>NW_028288848.1:6250000-11050000 GCF_059628265.1 Tinamus guttatus
GCAGTGTCAGGTTTGGGGATGAAGGATGAGGACGGGGGGTGCAGAGCGCTTGATAGGCGCCGTCTCCACCGAGAGGGAACGGGCAGGGCCCGGGTCCTGTCCAGGACGGAGACAGGAGCCACGAGGGAAGCTGAAAACCCCCTCCCCGTTGTTATCCCCCCGTCAGCAGCTCCGCGGCCCCTAACGCCGCTGCGTGAGCACCTGCCCGCGCGTCGGCTCCGCTCCCGCCCTCGAGGTGGGGAACACGGACCCCTCGCCCCGTCCGTGCCCTGGCCCCCCGCATCCCCGGGAGGTGACGGGGCATCGCGCCGCCCCGAGAAGCCCCGGGCTCGGGGGATGCGGATCCCGCCGTGCTGGCACTCAGACACTTATTTTTCCTGTCGGTAATTCCGCGTCGCCCACTCGGATCCGGACCCTTTTCACTCTGGTTTCTCCTAGAAGGGCGACCCCGTCCTCTGCCCCGGCCTGACCTTGCGTTCCGGGTGCGGGGAGCCACTCCCGAGCTCCGCGCACCGGGGCAGGGAGCGGGCGAGGAGCGGTCAAACTGCGCGGCCCGCCGCTCTCCGGCTGCGCCCGGTTTTGCCCTGGGGGTGGGAAAAGGGCATCGGCTCTGCCCCCCTCACCCCCCAGTCCATATGCAGCCGCTCAGGGCAGGGAGTGGGAGGGGGGAAGGTGGGAAGCTCCCCCCCGCTCCACCCCGGTATTCCCGGACACGGGGGCACAGCGGCGAAGGGTAACGGGTCCTGGGACCGTTTCGGTCGACGGAGACCAGGTTTGGGGCTGTGGTTTGAGGGTGGGGGGGTTGTGTCGAGCTGGGAACGCGGGGCCGGCAGCAGCACTCGGAGCCGGCGGCTGAAAAGCTGCGGCTGGGTCAGCCCCCAAGGGCACAATTCGGCTCCTCCGCCTCGTCCCTAGTCCTGCTGCGGAGAGGGAGAGAGAGAGAGAGAAACAAAATTAAAGATAAGGAGGAAAATCCAATTTCGAAATGTATCTTAAATCCTAGCAGGAGCAAAGCTGAAAAGAGAAATCCATCCGGCTAGGTCATCCAGGGAAACAAATCATTTAGAAGAAAGAGAGAGAGAAAGAGAGAGAGAAAGAACGAAAGAAAGAGAGAAAGAAAGAGCGAAAGAGCCAAAGAGAGAAAGAGCGAAAGAAAGAGCGAAAGAAAGAAAGAAAGAAAGAGCGAAAGAAAGAAAGAGCGAAAGAAAGAAAGAGCGAAAGAGCGAAAGAAAGAAAGAGCGAAAGAAAGAAAGAAAGAAAGAAAGAAAGAAAGAAAGAAAGAGCGAAAGAAAGAAAGAAAGAAAGAAAGAAAGAAAGAAAGAAAGAAAGAAAGAAAGAAAGAAAGAAAGAAAGAAAGAAAGAAAGAAAGAAAGAAAGAAAGAAAGAAAGAAAGAGGAGTTACAGATGAAAGGGCACTAGTCCGTCCTCGATTTTGAAGTTTTCTTAAAAAAAAAAAACATTTTTTTTTCTTTCAGCATGTAAATTAAATAATAAAAACGCCGGCTATTTGGAAAGAAGGGCGAGCCAAATTAACACGTTGCAAATCTTCGAGAGGAGGCAATATTTACCAGCCCGCCCTAGCCACGTGTGGAAAACTTCTGCGGGTTCAAGGCAGCCCCGCAGCTCCTCTGTTTGCACACAGGAGTCAATAGATCAGAAATCCAAATGAACTCCGAGCCTATTTTCCACGGCCCCAGCCACACCCCCCCCTTTTTTTTTATTTCTTGCTTATATTGAATTGTAGTGTTTGCAGCCTCATTAAATCCATTGCAAGACAAAAGAATAAAAGACTGAGGGGAGGGAGGGGGGCAGGAGGGGAGGGGGGAGAGGGAATGGGGGGAAAGAACAGATAAAGAAAACAAATAAAGCCCTTTAACTAGATCTTCACATAAATGTCACAGTTTCTCAGCATTTACGATTTGCCTGTTTAGCATAAAAACACTTAAGGACAAGATTGAAGGCTTTCCGAGAGATCTGGACAGAAGTCAAACCTATCACTTGGAGGAGAGGAAAAAAAAACAAACAAAACAAAACAAAAAAAGCGGGGATGGAGGGGAGGGGGCGGGAGGTGGCGGAAAACAAGTGCTCTTCCAAATAATACCAAAGAAAGTGGATTTCATTGTAATTCATAGGCTTGTTCCAAATACCAAGAGAGAAAGGGAGAAGAATAGAAGCACACAGATGCCCCGACGAAGGGAGAACAGCTCTGCTCCCATTGTTGGGGAGTTAAACAGTGGAAGGGAGGGTTAACCTAATCCATCAAATTGTCTGGAAATTGTGAAGAAAATTCAAAAACCATATGGTCTCCAAGCGCTCGCCTTCTCTCTGCTGCGGAGGGGCACGCTTGTTTCAGCATGGCGAACCGCAGGAGGCTGTATATGCTCCATTGTCGCTTGTCACTTCAGAGAAGAGGGCTCATTTGTCCCCAGTTTTCATGCTTTACGCTAAAAATTACAACCCCATCCATTCTCAAAGAGGAGAAAGATTTATTTAGCCTCGGAGAAACTGGACCAAAAAAAAAAAAAAAAAAAACCACAAACCAACCCTGTCTTATCTGGACACTTCTCTGTGCAGCTCTGCCACTGTACACCAGATTTGTCTTTCTCACATAAATTTTGCAAAGAATAGGGAGAAACACACGTTGCTGGGCTCCAAAGGCAGGTCACGCTGCCAGGAGAAAACAAATTCACAAGAGCCTTAATTTTGGCAGGAAAAAAAATAAACACGGAAAAAAAAAAGGGGGGGGGGGGCGGGGAGGATGAAATTAAACATTTTCCATCCTCATATCCCTGTAGGTGCCGGAGAGCCAGATTTTTTGCCCGTAAGCAAGGAGGTTTCGCAAGGCTGACGAAGGGCAGATCCCCCCTTCTGCTCCCACATGCGGCCCCTTTTGTCGGGCTCGGCGATAACTCGTGGATATTTCTCCGTTTTGCTTTTTTCCCCCCTTTCGTCCCCGGGATTTAGTGCAAGAGGCGCTGCTCGCTACGCTGGTGCCCGGGTGGGAGCTGCCAGCCCCGCGCTGTCCTCTGCTTTAATTTCACTGTATGGAAGGGGAAAAAAAATGAGAGAGAGAGAAAAACAAACCGATAAATCGCTTCTTCTGGGCTCTACCTTTCCCTAAGCTTAAATATATATATATATTTATAAATGGGAATAAGTTAAAAGAATAATGAACTTCTCTCCTAGGCGTCCCTTCCCCGTCGTTTTCTCACAGGTGCTGCAGCTAAACTAACTTTAAATGCAACCGCGATGGGCAATTCCTGTGGGGAAAATGTATTTCGCACTCTCAAACGGACGGGAGGTAGTGAAGGTGTTTTGAGTTCACAGAGAATAACGTTAAAAGTATATTAAAATGGTAAAGATTTTATTGTATCGGAAAAAGGAGCTATCTGTACAATTCTAAGAGACAGTAAATAAAGCGACATTGTCCCTATCGAAACTTAAATAGCAGGCCTTTTAAAATTTGTACAATTCAAACAAAAACATTTTTTAAATCTGTACATTTTTTAATTTATAGAGTAATATTTAAATGTATTGTTCTTGGGATTCGTTCATTTTTATTTTCATAGCATGCAAAAATTCTAAAAAGAGTAAAAAATAATTCTAGGATTTTTTTATTTTCATTTTTGTTACCACCTTCATATCAAAAATACGAAAGGTAGCTTTTTAATAAAAGCACAACAATAGCAGAAAATGGTAAAAATAGCTTTTAATTGGTAAAATGAGGCAGAAATTGCATTGGAGACAAATCTCTATGCTCTAGGGAAAATAAAAAGAAAGTATATATTTTAAAACTTACATTATAACCCATCCCCAAGTTCCCGAGATTGCAAAGGAAAATATTTTTAAATGAAAAAAAAATCATTTCGTGCACATTTGAAACATGCAAGGAAAGAAAAGTCGCTATTTTTTTTGTTTGTTTTAAGTCTAACTTAAATCTCCTCTAAAGTGGTTCGTTTTGGAAGTCTTTGAAAACAACTGCCTCCCCAAACATCTGTCGGAAGCCGAGTTTATTCCGGGTTATGCGTCTCCCTTATAGACAAAATAATCATAGTTGATAGCGATTAAAAAAAAAAACTCCAAAAGAAGGGAGAAAGGAAAAAAATCCGATATATACGTTTAAATATTTATACAGAAGCCGTCCGTGATTGCACCATTCCAGCGATGTGACAGGCGGAGAGACACACCGACTCTATCCTACATTAATTTTTGTGTGGCCTGGGTTTCTATTGCTTATTGCTTGTACCGAGGAGGAGCAGCCGCCGGGGCCGGGAGCGGGGAGGGCGGCCGGGCCGGGGCCGGGGGCGCCCCTCAGTCATCCACGTCGATCTCCACGTCCTCCTCGTCCTCGTCCTCCTCGTCCTCGCTGTCCCGGCGGCTGCGGGGCCGCTCCGAGGGGGGCGAGGCGGGGCGGGGCGGCGCGCCGGGCTCCCGGGCGGCGGCGGCGGCGGCGGGGGGCGGCGGGGAGCCGGGCCTCGCCTTGGCCCGGCCCTCGCCGCTGGGCTCCAGCTCGGCCAGGGCCACGATGTCCACGGCGGGGTTGGGGCCCAGCTTCTTGGCCGACTCCACGTCGGCCTTCATCTCCTCCAGGTCGCGCTTGAGCTTGGCGCGGCGGTTCTGGAACCAGGTGATGACCTGCGCGTTGGTGAGCCCCAGCTGCTGCGCGATCTGGTCCCGGTCCGCCGGCGACAGGTACTTCTGGTAGAGGAAGCGCTTCTCCAGCTCGTAGATCTGGTGGTTCGTGAAGGCCGTCCGCGACTTCCGACGCTTCTTCGGCGTTTGCCGCTGCCCGAAGATCGTCATCCCGTCTCTGCCTGCCGACGAGGCGCCACATTTTCGCCGCTGCCGCCCCGCCGGCTCGGGTCCCCCCCACCTTACAGCCCCCTTTCCCGGTCGCCGGTCCCTGGGCCCACGCGCCACCCCGAGCCCCTCTGGGCGGCCGCGCGGAGTGTCCCGAGCCCCGCTCCCCGCGCCCCCCGGCCCCTCGTCTTACCTTCGGCCGCCTGCAGCACGCTCACTTCCAGCCCCTTGAAGGTCTTGCTCGCCAGCTCCTCGAGGGCGCAAAGCGGCGAGGTCTGCGAGAGCAGCGCCCGGCCCGAGAGGGGCAGCCCGGCCGGGGGATGCTTCTCCGGCGCCGAGAGGAGGTGGGCCGTCCCGCACAGGCTGTAACTCCTCCGCACCGAGGGCTTGTTGAGGATATCCTCGATGCTGAAGGGTGTGAGGGGTTTGTTGGAGTTGGCCGGCGGCGGGAGGTGATCCAAAGGGCTCCGCCGCCGCTCTTCCCCCGAGGAGGGCTTGGGCTCTTCTTTGGAAGTCATGGTGGGGCCGGGCCGGGCAGGGCTGCCTTGGCCGCCCGCGCCGGGGATGCGCTGCGGCGGGGAGAAGCCCCCCGGCGGGGCGGCGGCGGAGGCAGCGAGCAAAAGTTGAAGCCCACCTCCAACTCCGGCCGAGGAGCCCCGGCTCTGGCCGGGGAGAGCCACGTCGGGCGGCGGGCAGGGCTGGCTGCGGCCGCGGGCGGAGCTGCCGTCGGTCCCTCGCCGGGAGCTGGTCCTGCCGCACCTCCTGTCCCAGGGCTTTGGGTCGGGTGGATTTTCCCTCTCTCGCGCGCTCTCTTCTCTCTCTCTCTCCCTCGCTTCCTCTTCCCAGCTGCTATTTTAAGAAACACCCCAAATCGCTGCACTTTCCCGCCCCCCCCACCCCAAAACTCCCCCTCAAAAAAAAAAAAAAAAAAAAAGGAGAGGGGGAAAGAAAAAAAGACTTTGGAGAGTGGGAGAGCAACCCTCGCACCGAGACTTCGGACCAGGGGGAAAGAGGCGAGAAGAGACGGGATAATTGACTATTGCTAACAAGTTATTGTTGATTGGGAGGTAATCAATTATCTCCAATGACACTTTTCGCCCTCGCTCTCGCTCTCTCGCTCCCGCTCTGTCCAATGCAGCCGTTTGCAAGTTCGGAGACCCATTAATTAGGAGGCGGTATGGAGGTGGAGCCCCGCTGAATTATAATGCTCAATGCACTTGTCATATTCCGGCCCTGCTATTTGTTTGGACATATATATTTTTAAATTACATTACAAAGCGGCCTTTATTGCATCAGGGTAATACGGTATAGTGAAAAATAGTAATAAACGAAAACAAAAACAAAAAAAAAGAAGAAAGAGAGAGAGGGGGAGAAAAAAACCGGCGGTATTTCTTTCCCCGAATTTTATTATCTTTTTTTTTCCTTCTATTTCTCCCTGCTCTAATTTCGGCTACTAGTTTATTTAAAATCTCTCTCTGTGGCTCTACTCCGAGCCTTTTTTATTTTTTATTTTTAATGAGGGGAAGAAAGGGAGAGCGTGTTTCCAGGTAAGGCAGACATTTCCTTTCGAATAAAATCCGAAGGTTTCCATTTAATTTGTGGTGCTTCTCTTTCCCAGCGCCCTGCGTCGGAGCGGGGTGCGCCGAGGCAGCGGGGAGGGGATGGGGGGGCTCTGGCTTCTACTTCCCCCTCCTCCCCTCACCCCCCCAAGTCCCTCATCGCGGAGTCCGGGCCGGCGGCGCGGAGGGGCTGCGGGTTGGAGTTCGGGCCGGCCTCGCTTCGGGGATATTTCGGTGGCTTCCCGAGCTCCGTGCGCACCAGGACTGCCGGAGCCGGGGGCGCCTCGGGGACCCTGAGCGAGGGGCGGCCGGGTCCGCCGCGGAGCGCAGGGCCGGAGCACATATTTTGACCGACTCGGCTCGGCGCGGCCCTCACTGGGGCCTTGGGCCAGTTTCAAGCCCGAGGCTTTTTTATACGAGCCTCAGGGCAGCTGAAGGGGGGACAGCGGCGGGGGAGAGGATTTGGGACCCCCTCCAGCCTCCATGGAAATCTAAGCGGGCGGTCGCGGGCGACGGTGGGGCCACAATTCCTCTTTATTATTTTTACTCGGGCCACCAGCCCGTGTCGGGGTCGCCGCTGGCAGACAAAGCCGGGGGCCGGCGGGACCCCGCAGCCCCGCGGTGCCGGGCATCGCCTGCCCCCTACCCGGGACACGGCCCAGCCATGAAACTGTGTGCGGGGAGCGGCGGGAACGTGCCCGGGAGGCCGCCCCGAGGTGCGGCGGGGCCGGAGGGGAGCCCGGGGCCCGAATCGGCCCGAACTTTGCCCCTTCCCCTGGCCTGGCACGGCGTGGGCGCCCAGGCTGCTAGGTACCAAACAAGCACAAAAGAAGCAAATGGCTTCTCTCCTTAAAGCGCCCTCTTCCCATTTTTTATAGCTCTCTGGGAGTCTCTTTATGCAGTGACCTATTTTTAAAGGCCTATATTGGGTTATTCATCATATCAAATACTGCGAGGAGCTGGGGGGGAGCCGGTCGGGGCGGGGGGGGAGAGAGTGAATTACACTGATTCTAAATCGCTGGGCTTCTTTGCTTTGCTAGGTGGATTATTTGCTTCGCTTTGCTTAGGTTTTATGAAGTGATTTAAACATATTTTAACCAATTAGAGACATTCCTCCTCTCCCTTGTGTCCCCTCGCATTATTTTCCAGCGTGGCGTTTTATGTCAGGATCCGGGTTTTATTGAGAACTCAGCCGGGGATGCTAGTGTTATAATTACAGAAATAACATTAAAAAAAAAAAGTAGTAGAAGGAGAGGGGGAAAAAAGGAGAAAAAAAAAGAAAAAAAGAAAAAGCTCCTTTCTGGAGGGGAGTTGGGCCAGGTCGGCAGGTCGGATGGGATGCGCGTCTGTCTCCGGTTGCTCTGCGGGCGCCGAGGTCCCCGCGGGGCGCGGGCTGCAGCGGCCCTTGCACGGCGCCCCGTACGCGGAGCGGGGCGCGGGGTGCAGCGCGCGCCCCCAGCCCCGGCCACAGCCCCGCTCCCAACGCCCGGGCAGCGGCAAAGCCCCGGCCGAGCTTGCGGGTTGCCCCGCAGCTCCTCCTGATCGCATCGCCCCTCGTCCTCTGAGCTGCCCGAGCGGGGTGCGGGGATTTAAATGTGCCCTCTCTTTTATTATTATATATATATATTTTTCACCCCGTCAGGGCAAAGTCCCGGGGCCCGGGCAGCAGCCCCAGGATATGTTCCCCGGGCCAGCGGGGACCTGATTCGTTTGCCTCGGCCCGTCCCTGGAAAACGATAGCAGCAGCGTTCAGGCTCTGCACGAGCAGCTCAGCCCGGCGGGCACGGGCCTGGAGGCAGCTCTGCTCCCCGACACCCCCGGGGAGCGCAGCGCCTAGAAAGGGGCAGCCGGGGATGGGAGCTCCGAGGGAAGGGGACAGGCTCAGGCCGCCCCGGCCGCCAGAGAGTGTCCCCGCGAGGTCCGCGATGCTCTCGCTGCTTTGACTGCTTGAGGGGGTTATTTCTGCGTTCTCTTGGCTACCGCGATCGTTTCCACTCGTTGCCCGCAAGTGCCCCTCTACTTCCTCCCTGGCGTCTGCACGGGAGTAAGGGCAGGCGGGGGTGGCCCCTGTCCGGGCTCAGGTAAAGAATAGAGCCTGGAATCCCGTCCGAAGCCCTCCCATCTCTTGGGTTCGTTATTTATTTATTTACATTTTTATAGGGCACTCAGCCTCTCGGTAAGGCCATGCCTGCTACCCCGCAGGCTCCCTCCCGTCCCCGCTCCTGCCTCGCGAAGCCAGTACGGGTGGGGGGCACCTAGGCCTGCCCGCAGGCAACTCCAGCCGCGGAGAAACTTCGCATCCCGCCGGCGAGGGCAGCTGCGGCTCTTCCCTCCCAGCTTTGAGGCTGGGAAAAAAAGGGGGAAAAAAGATTAAAAAAAAAAAAGCCCCCATTCAGAACGTTTCATCTGCCGCCTCCTCCCTTACCCTCCTCCCCGCCGGCTCCGGCCCCTCCGATGGGGGCCCCAGTGCAGGCAGGAAAAGTTTGGGTCCGGTCTCCTGCGGAGAGCATCACCCGCCTCCCCGCCTGGGTACCGGGAGTGGATGAGGGGGTTCCCTAGAGCACGCGGTGAAGCGTCGAATCCGGACCGCTTTTTCCCTGCTTTCCACGGGAAAAAGGAAGCGGATAAGACAGCCACCTTTCCTTCTCCGTGGAGAAGCTCTCGCTGAATCCGTAAACATCCACGGGAAAACAAAACCAAACAAAAACAAAAAGCGCCCCCCACTCCCCCCGGCATGAGCGGCCCAAAACCTCTTTGGAGGCGTCTCCTCCTGCCGCCCCCAGCCCCTGATTTTGGCCCGACGTGTTAGTCTGTGCTGCCCCAGCAGCCGCCCGGGCATTGCAGGCACCTCTGCCGTGACCGCTCGGGTTTAACTCCGTTTTGGCTGTGCGTGGCACACTTTTGTCCAGGAAAATGTCACAGGAATATAATTAAAGCAGGAGGCATAAATCATTCAAGTGTTGATCACCAAAGTAACTGCGTACAAATGACACCTCCTTCCCCGGCATAGCTGAGCCGTGCATGTCTCCCAGTTATGTCTGCCTAGTTTAAGTGGTCTAAACACGTTACAGCTCCCTGTTAGCAGAACGGAGAGAAGCAAAGACCGGGCCCTCTGGCTGAATGCGAGCGCAGAATGTTGGCACAACATCCTGCACGGGTGAACCGACTAAATATCTAACTTTCATTTTTCTGTTTTTTTTTTTTTTTTTTTTTGTCTTGAAGGCCCCCAAGTTTGGGGCCGTGAGTGCTGGCAGGAGAGCTCTCCGTGGAGTCCGGAGGAGGCAGCAGCATGATGGGGGTCGAGGTCTCTTTCCCAGCCCTTGCTTGCAACGCTGCAAGGGTAAATTTAGCCTTAGGTGCCCACAGGTGTCCCCGGTGCTCGACGCGGGCACGGCTCATTCCGGCTCCCGTCGGAAAAGAACTGGCCCGAGCTGGACGCCCGCCGGGAAGGGGATATCGGGGGGCCGGGATCCCGCAGAGCAGCTGCTCTTCGGAGCTCGTTTCGGAGCTGCCACCCACCTAGCTTGCACCCAGCCCCGGGCGGGGATAAAAAACTTCGCGGCACCAAAAATAAAGATGACCCAAGCGGCCGCAAACGACCGGCTAAGGGCCGGGCGGGCGGCCCGGCCTCGGCGCACCTCCCTGCGGCCCCGGAGCTTTCACAGGCGGGAAGAAGCGCAGAAAGTGCCGTTTCCCCGGGCCGAAAGGCAGCGGGGCTGCAGGCGCGGAAAGTGCGCGGCTCCGGGCAGTCCCGGTCACTGCGGGGTCTCCCGGGGAGGCTCGGGACTCGCTGTGCCAGAAGCGCGGCCAAAACGGGGCCGGAAGGGGGGAGAACCTCCTCCCCAGCAGGCAGGTACCACAAGCGCCTTTCCGCCCTTTCTCTCCCGGTTTTTCGTTTACAAGAGAAATGCCGGGCGGGATGGAGCCTAGCTTGCCCCGCCGGGTCGAGAGCGGCGCTGGGGCTGCCCGGCGCATTTCCCTGCCCGCCCCCGAGCGGCTGCCCATGGACAAGTTACCATTCGCCAAATATCTTCCCCACAGCCCCCCGGCACCTCCCGGCCTGGCCAGGAGCCGGACAAGGCTGTGCCCCGGCCCGCTCGCCCTCCGGCGTCTGCCGGGACGACAAGGAGGATTTAACGCTCCTGCAAATTTGGGCGAGCCTCTGGCCGGGCGCGGAGTGGGTACAGAGTCCGAAAAGGCAGAGGCGAAGGGAATGCTCCTGGCCAGAGTGGTTGGGGCCTGATTGCAAGGAAAAGAGAGAGACTGGAACTCTCAAACCGGCTAAAGGGCAAACTAAAAGTAACCGCCGGGACGGGCTGCCCGCCTGCAGCCGCCCGCGCTGCCCAGCGAGGCTGCGGGAGCGTTTCCCCCGGGGCCAAGCCCGTGCCCCCATCCTAAACGGCGGGGGACAGCGCGTCCCCTCCCCGAGGTACTCCCCGTGTTCCTCGGGGCTTTCAGGGGGCTGAGAAGCAGGTCCGAGCTGCAGCGGGGGTGGCGAGCCCTGAGAGCCCCTCAGCCCGCATTGAAGGGGGCAGAGATCCGGGTTTGGCTCAGCTTTACCTGCCGCCACTTGCAGCCGTGTCGCGATATTCCCCCGCACACGCGACTCACTGCCTATACAGATGGAGTTAAAAGCGGTTTCTCTGCGACCCTTCGTTTTACCCGGGTTCTCCTCCCCGGCATGCGGGCACTGAAGGGGCTCCCGAAAGGGAAACGTAAGTACGCGCATTTAAACGAATTTTTATTCCCCTAAATTCTACTTCTTCATTTTCTACCTAGGAAACCGTTGTCTTCCGAGGAAAGAGCTGCTGGAGCTGCCCCGTTCCGGACCCAGGCATTGCGAGTCCTCGGTGGGGATTTTTTAATTTGTACGGATCCTGCGATAAAAGCATTTTGCAGGACCTCTGCGGAGGAGGAGGCAGTGGTGGGGCAGGGCAAGGAGGTGGGACAGGGCCGGCCCCGCGGGCTCGCTCGGGAACGGGCCAGGGGCATTTGAGGCCTCCCGTCCGTGCCAGGCGTGGGCTGAAAATTGCGCGCGCGCAGCGTCGCCTTTGCAGCCCTGGGCTGGCGACTGAGGTCGGGCTGGGGGGTACCAGGTTCGGGTCGCCTCTTCGCTTGCCCCCCTCGGACGCACCCATTGTGCCACGACTTCGTCCTGTCATTGGCACCCGGAGTAACTTTGTTGGACGGGGGCTCTGCCGCAGCCCCGCCGCGCTGTCTCCTCCGAGACCTGCAATATCTCTGCTGCTCCCGGCACGCGTGAATAATTCACCAGGCTGCCAAATGCAAGTAACGTTTGTGGCAGCTCTGAAGGAGCCGGGGAGGCGAGGGCTCGTTTTTGGGGGGCAGGAGGAGGTGTGGGGAATCAATTGAAACTTAATAAAGGGAGTAGGGGGGAGAGTGGCGGAAATAAGCCAGGCAACTTCTTCTAATAACAACTTGGTGTTAATAATTCAAGAGCAGTCATTGGATTATAGCGCAATATCCGAAGTACGCGTTGCCGGCACAGTGCGGGTGGATAATGTAATCGGAGCTCATTTCGTCTTCCAATAAATTACAGCAGCAAAAGTTTCCTGTTAAAGCAGTTATTTGTATTTCTTTTTTGAAGGTGATGCCCTTTCCTCCTCCCCTTCCAGCAACTGCAGTAAGAAAATTAATTAAAAACTAATATTTCTGCCCCTTGCAAAAGGCAGAGCTGAGATGTGAAGTGAGAGGCACTTCCAGTGTTTGGCCATAATGTCTCCTGACTTTGTATGTTGTGAGGGAGCTCCTCTCTCCTTTCCTGTCTCTTCTTTCTTTCTTTCATTGCTCCTGTTTTTCCATCCCTCCTTTTCCTTATTCCAGCCCAGCAGTGCTGCAGGGAGCTCTCAAGCCACCCAGGCCTAAACAGAGTCACCCCACTGGGTGCTCTCCTGACCTGGGGATCCCTCTGTCTCCCCTGGGCTACAGGCAGGGCATGGCCAGGGACACTGTCCCCGGGCCCCAGGCCCTGTCACAGCTCTAGGGACCCCTGACAGCTTGGGGATTGAAGGCACCCAAACACTGATGGCAGTGATGGACCAGCTGTGCCCAGAACTAGCCTCCCTTTACTTGCTGGGCCTGGGTTTTCTTAGGGCAGGATTCAGCTCTTCCTTCCACTAATAAAGTTCTTCCTTGAAATAAAAACATGACTGTCCCTAAAATCCATACGTTCATGTTAGGCATGCTATATTTATTCTTCTTGTCCTTCCTGGGCCCCATTACAAAGGAGTATCAGCTGGAGGCAGTGCAAAATGGCAATTCACTTGTTTATGTAATGACCGCCTTTGAATTCACATGTGAGCTGCATTTGCAAGACCTCAGCTGACCCTTGTTCTTTCATTTCCAAATTAGAGCACCTTTTAGCAATATAAACCCCTTGACCTAGGCAGGATAGCCCTGCAAAGTCTCATAGAGATTGTTGTTGTGCTCTTCACTGTTCCAGTCCTGCTTTGATCTCTAAAGACTGGGCTGGGGTCCCAATCTTGCAGTCTTCATTCCTATCAGGAGTCCACAGCATGAGACTCAAATCTCTCCCAGCTTTCTGTGCTCAGACCCAATCTCTACCACCAGCCTTTCCCCAGCGGTGCTGGAGTCTTGGCTGCAGTTGTCCTACAGCTCTGATGGGATGTTTTACTCCTCTGCTTTCTGCCCCAGGTATGTTAAACATGCTCCCCAACCTGGCCTGAATCAGCCTGTATGTGTAGCTTTCTATGGGTTCCTTTGGCATCTTGTGACTGTGGCTGGCGCTTCCTGCACAGCGCAATAGCTGCTGTCAGCGTGAAGCTTTCCTGTACCTGTTGCTGCCAGATCAAGCTGCTTCCCTATCTCCCGTGCTGCATGCCTGCACAGGGAAATAGACAGGATTTTTCAGTGGGGAGGAAATCTGTCTCCTATTAGGCATTTCCCTAACTCCTGCTGGTCAGAAAATGACTTAAATCCTGAACTAAGTAGTTTAATATCACTACAGAAATGCGTTCTGTGATCCTACCTCGGAGTATTCCCCAATCTAGTCAAACTCCCACCTCTGCTTTGTCCAGTTGATGCTACTGGAGTATGGCACTGAATTCCAACAGCCTCCTGCCAGGTATTAGGGCTCTCTTCAGCTGATGTATCATTGCTTATGACAGGGAAATTTTACTGCTTGGACTTTTTCTTTCTCCTGGGCACTTGACAAAGTCTGCATAGTGAATAGCTCCAGCATTTCTCCCATTTTTCTGCTTGAAATTTCCCCAGGGTCTCTTTAGTTCTGCTTTTCACAGGTGAGGGAAGATGGTCTTTACTAATGTCCAATATGCAGCAACATGTGGGGCCTGGATTCTGCTGGCATATGACGACAGGTTTCCCCCCCATCTTTCAATATAATTTAACAACCTGGTGTTTTCCTTGGGCAGAACTAAAAGGGACCCACAAATGCAAGCATCAAAAGAGCAGTTAGCAAGAGTACTACAGCCTGCAAAGGGGCCAGGCTGGCACGAGGACCCCTCACCATCCCCTGCCTCCCACCCCTGGCAAGGCGGCTCCTGGTTAAAAGACCCGTGATGTTTATGGCCAAAAGGCTGCAAGGGCTGATACAGGTTCTGGAAAAGGAGCCTCAGTGCCCAGGCCCAAAGGGTGGGAGCAGGAGGCCAGGGCTTGCAGGGAAGCAGCCACTAGAGGGAGGAATCTGTACGCACAGGGCTCCTGTGCGGCACCGCGCGCCCTGCGCCAGGCCCCGGGGTCGGCCTGTTGGCTCTGCCACCGCGGAGAGGGAATCCGAACCTGGAGGGGCCACTGCACCTTATCCCACACTGCAGGGTGGCTTTCCCCGAGCAGCCTCTTTTCTTCTCAGCAAAGGAACTGGGGCTGAAATCTTCTTCGCACAGCACAAATGTTGCCAAAATCCACCCATTCATTATTAAAGCTAAAGAGAGAGTCTACAAGCCTTAGTTTGCTTGTTGTTCCAGGGCAGGCTAGCCCAGTGATCTAAATTTCCCCGCACTTGTTGATGGGTAATGCAAGACAAAAATTACAAGAGATTTGTGTGTGTGTGTGTGTGTAGATCTTTAATTTGACAACCTCATTGTACACAGGGAATGTAAGCAGTGAGTAAGGAGGAATGAAATCCACTGGTGGGAGAAGAGCCCATGCACCTTGTTCCTGTGGAGCTTTTGCAGTGCTTCGCATGCCCCAGAGGCACTCTGGTCCTTGTCCTTTTGCCCTGTGCACCCATATAATCCACAAAGCCACCAGCTTGGCGGTGCAGCATTGGACACACGGTGCTGCAGGAACATGACCTTTTGCTCTGAAAATGGTAAGAGCTTTGTGCTGGCAGCAGAACTACATACCCAGTAGAAATAAAATCATTCTGATAATAAATCACCATCCATAATAAGAAGACATCGTTAATAATAAGTCATCCAGGGGCCTCTTGAGACCAGCATACAACTTATTTCAAAATAGATAGGAAACATGGTGTGAGAATTACAAGGAAGATAACAAATAAAAGGGAAAATGACTTTTATAGGCATTTAGTTCTCTCCTTCCCCCAGCTTCCAGCCAGTTTTGTTATCAGTCTGGTATCAGGTTGGCTATGATTTAAGTTTGGTTACAGAGACTGCAAGAACTTCTGTACATGCTGTGCTCCCAGTGCCTGTGATGGCCGTTTGCTCCAGACCTGTTGGTCTTGGGCAGACAGATTGACTTCTGTTGGGTCCCGTTTCTTCCCCTCTGCTGTCTAGGTTTCTACCAAGGTCCTGCATGCAGGCAAGCACTCCCCTGCTTATGATATACAGGAACCAGCTGAGGCTTTGCCCATAAATGTCGCCTCTTTCTGTACCTCTTCAATTTGTTACCCGGCTCACGTGGCTTTGTCTCTGCTCAACTGCCCGGGTGACCAAACTTTTGAAACTGGAGAACAGCGAGGGGTGAGCATTCATAAAAATTGGAGTTTCTTGAATGAATGAATGCTTGCACTGTACCACGCTTCAGCTCCATGAATATTTTCACACATAAACTGGCTGGCATCAAAAGACTTCTGAAAATTACTCAGTGCACAGCAGCCACGGGAATTTGACACATTTGTTTAAGGACAAATTTGCAAGTCGTATCCTGTACT
This sequence comes from Tinamus guttatus, assembly GCF_059628265.1. Lineage (NCBI taxonomy): Eukaryota > Metazoa > Chordata > Aves > Tinamiformes > Tinamidae > Tinamus > Tinamus guttatus. The sequence continues at coordinate 6,265,475 of NW_028288848.1, forward strand.
GTTCCATCAGCTCTGAAATAGATTTGCTTTGGATATCAGTGCTGCTTCCTTGCAGCAGAGGGGAAAGAGGTTAGGGCTGTTAAAATCTTTCTTGGTTTCTACCCTTGTTTGCGTTTGCCAGGCAAACAATAGCAGATGTTATATAGTCAGTTCTGTTCGCTACTAGTCCCATTATGTTCTATTTATGTTTCACTTTATTGGCTTTTTTTTTATTTTCCTATTATTGTTTCACTCTGGGGGAGGCAGAGGATATAATATATTCATCTTTATTATACAAAATCTGTGTGAAGCATTTAATAAAATGCTGTTTCCACACAGCTAGGAATATTACTGTTAGCTATTCTTAAGTTAATGCTCCTATTAAAAAATGTTTGATGGCTGCAGTGACTGGAACTTGTGTGGACAAAAAGCACACGCACCACTAAATAAGGCACTCATGGCAATTTAGAGATTTCCTGAAGCCTTGTGGAAAACTTCTGTTTAGCCAGATTTCTGCTTACTTAGCATATTTCCAGCATTGCTCTTCACTACTTTTATTATTAGTTGTATTTGGATGAAAAAAACTTTGCCTTTTCTCCTCAAATCTTTCCACTGGTATTGGGGCGGGGAGGATCGGAGCTGACCCCTTTCCCAGATCTCATTTCCTCATTTTCAGGTGAGCCTTCTAGTAGAGCTGGATGTGAAGGCTATCGGGGCAGACTGCGTGCTGGGAATAGTCCTCTGTACTGTCTGAGCCCCTGTGTCAAGCTCTTGATGTTCTCCTGCCCCAAAGCTGCTGGTTTAGTCCCCCTTATTCTACAAGCATGGGGAGGGAGAAGAGGGATCATATTTGCTCATGGTGAAGGAGCAACTGGGGGTGTGAGAACTATGCATTATGACACTTAAATTTCTGGCAAAAGGGGGTGGTTCTTTGTAGACCTGGAACACAGGAGATAGTGCTGCTTCTGGATGTGCTGTGAGAATCATGCAGAACAGTCATAAGAAATCAGAATTGTTGTGTTAGGTCTTGTGATCTATTCCTGAGGGGAGGGGGGAAGCTATCTCCAGATAAAGGTCTTTCCCTTACTGATAAATCTGAGGAAGACTCAGGCCTCCACCGAGGGATAATTCAGACTGATGGATGGATATGTTAGTTTCCAGACACAGAGCTGAGTTACACACAGTTTAACACTTGTCTCTTGCACAGGCAAAGGTCTGAAAGGCAGATCTAGGTTCACAAATCCTCTCAATGTGGAAGCTTCCCAGGGTTTTATTCTTGTTGAGTGTGGCTTCCCTAAAGAAAGACCAGGCAGTTCAGTGATGTCCACTATGCATCTGCATGAGTGCTAGTGGCAGTCAGTTTGTCAACGAACAGTATTGTCCCCTTACTAGTGAGGAAGGCCATACAGGGTCTGACTGGAGGTCTGCCTAGCCTGACATTCTGGCTTCACTACTGGCCAGTGATGGATGTCATGAGACAGCCAAACACCCAGCTATATAGTATATTATTATTATGATTATATTGCTTTATATTATTATAATATATACATTAGCGAGTATGTAGCATGCTTCTCCAGGATACTTTCTCAGCCTCGAGCAGCTTGTGTTTCAGAGACTACTTTTGTTTTTTATAGCACTGGATTGATTGCTTCTCTATGAATGTGTCTAGCCACTTGTTCAATCCATATAATCTTTTGGCATCCATAATATCCTGGGGCAATGAGCTTCACGGCTGAACTACAAACTATGCAGATAAGATCTTCCATTTGTTATGAATCTGCCACCTGATAACTTCATGTCCACTGACACTTGTTCAGGAAGAGGCCACACAATTATTTCTTATTCACCTTCTCCATGGCCTTTCTGGTAGCCATAGCAGAGCAGGGAGCACATTCTGGTTGTGCAGAATTGTCTGAGGAGCCAGAACAAAACACACAGGGATTTTTATGCTTACACATCTCCTGGTAGACCTACACTGGTCATCAGTGCCTTGAGCAGAGGTAGAAGGTGCCCATCGTCAATACGCAAGGCAGTACTGTTGGTAGCTGAGCACCAGACTGGGGAGAGATGCTCAAACTGTCTGGACAAGGTGCCCAGCCTGTCTGGCAGGGAGAGGAGCTTGGGAAGGAGATGTCTCTGTTCAGGGTAGTCATCTCATGACATTGCATTCCCCTTCTGCGCAAAGAAGTAAGCTCAGAGAGCTCTAGAAAGTGGAAATGTCTTACAAAGACTTGGCAAACCTCTGCTGAGAGGTTCCTGGGAATGTGACAATGAGACCAAGTGAGGGGGTACGGAGGAGGAGAATGGATTTTAGAAACAGTTTAACCCTCTCAGGCTGCAGAGGAATTCCATAAGGAGGCTTGTGAAGCTTTTGGTATGTGATAGGAGTCAAGAAAGAACCAGATTTTCTTGAATTACTTCATGTTAATTGCAGAAAGTTGCCTGCATCTTCTTGCCTGTTCTCTGGGAGGAGTTTCTGTCTTGGTCATACACATGCAACTGTTATGCTGGTGAATGGTGCTAGTGATAGGCAGAAATCAAAATGTCCTTAATGCAGATGTCTCTAACGAGTCCTCAAAGACTCGTTTGCATGAGTGCAAGACTATGCAGTTGGGCAGAGTCCATGTGTCACCAGTCTCATCACTTCATTGTAATTTTTCTAAGTTTTTCATGCTTCCCTTGAAACTTTGGAAGTAGCTTTCACATCTGTGGCTTTCTACCTGCATTTTGTGTGGCAGAGATGCTCTTGAAGATATGCAGACATTTATGGCCAAACTGCCAGGGGCAAAGGACAAGGATAAAGTACATTTTTCTTTTTAATTGATTTAAGCCTCCTCTTGTGATTTTGAACTTGCTTCCCAGCTTTTGAGCTGCTTGGTGTTGACAGCACTGAAATGGACCATGAGTTTCCCATCAGGACTTGCAATTCTAGTGATTTTTCCCAAATCCCTCAGTCTCCAGAAGGCATTAAACAAAATCACTCTCTTCCTTATGACCTCCCATTGCAGTTCCTGATCTGGTGCTCTACACTGCTTTAAAGCATAGCCCCTGAGACTCCCTCACAAGGGGCATCATCTAAACCCCAGGCATCTGCTGAGTGCCTCTCAAATGACCTTGGAGTTGGTTGTCATCTGCTTCCTGTCTCTGTCTTCTTCAATGCTTCAGCCTTGCAGGGTCTCTGGCAGAAAGCAAGTAGCATGGGGAAATACTGCCTCTAACTTTTTTCCCCCTTATTTCTTAATATAAATCAATGCCAGAGACAAAGTTGTATTTCAAGTGCTCCTTGTTTCTGGAGGATGATCTGTCCATGGAGCAAAGTCTGGCTGCTCTGAAAGGGGAAATGCTTATGTGATTTTGGTGAAATGCTTGGGGAGAGTATGATGCCAAGTATGATTCTCACAATGCAGGAAGAGCCTGCAGGATCTCTATGTTTATCCACTATTCACATCGTAAGTCCTAGGTGCCCTGTGTGCCAGAGACCCCATTTCCCAGCTTTGCCCACCTTCTAGCTGGCACGGAGTGCCCTCAGCTCAAGTGGTGGGGGATGTGCCAAGGATGATGACAATAATGGTGTTTATGTCAGGGTTCTCCTTTCACTTTCCCAACCCGTTAAGTCCTGGAAGCCGCATAGCAAGCACAGCTAGTTGGACAGGCCTGGGGGAAGTTTAGCATCACAAGCACTGAGCATTGGTGGTAGCCCCTTTCCCTGCTCCTCTGCCCAGGACCAACCTCTTCCCTATCTATACGAAGCTCCTCCACCCTCACCAGCAAACCCTTTGCCTTCCCATCCCTGAGCATTCGGTGGGAGGCCAACACATGCTCAAAGAGCAGCGGCTGCTCTCTGTCACTCCCACCGCTTGCTCCAGGGAAGGCCCTCAGCGTGGTTGTTTGCTGTCTGCCTCAATGTCTTTTTAATCTCGTTTCCCTGGTTTCGCATGGCAGCGGCCCATGTAAAGCCTTCCTCTGGATTGCTGGCAGCCGAACTTCCAAGCCCAGCTTGCCGTTTTCCCTGGAGTGGCGGGATTGATTGGCTCCAGTCGGAATGGGCATGGCTCTCCGCTGCTTGGACTGAAATGCAACCATCTGTTACACCTCTAGTTAAAAGTACATAAAGTTGAGCATTTGTGTGTAGACAATACCACCCCTGATACGCTTTCCACCGCACATCCCTCTCATGCTTTGGCAGGATCTTATACCGCGATGGGCCCAGTTCAGGAAAAACCGGCACTTTAGCTCTGCTGGAACGAAGCAGTGTGGAGACGGTGGGGGCGTAAATCAGTCCTTGCTTGTTTCACTGCAGCTGTCCGGGGTTTTGCAGAGTGCCTGTACCTCAGGCTTACCCCTCACCAGGGCCTGGTCCTGTATCCTCTCCCACTGGGCTCAAAGCCTTCCCTCGCTGACGGCTGGATGTGCCCGGTGCCTGCTGTGATGCTGCTGCTGCAAATGGTGCCAGTTGTGCGTCTCAGGTGGGCGATTCCATCAGGAAACAGGCAGAATAGACCTGGGGAAACGGGATGAATGTGGTGAGAGAGCCCAAGGGGCGGGAGCTGCCTCAGCATGGAGCCCTGCACCTGCGGAGGGCTGGACGGCACCGCAGCGCTGCTGTCCACCCTGCGCACGCTGCTGGCAGCCTGGCCGCACTGCTGCACGTTTGATCTGTACCACGAAGCAGCGGCTGGGGAGCAGCGTGCCAGTGCGGCTCATCAGCTGCCTCCTCCCTGAAAGCCTTGAGCACAGCAAGACCCTGCCGCATCTCTGGGCAGATTTCTGTGGGCTCAAGTAACAAATTCTAGCCTTGCCAATATTGCTTTTCAGGCTTCAGGTTTCTTCTTTTCTCTGCTTCTTGCCTTAAAAGTTTCAGATGACCCTTCAGCGCAGAGCCCCCACAGCTAGCTGTCATCTCCACCTCCTTCCAGTGGCCACCCATGTCCACAGCCCAGCATGCTCCTGGACAGCCACAGCATTGCTGAGCTCCAACCTCCTCTTCCTCAGGAAGGGCCTCCTACAGAGACCCTGAACAGACACAGGTAAATGGGATGAATGTGGGTTTGTGGGGAGACATTCGGTGCCTGGAGAAAGCCCAAGTGTTACATCTACTGCTGCTCGCAAAGCATCAAAGATCTTACTCAAACTACCCTCTGGTAATATTCAGCTTTTTCCGAGCAGGTTGCAAGCAAGTGCACAAGGCAAAGGGGTAACAGGGGCAGAAATGGGAGGTGACCCAGCCAAGGCCAACCAGAAGGTCAAAGGCAGGAAAGCACTGTCCTTGAATCCCATTATGCCATCCGGGCACAAACCATTTGCTTTACTGTCTTCCCTCACCAAGCCACATGAACTACTTGTCTGGATGGACAGCTCATTTGGGGAAGCTCGGGATGGAGAGAACCCACATTTTGCAGCCTGTTGAGGTTCACAAACGGCAGGCAGCTTGTGGCAGAGCCTTTAAGTGCAATAGCAGCACCCTCCCATCACTGTCAGTAACTGGAAACTTTGGTTTCTTAGTGCTTCCGTGAGGCTATAGCTCATATGAAGCGAGAACAACATCACCTTTGCAATGTTAACATGAGCAATGTCCCCAGTTGCCGATGGGTATCAAGTAGCTAAACCTTCTCCCAGGTCTTTCCTGGATTACACGGTGACTCGTGGTGACATATCACCAGTCCCTGACCTCGTTCATCTTTGTGGAGTGGTAGAGGCTGATGGGAAAAGAGGAAGGCAAACCGCACTGAAGGGAGCCAAGGTGTCTCTGAAAGCTGAGAGGCGAGTGGGGGTCTGGAGGAGAAGGGGAGACATCTGAGCTTCACACAGGGACAGTAGATGGATTGGAAGGAGCGTAACCTCATGGTAATGCATGCTCTGGTCTTTGCAGCCAGCATTAAGAATAAATTATTTTCAGTGCAGCAAATCACTTCTAACTGGAAAGAGAGCTACCTGGTGACATTGATAGGGTCTTCTGATGTTCGTCTCCAGTCCAGGAGAAGACAACTGCACAAGCCTTGAGTTTTGTTCATCTTTGACATATTTAGTCACAGGCTACAGTGCCTATTTTCCCTTCCAGACTCTCCACTTTCTTCAGGAACCAGGGTTGAGGCAGAAAAAGTGGGTGCTCTTCTTGCTGCTGGAGACCAAACGCTGATGTGTAGAAGGCCACTACTATGAATGATTCCCTGGTATGAGCCATCCCTGCTGGTTTGATACAAATCTGATAGACACTCTGGAAGCGCACAAGAAAGAAGGAAGGGAGGAGCCTCCTGATTTTTTGGGTGGCATCAAAATAACTGTCTCAAGGAAAGTATTTTCCTCCTGCTAACTACATGGAGGTAAGAGCATTCCCCAAAGACTGTGGTGATGCTCTCTGGACAGGAGGACCTGGTGTCACTCTGGCTCTGCCCAGCCACAACTTGAACGTGTTGTTGCACAGTGCAGATGGCCCCTAAATCCAGTTAGAGTCTTGTTTTCCCCAACTTTGCTCCCAATAACCTGCTACATTTCAGGGTTCAGGAGCTTTGGATCCAGAGCTCCCCAGATAAGTCAGCTCCCTCCCTACCCCCTGCAGTGCAGAGGGCTGGCTGGCAACTTGTGCCATGCATGTGGATGTAAGTGACACCTCCCACTGTGCCAGGTCCTTGACCTGGCAAGAATAGCTTGTGCTGGCAGAGCACTCTGTGCTGCACTGGCCACCCGAATGTTGGGGCAGCCTGCTGTGGATTTAGTCCTGGGAATGACTCTGAGTGCTATCTGAAAATACTCCTTTGATCAGGCCCTATGGTGAGGGCCACCTTGTGGGTTCCACATGATCCACCTGCCCCCACAGCATGAAGCAGACAGACTTCTGGGAAAGGATGCTGGAGCAGAGAGCTGGGGGAGCCCATCTAGCTGGCATCTTCTAGGACATGTGGTTCTGGATGGGTCCCTTTTATCTCCGCAGAGGTCCTTGCTTGTCCTCCTCTCAATATGCCATGCTGTTCTTGAAGGAGCATGGTGGCAGTTCAGATGAATACCCTAACTCACACCAGTGCTATTTTGGGAGTCCACTGACTGCCCAGGAATGCAGAGAGAGGATCTATGAAGGAGAGAAGATGTGGAAGGGAGGGAGAGTCCCTCAAAAAGGAAGAGAGGGAGAATAACCAGAACAGGTGGAAAAGGAAAGGGAATGAAGAAGGGGGAAGAGGATGAAAGAAAGATCAAGGTCCTACTGTCAGTCAGGCCTTCAAAGGCCGGGTGTAAAAGGATCTCAAAGGGACTAGAGGCGACAGGTCCTGCCAGCATGCAGCCTGGACAAAGGAGATGATGACAAGCAGCTATTTTAGCCCATGGCCTGCAGCCATGTCGCTGCAGGCAGTGCACTCATCAAGTCTCCTAAGCTAAGCAACATGCGGCCTTGGATCGGGAGCTGGGTGGGAAAGCCAAGGCCGTGGGATGAAGGGCTATTCACTGAGTGGCACCATGAATTAGCAGCATGTCCAGGCATGGGGCTTCAGGGTGCTGTCCTGCTGGAGCAGACGTCACATCGTAAACAAGGTGTTTGACCAGGCTTTGTTGCTGTTAGCATCTCGGGCAGGGCTTGCAAGGACAAGGGGGACTGTGAGCTGCTTCCATGAAACAAGACAAATCAACTCCAAGGTATTTCTGAGACACCAAGCTCACACCTGCTCTTCAGATGCCTTGGGAAAGAATACAGAGAGATGATGCTTTTAAATAGATTTGATTTTTTTTTCTTGCTGGTGGAGCAATGATTGTGTGGGAGCTGTTGGAGTGCCCTGCTGTGCTACTCAGCAGGGAGCTTTGGGGAAAAACAAGTGCACATACCTACCTTTCTCTTCTAAAAATCTCTCACTTCTTGCCTTAGAAGGACTGTGGGAAGATGGTGCATCTGTTAAAAGGATGCAAGACTCAATCCGCAAAGCACATGCTTTACTTAAAGCATGAGCATAAACTCCCTTAAAGCCAAAGAGATTTAAGCACATGTTTGGAGAGAAGCCTGGTTGTCAGTATGCTTGTTAAATCAGGATGGCATCTGCTACGTAACCATCAAAACTAGTTTGCAAACCTGGCTGCTTTAAATTCATCACCCAAATTCATCCGTAGGCACCATTCTGGTTATTGCAATAGCCAGAGCAGCGCTGCCATTAGTAGAAGCTGGACCCTAAGCTGTGCCAGACAGGCATAGAGAAAATCCAAGAATCTTACATGTTATTTGAATTGAGGCATCCTTGACAGGAGAAAAAAGAATCCTATCCAAAGCTCCTAAATCCACCAAGGTTCAAAACACTAGGAGAAAATGGCAGAGAATTACACCCAGGATGAACTCAGACCTGCTGCTCTTTCAGCAGTGATCCCTGAAATGTTGTTGAGTCTAACATCTCCGCTGGAATTTTTATCCTATTTGATTCATTCTATTTGTTCCTGATCCTGTTAACTTCATCCTATTGATTCAAATGCATTTTCATACTCCCTTATGGTCCCTTTTGCATCAGGTTCAGCTTTTAGGCAAACAGAACAAACTCTTTCTGCCCTAGGAAAAACAACATCTAACGTAGGAGCACACTTGTCCCAAACTCACCTCCCAGATTCTAGGAGACTGGGACTTATTTATTTGTCTTTGTTAGATGAATAGCTTTGTTTTCATGCAAAATAGGATGTGCCTCTGAATGCATACAGAAAGGTCAAAGGGTTTTAACCATGCAATGGGCAAAATCTGAGCCTGTTGAAGTGATTTTGGTGCAGTTCAGAGTGTGGCTGTGACTGGACATTTCCTAAAAGCTGCAAAATTATCACGAGGTGAACATTTATGTACCTGCCAAGCAGAAGGTATGCTTAAGCCTTCCATGCAGGGGAATCCTAGTACTACTACTGCCTTCTGCTTTGCTTTGGCTTCTGCTGCAGACTTGGAAGTCAAATCTCTTGGAGACATTTGAATCCTGCCATTTTGCTCTGGCCTGTTTATAAAGCTGCCTTCAATACTGTTTTGTGGATCTGCAGCTGAACTCTAAGGGCCTCTAAGGCTCTGACATGGGTTTGGGCATATAGATGTTTTATTAATGTAATTAATGTGGCTGAGGGGAGAGTGGGAAGGAGAAGCTGATGCCCTCAGAGGAAGGGACGAAGGGCTGGCAAAGATGAAATCCTGGGCGCTCAATGGCTGTTCAAGGAGGACATTGCAAGGGTGAGCAGGGAATTAGCTCATTTGCAAGAGTCCTTATTGCCCCTAATCCTCCTTCCAGACAGGCCACCTCTACTCTAGTGCTTTGGGGATATTTAACAAGCTGGGTCCCAGACCTGCAGCAAGGCGGGTCTTTGTAAGTCGGTCTGCTTGGTTCATCAGCCCTCTCTAGCAAAGTTTGTAGGAGCCCAGAACCGCATTCCTTCCACTTTGTCTCTTTGGTTGGGCCCTTTTAAGCTAAAGACCTGTCCCATGTCACGTACATTTTAACGAGAAGGAGGAATAAAAGACCTTGCTGTAAATAAATACAAAAACTCAAATGGCATGCACAGCATCTTGTTCAAAGTGCTCGGCATGTTTGAAATCAACAGCCCCATAAAAGCTGAATGAGTTCAGACAGATTTTGAGTCATGGGATCTCTGCTCTCTACATGAAGGGTCTAGTTCGGCTACCGCCTCTCTCGGGGATATTGCGACTCCTTCCTTGAGCTGTCGAGGTTGCGCGGTCCCCGCCTTGTTGTTGGGGCCATAACTCTGGGCCATGTCTTGGGACACGTAAATCAGAGCCTTCACCCTTTGCCATGGCTCTAGGCGGAGGGGTCGGGGGGTCATGAGCTCACCTCTCAAAATAATCCTGGACGATCAGGAAGTGTTTCGCATTTGATGAATTAGGTGTATAAAATCCGTGAAGGGCTCACAAACGGACAGACCTTTTCCTTTCTTCATGGGGATAATATTTCATGATTTGGAGAGGAAAGAGTGCAAAGGGAGGGGGGGAATAATTAGTAATTTGTGATTAACTCTTTTCACGGGTATTTTATTTCTTTGTTCTCTGATGCTGCCTGGAGCCATTTAAAAAATGACTTAACGACAACCACCAAATTAATCGCTCTTTATAACTAATGGCTGTGTCAGAACTTGGAAATCAAACCGAAGGGTCTTGGAAGAAGTTGCAAGGGAGATGCTGAGTGCAGGAGAGGGGGTGGAGAGGAATTATCTCCCTGGTGTCAGATGAATGGTCAGAAAGTGCCCCCAAGATCTGCAGCAATAAAGCTAAAGACACAAAACTTCGCTATAAAACTGATGTCTACTCTAATTAATCCAAAACAGGTAGGCAGCTTGTCCAGCTTCCTCTTCTCACAACCAAAAGGTTTAATTCAGTCACGCTTGGGACCCAAGTCCTCTCAGCTCTCCTCTTCAGATGCTTACCCAATGTATGGCTTAAAATAGCTAGATCCTCTCACTTTTGGATCTGGGTTGACAGAGAGGCTTCCCACAGGTATGAGGAGATCTTGATAGGACTTTGGTACTAGGAATTGCTGTCTCTGCAGATGTGTTTCTCTTTGCAAATGGCTTGGAGGCCTCTTATCTTGCATATTTGATGCATAATCGAAAGAAAGAGAAACACTGCCTGCCTCTGTCTTTCTTAAGTTTGCCTTTTGCTGTAGGCTAGGGAGGAATATGGTTGCCAAAAGGCGACTGAGGGGTGCAGGTGATGGGAAGCAAGGAGGGATGAAGGCCATATCTCCTTTCAGTTGTGAAGACTACCAGCAAGCAGAGTGTGTAAAGCAGGCTGTTGGCAAGCAGATCAGGGCCCAAAGTGGGGCAGTCTCTAATTGCATCACACATAAAATAGAGAGCACTTCAGAGCCAAAGCCTTTTGGAGCTATGATTTAGAAAGGCAAATCCATTCTGATATCTGATTATGACACTGACATTAAAAGCCCTGGGAACCTCTAATCAATGGGGTTTAATTTATTTAGACTGTAAACCTGGAATTAATTTGAAAGCGGCAGAGGTGGAACAGCCAGCTGAGAAGCCAACCATTCCTTGCATGGTGGTGCTGGAGAGATGACAGAGCTATGGTGGCCAAATTGAAGGTGGAGACCACAGCTCCCCTGAGTGGGCATCTGTCCATCTGTGTGTCCTCTCTTTCAACCCCATGATACTTGCAGGGATAGGAGATCTTATTACAGAGCAGGGAGAACTCAGGTCTCAGATGCAGGTTATCTTTGCTTTGCCCTGCAGTGGCCATTTGGGGTGAACCACCTTAGGTCTTTAGACTGTCCCTGCTCAGGCCCCTGAATTACAGAGAGATCCGAACCCTCAAATGTTGCCATCCTTTATGCAAACTCTCCATGCTCTGAATGCAGAGCCTGCATGGCTCAGTCCTCCAGAGAGTTCCAGTGTGCCATGAGCCTGCTCTGGAGACCCTGTGGGAAAATGTGCTCAAAGGGCATCGCTTCTCTCAAAGTCTGGAGGGATCAGGACACGCAGAGTCATGGTGCATAGCTCAGACCTGCTGTTCTAGCAGGGAATTTTGGCTCCTGGCTAGTGAACTGTAGTAGCGTGAGAGATTTCCTTAGTCCATCACTTTTGTTTTCCTTGGTTATTGTTTAAAATGCAGAGATTATGAGGTCAAACTTTCTCAGCCAATATTTTTCCTAATGAAAAATGTAGTAGGGTACGAGTCAGTGATCGAATCTATACGTTGAATGTTCCACACTACAGTGATTTCCACAGACAGAACTTCAATAAATCTTGTTTTCAGAGAAATTATATGAGGCTGATGCTCTATTTTTGCCAGTTTAAGATCACTTTTCCCCTCTGCTGTGCTCTGTCCAGGTGGAACTTGCCTCCTGTCAAGCATTTGATACTACAAAGCGACAGATCCTCATGGCTGTGTGGTGGTGACCCTCCTTTTCCAAAGGATGCCACAAATGCTTCTGAGGCTCAGCAGCAGAATTACCTTGTCATTTCCAAGGCATCTTGCCGTTTCCAAGGTAAGGCATCGTACCAGAGTGTTAGCTCTGGCTGTATCCTGCTTCCAGAGGAACTGCACCCTGCCTCCTTGCATGTGAATGCTTGCAGACACCCTAAAAATAGTAATTCTCCCGCTGATGGGCTGGGAAGTCCTTTGAGATGCTCTCTGCTGGTTTCCAGCCCAGCTTGCTGGTGCTGGTGGGGTGTGCAAACACCCAGGGGCACTGTGCTTCCCATATCGACTGCCCCCCTTGCAACTCCTCCACCCGCTCGGTGAGGTCTGCAACAGCCCGTGTACAACAGTATTTCACAGCTTGTCCATAGGATCAATATGACATTTCCATTTGTCATTAAATATGTCTTCTTTACTTTGTGCCGCATAAATCAACCTTTCAAACGTGGCTCCCAGGATGAAGAGTAGCTCTCGGAGACCACTGACCGAAGCGGGGGGCTTTTTTTCTATCAGCTCCAGCTTTCTCAAGCTTTGCTGGTATAAATGGGGGAAACTTTGTGAGGAAGCATGGAAGCCTGGTGCCTCTCACACTTAGTGCTGCCCCTCAAGGCCTCTCCCTGTTCCCTGTAGAGCCGTGTTGCTGGCAGTAGTGCACAGAGAGCCTGTGCTTGTCCTGAGGGCTAGGAAGGTACCAGCTTCACAGCTCCCAGGCTTTGCTGGTTTTGTAGCTTCAAAGTGCCCCCAAACCAGCTAGGTGCGAGGAACATCCGCTGCCAAGGGCCAAGGCTCAGGTTGACCCATCTGTGGCACCGAAGCCCAGCCAGTTCACATGGGCAGGGGCTCGTGACATGCCAGGATGGGGACAGTCACTGCGTGTTGCGGGTCACGTAGCAGGACGGCTCTTACTCCAGCCCACGCTCTCTTGGGGCTGAGGAAGGCTGGAAATACAGCCTTTTCCTTGCCTCCTCCTTTGGCAGGCATGACCTTGAAGAAGTCGCTTGCTCCTGTGCTTCATCTCCAGGCCTGCTGTGCCCACGGCTTTGCGCTACCATAATTTCTATGGCAGTAAGTGAGCGTGGTGCTGGGGATGCTTTCCTGGGATGCTGGGAACAGACAAAAAGCATCCTGTTCAGGCCTTGCTCTGCTGGTGCAAGGGTGGTGGGTGCACTGGTGCGATGGCCAGCTCGGATCTTTGCAGCAAAGGAGACAAAAGGAGGCACCTACTTCCTTTCCCCAAAAGGCAGTGCACAAAACGGCCTCTGTAGCCTGCTCAAGTCTCCCCCATGAAGAGTCAACCCTGACCTGCGCCCTTCTTGTGTGGTGGCTTTTTGTCAACCAGCTCCCTTGTCCCCTGCTGCACGCACATACGCATTTTAGCACTGTCTGCAAAGCAGTTTGGGAATCGATATTGCAATTGTGTTGTAAGTGAATTAGTTATAGATCAGCTTGGGGTAGGATTAGCTTATAGATCAGCAGGCTGGCAGGTTGCAGGGAAGGCGCAGGCAGGCACGCGTAGCCCTGGCGAGCGCTGCTCTACTGATGCCCTGCAAGAAAAGCGGGGTGAGCCGGTCAGCCGGACTGGTGGCTCTGTGGACCCAGCGGGGCAGCACTGGCTATACTGAATGTTTATTCCTTGCATCTTTCCTAAGGGAGTGGAATAAATCACCCTTTTCTTCCTGCCTTTGGCAGCCTCTGGGATGGGATCCTTCCTCACCTGGAAACAGTGTCTACACATAGGTGCTTGTCTCCACTCCAGGGCATTCCGGCCTCTAAAATTAGCCCTATGCTTGGGTCTGGGCTCCGGGGGTTTCCCATTAGATAATCTCCCTGCCTCTCTCCCGCCTTCACTTTGCCTAAGCAATGCTGCAAAAACAACTTGCTTCTAAAATAAGCCTCTCCTCTAACTCCCCGTTTAAACCTGAGTAGCCGTGCATGACATATCGGGCTTGGGAAGGCAGCTGGGACATCTCACCGGCCTCCATTAGCCGCGATGGCACCCGGAGCGCTCACTGCATCGCGGGCGTCTGCAGCGCCAGCATGGGCAAGTTGTGCAGCTCCTCCAGCATCCGAGGAGGTCCGGGGGGCTCCGCTGCCCATGGATCGAAGAGGAGAGAGGTGGTGGGGCAAGGAGGCGGCCCTGCCTTCAGTGGTACCCGCAGCTGTACAGCCCGTGCGCTCTGAAGAGCACGTCTGACATCAGGACGTGGTCATTTGACGGGATGAAATACAGGCAGACCTCCGAGGAATGCCAGCCCTGTGGTAAAGGGATAGTGAGGTAGTAACATGACTTTTCCCTGGCACCTCGCACTGATTTTCCTAAGTAACCCTGTCTCCAATCCCCTTCTCCTTATGGCGAAATATTTTTCAGCCGAGGAAGGCCATGGGGCCAGGTTACTGGAGCTCAGTTTACACCCATTGGATTTGAGCTTGGGCCAGATCCTGAGCTCAGTTTCACAGCCATAAATCTGGAGTAATTCCACTGAAGTCAGGGGAGTTAATTCCAGATTTACACCTGGTGTCTCCAAGATGGAACCTGTCTTGCCAGGTTTGGTGTTGAGGGGGGAAAGGCATGAGGGAGATGTACCTCTGGCAAGTTGCAGCATTCACCCCTGGGAGCGCATCCAAACTGCGTGCGCCTGCCCACAGTTGGAGTTATTAGAGCAAGCCCTCTCTTTATTATTTGCTATAATTTACTGTGGTCCCACCGGGCTCCCCGGGTTTTGCACTCCGTGAAGCCGAGTGGAACTAACCCGAATAGGAGGATTACAGGCTCCAAGTGGAAACGGCCGCCCCAAGCCGCCGAGCGGAGCGCCTCGCGCTGAGCAAAGGGGCCGGCTGACAGCCTCGATGATATGCCAGCACTTAAAATGCCGATGATGGATGAATGTCATCCTGCTGGGAGGGGAAAGGGGGGCAGCGGAGAGGGGGGCGGGGAGGGGAGGCAATCCAAACCGGAGGAGCCAGCGAAGAAGAGCTGGCACCGGAGTTGACATCCGCACTGATCCTCGTCCATTCGCTATGATTCATGGAGAGAAGATAGAGCCGAGGCCGGCTGCCTGTCCCTGGGCCCAGCCGCTTTCTGCGCGGGGACCGGAGTGCCACTGCTCTTGGCATGTCTCCTGTTCACGACACAGGCACACACACGTACGTATATTTTTATATATGCACACATGCAACACATAGGCAGAATGTTTTATGGATTAAGCTGTGTGTGTGTACGCAGATATTGTATATATCTTCATATATGTCTGCGCGTGTGTATATATGTATATAAGCATGTGTAAATGTATGCATATACTTCCCTTTGACACACATACAGATAGATGCAGGGTTTCCTCCATGATGCCTCCCTAAAGGCCGTTCTTGTCCCCGCCTTTCACTGCATGTTATATTTTATCCACAAACTAAATAACTTCAGGGATTTTCTGATGGTATTTGTTTATTTATCTATTATTATTCCCCAGACATCAGGGGGTGTCAGTGAGCTGGCCGTGCCACTCAGACAATTCCAGGTATGCCTCCAATCAGCCTGGGCAGGTGATTTCTCCCTCTCTCTCTCTCTCCAGTTGTATCCCTGACAGCAGAGTAATTTGCTTGTATAGATTCTGACAATGGCAACAACAAAAAAAATCTGGCTGCTTGACAGCGTTGCATTTTTAACTCGAGGTTGAACAACTTCAGTCTGGAGAGCTCCAGGGTTTCCATCCCAGGGCTGCCGGCTCCCGGGATTCACTCTGCATGGCCGGTGCTGGGCGATGCCTTTTCCAGCATGGGAGCTTGGAAAGGGGGTTCAGTTTTGGGCTCTCCACCATTCATGGGACAGTGCAGGGGTCTGAGGCTAGCGAAAAAACAGAGAGGGGCAGAGGAGCCCTGTTTAGGGAGGGGAGGCAGCCCCTGGATGAGAATGCCCTGCCAGAGGTTGGGCAGGCAGCGCTTCCTGCTCTCTGGGATCTGACCCCAGCACCCCAGGGATAAATCCCGTCACCCACCCCTGATAGCAGCTGCTTAACCGCAAACAGCAACTCTGCACGGCAGTTTTGTTGAGAGAGCGAAGAAGCCTGTATCCAATTGAAACCGCAGGGGGCATTTAGGGAGGCAGAAGGTAATTTCCCAATCTGGAATATGGCCAGGATACAAGGACTAATATCCTGGCTCTTGGGGAAACAGTCATGGGATCTTTGCTCACTGCGAGTCATCCTGATGATTGCTTTAAGTTAGAGATGGAAAAATAAAAAGGAGACAAAGGGAAAGAGCTTTTCCCGCAAGCCAGGGCCCAGCACAAGGATGGCCCTTCTGTGGGGAAGAGCTTCTCAGACACAGAGCCCCTGGGTGACCAGACATGGAGGCCTGACAGCTCTGCCCCTTGTGCAGCACCCTGAGCTGGCGGTTCCTCTCCTGGCCCCTGTGCACCCAGATGGGACCTCAGGGCTGCTGCTGGACCCTGGCACGGAAGCAGGAGCTAACGGGCATCCAGAGCATCCATAGCATCGCACAGCTACTGCCCTAACCTGGCTGTGTCCTGGGCCGGGGCTTCCCTCTGCTGGGAGATACCAGTGTGACTCGGGCAGGGATTTGGGGATCAGGAGTGCATTTGGACATGGATCATCTCCCGCTGCCACACTGGGGCAAGATTTTTCTCAGGCAGTATCTCTGGCAGGTGACACTTCCAGGTTTGGCCAGCTGAGGACATGCGCTCGCTCCAGGAGCATATGCAGTGTGTGTGCAGAAGGGATCCAGGCCAGCTCTGCCCTCAAATGCTGTCAAAAACATGTCCTGTGCAGAAGCACCATGAGGGGTGGGAGCATGGCCTCAGGTCAGGCGTTTTTGGCGGTCTCGGGGACTCAGAGCAGTCATCAAACCGCCTTTGCAAGGGAACATGCTATGTGTTTGCTCCCGTGCTCCCCCAGGGCTGACGGGTTCAGGGGTGGCTCTTACAGGCACCATGACCCCGTGGATGGAGTTGACTTGGCTCTCAGTAATCTGGTCTGAGATGGAAATAGCCCAGATTAGTTGTCCGGGAAGCTCTAAGCTGGAGATCCGGGTAAGTGGCCAGGGGGAGGCAGGGAGAGTGGTGCTTCCTCCATGGGCTGCCTCTCCTCCACGCTGGCACGCAGGGATAGTCAGAGGACTCACTTCTGTGTCCAGGTATCACATGTGGGGAAGGCCATGACACACTGACCTTCTGTCCCCTGCCAAGGACATGGGGGAAAACAGACTTTATCTTGCATCAGGTGCTGTAGCAGCGCTCATGCTCATGCAGGTAGAGGCATCTTATGGATAAAGTGGCCAGAGAGACCAAAGGCCTCTTTCGAGGAGCGTGTGCTACTGGCTGTCACTCTGCTTGCTCTAGATTCTTCTCCTTCTGGGTCCCAGGCAGGCATGAGGACAGCCCCAATCCCAAAGTGCCACTATTAAGAAGCAGAAGGGGCCAAGGGCTCCTCCTTCCTCTTCTCCACTGAACATCACATTTTCCAATTTACTGATCCCTCCAAATTCCCAGCCAAGACACACAACTCCACAGACTGAAAGAGAGCCACCTGGGTCCGCTTTGCTTTTAATTGCCTGTAAAGGAGATTGGGATGACTCTACAGCCCCAAGATGGAAATTGCTGCTGAGAGGATGGGGTGGGAAAGGGGAGCTGAGGCCCAAGAACATCGGTGTCAGGAGCAGCTAAAAAATGCTTCTGCCAAGGAAGAGATTTTCCCTGGGCCTGGTGCCCTGGAGCTAGGGAAGGAACCCAGACCACTGCCAAGTGCAATGGAGCTGTCGGGAAGGAAAAGCAGCACTGACACGGTGGTGCAGGTGAGGGACGTGCCACCTGCCTGCTAACACACTCAGCTTGTCCCCTGCTTTTAGGCTGCTGCTTTAGTTAAGAACCTTGGAGAGCCAGGGCAAGACAACTCCAGCCTATGCCTGTGCTAAGTCACTTGGCTGAGCGGTGCCGAAGTGCTGGTCTGACACAAGCGAGGGCTGGGTTAGCACTGCTGGGGCAGACTGAGAGCCTTCTGTCCTACGGGAAGCAGAGAAAAGGTTTCCTTTAAAATTCAGAACACTTGGAAATTGCACTGGAAGCCCCAGGTTACGAATTATTGCTATTCCTAGTGTGACTAGAAAACCTTGAATGTAATCTATAGGATAGTAGCTCTTTAATCAGTGTCTGCAGCAGGTTAATAGCTAGTGCTCTCCTCACCTTTACAAGTGATCCTTTCAGGCCATTTTTCCTTATGGCTTGGCTCCCTGTGATCTGCCTGCCGGCTGGAAGCGGCTTACTGCTCCGTCCCCGTGTCTGCTGCCAAGGCAGGACACAGGATAACAAGCAACAGCCCATCTTGCTGCCCCATACATCACAGAAGAGATCTGTATACTGACAGTTGCATTTTATCTCCGACTTTCCGAGCAATGCGCCCTCAGAAAGTCAGGAGACGAAAGTATCCTCGGGTTTGATTGAAGATGCAGGGCAGGCAGACACATCCTTCGGACCACCTCGGGAGATCTGGCTGCTGGGAATAGTTGTCCTCCTAAATCCTATCAAGAGCAAGCAGGAAGATTGCCAGAGTGTTGTTATGCTGTGTGGTTTCAGTGCCTTGCTGGGTCCTCCACCCTACTCCTGCCTCCTGGCAGCCAGGAATGGAACCAGCCAAACCCTACTATTAACAAGCCTGACCATTGCACTGTGCTTAATTGGGTTTGTGTGTGTTCACAGTGAGAATTTCAGAGTGGGAAACAGGATTTGCTCTCGGGGGCTCCCCAGCTTGCTGCTCCTGCCTCAGAGTGGCAGGGCTTTAAATCCCTGGAGTCTGGGTAGAGTTTTAAATCTCTGGAGTCCTTGCTGCTGTGGAATCAATTCTGGAGTTCCCAGAAGAGGAAAGAGCTGAAATCTGGTCCGCTCACAAACACTTGCGTCTCCACAAGGAGGACTCGGGGCGCTTGGGGAGCACAGGTTGTCCTGGACCTGCTTGCGGGGCATGGACAGGTTTGAATGCTGGGCTCAGAATCAGGTTTCTTAGGGCTCAGGTGAGTGATCCCCTGTGAACATCTCTGGAAAACTATGATCACCCTTTATGTAAGGTCAGAGAGGAACCATCCTCATGTCTGGAGGAAGCAAAGATGTTTCCAAGAGGAGAAGGAAATCAGAGATCATGCTAAGGCCTTGGTGTCACTAATGCAGCACTGTACTCCACGTTCAGCAACTCCTGATAATCACAGCCTGCCCTTGGTGTGCAGAGAAAAACATTTTTCGCCATAATTTATAATACTCTCAGCCATGGCCTTGTGCCGGAGATGCCGGCTGGTGTGCAAGAGGGCACGTGCGTGTGTGCACGGGCAGCACGGGCTGGCCGCTTGCAATTCTCCAAGGGTCTTGGGGCCTTGCAAAAGCAGCTCTGTCAATCAATAAAGAGCAATCACAGTAATGAAGTACCGAGTGGAAAGAAAAGGTTTCAAGCTTTGGGTTATTGGTGGGGAGCGGGGGGGTTATGCTATGTTTTCTTTAAATGAAGCAAGGAGCTGCAGAGAGTCTGGGAAAGTGGAGCCGACACCAGGGCCGGCAAATCTGCCTCTATTAAATGGAGGAACTGGTAGGACTGCAGCCACTCAGACAAAGATCCAATGACAAGCGAAAGGCTGAGAGAGGACCCCATTTCTGCAGACACAAAGGAGAAGCCGGTGGCGGTGACTTTCTCTCTGAAAAGTCACGTTTGCCAGGAGAGACTGTGAAATCCAAGCCGTTCCCAAGAGCTCGTTCCCTTCCCACACCCCCCAGTCCGGGGAAGGGAGTTGTTCTAATTTTGTTTTTATTATCGTTATTCCCTCCTGGGTGAGTGCTGGGAAAGTGGTGAATTTTGCAGCTGCCCAAGAGTCGGAGGAAAGGGGGGTGTGAGGGACACATGCCAGAGCATGGTCTCTTCTCACCTTCTCCCTGGCTTCCCACGGGACCAGGCGCAGCTGAAACTGAAGCGCCTACTGTTGCCTCTCATCCTCCATCTCACTTTGCCACCTCTAGACGTGCCTTTCTTGGGTTAAATGATGATGGTCCCAAGAGCTCCCTTGGTTGGATGGGCCTTAGGGCATGTTTTCCATCACCTGCTCTGCCACCAGGACTGGCTGTGGGGCTGTGACTGGGAGATATGTGAGGGAACCTGAGCTACAAAAGATGCTTGTGCCCTTAGCCTAGGCGTGGGGTGACCCTGTTATTGCCAGCTCAGTCACGCCACCCTTCCTATTTGTTCCTCAGCATGACTGTGCTAGCTGCCCTAAGGAAACACTCATACACTCTAAGAATTTGCAAAATATCGAGAAAGAGGGAAGTGACTACAGCCTAGGAAGCCTGGGGAGTAGAAAGGACACATATAATAAACTCTCCACATCAAGCATCGTCAAGAATCTTCCTCATGATATGCAAAGACATTGATGCCATTGAGCATACAGAGCCTGTGCTAGCCGCATTTACCAAGCACTGGAGAAAGATCCTTATATTTATCACAGTCTGTGTTTTAAAAAGCAATCATAAATCCCATGCTTTAAGGCTGCATAACTCTTGTTACATTAGAGAATTGCTGTGAACTTTGGGTAGTGAGACTGGTTAGAGATTGTGAGCTCCCTCTTTACAGCATCGGTAAAGTCACCTCATCTTCCTGAAGGCAGGTCAATGAGCTAGAGAGAGGGACGGAGCTTTTGCCACTTTTGTGGGAGGGAAATGCTCCATGTCTCTGAGCCCGGCCACTTCTGGAGGGGGTTTGTGCTCCCTGGGTGAGCTCCATCTCTTGCCTCTGCTCTCTCTTCAGCCCTGCACTCACTCCCTTTGCTTTGATTGCACTGCTTGCCTGTGAAATGCCAATCACAAATAGGCCTGTTTCAGGTGCCATTTACTGCTATTTCAAAGTTTTTCCCCTGCTCTGCCAAAGTCCTCAGGAAATGTATGTGGGCACCTTGCAGGGAGGGAATTGCAGCCTTTCCTCTGGCAAGGGCCTTGCTTCTCAGCTCAGCCCCTGGGTCTTTGTGCTCCTGCCTGAATCTCAGCTCTCTATCAGCAGATACTGAGGTGGCTTGGTCTGGGAGACACAGCCGTGGCCCTGCCAGCCCTGTGCCTTCCTGGGGACAGGGCCGGCAGCTCTTTCTGTCGTTTCTGTGGGCTTTGTCCTTGCTGTGAAGATACAGATGTGGAGGGAGAGCTGGGTACTCGCTCCTGGAGCGGGCACAGCCATATAGATGCTGTCTGAAAGGCATTTGTGTCTTTTTCTAAGGGAGGGGAGTGGGTAGCAAATACCACTAAATTAGTCCTTTTTTGGCATGGAAGAGCCACTGCTGGTGATCTCTGCAGAGCGAAGGGAGAGCAACAGTGCCATCTGAGCTTTCCAGAGGTGCTAAGCCCCCACCTCATGCTAGGTTCTCCCTTTAAGCCCAGCAAACAGCCACCAGCTTGGGCCATGGGAGATGGGAGGAAGAAAAGAGGAGAGATTTATTCTGTGAAATTAATGGAGTGACACCAGGTGTTAATAGTAGCCTATTTACCAACATCTCCTCCTCTTTCTTTCACTTAAGCAAGGTAAGTGCTTCCTACCATGACTGTGGCCGCAGTGCTTCCCCCCATTTATCCTCCAGAGGAGGATCCTGCTGCAAGGAGAATGGGGAGGGATGGACTTCAAGGGACCAAGACCCTAGCAGCAGCCCCACCACCAGCCCTCACTCAGTTTGCTGAAGCCTCAGACGCTCGTGCTCTCACTGCCAGCCTGTCCATACCCCCTTGCAGGCAAGATGAAGTTGAACAAACCGTTTACACTCCAAGTGGATTAGCCAAATCACGTTAAGCCCCCATGGGGACACCCTTGTTCACAGCCTTCATTTGATTTCTCTTTCAAAAGCCCACCAAGCTGAATGCGATTACAGCCTCTTAATCCTGAGCACACATGTCCGCGTGGGGTTAATGCGCTGTAATAGATGCCCTTTACAAGTGCACACGGGTGACTATTCCTACGTGGCTAAACCCTTTAGCCCAGATGTTCAGCTGGTGTAAACTCCAAGCACAGACCCCGAATGCTACTGCCTGGCCAAAGAGCTGCTCTCAGAGCTAAAACGTTGAGGGGAAAGGGCAGCTTTGCCCTCCCAAGGCCTGGCAGCAAACACGTGTCAGGAACAGGAACCGCTGTGGGCACTCGGTGTCCAGACCGCTCGACTCCTGCAGTGCTGGACATCCTTGGCAAACAGCTGATCCGGCCTAGGATGAGGAGGGTTTTCCTGAAGGTTATCTAGGTCCCAGCTCCAGCAGCAGCTTTGCCCTCTTGTTCTACCTTTGCCTCCAGTGCGTTCAGCCAGGGCTTGGGACCTCCACCCTGGTATCACCCACACCCCCCGCCCGAGGGGGCTCTGCATGGCCCTGCATGGATGTGTTTGCTCTCCTAAGGCAGCAGCTACAACCGGAACGTCGTTGCAGCCAAAGAGCAACACTGGAAATCCATAGAGCTGCTCGGCTTGTTATTGCAAAGCAGTCCAGCTCTGTGCAGCAAGGCATGGGAAATTGTAAGACACAGGGAAAGAGGTTTAAATCCGTCGCCTTTTGTAAGCAACCAAGCTAATGCTCGCTTCAGGAAGGGAGGGCTGCAAAAGGCAGGGGGAGCATTTCCCTCACGTACCCTTAGCCAACACCTATGAAGTAACCCAGTCCTAGTACGTTGGGATTTGCACACACTCAGCACCTGGCTTGACTAGTCATCTCTCCCTTTTCCAGGTAAAAAAAGCACCCTGAAGTATTCACACCTATATGAAATCAGGGTCTGCTACAGCAAGATATGCAGAGTGCGTATCTTAGGAAAACAAACAGGCTGTGTCTCAGTCCTATTATTGTCAAAAAATTCAAAGACCTTTTTGTCCAGAGACAAGGGGCATGAAGGCCCAGGAGGTAATTTCCATATCTTTTTCAGGCAGGATTCAACATACAAGATCTTTTTTCTCAAAGTCAGACCACCTGCTAGGGGAGCAAATCCATTCCCCTGGTATCTCAGGACTGTATAGTATAATCCCCTTAATAAAGCAATCAACTTCCATACTAAAACCATCTAGATTTCTACCCTGCTGAAAGCTTTTTCTTCCAAGGCATCACTAGTAGAAAACCTCCTTAAAATTTGCTGCTTTTTGCTGGATGGATTCCTTTCCCCCCTGCCAGAAAAAAAAAAAAAAAAAAAAAAGTAAACTGCAAAAATGTTATTTCCCTGTGGAAACTCTGGTTTTGCCAGAATGATATTTTCCATTAAAAATGTTTTGCTGGAAAATTTCCCACAAGTTAAGCTGCTGCATCACTAATTTCAGTCTCATACAGAAATTCTTGTTTCCTCCTCTTCTTCTTCAGCTTCTATTTAAAAGAAGAGATGGTTAGAGATTTGTCTGCCTCCTTCGCGAGCAAGGCAATGTCACCCATCAGGTACACTCTGCCCTGTGAAAGGAGTGACAGTGACACAAACGCGGCGCTCTTCCCGCAGCCAGCACTCCCCAGGCAGTGGCATAATCTCTCATAAGGCTGCTTCAGCTCTCGGAGCCCTCTTGATATCCAGCTGGTTTGGGGAGATGTTCATTTTCCTGAACATAGCTCTAACAGTGCGGCTGTGCTGAATTTCCAGATAATCAGTATCTAATTGGATTAGGAGCTGATAATATCTTTGACCTTTTTTAATGGTTTGTCTGGCCTGCCTTTCTGCAAGACTGAGGTTTAATTTTAGGCAAGAGGTTTTTTTTTCCACAAGTGAAGCATGACCCTGTTAACCTCAGGATTGGAGAGGTGACCTGCCCTCTCTGGAGATGTTGGAGGCGGCAATGTACACCAGGCTTTCATACATGTGTGTGCACATCTGTGCATAGACATGGAATGAACCTGCCTGCAAAACCCAGGTTTGGGTCTTGTTTTCAGCTATAGTTGGGGCAATGTCACACTGAGCCCACAGAAACTGCAAGCCAAGGGAGCGCAGAGCCCATGCAAGGTTGGTGTCCCTGTCTGTGCCAACAGCATGAGTCATGTCCCCTCTTCCCTAGCTCCTCTGCATGCAGTTGTAGTCAGATTGCAGCTACAGTCGGACGGCACTTCAGTCGCAGAGCCCGCACACCCTTCGCACACACACAGCCAGCCCCCTTGCCCTCACCCCCACGGATCCCTCTGCGCAGCACAAAACCTTCCCGCTGCAGGAAGGCTCTTAGTGCAGCCTTCACAGCCCGTTCAGTGGGGACCCAATGGGCTGGATGGGAGCATGGGGATTCAAAGACATGTGAGGAGGAGGAGGGGAGAGGAGGCTGCTTGATGAACAGCAGATGTTGGAGCTCATCGGATGGAGCTGTTAATTTAACTGGAGTTTATCGAGTAGCAATTAGGTGGGGCCTCATTACTGTAGCCAAGTGGCACAAAGATGCGCTGTAAAAACCCAGTGAAGAACATTGTGCATCAGCAGAGTCACAGCCCCGACGCGGTGCTCAGGATCTGGAGCCATGAATCCTCCCGCTTGCCCAGAGGTTCTTCTCCCAGATGGTCCTGGCTGAAGCTTGGGCACCTGAGCCCAGCTGCTGGCCCCGTCTCAAGGTGGGAGGCTGCAGGTAGAGCAAGAGACAAGGAGTGGGAGCCACAAGATCCTTTCCCAAGGAAGACCCAAAGGTCTGAGACCTTTGCTCCTCTCACCCTCCCCTTGCTGCCTGCTATCGCATGTCTCAGTGGCCTGAGTCAGCATGAGCTGACTCCTTTGGGGTTACATTTGGGGTAGCTTCTGCTCCTGGGAAGAGAGACGAAAAGAGAGTTTTACCAGCCCAATGTAAAGGATGATCCAAGGAAGGTGGGAGACAGTACAAGCAATCAGGTCTGAGCAGAGCTGGTTCCTCACACAGGCCACACACACACACACACACACTAATGACAACATATTTTGCTTCGGTCCTGGGGGAAAATTCAAATCATCCAAGTTCAAACTCCAACAAAACTTGTGCTAATGAAAAAACTGCCAAACTAGAGCACAGTGGGGATTTGGAGGGTTAAAATGTGTGGGCTTAATTAACTGATTAATTAAGCCCTCACATCAGTCTCCATCCCTGCAGCCCTGTGAAGGCAGGAGGGATGTGGCAGGAGCTTGCTCCCAGCGGTACGGCACAGGAATGCTACAGGGAAGGTGCCAGCAAGGGAGTTTCACAAACACGTTTGGGATTGTGGGGTTAATCAGCTGTGCCTGCAGGATTTGTGCAAGACACCTTTGAATCTCGTCTCTGAGTGGAGCTACTGCGTGTTGGGGCTGCTCACTGCTTTGGGATATTAAAGGAAAAGCACAGGCTTCCAAAGCTGGAGGAGTTTTATTCCATGTGCCCTTGCACTGTGCTCTGTCCAACAGCCTGCAAGTCCTGCTGCCTGGATGACCCTGAGTCTGCACTGGGGTTCCATATGGGAAGCACAAGCAGAAAAAGGGGAAGGATACATAGATACAGCAGTGCGTGGATATGCCCAGGCAGATGAAAATAGCCTGTCTTGATAAGAATTTCTTATGGTGGAAAATATGATTACTCCAAAAACAAGATTTTTCTAATGGAAATATTTACTTTGATACCAGTTTTTAATTATTGTTGCTTTGATTCTCCTGATTACAATACAAATCGTTCCAGATCAATATTCCTAAGCAAAGCAGTGCTTTTCATTTAAAATGTGGCCAGAACATCCCACTTCTGAGTTACGCTTTCTGCTGTTTTCAATTTGCACGTCTGCTGTTGAGCTGCAATTTGCCATTTGGCGACTGCTTTCTTTTGCTTTCTGACATTTCAACCTTCGATTCTGATTCCCCACAGAGATGTTCTCGGTAGTCCTAAGATTTCTGGCAAGTGCAGGTTTTCTTTCCTTTTTCTAGCTAGCCTGAAGACTTGCACATGGCACAGGCTCCTTTCCCAGACCTGAGCTGACCTGAAGAGAAAAGAGGCTTCTTATCACCGTGCCGCTAGTGCCTAAGTGCCTACATGCTTGCTCTTTCCATTCACTCCAGCTGTGCCCCTGAGGGTCCTTGTGGCCCATCCGTGTGGTATCGTGACTAATTCTTATTCTTCATGAGTTTGCTGTGATTGCAGCAGTGTCTGGAGCCCCCGGGAGGCTCGGCCCCGCTGCTGGAGCCGCTCTGCATCTCCAGGGCACCAGCCAGGTCAGGATCTAAGCAGACAAGATGGATGCACAGTGCAGTGGAAAGAAACACAGCAACTCCCGATTCGGAGGCAGGAGAAATGGAGCAGAAAGAAAGATTAAGGCTTGGCCTCCTCCAGAAAGTTTTGCTGATGAAAGTTGGAGTGCCTCCATGAACTGGCAAATTCCCTGGGTAGGAGGGGACCAGGCAGCGGGGTCAGGCCTCCCTTTTGCAGCAAAGCTGCCTCTTCCTGGACCATCTCCTGGGCATGCATGTGCCACAGCTGAATGCCAGCAGCTCCAAGGAAGACCGCAGTGGGACAATGCTGCAGGGCAGGACAGCCCCATGTCCTTCCTCAACCTGCAGCAACCAGGAGCAGCAGAATAGGGTGCCCCTCTGTTGCCCTGCAGAGCTGCGTGGCTTGAGGATACACTAGTCCTCTGCACAAAGCTCTTGTTTCTCAGCTCACCTGCCTGGCTGCTGCTTTTGCATGGAGGAGGGGGAAATTTTCCTGGCTCAGCTTTGTGCCCCTCTCCAACTCACCTCATAGTACTCATCTATGGTGTTTGGTAGCTTCTCCACTTTGTTTCCTTGTGATGCCCTAGCTCAGGCACGTGTGCTGAATTCCCCAGCATCTGGCCTTCCTTGATACCTATCTGCTGGAAGCTGAATGCATCTCTGATTTGGGGAATCAATCACACTTAATTGAAGGGTGATTGTTTTCACATACGAGCCTGCCACATCACTTTCATCTTTATCACATTCCCTTTCTCTCTGGGTTTTGTGTGACAAGATACTGCAGTGCAGGAGGGAAGAGGTCGCTGACCTTGGACCTGGATATAATTGAAAAAAGAAGGGCAGCATCTCCTCGCTTTGCCGGGGTGGATCGGTTTGCATTTTGTTCAGCTGCTGGATGGAGCATGTGTGCGACACAGAGCCAGATTTGATCCAGCCTTGCACAGAGCCACACTGCGATGGCACACGACGGCACGTGATGGCACGTGATGGGCACAGCAGGGCCAGTGCTTCTTGCAGGGCCACGTGGATGGTGCTTTTGCTCCAAGTAGCACAACAGAGGAGGGGAAACAATCCAATAAAATTTTGGGCAAGTCCTTTTTTTGATCCCTCTTGCTCCTTACCTGTTCACACTGGAGACTGTCCTGCATGTGGACTGAGTGTCTCTTTAGTGGTACAGCGCTATGCACAACTATTCTGATTTCCTTCAAGAGACCCATAATATTCATGGTTCGTGGGCAACCCCTCCTGTCAGATCTCTGCAAGGAGTTGTGCTCAAGCCCAGGCCCATGTGGATGTGGATCCCACTGAGATGCACCAGTCTGAAGGATGCATAAATTCTCAGTATACAGAGGTGCCTCCTTACCTGTACCAGCAAGCTGAATTGTGAGCTGTTCCCCAGACTCCAGTCTGAAGGTCTCTATAGTATTGACTTTCTCGCACTTGGAAGTGCCTCATTTATCTTAAGCTCTGAATTTGTCTTCCCTGCCACTGCAGTAGTAAGCGACTGAAACCCACTGCCAGCTTTTCTCCCTTAATGACATACCACATATGCAGACAAGGATTTGAATCAGAAGCCTGGAGTTGGGCCTCGCTTCCTCACTTTGGAGAAAAATATCTTAATGCGTATCCCTCCTTGTTCTCGGCCTTGCCAATAGAACAACCCAGGCTTCTCACATTAAAAGGGCTGTGATCCAGGGCATGCCCAAATCTGAGACTTATCTGAAGGCTGATGTTGTCAAAGACAAGGCTCCCGTTGGCTCTGACAGCCCTTGGACCAGGCAGCCCCAGTAACTTTGGTCCTTTTCCATTGCAGACAGATTTCTTCGTATCACATACAGGTAGAGTCTTTCCAAACACAGCCCTGAAGCAAACCTTCTCAAACAGGCCAGATGTCTTTTCTAGATAGCACGGGAGGAATGTAAGGTTCCTCGGTTGTCAAGACTATGTGGTGCCTGTTTTTGCTTAGGTACCTCTAGCATAGGCTGCTCTTTCTTGACAGGTGCTGGCGACTGGCAGCCCAGGTGCACAGGGCTGAGAGGGGTAAGAGGGCTGGAGCTTGTGTGATGAAGCTGTGAGTTCCATTGATTTCTAAATAAAGCCTCACTTCGCTCCCATTTTGTAATGCTGTTGTCAATCTCTGACACAGCTGCCAGGGCAGAAAGAAAACAGCCGACATCTTTGTAAAAGCCCATCTCGAAGTACAGGACTGGTGGGAAGCTGGATGTCTTGGTGGGAAAGAACCACAGATCTCCCACGCAGGATAATCCTGCCAGGCACCCGCTGCCTATTATTCCCTTAGTGCCAAGTCACCCTGTCATGCTGGGGATGCTCTGCACCCTCTGGTCCTGCTCCTGCATGGATGGGGTCACCTTGCTGTGTGTTCAAAATGAGTACAACGCGTAGGTGGGACATGCAGACAACCTTTAGCAAAGTCACAGCAAAGCAGGGCAAGGAGGTACATGATGTTCACTAAGGCTATGGTACAGAAGCAGGACCAGGGAGTGAACCTGGTCTTTGGGATGCTCTGAAGAGGCTGCTGCCCTTTTTAAGAGTTCATTTTTGAAAACTGCCAAAAGCAGTAGCACAGAGCTGGCAGTGTGACCTCCTGGGGCAAATGGTGCATTTTTGGTATCTTGTGGGATATATTTGGTATCTTGATGGGGCTTTCTCCATCACCTTGTGGGAGGTGATGGACTCTCAGTCCTGAGGTAGTAGAGCACTTCCAAACTGCCTCCTAGTCTCCTTAAGTGGCTGGAATCCCTGCTTTGGTCAGTGTGAGCAGAATCCACCATTTTCGCCCGTCTGGAGAGCAAGATGAAGCCTGGAAGTGGCAGCCACTGACTGGCAGAGGGAGCCACTGGGGCTCCTGGAGAGGCTGAGCTCCCTCTGTGCTGGTGGGAAGCAGGAAGCAGAGTGTGGGTGCATGTGGCACTGGACTGCAGGTGTCCTGTGAGTGTCCCATGAGAAGGAGTATCCCTTCAGCCCTGAGACATCATGTCCCACGTGAGCTCTTCCACTGCACGAGTCAAGAGAGAGGAGCCAGATGCCTCCACTCTCATCCATTGTCAGGGATGCAGGAGTCCTCGGCCTCCTTCCTCCCACTCCCACTGCAATTTGATTTGGGCCTGGAGAAGGAAAGAAGCTGTCGGGTAAAATAAAAGCTGCTTTTCCAGCTCCCAAGGGACCCCCTCTTGTCACCCCCAGGGTGCTGTGATTCCTCCTTGCCAGCAGCCGGCTGGGCTTTCGCCACCCATGCACACACCTGCCTCCCTCTTGCACCGCGCTTAGTGTGAGCGTTTTGGTAGAACTGCCCTTGTCATATAAATCTAAACATAATTCTCTCTTTCCTGTTAAGCTAAAGAAAATAAACGTGTAGGGCTGTTACTGGAAGCCAAGCTGTAGGACTGCCCTAAATTCTCTTCTTATTGAGTCTGGGCTGAAAATCACTCAATTCTGCTGAGGACACACATCTATGCTTGCACACGCAGGGAGGGAAGGGGGGAGGGCTGGAGAAAGCGGGCGAGCGAGTGTGCGCGAGAGGACGCAGTGTGTATAAATATCTCCAGCTCTCTAGATAGTCGGCAGATTTATTCCGCTGCCAAGCCTGCAGAAAATTGACTTGTTTCATGGAGGCAGGCTATTGACACATTACCGCAAGGAGGGTTAGGAGAGAAAGCGGTGCGGCTGGCGCCCCTCTATTATACGATAATGTAATCAGCATTGTGGGAAATGACTGTGGGTAAAATGGCATCGCTGACATTTATATTAGAGGATATTGATGGCAGGAACTGTGACCACATCTATCGTACCTCCCGTTTGCCAGGATTGACACAGACGGCTCTTGTTGGCTGGATTTCCTCTCTCTCTCGCTCTCCCCCTCCTTCCTCTTAGCTCCGTTGCTCACTGCTGTCACTGCAGATAGATAATTGAAAAATGGATCTCACCTTTCCAGCAAACAGGAGTGGTTCAGGCAATTACTGCAGAGGTTATCTACTCAATCTCGGGGCCTCGTCTCCGAGAGAGATTCAGAGGAAATTGGATTTTACATGGATGTTTTATTCTGCAAGGGCTTTAGTATAAATAGAGGCAAGGAGACACCAGCAGAGTGGATGGCTGAGACTCATATGCGGCGGGGAAAAGTGGGGTTTCGATGGAGGGTCTTGGCTGTAGGTGTGGGGGTCATACCACGCTGTGGCCCTCTGCAGATTCTTTGGTCTTGATCTGCTTGGTTTGAGGTTGCTGCTGATTTTTTTTCATGGTTTGGGATTTGTTTTTTAAGGCAAAGGATAAACGAGGCTCGCTTCCACTCACAACCACCTGACTACATTTTGCCCCTGGAATCTAAAAATAAAGAGTTGTTCCCAAAGGAAATAAAGACAAACAGATGGCAAAGTGCTCTGAAGATGAGTGAGCAGAGGAGAGTAGGATGTATTGAGAGTACCAGAAACTCTCTGGCTCCTAAGGGAGGGGAACCACCCTGGCAGAGGGGGTATTGCCCAAAGGTCTGTCTCCCATGAGAGTCCTTGAGTTAGAATAGGCCTTGAAGGGGCTGGTCGGATAGGAGGAAAGAATTTGTCCATGGTCCTTTAGGACGTGCTGTAACACCAGGGTTTGGGCTGTGCTCCTTTGGAATCCAACCGTTTTGCAGCTGGTATCCTCATCCCTGGGGACTGCTGAGCAGAAGAGGCCAGGGAAGGACCTTGAGGGTGGTGGTGACTCTGTGCCAGGAGCGGGCAGATCACCACCGGGTTTGGAGCACACATGTGTGGGGGGTCTCAGCATGCGCTGTGTGGTCTGAGTGTGAGCGGGCCCGACACACTCAGAGACCTCACGTGCGTTGGGGATGAGCTTGCATTGCGACTGTCTTTGCTTCTTCTGCTCCAGGGGCAAATAAGATACATCGCTGTCCATGGCTGTCAATCCAGGACCCTGCACCAATACTAAATTCACTTTTAAAAGACATTTTTGAGATTGGAAAAGGCCACAGCCCTGAGGAAGACAAGCAATGGTAGGTCCTGTCAAGAAGGGTCTGGGCAGACTTCTGTGTGGTGGTCAACCTCGCTCAGAGCTGCTCAGGAGCTCAAGTGAGCACTGTCCACCACAGGGCTCTCTCCCAGTACTCAGTTTTGCAGTAACAGCTCTTGAATTGTTATGCCAGATGGGAGCTGTGGGGCTGCTTTTGAGGGAAAGCCAACCGGGCACAGCATTGGAGGGTCTCTTCAGCCAGCAAGGCTCCTTCGAGCTCCGCCGTGTCCAGCAGAGACCCGTGCCCAGGCTGGGGGCTGCTTCCCGCAGCCCTAGGTCTCCACAGCCGCCATGCGCTGCAGCCCTGCTGTCCATCAGGAGCTTTTTTCGCACTCTCCTCTGCCTGTCCCCTGATGTCAGTGCTAGAGGTGCTCATCTCTCTTGCTGATCAAATCATTCCTGACGTGCGCAGCAGGCGCTGCTTCCTCACCGCACGGCTGTCTCCAGAGCCCTAGGTGAGATCCTGCTCTCGCTTCCCCACACAGCAAGAAGGCAGAGATGGGGGAGGGCTGCCCGTGCGGCTAGGACAGGCTGCCCCTGCCTCTCAGAGCTGTTCTCCTCATGATGCTGAAGGCCAAGGGCTTTTGCCTGCTCTGGGGGTTAGTGCAGGGTTGGGAGGTGAAGCCAGACAGCCTCAAACATGCACTGAAGGCCACTTTTTTTTAAGCACAAGAGAATATGTGCTGCTGGAGCTCATACCTAAGACAGGGGCAGCTGTTATGTTTCTGGAGATCCCTGAATCTGCGAGGGATCTTTTCTGGGAAGCCAGAGACAATGTCGCTGAACGTCAGCTAAAGTTCCCCAGCATATGCAGCACATGGCCAGGATGGAGTGGGGGAGTGGGGCCAGGGCAAGCAGGATTGCTCTTTGTTCTGGTTCTGTGTTCATCTCTGGGCTTCCACTGGTGGCCGTAAAAGAGCCTGGCCCACCCAGGGACTCCATCTGGGTTCAGTGAAAAACAGTGGCCAAACTCCAGGCGTGGACGGGAGTCACGGAGAGGCCAGGCTGTGGGCAGCGAATGGGAGGAGAGGGGAACTGGGGAATGTCACGCTGGTACCAGCACATCTGCCCAGCTCCATGCTGGGGAACGTGCTCAGACGGCTACACCCACCCAAGCCATCCAGCTCAGGAGAGTCTGTACAACCGGCTGTCCTTTCCTCATGCTCATAGCACCAAAGCAGAAATGCTATTACATGTCTTTGCAGTGGTGGGCAGAAACCTGGTGTCATGCTGCCATGGGGTGCAAAGAAGATGCCAATGTTTGTGCAAGATCCACCCCAGTGATCAGGCAGGACTCTCCATGCTCATATATCAGGCCTCTGCTGCTCTGCATGAGGCAAGGATCTCAAGGAGCTGCAAAGTGTTTTTTTTTTTTCTTCTTCTTTTTAATCTCTGAAGGATCACTTACTGAGCAAGAGCTGCCCGATTAACCCCACCTGTGTGACAATGGCCTTGTAATCAGCTGTTATCACTTGAGATACCTTAAATAGGTCTAATTAGAGCCCTTTTCCCTTTTTTTTCAGTAGGACTTCAGGCTTTGATCAGGCAATTTGGGCCTTTCCCCAGGCACCCTTGGTCCTGGTAGAGCTCAGAGAGGCTCTGGGGACCCTCCAGCTGCAGGAGCAGCTTGTCCTTTCAGGGCATCTTAAAGGAGCCTGTGCAGAGCTTCACCCTCCATGCATGGGAAGCTCTGAGGAAGAAGTTTGGAAGCTGTACCTGAGAGTACCCAATCTGTGGAGTCTTCCTGAAACACCATCTCAGAGGTCAGAAAAACCCAGTTTATCTCAATGTTGTGACAATGCATAAGTACTTGTACTTATTGAGACTATAGCACAGGTGGAGGAGAGAAATAATCACAAGAAAGGGAATTTGAAATCTTCAAATTCAGTTTGAAAGGAAACATCTTTTTTTTTTTTTTTCCCCTAGATTTTTTTTTATTTAGTATTTTTGGACTGTTTCCCCCACTTCATTTTCAGTCTTTGTCTTCCCTTTCTCCCATATAATGTTAGTGTATTGGATTTCTGTACTTTTTCCCGCTGAATCAAAGCTGCAAAGTTTAGATTTTTCACTTTGCCTTTGCACATCCTCAAGTGAGCTTTTATGATAGTACTCAAAAGCAACATTCTCTGAAGAATGGCTAAAACCTTTTATTTTGAATGAAAAGATGTGCTGGAAGAAGGTGAGGAGTCTAGGCATGGGGAAGAGCTGCTTTAAAACAGCAGCCAAAATTTCAAATCACAGTGGAATAAAATGTTGACTTCCCTTCCTTCTGAAATTTTTCATTTAAAGAAAATGGCAATGAAATGCTGCTGAAATGACATTTTTGACAAAGTGCCATTTTTCAATATGACCTTTTGAACCCCCTCACACCAATGCTGCTAACTAGTTCTGTGTTCATCAGAGACGGCAGGAGCGGAGACCAGACCCTGTACTGATAAGCAGAAATATTTTGGCTTGTTTGAGCAAGCACCTTGTGGGTCTAAGCCCTGGAGCAGCTTCTTATGGTGGTGCTCAGGCTGGGTTGGGTGGCTGACAACTGCCTTGACTTCCACAAGGCCACAGAAGCAAAGGTAGCGGCTTGCAGAGACTCCAGTCATCACCAACCTGCTCTTGCAGTTTATTCCTGGGAGCTGCTTGCTCCTGGCAGGTCTGTGTTGGTTAAGTGCCCTGGAAGGGGAACTCTTATTTTCAACAGCCACGAAACTTTCCAGCTCCAAGTTGCTGGTCTCTGCACACACCCTCAGTTTGGTGCTGGGAGAAATCTTGTCTGCAGAGTACCAGAGTGGGAGTTGGGATGTGCTGAATGACACAGGGGAGATGGTAAGGGAGGACTCTGCTTTCCCAATTAGGAGGGGATGGGTGCCCAGGGTGGGATGAGAGACCACTCTCCTGCCAGAGCCAGGAACCTTTGGTGATGAACATAATGGAAAGTACCCTAATATATTTCCTAAAAGATGAGCAGCTAAGCCAAGTGTCCTGGTACATTGTCTCTTCTATACTCCCTCTAATTGCCTTTAATATTGTATTTGCTTTCATTGCTTGGCCGAGATTGTTGTAGACCGTTATTGCATGCTTGCAAATAGCTGTTGTGCTCCTCCTCCTTGGAGGATGCACTCAAGAAGGTGGGGAGGCTTCAGAGGAGGAGACTTTACTGCCATCTAAATAACTTCCTTAAAGTGGGATGGATGCTATGAGACTTAATGTACTTTAAAAGCTTTGAGTTCCTTGGATGGAAGAGTACAGTATTATATTAACATTACCATGACTGCTAGTGGTATTACTAACATGAATCTCAATCATAATATCTGTCCAGGATCAACAATGAAGCTTGACTAGCTGGCCCTTTAGAGTGAGGCTTTAAGGTCTCAGTCTACACTCCAAAACTTTCTCCAGCAGGCATGAGGGATAGTTCACCAATGATTTCAGCCACTCGAAGGATAGAAAATAGGTCCTGGAATTCCTGTACAATGTTAGAAATGACTATGCTGTTCCTTCAGAGTTATTTTCATTTGTATTGTCCTACTGTGGCGGGGCTTCTGCCCTGGATCAGGCTGTCTCCACAGTCACAGAGCATGAAGATCAGCATCTGAATTGCTCCCAGCTGAGCTTCCAGCTGGAATTTGCTTGTAAACAAAGTACTGTTGAGTTTGGGGGCACCTGTCCTGCAGAAAGGGAATGGTTGAGCGTCCCCCCAGCAACCATCCTCATCTGCACTGATATCTGGGGTTCATAAAAAAAACAGTGTAGCTTGTAAAGCTCTGGCCGGCAGGTGGGGAAGAGAGAGACCAGGATCCTTGGCTGTTGTCTGAGCAAATGGGAGGAATGCTAATCCTGTCCCCTCTTGTGTGTGCAGATACATTTGCTCAGCCACAAAAGAAGTTGCATCCACCTCCCATCCTCATTTTAAGATATCTAAAGATCTGTGCTCTTCTCAGTTTGTTTTTAGCCTTCCTTCATGTCTTCTCTCCAACCATGGCACACTCTACTCCTGCTGAGGGCATCTCCTGTGCTTCCCTTCCCACCTTTCTCCTGGTATCTGTTACATCCACCCCGGGGGCGGGAGGAAGGTGGGAAGCATTTGTGTCATTGATCAATAACTCTTTCCTGCCCAGTGAGGAACCCGACCTGCCCAACTTTATTGCTGCAACCAGATCCCTGCTCGAGGGATGTTACGACAACCCAGCTCGGCCGTGGGGGCCAAAAGAACAAATACCTCCCTAACAGGCATGACTTGAGCCCGCGCATGTCCCGCTCCCCGGATGGCTCCTCTCACAGAGGAAGCCCCCAGGAGGATTTACAAGGCCAAACTACTTCCTGAAATTGTCACTCCTGCTTGTTATCTTGCCATCCCGTCATCTACACTGGCTCCAGAGCCTGGTCTGAAGGGAAAGAGGAGCTGCGGAAAGGAAGAGGGAGGAGATGTGAGAGTCCTGGTGTAATCTGGCATGGGGGTGGGAGCAGAGCCTGGCTAAGAAATATCCCAGTGCTCTGGCTGAGTCTTTTTACTACCTGCAATGGAAAATGAGTGCCAGCTGCAAATCAGGGATTTCAGCAGCCTCTCTGAAGGCACGTCAAGCATTTTATGGCTGGAAATACATTCAGGGTTTATTATGGGCTGCCCACTGATCTTTGTGTGCGCAGGCAGTGGCCGGGGCCTGTTCCCAGCCTGCTTTTGGGTGGGGAGGGGTGCCCACAAATTGATCGGTTTTCGGCTGGCAAATTGATTGGTTCCATCTGCTGCTTCTCTCCTTTCCGGCTCCTGAGCGAGGGTTTAACCTCATGTTGAGATAGGCTGGCAGCTGATTCGGAGGGCAGCCTGGTCCTGCAGTGGGACGCAGCATATGTCGCAGAGCTGTCAAATGTCACACATGGTGACATGTGCCCCATGGTTCCCTCTGTAACTGCTGGCCTGGGGCTCCCCTTCTTTGCAGCACTGTGCGCAGATCTTCCTGTCCTCCAGAGCTGGACGCATGTGAATACCTGCACCTCGGTGAGAGGAGCATCCCCATCATCCGGGTCTGTGTGCGCGATACTGGGACAAACACAGCAAAGGGTGCTGAGTGCCCTGGGTAGGGAGAAATCCTTTAAAAAAACAACAAAAAAAAGGCCTTGCTCAGCTTATTGAAAGATATATATATATATATATATATATTTGTTTCTGTTTGTAAACCTGACTTGTGTGCTGCGCTCAACCATACGGGTCTTTCTCCTCAGCTGCTTGTTTTAACAGTGCCTCTTGATTTCTATTGATTTCCTTTTGGCTTCCAGTCTTTCCATTGTACTTGTATCACATTTTTCAAGCTTTCTCTGCAATCACAAGAGCTAAATCTTTGCTTCTAGAGAGGAGAAAAAAAAAAAGGGGGGGGGGGAGGGTATTGAAATTTCCCTGCAGTATTTTGGTGCCAAGAATTAGGGACTGAAGAAATGCATAAAAACACAGCTGGCGATAAATCAGAAGAGAGATGGTGATATAAAAAGGAGAGGAGGGAGAACAAAAGAGGGAAAGTGAGGGAGAAATGGGAGTAAGTGCTAGATATGCTTGCCTTCAGCAATGCAGGTGACATGACAAGTCACATCAGTTGGAGGACTTGTAGGTAGGGACAATATCTGTTGTTATACCAACTAATGAAGTGAGGAGAAAATAGGCATTGCTGCCTGGGCAATGCAAGGTCTGAAAGGAGGCACCCAATCTGCAGATGGAACCAGAGGACAACAGCCCAACTTTAAGTAAAGGAGTTGCTGTCTGCTGCCATGGTGGCTGTCTTGCCTGACAGACTGCAGCTGGTCCATGGGTTGCCGTATCTATGAGCACAAGGGCTGTTTAACACCCACATTTTTCTTGCAAGCATTGGGTTCTTTAGTAAACTCATGCCATCTGTGGCCTGGACAATAAGAAAGGCCCATAGCGTGGCCAGGTGCCTCTATCCAGATGCCGCTTGCTCAGCTGCCCTTCTCCCTGATCTGGTGCTGTCCACGTCACCTTTCATCCCCCTGGGCAGATGTTGGCCTTGCTGGAAGGCAGTGATGCAGCAGCAGTGGTGTCCAGTCAAGGGTCTCGGTGTGGTGCAGTCCCCTTGCATACTCCTGCTACCATCTGCTGGAAGGAATCAGCCCTGCGTGTTTGTCAGCATGATGGAAATTCTGTTAGGAGAGAGAATTTAATGGCACTGCCAGGCCTCAGCTGATGGTGCAAGGACCAGTGGCAGGTGCCATAGTGGCAGTGTTGGGACTGACCTGCCCGTTTGCTTCCCATTCTTTGCGTTGAAGAGGGCTAGGATGCTTGGGTTTTCTCTCCGTAGTTTGTGGTCTTGTGTGTGTAGTGTTGGAGCTAGGATTCCCGGGATCTTCCTTGGCTCAACACTGTCCTCCTTCACAGCCTTGGATAGGGCATTGATTTTACCTGTGCCTCAGTTGCCCTCTCACTGCTTAAAACACGAATTGCCGGTGCTCCTCTGTCCCCTCCATCTAGGAAACATTAATTCTTCCTAGAGAGAAGCAATGCTTCCCACATGTGTGGATGCTCCCCACATCATTCTTCCCTACGGGTCCCACATGCCTTGCAACTAAGCAGCATTTCACCTATGGCAGAAATGTGACCATGTCTTGAATAGATCAGCATGGCTGCTCATCACTGACTGGCAGGAGAAAATTGTGCCAAAAGCCAAAATATCAGCTCACCATGCTTCCATGTGCAAGCTGGGCTGGGAACCAAAGACAGTCAGTGCAAGGATGGAAGCCTGTGTATTTTGGTTATGGGTTGTTGAACAAACTGCACAGTTTTACCCTACAGGGTATCATAAATAAGCAATGAATAAGCAGAGAAGTGAAAAGGAAAAGTATTTGCCTGAAAAAATATACCACAAAGTAAATGAGTCAGGAGTAGTTGGACTGCACTGTGCAGGGCCCGCTCTGTCTAAAGCCACTACTTCCAGCAGCGGGGCATTGATTTAAGAGACTGCAGGTAAACACGGGCTCCTACATACTGTTCTGAGGAAAAGTGGCAGAATAAATATGCAAATCCTTCTTATGTGACAGCCAGGATGGTAGAAATGATTATGAAATAGACCTGTAGAAGGCTGATTAATAATTTATCCTCAAATGGAAGTTAATTCTTGACTGTGCAGTGAGGATAATAAGGCTGAGGAATCAATAGGAACATTTACAACTCTGTAAAATGCGTTTACAAGTGCAAAAAGATGGGTTGCTTTGTGACCATGCATTGCATGAGCTTGGAGAGAGAAAAGGCAGCGCATGAGACTACAACAGTGCATCATCTGCCAGAGGACAAGTCTAGAGCTACCTGGGCCCTGGCACGCACCAGTGGAGCCCAGCACTAGCTCTGGATCAGAACTGCAATATTTATGACCCTCTGCAGTTAACACAGGCTCTGACAGCCCATGGAGGGCGCATTAATTAAGCTCAGGCAGTTATAAAGGATCCTGTTATGAGGGTAGCTTGGACAGAGCAGTGGAGCTGTGTCTCCAGCCAGGGTAGGACTGGCCTCAGGGACAGAGTGTGGAAGGACCATCTGGGACCCCATGCTTCTGGGTGCCACACACACATGGCCTGGCTAATCCACCTCTCCAGCATCCTCCCTCTGCAGCATATGTGTAGGAGTCTCATCCCACTCCCATAGAGAAAGAAGCAACTATGAACAACCTCCTTTGGTGTAAACTCTTAAACATGTGCCCCATATCTTGCATATGCTCTCCAGTAAGGTTTGCTGGGCAGCTAGAGGTTTGTTGCATTCTTCTTCAGGAGCTGAGGCACTGTGTTAACAGCTCCGATGGCAGGAGAAGCAACAAAGCTGGAAGCATTTTCATGTGGCCTGGTACAGAGCTGGGAGCAGGCACCTGTGGGTCCATGCAGATGAGAAGGATGGAGGCCTGCAGCTTGAATCCAGCCTCTGTGGCTCCTGAAGGGAGATGAGCCCATGACGTGTAACTGTCACTAGCAGCGTTCAGTCTGTGTTCTTCAAGTTCCCCAGAAAGTCCTGAGAAGTGAGGAAAAAAAAAAAGGGGGAAAAAAAAAAAAAGCCAACCTAGTGTCACAGACTGTAAGTCACCAAATGTACACACCCACTGGTGAGGTTTCCTCTGTGATTTCCTCTGTAATTAGAGCAGTGACATTTTGGGGGAGCAGGGGGAAGTGTCAAGGATGCTTCCTGGGGATGTATCTGACACTCAGACCCTCCTACCTTCAGCAGAGAGCACAAATAGACTCGTACAGATTTCTTCCTACTGCTGTTCATTCCCTCAGGTCCTTTGGCAAAGTGTCCCCAGCCCCCGGATGGTGCGATCTGTCCTAGCCGAATGTTTCAACAGAGGGAATGTCAGGGAGAAATGTGAGGCTGGAGGGACCCTGGTAGATAGTCTTGCAAGACAGCTCTCCCCAAGCTTTCCGAGCAGATGGATGTCCAGCCTGTTTGTAAATACTGCCAGTGAAAGAGTCTCAGTCCCTTCCCAATAGCTTGTTCCATGGTTTTCGTGTGCCTGGAATTGACTGGGTTTCCTAACATCTAACCTAAAACATCTCTGTTGCAAAAGGAGCCCCTCTCCCTCATCCTGTCCCCACAGTGCCTATGAAGAGCAATCCATTAGTATCCTCTTATACAAACCTTCTATGCACTGAAATATTTTTACTTGCTGTGTTCTGGTCCTTTTTCTTCAGACAAAACAAAACCAGTTCTTTCAATTTTCTTTCTAAGGTCAGGTTTTCCAAAGCTCTTATTTTTGTTCCAGTGTGATGCCAAGAATAGCACACAGCCCTCTGGATGTTTCACCTACTGTGTGCAAAGCAGAATAGTCAGTGTTTGAATGCACTTCCCATCTCTTCCCTCAAAGGAGATCTAGCAGGTCTTAATAAGAAACAGAAGGGCTACAAGGATGTTCAAAGGGAGGATATGGCTTCTGTATCAAGACAGTGACAGAGTAGAGGGGTCCTGGATGGTGGAGGCGAAAGGTCTAAAAAATAGTGAATATTATTGAAAAGGTGAAGAAGGAATGACTGTTCGCTCTTTCTTTCAATGCAAGAACTGGGGCCTCCAGATAAAAGCAGCAAGAGAACAAATAAGAGAAATTATTTGCACTATGTATAGAACTCCTTTCCTTAGGATATGTGAAGGCAATTTAAAGGGGTTCAAAAATACGTTGAAAAAAATCCCAAAGAGCTATTAAATGCAAAGACATAGTCTTTGGCTGAAGATATCCTCAATCAAAGATTATGGAAGTCTAGCGAACTAGTCTGGAGAAACATCACATAGTGAAGCTCTTGCACATGACTTTAGATATCTTCTCAGATATGGCACAGGGCTACTTGGACCTTAGATGTGACTTTATTGGATGTTCTCCTGCTCACCTGGGAGCACATGATGAACTCAGATGGGACACTAGTGTGGTGGGAATGTGACCTGCCTTATGTCATGTGTGGCTACAACTTTGTTCATATCTCTGATCCTGGACCTAAGGCGATTTGCAGTAAGATTTCACACAGCCCATCTCAGACAGGCATGAGATCAACTTACAGTTTGGAGCAAAGGTCAAAGATCCTGGAGGGATGAGGTTCAAAGTAAAGTGCTGCCTTGGTCCATTGGAACTAGTTTGGACCTCTAGGTAGTGGTGGTTTTTCTGTCTTAATTTAGCTTGAACAGACAGAAAGGATCTAACTTTGAGGGATAACTCACATCCCTTCTCATTGCTACCAAGTCTGGCCATGGATATTCAAGAGCAAGAGACCCTGTCCTGGCAAAGAGCCTCACAGTCTGAATTGAAGAATGCCTGCTGGGTGTGAAGAACACTCAAAGCTTTAGAGGGTCCTGGTTTGTAAATTGTTTCCTGCATCAGCATCTCCTTACAGGGGTTAGTGTGGACTAAAGCACCACACAGCTGAGCCGGTGCAAGTACAAGCTGGCTGGGCGTTTCTTGCAGGAGAAGATGTGTAGCTGCTCTGAGGCAGGCTGGCAGCCTCAGTAGAGAGGAGAGGGCCATTCCAAAGACTGAACAAGTCCATACAGGCACCAACACAGGGACTGAGAAGGATAGTGGGCAAGGAGGTGGGTTTTTACCACTTAGTTTATTTTTGTGATACTCCTTCCTCCCCCTCTGACGGTTCCTGGAAGTCAAGACTGACACCTGCCAGGATGTGAGATGTCCAGACAAAATCAGAATGATCCTCTCCAAAGCTGGAGCCAAGGGGAACAGGCTTCAGCCCCTGCAGAGATCAAAGGGCCAGCTGGGTTTGGGGAAGCGGGGATGGGCAATTCCCAGGTGCGGGGACCGCCGTGGGTGTCAGTCACGTCCCCCGGCACATGCTCCTGCAGCCACTTGGCATATGACTTTGGGGCAGCTGGCGGTAACGAAATTTTGGCCTGCGCACCCCCTTCCTTGAGAAGCATGACAGAAGGGATTAAGTGGCTTGTAAGGTGACCCGAGGTTGATCAGCTCTCAGTGGTGCGGTGGGAGGGGAGAGGCTGAAGTGGCTTTTCATCTCTGCTCTTCGGCATCCACTC
This sequence comes from Tinamus guttatus, assembly GCF_059628265.1. NCBI lineage: Eukaryota > Metazoa > Chordata > Aves > Tinamiformes > Tinamidae > Tinamus > Tinamus guttatus. Next base: position 6,307,002 of record NW_028288848.1, read on the forward strand.
CGCAAGGCCAGCAGCCTGTCCTCAATGGAGCTGGAGGAACGGCAACTCCTATCCCTGCTACTTACCTCTCAGGCCTTGCTCTGTGTCTTTCCCCTCCAGAAGGGCAGGATTTGTCTCTCCAGGGTGTCCCAAACCCAGTTGGTTTCCCCAGGAGCTGGAGGTGTGAGGGTTTATGGGAACAAGCAGATGCCATTCAAGCACAGAATTGTCCTTTTAGTGGGAGAGGGCTGAAATCCCTTTGCATGTCGCCACCGCCCTTCTGTCCTTGAAGCCTGTGGCAAGGCTTCAGCATGGCTCAGAAGGAGGAGAATGATCTGCAACAGAATAGCCTGCTCCTGCTTTCAGTCCTGTGTCTGCCCTGCTGCCAGGACACCCCAGGGCCAAACTCATCACACCACCTGAGTTCACACAAGCAGCTTAACCATTACACACCCCAAAGCAGGGGAAAAAACCTTCACAGGGCCCAAAGATAGCCCAGACCTGCTCACCAGGAAGGGAAATATCTAAGAGCAGCCCCATTGTGAGGATGTGGTCATCACCATTTCCGCTTGCCCCCCGCTTTCTTGGGCCAGTTCTACCTGCTCATCTTCCCCTACAAGAGGAACAGGATGGGACCTACCCCCATCTGAGCTTGTTCTGTAAGCACGGGTAGCTCCAGCATCCCCCCGCCACCCTCCCTCTGGTCGCACTGCCCCGTCCTCCCTCCTGCTCCCGGGCAGCCCCATTGGCATTGCTGGTGTCCCCTGTGCTCTGCACTCGCCTGGCTCTTGTACCCTGTGTCACTGCTGCCAGACACAGGACGGCAGTGCTGCTTTTGCTGTCACAGCCCTAACAGCCGTGTCCTCACCAGGGGGAATAGCACTAGCTGCTCCCATGTCATCCTGTCTTTCCGCTCGTTCTGCCAGCCCCGTTATTCCTCTGCAGCCTTCCCACCCCGCAACGACATCCAGACTTTCCATAACTCAGCCTCCTCTCATAGGAAGGCTCCAGAGTGCAGGGAACAAGCCTGTGGATGTGGATACAAGAAACCTGTCCTCTGTTGCTGGCCCTTTCCCTGAGGATACTGGCTTCAGAGAGGTTCATGTGGCTGGTCAGGGCTGAGCATGGGCACCTAATTAGTTCTCATTATTGCAGCACCTTCGGACCCTGCTATGGTCAGGCCTTCAGTGAAGATTTAACCCAAATCCCACAGTGAGGTGGGGATGAGTGTCTCAAACCTTGCTTTTCTAGTGCAAAAAATCAGTTTATCCAAGGAAGATAGCTCAGAAAGCCCTGGTCTTTCTAAATATATATATATTTATCAATCAAGGTCCTGCAGCCGTCTTATGGCTGCCCTGCCAGAGGTGATTGAGGAGAAGAGGGAGCAGATGCAATACAGACCTGGCAACATTAGAGGGAGCTTTGGGAAGGGGTCTGGGACGAGTAGGAAACAATAACTAGATGTAAATTACATTTTGCGAGTTTGTTTAAATAAGGGATCCAGTTTAATCCCAGCGACTGTTTGCTTAGTGTACAGCTGAAAATTAGCATCAACAATTTTATGCACACTAATAAATTTAAGCCATTACTCTCTCCATCTGCAGCTTCATTCATATAGTTTAAGAATCAAAACGATTTCTCTGTAAATTTCTAAGGCTCAGTAATTTACTCCAAAGAATGTAAATAGAAAGTGCCTGCAGGCCCAGGGAGATGGTCTTATAAGCCTTCCCTCCTGCTCCTCCTCCTCTTCCCACCCGTCTCTGGCTAAAACGATGTGAGCTCTGTCCGGGCAGTGCACCGGGGTGCAGGGCCATGGTCCCCACGAGCCCAGCGAGACCCTGTGTCCGCAAACGGCACCCGGCAGCTGAGGGAAGCAAGACCAGCACCCAGGGCCGAGGCAGCGGGGAGCAAATAAATCATCCGTTACTGTTCTCTGCTCCTGTGGCCGGGTGGAACATTCCTCCTAAAGAGAAACTTGTTATCCCCCCGGCACCGGCCCTGCCGGATTCCAGCCATCAGCGGCGGTGCCTATAAATAAATACCCGCGTGAGAGCAGCATGCTGGCAGCCCCGCCAAGAGGGTGTTCATGCCTGTGTTAGCTTAAAAAACAAGGCAAAGGAGGGAAAAAAACAGTGCAAAGGAGCCAGCTGGCCGGGCAGTCTCACTACAAGATTTTAGGCTTGGGGCAGGGACAAAGCTTGCATGAAGATCTATATCTTAAAGAGTAGTATAGTCTGAGGTCTTGAAATGTGGTTGGGATTAAGGTTAGAAAGTGTCCCAGCTCAAGTGAGGCTACTCCAAAAAATCACAGCTGCCCCATGTCCCCTCCTCAAAATTATGCGACCAGAAACGTGGATCAACATTTTTGTAGGTGACACTGTGAAGCATCTGGTTTCCATTTTCATTCTTTCATCAAACTACTCTATCTTTTGAAAATAAAAAATGCATATTTTAAGGAGAAAATACCTACCTTTTCATTTTAGAGCATTTTAATTGTTTCTGAATGTTTACACTTTCTTATAAGGTAGGAAGCATGTCTAAACCAGCCCTTGAATAGTTTACTACAGCAAATCAAGAAGTAAAATTAATAAATCATTATTGGGCTTAGAAAGGCAGAGTCTTTGTTTTAAGTTTAAGTTTTACAGTCAAATAATTTGTGGCTTGTGCAAAGGATAAGAGCAAAGAAGTGTTTAGAGGAGACCAGGGATAACAGACAAAAGTGCAATGGAAACTGCATGGAGATAGAGCATGAAACAGCTTTCTAGGAGAAAATCTCTGCTTATAAATCAATGACATTTGGCTACATAAGAATGGGAATTTGCACTGACATGGAGACTACCATTTTTTTTAATGTTTATATTGCACTAAGCCAAATAATAGGCTGGTCAGATCTCTGCAAAGAACAGTAGTTTGCAAAGTTTGAAAGGCAGAAGGAAGGCTCAGTTTTCCAGACCTGTAACACTCTAAGCTAGAAATGTCCATCTCCTCTCCTCCCACTGATTTCAAAACTCTCTGCAAAGGAAAATTTCTGAGGAAATATTGTTTTGGATCAGATTAATTAATATTTTAATGTCAATGTTTAAAAGTATCACACTTTTTTAATGTTCAAGCAGACAATCATGTCGAAACATGAAGTGTTCCCATAGGCTGATAGTGGAACAGGCTGTGTGGTCTCTGGACAGGATGGTGTGGGGACATCCGAGACCCTAGAAGACTAGGATCTTCTTTATATCATGGACAGAGACTTGTGAGTCCAGAGGATGAGTCACTGAATGACTGCTATCAGCAGGTGGAATTGGATTTTCCTTGGAGTCAGACTTAGCAGCTGATTTGGGATCTAGATGCGATTTACCAGTCTGTTCTACAGAACTTAACTAGACCCCCATTCACTTATTCTTTATTATCCACAGGAAGATTATCCACATGTCAGATTCAACGGGCCAGATCCTGACCCCTTTGCATCTAAACTCCAGGTTACTCCTCTGAACACAACGGCCTGGCTCAGGAGGTGCAGCCAGTAGGGACCTAACAAGGTGGCACTAGCTGTGGATCAGACCAACCAGACTTGGAGCATCTCTGAAGGTCCTGATGGCTTTGTCTGTGCTAGAAAGCAAGCGCCGGTGGCTGGATCGCTGTGCCTCTTTCCTTAGCATCTTTTTCACAGCCTATAGCTCATGCTACAAACCTGCTTTCTCTCTCTACGCAATAAATTTCAGGCACTGGGGAACAAAGCGAATGTCAGGGTGATGTGAACCCCTCCATCAAAGTCTAAGTTTGATACATCCTCTGCTTTTCCATCCCCTCATTTTCCTTTCCTGTATACCAGTTAATAGAGTTGTTACCCTGCTAGTTTAAAGGACCGTTTGAATCCTATTAGAATATTAAATTATCTAGCATAGTGCTGCTGGCAAAAACCAGCACAGAGGGCTGTATGTTAGTTTGACAGATAAGCCATCACTCTCTAAGTTAGCTACACTTAAAAGCCAACATCTTTGTTATATAAGAGGGGATCTGTGGGTGAAACAACTGGAGAGGGGATGCTCTTCCTCTCCTGCCAACATTGTTCTGCTCCATCAGGTGGCACAGGCTGGTGACTCCAGCCTTCCTGCAGGGAGGTTTGGGAACACGTCCCCCTCTTGCCTTATCTTCAGATGATGTTTTCCTTGCAAGCGCTGCTCTTCTCATCTCCCAGATGAGATGTTGCCTGGGTCTCTTAGGGGAACAGGAAAGGTCTGAAAGGGAACACAGAGCCACTCAGGAGAGGTCACAGCCCCTCTACAAAGCCAGAGAAGGGACGTTCTCAAAGTAATATTCAGGTGACACCTTTACTTTTGGAAGAACAGATATTACCTTGTGTGGATGGTCCCTATTTCCTTGCCAAGCTCCTCTAGGAAGAAGTAAGGCTATAGGAAGTCACCAGAGAAGCTCCTGAAAGTGTCTTTAGGTTAGTGTGACTCTTATAGGCACATCTCTTGTCCTGGATGGGCTGGGTGAGATACAGCCACCTACCCATTCCTACTAAGGCCATGGCAGCAAGCGCAGTACTGTGACAGGAGCAGTATGGATCCGTCCCAGATGCGCTCCCGCCTGGCCACAGAAGCCAAGCAGCTGCACTGCCTCGGTGCAGGATGTCCTTACCGCTCCTGGAGAAGGGAGGCTGAAAGAGCTCGGCTTGTTTAGCCCAGCATGACACCCGCTGAGAGGGGATCTGATTGCTGTCTATAAATACGTCAACAGGGTTAACAGCAGGGAGGAGCCACTGAAGCTAAAAGAAGACGTTGGCACTAGAGCAAACAAGGCTAAAGCAGAGGGAAGAAATGTAGGCTGGAAATTAGCAGCAGATTTGTAACCATCCGAGCAAGGAGAGTGTGGAATAGCCATCCCACCAGGGTAGCTGGGGCCAAAGGGGATGCTTGTGTAAGACATGGCCTGCTTTGTCCACAAAGGGGCTGCTATACTGAATGTATTCAAAGTAACAGGTCCCAGTTGTGTCTTCCATGGAAGTCAGGGATTGCTGGGAAGACGCTTGTATTTCTCTCTTAACAGAGGGATTGTGTCCTCCCTGCAGCCAGGTGGACCAGCTTCTCTGCTGACATGTGCTGCGGCTCTTAGACCCCACAAGACTGCTGAATTTCCAGCTTTTCACATGGTATCCAACTCATGAAAGACATGACTTGGGTACTCTGTGTTAAGAGGAACCCCATACTCTGTGTTAACAGGGGCATGCTGGCACCAATATTTGGGGCCGCCTGAGCCTCCAGAACCTGGTTGTTTCCACTATGGTGATATGTGCCCACCCCTTGAGCCCCTCTGCTCAGCCCTGACCTCTTGAGGCCTTACAGTCTGTGGCAATGATGCTAACAATTGCCTGAGGGCACAACCTCAGTCCCACATTTGGCCCCAGTGCAAAGCTCTAAGGGTTTTCCATGCTCCTGGATTGAACGCAACCACCGGCCATACCTACCCGTGTTTTAAAAATGACTTCACATCCAGCCTTGGCCTTGTGTGCAGCTTCCAAGGGCATCATGAAGTTTTTTTGCATGGCCTAAGAGCTGCTGCAGCGCAGGTACCTTGCTGGTGGTGGGTGAGGAGTGGCTCAGGGCTGAATTCATGATGTATTCAGCTGTCCCAGCTACAGAGGACAGTAACATCTGGGAGCACACACGGGAATGGCTGCAAATTGATGTATCACACATGCCTCCCATTTGCACGGGGAGCTCCAGTGCACCATGCTGACAGAGCCTGACGGGTCCAGGCTGCAGCCAGCCAGCTGGAGCATGGCTAGAGCAAACTGACAAGTTTCAGCCATCAGCTGGGCACAAGGGACCTGGATCTGCTCCAGTTTCTGTCCAGTGTTGGTGCTGGACAAACCCACAGTTCTGCAGGAGGCCCTGGACAGGCTGCGAGCCAGCCGTACTTGGGTCCCATGGGGATTTGGAGTGGGCAGTGCTAGCTCAACAGACTGGCACTAGGTCACCTTTTTGGCCCCAGGTTGGACATGAGTTGTACAGCTGCCCACCCAGCTTATCTGATCCCTGCTACCTACTTGGGCTGTCCATTCCTTGTCTCCTCCACACCCAGTGCCTTTGTGTTCTATGTGGAAGCGAAGTTAGGGACATGCCTCACTGAACCTGTGTCCAGCCTCAGGTGCACCCTCCCACCAGCACGTGCTGGGAAACTCCTTTAGAGCTTCCTTGCAGTGCTCTGGTAACCCTTTCTGTCTCCTTCCATCTGGCAATGCTCTGAACAGGCAACACTCTCCATTGGGCGAAGAGACCCTTCCCCACAGACTGGCTCCACAGGAGCTACTGGGGTCCTTTCCAATCAAATACATGTGCAGCAATGCACTGCCCTTTGCTCGGTGACTGCGGATACCTGTGTTAGCTGGTAGCATCCAGAACTGTTATTCTCTGCCCGGAACACCCCTCTCCACACAGGAGGTACCCCTGTGCCAGCAAGCCCTGAGACATGAGAGCAGGGCTCTCTCCTGAGCGCAGGGCCTGCCGTGAAGGTTAGACCCTGATGCAAACGTCCCGCGAGGTGAGAGCTCCCATGCGCCTACAGCAGCATCTCCACCGTCTTGGCCATCTTGTCCAGCGACGAAGCACCACGTCATGCAGACTCCCAAGTGCTAAGGAAAGGTGCACAGAGACTGGTGCCAGGCACTGGTGCACTCATAGGCCAACACTGGCACAGTGGCTATGGGGCATGCGAAGGTGGTACATGGCCATGGCCCACTCCCCTGGTCTACTCTCCTGGTGAGGGTGTTATATAAATGTTGAAATATGGCTTTTTTTTACTTCCAGTTATGAGAGGTGGGTTTCCTGCTTCGATCTGTCTCTCTCATACACATTCATAACATTCAAATTTATAATGTAATCTTACTTGCCGTTCCATATTTATGAGAAGTTTTGATGGGTGTTTCTTTATGTGATAATATCAAGCAGAATGCTAACCCATTGCCTCAAACCACTGTAAAGTCGTTTTCTTACATAATTGACACCAGCATATTCTTTCATTATACAAGATTTAGCATGCATCTGCTCCACCATTGCACAGCAATAGATGACTTTTTCCAGAGTCTCCTATTATCAATTCAAATTAGCCCCATTTCCCGAAGCTACTGTATGGATTTTACAGTTGACAGTAAGGGAAAAACACAGGAGCATAATGACTCTATTAAATTATTCAGGCCTAGTTAAACCCAGTTCGGTCTGAACTGGAGAGCAAGGAAACGGGAAGAGGGAGGAGATAGGGGTAAAAAAAAAAAGCCCCTAAACTCCACACAACTCACTGGTTATAAAATGCAGCCATCTTTACAATGAGCTATTGAGTACATCACCTGCAAGACACATGGAAGTCCTTAATCAAAGTCTGTTGTATTACAGCACATTTGTTTTAGCTAGGATTGCAGGGTTCAACAAGAGGCTAAGAAGAAAAGTTTAGAGAAGAGATGGACATTTTGCTTATATCCTGCCTCCTGCTATTCTTGTGACTGCCTCTCCTCCCAAAAGGATGAGCGGATGGACAGCAGCAGAGCAAGACTGAGGTCCAAAAGAGTTTTCCAGAGGCGCTTTCCAGGATTCATTTTGCCCCCAGTCTAGAGATCGCAAGACGCACAAATGAGCTTCTTGCAGCTGGCCTCTCCCCTTGGATATATCCGCCCAGGTCAAAAGCAGTGAGTCCAGGACAGTGAAAACTGTGACAGGTTGATATAGTGCAGCACGTTCTCTCTCTGCTGGAGGCTTTAGCTTACATGCTGGTTGCTGGGTCTTTTACAGAGGAAAGAATGGACATCAAATCTGACGACCCTGTGAGCCCTCTGTGGGGTCCTGCAGGGAAGCGATACTTCCTGTCCTGCCCTTTCCTCATTCATGTTCCTAACATGTATTTTGGCTGTGCAGGAGCAGTGGCAGTCCCTGTAATACCTAGTGCAAGTTTTCTGGGAAAGTTGGCCAGCTAGCACCACGGGATTTGCTCCGTCAGCAGCTGTGCTGTGTCAGTCCCCCCAGTTCCTCTGGTGACAACATATGGATTCCACGCTGGCGTGCTTGCTGGGGCATATAGGAGCTAGACGGGAGCTTGCGTCACCTTGGGGATCCCAGCCAACGTGAATGGATCTCTGCTAGCAGAAATTAGCCTCTGGGATCAGGAGCAAAATGCTGACAGAGAGCAACCTTAGCCCATAGCATGCTCTAGGGAGCTGGTAGTCTTGACCATTTGAGGTTTCCTCACAAATGGGATCTCTCTCCTCTTATCTCTTTTGTGTTCAAGCCATACTCAGGCTTTCTTTGCTCTTCCTTATTCCCCGCTTGCTACCTCCTGCTGCAGCTATTTATTGGTGCCTCTCTACAGCCTGCAGGACCAGGCATGATAAATTGCTGGCTAAGCTGGAGGAAGATCATTTTAGAAAGCAGGAAAGTGACTACATTGAATCACAGAGCTGCTGAGGAACTGAGACTTCACCTTCTGAGTTCCTGCAGACTTGCCTCTGCCCTCATCAGCCCTCAAGATGTTTTAGAGCCAAGTGTGGTGATGATATCACTTGTCAGAGTGGGGCAGACTGAAGGACCCTAAAGGCAGAGACAGGGATTGTCTTGTGTCCCAAACACAAGAAGGTGCTTTGCTTTTTGGGCCCCTCTTCTCTTCCTAAAGCTAAGGTTGGATGGAGCTCTGCATCCTGCAAGGGGCATAGCGTGCCCTGCCAGCCAGCTGTTCTGCAGCCTGTACATCTGCGTTTTGAAGTGGGCCATCCTGCCCAAAACCCGCCCGATGCCCGACCATCCCCAGGACAGTGCTGGGCTCTAGCACACGCTGCACTCCCAGGGTCTGCAGGAGCCTGGCCTCAAATTCCCCGAGTGTGGCTCGCAGCCGATCTTTTCAGAAAATTCACGGTGAAGAGCGAAAACTCCGCATAGTTCAGCAGCAGCTGTTTTGCCTGATTTATTGGCTGTTGCAAAGGCCTGTGCAAATGTAGCAAAGTGGTCTATTATCACAAGATATATCCAGTGCCCCCTGCCTTGCGGATGACTGATACCCTGATCCGGCAGCTTATTTAACACCTGTTCAGTTTTAAGCACGTGGGCCCGACCCTTTGAAGTCCTTGGGGAGCAGTGTCAGAGCTCATGTGCTCGTGGGTCGAGTGTGCGCTTCAATATTTGTGCGAATTGGGGTCCCTGTGGGCCTTAGCTGTGAAAATAGCAAGGGGCAAGGCAGAAACTGATCCCCGTGAAGGCTTTTACGCACTTAGGGGTTGCAGAGAATTGGGTAGCATTAAGAGAAATCTGACTGGAGACTCCCCTCTTTATGCCAGTGTGGGGCAGAGTCTGGGACACAGCTTTATCCTGAGGTGACAGCAACCCTAGAGCTACCTGGCTGCCTTCCTGGCCAGCAAAAAACAGACTCCATTCAAGTTTAAACTGATAAATCCCTTCAGTCCTTCTCCAAACCCTTTAGAGGGCCTATTAAAGCAGTACACCTTACCAAGCCCACAATGCCTCACCATGGTGAATTCTCCAGAGGCGACAGGGATGTGGCTGAAACGGCCCCAAACAATTTGCTTCACCATTTCTGGACTTTTCATTTCAGAATAGCATTTTCTATTTAGAAGATTGGCCAGAATTTTAACAAGGGCAAGAAAGGGTTGCAGGAGGGGCAAGTTGTTAAAAAAAAAGAGCTGGAGTCGTGAATCCTGGAGTCAGCAATAAAGAAAGTAAGTTCTCAGCAGGGAAATGAAAAGTGTGAGCCTGTTACCCGGCTGCAAAGTGGGCAACCATTTTCCAGCAATGGTGCCTGGTGTTATGACAGGTCTTAATTAAGCTCGCTGTTAATGATCTGGGAAGCAATCGCTTCGTTCCTGAAGCCTGTAGGTGGTAGTACAGGCAGGAACAGATAGTGAAATGACACCAAGATATTTAGCACCCGGATTCATTCCCAGTGGGAGCTGGATGGAGCCCATGGGAACACTGACCTGGGGTTTGAAATAGCAGATGAAGGTCAGCTTGGGAAAACGCAGCTGATCTGCAAAAGTGAAAATAACAGATGGGCCCCATCAGCTTCATTCCAACCCAAAATACCCAGCAGCAGCCTGGCTGTTCATGGAGGAAAGAATTCTGATCCGTTTTCACTTGCTTCACTTTTCATGTGAGTTGCCCCCTTTTCCCTTGTGAACTTAAAGGAAAAAATAATTATTTTCCAAGGTAAAATAGAGCAAAATCTTATCATACATGTTTCATCCCACTCTAATAATGTAAAATCCCCAGCGCTGGTGGGAAGGATGGAGTAGGGGAACCGCACCCTTGGGTACAGCCATAGGTAGGCAGGATAAAGGAGACTGCCATGGGAAAGACTCCCATATAATTTGGGACAGGGAGAATGAAGTGCCAGTTTAGAAACACCCTGAGTGGTTCTGCTGATGGTCCAAGTAGAGTCACAAGGATCCTTTCCAGGCCTATGACCTGAAAGCCACTGGCATGGTTGGAAGACATTCAGGAAAAGCTATGAAAACAGGCAGAGGTGCAAAGGGAAAGATTTACAAGGAAAGATTAAAGGAGCTAACTGCACCCAGCACCAATGATGACTCAATGAGGACACGATGATAGCTTGCAAATATCTGAGGGGTATTAGCACTAGTACTCAGCCTCAGGGGATGAAAGGGTATAATTTAGAGGGAAAGGAGGCAGGGAAGGGAAACAAAGTGGAAAAGGAGATTCAGGAAAGCTTGCAGTGAACCAGGAGCATTTGGAAATGTGATGTGTTCATCTAGGAAATGGTAGGACACAGCCCATGACCCCAAAATAGACTGAACGAGGGCCTGAGATGTGTGTTGCTGACGCACCTGGTGTGATGTGTGAGAGAGGCATGAGCTCCTGGGTTTTTTGCATTGCTGGCCCGTGTGATTCCCAACGTGACAGGCTGGGGAGCAGTAACACCTGAAGCTCCAGAAGGGAGCGTTCGTGGAAGTGGTGGGGCTAGAGCCAGGCCGGGCACGTCTGGGAGCTGTGCAGCCCATGCCCTAGTTGCAGTCTCACCTCAGGCCCGGTGCACAGCCCAGCCCTTTGATCTGCAGCCTTTGCTGGTGCCCTTCATGACTCCTGCTGCATGTCTAGGGTTTCCTGGCCCCACGGCTCTGCCAGTGCCGGGCAGGCTTGGGCAACCCCTGTGCTCTCCTGCACCCTGCCAGAGTCTCAGCCCTGCCCAGAGATCTGCACATCTGCACACCATTCCCACTACGGCCGGACTGGCCTTTCCCAGCTCTGTTATTCCAGTCCGTTGTCTCTTCAAAACAAAGACTCCCGACCATCCTAACTCACATACGTGGGGATCTTTCCATTTTCTGTGATACCAAATACCCCCTGGCAGCGAGCTCTGGGGAGCGCGAGCACCCTCTGCCCCTGCGCCCTCCTGCCTCCCCTGCCCGTCCCCATTTCTCCTGGCCATGGCAGAGACAAGGTCACCTCCGGCGATGGGGAGCCCACGTGACACGGAGACGTGCCAGCCACGTCAGCTGATGCGAACACTGCTCCCGCTGACGGGCAGCCGTGCCAAGCGAGGATGGAGCTGACTGCGGCTTGGAGCAGAGCAGGGAGGCCATTGGACAGTGGGGTGAAGGCTGAACATGGGGCCGGACATGCAGACACCCCCCCAGAAGCTCAGCCAAAGATTTTCAGGACTCGGCTTCCCAACAGAGGTATCCGGCTCCCTCCCCTGCATCCTTCCCGGCAGCAATGAGGGAGACAGAGCCCTGGATTGCATCCTGCTCCATCCGCATGATGCAAGGATGGCAGATCCCCCTTGCACAAGGCCTTCAGCATCCTTCTGGACAGACAGACTTCTCCATTCCCAGCAGCTCCACTCTCAGCTCCACCAGGACAGTGATTTCTGGGAGCTGGGGACAGGCTGCATGAGCAGAGCTGCCAGCAGCTGCTGGGAGAGGTGGCCGGGGGACCATAATGAACTAGCTGGTGTCTCTACCGCTGGACACTCAAAGAATTTCTCCAACTGGTTGGATTTATCCCAAAGTGACGGACGTGCTTCTGGGCTGGGAGTGGGGAGAGGGGGCTGGCAGGGGACTCTCATGGTAACAGCTGGGACCAGGCCTAAACATGATTAATTAACATTGTAAAAAAAAAAAAAAATGAGAGGATAAAAAAAGAGAGAAAAAGAAAACCCAAGTCACAGACAGGATTAAAATTTATGGGCCCAGAAGGATGAGGAGAATAGGGATGGAGAAGAAGGAGGGAAGGAGACAGAGTGCCAAGGAGGTGGATTACTGTATAATGCTTCTTCATGCTCAAAAATTACAAGATGGGGCTGAGTGTCGGTCCCCTGGGCCGGGGACATCTGAGCACTTGCCCGGGGGAGGTGTCACGGGGGGGTTCACTTGCTGCTCTTTTTTGTGCTGCGAAGGGGGAACGTGTCCCGAGCGGGATGCCGCTGGAGGAATGCACGGGCATGATTTACAGCCCGCGGGATGGGCTGCCCGGCCGCATCGTGCCAGCGCGCTTGGCTGCTGGGACCACAGCGGTGCGGGGTGACACCAAGAGAGGGGCCCTGCTCCGTCCCCCCGGCTGTGCCTGGGAACCAGTGGCTCGTGAGGAGACAGGGTGTGATGGAAAGTGGTTCTGAGCAGAAGCCGCGTGGCGAGACGCGCGATGCTCTGAGGCCAAGGGAAGCCGAGGTCGAAAACAAGAGGGAACAGGAGCCGGGACACATGACCCGCTTTGGATGAAATAGCAACTGGCTGGAACCTCCTCCACAAAAATGCTGACCAGCCCAGCCCTGCTCTGCTGCCTTCAACTGACCCATAATTTATGGATCAGGGGGTACATGATCCCACACAGTCCTATCACAACTCTAAGATCTGTGTCTTGTACCAGCTAGAGCTGGGACGTGGCATTGGCATTTTCCTTCTCCAATCCATGTACAACTGCCAATGGCTTCATTTTTTTTTCTCTTTTTCCCTTAAGGATGAGTGGCTAGAAGCAACCTATCCTCTCTCCGTCCCCCAAATCAGCTTTCAAAGCCAGATTTCATTAATGTGCCAGGATTGCCAAACATCAGAACAAATCCCCTGCATTGTTGTTTTTTGTTTATTTTGCCTTGCTGAAAAACGAATTGGACATGCAGGCTTTTCAGAATTATAAATAAACAACAGGATTTCCACCAGAGAGAAAAGTTTCTGCAGAAGGGCTCAGTTAGCTTTAAGAACCGTTTTTTTCCAAAATGACAACATTGTCATGAGGATCTGCTGCAGACACAGTTTGAAGCACCCTGCCTCCCTGCACAGAGCACGTGCACAGGGTCCTCCTTTGCCCTTTCCTACTAAGTCACCAGCGTCACTGCCTCTGTCATCTCTGACCTCATGAGGAAAATAAGGCCATGACTCCCCTGACTCTGTCCAAATAATACCTTGCTGCTTGTACCAAAGCCACTGGTGGCATGCAAAGCGCAGCCCTTCCAGGCTCTCCATGTGCCCTCTGAGCAGGCTTCACTCCAACAGCAGAGGCAATACACGGAAGGCAGAGAGGCTGATATCCGATAAATTGTGGGATGGCTCCTGCCTTGTCCCCATGGCCCATGTATGGGTGTAATTCCAGACACACTGCAGGCCTGGAAAGCAAGCTGAAGCCAAGTCAGCTTCACATCATGGTGCTCTACAGCCTTTTTTGGATGGTGAGCAAATCGTTGTATTAGCATTAGCATGGTTGAGGGGGGAGATGGGGACTGACTCCCCTCTCCGTTCCCTCCAGTCTTTGTACATTCGTGCCTGTTTCAGGACACAGAAGATCAGGGTAAGGGTGATCAGGCTGCTGTGGAGGCATCAACGAGAGTAGATCATACAGACTCCAGAGTCTCATGTATTTGGCCCCAAGGGACCAGTGCACTTGAGGGGGTGTCACACAAACCTGTCCTCATTGTTAATCTTAGCCACTTCTTTACCGAGCTTTGCACTATGAAATCAAGATCAGCAAGTGAGATGCCAACAGAATGGCATCAGGTTGTTGTCAGAAAGTGGGAAAACTGTGGAATAAAGAAAAGTTGGGGGTGTTTGGTTTCATCACAGCAGATGGGAAAGTAAAATAATATGAGGAATTTGGGAATTTATACCGGAACCTTGACTGGATCCACCATCCATCTGCGCTTCCCTTCATCCATCCCTCCATCCATGGATCTTCCGTGAACCACCCATTCATGCGTTTATCTTCCTCTTCCTGCCTCCAGTAATTGTTGGCACAAGGCATTGCACAGAGGAAACCAGCTGCAGAGCACAATGTCAATTTGTGTCGGTATTAATTCCCCAGGAATGATACTTCGTGGTCTTGTAGGCTTCTAGTCACACTTCTTTCTCCATTAACCATTTTCATGTAGCAGCAGAGTGGTTCTGCAATGTGGTACTCACTCAGAGGAGGAATGGGGACCATCGTGCCTGGTTCCCTCCCCATGCAACCAGGCTTCAGAAGCAGGAACTGGAGTGGTGAGGCCACCAGGACCTGGACCAAAAACAGCAGAGTGGGAGCAGAGATATAGGGTTAGTTTTACTCCACACAGGCTGATAGGAGGTATCTGGTGGGGAGCAGTCAGGGAAAGAGAAATAGGCCTTTTTTTCCCCCATGAAGGGAACGAGGAGTTGGCAGCTGCTGTGCTGGGAGCAGATGGGCTCATACTGTGCTCGGGTGTCTTGACGGGGTCCTCCAGAGACCGGAGGAGAGCCAGGAGGTGTAATAGGAGAGGCAGCAAAACGCGGTCTCCGTGTCCCTCAGAGGTGAGTGGCACTGTTGGCTTCTGGGCCTGGCAGGCTGCTCCATCTCACGCTGCTCCTCAGCCCTGTCAGCGTTTTTCCAGCTGTCTCTCCTCTCCAGAGCAAACCCCAGGGTTTCAGCAGGAAAACAGAAAAGAGCACGCTCCAAAGTGGTGTGTCAGTACTAATCCCCCGTGGCACTACCGTAACCACTGTGGGCAACGGAGGACCTCAGGCTAAACACCAGCCAGCAGCGGCTCCCATCAGGAGGCAGTGAGCAGCATCCTGGGCCTGTGTGTCAGGGTGGTTGTCCCCTCTGCACAACACCGGGGAGGCTGCCTCAGGTGCCATGTCCAGTTTGGGAGAGGGGTGAGAAGATGGAGAGGGACCAGGGGGCAGGGACCTGAGAGGAGACAAGAAATTACTCCTTTGCTGCAGCAAAAAGGTTTTGCTGTATTGCTCCCGTGTGTCCCTGGGCCTTGGACCAGCCTCACAAGAAAGCTCAGAGCTGGTATTTGGTTGAGGCTGAGGTAAAAGATCTCTGTCGCTTTGCTGGAACCTGTTCCCAGGTGCCATTTGTGAGCCACCTATGACTCGTGGGTCTGACCCAAAATACTTCACCCTGTTAAGTTTGGAGAAGGCAGCCAGGTGCCCTGCTCTGCTCTGAGCTTATGATTTGCTCTGTTTGGGCAAGTCAGTAATAGACCTTTTCTAACGATTTGGGTCAAGGCACATTCCCCTTTGCCTCTGTCTTTCTCCCTTTCTGTTCCCTTTGGGGAGCTGTAAGCAGGGATGTTACTGCCACATGGTAAGACAAGAAGTTGCACAGGATCAAGCGCCTTTTATCTTCCCTGTGTACTCTGCTGCTCTATTGCTCTGGAAGCCTCTTGGATCTGAGATTGCAAGGCCAGGAGAAGACACTGTAGATCCCTTCTGCAACCTTGCGCTTGGCTCCCTCCTCTGCCGCTGCATCCATCCCTTCCCTGTCTGCTCAGTTTCTCCTATAGGGGAAAGGTTTTCCAGGCTCTTTGTCGGATCAGGCACTCCCAGGCAGGAGAAGCTGCGATTCCTTTAGGATCCTTGTAGGGAAAAGAAATGGCTTAATGCTTAAATGCCCTCCCTGCCATGTCGACACCTTCCCCCGCCAACCTGCCGCGTGTTGTGCCGAGCAGCCGGGGACCCCAGGGAGCTCTGTTCCAGCTGCACGCTCATCAGCCATACGGGGAGCGCTCAGCGGTGCTTCGCCGCTAACACGCGCCGTGTTTAATCACACATCTGTGGGTTCAAACAGATTTAGCCAGCATGGGGAAGGGATGCGCCAGGTAGCAGCAGGTGACAGAAGTTGCTGATTCTGGTTAAACTGTGAAAAACGGAGGATGCAGAGAAGGGAGGGAGGCAGTGTCATGGGAAAACGGGAGCCCCAGGCATCCTGTGCATATGCACACATGTGTTTATGTGAGTAGATATGTCCAGATCTTCACACTGAGCTCACCGCAGGGTTGCAGCTGGTGCCGAGCACGTTGCAGTCTCCATGTGCAGGGTACTTGCTCTGTGGTTGTGTCTGCAGTGCAGGACACACAGGTGATGTCTGCAGACCCAGCGCAAATCCCACGTGGGTTTGGGCTGCGAGGTCTGTGCGGCAGTCAGCTCTCAGCGTGCGGACCCTGCATCGAGGTGTGGGGACAACAGCAGATTTCTGCATGTGAGAGAGTCCTGTGCGTGTGTTTGGTGGGAGGAAACCTCGAGCTTCGGGTAGGTGTTTGCTGAGGTCTGCGTCTGCAGGGCGTTTGCTTTAACGGTTTGCATGCACCAGCAAGGGGCATGGACAGGGATGCCATGGCAGAAGCCCCAGGGGCAGTCAGGCTGGGAAATGAGGTTTTTGGAGCTTGAGCTCCTTCTGCTTGCATGCACGTGTATTCACCCCTGCTGACAGGCACCTGTGTGTGGGCAGCATATGCGTGTCCTGCCTGCAGGCTCCTGGGGAAGGTGCCTGGCATGAGCCACGGTCGCAGCACGTTGGCGTGGCCGGATTGCTGGCCGTGGTGGAGCACGAATGGCATAGAAGTGTTCAGAGCAGCCTCTTTCCAGCCACCTTGCTCAAGCTGCTATCTCTGGGAAGAGAGGGGCAGCGCAGAGCTGGGATCCAGACATGACTGGCTCCTGGGGATGGCGGGACCAGGATGCACAGGCTTGGGGAACATCCCTGCAGCAGCTCACAAGCAGCTAGTTAGACAGTTCCTGCTAGCTGTCACCATGGCTGGTCACAAATTCCCCTGGTTCTCAGGGCTGCCTGTGCTACCTGACCTTTCCTGCTGGCCCAGTCTTGACCCAAGGCTGCAGGGGACGCTTCTCTTCCTTGGTGGGGTGGGGACCAAACTGAAGCAAGGTTTTCTTCCACTCAGATGCTCTTCGACCAGCCCTGCCTGTGGCCAGTTATTTTGGCGCTGAGCAAGCTCCCAAACCTTGGCCAGACTCCTTCTTCTTAACGCCAGCACTAGATTTCTAGCAACATTCCTGTGCTCCCTGCACCAGGCTGGGCTACACCCTTCTCAGCGGGGCTCTGTCCCAGGCCCTGCATCCCACTCCAGCCCACAGCCTTCACATGCTCCAGTTTCCAAGTGTGTCCTGGCACCCCCTTTCTGCCTCTCCCAACCCCAGCTCATTGTCCTTCGATCGGTGCCCGACACATGGCGGGTCCTGGCTCGCAGCTGCGCTGCACCGGGTGGTGAATGGGACAGGCGGGGCCAGAGACAGTCCCTGCTCTGCAGCATGGCAGTGTTTGGAGTCGCATTTGACTCCCTCCGTGGGAGGGAGGCGGGTGAAGTAATGACTGTTCTTTTGGGAACATGAGCATCCATCTGGTGTGCTGAGGGCATGGGGGGCTTGGCACCCAGGAGCTGGCTCAGCCGTCAGGCGCCCTTGGAAAAGCCAAAGCTGAGCTTTGCCTGCAAAGGGAAACTTTGTCCTTCACTCTGACCTTGGGGTTGAGCAGTCCCCACAGAGCAAGCAGCATCCTTGGATCATGTAGCATCCCACATGCAGACAGTATCCCTTGATCATGCAGCAACCCTGGATCATGCAGCATCCCCAGAGCACACAGCAACTCTGGATCATACAGCATCCCTGGTGCACACAGCATCCCTGGATCGTGCAGCATCCTGAGGTCCCTCTGCTCCACTGCAGCTCTCCGCACAGGCAGGGAACAGTCTGGGCTCTCTCAGTCTCTTTTTCCAAATCCTATTTTGTCCTGACTGTGGCAGCAGATATGTGGGATGCTGTCACCAGGGATGCTCCAATCCCGGCACCTTGTGCTATACTGGCACCAGTGCAAAGTCAGACGTGACATATTGAGCTTGGAAGATGGCTTTGTGCCCCCAAGGCATTTTTGCAAATGACTGTATGTCACACCAAAAGGCAAAGAGGCTGTACCAGGAGACGCAAAGCCAATTCCTTCCACAGCCCTGCAAGGGCTCCTAGCAGCCTCACCCGCCGTGCAAGCAGAGCCCTGGCACCTGGGACAGGCAGTGCCATGCAGCAGCCCTCTGCACAGGCAGCTCTGTGGCTTCAGCTCAGTTCTCAGCTCTGCCGCAAACCTCCCACATGAGCCGAGGTGTCCCCTACCTGCTGCTGTGTCACCGCTGCCTTCCTTTTGGGTGGTCGAAAGGGAACTGTAGCAGTGAGATGAGAGGCACTTGGCCATGCTGACTATGGAGAAAGCTCTCTAGCGAGCAGAGCCTGGCTTAGTCCCAAAGGAGCCTGCTTTGTGTACGCCCTGTATGAGCACTTTGGTAGTGAGCAGTCGTAACAACACATAAAAGCACAGTTTAATGGCTTACTATAAACCCTACTGAAAGTCAGCAAAGAAAGCAGAGGATTTAGTGTATTCCTCTGCTCTTCCCCACTTCTCCAATGATCTGCCTTACTTCCCTTCTGCAATGCTGGTTATTTTTGTTGTTCTATTCTGTGATTTAATAAATAGATGTCTGTTTTTACAAGCTTGGATTTTTGTTTTTCTCCCAAACAGACCCCAGAAACAGGAGGCTAATGCCTTCCTCGAGATGCCTCTGCATAGCCAGGAGGCTGTGCTGGCGGGTGCGTGCTCAGGACCTGGCAGGGAGGTGGCACGGCTGCCTGGATGCTGGTGTCACCTCAGCAGTTATTGCTGACAGATGCACAGTTAACAGTCTGCCTTTTAAACGTGTGTCACTTTGGGATCTTAAAACGCAGGCTGGTGAAGAGCAATCTCCTTGTGCTGCAGTGCCAGGACACTTGCTCTGGCTCTTGGCAGGGCAGGAACTTCCCGTGCCGGATCTGCTCCATGCGAGCACTGGAGGGAACTGATGGCTGCAGCCGGTTCTCATCCTGCAGGACAAGGCAGGAGGAGAGAAGCCAGCTCAGGGCTCCCTCCCTGCCTGCACTGGAGTTGCCCACATTCTGCCGGCTCTCCCGGTCTCTGGGGACAGGATGTGTGACAGGATTCAGGAGTCAGATCAAGAGCCAGGTTTGGCAGAGGAGAAGGTGCTTGAAAAGTCAGCACCTCTTTGTCCCTGCTGGGCTGCGTCACCTTGGGCTCCATCCATCTCTGCAGCTGCATCTGTGCAATGAAGACTTGCCTGTATCCCCACTACCCACTGCTGCTCAGAAACCTAGCGCCCTTCCAGGTGCAGCAGCAGAGACCCTGCTTTGGAGTGGGAAGATACACGGTTCTTCCCCACCTCACAAAGACTTTAGGAGCTATACAGAAAAAGCCAGGTGACAGGTGGAAAGCGTGGGGTGCACAGGTTGTTGTGCTGACTCTGTCAGGAAGGGAGGTATCATCAATGTGCCCCTTCAAAGCACCGTGCAAGGCACCAGGAGCAGCAAGTGGTGCAGGGACACAGGCACCACTCTCCTCCGCTCGTCGCTTCCCTTTGCACCTCTGACCCCAGGGGAGGCTGGTAGGCAGAGCCCGAGGCCAGGCACCCTGCACCAAGCCTGCCAGCATTCCGGGGATCCCCCGTGCCTGCAGAGCTGCCCTGGCTGCTCCTCGCTTCTCCCTAGTGAAGAATTATGTAGCATGAAGAAACCGGCTCCACCATCTTGAACTGGCAGTGAACTTTGCTTTCTACATATAAATACAGATAGCAATCACACCCCAATCAGCACACAAGCTTCAGGGCATCATCACGGCAACTCTAACTTTCCCATTACGATAATGTGATTTTCACTCAGTCTATAATATCACCAGCCATGAATAAAACAACTGGCTTTCCCTCTCTCTCTGTCTCTCCCTTCCCTCTGTTTCCCCCTCCCTCGCTCCCTCTTCCTCTCTCCCCCTCTCCCAGATCACAGTCTCTGCATACTAATGATGGCTCCGTACGGCTCCCCGGGCAGCATCTCTGGCGCAGGGAGGGCCGGGCTCCGGCTGCATCCCTGGACTTACTGGGGTTTTCACAGGGCCTTCAGCTCCCTTTAGCCCTCCGGGATAGATGAATTCCATCTGGATGGGAAGGCAGACACTGGTTTTTGGTCCTGCTGGCAACCTCTTCCCGGAGTGGGGCAAGGACAGAGGTGGCTGGGTAAAGGGGGGGGTCTCAGTGCCCCGTGTGCCCAGCTTTTGCCCTGCTCAGAGTCTCTGTGGGATGGGAGTTGTGTTCATCCCATTACAGGTGCCTTGAGCAGCTCACCCCTGTGCTTTGGCCAGGCTGCTGCTCTAACCTCCCACGGGTTTGGGGTCCCCAGTGATGTGCAGAGGCCAGGCCTAGGAAATGATCTAGCTGAAAACAGCCCTGTCACTGAAGAATGATTCATTTCCAGTCCCTGAACCGAGCCGAACTGTCTCAGTGCTTCCGAGGGACCCTCACAGATTTGCTGAGACCCTTCTGAAAACCATCATGTGGGATCAGACCTATACTGCTGTAGGTCCTGACACGGCCAGTATTGGTAAAGGTTGTCACAAAGGACAAAATGTTTTTGCAGTGTTTTAGGTAACAGTTCTGCTAAGGGTTCCTGCTCGTTTTGGAGCTCCAGAACTGCATCTTGATGAGGCTAAAAGCAGCCAGCAAGGGCAGCTGTCTGGTTTCCATGATTTGCAGCACTCGGGGCATCACTGTGCAGGCTCTGGTTAATCGGAGCTGCACCGCACCCCGTGCTCTGCCTCCAGCTCCAGCAGATGCCCTGAGCCTGGTCTGTTCACCCTTTGGGACCCTTCTGGCATGAGGATGGCATAGAGGGGAGGGGTCCAGTGTGCTAGAACTTAAGAGATGCTGTTTGACTTTCCCATTTTTAACTCCACAAACTGCCACAGTAAGGCACAAGCACTGGAAAAAATGTGGCCTTTCCAGAATATGTGAATCCAAGGTGCAAAGCCAAAGCTGGGGCTCACTCACATCCTTCCTGCTTGGTTTTCTGCCACCAAAGCTTTCCCTAAAAGTTTCTTGTTTGGGGAGACTGATGACTTGGAGTATTGCAGAAGTGCCCAACCTCAGGCTCCATACCATAACCAAGACACTACCCCTTTAACTCCTCTACACCCAGTGCTTTGGTTAGGGTTATTATCTCAGGGTGGGTAATTAATTCCCTTGAACATCTGCAGCTGGTCCTGGGCAGGAGCAGTGCTGGGAAGGAGGGAGGAGACAACTGGGTTATAAGGTGCAAGAACAGCTGCCTTCATCTCTTGGTTATTTTTTTCTTCTGTAGACTCCATAAAGTAGCAAAGGAAAAGAGGTTCTTGTGGTTTCTGTGCAGGACCAGGACCCAGGCTGGTTTTGGTGGGGCAATGTGCTGGCTGTGATCACAATCCTGCCCTGTCTGCAGTTATGGTAGAGCTCTGCCCTGGGCTTCAGCTGACATTCTGGTTCTTAACCAAGTGTGGGGAAGGCAGAGAGATCATCAGTTGTTGCTCCATTTTGGGCTTTGGATGAAGGAGCAGTGACACACATGCTCAGTTTTTCCCCTTTCTGAAGATGGAGGGATCTTCTCTGAGGTTGGTGGCAATGTCTGGGGATGGCAACTGGGAAATCTGGGGTCTGTCCTTCCCAGAAACTGCTGGTGAGCCTGGCTGTCTTCTATGTTGTGCTTTGGCATTGGGAATGGAGGCTGATCTCTTTTGGTGTGATGTGACTGCTTCCCTGCTGAAGAGAGTTGCTGAATAACTGTCAAGTTAGTGGGATTCTCTAAATGGTGCCTGAAGCAGAACTAGGACCATAAATGGGGCAGGATGTTGCCTAGATTAACATTGGGTCAGCCATGACTGGGTTCAACAAGCTGCAGTGTAGCAGTGCCAAATGCTTCCCAGACCGTGGCTGGGTACCTGGGCAGGGAGACGGCAGCCTCTGTCCCCGTGGCCCTTCTCCACGACGGGGTGAGCATGGACATGTGACAAAGGCACCTGTAGCAGAAGCTGACACTGCAATCCCTCCTAGATATCAAGTACCATGGGGTAGCAGACAGGACATGGCTCAAAAGGAGAGGCTGGGGCAAACTGCCTGCTTGTTCCTGCCTATAGGCCCTCACAACCTGTAAGTGCCCTCATACAAATCAAGCTAATGACCCTCCCTACAGTGTGGGTGTTTTCAGGGATGGCTCTTCCAGGGTGACATGGGCTGATTCTGGGACTGCAATGGTCAATGCTGTGAAAGCCTGGAAAATGCTCTGCAGAGGAGAGAAAAGCCTGTTGGGCAGGTGTGCACAAGGGCAAGAACCTGTCATGCTCACTCCACCCATCAAAGGCTCTGGTGCTGGAATGTTGGGTGCTTTGGGGTTTTAGAGACAGTTGGGTTCAGTCTTCAGTGTTGCAGCTGCCTTGTCTTCTCCTTGGGCGGCTGGTGGCAATAGCTTCCTTTCCTTCCCTGCCAGGAAGAAGAGGAAATCTTCTCCAAACAGGGCAGGCACCTCTGCTAGTTGATCCCAACATGGTTCCCCCACAGGGCTTGCTCCAAAGGGCAGGGGACATGTCCCCAGGTGGATGACAAAGCCATTGGAAATGAATGGGTCTGTAATGGAGGTACCTGCTGGCAGGGCTACCTGGGAGACGCTCTTATCTGTCATCTGATTTATCCAGGTTAAAAGGCTGCGATCAGTCACCAAGGTAGATTCATTTCCCCAGTAAATAGTGCCCAAGGGTTTCCAGGACCTATTTTACTGCTAAGCACTCTTTCCAATGCTTGAATACCTTTGTTCCCGATGGAGCCATAGCTGGCTGATATATATATATATATATATATATATATATATATATATACACACACACATATATATATATATATATAATGATATGGGAAGTCCCTGTGACTTTTTTATTTTTGCTCTGCACAGCTCCTGGCCTTGTCTTAACTGCTCTGGACTGTGTGATGAAATGAGCTGTCCAAGGCTTCCCATCATTTGGGGGTGAGTGCAGCTGAGACTGCTCATGGCTTCCAGGAGAGCCATCCCAGTGAGATGGGCTCTGTGCAAAGTCCAGAGAAGGGACCTGTGGGGCAAAGAGAGGTTTGAGAAGGGAGAGAAATGATGCTCTTAAAGCCAGCAAGACTGGCTCGGGTCTGGGGTGGGGATGCTGGGTTGGAGCCCAGCTCTCCTGCTTTTCCTGTCATCACTGGGGCACTCGGGGGCACTGATAGAGCTGGGCTGGAAGGAGGGTCACCCTGCGGTGACTGCACAGTCATTTTGTCTACTGACTTGCTCCACCTTCCTTGGGGAGGGCTACCTAACTGGGGAAAACAGTGACCGGGGCTATGAATAAGGTTTTGCTTTCCCTCCTCACTTTTGACTTACCTTTCTTTCTTTCTTTTTCAATTACAATCAACAAAGCTGCCTCCCAGAATGAGCTCCAATGGGCTACTGTCCCCAGTCAGGCCCACATAGCCAGCAGTGTGTCCCTCCCCTCCCAGACTAGATGAGACCTGGCAGCTCTTTCCTCCTGTGCCTTGTTTCTCTGTACTTTTCAGGCACCTCTCGTGCAAATGTGTGAGATTTGGCTACTTTTATTATTTCTTTCTCTCTTTGATGGACCTCTTATGTTGTTCATCATCCCAAATCGGTTTGTTAACTTCCTCCTGCTCTTTCCCATCCTCTCCCACTCTTCCTCCCCCTAATTAGATTTAGAGTGAAGGGCTAACAGAGTATTACTGTGAGGGACTAGGCAAGCTTCCCAGAGTGCTTACCTAAGGGGAGAGCACTTTGACTAATAGATGTGTGTTAAGGCAATTCATCCTTATGGTCCTGAGAGCTAGAGTGGTGGGGAGCAAAAGGCCCAGGGCAGGTCTCAGTGTTATTCTGGGTTTCTTGCCAGAGCTTCCAAAGTATGTGACATGTAGTCAGCCCATTACTCCTTTCAGGTGCACCCTTAGGAACTGGTTTCAAGTCTAACCTGCCCTTTAGTTACACCTGGGGTTTGGCTCTCAAAAGGTGGGAAATGGTTCCCTGTCAGTTGTATGTAGGAGCTCTCCTGCTTCAGGGAAGGATTCTTTTTCTCTTCCTGAAATGCTTGTGCAGGGTATCCAAGGCAAACAGGGCTAGGTGATATTTTTAAGTGAATAGTGAACTGGTGCTTTGAGCATTGAATGATGCAATGGTGGCTGTCTTAGGGACCACAAGATATGGGGACAATCAAAAAGAGCAAAGGAATCTATCCTGGTGGTACAGCGCACTTCCAAAGCAGCTGCATACCTAGACCTTCCTCTCAAGGTGTTTTGACTTTTATTTTTTATTTTTTTTCTTTTTCCTGCAGATGCTTTGGCTTTAAAGCAGTCTGTGCATTTTTCCAGTGGCTTTACCCAGCGCTGAAGAATGCTGAGCTCCGTTCCCAAGCCTGGCGGTTTCCCTGGTGAACCAGCATTGCAGAGGGAGGCTGGAGCAGTGCAGGAAAACAGCCCTGTTGCCTGAGCCCGAGGGACATAGTGGGATGGTAGGCAGTGATGATCAATTGCTCTGTCCCTGTTTCTGTGGTTTTTTTTTTTTTTTTTTTTTTTTTTTTCCCCTCTGAACTTGTGCTAGGGCGCAGAACCGATTGGATCAGCCTGGCAGCCCATCACCAACGTCATCTGCAACCTTCAAGTGTTTTGCAGCTAATCTCCTCTGGACCCCCGGAGGGCATCACACTGACATTTTAAACCCTGTAAATGGCAGCAGTACTGGGAGGTACCGGGAGAAAAGCCAAGTGCTTCAGTAAGACGTGAGCAGGCACAAGCCTGCATGGATGTGCTTGCTGGTTAAGTGGATGAGGGCACCTGAACATGGGAAAGAAGGAGCAAGGGGAGCCTGGTGAAGGTGCAAAACCAGGGATGGGCAGAGGGGAAAGAAGAAATGGAAATAATGAGGAATGGGCTTTCCGCCTGTTCCTGACTTTGCTTTCTGATCAGCAATGACTCTATAAAGGAGATATGTGCCATGTTATCCAAACTGGCTCTGTCCATACATGACAGAACGGGCTCAACTCATCCAGCTTTACTTGGCCCAAAGTCAAGGCTTGGTCTGCCTTACGTGGGCTCCTGAGACCATCCATGGGGACATCTCAAGGGAGACAGCCCGGCCGCACGGAGTCTGTCACACATGCACAGGGAGTGATGCCCAGGCACCGTGTTCTGTCTCTTCCCCTGGCCAAGGGCATGAAACCGCCAAGGGCCTGAAGTCACCAAATGCTTGGACTGCTACTGAATCCTATATATCCCATCATCTGGGAACCATAAGCATCCCCGTGAGCCGGACACTGCTTGAGCAAAGGCGCAGTGTGGGGTCACCCCATGGTGCTCCCGTCGGGAGGAGGCCTTTCTGTGCCCGCAAACCCCTGGTGAAAGACAATCAGGCTCACTGTCACCAAGCTAATTCCGATGGCATAAAAGCAGTAATGAAATTCACGGCAGGATTAGCCTCTCCATCCAATGGGCCGGCGCCACAGTGACATATCGTGCTTCTTGCCCGAATGTAACACACCATCTAATTTACGTCGTGTAGCGAGCGGGAATGAAATGTTCATAAAGAATTGCTGAATCTTGTCACCTTAACTGCGGCCCCGGGCTCTGAGGCATCTGTCAGAGAGAGGAGAGCAGAGGAGGCGGCTCCTGCTTCACAAAGCTGTGGCCAGGGCTTTGGGAGCAGGGAGATGTCTGTGTTAAATCTTCTGGGTCTGGCAATGGAGACAGAGCGTGCAGGGATCAGGAGCCCTGGATGGATGAGGCTGCTCTGGATGAGGGGGGCTGTAGGGCTCCCTTGTATCCTTGAGCCTGTCCACAAGGTTGAGTAGAGCTAGTGGTGGGGACGGGGCTCCAGGCCCTTTAACCCTCTCTTTGAAGGCGGGTAACAACAGGAGGGAAAGGACCTGTGGTGGTGCATGGATAAGGAGCAGCATTCCTGGAGATCCATGTGCTTGCAGCAAAACACAAGTGACCATCTCCAGGCTAGGCCTCATGTGCTGGCCTGCGGTGGCCAGCAACTATGGGCATTTTCTCATTTCGAGAAGTGTGTGTGTGCATGCCCCTCCTGCTTTGGTTCGGTAGCCCTGTCTTCCCCCGCCTCCCTTCCTCAAATGTTTATTTGCAGTTAATTTTCCTGGATCCTAATGGCTTGGATCCTGCTAGGGGGGATCATGCTTGCCTCTTCAGTCAGAAAGTTTGCAGAAAAAATAGCCCTTTCCTGTTGTGTTTGGAGTAATAGCGTCTCGGTGTCCGGAGGGGAGTTGGCAAGGAAACAGGGAAGTTTATTAAGAGTAAGAGATTGAATTCCACCGGGTTTAATTGGAACTGCTTGAGCAAGCTGGGGATGGGATCCGTCCGGTCTGACCCCCCGGAACCAGCACCACTGGCTCCAAATGTGCTGGGGCCACAGGTATCCGGCTGCTTGGAGTAGGGACAACCTGCTGATGTCCAGCTGCTCCTGGGGCTCTGCCACCCTATTGCCTGACAGGTGTCCCCTTGCTTAGGGGAATTAATCCAGCTTGTTCTCGGCCCTTTGTCCATCAGCACGAGGTAGGATCCCACTAAGGGACCTCTCTGCAGGTCACCTGCTTCTGTAGAGGCAGGTTGGAAAGGATTTGGCTCTGAAATGGCTGCAGAAAAGCTTGCTCTGGAAGCACAAGCTGGTTTGGTGCATGCAGCTATGTGAGCAAGGGAGATGTGGATCGTGTCCCTCCCGCTCCAACCCAGTCATTTGTGTCACCAAAACCTGATGGATTTTATCCCAGGGCAGGGACAGCTGAGGTCTGGCATGCTCATCACAGCCCAGGGCTCCACAGGGGCTGCACAGTGTGTGGTGTGTGGCAAGGTGATTTGCAGCTTGGATAGAGATTTAGGAAAAGTGTGCTAAATCGGAGTGGCCTGCAGTGGCTTCTTGTGCCAAAGGGACCAGGGAGCAAATTTGCTCAGTCCCACATCATCCTTCAGGGTGCTGAGTGGTTTCTGTGTCCAATTCTTTGTGGATGAACACAGCCCATGTTCCTCAGCTTGGGGACTGGGTCCTCCTACCTGCAGAACAAGCCCCAAAACATCTTTGGCTCTCTCCAGTGCTGGTCTTTGTGTGCAAAGCAATGTGGAAACACGCCTTTGTGGCTGCAAAATGAGCCCAGAGGGCGTTGATTTGGGCTGACCCCCCGGCTCTGGTGAGACCTTCTTCTGCCCAACACAGAGCTGAAACAGGTAGTAAATATTTTATTTGCTGATCAAGGCAAATGGGGCCTCACAGAGGCATTTCTGAGTTTCACCTTGAATTTGGCTGATTGCTCAGCTGAAAACAAAACTTCCAAATTAAAGAATGACTCTAAATAATTTATTACCTTATTTACTTTAATTTTAAAAACTGCTTCCCTTCGAATTAAGATACATTGCTTCAAATTAAATGTTTTATTAAACCTAAAATTAAACATTTGGGGGTTGGGAAAGGAAGGCTCTTTTATTTGGCCCACATCCTGAAAACTATCTTTTCCCATTGCTTCACTTATGAACCGTGGAACAAAAGCAACAGAAAATCCCTAAGTGCTCATTTGCTTTCTGCTCCCACCCATCTGGGAGGCCAGTGGGTTACTCTCTCCAGGCTCTCCTGGGATGGCACATGGCTGCAGTTGCAAATCCAAAGGGAGGACATCTCCAAATCCAAACCTCACAGGAACAGAGTAGAATGCAAGCACTTTGTGGCTATTAGGCTTTGCAAAGTCTTCTGTCTCTGCAACCTCGCTGTGTGGGTGAAATTGTCCTGGTGACTGACTGTGTTCCAACTGTTACCTCTAAACTGATGAAAAGCAGGAATTTCCAAGGTGCAATGCTATGTAGCTTTGTCCTACTTGTGTATAGCAGACTGTAGGACCCTTTGAAATATATACATGCTTATATATATATTTTAAACATTTTTATTGGTTGGAGCCCTGTGTTGGGACTCCCGAAGGTGGTATTTCAGATGTGCGCTTTACCCCAGGCTCCAGATATGACCTTCACAACTGATGTATATTGTGTATATCACACGATATAACCTAGTGTCTGTTCTCTTGTGATCCTGCCCACACAGAGCTTTTCTGCAGGTTAATGCAGGGGTCAACAGGACCGACAATCTAGCATATGTAGAAGTGTATGCAGGCTGAGACAGTCATGAGTTTGCTAGTTCTCCAGGGCAGAGCAATCTGCTTTGTCCCCACTGCACCTAGCATGGTTGAGAATTTCTAGCGTAGGGCTGGCCACTGCACATCAGTGGCAGCATTTGCAAATTTATGAGAG
Organism: Tinamus guttatus; assembly: GCF_059628265.1. Taxonomy (NCBI): domain Eukaryota; kingdom Metazoa; phylum Chordata; class Aves; order Tinamiformes; family Tinamidae; genus Tinamus; species Tinamus guttatus. The sequence goes on from NW_028288848.1 coordinate 6,335,394, forward strand.
GTTCCTAGAGTGGCTTTAGCTCAGCGCACAGCTCCCTAGATACACGTGTACCTGTGCACCAGTATGATCACTGCAGAGGCCCTCAGTGCCCTGTGCCCTTTGGAAGCCGGGAGAAGTTTGTGCCACTCAGTTTAGGAACAACCTCTGCAAGGACTGTCTGGTGGCACGGGGCTGATTCTCCTGTCCATCCTCCGAGTGGGTGAATGGTGCTGGAGAAGGGACCTCCCAAGGGGCTGTGGTAACTCCAGTTGCTCACAGGTGCTGGGTTCTGGTTGGAGTATGATTGCTTTTTGGACCTGCAACCCATAATGGCCTCTGCAGCCCTCCTAGGTGCTGGGAGTGCGATAACTGCTGCAGCGAGCGGGCGTTTGCTGGGCAAATCCTCTTATGTAGTTACTACGTAAGTCAAGTGTATTTACAGGAGATCTTGCTGCCTGTAACTTAAAGCTTTAGCGAAACAAATTGGAATTGCCTTCTGGAGGCCATTGTTATAAATTACAGCCCCAACATCTGTCCACATCTGCAGCGTCTAGACAACCCGTCTCGGCTACAGGAGCGAAGGGAGGAGCGAGCGCGGAGGGGAGGGAGGCTCAGGGCCTGCGCGGCCCGGCCTGCCGGTGCCTTGCGTGCGCTGGAGCTCAGCATGGGTCGGACCAGAAGGGATTTCCAAGGGCAGCTGAGGCAGGGAGCCTGTGAAGCCCCCTCCACCTTCCCCCGTTGCAGCCTGTGGTCTGACACCAGCAACAAATTTGGTCCTCGGATGCTGCCGCTGCCTTATTTATGGCGTGTTGGAGGATGAGAGGGAAGGCAGCGCCTTCAGGCAGGCTTGTTCCTGTCTCCACAGCCTCTGTGCAGCGCTTGCTTGCGATAAAGAGGCCGGGCCGTCAGCTGAGTGATTGTGTGTTTTTTTTTTTTTTTTTTTTTTTTTACAGTTCCTAGCGCAAACCTTCTCATTTATATGTAAAGTAGCCATTAGTCATAGCTCTGTTCCCTCACACTGCCTGATGTACAATCACATTTTGCAGTGGATGAATCTTTCCACACAGCTGCTCTGCTATGAATAATCCGTTGCTGGGTCCATAAATCAGAAAAAAATCATGCACCTCCTTTGCCTGATCCTTACACAAAATCATATATTTTACATGAGGACAAGCTAAATATTCATGAGGCTTTAAAAGGCTTTTCTGACTATGAGGGGCTGTTTGGTGGGTCAGGCTTGGTGGGTTTCCGTTTGTTTTTTTGGCTTAATAAAGAGAAAGCTTTCTTCCCTCTTTGCTACCGTTTCAGGTAGCAACACCAAACTCCACGGTGATGTTCATCCGAGGTTCTCACGTGTGCCAGAGGCCCGATGAGTTCGTTGTTGCTGTCATTTCGAGGACGGGCTGACAGAAGGGGTTGCAACCGCGGAGGGGTCCCGGCGGTGCGAGTGTGTGGGGAGGTGGCCAGGCCTCAGCTGGCTGCACTGGGAGGTAAAGCAGCGCTCAGCACTGTGCATGGGGACCCAGGGCTGGGGCCAGGCACCTTGTGAGTGGGTCGTGCATGTTTCTATATGGATCCCTGCACATGCACAGCCTGGCAGGACTGCCCAGGGTTCAGCACTGGGGCTGAGGATTCCCTCCATGAGCCCTCTGTCCCAGGGTTTTGGATTTCCCAAGGCATCCCACAGTGCCCTGACCTTTCCATCCAGCATTTCCAATAGTGGGGATGGTGCCCTGCAAACAGGGAGAGTCCCTTATTCCTCTGGGCAAAGACATGGGGTTGTTCACCTGGTATCTGTGGAATGGGTAGCTCCACATCACAGAAAGGGGCCCATCTCGCCCTGTCCTCCCCAGCCTTGGGCGCAATCCCCATCCTCCCTCCCATCTCTGGCATTTGTCTGATCACAAGAAAAGCTAATTTGACTTGCTACTGAAGAAGTGCTTAATCTGTGTTCCCTAGTTGTTATTTTTTTCTGCCCCTGTAACGAATTAAAACCGCTCACTGTTTAGGTAGGTGAGCATCAGAGCCAGTTCAAGGGGCAAGGTGAAAGCAGGTGGAGGACAGAGGTGGGAGATGGAGGGCTTAGACCCCTTGCAGCAGCACGAGGCGTGAATTCAATTTGACTTTTAATGTGAACCCACAGCCTCTCTTTCCAGGCACTACTGAACCAGCCTAGAGCAACCGCTCTCCACGCGTGGACATCTAACTTACCCCTCCATGTCAGTGTCCTCACACCCCTCGTTAGTTCCAGCTGATAGGCACTGTCCCATCCAGGCCCACAGTGAACATACTTCATGCTCTGTGGTCTTGGACACGCTCTGGCTGTTGCAACCCTGTCTCGTGCTTGGCAGCTTCTCCCGCTCAGGAGCTCTGACTCCGCTGGGCTTTGTCTGGGTGTTCAGGGTTGTACAACGCACCCGCATTAAGGGCTGCCATGGCTGCAAATATCCTGCAGGGCAAAGGGAATAGCAAGAGGCTCCTACACCAGTCATCTCCTCTCCTTTTGCTTCCTTTAGTTGCAACTTGGAAAGAAAAAAAAAAGTCAGGAGACTGCCAAAGCTGAGGAAAACAAGGCCAAACACACACAGATGGTGAGCCCACAAATTTAATTTAAAATAATCCTTTATTATTCAAAATATTAAAATTCAGGTAACAATGCCCAAAGGAACTGCACTGATTAAAGCTCCCTAATGTTTCAAGGCCAAATCTTGCTACTTCCTCCAAGGGTCACTGGGACAAGAAGTGAAACCCCTCTGGAGTGCTGAAGAGGCAGGACTGTACCTGCTGTACATCATTTAACCAAACACTTACTTACTGACCCAATCTGCTTCACTTAAAGCAAAGCACCAGCTGTTCCTTACCCAATTAATGATTGCCACAGCAAATTAACATGGCGTTACACCAGGCGTGGATGTGGTCCGCAGAGTCTAGAATGCACAGAGCAATATGCCATTGCAAAAATAATCACAGTAATATCTTTACTGTTAGGTAGCATCCTTCATCTGGAAGCTCCCTGTGCGCTATACGGCTTGCTTCATGCAGCAGACACTGTAGCGAGGGTGTTGAGTGGAGGAAGGGAAGAATATGATCTTAGCTGAATGATGGGTAGCGAGAGCTGGCCAGGTGATAAGAGGGTCAGCACTCACCACACATATCTGGCTCTTGGTTCCTGCAGTGAAAATGAAATGTTATTCATTTGGCTGAAAATCTGTGGAACTTGAGGTGTCCCTTCCCTCTGCCTTGCCTGCTGTTGACCTCACCAGAGCCTCTGCTCCTTCTGTGTGACAAGGGTGCCTCAACAGCACTGGGCTGTGGCAGGGATCTTTGGTCTTGGCCTTCAGTAGGTGTCACAGCTCAGCAGTGTGGCCATTCTCCTACTCTGGGACCCACCAGATAAGATAAGCTGTGGAGCACAGAGCCTGCTGACTGGCTGCAATGAGCATCCTTCAGCTGCAAAGCTGGGCTGCAAATACAGCAGATTCAGACAAGGTTCAAGAGCTGAGGCACTGGGCTCTATGCTGAGCATTGTCAGGCCAAACTCTGCCTCTCCAGTTACTGCCTCAGTCTCTTTGTACTGTGTACTGCCCCATAACCCCCACACAGATGTAACATGCTGTGGCAGAGACTGTCCCCTTGCCCCTCTGAGGTCACCCTGCACTGTGGGATCCTGAATTTGAGGAAAAACTTATTTACTGGGAGCAGTAAATAACAGAGCAGTGGAGCAGGTTGCCCAGAGAGGTTGTGGAGCTTCCTGCTCTAGAGATATTCAAAACTCACTTGCACGCAGTCCTGTGCAATGAGCTCTAGGTGACCCTGCTTGTGCAGGAGGGCTGGACTAGAGATCTCCAAAGGTCCCTCCCAACCTCAACCATTCTGTGATTCTGGTGGTTGTACACGAGAATAACTGAGTTCTTTTCTCCTTCCACCAAAGTCAAGCCCACTACCTAAACACTGACTGTCATTTTGGCTCCGCTACAAGTCTGTGCTTTTCATGACCCTGCAAAGTTAACCCCTATAAGTTACAATCCAGATAGATCAATCAGCCTAAAGGGCTTTGGGACAGTGGTATCTAGTGCTGAAACATTACACATTTCAATTTTCCTACAATTAAGCTAGCATCAAATGTTATTGACAAATAAACCAGGCGATCAAAGCCCTTGAGCCCTTCGTGCTCCTACAAAAAGGATCCATTTACATCCCAGCCAACGGCATCGGGTCTGCAGGGAGGAGCCGGCCCCCAAGCTCCAGCCGCCCCCAGCACAGTTACAGGAGCTGTCCCTTAGTAATTACAGGACTCAAGGTAATTACTGTTATTTCTATAATTGTGGTGTTTTTAGTGCTGTCAGCAGCCTGGAAGACGCCCAGGCCTATTACATACAGGCAAGCATTTCATCTAGGGTTTCTAGCTCAAACTATGATGATCAAGAACGTGGTGGGGCAGTCTGGGAATAGCAGCCCGCGTCCTCGTGACCTGGAAGCTGCCTTAGGAAGATTTCAATGTCCTGAGACTTTAAAGGGAGGACAGAAGGTTATCCTTGCCTCCTGCTAGTATCGAGTCCACATACGAAAAGGCCAGGATACAGCCCTGGCCCCTGCATGGGGTCACGTTACCCTGTTACCTTTGCTGGGTAATTTGATGGAGGAAACACCTCTGCCATTGGGTTATGATATGTCAGAGAGGGCACGTGTCCCTGCAAGCAGTTCGGTACTGGGCGTATTCTCTGTTTTTTTTTTCTCTCTTTTTCTGTCTGATTATTCGCTATAGAAATAGGGATATTCCTGGGCAAGCTTCAGAAGTACGGGATAGATGAGTACACAGTGAGGTGGATTAGGAACTGGCTGCATGGTAGAGCTCAGAGAGTGGTGATCAGCGGTGCAGAGTCTAGTTGGAGGCCTGTAGCTAGCGGTGTCCCCCAGGGGTCAGTCCTTGGTCCAGTCCTGTTCAATTTATTCATCAATGACCTGGATGAAGGCACAGAGTGCTCCCTCAGCAAGTCTGCTGATGATACCAAACTGGGAGGAGTAGCCGATACCCCAGAGGGCTGTGCTGCCATCCAGAGGGACCTGGACAGACTGGACAACTGGGTGGTGAAAAACCTCATGCAATTCAACAAGGCCAAGTGGAAGGCTCTGCACCTGGGGAGGAATAACCCCAGACACCAGTACAGGCTGAGGACCGACCTTCTGGAGAGCAGCTCTGTGGAGAAAGACCTGGGTGTCATGGTGGATGACAAGTTGACCATGAGGCAGCAGTGTGCCCAAGAAGGCCAATGGGATCCTGGGGTGCATTAAGAAGAGCGTCTCCAGCAGGTCGAGGGAGGTGATCCTGCCCCTCTACTCAGCCCTGGTGAGGCCGCATCTGGAGTATTGTGTCCAGTTCTGGGCTCCACAGTACAAGAGGGATGTGGAGCTGCTGGAGAGAGTCCAGCGCAGGGCCACAAGGATGATCAGGGGCCTGGAACATCTGCCCTATGAGGAGAGGCTGAGGGAGCTGGGCCTGTTCAGCCTGGAGAAGAGAAGGCTGAGAGGGGATCTAATCAGTGTCTATAAGTACCTCAAGGGAGGGAGTGAGGAGGATGGTGCTGGTCTCTTTTCAGTGGTGGCCACTGACAGAACTAGAGGTAATGGCCACAAACTGAAGCATCAAAAGTTCCACAGGAACTTAAGGAAAAATTTCTTAACAGTGAGGGTGACAGAGCGCTGGAACAGGCTGCCCAGAGAGGTTGTGGAGTCTCCTTCTCTGGAGATCTTCCAAACCCGCTTGGACGCAGTCCTGTGCCACGTGCTCTAGGTGACCCTGCGTGTGCAGGGGGTTTGGACTAGATGACCTCTAGAGGTCCCTTCCAATCTTAAGCATTCTATGATTCTATATGAGTGGGTGTTTCAGGAGGATGAGAAAGAGAGCTGGTGCACAGCATATGGCTGCTGAGCTTTGCTGACAAGAACTGCCTCCTATTTCATACCGTGGAATAACAAACACAGGAAGGGCATCCTTGGCTTTTGGCCTCAGTACAGGTTGTGATAATGGATTGGTGCTGCCAGTCCCAGACACTCAAAAATCATGAGTTGGACCTCAAAATCTGTGAAGCTGGCTTTGAAATCCTGAGGTTCCTTTTAAATTGTGACTTTGAGAGTCCCCTATTTGCTTCACATTTCTGGACCACAGCACGAATGCCAGGTCACATTTAACACTTTCCTCTATAAGCCGTAGCAGCTAGAATTCCTATGTTCTGATGTAACTTCAGGTGTTCTGAGAAAATATATGGTAAAGCTGACAATATTATTCTTAACAAATACTCTCTTCAGAAGTACATGCATCAGAATAATGAAACGTATTAAAAAAAACTTTGAAAAAAAGAGTAGTATTATATGTTTACTATGGATGAACTCTATCATTTTAAAATTCTTTTTTTTTCCCACAATCATGAGGGCTAGAAATGCCTTTTTGATGTAAAATAAATTCCATCCCCACTGTCACATCGATCCCATACTTGTCAGCACTACAATGTTATGGGAAATGCCAGACATGGGAAGGGTTGCTGTCATAAGAACTGGCAACAGATGGTAGATGGGTCCTGGCTCTGATTATCAGGAGATGCTGGTATCATTCCTGCAACATGAAGCATTATTTTATATGTCAAACAGCAACAAAGAGAACTGGTTTAGGTTGCATGTTGGCAAGCAAATGCTGAGGTTTGTGGCTTCTAGATGGGAAAAAATTGAAGGCACCACACTTAAGATGCAGAGTCAAATGTACAAATGCAGCAAGGGAAAGATCGTGAGTGTTTTACACTCACAAGCAAAGTAGGAGACAGTGCTGTGCTTATTATAGAGAAAAGTAAAACATATCAGAGTGTTTTAATTAGTATTAAAAATACAGGAAGTAATTGCTCTCTGTTACTCCATGTATGGTGGTTTTGGCTTTCAGGCACTGTAAAAAACATAGGCAAGCTGCAAGAGGTTAGACAAAATGGACAGAAACATGAGGATTTGACTGACAGCGAGTAAGTTGATCTTGTCTGATGCCCAAAAGAGGAAAGAGGGATGGGGAGGATGTGGTAGAGACACCTTTCAACCTATGTGAGTTGCTGTGAGAAGGCTACTGTCAAATTACTTCTCTTGCTTGCTGCTTTATACAGCAAGAAGAAACAGGTGTAATTTTCAGGGAAAGAGATCTAGCTTCATTGTTAGAATAAATAAATAAAAAAACGTAAGGGCAGTGAAGCACCATGGTTGGCTGTTGAGGGGATGAGCTGTCTTTACAGTAGGATTTAGACAGGGATCTCTGGGGGCTGATGCTGGGTGGCTCTAGTGCCACAGACTTCCCAGTTTCACATTTCTCCGCCAGGAAGGCACACGGACCCACTCGACCCAGTTTTCCCTCCAAAGATACCAACCACTTTTGGTACCAATTACACAGATTTATGCCCTATACCCATGCATGCCACTGCCCAGGATTAATTTTAGACGGTATTTGAGTCTGTATCAAAACTAACAGTAATTGCCTTTAAAACCAAGCGCACCCAGGCATCGAGCACAGCCACAGCGAGACAAAACAATTAGTGAAACTTTTATCGGTGCCATAAATGGCAGCTAAGAAGCCACACGTGCGCTCCCAGGTTTCATGGCACCCTGGCAATCGGCCACAGGCCAGAAGACGCTCGCTGGAAGCCGAGGCCCCTGTGCCGGGGGATGTTTGCGGCTGCGAGGCTCCGGCACAGGGGCCTCCTCTCCCCTTGCCCCCTGCCCTCCAGTTACACCCGCCACAACCCCTTCCTACTACAACTCCCATCAGCCCCTGCTGCCCACTGCGACGCCTCCACCAGCCGGCTCCCGGCGTGCCCCTGGCCGCAGAGCCTTCTGGGCGTTGTAGTTTACACGCACTGCTCAGGCCCTTGCCATGAGCTCGGCCAGGGACTCCATTTCCCGTGGGCCTGCGGGCGGCGCATGCGCCGCGCCGGCAGCGGGGCGAGGTGGAGGGTGGTGTTGGTGGCGGGGGGGCGCGCAGGTCCGTGGCTGCGCTGGCTGCGGCCTGGCGCTGAGGGAAGGGGCGGCCGCGGCCCCGGCCCCCGTCCCGGCGGTGGCGGCGCAGGACTATGGACCCGGCCGAGGCCGTGCTGCAGGAGAAGGCCCTCAAGTTCATGGTGAGGGGCCGCAGCGGCTGGGGGGCACCTGCGCGGCGGCGGCGCGGCAGGAGGGAGGGGAGGCCGCGCGAAGGGGAGCGGGGCTGGGGGGCCCGCACTGGCGCTGGGGGGAGGTGGCGGCGGCGGGGGGCGAAGTGCGGGGGTCAGGGAGGAGCTCAGGGGTCCAGGGAAGAGGGGGGAGCCTAGGCCGGGTCGGGGGGAGCAGGGGCCGCTGGGCTTCTCCTTCCACGCGTGTCCCCCTCCCTAGTGCACAGCAGCCCCCGCGGTTCCCGCTGTTTTCTTGCGTGTGCTGGGCCTGGAGTAGCACGCTGCCAAGGAGCACTCCTGTCCCCTAGGTTTGGAGGGGGCCTGGGACTGGGAAACCCCCTTGGTGTGTCTGCAGCCAAGCTGCTCTGTGAGCGAGGCCACCTTGCTCTGGGTGCGCTTGAAACACCCTTTCGTTCTTTCTGTGTCTTTTTTTCTTTCTTTCTATTTCATTCTTTCTTTCTTTGTTTTAATCCTTTACTGATGTTTTTGCATGTTTTGGCTAGAAACAGTAGGATCTGGAAAATGAAAACAAACCAGTGCCAGCTGAGTCAGCTGTTAATTTTGTGTGCCCCAAACTGCCCCCTCCCCAAGGATGTTGTTTGACTGGCAACACTTGCTAAAAGTTGATTTTTGGATTAGGACTTTCTATGGTGTAGAATTAAATCTAAGGTTATAAAGAAGAAGTAATTCTATTACATTTTCAAAATGAAATTGAAGACATGCTAGTTGCAAGTTTTAACTTTTAATTGCTCTTCAAGGCACATACTCGGCTTCTGGTTTTTAATCTCGTAGAACCTGTTTCTCCTGAGGCTTTTTGACCCTTTTGCTAGTTTTCTTGAAGTTTTTCAGATTTATAGAGTCTTGGGTCAATGAAGTGGGAAATTCTATGGATACCTAGATAGGTAAACTAGCAATTAATAACAAATTATTCTCTGTGTTGTGTGACTGGCTGTAGGAGCGGCCGAGATCCTGGTGCACTTGTATTTGGTCAAGCTTGGTAATTGCAACCTGCATCATGATAGAGAGTTTCATATCCCAAAAAGTTTCTGCTGAGAAGGTTCCATCTTGCAGCAAAGAACACTGTAATCACATTATGCTCACATCTCTTATGCTGCTTTTTCTTCCCCACTCCCCGTGCAAAGATTCCCATGCACTTGAAATCCTCCACAGGTTTGGGCCTGGCTACCTAAGGGAATTCCCATCCATCTTGCAGCTGTCTCTGATCCACTCACACAGTAAAACTCCGTGGCACTAGGGAGAGACCTGAGCATGAGAGAGCAGCCTGCAGGAGCTGTGTCCCTTAAGATGAAGGGAAGAATGATCAAGGGTCAAACTGCACTGGGAGCTAAAAGCTAACCCAAATTCTTTAGTGTTTTATTATAAAAATCTCCCATATGCAGAACACATCTAAAAAACAGTGGTATGTGTAGCCTCCCTTTGCTGCTTCTCAACCATTTAGCATTTTTGTTTTGATTACAGCTTGAGTGGAGAGCAGGGAGAAAAAAAAAAAAAAAGCTTTTTAACACTTTAAGCTTTTGCTTTCACACACATTTCTATAGTTCATGACCCTCACTTTAGTCGTGTTGTGAAAGTAAAGTTTTTTTTGGGTGTTTTGTGGTCTTTCAGTCTTCATTTGCAGTTTGTAGTGGTGTGGCACAGTAGGTTGTTTTCATAGGTGAAAATATATTAACTGTAAATATCAGCTTGCCTGTGCTGCAAAGCCCCCTTGTTGTGTCTGCATTTTGACACTAAAAAAGTCTTTAGGTACTGCAGTAATAGCACTGATACAGTCACCTACGGAGACTGGCTAGCGCATTCTCACAGCTAATGCTGAATCATCCACAGTGTATTATCCTGCTCACCCAACTGTGTGATACACTTCAAATGGTGACCCATCTAGGAAGAGAACAATACGTGAAGTGGCCTATACTGTTAATTATTGATTCTCTCTTTTTTTTCTTTACATTTTTTTCCAAGTACCAAGATATTTCATCATAGTTAATATTCAAATATCCCTTGTAGGGATGAGACTTGCCATCTTTCCAGCTTTGGATGGTTTTGTTTGTGATATAGATTTCAGCTCAGTTTCATTTCATGCTGGAAGAAGCATGGTAGGTGGTAGTATTTTTGTCCTTTTCTAGAAAAATAATACTTTTCCCACTTAAATATCTGTGCATAATTTCTGGCAGTGACTTTGAGCTGCTCTCTCAAATCACAAGATATCTGGTGAGAAAGATCTGATTTATTTTTTTTAATGTCCAGCACTAACAGCAAATGTCACGTGGAAATTTCAATCTATGCTAGTATTATGTATGAGGTAGATATTTGTAAGGAAATCACAATTTTATTTCTTATTTCACAATCCAGACTGTATCTGACTCTTGGGAAGAGAAATTGAGCTGCTTTTTGCTTTTCCTGTTTGCTCAAGTATATGCCACTTTCTGATGGAGAAAAGGAGTCTTGCTTTTCCTAGCTAGTTTTGGCTGGATTACCTACCAGTGGAATGGTATTTCATTAGCTAATTCTCACCATCATTTTCAGTAGCTACCTGTGTTCAGATATAAAATGTATAATCTAATACTCTCAGGTTTAAGTAATTTATTTATCTATACTTACCTATTCAAGTTATGTGTTTCAAGAAGGCCTAAAATTTATTACTATTATTAATCTGCTGTGTCTTAGTGTTGTGCAGTACCAAGCAACTTCTCACCGGTGATGACTATTTACCTGTGCATGATTGTTTTCTATCATGTAGGCTATATGTCCTCTTGTGAAGTTGTTTTTGAATGAAGGCCAGTTGATAGACTTAGAGAATTGTATTGTGAATTATATACTCCAGTGTTCTGCAACTATACCATGGATTTTGCTAGGGTGGAATCTATGCAAGTTCATCTTGGCCCCTCTTTATGTTTCTAAAGTACTGCAGTTAAAATTACACTCTTCATAAAGCATATTTTTTCAGAGACTTGATGCATAAGCTAAGAGGAGAAACAAGCATGCCCATTCGTTTTGGAAAAAAAATCTTGCCTGAGTGAGCTCTGTTTTTATTCTCCCGAGAATATGGATTTTTTGTTGTCATAACCATTTACAAAAGTACCAGGAATGAGACACTCAATAAGTAACTTCCATATCTAAATAAACTATTTAAAAATGTAGATACAGTATTTAAAGTGTGAGTGCAATAGACTCAACAGAGACTTTGATTAAATGTCATATAAACTAAACTACATATGCCTGCATAGAATAGTAGAAGTAGCTCCAAATGGTTCCGTTAAGTGTACGAATGTTCTGATGATTATCTTTTTAATTAAAATGAGAAATCTTTGTTTAAAGTGGCATTCTTTTTTTACGGCCTGTTACAGTCTCCGTAACAATCATTTCTTAAGTCTGAACGTTTTTAATTCCAGGAATCCATTTATATAAAACTATGTTTAGACTTAATTAAGGAATGATTCTTACAAAGCTTGTAAATAGCCAAGAAAAAAGGGACAGAAAATAAAACTGACATTCACACTTAACAAAACGATTGTTACAAGGTATGTAATATGCTATAAAAATACAATAAAGCCCTTTTTATAAGAGTTCATATTTTTTGTTCCTCATTTTGAAAGGTATTTAAGAAAAATATCAAAGCTCTATGAAGCAACATCTGTTTTCTTGAACGGACTAGTGACAACTTCTGTTGTATTAAATTAGCAGTGCCGGGATCTGCACCTAACTGTTTTGAATCCTATGTAGGATAGCTGGGAAGACAATAACTCGATATATCCTGAAGTTTCACTTTCACTTTCTAAGTTTTTTTGAATGAACCACTTGGCAGTGCTTCCTTTACTTCCCTGGCTTGTGGATAAGATGAAGTTGACATCAGCAATTCTTCTAAGTGACTTAGCCCTCAAATGAATGTTTCCTTTTTTTGTAGAGAAGCATGATTCTAAAAGGTCCTGATGGCCTTCCAGTTTCACAGGAGAACCAAAACACTCTTTAAGATGCACTTGCTGCTTCTTTTTTTTTTCTTCCTTGGGAGATAAAAGAAAGAGAGAAACCCTAAAATTCCTTAGCTGATATTCTCATGTTTTCCTGACAGTTATGTGGAAGTTATGCAATATAGCAAGGAATAATGATGGCCAAAGGACTCTTCCCTTCTGCTTATGGGAAGTGACAGATAGCAAAAGCTTAGTGCAGACAGGACCTGTCTGTGGTATGGACTCATAAATTCAATGGTGTTGGTAGAATTGACTTTTAAAGATCTAGAACTTCCTAGCTATTGTTTTAAAACTGGTTTGAGAACCTTAAAATCTTCCTTAGAGCATATTTATGTTGTCTTCATTTTGGCAAAGGTATCTGAAGCCAAGAAGCATGGAAGTAATGAGAATAACAGCATAGACTTTCCTGTTAAATATGGACTTGCAAATCCTGCTTGTGAATATTAAGTTTTCTCTAACAGTTTCTCTAACTGTTCTCTCTAATAGCGCTGAAAAAAATAATCCTCTTAGATTGAGGGCTTGGTGGAACTAGTATGTCTGGGGGGGGGGGAAATGTTGATCTGTTTTCTTCCTGAATATCTTTCTTTGTGTTGTTGATCTTTTATTTATTTTTTCCTGCAGTTGGTGCAGTTACTTCAGTAACTTCACTTTTTTTGGTTATGTTTCCTTTCAGCCACTGTGCTCCATTAAATGTATGCAATTAGAAAAGCAAATGGCAGTTTTTTTATCGCATCACTAAAGTATTTAGTTTTGTAGACTTAAAAGGCAGAATTTGTTGCACCATGCTCTCCCCACTATTATATATGCTATAAACATCAGAGAGAATAGGCTGACCTTAATATTTGCTTCCCAGACTAAATCGCCGCCTTGCAGCAGTTATTTCCCACTGAATAAAAAGTTTAATTTCACGCCCTGATTAGTGCTAGTATGTGCAGGTGGATATTTATTTTATGCAGCTAAACTAATCTGCCTTGGCAAATTATTTGCCAGTCAGCAGAGCTATAATTCCTCACGAGTATTTGGTACTAAATTATAGTTCTCATTAGTAAGGAAGAGCAGACTGTTCTAACCACAACATTTGGTTAGGCAAAGGTTTTTCCCAAATAATGTTTTACAAGATTGATATGCATAGTGCCCTCAATGTTCTTAGTATGCCATAATGATGTGCAAAGGTAACAAAGATTTCCAAGGAAAAGAAAATGATTATGCAGCTCTGTATGGTATCTAGAGAGTTGAGAGGGACTCAGAGATTGCTTCTTTAAGAGGTTCCTACTGAACGAGAGACCCAAAGAGTGGTCTCTGGAGCAGTTGTCGTTGTCCAACAATCCACATCTCTGAACAGTATATGAAACCAAAAAATAAAGCTACAGTGTTTTCCCATCGTTTGCTTACAGTGTGAGCAGTTACTGAGCTAGACAAGAGGAGTCAGACTTGAAACTAAATGGCAGAAGAAACTTTGTGATCCAGACTCCTTTAAAAAGCACTTCATACTGTAAGAAAGCAGGGATCAGAAAGTATTTCCTGAGGTACACATGTTGGTGGGATGTGTTTGTCAGCTGGATGTGGTCGGCCACTGTTTTGTTTTTCATAGATGCTGCTCTTCTGGTAGTGTGCTTATATCATAAAGCTTATTAATGCCACGTACTTATTTTCTGTTACAAGGAATGCCATATATACCTTGCAAGAATGAACTTCCATTAAGAAATGAGTGAAGCGGCTCCACTTCTTTGTTTGCTTTTTCATCCCTAAGGATGCACTTCATGTCATTGTTGTTTTCTCAGTGATTATTCCAACTATATTTAAAGTATAAACGACCACTTATAAAGCCAGTAAGCTTAGCAATTTGATTTTCCTGTATCAAATTTTCCGTGATATGTCCAACATCTATGGCTGGAATAAGCTATTACTGTTCCTCACTTTCTTCTTCACTTCCATTGTGTCCATTCTAGCCCTCATGTGGGCTGGTGAGATTTGTGTAACATTTACCCAGTCTGAGCAGTGAGCTTAACTAACATTTCTAATGCCTTGTATTTTGTTCAGTCTTCCCTGGTTTTTCTTTCCTGCGATTCAGGAGATGCTCAACAGGGCATATTATTTATATATTTTAAGTGCTTATGCAAGACAGAATGCAGTATTTGTTTAGCTGAGGAAACTGATGTGAAAGAAAATGACTCGTAGCGTAATGGAGTTCAGTGGCTGCAGCTCAATAATAAGTGTTTAAAATATAATTAATAAGCAGCTAAACATGAAGCTGCTCTCTTGATGTGATGTCAGTTAGTGCTGAAAAACTTTTGTCCTTCAAATATTTAAAAATTAGACAACCTGAGAGTTTTATTAAGTATGTACTGTTTTTTGATTGGTAATACTTTCTTTTATGCCACCCTGTGCCACGTGCTGTAGGTGTCCCTGCTGAAGCAGGGGGGTTGGACTAGATGATCTCTAGAGGTCCCTTCCAACCTCAACCATTCCGTGATCCTGTGATCTCTTTACCTGAGGTTTTTGAGAAACTCTAGTGGTGGAAAAATACAGCCCCTGCTTGGCAGAGAGGAAGCTGAAGCTCAGAAATTTGCCTAGCGTCATGGAGTGATCTGTGTAGGCTCCTATGATAATCCAATGATAGAAGAATAAATAAATAAATAAAAATTATTTTGACCATGTTTTGGTTAATTTTACAATTGGCTAACCACCTGTTAAGATAACACACTTTATCATTAAACAAAATTAATTTTAAAAATAGCTTGAAACTGTCTATTCTTAATGGGATCTGAATATTCTTAGTTTTAATCTGCCTCATGAGGCTTGTCTTTCTTCTGGGAAGTACAGTGTTACATCATTAAAATATCATCCCCTACTGAGAGAGAAATTGGTCCCTTTCAGTAAATGGGAATGATGAAACAATGACAAGTATTTCTAAAAACTGCATTAAATATTCTTTTTTTCATCGGCAACATTCATGCTTCCATTAACCAAGGGTACTCAGGCTGCTTGAAGTTGTATGTTGTTTAGCCAAATCTGTTAAGTCATGATGGCAGAGAGTATGGCAAGCTGCAATGAAGACTTCTTCAGTTTTAAATCATTTTACTTTTCTGTAGTGATTTTGCTCTGAAACAAAAGACTGATCATAAACTTGCACTCTCCTAGCTGCTTCTAATCCTCTTCTGCGCTAAGAATTGAAGAAACTTCTGATTTATTTTTTTCCTCTGCTTCTGGAACAGGCATGTTCGTCTTTGAGAACAGCAGGAAGGGGAGAGCTTGGAGAGTGATCCTTTACTTCCATTCTTCATGAGGGAAAGACAAAAGTGTTTGTAGTGTGTGAGCAGGAGCCCTGCAACCTCTTGGCACAGTCCACTGGTTTAACCAGTTTGGACTAGCAGAAACAAAGAGCCTTGTTTTGGTTTCACTTGCTTCATCCCATGTTAAGAAAGGAGAAAGATACTGGGCCCTACTTTGAATGAAGTTGTTAATTGCAATTGTATGTTACTATACACATAGTAAGTGCACTTCTAATTGT
The DNA here is from genome assembly GCF_059628265.1 of Tinamus guttatus. Lineage (NCBI taxonomy): Eukaryota > Metazoa > Chordata > Aves > Tinamiformes > Tinamidae > Tinamus > Tinamus guttatus. The sequence continues at coordinate 6,351,038 of NW_028288848.1, forward strand.
AGTCTAGGCACCTCATCTTCTCAGGAGCACCTCAAAGAAAGCAGATTTAAAAGGAAGGGGATTTGAGAGAGACAAGGCAGTCCTGAGCTCTGGTGTGGTTTTCCTGTCAGTTGGCTTTATGCCCGCATGTGGATTCCCTCAGTTTGCTTCCAGGATTCCCATCTTCTGATGCCTCCAGCTAAGGACATGGTTATTGTTACAGCTAGGGAGGCTTTTAAAGACAGAGGGGCGGATTAAATACTCAGATAACCATCTCTTCTCTCCTATTAGGATTCAAAGCAGGGCTTGATTTCCCTTTCTAGTCAGGTTGGAGTCTTTTGAAGTTTCCGGATTTGCCCATTTAGCAACCTAAACAGTCTCTAGTTGTTCCAGAGAAAAATGGTCCAGCATGAGGGAAAGTCCGTTGTTTGGTATGGTCACCCTCCCTCCTCACACACATAATGTGTAATTTATTGTGAGAGTAATGCAGAATGGAACAGTGTTTATGTGGGAGTTACTCATAGTTTATGGATAGCTGGCCTCAAATTTTCTCTCTAGGAGAATGCTGGCGACTGTCCAGAGGGGTTGTTCACTGGATCTGCTCAATGCCCTTACTTCTTACGTGCCAAAACCCTCTACAGAATTGGGAAATGCAGCCAGCAATCATTCATCTCCTGCGAATTACAACAATGAGATGTGGGTGTAGTCTGAAGAAACCATGGGCCAGTCTTGTTGTAGAAAACGTGTCTTGGAAAACTCTTAAGTTTTCCGAAGGACTCCAGACTTACAGTCTTCATATATGACAGAAGGTGCTTTCCATTGCTAATTCATTTGAAATACAAAAATCTACATTCCCCCTTCATTATTTTTGGAAACTTTTCCTTTTTTTTACCTTCTCATTTGGATGGCTTCAGTGCAATGTGTTGCTTCTGTCCAAGCCGTTGCTTATAAAAATAAAATGTATAAATATCTTGAAAGTTTTTAACTGGCAAGAAGATACTCAGATATATCCATATGACATTGACCAGAAAATAAGACTGTATCCAGAGACAAAATGGTTCAGAATCCTTCTGTGAGAAGAAGGGTCTCCACAGGGGATTGAAACGGGTATTGCAGACCCGTCTTGTCCCCTATACTCAGTAGTTTATTTTGCAGGCTAATCAAATCAGCTCTTAGAAGTGAGGATTTTTTTTTTTTTTTTTTTTTTTGCTATGCTATTTTAGACCTGCTCCAGATTTGATTTCTTTGATAGCTAGGGTCCTCTTCATATTTCTAGTTCAACTTTATTTATGGCTAAAATTTTGTTTTTGTGCCAGTGTTGTCCTGAGTTTAAACAACTCTCTTATTCTTCTCTGTTCACGCCTTGGGTATATTTATGGCCAACAAACTTAGCCCCCTATCAACTGAATCTGATGAGACTAAGAGAGTTTGACTTTTTTCCCCCTTTTTCTTTTCCCCTCATTAGGGATTTCCCATAACTTTTAATCATACTAAAAAAACATTTTTAAACAGATGGAGAATTTTGTTAGTCTACCTTGACCATATGTAGCTGACAACAGCTACAGAGAATATTCCAAATAATGTTTTATTAGTTCCTTATACAAAGGCGTTAATGCTTATCTCACTTGACTGGGAATATTTTACTCAACACATTCTAGACTACAGTTTGATGTCCTCGTGGCTGCCTCTTTTTGGGGAACCATCATAGCCTAGTGAATAACATTCATTGTTCCTGTCTCAGATTATGAGCTTCTGGTTTATAACAGAAATAATGGTACTTCATCTTTTATGGACCTAGTGTTTTGATTCTGTTACTGGAGTACCATGTATTAATGATACCTATTTACTTTCTTTGACAAATTTCATTAACACATTGGTAACTCTTGTTTTGTAGCTATTAATGAGAATATTTTAATGTTAAGTCGAAGATTAATAATGGCTATCAACAAGGATCAAGCTCTTCACAGCTCGATGGTTCTCTTTTCAGAATAACCTGTGATCCTCTACTCTTTTTAGTTTCTTATCCTCCTTACAACTTTAATATTAATCCTAATCCTCTCCATTTTAACTGGTAACTTCCTACATGTCATCTATCAAATGTTTAACTACTACTGATTTGTCTGGACTTCAGTGATCTTCTTAAAGAAGAAGATTGGGTTAGTCTAGCACTAATTCTAATTTGTTCTATATTGGGGGCAGATTTACTTAGATCTCCTGTGGTGACTGTCATTTTGCAATAGATATCAGTACTCAGACTCAGTAGATTATCTGATATATAGGACATGCTGTTTTCTTTGGATGTCCAGTCACTTCTGCCAAATTTTGGACTCCCTCTTGGCTCCTCCTCTTGTGGGGATATGTTCTGCACGGGCATACACTCAGACTGCCTGTTTGGTATCTTCAGTTACTTCTGTTGCCCCAACTTTGTTCTTATGCTATAATACTTCCTCCAAGATGGTAAAACTATTTTCATCCTCCTTGTTTTAAGGATGAGTTTCCTGTAGTCAAGCCAGGCAAAGGAGCATTTACATCTGCGGAGTGGGGAACTGTCATAGAGCTGAATTTGGTATAGGGCATTTAGGTCAGGAAAGGAAATTTAATATATCCTGGTAAGTACTCAGGGCAATTACCTGTGGATTCCAGGCCTTCTTGCGCTGTGTGAATAGATTCCCACACTACAAGTTTTGTGCCGTAGTGAGGGAGATGAATTGGAATAAACAGGCCTTCCTGCAAGAAGGAAGTTTTTGTTTTTTTGTTTGTTTTTTTTGTTTTGCATTTCCCGTTTTGGGCACTTCATTGAGCAGAGGAAATTGTTTTGGTTTGAGTACTGTATATTCAGAGCATGAAAACTTACTGGCTTAAGATAAAGTGGCTTGGCTGACAGTTGGAGTCTGACTTTGGAAGCATTTCCATTTTCTTAGAAAACATGACATTCCTCTTGCGGACAAGTTTGTATTGATGCATGAACTGCAGATTGCCTTCCAAGGTAGTTGACAGATCTGTAACCCATCTCTTCTGCATTCCTTTTTTCCTTCTACCTGGAATTTGTCAGGAGATGGGAAAGTGAAGGCCAACACTGTAGTGTCCTCTGCTAGTTAAGGAGATCATGACCTTGCCAGTCATCTTCATTTTGTTCACTTTGGCTTCATTTTTTTCTTAAACACAGAATTTTCTATTCACAGTGCTTAGTCTCAATGAAAGTTACTATCCAGGACAAGGTTTCTGCCTTTTGTTATGGACATTTGTGAGACAAGATACTAAAAATTATTAACTTTATTTTGCTAATATCCTGGCAAACTTCTACCTGTGACTTTACACATAAGACTTGCACTGTATATGCTGTTCTTGTTAGATACTTACCTGGCAGAAGTTCAGGCAGGAGTGTGAAAAATGCAGTTTTTCTTTGCCATGGATCTTATAGTTTTGAAGGAAGTAGACTTGAATTTCAGACATAAGTGAAGTGACTGTGAAATTGAGATTCATGGACACATAGCGGATCTGTTTACACTGTGATGGTAAGCGTGTCCTCAGCACTTGCTCTTACTTTGTCCTAAGATTGATAGTGTCATCACAGATCCTCATTTGGTTTTGAATGTTGTAGCTAAGTACCGTGAGTACCTAAGAAAGTATCCAGGTGTTTCTTGTTACTAAAGTAGTTTTCCTGATAGCTGCTTTTGCAGGGTATTAAAGAATATATTTTTTAAAATCTATCAAGAAATATAAATGCTCATTTTTCTGGTGAGAATTGTTTTCAAACAGATTCTGTTGAACATACTCCAAATTAACTAGCTAAAGAACTAGAGTAGCTATATTGCCATAAATATCAAAATTTGTTATTTTGACATGGTGTATTCATTAACCTTTCAAGCAGGTTCAAAGCTTACTGCTTGGGCGTGCTAAGCCCCCTTAAAGTTTGTATCAAATTGTGAGATCTTGCAGTTAACCAATTTGTTGTTTACTTCTCCAAAATCTGATAAATAATGCATTTAAATATTGGCAGCTAATGCTTTCAGTATCAGAAAGCTAACACTTTTTTTTTCTCCTAATAATAAAGATTTTGAAATCCTATGTGTGATTTTGTTGGATTGGAGTCCATGGATCTTCCCTTGCCTTATTGTGAGTGCTTTGGACAGTAGAACATGGTATCTGTTTGGGTCTTGAAGTTGTGTGTTCTGTGGTAGGATTTCCGTTTATTGCTGTAACGCATACAAACTCATTAACAAGTTGTAGGCCACGGGGGGTGTTTGCCTTTGCTATGGGAGCCATCTCAAGTGGATGCTCTTCAGTGCAGCTGGCTCTGCCTCCTCATGTCAGGAACTGACAGATCTAATTCTGCCTTTGTAACTGTGAGCCTGTTAGTTAATGGCATTGTGAGTATTGTAACTCAGAGGTAATCTTCAGTGTATTAAAATGCATTTTCCTATTCGTGATATTTATCAGATAAGGTGTTATATCTAATGAATGCAGTGCTGTGTTCAAATAAATACTTATATGTAGCTTATAACTTCAAAGAAATGAAAATATAAGTAGCTTCACAGTTGCTTTGTAGTGATGGAGAGAAATGGCTTTTGCTTGCCAGTTTGAATGGTATGTGATGGAAACCCAGGGTGAACGTCCTCTCCAAGGGAAGAGAAAGCATTATGGTTTATATGATCAGATTCATGAAATACTTAGTACATATATATTTCATAGAGATCTAATTTTTCCTCCCAGTTTCTCGCTTCTTGCATGAAAGCAGATAAAATAGAGAAGCAGCAGTACTGCCTCGCAAGTACTGTAGTAGGTTTCACTTTATAATTATCCTGCTCTGACATATTTATTCTTTCTTGTGGAAGTGGAGATGCAGATATTTAAGAACCCTTCTTGCACAAAAAAGCCCAATTTCCGCTCAGTACTTAATTAGCACTTGTTTATGACACGGCGTCTGATTTGATTTTCAAAACAAATTGCACAGTAAAGAGGCTGATATTTAAACTGTATAGTAACCACAGCTCCAGCTGTGACTCAAATATTGTAAGCCTTCAGGGGTTGTGTTTAGGCTTGGAAAATAGGAACTCAGGCCTGTAATTAAATGTCCTCTAAAAAATCAGCCTTTTGTAAGAAAGGAACGAGAGTAGCACTCAATTTTAAATGACTGACTCGTTCTCAGAAATTGTATTGTTTTAGGTCTTGGTATGGACTTCACATCAAATGAATTAAAAATAGAAGAGTAGTTTGCTTAAAATCAATTAAGGCTTATGGGGAGAAAAAAATGCAAACAAGATAAATGATTCTGGTTCCATGGGATTATAAATGATTACAGTCTTAGATAGTGGTGTATGTTCTGTGGACATAAAGAAATACTACAGAGGCATTTCATACAGGATAAGGTTGCATTTCAGAACTGCAAGTAAATCTCTGGTTGTGAAATAAGTCATCTATGGTGTTGTCAAACTTTTTTTTAAAGGAAGTTCTCAATAATAAAAGGGAATAGTCTCAAGATAGTATTATAAATTAGTTGCATAGATTAAACTGGGAAATATCCACAAAATGGCATGATAAAAGTTGGCAATTAGGGCGCTTTCCAAGTTGCTTTTTGAGAAAGGCAAATACAATGCTGCGTATTTGGGAAAAAAGGAGGAAAATTACCCTAGCAGTCTAGCTTCTAATGATGTAAAATGCTGAAGCAGATGTTCAGTGAAAATATTACTCTTATGGATGATATTGCAACCATGAGCCTAAACAGTGTGTGTTCATGAAAATACAAAAAAAAAAAAAAGAGTAGCTCTTGCTGAGCAATTAATTGTATTGTGATAGAATTGCCTTGAATGGATCATAACCATGAAAGATTTGAGTGCTGATTGGCAAAATGGTACTACTTTCATACAAGATAAACGTCTATGTCCTGGGTTTTTAAAAGCTGTATGTATTTGGGGGTGGCATTATATTATTTACATTTTTTTGGTTGTGTGTTTACTGTCATTCAGACACCAAAATTTGGAGAGGTTTAACCGGATGCCCTCGTCTGATTGTGCAGGTGGAAGGAGGCAGTCTTAGGGAGAATCACACAAATCCAAAATTCAGGAGCTTGGTTGTAAAATCAAGTTTAGCCAAGGGCAAATCCATGTGAATTAAATGCTCTCGAGTTGGAGCTCAGGAGTTTTCATTAAGATTTGGTTTTCTGTCAGTTCTTGCATTTAAGTCAATGGGGCTTGTGCTCCTAAAGGCTGGCAAGAGCACAGATCCCACTGCAATGTCTTAAGCAGCAGTATGAGGATAGTAACTTATGCTGATGAGATTTCCTTCTATGTAGTTTATTTTCCTCTTAGGTATAGATAGGTTTAGCAAATATAAAATCCCCTCAGTGAGTTGCCCCTCCTCTACAGCCATGGTACTGAGGAATGGGTGGTGATGTTGGGTTTGTCCTGTTTGAATTTTTAACTTGTGAATAATGAAAATTAAATTGGGCTTACAGTAACTGTTAACCTGCTGAAAGTCCTGATTAATTTTATTGCTAATATTCAGACAGCTTTGTTTTGAAGTCACAAAGATGTTATGAGTTGTCTAAATAAAATACATGTTTATCTTTGTTACTGGAGACACTTCTGCATGGAAGCAATCCTGCTGATGGCAGTAGTTCTGTTAATATATTTACATGTTTGCAGGACCAAAGTCTTCAAGTTAAATGGTTTAAATCAGTCTCTTAAATCAATTACACTGCTCCAAACTGATGGGCTTTGCAAATATTAAGCAGCCTGCAAGTCTTAAGAGTTCTGTTATCCTTTAATATGTAGTTAGGTGACCAAAATGGAGGGAAGTCATTTTTCATAGATTTGTTACATGCGTACCTGGGCAGACCTGAGATTGGTATTCAGGTCTCCTTACTCCTGAAACTGTGATTTAACCAGAAGATCACTTTTTCTGCTTGTTTATGAAAACTTTATTTGCATTTGTTTCTTGGTGGCTGTACAATGCTGTGCGACTTCAAAAAAGCAACAGAAATGCTTGAATCAAATGTAAAATACAGGTTTCTACAGACTTCTTGCTAGATAGGCAGCACTGCATGTGCATTCTTCCATTTTCAAAATGTGTAGAAATGTCTGTGATTCCTCTCAGTGGTCCTTTGAGGTGGCTTAAATAAGTGTTGTCCTCGTTTTACAGTAGTAGAGAGACTAACCACCCATGAAGTTAGTGCTGAACTAAGGATTAGGTCTTGGAGCGTGATACTTCTAGTAGCATAATGAGTCCCCTAAAACATAGTTCGTTAATGTGTTAAGCATCGCAAGTCCACGCTCCGCAGGTGAAAGCAGTAACCAGATACACTTGACTTTATCAGTCCGATGGTGATTATTAAAATTCATATTTAACGGGGATTACTGGCCAGGACACCAGGGCGTAATCTTGCATCTGCTTTGAAAGATTTAGGAGGATTTCAGTTTAAACCATAGAAGAGCAAAAATAGCTGATGTTCTAAGTCTATTATGAAATACTCGAAGGGGTACTTTTTAGAGGCCAGACTTTAGTATGTTGTAGTGCTTGGAATTTGAAATAAAAATAAGACTCGACTACCTCTGCACCTCTGCATAGCTGTGAAAGTTATGCATTCAGTGCCGACACAATTTTCTGTTCAGTTGTATTCTAAACACATCTTGCATTTTGGCTTGTGGAAGGTGTGTAGTAACCAACCATGGAGAGAACTTGATGCAGCTGTAACCTGCTTAGTTTCTTGAGTGGGCTCTGCAGCTTGCCCCCAGTGAGGCTTTATCACTGATTCTATGATTTTATGCTATGTTCCAAGTACCAGGGTAGGCGCAGTTTGTACAAACTAAATATTGTGTTGACACAAGAGCAAATGGGAATAAACTCACCTGGAACATATTTAGTCTGGAAATTTTAGAGGTTTCCAGCTTTCCAACGGGAGTGGTGGGGATCTGCACCTGCTGCCTGGGAGGGAAATACTGTGAATTAATGAAGGGATTGCAAAATATTTGCCTGCCTTAAGAAAGGACTCTGGATGTTGGGCCTGAGGGTGTCCTGCCAGGTCCTGTTTCTTACTTGTGACTTTAATTTCTCCTTTTGCGGGAGATGAAGAGGTGCACAGTTGAATCCACATGATTGTGAAAATACCTTTGAGCTGCAAATGGATGTAACAGGTAGCAGAAATGAAATGTTGCCTTTTTTTTTTTTTTTTCCCTCCTAGCTGTAAGTTAGGTCTTGCTATGCCAGTACAATTGAATGTCTTGCCTTTTCCTCAACCTGCTGAGGGAGGGAAACAAATGGGTGGAGATTGTATTTGTCTATCACTTTGAGGTGTAATTTATGACAGTGCATGAGCGTCGTTTCCGATTACCCCCATGTTGAGGCTGAACCTCTTCGGGGATTTTCCTTAATCTTTACACATTGCCCAGTGCCTGGTGCAGCCATGTTGGGGATAGTGCCTGTGAAAACACTCTCATAGCTTGACTGCTGCTGCTTTGACACCATTTAGCTTTACATACTGGCAAAGGTATTAATGACCTTTGGTTTGTGCTGCTGCGTCTGCCACAGGGGCAGTGCTTATGCACGTGCATTTATGTGAGAATTTTAAAGAAATATCTGTATACAGAGTTGAAAGGTACAATGGTGGAAAATGTAAAAATGGTTTTATGAGCAAAGTGTTCTTAAAGCAACTGATATTAGAGCAGTAATTAATCAAGAATTTATTTGGGGGCCGAACCTGCATATATGGCTTAAGACATCTGAATTGTTTAAGATAATCCAAACTTTAGACGTAGGTTAGCTAGGTCCCAGTGTAAAAGGAGGTCTCTCTTTATGTCTATTCTCTCCTAGCCCCGAATACACATGCCAAAAGATGGATTCCAACTTATATCTTCTGGATACCAAGCATGGCTAAAGCAGGTTGGACTGTATTATTGTTATTCATCTCATGTGAGGGACTGTGTTGGACACCTGTGCTTGTCTCATTAGTGAAGTACATAAATGAGGGTGTAATGAAGTTACGGTGCCATGTTAGCTGATACCCTCCATAGCCATCACTGTTTTGTGTTTCTGCATGCTGTGTTTGTGCAACATTTTCTCACAAGTCTTATGAATGTGCACTCACTGTAAATACAAGTTCAAAATGCAGTCACCTGAGAGAGAAAAAGGTCAGAGTCTGAAAGAAATCTGCAACAAGACCTCAAATTACAGAATTAAAATGGGCCTTCAAACGTAAAGCTGCATGGCGGTGGTTGTTGCTGGTAATAACGGGGAGGCCAATGGGTTAAAACACACGAGGATTGCATCTAGAGTCGAATTCACATCTGACTGGGCGAAACCAGCACGGACACTTGCTCCCATCACATCGCAATTGTGCAGCCTGACACGATCTGACACTGCGGGGACTCCCCACTCGGAAGTGGCCTCGTGCGATATTGCTCTGGCTGTTATTAAAGGCCAGGCTTTAGATGTCTCAGCAGCCTGCCTCCAGCAATTGCTGTCAGCTTTTCACTTCAGAGAGTGAAAAATCCTCCCTTCAGGAAAAAAGAAAAAAAAAAAAAGCTTAATTTACAATTTGCCTTATAGAAATCTCTTCATCGTACATGTATCTTCGTGAGACAGTCCGGCGTCCTTGAGAAGGTATAGCTTAAAGTTGCTGGTTTTGTGGAAAGCCTGAATGATTGTGGTGTTATGGCAACGGAAGCTGGAAACAGCACGGATAAGCTGCATCCTGTTGTCGTGGCAACTAGAGTTGTGAAAATGATGAAACGTGCTCATGAAAGGATATATAGTACTGTGAGCCCGACAGAAACAAAAATGCACATCACCTGGGTTGAGTGGGAGAGAATTAAAAACAACTGCAGAAAAACCCCCCAAAAACAAAAGCAAAACCACTCAAAACATCTGCCTTTCACTGGAGTTGCTAACAGGATGGATTTGATTCTCCCCAGAATTGTCTCCATATCCTACAGGTAGTAGGTGGCAACTTGTTTGTGCAAGTTGCTTCCTGCTGTCAGCTTGCCTTGATTCCTGTGAAATAGAGAAGAAATCGAATGCTTGTAAGCTGCTGGGGATTGATCCTTCTATTCCATCTGCAAGCCATTGCTGTGTGTGAGTGATGGGCTGCAAAGGCTCAGGGTGGTCTGGAGCTTCTCTCCGAGAGACCGTCTCTCTCCCTCGCGCAGGCTGTGCGAGTGAAGGTCAGTTGGGAGGTAGAAGCTGATGTTTTCTTGATTTAAACTTTGCTGAGCTGGAGGCAAGGTGTCTCAGAGGGATCTTGACTCCACAATTAATGTCTGACAGAGCTCAAGTTTGTTGACATATGGGGCATGGCACCAGTTTCCTTTTCTTATGTGGTGGGCTGAGAGAACAAAAGGGAAAGGATTGTGTGTTTTTTCTGTTCCCTTTTACCTCTGAGGCAGACAGACCTGCATCTGTTCTTATTACATTGCACTGCCAGTGCTGTGACACAGGTGAGATGTTTGCATTTTGCCTCTGAAAAATACAGAGGGGGGACAAAAGCAACAACTCTCGCTGCCTTTCACAGAGAGACTTTCACTTTAGGCAAACTCAAAACAAGTGGAGAAAGATTTTATTTGTACATTTTTCTGTGTGTCTGTTTTCTTTTTGGTTTTAGTTTACTGTTATCGGTTCTAAAGTCTTTATCTTTAATCTCCCTACTCCTCCTTGATTCAAGGTAAGGGTATAAACCTGAGCTTGTCTCATCAGCAGATGCTGTCATGGAAATAGCTTTGCTATTCTAATTTCAGTGCTGTGATTTCGCCACAGGAAGTATGTGGATAAGGGAGTTGATATGTGAGAGTGGAAACCTGCTCAGAAGAAAGAGCTCTTGTGAGAAGTAGAGAGGCTTTAAAAAAAAAAAAAAATCCAGAGGTCAGATTGGTGAAGGGCATCCAAAGGTCTTACCTGTAAAATTCCTCAAATGATATATTGGAAAGAAAGACTCTTAAATAAAAGCAGTAATGTGAATATGCATCCAGATGGAATAGTGTCTGTGCACTGAGTTTATCCCTCCTTGGATCTGCGTGACTGTTTAACAGAAACCTAAAGTAATGATTTTTTTCCTCAGTGTAGCTGAGTATTGATCCGCCGCCTGGTTTATGCGGAATGTGAGAAGTATCTCAGTAACACATTGTATTAATGTGGGCTAAAAGCAGTTTATATTACAAATGAGCTGGAGGAAGATGGAGTTCTGCAAGAGCGGACACATACTATAAATATCCATAAAACTGACAATTTTATCTAAAAACAGTGCGGGCTGGATTTGCGTATTTTCAGCCTACTTAAACTGGAGATAATAGTTGAACACTACCTGAGCATGGGTCGCCCACACTAATGCCATTACCCCCTGCCCTTTAATGGCAGGTTTTTATATTTAACGTTGCTGTGCTGCAGTGGAAGAGTTGTATTGTGTTTGCACGTGGGCTACAGGAAACACAATACCGATGGCCAGAATACAAGTTGCTTTCAAGAATAGGATTTTTAAGTAAGCTGTAAAGCTCGTTTTACTCTAGCTTGTTTCCTGTGAGTTTATCCTTTAGAAAAAGCCAAATGCTTGCAGTTAGTTTATTCAGCCTTGATCTTCATTTAAGCCTTTCTTTGAATGGCCACATTGTGTTTCTAGCAGCCTGTAACATCCCGTCTCCTATGTGTTGACTCTTTTGAAGAAGAGCTGCACTTGACTTCTAAGGCAGGGCTGTGTGTGTGTGTTAATTTGTGTATAAATGTGATCAATAGGCATGACATACTCCAATTCCTATATTATGCTGAAGCCTTTTTAAACTAAAGTATAAAATTGCAAATTAAGCTCTTAATTAGCTGAAACACTTGCAAAACATTACTTTGATTATATTAATGGGGAAATTAAAAGTGTCATTTTTAGGTGGTTTGTGACACATGGTAATTCAGAGTTAAAGCTAATCCCTTCCTTTCATGTACTATTGTGAGCAAGTGTAGCACATAGGACATATAATATAACACACTCATCTGAGTCTTCCTGCCTCCCACTGTCTCTTGGAGCAGGATTTTTAGAGCCAAGTTATAAACCTGTAAATGTGTTTTATACTGGAGATTTTTGATGCTACCTTAACTAGATTGGTGCCAACATAGGCCAGTATAATTGAAAAAGGCATTTGAGATATTAATGTCTGCAATACAGTCAAGTCATCTGGAATACAGTATAAAAAGCAGGAGCGTGGTGAAACAGGATTCCTCCATTAGAACTGCACTTTACTAAATTAAAAAATGGGATTGTTGCAAAATGAGGCCTCAAACATGATGAAGCAACTGCATTTTCTTGTAAAATGCTGTTGCTCTTATTTGCAGGAATCCAATTTTAAGCCCTTAAATAATTTCATGCTTTAGACCTTGGTGAGGTTACTCTTAGTGACCTTGAGTAAGGCTTGTTTTTATTAATGCTATCTTTGGTGTTTCTTAAAGCAGCACAAACACAGGCCTCTGCTTGTCACGTTCCTAAAGAAGGGCATGGCATCTGAATCCTAGAGCTCTGCAGGTGCACTGGTGTTTGGGTCTGTCAGCTTCGTGGATTAAAGAGCTATAGTTATGAAAACATTAGTATTGTCTGGTTCAGATACGATCTGCACAAGCTCCCTCGAGCACTTGGCAGCTAAGGATCTCCTGCCCATTATAGATGGGAAGTTGGCCTTTTCTGGGGCAGGTAACTCTTGTTGATCTTGAATCCCAGGGGTTGAACAACTGCTTTTTGGGGAAAACGTTTCTTCACAAACATCTATCTAAAAGCTGTGATGTGATCCTCCTGGATCCTGCTCAGGTAAGAAATGATTTGGATAATCTGAATGTATGTAAACGGACCCTTCTGGATGTTTGATATTTAAAGTAGTCGGGGAGCTTGAATCTCATGTTAAAAGTTACTATAAGCTAGGGAGTTACCAGAGGATTAAAGAAATGTCTGCATAATGTGCATGTTCAGGAAAATTGACTGGGCAATTACATGGGAAGTGGGAGGCTGAAGGAATCATTCACAGAGCTTTGAGCTGCTCGTGCAGAGCGGCGTTTGCTGGACCCATTAAACCTCCAAGCCATAGGGTCGGGGGGAAACCTCTGCTCTGAATGCCCGGAGCTGTACCAGGGTAAAATGTTTTTGGTACTTCAAATGTTCAGAGTATGGATGTTGTACTTGAATGTAACCTTCTGGCAGTGGCCTCTGATTTGTGACATCAAGCCGATTTAAAGACAATTCCTACAATGTCCAAGAAGCATGTTCTCTCCTTCTTGTAAGTGAGATTTGGGGTGGGTGTTGTGGTGTGTGGGTTTTTTTTTCAGTTTCTGACAATGCTTAAAGGTCTTTTAACAGTACCGTGCAATGACTTCTGTTATAGCAAAATAGGAACAAAAACCACTTTTAGTAGTCCCCACATATGCTTGTGGAAATGTGAACACAGGGTCTGAACGTAACAGCAACTAAAAATTGTGCAAAGTGTTTTTCTGATAGCCACAGCCTGTTGCTCTTTGATTCTGGTGCAGGATGTGGCAGCTAAAGCCAACAGTGTGTGGGCTAGGGGAGTCCTGAGAGACCCTTCTCGCTCACACTCATAGGAATTCGTACTTCCCTTTTTATTTTATAACTTAATCTTCTTAACATGGAAAAACTGCCAAGAAGTTGGTGGCAAAGGAAATCACAATTATCTTGTTTTAAAACACCAAATAACTTTACGGAACACTGGTGCGGGTTGTAAGCAGATATAAGCTTGAACTGTAAATTTTCTGGTTGTTGTTTTTGGTCTTAATTAAGACCTACAGCTCTTAACATTTTTCTTATTTTCAAATGAAAACATGCAAAAAACTTTTGGAGAAAGTTATGAAAGTATTAATTTGCTCTGAGCCATGCTGGTCTCTTTGGTAAGTTCATAATTAGGCAGGATTTTTTTTTTTTTTTAGATGGGTATTCTTGTCTCTCAGGTATATAACTGTTCCATAAGTGGTAAATCTGTATTCATATGTTAGGGTTTTTAAAGGCATATTATTTACACAATTCACTGGAATGGCTCCTCTGGAAGCAGGGTGGCTCTCTCATGTAATTATGTATTTAGTATGCCTTGTATTCACTGTTGGGGTGGAAAAAAACAAGGAAAGAAAGAAGCCCCACATAAAACTACTAAAATACAAGCTAAAAGAGAAAGGGAAAAAAAAACCTGCTGCTCATTCTGTTCTTGCAGATTTTTTTTTTAATGTTCAATCATATACCTTTTTCCCAAATGAGAAGCCCATATGGTCAAGTGTTATCCATGCTAAAAAATTCAATGCATTTGGCATTTGTTAAATTGTGGAAGTACAAAATATGCACTAGGAATTTCTTTTAGCCCTCTCCTCCCCCACTTTTCAGCCAGGTATTCTCTTAGATTAAATACATTTATTTATATATTATATAAATACAAAAAAAACCACATAATGTGTGTGTATATACATGTCCATATATATTTGTATGCATACTCATATATGTATATTCACACTTTTATTTATACACATAATATTTATTTTGTGTGTATATATGTAAAAATATATAAATAAAATTAAGAGTAAAAGGATGAAATGTGGACCAAGGAGAGGAATTGAAATGTCTCATTTTAGCTATAAGTAAATTTCTGCAATTATTGTTAAGTTTCACAAGATCAATGATTGCTGTTAGGCTTCATAGAAGATGCAGATTTCTGTGATGGCAGGAATAAGTGTACACTGGACACACTGAGAGCGACGTGTGTTTTATTTTTGGCACTGACTTAAATATGTGGCCAAAAAAACCACAAGAGGAACTGAGTGGGAATCAAGAGTATTGGGGCTTGCTCTGTTAATTTTTGTGGTGGTTGATTTTTAAGAAATACATGACTGCGAGGAATAGGAATCCTCCTGGGACCTCAACATGTATGTCTGATAAAGCATCAGAGATTCTTTAGGCACATTTCCTACTTATTTTTAGAAAGCCTGTAGGAAACAATACTCTGCAAACTTCTTTTCCCTCCTTTTTTCCCCTCCCAAGGCCAGCTATCCCATTTTCTCTTTCTGAAGTGATGACAGCAAAAAATGGGGAAAGATCTGTCTCATGCTACCAAGGTTAGGCCTCGCTGAGGTAGTTTTATTACCCTTCAGAGTATCTCTTACACTTTATTTGCTCCAATTTGGGTGGCAGAATTTCTAGCTGTTATTTTCCCCGCCTTGTACTGCTTTCTTTAATAGTTCCAACTTGTGTCCTGTTTCTGTTTCGCTTTACACAACCTTATCCTGTTTCCTGGCTTACAGGCAGCTGGATAAACCAGAAAAGTCCCTTTTCTCTCAGTATTTAAATTCTTCAGCTCTTGTCCACGTGTCATATTCTGTTTAAGCTCTTGAGTAAATACTGGATGAGCAGGATGCTTGTTTCCAAAGAGAAGCAGAAGTTGCTTTGCTTTATCATTAGTATTGAGCCACACGATGCACCAGGCACTGCACTAGAGAAGAAGAATAATTGTGAATGAGGACAGGGCTGTAATTAATGTACTTAGCAGCTGAACTTGGCATGGTGTAATCAAAAATCAGTTTTCTTTTTGGCTTTGCTACTGACTTCACAAGATGCGGCAAACGTACAGGTTGCCTTGTCTATAAATCCAAGTTGTTTTAGGTTATAAAGGTTATACTGTATGTATGTAAAAATACAGGTTTGTATAAGGTGGAGCAGAGACTTCAGATATGAATAATCAGTGGTTGCACTTCAGTTGTCCTGCATTTTAACATATTAACATATTAAAGATTAATACTGTACTGCTGCATAATTCATTTCTCCTAGGTGTTTTTAAAGAAAATAAACTGTTTTTCTATTCTTTTTTTTGTTTACAGTGAGCCCATACTTTATATTTTCACACCTTCTGTGTACTCCTTAGTTGTAAATTGTAATAGTCCAAGAACTTTTGTTTTTCCCAAAGTAGGACCAGTTTTACACAGAAGGTGATATATTTCTGACCTGTAACACAATTTCCTAAAACTGTATTAGCTACCTCTAGTATATTGTATTTGCTGAAGGACCAGAAGAGAACAAATTTGATAAAAAAGGGAAAAAAAGTCAGAAATTGTAATGTATAATCTTGTAATGCAATAGCAAATAATAAAATTAAATAATTTTGAACACTGGCAAAAATTTAGGCATTGAATGTGTGCTGAGATTTGTCTTTAGTACATTAAATAATTGGAATAGAGGGTAGGTTATTGCTGGCAAAATACCTGATCTAGTCCAAAATCTTCTTAAGGCAGAGCTGCAAGGAGAATAGTTGAATAGGTTGAAGTGTGGCTTCATCTCACGGCTGTTGTGCATCCGACTCGGGCAGGGGCTGCAAGTGCTTCTGGCCTGGTTTTAGTTCAAAATACAGCAAGTCCCCTTTAACCACCAGTGGTGCAGCTGGCTGCAGGTTCTGCCAGGAGGAGGTTTTGGTCTTGTTTGAAACCATGTTCCCTCTAATGGGAAGAATTATTTTTGAGAATAAGGGAGAGGAGTTAGAGAAGGATATTGAGGTTTTGTGAAACGGTTCCCTGTCTAGTACCGCGGCACGAGTGAAACCCTGCTGTGTCCCAGCACAGTCCTTAGCAAGTGACACCCGCGCTCTGACGGCCACGGCCCGAACCCAGTGCTGCTGTGTCCGTGCTGAGGAAGCAGCCGTGGGAATCGCTGTGGGTTGGGAGAGGGTTTTGCCAGTCACCTGAGCGGCCGTGAAAGCCGGGCCGGTCCCCTGTTTGTGGCACCAACGGGACGAAAGTGAGTGTTGGCCCCTTGGCCCGCTCACGTGGCGGCTGCTCCCGTTTGCAGAGATCAGGCTGTAAATGAAGTTGTTCCGTTGGGTCACTCTTGATTTACACACAAGCTGTTTCCACCAAAGCACCTGGGGCCTTTTGTTCAGGCTTGTGAATAAGCCTCTTTCAGGCACCAGCAGTAATTTAGAGCTCTGCTTTCTTCAATAGGTAAAAGGCAAGTACAGGAGCGACAGTTTTTCCTCTTTGTCTGTGCAGCTTTACACATTTATTTATGTTTTATTTAAGAGAGGTAATGGGACTTTACCAGTAATAGAAATTGTTATACACTGGGGTAGATTCAGAAGCTATCTAAGGTGTTGCTTATTTTCTGTGGTGTGCTTCCTAGATCTGGAATAAAACGAAGCAGCAGGAATAAATACATGAGAAAAAATATCCTCAGGTGCAGACTGTTCTGCAGAAGAGACCTCCAGGAGTTTCCTTTAACATGACAATTTTGGAGGAGGACATTACACTTTAAGTGGCCTAGCAGAGAGGGGTACATTTACATTTCCAGACCATACCCTGTCTGTCCCTTCTTTCCCCCGAATCCATATCTGCTGCTTATAGTCACTCAGAGACTGATTTGAGCCATAATTTTGTGTAACCTTTGGGGCAGCATATGCTAGCATTGCCACTGACAGAAGTGGCCCTCTTCTTTTCTTCCCTCAGTGTCTTTTCATGCCTTGGTTAATACCCCTGTTCAAGGTGGTAGCTTTTGTTCTGCTCACCTACCTTGAACTGCAGCCAGCTCTTCAACCTACTTCACCATTGCCAGACAAAAACCTCAGCCAACTCGTGGAAAGAGAAAGCCTGGGAGGAGGGAATGAATGGCTGGGGCAAGACTTTTAATAAGTCTTAATTTCTTATTATGAATTTGTACTGAGTTGTGAATCCTAGATTGGGTGAATCGTAAGTGGCTGAATGCATGCGTAGTGATTTGGCTCATGGTTTGTTGCTCCTTTGATTCTGCGACTTTCTTATGGGGTGCTGTGAAACAACTTGATTTAACTTAATGTGCTATTAAATTGGTGAGATGTTTAAATATAAAGGTCTGCTTGTTTGCAGTTTTGTGTTGCTAATGATCACAGTATCTTAAGAGCTGGAGTGACATGTTGCATTGTAAAAAAAAAAAAAAAAAAAAAAAAAAAAAAAATCCTGGTATTTGTAAGGGTTTGGGGTGTGGGAGGGAGTGTCTTCTTGAAGGTCAGGATAGCAAACAAGGAAATATGGCTCAGATTTTGCCTTGTTATGATCCTTCAGCCATAATTCTTTGTCCATCAGAAAAGTCATCACCTATGTTTCCTTGTTAGGTTTAATATGATACAAATACTGGAACTGAAGAAATTGATTACTTGGTTTTGCTTGCTTTTTATTATTTTTTTTCCCATAAAGAAAATGTGAGGAATTACTGTAAGGTATCATAAACTTCTTAGAAGCACTTTTAGACAGGTTATATTCCCCCTAATCTTGTTGCACTATTTCTGGAACAGAAGCGTGAACAGCAACGTGGCGCACCAAAGAACCTGGTGATAGACAGGGTTAATCTCTGTGTCTCTGCCGTGTAGAGGCACAGTAATGAAGCAGGGATGTTGGTGATCCCGCTGCTTTCTGCTCATTCAAGGACTGGTTGCATAGCTCCTACATATTCACTTAGAGCAAGATTTTCTAGTCCTCTTAAGAGCAATGAGAAACAGTGGCTCAAAAGGCAGCTGTCATTCCATACCCATTCCAGCTGCCCCTTCCACTCAGATTTCCTACCATCCCCCCTTAAAAAAAACCCTAATGTGACGGGGGGGTGCAAATATGATGGCTTGAAATTTCTGGCTTCTAAGATATCACATCCTGCAGTTTTCATAATTAGCTACCCATTTAAAATATACTTTTTCCTGCCTTACCAGTACTTTGACAAATGCAGCCATTGTAAGAGCAATTTTTATCCTAATGCATCCTTAAATCTAATAGCTGGGATTTAAAATGAACAAGCAACTCTGTATATTCCAGGGTGTAATAGCTCTATCAAAATAAACAGAGTTTTCTGTATTCGGCTGCTGTGGCTCTTCTTTTGTATTTAGTGTGTTTGGAGGAACAGAGTATTTATTGTAATAATTGTATTTAATGAATAACAAGGCAAGCAGAAACACGAAACTCCTATAAAATGTCACCAAGTTCCTATTGACCTTGGACTGCAGGATTTTCCTTCTATCCCCTTTGGAGATTTAAAAACAAACAAATAATAATAATAAAAAAGCCGTACAAAACCTTTTATTTCCCTGCTGGTAGTCCGTTTAAAGTTGTCATTTCCTTTTCTGCTTCCCTTGCAGAATTGCTGGCTTTGTGTCGTGTTGTGCCTGGGCAGTGGCTATGCATGGAGAAGAGGCCTGACTAATTATAAAGCAACTTTTTTTATTGGTGACAAACACGGCCTCTGAAATCAGAGAAAAAAAAATCAAAAAGTTACTTCCTTGATCTGTACTGTCCTTTTCTTGCTACTATGACATCTGTAAATCTTCGGGGAAGGAGAAGGCTCCTCGGCAGTTTGTGTTTTCTTAAAGACGCCTCAGTTTTTAAGGGCAGTTGTTGGTGCCACTCAGCTGCCTGACGGTACCTGTAATCTGTGCCATCCTGTCTCATGCAGCCCCATCTCATAGTTGTCCTTTCTCTGCAGTGCTCTATGCCCAGATCTCTGTGGCTGGGCTGCTCCAGCCTGGCGGACAGCATGCCCTCGCTGCGATGCCTCTATAACCCAGGGACTGGCGCGCTCCCAGCTTTCCAGGTACTTTCTGTCTCTCCCTGCTCCCTCCTTTCTCTCCGTCTGTGTGCGTGTGCTTCCTTACTCCTCCTTGCCTGCCTGCCTTCATTTATTCTGCTGCGTGCCGGATGCCTCTCCTGTGTCATGCAGGACCCCTGCGGTATTTAACGCCGTCTTGTGCAGATTCAGCGTGGCCCAGTACTGGGGCTTTTCCGTTATCTTGATTTTAATATAATTATTTTGTCTAAATTGGCTCTGTACCATTAGCTTTTCCATTGGTTTTCAGTTGTGTCAAAAATACACTGCTTAATTATATTTGGCAAGCAATATCCATCACACAGGCTCCAATCTGGCTGCTCATACCGTGTGATTCCCTTCCTATCTAAATTTTCCTGTATGCCGTGTAGAGGACTGAGGGGGTGGGTTCATTGCCATGGTGATAATTGATGCCTGCATTTGTTTACTTTATTAAATTTGTTAGCGGTGGTTTGGGCACTTTGACTGCAGAAAATTATTACACAAGCAAGCTGTTAATCAAACAGCAAATAAAATAAGCTTGTTTTTCTTTGCTTTCTGAGTTTGTTAGATTCGAGCTCTTCTCCACCGTGAGACGGCTTTGTGCCAAGCAGGATTTGTTCGGGCGCTTTGGATGACCGGTGGATCTGACAAAATTTAGCTGCTCTCCTGTGGCAAAGAGCAAAGAAAGCGTTGGCCAAGTGGCTGGAAACCTGGCGAGGG
The DNA here is from genome assembly GCF_059628265.1 of Tinamus guttatus. NCBI lineage: Eukaryota > Metazoa > Chordata > Aves > Tinamiformes > Tinamidae > Tinamus > Tinamus guttatus. Next base: position 6,371,274 of record NW_028288848.1, read on the forward strand.
CTCTCAAGACCATTGCAGACATTTCAAAATATAGATTTTAAAGGGGGGGGCCAGTCCCGACTTGCTCGCAGAGATGCTGTGTTGGTGTTGGATGCTCTGCTGTGTCTGAGATGATTCTGGGTGAACCGCGGTGACTTGGGGGCCATGGGGATGTTTCTGCAGAGAGTGTCGGAGCTCGTGGTAGCCTGAATGTTTATCACAGTACCCACTCATGTCTTTTTTTAAACCCAAATAGTTTTATTTATCAACATCTGGAGAAAAAAAAAAAGAGGAATAACAGATCATCTAGAACCTTCCTGAAACCTGTGCCTCCTCCGAACAGCTGCAGGGGCAGTTGTTGAGCTTGGTTGCTGGCTCGCGGCACCAGGAGAGGGCTGGGGTTGTCTCAGCCTCACGGGACACTTGGGTGCCCCGCATCGTTTTGCCGTGCGCCTTTCCGGGCTGGCAGGAGCAGTGCTGGCCTCGGAAGGGCCCTGCCAGGCCTCCTCCACCACAGCAAGCCTAGAGCGGAGCTTTCCAGGGGGGGAGGGGATATAAGACTTTTTATTAGTCTAAGAGGACTCTGGAGACACCAAGCAGAATTTAGAATCCTGCTTCTAATCCCGATTTGCATAATTTGACTAAATCGGATGGGCCTCGTTTTTGGGCTTTCTGCTGTCGAATAAATCTCAGACCTCTTTAAGCTCAGGTTTTAGAGAACCTTAGCGTATGTAAAGCAATTTGTAGACTCAGATTGGGACTCCTCTCTTTTTGCTTGAATTACTTTTGATTATTCAGTGTAACCTTATAAAGTGTTTAGAAAGGGGAGGGGAACTAGCTTATTTTAGCTCAAGATACCTTTCCTAATGATCGGTATGAACAGCAACATTACTGCTAGCACAGTGCATGATGTTTGCAGTCGAGTCAACTGCACCACCATTTATTACACATCCCCTTCGTGGAAGCACGACCTGCAGATTTGGAGACGTTTTCTTGGATATTTAATGACTACAGGGGTTGGGGAAATCTGCCCCATTTGCCATCTAAACTGGTGTGCTAGCACTCTGCATAGCACTCCTTGTTTCCTATGTTGAGGAACTTGTTTAGTGCCAATTGAGAGAGGACTAAATTGCCAACCCCAGCATCTGCAGCAATGAGTCATCCTTATTTCAGTGCATTTTTTCAGTGGGCTCTGATCCCCATTAACTCGCACGGGCTGCAGAAATCTCCCCCTAGGAGGCACGGCTCCTGCCTTTTCCAGAGCAGTGATCTAAATGGGAGTGGTTAGGAGCCTGCTCCAAGCTGGGATACTGAAATAGTTCATCATTCCTTAATGCTTTCTTTGGTACCGAATCTTCAGGAAAGCATTAAGAGCTTTCTTGTAGCAAATTTTCTTGTATTAAGTTATTTTATTCTTTTTCCCTAGCAAGCTTGAAGCAACTGCAGAAGCATATCAATGTTCTTTGCTTGTGGCAAAAGAGAAGGTGCCATCTGGAAGGCTACTTAGTCACTGCTGAATTTATCTAGTTATTTACATGCTTACCTTCAGATGCTCAGACACAAATGTGGAAACAGGCTCTTTTTGAATAGCTCTGTTAAAGCCCTGCTGGCTTCTCATGGGAAGCATTGGCAGGTAGTCGATTTAGAGATGATTCTGTTAATATGTCAGATAACTTCATTTTTCTTCTTTGTATGCTTTTATTGCTGGAGACACTTGTGTGTGAACGGGTTCGTTTGGTTCCTCACTTCCACTTGGCAATCCTTGCATGCGGGGAAGGGGTTTAATGCTGAACTTGGGGACGGGGAATGAGCTGCTAGAAAGCAGTAGACACATATTTAAAAAAAAAAAAACACGCAAAAAAACCTCTTCCATCTCATAGCACTTTGCAACTCTTGAGTGCGCTTGTGTCTGTGTAGCTGAATTTCCTGTAGCTCATGAGGGAAGATGGCATCAAATGGGAATATGAAATCCTGTAAGACAATATGGGAAGGCGGTGAAGAGAACATTTTAAGAGAAAAGGGCCAGAAAAGGGCTCATCTTCAGTGTGATGGGTGCCAAGTTTTACTGCACTCACCCCCTTCAAAGCAGCTAAAATCTACTTTGAATATAAATTCTTCTAATATTAAAAAACAAACTTTCAGAATATATTTTTTCTAAAAATCTCTGTTGTGGAAGCTTCCAGATCATACCAACAGGTGTCTGTTTTCATGACATTTTTCGTCTGAAGATAATTACTTCCCCCCTTTTAAAATATTTGCCATGCATGTTCAGAAGGCTTGGTTTATGTTGCGTTTAATAGTCTCCATTCTTTTCAAAATTTGATTTATAATTACACCCAACAACTGTGCTGAAGAAATAACCGTTTAAACCCTCCAGATTTGCAGAAGACCATGGTGTTTCCTTGCTGCCTTTTCCACGGGCTGCTGTATGGATGGGGAGATTTAAGGAGTGACCAAAGGTTGCACCGGGGCAATTGCAGAGACCCGCCCAGTTCTTCCATTTTACCTGACCCCCCCTCACAGGCGTTGGGTCCATCTCAGATTGTAACATTTTGGGATCAAAAGCTGTGCTTTTATTCCTTCCGGGAGCCTGAGTGCCAAATTAAGAGTAGATTTATCAGCTTTTCTTTGCCAGTGCTGAAATGGCAAGGAAACACAACACAATCCAAGTTGTTCTTGGATGGGCTGTAGTAATCAAAGAGGAGGGCTAGTGATCCTTATTCTGACAGTAGCAGCATCCAGTTGGATACAGGAGTGTCCCAGGAATGCTGGAAATGCCCCTCATGCCGTAGCCAAAGCGGAGGTTTTTCCCTCCGCAGCCAGGCAGGAGCGAGCCGGGATGGCCGAGCCCAGAGCGGCGGCTGCGCTCGGCCTGGCCCGCTCCATATTCCCTTCCCGCGGGCTGTTTGCAGGGAGGCTCTGAAATGGCTTCATAATTTTGGTGACTAATAGCCAGAGCATGTGGCTCCAGCACCCCCGCAGCCGGCGGCAGGCGCTCCCCTGGTCGTGAATGTAGTTAGGTGGCCCCCAACTGTTTACAAGACAGCAGAGGTGAGGTCTTTGATTGACAAGTCAGAAATGCATTAGATCATTCCCTCTGCCAGGCTCTGGTTCATGCTGTTAAAAATGTCAGCCTCTCCAAGTTTGAATGGCAGCCCGAGGGCCTCCGAAGCTTTTTGTTTTCTGAGATGGAAACACAAATTGGATGTGTGCCTGAGCGCTTCATCCTGGGCTGTAATTTCATCTTTTAGCTAAGAACCACAAGGTACACGAGCAAAGCACCCTGTAAACAATAATACTGGGGAAAAAAATAAACAAGGTCGTGTTTCTGGTACGTTGATCCACTGGTGTCCTGACCTCTATCACGTTGAACATCTCCACTCTGATTGCTGTTCCCTTTGGCATTACAATGAGAGCAGAGAGACTGACACGGGAGGCAGAGATTTAAAGTTGCAGTGTTGTTGCACGTTCCTTGTATTGGCTATGAAATATTGAACTGCCACAATGCGACACCTGTTTTTTTTCCAAACAAAGTTTCTTGTTTGAGGTGCTGGGAGTCCCTTTCCCTGTTTGTCTGTGTCTTAGCACCTGGCAGGAGCAATTAAGGGCATGGGAGGGAATCAGGGAAGTCGCAGGAATGAAGCCAAGTTCATTGTGTAATTTTTGCGCTTGACTCCAACCCCTCAATGTAGTCAGACTTCCAGGAGCTTAATTGCAGAAGGACCGAGAGGGTTATCCCAGCTTGGCATTGTGCAAAGAAAGTCAAGCCGCTGCCTAGGGACTAGAGAAGAGCTTTGGTAAACAAACATATTTAGGGTTTATCCTCCTCTAAATCTAATGACCTTTGTCTGCCTGGTTGCTTAAGTACTGTATAACCAGCACTGTCAGTTGAGGTGGATGCAAAACCTGTCAAATCCTCTGTGTGTTGTATTTTTTTTGTTTGTTTGTTTTGGGGTAGTATTATACAATCTATTACTTAAAAATCGGCATTTATTTTCCATGTATCCTCCTTGTCAGAAGTCTCACGTAGGTTGAAGAAATGAGAAAAGCATCAAGAAGTGTGACAGTACCTGCTACTGAGAACTACCCTCCCTGCCCAGCTCCACCCCAGCATGCTGAGCACGGTGATTAAATCAAACTGCACCGCAGCTAAAAAGCCTCCCTTACTCCAGCTTCTGCATTAATTATCTTGTTACTGTGTAATGTGCCCTTCCTGGTACGGAGAGGGCAAGGCCCTTCACACACCAGCATTAGTTTGGCCCATTAGTTTAAAAAAAAAGAGAGAGAGAAACTAAACTAATCTGTTGCCCAAACCTGCATTTTCCTTCCTCCCTTGTTAGAAGCCAGAGAGGTGTATAAACCTGCTTTGACAAATGGCATATGCGGCGCCACATCGAAGGGATACAGGTATTTTTAAAAGCTAGCTCCAGTTCCTGAGGATTGTGAACATCTGCTTGGAGGTATTGTAGAGCTCCACAATGCACTAATTGAATTACTCTTTTCTGGAGTTGCAGACTGCACTAATTGAATTAGCATCAGCCCGTGTGCGTGCGCACGCGTGTGCCACGGCGCATGTGTGTGTGTCGGGCGAAGCACAAGCGGGGCCCTGGGGAGCGGGAGGCAGCGGGGACGCGGCCATGGAGCGGCCTGTGCTGCTATCTCATGGCTTTCCGCGGTACTGCACAGTCTCCAGGGAGGAGAGAGGCTTTCCAGACCCTGGCATCACCCGAGGCTAAAGTCCTTCGTAATTCCCGTAGTCCCAGTGTGGTGTAAGATCTGAGACCACACTGCAGCTTGACATGATCTCATGTGTTTTAAACGCTTATGTGTATTTTAATTAACCTAACATTTTGATAAATCTCTCATGACTCTCAAAATATTTTACCTCGTCGTAATCTTTCTTGCATTATATGAAAAAAAGAAATGATTAAGTGTAACTTGCTGCAATCCGCAGGGAGCAGTAAGTGCTTCAGGGTGTTCCCATTAAGGTTAGCACCAGCATGGGCTGTTGTAAAGCGCTCGGCTTTGTTATCATTTTGATTTTTGAATGACTCTGTGGGTTGCTCTTAAGAGGTATCTCACTGTACTGATCAGTTTTTATCTATTTTTCTGCTAAACTGGCAAATAGCCAGTAATATCACATTAATAATAACCTTAAAATGAAGTATTTATTTTTGTCACAAATTTGGGAGATTCATGGTGTGCTCTATCATTTAAGCCAATGTCAGTCTGAATTCAGCAACTGTTGTAAAGCATAACAGGCTGAGATGATTCCAGTAACCTTAAATGCACATGTGTATAGGAGAACAAAATGAGATCTGCTTACAAATTGGATATTTGGGCATATACAAGTTTTATGGGAAGAAGGGGAAAAACCCCTTAGAGTAGGAGTACACTTAGTAAATTTTAAAATTCATCACTCAAAAAGATGCTGGTTCATTTATGGTACTTGGGATTGGTTTCTTTTTTTCATTTGATTTCTATTGACTAGTATTTTGTGCATAAAAGTAGTCAGGTATTCTTTGCTTAATTCTGTCTTGTTTAAAAGACCTAGTTCTCTAAAATTTCAGTAATTTCCACTCTGCTTTTTTGGATGCTTTTTGTAGATCTCTCACAAACTGTATCAGAGACGCGATGGCATTTATTTTGCTTTCATGATCATTCCTGAGATTTGTTACTTTTCAAATAGTCAAAAATAATGCGCTAGGATGCTTTGTAGACTAACTAAAATTAAACTGTGCTTGTCAAAATAGATAAACTATATTCTGTGCATGATTCTTTTTATTATGTTCATATATTTGCCCTATGTCTGCTGATGTTAAATAGGACTTCTAATTACCTTGAAGAATCAGCAAAGTGCTGCTATATGCAGAGCTGCTGCAAATTCTCAGTTTCATTTACATTAAAAAAGCTTCCCCCTTACAAAATGGGAAACATAGGGTTTATATATATATATGTGTATATGGGATAGTTTTTACTTTAGTATTGCTTTTGAAGGAGGATTCCCAAACCAATCTCTGTTTTGATTTATTCACATTTGAAGTTGCTTTTCTTTGGCATCATCAGGTTTTCAGTGTCCCTGCTTCCTTTTCCGAAGAGGGAATTGTGAGATTTCCTATGAGCGTATCCATTTCTACTAGCATCGTCACCCATCAGCTTTTGCCCTGCCCTCTAGAAGAGAGTTTGGAATTTATTCCCCTCAAATGCAACCATGTGTCAAGGAAACAAAGGTAGCCACCCTAGTTCAGCCGATGAAGTTGCATACATTTTTAGTCTTGCAGGAATATGCTTTTCACGTTATGGCATCTTCAGAGCAACGTGCACTGCAGCAACCCTCTGATGCAGGTAATAACATTTGACCTTGCAACGCAGAGCGTTCCCGTGTTGAAACGAGGACCTCCAGCACCTTGGTGTTTGGGGTTGTTCTTCATAAAGATTGTGCATCGCACGAGACACCTCCATGCGCTGCCTCCCTCTGGGCGAGCTTAGAAGCGAAGATGATTGTGTTGGGGGAGCTGGAGGTTGTCACCTCTAAAATAATGTTGGCGTGGGCTCAGTGCAGCCTTAAGAAGCAGTAAGGGGGAAAGAATCCATTCCATCCAGTGTATAAAGTGCTTTTAAAAACAATCTATTTCTAGAACCTAAATTGTCCTGGGACCAGCTCTTGATATAAAAATTCATAGAAACCTGTTTTCCGAGTGTGGTAACTTCTTGCCATAGTGCTGTAGTGTTAGAATTCACATTGGCCAGGTTGTTCTGTAAATTAAACAGTGACAGCTTCCCTCGGGGGAACAGCCAATGTATTTATGATGATGTGCTGATTACACAAAATACACTGCAAGCAGAAAACAGCTGCAGAGAACAAACCTCTTAAAAGAATACAATTACAAATAGCACCCTCAGTATTTCTAGTGGTGAGAGTAAAATACAGCATGCTAATGCAGGTTTTCCAGCTTCCCAAGAAGAAAAGGGATGTGCAGAGTAGAGGCTGAGGTATGGTTGGGTGCACATGCAGTGTCAGTATGGAGTGACTTAGAATCCCTTCCTGAAGGTGAAGGGCAAGAGCATCTAACACCTGGGGCCTGCCTCATAGCTGGCCTTGGTTCTTGAAATTTCTGCCCCTGCAACTTCCACAGCATTGGCGAGTTGGGGCCCTCTGTTTAACTGCTGAGGTTCCTATCCTCGGAAAACTGAAAACTCAGAGGTGGTTGAATTGCTAATAAATAGCTTGCACTAGCAGCCTGACTGTTGTGAAACACTGAAGGAGATGTTATGGCAAAAAGTCCTGCTTTGAGACCCATCTTTCTTCTGCTGATGATTGTTTGCTTTGAGGAACGGCTGATTTCAGTGGTTGGGTTTTCCTATACTGCAGTGGTCCTGCTTTATTTTTAAAAGTCCCCTGGCTTCTGTGTTTAAGGCGAGGGCTTGAACCGAGCATTATAAAATCCAGGTTAGGATATGACAGAGTAAAACTTGCAGCAAAAGGGTTGTGGGAAGATGGAGAAGTTGAGACAAAGCCTGGAAGGGATGCGTTGCTTTCCTGAGGAAACACAAACTGGAGCTGAAGCTATTCTGTGTACCGTGCCTCTATGGAAAAGAAGTTGTAATAAAGATGCTGTAGTGGGATTATGGGCAGGTTTGTGGAAAGTAGAGAGACTGTCTTTGGGGCAGCTTGCAGTGAGTGATGCTGATGTCTCACTTGGGAGGGCTGCAAAGCAGAAGTCTGCAAAACCTCAAGCGTGCATCTCTATTTTTTTAGCCTGGGACTTGTTGTGACTGATTAAAAATACAATAATTTTCATATTATTATATTGTGGGTGTGTGTGAGAATCCAGAGTGCTGAGTGTGTCTGTCTTTTCCACCCAGTTTTTGGAGTAATTGTAGTGCCTTTAAAGTCTGGAATATTTTGTGTTTGGTGGTGGTGTCTTTGTCATGCTGCAGGATCACCATCAATAAAACATGATTCAAATGCCAGGAAAGAGACCAGCTGTTTAAAACCAAGAAGTGTTGTCCTTTCAATATATAAATCTGATTTTAAAGGAGATGAAGTAACAGCATTGGCACCCTGATTTGGAAGGACTTTAATTCACTTGCTTAAAAAGAAGAATCAGGTTTCCCATCTATGGATTGCTGGCATGTACTAATAGACTGTTATTCATCTGTCTGTCTCTTCTTTAAATCGTTTTTGAACCTCCCTGTGTTGTCCTGCTCTGCTGACATGTATCCCATGTGGCAAGAAGGAGTTTTGTATAATCACCCGGCTTTAATCAATAGAATAATTGATAAACCAGATAAGATTTAAACTGATTACCTCCCCGAGTAGAACTCCCTGAGGGCCTTGGACTCTCTTAATTTTGACATGTATGTTGTGTACCCCGTGGATGAAGTGCAGTTTGAATTATCTGTTTTTATTTGCTTAATGACGGGGAGGGTGTTAAAGTCAAATGTTTAATTAACCCAGCAATGGGCTGCGCTGTCACTTACACACACATCCAGCTGATTGAGATATCTCACCGCGAATACTGAATAGGAATGATAATGTGGCACTGAGACGGAAGATTGCTTTTTCAATCCATTTGCTGGGTCACTGCTTTGAATGTCTTATTGGATGAAAGGCATTCAGCCTGGAAAAAAAAATCAGCATTTAAGTACATTTTGTTTTCCTGGCCCCCTCTCCACCACGAAGTTAACTAAAACAGATCAGTTGTAGGTTTAATAAGCCGTTCATGTTCTAGCAAAAAGCTGCAAATAGCAGGTCTCAATAGCCGTTGATCTAGAGCGCTGTAATTTCCTATAGGAGCAAAATATTTGCTAGCCCCAAGGTATCTGAAGCCGAGCTGCTGCATACACGTACACCCCTATCTTTCATCCTTTGATTGCTTGATTACCCCCCTCGCTTGATGGTCTCCATAGCAGGTCCGACTCTTCATCCTTACCCAGGGCAATGAGATTTGCAATGACATTTTTGTAACTCCTTGCTATAGTTCAAGAAAATGCGGTTTCAGAGTTGGAATTATTTTGTAATAGCACAACCAAAGAGTGGGCTTTTAAATTGAAATGTTGCAGAAGAGGCTGTTGCGGTGCCGCGTTCGCGTTTGGCGTAGCCAAATCGCGATGACCCAGGGGTTTGTTTCTTGGGTGGCAGCTGTTGTTACAAGGCTGCGGTGCTTGCTAGCCAAATGTCATAACAGCCAGTGACTAATCCATAATTTCACATTCTTTTATTAGAAGATTATATTATTTGTTCGCTTTATTGGATGGAGGGTTGGTTCGCATTTAGACTCGCATATTCTTGTGGGCTGGTTGAATTCAATGTTTGGGCGATGGGAGATGGTCCTAAAGCAAGGATGGAATCACTAGCAGAGGTGTTACTGTCTGCTTGACAGGAAAGCTCAAATAAAAGATGTTGAAGAAAGATTAAAATAATGAGTGGAGATGACTGAGGATAGGGGTTTATGGTGGGACTGATGAGACTGTATTTGTCTTTTGAGGGAAATAGCTGTAAAAAGTTAGAAAATAGTACCCCAAGAAAGAACCTGAAGTCTACAGCAGAGCTAAGCAGTCATGCAACTCATTTATCAGAGTGTTTGCAGTTCCTCTGCAGCTGAAGCTATAATAAATATTGTATAAAGAAAGTTAATCTATATCTAGAGAATTTTTAATAAAGTTTTTTTTAAAAGCAGACTTCCCTGAGACTTGTTGGTTCTCACTAACTCCTGTTAGTGCTAGAAGTATGTTTCCACATTTCTGGATGTTATTTTATATTCATAAAAATGTAAAAGGATTTTTTTTCCCCTCCATATATGTGGGGAAAAATTAAGAAGACTTCTCATTCCAAGCTGTATCAGCAAAGATAAAAAAGCCTTGATCCATTGTAGGGATAGAGGGGAAAGCCTGCAAACTGATAATGGAAGTGAATAATTTCAAAATCCAGCAATTCAACACTGATCCAAGTGTTGAAAATGAATTTGTGTGTAAGGAATGTTGCAAAATTAACCCAACAAGGAAGCGAGAGCCAAGCAGTGATTGATTCTGTTCTTCCATTCCCTCTTTTAAAAGGCTTCTGTGCCATGCAAAATCTGTCTTCCTGAAGTATGTGTGGCAGAAGCCTGCGGTCTGGGAGACAAATTAACTTCTGCTGAAATTGTTTGATGGGGAATTTGAACAAGAATTCCAAAGATTGGTGAAATCATTAAGGTTGTCCTAGAGAACAGAAAAAGAAGAATACTTTTTTGTTCGGTGTGAGGAGCAGATGTGCAGGATAATTCACTAGTATGAAGCAAACCAAAGTGCAGTGACAATAGGATTCAGAACAAGTCCTGAGATCAGCCCTACGCAAGTTGTCCTGTTGAGTTTTTTAGAAATAAATACCCATATTATGCGTATTATACAGTTAATTGGTTGTTTTCATCTATGCATTTGGGGAATATGGGCTTTCTGTTCCTTAAATAGATGTAGCTAGTTTTGAAGTACTATAAAAGCTTGGAGTACAAGATGTACGCTATAAAACCATGCATAGAAAGTGCTAGTTATAAAAACATGCATACCTGGGAAGGTACTGATCGATTTGTGTTACTTAGGAAAAGAAATTCTGAAACAGACCTGGCTGTGAAAAATTCCGAGCAATAAAATTCAACTTGAGGTCCTTAAGGCTTCTTATGCTCTAACCTTGCTATGAAGAATGGGGAAGTCGAGCTGCCTAATGCAAATGTCTGTGAGTTACAAAAATAACCAGATGTCCTGATTAGCAGAAGCAAATGTTCTTCCCTTAATCCACGTGAAATTATATTCAAAGGCTCTCCGGATGTAATGCTTGTGTAAATAAGGCACCAACAAACATTGGAATTGGAAGGGCCATTGGCCAGCTAGCTTGCGAGGCTTGAAAGCTTGAATATTAAAAACAAATTTACCACTGCTGACTCTCTTAAATTCACAGAACAGAAATGTTAAGCAGGGCTGCTTCCCGGGGAATGTGAAAAGACTGTTCTCATTAGCTGTATTTTGTCTCTCTGTCTCTCTCTCTCAGAGAGAAGTGTCTATGAAGTGCTTGAGAAATGACTACGAAGCAAATCTCGATGTTTAGAATATCCCTGAATGGCTTGTTCCCAGCATCTGGATTTTTGTTCATTTCCTAACTATAAATCATGTTTCCACTCTTTAAAATATGCCCATTTACCTTATCCATGTACCATCTTTTGAAATGTAAGAATTAAGCTGAATTCACTATTCTTCTGTAATTCTAAGACTCCCCACACATTTAACTTAGACTTTCTTAGAGACCAATAATTAAAAAATTAAATCAACTTGAAGTGAAACTTGTCTTGATACCAGGAATTTCCAGTTTCTAGCCTCATTACTTCGAAAATACCTTTTTTTTTTTTCCTAATCTGCACGTTGTTATTTGAGTGAAGAAGACAGAAAAATGTGCAGGATTCATCTTATAGGTTTAAGAGTAGAATCCTATCATGGTTTTTTCCACTGCGAAAGGGATTTGTTGGCACCGGTGTTGCTGTGACCTGTGCTAACAGAGATGCAAACCGAACTAGGGCGGGTGTGGGTCTGCTCAGAGGGACAGTGTTATGTCTCTGTTTGCTCTCATAGCTTCAGTTTTAGCATTTAGTTGAGCACCGACACCTGAACTGCTCAGGCGTGGGGATGTGAGCTGCATTTCTTTTGGAAATGCATGTATTCAAAAAGAAAGAGGTGCCGTCATGAAATTTCTAAACAGATTGGAGCAGGGGAGGACACAGATTTCTATGCAGGTAACTCCATCGTCGTGGTACACGTGGGTATGTCAGTCTAGAAGGCAGGTACTGAGCAAGTGTTCAAGTTATTCCCTTAAATTTATTCCAGTTTAATTTGTTTCCTTTTCCGGTATGAGTTGCTGATCTGCAGGCTGGAGTTTCTCGCTGTCTTTCCCTCTCTCTCTTTCATTTGAGTGCTCGGACTTCAGCCCCTTGCAAAGTACCGCTTAACTTTAAACTTGCAAGAGCTGGGAGCTTGTCCGTGCCTTGGTTCGTGCTGAAGTCACCCCCTTGTGCCTACACGTTGCAATTTATGGTGTTCTCTGAAAGGATCTAATCTCCGTGAATGTTCGGAGCGGCAAATGCCAAGGAGGAATGGGGTCCAATATTTATCTCTGCATTTTCATTGCTGTGGATCTCCCTGTGTGTTACAGCTGTCATTTTTGTTTTATCTACTGAGCAGACAGAGAATTGCCTTCAAACTTGCCGTTTTCGTACTTGTTTTTCCTCACAGTGCATTAGCCAGTGTTGAGGACTATATTAAAATAGTGGAGCGGCCACATAAGCGTGAATTTAAGTGTTTTAGGTGTTGTGAGAGGAAAGAAAGTAGAAACTACTATTAAATATATTTAATGGGTGTTTAGGCCCATATATTTTTTATTTTTTTACTGATAACACCATTTTCAGCCTGACATTGGCTATGCCAGGATTCATCCTAGCAGCGTTTGAAATGGCCGAGATATTTATAAACTGACAGACAGCATTTATAAAATCAGGATGCTGACAGTCCCTTAACGATAACAACAGGCAGGGGCTCATCTATCACTTGCAAAGGTTATTGGAAAGGGAACGTAAAGCTTATTTGCGTCTGTGGTCTTAGACGGGCGCTTATTTCCACGTACAGACACGCTCGCTGTCTGCGTTCCTCTCCCTCCCTGACTCTTGTCTCGCTGTCTCTCAATCCAGGCTGGTTGATCTGGGCATGGGGCAATCGCAGCTAATTTCCCCACAGTTTTACCCAGCGTTTCCTTGTCCCATTTCCTGCCGTCAGTTAATGCAGCCTGGAAGACAACTCACTTTGTGGCATCTTGGGGCAACAAGAAAGCCAAAAAAAAAAAAAAAGAAAAAGAAAAAGAAAAAAAACAGATTAGATGGAAGAAGCCTCCCGACTGCTGGCAAGCTGCTGGCTTGCATTTGGAAAGCACATTGTGCATTGAGTGACAAACTTAACCTGGGGCTGGCCAGGGGTTAAATGGGCCTTCTGCTTTATTTTCCTCTTATGTAGCACTGTTCTGCAAGCAGAATGCTGATGCCCCGGCTTTATTCAGTGGGTCCCTCTCGGCCGTGGCGACTGCCCGCTGTCCTTGGCGCGGCAAAGCGAGTGCTTTGTGGACCCTTCAAGGAGCATGAAAGAGGTGGTCAGTTACTGGCGAGCTCTGATTAAAACGTTGTGTTCAGCCAACACACCTGGGAGTTTGAGGATCAGGTTGTGTCACCAGTTTGCACAGGAAAAGGGGAAATGCGCTATTTACTGGTTTGTATTTAAACAGCTATTTTAATGTGGCTGTAGAAATACCAGGACAGCTACATCTGGCATCTGGGTTGCCCTTGAACCATTTACTCTACTGTAACCATTTGGACACTGTGTTCCCACTGTATTATTTGCTTAGGGACCTGCAGTACCCAAGTAGATTTCCTTCATGCAATTGGATGAGCCGGTATCACTAAAAGCAGCCCCTGCCCCAGCTCCTGCTAGCGCCGCTGTGTGCGCACGCGGCGACTGGAGCGAGCCTGGGTTGGCTTGAGGGGCTCTATTTATCAGGGAACTCGATTAAAATACAGACTGCACATGACATCAAATTTGTAATCATTTTTCCACAGCAAGCAAGCGTTTTCTGTATTGGATGCAGGTGTTGAAAGCAATCGTGTGTTTTAAGGGCCAGTGCAGCACAAATTCTGGCCTTTGGGATAATGACAAGTGTTTTGCCTGCATAAACAATATATATATATTTTTTTTTCCCCTGAGGTCCGCATGCACCTAGTTCCCCTCAAGCTCATCATCTCTGTCAGGTTAATCAATAGGCACCGTATGGCAGAGGGTCAGTAATCAGTGTCATCGTGCCTTTAAATCGTGTTGAAAATTTGCTTAAAGCCTGGGCCAATTAACATCGAGATGATGAATGGATGGGTAGATGGGAAGAGCCTGGCGCTCAGGGGCTTTGTGAGAAGGAGATGCTCAGCTGTTGAGCAGCAGACACCAGCGAATAAAATCAGCCATTCATGTGAGCTCAGTCCACCCACTCTTAATGATAATGTCAATCTAGCAAAATATATACACATTGGAGTTGTCATGAGTTCATAAATCAAAGGAGTTTGTCAAAGGCATTCAGATTAACGAGGCAGCAGCAATAACAAGTCAAATTTGCATAGAGAATTGCCCGAATCTCAGTAAATTATGATCCTGTTTTTCATTTGATTATTTGCTAATGTCTCAAGAGGGAGAATGATTATATTAGCATGCAAAATCTACTCCAGAAGTAGAAATCGGAGGTATAGCAGACCAGCATACGATGACAATTAATCAGTTTCTGCATACTAGCATAAACGCACAAGGCCCAGAAATGAACTCCTTTTTTTATTATTATTTCTCCTTGCTACTGATCCAAATGGTTCAGCTTGACAGAGACTTTATATTGCTTTAACAGTGTTCTGAATTGTGCCTGCAGGCAAGACATAGTTATGCAGCTATAACCAACCTATCCATCTGCCAACCAGATTGGAATTCTCCTATCCAAGGCTTCCATTAACCCCCACTGACAGCTCCAAACAGGATTAAGAATTTGAAAGCATAAAAAATAGTTGTGCTCTTCGCATAGACACCCGGTACTTCCCCGCCCCCCTTCCCTGCACTTGGAGGAGGGCTGCATCTGTACTGTTTTATAATTAGTGCTGGGCAGATCAGCACCAAAGAAAGCCGGCCCAGTTGGCAGGGCTTTGATTTCCACCGCCACGAGCGAGGCGGTACTAAAGGTAGCTCCGTCCAATTGGGGGTCCCTGGGAGTGCATTTATCCCTGTGTTATATCTCATTCCCAGCAGTGTTTTGCTGGGCTGCGTGTACAAAATACTGCGTGTCATCTCGCATCAAACGCTTCAGCCAAGGGACTTTGTATGCAGCGTAGCGTGTTGTGTTTAGTGATGGAGGAGACTTCATGGGGAGAGTTAAATAGTAATAATTTGGTGGTGGTCTTTAAGACAACCTGCCATGGAATTATACTCTGTTAATTACAGGCTGAAGTTTTAAATGCAAATCAGATTTAAAGGGATCTCATTATAGACTGTAGCCATTTTAGGAAAAATGAGCTATGGAGGGCAAGTCCCCTTGATGGGAGCCTCTTGGTAGGGAGAAATTTTGAAGGTTACATGAAATGTGAGGTTGGATTTCCTTGCTTCTCTTTCCCACGTTTCCAATGTCATTGTGTGACCTTGGAGAAATTGAAAAAAAAATACTCGAAATATTCCCAGTGTTTGGAAAATGGAGAGGGTGAGGGTGGGTTTTTATCTCACCAAGGTTTGACCCCTTGGTGCTTTGTAGGCTTTGGTGCTTCTCGTCTCATCTTGCTTGGCCGGTGCTGTTTGGAAGGAGGGACCACTGCACACAAGTGCAGACGCTGCTGTCCGGTTTTCGTTCAGGAATTACCACGTGCCTGTAGGGTTTTAGAATGTGCTCTAAGCAAAGGGGGGTTGTATGGTTTTTCAGCCACACCTGCATTTAGGGTTCGCTGTTTTTCTGTGCTCTCATCCTAACAAATTTCCTCCTTCCTCTACTATGCATCAAGTGCAATCAGTGGAGATATTAATATTCCCAGCGCGTACACCACCCCACCGTCTGGATACCAAATGCCGCTTCCTAGCGCTGTGCCCGAGATGTGTTTCAGTAGCCACGAGAGGGTGCTCGGAGCGGTGCCTGCCTTTGTCTGCGCCTCCTGCGGCCGCGAGCGGCGCCGAGCGGCGTCCTGCCCGAGCAAACCTTGCCCTGACCTCCCGCCTTTATCCCTCCTCCCGCCTCGTTCAGCAAGGAGAAATTTACAGGGACACCGTTTAACTCGGTTACGTTCTCCTCCTCCTGCGGCCTCGGCTCAACGTGGCCTTGTCCGGCGGCACGTGCTACCGTGCGGCTCCCGTTCGTCCCCGGATACGCAGGGTCTCAAACCTGCACCTGCAGCGATGGGTTCCCTATGCCTGGGAGCCGAGCGGGAGCTCCCAACATCTGTGCTTTTCCTTAAGTGCGGCGCTTTCCAGTCATTCCGTCTTCACCGAGCGGAACTTACTTGCCGGCACAAGTGCCTGAGCAGCGCTCCTCTTTAATGGGCTGCTGCTGGAGCTGCTGCCTTGGTGCTGGAGAAGGGAGAGGCGCCAAGCTGTGAACCACCATATGCACTTGGCAGTCTTTGTCTGGTCTTTGTTCAGCCAACCTCTTAGCCTTGCCACCTATAAAGCTAATGAATGCAAAATGGTCCTCCGCTCGCTCTTCAAATTAGATGCTCGGCTTCAAGAGAAAAAAAGGAGAGAACGTGGCGCTTTAACCAGGAATTTCAAAATAAGGGCTGACAGCTTGCCAGCAGTGTGCTGATTTTCCTGCTTTTGACAATTTTTGAAGGGGGGAGGATCCTTAAAGGCTTTGCAAGGGCGGTAAAAGGCAAGGTTTCACTGTTAGGTAAAGGGTTATTTGGAAGGGGGCATCGTTTCGGCAGTCGTAGGGAAGGAGATGAATGCTGAAAATGCAGCCAGAAATAGTAAGCAGCCCCCTGCCCCTCCGCGACAACAAAATGTATTTCCTGCAGTGCATTGTATTTGCCTCTAAGTCTTATGCTTCTTACACTTGATCTTTTTTCCTCCTTGCACTTGATCTTTTTTCTTCCAAAGCACAAAATTGAAAGCCTTACTTGAATTAACCACTTACTAAACTGTATTTCATGGGCAGAACAGAGCAGCTTTTATGTTTGACCTGCCTTTTTGCAGGTATGTAGGTCTAGCTTATATGATTTTACGATCACTCTCCTTTCTGAGCCAGATTTAATGTAATAACTTGGTCCTTGGCTGAGGCCTCCTATGAAAACTTTTAAAAGCGTGCCTCTCAGCGATTTATCAGGCCTGTTTAGGATTGATTTCCATTATAAAACCCTGGTTACAGCATCCCAGATGCCATGGTGCCCTGCGAGTTCTATATCTTTAAATAAATAAATAAATAAAATGTTTGGCCTGCAAGACTTGATTTACACAGGCTCCTCAGGGCCAATTTATGACATCTTGGTGGCTTTTTTTCTCCCCCTTATTTGCTGTTTTTCACAAGCGGCTCCTGCCCCTGCCTGACCTCCAGGCTGCAGCTTTTCCTGCCCTTCGTGGGGGCTACAGACGTGGGAGCTGCTGTGACCGTGTCCGGGCACAGCGAGGAAGCGGCAGAGCAGCGCCCTGCGGAAGGGGAGGTTATTGGGGCGATGAGGGAGGACGAGCACAGGGTGCAAACTTGCCCCTCGAGACACCTGCTCCTGAGCTTGCACGCCAGGAATGGGAAGCCCCACTTTTCGTAGCAGAGCTCTCCCTAAGCCGTTTCTCTGTCTCTCTTTAAAACCTGTTCAGTTACTCACTGCTGAACATGTGGGAATGTGGCCTCGGGCTAGGAATACCGTGGTGATCAAACTGATTTTAGACGTGTTTGCGGGATTCCCCCAGAGCTGGCTGTCTCCATCAACACAGAAGGTGCCAGGGAAGGCCGTGCTCCAGAGCCGCTCGCTGTGTGCTGGATTCACCCGCAAGACCCAGCAAGTTGTTGCCAAAAGTTTGCTAAAGGTTGCGTGCGTCCCAAGCTGTAGCCCATCTCTATTCTGAAGCAAGTAACAACAGGTTTTCAACGGGAGGTTAACAGGAGTAAAGTCTCCTGGTGCTCTTTCTGTATTCATCCTGGAAAGGCCTTTGCAGTTCTATTTCCTGCTCCATCCTCATCTCTTTCTGATGCTCTTTTTATGGAGGTGGTAACTTAAGTTCCCCACTGGTCTGTTTTTCTGGAAGGGTCAAGGAAACGTGTGTGTGTGTGCAGAGTCACAGGGCAGGATTAAGACACAGCCATGGTATCAAACCTCCCTGCCCAGATTAAACAAGCAAAATGAGCAAACAAATGAAAAATAAAAAAATAATAAAAAACTTCCCTCCTGACCCTCTCACTCACCAGCATTTAGGTAAATAAAATTTCTGGGTGTTTCTGGCAGTCTAGCAGACTCTCTACAGTTGATTATTTAGGCATATTAAAGTATAAAGGCATAAAGGACAAGTGCATTCATTAACAGTCTTTAATTTTCAACAGGTTCCACTGTTTGGAGTAGGGCTTATGGGGAGTTGAGAAGCTTTGGTGTTGCCATACTGCGCCTTTCTAGAGAGGCCACTACTGGCAGTTTCAGTATAAATCCCCCCAAATGCTCATATGATACATACTTGCACGGTAGAGCATTTATATGTTGAGGAGAAGAAATTATTTCTTGGCCAAAATTAGCCATTTGTCTTAGAAGTACAAGTTAGCTTCCTGTGTGTGTGTGTGTAAGATAATGTAGCCTCTGTAGCTACAAATATTCTTTTTCTTTTCTTTTTTACAGAGTAATATTAGGGGAAAGAACTGAATTAAAGCTTACTTTCTTTCACAGAATTCTTCTGAGAGGGAAGACTGTAATAATGACGAGCCCCCTAGGAAGATCATTCCTGAGAAGAATTCACTTAGACAGGTATGTGATCAGTCTCTTTAAAAATGCAATAAAACTTTCTAAGCTACCTGAATCCTAAAATGCTTTTGGAAGCTGAAGTCTGATTTGTGCTAATGGAAATCTTTGCTTCCCTCCTTTGAAGCCTGAGCAAGTTGCATTGCACCTGGGGAAAGCAGGCACACGGGCTGAGATTTCACAAAGGTGCAGTCTGATGCTCCTTGCTAAGGAAACCCAGACTGTTCTGTGTGGTGCAGTCACCAGTGACTTCCTATTTTGACCTTTCTCCATTTGCTGTGCATCAAGACCTCTTCAGCCTGTTATTCTGTAATTGTTTCTGTCCTCTTTGTTCAGTATTTTGCCTTGCTTCAGATCATGCATTCAAGAATCTCCAAGGGTTCTACAACAGTTAAGCTTTCCGTTTCTGTTGAAGGTCAATTTTCAAAAAGATCATGTCCCACTTAATAACCTGAAAAATAACCATCTTTTTTCTTCTAAATTCGTATTAATTATTACTGGGTGGAAGGATAAAAGTTGGGTTAACCCATGTATCTCTTAGTCCTTCTTACATAGTAAAGCAAATTTCTAGCCAATCCATCAAGAATCACTTTTATAATCCCCATGATTGGCAGAGGGATGGCTTATGATTTCTGGTGGATATGGGTAGGATCTACCAATTTCCAAGGGTGCTTCCTGTACCAGCTTGCCATTCTTTCTGCTCACTGCGCCCTTCAGGCAGCAGAAGAAAACGTGTCCATTCCTCAGCTGCCCAAGTTTGCTGCCTGGTGTGTCAGAGTAAAGCCAGTGATGAAGGTGAAGAAGTGAGTATCCAGGCCACAGGTTGAAGCACCTGAGAAGCTGGACCTCAGCTATAGGAGAGAGAGCCTCAGGCAGAGGAGTAGGGAGGGAAAACAGTGCCCCACTGCTGCTATTTCTAAGCAAAATTGGGTCAGAACCATGACAGAATGTTTGATATAGTCTGTTCCTCTAGCTAACTTGCGTTAAGATGTACTGTCTTAGAAGTGAGAGTCAGCAGAAAGGGACAAAGTTATCAAGTTTGTAGGAGTCCAACACACCATAGAGCTTTATGTAATGTATATGTGTGCATTTATCTTAACATTACCTTACTGATGGAGGATTCATTTGCTTCAGGTTCAAAAATAAAAAGGCATGTGTTTCTTCTCCAAGAAAAGGTCCATAGTGAGAGATAAGTCCAAAGGAACTAAAATGTGACCTGTCTTGCGTGCCTTCCCATCCCACCAAACCCTTCCTCATGGTTGTTGGCTAAGGAGGCAACAAATGTTCGTGTGAGCAGCATCATGAAGATCAAGAAGGTGCTGTTTCTTGAGCTGGGTTTCTTTCTTTCACCTGTCACCCTGCAAATGTATTCTTGGTGTCTGTGGAAAGCTGCTAGTCCCTTGGGCCCACAGTTCACCATAACTAAAGTGCCTTGGTATCAAGCATATACCTTTAAAAACTGCACTGTCCAAATATTTCATGTTGGAAATAATTCATACGGACATGATTCACAGCTAGATGTTTAGCTATTAAGGTGTTAGATCACACTATCTTTGCCTATGCCCAGTCTTTGTCGTGACATGCAGGACAGAATTTTTGGGGCTTGTAATCATTGCGTGGCACCTTTGGTGTTCAGAACAATGATTGTGGACAAGTTCAAGCTGGAGTCTTAAAGCCAGCACATTTATACCCCAAATTTTATGTCTCTGGCAGAAAGAGGTTCTGGTTCTTTATACAGGCATAAATAAAAGCTGTTGGATCCTTTTGGAAGCTCAGATGAACTTTTGTTGTTGTTGTTAGCAATTGGTAAGTAGTAGTCAGTTTTCCAACTCTAGGTTCAGGATTCAGACACATGCGGCCATGCGCTTTCCTCTGTCTTGGTGAATGAGTAGAGTGGTACTTATTGGCAAGATTTAAAAATTCAATATTGGGAAACATGGACCTGCCTAACAGCATGGAAGAGTGGAGGGAGAAGTGTGTTTACCTAACTAGTCTTTCTAGTGAGAATGTCCTCAGATTTAGTCCTTTTCTGATAGTTTAGCTTTAGGAAACGGATGAGCTACGTCAGACTGCTTCAGGAGGAGCATGGGAGGCACAGTTTAGCTGAGAAGTTTCTTGTCTTGCCTCGTTTGCTGTGCTGGCATGCAGCCCTTGCCAGAAATGTTGCCTCAGGTAGGTCTGTGGCGCAGGCATCCCAGGAGGTGATGAGAAGTTGTAGTGGTTGCTTCAGCTTCCCAGGTTGCAAGCAGGCTGAAGACCTGCATTCCTTAGTGCTGTGGACCTCTACTAGGAGAAGTGTCATTTTTCTGTTGATTGAAATGGCTTTTGTAGAAGGGCGTCCTCAGAAGTCCCAACAAGTGGAGCTGTGTTCCTGGCACGCTGGACATGGGATACGATCTAAGCTGTGACAGAGTTTGAAGTAAGGGTGCAAATACAGAGTTCTTGCTGATGGCTTGATCTGACAAATTAAATTTCAAGGGGTTAAACTGAAAATCATAGTATGAAAACAGACTTGAGAAAAAACAATGACAAGTGGCAAAAGTTTTTGGCAACTTTATTTAAGCTAACAAACGAATTTTCACACAGCAAAGTTATAAATTAATTTTAATAGGCTGATCCAGATGGTCCATTTGGAAAATGGATAGCTTGATCTGTTGAAAATTAAACTAAATTTATCTCTCTCATACTTCAAACTGAAGTAAGCGTGAGAAGAGTGTCCATTAAGTCCGGCTCATGCAGATGGACCGCCAGGTCACACATGGGACTAATCTGATTCATTTTAAAAATAAATGCATGAGTTATTGAATCAGGTTCCTGTTTCAAACCCTGTGTGTGAGCGTGTGCGTGTGTGTGCCGCCCTTTCAAAGGGACTCGCAAATGCTTCAGTGCCTTTTTAACCTGTGTGTTTCCATTTTAATTCAACTTCCTTGCCAAAAAGCATAATTAGTTTTCAGTGCCTATCATTTAGTGTTAGACGCAAACGCTAGATTGATTAGGTCAGGCATTTGTTATTTTAAGGGCTACGTCTCCATTCTTCATTTATGAAGAACATGAGCTCAATAGTCTTGGGGAGAGAGGCGGCCTTTAGAAACGGCGAAGGGGAAGCTCTCTGGGGGCCCCTCCAGCCTTTTAGCTTCTGGGTGTTTTAAACAGGGCCATGAATGCAGATTTGTAAATTTATTGCGGTGCCATCTGTTTGTTTTTTTTTTTTTTTGCAGGAACCGTATTATAGTTGGCTCGTATGTGTCTATTGTGGTGGTCACTCGGCGGGAGCTTGCCCTCGTAGTCCTACGGAGAGTGATGAATAGCGGGGGTCAGCATGAGTAGGTCACAGGGCAGCTGTCCAGGGCTGCCCTGAACTTGATTACCCCGCTGGTTTCCAGAGAAGATGGGCACAATGTGGCTTGTTCAGAAACCCTCCCTGCCTCCTCCTTGGTGGAGCGGGACTGAAGGGCCTTTTGCTGCCGCGGTTCCTTCTGCCGGGGCCGGTGCGGGGGGCAGCGCCGGCGGCCGCGCGATGGCCGTAACGTCCCTGCAAGTGGCACTTAGGGTTCTGCAGAGCTTCCGGATGGAAGTCCAGGGAAGATAAATCTCTGTGTGCTCCTCATTCGAACAGGCCCTTTAGTATTTCCAGGAGTTTTTCCTGGTAGCGTTTGGCACAGAGTACTGCCTGCGTTCAGTCACACGGGTTTGTGGTCGTTTTATAAAATTACATGTAGCACCCAGACCGTGCTCGAGGCGCTGTTTCAAAGTGAGAACAGGCGTGGTTTGCTCCTAAGAGCTTGAAGTCAAGCAGTTAAGGAAGGCAAAAAGCTGTAGGCATCACTGCTCACTTCTTGTCGGTGGCATCACCTGCTCCGCAGGTTACCTCTGTTCCGGGTAGAATGTAACGCTCTCCAAAAGCCCTTCTGCTCCGCGAAGTTAGTTCCCTCTTTGCAACTTACGGGGAAGGTTATAAAGTGGGGAGGTTGTAGGGATCCTGCAGCTCCCTCCCTCACTCCTGCGGGGGATTTTGTAGTTCAAATTTTCCTCCTCTTGGAGAGCCAGATGAGATGGGAAGTACCTTTCTTGCAAGGTTACCCCATTTATATCTTCTGTTATACTAGAAATGTTTGCTAGGAAGGAGTTGTTGGTTGAAAAGCCTCCTGGAATTGATAGAAATACATCCTAGTCATGCACTGAGGGGTGAAAAAAAATCACTTCCGTTTCTCCATATCACTTAATGCACATTAAAAAATCCGAGCAAACCGGGGTTCTGCCAAAATCTTAAGTTGCAAGGGAAATACGGCCTTGTGGCGGAAAGGCCACTGGGCTCTTTCAGCATCGGTGCTAATAGGAATCTGTCACCCCGCTGCATTTCTGCATTCCTCTGTAATTGAGTAAATTGCAAGTGGTGTCTGCTCCCCCCTGCTCTTTGTGTCCATGTCCACTTACCCTCCCAAGAACGTGGGCAGTGATAAATAAAGTGCTGAACAGGGCTCTCGACTCTTTGAAAGCAGCATGTTGCCAGCCCCCTAGTTATATTTCTTTAGGTGTTTATGTTTTTCTGTATTCTTTCCCTTGTGTGGCTGGAACCCCGGGGATCCAAAGCCATGAGAGAGGCCAAGAAGCTAACAAAGTAGCTGTCCTCTTGTTAGCTTGTTCCTTTCTTCTTTAAAAAACAGGATGAAAACCATCTGGCTCAGGGCATTACATTTTCCTCCCCCATGCACCTCTATAGATGAAGAGTTTCACCTGCAGTGAGGGTTTACATTGATTAGGGAGGGAGCAGTAATTCAAGCCTCCATCCACTTCAGTGATACTTTGCAGTCTTTAAGGGTGCTGACCCATTGAGTTAAACTGTCAAGGGAGGATAAAAAAGGAGCTTCATCCCGGGAGGTAACAGCTGCCAGGTTTTCAACACCTTGTGCGCTGCTGGAGAAATGTCACGAATTGTCAATGGAAAGAAAAATCACTCGGCTGCCATCTTCCCTTAATGATGAGCCTTATAAAATGAGAGATTTAAGGGTTTTTAAATCAGCGAGTAGCTGTCAGGGAGGAGAAAAAAAACAGAGAATCCAGAGGGATTTTGAACAATGGTCCTGACAAGATGTGGATTCGGCAAATAACGAGCCAAGTTGGGCTAATGCTGGCCGGCCAGGACGAGCAGGGTGAGCTCTGCACACTGGAGCGAAAGGCAAGGGAAGGCAGCACGGAAGTCTGGCATTAGCCTGGCCGTATTAAAAAAAAAAAAAAAAAAAAAAGGAAAAAGGAAAAAAAAAGTCTGATTCATAACCCAGTGAACTGAGAGACAACATACTGTATTTCTGCTCTTTTGAGGACAATTTGTTTTCAAGCAGCTACCAGATGGCTAAATACCACGACATTTCCTTTTTCTTTTCCTTTTTTTTTTTTCTTTCTTAACAAGAGATCCAGTTCTCCCTGCTCTTTGTTTTTGTTTGTTTTAATGCTTTTACTTCACTGCACAGCCCCGTGGTCTTTGGGCACTGTGACATACTCTTTTCCCTTTGCATTGATGGATGGGGAAAAAAAGGTCTTGAGCTTTAATGTCATTTCAGATAACAGGCAGATTGGAATAAGGCTTTTTGCTTGCATTGTCTCCAGGTTGTTTTTTTTTTTTCTGTTGTTTTAAGGGCCTTTTTTGCTGTTTGTTTTAGGTAAGTCATTTTAATTGTACTGAGTAATTAGAAGGTACACACAGCCAAGGGAGCTTTGTTATGGTAATTGCTCAAGAAAACCCACTCCCCAACCACCAGTGCCATGTGTTGAGACGCTTCTTCCCTCTAGTGGCAATATTAAGGACTCTGCCTTTTGCAGTAGGCAAGGTGTAATTGCAATATGACAAACTGTGCTTTAGGGAAAATCCTGTAAATGATCCAGTTTTTTGTTTGGCTAGTCTTTATTTTGTCTTATGGCTTTCCATGGAGACTCCCCTTCCCAAGACTGGGCTACGGATAGCAAAAATTGAGTCTTAAGAAAATACTCAGAGCAAATCATGGGTAATATCTTCCAGCTTGACTTAATTCTAGTCTTCTTTTTAATTACTTGTTTATAAAAACGTTTTTAAATTTGTTGAGATTACTTAATTCTTTCTGAAGCACCTCATTTGAAATAAATAAATAAATTGCATTTATTTTAAATAGTCCATGTGAAAGACCTTTCAAGGATAATTAATGCAAGTCTCCTAAGACTCTAAGTAAGATGAAAGCGATCTTTCCAAACCTGCTCGAGTGATTTGTTTATATAACTTCCCACTTCTGCTGAATTCTTCTGAGTCTAATAACTTCTTTTTTTTCTAACCATTTGGCAATTTGTGCTTAGCTACAAAAGCCCTTGTTCAAAAAGAACAGTTTAATAATCTTTTCCCTGAAAATGACTTGAAGGGAGGGTATGGGTTGTGTCTCTTTGCTGCGTTTTTATTAGTGTTATCTTTCTCTGATAAATCATGTAATTATTAACTATGGTGGGGGGAGGATCTTATTGAACTCCTGGGTTGCAGCTTCTATTAAAAAGTGGAGTTTTGTTCAGGGACTGGGGATTCTTCGGATAAATGGCCAAAGAAATGGATTTCTGCTGGCAAAAAAAAAGCTGCGCAAACCCCGTTCTGCCTTGGGTTCAAGGCTCCAGGTTGGCGCTCTGTGTTTGTGCGGAGCTGCGTGGCGTGAGTAGAAACGGTTGTGTCAAAGAACGGGATGATGCTTTATTAAAAAAATAAAGAAAGTCGGTCAATCAGACCAAGGCAGAGAAGCATTAGAAAAATGTAACCAAAGACACTTATGGAATGAGATCAGATACAGCTCTATCTTTAGTGAGCTGTAGTCTAGCGTCTCTGTGGCATTTTAAGCCTTCGGCTGAGAATGAATCCAGCTTTGTGGTTCCCCTGCTTCTGACATGATTTGGTGCTGCCATATATTTGTAGATTTTTTTTTTTCATTAGAGCTTGTTTTGCTATAGGGCTGCTTAACACCATTCTCAAACGGCTTTTGCAAGGTTAAAGGAATGCAGCTTGGTAACAAGTTTGTGTCATTTTAAATATATACCTCCTAGTAAATAAGGAGGAGCCTTGCAATCAATCCCTTTTAGTGTGTTATATGTTTCACCTGACAACTAAACCCTCTATTGATTAACCATTACTTTGTTAGATAATCTCGTGTCATTGAGCCACTGTAAAAATTAAACTCTTTAAAATGTTTTACCCTAGCAGCAATGCGAAAATTGAAAACTTGTTCAGAATTACAGCCAGCTTTCACAAAGAAGGTAGTTTTCAACAAACTAGTTTATGTTTGCATGCTTTATATGCAATATGAAAACATATTAAAGCACTCCAACGCAAAGCTGTCTGCCTGCAGCATTGAACCAGGCTACCGTTTCAGAGTGCTTTCCCATGGCAAAGAAACCTCTTATCTTGATGAAAGGTGAGGAAAAACTTGAACAGTTTTGGTGCAAACTAGATGAGATCTTTAAAAGGGTTAGCTTTAAAGGTGAAGGGAGAGATTTGCTTTTCCAAGACCTGGATTCCGGTTTTGACATTTGTGTTTTTCTTCTAGACTAGTCAGCAATTCCATGGGCATCTGAAGCAGTGAAGGGAGATACTCTCATGCTGCAGGGTGACACGAGGCACCTTGAAATGTTTCACCTAAAATTTAGGACTCTGGGTTATTCCTTGATAGAACAGCGTTCATACTACTTGCTAATAACGGCTCGTGTGTGAACACAGCTATGAGAGTGCCACATGAAACCAAATGTCCAGCTATGCCAGGATCTTGTGTCTGAGAGTAGCCAGAAGTGCTATCTATGGAGAAGTGTTGGAACAGGCCAACCATATAGTAATAATTCCACAAAAGATCCTCTCGGCTTCTCATGGTTTGTGACTTCATGAGCCAGCTGCAGTCTCTTTGCATCCTTATCAGTACATTTCCATTGAAGCCTTCTATGTACACTGATATTGCCTCATTTTTACCCTGGACTTTTAAGGAGAACTAGGATGCGTTCCAAGTTTTTGCTTGAGACCTTCCTGAACATTTTGTAGAACATCCACATGCGTCTTCTCTGGCGTTCATCATTTTACTCATTGTACAAAGTGGATGCCTTCAGTGCAAATGTGCAGAAAATGTGCAAATAAGAATACAGTAGAGGCTAGTGAGCTGCTCATCACTGTTGGTTTGGTTGGCTCTCAAACCTGTAGCCTCATCCCTTTTTCTGCTGGCTGATGCTGCCCCCTCCATGGCATCGTGTGGCCGCGGGCTCCAGAAGGTCACGACTGCCTGTGTGAAGACGGGGTTTCTTTCTTCCGTCTTAAATTTATCCTCAACTGTAGCTTCATCGAGTGTCTCCCTTTCTTGCATTGTGGGATTTGATGCACAAATTGTTTTGTTTTGCTGGAAATTCAGTTGCTACTGTGCACACTAAAATGTACTGTCTTCCATGTGCATAAGATCCTGTCAGAATAAGCTTTGCTGGCTGAGCTTTCCATACATAAAGTGGAGTTAGTATTAGCTTTCTGTGAGTCAGGGCCTCTCTTCAAAAAAACTATGTGTAGTAGGTAAGTTTTTTTTAGGAATACTAGTACTGGAATTTTAGGAGTGAAATTGCAAATGAAGGATCACAGATTCATGATAAACCAGATGGGTTAAATATACACAAAGCTAAATAGTGAATAAAATATCTTACTGACTGTTCATGGGTTTTCATCTCCAGAATCTAGGCTTGATTTGACTAGTGTGATGCTTATATAAAATACAACACGTGGCGTTGTCTGAACGCTAGTGCAAAGCAGATGGTGTCAACTTTCTGTCCACCAGTTGAGCCACTCCATCTAAGCTACAATTTATAGTAGTTTATGCTATTCTGATCTCTCTTCTGAGGAGAAAGTGCTCTGCATACCAGAGTGATGGTTTTATGGTGTTGGCAAATATTTGCAAGGGGCTAAGTTGAGTCCATCAGACTTCTGTTTGCTTGTGGGCTAATCCCAGTTTGAGTCTAAACCTCCCCTGCTGAAAGATGCACTCTGTGCGTCTGCACGGTGCTTTGAAAGGCTTCATGTGCTTGAATTTTTCAGTTTCTTCTTCTGGATCCAGAGTCAGAAATTGCTAGTGGGTTGCTAGTGGCAGCAGATATCGGTGTTATGCCTTGTAAGGAGATCTGCTGGAGCCGGGATATTCCGCATTCCTGTCTGTCACTGGTTCTTTTCTGGTTAGAGCACTCATTGCAAAGTAAAATGTAAAGTGATAAAGTAGTGGAGAAAACAGGGATTTTGTGCTCCTCTTTGTTTGCTTCATGATGAAGTTTAGGAGTGTTTGGAAAGAAATGTAGATGGAAACGGCCATGAATTCCTGAACTGCCCCAAGGGTGACTGTACAGTATCAGACCAGGATAGACCCACCTGGAGCAGTGTTCTGGTTTTCCACGGTGGGCAGCAATGAGTCTTTAAGGAGGATCGTAATAGCCCGGGTGAACAGCGAGTGATGCTTCCCCTGGCTTTAATCACCCAGTGGCTCTCTCTTGCTGCTTATGTCCTCCTGAGCCTGCAGGCTGGGTTAGGAACCACTGGGTACATGGGCCTGTCTTTTACTGCCGACCCCTTGCAATCAGTGTGAAGTTTTTTGCTTGGAGAGCAAAAGAGACTGTTTGTTTGGCTGGTGCTTGGCACAGCGTGGAGCAGGAGGGAGCCTGGCCCTGAGGGAGCAGGGCTGGATGGAGGAGCCCCCACCACGTCAGCGCTGCTGTGACTTGGGTAACCCAGGGCAAGTTTGGGATTTAATTCATCTAGAAGCAAACATCAGAAATCCAAGGTATCCTCCTGAAAGGAGGATCTTGCAAGACTGTCAGCAAATATTACAGGAAGAGAGCAGACAAACACTTCACTACAAATCTGTGCATGTTCATCACTTTCAGTGATCTTAACAATATCATGAATGTTAATATATTTGCTCTAGTTTTCTTGGAAATGTCTTTGTGCCAAACATTTAATTTCATTCTCTTCAACATGCTTCTTAGCTTGTTCACACACTTCTTAGCACACTTCACATCTTCTAGGTGCTCCACTTGTTATTCTTTGAATGAAGTAACTTGGGAGCAGTTTTCTGTGAGCAGCCACAGACCAGTCCTTTACAGCAGCATTCCCAAGAAGTTGGACTGGGTGAGCAGCTGGTGCACAGAGATTACTGCCTGCCACACTGGTATTTTTTCCTTGCACTCCTTTGTCCATCTGTCTCTTGGTCAGCCCGAAGATTGCAAGTTCTTTGGGGCAGGGAATAGTGTCTTCTAGGCCTAGCACGATGGGATTTTAGTCCAATACTGGAGCTCTTAGGTGCTACTGTCCTGCTGCTAGTAAAATGTGAGCCTAATAAAGTATAATTAACAAAATGTTTAAAGTAAGGGGGAAAAAACTCCATTATAAACTCCTGAGTTCTTTGTGCATCTTAGTTTAAATAGCCAAATGCACTAAAGCATAGTTGCAAGCACACTTAACTAGGTATTGTTTATATGCTGACCGCAGAGCAGGGAGGTGCTGAGAGGGGCACATTTTGTAGAGGCTCCTGAAGTTTGTGGTCCTGGTCGAGGGTCTCCAGTGCAGGTGCTCTTGAATTAAAGAAAAGACATCCTCCTTGGAAAGGATGAGCTTCCCAAAGGTGGGAGAGTGAACTAAAACAGGTGAGATCAGGCATGCACGCGTTCACATGTGCTTGTAACCCTTGTACAATCAAATCCCTTTGTCCCTGAATATCAAGATAAATATAAAGATTAACCTAATAAAAAAAAATAAAAGATGACATAAGCCTTTTCAATCTTTGTGTCTCTGAAGTAAAAAAAGGCACAGAGCTACTCAGAGGAAATGTGTGCCTGCAGCACAGGTTCTGCATATAGAATAGTTTGTGTGGGCTCAAAACTTTCACACCTTGGGAAAAAAGGAAGTGGTTCAGAAATGGGGTAGAATGACTTCATGGACCTGTTGCAAAAAATGGGGTGCCTAAAATAAAATTTCTGTTCTTCTATTCATAACCTTTTTAATCTTCCTACAGACCTACAACAGCTGTGCCAGACTGTGCTTAAACCAGGAAACAGTGTGTCTAGGAAGCACTGCTATGAAGACTGAGAATTGTGTGGCCAAAGTAAGTAACAGAATGGCTGTGTTCTTGAGGGTTTATGTTTGGTTGGTTTTGTTTTAACATTCTGATGCTGTTAAAGAAAAGCTCTTGTTGAAGTTACACATACAAAAAATATTCAATCAGAAAGCAAATATTTTAGATTTTTCTAATCATGACAGTGTTTTCAGAGCTGGCCAACTAATGTTTTCCTCTTATGGAAATGATTATTTAAAGTCTCGAGCTGTTGAGACTGAAGTTCATTTGCTATGCAAGTAATAGGCTTTTGCAATGGGATGATCTACTGCTGCCATGTAATTAGCTGTGGCAGCCTTAAATGGTAAATGTCCAGACATATTGTAAAACCATTGCATGAGAACTCTGTCATGGTTCCCTTTCTTAGCTACCAAGGGGGGTGTGCAGAAGCAGTTGTAAAGAAAGGCCTTTTAATTAAAATAAAGTGAGTGTTATATTTAGGACAAGCCGAAGAGGGAGATAGGGCAGTTGGAATGGGAATAAAATGGCTATATCAGCCCGTAAGAGAAATGTGAATAGAGAGTTGAGGTGCCACGAACCGCTCTCTTAAAACTCAGTGTACCTAGTGTAAAATAAGGTGCATGGCTGGTTGTGAATGGAAAATGTTCCAGCTGTGATGCGACATGTATAAAAAGGCTGGTGCAGAGGACGTGTTCGGCCCCGCTTCAGCTTCGTGTTTCCGCTGGGGGCAAGTTTAGAAGGGACATGAAGGGCAGCTCAGTGCAGGCAGCCAGCTGTTCCCCAAACCAGCTGGCATTTTGTTGCTTCTCCGTCACCACAACCAGACCACTGCTTGGCCTGTTCTCTTTTCATTTGCTTGTTCTTTGGATCTTCTTAAAGTCCCTTTTTTCCCCCATACATTTGAATGGTTGTTAAATGTGCTTTGTGCCTTCATGGCCTGCTTTAGGGTACCTTAACAATAATTTCCCAGGCTAAATATTTGCTATGATTTTGCTGGTGAAACTGGGTGTCCCATCAGGTCCATTTTGTCAGGGAACTGGCCAGCGCAGGAGGTTGTCCTGGTGCTTGCAGGTGCTCGCAGGCTGCACTCAGCAGGCAAAGTTACCTTCTAAGGGAGAGGCGCTTCCGAGAGAAGCTGCCAAGCTTGGTGCAGAGTGCTGATAGCCAATCCCAGCACCCACATTCCCAGCTCCAGACTGCTGGTTTTGCACATTGCTTCTTTAAGGCCCCTTATCAGGTAGGTGAAACTCTTGAAAGAAGGAACCGGAGCTGCTCTTAGGGAAGTGCTTGGGCACAGAGCATTATTATCATGGCATGAGGCAGCTCCTGACAAGCTCCAGGAAAGCATTCAACCCCGCCAGCTCTGCAGCACCGTGTTTGACCCGACCATTTTACTAAGGAGCAAGGATGTGCAAGAAGTACAGTTGCAAATTGACAAGATGCTTCTTTTCATTGAAGTAACATCAATTTCAAATGTGCTGTCTCCAGTTGTAAACTCTCCTAAAACCCTGTTTCTGTGGGCTTGTGAAAGAAGTGTGGGGAGAGGTGGAGGCAGGTCCAGCAATTTCATGTTATTTAGGATGAATTTGAACTGTGCCCTTGGAATTGGAAAAGTATATGTTTTGAAATGTCTATTGTCCTGCAATATAGATAATAAGTAGGGGATATATTTCCCCTAGTACTAGCTTGTGTCACCACTGTGTCCCTTTCCTTTGCCTTTCTAGTCACAAAACAGTGAAATAGATTCTAAGGGAGCTTATATCTTTCAAATTCCAAAAATGTTGAAGCATTTATAAATCCAGTTAGCTAGATGCAGACGGCTTAGTGATGGCATAGGCAAATGGCACAACTGTTAAATGTACCCTAGGTGAAAGGCTTAAGTGGGATTTAAGGAGTTCAGAGGCCTTCTCTTAGACTTCGGCGCATGGTGAGTTTTATCCTCTGTGATTGATGTGTCTTATAGCCTTGAACATTAAAATGTTTTGTCAAGAGAATGAATACTAGAAAGGGTAAGTGTGGCTTTCTTTATCTGCAGCACTTTTTCGAAAGTATTGTAGGAGATACATGCATATGTGTATATATATGCGTGTCTGTATGTCACAATTTGCCTTTCCTGGTTCTGCAGTGCCGTCTGAGGAGTCAGCATTATCACAAGCTTGTCAGAAGTGTCAGTCAGTCTGCAAGAGAGAATATTTTTCCTTTGAAAACAGAATTCCTGATTCTGCACCTACTTGCGAGAAGGAAAATTGTGTAGGGTGACAACTATATTAATGCAATTTGCTGATCATGTGCTAGGTGTTTCTCAAATTTGTTGAAAGAATGACGTGCAGTTTCCCTCGAGGCCACACATATCAGTACTCAGATATCTTTTTACAGACTGAACCACTGTCCATCCATCAACTTGCTTGTGGATAAGTGTTGCTGTACCGACCTTCAGCTGCAACTTACCCACCTAATAACTAGCATTCTTTCTAAAACAGAAGAAAAAGGAAGAAGCTTAAAATAAATTTATGCCTATTTTCAAATAGGGAATGTGATGTAGGACTGCTGCCTCCTGGCCACTCGGTGAGGTCTGTGTTAGATAGGAAATGCTGCCTGCCCTGTCTCTTATTTGATGTCGTGCTCACTGTCTACAGCCAGGTGCTCTGTGGCTTTCGCAAGTCTATGGATTATCTAGTTTTATTCGGACATTTAGCAATAAAATCAGAAAACTTGACAGAGAATATCTAGTTTTAATGACCCTGTATGGTGTTCTTAGCCCTGCTCTTCTGGTATTTATTTGTCCTTTGAAGCTCTCTTGTATAGAACCTGGACGTACTTGGGTACAATGAATTGAATAAGCTGCCATAGCCGTTGTTTTAATTGTGCTTATATTTTGACAGAAGAGGGATTGTATATTTTGGCATGTCACTTATATCACAAAATCACAGAATATGTGGTTAGTAGTGTTGTTTCTCTTTAATTCTCAGCAGTCTTTCCATCAATATTTTGGTATTTTTTCCACCTATTGCTTTTGAGTGTTCAACAAGTGTGATACCTGTTCAGCATAATGTTTTTAAAAAGGTATTTTTTACACACACATATAAAATCCTCCTACTTGTCCCTTTGCAAACCACAAAATACCTGAGAGAGGGTTTCTTGCATGATGCTGCTGTGTGCAACCACAAGTGGATGGCTTTCTCCGGAATTGGTGCTATGTGCCTAAATAAGCTAGAAATGTAGCATGGACCTGAGCTCCAAGGACAGGGTGTTTGGTTTTAATGAGGCTTATTGAAATCTGGCCAAATGAGCATCTGTTCCTATTGTTTGCTCCATATTTTGTAAGCCAGTATCTTCAGGCCAGATAACGGCGTTGGTGTGTGCTTCGTCCTCAATTAGAGAGGGGCACAGTTAAAAATCCCCTGGCATCTGGTGTGTCACTAGGACTCTTGTGATGCTCCTTGGTGTGCAAACAAGTCTCTCCCCTGTTCTGCATCCAGGGCCACTTCAGTTCTGTGGTGACCTTCACACTTCGTGTCTGCTATTCAGTGACACTTCAGACTCCGAAGTGTCACCAGCCTCCTTGGCTGAGGCTTTGCTTGAATGGATTATGTGTATTCCCAGTTTCAAAGAGCAGCCTCAATCTTTTCACCTTGCAAGGGTTGCGTGAGGGTTGAGTTTTGCTGTTAGGCTGGAATCTATTAGGTTTTGCACTACCCTGGATTGTAGCAACGTCCTCTTAATCCAAAGTGCTCTTTTCTTCTCCAACAAGAGGCTGGTGTGTAGCCGACATCTTGATTTCTACAGCCTATGCACCTTTTCTGTGTTCATTGGATAAGTCTCCATTTTTAGTAACTCTTGCAGTCCCTTCCAGCCGTATGAAGAAGTGCTCTCAGTTTCATTTTGCACTTGAAATCCTGCCTGCTTACACCCGGGATAGGCAACCTGCAGCGCTCCCGCCAAAGGCGCCGCAGAGGCAGGTTCTGGAGGGGGTGCAGCGTGCCCAGGCTGCGGCCGAGCCTCAGCTCGGAAATGGGAGGAAGAAAAAGAGAGCCCAGCACATCCTTGAGAGATCAGATTCTGTTTCAGGCCATTCTTTCCTACTCACGTACGATTGCTGGTTCTCCTTTTTAATGCCCCAGCAAACCCACTGCCCTGTGTTTGCACTCCTAAGCTTACTCTGGTGATGGTAAAATTTATTTCACAGAGCCATACACTATTTTCTTATTTCTTCATCACGTATTATCTTGGAAGGAGTTCTCAGGGTCTTTATATTAAGTATATTGGCTCTTCCAAGGAATCTTCTTTGCTGCACATCATATTTTTGAATTTGTGTACTGTAATGGTTACACTTTTGAGCTAGGAATCTATGAAGGGTTCATAGTCTTTATTTCTAGAGGTGCAGTTTAGACTGTTCTTGCTCCCCTCTTGTAGAGAGCTGAAGGACGCGATCCATGCAGGAATACTGTGAAAATTTCCTGTGTGATGCTTTAGAGCTCCTCAGATAAAACGTCCTGCTTAAGCACACAGGAATATTCTGCCTGCTCAGCATCCTGTTTGTAGCATCCAAGGGGACAGAGCTGTGCTCTGCTCAGTTCTGGAAACACATGACAAGCCTTGGCACTTCAAGCATGCTAGAAGAAATTTCCTTTCAGGGATGCATGGTATTATTTAGCTATCTCTGTGCTTTCTACATTCAGGGATGATTCAACTAAAGCGGGGAGTGGTGGAAGTTGTGGGTAATTGAAATCTCCCTTCCTTTGTGAGTGCTTTCTGCATGACTACTCCTTCAGCATTTTTAGAATAAAAATAGTTTGCATAGTAATCACACATTGAGCTCAGGATTTTTATATGAATTCAAAGGAGAAACCACAAGTACTCTTTAAAAAGCAAACATTTAGGGTTCCATGCTGAATGTTCCAGTTGGCAGTAGGACAAATTGAGCTGAAGAGTGTCCCTCTTGTGCTCTCAAGTCCTTTTATGTCACAGATTGATGGCTTCTCTTTCGTGAGAGTGTCCCTGCATTTGCTTTGCATGAACACCACAACCGGCGCAGTTTTGCTGTGATACACTGCTGAGTTGGTTTATCTTCAAATAACACACAGCTTTCCACTGTTTTCAAGTCTCTCCAGTGCTTTGACATTGGAAGTAGAGCAACTTAATCCTAGAGGAATATTATTGGAATAACTACATTCTGTTTGCTGATACTCCTTCAGCTGTTTTAATTAGAAAGTGTATTTCTCCATATCTTACTTTTTAGCACTGAGTGTCTGTGTGACGATGGAGAGGAGGCACCAGCTGACACCCTTCCAGTTCCGAAAGTCTCGGTGGTAGTTTCCTTTTGTACATTGGATATTCATTTCTGTGGGACGGCAGTCACTGGGAACATTATTTGGATGGAAAGGAATTGCTGATTGAATAAATGGCGCCTCAGCCACTGGCTGAGGAGGGCTTTAAGCATGTCCTTTTACCCTTTTCTCCTAGGTATTCCCTCTGCAGTGAGGGTAGCGCGAACGGCTTGTGTTCCAGGGGCATTGCTGAGGGTTAGTTAATGTTCGTAGGATGCTTTGGAACTGTGAATGCAGCACAGAATTCTCAACATTGAGACAACTCAAGTAGAAAACAGAACCAGAGCTTTATGTAAAAGCTTTGACCTAATAGTGATCTTCCTTCCGTAGCAGTATATCTGTTTTTTATCTTAATTGTGAATTTCAGTTTTATTTATTTAGGGCAAGGCAATTCTTATGCCTTGGCTCCCCCCCCCATCGCTAATAATCTCTTTGCAAATAACTGAAGAAATGTGATATTCCTGCTTCCCCCACCCCACCCCACCATGCACATTCTCCAGATTTTGATAGACTTGTTTTATTTATTTCCAAAATTATATCCGCAGGAAACAAGCTGTTTAAATTCAGATTATGCTGAAGCAAAATGGTCCTGGTATGAGAAGCAACGTGCTGTTTTATGAGCGCAGAGTCCCTTTTCTCATAACTGATTGATAGTAAATATTTTCCTGAAGAATTATTGCCAACCATGAACAGTGCAACTGTTTCACTTTTTTTTTTCCGTGCTACTTGCTGTACCAGCCATTGTCTGTAATTAAGATCTACAATTCACAATGCAGACGTTTGCACTTCCTCTGGGTCTGAGCTATTTATAAGGCATTTCAGCTGTTCAGAGTTTCTTTTGAGTGTTAAACTACATGTAAACAGGCTTCTTTAGTCTTCAGTTATGCAAACACTGTGAAGTAGTTTTTTCTCTTACCACTCAGCATTGTTCTGTGTGTCAGTGAACCCACAAATTAAAAAAGAATTACACTTGCTTTTTTAAGTGTAAAAGAAACATTGAAGAAATATTAATTTAATCCTTTGCTCTCATAAATTGCTTTATAGCTGAGGGTCCCTGAGAGTATTCTAGAGATGAATTCTTAAAGCTCTGCAATAAGGATGGTCATGTGGGGAAGTGAGTAGATCTTTTTCCTTTCATGCCTCAGTCTTGATATGAAACGTAATTCCAGAGTTTAGTCATCTGGATGCAGGTGCTTTTCTTTTTTGGAGCCAGTTTTGGGATCTTGAGAAACCAGATTTCATGACCTGCAAAGCTGACTTCAGTAAGTCTTGGAGAGGCTCCCACAGAGAGATATTCCCCCTCGGGTTTGACTGAACATCAGGAAAAGCTTTTTCTGTGGTGAGAGTCTAGGAGATTCTGTGGTTCTCTGTCCTACCAGTTTTCAAGACCAGACTGAATGAAGTCCTGAGCAACCTGGTTTAACCTCAGAGTTGACCCTGCTTTGAGCAGCAGGTTGGGCTTGCAGTGACCTCCTGAAGTCCTTTCCAGCCAGAATCTACTTGCGATCCTGTCAGTCTGCAAGTAATGAAAATATAATGGAAATCTTCTAAGAACAGGAACTCGAACCAGCAGCCTTAATCGAATTTGCCCTGCCCATGTGTTGCAGTGTGGTGTCACATGCTGTAATTCCTCCCCAAGTGCTTGCTGTGTGCTGGTGATAGTCTCCAGAAAAGATTGCAGGCCGGAGGTCTTCATTCAAGGCACTGTCACATTAAACTCCTAAGGACTGTTCAGCAGGGTAAGAGTTATGGAACTGGGCTTGCACTTTGGAAGTGCTCTGGGATCCGTCACGATGGAAATGTAAAACAGTTTGTGATATAAATCATTGATGGGCTTAGTGGTACTCAATGTATAAGAAGTGTCGCTCCCCAAGTGGTCGCCTGCAGTGGCGGCACCCCCAGAGATGATAGAGAAGGCAAATGCCATTGTTGTGGCATTGACTGAATACATTTTCAGTATTTTTCAGATGCAAGAATTGAAAGGAGAGGTTA
Organism: Tinamus guttatus; assembly: GCF_059628265.1. Lineage (NCBI taxonomy): Eukaryota > Metazoa > Chordata > Aves > Tinamiformes > Tinamidae > Tinamus > Tinamus guttatus. The sequence continues at coordinate 6,408,162 of NW_028288848.1, forward strand.
TTTGAGGAATATGACAAATTTTTGCATTAAGAGTTTCTGGCGTGAAGTGCTGGATTAATCGTTGCATACTGTCGCCCACCGCAGGGATGCTGTTGGCGTGGCCAAGTGTCACATTGCAGAAGGCAAAACGAGTTCTGAGTTGAGGCTAGCAAGGGAGCTGATCAGAACGAGCCCGATCTGGATTAATACAGGGGCAGCTCCAAGGTCTTTGCTGAGGGGAGGCGGGACGAAGCGGCGTCCCCGTCCGGCGCGCGCTGCGGCGTTGCCCGCCGATGCGTGCCCGCTCACCGGCACGCACAGATCACATGGCTCCTCCAAAAGTCAAACGATCAATTCGCCTCGTTTTGGCTCTGTACTTAATGCACAAACAGTGCGATCTGCAGGGCTGTAATTGCATTGTTAGGGCCAAGGAACAAGCCTGTGCCTTTTCAGCAGACAGCTGGCAGGGAAAGAGGCATGTTGTTAGGAAAGAGAGAGGCAAGGCAAATAAAATTACTGCTAACGCTCAGAGATCGGCAGGAGTCCTACTTGCCTAATCTTACCGGTGGGAGCAAGCGGCTGTTGTAATCCAATTATAGCAGCATAAGCAATTTGTTAGACACTCCGCATAATGTAACAATTTCCCAATAAACTCTGACTTGTAATAACGTCGGCAAGAGCCCACATAAATCTGCCCGAATGGTGGGGGCTGGAGCGTTCGGCTGGGGGCTTGTAATTTGTGCCATCAGCACGTTTTGTGGAGTGTGGTGTGGTGCAGTCTTGCAGTGCAGGAATTTTAAGGAGAAAAGCCTGGCACGCCCCTCCAAGGAGAAGTGTCCGCGAGGGTCAGAAGGAAGAGCGAACAAAGCCGGGAGGTGGCTTTTCAAGGGGGGAGGTACAAGCACCCCCAATTCACAACGCTCTAGCTGCTGAGGATTTAAAAATACTTAAAAAGCAGTAATGAAAATTAGAGTGTTTTGAATTACAGCGGAGGGAGGAAGGGGGACTAGAATTGCATCTGTTTTGGAGGGGGAGGGATAAGAATGCACTTCCTTATGTTTAATCCCTTTAAATATTAAAAAAGGAGCTCAAGTGTTGATGCTCCATGCTATACAGGATAGAGAAGCCGCAGATCCGGTCCCAAGCAATTCATAACCTACAAAGGGAAAAATTAAGCCTTTCCCGGTATCCAGTTCTTCTCCCGTTGTCTTTCTTGCAGCTCCTAGCTGGCTTCATGCATATTGGCACAGCATCTTGATGATGTGTCTGAGAGAGAAAACGGAGGTCTAGAACCATTCACTTTGAGCATACCCTAGCGAATTTAACTTTTTTTGGCACAATGATGAATGTCCCCTCCGGTTCATGCAGATCTACACAAAGAACTAATCTAATTTAGATATTATTTAAAAGTAAAATCAGATCGCTGTGCTTTGCCTGTCACTCTTGGAGCACAGCGCGAGTTACAGCATCGTAGACACCAGATTAGGCTTTATGTGTAGTAAGATTTAAGCTATCGTATTTCTGTTAATCCCTCCATTTAGCATTTCCCTCTGCTAAGACACAGATAGGCAGCCGCCAAAATATTGCAGGCCGTTTATATAGGGATCCCAGCAGTCTGGGATTTTTAATGGGAGTCCTTAGGAGTGCTGTAGTGGGAAAATGCCTGGCTTCGTACTGCTCACAGTGCTTTATTCATTTCCCAGCCAGGGAATCCGGGAATCCGTGGAGGCTTCAGTGGGGAAGGACATGTCTGCTCCGACTTGTTCACGAGGCCGTGTTGAGGCGTTCACCTCGAGCCTCAGGAATGCGCTGCGGTTGTTTAATCCATAAAATAGCAACCGGGACGTGCGGGCAGGTTTCAGCGAGGGGAAACCAGCGTGTTCTGTGTTTTGCCTTTATAGGGAAGCCTCCATTGTACTTTACCTTCACCATGAGGCCCAGAGCCTCCCCATAAACATCTTCCTTGCCCATATATATGTAGGGAGAGGCCCAGTTGCGAGGGCAGGGATTCTCTCCATGTCCCAGAGCCGCATCAATAAGCCGCGGCGCCTCTAATAAAGCCGCTCGGCGTCGGGCTTTAACTAATGGCTGATTTTCCCGGCGTTGACAGTGAGCTGTGTGCGTTATTTTCTCCTGATATTGTAAAAATAATGAGAGCAAATGAGAACAATCAGTTTACCCGGCGAGCCGCTGATTGGAGGTGATGGGCAATATGGCAGCGGGTAATCCATCTTCAGCCTCCTGTCACATTAACTTCGGCAGCGCGGAAAGGATCAGGCGGAGCGAGCGGGAATCCTGCCCAATCAGGAAGGGCAAATTAATGAGAAGAGCATTGTTCTGTGATCAACCTTTTAATTAGCGCGAGCGGAGACGGGAGGGCCGGCGCTGGCGGCGGCTGCAGCTGCGCCACGAGGCCCCGCATGTTTGCGGCGAGGGGGAGGGAAAGGGAAAACCCACGGGTGTTAAATTACCCGGGCTGCGCTCCCTGCGCGCCCGCACTGTGTCTTCCTCGGCGACCCCTTAAAAGAGCTTAATAAACGGCCGCGTCCGGGTTAATCTTGCAAACGTGGCTCTCGCTGACGCGGAGCCGGGAACAGGCCCTTCCGAGGGCCGTTCCGCAGAACGTGGGTCGCCGCTTAAGGAAGGGAGCGGGGAGCGCGAGGCCGGTCGGGTGCTGGAGGTGACGTTTCCCTTCCTCAAGGAAAGCAGAGGAGGGAGGCAGATAAAATTAGAGTAAGGGACTGCCCGTTTGATAACTGCCCTCCTTATTTAGTGTATGTTTGAAATCAGAGTCCTTGGCCTATCTTTGAAACGAGACGCTGCAGTTAAAAATACTGTGCGTGCCATGTGTCTTTAAGCAGCAAAAAAGGGGAGAGATCTGATACTGCACCAATTTCCTCCTATGCCTTTTTTGTTCTTTTTTTATTATTATTTTTGGTCCATGTTTTCTTTTGCAGAAGCATTTTCAGTTTCTTCACTTACCAGCAAGAAATTATAATTTGAAAGATTTGGCCTGTGTCTTTGCTGAGATTAGCTTGATCTTTTGTTCCTAGAGGCTTGATAAAGTAGTGGCTTTTCTCAAGTGCACCCTAGGAATAAAAACTGTATTTAATGACAGTCAAGTCTGAGCATCTGTCCTGGAAAAAATAGGTATTTTTTGTAAGGGAGGGAAACTGTAATGCTGGAAAAATATTGGTATTAGGGAGTGTTTTCTGGGAAGGAGAGTAAGCAGTGTTATGAAGGAGCACTAACATCTGCAGTGTGGAGGAATAGAGCCCCTTCCCTACTAGCACAGTTCCTGTTCTTCCCCCCCCAGCACATGCATGGGGTTTTTGGGCATAACTTTTCTTCTTCCTGTCATTCCTAACAAAGTGCTAATGGTTGAAGAGCAAAGTTCAGTCCTCCTGCTTGCAGTGTCTACACTTCTTTTTTTTTTTTTCCCCCCTTTTTCCAACTGGGACACAACACAAACTCCTTTGCTTCTAGGTATCCCACTTTTCAATATGGAAATAACAAGGGAGATGTTCCGAGTATGCCAGAGAGCCCCAAACTAGTGTGCTGCCCACAGCAAACTGTACGGGCTCTTCATGTTGCTCTGCTGCAAGCCCTCACCTTTAGCCATTTGTGTGGCAATTGGCTACCCACTGAAAAGCCAAAATCAGATTTGCTGGCTGGCAAGGTTTGGGGGGGCTAAGCTTGCTTTATTATTATTTATTTTTTATTATTATTAAATTCTAGCCAGATGTCACAGTTGCTGGTTATGATAATATTTTGAAATTTGTTACTTTGTACCAGTAATGTTACGTCTTCTCTCCCTGCTGCCATCCTGTTCAAAAATGAGGTGGGGAAGTGAGTTTGCTAATTTCCATGTAGTTTTTATAGCTCAAAACATATCCCTGCAAAAATCAACCTGATAAACCACAACTGTTCGTATTATTTAAGCCAACTGTATTGGTGATGTAAATGTTCATGGGACTTGCAGTTCTGCCTGCGAAGGTTACCTACTATTTTCCATTAGGACAAACTATTTATAACTTTGCTATTATTTAACCCTTTGAGGTAGAATTTTATTTTGTCTTCAGCTGCAATTCCCTTCCTCCAGCCTGAGGCAGGAATAAAGTTTGGTGTGTGGGACGAGCAGTATTCACTTAAGAAACAGCTGTTCAATATTTTATTTTGTTCTATTCATGTTGTTTGTTTGGTGCCCCGGGCTGTATTTATTGCATGCCTTTCAAGCCCTGGTCAGAATATGGAAATGCAAACTTCCTCCTGGGGTTTTCCCGGCGCTTGGAGCGCTTCACAAGCCTTAATTAATCCTGCCAGGGCTTCGTGGGGCGAGGGGCGACTCCAGGTCCCTTTTTGCGGAGGGGTTCAAAAGTTGCTCTTACAGCTGAAACGCAGGGCTGCAGTAGTGTGTTTACAGTAAGCAGCAAGACCCCACCAGAGACGTATTAGCGAGGAATTACGGCTCCGGATTTTGAGACATTTTGTCTTTGTCGTATTCTGCCACTGCATCTCAGTTCTTCCGACTCCGAGAGGGGCTAATGCTGCTCCGTGTTCCCTCATTAGACAACCAGGGATCCGTTTGTGTTTCTGTACTTCAGCAGTGTTTTTGCTACAAACACACCAATGTTGGCCTGGGTTTTATTCCTTAGCCCCCTTCCTCTCTCCCACCAAGTCTGTCCGCATTTTAAAGAAGCTGCATTAGAGCTGCATCTTGGGGTACAAGCTACTCCAGGAAGTTGAAGTCATATTTGCAATCAAACGCAGTGCTTACAGGAGGCAGGGAAAATGCCCAGGGAAGAGGTGGATTCTTCTAAACCAGCTGGTTTTGTTGTTGTTGCTTAAAACAGCAAAAGATGGCAAAGCTTTCTTTTTTTTTTTCTTTTTTTAAAATAAAACTCAAAACCTAGTAAATTGTTTTGTTGCCGCTTAAATCAGGTTGTCAGTCCCCAAAGAGATTCCCTTGTGGGATGAGAGAAACTGGCAAATTCCGGCCTCAAAGTAACCTTATTGCAAAGGAATAGCAGGGAAGAGGCAGGCAACGTATCGCACAGTTCACAGACTCCTGGCACCTTAAGTATGGAGCCGCTACTGTGACTCTGTAATGGGCTGTCCCAGCATGGGGTATAATATCATAAAAAGTGTAAGTATGCCACATGTGAATTAATAGGCAGCCTAAGGATCGTTAGTGATTACATATATGTTAAAATGAACATGCAGCAAATCTTAATTCTTTTTTGACCTAATAGACTCTTGTTTCTCTAGCTCCCGGTTGGATTTTGCAGCTGGCTGATTTTATCGGTGTTGGATGTTCTTGGCTCATCTTACATCCTTTTATTCTGTTAATTTTATTTGAAAATTGTTGACGTTCTTCGTATTTAAATCTCTCCAGTTTGCATTTTCGCAGTGCTGCTTTCCTGCTTCTCTCTCTTGCCACCTGCACCCACTCCGTCTGTTCTGTCCCTGTCTGCTCTGAGCACAGAGGACACTCTCGAACCCCAGCGAGCTCAGAAAAATATCATTCTCCGGAGTTTCCTGCTTCTCCTTTCCCCCAGACAAAAAGCTTTCTCTGCTTTAAGAACTGTGTACAGGCTGTTGCTGCTTACTGTCTTCTGCCTGAAGCTCAAACAGCTTCGGGAGCTTTAGCTGTAACCTTGCAGTGTCCTGTGAAGCAGTTGCATAGGTGCTGAGGAAGGAGGTGGGGGCAGCTTAGCCATGATCAGGCAGAAACCTGAGCAGAACCCGGTGAAAAAGTTGTTCTCTGGCTCTGCTGACAGTTCAGTGTTGAGCCTTAACTGCCCCTTCCTATCTTTCCTTTCACAGAGGTATGCGCTCGCTTTCCGGCCTCCCACTGGTTTTGTCACAGCTTCAATAACATCACCTCTTCATCAAACTCTCTAAGATCCTCCTCATATGAACGTAACTTTCTGAACATCAGAACCAACATAAAAAAAAGAAGCCCATAGAGCAAGATACTCACTTCTGTAAAGCTATTGAGCATCCGAGCACACCACAGAGGCCTTCACGTACAGCCAGGTTCTCAGGCAGCGCTGTACGTGCTCCGAGTGCAGCAGTATCGACTCGAGCAAACTGAAGAGATCCTTGCTCAGGGAGGACCTCTCTGGAGAACTAGCTTTCATCTCTGAATACGCTACCCAAAAGCCCTACACAAACTACTGCAGGGCAGAAAAAAGTTGTCTATCGATCATGTGTTCCTAGTTGACATGCTAGCCCAGTTTGGATCTTATAAAGAAAATCATTAAGTAATTAGAGTCTGTACTGGAAGAAATTTTCTCAAATGTCCTCTCTCTTCCCCCCTTGCCCTGCAGCTTTCAAACAGCTCCTCCAGCCTCACTGAACTTACTGCTAGGAACAAACACCCTGTCAACCAAACACACACTAGACCCAGCATAATTAACAAAATGCAGAATACTAACGGCCCCATCAGTCTCCATGGATCCTATATCCATGCACTTCCCCGAATGTCATATTTTTTTGTCCAGCACATCAAAAGTCTTTATGGACAGTGTGTGAAGCCAAAACCAAACCTCATTTTCACTGTGTTTTAGAACAGTATATTTATCTATATATATTCCTGTATCTGTATGTAGTCTCATATCTAGCTAAACTATCCCTGTTTCTTTCTCTGCCCTGTGACAACTAGTGATCTTTCTGCTTGCTGTCCACAGACACCTTCAAAAAACAGCTTCAAACTTCTTACAAAAAATAGATTTGACCATTTTCATTCTCTGTATAAATTAGAAGATTCTTTACTATTTGAAAAAGTAGATAGAAAAGGTTTTGTATGTTTTTTCCAACTGTATAATCAATATTACTGTTTCCCACAAGCCCTTCCTCATTGAAAGTTATAGCAGTATCTTTTTATAGAGGAAATACTTTAAAGTTTGGAAGAGACCAAGTTGTTTACATGATTTTAACTGTCCCCTTTTCATATATACAGTATGAGTTAACATGTGATACATGGTAACTTCAAAAATCATCTTATAAGTGTGTTAGCTGTTAAGATTTTTGTAGCCAGGCACTTATTTATAAAGAGGGCAATTTTTCTTTAGAGAAATCACAAAGCTTTACTTACACTAATGAAAACAAAAGAAATGTTATATATGTTAAAGCACTAGTTCCCAAAATTTGTCTTGTAGATTCACAGAGGTGTAAGGCTGGAGAGATGAAAACTTACAGGTTACATGAATAAGTTATCAGGCAGGCAAAAGGAGTGGCATTCTTGAGTCTGCAGGCCTGTTTCTTGAGATCGTGTCTGATAAAATACACGTGCTTAAGATTGCCAAAAAGATGGTGGAGGGAAGGTCATTAGAGAAAGAGCATGATTTTATTGGAGAACTTGGTGTATTTCCCTCAGTTTATTTACAAACCTGGTAAATGTCTTTCATTTCTTCTTCTTAATAGCTTCCGTATGTTCTGTAATAGCTTCTTTTACTGTTTAGTAACTGTTTTACTGTTTAGTAACTTATTTGGATCAAGTACTGGCTATTAGATCCCTTCTCATATGAAAGACCGGATCTGCAGGCTTCACATCTCAGATAGAGACACAAGTGTCTCCAGGGTTTCCTGATACTAAATTAAAGAACTCTTCGTCTTATATGGGATCTGAAGTGACTCAACATGATAATTTGGCTGGAAGTCAGACACTTGCCTCCATCACTCTCTCCAAGTAGATGACCGTCAACTGGCAGGATGGTTTTTCTGCTGCCCTGATGTCCATGAAAATTGATTCAGAACCATAGTAAGCTCCAACTGGTAAGTGTGTCTGTGTGGAAGTGAAGTACGTGTCGGGATGCAAGGTATCCATGGCAAGCCATACCCAGCCAACTGGTCAAAGGTAGAAGTGAGCAGAAGACTACAGCAATGTTGAATCAACCAGATATCTTTTTGTTGATGGTAGAGACAATAGGCCGTTGTCCCTGGAGACAATAGAGTTACAGTCATTACACCTGACTACCCAGCAGGTCACCCTCAAACTGACTGTGCATGTGTTAGAGTGAAAGTCAACACCTCCTTTCCCAGATGAAACAGTTGTCCATCAACCATGACAGAGAAACGAAATCCTACATTTGTGTATTTAATAGAGTAGAGGCCACACTCATGTATGTTCTCACTTGCTGAAGGTCAGTTTGGTGAATGTCTAGTCAGCCACGTTGCATCTGTGACCTCTTGGTTATCCTCTGAGCTCTATGGCGGTGAATGTCCCCTTGGAGAACAGGGCACTGCCTGGCGTGCGTCATTCCACAGGACACTGGTTCCAGTCCCTTTCTCTTTCAGACACTACTTCATCCACCTAATGAACTTACTGAATTTCATCTTACAACTAGTTAAAGGCTGGTTTGACATTTTTTTTCCATTGCTGTTTCCATCAGAAGATCATTCCAGAACTTCGTTGAGCTATAAATTTGAAATCTTCTCCAGGCTTCTAGCCTAGCTTATTCATGCCCAGGCTGTACCGTTGGTTCTTATACTGCCATCTAACTTTTTTTTTTTTTTAATAGTATCTCTATTTAAAGTATTTAAAGAGAGCAGCCGTATCCTCTTTGTCTTCTTTTTTTATTAGGCTGAATGAATGGTCTTTGGAGAGAGGCTCAGTTTATAAAATGAGGAAGAAGAAAGGAAGACGAAACAGTGAAGATATTTGAGCATTTACAGATGGGAAGTTTGTTTTCCACAAGGAATTAATTTACATTTGCTTTTCTGATCACTCTTGCACACCATCTAACAGTTCTCCTTAACTGTACTGCAGACAATAACATTGACTTTTGCGTGTGCCCAAACGCCTAATTCTTTGGGCCAATGCAGTGTTTGTAGTTGAGCTGTCTTACTAAGGTAACAACACAATCCAGATATTCTGAAAAGAGAAGGAAATGTGGGCAAATGACTGCAGGGTTCTCCCTGTTGCTATCTGCTCTTCTGGGCCCTTTGTTCTCTTGGACATTGTTCTGCCCTTTGCAGAATTTAGCAAATACAACAGGTTGATTAGATTAGATCTCACCAGTAGCTGCTGTCACTAATTGGCAGATTTTAAAATTCTGAGGAATACAGAAATACAAACAGAGGAAACTGAGAGGTTCTGAGAGGAAACTCTGAATGGGAAATAAGTCATTTTGTGCAGGAAAAGAAGCTGTTCCATATTTTCCTTCATGTATATTTAACACAATCTGTAACTTACAGAAATAGGTTTGAATTAGCCAGCGTGTGGAAATGCATATCCAGGGTAACTTCTACAAGGCAGGCAGTCCCTAGTGGCCTGTGACTGACAGGCTCAGTTCAGGCTGCACTTCAGAGACAGACAGCAATCCTCACTATTTAGATCACTGAACCTTACTGGTGAGCAATGCCTGAAAACGAGCATACCTGGTAATTGCTCTTACAGACCTGCAAGCACGGTTTAAAGCAACTGCAATTATTTGGTGCACTGTTACAGTAGATCTGAATGGCAAGTAGTCCCTGCATGCCCAGGTTGTGAATCGGTTTGGTGTGTGAGAATGGGAAGGATGCTACACGCAACCAGATTTGAGTTCTGTCTGCAACAGGCAAACTACTTTTATGAGAAGTGTGCATTGAATTTGCGCATTTCTCTCTCTATCCTGAATGTATGCATAGGTTCATACTTTAATTTTGTTTCTGAGGTCTTCCTGTTGCTGCAGAACACGAAGTGAAGCCCATAAAACAGTGGCCCCATGCTGAGAACGCAGTTACTACACATGATGTTATGGTATTTCAGCACTGATTTTTCTGACCCCACTTCCACTGTTAATAATGCCAGTTATGTGCATGTGTTGTTTTAAGTCACTGGATTTTACAAAACTGTGTGATCTGCGGTGTTGAAACAGATCATCGTCCTGCCATGCTAGAATAGATGTATTAGCCCCATTCTGGATCATAATTTATAATAGCAGGTGTGAAGGAAGATGAATATTCTGAGATTTGTTTTAAAAGAATCTGAACATGATTAAGCATTGCATTCAATTCATTATTGTTTGACACTTGAATTTTGAAATTGGTTTAGGTCACAAATGAGTTCGGAATTTAATGGTTTGTTGAGAGCACTGGCTATGATGCAGAGACAGTACATGAATATTACAAAATCAACAGCCTTTGGAAAAAAAATAGTTGGAGGGAGAGAATTGACAGTCAACATTGGGTTTCCAAGCAGGTCCCTTGCATACTACATGCTGTAGACTTGCAAAAAAATAAATCTGCACGACTGTGGCTAGTGGAGTCCCCCAGGGGTCAGTCCTTGGTCCAGTCCTGTTCAATTTATTCATCAATGACCTGGATGAAGGCACAGAGTGCTCCCTCAGCAAGTTTGCTGATGATACCAAACTGGGAGGAGTAGCCGATACCCCAGAGGGCTGTGCTGCCATCCAGAGGGACCTGGACAGACTGGACAACTGGGCGGTGAAAAACCTCATGCAGTTCAACAAGGCCAAGTGCAAGGTCCTGCACCTGGGGAGGAATAACCCCAGACACCAGTACAGGCTGGGGACCGAGCTTGTGGAGAGCAGCTCTGCGGAGAAAGACCTGGGTGTCATGGTGGACGACAAGTTGACCATGAGGCAGCAGTGTGCCCTCGTGGCCAAGAAGGCCAATGGGATCCTGGGCTGCATTAAGAAGAGCGTCTCCAGCAGGTCGAGGGAGGTGATCCTGCCCCTCTACTCGGCCCTGGTGAGGCCGCATCTGGAGTACTGTGTCCAGTTCTGGGCTCCACAGTACAAGAGGGATGTGGAGCTGCTGGAGAGAGTCCAGCGCAGGGCTACAAGGATGATACAGGGGCCTGGAACATCTGCCCTATGAGGAGAGGCTGAGGGAGCTGGGCCTGTTCAGCCTGGAGAAGAGAAGGCTGAGAGGGGATCTAATCAGTGTCTATAAGTACCTCAAGGGAGGGAGTGCAGAGGACGGTCATGGTCTCTTTTCAGTGGTGGCCACTGATAGGACTAGAGGAAATGGCCGGAAACTGAAACATCAAAAATTCCATAGGAACTTAAGGAAAAATTTCTTAACAGTGAGGGTGACAGAGCACTGGAACAGGCTGCCCAGAGAGGTTGTGGAGTCTCCTTCTCTGGAGATCTTCAAAACCCGCTTGGATGCAGTCCTGTGCCACGTGCTTTAGGTGTCCCTGCGTATGCAGGGGGGTTGGACTAGATGATCTCTAGAGGTCCCTTCCAACCCTAAGCATTCTATGATTCTATGATTCTATGACTGTTTAAGAATCTAGTGTTTGCTCCAAGGAATGAACAATGCATTAGCAAAGGTTTCCAAAGCCTAGAGTTGGGAGAGCCTTTTAAAAAGAAAGGTCTCTGTGGAAGCATCTTTCAAACATCATTTCAAATTTTGCTTATACTAAGTGAAATACCACAAACAACTGTAACCGGACTTCAGTCAAATCATAAACTCTTCTCCAAATAAATTAATTTCTCTATCCAAAAGCATGGGGCAAATGAAGAAGCTTGTACCTGGGGACATGAGATTAGAATCCCGGAATCATTCAGGCTGGAGGGACCTTCAGCTCAAAGCACGGTCAACACTTAATTCAGAATTCATTGAATTAATTAATTGCAGATAAGCTTCACTATTAGGCTTCTCTCAGATTTTATGTAAATAGGACTTCTGCCTTACAATTCAAAGCTCAAGAGATCAAGTCTCCCATTGCATCCAAAAATTAAGCCAACAGGTGGAGTGTAATGTGTTTGCATGAGAAGAGCAGAGCTGCATTTGGCACTAGGTGCATCCCTTTTATTTCCTAAAGTAGCAGCAAGGACTGCATGGATTATGCAATCTGGAAGTAGCAAAGGCACAAAAGCGAAGGTTACAGTGCATTTCCTCTCTTCATTTAGGAAGCGATTTGCTGCAATACCTGGACGTGATAGCACTCGACATGCAGGCACAGGGCAGTATTGCTTATGCCATGTCTCATTACAGCCGTATCAGCCCAGCCTCAGTCTTACTTGTTACGGATTCAGAACTGAGCCACAATATTTTGAAGATGTTGGGGAAAGAGCTTGGACTGTTCTATCGATCCGAAGAAGCACACAGCGAAGTATTGCCACTATCCTTAACTGAATTGCAACTGCGGTTGTCTTGCTTTTGCTTCCAGTGTCCTTTGACTCTTGCTGAACAGCTCAGAGCACTTGCCACATGCGAGAGGTGTGGAGAAAGAGGGAAGTGGTTGCCAGGACCTTCTCCAAGCCCTCTCAAGGGGATAAGAGCGGCAGCCGCGGGTGCCCCGTGTGCCCCGCACGGGGAGGGCTGTGTGTCAGGGCTGGGGTGCAGCAGCGGGGCCGCGGACAGAGTTCAGCACCGGAATGGCAAGGGCAGCTGTCACCAGAAACGGAGGGACATCAGCAGGTTGCGCAGGGAGGTTTTGCGTGGTTTCTGTCAGGTGCTTCTGTCATCTCCTCGGGTCTAGTTACTGCTAGCCTTTCTTACTGCGCTTGTCAGAGAAGAGAAGGCTGTAGCTGTGCTTAGCCTAACTTGTTCTACTGCATTTCTATCTTCTGTCATGCACTAGTATTAAAATTGCAAACTTCTAAAAAGCAGCAGCATTCAGAAGTCCCCTGGTGGTTAAATACTGAAATTGCTGTGACAAGTGAAGGAGCCTAAGTGAGGTGTACTTGCTCAAGGGCCCTGGGCTCAGGGAGTGTATTAGTTGTTTCCACGTCTGTATTGATTCTAAATTCATGATGCAGTATCTCAACTTTAAAAAACCTTCAGCAGGGTAAAATAATTTCTTTACACATTTGAATTTTGACCCTGGTCTTAAAGGCTGCTTAAATGAATGTTGTAGGCCTAACTGCTAAAATAATTAGCACATTTTACAAAATCAGTAGTTTGACCAGGCCATTTCTAAGAGGTCTGTTCACTTTCCTTCAGTTAAGTGACAAGTCTGTTTGCCAGCGCTTAAGGGGAAGCTTTGCCCTTTTGTGTGGTGCCATTTGGTGCTACTGGCCTTCACTGAGGACCTTTCATGCAGGGGTCTCTGAAGACTTTCCCAGCATTAAGGCTCGCTCTGTCTCTGGGGAGCATGTATTAGGATACACGGATTTAGCGGATAGACTGTTGGAGTGCCTTGCTTACAGCAGCTCCAGAAGATAATGGGAAATTAGGAATTAAACTTGGAAAGACTTGGCTCCCATCTTCGTCTCTCATTTTTGTAGTGTTCTGCCAGCTTTCAGTTTATCAAGAATTAATAAGTAATAACCTGTGATTAAAAAGCCCTGCCACTCTTTTTGTCAGGAGATGTTTCTCAGTCTTCAGCAGAGGGTGCAGAGCTCAGCAGGGCTTCACCTTCGGAGCTTTACCTAAGCCGAGTTCCTCAATATTTAATGATGAACTGGAAGCACGTAATTCACCACAATTGTGGCAACCTGTCAGCTACGCTGGGGTTGTTTGGGCTGCAAGGAAGAATGAGACTTCTTTATGCCATGAAAATGGAAGTTTTTATTTCCTTTCCTTTTTTCATTTTGCCTTGTACACATGGTGGACAGGATAATCCTTCAGCTGGTCCTGAATTGCATTTCAAGGTAGAGATTGGTTAGTTAGAGCAATCTGAATGTTTCTACTCAGTTATATATATTCTGGCATTTGTTCCTCCTGAATTCCAGCTAAACTAGTGGATGGGTTTTTAGTTGTTTGCATGATAGTAAAAGGTAAAGCAAGTAAAAATTACAGGCAGAACTAGCCAAATGCTTTGCATGGCACCAGGTAGGCACAGCTCAGTATCGGTAGCTTTTCTGGTTTGAGGGTGCTAGAGGGAGCTCTAACCTCTTGATCAGAGGAACAAGCTGGGAACTGTGTATATCTCTGGCTTGCTCTGTGATAGGAAACGTTGGAATCTCTTACTCTTTATTTTGTATCAGGAAGTTGCATTTTTTTTTCCAGGCATGATCCCAAATTGCTCTTCCTAGATGAGGAGATGCAAATGGTGTCATTTCAAGTATATGAGTACTAGACTTAATAGAGGCTATTATGAACTGCCTGAAAATAAAGAAGTGAGGGGTGATTGTATCATAGAGGTGTTTAACAAAAAACATTATTATGAAAATCTAATATTCTCATATACCTGCTTTCACAAAGGAGGGATAATTCTCACAACAGAGGACCTAAGGTTATTTAAAGTAGAGTATATTTAAAGCTATTAGAAGTAAAAGCTACTTTACACAGCATGTAGTTTTCTTTTAGACATTCAGACAATTATTATAGAAGAAGTTGAAAAAAAAAGAGGTTGACAGTTGTTAGATTCACAGTGGGATACGTTAATGCGGGAGGATGGAAGAAATTTCTCACATGATATATTTGGCACTAATTCCACCTTGATATGACGGGAATGTAACTCACTCTCAGAAGTGGGATGAAAGATAAGAGTAAACTCACCCTGCACTCACCTTCTACGAAGAAAAATGCAGTAGGTGAAGTTATTTTTTGATCTCATTAAAAGGAATAATGGAACCATAGCTCTGAGTGAAAGGTTGGAGTGTACATGGGGTGACGAAGGACTAGTGGGACTAGTTCTGCCCCATCCTACTGGTTATTTTTACAGATTGCTGTAGCCAAGCAGTTCTACTTCGATTAAGTCTGTTCTGGAGATGGAATACTGTAAGAATACTGTACGGCTCCTCCCGCCTCTAGCGTGAAGATCTTTCTGAAAGATTTTTGGCAGACAGGCATCAAGCAAAGGAGAAGTCTCTACTGTAGTAGTCTGTGACTAGAACTTGCAGATTCTGCAAATATCAGTTGATAGGGACAAAGTCTTCTGTTCTGATGTGAAACCGAGAATGTCTTGCCAAAGAGGGATTATGGTCAGAGCAGTTTGCTTGTTGTTGGGACCATTTCTTGTCTTTTCTTCTACCTTGTACTTTCACATATTAACAGTGTGAACTCAGTCTAATGTAATTTCTGAATATACAGAATTCAGTAGAGAATATCCTTAGTTTGTATTTTTGGAGTGTGTTCGTCAGCCTGTGAATATCTTGCCAGGTACTAATGAAAGAATGGGCGAACACAATCCTAGAGCATAAAATCTTAGAAAAATTTAAATTGGACAGGCATCTGGAGGTCTCTAGTCCAAGCACTTACTCAAAGGAAGACTAACTTCACATTTAGATCAGCTTGCTCAAGACCGTGCCCATCCAGATTTTGAAAATCTCCGAAGATAGAGATTGCTCCTCTTTACATGCAAACAGAATTCTACTTGCTACGCCTTGTGCTTGTTGCCTCTCACCCTGTCACTGTGCACCTCTGCAAAGGCTCTGTCTGTCTCCTCCGTTGCCTCCCTTCATGTAGGGGAAGGCTGCAGGATCTCCCCAGCCTTCTCCAGGCTGAACACGCCGGCTCTGTCAGCCTTTCTGCACGTGTCGTTTTTGGCAGCTCCCTCACGATCTCGGTGGTCCAGGACGGTGCGGGCTGCGCTTTGCCGACAGGGCGACGTGGCTGCAAGGTTAGCAGCGCAGCTCGTCTCCAGCAGCCAGGGCATATTAGTAGGTGTCAGTAATAAGATTATCTTGCAGAGGTTACTGGAGGCTATGGGACAAAATCTGTCAAGGTATTGGCCACAACCTACTGACCAGTCTTGACCTGATGCTGTACAAGAGAACTACAGACTTTTCCTTTGCGATGCTTCCTTCCACCCACACGCCTCAACCTCTCTTCCCTCTACCCCATTACTCTTTCTTTTACTTCCCTCCCTCTGTCAGCACCCAGCCAAAAGCTGCCTGCTGCTAGCGACAGGGATATGGTATCCCTACGGGTGAGGTGATGTCCTCTGCTAGACGTAGCCGTGCTGGTGCTGGTGGAAACGCGTGCTGCTCAGCCTCCGTCTGGCTGCTGCAGGTTGCTGCCCTCCAGGATCTGTCAGCAAAACTGCAAACCTGCTTTCAGTTAAGATGAGGTGTTTTAGCTTAGACAGTTTAAATAGCAGGTCTTTGCTAACAAGCTTATTTTGACTGAAGTAGGTTAGGGAGTGCTCCTGCGGCCGACTCCGCCAGCAGGTCTAAGTACATTTGCAGAGGGAACCAGCACACGCGTGAATCTTGCAGCTCTTCAGACTGCTGCTGCATTTCTGTTTGGTGCCTGTCTCCTGTTTGCCCCAGAAACACGCTCCCATTGCTGGGAAATGCTACACGATATCCACCCTGTGTACCCAAGGTTTGCTGCTCTGAATCACTAACCCACTCGGCTGTTGTTTGGTGTATTTGTGCCCTCATTGGTAGCAGAATGCCCCTGCAGAAAGGAAACTTAGAAAGTATTATTCTGCTTAGAGCTGTGTTCTTTGGAGCAGACTATCTTGGAGGGCTTCTGTTTTATTATCATAAAGGCTTTACGTAGAGCCATAGCATTCTGAAAACCTCAGTAGCTTTATTGCATGCAGACACTTGGTCTTTCACGTCTTTCCCTCTGCCCACTGCAACGGTCCACTGTTCCCAACTGTACAATCTTCACTACTCAGCTATGTTTTAAATCATTCAAGTCCACCTACCTGTTCCTTGCTGCTTTTCTCTGCGAGTTAAGGGAGTACTTGGAGCAAAAGAAAATCAACAGTAACACCCATAAAGAGCAACTTCACTCAGGCAGTAGATCATGCTTGGGTGTTTTTAAAAACAGAAGCAACTGTTCCAGGAAACTATGAAACTGCTGCTTAGAGCATAGCTGATGCCTTTCACTGCCATAAATGACCCTTTTGCTGCTCCTGGCTCTTACTGCATGACTTTAGTAGGCTGGTCCTCCAAGTGATAATGTGCATGTTCCTTCCCACTATTAACAGCAATAACATGTAATAGTCCCAGCAGTTCAACAGGGGTTCTGATAACCATCCTGAGCAAGGAAACATTTCTTTTGGTGACTTTCACTTAAAATAATCTACCAGTGCTCTAGGATCTGCTCTGAAATTTGTTTATGATCAGTTTACACCTAGTGAGACACACGCTCCCAAGAGCAGTGGTGTCAGCCCCCCCTCCTACCCATCTAGGTACACATTTGCTCAGGGATCCCTCTTTGGAAAGGAGCATATGTCAGTGTTGTGCTGATATAAGCAAGTTTCTCATCAGTATTTGCTATTTTCAAAGACAACCTGGTGTTAAGGGAGGAGGAGAGGGACTCCCGAATCACATGCATTCCTACCAGACAGATTTTATTTTGGTAGTTTTTACCAGCACTTAAAATCTAGATGGAAGACCTATATCAACGGAAAGTTTTCAGTAAGAGCCACGAGCTTCCAGGCAATTAAACTTTATGGGTCTGTCTGAAACATTAAGTATTAGCTTAAAAGAATAGTTTTTTAATCTCCTCTCCCCATTGCTGTTTACTGTTTAGCAGTGTGGGAGGGAGCTGCTTCTCCAGCAAGGTGTTATTGCTGCTCGCGGGATAGCTGCTGTGCAGATGTCCACGGCTCCGGTCGGCCTCCCCAGCCTGTTACCTCTCGGGTCCTAAAATAAAGCAGCCTTTCCCCTTTCTTCTGTGTCCGAGGTGATGTCCTTAGCCAGGTGCCCTTCAGGCTGACACCGTATCGTAGGTATTTAGATGGTACCTCTGAAAACTATTAGCCCCCCAGGATTTGAGAAAGTACAGCCGCTTAGGCTGCTGTGTCCAGCTTAATTCCAATGATCTTTCATCTAGATGTAGCCTCTCTTTTCACGGCTTTTCTGCAGGGTGATTAGAAGCCAGGCACGGACAAGCAGCTGAGGGCCAAAGCTAATTTCAGTATAAGCGTGTGTTTTGAATTTGCACTTGAAAATAAGTAGTAATGATGCTGCGGTTTCTTTCATGGTGCTTTGTTTTGACTCTCAGATGTGATTGATGATCATCCCCTCCTGGGTTACGTCTGTCTTGCAGAATGTTTCAGTGAGCTTTGCAGCGTGGAAACTAATTCAGTCCGGAGCGAGTAAGTCTGTCTATGCGCTAAGCCCATGGTTAACCTCTCGGAGGCCGCTGTGTGAGACGGAAGCGGGCAGAAACGGGGGCCTTCGAAACTGAGCTTTTAAAATAGAGCTAAATGGAGCGAGTTGGTTACTGATCCAGCGCTGTAACGTTGCAGCTCTGTCGAGGCAGATGCTACAGGTTCAGTCTGCGGTGGAGGAAGATGAGAAACAGGCTGTCCTGCCCTTGTCCTGTGGGTGCTGCGGCTCGCGAGGTCCCGCTTTTGGTGGTGAGACCTCCCGCCTTTCTGCTTCGCCAACTCTCAAAGTGAAGAAGTTCTTTAATAGAAGTTAGGTAAGAAACCTAACTGGTTCCTAACTGGTAAGGAACTACATAGGATTTCCTCCCTCTCTGCTTAGTCTTGGCAGTTTGGGATTCAGTTCTACAGCATTTGGTAGTTACAGGCCCAAAGAGGAAGAAGTCAGCCATAGAAATGGAACCTGTGTCCTGTTAATTATGCTGCGATGCTGCCTTTGGGCCACGCAAATAAACCCCTTGCAATGGAAGCTTCAAACACTAGCTCTGTCCTTTAATGTGAAGGCCTGGGGTATATACTCAGCTCCATCTCAGTATTTTTGTTACTTTGCTGCATTGGAGCTGTGTTTCACCATGGTCAGCAGCAAGTGGTGTCATGGCCACGCAAGCAGCTTTGCCCCGTTAACCTTCACTAGCTAATAGCGGCTTTACAAATACCAGACTGAAATAGCTCACTGCCATGGTTGTACTTTTTAATCCCTCCGCTTTTCCACCCAGCTTTCTAGCATGCCGCAGAATTCCTGCGCTGTGCACCGCTCCTGAAGCTGCTTACACGTCTGCATTTTCTTCCTGGGATTAATCTTGAGGAGTATTTCAGGATGTACACACGAGTGTGGCTTCACTTTCGTTGGGAAGCTGCACTCTCTTCTTCCTCCACCCTCCACATATACCTTCCTGGTACCTTTCCTTGTCATCCCATTACTTGTTTTTTCCCCAATGTCTTTTATCTTTTGAGTAAAGTTTGAACAGTACGCAGAAAGTTAACTGCCTGGAGTCTTTTAAATATAAGTAACACGCACCCAGTAATAAGCTGTCGGTTGTTTTTTTGCTGCCTGCAAAGAAACATAAACACAGCGCTCATTTCTGGCAGGTTTTTACTGTCAGAGTTTCTCCTATTATATTTATCTTACAATTTGCCAGGGGGTGAAGTTATTAAGTTTTAGCAGCAGCCATCGATCAAGTTCACAAGTTAACACGATAAAGGCTCTGTGCCGCTCCGATCCGGGAAAATGATGATCCTCACTCGGTAATTAACTAAATGAGAAAGTTAAATCTTACTTGAGAGCTGGGAGAGATGAAAGAGAGGTGTTTGTCAGCTTCTCAGTGGAAATTAGAAGCAGTTTTCTGCAATTCCCTAAGCTGCTGCTCTGTCATATTTTACATAAGCACTGGGAAAACGTCTTGTAATTAGTGCTGTCATGGAGGATTTTTTTTGCTGAAGGATGTTAGAATAATTCATTAGATTATCAAGAAAGGCTTGTGTCCTGAAATGATTAGCACAGTGAAATTTAAACCATTAACGATAACAAGTTTAGAGCTTGCTGCAGTGCAGAGGCACCCGGGGTATGTCTGTGCCTATTTCAATCATTTCTTATAATTAAACATTATGTCCTCTTTTTTCCTCCCCTTCACTGAGACCCATCCAAAATTCCTGTTAAGGTGGCTCTGTCTAGATCAGTGACTTAACCACGACTGGCAGTGCAGGCAGTTAGAGGTGAAACGCTGCAGTTGCAAAGAAGCAACAGAAGACGCTTGAGGCAGAACCTGTCATCCCAGTGAGTATGGGAGGAAGCACAGGGTGACCTATTGGTCCCAGGATATCAGAAGGAAGTTCTTTTTGCATTAAGAAAAACTCAACTGAGAAATTTGAAGCAATGGTCTAAGCACTGAGTCTTTCCAGAGCTCCAGGATGAAGTTGTCTTGACAGCTCAGAAGGTCCCAAACCTCATTGGGTCTGCTGAAGCCACTCTCGATTTTCTAGTAGGAAACAGCTTCTTTTTTAAGAGAAAGAGTTTGATTTTTATATCAGGATGTGCATAAACCGAATTCATCCACACTATGAAAAGTCTCATAACGAAGTGCTTTGCAACCATTAGAGGACCTTCTGTTTTGTTTTGTTTTTTTAAGTTGCAACTTCTATTATGGATGGGGAAATGCCTGTATTAAGATCAGAGAATTATCCTGGTGCTTGTTTTTTTCTGTGCTGTAGAAGGATGCCTAGTCCCCCATACTGAACAAAAACAAAAATAACCTTCATTGTCATATATGTGCTACATCTATGAAATACCAGGGTGGTTTTGTCTTCTAAGCAGAGCAGTGTACTATCCAAGCTTTATTTATCTACGTCGAAATATTGCTCTTTCCTATAGTTGCAAGCCATTATTTAGATTAAAGTCCTCTATGTATTAGTCCTCTTCTACTTCACTGGGCGTACAAATGTGCTTTGTGTTAAATGTAGCCATTTGGAGAAATGGTCTTGTAATTGTGAGCTGCAATGGAGCATAGTACGTAGATCCCTGAGCTAGTACCAACCTACGGCATTCAGTCCCCTGGGTTTCCTGGCACAGCCTGTGGCTCAGATACACCACGTAGGAGGGCACCTGTGCTGTTCTTGCACCTAAGTTGGCTGGCCTGGAGCCATCAGGGAGAGCTCTGAGCCCTCTCTCACAGGGCCAAAACTGCCTTCCTGGCTTTGTGCATGTGAAGCAACAAGGGCCTTTTCTCTCCCAAGTTGGTAGTTTGCTGTATTGCACCCAGACTTCCTCCCAGAGTGGCACGCTACTGAGGCTTAGGGTTCTTCACTTTTGGAAGTGAGGCTTATAGGAAGTGCATATAAAAGCATATATAGTGGACACAGTTGGATATTTGAAAGAGCTGTTTGCACCGCACAGTTCTCCTGTTTCCAGCTTAGAGCTGGTTATTGTTTGAGGAGAGGGAAGAGGTTGTAGACTATGGCACGCGACGGCAAATAGTTACTGCTCCTGTGCTGAGATAGTTTGTCATGAACTTGAGGCGGTGGATTGGGAGGATTGGGATGGTTGAGTCATCAGGGTTTCTCGGGAAGCCAAATCGATTGTCTGACTGCTAGTAACCATTACCCCCGACATGCTTTAATAATACAGATGCTCGATGCTGTTGCTTTGTTGTTGCCTTTTTTAATAACAGGCCTTTTTCACTGAACTCCCTGGTGGCTTTTCAGGAATCTTCAAACGGAAGTTTTGGCACGTTGCTCTTAACTGTAGCTGCAAACACCCTGGATGAGGCGTGTGGTGTCCTCTGCAGAGCGGCTGAGCGTGGGGTCTCCTCTCGTCCTGGTCACAGGCCGCAGGACCTGTCCCACGCGCTGTGGCCGCTTGGCTGCTTTTCTTTTCCCCTTGCAGAGGGAAGCTGGGGCAGGCCGCGGTACGATGTAGGTTCAGGCTGACGTGGTCCAAATGTGGCCAAAGTATACACGGTGACCTAAAAAAATCTGGGCTTCCCCTGTCCGCTAATTGTGCACCCTGTGGCCCATGGAGTGTTTCATAAACGCGTCCAGTGAGCAGCTCCACTAAATAAACTGCGGGCTGCTACGAGCCTTGGACAACATGCTCTTAATTTCCCCATCCTTCCCGCCCGGGGGCCCTGCATTCGCCTGCGATGGAGGCAGGATGGCTTGGCTCGTCCCCACCGAGCCATCTGTTTGTGTGCACGTAAGTCATTGCTCGTCCTCTGCAGATGCTGCAGCTTCTGTTGGCTTCCTGGGCCCGAAGCCGCAGAGGTGGTGGGGAGGCTGAGGCCTGGTGGGAGCCCGGGCGCGCAGGCCCGGAGCGCCCGGAAGAAGGAGACTCTCCAGCTCCGGAAAGAGAATCTAAGTTCTATGGATTTTCTCTAAAATGCTCAAACATAAAATAGAAAATAAAGGAATAGCGGGCTAGATTTTGAAGTTGTTATTGTGGAGAGTTTTTCTTTGTGTTTCAGTGTTAAAATGTTCCTCATGTAGCAGAGGTCTTGAAGTGCAAGAATTCTGTACTCCAGAGAAACAAGGAATTTCTGCATTCTAATCGCAGTTCTGAGAAACAGTTTCTGTGGTCTGTAAACAACTCCCTAGTTGTTTTAACTCATGAATTAATCCGTGCCTTAATACTAAATAATAAGGTATCTAGGTTTAAGTACTCATTTTTCCTGTAAAGTCCATAAAATCCCCCTGATGAGATTAATGCCTAAAATTAACATTCAAAATGGAACAGAAATATGACATCTCTAAATATATATTTTATGTATACTGATTCTGTAATTTGTTTTTAATTTTTTGGTAATTAATAGAGAACCACTAAATGTATTTTGGAAGTAAAAAAAAGAACTAATAGTATTGACTTTAACAGTGCTGTCTGGTGTTAAACCATGGCAGTGCACTAAAGAATGTTTTCTGTGGGAATTATCTACAGTAGCAAAGTGAGAATTATTGAGGTCAGTGCTGTATGGATACCTTTTTGCAGCAACACTTTAAAACTAAAACTTATTTTAAATGCGTGCCCATAGTAAGTATTTTTAAATTAACACTATAAAGAAGGGAGCCTGTAGCCATAATTAAATCTGAAAAGCAATAGAAAAGTAATTTATTTACCATTTAATACAAACTGTTTTTTTACTAGTATGGGAAAAATAATTTCCCAGCAGTTAATTCTGCTTTGACAAATGATAGACTAGCAATGCAAAAGTGTGCGTTTCTTCCAGGTAAATCATTTAAAATGCAAGAATTATATCTTTCTATCAAGTAATAAATTGAGCGTTTTGTTATGTTCCAGAAACTCTCTCCGAGTTCAGCCCTTCTGACATGGCAGATTTAATAGTTCTCAGAAACTTTTAAGATATTTCATTCTGTGAAAGAAGCGTGTGCCAAATATCAGGGTGCGTTTCAGTAGGCTCTACCCTTAAGACATAATTTTACACTAAAAAAAAGTGCTATTTAGATTTTTTTTTAGCCATTTCATGCATTTCCTATTAAATTCAGGAGTGGTCCGTTCTTTATAAGAAAAAACAGCATAAATGCATTTTTCCGTTGTTGCATTCAAGTAATTGATAACTGTACATTAGGAATCCATCTGCCTTTTTACTGGATGCAAGATGTAAATAAAGTTGTGTGTGTCTGGAATTGCCGTTCATCATTTCCCATCTAACCAGAGTCATCCGTGTGCAGCACCAGTGGAGTCTATGTTCTCAGCCAACTTTATATATCAGAAAGCTTTTTCCTTCTGTTATTTAGAAAAAAAAGAAGTTATAAAACATCCCGAGCTGCTATTTACATGTATGTTTTGTGTTTTCTCTCCTTCCCTTTCACAGACCAAACTTGCCAATGGCACTTCCAGTATGATTGTGCCCAAGCAAAGAAAGCTGTCTGCAAGCTATGAGAAGGAGAAGGAGCTCTGCGTCAAGTATTTTGAACAGTGGTCCGAGTCTGACCAGGTGGAGTTTGTAGAGCACCTCATCTCCCAGATGTGTCACTACCAGCACGGACATATAAACTCATACCTCAAACCCATGTTACAGAGGGACTTCATCACTGCACTGCCAGGTATTGCTGCAAATGGAGGAGGGTTGAGTCTCCATTTTGTGTTTCAGAAAATGCTTATGCTTGGCTTTCTGTGACTGCAGCCTGCCCTGCTAAAGAGCTCTCTTTTACCATCAGTTTGCAAAATAGATGATAACATTTTACAATATGAAATGTAATAATATTTTGTTTAGTGTTCTTGTCATCTTTCAAGGTGTGATCTAAAATCAACGTCGTTTGGCTAGAAGTAAGTGATAGATCTTAGCAGCACACAAAGGAAACACAACACAAGGCAGTGGGTTGTACTCTTAATGCCCCTAACAATGCATGAATAACAAAAATTATAAAAATTAAAACTTCTCTTATTTTTGGTCACTCAGGAGAGATTCCTCACTTTTTGTTTTGTTTATTTTACTTGTAGGATATTTCCTTGAAACTGCCAAATTGATTTTTTTGGTGTGTGTGTGTGAATTGCCAGCATAGGAAAACACAGAACAGATCGAAGAACAGAAATGTTATATATATTTGCACCTAGGTAGTGCTTTCCATTGAGATTATTTTCCTGACTGTTCTCAGATAGGGCATTGGATGAATCTGTAGCGTTGCAACAGCTTAGCTCCTTGTTTCAGAGGGACCTGAGTAAGAAGTGCTGCAGTTTTTGCCTCTTGTTTCTTGCACAAAATTTCTTCTATGGACACCTTTGTGGAACCGTGTTCACCATGTTCAGCCCGGGGTTTCACAACAGGACATTTAAATTCTAGGGTTGGAAGAGGAAAAAGCCTGTTAAGTTCTGAATCTTGCTAAAAATTAAGGCACTGCAGGAGTGTTGCTATGAAGTTAAATATGTAGACTCTCTGGATTTTTAAGCTCATTGTGCTCAGTAATCAAATGGCTATTCTAGTGTTTAAAAAAAAATCTTAGTTATGCTAAGTACCTGCTTTATGTGAGTTTTTAGTAGTCCAATGGCAATAATCTCATGTACTTAGAGCAGCTTTACAACTTGTGAAGCTGTTTTATTTCAGAAAAATGGAGAGTATTTTGAAAGGGCACTGGTTTCTCCACTTTTAAAGTTGAAGTACACATATAGTTATATCCATATTTTTTCAGTTCTTTCTCCCATCGTGCTACATCAAAACAAGCCAGCATGTCTCATTGTCCCTTGTCTATGCCCATCCTTCAGGCTTTTTCCTGAAAGTTTTGGGCAAGCATTAGAAGTAGTTTCAGAAGCACCCAGCATTTCTCTGCCTTTGTTTGTTAGTAGGTTTTTTACAGTAGTCAAGTACAACTGTCTTCAAATTTGTCTTCCTCAGAGTGTAAAGCAGATAGGAATTAGGCAGTTAATACCTGAGTATTTGAGGAGTTCTGGGAATAGTGTGCCTAGATGATGTATGTGAATGGATTTGCATGTCTGTGAAGTGCTGATGTCCTAGCGAATATAGTTTTAAGAGAGAAAATGTGCCAGGAATTCCTTGCCAGGAATTAACACTGGCTCAAAGTGCAGTCAGAGAGTTGCAAAATATCATAGGGAAACATGGGTGGAAAGGGAAGGTGAGAAACTGCTAGGAAAGAATTATGCTCATGGTGGTTGTAGGCACCATGAAACCCTTGTCATCAAGCTATTATAGAAAGCATTTTAAAAATTAGAAGACCTCAAGGACAATATAAGCCTTTATTTAAACCTAGGATTAAGAATTAACTTGCATAAGATAAAATAAGCTAAACTCTTTAAGGATTTTGTAGCTTTCTTGTAACCTCATATGCTTGACAAGTTTAATTTTTACACCTTCATTTTCTTTCTTAGTCTCCCCCTCACGTAAATTAAGCAATAAAATTACTCCAAGATCCTCTCCTTGTCTCTCTCCTCCTAATGCTATCCCATAGAATGACTATGTTTTCAGGTAGTTTTATATCAAGAACATGCTTTTTTAATTCAGAGTAAAATTGGTTCAGGTTGTGTTCCCAGGACTTTGGATTAAGGTTGTTTGAATAACACAGATTAAATATGCACTTAACAGACTTTGTTCCGTTTCTAAAAAGTAGGGTCTCGGCTTAGAATTGCCAAGCAGTTAACATTTTTTATGAGGAAAGTCATTTTTAAGGTTTTCACGTGTGAAATAACTGAAACATTCATTCGACTCCAGCTGCATGGGACTACTTTAAGAGTTAGCCCTAAACTGCTGGGATAAGTCGGCGTGAAAGGCTAAAGGGCTAATCATGTTTCACGTTAGTTTATCAAAACCTTTTGTGAAAGGAAACTTCTCTTTTTTTTTTTTTTTTTAAGAAAGTGATGCTCTGGGATATACATGTCTGAGCGAGCTGTGCTCTTCCTAAGAAACATAGTAATAAATTGAATTTGTAGCTGGGCCAATGTACCTTTGCCCTCTCATTCACTGTAAGGGGAGTGAAGGGCTGCAGAACAGCAGTATTAATTCTCTGCAAGGGGTCTGGTATCAATGGCAAGAGTGACTGACAGTGATGGAAATATTTAATCCACCCTTCGGTGGCAAGATTTCAAGTGCATCTACTGATAGTCCGTCGTGGATCGGAGGCAGAGCTGTGGGTGAGGATTATTCTGCATAGTTTATGCAGTGCAGCCCTCCTGCTTTTATGCCACTAATCTATTCCCCAAATGCAATCACTTTTGCTCCCAAAATGCTTACATAAAGCCACTAAGGCATTCGTAAAGCCTTAGTGAGTATGTGGGTGTCTCCAGGCTGCTTGGAAGCAACACAGAGTGAGAAAGCAAATAGGCTATTTCCACCCACTGGAGAAAGTTCAGGAAGGCAGATAGGAGGGTTGAGGAAGCACGACATGATTGTCCACCCTGTTATCCACACGACTGAGTTGTGAATGGCCTGCAGGTTGCAGTTTTTCACAAAACATCATCTCTCTCTTTCTATAAATTACCATAAAATCACCAACATGCGTTTTAAAGAGTTTTATATAGTAAGTGTGTATATCTTTTTAAATTAAATGTGTAATAAAGGCTACTGAGGCTTTTATATTGCAGGTTGACATCTAATTTTGCATCTGTAAAGAAAAGAAATATCAGGCTTCTTTCTCTACTCTGTGACTGCATGCGATACCATTCACATGCCTTTTGCTATGAATGGAAGTGTAAGATGTTGGGAAACAGGATAGCTGCCTCAAAGTGTATAGTAACTGTATTTGGAAACAATTGTAGAAATATACAGGATGTTTAGAAAAAGAAAGAAGGGACATGCTGAGTTCTTGTGCATGGAGAGATCATTTTGAGCTCTGTTGGTTAATGAGAAGGCAAAGGTTGGAGCCCACATCATCTCGTGAACTCTAATAAAAATCAGCTGATGGATCTCAGTGTTTGCTGCAGTATGGCCCTGTGACTGTAAAAATGCCTGGGCCACTTCTTCCTTCTGGGTCACTGGCAAGCCAAGCCTTGTCTCTAGGGCTGTCATTTCAAAAGCAAGAAAAGATGCGTTTAACTGTGTTCCAAATGTGCAGAGGAGGGAAGATGCATGTAATGCCAATCTGCCATGCTTCCTTTTTGGTTGGTCCGAAAGTTATGCTGGGAGGAGGATGGGGTCTGTGCTGCAACTTGCCCAAAGCCTCTGAAACTTGACCTGGGAAGTGAGATAATCTCCTGACTCTGTGTGTCTTACTTGCAAATTAAACTGCCTCCAAGAGAAATTGCACTCATGCGACATCTCATTTAATAGGCATCGTATTCCTCTGAAGTCTTGCTAGTGATAAAATTTGAGTGGGTAAGAGCAGATTTTTAGTGGATAAATCTGTCCAGTCTAAGTAACATGGCATGACCTTCCCTGGCCCCTGGGTGTTCAACTTACACTAGACTGGTAGATGCTAACTAGGCTATGGAGTCAAAGCCCTGTAATTGTGGTGGTTCCATGTTTCTTACTCTGTTGCCTTATATTTTACTCCAACCATGTTGAAATAAAGCCAGTCTTGGAAAATATTTGCAAATTTTACCACCTTTGTGCAGATTTTTCTCCACCCGCTGAAATAAATGATACTTGCAAACCTGCTTCGCTTTCTCCTTAGCCTGCCTCTTCTTCCGTCCACTTCCCTGTGCATCTGCATATCTTTCCCTCCCCCATGTCTAAAGGTACCACTACCCTTCAGGGCACACATTGGGAATATATATTTTTTTCTTCATTACGTTTAAAAGCTACTGCTTTAGCAAAAACAGCTTTTGAGCCGTTGGAACATGAGAACAGCTGTAGCAGTGAGATGAGAAATGGTCCTAATATAGAGAGATTTTGGGGGCTGCGTCGCTGAGTTGGAAATGCCATCCATAGAATATCCCCCTAGTGCTAAAACCCATCGAAATAGATTGGAATGACTTCTTGGATTCTTTATTATTTTTAATGACTTGTTGTGTTATATCCAAAGGAAGTTGGAGAACGCTGTTCACTCCTGAACTTAGCCGCAAATGCTCTTCTGTGCATTTGATCCAACTCTGCATGTAGAAGAGTAGATGGAAAGGCATAGGGAAGAGCGGGTTTCTTACCCCCCAGCAAATAATGCTTCTTTCTTTTCCCTGCCCTAGCTCGGGGACTGGACCACATTGCAGAGAACATTCTGTCCTACTTGGACGCGAAGTCGCTGTGCGCCGCGGAGCTGGTGTGCAAGGAGTGGTACCGGGTGACGTCGGACGGCATGTTGTGGAAGAAGCTCATCGAGAGGATGGTCAGGACGGACTCCCTGTGGAGGGGGTTGTCAGAGAGGAGAGGATGGTGAGGTTCCAGTGTGTGCGCCTCGGACCGTGTTTGAAATGGGTTACTTAGCACCCCAAAACTTCTTTTTGGTTCCACAGCTGCTTGCAGCAAAATTCTGGGGTTGGGGAGAAGGGCTCTGTGTGGCTCTATAGGCGGTCTGGGGGCTTTTTCCTCACCTTACTCATCTGATCATGCTCTTACCCACTGTGACAAGTGAGATATATAGAGTGAGATTTTTACACCCAGCTGTCATTCGGTTCAAATTAAGAAGCTGTGTATGCCCCAAGGGAACACTAAACTTGTCAGCAGTTCAGAGGAGCTTTTTTAAGGGTGGCAGTTGGGCAGCGTGTGTTATGAATTTGTTGTTTCCTGATAGGTCTGTTTGTTTTCCTCAGCAGATTTTCACTATTAGATATCTGCTTAATTTTCAAACTGGAAGCTGAGGGTAGGTACCACGGAGAATAGGGGACTTTAGAAATGCAGATAGATTAGTTAATAATCATCTGGAATAGCCTTACTAGAGTGTGGGTCTCACTCAAGTTTGAAGCTGCTCTGTTAACATTTCATTAGAACTTTCCCTCTCAGGGGTACTTCCTTTAATACATAATTTTCTTTTCCAAGGGTGTCCCTAGGATGTTGGCAGAAAGGAAGCTGGGTATGAATATTTCATAAACAAGATAAAAGTGACAGCTCAGGCATTTTGGTTGCTATTAAAAAGAAAAAGCTACAGAGTTGCAAACAAAGACTTGTGTTTCACGGTTAATTTTGTTAGACTGTTTGTCTCAGGAAGTGAAGGCAAGTAAATTACAATTATGAGATGTCCTTCAAAAATAAGTACTCTGCTGGTCTCCTTGCAGGAGCCTAAGATGTATAAAAAGAGTAAAGAACCACAACCAAGACCCTACTAACTTTTACATCCCCTTTAGTGCTTTGGTCTCTCTTGGACTTTTGCTCTGTATTGTTGTAAGTCTAAAGAGAAATTAGGTAGACTCTCCTGTTTCCCAAAGGCAGTGCAAGCTTCTTCTAATCATCCCAGGTGTTTGTCCAACTCATTTTTGAACACCTTCACTGATGGAGATTCCCCATGCCTCCCTTGGTCAAGCAATTCCATTCCTTCACCATCTTTACTGTTAGAAAGACTTTCCTAAAATCTAGACTCAGTCTTTATTACTGCAGTTCAGCTGATTTTATTTGCCCTGCACAGGCATAGGGGGCAGTTTCTTACTCTCTTTTTTGCAGCAGTCTTTCACAAGTTTGGTGGTAATCATGTTTCCTATGTACTGGATGCACTAAGCAACCCTAGTTCTGTGCTTTTTTGTTTTCTTCCTCTTCGTGATTCGCTTGGGATAAACCAGCAGACCCACCACTAGCCCATTCCACTCGTGGAGGATGATGTCCCAGCTGGACTTATTATGGCCAGAGGGACACCAGAGTTTGGTGGTATGGGATTGCCTTTCATGTCTTATGGAGGACACTCCTGTTTATGTTCAGCAGTAGAAAATGTGCTTTTTTTAGTGGTACTATAATACTGTTATATAGTCCTTTCAACAGCCTTTTTTATAGCAGCTGTACCTGGCCATTTCTTATTGTCTTGCATGTTTATGTTATTATTAAGTCCTGAACTTTGCTTTTGTCTTATTGAATTGGATTCTGTTTATTTCTTAATATTTCTCCATGCTTATTTCTTAATATTTCTTCACCTTATCAAGAGCATTGAGAGTATAATCAAACCCTCCAAAATGCTTGTAGCATCTCCCTGTTTTAGTATCGTTGGCCATGTAATAAATGTGGCGCCTGTTCCTTTCTTTGTCATTAAGGAAAATGCTCTGGAACAGCAGGTGTCAGAGAGATCCCCTGCAAGAACCAGCTGCCTTCCTGTTTGGCAGTGCACCATTAGTAACCCATTCTGTGTGGGCACCCTTGAGCACTTCCACCAAGTCTGTATCTCTTTTTCATCTTTTATTAAAAGAACTACATTTGTCTTTCCCCTATTCTCTGGAACTTCATCCGTTCTCTGCGGCGCATCCGAGATCATAGCTAATAGTTCTGATAGTTCTGAGGTTGCTCCCTCCAAATTTTAGAAGTAATATTAATACTCCGTACTAGTCTTACAGACACATGCTATTTCTAAAAAACAATTACAAAATCCTGCTTCTCATCTCAAAGGGCAATTGTAACCTGTTACTGCACCTCTTCTCCAGGCTTATGCTGCGTCCTGGAGGTTGTTCTGATACAAGTGGAGCAAGTTGTGCAGTCTCTTTCAGATTGCCCTCTGGTTACCTCTAGAAGATATAACTGCAGGAATGGCAGAGTGGATAAGAGAGGCAGACAAGAAATATACAGTGTAATTGCATCTCTGCCATACAGAGCTTTATAGCTTGTAATCAGCTCTATGAATGGCACAAGGAAGTGACTAGGTGGACAGTTCAGAGTGATAGATGACTGGTGTTATTTGCTTACAGCTTCTCGCTTAGCTCAGCACACGGGCAGCCTGATTTTGGCATTAGCAGTTTGTGGTTTACAGCAGAAACCACCCAGTTCTGCAACACAGTAGCCTTCCCTCACAGCTAGTCAGGGAGCAGAAAGGTTACATAGATTTAGAGAAGAATAAAAACAGAAGCCCAAAATCCGGGATTTATTATGTCCATCTGAATAGTAGATTATGTTGGCCAGTCATCAGAAACTGCAAACAATAGTTTCTTTTATCAGAGGGGAGCTGTGGAAATTCCAGCAGTCCCTTAGCTGTATATGCAGCAAGGCACAGCTTGTAGGTGGAGACAAGACCTTCCTTTAGGTCAGCTGGCATAGATGGAAACAATAGTCAGGTTTTCAGGCAGATAGGGTCATATACAGGGTGTCCTAGACCTATCCCAGATCATCCAGAATGTGCCCTACTTATTCTGCATATCATAGAATCATAGAACCATAGAATCATTAAGGTTGGCAAGGACCTCTAGAGATCATCTAGTCCAACCCCCCTGCACACACATATCTCCAAAATATTTTCAGTTTCCCTGGGGCAATAATTTTAATTCTCTTGCATGGACTTCCAGACTACTGCTTCACAGTAGAGGACAGTGAATAAAAGTCCATCTACAGAATGGTTTGTTTGCATCCATATGCCCCTTCCTCTCATATTTTCGTCCACATGTGAGTGGCTGCTGATCTCTGTATTTGAAAACACAGATAATTCCTCTGTCCAAAGTAGAAAGCAACTCTCTCTCAAATTGTACCCTAGATAGTTTCATTTTTTTTTAAGTAGTTGCAAAGTGCTTTTCTTGAGCATTTGTTTTGTTTGGTCAGTATTATTTACTTCCTTATAAACAGCTTTGGATCATGGTTGTGCTTTTTCTAATGCAAATTTTACACAGAGTACAGGAGGGCAGCTCACGCAGAGCCTCTCAAATGAGTTTCAAGTTATATCGCGTGGAAAGGACAAGAAAGAAATGCACGAGGAAGTATTGAACAATTAATTATAGCATAATGGAGAAAGGGAGGGAGAAGCGGGGCGCTGGCCCAGCGTAAACTCTGTGCCTCTGATGCCAGCATTGCACTCGGAGGCATTTGTGCCTCTCTCCATTTTGTGAGGCATGCTGCCAGGCAGAACAGCAGTTAGTACGCCCATGGTGGGGTTTACTAGCTTCCACACCGTGTTTGGTGGCTTCTTAACTTCAGGATGAGGAATTAAAGTTTTTTACACAGCAGGTAGTGATTGCCGTTTGCGGATTTTTTTTTGTAGCAAAAATCTAGCTTGGGATATGAGTATTCCAAATCAGTATTGAAATGAGGAAGGCATCACAGATGAGGAGCTGCTTACCAAAATCTAGTAGTAGCATAAAATGACCATGTACTGAAGCTGATGCTGCTCCTGCTAGTGCAGATCAAGGCTGCGTACTGATTTTGAGCGTTCCCTGACTCCTTTAATCTCCTTTGCTGATTTTCTTTTCAAGGTGACATATGATAAGGGTATGTGTGTTGTGGACATGAGCCATTCTCACAACCTATTGAGTTAAAGGAGCTAATGTCCAGAATAGATAATATATTTCCCTTCCCTGAGTGATTAGCAACAGCTTTCTCAAAAATGTATCAGAGTCCAAATGAAAGGCAGATATGTTGCAGGGCAAACAGAACAAGGAGCCATCCTGTCTTATGAAGTGAATTAAGTGTGAATATGAATCTGTCTGTGCTTTTCAACAGTTGTTATCCATTTGTAAAATGTCAGGAGGTCCTTTCTCCAAAACACTGAAACAGATAATGGGAGTGTTCTTTGTCTTCTAGGGGACAATACCTATTTAAAAATAAGCCTCCTGATGGGACTGCACCACCCAACTCCTTCTACAGAGCACTTTACCCCAAAATTATACAGGACATAGAGGTAAGAAACGTCTGTGGCTTTTTTTTTTTTTTTTAGTCTCCCTGACTTATTCAGGAGGCTGAAATTTTGGAACTGGTTTTATTAAATATGACATGTTTGTGTTTGTCCAGAGTTTGTAAATCCGGGATACTTACACAAAATCCTAGGGCTCTGTCACTCTTTTAGACAGAGGATGAGTTGGGTTGCTCAGTCAGCTTTGAAAATGCAGTCACAGAATCACGGAGTAGTTGAGGGTGGAAGAGATCTCTGCAGGTCATCTGGGGTCTCTGGAGATCACTGGTGCAACCCGCAGCTCAGCAGGGCAGTCAATACAACAGGCATGTCGGGGGTCACTGCAGCATCGCCCCATCTTGGTGTCCTCTCTTCCACAGAACTTTGCTTTACTGAGTGCAGTTGGGACCCAGTAGGATGCTACAGGGTATCAGGATCTGAGCCAGGGAGAAAGTGCATTGCTAAAGACTGCAATCCTTTGCAAGACTGCAAGACTCTGGGAAATGGTGAAAAAGTGGGCAATGTTGCCTTGTAGAGTAGTGAGCAACATGGTGTGTTCTGGTAGTTCCCTAATAGCAAAAGAGGGGCTCAGTTTGGCTAAAGCTCACCTGAGACTCTTTCTTCAGTCATTTAATCATGGAATGACAGAGACTTGGAGACAAAAAGAACTTTTTAGCTCATTTGTCCCTCACCATTCTGGACAATGCAGAAGAGCTGAGCAAAAAAAAAAAAAAGAGTTTTGCAGGCCTTTGTCTGTTTAATTGATTTTGCCATGTTTGTTGCTTCTTTTGGAACATTATGTCACCAAATGAGCTTACCTTCAGGCAAAGGTGCTTTCTCAAACAAAAATAATGAGTAAGACAGTTCCATGCTTTATTTTTATTTCTCTTTTTTTTTATCTTGTATCTCCTCAAGACAATAGAGTCAAACTGGCGATGTGGAAGGCACAGTTTACAGAGAATCCACTGCCGAAGCGAGACAAGCAAAGGAGTTTACTGTTTACAATATGATGATCAGAAGATAGTAAGTGGCCTACGAGACAACACTATCAAGGTGAGATTTTTTCAGAATGCCATACCCAATAACATACAGTGCTTACTCCTTAAATAATAGTGTCCTAATTCAGTGACACCTGCCAAGACTCTGGTTAAATGGTTCTGTATGCCAAGAGTGATTTCTTCCATGTATGTAACTTAGCCACCCCACGCCTGAGCAGCGCATGTGCCTGTTGTGTGTGGCAAGAGAGCTTACCAAGCAGGCTGTGCTACCAAAGTTTCTGTCCATCTGTAATTACAGGCTATGTAATTACTGTGCCCTAATGAGAAAGGTAAAACTCATGTTCATAATAAAGGCAGAAGTATCAAAGTTGTTAATGTATTGCACTAAAGAGCCTGTGGAAGACTACAAAGACTGGCCCATGCCACTAAAGAAGTTCTAACTGCAATATAGATGGTGGATTGTAATAAAAAAACAGCGAGACCGGTAAGTACCTATTATGCAATGAAAACCTTGCTTAGCACCTGGTTTTGAATGTTTGCCATCCTAGATCTGGGATAAGAATACATTGGAATGCAAGCGAATTCTCACCGGACACACGGGTTCTGTCCTGTGCCTCCAGTATGATGAACGGGTGATCATTACTGGATCTTCAGACTCGACTGTCAGGTGTGTGCCCTTCAGTCTGAGCTTTCTGTTTGCCTCTCCGAGCTCGGCCTTGTTAGATGCTGAAAGGATCAGCTTTACCTACGTACTGTTCAGTCAATTCCATGAAGTAGATCAGCACGTTTGTTGAGGAGCAACTGTTCTTGTTTATCAGATACCCACACAAGTGACTGTCCAGGAGAATGAGAAGTTAAAGATCAGTCAAGCTCAAGGTGATTTAGGAAGACCATTTTGTTTCACCCCAGTTTTGCATGTTTGGACTCTCCCTAAGAATGTTTTTAAATTCTCCCTGAGGATAAGTTTTTAAAAATGGGTTGAATTTCTGAAAACAAATTTGAAGATTTAGTTACCTGTTTTCTCTTTATTTTAACCAAGGATGGGTGAAGAGATCTCCTGTGGGTTTAAACTCAGTTTCAGCATGATTTATCTTCCCATTCAATCTTTCTAAGCTTTTCCTTAAGGGTCTGGTAGACGATTGGACACCTCAAATCAAGACTCGAGGTGCTTGCTTTCACTTTGCAGATATGAAGTTCATAGACATATGAACTTCCAGGGATTCTAACATCTGCAATGTATATACAGCCACATTTGAATTAGTAAGTTGTAATATGAACCTGGAGATGAGAGAGCAAATGCTTCTTCCCCATGCTGTTAAGTATCCTCTTCTTGTCAGAGCACAAAACACACCCATGCAGAGAAGTTAGAGACAACAAAAGGCTGTGTCAATTGGCCTCTTCTGAAGCTCTTAGCATGTGTTCCCGTGGCTGCAGGCTTCCCACTGTGCCTGTATGAAAGCCTGCTATTAGGCTAGTGACTGTTAAATTCAGTCCCTTACATGTGATGCGTGCAGTCTTGTGGTGCTAATTCCAGTAATTAGTAGGAATCCAGAATTTAGGCAACACCACCTATCTGGAGATCTAGCCCTACATTAGTGTGGAGACAGTGTGGGATCTGCACTGTGCTAAACACGGATTGCAAAAGGAGCGGCTGCTCTCTGTAACAAGCACTATCATTTTCCATACCAGACCAGGCAGGCGAAATTGCAGACTGGCCACTTGCCCAGAAATACTTTGTTTCCTACTGTATCTATAAATGTTTGCGCAGACTCCAAAGACACATGGGATGCATCACTTTTATCCTTGGGTCTCTTCAGGAAAAGGGACTTTATTGAATAGACAGTACAGATGGGTTCTTAATGCTTCCCAGATCTCAGGGATGCACTTATCCAGGGAAGTCAGTAGGTCTTGATCTTCTGTTCAGTTTGGCAACCCTGTCTGCAAATTGCTTGTATGCTAATAGCTCGAGTCATTAGTCTGTGGTCGTTTTTTCCTTCCCATTCTATAATTGGCAGCCTACCTTTCTTTCATTTGAAGAACAGAAGTTTCAACATCTCCACATTAGACAAAAAGACTTCAGCAAGCTTTTTCACATCTTGCCTTTTCTCACTGTTTGTCTTACTAGCAGAGGAAGGTTTCCACGAGGTCTGTTATGTCTGGTGATACAGCTTTTTCTGCTCCCACTGTAGGTGGAATACTGTTGTGATAACACCAAAATAAATCTATTTATGGAGGATTAAAAAATTTGCAAACACACCCAAAAAGAACATCTTTAAGGCTTAAAATCACCATTTCAGGTCGCAGAAGTTCTATATTGAGCTCCACTGTAGCTTTTTTTCTTCTTAAGTTATTTTCATTTGAAACAGTTCATTCCAATAATACTAATTTGGCATAAAACCTCTTTCCTAATTTGGGTATTCGGTACCTTCCTAAAATGTAGTCATACACCTGGAGTGTTGCTGAGTGAATTCACTTCGGACAGTTGCTTACATTTGTCAGAGAAGTATTATCTTCTGCCCCTGCATAAATTATCCTCCGTGTTGATAGACCTGTGAGAGAGGTCAAAAGTCTAAATCTGTTCCTGAACTTGCCTCTTACCAGGTCATGTTTAAGTGCTCCGAGGCTGGAAATGGAGTGTGTGTTAGGCTTAGATAATGAGGAACTTCCCTCGTTATCAGTCTCTAGGTCTGTCAATCTCATACCTTTCCTCAGCACTAAATTCTCTTAATTAAAGTGTGCTTTTCCTGGCTGAGTTGTTTTTATGATGTTAACTGCATTGCAGGGTTTTTGGCTGCTGCACTGTCTCAACATACCCATAATCAACAGGTTTATATTAATACATCTTCTAATGAAATATTTAGCTGATTTAGATATAACTTGTGTTTTTTGCTTCTCTAATATTACTAGAGCGTTGATTACCTCCCCTGAGCCCCTCTCTCTGCAGAAAGTCTACTGTCCAGTTTTTAACCCCTTTCCCCTCGGTTTTGACACGTGACACTGCAGGGTGTGGGATGTGAACGCGGGCGAGATGCTGAACACGCTGATTCACCACTGCGAAGCGGTGCTGCACCTCCGCTTTAACAACGGCATGATGGTGACATGTTCCAAGGACCGCTCCATTGCCGTGTGGGACATGGCTTCACCCACAGATATCACTCTGAGGAGGGTGCTGGTAGGGCACCGAGCTGCTGTCAACGTAGTGGACTTTGATGACAAGTACATTGTATCAGCATCAGGCGACAGAACTATAAAGGTGAGATGTTTCAGAGGGTTTTTTATTTACAGCATTGGGAATTTAATAACCAAGAACAATGACCAGATAGGGAAGACAGATTTTGGCTGTTATTACGCAGACCTTTCTTTAAAAGTAGTGTCTTTCCTGCTGCTCATTTCCACTCATTCCTCCTCTGTTGAGCTCCCATAGCTTGTTTAAAAAGCTGTGTGGTACATCCGGTGATACAGGTACCAATGCAGTTGAAAAAGGACTGGTGTTTTTTCTGTGTTCTTTTTCAACCTGACTAGTTCTATAATTTATTTCAGCATCAGTCATGCAAACAGTTGTCAGAGAGAAGCATGAGGGGCAAAAGCAAAGGTGAGTAGATAGGAATCACTTAGATGTTACTGCTGGAATCCTAATCTGTAGCATTAAAACTCAAAAAAATCTCATTCCTATGTATATTAAATCACAGTCTGAGAGTGTTAGAACCTAATTCTGGAAGCTCTAAATGATAAGGAACGGCAAAAGCCTTCTATGTACAGTGACGCAGGCTGCCAACAGCAGCAGGCTGTAGTCACAAGTTATTGAAAGAGTAATTTTCCCAATCTTAATGATAGCATTTCCAATTACAAAAATTCTGGGTGCACCTGTACATCTCCCAGATAACAGCTTTTGTTAGTCTCCTCTTAATCATTTTGGCTCTCTGCTTTCCCCCACCCCTCTCCTGTCACAGGTATGGAACACGAGTACCTGCGAGTTTGTGCGCACCCTAAATGGGCACAAACGGGGCATCGCGTGTCTGCAGTACAGAGACAGGCTAGTGGTGAGCGGCTCTTCGGATAATACCATCAGGTGAGAGACACACTGAGTTCTGTGCCAGCGCGTTGTGCCTGCTTCCCTGGGACATGCCGAGGTTGGGAAACTGCAGTGCTTGTACGCTTGTCGTCTTTGAAATATGCTTCTTTTGGTGTAGAACATTGGGAGCTACTGGGTAGAGATATTAGAAGCCTTTTTTACAGTGTTGTCTTCTATCCTCTGTATCTCAAGAGGCTCATACTAATCAACAAGCTGCATTGCTCTGACAATTCTGGTGTATGAAAGAGTTGGCAAGTACCACTTTATGTGATGTCCTCTTGTGATATTTTAATTGGGCTATGTGTCTAGTTAAAGGGGTCAGATTTGCAGTAAGAGGCATTTAATCCTCTGCAGAAATCCTCCTGGGCTCTCGCCAAACTCCTTGTGGTACTTGGCACCTGGTAAAGTTTGGAACAGCTGGTTTAGAGCATGAAGTTCAGTTTGCTCCCTTTTGCGCTTCTCCAGCTGCCCTGGTTGCAATCTGAGATTTAACTCCCTCTGATATGAGCCAGGATTTGTCCCTACAACCTGCAGCTGCTGACAGAGATGTCGCACTGTCACCTTTGCTAGAGGCAAACTCAAATAATAATGTGAGTGACCTACGGAAATGGCTGAATCATGCAAGTAGGAAGAGGAACAGCCTCCCTTTTAGCCTTTGCCATTGATTTAGAGCTCTGTGCCTTCCGATAAAGCTTGAAAGCTGGACAGCCTAAGCAGAAAAGCTTTACTTTCCATGTTGAAAATCATTTCTACTCGGTGAAAATTATTCATCCTGCTGTTTGCCTGTGCTCTTTGTTTCCAACAAGCTGCCTCTCCCTGCTTTGGATTCTCTAAGAAAATTGTAGTCCTTTAGATATCGCTAGGTTATTGTAGCAGATTTTACTGTATGGCTGTCTGAGATCATGGCTGAGGAAGAAAAACAGATGGTCCAAGAGAGCTGGGACTTTCCTCTCTTAAATGGGGAGAATAAGTGTTACAGGCATTTTACAAGAATAACACAAGTTATGATGAGAACTCGTGCACTTCAAATACTAAAAATACTGCTCTGCAATTTGGTCCCAGAATTAGAGTAATAAATAGTTAAATATTGCAGCACCTTGGGAAGATTTTAAAATATAGCTTGTAATATGAATAAAAATAAATGTCAATATAGTAATAACACTAAAGAGGAATGTGATTACTTTTATGCTTACACTGGACAAAATCCCTAGTTGACAGATAAATTGTGCTAGAATTTCAGGAATGTTGGCAGTGAATCTTAATGGACATCAAATTTCACAGCCTTGTGGGCAAGGCACAAGGCTTACCTGCTCTCTTACTTTTTTCAACCATTAGCAGAGAGCACATGTCAGTGGAAGGGTGTGTAAAACAGGGCAGATTGTAATTCCTCTGCCTGGGTGGCTTGGTGTTCTGTATATTTGATTTTAATCTACTGTAAAATACCAGGTGCTGTGTTTTGGCCTTAATAGAGGTTGCAGCCTGATATGGAATTCGAAGTTTGTGATTCTTCAGTTGCAGGGAAATTATTTTTCCGAAAGGAAATGGGACTATGTGATTTCCTGTCCTGTACCTGCAAATCCAAGGAGTGTTAGACATAGCTAGGAAATTAAAATAATTTTTATTCAGAGAAGCTTCATAAAAGGATATTTATCTATAGATAGACATCACTGTAATATTGCTGATTTCCATCAAGTAAAAACTGACCCATGTAGTTCAATCAAGTTACTTAAATCCAACCACTTCAGTATCCGGCCTCCAGGGACAAAATTCTTAATTACTAAGGACAAGACAAGCTCTCTATAAGAAAGAAAAAGAAAAAGGAAATTTAGAACATGAAAATCAAGAGACTTAGACTTCGTCATCCATCGTGGGTTCATTTACAAATGAGAGGTTGGTTTGCGTGGGTAATGATCCTCAAGCGTGTGCACGTCTGGGGGATCCGATGCCGCGCTCCGGATTTCGCCCTGGGTGGTTTCGTTCAGGCTTGCCCGTGTTCTGAGCGGCTTCCAACTCGGACGGGACTTCAGGAGAAGGAAAGGGTGGGATTATTGCAGACCTCTCTCTACTTCCAGGTAGTTTCCCAAAGCTATAGGAAGGAAGAATCTATACTATCCTTGCCTGCATGTGCTTTGTGGTGATTTTTATAGTTAGATAGTTCTTAAGCCCAAGAATAGTTCTCTTATTATTTAGTTCTTTGATTGTTTAAAGAAGTAGTAATTGGGGAGGTTATCAAATCTGGGAGATGCCTTTGGCATTCAAATCTGCTAGGCATCATGGAGCTGAAGATTTGGGATATGCTGCTCTTGAGTTTTCATTATCCCTTTTGTGCAAGAAGGCCCATTCCTTGCGTGTCTAGGGATGTGATCATCTTTTCTAATCCTAGTTGGATTCAGGTAGAAACTCAAAAGTGGTAATACAGGCCTGAACTGTTTCAGCCTTCCTGAACGCCGCCTTCCAAAGCTGCTGGCACACTTGGGATTGATGGCAAGAAATGGAAACACATGGCATGAAAGTTCCTGGCACATGATTGTGCTTTGAACCTTTCTGCACCAGTTCATTTCTGGCATTATCCATCCTGCTGACAGTCCTTGGGACACTTACTGCTGTCTGGCCAGCCGGAGTGCCTTTGGCTGACCTTTGCCACAGAGTTGCTTTGCTCTGACCTTGACTGGGGTCCTGTTACTAACGTGAAAACTATTGGGATCTTCACAGATTCCTGTTCATTCCTCCATGGTCCAGAGGGAGAGCAGCTTGTTTTGGCAGGACTGTAGAAGTCATTATCCATTAACCCTGAACACACATTCATTGGATCCAGATTATTCCCTGGAGGGATCTCAGGGATAAATATATGGGGACAGTTTCTCCCTCTGTCTCTCAAGGAAAAGTGACCCGATCCCTCAGCAGCTGTGCTGCTTTTAGATGAGTCACCCAGAGATTCCATGAACCTCTTGTCTTCCTCACTACTGTGAACTTCGTGTCAGTATGAACTCTAATTTAATAAACATTTAAGAGCTTTTGTGACTGCTCTCTTCTTTCAGCTGTGTGTCATAGGGTCATAGTAGATACTGCTATTAAAAGATTACTGTTTGTCATGAACAGAGTGCATATCATCTAGAGGTGAAATGCATACTGACGATACAT
Source organism: Tinamus guttatus (assembly GCF_059628265.1). Taxonomy (NCBI): domain Eukaryota; kingdom Metazoa; phylum Chordata; class Aves; order Tinamiformes; family Tinamidae; genus Tinamus; species Tinamus guttatus. The sequence goes on from NW_028288848.1 coordinate 6,448,936, forward strand.
GTCAAAGACCTTCAGTTCTTAGAGGCAAATAATCCCTCTTTATCCATGATAATTGGGAGTTACGTCAAGAAACTGACAAAAGTATGGAAAGCAAATCAACTTACTTCATAACTGTTTCAAGCATTTCTTAAAGATTTGTCAATGTAGTGTGTAAGTGTAAAAATTGATGTATTTTAATTTATTCTCCATGGTAAAAATCCTTCATGAAGTCCAAAACTGAGTTATTTACATTTGAGAGAATAACACATAGTTGGGACTCTTCCTGGAATGCTATGTCCAGTTTTTGGTGCCAGAATTTTTTAAGGCTGTTGGAGTATTAGAAACAGTTCATCAGAGAGACACAGAAATTATCTGAGAGCAGGAAGAGAATGCATTACAAAATAGTAAATTTAGAATGCCTTCATTTTTGCTTCCGCATAAGGTATCTTGATTACAGAGTAAACAGACTTTCAGTGGGAAAAAAATGGTGAATAAAAAAAAGGCTTGTAATTCTTGTTCCTGTCACCACGATATTGATGTCTAAATTTGTCTGACATTAGCTTCCAAATCACAAATAGGCGAGTAGGGGTACAAAGATTGTTGTATACCCTGTGAAGGCAATTTACCTACTGCAGCAAGATGCCAAGAGGATTGGTAAGTCTCCCTCTCCTACTATCTTCTAGTCAAGGCAGGATATTTTTATGAAAAATGGACTTCAGTAAAACAAAGTTATGAGGCTCACTACAATGATAACTGAGAGATATCCTGTAGCTTGTGTTACTAGATCAGTAGATACTAGACCCCTTTGGTTTTAAAATACTTGGATCTCTGAATCATTTCCCATGTGGTGCTGTAACATAAAAGGGTCAGGTTGAAAATCCATGCATCCAGCTTAACTGCAGGAAAAGGAGTGATGAATGTCTTTGTTGTTGTTGTTGTTGTTGTTGTTGCTTCATCATAAACGTTATTTCCAAGTTTCCATTAAGTACAAGAAAGGCCCCAAACTTTCCTTGCAATAATCAGATGTTCAAAACTTTTCAGTACTTCTTCCTGATCTCTTCCAGGCTGTGGGATATCGAGTGCGGGGCATGTTTGCGAGTGCTGGAAGGCCACGAGGAGCTGGTGAGATGCATACGCTTTGACAACAAGAGGATAGTCAGCGGGGCCTATGATGGGTGAGGCTGTCAGTGCACTCTGGATGCCTTGAATCCTCCTGTCTCTTTTGTCTCTCACATCCTGCTTTGCCAGCCATTCCTTATAAAGATTAGAGTCCTTGCCAGTCATATTGAGAAAGCTTTTCATGGCCAGTAAATAAACATGCTGTAAAGTACACTTTTTTTCTTCCTTTAAATTAATTCCGTATGGTTTAATACGTGTAGACCAGTTCTTTAGCTAATAAGAATATCTGAGACTCCATCTGAATTGTTTTACATTTGAAGCACTGGTAAGAACAACCTGTAGTTCTCTCCCTGATAATGTGTGGTTTTGGGTTTTTTTTTGTGATGGATCAGAAATCTGTCCATAAGCAAAAATGAAACTGCTTTTTTTACAGATGCAGTACATCTTTTTAACAGCGCTTAGTTGCCCTGTGAGCATGTTTGCCTGTGTCGCTTTTTTCCCATAGCTGGACATCAGGTCATGGTTAAGCTGTTTGTGGTTTACTAACAAGTCTCATACAGCAGTTTCCTAATTTTTGCTCTCTCTTGCCCTTTTGTGTTTTGCCTTTACAGTTCCCCCATCTTTGATTTCTTTCTTAATATACTTCCAGGAAGGCCTGATGTCCATCTCCGTGCAGGCCTCAGCAGCGCTCTGTGTAGCTGAGTTTCTTAGCTATATTCCAAACCCCTGAGACTTTGTTTGCAGTGCAGGTAGCAATATGTGGAAGAAGGGAATATTCCTCATTCTTCCTTCTGAAATGTTCAGCACTTACTGATTCGGGGTAGGAAGTGTCTGAAATTTTTCATAAAAACTGCCTGCAATTGCTACTGGAAACAAGTTGTTCTTAACCTATTATCAGCCTTTTTCTTTTCCAGAGAGATGGCAAAGAGGGAGGTGATTTCCTCTTGGGAGAATCAGATAAGTGCAGAGGTTGACACATAGGACTGTTTTCTGAAAAAAATATATATATATATGTAGCACCTTCATTACACAAATCCTGACATTCTTTCTCAACTGTGATTATGTCTTTTGGGCCATTCGTCTTTTTGCAGACTAGGTGTCTGTGCTAACTCTCCTGCATGTTTCTGTGTTATTGTCACCTGTTTTTATATGTTTTACGTTATTTTAACTACACATTTTTTCTGCTATTAAGCTCTGTGAGCTTTATGAAGGGGAAATACTAGAATCAGGTCTCAAGAGAAGAAAGATTTCTGCAGTTTTCCCTGAACTGGTGCATTAGCTAAGCTGTGCTAACAGTTAATTTTTTTCACAGTAAACACTTGCTCTCTTTAACAGAGCTGTGGTGTTTGTCTATTTTTTCACTACTAGGAAAATTAAAGTGTGGGATCTGGTGGCTGCTTTGGACCCCCGAGCTCCAGCAGGGACCCTCTGCCTGCGAACCCTTGTGGTAAGAGTTTTTGGTAGGGATAGTGGAGAGAGTAGCAAAGCATTCTTGATCAGGACTGCGAGATCTAGAAAACAAGGTGGAGAAAACTGCAGGTTTACTAGAAAACAAGGGAGCTTGAAAGACCTGTCCAATATAGATTCCATAGGCAGTCACAGACTGTCACTTCAGAGGGTCAATTCTCTTCTGCACAGTCGTGTCACCACTGCAGTACTTTGCATCAGTGCAGCGGTGAGGACTATCTTCAAGTAGATATTAGTTTTTAGTACCATGAGGCATAACACACATGCTTCCCTGTGGGTAAAGGGAGTAGTTAAATCTTTTTGTTCCTCTTTTGGGTAGAGGGGGTTTTGCTTCTTTCAGAGTCCAACTTAAAAAAAAAAAACTTGCAGGGTAATTAAAAATTAGAAGCTGTGGAGGTTTCTTTCACTTTTGAAGTTTTGTTGCCTGGTTTTAAAGTTCATAACTAAATCCATTATGAGACTTGTCCTTCTTGGAATCCATGTGCCAACAGGTTTTCCCTTGCCCATGTGTGCATCTAATGATGTAATCCATGTTCTCCGAGTTGTTAACGTGAAGTTTCCTGAAGAAAGCTAGTACCTGCCAAATTTTGGAGGAACAAGAGCAAAAGCAACCTTGAAATTGCCTTTTAGTGTCTTTTGATGCTAAAGGAAAAGAGAGGCTAATGGCTGGAAGAAACAAACAGTGAAACTACCTTCTCCTTACACAGTGACTACACTGGCATTGCTCTCATGCTGTCTGTTGTTCTTTAGTGCAAGTCTGCTGAAGGTGACAAAAATGTCAGTGTGTGAGTGATAACATCATTCACAGCCGTGCTTAGCAGTGGCTTCTCGATGGTTTTAGAATGAACTGGGCAGGTTGTGAGAAAATCTCCAATGCAACCAAGGCTATGGGACAGTTCTTATAAGTGTCTCTGTATCCCATTCATGCCTAAATTTGGATTGCTACTGTCCTGACAATACTTGCCCTGGGGATAAATGACCAGTATCAAATTCACATGGGAAAGAACGTACTGAAGTTCTTGTTTTTAGAAAATAAATATTTGGGCTGTGGTGGGGTCAGCATGCATTAAACCTGTTCCTGCTATGGTGTGTGACTGATACCTTTGCTGTAAACCAACAGTGTGCTGAGGCTGCCAGATTCTCTAAACATGTGGTTACCTCTCATCAGTTGAGCCTCTCTAGGTGACCTGCGCACTCATCAGCCACCCAAATTGCCACTGTTGCTATGCATCACACTCATGGATTTTGCTTCCCATTTGGTGCAGGCTGTGAAGGTTTAGAGTGACTCAGCTGACAGGCAGTAGCTCATTAGGCCAGACTGACTCTTTTTCAATCCTGTATTTGGACCATAAGCTGCAGAATAAGAGTCCGTGAGTGCCTTGGATGCCTGCAGGTACTATGCTGAAAAACATTCCTGTTAGCCAAATAGAACTGCAAATAGTTTTGTGGCTGAAATCCAAGAAAACCTTTTGTCATTGGCCACTCATTTGCAAACTGTGGCACAACTCTGTGCCCATGAATACGAGAGTCTAGGACTTCAGCATGCTATTAGTTCGTGCTCTGCTCTGAGACAAATGTGTGCTTAGTAACCTGTAGACTTAATTTAACTACTGTGATTTCCTCTGCATTTTCCAGCAGTGGACAGCCCAAGTGCCCCAACTAATTATATTATAAATCAGAAGCAGTGGGATGGAAACACTATAGGAATCTCAACACATGGATACTCATAAATCCCTGTTTGATAACAGTGGAGGGGGACAAAAGAGGAGGGGCAGAGGAGGCTGTTGTGGTGCTTTTAGGGCTTTTCATGTTTGTGACAACAGGGTGTCCTTATACCCGCATGCCCATGTATTTTTTTTCTTTTTTTTTTTTTTCCTCTCTACTCTTGGTCTCCAAAATTAAACCTGGCTGCACAATGAACATCGTGAGTCTCCTGCTGCTCGTGTTCAATTTTCAAACAGTAGGAGGAAAGCGCGCAGATAACGAATGCTCCCTGCATGCCAGGTCCTTTCTGGTTTTGTCTTCCGTTAGATGAAAGAGCAGCTACATGAGTCTGACAGCAGCTTTCCAGGCTCAGAATAAGCACACAGCACAGCTTTCCCTATCAGCTAGAGGGCCCAGGTCCTTGCAGCCTGCGCTTGTGATGTGCAGCCTTCTTATTGCCCCCGCCACGGCGGCAGCAAAGGGCAGGTGCGATGTGGGCAGCTTTCATTAGCCTGCAGTGGCTGGGGAAAAAGAAGGGTTTTCAAAACAGTTTTTAGACATGCCGTCTCTCTTAGTGCTGTGAACAGGCCCTCAGAGGATCTGGCTGCTGTAGTGATATTTTTTAGCGAGGCCTTCTTTACACCACTGATAAATCATAGAAACTGGAACCAGAGATCCCTTTGGAATAGGTGGGGTGTTAGAAACCTATAAAGTATTTTTAAGATAAATTTGGATTGTTTGGTTAGAAGATAAGGAAGGTTCCAGTGATTGGATTGTTTTTAAAATTTATCTTGGAAGTAGAATCTGCCTTTAGTGTGTGTGTTTTCAGTTAATTTGAGGACTTAAGGATTCCCATTAAATCAGCTCTTGCTTTCTCTCCTTGCTTTGCAACCTAAGCTTTGTTTTGAGAATCCTATGCCATAAAGTACAGGCATTCCATTTAACTATTAGTTAACTATTCTGTTATATCTGAATATTTCAAAAGTACATATTTTCAGTATTTAACCACATTTCTGTGCCTGACCACTTGCACCATGTGGGCACTGCGGAGAAATACTTGTTAATGGAAGAGATGGGGCTTGCCAAACTTGCATGGCTTCTGTTCCCTTCCGACTGAGGAGGAGGCCACTGCTCCTCTTGCAGCAGCAGGCACTGAGAAAAACACGGCCATCAGAAAAGGGAACCAGAGCAGATTTACTCTGTGATATCCAGGATCTTGCAATTGCCTCCTGTTAATTACAGTCTGAACTCTTGCCAAATCATCATGCCATTTCCAGGCAGCCTCAGAGCAGAATGCAAACTGCCTATAAAGAATGCCCTTTCTAGTTCATATTTTTAGAACTGCTTAAGAGGAATTATTACTGTGTCACTGGACTTTACAACAGTCTCCTTAGTGTCCTCCGCTATTAAACTCTTTCCTCTTCAGTAGTAGTGATGGTGCCAAGTCTTGAATGCAAAATTCTCCTCTCTTCGCCTTTAACCTGCCGCATATGGTAACGATGTGATTTCAGGGAAGAATTACGCAGTAGAGCAAGGAAGACAAAACACCAGCCTGAATCTGTTGTGCAGGGAACTTGGTTTGTTCTTCACTGTGGGTGTATGGGGACTGAAGGGGTAATGGGATAACTTCGTGCCAAGAACTCAGAAATGGCAAACTCTCTTCAGCATGCTGAAAGAGGGCTTAGTTTATGCTACGTAGGTGGTGATGCACAGTGAGTCATGTGGGGTTTATTGGCTGAGAAATTAATTCAACCCTAAAACCAATTCCCAGGTTTGTTTTCCCTGTTCTGTCCCAGCAGCCAGCAGGTGTGTGAAGTAACATACTGTATCTCCTGCTTGCATTTAGGAGCATTCTGGAAGAGTCTTTCGACTTCAGTTTGATGAGTTTCAGATCGTCAGCAGCTCGCATGATGATACCATCCTCATCTGGGATTTTCTGAACGACCCAGCTGCCCAAGCAGAATCCACTCGCTCCCCGTCCAGAACATACACCTACATCTCAAGATAAATAACACTACACTGTACCTCACACTTGCACAGGTAAAAATAAATACATCAATAAAAAGAGACTCAAAGGGTGACACTGGATGTCATGCCAAGCATGCTGCTTGAATGGTTACCAGGACCAGTCAGTATTTCTCATCTTGGATAAGCAGTAATTACAGTGTCCTGTAAGAGGATAGAGATGGTTTTGATGCCTTAGAATAGAGGCTTTATCCTAGGATTTGTGGCATGTGCTGCCTGTGTTTTCCTGAAGAACCTCTCTTCCTCTGTTCCATCACCATCAACAATTAAATCAGCTGTCACTGATGTCTAGAAAGAAGGAGGGTTTCTGCAGAGTGAATAGAGCAGCTGCTGCCTAACAAGGGGATGCAGATGGCCTGACCCTGGGCAGTTGTCACCAGGTAGGAGGACTTTGCCAAGAAGCGTCAGCTTTCTTCCCTCCCCCTGAAGTGGTGACCATTCCTCTCGCTCTGCAGCAAGCTAATTCAAGAGAACAGTTTGGCTAGAACTGAGGTACAAGCCCAGGTAGATTAAATCAAGATGTGTCAATGTGCAAAATCATTTACTTATAAGACCTGGCCCTCCTTCTCTCTACCTGCTACCGCATGTGTGTTAAATTACTAATGCCAGAGCTTGGCTGGTCTGTCCATCACCTTACCCTTATGTATTGGCCAACACAGTGTGGGGAAGAGATAGTATTTCTTGCTTGATTCGGATGCAGAGTGGATTCGATATATGAGGTCAGAGTGGGTTAGGCACTACCCCTGTTACCAGCTTGAGAAAAATGGCAGAAGGGCTGACTGAATTCTGCAAGAGGTGACAGTGGCCATGCAAATGCTCTTATGGGGCCCATCCTGTATTCCGTCTGTTTGATGGATAAGTGTAGGTCACGCTCTGGAGCTGTCAGCCCAGCAGTCTTTGTTTCCCTAAGCGCTCTGGTCAATGAGGTGTTCTTTTAAATCTGTAAAAGGTTTAGTACGAACAGGGTTTGTTTGTTTTGTTCTGTTTTTGTTTTGTTTTGTTTCCAGGACTCATTTAAGCTGCAGTATTTAAATTATCTGCCAATGCCAGGACAAAAGAACTATCCACGTAACCAATACTTGCTGAAGAGAGTGCTCTCAGACTTGTTTCTGGAACAAAGTTGGCATGCGGTTGATCTCAGACAGGGTCTACTCAGCGCGGCTGACTGCTAAAGTGCTGCTATATCAGAAGATGACTTTTATCTGACATGAACGATTAACATTTTTAAACCCTCCCTTTTTCCCCCTCTTCCCCATTTTCCTTTTCACTCCTCTTCCCTGTGCCCTCTTTGGTTCCCTTCCAGACCCAGTCACAGATGTCCTATGAATATATTTAAGATGTTGCCAGAATGTCTTGCTTTGCTGTTAAGCAGAAGACTTATAGCCACAGTGCACCCTGCTGAGAGAGTCACTTCAGGGGTGGGAGGATGGGTGGGGAGAAGGCTGCTACTTTCAGACTGAAATCAATATCCATTGCTGGGCCTTTATAAAAGCATTCAACTCTGAAGAGCAAGAGAAACACTTAAAACAGCCAGACCAGGGGTCCTCCTCCCTGCGGCTTTTGGCTGTTCTGACTACAGAACTATTTTTTTGTGGAGAGAGGACCCTTGAAATTTGACTGTTATGAGCCAAATCCATCTCTTTTCTCTCCTGCCTGCTCTGCTAACCCTTTAGAAGCTGGATGTGTATTGTAATCTCCCTTATCATCTGCTTGGCTGGGGAATGAAAATGAAAAGCTTAAAACCCCTTTTGCCAAAGTCCCAAGCATGATGGCCCGGGGTTGAGCTCCCGTCCCCATCGCAGTGTGAGCGTTGGCTGAGGGCAGTATTTCACTAGGAACGGGGTGGTCTGTACCAAGGACAATCTTCCTCCTGACACTGACCCTGGGGACAGTGTGTTGCTGGTGGCTTAGGAGTCGTTCTGTAGGTGGGATGAAGCCTGAGGCTAGGATGAGGAGAGCTGGACGTTACTCTCTTCTTCCCACCCGCTTTTCCCTCAAAGAGGCAGTAGCCCCGTGCTGGAAGCGGGAGCTGCTAAGAACCTTGTGGAGCTCTTGAGTCTGAGCCACCCCATCAGGAGTGGGGATACTACCCGAGTACTCTGGCCACGACAGCAAGATTTTGCTCGTATGCCCAGTGGTGGGACACCAGCCCCGGCTGATGGCAACTGGGTAACTGAATGTGGCCATGAGTGTGGCCAGTAAATTCAGCAGTAGCTCCAGGACAGTTCTACAGTGTTTCTGTGGCTGCTCCTTCCAGAAAGCATTAGAAGGGAGAGCTCTTGCTGCGTTCCCTAACCTACGTGCATGCTGCAGTGCAGATGAGGGGCATGAGGCAATTAGTCCCCTCCTGACAGCTGGGCTGGGTCTTTGCTTTGCAGCTGAGGCTTTTGTGAGCTGACACGGGTGAGAAGGCGAAAGTAGCCCCAAAAAGGAGGGACATGGGGAACAGTTCTGCATGTCTCCAAACTAGACAAAGAGGTCTGGGGGAAAACAGCTGTTTCTACAGAACCAAAAAGAATTGCAGCAGGCCTGCATTTGGATCAGAAACGATTGTTTAAGTCAGACCTGATTATTCCGGGCTGAGCCCACATTTTCACTGTAGCTCTTGAATAACCCTCGCTGCTTTAGTAGGGTGTTGCTCCAGTCCCACAGTCAGAAAGCAGGGCCCTTTGTCTCTGGGGTAGAGAAGTTTTAAACAGAGTTAGTAACACCTTCTAAATTGGAACTTGGCAGATGGGAAATTTTATTTAGCCATTCTCATCAACTTCACTTTGCTGCGGAAGCAGTTGCATCGTTTCTACGTGCTTGGGATGCAGTTTTTCCACCAGTGAAATTTTGCAAGGAGCTGAGCCAAGCGTCCCCAGAGAGCAGTCCAGAGGCTTTAAAGCATTTTGGTGACAGCCAAGATGGTCAAAAGGCAATGGAGTTAGGGAGGAAGGGATGGCCAGTGCTTGCAGGGTAACCAGTACAGCTCTAAAAGCGCATGAGCAGCAGTGTTAAGCACCCAGCTCCCTGTATTTTCACTGAGGCAAGAAACTGCATCAGTGCTGAAGAGCAGCTCACAGCATGTGGTGACACTCCAGTTTTCAGGGTTTTTTGAACTACTGTTGTAGAAAGAGTCAAACATGTTAAATCTCTTAACGTACCATTGACAGTATGACCTGTCGCTGCAGAGTTCTTAAAGTTCTGGATTTTAATCACAAGGTCTTCACAGCTAATTATGGCCCTACTTCCAGGTCTAGGAAGGCTGTTTGGGATTTCAGGCAGTTAAGATAGCACATATACTGCAGTCCCAAATCAAAACTGGCTGGAGAGTGTAGAGAATGAAAGTTTACATCCCAAACTTCCCTGAACTCAAGTTACGAGTCTTAGATCCTAAGTTCCGTTTTTGCAAGGTCTGTAGTTTGGTCACCTGTAAGCAGTGTGTACAACCTTAGCTGCTGGCTGCTGATTTAATAGTCATTTTCCATCTTTAGTTTGTCTCATCTTCTGTCTTCTACCCTTAGATTATTGTAGAAAGCAGTGATCTATTCTCCCAGCCTCTGAAGATGTGTAATATTTTAACTGCATCTTTGGGGCCGAAAGAATGCCTTTTTTTTTTTTCCTAATTGGGAGAATTTGGGAAAAACAAAAGACTAGTTGGCCAAACACAGACACGACACCACCACTGCAGTTTGTCATTGGTTCTCATAGCCCTGCTGCTCCATGCTGCTGTTCTGCAACTTCTAAGCACTGTGGGGTACTTGAGTGGTACCACAGTTTGAACTCTGCTGTGTAGAGCTGATAAGGTACAGTTTGTGAGCCACAACTGAAATCTGTGTGTGGCAAATGGCAAGAACTGTGTCTCATTGTCAAGAGAGGGCTGTGTCTGGGTACTTAAATACAGAATTGCTAAGTGGGGAGAATTTCTGCCCAATTTCTGAGTTGTACACATTTTCTTATAGCTAAGAAGGAAACTGAAGTTATCTGATCTAACTTAAACTTGAATCTGCCACAGCTTGACATTTGTTGGTGTTCATTGTGCACCCAGGGAGGAGTAATCGGGTAAGTAGATCTCCCAGTGTCAGAAGAAAGTGGCTCGTGTGTGTGTGCGTGTGTGTGAGTGTACAAGAGTGCATGTGAGAGAGAGGTGTTAGCACGAACCGAATGCGTAATCCCTCAGCCAGGTTGGAGTCATTGTAGAGTTTGTGATGAAAAGAACTGGAAGAGATAAAAACAAGGTGTGAAATTGTCAGTGGGCTTTAAGTGTTGCACATCACTTAGAAATGAAATGGAATGAATCTCTGTGCTGCATCGAGATCGTCACTTCTGCCACAAGTAGGAAGCTCACACTAGCCTTCCCCCTTGGACTATGGGATCGAAAGTACTGGAGATGTGGGACTGCAAGAGCAGGACAATCCATCATGGCCATTCCGTCTCCTGCTTGTGACTCCTTTGGCAATGGGGCACAGTTTTGCTGCAAATATTTCTCATCCTCAGAGGAATACAGCTTGCTTTAAAATATGCAAATAGAAAATGGCATGAAGGAATTTGCAACGAGAGAATTTCTGCAGCTGTCTCTTTCGGAGCAGCTCCCTCTGCTCCCCTTTAACTTTCAGGGACAGACATATTCTCTGTTGGAACAGAAGGATTTGGGTGACAAGTTTAAAAGCCTGTGATCATCAGAAATGCTGAAATGCTTTAAACTTGTTTCTAAACTGGAAGCTGGCTTGGACCACCGTGCTCTGCCTACCCACCTCCTGCTCCAAAGGATCCTTTTATTTTTTTTTTTATTTTTTTTTTAACAGTGAAAAAGCTGGAGAGTAACATGGGCATTTCTCTGCTCCCAGGCATAGATTTCCTGCTGCGGCCACTCGGTCCTTTCTCAGTCTGAGCAGAACTCCAGGCTTGGGTCTGAGGTTCTCGGCATCCCAACTCCAGCGGGGAGTTGTTGATATTCCGCTCATCTCCAGGTCGAGCTCTTTCCCTAACTCTGTTAGTTTCCCTTAATGCCATTTAATACTTGCTTTTTGTGGCTAATGATCCCTAAACTAGCCTGTGCGGCAGCATTTGTGGTTGCCCCATGGTACAGGCTGCCCTTCCTAGGTAGGGAAGCCAATGAGATGGAGCTGCCAGTCTTCCTACTGCAGACTGGCTCTTAACTGAAAAGGCGGAGGTGACCCATATGGTTGAAAGCTCAGAGAGGAGGGTGGGGATGGAGACAGATCTCTGCGGAAGTGGAGACAATACTGAAAATAGCCTAGCTTGTGTACTTGGCTCAGAAGAATCGGGATATTCTGTGGAAACATTGAAAGTCATCAGGAGGTAGTGGAGTTGTGCCTCCAAGGGCTGCAGTGGTCAGCAGATGCCCCCTTTTAGGTTGCACTGGGGCATGAGGAGACAGGGACAGTCTAAATTACAGCAGCCAAGAGAAGAAATGAGCTTTGCCAGGGTCTCCAAGTGGCATGCATGATGCATCTGACGTGCTGAGCCTTGCCCTGCTGTTGTTCCCCCAGAAGCAATAAGCTCTAGGAGAGGGAAACAGCAAGTGACCAAGCTGTCCCCCAGAGGAGGTCTTCATATGAAATCCCTCCTTCCTCCTGCCAGCACATCCCTGCTGGCTTGACTGGCATGAGGGGCCCACAGTCACTCTGTCCCCACTGTTAATACAGAGAATCACTTGTCACAGAAGCAACCGGCCTCTCGGGCGCGTTCCTTCTCCTCAGCCTCAGCAGCGGGTTGAGAAGAACGGCTGCCTGCCGAGGCTGAGCACTCGACTCCCCCTTCTTTGCCCCTCACCCTGTCTTTTTTTCTTTTTTTTTTTTAATGAGGTGTAGCCTTCTGGCTACTGGCAAATTCCCAAAGCTTCTCTCCCAGAGTAAGCCTTGACATAGTGCCAGAATAAATCATCCTTTGTCTTGTCAGAAAATGTTTCCCTTGACTTTCTGCTTGTTTTCAAAGACCATTGGTTTTCTCCTTTTGCCCAGTGGATATTCCATGGAAGTTGTCACCCATGATCGATCCTCAGTGATGCTAAGCTGATCCTCTCAAAACTGTGGGGATTCTGATGTACATAGATGTACAACCAGCGAAGATCGCTTAACATACTGTAACCAACTCCTAAAATAGGTCCCCTGTTTCAGCAGCCTGTGGCCCAGGAAGTTGCTGTGATTTCTGCTCAGGCAGGAAACAAATGCAGCTGTAGCCAGAGAGGTGAGTGTGCAGGAGCAGCCCTTGTCGCCCAGCTCCGGCCTCTGTCACAAGTCGCAGCCGTTACAAGCAGCACGTGGTGATCTGTCGGTCTGCGTAGCGCAGGTTTACGTAAGAGCGAGGTCCCACTGCTGGGGAGGGTTGTCCCAAGCTGCTTGCAGAGCTGGCGATTGGCCTTGGAGTGGGAAAACATCCAGGCACTCCGGTGTGGGATTCTTGGTTTGGGGGTATAACTCAGCTTTTGGCTACTTTGTCCTTCGTGTAACAGGGCCCTCCCTAGCCACAGTTCTGAGGTGGCGTAAAAGCATTTTGGACACTGCAATTGAACTGATCTGGTTTCTCCCAAGCTTTTTACCCCACTACCTTTCTCAGAGCTCTGTGCCTACCAAGCCAGCCTGTGCTGCATCACTCCAACCTGCTCAGACTGAGAGGGATGTGGAAGTGGGGGAAGCGAGAAAGAACATGGTTTCTCCAGAGTTTTCTGTTTGTTACTGCTCTATTTGTTATCTGGATTCTTAAGTAATGAGTGCTTTGAATTTTGTGATTATGTTACGGTGATGTGTAGTTAACGTACTAATGTTCACTTGAGCTAGAATCATGGTAACAGTGTGTTTTTGTTTTTGTTTTGTTTTTTTTTAACTGTTCAGAAAATAACTTAAATACAAATATAAAGATTAAGCTGTGAATCTCTCCTGTTTTCCTTTGGAGGCGAAGGGCCCTGTCAAGCTACAAACCCGTGTGTCCTGCGTGTCCTGTAGCGTTGCCCGTCCCGTGGCCCCGCGTCGTCTCGCGTGTGCAGCGTTGAGCACCTGGACCCGCTGCAGCCGGGCAGCCTTGGCCCAAGTGCTGGGTAGGGGCAGCTGGATGCAGGGCACAACACGGGTCGGCTCCGCTTCGCGCTGCCGCGTGGCCCTCGCTGGGGAATGCGGCACAAAGCACCGCGCTGGCAGGCAGGAGGAGCACTTATTCCTAAAGCTGCAGCATTCTTTTTAATTAAGAAACTCTATTCATGGCTCATGGCCTCTAGCTGGGGCAAATGAGTCCGGCCCGTACGGCGGAGAGCGGACGTGGCTGACACGCAAGAGCTCAAACCGTCCTGCCCATTAGGAGCGGGTGTCGGGGGAGAGGCTGTGAGGACTCCGTGCTCTTCTGGAGGCTGTTGCGGGCTCCTGGTTGGAGAAGCACAAATCTGTTTTAGAAGCTAATCAGAATCCTGCTGCTCAATAATGAGTGAGTAATTGACACAGCTCAGCGCCGACGTGCACCGCGACGGCGCAGACGCTGCCGCGCGCGCTGCTGGCCGGGGGTTTCAGCACCAGCACCCTTGCCCTCAAAACACCTCTCTTAAAACGCTCCCTTTGATAGCAGCCCGGGAGCGTCGCTGTTCCCCTTCACGGCCCCGGTTAAAACAAAAGCTGCCGCAGTTTTTAAAAACCTCGACTCCTGGGGAGGTCAGAAAACAAACAAGCGCCGCGCTCCTGCCGGCTCTCTCCCTGCTGGCTCCATTCTTGGGAGCCAGCAGGGGACTGGAGATTGCGAAGCCTCCTGCTTTTCCCAAGCACTGGGAGCAGAATTCCTGCCACTTCCAATCCCCGTCTCTCCTCGTGACGCGGCTCCCAGCAGCCTTGCGTCTTGGCAAGGTGGAGGTTGTATTTACGCCACTTGAACCTTTGCAGCTCCCTTCCCGTTCTTTCGTCCCGTATGATAATAGATATGGAAGAAGAATTGCAATGACAGGCTTCATCCATCGTGTCGGATCGCTCTGTAGCGCAGGGGGCAGCTTCAGTACGAGGCTGCCGGTGCGCGCGAGTGAAGCCACTTACCTTTAGCACTCGTAGTCCCTGCGCTCCTGCCGCCGTTTCGGTTTCCCCTATACATATACCCAAACAGACAAGTATCACCCTGTTCTGTACAAAACAGGCTCTCCCCATGGGTTATTTCTTACCATTTCTTAGCTATTCCCTTTCCTTCTTGCCCCTGATATTTAAAGAAAAGGATCAGAATATATTTTTTTCCAAATTTCTCAGGCCACAGCAGTATTCTATGGCAAGAAACAGGTTGGAAAACATCTCCCAGCACCCCTGGCATCAGGTCCAGAGCCTCAAGAGTTGACATGCTCGTGTCTTTGAGGAAGAAAAGCAATTTCCAGTGTAAATTTCCACTGGAAAAGCGCAAACACCACGGCAGCCCATCGTAAATAGATTCGGTGCTTAATTACCCTTTCTGTTTAAAAATGTGTGCCTTATTTCCACTTCAAATGAAGGAGGAAAGTAATGTTTGCCTTAGCTTCAAATTAACAGCATCCGACCAGCCTGCAGCTTTAAAAGAAAGATCCTCTGTTTTTGTATAATTTAAAGACAAGTTTTCAAGAGAATAGTAAGCTCTTGCAAAGGGAAACGTTAACTATTTTAGACCTCTTACTCAAATTAATGTAATTCCTGCCAGAAACGCTTAGGGTGCATCCAGCAGCCGGCTGGTGCTGGGCCTGCCGTGTTGTGTGAAGAGTGAAGGGATCGTGAGCCTGGGGGAGGCAGCCAGAAACGAGGCCTGTGCAAATATTCGTGTTTCTCTTTTCCAAGTGCTCGAGTTGCTTCACAGCCCCTCGTGGGGTCCGAGGTCCTGCCCTGTCCTTGCTGGCAGGGACGGACGTGCGATGCACAGGGATGGGATGAGCCCTGAAGGAGGCTCCGCGCAGCGTGTGTGTGAGTGAGGCTGCTTGAAGGGAGCTCTAATACACACGACTGACTTGTCCCGAGGGATACTCCAGCTTCTCACCAGAGTTATCGTCCCATCCCACGCCCCGTCTCCTAAGCGCGTTAGCAGCCTGAACCTGGCTGGCAGGAGCAGCCGTAAATCCCCCAATCTGCCAGGGACCACTGCAGCTGGATAAGGAATATGAGTGGGGAGGCCTGGCTTTGGAAAGGCCTCACCTACCCAGGTAAATAGCTCTCCCGCAGCCTGAAGGCAGAGCAGGAGGGGTTTTCCCCGCCTGTATGAACAGAGCCATGTGTGGGTGCTCTGCAAAGACGCTGCCAAGCCGACTCCAGCGGGCAATAAGTCGTATTTTTGTGAGAGAAGGTGCTGGGTTTCTTCTGGGCACTACTGCTGCTCACAGAAACGCGAGTCCCGGGTTCACATCATGCGGCCGATGTGTCCCAGGACGGGCACTGACACTGACGGGCAGAGCAACGACGGCTCCTTGGAGGCGACAGCGAGATGGGGAGGCTGCTGGTCATCCGCGTCCTGGTGGCTGTCACGCTGCCCCCGGCCTGGGGACGTTCCTGCTTTTCCAGGAGAGTGCGAGCGGCCTGGCCAGCCGATGGGCTCCACGGGGGCTACGCGGTGCAGCTTTCTGAGTGCCCCTCTGAGGTGGCCCTCGCTTCCCCACAGACCCCGCTTCCGCCCTGCACTGCCCCATGCTGAGCAAACCCCAAGGGGCTGCATTGAAGGCCAGGTCCTCACTGAGGGGTTTCCATCTCATCTCGGAAAAGGACACGGACTCTCCTGCATATCCTTGGGCTGCGATTTACTCACCGCTGGCTCGGGGCGTACAAGAGCCTCGCAGAGCTCGGTCCTTCTCTCCTCCCCAACACCACGAGCAGGATGGACCCTGCCTCTGCCTGGCCACAGGCAGCGGGGCTGGAGCATCCCGCAGGATCCCGGCTGCAGGGGAAGAGGCACCCAGGATCAGCGGTGCCCAAGAACTGTCCTAAAGGAGTTGGGAGCAAGGGCCACCGGGACCCCTGGGGGAGCATCACAGTGGGGCCAGCCCACCACTTTTAAGCCCTAGGAGATGTTGCCAGTCGCAGCTTTGCAGGGTCCCCATCCTTCCGATGGCAGTGCAGCAAATTAAGCGCCTGCCATTAGGCTGCTAATTAAAGGCACTTCATTAGCAGCGGGGGGAAGCAGCTCCTGGCCGCAGCAGAATTGGATTCCGCTGAGCTCCCTGGGGGCCGGCCCGGGGGCGAGGGACTGTGCAGGCCAGGCCGGGGGATGTGGGTCAGCAGCCCCCGACCCACGGCTGCAAAGGGGCTCGGAAGGGGCCGAGTGTCCTGACAGGGCTCCCAGTGTCCCGGGAGCTGCCCGGGGCCTCTGCCCTCCACGAGGCCCCCAGACTCCTCCTCCTGCTCCGGCCGCTCAGGCGCCTCCAATGAGCCCCACGGGCACCCAGGCTGCCATGATCCCCCCGCCTTCAAAGCTTTCCTCGTGTGAAACTGGGAGAAATGAGTCAGGCAGCTGGAGCGGCGCTGCCTTCCTCCCCGCCTCCTCTTCCTCCTCCACCCTGCTCCGATGGCGGCCTCACGCCTCCGGACGGCCACAGGAGCGGGCAGCCCAGCGGGGCCATCGCTGGGGTGAGCACCGCGGGGCAGGGGGCTCCCGGCGAGGGGGGGCTGCCCTGTCCCTGCTCCCCTTGTTCCTCTTGGGGCGTCCCCCCCTCCGCAGCCCATGGGTTTAACCCCCTGCCCGGCTCGGGATTCCTGCTGGGATTAGTGAGGATTTGGCATGCGTGAGCCGGGAGCTGCCGGGTGCTATGGATCCGGCTACTGTGCTCGTGGAGAGGGGCTGCACGTTCCGCCCTGCCACAACAGACTGGTTTGGCCGGGGGGAGCCCCGGCTCTTCCCCAGGGCTGATATCCCTGGACCAGGGATGGCCAATGCGGGTGCACCCAGGCGGGGATTTGCCCTGGGACCACGACATCCCCTCAACCACAAAGGGAGCAGTGACCCGACACAGCTCGTTTCGCGTGTGCCCTTGGCTCCTGCTCTCCCTGATAGAGGGGCCTGTCCCCTCCCTCTCCCCTCTCGCAGCGCCTCACCTTCCGGCTGCTCTCGGTCACGCTCCTGGTGTCCTTCGGCTCCTCCATGCTCTACGGCTACAGCCTGGCCGTGGTGAACGCGCCCGCAGCGGTACGAGGCATTGGGGGGAAGGGGGAGGCTCCGCTACCCAAAAAACAAAGCCAAAATGCTGGATTAGGCCCAGTCCCCCGTGGAGAGCAGCTCATGGAGAAGGACGGGCATGGGAGGGCCCTGGGTTGAGGTTCCCCCAAAACTGGTCGCTGCTGGAAAGGCTGGCGGGGGGAGCTCCTTCCAAGCTGCTCTTGCCCAAGGGCATCCTCGAAAACCCCTGCCCCAACTTTGTGAGATGGAGGCCTGGGCTGCTAACCCCATCATGTTGCCCGCGGGGCTGTCCTGGCCCCGCTGCGCCCTCCTGTGCCCCACAGCCCATCAAGGCCTTCTATAACGCCACGTGGAGCCGGCGGCACGGGCAGGGGCTGCCGCCTGGGCCCCTCACCCTCCTATACGCCCTGACCGTCGCCGTCTTCGCCCTGGGCGGGCTGCTGGGCTCCCTGCTCGTGGGGCTGCTGGTGTCGCGATACGGCAGGTGAGGGGGCCTGGGGACCGCGGCGGGGACAGGGCGGCGCGGAGGGGCTGCCCTGCTGCCTGTCCCCCCAGGAAGGGCGCACTGGGCCGCAGCGCGTTCCTCGTGCTCCTGGCCGCCGCCGCCATGGGCCTCAGCCGGCACCTGGGCTCCCCCGAGATGGTGATTTTCGGCCGCTCCATCATGGGCGTCCACTCAGGTGGGTGCTCCAGGGGTGTGCACGGCCCTGTGGCTCAGTCGCCCACAGCTTTTGTGCTGGAGGAGACTTCATGTGCCCCATGGCCACGGGACACCCCCAGCTCCACGCTGACAGCACCCGCCACAGGGTGGCCTGGGTGTCTCCTGCTCCACGCAGCGTCCCCTGTGCTGTCCCCACAGGCATCTGCCTCAGCGTGGTGCCCCTCTACCTGGGAGAAGTGGCCCCCAAGAGCCTGCGGGGGCTCCTGGGCCTCGTGCCCAGCATCTTCATCTGCCTGGGCGTTTTCTCGGCGCAGGTCCTGGGGCTGCCGGAGCTGCTGGGCCAGGTGAGCGCGATGACCGCCAGGCTACTCGTGCTGGCCCCATCAATGGTGTCACAGCCCCTTTTGACTCCTCGCAGGACCGGTACTGGCCCCTGCTCCTGTCCATGGTGGTCGTGCCTGCCTCCCTCCAGCTCCTGCTGCTGCGCTGCTTCCCAGAGAGCCCGCGCTACCTGCTCATCGAGAGGAACGACATCCCCAGGGCCACCGAGGGTGAGGGTGACTAGGGGGTGCTGAGTGCTGGCCAAGGTCTCCCGAGAGCAGCTTCAACCTTGGGCAAAGCACAGCACCTCACCGTGTACTCCCCTTGCCTGGACATACTGCTTTTAGCCCCTTAGGAAAAGCTGCTGCAGCAACACTGGGTCTGGCAGGGCCTCTTACACCGCCTTGCTCTGCCTGGGGCCCATCACCGTGGTGTCAGGGCAGGTGCCCTAAGGAGGCCACACTAGGCACGGAGCCGAACCCGCCACGCGTGGGTGACCCCCTGCTCTGCCTGCAGCACTGCGCTGGTTCCTGGGCACCTCCGACGTGCGGGACGAGGTGGAGAAGATGCGGGAGGAGCAGCGGTCGCTCTCCTCCGTGGACGCGGTCTCCGTGTGGCGGCTGCTGCGGGACCGCTCCGTGCGCTGGCAAACGCTCTCCGTGGTGGTGGTGAACGCCGGCATGCAGCTCTCGGGGATCGACGCCGTAAGCCCTGCAGGGTCCTCAGCCAGGACGGAGCTGAAAGCCGGCAGCTCCATCCTGCCCCTTCCCCGGCAGGTCTGGTTTTACACCAACACCATCTTCAAGGCCGCGGGCATCCCGGCGCCCCAGATCCCCTACGTCACCGTGGGCACCGGAGCCATGGAGATCGTGGCGGGGCTCATGGGGGTGAGCCAGGAGCCAGGGCGGGAGAGGGGGGCAGTGGGGAGACCCCCCCAGCCCTTCTCCCAGCCTCCGCTCCCGGGCAGTGCGTCGCCATCGAGAGGCTGGGCCGGCGGCCCCTGCTCCTCGCCGGCTTCTGCTCCATGGGCGTCTGCTCGGCCGGCCTCACGGTCTCGCAGCTCCTGCAGGTAGGAGCCGGTGGCCGCCGCGCGTACCCAGGAGCTGGGGCACGCAGCGCACTGCGACGCTCGCGGCCACTCGTCCCTCCCCAGGCCGCGCTGCCCGGGATGCGCTACGTGGCCGCGACCTGCGTGGTGGGCATCATCGCCGGCTTCTGCCTGGGACCAGGTGGGCACCAGCGGGGAATCACCCTCAATCCCTCACTTTCCCAGCCAGGAAAAGCCCTAGCAGGATTCCTAAGGTGCCACCAGAGGTGGCATCCAGCCCCGGCTCTGTGCAAGTGGCTCCGTGCCCTTAAGCGAGTGTGGGCATGAGGGCCGCTCGGAGAGCCAGGAGTGAGACCTGGCCCGGTTTACCCAGTTGATGTATTAGTGGAGCTGGGAGCAGATCTATAATTCATCCTCAGCCCAGACTTTCTTCGCTGTAATTACATCTTTAATTAGGATTTTAATGGCTCATTGTTCACAAACAATGATGAATAGGACTTCTAAAACCAAAAAATATATAATCTCTATTCTGGGTGAGCTGTGAGTAAGAGTCCATCAGGGGCTCTGCTTCTCCCTGAATTATTACCTTTTTTTTTTTTAAAAAAAAGGCATATTTTGTTGACTCATCCTTTATAACAAGGTCCCTGCCCACTCCATGCCAGGCAATGGGACCCACATTGAAACCACAGATCCCTGCGTGTCTGGGGACGTGCCCTGGCCCCCGCCAGCAAAGGGACGTGGTCCTGGGGCCCAGGAGTCCAGGGCACAAGGCAGCAAGGGCTGCATCCTTGCAGGAGAAGCAGCCACGAGCTGCACCAGGGAAGTGGGGACAACGCGACCCCAGCACTGTGTTTCCTCCTCAGCGTTCAGACTGGAGGCACTTGCAAAGGGAGGGCCCTGGGGTGGTGTGAGGGGGGCACTAACCCGTCCTCCCCGCAGCCGGCGTCCCCTTCCTCATGACGGCCGAGCTCTTCACGCAGTCGCGCCGCCCGGCTGCCTACACCATCGGGGGGTCCCTCAACTGGCTCTCCAACTTTGCCGTGGGCTTCATCTTCCCCTTCCTGCAGGTACCAGCGCCGCAGGGCCGCGGGAGGAGGAGGGAAGGAGACGGCGGCTCCTGTTGCTCCCCTGGAACAGGGTTGGCTCTGGGTGCACCCAGGCCTGGGGATGCTGACAGGAGCTGACCCCAGCAGGGACAACGGGGAGGGCAGATGCCCTGTGCTGGGCTTGGGGTGCGTGGACGTCCGCCCCGCGCCCGCTCTTGCCCCCCACAGGTGTCAGCTGGCCCCTTCTGCTACCTCTTCTTCTGTGGCGTCTGCCTACTCGTGGCCCTCTACATCTACATCGTTGTCCCCGAGACCAAGAACAAGACCTTCATGGAGATCAGCCAGACCTTCACCACCCGCTGCTCCTTCCCCTCCATGCCAATCCGCCCCGTCGGGATGGTGAAACTCGGGGGCTACGGAGCCCTGGAGAACAGCTCGACTGGAGGCCTGGATTCCCCCGCTGTCCTGATGTCTCTCCACACCCTCCCAGCCCAGGCGCAGGAGGTGGTGGAGGAACCTCAGGACTGCAGGTGCCAAATTGCTCTAGGTCTGCAGGACTTGTCACACGGCTCTGCCTCATCCTCCTGCTGCCACCGCCTGCTCCTCCAGCCTGGGGATGTGCTCACAGGTCTCCAGGCAGCTGAGGGCATCCTCACCTCCCCATCCCAGCACCTCGCTCCTTCCAGACCTTCCCACAGAATGGCTGAGGTTGGAAGGTACCTCTAGCGATCACCTAGTCCAAGTCCCCCTGCTCAAGCAGGGACACCTAGAACATGTGGCACAGGGTCACGTCCAGTCAGGCTTTGAAGATCTCCAACTCATTCTTTACCCTCATCCCACTCACACTCAGTAGATATTCAGGGGAATACATGGCAAGATCACTTACAGTTTGACTTTGTGTGCCTTCTACGTATCAAAATAGTGCTTAAGACAAATGTCATGAATACCTAAAAAAATTGAAACGTAATTAAAACAATAAAAATCAAATAGCAGTACTTTGAAGAGGACCTGCACGCTTAGCTTTCTTTCTGAGGTAAACTGATGGCATTCCATAAACTGATGGAATGAGAGAGTTGAGAAAAATAATACACTGAAAAGCAGAGAGAGAAGAAGAAAAGGGGAAAAAACAGGGAGGTGAAGGCACCAGGGTGGGGTCCCGCTTGCATCAATGACCACCACAAAGGGAAAACCATGTTTAGACAGACCCTGAAGACAGACATCTGGATGGTATGGACAGAAATGACATTGCTACAAAGTAGGGGCAGCAACTGCTCTCAAATACCAAAGGCGATGTCCTGAACAAGGACCATGCTTACCTATCGACTGCATGACTCACAATAATTCTACCTCCTTTCAATTATACTTCACAAAAAAAAATGAAAAAGTTTTGGGGAAATGTAAAGCAAATAAAGGGCATTTCTTTGTAACCTCTAAGACTTCAGTAATCTATGAGAGGCTGATGATTTTATCACTCCTAACCTGCCTTTTAACCTCCCTTTACTCTCAGGCCTACTCCTCCTCTTTACTCAGTCCTACTCCCCATCTTTACCTGCGATCTTACTCCCCCTGTTTACGCTCAGTCCTACTCCCCATCTTTACCCTCAGGCCTATTCCTTTCAACACAGCTCAGAGAGCCCGTGTCCAGCTAAACAGATAAATCAGTGTTTAATCATTCAGATTGGTGAATGTAGGGGGCCGTCGTGAAACGTCTCGAGTTGCACGCCAGGGCAAACAGAGGTCAGCTCTGCCTGTGTGCCCAGCATGGCTTCTTGCAGAAGCGTCCCTCGTGCTGTGAAAGACCTCTAGCATCAGGGGATTCCCATTTCATGCCCCAAGTGGTTCAGTTCAGGGAAACCCGCTGCCTAGGGGCCAGTCTGTTATGCTGGCTATTCATGGGCTCCGAGCAGCTGGATATCACTTGTATTTGTGGTTGACCCTTTCGAGGACTTCCGGAGAATCTGGAAGACTTCCTGGCCATGGAGCAATGTGGACCTGGACCCTCACGGGTCTCCCAGCCGGGACATGGCAGCTGCCACTGCAAGGAGCTCTCGTGGGTGAAGCAACCTGCCACGACGCTGCAGCCGGCACCTTGGGCATCACCTCCATGCTGGAAAAGCTGCTTTTCCAGGGATGACACCTCCTGAACAACCAAGGGGCAGGGGTATCTCCTGGAGCCTGGGCACATGGACATCAGCTGTGCGAGGTGTTTAATAAAGAGCGTTGTCTCCAGCACTGGTGTCTGGTGATGCGGGCATGGGATGCGAGAGACCTGGTGAGTGGTGACAGGGGACGGACCCTTCCTCTGCGCCTGGACTAATCCCCACGTGTTGCTCTGACACAGACTCACTGAGTTTCTGTATATGCTCCGGCCCTCTTTAATTCCATCCGGAGGCCGTGGCAGGCCTGTGACTTGTGTGTTTGGTGTCCAGCTGCTGGCTCGCAGGTCCCCAGAAATAGGTGGTGGAGGCTGGTGCTGCCCGCCAGCCCCAGCGAGGAGCCAGCCCTTTCCGCAAAGCCCCCATGGGAGGCAGGAATGTGGCCTGCAGCGAGTGCCAAGGTGGCCCACATGGTGCCATGACCAGGCCAGGGCAAAGCATCCACGACGATGCGGGGGGCTCAGCCAAACTGGCCCCCCTCGGACCCGGCCCTGGTGTCTCCATCACCATCAGCCTGTTTGGGATCTCTCCATGCAGCTTCACACGTGCTTTAAGGGACCTGAGCATCAGCCGCTTCCCCCTCTGCCTCCCTCCCGACTCGGCTGCTCTCGGCAGCAGAACAGAGCGGTAAATATGTGCAGCATTACATATGTATAATGGAGTGTAAATAACCCCAAAAAGTGCATTGTAAATAGACTCCAAGTTTATCCTTTATTAATGAGGCACTGAGTGCCCTGCTGTTTTAGAGCAGCGAGACTTTCATAATATCAAAACCTAAATTACACTTGTGTCTCTCATTCCCAGCAAACGACAGCATCATTTCAGGCCTCTTTGCCACTGGTATTTATTTATTCCGGTATTTATTTATCTTTCTGGCCCAGCATGCAGGGCGGCCCAGGAGGTCTCCTGCCCTCTGTGTGGGGTGCAATGGGCCCCCAGGAGCAGCCCTGTCCTCCAGAGAGGGCATGAGGAAACCCCATGGTGACAGGGCACCAAGTTTTCACCAGGTTTCCCTTTAGGATATGGGACCAGGCCCTCCGTGTGGGCCTGTCAGTCCCACCTGGACCACCCCTTAGGCATAATAGGCAGGACGGGAGGTGGCTCAGGTGCTCATGTTGTCTCAGGAGGCCAAGTCCTCTGGCTATGTTCAAAGAGACCATGAAAACCTGGTTTAAGGTTCCCAGCTGTAACTTGATGTCTGGATGTGTCCCCGGGCCATGCCCGGAAGGCAAGGGGGTGTCTCCCTGCTCCAGTGTGTGCAGCCCCAGCAGGGACGGATGCTGGGGACACTCACCTGCCCAAGAGGGCCAGCGGTTGGGTGGGTCCCTGAGTCCTGCCCCACCACAGCGGCCAGTGGAAAATGTTTTGCACCAGCTTCAAACCCTGTTCGCACAAGGCACCATCCAAACTATGTGTGTGCGCAGAGACGCTCCCCCTCGGGGAGAGCCGCTCTGCCCACGGCAGCCCCTTCGCTACCCCATGCAGCCTTGCCCCACTGGGGAGCCACACGGAGCGGCAGAAACCATCTCCTGAAGCCCCTTGCCACTAAATGGTGGCCACAGCCACTCAGCCACCTTGGCCACCAACCCCGGGGAGCACGTGGAGCACATGGGGGCTGGCAGCCCCCCGGGCCCTGCTCACGGAGCAGAGCTGGCTCAGCCCCGCACGCCTCCGCGTGCCAAGCAAGCTGCCCCCTGAGCCTGCCCCTTGGGTGCGTCCTTGGAAAGCGCCCTTTTATGGGCAAAAAAAACGAAGTGCCCGGGCTTTTTTACCGGGCTCATCCAGGTGGTGTTTGTGCAGGAGACCTGGTGTGAAGCCCCAGGGATGTCCACCAAGCCAGCAGGTCACCCCCTTAGCCCCCCACCCCTGCCACACAGCCCAATATAAAAAAAAATAATAGTTGTAAATATAAGTACATAAATAAGTAAAAACAAAATTAAAATAAAGTAATAATAAAATAAAATAAAATAAAATAAAATAAAATAAAATAAAATAAAATAAAATAAAATAAAATAAAATAAAATAAAATAAAATAAAATCACTGGATGAATTTAGAGGAATATCCTGACTCCGCACCCCCTGGGGGAAGGCTCTGCTTGGCCCTGGCAGGCAGGAGGGCGCCCGGGCGGCCGCGGCGCTCGCGGCCCCGGCCCGGTGCCGGTCTGGGCAGCGGGACGAAGGTGCCCGGCGAGGCGGCGTGCCGGCAGATGGCACTCCCAGAATTTATGGCTCCAGCAAGCTGCCTCTCGGAGAGCAGTCATGTAGGAGATGTCCTATTATATGGGCAGTTGACTTTAATAGTCATTGTGTGCTTAAAGCACAGCAAAACAACAGTGGGAAAAAAAAAAAATCCCCACTCCACTCGGATGGCCCTTTTCCCCCCAGCCCTGCTAGTCTATTTGTACAGTAAATTAAAAATATGAATCACTTCTCTCTACTGCCTCCCCAAACACTCATCCTGTCAGGCTCTGTGTTGTCTTCATTTGTATTACCTTAATTTAATGTTAATTATGTTCTTCATTTACAAAGAACAAGCATTTACACTCCCCGTCTGGGGATTTTCCACGCTCGCGGTCTCCCCGGATGGGGCGGCAGCGGCGGTGCGGGGCGGAGGGGGTCGCAGTGCAGAGCGGGGGGCGCAGGGATGTCCCCCTGTCCCCACACCGGCCGCCCTCCGCGGCGGCGATGAGCGCCGTTGCCTTCCGATTTATGAAAGTGGACGGCGGCCGCGCTTAAACCCCCGCTAATAAATCGCTTTAAAAAGGTCCGCGGCCAATGGAGGGGAGTGATTTGTGGCGGGGTGTCTGGGGGGGGGACTGGTGCAGCGGGGGGCACGTGGCGGGGCTGGGAGCCTGCAGGCCGTCCTGAGAAAACTTCCCAGCCCTGTTGCCTTGATGCCTGCACAGAGTTTGGCAGCCCTGCTCCGTGCCTCAGTTTCCCTGATAGCATCCAGGGGATGGAGTTGTTTACCCCCCCAAAACCCCTTACCCAGCCCAGCATCTCCAAGGGGACACAGGAGCATAGGGACATGGGGGCTTGTCCCAGGGAACCGCTGGTTTGCAGCACCCCACCTCCATCACCCCCGTTTCCATGGAAATAGCCCAGTTTTTATGGGGTGCAGCCCTGAGTGCCCCCCTGGCCATGCTGGGGCTCAGTGAGGCTGCGGCCTCCCTGGGAGCTGAGGCCGTGCACGTTGTGACACAAGTGGAGCTGGCGCAGGGAGGCCGGGCAGGGCGGCGCATCCTCCCTGTTAGCGGTGACTTCTCCCACACGTCCCCACCTCCAAATAGCTTCAAAACAGGCATCGGGAGCAGCCTCGCGCGCACACGCATGGGGACACGCGCACACTACCTCTAACGCCTTAATTAATGACAACGGCGCCTTTTTTCCCTTTTTTTTTGCATTTTTTCCCTTTTCTTTTTTCTCCCCCCTCCATAAGCGCTTTAATGCGCGCTCGCAGCCCGGCTGGTCCCCACAGCCACGGAAATATTAGGTTGACGGATGTGGTGTGTCGCCAGCGCTCCCCGCACGCCGCTGCCTGTCAGCCCGCCGCCGATGACATTAACGCGGGCAGAAAGTGATGACAAATGCCCGTTATCAGGGAACGAGGCCTGTGACAAATCGCACGGCGCCTCGCGAGCGGCCCCATTACGCTGTAATAAAAAAAGATGGATGGCCCCGCGCGCCGGGGCCTGGCGCTAATGCGATTTCGCCCGGTCTCGCCGGGTTCTAATTAAGGCAGAAAGCGGCGAGTGAACAGGCGGTCCCGGGGCCTGACCCCCCCCAGCCCTGCTCCTGCGCTGTCCCCCGGCAGGGAACGCGGATGGGGGGTCCGTGCTGGCCTGGCCCTGCTGGGGGCATCCGAGGTGCTGCCAGGTGTGGGGGACGCGGGACGAGCGGCCCCCATGGTTCGCAGGCCA
Organism: Tinamus guttatus; assembly: GCF_059628265.1. Lineage (NCBI taxonomy): Eukaryota > Metazoa > Chordata > Aves > Tinamiformes > Tinamidae > Tinamus > Tinamus guttatus. The sequence goes on from NW_028288848.1 coordinate 6,475,470, forward strand.
ATGTCACCTCGACCATCTGCTGCTGCTGTGCGCGGGAACGGGGGGGCTGAGCCCAGGGCTGGCGGGGAGGAGAGCCCGTCAGGAGAGCCCCAACCCACCCCGTCACAGCCGGGAGCTCTGCTGGTCTCTGTGACCCCCCCCGTGCCTCAGTTTCCCCGAGGGAGCTGCTGCGTTGGCTGCCCAGGCCAGCGCACCCGATAGCAACAGCCCGCAGGGGACGAGGCGCAGGAGGTGGCCCCTTTGCGGAGCTCCTGCTCGTCGAGGTGTTTCGGCTGGGTTGTTCACGGGAGCTTGCAGGGTTTGGCCACCAAGGCCACAGCAGCTGCTCTTGCCCCGCTGAGCAGGGACGCGGCTCCTGGGCGTGCGGCTGCTTTGGCTTCTCCACGCACAGCCAAGGAGGTTTTCCTCGGGATGGATCCATGAGTGCGTCCTGGGATGATTTACTGTCTAGTTCAGGGAGTTCTTCAAGCTCCCAGATATTCACAGCTCTCTGTGTCCCCCTCCCTGCTGCACGGACCTTCAAATGGGGCTTTTACAAACCTGAAATATCGCTAGAGCAAAACTGATCCTAAATGGCAACCATTTCTCATCAGGGTATCCTGCTTCTGCAGGAAAAGCTGCAGCTCTGGGTCTGGACCTCCTCACCTCTCTGTTTACTTACCAGATTCTACACCCTGCAGGTATGTTCAGGCTTTTCCAGCATGGCACTAAGCAGTGTCCCTAGTAGCTTCCTCTGACGGATGCTCCGCAACTCCAAGCCAGTGTTCAGAATAGGTGCAGAGGCCACGGAAATGATGTGGAAAAAGATCACCAAGAGCCCCAGGCTACGCACTGAGCTCGTGCACCTGGGGCTGGGTCAGTCACTACCAAGAAGAGGTGACAATGTCCTTCCCGTGCCCTTCCCGTGGCGATGTCCTGGCTTGTGACCATGGCATCCTCACCTGTCCCCAGCAGGTAGGAAAAGCAACGTGCCAGGGCGGCCAGGACACAAAGGCAACACTGATCTGAAACAAGGGCAAACCCAAAGGCTTTCGGAGCCTGCCACCAATGCCCCCCACACAGTGGCTGTTATCGCCCAGCAGGATCCCCAGGTCCTTCCCCTGGGAATAACAAGGCTGGAGGGATGGAGCTGGGGAGAGCAGAGGTAGCTGCCAGCAGGGACCCCGCAGTGGAAGCACTTGAGGCCCAGCTCCTGCGGTCCCATCCCGCTGGGAAGGCAAAGGCTGGAGTAGCGGAGCCGGATAGGGGCCGGGCTGCTCCAGGTGCTCACGGCTCCGGGCAGCTGTGTCACTACAGCCAGGGCACCCAGGGCCCTCCCCAGGCCCCCGCAGGCACTTCACTTTCCCCGTAGCTCTGCTGACCTGCCATTAGTTATAACACCGGAGTGAGAGCAGGAGGTCAGAGCCGGCGGCCTGGGCATCAATCAGCTCCCAATGGGCAACGAGCCAGGGGGACGGGAGCTGCCGGAGCCGCCAGGTGCTGCCGGACGGCCCCGCTCGGTGCTCGGCTGCTGTGCGGGGACGGAGGCCCCCTGCCCTCCTCGCACCCAGCGTGGGGCCTTCCCCACGCACGGGGCCCTGCAGGGCAGCAGGGACGAGGTCTGAGCCCGCAGCAGCGGGGAGGCCAGGGCTGCCCACCCACACGCCCTGGGTGCTGCATGGGTGCACGTGTGCGTGGTTGCATGGGTGCTGCATGGGTGCACGTGTGCATGGGTGCAAGGATCCTGCTGGCAGCACCGGGACGCCCACGTGCACAAAGCATCGCCCCAGCGGGTGGCACCGGCGGCGGCAGCGCGGGGCCAGCCTGGCTGCGCGGCGCTGCCCAGGCCCTGCGGCACCCGCTGCTCGCAGCCGCCGCCGCAGTCCTGCAGCTCCCTCTGCTGCCATCGCGCCGGCGAGGATGCGGCTGCCTGCGCCGAAACGGCCGGGCTGGGGCTGCCGAGCGGCTTCGCGGCCACCCAGGGGGCCCCAGCAAGGCCCTTGTCCGGAGATGGCAGGTTCGGATCTGTCTCTTGTTCCTCCACGACTTCCAAGCACAGCTCTGAAGCGTGAGCCCAGCCTTTGTGTTAGACACTGGAGACTCCACACTAGGGCTCCAGCTCCAAAAAATATAGGCATTTGTAAACCACAACATTTAGATAAGGTGATTTCTTTCTTTGCCTCTCTCTGAGCACAGACTTGTGTCCACACACGTTCGCTGCAGCTCTCGGGAGCTAAGGCTCCACCAGTCTATTTCTTTTTAAAACTCGACATAAGCAGGTGAATTATCCCCACGGAACACGTTTGCCCCGGGAGGGAAGGCTCGGCGCTCCGGCTGCAGCCTCCCATTGCCCGTGGTGACGGACAAGCGTGAGTTATGGCCCTGTTGGAGAGACAGCGGGTTTGTAAATGCTCCTGTTTGTGCTGTTTTCCGGCCCAACGAGAGCCCATCGATCACAGGGGCAGGAGTAAATCCTGCAAAGGGACAGGCTGAGCTGCACGGCCACCGCGCGCGGCCGGCACTGGCACGTCCTCCCGGGCCCTGCTTGGGTCTTCTCCAGACCTGCTCCCGCGCAGGGCACGCGGGGGGCAGCGTGGGGCACATCTGAGCTCCCCGTCACAGTCACAAAGGTCCCCGTGCCAGGGCTCTGGTGCCAGGTGGGTGCCTCATGGCACTCACAGTTGCTTGGCCCTTTTGGGGGAGCTCCAGACCAGCTTTTTTACAACCTCAAGCACCTGCTGTGGCACAGCCAGTGCTGAGGCACTTGTGTGAGAGATGGATGAGCCGCTTTGAGGGAATTCTCCCCCAAAAGGCAAGCAAAGAGTGAGACATTTGAATATGGCTCAATCTGAAAGGCCTGGGAACTTGCTCCTTTCCCAGTCCCATGCTGCACTCCCATGACACCAGCACCACAGAGTCAAACCCGTAGGGTTGCTCAGTGCCAGGGCTGCCAAGGCAGCAGAGGAGGCTTCTCGCAGCACCTTGGGGCTGTGGTGGGCACTAGGACCACATCAGGTCTCCCCCAAAAAGCTGTTCCCTGGGGCTGTGTTGGTCATGGCTTCTCCAGGAACTGCCCCATAGGAGCTGGCTCTGTGGCACTGCTGGGGACAGGGAGCTGGGCTGAGTCCACGGAGATGCTGCTGTGCTGATGCCAGGGATTGCTTGAGGGCCACCACACTATGGATCACATTATGGTGGCCCTGCCATTGCCTCCAGGTGGAGACCCCCGGTTGGCAGGAATGGAGACCGGGATGCTGAGCAGCAGCACTGGAGCATCCCACGCTGCGTCCCTCACTTCCACAGCCTGCACAGGGATCCCTGCGGCTCCGCACGCCCCAGCTCCAGGGACACCCTGCAGGGCCTGTCACCCCCCAGCAGCCCCCCAGCAGCCCCTACCTCGTGCTCCGCTCCGTGCCAGCGTCGCCCGGCCATCAATAGCGCTTCCTTAATTAATTTGATGGGAACAGCAGGGACCGCACTTTGCATTTAGTGAACTTCCGAGAACTTCCAACCTCATCTTCATAATTGGCCTCATAAATTTGAGGAAAGAGAGAAATCAGCAAAGGCAGAGGAGCGAGGGAGGGCGGGCGGGAGGGCGGGCGGGCGCATGAGAAGTGACTCTATTTGGTGTCCTTATTTAATTTTATTGCACAGATCCATCTTCACCCGCCCCCTCCCTGCCTAGCCCTCTCTCTCCCGCTCTCCCTGCTGGGTTCACCTAATCATGATAAATTCATATTCATTTCCCTGCCTGCTCCGGCAGGGGGGAGCAGCTCTGTTACATTTGCCCGGCCGTGCTGCCATTAGCAAATATTTACTCATGAATATCAAGTGCCACCGGCGGGAGCCGAAACGCCCCTTGGGCAGCCCTTTTCCCCAGCCCGAAGCCCTTTCCCACCCTGGAGCTGGCACAGGGGATGGGCAGGGATGCCCCCAACACCAAGGGACCAGGACAGGGTAGTGCTGCCGGGACGCGCCTGGGCTTTTGCTGTGGTTTTCCCCGGTGCCCTTGGGGTCTTGCCGCAGGCCCCACATGTGCCCCTGCTGCGGAGGGGCACGGGGCAGCGCTGGGGCGCCCGGCCCCGCTGCCCGCCCGCCCCCGGCTCTCGCGGTGCAGCTGCATTTGGGTTTATTTCTAATTTTCAGGATGATCAGACGCACAGGCGGGAGGGCAGGAAGGAGGGCGCTGGGGAGGGGGAAGAGCCGGAGCCCTTCCTGGGAAGCAGCAGCCGGGTGGGAGCCCATGAGAGGCGGCTCCAGCCTCCTCGCCCACCGCAGCCCCGGCCTCCTCCGGCGCATCCCGGCCTCCCACCCCTCTGGGCACGGAGCCTTGGCCCTTCCTGCACAAGTGATGGCCCCCGTGATGTGGCCCGACCCAGCCCCATGGCTCTGTTAAAGGGGCCTGGGGACAATGTGGCAGCAGCAGAGGGGACACATCCCCAGTGATGCCATGGCCCTTGCAGAGGGCAGCCCAGGCTCAAGCTCCCCGCAGCCGCCTTCCCTCGAGGAAAAGCAGTAGGAGCAGCAGGGCCAGGCGAGTGCTGGTGCCACAGCAGCCGCTCAGTGCCACAGTGTGTGACCTGGGAGCCCTGGGCTGCTGTGGGGCTGACCTACCTCGTCCCCTCACCTCCTGGCCTGGTCTCTGCCCATGCTGGGGGCTCCCCTGGCCCCTCTCCTGCTTCTCTGTCTCCTATTGAGCCCACGGCTCCTGCGGCTTCTCTCTGTGCATAGAGGCTCCCTGGCTGGGAGCCGGCCCAGCTGAACAGACAGACGTGGTGACCCCAACAGCAGCGGGGCAGAGAACCAAAGGACAGCGATAAAATAAATAAAGAATTTATTTTACTTCCATTTTCAAAGCACCAAGACATTCATCAAGCCCAAAGACATTCATTTCCATCAGGTATCAGGGAGAGCAGTGGGGCAGGGGGCCAGACCAGGCCCTGGGGGGGCAAGGCCAGCAGGAGCCCTGCAGTCCCCCCAACAGCAGATGCCTCAGGGCACCTCTGCCCCCAGGAACCCCTGCAACACCCCTAACAAAATGGAGCACTGAGAGTACCTCCTTGTCTCCAGAAATTCATCTCCAGGATATAAAATTAGTTGAGGCTTTCTGAGGAATCCAAGTAACTCCCCTGGAACCAAAGGGGTTAGTACAGACACACACACACACACTCAACCCCCGTCTCTATCAACAGAGAACAGGTGACCCCCAGCCTTCATAGGTACAAAACAAGGTAAATTTAGCCCAAATTAGAACCACCCTCTCATCTCTTCCTGGCACCCACAAAACACACAGTCTGGACAGGTACATTCAGTGCTGTTACATTCACACCCCCCAGAACAGCTCCGTGAGCCGCAAGGTTCCCCCGTCCCCTCCTGCACGGAGAGGAAAGGGGCAACAGCCAAGGCCCCGGGTGCTTTCTGCAGTGAGACGCCCGTGGGGCCGGGGGGCAGTGAGCTCAGAGCGCGGTCCTGTGCCTGCCCCAAGCCCCAGGCCACGCAGCGGGACCCACCAAGGGTGCCAGTGGCTCGGACGGAGGGAGGAGGGCAGTGGCACGAGGCAGCGGCACGAGGCGGGGGCCTTGCGATCCCCACTGCAGCGTGAGAAGGGGCAGCCCTGCTGCCTCTGTACACGGTCAGGACACGGATTTCGGGGCGGCTACATTCAGGCACAGAGATGCACCCTGCCTTCTCCACTGCTATGCACGGAGAGGGCTCTGACCTCACGGCTCCCGGCAGCGCAGCACGAGGCGGCAGCGCTCCCAGCCCGCACCCTCTGCTGGGTGAAGCCACCAAGCTGTGCCCGCAGCGCGGCTGCACGGCTGCCCACGTGGCTGCACGGCTGCACGGCTGCCCGCAGCACGGCTGCACGGCTGCCCACGTGGCTGCACGGCTGCCCGCCCGGCTGCACGGCTGCCCGCAGCGCGGCTGCACGGCTGCCCGCCCGGCTGCGCAGCCCCTTCTCGGGGACGGGGAGCGGGGGTACAACCCATGGTCATCACGGCACAGTCCCAGGGCAGTCAGTGTCCTTCAAAGCAGCAGACAGAGGGTGCTGGTGACAGGAGTGTCACCAGTCCCGCTCGGAGGGCTCCCGGTAAGGCAGCCCCAGCTGGATAAAAACATCCCTTTCGGTGGGGGTAGGCAGGATATGGCCAGGGCCCACCTTAACGCCGCCGGGGCCCCGCGGCACGGCCGAGCACAGGGAGTGCTCCGACAGGCTCATGCCCTTGGTCTTGGCCAGGGCCCGCATGGAACGGTTGAAGTGAGCCGAGCCAGTGAAGTAGAGCAGGGCACAGGCGAACTCGCCGTAAGGCACCACGATGATGTCGAGGCGCCGGTGACGCTGGGCTGGCCCGGGGAGGCGACACACGCCCAAGTACTTCTTCTGATCACCGTTGTCCTCCTGGGTCACCAAGTCGTCCGTGAGGAAGCCTGGGGAGACGGAGCAGACACAGGGAAGGGGCTGAGAGACAAAAGACTGACCTGCCAAAGCTTTCCAGAAAGCAACTGAGATGTCCCAAAATGGGGCTGCAGGGTCCCCAAAAGCAGCCTCGGCTCTGGCAACTCCATACAGGAGGAGCTGTGTGGAGCTGCAGCAACGCTCCCTCCTTAATGCCGGCTGGGGAGCTGCCGCTGGAACGTGGCCAAGGCTGCTGCACTCTAAGGATTTATGACATATCCTACAACCCATCGCCTGTCCCTCTAGGCATGCCACTCGTTTGGAGCTCAGACCTCACTGCTCCTGAGCTCCTGCTTTGGTACCACATGCCAGTCCCCAGGCCCTCTTACCGCTCCTGTGGAGGCTGTCGAGCAGTTTGTTGAAGACGCCGCGGTGAGACTGCCCGTCGGGGTGCGTCACCAGCACGTCCACGTCTCCACACGTGGGCTTGCCCCGACGGTACGAGCCACAGGCCACGCACACCAGCCCGGGGTTCAGCGCCAGGGCTGCTTGTCTGACCTTCAAGAATAGAAAGGGAAGGATGAGGAGTCTTGAGGACAGGTCTCTGTATCGCTCTCTTGAATAGTATCTTGCACTTTTGTACTCCCTTCTACCCTACCTTGCAGCTCTAGGGTCTCTAGGGGATGGAGCAGCTATGTAAACAGCATAGCAAACTGTGGAGAAAGAGGCCACCCTGCTACCAGGAACCACAGGTGGTTGGGTAGCTCCTGTGAGGTTCTACCCAGCCCAAATCCACACAACAGACCTCTCCTTTGACCACTGGTCATCCGGACCAATGAAGCAACCAACGAGAGACGAAGCAACACGGAGTTGGCAAGGTAGGGCCAGAGCCCTCACCCTCAAGGAGAGGAGGAGGACAGAGGGCTTTCAGTGCTCCTTGTGGGCCAGGACAGCAGAGCTCCTGCTGGCCACAAGGAGCACGAGCTGAACACAAGATAGTCACAGATCCCTGAAGCACAGAGCGGTTCAGAGCAAATCTCCTCAGCAGGCCCCAAGAATCTGCAATGTCACCTGGATTCCCATCCTGCTGGGTCTCTGCCTTTAAAGCAGAGCTAGGCTTCCTGAGGAAAACCACTAACCACCCAGCATTTTATACTGAACTGATGCCAACCAGCTATATATAATCAGGTCCTTCCTTAATGCAGCCACTTTTAGGCTGGACTGAAGCCCCTGTTCTGCACAAACTGCTAGTTCTGATGGTTTCATTCATTAAATCCTTGAGAAGGTCCTTGGGCAGCAGCAGAGTATTCCCCACATGACTGTGCCAATCACTCTGCTGGCAACAAATGATTAGGGGCCCACTGATGAGCCCATCACAGGGGCTGGGGTTCAGAAAGCCTGTGTCCATGCCCACAGCCCCTTGTCAGTCTTTGGGATCATCCTTCATTAGCAAGAGATAAACCCATTAACCTTTGCCCCAGAGGTGCTCCAAGAAGGCCACAGGCCTTTCTCATGCGGAGCAGCTCCTCCTCTGGTGCTCTTGCCCCCTTCTGACTTTAAATGAAGATTTCTAGAAAGCTCCCAGCCTCAGCCCAGAGCCCCAAAGCTCCTCAGATCTCCTTGTGACAGGCAGCACAGACAGTGACTAATCCCTTCTTCGCTCTCCTGGGCCTGGATCGGAGGTGCGTGCGTGTGTATGGAGGAGAGCCCAGTAATCCCTTCAAATTAACAATAGACCCATCCCCAAGAGCCACCTTCTCAACCCAGGCTGCCTGGGAAAAGGGCCGCTCGCCGCTGAAAGGGCTAATCCAGCACACAGGAGTGACACCCCAGCAGGAGCCTGGCAGGAGGGTATTCTTCGTGGCCAGGGCCTGTGGCCGAGTGACAGTGTCATGCTGGCTGCTGCTTCTATGGTGATGAGCGAGCATGGGGGCAGCAATGACAGTCTCCCCTAGCTCGCAGTTCACATTAGGGCATGTGGTCTTAGCACCCCACGACCCTGGAGTATCGTGGCCCACCAGAGCAAGCAGCACCCACATGTAGCCTAAATCTCCTTTGCTTGTCATTGGGTACCACTGCTCCAATATGAAGCTTGGCGGCCAGAGCACAGGTACTCGTAAGGTGCTCACAGCTTTCCTTGGAAAAGCACCACGGAGACAGCTCAGGGGCCTTGGCTGCAAGCAGGTACTGTAGAGGAGACGAGGGATAGAGTAGGGAGCTGGGAAGCTGCTCATCCCACCATGCCAAAGCAGCCTTCCCAAAGCAGGGCAGGGGGTGCAGCTGACACCCAGGAAGTATCATCCTCCTTGAACCTTCCTACTAAGCCAGTGCTTTGTGTGCCCATGTCCAGAGAGGGTGTGCCGAGCCCTGGTACCACTGAGAAGAGGTGCTGGAGAGCTCAGCTCCAACAGCAAAGCACCTTCCACCACGTGCAGCCTCCCACCAGAGCCCAGCAATCGCTGTGCTCCGCGGGGCTGCGCTCGAGCTACTCACGGTCCGCTCTATTTCCGCGGCTTCCTCTCGAGACATGCGCTCCAGGAAATCCTCGTAGTGCTTCAGCCCCACGGCCTGCTGGCTGCTGAGGGATGCCTTGGTGCGGATATCATCCAGCGTCCGGAAACCCTGGTGCAGACCGTGTCGTTATATTCAGACATCTGCTGAGACTCTACTCTTCAAACGCTTTAAACCGAGATTTGAGGGGATTACATTCCACCTTGCTCGAGTCCAGGCTAGTCACAGCTTCAGAGATCCCATCACTTATGATCTAGTTCCTAAGGAGAGGGGATTTAAGCAATCCCACTACCCACAGGCACTTCTAATCTCCACCTCACAAAGGCTTTGAATCTCAGCTAGCCCTGACAGAAGGGTACTGTTCTTAAGGCATGGTGTTCCTACAGCTTGATGAAAAACAGGCAATGCAGGTAAGGCAAAGCAGACAGTGTGAACACAGCTATATTTTAGACAAAAAATTTCAAGCATGACACCAAGCACTACAGAAAGCCAGGTTTCATTAACTCTGCTCGGAAAATCTGTTTTTAGAAAAGGAGCCCACCCAGTCACTCATGTGACCAGCAGCTACAGCAGCCAACTGGGCCAGCACACCAGCAGCAACTGGCTCATGAGCTTTCAAAGCCAGGATGCCCTCGTCCCAGGCTGGCTCTTAGCAGTGTCACTGCTACGCTATTTTAGCAGTGCAAGATGAGCTCCAAGCAGTGCTGCTACCACCTCAACTGCACATTTTCATTCTCTATCCCCCTACTCATCCAAATTCAGCCCCAGTTACATGGGCTCCATTTTCCCCTGAATACCCCACACCATAATCAAGTCTTATGCCTTCACCTGCAAAACCAGACACAGAGTCCACTCCTGAACACTGGCGACCAGAAACTATTTGCAACGACAATTCTCCTGCTGTCAGGAGGGGTCTGATAAGTTGTAGTCTGGAAACCATTTGTGTAGGCACTAAACTTACCTGCTGGTACCACATCTGGGCTGTCTTGGCCCCTGCTCCCCAAATGTTGGAGAACAACTCCAGCACAGGCACGCTCTCGCTGATGTGATCCAGCTTCCGCAGATGTCCACTCTCCAAGATCTCCAAAATCTTCTCTGCCATCCGCTTCCCAATCCCAGGAATTTTACAGGCCTCCTACACAAGAAACCAGAGGAGTTAGTTGCGAAGTGAAGGCCACAGACAGGCTGGGCAGTTGTTACCCACTCAGGGACGGGCTACCCCCCAAACAGTAACTGGTAAGTGGCAGGATTAGCTGTGTGTGCTGCTGTCCCCTCTGCACCAGCCTTACATACTCAGTGCCAAATGCAGAAAGACAAGCAGGCAGAAGGGGACTGAAACACCGACACACCTAATGGCGGGACCACTGCAGTCAGATCTATCTTGTCTTAGGTACTGTCTCTGATGCGTGCTTGAGGGGAAGGGGAAAATATCTTCACCAGCCCCAATGTGCAGGGACATTTACTTCACGGGTACTCAGACCTGGCCTTAAAAATCTTGGTGATCTGAAAACACTGCACATGTGAATCCTGTGTAGCCAGTGTGAATCCTACTGCTGTGCAGTCAGTGAGAATCCAACTCACACTGGCTACACAGCTCCCATCAAAACCCTCCCAGCAGGGAATTCCCAGGGCCTGAAAATAAGCTATCCCAAAAGAAAGGAGTCTGGCTCAAAACGGAGCTAGGATGCTAGGTCCACCTCCCTGCTCCACCATCCTGGGAAGGTATTTTACCTGGTAGGAGGTGACTGGTTTGTGGTAGCTCTTGAGCGCATTGATGGCTTTGGAGTAGCCCAGAGATCTCCACTTGTCGCCCTGGACAGAATAGGCCTTTGCCAGCACTTCCAGCTTCTCTGTGATGCACTGATTATGATTCTCCTTCTTGTTCTTGGAAGAATGAGCACAAACCCACTTGCTGACAGGCTGGGCCACTGTGGAAGAGCTGTCACTGGTCTCCTCTGATGATTTTAGAGGGTAACAGCCAGAAATCAGTGCTTCTAGATCTCCCTGGGTGACACCAGCATCTTCTCCTTCGCTGTCTTCATCACCAGAGACTTTCTTTAAGGAAAAGTAGAAAAGTAGCCATATGAGAATAACTGCATGCCTCACATACATCCCCTTGGCACAGGGTACTCCTGGGCACCAATCAACCCCCAGGGCTTGGCATTCTTCAAAGCTATATGTACATCTGACACACAAAACGCAGGAGACAGAGACTGTGGCCCAAGCCTCTGAGACCTAACTGAGGTTAAGACACTGGTTAAACGAGCAGCAGTTGCCAGCAGCCTGGTGTGACAAAGTCAAAATCTCTGGCTGGGGATTCCTGACTCCCTTATTCCCACCAGGAAACCTTCTGTTACGTGCACATCCCTCTCTCACGTTCAGACTCTACATATTCCACCCAATGACACAAATCACAGTTTTCATGTTACTCTGTTTTCATGTTACTGACTGAAAATTTTAACAGTAAATAACCACAGCCCATTTTTTTCCCATGGCTATCTGCAATAGAAAAGGGGGAGGAAGGAGTGAGACAAAGGACTCACTCCATATTCCTCAGTGACAAAAGGAAGAACCAATGTACACATGTGCTGATACCCTCACAGCATTAGGATGCCTCTGTGCAGTTACAAAGCAGTCAGCGTTGGCTTCAGGTAACAAACAAGAGAGGATAGAAATGGGAAGCTGAACAGAGGTTTTGCAGACTACTTTGCTCACTGGAGTCCCCCTCTCTCCTTATGTATAAGCACCGGAGCTCAAGAAGAGCCAAGAGCTCCTGTAGTATGAAAGCAACTTCAAGTCACCCCTGCAGTTACATGTGGCACTAATTCCTGTTACGAGTTTCTGAAACGTGTCAGCTTGACTAAGGCTTTATGGAGAAGAGAGAGGATGTTTGTTTGCTTTACTTTTTGTAATCTTGCTTTATAAACTCTGCAAGCTGAGTTGGAATGAGGATTTGATAAAATAGCTTTATTCACCTTGAAACTTTGTACATGACTCCCTTAGGCCACTCTGGCCCACAAAGTAGGTAGCGCCTTAAGAGCAGCTACGGGGCATATGATCCAGCACTACACACGTCTCCAAAGTTGGAACGTACAAACTCCCCAAATCTTAGCCAAAGCATTTCCTTACAGAAATGTGACTAGCTCTGTATCATGTGTGAAGCTTCTAAGATGCTTCAGGATCCTACAGCAGCTGACTATCATTTTAGCTTAATGTTAAAAGTAGCTGGCATGTCTTTAAAGTACATCCAGTGGTTTTTCTACCTTCTCCCCAAACTTACTTAGTCCTAGGCTTGGATCAAGAGGTTCTGCTCCAGTATCTACAGATGGTTCAAAGCATAGACTAATCACAAAAAATATCAATGTTTGAAGCAAAAGAGCAATAGGGTTTCACACAAACTCTAGCTACTTTCTAACCACTAAAGTAAATGTGAGCAGAAATCAAGGCAGCTGGCATGAGACCCACAGGAGTTTAAAAACCCTTCATTTAAGGGGAAGATTTGCTACAGATTGCCACTAAATTAACCAGAGTTACCAGAGACAAAGATGGGGTAACAGCAAAGGTGATGAAGAGATTAGAAAGCAACAGCCTATTCTATGACATGCTGGATAGTAAGTGTGAGAAGGAATCCCCTCCACACAAATTCAAGACAAGAAGAAAGCCCAAAATAAAGGAGCTTTCAGTGGACTGTCAGCAAGGGTTTATGAAACAGGGTTTTATTTATCAGCAACTGTGATTTTGGAAGGTGCTGGCAAACCCAGCATTAGAGCACTATGATAGGGCTGCAGTCCTCAGAGATCTCAGGTAACTCTGCTACAGATAGATCTAGATGAAACAATGTCAAAAATCAGCAAAATCAAGTGAAATGCAGAAAGAGAACACAAAGTTAACATCAGGTCTGGAGAGGGTGACTCACAGCAGAGGCCACTAATACCCCAGCATGGATATTTAAAGCACAACACACAATCATCTGAGTGGCAACCTGATCCGCTACATGTGTCTGGAGGGAGTGCTTGTCAGGGAGTGGAGAACAGGTTAGCAAGGCTCAAGCAGGAACGCAGGATGAAATATCAGTTTCCTGAAAGGGAGATATTCTCAGATATGGAATATTTCCCCAAAAGAGGCAGAGAAAACATGATCACCAGAATGAGCCTTGGACTGAGCAAAGCACCAGGACTGCTTCTGCTAGAAACGTTTTGATGGAGTCAGGAACACCTAAAAGGGACAAAGGGAAGCAGTAACCACGTTCACAGCCCAAACCTGCCAGTACTGATCCCCTGAGGTATCCACATGCTTTTGCTGAGGTATTCTGGCTGCAGCACTGCAGGGTGCTCTTAGCCAAGGAAAGCAGCATGCAGGACCATTCATAAGAATGGCCTGTACTGAAGCCTCACCTCAGCTGGCTCCTGCTGCCCAAGGATGTCCAGGGTTTGAGGTAAGGAATCCGTCACGGGTGCTTCAGCCTTTGGTTTCACAGCTTCCTGCCCAGCCTGGGGCTGAACCTCTTTGCCAGCCAGGAGCTTCTGCTGTCGCTGTTTCTGCAGCTCTCCCTCCTCCAGGTACCTGCCATAGATCAGATGTCTTAGCATAGGAGCAAGAGATTCCTCAGCCCCCACATGTCTGCCTAGGAAATCCATCTGCATTATTTGGGATAGAACAAACAACCAATATGAATTTCCCTTTCTCAGACCACAGAACTCATTACAGTGGTCTTGGTTCAAACACCCAGTTTCCATTCACTTTGCTAACCTGCAGCTTCCACTTCTCAGACTCTTCCTCCAAAGCTCTGCCAATACATTTTGATCCTAACCTACAGCTGCCTGCTGCACCATTCCTTGTTTCCTCGGGTGCCTAATAGTTCTCTCTACTTTTTATCTGCAATAATCAAGAAACAGCATTTAATTCTCAGTATTTCTAAAATAGCCTTCCTTCCTACCCTGATAGATTGGGAAGAAGTGCCTTTAGCATCTGTAGCAAGCAGCAATACTCCTGATAGCACTTCTGGACTCTACCCCAAGTTCTGCTACCCAACAGACCAGCAACCAGCCACAAAAATCATGAACTGTATGGGGAGAAAAGCCTCCAAGCCATGCCCGAAGGATATGTAACAAGCTGCAGCCTAGGGATCTTGAGCAGGGGTGAAACACCAGCGCAGCTCAGCTTGGAACAGGGGTTCCATAGGGAAGAACGATGGCCTGGGATTTGCATACCTGAGGGGGATAAGGAGGCTGTAGCCCTTGGTACTCAGCAGCTTCTGGTCTCTAATGCACGTGCTTAGCCAGGATGCCTTCACTAGCTGCAACCCAGGAGGCAGCTTGGGCTGTTTAAGGAGCCGGAAGGCCCGATCACAGTCCATGTCTTCGGCCACCACGACGTGCGTCACCTCCGAGCAGAGCTGGCTGCAGACCCGGCCCCCGTTCTGCACGATCTGCTGGCGGAAGATCTCAGCCCTTGCTTGGCCGATGCCAGCTTGCAGCACGTAGGCAGTGACGGGTTTCAGCCACTCTGCTGGAGAAAGAAATGGGGGCAGGAGGTCAGTGCGGGACAAACAGTGCCCCAGGCCAGCTGGGCTACGTGTTTCATGCAGGACTTCTTGGGAGCGACAGGAGCAGGCAATCTGGGGGGACACCAGCAGCCACGGGCCCAAGGCCAGACACAGAAAATCCTCCGTCTGTGGCCTCTGCAGGGAAAGCGCCTGGGCCAGAAAAAGCCCCTGGGAGAAGGGCATTAACGCCCGGGTCAGGAGCACTGCAGACCCCGCGGGCCAGGCAGACTTACCCTCGGGCAGCCCCGCGGCCTCCTCCTTCGCCAGCTTGGCCGGGACGCTCTTGCCTGGCTCATCCCTCCCCTTCTTCCTCTTGGGGAAGGCCTTGACAATCCCACGCGGCTCCATGGAGCCCGGGGGAGGCTCACACTGCCGGCACCCAACGCCGGCTACAAACAGAGAGATACATAAATAAATATTAAGAGCGAGGGCGCTCCAAGCAGTGCCGGGCCGGCCGTGGGGGCAGCGTCACCCTCCCGAGGGAAGCACCTAGGAGGGGGGCACAGGCCGGCGGCTCCGAGGCACGAGCCGCCGAGGAAGCCACTTCAGAGGCGGCCGCCGCGGGGCCCTCGAAACCGCCGGGCAGGTGCCAGGGGGAAGGAGCGAGGGCGGGAGCGGCGGGCGGCGATGGCGGCGCTTCCGGGCGGCGGGAGGAAGCGGCGGGCGGCGCGTTGCCGCGGTGACGGCGCGGCCGCCATGGCGGTGCCCGGCTGGCGGGAGAGGCTGCGGGCCGCGCGCAAGGCCGCGCTCGTGCAGGACGGTAACGGCAACGACAACGGCGAGCCGGGCCCGCCGGCGGCCCCGCGCGGAACGGGCCCGGGCTGGGGCCGCGCAGGCGGGATCGGGCCTCAGTCCTGGGGGACGGGGTCCCTGGCAAGGGAACAGGGCCACGCACCCAGCCCCTGGTGAGGGGACACGGCCCCAGTAGGGGAGGGGAGTAGGAGGAAGGCAGGGCTGCACGTACCGGACAGGGCTCCCGACGAGGGAAGAGGACCCCACACCCGGGGACAGGGCACCAGTCTAGGGGGGACCAGATCCCTGACCAGGGGACAAAGCCACATACACAGGGAGAGGGGCCATACACCCAGGAACAGATCCCCAGAGCTGGAGACAGTGATGCACTGGGGACAGGGCCCCAGACAAGGGGACAGGGCCACATACCCAGGGACTGGGGCATAAAGCCAGGGCCCCTCTCTGCCTCCTGCTCTCACCGCCTGCCTCACCTCCAGGGAAGAGGAAGGTCCATTACCTGTTTGAGGATGGCAAAGAGATGGCCGAGGAGTACGACATGAAGACGGGTCAGCTAGTGAGTAAGTGGCGCTCTCTGCTCGTCCCTGGCTGGGGCATCTTGCCGTGGTGGAGCCCGGAGCAGGGGGCTGCCCTGCATGCGTGGCAGCGGGGCTGCGCTCGCGAGCCTTGGTTGGTCTTGAGAAGGACCTGTGGGTTAGGGACAAGCTGCTCCCAACTGGCCCAGAAGACAGTTCTGGCTGAAGCTCCACTGAAGGCTGTAGGGAGGTAGGTGAGGTCCAGCTCAGGCCTAAGGTGCTCCCAAAGTCCTTGTTTGGGCTGCACTCTTTCCCAGCTATCCCCTCTCTTGCAGCAGACTCAAAGGCACTGAGTGGGATGGCCCTCTCAGGTTGTAGCACGTGCTGGGGTGAAATAGGCTTTTTGGCAACTTCTGCAACCACAGATGGGCAAAATGTTTGTTTGGGTGTTATCCAAAACCACATCAGCTGATATGTGGCACCTACTGCAAACTCCCTGTGGGTTCTGCACTGACTAGCAGAGAAGAGAAACAATGTGTACTAGGTTCCTGACTTTAGGAGTGGGCCAGTTAACCAATCCACTTACACCCAAGGGAAATGACTGGAATTTAGTGAAAAAGCATATCATAATGCATTGGGCAACTCACTGGAGTACTTTTTATAGAATAGAATAATAAAAGCCTCCTTTCTCCTTTCCACAGGTAGAAAATGGCGTGAGAAGAATGCCTTGGGGGGCTTCGGCTCGTGGCAGATTGAGGTGGGAGATCCAACCTCGCCTCCCATGGGAGCACTGGAATCAGAGCTCATAAAGGAGAGCAGCTCCAATGTAAGGGGGCTGCCGGCACCACTCCACCTACAAACACCCAGCCATGTGCTTACAGCTGTAGCTGGTAGAGTGCAGGCCACTCACAGTCCCAAGAGACAGCCTGAGGCAGCCTAGCACTCTGCTGCAAACCATCCCTGATGGGGGGAGTGGGGCAGAAAGAGGGCATGTAGTGTTTTTGTGTTGTTGTTTTGGATTTTGGGGGAGGCGGGGAGAGAGAGGGAGTTCTCTAAGAGGTTTGTATTTTCCTCAAGTAGAGAAACAGTCAACATTTCATGGTGACTATGTGAAATATGAAAAGCTCAGTCTCTGTGTGAAATCTCTCAAAATAGCACAGAAAAAAGGGCTAGGGAAAAGAGGACCCAGCTGGAGGGGCCTCACTAAAGGTACTTATTTGCTGCAGCCTGTCTTCATGAGGAAGGATACCCTGACCAGCTTCCAGTGGCGCATCCGTAACCTGCCCTACCCCAAGGAAGTCTACAGTGTCTCCGTGGAGAAGGAGCAGCGCTGCTGTGTTGTCCGGACCACCAACAAGAAGTCAGTAAGGAGAGCACTGCCCCTGCTCATAGCCCCTGGGGTGGGCTGGCACAGAGGCCAGGCTAGTGCTTGCACAGGTTCTAGTATGCAAGGACTGAGCAACCCTAGCCAGCGCGTACAGCTGAGTGTCTGCTCCTGTCCAGCTTCCACTTCTGGGCACTCCAGACTTGGTTTTAGTAAAGCCCTGCAGCTCTGTGCTGACCCTTGTCAAGGTGAAGCATCCTGCTCTAGATGGAGCATTCAGATGACACTAGTGTAATCATTTTTCAGAATGCACATTGCTGCAGAATTCAACAGGTAGAGTATCAGGAATGTGGGCAGCCATGGAGACCTCCCCCCAGAAACCTATCCTGTAGTATAAGGCAAAAAATGCGATTTAAAAAAAAAAAAATCTTGAAAGAAAGCACCACAATATGTTACAGAAGGAATTTGAGATAAGAGCAAAAAATGGCTATTAAACATCATCTTTTACAATGTCATTGCATAGCTGTTTACCCATGGAATGAGAGACAGTGCCCCAAAGATTTTATAGCCTCAAATATAGGGCAAACATGAGCTGTGGTAATGGGAAGGAAGAACAAGGACTAGAAGGAGAACAAGGGAGCTTACTGGAAACTAAGTAAATGCCATTTACAAATTGGGGTATTAAAACAATATGCAAAGATGGACAAGCTGCTCTCTGCTTGCCTCCTTTTCCCAGTGTGGATGTAAAATACAGAAAAATGAATCATGGATAAAAACCATACTGGTTACTTTCCAAGCTTTATGCTGCCCTTTCAGCTACTCCTCGAAGCTGGCTGTAGATGGTGCTATTGGCAAAGAACTCACTCCACTTTGGCTACTTAACACCTTAGATGGCAGAAACCACAAATCTTTGGGTTTCACCACAGCAGAAGCAAGGACAAAGGGATGCTTGAACTCTGCACCTGAGCACACCTGGACGCTTACAAGCAGAAGGAGGTTTAAGACTGAGGAAGAGGCATCTGTCCCACAAGAACAGCAAGCAGTTACAGCTCTCCACCAATAAGATGGTGGCCTGAATCTGTGCAAAAGGATTCACAGAGGAAGGGTGACCATTTGGTAGGGAGACCTATATAAACAGGCTGAGTTAATGAGAATCTTATCTGCTACACATGGGTACCATAAAGCTATAACAGGAAGCGACTCTGTATCAGACAGGCTTATCTGCTTCCAGTCCTATTCATTGTAGGGTGTATGTGAGAACTGCCCTGCCTGATTAGGTGCTCTAAGGGTATAACTTACCCACTGAGGTCATGCCCTGCCTGGCAAAGCTTTTTGTACCACTTTCTGGACCACAGTAGAGACCCCCAACAAGCAGTACAAACCTGCACACTTGTAGACTGGTATGGGAGATAGGTGAAAAACCTGAGAGCTGCCCACAGCCTGCAGATGAAGGCTAAGGGTTTCTGAAATTAAAGCTGTAAAGTCCCCTCTGTGTGACAAGAGCCATCTTGCTGACAGTAGGAGCAGGGACAAACTCCAGCACCAGAACACTTGGTGCAGGCTCCACAGTATCTTAGATCATTACTCTTGGGTCTTGGCCAGGGCAAGGCACCACTCGGCAGCTAATTCCAAGATAGCAACAAAGGCTTGGAGGCAGTAGAGAGAGTGCACATCACTACAGGAGAGAAAGGAAGCTCCAGAGCCTCTCCAGCCCTTGGATGGCAGCCACGGAGCAGCGCTGCCCGCCAGCTGGAGGCGCAAGCAGTGCCTTGGCTTGCTAAGCTATTATGAGTAGCTCAGTTGTAAATTCTCAGCATAGCAGTAGCAGTTTTCCCTACAGGATAAAAAGTGGGTTTCCACTAGGAGGGGAAAAAAAAAAAAAAAAGGTGAGTTCACATATGTACTGTGGGTCTTAGGCCAGGAGCCAGGCTCGGAGTGCAGTACTGCTCTTGGCCATGGGGTGAGAGGCGAGGGCAGAGAATCTGCCTGTCTCCAGAAGGGAAAACCACCCATCAACGGTCCGCCAGCCGAAACGGGAGCTCTCTACTTCCACCAGTCACTCCCATTCCTTCTGGCCACGGCAAGGGCTGCTCAAGTGGGATTTGCTTAAAACCTCTTGCTGTAAAATAAATCCATTAAACTAAACTCTAAAAACAAACCCAGAAAGCCTCCTCCCCAAACGCCAAACCTGATTCAATTATTGTAGTGAGAGGCAGTGGTAATGTTAGGAGGAGGAGGGGGTGGCCAGGCAGATCTGGTTTCCTTTGATCTTGTCACAGATTTTAGTTTGAGGCCAGCCAAAGCCATTCTTCTCCTCTTCTCCTTAGTCCTGCGGCAGCAGAATGCTGCTGTTTCATTGATGACTCCCAAGGCCCTTTGAAACAGTGTTTTTTTTTTTTTTCTCCCCTCTCCTGTGTACTGCCTTTTTTTTTTGTCTAATCGGTAAGAAGTTAACACTTCCTTAACATGTCTTTGTGTTCATCTAATCTCTGCTGTTTAACCTTTGACATCTCCCTTATTATCCATGTCTGCCACCTTTTCCAAATACCGACAGCAGTGACAACACAGAACGGTTTGAGCCCTGCGGTAACAAGCTGTGTACATTCCTCCCACTGCACCAGGAGAGCCATTTGCCCTTTGTAGCTGTTTTCACTGTGACTTGGAAAATAAACTACAATTTGGGCAGATGTAGCTAGAAGGGCTTCATACACAGTCAGCTGAACGGACAGGAAACTCTCCTGGCATGACAGCAGCCAGTGCCAGCTCCAGTTCAGCTCTGGGCACCTCAGTACTGACTGCAGGCTAATTCTGTGGAGGGGATTGCCCTTGGGAGTGCAGGAAGAGGCTGTAAACCCAGCCTTGCGTCTAGGTGGGCGCAGGACCACCAGCTGGTCTAGCTGATGAAGCCCCAGAGAGAGGCAGTAGATACAGGTCAAGTCATGGTAAGAAAGAAGGGTCATAGCCAAGCTCAGAAACAGGTGAAGGAGGTTTTGGTTGCAAAAATCTTAGGAAACTTCTTAGCTGCCTAGGTGTCTTGTAACTGAAACATAGCCCTTCCTTTCACAGAGAGTAAAGCCCAAGGTTTAGTGTGGAGAAACTCAGGTTGGGTAGGTTCAGCTGGCAGGAATCTCCCTATCCGCTACCTAGATATGAGAAGCAATCAAGAAATGGGGATAGAGACCAGGGAAAGAGCAGCCAGGAGAGCTAGCTGGAGAGCACAGAGCAGCAGGACAACCAGCAAGAGTGCTGCATGGAAGAGCTCTGAAGCAGTGACTCAGGTGACTGGGGACAGTCACATCTGGAGCTCAAAGCCCAGGGGCATCCTCAAGCACCACGCTGGCACCAAAGCAAGGGGTGATCCAGGAAGCACAACAGGAGCAAGCAAGGGGCCAAAGGATGGGTTCAGGAAGGACTGAAACACTAAACCGTGCAGCACTCAGGAAAGTAACAGCCACAGGGCACAAGGGCTTTGACAGCTGTTTTGGCAGGAGCTAATGGACCCTAGTACACTACTTGCAAGAAATGCAAGACTACATTTTGCAAAGCAGCTCGGGACTGCTAGTAGGAGAAAGGGACCCCACCACCTTTCTTGTTTGTCTCTTCTCTTATATGCAGGTACTATAAAAGGTTCCCCATTCCTGACCTAGACAGATACCAACTCCCCTTGGATGCAGCTGCGCTGAGCTTCACCCATGCCAATAATACCCTGATCATCACGGTGAGATTTTGGCTATGATGAATAGAATTTTGCTCATATCTTCACACCCAAAAAGAATTTAAAATTCTTACACACAAAGAAGTGAGATAGAGCAGGGAGATCTGCTGAGCGTCATTGATGAGCCCCCTTCTCTATCACACAGCCTGAAAGGTTGAGGTTACACTGGGCATGCTGACACTGGACAGGCCATCCCAGGCCCCAGGAGGTGCCTGCTTGCTGCTCAAAGTGACTCGCAGGTGGAAAAGCATCTGTAACGTTTCCATGTGTCCCAGCCCCTAGACCTGTGCAAGCTGCCCCCCTCAGCAGCAGCAAGACTCTCTTTTCTCAAAGCTCCCTCATGCTCTGTGCGTGAGTGTTAGAGTCCAAAGGCCTGCTACACTGAGAGGCTTCTCACCGTTAAAATCCCTGCTGCTTTGTGCCAGCAAGGATGCGCAAGGCAGAAGTTAGAGGCCAGCAAAATAAAGACTTACCTGTCGGACAGAGATTCCAAAGGCAGGCAGATGCTTTTTGTGGCAACTTGTCTTCTCAAATGTAGGAGCTAGCTACCAAGAGAGCATCCCTCCAAGGGAAGACCTGAGAGTGTAGAGGAAACCAGCCAAGAGCAGCACCTTGAGCCCTTCTAAGCTCCTGTACAAACCGTTGCAAAAAGGCACCTGCATCCACCACTAAGGTGCAGCAGAGTGAGGGGACTCTGAGGGGAGAAAAGAGGAACTGAAACTCTCACTTCTCTGTCTGCCTTTTTTTTAAAAAAAAAAAAAAATACATGTTTTACATAAAATGTCTGCATACAACCATCAAACACACCAGGGATCTGCAAACACAGCTTGCCAGGACATTCCAGAGGCATTGGTAGGGACCAGAACTTGATATTCAATTGGGAAATTTTGCCTGCTCTGAAAAAAAAAAAAAAAAAAAAAAAACCAACTCTGTAAAAACCTGGCAAACATCCCTAGCTTGACAGCACCATTGCTCCAAGCAGTCATTGGAGGTGGCCGGTAACAGAAAAGCTTCCCCTGGCAGATCTTCAGCTTGGCCCTCAAAGAAGTGTTTTTTTTTTTTAAAAAAAAAAAAAAAAAAAAAAAGTGAAAGAGGCTAAAAACCATAGTGTCAATTGCAGCTTTGCCTGAACTAAGCTGCTTAGATGAGAGACTAACAGGAAGGCTGAGGGAATCTCTCTGTCCTACAGTACCGGAAGCCAAAGGAGATCCTGGCTGCCGAAGAGGAGCTACAGAAGGAGCTGAAGAAGATAAAGGCAGCAAATGAAGATGACAACGAGTGTAAGACCCAGTAGGCTGTTAGGAGGCTGGGGTGGGGGGCAGCTCTCTGGCACAGCTTCATGGCATTTATTTTACTTTTGGTAATAAAATTTACCTGTCCTGTCAACACAGCCAGTTCGAGTTTTTGCAGGCCACAGGAAATGGCACTCAATCTCATTTTGGTCTTTTGATTTACACAGACTTTTATGATCCTTCCTTGAGTTGTGGAAAGCTACAACAGGAAAAGGAAGTGCACAACAGTCTCATCCAGAAGCCCTTTTCCCATCCTCAGCGAGCAGAAGCAGCATGAAGGCTATGTAGTTCCCCATGAGAATTCCCTCTGCCGCCATTACTGAAGGCAGTAAGTGGAGAAACTCCCTCCTGACACCCATTACCTGCTTGGGGTGTGTCTAGAAGCAGCTCTGTCCTGAGCTGTTGCTCAGGGTGCTCGTTTGTGCACTTAGGGGGATGCCATGTTGAGCCTGCTATCTCTGCAAACAGTATCAGGGCTTTGACCTCAACAGGGAACAGCTTGTGAAATAGGGTGAACAAGACACCCAGCTGTTTCCTTAACCACCAGCTCTTTGCAATGCCACATGCAAAGCAGAGAGCTGCTCCCCAGAGTACTGGAACTGAAACACAGCTCCCCTCATTTGCACGTCAGAGGGAATAGGTAGCAACTGAGCTCTCCAGCCAGCCTAGGAGTAGCAGCAACGCACCCTTTGCAAAGCTGGGCGCAAGCACAGCCCATTGCAAACCTGGTGTGAAGTCAGTATGGAGAGAACATGCCCTCCCAGCACTGCCTTATCCACACTCAAACCTGCTACTGTCTCCAGCCCACACCAGCCATCCCTACAGATTAAAGCATGTTGTCTCGTCCTGGTCCATACCTGAAAAGCTCCTGCCTAAACACCCTTAAGAGCAAGTAGGCCATGGGTACCCAGCGCAGCTCACCTGATGAGGTCTGCTTTCAAAAACAAGAGCTCCTCAGGGACCAGGTGAGTGGCATGTTCTGTTACACTCAGCAGTGAAGAATGACTGAGTAACTGCAGCTCCCCTCTGTAAAGTCCTCGTATGAGGATGGGGGCACCATCCATCCCCTACCAGAGCTCAGCACAGCCAGTGCCCCAGCCCCCTTGCTCAGGCAGCTTCCCAAACCCCAGTGCCACTAAAGGCTGGAAGGTGCAGCCTTCTACTCACCAGTGCTGAAACCCCTACGTGGCTACAACTCAGCTCTAGGTTTCAGCTAGAGATAACGTAAAAGCAGCTACAGGAGTGCAGGACCCACCGATATGGGCCGTAGAGTGGAATGGGAGCCATGGGGACTGGCGAGCAGGGCTGTCACAGGAAGAGTATCTCACACCAGTGGCACCGTTCACCTGCTTGGCTGACCTATGGCAGCTCATTCTAGCCTGGGGCTTGTCAGTAAAGAACTTCTCCCTCACCACCATCTATTCCACTTCCTTCACAGCCTCTCCCTGAGAACTCTCCCCAAAACATCTGGTCTCTGCAGCTCTCTTCCCCTGCTTCCATTAGAGGATCTAGAACACACTAGGAGAAAAAAAAAGCAGTTTACCCACAGACTTGTATAATCTCTCTCTCTGCCATCATCTCAATGGCATCTTTTTTTGCAGCAAGATATCTATGCATTGGGCACTTAGACATCACATCCATCACTTACCTTCCAGGAGAATAAGTGGCACTGCAGCAACTACACGAGAGCTGGGGACGAGGGGGAATGATGTGCCAGAGCTACATCAGGAACTGTGGCAGGGAGCTGTGCTGGAAAGAGATCCTTGCAAGGATGTGATCCTGCAGCAAAACCACAATTTTCAATTATTTCCCTATCTCACATCCACTGGGAATTGAGGGTTGCCTTCGTGCAGGAGGAGGAGCTTCGTGCAGGAGGGTGGTTCTTCTCCCTCCTGGCTAACAACTCCAAACAACCAATATTCTTCCAATTTGTGTGGATCACAAGGGCAAGAGGCACCTCTTGATAGTACAGCTGGCCTAGAAAGTCCTAGCAAAGCACCATGGTGGGAGTTTTGCTCTGGAAATACTCACCGTTTGTGATACAAAGACTCTTTTCCATATTTAGAAAACTCAAACTCACAGCCCAGTAGAGATCACACATCCCTGCCCCAAGGAGGACTGGCCCCAGACACTGCTGCACTAATCCATGGAGCCATGCTCCTTGGGAAACCCAGCTCTGGTTGGATGCTGGAGGCTGATGCAGAAAGGAGCAGAGCAGAGCTCATTCACATATGCCTACAGGATCCCAATAAACTGCATCGGTTCCCTGGGATCTGCCATAGACAGTGTGTTGCTTCAGTATTGAGGCAGCAAGCACTCAGGTCATCTGTGAAAATCCAAGATCCCAAGAACTGTCTTCAACACAGCAACAGTCTAGCCGCAGGTCCAGCAGAAACATGCAGTGTCTGAAAACAGCCCCAACCTCCTCTGCCCATCCAAGCCTCTGCAATCAGTTGGCACCACCAGAGCCCCTTTGGAATTCGAAACAACACATACAGTCTTTTCTGTTTCCCTTCAGTGTTTTATTTAGCAAAACGGGACTGTTCAGCCCTGCCAAATGCATAGCCTGACCCAATGGCCAAGCTGGGGAGGAATATGCTCAAAGCAGGGCTGGCTCTGCCTTTTAGCTCAGCTTTTGCTCTTGGGTTTGGAGGACAACACAAGCAGCTGTCAGAAGAGCAAGCACAGGTGAAAGGTAGAACCTGCTCCAGGCACCTCCCCTTCTGCCAAAATACTGCACCCCACACACAACCTAGGTTTACTTCACATGGCTCAGAGCTTGTCTGATCTTGAACTGATCAGCACACACAGCTGATGGAGAAAGCCAGCTCAACCTGCTCCTCAAATACTCTATCCACAGAATGAAAAAAAGAAAGAAAAATAAAACAACACGCTTGGGAAAAAAAGACCCTGACTTGTACAAAATAAAAAGGGTAAAGGACAACCGGCCTTTATTTCCACTAAAGGACAGGTGAGGTGGAGAAAGTCTGGCCCTTTGTGCACTCCTGAAAGTAGCTTTCTGGCAGGCAAAGAATCTCTTGAGACGCCTTGGGGCCCCTCTCACCTCTCCTGCCCTGCAATTCCCTGAGCCAAGTGTCAACTCCACTGAGTAGGGGTGACGAGAAATAGCCACAGTGCCTCATGGGGTGGTGAAGTCGAGGACGTGCAGGGCTGATGCCAGCGCAGCGTACAGGTGAGTGGTACTGAAGCGGAGGCAGTACACAGGGCTGCTGGTGGGTGAAGACAGGTGAAAGCTCTGCAAGAAAACAAGAGAATTAACCTCTCCTAGGAGGAACTCAGCCATGAGACCCTGTTTGGAGTTGCACAAGTCCAAAGACTGAGATGCAAAGCAGGCTTTTTCCCTACACATAGATTAGGGTCTCTATGGCAAACCACCCCAAAGATACACCAGCAGCCTTTATGCCTCTTCATCCAAAGAGGTGGACACTTGGCTGCCAGAGCACAACCTAGAAACCTGCAGCTGCCCAGCCTGCGGGCAGCCCTCACCTGCAGGCACCGAGTCTGCCGCTTATCCCAGAGGCGCACCACGCCATAGTAGGAAGAGCCGCTGGCAATCATGTGGTTCCCATCGCTCCTTATGCAGTACAGGGCGCTGTCGTGGGGCTCTTCCCACTCCTGGACGCACTTCCTGCAAGAGCAATGCAAACCAGCATATGACCGAGTCCACCCAGAGCCTGGACTGGAACTGAGGCCCAGTGTGCCCAAAGGAGCTATCTCAGCAGCAGGCAAAACGCCAGCTGTGGCACAAGGAGCACCCAGGAGCATCGCTCCAGCCCCAGAGCCTCTGCAACCTCTGTGCTGGCAGGACGGGCTCACCTGGTGCTGGTCCGTATGTCCCAGTAGCGGATGTAGGTGTCGTACCCACATGAAAGGAGAAGTGAGGGTGTCTCATAGAAGACATCAAGGACACCAGCTCCACGGTGGAAATCAGTCCCTAGGCAGGTCAACAGCTGACCACTGCAATAAAACACAATAGGGACAGTCATGCAGATCACAGAGCCCTTCTGCTGCAGCAGGCCAGAGCAGAGATGGTGTCACAAGAGCCTCTAGATCTCCTTTCTGTGATTTAACAGAATGCAAAAGCCTGTATGCCTCCCTTCCCCAACCTCTGCTGCTGTTAGACCACCAATGGTCACGAAGATTGACCAAGACAGGAATCAAAGGAAGGAGAAGAAAAGCCAAGGGCTAAGTGAGCGCCAGCAGAATGAGATCACCTTCCTTGGGTGAAATGAACTGTCCTCAATGATGTACTGAATGATGGGGCTCCACTTCCACAGGAGATAATTCCCAACCTTACTATACTTCAGATAACCTGCAATAGTCATTGATCTGATGAATCCCATCCTATCTGACTCTGCTCATCAGCATAGCTCCCACTGGAACAATCCCTGGCATTTTGGTCATGCCACTTAGGTCCACAGATAGATGAAACTCTTCTGCTGCAGGCCATGGCTGCTCTCCTCAATCTCCTCCACTCACCTGCATGCTGCAAACACCCTATTGGCAGCTGCTCATGGCAGGCCAGGAGCAGCCGTGCCTGGGCTGCTCTGGAGATGATATTTTTCCTCCTCTCATTCCTGGCCTACTGAGAAAGGGCAAAAGCATCATCTCCACAAAGCTCTAAACCAGATACTCTCTAGATGTACAACTCCAGCCTGAGCTCACTGTGAAAGGGCCCCTCGGCCAGGCAGGCTGGGAGGGAGAAGGGGTTGCAGTCCCTTCCCCAGGCCATAAGCACACCAAGCAGAGGGGACAACCCATCTCCAGCCTCACTCCACCTGTCCCATCAATCTCACCTGTCCTGCCCAGCTGCTTGAGGCAACCACCTATTGCAATCCTGCCTTTTCTTCCTCCTCACACGCCCCTAAATCAAAACCACCAGGCACAATAACCCTCGAAGCACCTGCTTTTCAAGCCCAGCCGCACGGCCGCCCTCTCCGACAGGCGCTTGGTTCTCAGGACAATGAAGTGGTCCTGAAAGCCGACAGCACGGACCCCGCAGTGGGGTCGCTCCCTGCAGCCCCCCCCATTATTTTGTTACTTTCTGCTCCTTGATCCAGCATCACACAGTTCTGAGGCACATTGCCAAATGCCTTAATTCTGTCTGTAATCTGGGCTAAAGCCCTCGTCGGGGGATAAAGACCACACAAAAGGAGAAATAGAGTCCCGGGAGATGTTAAAACAAGTAAACACCTTTGTGTCAGGAGAGAGAAATCGCTGATAAAGCAGATTAGCGCCTCGAGCCCTGGTGTCCCCAGATCAGAAGGCGAGCCCTGGCCGATCTTTGCAGCCAGCACGCTTCTATGATCACAGAGCTGGCGGCATGCTGGGGCCAGCCTGTTTCCCCACAGTCACTCTCCAAAGAGCAGATTATGTAGAATAACAATTTCTTTGTGGCTGTGTAATTCCCTCCGTGACCGTGGCTGTGGGCAGCTACATTGGCCCTTGATGCCAGGGCCCTAGCAACCATTTAGAGAGGCCAACCAGCCCTAGCAATGCCCCCCCTGCGCAAACCTCTCGGACAAGCTTTAACATCAAGTGCATGAATTAATCCCCCCCAACACGAATCCAGGGGTGCTGGCTTATTGGACTTTGTGTTTCTCCAGGCAAGGAATCGAGGGGATTCCAGGCTTCAGCCCTTTGCAACCTTCTCACAATACATTAACCCTTGGAGGGTTACTTGTAAACCAGCCCAGCAGCAACTCTGCACCTGTAGGCAGGTCAGAAGGTTGAAGCATTTGCAGGCTGAATAGCAACAGTGAGAACTGAAGAACTTGGCTGGGGCACAGAGGTCCTCAGCTCCACCATGGAGTGTGGCAGGACCAGAGCGCTCTGGCACTCTGCTGATCCTCTCCATCTGCCATCCTGCAAAGCCAGCAGGACAGATGGACATGCACTCAGCCCTTCTCAAGGCCTCTGCACAGCCTTCCTGACCCTATGAGTGATAAATATGGCCAATGTTGTATCATATGCATCAGAAGTATGAGGAGGGTTGGCCACTTTCCCAAGCAAGGGCTAGGAAGAACTTGGGCATGGGACTGACTGCCTGGGTGACTCAGCAAGGTCACTTTTCCAATTCCCATTCCCCATTTCTGCCGGGAGACAAGAAAAACAACCTGGCAGAGGAGTCAAGCTCGGGCTGCTTGCGAGCAGAGTCCTCTGCTAGTTGCTAGGGCTCACAGGAGACAAGGTGTCCCAGGGGGGCCGGGGCAGAGACAGCACCAGCAACTCTGCCATTGCACAGACCCGGCAGGCAGACTCTGCAGCTCCAAAAGCAGCCAACAGGACAGAACCAGCTCCCACACTGGGTCTTCAACAGCCAGAGCGGCCACAGCACTTGGCTTGAGCTGAAACAGGCAACAGGCACTGGTTTCCTCCAAGGACATCTGAACTAAGCCATCTAGTGCAAACTCTTTCAGCTCTGTGGGACAGTCAGTGTGGAAGAGAGGACAGCAACTTGTGCATACCATCAGCTTTCATCATACTCTGGCAGTTCCCTTGACCATCCTCAGTGTTTTTGCCCCTGCCTGGAAGGCTGCCCCTTCACAAGCATCTTGTGCTGCTGCTTGTGCTTGCCAAGGAAGGGGAGGTGTTTGCAGCACACTGATGTCTCACAGTGAAATATTTCAGCATCAAGAGCCCAAAAACTCAAGGAACAGAAGAAATCAGAGATTAAACTCCTGCTTTCAGAATTTCCCACACAGCAGTGAACACCACCCAGTCCCTTGCTCCTAGCATTTCTCTATGCCTTTACACTTCACTGCAGTGGTACCCAAGCATCTCAGTGATCAGAATCACAACTGTTCTCCCTCCACTTCCCTTTGCAGCTAAGACAGAAGGAAAACAAGCAAGTAAACAAAAATCCCAACAACAAAAAACAAGATTAACTTTTTGGAGGAGGCAGCAAAGGAGCAAAAATACATGGAAGTCACTGCAGCAAAGACTGGCTTGACTGGTTTGTTAAATCAATCAAGATCTCCAGCCCCAAGAATAGGCCAAGTGAGAAAGTTTCAGCTGGGAGGTCCAACCCCTGCACACAAAAACAATTTCTCGGCAGCTTACAGAAACTACTCATTACATCACTTGTTACAGTGAAGTACTTCCAATCTGATGCCAGGGAAGACAGCCCTACAGACCCGGACGCTCGGCACACAACCCAAGAGCCTGGAGTGCTCTGGCATGGGGAAGCCAAACTGGTAACGGCGGTGAACACAATGGATTAACTTGTCCTCTGTTTTTCAGCAAATTAAAGTGTCTCTGGGCCAGGAGGTCCAGGAAGCAGATAACATGCCAGGCTAGCTCCCCACAGCACGGCCGGCCAGTTACCAGCGAAGGAAACTCACTGCTGGTACAAGTTTCACAGCCTCAGGCTCTCAAGGTAGTGCCCCCAAACTCTCCAGTCCTTACCACTCTAATCCCGACCCCTAAAGCCCCTTCCCCAGCTGCAGGGAGCAATATCCATGACTGAGATAATCCATTAAGGAACAGCAGATATACTAGCACATTAACAATGTTTTGTCTAACAACTTTCTGGGTCAGCTCAAAGAGGGATGACAAACCAGAAAGACAAGTGATAGCTACCAAGAATTTTCTCTCTGCAGTGCAGAGATCACCAGTGCCAGCCAAATCCAGTAAGGAACAACCTTTTCCTTTCCTTTTACCCTTTGCATCCCAACTCCTCCTGAAAGCCAGCTGCCTGATCCACAGCATATCAGAGGCCAGGGTGCCCTGTCCTTGTTCACGTGCTTTGAAGGTTCATCAGCAAGTGACTGGAGAGGCCAAGCAAGAAAGGTCCTTGCAAACTCACTATGTCCTTGTACTCCAGCATCAGTAAATGCACATTGTTTCAGGCCCTCTTCCAGCCAGGAGCTAGTTAGCTCTGCAGTTAGGGGAAGTTTTGCTGCACTGTCCATTCTGAGCAGCCTGGGCCATGAACGTGCCAGGACTTAGTCCACCTGCTTGGTGGCACACACAGAAACAACTCCGTGCCAGCAGCGCTCTGTGGAGCAGAACTACAGATGCGGTAGTTCAGGTTTCCAGGAAATACCAGCCTAGGGCCCAAAGCTCTCAAGCTCTAGCACCTAAACCACAAACCATCTGGACCAATGCAGGCTCTGTAGACACAGGCAGACATCAAGTGCCAAACAAGAAAGCCACAGGCTATCTATGTGTATCGAGTATTCCTGGTGTCTCCTGCTTTCTCTAAACAGACTGAAATTGTAATGGAATCATGTGCACCAGCTTACAGGGAACAGAGACAAGATCCCAGAACTCTTTTCATTCCTGGCACAGGAAGGCAGGAACCCTACTCTCAACTCCTTGCTGATGGAACAAGTTATTTAAACAAGGTCGCTATGCCTGGGAAATGCATCAAATTGATGAGTCCAAATATGAAAGGAATTTTGTTCAGGCATTCTAAAGAATCCTTTGATGCCGCTCTGTCAATTTCCACATTCTTCAGAACACAAAACACTTTCCATTACTTTTTAAATAAACTATTTGGTTGGATTTTCCACATTTTACTCTTTCCTTGCCTGCTAGAAAACCAGTCATCAGCACTGCTATCCCAATATCTCCACAAGACAAAAGCTTACTAGTCAGGAACTATTGAGAAACAGCAAAGACAAGCTGGTTTCTTCCTTTGATTTTCCTTTTTTGTTTATAAACAAGCTCAAGACAAGCTTAAGCTTTTCACCCCAACAAAATAAAGTCAAACTATGAGCAGACTTCAAGAGTTTTCATGGGGTAGCCCAGAAGGATCGCTTCCACATAATCCAAGGACGCTGCTCTCAAAGTTGAGAGCATCTCCACTTTCAAAAGCAGAGAGATTATTCATGTAAGCAAAAAAGCTACTGAAAAGAGAGTTTTACAGTTCAAAACAGTTGAAGTGAACAGAGTCAAAGGGAGAAAGGAAACAAAACCCACTTCAAGACAATTATTCAGAGTTCAGTGTATCCACAAGTCCTGTCATCCTGTTTGGAGAGGGTACCAAAACCAAAGAGAAGAGCTAAGCTGCTGCCTCTCCGAGGTGCTTCACACCCAGGCTGAGGTGTCCAAGGGATGCTAAGAACCAATTGGTTCTTAACTTGGTCAAGAAAGGCTTGGTCAGACAACACAAAATATGCTTAGGGAGAAGCATATCTCCTTAATAAATTAATTCTTCTCAGGATTATCCTACCCCAAGGTTTCTGCTCTCCAGAGTTGCTAATTCCTGCAGGGAGGGTGGAATTACCTAGAAAGTATGGGGAAGACCCTCTGCCTGAAATGGCTCCAAGATGCTCTATTAAGTGGCTTTCAGGAAAAATGTCCTTCAGCTTCTCCAGTGCAGCTGAAGGGATTCGAGACAGTAGGGGGGAATGACACCAACGATGGTTTGAGATTGTGTGTGTGTGGAGAGGGGGATGGACAGAAGGAGTTTTGCCTTCTTTTCTTCTGCTTTTTCTGAATTGGCCCACACACGCTTTAAATGGTCCAATAAAAAGATACAATTTCTTTACCTTTCCAGCTCTGGGACCCTGTGAGTTTTTGTTGTTTGGGTTCCCGTAAGGTTAAGTTCAGAGGATAAACTGACACACTGGGCTATGGGAAAAAGCCAGTTTCTTCAAATAAAGCCACAACGGTGCAAAAGAGACCCTGCTGGGGCTTTTATTTGGGAAAACAAACAGAAATGGCACCAAGCCCTTCTGCTTTACGAACCAATTTAACTATAACACCAATGTTCTCCCTCTCGGGGGTGAGGAGGGGAGAGAGACAGGACATGACAATAGTCCAAAACCTTGGGGGGAAAAAATAGGACAAAAAAGGTTGTCTGTCCCCTTTTCTTTCTCGCCCATAGCTCCTTTTCTTAGCACACGTGTGTTCTTGTAAAAACGATTAGATTGCAATTTGTATAACATGGTGACCCCCAAATTCAGACATTTAACCCCTTTTCTCTGCAAAGAATGTCAAGAATGTCTTCTCTGTCTTTCTTTCCAACGGGAGGAGTAGGGGGGAATTCTCTCAAACTGTGATTTCTTGGGGGAAGAGAGAAAGAGGGAGGCGAGGAAAAGAAGCAGGGAATTCTCAGAGCCTCTCGCCTT
Source organism: Tinamus guttatus (assembly GCF_059628265.1). NCBI lineage: Eukaryota > Metazoa > Chordata > Aves > Tinamiformes > Tinamidae > Tinamus > Tinamus guttatus. Next base: position 6,507,598 of record NW_028288848.1, read on the forward strand.
TCGCCCCACTTGTGTGGGAACAGGCGTCTGCATTGCTCCCTTTCTGGACAGGGCTCCGCAGGTCTCCTTTAGTGGGGAGACAAAAAAATGGAGAGTCCAAATCAAAACAAAGCCATCTGTTTAAATGAGCTACCGCCAGCCAGTGGCAGAGGGGGTTCCTCATTCACTCCTTCCCATTCTTCTCTCTCGCCTCTGTTGATTCTCTCTCAACCCAGGGAAAAATAAAGATTGCTTTTGCTTTGGCTCGGGGGGATGAAACTGATTGATGCGCTTGGAGTGTCCAGCCCCCACCCACGCTCTCCAATTGTTCAGGGCCTTGTAAAGTTGTCATAAATACGCCTGAACAGGAGTGCAAAGGCCACAGTGCGCCCTGGACACGCACACATCCAAAAGGCAGGAGCTGGCCTCGCGCCCATCTGTGGCCAGCTAGGGCCAAGGCTGCAGTAAGGAGGAAGGGATTTAGGATAAACACCTGTATGTACTTTCTTAAAGATAAAAAAAAAAAAAAAAAAAAAGAAAAAAAAAAAAAAAGAAATATGCGCCAGAGTCCTCCAACTAAAGGAGGGCAGAAGATGTCCCCCTTAGGATTCAGAAAGGTGGTGATAAAGAAATAAAAATCAAAGAACCACATGGCCCCAAACTGTTTGAGAACGCATGCAGGTCATGAGACATACACAGTGCGTCCACCTAAGACTGAAATCATCCACTGCATCTAAAAGGGGGAAAGCTCAGAACACAGCAAAACTGCTAGGACGAGCAGTCACCCAAGAGACAGATGCTCAAGACCCAACAAGCATTCTCCAGCACTGGCCCCAGGAGACAGGTCCTGCTTCCAACAATGCCCAGGATCTCATATCAAAGCAATCAAACCCTATAGTTAAGAGCTGCAGAACAGGGGCAGGAATTTCCTTCCTACCTTGTCAAGTGATTAACTCATGCCTGAAGGCTAGAGCCATGCTGACATCCAGCCTTGCTTCTCAAGTCACAGGTGGGATAGGTAGCTCCATGAAGAATATCTGCTTGCCTAGATTGACACCTGAACTCTCCATCCTAACCATGTCACTGAAGATAAAGTGATTTTAAATACAAAATTAGAAACCCAAAGAGCAGTCATTTGGTCAAAGCAATTTAATATAAACAGTTCAATGAAAGGTTTTGCCTGAAGAGTAGAACTCATCCTCCAATAGACCTTACTGTGTTACCTCACTACCCTTTTTTTGAGGAGATGGCACGATACTCATATTCCATGTCATACAAATTGGATCATAACTGATGCTTCAAAGACAGTAACCCAAGTTATTTGTGTAGGGATGGCTGGTGAAAACAGCACAGCAAAGGACAAGGAGCAGAGCCTCTAGAGAAAAAAGTGAGCAGCTATTTGAGAAAGAGGAAATATCAGTGGCTCATCTCATTGCAGTGAGCAGAGGCAGCAGAAGGTACATAGTTGCTTCCTACATAGTGACCTGAGGCAAGAAGGGCCCTGAAAACTGTTTAACTCACTCCTGGAAAAGCTTTGAAAAGGTTGTTGTAATTTAAAGACTGTTCAGCCAAGGCAGAGATGCTGAGGCAGAAACTCAAACCTGAAAGGAGTGTGAGGCCTCTTTTCCATGAGGCCTACAGAAAACTGTTTTTTTTTTTCCCAACAAGAAATATATTTGGCACAACCAATCCATAGAAAAGCAGAGCAGGAGAGGGGAATCTAGATCTACTGCATGATATTACAATTCTTCTGTTCACAAAATTTTGTGAAAAATAATGCCAGGATACTTGCAATTGCTCCTCTCTCATTACACTGACATCTCTGTGTTCAAAAGCCTAGGTGAAACAGACTCCCCATCCTTCTTGGAGTTGGTTATCTTCTCTTTCGATTTAGCAACTTCAGTGCTGAACCCCATTTGCTTCCCTTCATGCAGCTTACACCGTTACCATAAGTGTATCAAAGAGGGTTGCAAATGAGTTTAAACGCTACAGTTCAAAGCTAGAGAGAGAAGGGCCAACTACAGAACTTGTTTTAGAGCACAGGGCTAAGAAATCTGCTCATGTATTTAACTCCAAGCCTCTACAAAAAAAATAAAGGATTAAACCAGAAAAGTATCATTAGTGATGATGAGGTTCTAACAGTGGCTCATGGTAGAACCTAGCACTATATGCTACAGCACACAACCAGGATGTTTAACTCTACCTTGCACAGTTGACCAGTTACATTTGCTGATTAAGACTGATACAAGGAGCAGAAGTTTCCAAACCCTCCTTCTTTCCTGACAATTGCTCATGTCCATTGCTCAGCGGGAATAGGGAATCACCAAGGTGGTGCAAATCAAGATACATAGAAATTTGGAAGCTGGTGACTAATTCTTACCCACCCTGCTGCACAGGCAGGCACAACCTAGCAAGCTCCTAGGAGGCTCCCATAGGACCAGCTAGCAGAAATCAAGCAGCAGCAAGTTAAATTTAAGCCTTCTGCTTGCGGTGGTGATACTTGCGCTGCTCTCAGGAAGACAGACCACAACGTGACAGCACTAGTGGCAAACATGGATCACTGAACCTGCTCAGCAGCTGCCCATCTACCCTGCAAACCTCCTCCCCACCCCTCCACTGCACACACCAGGGACACCTGAGTCTCTCTGCTCCCAGGCCACTTTCATGCATCCTCTGCATCCCACCTCCCCAAAAGGTGCAGACATCAAAGACACCTGCCTTGAACACCTGAAGAGCCCTGACAGCCAAGAAACACAACTCTCTATCTTCCCCTTCCACGCTCACACTTTTTCCCCTCTTCTCCATCCCTTTGAAAAAGGTGGCAGAGATAAATGGAGAACAAAGCAGCAAGAAAAAGCCATAGCTTTGGCCCACACCCTGCCTATTACTTAAGGGGGAAGGAACTCTTCCGAAAGAAGAGAAAAAAATGTGCTCAGACACAATGGCTCAAAAGGCCAGGCAGCAAACCGGGCCACTTTGTACTGCTAACAAGGGAAACCTAATTACAGGAAGAGGGCAAAGAGGGACAGATAAAAGGGATACAAAATTTCAACATCTGTTGCCATAAAGGGATAAGAAGTGGGGAAACGCAAAGTGTCAGTTTGGTGTCAGTGACGGCGTAAAGCCACTTTCAAAGGGCTCAGGAGAGGGAGAAAAACCTAAAGAGAAATTAGAGGGTTCTTAAAAAAAGAAAAAGAAAACCCACACTCTGCCAAAAATGCTTTCAAAAGCGGGGAGGAGATGGACAAAGACTGGGTGTTTAAAAAGGTAGAGGAGCTGGGGTGGTTTGCAGGGCACAGCTAACTTTGGCTCCATTTACACACGGTTCTCGAGCCCTGGGCCTGTCGCCTTGTGTCACAGGAAAGGAGAAAGCAGGATTTGTGCGTTCCAAGTGTTCACAGCATGGGGACTGCCACATCCGACCGATCATCGCTCCATTCCAAACATCAAGCTTGGCAGAATAGCTCTGAGAACTGCTGCAGAGATGCCTCTGCAGTGTCATACCCTGAACAGGAGCATCCTTGGGGTGTTTGTCTCCTAAAGACATACAGACCACCATGATGTACTAGGCAGCAATAGTTCTCTGTAGGCAAAGCACAAATGTTTTGGACCTGTTCCCAGTGGTGTGTCACCCTGGTGTCCTGAAAGAGATAAGAGGTGGGAAAAGAAATAAAAGCAGATTGGGAGGAGGCTTTTCCTCTCTAGCTGGTTTGCTGAACCACACACCAACACTGGCCAATGAGACAGGAAGGTCTGAGACAAGAAAGGCCAAAGGCAGGTGCATTTGCACAGAGAGCACAGCAGGAAAGGACAGGCACAGAGATGCAAGAGGCCAAGGAGTCATCAAAACCAGATACTTGATGCAAGGACACAGGTTGGTATCCAGTGGCCTTTACTGCTACCCATTCTCCTTTCCTGTGCACATCTAGAGCCACCTAAGAGTTACTCATACAGCCCTCACCTTGATCCTCAGCACTGAGCAGCAAAAAGCATTATCCTCAGATCGCAAAGTAATCTGATGGTACAATGTAGCATCTGGGAGGTGAGATATGTCCTCTAGAGCAGCAGCCAGCCAGCTTCAAAAGCAAAAAGAAAAAAATCCTCCTTCATTACAGGAGAAAGGGCCAGGTGTGGCAGCAGCTGGAATTTCAGCCACCAGAGACAGTGTCTTGGCATTACGCGGTCATTCCCCTGCTTTAGACTCCCTTTGACAATTGCTTGTCGCTGCCTGTTTCGGCTTTGATCCGACACCATCATCCAAGCGGTGTCAGAAATGAAAGACAGTTGTGGGGGTGGGATGCAGCAAGAGGCGTTTCCTTTTCCCCACTAAAAATTTCCTCGCCTCAAAACCCCACCATCCTTTTTCAAAGCCCAGAACATGTTTCCAGGTGAAGACATTATCCCTTTCCTCTCTGAGGGATGAGAACAGCTGCCCCAGGGTCAGAGAACAGCGAAGGTTGTAAATACGAAAACACGCCATGACCAACAGCTACAAGCATCAGCCAAAGACTTATCAGGCCTGGAACTAAGAAGATCAGTACACAAAAGGTTATTTAAGCTTTAAATCCTTTTGTAGCATGTTCCAGCTCTCAGCTGTGGGGAAAAGACCACCTACCCCAAGGGAAGAGAATGCCACAGGCACTGCTGCACTATTACTTACCCACAACTCATGTACACAAAACCCAGCTAACTAAACTGACTTTTAGGTCTTGGAAAACACTGAAGATTTAAGGCAATACTAACGAATCCTGTAAAGAACACACCTTAAGCATCAGACTCCCCTGCCTCATTTTTTGAGGGAGAAATTGTTCAGTTTCTGCTGTTAGAGACATATCTTTACCTTGTTCAGCCTCTGCAGATCAGACTCTAGTCCTTCTTGGCCACAAGAAAAGGATAAATCAGCTAACCTGGAGGGCTTGGGTGGAGCCTGTCTGCTAGACTTTGTCAGAACACAGTTGGCACAGGAGCAGCTTTTCAATTCTGTGCAACTCCAACATTTTCTATTTCCCTGCCACACTCCCACTTCTGGAGTGTCAACAGGAAGACAACATGCACAAATCCCAAAGCAAAAACTCACTATTTCCTGAAGGTCCTAAAAACAAGCCCAGAGTTTTGCTTTTTGACTAGGAATAAGAGCAGTTTATGGAAAATCAAGAGCTGCAGGGAGAGCTCTGCGTTCCCCCACCATGAACATCACATCGAGCTTCCCAAGAGGCCAGGTGCCGGGTCCCTGGCACGCTCCCCACACCACTTCTGCCTGGCACATGCTGACGAGACTCGCAGGCCACGCACGGGTCCCGCACAGGAAGAGCCCCGGTGGCACAGCGCATTCCAGCTGTGACAGGTGAGGGGGGGAAAAATAAGTTTGACACTCCAGTCATTGCAAACAGAGGCCCAGTGGGCTAGATTGCCTTGGCTTTTTTATTTGCCTGTCACTCAGGCTTTGACGTTATTGAAAGATCAAACTCCGTTGTGCCTGTTCATTACCTTAATCCTATTTTCTACACGGCTTTATTATCTCTTCAGGCTTCCTTGGGAAAGGCTGTCAGAGAGGTGACCCTCTTCTCCCCCGCCCCAGTCTATCTTCCTCACTCCTGTCGGATGCCTCTATTCAAGAAAGGGCAGGAGGAATGATGGGCAGGGGTATCACAACACAGCCTGCATCCTTCGGGATACTCCAAAGGCAGTATCAGGTCACCAGCAAACATGCACCATGGCAGAATACACCTGGGCTGCCTTTTCCTCTCTAGTTCGTCCTTTGCAGGATGCATCTTTTGCCAAGTTTTAAATCTTATTACATCAGAAAAGAAACATAAACAAAGTTTATAACTGTATATGATGCAATGGGCTCAGATGAGCAATCTAAACTACACGGTAGAGGACAATGTCCTCAGATCAGCCCTGCACCCCCTCCAACGTCCTTCTACCTCCTTTCCTCAAACACTGCTCTGCTGATACCCCTCAAGCCCCTTCTGCCACTGCCCCCTCCACATTCCCGCAGCCCTCACCAGCTCACCCCAGCCCTGACAGCACTCCCTTGATAAACTGCACCGTGCCACTCCTACCAGTCTTGGAAAGCTGAGCTGCTCTTCCATAATCCCATCAAGTATTTGCTATCTGTCCATCACTACACAAACCGGCCCCAGGCTGAGAGTCTCAAATTTGTCAGCAGTTGAGTCTCATGTCAGGATTTGAGCCCAACATTTCCCCAGTTGCTAAGGTCACCACCTTCACCAAACACAAATTACTTGGCAGCCTCAAATCAGAGGCCACAACAATTAACCTCTGATGCTTATTAAGACAGGAGGAAGACAACATGCCTAAGTCATTTCATTAGATAACCTCTTGCCACCTCTCACTTCTGAGCTACTGGAAGCACCAGCCAGGACAAGATGACTACACAGCCTGTGTTCATCTTCAGCTTCTCCTCACTACGGACCAGTGAGAGAATAGGAGGATGCAGGTCACCTTCTGCTCTCTCAAGGCCCTGGTTAAAGTATGGAGTAAAAGAGAGGAAAAAGAGTGTGATGAGTTATTTTCTGATTGAACATAACTAAGGAGGAAAAAACAGATATAACACAAGTATCTTCTTTAGGCATTAAGGATAGTTGTATGCCATTAAGTAGGAAAACTGGGAAGAAACAGCACTGAAGAAAGAGAGTATACATCCATGGAGGCTTCCTGACAAATGGAGATGAGTACAGCTGTGAAACCAGAAACAAGAATGGTCATTCCCAAGCTGGATGCCTCTCAGCGAGCCTAAGCAAAACCCATGGTAACAGCCAGCCAGGAACTGACTTACAAGAACCAGCCACTTCCACCTTCACTGGGTAACAACAAAAGGTGCCAAGCTGAGTCAGGCTTACCTGAGACAGAAATACTCCAGTCTGAAAGCTAGGTTTAGGCTCAAATCCAATTTTTTTCCCCCCCCAGACTCATTTCCTCACCTTCCAGTCATCGCCGTCATCATCCTTTCTACTGCTCTACACAACCCTCCTGCTTCCTCTCTTGGGCTTTATAATCTGGAGGGCCCATTTCAAGGGTAGCTGTTCCCTGCAGTACCAAAATCTTCCCCCCTCACACACACACCTTTCCACACCAAGTGGGTTCTTCCCATCCTTAACCATCTTTTTCCTACATGGTATTGGATCATTCCTGTAGTTTGTTTCCAGCACTGCATTTCCCTGGTTATTCACTTCTCTCAAATCAAATCACTCCCCATTACCTGGAAGTTCACTTACCTCTCAAAGTCCCAGATTCTCAGAGGGGAGGTGTGTCCACAACAGGCTGTCCCCGTCACAAAGGAGCTGTAAACAAAACAAGACAAACAACTTACAAATCTTCAAACTCTCTCTGTCACTGAACTTCTAATCAAGCCATGACTGCTGAGACTCAGCAGGAAATAAAGATACATCTGTGAGCGTGGAGGGAAAGCCTAGGGTAGGAACAGCTGCACTTCCAATGGCACTTTGAGAACAGCTAGCACAATACTCAGGACATCTCACACACTGCCAGTGAAACCAAAAGCTGCTGCTAGACCCAACAGAAAACTTGCTGTTAACGTTATTTCATGTTGTGCTTCTGTGTGTTAGCAAATTCCCAGCACAATCTTGAACTGGCTGCAGCACCTCAGGCCTAACAAACTGCAGAATGATGCAAATCAGAAGGAATCTCCAGATGCTTCCAGTCAACCTGCTCAAAGCAGGTCCAGGCTTAAGCAGGAGCAATTGGGCGCTGCGGCTCTCCACACCACACTGCTTGCTTTGTGCCAGCTTCCTATCCTTGGACTAAACAAGAGAAGCAAGTTTACACAAAGATTTCTAAGTAAGCTATAAATGACCTCTCACAAAGCAATATTTATTGCAGTTACTGAAAATAAAATGCCAAAACTATGTTTAAATCATTGTAACAAGGATAGCACAAATGCAGGAAATGGTCACTACTTTAAATACAGGCTGGCTCTATGCTTTGCCTAAACATCTTCTGCAGCATGGCATAGAGCATGGCAGCTGAGAGAGGAAAGCAAAATAAAAATGTCCACAAAAATAGCAATATTTAAATATGCCTTTGATCCTCTTAACACATTCTTCTTTGGAGGTTCAGAAGGTGTCTCCAAGACTTAAATGCATGGGAATGGGTTCTTGTAATCTTCTCAACTCCTGTGACAAGTACGACTGCTGGTGTCACAGAGTACTCCAGCAGCAAAGGTGGGAACATACACTCAACTCCATCAGAGCCATGGAAGAGCCTTGCGGAAGCAGGAGCAGAACTCCAGACTCTTTCTAGTCCTAGCTCCCAGCAAAAGCTTTCCCCAGATCCTAAGGCTGAAGTAGCACTGTCGAGCATACTACGCAGAACAGGCAGCCATCTCCACACTATCCCAAACAGGTATGAGAACCAAGGAAGCACCACAGCTATCAAAAGCTCCTTTTCCTGGTCATTTCCCTCCTCCCTAAGTACACACTCCTGGAGGTGACTGCACAGGCACCGTGACCCTTAGCTGCCATGCAGAGCTGGACTGGGCCTGCAGCACAAAGCTGGAGCTGTTTGAGACAGCCTCCAGCCAGGCTGCAAACTCCTGGGTTCGCCGAGAGCGCACGTGCAACATCTGGGGCTCCCTGCACATCTGATCTCAGAGTGTACACATGTACCCTTCCCCATGGAAATCTCTGACCAAAATCTGGGAATTCAAGGGAAAATTGTTTTAAAAGGCAATTTCCATTCCGAAGCAACAGCCACAAAGGCTAATAGGAAGTGTGCAACATTTTGCATTTAGACACAAGGTTTCCGCTCAATCCCTGCCTTCCCTCCACCACAGTGCAGGACAAGAGGGAGTGCTACCTATTTGCCAGTATCTCCCATCTCAGGGAAGACGGGACTCACTCCAACAGCTTTCCAGGTCAAACCTCATGCCTGGAAAGCAACACTTTGGTCAGGGAATCCCTCAGCTACAAAGCTAGGTGTTGAGTTCTGTCCCTCCCTCCCCAAACATAATCCATTAATAACTACTAAACCCAATTACTGTGGTTAGAAACATAATAGCAGCCAGGGAGTCACTCAAGCAGGCAATTGGGTGCTTAGGATTTTTCTTTTGGGGGACAAGCTGACTCTGTCCCAGCAGCAAAGGCCCCCTTACGGGAGCCGGGCCCCTTTGTGCAGAAGGTATGCAGCAAGGCTTTGATGGTTGCCACAGGTCTAAATTAGCATGGAGGCACACCAACAGGGACAGAAAGGTGGGAGGAACAGCAAGGCCTAATCTCTGCTCATGCTGTCAGTTCTGGACTTCAGATTTGCCTCCTCATCCCCCACCCCTCCAAAAAACCAGAGCGTTAAATGAAGAGATCTTTCTCTGGCATCACGCACAGGCCTTGGGGCCACAAACAAGTCTCTTCTGGGTAAAGCTGACTCCCTTCAGACAACAGGAATTTTGTCTCATACTTTAGCAGGATCAGGTTTGCCGGCCTTATCTTTACCAGGCGGGGCCCATTAGCAAGCAGAGATAAGACTTCTCCCCAAAGAGCAGGGCACCTTCACTGCGAGGATTAGATAGCAGGGCCCACAAGGCAGGCACAAGGAAGCGGTGCCTGCGAGAGGCTGCCAAAGCCTGAGAACGAACAGAGCTTGGAGGCTGGATTCCCAGGGAACGAGACAGGGCCCCTCACCTCCTGTCTGGTCTGCAGCCAGACAGCTTCACTTCTCAAGCCTGCTGCGATGGGGTACCTTGCACTTCAAGCTTTGGTAGGTGTGAGACAACACATACATTGGACCTAAGCATGTGCAGTTCTGCTTCAAAAGTATCACCCAGAGCTATATAAGCAGGGCAGTGCTAAAACTCACTTATTCACTAGCTTAGCAAATGCTGCTTATTTTGCCTGCTGATATTTTTAAGAGTCCAAGAGACTGAGGAGGGGCTACTTTGGGAAGAGAAAAGCACAAGATGCCCCACATAAGTTAGTGTAGCCATGACTTACCTCTGAATTGTGTGTGATACTACCAATATACACAGACACTGACTGGACGGATCCAAGCAGTACATAAAAACTGCTATATTAAATACAAGCTGTGGATGGGCTGGGGGATGCAACATTTCTTTCCCCACTAGGCCTTCTCCTGCCCCGTGAAAGCTGCTGGGCACTGTGACTACGAGCTCCTTTCAAGAGCCTCCTCTGCATGGAAGGTAAGCACCACAGCAGGGCTACCACAGGCAGTTATATCATCACGATGGGGATTCCCTGCGAGGCAAAAGCAACAAGGAAGCCAACGCAGCATTTCTACCTCTGCTGTGCCAGGAACACTGGGACTTTGCAGAGCACTTGGACGCACATACTTCACGCTCAGCCTGCTTCTATTGCCCAAAGCGAGGAATTTTCCATCCAAGATCCTGACATTCTTCTTCCCCTTTCAAACTCTGGGGTATGGGGAGGGAAAGCCTTCTCCATGCCACAGAAAAAGCATCCCGTTAGAAATATCCCCTTCAACAGGAGCTGAGCCAGGGGATATGAGAAAGCGTGCATATTTTGGCAGCGACGCTGGAACACACACAAGAACTTCTCTCCATCCGACTGACTTGAGGCCCTTACAGATCCCATGGCATTTCTGGCAACAGCAGCAGGGTGCTGGCTACAGTCCAGGGAGGATGATCCCACCCTTCCTCTCAAAATGCCAGCCCCCCCTCCTCCAGTTTCACCCCAGCCGTAGCCTCCCTCTGTACACCATCCCGGACAGAGCACTGCCAGATACGGCTGTCGGGAAGGGAAAGCTGCACATCAGTCATTCCCAAGGGACAGTTTGTCCTGAGGCTTGGAAATGGCCTCAACTCTAGAGCTGCAAATGCTGCTGCACAAAACCACTTCTCCTCACCATCACCTCAGCTTTGGAGCTGAGCTGGTGATTCTGGATCTGCAAAGTCATTGAGGAGACCTGGGTGAAACAGGCCCTTTCTAACCCCTTCTCTCCACACTCTCTGCATGCCCCAGGCTCACACCCTTCCCCTGCAAACAGATTGCTTCCCAAGTCCTGCTCTGCTCTTCGGGGATTTTGAGTCCAGAATCTGCTTGACACGTGCAAGAGCCTGTTCCTTCCTCCTTCGCATGCTCCCCCGCCCCTTGGAATTGGACATCGTTGTTCCATTTTGGAGACTATTATATAGGGAGACGCATCGGACCAGGAAACAAAGAAGTTATTACTTGACAGAGCCCTGCAGCTGGGAATGTGGAAGGCGGGGGGGGACAAGGGGGATACCCAGGGAGACAGGACAGGGGAACTGCAGTAGCATCATGAGAGCAACAGACAGCAAGAATAGTGGGAAGAGGGGAAACTTTTTGGTATGTTTCAAAAAGAAGTCTTAAGCACTGTTAAGAAAAGAAGCAGCAGCAGCAGGTCCCAAAGGAAACTTGGAGAAGAGCAGAGAAGGCAGTTGATGCTGACGGTGCCGCGGGTTAAGCGCACGGTTCTGTGAGTTTGTGCAGCCTTTGATTCAGCACTGACACGCTTTGGCAAGGCAGGCCACTGCAGCTGTCAAACCCTTCACCAACGTGCCCATCAATTGCATTCAGCTCTCCCCGACCCGCACTGGCATTTTAATTACTGTTGGGTAAACTAATTTGTACAAATGAAGGCAACTCTGCCTAATAGAATATGCAAGCTCTCTGACCTCTGACAGGCAATGACACAAGATACAAAGGAGGCAGAGGAAGGCTTTTTATCAGAGCCTTATTACTCTCTATTACTCCAATTAGTTAAGCTCCACTGCTCCTAATTGGGGGAAAAAATTGCAATTAAATCAATTTTTGATGGGCTGAAAGTGGGTTACCGAACCGCCCTGCCTGTGAAACACTGATATTATAGCAGCAAAGGTCAAAGTCTTTGTCGGCACCTGTGGGGCCCCCACCTCCCCTCTCTAAGCCCCTCCGTGCCCCCCCAACACACGCACGCAGCCCGCGAAGGCGAATCATTAGAACATGTCATGTCTTATCGCGGCCGCCACCGTCCTGCTAACCTCCTCAGTTGACATCATTACGGAAGGCAACTCCTCCGGCATGAATACAGTGCTAAGGTCACACAAACTTGGTGGAGCCCCCGCTGAAGGGAGGCTGGGGAGCAGATGCAACAGTAACAACATTGTGAAGGGCGGCGGAGCAGGGGGAGAGGGCCGAGCGCCGCGAGTTTCGGCACCTCCAGCACGAAGCCTCTCCAGCGGTCGCGATGCTCTCAAAGGGGCAGAGACAGAGGGAGCGCGTGGAAGCAGGTGCTCCTTCCTCAGCAGCAAGTCACTCATGAAGGAAAGGGCAGAAAATGTGCAGGCACAGAGAAAAAAAAAAAAAAGACAAAGTATCACTTCAGCGCTTCCTTCTCCACAAAGGAGCGGGCATCACTGTCATTAAAAAAACTGCTGCTTGGACCAGCTCTAGCCCCACTTTGCTCCCCGGTTGTGGGAGGACTAAGATGAGCACCAAATCAAGCACCTTGAGCATCTCGAAGGTAAAATAAGGCGGCTGGGCTATGCAGCGCCAACTCACTAACTGCAAACTGAACAGGCAGCTGGAATACACGCTCTACACGCAGATCCACAGAAATGTGCTTCTGCATATGAAAACCAAGCTGCAAGCATTTAATCTTGATCCTGCAGGAAAACCAGGGCTGCGACCAACCACATGAACTGGGGACTAATGGGTTGTTATAAGCAACAGCAACCTCAGGCAGCTCTGCTTTTGCAGGGTCACCATTCAGGTAGAGAACCCACCTACAGCTTGGCGTGTGTTCAGAGGACAACATCTGTGTTTGAAAACCTCAAAGGTCACCCCTACTGTTTTAAGGCTTCAGTCCTCTTCTCCAAAGCCACTAACAGATAGCAGCCAAACTGAAGGGGAACGGAGCTCTATGAGCGAGCAGCAGACCACCCAGAACCAGGGCACAAAACTGGAAGACAAAGCAAGTCTGTGGGATCAAGCTGGGAAGAGTATCCATCGGAAACTGAACAGTCCCTGGTGCTGATCATGCTTTCTCCTCTACAGCTAAGACCTGCCCAAGCTTCTCCCTATCTTTTCCCCCCACTGTCCAACACCATAGAGACCTCTCTTAAACAGCTATTGCCAAGGCAATATAGGAAACACTAAAACACGTTGGGAGACAGAAAACAGAACTACAAGATCTAAAATAATGATTAGACAACATTTCATCAAGTGAACATTCTTTTTAAACAGGAAAGTGAAACTATTTGCAAGAAAATAAAGAATTAGATCACTGCAGAACATACAGTATCTCAAAGGCTAAAATATTGCACAGGGCCAGCAGTGAGGCAGTTCAGTCGCACTGGAACTTTCTAGTTCTTCAGGGTTCCTTTTTGAGCAGGAAACAGGTTGAAATATATTTAAAAGAATGAAGGCAGGAGAGACGAACACACAAAGTCAGGAGGAATCCCTGAAGACTGCCAGATTAGTCAGCCAGATGTGACGGCCCCAAGAAAAGACAGTATTTCCTCCTTTGTTACTGAAGGAAGTTACTGGAGGTCTCATTTTGTCTTCTCTGAAGTTAGGAAGAATTTGCCACTAGGGAACCACTCCTTTATTCTTCTCACTTCCAACAGCACAGCCTCAAACACATCAAAAGGAATGGAGTAAGCAAAGTGACCAAAATCAGCTTCAGTTTGCCTCTCTCTCTCTCTCTGAGCCTAAGGCCAGCAAGGTCCCTTGTCCCAGCAGATTTCGACAGCTCTCCAACGAAAACCTTTTTGTCCTACTTCCACGGTACCATCAGAATCCAGACCAAGCCAACAGCTCTCTGGTCAGGAGGACCTGGAAGCCAGCCAGAAGGAGTATCACTGGCATAAGGCAGTTGCACCAGGAATCTGGACACTGTTATTGGGCCCAAAAGTCACTATTTTGTAGAACAGTGAGTGTGCTGAACAGAGGGATGTTTAAAAGATAGGATTGAAAAAGCTGCAGAGCCTGATGGCATGTGAGGTAACTGTCCATAATCCAAGAAGGGCAGATTACCACAGCCCTGCAATAACCCTCTGGCTTTTGGCTCCAGACTAAGCTTTTTCTATATTCTTGAGTCCTCAGGGCTCTCCTGTCCTTCCAGTCCCATGCACTTCTCCCACATCCTGCCAGGCAACATCTCAGCTCTGAACCTTCAGTTTCATCTTCAGTGCAAGGAAGAGATAATAAGGTGCATCAAACTGATCTGTGCATTTTCTATTTGCAACATTTGCTGCTCTTCTAGCTAGGCTCAAGGATATGGACTTGCACTTTGTTAATGCCTTATTTCAAGAGCTTGCTGGTGCTGAGGTGTTCTCTGGTCCCTGTATTATTCATCCAGAGTCAACATGAAAGAATTTGGGTTCCCTTCCACAGTGTCCTGCAGCAAAGCTGACATCTGGGCCCAAGTGCTTGCTTGCCTGTACAATTAGTGTGTATTTAGATTTGATAACAGGACTAAGTTGATTTGAGCAAGCAGAGACCGATCACGGCACAGCCTCATCTTTGTTCAGCAGTGAATAACATTGCAAAAGAGAACCTGTAGCTGGAAACAAATGACCTGGCTGGAAACAAACAGACTGCAGAGCATCGGCACATTCGTTGTTGCTCTCTTCAGCCTCATGCATATGCTGCAGCATGTCCCAAGCATCAGTCAGCTCAGGGTTCAATCGTATTCCTGATATGCATCGTAAACTGCGCACAGAAAAGCTACAGAAAAATTCTGCCCAGCCCTCACAGACGCTCCATCAGAGACTCAGCACAGAAGAGAGCACAAAATGCACAAAGACGACTGCATGAACACCTCACCATTTACATCCACTGCTGCTCCAAAAGGAAATGCCGTGCTCTGGCAAGGAGCGCTGGAGACAGGGGCACAGAGGCTCATAACTCACATGCCGCTTCCAGTGTCAGGTGGTCAACTGGAAAGAGGTCCCCAGGAAGGAGGCATTTACATTTTGAACTGAAAAGCACTGTAGAGACACTGGGTTGAAATAAAAACCTCATATTTGAGGCAAAACATATGCACTTGACAGCAGAAATGCTCACGTCATGGTCTCCCACCTCATTTACTGCATGCGTCAGGGTAGAGGAAAGTTCAGCTTCACCTCTCCAACCCTCCCACTTGGCCTCTGGCTTCAGGTCCTGCTCCAGAGACCCACAGAGAGACTTTGTGGATAGAGCTCCCTTTGCAGGCATTCATTGGGGTTACACCTTGAAAGAATTGTAGAGAAATGTAACACAGCTGAGAAGCCACTTGTGAATCTAAACACAGGACTACATAAAGGAGTAAAAAAAAAAAAAAAAAAAAAAAAAAAAAAAAAAAAAAAAAAAAGATGAAAGATGCTACTAAGGTTACTAAGATGATCTACTTAGTAGCTGCTACTAAGATTTGTGTTCTGATAAGCTTGAGTATTTTTGTTTCCTCTTCTTTTGAAAGGGCAGGGAAAATAACCACAGACAATATCTGCACTGTTTTCACTGCTATGCATTTTCCCCTCCAACATCCTTAGGACAATCTGAGTCCTTTACAGTAACTTATCACACACCCTCCTCTTGCTCTCTACTACAGAGCAGCTATTCAAACTTTATAGATTGGTGGAGACTCCTGGTAGGGTGCCCATGGAACAAGAGCTTCTACCCCAGGCTGCTGCGCATGCCATCAGCAGTACAGCAGAAGTGCAGAGCAGGACAACTTCATAAAAATCTTCATCCTGAGCAAATGTACAAGCTCTTTCTTCCCACCTGAACAGGCAAATCGGGTATAATGGCTGGCTAGGCAGCACAAGAACATGGTCCCTTGCATGAGGTGTATACAAAGGTATTAGACAGCAGACACCAGCTGCTTGTGGGATACGGCAGGGCACCTACAGGCCTTCAAGTAGGTCAGGCAGATCTCCAAAGGCACCCAGCTCTCACCCATGTGCACACTCACCTCTAGCCTTCACACCTAGCATCCATCCCTGCCCAGCTGGGCTCAAAACCTTTATGATGACCCCTAGCCTGGATGGGGAAGACACTCTGAGCCCCACGCTCAACTACTTCCCCAGGTGCAGCAGCGCCCTCAAGCTCAGCGCTCTGGGCCCACACACAGCCTTACAAGCAGCTCTGAACTCCAGCCTTTGCTTTCTCAAAGCCTGCCCAGGTGTAAAGCTCCAGCGATTCCTTTTTCTTTGCCATTTTCCCTCCCTCCTCCCTCTCCCCCTGTCCCCACCAACACTTGCAGGCCACACAGTGAGCCAGGAGCTTGGAGTACATGAGGACCACTGCAGCAGTTGTGTTCTTTCAGGCCCCCCTACCCCAAGACAATTTCTAAGAGCCATTTCTTACCTTCCCCTCCCCTCTGCAAAATGATTTCTGTTAATTGCCTGGTGGGAATCACTTATAGGTGGGGGAGATTCTCCCCCCCAACACACCCTGGCCCCTAATTGGCTTATTGAAGTTTTAACAGGGCTTTCACCTGGAGAAGCTGGTAATTATTCCCTTCATTCCCCTCTTGCTTGTACCTGTAGCTTCACACTTGGGGCCTGCCTGGCTCCACGGGGGGGACTTTGTTCCCTCTAACTACAGGCCCCACACAAATGGGCCCAGCAGCAGGAGAACGCAGCAAAGTGGTAATTTTCAGCCTGCCGTAATTAGCCAAGGTTCTTTCAGCCCAAAGCACTGAATGGGGAGGGGGCTGCCCGGGAGGGTGCGCCATGTGGGAACGGCGGGACGGGGGCTGCTCTCAACGGGCGGACAAAGGCAGCTCGAGGGCTCCCATGTGAGGCGAGCGAGAGGGGCTGGAGCGGGACAGGCACATTCGGCAGCGGGACACGCTCCGAGAAGGGCAGCTCATGACATGTGTCTTTGCCCTAGGCCTTGGAACAGGGCACTGGAGGATGCCAAGGAAAAGGGTAAAGGAGAAAACAGATGCAGGAGCGCACAGTAGGAGCATCTGAAGAGGAGAGCTGCAAGCACCGATTCCAGAAAGGTTGATGTAACCTCCACTCCCAGAGCAGGATTCCTCCTGCAACAGCTTTATACCAAGACTGAGCAAGAACCATGCTATGAACCGAGTGACAACTCTTACTGTAGAGAAGGTCAGGGAAGAGTCATTCACATCCTCCAATATCTGTCCAGAGATAGGCAGAGAACAGCAAAGGCCCCACGTTCTCTCTTTGCTGAGCCATCTCTTGCTAGCAAAGCAAAATAGCTTTTCATAGCAGAGCCTCACTTATGCCACCTCCTTTTCACAGCAAGCTTCAGGTTCTGCAGAGCCTGCTGAACAGCACTTGCCCCATGTGGGCTGGCCAAACCACTTGGCTCCCAGTTCATCACTCCTGTGCCAGACTGAAGCATCATTTGTCTCACTAACCAGAACCTGGCATCTTGGAGTGAGCAAATATCTCTGCTGGTACTCAGGGATTGTTAGAGTTTAAGTTTTCTTTAAATTAGTACAGCTCCTTTCGGGATAGAAGCTCTGTTTTAGCTGGGGAGCTCAGGGCTGTGGGCAAGTTAAATCTGCTCAGCTGATTTGGCAGCCACAGCTCCAATGTACTGGATATCTCCATTTTTCTAGGAAGCTCGAACCCAATAAATAGTCTTCAAGATCATCTTGTGTCCCTTATAACTGAAGCATCCTACTGAAAAGGAAGCTTGTCCCAGTGTGAAGTCTTTCTGCAATGAAGAACACAAGGTAAGCAGCCTCCAAGCCAAAAAGGACCTTCTTTCATCAGGGCACCAGTTACATCAGACTGCCAAGCAAGCTGCAGGAGATAATGCAGACACAACACGCCTGCCAGCAAGGAAAGGAGATTCATAGGTCACACACAGCCAAGAGACTGGCAGCAGAAACCCCTTTAGCCTGGATTTCTGGTCTACCTATAAGATATATAACTGTGACCCAATGTCATGGTGGGTTGTTTGCAAAATGGGAAAGTTACATGATTCCATCCCTCTGATTTCTCGTCAGATCAGGTAAATCTTTCATCTTTTACTGAAGATTCTCAGAGAGCAACACTTTCGAATTTCAACCCAGTATTTTGTGCTCTCACTCAAGCTGCTTTAAGGAATAAGTCCAGCTGGACACTGTGTGCCCTTGGCTCATCTGTACAAGACTTCTTCCTTAAAAACAACTTTTGATAGTTTGGAACAACATATGTTTGACATGAAATCAATGCTAGTATCTGAGAGCCAGAAACCAAGAATAAATATAAGCAGGCTCTAACTGACCAGACCAATTTCAAGGGTAAGAAAAGTAGTATGGCAAACTATCCTCAAACTAGTGCAAAAAAGGAAGTCATGTTGCCTATTTGTATTCCACAGCACAAACTCTACAGTAAGAGATTTTTTTTTTTTTCTTCTCAAAACTCCTGAGGTAGGAGCAAGGGGAGATGTAAAATCAGGTAAGGTTTTGACTTCTTATCATTTTGGAGAAAAGTCTGAACACATGCCTATGTAGCAAATGCATAAAGAACCATAATATAAAAGACAACCTCTCTTATTTTTTTAAAACTGTTTTTCTTAAAGCTTCATGATCGCCAGTGCTGATTATTGCAATATATTTTCAGACATGGTGATTGGCAGAGTTTCCAGTAATAAGTATTGTTTTATGAAAAAAACCACGCATCTATAATGAGATCTTATCTAAACTTTTCCATTAGAACATATGACAGAAAATGACTTTTCAATAAGACAGCAAACCCCTGCATGCCGGTGAGGTCAGGGGGAGGGGAAAATCCGTTCAGGTTTGCCAGAACAGCTAAAACCCAAGAATGTTTCAGCTTAAAAGTAAGGGTGGGTAGGAATCAGTTTTTCTGGTACCACAAGACTTATCTTTTTCTTATTCTTTTCCTCACGCATACATTCACACCAAATTTAAAACTTCAACCAATACGCACAACTTCAGTTCACAACCAGTGGAGGAAAAACAGGCACTTAACTTGTTTGGGTTTACCATGAGGAAACACAAATCACTTAAAACAGCGCTCAACTTTCCTCCACTCCTCTACTATATTCAAACAACTTCCTAATGAAGCCTAAATGAGTTTTTCTTATCCAGTGGGGTGAGGAGAAAGTTATGCTCAGAAGGGCTTAGGAAGCCAAAGAGCAGGAGAGGTGGAAGGGGCGGTGTGTGCCGGCCCCACACGCGGAGCCGCGGCACAGCGAGGCGCGGAGACACAGGTGCTCTCGTGGAGGAGGCGAGCGAGGCCTCATCTGCGCTCAAGCCAGCCATGAAATGACTGTGGAGCTTCCTGCTCTGATCATCGCAGCCCCGACACGGACACGCTTGCGACGGCCTCGGCTCACTTACCCTTAAAGCTCAAGGCAGCTTCCTGCTCCCAAGCTCCCTGCTCTCTGCCAAGCGGTCTGCTTTGGGGTTTTCAAGCTAAGAGCTTTAGAAACACATCAGCCATTTGTCCCTAAGCAACCGAGATCCTGAATGAAGCCTCTGCCCTCCATCTGCAGAAGCAGGGCATGTTTGGCTGCAAGTAGGCACCAGAGTGAGAAACAAAACCTGCCTGTCAGGCCAGAAAGGACAGGTCCATGCCCATATGCAGGGAAAGACAGCCAAGATCTCCTTAAACAGCTGATCGGACAAGACACAATGATGTTTATTGAAGACCACTTCCCACACAGCTCCTGAACCATCCTTGTATGATAAAACACAGATTTGCAACACAAGTATCAATAATCTTCGGTATCAAAATCTGTAGTCACAGGCTGCGCAGCAAGGCAACCCAAGAGCTGGGGAATTCAAGTGGTGACTGAGATTAGCCAAATGAAGATAGGAAAAGGATTAGGGAAAACAGGCAGAAGACATAGGAAAAGGATGAGGCAGGAAGAAACAATTATTTTGATTCATGCCAATATATTATAAAAAAAAGTACAGAAAATGGAAGACATAAAGGATCAGACTGGCAAGTAAGTGGAAGAAGGCCCTTCTGACAGACATCTCAATCTCACTTCTGATATTGCAGAATTTGGTTAATAGCACCTCCACACTCAAGCTTGTCCACCACTGTCACATTCGCCATACTTCTTTCCTGGCCGCTTTTACCCAAATGGCCTAATGGAGGCAATTAAATGTCAGCACATCAGATCTGCAAAATACTCAATTTGGGACCAAATATGACAAAAATACAAAGTAACTACAGAGCCATTTGTTAGGTACAGAAGCACATTCCTCTGCTGTCCCTTGTCTTCAGGCACACACGACCTTGCTGATTCATCGCTCCTTTGGTCCAAGGACAAGTTTCACCAAATCGGTTGCTTGCCAAGTTTTGGGGCTGCAAGCGCTGTCAGTCCCTTCAGGACCCATATCACTGGCCTCAGCGCTGGGGCTAGAAAGACAACACAGTTCTGAGCACCATCGGGGTCTCACAGCAAGGGCAAACCCATTACATCACTGCATCCTTAGCCCTTGTTCAGTCTTCCTGGATGTGCAAACAGGTCCCCATGCAAAGCGCAGGTGCAAAACAAGACAGCTGCACCAGGAAAGAAAGACCAAGCACAGCAAAAGTAGTAGTTTCTGCTCAGCTCGGTCTATAATTGCTTCCTCTGACCAGCTAATTTCTGAATCTCTGTTCCTTTTTTCTTTCTTTCTTGGGGGTAGGAGGCAGGGGGAAGGAAGGGGGAGAAGCACAGATGACCACTAGACTTTTTTCTCCCTGAAGGAAACAAGCTGTTGGGTTCCAGTTTGCAAGTCCCTATGCAGCCCCCACATTCATAAATCTCTGGGACTATCAATCACCTCGGTACAGATCTCTCTCCTCAAAGGAAATGGGCTCTCTCTCTTCATTAGCTGCCTGTGTCTACCAACCATAGCAGGGCCTCATTTCAAGTCCTCTTTGATGGACGGCTAGATTGAGAGGACCATGTACCTCAGTCTCAAAGGAGACAGGGCAAATATTTACTAATTAGACAGGGCAATGCACATTAAAGGCTGGATTTAATACCTGCCCCAAAATTAGCCCTCTCTCTGAAGTGCCAGGATGCTTGCAAAGCATGAGTACCAGTTTAATCCCACACGCATGCACGTGCAGAGATGGTGAACGCAGCCTCATAAACCCACACCTCCTCTTCGTATCCAGGGGCCTGCAACTGTTGCACTCCCTGCAGGTAAGGGTGGAAAGGCAGAAGAGGCCTTGAAGATCCTAGATAAGGAACGGTGCAGGACACAGCAATAACGAAGCCTGGAGAAGATGGACTTCCCAACCTGCCTTTCAGTCTGGAACAGTCTCACACAGCTCTGCAAGGAGACCAGAGGCAACAGGACCAAGAAAGGGTCCAAGCCATACACCTGCATCCACTTCCAGTGCCTGACTCCCAACAGATAGTCATGACCCCACTTACCCTGGGAATGCTGAGGCTTGGATGGGAGGCTCTCTGGGATGCTACATTTTAAAGAACACCAGGCAGACTCACAGATGCTGAAAAGGAGACTTTCCCATTCTTCAGAGGAAACAGTCTCCCTTGAAGCCTGCTTGTCTTCTGTTCGTGATTCAGGCTTGAAGATATTCCTGGGGACAACACCCTGCTCCATGCCACGCACAGAGAGAACAGAGGTCCCTCATGCTTGGACTCCAGCACATTTTGGTTTTGGTCCTGAGCATATTTGCGTGTGTAGGCTTAAATACCTCCACCAAAGGGGATGCTAAACCAGTGGCTGGAGTGCACACAAAGTGGACATGAGGAAAACTGGTTTGCAAATGCAACTGCTTCCAGCTTGTCTGCTTCAGGTTCAACTCCTGCAGGTTCTTCAGCTGAGAGGTCATAAGCAGTACATCTGAATTAGCAAATACTTCTGTACTCAGAGCTATGGGCAGACAGTGCACATCCACAGGACTTCAAGCCCTAGAACACCAATGGTCTAACCTTACAAGCTTTTATTTACAATGACAGGCTGCTCCACAAGTACAGAGTATACCCTGTGCTAGGGTTTTACATGGATTTAAGCAAGACCTCATCTCTCAAAGTCTACAGGTTTACAAACTTTTGCACCTAGGCAAATATTAATTCATTGCTCAATAGGAACCTAAGAAAATACCAAAAACTCAGTGGCAAGGTTAAGTTAGAGATTTACATTTACCAATTCTATAAATTCATACCTCATCCTGTGAATGCAGATCACAGACTCTGTCCAGGGTGAGCATCATGGCTGCTACAAACACTTCTCCCAGTCCACAGGAAAACACCTTCTGTGCAGAAGGACCTTTCCCTTCCCTCAGCAGCTTCTTAAGGCCCATATTCCTCTACTCACATAGACGCTTTCCTGATCTGGAACAGGATACATCGCAAGCCGTACCTGAAGCACATCTGCCTTTTTTCTCCTTCTTTCCCTCCTTCAGTGTTGACCGAAAATAGTTTAATTCCTATTTGGAACAGAAACTGTTAACTCTTACTCCTAACCCAGATGAGTTATTTCTGCTGCCCATCCACACATAAAAACATACATATGTACAGAACCTTCTTACACCTGTTTCCTAAGTTGCCACAAGCTACCTGTAGCACAAAGGAGCTAGTGGAACCAAAAGACCTTTTCTTGCTGGGACTTTGCTATTGCCCTCCCAGGGACATCACAAAGTTCCTGTTGGATACAACAGCTCTAATCAGAGGCAGGATCAGACAGACATGTCTTGAACAAGTGCTCTGCACATCACATACTTGACACGCAGCTTAAGGCAGGCTTGAACTGATTCCACTGATCTTTGTTATAAAATATTTAACACTACACCTTACACAAACCATGCATACTGAATACGGACTGTAAAATTGGTTCAGCAAGGACTAGTCCCGAAAAGTTGTCAACAGCTCCAGTTTCCTCTAGATTTTTCAGTTTTCTTCAGAAAAAAAAAAAAAGGCAGGATGAACACCCAACTTTACATACAGAGTCATCACCTCCTGTTCTGCTATCATTCTTCTCCCTGCAGCAGACCGAAACCTCCACTCCGATAATTTCGGTCCCTTTCCAGTTCTCTGCTAAACAAATTTTTACTTTTAGAAGTACTGGGGGCAGGAGGGAATCCCCTGAAGAGGCCCAGTGCTTCCCTCCTTGTAATAAAACCCTGTAATGGAATGCCCTGCACTCCAATTAGGAAGAAATGCTAATTTTCTCCAGTTGAGCACCCCCTCTAGATGTATCTAATTTGTTTCACTGCTTTCATCTCTCCCCTCCATCGCATTTTCATTTAAAGGTTATGATCTGTTTGTGCCCTTCATGCCGCGCCCTGACAAGACACCCCTATGAGAGGTTGCAGGGGCCACATAGCCCTTCCTAACCCCCTTCCCAAACAAAAAACGAAGCTTTTTTTTCCCTCCACTGCCTCTTTAAGAGATGCAGAAAGATGAAGAGGAGGGGCAGGGAACTGGGAAGACAATAATTAAAAACAAAACCTAAGCCCCCTTGCCAGTAGGGTTGTTGGTTAGGTTTCCAACAAAAAGCTAAAGACCTTTGCACCTTGACAAACACTGTTACAAGCAGTGCCTAGGGGGAAGCTTTACTGCTACTGCAGATCTGTTTTAGGAACAGCTGCCATGCAAGAATACTCTTTTGCAAAAGGTTAAGATTTGGTTGGGTTTATGCTCCTTGCAGGGTCAAGGAATTGCATCCTCTCTCAGGCACTAGAGAGATACCCTGGTGTAAAGGAGAAGCAAGCCAGCTCAGCCAGGAGAGAGCCCCAGAACAGCACTTTCCATGCCACTCTGATGGGTTATGCCCTGTGTTTTGGTATGCTCCTTTGAGAGAGCAGGGGCTTAAGCTGGACAGGGTGGACCAGCTCTGTGGTAGCTCTTTGTAGTAGCTGTAACTTTGGGCTGTCCTGGTTCTGGCTGGGGACAGGCATGTGAATCCTCCTGGGAGGACCAATCTGGAGTGCATGCCTGCAAAAGAGCTTTTTGCAAAGGCTATAGCCATAGCACATTGAGACATCCAGATCGCCATGCTGGTACCACACCACATCCCCTTACACAACTTAAGGGCATTTTCAACCAAAACAAAGAAACAAAACAAAACATAAAAACCCTAGCTGTCATCCTGCCTCCAATTTCTCCAACACAGGCTCTTTGCATCCTGCCTCTTGATCCCCCTCCCTTGCTCACTGGCCTCAAGGGTTAGGCTACAGCTGCAACAAAACTTAGAGCCAGCAGTAACTGGGAAGCAATGGGATGCTGTACTCTGGAGTAAAATAGCATCTCTGGAGCTGAACTCAGGGTCTCCCCACATGCACACACACACTGCTCCTAGGACAAGCTGCTCACATGTGGCTTTTGTGCAGCCTCTGCCACCTTCTGCAGCAATTCTCTCCTTCAGAGGTATCTCTCCTTCATGGCAGCTGGAAAGGAAGCCCCTGATCTACAGTCTCTACATACAGGTTTCACCACACATCTCTTGTCAACAACCTACAAGCTAGAACAGGCCAAAGAGCTTCTTAGAGGCAACGCAGTCAAACAGACCCAGTCTGAGATGGAAGAGGAGCTCCTCCATTCCCAGCATTTGCAACAACCTGTTCTCCTGGGCAAAGGAGAGGAGCAGCTGAGCACACTGCATGGGCTCAGGGCTGATCAGTCACTTCTTGGACAATAAGATGGAACTGCAAGAGCACTCCAAGAACATTTCCTATTACTAACAGGCACTGTGCTAATACTGCCCAAGACAGCCAGCTCCCTCAGCCATTTCCTGCAGCAGCCACTGAAGCCCCTCGCTCAGAGAGCTATGTGTTCCCTTACAAGCTATTTCCTCTGTATATCTCCAATCCCTCCAAAGGCGTCTGCAGCAAGTTCTGATGATTTCCCCCTCATGTCCCCTCCACAGCCTTGTAACTGGACTTTCTGGGACCACAGACAGGGAGCGGGTAGGAGGCACACAAAGATTTACTTTTGGAGATGCCACCCGTGCCCTTTCCTCCTCCAGGTCCCTTCTCTCTCTGGTCCATGTGAACAAACCCCGAGTGAGAAAGACCGTCCAGAGAAGGCCTGCATCTGGGCCAGTCGCCTTTCATCCAGAAGATGCCTGTTCCCGTTGGAAAAATGCAAGCATTGTGTGAAAACATTTTAATATATTCATGCACATTCCTATAGCTCGCAGGAGCCCAGCACCCTCCCCTTGCTGCCTTCCCAATGATTTTCAGCAGCGACGACGCACTGGGAATGCCACCTGTTTTCTCGAATGCCCGCGAGTATGTAAATTGTGGGAATATGCAGGCCAAGCGCTGTGGTTTTATTGTGCTGCAGAAAAGATTTTACTAATTACTTGCCTAAACTCCAAAGCAGCGCGCGTGGTTTTCTACAAAGGGGGAGAGCGAGGAAGGTGGGGGTGGCGGGGAAGGAGGAGGGGGTGAAAAAGAGGGAGAGAAAGAGAGAGTAAAGAGAAAGAGGGAGAAGGAGACGGAGCGCAAGGGATGCATTTCAAAGTTTCTCTAGCAATTGGATTTGGGGGGGGAAGCTAGGCCCAATGTGAAATCATAGAGGTCAAAGGTGGGTCTCCCTCCCTTGTGAGAAAGTGGTGAATCAGGACGGTTTATCAAACGATCATTTTCTTTTGAAACTGGGAGGCAGCGGCTGGGACAATTCTGCAGATGTGCTTGATGAGTTCGGGACAAAAATGGGCCGCCTCCTCCCCCCCCGCCCCCCCTTTAAGGTCTCCCATCAGGGGTTGCTTCTCCCTCCACTGCTTCCAAGACCCTCCCCTCCCTTCTTCAGTGGTCAGCTGAGACCCCCACCCACTGCTCGCCTTTGTATTCCTGGCCTTTGGACACACTGACAGGGCCCTTTATGAGACCCCAATCAAGACCCCCATGTCACAGGTACCTAGTAGAGATACCAGACCCTTTTCAAATGAGGAACAACAAGGAAAATATGCTGGCCCATTGTCCCAGCACGGCACCAAGGGAGATGAAAGGGCCAGGCTGCTCCCTCTCCACAGCCCGCCTGCCAATCAACCCCAGTTATTAAGGTCACGATGTGGAAATTCTTTTGACCTGCACCTAATCAAAGATGCGCCAAGGCCTTTTGAGACAACACGGGGGAAGGTGGGAGGGCAGGCAGCCCCCCAGCCTCCCCACCCATAAATAGAGCAGAGCTTCCAAAGGGAATTTAGGAGGCGTTAGCCCAGTTAGTGCCAAGGCACATCTGCCCTGGACTCCATGCAGGCATCCAGGCTCCACAGAGCTGAGATTAAAAGTCTTCCTCAAAAGTTACGGACTGAGCAACACCAGAAGTGTTAAGAGCCCCGGGTGACAAGCACTAAGCAGCTTCTTTCCATTCCCCACAGTTTTAGTTTTTCCATACTCTGGGTTTTGCAAATGGTGTTCAGCCCCATGTGACTCTGGGCTCTGAAGAGGAGCTTGTTGGTCATAAGCCTACAATTTTCCAAAAGCTGAAGCACCTGGAAGAAAGATGGATGCTAATGGTGTGCAACAGACATCTTGAACCCCTTTGCATTATAGATGGTGAAGATACCAAGATGACAATGATGGCAACAGCTCTTGCTAAAGAAAGCCCTCTCAAGAGAGGATTTAGGATGCACCTGCAGTGATACTGGCCAGAGTAATCGGATTACCACAAAGTCATAGAGTGTGGGTCAGATGGAAATCCAAGAAGTATGTTCCACTACTAAGCTCCAGAGCACTTGGAATATGGACAACAGAATCACCTGCCCCTGAAAAGCCATAGTGTATCACTCACCGACCAAGAGTTCACACAAATAGGCCAAAAACTCACTCTGTAACAAAAAGCATTCAGTCTGTATAGGAAGCATCCACCAGTGCATTATTTTGAATGAGATCCTGCAGAACGGCCACATACTGCAAAGCAGAACCATCACCACCCATGCTGGACCACTTGAGCGAAAGGCAGGCAGAAGCTGCTCTTCCCTCATGCAGCATATCCAGCAGCATGCGGGAAATACCCTCCCCAATCCCAGTGCCAGCTTGCTGCTCTCACACAGCAGGATTCCTTTGAAGACTATCCAGATCAAGCCATCAGGGAAAGGCAAGCTGGCTAGGGGCAGTGGAAGAAGGAAGACATGAGGAGTAAGGAAGTCACGACAACAGTACTGCAGGTGTCACTATGCTGAACACTTTGCTCACATGCCTGAATTTTCCTCCAACTTCTGTTTGTTTTTAAGCTCATGGAAAAAAAACAATTCACTTTCATTCAGAGCCCCCCAACTCCTTCCAGAGGGCCTACAGAAAACAAGCTGTGGCAAATAGGAAGGAGATGATTCCAGAAGAGCTTTGGGGCAGACTGCGTTTTCACATGTATTTACATAACTCATTACCAATAAATTCTAACCCAGAAGTTAGCTAGAAGGTTCCTCTAATAGCCTCCTTGTTCCCTGTCTCCTTGCTGAAGTAGGTGAAAAGGCCTTTTCCTAGACATTAAACTAACTAGCTCCTATACTATAAATTACTTAGCCTAAACCAGGCCATATACTGCTATAGCTATCATAAACCAAGATCAAAACTGACACTGCCAGTCAGCTGTCTCCTTCACAAGATCCAGTGCTCTGAGCAGACAGGACTTCAGGGCTGTAGCACAGAAAAGGGTGATGACGTTCTTCCTTCAAGGCAATATCCTCCATCATCTCCCTCCTTTCAAATGCCAATGCAGGCTAAGGAAGAGCCTCCAGCTGTCCTAAGAGTGAATCAACACTCCCTAGGGCTAGGCTAGGGCTAGAGGCTAGGCTGCTAACTTAGGACACTGCAGCTCCACTTCCTACCCCAAGGCAGGAGCTCCATCCTCTGAACGACACCCCCAGGCACATCTTGGAGAACTCACAGCAGAAGTGGAGGCTGGTTAGAGGCATCCACACCTGGGGCTCTCACCTTGCAAGGAAGGTCTATTCCCCTCTGTGCCTCCCCGCCTCCAAAAGGAGCCCTTTGAAAAGCAGGGGAGGGAACAGCCACCACTAATTGTAGGAGTTGAAACCTGGCATAGTTCTGTCCATGCACCTCTGCAGACAGATGATTCTCTTTGAACCTCTGGCACAGCTTGTCAGGTTGCTGCCCTCCCCAGAGAAGATGAGAAAAAAAATAGAGCGATGATTACACAGACTTCCAAACTGGAGAAAGAGCGAGAGGGAACACGAACAGCCTCCATGTGTCAGGCTATGAAAGGGCAGCGACTCTGAAAAACAAACCCTTAATTTAAATGTTAATGAAAGTGCTGAAGAGACATCAGAGGCTTTAGTTGCTCTGCTAGGAGCAGAATCACCAGGTCTAGAATTTATGACCCCCTTCACCTCCCCTCTCCCCTTCTCTGCTCCATCAGCCAGAAAAGTTAGAGAGAGAAAAAAAAGAAAGAAAGAAAAAAAACACTAACTTTAACATTAACTCCACACTTCCACCCTGGGATGCAATTGCTAAATTATCTGTCGGCAGAACACTGATCAAAGGTGGAAAAACAAAGGCATGCTGCACAGCCGAGCAAAGGTAAACAGCAGCCAAGGTCTGGTGAAGTTACCTTCTCCCCCTGCAAGTTTAAAAAGCAAAGAAAAAATGATCATGAACTGGAAATAGAAACCTCAAGGCACGAGGCTGCCAGCCCCCTCCTCGACTAAGTTTCTTCTGCCACATCGATTAAGCAAATGCAGCTTCTCCGTGCAAACCAAGCAGCACAAGAAAGATGCTTTCCCCAAGCTTCCCAAGGCAGCCTTTCCCTCAAGCAAGGGGAAAGATGAGAAAAATTGCAGGGGATAAGTAAAACCCTCAATATGCAACAAGGCTCCACTAGATTAGAAACAGATGTCTGGGATCTCATTCAGTTAGCTACTGCCTACCAAATCCTCAGCCCACCTGCCCACAACCACTAGCAACCCAATTCACAGGGCTATAGAGAATGTATATATATCATGCAGCTATAAAAAGATATAAACATTAGAGTCTTGCCCCAAAGTGACAAGAAGGGAGCACTCCATTAGTCACAAAGTATGACGGGCAAAGGGAAGAAACTGGAGAGCTGCACAGTTTGTGAACCTACAGCAGCACTCGCACGTGTGCTTGTTCCTAGGGAGAAGACACGTTTGCCCATGGGAAGATGACACAGGAGAATCACTGCCACGCAATTAAGGCAACAAAACTTTTTTTTTTTTTTTCCTCCCAGCATCAAGGGAGCAGTCAGGGCACATGGGTAAGACCCAGGTGTCATTTTAGCTCCAGAGAGCAGCGAGTCGGACGTGACTATTGCACACATGGACAAAACGGCATCCAGAGCCTCTCTGAAGGCAGTGAGGGGTGGCAGTTAACACCACCTCTAACTCCGCAAATCCGCCCTGGGATCTCGCATGCGAGCAGGGCTCTTCCTGCCCCTACTGCAGGAACAGCTGCAGGTCAGAATCGCCTCTCAATTACTCAAACCAACCAGGCTCCGCAGAGGTCCCAAAGGACGGCAGAGCTATTGCTGCCTGCTATTGTGCTGGCAATGCACAAACCAGAATAAAACCCCGTTCCTTCTCCCGTGTCCTAGCAGACGCGGAGAGGTTAAGTGTACAAAGCTGGGTCAGAACAGAACACTGCCACAGCCAAGAGCTCATTTTCATGTGCAGGAGGGGATGTCTGCTGGTGAAAGGGCAGCAACAAGTCGGCAGAGTGGGCAAGGAGGGAATATTACCATGATCTTTAACTGCTGCATGTCATGGTTCCAAAATGTACAGTTAAAATTACTGCAGAGTTGCTCCAACTCTAATGAGTTGCTTTGCCTTAATGCAGTCTACAACATCAGACCTTTTTTTTTGTGTGAAAATGAAACAAACAGCCACTAAAAACAGTCTAGCAATCTTCAAAATTAATCATTTTGATTATTCCCAGTGGGAGGAAAGGGAAAAAAAGCCCATACAGTCACAGTACATGTCTATAACTTTCCTCCTTCCTTCCTCTCCCCAGCATGTTTTGCCTATATTTTACATTTTGCCTGAAGTTGTGCACAGAGATAGAGGTCTCCCAGATATTACCCTCCCATAATCTTCCATGGAAGTGGTAACTAAGTTCACAGAGCTCCAGACTAGCAGCTAAAGAGACAGGAGTTGGGTCTCAACCATCACACTGGCATAAAAGGAAGAGATGAAACAAACTTGGCTTTTGAAATTCCACTGCTCATTTTCCACTAAAACATTTGCCACAGCACTACTAGTACTTGGTACAAACTTTCCTCCTCTATGGAACAAAGTTGAATTTCAGCTCAGTGACATTTGCAAGCAGGAACAGAGGCCACACACCCCAGCAAGCCAGGTGACACAGTTGTGTGAGTCCCAAAGATGTCCCTTCCCACCAAAAGCATCTCTGCCACAATAGGGCACATTATGGTTGTCCGGTATTTCCCAAGCTCACACCCACAGCTTAAATTTGGACACATTTTTGATCCAGCACCACAGAATTTCTAAATCCAAGATAAATAACAAACTCAACATCAAAGTCTGCTTTTATTCGCCCTCCCTCAACTTTACCAGCTTTTCTATGATCAGAAAAATAAATGCATTGCAACTAAGTTTCTCCTAAATAAAGGGGCATTTCAGTAGCACGCCATATATCATAACCCTTATATTTCTGCAGTCATAAATGCCAAGTAATTAGACTCCATTTTCTCCATAAACCTATCCCTCAAATTAAACGATGTACAGTGGTCACTTTTCTTCCCTGGCTACTGCCACCTCAGGGAATCACAAAGCATGAAGGTGCCACTATTCCACCAGAAAAGCCTGGGTTTGCCTCACTTTGCACATTTGAATTGGTCCACTGCACTCAGACTTGCCCTGGTCCCTGGGCACACATAAGTCACTGCAGTAAGCACCAGCAAATGAAAGTTTAACATCTGTATGACGCAGAGTTCAAAAGGCAAGTGAACTTGGGGGGAAGGGGATTACAAACAGCTAAGAAACATGGTTTAGGGTTCGCAGCCATCCTGCAAATACAGCATTTTCCTAATCTTTGCAGAAGGATAACTTTGGAGATCAGCAAAAGTTGCCAAGGCAAGCAGAGGCACCCCATTTTAAGGATACTCTCAAGACTCTTCTCTAGTCCCCAAAATGTCAAGTTGTACTATCCCAAATGATATCATTGATCAGCAGAAGCATGCAGGAAATCTACTGAAATCCCAGGAAGGTCACAGGGCCCTTGTCATCCTCTCTGCCCGACAGGACACTGCTAGGGAGCCCCAAGACAATGAAGCTCTGAGTGCACTTCTGTACGGCATCTCTTCAACTACAGAAGGGCCTTGTTAAGGGACCTGATTCTGCACCAAGTCTACACCAGCAGCACCACCCATTCCTAGGGGAGGGCTCTCACCCTACACCAGCAAAAGAGAAAGGAGAATCAGGAGGGCACATCAAATGTTTAGGAGGAAGGGGAGGTTACGGGCTACATTCAGCCTCCCAGAGGAACAGATGTACCAAACTCTGGCTAGAAAGATGGAGGCTGCAAGACAGGGAAAGCTTCACGCACAAGTGCACAGGGAACATATACTGGTGAAATACAGACTCCTGCAAGTAAAGCATAAGCCATGGAGCTCCTCAAAGCAGACCCTGCTAGAAACCAGATATTAGCTTTTTGATACCCACCCTCATTAGACAGCAAGCAATAAAACCTATTAGTGAAAAATTCATCTCCCCTGCCCCTTGCCCCAGCCCTCCCCCACCACATGCCCTCCTGCTCTGATCCTCTCTCTCCTCTAGGATGGCTGTGATTTGTTCTGAGAAGCGACAGGTTTATAGGTTAGCCGACACCTTCTCTCTGTGGAATTTTAATTAACTTCTCCCATCGTCAATATGTTAAGGAGCAGGGTTCCCATTATACGAGGTCAGCAGCGTGTTTCAGGCCCTGCTATATCAGCCGTCAAATTGAAGAATTAATGACGTGGCTAATTGGCTCTAATTCTCCACCCCCCAAAAAAACATTGAGGGTGGGGGGCTGTAGGGCTGGTGGGAGAGGCTGGTACAGTCTGCAGCCTCAAAAGAAAATGAGTGCACGATTTAAGCCCACTTGTTCATGGGGTAGCTGGTCCATAGCCTCCCATTCATCACCCTGCAGGGAGGAAAAGAGGGGTGGGGAGAGACAGTGGGTAAATATTGTGACAGAGAGCGTGCACACGTGTGCGCGGCGGGGACAGGAACGCTGTCCTGACAAGAGGCCACCTCAGTAGGTCATCACTTAGGAGCAGGAAGCAGCTCGCTGCTGGGCTCTTCCAGTCACGGCATGAGATCCAGGGCTAGTCTAGTGGGAAAAGGGCCCTTGCAGCATAGAAGGCAGCAAAGAACTTCCTTCTAACTTCCTGCAGCAGCATTAACACACATGGCACTACTCCAGAAACACTATCTGCCTCAAACACCAGGAGCAGCCAGTGCGTCATTCCCCTGATAATGCCCTTAGCTCCAAACCACTAAGTTTCTGCCACTTCGAAACAAGCTCAGAAATCTTAAAAGCATGAAATTACGGGAAATGTTTTGGTACGGTAAAAGCCTAAAATTTATTAGTTGCAGATAGGACATGAGCAGCAGCAACAGCTTTTCTTCTTCTTTCCCTTGAGGATGTTGAGGATCTGTCTTGCAGAGAACCAGGTAAAAACTGCACCAAAGAGATCTTGCTGGCCAGTGTAAGATTTCAAGAGAAAGAATTTAAATGCCTCAAGTTTTCACTTTCTCAAGAACTGGGATACTTTAGTAAACTGCTTGGAAGATACCAGTATAGGCATCACCCACGCATTCCATGCTGAAGCTGCAGTTGTAGCATTACAACTGTAACAGCAGCACAGAGCTACAGGCAGAAGAGCCTGGAAAACCATATCCCTGAACTACACTCCCACCTTCCCTATTCAACTTCAAAGAAAACTGACCTTTCATCATTGCTCACAGGTCCAGGCAAAAAGTACGGATCTTTCTGCTTGGTACCTCTACTGCCAGAGTTCAGTATAAACTGGCATCTTGTCAGTGTAGAAAACCTCAAGATCATCTGGCTCACTGCTCCTAACTAGCAAGATACAGTAGGGTAGAATTGACTATCCAAGGGAAAGCAAGCAGATGCCGCCTGAAGCAGTAACAGGAATGCTGAGGCCATTTGCACAGCCTTTTTATGAAGGGACTACTCTACTGTACTGTACTCCATTCACTCTACTGTGAATGGAGAACACATCCGTTTTCCCAAGTTCCTGATGTAGTCCAAAGCACTTGGTCAGCCTCCACCTAGCTCAGGTGCTTGAGGTATCACAGTAATGCCTCAAGGAGATCTGAAGATCTATTTTGTATCCAACTCTTATTTCTCTCTATCGGAAATTGGGAATAAAGAGATCTCAGTTACCTTAATAATGGGCTGATAGCAATGGACCACACTCGATCCTCTGTCTGCACTGTGTGTAGACACTGCCCAACTCTGCCTGCGGACAGGGACCAAACCTGGAGAGAGAGAGATGCATGTTATGCCAGGTCACACAGAAGGCAGGACACACACAGCTAACAAGCTGCCACAACTGCCACGCTCCCCCTCCCAGAGATCCCCAACCAAATTCCCGTTATTTATTTTTGAGAAGTGGAACCATCTGTTGATTACAGCCAGAAATAAGCCTTTACCTAACTTTAAGTGCCCATGTCAGTTTATCATGATGACCTTCCATCCCACTTGACCAAGGGAACAGAGAGAGCACCCCAATACACCACACGTCTCTGGGGGCAACACTCAGCACAGATTTCTCATGTTCTGCAGTTAAAGGAACAAGCAGCAAGATTTGATCAAATCTCTGCTGTTCTGAAAGAGGTCTGGAAGGCTTAGCACCACCCTGAAAATATTTTTACTCATAATACATTGAAAATTAATTGTCTGGTGTCCTGCTTGTGTGAAGGCATCCCTTTCAGACCAGGTTTCTTAAACATGCCACAGGCTATTTTCAGAGCAGCCCCTCTTGCCCACTGACAGTCTTAGAAACCCCCTTCAGTGCACACATCCCCCTGCACTGCTTCACCCCCCATCACCTTTGACTCTTGGTCTTTATAAAGCCCCCCAGCTTCTCCCTGGGGCCCCTGCTTAGGGCCCTCACTTATCCAGCATTGCCCCAGCTCATAGGAGCTGGACACCCCATTCCTTTGCAACCTGTCCCCAGTGTTTCACTTGAAGACTTCAAAGCTGGGAGTGCCCTATTTGTTTGTTTGTTGATAATGCCCAGGATTGCAGGCTATTCTTGTCAGCGGGGAATTTAGCACCTAGTGTCAGCAAAAGCAGCAGAAAAGCTTAACTCTTTTAAGGCATCCCTATCTCCTACAGGTTAAAAATATTGCTCAGAGCACACTATCTGGTGCCTATCACACAGGAATGTACATTAGCAGCTCTTCAGGGCTTAGCCCTAATCAACACTCAGCAGAGCCCTCAATAGCTTAGACACTTAGAGCCCCTTTAAAAGGCTGGTAGGGATTCCCTTCCACCTTCAAGAGCCTCATTCATGCAAACAAGGCAACCCACAAAGCAATGATAAAAATAAAAGGTGAACATCCCTAGAGGCTGTGCTGCACAGAGCATTGGGTGGGCAAGATCTCACACCAGTTGCAGCAAAAACAGCCTTAATTCTTTTCTGGCCTTAAGGAATTTGTTCTCAAGGTCAGGAAAGGTCCAGGGGAAGCAGCAAGAAGGCAAGCTCCCAAAGAGCCGGTGCAGAGCAGAGAAGAGCAGCCTTGTTTATGTGCCAGCCAAAGCAGCATCCAGACTTTGCTCCCAGAAGACAAGTAGCATCCCAAGCAGTGCTCTTTCCACCTGAACATAGCTCTGCTTGGGAATATCTCCCGCAGGAGCACACCCACCCAGAGAGACGGAGCAGGGCACTGCTGCTCAGCAGCCTGTCAGGTGGCTACCCACCCCCTTCCTACAAAACTTCAGAAGAGGCATTAAAGTCTCTCTGCCCTGGCCTCCCTTACTAGTAACCAGGAATAGTAATTTCTCTTTTTGCCTCCACTAACTCTGTGGCACCTATCAGGACATGGAAAGTACACCAGGAATCTGTCC
Organism: Tinamus guttatus; assembly: GCF_059628265.1. Classification (NCBI taxonomy): domain Eukaryota; kingdom Metazoa; phylum Chordata; class Aves; order Tinamiformes; family Tinamidae; genus Tinamus; species Tinamus guttatus. Next base: position 6,542,507 of record NW_028288848.1, read on the forward strand.
TGAGCAACAGTCAAAGCTTTCAATATAGAGCGTGAAACTAACAGTTGTAAAGATACTACAGGTACTGCATCATGCAAGCAGGAGGAGCATGGAGCAGCTGCACAGAGTTTCTCAAACTACTGAAACACAGCTGGGAACCAGCTCAGAACAACTCTCCAGGTCCACAGGAACATGGTGCTGTCAACCACATCCAAAGGATAACAGTAAGAAGAAGAATAATAGTAATAATAAAAATATTAACAAGGCTCCACCTCAAAAGGTAACCACCAAAAATCATACCTCCGTGATACCAATTAGAAAGGAGAAAAATGGAAGCTGGTGGTGCCCACAGTCTACCTTCAGTCCTGGAAACAAGGACATGTTTGAGATACATAGGACAACTTTCTAACTAACTGGCATGAATCTCCACTCTTTTGTTAGATGAATGCATAGTGAAAGCAGCAAAGCATTCTTCTATGTTTCCAGCTCAAACCAGCAGCTCATACTTCAAAGTACTGCCAAACCTCTTTCTTAAAAGTCTGACACAGCAACCATCTTTTCAGAGACATGAGCTTACACCAAGATAGGCAGTGCTCCTCCTGCAGATACACAAGCTGGGGATTCCAAGAGTTCTGCTGACGCTTAAACATTCACAGCATGAGACCTCCACGGTCACCTCTGGGAGCACCTGCAGCAGCTGGATCAGCACTGCTCACCTTGGCTGTTCTGTCCCGGGAGCCGCTCACAATGAGGCCGCCTTGAAAGTCCACACAGTTCACCTCCTGTTCGTGCGCAGGAAACTTGACACTGTAGGAGCCATGAATCTTGTGAAGGACAATATTTCCATCCCTGAAAAACAAATCTTGAGGTGGGAAACTTGTTTCAAATCCCCTGGCTGGCCAAGCACCTTCCATTCGCGTTTGAGAATGCCATAGTGGCCATTAAAAAGCCATGACTAATCTCTCAGGAGAGCTGAAATTCAAGGAACATTATTAACCCTCCACTCCCCACGTTCACTTAAAACCCGACTTCTGGCCATTAGAAGCCTGATCTGCTACACACAACAGCTTTTGCTGGCCACCATTTCACCTAGGAAAGATGGGTTTAGGTTAAGCTACACAAAGCAGCAGAGCAGCCATTCCTCCTCCTATTGCTTTGATTCCTGAAATCTAGAATCTGTCCAGATGCTGGTTGGCTGGAGTGAGTGGACAAGCAAGCAGCTAGCTCCCACCATGTCTAAACCTCATCTTTTCATTCATTCTAGAGCAGCTGCGTGGAGGATTGTGTTTTGAAGTAATTACAAAGAAACTTAGACTCCTCTTCAATCAGTACATTATATTTACTGCAAATATTAAATGCACATCTTCATTGCCACCTGGATTTCAGCTGTGGGTTGGCAGCGGAGAAGGGTGGTTGGGTGTTTATTTTATTTATTTTTTTTTAAAAAAACAGGGGAGAGTCAAGACATCCAGTGCAGACAAATATGCTTCTCCCAATTCTGTGCTCAAGTGTTGTGTATAGTAACTAAAACTTTATAAACAGCTATGTTTTATCCTTTAATTGAAAAGCCTGGTTGAATGCAAAATTAATTGGAAAAGTGTTTGTGCACTCGAAAGCTTGGCAGTTTTCCCCTTTTCCACAATTATATCCATAGGTCTAATAAAGATACACTTGTCTCCAGAAAGCTTTATGCATAGCTGCAGTCCCAGTTAACTAGCAGTTCTGACTATCAGAGTACAGCCTAGCTACCCTGACTACAAGAGGGAAAGAAATGAGCCTTGCAGATCAGTCAGGATTGTGTGGCATCCATCTACACAATTTTAAAAAAGAAAAGGGCAGTTCATACTGCCAACAGCGTGAGAGTCAGCCCCCCCCCATCACTTTAACAAAGCTTTTTTCAAGACAGAACCAGATCATGCACAACGATGCTCTACGGCAGGACTGACCTCTGATCTGGTCTGAAATTGCACAAAACCTTCCCAACTTCATCGCCCTGCTCCCAGGGCTCTCATACACCAAACTTACCCCCCTCCACTGACGACGTGGGAGTTGACAAGAACAAAGCGACACACGTCCTCCTGGTGGCCCGAGAAGATGGCCTGAGGGTGACGCTGCAAACCCGCCGTGTCCGCACAGAGCCGGTAGGCCTCGATGTTCTCAGCTTGAGAAAGGTACAAGTACTCGCCATCCAGCTCCATCCAGGGCATCAGGCTGCAGACACACAGCAGGTTAAACAGGGGAGAGAAAAAAAATAAAAAAGGAAAAACAAAATTAAGAATAATAAAAAAAAGAAATTAAATACATATTCATAGCAACAACAACAAAAACATTTACTCAAAAAAGGCAGTGGAATTGGAACTGCTGCTCACATGCAGAAGCAGGGCTTAATATAGCAGCAGGGCTAAGAAATGAAGTTTTTCCAGAGCACATCGCATTGCTGGCATTTTTCTAAGAGTTGAAGAAAAAGACAAGCATGGAATCTCTGAAAGAGAAGATGGCCAAGAGTCTAATGTGTTTAGATAGGAAATACTTAAGGCCCCTGACCCCTCTTGATGAGCCCTGCACTTTTTAAGCAACTAGACTATCAGGCATTCGGGAGCTATGCCGAGCATTTCTAACAGAGCCTTCAACATGAGGCTTTGTGTGAACACTAACAGTCCTCATCTGCACTTAATTTGCTGATGTCCTGCAGAGAACATAAAGCTGCTGCTCTTTCACATCTGAGCAGAGGAGCAGGTCACATCAAGCACAGATCTTCCTACAGACAGGAGGAAAGAAATCCTGCATACTTTGTACCCTCACGTGTGAGGCAGTAGGGTGAGAAGCAGCAGGGGCTGGAAGGCCTTCAAGAACTTTGTTATCCTCCTATAGATGAGGTTTTTCTTACAGTCACATCCCTTCCACTTCTGAGCCCAAAGAGGCAGAAGAGCAGTATCTCTTCATCTCCATCGCTCATCCTTCAGAGGAGATCGTGCATCCTTCTGTCCCTTGCTATGTGTGGGAGAGCAGCAATCTCCCTAGGACGGGCCAGGCACAAACGTCATGGCCCTCTTAAAGAGCAGTTTCAAAGTACTTTGAAGATACAAGTTATAAGTGAAAAAGGTTTGTTTTGTTGTTGTTTGTTTTTTAAATAAACAAATAAAAACACACACACTCCCTGGAAAAATGAGGAGGAAAAAAAAGAGAAAACACTTGAGCAATAATTAAGCACAACATCAATATCTTTTTCTTTTTTTAATATATATTATTATTCTTGAAATAAACCCAAAACATAGAAGACAGAACTCCTGACTACGATGTGAATTTGGGCTGTGAGCTCTTCCTCTCTGCCTTTGCGTAGCCACCAGAGAATCAACAACTAGACCTTCTGGATAGGGCAAGACAAGCCACGAAGAGACATTGGGCTCCTGTTTACAGGGTACACAGGCACAGAACAGTCTCCACTCTGCACTGACTCCCATGCAAACATTGAGCAAAACCAAAGCTTTTCCGTAGAACAACTTTTCAGCTTGCAGGCTATTAAGAAACAAGCTGCTTTGAAAACAGGGCCTTCTCATTTTTTGCAGCTCATTCAATCTCAGAAGTCATGATTTTCTGTGTCAATAGAGCCGTCACACAGCCATACCGCAAAGCATCGCAACAAGGGCCTAGGAGCAAGGAAGAGGACAAAGTAGCTTATTAGACATTAGATATGTGCTTGTATCTATCTCTAACAACAGGTTTTTAGTCATAAGGACTAAACAGTTGAGTGCAGGTTATAGTGTTCATTTGGGATTTGGTCATATGCATGGAAAAATGAGAGACATCTTTACGGCAGCAGCTTTGACTTAAGGCAGCCTTTGATTTCCTCTTCCTTCCTCCACTCCCACACAGAGCTCTAAAACCAAGTGAATATCCAGCTTCCTTAGACTATAGCCAGTTTCTGACATTATCCTGCTGCAATTTAGCTTTTATCTTTTTTTCTTCTCCTATAGCTTTTTCATAAGGAGAAGTTATAAATTTGAAAGCAGGATAAATTAAATTAGGGCATGCAGTTTGGATCCAACCTTGCATTTTCACTTGAAAAGCTGGTTTAGTAATGACCTCCACATCTACTGAGCCCTTCTTCACAGATGGTCTCAAGCACTCTACACGCAAGTATACAACCTGCACCACGAACCACTCTCTTCACAACAGCTCTGCTTTAGACAAGCAGCGGCACATTAGCTACCACCTCAATCTACACAGCACCAAAAGGCAAAAAGACACAAAAGCTTGGTAGGAGGCCTCTGTTCTTCAGAAAGTAAACTATATTCCTTCTCATTTTCCCCTCTGTCTAATGATGGAGAGGCTGAAGCTTTAGATATACTTCTCAGACATTAAGCCCCTTTACTTTGAAAAGTGAGTACACCTTTGCAAGCAAGATTTTGACAGCAACAATCTCCTTTAATTAGCGTCAAACATACATTTTGTGAGTAGAGCAAGGGAGCATAAGGTAGAATAGCAACTAACATGTTAGATTTGTATGTCCGAATCTAGTGACAGAGGAAAGCATGTGAGAAAACAAGCATTTTGCAGAAATGCAAAGAACAGAAGTCCTAAAGAACATATGGGGTCAAGGCATGCTAACTGCAAGAACAGGACAGAAATTTGTCCTTTCTGTCTGAAAGAAGTAGAGATTTCTAAATCCAACATCTCATTTCAGGACACAGATGCAAACGCAAGGTCCCTTAGCAGCTGACACAGAGCAAAGTAGAAAAGAAAGGAGCCACTTGCTTGTGTTTCCATTTCAGCAGTATCTCCCTTCGGCAGCGTCCGTGCCTCCAGTTCCGAGAGACTTTCACCCTTTCTTTCACTGGAACGCCAACTGCTCTGCAAAGAAACAGAAATGAGATGAGCAACGGGGCCTGATATCATGTGGAGAACAAACAAGTTGCTCACAGGTATATTCTCACTCTGGAGAGGCACTTGGGCACAAGGGCACTTAGAAAAGTTGATGAGATGGGAACACTGAGCACTAAATTGATGAACACTTGATGATGAACAACACTTGATGAACACTCAGCAACAAAGCAAGCCCACCCCAATGATTGCTGTAGTAAAAGCTTTAGATTCCCACCCCAATGATTGCTGTAGTAAAAGCTTTAGATTCAACCAAGAATTAATCTTGTATGCTGAGTGCAGTACAGGTTCAAACAAAATGTAATCAAAGCAAGAAGATATTAAAAAATGAATAAAGAAAGAAAGAAACAAAGCATGACCCTTAAAACAGAGGCTAAAGAAAGGCCAGTTAGAGCTGAACTGGAAGTCAGAAGAAAATGTCTAGCCAGCACTAGCAACGAAACCTCTCCAGGCCCTCACTGGCCTGACAATGACATAACCAGATACAGTTACTAGAAATCAAGATCGACCCAGACTAAAAATAAAATGTATTGGAGGGCTACACAGACAAACACTCTCACACAGAAGTAGAGCAGACCATCCCTTACCTTAACTCAAAGGACAGAATTCCACTGCACTGCTGGAAATGTCTCTACTTACAGTCAAAGTTACTAAAGGACTGACTGCAGTTCATACCCAGCTGCTCAGATACAAAAAGTTATTTGGAGACCCATTGGTTCAAGCACACAAAAACACCATTTACCTCCTTGAGTAAACCAACAGCACACAAAGCAGCCAGGCAGGGTTTGCCAAAGGGACCTATGCAGCGAGACAGGCCAAGATCAACACAGCTCCAAAGACGACTACAGGCAGGTACCACCCCTGCAGCCCATGTCTCGAGTGCCAAAATGGCTATTTTATTAAGTCACCCAATTCAAGCATCTGTTCAATATCTAATTTCCTTCTATGATACAAGATTGAGCAAAGAAAGGAGGAAAAAGAAAAGACACCTCAACCTCTCCTCTTCTCATATGCTAAGCTTAAGTATTCAGGACCTTAGTGGAGCCGCAGGTAGAAAGGATCAGAGCAGTACAAACACAAGGAGTTTTCAACTTATCTTTTGCAACTGGGGATTCTGAAACATCTTAATCCACCAAAATCTTTCCTTTTCTATGCATTTCTCAATGGCAAATAGTTCCCAGCCACATTGGATGAAAGGAAGATCAGGGACCGCTGCCCACACCAGGATGAGTTCCCTCCTCCCATTCCCATAATGCCCCCAAAACACTTCCCAAAAGTGACATTTTTTGGGTGCTCTATCATTTTTAAAACAAAGATTAGCTCCCTGTAAATAAACATCTCCTATGGCTGTTAATGCGTGTAGGAATCTCTAACCTAGCCCTAGGGCCTGGCCAGATTCTCATTTTCCCAGCCTTTCCTTCATAGCCTCAGGCTCCTTTTTCTCCGCTCACCCTTCCCGTCCCTTTTCTATGCTTTCCGGCACTTAGTCACCATTATAATTTGACTGCATTCCTGGGCATGTGACCCATTTTAAACAAAAACAGCAAGAACACACAGAAAAGCTTTTTGTCCCCTAGAAACCTGTGCAACTATAAGTTTATGATCAGTACAGTCATGCCAGACAAAGCTTGGAGCTTCATAAATTCACGTTTATTTCTCATAACCCTTAAGAAAAAACTATATCTCTAGAGTTAACCTAGGCTGCAAGAAGAGGAATTCCACTTTTAAGAGAGCACTTGCTGGAGTCTGTGGGGCCAGATACTGTTGGAGATGAGGAATGTGCAGCACTGAAAAGCCAGGTCAGGTCCAGCAGCCACCTCACTGCTTATTACTCTCACAGACAGAGCTCAGGCTCTCCGCCTACATTCGATTCCATTCATTATTCCAAGACACTTCTCACCCCTCAGCTAAAATCTGTATGTGGGGAGAACTTAAGCCACCAGCTTTCAGTGATGGAAAATGCACTCATGCCCCAACCCCCCAACACGTACAGGCCCACGCAGATGTCCTGAGCTCAACAGGCACACCTTAAGACTAAATATAATCTCCAAGGCTCTCAAAAAGGTGAATTCAAGGGCAAAAAAAGCAGCCTCCACCTCATATAGCCAGTCGTTCTCCTATTTGAGGGGTGGCAGGCCTTGACCCTGCTGCTGCTGGAAGAGAAGTTTCAGAAGAGAGGGTCACACGTCACCTTGGTGCAGGTACCAGAGGAGGAGGCTGTTTGCTGGAGTTCTGGCTTCGCACCCTCCAACACTATTAGCAGATATAGGATTTTTTTTCCACTCTGCTTCCTCTATACAACAATTCTGGACTGAGATATTTAAATGTGTCTTAGAAATGCCCGCCTTCTATCCTCCAGACATTTCTACTTACACAAAACACAGACAAGAGGGAACTGAACATAAGGAGAGCATGAGACAGGATGCAGAACTGCACTGACATGCACCTCCCCTCAGACTGAACTGTGGCAATTTCCAAATGCTATCGGGGATCAAATAGCTCCGACCAACAAGAGAGTTAAATCCAACTTACTGATGGAATCAAGGGCTGAGATATAATTTGATTTGGTTTTCATCAGCCCTCCCCAGAACAGCTCCCAAAAAGGAATCAATCAAGGTGATAAGTCAGCAAGGCTCTACAGCAAGTCTCAATATGAGAGAAAGAGCATCACTGTATAATTGCAATCATTTCATAAAAATAATCCTTTTATGCCCTTACAAGGACTCTTCTGCTTCAGTCTTTCTGCACGTGCAGATCTTTACAAATTGCTCCACAGTTATCCAAGACAGACTGCAGAGGTCACACACCCACAGCAAGAGACCGATTTAACCAAATGCCTCCCACTTCAGCAACTGGATTGAATACCCCAAAATCCAGGAGACTAACCTCCTTCACAATGCCTGATGCTATGTAACCTGCAGCAGAGACTACGATCCTCCAGCCAGCCAACAACCTGACCCCCTCTAAGACAGAATCCAGCAAAACACTAAATCTCATTCTTAAAATTCAGTATATGCTTAAGAAGCTTGGTGGAATCAAGACCTTGGCACCCAAGTTTTAAGAAACCTCATCCAACAGCAACAATTCACGACCACGGGAGGTTGACTCAAAGGGGAAAGACAGCCCTGGTTTCACCAGGGCCCAAATAGTGCAACGCTGAAGAACGCTGGCTAGGGAATCAGAGCAACACGCTCTTGTACCACCCAGCATCCAAGAAAAATGGCAAGAAACAAAGGGTGATGGAACTAGTGAACATGATACATGAAAATTCATCAATACTCAGCCAAAATGTCTTTAAAGGCCCCACGCAGATCAGAGTCCAGCATTTTACCACCTGTGCTAGAAAGTCTCAAATCCAACAGCTTATAAAGCTGCATACGTCAGAAGATACAAGGCTGTCTCATTAACCAAATAACCCAAAAAACAGCACTCTATCAGGAACACAAGTCATGCTGTGCAACATGTACGAGGTGAGCATGCAACTGGAAGCATGTTTTAGCCCAGGTCACAAGATCCCTTTAAAGAGATTTTGGTACAACAAGGGGCACCTAAACATTTCCTATAGCCTGGGAGTGTTTTTCAGGATAAAAGCCATCTCAACCAACCCACTATAAGGATTTTTCATTTCCCCCTTCCTCCCCCACCCCACAGAAAAAGTTGAAGTATTTTGCTCAAATTATGGATTTCCTCTCTTTCTTGGCAGAGTTACCAGAAGAAACACAATATTCCTCCTGGAGCACACTTCCCAGCTGCTGAAGTGAGTGACTGGGACCGTCCCCACTAGCGCCACTGACCCAGGTGACCTCAGCCACCACGGCAGTTACTCGTCTGGGCCCCCAAAGAAAGCAAAGAAAGAATCATTCGGCCACAAAAAAAAAAAAAGCACATTTCCACCTAAAGCTTCACCTCCAGTAGTCTGTCCCCTCCCCAGTCAAAGGCCCTTGCCATCACGAACAGTATTTCTGCTAGAGCAAGATCTTTCTGTGTTTTACTGCATCCCAGGGAGATTCCTCCTGCCTGTCTACAATTTCAGCATGTGCTAAAACAGTGGTGCCTGCAACAACACATACCATGTTACAGAAGATAACACCAACATGTCATACTGTATATTTTCCCAGCTGCATGGATCATCCTAACCCACAGAAGTCCTTCACGTTTTGCTACATTTTAAGTGCCAAAAAGCTCATGGGGAAATGTAAGGCAGCGGAAACCTGCTGAGATGCAACCTCTTCCGTGGACAGAACCTGCTGTCTGCTCAGTGCTGCCACTAGCGTGCCTCAAGAAGGGTCACCCAGAGGAATATGCAGGTCACAGTGGCTAAGACCCATTTTCAACCTTGGCCCCGTGGCGGCAATGGCCAACACAGGGACCAACTGCATTTATTTGTGTAATCAGGACACACCTGTTGAGGGGCAGGGTCTCAGCGCAGGCCACCAACAGACAGATGAGAGAGAAAAGCTATTTATGTCAGAAGCTCCTGTTGCTGTCCTCAAGTCAGCCTGCTTTCAAAACAGCTCTTTGAGTATAAAAATTCCCCCTGAATTCCTTCAGCACATGCCCCTTATTTAGCCTTCTGCCAGGTTCACCGTGTCTGCTACGCTCCCCGCTCTCCTATTTGATACAGCTTCAAGTAACCGGGATGGAGAAGGGCTCTGCAGACTTCTCTCTTGCTGCTCCTCACCTCCTCTGGGGCATCTACACCATCTCAGAGACATTACCAGGCAGCGCAGGTTTACTGCTCCACTTGGCAGATTGTGGAAGTGATCCACCTGCATGAAGAAGCCAGAGACAAATCAGAAGAGCTGCAGGCAAGTTTCTGCACACCCAGTAAAGATGTGCACCCCTGCGTATGTTTCCCCAAAAGAAATCACCATGGATTCTAAGCCACAGGAGTCCATCCCCTCCTTCACAGGATGGTCCCCCTCCTTGCCATGGGCATATTTGCTAGAAACTCCTGGCAGGGCTTTGTCTCTCTTCGGTAGTTGTACAGACTCTTTGGACACAAAACCTGGGCTGCCTCAGAAAAATGAATAGCCCTGGGAAGACCAGGGCAAACCTTCAGTTGCCAAACAGTAGTTTTATCTGTTCTGTTTTGAAAAAGTAGACTGCTGGGGTACTATTTGATAGAGTGAAACCATATACAGCTACTTCACTTCAGCAGCTTACAGAACTAATAGCAACAGGCACAGTATGCATTTGCCAAGCGCTGAACTAGATAAAATTTTTCTTTCACTTTGCACTCACAAAAATTTAAAGGCCAGTAAAAACTCTTGCAAACAATTTCACTTTCCCAGCATATGCAGCAGTTGGTAAGTTTTCAGAACCATCCTGACAGATCTATCCTGCCTCAAATTAACAGCTGAAGAGGCACCAGGAGTCTAGCAGGAGTCTATAAAAACCGCAGCCTTCTCCAGCACAAAGCGAGAGCTGTGTGCCCTCTTCCAGGATTTTGCCGTTATTGCAATATCCTCCCCAGGGCATTCTCCTTTGCATCATCTGCACGGCCTCACTGCCTATTTCATTTTTGACTTAAAGTAATGAAACTTTGGCAAAACAAGCTTTAAAAGACGAAGGAAAGTGAAGTAGCTTTCCAGGCACCCGTGCTCCCTCCCCCTCCAGGAGGGAAGGCAGAGGTCTCCTGTAATTGCTGTCGTTTGCATTTGGACTTGACTTGCAGAGATTGGCCATTTCCTGCTCCTGCAGGTGTATATGTGTGTATATATATATATATATATTTTTTTTTCCTCTCTCCTCTCCAAGAACTGGAGAAAACGCTACTTTTATTAACTCCCAGAAATGCTCTGACAAACTCTTCAATACTCAAAGATGATAAATTCACCCATGAATGAACCTATTTTTCTGAACTGGAAAATACACCATATGCCTATCGGGCAAAGCAGGACTGGAGATAGGCAGAGAGAAAACACTTTGTGGAACATTTCTATATTTTGACAACAACTATTAATACACAACAAAGAACACACTGTCAAGCTATTTAGGCTACACAGATCTAACTTACCCTCTCAAATTCCTCTGTAGCAAAGAGGAAATAAGTTTAGCCCAGCTGCAACTTTATTCCCTTCTTCTATGCTTTAAATAAAGAGCCACCTTGCAGCGAGCCGCCTGCCTCTCCGATTTCCCCAGACCAAGGTGGTCCAGCAAGCAAGGCTTAGGACGAGGGCACCATCTTCTATTCCTGGCTCTGACACTGACCTGCTGCACCGAGGGCAGCTCATTGCACGTCTCTGCCTGCCCTCCCAGCCCTGTTTGCCCTGTCTATTTAGGCAGCTCTTCAGGGCGGGCATCACTCTCCCCAGGCCTGCACAACAGCTGGCAAAACACTGAGGCCACCAGACACCGCGGCTGTATTGCTGCTTGCACCAAAAATCCCAAAGGCTTCGTGCTGCTGCTCAGCTCCAGTCGAGTCAGAGAGGGAGCTACTAAGCCACTATTTTTTTCTGCAATGATGTTTTTTTGTTTTTTTTTTTTTTTTAACCTGTCAAGTTTTTGAGCAGAAATGCTCCATGAACTGAAGTGCTCCATCGTAAGCACAGGGTCTGACTCTTGGTCAGGCAGTTCTTACCACTGAGCACAGCAAAACTCTTCAGTGTGGCCCCCATTCTTTTTTTAAACCATCCTCATTACAAGGTCTTGCTGCTCTACAGGGTTATACATAAAACTAATGTGCCTGTACAGAACAAGGGGCAGCCTGACACAGAAAGGCTTGTAGGACCCCTCTCAAGAGCCACATAAAACTAAAACCACTAGATACTTCCGAAATATCACAATAATATTTTATTAAGCATTTTCTTATTGCTAGATTGAAGAGTATTTTTAACACTAAAAAAGGAATTGAGAGCCTCGCTGAAGCAGGCCCTACAATCCCTAATACACGTTAATTCACATGGATGTAACCCAGGATTTTTTTTTTCCCTAAGGATGAAGTATTCAGAAACATTGCTCAAAGAGATTCTGTCTCTTCCTTAAGTGCATGATTGAATCAACACCTTAAACCCTTTACTTACACACACAGGCCCTGATTAGCTAAGTTTACCAGAAAGGGCAAATATAAAAGACTGCCAGTGTTATGAATATGCCTTTCAGCATAACAGCTAGTATCTGGGATTAAGCCCGTATCTTCTTCTGACATTAGCAAATCAATTTAAGGTTGTGCAAGCCTAAATTCATGTCCAGAGATAAACAAGGCAGGCAATTTTTAAAGGTGCACAGTCCATAAGAAGTAAAACCCTACAGTTTATTTTAATATATATATATATATATGTATGTCTAGGTACTGCATTTTTTCCTTTCTATACAGTAAACAGCTAGGGCTTTCCAAACAGTTTCTTAGAGAAATTCTCTCTTCCCTATTTTAGGGGAAGAGATCGTTATAGACGAGTTGACCATGCAAACAGTTGTCCTACATGCAAACTAAAGCCTGTTTCTGTCATCTTGTTACAATAATCTTCAGATATACCCAAGAGAAACAACATTTTAAAGAAATGGTGTCATTTTCAAGTTAATCACCCTTTAAGAAACTGGGTAAGGGTGGGGGAGAGTAAGTTTTACAGCTATCGTGCATATTAGGCTCAAATTATCACTGTTTACAAAGCATTAACAGATGGCTTATCAAAAGCCATTTAACAGCAGAAATGATCTAACTAGTACTGAGATGGTATTTGTTCTCAACAGTAAATACTCCCTAGACTAGTTTTTAACTTGTGCCAGCCTCGCTGGGACCATCAGTTTAAGATCTAACGTTGGAGACATGCATATTACTTCATTAAGCACATTTACCATAAATGGTTCCGGCTTTCACTTTCTCAATTGCGGACAGTATTGCACATTAAAAAAAAAAAAAAAAAAAAAAAAAAGCATTAACCTAACACAACACTCTGCAGAATGTGCACCAGAATCCTCAGCTCTCAATTGATTCAAAGCTAAGCTAGAAAGACTCAAAAATTGCCCTATATCACTAGGCAAGAGGAGTTATCACCCAGGGATATTTTAGCTTGAACATCTACTCAGCTCCTGTTTAACCTTCGGGGAGCAGCTTGCCAGGTTCCTAGTTAAGAAGAAAGATTGTGTGACCAGCAGCTTCTCTCTGCCCCCCATGTTGGCCTAACAAAACAGAACCTCTCTCCACAAGCCTTACTCCCTCGATTGCAGTAAGAGCCCTCATACGAATGACATTCAAGAGGGGCTGGTGGTACAGAAAAGACAAGGCCATTGTAAACCCTCAAACTGCCATAGGGAGTATTTAATGCTTGTTAAGTCAAGTACAAAATCTGTAACATTGCAATCCACGGCAATTCTTTTGGAGATGGACAGATACAGTCCCCTCCTCCTGAGGTTAGGGCATGTACTTATCTCTTCTTAAAACCATCTACCTACTGGAGCAGAACTCCAGCAAGTGTCCTGAGATACTTGCACAAAGCAAAAGACAAGTGCTTAACTTTCAGGTATTGTCCAAAAGATTTGGCACACTATCTATTTCAAGTCCAATATGCTAAAATAACTAAAGGGTTCACCCCCCACAACTATTCCTCAAGGCTCCTGCACATGCTTGAGCTCCCTAGGACCAAGGTAGGCATGACCACTTCTAAAAGCAGCACTCTGCAAGAGATGTTTAAGGAAAACTTGGAAATACGACTCAGCACAAAAGCACATCCTAGAATTACTAGAAAAATTGTTCATAGCAAACCTAACAGCATAAAAAAACCCTGAGTTTGACACTCAAGTACCCTTCCTTTCACTTAAAACCTCTGACCTAACAAACCTCTTCTGAAGCTGTTTATAGACCCGCATTCCTCTGTGGGGGGAAATGATGGTCCTTGCGCATGCTGCACCTGCTCTGCTGTACACCTGATCCCTCCCGCAACCCAAGCAGCACAGTATCACCTTAGCCTTAATGAAAAAAATACAGAACTTCATTTCCTCGGTAGACAAAATAATATATCACAGCAGACAGAGTCCAGGAGTCACAACGCACGGCCCTTGCCCCCGCTGACTTCAAAAGGCACTGCTGCAATGCCCCTAGTCGGCAGCCTAGGGTGGCTGAAATGCTGGGTGAAACCCCAATGCAGAGATATTCACCATGGCCCAAACTCTCCTCCTGCTTATGGGAGCTGCAAGGGGACCCCCAGCGTGTGCACTATTGCTGAGACAATGGGGTGAGACAGCAGAGCAGCCCTAAGAGCTGACATCCCTTCTACGATCAACATCGGGGCAGGCCGTAAGCACCAAATGACACTGGCAGCTCCGAGCTAGCAGCAAAAAGGAAATGCAGGAAGGGCCCCATAGATCCCAAGAATGTAGTTTTCCTCTTGGAATTCCATAAAGCAGCAAGGGAAGTCCATGTGGCATAACCACTGCTGAGTGCTACCTTAGCGAGTCTGGGAGAAGAACCATGATGTTCAGATTCTCGCCAGCCAGGGACAAGGCCCAAGGCCAGCAAGGCGCTGCACGCTAAACACTAAAGAAAAAAGGAAAAGGAGAGTTTTGCTGCCAGAAGTCACACGGGGTTCTAGAGCCCCTGCCTCTGTGGTAGCAGCGGTAACATCAAGGTAAGAAACTCAAGTCCCTGAGGCCCACACCACGAAGACTCTCGCACGGATTATCACATGTACCTAAGCCCGTGCACCAGCCCTTCCCTCAGAGAGGTTGGCGCGGCTCTATCTCCTTCACCTCCTCGTCTGGAGGCTTGCAGGGCACCTCCAGGGCTTCGGCGGGCCCACACCGGCCTGCGCCGCTCAGGGCCACGAGCGCTTGATGGCCGCCCACCGCGGTGAGCGGCTCCACGCTCCCATGGGCCCTATGGCCTCCTCCTCCTCGAGGAGGGCGCGGAGCGCCCACCCGCCACCCCGGGCCTGCGGCCCCGGCCGCCACGCGCGGTCCCTCCCTCGCGGGGGCGGCCCCGCCGCCCCTGCCCTGCCTTCGCCGCCCCTGCCGCGCAAGCCAACGGCAGCGCAGCCGGGCTTCGAGAATCCCCTCCCCACCCCCCCTTCCCTCCGCCCCGACCGCGGGAGCCCCCCTTAGCGACTACGCCAGCTGCGCAGAACGCCCCTTAGCAACCAGCTAGGCCGCAGCAGCCGCGGCCTTTCCCAGGCGCCGCCGCCGCCTCCCGCCCGCCCTTCCGCGGCGCTTACAGGTCGGTGCCGAGCTGGGTGAATCCGGAGTTGAGGCAGCCGCGGGCTATGCGCCTCCAGAGGACATCGCGGCCAGTGAAGGAGCGCAGGCGGCGGCAGACCTGGCCCAGGCGGCCCAAGGCCTGCGTGTCCAGGTAGGAGCAGATGAGGAGCAGCAGTTCCTCGGGCAAGGCCCAGAGCGGGGAGGAGGAGGAGGAGGAAGGGGGAGGGGAGGCGGCCCGGGATCCCCCCTGCGCCTGGGGGGACCGGGGGCTGCCCTTCCTCCCCATGGAGCAGCAGCTCCCGCCCCTCCTCCCCGGGAGCCGGAGCTGCTGCTGCCCGGGGGAGGCCAAGCCATGGACGGGGGCAGCCGCTCCCCAGTCACATGGGGCAGGAGCCGCCGCCTGTCACTGCCCCCCTCCGGGGGAGGCGGCGGCGGCAGCCGGGGGGTGCCCGGGCCCTGCCGAGCCCACCCTCATGAGCCGCTTCGCGCGTTAACGGGAGTCACCGGGGCTGCCCCGGCCTCTGCCCGGGCGGAAGTGCCTCCCCTCCAGCCAGCCCCGCTCTTCACAGCTGGGGATAATAACCCTTTACAAGTACCTTCTGCCTGCATTTATTAATAACGCAGATAATTGACAGCAGAGAGACTCTACCAAGTAGCTGCAGCATTTGCTGCACCCCCCGGAGCAGCCCCCTCCCCTCAAAAAGTTAGGATAAGAGCAAGGTAATTAATGCTTATTTGTTATCCCTGAGCAGGGACAGGTGCAGCTCTCACCCCTGGAAAGTCACCAAGGCTCAGGCTACGTTGCACAGAAGTTTTCAGCTTGCCCAGATTCCTGGGCCCTCTGAAAGTGAGGGTCTCCCACCCTGTAAGACTGGTCCCTGCTTGGAGCATGTTCCAAACTGGCTTTCCATGCAGATTCTCAGTGCAGCCAGTGCCTCCCATCCAGGGCAGAGAATCCCTTGCTTCACACGTGCACTGCCACGAAGGAAGGATTCATAATAACTGAGTCCTTGTTGCCATCCACAGGAGCCTGGAGAACTGACAGTGCACAACTGTCTTCATCCAAAGGGGCAAAGCTGCTCTGAGCAGAGCAAGAAAATGAAAGTTATTCATTCCTATAGTATTTTCCAATCTACAGATGGCTGAAATGTGTGAGGAGATCTCTCCCTCCAAAATAAAAAATAAATAAACTGTAAGTTCATCTTCTATCTAGAATGCTTACTACAGGTATCCCACGCCACAGACTGCATCTCCTCTTGCATGTGGAGGAGGAGAATAAATTTCAGCATATAATGAGGTTGCCATAGCAGACAGGCCTTTAGACAGTCCTGCTCAATGAGGTCATCTTGTCTGTATAATCTCAAGCATTCAGGTATTCATAGGACTAAATCAGTAGCTCTGGAAGTCTTGTAGAAGTTCAGAGCTGCTGCCTGAGAAAGTGGTCCATTTACAGGGTTTTAATACAACCTGAAGCTCAGGGAAGTTCCAGAAGACCAGAAGGCAAATATTTTATCAGCATTTATAAGAAGTGAATCAGATGGCCCAAGTAATTAAAAGGTTTATCAGCCTAAGTTTTTGCTCAGGTGAAATAACAGCAGATCTGCTGCAGGACTTAAGTAGCCAGTTGAAAGTGAGGTAATATAGTGAACATCACTTAACCTGAGTTTATGGAAAATAGGTATGAGTGCAGTTTTGTAGCAAATTAACTTAGTATCCTTTCTATTGACATCAAATGTAAGTAAATATAATTTTTTTTGTAATCAACTGGTAATGTTTGAAACAATAAATATATTAAAATCCAATTAACCTGTATGTCTTAATGTGTTAGTTCAAAGCTGGTCTTTCCCAGTGGATCCCACAGAGACAGTTCATCGGCCCTACATGATTTAAGATTTTTATTGGTAACTTAAAATATAAAATTATTAATTATCAAAGCTCTAGAGAAGACATAAAGCCTGAGGGAAGAGCAAATCATGCAAAGGATGCTCATGGCCACAGAAATCCAAGTTACGTTTAGGCATAATCAGATTGTATATATTTTAATCAAGCCAAATGTAAAATCTCACATCTAGGAACAAAGAATGTAGGTCACACTGAAAGGATGTAACTCTATCCTGCAAAGCTGCAATTCCGTAAAGTCTTCATTAAGATGAATAATCAGTTGAACGTGAGCTCCTTCTGCAGTGCTGTGACCAAAGGGCTAGTGCTGTCTTAGGAAACAAACAAGAGCTGGGAGGTTCTTTTAGCTCTGTTTTTGACCGTGTTGTGGCTGCTTTGGAAATAATTTGTCCTGCCAACATTTCAAGAAGGATGTTGAAAAACTAGAGGGATTTCAAAGAGTAGTAGCAAGAATGATTACAGGACTGTCAAAAGTGTTTTATAGCGAGACCCAGAGCGCTCAGGCTGTTTGGCTTTCTAAAAGGTTAAGGTGTGAGTTGATCTTACCTTATGAGCACTTAAGCAGGGGAAGAAAAAGCTGGTAATTCCAGGCTCTTCAATCTACCAGAAAAAAAAAAAAAGAGATAAGAGCTCTGGACAGAAGGTGATGGGAAACATTCATGAATAAAGCATATTTTTGTAGTAAAGAAAATCGCCTGTTCGAACAGCTTTTCAAGGTTTGTGGAAGTTCACCATTACTGGATTCAAAAAATAATAATACCAGCTTTTTTTTTTTTTTTTTTTTTTTTTTTCCTCAGAGATACAGTCCAGCTGTATCTTTATGTGACTGTATGATTGAAGGTAAGATCCCAGCAACAATATCCTTCAGTCTGTTCCAGGGCCACTCCGTCAAGGAAACTCCTTAACACACTCTAAAAGGAGCCTGGCTATAAAGTAAGGTGTAGCATCGCCCACTGGGCCACCAAGACCAAAGCATGGACAAGTACATCTGTGGAAGTGGCCCTTTGGGTCCCAGATTGCAAGAACTAATGATACAGGATGATGAAAGATTTGGTCAGATGAAACATCTGTTTGCACACAGTAACTGTGGAAAGAGCCAGATGTGATCCAGGCAGGAGGACAAACAGTGGTATAATGAAAACAATGAGATCCATTGCTCTAAAATGCAAACTTTGTTTTCTAGTGCAGCTAGTTGCCTGACAATGGGATAGTAATTGTTAATCTCTGCCAAAACATGGATATCACCACTGCTTATTTTCTGTATTTTTGAGACTAATGGACCCACAACTGCATACATATATTCTTAGGTATAGTTCCAGCTACTGCAACTGCTATGAGGCTGTCAAAGCTGTCTAGCAGGGTTCTGTGCCGAACTCACAGGCCATTCTAGCATCATAGTTTGCAGCTTTTGTAAGCTAAAAAATGGGATCTTACACTCCTAATATACTTTAGCAGTATAAGTTAGTGAAATGCAGCTTGGAAGAAATACCATTTGAATACCTGCCTGTCATTTTTTTTGCTGTCTCCAAGGAATTTTATTCTTTACACTGCCCTCAAATACACCTTTTCAGCTAAAGACACAAGCATGTGGACAGCTCTTTGTTTTGTTTTTCCTTCCAACCAATGCCTTTGTGTATTTCTGAAACTTAAGACACCTCCTCTGCTACTACAGTACTTATCTGTAACACCATCGCTTTGAGGGATTAAAGCAGGTTACTTGTTACACACTTAGATCAAGAGTTATCTGAGTAGAAAGTCTATCCCGTTAGGGTTGGCGGAATCTGTTTTTGATCTTGAGTTGTTTTGATTTTCTCTGAGAGCAAGTAACATGTTATTTTAACTTCTGAATAAGGTGTGCTACCTGACTGTGTCCCCTCTGTTTGGCAGAAAGGATTAGAAACCTCCACGGAACTTGCACTCTATTAAAGCAGAGTGCTCGCCCTTGAGAACCAAGGAGCTGAATTGTTTTCAGATTATGTGTGTGCGTGCGTGTGTGTCTTTCCCACATCAAAGACTTTGATGGAAGCTGTTCGCACTATTGTCAGGAATGCAGGGATTGGCACAAAGGTGATTAGCAAAATTGCTTTTCTGCAGGAGAAGCACAAAAATTATCAGAGGATTAAAGAGGATAAAATTGAAAGGTTATGCTGATTTGGGGGTAAATTCCCCCTCCCCCCTTTTTTTTTACCCGTAGAAGGTGTGCCAGAAGGAATCAGAATTAGAAGATATTTGGTATGAGTTCTGTGGAAGGACAAAAAAAAAATTCCCTTAAAAGTAAGGGCCATCAGGCCACATCTGCAAAGCGTTTTTGATGAAAACGGAGGGCATCCAGCCAGCAGCCCTTCCCACAAGGTTCTCAGCAGTCACAGGATCAGGACCTTTATTCATAATTACACCAAATATTCTGAAAATAAACGATTTCATAAATCAGTATGTCATCAGTGATGCTGCTTGCTTAGTCTTCTTGCTATACTCAGCTGAGAAAGATAGTAAATTAAGGGGATTGCTTTCGTTCTCTACTTACTAGGCATATGCAGTGGTTTTGTATTTTGATCAGCTGCTGAGCTGCTTAAATGGTTTAAGAAAAAAGAATTTAAAAGTACTAAAAAAAAAAAAAAAGATTTGCAAATATTTTAGTGTAACAAAACTAATAGCCCAGGTTCTGGAAGCTCTCTTCTTTGGAAAATTGCAGTATAATAAAAATGTATCACTTTCCATAGCCAGCAGAATTGTCTCATCTTGTTGGTTTAGACTCTGTTTATTGTTCATTTTACTTTGAGCGATCATCTATTACTTGCTAAGTACTGGCCCTACACCTATCCCTTGGCTTTGGATTTTGAGTCTTGTTTATTTTGCTAATCTGTTATTTTCTGGAAGTCATCCACATGATTTTATGTGTTTTTAACCTCATTTATCAAAGTATTATCTAAAGCATCTGTTCAGAAAATGTTCATTTTAACTGTTTTCTCAACAATGACCTTCTTCCTTCCCCCCAGGCCACATCAAGTTGTCACTCACCAGACAGCTGTGGAATTTGGAATCATTCCTTTTAAACACTTTACAATTCCAAATGGTAGATTTCTAATGGCACAATATGATTGCCACAAAGATCTTTAAATTTCCCAATCCTCCAGGCTTCAAAGGCTGGACCGTCCTTGATCTCCTGAAGGAATGCTTTTGAATCTTGTGCTTTTATAGGGACTACCTATGAAGATATTTTAGGGGCTTTTTCCTTTTATACCCAGAGGCTGAGGAACTAAACATTCAAATTCCCACCGGCTTCTCTGAGAGGAAGACCAAGACTTACAAAGTTGTTTTGAGAGATTTTCGGCTCAGTTTTCATTAATTCCACAGGTCGTTCCAAAACTTTTTGGTGCGCTTAGAAAGCAACAATAAGAGTATCCTCAGAGCAGCAGTAGTCATTTTACTCATTTTACCCTACATCTGCCTTTCACCTACATGGCTACGCCCCGGCCTTCCATGAACAAGTCTCACAACGCCCTAACTCATCCTGGGCTTGTGGGCACAGGGGGATCCTTGGCTCTAGAGGATTCCCTGCTCTCAAACATGAAGCTTCACTTATAAGGTGATAGTATGGAAAATGAGCGAGCCTAGTAATGCTGCCAGTCTGGGATCTGCCTTGACCAGGCAACCAAGGCAGAACCTAATTACCTGCACCAGCTCCAATTCACACTCATAGTTATGAGAATTCGAGGCTTGCTTCATCTTTCTTCCCCTATAGCAGAGGGAAGTAGTCCTTTTTCACTAGTAGTCCTTTCTTGTACTGTAGACTTTTGTTTCTTTTAGGAGGCTCACACTTACAGCTTCTTACTGGTTAATTCTGTCTTCCCTTTTTACTAAAACTTCAAATTGCTGAACTCTCTATTAAGATTTTTAGCGCAGCCAAGTCGTGAGGTGAATTCTCCTCTCAACTCCAGCCTTCTCTAGGACATAGGGCTTGAGAGTGAGATGAGAGCATTTGAGGGGTGTCTTATTAGTGAAGCACATACAGATAGTCAGCAGGTAGAGAACGTTTAGAGTAAGTTATCCATCTATGGGATCTCACCCTGCAGTAGGCTACCGCATGTGCATAAAGTCCCACCTAGCAGATTCATTCGCAAGTTTGGGTGCCTACAGATGAAAATTCCTTGGGACAAAGTACTGTGTCTTCTACTTGAGGTACTGCTATGGTACCTCATGTGACATGACCTCTGCTGAGACTACAGACTCTCGGGTATTATTATAAGTAGTAACTGATGATCCATCACTGCAGTAAGTGTGTGTTTAGGTATCCCATATTGCTAATGCATGTGAGTTTTAAATAGGCTTCAGCCTTAACCTCGGCCTTTGCGACAGCAACAAACTGCAGGAACAACTAATTACTACCCCTGTTTATGGGTCAAGGAACAAGCCTTAGATCCTCATTTACACGAGTTTCTTATGATCATGCAAGACCTACCTCTCCAAAGCTATTTTTTGTTTGTTTGTTTAGTTCACTTTAAAAAAAAAAATCCCACATCCCAAAATAGAGAATGTTTTCCTTTGGGACTAGAAGCAAACACACTTGATGGCTTTAACATCTGCTGGACAATGCATGGATGGGAGGTGGGCACCTCACACAGTTCTGTGACAAACACATGTGCGTACAGCGTGTCAGATTATAAAACCAAGAATAAAGAGTCATTAAAACCCCCGTTCTTCAGCCCACCTGCCATGAAAATAGGCCTTTCACTCCATCTATTTAAATAGAAAATGAGTATTGGGAAGGAAAATGCTGACATTCCAAAGGCTCAAGTCAAAATCTCTCCCTCCAATAAAGGATATCTGTCAATTGAACATAAACTGATTAATTGTCTGCCTCTCATCAGGACCCACAAACCACCCCATGCACATATGCCTCTATTCTTGCCAGAAACCCAGACTTCACAGTCCCAAGACCATCACAGCAACACTTAACACTGGCTTGATCTTCAACACTCAATAATAACACTCAGTAATTCTCCAATCTGTTTTCTGCTTTTGCAGCATGTTAGTGCCTCTTAGGAATTTTGGGTGACAATTCCAGAAAGATTAGCTTGCTGCACAGCGAAGCAAGAGCTCTCACAGCTCCACTGCAAGCGCAAATCTTGGAATGCAAATCTTGGAGCACAAATCTGCTCTTGGAAGGGAGGAAAGGAGAAAAAGCCACTTGCACTCTGGATCAACTATACTAGAAATATTTGTGTGCCATAAGTGGTAAATTTGGTCTTATTCTTTCTCTTTTCTTCTAGGCTTGCAATGAACTCATCATACTCAACATGCCTGAGTTATTAGTAGCATTATATTGAAATGCAGCTCGACAGACAGAGCAGCCAGGCTGAGAAAGCCAGGCCTGCAAATCTGTCCAAAGGAAAAAGAGCTTCTGATTTCCAAACCTCATTTGCATCTCTTGAAACTGAATTTACTGTTTTATGATGACTGGCTAATCACGATGCTTCTCTAGATTATAGCCCAGCTTTACCTGCTTGGTGACCGTGAGCCTTGCCACTGCATTAGTAACAGCAGGAAAAAAACACCTTTTTGAGAAAGGGGGCACGGGGAGGCTGATGGTGCTTTTGCTGATGCTTATCTCCCTTCACACAAACAAACACACAAATGTGCTTCTTCAGCACAAACCTCTGCACAAGGAATCGGCAAAGACATCTACCTGTGTG
This sequence comes from Tinamus guttatus, assembly GCF_059628265.1. NCBI lineage: Eukaryota > Metazoa > Chordata > Aves > Tinamiformes > Tinamidae > Tinamus > Tinamus guttatus. Next base: position 6,565,090 of record NW_028288848.1, read on the forward strand.
TTATTATTTCCCGGTGCTCGCTCTGGAGCGCGAGGCCCATTTGCGCAGTGGCCGTCCCGGCAGGTGTTTGGCAGCGCAGGTGTGTGCACAGACAGAGTCCCGAGCACAAGCACAGACAAAGATTCAAATACCAAGGCCTTTCCGCCTGAACCTGACACTGCCACTTTAAAATCAGAGACACGGACATCAAAGTTTCCCCCTCGCCAGAAGGAATGGACTATTTTGCACCCTTCGAAACGATGTCTCTCATCTCTCTGCCTTTCCTACAGCCTCATCTCTCTCTCTCACACGCACACACTTTTTCTAATACCATCCCTCCCTCTCCACTTCAAACCATGGGAAAAACCTAGGAAAAGAAGCTTGCCGACTAAGAGACCGTTTCGCTGCATTGTGTTTTCCAGCTAGACCTGAACAGACTGAAATCAATTCAGCTCCTTCTCTCTCTCTCTCCCTCCCTGTCTTTTTTTTGTTGTTTTTTCTCTTAGATCGTACTCTCTGCCGTAAGAAAGCTGAGTTTAGCTATATCCATCCCCATAGCAATCGAGTGACCAGTAGTTTTTTATTGCTTGTAAAAACACAGTATCCTTTTCATGAGAGTCAGGTTTTCCTTTGGTTTGAAATGCCTTGTGAGCAGTGGTAACAATCCACAGAATCTTTGATCAATTCTCACATATCCATTTTAAGGATCTTTAGTAGACCCGTCATCACACAAGTTGAGAGCTTAGTAATTAATATTTTAATATAGTATGCCATCCTCTGTTGCATTATTGGCAAGAGGCATGATTTAACAGAAACACACAAATACCTGTGTCTGATCTGAATCACTTCTTGCTCTAAAAAAATATACATTATTAAAGCTGAAGTCCAGCTGCTGGTGTATTAATATCCTCTGGTTTTTATTTGCTCCTACCTTTTAGAAGTTTCAGTTTTCACTCTGATATTTTCCAGGCTTGCTCCCAATATCAAGGTTATAACTGCAAAGTAAGAACCAGAGTAGAATACAAGAAGGTTCATTAGAAATTTGAACAGGCGAGGTCCAGCACAGCAGAGCCAGGAGGCCAAAGAAGGCAAAAGTGATGTGGAAACAACCACGTTGACTCTGAGATAGATACTTGATAGTGCCACTTCTAAATTTTGGTAGTGCCACTTTTAGACTAAGGGACAGGTGTGTGTGCAGCCTGGCTTCTATATCTCCTAACCTTGTTAATTGTGCAGTTGGTGTCCTTACCATAACCTTTTCTACCCTTGACATGCCCAACATCTCAGAGTGGATGCGAGGTTGCCACAAACATCATTTCATTGCACTTAAATGGAATCATGTTACTTTATTCCAAAATAGAGTGCCATCCAAAGACAATAGAAAAATTAGCCATCTGACTTATCCAGAACTTCCCTAACAAAGAAAAAAAAATAGCCAAGAACACCACAAAACAGGAATGGCTGGTGAAAGCCAAACGACCGCATCACCACGAAAGAGTCGAACTGAGAAAAACGAAAGTGTTGCAAAGTTGTGAGTTTCCACCGCACTCAGCGGGCCTGAGTCCCAGTAGGGATTTTGTAGCCTGCCCTGGGACAGCAGCAGTCTCCCAGTCAACCCCAGGAGCGCCTTGCAAAGCCCAGCCCACAGGTAACGGCGTGCCGAGAGCTTCTGCTCAGGCAGCCCCACTTAGCTCCAGCTGGCCATAGAGGGTCTCTCAGGTGGGCAATCCCGATCTGCTTTTTGGATGGATAGCACAAAACCAGCACTGTAGAAACCCACTCGCCACTTAAAAGGCATTCAGTTCAGGTCATGTCATCTGTCACCCAGTCCCTGAGGGACATCCCATTTAAGAAGTGGTTTGTCACCTTCTGTGCTGCCTGCAGTTTCCAGCTGGAGGCTGGAGCAAGCCCAAATACAGGTCATTGCACTAAAACCTGCCTTCCAGATTGATAAGCTAAAAGACAGCTGTCTGTTTGCTCCTGGCTGCTCAAACTCTGTGAAATTCAAGCAAAACTGCTGGGTACTCTACACCACTGGAAATCTCATTTTATTTAGGTGCCTAAGTACTGTTCTCAGTGTCTAGCTCCAGACTCTTAACATTGCACATGCTGCAAACCACCTGCATTTTGTACTCTTTTGCTGCGATATGAGCTTCAACAATATAATCCCAAATTATTTCACAAAGAGCAGCACAACACAGACATTTTTCCTCTACCACTTCAGATATACAAGTAGCATCTGCTAATTGCCTAGTAACTTAAACTGTTGAAGATTTGTAACCAGTGTCTCCTACGTAGCTTTGTTTTGGCAGCAGAATATTGTCTAATTATTTTCAACCAGCTGCACAGCTTTTCAGAGCTATGTTTCAGGAGAGGAGGTGATTAATTATGACCCTAATTTTGTGCAATGCAGCCTTTTAGGTAAAGGAATTGAAGGGCTGAGGCATTCTGCTCAGCAACAATTTCATTTGTTATGTATCATCAGCACGTGTGTGTATTTATAAATATTCCCTGTATTTAATAAATAGCATATTGTGTAAATACAGCTTACCACATACTTTTCCTATAAATGAATAAATGCTGAGTATAGGGCAGAACAAAAGTTTCTACACAAAATTGCAGAAAAAGGACAAATAAAACACTGTACAAAGAAGGAATAATAAATGATCATAGGCTTTTGTTTTAGAGCATAAATACAAGTGGCGGGAGTTGAGATTCTCTCTAACTGTAGAACCTCCTCATTTACAATGCTTAATCATACAAATATAATGGTCTTCTAGAAGCTTTTGAACTGATTCCCCCCCACCACACCTTTTTCGGGAAAACAATATTATCATTTAAAGAACAAAAATTAAAAGAACTAGAACATGGGGCCAAGCCTTAGCATACTGTCATTGCTGGTAGTCTACTCTCAACATCTCATACACCACAATTGCTTTCAAATAGTCTGACTTTACATATATATATACATGTGTGTATACACACACACACACACACACACACACACATATATATATATAAATCACAAGCTTTCAGCCTGAATATGGGCTGTTTCAAACACTTTCAGGTGCTGAAATGACTTGCCATCTCCAGTTGCCTTTTTCCAGGTCTGTAGAGTTTTCTAGCTTACAAAAGTTGTCATGATTGTGCATAAATGCCATCTCTTGGGATTCTTATGGTAGATGCTGCAAGAATGCTGTTCCCCTGGCAGTAGCCAAGACGAATCCACTTCCCTGCACATCTTAAAACCTCCTTAGGGGAGAAAACTCTTTCCCTGAAACAAAACTCAATCATGTCCCTAAAAATCCCAGGAAGGGGGTCAAAAATAAGACATACTCTCCAAGAAACAACAACAAAAATAGAGATAAAAAAGAGATTTGGGCATCACGGAGACATTTCCCAGCTCTTATGAGCAGGCGGACAAGAACAGACATCTGAGCGAGCTGAACTTTGTACGGGACCATAAAGGCAGCAGACAAACATTGTGTTAGGAAGACAGAGGAGACAACCACAGCAAGAAAGAAAGCAGAGAGATGGCGTTGAGACACTTTCAGGGAGGGGGGAGATGGTTCGTTGGGCCAAGTGACCTTTTCCCATCCAGCAATTTCTTCTGTCCCAGTGCAGAATGACAATGGGGACCCAATGGCAGCGCAATCCGGCAGCCACGGCCATGCCGAAACTGCCTCAACTCGACCGTGCTGCGCCGCTGCGGCCACGGGACGCTGTGAAACGAGCCAGACCCAAGTTTCCAACTTGCCCTCTTTTCTGTTGTTGTTGTTATTGCTGTTTGTTTCCATTCACCCCCTTTCATTCTCCATTTTTTTTTCCTCCCCGTCTTGACTCTGATGGGGGCTCTTTTTGTGCAAAACAAGCCCTTCTGATCTCTTTGAAAGGCCAGCTCATGTCATTCTTCCAGATCATCATTGTATGACATGTTTTTATATCAGGCTGACAAAGGAGCTATTTGATCAGGGGGTATGGTGTGTGATTGTAAGAAATTCAGCTAGCCGGTGGCAACCATTGTTCCCCAAAGCGGCTCCCTGACCCCATTCTATTCAAGGAAAAACTCCCTTGGAGTGGCCTCTATTCATTGAGTAACACCAGTCCGCAGTCTCACTCCAGGAGTATGCTCAATTCAGAGGTGTGTCACCGATATTGCCCATCAACCAGCCTTTAACTCTTTCATCAGCATTAGGTTTCCAGCACAACAGCTGTTATCGTAGGACGAGCTGGGGAGGGGTGCACTGATGCATTCCAGTTCGCTGGAGCTTTCCTTATCTTGAAGAAATTTAACCTTCCTTTCAAAAGTTGTCTCAGAAAATATCCATCTGCTGCTTTCTGCGGGGCACAACCCACGTTGTTTGCCTTTTTATTCCTTTGCCCTGAAATGTCCCAATTCGTTATTCATCTTCCAAAACAAGTGACTCCTTTTAGATGACTAAAGAGTAATGAGTGCTGATTTAAATGGTCTTTAGATTTGACCTAAAATGATCAGTTATCTTCCCATGTTTCACTGGCACAGCCTTTTCTCTCCCAAGCAGGCCTGTACCTACAAGCAAGGTCATGGTATCCACATGACTGCTTGCTGTGAGAAGGATCACACAGCCAAGACACGTCCAAGTCCTTGGGAGACATTTCCTCTCGCAATATCTGTGGAAGAAGCTCAAGTTACTCCTGTGAGCTCCAAGAATGGTAGTCATGAAAACTGTTCCCATCTTCTTGCCCTACCCAAAGCCTCCAAAATCCAGGGAAAAGTCTGAAAAGGCTCCCATTATGTTTAAAGAGCTGGGCCATGGCCAGTCTTGTGTTCATGGGGGTTAGGGAGTGCTGCCCAGGAGCCAGAACGGGGTCGGACTCAGGAGCGAGGTACCAAAAACAGCAAAGGATTTGTCACTGCAGGAATGAGGGTTTTTGAACCCTATGGGGGCAGAACTGATAAAATGGGCAAGATTAAAACCATCTGGCCTGCTGTGAATGCAGGCACACAGGTTACTGCCATGGAGGAAGTAAATAAAGCAAATTAAATTCAACACATCCATCCTAGCCATGGCTCCGCTGCATCTCCCAGTGCATTTCTCAACTCCCATGCAATAAGTACATCCTCTATGCTCACAAACCATCCCTCTCTCAGCATGTTCAGAGTGTTCCAGGGCGCAGAGTTACTTGCAGAACCTCCCGGCAAACCTTGAGCTTGTAGGACCTCCTGGCAAACCATGAGCTTGCTTCCCAGAGACCCCTGCCTTGGGAACACAGCCCTGCTTTCAGCATCATAGCTCGGTCCCTCCAGGAACATCCTTCACCTGCTGCAGGAGGCCTCCTTTGCCATGCAACCTTCCTCCACCGCGCAACCTGCCTGGGGTTTGGTACCACCTTGATAGCGACCATCTCTGGCATCGGGATTTGTTAATAAACTCGGGCTCCCTCTGCTGGGACAGAGCACAAAATACTGGGGGTCCATCTGCAGAACCAGGTTATTTCACTGCTAGGCTTTTGGCTTTTTTCGGTGATATTTCAATAAATGTTACCATGAACCTTGTGTTTTTCTCCACTGGATGAGGAAGGCAGAATAAACAGTAATACTCTGTGCTAGAGCAGCCTCACTGCATGTTCCAAAACCACTGGGAAACTTGTGCTAAACTTTCAGTGACCTGTGAAGAAATCTGGCATCATCTCCCTTTTACACCGGGGTGGGGGGAAGGAGAGGGAGGCAGGAGGAGCCCAGGTGCTCCATGATTTGTTCCATGCCATGAGCCGATATCCTGGCGGATGTCTGCTTGCAGGGACACAGGTTATACCCTGATCAGTGTGCTGGGTTTGGATTTAATCCGCTGAGAACAATCTGTTAAAAAACTCCTGCATCAGGCCTGTTCTCTACCATGCAAGAATACAAGACTTTTTTTTTTTTTTTTTAAGTATGAACTTTACCTGTCTGCAGAATTTCCACCAGCCTAGGGAAACCATCTCTTCCCAGCTCAGCTGTGTGCCTGGAAAGCTGCTCTTGGAGGGTGGATGTGCGTAGCCGTCTCTGTGTCACAACTGGAAGATGTTTCCCTGCTTCTCTAGCACAATGCTAAGCTGCTGCCCTGCATCTTGCAAAGGATGGAGAAAGGCTCATGTGTAGACCTGCTAGCCAAGCATTTCCAGCATGCAGAGATGTAACACCCTGAGCAAAAATTAATATGGCAGAGCTACATTAACGGAGACTGATAGAATAAATGAAACAAAGGGAAACATGGGTTAAATCTTAAGAGAGAAAGCTCCAGATAGGAGTGAAATGGTCTAGAAGAGAAATGGACACTGGCCGATTTCTTATTGAGAAGACCAGACAAAGCTGCAATGAAGACACTTTTCGAGGCATTCTCACTGGGTCAAGGACTCTCCCTGTCTGCTGCCTATGAATTCAGCATGCTGCATTATCTGTATGACCTTTAATCCACCCTTAGTTACTAGGAAGAATGTTACTGCATCAACATTTTTTTCAGACAAAAACTGCAGTGTACACTGAATTAATGCATTTCCTCAGTGAACCTGCTGCCTTCAGCGCTCACTTCAGGGTTTCCTGCAGCGACACTCACTTCTGAGGTTAAACAGAGTGAGTTGGATGCTCTAGTTTCAAGGAGAGTTTGCCTCTTCCCTAGCAGCTCAGTACAGTCCAAATAATTCAAGGAGACCTGTTGCCTTCCATGACAGCAGTGACAGCTCTCTCCAGTAATTCAGGGACTCAAATAGCAGTTAAGTCCGAAGAGCTGTCCTGGCATTCACCCTGCATGTATACCTGCTTAGTCCTATAGATTAAAGCTGACACTGCTCTGCATATGTTGTAACAAGAGGTATAAATCCATTGCTTTGATGGGAAAGGATATGCATGTTACTAAATATATGTATATACATTATATATATATAAAAATATATAAAACAGTAAATGGCTTCAAAGTTTCTACCTCTGTAGGAATAACTGTATTAAATCAAAACAAGTGGCTCTACAGAAAGGTTTTGGGGGATGCGCCCTCCGTAGTGCATTAGTGACTCTCCCCTCCCCACACTCTGTGCCCCAGTTGGCACCCTTGACCTGGGTGGCTGGTCTAAAGCTGCTTCAAGTAATTGCTATAGGAGCTGTATCCTATGGATGCATATGCATACATCATATGCATGTTCGGGATAAAACCAGCAAGGGAGTGCACCTAGAAATAAGTCAACATATTCGGAGCTTTCCCACATGGATAGCAACCAGGAATAAGAAAATCAGCATGAGTATCGACGTCCTGAGTGCACAGTACCTGTGATGCCTCCCAGACCACAGAGCAGATTCTGATCTTGGTGCTGGGCATCTCCCTGGATAAGTCATTGGACCTCCTCTGGGCCACAGCAGCAGGACAGGGTCTGGCCAGGCTCACCATGCCATGAAGTGCTCGATTTTGTTTTCTCTCCATGGACATTCATTCCTATGGAACATATTTTAGAGATCATCAGGGTCAGACCCACACCTTCCTTCTCTTCACCGCAGGTGAGCATGGCTGATTGACAGAGAATGATCCTCTATCTCCTCTGAGTTTCCGGGGACTTATCCAGTTCTTTGCTTCCCTTACCAGTTCCGCATTTTGTCACTTTGCTCACTTCCTTCTCAGCTACCTACTTCATAGGTAGCTAATGCAAAAGCAGCGCCATGTACAAGGGGGTCCCAAGTCACAGATGAAGCTTCATCCAAAATCCGGGCTCACGGAGCCTTGTAAGAAAAATCTCAGCTGTGACTTTTGTCTTCCCGATAGGGACATTTTTCATCTTCTCTGATGTTCAGACAGGCTGGCTGCATTGCACACCCAAGCCAAACTCAGCACTGCCCCATGGTTCCAGTTGGGCCCTGACGTTCAGCCTCGCTCAGGGAACAGTAAATCTCCTTCTCCCAAGAGGCCGAAGGGGAGCGTTCATGGAGGACAGGCAGCTGCTTTGCCAGGGACAGCCATCAAGAGCAAGTAATCCCCCTGCGCCGGTGTCAAGTGCAAGGCGAGCGCGCGGCTCTGCCGGGGGAGGTGGTGAAACCCTCGGCTCCGCGCAATGATCAGTCTGAGTGGCAGTGAAGTGCGGACACTTTGCTGGCCCCAAACACAGGCTACGGGCCCTCAGCGCATGTCAGCAGCCACCTCTCTCCTATCCCATCCTGTTCCCCACCCCGGACTTTGGTAAGGGGATGAGGATGCCCTTTCGCCATCCAGAAAGGATTTACAGGAGAGATTTTCCTGTTAACTCGTGGAGGATGCAATAGCAGGGCAATCAGGTCCTCACAGGTGCTTCACCTATTGCCACAAGCAGCAATTGTACCCTGGTGATTCATGGCTTCCATGACACCTTCCTTTCCTCTCCCAACCCACTCATGCCCCCTCCATCCTTTGGTCACTCCTAGGGAAGTGCTTTAGAACAACATCTAAGGATGGAGATCAACCCTTCAAAACACTGATTCTGCCAAAAACTTTGGCTAGATGAAAACCTATATGGTCTTTGCTATCCATGCGGTGGTTTAGTACAGGAGGACATTTGCAAACATGTCCTGAATGGCCAAGTAGATCAAAACAACTCCACTCCAATCTGAACTAATCCAGGGTGATGCTACTGAAGTGAAAAGAATGACTATGGATTTACCCCACTGTAACTGAGTAAAACAATCTCAGACTTTCCCACTGCTACCTGAGTGAGCAAAGATTAAGTCCTTTTGGACAACAGTCAGTCTCAGAAATTCACTAGTCTTTATAAAAAGTGCTTAGAGACGTGCTACAGCCTTTGCCCAAGTCACAGGTGGCAATGGACAGGAGATTGTAAATGTCCACCTCCTGCAGGGACCATCCCTGCCTTTGTCCCTCAGAATAGACTGGGGTGGTAACAGCCCAGCTGAATTCAGGTTACAGCTCCACAGGCAGTTTCAGTCACTTTGCAAAATCCCTGTGAGCACCTTTCAGAAAACATCTGCCCCAAACAGGGTGAGATTATGCCCATGGGTGGTCACTGCATTATTTGTTCCCCAAGACCCTGGGCGCAGCCAAGCCAATGTCAGGCTCCATCACCAGAAGTCAGAGTGAGAGTCTCTTGTTTTGCAGAAGACTAGACTCAACAGTCAGAATTGTCCCTTGGCCTTAAAACCTGTTCAAGTATGAAAGTAGGTTCCTTATAGTCAGGATCTGGGAGAGAGTCCAACCTTCACCCAGGCTCAGATTCAGGAAATCAGAGGTGAGATTTAGAAAGAAATCAGTTTTGTGGGTTTGTACTTCATTTACAGTTCCAATTATTGGTGTGCATGTGTATATATATATATATATATATGTGTGTGTGTGTGTGTGTGTGTGTCTGTTGCTTCCCTCATTGGATCACTTCCATGCCTTTTTTTCGGTCTCTTGTAGATGGATTCAACCAATTCTCAGCTCTGCCACTTTTGATCTTAACCTTTCTGCACCTTGGTTTCCCTCTTCTTCGCTCAAATAGGTTTTGCCACTTCTTTTTATCTGTTATTATAAGGCCCTCAGGGCTTATTCTGTGTCTGAGCAGAGCCCCAAAAAAATGTTGGTTGCTGTGACACGGGTCAGGAGGAGAAATGAGGATGCAGGGCTAGAAAACAACCCTGGGAAGTTTGTGCTGCTTCTCTTGCTGAATTCTCTGCTGAGAGTTTGTCTCAGCTGCCTCGGCTGCTGAAAGCAAAGCCAGACTCCTGATGATAGAGCATTTTCAACGTCTAAAAAAAGCCCCCAGCAAAACCAACCTTTTCTGTTTATAACTGACCTTCTCCGTTTTACAGAAAAGAACCGAGCAGGCAAATCTCATCCAGTTCCAGCAGATGAGAGGAACTCATCACCATCCCCTGGAAGGATGTACTTAGCAAGAGAGAAACACAGAAGATGCACTGGTCAGGATTGCTGTATTCAGCCCAAACAGTTGAACACACAAGCTGCAGATAGAGCATTTGCTCATAGGCCTGAGGGGCTGTGAGGCTGGATTCTCAGGTCTTCTGCTTACTCCAAGGTTCTTATTTTTCCCTCCCATCTCTGAGGATCTAGTTCTCCAACAATAGAAAAGGAGAAATCCCGATCAATTTCCAGGCTGCAGGAGCTCCCTGCTCATGCACTTCCCAGCACGTGGGGAGGCCAGGCAGAGGATAACACTACTTTTAGTAGAGACATGATAAAATAAGCATTTTTGTCCTATTTGTGCAAGGAATATGTAGTACAGGTAGTTACCAAAAAAAAAAAAAAAAAAAAAAAAAAAAAAAACACCCATACACACTGTGCTGGGTGCAGAGTGATGGGAATCCTGTACTGTGATGTCTCCCATGAAAGAATTGAAAAGACATGGCACTGTGGGGGACATGATCCACACCTGGAAAAGACTTGGGAGGGTGGGGAGGAAATCTTCAAAACATCAACACTGGAGCTGAGTACCTGTGTCCCACTAAAAGACATCAGGACCCAGCTTCCAAAACAGAGCTGAGGATCCAGTGCCCTGGCAGGAGCAGGGATACCTGATGGCTCTCTGCTCCAGATCCATGAGGAACGTAGCATTTTACAGTGCAGCTCTCACTCCCAGCCCCGTGCCGCTCTGCTACCCTGCGCTGTCTGAGTGTACATTTCACAAGGTCAACAGACTTCCACCTCTGCAACGAGTCCGCTGCATTTTCAAAGTATTTCCACAACAGGTGGCTGTCTCCCTCCTCCCCATACATGCTGCAGCTTGAATCGGCCACTTTGATCACGGGGAAAAAACATCCCACCAAATCCCTTGATGTAGCATCAGCGATGTGTTAGAACCAAGCCGCCAGCGCACAGCGCAGAACCAACCTGAAACAGTGGAGCTGGGCAAGCAGGGAAATGGATTAAGATCTGACCGATATCTTAAATTAATTCTTACCTGAGACCCAAGGTTTCGGCCTTCCCAGGGACTTGAAGAACATTCTGTTATTTTAGTATGGATATTCACCTCTGCACATGAGTCTGTACTGCTCACAAGCAGACACAGGCCAAAACATCAGGCTGCTCTAGAAGCATTTAGAGATTGCAAGTACTGCTAGGAACTGCTCTCCATGTGCAAGTCCCACTGGGCTGGGCAGATGGAAATTGTCTGGCTGGTTTTTGGAAGCATTTAACCTGGACAAACTAAGCCTTGCAGATCCACTGATTGGGACAGAAACTGTGGAAGATAGATGAACATGGAGCAATTTCCAATCATGAAGTGCCTTGAAAGCCACTGTGCTTCACAGACATAAGTGGTTGCTACCTACTTAGAACATGGTTGGTGGCAGCACTGTCCCATTAGCCACCAGTCCATCCTAATACACCCTGCTGGCCTATGCTTTAATGAGAAATCCTGGCCACTTCCTTGTCTGCTCTGACGGTCTGTGTGCGACAGCAGGCTCTAACGCTTGTCTGAACCAGTTGCATTGGCAAAGTCTTGGTTTTAATGGCATTTTATGAAGCAGGTTGGCTCCTCCACTGCAACCACAACTGCTGAGAAATCAATCATTACCAACAGTTAGCTGTTTGATGGTTAACAGCCTGAACTGAAGCCAAACTGGTTGTTAATTGGGATAACAACTGATTTCAAGGGGTTGTTTTGCGGAGGCCAACACTCCCCGCTATTGACTCCAAGTTGTAACTAGCAGCCAGGCAGCAATTAACGGAGCCCCGGGAAATTCGCAGGCCATTACCAAAGGGCTGGCTCCCAGCTGGGCCGCTGCTTCTCATGGGGGTGACGGGGAGCGTGGCCATGTCCTGGGGCCCATTCACACAATTAAAGCTGGTGCTTGAGGTCCATCTCACGTGTTGCGGACAGAACCTCTCCTATAAATGCACAGGCTAGGCCTTGTCATCCTGCATTCAGCTACTCCTGCATATTTAGGGTTTTTATGGGGGCCACTGTAAATGGACACATTTTTTTTTCCTGCCCGTGTTTGTCATGAACACTCACAGGATCTTCTGCCAGTCCTCCTTCAAAAATCCATCCATGGACTTGCCTGTGCTATTTTAGCAACCAGACCCATAAGGGCAGTCAGGTTGACCTGTGTCATCTGCTACAACCAACCATGCAAAATAGCAGGCCTGGGTAGCAAGGGCTGCTGTTCACTGTCTGACCAGCCCCTTAAAGAAAAGATCCCAGCCAGCGCAATGTGCTGCTGGATTGCAAATTAAATCACACAAGAGCCAGGCCAGGTTTCTCCTGCTCCATGTGGATCAGACCCTGCTGAACTGGTAAGATTCTCCCTAGCCTCAGCATCCCATTTCCAGCCCATGGTGAAGGGAAGCACAGACTTAGCAGAGCAAGCAGTTCCTGGGCACAGCTAATGGAGTCCTTCCCCACACAGCCTCATATCCATCAGATACGAGCAGATGTGCCATCAGGCATATAGGTTAACACACTAGAAGATAATACACCTCCTCACCCAAAAATGAAACTAACCTGGCCATGGAGGGTCCTCTGTAGGAAAGCCTGTAGTGGTCTCCCCAAACAACCAACTCCAGAGCAAAATACAGCCATAGATCTATAGGCCTCTACCCTGAAGGCAACTCCAAAGGAAAGTTGTGGGGTTATCCCCCATCTCTAGGGTAAACCCTTACTGCTGGAGGTATGTATGGGCAGAGGGCAGCAACACTGCAAATAGAAGGCAGAGTGGTAATGAGGAGCAGATGTGTAGGTGCTTGGAGCACCCAGGTGCTACAGAAGTGCTAAGTGTTATTATCATGGCCAGGAAACAGGCTGTGAAAACTTACCACACTCCACATCTCCACATTGGGCCTTCTCCAGGAGCTAAGACCAGACATTCCTCATCTGCCACAGGCAAACTGGAGTCAGCCTGGAGGTGCCTTCAGCTGCAGCCGAGCTGGGGACCCCTGGATTCAGAGGGGCTGCATGAAAATGAGACAAGCACAGAGAGAGAAAAACTCAAAAGGAGAATTAATGCTGGTACCTGTGTGGCCAAGAAGGCCCGGCACCCCGCCCCAGCATGAACCTGTGTCACAACCCATGCATTTCCAAAAGATGTTTCACTATATGGGGCTCACTTGGTAGCCACTCTACCCAAAAATACCCTTCTCATGCCTGGACAGTTGTTTCTTGGGAGAAGAAAGCACTGAGCTCATTCCTGGTCCATTTTGCACCTCCCTCCAGGATGCTCCCCTGGCACTTGAGCAACTGTGGATGAGACAAGGACCATGGCCAGGGCCCTGCTGGCATCAAGCAGGGTGCTGAGCCCTCTCCATCAGCAGAATGAGACCTGATGTCCCATGGAATGAGCCAGTTTGATCTGGACTGGCTGTGTGAAAGCAGAAATATGAGATCCCCCCACCAAGCCCCTGAGCATCCCTGGTTCTGGCTATAAACTTCCTTCCAAGGAGGATCTTTACAGAGTGTAGCCAAGATGCTCTACAAGCTGCAGCCATCCCCCGCCCCCTCCCCAAGAGGAATTGCTCTCACACAAATGAAATGTGTGTAATTAATGGGCAGGGGGCTGGACAGGTCCGAGATGAAAGCGTTTCCTGGACTTGTCCTTCATTTGCATGGTATCAGAAGCTGTTCAGAAGGTGTGACTTTTCCCACAGGGAGCCCTCAGCTCGGTGGCACAATAAAGCCAGGACTTCTTACCCAGAATTAATTAAAGGAGGGGGATGGGGATGGCAGGGAGATGTTTGAAAGCTGAGCCTCATGCAATAAACAAACACCCCGATCCTTCTTCCCGAGCCAGGGCAGGCCCAAGGGGCCCTGTCGAGCCCCAGCCCCGTTATGGCACTGGGCAGCCCACCCTGCTCCTCAGGCACCTTCCCCGAGCAGACCTGGTGGGAGAGTCCCTGTGGGCTGGTCGCAGTGAAGACCAACAGGGCTGATTTCTTAAGGGAAGAGATGGGAGTAGAAACTGTGTCCCCAGAAGTCTGGGACTCAGTTTTCTCCAAGTCCTGCATGTCCAGGAAAGTGCATGCACTGCTCTTTGAAGCTCAGGACCATGCAGTCACCCAGGGACAAGCAGACGAGGAAGCTGTGTCTCCTCCTTCATCTACCAGATCTCTCTGAGCAGTTGGTAGCTGGTGACAGCAAGGGGACTGTGGGGTGACACTTTGAAAGGAGGCAGGAGGGATGAGCGCTTCCCTGTCATGAGGAATTTGCTAGTTCCAGTTGCATCCCTGTCACTCTACTGGCTCCCCCAATGCCAAAGACTTCTGGAGGGGATATCTGGGAAGCTGGGCAGTTCCTCCTGCCTCCCACTGCTCAGGAGCAGGAGCTTCTCCCCAAAACACCCATGTTAAAAGCATGAGGTAAGGGGAGGAAATGTCTACCTCCAAAGCCTCCTCTCCCACTGCTTTGCAGAGTCCAGCCTTTGCCCAGTGCCCTATGGCCCTACTGCTTTCAGGCATTTTAAGACGGGATTTTTAAGCTTGGTCTGCACACACACATCTCCTAGTGAGGAAGGAGGCAGGAAGCATCTCCAGGTCCCTGGCACTGGTCAGAGCCGATGCTCGGCTCCATTCGTTCATCCGGTGGGCAGGCATGCCTGGGGGAACAACCAGAAACACCTGAGGTTGTCCCCATCTCTGTAGGGGTGGCGGGAGCTCCAGCACTGGTGCACATGCACCCTGCAGGACTCAGGCCACCACGAGGGGTGCCAGCCAGGCCAGGGACCCAGCAATATCAGTGCAGGGTATGAGGAGCCATTAATTAATTCACTTACTCATTAACTAAGTAGCAGTAGGTTCTTTCATCTTCCAAGCAAAGGCAAAACAGCAGTTGCTGGCTGGAAGCTGGGGCTAGAGAGATTCCAGCAATAAACAGAGGCCCAAACCGCAGCACTCCTGGGCAGCATGGCAGCCCACAAGCTTTCTAACGAAGAGACGCTAATTAGCCATGGGAGAGACTTACCAGAGCCAAGGCTGGCCAAGCCAGTGGTCAGCACATGGTGCAGCTCAGCGATGAGGACACGCGCAGTGTCTGGCCCTGGACTTGAGCTCTCATGTCCTCCCAGCCTGAGATGCTGGTGGCCCAAGGGCTGCCTGGTGCTCCCGGGGCAGGAGACCAGCCTGGCCTGGGGCTGAGCACCCCTGAGGACAGGGATGTCTGCTGACCCGTGTGGAGTCAGTCCTACCAACCATAGCTAGGACAGCAGCTCAGCACCCATCCAGCCAGGCTTCATGGAGCCATTAGGAAAAGCAATTAGACAAATTAATGAACACAAAGCACCCATTAAGGACAATCAAACACCATCTCTGAGCTGGGAAGGGCCAGGAGCCATTCACTTTTATTCCCTGCAGCCTGGAGACTCCAGCACGGGCTTGCCCAGGGCCATTGGCGCCAGGCTTCTCCAGCCCATGGGTGCCTCAAAGGACAGCCAGGCAAGCACCCTCCACCTTAGCAGAGCCGTGCTGTGGTGTGAGCATCACCCACAGCTGCCCCAGGACATCTGCAAGGCCTAGAAGTCAGCTCCTGGGGTTTCCTTCTCAAAATTAAGGAATACGTAGTGTCAGATCAGCCCAGATCATGGCATGCATGGAACATGTCCTTCAGCATCACCCTGGGAATGGCTTGAACTCAGGTCCTGCCTGAGATGGGCCCCTGCCTGCACATCAGCCTGGGCCACAGACACACCACAACGGTGACAGTGCCAGTGGGGCTGGTGAGACTCTCTGCCCCGGAGCCTGCTCCACTTCTATTCATCCTTTTTCCCCTAACATCTTCAGCAATTCTGTCTGTGCATCCTTCCATACCTGGCTAACAACACAACATGCCTGCTCTGCCCCAGCATCACTCAGGGGACCAACAGTTGGCTGACCCAGAAAGGGGACAACAAGATCCCTGTGCTGAAAAGGGAGGAAAACTCTCACCGCAGGTTCCTCAGGTAAGACCCAGCATCAGAGGATCCTGGTTTGGTTTACACAGTCTCAGAGGCTCCAGAAAAACCTCCTCTAGCGTAGAGGAATCAGCATTTGTGGGGAGGAAAATCCCCTCTGGTATTTAAACTCCTGGCCTAGATCGATGTTTTGGCTCTGTTACAGTCTGTCCCAGCTCAGCCTGGAAAGAGATGACCACCAAAGGGTAGGGAGAGGGGGTCCACCCATTAAAGGGAGATTTCACTGCAAGGAAAATGCATAAAATACATTATTCGGACCAGAGCCAGCTGGGCCTGCAGTCCTAGGGCATCCCACCTCTTCCCACCCAGGCCCCATCCTGCACCTCTCCATCCTTCAGCCTTGCCATCCCTGGAAAGCAGGCAGGTTTACAGAGACTAATACAAAGTTTTAATGCACATATTAAATAAATATTTCATTCATTTAATATTAAATTTGTACACAACCAAAAAAAAAAACCCTCAAGAAAACAAATAGAAAACAAACAATCCGAAAGTTTGGATGAAAAGTCCCTCCAGCCCTGGCTAATATCCAGTGTCTGTGTCTGCCCTCCCACTTCAGAACAGCAACTGACTTTAACCCTGCAGAGAGGGGCAGGTCCAGGGCAGCACTTCCAGAGCCAGGCTGGCTGGGCATCTGCATGCAGAAGACTTGATGTTTCCTTTTTTTTTTTTTTTTTTTTTTTTGGTAAAATACAAAACTAGGCTTCTGTCAATGCAGAAGTCTTTAAAGAAAATGACCCCTTTCCTAGGAGGAAGGCAGGCAACATTTCTTGGAGAGCAAACCTGAGACAGTTAAAAACTGAGGTGTCAGTCATGAACTGAGTATTATGGAGAGGGAAAAAAAAAAAAAAAAAAAAAAGAAAGAAAGAAAGAAAAAGTACCCTGAATATCTACAAAGTAAATTTTGACTTTTTTTCTTTTTAAAATGAAGGATGAAAATTTTCTTGTGATTAAAAAAAAAAAAAAAAGTTTTGGTAGATTTCACATTTTCCACATGGAAAAAAAATGAAGAAAAAATAAATAAAACATGACACCAGCAACCAGTCCGCTCCAGTGCGGTCATCACCTACTGCCTCACCTTAGTAGCTTTAAAAAAATGGCAAGGGTGCCCTTGTGGGTAAGAGGTACCAAGTCAATACAGGGCTTTCTCTGGGGCGTCCACCACCCTGTCCTCTCCTGAGGAGAAAAAAAAAAAAAAAAAAGTGGGAAGCATCTTCAACAGCATCTTCTGAAGAATTCAAGAAGCTTCCAGCAACCAACTGGAGTTTCCAGCTCAAGAAATAGGTGCCTTAGAGGAGGGGAAACATTCAGTGGATCCATGGGGACCAGGCAATCGGCAGGTGCCCACGGTGTCTGGGAGAAGGACCCAGGAGTTCTCAGTCCCCTCCAGATGGGCACCCTGCCCTTGGGTGCCAACCTCTCCATCTTCTCTGGCAAGCAGTAATTCGGTTCCTCTACGTGTGGGCACTGCTCTCTTATTTGTATAAGATTTTTCTTTTTTTTTTTTTTCTTGTTTGTTTTAAACAGTGATTTTTTTTCTTCTCCCTTCCCCTAGAGCTACAAAAATACAAAACAAAAAACACGACCCCCAAACAGACTAGAACATTTCTAAGTGAAGGAGATTCCCCCCGCCTTCACGTGTCTTTGAACATTTCATTTCTTTTAAAGCTGGAATACAAAAATAGAGCCTCTCTTTTCCTTTTTCTTTTTTTTCCTCCCTTTTTTTCCTCCTTTTTTTTTTGTAAAAACAAAAACAAACCCTCAAAGTTATCAATGACTAGAGCAGGTAACTTTTTTTTTCCCCCCTCCCTCCCTTCCTTTAAGAACCGCGTAGGAAAGTCTCTACGCATGCTCCAAGCTCCTGGAGAGTCCTCCAGCGTGGGCACATCAAGGGCCCGGGCCCGCCTTGGAGTTTCTAGTCCTTTTACTCCTCCGGTTGAAAGGGTAGTTGAGGAACTCGAAGCGCCGGTGGGGCTCGGTGGTCTGGTGGCCCTTGGGCAGGCGCTTCATGAAATGCACCTCGCGCTGGTGCTGCCGCGTCTTGGAGCCCTTGCGCGGGCGGCCCTTGCGCGTGAACGCCATGTACCAGCCCTCATACTTGGCGTTCTGCAGCGCCGTGTAGTTGTTCTCCAGGACAATCTCCGTGAAGACGCAGTCCTTGCCTTTGCCGTTGCTCTGAACAGGGTGAGGAGAGACAGGTCAGCATGGCTAGGACTGGTGGGTTGGTGCTTCTGCACCAGCTTCCCAGCAGGACAGAATTGACCCAAATTTAGTTTTTCCTTCAAAGCTACCATCCTCATACCATGCCCTGGGAGCCATCCCTGCTTGCTGCCAGGCAATTCCTGTTGTGCCCACTGTGAGACTCTGCCTGTCCTAGTGGTCCCGAAACACAGATTGGGTCGCCCCACCAACAAACTCTCTCTACGCCTGTGGCAACCCAGCCACCCTTGATGCAGGAGGGGAGTCAAGGGGATGCAGGATCCATAGGGATGACAAATTGCTGCCTGCAGATGCCGAGATGGCCAAGGTACCTAAAACATCCTAGTTATGTGGGATCAGGGACGGATGCATAGTGGCCTTGAAACAACACTCACAATGGCAAATCTTGCTGGAAATTGCCCACAGGGATGGGAGTGCCACAGCTCAGAGGGAGCGTGACTAACAGGTGCCCGCCAAGGCCCGGCCCCATAGAGTATCTTAACATTCCTGCTGCTTGTACCATGTAATCGGGGAGAATGGCGGAGCAATCCGCCTATTTGTCCAGGGAGATAGGAGGAATGCGCCCCACACAGCACCCGCTCCCCCGCCTTCCCCGCAGTGCCTGGGCGGCCGCGCGGGATCGCACCGGCCCCCCCATGCCCACGCGGCGCTTCCCGGCGTGCCCCTCCAGCCTACCTTGCCGATCAGCTTCCCTTTCTTGTTCATGCAGATGTAGAAGCCGGTCGCAGCACCCTTGATGCGCACGCGGCTCCCGAAGGTGTCCGTCTCCACGATGAGCTTGGCTGCCAGGAGCAGCGGGGAGGAAGGAGAAAGGAGAGGTCAGGGTGGCTCCGGTGGGGATGGGCACCTGAGCAGCACTGGTGTCAGCGCCCTCCCCAAGGGCACATGCTGAGCAAGGAGGGAAATGGGCCTCAACAGCCTTGTGTTCCAGATTTAGCACCAGGTGCCAGTCCAGTCCCCTCTTCTCCACCACCGTGTCCCCAGGAACAGCGGTGACTTTGTGGCCGGCAGAGGAGGCATGAAGGGTACGGCCACTCTCTTAATGCCTTTCACCTTTGCGCACGCCGAGAGGGCGTATTGATTTGGTCTCAGTTTTTTAATGGAGGCATCGATCTACTTCCGAAGGAGCTATGCAAATCGCTGGATCGATGGGCTGCCTATAAATAGACCTGTCACCTTCCGTCCCCAGCCTCCTCCCGAGGAACCCGAGCCCCGGAACCTGTGGTCCCAAGGGGCAGGAGGATGGCACAGGGCAACCTCATCCCCAGAGACGGTTCCTCACATCAGGAAGCCTGGAAAAAGCCTGGCTCAGGACGGCACTGCCTGCTTGGGAAGCTGAAGGGCTACACTGCGGAGCCCAGAAAATCGGGAATATTTTGGCCTCCATGCCACCGGTCCCCAAAAACAGTGAACAGAGCTGTGTCTGCCCACAAGCAGAGCACCGAGACCCCCGGTTATTGGGGAAGGTGGGGGGGATTGATTGGGGTGACAGTAAAAGGTTTGAGGAACATTGATTTTTCTTGCCTAGAGCTGGAGCGAGCAGGAGGGAGGCAGGGAGCGAGCAGGGGAGCCCGCCGGAGCGGAGAGCACAAAACCCCGCTCTAAAGACGCCCCTTGCTCCCCGTTCTCAAAGGGCGGCTGTGATTTACGGCCGGGATCGCCCGCCTGCCCGCCTGCCGGGGCTGCGACAGCAGCACTGCAGACCACGACAACCTGCCGCTGGCACCGTGAAATCCCAGATTCCACCGGCCCCACGCACAGGAAAAATGCACAAAGCCATGGGGGAAAATAAATAAGTAAACAATCCATATTAAGACACCTCCAAGGAGAGGCGGCACAGGCCCAGGGAGAGGTTTAATCCGGATTAGAGCTGCTTTTGGTTTGCGCTGCAGCTCAAGAGGAGCGAGTCCGGCTGTGCCGGCCGCTGCTTGGGATGAAGAGAAAAAGAAAGTCAATCACATATTGACAATTAAGACAGATAACCGTGGACGCCGGGCTCGATGTTAAGTTGGCTGTAAAAACGTCAGCGTGGGGAAAGGGGTCATTCACAAGAATAAATCAGCCCCTTTTTACATGCCCGCTCCCAAAAATTAGATCAAAAAAGAAAGAGGAAAAAGAATTAAAAAAAAAAAAAAAAAAAAAGGAATGAAGGTCTTGGCGAAGGGGGGGGCCTTCCCCCCTTCCCAAAAAGGGGATTTCAAATACCATTTTAGGGGAGTCCTTTTTTTTTTTTTTTCTGTTTTGGGGGGGAAGTTAACATTTTCAACTCTATCCTTTCACTTAAGCAACAGATTTATCCCACTAAAATTATGTTTCATGCTAAAAATTTGAAGGGAAAGTGGCTACGTAAACGCTGAAAAAATGCAGCGAGACACACTTGATCCCCCAACTGGACTGCGAAGAGGAGAAAGTATTCAGGAAATGTTAAAAAAGGTGAAAGTAAGAAGCGTTTTAATAGTTCTTCCAGACATGGGGGCCTCCCTGGAGATTCATATAGAACAATCCTGAACCTCTATTTTAACATTTACAGACTTGCAACTCTTTTAAAACTTTACATCTGAAAAACTGCTTGTTCGCTTTCTGCTTTAGATCAACCTTCGTTCGCCTCCCCGTTCCTCCAAACGCTTAGCCCTTTTTATTACATTTTAATAGAGTTTTTCAAGGCACCACAAGTCCCCTCCTCCTGGCCTTATTTAAACCTAGTCGTTATTTAAATATGCACTAACTGCCTTTTAAAATCCAGGCATTACAGGTCTAAAACAAGACGGGTTTTTTTAATGGTTTCACTTGGGAAATTAGCTAAAGCCCTTTCAATCCAGAGTTGCTCAAGGATAAGAATAATTCAGTTGGAAGATTAATCTTATATATAATGTTTTATATACATATAAATATGATATATATACAAGTACATGAATATGGTATATGTGGAATTTAGGCTCCTCTTGAACTTTTGAGATTCATTAAAAATTTTTCATCCAAAGAAAAAAATAATAAAATAAAAAAATAAAAATAAAAAGAGAGGAAGGAAGAAAAGTGTTTCTACTAATCTCCCCAAGCAAGAAAGGGAAATTGCAGCTAATACCAAAGGAAAACAGCCACGATCCTGAGGCACACGGGTATGTCCTGCTCAGGACCAGGCGGGCCCGGGCTGCGGGGGCACCGGGGCCGCTGACCGCGGCTGGCGTTTGACCGCCCGAATGTGTCATTAAGGTGAGGATGAGAAGTGCAGGGATGTGGCGTGCCGCTGCTGGGAGTTTGGCAAGGGGGTGCCGCTCACGGGCAACGCTGGGGTGCCAGGAAAGCGCTCCTTGGGGCTCCTCGTTCAGGCACCAGGGGAAAAGGGGGAGTTCAAAGCAGCAGGTCATCTGTTCAGAGTGGGGAGACACGGGACTCTGTTCGGGGTTTTAAACTTTGCTTTCCCTGCCCTCAACCCGCAAGGCTCCAGCCCCGCGCCGCTCACCCCGCACCATCCCTGCGCGCCCCATGGCAGGTGCAGACACGGCTGCGAAGGGAGATGTGGCTGGAGCCCATCCCATGGGCACCGGTCCCTCACTGCCAACCCCGCTGCCACAGACCCCTGCACTCTCCTTCGCAAGCCCAAATCATTTTAACGATTTCTGGCTAAGCAACAGGACAGAAATCATCAATTGCTGCGCAGCAATCGCCTCCCCGTGCCCCCGCTTCACCACACGTCCTTACCATGCACATCCCCATCCTCTGCCATCGCATTGATTTTCTTGTTGTCCAAGATCTGCACATGTTTCCCACTGGTCCGGCTGTACAGCTGGTAGGTACGGACGAGCCGCCGGCTGAGCTGATCCGTCACCAGGCTCTGCTCCCTCACATGCTGTGTAAAATTAGGTGGGGACTGAACAGTTACCTTAGGAAATTAGAAAATATACAACACACCATTACCATCCCTACTCCTCAGAGGGGCGAATGGGCTGAGCGAAGATCGCCGACCTCCGGCCGCGTTTCACGGGGCAACGGGCTGAGAGAGCCGGGCTCGCTGCGTGCTCCGCACCGCGCCAGCAGCGCCTCCCGAGGAAATGGGGCATGGATCAACGGGAGACGGGAACCGGAGCCCGGCCCGGAGCCGTGCCCGCAGCAGAGCAGGTGACGCCCCGGTCCCGGCCGGGGCTGGAGGGATGGGAACCGAGGCTGGGCTCTGGAGGGGAGCCAGGGAAAACGTGCCTGTGCCTTCCCCCCGAAGCAGGCGCTGCTCCCCAGGCGCCTGCCCAGCCTCCCTTTCTCCAGGTTCCTTATTTCCTTCTAGGCATCCCACTTTCCAGTGCTCTCCCAAATACAGGGCTAGCAGAGAAGGTTAAGCTGAAAGGTGCAAGAGAAGGAAAAGGTGCCCTGGGCTGAGTGTTCAGTGGCAGGACAAGCTGGGGACACTAACACGCTGCACACGCAGTTATACCCCGTCACTCGCAGCCAGCTGGCCGGTGCTGCGGTGAGGGCTGCCCCAGCGCTCCAAACCCGTTAGCCCTGGAGCAGCAGCGCCCATCGCTTCCAGAGCCGCGTCTGCTGCCCCGGCGCTCGGGACCACGCGCTTTAAGCGATTTTCACGACCAGCCAGAGCTCCTCTCCCCCGCCACACGCACACTCAGCCCTGGCTCGCGCGCTTGCACAGGAGTCTTTTCAACTCATCTCAACTGCCTCTTTTAAGTCTGGAAAGTTTCGCTTCTCCCTGACATTTATAAAGACGTATTCTGAGCAAATGTTAGGAGATAGCTCCTTTCAACATCAGAAGGCTGGGACTACCCCCCGCCACCCCCACGTCAAATGGGGAGATTTGCTCCGTCTTCAACAACAACAGAAAAAAAAGAAAAGAAAGAAAGAAAGAAAAAAAAAAGCTAAAGCCACTGCTCTCCCAAAGCCGACTTTATATAGATATCTCCCCTTGACAATGTCATCTCTCGCTCACTCCCTCCCTCTCGCTCCGTGTGTGCATGTGTGTTTCCTATAGACGGTTTTTGGATAATGCAGCGGGATTCTCTCCGCGGCTCTGATGAGGGTACCATGTGGAGGAGAGGTCATTAGCCATGCTGCTATTTGGGCTCCATCTCATGCTCCAAAATATTACAGCTATGTTTTTACACAACTGCTCTTCACTGCCTTTGCTTTTGGGCTGGAAATTCTTTTTTTTTTTTTTCCCCCACGTTTTCTATTTTAGTTTTAAGGAAAAAAGGGGGGGGGCGTGAAGAAAGGACCCCCTCCCTTAGGGGCATTTCAAACAAAGCTCCTGCACCTGTGATCTCTGGGGAAGGGGGCTTCACCCCAGCTTGGAGCGCACCGCTCCCGGCGACGCGTGCCTGCTGGTATGCGGGTGTTGCAAAAGCTCTGCCCGGCTGTTTAATCTATTTGTGACACTTCTGTCTCTGGCGATACAAACGAGCGATGCTAAAGTCTGTCCGTTTTAGGATGGATCAAAATTTACACTTTTTTTTTTTTTTAAACTAAGGAAGGTTATTTTTTTTCGCCCTCCACTTTGGTTTTTCTTTTTAATTCCACTTTACTTTTTGAACAAGGCTATGTCGGAAAACAACCCCAGACAAGAGGCATGGTCCACAGGAGGGGTGGCAAAATCCTAAAAACCGCTTAAAAACAGCCCTCTGCCGCCGCGTAGCAGCGCGGTACTCGCTGCGGCGCAGCCCGGGCTGCTCCCTCCGCCTCGGGCTTCTGCAGCCGGGCGACTTTTGTCTCCTGTGTTTTAATCTGTTCATCCTCCTCCTCCTGCTCTTCCTCCCTCTCTCCCTGCTGAGCCCCGACCGGCAGCTTTGGGGGCGCCCCCCTCCCCAAGGGGCGCACGGGCACTTACCTGGGCTTGCAGGCACAGGACGAACAAGTGCATTAACCTGGCGGCGGGGGAGAGAAAGCGGGAGAGAGGCGTGAGGCGGGGGCTGCGGGCCGGGCGGCGGGGCCGGGGCTGCCGGTACTCACACGTAGCTGAGCAGCGAGGAGCAGGGATCCATCGCGGCGCCGCTCGCTGCGGGGCCCGGCGGCGGGGAGCGCCCGGGCTGCGGCGCTGCCTCGGTCCTCGGCTCCTCTCGCCCTGCCGGAGAGTCCTCGCCCGGAGGAAAGGAGGGCACAAGCGGCTACAGAGGGGAAAGGCCCCCGCCGGCCCGCCCGCCCGCCCAACCCCCGGGGCGCCCGGCCGGCAGCCCCCCGCCCGCCGCGGGGAGCCCCCCGCCCCGCTCCGCTCCCCGGCCCCGGGGAGGGCAGCGCGGCCCCGGTGCCAGCCCCGGCGCGCAGGGAGGCCGGGCCCGCGGCCCCGGGGGCGGGCACGGCCCGGCCCGGCCCGGGGGGCGGCACCCGCGTGCGCCCCGCCGCGAGCAGCGGGCACCGGGGCTGCTCCCCCGCGGCGAGCAGCGGGCACCGGGGCTGCTCCCCCGCCGCGAGCAGCGGGCACCGGGGCTGCTCCCCCGCCGCGAGCAGCGGCCCGAGCCCCGGCCCCCCCGGGGCTGCCCAGCCCGAGGGGACCAGCCGGGTGTCCCCGGCACCGCGCTGCTGCCGCCCAGCCCCGCGGCATCCCCGGCCTGGCCGTGCCTCAGTTTCCCCGTCGGGAAACGGGCTCTCCGGGAGGGTTGGTTTGGGGAAGGAAGGGGGTCTCCCCGCTGGGGAGCGTGGGCTGCGCTGCGCCACACGTTGTGGATTGAGGCCGAGCCCGCAGTCCTCCTTGGAAGTGCGAGACATTAAAAGGATTAAGGAATGGGGGGGAAGCGGGAGTTTCGCCAGGGAGAAGCGCTCAGAAAACACCGCGGCAGGACGGGGGAGGGGCAGCGGGACCCCCGGCCATCCCGCCCGCGACCTTCCAGCCCCGACGGGCTCTTACCTGGCGGGCGGGCGCCGTCAGGACCGGCGGCGCGGGGCCATGGGGCCAGAGGCGACGGTGACGGGCTGGGGCTCAGCCCCGCAGCCCCGGCGCGGGCTGCATCGCTCGGCGGCTCTGCCGGCCCCGCCACCTGTTGCGCACCGGGGCGGGGGCTGCACCAGGCGGCCCCCGGGGCCGGGGCCGGTACCTGGCCGGGGCCGAGGCCGGCGCCGCCTGCTCGCCGCTGAGTGACAGCTGCTAATTTGCCGGCCGTGCCCCGCTGCCGGTCCCCGCGCTCCCCGCGCCCTCCTTTATCTTATCAGAGCCCATAATTACAATTGCTATTTTGTTTCCTCGAATCAGCAATCAGCGCTATCTGCCGCCGCTGGAAAGGCAGCTCCTGTCAGCCGGCCTCTGAGTGACAGGGCAGAGGGCTCGCACCACCGCACGCGCACACACCCCCCTCACACATACAGCCCCCCGCGCCGTCATGCACAGCCCTCCTGCACACACATGTGCACACGCAGAGCAGCCCTCCTACAGAGCACTCATGGAGCCCTCCTACACATACACATGTACAGCCCCACACGCACACTTGTGCACTGCCCTCCTACATGCGCACAGAGCCTTTCCTGCACTCAGCCCTGACACGCAAGGAAATACTGCAGCCCTCTGCGCACACTCGTGTATGGCCCTGCACACACAGCCCTTCAGCACATCTGTGTGCATGCATGTGAATGCATGCGTAGGCATGCACATACAGCATCCTCCCCATGCATGCGGAGGACAGGGGGACATGCAGGACAGCCCCATGCATAGCAGCATGTCACATACTTGGGGCTCTTCGGGCACAGCCCCCTCACACACACATATTCCCACTCGTGCTTCCCTCACATGCACAGAGCCGCCCCCTAAGCATTTAGCCTGGTGAGTCTGAGCTGGCAGAGCCTGTCTTTAAACCCCTTCCCCTGTCCAGGGGGTAACTGTCTCTTTCGTCTGCAGTTTCCAGCAGAATTGGCCTCTAGTGCATTTTTATTCCCTTTCTGTTGGTGCAAATGGATGTTTCTGAGGGAGGTTCCTAAACGTGCAGAGAAGCTTTGGCCTGAGCCTGCGTTTACCTGGCAGGAGCACCAGGAGCACGGGCAGGACTGGCATGGATCCTGCTTAGCTGAAATAGAGTTTCCACGGGCGACCAGCGCTCACACGTCCAGCTCATGGATTTAACCCTCCAGGCTGAACCACAACAGCAGCTGCTTTCCAGGGCCCATATCCATCTCTCCTCATCGCCTAAGGAGATCCAAGCAAAATCAAGGCAGTGCTTAAATTTCTGACACTCTAAAATAAAACAATCCGCCTTATATACATATTAACTAAAGAGGTTTAGACACTGGCTCCCTTTTGCAGATGCTGCTCTTGCTCCTCACTGGCCACCCCTGTTTTGCTGCCAGCGGGTGCAAGGTCAGGCCGTGGGTCGGGGTGCGAGCACTGGGGAGCACGAAGCGCACGGCTGCCCCGGCCCGGCCGCATCTGCCTCGCGGCGCTTCGTGTCCAGAGCACCAGCGCCGGCTTCAACCCGGAGATTTACGGCGTCCCGTGTGGGGTCAGAGGCAGCCGCGAGCTGACAGCTCCGGGTGCCCCCTGCCCTCGACAAACAGGCTCAAGTGCCAGTCATGGCTGTAAAATCGAGCCGGTGCGGGATCACCCAGGGGCAGGCACACTCCACCTGACACTGGATGACAGATGATGCTCCTGCCATCCATCCTCAGGCCCAGGGCGAGCGCCGGCCATGGCCGCGGCCTCCTGCTCGCCCCACCTCTGGGCATGGAAGGGACTCAAGCAGCCCATGACAGCAGCCAGGGACTGGGCAGCATCAAGGCTGCTGGGCTCATTCCATCCTATTGCTGCCTCCAAGCTCCCGGCTGTGACTTGTTCCTAGCAGGGAAGTCTGCTGCTTGTGTAGAGCCTTCTTCCAGCTCACCAAGGAGTGACCTATGTCTGCATGAAGAATGAAACTTGCCTTCCCCCCACCCAATGCTTTTTTTTTTTTCCTTTTCTCTCTCTCTCAAGTAAAAAGCAAATCTCTCTGAAAAACTTCATAAGGAAATCCAACACAAATCTACCTGCGTATTTGCTCCTTTGCAGGCCATCTGAGCTAAATACCATGGTCCAAGGAGCAAGGAGTCCTCTTCTTCCCCAGGCACTGAGCCTAAATGGCCTGTCTGGCTCTCCTGCGGAGCAGCCTGGTGCTCCTGAGCCCAGCTGAGCCTTGGCCTGAGGTGGCATGAGACGAAATTCAGATAGTTGAGGATCCAGAGAGGCCCCAGCAATTGCAGCTAGTCATCACGCTGAATCCTTTGAAGGACCAGCCTGGCCACAAGCTCAGAGTCACCTCCACACGCATCCACAAGACCCTGCTCATGGCCACCAAAGTGCTCCCATCAGGTCGTGTCGCAGTGCCCCAGTGCTTGGTTTATTGCCCTGATCTGCAGAGTCGGGGCTGGGCAGTGTGTGTCTTCCTCACAGAATAGCCTATGTATTTCATGTGCTTAGGTGTTAAATGCTGGGGACGGAACATCAAACACCAGATATCCAGGCTCCTCTCCCCTGCAAGCTACCCACCGGGTGGCCAGGGCTTGGACAAGACACCTCTTGTGGAAACACCACTCCGCCTGTGCCCCCTGGAGCTGTGGCCAGGTCAGGGCCTCTCCTTCCCAGACAGCCCCTCCTAAGGGTCCCATCTACCTTGCAAAAGCAGCCCCGGCCGAGGGCAACGTCCAGGGCAGGAGCTGGGATTGCAACCCTGCGGTGCCTCCATGGCCCAGTGCTCACGTCCACACGATGGCGACAGCCACGTAGGGCTGATGTCCCCAGAGGAGACCCAGAGCTGTGCCCAGGGCACAGCCTGGCAGGGACAATTCAGCAGGCACCGTGTGCCGAATTTGCTCTTCTGCTTAGTGCCCCGAGCGCAGCCCCAGGACTTCAGCTTGGTGGCACCCACTGAACACCCTAAAACCCCAAAGGCCCAACATCTATTCCCTCGGCTATTGCCACCCTGCTGGCTGGAACTGTGCTTCATTTTCCCTTTTCTATCCTGTTTCTGCTGCATTCACTTAGCCTGGTGAGGATTTATGCATTAATATCACCACGCTGATGATCCACAGGGCTGCAATTAGAGGATAGGAGAGGAGAGCAGGCAAGGGCCTGTGAGACCCCCCGAAGAAGGCTCTGCCTGTGGCAGCATAAAGCAGAGGCTGCAGAGCAGACCCAGCTCATGGGAAGGGCTCTCTCACCTGTACCCCTCAGCACTGCCTCCCCCTGCCCACCACTCTCTCCCTGGACTGACACCCTTCACCCTCCAGTTCCCAGCTCCACCTTCCCACTCTGGTTCCCTCCACGGCACCTCCCCTGCCTGGTCCTCACCTCAGAGACGGGACAGGTCAGGAATGGTCCATGGATGCCCCTCACCACTACAGTGCAGGAGACCACAGAGCAATGCCTCCAATCTACGCAGCAGGTGAAGGCCAGCAAGGTGTAGCTGTTCTCCACTTCTCCCTGAGCATCAGCCTAAAGCCTCCCGACCAGCCTCCGCAGAGGCCAGGCTGATCCTATGCACTTCCTTTAGACAGGTAGAGCCAACAGCAGCAAAGGCAACGCTGCTAGGGGGGCAACCAGTTCCAACTGGGGCAAGCGAAGGCTTCGGAGCGAGGGACAGCCAGCACAGCACCTGGAACAGAGTTGCCTTGAGCATCTCTTTACTGGGGAGAGGAGCAAGCAGGAGAGAGGCCAAGAGGCAGGGCTCGCGTGGAGGCTCCCCAGCAGAGGCCATGTGAGTCCTCTCCACCCTCGCGCTTCCCAGGCGAAGCCCCCGGCCCTGCCTGCTGATCCTTCACAGAGGGCCGCAGCATTAATGGGGCGTTTCGGAGGCAACAGCAGCTCTGCATGGCCGAGCGGCGCTGCGCAGCCCGGGGCGATGCCGCCGCTCGCCATTAACCCGGCCTCCCCCAAAGGGAAGGAACCTGGACAAACCCCAGCGGGATGTGTTACATGGGAATGACCTTGTCTGCGCTACCCACAGCGCCGAGGTGGCCCCTGGGGCAAGCCAGGAGCGGGGAGGGGAGACAGAGCCTGCTCACAATTAATTCTCCTCTCTATTCAATTACCAGCAACAGGTTTAAGGCATGTTTGGTGGGAACGCCAGAGCAGGAGACCGCCCCACACTCTGCTCCCAGCCCCAGGAGCTGCCCAGGCTGCACAGCACTGACTGAGGGATGTGGGGACCCCTTTGGAGACCTGTGGAGGTTTGTTCTCATGGCTTTATTTCAATAAACCTGCTCCCTCCTCTGCCCTTTGGAGGCCTTTTCATCACCTTCCATCCATCCTGCCCATGGTTGTCTGGAAATGTGACTTTTGCCTTCAACATTTTAGGCTGTGTTCCTGAAGTCCTAGTGTTAATATTGTCTCTGTCTTCGTTGAGCACCAGCTCCAACTACACATACGTGCACATGCTCTTTGAAAAGCACCCTGCCATGATTACCTACACCAGCACCAGCCTCCTTGCAGGCTCCTTCCCAGAGAGTGTGTCCATGCAGCGTGGACACCTCCTGCTCTTTCTCTTTCCCTATCCTTCAGTCTTTCCATCACTTTTCCTCCCAAACTCCACTCAATTCAATGAGAAGACCAGGCTGGTTTTGTTTTGTGCAGCATGCTAAAGGACATGGGACTGCAGCACAGAGCTGAATGTCCCCTCTGGTTTGGGCTGTGTTGACAGGATCCTGGTGTAGGAACCTGGTGAAGAAAGAGGGGATCCTGGCCCATTCCATATCCCAGTTAGCTACCTACCCAAAGCTGCTCCAGGATGATGATGGCTCAAGTCTCCACGATGTCTGGTTGCTCCTTGGCCTCAAGCAACGCCACTTGGGCAGCCAAGTGCTGACTTGCAGGCAGCAGTATTGACTCGCATGGATTAGAGGACTCCACATGCTGGGCTTGACTTCTCATGGGTGATTGCAAGGGCAGCTCACGTCTCTCAGCTGTCAGCACAGCTGGACAAGCCAGGAGCTCAATGTCCTGCAGTGCTGCTCTCCCAAACCAGCCCTGGGGCCGGACATGTTATTGGGGCCCTGCAGGACTCATCCAAAGTGTCAGGCAACGAGACACTCAGGTGTAAGCAAGGTGGGTGACTCGGCCTTGATCCGAGTGATCGAGGTGATCTCTGGCACAGTGAGCTGAACCACTCGTCCCCCAGCAGAGCAGGAGCCCACACAGAGCACGGTGGATGCACAGAGGGGTTTTCCATTGCTGCACTGAGTCTGTCTCACTGCTGCATTTGGCTCCAGCATCCGCACTTGGCACACAACAGGGATGCAGTGCAGGGTTTGGAGGTGAGCCAGGTGTGTGGGTAAAGACCTGGCAGCGCCAGGAGACTGCAGGGAAGGCTTTGCTGGGGAGGTGCAGTCCTGAGCTACAAGTATCTGCAAGGAAAGAGAGGGATGCCTTGCAGGTTGCCCAGCACAGGAAAGGGTCCTGCAGCATCCCTGCATTTCTGTGCAAAGCTGCTGGGCACCAAACGGAATGGCAAGTGAGCAGCGTGCCTTGGAGATGGCCACAACACGCGTGTGCACAGAGGAGTGACGTGCATGGAGACGTGCGAGGGGATGTGCACATGGCGTTTAAGTGGCCCTGCTTCATTCCTGACCCCACTGTGCTGGCCAAAGAGAATCTCCTGAAAAGGTATGACCCAAGGGATGTGCCAGGTACTAGGAGAGTCCAACCTGAGCATTATCCTCAGGGACTTGGCCAAACAGCACCAGGCAGGGCTGGGAAGGGAAAGCAGAGCCAGGCTGGCAGGGAGGGGGCTGCAGTGGCTGTCTGGAGAGGTGGGACCCATCCCTCAGCATCTGGGCTTGCTATCCTCTCCATGGGGTGGCCTCAGAGGAGATCCAGGGCCATGTGAAGCTGAACCTGGGCACTGCAAAGCCCCCGCTGCGCCCAGCCTGGGGGTGGTTAAACCTAAAGCTAATAACAGTGGGGAGGGGGGCTCCAGGGGGCTGGCTGCCGGCTGTAACTCTACCTTGGTTTGTTTGCTTACAGCATCCACCCCAAATGCCCGTGTGTGTCTCCGGGCCCCTGTGTCAGTGGCAGCTGAACTGCTGACCCCAAGAGTTTGCAAAACACCAGGGTTACGGCCCCTGTGACATCCCAGCGCGGCAGAGAGGCAGCTCAGCCTGACCCCAGCCCGGGGAGCAGCCCCAGGACACCCCACATGGCCCTGCAAGACATGGGCAGTGCGTAGGGAGGCTGCAGGGCCACAGTGGTGGGACGGGCATACTGCCCCTTGCACCTGCAATGCCCACAGCCCACGGGACCCGCCACCACCCCTTGCGAACACTTGTTCCATCCTCACCCTGATCCTGTGGCTCCCGTCAGCCCTGCAGCTCTGTCCCATGTTGGCCTCAGCCTGGTGCAGGCACCTTCTCCAGCTCCTAGGTCCAGTCTCTTCATTGCTCCATGTATCTCTGGAGTGTATGATCCCAGTTAAACCACAGCCCAGACCCTGCGGATAGCCAGAAACAGTGCGACACAGCACCAGGGGCTTCCACCCCACCCCAGAGACATGGTCATGGCACCTACGAGATGCCCCCGCCGCAGTGCAGACACCCTCTGGAGGGTGCATGGTGACAGCTCAGGGACGCGAGCCCAGCAGGGATCAGCCAGGCACATGAGTGCACAGGAAGGAACATACCGGATCTGCCCAGGATGCTGCTCCTACTTTTTTTCCCAGGGAGCCCAAATCCATCTCCCGAGGGCTCACTGAGCTGCTGGACCATCCCGCTTCACTGCTGGGCATCACCATCAAGCAGAACAGACCTGCAGAGATGAGACCCTGTCACCCACATCCTCCTCCACTCTGCTCCCCAGCACCGCTTGCACCAGCCGTTCATATCCAGCCCCAGGGACCATGTGCGCTGCAGCTCGGAGCACAAGTCCCTGCTATCCCTGCAGCCATGTGCCCCACAGAAGCACCCTACATCCCCACGGGGCCCAGCACAGCAGCCCAGCTGTTTTGGGACAACCTGTCAGGGAAGCGTGGCCAGCAGTGACAGCCCTGCCAGCACCAGGGACAGCCAGGGCGCTGTGATTAGATTTGCACCGTGGAGGGGTCGGAGGCCGGGCCACCCGCGACCTCCAAGTATCTTGGATGTGGTCGTTGACTGCACAGTTGCTACCACTGAGGTGACGTGGGGCTGGACGGGACCTTCATCAGGGATGGCTGTCAGGGAGCACAGTCAGAAGGGGTGCTGAGAAGTGGGCATCCGTCACAAGCAGGGATGCTGCCAGCTCCAAGGACGCTCCTCCGCAGCCAGCTCTGCATCCTCAGGGAAGAGCAGCTCCACATTTCACACAGGGGAAGCAGGCACGGGGCTCAAGGCGCAGGGGACCAGCCCCACCTACAGCATGGTCCACGGCTGTGCCTCTCCGGCCATCCTTGCACTGGGGTTTCAGCCTCTGCATTGGAAAATCGCGCAGCCTTCACCAGGAAATCAGCTGCCCGGTCCCGCTCAGCAGAGCCTCTCCCCATGCCCACAGGGAGGCCAGGAAGGCAGTGCTGCCGAGGAAAGCTCAGCTCAGAGCTCTCCTCCCAAAGCAGGGCAGCCCCTGAGACTCCTGGCCCAACCTGGTCCCTCAGACAGGTAGATGAGTCCCATGTTAGGAGCTGCTCGGTGGCCATGAGTGGCCCAAACCTGTGGCCAAGCCATGGGGCTGGTGCAAGGACACCACAGAGCACTCCACTATGTGGGTAGCTGGTCCCATGCTCACATGGGATGTGGTCCACACCAAGCCATGCTGAGGCCACGTTTCTCAGCAAGATGTCTTGGCCAGCACCCCCTGCTGCTGCTGGAGCAGGGAAGGATCCGTCCCTAGAGAGATCAGTGCACAGGGCCCCTAAAGGCATCAGCAAGGAGGGATGCTGAGAGCTGGTCACCTCCCAGGGTGGCACCATGGCCATTGCCCAGGTTGGGGTGTCACTTGACTGCCCATGGAGAGCACTGGGCCATATCCCTGGCGCGGGGAACACACCTATGCGTGCGCCACACAACCACTTCATCTTCCCACTCCTGCCTATTGTAAAAGGCAGCAGCCGCCAGGCCGGGACCCCCACACGGCCCCCTCTGCACCCCGTCCCCCCAGCCCGCCCGTGCCCAAGCTCACCTGCTCTTAGACAGCCCTGTTTGTTTGCCCAAGGTATTTGCAGCCGGGGGCACCTGCTTTGATACCATCAGCTCCGCCAAGGAAGCTGCTCACCTAGCGTGACCCCTGTAATCCCATCCTTCCCATTAAGCGCTGTGTGTGAGCGAGGCCCCCCCAGCCGCGCTCCCTCCCTTTCCCAGAGCCGGCTGCATCAAGGGAGGACACTGCCGGGAAAGCGGGGGGACAAACCCTTGCTGAGCCTCCCTTCCCCAAGCCCTCTCCTTCTGCTTCACCAACCTGTGCTGCCTGTCCCCTTCCCCTTCAGCAGTGGCTGTAGCAGCCCTGCAGGGCCGAGCGCTGCTGCCTCCCTCCGCTCGCCACCCCCAGCCCACAGCTCCAGGAGGACCTTGCTAAAAATGACCTACCTGCCCTTATCCCTCACCCCAAGCCAAGCAGTACCGAGGCCCAGCAGGGAAATCAGCCCCAGTGCCCCTGCACCACGATGGTCCCGTTGCATGGACAGCAGGAGGGTTTGGGGCATCCCAGGAGATCTGCAAGACCCATCTTTTACAGCCCCGCCAAGCCCGGGCTGGGCACAGCCACAGCTGCCCTCTCCCCGTCGAGCTCCTCTTTTGCCCTGTTGGCACAAGGTGCTTGTGTGCAGGCCCCTGCCAGCAACCTCACACAGATCCACTGGGAGGAAAAGATTCTGCATCTCTGCTGTCAAAGGCGCCAAATCAGCACAGTCCCCAGAGGCCTCCTCTGGACAAGAAAACCTGCTGGGGACCTCACTGTGCTCGTGACTGCTCCTCCCAGGGACCTCGGGAGCAGGTATCCATGGCATCCCTGGACACCCGGACCGGGAGAAGCCTTGGTGCCGGCTCCCTGTGGTCACAGTGTCTGGTGGGGCAGGCACCGAGGCGGGCACACACGAGGAGAGCGGCAGCCGGCCAGACCTGCAGCCCCTCTGCTCGGGTGCTCAGGGCCACCACGCTGTCCGCCTGCCATCTAGCGGTCCCCACGGAGGGACCGCAGCCACCGCAGTGTCCCGGGCCCCACGCGGTGCTGCAGGGCGGGTGCTCGTGCTCCCCCGGGCTGCCCCCATGTCACCAGGCTGCAGGGTGGCAGGATGCCACAAACAAGCTGTTAACCTCTCCATTTTGGCTCTGCTTTGTCCTCTGATGCATCTCAGTCCAGGCACGTCCCCCACAGCACAGCACCAGCACCCGGTGCCCTTTCTCCTTTCCCAAGCCAGGGCTGTTCCTGCTGCCTCTTCCCCAGGGTGCAAGATGGAGCCTTGGGGAAGCCCAACCACAGCTGCTGGGACCAGAAAGAATCAGCAGGGCAAGGCGTGTGGAAGGCAGAAGTGGCCCCACTCACAACCCAGGACCATGGATCCACCCTGGAGGATTTCCCATGGGAGTCCATGCAGCCCGAGGCGCTTGCTGCCCAGCAAGGTACCTACAGGGCCCACAGGGCAGGGCAGTTCATGGTGGTTCTTAGGGACAGCAGCCAGTGTCACAAACATGGAGGGCCAGAATGGACATTGACCCACAGGCCAGGAAGGTGCCAGTCATCAGTGACCCCCGCACCCCATAGAACTTTATTTCAAGTGTAAAAACTATTCTTTACAAAGCAGTTTGACCCAGTGCGTCCCCCCAAATAGACTGTGAGCCCCCACCCCACCATCCTGCTTGTGAGGAGGCAGCCTGGGCCCTGGTTTCACATAATGCTTTCAACTATGTAAAAACCAGCTAGCTGTGTGTAAAGAAAATCCAACAACAGAAAATCTCAGTGAAACTACCCCCCACCTCTGGCTGTGCATCCGGCCCTGGGGACAGGGCCAGGAGAGTGTGTGTCAGAGCCAGGAAAAAGGTGCACAGAGCAGAGGTCTGGGACAGTGAAAAGGCACAAGACGAGGACACCATCCACCATCCCTGACTCCAGAGATGGGGGAGAGGGGAGAAACCAGCAGCACCAACTCTGTTTCGGGATCAACCTTCTAGGGCTGTGGGAGAGGGGCCACCCTAGTGGTGGGAGTAGCTCCCACACCTCAGCCCCCAGAAAGGTACATCAGAAAGCAGCAAAAGTTGAGGTCCAGGCAAGAGGTGTCCGAGGCAAAAGTCGTCCCAGGAGTTCCAGCAAGTACCTGGAGAAAGAAGCAGCAGCCTGAGGTGGGCAGCCTGCTGCCATGGTGCCCTCTCCACACCACCACCGCGCGGTGGGGTCAGCTTCCACCCACGGCACTTCCCACGGGACATCACTGGGATGCTTCTTCCAGGGCTGCCCAGCCCCTCACCTTGCCAGAAGACCCGTTACTGCTTCCCTCGCTGCTTCTTGGCTGGCATGACGGGAGCAATCTCATCCTCAGACATGTCGTCTTCCTCCTCAAAGGAGTCATCTTCCCTGTGCACTAGGACATGCATGTAACTCTGTTACCCACTTTGGAAAACACAGTTTCCTCCTAAAACACCCAAAGAACAGAGCAGCCCAAAGAGCTCGTGGGCAATAAGCCATGTCCCAGCTGTAGGAAGCTCTCAGATGGGAATGGTAACAGAAAGGCATGGGAAGAGGAGACACTCTGGGTCATCCACATCCTTTTCTTGGGCAGGGCTCAACACCAGGGAGATGGATCCCTGGGGAAACAGCACAGGGGGTCACTGCTGGACAGATGCTGGGCAGCACCAAAGTGCTTCTCCCCAGGTTTCCCAGGGAAAGAGGGCATCCCCATGGAGGAAAGCCCTCCATGCCCCTTTCTCCTCCCGAGCCTTTCCCACACGCTGCTCCTTACCGATCTGGTGCCAGCCCGCAAGGTGCACTGGGCCGGAGCCCGCTGCCAGACGGAAAGTCACCGGAGGCTGCAGCTGGAAGTTGTCCAGACTCAGCTGCAGAGAGACAGAGGGCGGGAGATATCAGAGGCAGAGGCAAAACCCAGGGTGACCCATACCAGCTGGCAGGGTGCTCGGATCGGTTAAATACATCTTAGCTTGGGCAGAGAGAGGGGTGGCAAGGGTGCATCCCCGCAGGATGCAGGGGCTGGGAGGGAGACCTGGAGCGATGTTGCTCAGCAGTATGTGCACACACCATGAGGTGCGGAGGCACCTGCAGCCTGGCCACAGCTACTCCAGGCATTCCCCAGGGAAACGCAGACCAGCTCGTGGTCAGGGTCTGGAGGGAAAGGTCTACAGACACCCAGAGATGTAGAGTCCCTGCAGCCTGCCTGAGTCCCCTGGTATTCTCTTACCAAGGGCTGGCACGACAACCTCAGATTCGCCACCGGCACCGCGATCTCCTGGTTCTCGTGGTTTCGCCCAACAACCTCCACCACGTTGCACTCATCCTTGGCACCATCCGTGAGGCAAACCTGGAGGGAGCAGAGGTTGGGAATTACGGCCCTCCCAAGAAAGGCAGCAGGGACAGTCAGGCCTCTCCTCGGGACAAGTGACCCACAGCAATGCCAGCAGCCTGGCTGCTACGCAGGCACCATGTGCAGTGCCACTGTGTAAATGGGTAAGACAGGGACCTGCACCTCTGTTGCGTGAATGCACAGACTGGCTGCTAATTCCTGGAGACAGCACAAAATCCCTCCCTGCAGCCACCGTCCCTTTGCTGCCTGCTGAGGGGCTCCGTGCCTTTCCAG
This sequence comes from Tinamus guttatus, assembly GCF_059628265.1. Classification (NCBI taxonomy): domain Eukaryota; kingdom Metazoa; phylum Chordata; class Aves; order Tinamiformes; family Tinamidae; genus Tinamus; species Tinamus guttatus. The sequence goes on from NW_028288848.1 coordinate 6,601,798, forward strand.
CTGGACAGCCGTTCCTGCATTTGTCTCAGGAGACAGCATGTGGGCTGCATTTTCTGTTGATCCTTGCTGGTAGTTCCCATGTTCCCAGGACAGACAGTGAGCCCAGAAAGAGCCAAAAAAATAAATGAGCAAAGCCCTGAGTGCCCCTTTGAGAGCAGGAGGCCAGAGACCTGCCTGGTGGGGACCTGTGTTCTGCTGTAGGCCCCAGCAAGGTCTAACGCAGGGAAAAACACCCTCCTTCACCCTATATCCAGAGGATCCTTGCACCAAACAGCCCCCAGACACTGCTGGCTTTATTCTGGTGCCTGCATAGGAGGGAGAAAAGCACCAGCCCCTCATCCTGCCCTCGTGGGGGCCAGTGCCAAGACCTCAGTGCAGGGTCCAGCCCTCCAGCTGAGGGGAGTGAGCCTGGCAAGCAGATGGGCTGCTGGAGAGGAGGAGAAGCCCAGCTAACCCTCCTCTCTCTTACCACAGACAGAGCCAAGATGTGGTCGGAGTCATCTTCCTCATCCACCTTAAACGTGTAGGATTTGGTGCTGCTGGTCAGCTCGCAGCCTGGGAGCAGAAGATCAGAAGCAGATGAAGAAACAGCTACATGGGCCTAAAGAGCCACAGCCACGTGGTTCCCAGCAGAAGCCCAGCCCAGGCAGACAAGCACGTGGCATCCCCAAAACAGCTTCTTCTTAGTGCTCCGCGGGAGCTGCAGAGCAGGGCACTCAGGCTGAAGTCCTGCAGACTATCCACCCACCAGGGACAAAACCTGGCTCCCCACGCTGGGCTGCTATGAGAATAAGGCCAACACAAGTGACATCTTCTGCTCTCATGACCAGGCTTCAGCCAGCTGCAGCGAGAAGGGCAAAACGCCCTGGGCTGTTTCCTCACTGCACAGTGAATAACTGATGTGAAGCAGACAGGAAAAACGCAGAGCGGAGCCTTTCTGCTCCAGACCCGGGGCTCCCAGCGGAAAGAGAGGCACCAGCCCCGGGCCAGGGCGGCCCCGGGCCCGGCTTGTGCCCCCCACTCGGCAGGGCAGCGCCTGGGCCGCGGCGGGGCCGGCGCCCTCCGCGCACGTGGGCCGGGCCGGGCCGGGCCGGGCCATGTGCCGGGCCGGGAGCTGCCCCGGCCGCTCGTGCGCGAGGAGCGGCGCCACGTGCTGCTAGGGGCTCCCCACCCCGCCACGCGTGTCCCTTTCCCCACACGCTGCGGGCCTCCCCCAGCCCCGCACGGCCCCCCCGCTGCCCCGGCCCCCGTTACCCGCCTAGGGCTCGGTAGTAGCCGCCCGCTCCCGCAGCTCCCCCCAACCTCCCACGTTTTCTCCCACGTTTTCTCTTAGCTGTCTCCAGGTCTCCCTTTCGCCCCCTCCACGTGTCCCCACTGCGCTCCACGTGTGTGTGCCCCGCTCCCGTCCTTTACTCGCCACGTGTCTCTCCCCCCGCCGCCGTCCCCTCCACCGGTCTCTCCCGCCCTCTCTCCTACTCCATCGCCTCCCTGAGGTCGCTCGTGCCCCCGTTCCGCCCCCCAGCCTCAGTTCCCCCCGGTCCCGCTCACCGAAGAGGACGCTGCCAGGCCCGTGCGGCTCCATGAGGCGGCGACGGAGGGAGGGAAGGAAGGAGAGCAGGGAGGGAAGGAGGGACGGGGCCGAGCCGGCCCGCCCCGTCCGCTGCTCCCGCCCCCGGAGCTCCCGCGGCCGCCTCCGGTCCGCAGCCCCGGCGGCTCCGCCGAGTTGGTGGGTTCTTTGGCGGAGGTCTCTCTCGCTGGAGCAGCCGCAAGGGAAGCCGGTGAAATGTCCCGTTTATGGCATTTTAATCCCTTGCGATTAAAGCAGCAGGGTTATGCACCCCGACGGCGTCCTAACGGCTGCTCCTGGAAACTGCCTCTGCCCTCAGGAGAGGGTCAGAAAGTGCCGAGGAGGGTGAGCAGCCCCAAAGCCCCTGGAGATGAAAGTCAGCCCCGCAGCCCTTACCTGGGAGTGTCCTCCGCGGGTTGGAGGGGCAAGGCCTTGGCCCCCACACTGCCGCCTGCGCCCGGGCACTGCGTGTGACTGCTGGGCTCCTTCCTGCACCCCCCAGCACCCTTTGCAGAGGGGAAGCGGGAAGGATGCCAAGGGAGAGCCAGGATGGCAGAGGAGCTGGGAGAGCAGCACAGGCTGGGAGGGAGGGACTGGCCCCCTTACCATCCTTCGAACATTGGACAAGGGTGGCTGGAGCTCCGAGCCAGGGCAATATTCTGCTCCAGGTGTGCAGGGAGCCCAAAGCCCAAGCCATGGCCTTGCAAAGCCAAAGGGGAAGGATCCCGCTCCTTGCTTGGGCTGGACGACGCGCGGCTGCACAGAAGCAGAGCCCTCTCGGGGCGAGCTCACGCTCGCTCCTGGCTCCGAGCCCGCTCCGCTTCCCTGGCCAATGAGGACTCCTCTGGCCGGCCGTTTCCTTCCAGCTGGAGTCAATTCAACAACATGACTGAAGAGGTATGAAGAGCCCAACCTGCTTCCAGGGAAGAGCTGGAGTTCACGCACTGATGGTTATGCAGGAGCACCCGGCTGCCTGCAAGCTCCTCTGCTTCCGCAGTAGCTGCTCTCTGGGGCCACGGGGCCAGCGGCGCTGCCTCACACACGCTCAGCCCATCAGCCATCGAGCAGCTAAGCCCAGCTGCTAGGCCCAGGACACACCAAAGGGTAGGAAGAAACCTGACCCCCTTTGCAAGACAGGATGCAGAAACACTGGGGGAACAGAGATATTTATGTTTGTGAAAGTTTCCAAATTGCCTGTTGCTGAGAAGGTGAGTAGAAGCAGTTCAGACTTGCAGATGCAGAGCAGCTGGTTTGTTCTTCCCAGAGCCCCCAAGAGCCCTGTGCAGCACCGGTCTTGCAGATGATAACTCTAGAGCTTGCTAATATAAGTGCTATGCTTTAAGGTGCTACTGCAATGCATCTGCATTTCTAAAGCACCATCCACCCAGTAGGAAACCCTACCAACTGAAATATAAATTTAGAAAATCCCTTTCTTCCCCACAGCCAGCAAGAAAAGGATGTAGGAACCATTTAAGCCTGAGAGACCAAGATATTGTGGGAAAAACTGGGACAGCAAATCCCAAGTCTGTGGGTTTTTTTTAACCTGCTTTTCAGGACAATCATTCAGGCACGGACGCTTCCAGGACGCAGGATGAAGATGTTTTCTCCAGTGACAGCCCAACAGCTGAACCCTTGCAGCAAAAGCCTTAGCTGCTCCATAGGGTAGGTCTATGGGAGAGCTCAAGAGGAGGCAATCCAAGCAGAGAAACCAATCCCCCCCAAAAAACTTGTGTGCTTTTTGTACACAAGGGGTTGATAAAGTTGAGGAAGTTGGTTCAGACAGGGGAGAGAAATTGAAGACAATACACTTGTTTAGCTTCGGGAAGAGAAGGCTCAGCTTTTGGAAGGCTCCAGTTAGGCCCCCTATAAGAAGTGGTAACAAAGATTGAGGCAAACTCCAGCTGCTTTCCTGAGGTGCTCCAGAAAAGGATAAAATAATGGTCAAAACAGACTGACTGCATAGAAGGAGAAATGTTTTCCCTGTGAAGACAGTCAGGGAATGGGACAGAAAGGTGGCAGCACCTCTGACTTCGGATGTTTCCGAAGGGCTGACCAAAGCCTGGAGCAGCCCTGTTTGAATTCAGTGCTCATGCTGCTTTGAACAGGAGGCTGAACTACATGATCTGTGTTCCTTCCCGTGAGGGCTAACAGCTACAAGAGCACTTTAGTATCTTTGATCTCTTGATGAAGAGCCATTTCCTTTCAGGACACTGTAGCTACTCTATTGCACCAGAGATTGGCTTGGGGGTTCTTGGGCACCCCTGAAAACACATTTCTCATACACTCAATCCTAACAGAGCAGAACATTCAGCTCTCATCACAAAGAGCACATACTATTAACTAATCACAGACATTAATCTGTAAGAGAATTTCCTCTTCTGAGGAGGCTTCTGTCTGCCAATACTTACCAAGACAGGAGAGCCTCGATTTGTCACTGAACCAATTGAAGATTTATCTCAATTTCCAAGCACTTCCCTTGATCACCACATGTCTCAAGTACTGTACGTTCCCTGAAGAGTTGTGGCTGCTGCCTTTAATCAAAACATCCTCCCCATGTCTGCAGCCTCCTCATTTTTTTTATGCAGCTCACCTTGGAGAAACAGCGTGAGCCAACACCTTTCCGTCTTTGCAGCTCCCAAGGTCATTTCTGTTGGAGCTTTATGAAACAGGTTTCAGCAATGCAATAACACATATTGTGAAGTTATCACACAAGTTGTGTTGTGAAGAAAAACTATTATTTCAGCATCGGACATGTTTACCAGATTATGAAGGCAAATAAGCTTCATTTTTATAAAACACTTTTGCAGCAAGTGGATGGATGTTAAAGGCAGGTTTGTGCACTGAATTTAGGAAAAGGGTGCTTTTTTAAGCCTAATCTATCCATGTTCCTTGGCTATAATTATTCTAAGCAGAAGGCTATTCCAGCTATTCAAGAGTTTAGCTTTAAGTTAAAATAGTTTGTGGATGTACAACTGAGGTCAGACTGTGGTGCCAGCACGTTTGCCCCTTACACACTGTGACCATCCCTCAAAACACTCCTCCCTTCTGCTTTTGTTACCCAGCTGTTCCAAGCTCCAGCTGCCCTTTAGGCCCAGCAGCTGGCAAGAAAGGAAGAGTGCGAGGGAAAATTAATGTCGCTGCAATGAAGTTCACGTGGGCTTTACGTTTTTCAAGGGTACTGAGGACAGTACTCAAAAAGGGTCACTGAATACCCACCTATGACAAAGCATCAGAGCAGGTGACAGCTGTGTAAGGCGGTGCCACCAGGACTGGAGACAATTCCTCTGGCAGCTGCCTCCGAGGACGCCCAACACGAAGCACAGCATTATGTGCCCTGCTGGGCCTCGCTGATTCAGGAACTTCATACACAAAATACACATTTCTTATTTACATTCACTTCTCAATTTTTATTCTATTTCTTGCATGGTCTTCAAATACAGTTTTACAGGTCTTTTTTTTTTCTGCTACAGATATTGTTGATCAAAAACAGATTAATGAAAGTGGCATTCCAACCTTAATGTAAATTCATAACCATGAAAGATATGTCAACATATCACTTTACAATCCTAGAATTATGGTATTGGCCTGACATTCCATAAGTTTATACAATTAATTTCTATAATAACAAAGTCATAGGAAGAGAAAATGTGGCAACTCCTTAAAAGACAAGAAATAAGGCCACAAGCATCCTATGCTATAATGAATCCAGATAAAATAAGTTGACTCTGGTATCCATGAAGAAACAAAACTCTCCCATCTGATAAACCAAGGTATCAGCTACTCAACATGCACTCAAAGCTGTATAAAAACTAGTGGCATTCAGCTCTGACTTACATGAAATTCAATAGCATAACCCCGTATCTCTCTCTAAAAATGAAATGAACTTGTTTCAACTTAAATACTTCGCTACCGCATTAAAAAATTGTTCACATTCTGCAAAGGAAAAAAAAATACCTTGCATGTGACTGCACCAGAAGGCCAAATGCAGCATCTCCTTCCAGGTTGCAGACAACATTTCTGCAGTCTTAATGCCATTCATTACAGGCTGTACAACTTCTTCAAAGCCTATGCAGCTGGAAGCTTAGATCAAGAACTGAACTTCCTTTGTGCACCATAAAAAAAAAGAAAAAAAAAAGAAAAAAACACAGTTGATGGTAACAGGTGAAAGAAGCAAGGTACTGCAAGGTGGGTATCATTGGCCAATTGCACTTCTGGGACACGGGGGCGTCTGTGAAATACCGATTTCACAAGTGATGCAACTACCTCACTTGCCAGATTCCATACCACGCTGACTCCATTACATAGCCAAACATGTCAGACCTGGGAAAAAACACTAAACTCTTGGAACATTTAAAAGCAGGTAACCATTTAAATAATGTGTAAAAATGTGTTTATTGTGGCATTTCTTCTAGAAAAGTTGATACAAATGTGCAGGATTTGAAGACCCTGATTTAAACTAGTACGAACAGGCTTTGAAACACAGAATGTTCCAAGGAGAAATCCCAGCCGTGGGCCAGCTCCCTGCCACTCACCTTCTTCCATCCACAATTCTGTGCGAATGCCACCAAAAATTAGAGGTTTAGCAGACCACCCCGTGAATTGCTGTTCAGTCCCAGGAGAATGATGATAGCCTCAAGCAGTGACAACCTTGCAAGAGAGCAAATTACCACCTGAAGGAACGATCCTTTGGGATCAGCACCCCGTACTCAAGATGGTTGGTTTCTAGCCCTGGATATGAGGCACAGTAAAAAAGGTCAGTGCTGAGGACAGATTCGCTCTCCACTGTGGTTTTACATTATTCAAAAGTGCCATCTTGGACCTAAACCACTTCACGTTTCAAAAGAAAAAGTTACAAAAACTGGTAAACAAAAAGTTAGTCAGCATACAGTTAACTTTATGTACACCAAAATTTACAAGTTTTTCATTAAGTGACTTCTGCCACAGACCACTGCACATTTGTCCCTAACAAAGCACAAAGCTTGAACCAATGGTCATTAGAAGTGACAACAGGTCATTGCTTTATCAACAAGCATAAAGATAGTCAAAAATAGAACTGTAGCAACTTATCTTTAAATTTGCTGATTGACACAAGTAATCCCTCCCATTTCTGCAACTCCCAGTTGCACATTCCCTTGCACGACAAAGAAAAAGACCTCCATTTTTACAGATACTTCCGACAGAAACGACTGCTCTGTCGACACCTGAATGCAGAAAACTGCCATCAACCACATTGCTGACTGAGAAGGATTCCTCCATGAAGGCATAGGCCATGCAAGATTCCTTGGCACTTCACACAAGACCAGGAGAGGACAAGGTTTCTCTTTGTCAAAACAGTGTTTTCAGCAGCAGCATCCTCTTCCAACAAATTACAGTCCGAATGTGTGATGGGTGATTTTCGCATAGCCCCTTCTACCAAGCTGGCTTATTGCCAACTTTGTGCAGCTAGACCATATGAAGATCCCCACCACTACTTGCCCAGCTGTTAAGGGACTACAGTTCTGGAACAGTTTGCTGTCAAGTACTTCACAGGCTTCTCCCAAGGATAACAACATCCTTTGGAAATCCTTCCATTTTAGCTATTTCAAAGCAACCTAGCTTGCTGTAAAATTCCAGAATTCTTTTATCGTCTGGTCTCACTTCACAAAAAGCCCCACGGGAGCCTGAGGAGGAAAAAGAAAGAGAAACACAACAGTGTGAGAGAAGAGTTATTATAAAAAGCACAGGCTACAAATATTATTAGATTCCTCATCTATTTCAACATTTAAATACAATGAAATAACAACTGAATTCAACGTGAAGCACTGGTAGTGCCAAAAAGAGACTAAATTTATAGCAGCATAGCTGACCATGCCCTAAAGGGCTTGCATAATGTAGATATTATCTTGTCAGCCTCAAAAAACCATCTCCCTGTACACATCTCACTTCCCATAAAAGCATGCTAAACTCAGGCGCTGGATCAGAAAACAGCACTACAAAAAGGCACGGAATTGTGCAAGGGAATGGAACCTCATCTGAGCAGCAGAGCAGAGGGCCAAGTGCATCCCCATATTCAAGGCTGAGGTAATTACTCACTAGGGCACACTGTCACATGTAAGAAAAAGCATCACTGCCAGAGCCAGCAGGGGAAACAAACGTTTACATGTTGCTCAAAAGGCAAAAAGATGCAGTCTCACTGCCAAATTTCCCCCATGGTTCTTTCCATTTTCTGATTTGCAGGATAACAGCTAAAGCAAAGCTTCTTTTTGCAGAAGATAGTAGCAGAACGGTTAGCTATGCAAAAATATTTTAGAATTATTTACCAAAATAATCCAGGGTGCTAACTATGATATGAAGCAAATACCTCAGGCAAATATAAAATGTGCTAGCATTAACCATCCCAAGTTTGCCTAACATCACAAAGCCAGTAGATAATGAGGAAACAAAAGAATTTCAAGTGAAGTTTACCATTAGCCTTTAGGGAAGAGAGCAGGCAGGCCATCATACTTTTTGCCACACTTGGATCTGTCACTTTTTTGTGGATATCAATCTTTATCAGTGATGGGAAGTTGGCAAGGAATGACTCAGGCAACACTTCTTGCTCTTCATGGAAGCTTAGCATTATTTTCTGAAGACAATATGGGAAATAGAAAAGTTAACAGATAGGCACAACCCTATAGCAAACATTCAAAGCTACACATTCTGGTTTCAGGCTCTAAGGGAAAGATGAAAACACTGCTTTTTCTAACTGTAGAAGACCTGAAAGAGCAAGAAAACGGGTTAGAGGAGAAAGGTAAGGTGGGGCTATGGAGCAGCCTGATATGCAACCATCTCTTGTGATCAACAACTAGCCTTGGGAAAAAGCAGGTATTAAACTTCCCTGACAGAAACCTGAAAAAGAAGGAGAAAAAACAAAATACAAGAAAGGCTCACAAAGGTATGACAGTAGCCTGTAGTCACAGGACTATTTAAAATGCTGTATTTCACAAAAGAATTTATCCTAAGAATTTTGGGCCTCAAGACATAAGTGTACTAAAGAACAATTGAAGTGTATTAGAAGTCAGGAATTTAGAAAAAAAAAAAATGACCTGAAAAGCATGGTCTGTAAGTTTACATTCCAAAGTGGAGCCTGGGATTATCCAGAGGTAAGACACACAAAGTAAACTCAAACAATGCCATTCTACACTAAAAATATTCCTTTCCTGATCTTCAATGATGATGACGACTCCTGAGCAGTTATTGAGGGTTCTTTACTTTCCTCTATGGTGTCAAAAGAATATTTGGAGAAAACCCCAAAGACTCCTGTTTTCCAGAGAACAGTCCTCAAACAAAGTCTTTAGGAACAATTTTCCTGGATTGCTGTACTGAAAGAAAAATAATCCTGGTGTAATGTACCAAGAGCATAAAATGCTTTTCTCTTCCTAGAAATCTGAAAGCAAAGCTAATTGATCAGCACAGAATGCCTCCCTTTACCTCTCCGAAATTTTGTCTTTAAATTCTGGAAATCAATACTCCTCCTTTACTGTATCTGCTACAGCTTTACTGTGTGTAATTTGGTATCTTCACACACACCAGCTTTGCTTCAAAATCTCAAGTTTACTCAAATCTGAAAACGCACTATTGTACAAAGGCAGAAGAATGAAGTCAACAAGATCTGTGGACTGCAGAATTAAATTTGCTTCAACAGAAGTGGAGGAAACAATTAAGACACTGTCTAGTCACATTTATCCTAGAACATATATTTGTGAAGAATACCATTTGCTGCAAGAAAGTTTCTATATACCTCACTTTTTCCGTCCTATCAAACATGCCTAAAATTAGTGGGCGAGTTCCCAGAGTGACAAGCATCTCATTCAGTTTTCAGAAAATTTTACTTGTAGGAGGGCCTGTGCTCTTAGCCCCATTCCCTGCATTAAGACTGTCACCATCCTTTCCAAACAAAGCAAGAGCACATTGGCATAGCATTGGCATAGCCTGCGTCAGTCCAGATGCTCCAGGTTTGCCCTGAGCTTGCTGGCAGCACAATCTGACAACCCAGCAGTCTGCGGGCAGCTTTTGCATCGCAGAACATTTTCTGGAATGGGCTGCTTTTCCTCAAAGAAGCTGATGTAACTATTCAGTGCTCCTGGGCTCCCATCTGATACTCTCTTCAGATGCTCTTTCCACACAAGCAACACATCTTGGGAAAAGGCCATGGTTAATTTTTTTTTTTTTTGAATAAAAGAAGGACGCCTAAATCTTAGGGTAACATGGATTTGATTGCCTTTATTTTTTTCCCCAAAGGCTTGAGAAAGAAAGAGAAAGGAACTGGTAGTTCTGTGCCTGCCTCCACTAGAGCTTTGCCCACAGCTGCTTTAGCACTTAGGCCTAATTGTCAGCACCCTTTATTATTACGGGCACTTTTCTTGATGAGAAGGCATCAGCTAAGATCATCCATTTCTGACACATCAGTAGTATTCTGGTTTTCTAGTTTCTTCAAATAATAATTCAAGATATTGATTCTTGGCACTTGCCATTATGCACCGTTTACAGCTGTCACACCACACAAACATAGCTTCAAGATTTTAACATCTACAAGTGGCTTGCTTTTCATTTTTTCCATACTAAAACTAATATGACTGAGAAGAGTTAGGTTTTCTTTGAATATGGGCAAAATAATAGCTGTTAATTTATTTTCAAAAATGGAATCTCATCTATATTAATGTTCTATTTTGGTTTGAAAGAAATAGCGGAAGCCACTCTATACATATTGCATTGATTAAGAGTAAAGTGTATCATGAGTTTACTACAGCTCACAGCTGTATCTAATTCATAGTGGACAATTTTAGTGTCACCACGTAACAGGCTAGATTATTATACCAAAGTACTTTAATATTGAATTACATGGAAGTGCAACATGCAATAAATAAATAAATAAACCCCCAAAGACCTGCTTTATTAAAAAAAGAGGAATGTAGTTCTGCATACAACTCTGGTCTCATGGGTAGTATACTAACCTCTGCTTCAGACAGCTCCTTGTCACTGTTTGGTTTAGTATATTTTTCTTGCATGAAAGGGATCCAAGACATTTTGCATTTTTTAATGAAGGGAGTCACATCAACTGTTCCCAAAGCGTACCCGCATATGCCATCCTCATCTTCTAAGACGAAGCAGTAATCCAGGCTGAGGGTGAGCAGACCTCCCACTAACCTGTGGGAAAAAGTGTCCAAATTCAGTCAAGAAAAGACCACTCTGAATTAATAAGCTCAGCCATTCTAGAAAAAACCGTGGGGTCATCCAAAGAAGCAAGAGTCCACCTGCAACGGAACTACTTTCTAGAAAGTAGTAATTAACAGACTAATCAGACATCACAACTCATATGAGCAATATCAGCAGCTCAGGATCCCACAATTTAATTCTACACACACAGTGTTTCTGACTAACTGTGCAAATGAATATCCTCTGTTCTCAGTCTCCCTATTGCCATCACCTTCTTGTTCTGTTTCCTCTTTCCTTTTTTTGTTATAATTTACTAGTCTTTTCTTAACCACTTACTGTCACTCACAGGGCAGTCTCTTTACAAAGTGCTGTCTTAATAAAACACTCGCAAGACATAACAAATGCCCAACAAGCTCAAGCTACAGCTCACTGAACTTAATCTGTTTCTATATTGTTTTTAATCTCATCTCACATATCTCTTTTTTAAATGTTTGCACAGCCAATACATAGCACGTATTGCAGACAAAACAAAAGCAGCTGGCTGACAGAAAAGTCTTCAGGAAAATGTAGTTTTATGAATAAGAAACAACCTACTTTGGAAAAAGAACATGAGAGGATGACATGTTACTATGCAGATGACAGTTGTGGACACTCACATGATATGATACTTTCACAAGGTCTCAAAACAGAGTTATTATGGTGAACAGGTTTCATAACAGATTTTAGCTGAATCTTTTTGCTAATGCTTCACAACAAGTGACTGGAGCACAAATTGAGATGTAACCATTAGTGCTATTTCTCAAAAAAGGAAAAGAAAACATTTTCAATGGCTGCAGAGGGCTTGAACTCAAAGGGCTATTTTTTCCCCCCTCCTTTTTGCCTCCTGCCCCTACCCTTTTTAAAGTTAAATACAATATTCAGAACCACTTCTGTCATGTATCCGTCATTCATTCTTAATACATACTTGTCTCCAATTAAGTCTGGTAAACTATGGAAGGGTTGATCAGCTCCATCAGCATACATTTCTCTGCAGATCTTATATACAGATGCCTAAGAAGACAGAAGACATGTTCTTCTTGTTCACAAGTCAACAGTAAACCCCCAGGTTAACAACTTGATTTGGGACAGATTTCTTTAATACTTATATATGTAATCTAGTACTGGCAGGCATTTAAGATACATGGAATAAAGATATATAGCGGTAAGAATGTCTCTCCAATTAGCTCTTAAACACAGTGTTTTTGATAAGCAGTTTTTATTTTAAGTGCAATGCCCAGGAAAGACAGGCTGGAGATCAACTACATGCATGTCATAACATATTCATCCTGATGGCTGGTTAAAAAAATGCAGTGATAATCAATACACCCGATACAAAGCTCCTCTCCCAAATTTCTAATTGTTTAGACTTGCTTCCTAACTAACTAAAGTGAAGGACAGGTGCATCCTGATGGATTTCTTAAACATAAAAGGCTTTTATTGCCATTCAGCCATAGCAGCTGAATCTTTTAAAAATGTGACTGCTAAAAGTTTGCTCTTTAAATGAGAAAGGCTACATGTTCCACCAAAACAACTTTGCAATTGGCATGTCTCCTGCCTCCTTTCATAAGGCAATCCTTCTCAGAAGAGATATTTTTTATGACTGTACATTTAATAAATTGTATCACCAGTTGCTTAAGTGGCTTACAAATACCAATTCCACTGCTTACAAAAGTACAAGCCAGCTCAGGCACAGTCCTGCATTAAGGGACAAATAGCACAGCACACAACAAAGCTAGCTTAAAGTAACAGGTAAAGGACATGTCTTCACAAGACAGCCTGGTCTTTCTGGTGGGCTTCAAAGTCGAGAATCACTTGAAACAACGGTATCTGGCTGATTGTGCAGGAATTCAAATGAAACATTTCATGTCAATGTAGCTGCAGAGCCAAGTTAAGCTACATTAATCCTTACATTGTTTAAATTTGTACCCATGAAGAGGGCTTACTAATTTTTGGTATCAGCTTAAAGTACCCCCTTGCTAAAATAGCATGAGTGAAGTTGCACACTAGATTGGAGAAGGGGCGTGCAACAATTACCCATTATCGGTAAAGAACTCATGGCTTCAAGCATCATTCTCTCCAAAAGAAATCTGATAGAAGTATTTCAAACCTCAGACTGAGAAGTCTACGAAGTTTACAAACATTGGCGGGAGGGCAAGCATAGCTGAATTGGAGTGGGCAATTATTATCACATCTTACAACTACATTTTGAGATGCAATATTGATTCAAAGGCACACATTATATGAACAACCGAAGCTCATCCCACGTGGCTGTGAGGCCACAATTAGTTAGCAGAATAATTACCAAGTGAAGAGATGCAGAGCACACAGCCCCTAAGGTCAACACACTGCATGCAACTGCACTGCAAGAATTCCACTGCCATCACCACACAGTTTTAATTTGCCTTTCAGAAGGAGAGGAAGGGGGTCACACATTAAAAGAGAGGAATAAGGAATCAAGATGTGGGTATAACTCTATTACTGCATAGCATGTTATTGAGTCATAGGCAAGCGACAAGATTTGTTTACAGTGCAGCTTGCCGTTCGTGCCTTGTGCAGGATGCTGGCATGTTTGTTTTCTTAGGAGATGAAGGGACTCAGCAGCAGGCACTGTGTTACCACAAAACTAAATGCACCCTTAACGAAGGTTAAGTGCCAAAAGCGGTTACCTCATCTTTAGGAAAGTAGGGTCGTATTGTGTACACTTTGGAAGTGGGCGTTAGTGGAGGTGGTTGAAAAAAGAGGTCATTTGCCCCATCAATAGGCAGCAAGCGCTGTGAAAACAAAATAGTCAATATGAGCATACAAACAACAAAACCCATCACTCTTGGGTGTGCACTGCAGGCTCCCAAATTAACATTTGCTACTGCAGGCACCCCAGAAGAAGGTGGGGTTGGTATGCTTTACAAATGCAAAGACCTCATCTGAATAGAAAATATCCAATTGGTGTTTTAAAATATACAATTGAAACACCATATTAACTAATAATCTTATCTGCTTTAATGTACTTTTACCAATCATATCTACACTGCCTCTGTATAAGAGCATAGAATGTCAGGAGGAAAGGTTTGGTCTGAAGAGGGTTAACTGGCCAGAGGAGACGCTTTATCCCAAAAGCAATGCGCTGATTCAATTTGCTGCGCGCAGAGCACCTGTGAGGGGGAAAAGTATAGCACTTGAAAAATCCATGAACAAATTCGAACATGGCATAAACAGATTTACGCTTATTCCCCAATTGAAACCTTTCCAGCAAAGTGCACGATAGCTTTATTTAGAAAGGAACCAAAATTTGCATGGCTATCCCTTTTGCTCATGGAATTCCCATCGGCAGACAAGCATGCGCGCATTGTGCAATTGCGGGCGCAGATAAAAATGCTGTGCGACCTGCAAAGAAACAATGTGAAATGTACAACTAAAGCCGCTGCGCTTCGCATGCGCGTGGGACAGGCAGCATCTCCTTGAGAAATTACTGTAGAAAGGGGAGGAAAATTATTTTAAACCAAGCTGTAAGGCTAATGGGCTTTGGACCAGAAAGCCTTCGGCAGACCAATCCTTCCAGACCTCTGATGTGCAACAAAAGGTTTCTCATAAAAACAAAGAAAATGTCATTCAGTTGTGAAGTCATATTGATACCTGGAACTCTCCTGCTAGACCACCTCTAAAGGCCCAGGGTTCTTGGTCTCCACTTAAGAACTGTGCTGAAGATTGACTACGACACCCTGTTGAGATCAGATCCAAGCGGAGAACGTTACGAGAAGGGGGATTACCTGGGTGTCTAACATGTCCAAACAGCTAACACACACTTCTGGATAAAGCTCTCTAACTGAGCTATAATTCAAGGTTTTGGGGGAGGCTGTAATAATGTATCATTTGTACACATTTTGTGCCTGTGTACTAATTGCAGCATTCGCTTTTGCTTACAGAACAGACTACAGAATAGGTGAGGTGATTACAGTAACACCTCATTCCAGACTTGAAGGCATGAGAACAGTGCCATGTATAGTTACATGAGTTCCTCAAACCCGCATTATTTTGCTTGAGTATCTGTGCCAGAAGCATGTGTTTCGTCTACAAAAGCAGCACATCTCAGAAGCCACATGGCTCAATAGCTACTGTTGTAAATTTAAGCAGCTGAAGACCAAACAAATTCCATTATCACAGCCCCTTGAAAAAAACAGACCTTTCTGAAGTCACATTTTAGTACTGATTGTTTAAATCTTGTCAGAAAACTAGGACCAGCAATAAATACAAAGAGTCTGGAGCAGTTAAGGCAGCCAAGAAAGCTGCACAAAACGGTGTCCTTCCAAGAGACTGAGCAGATTTGCATAATGCAGCTCATACCTTTATAATACTGCTGGCAAGTTTAAAACTTAAGTAGCATTAACTAGAACTAATCCACAGTTTACTAAGTATACCCTGTTGGCCACAGATAATGCTAGGTTTGCTCTTTATTGTCCCAATTTTTCCTCCTCAAGACGTCAGATACACCAAGGTTCCTACTGATCTACCGGTCACAGTAGGCCCATTAAAGTGCTCCACTTTAGTTTATATTTGCTGTAAAAAGAAACGTCCATTAGCTGTTTGACTTTTAGTACTGTTCCACTGTAAGGGCATCACAGTCTTTAACAACAATTGATATAAATGACACCTCTGATAGACAGTATCCGGAGTGGAGATTTCAATTACCTGCCTAGTTTTCTGACAAGATGAGCAGCGCAAATACTCTTTTCCTTTTGTGGACAGCAATCTACTTCCTGTTCAAGTAACAGTCTCATATCAGTACAAACAAGTATGTTGTGCTAGTCAGAGAGTCCCAAAGTGTGCCAAGTTTGACATTTGTAACAGCTTAGGAATACTTCTTAAAAACAAACTACCCTAAATAGAGTAAATTTCAGAAATGATCCAAGAATCAGGATTTGAATTTGGTTTGCTCCCACATTTTAGAATTCTTATATAAGAAAAGGACACCCTCCATAAGGAGATTTAGTCAGCAACTTGGAAGACAGAATCTGTCTCTCCTTTGAGACTACAACTTAACTAGCACTTCCAAATATTAGAGCTGCGTGAATGAAGAGCTGTATAAATAAAAAAAATAGTTAATGCCTTAGTCGCTGCGCAAATGTGACTTCAGTTCACGCCTATTGCACAGCTAATCTATCTGAACTGCCTCACAGACAAAACCTTTCCATTTTAATTAATTAATGACGACGCGCTGCGAACATCTGGCGCTGTCCATCCAATAGCAGTAGAAACTTGTGCTGAGGATTCTCCCATCTGTACACAACGGGGAAGAAGACAATAGAAGTCGTTAGTAATCCATAGTACTGTACAGCCACACTAATTTAAGGGACTGAATGCTAGCTGGACTTGGAAGGAGAGGTTAAGAAAATGAGATTTCAGTGGACCATTGAGCACACCCTTGTGAAAACTCATTTGTTTGGATTTGTAGCATTATTAGCTTTATATAAAAATATCTTTTATCAGATATCTTCCTCTGTATACATTTAAACTAGTTATAAAATGCAAGTTAAGTATCAAAACATCTCTTACAGAAGTATAATTAGTATAAGGCTATTAAGCTGTGTATGTTAAACTCTTAAAACGAAAATTTCAGCTACCTAATGCCAGCTTAAGTTCCGGATCAGAACAGGGTCAGCGTTAACAGCGCTACAGTTTTCTAATCAGAGTGAACCACTCCAATTTAGTGTATTACTTAAAGACTTGGACCCTGCCTCTCAGGGACTTTGCAAACACAGTTTCAGCTTAAATCAGGGAAAGCAGTAGGCAGTTCAGCAATTCCAAGCCCTAAGTTTGGACTTCAGTGCTTAAAGATTTCCAAAATCACTGCGCCCTAGATTTTTGAATAGATCAAGCCAGCAAACTGAGAGCATTCTTTCTGATTAAATGGCAACAGACAACAAGAGTAGCAAACTGGGCGAAGTTGTGTTATACTGGTCTTAAAAATGCACAAAGCAAACCTTTTAAACAGCACTAGCCAGATATATTAATATACTACAAAATCTTAACTGCTAAGTTTTGTTCCCAAACTAGTTTTCTTCCCTGTGCTTTGCAGAAGACTGTCCTAAACGCTCATCTTATCAACCATACATATAGGGATCAGATATGTAATCAGGGCAGAACAAGCAAGCTTCAGAGCAGGGACAGATTTAATAGGTCCTCCCTATCCCTATATTACATGTATAATTACGTGTATAATTTAAAGACAATCCAAACACTGGAACTAGACCAAGGCTGTGTAATGGTTTGCCACTGTGAGACTTGTGACAGCTACAAAAAGTGTGACTTGAGAGCATCAGCCTTGCTGCCTGCTGTGCATGTCAAGCAAGTCTACAGCATATTTCTAACAGTTGGATTGAAACCTGAAAGTGAAATGAGGTCACTAGAATTACCCAGGCCATGCTGGTGCTAGCTGCCAATTTAGGATCCCTCCAAAACCTTTCATTAAAAAAAAAAGATTAAAAAAAAGAAAGAAAAGTGTTTCAAGATCTGATTAAGTCAAGTTTCAGACTAGATCTGTTTAGAGAGCTCCAAAATTTCCACATATTGCCCAAAATGCATAACTTTTCAAAAAAGAGTCATTTGGAAGCGCTTAAAGGAAATAATTTTGCACCAGAATAGCCTTATGCTAAAGCTCGCATGCGCACAGGGCTGGGAGGATGGGCTTCCTCTTGGCCAGGCCCATTGAAAGGTCACTTCTGCAACTGTTCTGCTAAAAACAGTAACAGTATTATCAAGACACAGCAAGCAGCACGTGGCTGATGCAGTCACATTTCGTAGTGTCTTTCCCGATCACATACCAGGATATTCAAGGAGATACATGGTACAGTCCAGTGTGCATTCAGTCAGAATAAGTTAAAGTGAACACTTACGTGTCAGACGAGATTCAAGTTTCATTAGCCCAAGAAGAAAAGCAAGGTCTCCAATCTTAAGCATCCAGCAGACGTCACTTATAATACCAAAGCAAATTCACAGGAAGTATTGCTTCAAATAGCGAGACACGGAAACCTTTAAAAGGGTCATACCAGACCCTATGCCAAGAAAATACATTTACCTAGTATTTTGTTTTCCTCGTGGGCTAATTAGAAAATGAATAATATACTATCTGGCATTGTAGTGGCTCCCAATGCACCTACCTAACCATTGCACAAAAGATTTCACCATTGACATAATACTCTTGATATCCCAGACGTAGGAGTACATATCATAAAGGATTGTCCTGTTGGCACAATTGGAGAGGCGAGTGAACATTCCCATCACCAAGCTGCACATCTCTTCAAATTTGGCTGCTCGGTTACGCCATTCTTCTATCTACAGATGGAGGCAAAAGATCCACAAGATCAAACACAACCTTCCAAGGAGAACAGAAACTCTAAATGAGGAAGACTATACAATTCCGTATTTCATTTTCCCATTTCATTCTACCAGCATGGACTGCCATACCACACTAATTGATATTCTCTACTGTTGTTATAAATGAGGGCCAACACTTGTTAAATGTAGACACTAGACTATCTTTACAGTCATATGGCACTACAGGGTTTAACACAGTGGATTCTACGGGACGGATGGAAGTTATTGTGACCTGTAGTTAATTATACTCCACCCATCAGTGTCTAGAAAAATGAAATACTCTATTATAGACAATACATTATTCACAATTTAAATATTTAAAAATTTAAAAGAAGATTAGGTCACACTCACTTTTTCAGCATCCTTTCCTTTGCAATTAACACTGACAACACTGCTATTTGCTCTGAGCCACTGGAATTCTCTCAGCATCTGTGCACCTTTAGGCCCATGTTCATAGGGAAGGTAAAACAAGTCAGCAAGAAGCTGCAAATCCTCTAACGTCACTGGTTCTACTGTGTAGAGAGGCTTTTCATTTGGCCCAGGCACAAACTGGTCTTTATTTACTTGCTCATCAGTTTGCATAGGGGCAATGTCACTACCAGAGTCTTCCTGCATAGACATCTCTGGGGATTTAGATTCAGCTATGCTCTCCTTATCAGTATCCATCGGTTTTAACTCCTCTGCCATCTTGGCTTCAGCGATATCTGTCAGTATCTGATTAGTATTCTTGTCTGTGTCATCTTGTTTTTCCACCACCATGTCCATTGGTTCCTCATCAGACTGCTTCTTCTCTTCCTCCTTTACCAACGCAGGGGACTCGCTGCTCAGTGCTGCCCCCTGACTCATGATGGGTTCTTGGTAAACTGTGGTAACCACAGTTGCTGCATTTAAAGAGGATGGTGCCACCAGAGGCCCTACATCCCCTACTGTAGTTTTAGCACCACTGTGGGCCACTTGCCTACCTGAGAATAAGAAGAAACAAGTTTAAAGTTTTCAGTATCTGCCAATTAACATTCATCCACAATTTGCAGAAGTCATTGATCTGAATCTGCTGCTAAGGTGTCTATCTGATCAGCGTAGCTCCCTTTTGCCAGTTTGCCTTTTCTACTCCTGCCACTGCAGTTTTAAGTACAGGCTTTGTATTTTGGCAAGTTTCCCCTTTACATAAAAAGAAAGGATAAGGGAAAAAAAAAGAGTTAAGTAAGTTATTTAACATTTATACACTTAAAGCAGCATTTCTGACTAGGACACCAGAATAAAAAGCTTTCAAGGTTAACCTTTTGTCCTCTCAGTCAATTGATTTGGCTCTGTTTGGACACAGGGTATCCGTCAGAAATGAAAGGATACATGCTTAATTACTTCCATTATAAAAATGTCTTTTAACCTGGGGGAGCTAAGAAAATGAAGGAAGATGTTAGCTTAACCAGTACTCTTTATCCAGTATTTTTTCTGCAGTTGAGTTTTAGAAAGGTTTCAAACTCTGCAGATATTCAAAGGTAGTAACTACATGTAAAGAGGTGTTAGGAGTAATTCATCAGCAATTATCAGAGAAGGACAAAGTGACAAGCCCAACCCCACACTTGACAAAGATTTTACTTCAAATCCCAAGCTCCCAGTACAACAAGAACAAAGGTGTACAAATCCTGAAAAGAGCCATTTTTTGCAGACAAACTCAGAAAAATAAACCCAGCTGAAAATAACTGGAAGAATACAGATATCATCTGAGACACCATTAATGTTTATAGTAATTTAACGTCCACTTCACACACACAAAAAAAACTTTCCTGTTCTCTCATGAAAGCCTAGTAACAACTGAGATGAGCAAGATCCCCAGACTCTTTTCTTTCTTACATCAGAAATGCCAGAGGGTCATACTTCAAAGCTGTTCCTGCTCATCAAAAAAGGCAATACATGCACATTGTATAATGTCACATTTTTTAAGATTTCCCAAACAAGAAAAGCAGAAAATACTTCCACCTAAAAAGTACACAAATTGGGATTTGTAAAATACTTTTAGACTAAATGCAAGCCTTGAATACTTGCTCACATTTTTCTACCAACACCACAATGAAAAAAAAGAATCCAACTTACTGCTGTACTGCTGAGGTACCCCAAACTCCTGCAGCCATTCTGTTAGGGCCAACTTCAGAGCCATTTGTGGGCTATAAAGAACATCTGTTTCAATGTCTTCATCACTCCCCTCATTTTCCAGTTTAATCTGAATAGAAACTGTACTGTCTTCAGTATCAGCTACAGAGACAAGTAGAAAAAAGTTACCACGTAAGTTTTATTTAACATAGAAATGACATGTTAGACAAAGTAATGAAAAAGAAACAGTACACAGACTCGGTATCTTGGCATTCAGTTTCCTTCTTGATCTGAATTGCTTCTATCCCAATCAAGTGAAACTCATGGAAGCTTACAATGTTGAATTTATGCCATTCAAAAGCATTTGTTGAGAGCACTTTTTTTTTATACAGCTGCTGCTATATCTCAAGAGTAAACAGTTCTCCAATAGTGTGTGCTACAGATACTACTCAGTCAAGAAAACAACCCGGATGCTTCTTATCTCTCAGGCAATCATTCCATTCCCAAGTGATCTTGGCAGGAAAGATATGGTACAGGAAAGGTTAGGATAGTCAGAAAGCTCTATGACTTATATGGTTAAACAGGTGTCCCATTACAGTTACACATACTTACTCATCACTACATCTTTTCTCACTCCGTTCATGTTAGATTTGTACCACGTTGCAAGTGTGTGAATAGCAACATAATTGGCTTCAAATTCACAGTTCGGATTTGTCAGAACTCCCTTGAGTCGAGGGATGAGCTCAGTTGAACGACCTTTGTAAGGCCCAAGAAAAAGCCTCTTTTGATCATAATCATTAGCATGAATGTTATCCCAGATAACTGGTGCTCTCCTGATGATCTTTGAAACTTCTTCAATGGACTCTACTGGAATGTCTTTGGATACAACTTTTGGACCTATCAGTGAAATAGGATAATCAGAAAGCTTTGCATATACATCAGGATTCCCTCCTACAAGAAGTAGCAGGACACTATTTATTAAATACATATGATAAATAACATTGACACTGTAACTGAATTTAAAGAACGCTGTTTTTACCTGTCCATAAGACATCAATTCCAGGTAGCAGCTTTTCTCCTACAGTCCGTAAATAAGGAGACTGGGCAACATTTGGATAGCAGAAAGTTCCACAATACTCTGCATGGGGCAAAAAAGGAAGTTACTACTAACAGAAGGATGCATGCATGTGAAAACATCCCTAACTGCTCAGTGAACATGTACAGCTTTAACTTGATCATAATCACACAACAAGAACTTTTCTGTATAAACAATTTCATGTTAATTATCTTATTTCATTTTCATTTTGATCTCTGTCAGTTTGTGACACACAATTCTGTTATAAATAAACAACTGCTCCTCAACTAAGTTTTCCTTGCATCAGTCCACTGCACCACTAAAGAGATCAATACTCTCCCTTACAATGAAACACTCAGATATGAGAGGAAGCTCACAATCAAAAATAAGAAAAAAGACTCCCTCACTTATGTTAAGATTTAACTGGACTTTCATGTTATTTTACCTGTAGGACAGAACAGGAATGTGTCTGGTTCTCCTAAGTACTGGTAAATTTCATTTGTGATTGAGACCTGTGCATGAGCAAAGGAACTGAAAACTTCCTTGTCTGCTGCACACATGTTGTGATCAATATCATCAAAGAGCAGTGCAAAAGATCTGCATCCAAACTGGGAAACCTAATGTAAAAGAAGGGGGAAAAAAAAAGACCTATTTTTATTGAACCATAGAAAATTTTATAGCTATTTACTTTGCCTTTATAAAAGGATCTAACATCTCTCATTCGTCACTTCATCTGAGGAATCATTTTTCAGTTTATAAATGTGTAGTCTAAAACACTCCCCAAAGTGTACCACATCTATACAAAAATCTAAGCAAATCCACAGTATCTTATTAAGCTTGCAGCGCCAGAGCAAGAAAGCTGCATCCTGGAGTACTTCCATTTCCACAGCATAGATTGCAAATTTAAAATCCTCTCCAAGAAAAGAAAAACTACAGGAATTGGGAGGGAGGGTAGGAGAAGCAAGACAGGCTTTGGCATCTGTTCATAATGAATGTCTGTCTCTGACCCACCGCTCTCCCTTTCTCAAAGATGCCTCTAAAGACTGGCAATCTGTTCCAGCTTTTGCAATCCAAGGCTGATCTCACCAGACAGCTGGAAAAGAGCTTGCTTTATAACAGCTTTTGGACAAAGGACAAAAGTTAATTATGAGAACAAAGCAGCACATGCACGTCAGGTCTGCCTCCAAAGGCATTTACTGTGCACCAGAGTTCTTGCTTTGGAAATGCATCTTAGCTTTAGGGCCTGAACATACTTCGGAGGCAGCCTCACACGAGCAACCTCAGAATGAGGTGCAAGATCTCATCACCTACCTAGATGATCACTGACCATGCATACAATGCAATCTGAATGTTTCATTGAAACATAACCACTTGTATTGCTCAGAGCTGAGCAAAATAATGTTAGCATTGAACATATTAAAGCAGCTAGTAAAAATCTCAGAGCGAGATGGATACTAAATTTTCAACTTAAGTAGCACTGTAACTCTGTAAGTTCATTTAGCACTTACTTGGTCCAGCTTGCGTTTCAGTGTGGATACTTCCTTAGGATTTGAGAAAGTAATGTCAAGTCCAGGTGAGATTGCATAGATGAATTCTATTTCATGTTCTCGTGCAGCTGATATTAGAGTCATTAACTGTTCTAGAAATCAAATTCAAATATTTCAGAAGGGTTTACCAATAAAAAGATGTCATTATACATAAGTTATATATAAAAAGATGCCTATACTACCATGCACCAAAAAACAAAACAAACAGTATGAAAGACAGAACAAGGTATCTGCTGAAATTCCTAAAAATAACGTAGCAAAGGACACAAAAATATTTTCATAAGTTCTCAGAAATGATGCCAAAAAGACGTGTTAACTGCCCTGGTATTATTTTCTATTTCTCAAATTTTAAAGATATTTAAATGTTCTCTCGTTTTCGGTGCTGCATGACAAATATGGATGCAATCTGCTTTTGCAGCCTGTAGCCCTTACTTATATATTCTTCTTATTATTATAATACTTATTCTTATACTTTTTGCAGGGCTAAAGCTCGGGATACGAGAAAAAAGACATTTTTAACATCATATGGCAAAAGCAGTTGCTTTAAGAAACAAGTTTAAAATTTAATTCTCCACACAATTAATGGAGACAATTAGTTTTAGATTAATTAGCCACCTTTCTTGTTATTGGCAATAAGCTTTTAGTATCCCCCACATTATACTTCCACGGTGATTCAAAGTGGCCTCCAAGAGGGATTATTTAATTTCAAGGTGGTATCATGTTTCCTCTCACTCGAGGAAAATGATAATCCCACAGGCTAATAAAACACCATATATCCTGTAAAAGCCTGAGGTGGATAAAAAGCCTCACAGCAGCTTACATAGATCTTTATGTTCTGACTAAATAGCCAGAAGCTTGCATTCTTAACTGGGGCGCTCTTCGTTGAGACAAGTATTTAATGAATCACATAAAAGGGCATGCTTTTTTTTTTTTCTCCTAATAAATCATTTCCACTTTACAATATGGCCCAGATAATCAAGAGCTGGAGGGATACTCTAAGCAACTCTTTCATAGAAAAAAAGTAAATCCCAGAAGACAGTCTTAAAAGCAGTCATAGAAATCATCTGCAGTACTGTATTTAAAAGAAGTAAATCCAAACTTGCCCCAAAAGCTCCATTAAATAGAGCTGCAGGGTATTCAGAACAGGTCTCATGATTCACCTTTAGAACTGGCTACTGTGATTAAACAGATAGGCACATGTAACAGCAACCAACTAATTTAAAAGCTGTTTACAAAAAATGCTGAGGGGGAATAAAAGGCAATTACCTGCTTCTTCCACAGAATACATTTCTCGCCAGAACATCCTGTGCTTGTAGTCATCCTTTGGAGCATACAGGTATGTATTTAGCCCCCATTTCTGAAGCCTATAAACACAGGGGGGAAAAAAAAAAAGGCAAAAAAAAAAAAAAAAAAAAAGAGTAATTTACAAATCCGGACACTGAATATTTTACTTGACCTAATCCTTAGGGCTTTTTTTCCCCCCCGCCCCTTCATTCAGTGTTGTGTTATACTACTAAATCACTATAACTTTATGTACATTTGATACTGGAAAAAATCAGCACAGTTAAACAAGAGGGAAAGGTGGATTTGAATCCCCAGAATAAAGATGATATGCAAAAACCTGCTCTAGGTTAGAACAATAAGTCTGTTCAGACCTAAGTGGAAGATTATGATTATATTGTGATGGAATGCGCTGCAGTGAGGGGAAGCATGACTTGCCTTCTAAAAAGTTCTTTCCTCTGCTCCATAACCCAAGGTCTTCCATAAAATCCTACGGGAAACAAGATTAAAAATGTCCAGTTAGATGTCACATCAAGCCTGTTCCATGAAACATTATAACCCACCATTTTCTTCCTCTTCCCCAAAAAGCTATTTCTGCTACATTCATCAAAAAGCCTCCCTAGGCAGGAAGAAAAAAAAAATAGCTAGACAACATCAGGAAAGTGTAATAACCTCAACTGATCTAAATTTAAAATGCAATTATAACTTAATTTATTATGATCTAGAGTCTGATTTTTTTTTGCCACCAAAGCAATTAATTTTCCAGAATCCAAACTGAATTCCTGAGCAGATGCCCTTCACAAATCAAGTCAGCAATATTGTAAGGGCAGACTGAACAGACATAACCTAATTAAATTATCACTCCAGGTACAATCAAACCTATTTTGTAGGTAACAGGAATCTTGAAGGATACTGAAAATACTTACCTGCTCAAAAATGCTTAACTGATGATGCAGACCATAGTTCTGAATCACATACATTATATGCAAATATGTATTGAGGTAGATGATGCGTAATTCAATCACATGCAAGTAAACAAAATATATGGATTTGATTCTCTTTATTCGCATTAAAAGGCCACCTAAATTTTATTTCTCAATGCTCACATCTTTACAAGTTAAAACTATAACTTTGAATAATCATATAAAAGCATCTATACAGGTAATTTTACAACAGGTAATACTCAAAGTCATATACTTCGAAAATTCAGTCTCAACTTTTTCACTACCTTTTCACTCCTGCCATTTTGCAAACACAATACTTCAAAAAGCACTCTTAACTCACTCATATTCATGTAAATTCACTTAAAGCTATGTGCAAACAGCTAAACCACAAGCAGGCAATTCAGATCAATGCTTCAGCTTGGCAGTCTGTGCAAAGCCCCAAAACTAAAATAACAATGAAATTTAATAAGTTGTTTTCAAACAGCATGGCCACTCTAATCAACGAATGATGCTACTAATATACTAAGCTCCCAAGCACGCAACGTCAGTTCAAAGGTAGACAATTTCTTGATGTCCAGAGTTATTCACCACTGCACCATTTAACATTAAGGAGGCCAAAGCCTCTCCCCACAGCTTCGCAAAACACAAAGCTGACACAACTGAAGCATTTTCTATATATTAACAAGCCTTCCAGTTACCTGTTTCAGTGAACAATGTTCATTTTAAGCAGCTCAAAGAAGGCTCAAGTTTTAAGAATTAAGCTCCCAGAGAGCAATCTTAGGCTAACTCACGCCCCGTCGTGGCAAAGCTGAGTAACTACGGCTTCTCACTTGAAACCACCAAGTGACAAATGGAGGACAGTTAAATGGAAGAGCAAACAAAAGACAGCAGTTGCCAGGCATGTAAACCATCAAGATTACTTCACCTAGAACAAACTCTTTGTTTTCACGAGAGTCACCCAATTCTGCTTAGTGCCAGTGTAAGGGAAGTCAACAACCCCAAAAGGGTATGAGTTGCTGTGGCACCTCATCGATATCACTGATGCCTCCTAGCGCATCCAGAATGCTTTCCAATACAATAGCACTGCTTCAGAGCTAGTGACCAGAACAAAAAGCAACTAAATGTAAAACTGAGGATAGCATGTTAATCTGAAGTGATACAATATCTATATTTTCATGTGACAATTCTCAGACTACTGATGTCATCAGTGGATGACAGCATTTCAATCTTTCTGCCCAACTGATGAAGTCCTGTTTTTATAACATTACCTCATGACTGTGTATCAGGTTAACAGAAACTTAACCTATCACTGCCCATGATATACTTCATCCCAGTTAACGTGATCTCCATCACTACGTGCCAGGTTGTTTTGAAGTCAGCACCAAAACTTCATATTCAAGACTCTTGCACCTTATCACTCCCCAAATGGTGCGACCCGTGCGCCATACCCTCTTTACACTCCTGGATAGCACAGGCTGTATTTTTGCACAGCCCTTCAGCACTCTGGAAGGAAGGCAGAAACATCATTTATTGCACACTTGCCCATTTTCCCTCCTCTGCCAAAAAAAAAATATCTAGATTCCCCAATTCATTGCTTCAATCACATCATACTGCTACTCTGTCTTAACTGCTGTGCTATATATAACTATTTATCTTGATTTCTGAAGTTAATCCCAGTTATTTCACATATCCCCCTAGCTTCTCTGTGTCACTAAAAGACTGACATTTTCGCCCACTACTGTTTATCTCATCTATCACAACTGCTGCTTTCTTTGTGCTTCTCTAATCCTTTTTTTATGAACACATATTAATATTAGATTGAAAGTTTCTTTAAGCGGGGGCCATTTTCTTTCTTCGCATTTCATGCAGGATGCTCAAGAACCAACCTTTATAGCAGCTGCTCCGTAACATAAAACAAAGATGATCAATAATTTAAATGATTAGAAAAATATTTATGTTAAGTGAGGGGTCTTGATATTAGCCTTGAATGAACAGCTGATCCCCCAGTCAGAGTATATTAGCAGAAGTATGAGAAACTGCATTGTTACTGCCTAGACATACATATTTTCACTGATCCTTTTCTTCAAGGCTTTCAATCCAACATCTTCCTTTAGGAAGTTTTACTTTAATAACAAAGCCAAGACACCTCTCTCCAAACCGACTATGTAAGCCCTATGTAAGTGCTAAAAAAATGAAATCTAAGACTAAAATTAGATCATTAACTGGGGCTAGAGCACCTCACACAGTGACATTTGCTGCAGCCAAGTGGTCTTTTCCTGCTAAGATATGGACAAAAGGGATTCTGCAAGCAGTGCAGATACTGACTTTGATAAACAGTCTGCTTCGCCATTCCATCTGTTAACTGTTTTGCTTTCTTCCTGGACATTTATTACAGGTGTAAAAAACAACAGTAATCCAGCCACAGGAATTTAGGGTATTTTCAAACCATGCATTATGTAGTGAATAAGCCATCCTTCTTCCTAGCTTTCAGGCATCTACCTTCAGCAATTTGTCAGAAATGCAAACGCATTGTGTCATAACTGAGAAATGCAAAAAGAGCTCCTTTATTTTGCAGCTCCTGCAACAATTTAAACCTTTTAATGCCACAAATACGTGAGCAGACAGAAGAGGCCTGTTCCGTGCTGCAATTAAATCGGCAAGCTACAACATGGCCCTGGGGAGAACAAGGGAGTACTTAAGGCCAGAACAGATGTCTGCGGAGTCACCTATTCCCTACCCAGGAAACTGAGCCGCTGGCACGCAGGAAGAGCGTGTACAGGGGGGATAATCGCAGAGCAGCGCCGCTCTTCCCCTCCCCGCCGCACACACACCTCCCCCTTCAGACACGTACGAGCAAGCGAGGCCCTGCACGGCCCCGGCAGCCCGCAGGGGGTGCCCGGCCTGCCCGCGCCCGCTGCCAGCACGGGGCGCTCCCTGCTCCGCAGCTCCCAGCGCCCGCCCGGGGGCAGCAGCCCCGCCCGAGAGCTGCCTCTTCCCCCAAAATTGCGCAGGGAGACGCGGCCCAAGTCGAGCGCGCTCCGCAGGGCCCCGGGGGCTCCCGGGCGGGCCGGAGGGAGCCGCAGGGCCGCCGCCACCTCCTTCCTCGTCCCGCGGGGAGAGCGCTGCAAGCCGCCCCCGCGCTCTGCTCTTACCTTCCACGACGCCGCAGAGGAAGCGGCGGGAGCCCAGCGCCGTCTCCGTCTCCGTGTCTGTCTCCTCGCCTGCCGGGAGCGGCGCCGCGGCGGCGCCCGGCGGCTCTAGGGGAGCGCCGGATACCCCGGCCGGGTTGGGGCTGCCCTGGGGCTCCTCCAGGGCCGCCTGCCCCTCCTTCTGCACCATCCTGCCGCCCGCCGCCAGGACCCCCGCTCGCCGGGCCAGGCCGAGCCGGGCCGGGCCGAACCGAGTGCCCCTTTGTCTCTGCCGCTCCGGGCCGCCGCCGCTTCCTGTTTACAGGGCCCTGCGCCTGCGCGACGAACTGGCCCCAACCGGTCGGCACGGCTGGGGCGAGGCGTAGAGGCACCGGGCACTGCGGCAGAATCGAGCTGCTGCTGCGTGCACGGAGGGAGGGAGGGAGGGAGGGAGGGAGGCCGCGGCGTAGCGCGCACCGCCCGCGCTGCCGGCACCGCGCGCCTCGAGCGGGAACAAGGGACTGAGGCGAGGGAGTTACCTCAGGCACCGAGCGGGCGGCGGAGGGGGGAGGGCGGCACGCCGCGCATGCGCGGCAGGCGGGAGGTCGCCCACTGCGCCTGCGCGGGAGGCCCGCGGGGGGAGGGGCGAGGCGGCGGCGCCTCAGGGCGCCTGCGCGCGGGGCGAGGCCGCGCCCACTGCGCCTGCGCGAAAGGCCCTCAGGGAAGGGGAGAGGCGGCAGGGGGCCAACGCGCAGGTGCGGGGTGGGGGAGGGCGCATGCGCACTTGGCTTTGTGTAGGGAAGCGGCGCCGAGGGGGGAGGGCGGGAGGGTGGGGAAATTAAGTGTTTACTCCAGCGCTGCGCATGCGCCTCGCGCGGGGAGGAGGTCACGGCGCCAGCTTTGCGGGTGCGCATGCGTGCCAGTGCCACCGCCTCTCCTGAGTCGTGACCTACTTTGCGCTGCGCCGCCTGGGGCTGGCGCGCGGTCCCCCGTTTCAAGCTAAGCAGGGGCCGCCGGGGCCGCCGCGCGGATGGGGGACCGCGGGGCGGCAGGATGCGGCGGCGCTGCTTGCAGGGCTGTGGTCGGCGGTTCCTGGGAGGTGACGGGGCCTTGCCCCAGCTTCTCTCCCGTGAGGAGCTGCCTGCAGCCTCTTGCGAGGCTTTGGGCCACGTGATGGGGGAACACATGCTGCCCCATGTGGGGACAGAGCAGGCAGGTCCCTGAGCTGCAGCGTGGGGTGACCAGGAGCAGATACCTTGTAGAGCTGTGTAAACAAGAGCATGAGCCAGAGGCGCATGTGACATAACCCTCCCAGACGGCCTGGCACGGGGAGAACAGCTCGTGTGCCACACAGTAAGGCCCTGGTGAGCGATGGAGATCCCATATTGCAGTGACAGGTTGGAGAAGGCAGCGGACATCACAACAGCCCAGTCACATTTTGACCCAGACTGAACAAAGTGTGTGAAAACTCCAGATAACAGCGTGTCCCTGCTATGCAAATCCCCTCAACCTCTACCCACTTCACTCAGCTCTCCCCAAACCCCCCTTGCAGGGCCTGTTTCCAGCGATAACGGCTCAGCCCTGTGGGACAAACAAGACAGCTGGGTTTCCAGATCCATCTGGGTCCACGCACAGGAAAGTGCAGCAAAGACCTTGGCCACAGAACATTTCTTGTTACCATCGTGTGTAATCTAAAGCTTTCAAAGAAACAAAACAAAACAATAAAGTGATTTTGCAGTCACCCTAAGTAGAACTAGCCAGATTGTATTAAAATACTGCAAGGCCTTATCAAAGGGTGAGGAATTTAGGTAGAAAACACACACACATTCTCTCATGCTACCATACCCAGATCTGTACAGTTGGCTAGTCAGAGGTCAGGAGGGTCCTTGAAGCAGCTTTTGCCCTCACTGCTTTGATGATCCCCCATAACAGTTCCCCTGGGAGTGGGAACTCATGCTTTTATACATTCATGTTTCCAGGTGGCATTCAGGCTTTGGACAGCATGATGCTGGAGCAGGTTGCTGGCCCAAGCTCTATCAGCAGCCTTACCCTGTTGCTCTGCTGTTTTCTGGCTTAGTTGCTCTTTTTTTTTTCTTTCTTTCTTTTCTTTTTGAGGGATGGGAAAAATTACTTGAAGCAAAGCAAAGCTGTGCTTTTCTACAGACCAGTATCTGGCCACTCTTTCAGATCGACCCTGTTCTCAGCCTAGACCCATCCTTTTTTAGGTCCTTGCTGCTGTCCCACCCTTAAATGCCACATCCTAACAAGGGACACCTGGTCCCCAGCTCTGCTTCATACAGCATCTTCTTACAAGTGAACCTGACAGCCACCAGCTCTAGAGGGATGTGACTCAGCAGAGGGGGTGATCCAGCCCTCCCTTCCTTAGCACCTTCCTCAAGTCCTGCCCAGAGGGGAGTGAAGGGGTAGCTAAGCAGCCCCCCTGCCCCATGGCTGTAGGAAATGGTCCCTGCACAGAGCCCTTTGGCCCAGGAAGGCCAGGGCAGCATTAAAAGGTTGAGCAAGCCCTACAGCATCCCCCTAGCCCTTGCTGTCCCGGTCCTTCTGCTGCCCCTTGCCCTGGGGACAGGGACCCTCATGGGTGGCTTGTAGCATCCCCGTGCCACAAGAGGGCACATGGAGCCTGCAGATGGTGCTTCCCAAAATAGCAACCAGGCAAATAGAACTAATGCCCAGTGAGGTTTTGCCAGAGGAAGCGAGTAGAGGAGCGTGCTCTGACTTGAGCATACATTAATGCTGTGCACAGGCCTGGGCAATTGGCCAGTTGCCAAAAGGCTCCTGGGGGAGCCAGAGGCCTGAAGCAGCACTGGCAGTGCCACAACATCCAGATCCCCTCCTTTCTGTAAGCTGTTTGCATCTCCAGGCAGCTCTTCAGGCTTAGCTTTCCCTCCCTGGGCACGATGCTGGCAGGTGCCACTGCACCTGCGCCCAACCCTTAGCAGAGACCCCCAGCCTCTCTTTCCCCTACACCCACCGCCAGCTGACAGAGACCAAGACCCAACAGCAGTGTGCATAGCGATCGTGGTTAGATTTTATTGTCTTTGTTTTTCTTTCTTTCTTTTTTTTTTTTTCCTTTTTTTTTTTCTTAACCCATATTACTGTTATAATACAAAATATACAGACTGGAGATGCCAAGCAGGTTGTGGGTCACCATGCCCTGGGGTGGGGAGGAGGGGGATCACACACCATGCGACCTGCAGCGTGAGGGAGGGGGTGACACCCTGCTCCGCGCGGCGGGGGAGAGGCTGGGACGCCCACGAGGACGGGCAGGGGGCCGGGAGAGGTGAGGAGCGGGACACCCACCCTCCCACCATCAGCAAACCTGGGAACATGACTCCATGGTGGAAAACATATTGAATGGACCTTAAAAAAAAAAAAAAAAAAACCTACCCAAACCATACACCCCATCTGCAAGGGCTGCCCCAGGAGGGGTCCCGCTGTGGGGCATAGTTTTGGCTCAGGACCCCCTGCAGGGGGTTGTAACAGCTCTGACACCAGGGGCTCAGCCTGGGTCTGGGGGGCTGGTCAGCACGGACCCTCAGTCCCTGCTGCCGCTGGCCCCCTGCTACCATAGCACAATGCCAGCCCCCATGGCTGCTATGGGGCAGCAGAGCCGAGGCCAGGAGTAGCTCCGATTACATCCCTGCTGCCTGTGGGACAGCTCGCAGTTGGTGTGGGCTCCTGGGCCTGCGTGACACTGAGATCCCCAGGACTGAGCATTGGCCCCGTGGGCAAGGATGGGCTGCAAAGGGGCAGGAGAGACCAGCCTCGACGCAGCCTGCCGTGCCGCAAATGATGCCTAGCTGTGTGGCCCAAGGAGCACAGAGGCCCCTGGAGATCCATGCACCTCCCTCCTCTGCTTGTCCCCATGCCCTGCCTGCTGTGGCCTTGGGACAGGGAAAGTACCTCAAACTGGGTCTCTGAGATCCCTGGGTGCCAGCACCTCCCACATAGCAGGGGGCAAAGACTGATGTTGCAGCTCCCTTCCCAGTTCTGCATCCTCCGCTGTGATGGCAGGGACACTGGTGCCACTAGAAGGCACCTCAGGGGCTCCCTTTACCCTAGGGCAGGATGGGCCCCCTCAGCCCAGGAGCAAGGCTGCTCCCCACAGCTCAGGGCATGGTTGGAGCAAGGTGGGAGCAGAGGTGCAGATGCCCCTTGCAAGACTATCATTCCTAGATGGTGTTGCTGGAGGGTTTGGGCTGGGGAGGGTGATGGGGTGCGGGAGCTGTGGCTACGCGGGACACTATGCAGGGGACACTACTGCAGCCCCAGGCTTTCCCCATGGGGAACAGGGAGGTCGGTCCATCCAGGCCCAACGCTTGCCCTGTGCCAGCTGTGCCCATGCTCCGATGTCCAGGAGTGCCTGCTGGGGATCCCCCATGGAAAGCAGAGCCGGTCCAGGGGAAAGGGAGCATCCCGTCACTGACCGCATCCCGGGAACGGAGGCCCCTGCCCTCCGGGGTGCCTGTGCAGCCGGCGGTGGGGAGGCTCAAAGGAAGTCAAGAGAGAAGCAGATTCTGGGCCCGGCAGCAGGAGAGCTCGGCTGGAGGCAGGTCCGGGAACTAAATCACGTTGTCAAAGAGCTGCATGGACCGCATGATGTTCTCGTCCTGCGGGGAGGAGACGGGACTGGGCATGGGGCTGCTGTCTCCGTGCTCCCCCCACACTGGCTTGCACCTCATTGCTGTGCTCTAGCAGCCCCAACCCACAGCCAGGGATGCCCCCCCAGAGGACAGGAGCCCTGGGGCACAGACAGCTTTGGAGTCCTAGCAGGATGCACAGACCTCCTCATGCTCGCAGGGAGGGTGTCCCAGCCCCAGAGCAGAGCTGCTGGCGGCTTTACCTTCTGACAGGACTCCAGGAACTCCTCGATCGTCACCACCCCATCTTTGTTTCGGTCCATTTTCTGCAGATGAACACAGCACAGAGGAAGTAGCAGGCATGGCCCTTCGCTCTTGCTCCATGCCAGGTCCTGGTACACACCGGCTCCAAGCTGGAGCCTGCTCCCCACCAGGGCATGCCCGTGGCAGCTCACCTGGAAGAAGTTCTCCACGTGCTCCCGGGGCGCTTCCTCCCGCATGGCCGGGTAGGTATATTTGCCCATCATGTCATAGATGGACTTCATGATGTCCAGCATTTCCTGAGGGACAGGGGAGCAGAGCTGCAGTTCAACCCAGGCTTTTGCCCTTGCCTCACTTCTGTGATGAGGGCTGATGCCATATGTGGACCAGTTTGTTAGTGGGAGATAAGCAATATTGATTCCTCCCTCTCCTGCATGGCTCAGTCAGTGTGCCCAGGCCCTACCCTCACCCCCACAGATCCGCGCTGACTCAAGGGGGCAGCCTGGCCGCCCAGTCCCACCTCTTTGGTGATGCAGCCGTCTTTATTTAGGTCATACAAATTGAAGGCCCAGTTCAGGCGGTCGTCGATGGTGCCCCGCAGGATGATGGACAGCCCAGACACAAAGTCCTGCAAGGACGGGCAAGGCACACAGATGGCAGCTAGAGCCACAGAGGGCACATCCCCACTCATCTCCAGAGGGTAAATTCATCCCCAGAGCAGACGTGCCATGTGGCTACCAATCTCTTTCCCCCCAACCAGAAGCAGCAGAAATGCTCTTTTTATTGTCTGTTTTTCACTGTAAGAGGGAGCAGAGATCCCCAGACCTCCTGGCCCTGGATCTTGGGTTTAAGATACTCCTCCTCGAGCTGCGCAGCTCCCCGTCAGTCTGCACTCACCAGCGACAGCTCTTACGCCTGTACCCAGCTCCCAACGTGTGAACGTCCCTGCCACGTCACCGCTCCGCTCTGCGGCTCACCTCAAAGCTGACGGAGCCGTCATGGTCCGTGTCGAAGGCGTTGAAGAGGAAGGTGGCGTAAGTGCTGGAGTCTGCAGAGAGGCCACAGTGCTGGGGCGGCCCTGCCGGAGCCACCCGCCCCCACCAGCACCCAGGGCCGGGAGCAGCACTCACCTCCCTGCGGGAAGAACTGCGAGTAGATCTGCTTGAAGTTCTCCTCATTAACGATGCCGCTTGGGCACTCCTGCCAGGGCGAGGAGCAGCGTCACCCCGTCCGCATGGGCCTGCTGTGCGTAGGGGCTGAGCGCTCCCCCAGGGCTCCTGTCCCCTAAAGCCTTGCGGATCTCCTTGCATCCCAGCCCCCAGGGAGGCCCCTTCCCGTGCAACAAACCTCGGGCAGACCCGAGACCTCCTGCAGAGCC
Source organism: Tinamus guttatus (assembly GCF_059628265.1). Classification (NCBI taxonomy): domain Eukaryota; kingdom Metazoa; phylum Chordata; class Aves; order Tinamiformes; family Tinamidae; genus Tinamus; species Tinamus guttatus. Next base: position 6,636,249 of record NW_028288848.1, read on the forward strand.
AGAAGCTTACGCAGGGACCTGGTGTCTTTGGAGCTGGGCTCTCTCCAACCTAGGTCACCCACACAGGGGCCAATGATAATTTGGTGCAGAAGTCCCTAGAGCCCCTCAGATGTTCAGTTCCCTGCACCTTCTGGAAAAAAATAAAAGCCAATGTAGGGTTAAGGCTAGCTGCTACTGTAGAGCTTCTAAGATATATCATATATGATATTTTCATGAGCAGGATCCTGAAGCCTTTGGCAAACCTAGGGTATCAGGAGCTGCAGAGAACCCTCGGAGGGCACCGAAGCAGGGGACTAGCAAAGCTGGTCCAGGGGTACTCACGTTCTTGAAGCCTCGGTACAGGACCTGCAGCTCCTTGCGGGTGAACTTGGTTTGCTCCTGAAGCTGCTCCAGCCCCTCGGGGCGGTGGCACACAGTGGAGAGCTCAAACTCATCTTCAACGCTGTCTGCAAGAGAGCAGGGGCGAGAGGGCAGCTGAGGCCAGTGCCATCCTGCCCTGCCACCCACCCCTGTGCCAGGAGCCGGAGAGGCCCTTTGCATGACACCCCCAGGCCTCTCACCCCTGCCCCAGGGTGATGTGCGTTTGGGTGTCCAAGTGGAGTTGGGCACCTTGGGCACAGGCAGTGGTTCCTTTCCCACCCTCCAGAATGGCTGTGGGACCCCCAGCCCCGCTGCTCGGCACAGATATCAGTGCACATCACCTAGGGCCCCAGGCACGGGCACTCAGGCCTGGACACCTCCATACTCACCTCTCTGCATGGTGCAGCGGACCAGCTCATATAGCAAGGCCCGATCCCCTCCTGGGGCTTGGGCTCACGGAGGAGCCAAGAGCACCTGGCACAGCGGCCAGGCCATGAGCAACTGGGGCTCTATGCAGCTCTGCCCTCACTCCCACCTCAGCCCCTTCCCTCCATTTCCAAACAAAGGCTGAACTTCCAGCAGATCCCACTCCGGCCCTTAAATCAGCACCAGAAGGGTCCTGTGGCACAGCCAGAGCCAGCCCTGCTCTGGAGCTGGCCTCGCATCCCACAGGTGTCCCTCCAGCAAGCTGGAAATAGCCTGGGAGTGGGCAAGGATGGAGGTGGGTGCAAAGCCCATCAGATTGACTCCTTCGGACCCTGACTCCCCCATCTCTGCGGCAAGGGGGTGGCAGAGCTGTCCCCTTCCTGCAGGCAGGGCCACGGCAGGGGCAGCCAGCAGCACCGCCGGGGACACACACACACACAAAGGCAAGAAGAAGCACTTGCTTTCGCTGAGCGAGGGGATGGATTTGGGCCGGCAGCAGGGCAGCAGTTTGAGGAATCGCTGCTTCAGCGCTTTTTTAGTTTGGACCGGCGGGTTGCCTGGAAGAAAGAAGGAGTCACCAAGCAGAAGAAGAGTTAAGAGCAGCGGCCCCGGGGCATCCGGCACAGGGCGAGTGGGGCTGGAGGCAGCACATGCAGCAGGGAACAGAGCAGGAAGGCAAAGCCTAGGGTCTGCTTGGCCTTTCTGCTTCATCCCAGGACAAACCCGGCACTGGAGACACTCCGCAGCCCAGAGGCCAGGGAAGTAGCAGGACTGGGCTCTATCTGCAAGTCCCAAGGCCAAATGCCTGCTCCTTAGGAAGCCTCCCCTCCACACAGGGAGGCTGGGGCGGGATGGAGTCTGGGGTGAGACATGGTGAGAAACAGCTTCTATCCAAGCTGTGAGTCTGGACCTCCCTGGTCAGGACTGGAGGGGAACCCTATAGCTTGGCACCGGGTTTGATCCTGCTGGCTCGCGATGACTGCACACGAACCACGCGCCAAACCCAGCCATGCACCCCAGCCCACGACATGCACCCCCAGCCCAGCGCAGCACGGAGATGCAAGGCCAGGGCCCTGGTTTGAAACAGCCGGGAGAGGATGGAGTGCAGGGCTTCAGCTATGGGGCAGGGTGGAGGGGCTCCAAAATCAGCCTGCCCCAGGAACACTCCTTTTGAGCAGCTTCTGCATGGGCAGCAGGTCCTCTTGCTGCCCAGCCTGCTGTGGCCCCTCTGCCCCCAATCGTGGCTTTGCCCAGACCCATCTCCTACCAGCTGGTGCTGCCCCATGGCTGCAGACCTGCTCCCTCCCTCACGCAGGGCCCCACAGACTGCCTCAAGCCAGCAGCCTCGGCACAGGACTAACAACACAGGCAGGGATGGGAGGAGGAAGAGGACAGGATGAAGGCCCTGGGCTCCAGCCCCCAAAGGGAGGCAGAGGACAGTGTGAGGCATCGATGGGACGAAAGGTGCAAAGTTCCCTGGGTGCCACGTTTGCTCTAGGGGACCTGGGCATCTGCAAACAGCCTTTCCCCAGGCCACCTGCCCCTCCTACAGCTCATTTTTGGGGCTGTTTCTTTATGGGGCTAGCAGGAGATGGGACTTCTTCACCACTTTTCTCAGCCTTGTGAGCCTTAGGAGATGGAGAACCATTCCAAGAGTTCATGGGCCAACCCAGCACCATCAAAATCCCTCAGGGAGGGAAAACTCATCCCCAGGATAGTGGTATCCACAGCAGGGATGCTACAAATGCCAGTGATGTACAAGTGCACATCCTGGCCTTTGTGACAGGACAACACAGGCAGGGGCGAATACCTGGATCTTGGCGCTAACAGGACAACATGACTGTCCATACTGGGGTTTGTAGATATGAGAGAAAAGGGTCTTTTTAAAAAGGGGAAAAGAAAGAAAGAAAGAAACTTAGAAAGGGGCATCTCAGTTATAGGGCGGGGGGGGGGCGTAATTTTATCCCAGCTACTTTTCTCTGGCTTTAATTTGCAGAGGGAAATGGAAATTGCACCTTTCAGCGTTCCAGGGACGGTCTGGGCCCAGGTCTCCTCCCAGCAGAGCAGAGCTGCAGGAACAGACCTCAGAGGCAGGAGCAGGCCTCTAGGCCAGCAGGAAGAGACAGGACAGGCAGAGCAACACAACGCGAGTGGGATGAGCCAAGGGAGGGAGCAGGGTGGGAAGGAAAACACACAGAGAGAGATGCAACAGAGTAAACTGTGGTTGGACTCACAGGGGCAGCAGGTATAGGCACGTGCAGTAGGTCAGGTCGGGTGCAAGATACACTTTAGTTTGTTATAGAGAAGGAAAAAGAAAAAAAAATGGGCATTTTCTTAAGGAGGAAACCAAATGGGGCCCGACTCCAGAAGACCCAGGGCAGGGAGCAAGTTCAGCACATGCAGCTTAACAATAGGAGAGGGGGGGACCAGGGCTGGGGTTTTGCTGTCCTGGCTTTGGTGTGCCCATCTCTTGGGGCTGACACACTGTCCCCTTTCTGTCCCAGGCACAGAGAGCACGAGCAAGCGTCCAGGGCCCAGATGGGCACCACCTTGCTGGGAAACACAGCTCTGCGCAAACACAGGGAGCATCGCCTTGGCACCACCTGCCCCACAGGGGCTCGTGGAACGTCTACAACATGAGAAGAGCTCCCAGGTCCTGCCACTACTGGTCCCCAGCAGAAACAACTCCTTTTCTAAATGTTGCTTTGCTCCCTCCCACACACAGAAGTGATTAAGCCACTGGCATGGAGCAGACGAGCTGGAAGCACTGAGTGTTTTATCTGCCGGGAGATCTGCTGGGTTAAGTGGCTTGTCACTTCCCATGCATCACTCCACAGCCCAGCAACTTCAGACACACACGCACGCACAGGCCAAACCTCCATCCTCGGGTGACACCAAAAGAAAACGAGATCTCCCATCCCCACCTCCACACACTGCTGAAACCAATCCTTGCAGTCACCAGAACCAGCTCCGCAAAGGCCAGCAAGGCATAGGGACCCACAGGGGATCCCCACTCCACCACAGCCACCAAGCAGTGCTGGAACTCTGCTCCCCACCACAGCACCAGTCTAGATGCCTCTTGCACCGGGTCGCATGAGGATCAGCAGGACCTGCAGCACTCCAGGGGCTTCTCTGCAGAAGGAGGAGGACAGCGGGGTCCCACAGCCACCCTGGGGGTCAGGAGGGGTCCTGCTGCTTGCAGATCTGCAAACGACTCTCATCAGTCAGTAGCGTCAGAGCAGCAAGTCCCCAGGGCCAGAGTGTGCGGCATCTGTTGAGGCCAGGAGGCAGCAGACGATCATTCATCAGGGGAATGAAATCAGAGCTGGCATCTCCCAGGGCAGGGACAGAGTCCATGTCCCAAGAGAACATGGACACAGCCTCAGCCTGAGGCACGCAGAGCTGGGAGCAGCCACGAGACCAGCAGAGCCCCAGGGCTGGGCTGATCTCCTGGGCCAGGGCATCCCCAGAGCCCTTGTGCTGGGTGGCCCCAAAAGGAGCTTGAGGGCACAGAAATGGCTGCAGAGACCTGAGCCAAAGGGAACAACTACAGATAAGTTATTCCTCTGGACACATGATGTGTGAAATGCTGCAGGGAGGGAACAGGTCTGCAACATCCTCCAGCCCAAGCAGGTCAAAGGCACCTTCTGGGCAGGCTCACTGCTCTCCTTACCATGCTCGGCCACTGATTTCTCCTTTGATCACTGCTTTCTGCACATTCTCCCATCACCTCCAGGCTCCAAGCACCACCCAGGCTGCTTGGGCTGTGACTTACAGCTCCTTCATCCTGCAGCATTTCTGAAGCCAGCCCAGAGGCAAGGGGATGGGGGCAGAGAGAGGCTTACAGCCCCCTCAGATCACACTTGTTACCAGCTGAGCAAGGTCTGCCCTTACCTAAGATCAGCCCATTCACGGTGCAGACAAGCAAGGCAGCTGAGGGACATCCTTTCAGCCTCATCTACTAGTTTACTCCATGGACATCCTTCAACCTTCATCCACTCCCTCTTCAACTCCAGCCTTCTCTGCTGCTGAACCCAGCACAACCCCATGCTGGAAAACCCCCACTCATTTCCAAACCAATCTTCCCCCAGACTTGACCTAGGGGCTTTGCCCTGGCCCTTCTTGCTTTGCAGAGACCCAGAGCATTGTGGCAACCCAGGCTTGCTGGGCAGCAAGCCCTGTACACAGCCGGGACAGAGCCAAACTGCAAAGAGGGTTGTCCCATGGGCTCTTTCACTCTCCAGGAGATTCGATGCTCAATGTCTAGCCTGCCATTTGCCCAGCTCCTCACAGAGTCGTCATTTCCAGGGCAGGCTGCAGCAGAGCGTGGCCACCAGCTCCTTCTCCAGCCACATCCCCTTGTTCCCACTCTGGGCACGCCAGCGGTGGAGACACAGAGCCAGGCCGGAGGGAATTGGGAGGGAAGCAGTGTGAAAAGTGATTAACACAAGGCCGGAGGCAGAAGAGGTTCAACAAGCTAATTATACCTGGCTGGGCTGAGCGGGACGTGACACAGAGCAGCAGCAGAGTGAAGCCCCGCACTGCTCAGGGACACACGCTGGGGACAGCCACCCCAGCCTGCCCCAACTCACAGCAGGGAAGGGGCAGGGAACCAGCATCAGGGTGGAACTCCCTTCCCCCCCCAGCATCACCACATCTTTTTTAAACACATAGCTTGTCTTTTTTGGGCAGCATTTCAGTGCCCTACCTGCAGCCAGCTTGCATTGACCTCTCAGGGCTGTCGAGCCTGCCAGGATGGATGCCCTGACCCCTGGCTCCATGCCCCAAAGAGCAGGTCCTTCCCGCAGCCAAGACACTGCGCTGCTGCCAAAGGCTTTCCTTGAAAGCAGGAGGAAAGCAGGACTTGGCTCGGAGCTCTGCTCTTGCCAGCACGATGGGGATGCTTGAGGCTTTGCAGACCCTCAGGCCTCTGCGTTGTCCTTTGCACCAGGAAGCAGCCGCTTCATGTCCCTCCTGCTCATCCTTTGGGGTGGCACATGCTTCCCATGTCTCCTCAAGGAGACCACATGCCCCCAGACTTTGGGAAGGGCTTGGTAGTCTCCCTGTCTTGTCCTTCTGCCTCCGAACCCCAGCACCCGGGAAAAGCAGGGGCACCCCAGGCCAGGGGTGCTGCTCAACAACCCCACACCACAGATGGGCCCAGGCAGCAGGAGCCTTGCCAGCCCTGGGCAGGCACAAATCATCCCACCGATTACGATCTGCAGCTTCATCCAATATTCATCTGAGATCCGGGTGTGCAGGCGGTTCTCCCAGCCTTTCATCTCCTCCCAGCCGCCGGCCCATCCCTCCCTCCTCCCAGCCAGGACCAATTGCTCCTTGCTGAATTATTGATGCTGCACTTCAGGAGCCAAAATCAATAGCGTTTTCCTTCACCTCCTCCTCCCCCGTCCCTCCTAAATGCTTGGCCCAAGCAGGATCTCAGCTTGGGGCGGGAGCAGGCAGCACACGAGACCCTCAGCAGCTCAAGGGCAGCTTTACCAGGGAAGATTTGAGGCTGGGACAGGCAGAGGTAATGTTGGTGTCCCAGGGCAGAAGTGCAGGTGACACCAGCCGGTAGCTGTTAACCAGCTGCTAAACAACACCAGCTCAGCATTGCTCACCCAGGCTCCTGGAGCACCATGCACCAGGGAGACAGAGACAACCTGCCTCCAGGCAGGCTCCAAACATGCTGCCAAGGCTGGGATTTTGGGAACGAGGTACAGACAAGCCAGGTCTCCTGTGCAAGGCCTTGCCCAAAGCAAGGCCAGCTGACACTGGGGCCACGTTGTTCTCAGCTTCATCCAACTGAGTTTTGGAGCCCTCCAAGGCTGGAGGGTGGCAAGTGAAAATCTCCTTGCAAGATGTTCCCCCAGGCCAGGGACATTTTGCAGGTCTCCTTATCTCTTCTGGAGAAGTTTCTTCCCCCATCAGAGAGCCATTGCTCCTCCCAGCACAAATATCAGCCTGGACCAAGACACAACCACACACAGGGGAGCCATGGGGACAGTGTAGAGAGCAGGACATTCTTGCCTTGCTCTGTGGGTAAGGCCCACCACACATCCCAGCACACCCAGAGTATCCAGAAGGGCCAGGAACCCCTCGGGAGAGCAGCAGAGCCACTGCACAACCTGCCCCCACCACCCAAAACCATCAGCACGTGGCACAAAGCTGGAGGTGGCAGGGGGACCGCTGGGGCCATGCAAGAGCGGTGACCCATACCACTACCTTGCATGTCCTTGCAGCACCCAGAGCACGTGGCAGCTGCCTCTGAGCTGGGACCGGGCAGCAAGTGAAAGAGGAAACAGGAACAGGGCAGAGAGGAGCTCACAAGACCCGGCCATGAGGCAGAACCAAGCAGGACATGGCAGGAGAACACACCCCAGTCACCACAGAAGGTGCAACATCCCCAAAGTGCCATGGGGGGGCAGTCCCCCACACAAGGGGAAGGTATCAATGGCTCCAGAGCAGATGGCAGAGCCCCGCTTAGGCCATTAGCGGACCCAAGCCATTAGTGTAGGGTTTCAGGCTCTTTGCAGTCCCTGGATTGCCACAAAGGGCCCAGGGACAGCCAGCAAATAACATAGGGGACACAGCAGCCACTCAGTCTTTCCCCCCAGGACCAAGGAAGGCTCAGCCACAACCCCAAGGAAGGGGGATGCTCCCTCCTCATGCCCCAGCTGGGCCTCACACCACACAGATGTTGCCCCAGGGAGAGCAAAGTCTCCTACCTGCCACCTTCTCCTTTCCACGCTGGCCTGGAGCTGAGCTCAGCACCCAAGAGCACAATCCTACCCCAGCCCTCTACCTTCCATCAGCCTTAGCTGCAGCTTCTCCCCCTCAAATGCATTTCCTTCTCCTGCATGCACCTGGGTGGCGATGGGAGCAATTAATGCCAAACGGGATCACCTGGGACTATGATGGGGGCAAACCCCTCTGGGTCTGACCCTGCACCCCCCAGCCAGCAAGGCCTGGAGAAGCAAAGCTCCTTCCCTGCCTTGAGAATGGGGCTCTGCACCCTGGAGTGGGGTGACAATTGGGGATCCATGGGGGACAATCCTGCTGGATGTGCCCCTGCTTCAACACTGCCTTGGGAGGCAGCGTGGGGGGCAAAGCTTTTGTGCACAACGCGACCATAGGGTGCAGCACCAGAACCCCCCACCCCGGCGCACACGTGTTCACCCTGGGCCACAGCACCCGTCACACGCCCGCGCTCGGCAGCCTCCAGCAGCCACCCCAGCACTGCAGGTGGGGTCCGTGTCCCCGGGTGTCCCTGCTCCTGCTCGGATGCAGCACCCTGGCGGTCAATGCCAGGGTGCCTGGCCCGGCCAGCCCACGGGGATGAGGCCGAAGGCCACGTGACGGGTGTCCCCAGTGGGAGCCAGCCCCCCCGCGCCTGTTACCTTCCAAGGACACGGGCTCGAAGAGGCCGAACTGCTCCAGCACCTTGACGAAGAGGACCAAGACCACCAGCACCGCGATCATTTCGAGGCCTTCCAAGTTCATGGTGGGGGTGTCTCATGGCCCCGCATCCACCTGGCTGCCTCCCCGCCACCCCTGGACCCCGTCACCCCAACGCTGCAGCCGCCAGACCGCACATCCCCAGGGAGCCCTGCCGGTGTCCCCCGGCGGGGGATCGGCTGTCACCCCTTCACTTGGCTGCAGGCTGGCGCACGAGCAAGGGGTCAGCGCGAGGCTGTCGCAGGCAGCTCGTGGGGCCGCCAGCCCGGCCGGAGCGGGGCCTGTGTGCAAGCCGGAGCAGAGGGAGGCCGAGCGGAGGGGACCGGGAGAGGGGGGGCAAGGAGCCATGCCCTCCCATCCCAATGACACCACCTCCATCGATTTGCTTAATGCAGTTGCTAAGGAAACGGGCCACAGATATTAAAAGGCACTCAGTTCCCCGGGGCGGGGACAGGACACTGGGCCCTGGCTAAACATCCCAGATGGGGATGACTCAGTCGTGTCCTGCGCGTCCCATGCGCTCGTCTCCCCATGGGGATCAGATCTGTGCCCCAGACCTGCGCTGCTGCTGTGGCTCATGGGGCCCCTGCCCCAGTCCTGCCCTTGGGGGCCGATGGGCCCCGGACGCGGCAGCTCTCAGCTTCATCCCCCGGCACCGTGTCCCTCAACCAGCTCCATGGGCAGCACCGCCACAGGCAGGAGAGGACGGAGAGCAGGGGCTGCCCCCGGCCCGTGCCCAGGGAGCCTGGAGTGACCCAAGGACCGAGCCAAGGTCACGCAGCCTCCAACACAGACGGAGAATCCCGGCGTCCGAGTCCCGCCAGCTCGCCTCCCAACCCAGCCAGAAGGGCTATATTTAGCTCCTGGGCTTTTTTTTTTTTTTTTTTTTTTTTTTTCCACAGCATCCCAGCCTGGTGGCTCCATTGCAGGCCCCTGGGCACCCCATGGCCAGCGCTCAGCCCACCCTGGGGTGCACAGTCCCCTGAGGACAGGGACGCTGTGGCTCCATGGTGGACAAGGCAGGGCCAGCCCCCGCATGGCAAGGAGCAGGGCTGCCCAGTGCCAGCGCTGCAGTCGCGTGTCCCATGCACACTCCCACAAAGGATGGGGTGACTATGACCAGGCTACAGGGCAGAGCCGCCATCTAGGCCTAGGCAGGGTCCTCCTGCTCCACATAGTGCCCTGCACATAGACTGGGGACAAAGATCCCTTCTCCACCCTGTTGCCTTCACGCCAAGGGCAAACACCTCATCAGCGGGAAAATGTCAAGCTGGGATAACCCAAAAGCACCTGCAGAGGGAAGGAGACAGCGGAGACACATGTGACCTCCCGGCTGCCAGGGCTGCCCCACGGCCACCCCCGGGACCCAGTGTTCCCACGGCCCAGGCTGCTGCAACGCGGAGCACCCACACGGTGCCACGGCTGGAGATGCCTCTGGGCCCCCGTTCCCTGGCCGGGGGGGCAGGTTTCTCCCCCAGCTCAGGGCAGAGAGGGGACACGCTGGTGGCTCGGTCCCAGGTCACGGCATGGCAGGGCCATCTAGCAGCTCCGTGCCATGGAGACTGGCATCTCCTCCAGCCCAGGGTCAGCAGGAAGGGCCCTGACGCCAGCAGAAGGTGACAATAATACATCAAAAGTGGCTTCGGGAGAGAGATGAAAGTCCTGCCTGAAGGAACATCCCTCAGGCTGGAAGTTATTGCATCCCACATTTCCTCTTCTTGGAAAGAGGGAAGTTTTCAGGCCCTGACGTTGCTGCGGGTGGATTTTTCCTATATCTGCCAGGCCGGCTCTGGCCTTCGCCCTCAGGCCACATGACACAGCGCTCCCTGAGGACGTTTCCCATGGGAGCAAACTGTATTTTTTAAAGCCACTTCCCTTGCCGAGTCCCATGGATGAACAGCCTGGCCAGTGCCACCCCAAGACCCCAACCACTCCCAACACTGATGGCCGGGCCAGGCACCATGAGACTGTTTCTGCCACCCGGTTTGGGCCAGGAGCAGCCCAAATGCTCCTGCAGCAGCCCATCCGCCCCGAGCGGGGACACGTCCCAGCAAAGAGGGTTCAGCCAGCTCCTCCACAAGGCCTCAGCCCAGCACACACCAGTTCCCGAGCCCTGTCCCCAGGACCCCACGTTGCTCCTCCCGAGCACATCCCTCTGGGATGCATGCTGTAAGGATGCACGTCCCGCTGTGGGGCTGTGAGACCCGACGGCAGCCCAGGGCTCCCCAAAGTGCAGGCTGAGGAGCGGAGATAGAGGTCGTGCGCAGAGGGACGAACAGCCCCAAAACGCAGGCTGGGACCCCCCGGCTCAGCACCAGGCACCCCCACCTTGCTGCATGGACAGAGCAGGCAGGAGAGAGCAGGAGCCTGGATCCATCCCCATCCCAGTGCTGCGTCCCCCATGCTCCGGTCCCTCTGGAGAAGCTCCAGCCACTGACATGGCTTGGCCACTGGCCACTCAGACACACACCGGAGCAGGATCAGGGCCACAAGAACCTGCTAAAGTAACTCGGGAGTAGGAGATGCACCCGAGAGAGCAGCAGAGGAGGGTCCCAGGCACCCAGGTGGTCTCACCACCTGCTCGGGCGAGGGCAGGACGGCATCACCCTGAGTGTCCCCCTCTGTCCCCATCCCCGTCCCCAAACCTGTACCTTCGATGCCGCTGATGATTTTGAAGCAGCGGGTGGTGAACCAATAGGAGATGAGGAGGAGGATGGCGATGAGGGAGGCATAGAGCAGGCTGTCGTTGTGCAGGGATGTCCTCTCCATGGCTCCATCCCGTGTGCCCGCCCGCGCCCCCCGCCCAGCCCGCCGCGCTATCTGGGGCAGCCCTGCCCCGGCCGTCCCCCGGCGCCGCCGGAGCCGGCCACGGCGGGCAGGGAGGCGGGGGGCCGCGCGCGCGGGCACGCAGGAAATTGGGAGCGCCATGTGAGAGCCAGGCTCCCAAACCAATTACCTTAATTGTGCTCCGGCAGCACATGGCAAACGGTTAAAAATAGCCCGCCCGGCCCGGAGGGGGGACTCTGGTACCATCAGCCACAATGAGGGAGCGGGAGCTGTGGGAGGGGAGGCAGAGCACAGACGGCGCTCGCTACATATGTGGCTGCTCCGACACAGCAGGGCCAAAGAAAGGGAAGGGGCGTTCGGCTGCCCTGGGCATGAGGAAAGCTGCTCGGAGCAGGGGGGATGTCCCGTAGGCCAGCTTGTCCCCAGGGAGCAGGCTCAGCACCTTGCTGCCAGCCTGAGGGAGGGGACACTGGAGGCTGCGCTGCCCAGGACGATGCATCCCGGGATCAGCAAACACCAGGCTCTTCCCTTGGGATGTGTGTGCCTGTCCTTGCTCCAGCCACCAGCTCCTCGGCTGCTCTCATCCGCATGGCGCACACACCAGGTGTCTTGTCCTGCCGCTCTTTGCATAGACCTTGTCCCATCCTTGGCCCCGCAGTGACACCCAAGGGACCGGGCGCCAAGGGTGCCGAGGTGCCACCAGCCCACGGCTCGGTGCCGGGGAGGGGACCGGCCCTGCCAAGCCGCCCCGGGTGCCTCCTGCCCTGGGCACAGCGGTGACAGGACACGCGGCCCTGGCCGGCACCACGTCCCACTTCGGGCTGTGACGAGAAGCACCGCGGAGAGTCCCCCGCCCCCAGGCAGCTCCCCGCAGTTCTGCAGCGCTGCCAGCCAGCACGGCCCTGCCACCAGCTAAAATTAACCGCCCCGCCAACCACCCGCTGCGTATAAATAGCAGTGCCCTGGAGCGGGCTCCTGCCCGGGAAGCGGCTCTGCGCACGCAGCGCGCTCAGCCGGGGCACGCGGCGGCCAAGACCCAGAGCCATCTGGATGTCACTTGGCGGCTCCCAGCACTGTCCCCACTTCATGAAGGGAGTGGATGGGCATGGAATGGCGATTCCCTCATCCCCCATGGTCCCTTCTCTTTGGGAGAGGACCATGCACCCAAGCACCATGCAGTGAACCACGGCCAGGCTGTGCCCGGCCCGGCAGACGCAGGACGGGTGCTCCTTGCCTGGCACTGCTGGCAGGGCAGGGTGCCAGGATGCAGCGGGGTTTCACTGCTCCCCAACATGTGCCGGAGGACCCGCTGGGTCACTGCGGAGGTCACGGTCCACGGGCACAACTGGGCAGCAGCTGCCAGGCCCCTCGGATGCCACCGACCCCAGCCTGATGGATAGGAGCCTCTCTTTTTTCTTTTTGGTTCTCGGGGCCATCATCCATTAGGGAGAGTTAAATTTAGGTTACAGCTGATCCCTTATTACCTCGCTGCTAATCAGAGCGCGAGCAGATTATTAATAAGCACATTAAAATATTGGCGAAACGCTATTTTGGGAACGTGAAGTCACTTTTTTAATCTGGTTAATTGATTGAGTCATTTCTCTTTTTTTTTCCCCCTTTGGCAACCTGTCCTTGGCCGGCTCCCCTGGGTACCCAGCACCCCGGGTCCCGGGACCCACAGGAAAGAACCAGGGGACCACCCTGGCCTGCAGCAGGGAGGGCCTCGTCCCCACCTAAAGGGGACATCGCGGGAGGACGGGGACTGCACTCGGGTGACCTGCGTGCCCGGCAGAGCGGCAGATGGGGAGGAGAGGATGCTGAGGTGGGGAGAAGGCTCTGCAAAGCCCAGGTCCAATTTCCAAGATTTAGACCTGCCAGGCTCGGGATTTCATCCCCCTCCAGCATTACTCATAGCTCAGGAGGGCACTAGGAGCATGGGGAGGAGTGGTAGCTGCTCTGCCTTCGGTGCTGGACGTGGTCCTGTGCTGCACGGCACAGCACGGCACAGCACGGCGCTGCCAAGCTCTCTACCTGACCACCTCACCAGTTGTGGGGATGGCAGCACGCCGGGCACTGAGCCTCTGCCATGGCTGGATCCTCTCTCCAGTCAGCCCTGGAAAGTGGAGGGAAATGCCTGCAAGGATGCAGGGATGTGCCAGGGAGCTGGAGGCAGGAGCATCCCACGTTCTTTGGCTTCCAGCCTTGCCCAGCTCAGTGGCTTTATGGAGGTGAATGCCTTGCCGGCCTGGCTGCCCACACCGAACCAGCCCCACATGGCACCTGCAGCAAGGCACAGCCCAGCATGCCTTGGAGGGCAGAAACCCCCTCTCCGGGCTGCCCTGGCACGGTGTCCCGATGCCTGCAACAGCCCATGGGCTGCACCAAGGGGGTCCCAGGGTGCTCCCGTCTGCCCGTGCCGGGACAGGGAGATGCCCTCGGACAAGGAGGGGATAGAGCTGAGGAGGTTTTTCCTGGCAGGTTGGGCCCAAGGGAAGGCGGTGCAAATCACAGCCCCATTGCAAGGAGTGACGTGGGCACGCTGGCCCAGTGCAGCCTTCCCCGCGCTCCCAGCACAGCACATCCTGCCCTGGCACTGCAAGACCCCGAGACACAATGCAGGGCTGGGCCACCCATGGACAGTGACCAGTCCTGGGCACAGAGGCAATGGGACGGGGACACAGGGTGCCCAGGGGGGCTCCCTGCTCTGGTCTCATCCCGGCTGCAGCAGCCCGAGGTGCCAAGGGGCTCACAGAGCCGTGTTGCTCCTGCCCCAGTGATGGCAAGAAATCAAGGGACACAACTGTGTCCTCAGGACGGGGTGGTATCTCCAAGAGGCAGGACAGGAGCCAGGCAGTTGGGTCCCTCATGGGCACAGCCCTGCCCACGGAGGCAGGAATGCCTGGAGAGGCAGGGAAGGGTCCAACCAGTGGTGATTTATTTGCACAGCAGGTTTCTCGCGCCTCTTTGCTCTGCTCCGCACCAGCCCCCTCCCCAGCTGAAGCGGTCCTGCCAGCCCAGGTCCACAGGGACCTTCCAGAGCTCCTCTTGTCCCCATGAGCATCTCCAGCTTTGCGCCGCCAGGAGCGAGCGCAGCCGCGCGGGGCTGAGACTCTCAGCTCCACTCAGTGCCGGAGCAGCCGCCCCCTCCCCAATAACGGCGCGGAGAAGGTCCTCTGCCCCACACAGCCTGCACCCCCGGGGCGGCACCTACCTTGGGAGAGGGTCCCGGTGACAAACTGGTAGAAGAAGCGGATCACCCGGCCCAGCTGCCTCTTGCAGCGCTGCTGGCAGTGGCTCATGGCTCCAGCTCACGGCGCTGGGGAGGGACCCAGCCGCGCGCCCTCCCGGCAGGCAAGCGGCCCCCCAGCTTCTCCGGGCGCCAGGCAGTGCCCGGGGGGGCACAGAGCCGTCCTTCCCCGGGGCGATCCTGCGGGCATCCGCGGCACGTGCAGCCCGGCAGGGAGGGCAGCGGCAGAGCCCCGCGGCACGGCGGCAGCCGGGCCCCGGTCCCAGGCGGCAGGAAGCCAGCCGGGAAGTTTTGTGCCGGGATGATCCTGCGCGGGCTGGCTGCGAGGCAGCGGTGCTGCCGGCAATGCCCCTCCTCGGGCTTCAGTGCTGACCACCGGCCCCAGGAAACGTGTGAGGGAGCAGGGGGCGCGGGTGAGCCCCTGCTTTGGTGCCAGCACACAGCCCCTGTGGGCTGCAAAGTTGCAGGAAGAAGTGGCCCAGGGATGCTGGGGCCGGGGAGCCCCGCGGTCCCAGGCGGCTCTCCCGGAGAGGCGGAGGGACAGCTCCCGGGGAAGCTGAGTCCTGAGGCGCCCCGGCTCCTGGTCCGCCCCTTGGCACGGCTCGACCCGGCACTTCCCGCCCCGGGAGCCAGAGGCACGTTGGTATGGCAACCCGCACACTCCACAGGTCCCGCTGACCAATGAGGCACCGCTGCATCCCAAGGCCACCCCTCGCCAAGAGCGGGGAGCGATGCTTCCTCCAGAGCGGAGCCGGCACCGAGCGCATCCTGCATCCCTAGGCATCAGCTGTCTGCTCCAGCTATCAAGCGCTGTGAGTGTCCTGCATCCTGGGGTATCCATCGCCCACTCCAGCCAGCTGGCACTGAGAGTGTCCTGCATCCCAAAGCATCAACCATCCGGCACTGCGAGCATCCTCCAACTCCAGGCATCAGCCCTCTGGCACTGCAAGCACCCTGCATCCCCAAGCACTAGCCATCCGCTGCAGCTGGCTCCACGAAGGGGAGGAGATGAGGGATGGGAGGAAGAGGAGCAGATTCCCAATCAGGCTGAGCTCAGAGCTGCTTGCTCCAAAGCTCAGCCTCGCAGCAAACTGGTACTTCACACAATGTGTCAGAGTGAGAAGTGTCAGGCGCGTGGCAGCAGTGGGATTTCCCTGCTCCCAGAGCAACCCTGAGATGCAGTGTGCAGAACTGCCACCACAAGCATCCTGTCCCTTGCCCCAGTCCCATTTTTCCATCTGCAGTTCCCTGTCCACATCATATCCGTGCCTCACACCAGTGGGATCTCGGCTCTGCCTCCATCTAGGCTCTATTAGCTCATTAGCTTCATCTCTTATTAATGGGGGAGGAGGCAAAAAAAAAGGGGCCTGATGGAAATTACAGCTTCTGTGATTTCCCTGCTGGGAAGGGAAAGAGGGTGCAAGGAGGATGCTGCCAGGAACATCCAGAGGGGCTGGTCCCCTCCAGCACTGCAGCAAAGAGCCCAAGGGAAGGGACAAAAGCCCCCTTATGGGTTGGCATGGGGTCAATTCATCTGCACCCCACTCCAAAACAAGGAATATCCTCTGCAAACCAAGCCTTCCCTGACTATTATACCAGCTACGCTGTTGCAAGGGGACATCATTCAACACCACGAGTCAGAGGAGACCGGTGACCCACACGGGCCCTTACACCCTACCCCACCAGACCCAGTCTTCCCGAGCACCAAAGTACTTTCAGTGACACCCTTTGATGCAGGTGGGCAAGCAGGAGCAAGCAAAAGCGCCCAGAGGGGATGGGGGTTTAGGACCCTCACCTGCCCCTGGATATCTTGGGGAAGATCAAAGTGACTGGGAAGAGGCCAGCAGGGTCCTTGGGGCAAAGGCACTCGGTTCCTGACCCCAGCCCTCCTGAGAGGGCACCCTGGGCCCTCTGCTTCCAGCCTCTGCAGGAGGGTCCCCTCTCACCTGGCTCCAGTAGGCAAAGCAAGACTCAGATCTGTCCCTGGCAGGGTACCTCGAGCAGGTTTCATACTGCCTGACCCCAGACAGGCCACTCTCCCGCTCTGCGGAGCCAGCGCCAACTCAGCCAGGCCTGTGCACACTCCATGGGCAGCCTGAAGGGTCTGCAACCCAGGCGCATGGGCAGAGCGGGAGACCCAGCCAGAAGGGTGTGGGATGGGAAGCGTAGGATCAGACTGGGAGGGGAAGGGATCAGGAGACCCAGCAGCACCATGAGACCACAAGGCCAGATGTATCTGTGTCCCTGTGGACCTCCAAAGCTCCCCTTCCTGGCACCTTCCCTTTGCACCCCTGCGGGCTGTGAGGAAGGAGCAGGGCACAGCAGGCCCCTTCCCTGCGGCATCCCGGAGCTCCCGGCTGGGACAGCCTGTTTCTTGCCGTGATCATGTCCCACGAGCGGGGTGACACAAGCCCAAATCCTGTGAACCTCCCCGTGCTGCCTAGGACGGGGACAGCGCTATGGTATCGCTCCTGGCCAAAGCGTTGACAGTCTGCGGGATACAGGCGAGGTGGCAGAACAGCCACAGGAGGGTGCCAGAGCCCAAGAACACGACAGCCAAGGAGCAAGTTTGCGGGTGCAGCCCGTAACCACCCACCGAGGGAGCAAGGTCCCCCCGGCTGGGAGAGTGGCTCCATCCCAGCAGGTCCAGGGCAGCGGGGAGGCTCAAGCACCACCCTGTCTCCCTGGGCCAAGGTTTCCATGCGGTGTCACCATGTCACTGTACAGTGCCACGGTGCCGTTCCTGCTGCCTGACGCTAAGAGGAGCCCACACACAGCGCAGAAGCGGCACCGCGGCCACGGGGAGGTGACATGGGGACATGGCTCGTTCAGCCAGCTGTGGCAGCACACGGAGGACAGGAGGGGGCACCTACAGATGTGTCCCCATGTGCTGCTGCATGGGGCCACCTGAGCAGAGCCACAGAAGTGTGGGCACAGATGCACGGGACCTGTGAAGGACACCCTGCATGGACACGTAGCCGCTACACAGGCCTTTGCGGGCTGAAGGGACAGTGACAGCACTGGCAGAGGGGACAACATGGCTCTCCATGCTGGAGACATCGCTCTGGTCCCTGTGCAGGCCCTGCCTCCCCCCAGAGACAGCTGCTCAGCAGACGCCTCCTTCTTCAGGAACCAACATTGGGGCTGGTACCTGTCACAGGAGCGCGGCGGGGCTCAGCCGGGGGAGCTCATGCTGCTTCCCGACCATGCAATATTTATTAGAGGCACCACAAAGAGAAGAGGAAATAAGAGATGCACAATGCGGGGGGAGCAGACGCATCGCTCGCAGGCAGCTCAGCCCGGCGCGGCCGAGCCCGCAGGGCAGCTGATCCAGGTCCTGGGGGGTCCTGATCGGGTCTGGTGCCCGGGCAAAGGGAGGACAGCGTGACCCGTACCCCGATGCCCTGGCCATGGCCCCTGCAGCACGAGCGGAGCGTCTCGTTCCAGCAAAGGTGCAAGGTTGGGGCGCAGAGCTGAGCAAGTTGCCCAAGCAGCTCTGCACGGCCGAGCTTTGCTGCTGCGCTCAGTCCCGGGATGCCCCTGTCCCGGGACCATCCCGGCTCTCCCGGTGCAAACGCCGCCACAAACCGGCTGTGTGACGGAGAGGGCTGGCACGCCGGGCTGTGACTGGCTTCCATCACAAACCGGCGGTGACAGCCCAGCTCCTTCATGGCCCATGGATCTTGTTAAAAACTGCACGTGGCGCGAGCCGTCTGCCAGGGAAGGGGGCTGCCCAGTGCCCGCCTCTGTGGGGACCAGGGTCCCCCAACATGCTGCTTCTGGGGGGTTGAGCCGAGCACACAGCCACAGAGCAACCTTGAAATGGAGGGGAAGGAACAGGAACACCCCGATGGCAGGGACCAGCGGGTGAGTGGCTGGACAGACAGACACGGGCTCCACCAGCAAGAGCCCCCCGCGAGGTGCCCATGCCCCCCCGAGCCGGCTGGGCTCGCACTGTCCCCCTGTGCCCCTGCACTCTCCCTGCTGCCTCTTCCAGCCCTCCGTGCTCTGCCTGGGCACCAGCTCCTCCAAGGCTACGTATTTTTAAGTCACTTCTGCTAAATATTTTAGAGATTACACAGAAAAGCTCTCTGCACGGCGGCACAGCAGCCCCATCAGCACGGCAGGGGGGCCACAGCCCCCGCGGCCATTGGGGGCTACATAACACATCATCCCCGCAGCCGTCAGTGACCGACGGGCCCCGCAGGCATCTCCAGCCCATGCGACGGCGCCTGGGGCCCTCCACGCTGCACGCAGGGCAGCGTCCAGCGCCCATGTCCCCTGCTGCCCCCCGGCCCCTGCCCAGCCTGGCCCCACCGGCAGCCCCCGACCCACGGGCAGCTCTCGCCAGGCTCGGCCCCACGGCGAGGCCAGGCCCCCACAGCAGGGCCCTTGTCCCCCTGTGCCACCGGCAGAGGTGCCCGCAGGCAGCAGCGCCACAGCCGGCGCAGGGGCATCCCGAGGGCACGGGCTCAGCCTGCCGCAAGTCTGAGGGGGCCCCTGGAGACGGGCCTTCTAAGCTGACGTTTTGGGGACAGGAAAGCTATTTTGGGTTGTTTCGGAGGCAGTGTTTCCATCTCGCTCCGTCTCTCTGCTGGAGGGAGGGATGTTCTCCCAGGCACAGGGGTGCTGCTGGGCCGGGGTGCAGTGCTGCAGCCCAGCACTGCTGGGGCATCCCGGCCCCTCGGTGCCCACCAAGACCCCTGCAAGGCCAGAGCAAACCCCTCTGCATCGGCAGAACTGCGTGCCCTGTGCAGAGACCTCCGAGAGGGGCACACGGGGCTGAACAGCCACCCCCTCCCAGGGAGCCCCCATTGCTCCTGAGAGGATTAGAAGCGCCTGGCAGTTACCCAGGGAGGAGCAGGGCCTCCGGGCGCAAGACCTGCTGAGAGGCTCAGAAATAAATATGTTAATAATCAAATATCCACCCAGCGCCTGAGCTCACGGGAGGACTTTCAAGTCTAATTAGCAGCAGATTTGTACCATCGCTGTCGGGGCTCGAGGGACAACTCACGGAGGCTCCCGCAAAGCACGAGCCGTGGCTATGATTAGCGGGCGGCCTCCCCATTGCGAGGATTGCCTCCAAATCCCGCTTCTGCTCCAGGCTCAGGTAAGCCGGGATGAAAGGTGCCCTAAGGCTTCCGTCTGCACAGAGTGAGGCCCTCACTGCAAATCTGGGGGACGCAGGCAAGCGAGGAGGCTCCATCCCCAGGTGCAGGAGGTGCCCCTGCCACCCCAGACACACGTGCTGCACATTTCAGCACCGGTGCAAAGAGCTGCCCTCGCCCCACACGTGACATCGAAACCACCAGGCCCAGCACGAGACGCT
Organism: Tinamus guttatus; assembly: GCF_059628265.1. Classification (NCBI taxonomy): domain Eukaryota; kingdom Metazoa; phylum Chordata; class Aves; order Tinamiformes; family Tinamidae; genus Tinamus; species Tinamus guttatus. The sequence goes on from NW_028288848.1 coordinate 6,655,856, forward strand.
GCTTGCACAAGGAAGAGCAGAAGCTGGGGCTCCATACAGAGGGATTGCGCCTGGGAAGAGGATGCTCCCGGGCTGGGGACTTGTCTGCGACACTCATCGGTCTCCACGACAGGCTGGGCCGACCAGCCGCAGCTCGTCGCAGCGCTTCGTCTAGGGCGGAGGCCGGCGCTGTCAGATCCGGCCTTTCCCTAATCCATCACGCAGGACGGGGTGCGCCCGGGAAGTCCTCCCGCAGCCCCAGCGCGCCAGGCATCTCTAGCAGGGCTGTAGCTGGCTCTGCTGCCACAGCATGGGCACAACGGGGCGCCTGGCAGGTCCCCTGGGCTCTGCGTGGGCCACTTCAAAACAGGGAGCAGCACCGGGACGGGGCCGTGGGCCTTGTGCCCAGGGCACCTCCTCCGGGATGGAGACACAGACACTGCAAGCGAAGGTGTTGGTCACCCGGGGACATGCTGCAACCACCGTCCTCTCCCCACGTGCTTTCTCCAGGGATTTTGAAGCCCCTCTCCACACCACACAGCATGTACAAACCCGCAGGCCTCGATGCCAAACCCTGGCATCCTCCAGCACCAGCGCCCTGGCCTCATCCCCCAACCCTCCACCAGCAGCACTGGGTCCTCTGCATCAGCAAGTGACGGGTTAATGGCCCCTCGCTTCCCCACCTTTATTTAGATTATTTAATTAAGAGGTGCTAAAAGCAAAGATGTATTATGCGGGGAGCAACAGGAGGCTGTAATTACAGCCAGGCTGAGAAAACAAGTGGTGGTGGGAGGCACTCAGTGTCCCCATCTTGCCCTTCCCATGGTCCTGGGGCACAACCAGCCGCAGGCAGCGGTGGGTTTGCAATGAGCCACTTCGAAATATTAAACGTTGCCTCCTCCATCCCTGATCAGCCCCAGGCAGAGAAAACTCACTGCATGGCTGGTGTGAAGGGACAAAGTCCCTGTATCTGGGGACACCTGGGGCATCCTGCAGCTTTCCTCCTTGGAGAAGCCCAAGGTGGATGCTGTGCAGGGTGGATATCCCCACAGCCCCTGTCTGCAGCCCCTGCCCACGGACAAGGGCATCGCAGCCAGGATGTGCAGGGAGCGCACGGCCACCTCCTCCCCTTGCCTGCTGCCCCTCCGCCATCCCCAGCCCTTCCCTTCACTAAATCCTCCTGCTCTCAGCCCAATCCTCTTAGGTCTCCCCACTGCAACTGCAGCGTCTTTAAATTAATGCCCGGCCGAGCGTGGGAGAGAAGGAAATTAACCCTGGGGGGAGGCAGCCTGGCCACGTGCTCCCACGATGTCTCTTTGCCAGGAAAGGCCTCCTCACCCTCGTCTGCCCCCATGGCGGGGAAGGGGCTGGATGTGCCACGGTCCAGAGCATCGACAGGCGCTGGTCCTGGTGCAACAGCACCCTCGTGGTCCCAAGCTACGGCGGGCGAAGGTGGCGAGATCCCCCCTGCCAAACACACCCCAGGGATGCAAAGCATCCCAGATCCGGAGCCTGGACGCTTGAGAGTGACAGCTCTGCCGGCACGTCCACGCCCAGCAGAGCATGGGCAGCCGGGATGCAGTCTGGTATGCAGCCGGGATGCAGTTTGGGATGCAGCCAGAATGAGCCTCTTGGTGAGCAGGACAGGCAGCCACAGAGACAAGGCCATACCCTGGAGAGACTCTGTGTCTTTGGGAAGACACCTGGGACCTACTTGGGAAAACACCTGGAGATGATTTGGGAAAACATCCAGGGCTGAAACAAGGGATCATCCCAGAAATCACCCGCTCCCTGCCCTCTCCCAGGGCAGCCGTCAGGTCCCTAAGGCCACTGTGCCCAGAGGAGCCGGGCGACGCTGCTCCCGGCGGCGGGTGCTCTTACTGATCCTCTTGTTATGTAACAAATTATTCCACTCGCATTAATGACTTTGCGGCAAAGGGGGAAATGACATGAATGATTCCTGGTGCCTGCGAGTGACTCACTTTGCCCGGCGGAGGGGAGATGCACGAGCCGGGAGCGAAGCTGCGGGGCCGGCACAGCCCACGAGCAGGCTGCCAGCCGCCTCCGAGGCACTTCCCGATGGAGAGTAGGGAGGAAAGCAGGAGACGCCCCCGGATGATGGTCCCAGGGGACAGTGGGTGGCCCGGCAGGCACAGCCCCCAGGGGACATGGGGACCAGCTGCAAACGCAAGGTGTGACATTCTCAAGGGATGCAGCATTCGCCAGACGTGGCCGCGACCCTATGGCAGATGCCACCAGACCTCCGGGCGCTCCCACCAGCAGCCCCAGCTCTGCCCTGTCCCGGGAGCACCTCCAGGATGGATGTCCCTGCCGTCACCACCAGGCCAGCCCAAGCACCCCCTGGGGCACACACGGCTCGAGGGACTTGGCAAAACCGCTGCCAAGGAGCCCCAGGGTGGGGGACCCTTGCAGAGGACCAGGCAGATTAGTGCCTTTAAAGGCATTTAGAGGCTTTCGGTAAGCAATGCAATTTAAAAAAAACAATCAATCTAGCAAGAAGTGATTATCTGAGAGGACCAGGAGAGCAGCTCGTCTCTCTAATCTTGTTAGTGAGGAGGCCACGCGCTCTCCCCGGCTCGCACGGAGATCCGCAGCTCCGGGGCCCAGCCTGAGGCCGGGCTCGGCAGAGCAGGGGGGAGACGGCTCCGTCCGGAGACCCCAGTGAGGGACATGAGCAGTGTCCAAACTCATGGGCCTGGACACGGAGAAAGTGCAGTTAAGGGAGCAGACGCATCCATGTCCTGCAGTGGGGCACAGGGCCTGGAGACGGAGGCAGGGTCCCCTTTCTGCCCACAGAGGCGCAGTGACAGAGTCTTGCCAATATCCCAGGTTGCTCCCAGTGGGAACACTGCTGTCACCGGATGGTGTTCCCAGTCCCAGGATGCTCCTATCCCGGCAGCACTCCCACACTGCACGGAGAGGACCATGGCTCCAGGGGGACATGGCACAGGGCAGCCCATCCTGTCCCCTTTTCCCTGCTCAATCTCTCTTCAGGAGCCTGTCCTGGATGGGGACCCTGCCCTGCTGACTGCCCACAACGACACGGAGCTGCAGCCCGTGGGCTGCCAGTGACCCGCTCCCTGGGGAGAGACCGTGGGCAGATCCATCCATCCCTGCCGCCAGCCGGCACCAGCCCTCAGCCCTGCCGGGCTGCAAAGGCCTGAGCATCCCCTGCCCTTCTTTTGGCGGCGGCACCAGAACTCCTGGGATTCACAGGGGATGGGGACACAACTCTGCAGTGCCCGACCTGTCACTTGCACCACTGCCTCCTGTTGGGGGGCAAAGCCACCAGCTCGTCCCAGTCGCAGCCCAGGATTCTTAGAGCTCCCACATGGATGGGAGCGGGGCCGGAGCGGGAATCGGCCCCACAGCAGCTGCACTCGGAGCTGAGTCCCCTGCCCCAGCCACGTGTGCTCAGCCTGTCCCCAGGAGCCCGGTGTCCCCAGCTGCGGGCGCAGACGGGACCCCGTCTCTCTCCGCACGCAGACGCCGGCGCCGTCGCGGGGCCGGGAGCGATGCCGGCTCGCCGAGCGCCACGGCCCGCTGCCCAGCCGGGCGCCACGGCCGCCTCGCTCCCGTGGGCACGGGCTGCCGGCCCGGATCCGCACCGGGACGAGCGCGGAGGCTGCGGCCGGGCGCGCAGGAGAGGGGCGACAGGGTGACGGCGCGCACAAGCGCACACACGTGTGCGGTGCTGCTGCCCCAAGGGCGCCTGTGCACCCAGCTGAGAAAAGAAACCTTTGGGAAGACCAAAACCCGGGGACGCCATCCCCCTGCTCCCGCGCCGGCAGCCCAGGCTGCCCACGGCAGCGTCCTGCCCCCGTCTCCCCGCTGCCGGCTCCATCTCCAAACAAGCTAATTACTTACTCGGGTCCCTTGGGGGCCGCGCCAACCCGCTTTAATTTGAAGCAAAAGGCGAATTTACTTAAAAGCCAGAATCAAACAGAGCCAGAGCAGCCCAGAGGCCTTGAACATCCTCCTAAGAGCCTCCTGCAGCTCTCCCAGGCCAGGGCTGCTCCAGAGGGCCTCCAGGCACAGGGTCACCCACCCCATGCACTGCCACTCTCCCCTAGGCGATGCCCACGAGGGTCACGGGTTAAATAGGACCCGCAGTCCTGCTGCCGTCTCCTGCTGGGGAGCTGCTTCACAGCCCCGTGCCTGCTCAGAAATAACCCCCGTGGGTCTCATCAGAGGCCCTGGATCCCCTCGCCACAAGACAGAGCCCCTCACCGTGGCGTCAGGGAGGCAGCCGGCCCGGCTCAGCCCGCCCCGCACTCGGGGCCCATCAGAGAGATTCATTTCACCAGAGGCTCATTCATCTGCAGCACGATTAAAGCCCAGGGCCAGGATCCATGCCGGCGGCAGGAGAGCGATTTGCCAGCAGATGGATTTATCATCTCCCAAGCACAGCAATTTGGCTTAAATGACACCGAACCACTTCTCCTAATGAAAACACCGCTAATGAGCGCAGCCAGCACGGGCAGGAGGGGCAGCTCCGCTCGGGGGTCCCTGCCCTCCTCTGCAGCGCGACACACGGCCAAGGCGCGAGGCTCCGCTGGGACCAGCGCGGCCCATCCGAGGAGCAGGGCACATTTGGGCCCCGCCAGCACAGCAGGAAGCAACGCGTTTGGGCCAGAGATCCCCCAGTGCTTCCCGTGCTCAGCCCTGAATGTGCCTCCGAGCTGGGACGCGGGAGGCCAAGAACAACCGCGTGGCCCCGGGCGCTGCCCCGCGGCGTGCGAGGCCAATGGCCCCCGGCCGAGGCGGGCAGGGGGCTGCAGACAAGCCAGGACAGCAAAGGGGCCGAGGCGGGGGCAGGCGCGGGGGAGGCAGCAGACACACGAGGCAGAGGCAGGCAGCGCTCCCGGGCCCTGGGAAGGTGCAGTGTCCGTCAGCGCACGGCGCCGCCACGCAGGGGCACCCCTGGGCGTCCCCTCGCCGTGCCCACCCCGGGGACGTGGCCCGGCCCGGAGGGGAGGGCGCGGGGGCGGCAGCAGCGTGGCCGGGGGAGCGGGAGATGGGCAGGGGATCGGCTCCCACGGGCACCCCGGGCAGCAGGAGCAGTCTCGGATGCGTGGCAGCCTTCGAGTTGGGGCCCGTGAAAGCCCTCCAAGTGCGTGTCAGCCCTCCCGGGCGCTTCTCCCAAGGGGATGGCCCTGCCAGGCCCCGTGCGCACACAGGAGCGGGACAGAGCGGGTGCCAGCCGTGTCCCGGGCACCCTCACGTGCAGGGGAAGGGAAAGGCGGCTCTGGGCACTGGCGAAGCGCTGCTGTGGTCTCAGACACACTCCTGTCCCGAGCCCCCCGGGACACATTCGCACGCATGGCAGCACGCACACGCATACGCATCCGCACGCACACGCATCCGCACGCACACGCATCCGCACGCACACGCACGCATCCCCACAGCCAGCCTCGCGCCCACCTCACACCCAGCCCTCTCCATCCTGCTGCTCCAGCACCCCACACACCCACACTGTTACGGGGGAGACCCCAGGGCCGCCACCGCCCCACAGTAATACTGCACCCCAGCAAGTCCTCCAAGGGGATCCCAAGGTTGCCGTGGCCAGGAGAGCCGCAGGGCCCCTCTGCGCGGGCGATGCCGGGCTCGGGGCCGCGGTACCTCCGTTGCTCTGGTCCTCTGCCATCGCTCCTGTGCCGCGGGCTGTGGCCAGAGCGCTCCCGAGGCACCGGCCCGGGCTCTGCTCGCACAGTAATCACTTGTGGCATTAGAGGGCTGGGGGAGTAATGTAATTTATGGGTGGCTTTTATTTCTCGCCAGCGTCATCTAAATATCCCGGGAATGGACTGCTTTAATTCCTAGCGGCGCAGCGTGCGCGCTTCCCTCCTCAGCGTGATGCCCGGGGCCCCCGCGCACGGTCGGGCCCGCAGGGTCCCCGGTGGCCCCGGCGCCCTCCCCGCGCGGTCCCGGCGCCCTCCCCGCGCGCCGCCCGCGGCGCCGCTTCCATTCACTCGCTCGCGGGGCTCACACACACATCCACGTGCAGCGCTCGGCAGCCCGCGGCTGCTCCCGCCAGCGCCCAGGGCGCCAAAACGGTGCTGAGGAGGGAGTGTTGCTCCGTGCTGCGATTTCCACCTGATATTTATTTTATTTTGTTTTGTGTAAATCAATGGCTTGTCGGGGATGGTGCTCTGGGTTTCCACTCTGAGCTCTTCTGCTTTTGACTGGGGCATTTTCCACCCTACTCCCTGTGTGCACAGACGGGAGCCTCATCTCCCCATCTCTGTCTCTGGGGAGGCAGCAGCACCCGCTGTTGCCCCAGCAATCACTGGAGCAGCTGTGGGTCTCTCTCCCCTCCCCACACCAAGCACTCTCTCGCTGAGCCCTCCTTGCCTCGCAGATGTCCCCATGGAGCAGGGCATCGAGGTGCCCCAAAGCCCCAGGAAAATCCCAACCTGCCCGTGCTTGTCCCCAGACTGGCCTGAGTTACAAATGCTCGGAGAGGGAGGGAACACCCACCTCCACTGCTTGCTCAGGACTTTGCTACAAAACCCTATGGCTCCCTTGGGTGCCAGGTCCCCACCACGTCCCCAGAGGGAACTCAAGGAGTCCAGGCTGGTTATGAGACGTGGCCTGGAGCCATTGCAGCCTTCCCTGAGCTCAGGCTGCACCCCCTTCTCCTCCCTTCCCCATCACTGCCATGGTTTTCCTGCAGAAAAACAACTTTTCCTCACTGAGGTGCGCGTGGAAGCAGGGACACCTTCGCCGTACACAGCCAGCGCCAGAAAGCCAATGCAGGTGGAAACTGCAGGAACGCAGCGGGACCAGCTCCCACCCCAGGAACCTGGCTCTGTCCTGGCAGCTGGAAAACGAGCCCTGGCCTGTCCCGTGCCTCAGTGTCCCACGCTGGGGAGCGGGCAGGGGCCGGCAGAGCTGCCTGCTCCCCTCTGCCCAGGGCTCTGCTGCTCGTTTGCAAGCCCAGGCAGAAAAGGTCTCAGCCTCGGAGAGACTGAAGTTTATTTTTAACCTTGGTTTGATTTAAACCCATATGGGCATTTCAAAGTTACCGGAGAAACCAAAAGTTGTGTGTGGGTTTCGAGTTCCTACACAGCTCAAAAATATCTTTCCTGCAGCACGGCCGCGCCGGCAGCCGAGCAGCATCCCCCTGCGCGGAGCAGCTCCGGAGCGACGGCTCCTGCCTTGCCACATCCTGGCAGGACAAGCACGGCCGGGACTCGGGAGCCACCCGTGCACGGGCCCCGGTGCCTTGGGTGCCAGGTACCCAGCACTGGCACATTGGCTCCGACGCAGCCCCATGGGGCAGGGAGGAACTGCCGCCCCAAGGGGGAACTGCCGCCCTGTTTCACAGCTGCTGGGACAGAGGCCTTGGAAGGGGGTGAGATTTGGCCTGATGGTCCCTCCGTGGGGGAGCCAGGGAGTCCCCAGCTCCAGCGCAGCCGCTTTGCCAGGGGACAGGAGGGGACAGGGTGTGATGGATGGACATTGGTGGTGTGACTTGGGAAGCTGGGTGCTTCCCTGCTAGGGACCCAATAGGGTCACATCTGCTCTCCTTGTCCCAAAAGCACCCACTTCACAGGCACCCTACTCCAGCCCCGAGGCAAAGCATCCCTGCCCTGGCAGGAGGCTGCACTCGTCCCTAGGTGGGGGAGACACAGGAGGGGACTGCCAGGGAGCTGCAGAGTGGCAAGAGCCACCTTGGGCAACCTCACTGCACCCCGGGATGTGGCGGGGGGTTAAGGCCTAGTGGAGGGTGCCCATCACGAAACCCCGCTGTCCAGACGAGCTCAGGAGCGGGAGTGACAGAGGGCAGCCTGGCGGGGCTGGAAGGGATCCCTGTGCCCTGCTGCCCGGGGGTAGGAGGGAGCAAGGGGGTAGGAGGGAGCGAGGAGGGGGCCTTTTGCAGAGGCTTTTTGCAAACCCGCCCGGGGGCGACTTCCCCAAGGCACCGCGGGACCCCCCCGACTCCGCCCCGGGACCGGGACCGTCGCTCTGCTGCAGCCCCGGCCCCCCCCCCGCCCCGGGCGAGGCGCGCGGGGAAGCGGGGCGGGCGGGGGCAGCTCTGCAAGCGGGCCGGGCCGGGCCGGGCCGGGCCCCCGCGCCGTGGTCCCGAGCGGCTGCTGCACCTTCCCGCGGCGGGCGCCACTCACCCGTGAGCTGGTCGTAGGAGCCGTCCAGGTCCCGCGAGTCGGACAGACTCTCCTTCCTGCCCTTGCTCCGCATCTTCCCGCGGCGGGGAGCGGCGGCCGGGGGGGGGAACCGGGACGGCTCCGCCGCCCGCCCCCGCCCCGCCGCCCCCGGCGCTCCCCGCGGCGGGAGGCGCCCGGCGAGGGGCCGGCAGCGCCGCTCGGCTCCGCTCCGCGCTCCGCGCCGCTCCGCTCGGCTCGCAGGAGCGCGCGCCGCCCCGCGCCCCGCGCCCGCCGCCGCCGGGGCTGGGCACGGCCGCCCCCTCCCTCCTTCCCTCCTTCCTTCCCTTCCTTCCTTCCCTCCCCGCCTCCTCGCGGAGCCGCCGGCCCGGCCCCTGTTGCAAACCCCGCGGGGAAACTGAGGCACAGCCGAGGCTGGGCGGGGGCTGCAGGACCCCCGGGGCTGCCCCAAGGGGAGGCTCCCGGGAAGAGCCCGGTCAAGAGCTCCCGATGCCCGGGCGCAGCCGGAGGTGGCGTCGGATCGGGGGAGCCTCAGAGCAGCCTGATGAGCCCTCAATAGCGACCGGAGGTCTCCCAGGAAGGAGAAGGACGGGAGATAGGGTGGACATGGGGCGCTCCCGGAGTGTCAGCTCCCAAACCAGGATGCTCCCAGGGGCCACAGGGAGAAGTCACTTTTGGACTGGGAATTGCCGAGGCAGGAGCACCATACCTTGCCACCCTGTGCAGCGCAGGGCTGGTGGCTCTCTGCAGTCCTGCGGCCCAAGGGCTGAGCAGGGACACAGGCTCCCCTGCCGGCCCCCACTGGGGTGACTTTGTCCCGGGCGATTGCAAGGAGCGGGTGAAGCAGCAGCACAGCCTGCAGGAGCTGCCAGGAGAGGAGCTGGGCACACGTGGCCCCGGGCCCTGCATCCCACTGCCCCCCACTGCATTACGATGCCAGTCCCAGCGATGCCGCCTGTGGCCCTCGCCCTGGGCAGAGGCAGCAGCCCCCGCCACGACAGAGCCCCACGCTGGGCACTCGCCCCCCGGCCGCCCCGGGCCCCTCCACGAGCCGCGGGCCGCAGGCACGGGGCTGGCGCGGCGGGGAGGGCGGGCGGGCGCTGCGGCGGCAGCGTGTTGTCAGCGTGCTTTGGTGTCAAGCCATGAAAGAAGCCGCCTTAGCGAAGCAGCGATGCTTAGCAACTGCCTGCATCTAAAAATAAGAGCCATTTAGCGAGGAAAGCGCGGCGGAGGAAGGCTTGGAGAACGCCGGGGGAAACGCGCTCCCCCAGCCCTCCCCGCAGCCCGGCCGTGAGCCCTGGGCTCAGCGCGGGGCTGAGGGGCTCCCGGGCAGCCGCGTGGTGCCCGGTGTGGGTGCCCAGCAGGGTTTCGGCAGCGGAGCCGCGCGCCAGGGGCGGCCCTGACGTGAGGGCCTGGCAGAGCCGCCCGGGGCAGGTTTTCACCTCTGCCATCCGCGGTCCGTGGGGAGGAAACGCGGCTATTTTTATCTCTGCTAAGAGCTGCCGCTGCCGCAGGCGAGCGCGAGGCGCCCTGCTGAGCTGGGCAGAGCGGGAGTGCGGGTGCTGCGGGGCAAGACGGGGCACCAAGCCCACCCCAGGGTGTCCGGACAGCTGAGGGGCCCTCCGCTCACAGGCACTCTTGTTAGTGGGTGCCAGGAGCCTTGCTGGGATTCACGGCTCTTGGCCTGGGAGCCTTGTTCCTTGCGGGAAAGGCACAGCCTGCTCTGGGCAGTGGGAGCCGGGGCTGTGGGACACACAGAACAGTCACAGAGGCGGCTGTGAGGCTCACCAGGTGGCCTGAGGACACGCGGTTCCAGCTCCGGGACGCTTGCTCCCAGCACTGCCGGGTGCACCGGTTCCTGCAGAGCCCCATGGAAGAGTCCCCAGACTCTGCACCAAACCTAGGACGACCTCAAGCTGCTCCCGTCCACGTGAGCAAGGCTGGAAAGGAGCATTCGGCATCACCACACCGGGCTGGGGCACAAGGGAGCTGCCGCCCCAGGCAGGAGCCCGAGCCACAAACCCCCCAGAAGGAGCTGGCGGCGGCTCTGCCGGGGGCAGCGGGGACAGAAAAAGATGCAATTTGACACTTCATTAGGTAACCACACGGCATTGATCTGCCCGTGCAGCCTCCGCCTTGTCTAATTGCATATCTCCATCCTTATTAATTCTATTGGAAAAGCAGGGAGCAGAGCTCAGAAGCCTGATCCTATCTTCAGGAAATTTCAAACAGAGATGTAATTGCCAAGTGCTTTAAATCACGGTGCGTTATTCATTGTTAACAGTATTTTAAAGCCACTGTCAGCAAGAGCCATCCTCGGGACGTGCTCTCAGCACATGCCATTAATCTTATTTTGGCTGCGGTCACCGGGTGCCTCTGGGCTCAAGTTTAGGGACAAGTTTAGGGACAGCCCTGCTGCCCGCCAGGACGAGGCCTCGTGAGCATGTGCCGAGCTGGGATGTGGGACTTGGTGGCGGCTTCCCTTCCTCAGAGCTTGGGAAGCTGCCCATGGAACCCACTGGGCAACTAAAATGCTCATCCCTGGGCATGGGCTCCTGGCAGGAGCTGAGAGTCCCCAGGACAGGGACCAGCAGCTGGGGAAGGAGCAGGGGGGAACTGCTGACCCTTTGATCCAGCGACTCCCTTTCTGCAAACCCACCTAGCTCCTGCAGGCACCACCCAGCAGGGACACGCAGGGAGGTGAGAGCCACTGTGAGATTCAGACCTGGGGAGAATTTGAGCTCCTAAAAATCCCGCAGATCTACGGGAGGAACAGATGCCTGCAAGCTGCCGGGTGAGCCTTGTGAAGGGGAGGGCTGCAGGAGAGGGGGGGCTGCATTTGCAAAATGCAAAACAGCAGGTGGGAGAAATCTGAGTGCGCGGGAGGGAGAAGGGACTTAGCATCACACGTTGCATCCTCGAAAGCTGGTCACCCGCCTCGCTCAGCCAGCGGGGAGGGATTCCCCACTCCTGCCATGAGGCTCTGCTCCCGGCCTCATCCCTTCTCTGCTGCTGCTGCAAAACTGGTGCAAAACAAGGGCAAAGCAGCAGGATTGTTTGGAAGGGCTCACTGAAGGGGAACCAGGTACTTTGCCCAAATTCACCTGCTCCCTTTACCCAGCCTCCAAGGACCCAAATGAAAACAGCAGCCACCTGCTGGCATTGGCCCCAGGACTGAGGATTCCAGCTTGCCCGGGAGGGCCAGGACATGGAGAACGACAAGTTTCACGGGATGGTTGAGTGGGAGGAGACCTCTGGAAACAATCTACTCCAATCTCCTGCTCAAGCAGGACACCAAGAAAACTGCACCCAGGACTGCGCCCAGGTGGGTTGTGAGTATCTCCAGTGAAGAAGAGCCTCTCTTGAGGCTCACTAAGGAGGCGAAGGGAAATCCGTGGGGCAGCAGCCCCGTGGCCGGTGCCACTCCACGTGCTGCCAGGAAGCTCCTGTGCTGCAGGACGCGGTGCTTCCAGCCGCGAGCAGACGGGCACGCGGCCTCCTGCGCTGCAAGGGCAGCTCCCCCCAGTCATGGCTTAGCTCAGCTCCGCGGGAGGGGATGTCCCTGCTGCGGTGGCAGCCTTGGAGCGCTTGGTGCCCTTGGATTGTGTCTGCAGCTCATGTCTCTTTTCCAGCCTCCCAGGAGCTTTGCAGCAGGAGGACTCAAATCCGTCCTGAAAACAGCCACAGTAAAGGGGCCAAACCAGGGTGCAGAGGGGCCGCGGGCCTGGGCAGGGGCACCAGCGCTTGCGGGGGGCTGGGACGGCAAGGGGCTCGGAGCCGCTGCGCAGGGCAAAGCCAAGGGCCAGTGTGCGGCCCCATCACTGGAGCGTCCTCACCCCCACACCGAGAACCTGCGCAGGGCCTGGCTGAACCCTGGAGCAGGGGGGCTCCCACTAATTAGCCACTAATTGCTCCGAGAGGGAACTAGCAAAGCCCAACCTGTGCTGGGCTGTAGCAGAGTGAGCTGCCAGCCCTGGGACCCAGCAGGGCTCCGTGGCGAAAGGGATGAAGGCTCAGCTGGAAAGCGGAGCTGGAGAGGAGCCCAGCCCTGCGGGGGCACGAGGGTCCCTGCACATCGCGCCGCAGCCTCCCCATCGCCCTCGGGACCCCAGGGAGCTCCCGGCCCCCGGCAGCGAGCTGGCAAGGCTCCGAGCTGTGCTGCAGCGAGCGGCAAACCCGCCTCATTTAATCTATTCAATTGGATTCAATTTCCAGCCACATGATTCAATTAGCCCTGGAGGGACAGCACGGGGGAGCAGAGGCCGCGGAGCGCAGCCCGGCCGGCAGCCGCCGAGCGCGGAGGACAGAGCGGGATCGGAGCCGCGGCGGCTCCCACCGGAGCTGGGACTCCCGCCTGCCCCCCTGGGACACGCTGTGACGGCAGCAGCCGCTGCGGGGCCGGAGCCCTGGGCTGCTGAGGAGATGGGGGCTCGTCTGCGCCCGAGCTGCCGGGCTGCTCCCGCAGCCAGCGCCAGGCTCGGCGGCGATGGTCCCCGCGCAGCCTGGCGCGACAGACGGCAGGGGACACGGCGCGCGCTGCTGGCACACACGGCCGTCCCCCGGGGCCCCGTGGCCAGGCTGCCTGTCCCCAGCCCGTGTGCGGCAGCCGCGGGAAACGCGGCCCAGCGCGGCCGGCTGGCTCCCCGCTGCAGCCCCTCTGCAGCCCGCGGGCCCGGCTCTGCCTAACGCCTGGGCTTGTGTCTGCCCTCCCTCCTCAGGAAAAGGGCAAGTCCTGGGGGAAAAGTTGATCCTCTCTGCGATCCTTTTGTGCCTGCAGCTCCCCAGGCGGAGCTTTGCCCCTTTCCTTGGAGGTTACAGCACCGGTTGGAGCCTGCCCTAAGCCCCATGACGCCCAAAGAGACAGACTCTGCCCAGCACGACCCTGTCCGGCGCACAGAGCATGCAGCGCCTGCTCATCCCACCAAGCACTGAGCAGGGAAACAGAGTCCAGAGGAGGGATGAGAATAAATAACGGAGAGGCATTAGCGCTGACAGGGAGGCAGAGCGCTGCTTGCCATGGCCAAGAGCCCGCTGTGCATCTCACCTGCAGGCTGCTGGCCCCACACCAGCCCCGTGACGCCGGACAGCAGCCGCGACCCCGCAGGGACGACGGAGCCCACGCTGCGCCGGGCGGCAGCGGGGACGGACGCAGGCTCCCCTGCTCTCCGGGCTCGACTGCACACGGGTGGGAAGCAGGGGAGGCGAATGGGGCACGCGGGAGGGCCGAGCGCCCCTTGGGAGAGAGCTCCGGGCCCCGCTTTGCTCGGGAAGGAGCTTGGAGAGCTCCAGCCGGCCCCGAGCGGGCCAGGGAGGCGCGGGGAGGTCAGTGCGGGACGTGAGCTGCCTCCCACCGGTGCATGAAAAATGGCACCTGTAAGAGCTGGGGAAGGAGAGCTGGTACCAAAAACCACACTGGCACTTACAAATCAATTTTTAATAACTCCTTCCAAAGTTTAGCTCAAACTCAATTTTTCTCCTACAGAATTTGGTCATTATTTTGTAAAATATTTGTCTCCCTGCAGCAGCTGCCTAATTTAAAGGCAGCAATCTGATTTCTCCCCACATTCTCCAAGCCTTAAAAACAGCTCTTCCAATAATAGACTGGATTATGAATTAGGCATAATAAAATTTACTCAACTGTTCAGATCAGATGCAGGAAAGTTCAGAGCCACAAGTCACATTGAGGCTGAACACTGGAGTTAAACGACTTTCTGCGCTGTTCAAGCTGGCCTCAAACCCAAGGACAGGTGTTGTGGCGATGAACTAAACACCCCAATTTGCAGCGGGATTGGCTGCTGTGCCACCAAGCGGGTGACAGGGCCACCCCGCACATGGCCCTCACCCACACACTCAGCATCTGGCAGCGCGGGGAGGACACCCCAGGATCCTGCAGCGCCTCCCCAAAGTGCCCTGCTCACCCCTGCAAGAACCGACACGGCACACGCCAAGGGGACAGGGCTCTGCTATTTATTGAGCTCCAGGTTTGTATGTACATCCATTTACAGCGCTCGGTTCCGTGACAGTGCGACAAGGGGATGTGTCACAGGCTTCCCCAGCTCAGCCTTTGCTGAGGGCCACCCTCAGGAGCTGCTCCAGGGCACAGTCCACAGCCCTAAACAGGATCAAGGAAAAGGAGGCACAGGGACACTTAGTTGATTTGATGCTCCCACAGTGGTGGTGCCAGCGCCAGATCAAAGGAGGCAACTCAAGCCACCCTTGGGAAGGAAACCCCCCCAAAGGAAGGAGACAGCACAGTAAGAGCTCCCCCTTTGCACTGCAGACAACAGTGCCATGAGCTGCAAAGCAGCACCATTCATTTACAGAATCAGAATCACAGACCAGTTGGGACACGTCTGGAGATCGTCTGGTCCAACCTCCTGCCCAAGCAGGATCAGCTAGAGCAGGCCCTCCAAGGCCAGGTCCAGTCAGGTTTCGAGTAGCTCCAAGGATAGAGACTCCACAACCTCTTTGCAACCTGTTCCAGCCTTCAATCACGCTCAGAGTATGGAAGTGTTTTCTTACATTCAAGTGGAGTTTCTTGCGTTTTGACCTGTGCCTCTTGCCTCTCGTCCAGTCACTGGGCACCACTGCGCAGGGTCTTGTTTCACCCTCTCGTCACTCTCCCATGAGTTATTTATAAACGTTGATCAGATCCTCCCAACTCTTGTCTTCTCACAGCTACAGTCACAGCGCTCTCAGCCTCTCCTGGGATGAGATGCTCTAGTCCATCCATCACCTCCAGTTGCCCCTGGAGAAGTGGGCCTCTTCTATATGCCCTGGTCTGCTCACAAGCACAGGGATTTTATGGAGCCCGCTTGCCCTCCCAAACGCCATCCCTCTGACGCACCACCAGCAGGAAAGCAAACACGGGCGCCTGGCTTCAGCTGATAAAAGCCAAACAATTTAGAGCTGAGGAAAAGCATCCTCTGCTGGGAGAGCTGGTACCCCCAAGGAAAACCCACACTCCTCGTCTGGATTTGTGGCCTGTGGGTGGCCAAGGATGTAGTATTCAAAATCTCATGCTTACGGCAGGCAAAGCTGAAACATTAATTTCATTAACATGTGTTAGCCCAAATAAGCTTTGCCAAAAAAATGGCAGAGAATGAGCATGATGTTCACACCACTCACACTACTCCAACCTAGGAGGCTAAGAGCAGGACTAGGCACTTTTTAACATTTTTTTTTCTAGGAAAAAAAAAAAAAAAAAGGGTGGATCTGGGATATAAATAACTTCTCCGTTCAAGCTGTAAGTCAGGGCAGGTCTTACTGTCACTGCTGGGAGCTGAGGGTGCATGAACAGAGAGCGGGTCTATTCCTGAGCGGGCTCCGTCTCACCCGGGCACCTCTCTTGAGCAGGAAGGGCTCCCTGTGGCCCTGCTCTTAGAGCATCATCCTGGAGCTCTTCCCTAGGAAGTTCTTGTCGGGTCTCAGCACACTGTTGCTGTAAGTCATTTCGCGAAGACTGGTGTTCAAGCTAGAAAATTAAGTAACTACTTCTCCAGCTACATTTTAATTGTAGTAGCTACAAGCTACACTCTAGGGAAGAAATGGGGACTTCTTAGCTCATGAAGTTCACTCAACAGCTACAAACCTGTGCAAAGCAGGAATTGCTATGAGGAAGAGGAAGATTGTCGCAATGCAGTCTCTGATGGGCACTGTAGGGAACAGGAGGAAGGATTTGGCCTCTCCCCTGCCCCAAGAAAATACAACAGCTTAAAAAAAATCCCAACAACCTTAGAAACAGCAGAGATGAGATGAGCTACTGGAAACAACAGTGACCCAAAACAAAGATGGTTTCAGTTACCAAGTTCTCTGATGACCCATATCCTTGCATATCATCTCAGACAGAACCCTATAAGCCAGCAATTTTGCAGACAAAGTTTTTCTCCAGTAATAATGAGGGCTGGTTTAAACCTTCTGACACCAGTGTCCAACAGTAAGCAGGGCCTGCTCCTTAAGAAACCTGTTTTATACCCCAATACCATTCCCAAGGATACTGAAACCTGTTGCAGGATGGCAGTGGATTTGACCTACAAAATGTTGGACAAAGGATTGATCCAGTCTGACTTAAAAAAAATGGCCTTTACCTGGGGGCAGAGATCTACCCTATAGAGCAGGCGAGCAATCTCAACCCAGAATTGCCTCACACAATGGACTGGCTTTATTGTTTTGGTTGTGAGCTTTCCTCAGCTCTGCTACAAAGGTTTTCAGTGCATCTTCCCTGAGGCTGCAGAGGGAATCTCCCATTGCTACTCGCCAGGAAGAGCTGCCCACCCCGATGGCACCTTGCAAAATTGCTCCCTCCTCCTCCTCCTCCACACGGCAATCACCTCTCCTGAGCCACATTTCTCTTGGAACACACTCCTTTGGGATCAAACACACAGCAGCAAGGCTTCCCCCCCAGCAGAAACGCAGTCCCTTTATGCAGGCGGCAGGCAGGGCGCACCGGCCGCAGACGTGCAGTGTCCCCGCCGGCCAGGCCCGTGTCTGCTCAGCCCTGCGCGGAGGCCGTGCCCCGGTTCACGAGATGGTGGAGAATTCTTTCAGCAGGAGCTCCTGGCTCAGTGTGTTGAACGCGAGGTTCTTCCTCACATTAATGCTGATGGACCGAACCTGGCGAAGAGAAAACAAGACATTTTAGCCAAGAAACTTCTCTGTGCTCCTGGTGCGTGCTGCAACTTGGACACTGTCAGCTTTCCCGTTCAACATGGAGCTGTTTTGTGTGCTGGAAGAGCCCCAGAGAACTCCCTGCAGCCAATTCTCACTGAGGCTCCAGCTCAGTGAGACATCCCCAAGGATGCTCCAGCTGCTTGCTGGAGTGTCCGCAGCGATGTCCTATCAGAGAACCAATTCCCAGGGAGGCAGGGAGGATCGGAGAGGGTTCTCTGCCTCCATGCATGAGCTAGCTTGACCTGAGGAGCTTCCTGCAGCCAGGCATGGGGGAAGGCAGCACTTCTAGGCTGCGATGGGCAGAGCGTTTTCTGGCAGTGCCCTTGGCGTGCTCGCTGCTGTCTGGCTGGACGCAGGGCACAGTCGCTGCCCTGTTGCAAAGCCAGGCCCTTGGGGCCGGGCACAGGACAGGAGCCACACAACCGTGCTCTAACCAGCGGTTACGGGCCTAGCTGGTGGCGAATGCGCACAGCTGCCTCGCCGGGGCTGGAGTCTGCTGCGTGCAGGTTGGGCCCAGTGCCTTACACCGCATCGCCAGCTATTTCCAAGGGAGTTTCCTTGCCCCTTCAATGCTGCCCCTGCTTACGGTCGCCTGTGCTGAGTGCAAGGAGGAGCGGGACAGCATCGCTGTGTGGCAGCCTCCCTTCCCCCTCCGCGCGTGCGGGCGCACGGGCCAAATACGCGGCCCCAGACTGGGCTCAGTCTCTGCTGCACTCGGCAACGAGAAAACAAAGTCAAACATCATCTGTGTCAGCGACTGTGCGGCAGTGACAGAAAGCAAAACTGACACAAGCTCATCCAAACAATGGGATTACAGTTCCCAGAGACTCGGAGTCTGTGATAATAAGGATGTTGCTGACCTGGTTAGTGCTTCGTGCCTTTTAAAAGCATTGCGGGATGAATTACATAGAAACAGAATGAGGACTAGAACAGTTAGGGCTGGAAGAGCAAGTGGGCAGCATTCATACAGTCGAGGGTCCCACTTGCCATCCTGGTGAAGAAGAGAAGAGGGAGGGCAGAAAGCTCCCAAAGGGCAGGACGGGTAAAAGACACTGGGAAGCAAATCAAAACATGGAAGGTTAAAAGGGAAAGCTGTGCAATGAGCCCCAGCGAGCCTTGCTGCCAACGCAGACCCTAACAACCCAAGCAAGCTGGCACAAATGCTTGTGCTTATAGTGCGGGTGTTTAAGTGGTTTGCACTGGGCTTTGTCCCCTCTCCCAGGAGACTGGAGTCCTGCTGATAAGATTTGGGCCCAGTCCTACTGACAGTTCCCACCTCGGTGATCAAGCCCACCCTGACAAGGGGAGAACACGAGGCTAAACAGGCATGGAGAGCCCTGTGTCCTGGGAAGCAGGACTGCCTGCAGAAAAGGGACTGATGCCACAAGCAGGGTGTGAGCTCGTACCCCTGTGCTGACCAGCAACACTCCCATGGGTCCCAGCAGCAGGAAGAAAAAATCAAAATTGAGGTCCTGGCCTCAGGAACTGCTGCCAGGGCCAAGGCAACAGCAGTAGGGGATGCCAATTCATATTCCCATTGGAAGTCTCTAGGAAGGACAAGGTGCCAGCCCCCTACAAGCCCAGAGGGGGAGGCTGAAGGAGCACACCATGAGAGCAGCAGGCTCCGTGGACACTGTAGCTGAGGGGCAGAACCTAAGAAATTCAGCTGGATTAGTTTGCAAAAGGAAAGGTTAGAAGGAACACAGCAAACACCCTCCTATATGTAAATATCATTTCCATAAATCTCTTCCTAGTGTTTCCCCTGCTCTAAACCAACAAGTTCAAAAGGTCAGAAAAGCCCAAATTAGAGTTAAATCACTTTATCTTCAGCACTAAGGCTCAGCACAGGGAGCTGGGGCTCATCTCTTTTTTGGAGCTGGAAGAGAAGACAGTGACACAGGAGGGTGTCAGCCCATAACAAGGAGAAGCTTCAGATGCTTCCTGCAGCCTGGCCGAGCGGATCCATCTGCGAGGCTGCGCCCCAGGTCCTCCTCCCTCACCATGCGGGAGCTGCCAGCGTGAGAGCTACCAGAGCTCTTTGGAGTCACTTATGTAAGGGGCCAAAAACCAGCCTTAAAAAGTAAGCTCACAGCTTTAACGTTTACTTTGCAAGGAAATGAAAGCAGAGACTGTGTCCTCTCTCATTTCTGTAAGGAGCATGCTGGGACCAAAAAATTCTGAGATTTTTTTTCCCCCTATTAGCAACTCAGACCACATTTAAGCTGCAGATTTTGAAGAAATGGAAAATTCATGAAATGCTGACATCACCTGTAGAGTGAACAACAACCAAATGAGAGAAAGAATGAATTGGGGCATTAGCTATGTGAGGAAAACTTGGTTTAATATTGAGCATCATTACAGCTGGGCTTGTGCAACATCATAAGGGCATTCCTATTTTGGAGTAAGTCACATCAGTTAAAAGGTTTCCAATCAACAAGCCACTCTTAAGGAACATGTACGATCAGGAGGGTTTACACTGACTACTATATCTAATTAAAAGTCAAATTAGTGTAATTTCCTCTACAGAAATCAATTCCTAATCAGACTATTTCTAGACTGTTGAAATCTATCCAACTGTAAAAGCAGTGGACACTCTGGAAAGATACTGAATCTTTCTACACATCCCTTCAGCTGCAATGTGAGGCTCTGAAAGCCCACATCCACACCAGCCCCTCTAGGAAAAGTAGCACAGACCTGAAATGACATACTCGAGGTTTCAAAGAAAAATTGTTAGGAAACTTCCAAACTTCCTTTCTTTATTCCCCTCAAAGGCAGCACAACAGGCTAGAAAACCCAATTGATAAAACTCTCTATATATCACCTTCAACCACAATGTGGCTGCAGTATTGCAAGGCTTTGAAAACTTGTTTGAAAAGGCAATGGGAGAAGAAAGGAGATTTTTCTCTGGGATTTGCAAGAAAGAGCAGCACAGAGGCAAAGCTAGAGAAGCAAAGCAGTGCATTAGCAAGGCATGTCAATGGAGTGAGAACAAGATTTCTGCACACAAAGGAACCAAGAGAATGGCTTGGGGAAGTTTCAGCTCACCCACTTAATGGGAGCATAGAGAGATGAAAAGAAGGCTAAAAAGGAAAATGGCTCCTGCATGTCATTCCCCACTGAGAAGAATTTGCTTTAATACAGTCTCACAGATAGAGAGAGGGATAAGTAAACCAGGCAGAAACTAGAAGGAGTATTTGCAAACAGCTCCTGTTGAGGAGGTCTGATGGCATGAGCATGAGTTTGGAGAGCACATCGGAAACCTGCAGGTCACTCCTGCCCTGGTCCTCTAGCAGAGCCTGTGAAAATCGCAGTAAATTCACACTGCCCCCTCTGCCAAACCTGCAACTCTCACCACTAAAACACAATGCCCTGGCAGGGGATGTTACCCAACATCAGACCAGCAAAAAAGACTGAAGTGACCATATAGAGGCCTGGAAAAAAGCAAGCAAATTTTGAAGAGTACATGGGAAAGGCAGCGTAAACTACAGGATTTTAACAGCAGTCCTTGATGAGCTGTTAGAACAATTAATAAAGCCATCAGTTTCTGTGCACCTAGAGAAAAAAACAGCGTGGAGGACAGGGGACCAAGCTGGGTTTGCTGAAGACAAATCATATTGCATCACATTGATTTCTCTTTGTGGAGGGAATAGCTTAATGCAATGCAGAGGATTTTCTGTAGCTGTGAGTAAAGAACATTTAATAGGGTCCCAATTCTCAGGGCATCTAGAGAAATGTGGATTAAACAGATTCACAACTGGGTCAATCGGCACATTTAGACAGTAATTATTCAAGCTTTCATATGCTCTTGAGGAGAAGGTCCCGGGGCACCTGGACTGGTAATTTTCAAAAGGGAGTGGAGCCATTGACTGGATTATGCTAAGCAGATTCTTAAATGATATAAAATTGGGAAGGATCACAGGGACTGCAAAACACATCAGACGAAAAAAAATAGCTGAAGTGTTCTGTAGCTCAAAGGTTCTTAGGACTGAAAATGTCATTTTAATCAACTGTAATGATCAATCTGTGCTTTTGCCAGGACAGGTAGATTGTCGGGCATACAGAAAGCAAGGCATCTGCGTGGTCAAGAGGAGCACGCGGTGGGAAGAGAAGCTGACTGAGGGGAGCAGGAGTCCTTGGGACAGAACAGAAACATGAATGTGCCTTTTTTTCTAGGGTACAGTAATAACAGAAGCCTAAGACACATGGCGGCTATAGCCAAAGCTCTTTGAACATATTCCACATATGATATCAAACAACAAACCAGAGAAACAGGAACAGGCACAGAAGAGCACCAAAAGTTAGCATTAAAGTGATCACAAGTCATAGCTGCCCATACTCTGCACAATGGCAGTACTGTGAGAACCTTAAAAAAAATCATAGAAAGGTTAAAAGGCATCCTGCAGAAAGCAGCAAAAGTAATTCCAGCATGCTGGTACTGGAGCAGAAGAGACAGAGGCAGGCATAACATTCCCAAACTCATGCAAGCTCGTGATGGAGTGGGTAGGCATCAATTACTCATCAATCAGCAAGGACAGAGCTGGAAAAGAGAATCAGCTCTCAAACTGGTGGAGAAAGCTGCCAGAGTGAGAGATCTCTCCCCTCTCTGAAGCATAATGACTCAAAAATGAGGAAAACAGACTCCCCTCAGAGATACCAGCCACTACAAAAACATTGGCTCCCTGGTAGGGCAGCCACTGAGCAAGAAAATACCCTGACTAAATCATTTTGACCCAGTCCTCTAGAGATGGGAGAGCAAGTTGGCTTGTGCTGAAGAATACAAATGCCAATCCGAATTATTTGGATTCAGTTCTGCCATAGTCTTCTTACTTCTGTGGAGCTTTGTATCATTAGACTTCTCCAACAGAAGGAGCCACTTCTGCTTTTTTCACTAGTGACCCCATCCCGTAAGGACTGAAGTCCTGACGGAACCAAAGCAGGAGCAGTCAGGCTATTGCACCCTGCAAACTTACCACTACGAGGCACTTAACTGGTCTGAAAGCTCCTGCCCTGGTGACACTCAGTGTCTCTTCAGGTCCTATTGCTGTGCCATCTCCACAGACAGCTCCATAAAGGGCTGCTCAGCAGCCCAAATGCCACTGCACAGGCCACAAGCAAAAAGCTTTGGAAAGGGGTTGATATTTCTGCAGAAGCAAGGCAGCTCACCAGCTCTTTGAAGAAGGCAGCCTCTTTATGCTGTTCTGAGTAGCGCTCGTACTGGTCCAGTCCATCCTGCAGCTTCAGGGTCAGTGTGTCATAGTTGGATCGCACCACTTCCAAAACCTGCCAAATACAACCAAACACAGTGGAGGAATCAGTATGCACAGATGTCTCGGCACAGGAGGAGTAAGACTGAGACAAATTTCAGCTCTGGCACCTGTTTTTCAACATAATGGCTTTAACGGCCAATATTTGGAACATGAGTAACAACACGGAGGTGGGCACCAGAAAGCTTCCTAATGCCAGCAAGGAACAGCCATCAAATTTATAGTGTTTTTCCATTCATAAGAACAGAATATCAGTCTATAACCATGACAGCTTATTTCCAAATACTATCATGTCACTAGGAAAAGCAGACATGATCTTATTAAGGAGCTAATTACCATATATACACACAAATGCAGCAGAACAAGTACTACACAAACACAGGTCTGTGACCCCTTGGTCCCACAGTGCTAGTTTTGCCAGCTCACCTCCCTCCCGGCTTGCTATTCACCATTCTCAATCTGCTGAACCACCAGCTTCTGCAGCTGCTCAGGGCAGCCTCCACGCAGAGCACTGCACTTCTCTACCGAGGTGAACAGGCTTTGATAGACACTAAGAGAACACCAATTCTGTTATGAATTTTGGTATTAGAAATGGGTGGAACATCACATCCAGGTGCTGAGTAGGCATTATTTTATTACCTGCCTTCACTGCAACTGAAGCACTCCAGCTTACACAACTATCACCCTACTCCCAAGCCAGGGCTGTGCTTGTAAATTTGTAGTTACACTTCTCCGTTCTCTTGAACGATTCATTCTCCTAACCAGGAAACACCAAGGGTGACTCCCATATCACCTTTTAGCTTCAAAGCACTGCATGGACAAATTTGTTCCTCAAAGCATTTGTGAGATGACAAGTAACAATAATCTTCCTACCAGGAACCATACAGCTCAGCACTCCTGGACGAAGCATATGCTCAAAACAATTCTCTTAAACACAAGAATTTCTTTTCTTATAAGGTTATTCGAGAACAGTCCATCAGAATCCTGCTGCTGCAAGAGCATGCAGCCTCCTCTCCAGACAGACGGATTTCCTAATTCTGTTTGTCAGCTCTGCTAGCAGCGAGAAGGAGTCCTGCAACAACACCCATCTGCAAAGTTGGTCATGTCCTCTTGTTCTTAGGAGGAGAGGTTGTGAAGAGCATCAGAGCCAAGTGCAATGATGAATGAAACAGGCCTCAAATAGGAATAATCCACTCTCGCATGCAACTATCCAGCAGGGATGGAGAGTAACAGCATAATGCCCCTTCTTCTGGGCACTGAAGCATCCAGCAGCTTGCAGCAATCAGAGCGTTATCCTCTTGCTATTTTGAGGAACGCACAGTGGGCAAGATTAATAGCATGCAGGGGAGACACCCTGTTTGACAGGTGAGGAGCAGAACTGGCTTCTCTTGCAGTCCCGCACAGAGCAGAGGCGTTTCACCAGCGCCAGGGCCGCTCCGCAGGAGCCCTCCCTGCGTCCCTCTCGCACCCTGCATGTGCCCGTGTCCCCGCGGCCGGGCACGGCGCCCCGTCGGCATGCCCGGACACGACGTGCACGTTCCTCGTGAAGAAGCAGGACTCCCCCTGCCCGCTCCGAGCAGAGGTCTCCTCGGACGCTCAGCAGGGCACTCTGAGCACGGCAAGCAGTGGCGAATGGAAGGCAGCAAGTCTTGTCAGTAGCACCCTTTCAATCAGCTCCTCTATCTCCTCTTAAAGCAGAGAGAGAAAGGACTCAGTCTGATGCTCCACAACAGGGAAAGAGCAAAAGGTCCAGGTGGTATGGTAACTGTACTGGGTTCTGCTCCTTAACACAGCCTCTGTAAAGAGCTTAGGCCTTTATCTATGCATTTTCGTTGGCTGGCATCCTCTATCTCCTCCTATTATGAAATAACTTAAAAAGAAAGAGCAAGTTAAAAATAAACATCTTCTCACTGCCGGATAATTTCCCTTTCTTGCTGCTGATGAGGAAAAGCGCTATGTGGGATCGGAGATAAACCCACTCACAGATCATCGCGCTTGCACCCTGTAATGGATGGGAATAGTTGCTGAGATTAGGACCTGCCATTCCTGAGAGGGTTTCATCCGCACTTTAAGGTGCAGCTGCTAGACAGAGAGAAGTGAAGAGCAGCAGAAGGTACTAAGAGCATCTAGTTTGATGGGTTGAAAGGCATCATCTTTCTACACAAGTGACAAAAACTCACAGCCTCTGTGTAACAGAAGATTGCATGTTAGCATCCACCATCCGCCTTTTCTTTTTATTTTCTCCCCCCCCCCTTTTTTTTTATCCCTACACACTACTTTGACTTTTGTTCAAGGAAACAACTGCAAGAACAACATCCTCTTGCCTTTAACATATAAGATCTTTATCTGCATCTTTCTGACAGTTACAAAAGACTGAGAAGAATTTAGTCTTGAGATTGAAGCATTTCTCTCTTAAAGTCTCTTGTCTGACCTGGTTTTCAGAGAAGTCTCTAAGGAAAACTAGAAAACATTGATTCCAAAACGGTGAAGTCTGAACAGCTTAAAAGGAAAGGGACTTTTAGTTGGACTCTTCCATGCTCATTTTTGAGTTGTTCAATTTTTAAAATCCTACAACCAGCTGGGAAAACAACACTTCTAACGTCAGGCAAGTGTGGAGGAAAATGGACTATAGATGACTTTCAAGGAGCATCTCAGCAAGCAACAGAGATGATAAGATGTGACATTCCCTAAATTGCAAGGGTAAACACGCAGGGCAAACTTAAAAAAAAAAAATTAGTGGGTCTTTACAAAGGAAGAAGACTAAGTGAAAAGAACTCACAGCTAAATCTCTTTTTGTGGGTTACCTTAGGAGAATCAGAGTGTCAAAGAAAAACATCATCAACAAAAAACAAAACAAAACTAGCCAAACAAAAAAAAACAAGACAACAGAAGTGAGGACCTGAGACATGGTACAATACCAGCAAAACGAAGGTTGCTGAATCCTCCCTGCAGCTACCTGTACCAGCTCTAGACACTGCAATCTCTCATTTACTTTAGTGCAACATCCTTGAAGGCCATGGAGTTACACTGCTGTAATTCAAAAACAATTTGCTATCAAATTAACCCACTGCTCCACCGCTCATTCGCTGACTGCTTTACAGAAGTTCCAGAGAAATGTTAGCAATTCTGCACAGGGCGCATGTGCCTCCAAACCCAACCTGTCAGGGCCTGCTCTGAACACAAGTGCTTTGCAGCAGTCAGGAGGATTCCAGCTTCTTCCTGCAGCTGCAGATACCCAGGCCCCATTACTCCCCTTCCCCTCCAATGTGGACAACTCGGGACCAGACATACAGTCCTTGGGTAATATAGCAGGGGAGGCATCCAACAGAACTGCCAACTTGGGTCCAGTCATCTGCAGAATCCCCCTCATCTCATGCTGCTACACACAGAGGAACAAGTTTACTTTACACAGCTTTTGGATCCCTAATTTTGCTGTATCCTGCAAAGCTCAAGCTCAATTTCCCCACCTCAGCTAGATGGATGACCCCTGAAAAGTCAGCATATCTTGGCCACAAGCATTGGGATTAATTTCTCCGGCCTTGAATTTTGCGTTCTACATTCAACCCAGTCCATGCTTTGCCATATCACCTATACAGTCTTTTCCTCACTGTGTCACATCTGTTCCCTCTGACAAATCCTCAACAGGAACAGACTTATTGCACAGAGTGCAGAAGAGACTGGACCTTCTGGAATAGTTTGGGAAAACTATGGGATCATATGCATAGCATCTGATTCCCATCTTTAACAACAAAGCCAAAAAGGGAAGTAAACTCCACCAATTCATGTCACAGACCCAGTAGCAAAACAGAAAGGCTCTGCAATCCCAAACCCCTGCAGGTTCTGGGAAGCATGCATGGATAATTAGACAGCAAGAAGGAAAAAGCAAAGCTCTACACTGTCTTTCTAATCAGTGCAGGAAAGGACAGGAATGCAGGCAGCCAGCAATGTCAGTATCTCACCAGTACTCCTCTGTGCCCAAAAGACAGTCATTAGCTGTGCTAGCGCCAAAGCAGCTGGAACAGAACCTGTTCTGTGATCTTGCACTAAGCAGAAAGGAAAAAGAGCAAATCCCACCAACCTGAAGTGCCCATACCAAACCCAAGCACAGAGTCTTGGGGATTACCAGGAAGGGACACAGGGGAACTCTCCAGACCAGGTTCCTCCATCCTAAAGGACAGAGTGGTAGGTTTTTGGGGACCAGCTGACCAGAGAGCTGGTCAGAACATCATAGTTCGATCCTGATCAGCAGCATCTGGCACAGCGGGTCATGGGCTGGACCACCAGAGCAGAGGGTGCAGCCCCTGGCACCAGGGAGCCTTTGCCAACAGTGTAAACGTCACCCTCAGTTTGTGACCCAAGAGGTTGGTAATGATGATCATTCACTGTGGGTCTGTAGGGACACAGAATAGGGGCGGGAGGTGGGGGACAAAAAATATGTTTCCTGCTCTCACTACAAAGGTGGTGGAGGTCCTGCCACAGCCTGTGTATCACACAGGGGATCAAGGCAGTCCCATTTCCAGACCCTGGGCAAAGGCCAAAATACTATGAGCAAACACAGCAGTTTTGTCTTCTCAGCCCAGCAAAAGGAGGCAGGATAAAAAGAAGGCATTTGGGTTTTCCTTCTCTGGGAAAAGTCTGATGTGCATCTTACACTTGGGTCCTCAAAATGACTTACTTCATCCAAGATTAGTACTAATCTTCCCATTTCCTCCTCATCAATTAGTACAAATCTTCCCATTTCTCCCCCATCAATTTGCACAAGTTATTCATAATCCCGAAGTCTTTTTTCTAGGGAATTCAACTGAATGGCAACATTTCTAATTGTAATGAACAAGCTGCTGCCACCTTTACTACAAAGAGGCTGTTGCCTCTCCATAATAAAGTGACAGATAATTGACATAAATTTTACAACAATGTCTTCTAATTAATATTGAAAGTATTTTTTTCTTTTTTCAAATGGCACCACATGTCTCACACAGCAACTTAAAAACTGCTGATGCAGGCTGGAGTCTCTACTGGAATTAATTCTCAGAAGTGCCAAAGACAAAGCGCATAACTAAATAATTAGAAGTCAAATAAAAACAAACACACACTCAGCTGCCACATTTCCCAGCAGTGTGTGCCCAGGCGCCTGCTGCACTTGCCTCTGAAGCCCATTAGCCACACCAGGCTCCTTCTCCCTTTCACCTCTCCCTGTCTGCAGGAGCTGAGTTCGGGGAGAGGTGCCACGGAGGCTGTCGGTGCTGCATACAGGAGGGCAGCAGCTCCCACAGGCAGCACTTCCAGGAAAGGAGCAATCCTGAGCCAAGCAGCAGCACGGAGCTTTTGTTTGACCCAATACTACTTATCTTTGCCACTGCCCTGGAGCTAGAGCTTATCAAAGTAAGGGTCTTAATTCCACTGAATGCTAAGAGGAAAAGGAAGGTGCCATCACCGGGGAGTCTAATAATTCAGATTTGCAGACACAGCTTACACACATCTACAGATCCAGATTTATGCAACAGTCATACAGCCAACCCTGAATTCAAAGGAACTGCTGCATGTTAGGATTTTTCAGGACACGTTGAATAGGTGGACCTGACCTCCCCAGTGAAGACAGAGTCAGATCACACCAGACGAGACAAACTCGAATGCAGAAGTAGTGACAGGAGATAAAGCAAACAACTTTGTAACTACAGCTGGGCACAGCTGTGCCACACACACCTAGCTATCTGGATCCAGTAGGACCACCTGTTCTCAGTCGTGAGAAAGGAAAAGAAGATACAGTGAAGACCACATTTGTTAGAAATGCAAAGTTTTTGAGATTTTAAGAAAACCCTTTAATTACAGTGGTAGTGAAATGCATTGCCCTGGGAAGAGTCTGTCTTCAAGTGGGTTAGTGACAAATCTGTCGGGAATGCTTTAGGGGCAGCTGATGCTGCTAGAGGCAGACGGACGGATTGGCAGCCTCTCGGGGGCTTCGCATGGCCTGTTGGCAGCGATTCCACAATTATCTGCCTCACTGCGGATACCCAAAGCCAAAGCTGGCTGCAAGGAGAGGCTGTAAATGCACACTGAAGTCTGCATTTCAAACTCCTATGGGACAGACTAAGGCAAGATTCAACAGTTACTTTAAGAAACTGAAAGACTGTGAAGGGAGGCAAAGGCAAGTAGTGACTGAGGTGTCACAGACCTGCTACATGCACAGCTCGCTGGGGACTTTCCTTAAAAAGGTGAGAAGATATTAATGTGTTTTTCGACCCTTGTCAACCCTAGCCAGCCAACGCCAGGGCGAGGTACGCTGTGGTAGGAGTATGACACCATCCGACAGCCCCTGCACACCTCACTGCAAGGTCTGTGCACAGGTGGCCAGCACGGGCACCCCAACCCGGGGAATTTACAGCATGGCTCATACCTTTCAAACACGTCTCCAATAAATCTGTTCTTTAATCCTGGTACTGCAAGCACTTTAACCAGGCTTCAGCTTTCTTCTTCAGTCATTCCTGCTCCTAAGAGTGCACACTCACATGAGGGAGGAAAGATAGTGCTATATCCAGCCTGGTGCTAGGACACTATTTGCCATTTAGCACTAGGCCTGGGGACTTCAGGCTTAGGGCTATGGTTAAGAGAGAGGGAAAGCTTAGAGCCCCATGGGGAGTGTGGCTTAAAAGGACTTGTCTAAGGGTAATGGGTACAAACTGAAACATAGAAAGTTTCATCTGCATATGAGAAATAACTTATTTACTGTGAGGGTGACAGAGCCCTGGAACAGGCTGCCCAGAGAGCTCATGGAGTCTCCTCTGGAGATCTTCAAAACCCGCCTGGATGACACCCTGTGCCACGTGCTCCAGGTGTCCCTGCTGGAGCGGGGCAGGGTGGACGAGATGATCTCTAGAAGCCCCTTCCAACCTCAACCTTTCTGTGATTCTTTGACTCTGTGAGCAGAGCTAAGTGACAGCTCTACCAGAGCTACAAAAACAGCAATGGTAAAGGACCTCACTCCAGCCAGGGGTGCCAAGTGGCTCGCTGACAACACGCTGCCTTTTAATTTCACACAAATTGCTCTCTCCAGTAACTGCCTCCACTCTATCAGACAGCTTAGTCAACAATTCAGCCACCAGAAACTCCCACATGGGTTTTATGGATATTTTTATTACAGTGCGATTTCAGCAAGCCACGTTTATACACGCCCTCGCCAGCTCGCATACGCGTTACGCAGAAGCACTTGGCTCAACCCTTTGGGGCTTGCCAGCAGGCCTGGCTTAGCACTGCTCACACCCAAACCCTGCGTGCCAGGAGCACAAGCACAACCTGCGCTCACCCACCATCGCTTTCCCTCAAGACCAATCTGCTCTTCTCAGTCTCAACGATGGTGAGTGGTCCCATGCTAATCTACACACAGCATTCAGCACAAAAAGCCCATCTCTCTCTTGGATCTCTACCCCAAAGAGCAGGGAAAGGTCCTTAAGAAGATATACAGGAGGCGCTTAAGAGGATATACAGGAATTCGATGCCATCTAAGGGAAGAGGATGAGTTCAGTCAATATTTCTGCGAGGAGAACAAACATTTACATACTGCACAATATGGGCAACAGCCACTCATGGTATAAAAGTCAAAGATCCTGAAACAAATTGGCTTAAAAATTATCATGCAATAAAATAAACACCTTCCTAAAGCAGACTTTTAGACCTGTATGGAGAGATGTGCCAGAGGTTGGATGAGGTCCGCTAGGGTTGCTTGTTGTTAGCAGCTTTTTGAGGAAGGCAGGCAGCAGCCAGCATGATGGCAGGAGCATAAAACCCTGAGATAGATAGATTTGCTATTTTGGAGTTACAGCCCATTTTGGAGCTGTGAACCCTTATCTCCAGCTGGTGGCATTTATGAAAACATTTCTCACTGTTAGGTATGTAAGAGCACTTGCAATTTTGCCAAGGCTAGAAAACGCACTGCAGAGAGCTATGGACTGGACCGTTAATTTTTTTATTTCCCCCATCGCGCTTATAATTAACTTAAGTGCTAAAATGTGATGGGCTGTTCCAAGAGAAGCTTTTATCTACCAGCTGCATTTCACCACAGCAGTAAATCAACTGCTGTCACCAAATCACCAGACAAGAGGAAGAGCATCTTTATGCTCACTGTGCATATTACCTGCCCTGCCCAGGTGGCCAGCCAGTGTTCAGTAGATGGATGCTGTCATCTGGGGGTACTCTTTAGTGCAACACTCTTTATTTAGAGGAGATCATTTCCTCCCGAAGATAGAGAAAAGCCACCAGCTGCAGCTTCCTTAGCACCAGTTAAGTGATCAGTCAGATGAACGACCTTGGTTCTCAGAACAAGGTAAAATAGTTTTAAGTATAGGTTATGAGCTGCTGCTTCTCCTGAACTGAACAGCCAGGACAAGCAAAGCTGCTACAGAGGCCAAAGATGATCTTAATCTAAAAGCTGAAAACTCTGTAAGAAATGTCATAAATAAAATCTTTATAGGGACAGCAACAAGAAAGGATTGTGAGAGATTCTGAAACCTGAACATATAACTTTTAGTTTAGACTGCCTTAACTGGTGAGGTAATAGCATGCCCGATGTAACCTGAAGGAAGCAGTAAGAGGAACAAACTCATTCCTAGAGAAAAAAATTCACACTTGCCTAGAAGACTGTTGGCTGAGGAATAAGACTGTCTAGAAAACAGATTAAGACAGGACACGTAATAAACCTTCTTTTCAGTCCAACTTCAGAGACAGAAGCAAGTGGACTGTTCCAGCTTAAAGGAGACCTAAACCTACTTGTGCCCAAGAGAAAAATAATTTGGAGGCTTATTCTGATCACGACACAATCAAATATCAGCAGTTATGGGAGGAATGTGGAACTGCCTCAACTAGTCTGATTCACGTCAACCAGCGGAGGATCTATGAGATCTCGTGCTTCTCACACAGCCAACAAGGACTTCTGCAGGATACACTGATTACAGCCTGTCTTGGTAAAACTCATTCTGCCTTACAGGTAGATGAGCAAAAGGAGAGCACAGATACTCCAAAAAGTAGGAGCTTGCCATGCATATCTCTTGCTTCTCCATACAGCAATTAGCTGGACAAATCAAGTGCTAGAGATGGACGGACACACTTGTAGGAGAAAAGGACACGTTAACCTAGCTCATGAAGGGTTTTTTAATGTTCCTCTTAAAGCTGCTTGGTAAAACAAAGGTAAACAAAAGGAAGCAGTGAAAACTAAATGGTAGTACACTAAAGAGCTGGCCACAAAATAAGAGGGCGCTACATATTTAAAGCAACTCAAAATAATGTAAGACACATCAGAGGAAAATCCTGCTAGAGCTGTTGACGGAAGCTATGCGTTTGGAGGGGCAAAGCTTGGAAGGTACAAAATTGAATCTCAGGGTTTCTATTACAATTTAGTTAATTAAACCAAGACAACGGAAGTCTAGCTATTAATTGCACAAGGGAAGTGGTGCATTGCAAATGAAGGGGATGCAATAATTCAGGGGTGTGAGCAGATGCAGTGAAAAGGCCAAGGAACAGGAAATCCAGAACTCACCCACATAACTGACTATAGATGAAAAAAAAAAAGCTCAAGACTATTCTAATCCATCATATTGATGACCTGTACTACTTTATGGGTCTTCTCTGAAAAAAGGCACTGGATCTGCTATACATCATTCAGAACATGGGCCATCAGACTTACAGTGGCAACACAGCATTTCTGCTTTATTTTCCCGATCTTTTTCTAATAATTGTTAATTCTCTATTTGCCTTTTTGACCACTACTGAGCCTTGAATCAACATTTTCAGAGAACTATCACAGTGATTCCAAGAATCCCTTCTAGTATGGCAATATTTAGCAGACTTGCCTACAGCTTGATACTCAAAGAGCCATATAAATTAAATCTTCAAAAATCTCCTCTAAAGATATGACTGAAAAGAAATAAAAGAACTGTAGGTAATTGGCTTGCTAAAGATTAGCTGTTTTGCCTCCAGGGACAAAAAGCATCGTAGTAAGCTGCATACAGGGGTAACTAGTTATCAAGGAAAGATGGGCAGTGCTTGGAAGTTTCTCTGAGACTTAGCTCATGCAGGACCTTTAGATCTTAAGGCTTTTGCAAACTGAAGTTGGAACAGACAGCTATGAGCTACTGGATGATGCTTATAAATGGAAAATCTTGTAGTAAAAAGGGAAGCTGCAAAACATGATCAAGAGGCTCTGAGGATGGTCTTCCAAAATTGGTTTCAATCAATCAATTGGTTTCAAGTCAGTTTAAGTGCAGGCAACCCAAACTGCACTACAAAGTCTGGAGTGTCTTCAAAGGCAGTTATTTCAGACCTGAGGCAATCTAATGTGCAACTCAGAAGCCCTTTCATGGACATCAGTAGCATCTCAAGTAGCAGTATGGAGATCAGGAGCATCTCAAAAGGCTGAAGGGAGCAGACAGCTTGACTGTCCCCTAGAAACTGAGAATGCAGCTGTGTAAGTTATTTTTTGGAGAAATTATGACAATGATGTAATTCTTACTAAGAAAGGATCAAGTCTGTCCTACCAAGTAGCTCAGGAGGGGACACAGGTACTGTACGGAATCCAGTGCTCATCTGTATGGTGCAGCTTGTGCCATAGAGAGGCTACTCTCCAGGGTAGCCAAGAGCAAAGGGAGGCCTGATGAAATGCCTGACTTGGTGACCAAAATGGGGACATGCGGGATAGCTGGTCAGCAGGCACTCAGCAGAGCAAGGCTGAGAGGGAGCAGAGACTTTGGCACAGACTGCACAAGGAAAACAGGTCAGAGATTTCTGAAAAAGGAGAAGGTCTGCTGCTTGCTGTTGCTCTTCCCAGGGGAAAAAAAGTCAGTGCTCGTTCTCTGAAATAGATGCAAAGACACCAAAATTGCTGGCTTTAGCAATTTTTAGTCGTTTCTCTTCATAACCAACAGAAACAATCAGGGCCCCAGATAACAATTAGGTCTCTGAGAAGGAATTTTGCCACAACAGGGTGGTATCTTGATCCAAAGATATTTGGGGCACACAAAAAGAGCCTGGGTACCTCGGAACTTAACACTTTTCCGTGCAACATTTGTTCTGCTTATTTCCTTAAATAATCAGACCTACTACCTCTTCAGCACCAGCTTTCCCACAACTCAAACACTCAAGGCAATAATGTCCTAACACCACAGAGGACAAATCCCTTCAGAAAGTACAGCTGGGAAGAGACTGAAAAGAGGAATCTCCGTGAGAGTGACCCTGTTATCTCCACAAACACTCAGCCATTGGACTGGCAGAAAAGACAAGACACAAAGGGGAGGTTTATTGCTGATGGCCAGATAAGAGCGTTGCGTTGGCTGCATGCCTGGCATTGATGCTCATGGAAAAGGTGACTCGTGCTGGCATCACACACGTTCTCTCCAAAGGACGAGGAAACAAAACTTGCACTGCTTTTCCAAAGCACCTGCTGTGGGATCCTCAAGTTGAACTGATCACAGCACACAGTGCAGCAAGGCGGAGAACTGCTTGTCCGTGCTGCCTGCCCTCCAAATCAGACAGTGGGCACTCACTCCTGACAGCTCTGAGCCCACTGGCTACACAGAGAGGATAGATTTGTAAGGTGCTACTGAAGACTGAGGCAAGATGATGCCACTCTTCGGGCCAAGGAGCTGTTCATGGGGCTTCCCGTTTCCCTCTAAATTTCTCTTTTGTTATATTGCGGCATAAGTACCTGCTGGATCTGTAATGGAGATATCTTCACACTAATTTCTGCGGTGCTTGGAGGACACCATTGTTCAATAGGCTAAAAATCCCTGTGTGAGGATTTAGTGCTCCCAAGTGCCTGTAGGACATCAAACGTTTGCAAAGCCATTAACTCTGATGGTTTTTTGAATAAGGCTCAGGGAAGCCACTAGCTCAGGATTTCTCATAAGGAAAAGGTAGCTCTGACCTGGCAGAAAAAAAATTGCTTCGAAGGAGGAGGAAGAAGAAAGCTCACACAGCCCACATTCTCTGCAAGCAGGGAAATGAGATTTGATTTACGCCGTGATTCTGAGGTGTGTTCAATTTCAGCCTGAATTTCTACTGCATAAATTCAACTCGGCTGAGCAATGTCCCCATTAGAGACTGTCCAAAGCAATAGAAGGTGATGCACACAATGATCTTTGAAGCTGCAGGTTCAAAGCCTTGGTGAGGTATTTTTAGCATATTTTTGCATGCGCAGCCCACAAACCTGTGTCTTCCAAGAAGTCAGGGGAAGACAATATAAAAAAGCAATTAGATACAGTGCATACACAGCTCCTTATTGCTGCCAATTAATCATTTTATTTATTTTGCTCACTAGTTAATTTCCTCTTATTACACAGCAGAGAGAACAACTCTGAGTCTCTCTTCTCTGCTTCAAAGGGATTAGACGACAAGCAGAAGTCAATCGCTAAAAGGACTTAAGGGCTTCAGTTCAGAGATTAATAACTTGGCAGCTTTTTCTCCAGATTTTAAAACCACTAATTTGTACTGCGTCAACTGGTAGTTTTATTTGCACAACTATTTTTCTTTCAGTAGGAATCTTAAATGCTGCTTTGCCCAAAATGCTGATGCGTTGCTCTCTTGATACTACTCCTATATCTGAATTTTTGTCTACATTAAAAGCATATTTCATGCTTGCTTAGCAAACTTCTTAAACTGCACCTTATGCTAATATGCACAAGTTCAAGTTCTACTTGACTTTTCCAAACTAATGTGTATGAGTCGAGTAGCACATTGAGAAACTCAGCATCACCAGGAGGCAGCCTGGGTGCAAACTGCAAACTCATTTTTCTGCGTCTCTATCTCAGGCTCATCTTTCAAAGAAGCTCTATTTGATTTTAACTGTAAATAGGTTTGGCCATGTTGTTGCACACCCGTAAGATGGAGTCAATCACAGTAGTCTATTTTCACCCTGTCTTAACAAAATATATTTTGGTTCCACACGCATCCTGCTGGAAAAGAAGATGACAGAAGATGAAGGGTGGTGTATCTAAAAGAAAAGAAGGAAACTTCCTGTTTCTTCTCTGCATTTAAGGAACTCCCAACCCTACAGTTCTGAGAACCAGTCACACCAGGGAGTTTGAGCAAAAGGCTCAGGCACTGTAATTTAGCCCAAGCACTTCCCCCATCTTGGGATTTATGAATAAAACTGAAGAGCAAAATTGCAGGTTGAAAATTTTAGTGTTGGTATGCTAAGGTTTCGGTTTTGTTGAAAATCTACAGCGGCCTGAACCGGTCTGGTTCAGGAAAGCCTCAATTCCCTCCATATGCCCTTTTAAGGACTGACTTGTGACTGTGCCTAGAGCTTTTGTTTGGTGCACTTTTATAAGTGGTAATAAGTAGGGCTGTTCACTTGGTTTACTGCTTCTAGACGACAACTGCCAGCTACCATCAGCTCAGAGAGAACAGGAGGGCAGGACTGGCAGCAGCCACAGGATACATCATAACAGCGAGCGAGGGCTGTGCATTAGGAAAGCTGCCACTCTTCCTTTTTATCTCTCTAAAACATGTCAAGGGCACTAATTAACAGGGTATCCAAGGCACACAAAGGCTAAGAAGAAAGAGGATGTCTCTAGTGCTCTGTTAAGGCCTGATCCAAAGATGACTGCTGAGGCTTTCGGAGCCTGCTGAACTCTCCCAGTCACGTGAGTCTCCCAAACTGTCTGATATTCAGGGAGAATTCAAAGATCACAAGAGCTGCAGAATTGAGACAAGTAGGAAAGAAATAGTGACCTACTTTATATTCTACCATCATATGTTGAAAAACAGAAGAACACAAAGTGCCAGAAAAGGAATATGCCTCCAGTAAAGGAAAACTCCCCAAAGTGTGTGCTGTCAGCAGCATGATGGCACGTGGCTGCCCCACAGAAGCAGCAAGGGCAGAGAAAATCCTAGGCTCAATAATGTGCAAGGACAGCTCCAGACCCAAAGAGAAGGAGACGGCGGGGCTATATATAGCAAGAGACGTCTGAGACGTGAAATGCCACTCACCACTGCCCTAAAAGATGTTACAATCTCTGTCAGGAAGTGGCACACAGCACCAGAATGATCTGGAGACCTTTTCAAATAACAGGGAAGCGAAGGGTGTGATCTGGACTGTGCAAAAGGAGAGGGGGCAGAAGCATCCGCAGCGATCTGCAGGCACACGTGGGCACCTGCATGAGATCACTGGAGGGAGGGTAGCACTCCAGAGCCTGCATCCCCCTTTTCACAATTTGTTCAGAGCTGAAAAAGCAAAGCTTTTTGTGGGAGTACACGCAGGTGCTTTTTCATTTTGTTTTTAAGAAGGGAATGCTATCAACATAAAAATCTCTCCCTCCCTCGCAAGATTCTGAGATTGTTTGGGTTTGAAGCATTTATTTTTTCAACAGTTGCCAGGATCAAACCAACTGAACCTTTTTCTTCAACTACTCTACCTGACTTCCTCCAAACACATTCCAGAAAAAACTCTTGCTGACATATGCAAGCTCAGACCGCACTAAGTTAGGAGCTCTTGTATGAAATATATCACAGCTTCAGACCAGATCTAACAACAGGCCAGGGCATCCTCCTGCCTCTATTTTAAAACTGTTTCACTCAGTTGAAGGATTTTTGATGAGTATGAAGCTAACCCTCAAATGGACAATGCACAGAGACAAGACCACACATTTCTGATCCAGCTATACAACCAACTTCCTAATGAGTTATTGGGACAGGAGTGGTCAACAGGGACATTTCTGTCACAGGAATTGACTTAAAGCCCCTGACACTTGGCCAATGCAGCAGCTTCCTCCCCCATCCCAAGGCAGCAACCAGCTTCTTTATGCTGAGACTTCTGTTATGATATTAGTTGCCTGGTCCTGCTACTTACTAGGGCATCACTGAGTCCTGCTCCTAAAACATCCACATACCAAATCATGACAGACTTTTTTTTTTTTTAAGATTCAAGCAATCCTGGAACATTATCCCTCTGAGCACTGTGGAAAATGGAAAGCTCAGCAAGAACTGGATGATGGGGGGAACTGTCATCAGCTGAAGATAATAAGTTTATATCATGTTAATATTCTCCTCTGCAAAATGTGTGTCATATGCTCAGGTGTCTGCAACAAAGGCTGAGATGAGGCATTACAGTAGATTTCCTTTTATTCTTCTGAGAAGGGGAGGTTATCCCAGCAACAGACTTCAAGTTTCCTTTTTATGCCTAAAAAGTGACTTGTAGGTGGTTCTGTAATTAAAAAAGCCCATCACTTAAAATAGAAAAGCACGTCCTTATAGGTGAAGCGAGAATCAAGCCTATAGTGAGATGCTTCCATCACACAGTTGATTTTCAGGAGCAGCTACTCAGTAGAAAATTTCCAGTAAAGAAAGCACTTACAAAGCAGTCCAGGTGCAGAAAACAAAACAGGGAAAGGAAATCCAAGTTCTAGGATAACTACCTTGGCTCCTTCACAAATCTATACTTCTGCTTCCTTCAGATAGAATTTGGATTTTTCCTCCTATTTGCTGCTTTAAGCTACTGAGCAAAAAGAGCACTTACTGCAAAGAAAGAGAGGCCTAAAAGAAGTCTACAGTGTAACTCACGATACTTTGAGATGGACAAAAACGACAAATGTGGTCACATAAAGCTCTATCTAAATCCGGGTCGTGTGTCACACCCTGTCACCATTACTACTTCATTGATAGACCAATGAGAAGGACAACCAGCACTTTTTGCAAGTTAGACAGATGTCTGACTCCAGCAAACTACCAGTATGACACAACTGAGTAAAGGCAGATGTCTAGGTTTGGGGAGAGGTGTATGTGGCTTCCAGAATAGGAGACAAAAGGAAAGGGAGACTTGATCACTAACTAGTTGAACACAACCTTCCTCTTAAAGATTCAGATGGACCTTCCCTTTAAACACTCAGAAGGAAAACTGCAGATAGAATGGCAGAAATCTGAGAGGAGACTGTGCAACCTCCATATTCGCATATAGATTGCTTTGAGCTGGGTTTAGAAGATTAATCTTGACAGAAATAGGGAAAGGCAGCCAAGGACAACCCAATATCTAAGTGAAAAGATTGACATCTTACTTGCAGGAGAAGCAATGATTTGATATCTTGGGTACTTGCTTCACAGATGGTACCAAAGAAATAAAACCACTATGGAGCTGATAGCAGTTCCCAGAGAAACTAGTTCATCCAGTATTAGCATTCTATCACTATTTCTGACTTGGCAGTGTGCTAAACACACTCACATGGCTCCAAGACAGCTTGGACCACGTGCAGAGGTGGCTCACTTGTGGCTGTAGAAGACTCTACATACCCCTTCAGAGTCAGCATAGCACCTGCCAGCCAAAAAAGGTAGCTGGTCTTGGGATGCCAGCCATCCTCCCTGCTCCCAGATGCCAGGTCCTGTTGCCAGAACGATGTCCTTCTGAGTCACATTTAATTGCAAGCCACGTTTCAGATCTGATCAGTCCTATACTTACTGTTCTCCTTCCAGAGATCATTCCAGAGTAACTTCTGCTTTCAGGAAAGAAAAAAGCTTTCTGCTTTACAATTACCAGTGATGCAACCATGAAACAATGGCAAACATTAATGGGAATGCAGGTTACTGAGCTGCATAAGAGTTTTTTTTTGAGTCCTAGCTGCTATGAAGCAATGAGCTGGACTGCTTCATCAGCTTCTCATCCAAGATCCTGGAATATACTTTTCCCAGTTAGCAACTCCTGCTCTGAAGCAGTTACAGACAGATAACCTAAACTGTGATTTGGGAAAATGAAAGAGAAATTCTTACAAACAGATGCTCAGATAAATGCAAAAACAAGGCCATGAATTAATATCGTCACACAGAACTGCTCTTGTATCAGCTATGAGGTAGACGCTGCTGACAAGCCAGCACACATGCTAGCAATCCCTACCTCCTCAGGATCTTATTAGTGCCTTCACTAAGCCCTAGGGAAATCCAAGAGCCCCTCTCACTAAAGCAGAGGAATCGACTTACAGCCCCTGACACTTGGCCAGTGCAGCACCTTCTTCCCAGTTCCACCTCCTCCTGTTTGCTCTCACCCGCTAGGTCTGAGGCATTCCGCTGCCTGCCCCAGACCTCCCATGAAGATAAGTGACACACTGAGGTGCCTCTTTTTCCTCTTAAAATATTTGCCTTTGAGCTCCCTGCTGCAGACAAGATATTTGAACCTATTGTCTTAACACCCAGGCACCAAGCATTAGAGAGCTAAAAAAATTAAAAAACAAAAACTCACCATCAACACCATCAAAAACAAATGTACACACACAAAGAGATAAAAAGCACCATACGAATCTTCTAGCTGAGCAGAGACCTGTTCAGGTGCAGCACCTCTTGGCTCAGCGGCATTTACGCTGCTGCTCTGGGAGACACGGAGACTGCAAAGCACAATTTGCTTCCCACTTTGAAATTGTGACAAATTGGGTCATTGCCACTTTTGGGAAACAGCTGCAGCTCCAGCTAGAGGATCCAGAGCAGGAAGGCAGAAAACAATCAGCCTGTTACAGCTCAGCACTGCCAGAGAGGAGGGACACCGGCAATCTCTGAGGGCTGGCGGTTTCTCTGAAAGAAGCCCCACAATGCGGGTGGCTGCCCGGTCCCTTTTGCACGAGAAGCTGACTGCAGGAAAGGTTTGTCACAGCCCTACAACCATCTATAACTAGCACAGCACATTATAGCCTGTCTCCTTTTAAGAATCCCAAGCAGAGATGAGGTGACTGAGTATAAAAAAGCTTAGGCTGGAATTCAGGACTATTGTAATGAAGCACAGTGCTATAAATCCAGCTTTACAAAGAATGATAGAAGAGAAGTTTGCATGGTATCTGTATGCATTATGCACCCAGCAGCAGCCGCTGCCTATTGTTCCCAAAATTTCACAAGGGATTTAATAAAAAGCCCTCAAATCTGAAGTTTTACGAAATGCAAATTGATTCCTGCATTCGCACAAGCCAGTTGTTGACAGCTCCTCCTTTAATCACAGATGTGGAAAGTTGTAATTTAATCTTTATAAACACAGACTGGTTGGATCACGGCGCTGCAATGCTCTGTGGCGCTCGGCGGGGACGGCAGCCCGTAACACGGCTTTGTACCTGCTCTGCAGCCGTCCTCGGCAGAGCGCCCGGCGCGTCACACACTGCCGAGCTCCCAGGGGCTCCGTCCTGGCAGTCCTCGCACAAGAGGACACAGGGCTCATGTTTTCATCAAGGCAGCATCATGACAGCTAGGGAGGAATTCATGACCCCAGCCCACAGCCCCTTCCTCTAATTACCCACAGCCCTTTTCCCAATAAAAATAGTAATAAATATAAAACTGATCTAGCAGGCATGTGTCTTCTTTTGGCAGGAACTGTTTTCTGAAATATAGTCACCTGGAGCACAGGATGAGCACCAGCACTAGAGGAAAAGCTTCTCCTCCCAGTCTGGACCTGGAGCTTATTACCAAGCTAGTTACACCCCTGGCTCTTGCTCAGCACATGCCCTGCTTTGATTTGGGTGAGACTCATCTCTCATATTCCCTATGCTTGTCTCTGTAGCACCAGCACAAAAAACTATCTATCTCCCAAAGATTTGACCCTATTGCAATTAATAGTGAGGGTGCTTAAGAAGGCAGCTCTTCTAAAAGAAGTCCATAGCCCAGTGGTCACCTGGACTACAACAGTTTTCAGACCTTTATCAACCCCTGCGGTACTCTGCTTGTGAGAGCCAGACAAGTGTACAAAAAGAAGCCATGAGAACTGGAGGCATGCCCCACTGGTGTTTAATGGACTTATTCTGTTAGCAGTTTGTATCTTCGAGGCAGTCTGTAATGTGCCCATGAGGACAGCTCAGGAAAGTCTTAAGAAATACATGCCTAAGCATTTGCGATGCGCAAAGGCCAGGAAGGCTCCAGGAACAGCCAAGATGATCCAGGGTCTCACTGCACATCAGAGGTGCACACAGCAACTGCTGCTAACTGTGTCAGGCAGGATGCTGGGACACGTTTGTGCTGAGCCTGAAAGAGAACTGCAGGGTTTCTCACATTTCTTAGCTTAGATTTTTGTCCCTCTAAGAGCCTACTACACATTGTCCCCCTACTCTAATGGCACACACTTTAGTGCATTCTGCATGTTAATAAAGGGCACTTGGCTGGAAAGTCACTGCTCCAAAGCTCACCTCCAGTTTCAAGACTCCTTGTAGCAAAGCTCGTCAGTCCTTGAAGCCTCTTCAGAGCTGTTTTCCCTGACACACTGCATAAAGCAGTCCAAAGCTCTAGTAAGCTGCAGGGAAATTTCTCTGGTAAAGCAAGACAGGAGGGAGATATTTACATCAGAGAACCCACATCAGCTAGGCAAATTAGCAGGGTGTCTTCAGGAATCCAACTACAGACTCCTATAAACCAAGAATTAAAATCTCACCTAATGCAGCTCAGCTCTTCCTACTTAAACAACACTTTCGATTTCAAGTCATTTATCATGACTGCAATGAAAAATGTCTGTCATGAGACATATGCTGCCCCTTAGCCCTTCCTAGAGTTGCACATACCCACTGCTGTGTGTAATATTGCACCAGTGAGCATTGATACTTTCTGCCCCAAAGCCCACTGCATTTCAGAAGTGAACTAGCATTACGTCCAAACCATTTAAATTATTCCTGCAGTCCTCACAACATGCTGCATTAATGTAAGAGATTAGGAGGAATTATTATAGTAGTACTTAGCACTGATGGTACTCAGCATTTTAAAAGCAACAGTCAATCACATATATGCCAACAGGCTTTTAACTCTTAACATCACTGCCAGCAGTGCTAAAAAAGGACAGCATTTTGTAAGTGCTGGTGGTTTTGCTGATAGTTATGGAAACCAGGACAAGTTGAATAAACCATGACAGCTGTGGTTCATAAAATTAGAATACTTGAGGGCATCTAAAATCTATTGCAGAGTTCTGTGACTTTCTGTGCAAGGCAGGGAAGCTCCCTGAGCTGCTCTCTGGATTAATCCCAAAAGCCTCACCAGGGCACAGGTGGCCATGCAGCACTGCAGTGAAGTGCATTCCGCAGCTGGAGGATGATGTGAGCTCACCCAGAGCAAGGCAGCCCTCTGAGATCGCCTGAGCACAACTGGATTGCAGCTGTCTGACTCCTGAGGGCTTTACAGCGTGGGACAAGCCACCTAGTACACGTTTGTCATAACTTCAAAAGTGAAATAACTGTTCCCTCCTTCGACCACAAACTGCTTTGGCTCCTAGCACTTTTTGTCTGCAGTTACCAGACTAACACACACAGCCCAGGTGTCTTTCACACCAAGCTTCATCCTACTCCCAAACCTGAGGTACCTAGTGTCCCTGCTGCAGCTGGGAATAAAGAGACTTCTACCAGAAAAGCACACAGATGGTTCTGAATAACAAGCATTAGCAGTCCAACCTGCCTGCCATCTCAGTTAGATACTTTTTAAGACCCTTATAGAAGAGATCATAGAAAGAACAAGTGCCAAGGACAAAATGAGACCTTAGTGAGCAATTTCCCTAGGCAATTCTCCAGCAAACTGGCACAAGACTTGCTCGGCATACAAGGCACTGCAGGACACTGCTGCTCAGACGAGATTTCACCGAAGTAATAATGTGTTCCCCTCACTTTAGCTTCTCTAGAATAGCTGTGCAACATCACTAGCAGGCAAAGAGCTGCCTTCTTGCAAATAGTTGCTCTTTGACATCCAGAAGAAAAGGCAGATGTGAGACCCCATCCAGGTCCATCATGCCCTCTGTCATCAAGTTTTCTCGACACTTTGACCCCTTTAACTACTTCTCCTGTTGCGAGCTTCTCAAATCAGAAAGCACAGGGAAAGTCTACTGCTCTTATGTATTAAGTATAAGACGGTCCAGCCTGGAAAGCACAGATAAGCCGGGAAATTCATTTTAAAATTCAAAATTCAAAAGGTTATTCTGCCTTTTGACTTGGGAAGGAACCCAGACATCTTTTGAAGACTTGGGAATGCTCACTCGTGTGGGAGAGCTAAAACTAGATGGCAGCCAATATTGTCTCTCTGACAGGACAGCATCTTTCAGTTCTCGGCAGGAGGAGTGAGCAGGAGACACAAGTCTTGAGAGGGAAAACACCATATAAATATACACACCCAAAAAAGCCAGATTTAACCCATTAGCAAATGAAGGGGAAAGGCTGATAAAATAACATCTTTGACTGAAAGACACATTCTTTATGGTGAAGGACCAACAGCAAGCTCAAAATAGTTAAAAACTGGGAAAGATTAGGAGTTTACTTTGGCAAAAGACTCTCTCCAGAGCAGCACTGAGAAGGATCAAGTAGTGTTTACAGACTAAGAAGACTCATAGTCCATAGGCAATACCCTGATGTTTGCTCAACCCTGGGGATCTCCTATGCACTTCCAGGCTTCCAAAGCGGAACATTTCCCACTCCGTGAAGGGGGAACAAAAAGTAGTGCCAGTCCTATAGTAAAACCAGGAAACACTCCTTATTTGAGAGAATATTAGAAAGAAAAGCTTTTTCCCCACTATTTCTGATCTGAACACTGGATAAATTACACACCAGTCAACAAAGCGGTACCACAAAGCCTGTGAATATACCTGCCTGGAGAACAGTCTATATAGTAACACCACTATTCCTAGACATCTTTAGGACTGAAGATGTGCAATGGTAGCAGCTCATTAACAACCTTCCTTTACTTAAAACAGTCCCATGTTCACCATTTTCATGGGCCTATGATTTCCTTCAGCATGTAATAATGTTAACATTAAGTCTATAAGTAAAAAAAGAGAAAATGCTTAAATGACTGATGGAGAACAGTAACGAATGGACATCAGTGATTAACAAGGTAATCAAGCTTTCAGTAGGATAAGGAAAGAACAAAACAGAGGAAAACTCATCTTACTTATTTTTAAGGTTATTAAAAATAAATACAAAAATAAAAAAACAACACATGAGCAGGGTGCTGGAACAGTCGGAGCAGCACAGCGAATTTCACATACTGAAGTATGAGTCCACAAGCTAAGCAGATTCAGATGAGGCAGAATCAAGCGAAGAAACTCAGAGCAGCTGGAAAATCCCCCTGAGATAGGGGTAGGTGTCAAAGCCATGCCTGATTAATGGGGGATGCTCAGGTACCACTAAAAAGTATGAGCAGCCATATGAGAATCTAGCCACCGACTAGTTTCTGGAAAAGAAATAAATAAATAAAAGAAAAAAAACCTCATTATTACAAAAACAAATCCTCCCAAAGAAAGACATACCAGTCACCTGAAACTGCTGAAATAACAGCTTGTAGGAGAAAATGACCAGTCCCAAGCGTAAGATGTGTGTTGATACAAAAGTTCAATGATTACATTTTAAGTGTCACCATAAAAGCCTCAGTGTGGTACACTTCAGAAAACAGGACAAAAAAGAAGGATGCATTTTGTGCAGCAAAACACAATTGTGGAGAGAAAAGGGAAAGGGAGTTGAGTGAGCATAGTGACCGTGCACACAGAGACAAAAGGTAGAGACAGAAAGGAAAAAAAGGACATACAGACTATAGTGGCCAAAGGCAAGCTTGATCCCCACGTGCTGAATTATTAACAGAATGAAACTCAGTTACTCCACTTGATTTCAGCCACCTA
Source organism: Tinamus guttatus (assembly GCF_059628265.1). Lineage (NCBI taxonomy): Eukaryota > Metazoa > Chordata > Aves > Tinamiformes > Tinamidae > Tinamus > Tinamus guttatus. The sequence continues at coordinate 6,700,489 of NW_028288848.1, forward strand.
CCACTATTTGTCACCTACCTACCATATGGAATGGCCACTGATGGAGGGAAAACTGGTCCAAATACAGAACTGAGCCTACTGACTAATTAGAAGTGGAAGCAAGTCCTCTTCATCACTCTTCTCCTTGTGCAGTAAACTGCAGAAAGGCAAGTGAACACCCTCCCTGAGGCCACATAGTCTCTTAGTACAGAGACATCTCCATCATGTCTCTACAGTTCACCAGGGCTTGTTATTGTTTTGCTGTTTGATGTCCTTGCTACACTGGAAGAAAGCATGAAGAACAGAGGGGAAAAAAAAGAGAAATCTAACAGTCTTTCAACTTCCTAATCATCTTCCTCAAAATGCTCCATACATCAGCACTGATTTTATTACGTGCCTGCTGCTTGAGATTTTAAAGAAGAGCACATAGGAAGAAAGGATTCAGTCTGACCTCCCTGAACTGCTGCTGGGGGATGAATACTACACGGAGTGACAGTTTAAAGCTCCTTTCCTTTCTCAGACTAACCTGAGTGCTAAGCAAAAGTCTCCTCTGTTTAAAATTGCATTACCAAAGGCTTTTCTCTTTTAGGGGCCTGAGTTGATGCAATCAGTATATCATTAATGAACAAACCTTTATAACATGAACCACTACAGAGCATAGCTGTGGGTACAGTGACTCTCAGATACAATTTTTACATAAAAATTGAGTAAATTGTACCAGTGTTCTTCCACTTGGCTCTACCAAGAAGAGAATAAAATCACCAGCTGCCATATTTCTTCTCTGCAGTGGTAGAGCATTCAAGCTGAGGTGTGCCACACACCCGATTCAAGTACAATAACACAGGGAAAGGTTAGTAATAAGGGAGGGCAGCAAGCAATGAGGGAAGTGAACTGTAGAGGAAGACATGGTCAGGACTTTTTTTTTTTTTTTTTTTTTTTAAACAGGCAGGTGCATGAGTCCTATCCTTGACCAAGCCAAGCTGACTGAGGTGTCTGTGCCACTCGGCGTACCCAATTTCTGTTCTGTAAGGCCCAGAGATGCTCACTCAGCTCTGTCAGAGAGGTTTCCCTTAACTTGCATGGCAGCTCTGTGTTTTGTCCATCACAGGCTCCTGTAGAGTCATTCACCTTTCCGAGAGTGATTAACATTCAACCTGTACTGTATTTTGGGAAATAGGTCATCTGTTCCCTTCCTGAGACCTTGAACAGAGGCTTCTGTTCAAGAAGCCACATTTACACATTTATGAAATACAAGCAGGGCACGAAGAGAGGAAACCAAGCCAAATTAAGAAAAAAAACCCTAACCCTATCACCCTAATAGAGTCTCAAAATCTGTCTGAAACAGCTGTTCAAGACATTGAATTCAATCACCCTAGAAAATTCCTATCTACCATTTGCCCGCTCCACAGCAAATCAAGCTAGGTTTAACATTTCTCTGACAAGGAAGCTTACTGCCAACAACTTCCTGCCCCAGTCTAAACCCTAGTGTCCTCTGGGTCCCTAACCATATTTGCTGAGACCATGACATCTTCCCTCCGCTCCCATTATCCTCATCATTCCCTCTGCATTTACTGGACCAAAATGCCTGCAAGTGATGGTAAAATTGGCCGAGACAAGCCTTCTTTCTTCTCTTCTCACCCATACCCAAGCAAGGAGTAAGATTTCTCCCTTCATCCCTCAAACTTCTGCAATACCACCAGCTCCAATGAGCAAGAGATGCTCCAATATGCCTATGTTCCCAGGTCGCAACGAAAGGAAAAGAATCATTGCACATCTGGCTTACCTGATCCTCGGAGAGCTGTGATATGTGATTCACCGCAGCATAAGACTCTATCTTCGGGTTGAAGTGATTGATGATGGCTCTGAAACAAAGACATTTTCACAGGTCTCAGCAACAGCTTACGGAAGCAGCAGAAATTCCTCGCCCACCTGAGCCAGCGCACATGGAGCCACGGTCCTCCACCAAGTGCTTCCTCCCTCCGCGCATGGCACTGCTGGCGCTGCCGACGGCAGCCTCCCTGCGGAGAGGCCCGTGCCCGTTGAGGGCAATGCAAGCACCAGTGCTGCCCTAGGCGTGGGGGTGTCTGCACAGCACACACGGGGCTGGGCTCGTGCCTGCACCACAGGGAGCTACAGCTGGGCTGGGAACAGGCTGCTCGATGGGGTAGCAGAGACACAGGAAACCTGGAGATCCCAGCCAGACCCTACTCAAAAAGGGCATCTCTTGATTCCCTCTGAAACCAGCACTGCACGATGCTTTGCCCTAGGTGACTTTGTTGCCTGCTGTGTAGAAGCTGATGGTTTATTCATGTTGATTTTCAATCTGGTTAGAAATTCTGTAGTCAGCTCTTACCTGTGGTGATCGATCATTTCAGTCCCTATTTCTTCCATAATGGCTTCAGCCCTCAGCTCCATTTAGGTCATTAAAGATGATGCCTGAACTCGCACTGTGTCACAAGCACAGTGGTAGGAGCACCGGTCAGCCCTGCTTCTGTGCTGCATTTCTCTCACTGACCGCACCAGGATACTTCCCTTCCCTCCTAGCAGGATCGAGGCACATAACTGGGAAAGTCAAAATGCAAACTAAAATAAAAATATATAAATAAAAACACAGCCAACACCTTCTGCTGGAATATTTCCTCAGTTTCTACTCTCCTTTTTGGGTGCAGTTGAGAAGACAAATGGCAAGACAGCAAAGTCTCCTCAGACGAGATTTTGCTGCTGGCCTCCTTGGGACTCATGAAAGCAACGGCCGAGGCAGGGGCTTGTGATGAGAAGAGCCCATGTGAGTGTTTGGCACAGAGCTGTGCACTAACAGACGCCTGCAGAGCCCGCCTGGCCAGGCTACACCACAGCAGCAGCATCCTGGGCTTTCTCTCTCATATTCATCACCCTGCAAATCCACTCCAGCTCCCTCGGCTGCACTCTAACAGGCTCCTGCCTCCCACACCTCCCCCTGCCAGGAGGCCTTTCTGCTGCTTTCTCAAGACCTTACTGCAGCTAAGAGACGCTGAGTTCAGACGCAAGTGCTGTTCAACGGTGCTGATCAGCGCCAGTGGAAAGAGAACTCCCCCTGGAAGCATCCTTAGTTCTTTAACTATGCAGGTAAAGAAAGGGGAGGGGAGGTGCACCCACAGGATGGAGAGGAAAGAGCAAAAACGCCACAACACCTGCCAGAATCTGCAGATTCCCTGCTACATTTCCAGCTGCACCTTGTCAACGTAACACACTGGATCCATACAGAGGGACTCCAGCAGTTACTCCTACAGCAGCAGCATGTACTTAGCCCGGGGAGTGGGCTCTGCAGTCTCCCTCGCCTTGACAGTAATGCACATTCAGCAGGACCCCCCCGGCAGCTTTTCCTACCCCTCCTGCCTCCGGCGAAGAGCGAGGCAGCAGGTAGAGACATGCCAGACTCCTCCCATGCTGATCTGACGGGAAGCGGCTCCTGTGAGTCACTGTCACACTCCCCATTACCCAGCGCTCTGGCTTTCAAGGTGCGTGTTTCACGCCTGGCTGCGGTCATATTTACACTCCTACAGGACACGCTACAAGCTATTGCAAAGCAAAGAACAGGAACACAGACTTACAACAACTTAACTTCTGGCTTGACAGAAGGTTTGGCAGCTCGGTGGGGTTCAGTGCTCTCACATGCTTCCAACATTTACCAGGGAACAGATTTAGCATGCATTTGTACCCACTGCTGTGAAGTGCTTCAGATGGGCCGCCCGCTCAGAAGTCCCTGCTCAGATCTGAGCTAGTGGAGCGGCACCTGCAATCACAGCTGGGAATCACCCAGGGAATGCAAACCAGCAACTGGCTGCCACTGCAGCAAGAAGCAAGAGGCTTTTAAGAGGAGAAAAATTTTGCATCTTCTTCCTCATTCTTCCCCTAAAGGCAAATGGGAAACTCCTCAGGGACTAGTGGAGAAAGTTCAACAGTTCAGTTCATTTTAAAAGAGCTCTTTCCACTATGAAGAATCCTTTCCCAACCTGATTTTCTACAGAGCTGTTTTCTTGAAGCTGCAGGCAGCCTGGGGAAGAGGGGGACGAAAAGCCTGGATTGAAGGGCGGCTCTGCCAGCCCAGCATGCACTCAAGGCCATCTCCGCACGCGGTCCAGCTCCTTCCCATACATCTGCGGCATGAAATTCCCCCATCCTCCAGCCTAAGCCGCGGAGCAGCAGCAGAGCCTTCCTGCACAGCCTGCTCTGCTGTGCCTTTGCTGTTGCTCCGTCTTTGGAAACCCGTGCTGTCCCCAGGGCATGCTTTGAGGCAACTGGCCTCCTGGGCTCCTGAGCAACAGCTGGAATTTCACTTTGCAAAGCTGCCTCTCCACGGGCAGCTCTTCCTAGAGACAACAGGGGATGGTAGCTTTTAAGCACAGTCTCCCCCTTATGGGCAATAGAACAGTAACTCTGCCGTCATTAGTTCACGACACCAGCGTGCCACAGCTGAGCCTTGGCTTATTTTTACTCTGTGATTGCCTTTATGACTGGGATATCAGCCAGCACACAGTACCTTTGGGGAGGAAGGAAGGAATGCTTAAAGCTCTTGCAAAAGATTTCTGATCCGCTGTGCTCTGAGATCTTTGTATCATAAAAATATAAAACAAAAAAGAACTCCCTTGTATTTGGTATTCATGAAGCGATGGCATCTTCTTCAACATATTTGATCAGCAAAGAAATGGTAAAGTATCAACCAAAACATTTTGGCTCCCCATCCAGCCTTTGATAATGAGCACACTTAAGAGATTTCCACACTGCAGTATCTCTTGGTGGGACCAGCTGCTATTTCTCATACAAACATCTGTGTATTTTGGGACAGAGCTTTCTAGGGACCAGAAAACTCAGCAGTGCTGGAAATCCACCTCTTCTTTAACTACACTGTGTTCTCTGACAGATTCACAGTTCAGCAGCCAACTGGCAAGACAGAAGGCTGTAGCTGGACAAGGGAAGGGAGCTTAATAGCAGAAGGTGAAACAGAGGTCCAGGAATCACACACACACACACACACACACACACACACACACACAAAAAAAAAAAAAAAAAAAAAACCTCCCAGGGGCTTGTCTTGTGGTTGATATTTAAACCTCCAAGGAGGTTTACAAGTGTTCTCCACAATCTTATCCCTCAGTCTCCCAGGGAAAACCATTTACACACTGGTAAATTTGCAGGGAACACATCAGTGCTCCCCAAAAAAGGAAATATTTGCTCCCAACTTGCTGTGTAGCTCTTCAGAGAGCAGGCTGCTGAGGGGCCATGCTGCCAGAGGGCATACACAGATTCATAGGAGCTTGTATTTCCTTCAGAATGAGCAGCCTAAGACACCTGGCATTAAAGTATTTATTTTGGGGGAGCAGAAGAGAGTGATTACAGTAAAAAATATAGAATGTTCTTCCCTGATTTAGGAGCCTAAGCACCAACAAACTGTAACTCTGTACTAGCAATATTAATTCTGTTATTAGACCAATGAAAGTAGGGCCCACTGCAATTAGGTGCAGAGTATAAGGTAATTCCCCAAAACTCCATCTGATAGAAGCTTTCTAACTTTGGCTGCTCTTGAGGCTCCTACAACTGGTCTGTCTTGGACTGACTCCCACTAGAAGTTTCTCCCTCAAAATTGTATGGGCTAGAAAGGGAGGTGTAAGGATGGTCATTCTATTTTCTCCAAAAGAGTGACATCCCCTGCGCTCCAAGGGTGAGAGAAGGGGCACATCCAGCCAAGCAGCATTCCGGTTCTTCACTACATTCACTCCCAGCAGAGTGTACTTCTACAGTGGCTGCAGTAACTTTCCAGACAGTAGGAAACATTTTGGAAATTGCTTCCATAACCTCATTCAGAACTGTCTGGTGCTGCCCCCTTGACAAACTAAGAAGTAATGAGCGCTGCCCTTTTGGATAAAAACATTTAAAAACAGTTTCTGCAAATGCAGAGGCTGCTGGCAGGAAAGGGCTCCTGTGAAAACAGATACAGCATGTGGAGATAAATGATCTAATCGATGCCTCAATTTGATCTGCCACTACTTGCAATAACACGTCAGAAGTGAAGCGCACCAGCAACACCAAGCTCCTGGCCTTTAACTCCAAGCATCTTCCACCCCATGGGTACTCGCTCCACAGTTACAAAAACCCCAGCCCTGCCTGCCTCAACCACACAAGAAGCTGGTAGGGGTCTAGTGTGAAGAGAAGGCAAAATCGCAGGCAGCACTTCAGCATGTTTGCTTTGACCTCCAACTCTCCCCATCAAACTGTTGCAGATGAGCTTACAGCCACCCCTGCTTGATGGCAGGTACATTCCTGAAGCCCCACAAGACAACACTAACTGCTTGTGCTGTGCGAAATTAAGCATTCTGTAAGTGCTGAAAACAGGCTAAGGAAGAACAGAAAGGTTGCAAAGCTTATTACGGAGATGGGAATGCTGAGCTATCATTCCCTCTAGGAACCTAGCCTTTGCACCTACCGTGCAGATGCAGCCTGCAGTGTTGGGTGCAAAGCTTTCTTGTGCATACCTGAACATTTCTTTCACAGCAAAAGCTGCCCCACAAGCTCACATCTTGCAAAGCAAGACCTAAAATGCAGTTTTAATTGTTCAAGAACCAAGAAAGCCACCAGTTTGTGTCCCATTTGTCACCTCCAAACCAACAGGTCCATCTTCCCTTTGTATGTCCCCCATTGAATAATAGGAATAATAATAACCACCTCCACAAAGTGTTTTAAACCAACAAGGTGAAAAGGGCTCAGAAGGTTTTATTGCTATGTTGCACATTGCCCAAGCTCAAAGTAGCAAGTTACACCTAGCACAGAGACCAAGATGTCCAGAGACCATCTATCCTCCCCTCCATGCCTCCACCATGCAGGAGAGCTGTGCAGAACCACAGCCACAAGCCCTGCTCCCTGCAGCAAGCTGGCTCTCAGCAAGCTCCAACTTGTTTTGGGAGGGGCAAGGATCCTGCCTGCAATAATCCTCGCTCTTACGCACTCCCAGCACTCATGAAGGCAATAAAAACCCCCCATCTGTTCAGTGCCTGCAACAATTAGATTGAGTTACTCTGTACGCACAGCCCCACCTGGCAGGAGGTGAGAGGGTTTAGATTATTTTAACACATGTTCAAGAGGCAGTGCTGTAAAGCACATATACCGTCCAGACCTAAGCTGTGTGCATCAATTAAACCCAAATAAACCCCTCGGAATGGAGCACTAAATTCCTCCGTCTACTGCGGTTTAGCTCCAATCTGTTAAATTTCTTCTGCTCCTACTCTTTTTTGAGTACTGACATTAAGCTGAAAGTCCACAACTCACAGTGGGAGGCATCTTCCAGACACAATAATAAACTGCAGGGGAGAACTGAAGACAAAAGGATATTTTAGTCAAAAGCACTTGCTTTACAGCTTCCAGGAAATGCCTGAGTCAGCACGGGTGTAATTGTCCCAGAAGAAATAAGCCCGTTACACCTGTTCAGCTCTGCCACACTGAAATCTATTGATGGCGCAGCCGGGCACGGCAGGCCAGGGAGACACACGCTGGCTTCATTTAACGAGGATGGCACAAAAGGGAGCGCATGTGCCAGCCGAGCTCCAGCCGTCCCTGTGCCGCTGAGCCGGGAGATGCAGGGGATGCGCTTCCTGGCCCCGCGGGCAGCTCTTGCAGTGCCTCTTCCCACTTCACTGTTTGCTGGATACTACCCCGATACAGTGTGCAGGATAAGCTGTTTTTCTTCTACTGCCATTTGTGTCCACAGGTTTAAGCCAAGCAAATCAAGGACCTCCGGTCTCACACCTAAACCACTTCTGTGGGGCTTCTTGCCTAAGAAGCGCTCACAGATGAGCAGTTGACTCCCTCAGGATAGCTGCACTACCTCACTGGGAAGCACTAGGGCACAACGAAACGCAGGGAATTCAGCAGCTTGAGTGTTTTCTATGCAGCCAGTCCCCTGCTGGAATTGCTCTTGCAAGATCCTCCCAGTCACCCTGCAAAGCTCAGGTGTAGCCTAGACACATTTCTGTTTCTTTTTCCCAATAAGTAGGCATTAAAAATCTTAACTACACTTAATCAGTGCTGTTACCAGATCAAATGGTGTGAGTGACAAAATGGAAAATACTGTTCAGACTCTGGTAGTGAAATTTTTCATCAAAGCACAGGGCACTAACCTGATGAGTGTTCCTGTTTTCCTGATGATCTGTCATTGACTGTTCCTCTGCAACACTATAACTTGAGGAGCAACACATTTCTTGCCGCAATCATATAATTTATGAGAGATCACCAAAACAATATCCTCAAAAATAAAAAACCCTCCATTACACCTCGATTACAGAGATGAAGAGTTTAAAAAAATCATTATCTGTTCAACTCTAACTGCAGCCAGGACTGGTGCCGTTTCCCAGAACACAACGAAGCCCGTCTGCCAGGCTGGCGCGCTGGCTCCCGAAGCACACGGCTCAGTTCAAGCTTGTCCAAGCTGTGAGCACTGCCCAGGGGAATTCACAGGCCAATGTGTGGGGCATCTAACACCAAGGGCAATATCTAACCTTCCAGAGCTGTTTTACCAGCTTTGACACTTCAACTAACTTCTAAAACTCCCGTCCTAGGGTCCTGCCTACCTTGGCACAGGCCCATAACATATTAGGTTAATATGGAATATTAATATTATGTTAATATGTTAATACATTAATACATATTAATATGAAAGCATTGTTTTCCAGAGTCTAACCAACCTTTTGTGCTGTACATGTTCCAAAGTCCTCTTCTCTCAGATATTTTCATTTGCCTGGACAAAATTCTTCAGATGTACCAAACAAAAAGAAAACACAGTCCACGGACCCAATGAGCCACGATTCCTGTGAAAGCTAAGCAGCCTTTACTGCAAACAGTGGGATGCTCTCAGCACTAGCAGACAGGTGTTTTAGAGCAATAAAATGTGTCAAAAGCACGGTCTGAACACCAAACAGAGGCCTTTAGTTACCATTACCCTTAAGTCTCTCAAGCACAAGCCAGCCTGTTCTCAAAGACAAAGAATCAAGTAAAAAACAAACAGCAAGGCTGGGCTTATGGGAGGACAAAACAAAAACCCCAACAAAACCAAAGAAAGAGAACAGTATTTGTTGTATTTTGGTTCTCCAGAAGGGTTTCCAGAGACGCTTTCTCTGGTTGGGGCCAGAAGTAATGAATTCTTAGCAGATATTTATTCTCAGCAGCCACTGTAAGTGGGTCGGCACCTACCCATTGCCTCACAATTGGCATTACAAACCTACAGCCAAGCCTTCCAAAACAAAAGACATAGCAAAACCTCAGGCAGGATCAAAACCTGAAATATTTTAAGTTATTTTCATGTCCATTAATACCTTAGGTAGTCATTTCACCACAGAGTGCTTAAATTGAAGAAAAGCACAGTGTTTAGCTTGCTGGAAGCTACATTTGATGCAGGATACCATATGGACTGTACACACCACCTTCCAAACATGCAAAGCAAAGAGTGAAATTTTAAAAGTTTATATCCCATCCCACTGGGCCCTTTTAAAGTTCTGAGACAGGCAGCTGGTACAGCTGCTGGTCTAATTAACAGAGTGAACAGTTGCCATCAACTACACATCATCTCGAGAGAGTGGAAATGAATTATATTACCCCATTCTGTCAGGTGCGGGTCTGCAGATACTGCATGGGTCTGCAGCACCCTGCTTGTGGCAGCAAGGCAGAAACCTCTCCTTGGGTCACATAACACAACCCTATTCTACTGCCTCCCCATAAAAACTGTGCCTGTGCCAAAAGTCCCAGAGGGAAAGGAAGGCATTGAAGCATCTGTGTTTGTCTGGATGGAGTGAGGAAAAGGTTAGAACAACACAATCTAGTAATAAAATAGCTAGGACATCAAATCATATTAAGAGAGAGGGGGAAAGGAAAATTGCCTAGGCAAGGATCAGCTACAGTCAAACCTACTTCGCAAGGGAAATGAAGCTGAGTCCCACAATGAAATTTAATTACCTTAATAATTATGCTGAGTGTCAGCTATCTGCACAGTATCTGCACAGCCACGCAAATCTACGAGGAGTTCACAGCTTCAACCTCTCAGGCATTACCTGCCACCATGCAGACTGAAATCTGTTACTCACAGAGCAGTACTCTGAAAACACAAGATGCTGCAAACCTTGCAGTATTTCCTCCTCAGACAGGTGCAAATGGAAATCACATTTGCTGAGAAGTGTCTGATGGATCCAACTAACCAATGTGTTGCCTGGACAAATAGAACACAGACACTGATGACAAACCCAGAGTGAATATGAAGTGATCAATAAAGATGTCCTCACACATCGCTTGGGACAGGGAGGGGAGCTGATATTCAGCACTAAGGAAAGTTGCAGAGCCAAATGCATGCAGTTAATTGAATATTACTTTTTTGTTGTTATATTTATTTCACGTCTGAAGAAGCTGGAGGATCTATAATTGATCATGTTTCTGGTTTCCCAAAAAAAGGTGTCTGGCTTATGAACTGGTGGAGAGTTTAATCTCACAGATATGCAGCTCCTTTGCTGTAGGTATTTCACAGACCCAGCCTCTTTCTTTCAGTTCCCCTAACTCGACAAGCTCCCTCCATCCTGATCTCTGTTGATCTCATAAATCTGCTCTCAGTATCTAAGAGGTGATGATCAGAAGCAAGGGATTTACTGCAGCAGAACAAATTAGCAGCTGAGTTACTGACCGCAGATGGACATTAAATCCATTCCGGCTGCAAAGTAAAACACAGCACCTCAAGCCAGCCTGGTCACACACTCCTGCCTCACTTGGCAACGAGGAGGACAAAAAGAGAGGACGCGAGCAATCCATCACAGCCCAGGCGACAAGGGAGCTTGTTAAGTCACCTACACGGAGTGTTTTCAGAATCACTTCGATCTTTCTTTTCCAACATCGCATACCCTAACACCATCCCAACTTCATTCAGATGTTGCTAAAAAGCATTCAGCTGAATTAGCAGCTGAAGGACAAAGCCAGCTTTGGCAGCGCTTTCCCATGCTACATAACGGATGAGAAAATTATATTCCAGTACTCACTCTCTCCTCTCACCTGCCATCATACCCAAGATATATAGATATACGTAAACACACACACCTGCGCTCATGACTCCCTAGGGAGTTTGGGTTTTATATTTAATATCTATATCTATGTTTTTTCTGCTCTGCTATGGAAGGCAAGGCCAGGGAAATGCATTGCCTATTTAGAAAGTGAAGCGTTTGACATGATTTTCCGATCCAAGAAACAATGGAGCACCAAATGTTTCAAAGTTAATTGCAGAATTTTCCTATCACGCAAGTTAAATAAAAAGCCCTTCTTCTACAGCATTATGTTACTGATGTGTAGTACTGCAGAGCATTTTTACTCTTTACAGGTTATAAAGCGTTCTTAAAAGCTCTAAAGAAAATGCAATGTAAAAAAAAAAAAGTCAAATAATATGTTTTTAATCACATGTGATATAAAACAGGTGGCATAGACAAACTGCAAGCAGCAAGCCTTGCTATAGTGCACAGTTAAACGCAGGACTTTTAACTGTGAAACAGAGCTAAGAGTTCACTTTTGAATTTTCTTTGCAGTAGAACTCTACTTAGTTTATATCCATGCTAGATATAGAAGTGAGCTAATATACAACTGCACACTGGAGAGGTGCATCAGCTTCTACGGGCAGTAGCATGAGATAGCTCAAGATAACTGGAACTTTGTGAAACTTGTGGTGCAAAAGCTGGCATCTCCAAGTAAACCTTCTGGAGCTTGAGCCAACCTCTGATATGCAATCTCAAAAGGATTCATCTGCCCCCACACCTTTATTTTTATTTATTTATTTTTTTAATGGAGACCATCCATATGTTCTGTGGTAGCTGACAAGGCTTGCAGACACTCAGCAGATGGGTGAGATGACACCCATCTGAAGTTCAGCAGCCAAAACTGAAAACACAAAAAATTATCCTAAATCAAAAGAAAATAAAGGGGAAAAAAAAAGAAAAATGATGTAAAAAGCCAAATGTTCTCTTCCTACCTATAAATTAATGAAGGCCAAAAAGAGAAGCCATGGCACTTGGCTGTAGCTACTTCGACAGGCTCATTTTGATTCAGAATTTCTCTAACACACACAACATCCTGAGCATTAAGAGGCTGTCAAAATCCTGAATTGACATTTTACATCTGCACTGGCAAAAAATGGCAGTGATTGCTCATATTAAAATATTCAATTTTGCTCTCAAATCCTTTTAGTTCCTCCATTAAGAACAAAGGCAACATTTCTCTCCTAGTCCACTTACTTCAGCAAGCAGAGTCCTATTCCTGCTCACCTCACCATGCTTGTGCCTTCATGAAAGGAGCCAGGACCTTTCTTAACTCTGTTGCTTATAAGCCAGCCAATGCAATATCATATTAGTGTCAATAAATAAATAAATAAATAAATAAAAGTTTGCATTATCAGTGCTGTTCTTCACTAAGAGGGGAGCATTGCCAATGCAAGCTTTTGGGGAAATATGTAAGAGCACAGACATCTTACAGAAAAGGTCTTCAGCCAACATACAGGTCACTAGCACAAAGTTAAAGACTGCCAGTAATTACTGGAGACTTTTTTGAAAGACACTCCAGTTTCCCCTGTACTTAAAGAAAAAAAAAAATCCTGCTATGCAACTTTTATTATCCCACCTAGAAGTCATTCTGAGCATGCGCAGAATCATTTCTTGTGGACAGGTACACACTCAGAAAGACAATTTAATCCAGGTCAAGCACTCCCTCTAACCTAATACAGAATCATTACCAGGTAAGGTGCTATAAAAATCTAGCTCTGCAAATACTAGTCAAGTTGCAGCAGAAAACAACTTAGTGCAACATAATGCAGTCAGGTTGCCTCCTGCTATTCGACCAAAATCCATTCGCTCAGACTTTATTTGCCCAAATCAATATTTTGCTGCCTATTTTTTTAAAGAAACATTAGCCATCAGCTCTCCAGTGCTATGTAAAGGAAGGAAATTACCTTGCACAACAAAATTTCCTTGTCAGCAGCAAGATCCCTAGAGGAATTAAACCATCCACGTCATTAGAGAACTTGAATTATTATTTTAAATACCAGGTCAGATGATTACAGAACCCATCCAATATCAAAGAGATTAATTGCTGCTTTAACACCCAACATGTGCTAACTGTGCACCCCAGCAAAAGTGATACGAGCTATGAGATTTGAAGCTAATGAGCAATGACACTGGTTTGAAAGAGGTTTGCCAAAGCCTGGCAAGGAAAAACAAGAACAAAAAACAAACAAATGAAAAAAAGCTTACTATACAAAGAAGAGACTACAGAATCCTCTGGAAAGCAGAAAAACACACACACCCCAAAAGCAATAAAGATACCGGAATTCTTTTTAATGGGCAGATCTATATTTGGTTTTACAAACAAGCCCACACTAAGTTACTCAACAAGATAATCAAAATTAGAATCAAGTAGAAGATGGAGATCCCCTTTTTTAAAGTGTTTCAGTTTTTGAAAATGTTGCCTTTGCATCAAGTGCTAAATGAGATTTTAATCTCTCTGTGAAAATTCTACATTCTTACTTTGGATTACCAAAAACTTCATTTAGACAAAATTACTTTGGATTACCAAAAACTTCATTTAGACAAAATTCCTGTCCATCTTTGACATACAGTTTTTTTATTATTTTATTTTATTTTTTTTAGGAAAACTGTGACAACTTAATTTTTCATATTTAAATTGCACAACTATTAAGAAAAAAATGGAGTCAAGGATATTGCAAAACAGAAATTGTCAAATATTGCAAAGTGTTTTGATTTCACAGCTTTGATATAAGTCCTGGGTTCAGGATTTCATTGCACAGTGCATCTCTGTGCCTCATGCCTATTAAACTCTCATGTTTTTAAGTTCACCTCTCCTTTCCAGCAGGATTCTTCTTGCCTCACAGCAGAAGGGTCAGCTCAAGATCCATAGACTTGTGCTCCTCAGAGGCTGCACCACTGTATGCAGGAAACTGTATGCTTGGCCCCAAACAAGAAGTCACCACAACATAAACATGGCCATAGGGTCCTTGCAGAAAACCAGAGTTATTGACAGTAAGACAAATTTGGGGTCCTGTCATCCTAGGCTGTCACACCTGCTCGTTGCTCAGCATGTTGCCTGTGCTGCTTTACTGTAAGCCAATACCCTCTCCCTGACCTTTACTTTCCACAATCCTCAAAGAGCCTGAAAAATTAATATTCATGCAACTTTTAAGGCTTCATTCTGCATAACGATGAGTGGGAAGAGCCAACAGAGAAACGAGGAACCTCGGGCCCCAACACAAGCAGCGCAGGAGAGCAGGAGTAAACAGGGCGCTCAACCTCCTGCATAGCAATGGCCAGCCTGAGAGCACCAAGAAACCTGAGGGACTCACTGTGCCAAACAGCTCTGCTGTTATTCAACACGGTGCCTCGAGAGGCGGCGCGGAAAGAGCAGAGCCTGACCTGCAGCTGAGGGCCTCTTCAGTTACACAGGGCAGGAACGAAAGCTCCCAGGCAGGCTAAGATGGACTTTTTAGGTCCTCCTTCAATCCAGGTGTTTGTGACCCAGCAACAGAGCCACATTAAATATTGACTGCCTTCCCAGCTCGATTTAAGCGGATTTTAATACACCATCAATCATACAATCGCTGTTAAGTGGTTTTACCCATTTCATAGGAGCTGGAATCCGATAGTTAACTATTATGGGTCACGCTGTCTCCCAGCTCTAGCAGGAGTTACGATGCTGCACAGTGCAGAGTTGTGCTCACCAAGCACACACACACGCACCAGCCTACCAAGAAATTCTCCAGCTGAGCCCTGATGCTGTGACCTGGCAGCAGCAGATTGCACTGCGACACCTTGCTTGCTTTTTCTGACTGCGGGCAGCATTAGGATTCAGTCCCTGCCCTTCCTTTACATGTAGGGTGCTGTTACAGTAAGCGCTGCTGTGTTCAAGCTGCAGAGCGCAGGCAGGCGTGGAGACAGGCCTCTCGGGAGGGCCGGGCTGCAGACGCAGAGCAGATGAGCAGGACTTCACATGTCAGAGGAGGTCTTGACATCCTAACCTACAGACGCAAACACCCTCGAGATCACAGTGGTTAAGAACATCAGTGCTACAACAACACTTATTTGCACTGTATGTACTTCTAAAAAAAGCTAGACACTTTGCTGAAATAATCAGCATTTTTTTTAGCCCTCCACTAGATATGAGGCCATCTCCCAGCATGGATTTACCACTTCTGCCTATTATTTGCACAACTACACATGAAAGGTTGAACTCAGTCAAGAAAAACTTCTGTTTTTTTAAACAAAAACAAAAAAATGAACTCTGAGGCTTTTGCACTTCAGCTTTCCTTTGCCATTAGAGCTTTTCATAAACCTTACTTTTCAGAAACACAATGAACAAAACCCTGGCTCCCACAGCAAGACAAGTAGGGCTGAAAATAGAAGCGACATATGCCATTTTCTGACTGTGAGGGCTGGTGGGCAACTTCTTGGCCCTTCCTTAGAGGGCAACTCCTCTGTCCTGGCCCATAACCATGGTGCATGGCCATCACTATGATTACCAACAGCGAAGAAACCCAAAATTTGCAGCCCATTAACGTCATGTTGGATCTCCTTTCTGGCCTGTGCTCCTAAGAGCAAACCCCTCAAAATTAGTCCCAGGACAGTCTTCTTGTTTAACTGTTGCAAAACTTCAGCAGGTCTAAGGCTGTCTTAGAAGGGAATTTTCTCCATGCAGAAATTGAAGCCTCAGGAGTCACAATCAAGAATGAAATTATTAAGTTTTAAATACAAGATGAGACCTTTGACTCAGTCTTAGGTGACTCATGAAACTCCAGGTCACTAGATCAACTAAACTTGTGTATATCAGAAACTCCTGTATTTAACTATTCTATCTCTGCAGACAGTAGTCTAGTAGTGGCTAAATCATCTTTCACAGAAGTGTCCTGTTCAGATAAAAAGACTTAAAAACAGGGTGGGGGAGAACAAACCTCTTCCATCGTGTACTACAATGGTCAGCCCCCTGATGAATCAGGATAAGCAATTTGCATTTTAAATTTTGTTTCAAGGTCTACCTATCAGGGTTTTTAATGATAAATTTTTGTTTTGGGCATGTGTTTGGGTCTTTTGCTTTCCCATTTTATCTTCACAAACATGCTTGAAGTGAATTAGGCTTTCACTTTAAAGAATAAAAAGTTGCTGAAATCTCAAAAGCATTTTTACTAGCTTCACAACTGAGGCTCTTTTATCCTCTCTGTTATTTCAATATCCTACTTGAAACAGACACCAGCCAAGACTGCAGGATATATGGTTATAAAATCTCTTTCTGCATCTGCTAATATTTCAAGGGCCAACTAAACCTTTTTAGCTGAAGAAACCTAGAGTAAAGCTGCCAGTCAATGCTTTTTGAGTCATGGCTTTCCAAGACACATTGCCCCATTTGCAGGCCGGCACTTGCTTTCCCATGAATTGCATTGCTTGACAGGTTAAAAAGCCATTCAGATCAAATTGCCTCATCTACTTCATGATTTACCCTTCTACCGGTCTTCCAGTAACCTGCAAAATTTATCAGAAACTCATATGCCCTTGCAGAATGCTGACAAATGTGCCAAGTAGCACTAGGTTTCATACTCAGCCCCTAATGAAGCAAACTCCAGCCATATCTGCTTCCTGGGGTAAGCACTTTGTCACATCATTTATTCTTGGTAGCAGCAGCATTGTTATTGATGTTCATTGCAGCTCCAAAATAAATATTAATACATGTGTCCATAGACCTTTAATGATCCTTGTTTTAAAAGTAATATAAAAATGTTGTTAAATACCTCATCCCACACACTCACAAGTTTTCCAGGCATGCACGCAAGCTGCTATGCATGGAAATCAGGGAACAATACTTGGAAAATGGAGGAGAAGGATCTCAGAGTCAGCAACCTGAAAGACTTCTGAAGTTTCATACTGTGCTGATGCTCAGAAGGCTCTCAAAGTTCCTCCTGGCAAGGGGAATGCTTTTGGTAATGCCTCTAATTCCTAATGTCTCTGCTGAAGGGCAATCTGGTTCATGCAGTTTATTCGCTTTAGCCGAGACAGGGCACTTGATGGTAAATAATTTGAAGCAGGAACAGGGAGTTCTGAAATTGGTTTGTAAGTGTAGTTTGTGGTGTATTATTTGATACATCAGCAATTTTGGGGCAATGAAGTGCAGAAAAGTGACAGGAAGACAAGGCTCAGCTCTGAAAATAGGATATATCCATGTTTGTTCTCAATTAACAATGCTAATAGCATGTAAACACATTCTTCATTTTGCAACTGTGGTAGCTAACATCAGATAACTGCCAGAAAAAACATTGATTAGAACGAATTTAGGAGCGTGCAGGTATATTCTTTCTCCTCTACAGGATCTACCATCCATTAGTTGACATCTCCAAAATAGAAAAAAGCCCAAGCTCCCATGACCACAGAACATTTGGAAGAAAATCTTCTTTCCATAGCTTAGGTGTGTTGCATATTTCTAAAAGGAAGGAAAAGAGTATCCAATTTAACAAATAGCACATCCCTCTACCTTTTTGCTTTCCTTACACATTACAAAGTAGAGGAAAAATCCAATTAAACTTCTACAAACAGGTCACCTCAAACTCCCATACACTTTCTACATGCCTGCCAAGGAGTTCTCAAACAGATCTGGACCCAGTCCAACCTGAAGTACTTTTTCTTGCTCTAAAGCCCGTGGAATTTCAAAAGGGCAAATTATTCATCAACATCTCCTACTAAGATGTATTCTGCAGAGCTGCTAGCACAAAATGCCTTTTTGCTATGAGTGGGCAAAATGATTTATTTAGTGTATATAATACATATATAGCCTCTGAAGCACTGCAGTCCTTCTGACAGAGACACATACAAATATGAGGATTATGCAGATGGATCACAGGCACAAGACTGAATCTTTTTGTACTTCCATTGTGTGTGTGTGTGTATATATATATGTATATGTATACATGTATATATGATTTACAGAGAGTTTCAGATGAAGTTTCATAATATTTTAACATTAAAAGCTCTTCTTAGAGAGACTACCACTTTCATACACGTATCTTCCTACCCCTCTATATTGACTACTACATTAAACTAGAATAAGACAATAGACTTCTTGCTTCACAGCTACTGAGAAACTCCTAACCCTGATTAGATTAGCTTAGTTCAACCCAGACCAAAATGACTTCTGGGATGTTCGTACAGCTATTTCATCTAGTACATCTGCATTATTTATGGCATTTACAGAGGGAGAATTGAAGGCTTTTATAAACTAAGACACAAATCAATATGAGCTCTTAGCAGATGGGGTCTTAGTAGGGTTCCACAGCAGCATCATTCCACACCGAGTAAACCCTTTTAGTTGAACGGCTGACAACACAGGAGAAAAGATTGGCTTAGAAAGTCAGGATTAGAGGCACCCTTAGCACCCAGCATTTCAGTTAGTACAGTTATTTGCCTAGCACAGAGGCCAAACAACCAAGGCTAAGTTTGTATGCGATATGCCACTTAATAGAGAAGTGGTTTTGCAGAACCTGTCACATCTTCACCAAAAAAAGAAAACAACACACAAAACAAAACCCAAAAAAACAAAACCAAAAGCCACCCAACAGATTGCAAGCAACACAATAGCTCTGTTTCATTTCCCTCCCCAAGCGAAGATAAAGAGGCTGCGACACAGATGGCTTTCCCTGTCGGGGCACCAGGCACCGGGGAGGAGGCGGATGGGAGCACGCTCAGCCTGGCACTTGCAGCCACGCAAGCAGCACAGCCCAGAGCAGACACTGCTCCAGCTCTGCTGGGTTGGTGCTCGCTGGAAGCGGCACAGAGGGAACAGAGCTAGTCCCAGAGACCAGCACTAGGCAGGAAAGTCAGCTGGAGTCAAAAGACTTAGTTCTTCAGCAAGGAAAGATCCTCCTCACTTCACAGAATCACAGAATGGTTGAGGTTGGAAGGGACCTCTAGAGATCACTTAGTCCGACCCCCCTGCTCAAGCAGGGACACCCAGAGCACCCAACGTGGCACAGGGTTGCATCCAGACAGACACAGTGTGTCCCCAAAGCTGGGCCAGCGCAGGATGGCAGATGACACCATGATATACCACTTCACACCTCCTTTCCAGATAACACTACTTGAATTCACACTGGACAGTCTGCATAGAGGAATGCGCCTCACACAGGAAAAAACAACTTAGAACTGAAATCTCTCACCTTGATACAATAGTTTTCCTGAAACATCTAACTTGTGCACTGGATGAGAACTGATAATAGTTTATTTCAGATTTAGTGAAGGCTTCGCTTCAGAAAGTTAATCAAAAGACCCATTTGAATTTTTTTTTTTTTTTTTATATATATAGCAAGGCCTAAGGACCTGCAGTAGCCAAAAGGAAAAAATGAATGAGTGATGTTATCCAACTGGAAGTTCCTTCAGAATAATCTCCAACAGAAAAGTTGAATTATATCGCTGTTCAATCTTCTGCTCTGCAAAGAATGACTAAAAGGATTTGTCCTCTTAAATTTTAATAGGAACAATTTGTTTTTGTTGTTTTTTTGGTTTTATTTTTAAATTAGAAGCACTCAAAAGGTCCCAAAAAATCAGCCACCTTTAGCTGACAGGCAATAGGACACAGAACGTAAAGCAGAACTTAAAGACCTTTTTTTTTTTTTTCCCCTCAACTGATGTTTTATCCGTTATAGTCAAATTGGGGCCAGCAGGAAAAAAAAAAGAAAAAAAAATCTTGTTAGTCTTTAATTAAAATCAAGCCTTGCTCCGTTGGCATGGTTTTTACTTTCATGAGGTTTATGACTTCATGATCTTGACAGCTCTCCATGAGCTCTTTCTGAAGAAGAGGAAAAAAAAAGGAAGATAATAACTGAGGTTCTAAAGTCAAGTCAAGAGGAAAGAAAAATCTTCCACGGTTAATCATTCTGTGTGCCCTCTTCTCTCCTCCATCACCATTCCGCACTCTCCATCTCCAGCGACACAGCTTTCTTCTATTCCCTCAAAAAGCTTCAGGACAGGAGATGCAGCTTACAGGAAAACACAGGCTTCTTTCTTGGGACAATCCTCTTCTAAACTACCGAGGATAATGTTTTCCTGTGCATACTCGAGAAGCAGTGGAAAAAAAGATGCTGGAAGGCTTGAAGACATTCTCCATGCTGAGCTGATGTGGGTCAAATTGACCCTAAGTGACTCCCTCACGCAGCAGTAACACCTTACAGACATCCAGCACATGACTTCAGCCCCCAAATGAAGAATACTGAGAAATTCTGACGACAGGCATAACCCAGACCTGTGATTATAAGATGCAGTCCTTCAACCAGAAGGCACTGGGGTGGGGATATTGGCTTGTTGCCTTGTCCTTGGTAAAGGCTTTGAAGCAAAGAGCTGATTCCTGAGAAGTTGCTGACTGAGATAAAATTTACGTAAACATAAAAATTGCCTTATTAAGTCAGGTATCAAAAGCCCACTCACTGCCCTGACTTTGCAAGTGTCAGAATAGAAGCTTAGGGAACAGCAAGAAAACAACAAAACAAAACACAGCCCTCACTTCCAGCCTTCAGTTCAAAATACCTGAGGTGAAGGTGATATCTGTATGACCAGTAACAGCCAGAGTTTTCTTCCACTGATTTGTTAAACTCATTGCTTTAAATTCACACAAGCTTTTAACTATTCTACAGCTTAACTACAGTTTGCATGAAGCAATATCACTCTGGTTTGAACTTACCTCATCTTTTGATGTTCATACATTCACCTTCATCTCCTCTATGGTACTTATATTACAGACTTTTTCATTCTCTGTCATTTCTCTGAAGATATGTAGTGTATATTAATACTCATCATATGGCGTTTGATTCCATGCCTTAAGTCATCCTGCACGTCCCTTTCTGAAGCTTTACTAGCCTGAACCTTTACTAGTTATTCTCTGCCTTTCTGAACTTTCTAAATTCTAGATACATGGCAAATAAAATAGTTTAATTAATACATGTTAATTAATACATTCTTGCCTCTAGGGATGAATTCCAGCAGAAAACAAATACTTATTGGGGAAAAATGTTGAGAAACAATCAAAAATACTCTAGTAATAAGAAGGAGCTTTCCTTTAGACATGGAAAAGTGAGCAATTTTAAACACTTCAGCTAACATTTTGACTGCACCATGTTAAATACTATATCTGAAGAGATGTAACAGCCATAAACAGTTAAAAAAACAGCAACACCTGAGCCACGGTAAGCCACAGTTGCTGTGGGAACATAAGATTGTACATAAATTCAAGCTTAATGGTGTGAAAGGACAGAGGTTAGTTTGTATATGCACATGAGGGGTGATTGCACAAATAGTTTAAGGCATTCAGGAAGAATGCCTGGCAACGTCATCTTTCATAAGGAAGAGAGAATGAACCCGTATCACTAGAGCCTAGGGCAATTTTATAATGAGAAATTAAAATAGCTTCATCTGAAACCTTCCTTGAATTGTTTACTGCTGGCCTCCTTCAAGTTTAAGGCTGTTACGGTAACTGCGACGGCGTTCACTTTCTCGAGTTTCCATCTTGCAGCTCTTCAGAACAAAAGGCCCTTTTGGGTATTGGCAGCAACCGCATAGGCAGCCTCCAAGCACAAGGAAAGCCCTGCATGGTGCTTCCCTCCTGATCTACCCTGAAGCTTCAGCAAAGCAGGGGATACTGAACAGCAAGCGCGCTATTTTTTCAGATTTTCCTGGACATTTCCGACAAGCAGGAAGCAAGGCTTCAGCACCCTGGACAAACTCCTGCCTGATTAATAACTCTGTACATTTGTCACGATAGCTTCCATTTGGATATCCCTTGCCCTAGGCCGCTGCACAGTAAGCCGATGCCCAACTAGCATCGTTCCCATGTTTGTAAGGAAACCCCAAATGCTTCCAGAAAAAAAGGCAATAAAATTAAAGTAGCGGTCAAAAGAAAAATAGAGACATCTTTCCTGAGGCAAGGAGAAAGCATGCTGTGCTAAACAATGTAATAATTAAATAGAAGAGGAAAATACCATTGTAATTAACATACAAAGAACCAGCACGGCCTAGCTAATCTCATCATGAAGAGATCGAATAAAGTAGTGTGCTTTTTATGGAGCAATTTAATCTGGCAAGCAATTAATCGTGAGAGCACTAAGTCAAACGAATAGATTTCCCTTTAAGGAGATCACATTCATCATTTGTAATGTATTCTAAACTGCAATTTGTTAGCCAGCCCCTGAATTTTACAGAAGACATTTACAGTCTTTCCTTGGTGCTGAAGTGATCCTTGACTGGCAGGAAGGAGTGGCATCAGTCTCAAAACCATCCAGCCTATTAACCCTAATGGGCTCCAAAGCAGTGATGCAAGAAGAAAATAACTTACAAGAAGATCCAAGTTTTTACACGCTTTATACTTTAGAAGAACCTACAACAGTATTTACCGAACTACTGAATTATGTCTTAATCCACTGACTAGCCTTTAGGGTTTGACCCTTCTTGAAATTACTCTGGAAATGATAACATTATTACTGTGGAAAAGCAAAGCCTAGCCCGGCTCCCTGAGCGCTCAGCCAGATCCCTTGCCTGGCCTGCTGCTGGTGCAAGCCTGGGACTTTCTGGCTTTCTCTGTTCTTGGCTATAAGATGATCCTTCTCTGACTAGTTTTAAATTGGTACTAGATCAGTTAGATTCTGTTTTTTCTAGTTGAGGGCAAGGCTGTGTCAGATCCTCAGTGCTCTCAAATTGACTTCCCTCTTTGTTCATATTTCTCCATGCCACCCACTTGCTCATATGACACTACCCTTTACCTGCAGCAGCTGCACTTTACATTGTATTAGTAGCCACTAGTTCTCACTTGGCTGGATTGAGTAAAACACACATGAAGTGTATTTTCCACAAGAATGATGACCCCTGTTGCCTGCCGCTGCACCGATCCCCATCCAAGTTTAACCTTCTAGAATGCAAATTTGACGGTCTCCTCCTTTCCTAGCAAAGACTTTTCCTGTTGAGTATCTTCCATCTCGTTGTGTAGAGGCTATTGCTGTTCTCCTGTTTGCGTCAATCGTTTGGATTAGGAAGATTAGCAGGCAGAGAGCAATCAAAGCTCACATCCTCCAGGTGTCCCTGGGCCCAAGCTGCTTCCCCCCCAAACACAGCAAACACTCTTAATTAAAAAAAAAAAAAAATCAAAAAGCAAAGGGCTCTGACAGCCATACCGTGCCTCTGCAAACTAAGTCCCAGCACAGACCATTGAACTCTATACAGAGATGTGTGAGGAGATTTTACTTCATCCAGAAACTAAATTCTCTGAATACAACTGTGACTCCAGACCATATGTGAAAAAAACACTGTTAGGGACATGCAGTCTCTACCCATGCCTTCCTGCCCTCGTGTCACTCAATTCTAAAGACAGATTTTTGCTGGTTGTTGAGCTGTGCTGCCAACAAAATAATAACAGGATGAGACCTATGCCTGACTGCTTTCAGTCCTCTTCCATCCTGATAATTTCCCTTATGTTCAACTCATATTGAAGGCTTGAATGGAAAGTAGCCTCATGCCAAATCAAAGCTAAACAAACAGTCTGGGAAATAAAGTGCAATTAAAAATAAAGTTGTGTTCCATATCAAATTTGGGTATCATCGCCTCATCCAGAAGCCAATTAAAACAAAACCCAGATTAAACTGATTATGATTAAATCCTGCTTTGCTGCATCATCAAAAGGCCAGGGGCAGAGAAGAAAGGCAGACGTTATAAAAGCAAAACCGACCAGAATACAGATTTGGGTACCCTGGGGCAGCCGGGGGCACAAAGAACAGCACAAGACAGATATCGTTGAGAACACCTCCTGATGCCTGAGCTTTTAAATTCCCCAGGTCTGAACTGAAGTGTACAATACTGTTTCCTGATGCCTTCCTGCTATATAATATCATACTTATAATTAGACTAGTAACACATTAAAATGACAGCAAGAGCGGGCACAATTCATTTAACAATTAATCTACCCTAGCTATCATTTTCACTTGTCATTAACTGCCTCTTAAATGCCCTCAATTTCATATAGCCGTAGACTCTTCCTTTAAAGATACACACGGGGGAATATGCCATTATAGACATTATTCAAAGAAGTGCTTTCTGTCCCCATCATCAACCACAGTATTAATCATACCGAGAATAGTTTCTTCTCATAAATCACTGAGTTGCAAAGTTGGATCTCATCAGCAGGATCCAATTTACTGACAAGTTTACAGATAGCAGATAATACTGGGCATCTGCAGCAAGGAATATTGCAAGTCCTCTAGTTTTTACCCTTTACTGATCTTTCAGACAGAGAAAAAAGTGAGGGGAGGCTGTGGGGGTGGGGGGGAAGATGCCAAGCACCACAAGCTCCCATTTATTTAATGGAGAAGTGTTCTGCTCAGTATCTTTAACAGCTGGGCCTAGAGTTAATATATAGCACAGAGCACTCAAAAAAAAAATTTAAAATGATCTTTGGAAGTTAACTGGTGCAGCCACCTACACAATGCAGGAGTAATATTAGACAAGGTTGCTCCTGGCTTTGTCCAGGCAAGTTTTGAGCAACTCCAAGGACAAAGATTTCTCAACCTCCCTGGACAACTGCTCCAGCATTTGACTGTTTCTCTTGCAAAGAATTAGGGAAGCATCTTCCTTACTGCAACCTGTGACTACTCGCTCTTATTTTAACTCCAGGCCAAACTTAAGATCTTGAAACACTTCTTTGTTTTCTGGCTCTCTACTTCTGATAAAAGTTTATGCTAAGAGTAAAAGTCACCAAACAAGGAAGAAAACCAGGTGTTACCCAGTGAGAACTGCACAGCCTGGCTTTGCTCCATCCACAAGGCTCAAGGTATCACACATGGGCTTTCAAATGCTAACGAACAAAGAATCAGGAGACCTATCACATTCTGCATTTACAAGGGAATTTCTGCCTCAGAACAGGCTTATCTCAAGCCTCCATGAAAAGTTAATGTAGAGCCCAGATTCCAAAGCAAACCAACTGTGTTGCACAATTATAAGGGGGACATTAAATATTTATTTTAAAAAGCATAAATAAAAGCAATGGGACTGCGAACATGTTCACTGCCCTGCTTAAGAGGCTCACTGTTAAGCCTTTGGAGACACCCTGTGAAGGACATTACATAAAGTATATCATATTCACACTCCTTTGTCAGCAGCAAGAGTTTTATATTAATTAGTACAATGCACAACTTCTGGGAGAAGGATCCAGTTTAAAGTTTCCCATCTGAAGTCTGGGCAACATCACTGGCACTTGCCTGCTTAGAATAATGCCATTTATCTCACCCTTAAAGTGCCCACCAGCTATATCTTTTATAGTGGATAGGAACATTTTCTCCAGAGAATTCAAAGCCAGCCTTAAAAAACAGTGTTCTGCAAAGTTTGAAATCAGCTTTCCCTTAGCCACAAAGGCAGCCTTACTTCCCATTTTACACAGACTCAAAAACTTTCCATAATCTAACTAATGAGAAGAAAAATGTCATTGTAATTAACACACAAAGTGATGATCTAATTAATCACTAAAGCAACAACATGACAAAGCTTTTGGGCTTTCACAGTCGTCTAGCAAAGTCAGGCAACAAAATTGCCAAAAGGAGTTTTTCAGGTCATTCCATTTTTGGCCAGTTTGAAAATAAAACACACTTGAAAGGATGTTTGTGTATCGTATCAAACAGGAGTCCAATGCAGCGAGGCCCCTTCACTGCATCAGCAACTTCCTGCTCAGGACACTTGCTAAACAGCCCCCAAGTTCTCCTTTCCTGGGCTCATGGCAGTATTATCTCAAGCCCAGTTCCCAAACTGAAACTCGAGGCAATTGTTACGTTAGCATTTCTCTTAACGGCAATAAGAGTTTACAAAAACCACCCTATCTTACACCAGCACAAACAAGGGGACAACTGTCTAGAGCCATGCAGAATTGCACAGTGCACTGATGACAACATATATATATATATATATATATATATATTTCAACTCTGCCACATATTAGACTACAACTCATGTAAACTGTCAGTGGTGTCAAGAGAGAATCCTGTTGTCCCTACTGCCTGCGTGCTTGAACTTGCTCCTTCTACAGAAGAGAGAAGCACTCACATATCCTAATGCAATGCACCAGACTAGGGAATTGACCCAGGCTAAAACAACCTTTTTATTCTCTTTCTGCCTGGTTAAACCCTGGGTCAGGTCCCCAGTTTCCCCCTCATTGCATGCAGCTCTGGTCATTCAGGCTGCTGCTCGTGCAAAGGAAAGACGCAGGACTGAAGGGGCAGTGAAACAACCTGAGGTAACAGACCGGAGCAGTTTTGCCACCCAAACCAACATCCTTCAACTAAACCCTTATTAGCGTGAGATACTAAAACATGATACCCCTCACAGATGAGCTCTTCACATGAGCACTCTTATACCTTCTTTCTAGTTGGCTTGAATAGCTGAGAAACAGCCAACCATCTGGGCATTTTTGCCTGCTGAACCTTCACAGTTAGCATCCCTTGAAAGGAGCAAAGAAAATCTGGCCTCAGAGCCAAGCAAATGTTGTTGCCCCAAAGATATTGCCCCATCATATTCTAGACTTTTTTTTTCTTGCAGCTACAAGAATTAGAAAATATTTTAAGAATACAAAATTACCAATGCTCACATTCTGGGATTCCCAAACAGGGGTCTCTCCCCAAATATACTAGCATATATAAATCAGTCCAGTTGACCCTCTGATGATTCGTATGGTCTCTAGTTAAGACACTTGGATATCTGAACCCAAAATGTTTCTGGAAGCATTGACTTACTTGAGTTCCCTTTCTCCTCTAGGCAGCATTTTAGTCTCAGCTCAGTCTTGGCTACAATACCAGATATTTACCGACTGCTGTAAAGCCAACCCAGTGCTGACAGGAGAAGACAATCTCCTCTGCCTTCACTAGGAGGGCCACCTGAAAACCAAGCATTTTAACTTTGAAAGCTGGGACACATGTTTTCTTTTATTGAACGAAATCTTATACCAGATATCCTCCTCTCTCAGTTCTCTGGGAACTGAGCTCCAGATTTTGGTGTAATCTTCAAACAAATTGCAGTTCTGCAGTCATGCTAACCATCTATTATCCTTGCTTTCAGTTCAAGATAAGGTAGGTACTTCATTACCTTAATGAGCAGATGTACTTAATGACCTGGTACTTTGTCAATTTAGTCCTAAAGGAAGAATTAGCCGAATGGGACATTTACATTTCTAGAGCAAAACTAAATTTTAGGCCCCCCACCAGTATAACATAATAAGAAATACATGTTACTGGATTTTGAAAGGCTTTTCTTATAAGCAAGCATCCCACAGCCCAGACCTTGGGAGAGAATAATAATTCTGCCTGCTGCTGTGAGCAACAGATTTCATTTAAACAGAAAGAGCAAAGCAGCATTACTCTACATCACTTTTCAAGGGATAAAGGTTTATTTAAGTTCACAATTATTTTTACATTGTTTAGGTTATGAAGAAAGAAGCTTAATGTTCTCTCTCCATTAAAGCCTATCTTGAAAGCTTCATTTGAGACCACTGGAAATCAGTCTCTTATATTTATTCCAAGAATAGGACCTGCATGGGCAAAATTTTTGACAAGTTATGAACAGCTGTTTCAAACTGTGCTTCAGTCTTGTTCCAGTAGTGCCAGGTCTTGGAGCCAAAAGAGGCTGATTTTGGAGCCCTTTAAATTCCTGCTTCTCCTCTGTGTTAGGACTACCAAAGGTGTCTACTGTAAGACTGAAATCTATGAATTAGGAATTAAACCCAGGCCAGCCAGCATATGAGGGAGATCATTAAGATTATTTTGGTAAAGAGAGTGAAACAAGACAATCATTCAAGAAAAGCAACAAGGAGCCCTTCCAGGGTTTTGTGCTGCAACAAAAATCACAAGATGTTTACAAAAAGGGATCCAAGCTCTGCAGCATATGCTTTAAAGTATTGTTGAACTCGTACACATTTTGTCTGTGCCTGGCAAGGGAATTTGAGACTAAAACACCTGCAAAGCGGTCAGGAAAAACAACCTTGATAAATACAGTCTGCGTCCATCTCCTAATTAAGCCAAAACCATTGCCAATGCTAACATATATTTCTCTGCTATTTTTGTTTCTGCAGAGGCAGGTATTTGGCACGTAAAACTAGGAGTTCTTTGGCTGGTGCTACACTTCTTCAGACTAGGCAGTTCAAATCCATCCCCAGTGTATCAGAGATGGGACCACACTGAAGAATACTTTTCCCTTTCCTCTTCTATCAACTTTTCTACCAGAGCTCCAAACCCTGAATTCAGGAGCAAAAATGAAACTTCATGCCATGTATTAACTTCCAAAGCTAAATACGGACATACAAAGGAAGATTAACTAGCAGCTTAACTCACCTTATCTTGCAGGCCCAGAGCCTGCAGCCAAGAAACTAGTAAAGAAGAGATCTACAGCCTGAGTACCCTTGCTCACAGAGCAGCCCCACATGGGACAGACGAGATGAAATCTGGGTAGCGATTCCTCAGTAAGGAAGGTAACACTTCTCAGTAAACTTTGTTAAGCAGCCCAGGGATTCCATCTAACTTCCTGAAATGCTCAGATCTTGAGGAAGAAATGTTTCCAACCAAAGCAAGGCAGACAAAGGTTCACAAGTGGGAAAACTCTGCAGACAGTTTGTGTGATTCTCACGGGTATCTAAGACATTTCCTGAACTTAGGAAGACATTGCTAAACAGCAACCCAATATGACACAAGAGGTTTTCCTTTCTGCCCAGTAAACAAACCTCTCCTGAACAGACCACTCACCTGTACAGCCAAACCTTACAGCGCAGCTAAAACACTAAAGTGGATCTTTTTACAAGTTCCCTGTTGGGCCAACCTAGCAATTTGCTCTCATGGAGAAAATAAAAAGAGCTGATACAATTACAGACATTAGAAGGAAGCAAAATTAACCCAGGCTGCCATCGTAGGAACAAATCACTTCCACTTTGAGTTCATCGCCACTCGGTCTAACAGGCTCTACTTATTTGTGGAAGAAGTTTCGGAGGGAAGTTGCCTGCCGCAGTGAGGTTTACAAGGGTATTGAAGAAGGATAGCAACGTCATCTCAAATAGACACGTTTTTTTGCCTTACAAATATGTTTGCTCACAAGCCACATCAGCTCTATAAAACCTAAGCTACCACAAAAATACAGAAGAATTAATCCTCCCCCAAAGCCACTTGAAAAAAGAAAAGAAGCAAGAAGAAAGTGCATCAAGCCAAGACACTAAGAACAGACTTGACACTGTCAGGGTCAGCTCTCAGGCAGCAGTGACTGAAATGAAAGTTATTGGCAAAAGGGGGAAGTGACCCAGGATGTACCTGACCAGCTGAACCAAGCTGCCGTGTTTAGGGGAACTGGTCTGTATAATGTCACTCAAGTAACTCATTTGCTCTCTGGACTGGGGCCAGTGGCAGAGACAACATTTAATTATGCCACTACATCAATGGAAAAGAATGAAGGAAAATTATTGCAGACTGAAATCAGCTAGGGCACTGCAAGAGAAACATTGTAATATGAATCAGCTAGTAAATAAAGAGCAATAATTGAAAGTTAAAACGCTGTTCCATAAAGAAATCAGATAATCTAAGAAAAATGAAATGTTAAGTTATACAAGTAGAGAGGGAAACACACACACACACACACGAATACTCCCAGCATAGATGTAGTCAATTAAAAGCTGAAACAAACCACCTTGAGATAGTGCTGTTTAATTCTTTATCTAAGTTGTTGTGGGTCACAACTATAAGTGAGATCCTCCCCACCGAATCCACCTGCTGCCTTAGTTCAGATGCCAGCTAGTGCCAGAAACTGTTCAGGTCAAAAATTTGTTGCTGCTGGCAACTCTGAAGTTTCCCTACCAAAATACTGCAAGGTCAAAAGAGAAACAAGCAGTAGCAGCAGCAGAGCTCTGAGTAACCAAGCTCCACTATAACCACAGTAGTGTCTAGTGGATTGTTTTGTCATGCCAAGGTCCCTATGTAACCAAAAA
Source organism: Tinamus guttatus (assembly GCF_059628265.1). Classification (NCBI taxonomy): domain Eukaryota; kingdom Metazoa; phylum Chordata; class Aves; order Tinamiformes; family Tinamidae; genus Tinamus; species Tinamus guttatus. The sequence continues at coordinate 6,730,528 of NW_028288848.1, forward strand.
AAAATCAAACATTGTAAAAAGCACAGGAAATGATAAGCGTGGTCTATTAACTCTGTTCCTTCAACGGTCACTAGAAAAGACCCAGAACCAAACCAGGATCATTATCTTTCACACAGTTAAACTTCGTAATTTTTTTCAGGCTACTAACTGAAGAGTGAGGTGAATTAATTCTGCAGATAATCTTAAGGCTTTTATGTTTTCTTACATTACATTATTTTAGCAACCACTTGATCCTCCATCTTGGCAAAACTGGCTTAGGATTTTAAATTACAAGTAAAAAGAAATGTAACAAAACTCAAAGAAAAAGTCATAAGTGTATTTTAATTTGTGGAGTGTCTTGTACTGGGCTACGACCCGAGTTCAGTCAGGCTGATTAGCAGTGACAGCATGTCGGAGGTCATTACCATTAAACATACCTCAGTGAGCAATTTAATGGAGTTGTTACTTTACCACTAGCAGCTTTCACAATTGGGTTTAAGGATCAATAACAACAAACTCAGGATTAAATCTGAGCACCCTCTGCCGGTCAGCAATGAAGAGCCTAAGTCAAGCAATTTTGCACCATCTATCAATCCTGACTTTTATATATTGATGCAGCACAACTGTGCCACTGACAACTACTACACAAAGGAGCAACAACTGGGCATCCTTAAACACCAGGTGGGGTTTATCCCATAAAGGCATTGCACTGATTTTTTTCAATTGGGGAGTTCCCACTTTAGAATAGCCCATTTTCAAAAACCAGCTCTTACATGTTTGCGTGCATGCTACGAGCATGCATATGTACACAAGTATATATAAAACACACATGAATTTATGTCTATGTATTCTGTATATCTGCATATACAGATATATACACAAATATTTCCTTAACTGCCTTCTTTCACAAACTGGCTTGCCTCTGCTTTTCCATTTTCTTACTCATGTAAGGATGATATATTTTTAACCACTCTGAGTGTATTGTACACACATTCAGCCTATATGGAAGCACATATCCATAAAGCAGGCCACTTTTTGTGTATCCCAAGCAAAGCCTATAGCCATCCATTATAAAAGGGCTAGGTCAGCAGCATTTAGCTCTTCTCTCTCCAAGGAGAGATGCCAAATAAAGCAAATTTGTGCAGAAGGTACTATGTGGGCTGCTTGCAGCTGCTCACTTTCTTAAAAAAAAAAAAAAAAGAAAAAAAAAGAAAAATCTCTGAATGAAGCCTCCTCCTTTGTCAGGCTTTCCATAAATACAGTTCTACGGCGTGTCAGGAAGTTAACACGTGCTATAGCTTCCAAACAGCAATGCTATGTATCCTACAAATGAACACTGTCCAGGTCAGCCTTCTTTCACTTAAGCAAACCCATAAATGTTCCTTCAGAGTCCTCCTGCCTAGGCTGGCAGCAATTGTAATCATTCAATATATAGCCATGTGTGTAAGTGCTCCTCCCAAGCGCCCAGTCTCTACTTTAGGGCCCCAAAGGCAGTGTCTCCTGCACAAAGGAGGGTATCGCACTGAGCGGCTCCGGTGGGACAGGAGTAGCTGCAAGATGGAAGAGGGAACAAAAGTGCCCGAGTGAGGACTGCAGTGTGCAACAACGGTGCATAAACCACCCTTCAGAGAAAGCCATTACCTGCTTCCACACTACAAACTCAGCTCGCTGGTTGTTAAAAGCATTTCAATGTGAAAAACAAAATTACTTCAAAAACGATGATGTGACTGAATTTCAGATAACAGGGAAATTCAGTTTATTAATCATTGGGTTAATCTATTTATTCACCTTGAAAAAAAAAATTACTGATCAGGAGAAAGTCTATTAAAAGAATACAATGATTCAGCTGCCACCTTCCTCTCTGAGTAAGCAACCAGAAGATGCCCCTTTGAACTCTGCATTAATAAAATTCTCATTAAATGCAAACCTGCACAATGTTATCTTAAAGAGGCTCATTAGCTTCAAAAAATTACTCTTCTCCAAAGTTGCTTATTTCTTTATAGGTGAAAAGGTGAATTTTCAAGGCACTAACTCCTGGGTCCTAGATTAGCCAAGCAGTGCTACACATCTGGCAGTTCATCATACCTTGATTATTTGCACATAGTGTACAGACAAATCTGTGGAGAGGAGTTGTCATCCTTGTTATGGGTAGGATAGTAGTAGGGAATCACAAACTCCGGCAAGGCGTGAAAGATTTCAGCCTTCTTCAAATTTCCAATTTAAGTCATAAAGAAATTGTGAATTGTCTTTAAGAAGGAGAGGTATAAAGGGCAGGTAGGGCCACAAATGTTTCTCAGTACTTAAGCATTTTTTTTTAATGGAAAGAACCTTGGAAATGGAAAACAATTTCTGATTTCTGCTCTTCTCACTTAAGTAAAAATTAGGAAAACCAGATAAAATACAGCAACAACAAAAACCATGAGCAGGCATGATGGGGAAGAGTGTCACAATAAAGAGGACAGTTAATACCACAACAAGATATATAAGTGGAATCTCCCTTTAGCTGAGGTTAGACAAGCATGTGCCAGTGATCCTTTAGGTGCTCCTCCTCATTTTCCCTCTGTACAGGGAAATGAATTAGATGACCTCTCAAATCCAGCACTGCAAGGCCCCAACAGGTCTCCATTGCAGAAATCTCCTCAACAGCTACTCCTTTACCACAAAGGCAATGCGCCCTTGAGAAGCTGCAGACCTCTTGCCTTCTAGCTGAAATTCATGTACTTCAGGATTTAAGAAGCTTCTTAAACTCCACCACATGCGCAGAGACATGTGTGACTTACATCTGTTATAGCTGCCACTAACAGCCCTAGGATAAGGAAATTTTTGATAGCTGTTATGAGACAGATGTAAACAAACATATGACTGACACTAATAGAGAAAAAAAAAAAAAAAGGTAATCCTTGCTCATAAAAATATTTAAGAATGACGAACTTGAGGGAAAGATGCAATGTAAGATGATTTCTGTAAACTCACACTCCGCATGGCAAGGACACCCAGATAGGAATAGTTTGCAAAGACAACCCTCTGCGGGGAAAAGCATGATCAGCAGGACGCTGAGGCAGTGGCAGCTAAGACAGGTTCGTGGCAGTATATCATTGCCAGTCCATATAGCAAATATGTCTTATGATAATACGGTAATGCCTCAACATATTTGGTTTCTTTAACGAAGCCACCAGCTGGACAGTCCTAAAAGATGGATTTTTAAGCATCTTTTCCCCATTTCTCTTAAGGAATTCGGGCTTGCACAGAATCATGCAGGTGCTACAGCACACCAGAGAGCAACAAAGGTGTGTGCTCAGCTCCAGCTTATGTTGCTGGCCTAAGCCTGCAAGGAAGCCTTACCACCAACTCTTCCTACAGTCACTGTGACAGAAGTGGGACAGCCAACAGCCCAGGACAAAAGGGTCTTTCCTAACTGCCTGCAGAAAGCGTTAGAAGTCTGCAAGCATTCCTGGAGGAATAATCCCTGCTCATTTTCTGCTGCATGACTTGAAGCTTCCAGGTTTCTAAATTCAACGTCTTAAGGCCAGAAAGGACCATTATATCATCACAGACCCCTGATTTCATCCAATTTCCCTGTAGAAAGATTTTAAAGACAAGACCAATATTTTCATCTAAGGCATGCTCTCCACCCCCGCCAAAAAAAGCATGTAGCCCTAATCAGCACTACATAGTGTGAAGCTTCAACCAGCTTCATCATTAGCAGAAGTACCTTTGAATTTGGCCATCTTCCAACTGGCTGCTCTGAAATCTACTGGACTGAAGGATCCTTCAAATGTAATATTTTCATCACAATGAAATAAATAAGGAGATGAAATATCTCCTCTCCTCTTCAGAAACAAGAAATAAGTCAAACAGACTAAGTCTAAACTCTCTCCAGGCCTCGAATCATTGAATCATCTCTAACATACACTTTGTCTAATTTCACTGAACGAAAAGCAGTCATTAATGAAAATTAAGCTAAGCCTAATGAAAGACCAGATGAAAGCCTAACGTTCATGAGCAGTTGAGTAGAGGAGGGAAAAAAATTTTGCTACTCTAGGCTATCAAGAGTCTAGAAGATGCAGAGTTTTCACAGCTTCCAGATAGTACTCTACACTGAACACGTCTGATGCAGCTTGTCTCAGGTGCTGCTTGTTTGGCTTATCTTGTCTTAGTTGCATATTGATCTTCATAAAAACAGCTATTAAGTCAACAGCCAACAAGGGAAAAAGCAAAAACCTCCCTTATGGAAACCAGAGGGGAGCACAAACCCTTGGTGACCAGTTTTATCTCTTGCCAGCACAGACTTCTCTCCCTGGATATGCAGATAATTCCCAGGGCAGACACTTTGTGTTGCTTTAAATGACATTACTTTGCCAACAACTACCTGTTCTGCTGCTTCACACAAGGAGCATTATCTGCCCACGAGCATTCATTTATGTCTGTTTGCGAAAAATAAAAATAAGGATAGGAACAAAATGAATCTCTGAAACCATACGTGAGGTTATAAAGCCTACAGATCTACTAAGGGAACCTTTAAGGTGGTTTATAGACACATAAAATGCATAGTGACTTGAAAGATGCCCTCAGAGAATTTACCCTGCACGATGTCTTTCATAGGGATGACAACCTCGAGCCGTGTACACGGTAGTAAGTTACCTGCTGCTTCGTCAAAAGACATCATTCCTCTCTAAAAGGGCACCTGTGAAGTGACTGGGCTAGCAATGGACGGACTTAATCGGTGTAAATATTCGTATATTTTATGGTTTGCTTACAAGTCAGAGGCAAATAGTAAAATTTCTGTCTCAGGTTTCTTCCCTTTTCCCATCAAATTGATTAAGATACATGATCCCAGCACTCCACCCTCATCAGTCCTAATATCGTGAAAGAATCCAGTACAAGAAAAAAGGAAAAAAAAACCTCCAGCCTCATAAGGAGAGCAGAGCAGAGCTTCTGTCCTTGAACAGGCAAAAGAGGTTTAAAAGAATATTGAACCGTCTTTAAATAATCAGTTTTAAACATGCATTAAAATTTTGCAATGTTAACAGTGGCCTGGAATATGCTTATTATTGCTGGCTTATAGTCCCCTTCGCAGCTTCACAGAATTGCAATAGAATCACAGAACAGAAAGAAATCCATTAGGCCAACAATTGCCCTGGCAGCACAGCATTGTTCCTTACAGCACAACTTTTCTCAAGGGTGCTGTGAGGATTAATTCATTACAGCTTGTGTCATGCTTTGAAAGTACTCAGTCTACAAAAGAACTAGGAATTATTAGAAAAAGGACAATCCAACCCTAGCGACCCCATCTTTATCTTCCCTTGGCCTTGTTTAGAGCAGCAATTTCAGCTAACAAAAGCAAAAAATTTCAAAACCAAACTCGATACAACAAATGTGAAAGTGTCATGATAAGGATGCAGTCACACTGGGCAAGATCTCCAAACAGGTTATTAGCTTCTATTTCTTACCTAATATTGACTAATGCATGGGTCACCTTGCTTGCAGGCTCCTTCCACTGACCAGCATTGGTAGAAAGCCTTAGAACTGAAAGAAAAAACAAAAGACAACAGTTAACGGTGCTAGCACTGAATGGGCAATGCAACATTTTTTTAATTCTAAATGTCAAAAATACTTTGTTGAGATGGCAGACTCGTGAAAAAACAAACAACCAAAATAACCCACGGCTGTCTTGAACATGAAGTAATATGGAAAAGGTATGCAGGACAAAATGAACGGGAGAAAGGAAGCAGACCGGAGAAAAGAGAAAGGAATCAAAAGAAAACCAGCTCCTCTTAATTTCACCATTCTTCATTAAAGTTGGTTTCTATCAGAAATAGGAGCAGAGGCCCAGTCTATGCCATCTGCTATTCCACCCATTATTTCTCTCCTCCAGCTCCTCCTACTCACACAAGGTTCCACCTCAACTAGACTACAGCTTATGATTTACATCCAATCCAACAGTGATTGACTTTCTACCTTCTCCTTTATCTGGAACTGCGAGAGAGTACACATCAGTTTAGAGAAGAATGCTCCATTTAGCATCCAGTATGTCACTCTTGCACAGATGGTCTCTGACAGACTAGGGAATGGTTCTGAAAACATTCTGCAACAGGAATAATTTCTAGTGAACCTAAATCTTTGCTGCAAGCATCTCCAGAACATTTATTTAGGTCAGAATCTGTAATGCTTCTAGAGTGCAGTAACCTGTGCAGCTTTTGCTAACTATCAAAAGAGTAACAGAGTCCAGAGCAAATAATTGGGTTTTCTTCCACATTGCCTGAACAGAAGGGAATCTTTTATGAATCAGTATATCCAGGGGCTTCTGGGGTTACATCTTAGAATAAAGGTTTGCCTCACACTTACAGACAGAGGAAAAGAAATTCATCCCAATTTAGGATCATCTAGAAACACTGATGCTACAAGTGAACCTGTAGACACAGTGGCTGAAAACTCAGACCTATTATTACACAAAAGAAGCTTTCAGTTCTGCAAATCTGCACAAGCTCAGATTTAGGACCAGAAAACAAATATCAAAACTCTCTCCCTCAAAGTAGAGGGCTTCATTCACATCCATCAACAGTAGAACTAATGGATGAAGTAACTTTCCTTTTTTTCTTAACAGATGTCCCAGGACAAAGATGGAAGAGCAACCATAGCTTAAAGGATATGCTCTGACAAAGCCAAAGAAGCTATCGGGACATTTGTCAAAACTGGCTGGCATCAAGACAGCGATTCCTCCTCTCTTTCTAGTGTTCCCATTATTTGGCATTTGCAGAAGGGGGAAAAGAGTCAGCTCTGAAGGTGTCTTACTTTAATACCTCAAATACTGTAATGAATTCAGAGAGGGTTTCCATTCAGTCATCTACACTATTAATTCAAAGGATTTGCTGTATGTAGCAGGATGGAAAATGAATTCATCTGATAAATGAATTGTTTCAACCAGTCAAATGTGCCTGCTGCAGTCCAATTGAGTAAGTATTTCAGCGTCTTATTCTTCCATTCCAGTTTCCTTCAGCTTTCACAAGGGAGGGGTTTGAAAAATTGCTGAGTAGTGAAAGTACCTCATCTTACTAGCTGGAATTCTTGGGAATAGGGAATGGGTTAGCAAAAAATCTCACCTGCTCTGCAGACAAAATAAGCCTCCTGATTCTTTGCACAAAACATGAAAACTGCAGAAAATTTATACTAGAGAAGTGTCCATTTTCTGCTTGTAACTGGTGGGAGTATTTGGCTCCTTTTATTTTGGTGAAGACAATTCTTCCCTATGTCAGCAGAGTTCTGTGACCAGCTGCCTCCTCCCCCCACCCTTTAAATCCCTTTACTGCTTAAATCACTCCTGTTGTTCATGGGGTGATCATGCTGAGAAGGGAGCAGCGGGGCTGGGGAGGAAATGTCCCTCTGGAACAAAGCAAACAAAGAACATAGATACATTATTCTCTTCACAGCTCCAAGCATGCAGGCACTGCACCAGCCCTGCTGCAGCCACCCTCCGTGTGTACCCTGCCTGATTGTGCCTCCCTGCGTTCTTTGCTTCTTTGTTCCTCTTCCTCCTGCTGTGTTTCACTTGGTGGCATTCCAGCACGCTTCTTCCTTTGAAGCATGGCAGCCTCTTCATGTTTCGCCAGCAGGCACATTCTTCAGTCCAGTGATTTGCTCGTCATCGCAAGCAGGTTTGTGGGGGCTGTTCTCTTAGTTTGTTTTAGCAATAAGCGCACTAAGTGTGATTTGTCTAGCACAGCCAGGTTCTTGTTATAAATTTCTCAAATTCTTTTCCAAATTCTTGCTCTTGATGCATGCTTCCTGGTGCCGACTGGTTGTGTAGCTTGTGCTTGCCCTCTCATTTGAGGCTGCCAAATGTGACAGATGCAAACTACAAATTGACTGAACTACACGAAGATACATGAAATATAAACTCCCACATAACTAGTTGCACCATTAAATCTGTATTTCCAGTCACAGTCAGTGGCTGCTAGGGAGGTAACACATCTCTGCTAAAAAGTCTGGTTTCAGACTGAACAAAACGTATCCCTTTAACAAGCTTATCCCTATCTCAGTTCTTAAGTTACCTAGCATACTGAAACAAAACATGCCCATTCACTAAGACCATCAGCAGACAGACAGAAAAGACAAGACACAGGAACAGAACTTGCACGCACACCCAAACCATCTGTCTACAGCCTTCCTGACCAGCCAGGAGCACTCACCCATAGAATAAAGGTTGTCAAAATTCTGATGCATCCGAATGATTTCATAATACAGCTCATCATAGCTGCTGGGAGTGGGGAGAAAGGTGTCTCCGTAAGTGATGAACATGTTGAATAAGTTCACGACCTACACAGAAGTGAAACCAAGTTACAACAGATATATTACATGAAGCCTAATAGACAGAAATAAACAATATAAACAACAATAAAACAAAACAATATAAATAAATTAGCTTTTGATTCCATTATGCATTATATTGCTTCATGACTTCATCTATTTCATCAGTGCAAAAGAGACAAGAAACTTCAGTACTGCCATAACTGGGGCCTGGAAAAGGAAGCGTGTACATAGGGTTCTAAAGTTTCCTAAAGTTCAATTAAGATGAATTAAGTTGCTTAAAGTAGAGAATTTGCTTTTTCTATACTCACCATAAGAGCCAGGGTGAAGATGTTGTGTTTCGCCAGCAAAACAGTCTCATTAGACATGAGGAACTTCAACAAGTTGATCAAAGCTAAGAGAGAAGGAAAAGATATATATATATGTTTTAATATATGCATACTAAAGTTAAAAGCAAAGGCATTCTCAAAAAGTCACTTAGCAAATGACAGTTAGATGACTTAACAAATGACAGTTATTTTCACATCCCAAGTGTATTTTTCCTCACTGACTTCCCAAACCTGCTCAGGGTCAAGGTGAGCTACTTGTTAACTTAGTGAGTTCACCAGGGATTTTTCTACCTTCCAGATCCTCAAGTGAGGGCTAGAAACCTCCTCTGTCTCTTTTCCGCTTCATACATCGGCAGCACGATGCACACAGAGTCAGCCCCAAACTGTCACTCCTGTTGCTACATGAAGCTGAGACAAGACACAACAGAGGACGGCACTGCTTTGCTGCTCCCTTATCTGAGTGCCTCTTCACGCGTCTTAATTGTGTCAGTTATCTAGGGCTGTGCAGCAAAGACAACAGATCTGGTTCAGGCTTGTTTTAAAGCAAAACAAAGGCTCATAGCACCCATGATGGGACAGTGATCATGGCAATTAACAAAAGGGTTGGCTAAAAGAGCTTTAATCACACAAACTTTACAAACAATTGTGTTCTGTACACTTGGAAGACGGAAATTTCTTAGTGTTGTTGCCTGCAAAAATTTTAAAGAGAAAGTTATTTTCTTCTGTGTGATGTCTGCCTAAAAGAAATTCTTAATGTACTCTCTGCTCTGAAACCAGTGGGTTTAATGACTTAAGACTTCTGAATTAGGTGGCCTGCAAAGTCAAGCTGAAAAGCTATAAAGGCATTTTTAAAAGGTTCTTAATTACCTACTAATTGGTAACAGCATCTAAGAGGTAATGCCAGGCAGGCTTTTAATTCTTACAGGCACAACTTCACTTTGTTAAATCTACTCTTTCTCCCCTGCCCCAGCTTGTGGCAGCACCTGCATGAAACACGTCGCTGCTCACATGCCCAGGCAGTCAAGAACCAACATCAAAATAGGAGATAACAGCCCTGCAGCCCGGGATCAAAGTCACATAAACAGCTATTGCCCACTGCCAAAGAGCAGATTTGAGACATGTCATCTGAGAAGGGAAAAACCTAGCCACGGATTTAAAAAAAAAAAACTTAAATACAATCTCAAATTCCTAAGCAGTATAAGAATATTTGGTTGCAGTCACCTCCAAATGCTGCCACTATCCATGTTACACACTACACAGTAACCAGTGAGAAAAGCAACTGCAGTTTGGGAGGACGCTGCAGATTGGATAGAGCACAGGGAACAGGAACCCAATAAGCACAAAATTATGGTCTCCCCGACCTCAAAATCCCAGAGTATTCAGAAAAAGCAAAATGAAAAATCTATGGCAAAGAAATGGATCTCAAGAGATTGGCAAAGACTGGAATTAAACACATTAGAGACCCTGAATACAGTCCTGAAATCACTGCCTTCCAATGCCAGAAGTTCTCCAGTATCAAAATTTTACTTATGTCCCCCAAAAAGGAAGCTCACGGGCCTAATGAGGCTGTTTATTCACTACCGAGGGAGATGCTGCTTCAAGTTTTCCCTACAAGCTGGAGGCTTGGAGCTGAACTGCAAGCAGAAGAAACCAAGTTTTCTGCAAACTCCAGATGCGCAGGCCATTCCCCCTTACAAGATGCTCCAAGATTAAGAGCCCCCTTCACTAAGCAGAAATACCGATCTGTTCTCAGCCCAGCCGCAGAAGCCCCGAGGCCGTTGACAACACCTTATCCTCGGACGCAAACACCCGGGACCACAAGCGGAGGCCGGACTAATCCAGCTCTGCAAATACTCCTGTCAGATATTTTTCTGCAAAACAGCCATTTGAAAACAAAGAAGTAGCAGGTACAGATGGGCTCTCCGCTGGAGCAGAGATCCAGCTAAGCCCAGGTTTCCAAGGTAACCAAGTCTCCACAGCAAAAGCCGCGGCCTCCCGCAGTCTCTGCTTTGCGCTGAAGGCAGCTGCCCGCGTCCCTGTCACAGCTGCTTATTGGCCATTTTTCTTTTTAATAGTTATGAGCATGTTTTACCTCCTGCCCAGCCAGAACAGGTCATATAGTCACATCTTCTGACCGAACTTTGTCGTTCCGCTGTTAGCAGTTGGGCTTTCTGGAAGCAGAGGGATTTACTGTAAGAAGTGGCAGGAAGCCTTGAATTTTCATATCGCCCCCTCTCACTTTTATAACAGAAAGGCCTTTGGCAGGGGGCAGTGATGGAGTCTGGAGAGAAGTCCTTGAACAACCAGACACAGTGAACAAGAAAGCTCATGGTGGAGAGAGGTTTTTGAAGAAATATAAACTTTCAATATTCATTCACTGAGAGAGCAAATGCCCTATAGTTGTCTACTAGCGTGTTGATCAGATATCCCCCTAAAGCACACACATGGCTCTATTTTTATGGCAACACTTGGAAAAACCTAACCAATCCTCCAGTCCACCCTGGCAACAGCTCCTGTGTCTATTCCATTTGCAGCAATGAATTTGATGATGTTTAATTTTCCTGTTTCAGTTAGAAAAAAAAAGATATTACTGCTGCTTGAAATCAGTCTTTGTACCCAAATTGCGCTACGTAACAGCCCACTCGCAGTCAATCTGTGCTGCTGCTCCCCAAGATCTAGAGGCAAGGGACACTCCGCAGGGAAGAGGAGCTCTGTGCTGGCCTCAGAGCTAACGAGAAGAACAAATGGCCAAATTTGCAGCCGCTGCGTGTACTACACAGATAAATTCACCTGTCACCTGGGAACTGTGCATTTTTAAGACAGTTGCAGTCACCCTAGTCAGGGGCAACACTCCATCAACGTGCAGAGAGCCAGCAAGCTTTTCTTACACCACCGCTTTTGCATCAGTCCATCCGTACAAGCGACACAAAGAAAGGAGCAGGAACACTGCAGAGTTCGAGTCCTTAAAGCTGGGACTGTGTGTGCCTCAAGTCTGCTTGCAAAGGAAAGCTGCATGGAAAGCGAGCAGTGGCCAGGACTTTTCAGGATTAACAATTTTTAAATCCTGCTGCTCTTCAGTGCCATTGCACACACAAGAAACTCTCAGAGCAAAGGTTCAAGTAGCTGAACATCATCCATTCCTGAGCACCAACGAGGCAATATTACTACTCCCAAGCAATCTGAAACCAAGCCAGATGTGTCACGTTTTCCCTGCTGCAATAAACTGTTCTTCTCTCATATCCCATCTGCAGGTTGCCCTTTCCCACACAAGTCAGGAAATTTACCCATTTCTGCTCCCAGCAGAGCCACGACTCGATTTCTCAGCTGCACAGACGGACAGAACTGCGGTCCCTGCTTGGGCTCAGCCATGTAATCCACATTTGTCCTTCAGGATTTAAATGATGCACAGTGTGGACAGAGATTTATTTCAACACACACTGGAAAATAGCACCATTTTTCCAAAGTTCTGGCATCTTTCTACCCTAAAGATACCAGTCTTCCCTATTTCTTACCAGAATACAATACACCCACTACAAAATTTGAAAACACCCATAATTTCACAGCACAGTAGCGTCACTAGAGTTCTCTAGCAACAAAAGCTAGAGGGTGTAACTAAACCAGCAGCAATCAGTATTTGCATGCAAGCTCTTCATTTTGTGTCCTGAGCTGAGCACGCCTGCTATGCTTCCCAAAACAACAAGCAGAGAAGGCATCCTTGAAGGCCTACAGTTACACACACACACACACGCACACACACACACACAAAACCCCTAAAGCTTGTAGAGAGGACACTTAAAAGAGCATGAAGCCATATGATTGGCCGTATGGAAAAGTGGTATAAGTGTTTGGATCGGTTTTCGGGCAATTTTTTCTCCCAAGGATTACCATGGCCAAAGGATGAAAATGGGATCACCAGCTTTTACAGATACCTTCCCCCTACCCTTTATTTTTATTTATTTATTTTTTAACCACAATGACTGCATTTGAAGAAGTTCTTAGCTCTCCTGCCGTGCAGCTGCTTTTGAGGACTGACATTTTCCCTTATCACTCTTGCAGCCAGTCTTGCTACTAAGGAGCAGAAATACTCCTGCTCGAGCATTTGCCACCTTCTGCAGGCCAATCCTTTAAGGAGGCTGTGAGCAGCCAGCTGTTCCTCCTCACTTGCACTGGGAAGGAAGCAATTCCCATTTCTGGACTGAGGCCCTACATCTCCTCCCTCCCCTATTCTTCCTCCCAAAAAAAGCAGACCTACCCTCCCTGTAAGCCTTGTTTCAAGAATAAGCAAACTTGGCCTCAGCACAGTTAGGATTCACACCACGGTTTTGTTCTATTTATCGACTCAGCGTTCATCGTTTGGATCACTGATGCACAAGGCGCAGGGGGGCAGAAAAGAGAAAAGAAGGAGAAATAGTGCAGTCCCTTGGGCAAATCACAGTGTAGCACAGACTCTGCCAAGAGCATTAAAGGCTCTGATGTGCTACTGTATAACAGAGCAGAAAAGAACAGCCCTGAGACACACATCGCTGACATCCTGGATGGCATGAGCACAGTCTGGAGGCCTTTATCACTTCTGCTGTGTTCACAGGTCAAAAATCTTCTAACAGAGCATATAATGGCCCTCAAAGGAGCAAGCGGGGAAAAAAATGCTTAGGGCTTCCCAGAAGTTGCAATGTCAATTAATAGGAATCCTGTGTGCTACTAATATATCCTTAAATCTTCTAGCCAGATCTCTTGAAGGTCTGGAGGCACTCTGGGAGGAGCACTAATTTCCCCATTCCCTCCAGAAGGTACCATACTGCTAACAGTCTCCAGCATTAACTATACCAGGGCCTTGTCCTGCTTTTCTCAGGGTTTCAACTCACCTCCTTAGGACAATTCCCACCCACACAGCACTACAGGGCAGCTGGGCAAAACCTCCTCATTGCAGGGAACTCCTCTACCTTCGGGATCCTCAGCAGCACAGCAACCACCCCGGCCATCTTATAGCGAGCCCACTCACACATGCAAATCCTCAAGAGGGAGGATGGCAAGGTCCGTACCACTAACAGCAGCAAGTGTGCCAGAGCGGGCAGGGAATAGTGCACTGCTTTGAACGCAATGCAGCTGAGGAAAAACTTATTTAAATTCCTTAGGAAGCAGGACTTGAGTCTTCCTGCCCTCCAGGATAACAGAGAGAACCAGCATTGCTCTGTCTCAAAGCATCAGTAGTTGAGCTGGCTTCAGGCTTCAGCAACAGAGCGGTCCATCATTGCGCGCAGCTTTCTGAAGACACGCAGCCCTGTGCCTACCTTTCCTTGTCCTGGAAGGGACAGAGAGCAGGTTTTGGTAAGCGTGCATTGCCCAGGCAGCTGGTCACCACTTCTGAGCACAGTCAGGACTCCCTGCATCCAAGCAGCTCAATGACAGCGAGCTAACAGCACTAACTGAAATTGCAAGGTAGATAGAAATGCCAATAGCTCATGCTTCTTGATGGCATTCCAGCAAGCAGCAAAAGAGAAGCCAGGCTTTCCAACTTAGGCTAAAGCTCAGGTGAACATTATATAAAAAAGCCCCATACACAGCCACAAGCTTCATTCCTCTTAAGAGGCAAGGGAAGTACTGAGCTACTCTGCTCTGCCTGACAGCACAGGCTCATACTGTTACTTAAATGGTAGCCTTGGGAGTTAAGGTCGCATGTTTTTCCATGAGGTCTTAGAAACCATAGCCAATTTGGAAGGGAAAAGAATAAGAGAAAGCACAGAAACACGGTGTGATAACATGGAAAGACAGCAGGACAAAAGAACTGCAAGTGTCACCCCTTGGGAACAAGTGCATGGGGATAAATCACTGCATTCTGAAAGCTTCAACCCTCCCTGTGCAGCTAAAGAAAAGACTGAACAGCTCCCGTGTGATACACCTCCAGCTACCAAAGGGGCTGCTCACACCAGAGGTTATCATAGTGCCTCCACTGGGTCACCGTGATCTAAAAGGCATTAAGCATTCACTATCAATTTCTTCAGCGTTAACTGGTATTATTTGGAAGTAATTTGAAGGACTGAGCAACATATCCAGATGAGATCTGCCAGGCTGAGGCAAGATGACCACAAGATTATTAGATTTTATCCAGTGAATGACTAAACTCCATTTGTCCTCAACAAAGCAAAGATCTGCTAATGAAAATTTTCCCTTCCTGAACTAACCAAGTGACCAACAGCCACAAATCTGATATTAACTTTTCTCAGTTGGCAAGTAGGACCAAACCCTTTACCATCAGTATTAAAATTATTAGTACACTATGGAGCACATGAGAATTAGATACAGAAGGTACTTCCTAAATATGCACCATATCGGGAATTTAGAATATTCTCTTTTGCAAAAAAGCTAATCACTTTTAGGTTTCTTACGTTGTCTTCTTTAGGAGAATTGTACCAGGATACTTCAAGCATCTTTGTGTTCTTACAGGAAAACTTTTGTCACAGTTGAAACAGGCAGTATGGAAAGAGTAACACAAAATTGCCCAACCAATAGAGAAGGGCAGCAGACAGCCAATTATTATTATTTCCTAATGTAAATAATACACACACATTTCACTGAGTTACACGGACACCTGTAGTTTTCCTTCCAAATTTTGTGTATTTTTTGCTTTTAAATGAGAGTTCTGTAAGACGGTATCATTCCTTTTGGCAACACCATGGGCTACAGGAACTACAAATTAAATGAATAAATGGATATTGACCCACAGCATACACCATAAACCTTTACATAAGATTCACTTTATTGCCTCAGGAGCCCATGAATTTTATACCTCACTGGTATTTTGATTTCCCTGAATTCCTAAACTCACAGAAACAGCTCACAGGGCTAAATAATAGTTGCACTATTGGTTACTAATATCAGTTTGTGCAGCATAATACCACATGTCCAACCAAGCACCAGAATTCCTATGAGGAAAGAAAATCTATATCCCCAGCGGCTGCCTGCTCCCACTATCTATTCCATAGCATGTAACACTTGCATCCTTTAGCTTGTGCAAACAGCTGTGGGCTTCATGGTACATTTCAGCACTACTCTGGTTTGCTGCGGTGTTTATGTTAATATCCTCCTCCCCAAGACAACAAGTGCTTGTGGACCTTGTGGGCTTCCTACTAAACAGCTGGTTATTATATCTCTTCTTTCAATTTCAGAGATAAGGAACAGAGATTAAACTTCCTGGTCTCCTACCTACACGCAGGCATGAGGTGAGATGCCACAGATTAGTCAAGGACATTGTGTAAAATGGAAGTTGATTACAGTTCTGAAACAGACTTAGTGAGGCACTTAGAAACAAATATACCTTCCAAAACTTCAGCGTCCCCATTTTGGAAAATGGAAAATGAGCCAATTCACCAAAATGCTCAAGGGCTCACCAAGTAACACTTTTAATCACATTGATACTAGTAATATCAAACAATAGCGGAGAAGAAATAGCATTCAGCTCACAAGGTCATTTTTACAAACCTACAAATGCACAAGCTCAGGTGCTCTGTCACCTAAAGCTCTGCAGAAAGTGCCAGATCTGCCCTCAGGAGCTATTTGGGGAAAGCAGCCCATCAATCAAGAACACCAGCAGGGCCGAGCGCAGGGCCACAGAACTGCTGCACTCACACATACCCCAGGGCCAGTGGCAGCTAACACTGCTCCTGCAAGCCCACTAAGCACGGCTTGGAAAACTCACCCGGGACCTGGGAAATTCTGTCTACATCCTTCTTAGCAAAGGAAGGAAGCATGAACATGGCTGAAATGGGCAATACATCATTCTGAGGAGAGAACAGCCTTCCCTCTTTCAAACATACAGTAAATTAAGCAACACTGAAGGCAAATACCCAAATACTGTTCCCTCCCCACATCACTCACCCACTGAACTGTCATTTTCTGCTGCTCTGTCACTGGGCACTGCAGAGATAACCCATCCTTCCCATTCCCAGCCTCGCTCCTCAAGGAGGTGACAGTGTTCTGGAGAAGCCAGCACCATCTTACACTCATGAACCACTGGGACCCCGCATCTCCAGCCTCTGACATACATCATGTGCCTAGCAGCTCTCAGTTGTGGGGAGATTCTGATGTGCAACTCAAAGGCTGGGCCAACTCACTACCAACAGGCACACAAAAAATCAGAACACAAGCACTAGATAAAATCTGCATTAATCAGAGTACGTCGAGTTAAAGGCGCTAAGACTCCAGCATTAGTTCTCTTTATAGTTCACAGGCAGCTGAATTAAATCAGAAAACATTTTTGCTGGGAGGTATTTGAAAGATCAAATCTCACTGATAATTTGTTTTCTTTTTCTGCACAAAAACGGTACACTTGAAAGTGGAGCCACTTCCTATAGAGACAGATTTTCTTTGTACTGACCAACACACTAAAGCACTTCATACCCAACACACAAACTCCTGTTCCTTGTACTCTATCTCTGCACATGATCTCTATTCTTTTATTTTAGAAGGTACTGTGTTGAAGAAGCCCTTCTCTCATGCTTCCAACATCTTTCATAGCCTAAAATCATTTCTTTGGTACTATATTCTTAAACTCCTAATTGCAGAGAAATTACCAGAGCAATCTCAACTATACCATCAGCTGGAGAGGCCATCTGTTAAATTACTGCTTCCTCTGAACTCTTTTAATACTCCAT
Source organism: Tinamus guttatus (assembly GCF_059628265.1). NCBI lineage: Eukaryota > Metazoa > Chordata > Aves > Tinamiformes > Tinamidae > Tinamus > Tinamus guttatus. The sequence goes on from NW_028288848.1 coordinate 6,747,788, forward strand.
CAGCATTCAGAAGAGTGTTGTTGGATCTTGGGTCCCAGTAGTAATTTTAAAACTACATAAGAAATTCTGCAAAAGGGCAGATTTTAGTTTTTTTATTTCCTTTCCTAAAAATCTCCAAGTCATTTGCTAGATGTCCAGCCTTTTGGACTCTCAGGGCACCTAGTGCTCTGCCAGTGGCAGCAAATTAGGCTGCCTGGTTCATAGTATTTTAATTCTGTCTTCCCAAGAGCTGCAGGAAGACCAGCTTCTATTGCTAGATGGCTGCTGGAAAATGTGACAGTGACAGCAAGGTCAGAGATGAACGGGTGATGCAGCATTAACTGATTTCGAAATCTGTTGAGGAACATAAATCAGAGGGCTAACTGGAGAGCAAGAAATGCCATAAGTAACATACTATTTGTAATTAATATTTTGGCCACAGAGATACCAAAGCTAAGTACGAGAGAATAATGATACCATCTTAAACAAGCACTGTGTAAGAGCAAGTGCGTTGTAAAGACAGACTGTTTTTTAAAACAAAATCTTGTTTCTTTGTTTTAATATATTGCGCAGAAGAACCTTCCACGTCTTCAGATTTCGAAAGTATTATCCTCGTGTTACAAACTCAGAAACTGTCAAAAGAGCAGAGGAGTCAATTTGGTCCAGTACCATTGTAAACATCCGCTTTGATATCCAAGTGGGAAAATAAATATTTAAAATGCAGAAGAATTGACTTGGTGGTGCTACACATTTGAAGTACTTTATTTTAACAGCATTCAGTATCTATCAAAGTAACTAGGGTACAAGATATGAAATTGTACCTTTACCTTACCATAATTTGAAAACTAATTTTCAGCACCGTATAAAGGCAAAGCTCATTTTTTTAAATCCTTCTTTGCATTCAATTGCCCTAATAAATAGCTATTTCATCATTATTAAATATACTTATGATTTTTAAGTGATTTATTCTTGCTTTTATAAGCCTACATTAGAATTGCTTTTCTACTTCTTTAAACGTGGCTTTCCCCTAAAGCAAACCATAGCAACTGCAAAGAAGTTACCTGCACCCCCTAAGATCAGAGCAAATTGCTGAAGCATTACTAATTTTGAGGTGGGAGGAGTTGAAGAAATTAGGGCTTTTATATAAAAAGCTTAAATGACTCACAAAAACTCTTTTGGCATAGCTTATACATGTCTGACAACAACAACATATATAGCATTTCCCATCATCCAAGTGCTGCACAAACTAGTTGTTCAATTGTTCAAACCCAAACCTTATGCCCAGGACAAGGTATTTTCAGGTAGGTCAGGGAACAGAACACGTTTGTGACAACAGGGAACTGGATGCTACAAAGCAGTGGCCTCATCAGGTCTGCTAAACTACTTGACACTTTGCCTTCAATAATCCGTTTTTTTTTTTTTTTTCTTCTTCCCCTCGCAAGTAACAGCTACCTGGTGTAACAGCCCATGAGATCTTCAAAATAGCCAAAAAATGTCTGCAAGTGGTTAGGTAAACACAGTCACATCCATTTATGGCTTTTGAGCTAAGCCAAATTGCCAGACCCATCACCAGTAATAGTACAGTGCCACACATACACAGACGTACACAAAAATTATCCAGAAATCGAAGGATGGAGCCACATACCACGTTCAAATGGACTGAAGGGCTCTGTTAAACAGGCATCAACACCAGAAGGCATCTTCTGCATGTGAGTCTTACCCATTTATCACAGTAGTATTTGCTTGGTAATCATTTCCATAAGCTGATCAAATTCCACCTTATAGTTGCTTTATTATTCTCCAGTGCTCTATTTAATACATTCCAGGTTCTCACTCCTCCAATGATCAGAAATATATTTTCAGACTACCTCTAGTTAGAGCCGGCTTATACGCACTTCTTGCCGTATACAGAGCTTCATCTTTGTAACTAATGCTATAAAAAGAAAGTGCTTTTTTTTTTTTGCACTGCTGCTGGCCTTCTGCCCTGAAGACAAAGCACTCCCAAAGGAAGAGCATCTATCCATCAGATAACACAGTGGCTTTCCCTAATTAGGGTGCAGCTAACATTAGCCGTTCAGCAAGTGAACAGAAGGCTCCATATATATTGCTGCTGCTGCTTCCACCTACCACCTGCATTTCTGCTTCTCTGCACCCCGTCCCCCCTGCCTCCTCACCCCACAACATTTCCTTTGTCAAATTCTCCCACTCAACTTTTTGCCTGAAATAGCCTTTCTCCCCTTACATGCCAGGTACAATCCCCTCCCTTCCTTTCAACACTCTCTCACACCATTTCCCTTCATCTGCTTTGTTCCACTCAGCTCTGCTTGGGGGCCTCCATTGCTATTAGCTATGCTGCACAAGGAAGATTTTGCCTCAGTCATCACACACACTGTCACTCAAGAAGACAAGTGTGGGCTTGAAGACCTTCTGCAAAGCACACCTGACAGGGCACAGAGATCTCGGGCCTCACAGTGAATAGCAGTTCCCTTTTAGCTCTTCACCAGGCAGTGACAACTAATCCTTCAATCCATACAAGAACCCAAGGGGGAAATATGTTCACAATGACCCATAAAGGGTAGAAATAGGTGCAGACATCCCCATATTCAGGTTTGGCGCTGTCTGCCAGAAACATAGCCATGCTTCCGTATCCAAGACAGCAAAATTGTGTGGGATCAAAGAGCACCTTTGCCCAGGGATGTGGAAACACTGTGCACCCACAGACAGGCTGCTTTCAGACTGGCGCTTGCAGCGTTCTGGAAAGGTGCACCTGGAGCAGCCAGGATGTGCCCTTTTACACCTGTAGCCCATGTTATTCAATACAAGACCTTTCCAGCCTGAATGAACGAGCCTGGCAGCTGCTGCACCCAACATCCTACTGGAAGAAAAAGAGTCAGTCGTACTGTAACTTTCTTCTGCCTAAGAGGATCTCCCTAAACAAGGCAACACTTACAGCAAGTGTGCAGCTCTTCAGCTCCATCAGGTGTGCAGATGTTCCTGGTCCTCTGCAGGAACTCCACCAACCTGTGCGCTTTTTACTTCACAGCTTTGCTTTCAGAGCACGCACAGTACTTAACACTTCTAAGGCACTTTACATTTCCTGAGCACTATACAAACACCAGCTAATTAGAGACACTAACTAGCACATCCTAGGAAACTAAATGTCAGTGGGCAGGGAGAATTCCCCCCCCCCTCCCCTCACCCCATTTTAAAAAAAGTAAAGTTAAGGATTGAAAGATGTCTAAGAATATGCTCTGTGAACTATGGAATAAGCATCTTCCAACAGAAAACATTATCTTTGGGAATCCCATATTGCCATTGTGGAGGAAAGCCCCAGCTCACCCTGACCAGATATGAATGCAAGCAGTTCTGCCATAACTGCTGAAAAGGGATCACACAAACTGCCAGCTGCAATTTCTATTCACAACCGACCTCTGCATTGTGCCGCTCTCCTCCGGAGCCGGCGCTACACTGCAGCCGTGCCTCTAGGGGCTCTGCTCTGAAGAAAGCAGCTGAAAAGAATTTGCTAATCTCTTAATTAGGGGCACCCACTTCACCTTCTACAGGAATAATTTAGAGAGCCTGAATGAGCCACATGTCACAAAAGGCAAAAATTTAATAACTGAAACCAACTCAGATTGTTGGTTCATTTCCCTGTACCTACACTCAGCCGTGCAAAACACTGAAGGGAAGTACTTGGTGTTAATTAAGAACAGCTTCAGAAACCACTCATCATAGCCTTTTTCAACAGGCATCCTTGCTCTCCAATTTCTGGTGGGAGTTGCTTTACACCAACAAAGTCACTGATTTTAGGTCTTAAGCATAGCTCTAGAAATATAACAGCTAGGGCCATGCTCACTTAAATTTTCATAAACCTTGTTTAAGCCACAACAGCTCAGGGATTAACTGTACTTTCCTAGCTGAACTACTTCACTGCTTGGAAGATTAGAACAAAAGCACGCACCAAACCCATGAAAGATGCCTGTTAGGTCTCATCATCCATTCTGCTCCCTCCTTCCTCAGACCTCCCACACAAGGCCAGTCCCATGAAACTTTTGTGCAGTGCCATGGGCATAAGAAATAAATCAAATCCCATCAGAGTTATCTATTCTAGGGATACCAGGGGCGTAAACTGCACCCTGTGCAATTAGTGCAAAGGTCAGAGTTAAACTCTCTTCCTTCCCACTGACATTTTTACAGTGCTCTGCTCAGAAGAGGCTGCACACACCCTTCTGTCTACACCCACCAGCTACAGTAGGAAAGAAGAGTAGGGTCTGCCTCCCTTTACATAAAAGTCTGTCTCCCAGCTATTCTCAAGTGTCTGGGGGAGAAACTCTGTGCCTAGAAAATGTCTCCCTCTCCAGTCAAGAGGGACTCAGGTAGTGAAACAGACAAACAAAGACACTTGGATACCATGGTGATCAGGGCCAGACAAGAAAGCAAATTAGCTCCCATTATGATAATGTCCTGGCTTTCCGAAAGAGGCAATTTGCATGGAGCCACTGAAAAGCAAAATAAAGATGATTTAACAGAATTTTTGCTTACTGTTTAACCCTGTAGCAATGGGACAAAAGGTCTGGACCATCAGACTGCCACTCTTTGCATCAGCAGAGATGGTCCAAATATAAAAATATACCTGACCAGAGCTCCCTCCAGGTGTAATGAAGCCTCACTCTGCATTTCTTCTGGTAGCACAGCAGCTTATGCACAATCTGAATACACCGCCTGGAGAAAAAAAAAGAAGGGGGAGGAAAGGCCATGGCATTAAGGCTCACCACCAACTTTCCCAGAAATTTCACATCAGACCTGGAAATGTCTACAAAATAAGCACATTTGCCCCTTGCAGGAAACAGACAAATTCAAACCCTAAGAGAAGATGTGGCTCACTGCCTGGAGCTCCCAAAGGGAAGGGATACCCAAAGAACCAGATCCAGAATCAGGTTTGAGAAAGATCAGAGACAGGAGCTGGTATTGCACTTTAAACACACTATGACAGGACAGACTGCAGATGCAAGAGTACTATCCTTGGATTTTTAAGCTTTATTTTATGTCTGATATTTTTTCCACACTTTGCTGACCTCATAAAAGGACCCCAAGCCTCAATGAAAGGAAGTAGATTCATTTGCAAGTTCCATCTATATGAGATACAACTCTCAGACTTCACAAAATATGGTCACAGAAGAGCTTTTCCATTTCTTTGGCCAGGGGGATGAGACTAAAGGAAGTTACACAGCAAAACTAACTGCAGGATATGTAATTTCATTGAGAAAGGCCTGCAGTTCACCTATCTGGAAGGGGAGAAGGGGATTTCAGACCATTTTTCAGGATTCTTAACCAAAGCATTTAAGTATGAGCTCAGAAATGATCAAGCAACACACCTGCAAATTCTGAAATCCCCCAACACACAGCTAATATATTTCTGAAGTCTCCAAATCCTGCAGGCCTTTATGACATCTACTGTTTATACAAAATCCTCGGTGCAAAAACATTTTTCATGAATAACTAAACAGGCAATAGAGCAATTTTCTAACACAATAGAGCAATTTTCTAACACTAGCTCTCATTGCAGACAGAGAGAAAACATATCCAGGTATGTATTTTGTAGTCCAAACTATGTTAAGTTATTGACATTTAGAAAAACAGAAGGAATTTTCAAAAAGAAAATTCCTTTTTTCAATTTCTTTTTCTCAAAACGCATTACATTACTAGTAACAAAAGTCTCAGAAAAGATGCTACTAAATAGAGTACAGACAAAACCAAATAGAAATCAATTAAAATGTTTGTTCACAAATTACCCAAAATGGAAATAAATGGTTCAAAATAAATCTTTCAAAAACCTTCAGGAATAACATGCACATGGCATTCATTCATCTTAGCAGACCCTTAGATAATCTCAAACACGAGGGAGCAAGGACTGAAATGGCAACCTTAGAGCAATAAGGTAATAAACATTTACAGCAGCTGAGCATCACCTGAGTGCTAGTTTTCATTCTCAAATTCTACCAAGAAAAAAAATGTAGCTGGGATAGCACTGACAGCTTGCATTTAGATCAGGGACAGCAAATGTTCTAAGGAGAGAGCTACCATTTCTGATGTAACTGGCATTGGAAGATCTTTAATGAATTTCAGATTACACATTTGCTTGGCGTGAGGATCAGAATGGCCTCTGTGAAAAGCTGTTTAGGGCAAAAAGGCAGAAGGAATCTGGAAAATGCTAAAACATTATTTCAAATTATAATAGCCCTGAGTGCAACATATTCTGTAGCTGTACCTTAGCATTGAAAGCTACTGGTTGCATAGTATTCCTCAGGGAAAGCAGGTGCATGGGGAAACAAAACAAACCAAAGAATAAAATAAAATAAAATAAAATAAAATAAAATAAAATAAAATAAAATAAAATAAGCAACCAAACAAACCGCCCCCCAGCCCTTAACAGCCCTGGTGCCCCTCCCTAAGGGGCCTGAGCACACCACCTTCAGAGATGCAACTGCAACCACAGGGTATTCTTGGGGTTTGTATTGGGGATTCATAATATACACTGCAGTCAAAAGCCACTTTTGGTCAAAGCAACTTGGATTTCTCTTGTAAATATTAAATATTGCCCTCCATTGAGGCAAGCCTCAGATTGTCACTTTTAGATGTATTGCAGAGAGATGACACCCACTGTGCTTGCAATAACCATGTTTGCTATGGGACTGTTTCAGACAGGAATGCAATGAAAAGACTACATAAACATGCCAAAAGGAAATGGACATCAATGTCCACTGATGGTTGCTACTGCTCATTATTTCACTCCCATGAGGATTCTAGACGGGAATTTACCTTCGAGCCTGAGCATTTCACATCTTTCCTGGGAAATTTCAATACATGATGCATCCACAACTAATTCTGTAATTATCATAAAATAATTTCTCACAAACTTCCTATTGAACAATATAATCCTTGCAAAAGCACCTGCAAAGTCAGACCATGCTGAAAAGTTACTTTAAGGAAAAACAGCCTATAGTTCGTCTCTCTTCTATTAAATATAAGGATGCTTAAGCCTTGAGGGGACTTCAGAACAGTATAAACAGGGAATAGCCAGTGATCTGCCTAAATCCCAGTTTTGCCCTCCATGCTAAAGGAAAACAAAGCATCCCACCGGCCCTGCAGGACACAATGTGTGCTCTGCATGGCCCCATCCTCCTCCTCCTCCCACTTTCCCTGGTGCTAGATTTTACCCTTGCTGCCTACCATCTTGCAGAAAGTCTCTCTCCCATTATCTACTCTGTCTTCCAGGCCTCATGCCAGATGCACCTGGTTTCTGAAATTGGCTTTTCAGTTTTCAGATCAAGACTCAGCTTCTGGAATACCTGAGCATGTATTCTATTTTTTTTTTTTTTCAGAACCAAGTTCTTTGTATTTGATCAAGCAGATTAGGAAGTCAGTCTGGAAGGTAGAAATTCATTTTGCTTTCAATTTTCTGGCACACAGACTGTTTTTAAAGTAGAAAAAATTGCTGGAAAAGTTCATGAAAAGCCATCCAGCTCCCCACCAGCCACAAAATATTATTTCAGCTGGAAGATTGTTACACAAGCAGAACTCAAAATCAAACTTCAAATGAAATTATGAGTCTGCCCACAGACACTTACACATAGAGATCCATAGGAAATTCTTTCATCATGTGTGTTACAATGAACTCCACCATCAAATCTAAGACAGAAAAGAAAATGATAAAGTGAAGAGCTAGCTACAGTTAAATTCTGGCAGACAACAATGAGGAAATCAACCTAACCTACCAACCAACCAGACAATAGCCCTACTGAGAAGAGAAAAAAATCCTCCTCCCTCTCCCCTCCACCCTTTTATTCCTTAAAAGAATTAGACATCTTCTGGAATTAAAAAAAGAAAAGAATACATATTATACTGGAAGTTGAGAGCATATAATGCAATTTGCCTTAAGTCACTGCTTTCCCATCACTATTAATCAAATTAAGAATACACCACTTATTCTGAAGCTTAGCGTTGCTCTTGTATTTCAAGCCTTGTCAGGAGAGGAGAATTCCATTAAGAAATACATTTTAGAAAGTGATTTCCATCAGAAACCACATACAATTCAAAGGTTTACTTGCAGAGGTTTTTTAGAGAACACCCATTTATCCATAAAATCAGTTTTGAAGGAAGTAAACCCGGACTGATTTTAAACACAGTCTAAGCTTCTGCTTAAGCTTTATTCAGAAGGGAAAAAAAAAAAAAAACAGAGAGAGACTGTCACTTTAACGTTTAAGGGATCCCAATGTGAGTATAAGAGGCAAAGAGCACAGAAATAAAATCAAAAGACAAAGTTACTATGGCTTAGCTAGTAAGTGCTAACTGAGTGTGAGTGTGTGCCCTCTGGCCAATGCACCTTCAGCATAAAACACATTAGCTTAATCCATGTTTGTGGTAAGAACTGTAAAATGTGACTTCCTAGGGTCCAAACAACCCTGCAAGTTGGCTCAGTAGGGTCCAAAAACAGATGGCAAAGAATGTAAGAAATCTAGCAATTCTAGATGGATTCTTCCCCTGGCTGTTCTATTCCAGCTTTCAAAATCATCCGCTTGAAAATGCCAGAGTCAGAAACTGCATCTGTACCATCAGACTTAACAGCCATCCAGGGACCCAATCTCCATCCTTTTCTGTACTAATTTATGCTTTTGGCCTCCACAGCAGTGAATTTCACAATTTAATCATAAACTGAGTGAAAAGCTTTCAACTGTGCTTCCACATGCACAGGTGAAACCAACCCCAGCTACTGGCATTACTATTCTTTTTTAGCCAACACCATCCACCTCAAATACCTGTCCTTTCTGTAATCCTGCCCCCATTATAACATCTAGAAAGCGTTTGTGACTAAATTATTACACTCACCTAAAACTATTATTGTACTAAGTAATGCTCCTCCACGTTGCTATTTATTCAGGCAAAAGGAGGCCCACAGGCTTTTGCAAAGCTTCCTATAAATGTACAAGATTCATCTCTGTAACAGAGTAGGATATAAGGATGGACCACCCACTGCTGGAAACCTCCTCAGGACCTAATCTCCCTCTTTCTAAGGCCATCTGCTCCTTTTCCCATTGCCTAACAAAAGATACTTTGGCAACCCGAGCAAACAGGCACCAACAACACTCACCTAGCACTGCACACACCAGCGGGCGACAGGGCAGGTTCTTGTCTGCTGCCTTCTTCCTGTGTCTCATTGGCTTCAAATAAAGATTAAAAGAAGACAGAAGTCTGAAGTGACATGCTGCACATTACGGTCTATTTTTCATGCAAATAATACCATCAACACAGTCTTGCCTTTATCTTTTTCTAATTGCACTCTCACCTATATTAATCTTGAAAGCCAAGGCTGGAGCAAAGTGCAGCCACTTTTCAGCATGTGGACAGCTGGGTTTGGGTTACTCTGTGTAACTGGAGGGCACAGCCACATCACAGGACACAGAATCATACAGCAATTCCTCTGATTTGCTCCTGATCCAGCAGCCTGATTTGTATTCTTAATAGCAGATGCAGCATTAAATGTTTTTGGTTTTGATTGCATGAGACCAAAGGCTATCTGAACGGGGAGTTTGCTGCAAAGCATGAAATGTTCATGCTGTTATGTACACTTTAAGATAAGAAGTTTTATTCTGTCTGTGACTTTTTATGATTCCAAACATCACTCTGCTGTGGGTTGAGGTGAAACTTGACAATACCACTAGGGAGAATACCTCAAGTCAGGATAACCGTTCAGATACTTGCAACTACACAACTTCATGAGCCAGGTAAGGACACTTCCTCCATGGATACCCAATGGGAAAAGACTGGGAAAAAAAAAATACTTTCCTCCTTGAAGGTGAACAAGTCACCCATGAGAATGCATAAGGTGAATCTGAGCAATCAGGGCAATTTGGATGGCCATTAATATATGACACAAGGACTAATGTTTGCTGAAGGTTAGGACAGAACATTCCCTGTTACTGATTTCCTCAGACACCTCATGTTACGCTGCTCTTCACTAGCTACACTGGCCAGGCCTCTCTCAAGGACCATCATTACCACAGACGTCTGAATTAGCCAGCAGGGTTACAAGCTCTTTGTTCTGTGAAGGGGAAGTCATTCAGGGAGTGATCTCAAGATCATTCCCCCAGTATTGCTTTTATCATAGGATTTCCACACAGTCTTAGCAATCTAGGCTAGGTGTCTGTGGCACAGTTTTCAATATACAGGAACTCAAAACCTCAGTGTTCTCATTCTCAAGAGAAAGCAAAGCATCTGTGGAGAAAGACTCACCATCCTATGTAGGTTTACTCGAAAATTCATGTTGTCATCATGCAAAAAAGCATTAGCATATTGATCCTATTGAAAAGCACAAGAAAGGGAGAAGAAGAGAGGATCAGTAAACTGCCCAACACCTTCCACTTGGCTCTTACGTCCCAAGTGTTTTTGTACAAAACTCTCAATGATAAGTAGTTAAAAGGTTAAAAAGCTATCTGTCCCCTCCTCTGTTTCCTACCTGTACCTCAAGTGGGCGAGGGAAATCAACCCCTCCTGCCCCCAGCTCTACTTTAATTAAAGTCAGCATTACTATTTTTTGTTGTTGTTTTGTGAGCAATTTTCTATTTCTTTTATTTGTTCATCCAAATTGTGGCCTGCACATACCACAGCATCCAGATTTTAACAATTGCTGCATAATACATGAAGTCTCCCAGACATCTGTGATAAAGCAAGGAGAAAGGTTTAAATCAGCATTTTGATAAACCCCATCATGCCAGGAGTTACTGCAGCACAGGTAGTAAGTAGGTCAATCAGCCATCTCACCCATCAGGCAAATATCTTTCCAAGAACAGCTCTAAACCAAACTAGTATCTGGGTAATGCACAGCCAGGCCAGGTAAAAAAAATACATCAACCCTTTAACACCACAGCCAAACCATACCCTTGCTATGTAGAAGCAGCATTTCTTATGCTTCATTATCTACACATCTGCCAGGAGTACTCAGGTTCCAAAAAAACTAGTTATAAATGTTTGAAGCAAAGATGTTTAGCTTTTAGACTGCACTTTGAAAAAACCTTACTTCATAATCCTTACATTGGCTATGAACTTCATTGCTTTTTGTCCCTTATTAAGGATCAAAGATTTTTACTTGCAAGAGAGCAGAACGTGAACACACACAGGTTTCAGTCACCATTCAGGATATCAGTCAAACCATCGCATGCACTTCCCATGACACATGTGAGGAAGACACATGAGACAGGACCACTTCCAGCCAAGGCTAACGACATAGCCCTGTTATACTGATTTCCCTCTCCATCATCTGATGTGCTGCTCTCTTGCTGGCAGGGACCAACCTGCCAAACGGCTTTATTTCAGACACGTCCTTCTTGGGCAGATGGAATATGGCACCGCCCATGATCGCTCAAACAGCACAAAGTTGAAAGCCATTAGCACAATTACACATCTAAAAGCCTATAACATCTGAAGGTCTCTCAACAGCATTTAACTGTTTTCTCTCTCTCAGTCCCCATGAGCTGACTAAATCAAATAAGATCTTCAGTTTTCAAGTTTCAACCCAATTTCTCAGTTTTCAAGTTTCAATCCAATTTTAACAGTATTGCATCAGGCTTATCAGCAAGATGTAATTGCTTCAGGCCCTCATCACTCATTACATTCAGCTCCTCGTCAACAGGAAGCAGGGGACAGGCACACAGATAGGACCCTGTAGAGAGAGCACCTGCTGAAGTGTCACACAGGAAACCTACCTCTGCTATGCATGTCAGGATAATCAGACACAGCTTGCCACTGTGCAGCCGGTGCTCATCTGCAAAGAAGCAAAAACAAATGAGCAGTGCTGAAGAGTCAAACAGGCGGAGGCCCTTGCTCCCGCAGCTTGGAGATTCTTTCTACTCCTGCCTCTTCCGTGATAGACACTATCTAACCACACACATGGAGCTCTCTCTCTCTCTCTCCAGCTTAGCCACTAAAGTTTTCCCAAATCTCTGCCAATAGCAAAGTTTGATTTGAATCTGTCAGCATTGTGATTACCAGTGGGGCTTTTCTCAATTTTACCTTTGCAGATATTCTGAATACTGGGGTTAGTCCCTGCCTTTCCAACATAGCTGAGACATGCTGTCCCCTCTGAGAAAGGCCACCCTTGTCATAAGCTAAGAAGCGCACAGCAAAGCTTTGGTAGAGGCACAGCACATCTTAACAGACTGAGCATAACGCTGGGAATCTGAGTCCCAAGTTACAACCCCAGCAGTGAGAGAAAGAACCTATTTTGCTCTGTTTGTTTGCTCCCTTCATGAAAGGAGGAAGTCTGCAGAGACTGTGCATTTTAACTTAGAAAAGTTAAACCTTGCTCAAGTTTCACAACTTATTGTTCATCCTAACAACTTCAAGCAGCTTTGTCCCTGAAGGATAACCGGAGTATTGAACAATTCACAAAGAATGGGACTGAGGAAGAAAAATGAGGAAGTGTGTTTTATTACTATTTTTTAAAGCTCTCTACTCTGTATTTTATGCTGACATACATCATCGATACACATAAAGTAGTAGCGTAACTTAGGAAGGAGGAGACCTCTGATCCAACCCCTGGCAAAGTGGTATCATGACTTGTCCAGTCAAGTTTTTAGAATCTGTGGTATTAGCATACTGTGATATCTTCAAAGATGGAGATACCACAGCATCCACTGACTCCTGTTCCATTGCCTGACTATTCTCAGTGTGATAATTACTTTCCTTAGATCTAATTAGAATTTCCCCTGCTGCAGTTTGTCTGTTATCTGTCGTCCATTTACTGTGGATGTCAGAAAAGCCTGGCTCTGGCTTCTCTACACTCTCACATTAGGTAGGATGTAGTGAACTTGATTTAGGGATATCTGTTCTTAAGAACAACTATATTCTGAGGAGCTCAAAATCACACATTCCTGAGACCTTTAAAAATTTCTCCAAAACCTGTGAAGGCTAAACAGACATATGGCTTAAGAGTCAAGCTCAGAGGAGAGGAAAACCTGAAAAAGAAAAACTTTTGTATAGAATAAAAAAAATACAAAAAAAAAAACCAGCATTAGCCAAGTGTCTTACATCTTTGCAGCTCACCTTAACAAACACTTTGCTTGCTAGTGTGCACAAAATATATATAAAAAAAGATAGAATGGGCTTAGCTAGCAGTTCTGTCCAGTTTGATGCCTCTCGTTTTCTGTTCTAAGGTGCTGAGGAACAGAGTTTTATTAACAACATCTTTCCTGAAGCATGCAGGTTTCATCTTGCTATACAGAGTAAGAGAAAGCTATTTTGGAGTGGAAGAGTTAAGTCTCTCCTATGTCTCCTTACCTCAGATAAAGTGTTTTTAAGGAAAAGTTTTCTACTCCAACAAAGGAGAAGAAAATGGCCTCAGAGAACTCTGATACACTGGAGTCTTGTTATCTTTCTATTGTAAGGCCTCCCTGTGTATATTTTAGGTGCTGCTACCACTTCTCCCTGGGGATCATGCTATAAAGGCTCCTGTTCCCCACTAAATACTCTGCCTTCAGCCAATACCTGTCATGAACAACATGCCACTTGCAGCAGACTTCCAGGCAATGCAGGCTGGGCCTTGCGCAGCCAGAGCATCTGTCGTTAAGGGCCAAGCAGACCACTTCCTGTGGGAGGCCTATCGGTATGAACCCTACTTTATAGATGGAGAAAATACAGGCAAGATTTTTGTTTTCCTCCCAAGACAGCTCCCCCTAACTGGCACAAGAGACAAACCAGGGAGGACGATCTATCAGAAGACAATCTATTAAATTACGCTCTCTGGGACATGACTGAAACAACTGTCTAGCCTTGGATGTGCAGCAAGCCAATCCTCCTCCTAAACATTACTCTTTGTGTCTTGAGACAGGTGGGAAGTTCAAGCTATTTGTTCTCTTTCCTTTCCTGCTGTATTGGTATCACTTGCTTTCTCTTACACAAGAAGAAAAAAAAATAGGCAAGGGCCATATTTAGAGTCAAAATATAAACAAATTAATAGACCCACTAAAATTAAGAGACAACAGTTTTGAAGGCATTAAATTGAAGTGTGCAATACACTTTTCAAGTGATTGATCTGTGAAACTCATTGACACATGGAGCAACATGAAGGCAAGGAGATTAAAGATGCATCAGCTACATACATTTCCTATACAAACTAGAATCAAGAAAAAGAAAGAAGCATCAACTCTGGCCTCATTCCAGAATAAACTCATCAGTAGTTGTCTTGCTTAAGTAGAAGTCCTCTCTACTGGTTATTCCACCTAAAGCTGATCTGGTTTGGCAGTTCCCAAGGCACTAACCATACTTTCCAAGTTACAGAGTCTAATAAGTGCAGGAGTTAAATAACACTGAAAAAAAAATCCCTAAAATTGAGCCCCATCTCAGAAACTTCAATCAACAAGAAAGACCCTTAAAAAAAGCAAACAAGAATAATTAGAGAGTTGGTAAGCCTTCCTCACGGGCACAGATCTGTAAGAAATGACTGAGCAAAGATTGAGATTTTGAGCTTAAAGACAAAGGCAAGAGCAAACATGAAAGCAGCAGACTTCAAAAATAAAGGCTGTCACAAAAAAAAAGGGGGGGGGGGAATAATCTGTTTTCCACATCTATCTTGCAGAATAGTAATTAATTTAAATCACAGGAAAAAAAAATGGATGCATATGAATCTCAAGATAAGGTTAGTTAAATCCTGGAATACACAGGTCAAAAAAAGATGTTTTATTCAACCTGCTAGCAACTAGTTTGCATACTGGAATACTGGACAGGAATAAGATGGCCAGTTGCCCATTGTGTTACACAATGTCGAGTATCCATAAAGTTCAACAAATGGTGCATCATAGCTCCTCTGCTATCTGCCTATTTCTGTTCACTCACATCTAACTTAAAACAGTCTATATTGGTAACAGGCTGAAGTATGGTACAAAGATCACCTATTTTCACAGTATGGTCCTGCACATGCAACCAATGGGCAAAAGAGCACACTGGAAACCTGGAGGAAATGATGAAGCAATTCATCATCAAGCTTCAACTCCAGCAAGCCAAAAACAGACAGTCTCACCCCACACAGCTACTGGGAGAAACACAAAGCACAGATCAAGCAAATTGCTGCAAATACAATGCAAATCAGAGCCACCATCTTTATTAAAGAGATGCTTGCTTAATCAGCTACTACTAAAGGAAAATGGAAACACTTCCTCCTACACCAAATTCTGCCTTACATGTCAGCATCCAGGGGTTCTTAAAAATACAGTTCTCTGGTACTCAAGTTTCCCCCCTCTGATAGAGATCTGGCATCAGTTTCATTCCCACTGCCTGTATAAGGACACACTAAGACTCCCTTGGTTATTATGTACTACTGTTACTACATTCTTTCCACGCTTATATCTTTCCTGCTGGCATTGGGTCTCTCCCAGTCCCATATAATTGTTATTTGAGAAAATGAAATGTTTTCTCATTGACAAAAGTTGGAACTTTCAGTTCTTTGAGAGGAACTCCATTAGTGTTATTTCTGAAGTCACTAGATGTGTTCCTGTGTGTCCCGAGCTTGCCTGCTGTGTCTACAGCCACATCAGAGTTGTTACCTTTTGTGTCCTGCATCACAATTGAGCTGTACTTCAAGAAGGTTATCAGCAGGTTGCTGGTTTGTACATCAGCATCCAAAGGCAGCTCTGCAGAACTTATAACTGGAACAAAGCAGATAAGACACGTTTACCCTCCACAAATACAAGAGATAAGTATACAAAGAATTAAGTCACCGATTCACAAGGGTGGGCTAGAATTACCTTATCTGTAGGGTCACGTGAGCTCTTCCTCCTCCATGACCACCAAGCAAAGATTTTGTCTTAAAGATTGGCATTGCTCTACTCAAAGACCATTTTTTCTGTTCCAGGTACACACTGGGGTATCTAGCAAAGGGATAACCTTCTTCCTCTGCCCTCCATCCCCAGGAGATGGAGTTTTAGCAGTCATCAATATTCCCAACCCAGGAAGCACAAGAGATTCTCACAAATCCATGTCTAACTCCTATAAGTGACATAGCTAATGTGCAGGCCAGTCTCTACGTAGAAGGAAACATCTCCAAAGATCCTGAAGAGTTTCAGTAATTGTGGAATTTAAGTTCCAAAAGGTTCACATCAATTCTCTCCTCCCTGCCAGGGAGAGGGGCTTCTTGCAGAAGCACCACAGAGGACGGGAAGGTAATGATTATTGCATGACCAGAGTGGCTTGCTGCAGATTAGCCTATAAATATTTACTTTTTTCTTTTTCTTTAAAAAGAAAGTTCACCAATGTTTCCCAAAATAGAGAATTAGAAACAGCAGCTTTATAGATCAAGAAGTAGAAGTAGCAATAGCTTGTGCCACTGAAATGACAGCAGGGAACAAATGTATACTATCCATTTGTGCAGCAGGCTGGCAGCTCACGGGCATTTCTCCAGGATATGCTCCTCTCTACCAGCAGCTCTAGTTTTGATACCTTAACACCAGACATCATCTTCCTTAGACTTTACAAGGAGCTATTTCATTTACCCAGCTAATTGTGCAAGACCCTTCCTGCTCACTCCACAAAGTGGAGCTGTCAAATCCTCATGGTGTGAGAGTCATGTCTCTACTGATGATTGAGCCTCAGCTGCCCACAGGGACCATTCTCAGCCCATCCATTAGGCAAGGCTTTACAAGAAATACTGAGAAGGAAAAAGCAAACGGGAAGAAATGCATCGTGCATTTACTAGAGGTCGGGCCTGCCAGATAAATCTGACATCTCTTTCAAGAAGATAAATTAGAGACACCAAACAAACAAACAACAAGCAGAAGAACAGACATGACAGATGTATCAAGCAAGATGTTACTAAAGCATCTGATTCAGTTCTGCATGAAAAATGAAGAGTGACGCCAATAGAGGGGGACCAATAGAGAAACTTTAAGTACATGAAGTATCCGACAAAGGAGAAACGACTGGAGAAATGATTAGTCTGGGAAGTTACTACCAGAGTTAATTCAGTTCATTTTAGGGAAGCTTTCTATTCTGTTGTTTGATAATCAATCTACTTCAAACATAACTGCTTGAATTGCATTAAAGAAATGATGGAGCTTTCAGCTGTTGAAGGCTGCACAGACTGTTTGGGTCCATTTACCTTTGAAGCTCTGGGTTTCTGACATGCCGCTAACATGCCCAGCCTGTTGGCAAAGTCTGTGCAGTGACTCTGGAAGCTTTTTCGCCCCCGCCCTCTCCTCCAATATTATGAATAGTTCAAAGATTTAGCTAAAAGTCTGAAAAAGTGTATTTATATCCTTAGCGGGTCCTCCTGGAGCTGTAACAATGAACGCACTGAATGAATATTTAACAACGGTAAGCAAATTGACATTTAACTACTATGATAACAGACATACTTGATTTATATAGTATGGATCAACAGTTTCCAACAAAATCTCACTTGAAAATAAAATTTAAAAATCACTCTGAATAACGCATCACTGTTCCGCCTGGTTCATGCCACAGATTTTATTTTTAATATGCTTTGAAATTTTAAAAGGCCATAATTCACATTATAGGCTACCAGCAAGTTTTAAATCAGAGCATTTTTAAACCCAGTCAACACAAAAGATGCCTGAAACCCATAGATGGATTTTTACATGTTCCTGTAACTTGAAAATAGCTCAACTACATTTTTTTTTAGATGTAAGAAAAGAAGAAAGCAATCTTTTCATTCCAAAGCTGAAATGCTTCTTGCTAACTCTCAGCCATAGGCAAATTTTATAGTTGAGCTGCAAGACCTTAGAGAATGAGCAAGATTCTGACGTATATTTAAAATAACAGCAGTACTGAAGAAGTGCCATTCAATTTAACAAAAGCCAAGGTCCTCGGGAAAAAAAAAATCAGAAAAGAGGAATCAACAAGGTGACAGCAAGTAGAAATAAAGAATGCTTCCCAAAGCAACTGCTACACACTAGGATCAGCTCCTTAAACTTAATAACCTTACAAGCAGCACAATGCCTCAAGCAAAGCTTCATGAGATCACTGCCTCTGTTGAAAGCAGAATGGCTTTTGTTTTGCTTTTGGTCTTTGATACATTAGAAAAGATGGAAAGAGTGAGAGCGCACGTGTGTGAGTGAGCGCGCTCCAGCTGTAGATGGAGGTAACAAATTCTGCAGTTGTATAATAAAGTGTGTGGGTGGCTGCATTTGCGACGAACACTTTGAACAGAAGCCCACAGAATGCCCGTCTCTACGTTTTATGGAATATACGTAGGGAGAGTTGAGACTTTTTTAAATGAATGCTTTTGATATCCATGGCAACCAGAGAGAATTCATCTACAAGGAGGATCATTTTTTAACTAGGGTATCAAATGACCTGAAAATCAGACACCCCTGGGTAACGCAGGCTGTTTTTTCCCCCAAATATTTCCAAACTCTGCTCTATTCAGTCCGACTCCATTCTTTTTGCTAAATACTTTCTCCAGATCCAGACGATGTCACTGAAGTACATGTCAGGAACCTTTTGATTTCTTCTCTTAATTTGGGTTAAACCTAGCCTACCTTAAATAAAAACAATGTTTTATTTTAGATGACCTCAATGGGTATTTATGTGGACACTTTGCATATCTCACTTAAAAGAAAGAGCTCAGTGCAAGCAACCTTTTACAAAGCCAGTCAGAGAAGGAGGCAGACAAAGGGAGGAACACCTCAACCCTCCGATTAGATTTAAATCCCAATTAATTCAAAGCTAAGGACAAGTATATTAATGACAAGCAGGAATCCACTGTGAGTCTTTGTATATCTCTTTCAGCAACATATACGCTGAGGTAAAGAACGAGACAACTGATATTAGAGATATTCCTAAGTAAAAGCCTACATAAAACAGGCTCAGGGTATCTTCAAAAGGACACTGGGACAGTACTATTTTCAGAAGTAACATCAGCATAATTTCATTGACCAACATACCAAGGAAAACAGGAACTACACAATTCATCTTTTAAACAGCTAAAAAGTAAGAGAATGCCTTTTGTTCACATTCAATAAGGCAGTCTCTCCAAAAAGAGAAAACCAGGTTACATCTGCTTCAGATGGACTGCATTAGTTGCCATCTTGAGAAAGTGCTTTGCTAGTTAGACTTGTAAATGTTTGCCCCAGGAGAACATGACATTTCTCACCATCTGAGGAAGGCGGGGTTGTTCCGAGCGGAGTGACAGGTGTTGTTGGAACTGGGCTGGTCGGTGCTGTCATCAGCCCCATCTCAGGATGGCTCTAGCACAAAACACAAATACCCATACACAGGTCAATAGCTTTTCTCTGTGCTAGACATACGGATCACTATTCGTGCTGCTTCAGACTCTCACACAATAGATGTGACTAAAGAAATCAAGAAACTTCAACCTCTCTTCCAAAAAGCAAGGCTGTGCTTCTTGACCCTGGACACCAGCAGTTAAACCATACATCAATATCTTTAGCTGCCAAAGCATACCTAACTGGTGGCAGTCCCCAATACAAAGCTATCATGCCTTTCTCCGGTCCTGAGTAGAAGACATGCAGACACCTACACCACTTATTGCTTTTGGTTCCTCTGAAACAACCAAAGTGTGTGCAATTAAAGGCTTCTTTAACGATGTTTTTATTTCTCTTTTTAAAAGCAGAAGTTCCTTCCTCTCCCCAGCCTCCATCTGCTCATATTTAAAGATGATGGCAATTTATTACTTCCCTGCCTCGTTGTAAAGCCCAGGTACCACAGGAAAAAAGTGCATAGCATAAATAACGCTATCATTATCGATCCTTTCTGCTTCCATCAGTTGGTTGGCTCTCCCCATTTCATCTTTGCTAATAGTTGCTGCCTAATTACTGCTTTGACTTTACTCTTTGGAAGCTTCCGGATCTATCCGGACTGGTGAGACTAGAGGCAATCTGCCATGCTATTTTAAGTTTGGCTGCCAAGCAGAATGTCCATTTCATAGAGCAAGTTTTACACAAATGTATCATCCTCGAAGTATATTATCACAACTTCAGAATAAAAGGGATGGAGAACCCGATTTTATGTTTGCTCCACTGGATTTTCTAGAACACAGGCAGATACCTCCACATTATCATTAAATCTTTGCTCATTCTAAGAACAACTATATTCTGGCCTGCATCAGGAGGAGCGCTGCCAGCAAGTTGAGGGAGGGGATCCTGCCCCTTCGACTCAGCTCTGGGGAGGCCGCACCTGGAGTATTGGGTGCAGTTCTGGGCTTCCCACAACAAGAGGGACATTGAGCTTCTAGAGAGGGTCCAACGGAGAGCAGTGAAGATGATTAAGGGACTGGAGCATTTATCATACGAAGAAAGACTAAGCGAGCTGGGCCAGTTTACCCTGGAGAAGACTGAGAGGGGATCTGATCAATATGTATAAGCACCTGAGGGGAGAATGTAGGGAGGATGGGGTCAAATTCTTCTCAGTGGCAGCCAGTGATAGGACAAGGGGTAATGGGTACAAGTTGAAACACAAGAAGTTCCAGCTCTTATGTGAGGAAGAACTTATTTACTGTGAGGGTGACAAAGCCCTGGATCAGGCTGCCAGGGAGGCTGTGGAGTCTCCTTCAAAACCTGCCTGGATACCATCCTGTGCCACAGGCTCTGGGTGTCCCTGCTGGAGCAGAGGGTTGGACGAGATGATCTCTACAGGTCCCTTCGAACCGCAACCTTTCTGTGATTCTGTGACATAAATGCCTATATTTTTTAGGAAGCAAAGACACACATACTATAATTTGAAGACAACTTTAAATCAGTCCAGGTAATAAAACTTTGAAACAGTTTTCCACTGAAAATCTTGAATACAAAGAGGTTCACCCCCTAGATTTTACTAAGGTGTTTACCTCCTTCTTCCTCAAACATCAGCTGTCAGCTGAGAGAGAAGACTGCCACCTAGCAGCAAAAATCACAGACAAACAAGCTGGTAAATACAGAAACCTTAACACTTCGGACATCAGTGCAACTGTATTTCTGCTCTTCCAATCTGCCCACAGACCAGCAAATAGACAGTCGCACAGTTGCTCATCCACCAACGGACACGGTCTTAGCCATGAGCACTTCTCAGCTTTTAGGAAGTTTTCTTGAAGGACGGCACAACCCACCTTGTCCCCTCAAGTGCTGTTCTGGGGTAGATTATGTGCAATCCCTCATGAGAGCTGAATTCCAGTTAAGTCCACTGAACAGTGGCCACTCCAGCTACCACTTTCACAAATAACTGTTTCATCCTTTTATTATTTTAAGGAGACTTAGGCCAGCTGCTTATTTCTTATCCCCCTTCCTCCCTCAAGGAGATCTTAACCATATAACTTGGTATCAGATAGAACTTACAGAGCAGAAATCTCAAAAGTGGTAGGATGAAAAACCTGGGCAAAAGGGAGGCAGACAACTTGAGCAAATTATCAACCCACAGAACAGAAACTTTCTTCAGCCCAGCCTTCCTCCATCACTGGTAGTTCTGTCTGCCCAAAGGCCTCTACCCCCTCAGTCATGCCAAGTGTCTAATCAATTATGTATGGCTCCACTCTGAGCAGCTGAAGTCACTGGGGAAAGGTGATAAATGCTTTTATATCATCTATCTCACAGGCTACCAGCAGTGCTTGTAAACCAAAATTAACAGCCTACACCTGAATGTTTTCTAAGCCCATTTAGCTACCCCTTCAAGCAGTCTATAACCACCAGATCAGACACTCATTATCGCCTGTCTTCCAGCAATCATCAACTTTGAAAACTCATGCGGTGTCCAGAGAAGCATTCAGAGCTTCGTGACCAGACACTTTCTCAGAACACAGTTGCTGCTCTTTCCTCTCTGGACACAACACAAGCAGGAGTACTCTGTTGGTCTCCCAAGTGAGAGGGGTTAGACTCTCCAGGGAAGTTTGGATACTAAACAATATTTGCAACAACCACCACCATATGCCAATTAGTCCCTAAGCCAACGCCTCCCAAACAATCAAGAATATGCAATTTCTGTGCTTCCAGACAGGACAAAACATCCAGCTTGGAACATGATCAGTTTTTCCCTAAACCCTAACTTAGCATAGCACGAACTGCTGCAATACCTGCAGCAACCTTACCCTTCTCCATTGCAGCCTACTCCATCCTACCTAAAGGCAATATTAGGACACAGGAGGAACTCATGCAGCTCTTCCCATACAGTGGGAAAAATATCTCTGACATGAGCTATGCACAAAAAAATATTTCTTCTGGCAAGGCAGAAAGCAATTCTTAATGCATAATAAAATCCAGGCACTGGCTGCTTTTGATCTTTCATGCCCATCTACAGCCATAACAAGTACCCAGGAAAAAAAAAATGGAAATGAATCAATACCTTTTCACCAGTTCTGTTTATGATTTTTGAACTTGAAGATATCCACTATGAAGAAAAGGGCAAAATCTGCTCTGAAACTCACCTGTGCCAAGACTGTGATGAAGTTTCTGTTTAAGTGAACAGCTTCATAGAGGGCCAGAAGAATTGCTTCATTTGTCCTGTAAAAGGGATACAAAAGCATACTTAGTTATGGGATACTGACATATGAGAATCTGAAAAGTTTCGCTCTCAGAGAAGCATGACCTATCCAAGCAGATAGATTTTTGAATACCTCTGCAAACCACTTTTTTTTTTCCATTAGCAGTACTTTGCAACCCAAAAAAAAAAAGTTTCTACAGTTTAACTATAGTCTTTTTTCCCCCCTCATATATGAACAATCCATATATGTCTGTACTTTCTGGAAGTAAAGGTTCACACTGACAGCCCAGTCACATTTATCATTTTCCCTCTTAATTTACAAGGCACATTCTTGGGGACAAGAGTGCATGAACCATTGCTTCCTACCAGCCACCTCCAGTCTCTCCATCATATGTTAAAAATGCCTAATACAAACCACAATTTTATACACTTTGCTGCAAGCAATTCAGCTGTTGTTGATTCTGTTTCACCCTTCTCATTTAACTAACAAAAACTCTGTTTGCAGAGGTGCGGTACTCTTTTAGGTACAAGGCCAGAACTGGTTCACTAAGCTTATTTTGCTACACTAAGACATCTCTGTGATGGAGCAGATCATTTTTACTGGCGTGGTAAGTCGCCTTTCACTGTGCAGCTAACACGGGTGCACTTACTGGACTGATATCTTCTCATCAGCATCTGCTATGAACATGCTGCCCACCTACGGAAAGAAAGAGCATTGCACAGGAAGAATCCGTGAAGCCTTTTAGGCCAAGGAAAACGTGTAGACATAACTAAGCCCAAAGTGTTCTGTGAGAGATATTCTCATCCAAGGCACATTTGGAAATTTCTTTCTAAGACCAATAAAATATCATGGGAAAATTCTACAGACCGAGTGGGATGACCATCTATAAACACATTTCTTTCACACTGTTACAGATCAATGCATCACGTGTCAAATGATAGAAAGCAGGACTAAAACCAGATTTCCAGTCTGAATTAGTCTACGATTTTATGAAGACCAGTAGAGATGACTTTCCCATCTGTTTGTCCCCAGGCAATAGCAGTTTTATCCACGCTGCTGCTGACTGATACCTGTCAACGCTGAACTGCACTTACTTACACAAAGTTTTCCTAATGTGAATTAAACCTCAGACTACAATTTAAATCAAATACAAAATCAGTCTGAACAACTAGGACACTGGATCATCTTTACAGTGAGATTAGACAAATTTTCAATTCTCCTATGGGATTCACTAGGGACTCTCTCTGAAAATAAATAAATAAATAAAAAGATAGTTCCTGTTGAAGTGCCAGTGTATCCAAGCTTGAGGAACAAGGAACAGATCTCTAAAGCTAGACACAGACTTGGCTTTGAATATTTCTGGGACACCTTGTGCTGTAACAGCTTCTCTGTTTTAGCCTATATCAACAGACCAGCAATAGGTTTTTAAAAAGAAATAACTGTTTAAAGCATACAACAAATATTTAAAAATTATGGCTACTTCAATGAAGAAGATAGAGTAAACCAGAATTTGATTAGCAATCCCAGAGTAGAGATTTTATCCTTTTGGAAGTGCTTTCCCAGACAGCAATATGCTGCTCACAGCACAGTTACTTCATTTGTTTTTGGTGTGGGTCCATGCATGTCCATCCCTAGGGACATCCCTAACCCAAAAGAGCTTTCGGAATTTCTCACCCGCTGATGAACTTCTTTGAGGTCCCTACCTGAATAATAGAAAAATATTGCTTTCTTACCATATTGGTTAGGGCTGAGAAGAAGCCACTCTGGTGCTCCTCTTCTTTATCTTTGTACTGCCTAAAAAAAGTGGAAAAACACAAACGAACAAAATGATGAGGCTCCAGGTTAGAAATAGAACTAGGATTATTTTATCTAAATACCCATAGGATTGCCTTTCCTGATTAGGATACAGGCTGGAAAGAACTCTAACATTCATATGCCCCTTTCCACGGCATTACAAATGGATACAAAGGGTGTTAAATAAATGTAAATTTTGTAGAGATGAAGTGGGGATGCTGGAAGATGAAACACTGAACAATGTCTCAGCTCAAGTTAAAAGAGAGGTTTAAATGACTTAGGAACTTTTTGTCCAGCAGTGACAAAATACATATAGCCCATATCAGTAACAAAAAGTAACAGAGCAGCTTTACTTCAATCAGCAGCAGCTACAAACTAAACCACTGCTGCCCATTCTATGGATAGCAGGCCACTAAAGCTCACAAACACAATCAAACTGTGTCACAGCCAGGTTCCTGCTTGATTCTGTGCTCCCCTTCCCAGGGAAAGGCAGGCTGGAAGATGGCTCTGAACTGAGGTGCTCTCAGTTCAGGCTCTGCCGGCCTCCCAGGACAGATCTAGGATGCACAAGGGTGTTTCTGCGTGGGCTTGGCAACAGGACAACATGAGCAAGCACCACACCTATTATGGTCCAGAAACATGACAGTAGTGCCTATGCCATAAAGCCCTTGCCTGGGAACAGAGTAAATAAGTCAAAAATGTCAGGTACCCCAGATTTAAGCTAATTTACTTTATTGGCATTGAAATGGGCTAATAAACTTCACAATCATTCATTCCATCTTTGGTATCTGTGAAGAGCTTCTGCCAGATTACAAAACTCAATCTGAACTTTCCATGAAGAAAAAAGCTGCTTGTTGCCCAACATACAAGAAAAGAAATGCTTAGTCAATCGACTGTCTGTCAGTAATTCAGAATAGCCAAAAGTGTATGAGGAATCTCTCAGAAAACCAATGGGCCTTCCCCACAGATTTAACCTGATTAGATCTAATGCAAAACACAAAACAATGATTCAAAAATCTGGGGGAAGATTAAATAAATAATCTGAGACAGCTTTTATCAGAAATGAAGGAAGTTGGGTGGGTGGAGGTTTTCTTGCTTGACACTAAGATGTTAAATATGTGATTTGCAGGTTTGCATCATCTTGCAAGCACTATTATAGTCACAGACATTCAAAAATAATTAAAACATTTTTCCAGATACTTTGGAAATCCTCCCCTTGAAAAGCTGTTGGTTAGCTAAGCAAAACTGCTTAATAAGTATCTGCACAAAAGCAGCAAGTTTTCTTTAGAAGAACTTCAGAAAGTGTTAGAAACACAAACAAGGGCTGGAAACATGTTATTTCTACTGCTGGCTTCTTTTTTTCAGGAGCAGGTGCTGCTGTTTACCATTTGGAGGAGCATCCATTCCCCCAATCACCTCCGACCTGCTTCAACCTGGCATCTGGATAGCCCTGGATACATTGTTTGTTTTAGATTAGGCTCAGGTAAAGCAATTTTCCATCAGAAAAGTACTCAGCAAATCATTTATCATCTTTTCACGTGGGACCATGTGATTTTATGCAAGGTTCACACAGAGGTAGAATCAATGATGTCAAAAACATACAGTAGAAATCTACAGTAACATCTTTTCTGAATTACATTAGCACAGCTGTCACAGATGCATTCACACTGACAATAACAGCAACAACAGAGCTGAAGTACCTCAAGGCATAAGCCTATTCCCTTCCTCTCCAGGCACATCAGGGCTGTTAAGTGATAAGCAAGTGTTTTAAAGTGCTTTAACAAACAAAACAAAAGTTTATTGAAAGGGACAGAAACCACCACACAGCTAAAAATTGAATGATGGTTAGGTCTTACCTGTTGTACTCTGATAAAGCCTGGGCAATAACAAGTCCCATTCCCTGAAAGTTAAAAAAAAAATCTTTATGTTACAAGTATCAGTACAGGAAAACAAATATTGAACACAGTAGTGCTTTACAAGCCAAGATATTCTGCCACGCTACAGAGCATTTCCACTGCAGCAATTTGAACTTAAGGCACACTATGATACAACAAAAGCAACATTGTTCAAAATCAAAGCACCAAAAATTAAAGCTGGATACTTAACTGCAGAAAGTTATAGAGGAGAAAGTTTACTCTCCTGGAGCCTCCACAACAAAGCTTACTCAGTCAAGAAGGCTCAGTAAAGTGGCAAGACCCTTGGAAGAAAAGCTGGTGGAAAGATATCTAAAGGTTGACAACAAAGACCAAAAACATGACAGATCTCTTCAGTTCTTGCAAATGGCCTTGCCAACCCACAGCTGATGGTCATCCTTCTCCCTCAAGCTAATTTAATTCAGAGTGATTGTTCTCACCCTTTAATTGGCATGGATTTTATTGCTTTTATGCCATACACAAAGAAGAACTTGCAAGTCAGGATCTCTCATAGCTTCAGCGTGCTGCCCCCTCCTATCCAGGCTGGAAAATAAAACCTGGGGAGTGGCTACAACCCAAGATTGTAGAACTCTTGGTTTTGGTACACGCTTCTACCAACCTACAAGAATTGCCTTATGAACTGTTAAAGATAGATGAAAACACTGGATAAGAGATTGCTTTTGCCTAAGGAAGTAACTTGTATCTCTTCAGAAAGCAACAGTGAGCAATGTATGGATAGTTCACTAATGTAATATACCAACATTAGCACATTTCTTGTTACCCAGCTTTTCCACCATTCCCACCACTTAACTGGTGATCAGACTATCCAAATCATGAGGTACTTTACTCATCTCAAGAGTTCTGTTAGGGAAGAAACCCAATATTCTAGTATCTCTGTTATAGCACCATTTCCAAATCTTCACATCAGATGCCATGGCAGCCAACACTCATGGAAGAACATTCCCAGGAAGCAGAGAAGAATAAGTCAAATACTCACATTAAGTGTGGGCTCATCATCAACAATGGAAAGCTTCACAATGTAGGGATTCACTGACTGCTCAGAGAAAAAAAAAGGCGGGGGGGGGGAGGGGGAAAGGAAAAAAAAAAAAAAGGAAAAAAGAAAAAAAAAGAAAAAAGTGGGTTTAAGTCCAGCCTTTAAGAAATAAAAGGAAATGTCCCAAAACTTATCTTTTAAGCTTACCAAGCCAACCTAGGAGGAATTTTCCTCTTGCTGCACAACACAGAATGCTCACAATTCTGTAAGAGTGAGCAAGGAAGCAAAAAGGCTACTAACTTGCTCAACTAGGCAGGCTCCTGATTTTAATAGAGAGGACAGGGAGCTGCCTTCTGCTTTGCCAGCTAGACTGGCATCTTGAAAGTGAAGCTACCATCCTGCAAGCACCTTATCTGTGACACACACTCCAATGCAGAAAGCACAAGTGGTGCTGCTGGGACTGAGCATTCCTGTTCTATCTTTTGTGCAACACCTTGCAAAGGTCCAAAGAAGGACCCAGGAAAACATGAGTGTTACAGATTCATCTGTTGCAGTATTAGTGCTCAACACTAATAGTTTGTGCCATTGAGAGCTACAAGTCTTTGGAGAATATAAATGCCTTGAACTCTTAGCCTAACAAAACACAAAGCTCATCTATAAAGATAAGCCCTAACAATTTAGAAAGTATTTTTGAATTTGCAATAAATATTTGTTTTCAATGTTCATGTGTCATGTGTGTCAGGCAAAACTAACAAAGTGGATTTGGAACCAGGACAGCGAAGAAAAGGCTCTTTTCGCACTGCAGATGGGAAGAACAGAGCACTCAAGAATGCCTCAGATGCAGCCTCACTTTACAAGTTACCCAGCTATCTGTCTTGCTCAAGGCCTGAGAGCAGGTTAAAAATAAGACTGATCAGAAAACAACACCTTCCAGTTACTCGGTGCTTCTGGAGAATCAAATTTTGCATTTGATTCAGGGATTGATCTGAACACAGGAAAGCCTTGCCAACGTGCCAGCCCACCTGCTGCATCATGGCAGTGCTACCTGCCCCGCTCAGAAACAGGCAGGAGACTCTCACAGAGCCCATCTGTGCATGAAGAGTAGAAAGACTTTGACCTGAGGCTCAAGAAGAGATTCCCATTAAATAACAATATATGCTCCTTTCTTCACAGCCATATAATCAAAGACGTCTAGATGATATCAGGAAGACATCCTGCAGGCCACTCCATACTACACCTCATGTACAGAAGAGTGGCCCACCTGCCATTGGCTCAGGCCCATCAAAGAAGAGAAGGTTCAGCATGAATTACTCCTGGTGCTCCTGCCGCCCTGCACTCTCCCGGATGGGTGCTACATGTCTCCTGGCAGCAAGATGTCCATGCATGGTGAACAGAGCCAGGAAGCCAGCCAGCCTTGCTGCAGACATCTGCCTCTCTTCTTTCAAATGCCTTGTCCAAATCTGCTCAAACCTGTTCATTAATTCCTATTTTAAGCCTTTTCATGTCTCCTCTGTGCTTCTCTACCCCTTAGAGAGCAGACAGATGAACCACAGCAATGCAGTCACCACCCAGTATTGCTCTATACAGGACAGGGAAGCTTCTAGTGCCTTTCAGCACATTGCAAGCCTGTACCAATGCTGGCAAGTTCAGCTTGCTCTCAGTCTGCACATATAATATGGGAGCTTCAGTCTGCAAATATACAATGAACTTCAACACCTTCAAGTTGTAAAAGCACCTCTGCTAAGCTCACACAATATTCCTCAACTGCTTCCCTATTCTAAACCTGTTACTTCAGAGTTTCCTTAATTTCCTCATAGTGGGAATCACAGCGAAAGGGTTTGGAAGTCTAAATAAATTATACCTGCCACTCCATGGTGCTCATCAATACACAACCACCCCAAAAGCTGCTGCTCAGCAATTTGATAACTCAGGGGGTTCAATCAACCGGTAACAGATATTTAAAAATAGCTTCCGCCTCCACCTGCCTCCATATATAATAATAATAATAAAAAATGATTTTCAGCTCTTCAAATAACAAAGGTCTTCTCTAATCACAACCAGAAAAAAAACATAGGCCTCCTCTTCAGAGATGAGGAACAAGCGGGTTCTTGGAACCGGGGAATACTCAAAACACTCTACGTACTACCCACCATTAGCCACCACTAGTGCACAGAAATGAGGGTGAACCTGGGAGATCATTGTCAGAAAAATTCTAAAAGACAGCCCAATTAAAACCACATCAGAAAAGCAAGCTCATGGAGTAAGCATGCTATGCAAATCCACACAAATCTAGGAGAGAGAATGAGATCAGGGAATATGCCTCAAGTTTCAGCTCAAACTTACGGGAAGCAGGTTCTTGCT
This sequence comes from Tinamus guttatus, assembly GCF_059628265.1. Classification (NCBI taxonomy): domain Eukaryota; kingdom Metazoa; phylum Chordata; class Aves; order Tinamiformes; family Tinamidae; genus Tinamus; species Tinamus guttatus. The sequence continues at coordinate 6,777,303 of NW_028288848.1, forward strand.
AGAAAAAAACAAAAATCAAAAGAGAACAAAACCCCACAAGCTAAGCACATATAATACCTATTTAGATGCTTAAATTATCTTTACATTTGCAGTACAAGTTGGGGGCCAGAGTCTGCCTGATTAGCCCTCACTGGGGACTTCAACAGTTTCACTGACATTCCTGATAAGACCACCTCCTCTGCAGGCAGGCCACCTTGCAGGGAATTAGGGCTTGAATAATAGCTTGTGTTTGTTGTTTGTTTTGTTAAAGGGATGGCTTTAAAATAATTTAACCTTGCAGAACTTTATATAAAGATGAATAAAAAGATGAATTTTCTGACCCCCACAATGACTAACAGCTACTCCAGCACCTGCTGTTGACAAGATAGAGGAGAGGGAGTGCAGAGGTAGGCATGAAGGTCTGCCAGCTACACTATCTGCAACCAGACACCAGTACAGAAAAGCTAGGCGGGGGAGAAAAAAAAAAAAAAACCCACACACACATTTTCACTTTTTTCTTTTAGTCCTGCTTAGCAAACAATGACATATGATTCTAGCAGGTTGAACATGAAGATTTTTTTTCCCCACTGCAATGTTATCAAGGAGCATGTCTACTTAAAAGTCACTGCTCTGATTTTATATTTTAACTTGCCGTTCTAAAAGACATCTTAGAATAGCGAGAAAATGAGGAAACAAATGCTTTGCCCATAATATTTTGTCTGTCTGGCAGCCTTCTGTGTACAGTCAGCTTCATCATTTTCCTGATGTATTCAATCATTTAGTTGCTCTTCTGAGCTTCCTTTTCGTAGTACCAAGGTAGAAATATTTTATAATCTTGTTCCACATCTCAGAGAAAACTATGATAGACAGCTGAATACTTAAGTATATACCAAGAACAATTTTTTAAAATTATTATGTTTCAGATCAATGACATCCTTTTAAAGGTTCCATCTAAAGATGTGCATATATCACTTTTACTCCTCTAACAGAAGTTAATGAGCAAACTGAAGTTTCAGGTCACTACACTGGTAATAAAATCATGGACAGCTATTCCTCAGGGAATTTGAAAGGAGACTAGAAAATTCACATCCCCAAAATATGAAAGAACACGTTCATGCAAAACACATCAGTACTCTCATTAAAGACAGAAAAAAATTAGAGTCAGCTAATGAATTTTCAGCCTAATTAGATTTTTTTTAAGTAATTGGAACCATGATTTAGCAACCAAATGGAAAAGAAGGAGAGGAAAAAATAAAAAAAAAAAATCACACTATGCAAGCCAAAATTTTCTTTGCCAGACATCTGCGCCATGTTGGCTTAAAAAAAAAAAAAAAACCAACACCCTAAGAAAAACACCAGCACAAAGAGTTAATTTTCTTTGGGTGCCCAATTTGGAGGAGTGTGCTTTCCAGAGCACCTGACACTAACTAAATGCTCTATTGCATTTAGTTAAAAAGCTACTGCAAAAAGCAGAGGACAAGTCTTATGTACTCAAAGACCTCTAACTTACTAATGAGATAAAATGCAGTACACAGGGATCCACAGCTCTGGGACAAGACTAGACAGCTCTCTCTTCTGAGCTGAATGCTTCAGTTAATGAGCTATCATCAATGCGGATAAGGAAAAAAGTTATTTCAGCCATTTAATCTCGTCTCTGCCTTGGCCTATTCCATAGGTCTAGTCATAATCCAAATAAGCTCAGTTTTAAAAGTAGGTAGGGTGTTTGTTTGTTTTGTTTTCTCCAGTAGTTCTTTGGAAAAGATGCATTCCAGAACTTTCTTTTTCTATCTACTAATTTAAATTCATTGAAATTCTGCAACTGCAGAAAAAAAATGAAGATGGATCATTAAAACACCATGTCCTACACAAAGAAAAGTCAAAACTATTGTCCTTTTTGACATTCATGTTTCTTTTTCAAGGCAATGAAAAGTAGGAAAAAAATGGAAACGCACCACAAAGTAGCCCAATTCAGAAAAATAAAGATGAACAAAGTTCCTGAAGAGGAATCAAGTAGAGATAGACCTTTCCTGATATACTGGCTATTATGTTTCAGTTCTGTTTTTGGTCACATCTTCAACATCTCTTTGGGGATCCACATTCTTTCAGTTTGACTGCAAGGTTATCACTGACAACTCTGTTTATTTTGAAGACTGTAACTGCACACTCACACACAGAGGGAAACAGGCAAGTTCTGCGCAACAGCACCTCTTCCAAGACGACCTTCCCCAAAATGTTTCCACTAAGGAAATACAAATCTCCTAGCTATTTTCTCTCATATCTGCAAAAACTAACTATAAGAACATCATATATATTTGTATATATACACATATCAAAGGCAGAGGCAAGAATAGCTGCCTCAGTCAAGGTTGAATTTCTTCTAGCAGTCTGCACAACACCCATGTAAAGCTTTGCAGCTATATGTTGGTATTCTGATATCTGTTTTAGCTTGTATTGTTAAAATAAAAATACATTGGAGGTCTCAATTCATACTGCTCTGTAGGTTTCTAACAAAATAGAAGGGATTTTTCCTGTTACCTGAATACTTACCTCATACTTTCTGTAGTTGACCAACAAGGCAAGAAGGACAACAGCATCATAGCCATGTTCCCTGCGACTAAGTGGGCTGGACAGAATCTGAAATAAAGAATCACATTGTTCTGCTCAGGCTGGCTTCAGGAAGCTGGCAGTGGCTCTCACACCATGTGCGGCTGTGCAATGTATACGTAAGAGCAAACAATGTGATAAATGAAAAGCAATATTCAAGATTTTGGGAATGCCAATGCATGCAAGAAAATCTCAGTTTCCACAAAGAGAAACTTACTTTAGCAGAGAGAATGTATAAAGGCTGTCTGGGTATAAAGGGCAAATATACTTCTCAATAGTACTGGACATATCTCAGTGCCCTGTCAACATTGTGCAGTTTTTGTGGGTTTTCCCAAGCACTTCTGGAAAGTGTAAGTTTATCAGAGAGTAGCAAATAGCTTCACTATAACCTGACTTTAAAAATAAGCTCCTCTGATAAAGAATTTCTCTGCAAAATTAGCCCATGGGCCTATTAGGCTTTTATCTGAGTAAAAATTTCTCAAGTGAAAACAGTTTAAAGACTTAGTGACTGAAAACAGCAGACGAGGGAGGCTGGTAGTACAGGTGAGGAAGGAGAGGAAACCCACAGCCTTACGAGTGAGCCATGGATGGAAGGCACATGCCACAGCAACTAGATAAGTTGTACTGAAAGAGGTAAAAACCAGACACATCATTGAAAGTTCACACTATAGAGAAAGACCCCCTCTCCTAGAAGGAGAGCTCTTACCTGTAAAATAGCTTCAAAGATACTGTTAATCATCACATACTCCAGGATGGTGTTCTGGCTAATGTTATCTGTCACCTGAATGCAAACACATATTTTAAAGTCTGATCTGACCTCCACCATGATGCTGTAGCTACCTCTGGCATACACTAGAAACTGAAGAGTTATACTACCAGATAGACACATTTATCCAGAATCTCACACTTAGTCAGCAAGTCAAGGGTGTGAACAGCACTAGAGCTAGACATGAAGTAAAGGAAATCTGTCCTGCCTCCCACATCTTCGCCGGCAAAAGCACGATCCGCGTACAAAGAGCTTCCATTTCCTCTGTGGATGGGTATTTCACACAGCTACACAACAGCAGTGTCAGCCACTCAAGCAGACTGCTATACTACAGGCAGGAATGAAAAAGCAGGGCCCAGATGCTCCATCGAGTCCTCTCTCATTCCAAGCAGGGCAGTGAAAACCTCCCTTATGGCCTACTATCTCTTATTCCAAGAGATGCTGAGTAGCCATTTGCTGCAATTTCTTCAGTGTTCACATCCTCACAAACACTGGCTACTCCAAACTTATTCTGCCTTTCTTCAATCTCTGTCTTCTGCTTCCCTCTTTATATATACACACATATCTGAGACTTCGTCGGTATCTCTTTCCCTTAAGAAAACGGGTGAAGATAATTCATGCTTCCTCCTGCATTTGCCTCCCTTTGCTCCTGCCGGTACCTATCTCATAATAAAGTCTTTGTGGCAGAAAAAGTCTGTCAGTCTTTATCACTACCATGGTTAAAGCAATGAGGCCATGCTCTATGCTGATGCTTTTTTTCATCCATAGTTTTGCCCTCTTAACCTTAACAGTGTTAAACTTCAGCTTCATACTACTGCTTAAATTTTGAGGTAGTTAGATGCCTCGCAATGTGGCTCATTTAAACATTTAAGTTATTATACATCTAGTTTACTTACCGTCACCAAGCAGAGAAGTAGCTTTAGACACAAACTTTTGAGGCTTTCAGAACCTTCTGCACAGAGCAGCGCGTCCAAGCTCTCCATCAGATTCTACAGAAGAACAATTATATCATTTTAAAGTAATATTTATACTTATACTGATATTGCTGTATTTGAATCCTTCAAAAAAGGCTTCTTATATCAAATATTCCTAATAAAGCCACATTTGTTCCAGAATCAGTAATTAATCCATTACAACTGCTATATACCCCACAGGCTATATTCACATCATTGGTTCTCAACACTGTGTTGTGTTAGCTACATTTTAACGACTTTAACGACAGACCTTCACAATTATTTCAGAGTTTTCCCCAAAGACAACAGGATTTTGTATACATATAACAAATTTTATTCACTTAGTAGTTCTGAGTTCTACAAATATGGTCTTGCTTAGCATTTGCAAGACAGCATTTTCTGTGCTTTCTTTTTTTTTCCCCCAAGATTTCCCCATTTTTCCTATATACATCAAGACTTTTTGTTCTCATGCAGCTAACCTCCAGTTTAATAGTATAAATATTTGTTATTATTCAGAATAAATACTGTATAGACATTTAATATTCACAAATAATTGCTTTCCAAATTACTAGCTAAATGACAGATAACACATTAATTCTTAAAGGAAGAATATACTTCTAATAGCTAGGTAAATACTTTGGGCTTCTTTATTTTTGTTTGCAAAGAAAACAGGAATTCAGCTTTATCCCTGGTTTCTTTTTTTCTTTTTTCCCCTCCCAAACTCAGCACCTGACAAGCACCAAATAAGCTTACAACAGTGTATGCACTGACGGAAATCAGAGCACAATGGCTATAGGCTAAAAATTAAAGGCAAGATATGAGGCTCAATAGTGGGGACTAATGACCTGTGCCAGTCTTTCATTGCCTTAGGATTTCTTAACCGTAATGAAGCTACACCACAAAAAGAAAGGAAAAGAAAGCAAGCACTCTGTTATTTTAACAAACATGGAGATCCAAAGCATCCTACTTTGAGCCACTCATAGGTGAGAGACTTCAGGACAGTTACATTTAGTAATTGGCAAGTCCACATATAGGCACATCTCAGCAGACACAGTTGTCTGCAAATAATTGCCCCTGCAAAATAGCTGGTGTGCAGCAGTGTTTCTTTACATTTCCAACTCCTCACCTTCATACAGAGCTCTGCCTTATCAAAACCCACAAGTATGTTGATTATGTCAAACCCAGAGGTGGATTTGTTCTTCTGATGGACACCCCGAATCAATGCACACAAAGTCTGCAAAAGAGAAAAACAAGTGCAAGATAAAGCCACACATACTACTCAGTGGCAAAATCTGCTCTAAATGACCCTCAGAGGATTAGCAAAATACAGATACTTGAATGAATAGCACCTGCTTGTAAGCCATACATTTGTCTCAACTCTCCCATCTGTACTGTTTCTAAGCACCATCTTGGATGCTGATGACTCAGATTAGAGAAATATACATTATCCATACTTTTTTTCCTGTTTATTCATCCCTTCATTTCACAGCACTTTCAAGAAAGGCAATCTCATAGCTTCTTCTGTGCAGACCCAGTTTGTACTACTCTCTTCAGACAACATCAGAAAGGAACATAAGCTCTGAAAATACCTAATTTTCATTTTAAGGACAAAAATATTGATTAGGAAACTGCAAGGAAGAAGCAGTGTTCAGCAACAGCCACATCTACATGGATGGACATATGTTAGAACTTCCCAGATTAACTCGCTGATCCTAAACATGTCAAAGACACATCCATACAACCTAAGTTCTCACACTGTGCCTGTCCACACAGCAAATACTTTTGCTAGAGACAGCATGCACTCTTTGTTTGGTTACCACCATGCTATACTGAGCCTAGCCAACAAAATGCATCTCTGCCAAGAGACAAGAAAAAATGACTTCAAGGCTATTAAGCAGCTTAATTTTCTAACCACTTAAGGGATTTTGAAGACCTTTTCGCTAAACCTAACCTCCTCTGTACTTCTTGCTGCATACTTTGGATTATGGTTCACAATTAATTCTTGGAGCTCACTGGCAACATATAGTATCAGAGCATACAATGTTTCAAACAGATATTCCAGAATATTTTGGGGGCAGATGGGACATCTCTGTCTAAGAGAAGAACTGGCAGTGGTGTTGTGTCATCAGGTATCTTTAAAGTCTATAAGGGGGGGCATGGGGAGGAATATAGCCTTTGCAGTTTAAGATTCCATCTTGAATTCATCTATGAGGAAAAAAAAAAGTAATTTTAGAAGATATAAAGCCAGAGATTGGCAGACCACAAAGAATGATCAGACCTCTGCAATATTACCGAAAAGACACAGTAGGCATCCTTTGTTTTTGGTTACTGTCAGAGAAAAGATATGAGGCTAAAGAAACATTTAATTGGTATGGCCTTTCTCAGGGGAAAAAAAGTGTTTACATACATTTCGACTTCAGGATCACCTTTCACAACGAGCACAGCGTGATAAAGAGAAACCCTTTCCAACCCACAGTCAAGATGTGACCTGGTTTCTCTTTACATTCACACAGCAGGCTTCTGGACTGAAGCCCTGGCCCAATTTTTGCAGAGAGCCTGAATTCAAGCTTGGGAATTTACAGCTGGGCTGGACTGTCTATGCAGCTGTAATTACAATGTTTAATATTGATAGCATCCTTTAAAAATAATTAAAGACAAAAGCAAGCAAGATTGCATGTCAACACAGGTGTAAATATTCCATTTCATGACAGCTTTTTGCAGCTTGTTGCTGGTCTAATGTCTCCTACGAATGATCTGAAACCCATGTGTTACATTCCTACAACTGACAGAAGCTGCAACACATGCATTCACCAAACTGCGAGAATCCGCTTGGGATCTAGTAACATCAAGCGTCAGGATTGAAGGGGACAGTCTCCTGTACAAGACCCAGAACAGCCTACCTTTGGCAAGGAATACTCTGCAGGAAAAGGGCTTCTAATTCAAGGTGACAACTCTTCACAGCTTCTGATTAGGAAGCTATTCAGTAGGGACACTCTCCTGTATAAGTTTTAGACTAACTTTACCAGAATTTTATTATATTTTTGAACAAGGAAATTCAAAAAGAGGCTAAAGGTAAGAAAAAAACCGAGAGAGAATAGAAGGCAAAGTTATATAGACTAATCTTGAGCCTCAAGAGAGACACCTGTAATGTGAACAAGCCCATCTTGCCCCTTTGTTTCAATCTGCTTCAACTTGCACCAGGTCCTCTTAAATTTTAAGATAAGTTACTGTTGCTCAAAGACTGAAGAGCCTGTATTTGTAACCTCAACACAAAATGAGTAACAACTACTCAGTACACTTCTCATCACAACTAAAGAAATAAGCACGAGATGCTTGATATCGTCAGCAAATATGTTGCCTCATGAGAGGCAGAAAAGCATATACTCTGTATCTCAGGTCTGGTACCTGTAGTGCATTGACCACTCTGATTGGGTGCTCCTCAGCCAGTGCCTGGATGCAGTGCTGGAACAAGCAGTTGATGTTATCTTTTATCTTCATCAACTCTTCCCCATCCAGGGCCTCTAGCTTGCCTTCCAGATATTCCAAGTTAACCTGACAGGTGAAGAAGCAGTTCATGCATATTACACAACTGTTGACAGCTTAGCAAACCAGGCTGTTGCACTGACAGTCTGCCATTTCATAGTAGCAGAATGTCAGAGGATATTCATTTTTTATGTTACCTTCATAAGAAACAGCTCTTCCCAAAACCTGGGGTTGCATTTACTGGGATCTTCTGTCTAAAAGAGAAAGGAGTGGTCATGAGAAAATAACAGAAAAAAAAACATTCATACAAAAAGTTTTAAAAAAAAGTTAAAAAAACACATTACCACAAGTAGCACAGAAACAGCATCTTTTCACTAGTTGACACAAGGGGTCTTATAGTATAGAGTATTATCCAAACGGATTTCTAGAAGTAGAAAGCTACTTCTATTTGTTATTCTACTGGGATGCCTCTGTGCATTTTCTGTACTGCTTTGCAAGAAACAGTTTTCCTCCCCAAGTTAAACAAGTATCAAAGAAGCTCTTATATCACCCCAGGACCCTTCCCTCCTTTTACTACATAGATCTTCTGCCTCCCACTGCATTACTAACTTCAAAGCCATGACCTCCTTTAGATCAGAAATGGTCCTGGAATACAACAGGACACAGTGAAAACATAGGAGAGAGAATACAGAGTTCAGCATGATAGTAGGAGAGCTTGAAGTAGATGTCTACACTGTGTGATCTTTATCCTGCAAGAAGGATCTACCTTACAGAGGCTTCAGCACAAATTAAAACATGAAAAATTCACACAGCACATGTGAAATAAGAGGTGCTCGAGTTCTTACCGTGAAAATCTCATCGTACATCAACACGACCTTCTCTTTCAATGGCTTCTTGGAGGCTGAAGACTTCCGGAGCAATCCACCCTTCTTCTCTGTTTGGGCCATGCTGTATACCCTAAAGGTAAGAAAAAACAAAAAAACTTAAGAAAACTTAAATTTTTCTTCAAGGCATATCTGGAATGGTTCAACCACAAGATTTCTTCATTACACTGAGATATTAATAAGTCTCTTGAGTTGGAAGCAGGGCCTTTAGTAACTGTACCAGATAAGAAATCAGACCAAATGTCTCATCTAGTGCTATATTCTCTTTCAAAGCAAGATGCAGAAGTCAAACCACAGGCAGATAGGGAATAAACTGCTTACAGGTAAACTTTCTTCTTAATTCTACTCTGCTAGAAGCCAATTCATAACTCAGCGAGACAGTTTACAAATACATATAAATATATATATATAATCACACTGTATGAACTGTGATGCTTATTATCAGATTCCCAGTCCTTTTTGATGCTGGTCAAGCATCAGGGACATCTTGCGACAAAGAGCTCTTGAAACTGATCGAAAAAAGTCTGTTTGCTGCCTACCAAAGCACTTCAAACTCTGCTTTGCACTGTGAGGCCACATCCAACAGTAGGAAGCATCTGGCTACAAAGCTTCTCTAAAGCTCTCCAGGCACCCTTGCTCACACCGACCTTTACACCCTGGCATCCCTCAGCTGTGCCAGCTGCTCTGCAAACCAAACCAGAACAGTGCCCCAGCTTCAAAAACATCCTGTGTGGTTTAGTTTTGGCGGGAGGGTAAAAGAATACAAGAAAGACAGCTTGCAGGATTTTTCTTTTTTAATCCAATCAGTTCCCCCAATCCATTTCACAGTAAAGGAAGTTTTCTAGAAAGACAAACCGGGTTTACTATAATTAAGTAATCGGTACTTCACACTCACTGTTTATCCTATTAAAACAAAACTAGAAACTATTGTTATTATAGAATGAGCTGTTAATAAAAGCAAAAGCATCAGCCACAGCTGTAGCCCTGGCACTCTCCTAGAGCCAACACATTGCAGGCTGGACGCATCCCTTTCAACACACTCCCATCCCAGTGCTGCCTCACACATCACCAGCCTGACCTTGTAAGCAGGAATTTCTCCATAACCACAGCACTCTGGCAAGCACCACTGCTGCAGCAGTGCTCTGACCTGCTCTGTCACTGCAGCACTGTCATAGCTACCTAGCAGAAAGGAATGTCACCCCCTCTCATAGGCCTGCACCGGGCTCCTGTCCCTGAGCCCCTAGCCTGTCTCCCTGAACTCCCAAGGTAATCACGTGGCAGCAGCACGTTGCAGGCACAGGGCTCACTTAAGTCACGCTCCAGAAAAACAAGGGCAGGCACTTGTGGCAGCTACACTCAGCCATACTAAATTATGCATAGCGAGGTAAGTGCCCTGCACACTGCTTCCAAGACCCCAGAGCTTTGCGAGTCGGCAGCCATGGAGACAGCCTTGGATTTAGCCTTCAGTGCAGACTGCCTGAACCTCTCCCACCACCACAGCACGTGCGGATCCAGGCTCCTCTCAAAGATTCCAGAGCGAGCAGTGAATGCCAGTGCCACATCCCTCCCACTGCAGACAGGTTTTGATTGCCTTAGACTATTACTGTGCATCCAACTAGGATACCCAGGCACTCAGTCTGCCACAGGTTATTCCAACATCCATCACTTGAGCCATAAATCTCAATTTCAAATGGCTTTGGGGCTGGAGAATTGATTCTGCTACAAAAAGCTCTACCCCGGCTGCAAAAGGCAAGTATGGGCCAGAAGGCAAAGGTGGGATGGAGACAGCAGATCTCACCCAAGAGGCTGGGATTTAGAGAAAGAAGGAGTCCCCTCTTCCAGCCACAATGGGAGTTTGCACAGCTGGGTGGAAAAGGGCTGGTTTGTATCTACTGGGGTGGAAATGGGGACAGTCAAAAAAAACACTGCCAGAAGAAAGCTTAGGAACTACCCCACTATAGCCTTACATAAACAAGGAAAGTATTTCTGTGATCTACTAGTTCTGTATTTCCCGTTAAGATAAAGAAAAGGTTTCAGTATAGCAAAAAAGCATACATTAGTCAATCATCTTGACAGCTTCCCTTTTACAGACTTCAAGCTATTTTTAAACTGCCATGGGAAATAAGACATTAATTAGAAATTTAATTGGAGAGAGAAATCTATTAAAAAACAAATCAAGAATAACATCACTTTTAGCAAAACAAATTTTGCCCAAGATTGTACAAAACCCTTTTGCAACCAGAAGTGTGAGTTTCTGAACCTACAGCAGTCCCCGGCCCCAGCATACCCATCCATAACAGAGTCATCACTGTGCTTCTAATTGGATCGCTGCTAATGAATCCCAATGTCAAAACTAATAATCTAACTCACAGGGCTTCTAGGTCAATGTCCTCGCATCAAGTTTGTATGTACAGGAAGGGATCAATACACTCTGCCTAGACATTGAACTTCTGAGAGATTACAATATGTTTTAATATTTGTCCTCCACTTACAGAAAAGCCCAAAAGTCGAAATCTCCCACAGAACGAACACTTGATGCTGAGCAAGCATCACAGGGACTACGTGATCATGCGAAAATTCTCATCTGTGTCCAACTGTGAACTGGATCCAGCTTCTCTCAACCTGAGCTGCATGAAGTATGTACAAAGAAGGCTGCTAGAGGCAATGATTAAATAATGTTCTTGCTTATAATTGGCTAGTCTACAAATGAGCATATGGAGGGAAAAGGGGAGAAAAGTAAAAGTCTCCTTTTATGCCAATGCTTTATTAGGTTGTGCTGGTTTCATGACCTGTGATGATCAGACCTGTACAAACGGCTTTTTTCTTTTCACTTTATGCAATTACGTTGTCCAGATGTCATGAGGAGAGAAGCATAAAACTGTATTTCGCTAACAGGGAACTCTTGGACAGTTGCAGAAAACATGAGTTAAATGCACAAAATATTTACAGAAGTTGTAGAGGTGTTGAGCTTATGACATTTTGTTAAAACAACGAGACTGACCATAGTTAACAATTATCCTTTAAATGCATCATAGTTAAAAAGCTTCAGTGCATTTTCCACATTTGAGGTTCAAATGGATAATTTATTCTGTCAATAGGTCAGCTCCATTAGCACATGCTGCTAAATGAGTCCTACCACAGTCCCCGACTGTACAGGAGAACTGTCCCTCAGGGCTAAGGGAAGAGAATGCATTTTCTGTGAATAGACATTTTTAGAACTGCAAGTACTTTGCTGTGCTTCAGAAGGCCCACAATGCTTCATCCAGGACTCAGAGAAACCTGCACAGAGCACGGCTCTCGCAGCTCAAAGGCAAGCAGATGAAAGACAGGCAGAACTCTTGCTCTATCTATCATCAATCCCAGGATCAGCTGATCCAGTCAGAAGCAAAGGGATGAGAACATCAAACCATCCTCCCATCCCATTCCATTCCAAAAGTCGCAGCAGAGATTCAAGCCAAACATGTGACATGCAGATGAACACACCCCCATTAACTTTTGGTTATAATATCCACTGAAACAACAAAAGAAGCATTTTAAAACCAAGGTTTGCTTGCACACCAACGCACATACAGAACTGGGACTTCTCCACACAGTCCCTCAGCTCATTTACAGGCTTATCAAGTCTTCTTCTGATAGAGAAAATATTTTTGCAAAGAACACTAACATTAATGCATAACTAATTTACAGCAACGCAAAGATCCAGAATCTTAAATTTCTATATTTCTTGCCTGCATGCAGCTTGTAAAGGTAAGCAACATTTTTGTGTTTAATTTCCCAGGCCAACAAACCTGACTGATTTCAGGTTTTAAGATGCACCTACACAAACCCCTATACACTGAAACATAATCATGTATTAGTTTTTTTCCCCCCTAGTGCAGACCCCTCAAAAATTACACTGCTACACTGCTTTGCTAAATAAAGAAAAAAGAAATAGATGGAATAAAATGGTGTTTTCCATTATTTATTTACTTAACAAACCATTTATTCCATATCTGAAAAAGGGAGTGCAGATTACATGATACCCATTAATCCATCAATGCCATTAAACAAGCCCTGGACCTCAATCAATATTGATAAAGACTGAGTAAGAAGAGAGATACTTGTGCTTTTAGAATCCAATCTCTCTTGACTCATTGGTGCTGACAAGACTGGACTTAATTGTTTACACAAATTTCAATGCTAGTAAATGTTTCCCAGACACCAAATGCAGCAACTTTTGAGTTATTCTGCAATTTTCCAGGTATAAGCCTCGTATCTGCTGTTTTCCTGATGACCTCTATCTCCACCATCACGATTCCTTCTCCGCACCTTTCAATTATTGGTGTTCCTTCAAAGATTTGGTCTGTATAACATGCAAAATCTGATGTTAGGACATTATTACATAGATGTTAGTTTGTCACAGCTACATCACATAAACCTCTATCAAAGCGGAGTCTTACAGCTCCTGCCACTACCCAACAGGCCAGTCGAGAACAATTTTTAGGACTGATGTTTGACTAGCAGTGAGGAGGCAAGGGGGCTGAAAACCACTCCCCCACATACACATCAACAGAAAAATGAACAGGGGAGTTTGTTCCTGAGTGACAAAACAAAGCTTACAAGTGAGAATGCAGGTTTTTCACAGTTGCCTAAATTGTAAAGAAGGAACAAAATATGGTTTAATGTTAACCTAAGGCTTCTGAAGTGTTGAACAGTAATCCAAGCAGTCATACACTTCCTGAATTCCAGGAAAACTTGCACTCCATGCACAATCCATGCGGTGAATGTGCAGAGACAACACCAGATCCGTGGAGTTCAATCAGCTTCCAGCACTCCTGCATCACACAAAGTGATGGATGATCCATATACTGCATGTGATCTTAGGAACCTCAAAACCTGGACAGCATCTTGACGCACTCCGAGCTCCAGTGTTAAACCCCCAGGGATGACCTAACACCAGCCTAGCACAACAGCAGTGAAGACAGAGAGGACAGCAATGGGCTTATAGTCTTGCCAAAGCTTTAGAGAGTATCATGACCAAATTCCTACCCTTACACTCCTGCGACAAGCCCCTTTGCAGCTTATGGTCTGCCAAATCTTACCTTCCTGAACCTTCAGCATCTCCTGTTGATGAGAGCACTTTTAAATGCAGCTCCTTGCACTTTGTACAGCAAGGCCACCATTACTCTCTTCTAACATATCATTCACAAGTTTTTGCTCACCACTAACTCTGCCTGCTGCTCTCACACATTATCTTCAGTCTGTGCATGACTTATAATAATAAAAATAAATATAAAATATAATAAATATGAAGTATAATAAATATAAAAATAATAATATAAATTATAATAATATATTATCACAATAATATAGAGATTATAATAAACCCTAAATAGACATGTAACAGCTGAAACAGTTATGCTACTTTTAGATTTCATTCATTCATTCTTTATAACCTCACTTGTGTGCTATCTGTTGGAATGGAAACTGCTCAGACTGCATCTTCCTGCACAACTGTAAGGTACAGAGCCCACCAGAGCAAAGGGAAAGGTTTACGCCAAGAGCGCATGAGCTCTTGGGCCAAGCTGTCAGAATTTCCAAGTGGTTTATGTAGTATACAATGACAAATTCATTCAGAGGATGTATTGATGACAAAAATCCTTGTGAATCCTACTTTTCCATAGTATCAAGCAACATCTCTAGCACAGTCCCAGTATATGTATTTCTACTTCCATTCTGCACAGAGTAGTGGAAGTATATGCACTTATATCCTGTGCAATCTAGTTACACCACCAGTGACCTATTTTTCCCCTTTGAAAAACAGGAAAAGAAGCTTCTGAGCACACATACAGCAACAGACTGCCTCCTACTACACCTGCTTTTGTGATGATATAAAAGAAAAAAAAATGCAAGTTACATTTTCACACTTCACCCTAGCTGCCTTTCATTTCTATCTGACCAGTTAAAATAGCGCTCAATCCATCAGCTTCACAAGATCAACAACTTAAACTTCTACTTGTTAAGTCCACCTAGACAAGTGTCACATGCTTCCACCCTCATCTGCTCCGATCACTTTCCCAGCTCAGCTTTTTCATTTCATGGCACCTCCTTTTTGCATCCCTGACTGCACTGCCTAGCTCTCATGTCACAAAGTTTCTGCGGGTTTTCCCTTTTCAAGCTCGTCAGCGCCCAACCCACCTAATCCACCATGAAACATTCCACACCTAAGTGCTCCTGCCACTCAGATCTTCTCAGGTGCCCTCCTTCTGAAGAGAAGTCTTCTTCCCATAAGCCTGCCCTCCTCCTCCCCCTGGGGCTCCAGCTGGCTGTCTTCCAGGGACCGGAGGCTAGGCTAGATACAGCACAGCTGCATGACCTTGGCTCTGACTTCTGAGCAAACTGCTAAATTCCAAGAAATTCTGCAGAATAGCACACGTAAGATAAGAAAGGTAAAACTGCAGAGAGTTAATGGGGCTTTTGAGACATGGATCATTAATAACACAGGCATTCAAGGGGAAAAACTAAAAAAGGAAAAACAAGCATGCAAAGGTATAAAATCCCGGGGTGGGGAACTAGCAACTGAGCAACATCGAGCTGTTCCAAGAAGTAGCAGAGTTGGAGCCTTCCTCTCCTGAAGGATGCCTGCTTGGCTACCTGGGGCCTTGCTGGGGGTGGTAACTCACGTTTAGCTGGTGGCTTGTTAAATCTGCACTGTATGTTTTGGGCATACAATTTAAAGACATTAGAAAAGTTAGTGACAACTACATATCATGCTCACAGAGCTGCTTTGCACACGGAAGAAAGTGTCTAATATGGCACTGAGGGAGGTTGTGCTGTACTTACTGGAAAACCAGCCTGCTGGCTGTCTATTTGCTCCTGTTAATCCCTCTTAAAAATCTACTTGTCATACTTCCTGCAAGAAACAGCTGGAACTACTGCAACCATAGCATAGTGCAATGGTCTGAATTATCTTTCTGCCTTTTGTATTCCACCCATCCGCTTGCTTTAAATCAGTTCTCATCATGCATTCATATCATACAGACTCTGGGCAAGAGAAAACTTTCTTACAGTGGCATATACAACAGGGTTTTGACTGAGTTATACAGCAAGCCATTGCTCCCT
Organism: Tinamus guttatus; assembly: GCF_059628265.1. Taxonomy (NCBI): domain Eukaryota; kingdom Metazoa; phylum Chordata; class Aves; order Tinamiformes; family Tinamidae; genus Tinamus; species Tinamus guttatus. The sequence continues at coordinate 6,793,073 of NW_028288848.1, forward strand.
TGAACATGATAAGCATAATAAATTACCACACTGGTGCCACTGTACAGCTGCTTGCAAGACAGTGATGTAAACTGGATAACAATGATTAGCAATAAAAAAAAAAATCCCTGCTCACAGCTTTTTCTAAAAAGAGACATCTTTAACCCAATCCATTTCAGCAATCAGCTACCACTGTTGCTCAATAACAGCCATATCAGCAAAGCCAAAAGGTTTAGCAACTGGAGCCTGCTGGAAGGCCTTCCTGAACAGACCTCTGCGAATGGAGCTGCGCCCCAAGGCACTTGCAGTACACGGGGGTATGAGCCATGGCGACAGCGCAGCACACGGGGCTGACAGCTCCTTAGGCCCTTGGCTACCGCAAAGCCGCTCCTGCTTGAGGAAAGTTCAGAGAAAGCAGCAAGGCCCCGCCTGGGGACGGCAAGGGGAGCCCAGCCACAGTACGGAGCGCCGAGTGGGGGTTCAGCACCGCCCCGGAGGGGACCCGCTCTCGAGCTGCCGCCTGCCCGAGCGGGGAGGAGAACGGGACCCCGCGCCCGAGGCGGGCCGCGGTGGTGCCAGGCCGGCCGGCAGGACAGCCGGAGCCGCCGCCCCCGGGCAGCGCTGGGGCAGCCCCCAAGCACCAGCCCGCGCGGCCGTTACGGGCAACCGTTGCGAGCGGCCGTTACGGCCGTTACGGAGGGGCGCTGGGGGCGTGGCCTGGCCCCGCGGCGGCGGGGGAGGGGGGGTAACCGCAGCCCTCCCCCCGCGCGCGCTCCCCCGGCTCTCACCTGCGGGCGCGCCGCTCCCCTCGGCACCGCGCAGGCGCTGCGCATGCGCCGCGGGCGGCGCCGCCGCGCGCTCCCAGCGCCCGCCGCGGCCCCGGGGGGTGACGGCGGCGGCGGCGCTCTGCGCGCGGGGCCCCCGTTTGCCCCGAGCGCGGCAGTGGCCGCGGGCCGGCGTGAGGGAGCGCGGCGGGGAAGGAGGGGCGGGGGGCAACGCGGGGCGGGCACAGGCCCTGCCCGCGCCGCGAGCCGCAGGCGGGCTCCCCCCGCCGCCACAGAATGTCCCCCCGGGGCGCAGGCGCCCGCCCGTCGGCCTGCGGGCGCCGGGGCCCGCTCGCCGCTGCTGGTGCCGCTGCGGAGCGCGGCGCGGAAGTAGAGGCGGGGCGGCGCCGCCCGGAAGGCCGCCGCTCCTCGTGATTGCGCAGCGCGGAGCCGCCGCCGGCCGCGCTCGCCTCGGGACGGGCGCCCCGTGCCCAGGTAGAGCCGCGGGAGGGCGGCCGGGGGGGCCCTCACGTCCCAGGGGCGGCGGGGAGCGGCGCGTCCCCGGGGGCTGCCGGAGGAGGGCGAGCCGGGAGCCATGGAGCGGGCCGGGGCGCTGCGGCTGCTCTCCGACCTGAGCGACGTGAGCCGCGGGCAGGAGCTGCGGGAGCTGCTGCGCGAGGGGCCCGGCCAGGTGCAGGCGAGCCCCGACGGGCAGCACGTGCTGGTGCTGCACGAGAGGCGCCCGCCGCCGCTGCCCCGCGTCGCGGCCTTCCAGCGCGGCGGCAGCGGTGGCGGCGGCAACGCGGAGCTGCGCAGGAGCTGGCAGCCGCCGCAGCCGGCCCTCGTGGGGCTGCTCTTCGTGCGGGCCGCCGCGGCGCTGGGCTCCTGGGCGCTGGCCCTCGTGTGGGAGAGCGGCCACACCGAGGTGTGGGGCTTCGCGGCGGCCCACGGCTGGCGGCTGCTGCGCGCGCTCGAGCTGTGCCAGGGCGCGCGGGCGCGCGTCGCCTCCGCCTGCGCACAGGGCGCCAGCCTGGTGTGGTGCGAGGAGCGGCCGCCGCTCGGGGCCCCCTCGGGCGCGAGCAAGGGCGCCTTCAGGTTCTGCGTGTGCAGCCGCGCGCTGGAGGTGGGCGAGCAGAGCGTGCGCCTCGGCGCCGTCACCATAGTCCTGCACAACAGCCCCGAGTACCAGCTCCTCGCATCCCCCCGGCACATCTTCCTGGTGCCCGCTGCGAGCGACTTTGCCACCGTCTCCAAGTTCCTGCTCGTCTGGCACGCCGAGGAGGCAAGGCTCACCGTCACTGCCCCCTCCGCGGGCTTCGTCCTCAGCAAGGTGATGCGCTCCAGCAGTGAATCCGACTTCAGGAAGCTCCTGCTTGGCTTTGTGGGTCTTCTCTCGACCCTGGCGCCTCTGGACATTCACACCTCTGCCCTGTCCAACCATGGGGGGCTGCTGCTGGTGAGCACACAGGGCACTGTGAACGTGGTAGAGCCAGACGGGACACAAAGGCATGTCTTTGACCTAGAGGGAGGTCCTTTGGCCCAAGGAGATGATGTGCAGCTGAAGACTTTTGGTAATGTGCTGGCCTGCGTGTCTGCAGGGGTTCTGTACCTCATAGACCAGAACAGTGGAAGGCTCATAGAAAAGAAAATCCTCAACATGAAAACAGTGCATTTCCTGGAGTCCCCAGGAGAGGAGGACAACATCCAGCTCCTCACTCCAACTGGGATTTACAGCGTCAACTTCTCTGTCCCTGAGGACAGCAGCAGGCCTGAACCGTGCCTCGTGGAGATGGTGTTTGAGGAGGCCTGCAGATACTACCAGAGGAGGAGCCTCAGCAGCTCCAAGCTGACAGTGGAGAAGCTGAAGAAAGGTGGCACCTTCCAGGCTCCCGTGGCCCTTGCTGCCATCCTGCAGCACAGCCTCCGCCAGAAGGAGAAGGCAGGCCAAGGCCTCCAGGACACTTACGCCAAGCTGTTGAACACAATGAGCCAGGAGCTGCAGAGCTACCTGAGCCTGGAGCTCCTCAAGACCTGTGTGGTGGGTGCCCCAGAGACTGAGGTGGAAAGCTACTGTGAGGAACTGGTGGAGCAGGAGATCAGCCGTGTTCTCCACTCCGACATTGACAAGGATAACTTGGCCTATCTGAACTCTGTCTTCACCTCCTTCCCCAAGGCTGCCTGGAAGGCCACAAGGGGCTGCCTGCAGTTGCAGCAGAACGGGGACGGCCACTTGGTAGCCAGGGCCACCCCGGAGGTGTGGAAGAAGGTCGTGGGAGGGCCACAACAGGACGAGGTGGGTCTGAATGGGGTGGTCCCGCTCTTTGAGCTCATCTGCACGTCCTTGCTGAGGTTCAAACCCAAGTGGCTGCCCAGTTTTGTTGAGCTGACGCAGGAGTACGTGAGCATCTCTTGGGCGTACAGCAGCAAGGAGGGCCCAGAGGGCCGGGTGCCCCTGTACAAGAGAGCGCTGGGCGTCCTGGCGCGGAAGAGCAAGCGCAGCGAGGCGGATGATGAGTTGGAGCTTGAGCTGCTGCTCTGCAGCAAGAGGCCTAAGGCTGTGCTGCAAGCCGTGCGCCTCCTCATCCAGCTGAAGCGCTGGCAGCGGGTGGTGGAGGTCGCCGAGAAGTTCTCCAAGGTCAGCCCCTTGCTCAACAAGGAGATATTCACCACGCTGCTGGCAGAGTTTGCCCAGCACCGAGAGCTGGACCCGTATCTGGACAGGCTGTGGCCGCTGTGCCCCGCTGAGCTGACCGCCTCAGACATCCTCACCGTGATCCTGCAGCACCTGCCCGCCTCCCAGGAGGACCCAGTGCCCTTCTCAAGTGAGGGGGGGCAGCTGACTGTGGGCCTGCTCAAACCGCTCCTGCAAAGGGTCGTGCAGCGCCCCAGCGTGCAGGACGAGGTGTACGGGGACGCTCTGCAGAGTCCCACCTTCCCGCCGCCCACCCCACGCCGGGAGCACAGGAGCCCTCCCCAGGCAGCGGCTGATGATGCCTCTCAGCCACCCGTGCCAAGGACTTCCTCTCCCTCAGCACTGGCGCAGGGTGACACTGTGTGAAATGGGGAAGCACCACTGGCTGCACGCGGAGAGGAGAGCCTCATGCCCCGTGGGGAGTCCTGCGCTGCCTGGGAGTACAGAAACCAGCTCCTTTTGAGGGCCTCCCCAGGGCAGCCTCTCAGAAGTCCATGGGGCGAGGCGGGTGGCACATCCCTGGCACAGCCATGGCAAGGGGGTTACGTCCCGCAAGTGCAATTACCTGTGCGCCACTGGAGGAACAAATGCTGGTGCGTTTGCAGATGAAAGCACTGGCCCCACCGCAGGACTAAGAACGTCTCCTGGCCTAAAGCACCTTGTCTTTTATTTGCTTGGCTCCTTTATAACTTCACTTTTCCTTTCCTGATTCTGTAGAAGAGGTGGTGGAGGGACAGGCAGAGACACAGGCTCCCCAGCTGATTCCCCGCTCAGTGCGTGGGGTGGTGCCTCTAAGCCCTGTCTGGAAGAGACGGGGTAGGATTTTTTTTTTCTCTGTTTTTCAGTGAGGCCACCCAGTCCTGCTGTTCTGGGTTGTTAGTTGCTGACTGTCAGCGTGGAGCCACGTTCAGCTCCGTGGTGCTGATGTCCCAGCATACATGCTGGCAGCTGCAGCCCTCCGCGCGCTGTCTCGCTGTGATTCCTCTGGGATCAATCCTGTAGCTGTGACTGATTACAGCTACTTAGCTAAAGAGAGCAGCCTAATTCCCTTATCTTTCTATCCCAGCCCGTACCCAAACCCTTCTGAGTGGAGAACCTGGCAGCAGCCTGTGCAGGCTTGGGGCTCGCCCTGCCTCTCCTCTTCCTTTGTGGAAGCTCAGATTGTGCTGCAGGACGCCTGGGCCCTCTGCTCCCATCTCTTCTACCTTTGCCCTTTGTGCACAAAGGGGCTTTGTCAGGGTTTTCTGGCTCATATTGTGCCTCTGTTTGCAAAGTCAGTGTAACGTGAGAGTCGTCGTGCGGGAAGATGCAGGTTCCAGCCTCTCCCCAGGACTCACTGCCTTTTCCTGCCTCCCTGGGGGGAGAGACCTGGCTGTGGCTTTGCCTCTGCACGGGGCCACGGTACGAAGGTCCCTGCTGCCCAGAGGAGCCGTTTCTTGTCTTGCCAGTCACATAGAGCTGGGACGGGACCTGCATTAGTCCTCTTGAGGGGAGTTTAAGTACAGCTGACGTGCTCATTTTGAAAATAAAGGTGCCTAAAGCAATGCACAATTTGGCAAAGGCGAGTAAGGGTCCTTTGCGTCGCTGGCAGCGAGGAGACCTATCTGTGTAGCGTGGCCGGGGGTGGCAACCTTAGGGCCTTCCTGGCAGTGTCCGGGCCCGTTGCTCCTTGGGGAAGTCTCGGCTGGGGAAGGGAAGGTTTTTCTGCAGAGCTGCACCTTGTCCCTTTGCTCTGGGCTGGAAAACCAGGAGCAGGGAGCATTGGGCCTGCCCCTGGGGGAGCCTGGAGCCTTGGGCTCATTGGGCAGAGCTGCTGCCAGAGGAAGTCCAGGCGGTCACAGTGCTGTTGTGCTAACGCCTTCCGCAGAGCGCGGCTTGGCGCCAGAAAGTCCCGTGGTGCAGCAAGCTCGGGGGAAGAGGAACTGCGGCCGCCGTGCACTGGGAGAGGGCCGGCCGTGGGGGAAGCCTTCCTCGCGGCGGGCCCTGTGCCGGGGCCGCGGGCGCTGCCACGCGAGGGACGCGGCGTCTCCAGCTGCCGCTCACGTGAGCTGGGGAGCCCGGTGTGGAGGGGGAGCTGGCGGCGCCGCACTTGGCAACCAGCCCGGGGCGCCTCTGCAGAGAGCAGCTGCTGCCCCTGCCGCCGAGCCGCACTCGGCCACCTCCCAGCCCTGGGCTCTGCACCCGCCTGAGGGGTGGGTGACGGGGCCAGGCACCTTCTGAAGCGAAAAAAGGCCCTGGGAGCTGCCCTGTGCCCTGCCAGAGGCCACCAGTGATTTAGGAGAGGGAAGCATTTCCCTGCGGGAGCCGGGTTAGGAGGCAGCCAAGCTGGGAGGGTCGAGAGGGGAGGGAAGGCCACTTCCCCCAGGCTTTCTGCCTCCGTGCAGGAAATCCCTGGAGTGCCCTGCCTCAGCGCCGGCTCTCTGGTGAAGGGGAGGCCTTGGCCCAGGGAGCACAGGAGGAAGGAGGGGAGCTGAGCAGGAGGCGGCTGTGCGAGGCAGCAGGAACTGAAGCCTGTGGCCGCCCTGCACAGGCCCCTGTCCCCAAGCCGCAGCAGGCGAGGAGGAAGTGGAAGACGCTCTGTGGCAGGGGCAGTCTGGGCTCGGGATGGGGACCTCGACCCAGCACAGACCGAAGAGGGGAAAGTGCTACCACAGCTCTGAGGTTGAGGCCTCCGGGAGCAGGAGAGCAGCTGAAAGCAGAGGGTTAACGGCGTGAGGTGGGACTCAAAGTTGGGGAGACAAAACTGAGCCAAACACTTCCCAAGGGGGCTGGGAAAGGCCTCGATGAGGGACAAAAAGGGAGGGTGGCCCTGCAGGAGCAGGGCTGGGCCACCCTGGCGGTGGCTGGAGCGGGAGAGAGGAGGGACGGGGTCTCTGCGGGCGGGACGGGTGCTGCGGGCAGATAGCAGGAGGCCAGGGCAGCGCGACTTCAGATAACTCCAGGAGGAAGAAAACAGATCAGATCTGAAAGCAAATGGAAAAAGCGATAAAGCAGACGTACTTCGCGGAGGGCGAGCTGCTCAGCTCGGCCTCAGCACGCGGGCTGATAAGGCTTGGATTTCCAACGAAGGAAACGAGTCGAGCTGCTCACGTACACCTCCCGCGCCTCAGCCGGCCTTGGGGACGGCCGCAGTGCTCAAGGCAAGGAGCAGCACAATAGCAAAGCCTGCAGCCACCCTGGCCACAAGGGCTGCACCAAAAGCAGCTCCTGAGCTTGTTGGAGGCCTGCAGGCGAGACGTACCTGTGTCCCTGAGCATCCTGGCATGGGGTCCCAGCACGTGCAGCAGTGACATCTGCCCAGGCAGTGGGGCAGCAGCAGAGTCTCTCTTGCCTGGCATCACTGACACCCACGACCCTCATTGGCTGCCCCAGGTGCCATAGCCAGGCCATGGTGCGCCGGGCTCCTGCCCTGTGCCCCTTGCCTCAGAGGGCAGCGTGCTGGGCAAGTCTCTAAGCCTGCTTTCTCCTGTGCCCAGCTTGCCGAGACCCTCGCTGGTGCTGTGAGCCTGACACCTTGTCCTTAACGGCCACACAGCCCTGCACCTGCTCAGGTGGTGCTGCCTGTGCCTGGCTGGGGTTCTGCAACCCTCGCTGCAGCGGCACTGTCCGACTCTCGTGCCAGGCAGGCAGGAGGGCAATAAGATTTTGCAGCTCAAGGCCACAGGGAAGTGCTGGAGCACTGGGGACACCGTGGATGGGCAGCAGGCTCGTGGCAGCACTTCCTCGAGGAGAAGCATCCACCATGACTCTCACCATTGGGCCCAGCTTCAGGCAGCCTCATCCCAGCCCCTCTCCCAAGGGAGCAGGTGTCACCACAGGACAGCTGGAGCTGCAGGCACAGTGCTGCACAGGGCTGCCCGGAGAGGGGAAACCCTTACCAATGCTGCCAGGGCTGCCGATGCTGCTGCTGTCACCCCCTGTCCCGGGACGCACAGAGCCTTTTCAGCAGGCTCTCTGCAAGCAGAGCAGCCAGAATCTTCTTGCAACCCCTGCACATCCCAGCTCCAGACTTTCTCACCATGGCCAGAGCCCTCACTCTGAGCCAACAGTGCAAGCAGGGATAGAGGTGCAAGGCTCCTGGCCCAAGCAGGGGAAAAACCTCCCCTGTGACCTGCCTGCCACCACGTCACCTTCACAGCCCCTCAGCCACTCTCTGCCTACCTCTCCTCTGCCCACACACCTGTGCCCTTCGCCAACGCGGCCAAAAGAGTCACCAGGCGCTTCCTGCACACACATATGCACATGCCTTTTATTTTTTTGACACCAGAAAAGTCACAGCATTAGAAAGAGTCAGACTCCACTCAAAAATAAATAGTCACACTGTCCGTAGAGCAAAGAGCCTTAGTAAGAAGGTTGCCACTGGCTGGCAGCACATGCCACAGCAGCACAAGCCGCGCTAGGCCCACGTGGCCCGGTGTGGGGCTGGCAATGAGCACTGCCATCCCAGCACTGCGTGTCCATGCCCGCAGCACCACGGGGATAGGATGAACCATGATGGGAAATAGTTGCTCCCTACTTTTCCCTCCCCAGGAGGGTGAGGGCTGGGGCGGAAAACCCATGCCAGGCAGCATGAGGGGCAGACCCCCCATGTGCAGACCCAGGCATTGCCCTTGCGGACACTGTGTGGTTTAGTGGGACCACCTGCATGGGCCACTGACCTGTCACACAGCCCCAGCATGCTGTCAACTACCAGAAAAAGGGGAGGAGGTTTCGGCTGGGCGGGTTCCAGCCTGCTCCCCAGCCCCCAGGGCAGGGGGGCTGCAGATGGAGCAGTCACGTCCAGCCAGCCGGAGCCGTGCGGTCTCCTCCGTGTCCGCACCGCAGGTGAGGGCGGCTACTTCCTTGGAGCCACCCGGGGAATTTGGAATGAGTTCAGCGTGGGTGCCCTTCAAAAATAGGTTACACGTGTCATCCTCCCGCTGCAGTGGGGAGCAGGGAGCAGTCCAGAATGTGCTGGGGAAGCCAGATGACAACCCACCACTCCAGCCCTGCCCTGCAGAAAAGGGGGTGCTGGGCAGCACCCCCAGAGGGATGTGGGGAGACAACAGGGGCTCTTTGAACAGGTCCTGGCACCCACACGTCCTGGCCCACTCGGTGCTCCTCCTCACCCTCCGTATGTATCCCCCGTGCCCTGCACAGGGACCTGCCACTGCTACTCACATCTCCAAGAGTTCGCTCCTGGCGGAAAGGAAAGAGAAGGGAGAGCATCAGTGGGGCAGAACGCGCCTTTGGGGCAGCCACTGCTCCTGCCCACCCCCGCAGGCCTGGGCCATCCTGGAGGACACAGGCCACGGGCTCCCGCAGCCCCTGTGGGCTCAGCCGCCCAGGGAGCGTTGCTGCTCCAAGCGGGCCCCGTGAGGACCGGGCACCTTCACTGGCTCTCGGCCTGACTTCAGTTCCCTCAGGTCTCCCAGGCCACTGAGTCCGCATCTCCGGCCGCCACATCCACTAGAGATGGGAACGGCGAGAGGAAGCAAAAGGCACCAGGGCCTGGGGGTGGGGGAAGCACCGCGCTGCCCCGAGCGTGCCAGGACTACAGGCAGCTGGGAGCAACGCTCCCGCAAGGGAGAGCGGGGAAGGAGGCAGGATGAGCAGTGTAGGCCTGGGGAGGATGGGGCTGCCCTGGGCGCCGGGGCCTACAAATCCTGTGTCCCTGGGCAGCTGCAGGCGGGAGGCATGAGGATGCCCTCAGTGGGGTGGCATGTGGCACCAAAGCATGGAACAGGGGGCTGCTGTACTGCCAGGAGGGACAGATGGGGCCCCAGGGGTGCTGGTGGCGGCAGGGACCGTGGGCAAGCAGTGCACCCTCGTGGCAGTGATGCCAAGCACATGGGGCTGCCTCATTTGCACAATATCCAGCTGTGTCCGTGTTGGGATCCCCAGGCTGAAGGCGGTTGCAAAGCAGAGGCGAGAGCCAGTTGAGGGTCCCGAGCAACCCCAGGTCCCTTTGCACCCCCGGGAGGCCCCCCAAAGCCTGCGGCAAGCAGCAGGGAGACCCCAGACCCGCACGCGGTCAAGGCTGCTCACCCATAGACATCAGCGACTTCCATCCGTCTGTAAAACTTGGCGAGCCGCACGGCGAGGACGATGCTGGGCAGCAGCAGGAAGGTGCACCAGCCCAGGCTGAACCAGAAGGCATTCTGGGCACGAGGGAGAGCCATAAGGGCCCAAGGCCATGCGCCAGAGGAGATGCTGTGCACTTGCCCAGGGTATCAGAGGACCCGGGTGCCGCCCCAATACTGGTGCCCCCTCACCACAGAGTCCAGGATGTAGTCACAGGCCATGGCCTCCACGCTGTCCACGGTCTGTGCCACAGGCTTACAACGCGCCACGTCTCTCGTCAGCTGGGGACACGGCGGGGACAGGACACGTCAGGGCTCCTGAGCCTGCCCGGCGCCCCTCACCCCCGCCTCACTCACGCTGCTCTTGGCCCAGGCCACGTAGGTCTCGAAGAAGCCCAGTAGCTGCTCCAGGAAGGCTCGCGTCTCCTGGGGGCAGGCAGAGAGGGCACATGTTGTGCCCCAGCCCACGCCGTGCCCCGCGCGGGCGGCATCACGGGGCAGCACGGGGCACCCCTCGGGGCGGACATGGCAAGCTCACGTTCTTGACGATGGTGGCCGTCTCCCTCTGCAGCAAGGCCTGTGTTTGCTCGACCCTCTGCAGCGTGGTGTTGGTCTGCACCTGCGCGGGGCTGCTCTCAGTGTGGTTGCATCCCCCAGCCCTGCCAGTGCCCTGCGCTCGCTCCCAGCCTTACGCACTGTCCTTGCCCCTCGTGAGCAGGGCACCCATGGGTGCCTGCTCAGGACATCCTGAATCAGCAGTCCCTGCAGTTTGCCCTGGGGATGCAGGGCACGCTCACCTGCAGCCCGCTGGCCTGGCGCTCCACAGTGTAGATGTTCTCCTTGAGGCTTCGCTGGGGACGGAGCGAGAAGCTCAGGCATGGGGACACCCTCGGCAGTTCAGAGGGGACCCCAAGCCAGTGCCCCAGCATCACTCACCAGCAGGCTGGGCAAGCTCGCGTTCATCTCCCCAGCCAGCTCCCTCAGCAGCCTGGCTTCATCCTCCAGCTCCTGCTTTGTATCTCCACCCTGCAGGAGACACTCTCAGCAGTGCCCACCCTGGCACAGGGTCCTGTCCCTCCACAGGGGTCCCCACGGCAGCTCCCACTGCTGCGGCGCGCAGAGGGAGCCTAGGCTCTGGGCTGGGGGCTGCCAGGTCGCCCATAGCGGACACCCTGCCTGCTCCAGGCAGCAGGGTCCATTGCGGGAGGAGAGGAACTCCTCTGCCGCCAGAGGAGATGGAGCAGTGGCTTTGGGGACAGGGCGGATGCAGGCCTGGGGGGTCTGATCTCTCACCACTTCCACTGCCAGAAGCTCCAGTTCTGCAGCCAGATCCAGGAGGCTTCCACGAGTCACGTTCTGATCCAGCTGGAGAAGGCAAAGAGACACCCATGAACCCAGGAGATAGGGCAAAGAGAGGAGCTTTACCCAGGTGCAGAGAGGAGCCAGGAGCTGCCCGGCACAGGAGGAGGTGGCCCGTTGCCCCAGAAGGTGGCATGGAGAGCAGAGCTGGGAGCCTGGTGCAGGGTGGCCTCCAGACTGGCCCCCAGGATCTGCTCTGCCCAAGCACGGCCGCCCCAGCGCCCCTCCGTGCCCACCTGCGCTAGGCTGTGCGCGAAGTCAGGCGGCTGCCCCAGGCTGCTGGCCTCCAGCAGCAGCTCCTTCTGGCTCTGGTTGAGCAGGGAGATGGGGCTCAGGGTGATGTTCACCTTCTCAAAGGCCGTGGAGATCTCTGCGGTGTACTGCGGGAGCGGAGCCGCGAGGAGCGACGTGACGCAGCCCCCGGTGCCAGCCGGGCACCTCCAGCACTGCTGCCCCCCGCGCCCACCTGAGAGATGTTGAAGAGCTCGTCCAGGGAGACCCGCTGGTTGAGGCGCAGCGCTTGCCACAGGGCAGCGTTGTCCTGGCACTGCCTGTGGGAAGGGGCACTGGGCTGATGTGCAGCCCTCCCGGGAGCACAACTGCGTGCGCGGGGTGCATCGCCCCTCGTGCCAGCCCTGCGGCCAGGACAGGCAGCACGAGCTCCCCCAGCCTGGTGAGCACCCGGTAGCCCCGAGTGGCCACATTTCTCTGCAAAGATGAGATGTCCAGGGCCGGGACCCACCTGTACAGCTCTGAGATGTTGGTGCTGTCCTCACCCAGCACCTGCGACAGGTTGAAGTCAGGGATCAGCCCGGGGGTATCCAGGAGCTGAGAGCAAGGAAAGGGAGAGAGAAATTAGACTTCATGCCCTGCCCCATGTGAGCTCCTCCATCCACACATGGACATCTGGGGAAGGTGTCTCTAAGTGGCCAGCACAGCCTCATCTCAGCTGGCCACCCTCAGACAAGTCTCCCATCGCTCAGGAAAGGGCAGCCAGCTCACCTCGAAGAGCTGCTGGTCACGCAGGGACTGGCAGAAGAGCATGTAGATGTTGCCCCCCAGCACGAAGGGGACCAGCACCATCAGCATCAGCAGCCAAGAGAAGATGAAGCTGAAGCCAACCCCTCTGCCAGGACAGAGACATCATCAGTGCCCAGAGGCCCATGCTCGAGCACCAGTGCTAGCTCTGGGAGCAGCCCTGCACCGCCACGTTGGGACGGACATGGAGAGCTCACCACCAGCCCCCACCAACCCAGGTCACCCCAGTGCTAGGACCCCCCTGTCCTCACCGCATGTCTCTGCTCTGCCATCAGCAGCCCTAAAGATCTCCACCTGAGCACTCTCTGCTAGCACCATGACTGACCCTGATATCTACCACCTGCATAGCAAATCGTGGCAGGTCATTAAGCCAAAGCAACATGTCATTTTGGAGCTCCAGCAACCCCAGGGCTGCCCTGTCTCTGCACCGCCTTCCCGCGTGCACCCTCAGCAGCCGGCGGCCCAGCTCCTCACGCCATGAAGAAGTTCCCGGCAGCGTTGGAGAGGCAGCCCCGCTCGGTGGGCAGCGCGGCCGGCTCGAGGCCCAGGGGCCCCAGCAGCAGCCCGAAGCCATTGCAGGCGACCACCAGCAGCACCATGCAGCACAGGAGGGCACACACGCTCCACCTGGGGCGAGAGCACGTGCCCTGTGTCACTTTAGGGCCGCAGGGGACATGGCACGGCCATCCTGCTGCTGCAGGGCCAGGCTGCTTTCTGCAGCCTCCCTGCCCGACCTCCCGAGCCCGTGTGGAGCAGGGGGGCCACAGGGCACCTGCAGAGCAGTGCCAGGGGCCACTTACCTGAGCTTCTCAAAGGCAGTCACTGGCTCTCGGTAGCTCTCCAGCGTGGACGTGGTGCTGTTCAGAAAGGCCACGCTGCGGCCCTCCAAGTCCTCGACCGGGATGCGCTCGGGCATGTTGCTGATCTCCCGCCTGATCTGGCCCAGCTGGTCCTGGACCCCTGCGGGGACAGGGAGGGGTTAGCGCTGGCATCTGGGACCCTGGGAGGGATGAGGAGGGGACGGAGGTGGCCGTGGCCAGGAAAGGGGTTGGCTCTAGGCACTTAGGATGCAGGATGCCAGGCTGCAGCAGCAGGGTGGCAGCAGGGGAGGTCCCCGAGTAGGGATGCGGTGAGAAGGGGAGAGGAGGGAGCCAGCAGAGCTGGGCACACCACGCACAGAGCCCCGCTTACTTGTCACCACCTCCCGGGACTGCTTGTGCACCTTCTCAGGGGTCTCGTTCAGCGTGTGGTTAACCTGAGGCCAGAGGGGGACAGCTCGTGTCCCTGACGGAGCACAGGGCTGAGCAAACCCCAACCCTCCCAGCCCGCGCTGTCCCTGGACAGCCAGGCTCCCTGCAGCCCTTGGCATGGCGAGGACAGCAGGCGGGCACCGACCCAGGCAAACTGGCCGTGCAAGGAGGCCGAGCCCAGGCAGGTCCAAACAGCCACGTTGCACCAGAGGACACCTTGGGCAGGCACAAAATGGGCAGGTCTGCTCTGCAGCCAGCCCGTGCCTCCATGCAGCTGCATGGTGCTGTTGGAGGGGCTGCCCACCGCAGCACTGCTCCAGTACCACGAGCACTCAGCCCCATGCCCGGGCAGGAGGGACCCGTCACCTTCTCCAAACTGGCCACCAGGTTGGAGTCAGACACTTCTCCCAAGGCCTTCAGCTGCTGGTCCACACTGAGGATCTGAGGGGAAAATCTGGGGGTAACTGGGGGCGTGGGGTGGGCACAGGGTCCCATGCAGCCCCAGTGCCCACGTCATGTGGTGGCAGATGCCCCAGCCTTGCTCACCGCGCTGAAGTTGGCCGTGAAGCCGAGGCCCTCCAGGGACACGTTGCTGCAGCGGTGCCCGCAGGCCTGCACCGTTCGATTGATGCTGGCCCGCAGCTCCTCCAGCCTCTGGCTATAGTTACTCTGCAGCTCCTGCAGGCGCGAGCTCGTGCCCTTGATGCCACCAAAGGCGGTGGCCAGCGACTCCATGACTGGGGGAGACAGCAAGGGCTCAGGTCCCTCCTGGGGGCCATATCCAAAGCTGCTGGGGGCTCTCCCCCCTGGGTCCCCAGGGTCCCCATGGAGCATGCCAGCTGCCTGGCCACCAGCAGCTGGAGACAGGGCCGCTACCTTCCAGCAGGTTCTGGAGGGATCCCACTGCCTCGTTGATGCTGCTCCTGATGCTGGAGATGATCAGGTTGCCCAGGGTTGTTCCAATGCCTGTGGAGATGGAGGAGATGGTGTCAGCACAGGACACCCTCCAGTAGCCTGGGAGCAGCTGAAAGCAGAAGGGAACTCTGGGATGGACCCTAAATTCATCACTTTTAGGTATCCCCATACGAACGGTGTCTAGGATGCCTGGGGCTGGCAATGAGCTGGGAGGGGAGCGCAGCCCCTCTGGGCACGGGTGCTGCGGGGGCACCAGCCCGCGCAGGGCCAGAGGCCGGGGCCGTGGAGGCCACGTGCAACCTGCCACCCGCTCGCAGCGCCCAGGCCGCCCCGCCGGCTCCCCAGCAGCTGCTCCGGGGGCCCGGGGCGCGCGGCCCCTGCCCGCGCACACTCACTCTGGAGGCTGTCGTTGGCGCGCGCCAGCGGGACCTCGCTGCGGGCTGCAATGAAGTTGATTTGCTGCAGGGACAGAGAGGGGGTGTCGGAGCAGCCTGGGCACCCTGCCCCACCGCCAGCCCCATGGAGTGTCCTTCCCCGTGGCCTCGGGGCTGCCGCCGCGCGGGGCAGGGGGCACCCGGCGTGCCTGGGGGATGGAGGCCAGGTAGGTGCGGAGGTCGTCGGCGGTGGCATTGACGTTGGGGAAGGTGCCGCTCACGGCCTGCGAGAGGCGGCTGTTGCTGATGAAGGCGCAGACGTCGCCAGCCCTGCAAGCGAAGGGTGGCGGGGTGAGTGTGGGGACCCCCGCCGCGCCGCTGCCGGGAAGGGTGCGCGCGGGCCGAGGCTGGGCCCCGCGGGACCCGCTCCCTGCCGCTCCCGCTTCCTCCCCTTTGTCCCGCGAGCCGGGAGCTGCTCCTGCAAACAATGGCAGCTTCCTGGCACGGCTGCCCGCCGGCCCCGGCCAAGCGCCGCCGCTTCCACCCGCCCTCCGATCCCATTCGGAGCCTCCCAGCCAGCAGCTCCCACGGGCTCCAGGGCTCAGGATGCAGCTGCCTCCTGCAGCCTCCCCCGTCACCTGCCAGCTCTGGGGCCTTTGCTCCTGCTGCCACCCGCGGCACTCACAGGAGGAGGGCCGAGACCAGCAGGACGGACGTGTAGAGAGCGCCGCGGCGGCAGCCACTCCGCCGGCTCTGCTTCTGGTACATGCGGCCACCGCAGTTCCCGCAGCAGCGGCAGCAGCAGAAGCAGCATCCAAGCAGGGGCACAAGGATGATGAAGAGGAGGCCGATGGCCGCGCAGACCAGGAAACCCACCTCATAGCTCAACAGCTGGGAGAAGGCGAAGAAAGGGGCGAGCACATGGCTGGCACCCTCCCTGGGAAGGTCCTCCCAGCTCGGAGGGTCCCAGCCGGACGCAGGGATGCCACGGAGCAGCACAGGGCTGAGGGGCATTCCCAGGGGTTTGTGCATCTCCTTTGGCTCCTGGCCCGTGTCTGGAGCTCAGCCTCGGAGCAGCACCCACTGGCATCCCCTGGCCAGACGGGGCTCCTGCCCTTTCCACCGCTCACCTGCTGGACTTGTTCCCTGCTGATCTCTGGGCTCTGGTCCTGTCTCAGCTCCACAATCAGCTCTGGGGACAAGAGAGGGGCCTTAGTGGGACAGGGGGGGATCTCCGGCTGCACCACGGAGCAGGGGATCCTCACCCCAGTGGGGCACCTGTGCCTCAACAGCCACCTCCATCGACAAACGTGCCTGGGGGCTCCAAGCCCTCCTGCAGCCCAGCCCCACACACAGGGAATCGGCCGCCAGGGCTGCCAGGATGCAGGGGGACTGGGCATTTTTGTGGCTTGGGGCAAAGTCTGCACTGATGCCGCTTTGCACAGCCTCCCTACTTCCCAGTCCACTGCTGGATCAGGCCACAGCACCCACATCGCACGGGCACAGCCGGAGCCCTGCCGTGTTTGTGAGCCACATGTTTGCTTGTGAGCTGCCAGCAAAGGGCCGAGCCCAGGCAAGGCGGAAGCGCAGGCGGGTTCCCAAAGCCGGAGGGAGCAAATTGCAGCCGGCCAGGACCCTGCAGGCAGTGCCCACTCCGCAGGGATCGGCCAGCCGTGGGGTCCCGGCATCGCGAACCCACAGCACCTCACGCTTCCTTAGTGCATATCCCGCTAGGGCAGGGATGCCTGCAGGGAGGAAGGCGCAGGTCTAGGGGGGATCTCAGGCAGCGGGACCCAAAAGGGGCACCCAAGCACCAAGTGAGGACGCGACCCCCCCCAAACCCTCCAGCCCCAAAGGGCTCCCAGGCAGAGGGGTAGAGGGGAAGCACCCAGGCGTCCTGCACCCCCGCACCGAGCGGGACCCCCCCCTGCCGAGCAGAGTGTTCATGTGCCGGCTGCACATGCACCGGGGAAGGAGGGAGCCCCACGAGGCTGCGCACCCACCTGCGGGCAGGGCGTTGGGCTGCACCAGGCGCAGGAAGCCACGCACCATGGCCACGAGCCCCGGCGTGCTGCTCGCCGGCGCCTGCAGCCCCGGGCCGTACACCGGCTGCCACACGTTGCCCAGCTCCATCCCGGCGCGGCCGGCAGGGCTCCCGGCTCCGCACGGGGGAAGGCAGCGGCAGAAGGTGGCGGAGCCTGCCTGCTGCCCTGCTCCGCAGCAGGAAATGCAGAGGAAAAAGAAAATCAGCCACCTGTTACTCCCGCCCGGAAGCAAAGGGCTGTCGGGAAGCACCGGAGTGGGATGGAGAGCTCCGGGGGCAGCAAAGTGGCCCCGAGGAGCGGGCAGGGGCGGGAGGCAGCGCCCACCCAGCGCGGCGGCTCCTCCGCGCGCCCGCGCCCGGCGCCCGCTCTCGCGCTTTATGGTTTGTTTAAGTTTCGACTGGGGGAAAAGCCGATCCCCCGCGAAGGCGGCGATGCTGCGGCGGGCCCGCCCCGCGCCGCCGCCTGGCGCCCGGCCGCCCCCGGGCCGCGTCTCTGCATCCGCCTCGGGGTCGCCGCCAGCCCCCCCGGCAGCTCCCGCCGGGCACCGGGAGAAAGGCCCCTCCTCCCCCGGGTTTCCTGGCTTTCCCCCTGGGGACGGGCAGTCCCGGGGACAAGCAGTCCCGCGCTCAGCGCTCCCTGCGGCCAGGTGATTTGTGGCTGCCCCAAACCGGCTGTTCCCCGACACAAGCCACATCTCAGATACCAAATTCGCAGCCTTGGCCGCTCTTTTGACAAGAACCAGCTCCAGTCCCAGAGCCAGCCTTCGGATTTAGAACGCTTCCCAAACGGGGCACTTCAGCAAAACAGAGGTTTTTCACACACGACCCTCAATCCTCGGGAGCTCGGAAGCATCACGGCAGCCGCGAGAGCCGCCCCGGCACCAGCCTTTCCCTCTGGGGTACAAATTCCCTCCTCCGCCAGCACCGTGCTCCGTGCAGCCCTTCCCCAGCCGGCGGGGACGCCAACACCCCTGCTTTGCCTCTCGCCGCCTTTTGCCGCCCTTGCTCCCCTCTCCTCCACCCCAAACGCCCTCTCCGGGAGCGCTCTCAGGGGTACTGCAAGCCCGGGCCCCGGCACCCCCGCTCTCGGCAGCCCCGCGGCCGGACTCACCTGGGTCAGCCCGGGTGGAGGGACGCGGCCTCAGGACACCCGGGTCCCCCCCGGCTCCGGGGGGCGGACGCCGGGGTCCTCCCGCGGCGCGGGGGACAGGGGGTCCCAGCACCGCGGTCCGTGCGGGTGGCAGCGGCGGGAGCTCCGCGGGGCGGCCCCGGGCGGCTGGGCAGGACCGGACCGGGCCGCCCCTTCCGCCCCGGCCCCCCGGCCCCTGCCCGGGGGCGGCCCCGCTCCGGCTCCTGCCCCGCAGCCCCGCGCCCGCTCCGCGCCGCCCACGCGCGGGGACGCCCCGTGCAGGCACCGAGCGCGGAGCCCGGCGCGAGCTGCCCCGCGATGTCCTCTGTGCCACCAGCACCCACCGCCCGCTCCCGAGTTACGGCTTAACTTTGCCCGAGCAGGCGTCGCTGCCCGCGCGACCTTGGTGCAAGGAGGCACCGGCAGGAAGGTAGCCCTGCCCGTGCCCAGGCCCTTTCCCTCCCGCTCGGTCCGTGCCCAGCAGGACTCTCCGGTGCAGGGGAGGGCGCCGTGGCTGCAGCACAGGCTGCCCCCGCGCAGACTACCCCGTATTCGCAGGCAAGACCCCGGGGCTGGGTGGCTGCAGGAGCCCAGGGAGGACCTCACGGCCAGGGAGTGCAGGAAGGGGCCGGGGTTGTGCGAGTGGGGGCAGGAAGGGGGTTGTGCAGGGGCTTGCGATATTTTTGGGGCCTCCTTCCTGGAGGGCACAAAAGCGCATTGAACTCAGCCTGCTCCTGGGTGCGGGCACCCAGCACCCGTTTCCTGGTGCAGCCTGTTGGGCCTGTCCCTGGGAAGATCCCCCTCTACCCTTTGTTTCCGGGACGAGGTGACACCTGCGGCCGGGCCCCTTGCCAGCTCCCCGGGGCCTTGGGGAGGGGCAGGACGTCCCTGTGCAGCTGCACAGAGCCGAGGTGATGGACCCTGCACGGGATCTGCCACGCACGGGGGTAGGATCCGGCCAGCCGCGAATCCTGGGCGTCCTTTGCAAGGAAGGGATTTAGCAGGTGCAACCAGCCGCTCGGCCAGGCGGTGGCTGCACTTCCCATCGCTGCAGCCTTCCCTGCGCAGCCCTGCTGGGCTGCCGGGAACCCCAGAGCACAGCCCAATCCCCGCCCGTCCTGGCTGCATCACCCTCCAGGGAGAGGCGATGCCTTTCCTGCAGGCACGTCCCCGCAGGCAGCCAGCGCAGAGCAGGGAGATGTGCCCATCGCCCTGGCATCTGGGCAGGCCCCGCTTGTTTGTTCTGGTGGCGGGACAGGGCGGTCTCCCAGCAGCCCCATTCCTGCTCCTTGCTAGGATTCCTGCTTTCTGCTGCGTGGCAGGGAGCCAGAAGGAGCCTGGCAGGAGACCAGCAGCCCCAAAGGGAGCCAGTGTCACCCTGGGAGCACCGAGCGCTGGGGCCCCCCGCTGCACCCGGGGCCCTGCGGCCCCCGCACGTTGCCCGTACGGGGGTTGCAGAGGCGGCACCGGGCAGGCACCGCTCTCACTCCGTGGCCACGCGGCCGCTGCCAGCAGCCGGCCTGGCAGCGAGTGCCCACGGGGCCTCCCGAGGGGCAGCTCTTGCCCCTGCTGTGCCCTGCAGCTGCGGTGGCTGCGGGGTGGCTCACAGGGTGCCCGGCCGGGGTGGCAGCGCCTCTGGGGCACGGGGCTGCCGAGCGGGACACGTGCAGCCGGAGCGGAGCGCAGCGCAGACGGGCTCCGAAATGAGGGCGCAGGACAGCCTCAAACCGAAAAGTTGTTTTATTGGTACCATACATGACTCATAAATGGCACAAACTATGGAGGGAAGGAAAAAAAAAAAAAGGGAAAGAAAAAAAAAAAGAAAGAAAGAAAAAGGCATTACAGTGTGCCCGGGGGCAGCGAGGGCCGGGCCGGGGCACGTCCCCTCCCCACGGGAGCGGCGCGGCCGTGGCCATCGTGCGGCCGTGGCCATCGTACCGTAGCTGCAGCGCGGGGAGCCCCTGCCACCGCGCAGGGCTCTGCGGTGGCCCCCGCTGGGACAGCAGGGGACGGGGGCTCTCGTGGCCCAGCAGTCTAAGCCGCGGCGGGGGGAGACGCAGCGAGCAGGAGGCCCCCGCGCTGTCCCCAGAGCCTCTGCTGACCCCAGCCCCACACACAGGGACAGGGGACAGCGGGGAAGGGCTGGCGGGGCCCGGCCTGGCACGGAGGCAGCCACAGGGACCCTGGGGCTGGCAGCAAGAGCCGGGCACGCAGCCCCCGGCCCCTCCTCGGCCCCGCACGTGTCATGGGCTCCATGCACAGGAGCCCCTCACGCCCCCGCCAGCCCCACCGCGACCCCCTGCCTGGGGCCAGGGGAGGGACAAGGGCAGCCTGGACCCGCCGCCGCTGGGCTGAGCACCAGCCCCAGCCCTCCCATCTTCTCCTTGGAAGGATTTTTTTTCTCCTCTTTTTAAAGCAAAAAAAAAAAAAATCTCGTTGTTTCCCCTAACATCAATGGAGGCACCTGCTCTAGTGATAACACATTGAAAGAACAGTATCGTACACACTGCCTACAGCGCGGAAATGTACAAGCACGAGGTACACGAACCCGAGGGGCAGGGAGCGGGGACAACAGCACACAAGATTTACACTGAGGATGGGGGCGGGCGGCTGCCCCCCACCCCCTGGAGGGATTAGAAAGGAAGTCTGCAAAGTCTCTCCTTGGTTTGAAGCTCTCCGAACTGGATATAAAACGAGACTCCCAAGAGAAGAAGCCTGTACAAAAGTCAGGACAGGGTGAGAGCGCTCAGGGAGGGATGGGATTGGCAGGGAGTGTGTGTTGGGGAGGGAGGGGGGATCCCATTTTTTTTTCTTTTTTTTTAAACTTACAATTTTAATAATATTATTTTTTTAAAAAAGACAAAAGTAGGAGGTACCGGGAGCCTGGGGTTGCAAAGGGGCCCCGGGCAGACGCACGTGCAGCGAGTGGGAACGCACAGAGCCCCCGGCACAGGGCGAGGGCACCGGCCACCCGGCACCCCGGAGCCCTGCGGGCTCGTCCGGCCCGCGCTTCCTATATACACAGTCCCTGCTCGGCCCTGCTCTCGCCCCGGGGGAGCACGGGGAAGGGGAGAGCGGCGCAACGCGACGGGGACCATCCTCAGCACCCTGAGCGCCGCGGGCGCGAGCCGGGCGCAGCCGGCCGGAGGGAGCCCCGGCTGCGCGGGCAGCGCTTCCCTGCGGCAGCCCTGCCGCGCCGGGCAGGCACGGCCACGGTTCGGGCGGCTGCGCGCAGCAGGGAGGAAGAGGAGGCTCCCTGTGCTGCGCTGGAGCCGGCGCCGGGCACCTGCACGGCAGCCGCCGCGCGGGCCCCCTCCTCGCCCCCCGCTGGGCTGGCAGGGGCCGGGCGCTCCGGGCAGGGCTCGAGAAACTCTCCAGGGAAGAAGCGGGGAGGAAGAGGGACGGGGGGATAATGAAGCTACGGCGCCGGCCACCCAGCCCTGCCCTGGGCCGGGCTCTGGGGGGAAGGCAGGCGCGGGGGGAGCAGGGAGGAGGCGGGGGAGAGGGCCGGGGGCTGCCCGGGCCCAGGCGCTCGGGCTGCGCGAGCAGCCGGCCGCGCGGCGCCGATCCGCCCCCGGTACCTCGCCGCTTCCCGGTCACTCTCCGTTGCAAATGTACAGGTAGATCGGTTTGGACTGAGTCCACGGGGCGGCCGCCGGGCCGTTACTGCGACGCCTGCGACGTGGGGTTCTCTGACTTGCTCTCCTGGCTGGAGGGCGGTTTGCTGTTCCAGGGGCTGTTGGCCCCCAGCGCTGGCGAGTTGTTGAAGCTGTCCTCGTCGTCGATGCCGTTGGCGGCGTCGAACTGCGTGTTCTCCAGCCGGGTGATGAGCCGCTCGTCCTCGTCCCCAAACTCCCCCCCCATCAGCGTGGGCTCGCCCACCACCATCACATCCTGAAAGGGGAGACGGTCCCGAAACATAATCGAGGTGGGGGGAGCCCTGGCCGCCGGCCCCCACTAACCGTCTCCTTATTCCCCTCCTTGGGCTCTCCTATGGTTCAGGCATGGCTGAGGCAAAACAGGGTCCCCCCTCATCTCCCCATCGCCACAACAGAGCTGGGGGGCTTGGCCAGACCGTCCCCAGGGTCCTCCCGCTCCAGCCACCCCTGCGGGTCTCCCCTTAGCCACTGCCTGGGGCAGGGAGCCCTCCCCTCGCCCTCGGGAAAGGAAGAGAGAATGGAAAGGGGATGCTTACAGGTACCTGACTGGACAGGGCAAAGGTGCTGGCCGGGCTCTTCTTCTTGCTGTTGCTGTTGTTGGTGTTTCCCCCGCCGGAGCTCATGGTGCTGCCCCCCGACATCTTCCTTTTCCGGCGCTTGCTGGGCTGCTGCCGCGCTGGCTCCGCTGGCAAAGCCGGGAGACACGGTCAGCCCTTGGGAGAGGGGGACGGTGCCGCGCGGCCCCCCAGCCCAGGAACGAGCCCTTTCTCTCTGTGAGCACCATATCCCACCTCGCGACAGCCCCTTCCCCCTCTCCTCCTTCCATGCCCTGGGTGCTCAGGGCACCCTCTCCTCTTCTGCCGCCCTTGTTCAGCCAGCGCTTCCTCCAGCAGCGGGGAAAATTTCTGCCCCTGCTTTGCTGGGAAAAGCAATTCACAGTGCCAGAATCGGCCCAGAAGCACTGGCTACCCTGGCAGCAGCCAAGGAAGTCATGTGCCCAACATGCCACCCCCATGTGCAAAGGACAGGGCTTGGGGCTGGCAGAAGCCTGTCTGGACGGCAAGGCCTGAGCGGCTCCATCCCGACACCCTCGGGATGCTGCGGAGCACGGTGGGCAGCAGGGGACTCACCAGGCGGGGCGACCATCCGCTGCCACTTCTGGAACAGGCAAGTCTTGAGGCAGTCCCGGGGACTGAGGCTGTAGGTCTTGTGCCGTGACATGAGCTCCTGCATTGGTTCTAGGATTACACAGAGCTGCAGGAAGCAGTCAGAGACTCGGGTTAGATGGCCACACTCCGGGCCCCAGCAAGAGCCCCTCTGCCCTGCAGCCACCTGCATTGCCCTTGCTCAGCCCACCCTGCCCAAGGCCGCAGATACATCTGTCCCCAACAGCCCAGGGCAGGCGGCATCAGGCAGGAGACGAGAGCACAACACAACCCGTTGCAATCTGAGGTTTGCAGCTGTCCCCCCCCCTCTGCCTTGCTGCCCACTTACTCGGAGGTAGTTGAGTGTGGAGTTTGAGAGCCCACAGCGGGTGATATTCTTGGATAACTGGTCCAGCATCTGGGGGTCCTGTGCCTGTGAGCAGGAGGGAGAGAGAGCTCAGCTGCAACCAGGCCAGGGACTTCTGTGCCGCAGCCTGTGATCTCCGCAGGGAGATGAGCTCAGCAGCTCCGTGTCACTCGTGCCCACGGGGCCTCTCGGAGCAGTACTCACATGCATGGCAAGGATGCTGCGGGGGATGAGCTCTCGATGCTGGCGGATGCTGAAATGCCACGTCTTTATCCTCATCATGTCATCAAACATGAACTCCAAGTAGAGCCGCCCCTCCACGCACACCTGGGCAGGGCACAGTGTCAGGTCAGGCTGCCACCCTCCTCCCACAGCCCACAGCTCCCGGGAACTCATCGCTCCAGCACACTCCCTGCTCCTCCTGGTTTGGCCATGCCCTGCGCTGCCAAACCCACGAGGCTACGAGAGCCAGTGGCTCCATGCAGAAAGGCAGCCCGGGGCAGGTGTAGTCACAGCTCGGTGCTCCCTTGTGCGCAGCCATCTGCCCAGCACATGGCAATGAAAATCAGCGCCACTCACTCACTCTGCGGGACCAAGGCCACTGTGAGGGGAGGCCAGGTCGAGGCACTAGGACCAGGATGGCTGTGGGGAGAAGCAGTTGAGGTGCTGCAGGTACCTGGGTGAACATGGGCTTGCCATGCTGGGTCACCATGGTGCACTGGTCACAGTCCAGCGAGACGAAGTTGTTGTGAAACGACTCCTTGGGATGCTTGAGCACGTAGTAGAGCTCTGTGGCTCCCCCTTCAAAGATGCTGCGGAAGTAACGGGGAATCAGAGTCCGGCCGATCGCTGTAGGTGGGAGAAGGAAGAAGACAATATCAGCAAATCTGTCTGGCCCAGATCTGCTTTCATGTATATAGGGGCTTCATGTAAAGAGGGTCCCCCAACTCCTTCCAGCTGCAGGCATCTCCTGGGCATTATGTCACCCCAAGAATGCTGATTCCTGTTACCCTGCCCATACCTCCTCTCTGTGCAATGCAATCGCTGCCTGCGCTCTCCAGCTCCCAGGGAGGGAGGAGGGCTCAAACCCGAGCCCTGGAGACCCCCTGGCAGCTCCTGGCTGCCCGAGGCCCCAGCCAAACTGTGAGAGCCCGGGGGCTGCTGGTACTCACTGTATCTCTTTGGTCCATCCTCCAAGCAGAAAGTGATTGTTAACATGGCGTCATCCTCGAAGAACTCCGTGGTAAAGGCGTCCCACCACAGATTGTCACATTCCTGGGGATGGCAGAGAGATGCCAGGTTACAAGGAGAGAGGGAGAGAGCCCCCAGGCTGCCAGGCACAGCAGCCACGTGCTCAGCCCTCCGAGGTCTGCGCTCCTGCCTGGGTGCTCAGGCTCTTGCGTGGCAGGGCAGGGCCATGCTACAAAGGGGATTTCTCTTGGAGTGACTGTAGCCTGTGGAACGTGCAGCTCCCTCCCTTCCCGCTGCCCCGTGCCCTCCCCAGGCCCTGCTGGCCCCCAGCTCCTCACCTCCGTCCAGTTCTGCAGCCGCTTGTTGAGCTCGAATATCCTGTAGTCAGTCTGGTTCCCGTACGGTGTGTGCCTCCTGCCGAGAGCGTGGAGCACGGGCGGTCAGCGCGGCAGGGGCCGCGGGCTCGCGAAGGCTCCCGACCCGCAGCGAGGGGACGCAGCGGCGGGGGAGAGCAGCTCCCTTGGGGCCGGGGGGAGCACGTCCTTCCGCGGGGCTGAGCAGGGCCAGCGCTCGCCCCGGGGCTGGCTGCCGTTCTGCACCCGCCGCTCCCGCCGGCCCCTTCCCGCGCAGCGTCACCCGCGCGGCCGCTCTTACCCGATTCCCGGCTCCAGGTACGTGGGTGGGTACATGGGAGTAGGTCTGTGGGGAGAAGCAGTGCACGCGGGTTAGCGCTGGGGGCATCTCCGTACCCCTTCCTGCCTCCAGCCGCAAGCGCGGGGCTCGCCGCGGATGAGACCCCCGGGCTGCACCCTGCCTGCCCCACGGAGGCCGGGCTCTGCTCCGGCACTGCCTCAGCGGAGCTGCTCCCGTTCCCGGGAACATGGGCACATCCCTCCGGACACGTCCCGCTACCCCACGGCTTGGGCAGAGGTTGGCCAAGGGGGTGTTTTCGCAGGACCCCCCAGGTTCCAGGCCCGAGAGGAACGTGAACCACCCAGCCAAGCCCCGCGAACCGCCCAGCCGAGCCCCTCTCACCCCACATCTCGATCCAGCATGGTGCCCGGGTGGAAGGGGGGGAAGGCGTTGCCGTTCGGGGGCTCCTTTGGCGAGTACAGCTTGAACGACTTAGAGGAGCAGCCTAGGCAGAGGGGAGAAAACAGGTCATGCGGCTCATCCCGACACCCATGTGGGAATGAAGAGGAGGGGGCCATATGCAGAGACCTCCCCAGAGGGGCTGGAGGCCCAGGATAGCTCTCCTGGGGGGCAGCCGATAGGGCAGCCCCCAATGCCATCCCCAGGGCACCTACGGTGCCCACGTCAGCGCAGCAGGCCGGAGCCGAGCGCGCCCGGGCTCGGCAGCCTCCCGCGGCCTCCCCATCAGTGTGCAGAGTTCACCGGTCCTCAGCCGCCGGCCGCGCGGAGGGGACGGTGCCCGGCGGGAAGGGCCCAGCTGGCGCGCCGGGGAGGGCCCCGTCCCCCCCAGCGCAGCCTGGCCGCGCTGCTCCTAATCCTGCCGACCAGGGCGACCACGCGGGATCTTTTTGCTGACCTTTCTATCGCCATGGCGACGGGTGAATAATCGCCAGGCCGGGGCCGTCCCCAGGCAGGCACCATCTGCCGCTCGGCCGGGCGGGAGGCCGCGGAGACGCCGCGGAGCAGCCCCCGGCAGCGCCGCCTCCCTCCCCGCAGCGCCGCTCCCAGCGCCGCGGGGCCCGCGGAGCCGGCGCGCAGCGCGGGCGCTGCCGGGGCACGCACGGCAACGGCTCCCGCGCCTCGGCGCGGCCGGGCGGACGGGCTCGCCCAGGCGGGGCGCCGCGGGCAGCGCCGGATCCACCGGCCCGGCCGGCCCCGCACGGGCACGGAGGCCCGGAACGGCTCCCTGCTCCTGCAGCACCGGGAAGGGCGCTCAGCTCCAGCCTCCCGCGTGCACCCAGCCACGCTCAGCCAGCAGGACATGGATATCACGGATATCGCTGTCCCCTCTGCGCAAGGCGCTCGCGTCCCTGCGCGTGTCCCGCAGCCCCCGGGTCACGCACGTGGTGGAGCGCGCTGGTTAGAAGAGGAAAACCCAAGGGAATGAAGTGCTAAATCCACCCTACATCAGCACCTGGGAAGCACTTCTTTCACTCCCCCATTCCTGTCCCCTGGGGCCCGCTCAGACCCGCTGGCAAAGGCGGTAAATGGGGCACGGCCCATTTTCCCTCTGTGTCTGCTACCAACGTCGCCCACTTGCTCTTGCCTCCGGTTTTTGTAGACAGACATTAAAAAAAAAAACATCACTGTGGAAGCTGGTGCTGGTCCCAGAGACTTTTTGCTTTCCGCTTTAATCCACAAGGTTCCTGTCAAGTTCTGCCTAATGGAAATTAAAAATCCATTGGAACAGCATTAGAAAAACAGTGCTTTAATTTCCCTCTTGCTGCTGTTAAAGGACATTAAGTCGGAGCGTGCTGGCTTCATAGGAAACTTCCCAAAAGTGCATGTCTTCTGCTTAAAACAAACCAATTCATCACACAAAGAAAGAAGCAGCTACAAGATCATGAACTGAACCGCTTGTTTCTGGTCACCATGTCCTTGGGGAAAGAAAAGAAAAAACAGAACCAGCAGATCTTCTCCTCGCATGCTTTGTTTTTATTCATCGATGAGAGAAAGAAGGCAAAAGCCCCCAAGGTTTCTTGCTGTTCCCAGTCCCCAGTCTGTTTCTCAGCTGTGAGTGTATCAGCCAGACCCCTAACCTGGGGATAATACTCCCTGCGCGAGCCTGAATCTCTCCTGGGATTGGCGAGAAGATTGCTCTCCACCTGCTCCATTTCTCGGGCTTTTCCCCTACCCCTTGGCTCCTGGAGAAGAGACAAACCAGACTGTGCCTGGGACCCAGGACTCGCTCTGGCCCTGGGGCTTTCCAAGCAGATTTCATACGGATGTGACCTGGGTTTCGGGCTTTGAGTGACCCATTGCAGACCCAGAGGAGCGAGGAGGGCCCAGCTAGGCGACCTCAGCGACAGCAGCATCCCGACCAAGAGTTATTTTCACGCAGCATAAAATATGCTACTGGATTAAGTGGTTTTAAATAACTTTAACAGCCTTAAGATTTAATATGGGCTGCTCGAATTCATCGCAGACAGGATTTAAAACATGTGTAACACACACACGCGCGACACAAGCATTACACAAAAAAAGCAATTACATTAAAACAGGAGCATCATCATCTATAATCAAGATTCACGCGCCGCAGCCCGGCAGATCCCGGTGCTCCCCTCCTCCCGCTGCTCCAACCGCTCTGCAAACCCGGCAGGATCCCGGCTCCCTGCGGCGGCTCCGCCAGCCCCGGCGCCGCTCACACCTCCAGCCCCCTCTCCTTGGCGCACGGCAGCAGAAAACAAGGAGGAGGAGCAGGACGGGCCCCGCTGACACCAACCAGCTCCCCCGCGGCGTGAGAGCACAGGGAGCGAGCGAGGGCTCGGGTCCTGCCCCGGGGCAGCACGGCGAGGATTTGAGGGGACCCTGCACGCGGAGGGCCCTGAGCCCGCTCTGCTGCTGCGCGCGACGCCTCTGCAGGCACGGAGCACAAGGAAGGCTCCGGGAGAGGCTTTCCGAGGCCCTCCTATTCACACGCTGCTCCAAGGGAGGTGGGGAGCGCTGCAGGGCTGACCCAGCCCTTCTTCCTGCCAGGGCACGACTGCTCCCCAGGGCGGGTTGCAGACGTGCAGACGGGTTTTAAACGGCTCTGGCAGCTGCAGCTCCCGCGGCGCACGGTTCCCAGCAGGAGGCACCCGGCTGCACGCGCGGCTCCGCGCCGGCACGACGCGCCCGCGCGCAAAGCGGCCCGAGCGAACGGCACCGGCGAGACGGGTGCTGCAAGTCTGGGGCTGAGCGGAGCACGGGGAAGAGCCAGAAACAACTCCAGAGCAGGCGGCAGCGCCAGCCCCGTGCATCTGCCAGCCCCTTCCCACCGAGCGCCACGCCGTCCCCAGCCCCTTGCCCAGCGCTTCGAGGTACTCGGTGCCACAAAATGCACATGTGAAAGGAAGAGGAGTGTGCGAAAACCAGGCTGATGCTGCAGCCAGCGAGCCCGCCCGCCGCTCCCTGCGCCGGCGCTGCTGGGGCAGAGCCCAGGCAGGAGCTGCCGACCCGCTTGCAGCGCGCAGGCCCGCACGCACTTGCACACGCCAGGCGGCCCGCGGGCCTCGTGGGCTCGACGCCTCACACAGGAGCCCGCGGGGCTGCCGCAGGAGCCGGGGAAGGCAGCAGGGAGCAGCTGGCGAGGAAGCGGCTCCGCACGCGGATGTCCCGGGAAACAGCGGCGGGCGCTCTCCAAGAGACCCCGCGCGGCAGCGGTGCCGGTCTCCATCTGCCGCCTCCCTCGCCGGGAGCCGCAGCCCTGCGCGCGGGGCCGCTCCGACGCGCTCCCCTGCCCAACCGCACGGCTTCACCGCATCCAGAACGGCCAAATCCCAACCCGAGCCCCCAGAGCGGGGGAAGGGGACGTCTCCAGAGCAGCCCCAAGCCAAGCGGGCACCGCGAGCAGGGCTGTGCGAGGGGCCATCCTGAGCCTCCCCGGGGCTCCTGCCTGCGCTTCCCTCGCGCCGCCTCGCTGGCAAAGGGGAATCTGCGGCCGCTACCGAGGACGAGGGCCGAGCAGCGCCGGTGTCTCGCCGTACACCTGCGAGTGGCAGGATTCGGGGCTCCTGCCCCAGGGGGGAACCTTCTCCGTGCAGGCGGCAATTGCGCTTGGCACAAGCGGCAAAGCCCAGCAGCAAGGCAGGGACTCCAGAGGTCAAAAAAATGAATAATAGCAGCAATAAAAAGGGCCCGGAGGGAGGCTGCAGGTTGCAGCTGCAGCCGGGAGCACCGCGCTCGCCCAGCAGCCGGTGCGAGGAAGAGGAGAGGGCCTTCGGCTGCTGCCGCTCCTCCCGGCATGCACCGGGCCCCTTCCTGGCTGCCTGGCGAGGCTTTAAAGTGTAAATAGCGGCATTGTTTCCCAGGGCTGCTCGCTGCTTTCCCGGGGTGGGGAAGCCCTGATAGAGGCAGGAAATCCATCTTCCCAGCCCAGCCCTGCTGGCAGCGGCGCAGGAGGGTGCTCCCGGAGCAGGGTGCGGGGCGGCGCTTCCCACGGGGAGCGAGTCATTTGCGTGGCTTTGTCCACTCGTGGGCTCTGCTCCCAGGGAAGCTGGGGGGAAGGAGGGACACAGGGAGAGGTACCCAGCACATGGAGCAGCCCCCGGTTAGCCCCCAGCAAACCTGCCTTCACCTCCCCTTTCTGGAGCAGAGGGGTTCGCTCAAAACCTGGTGTTGTTATTGCATTAAGAGGAACTCAGACAAGAAACACCAGAGGCCCTGCCCAAGACGAACTCCCCCAGCTACGCTCAGCCCCAGAGCTGCAATTTCCAGGGCCCCTGTTTGCTTTGAAAACGCAGCATCAGCAGAGCAGAAGCTCCTCGGAGCGCGGCTCTCCGGGGAGGAGCAGCACGGGAGGGACGTTCCTGCAGGCAGCCCCGGCGAGGTCCCAGCGCCAGCCTCGCCGAGAGGCACAACCCGCGGCATGGCCCTGCGCCACCGGCACCAAATACGGGCCCGCACGCAGGAGGGGCGCGGAGCCCCGGCCGGCCGCGCGCAGGGGCTGCCCTCGCGCTTCCCTCCAGCCGCACGACAGCTCTGCCCGCACCGAGCGGGCCATGGAGCGGAGCTGCCTCCCTGCCTGCTCCGCGGGTCGCATCTCCCGCGCTCCGGCAGCGGCCCTGAC
The DNA here is from genome assembly GCF_059628265.1 of Tinamus guttatus. Classification (NCBI taxonomy): domain Eukaryota; kingdom Metazoa; phylum Chordata; class Aves; order Tinamiformes; family Tinamidae; genus Tinamus; species Tinamus guttatus. The sequence goes on from NW_028288848.1 coordinate 6,822,781, forward strand.
GCTCCCTGCGGCCCGTGGGGACGGGTCCCGGCTCCAGGGGACATGAGCCGGCTGCAGAAACTCTGCTGGGGAGGCAGACACAGCCCCTGGGGCTGAAAACCAGGGTGCTGAGCTGCTCACAGGGATGTTGGAGTGTCCCGTGCAGCAGGGAGGGACACGCGCCCCTGCCCGGGTTCGTTAGCGCGAAAGCCCCCTGAGGAGCAGAGCACGAAACCGTTGGTCCAAGGCGAACGCGGGAGCTCCCTCCTGCTGATGGGGCTGCAAACGCAGCGGGACGGCAGCCGGCCGGGGAAACGCTGATTACCCGTCTCGCCTGCACCGCGGGGAGACGCGGCGGGAAGCGACGAGCCGACGCGGCGGGAAGGCTCCCACACGCCGACGCTCCGACGCCACTCGGCCCTGTAGCACGTGGGGCCGAACCCCAAGCCCCGCGCAGCCCGCGCTGCCTCCCTGCAGCGAGCCAGGAACCCCACGCAAACTGCAAAGCGGCAGCATCCGAAACGCGGTGCGCAAGGAGAGCTCGGGCCAGGATGCGGATCTGCAGGTCGAGGCTAAGCTTGCTCCTGGCTGGCCTGCAGAGCTCGAGACTTAGCAGGGATCCCGGGGATATCTCGCTGCTTCGTGACAGCCGTCTGACTCGGAGAAGGAGCCTTCCCTTTACTGTTCAGGCCCTCGGATGATTCAGACACGTGGTCGGAGATTTCCCAGGGACGCGAGGCAGCAGGGAGGATGCCCTGCCAACTGCAAAACCGACTGAAAATTGAATCCACTCCAGCGCTGCAAACCCCAGATGCAATCCCACAGATAACCCAGTTTCTGCTCCGCCACTATCAGCTTGACACAAGTCACTCATTTCCTGTGACTCAGGGATATATCCCACTGCTTCTAAATATTGCTCCAAACGTGCTCCCTCACAGATCTGTAATCAAATGCTGCTAATATCAGCCTCAGAAAAAACCCAGCTTACGCACACCTTTAACATTTGCAGCCTCCCTCCCTCTCGCCCAAACATGCCCACCCTTGCGCCTCGCCACCCTGCAAAAACCCCGCACTAAATGAGACCGCTTGGGGCTGGGATCCTCCTTTCTCCAGCAGCAAGTACATGCCTGGCGTGGGGGGAAAACCCAGCAGCATCAGGTTGGAGCCACAGGGCTGGGGAAAAAAAAAAAAAAAAGCCTCCTAACAGGCTCGAACTTTCATCTTCAAAGGTTTTCAGACTTTGTGGTAACAGGGAAAATTTCACAAACGCAGCCGCGGCCCTGCAGAGGCTGCAGGCAGCCCCTCTGCTCCCGCGCACCCCCGGCCGCTCCGCCATCCACCGCAGCTCCGGCCAAACTCCACGCGTTTCGTGCGGTTCCCGTGAGCCCTGGAGCGCAGCCCCGCAGGGCAGGGATGCGCCGGGCCTGCCCCGGGGCCCCGGAGGCTGTCAGCCCCCACGTGGCGCATGGAGGCTTGCAATCCCGGGATGCACCTCGCTCCAGGCGGCTGCACGCTGGGACGCGTAGTCTCTGGAGACCGCAGCCCCACCACGGAGAGCTGCCTGGCTCCATGTTGTGTCCTAGGTGGAGCCCCGCAGTCCTGGCGGCCGGCCAGCCGCCAGCCAAGTTGGAAGCTCCGGCTGCAGGGATGCGGTGGGAGCTGGCGCCTCCCGAGGCCCCGGTGCCTTCCAGCTGGCTGCGCCGCGCGCCCGGGGCCAAAGCCTGGCACGGGGACGCAGCGCTCGCCCCTGGGAAGGGCCCGGCTGCTCCGACGGGAGCGCTCGCCTGTGCTGGATGCCCTCGGACGTGGCGTGCAGAGCAGGGAGCGCAGCACCGAGCCGGGCGTGCAGCCCCGGCGGGAGCCGCTCCGGCTGCAGCTCTGCTCCCCGCTGCTCTCAAACCGCTGCGCTCTGCGCACCCTTGTTGCCAGGGGGGCACGGGGCAGGCGCGGAGCCAACGGGCAGAGCGGGGACAGGGCACAGGTCTTGCAAACTCCCAGGGCAGGGTCCTCCTCCAAGCGGTGCCGGCCTCAAGCCACCCGGATGGACGCCCACGCACCACAAATGCCTCCGGCTTTGGGACACGGGGCCCGGGGCTCCCACACGCATCCAGGTCGCGTGGCCGAGGTGACGGCAGGAGATGTGCAGACTGGGAGTGCTGCGGAGCACCGAGACCAGCTCTGCGGGCACCCGAAGAGGTGCCACCTGCCACCAGCACCCAGGACACCAGCACGGGCTTCTGCACCCACCTCTCCTGAACCGCAGGTCGCACCTCCCGGGGTTTCCCCCCGGAGCAGACGCTTTTGGCTGCTGCTCCATTAGCCGTGGACGCTGTCACCAGTGCCCCTACCCTGAGTAACCCCGGCTCCGGGCACCCTCAAAGCCCAACTCTCCGCTCCATGAACCAGCCAGGGCTGCCCGTGCTACCTCTGCCTGCACCCAGCGCCTGCGCCTGGCCGGGCCTCCCGTCCACCAGCACCGTAACCCCGCGCACGCAGCACAGGAGGAGCCCCAGCTGCCGCCCCACCGCGCTCCCACATCCAGCCCCATCCCCTGCGCAGAAGCGAAGCGCTCCGGAAGGCACCTCCGCCACCCCGCACGGCCCTGGGTGCATCCTCTCAGCCCGGCCCCCCGCCGGCAGCACCGCCTGCCCGACACGGCACCGGGACGGGCCGCACCACGGCAGGCGCCGCCGGGGACACCCCATCCGCAGGGTCACTCGGCGGACAGCGGCTTTGGGAAGGCAGGGCCTGCACACACGCAGTCAGCAGCGCGGTTGCCGCTCCGTGACGGTGCGGAGGGTATTTCCACAGAGCCCAAGTCGGCGCTGGCGCATGTTGCTGCAGAGCTGCAGGCGAGCAGAGCTCTGGCACCAAGCGGGGCGATGCTGGATTCAAAACACCTCCAGAGGGACCCGAAAGGCTCCCAGCGGCAGAGCCGGAGCAAGACGGCTCTCAGGGCTACCTGCTCTCACCCGCGGGCAGGCAGAAGGTCCTGCCCTGGGCCAAGCCGCCAGTGCTCGCATGTTCATTCCTGCAGCTTCTTGACAGCTTCTCCCCAGTTTACAGCTGCTCCAATCCACCACCGGGAAAGCCCTTCATCACCCAGCGCATCGGCACAGCCACGAGCTGGACCCTCGCGCTGTAACTCATCCTTTCCTTCTGCAAAGCACTGCACTTGACCTGCCTTTCACTTCTGTCCCGAGGCTTTGAGGTGTCTCTGGGTCCCAGACACAGGATTTCTAAGGAACCAGGAGGGCAGAGATTATCATCTTTTCTTCTTCAATGGAAACTCAGATTCTCCCACAGTCAGAGTTCTTCAAAACCCGAGATTTTAATCAAAGAACCAAGACACCAAAATATGCCAGCGCTTCCAACAAACACTGTGAGGAGCTGCTACCTGTGCGACTCTGGAGGGGCAGCTGTAAAGCAAGGCACGAAGCAGAGAGAAAACCAGGAGACCCCAGCAAGGACAGGTCTGCTCCTGGCTCCAGCAGCACCTCGCTGGCTGCTACGCTCCGGGCACGCTTTCCGCCCAACAGCTTGGTTCCAGGGAAGCAAGCGGCTGAAGGCTTCCCGCCTTCCCGGCCGGGGGAAGGAACTCCAGGCAGCCACTGGCAAACTCCGTGTCCCAAGTCCCTTCCCAGCAGACTGCCCTGAGCAAACAGGGAACCCTCACAGAGTGGCAATTTGGACCTTCCCGGTAAGAGGGAAGCAGCCATGTCCCTGTTGGGCCTGGTTTGTCCATTGCCCGGGAATGCTTTGGAAAAGCAGCTGCCAGCACCACATCCCAGCCAAGCATCCCCTGGCTACTAGGCATGAAAAACAAGAGTTTTGAAGGGGAAAATTTATGTCCCAAGACCGAGGTCTGTGGGTGCTGCTCCCCAGGGCAGGGCGCAGGAAGGGACCAACGGACAGGAGGGCTGGGGGCTGTGATGGGGGCTCACGGCTCCCACGGGGCATCCGCAGCCTGCTCAGCGGGGCGGCCGCGGGCACGAAGCGCCCCGGGGAGCCCTGCTGCAGCGCAAGGACTCGCTCTGCCGCGCTCGGTGCCAAGCTGCTGTCAACACGGGCCCGCTGCAATGGAAACAAGAGCTGCTTTCACGCAGAAACCCTGGGACACAGGGCTGGCTCCCCGCAGGGCTCCTCCGTGCCTGCTGCGCCGTGTCCCGGGGAGGCTGCGGGGCAGGGAGGGCTCCGAGCGGGACCGCCGCCAGCCCGCGCTCCGGGCAGCCAGGTCCCGGAGGACGTGCGAACCGAGGGACCGCGTCCAGCTGAGCCCCGGCGCATGGAGCAACCCCAGCCCCACAGCACACATCCCGTGGCACGGCCTCAGGTGCCGGGGATGCAAACAGACATCTGCGCTCTGCAAATCGACCGCCTGCCCCAGCCGCTGATGTGCCGGGGTGCAACTTGCTCGCGTGACAGCGTCCCACGAGCAGCGGGGCCGGCGTGCGGCTGCTGAAGCGCCGCGGAGCCGCACGCAGCCCGGGGGCGGCCAGGAGGGCACAGCAGCACCGGGCACACGCACCCACCGCCAGCAGCAGCCAAGTTCCCCGCGGCCCCGCGCGCTCCGCGCTCGCTCCCTGCTCCCGGGCCGCTCCGTGGAGCCGGCCCGCGCTTTGTGCGATGCTGAGGAGCAGCGAGCGGCGCCGCGCGTGCCCCTGCCCCGGCGCGCTCGGCCCCGTCCCGCTGCCCCGGCGGGGACACCCCGCGCCGCGGTGACAGCGCCGGGGGCACGAGCCGCGGCGGGGCCGAACAAAGGGAGCCGCAGGTGGGGCCGGCGCGGGGCGCTGCGGGGGCCGCGCGGCGCGGGGGGAAGCGGCGCAGCCGAGCGCTGCCGGCGCCGAAACTTTGCGGGCGGGCGGCGCGCCGGGCCGGGGCCTCCCCGCCCGAGCGGGGCCGGGAAAGTTGCGCGGGGCGGCGCGGGCACTCACCGCGGCGCGGAGCGGAGCGGAGCCGAGCGGCGGGCGCGGCGCGGCCGTGGGGGCGGCCGCGGGGGCGGCGCGGGGCGCTCAGGCGGGCGGGCGGCGCGGGGCGGCCGCCATGGGGCGGGCGGGGCGGGCGGGGCGCGGGGCGGGGCGGCGCGGGGCGCTTCCTTTGTCTGCGCCGCGCGGGCCACAATGGCTGCGGCGGCGGCGCCCGCTGCCGGCCGGCGGCGACGGGGCGCGCGCGCCCGCGGACACGGCCGCGAGCACGAGCCCCCGCGCGCGCAGCGCCCCCGCGCGGCGCCCCCGCCGCGTCCCCCGCGCGGGGCACCGCGCGCGCCCCCGCGCACAGGTTGGCCCTTCCCGGCGCGTTTCCCGGGGCGCCGCACGGAGGATGGATCAGACGGGGCCTCCCGCCCCGGCTCCCGGTGACGCCGTCCTGCCCGCTGCGCATGCAGCCGTGCTCAGAGAGGAGCTGCCCCCTTTAAACCCAGCTCTTAGCTGGGCTATTTTTAAGACGGCCCCAAGCTAGACGGTTACAATAAAGCCCAGCCCAACCTGGGCCAGGCCAGGGGGCCAGCAGGTGGTCACAGTGGCCACCAGCAGTACCCAGTGCTGGCCCCACAGCAAGGGGAGGCGGGTTCCCTGGCCCTGGCGGGTTCCCTGGGCTCTGAACACAGCCCAGTGCTCAGCTTGGCACCAGCTGGGAAAGACTTCTCACCCTGTGGAAGTTGCAATAAAAATATACTTTTTATTTCTCCCTAGTTTGCTTTGATTTTTTTTTTCTCTTTGAAGTTTTTTCCGGCATTCTTCTTCTTTAACCCTAGTTACCTCTCCCATTGTTTTTTGAAAAAAAAAAAAAAAAAAAACATTTGCAAGGGGGCACTAAGAAAAAAAAGAAGTGTTGCTTTGCACTTGCCACAAGATGCAGAACATCTCCAACCCTTTTCAGCCAGGAGTTTTTGCACCCGCTCGCAGGGGCTTGCGCTGCTTTGCCCCTGTGCCCCCTGCTCGGGCGCGTCGCCCCTGCCCTGGCCTCGCTGCTCGCGCACAAGCCCCGTGCCGACGCGGTGCTGCTTGTGGAGGGAGCAGCGCCCGCCGTGCCCCAGCGCGCAGCCCCAGCCTGGGCGCCCCAGCGACTCGTCGCGGGGCTCGGCCGCCCTCGGGGACCGCTCACGTGTCCCTGCCCGGCTCTGACGACAGCGCCGCCCCGGTCCACGTGGCTGCAGCAGCCCCAGCTGTTTATGGTTATAGCCGAGTTAATAATTAAATAGATGCTGGATGGAGAGCGGGAGGGCTGGGATGCAGCTGGGAAGCGTGCGTGTGGCGGGGGAGCCCCTTGCCGGCCACGGGCGCCTGCGTGGGGGGACAATCCCGCAACGCCAGGATGATCCCGCATCCTTGTGGGTTTCCCTGGTGGGACCCCCTCCCGCCCCACGCCTGCCCGGGCTCCCCACAGAGACCCGCACGGTGCCCACGCAGGGCCCTGCGCGACTGCGGCTGCCGCGGGGGACGGGGGCTGCAGGTGCGAGAGAGCTGAGGAGGAGGCGGAAGGGGAGGAGGAGGAGGCCTGGGCACAGCACGCTCGGGAGCCCCCCGTGCTGACACCCCCGAGCCTCCTTCCCCTGTGCACGTAGCAGAGATGCAGATATGCAGTGCCTACATAAAAACACAAATAAAAACTCGCTCGCCGTGCAAACTGCCCGCACGGCAGCAAAGGGCACTTGGACCCGCCAGGCTCCTTTGAGCATCCCGCACTCATGCGGATGCGGCGGCAACCGGGGGCTCCTCTGCGGGCGCCTCTGATCCCTCCCACCACCATCTCCCCCTGCAATCCCACCACCTTTCAAATGCAGATCTGCTTTGCTTGCCCTGCTCCCAGGGAGGGGACGCTCCCCCTGCCCCAAAGCCAGGCATCCTTGGACCAAGGGGCGCCCGCGCAGGAGCGGGGCAGACAAGAGGGCCCCTTTTCCTCCCTGGCGGATGCCGGGTGGCTGCGCTCTCCCGGGAGGGGGAGGCAACAGTGAGTCACTCCGGGCAGGCGGCAGGTCCCGGGGGCTCCCAGGATTAACCCTTCGCCAGGCGCCGCTGCCAGACAGCGAGGCGCATTCGGAGAGCAGGGCCCACGGGAAGGGCTGGCGGGGCCGGGCAGCCGCGGCGGAGGGCACGGGGATGCGGCGCGAGCGTCTCGGCAGGGACGGAGGGGCAGCTGCGGCAGGGGAGCAGCGCCGCGGGACGCGCGGGCACCGAGCACACGGGGCTGCCACGGCGCCGGGGAGGGTCACACTGTGGGCGGTCACCCCACAAGCGCACGCAGCCCCTGGGCGATGCCAGGTACAGGGCGTCCAGCACATGGCTCGGGTGGGACAAATATCCCTCCTGCCCAGTGCGTCAGCAGGGACGCAGCAAAACCCAGCCGGGCCCCCGGGCGGCTGCTACATGGCACAACAGGGTCCCCATGGCCTGCGCTGCTGCAGGATGCAGTACCCATCCCTGGAGCACATCCCAGGGCACCCGCGGGCATCCTCGCCCTGCCGCCGCAGGCTCCACGGGGCGGCCACACGCTGCGGGCAGAGCTGGCAGATCCTGCTGGCTTCCCACGGCACCGGCACCAAGGAAACACCCCGCAGTGCTCCCGCACTGTCCTTGAGACACAGCCATTCCCGGCCTGCAGAAACCCTGGGTGCTGCGGGTCGCACGGCAGCTCCCGCCTCATGTCGGGAGAAGGGTCCTGGCACCCAGACCCACCCCCGACGTGGAGGCAGGTTTGGGGCCCCGGCTCGGCCACCCACAGCAAAAAGCGCTGGCCCCCTCTCTGGCAGCAGCCCGTGGCGAGCGTGCCAGAGCGCGGGGCTTTACGACGGCAGCCGCTCCAGGTGGATTCTCTCATGTTACAGGAATGGTTCGTTTTACAGCCAGTTTCCTGGCCTGGGGCTGGTCCCCGCAGCCCGGCCGGGCCTGGGATGCTGCGCGCAGCAGCGGGGCCGGGGTGGCCTGGCCGGGACAGCGCGGCGGGTTACACGCAGCGCGCCGGGAACGCCGTGCGGAGCTGGACACGGCTCCGTGAGGGAACCCGCACCCCCAGAGCATCCCGCGCGGCAGCACAGCCCGGCGCAGCTCGCTCCTGCCGCGGGCTCCCCGCATGACGCTCATTCCGAGCGGGTCCCTGGGTCCCGGCAGAGCCCGCCCCTTCCCCTAGGACCTGGCCGCGCGGCGCTGCCGGCCGCTCCGTGGCGGCTCTCCCAATATAGCAGCATCAAATAGCTCTATCAATAATGCATCGCTCCTGCTTCCTCTCGCTGCTGTGTTTTTGTTGCTAACATGTGTGTCCTTCCTGTCGAACAGCTGCTTTCCCTCTGCCACTTAGGCCAAACAGGGACACGGCGGCTGCTGAATGGGGCAGCAGCGTCTCCACGGCCTGCGTGTCGCTTTGGTGACGGTGCTGCCGGCATCCCGCATCCACGCGGGAGGCACCCACGGCCTCTGTGAGGAGCTGCCCTTGGGGCAGCGTGCTGTCCCCGTGCCCCCAAAGGCCGGCACAGCCTTCCTCTTCCAGCCGGCTCTCCAAACCCCGTCGGCTGTTTCAGCGCCCAGCTCCGCACCGCGAGCGCTGCCGTTCCCGGGCGCCCTGGCTGGAGCGGTGCCCTGCGGCTGGAGCGGTGCCCTCGGCGCACTGTTATCTGCGCCCGGGGGCAGCGGGCAGGGTGGGGTGGCGCAGGGCAAGCGCTGGCATCTGCGGCGCGGGAGATTAAGCCTCCGAGCAACGTCCTTGTTTGTCCCGCTGTGAGGCAGGGGGACGAGCCGCGGCGGGGAGCCCGGCTCCACCGGCACGGACCGGGCCGCGGAGCGCCGCCAGCACCGCCGTCCCCCCCCGCCGGCCCAGGTGGGACTCGGCGCAGCCGCGGCCGCTGCGCTGGCTCCGCGCGCCCTCCCCCTCCTGCAACGGCAGGAAACCGCAGCGGCAGGCTGCAGGCGCGCTGATAACGGCCCCCCGCGCCCAGCCTCCCGCGCAGGGCCCCGGTCGGGGGGCGCCCCACGGGACGCGCCCACGGCGGGCAGGCACGCGCACACCTGCCCCTGCACGCTGCCGCACGCTGCCGCGCCGGGGCACCGCTCCCTCCCTGCCCGCCGGGGAACCCGCCGAGCACCAGGCGTCTCCCACGCACGGGGCAGAGGCGCCGCGCGCTCTGCACCCCTGCCCGGCGCACGGGCTGCGGACAGGGAAGGCGGGAAGCGGCTCCGCGGGCACCGCTGTCCCATGCGCAACACGGCGGGGACGTGGCCAGGCCGGGGGCTCTGCTCGGCGGCTGCCCAGGGCGCGCGGCACCGCGTACGTGCTGCCCTCTCGAACAAGCACTTTTGCACGGGCTGTGGGGGTAAAGATGATACCATTTGCGGAATAAACTCGGAGCCAGGCTGGCAGGCACCCCACAATGGTGCAACGTTAACCTGTCCGAGTCCTACCAAGCAAAGCGAGCGCGCAGGGTGAGCGTGGCCCATGCCAGGGCTCCGCAGCACGCGGCTGCAACGTGCCCAGCCGGGAGCCGGCAGGGAGGGCACCCTGCGCAGTCCCCGCGCGTGGGGCATGGCCGGCTGAGCCCACGCAGGAGGCAAGGGCCGCTGCCGCATGAGTCGTCTCGGCTACGAAGGCGGCTCACATTCCGGGATGTGGGAATGCCCCGGGCCGGGCCGCTCACGGCGCCTCTGCTCCCGCCGCAGCACATTCCTGCCCGGCATGCAGGGAGGCCGGCGCTCTGCTCCGTGTGGGATGCCCAGGCGGAGGAGGATGCAGCAGGGAGCACTCCCTGCTGCCACAAACGATGGCAGGAGAGAAAAATAAAAACACGTGTGTTTCGCCTCAATGACAAGCGCAGCGCGCTGGGCTGCAGGCCGCGGCACGGGCCCGCTCGCCTGACCTTGGGCACGGCGCTCGCCTGCCGCGCACAGCGCCCGGCGCCAGCCCTGCAGCAGGGCAGGGGCGGCCGGGGCCGCGCGGGGCTCCCGCCCGCCCTCCCGCGGGGCCGCCCGAGGAGGCGGCTGCGCTCGCTCCCCTCTCCGGGGCCCCGCGGCACCGTTACCATGCGCCGGGCGCAGCGGGGGGCGGCGGGGGGGGTATTTTTTAAGCGCTTTGGGAGAGACGGGGGTCAGGAGCCCCCCCAGGCCGGGCACCAAGACATCCCGGCAGGAGGGCCGGGCGGCGGGAGCGCAGCGCCGGGACGGCGGCCCCGCCGGCTCCCTCCGGAGTTTGTTTACTTCTCGCTGCTGGCTCTCCCTGCCTGCAAGGCTTGGTTTTTTCCTCTCTCTTTTTTTTTTTTCCCTCTTATTTTTTGCACGTCGCCGTCCCTGGGGCGGGGGGCCCAAAGCCACCCCGGGGATCATGGTGCTGCCCAGCCCGGCAGCGGCCGCCAGCCCCAGCGCCCTGCGCGCGGCCAGGCCCAGCGAGGGGCCCAGCACCCCGGGCGCACACGGGGCGAGGGGCAGCGCCACCAGCCCCACGGGGACACGACGGCCACGGCGGGGGCGGCCGAGACCCCCCGACGGCAGCTCCCAGGCAGGAAACCGCTCCAAGTTAATGCAGCCCCGAAGAGCAGCCTGTGCAGAGCGGCTCATTAAATGTTTCTGGCTGGCAGGAGGCCAGCGGCAGCGCCGCTTTTTTTTTTTTTTTTGCCTTTTTTTTTTTTTTCTATATTCCGATAAACAGCCCAGGGAGGGGAGGGGGAGGGGGGCCGTGGCCGGCAGGGAAGGCTCTAGATGTGCCACGGAGCCCCGGCGCGGGCAGGGAGGCGGGGGCCGCACGCGTGCGGATGCGCGGGCTCCCGCCGACGGCTCCCCGCGCGCGGGCCGGCCGGGGCGAAGCCCGCGGATGCTCCCGCCGATCCCCCGTGAGCGCGGAGGCCTCGGGGCCCTGCGCCCGCCAACATGGCGATGCCGTTCGCAGAGCCGCGGACGCGCCGGCCCCGCCGCGCCGGGGCCCCGCGGCCGCAGCTCGGGGTGGCCCCGGGGGTCGGGGGAGCCCCCCGCGCCCCACGGCGCCTGACGGGGCTGGCGCTTTAACTGTTTGGCCTGGCTGGGAGGGAGCTGCACGTGACTTTCTGCTTGAGGAAGCAGCGCTCTGGCAGCTTCCAGGGGGAGATGGAGGCGGCGGTGGGGGAAGGGGCCGCCTGCCTGGGTGGAATCGCGCCCGGGAGGCGCAGGCCGCGCCGGGGAGGGGGCGCCGGCCGCCAGCCCCCCCGCCGCAGGCCCCGGGGATGGAGCCCGGGAAGCGGGTGCCCCGGAGCGGCGCGGCCGGGCGGGAGCGCAGCCGAGCTCCCCGGGGAACGGGGCATCCCGGCCGGCACCGCATCCCGCTGCGCACAGGGGCCCCGGGCCCGCCGGGGGTGCTGAGAGCCGGCCGGGGCAGGCGCTGAGACCTCGCCGCTTCATCACACGCCAGGGGAGCCCCAGCCTGCCCAGGGGCCGGGAGCGGCGCTCCCCGCGCCGAGGCGCCCACGTGCTGCGAGGCCGCCCCGCTGCCGTGGGGACCCCGCGCCCACGGCGGCACCGGCGCCAGGAACAGCACCCACGGCGCTGCGGGCCCCGGCCCCAGCAGCCGCTCCGCGGGGCCTCTGCACCGGCCGGAGCCCAGCACCGGCGCTGGCCTCAAGGCACCGCGCTGTGGGGCGCAGCAGCCGCGCGGGGGGCTCCCAGCCCCGCAGCTGAACCGCAGCACCCGCTCCACGGGGCCGCCGTTCCCACAGCAGGATCCCGCATCCACGCCGCAGGGTCCCAGGCCCCATAGGGTGTCAGCCCCATGGCTTGACCCCAGTGCCCATGCCATAACACTCCAGCCCCACAGCTGAACTCAAGTTTCCAACACAGGGAGCCCAAGCCCCATAACGAGACCCCAGCACCCACATTTCAGGGCCCCAGCCCCACGGTTGGGCCAGCACACATCCCATGCAGCTCCATGGTCAGACCCCAGCAGCTTTGCCATGGGGTGCCAGCCCCTAAGTTGGCCCCCAGCACCCATGCCATACAGACACTGCCCCACAGGCAGACCTCAGCACCCATGCCTTGACATCACAGCCCCACAGCCAGAGCTCCATATCCATGTTGCAGGGTCCCAGCCTCACAGCTGCGCCCCAGCACCCAGGCCATGGGACGCCAGCCCCACAAACAGACCCCAGAGTCCATGCTGCAGGACCCCAGCCCCATAAATGGACCTTAGCACCCATGTTGCAAAGTCCCAACCCCACAATCAGACCCCTACCCTCATGCTGCAAGCTCCCAGCCCTTCGGCTGAGCCCCAGCATCCACGCCATGGGGTCTCAGCCTCATAAACAGACCCCAGCAGCCTTGCTGCAGGACCCCAGCTCCACTAGCGGCCCAAAGCACTCACACTGCAAAGTCCCAGCCCCATAACCAGACACCAGGATGCATGCAGCAAAGTCCCAGCCCCACAACCGGACCCCAGCACCCACACTGCAAAGTCCCAGCCCCATAACTGAACCCCAGCACCCATGCAGCAAGGTCCCAGCCCCACAATCACCCAGCGGCACCCACCCTACAAGGTCCCAGCCCCATAACCGGACCGCAGCCCCCACGCCGCAAGGTCCCAGCCCCACAACCAGGGTCGCGGCCCCACAAGCGGACCGCAGCCCCCCCGCCTCCGCGAGGTGCCAGCCCCGCTGCGCGCAGGCTGCGAGCCCCCAGCCCCGGCCAGCCCCGCGGCGCCCCGCACTCACCAGGGCATGCACAGCCCACTGACATCTTCACATGCCTGGCGCGGCCGGGGGACGCTGCGCGCTGCCCGGGCCGCGGGGTCTCGCATGGGCGGCGCGCCGCGGCGATGGGCGGCCCCGCGGGCGGGGGCGCGGGCGCGAGCGCGGGCGCGGGCACGAGCGCGGGCGGGGGCGCGCGGCGCGGGGCAGCGCGGGGCGGCTGCGCCGGCGGCGGGCGGGCGAGGGCGCGTCTGCGCGTGCGCCCCCCTCCCCGCGCGCGCCCGCTCCGCCCGTGCGTGCGCGCGCCCGCCCGCCGCGCACGCGCAGTGCCTCGCTGCCCGCTCGCCGCCACAGGCGCGACCGCCATGTCGGGCCCGGCCGGGCCGGCGAGGCCGCGGCGTCCGCTCCCGACCCGCCCGCCGCGCCGGGACCGGGACCGGGGCCGGGCAGGAGGCGCCATCTGCCCCCACGCCCTGCGCCGAGCCATGGACCCTGCCCGCGGCTCCCGTGCAGCGCGGGGAGGCTGCCGGGCGGCAGAAGGGAGCGGGCGGCAGCTGCGGGCCCGCGCTGTGCAGGGGCTGCCGGGGCCCCCAGCACTCAGTGCTCCCAGGGCTCCTTCGCATCCCGGGACGGGCGCTCCTGCTGTGGCCGGCGCGCTGGGCTGAGCTGGGCCCCATGTCCGGCGGGGCACACGCTGTCCCTGTGCCGCCCTGCCAGGGATGCGGCCTCCGCCGAGCAAAGTGCCCCTGTCCCCCTCGCGCCACCGACACCACCCCATCTCCCGCTGTCCGGGCAGGATTCGCATTCCTCTTCATTGAGCTTCCTTTAAACGTCACGTGGTTTCACGCTCTCCCTCACGGGCAACCCCGTTAACCCCAAACAGGCTCCCGGTGCTGCCCGTGTGAGCCCGGACGGGGCAGCGCGGTGACAGGCACCCCCGTCCCAGCCGCTGCCTGCTGAGCGCAGGCTCCCTGCGCTGCCAGGAGTCGAGATGGGCCCCGGCACCCCCAGCATCCGGCGCCTGCTTTTGGGGAGCCTGCCCAGTCCCCAGCTGCACGGGGTCCTGCTGCGAGCCAAGGCCGTGCAGCCAGGACGACCTCAAGGACGAGGAAGGTGCAGAGCAGAAGGAGGGAAGGTTCAGGGCTCCGAAGGGAACGTCGCTCCGTGTCCACGTTAGCAGCTCCCTGCGCCCAGGTCCATGGGCAGCGCCGGCCTCGAGGGCGAAGGGAGAGAGAGAGGGGCTTTTCCAAAGCCCCTGCTTCAATACATCCAGCCTCAGAAGTGACAAGTGCCCTCCCGGGGACATTCCCACACATGGAGTTTGGATCACGCTCAGGCCTCCACGGCCGTGGAAAAGGGGAGTCCTGACCAGACTCGGGAAAGCAGCACAACTTTCCCAACAGCAGGAACCCCCGCGACAGAGCAGGGGGAGCTCCCCGACCCCCTGACCCGAGTGTCCCAGCGGGTCAGTGATGCTGGAGGAGGCCTGAGTCACCCCGCCAGGCTGCCGGGGCTGGAGCTCCCTGCAGCAGCGGCATCTCCTGCTGGAGGCAGCTGGGAGAGGACGGGTGTCCCGGCCTCGCTGTGCCCCGGTGGACTGATGGCACTGGGGCAGGGCGATGGCAGCAGGCAGCACAGGGGCCGTTTTGCAGCATCTCCGCACGGCTCCAAGCTCAGGGAAAGGCAAGGGGCAGCATTCAACATCCTAGGAGAGGGTACAAGGAAAAGAGACTGGGTCAGGCTTTTCTGAGCCGCCACGGAAGGCATCCTATGGGCAGGACACGATGCTCAAGAGGTCATTGATCATCCTAGCCATCATTTCGGCAGGGCACAGGGCCAGCGCAGGGCCTGCAAGGTGCTAAGGGCAAGGCTGCCGTGCAGGAGGGGAGCAGCTCCCTTAGATGAAGCCCGTCACGAGGGAGGAGCGGGCAGCACAAGGTTGGAGGCAATATGGGATGACCAACCGTGGCAGCGCTGGAGCACAGGAGGGCACCAGGAGGAGGCTGAGCCTGTCACACATCCCGCACGGGACCGCGGGTAAGCCCGAATGAAGCAGCTCTGTCAGGTGGATCCCCCTGGGACATCCAGCCTGGCTCCGCAGGGGCACACACCGAGGCCAGGGCAGCTCTCTCAGCACAAGCAGTGTCCGGGTGAGCGCAGCTCAGGCCAGCGGGGAGCCAGGACGCTGCCGGGAGCCACCGCGTCGCCAGCCCCTCCTAGGGCGATGCCTTGGGGCCCCGCTCCCTGTCATTAAAGAGGGCTGGGATCAGTGCAACCCCACTGAGGCACCTTTGGCCCGCTGGGGGAACCTCCCAAGAGCTGTTGAGCCCAAACACGAGGTGGGGACTCAGGATCCACCGAGGGCTGCAGCCCCAGCAGCTGCCAGGGGTCGCTGGGACAGTTCACCGAGACGTCCCCATCCGCTGCGCTAGGGGACACGCGTCCTCAGCAGAACCCAGCAGCGGGTAACGAGGGAGCCACTGCCCGCACCGGGCTGTACTGGGCCGGGGCCGCTATCGGCTCCAGGGCACACGGGAATGGAGCCGCCGTCACCCACGTGGGAAGCAGCGCGCGAGCCCCGCTGGCCGCGGGAAAATGTGCCGCGGACCCGCCCCTTTTGGGCGCTTCCCGCCACTGACGTCAGCGCCGCCCCGCCCACCGAGAGACGCAGGGGCGGTGCCGCCCACCGCGCCTCGCCCGCAACAAAGATGGTGATGAAGCTGAGGCGCCCCACAGCACTCAAGATGGCTGCCCACCGCAAGATGGCCCCTTCCCCATTCCTCACTTGCTGTCAGCCGCGCCGCCCGGGACCGGCGCCCCGGTGGCGCGGAGGTGCGCGCTACCCTCCCGGCGGGACCCAGGCGCCCGCCGGCCCCGGGGCCCCGTCCCGGGTGCGTTGCGCAGAGGCGCGGCGAGGAAGAGGTGCGCTCCCGAGGTGCCCCGCGCGGCGCGGCGGCTGCCGGGAGCTGTAGTGCGGGGCGGGCCGCGGTCACGTGCCGCGCCCGGCAGTGGCCGCGCCGCGAGCGGAGGCGCCAAGATGGCGGCGCTGTGGGGCGGAGCGGCGGCCGCCGCGGCCGGGACCGGCGGCAGCGGGGCCGGGGCCGGGGCCGCGCTGCGGGGCCGGGCGGGCGGCGGCGCCGCGGCCGAGCCGCCCCTGGGCGCCGGCAGCCCCCTGCAGGTAGGCGGCGGCGGGCGGGCGCGCGCCGGGCCGCGCCGTGACACGTGGAGGCCGGGGCGGCTCCCGCGGCGGCGGCACCACGTGTGCCGGGCCCTGGCCGCCGCGCCGCGCCCTGGCCGGGCCGAACCGGGCCGGGTCGAACCGGGCCGGGCAGCGCCGCCGCGAGGGGTCACGGAGGCCCGCGGACACGCGTGGCCGCGCCCTTCCCGTACGTGCGGGGCGGCGCGGGGGGGTCGCTCCGTCTCGGCCGCAGACACGCGGCCCCGGCGCGGGGGGAGCAGCGAGCGCGCGTTCCCCGGGCCTGGCGGCGGCGGCTGCGTGTGTCCCGGCGCCGCGAGCAGCGCGCACGGTGCCGCCGCGGCCCCCGGTGCCGGCCCGCCCGGCGCGGGGCTCCGCAGCCGCCACGTCCCGGGGCAGCGGCTCGGTCCCGGCGCGCCCCCGCGGTGACGTCCCCTCGGCGCCAGCCCGGCGCCGCGTCCCGCTCCGTGGCGGCCCCGCGGGACGCGGCCGTGGGGCCGCCGCGCCGGGTCCCCTCCGCGGCGGTGGCCGCGCGGCAGGGACGTGGCCTCGGCAGCGTCCCGCGCCGGGGACAGGGGGCACCCGCGCTTTGCGGCGCTCGGGGTTTCGGAGCTGCCGCTTCACTGCGGGCAGGAAAGACACCTGTTGGCTCCAGCACGTTATTGTCCCCGTGTCGCGGGGCTGCGTTCGGTAAAGCCCTTTGCCCCCCGGCTGTGCGGCAGCCCCGGAGCCTGTCCTGGGAGCCTGGGCTGTGCCCGGTGCCCCTGCCTAGACAGGAGGCGCCCCGGGTGGTGCTGACGCTGCAGGGAGACCCTCCCAGCGGGCACAGAGGACGCTGAGCGTCGCCTTTGCAGCGCGTGGCGCGGAGGCAGCTGAGCCCGTGCGTGATGCTGCCCCACACAGCCGGGAATCCCTGCGGAGCATCCTCTGCCCAGCCGGAACGGGAGTGCTGCCCGGCAGCTCCCTTGGCAGCTGTCCCGGGGCACAGCCTGGGGGCTGCGAGCGGGAGCCCCGGGAGCTGCTGGTGCTGCCACGCGCTTTGCGCAGCTCCCCATGCCCTCACGTGCGCCCGCTCCTGCGTCTCTGCGCATCGGGGAGCCCCGAGAAGTGTGTGCTAGTGGAGACCTCCCTCTGGCTGCCGCTGAGCTAGAGCAGCGAGTGTGGAGAAGGGCTTAAACCTGCATCCCGACTTCCCCGCGTGTCCTGCCCTTGCCCGGTGCGGAGGCCGAGGGAGCTTGGGCTCCGCTGCAGGTGCCTGGAGCCCCTGGTGAGCTCCCCGCAGGGGGCTCTGGGTCCATCTCCAGCAGTGGATGTGCATTTCCAGGGCAGGAGCTCCGTGCAGGGGAAGCTCCTTGGAGCATCTGCTTGTCTCTGTGCTCGAGATGCCGGCAGGGGCCTCTCGGGGAGGGGGACGGGAGAGCTGTGCCCGCTCTGGGTCCTCCCTGTCTCCTGCCCCTGGCGTAAGTGATGAGCCCGGAGCTCGCGGTGGGGCTGCCGCCTCCCCCACGGGCGCTGCCCCACGTCCGTGTGCCCCACGTGCCACCGCTGCGGCAGCAGCCGCAGCCTGTCCTTGCGGGCCCCCTTGACCGGCCGCGCGCGGCTGCGGCAGCGCCGAGCGTAAAGCAAACGTGGAGCCGCACGGGGGAGCCGGGCGCGTGGCGGCTCCGCGGCCAGGGCGGCGCAGCCGGAGCAGGCTGGGCTGGTTTGTCCCCGCGCCCCGGCCCGGGCGGATCAAAGGCAGTCCTGGGGGAGCCGAGTCCCGCGCGGGTGACTCACGGCTGCGCGGGGCGAGACGCTGAGTCAAGCGGAGCCGCGGAGCTCGCCCGACCTCCGAGCCCGCCGGCCGGCGCCGCTGCCACAGGCTTTGCTTTGCGGCGGGAGGGTTCCGCTTCCCGCGGAGCGTCCCGCGTGGGTCGCGGCTGGACACCGCTCGTCAGGCGCCGCCTTCGGGGCGAGGGGGCCTGCAGTGGGCAGGCCTGGGGCTGGCAGCGAGGCCGCGCTGGGAACACGGGCTGTGCATCCCGCATCCAGCTGCCAACCTCTGGGCGGCTCCGCAGGGGCCGGTGTGAATCCATCTGGGTGTCAGAGCCACGCGGCAGCACTGGGCGTGTGAGCGCTAACACGCTTCCCAGCTCCTCGGTGCCTCCTGGCATCTCCGGGAAGCCGTGCCGGGAATCGCACCCTGCGTGCTGTCCGCAACTGCTGTCCCCATGGCCAGCATTAAGTGGCTCCAGGCTCTGCTGCGAGATGGAGAGACCTGGAATGGGGACTCGGAGCTTCAGTGCCTCCTGCCCAGTCCAAACAGCTCAAACTGTTGCTCTTTAGGGGTGTCATATTCATGCGCAATTGCAGGACTGCGCAGGCATCCCAGTGCCCATTGGTTTTCCATAAACATTCCTGCTGAGCTGAGCTGAAGGGGCAATGGGAGAGCGGAGGCTTCCAGCTCTGTGGGAGAAAGGGCTGAAGTTTGTGGCACACAGCTGAAGGGAGCTGAGCATCAGGCTGCCCAGGGACCTATAAATAGAGGCGAGGGCTGCTCGGAGGGCCGGGTGGGCCCGAGGCAGAGCAGCGTTGCTGCGGGACCTGGCCTTGGTTTCCAGCCTGGCAGCTCCTGGTCGCGCGTCCTGTGCCCGCCCTGCCCGGTGGGGACACATCCGCGAAGCGCGGAGGGCCGAGGGTGCCGGCGTTGGTGCGTCCCCAGCTCGTGCTGCCGGGGACCCCGCGGGGTTGCCGCAGGCCGGCCGGGCGAGCCCCCTGCCCGAGGGAGGGTGGGCAGCTCTTGCACCCTGGCCGGGCTGTTTTGTCCTGCGTGGGCTCGTGCAAGCTGCGGTACCTGCATAAAGCTACAGTACCCACATATAAAGCACAGGGGCTTCAGCACAGGCCACTCTGCAGCCCCGACAGCAGCGTGCCAGGCTCGAGGTGCTGAGGGCGGCCCTGACCCGTGCGGGGTGCCCAGCCTGGCGTTTCCCAGCGCTGCTTTGGGGCAGGGAGGCTGCGCCTGCTCCCCGCGCTCCCCCAGCGCGCTGGCCTTGGCCCTGCTATCTGCCCAGGCTGCCTTATCTGCGCGCGAGCCCGTCGGCAAACAGGAGCTCGGCTGCCGGCTCGTGCCGCGCTGGGGCCGCTCCGGCCGTGCCGCTGCGCGGGGGCAGCTCGTGTGGCACGGCCGGCTGCGGCGTCACCACCCTGCTGCCTCCCGCCCAAGCTCATAGCGTTTTGGGCTTATCTGAAGAGCCAACAGCTGGAGTCAGGAGCGTGTGACAGTCCATGGGGCATGGGGGAGAAGCCTCCTTCTCCCTTCCCCAGCATGGGTAAAAGGAGCAGAGTATCGAACCGGGCCTGGGAATCTGTGGAGTTCCTACGAATCCTGTAGCTCTGGGTGCCTGAGGTGTCACTGCTTGGTGTGGTGGCAGCTGTGGCAAAGGAAAAGGACCCAGAAGTGGGGCTCACAAGTGGCACTGAGCTGCGCAGGGCTTTGAGCAGCGTAATGGCCCGGCCCAGACCTCTCCCAGAAGGCAGGGGAGGAGGGTCCCGTGCTTGGGGACCCTTGGGGACGTGCTTGGCCGCATCTCTGCCATCCGGAGGAGGGGCTGCAGGGGCTGTTGCTGCTGCTGTGTGCCCAGCTTGCCCCGGCAAAGCACAGACCCACCGGGTGTCCGTGTGCGCCGCGGGCTCCAGAGGCTGCCGCAGGATCGGGCAGCTGGAGACGCTGGAGCTGGCAGGAGCTGTGGGGGAGGCTTGCAGAGCGTTTACCTGGTCCCCCTGCTGCTTGCCAGTGCTTCTCCCTCGAGGAGGACGACTTGCACTTAACGTCGCTGGATGCAGAAACCATCTTGGAGGCTGAAGAGATCCTAGGGACGATGCAGAACTACCTCGACTCCTCCGTGATCTCCATCATCGAGGACCTCTCCCTCAGCGAGGTAGGACGTCCGTGGATGCAACACCCTGTGGGACCCCAACTCACACAGGACACCCTGCGCTGTCCCCGCGTATAGGGACACTGGGGTCCCCCTCCCAGCCCGGGGCGTGCGGTGGTCTGAGGAGGCAGGAAATGGTGCCCTGGGCTGCTTAAGTGACTGCAGCTGCCCTTGGCATGGGTAGCAGGTGGCAGCTTCCCCTGCGGGCTGAGTCCCCCCTGCCACTCTGTGACACTGAACCTCCTCCTTTGGCAGAACAAGGCCTGCCTGGATGCACAGAATGAGCTGTCCCTGCTCACTGCCATCACGGAGATCCTGGACAGCACGGATGATGAGACCCTGTCCCCCTTTGACACCATCATGGACGCAGAGCTGCTGACCTCGCCTCGGGAGCGTGAAAATCCCTCGGTGAGTCGTGGGACAAAGCCAGCCCCAAGCCCCAGATGCATGGGAAGCTGCCCCAGCATGGCAATGCCAAGCCCCTTCCTGGCATGGGCAGCATTGTCCCCAGTGCTTTAGAGCAGTCTCTGTGGCAGCTGAGTGCTGTCTGGCAGCACTGAGAAGGGCTGAGCCGCTCTGGGTGCCCTGGGATCTCCCGTGCAAGCTTGGGAGGACTGTGCTTTTTCCCTGCAATCTGGTGCAGAGCGAGTGTAGGGAAGCGGTGTCCATCCCTGCGAGACCAGCTGCCAGGTTTGTGCTCCCAGGTGGAAATGCCAGATTAGTGCAGAGCTGCTGTATGGTCTGTCCCATCCCCACCAGGTAGCAGAGCTCTGGGCAGAGGCACAAACTGCTGCAGGGGTTGCAAGGGAACTCTGTGCGTATTCTGCTGCCTCATGCTCTGCCCGCTTTCTCACCAGTTCCAGAAGTTTCTCAGCTTATCCCGGCCATCCCTTGAGCGCGAGAGCCCTGCCCTGGAGCAGCCCAAGGGTCTCCGGCCTTTGGGCAGCAGCAGCGTCTCTGTGGTTGGGAAGGTGAGGTGCCGGGTGCCGCTGGGGTGGCCGTGCCCCTGCCCCGGGCTCCAGGGGACACGCGGGGGGCAGGACTCGCTTTGCAGCACCGCGGGTTTCGGGGCGGGTGGGACGGCTGGGGCCCGCGGCGCTGCTGCGAGCGGCGCCCCAGGCGGCGGCTGCTCCCCTGTGCGTTGCGGGGCGGAATCCGGGCCCTGGGCTCTGCAGGGCTCTGCCCGCCCTCATGCCCAGCACAAACATCCCCTCCCCGGCGCGCTGCCCGCCGGGCAAGGCTGGCCCTGGCTGGAGGAGCAGGGGGAAGTGCCCTTGCAGATACCCCCATGGGGTGTCCAGCTCCGGAGAGCCCCTGCCAGGGTGCGCTGCAGGCTTTCCTGGGTGGGGGTCTTGCTGCAGACTTGTGGCCGAGCCTCTTTGCTGAGCCCAGGACATCTCGGGTGAAAGCCCTGCTGGCCCAAGGAGCTGACACTGGCTCTGACTCCCTTCCCAGGCCGACACAGACCTGGTTTGGGAGCGTGCTGCTCACAGCCTCGAGGAGCCAGCGCTACCAAAGAAGCAGGTCTGCAGCACCCCAAGGGCAGAGAGGAAGCCAGGCCGGCCCTGGGCCCGGGAGCAGCCCCTGCCACAGCGCAGCGACGGGGAGGAAGAGGAGGAGGAGGCTGCCTTGAGCCCAGAGCTGGGCTCAAGGGAGGCTGCAGAGTTCAGTGTGAGCGGGGCTGGAGCGGCGCTGGAGGAGCGTGAAGACCCCTGTATCATCAACACGGGCGACGTGTCCCTGAGCGAGCTGGTGAAGTCCATGCACCCCTACTGTCTGCCCACCTTCACTGTGTGCCTGGACCCCGAGACGGAGCCTGTGGCTAAGGAGCTCCTCAATGGCCCTGTCTTGTTGGAAATTGTGCCCGGAGAGGGAGAGAGCGTTGAGATCCCTGTGGTCCTGCAGCCGTTGGCTCCTAGCTTCCCTGAGCTGCAGCCACAGCTCCTCGGAGCAGAGGAGGGTGCCGAAGAGTCAGCCCCAGAAGATCACAAGGGGCCGCAGGGAAGCCCTGCACAGGAAGGCAGGTTGGAGGAGAAGAGCCCGCTGGAGAGGGAACCCTGTGGCACAGCCCCGGAGAGCAAGCGCCCGCCCGAGACAGCAACTCCTGGAGCCTGGCACCCCGAGCGCGGCTCCCAGGGCAGCACCGAGGCCCTGGCCAGCGGGAAACGCGAAGGCTCTGAGAAGGGCCGCGGGCGCGAGAGAGCCAGGAAGAGTCGGAAAAAGAAATCATCGGAGGCCGCGAGCGAGCAGACCAGGCCGGGCAGGGACTGCGTGGCCCACCGGCTGCGCTCCGCCGGCTCCGCGCAGGCCCCAGGCCACCCTGCCAGCCAGCGCCGCGCGGCCCGGCCCTCCGCGCAGGTCTCCGACTTCCTGGCCAAGCAGCTGGAGCGAGCCCGCAAGGAGGGGCAGATGGAGCTGCGCGCCGAGCGGGCCCCGCGGCCCCGGGGCAGACCCCGAGGCGCAGCGGCGGCCTCGCTGCCGAGGACGCAGCACGGGGAGCCCCACAAGGAGCCGGAGGTGGTGAATGCGGTAGTGCCTGCAGAGAAGGCAGAGCCCGTGGTGCTTTTGGAGAAGGCTATGCCAAGCACAGAGGAGTTGCGGGCAGCGGTGCAGCCCAGCCCAGCAGAGCAGCGTGAGGCCCAGGAGGACGCGCGCCCGCCCGCCAGCCAGGACAGCGGGAGCGCGGAGGCTGCCGGCGCGCTCCCCGGCACGGAGCAGGTTGGGGCGGCGGAGCCCGCGCAGGCAGCGGAGCCGGGCGAGGGGCCGCCCAAGGAAGGGCGGCCCAAGGCGCTGAGCCTGCGCGAGTACCGCATGCGCATGCTGCACCGCCAGCCCGCCGCGGGCGGCACGAGGGACGGCGACAAGCAGGCAGCCAGCAAGTGGCCCAGCATCCCAGAGCCGCCCACGGAGCTGGCCGAGATCCCCTGCCTGGTATCGCCCGCGCGCCCGCCCACCGAGGCCCCCAGCGCCCAGAAGAGCCCTGAGAAACCTGCCAGCCCTGCTGCTGTCTCCTCTCCCACCAGCAAAGCTCCGGCCACTTCAGCTCCAGCTCCGGCGCCTCCGGCTTCTCCGCTGCCCTCGGCAACATCGATGCCTTTTGCTGCACCAAGCGTGCCCCCCGCCGCAGGGGCAGCCCCTGTGGCGATGCCGCCAGCCTCCACCGGTGCTTATGCCCTCTACCCACCAGTGCCTTCGTGGCCCTGCTTCGGCCCGCAGCCCGTGGGCTGCCCCGGCTTGCCCCCGCCGCCCGCCACCGGCTCGCCCAGCGCCTTCCACATGGTGCCCGGCCTCCCACCGCCAGCCATGGCCTGGCCCCCACCACCGGCCGTGCCACCCCCGCCGCCCTTCGGCCCCGGCACCCCCTATGGCCCCGTGGGCTGGGCACCGCCATCCTACTGGCCGGGAATCCCGCTGCCGCCTCCCGTGCCTCCGCTGGCCTACGGAGACCCCGGAGCCGCCCTGCAGAGCGCGACGGCCACCGCCACCTTCCCGGCAGGCGGCCTCCCCGGCGCGGCCCTCTTGCACGGGCAGCCTCCCCCAGCGCCCGTGCCGGGCTGCGCGGAGCCACCCGCCTTCCCCGCGCAGCCGCCCGCGGGCCCCGGTGCTGACACGGCGCTGGCGGCCGGCCCGGCGCGGCCGGCGGGCAGCAGGGTGAGCGACCCCCGGCGGCAGGCGCGCCTGGCGGGGGACGCCCCGCTCGCCAAGGCCCCGGCGCCCCCCGGCAGGGTCCCTCCCGCGGCCCAGCAGGCGGCAGCCCCCCCGGCTGCCTCTGCGCAGCCCCTGGAGGAGCCCCCGGCTCCGGCCTCCACCCAGCTCACGAAGGCCCCTCCAGCCGTCGCCTCCAGCCCTGCTGAGGTGTCCCCTGCTGCTGCCACCGCTGCTGGGGACTCTCCTGTCACCCAGCCCACCGTGGAGACCACGGTGCCAGGCAAGGGCGCTTCAGAGAAGACCCCGCTGGAGACCAAGGCAGCTGCCCAGCAGGAGCCCCCAAGCCCCAAGGCCGTCTCGCAGGCTGCAGCAGCGCTGCCGAAAGGCGGCCGAGAGAGCAGCCTGCCTGCCAGGGCGCCTCCCGCCCGCCCGTGGAGGCACCAGCCGCTCGCCAGCCTCGTGCGGCCCAGTGACAGCAGCAAGGACATCGTGCAGGCCTTCATCAGCGAGATCGGTGAGCGGGGCGCTGAGCGCAGCTCCGAGCCGGCGACGCCGGAGCTCAGGGAGCTGCGGGGAGTGGGGGAGGCTGTAGCCAATGTTCCCCAGCACGGCTGGGGGCAAGAGTGGCAGAGCTGCACCTGGGGGGCTGCCTGTGCCCTTGGCAGGCCCTTTGCAGCACCCTGCCGGGGTGTTTTCTCCTGTGGGTTGGTTGCCTGGGCTTTTTACACCCAGGCTGGTGTTTCCTGGGGCTACTGGGCTGCCAGGCAGTCCTGTCCCCGCTGCCAGAGGTGCAGAGCAGGGCTCCTGCTGCAGCGTTGTGGCAGCTCCTCGTCGGGGCTCGCCCTGGCGTGGGGTAGCGTGGGGCTGCGCTCTCTGCACGTCCCCTCGGTGCCGGGAGGCACAGACTCACCTCCCTTGCCCTCTTCTTTTCCTGGCCCAGGCATCGAAGCCACTGACCTGTCCAGCCTGCTGGAGCAGTTTGAGAAGTCTGAAGGTGCGGATGCGGCACGCTGTCCCCTGGGGTTCCCTCTGGGCTGTGCTGGCATCCCTGGCATGTCTGTGCTCCCTGGCATGTCTGTGCTGCCTGCCAGCCTTGGCCCTGCAGCGGGATGGCAGCAGGGTGGCTTTGTGGGCTGTGTTACCCTGCCTGGGAGCCTCGGGCTGAGGGGGTGTCTGCGATCTGCCTTCCTCTCCTTTCTGCCTTGGGAATTGGCTGGAGCTCTCTGGGGTGGCCAAGGGAGTGGCGAAGAGCCTGAGGAGAAAGGGGATGCTCAAGAGCTGCCTCCAGGAGCTGCCTTGGGGCACTGTGGAGCGTCTTCCCCACTGGGATGGGGTGGTCTCTGCGTGTCTGCATGCAGGCACCCTCACCCGTCACCCTCATGCATGTGCTGTCTTTGCAGTCAAGAAGGAAGAGGCTCCCGTGCAGCCCGCCGAGGAGAGGCGGTCGGTGGCAACCTCTGGGTGAGTGTGGAGACCGCGGTGTTTCTGGCCCGACATCGCGCTGCAGGTGCTTGTGCAGCTGGTGTCCAGGCCGGCAGCCCTGCCGAGGGGCTCCCTCTGGGAGGCTGAGCCCTGCGGGATGGCTCCGAGTCCTGGCAGTTGTCTCGACTGCCCTGGGGCCTTCATCCCCCAGCCTAGGAGGGCCTGAGGTGAAGCTGGCCGGCGCTGCAGCTCCTTGCTGGGCTGGAGGCCGCAGCTGGCTGCGGGGGGCTGTGACGGGGTGGGAAGGCCGTGATGAGCAGGTTGGGGATACCCAGCTCCAGCCTTGAAGCTGTTGTAGACCTGCTGTGTCCCTGCTGCCTGGGGCAGCTTGGACGCATGCTGAGTGTCCTGAGCTGCCCCTTTGTGCCATGGGTCCTGCAGCAGTGCCCCAGTTGGCACTGGGGACTCTGCTAGCCTGCCCCTTTGCCTGTGGCATATGGACGGGCCAGGGCTTTGGCTGCTGCTTACAATAAAGCTCCTTTCTTGTTCCCAGATCCGAGAGCCAGCAGGACAAGAAGCCCCCAGACGGCCTGCAGGCCTCTGAGCTGGCCAACGTGGCAGGTAACACCTGGGAGCGAGGCGAGGGCTGAGCGTCCTGGCAGGGACCGTCACCAGATTGGGGTTTGCTGGAGGAACCTCCAGGGCTCGAGGGGAGCTGGGTTGGAAGTCATGACCGGGGGTTGCAGCACGTTGCTTCACCTGGGTCTGCTCCTGAAAGCCTCTTGTTCCCACAGGCCTCACACCACCAGCTACGCCTCCCCACCAGCTCTGGAAGCCATTGCCTGCCGTCTCGCTGCTGGCCAAGGCCAAGTCACCCAGCTCTGCGCCCCAGGAGGGGACCCAGAAGACCACCAAGCTCCCAAAAGCCAAACAGCTCCCCCAGAGCAAGCCCCAGGAGAGGAGCGCGGCGCCCGCCCCGGCCCCCAGCCACGTTTGCTCGGGAGACCACGACTACTGCATGCCGGGCCCGGCTGCCAGCACGCAGCCCCCCGCCGAGAGCGGCTCCCGCTGGAATGTCAAGCACCACCGGGACATCACCATCAAACCCATCTCCTCCTTAACCCAACGGACGCTGGACCAGCCCAAGCCCACCCCGGCAGCCCCCGCTGCCGCCGAGGGGCCCGGCCAGGAGCCCCTGGGCAAGGCCTGCCTGGCCCCCCTGGATTACCGGACTAGCGTCCCCAGCAAGGCCACGGCCGGGTGCAGCAGCCCCCCGCCCTCGGTGCTCCTGTCCCCTGCCGCGTCCCCGTGCCGGGAGCCGGAGGTGCGGACTGCCAGCGCCCAACCCGGCCGCGCCGCTGCCAAGAGGTCCCTGCGCTGCTACCGCCGCGCGCGGGACTCGCCCAGCCCCTCCGGCGGCAGCTGGAGGGCCGGCAGGAGCCGCGCCAGCCGCTCCTTCAGCTCCAGTTCCGACGGAGCGAGCGAGTCCTCATCTTCGTCGTCATCCTCATCCTCCCGATCCCGGTCAAGGTCGTTCTCCCCGCCGTCTAAGCGGTGGAGAAGGTAAGTGGTGGCGTGTCCACGCTCTCTTTGGGCGCTGCTGTCTTGCAGAGTTGTGCTGTCACCAGGGTGTTTTGGGAGGGTGCCCACACGGCACTTTACAGACCTGCTTCATGGCGGCAGCGCCTGACGCTCTTTTCCAGCGAGGTCCCTCTGAAGTGCAGCTCGGCTCGCAATGCGGACAGGGGGCTGCTGTGACACCATGCCAGGGCAGCTGGGTGTCCAGCACAGTGCCAGGAAAGCTGTCCCCAAGCAGGGTTTTGAAGCCTTGGCCTTTTTACATTCGCTGGGGTACCAGCACAGGTGCCCCAGGTATGTGGGGCTGTGCAGCCCTAAGTGTAGATATGGCATGAGCAGCAGTGGCAGCAGGAGGTGCTGGAGCGAAGCAGGAAAGAGCCCCGCTGGCTTGACCTGTGCCTGGGGCTTCCGAGTGCTCCCTTGCAGAGGGGCTGGGCAGCCAGGCAGGGCACCCCAGTCCCTTGGGGACGTGATTCCTTTGGGGTCCCTGTGCGTCTGGGTGATCCGGCGGGATGTCTTCCTGCACAGCCCGTCCCTGCCGGGGTGAGAGGCACTGCAGCTGGTGAGGGCTCCGTGGCTGCCTCTTGTCCTGTCCTCAGCCTGCAGGAGCCCGACCCTGTGCTCCCCTTGGGGAGCTCAGTGCAGCCGCTGGGCTTGCTGGCGCTGCTCCCCATAGCCCCATGCCAGGAAGGCTGCACTGCTTCCTCTGCTAGCCAGCGAGGTCACAGGGGTCAGCTTGGGAGCACGGGAAGCACCAGTTCTCCCTCCCTGCTCCCCTTGGGCCTCCCATAACGGCTGCTTGCCCGAGACCTGTCTGTAAAGTGATCAGCACAGCCACGTTCAGACCTTCTGCCCAAAACAAGCTGTGATGTCCCCTTGCTCGGGGGCCGTGGGCTGAGCCGGTTGTGCCGCGTGGGCCGGGCGGTGGGGCTGGGTCCTGTGGGGCTCTACACGGCAGGCTCTGCTCTCAGGCAGCGCCCGTGTGCCAGGCAGTTTTCCCAGGCCTGTGTCCTGCTCTTTGGAGGCCTCGCCGGCTGTGAACCAAGGCCCTGTGGGCAGCAGTGTTTACAGCCAAGTGGAGCAGTGTGTCTGTGCTGCTGTTGCTGGCCCCATCAAACTCAGACTGATGTTTCCATATCTCTGTCTGCCCTGGGGAGCCTGGTGGGTCCTGTCCGAGTAGGGAGCACGGAGGTTTGTCAGCTCCCTGCAGCCTCGTGTCCTCAGTGCCATGGGGCCTTGGAGCTGTGCTGAGTGGAGTCTCTCCTTCCTCAGGTACCGCTCAAGATGCTCCCCCAGCTCCTCCTCGCGTTCCAGCTGTGGCTCCTGTGGCAGATCCCGGGACAGGTCCTCGTCCTCGTCGTCATCATCCTCCTACTCATCCCGGTCCACATCCCGCAGCCAGTCCCGCTCCCCCTCTCCCCGCAGGAGGAGTAACAGGCGGAGAAGGTGAGTGCGGCTCTGGGCTGCCCTGTGCAAGGCCCCTCTGCAAGGCTGTGAGCTCCCTTTGGACCTTCTCTGGGCTCCCCCCAGCAGGGGTGAACTCTGCTCCGTGTGTCTCCCTGGGTGCTGGCCCTGGCACAGCTCAGGTGCCAGCCTGGGTCCACACTGTTCGTCCACCAGAGCCAGGGATGGGGTGTCACCCTGCACCTCACGTGTCTGCTTTCTGCCCTGCCAGATACAGCTACGACGCGCAGGACCATTACCAAAGGCAGAGGATCCTCCAGAAGGAACGTGCAATAGTGAGTGGTGGGCAGGCCGTGGGGATGGGAATGGGGAAGTGGGGCTGCCCCGTCTCCCCATCGCTGCCAGAGAGCTGTGGGGAGCCAGTATTGCCGGGAGGCCTGGCCAAGGCAGGGAGTGACGGGTGCCGATGGGGCAGAGGGTGCTCCCGGAGGAGGATCCGTTCAGCGGGTCCCCCCAGCCCGGCTCACAGCACCTCTCTGCGTCCCTGCCCACAGGAGGAGCGGCGAGTTGTCTTCATTGGCAAGATCCCCAGCAGGATGACGCGCTCGGAGCTGCGGCACCGCTTCTCCGTGTTCGGGGACATCGAGGAGTGCACCCTGCACTTCCGCTCCGAGGGGTGAGAGCTGGGGCACGTGGGGCGGCCCCTTTCCCAAAGGTGGCTCCTTTGGCCCTTTTCCCAAGCCTCAGCAGTGCAGCTAAGAGGCGGCAAAGCTGCCGTGTTGTTGCTGATCTCCTTCCTTGCCCGGGTCCAGGGACAACTACGGCTTTGTCACCTACCGCTATGCCGAGGAGGCCTTTGCCGCCATCGAGAGCGGCCACAAGCTGCGGCGCCCGGACGAGCAGCCCTTCGACCTGTGCTTCGGCGGCCGCCGGCAGTTCTGCAGGAGGAACTACGCCGACCTGGGTGAGCCGCAGCGGCCCGCGAGCTGGGCCGCCACGCCGGCTCCCCGGCCCTTTCCTGCAGCCCTCGGCTCCTTCTCGGATGTGCAGGGCAAGGCATTGAGGGCATCGGAGCTGTGTCCATCCTGGCCATCTCTGCTGGCTCGCTTTTACCATGTGGCCTCCTGGGAGAGGCGCGTGAGGCTGTGGAGCCAGGGCAGTTGAGCTGCACAGCCAGTGGGTCGAGGATGGTTATCCCCTCTGTGTGGTACCGGGGAGGCTGCATCCACTTTGGGACCCCCAGGGAAGGTGGAGAAGCCTTAGGGAGTGCAGGGGAGCTGCTGGGATGGGTAGAGCCCGGCAAGGATCCGTGAGATGTGGGCTGGGGACAAGGGGCAAAGGGGATCAGCGCCAGCCCCTGCAGCACAGGAGGTCCTTGGGGATGGGCAGGCCTGGCTGAGCTTGGCCACATCCAGTGCTGGGGTTAGTCCTGCCTTAAAGGGAGGCTGGATGGATCTCAAGAGCCCCATCCCTCCAGCACTGTGGTGGCTTGTGGCGGCGGCCAGGGCAGCTCTTGCCCAGGAGCTGGGCATGCAGAGGAAATGGGAGGGAGTCACTGCAGTGACTGCCAGAAGTGAGTGCTCATCTCGCCGTGGCTCAAGGCAGCCTCTTCTCATCTCTTCCAGACTCAAACCGGGAGGATTTCGACCCAGCTCCCGTGAAAAGTAAGTTCGACTCCCTGGACTTCGACACGCTGCTGCGGCAGGCACAGCGCAGCCTTCGGAGGTAGCGGCAGGCAAGGCGGAGCGCCCGCCCCCGCTTTTATATTGAAATACAAAAGACAAAAAAAGTATGGAGAGATGGGTTTTTAAGAAAAAGAAAAAGGAAAAAAAGAAATTTGTTTTATAACCAATATTTAAAGATGGGTCACTTTCCTTTGACTGGAAGGGCCCAGGCAAGCAGCGGCTCGAGGCTGGCTGCAGCCCTGTAATAAATGTGGATGCCCAAACGCCAGCGCTGCCTCGTCTCCCTCCTTCGTGCCCCTCTCAAATGCAGGCTCAGGGCCCGAGAGCAGCTTTGCTCCGCTACGGCACCGGCCAGGGTTGAGCCAGTGGGGGCAGAGGCTACTTGGGTGCACTGTGGTCCTTAGGGCTGAGTTTTGTGGGGAAGAGGGGCAGGACTGGGGTCTGACACAGTCTCCTGGATCACGAGCCTCCTGCTGTGTTTGGGGGCCATGTGCAGCTCCCGCAGTGGCCACGGAGCGGCAGCGCAAGATGCGCATCCGCAGCTGCTTCCCAGCACAGGGATGGGGTCCCGAGCCCTTGGCTGTAGCCGGAGCTTTGGGAGGGGAGGATCGCTGAGCCTTGCTGGCACTGGTGATCCCACCGGTGTCGTGTTCAAGCCCCGAAGGCTGTTCGGGAGAGTGGGAGTGAGCAGAGCGGAGCAGAGGTTGATGTGCTGCCTAGAGCCCACGCAGGACTTAGCTGCAGACCCTGCCTGCTCCTGCCGTGAGCGCCTGCCCACGTGCCAAGCGATGCGGGGCCGGGGAGGGCCCCCGTGCTTGGGGCGAGCTCCCCCTCCCGTCCTGCCCGGCACCGGACTTTGCCCCAGGGAGGGCCCAAGGAGGCGCTGGCTTCATCGGCCTGCGGGGAGGCAGCCGGGGGCTCCCGCTCCGGAGCGCAGCTCTGTGGGGAGACGTCGCCTCGCGCTGCCCGCGCGGGGCCAGGGCTCTGCGGGCAGCCCGTGTGCACCGTGCGGCTCACGGGGCTCCTGGGCGGGCTGGAGATGGGCTCGCGTGCTCACCAGGAGCGAGGCCACCGTCTGGCTGCCTTGGCCATGTGAGAGCTTCTTCCCAGCCCTTCCTGCAGCTGGGAGCGTCTTGGGGAGCCAGCAGTGAGCGTGGGCTGGCGCTTGCTGCCTGCAGGACGTCCCGACTCCAAACAGGGCCCCCGGCAATGTGCTACCATATGGACCTGAGCCATGTCCTCAGCTGCCCTGCAAGCGCAGTGTCACCCCCGGCACACGTGTTGCTGCCGTGCCCACAGCTGTGTCCTTGTGCTCCCCGGCTGCACGCGGTCCGCTTTCCTCGCTCCTGTGGGTGAGGAAAGGCCGGGAGTGTGAAAGCATTTGTGTTGCCAAAGGAATTAACACCCTGCTGTTGTGCCTTATAAATCTTTCAAGTGTTAGAGGCTGGCTTTATCCGCCTGTGTTACAGTTTAATGGTTTCCGTTGGCAATAACCTGGCCCTGTGTTCTGAGGTTATTGATTTAAAGTCTGTTGGGGAGAGGGTGAGGGCTGTGGAAAGGAGCCTTCCTGTTGCCCAGCTGGTGGCAGAGGCTCGGCTGCAAGGAGGCAGCAGGAGCTGGGAAGCGGTGCCCAGCCTGCTCCCAAAGTGTGGGTGCTGCTGGGCTGTCCGGAGAGGGCCCTGTGCCAGCTGGACCAGCCTGCGGATAGCCCGGTCTGGGAGTTGGGACTGGGACCTTTGAGTAAGTCGGGCCTTGGCTTTCTGCACTGACAGGTAAGTCCTGCTGGAGGCCACGTCGCTGGCCCGTGACCTCTGCTCTCGGGTGCTCTTTGGAGGAGGTTGAGCCCCCCAAGGGGCTGGGGGGGTCCGTGCTCCAGGTCCGGGCACCCCTGGCATCCTGAGCGGATCCTTTGCCCTGGCCGAGCCTGGTGCCAGCGATGCCAGTGAGGTGTTCACTGCCTGTGCCGCGCCACAGGGGAGAGCACCTCAGCTCCAGAGGGACATCTGCTGGCACCTCTGCTTCTCCCGAGACACAAACCCGGTGCGTCGTCCCCACCATAGCACCCTTCAGCCTCCTCCGCTGCCCCAGGAGCCGCTCCACTGCCGCAGCCCTGCCTGGCCTGGGACCGCACAGGGCTGCCTTCTGCCAGGCCACTCAGCACGGCTGGGCTCTGCCTCGTTGCTCTCTTTGCATGTGTGTCTGTGAGCCTGGGTTCACTCCTGCGCTCCCTTTCGCAGGTGGTTTTGCAGAGCGTGTTCCTGCTGGGATAGTCCTCACCATCTTCCCCTGGCCCAAGGGCTTGTAGCTATGGCTAAAGGTGCAGGGAATGTTTGTACCTACTCCCCTCAGCCTGCAGTCCAGGAGCCCTAAATGCTTCCCTGTTGCTCTTAGCACGTGTATGTGAAAAAACCAAAACCACAGCTGTAACATGTCACAGGGAGTAAGCAGGCGAGATTAAGGGACCTTCAAGGCACTGCAGCCCTGTGAGTGAAGAGAACGTGTTAAACTGATACAGGATCTAGAGAATAGATGCGAACTTGGAGAAGTACACCTCTGCCAAAAACAAACAAAATATGCATTTTTTTCTGCCAATCCAGGAAAATTCCCTCCTGACCCTAATCTGGCACCCGTGCTAAGCCTGGTGTGTGAGCTGGCCTCTGGAGTGTAACCCTGGGAGCACCAGCATGTGAGTCCCAGAGTTCATCCCTAGTGTTTTGGATGAGGGAAAACTCCATTAGCTTTAACAGCCAAGATAAAGGGGGGAATTACTATTTCTTGGTCTTCATGGTGCCCATCAGGAACCTTGAAGGCTGGTGTTGAAGTGTCCCCTGAACTCACCTTAGCTCTGCTCTGTGGCCAGGGCTCGTATCCAGACTGCCCTGCCCATCTGCAGAGGCTCTTCTGTTCAGAAATGAGTGGAAGGAGTTTTATTGAATCCTCTCTTAAAATGACCTTGGTTTTTCTCTTCTATCAGTCTGCTTGGAAGGCTGGACTAGTGTTTTATTCCTGGAAGGACTAGAAATCTTCTAATAACTCATCTAAGCTTATTTGTGACCTTGTGCCACTATTCTATGACTTGTAGCTTTTTCTTAGTAATTTCTTATTTAATATTTTCCTAGTTTCGGATGTTCTTCACAGGAACACTTGTTCCCTCTCAGCCTCTGGCCAGGACGAGCAATCCAAACTCCTTTAAAAGGTCTCCCTCGGGTCGCGCTTGGCTCGGCAGTGGCAGCTCGTCCTCCCCGCTGCAGCGTGGCAGCCCTGTTCTGGAAGGAATCTCACAGAGCCTTGCGCGATGGCAGCAACGCTTCTGTCACTGCTAAAAATAACTTTCCTGAGGCATCCTAGAATCCTTTCTATCCATTCTTTCTTCACAGAAACATCACTTCTGCTTTGCGTTCATCCTCCGGTGCAGCCAGGACTTTTTATTCCTCAGTGCCTCTGTTTCATTGGTTGATAGCAAATGTCCTTGGTCTCCAAGTGTCCAAATTTGCCCTTTTTTTTCCCCCCCCCACTAAATTCTCTGTCTCCCATGCTTGGCGGGGTCTTCCCCTGCCTCCTCTAGGAGGAATTCCTCCTCCTCCTTCACACTCACACTCCCACACCTGTGCTACCTCCTCGTTTTGGGAACTCACACTTGGCTTTTCCGAGGTCACTGTCGGATTTGCTCACCTGCACTCATTCCCAGGACGCGCAGTTCGCTGCCCTCCTGCAGCCTCCTCACCTCCAGTCTCAACACAGCTTGTCGCAGTCTCTCCTTTCAGTGATCTCCTTCCTGACCTTGGGATTCATCCTCAACTCCGCCTCTGGCAGCAGTTTTTCAGGAAGTATTGCATTGTCCTTAACTCGGAATCCAGTTGCTTAGCCAAAAAAAAAAAAAAAAAAAAAGTCTCTTTATATAGCTAGACATTAGGTGTTTAGGCAAGGCTGCATTGGACTTATCTGGCACTAGAGACTTTCTCACTTCTCAGCTCCCTCCAGCCCTTTTCCTGGAAGTTGTTTGTGTAGAGTCAAAGCGAAACTCCTTGGTTTTGGTGTGGTCATTTCGGTACATTTACTCGTTGTGCAGAGAAAACCCCAGCACGTTTGCAGCTCTGCTGTGATCACATACTTCCTTTCTGCAATTACAAATGGACGAAGAGTCCGAGCTGCTGGCCTTGCAGTTTCTACCCCAACCCTTCGGCCTCGAGCCAAAGTTCTGCTCCCACACGACATTATTTCTGTTGCCCTCTTTGTTTTGTTAGGCCGCTTGTGGCTCCTTGTGTTCCCCCATCGACATTTGCTTAACCACGGTGAAGCACCGGTGTTTTGCTCGCAGCCTTTCTCCTCGCCCCCCACGGCTTCTTGCAGCTCTGCGTGACTCCAGCTGGGTGTCCGCTCCTGCACGCGGGCCTGCGGCCTCGCAGAGCTACCGCGCCGCGTGCCGAAAGCACGGCCGAAACACTGCGCTGTGCTGCCTCGCCGATGGTTCGGTAAGGAAACCTAGCCTCTGTCTTCTCCAAGGATATCTGAGCCCTGTTATTTTGATGCCTGACACTTGCTGGGAAATTAAGGTCTCATAAATGCACATTTTCTAGGTGTTTTTGTTTTTGTCCTTCAGCCTTAGAGGCAATGCAATTTATACCCAAGGTTGCAGGTGCAGTGTGTGTAGCCAGCCCTGAGAACACCCATGTGGGGTCTGCTGCGATTCACCCTCCTCTTGCTCGTTTAGCCACGGGCTGGGTGAGCGACGTGATCCCTGCCAGCAACACGGCTTGGGGACAAGCGCGCCCACGTTGTGGTGCAGACAAAATCCCTTGGAGAACTTGTCCCAAGAATGAGTGAGGGAGATAAAGGACACAGTGTCTGCAGTCTCACCCGGGAGCCTTAGGAGATAAGGACTGCTTGGACAAACGGACTTAACACCTCCTGCGGTAATTCAAGGGATTCCTGCAATCCCTGTGAAAACAGTAAAAAAGGAAAATGGAGCGGGTGTGTTGCAAGGTTGGGAAATGGTGTCCTGTCAGTCTGGTGCACCAGTTCCTCTCCTAGGTGAACCAGCGAGATGCTAACTGCATCTTTAAATAGCTTATTTTTAGAGACAGGAAGTATGTGGAGAGGCAGCAGCAAATATGCATGTGCTGTTACCTAGAGACAGTCGGAGCTTGGCCTTAAATAAAGCAGCTCTCCTTCAAGGACCGGGAAGCAAAGGGATTCCCAAATATCTTCTGTGTGCTAGAACAAGGCTACACCAGCTTAAGAAAATGAATCAAAAGATCAACAGCACTAGCCATGAGAGCATCACTCAAAGGGCTTGATAAGACCATCCACCAGGATGTCCATGGTCCATCAAAGGTCTAGCAAAGTGCCCACAGGATGCTGTAAGGTTGCATTGTGCTTAACCTGTAGGCAAAGTGCACAACTGGGGGAAATAGAAAGGCCACCAACTGTCCGAGCCACAAGTAAAGCACATGGCACAATCCATGAGCCACCAGTAAAACCTGTATTTGGGGAATGGTTGAGGGTTTGAAGCCAAGCAACCACTCGATCCCACTCTGGTCTGTTTTCACTAGTGGATAACGCTGTGATTGAGGTTCTGTCACCTGAACCAAGAGACAGGCAGGACGGACCTGGTTGTGATTTTAGCCACCGCTGGAGGCCAGTGGGTAAGTGAAGGACTCGGCTGCTGGCGCAGGCCGGCGCAGAGGGCGATGACGCTCCCGAGGCAGCGGGTGAGGGAGAGGTGGGAGCAGGCCGGGCTCTCCCGGTGCCAGCACTGCCACGGCCAGGGAGCCAGCACCGCCTCGGGCTGCCACCTAGTTACTCCCTTAGAATCACCTAAATACCTGTAAATGTGAAGAAAATGTGTCACAGCGGTGGTATCCAGCAGCCACAACCTGACTGTTTTAGCAGCGTTTTCTTCAGCCTCATGGGACAGCAGATAACAGGAGGCAATGGCAAGGCTGAACCCAAACTTCATTAGAAATTACATATATAGCCTTTCCTATTAAAAAGCAGGGGCCTTTGAGGGGTTGAGAAGTGCAGCATGCCTAGCAGAAAAGGGTCGGGTGTGCACAGCTGCGTTCAACTACACTACCCAATAGCAAGGGTCATTTTTCTGGACTCTTCTTCCCTTAAAGCCTCTGATTCCCTATAGCTCCTGCTACTGAGCAAAGCAGTTTTTATTGGTAATCTTTGTTTTTAGCAAGGTGCTATTAAGAACCTATTTTGCCTCACCAAATCTTGTGTGTACTTGTGTTTTTTTTTCAACTTGCCGGAAGATGACTGTTTCTATTTTTCTTCTTTAGACATAACTTACACTTTCTGAAGGATGCCTTTTAATTTCTAAATGCCCTTTTTGCTTAGCTGTTTAACTCTTCCACATTTGGAGATTTTTTTTTAAAAGCATATTTTGATTAATGGCATTTTTAAAGTTTTAAATACAGGGTCTTTGAACAGCCTTGATGTTGGCTGCAAACATTTTGCTGTTTTGTCAGCCACTTTTAAATTCTTCTTGATTACCCCCGTGAATTTTATTCCCTTTTGAAGGGGAACATGCTCATCTCTCTTCTGAATCTACATTACACTCAGTGTGTGTTTTGCTGCTTTTTCCTCTCCTGCAGTAATATGGAATTTGAGCACACCGTGTTCATTATGACAGTGACAGTTCACTATCGCATTTCAATCCCCCTCCTATGCCCTACTCATGGTGAAATCATGAGTGGCCGTTCTAAGAATTGTTCGTTTACCATGGCTAAAAATATCGTCTTGGCATCATTCTTTGACCTGGCATTTACCCAATCTATATGAAGGTAATTAATATCTTCCATTATTATTATGTTTTCTCCCCTGACAACCTCTCCAAGTCCTCTTACTGTTTTTCATTCCACTGACCTAATCAGGTGGTAAGTAGTATATACCCAGTATTACTCAGATATATTTCAATGCATAAGGATTTGCTGATAGTTTAAGCAGAATCCCTGAAGCCCTCACTTTCTGGAGCCTGGAGAAATACGGTGCTTGTAGCCTGAATCATTTTCTGTGGCTTCCCATCCTGAAGCTGCTGCTCTGGCAGTCATCTTCACACTGAAATGAGACAAGATCTTGCACCGACTTGGGTTTTTCTGTCACTGCTGCTGCTTTTCTTAAAATAAAATTCACATGTTCAGTGTCTACTCTGGGCTTGGCTCCATGAAAACGTCTTCATGCACCAGCTCCTTTTTGTAGTCTGCTAAATGTACATTTGTAACTGGAAAAAAAAAAAAAAAGTCTGGGAGAAGGGGAAAGATATTTTCCAGTTGCTGCCCCCTGCCCACCTTGGTGACAGCAAGGAGTGTTTCATGGTTGTTATCAGTTAAGATCAGCCTTTTGCTCGTAAAGACGTCCAACTTTTTGTGCCCACGTTACAATTCTTGTCAAGATGATGGCTCTGGTAATAGGCTTTACTAGGCTCCGAGGTCCCAGCTTTCCTGACTTGCCTTCAGAAACTGGTGCTGTGTTTGCCACCTTTCATATCTTGGTTACCAAGGCCAGCTTAGCAGTAAGCTGTGCACCACAACAAACAATTCAGTCATTTCAAATATGAATTGCTTTAAAGTTCTTGGGCAAGTGCCACTGTAATCGCTTGTTTGTCCCCAAGCCTCCAGCACCTCCCTCAGCTCCTTCGCAGGGACTGTGGGCACCTGGAAAATGGCTAATGTTAAGGGCAGTTTTGAATGCAGCCGGGAGCAGGAGCTGCCCCTGTCCGAAGACGAGCTCGAGCGGTGCCTTCACTGCTGGAGCAGCTCATGTTTGGGGCCTCTTTCACACATGATTTTAACTTCTCGAGCTCTTTGCTTGGTGCATCTTTGACCTTCGTTTTCAAGCTGTGGGCATAGAAAGCCAAGTGGGTGCAACTGTCTCCATTCCCCTTCCTTGGACTGAGGTAACTTCTTCTCATCTTGCATTTCTGACCTGGAGAATGCCCAGTTTTGGCCCAGCTCCCTGAAGCTGGGCAATTTCAGGCTGTCTGCTGATTGCCCTGCTTGCAGCTTGGCAGCTCCACCGAGGTTTCCACCATTGCAGATTTGATTGAACCAGGCCAAAGTCAACAAAGTTCTTGCAAATGTTCTGCCCACCAGCAGTGGCGCAGAGCAAAGGCAGCAGATGCAGCACCCGGACGCTCTCCTCTTGATCGGGGCAAAGCAGCCCGGGGCTCAGCCCTTGTGAGAAGCCAGTTCCAAACGGCCCAGGAAACGTCGCACCGGGGCAGACACGTTGTATGTGCGAGGGGCAGCGGCACGAGAGCCAAACGCATGAAGCTACTGAGCCCGTTTCCCTTGTATCACCCTGTGCGCCGGACGCAGCCCCGGGAAAGGCCTATGGGAAAGGCGCCCTGTGATCCCTGCTCTGATTCCCTAGGGATGCCAGCAGACTCCATGGACACATCAGAGGGAGGAAAATATTCACTGCTGTATTCCTCTGCGTGTCCTGTAATGATTTTTTTTTTGTATATATTTATTTGTCTTTTGAGGATATATGTGTGTAAATGAAGGGCTTTATTCTTTTTTTCCTACAATGCCACCATTCTTGGTTCTTTTTTGTTGTTTTATTTTGATGCTTGAGACTCTTGAAGATATAGCACTACTTATGTTTAGCTTCTGTTTAAAGACAAAAGAACTATCTCAAGAAGTATTCGCTGCAGTTAGCTGGGCTCTTCCATCTTTATTCTGGTAAATGTTTCCTTAGCCCTTAGAAACAGTTACAAATTGACCTAGTGTTCATCCTGCTGTATGTTCCCCTCCTGTTATCACGTGGATATTTTCTAGTCTATTTGTCTAAGCCTCCAGTTCTCCTATTTCTTTAAGAGGGACAAGTACATGGCTGTAAACTACAACTTATTTTTTGTCCCCGCAAATTTCTTGTTTTCTATTCATACGGATATTACATTTACTGGCAACATATTGTCTTGTGCACTAAACTCTGCCCTAAATTTAATGGATATCTCCTTTGCTTTCATGTTGGGAGTCTTCCTATCGCCAGTAGAGCTGCTATTGCTCTTTGCAATAGAACTCTGGGGGTGGGGGGGACATCACTGCTGCTCTTGATCCATCCCATGGGCACTCCATGTTGCTTTGCAGATTCCTGCACAACGGTGTCATTCGCCTCTTTTTCCCCTCCGCACTGCCTGGAATCACTCTGCACTGTTCTCACTTGACCGCCTTTCTTGTGCTCCTCTCATCCTCTGGAGGATGTTCAGTCATACCCGGAGGGTCAAAACCCCGGCCCTAAGCTTCATTTGGATTGACTGAATTTGGGGAGCGCATATGGACAACAGAGAGCCTTGCCAAAGGTTAATTTGGAATGTCTTCCCATGGATTTGGAAGTTTTCCCATGGACTTGGGTAGATTTTCCTTTCTTTGGCCTGTGATCATCCTCAGATGATCCTCAGTAACTCTATTTTCCTCTTTTAATTTCAGAGATAAAAACCCATCTTGTCACATTTTTTGTTTGCGCGGGCTGCAATACACACGTTTCTGTGAGATCCTCCCTTGGAATGGGCGTAGGACAAAGTCTTGGCTTGCCTTATTTTACCGTTGTAATCCAAAGTTTGCTGCAGGGAACAACCCTGTCCTGGTGAGAAGACTAGGAAGATAACATCTCTCTCTCATTACAATAAATCATTTAACACGGCCAATATATTGGAATTAAGCCAAGTTCCTCACAATAAAGCACGTTTCTCAAGTGTCTGTGAGGTCTCGTTTGTAGCTTCACCTGACACAGCGAGGTCTGCGTGTGGTTCGGTGCGCCGGGGCTCCCCGGAGGATCGGGCTGTTGCTAGTAGCGTGGGTTTAGAAGCAGTTTCAGTGCAACATGGTAAACACTACACTTTGCTGATGAACTTCTTTCCTGTGCGGGTGACAGAGCCTTGGAACAGGCTGCCCAGGGAGGCTGTGGAGTCTCCTTCTCTGCAGATCTTCAAAACCTACCTGGATGCTACTCTGTGCCACGTGCTCTGGGTGTCCCTGCTGGAGCAGGGGGTTGGACTAGATGATCTCTAGAGGTTCTTTCCAATCTCAGCGATTCTGTGCAATTCTGTGACTGAGAGAGGGCTACAAAACTGTATTTGCACCTTTCTTCTCACCTGTCACGTCCCTCCACATGATACCTTCCTAGGACAGCGGTACCTGCGTTTCCCTGCGCAGATTTCTCCCTCACCTTTCCCTGCTTCCCAGGGCGTCTCGGCACTGCACCAGCTCTGAGCGGGGTTGTCAGCCCATGGGGAGCAATCCTAGCTAGGAGCCCCAGCCTCCTTGTCCAGGGCCTGGGATCCAGACCCCTGCATATGAGGGACTTACAGCCCACCCCTTTCTCCCCTTTCTGTGTGTTTGCACTGCAGGATCAGACAGGCGAGCGCTTCCCAGGGAGGTTAAACCCCATTT
The DNA here is from genome assembly GCF_059628265.1 of Tinamus guttatus. Taxonomy (NCBI): domain Eukaryota; kingdom Metazoa; phylum Chordata; class Aves; order Tinamiformes; family Tinamidae; genus Tinamus; species Tinamus guttatus. The sequence goes on from NW_028288848.1 coordinate 6,862,635, forward strand.
CCACTGAATCCCAGCATGATGCTGCTGTTCAGTGAGGCCGTTTTTCACCTCGGGCTCTATGGGACTATGGCAATAGCGGGTGCTGCGCAAGGCCCTGCAGAAGGCTGGTTTCTGCTCTCATGCCTTCCTGGGCACTTTCCGCTCGTGTGGCAGAACGGATGTTGGAGAGACTTGTTGTAGAATCTGCCTTGAAACTCCTACCTCTGCGATGCCAGGCCCCGCTTGGTGTTAAGTGAAATTGTCTGCAGCTCATTAACATCAAAGCATTTTCCCCACTGGCCTGGGCAGCTCAGTAGTAACCAGCAGATGAACCAGAGAACAGCTACACTCTCTGCTAAGCTTTGCCTGCAAATAATTAACATCAAAGGGGAGCCACCACGAAACAGGGGGAAAACGGCACTCCTGCAGCAGCACGTCTCCTGTCTGGCGGAGAGAAGGGGGAGGCCAGAGCTCCGGCCTCGCTGCAGACTTTGTGCCGAGCCCTTTGCAGGAGCGAGCAGAGGAACGACGGCACTGGCCGAAGAAAGGGTGCGTTTGGCCGCATGGTCCACGCATGGTGTAGTCTCTGGTGTATCAGCCCCAGTCCAGCCTAATTCTGTGATCCGGGAACTGTGCTCCTGTATGTCCGTGAGCATGTGCTCACTTCGCTCTTGCTCCTTCTTGCTGTGACTTCTGAGGCCAATTCCACTGTCCTTTGCACCCTCCTTGTCCATCCCTCTGAACACAAAGCTCTGGCTAGTGATTCCAGACATTGCTGTCCCTTTCCCAAGTTGGCTTTGGCCCTCTGTTTGTCCTTCTCCACCCAGGCCCTTGGGATTAGACTTTTATTTGGGGTTAGAGGACCCACTCCTTGCCTCTAGTTCTCAAGCACTTCCTCTTGCCTTATATACTGGTTCCTAGTTCCTCATCTTTGTCCTCTCTACCTTGGCAGAGGCTGAGAAATCCAAGGTGTTGGCACCCACCACACTAACAGCCCATGATTGCTCCTGGGGGCAGTGGGGTTTGGGAAAACAACGACACCTCCGACTCGCTGTATATTTTAACCAGAGCTCATACATGGGAGCTCACACATCCCAGAAGCTTTCTGATAGACGCTGCACCAGCATGGAATAGAAAATGGGACTGTCTCAAAGAGTTTACTATGTAAACTTTCCCGAGACCAGCCAGAGACACACAAAGGAGTGCAAGGAAGAGACCAACAGAACCGGGACTCTCTGGTAATAAGATCTGGGGGTCCAGGTTGGAGATAGTTTCACCACTGTGAGATGTGATCAGCCAGCGCCTGTTTCCTTCCTGCCAGCTGTGCCCTGGGAGGGCTGAATCCAGCCACAGGGCAGGTGCTTCAGGGCTCATCAACAACAGTTAAAGCCCCCATGGTTCATGAGTCAGGCGACTTCTGTGGAGAGCAGGAGCACTTCGCGGAAAAAAAATATAGGTAATTCTGTTCATGCTTGCTAAGAATAATATGTTCGGCCCTGATCAGATGCATGGAAAGACTGCTGCATGGGAAGAAATCAAACTGTCCCAGAAAGAGGAACTAAGGAAAGTTGTTTTGTCTACCCTGGAAAAAGGAGGGCCACGTGGAGACTGTGCACAAAACTGGGTAAAAGCTTTTAAGACGTTGAAGACCTCCTTAAAAGAAAACTTTGATATCCCCTAGGTTTAAGTGGATTGGGAATGTGGGATAGTGGTACAGCAGGTCTGCAGCCAGCTGGGCAGGGAAATTTTGGGGCAGGCTCCTGAAAGGAGTTTGTGGGAGCAAGAAACAAAATTTGCTTTGAAATGGAGATTTACAGCATCATACGACCAACTCAGCTGCAGGAATGCCGTTTTGAGCATGGAAGGAGTAGGGAGACGGTAGCGCTGCACTGGCAATAGCCACACTGCCAGCAACCAGGATCTAGGATTTCCTGGTCACTACCTGGCCTGTCCCTCTCACGGGAACAGGCCTCGTATTGTCCCCTCACAGGCAAGCCGATTCATGAAACAGTGCAGCATTTTCCCAGCTACACGCACCCCAAATTCCTTTGCAATAGCTGAACTCGCGTATTCCAGGTGCAATTGTGCGGGCACCCCTAACGGTGTCTGCTTGACAACTTGAGAGTCTGCTCAAAGCTGTGGTCACAACCCCCTCCACCCGGCTTCCCGGGTGGACACCAGCTAGCCCAACGTCCCTCGGCAGTTTGGGGTGAGATTCCACCTTTTGCTGACCAGGCTATAGGTCTCCTCCTGCTCATGAGGGCTGGCCGCAGCGGTGGGCGCGGGGGCCTGCGCGCCCAGCAGCGCTGCCACAAAGTGAGTTACCGCCTCATGGCGGCCCACGTCCAGACCTCCTCACAAAGAGCCCCTGCTGGAAGCCTCGTCCCCGCAGGATAAGCCTGGCGGGTGCACGGGCACCTCCTCCACACCGGCGGCTCTGTGTCCGGGACAAGTAACCGCGTGCAACTGGGAGCCACTTCACAGGTCGTGAAACATCCAACTGCCACTTCACCACCACCGCCGGCACGGGCGGTATTTTCCAATACACCCCGGCATGGACGAGCAGGTTTTCCACGGAAACGCCAGGATGGCGCTAACAGTCCCCACAGGGGCCACCCCTCCGGCCTCCACGACGACGCGCGCGGCGGGGCGGGCGCGGGACGGTGCCGCACGTGCCGGGGCCGCGCAGGCGCGGGAGCGGGTCCGCCGCGCGCGCGCGCGCGCGCGCTCCCCCGCGGCCGGCGGGAAAGGGGGCGGGCGCGCGCGCGGGGCGCGGCGGCGCTTGCGTGGCGCGCTGACGCGCGTGGGCGTGGCGCGCTGACGCGGTGGGCGTGGCGCGCTGACGCGGTGGGCGTGGCGCGCTGACGCGGTGGGCGTGGCGCGCTGACGCGGTGGGCGTGGCGCGCTGACGCGGTGGGCGTGGCGCGGCGCGGCGCGCGGCCCTTCCTTCCTTCCTCCCTTCCTTCCTTCTTCCCGTGCCTGCCCCCCCCCCCCCCGCCCCCGCCGCGGCCGGGCCCGCCGCCCCCACCCCGCCCGCCCCCCGCCCGCCGCCCACAAGATGGCGAGCCCGTGCGGGCGGCAGCAGTGCTCCATCGAGAGGCGCGGCGTCCGCCACCAGCTCGATTCGTGGCGACACAAGCTCGTTCACTGTGTAGGTGAGGGACAGCGGCGCGGCGGGGAGGCCGGGACGGGCCCCTAGCGGCGGCGGCGGCGGCGCCGGGCGGTAACGGCGGCCTGCGGGCCCGCCCCCTCCCCCCGCCGCCGCCGTTACCGCCGCGCCCCGCCCTGCCCTGCGCGGGGGGTGGGGGGCGCCGCCGCCGCCGGGTGCTGCCCTTTTGTGCGGCCCCTGTCAGCGCCGCGGGCCCGGCGGGCTCGTGCGCGCCGCGGCGGCCCCTGTCACCGCGCGGCGGCGGAAAGTTGCGCGCTCGGCCGGGCGGGGGCGGCGGGAGGATGTGCGGGCCCCCCCTTCCCCTGCGCTCCCCCTCCTGGTGTCACCCCTCGCTTTATTCCTTTAATCTTTCTTTATTTTCATTTTCCCTTTTTGTGCGGGGAGGGGAGGCCCCAGCGCCCTTCCATCTCGAGGAACTTTCCTCCGCAGCTCGCAGCGCTCCCGGGGGTCACCGAGGCCTCCTCGCCCCGCGCGGTGCCCGGCGCGGTGCCCGGCTCGCCACGCAGCGGGGCTGGCGACGGCCAAGCCGCAACTTCGGGCGCGCTCCCCGAGCCCCGCAGCCCGCGCGGCTCTCGCCCTCCTCGCCCGCGCTCCCGAGGGCTTCTAACTGAGCGTAAATCCTCCTCGCGTTATTTTTAAATATGCAAATGTGGCCGTAATCTGCGCGCCGCGCGCCGCGTGGGTAATCTGCACCGGCGGCCGCACTTGGGTTCCTCGCGCGCCGACTTAAACCTCTTATTGTCAGTTAGCTCCGCGCCCCGCTTCGATACCGGGGATTGGAAGCACCATTTTTCATCGCAGCAGAAACGCGAGCTGCTGCCAGGGATATTTTGGGCTCCGTCTTCATGTGTAAATTTCTGTAATGGGAAGCACATGTTAGATGCTTGTTAACTCCAGATTAATATGAGCAATTAACTTTTTTTTTTTTTTTTTTAATTTTGAAGCACACAGGGATTCAAGGGTAATGTAATTGCTGGGAACTGCAGACTTTTTTTCTGCAAGTGTTGGGTTTTCTTTGCAGTTGATTACTGATGTTTCTAGATCTGATCTAGGCAGGTTTATTTTGATTCCAGACAGTAACTTTGCTTTATTAGGAATAGCTTGTTACCTCCTGTATCCACCTGAGGAGGCTGTTTTTGACTTCTGTCTCCTGTTCTTGTTGCCTCTTACTTTGACTGCTGGAGATCACCTGTTCTAGTCCTTTCTAAGCTCCCTGCTTGCTGTATGTCACCTTGTCTTCCTGCCTCCTCCTTGATGCTTAGGAATTGGGTCATCCCGAGTGCTCCGATGCTGCTGTCCTGCTGCCCAGAACTTGCCCAGATAACTGTGAGGGGTGAAGGGGGGAAGAAGGCACTGGCGGTTCAAGAGCTGCTGCTGAAGAGCTTGTCCTGGCTTCAAACACACAAATTGTCTGTTCCTTCTGCTGCTCTTTGGGAACGACGTGGGTAGCTGCACAAGTTATCTACAGCCTGAAAGAAAACACCAGGCTGTTAAAGTTCTTAGCAACCCCGAGTGCTAAAACTTAAAACAAACAACTCTTTCCCCCCCACCCCATGTATACACACCCTGTTCAACTTCCCTGTGCCCATTTACATCGCCAGCCCCTGGAGAACCTGCTTTCTCCTCCGTGCCTTCCATATCTCTGCTGAACACTTAAATTGATAGGCTTTTTGTCCTTGTGAAAAATTTCCTTATGTGAAAGTCCCTCTGTATGTGTTTAACAAAAGATGTTGTGAATGCTGGTAGGCATGGAGCTGGCTGGGGGTTTTTTGGAGGTAAAGTACAAAAACATAAAAAAAAAGTCCAAAGTGTAACAGTACTGTGAGACTTTATCTTGATGGTACTGTGTCATAAATAGTTTGAACCTCAAATTGATCAGTTTTATGAGATCTCGGGACCTGCCCTGTTCCTAGTATCAATCTTGCATAAATTGTAAGGTCATATAAATGTGTTAATTGTAGCCTGTTTCTTTTTTTGACTTTTTTATTTTTTTTAAACCCTTTGTAATAAGTCTATGGGGGGAAAAATATCACACTACTCGGAATATCCAGTGAAAACTGTACTGTGATCTCTACTCCTAGCTCCAAACATATCTCAGTTGTCTCTCTCAGTGGATTTTGACAACGTTATATGAGGCTTGAAATTTGACCTACTAAACGGTGCAGTGCTCTATTTTATCTTGGCCTTTCGTAAAAGTCTTAAGAGATTGTGCCTAGAACAAATGCAAACATATAAACACGAGGAAGTAAAGTATGAGAAAATCCTTCGTGTCGCTCCAGAAATAGCCATTCATATTTAGTCCTGAAAGCCAGCGTGCAGTGTGTGGGATCCTGTCGTTAGCATCTTCCCTGGAAAAGTCATTTGGATAGCACACAATGTGGTAGTCAAAAGCACACAGAGCCTGTGGTTTGAACAAGTGTCGGGGGCAGCAAAAATGGCTTAAGTCGCTGTCTTCCTCCTCGGGTTCCTCGCTCCTGCAGCCTGCACAGCTCTCGGCGCTGGCTCGCCGTTGAGGGGGACACAAATCCAAGCATTAGCATGAGGAAGATATGCGAGTGCGTGGCTGGAGGAAGGCTGGAGGGCGGGAATGCAGCAGCGGAGGCGCAGGTCCTCTCAAACCTCTCGAGCTGCACCTGCAGTTGCGCCAGCACGGCCTGGAGCGGGGGGATAGATAAGGCTTAAACCTCCCTTCCTTCTCATATGTATTTGAAGGTCTCTTTGGTGAGCGGAGGGGGGTGCGTGAGAGGACCGCAAGCTGTGGCCTGAACATGGGGGCAAAATGTGGAGAAGGGATGTAGTTACAGAGTTCAAGCTCTCGGTGCTGTGGAACGTGCTGGCTGTCAAACGGCAGCGTGAGGAGCTGAGCAGGAATGGAGAGCAGCGAGCTCACGCTGTGATGGCAGCGCTGAGATCCTAAAACTTGTTACACTTGGTGAGGATTCATCCACGAGCATGAGGAGTGGTTTGGGGTTTTGTTTTTCCCCTACTCCTCTTTCCAGCTTCCATTCGCTTTCTGTCCAGACACTTGCAAGTGAGACCAGCTCAGCGAAGGAATGAGGACACAGAGGGGGGAGAGACCCTACAGATCCCTGAAACCTTCCTGACACTTCCTTTATGGGCAGTAATAGCACTGCAATTCTGTGCAGTTACTGGAGTGATAGTTTCAGGTGATTGCATGCACTTCTCCTAGCTGCTGGTGCTTGGCCTTTGTTAAATATTAGCTGCGCTCTTGGAGACTCTTTGAATTACAACCTGTGTAGGGGGTGGAGGCACAGGTATGCGTTAGCCGTCTTCAGCAATGATGCTAATTTTAGGAGCAAAATGGTGATTTAAAAGGCAAAACCAGCTCCCACATTAGCTTTTCAACCATCCTGAGCTCTGTGTTTAATTGTGAGCATCTTCAGCATTTTTTTTAAGCCTCTTAAACTGTCAGAATAAGCTGGACTAATTTCTGTGGGGTTTGTTTGTTTGTTTTGAAGTAAACGCTGTTGGTAAAGCATTGCAACCCAAGTACCTGAGCTGTTCCTTGGTGCTGACTGGCTGAACAGTGGTGCCCTTCCTTGAGTTTAGGCATCTAGCTAAAGTGTGAGCTTCACTGGAAAAAACCAGTATTATTCAGCAGGAAATACTGATCAGCTAATACTAACCAGGAGAAGCTGTGTAACAGTTGAATAATTCAGAAATCTTTATTAGATTTTTCTTATCTTGTATATTACTTGGGTATAGTTCCAGCTGCTATGTGATACTACAGCTGATATGAATTAGTTGTTGCTTCCAAAATATGGAGCAGTTGGCTGTGTTATCCCATTGTTTTGGAAGCAGGCTTTGAATCTCCGAGTGTTTAACAGAGTTCTAGTTCAAAGGGTAGATTGTATTTCTTTGTACCAGAATAAGGAAGCTTATTAGTTATTGCACTCATGGTGATGGAAAGTAATAATAAAAATAACAAGTTAGCTGAAATTGGGCTAATATAAAAAAGGCAAGTATAGGATATTTCTAAACAGCGGTATCTACCCCCATTCCCCCCCGCAAATGGTGCTCTGCCTTATTTCAGCCTGCCTGTAATGTAGACGCAGCTTGTGACAAGTTGTATTAAGGCAATTTGCATTAATAGGAATCCCTGGTACAAAAACTTTCCATGGTGGTAGCTAAAGGCTTGTTCACTAAGATACAATCTACACACAAATATTTTTGCCTGTTGGCGCTGTGGATGTAGGGAGGGAGATCTGCCCTTTTGTGATGAAGTTATGCCAAGAAAAAAATATTCAAGGCAGCTGTCATTTAAAAATAAAAAGCTCGAGTTATAAGGAATGAAATTTTTGCAGCTTGCTATTTAGCTTTATTTTAAATGTGCATGAAAGGGTGGTGTGAATCTGAAGTACAATAGTAAAAGTTAAATTGAAGAGGAGGAATCTAGATCTCCTTCTGATATCTCTTTCGATTTTGAATAAATTGCTGTGTATTTGTCCTTGTTTCACTACTTGAAAATAGAGAATAACCTCTGGCCTCACAGGGACGATACCAGTTAATGTAGGATACAAGACATTGTATGAATACTATTTTTTTTTTCTTTGAAGTGATCTGAATATCTGAATTCAGGTTAGCTTCATAGTCAACCAAACAAAAGCATACTCAAGGGGAAAAAAATCATGAAAAATCATTTTGTCTTGTATTACTGCATCTTGAATTCTTCTTATGGCTGTGGCATGAGATTTTTGGATTAGGCCAAATGATCTAGTTTGTTTTAACACAACCCTTGAATGTAAGTTGGTTTTAATTTGTGCAAAATAATAACTATGGCCTCGAGGAGAGAGGCTTCTCGGGAAACGATCCTCCTCCAGGAAGTACAGTGGGGATTTTTTTGTCTGTTTGTTTGGGGGTTTTTTATTTTTTTTAACAACTTAACTAAAAGTTAATGGCATTGAGTTCATCTGCTCTTAGTAAAATTTATGAAAATAAATTATAGCAATGCATCCTGTGCATGCAGAAGTTAGCCCAAAACATCTAGATAAATCTCTGCAGAGTTTGTATTGATATGTGTATTACAGATATACAAGTTTGCAGCAACGGCACCATTTTAGGAGCGTCTGTGACGCTGTTCAAATTCTTGAGCTATTTTTTGGCAGTTTGTGTCACATACTGATGTTAGTCCAAATGCTGTCGTGTTGAGAAATCTAGCATATATTTTCATTACTGATGGGTGATATGCAAACCCCTGTGCTCGATTGCCCTCTGCAATCCCTAGGAATCCCTACTGCAGCATACGCACGACTTTGTGGCAGGCATTCATATTTTGTATCCAGAAAGTTGTGTTCTTGCAGGACTAATGTAGAAGCAACAATGGGAGTCTTCCCTATAAGTCAGTTTGGGCAATGTTTCTGAAAAATGGCTGTTTTATAAGGTTAAAGAAAGGCAGAGGTCTTGTACCGACAAGGAGAGGGAGTGGTAAATACTGCAAATAAATACGGAAATATAAAGATGAAAAGGCTGCAGTGCTTTGTGGGATGTTCCCAGTCCTCTTCCTTACCCTCCCATGAACACGTCTTCATCCTCATTAAGAGAATGAAGCTGCAGTTCTAATAACTTACCTGGATGGATATTTCTAGTTCTCTGATGGATACAAGACTTCCCCCATGCATGGGGAAAGGCAGAGGAGGAAGAGTTGTGTTATTTAGCTCTTATTAAGCGAGTCTAAGGAGGGTTTTTTTGACTAAGCACAGACTACTCCGTGCATGTTCACTCCCTTGCTGTAGAGCAGACCGCTTCATTCTCTTTCTCCAGGGCATTGCGGGTTGTACCCTGCTCGCTCCCTGAGAGGGAACTGTGGGCTTTGCTGTCCCAACCTTCTTGCTGGGTGCCCTTGTCTGCAGCATCCATTAATACACTGCATTTTTTTCCAGCTCTTCCCAATATCTTTACAGGCTTCTGTGGTTCCTCAGGCTTCCTTCCAACAAGTCCATGGGGCCTCAGCCTCTTTTGGGAAACGAGAGCTTCAGCTTCCTCCTCCTTTCTTGGAGAAGCGTGTGTGCTGTTTTTCCTCTGGTAATCTTCAGAACATCTACCTTCAGCTTAGATTTAGTTTTTAGTGTGTGGTGTAGTACCAGGTGTTCTCTTATGGCAACCTTACCAAAACTCAGCTCTTGAACTGAGTAGGAGGCTTAAGTTAGAGGCCGACGCTGCCCACACCTTGAAGATGAAGTGAAGGTTACAGCATTTCAGCGTTTCTGCAGGATGTCTCTTCTCATTCAGCAAAATCACAATTAGATGACATGTCCGTTTAATTTGCCACTCCTCTTAAAGAGAAAAGATGGCCCTCCTGATGCGTGTGCTAGAGGCTGGAGCAAAGTGGCCACACAGGGAAGACTTGCAGGGAGACAAAGGATGTTCCTTATGCCCTGGGGACCATGATATTTTATGGGAGGGAGAAGAGAGGACTGGACAAGAGCCCAGTATTCATTAACAAAGGAAGCTTTCAGGAACTGAATCCATCAGCGTGGAAAGACATCAGAGGCCACCAGGCAATCTTAACTCTTGAGCAGAGTTTACTAATGAAAAATCTCCTGGTTCTCTTTGAACTTTTAAAATATATACACTTATAATACAGACATTTAATATTTACCTGAAGGATTACATAGAGCAATCTCTATAAAGAGCTGCTGTTTTTAGGTTAGAGTGATGGTGGTCTTGTTATGAAAGTGTGCTAGCTAGCAGGTAGGAAGAGGAACAGCTAATCAAGATTAAAAAGTTCTCCATTTCTTGACTTTTTGTTGTTACATTAACAAAAGGATGTGACAGCTCCACCCCGCAGCCTGCGATTGCTGACCCTACTTCTCAGTATGTGACACTATTGCTGTCCCTACTGTTCCCCTAAGATCACCGTCGGTTCCAAGTCATTCCCCTGCAGGCCACTGCTGTTTGACTTGCTTTGCTACCGTGTGTATGTCAGAAGCAGCAGCTTACTGTGGTACCTGTGTTACCTATACACTGCACGGAGCCTCTGCCTTGCAAGAACAGGCCACTTCTGCAGCTGTTAAACTCCCCATGGCAATTCATGTAGAAGAGCCTCTCGCATACCCAGCCTCCCCTTAATGTAGGGTGACTTTTGAGGCTTGGTCCCTGGATCGCTGCAGGGTTGATCAGAGCAAGGTACTTGTGCGTTTTAGGACTCTTGCACTTGGGAGAGCCTTCTTAGCCTCTGTCTGCTGTCCTCCAGTGATGGATTCCTTAGGAAATGTATTGGAATGTGTGTTTAAAAAAAAAAAAAAAAAAAAAAAAAAAAAGACAAGACTGTGATTAGAGCTAATTAGCGTAGTTTGACTGCTCACAACTAACTGGCTTGCTTGGCTTTTGCCTTATACTTGGTTCCTCTGGTGATTTGGCAGTTTTATCCTTTCATGAACAGGTTGAAGGCAGGCTAGTGATCTAGTAGACTTTGTTTCAAGTTTGGTCTCCTGATTTGTGGTTGTGACCAAAGTGCTGAAAGCTGCTTTCTAGTTGCCGCTTAATCATGTATCTCTTGATACATTTCTGAAAACATGCCACTGTATACTTAAAGATTTTTTTCTTTTGTAGAGGTGGATGCTCAACTTTCATTTTGCTCTGCATAACCAAGAAACTAGAAATCCATGGGAGTCGTTTCCTTTTTTTTTTAACCTAAAGAAATTTAAAAGCAGTCGTCTTAAAGTAGGGATCCCACTTGCATCTTTTGCAAAAGGAGGTAGCATAACTACTTTGTCCCTAGCTTTCCCTTTTATATTTTGAAGTGAGGAGGGGAACGTACTTCATGAGGTACTGTAATCTCTCTTTAGGTGTTTCTACCAAAGGTCTTGCTGAATGTTTAAAAAAGAGTGAGAAAAACAAAAGAGGACATCTTAGTCGTACAAAACGGGCAATGAGGAAAACTTCCCTTAGAAAAAAATATTCAGCAGTTGTTGTTTGATGACAACTTCCCAATCTAATTAACCTCACAGCTAAGTAAGGGCCTGTTCCTGGTTTTAAACTTTCTCGAGCTCCCCGTGGAGCCGCTGTTCTCCTCGCACAGCCGCGAGCGGGACGTGGTGCCCGTGGGCAGCGGTGTCGCTCATCGGTGCGCGGCGGCTCAGCGCCCTTCCGAGGGCACGGCCGCGTGCGAGGTGATGCCTATGTGCAGCTCTAGGCAAGTTCTGCACTTCAGAACTGCTGCATGGCACACGTATGCTGTGTCTCTGTAACCAGGAGGGGCCAAAATCTCTTGGAGGAATATGTGTTTTTGTTTTTGCTCTTTGAAGTGTCTCCCATGAATGTTTAGATTGTTCTAATTTATACTTGGGGGATAACTGCAGTATGTATAGTCCTAATTCTGATATTTTTGATCAAATACTTAACTACTCTTTGTATGTTTTTCATGTGTGTGTGTGTATATATATATATATATTTTTTTTTTGCATGTGTTTTAAATGCTCTTCTATTCTCCTTATCCTGTGCATTCATACACAATAGCACACATATAATCACTTGAAACTGTATGGGAAGGTGCTATGAGAATCTGGCTCACATGCCTCTCAGGAATATTCCTGAAGAGTTTACAGAAATCGCAGCCCCTTGCGATCGCTCTTGCTTCTGAAGTTTTTCTTGAGAAATACGCAACGAATTGGCAGTACACGAGTTCAGTGCTCAGTTGAGACAGGGTATGCTGAGATCTGTTTTTTGGGTATGCACTTTGAATTCTGCAGGAACTCAATGTTTATCTCTTGAAAAACGCTCTTGCTGTTGAAAGAAGGCCTGTGTTTTCTTGCTGGGGTCTCTGAAATCAGCAGTTTTCAGCCTGGAGCTGTCGAGAAGAAATTTTGCAAATTCAAACCTATTACCAATAGATTTAAAATATGTGGGGCCTTCACACTTCTTAGGAGCCCACAGTCTGAAAATTACTGCTCTGAATTATTTCTAGATGAAGACTTTTCCTTGCCAAAGTGTTTGTAGGTGTTTTAGAGCTGATGTTTAGTCATCTATTAGGTAAGGCTTGAACTTTACCTTTTCTTTCTCTTCTGGTACATAACTATATCAAAATATATTTTATCCAGAAATGGGTATTGATGAAGAGACTAACTCCAGAAATCTTCGTCTTGAAAGCTAACTTTTGGAAAAAGGTTAGAGTGGTGTAAGTAGGTCTATTTAAGTGCTGCATCCCCTATATTCAGGCCCCCGTATTTTTCCTTCCAAGAAACTTGCTGAGAAGTCCAAACTCCTGCCATACAACTTGTGCCAGATCTACAGATTCCGTTAGTATTTTCCCCTCGTGGTTGTGAGGGGAACCCAGAATACAGGAGCGTGAGTGTCAGCTGCTGCGGTGCCGGTGCCGGGCCTTGGCAGACGTCCTGAAACAACAGGTAAAACGGCCCTCCTGGTCTCAGGAGGACGTTTGGTTTTTCTGTGACTAAAAGGTGTTTGAAGTAGGAGTTCACACTAAGCTGTTGATACTCCCTGGGCACGTTGCAGTTCCCGGAGCCCAAAGAGCCTGCATCCTGCCCACTCTTGCAGCTCAGTCACTTTTCCTAGAATATTAGTGGATGTCACAGGCCGAATGCACCCGCAGCACCAAACTGAATGTAGAGATTGGGGGTTGCTCTGCTCAGCAAGTTACTCAGTTTCAAATTAGATTAAAAATTGACTTCATAAGTTAAAGATGTTGCAGAATTGTGGTCCCCTTTGCCATGGCGGCTGTGCTCCTTGCCTGGAATAAACAGATTGGTTCTTGTTCCTAAATCATCTGTTTGCCTGTGACTAATCTTGAATTCGTATCTTCCTGCTTTGTACTGAATTTTGTGCTCCAAATGAGAACAGCACATAGGCCTTTAAATTTCCTCAGCCTTCAGTAGCCTGAGGACTCATCCTGTCCTTAGGATAGCAGATACTTTTTGTAGCTGGTGCCTCTTTTTTAACCCCCAAGCATGTAACTTCAGAACGGAACCATGTAAGAGCAGTGCTATAGCATTTCCATTTTAAGGAGTCCTAATGGGGACTTTATTTCGTTGGAACATGCGTTTAATAGAATCTGATACTCTATTTTTAACTTATAAAGAAACATTATTAAAAAAAATAAGGAAAAAGATGTTTTACTGTGATATTGTTGTTCTGTAACTCCCCCCACTCCAAGAATATTAAGACCTTCAATGTCATAATTCTTCCTGCTTCCTATGTATCATTTCTCACTATCTGTTTCCACTGAGTCCAGCTCCTCAGGAATGTACAATGTTTGAGCATCTTAATTATCTTACTAAGACTTGGTAGGATATATTAATCTGGAGATTTTTTATTTGGTATTGTCAGCTGATCTGTCCATATTATCAAAAAAAAAAAAAAAAAAAAAAAAAGAGGTTAAGTGCACTGGAAGGCTACGACGCAGATGGGAATTCCGGAGGAGCGCGGAGGGGAAGGCGTGTGCGGAGAAGCGAGGCACAGTTTGGTCCATGCTGGTTGGTGTGCTGAACTTTAGCAGCTAGTGCACTTGTGATGACACCTCAGCACTTCAGGAAAGTAAGCAGTTATATTTGGAAGCACTTCATTCTGCATTTTTCAGGACTAAAACTACTAGATCTACAAAAAAAAAAAAAAAAAAAAAAGTGAAAATGCTAGTTTCCAAAAAAGGCTTTCCCTGTTAGCATGCTGACCCTGGAAGCTGCTTGAGGCTCTCTCACCTTTGCCTAGCATGGGGAGCTCGAAGGGCTTTCCCCTTCTGTAAGCAAACAGGTGTAATTCTTTCATGCTCAGCTTGGGGGAAGAGATGAGAGATTCTTGTCATCTCATCTTTGAGGTGGGTACATCTTTCTGGGCAGCACTACAGCATGCTGAGAGCAAAGATTGCCATGATTCTGCCTGAAAGCAGCACACGCAGCTGATCTGGGAGCTGGTTTGTACTGGCACATTTGTAAGGTGGGAGCACTGAATTCATAGCGTGGTTTTGAGATTCCCTCATTTGCAACAAAGCTTTTTTTTTTTTTTTTTCCCCCCTCAAATCTGCCTGATAGTTTTCTAGTTTTCCTGTGCAGCTGCATGTGGGTGTGATTGGAAACTGGACCCCGAAATCAAGATTTGAGCAGCCTTGGCTTTCAGTTAGTGAAGCAGGTAAATAGGCTTGGGCTGTTCATGCAGTAACTGACTGGCTCCCCTCTCTTTGCAGTCCTGTTCCCCAGCAGCCTAGAGCTGGAGGCAAAGGCAGAGTAATTCCAGTGCTGCTCTTAGGAATGTGATCTTTCACTTCAAGTGGCCGTGCGGAAGGTCATATACTCACAGCCGTTTTTATCAGCATGCAGAATAGCTGTCTCCAGGCTTTCAGTCTCCTTGGTAATGTGTTCTTTTACTCAGGTGATTTTCCCCTATTAGTTCAGCCTAAAGGGAGGCTAAATAAGATAGAGCTGAACGTGAGCTAAAGGGACACCATAGCCTTAAAACATCCCACGAGTCTTTCTGTTAGGAACAAGTGAAGGAAAAATGCCCTCCTCTAAAATTAGGTCTCTCTCGAAAATCCGGATTTATCAAACTGCACAAAGTTAGGTCAAACCTGGCAAAGGATGCCTTTAGAAAAGGAGGTGATAACTTTAAGTGCTGTTTCATTACTTGCCTTGTTTGAAACCACTGACAGAATAACCGTGTAGCTCAAACAAAGAATTAAAATATTTTTGTTGTTGTTCTTCCGAATTAAATGAGGTATGAGTACCATACTAGGTGGTGTAGTTAATTTAGCTGAGAAATATTTCTGACAAATCAAGAGACAGGCAAAAGCAAAGGCCAGTCTGAGCAACAAAAGAAAACTGGTGAATAAATCTATCCTTAGATAGATGTTTCTAGTTTTCTTTTTTCCGTGGTAAGCCTAACCAAACATAAAACGACGTGTCTGAGGGGAAAGTGTGACTTCATTTGCAGGTGCTGGAACTAGATTAAACTGGTAGTCTTCCAGATGCCTCTTAAGCAATTTTGGAAAGAGGCAAAATACTTCTCCCTCCTTAGACAAATAGATTTGACCTTTCCTCTTATGAGAGATCAGGCAGTATATTCTTCTGAAGCCTTCGCTTCTTCATATCCTAGCATGAAACTTAGGGTAGTGTTTGAGGAAGGACTGGAAGGAGAAGATGGGTAGGTTCTGCCTTTTATTTGTAAAGCTTAGGAAGCCAAATAGAAATTATCTGGAAAAAAAGCTCTTCTAATAGCTTACTGTTTTCAGTTCATGAGTTAAGGGTTAGGGCAGATTAGAGACTTGCCTAGATAGATGCTTCAAGAGTACCTTTCTAAGGAAAGCTGCAGCAGAAAATGGTATACAAGAATATTTAATAGAATTCACTTACTTTCAAGCAATTATTTTTTTTTCAAGGCAAAGCTAAACATTATGCTCCTTTTTTGAGTATATTGCATCAAAGTAATGTAAGAAATCTGTAGAGATTCTGAAAAGGTACGGAATTATTCTCTGTACAAAATCACTTTTTGACTGGAAAATATTGAAACTTATTGGGTACAGTATTATCTTCCTAAACGTGACATTTAATATATGTAGAAGAGGCAGCAAGAAACATTCAGTAGGCTTTTCCTCTGCACAGGGGAGGGAGACCTGTCCGGATAATCTCGTCACGCTGGAGCTGCTGTAATAACACATCTCCGTGTGGCTCTGAACAAGCAGCGAGTCCCTCCAGGAGATAAAGGGGTGAGCAATAACTCAGATACCGTTGCCTGACAAATGAGGACTGTACCTCACTTATCCTAAAATAAGCAATGCTGCAATTCCACCCCAGGAAAACAAAATACATCTAAGGGATGTGTAACTGGAAGTGACTTTTCCTATAAAAACACAGTTCATGGTTTTGCACAGTTGTTTTTAATCTAGTGTAAACTTGAACTGTTGCAGAGAGGGGACCCTCTTACCACTGTCTTTGTGCTCCTGCCCTCGCTCGTGTAGGTGCCCGATGAACCAGGTAGGGAACTGATCCCTGACTCGTCTTGTCCCACTGTGCAAATGCGAGAGGAGAAGAGTGGGAACGACCTTGCAGTGTAAGTGTGGATTTACAGTGAATTAACGTGCCAGGTAAATCATAGACCAGAAAGCCTGCATGGCTTTGAAGCTGGCATGAAGGTTCCAGTCTAGTCATCTGCACAATAATCTGTCTTACGGTAACTTTGGATAAAGGAGTTGTGAAATTTTTAGTTGCTTTGCCCTGTTTTTATGGTTAATTTACGCATACTTTTCACACCCATGCATGCACGTATTTTGCTGTTGTTGCTTCCTCCCTCTCCGTCTTTAAAACTTACTTAGCTGCTGCCTTGTTAGTGAGCATCAGGTTGTGATAGGTCTCCACTCGGTAGATATTTTTCATCCAAGACAACCCCTGTGTGGCTGTTCCTTTTTGCTGGAATATGCAGGACCAACCAATCTTCGCCAAGTATCAAACTCCTCTTTGGGAGACGGATAGGATTCCTGTTCCTTTCCATCACTCCACAAGCAGAAACTGTGGATGTCTTGGCTATAGATGTCCAAAGGATAGCTTGCTTCAGAAATCAATCTGCTTAGCAGTTGTCAAGAGGAGGGAAGATCTTCAGTCTCCTGTTTCCTCGTGATGGTGCAGAGCAACTGAAGCACAAGCCTCCAGACTGGAGCTTGTTCTTTAGATACAGTGACTTGATAGGCAGAAATGTGGCTTCTGTGGGGGTGTTTTTCCTCTGTGCATAAGTCTTCCTGAAAAGCAAAGGCCTGACAGCCCTTGAAAGATGAATACTAGTTATTTAAACTTCTGCATTTCAGCATATGTGGCTGAGAAGTAAATCTCTTACAGATTTTCCAAAGGTGCAGTCAGTTCTGTCCTCCTGTTGCCTGCCCTTGCAGCAGAATGCTGCAGGTGTCCAATGTGATAGGTAAGGGGGTGTTGTCGTTATTGGGAAAGTAACTTAAAGGCGAGACCAGGGTGAGGAGGGTTTATTCCCTTTTGTGAGTAGCTGAGCTAGCTGTTTTGGTTCCTTTCCCCAGTGACCACATGAATAAATCCGAACAATACGAGGTTGAGTTGCACCTGTAAAAATCGACTCGTTTTCTTAGCTTCCTCCTGCTTCTGCACAAAGCCATGAGCAGCACAAGTACTGGAAGAACCTGCTGCGTAGGCTTATGCTAACCATATGTTAACATTGCTTTAAAAAAATTAAACCCTACCTCCTGCAGAACTCGATTTGTTGTTGAGAAGAGCTTTCCTTTTGCTGGAGTGAAAGGGAATTTTTTCAGTCCCTGGCAATTATGTGAGGAGGAGATGGCTATTGTTACTGGCTCAAAAATGGCCCAAAACTTTTGATTTTCCTGCTACCTGATGCCTCTGCAACTCCAAACTGTTTTTCAATGTAAATATTCAGCTGACTGTCCTCTGCTGCTGCTTCTAGGTTACTTTTGGTTTACTCGTTCTTCCCTTACCCCCAGGTTTTCTCAACATGGAGTGTTTGAAGTAATTTTTCATGACGCATTTTGTTTCTAAACTAACTTTGTTTTCTCTTTAGGTCATTTATGTATTTGTATTCGTTAATGTTTGTAGCATCTTCAAATGTAGTATCCTCTGTGAATTGAACTAACATGCTGTTTACCCTTTCTTCCAGATCCAGTTTCTGATCCTACTTCCACATTTGGGAGTATGCAAGGGACAAACACATCTCTTTGCGTAGCTTGACTGGATATCCCAAGACTAGGATGTTAGTATACTTAAACATTTTTTTTTTCATTAAAATGTTGCCAGTATCTTAAATGCAAATAGATAATATATTTTTTGAAATGTAATTAGCTTTATTGGAATTATGCATTTTCAGAATCCTGCTGGTAGATACAGTTTCTCTACAGTTTGACTGGTGCTTGTTAATGACTTCAAAAATGGATGCACGAGTAAAAGGATTTCACAGTTGTTTTTAAATGAGCCAGGCTTATTTAGCAGTATTGTTTTAGTATTCATTCTTGAAAATCTTGGCTCCTGTCTGAGAAGCTTTACTGCAGATTAATTCGGGAACATATAAAATCTTTAGAATGTGTTCAAGATATAGATATTTATGAAATACCACTTCAGACTTCTTAATGCATGAGTGTAAGCCCAGGAGAGATTTTAAATACTTGGAATAGTGAAATATTCTATTATTCTATTGAAATAGCTGCATCAAATAACCTCAGTGCACAATATTTTAACAGTTGCTTTTTTCTTTTTTTTTTTTTTTCTTTTCTTTTTGCTCTGCATTGCAGATTAGATAATTCTGGTACTTGTCTGGAAGAAGATCTTATGCTAGACTTCTTTTGAAAATGCGATAATACAGCCGCCTTTTAAATGTGTTTTGTGATCGTGTAGCTATTGCAAAACAAGATATTGCATGGTTTCTGTTATGTAAGCAATTGCCTTGCAATAATTAGCAGTTCAAAGCTGATGAAGTCAGTGTTAAGAAGTCAGTGTTAAGATAATGTACTATTTTTGAAGTATGTATTCTTGACTTGATCACCTCTTGAAGCATCTCGTGTATTCAAATACTACTATATTTAATTGAATTATTTATTGAAACACTATTGTAAGCAACTGCTTGAATTACAGAAGTGAATTTGATGCTGATATCTCACATGTTCACAGAATCACCGAACGGTTAAGGTTGAAGGGACCCCTAGTCCAACCCCCTGCTCCAGCAGGGGCACCTAGAGCACGTGGCACAGGGTGGCATCCAGGCGGGTTTTGAAGATCTCCAGAGAAGGAGACTCCACAACCTCTCTGGGCAGCCTGTTCCAGGGCTCTGTCACCCTCACAGGAAAGAAGTTCATCCTCATATGGAGATGGGAACTCCTCGTGTTTTAATTTATACTCCTTACCCGTTGTTCTGTTGCTGGCCACCATCGAGAGGAACATATGTTGAACCTAACCATGGGTTTTGCAAGATCCTCCTCCCTACTGTTCTTGTGTGCTTCCACTTTTGTCCCCTTTTAGATGAAAGGAGCCTTCTCGTCATGTGGTTTGAATTCATTTTGTTATTAAAGCTGTTATCAATCTTCCTAGCTAACATGTTAAAGTAATTACAGTTTCTCCGTTTAGGTTTCTCACTTCTGCTGTCCAACTCTATATGGGTAGTAATTTTAGGTAAGATTGCAGTTCTCCTTTGGTGTTCTCCTACACTGACAAACATTCTTAGAAGAATTTGTGCTAGGCAAGTGTAGTATTTTTGAAAACTGGTACTTTGTTTTGGTAGTGGCTTGATTCTTCTTGTCACCCCTCTTGTGTTGTGTGTGTTGTTGTTGTTGTTTGTTTGTTTTTTAAAAAACATCTTTGAGTCTTATTATTTGAATTTTACAAAGTCTGTTTAAGCAAAATATGTCCTGGAAGTTTAGTACTTCCTGAGGCTGTGGTTGTGAATGTGTTTATGCTATCAAGGAACACTTTAAAACAAACAAAACCACTTTCTGAAGTGCTTTTTCACCTCTGAAGTTTATAAAATTGACACAAGTGGCGAGTAAGCTATTCGTCTAACATTCTGTTTTCCTGGCTTCTTGCTTATACCATCTTCTGCAATCATTGCTCATTCTTCATGCCATACTTTATCTTAAGATATCTGCAGTTAGTGCTGCTTCAGACTTTCTTCCTTAGGATCAGATGATTAGCACATAGCCTGCAGAAGCACCATTTGTATAGCATTCCTTCGTTATTTATATTGTTGTACTGCCAGAAATTCCTAGCTGTAGACTAGGAAATCCATTTATGGAATACTTTCCTGAAAGGACAGATCAGAAGTTAGAAAAAGAGCTGCATTGGATGTAAGTGGACAGTGACCCTGACCTTAAAAGCTGAAGCTTTTCTAGCAAAGTAGCACTCAAAAATGTAAAGTGCTTCTGTTTCTTCATAGAGGGGTTGTTACAGGATATTTCAGTCTCCACTGAGTTCAGTCCCACAGTCTAGTGTGGAATGCTAAGTGGAAAAAGCTTTGTGTGCAGATTACCTGGATGTTCAATTCAGACTCCAAACAAAGGATCAGTGGTAAGCAGAGCCTTAGAAGCTGGAGTATTCTCCTAGTGTTTCTTTGTTTTCTTAGGCCAGTTACTTAACACCAAAGATGGTCTAAGTATTAGAGACCTTTCTGTTGAGGTACCTGTTGTAAAATTGGATCAAGAATGGCTGATGTGCAGAAACCCATAAGTTGATTGGCTGTAAGGGACCGTTCTGAGGGTCTGCCACAATGCAGTAGTGTTGAGAAACTTAGGGTAGAGGAAAATATGGAATTGCTGTCTTAAGTTCTGCTCACGTACTCTGTTTCCAAGGAAAAAACTCCAACTAGACTAAAGTTCTGAGAGGGGAGCCTGGCCTTGCTTTAATACCTTGATTAAAGGTTGGACTTTGTAAAAGGCCAAGTGTGAGCTGTACTTAGGAATTCTAGAAGCTCTGGAGTGAGCACAGTTGAAAAGACTGAGCAGTGATGAAAAGTGGCACAAAACTTTGACTTGAGGAAGGCTTAATGATGATAGTGGGAGCTACAATTACAGTTAAATACTGGGCATAATTTTGATATCCTGTGTGGTCATCAAGTATGATATATTCCCTATCCTATAAATTTTCCATCCACTGAATCCTGGGGGCTTTATTCTGAATGTGATCTTCAGCTCTGAGCCAGTACCTAGTTCAAGTATCTGCCAAAGTGAAAGGTGTTCCCAGGGAGCAAACAGCAAGGTTAAACAGAGCTCTTGGTTTCTGCAGTGTTACTAAGTTGTCCCTGGTCCTGCCACTTGTTCCTGCTGACATAACTCTATCAGGTCGGGATTTATTACTCTAGAAATAGTGTGTGTGTTTATATAAATATATATATGTGTGTGTGCATGTGTTAGTATTCTCTTCGGTTCAGTGAATGTACAGTTATTTGTACTGCAGATCAAACAGAAGAGTGTGAGTAGAAGTGACTAGTTTTAAGCAGTCTTTTCTCCAGTCATTGTTGCTATTGAGGAAGAAAAAGATAAGCTAACTGTAATTCCAAATTTAGTCATATACAAAATAGCCTAGAGAAAGTAGGCGGCTCTCGTGTAAGTTGTGTCTATAGGCATATTTTGTGGAACTGATGATGTATATCTGAAGCTAAAAGGTTAGTAAAGTTCAAAGAATTGCTGTATGAAATGATGCAGATATTACACGGCTTTAGAAATGGGACAGATTTATCGAAAACTTGCTCTTTGGGAAGAATGCTTCCCAAAAGAGACTGCTGCCAGTCTGGATTGAGTAATGCTCCACTGTGCCTGGCAATGGCAGTTCCCACGAACTGCTTATATGGTACCAAATTGCTTTACGGCTATAATCTGTAGTTATAAAGTTCCCAGCACCTGTGCTAGCAACTCTGCCTCCAAAGGAATATCAGGGCTTGCAACTTCTAAGGTTATATATATGCAATAAACATGCAAATGAAGCACAGGTAAGGATATTTCTGCTAACGTTATAGTGATAATCCAGCTTTATCTTTGGTGCTATCCCAAAGAGTTATCGTGTGCTTGCTTTGTACCATTGTGCTGTTGCAGCTTTTGTCGTGCAAATTAAAGCTCGTGGGGTTAGTTAGCTTTACTGTGCACCTATTACACTGTTTTTGCTTTGTCTTGTGGATTCACACGTGCATCACTGAAAGTGTGTCTCTGTGACAACTGTTACATTTAGACATTATGTTCTGCTTTGTAGCTAATATGAGTTCTATGCTAATGCCTAAACTCTTAAGATGCTTCCCTCCGCATGCCAGTCTTCCTTTTCCCCCTTCCACTGCCCCCAAGTTATCCTTCTATTTTTGTGCAGTTGCTTGCAGTGCCCAATGGGTTTGGCCTAGATCATCCTTTCTTCTTTGCTGTAGAGATTATACCTGAACAGTCCATTTGGTAAGGATGCTTTTCCAGAGTTTCAGGGAATCCACCTTAAAACATAAAAAAAAAAAAAAAGGCCATATATACCTTTTTTCATTCCTTTATATCAGTGACTCTTGCTCTGTCCCCTCATGGCTGCCACACACACAGATGCTCTGTTTTGCTCTATCTGTTGCAAGATGTTGCAGCCTTTTCCCCTCACCACCACCTGAGTCTTGTGTAATCTCTGATCTGGCAATCACAGATGACAGAGTAAAAAGGCATTGATTTAAGCCAGTGATGAATGACAATCTATAACTGAGCTTTCTGGTGGAAAAGGAGGGGAAACCAAGATGATCTCTGCAGTGTTTGCTACATCACAGCTATGGCTTAGCAGATGCCTTTTCTGCTGGCAGTCTATGGTTCAGCAGACTCTGCAGTTTGTGCCTGCCCTTTTGGGGCTGTTCTTCAGCTGAGTTGTTCTAGGTCGGGTTCACTAGGTTGTAGAGAGTGATGTGGTGAAGGATTGCGCTCCTGGGGTTAAGGAGAAGAGCTTGAACCTGTTTAAATAGAGCTGCTGCAGAATTCGAAATGCAGCCGGGAGCTCGGGTGGTTTAAGCACACCTTTAATGTCCTTTTGTACAATATCAATACATATCTTTTGAGGCCAAGGTGGAAGTCATTGGTGTTTTAAGCTTCATATATACAACTTGTTGGGGGAAAGAGGGCTTTGAAAATGATTTGAGCCTCTGCTGTACCCACCTGCCAGGACAGCTGACTGCCTGATCAGGTACCGGCCCTGCTGTGGCCATGAAGGCAGCTGGAGCAGGGACCTGACCCCGCTGGAAATATAATCTCTTCTGTGGGAGGTATTTTCCAGACAGATCAATTCTCTCTACTGCAAGGCTATTCTAATGCTTGTGCGGGGGTAACATAAGATCCCGGGATAAATACTGGTAGTTAATGAATGTCATCTCAACTTTGCTTGGCAGTGTAGCATTAACAGGCTGTCTCCAAAGAAGAAAAGTTTCAAGATTTTTTTTTTCCAGTAATAAGCAATGCAGTACTACTATATATGGAAAAGGATCCAAGAAGTATTAATGTAATCCAGATAAATATATATATATATTTATTGGTTCTCTAATGTTTTGTGCTGTAGAGCACTCATTCTTGGGCTGATTGGCTCTTTTAATCTCTTCAGAACCTGCCTGTCTCTGGCTTGTATCGCTTTTTCTCAGTGAAAGATTTTCTATGATAGCCTGCTAGGACTTTGGACTTAGAACAATTAAAGGTGCCACCTTTGGACTGAGAGCCTAAAAAAAGGCAAATATAGTTTTGAATACATTTTGCTGTTAAAACATTTTTTCTTATCTAGATGTAATTATACAATTCAGGAAAAACTTTTTTTTTTTCTTTTCTGTTAGAGAGAGCAAAAGGACTATTATTGAAATTCTTCTCTTGTTGTCCTTTGGCATTCTGTGATGTCTGGGTTTTCTGGCTCATTTTCTAAAGTAATAAGTTGCAAATATTTGTGCGAAAAGACTCCAGGATAAGGTCCTGCACTGGTGGTGACAGCTAGTCATATAATATGCTCCTTAGACTTGAGCTAAAATGTAAAGCAAAACCCCCAGTTCTGATGTGAACAGCTAGCCAGATTAAAGGGATGCAGTATCTACAAGCCAGAAGATCTTCTGTCCTTCCCACCCCCACAAATCCCCGTGAAGATTAAAGCTCAGTCTGCCACAGCAGTCAGTGCACCTTGACTTGACACCAAGGCAGACACTGCGAAGAGTCCTTGGGTTTTCTTGAACTCTCCTGCGGAGACTTTTCCTTGCAGATGGGGAGGTTGTGTTAATTCTCTTTTAGATAGCAGATCCCAAAAATTCCCCTGGGGTGGGGAGGGGGAAAACGATCCATATTATGGACCACTTTTGTCTCTGGCAACATGAATTTATAATTTATATATATATATATTTCCTTTTTTCTCTTCTTTTGGCTGTAGAGTGGAGAGATCCTTCTGCCAGTTAGTACTGACCTGGGATGGGAAGACCTGTTTCCATTTTTTGAACTATTTTTTGGACTGCGTTATTGCTTCTTCACTTGTTCTCTGTGCGTCTTCCTTCCTGTAAAGGAGATGAGAACTCGCCGTTGCAGCAGATGCTGGGAGGAAAAAATGCATGAGATGTTGAGGGGCTTTGATAACAAAAGCCAAGCTGACACCTGATGTACCTAAATTCTGGAGTGCAGGGATACGTCTACCCATTTAGAAACTGGTTTGTAGGTGGTTGGCAGGGCTCTCCGTTGTGCAGACGAGTACAGTGCAGCACCGTTGCTGTCAGGACGCGTAGCTGCCTTCCCACCATACTTAGCTCATTAACTTTTAAGTGCCTTGCTGCGAGTATGATATTCCATCAGAGAAAATGCTCTTAGACTTAATTCTCCAAGGGAGAAGAATTGCATTTGCCTGAAAGGATGCTTGAAGAGGAAAGTGCAGATGGGCTGCTACAGTTTCATGTTTAATAAAGTTACAGGCCAGTGGTGGAATGCAGTGAATCAACCTGGGGGTGCGGACGGCTAAAAGCACTCGCACGCAGTCTACTGCTCTGTTAGCTTTTCATGCCTTTTTTGTTTCTCATCTTACTACTGTGATGTGCTACCGAAACAGTGAAATGGCTGTTTGGCAGCCATGGGGCCTCGCTGGCCTCTTGACTGCTTCATGTGAACTCTGTGTGCTGGAGATGCTGCTCCGTAGCGAATAAAGCGTTAGCCTGGGCTCGAGGGCTGCTTTTCTCTCCAGCTCTGGTGGCCTGTTGAGGGACCTTGGCAGATTATTTCCCTTTTTTTTTTTTTTTGCCTTGTGCTCCCAAGGTATTCTAGCAACAAGCAGTATAGAAGAAGTAGGCATTACCATATAGGACTTAGTTCTACACCTGTTCTCATCGTCGAAGTGCTGTTTTAAGCAGTTGTTATCCTACCTCCTTTCTATAGGTAGGACTTTTCTGTCTGCATGTGTTTATACTGCTCTTAAAAAACCTTCTGTTGATCTTGAAGGTGCACAGGGGAAAGCCCTTGTGCTTACTCAACTTTTCTGTTGCCTTTGGAGCAGGGATGTCTACAATTAGTCCCTGAGCAGTGCAGTTTCAACTAGCATAAAAAAAAAATGTATGGGCTTGAACTCTGAAAAATTACTGAAGATGTGCTGCTTTTTCCTTTGTTCTCTACAACATAGACTTGAGACAGTTGTTTTCATTTCTACTTGAGATTCTTATAAAAAGATCTATAATAGGTGGATGCAATCTTTTATTATGTTGCATGAATAAAGAATATGTTCAACGTAATTATATACATGTGCTGAGGCTTGATGTATATTAATAACTGTCCTGTTACTTTTTTTTTGTAAATTCTCCCTTGTTCCTTGGTCTTGCCTTTCTATTAAGTTGCCTGTGTCAGAAGCATTTAAGTTTAATAGATTTTTGTCCTAAAAGGAACAGAATTCCCGGTTGCATGTAGACTGTAGGATTTTTCTGAATTAATTTCTCCTTCAAATCCCATAGCAGTAGATAAATATATCCAATCTTGACCAAAGAATCTGGGTATGTGAAATCCATTAAAAGCTTGGTGTGATGGTGGTGGTTGCTTCTTACTAGTTAATGAGACTCTGAATATTATGAATGTAAATGCTGGAGAGGGTACAAGTGGAAGAGATCTTAAAGCAGCCAGCCCACATACTCACCCTGAACAGCCTCTCCAGAATCCTGGTATAGGTGAGCGTTGGTCTCATCCAGCAATTGTGGATTTTGTTGCATATCTGTAAAATGAAGGGTATCTTATGTCAAACAATTGGACTAGCTTCCGATTTTAGCCACGGCATCTTGTTATCTATTTGAGAAGCTCTTTTTCCTGTTTCTAAATATGGGCTTTTTGTGTGTTTTTTCTGTGTCCCCTCCTCTCCCCTCCCACCTTCCCAGCAGCAGTGTTGGATTGCATCTGCACTGGTAAGCAGCCTCAGTGACACAGCCTTTTTGTTATTTTTTACTCTTTCAGTCTTTATGTTCTGCAAACTTAGTGACTTTTCTTCCAAGTCAGAGTGAAATGGTAGAGGGCCACGAACCAACACTTGGTGGACCCCCCCTAGCTATGTTCTTGGTAGTCAAGTGATACTAATGCTTCAATAGCTATGACTTTTTTTTTTTTTTTTGATAATGCTTGTGAAAATATGTGGTGCCAGACCAAACATGCTACATAAATCCAAAAATATTTTATTGAACCCACTACCGTTGTTCATCAAACTGGTAGTCTCATAAAAGTAAAGTAGGGTATGGGGGAGTTTTTTGTTTTGGTTTTTGTTTTTGTAAGCCCATGTTGACAGATACTGGTTTTACTCTTAATTCTTCAGTTGTCAAGTTCTCTATGGGCTGCTCCTTTGTTTCTGAAAATTGATATCAGATTGAGACCCCAGTAATTTTCAGTTGAGCGTTTTGACGTTTCAGGGGCATATTTTCTTTTACCAGTCCCTTTGAACTTGCTCATTATTTCAGTGCTTTCTGTAATTGAACACTGCTTCAAATATTTCTTGATCAGCTCCCAGAAAACTAGCATTTTAAGACTGTCAATTTATAAATGTTAAGTAACACCTACTTGTTTAGTTCTGTTGAATGATCGTATGTCATTGCATTGAATGCTTGTTAATATACTACCAGATTCCTCTGTTTTTTTAAGCTAACATGCGTATGTGCCACCTTCTTGGTTTCAACTTTGCTCACCCTAGATTTTCATGTGTATCTTTGCTCAGATTCCTGACCGCTTCTGAATTGTGATTTCTGTTCTTCTCTGTGGATCCCCACAGCTTCTCATTTTGTCTCCTTTTGGACCTTGTTTTTATTAATAGAACAGATTTTTTTATACCCTGAAAGCAACATCAGGGATATATAGTAAAAAGTTCTGAAACAGTTAATTGTCTGCATCTTTGTAGAAATTTATTATCATCTCCCTTGGCTCAATTATTTTTAGATGTTTTCAAGTTGGTCTTTTAAAGTGCAAAATGTAAACATCTCAGGTTGATATTTACTATAAATATAGTGGAGGAGTTGGTTGTCTTGTTTTCTCATGGGACATTGTCTATAATATCCAGTAAACTTAACTGTCACCCTCGCTAGCACTTATTTATCTTTATCTGTAAATATCAAATCATAAACTAGATCTCAAAATTACATTTGTAGGGCTGAACAGCAGATGCATTTTACGTTTATTTTAATTTCTCTTTTCATGGTCCTTGTGGCATTGACCTTTTTTGAGTCATTTAACAATAGTAAAGATGAGTTTCAATGTTTGTTTCCCACACCAAATATAATTTGGCTTCTGATAAGTGACACATACTTTACTACTTTGGCTAGCTACATGGTTGGAATGGGAATATGTAGTGACTATTAAAGAGTATGTTTGAGCTGTGCTGTTGGGGCTGCAGCAGAGGGGTTGAATGTTTGAAATTCAGCCATGGCAGAGGCAGTTCAGAAGTATCTCCCCGTTTCCTTCATAAGAAGATTTGAAGAGAGTGATATTGGTGTATTCATATTGCTGGAGATTAGTTGGTGTCGCCCTTTCTCAGCTGCCCAAGCGCAAGTAGCCCTGAAAACAGCAGCAAAGCCATCAGACTGCTTCCCTCCAGTTCTCATCTTGAGACAGAACAGCTGTAAGTCTCCCTGCTTCTGTTGTACTAACTTGTCAGAGAAGAATAAATTAGTAAGTAAGCTCCACAGGTGGCAATAGCACAAGAGAGCAGACGTCAAAAGCCGCAGCGTGTTTGGGTGATGGTGTTTGGGCTCCTGGGAACACCCTCCTGCAGCGCGGGAGCTGCGAGGAAGGCTGCAGAGCATCAGCTTTCCCTTTGCGTGTAGTGACAAAGGAAAAGGAGGAGAGGTAAAGAACTTGATCTCTATCTTTGATGCAACTTTCATGTGAGTAGTAACGTGCCAAAGTGTCCCTTTTATGTGCCTTTAGTAAAGGGTTGGCTGATTACACTGCCAGTGCTCTTTGGAGGAATCCTGTGTCTCCTTTTCTCAGTGCGTTTCCATTTCTAAGCCTGTGCCTGAATGAAGGAGGTTCTGCCTCCATAGCCTCTCACAGAACAGCATTCATCTCTGATCAGGACTTGGTCCTCAGATGTTTTTCTTGGATAAAGTCTCTTCCCAAAAGAGGACCTTGTGAGAAGTGAGGCTTTACCTGGAGCTGTCTTCTCGCTGCAATACTGCGTGCAATACCCTGCAAGACCCCAAAGCTCAGCTTGGCCCTTCATGGCTCCTCATGGTGTGAGGATGGGGCTGGGAACTTGGTTAGATCTTTGTCTCTACTTGGAGTGATGACAGTCCTGGCTAGATGCCAACTGTTTTGGAGCTAGTTTCTGTCTGAAGTGGTAGAAAAGTTAAATAGTTGATAGTAATCCCAGCTTGATTATTTTCTACCCCTTCCTCTGCAAGGAGGCAAGTCAGGATTGATCCCTTTTGCTTCTCTCCCTCTCCCAACTCCTGACTTATGTATTTACTGGCCAGTTTCATCTGAACTTAACAAAGCAGTAACAATTAAATAGCTCAAAGCTTTCCCCAAGTTTTACCATCTGTAAGGGGTAAGTACTGAATAGCAACCCAATTGTAAGGCTTCCACCGAGGGGAAAACCTTGGACTGAGCTTAATTTTCCTCCGTTGGCTTTTGCTGTCTGAGCAGTCAGTGCATGCACATGTGCCACGTGTGTGCACACACCTCGACCCCTGTCTGCACAAGTCAAACTTTGGATGACCCTTGAAGTCCATCCTTCCGTCCTGGGCATCACGGGAGGCAAAGGCGCAGCGTGGGCTGGAAGGTGCTGTGTGCACGGGGGGACTGGGAGACACTTCAAGGCGAAAGAAGGCACAAGGATCCACTGGAATCTTTTGCAAAGCTTCATGAACTGTTGTTTTCTTGAGCAGTGTTCGGTTTTAAACTTCAACTAAATCTTGTTGGTTATGATTTAAAGTATTTTCATCCTCCCGTCTGTAACCAAATACCAGAAATGAGAGCAGAACAAAATTATTTAGGTGTAGAGGAAAAACTCTGGTGAAATTTGACCGTATTGAAAACAGAACAGTTGACTCATTTTGTTTGGGTTTCTGTGCTTGTTGCTGTTAGCATAAGAATGGTGCATCTGTACTCTGACTTTTGTCATTTGACGGAATATTCTAAGTGCCACTTTATTTTTAGAATTAATAATTATGTAATAATATAAACAGTTATGAAAATGTTTCAGGCTTGCTTTAGTGCTAAGTGCTTTCTTTGTTCTTTTGGTTTAGGCTTTTTTTTTTTTTTTTCTTTATTTTAACTAATTCCTCTCTTCCAAGATACAGCAGATGGATTTTTAATTCTATAGAATACAACATTCACAATGCTCCAGACATCTTTGGGTGTTACTGACAAAAAAAAAAAAAAGTTTTTCATTTATAGAACAGTGGTAGCACTGTAAGGGTTTTCAGCCGTATGGCTACTGTAATTGCAAAGAACCTCTCTAAAAGATAAACCACCAAAATACTGGGATCTTCTCCTTTCTTTTTATTGTGCTATTCCTACAACTTGTCCATCGGTCCTGCTCTTCAGCTGCTGCAAAGTGTCAAATGTCAAAATATAGATGATGAAGCTGTAAAAACAAGGAGTTTAGCAGCAGCAGCCATGTGAATTTCTGTTCCACTTAAAATATGGAAAACATCATCTGCCAAATGGCAAAGGACAATTGGTAGAAAAAGCAATGTTCTGTGCAGCCTTCTAAGAGCAGTGACAATGGAGAGAAGAAAAATATAGAAAGGAGGCAGTTCCGTTTACAAGACTTCGTTTTCAATATGTTGTGCATGATTAACTATACACAGTTTCTCCTTTGGAGTCTTGGATGACTGGATATTACATGGTAGGGCTGACACTGACCTGACTGCATTGCACTCTGCATTTTGTGGGGGGAACGGGGCGTCTTGGCGGTTCTGCCAGTCTTTAGTGTAATTTTTGAATACATTCATGCTTCCCTTATTTGCCTTTTTTAATGTCAAGCATTGCACATAAGATGTTCTGCTGTTGCTATGCAACTGCTAAATCCAATATTTAATATTAATAAAAAACTGAGTGGCATTAGCATCACTGAGAACAGTGGGCTAGCAAACTCTGGTTGTACAATATCCAAGCTGCAAAACTTGGCAGGGATTTCATTGTGCTATTGCACGCATGGCAAACTGGGGGGCATGAGTCACTGGCAGATGCTATTTTAAGTGTGGGGAATTTGAGTAAAATTTTTGAGCTCTTTTGGCTTTTAACAATAAGAGAGGCTGGCTACTCTTGTTGTACTTCAAGCTGCATTTCAGTTATGAATTTTGAGGGGTGACTACCCATAAAAGTGTCAGCGTTATAAACCTCTGGGTCAATACCCTGATTCTCCTATTTTTCTTCTAGGTCAGGTTGATCGGCCCTTTCCCACTGTTCCTGCCACTTCCTGAAGCCTGAATTGGCTTTTTTGGGAGGCAGTGCTACTTCTCTGCCTGACAAGGTGCTGTTCAGTAGGATTGTTTTTTTTCCGGGTTCTCCTTTCACAAATTGCTCTCTAATCTCTCCCCTATTTCTTTTTGCTCTTGATTGTTACTTCCCCCTAACTCTTGCATGTTTTTAGTGTGTTCCCCACTCGGTGCTATTTACAATCAGATTTTTAGCATCGGTCTTTGCTAGATGTTATATCAAAGCTTGTGTTATGCCCTGGCAAAGCTTTTGGCCATTTTAACTAGTGTTACAGGCTAAAAATTCAGTAGGGTCCAGCATCTGTCATCTAATGATGTTAGTGCACTGGAACTCTTGCTGACACCCAGTGGGGGATAATGCTACTTGTCCTTTCCTTCTGAAGATGAGACTGCTGTCTGAATGATAACTGCAATATTAGATTTGTATTAGTCAGGGTTATTTTAGAATTATTGCTGTTTTGCAATGTAATAATTGATTTCTCTCACCACATGTGCTTAGTTTTAGCCTGGTTTCTTAAAAAGGCTCTTTCAGGTAGTTTATACGTCCCTGATTCACCCATACAAGTTTCTCCAAGGTTAAAGCTTTCATTTCTTTAAAAAGAAAAAAAAAAATCTGTTATTTCTTTCTCTGCCTCTCAGAGATCCAGGGAAGTAGGAGAAGTTGGCTTACCAGCTAGATGCAAACTGTTATAAAACATACAAAGCAGAAGTATTGGGCAGAGTGGGGGGATAAATACATACACAGAGGGAGTGAGAAAATCTTGAGTTTTGTAGCCATATTAGGGAATACATTTTTATGGGCAGGTGGAATTTGTCTGTCCCCTTTAAAATAGTCTTTGCACTTTTCATATTCACTCTGTTAACTTGTCTTCTCACAGTATTGGGTAGTTAATGGGTCTGTAGATT
The DNA here is from genome assembly GCF_059628265.1 of Tinamus guttatus. NCBI lineage: Eukaryota > Metazoa > Chordata > Aves > Tinamiformes > Tinamidae > Tinamus > Tinamus guttatus. The sequence continues at coordinate 6,894,022 of NW_028288848.1, forward strand.
TTATTCCCAGCAGGGGTTTAGTGTAATATTGATTTAACATTTCCAAATAATGGCAGTAATTTTGAGAAAGGTTTTACTCTTTTGGAATAAACTAAAATGGGTTAGATTAAGTGAGACATAAATCATGACATTGAAGTAAATCAAACTGTGTATGTTAGATGCAGCTCTATGGCATGAGCAGTATCGTGATTGGTATTTGATTCCTTAAGGAAATGGCATTGCTCAATCTTTCCTTAGTATTTTCTCTTTGAAAATGTGCAACTTTTCAGGAAGAAAAAATGATCCTAAAACTTCCTGAAATTCAGAAAATTAACTGAGTGCCAATCGGAAGTGGAAGAGAAATTTTAAATAATTACAATGATGATTTAATTGGGAAAGCTTACATTATTTCAGTTTGGAGGCTTAAGCAAGAGAATATTCTCCTACAGAAATTACCTGGCATTGAGAAGCATATTGTAGAAGCTATAACTTACCCTTTTCTTTTCCAATTGGTTTATTTCAATGTTGTAACTCTGTTTTTACCTAGCTATTTACAGAAGTGCACGAGTCAGCGGGCTCTAGGTTCTGCTGTGGTTTGTCAGGAGTTCAGTCATCACGACTGACCCCTGCATCTTGTAATACTAAGAGAAAACACGTTGAGCTGTGTTCTTGGAACAGATAAATATAGAACTGCTGTTGTGAATATTCTTGTAGTGACGTGCTTGATCTAGAAAGCTAACAATTCTTTTATTTGCTTTTAGGGTTTGAAAGTATTCTAGAAGGCCTGTTTGGACCCGGATTATTAAAAGATCTCAGTTTGTTTAAAGGTATTCAATCTCTCTGTTTGTATCTTGTTCTGCATTTCTAATGACAGAAGCAGCCCCAGCTCTGCCTCTAGAAAATGTGTGTTACCGTGGTGATTTGTGCTTCCCCCCCCTCCCCCAGGCAGTGCTCCCAGTTAGTTTCATATTGGCTAAAATTACTAATGAGTGTGCGTTCATCTTTATGTAGCTGGGAGTGTATTTGGCAGTGCTCAGAAAAAACAGATTTGTTGTGCACAGATCAAATGCATACAGTTTGGTAATCTGGGGATTTAGAAATATGGCCGAAATGAAGCTTGCAGCTTCAGAATGCAGGCGAGACTGTTGTGAAGCAGGTATTTAATTTGGCATTTCTCTTTTGGCTCCAGTTATGTCGCGGTTTATGAATATGAAGTAATCTGCTATTCCTCTGATTTACAGACTGTGAGCCTGAAGGTGTTTCTGATTGGTCTTTTGATGAAAATTGTCTTTTCTGCTGCCTGAGAAGAGAAAAAGTGAAGGTAACAATGCAGATGTGTGAAGCTGGCAGTTGTAGGGGAGGGACAAGGTGGGGGGAGTTTGCTGCTCCTGGTGAACCGAACGCAGAAGATCTGCAACCTCCTACCCTTGGGAACAGGTTTTATGAATAAAATAATTCAGTTAATGGACAGAGACTTTCCTCTTCTACTTTCCTGGGTGGTATGTAAGGTGGATTTTTCTGTGCAGTGGCTCTTCATGATTTATTTTTATTTATTTAGAGTTCTTTGTAAGAGAGATCTTGTAGGGATCATGTAACTCTCTGCTGAGGAGGGCAAACTGTGACTTATATGCCTCTACTACAATCAGAGACTGGCCTTCTCTTGCTATGAAAATGTGGTCTGTTTTAACAACTGAGTCGTGTTCCATATCTTAGAATCTCTTCTCCCTTTGGGCCATGTCCTTTTGTTAAAAGGCTCATATTTGGCAACGTTTTTACTTGTTTATAACCAGGTCACAGCCTAAACGTGGGCAAGTCAGCTTGGCTGCTGTGATGCACTTGCAGCCTGTGCTTTTAGATTATAGCTGTACGTGAAGCAGTGGCCAACACGCTACACGTCACCGTTGCTCATCCCGCGTGTTGCAGTAATGACTGCTCTGCAGCATAGCGAGGGAGGCTCAGCAGTCTGGGAGAAACTTCAGTTGCTTGGAAGGCTTGGGGACTGCTGCTTCCTGCACGAGGTAATGTGATATGCAGGCTGGATCTCTGTGCACTCACAGGTGAAACGCAAACACCCTTTCAGCTGCAGCAGTTAGCCAGTATGGAAGCCTGGCTCTTCTGTAAAGGAAGTTCCTTGCTGTTGACACTACTTGCCACGTTGCCCACTTATTTATTTGTTTGCTTTGTATTACCCTTTTTATTAAGACTTTGGGGTGAGGAGGAAAACCTTTAGAACCAATTTAAGTTACAAATCTTTCATTGTGACTGACAGCAGGTAAGTTCTATGGATGATTGTGCTGCTTGTTCTGTCCTGTTTGGCTTCCGTCATCTCAGAAAAGTCAGAATTCAGTGTTTATTGCAGTTCTAGCTAAGCCATTGAATTTAACCCAGAAATGAATTTTGCTGCATGGTCAGGAGCTGGTTGTAGGCTAGCAGATAAGGATCTCCTAAAAAGACTGTTTACATTTGAATTGTCCTCACAGGCCCACGGTGTCTAAAATAAAGCTGCTAAAAATCTGCCACTGGGGTGAAGATGAAAACCTAGGGCTTAGGTGTCCACTATGGAGTGTACAGATTAGATATCCTATCCAAGGTCCTCTTGGTCTTCTCAAGCTCCTACACAACCTTCAGTCAAAAGCTTAGATATCACTGTTTGTTTTGAAGGTACTGTGCTAGTCTTCTAGTTTCACTTAGTAAAACGTAGCCCATAATTATGAATATCACTGCAAACTGGTGATGTATACCTTATGCTATTGACAGTTATTTTCTTTAAAGATTCTCACATGGTTACTTGCTGTGCCGTGTGGGGATTTTAAATGGGCAAAAGGAAGATGCAGATGTGGTCCCATCTGGTGCGCCCTGGCGCTTTGGCATCAGTGGTGTAAAGAGACTATAGACCCTATATGCAGAACGAGATGGGACGCAGCACGGGGTCTCGCAGCTCTGTTAGAAGCCATGGATGAGGGGGAAGCAGGTTACAGGCTCTGAGTAGGCCAGAGTGAGTTAGAACAGAGCACTATGGACTTGCACAGCCTTTTCTGTCACTTTCCATTTTGGCAGCCAAAAGTGCTTTTTGAAGCCATTTTCTAGCTGCTGATTGATTAAACTGAGGTAGCAAGGAGAGCTTTCTATGCATGCCTGTTTGCTGGATGGCTGGGTATTGCTGAGTTTTCTGGAAGGTGAGTAGAGGGGATATTGAACCTCTCCAAATCAGACTTGTGACTCTTTCTCCTCATTGCCACTGGTGTTTCTGAGGCCTCTTTGGATGATGTAAGACTCTTATTGTCCTCTTTCCCTTGCCTGTCCTGCTTATATTGGTTCTGTTGTGGATTTTTTGAGGGAAGGAGGAATGTGTCCTTTTAGGACTAGTGAGTCCTTGAGTCCTGTTCCTCGTGTCCCCTAAGAAAGGCTGAAGTGCGAGTGCTTCCTTGCCCTTGTGGGTAGACCAAACTGCTGACCATTGCTGAGACCATTAGCTTCCAATTCAGCATCAGTCATCACCCTTTTTTTTTTTTTTTTTTTTTTTTTTTTTCTCCCCTCTCTTTTCTTGGGGATGTCTTCAAATGGTCTGAATTTAACAGCATCATAATTTGAAAGGAAACCTCTGATTCTTATTTGAGAACTTGATAATTTCATTTGATATGTAGATCTTCAACTGATGCATACAATTTAATTCAGAATACACTGGTTTTGTTTGAAAATTCTTCCTTGCAACAGCTGTGGTGATATCCTTAACTCTTCTTAAGGTGTTTGAGGTTTGAGCTCGAGTCCACCTTGTCTGTTCCATTACCCGGCATGGTTGCAGTTGTGCTCTGCCTCATCCTCTCTCCGGAGTTTTCCTCATTGTGGTTTGTTTTTCTGTTTTTGTTCATGTGCATCTTTTTACCTGTTTGACAGAAGTGGGTGATATGGGATGACTTTGGGTTTGGGCCTGTATAGGGGTGATTTAAACACTCTGTAACAGATATTGTGGCAGGTGGGGGCCAGATGGCCACAAACCGCGTAGCTGGGTGTAATTGCGGCCTTTTTTTCCAGTGACTACATCTCTACCAGTTTCCCGCTTGGATTAGGGGAATAGTTAAGCAGTGTACTAGATTTTGCATTTGAGCACATCTATGTACTTGGTTTGCCAGCATAAAAAAAAACAGTAAACAATCTTGAGCTTTTTCCTGGATTACATTTGTCCATATGACCTGTTATTTAGCTCTGGCCTCTAGGATGAAAGTTGGAGGTCATGATTAGTTTATTGGCAGAGATGTTTGAGGAAGAAACATGCGCTTGCTCTCCCACCCCATTCGATGATGTTAATTCTTGCTTTTACAAGCAATCAGATTCAATTACATGCATTCTTCAAAGGACAGGGAACCATCTGCTGAAGTATTCTGGAAAGATGAATTTATTTGTAGCAATAGTTCTGACATGGAGGCTGTGAGGCTGGAGCATACTAAGCAAATGCCTGTCCTTTTTTTTTTTTTTTTTTTTTTTTTTTTTCATCAAAATACAAGACAGTTTTTTGATAGAGAAGGAGAATTAAATGCCCTTTGAAAGGGATGATAAAGTAGGCAGAAAAATCCCCCAGACATTTCTGCCCACTTCCATAGAGTTATACAATGATGTAAAACTTTTAGAAATTTCTGATTTTCTTCCCTCTTTTATTTTTCATTTACCACAGCTGTCTCAATGATCAGATGGAGAATAATTAGTTATATGAGGATCTGCCACTAGGTTAATAACACGGGTGTCTGTATACAGAAATTCATGTACATTGATGGACATGAAAGACAAAAAGAGTTCTTAGCTGTACCTGTCTCGCCGTGAAAGTAAATCATGTTCTGTGTTATCAAACATGATGAACAGCTTGAATAATCTGAAAATGTGGCAACTCTCAATTTCTTAGTCTTCATCCTTTATAGGATGATTTAAGTTTGCAAAGTCTCTTTTATCTGATGTTTTTTCCTTCTAAAATCTTTCAGTACAGAGAAGACTATGGATTTGGACAAATAGAGATTTAAGTGTGCTTGATTTTTTTTTTTTCTCTTAGTTCTAGGTCTTATTTTACTTAGCCAGCCCTGAAAAATTAACTAAGCTGTTGGTGCAAAGGGAATTGGAGGCTCAATCTAGAACATTTGCATCAAATCAGGTAGTATCTACTGTTCTGCTGTAATTTGCTCCAATTTGGAGTGCAGTGCCTAGCTAAGGATTCAGGTAGATAAATGGAGAAGAAAGCCCCAATAATGAAGGGGCAGATGCGAAGGAGCCTTTTAAAGAAGGATTGAGAGTTGAGTATATTCCTCTGTAGAAAAAAAAAAGACCATTGTTTACAGATATATGAAGTAATTCATATTTATAAAAAATTTGGGGACTAATGTAATTAGAGCAAGAAGAGCAATGCTCTTAAGCATGTTAACTATTTTAGCTACAGATATATTTAAACTACAAAAATAGGAGTCATCTTCTCTCTTGCTAGGGCCATTTTCTGGAGTCTCATGTTGCTGATGGCAGAAAGTTGAGTCTAGTCTTTGTAGTACTATAAAGTGCCCTGGATCCAGTGTCAGGATCTCTAACGTTTCCAACCTTTGAAGGAGTCATATCGGAATAACTTTGAATTGTAAAATATTTAGGATATTTTAAAAGCTCCTAATTTCTTTAAACGAACAAGCAACCTTAAAAGTAATATTATGCCATTACTTCATTATGATAAGTCATAATAGTGCCCTCTGAATCTGATATCTTTTTACTGTGAAGGAGCGTAAACAATGAAAAATGAACTGTGGTAAGTGTCTGAAGAATTCCGATGAGAACCTACTGCTATTAAAGTGTTAACTCCTGAAATAATTGAAGATGGAGAAGGAAATATCTGAAAATGAGTTGAAGTTGCAGAACTCTTAAGGTTTTGATGGGTTTAAAGTGTGTTTAAACTGTGTACAGTGATCCTAAGTGCGCTGAGAGATTCTTTAAAACATTTTTTTAATGGATTTCATCACTTTAAAAAAAACTCAGGCATTTAGACTGTCAATTTTATATTGGGTGATTTTAAAATAATTTGTTATGGAGGTTAAAGCCTGAAGAGGCAGTTTGTAATAATCTCCAGCTATGTTCACTAGTAACACTGGGTAACAGTTTTGCTGGTACACAAATGTGAATGTAAGCTTTTTTTTTTTTTTTCTGTTGACTTTTCTTTTTCTCCTAGCATAGATAATTATAATCAGTAACTGTGCATCAGTTAGAACTGGTTTGATTTTGATAAATCTGACCTCAATTGTCTCGGTTAATAAGGAAATAATATTTCTTAAGTATGAAAGTATGTATGTTCAGGTAGGAAAGGTTGCAAATTGTTCAAGAGGATGCTCAGAATTGAAAATGATCTTGATATGCTAGAGAAACTGCATAGAAGAGACAAAAATTATTTATCACATCCTGAGCTAAAGATGCCTAAAAGGTGTTAGGGTCACAAAAGTAGAAAACTCTTTTGGGGGTATGTCAAGTGAGGTATTTGCTTAATACATGGAGAGGAAATTATTCTTCTCTCTAAATGCTGGTGAAGCCTCAGCTGGATGCATGTTTTTTAAAGAAGATATGAATAAACTGGATAATATTGAAGTAGTAAGAATGGCTAGGTTGTGTTTTTGGTTTCTCTAAGGATGGATTAAAGAAATTGGGTTGATCTGGTTTTGAAGGCAGGAGGAAAAGCAGGAAAGAAAACAAGCAACATCTCTGCTGTCCGCAGAAAATAATAGTAGTAGTTTCTTTTTTTTTTCATTTATTTTATTAATAGATTATTCTCGTTTCCGTTGCGTTGGGGAAGACGAGCTAGGGGTGCCGAAAGGCTCCTTTCCTGCTCGCTGTTCCCAGCCTTGCCGGGCGCTGGGTGCGGAGCTCGGCCCGGGTCCGGCCTGCAGCCGGGCCTGCTGCCTCCCGCTGTCTGTCCACGCAGGTAGGAATTAGCTTGGACTGCTGCAGGTCACAGGTGCTCCCTGCCCCATCTCCGTGGGGCCGAAGCCTGAAGCCAGAAGCATCCTACCTCTCTCCCACACCTGCCGTATGGGGGCAGAACCGCTGTGTCCAAGTTGCCTTCGAGGAGGGTCTCTAGGTGTGGATCCAGCCCTGCAGGTAATGAGGCCGGGCTGTCCGGGGTTAGGCGGCTTCTCCAGGTCGTGCATTGACCTTGTATTTTGAAGGCTGGGGCCCTGTGTTTTTGAGCCTTTTTGACTTAATTGTCTTGTTATGTTATATATCCTAATATACAGAAAGTTCTTTGATTCTTTTGGATTCTGCAGAGGCCGCTCCAGGAAACCTTTCCTAAAGCATTACTGTTCAATCCAGGGATTCTGAGTGTTGTGAAGAAATTTGGGTGATGCTTGGGGAGTCTTTTCTCATGTGAAGAGAAGTACAAAGTGAACGGAAGAAATGGGGTGTTATAAATAGCCTGTAAAAATAACTGAATCTTCTAGGCTATTTCTAACTAATGGCAATTCTACCTAGGATTAATAATAACTTATATTTCCTATTACCTGTATGTTGAATTTGGAAACTTTGATATGACTCAGTACTGCAGAGTGAGAAGATAAGACTGAAGTTAGTAGATTGAAAAACAGTTGCTGTGAAGAAATGGTAAAAAGGCGGGGGGGGAGGGAAGAAGAAAACCTCTTTTGAGGTAGACTCGTGATAATAATCACAATCAAATATGTACTGTGAAAACTTACTAGCTTTCCCTTTAGGGGCAAGTGGTTGCAAAGACTGCTGGAATAATTGTGGCATACTAAGAAAATAAAGAAATGCAAAAACAAAGTTGAAACAGAAATTTTTCTAGCATATATGGCTCATCTAGTCAGCGTTACACTGAGGATGCTAGTAAACAGCTGAGCTCTTTTTGTTTTAATGTACAAAATTAAATCTGACATTTATATAACTGTGTCTTTCTTCACAATTTGCAATTTGACACTGATAAAGATCCATACAGGTAAAGGTGTGTGTTAGTTTGAAGGTAAGAACTGAGCCCTGGCCCCCCTACTTCTCCCTGCTTCTCTTGAAAGCAGATGCAATAATCCTTTATTCAGATATTCACCTGTGATTTGCTTAGTTTTGTCTTCCAAATCTTATTTTCATTTTTTTTCCCCTCTGTGTAGAAAATAGATACTTTAGTAAATTGGTGTTAGCCTAGGTAACTTAGTTGCACTCTTTGTGCATTATTTGTGTATGAATAATTTGGGGGAAGGTTGCTTGTGCTGAGGCCTGCTGCCACTGAACTTGGTTTGCACAGTCTCACTAAGCTGTGATTCTTGTTATGTAACATCTTAGTTGTAAGAAGTACTAGAAAAACTTTAAATATATTACTTGGGATGAGGGTTGCTGTGTTTCTGGGCTTCTTTCATAGTTGCAATCTGTGAAAGGGCAAAATGTCTGACCAGATTGAAGGGATAATATTTGCTTTCTTTCTAGATTTTTGTCCTTTGAATTAGAGATAAACTTTTTGCCATAGCTTGTGGGATATTAGCTAGAGGATGCTAACTAAATGTAATAGACCTCATCTAGTCAAGTCTTCTGCACATAAAATTGCTGAAGTTCCTCTTAAAGTAAAACTTGAAAAGCATTTGTCTTTGTCTGCTTAGATGATATTGCAATGTCTTCATGTGTTTGTTGTGCCTAGATTAGTGATGTTATTAGTTAATTTGCAAAAATGTCTCCTTTTTATGCAAACTGATAAGCTGGGTTTGCAACTATCCTGATTATTTCATACAATCATATTAAAGATCGTAACTCGGGGATAGCCTAGATTCAAGATGGCAGTTAATAACCAGGATGGATCTTATGTCAGGATGGATCTTATATCAAGTTTTCTCAGGGACAAAAGCAGTCTCAAAAAGAAAGTGCAAATATGTTCTGTAAAGTCGCACCTGAAGAACAACTCTTACAAAAATGTTAGGCTTATTTTCCACATATATTTCACTGGGGAATCCTATATTGACACTTTTTATATTTAAGACTCAAAAAAGCAATTATAGTTTTGTGAAGCTTTTGTAGGATTCCAGTGTGCCTGGGAGCTCTGCTGTCACAGCAGCAGCTGGGACACCAGTCAGCTCTTCAGTAGTTAACCAGAGAGCTGGAGTTCATATTCCTTAAAAGCATATCTCAAAAGTGCTGGTCTTTCCCATGAGAGCTGATGGGTTTAAGAGCAAGCTTGGAGTCTATCTGATATGCAAAAGCTGAAGTGATTTTGTGACTTTTACAACTTCCTCAAAATCCTGCCTTCTTAGAAAAATATCTTGGTTTATTCACCTGTTACCTCTATGGTGGCACGCTTCTCTTCTTTTGATTTTTTCAGATCAGCTACAACTTTGTCTTCATATCCTGTCTGAGATAGTGATCCCTATTGCTTTGGATGGGGAAAACTTTTGGAAGCTGTTAAATTAGAATTCTTACGGCCAGAGGCCATATTGTACATGTCAGAGTCCACTGCATAATTCATGTGACTGCTGAGTTCATTACCTTGCTATATGCTGCTTATGTAACCACATTTCATTAAACTTCCTGAGGTTGAGACGGGATAAACTTAAGATTTTTTTTTTTTCATTTTTTGTGAGTTATAAAGAAATTGCAAATCCAGTTTCCTTCCCTTTCTGCCTCATAATGAAACTTATCTGAAAGTGGCTTGTATGCTAGTGGCCAAAAAAAAAAAAAAAAAGGAAGCCTGGATATTATGGTAACTGATACTATGTAAAGGTTAACAAAGCAAAACACTCCCTAAACTCAAAGAGTGGTTTTGTATGCATTCCTGCCGTAGGTAAATATAAGTAATTTTAATATTACTTAAAATGAAAGTGGGAGGGAAAGGCCAGGAAGGGAATTATTATTATTCTCTTGAGCTGGAACAAGACATCAAAGTGGAGAGGAGGGGGGGAAAAAAGGCAGAAAAGAGAAAAAGCTCTCAAACATTTAAGGTTTGTATTTTTATAACTATAGTCTTGTAGTTCTTGAATTATGTTTAAAATGTATAGCTTACTCTGGCATTTTGCACAATTCCTAGCTAAAGCACTGGTTTTTATTATTGAAATAAAGAAATATTTTTTGCTATAACTGAGTTGCTTCAGTTCAACTATAAGACATATAATGAACTTGAATTAATTAGAGGTGTTGCAGGCAGCAAACCTAAGTGTTTTTTTTAAGTTAAGAGTAGCTACTACTAAGACTTTTGGCAGACCTGTTTGTTGCTACTGCTTAGTCATTTGTTGCTCTCTTTGCAAGAATGCTGTGTAGAGTAAGTAGAATTTTCTGTCTATTTTGTCCTTAGCAGTTAGTTCATATAGAACTAAAAGTACTAGCTGAAGAGCAAATGTTAGAAATCAGGCTTGTGACCAAAATGCAAGGTAAAATATCTGAATAATTTCCTTAATGGTAAGCTCTTGTTTCTCATACTGCTATCAAATCTTTTAGTCTTCTATTACGTTTATGACAACAAAACAGGGCAAAGTCCAGTGTACTGGAGAGGCCAAAAATTCAAGTTATGATTTAAACAGATCTAACTTTGTGCTGCGTGTCTAGAAAGTTTTGAGCGTATTAAAATATTCAATGCCTATGACTCTCTAATTCTGCAGGCAGAAAGAACTTACAAATATTAAATATCTTTGCAGGAACACTTAGTCAGTCTGGATGAGCCAGCCTCGGAAGCTGGACAAGAAGCTCTGCTTAGACAAGAGCAAGCAAAAATCATTCGGTTTGAGAGGCAAGCGGAAGAGTTCCTCAATGCAGTCTTTTACAGAAAAGGTTGGTTTTAACGGAGTGGGGTGGGGGGAAATGGTATCTCTTACTGGTCTTTTTTTTGCATGCAATGCAGGTATCTCAAAGATGGGATGTTCAAGGTGTCATTGTATACTCAATATTTTTCAGTTATCTTGCGTATTTATCAGGAATATCAATTCTCTCTCTAATAATGTATGAGTCTGACACTGTAGGCTTGGGAGGGAGGAAGGGAAGGCATCACGTTTAACCCTAAAACAAAACCCTCCCTGAGAACACTGGTGCTTTGTAATTTTGGGGGGTTTACTCGATTCTTCCCAAGCAGAACTGTTCCTCTGAAACAAATGGTGTTAGGTGAGCGTGCTCTTTGGAGGCAAGGTGAGAGAGTGATGTGAGGAGTGTTTTATTTTGGTCGATTTGTTTGGTGTGTGCGTTTTTATTTGTTTGTTTTTGATGGTTTCTATTGTAATGCAGCTTTTCTTAAAGGTCAGCACTCTTCTTTCTGACTATGGTCTGTAGTGAATTCTTCCCCCCCGCCCCACAATACAAAATATTGCTGGACCAGGGCAATACATGGATGATATGAGAAGTGATCAGCAAAAGAATTGGAAAACTTTTACTATAAAATATCCAGAGAACTGTAAAAATAGCTAAATAATAGAAAAATCTTGTAAATCTTGGCAGGAGAGTTATGCAAGTTAAACTAAGAGGGAACAAAACTCATTTCACTGTATTCGACCTATCTGGGCAACAGCAATCCAGAGGTTGCTTCCAAATGCATCCTGAATGACAGTATGTTGTACTTATCAGCATAACCCATGTGTGAGGAAAATCTGCCAAATCAGTAATTCCAACACGTCTGTTGGGGCACAATGCACAGCTTCAGTTTAACAAATTAGAAATTACTGCAACCAGTCCTCAGCCCATCCTCCCAGTGACCAAAATATTTAAAGGTGTTTTAAGTAGATAACAGTATTTTAGCCTTGCTTTTATGATTTATATGAATAAATACAAACTACACCTCATGATGTATTGCATAAAGCACATAGGATGGTGTGAAGGATAGTTATTGCATTACTACAGATAGTTCAGATAATTCTTTTATTCCAAGTCTCCCTTTTCAGGCCCTTTATTTCCTTTAAAGTTGAGGTTGCTTTCCACCTCCCCCTACTCCCCACCCTACTTTAACTGCAGGAGTAATTTCAGAAAAAGGAAAAAAAACAGGAAAGTATCAATTTCTCTAGAGTCACACATAAGGATCAAATGTGAAAATTTAAATTTAATATTAAATAGATAAGGCATTAAAAAATGGAAGTGATGAAGAGGGAGTGATTTTTCAATTAGAAAATATGGAAAAAGTGGTCAGTATATATTTTTCCTAATTTTGAGGGAAATAAAATTGTCAGATACTATAATGTGCTAATAATGGATTTAACACTCTGTCCATGATCAGATGCACAGAATGAGGATAATGAAATCACTTCAGGCAGCTAAGACTCACTGGGTATTGTTTTTCTTTATTTTTTTAATATGCACTTTCTTCCTTCCTCTGTTAAGGCTGTGCTTGGCGCAAGAGTAACATAAGGAAGGATAAAGAGCCTGGAAGGAAGTCAGTTCTGATTCCTTAGTGCATCATTATCAAGCTGGCCTGTATTTAGATTGTTTTAAGGGTTATTCGCAGGTGCCACGAGATCTCCAGACAATGTCCTACCAGAGGATATAACGTGGCCAATATTCTGAGTCTGCTCGTTGCCCACAGAGACTTGGCTCTCCTGGCTTCATGCCAGTGATAACTTCTTTTTTTCTTTCCATCCCCCCTGCCACTAACATTTAAGAGTGATATTTTGCAGCTCAAGCAGATCAGAGGAAGCTGCAGATGTTCAGTGAACAGCTGCCTGTTGCAGGTCAAGCACATGCGTTCATATGTTTAACATACATAGATAGTTATCAATAGCAGCAAACTTTGTAAACAGGTTTAGCATAAACTCATCTGGGCTGCTTTTTCTGCCTTGTGGCCAAGGCACTCAGACTCAGTAATGCTTCTGTCAACTATTCCTACTTCTCAGTTTTCAGTTCTCTGATACTTTCACCTTTTGGCAGGATAGGACTCTCTTATGATGGTTTAATGAAATCAAATCTCCTTGGGTTGCTATTTCCTTTCTAGGGTTTGTGCATAGATAAAATACATAAAGCATGTTACACTTTTAAAGCTCACATGTACTATTTTATAAAAAGCTGATAAAGATTTGCAGTATTTTTTTTTCTGTGATGTCATCTCTGTTTTAGTTAAATCATTATTTCAAACAAACAAACAAGGTCAAAATAAACCTCTGGTTGGCTTCAAGTGGTGCTGCAGTCACCAGCAAGTATTTTGCACTTGCTTTTGAACAACTTTAATACTTAGCATTTAAAATTCATGCTCTCTATTTAGCAAGAAGTCTTAAAGGTAACTACTCTTCTATTTGAAAAATTAGTTTTGTGTAGTGATTTTTGTCTTGAGCAAGCCTGGAAAACCTCTTACTAACCACTCTGTGCCATGTCTTTAAAGTTGAGAGATTAGAGTCTTATGGCTGTGGTTATAAAATGATATTTTCTTGGAAATTGGAATATGTCCAACTGTAGGTGTTGTTGATCTACAGTTGTGTGTATATGGCAGACACTCCAGAGAGGCACACAAGAAGTGTGACTCTTGTTCAGGAAACACGGTTAGCGGGAGCTCTGGTCCTTCTCTGCAGCACGTGTTTGTGTTCCCGGCACCTGCTGAAGTGTCGGCCGCAGTGGGGAAAGGTCTTTGGTTTGTGCCCCAGAATTTCATTCTTTGGGCTCTCCTTGTGCCTTTTACAGGCTTGAGCAGAGAGCTTGGAAAAGAGGGGAAATCTCGTCCTAGCTGAGAAACACCTTCCTCCCAGTTATGGCTCGCTTCCTTGTGGACTGTTTGGGAAGAAATTTGGAATATGAGCCATACTTAAATTTAGATATTGCTCATCTCTTGGGGATTTCTTAAAATTCTGGTGTACCGTGTACTTAGCAACAATAAAACATCCTGCAGAAAAATGACAGGATGCTATTTCAGAATCAGAAAATACAGAAAAATGACTAAGTATTTACATAAATCCCTCAGAATTTACAGCTACCGTATTAGTGTAAGATCACACATGATGATTTTATAAGCTTTTAGATTTAGAAAGTTATATTTCACAGGAAGGAACCTGAGCTTGCTATATGTTTATTTGAAGCTCAGTACGGCTGCTCATCAAGAAAAGCAGCGAGTGCCTAGTGCTGCTGTCTGGTTTGTGCACAGCTCCCTGCTCAGACGTTCAACTCGGGCATCCTTTACTGATAGCTCTAAAACAGCTGTGCTGTTGAGCCATTTTTTGTAAAAAATGCAGCAAAAGGTAAATCTATCACAGTTAATACTGCTACTTTATATCAGTTAATTCTGATACTTTAGTTCAATCTTGATAGATTACCTTTCAATCTGAGCATTTTTTTTTTTCCCTGCTGTTGGAAGGACAAGTAAAAACTTTGCTATTACTCCTTTTCAAAGTTCTTTTTAAGGATTTTTTTGAGATTGTAAAGATTTGTTTGGAGACTGTTCAGGAGTGGGGTCACATTTGCTCTGACATGATGAATCAATACTTGTGTGAAACACTGGTTTGTATTCGTGTACTTTTGTTGCCCATATCCTCAAATACTTTTGTATTTATGCTGTATTATTGAAGAAAAAAAAAGCTTCCAATTCACATTTCTTACTAATAGGTTTAGTAACTGTTTTAGACAGTCTGATATCTTTTTTGTGTGTATCTGAAAGTCCTCTGGGTAGTATTTGATGCTGCTTTGATTATAATGATAAAAATGACAAGAAATAGGTAGAATGGGATGGAAGGCACTTGAACTCTTTATGTTTTAAGGTAAAATATTGTGTGTGGATGAGAGCTACTGAGCTTTATTTCCAGGTAATTTTGTAGGGCCCTGCTCCCCCTTCCCCTTTCTCTCCGCTCCCCTCTGTAGCTGCAGGTAAGTTGCTCAGTTCTTCCATGAATAATCTGTTCTACTTTTTGTAATGAATTTCTTTGCTTGGTGCTTTTCTTGAGTCCAGCTCACCTTTACATTTCCACCCTTTATTAAGGCCTGATTGGATATAATTGAAGCAAAATGCAAGATTGAGTATTTCATGTAGGAAACTCTTATTTGGGTTATATATTAGAGATATATAGATATATCGTATATATTCTTATATATTATATTAGAAATAGTAATGCTTCTCATGGAGGTATCCTAAGGCTAAGGTACATATTCTACAGAAACTATTTTATTTCTGTCTTTTTTTATAGATTTTTTTTTTAATAAACTGATTTAATATAAAAGCGGTTTTACTTGAAGTGCATCCTTTTAAAAAAAAAATCTCTAATGTTTGCAGACAGTCCTAGGGTCTCTGACCCCAATATTCCCCTAGTGGCCCGTGAGATCATGCAGCGAATGATCCGACAGTTTGCTGCTGAATATACCTCAAAAAATAGCTCTACTCAGGACTCCAGCCAGCCCAATAGCACAAAGAACCAAAGCCTGCTGAAAGCATCTCTGGTCGCCTCCTCTCCCACGGCTGCAACTGCTCAGAACCCTGTGCTCAGCAAACTTCTCATGGCTGACCAAGACTCACCTCTGGACCTTACTGTCAGAAAGTCTCAGTCAGAACCCAGTGAACAAGGTAGGACTGTTACCAAAGTGTCTTGCATCCTATCACGATCCACTAGCGACGTTCTTGTCGCCAAGACAGACACCTCGGCGTTTGCACGTTTACCTAAAATGTTAAATGGAAAAGTGGTAGATGTCATTACAGGAAAACGATGACTAGTTCGATACGGCCCCTAGAGAAAAGACCTGTTGAAAGATTGGAGGCTCGCAGACACGAGTCTTTCTGAAGAAGGGCAAAAGGGCTGGACGTGCTCCAAACTCTGGGGACAAGTGTGCTGTTGCTGCTGGGAGCTGCAAGAAGTAGTGTATCAAATAGACTGCACACTTGCTGCTAAGGCAAGGTCACGTGGTCGTGGAAATTATAATGTTGTCCCTTGTTCTGATGATCAATACATAATTTGACTAAAGGACTGATTGATTTATTTTCTTTCTGCTCATAGTGTGAAAGCAGTGTCTTTTAAAGATACTAATTCTGGGACAGCCTGGTAAAGGCTGTAAAAATGATACCCATGAACTGTATAATAGATTCCCTGTTTATGTGTTTACAAGAAATGTCTTTTTTCAATCTTAAAAATAGACTTGTTCTGCAGAGCACAGATGAATAACTTGTAGTACTGTTGCAGGGCTTGTTTCAAATGGGAAACTTGCTTTCTATCAAAAAAAATTAACAAGCAAATTTTGCAGGAGATTATGTGAATGTTTCTTTTTCTGAAATATGGAATAGAGGTTATCAGAGCATCTTACTGATGGGGTTAAAATTAGCCCTTTTACCCTTCTTTAGAAATGTGTTGCTAAGTGCCTGAAATCAAATACAATTCTATCCAACACAAGGTAGGCTGTTCATCCTCAAGTAGAAAAGCCATGTGCTAGCTTGGACAGTGTTTGTGGGTATCTTTTTGTTCTCTTTTACACTTGGGTTATGGAGTCTTTTGTGAGAAGGTTAATTTTGTGTGTCCTACGATATACAGCTTGGACATGTGGGAAGTTGCTGTTTGTATCACTTACTGCTAAAGCCTCAACACTTCAGTTAAAATATTGTAAGGAAAGTTCTGTGGTAGGATGACTTCTTTAGAATAAATTCTATACGTTTGTTTAGCTGATACACTTATCTTTGTAGCTGATTTTATAATAGATGTAATTAACTAGTGTCTTTAACATATGTATTTATAATGATCAAAGCAGTTTAACATTTGTGAAGCTCTTCCCTGAAAGACAGAGACTCTGTTTCTGAGTTTTGATTCTGTTTTTTTAATGAGCATTCAGTGCTGAGAGAGAGAACATATACCTACCCATAGATGTTGAGAATGAGGTTGAGTTGTTATCTAGCTCCCAACCTATGAAAAAGCTTCAAGATAACTTACAATGTTCATACACTTGTCAGAATTAGAGCATGCGCATATTAACTTATGCAGTAATCCCTTAGCTGATGTATTTTATTTCAATTTATATTAACATATCTAGACAGGGAATTTGTCAGACTTAGGAGCAGTTTAAAAGGTCATCCCAAGAGAGTTCCATTGGGGCTTTCTGCTGTGTTTCTGTTGTAGAAGGCCAAAGGGAATCAGTCTCTGTGGGGAGTGAGTCTGGGTCCAGCTTGTTCTCACAGATTGCAGGGTCCTGATGACCCAATAGTCACCCGGATGAAGCCTGTTTGGAAGCAGTCTGTGTGATTTAGTCCTCCTCTGGAAAAGGAGGAGCCCCTTGAGTTGAGTTACCGTATCTTGTGCCTGGACAGCACCCTGTTCAAAGGAAGCCCAAAGTCTCTGCTTGCTTAAGTTTGGGTTACGGTAACTTCCCAAAAGGGGTGAGTGGAACAGCTTTCCATAGGAGGTCAGTTCTAGCTCACCGTTTATCATTTTGTGTTTTTTCCATACGTCAGGGGAGAATTCTAAGCACTGTGAAAGCCATCCTGTATTGTTCGTGCATTTGGTGGCGCTTACTTGAGTAAAATAGAAAGAGCGAGTAGATTTGAAAAGTCGGCAGTTTACCTTGCCAACAGATTTCATTTATCCTTGCTTCATAAATTCCTTATTTCAGAGTTTCCAGGAATTTCAGATGGCTGTGCTGCTTCTATGGCAATGTTGCCCTATTTTAATAAGCAGAATTTCAAATCGTTTTAGTGAGACGGAAGCAAGGCTTGCCTAGCAAAGTGCTCTCCTCTCCCCTTTCTGTTGTCTGGAAGCACATAGCTCGCATAAGGGCTTGCAGAGGAGCCTGCCTGGGTAAGGGGAAGTGCCATTAGTGTGTGTCCAGACGAGAGTGGAAGCAGCAGACTAGCAGGAGAAACACTTTGGGATGTGGAAGGAGAGAGAGATTCAAAGTGACGGGATGGAAAGGGGAAAAGTAACAACAGCTTTGCCAGGAAGTGCCCAACAGAGATACGGAGAAAGGATCAAGTCAGGTATGGTGCTTTTCACTTTGCACTTGAGAACAAATTTAGAATATGAAATTCTGACATGACCTTTCCTCCATGGATTTGGATCAAGAATTTTTCAAATATTGGCTTAAAACCTCCAAAGTCTCAGGAGTTGGGAGACTGTCTCATTTTGGGACCTCTGAGGATTAGTTGCACTGTAGCTTGTGTTGTATCCTGAACTGTCATTTGTATGCCCTGACACTGGTAACAGGGATGTACTTTTAACTTTGCCATTTTTTGAGACTCTTGATGACTATGTTGAAGAAGTTTGTAACCAAATTGTTAATAAACCCAACTTTTTTAGAAAAGAAAAATCCATGTGCTATCCTACCCGTGCGAATATGCCTGATCCCGTTTCTTCACGTGCTCAAGTCATTCTTTTGTCTCCATAGACGGAGTGCTTGATTTATCCACTAAGAAGAGTCCTTGTGCCGGCAGCACCTCTCTGAGTCATTCTCCAGGGTGCTCTACTACTCCAGGGAATGGGTAAGAGAGAGCAACTTTCTACAACCTTTTAAACTGCTTTGTACTAAAATATTGTGTTGTCTGCCTCCTGTTAATGTTAACTGATTTTTGGTTTTAACCCTTTGGAGTAATTTCAATGTGGACCTTTGGCAACCTTCACCCCACCTGCCAAATAAGAGCTGTTGTAAACCAAAGCAGGTTTAACTTAAGAAGTCTAATATCTGTTATTTTGGCTAATTTAGTATTTAGCCAAAGATCTCTTCATTATCTGCTTCTTGGATTCAGTGATGTGATGTCTATGGAGATGGGGATTGAGGCAGTTAAATGTATGAAGATTTTGGCAGTGTAATTTAGATTCCCTTCCTTAGAGGAAGGCTAAATAACCCCAAATTTATTTATTTTAGAGTTAGCAATGATTTGAGTGATGAACCAAGCCGAATTAGACTTAAGTCACTGAATGATCTTTGTTAATATTTCCTAGCAGATATCACTACTTAAAGGGGGGAGAAAGTCTGAGAGTTCAGAAAACTTTAATTACAGTTTCTTCGATTTCTGATTGTACTGTAGCACGGAAGGAGTTTAAAAGACTTTAAAATATATGGTGTACTCTTGTCTTCCTTAGTTCAAGGTGCAAAAGAATGTTCTGCCCCCAAAATTACTATTATATGTCCTATTTCTAATGGTCAGAGCTTACATATGCTTGGCAACCCTTGACTCTTGGCTAGGATTTTACCTTTTTTGGAGAGACTGGCTGGGGGTAAGAGGTATTTTGGGTGCTTATGAAAGAATTTTAGTTTGAAGCTATTGTGAACAAGTGATCATCTTTTTAGCAAGGTACAGAAGGAGTACATGGATTCAATTAATACTTAATTCCTGGTTCTAACCTTATAATAGCCTCTGACTTGATGTATTTTTAATCTAACGCCATCCCAGGCGAGTGCACCCACCCATTCCCCCCTCTCTGCTAACAACTTATTTGACTTTTTAAGCTGTCTTTGGAAAAACAATAGTATCTCAGTCTTCCTCTTCAGGATTACATTTCCATCTTAAAATTTCTAGCAAGAAAATAGTTCAGTCCTTCCTTAACATTCAGTCTTAGTCCTTTAAAAAAAATTCTTCAGCATAAAACTTCCCTCGCAGCTCCCCCGTTTTGATGCAGAAGGGGTTATTTTGAGCCTTATCTTCCTATGAGGACAGTAAAAGCGGCCAAGGCTGCGTAGTCTGTTTGCGTATCGAGGGAGGGCCCAAGGGCGGCACGTGGGGAGCGCAGGGCCAGCGCCTGGCGCTGTCCTCACGGCTCCTGCGGATCGAGGGAGGACGTGGCATCCTGGCACCTGTAGGCACCTGTGTAGGTGCGTGGTCATGAGGGGGACGCGGTCTGCTCCGCTTCCAGGGGGGACACCCGTCTCCTGGCGAGCTGCCCGCGTGGCCCTCGGGTGCAGGGAGGCTGGTGCACGCTGCAAGGCTCGTGCTGCTGCCCGAGGGGCACAGGATGCACGTGGCTGGAGAGGGCTGCCTGGCACGGCTGCCTCGTACTCCCATCTTCTGGATTTTGTTCTGAATCCGCATTGACTCCTTACCCGCTTCCACTAAGACCTACCAGCTCCTGGAGGGGAGTTACCTGCCCCTGTATTGAGCACTGCGTGCCTTACATGTGACGTGTCAGGTCCTTTCAGTGGATACGTTTTTACTCTAAAAAATTATTACAGTCTAAATGTGACAGTCAATAATGTACATTTTCAATAGCGCTTATCTTTAAATAAGGCTGGTTGATCTAGATGGCATCAGATCAGTATAGTGTCCTAAGGCATCACAATATAATTGATTCCTAGTCTCTTCATTAATTTCTGTCTTGAGTGTGGAGAAGTTTGGAGGTGTTTTTGGAAACTATGTCATTTCCTGGCCAGTGTGACTCAGTTATTAGAAGGACGTAACCAAGGAATATATTAAAATTCATATGTTTATCTACAATAGTAGTAGCAGTTTGTGTCATAGAAGAGAGAAAAAAAAACATAAGGTGTAAGGATAATAATAATGCACACTACTTTTTTTTTTTTTTTTAAACTATTAACCCTGTACCTTGACTAAAGTTTACAGTTGGAATTTGGGGGTGGGTTGGGGGTGTCTTTTCTAGTCATGACATGTATCAAATGAGGATGAGGGACGTGTATACGTGTAACTAGTGGTTGAGTGAGCAATTTGGTAAGTCTGGTGTAATGCAGTGTCTGTCTGTGTGATCTGCAGTATCCCAGCTTTTGTGTTTGATGCTTAGTGAAAGCCAGACAATATCCGAGGCCTGCTAAGCATTTTTATTCCGAGTAGCAAAATCTTCAATATGATATAAGCAAACATCATCCAAGTTTTCCACCTGTGTGTAGATGCTGCAGGTGGCAGTCATACTTGCATGTTGAACATGT
Organism: Tinamus guttatus; assembly: GCF_059628265.1. NCBI lineage: Eukaryota > Metazoa > Chordata > Aves > Tinamiformes > Tinamidae > Tinamus > Tinamus guttatus. Next base: position 6,914,725 of record NW_028288848.1, read on the forward strand.
TGCATTTTGGCTTACTCTTTTATTACTGTTCTTGTTTAGTGGTAACGTCACACCAGTAACACAGTTCTGTATAGATCCATGGAGATTGACTATTACTTTGTAATTAAGGTGCTATTTTCAGACGCTTGCGCGAAGTCTTTTCTACTCCGAGAATTTGTGAACCCAACCAGAGACCAGCCAACAGGTTTCATTTTTTTTCTTTGCCCAAAAAGCTTCTCTTTTTTTGCAAACAAGTTTTAAAACTGACTGATGCTGAGACTTTTTTAAAAAAATTAAAAAATAAAAAAATAGAGAAAAATAAATAACTCAAAAAGTGATGTTACCCAAGCAAGGCCTTCTAATAAAGGAGTGGCCCCCTCACCCATCCCTCCCTACCTGTGCAAGTCCTGCTCACATCAGTTTCCTTCCATCCAATTAGGCGACCTGGGAGACCCAGCCAGCACCATCCGGAGGGACTACAGAGTGGTGATGGGGGACCTCCGAGAAGCTTGCAGGATGGAACCAGGGAAGGTTATGGCCACTCCACATCTCTTAAAGTTCCGCTGGCTCGATCACTCCAGATTAGTGAAGAACTGCTGAGCAGAAACCAGTTTGCTACGGCTGCCAGCCATGGGCCATCTGGACTACAGAATCATGGACAGCACTTAATATTATCCAGGGAGGCTTCTTGGGCAAAACCACACTACGAATTCAATTTCAGCCGCATGAAATTCAGGGGAAATGGTGCACTCAGCAACATCAGTGACCTTCCTTTTCTTACAGAAAACTCTGCCTTTCAAAAAATGGCACTTCAAACTAAACAGGATGGGAAAAAGGACGTGAGCCATTCGTCTCCTGTGGATTTAAAGATACCACAAGTTCGAGGCATGGACCTTTCATGGGAGTCCCGCACTGGTGACCAGTACAGCTATAGCTCTTTGGTAATGGGTTCACAAACGGAGAGCGCGCTTAGCAAAAAGTTAAGGGCTATCCTTCCAAAACAGAACAGGAGAAGTTTGCTGGATGCTGGACCAGATTCCTGGGGCTCAGATGCTGAGCAGTCTACCTCTGGACAGCCATATCCCACCTCAGATCAAGAGGGAGATCCTGGCTCCAAGCAACCTAGGAAGAAGAGAGGGAGATACAGACAGTACAACAGCGAGATACTGGAGGAAGCAATCTCTGTGGTTATGAGCGGGAAAATGAGTGTTTCCAAAGCTCAGAGTATTTATGGGATCCCCCACAGTACACTGGAGTACAAAGTTAAAGAGAGGCTGGGCACTTTGAAAAACCCTCCAAAGAAAAAAATGAAATTAATGAGGTCGGAGGGGCAGGATGTTTCAGTGAAGATTGAATTAGATCCCCAGGGAGAAGCAGCACAAAGTGCAAATGAATTGAAAGATGAGTAGGGATGTTGTAGAGTGCCAATTACTTTGCAAACTGGGTGAGCACTACTGCATAGTTCAACCACCCCTGAGCACACCTGATTCCTCTGTTTACTGCAACTTTCCTTTGCAGTTTAACACAGACTCGCGTGGACGCAGGTGAAAGGTGTGCTCTGAATGTCACGCTTGTAAATTTTTCTAGCCTGGTATGGCTCAGTTCCCCCCTCCTTCACCCGTCCACTAACCCTTTATCCCCTTTTTTCCTTTTTCCTTTTTTTTTTTTCTTTTGCCTTTTGCATGTTTCTCTGTAATAGAGAGCTGAGTTACCTCACAAGGAATGCAGACCTGTGGAAGTGGACACCTTGCCTGTAGAGCCTGCCTGAACTTCTGCTGTTGGATTTGTTTTGGAATATTTGCCTTTAGAGGGGAAGAAAATAAGTCCACTTGGTTAAACTGATTCTCTCTTAAAACCAGGCTTTTTTCATTGAGAATCAGACTGTCCTTCAAAATGTTTCAGAAAGGTGTTTTTTTTGTTGTTTTTGGTTTTTTTTTTCCTCCTTTAATTTGATCCAGTTGATTGAAAGATTTAAGCTAAATCAAGTCATTTAGGAATGGTACCTCTCTTGAACTCAGAGATTTGTATATTAGGTGCATAATCAATTGGGTCTACTTAGGCTCTCCGCTCTTTCCTTTTCTAAATTAAATGTACTTGCTGTTCACGGCCTGCTTAGTGCTCACCCGGAGGGGAGGGAGGGAGACCTTACACACACTACCTTGGAATACTTTGGTTAATTACTTTGTAACACTACCTTCGCTGTAATTTTGTTTGATACTTTTGAAGGGTGATATTTAGACTCACCTGCTTGAGGATGTAGCCTTATCTCACGGAAGACAAGCTTCTCATGGTCAGGAGCAGTCAGGGTACACTAAATGATGTATTAGGGTATGCCTCGTTTTAACCGAACTCTGGTTCTTGGTGACCTTCACGCTTTTTACAGACTTGGTTCTGAGTTTACTAAGCTACGTGGTTCCAACAACTAGTTTAAATGACTCTAATCTGGGGAAGGGGGGTGTGTGTAACAAACTACTGTGATCTTGCGCAAAAAAAGAAAACACACAAAAAAAACATGATCTCAAACGTTACAACCTCAGTAGTCTGCCCAAATATCCACATTAGTGAAGGAGCTTGTTAATGTTCAGGGAAGAAGTAAAACACTGGTAGCCTGATTTGGTTCAGGCTCTGCATCATATCTAGCTGTAATACTGTCAGGGTCGAGCACCCAGTGAATGGGTGTTTCCTTTTTAAATACTACAGTTGCCAGTAGCAGGAAATAATCTCAATCCTGCGTGTATTTTTTGATTTTGTTTTTATTTAACCTATTTTGATAGTGGTTTAGCACATGCTAGAAAAAGCATTTAAACACCGTAAAAGCACTCCGTAAACCACAAACCCGGTCGTTTTCACTCTGGTGATATCTTTATCGTTGAGATCCAGGACAAGTTTTGTACAGAACTTTTTATCTTTAATACTTTCTACGGGAGTGGTCAGTAACTAGATATTGCTTACTGGACTTACTGCAGTTTGACCAAATCAGGTTCTTCAGGTAGAAATAATTTGGTCTTAATCTGTGCAAAAAGTATATCGAAATATCTCTTTTCCCACTTGCACAACCAAAAGAAGCATTGGATCTTTTATTTTTTTATTTTTTTGTGTGTGAGAGAGCATTAAGTGATGTCAGTGACTGAAAGTGGGTTCTGCAGTTCAGGGAGGGCGGCCCGCGGGGCCCGTGAGATGCTGCCTGGGCTCTGGAACAGGCAGCCCTGGCCTCTCCCCTCCCCAGCGACTAACTCTTGTCGAAGGTTAGGCACACCATTGCTGTCCTTTTAAATATGCACTGCTCATTCTTGAAAAGGATTGGGCTTTTGGCCCCAGCTATATACTCTTTTGTTTCTTTTGTTTCCTTAACATATTTTAGCACTCAAAATCCCCATTCCTCTCAGCTATCTCGTTGTCATCTCAGCACTCAAAGCAGTTAAAGCTCAGTAGCAGTATATTAAGCTCTGCAGCACATTCCAGTTTAGCTGCTGTTGGCAATAAAGGTGCAGTTAAACACGCGGTTTCATCTGCTCTTGGAGGATACGGTAGAAAGTTTGCTGCAAGTTCAAAAACAAAAATGCAACAGTTTTACTGTTCAGAGAGGTTTAACCTTTTGCAGTTGTCTTTCTTTAAGCAACAGGAGTTGAGTTTTGTAAAACTTTTCACTGTAGTGTAAGTGGAGTGCTCATTTTACTAACCTAAATATTTTGTATGTGTATGTTTAAGTGGGTGACAATCGTGCAGCAGAATGGTGTGCCTACCCTTTAATGCTGCAGTTTAAAAGAGAATTTGTCTTGGCATTTCTGACTGTAGGCTAAGAATTGTAAATAGATAGTGAGAAGTTGAGTACTCTTTCTTTGCTTTGGTTAGAAAGTGGATTTAAAAAAAACAACAAACCAAACGCGTAACTTTCTCAGTTTAAATGTCCTGAGACCTGAAGATTGTAATATTCATGTCTGCAAAGCTTTTAAACACAACACTTGATCTGTGATAACTTAATATTCAGGTAATCCTTCTTTTTCAAGAAGCTTTTGAACAACTGTATTTCCTCCAAAGGTCTCTGTTTAAAAAGGAAAAAAAAAAAAAAGAAAGAAAAAAGTGTAGATTATTTTTTAAGCACTAATTGCATTACGTTGGTAACTGCAATATAAAATAGCCATTATTGTTTTGTGAAGCATGGTTGAGATTAGTTAGTGGTCCCTTTTTAAAATTTCATGAGCCTCTCAAAAAAATAAAAACAAATTTAAAAAAAAAGCTGCTGAATATTCAAAAGATATATATTTTACCTTATTGTAGGTTTTGTAAATTTAGTCGGTAATATTCAGGTGCACCTTTTAATGTTAACTTTTTGTTTCAAAGTCCCATCTGATGTATTTTCTCTGAGGTGATTCATCACGTAAGGCTAGTATCACTCTAAGTGCTGCAGTGATCAATAATATTTTGTTTCATTTTTTTCACTACGTTTTTTACAGGCGCTTTCAGTGTAGCTATCTAGTAGTATTTGAGATCATTTTAAATATATGATTGGAATTAATGTTTGTCCATTAGCATGCTTAATTTTCTGCTGACCAGCAGTTTGCATGGCCAAAATCCCTGGTTGACCATATTTTGGTGTGGGAAGGTGTGGTTCACTGCTGTCTTTGTAACAAAAGCCTTGTTTCTCATGTTATCTCTGGTAAGTGGATGCTTATGTTACTTGGATCACTTGGACAGGAGATAAGGCTTGGAATTTTGCTCCTGCTACTCTTTTGAGATCGCATTAACGTGTAACATAGACAAACTGCAACCCTGTAAAAATGGAGACATCTTTAGGAGGAGGCCTTTTGGATATTTTTCGTCACTAGTTTTCTCTCATTCCTGAGAACGTCCACCTGATGTAGTTCTTGGACTAACAGTATTGTTGTGTACTATGTTGATGTAGCTGAAAAAGCCTGACAGCAAGAAACTGTGAATAATATTTGTGGCAGTCTCTGAAAACTAGTTTTTCAGTCCAAGTATCATGAAGGAGAATCCTGCTCCCCTGCCCCTATCCTAGAGAAGTAATTTTCTATTTTGTGTGTATAAAGTTTTAAGAATCAAGTTTCATATTGTACTGAAGTTTAGATGTCGCTTGGTAAATCTTTGCTGCAGCATATAATTGACGATGAGTAAGGCTTAGTGTGGTAGGGGTCCTGGTGTGGAGTTAATTATCGTACCGTTCTGGTGAGAAAGCCCAACATGTATGAAATGTGTCCTTTTATTTCTTTTTCTTTGGACTTGTAAGGTGTAAAAGTGCTTTTTTAGAACTCTGACCTATTACAAACTATTACCTCACTTTCAGCCAGTTGGATCCTCGTTCCGCAGTGTTGTAGGCATTATCGTGGCCGTAATGCTTGAGCTATAAAGAATTGAACGTTTCCGACGTTTTAGGAACACGCATTTGAATTCATTTCATTTCTGGCAAAAGACTCTCAGTCATCCTCTATCTTTTTTTTTCTTAATGCTCAAGTCACGGTTTCACTTCAAATTTCTTATTTCTTCCTGTAATGCGGAAATTGCTGAACAAGCAATACAGATATGCCTTTGCTTTCTTCTTGTTGCAGAACTCGTTTTGATGCTCTTATTACCAACGCTACTGCTAGACCAGAAGTCTAACCCTGAATTTTCATTAAAATCAGAAAGCTAATGTGTTTTTCTAACAAATGCACCCGGTCAGGATGGTCCCTCTGGTAAGGGAACACATTCAGCCTCTGAGTTTTCTCTCAAGAAATCAATTTCTCTCAAGAAATTCCTATTTTCCCTCGAGCTTTCCCGTGCTCAGTGGTATTCCTAGACACTGGAGGCAACTGTGTCTGTGCTTAGCCCAGTTAGGAGCAGACAAGGAATAGTCTGTGCTTTGTCTCATGGCAGGCCGACGTTGGAGTCTAAATATTTCCTTGATGAGACCCCCGACGAGCACGTTGCCTCCCCCTGGAAATTCCCAGGAACCGGCAAAATGATTCAGGGGCCGTAGGGTTGAGTAAGCTTTGTATAGGTTGCAACAACTTTTTCCTTCTCATTGAACTGCTTTTTATATCAACTGCAACAATTGCTACCCAGGCAAAACTGGCATTATCGTATGCTTCTTTTCAGCTTAGTTTGGATTAATTCTCTTGAGCTGTCCTTGAGCCATTAGGAGAAGAACACGGTGTGCACGGAGTGAAGGGAACGCTGAGCAGTTCCCTTGTTTGTTTCTCAAAAACAGTGCGGCTACATCTGTAGAGTAGAGAGCTCTTTCTGCAGTGAAGACAGGATTTTAACTCTTCGGTGTGACCATGCGAACGCCTGTTGCGAGTCCAAACTCTTATGAAGGCAAATGTTTGAACTTCTACTGAAAGCTTTTTTCACAATGTTTTTATCTTCCTTGCCAGAAGTTAAAGATAGAATGGGAAGGGTTGTTTCCTGCATTTTCATGAGGATCAGAAACTTTGTGTTTCTCTACAAAATGTGTCAGAAATTAAATGTAATCTCAGTCTAGGTAAATCTTGCTTCTTCTCGGCAGCAGTAGATACTGTTTCCCAAAATTGGTGTTAAAAGCTATGCCTATACAATTCTGTTTTGAGCCTAATTTTGGTACTATTAAGGTTTCCACTAGCTCTTGAGTTTTATTGAAATCTCACTAATTAGAACCTGCAGAAACCTTAAAACAAACAAACAAACAAAAACCTACTACTAGTTATTTGCAGTTCTGTTGAATGTAGCAAATACAATAATCACTATAGTTATTTTTAACTATATAGATATACCAAGATGATCACTAAACAGAGAGATATTATGGACTCAAAATGATCCATAGATGCATTCCACGTGTACCAGAAAAATCTGTAAGTATTTATGGCATTCCAGTGTCCATCTCTGTCCCATGTTCTTGGGTTTAACAGGGGCCAAGTCTGCATACTAGTATTAGAGCAGCAGGTTTGGACTTCATGTCCTGACAAGTTATGCCTGCGTGCAGGTGTAATCAGGAAAACCTCATGTTAAGATGGCTTTATTTAATCCTCACAAAAAGCAATTATTCCAGGTGCAAAGTATGTTTTCCTGGGTTAAGTACTAGGAATAGGGATTCTTTTCTAGTCTATCCCAGATATTCATTCACTTTCTTAAAAACAAACAAACCTCATGCTTGTCTCTACAGAATTGGTAAGTAGAATTCTGAAAGACTCAAAAGTCTGTCTGATGGACACAGAGTTTAGGGTTTAGGTTTAGAACACAGACTTCACCCTGTCTGGAGCAGGAAAAGTTAATATGAGAAAATAATTTCTGTAAACACTAGCTAGTAAATCTGATATAAAGTTTTATCCCATGCAGGAATAATGAAAACACTACTACAACTACTAATCTAGTTTTACAACTACTAATTCAGTTTATCCACTACTTGGTGCTACATTTCTCAGATATTTTTGCAGATGTTTTTTATGCTTGCATGGAAGCATATAAACTTCCCCATCACTATAAAAGCACTTGTCTGACCGATTCTAAAGTACTAGAAAAGGGATAAATAACTGCAGCACTTTTTCTGTTACAACACCAGAGTCTTAATTAAATCTGGTCTTCAGGTTATGAGATATTGTAAATGTACAATCTAGGATCATTAACTGCTTTTCAGGTCAGATGACAAGTTCTCTTGGGATACTAGTCTGTCTTTTAAAGAATAGTACAACAATAAATTCTGAAGTTCAGGCAGGGGATGTATGCATGCCTGATATTGTAACTAATCATTTCAATAGGCCATTGCAGGGCTTGGCGTTTGGAATCTGGGATGATGGGTAGGGAAGGGGATATTTCCCAAACTGAAAAATCATTTTGGACCATTGCTTAGTGTTCAGTTTGAAAAAATATATATATCACAAGGAAAATGGGTAGGGATTCTTTCTCCCTTATGCCTTCAGGGAATGAGTAGTATTTAGAATCTCTGGCTGAAATTCAAGCCTTTTTACCATGTAAATTTTTAATATAAACTCATTGACGTGCTTTTTACATCTGAGGACTGAAAATGGATCTTAATGTTTAAGTTGTGGAATGGTATATTTCTTAAATGAAGGGGGAACATTTAAAAATAGATTAGAATACCAGCATTAGTGAGCTTAAGGAATTTTAGTATGTAATAGCAAAGTATAGCAAAGTATTTGATTAAAAAAAATAATCTTGAATTGCTAGTCTGTAACTAGGTGCATTCTAATTTAGCAGGTGAATATTCTTTACTTATTGATATATGATGGGCTTTTTGCAAATAGAAACCTTTATCTGAGTCCCATGTGTTGCTTGTACTGATGGGATGTCTGCTTACAGCAGCTTACTGCTGCTTTAAAATGTATAAAACATGTTTTGAGTGTTTGCTCATAACTCTTTCTAACCTCCACTTGTTAAATTGTCAGACGTTGGTATTTTATCAGTCCGCAATGTAAGTTAAACTAATGTTCTTAGGAATCCAACTTGTACACACACTGTTTAAAAAACCCTCAGGGACAGTTTACACACTATCCTCACTCAATTCAGGTACTTGTACTCTCTTCTTAAACCTAGCAGTGACTTGTATTTTGTTTTGCTTTTCTTTTGACGTGCTGATAGCACATCCTTGATGAATGTCAACTTAAAACTCAGTTCAGGTATCCAGGTATAACTCAGCCAAACGGATTTTAAAGCTGCATATTTACTCTCCAGCACACAGTGCCTCAGACACTTATAGTGGCATTCTGTATATTCAGTTATTACTACTGAGCAGATCGCGTGGGGGTTCCTGCTATGTATTGTAAGAAATTCCTATGTATATTATATAATATGTATTATATTATATACATATATAGTATATATGTTATCTTAAACTTATATATTTTAAAATGCCACTACTAGCCAGCGCAGCTAAAAATGAAATACATTCCCAAGCGCTTCTGCAAAGCGCAGAGGTAGTTTCTTAACGTGGCTCTTGCTTCTCTCTCACCATAACTACTTCTAAGCTCAAGCACTGGTCCTTGGCTGTCTGACCTCTACACTCTAGTTTATGCAATGTCTTTAGAGAATTCTGTGCACTGGCCACTGTGATGGAAACCAAGGGGCCGCGAGTGCTTCGAGTTTATTAGTAATTGTTCTGCCAAAGTTGGCGTTCGCCCGACGCGCGCGTAAACCTGTCAGCTAAGGAGCAGAGGGACGAGCGGCTGGCGGCGCCCGCGGGGCAGGAGCGGGGCCTGGGCAGCGGCTCCGGCGCCGGGCGCCGATTCCGCACGCGTTGGCGCCGATTCCGCACGCGTTGGCGCCGATTCCGCACGCGTTGGCGCCCGGCACCTGGAGCGCGGGGCCTCCGCCGCCGTAACCCCCGTGCGGGCGCGCGCCAGCAACGCCTCTGCTCCATTACCTGACACTTTACATCTAAAAAGTCTTCTCTTTCTATTTATGTGACCCATAGTCTTTGAAGAGTATGGAAAAATGGCATTTCTCTCTGACCTCTAGAAGTTCAAGTGTCATGGGAAAAAAAAAAAAAAAAAAAGAAACAGGAACCCCCCCCTTTACTCTTATGGACCTCATTTCAATATACTGTTTACAGTTTGACGGAATTGTATAATTTAATATTTCTCTTGTACTGTAGTTTATATTTATTTACAGATTTTTTTTGTACTGTGTGATTTGAATTTTTTTGTTCCTTGCTATGATCAATGTTTTATGTAGTAGAGCACTTATGATCACAAATTAAGGTTTTTGGTTTGATTGCACTACGTTAATTTTTTTTAATGCAGTTCTGATTTTTGACTGGACTAAATAAGCTGTGTCTTAATGTATGTGATAAGTACTTTTAAATTTTTATTTCATGTGGTCCATTTATTTTTTGCATTGTATGTCAAAGCGCTAATTCTCTTGTTGTGCATGTGTAAGATTTAATGGCTCCATTGTATTATTTGACCATGTCATTTTGGAAACACATTCCCAGCTGTAACGTTGTGTATGGTAGTTTTCACTGGATGCTAGACTTTTCAAAACCACTATTCTTCTAATAAATTTTGTTGTGAAAAACTTTAAGGGGTTCCAATTCTGTTGTTTCTAGTGTGCTCTCTGAGTGCCCGCACTAACAATCAATCGCGTGTTACAAAACACAAAGTATCACAAATAAGGAGAACCCGAGGAGGAAGTGAAAATAGAAGGTAAAACGAGCTCTGGTTGAGGGATCAAGGTTCGGAGTCTCTCTGCTCCGTTCGCTCCGTGCCGTAAGCGGAGCTGGAGCCGCCCGGCAGCGGGGCAGGGAGTGTGTGTGGAAGCTGAAACGCAACCCTGCAGCCGCGGCGCGTTTCCTATGAACTCCCTTACTCGAATTTGCTCTTTCCTACTGGCCCCCTTAATTTCTTTCGTGGTAAATAATTTATCTGGTGAAGAATGAACGGTCTCGCAGGGAGAGGCGGGGGGCAGAAAGGGGGCTTGCTCGCTGAGCACTTAGCAAGGAGGCAGGGTAGCAATAGCGGCCGAGCCGGGGCTCTCGCGCGCTCCGGAGCCCCCGCGCGCGCCTGCCCCTCGCTGCTGGCACGAGCCGCCTGCGCTGCCGCTTGTCCCTCTCCCTGCGCTCCGCGGGGCCTGTCGGCAGCTCCGGGTTAACGTTTGGGAAGCTCCAGCGGCGCTCGTAGCCGCTGCCCCCCGCGCGGAGCGACACCCGCTCCGGCTGCGCCTCCCGGCCCTGCGCTGGGCTGAGCTCCTTCCAACGTCGTGCATTATTGATAGGGAAATGCTGAATACTAAAAAGTAGGTTACAGTAAGTGTCGGATAATGGAACCCACGTGAGTTTTGGCGTTTCTGTTAACCTCTGCGTTCAGTCCTCGCCTGATGAGAGCAATTCGCAGGGATCTCCGAGCTTTAGGAACATGCATGCAGTGCTGCAGACCATCTAGCCTTCCTTTTTTCCTGAGAAGTCATTTTTCTCAGCTTGTGCTAGTGAAATGTAGGTACTTGGGGGCTTGCTTTTGTTGGTACAATTTTTCTGTGCCTGTTGGAGATCTTTAAATAGCTGTTGAAAAATCAGCTATTGTGTTCCTTGTATACTAATCCCAGTATTAAAAACTAAGAGCAAAATGCTAAGGTGGCTTGATACTGTCATTGGTTTGTCTTTACTTTGCACATCTCTCAAATAAAAAAGCTTTGATTAGAGGCTCCATCTTACTAATTTGGGAATAGTTATGTCTTTATGTGTAAATAGCTTGAAAGTGTTGTGCTGTAAACTAGCATTTATCATATCTTTTTCTGAATGTCTGAATACATCTGTCAAATTGATGAAAATAGCCTTTGAAAGTGATGAACCATATTCCCATCTGCCATTCTTTAGGTTATATTATACATTGCAAGCTTTTCCCGGAACATTTTTAATCGACACCTTTTGTCCTGTGATTATCAGAAATAGCAAGTTTTTTAGTTTCGCTAGAGGACTTGCTGATGCTCTTGGGCTTTAAGCTGAGATTGTTCAGGCTTAAAAGAAAGAAGTTTAGATTTTCTTTTTAAGTTTTCTCCAATACAAACATGTATAATAATGTCCAGTGTGTGCTAGATGTTGCAACCAGAGCCAGGAAGAAGCATCCGTGTTGTGTTGTAAAAGCAGAAAATAAATGCATTTAGCCTGTTTGGCAGCTTGCTTAGCCTTCTGCCGATTTGTCTCAGCTCGTTTTGACTTGGGTTTGTTGTGAGCTGCTCCACTGGCCTCTGCTGCTGCTCCTGCTGCGTGTTTGAGCCCATGCTGAAGTTCCCAGAAGGGTCCCATTGCACTCATGTTGTTTCTACAACCCACATACTGTAGCCTGTGTGAAATGTGCTTCCCTGTGAGATTTGTGCCCCTGTGAAGACCAGCCAGCCTGGGGTCACCCCCTCTACACACTGGGGTTAGTGCTAGCTGGAAAGGACCCCACACCAGGGAGCTCCCTACCCCGAGCTCTGAGGGCCTGAATCTCTCCTGTTTCCTCTGCCACCGCAGTTTTGTGAAGGAATCTGATTTAATTGAGGAGATTCATGATGAGATTATCACATCTTCTCGTGCACACACAGTAAGATCCCCCTTTGCTGCCGCCCCAAGGCAGAGCAGCAGAGCAGGGCTGGCTGTGGTGTGTTAGGCTGATTGCCCGTGGCCTCCTTGCCTGATCGGTCTAAGCTGGCTAATTTTTTAAGACTTGCCAAAAATGGGTTTGGGGGGAGGAGGAGGGAGGATTTAAGCGTCCTTCTGAATAAGGATTTAGGCAAATCACTAATTTCTTAATCTGTAACCTGCTGCATGTGCTTTGGCACATGCCCAGAAATTAGTATTTCTCTAAACTGTGGTTTTAATGGGGAGTTAGTTGTTTCTTGGAGCTGTTTAGGAATGTGACCTCATGCATAGAGGAGCATTGCACTGAAACCTTTTTGGTGGCAGTAATGCTGGGAAGGGGAAGAGGTAGCACAAAGCCGCTGCATCTTATTTTATAGACAACTTCTAAAGCAGCAGATGTTACACATATGTCACATTAAAAAGTGACACTGAAGTTCCACTAAAAATATTCCCTGGAATTTTCTCCAGCTTCCGCGGCTGCAGGTGTCCTGCAGCTTGGCAGAAGGCCTGGTGCCTGCTTTACAAAAGGTAGATTTTTCTGGGATGGTTGGACCTTCTCTACACAAATTGCTTTGAAGGATGTTTTTTTTTTTTTAATATATATTTTTAAACAAGTTCATGGAAAGCAGTAAGCTTGGCAGTGCAGCTGAGCCTTAAAATACATTATATGTTTAGCACTAGCTTTTTATCTAATGCAGTTAAATACATCCAGACTGTTTTGACTGACATCTCTATCTCTCACTGCCCTGACTGAATGGCCAGCTGAGATGCAGTTGGGAACTTTTAAGGCTCGTTCAGAGCAAGGTGATGTAAGTCCTGATGCCTAAAAATGCAAAGGTATTAAATTGTAGCAGGGCCTCCTTGGGGGCTGACAGAGCCTGGGGCTGCTGACGCACTCCAGAATCCCATTATCAGATGTCCCAAATCCCTCCTGCCCAGAACCTGAAGGGTAGGGCGTGCTGAGCTTGTTTGGGGATGGTGTTCTCAGTTTCAAAAGGGTTTTTATGATTTCCTTCCTTAAAACCTTTGAGTGGGCTTTTCTCACCACTGGGTTTTGGATGCTGGTTTTGGCAGCAGTTATTGGCACGTTGCACAGCAGAAAAATTGTCACTGGCAAAGGCCACCCAGCCTCTTCTTTCTCTTTTTTCCCCCCCCGCCTCTCTCTCTAACACACACGTGATGCTGTTTTCACACATACGACTGATGGTTGCAATCCAAGTTGCAGGTGTTGCATGGAGAGCCCAGGGATGCACCCATGGTATCAGGAGCCCAGTGGTCTTTTCTTTGGCTGCTCAGGACAGCTAAAACCTGCTGTTGATTTGCAGCCCTTCTTTCAAGGGGAATGTGTTGGGTATGTGTTTTAATGGCACTGATCTCATATGTCTTCTACTGCTGTCGAAAGCGACTCTTGCCTTTTGTATCTTTTAACGAGCCTTTACGGGATAGCAGCGTAGATGATTTGGATGGGACGGTTACAACCACAGCACAGGATTTATTTTAATCTATTTTTCACCTGCTTAGTGCAGTGCAAGTGCAGCAGCAGCTTAGTGCTATTGACTCTTATTATACATGTATAAAAATATATTTTCTCGAGTTAAAAGGCATTTTATAGCTAATAGTGTAAGGCAAGTAACGCTCAGTGTGGTGTTTCCCCGCGTTCTCCTTTGAGGTGGGTAGTGGCCTATTTACATCATTTTTCAGATGATCTGCTGTGGTCGAGCCTGGTATCCTCCTAAGATTTGCTTTCAGACCTTTAAAGCAAGTAACCACCTTTGAGGTGTTGACAGTGGTTGAAAACAAATTGTTTGGCTTTGAAATGGGCTGCTGAAGAAAGACACAGTGTGGTTCTGGTTTTGTGTAAGAAGCTTTCATATCGCGTATGCTCTGTTTACGAGTAAGTACAAGTTTTCTTCTGATTTCTGGCCACCAGACTTCAGCCTGAGATCTGAAAGTTAAAACAGGCTGTTTTTTGAAGCCAAATGTGTTAGCTGATAATGATGTTCTCGTTGGACCCTGGTGACAGCGATGTAGCCCTGCTGCCAGCTGGAGGTTTGGGTCTTTGAGTCGGTGCCTTTACTTTTGTGCGAGAGTACACCGTACTGCTGATGCATAAAAGCAAAAACCACATAACTCTGTCTTAATGGGAAGCATCCGTTATCCTTTTTTGAGCTCCTTAGTGAATTCCTAAATCAATTTGAAGTTTAAAATCTGTGTAACCTAGTGGGACATGATAAAAGCAGTCGCTCCATCTTAGCGCTGGGGAAGAGCGGTGGCATTTTGTCAGGGTGGCTCCTCTTACCACAGGACAAAGGACATGCTGACAAAGAACTTTCCCTGTGAGGTTGATAGGAGTAGCGAGGCCTCCCCAGGGCAGTGGGGAGTCCAGTGCTCACTCAGCCCTTGGCAGGTCAAAAATCTGCGTGGGGTCTGTGGCCGGGACTCTGGGGTTGCACGAGTCGCAAGGGTTGCAGAGGGGCTTTGCAGAGGTGGTTTTGCGGGGTGTTTTCTGACGAGGATGGTCACAGCCTGCTTTTTGTGGTCTCCTGAAGTGGAAGCGTAGTGAAAACGCCAGCATCTTGTCAGTCCTGCGGTCTCGCTCGTCACCGGCAACGCGTGGTTAAGTGCGAGCTCTCAGGGTGGGCGCAGTGCACTTACTGTTAATGGGTTAAAAACGCCTGCGAGGGAGGACGTCTGCGAGTGCTTGATGGGCCGCACGTGCTAATGGGGGTCATGGTCACCGCAGTTTGCAGTGAAGAGGTTAGGGAATCGTTTCCCTGTCGGTGGGAAGAGTGGGACCGGCGTGGTGCAAAAGTCCGGGGAGACGATGCAGGAGGCATCGGCATTGGGGGGAAACCACTTTCTGTGGCTCCAGCTCCTTCCTCTGTGCTGTTGTGTGTGATGAGAGATCAGTCACTCGTGTGGTTTTTCCAAAGGGTTTGTTGCTTTACAGGCACGAATTGTTGAAAAATTCTTCCCGTTATTTTTCTCTTTGTGGCAAACCAGTAGTTGACAATTTTTTCTCCCCACTACAAAGAAACAGGCAATAGCTGTCATTATATGCAGAAGGAGAATTGCGCAGCAATAAAACACATTTTAACTGCAGAATAAAATTGTGAACTGCCAAAATCAAGGATGCTTTAAATACAACAAACAGCCTAAAGAAAATGAGTTGTTTTAGTGGTGATAGCAGCACGTTACATGCTAAACAAGGTGTAGATCCCTGCAGTGGGTAGCTGGACAAATACTGGATCCTTGAGGGGAGATGGGGCCTTTTTTAGCGGACAGTCACCCTGGTTGGATGTGGTTTGGATTTGTTAGACTTGTGTGATTACAGAAATGAATGAGAAAAATAATTGCGGGCCAGGATACGAAGGAGAATTTCTGAGAAGAGAATGCCTTTGGCAGGGGAAGAGGGGGAAGAAGAACAGTAATAAATAATAAGGACAGTAGTAAATAATAACAGAGGTTGAAGGGAAGAGGCAGTGAGGGACGTGCAGAATTTGAAGGGAAGGATGAAAGGCTGGAGTTGGAGAGAGGTGGGGGGCTGTACTTTAGCACAGAGGAAACCTGTCCCTGCTGGCAGGCAAAA
Source organism: Tinamus guttatus (assembly GCF_059628265.1). Classification (NCBI taxonomy): domain Eukaryota; kingdom Metazoa; phylum Chordata; class Aves; order Tinamiformes; family Tinamidae; genus Tinamus; species Tinamus guttatus. The sequence goes on from NW_028288848.1 coordinate 6,930,336, forward strand.
AGATATTTCCTGCCTTATGTTTGGGGTTCTTAATAGTAATCTGACTATAAAATTAACCTACATCACTTAATGGTAGTTGAATGGCAGTTAAATTAACCCACTTTCAAAATAGAACTTACCTAAGCCATCAGCTCTGCGGCAGCCGCATCCCCCAGGCATCCTGGGGGTGCAATCCACTTTCTTTGTCTTAACCTATTTCCCGAGCAGCAGTGTGTGGTGAGGGAGCCGAAACGTGGGCTGCTGCTCAGGACAGCAGCTGACAGGTAATACGGACAAGTGTCAAACAACTAGTTCATTTTTTTCACTTGGATATTCTCAGGGCATGGCAGTGTTTGCTGCAGTCAGGGTTGCAAAGCTGTTTCTATTAACAGTACAGCCTTGATCATCCAAGCCCCAATTATCTGAAATGGGGTCATCTCCCCCAGCGTCTGTTAATTACACCCTGGGTACCCTGTGCTCTCCAAACGTGTCCCCCCGGCCCCTCGGAGACGCGGCCGACCGCGGTTGTGCCGGGTGCTTTCAGCTGCAGGGAGTGCTCTGCCTCAGGAGCCTCACTGCCTCCTTAATGTCTGTACTGGGAGGGGGAAATGAAAGGAAAAATTATCCTGGAGGCTTTAAAACCCTCGGAGCAGCCGCCGTGGGGTGTTCAGCGGGCTCGCTGCGCTCCGCGGGGCAGCCCTGCAGCAGAGCTGCAGCGTTGCAGGGCAAGCGGCTGCCTGGCACGTGCCCTGCTTGCAAGCTTCAGTTTGCTTCCCACCAGTGCCCCCCAGCAGCCCAGAGCCCGCGTGTGCTCTCCAGTGGTACCTGTGACACATTGAGGTGTTCGGGGATCCCTTCCTGCTCTGTGGGACTGGTCCCTATGGTGCGTCCCTCCTTGCCTTAGCTGAGGGCCTTTAAAAACAAATACAAAACTGTGGAAAAGCCTTTCGAGAACTTTTCTTGCTCTGCATGATGATCATTTCCTTTTTAATCTGTGTTCTGGTGCTACCGTTCTTTGGAGCGCCCAGCTCAGGGAAGATGCTGTGAGTACCGTCTCAGAGAGGAACACTCATGGTAATTTTTTCTTTCCTTAAAGGGATGATCCCAGATGTCCTTGGTAATTAGAAAAATTACCAAGGACATTTCTAGAAAGCCTTTGAAAGATGGTATGTGGAATAATGTTTCCAACAGGATGAATTTCCCTTGGTTTTAAAGAAATAGCTCAATGGCAAGGTTTTTAATTAGTCATTAAGTATTGCATTAGAAGTATCACAACTGGTGATAAACCACTGTACAATATGGTTGGGTGAGTTACTTGGGGAAGTTGGGAGCAGACAAGGCAATTACAGGAATACAGAGAAGATAAACTTATTTGAGGCTGTTTTATTTTTGCTATAAAACCTACTTTCGTTGATTTTTATTTGGATACAGGTGGGGAGAAGGTTATTTTAAATGTTTTTAAAAAAACAATAAGACACTACTCTGAAGGGTTAAAAGTCTGAATCAGTAATGGATGTTTGTTATTTATCTGGTCAGCTGCTTTATTGTACAGCCTGGACACCCTGACAAATAAATGTAGCTGATAAAAACCCAACCAAACAAAAGCATCTATAACTTCTTACTTCCTGCTTTTCAGCTAGAACTCAAGCTTTATAAACCCCCAAGCACATCACCAAGGGCAGCGTAAATTGAGGGGCTTTGAAAACACAGTAGCAATATTTCTGTATTTATTCTGGCTGTGCTTTGCGCAAGTTAAGCTTTTAATTTAAGGAAGAAAAATGCTTGCTCCTCGCTCGCTGCTGTGCTGAGCCGCAGCTCCTCCTGTGCTGCTCTCCTGTTTTCTCAGGGCAGCAAGAGGGAATTACTGTAGCACCCACAGAGGTGTGAAGCAACTCATTCATCTGTGTGGGGAGTGTTAGCTTCCAGGCATATTTCTGAGGACTGAAGCGTAGTGGTTTGAACTGGTTTATCCAGAAGATCACGGTGCAGCGGCTTACGCTGCCCGGGGTGGCTGTGCCCACCTCCTGCCAGGGTGGCACCGCGTGCCCTCCCCTCCACCTTCCCCAGCCCGAGGTCTTGGCTTCGGCTGGTGGAGGTGGGTTTGAACCAGGTACCGGTGGCGAATTGGAGCAGGGAAGGGGCAAAGCGCCGTGCCCGTTGCTGCCGGTGCTTTGGGACACTCGTTTGTGGCAGACTGCTCCGCCTCTGCCCACGGCCACGGTCACATCGCTTCCGAGTGCGTGCGGAGCTGCACTTCTGATGTGCAGGATTTGCAAAGCCCCCCGGCCTGCCCAGCCCTTTGCATGCAGGCAGGGGAGCTCCCTTCTAAAGGCCGTCCCTCAAAATGAAATCTCTGTTTGCCCACCAAAATAAATGAGGGATCTGAAAGGGCTGCGGCTCCCGGGTGAGGACGTGCCACCTCAGGGCTGTCAGAGCAGGCATCATCAGTGCTCTAAGATCAGCTGATGAAAAACAGCCCTCGCAGCGTAGGCTTTTTTCTTAGCTGCGTTTCTTAGGTCTGAGCCATTTTAGGTTGGCTTTGGAGAGTCCCTTTGGCTCTTTGGTGGGATCCTGCCACTTGCTCTGGGTTTCTGTGGCAGGAGCAGCGCACGCCGCTCTGCATCGGCTGCCTCACTGCAGGAGAGGGAGGGGAGAGGTCATCCCAGTGGAAACAGTAAATTGGATTTTATAAGTTTATAGCTATGTTTTGTTTCTTTTACAGAACTATAATCCTGGTGCTTAGAGTGGTCTGAAAGGAACAGAAACACTTAGCCTTGAACTTTTGTTCTGCTGCTGCTTCTTGTGCCTCTGAGGTACAAAACATACCTGTAAACTTATAATCAATCAAACCGATGTTCAAGGGCTAAAAAAAGAAACCCAAAAAGGGCACAGGCTTCATGTTCAATAGTGAGACTCTTGGGGTGGGCAAACCAGAAGATTGCAGTTGGCAATTGGCAGGTTTTTGGAGACCAGCATTCCAGGTATGAAACAGTTGATTTCTTTCTCCCTTTTCCTCCTCCTTGCTCCCCCTAATCCTCCCCCGCCAAAAATATCCCGAATCCCACAAGGTGCCTGCACTGATGCCATGGCTGCGCAACGAAATTCCGAAAACTTGGCCTTTTTCCCGCCCCCGTCGGCCTGCACCGTGCCCGGCAGGGCAGGTCCCGTCCCTGTGCGGTGTCTGGGTGCGGGTGACGGAGCGGTGCCATCCCCGAGCCCGGCACAGCCGCAGGAGCTGGGGGAGGGCCGGCTCCCCGCTCCGCGGCGCGGGCACCGTGCAAACACACGTATTGCAGCACGCAGCTATGCAAATAGCTCGGGAGCACAGCACGTTTTCCTGAGCGTTAATTGCTACACCGGGACGGTTGCGTAGCAACAGCCACGATGGTGCCTCTGACAGCTCCTGCCCCTTGATTCCTCTGACACCTTCTGTGACAAACGGGAGAGGAGGAATGAATAGGGCTGGCCTGGGGAAGCTGGAAGGGCCAGGAGGCAGCGAAGGGATGGGCTTGGCCCGGTTGACTTGGGACACCAGGGTGTCTGCTGGTGACAGTAGGAGATGCAAACAACCTGGAACGAGGGTATTGCAGCCCGGGAAGGTATAGCTTCCTATAGGCAGCTTTGTGTAGACAGGCAGAAAGGGCAACATGCCATCTCCCAGGCGCTGTGGGAACGCACACCGACGGCGGGACGTCTGTCCCACATCCCTCTGTGCCCTGACGGAACTCGCCCGTAAGCGTGGAGCCCCAGCAAGCAGAGTCTCCGTGTGTCCTGCCCGTAGTGCCACGCTTCCCCCAGCCCAGCCAGGCTCGCAGCTTCTCCGGCCTCCAAAAACTGAGGCTTCCCAAATTTGTGGGAAAGGGTGAGCATGGACACTGGAAGAAAAGTGTGTAGAGTGTACGGGCAGAAAAGGAGTGATGTCCTGGGCCTCCCAGCTTATCCCTTGAGCCCAATAACTACTGCTTGGCCGCCCTGTGCCTCCAGAAAGGCAAGCTCCAGTGAGAGGAGTGCCTGGTTCCCAAGAGAGGAACCAAAGAAACCATGTTCCTAATTTCTGCTTCTCCGAGTTTGCCGCTAGCCTTCAGTGCTCGTTGTGTCTCTGCCAGCCAAACTGAAGAACCCGTTAGTGCCTGGTGGGCTCCTCCTGTGCTGGCACTCCAGTTCTGTAATCAGCTCACCTCTTTGTTGCCTCCCTGTTAAGCTGCATAAATAAATGATTTCTCTGAAACAGACTGCACAGTCTACAGGCAGTCCGGCCTACGGAGCCATGCGGCACTAGAAATAAGCTCTAGTTACACCTGAGCACACATCAAGCTCTGCTCCAAAGCTGTTTCTCTATGTGTGACCCTCTTAGCTAAGGCTCACATTGGACATCTCTATCATTAACGGTGCCAGTCCGCATGTGCTGCTTGCATTTGGCTATCCTGCCTCGGAGGCTTGCAGCATTAAGTGGGCAATCCTGTGTCCAGGCCTCACAGCCAGAGGATGGGCATGAGCCTGTTTTATTTAGTAATAACAGAATGCCAAGACATGCAGATTAGTGGGCACGTGGTAGTGACCCAGGCTGTGTTGTGCTGCGCAGGAGGCCGGGAGCGAGGGGAGGCCGCGGTGCCGTCGCGCTGGGTGGGAGCCTGGCCACGGCTGACATGGAGAGCCTTATCCGAGGGCCAGGCAAAGGAGGAGCTGCCAGAGGCACCTGGGCCAGGGCAGGCTGAGGAGGGAGTAGAAGGGCTGGAGATGGGAAATTGCTTTCAGTCTTTGGGACTAGGTGATGTGGAAGTGGAGAGCCCTGTACATAATGTGACTGCAGAGACAGCCAAGTTGTTGAGAGCGAGATGGGTTTCCCGAGGACACGGGGGCTTGAATCTTATTGGATTTATTTCCCTTATGAAGAAGGAGAACTATTTTTCTCTCTGCTTTTACCGTTGCAGTGTAGCAGGCTGCGTGTATCTCAGCTTACCTCCGCGGAGCACGGACAGGCGAACGCCAGAGCCGCGCTCGCAGAGCGGCTCGGAGGAAGGCGCGAGGTGCCAGCGAGGCTCAGGAGAGCCCTCTGTGCCACGAGTGGGACGGGGGCCTTTCCGAGCACATCCCCATGCACGCAGCGCGGGGCTCGCAGGCGACCGGCTGCGCTCTGCATCACTGCTGCAAGGCAAGGAGGAGTCGTGCCCGGTCGCCTGGCTCCATTCTCCCGAGGCAGGGACACGCTGGGGATGCAGCTCTTAGAAATCCGCCATCCCCTCCCTAGTGAGGCATCGCTCAGGCTGCAGGGGCCTTTTCCTCCTCTTGGCAGAGCCAGGCGAGCAATTTGCCTGTGCCTTGGGCCCATCCTCGGCGGGCATGTGCAGGCAGCCCTGCGAGCGAGCGCGCTGAGGAGGAAGGCCGCTGCCGCGCCACCGCCACCGCGCGCCGATCCCGCAGCGCTCCAGGGCCGGCGGCGGGAGCGGGGAGTGCGGGGAGGGCGGCGGCGCCACACGTCTGCCGCCGCCGCCACAACGAACGCAGGCTCGCGCGGCGTGGGGAAAATGGCTGCCGCTCTGAGGAGCCGGGCGCCCCGCAGAGACGAGCGAGGCGCCCGCCGCCCTCCAAGCGCGGCCCGGGCGGAGGCGTCCTGCCCCGCTGCCTCCTTGCCGGGGCCCTGCTCCCAGCTCCCGCTCCTTGCTCTCCAGGGGGACCAGAGTGTCCCTCTCCATCGCCATTGTTATTCAGCAGGGCGAGGGGAGGAGCTGGGCTGTGTAAAAGATCCTCTCTGACATAAACCCTCTGCAGGCAGAGCCCTGGAGAGGGGCCAGCACCTACCTGAGCATTTTTATTTAAATTAACCCCAGGCTTTGCAAGCCGGGAGTCCCGGCAGCACCAGGTAGAACCAGTTAAGACGGTTGCTGAAGGGCGGTCTCGCCTGCTTGAGGCAAAGCGCTCTGCAGGTACGTTGTTTATCGCTAACGTGGGGAGGCTGTTCCGGAGGTGTTAAAGTCCATTCAGCGAGTGCAACTCGCCCAGCCCTTCCAGGCAGTTTTGGTAAAACCTTGCCAGAGAGGCGCTTAAAGAGCCTCTGCCGCCGTGATTGATGCAAAGCCTCGTTATCCTTAAGATCTGGGCAAGCTGCGCAGCCAAGGGCTGCCTAGCAGATGCCCAGGGCTGGCTCTTGGCTACAGCCAAATGTTTCAGTGCAGAGAGTGGGTGAAGAGAGGCCAGGCCCTAGCCCAGCCAGGAGTCACCTCCTGCCCTTTGGTGGGTTTTGCATCGGATCCCAAGGGTGCCGGGGGGCCAGGTGGCTGGCGGTGCCTCCCCAGGTTTTACCGGTGGCCAGAAGTGAATCAGACAAGCAGTAGGTAAGAGCAGGCAAGGCCTTCCCAGGGACCTGCTCTGGCGCACGGGATGGCACCAGCACCGCTGCCTCATGTCACTGACTTTCTCTCCTCCTCCCTCTCTGTCAGTCAGTCTCGGCTCGCGAATCACCCTTGGTGCGGCACGGGGGCACTGGAAGCGAGCGCTGGCAGCCTGTTAAGGGAAAACCCCTGAAGCCATGGTAGATAATGCTGCTTTTCTCCAGCCTTGCCTTGAACGTGCGCTTAGCGCTGCTCCTCTCAACGCGGCCGATCAAGTGAGGTCAGCATCCCCGCTAGCAATGGTTCATGTATTCAAGACCTTCCCGCAGAGGGGTTCACCCTGGTTCCTGTGGTTTGTGCTGCAGCCCCATGGGGATTCCAGCGGGGCCAGTACGGCAGCTGAGACCTTTGCCAACCTCCTGCTGTATTTTAGCCCTCGGAGCAGGGCAAGACACACAGCTCGCAAGTCATCTGCTAGTCCACCGCAAGAGCAACACAGTCGCCAAAAGTTTCTGTGAGACCATACGGTAGCCAGCAGCAGTGATTCACTGGCTGGGGTCAATTAGCCTCATCAGCTTCCTGAGCTCTGCTCCTCCTGGTGAGCCGTGAGTCATCTCAGGAAGGGGGAGAGCAGGAGGGAATGACTTTCACTGCTTGGGTGATGGTAGAGGTGAGGGAGGTTTGAAGTGCAGCACTTACTCCAGAGCAACACAAAGTTGCTGGTAGAGGTCCCACACCAGGCAGCACAAGTGCTCAACACACACACAGCCCAGAAGAGCTGCTCTGTGTTGTTGGTAACCAGTACGGGTTTATAACAGTTCTTGGCATTGCACTTGCTAACAGCTTCTTGCAGATACTAGATTTGGGCAAGTCCTTAACTTCTCCATCAGGAAGTCCTGATTAATTGCCTCTGCTGAGCAGGTAAATGGCAGTTGTCTCTACTTAAGAGATGGCAGCTGGTAGCAGTGATGCAGAGAACAGTGGTGCTGTAGGAGGCTGCTTTTCTGTGCAACTGCAGCAAGTTGGCAGTAGGTCCTTCTTGCAACCTCATTAAGTGGCAGCAAATCAAAGGTCAGTGCAGATGGCAAGGTGCTGCATCAGGGAAGGGTGCATGTGTGTCTTGCAGACTGGGAATCCTCCAAATTTTCCCCTCTGATTACAGCAAAGGTTCCCCAAGCTGCAGTCTGCTCTTTTGCCCTAGGCCAATCCTCCAATTCTCTTTTGTTATCTAGAAATAAGCAGTGTTTAAGACTTAAGATTTTTGATGTCTGGCAGCTGCTCCCAGGGATCCTAGATGTGCAGTTGAAATTTGCAGACGGTTGCAGTCATTCTGGTGGGTCCCAGAAGAGCTGGACTTTCTGCAGCGGGCACTGTGCATACAGTATGTCTTGTTTTCTTTAGGAAACTTAGGTTTGCCTCGTAGTTGTCATGTGGCACCTACTCACCTAATTCTATCTAGGAAATTCTAGGTAGAAATGTAATAATGGGTGCTGTAGCAATGGGAGGCAAACAAAAGTGCAGTGCCTATCCTGCCTATGATATGCCTGCGTAAGCGTACACACTAGGGACTGAAGGGACACCTGCCAACCTCATGACAGCAGGACACTTGATCTCATCTGGGATCAGGCAAATGCTACGCCTAGGTGGGAAGAGAAGGGTTATTTCAGTTTTGCAGCGTGAGCCTTTGTTCCCTGGGACGGGTACTGATTGCTTCTCTCTTTGTCTCTCTAGTGAGGATGCAGCAGAGACAATAGCAATAGACTCTAACAATCAGCCGAAGTCTCCGCTGGAAAAGTTTATGGTCAGACTGTGTACGCATCACCAGAAGCAATTCATTCGTGTGCTAAACGACATATACACTGAAGTACAGCCAGACTCCGAAGGCCAGCAGGTACCTGAATCTGAAAGCATGGAGGCGTCTACTTGTGGCTCTGGTTGCAGCCAGCGAAGCACTGAAATTCAGGACAAGGGTGCTGCTTGTACTGAATCAAAGCCCCCTTCTTCCTCAGACCTAGGACAGTTGGGGTCTGATGGCACCCTGCATGTTACAGGACAAACCCTGAAGCAGCCTACGGAGCTGAAGTCTACGGACAGAGCAGAGAGCTCCAGTCCTGCTTTGAAAAGAGACTTCTCTGAAATCCCTGTTACTAGACTTAGTTCTGCTAGTCCAAAGGATAGCTCCACCCAAGGATACCTCAGCACGTTGAACTCTTCCTCTTTGAATTTCCATCATGCCGCAAAGAACTTGGAAGGACAGGCTGCTGGACGTGAGCAAGAGATCGGTGTCAGAAAGTGTGAGGACAATAAAGAGCAGGTAGCAGGTAAGACTCTCATGGAAGGCTATATCTCTGTCAAAGTGGCAAATATGAACGGCAGTGAGGACAGCTTAGACAGCTGTCTGGGGTCCCAAAAGAACTCTTACAAAGCTTTACCCGAAGAGTCCTGGGATTCTGGCTTTACGGTGAACTCTCCTCGCAGAGCTGACAAAGAGAACGCTTTGCAGTGCAGCTCGAAAGCCTCTTTGCACCAGGACTTCGACGTGAAAGAACCAGACGCGAGACCAAAGCAAGAAAACCACGTGCTGCACGCCGCGGCCAAGGGCAAGGCGGGCTGCCCCCTGCACGCGGGCGACAAGGGCCCGCTAGAGAATCCCAAAGAGGGCTGGCTGCCCGCGGGCACCGCGCCGGCCGCCCCCCGCGCCCCCGGCGGGCACCCCCGCGCCAAGGCCGCCCGCGCGCCCCGCAAGGGCAGGAAGGCCTCGGGGCTGAGGATAAACGACTACGACAACCAGTGCGACGTGGTCTACATCAGCCAGCCCATCACCGAGTGCCACTTCGAGAGCCAGCGGTCGGTGGCGTCCCGCAAGACGGCCAGGAAGAGCACGCGGGGGTACTACTTCAACGGGGAGTGCTGCGAGCTCCCAACTGTGCGCACGCTGGTTAAAAGCTCCCGGGTGGAAGAGAGAGGCAGCGGCCCGGCCCTGCGGACAGAAGCGCTCGTAAGCACTAAGCCGCCTCTGGTGCTCTCGGCGGGTGGGTCTTTGGGGGTAGGAAGGGAAGGCGAGAAGAGGGTTTCCCTACGGCTCCTGGCAAAAGGGGCACCATCCAGCAGAGAAACTAGAGAGCGAGCTGACCTGGGCTCTGCGGAACGCGAGCCCTGGGATAGCTGGGCGCTGAGGTCAAGGGAAGCTGCTGCCGCCGTGCCCCTGTTCTCTCTGTCTGCTCCACCCAGTCCTCAGAAAGAGGATGACTCGGCCAGCTCGCAGCCCCCAGGCTCCCCTCCCATGGAAAGGGGGGAGGCGAGAGCTGGAGGCGCCGTCTCCTGGCAGGCTGGCAGCAGGCTGGATTCCCCTGGGGACAGCGGGCCCGGAGACAGCAGCCCGTGCGCTGCGGGGCTCACGAGCCTCCCTGCCTCGGAAGCACGCGGTGGGGAGGAAGGTGCCCCAGGTTCAGAAACACAAACTCTTCCAGACCTTCCTGCCAGCCCGGAGCCAAGGCCTCCCTTGCAGCCCTCTGCCGCTGTGGACACCGCAGCTCTGGCCAGTGCTGAGCTTCCAGGCGCTGGAGATGTGGAGCCCTCCGGGGTGCACACTGCAGAGCCCTCCCCGTGCTCTCTGCAAATTCCCGACGAGCCTCCTGCCGCTGTGGATGGGGAGAGCCCCCCAGAGCTCCCTGCCGCCTCGCAGTGTGCGGATGTGAACAAAAGCAGCCCTGCTGAACCAGAAGCTGAACTCTCCGGCGTGCTGGGCGACAGCTCTCTGGAGCAAGGAGAGGCTGTGCCAACTAACGCAGACCTCCCTGCTCCCTTGGAGTGGGAGACAGCGCAGAATAGTCTGCCAGGTGAGAAAGAGTCTGCTGAGGGTGAAACGTTGCCTGAGCTTGAAGGCTCAGAAACACCAGGGAAAGACTTCATCTCTTCCAAAGAGAGTCTGGACAAGAAGCGAAAGAAAGGAAGGCGAGTGCTTGTGGCATCGGACCGGCGTCTCCGAAGCCAGCAGCCACCCGGTGAGGGCATTGTGGAGGAGGCCGGCTCTTCCAGCTCTGAGCAGCTTCCCTGCCTCCAGATCAAACTCTCCAAGAGTCCTGGCGCTAAGCGGTTTAAGAGAGAAGTGCAGCCGGATGAGGTAGCATCCATGCACTTCCCAAATGACTGCTTCCATAAAACGTTGCTCGAGAACAGTGAGGGGCCGAGCACCAGCCAGGCTCCAGAGAGCAGCCCTGAGCAGCTGCCAGGTGAGGAGAACGGTGTCACTACTAGGCAAACCTATAAAAGCATTCTAGCAAAAGAGACTGCAGCAGAGGGAGAAAATTCCTCAAAAGATGTCCCCCCTGCCAAAGGCAGCCAAAGTCAAGCAGGTGTGATGCTGGAAACCTGTGTCCAGGCTGATTCTGAGCAGAGAAGCCTTCTCCTCCCCCAGGAAAGCAGTGTGGCCACAAGTGATGCAGAGCAAGTGGATGTGAAACCAGGCGATGACAGTGCAAAGGAGGAGGAGGAGAGTGCTGACAGTGCCATGGACATGGAAAAGATGGAGAATTTCGAGCCAGTGACCAATTTGCTTCTATGTCCCAGCAGTAGGGGTGGAAGCAAGCATGTTCCGGCAAAGGCTGTGAAGCATAAAAAGGTAGCCCTGCAGTTTTATAACTTAAGACACACGCCTGCACCAGTAGACACTGCAAAAAAGAACCCACCAGGGAAGGAGTCTATGCAAGTGATCCCCAAACTGAGGGACGAATGCACTTCAGGGAATGACGACTCCCCAGCATTGGAGGATATAGACACAGCTGACAGCAAGCCAAAGTTCATGGAGTGGTGTGCTGAAGAGGAGAACCAGGAGCTCATTGCTGAGTTCAATACCCAGTATATGAAAATTCAGAAGGGCTGGATCCAGCTGGAAAAGGAAGCGCAACCGACGCCCAAGGTAAAGAACAAAGCTGACAAACTGAAAGAGATTTGGAAAAGCAAGAAAAGGACACGGAAAAGTAGAGGGTCACTGGAAGTTCAGAAGCTTTCTCCTGTCCAGATGTTGTTTATGAAGGCCTTTAAACTGTCTGACATCTGCCAGTGGTTCCTGGAGACAACTGAAACCAGATCTCTAGTAATTGTGAAGAAACTCAACACCCGTCTCCCAGGGGAGATACCCCCCATTAAAGTGCCCCTGCAGAAGTATTCCTCTTCCAGTCTTTATCCCAGCTCACTGCAAGCTGAACGTTTGAAAAAACACCTCAAGAAATTTGCTGCAACTACCCCAGCTCGGAACAACCTGAAGAACCAAAAGTTGTGGGCCAAAATTCGAGAGAATGCTGAAAAAGCAGAAGCTGAAGAAACCGTTTGTCCCAACCAGACATCCCCTTCTGAAGCCAGCTCTGAAGAAGTGAGCGAAGACAAAAGCGTTCAGTCCACTCCGAGCCTGCCCACGCAGGCAAGCACGAGGATCCTGCGGAAATACTCCAACCTGCGGGGGAAACTCCGAGCCCAGCATCGCATGATGAAGGCAGAGAAGAAGAGCGACGTCCTGGGGGATCACTCTGCCGTGGAGAGCAAGCAAAGCAGGAAAAGCGTGTGCATCAACCCCCTGATGTCGCCGAAGCTGGCCCTGCAGATCAAAGCGGACGCGTTTCCTGCTAAATCTCTGTCGGTAGAAGGGCCGGGAAAGGGGCGGAAAGGAAAGAGCAAATCCCAGGAGGACCCCTCGCCCAAATGCGACCTGCAGCTCAGCAGGAAGAAGAGAGCGCTGAAGGAGAGCGGGAGCCCGCAGGAGCGGTCCGGCTCCTCCGGCAGAGACAGGCTGCCTGCCAAGAAGGCCAGTAAAATAAAGCATTCGGAGGTGAGCACAAAAGCTCCTGCCACCAGGAAGCAAGCTGCCATGGAGAGGAGCAATAAGCTTGCTAGAAAGATGTCTTTGAAAGAGAAGAGAGCCCCAAGAAGGCAGCTGGAGAACGTGCGGCTCCCCGTGCGGAAGGGCAAGGAGAACACGAGCCGCCGGGCCGTGCTGCCTCCCGGCCACGAGGAGCTGGCCAAGTCTCCGAAGCAGAAGCCCCTGGGGGAGTCCTCGACGCGGTCACAGAAGATGGCCAACAAGAAGCCCAGCAGTGGGAAAACCCTGACGAGGTCCATGAAGAAGATGCAGGAGAGCAGCGGGGCGCAGGGGAAGAGGAAGCTGAGGGCAAAAGTTGACTGTTCACACAGCAAGCGCTCGCGACTGGATCCGAAATAGCGAAGAACTGGTTGCCATGTACAAAACTGTTGTATACTAGTAACCCTTTACCATGCATTAACTAAAGCTGCTTTTATAAGCTGTAGCAAGCCTTTAAAAATCCGCAGTTAATGGAAAACGCCCGTGATTTTAGGCATCGGAGGATGTATCTCGGACAGAGAAGAGATCAGCCTGTCTATCTCTGCTGTTCAGAAGGAAGTTCCTGCAGTTTGAACGATCCTTGGATTTTTAAACTTGGAACCAGGCAGTTTTAGTTAAAAGTACAGTGCCTTATTTATCACTTTAAAAATAAAAATAAGAAGCTCATCTGTGTGATTTGGAGGCTTGCGTTTTATACTTGAGGCACAAGCACTTGTACTGTAGCAGAACGAAAACCACCTTTGTGCACATGAAGTAGCTTTCAGCAGCCTTTCAGTGCACGCAAACATTTCCCTGTCCTTCAGAGTCCTGCTTCTGTCTGTCTTACTAGTGGCATTTAAAGCAAAACCAAAACCATTTCCCATCGGTGAGGGAGAGGAAGGTGAATCTGTCATTTGTCGGTTCGTTAGTAGCAGCTACTGGTGTCCCACACTGTTACCTGCATAGAAGTGTTAACGAGCTACTTGTGTGTATGTTCTGGTCACCGCCTCGCTCTCTCATCGCACAGGCCTCCAGCTGGGGTGACCTGGGCAGACTGGAAAGGCAAAGGAGATGCTGTGCAGATCCTGGGCGCTGGTCTGGGTGGACAGGCTGGGCTGTGCTCGCCCTCACGTCTTCCAGTGGCAGGTTGAACCGGTCCCGTTACGCCTTGGTTTTGGACAGAACGTCTTCTCCCATCCGCAGCTCGCTGCACCGGTGTCGATTTCTGTGGTCTCGGGCAGCAAAGCGGTTTCTGCAGCTCTTTGCTAAAGGTTGAGTCTCTTGCTTTCTCCTGGCCTGGCTCTTCGTGCTCTCCCCCAGCGGGGAGCCCTGGCCCTCACGGCACGTCCTTGCTCACTTGTTGCATAGCGCCCTCCTAGAGCAGGGGTCTCAGTGTTTGGAATAAGGTTGAGACAAGGGTCTGAGTAATTTTTAATTTTTTTAAGTATAATTTCCCTTTCATCCTCCTCCTGGCAGGGTGTGTTTCTCCTTGCAGTGTCTCCGTGCTGTGGAGCCCAAAGCCGGGGGGAACCGGCCAGGCCATTGCTGAGCTCTGTCCTGCCCAGCGCCTTGCAGGTCTCCTGCGCATCCACGAGTCAGCGAGGAGTCCGTAATGGAGGCGCAGGGAGGCCCTCGCACCTCGGAGGAAGACGTGTAGGAAAGGCAGCGAGCCACCTTCCCGTGCACGTGGCCCTGCCGGCGCAGCGGCTGGAAGCGACCGCTTCGCCCAGCACCAGGGCACGGCCAGCACCTCAGTTCTACGGCTTCGCTTTTGAGTCGCTGCCCAACATCTGTTTGCAGATGTGGCCGGGCAGCGGGAAGCCGATCGCTGCCTTTCAGTCTGCCGTCGTACCCACTTAGTACAGAGGGTGAAAGAAGGCGTTTGAGATTCGCACATCCTTTGCAGGGCACCCCCGGCTCTCGCGGAGATCGGCGTTCCCTTCCCCCAGTGCCAACGTGCACGAGTCTGCAGCACGTGTTTCTCTTACTATGAAATGGCTGATTTTTTAAAAAAAGAAAAAGAATCCTTTACCTTCCCTTTGAATCATGCTAGAATAAGTTAACTCTCTGAACAGCTATGAAGTGATTAAATCTAGCTTATCAGTCCCTGTACAGATTAATATGAAGTTATCTATTACTTTAATTTTTACTGCATGTATTAAATATGTCAAACATTCCATCAGGAAAGATTTAAAAGCATTTGGGGAGAGATGTGAGGAGGGAGGGCGCTGACAGCAGTTCAATGACTGCTCCGTACTTTTCTTATAGGTTTTCTTTTCCTCTTGCTTCTTTACCTGAATTTGCAGCCCTCCCGCTTGCTCCTTACGGCAACCTCTGCAGAAATGTAGGCTCGGGAGCGCCCAGACCTCGCTCTGCCCCCCTGCAGCATCTGCCTTTCCTTGTCGCTTGCCTTGGCTCTGGGAGCGTGGAGAGGAGCCGGTGCAGAGTTGTGCAGGGGGACAGGAGCTTTCTCCAGGACCTGAGCTCTCTTTCCCGCTCTGGTAAATTTTTCCCAAACTGCTGTTGGTAAATGTGGGCTGCTCTACTTTCCATCTTGCGGGGTTAAGGGGCAGTAGCCTCACTGGGATCAAACCGCTACAAACAGGTGGGAAGAGGCTTTCTGGACATGGTGCTGCGGATGGAGGACCCCCTGGCCCCCAGTTCCGCAGCCCCAGGCTTCGGGGAGGCGCAGAGCATTTGGTGCTAGCAGGGCAGAGGCCTGAGCCAGCACACCAGTGCTGGGGTGTCCCTCTGTCTCTCCCCTTTTGCACTACTCGCAGGTTTGGCACCCGCCGCTCGGTCGGGAAGTTGATGGGACCGACTCGTAGCCAGGCCTCGGCTCCAGAGGGGAATGGCTGGCACCCATCGCGGAGAGAAGCTGAGAGATGTTGACAGGGAAACCCTATTTTCCCACCCCTCTGAACTTGCCTTCTTGCTCTGCGGTTTCCTGTAGTCTTGCTGTGTTTTGGCTGAGTTTGGTGGCGCTTCCCTGCGCAGGAGGCAGGTCCCCGTGGGCCTCAGCGCTGCCGGCGGGCGCCGCGGGGCTTGGGAGCCGGGCTGACTCCGGCCGCGCTGCGGCTCATCCCAGGGCCTGCTCACCCGTGTCCATCCCTGGCGAATGTCAGCAGGGCTCAGCAAGTCCCAGCTCTGCTGTGCGTCCCGCTCAAAGCGCAACGCTCATGAAATCCGTGCAAAGATGCTACTGACTTTTAATGGGAGCTGGGCTCGGCCTGGTAGCTGTAAATCTGAATTTCCGTGCTTTTTAATAAGGATGTGTAGAGGTGTGTGTTTTGTATGAGGATAGGGGTTCTGGCTTGGGCTGGGCTGAGCCTTATGGGTTATTGTTACTTTTTCCCTCAGAAAGCAAGGGAGGAGAAAACAGGTAATTTTGAGTTTGGGAGTTCTCTCTTTTTCTTTTTTTTTTTTTTTTCCCCCAGAGAAAACCTCATTAGAGCGTAGTTGCTGCAGGATGCTGGGTGGGCTCGGCTGCCCTGGGGTGCACGACGGGTCGAGGTCCAGGTTTGCAGCACGTCCCGTCCCACGCGGGGTCCGGCCCTGCAGCGGCTGGGAACGCGGCGCCTTGGGCACCGCGGGATGGGGAGCAGCAGATTTCCAGGGTGCACCAATGAGCTGGAGACGGCCAGGGGCGGCCCTGGTGCTGGCTCTGCTTGGGGACCCTATTGCTGGAGGCTTTAACCCATGCAGAGAGACCCTAGTCTGCAAGGCACAGCTGCACAGGGAGCTCTTACAAAGAGGCGCCTCTTTGCCGAGACGTGGCTAGCGTGGAGCTGTCGCCTGTGGCCGGGAAGTTGCAGCCAGCACTTTGGCAGCACCCGAGCGGCCCGAGCGGCGCTGGGCTCGCCGGCGCTTCATTACAGCCTCTCTGCGTTACAGCCTTGTGCAATCGCTTGAGTTGCCCGCTGGGGTAGGAGGCCCAGGGCTGTGGAAGACTGGAGATCCTCATCCTCTCTGGAAATACCGTGCAGTTGTTGGCATTGAGGACACCCTCAGCTACCTCCTTTCCTTGCCGTCACAGATGCCCAGGAACTCATTGCTTTCGGGAAGGGCCATCTCTGGCCCTTCTAACTGAGTGTAGCTTCCTCATCTTGCAGGTTAGAAGGCATTTTTCTAATGGGCTTCACAAGCTTGCTTCCGTGAGTACTTACTTTTTGGGGAGAAAAACTACAGGGTGGCATTGGCTGGGCAGACAGGTTTTTTTCGATGAGTGCTCAGATGTTTGATTTTTTTTTCCCCCTCCTTTTCTTTCTTCTGATCAGTCTTCATGTTCCAAAGTAAATCTCCTGGTTTACTTTGGCATTTCTTCTCTCCATGCAGCCACGTTTCAGCTAGAACAGTGTACAGGAGCTACAAACATGCAGAGAGGTAATACCTGTTGCTCTGGTTAAAGACTTGGGACATGCACTGCTTGTTTCTGTTCATTCTGCTACCTGGCTGTGCACTGTTGAGGCACGGCCTGTGCTTTTGCAGCATCCTGTGCCAAATAAATGCAATTTGCACACCATGAGGTGGATGGACAGGGAATTGTAGATGATCTTAATGAATGGCAGGAAATAAACTACATTTTTCATTGCCTGTGTTCCACAGGGGCATCGAGTACGTTTCCCTCTGCTGCGGGTGCAGCCCATGCCCGTGGCAGTGCCCTCCCCTGCTCCACAGCCGTGTCCTCTGTGCACGCTGCATCTCCCACTCAGGCTCCTGTCTCCATCTGCAGCTGCAGCATGAGGCAAATGCTGTTACTGCTGCTGCCCTGGAGTTGTGGCCATCTTCCCATGATAGAAGCCATTCTGCTGTCATCTTGACTCACTCCAAATTGCCATTTCTGTGTTTTTCAGGGTTTTTCTTCTTAAACACATATGCTTGTCCTATATCATAAGGCGTTCATCTCTTTTAAGGATTTATCCTATATCTCTTACTTTGGCTTTCCCTACTGAGCACTTTCTCATCATGTTCTTGAAACCAGTTTCCATTCCAGCTCCCCATTCCATGTAGCTGGAGTCGCATCTTCCTAGATCTGCATCTCAGCCTCTTCTGTCCAGCCACCTCTCGCATTTCCTTGCTTAACTCTCTCATCTCGTCTTGTCGTTGGCAGCTCTGGGCCTTCACAGTTCACATGGTCAGGAACTTGACGCCTTTCCTAACCTTCAGGAGGGCCTTGCTCGGCTGGGATCGCTGCGCTCAGAGTCTAAATGTGTCTGTCTTAACACGCGCCCATCGTACCTATGGGCTGTATCAAAAGCAGTTTGTGTGTGGGATGGCTCCTCCTATCTGTAGCTGTTAGACTGTCATCTAGCAATGAATCCGTTTCTCTACGGACTGGATGCAGGCAGTGTAGCTGAGATGTGCACAGACATTAATATTTGACACTGAGAAGGTCATTCTTACCAGCTAGTGACCTCTGTGTTCATTTGACCTGTGGCAAACACTTCAGCAGGGCATCTTCGCAGCAAACTTTCTCCCAAGAGCTCTCTAGCAGGCACCGATGCTTGCAGAGGAGCTTTCCCCCTCCTCAGCCTCTGGGGACCAGGAAAGCAAGATGAGATCGTGCCCTGTGCTCCCGGCATCACGGCCCGCTGTGCCAGGGGCAGCTCAGCACTGCCGGTACCACGCGGGCTGCCCTCTGCCTAAGCCTCTTGGCACAAAGCTGCGGCCCTGCCGCTCTTCCCGCTCTCCTCTCGGCACCTCTGGACTCCCAGTGCCTGCCCGGGCCCGTGTGAGGAGGCGCGGCGAGGCCTCGGCACGGTGAGGCCTCGGCACGGCGCTCCGCTCGGTTCGAGCGCTGGGCACAGCCTTGCTGCCGCCCGCCGCTCCCGCCGGCCTCCGTGGCGACGCAGCGCCCGGCCAGCACCGCCTCCTCCACGCGCAGGCCCACGGGGCCGCGTCCTCAGGTCGTGCGTCCGGACAGGCTACGGACAGGGCAGGGTTGGGTTCGATCCCCTGCCGGGGACGTCGCCGTAGCTTTTTTCTTTTTTCCCTTTTTGTAGCTGTAGATTTTTGAGAAAAGAAAAAAAAAGAATCATGAGGATCTGATTTCCCCACGTCGCGCGCGTTCCCCTTGCGTCGTAGCATCCGTTTGGCCCATCCTTTAGCTCGGTGGTTGTGAAATGAATCCATCTGTTCTAAGATGTTCTCAGGAGTTCTTGTTTGTATTAAGACCCCCCCCTAGGCTTAGCGGAAATCATGGTCCCCCTCCTTTCCCCTGCTCCCTCCCTCCCTCCATGGACGAGCCCTCTGTTCCAAGAGCACTTCCAGGCGGTCCCAGCGGCCGGCAGCGGCAGGCGCGATGGATTCAGGGCACGTTGGCAGCTCGAGGGCTCCCGCCGCGCTGGTTCGCCCCGGGTGCGGGGGCCGGGCGCTGCCTCAGGCCGCGCCGCTAGCCAAGGTTTTCTAAGTCTGTTTGTAAGAGTACCTAATTTTAAAATGAAATGTGAATATATATAATGTGTAGGTGCCATGTAAGATAGTGTTGTGCTAGGCAGCAGGATGCTAACCTACTTTTTAAGCTTTTGGGGGCAGGAAAAGGCTTTTTTTCTTTTTCTTCTACTCTGGCTTCGTGCTCACGGATCTAATATTGTAAATAGTGGTTTTTTATATTTATTTCATGAGCTTTCCACAGGTTCTTGTTGTGACTGGTGTCGGTTGGTGGGCAGGGGCTCCTCAGCCGTCTCCGCTTCCCGGGGCGGTTCTGGGAGTTTGGCTCGACTCAACCAAAGGGCTGGCTTTTCTTGGGGGGGATTGGGGTGGGCAGGGGGGACGGTGGCGGTGTGCGTGGCTTGTTTTTACGGCTATCACATCCAAGTCGAAGCATTAACTCTTTCTCTTCATCTCATTTTGACGGTGTTAGAACTGGTCAAAGGCAGCCACCCCCCGACCTTGTTGGGGACAGGGTGAGCTGCCATGGCCCCCCCGGGGCGCGGGGGGCATCGCAAGCAATAAGAGTAGTAGTAATAACGCCTGCCGCCCGGGCGGAGCGGCACGGGGCAGGCACCGGCCGCCCGCCTCTCCCCGGTGCCTGCGGCCGGGTCCCGGTGGGGACACGGGGGCGCCTGGGCCACGGCGCCCGAGTCAGGACAGAACGGGTAGTTACCCCTAGCGAGAACACGCTGAGAAATGTGTCCCAAACCGCTTCCTTCTGGGCTCCTGGGTTTCCAGCGGGTTAAAATGACCCGAGGGAGGGCGGCCAGCGTCGCCCTCACACCGCCAGTGCCAGGCCCAGAAGGCCGTGTGCTGCTTTGCTTTGCCGTTCTGCAGTTCATAGTCTCCTTCTAGGGGTTTGAGGTCTTTGGCTTGTTCGGTTGTTTTTCCCCTGGGTGTATTTGGGTTTCTCTTGTTTTACCCTTTCTGTCTGGGTGTGTTTGCTGGCCCTGCTCCATGCAGGATGAGCCCGGTTGTCCGTGGGTCAGCTCTGCTTTCCTGGTGACATGTCCCTAATTTTGGAGGGAGAGCAGGGAGCTCATCCCACGCTCCCTTCTCTCCCAGAACAATTGCATTAAAAAGCAGCAGCAAAAGCCCGGTAATTAATTTCTTTTTAAACTGTCCAGTGTTTATATATCAGTTCCATCCCAGTAGCAAGTGTTTTTCTTTCATCTGTGTCTGCTTCCCTGGAAGAGTTTTGTTTCTCTCTTTGTTTCTGTGTGATTTTTAGACACTGCTCTGAAAAGTCCTCCTGTCTGGTACTGTATGTTTGAGCCTAACCAATGTGAACTTTACAGAACAGCTATGGCAAATGTAAGCTGGGAAGATGGGGCTTGGGACTGCATTTCCGTTTGCTCTGGGTTGTGGGAAATACTGCATCTTGATTTGAGAATATGAAATGTCTGCTGTGAATTATTGGTTGAAAGTGTTGAGAGGAGTTTTCATTAGATAATGTTTACATACCTCACCTGACGAACCTTTGAAAATGTATATAAAAATAAAATAAAATTATATTAAGTTGCTTTAAATCAATATGTATAGCTATAAGAGCTGAGTTGTTTGAATTTTGAATATGTATCAACTCTCTAAATGTTGACATTTTGTGAACTCTGTGCTCCTGTCTTTTATTTCATATTAGACTATCGAGGAAGTTGTGTTCTTGTTACAGGTAAAAGGTTCCTGACTCAGATTTGAACTCCTCAAGGATTCCCACCACCTTGTTTTCTTTTATTCCTCCATTGTTGATATTCACCCTATGAGCTTTCTAAAGGTCCGTATTTTATTGCAGCTTATTAAACGTTTCTTTGATATCCAAGTTTGCTTGGTGTGATAACTGGGAAAGAGCAAAGGTGAGTGTGGGTGCAGATGGGGCAGCGCGGTGGGAAGGGCTGAGAGCTCCCCCTTTCCCGGGGAAATGCCCGGCAGAAGTGGGAGCTCCCGCGGGCAGGTGCCAGAGCTGGTGGGTGGCCCCGTTCTGCCCCCAGGGCTGCTTTGTGTGTCCCGTGCCTCGGCGTTGTCACCCCAGGGACGGGGTGGCTTGGGGAGAGACTGAGGGATGGATCCCAGAAGAGGTAAGCTCGGAGCAAAGGGTTTTCCTGCCTTGGGGGTTTCTGAGGTCCCCAAGAAAGAAGAGGGCCTATGGCACTTGTTCTTCTTCACCACGAGGTGGGTCTGCACAAACTGCCTGGCAGCAGCTTCTGTGCCTTCCTGCAGCTCTCCGTGGTGCTGCCGGGTCTCCATGTGCTGGAAGGGGAGGCTGGCGAGGGAGCCGGCTCTTGCGGCGCAGTGGGTTTGTATTTCTCTTCCCTGAGGCTGCCTGGCTTTTGCCCTGGCCACCTCGTGCACCCCCGGGCTTAACAGGTGGCCACTTTACTCTCAGCCGCTCCACCTGCTCGATCCCTTCCCCTCCTGCCCCACGCACACCCCCAGCAGCGCGGCCTCCTCCTGCCACCTCCTCGCGTCCGAGCAGGGCCAGGACACGAACTGCCCTCCTCCCCCCCTCCAGCAAAGACGAGGCCAGGCCTCTGAAGGAATAAATGTCATGTTCACATGGAAGACAACATAGACAATATCAAACATCTCCTAAAACAACACAGCCTCTGCTAGCAAAAGGGTGCTCAGTGCCTCCCTCACCGGCCTAGTACAAACCAGCGTCCTCAATAGTGACACACACAAACCCCACGGGCCCAACAAAGCCACTGTCCTGCCCTGTAGCATCTGTAAACAAAAAGAAAACATCATTTGTTGACCCAAACATATAAAAATACTATAACAAAATGAAATACAAATATATATTAGAATCTGTAAGTATTCTGTATAAAGAGATACTTTAGCGGTTAGCTTACAGCAAGAACAGAAACACAACACAACCAAGCCCAGTCTTGGCCATGGGCAAAATGAGACGTGTCCTGGGTCCATCGTGCAGCAGAGGGGTCCCCTGCTGGAGAGGGCGGCTGGGACCAGAACATGGGCCCAAGGCGACGGGCACCCTGGCAGCTGGGGATGCATCAGCGATGGTCACATCACCCTGGAGTGCTCCCAGTGGTGATGTCTGTCTAGGGCACAACCGCAGCCGGCGCTGGTCCGTGGGACTGAGAGACTCAGCATTGCTGGACCGGCGTGATTCGTCCATGCCAGCAAAGGGCTGAAGCAGTGTCCAGGCGCATGGGGTGTCCCGGGTTGGTCCACAGCCCCCGTGTCCATAAAGCAAGGCTGGAGCGGCCAGGCCACATGCTGTCCCCAGCGTGGGCTGGCTGTGCGTGTGGAGGGGCCTCGCGTGGGCAGAGCAGCTCCCGCGGGGCAGGAGCTGGTGGGACCTGCCCCAGGCGCCTCTGCCATGGGCAGCTTCAGCCCCAGCATCTGTGAGGCCGAGATGCTGGCAAAGGACATGGCAAACCTGCACCCCCACTGTCCTGGCAGCCGCCAGCCCCCTCCTCAGGCTTGCTGGGCTCCAAGGCCTCCTGCTTTTTTTTGCCAGCTGCCCCCCAAAGCTCTTCAGGCGCATTCAGGCACCGCCGGGGTCTTGTGGGCAGCACAGCAGCGTCCAAGCCCTCCAAGGCTCTGGGTGCTCTGTTGGGTTGCAGATCCCACAGCTGGCAAGGCTGGCAGTCGGTGAGGCCAGGCAGGACTGTAAGCGCCATGGGGCATGACCCGAGCTTGGGGCCAGTGCTCTGCTAACATCAGCCTCGAAGCGGGTCCAGGGTAAGGCAGCCAGCAAGCAGCTCAGCTGCCCCCCCCAGCACCTCGAGACCATCCAGCACATCCCAGGCTATGTTGGAGCTGAGTCTCAGTTCTGGGCACAGCTGGATGCAGCCAGAGCCTGGCGCGTTTGGGGCTCAGGCTGACCGGAGTGGGGGGCTGCCCATCCACACAGCTGGCAGTGGTGACGCGGGCTCCGAGGGCAGCACCGCAGGGTGGCTGCTGTCCCGGGAGCGTTGCTGGCTGCCCGGAGGGGAGGCAGCGAAGCTGGAGCCCCGTGGGCATGCCGGGACTGATGCCCACCGCGCACCTTGCTCTGTGGCCCGTCGGCCCGCGTGCCTTTCCAAGCCTTTCCCTAGGGCTGTGACAGGTCCCTTCAGTCCAGCCCCGGGAATGGGGAAAAGCCAGGGGGACGTCAGCTCCCCTGCACAGGCACCGCAGAGGAACGAACAGAGATGAAGCCAGAGGACAAGGAGGGGGCAGCACAGCCCCTGCCATGAGCCCACCTTGTACTAGTCCATCTGTGTAGCTGCATTTCTTTAAAAAAAAAAAAATCTCTATCTACACGTTTGGTTTTGTTCTTTTTTTGTTCTTTTTTTTTTTCTTTTTCAACCCTTTAGATGCAAGAGCTCTACCCTCCGCCGGGCCGGGGCGCGAGGCTGGCCGGGCTCCTCCGAGAGCTGCGTCCGGGCTGGGCAAGCGGTGCCAGGGCCGCACGGCCGCGGGGGCGAAGGGCAGTCCTGGCAGCGGCGGTGGTGGCAGGGGGGCTCCCGGGCAGCCCCCCGCGCTCGCCGGCGCCCCGGGCGGCCCCGGCTGGGGGCTGGGCGCTCACAGGCACTGGCTGCAGCCGCACTTGCTGGGCCTCTCCAGCTCCTCGACGAAGGAGGCGCCGTCGCTGCACTCGAAGGCGTACTTCCTGCGCCTGACGCGCAGCGCGGCGCAGCAGCCCGGCGCGCCGCCGCACGCGCCTCGGCACTGCACGGCGGCCACGGGGCGCGTGCTCTGGCAGATGGCG
The DNA here is from genome assembly GCF_059628265.1 of Tinamus guttatus. Taxonomy (NCBI): domain Eukaryota; kingdom Metazoa; phylum Chordata; class Aves; order Tinamiformes; family Tinamidae; genus Tinamus; species Tinamus guttatus. The sequence goes on from NW_028288848.1 coordinate 6,953,623, forward strand.
TAGCCCCGCTGCACCTGGTGGAAGTCCCGCACCGGCTCCCCCCGGCACTCAGGCTCTGCGGGAGAGCGGCGCCGGCTCAGCCCCGCGGCGCCGCCGCCCCCGGCCCCGTCACTGCCACCCGCCCCGCTACCTTGGTCGCAGAGGGCTCCGCTGTAGCCGCTGTGGCACTCGCAGAGCGCCTCGCCACCCGGGCCCAGGCGGCAGCGGCCGTGCACGCAGGGCTGGCGGCGGCAGGGGTCGGGCGGCTCAGCCGGCTGGTTGCACAGGGCGCCCTGGTAGCCATCGCGGCACTGGCAGCTGTAGGAGAGGGCGTCGAGGGGCAGGCACAGCCCGTGCACGCACCTGCGGGCAGCCGGCACCGTTAGCTCCCGTGGGCACGGAGCAGCACCCGCATAGCAGTGGCACCGCACTGCCAAGGCAGCCACTGGCACAGCAGCGTGGGCAGCGCATCCCACCAGTGGGCACCACTGCCCACACTGGCAGCGGGACGGGCAGCCAATGGGAGTGGGCAGCAGGAAGGCAGCAAGGAGTGCGCAGCCAATGGAGTGTCACAAAGTGCAGCAGCCAATGAAGAGCGCAGGGAGGGAGGGGGTGGCCAGTGAGGGACAGCTGAGGTCAAGGCAGAGGGTGAATAGAGAGGCGAGTGATGAGGGGCAGCCAATGAGCAGGTGCAGCCAATGAGCCAAGCGGGTGGCAGCCAATGAGCAGAGGCAGTCATGGAAGGACAGTCAATCAAGTGGAGCCATCAGTGAGCCAATGAGTTGAGGCAGTCATGGAAGGGCAGCCAATGGGATGAGTGCTGCAGTCAGCCACTAAGGCTCTTGCTATGGGGCAGCCAATGGGCCAGGGCTATTGCTTCAGGGCAGCCAATGGGGCAGGAAGCTTATGTTGAGGCAGCCAATGGGACATGGGGGATGCTGCAGGGCAGCCAATGGGGCAGGAGGTCATGGTGAGACAGCCAGTGGGGTGAATGGGTCACATGGAGCAGCAAATGGGGCAAGCAGGTCACTCTAGGGCATCCAATGGGGCAGGCAGGGCAGCCAAAGGGCTGCTGTGGGGTGGCGGAGGGGCACTCACTTGTGCCCCTGGCAGGGGCTGTCGCGGGGCTGGTCGCAGTGGGGCCCGGCCCAGCCGGGCTCGCAGTGGCACACGGGGCCCTGGGCGCCGGCAGGCTGGCAGATGCCGTGCAGGCAGTAGAGCTTGCGGCAGGGCTCGCAGCCTGGCACCACCCCTGGCGTCATCCGCGTCTTCGTGAAGTCCTGCAGCTCGTTGTTGATGTAAAGGTTGCGGATGCACCCATGGAAGCTGGTGCCGTTGAGCAGCTGCCAGAGGCGGAAGGCGGCCGAGTTCACATCCACGGGCATCCCTGGTGGAGAGCAGGGTCCATCAGCATGCCGTGCCAGGCAAGGAGCCAATGCAGTCCTTGCCATGGCCATCCATGGGCCCTACCTCCCACATAGAGCGGGGCCTCGCTGTTGAGCGTGTAGTGCTTGCCAAAGTTGTCCATGGTCATGGGGCTGCCGCCATCGATGGAGAGGTTCACCATCTGGTCGAAGGTCACCAGCTCCACAGTGTGGAACTCCCCATCGTTAATGGTCTCAGCACTAGCGGGGAGGGATCCATCACAGAGGTGGCCATGGCCCCTTCCTGCCCCATGGAGAGCCCCCCAGACCCTCCTCAAGCTCCCACAGCAGCAAGGATGGGGTTGGCTCCGGGCAAGGTGGGGCTTGAAGAACAACTCCCCCCAGCAGAGAGATACCTGTAGATGGCCGAGCTTGGGTGGGTGCCGGGGTCGTAGCTGACCCTTACGTGGCCCTGGTACAGCTCCACGGCCATGTGGTCACTGTCCCCATTGTACAGCAGGATCCCGTTGCCTTCCGCCGTGGAGACCTGGTGGTAGGAAAGGAGGGAGCCCCCCCGTCCCATGCCAGCCCAGCCACCCGTGGCGCCCCAGCTCGGCCCCGTGCACCCACCTGCAGGGTGATGTTGGCGTGGGGCCAGTCCTGCAGGTCAGTGAACTGCAGGTACGTGTCGCGGTCCACGAAGTTGACGCTGAGCAGCTTCTCGCACTTGGGGCCGCCGAAGCCGGGCAGGCACTGGCAGAGCGCCCGGGCGCCCAGCTCCACGCACTGGGCACCGTTCTGGCACTCGGCCCGCTCGCAGGGCCCTGGCTGCCCAGCGGCGCGGGGCGGCATCTCGCACAGCTGGCCGCTGTGGGGCAGAGAGGACACGCGGGGGTGACTCAGCGGGGCAGCCGGGTGTCCACACTCCAGTGGGGAGAGGGCTCTCCTGCCTTGCTGCAGCTGGCATTAGCTGCACTAGCTGCACTAGCCCGTGATGGGGACACGGCCCCCTGCGCACTGCCAGCCATACCTGTAGCCCTCGGCGCAGAGGCAGGAGTAGCCGTTCACCTCGTCCACGCAGCGCGCGTTGTTCTGGCACCGGTGGTCCTGGCAGTCATCGAAGTCCTCGCTGCAGTTGGTGCCCACGTAGCCGGGGGCACACTCACACCTGCGGCCAGCACGGCGCTGAGCTGTGGCGCTGCACGGCTGCTCCCCGCAGGGCAAATCGCCACCCGGGCGGCAGGGAGGAAAGCGGCCCAGCAGGGCGGGCGCCCGTCCGGGAGCAGGGCCGGCACTCACCGTGGGCCGTGGCTGGTGGAGACGCACTTGGAGCCGTGCTGGCAGGGGCTGAGCTCGGCCGAGCAGAAATCCGGCGGCTGCTCGCAGAAATCCCCTGCAGGACAGAGAGAGGGTGGCGGCGCAGCCAGACCCGGTCCCTGCAGCACCGGTGCAGCCCGGCACATCACCCCACAAGGCCACGCGGTGGGTACCTGTGTAGCGGGCCGGGCAGAGGCAGGTGTAGCTGGAGGTGGCGGGCTGGCAGGAGCCCCCGTTCTGGCAGCGGTGCTCCTTGCAGGGGTCGCTGGCGGTGCCACAGCTCAGGCCCTCGAAGCCCGCCGTGCACAGGCACCTGGCCAAGGGGCAGGGGAGCGAGCGTTTCGGGAAGACCCCAGGGTGGCCGCGGGGACAGGAGCCCCGGGGCAGGGGTGGGCAGCACCAGGGGTCCTTGTGGCAGGTGCCCTGGCCATTGGCACTGCCATGGAGCTGGGAAGGAATCAAAACCCTTGCACTCCCCATCCCCCCTGAGCTGTGTGGGCAAAAGCAAGTGCTGGGGAAGGAGGGAAGCGCCTGGTGGTGGCAGCCCTGCCACGGCTGCGGGCGCCCCGGGAAGGATGCTGAGTTGCCAAGGCGACGGGCCGAGAGGCCATTTAGCTCATCCCAGCTCCTCGCCCGCAGCCTGGCATTTATTTTCAGCCTCTAATTGTGTCCAGTTTCCCAGAAAGGCCTCGAGGGCTCTCGGATGCAGGGGCGGCACGGGGGCATGGCAGATCTGAGCTCATCCCCAGGCACGGGGGCTCCAGGCAGCTGCCTGAGCCCCCGGGTTGGGGTCCTCACCTGAAGGCGGCTCCTTCGCCCTCCCGGGGCTCACAGGTGCCGCCGTTGGCACAGGGCTGGCTGGAGCAGGCGTCGAGAGCCACTTCGCAGTCCCTGCCCTGGGGAAGGAAGCACAGGGGTGCACAGGCAGCCCCGAGGGAGGTGGAGGGGACATGGGCACTGTGCCCCCTCGCCCCCTCCGTCCTCCTGCCCCAAGCCCAGCCTGCAGGGCGCTGCGGGAGGCACCGGAGCATTCACAGCTGTGCAGGGAGTTCTCGGCACAGGGCACGCAGCCCCTGGGCCCCGCGGTACCTGGTAGCCGCTGGGGCAGGCGCAGCGGTAGGTGCCAAGTGGGTCATTGTGGCAGGTGCCCTGGTTCTGGCAGGGACTGGAGAGGCAGGGGTTGCACTTGGCCTGCACGCTCAGGGCCGGCGGGCCTGGGGGCATCAAGCGGAGGCGGCCGTGAGCCAAGGGGAGGCGTCTGCGTGCCGGGAGCCAGCGGGGCGGGAGGCTGCCGGCTCCCCCGTGCATGGGCCGAGGGACGGATGGAGCGGGCGCCTCTCACCTTGGCACTCAAACTTCTTGGCCGGGGTGGTGAGCAGCAGTTTGCCCTCCATGTCGGGGGGCCCTGCGCAGCGGGCGATCCCAGGCTCCTTGTAGCCCGTCTTGACCCAGCTGGAGAGCCAGCGCAGGTTGCAGCTGCAGTACAGTGGGTTGGCCCCGATGGCGCTGCAAGGGCACAGGGACAAAGCTGCAGCAGCTTTTCCATCTCTGTGCAGCAGCGCCCGAGGAGGCAAAGGGAGATGTCAAGAGGGGACACCTGGCCATTTGCTCCACCGTGGAGCTGGGAAGGGATCAAAAGGAGCTGGGGGAAGAGCAGGCTGAGAAATTTAGCTGCGGCTCCAGCAAATGGCGGGAGCCATCGGCCACTGCTCAAGCAGTCGCGGGCAGGAGCAGAGCTCGGTGCAGCGCGCAGGGCCCGTCACGGCAGGAGCAGCGCGCAGCAGCACATGGCAGCAGAGCAGGGCTGCGCCGCGGCTGGGCCTCCGCTGCTGACCGGCGGCGCAACAGAGGCTGCTGCTGAAGCTATGGACCCCAGCGGGACCACAGCAAGCGGGAGCTTCCTGCACCACCTCCGGGGAAAGGGGTGGGAAGCAGAGCCGAACACCCCCCACCCCAAGCAGGAGACTGTTAGGCTGCAGGTAAAGGCTCCTTCATAAGGGGGGTGAAACACCTTCCTTGGCGCGCTTCAAAAGTCTCCCACGCTGCAGAGCTGGGGTGCGCAATGTACTCACAGGTGGGACAGGGAGGTGACGTCTGCGAAGATGCCCTCAGGGAGGCTGGAGATGTCATTGCCATGGAGAGACCTGCAGGCAAGCGGGGGCTCTGGGGTCCAGCGGTCCCGGACATCAGCCCCAAGGATCCACATGGGGGTGGAGGAGGTGGACTCTGCGGCTCCCCCATCGCTGCCACCAACACTTACAGCAGCCGCAGGGAGCGGAGGCCCTCGAAGGCCAGCGGAGGGATGCACTGCAGGGAGTTGTAGCTGAGGATCCTGCGGAAGGCAAGGAGGCGGCGATGCTGCACGGAGCCCTCCCAGCCCCTACCCTGTCCCCTGTGCCCGCTGGAGACCCAGCATCGCCCAGGTGGAAGAGCTCCTGGTGCCCCCAGCACCCCCTGCTCTTCGGGGTCCCCCAGGAAACGTCCCCTTGCAGCCTGGCATGGCCCAGGCTGCACTTACAGGGTGGTGAGCTGGCTCATGTTGGTGAAGGAGGAGTTGCTCAGGGAGCTGATCCTGTTGTTGCTCAGATCGCTGGAAAATACAAACATGGGGGGATCGTGGCCAGCTTGTGCCCTGTGACGGCAGCGGGCTGCAAGGGCCAGTCTTCCCCTTCACACAGCTGGGACTGCCCTGCCGTGGGCACCCGTGGCAGCCCCACCACACCGGGCGCTGGACGCTTCCCAGCCCGGGCTGGCTTGGCCAGGAGAACACGCGGAGCAGCAGGTAGGTGTAGTCTCCCACACGTGCAATTGCTGCTGCAGAAACCAGCCTTGCACGCGCAGCCTGGGAGCTGCACCCTGGGCTGCACACCCCCCTCCTCTCCCACAGCGGGGCGGCTGCTGGGCGCTGCTCCCAGCTACTTACACTAGCTGCAGGTACTTGAAGGTGGAGAGCTGGCCAGGCACCTGGGTGAACTGGTTTCCATCCAGGTAGCTGCGAGGGAGAACGCAAGCACCTTGGGCTGGGTGTGAAACACCAGATGCCTCCTTCTGCCCTTCCTTTTCTCCCTCCGAGGACCCGGGGCTATGAGGAGCGTCTCCCCCGCAGCGCTAGCGCGCGGAGCCGCCTGCGCGCGGGGCAGCTCCCCCGGCAGCCAGACATGTGCCGCGCGCGCCGCGTGGGCGGCTGCAGCGCTCGCCAGGCACGTGCGAGGCAGAGGAGGCTGTGGAGAGGGGAGCGCCAGACTGCTCCGGGCTCGGAGCGGGCATTACACACACGGATGTGCACAGTCGCTGCCTGCAGCCCCCCCAGGCCCCCTCGCTCACCGCGCAGGACCCCACTCCAGCACGCGCGGTGCAGCCCCCTGCTCCCAGCCCGCCCACGGGCATCGCAACTCAAGCCCCTCTCTGCAGGACGGTGTGGCAGTCTGGGCTGCCCCACAGCCAAGGCACCCAGGGAGGAGCCTTGAGGCCCACGCAGCACTCACAGCTCAGTGACGTTCTTGGGGATGCCCTTGGGCAGCGCCTTGAGGTGCTTGTTGCTGCAGCGGACAACTGTGTCGAGGCAGGTGCACTCCTGGGGGCACTGCGGCCGCGGGATGCAGCCCGGCTCCTCCTGACCTGCCGGGGCACAGAGAGGCGCACGGTGACCGGTGTCCAGCCTGTGGCCCCCCGGGCTCAGCCTGTCCATGACCCCAGCCCCGGACGGTGCCTGCGCCCCCAGAGTGGGGTGCTGGAGACAGGCTGCCCTTGGAGAACAGCCCCGGCTGATTCACACTGCTCCCCAAACTGCACCCCTTGCCATGATGGATGCCACCAGCCAGCTCAAGGCTGATCTGATTTCCACCGTTCTCAAGCAAAAGTGCATTTGAGGAGCACCGCAAAGACAAGGGAGCAGAGGAAGGTGCTGGGGCCAGATGGCTGGGGCCAGCAGCTCCTGAAATAACCCCTTCAACCACCCTCTAACAGGGCATCTGGTGCTAGAGGGTCTGCACCAGCAGCTGGGGGCCGGAGCATTGCTCCTTCTCCTTGGCAGGGCACGGGGCTCCTGCGGGAGAGGCATCCCCGGCACCGCCGCACGCGCTCCCGCTCGCCAGGAAGGGTGCAGGATGCAACCCTCCCGTGCTGGACGTGTTGGAGGAGGGAAAGCAGAAGAAGGGAGGGTTTGTTTGTAAATATTTTCCTGGGCTCAAAATCTGTTCCTGGTTAAAAAAGGCTTTTCTCTGAACGTGCCGCCTCTGTCTGCCCGGCGCCGGCACGTGCGCACAAGGCTCGGAGCGGCACCGATCCACAGCAGTTCTGCCTATGGGGTTGGGCAGCCCCATCCCCCCCAGCTCCATAGGCCCATGAGTTACCTTCCTCACACCTGAAGTCAGGGAAGGCCACGTCCTGCAGCGGGATCTGCCGGAGGAAGGGGGGGTTCTGGCACCGCGGGTTCCCTGTCACGATCTTCCTCTTGCGCAGCCAGTCTCCCAGCCAGGCCAGGTGGCAATTGCAGTTGAAGGGGTTGGCGAGCAGGTTCCTGCGCACATGGAGGGAGCACGAGGGCATCGCCAGTGTCCCGGGCCAGCTGCCGCCGCGGCACAGCCCCGGGGAAGGGCTCTCCACGCGCCACATACAGCGTGGAGAGGGACTGCAGCGTGTCGAAGGCGCCTGGCGTGATGGTGCTGATCTGGTTGTCATAGAGCGAGAGCAGGCGCACGTTGCGCAGCCCCGTGAAGCTGTCGTTGTGGATGCAGCTGATGCGGTTGTTCCTCAGCATCCTGCAGGTAAGTTCAGGGCATGACTGAGGAAACTGAGCCCTAAGAACTCGGGCTCAGTCAGGCCAGCCCAGGCAGGTCCTGCGGGGCAGGAGCAGCCCAAGCCAGCTCCTAGGGCTGCAGCTGCACCCTGCAAAACTCAGCTCCTCCTGCAGAGCTTCGAGCTCCAGATACAGCCTGGGGATGGGGAAGCTGCTCCAAGCTGCACGCACTGCAATGCAAGCGGCACCAGCCCGGCAGCTTGGAGCAGGACAAGGAGCAGGGACATCGTGGTCCCTGTGCCTGACTGTGTTCCCGGGATGGAGGGAGCAGACTCACAGGGTCCTCAGCCCGTCCAGGCCCCGAAACATGCCGCTGCGCACCGACTCCAGCTGGTTGACGGTCAGGTGCAGCTCGCTGACGGACGCGGCCCCCTCGAATGCCCCGTCCTCAATCTCTGACACCTTGTTGTTGCTGAGGTTGCTGGTGGGGAAAAGCAGCAGGCTGGGACCAGGCACCCTCATGCATTCTTGGCCCAGCTGCATGTCCCATACTCACATTTTCTTCAGGTGTGGGAGCTTCTTGAAGATGCCCGTGGCCTCCAGGACAGAGATTTCGTTGTTGTTGAGGCGCCTGGGGTAGGCGGTGGAGAAAAGATCTCAGGGGACGGCTGCAAAGTGCCCAGCCCCAAGCAGAGCCGAGCGCCGCACAGCGGGTGAGGGAGCAGGGCAGGAGGGGACCGGCGTGGCCCAGGCTCTCACAGCTCCGCCGTGGACTGCGGGATGCGCTCAGGGATCTTGGTTAGCTTCAGGTTGGAGCACTCGACCACGCCGGACTCGCAGCGGCACTTGGGGGGGCAGACGACGTCGCTGTTGCACTCGCTGTTCAGCTGGTAGTCCTCCGTGCCTGCGGGGTGGCCAGCACGCAGTGAGCACCCGCACTGGCCCCGCTGACGCTGCCTGCATCACCGGCGTGCTCCCGTCCCGAACCTCCAGCCGGGCCCGGTTGTCCCCAGCCTGCAGCCTCCCCAGTTCCCCCGCCCCGGCCACCGCACGCAGCTGGCCCTGTCCGCATGTCTGTGGGACTGTTCCCCAGGCACGGGGCCAGGGGTCTGTCCTGGGGGCTCGCAGGCACCCCGCGAACACTGCCCTCCACGAGCGGAGCCGGGTGTCTTAGCGCCCAGGTGGGTGATGGCAGGACAAGGCGGGCGGCACCGCATCCCTCGGCAGCTGGGAATTCGGCTGTTACAGGGCATCCCATGGGAAATGCGGTCTGGCTCCACATGGCACCAACACTGCTGCAGGCAAGCAGACCCCCTCATGCACATGCCTAGGCACCCATGTGGCTCGTCCTCTTACCTGGGATGAAATACTGCTCTTTGGCTGCGGAAAGAAAAGCATGTGAATGCCAGTCAGCACAGAGCTGTTGTGAAGATGCACCATTTCCACCCCAAAATCTCACAGTTAAGGGCTTCAGGCAGTTGTGGCCAAGGGAATGAGGTGCAGGAGAGGGTTTGTTTCGTGGCTGGATCCCGCCAAGGGGTGAAGCCCCCTCTCCACCTTTCCATGCCCTGCAGCCGGCTCCAACCCCAGCCCAGCGGCTCCAACCCCAGCACCACAGGCTGCACGTGCCCACGGAGTGTCCGCAGCGGGGAAGGGGCCGCCTCTCACCCGAGCAGCGAAACTTCTTGCTCTTGATCTGGCCGATGCGCTTGTTGGCGAGGCGGCGGGGGCTGGCGCAGCGGGCGCCGCTGGTCTCCACGGGGTTGGCGCGCAGGAAGTCCGCCAGCCACTTGAGGTTGCAGTCACAGACAAAGGGGTTTTGGGCCAGGTGCCTGTGCCACGGAAGGAGCGAATGCTGGGCTGGGATCCCAGAGGACCTGGCACGTGCCACCGCAGGGCAGGCGGCAAGCCCAGGAGGTGCCAGCGCGGGGCTGTGCTCACAGCGTCTGGATGGCCCGCAGGGAGGCGAAGGTGCCCTTGGCCAAGCTCTGGATCTTGTTGTCGTAGAGCGAGAGCAGCGAGAGGTTCTGCAGGTCCTGGAAGGTGTCCGCCCGCACGCAGTTGATCTTGTTGGCGTTGAGCAGCCTGTTGGGAAGGGGCACAGTGAGGGGTCGGGCGCCCCACACTGCGGCCGCCCGGCCCTGCGCCCCCCGCTTACAGCAGCTGCAGAGCGAAGAGGCCCCCGAAGACGCCCTTGGGCAGCTCCGTGATCTTGTTGCCGTACAGCACTCTGGGGAGAGATGCTGGCATGAGGGGCCCGCTGCCCCTGTCCCGGGGGGCATGAGGATCCCTGCACACCCCCAGCACAGCCACTCACAGCGAGTTGAGCGAGCGCAGTCCCTGGAAGGCATCGGGAGCAATCTCCGAGATCTGGTTGTTGCTCAGGTCTCTGAAAGCCAAAGGGAGAGGGTGACCTGAGTCCCCTGCCCACAGCCTCCTCGCCAGCGAGTTGAGTGGGCGCCCCATGCCCACGGGAGCAGGGGGCCTGTGGGCAGCGTGCTTACATCCGCCGCAACTTCTTGTAAGGGGAGAAGGCACCGGGGGGGATGGACTTGATGCCGTTCAGCTCCAGACGTCTGCAAAGAGAAGGGGGAAGAGGTGAGGGCAGCAGGGCTGGTGAGTCCCCCCCAGCGCCCCATGGATGGGCAGGGGCACCTCCTCCCTCCCCTGGGGCCCTGGGCCTGGGGGTGCCTGCCACCTCGGCCACCCTCTGCGCGCCATCCCAGTGGGGGCTTTGCACTGTAATTGGATTCCCCTAAGGGGATTATTTCTCCATTTACATTTTCAACGCAGCTAAATCCAGGGCTGCCAAGCGGGATGCAGGGAGCCCCCACAGCTCAGTACCCTGCACCTGGCTGCGCGCAATGTGGATGCACTGCTGGGGGCTGCAGCACAGCATCACACAGGGCTACCGCCCCCCGGGCACGTTACAGCGCGCGGAGGAGCCGGCCCGCCACGGTGAGGGGCTGCCCTGGCACCGCGGCACCCTGCCCGCCCCTACTCACATCTCCGTCATGGTCTCGGGCAGGTTGGCGGGGATGGCTGTGAGCCCCTTGCCGCGGCAGTCCACGATGCCGTTGCTGCAGGTGCACATGGCCGGGCAGGAGCCGGAGGACAGGCTGCAGAGCTGGGCGCGCGCGCTGTCCGCTTGTCCTGCCAGGGAGGGAGCCAGCGTGGCAATAGCGAGGAGCCGGCCAGGCGCCCGGCTGGCACCACACCGGGGACAGGACCTCGGTCATGGCTGGGTTTGCTGGGACAACACGGGGCCCGGAGCTGCACGCCAAGCCGAGTGGGTGCATGTGGCACTGGTCCCGGTGTGTCCTGAGCCCGCACAGCTCCAGGGGCAGGGGCAGACGTCCCCTTTTAGAGCGGACCCCAGGGTGGTGACGTCCCTGCGCGGGCTCCCCTGAGCTGGGCACACATGGCGGGGAGTGGGCATGACCCAGTCAAGGGCGCAGAGTGTGTCCCTGTCCCGCACGCGCCGCCTCCGCCCCCTCACCGGAGCAGCTGAACTCGTTCTTCTGGATCTCGGCCACGTTGAGGCCGCGGAGCTGGGCTGGCCCGGAGCACTGGGTGAAGAGCCCGATGGTTGGGCGCTGGCGCAGCCACTGCGAGAGCCAGGCCAAGTGGCAGTCGCAGAAGAGGTGGTTGGAGTGCAGGCGGCTGCGGGCGGACGGGGCAGTCAGGGGCCATGGGATGGGTTGCCCACCCCCTCCTGCTTTCTGGCTGCCCCAAACCCACTGGGCACATTGAGGGGTGCCACAAAGGGAGTAGAGGGCCATGTTGCTCTGGAGAAGGGGCCATGGGGAGCCCAAGAGCCTCCGTATGGGTTGCCAAGCCCATCTTGTTTGGCACTGCTCAGGGGACGGGTCTGATCCTCCTTTGCCAGCCTGCAGGGTTGTGCCCCCTCCCTCCCCACGATGCTGCCAGGGCACTACTGAACAGTCGGCATATGGGAAGTAGGGGGTTGCTGGGACATCCAGATCTGGGGCATCCCGCTCCAGCCCTCGGGGTCCCATCGCACCCCACTGGCACTCACAATGTCCTCAGCTTGGGCATGTGGTTGAAGCTGGACACGGGGATGGAAGTGATGTTGTTGTTGTTCAGGGTCCTGCGGGGAGGCAGAGGGAGACAGGTCAGGACAGCCAGACCACAAAAGGGAGCGTGACTCCATCTGGACAGTGCCAAAGCCCGGGAAGCAACAGCACCCGCCCCAAGCAGGGCTGGATGGAGAGGAGAGGAACGGGGATGGACCAAGTGCCCAGGCAGGTGCTGCTGCCACTTGCAAGCTTTTCCTCCTATACAGTCAAGCAGACCCCGGGGCGGGATCGAGCCCTGGAGCTGGGAGAAGAGGCTCATCCCAGGCAGTGCCTGGTGCCAGACCCAGCTGGGAGAGACGATGCCATGCGGATGTCCCTGCGGCACCTGCGTGTGTGCGGAGCACCTGAGCGCACCCATCCCTGTGCGGAGCTGGCAGGACCTCCCAGCCTTGCCCACTTACAGGACCTCCAGCCCCCGCAGGGCGCGGAAGGCCCCCTCCTCGATGCAGCTGATCTGGTTCTTGTCCAGTTGCCTGCAGGGAAAAGGAGGAGGGCGCATTGCTGGGAGAGCCGGGGCAGGGAGCGCTCAGCCATCTCTGCCTCCCTCCATGCAAATCGTGGCCACCCTTATGTCACTCACAGGTTCTTGAGGTCGGTGGCCCCACGGAAAGCTTTCCTGGGAATGGCCTGGATGAAGTTCTCGCTCAGGTCCCTGAGGAAGCAGGAGGCAAAATGAGCAATGCTGTGAAGCACCGGGGGGGGGGGGAATCATCTGCCCTGAGTGTGGAGTACATCCTGGTCCTGTGCAGTGCTGGCATTTAATGCATCCCCCAACGCCCTGGAGAAGCCATAAATCAGCAAAGAGGGAGCTGCTCCTGCTGCCCCGAGCGTCCCAGTCATCCCGGAGGGAACTGGGCACCAGCCGGAGCAGCTGCAAGTGGCCAGGATACCGGCACTGCCCAGCTCCTGCCTGCGATGTGCAGAGCAGGGCACCCCTCAGGGAAAGCCCTTGGAGCTTAAACGCCCCATGACTGTGGCAATTATAGGTCCCCGCTGATTCATTGGTAATTACACTTGGTGACTCTCGCAGTCATTCCCATGGAGCCTGCCCTGCACTTTCCAGGGCACAAATAATTGGCTCGTTAATTACTTTACCTCCGTGCAATCGCCCACCCCGTGGTGCCAGCTCAGGGCTGTATGCAGTGGGCTCGGGCTCCCAGTGCTCCAGGGCCGGCTTTAACAAGGAGCACGCAGACAAACACCCATTGCAAGGCGGGCTGCAGGGGCAGGGGCGCAGCCCGCCCCACCACGGGCACCTGCGCGTGTTTTGCGGCTCCCCCGCGGCACCCTGAGCCGGGGCGCCCGGGAGCTGCGGAGCGGCGCCCGGCAGCGCTGCACGGAGCTGCAGCTGCCGCCGTGCAGTTTCCGCGCGACCCACGCGGCGGCACTGCCCGGCTTCCCCGGCGCTGCCGCCCCGCTCCGCGAGGAGCCTCCGCAGCGCAGACCCAGCCCCCTCCCGACACCGTGTGCCCCCCTCCCCGGGCTCTGCTGGAGCCCCCAGCTAACGCCCCGACCTCTCAGAGAAGTGCAGCATCCTGCCGAGTCCCTTCTCCCCTGCAAACGGCCTCACTGGCTGTTCAGGTTTGCCAGAACTTTTCCAGTTCTTTTTTTTTTTTTTTCTTCCCTACAAAACCCCACGGAAACCCCTGGATTAAGCTCACTGCTCCTCCTTGCAAAGCACTCAGTGCCTCGCGCTGCCCTTTTGCCACTGTCTGTCCTCCAACATGAAGCCGGCTGCAGCAGGGCCACCACAGTGGCCGGCACCCCTCGCCCAGCGGCAACCCCGGTGTGCAGCGGGTGTCACCCCTGGGGAAATGGGGCTCGTGCTTCCCCACACGCAGCACGCGGGTGCCCCAGCGCGCCCGGGGAGCAAATCCAGGCGTCTGTCTGCAAGCTGCTCACTTACAGCTCGCGCGGGAAGCGCTGCGAGGAGGCTGCATGTTACTTTGCACTGCTTCTCCTCTTCACAGCTTTTCATGACAGTCACCGATGAAGCGCTGCCACGCGGGCTACCGAAGCCAAGAGGGACAGACGCTGGATGGGAAGGTTTCAGCAAGGCCCCGGCACGGGCTTTACGTTGCCGGCGCAGTTACCCAGCTGACGACGACGGCACAAACACATGCTCTGCCGGCGGGAGCCGCGCTCCCCGGCGCGAGAACACGGCACGGCCCCTTCCCTCCTGGTGTTTCTTAGCTCCCAGCTATGTTTGCTTTACACGTCGCCACCGAGGAAACAGCAGATGGCAACGGCTGTGCTCCGGCGCACGGCTCGTGGCGCCCGCGCCAGCACCGTGTCGCAGCCCTCTGCGCACAGGCGCTTCGCCCGCCGGCACCGCTCACGGACCAAGGGCACTCATGCTCCTCACGGCCCCGCTGGTGTTCATGCGCTTGGCCCACAGTTGGGGCCCAAAGACCAATCCAGCACCCTGGACACAGATGCCCTCAAAAGTCGTCAGGGCATCTTGCGGTGGCAGTGAGCAGCCCAGCGGAGAGGCGGGTTTGTAGGAGAAAGCAGCCTTTCTCCTGAAAGTGTTTTCTTTACTTCTGGTTCATTTCTAAATATTTTCCTAAAACTTCAAGGCTGTGGTTTCCTAATTGCTGAATGCGGGAGATGCCGAGTAGTTGTTCCATCCACAACTCCATGTTCATCCCCACCCCGGGAGCTGTGCACCGTATTGCCCTGAGGATGCGGTAGTTTCTCCCGGCATGGGTGCAACAGGCTCGTGGGGTGCTTTGGGAAGGAGGAAGGATGGGGAAGACGGAGCCTGCCATGGGCATTGCCCAGACCCTGCCTGGGGACGCTCGCACCTCCCATGTTTTCCAGTTGCCCAGCAGCCCTGGTGCCCTGCGCGGCTCTCCCCGCCGCGGCAGCCTCCCCGCGAGGCTGGCGCAGACCCCGGCTCACCGGGGAGCGCGGCGCGGGGCTGGCAGGGGCTCAGCGGCGGGAGCCAACCCCCCGGCGCGCGGCCCTGCCCGCCGCTTAGCAGGGCGCCCGAGCAAAACTGTTCGACATCGCTTCCCAGTGGGGAGCCCACTCAGGCAAACAAACCCCGGCTGCCTTAATCTCCGCAGCAAGAGCCCGGCGGGCCGGCGGGAGGCCGGGAGGGAGGGGGCCGCCGCGGGGCCGCGGCGTCCGGGCGGCTATTACCACGCTCCCATTCTCTCGGCTAATCCTGACTTCACACTTTAACCTGATTGAGCCTTGTTTGCGGAGCTGGCTCCTCGCGCGCCGTGAGGGGATTAGGGCCGGCCGCAGCAGGGAGGTAATTGCTTCCTCGCAGCGCTGGCCCCGGCTCCGCCGAGCCCCCCGGCGCCTGCCAGCCGCGCGCGACAGCGCTCGCCGCTCGCCTCCGCGCGCTGGCAGCCTCCGCGCGCCCGGCCCCGGCCTTGGCAGCCGCTGCCGCCAGCAGCTCCCTCGGCAGCCGGAGCAGCCAGCCCGCCGAGGCGACCCGGGAGCGCGTCCGTGCTGCAGCACGCAGGTGCCATCCCGCGTTGTGCGGTGACACGCGAGAGGGGGCACCCGCGGCAGGGAGGCAGGCGGGAGCAGGGCTCCGCGCACGCACCGAGCCTTACGTCAGGCTCTTTGATTTTTAATGGGCTCCTCTGGGCTCCAGCAGCTGCTGGCGCTGCTGCAGCCTGGCTGGGGGGATGAGACAGGCGTCCCACCCCCTGCGCCTCCACCTCATGCTCTGTCCCTGAGGTCACCGGGAGCCTGCGCACTGCCTGCTGCTGCCCGTGACCCCTGCGCCTCCCTAGGCATCGCAGGGAGGAACGGCAGCCTCAAGGAGAGCGGCGCTGGACCAGGCGCAGGCAGAGGAAGAGAGGAGAGGATGCACGTGCAGCCCTGCAGCTGGGCACACAGGAGCAACGTGCGGGGCCGCAGGGGGATGCTCGGGGAGCCCATCACCCTTCACACATCCCAACCACCCCGCAGCCGCACACGGCACCACCACCATCCCGGGGCTCCCGCTCCAGTCTCATCCTGTCACTCCCACTGCGGGGTGAGGCGGGGGACAGGCAAGGGAGGCTGCTCTGCCGCCCCCGCTGGGGTGACCAGCTGGTGGCCGCATGCAGCAACGCGGCCTCAGCGGGACCGCGCAGCCTCCCCGCCTCCCGCCCGCAGGGCCCCGCTGGCAGCCGGGGCCGCTGCTCCATCAGGCAGCCTCAGCAGCCGACAATTACGTGCTGAGTAAATCGATGGGCTATAATTGGACTATTAAGATCTCATTATAGTGCTGGCTCCGAGTGCCACAGCATGCTGGGCGAGACCGCTCTCTGCAGCCAAGGAAAGAGCCCCGGGCCAGGCAGTGGGCGCTCGGGTGACCTGCCTCGGCATCCGAGCACCACGGCACAGCAGAGCTGTCCTCACGGAGCAAGGCACAAGGTGCCACTGAGTACCATTGCACCGAGTGTATGTGACTGTAGACATCAGCCACACGAGCCAGGTCCACGTTCTCTGTTTCCCATTCACACACGGCAGGGAAATGCTGCCAGATCGGGGACACGGCGCTTTGCACCGCTCTGCCCTGCGTAAAGGGCCTTGCACAGCACCGTGCGGAGCAGGGCTCCAGCCCTGGCCCTGCTCTGCTCTCCAGACGATGCACAGATGCAGATGCTCTACAGCACATTAAAGCAGGATAGGTCTGCACGGGCGTGCTCGGTCAGCTAAGCACAAGCTGGTAAAATGCAACTTATGCTCATGGCAGTAATTACTGGGAAAAACCCCTCCCTTCCCCAGCACCTTAGTGCTGATTTCACAAAACAGCTCAGTGCACATATGAGCTGGGTGAGTCTGTCGGGCGCCAGTTTGGGCACAGGGGAAGGCAGGGACATGCAACACGCCCCTGGGCACAGGCGCCAGCTGCATCCCGCGGCTCGGGCAGGGCCTTTCCCGGCCCCGCAGGGCCTGTGTGGAAAAGCCCTATGCCCGAAGGCAAACTCTGTGCCGTGGCTGCGCTCCAGCTCCCGCCAGGAGCGGCTCCTGTGCGGGCTGCGCTGCAAAGCCGAGCGGCAGGACTCTGCCTCCGCGGGGCAGAGGATGTTATGGGAACAAGAGGAGCTGGCCGAGGAAAAGAGGGGAGGGTGGGCGGGAGGCGGAGGGGGAATAAAGCATCTGCCACCCACCCTGGAGCCTCTTCAGAGGCTGAAACAAGTTAAAAGCGGCAGCCTTAATGGGAGCACAAGTGAAACAACAAGCGCGAGCGCAGGGTGCCTGACGCCACTCCCGCCCCTGCTGCCCCTTTGTTCCTGAAGCCTGCTAGTTGCTGGAGAGGGGGACAGCAGGAGGCCACAGCCCGAGCGGTGGCACCCAGTGCCCCTGGCCCCCGGCCCAGCACACGCGCTTGCAGGGCGCAGCTCAGCATGCACGCTCACAGGGCACCGCGCAGGGTGCATGCTTACAGGACACTGCACAGCATGCATGCTCACCAGGCGCAGCACAGCATGCACACTTGCAGGGCGCAGCACAGGGTGCACCCAGAGGGAGCCAGCTCCACCAGTGCCTGCAGGTAGCCCTCGCTGTCGGCCAATGCATCTCACCTGGGTGAGGACTCGTCCCTGCCAGTAAGTGCCTTGATGGGACACCAGGTATTAAACTGCATCCAAACTGCCCTTTCTGAGTCACAGGCAGTGCCCTGCCTGCTCTGCCAGAGTGGCTGGAAGCTGAGGTGCCTCAAGGACCCAGACGGTGTCTCAGTTGCATCTCCCGAGGCAGGGTCTGATGCCTCTCTCCATCTCTACTTTCCATGGACGCAGTCCCCTCTGCCCCAGTACCCAGTGATCTTGTTCTTCTCCCTCCTTTCATGCTTTGGCTTCTGCCTCACCCTTTACTAGTAGGAAATCCCCACAAAACCTTCCACCCAAGCGTTTCCAGCACCCGCACTCCCGATTTATCCTGCAGCCCACACAGCCCCGTCGGGATGGCACCATCCTGCCAAGTGCCAGCACTGTCGAGTAAGGCCACGAGCCGCCTCCTGCCCACGGCTGCACACCAGCCCACGCAGAGCCAGACCCGAGCTCCTGCGGGCTGTGGGAGCGCAGTGCTGGGACTCGAGACCTGCGGCGTGCTGCTCACCCGCTGCGCAAGGAAACAGCCAAGTCTCCGCACTTCACCCAGCCCCGAAGCCTGTGACGGCAAAGGGTGTGCGGGGAGGTGCATTGGCCTCGTGTCTGCACCAGTTAACCCCGACAATATGAGAAAGGAGACGCGTGTCCTACATTGGCTTCCCGGTAACATCCTTGTCACAGCACCCAGTGCATCCGTGACGGGCGCGCGAGGCAGACGCAGCCTGTGCCGGCCAGCCCGGCAGCGCTGCAGCCACTGCTCCCTGCCCAGCGGCTCGTGCCGGCAAAGCCGCCCCTGGCTCCGCGCGGCAACACTCAGCCAAGGTGCAAATGAAAAAGCAAATAAAGCTCCTCTGCCAGGCAGCCCCGAGCCCGGCGGGGAGCTGGCTGCAGCTCTCGTTAGCAGACGCATCCCCGGGTTTGCGGCACTGCCGGGCTCTGAGCTAATTGACTCGCCGGCTCTGAGGCTTTTAATTGCTAATAAGTGTGAAGCCAGCCCTGCCGGCCCTCCTGGACTGCTCCGAGGTGCGAATGAGGCTGAGCCAAGCCGAGAATTGCATCCCGGCTGTTCCCGCTCCCGTGCAGCCTGGCAAGCCAAGGCACAAGGCTGCCAAGCGGCTCGCTCAGCCGAGCTCCTGCAGCACGGGCACATGGCACGGGCACAGGATTGCTTCAGCCCTCAGCTCCATGGGTCTAGCAACTCCTAGCCCCAGTCCCGGCTCTGGGATGGCCATAGCAAGCTCCGGCTGGTCTGCAGGATGCTCGGAAAGTGGCGCTGAACTCTGCAGGAGCTGGAGAGAGCTGCTGAGTTACTGCCCTGGCCTGAGCAAGTCCTTCAGGCTCCTCACACTCGACCGTGGTGCCAGGATGGGCAAAAGCTTGTGCCCCAGTGGAGGCTGTATCTCATATTCTGGCTGCCTGAAAGCACCCGGCAGCATCTACAGAGGTGGGATAAGGGTAGGAGACACCCCTGGTCACTGTGCTGCCAAATGGGGTTTGAACGTCTCTGTCCTCACTGCACCGCGGCCAGTGGGTCTGCGCCATGCCCCCGCTGCAGAAGTGCTCTTTGGAGAGCACAAAAACACCGTGGGACGGGAGAAGCCTCTGCCTCCAGGCCCTTACACAGCTGCAGCGCCCGCGGCTACGAAACGCTGCCGCCCACGAGCCCAGCACGCTCGGGAGGCGAGTCCTCCTGTGTGCAGGGGGAAAACAGAAATGAGACACCAGAAACATGTCTCTCTGCTCCTCATGTCTTTCTCTAGATTGAAGCGCCCCTGCACGCTGCACACCAGGGTCTCACGGAGACCCCCAAGCCTCCCAAGAGAGCTCAAAGTGCTGCTGTTCACCCATGCCCCTTTGTAAGCTGCTCCAAGGGGCCTTTGGGGCTAATAATGCATATCCACATCTTGTCCCTGTTCCAAACGCAGTTCCTGTCAGGTTTGGACGTGGTGGCTGTGACCTGGCTGGTGCCCACCTTATCCCTGTGCCCCGAGTGACCTCTTGGTGACAGCCGCATGACGGACTGGGAAGCTGTGCATCTCCCAGGAGGCCAAGCCAACGACTTGCGTTTCCCATGGAGGCCGAGCATCTCCGCAAGTCCCCACTCCTCCTGGGTGGAACGCACAAGCAGAGCATTTGGGGAGCATCCCACAAGGCTGGACATAAGCGCTGGCCCTTATGCAAAGAGCAGCAACACCACTAGCCTCGCCACTATCACCTGCACCACGCCAGAGACTCCCCAAGGAAAACCACCCATGCTAGGTGCCATCCTTCCCATGCTGCAGATCCCTCAAGCATCTCCCAGACTCCTTGCCAAACCCTCTCTGCTGACACCTCCGCAGGAGCAGCCCCATGGGCCTCCTAGGAGCCTGGAGCAGCTTTTGGTTCTGCAAATGCATCAAGGACAGCAGAGCGAAGACCCCGCTACACAACCACGGGTCCCCAGCACGGCACGGGCAGGAGCTCTAGGGCCCAGCGGGAGCAGCCGCCGCCGAGCGCGCCGGGCAGGCTTGTTGTGAGCAGGCCTGATTGAAGCTGCTTTCCCGCTGACACTGCCACTCCTTCATCATTACTGACTCGCGGGCTTCCAACTGCCGAGATTAAAGGGGGGATGAAACCTCCTAGCAGTGGGGTCCCGCCTGCGGCTCCGGCAGGGGATGATGCCCGCAGCCGAGCAGGCTGCTGGAGAGGGCGCCCAGGGAGCCTTCAAAGGCTGCAGGATGCAAGCACGTCTCTCATATGATTCATATTTTGCCAGATTCCAGCTCAGTTTTGAGATAAAAATAACTTTTTTTTTTCTGGAGACAAGTGCATCATGGGCCCAAGAAGGTGCAGCAGCCCCACGGGAGCTTGCAGGAGCCGCGCCGGGATGAGCCCTGCTCCAGCCTGGCACAGGAAAATGCGGACCCTGAAGCGTCCCAAGCAGCTCTGAAAGGGCACCGAAGTGGCCAGGGCACCTGCAACCAGCTTTCCCCTAGCTCAGTGTTGCGCATGGCTATGAAATCACCACCAACTAATTAGAGAGCCCCACTCTTGCCTAATATGCCAAAAGCTGCCTCCTAATTAAATATTATAGGGATTTAAAAGCACTTGCGACAACATATTAGATATGTAAAATCCTGCAAATTAGCCAGAGACACCACTGAAATCCTGCCAGGGAACAACGCGTCTTCCTGGCTGGGCAGAAATCTGGGACATCTTTTCATGTAAATTGGGAGAAGGGGCTATTCTTCTGGCCAAGCCTTTTATCGGGGTTTGAGCCTCATGGAGCACAAAGGAGGCAGCCCAGAAACGGGGCTGTGCCGGGCCCGAGAGCTGCTGCGGCCACAGAGGCGGTGGAGATGCAAGGGGCTCCCAGTTAGTTAAGTAAACATTAATGCAAATTGCCTGCGAGCCTGGAGATGAGATCCCGGCCGCTGCCGCTCGGGGCGGAACAGCCGCTTTTCCCTATTATCAGCCCCTGAGCCCGCCGCGGCCGTCGGGAGATAGCGGGAAGCTGCTCCGCACTAGAAGAAAGGAGCCACGAGAGGCAATTTCCACCCGCCCGCCACACATTTGATGTCTTGTGAAGTCGACTTCACACGTGCTGGCTCGTCCCTGGTGTGCGAGAACCCCCCCGCCTGCACCCCAGAGGCTTCCGCGCCGGGATCAGGGGTGGCTGCAGCCGGAGCCTGCGCTCGCTCTGCCTCCCAGTGCGGGGCTCTGCCCAGCTTCCCCATCCCCAACCGCGCGTGTCTCCCCTGGCCTCAGCCGCTGCCGTCAGCGCTCGGCATGGTGCAGCCTGCGCCAGCCCGAGCCACCCGGGACGAGGTGCCCACAAGTACCTGCCCCACGGCGGGCAGCACCCCAGAGCCTGGTGGAGCGCTCGGCTCCAGCAGCAGCCCGGGCGAGTGGCTCCGCAGGAGGGTCCCCTCGGGACATGCTTAGCCTCGCTGCTCCCACAGGATGAGCTGCCTCATTGCCCCTTATACCAGCAAGGATTAGGGCATGGAGACAGCATATGCAGGGCCGGGAGCAGAGCACAGGTCCTCCCCACCCCTGGGAAATCCCGGCTCCATGCAAGGCCTGCTGAAAGCTCTCCCGGGTCAACCCCAGCTGGCTGCCGGAGCCAGGGTGTCTGCAGGGGCCTCTCCCGGGGCTCCGGAGCCGGGAGCCCGCGCTCCCCTCCAGGCAGCCGGGAGCCAGCCAGGCATGGGGCTGCCGATGGGGAGGCGCCGCAGCCGGATCCGAGCCGGGGGCTGGCGGCGCACGCGCCCCCCGCCACGCACAGCAGCAGCCCGGCCCCGTCTGCGGCCGCACGCTGCGAAGGCCCCCGGCGCGGTCAGCTGGCGGACGGGCTCCTGGCACAGCGGGAAGGGGCTCGGGCAGCCCATCGCCCCGGGAGGGAGCAGCCTGCAGCGGCGCCCGCCACCAGGCCGCACACAGCTGCTCACCACGGGCCTTATCCCTGCCCCTGCAAGGAGCATCTCAGCCCGTATCAATAATTCACAGGTACAAACGATAAGGTTAGCTGGGCTGGCCCAGGGCGAGCAGGGGGAAGGGGCCGGCGCGCTTGCTGCTGTTAATGCACGCTTGGCGGGGCGGGCAGGATAAATATTTAACAACGTGTCTCCGAGCAAATGTCCGTGACCAAGGGCTGGACACAGGTTGTAGGCAGAGCTGCTGCTGCCCCGGCAAGGCCATTAACATGGCAAATGCTAATGGGGCCGCCACGGAAGCTGAGGGTCTCTGCCCAGTGTATTCCTCTCCGCAGAGCATGAAGGTGCCCGCTTGGCCGCGGCGCGGGGAGCATCGGCCGCGCCAGCACCTCGGCCCACGGGGCCGGTGGGTGGCCGGGTGGCTCATTGTGCGGCCGCGTGACAAAGGCGGCACAAAGCAGCCACACACCGCACTTTGTGGCCGCTTCCTCCCGCCGCCGGCGCGCGCGGAGGGGGAGCTTTGCCTGCAAATCCCTCCGGCGCGGGGGCAGAATAGGTGTCTTTGTTCGAGAGGCGGGAAAAAAAAATGAAATACATTAAAATAAAACACACAAAACCCACCCCCAGCCGCAGCGGGCTTCGAGGATGGGAGCACAAAGATCCCTGGAGCGTGTAAGGAAAGTGCTGCAGCCCGGGGACGCGGGGTCAGCGCGCGGGGAGCGCACGCGGGCGCTTGCGCACAGCCTCGCGTGCTGCCCACACGCGGGTGCACGCACAAAGGCAGGCTTCTTCCCGCAGCTCCGCTGCAGGAGCGGTTGCTCAGAGCCAGGGGAGCCCCGGGTGCTCCTTGCAAAGCTGAGCTAGCACTGCTCTGCACAAGACACTTCGCAGCCTGTAAAATTGAACCAGAGCTGCTTCTGCTTTTACTGCACCAGCAAAAGGCAACTCAAGGCACTGGGACTGGTCCTGCCCGGCATCGCTGCGCCAGCCCCTTCCCCACCATGAAGGGCAGCAGGAGCCCGTCTTTCCTGCTGGGGGCTCAGCAGTTATCACCCTACGGGGCGAGGAAACCAAACTCATTTCTAGTCTGAACTTGTCTCATTTCAACCTCCAGCTACTGAATCATTTTATGCTTAAAAAAAAGGAAAAGAAAAAAAATTAATGAGCTGTCTGCAATTAGGCTTCTCCCCATGCAAGTACCCAGCGACTGTGATCAAATCCCCCTCCTAACCTCCTCTAGCATCAGCTAAGCATCAACCACAAGCGTTTTAATTTCTTCACTTCCAGGTGGGTTTTCCAGACCTTCAGCTATTCCCCTGCTTCCTCTCTGAATTCCTCTCCTTTCCTAATTTCTCAGCCCCTCTCTGCCCCAGGGGCCAGGGAGCAATACTGCACCCCAGCACGCTGCATCCCAGGGCCACATCCCGCGAGGATGCTAAGCCCTTTCCAGTGTCCCTCGGTCCCCAGGTGCTGCTCCCTGCCTCCCTGCCGTGACCTACATTTAGCTGCCGGCTGCGCGACCCTGCACTGCGGCTGCTTCCCGGCACAGGTGTCTCACTCGGAGCCGCCGGCTCCCTGCACCCTTCCCCTTTCCTTCCAAACCTGGGTGCAATTTCACACTCAACTCCACACATTATTGTCACCAAGGATCCTGTTCCCTCCCCAACCCGGCACTCCGGATCCAGGATGTCAGTGGGAGCGGAGCCCGGCTGCCCCCCGCCAGCAGCACCACGCTGGTGGCTCCCTGCGGATGTCTATCACGGGATCAGGCTGTCAGAGACGCTACCCGGATTTTTGCAGAATATTAATGTTTTCATCACAATATCCTTCAGGCAAGAGGAAAGTGACTTGTGGGAGTCTTGGTGTATCATGTCAGCGCAGTCACTACTATAAACCCAATTTGTCAGCTCATCAGGAAAAAAAATGATCCTGGGTTTGTTTGACGAGAGCAATTTTCCGTGCGGATTGGCATTAATTATCCTCTAATTCTTCGCCGATTGCCGCCCGTGCCGTTATTTTAACTGTGATCAACGTCAAGCTGGAGGCAGAGCAGCCGAGGCGGCCGCAGTGCCACAGGGGTTAACAGTCTCCCTGTCCTTCACAAGGGGCAAAGTGACGGATGCACAGAAGAGTGTCACAAAGTGTCACGACCCTGCATGCTCAGGGACAGGCGGCGGGAGCTGCCACCGCGGTGGCTGCAGTGAGGACAGGGAGCCCACGGGAGCTGTTGGCATTTGCTTTTGGGCAGGTTATCCCAGTGCTGAGGAATGTGGGCTCAGCACCTGCGCGGCCCCCGCGGGAAGGGGCCATGCACAGAGCAGCCCAGGGACGTCCCCTCTCCGCTCCGCTGTTTGTTTTCTCAATATTTGTGGAAGGAAATGAGAGGCGGTCGGAGGGACAGGGAGAGGGGCCAGGGCCGGCTCGCTTGCCGCGAGCTCAGCCACGCTGTCCCACTGCAGCGCTCACACCAGCACCAGCCTTTTCCAGGCTCTCCCAGCTCATGCCTTCGGGACCATCAAGATGTTAATGACAAAGCACCGGTGGCCACTGTGCATCCCGCAGCTCCGCCGAGCTCGCACCCCCGGCAAAGCCAGCAGTGGCCCGGCACCCGGCCACCTCCACGGCGCTGCTTCCCAGTCCTGGATGCCCATCTGGAACCCATTAGGTACCTTTAATCCCCCTCATCCATTCTGGTGCTGTCTGGGCTCCCCCCAATGCACACAAACGCTGCCATTCAAGCAGCTAATTTAAACAAATTCTGCCCAGCCGCCACGTCGAGAGGCAATGAAAAAGGCAAACGAAGCAGCTCAAAGCCAAGGAGGAGGGGAGGGAAAATAAGAGAAGAAATAAAGGAAGAAAAGAAAGAAGCCGGCTCGGCACGGCAGGGCTGATACCCAGGACGGCCAGCTGCATCCTCCGTCCCAGCCAGCCGCCGTCCTCGCCGCTCGCAGGCAATCAGATACCATGCGGGCTGTGTAATTGGATGGTAAAGGCTAGAGAGAGACATCTTATAGCTCGGGTCTAATCTCATTAACACCCGGCTGCGGGGATGCTGTGAAATCGCAGGATGCAGGAATGAGCAGCACGCTGCGCCCGTGGGGAGGAGAGCAAGCGAGCCGGAGCGGGCCGGGAGGAAATGCCGCCGCTCGGAGCGCTGCACGAGCCGCCGGCCGCCCGCCCTGCGGCCGCGGAGCCCCGCGCTGCCCCGGCCGCAGCCCGCTCGGGTGAGGAGTAATTAACAGCGGCGGCAGTAATTGCTCTCTTGCTGCCACGCTTCACCGCGCGCTACTTGGGGCAGGATTTTCCTGGGGAGCTGGGACACAGGGCCGGCCACGCAAGGGCAGAGCGGATCTCCCGGGACGTAGCCGATGGGGAGCGGTGCCGAGCGCCCCGGAGGGCCCATCCCAGCCGCATCCCCGTTGCCCAGGCGACCCACAGGCCCGTGTCCTGTCGCCACGGCCACCACAGCCCCTGGGAAAAAGCATCCCGGATCGGGAAGGGGGGGCCAGGGATGGGGAGGGCTGAGGAAGCCGTTTCAACCCGCCGCCGCTTCCCGTCTCCCATTCTGCGGAAAACAAGGCGGCAAGACATCTTCGGTTACAAACAGCTCCCTTGGGAGCTGTAAAAATTAATCCAGCTTTTCCTGTCCTGAAGGAAAACACGGTGATTGGGATTGAAGCCCTGCAGGGGCGGAGGGGAGCCCGATGCCCACAGAGGGGCTGGGGCACCATAATCCACAGGCGGCTCGGCTCCGGCGGGGGTCTGAACGCAGACGTCTGCATCAAGATGGTTGAGAGAGGATATGCCCGTGATGATAATTAATTTAGGACAGACAAGAATCCAGGGAACAAATGAACACCCCCCCATCCCCAAGGCCAGGGCAGCAGCGCGCTCGGGCAGCGCCGCAGGGAGTGATGAGTGCGCGGAGCGCGGCCAGGCACCCACCGCGCAGGGTTAATTATCGGTGTGCATTAGCGGAGCTGCAGGATGCATGTGCACAAGCACCAAGTTATAATTTACTTTAAATCACTGCCTGATGCTAATACACTCTAACACTCTTTTTTTTTCCCTTCCACATCCTAGAAATTGCTGAAGGATAATTTTGCTCACGATTCTTCTAAAATTACTTTGAACCTTCCTGCTACCTGAGCTGTAAAAACGTGCGCCGGCGGGAAATGCCTTGATTCTGCTACCAGAAGGTACCGCCAAAAGCAGCGACTTCTGCTCATGTGTTTTTAACCCTTTCAGCAGAATGAAAGTGGTGGGGGGGCAAGAGTGGATGCAATGAGCTGAGGGATGTGGAGGGAATAGAGAAACCCAGAGCATGGCCAAGCGTGGGTCCCCGTTTGCGGCCGGACACATGGGAGCAGGTAGGGAAGCGGTGCGGGAATGAGCGGAGCGCTGGGCAGCCGGCTTGGCTCTGCATCCTGGCCCCACATTGCCGAGGAAACCCTGGCAGCGGCTCAGAGCTGCTGTGGCTGCTCCCGTGTGGAGGGAGCAGATTATCTCCAAGCAGCCGGCGGGCAATTCCCTTCCCAGGCATTAGGGCAAACACGGAGCCCTGGAGCGTGCCGTCTGCCCGGGGGCCGCCGGGGCATTGCGGGAAGCAGCACGCGGGCGCTGGAGGCTTTAGGGGCTTGCGAAGCCAGGGTCATCCCAAGATGCTCCAAAGGAACAGCCAGGGGTGCCCGGGAGCTGCGGGCCCGGTGTGGGGGCCCCAGCCCGCGCCCCCGCGGCCGGGCGGGCCGCCAGCTGCTGGCAGCATCTCCCTAGGTGCCCTCCCCACCTATTAGCGGCGCATTTGTTTCCCGCGTTGCCTTAGAGCTGTCAGCAGCCACACTGACTCTTTGTTCCCGGGGGCCGCGCGGGCCTCCCTTCCCCCTTCCCCACGGCCGCGCTTGCCGCCCCCTCCCCAGCCCCCCCCCTCCTGATTGGTATTCGGGGGGACACGCAGCGGCCCCGCTCCCCCCGGCCCCGCGCTGCCTCGCTCCGTCCAGGACAGAGGGGTCTTTGTAGGGGAGCGCAAGGGGGTCCGGCGCCCGGAGCAGCGGGGACGACGGACACCACTTCAAAGCGGGCACAGTGACAGCAGGGACGCTGGGCGAGGGGAGGGGGACGGGGACGGAGCCAAGGACTGCAGACGGGGCATGAGGACGGGATACGTTCAGAAAACCCACCACCGTGGCAGGATTCCCAGCACGGAGCTGGTCCGTGCCCCAGCGGGTCCCCCCGTGGTACCCGGGGTGGCTGCAGAGCCCAGGCACTCGCACATGGCATCGGCACCGGCACGGCTTCCTCCTCCACCAACAGCATCAAACACGTGTGGTTAAGTCCCAACGCTTCTCCACCACTTCCCGGCCGGTCCGGGGGCTTTCCCGGTGCTGTGCCAAGAGGAACGGCCACTGGCAGCGTCTCACAAGCAACACCTCCCACGCGCAGCCCGCCCGAGCGGCGAGGGGCCTGTGTTGTTGTTGCTTCCTCCGACAGCTCCTTTTTCACTTGTCACCCTGTTTTGCTACTACTCCGCTCGCAGCTTTCTCCCGCGTGGTCGGGGCCCGCTCCTTCCCCAAGGCTGCAATTTGCATTTTCTCATGCTATTTATCGCCGCTCTGTGTTTCTTATTCCCCCACCCACCCCTCTCAGCCCAGCACGCCGGGGCAGATGCTGGCACGGCAGGGAGCATCCCTGACCGGAGCTCGCCGCGACGCCCCCTCTCCAGTCCAGCCAGGACCTGGAGACCATCGACTCTCTGCCGCCAGCACGGATGGGGCGGGCAGAGGCTCCCCTCTTCCTTCATGCTGGCTCGGCCTCCTGTGGAGAAAGCCGCTTATTTATAGCGATCCTGGCTGCCGGTGGGGAGCCGAACTGCAGCCTGCTGCACGGGAATGGGGAGGGGAGCCCCGTTTCCGTGCAAACCTCCCCTTGGAGCCAGGGCTGACGCGATGCTGTGAGGAGCGCCAGCCCCAAATGCGCAGTGCAATGGGCTCTGGCCAGCAGCAGCTCCACGTTCCCGAAATCCAACGGGAAAACATCCCTTTTCAGGCCTCTCACCTCCCCCATGCTTTCCTTTGGGACTTGCTTTCCTGGTCCTCTCCTGCTGCCCCCAGCTTGCCTAAGCTCCATTGGATCCGGTTTAACTCCAATCCCCTCCATTATCCCAAGGCTCAAATGCTCTTTACAGCCGAGAGCTGAGCAACTTCCTGCAGCTCATGCTGCCCAGGGAGGACACAGGGCATTGCCAAAGCGGATTAATTTTTGATGCTCAAGCCTGGGAGCTGGACGCACTGAACTCTCCATCCTGGCAGGGCCCTGGGTGCTCCTGCCCTCCCTCCTGCACCGAGGACAAGGCGCAGGGAGCAGCAGGCATCCTGCCCTCAGCATGGAGCGTGGCTAATGCCGCACGACGCCAAGGCCGCGAGGTGCCGTCCCCAGGGCAGGGAGCTCCGTGTCGCCCCCGCCGCAGCTAAGCCAGGCTCCGATTTCAGTGCAAGGGGGGCTAATTTCACTTTAGCCCCCGACCTGCTCCCTGCTGGCTCCTGTCGCCGTAGCCGGAGACAGGTTGATGCCAATTTAAGAGCGTCCTTATGACCCTCTCGCACCGGCTGCCCTAGAGCAGCTTCAGATCTCGCCGGCCGCTAAAGCAGCGTGACGGCGAGTCTAGACGCGCTCGGCCCGGGTGCTCTCGCCGGGCTGCCCTGAGGGCTGCGGCAGCCGAAACGCGCAGCACGACGCAGCCAGCAGCAAAGGTGACCCGTGTCCTCGCGGGCCCCACAGTGCAGAGCCCCCGCATCCCGCTTCCCGACCCCGCTCCTGCAGCGCTCCGGCTGCGCGGGAGGATGGGGCTCGGCTGGCGCCGCGCTACGGCACAGCTGAGCTCAACAAATGCCGTCCGATAATTAATTGAACGCCTGTGCTATCAGCTGCCATTACCTAGGCCCATCTTGGCACCGCTCCACTGCTTCACACCTCCCACGCCAGCAACCCACATGGCGTTTTAACCCTTCCTTCAACAGCTTCTGAACGGACGCGGGGAGCGACTCGCCGGCACCGCGAGAAGCAGCCGGCAGCACCGTGGAGCCAAGAGGCCCGGGCACAAACGCTGGCCCAGGCCCAGCCGCGCTGGCCCTGGCAGCACCGCCGCAACCCGCCGTGATTCCGGCTGCTCCCGAGGTCGAGACATCTTCATTTGGCAGCGGGGAAGCAGAGGCTCGAGCCAAGCCCTCGCGGCCGCACCATGGCCCCGGGCTCCCCGTGGGCACCGGGGCTCCTGCAGGCAACCCCGCAGGAGGCTTGGCACCATTGCCCAAGCAAAGCAGCCCAAGACGAGGGGAAAAGAAGAGGGCAGAGGAGTGCTGATGTAAAACAGAGCAGCCCTTGCGCAGACACCCCCCGCCACCGCGGCTGGTACTCACAGCCGCGACAGCGCCAGGTTGTTCTGGAAGAGGAGCTCCGGCAGGGTGTGCAGCTGGTTGCGGTTCAGCCGCCTGCAAGGGAGGAGGAAAAGAGTCACGTTGTCACAGCAGAGCCCTGGCTGCAGCCCAGGGTCCCGGCCGGCGGGACGCCCATGCCCGCCCGCAGCACCCCCGGCCCGCGGCAGCAGGTCCCTGGCAATACTGCATTGACGAGCAGGCAGCGCTGCAAGCTGGTAACTGCCGAGCGCTGCTTAACTGCCCTGTTAACCTGCTGCTCCGCCAGCTCTTAACATTTGCTCGGGTTTCTCCACTGCTGAGCTAGTGCATGGAGTACTGAACCGTAATGCACAGCTCCCTCGCGAAGGGCCGCGCGCAGTCGCAATCCGCGGCAGGGATTTGCGGCTAACCTGCCCCTCACCTCAAAAGCATCAGGAAGGGCTTGAAAGCCTACAGGGATGGGAATGGGAATGCTTGCAGGGAGCAGAGCCTGTTAAGGTTTGAGGCAGAGCGTGAAGGATGCCCCTGGGGACCACAACTGCCAGGGCTGCTAAATGGGTGAAGCGAAGTGAAGCAACCCCGAATCCCCTGCGCCAGCACTCACAGCCGCTCCAGCTCCTTCATGTCATCGAAGGCACCGCGCTCCACCGTGCTGATCTGGTTCTCCATGAGCTGCCTGCGGCAGGGAAGCGCAGAGAGCGGGTTTGCTCGCGGCGGCCACGCTCGTCCCAGCCCAGCCCTGGCCCTCCCGAGGGTGCAGGGTCCTCCCTGCACCCCCTGCCCCGCTCGGGCACTCACAGGACACGCAGCTGCTTCAGCCCGGAGAAGTCGTTCTTGTTGATGCGCGTGATGTTGTTGCCGTTCAGCTCCCTGCGGAGAGAAGAGGCCGAGGTCAGTGGGGAAGCTCCCCATGGGGATGTCCCACAAAGGGCAGCCGCTGCATTTGCTCCAGCCCCGGCCTGGGGACACACCTGCACACCCCCAAAACGGCATGAGGCTGCAGGAGGTCTCAGCCAAATCCCCCCCAGGGAGCCCCTCCAGGCAGGGAGACAGGAGATCCCCAAGCCTCACAGATGCTCTGCCCAGCTTAGGGGCAGAGTCCCTCCAAGACCCGGCCAGATCCCCCTGGGTTGCATAACGCTGCTTTTGAGCAGCCCCTGCACCAGCTCGCAGTGCCCGTGATGCGCTCCAGGGGTGCAGGATGCTGCTCCACAGCGCGGGAGGGCTCCCAGGCCAAAACCGAGGCTGCGGCCCCGCTGCCTGCCCGGAGCTCACACGGAGAGCAAGGAGGGAAGCGGAGCGGCGGCAGAGGGAGCGGTGGCCAGCGGGGCTCCCAGCCAGCGGCCGTGCGGGGCCGAGGTCGGTGGCAGTGTGGCCCCGGAGCAGCCCTGTGGCCACGGGGTGGCCGGGCAGCGCCAGCCCAGCCGCACACCCCAGGGTGCTGCTTTTGTGCTGCTGAAGCGGCTGGTAATGGCTAATGAGCTCCCGCTCGCCATTCTAGCCCCGTAATTACGGAGCTATTCAGCCGCCGCGCTTGCCGGCTCTTGCCATTATGGAGCCGTGCGTGCCTGTGCCGGAGAGGAGGGGGCCGGCACGTTACTAGGACACAGCTGAATGAGAGCAGGGAACGAGCAGACGCTCCCCGGCCCCAGCGATTAAACCGAACCCCCTCTCGGGCTCAGCTCCCCGCGCGGCCGGCGCGAAGCTGCCCAGCTCCCGGGCACCGCGCCAGAAACCCAGGCTGCCGGAGCGCTCCGGGTTCATATCCAGCAGAGCCTTTGCTTCAGAGATGCTTTGCCCCAACATCCTAAGCGGTCCTTGCAAGGCAGGTCCCCAGGGCCACTCTGGAGATTGAACTGGAGGCAGCGGTGCAAGTCTCTGCTGCCCACAGGATCCCCCCTTGCCTCCTCAAGCACCTTTAGCCTTCCTCTGGCTGCAGCGCAGTTAGGAGACCTCCAGATGAGGGTCTTCAACTAAAAACCACCTCGGGCTGCACAGCCCGAGGGTGGCTGGGATCAGCGCCCACGCACCTGCTCCAAGGCAGAGCCCGAGCAGGGGCAGCCCGAAGGCAGAGAGGCACAAAGGTGCCAGCACCGCAGCCGCACACGGCTCCTCCTTCCTCATGCCGAGACCAGCATCAAGGTCACTTGGATCAACCGAGTCAGTGCTCAGCTCAGCGCCTCCGGGGTGCTCTGGGGCTGGTGGCTCCCTCGGGTGCTTGCCCTGCCGTGCCCTTGCATCTCCCTTGCTTTTAAGCGCAATAAATGATGCCTTTTGTAGCCAGGATGGGAAGGAAGAGCAGGTAAAACATATTTGTAAGGGTGCCGAGGCAACACTGCTATTTAACTTCGTGCCTTTTTTATTCCCCCCTGCTAAAATCACCTTCAGTTCCTCATGGAGATAAATCGATGGCTGCTGTGCCCAGACAGCAGCTCCCTGCTGCTCGGCAGCCAACCCGCCACCTCGGTGCCCTTTCCCAGTGGAGCGGGACCCCCGGCCCACACCGCTGCGGATGGGCTCACGTGTTGGGGAGCTGCTGGGCTGCACTTCTGGGCTGCGATCTTAAAGCACGGAGTGCAGGGCATGCCCTTTCCCTGTTAATCCATAGGCTCGGATGCTGGAAAGTGCCATTGCGCTCGTCCAGGCTGATCTCCTGCGTCCCAGCCCCCCAGACCTCACACGGTCATGCTGCAGCTAATCTCTATTTGAAACCTTTGCATTTCCCAGCCTCCCGCCCCCAGCCCTCTCCAGGGAGAAAAAAGTCACTTAAAACAAGCCACCCGCTCACTGCGGTGCCTCGGGGTCATCCCAGCACCGAGGGGATGAGGGTGATGAGTGGGGGGCATTACACAGGCCTGGCTGATATTTGTGTTCAACCTTTGGATGCATCTTTTCCATTTGCAGCATCTAGGAGCTAAACTCGTGCTGTAACCACCTAAGGGAGCAGCAATGCCGGGAGGTAACTCATGAAATGGAGCCAACGTGAGGGATGTTCCCCTGGGCACGGATTTATGGGTGGCAAGAAGGGGCCGGGGTGGCTTCAGGGGCAGAGATAACAACCCGGTCACTTGTACGGCGGTGCAAAGCACTAGCTGCTTGGCACACACATAAACCTGAGTCTTGGGGCTCGCTGCCGCCTTGCTCTGCTGCCGAGGCAGAGGGTCTCGCTCCAGGGCTCGTGCTCGGGAGCGGGCGTGCAGAATGACAGGCTGCGCTGCCGGAGCGGCCCTGCTGCGGGAGAAGTTCAGCACCGCGGTGGTGACCGCAGAGGCTGGTGCAGCGGGGCCGCCCGCTGAAAACATCTGTGCCAGCTGTGCTCCCGAGGGGAGGCCGGCAGCGCTCCCGTGGGATGCTGCGTCCTTCCCGCTCCCTGGGGTTTCTCCTCTTGGCCTGAGGCACTTGGCCTCGGTGCACAGCCGTGTCCCTCATCCCAGAGTCCTGGCCCCAGCTGGAGCCGATGGTGCTGGATAATGATCAGGGAAGCAGGGAAATGAAGGCTGCAAGGTCATGCAGCGGCATCGCCGCAGGCCTCCATCAATCCTGGTGCATGCGTAGGTGTCTCGCGCAGCACGGGTGAGGCTGCCCTGTGCCCCCTCCAGCATGTCACCCTCTCACTGCTGTGATCCCATCCCTGCAAGCAGCTGCACACAACGGGAAGGGCGCTCAGGGGCTTGTCCTGTGATGCTTTCTCCTGTGCACCAAGAGTTCTTTGCAATCTCCCCCGGCCTCCAGCACCCTTGTACCTCACCCAGCCTGCTGACACCTGCATAGGTAACAGGCAACGCACGGCCCCTCTCCCTCCCCTTCCCTGTCCAAGCCCTGCAGGGAGGAGCAGGACATGGCCCGCGGGGCTCCTCAAAGCTTTGTCCCCTTGAGGGTGAGCTGCTGGCATGAAGCGTCCAGTGCGGAGAGCTCCAAGAGCCGCTCTGCGCTGCCTGGGGTCATCTCAGAGCCCCAAGCGAGGCCCCCAGGCCCAGCCTCGCGTGAGCCCCCCGGCACAGCCGCTCTGGAGGCGTTCAGGAGCTGCTAAGCCTGGCTGGCATCACGATAAATTTTTAACTGTTACAAACAGCATTGATTGTGTGGAGGAGCGGTCGGGCTTTCTGCGCTGCCTAAGTTATCTCTGGGGTTTTCATGCCACAGCCATTAGCCGCTCGCAGTCAGGGAACGCTTGACATTCGCACAGCATCGTAGTGCGTCACCTTCGGGTTGGGAATAAATAAATAAGCTTGTTTAGCCTTGGCTTGAGGAAAGAAAAGGCAGCAGGTCATTGTTTCCAGGCCATAAACTGGGAAACTGAGGCTCAGCGAAGAGAGCAGCTTTGCCCGGCTGCTCCCAAAATGTTTATTTTTTGTGCAGCGCCGCTCAGCCAGTGGCTGAGCTGCTGGGAAAATTGCTGCTCGGCTGGGAAAATTGCTGCTCTCTTGGCTCCTCAGCACCCTCTGGCACCAAGGCTCGGGGACACAGGCGCCTGCTCCATCTCGGGCTGACGGAGCACCCCGCTCTGGAGGCGGGATGCGCTGGGGGCGCCGCGCAGGCCTCGCTGCCCGCGTGGTGACGCAGCCGCCGCGCCGGCAGCCCCGCGCTCAGCCGCGCTCCCACGCGCGGTGCCGAGGGCCGCGCCGCCGCCGCAGCGCCTGAAAAATTAATCTTCCCTTTTTTCTGATCTTCCTCTTTCTAGCAGCCTCGCTCTCCCCCATAGGACACTCGCCTCTGCTATTTTGAGCAGCGCGTGCATCCGAAATGCGTGCCGGGGAAGCAGATGCTCCGGGAGGCTGCGGAGGCAGCACGCGGCGGCGAGGCCGGACGCGGGGCCGGAGCGGCCCAGGACAGCAGCCCAGCCCTCACTCACCCCGCTGGGCACGCTGCCACGGCAGCCCCTGAGGTTTGGCACCGGGCTGGCTTTATTGCCCTCCGGAAAACCGCGCACGGGGGCATCTCTCGGCCCTTTGGGTTTTCCGGCAGCGCAAGCAGAGAGGGGAGCAGCACGTGGCCGAAGCGCCGCTGCAGCGGACAGAGAGGCACGAAGGAGGCGGCCGCGAGACAAAGTGCCGGCTCACACACATGTGCATCCTGCTCACGCTCGCCCCGCAAAGCGGAGCCCCATGCAAAGCGGAGCCCTTTGCAGTGCAGGGTTGCAGGCTCGCACACCTCTGCATGCCCCCCTCGTGCTTGCAGCACTGCAGGGCATGCACTGCACGCTGCATGCGCTGGCACAGGGGCCTCAGGGCTGGCATGCTCCGGGGACACCGGGGGCAGTGGTGACATTTGAAAGAGTGCTTCAGCGGGCAGGGATCAGCACGGGGAGTAATTTTCCCTGCTGGCTCCAGCTCGGTGTAGAGCACCTGCCCGCAGCAGAAATGCATCACCGCAGAGGAGCAAAGTGGCAGTGCGTTTAAGGCAAAAATATCTATTTTAAAGGGTGCAATAAAACAGAGACAGCGAAGGGTTTATAGGGAAGCAATTGCTGTGCAGGGTGAGAAGTAGTCACCAGAGGCCAATCGGGCTGGTTTTATTGCCTGTTACGGGTGACTTTTCCCAACCAGGGGACAATAGATCCTCCGCTATCAGCCTCGGCTCTAGTCAATACAAACACGACATAGTTTTTTAAACTAATATTTTTCCAGCATGCAATTCCACGGAGAGCGAGAACGCAGCGTTACCATGGCGATATATAGACAGCATCTGCCTCGGACGTAGCTGAAGGGAGAAATTGGAATAGAATTGCAAATTTCCTCTGTCCGGGAAGGCTCCCAAGGAGGCATCGCGGCGGGCCGAGCGGGCCGGCGTTCCCGGTGAGCCCGTGCGCTCCTGCAGCCCCGAGACCAGCTGGGGCCGCCCCACGTCGCGCCCCGGGGCTCTGCAGAGCGTCGCTTGTGCTTCCCCTCTCCAGGCACCAGATCCCACCTGGACAGCCCCTAAATTGCCCCCGGATGATTTGCCCTGCCGCTGCCTTCTGGCCCTTATGAGTCCGCTGCACAGTCGGATGCAACCGCAAAACCAGGCGCCCCCAGGGTTGCTCTTCCCCGGCCATCCATGGTGTGGGGCGAGCAGAGGGGCGCAGGGAACCGCGTCCCGGTGCTGCACAGCACGGCTGCTGCGCGGGGCCGCTCGGCTGAGGGAGCAGAGGCGAACGGGGCACGCGGCCGTGCTCGGCTGCCAGCCGAGAACTTCAAACGCAGAGGCGCGTGCAAGGCTCTGCCGCTCAGTTTAACACCTGCTCGCCAAGAGCGGTGCTGGAAGCAGCCATTTGGGGTGGTAAATTTGCACTGATCCTGCTGGCACCAGTGGGAGTTCCCAGCCCCCCGACAGGGCAGTCTGCTCATCAGAGCAGCTTTCAAAGGAAGCAGGAAAAGCAAGTGGGTTGGGAAGCCTGCCCTGCTCTGCCAGCTCCGCTCCCGTGCCGGGCCCTGAGGGATGCCCGGGAGCAGATACAACCGCAGCGCTGGGGGGTTACAGCCCCGTCCTGCCCGCGGTGCCTCCAGGCTCGGGGCCGATGCAGCGAGAGGTGCAGGACGCAGGCGCCTCCGGGGAGCCCGGACGCTCATGGACAAGGTGCACAGGGACCCACAGCCCGATTCTAACACACGCTGACTGCAGATGCTCAGCGTCTTTGGAAAATCAAATCAGACCAAGTGAATAATTCCCTGTTGCACCAAAGCTGGCCCCGAGTGCAGCTTAAGGCATGGTGGTTTTCCCGAAAAAGCCACCTGGGAGGCAGGATGCAGCCTCCCCAGCCATGCTGCAGGCTCCTGTCACCCTGCGCTGCCCAGCTTTGTTGGGGTGAAAAGTGAAAAGTTGGTGGCTGCAAAGTCGCAATTCCAGGGAGCTCTGAGGAGCTGCCGCAGCCCCTGCAGCAGCGACATGCTCCAGTGCAGCTGCCAGGCGCCCTGCAGGTAACCCCTGTGGGACGGGCACGTCTGGCACTGCCGCGCACAGCACTCCCGCAGACACACAAAAAAACAACCCCAAAGTCCCCCCGTGGCGACAGACGTGGAGAAACAGGTCAGTCGAGGGAAAAAGCGTGGAGTGCGGTGTGAGCAGCGCTGGTGGCCAG
Source organism: Tinamus guttatus (assembly GCF_059628265.1). Taxonomy (NCBI): domain Eukaryota; kingdom Metazoa; phylum Chordata; class Aves; order Tinamiformes; family Tinamidae; genus Tinamus; species Tinamus guttatus. The sequence continues at coordinate 6,989,566 of NW_028288848.1, forward strand.
CCACCGACGGAGCCCGTGGGGCCGGCACGGCACTAGCACCTGCCCTCCTCCGAGGAGGCAGCCGATGGGGCTCGCTCTGCATGACCGCAGCTCCCGGCACCGGGGAGGGATCGCTTGCGGGAGGATAATTACGTCTCAAAGGGAGAAAATTCCACCAAAGCGGCGCCCTGCCGAGCTGCCAGCGCTGCTGGGCTGCGGTGCCTGCCCGCGACCACGGAGCGCTCCCAGGGCAGGGTGAGGTGCCGGGAACGCGGCAGCTTCGCGGACAAGGGATGAGCTGGCCCCACACACTGCAACCTCTCATCTCCAACCAGAGAGCCCAAGCCCAGGGACGCAGGCGTGGGATGGCGGTCGCTCAGCCCTGCCCCGTCTAGGCAGCTCATGCAGATCAAGAGGGTGCCCAGAACTGGCAGCACCTCCTGGCACCGGGGCAAACCTGCCGCCCGCAGAAACACCACGAGTCTGGGTTGCAACGGGAGCCCCCAGCACAGCCCGTGCAGTTGTGCCAGCCTGTTGGGGCTCTGCCGAGCTGCATCTTAGCATCTTAAGCTGCACCTTAGCACCCAGCCAGCCGGGGCAGAGGCAGCCTGCAGCACAGGTCCCAACCCAGCTGGCCAGGGCAGCAGGAGCCCCCGCGCGTGGCGGTCCCAGGGCCCCTGCCCAGGCTCCGGCCACTCTGCCGGAGGCAGCAGCAGCCCCACGCATCCCTGTGCTGCTCCTCAGCGCTCCCTCTTGCCAGTGTGCGGGGGGCCCTGCGCAGAGCTGCCCCTTCCCACAGGGGCAGACACCCAACCTGGCCTTGCGGCCGCGGGAGCTGGGCAGACACAGCAGAGCTCAGTGCACAGCACCCCGCATGGGGCAGCCGGACCCAACGAGGCAGCTGCACTGAGCCTGTGCTCCATGGAGAAAAAGCTTTTCCTGGGGGTGAGCCCTGCACTAGAGACTGCCCAGTCTGTGCTCCCAGGGTGCCCTCCCAAGGACAAAGGGATGCCCAGTGCAGGGGGTGCTGGGGACCACCAGCAGTGTGGGTGCCCGGCTCACAGAGGGGGTGGCAAAGGAGAGCACAGCCCCACACATGCTGGGCTGCCCCATGCCCCTGTGCAAATGGCCCCCACGGAGCAACACCTCCTCCGGCAGCCTCTCACCCGCACCCTGCTCCGAACACTTGCACGCACGCGGGCACACACAGGCGGCAGGTGCCAGCCCCTTGGCACATCGCCCCCAAAGCGAGGGGCCGCACGCACACCCCCACCTGCACAGGCTCCTGCATCCCCCCGCGGAGGGGACGCTGCGTGCACACACCCCCCGCGACAGGCTCTTCTCACACACGCATCCCCTGCGCAGGCGTTTGCTCACACGCGCCCTGGACGGGGTGTTGCACCCGCAGCCACCCCAGCTGGTGCTGGCGCCTGCACCCCCTGAGCGGGCTCCCGCACCCGCCCCCCAGGGGTTCCCGCACCCCCCGACCGGCAGCGGAGCGCGCGCCCCGGCACAAGCAGCCGCCCGGGCTCCCGCACACGCGTCCCCCGACGGGCCGGCACGGCCGCAGCCCCGACGGCGGCCGCGGCGCTGACAAAGGCGTCGCGGCGCGGTACTCACAGGCGCTCGGTGGCGCGGGGGATGCTCCGGGGCACGGCGCGCAGGCCGGTGCCGTGGCAGTCCACCGTGGTGCCGCTGCAGGCGCAGAGCGGCGGGCAGGCGGCGGCGCGGCCCCGGCACAGCGCGGCGCACGCCAGCAGCCAGGCGGCCGCGCGCAGCCCCGCCGGCACCGGGGCCGCCGCCGCCGGGCTCGGGCCGGCCGTCGGGGCCGCGCCGCGCCGCTCCGCCATGGCACCGGCAGCGGCGCTAGGCGCGGGGGCCGCTGCGCATCACCGGGGCGCGCGGCGCGGCTCCGCTGGGCTCGGCTCCGCTGGGCTGGGCTGGGCTGGGCTGGGCTCGGCTCGGCTCGGCTCGGCTCGGCTCGGCTGCGGGCTGAGAGCGCCGTCGGCGCCCGCCGCGCTCCGTCTCCGCTCCCCGTCCCGCAGTCCCGGCTCAGCCCCCGCGCTGGCTCCGCCCCCCCGCCCTGCCCGCCCCGACGGGCCCCCTCCCCCGGGCCCCCGCCCCTCGCCGCGCACCGGCCGCGCGCCCCGTTACCGGCGCCGGCGCCGTCGGGCGGGCGGGACCGCGGGCACCGGCTCCCCGCGGGGCGCCGGGCTCAGCCCCCCGCGCCGCCGCGGCCCCCCGGGCTCTGCGGGCACCCCGGCCCCACAAGAGCCCCCGACTGCGGAGGCCAAAGGAGCAGTGAGGAAGACTCCAATCTATCTGCATTGATGGAAAAACTGGTGAAGCCAGGAGGCCTCCTGAGCTTGGCCCAGGTTGTTTGACACCGCAAACGGGTGAACATTGTGTTCGTTTTGGTTCTGTTTTCTTCCCTGAGGTTTGCAAATGGAAAACAGAAGGGTGTAACCAGGAGGGCTGGACACCCATTTTATTAATTATACCTGAAGCACTTGCATAACCAATGACTCCAAGGGTTGAGTCCTAAGGAAAGCGGCAGAGGCTGTGAGGTGCCCAGTGGAGGCTCTGAGGTGCCCAGCAGAGCTGTGACTGTTGACAGGAGCTGCCGCGAGCTGCCTCCTCGGGCAGGAGGGAGCCCGCCAGCTTCCCCAGCAGCTGGAGAGGGGCACGAGCGCTGGGGAGGCAGCAGAGTGTGCGCAGGGGCCAAGCCAGCCCCATGGCACTGCAGCATCCCTCCAGGAAACTCCTTCCACTCCTTGCTCCCAGGGGAAGTTCCCACTGGGAGCTGGTTTCTTGCCTAGATCAAAGCATTTCTCTGCTGGCCTCAGGGCCACAAGCTGCTTCCTCAGCCCCTTGACCTGCTCCATACCGCTCTGCAGAGCGTGGAGGTGGCAAAGGGGAGGGGACACCCCACCACAGTCACCCCCTCCACCTCTCCCCCTGGCCTGCAGGACACCTGCAGGGATGACGATGGGTCTCAGGGCAGAAGTGCCTCTCAGAGCAGTGCTCCCTTGCACAGCTCTCTGCAAGCCAATGCTCTTTAGTCAGAAAGAGAGAGGTGTCTGCATGAATCTCAGTCCGGCAAGGGCTACCCCTCACACACAGACAGGGCAGCATCAGCTTGGCCCAGATCAGCAGCCTTTTCCCATCCCGAATGCCGGCTCCCATCATCTGTCTGCATTTTCATGACATCTCCTTCCTCTGGCCCCAATCCCGGGAGGAAGCTGCGGCTGAGATGCTTGAAAGGGGTTTGTTCCCTGTTGCTACAGAGCAGCCCTGACAGCGAGGAAGATGAGCTGCTTCCCAGGACTCCGGGAGCTGACCCGCGGCTGGCACGGCTTCAGGAGAGGTGGCCCTGCTGCCTGCCATGGGGCTCAGACCCGTGTGCTGAGCACCCAAAGGGACCCAGAGCCCCTGCTGTGGACCCCAGCTCCACGGCCAGGGCTGCGCAGAGCCCACCCCAGCACTCGGCTCCTCCTAAAGTGGCTCCCTTGACCAGCCTCTTTGGTGACGCCGGTCTGAATTTCTGGGGGTGAAGATTATTTCCTGGCTGCCCTGCACCCCCTAAGCTGGTCTCTATCCATGTAATGCCTGCGGGCTGCTCCCCCTCCCCTCCCCTGACGGACGGAGCAGGGCCCCCTCTGAGGGCAGCTGTGCTGTCCAGCAGTGTCCCCTGCCACAGGACACGGCGTCCCCGCAGACCTGTCTGTCTTCCCACCCTGCCCTTTGCTCCTGCTGGGGGAGCAGGACGAGGGATCTTGTTTCCTAACTTTTGCAAAGTCTCTTGCCCGAGGCAAATCCTTCGTGATGCGCAGGATAAACAGAGACTCCCCTCAGTCTTTGCATCCAGCTGCAGCAACATCGGGTCGCTTTATAGCCAGGGCCTCAGCAGAGCAGGAAGGTGCTCGGAGGCCTCCTGCCTGCGCCCACCTGGGCCAGGCGGTGGGAGAGGCTCCAGGGCAGGGCTGGGGCTCGGAGACCATGATCCAAGTCGCGGATCTGTGCTGTGTCCTACATGCACCTTTGGATTCAGCAGGACCCAGCGTATACGCAACCTGCCCACCAAGCAGCTTCTGTCTGCACAACCAGGAACAGCTCCGGCACAGGCAGGAATTGGGGAGCACAGAGAGGCAAAGGAGAGGTGAAGCAACACCGCTCCGAAATGGGCCGGAATTGAAGTGCTCAGGCCTCGGGGACAGGATCTCGCACGGGGTGCTGAGAGCAACAGCTGCCTGGGGAAGGCCCAGGGTGCCTCTGAATATGGATGAGGAGTGCGGAGGAAAATAAAAAACAAACTTTTCTTTATCAAGGGAGGCCTGGTCCTGCCGTCTGCCACCGGGATCTGGGCCAAACTGCTTGATAGAGAGAGAGACCATCTGGATTGTCTGATGGGCTCTGGGTTTGGTTAAAATGAAGCAGAAGCTTTTTTTGCAGGAGAGGAGTTTCCATGGGAAGAGCTGGGGAAGGATTCCAGGGTACGCGCCAGACCTGTCGTGCAAAGAGATGCGAAGCAGCTACAAAGCTTCAAACAAAAATTGCTGCCAGTTTGAAGCCAAGCCCCCCAGGGCAGCATCCGGGCATTTCCTCGGAGCCTGGGATGGGCCGCAGCCTGCACGCGGCCCTGGCGCGGGGCGCCCGCCGTGCCGCCCCGACGGGCCGGCGCGCTGCTGACGGGCGCGCGGCGAGCGCCGGCTCTGGGCAGCTCTGCAGCCAGCGCCGTGGGCGCCCGTCGGTGCCGGGCCACGTGCCCGGGCCCTGGGGCAGCCGCGCTGCAGCGTGCGCCTCGGCGGCGCGTCCCAGCCCGCGCTCGTGGCTGCTCTTTGGAGCCCCTGTGCGGCTGCTGCTGCTCGGGCTACACGGGCAGGGGCTGCGGGGCTGCGCCCAGAGGCCCAGGCGCCTGCGTGGGCTGCACCATGCGTTCGGTGCCGGGGCTTTGCTGGGCCCCTGCTGGGCTTGCCGAGCCCTTGGTGGGTCTGTGAGGGAGCGGTGTGGGTGGCCAGGCCTCAGGCGTGCATTAAGTCTTGCTGGTTAGTGGCAGGCAGGGCTGGGGCACGTGGAGCTGCTGCTCCACCAGCATCTCCCTGAGGGCAAGGCGCATGGCCATGGCAAGCAGCGCTGGCATCGCCCCACACACAGCACCAGCATCGCCCCAGACAGCGCCGGCATTGCCCTGCGAACGCTAAAGCATTGCCCAGCACCAGCATCGCCCCACGGATCCCAAAAGGGACAGCACCCCTCGACCGGGGGGAGCGGAGAGCCCGGTGCTCCCCAGAGCAGCTCCTAGCCCACCAGGAAGATGCACCGGCTCTGAGCAGCCAGAGGCAGGTGGAGAGAGGCCGTTCCCAGCGCTGGACGCAGCGGCTGCCTGTGAGCCTAGCAGCGCAGCACAAGCTACTTTGAACGAGCCCCGCGCAGGGAGCGTTTGGGGGCGCCCGCACACGGGGCCGTTCGAGCTCCGTGGGGCCGAACCGGGTTTCCCAGGTGCAGCGGGTGTCCCCATCCGCACCGCGCACACGCGCTCTTCCCGCTCCCTCTGCCTGCAGCCATTCATTAACCCTCCTCAATGAGGATGCGCTGCAGGGATAATTTACTGTTTAATAGACTAACTTTCCCTTTGCTGTTGCCAAGCTCATCCAACATATTTCTCCACGGTGCCATAAATGGCAGCTCCGCCGCTGTGAAGCGCTGCTGCCTGGGATTGCAGGATGCAGCGCATGACCTTGGCCATGGGGCAAGCAGGGACACTGGGCTTTGTTTTTGGAAGAACAGAGCTTGTTCCCACCAACTCCTTTTGCTTTCCTGCAGGCCCCCTTTGCACGGACATCCCTGTGCAAGGAAAACCAGGTAACCTGAGAGATAAGAAGCACCTCTGCTCAACAGCTGAGAGAGGCAGAGGCTCTGTCCTGATCTTGTTAACGAGGACACCGTGGGTGCAGACGAGCATGTCTGTGCTCCCTATTTACAGCTAGCTGGCAGCTGGTCCCACAGAGGGACGTAATCGCTGAATCACGGGCCTGGTCAGGCTCTTTTGGCCTCTGTAGTCACCAGCGGCTTTTCCACACCTCGCCCATCCCAGTTGCAGCACAGACAGGAGCCAGGGCTAGGAGAGGCTGGAAGGGAGCCAGAGCCCAGGAGCCAGCGGGCAGGGAGCTGGCAGCAGCCCCGCTGGGTTTCGGTCACCTGCGCTGCAGCACCGGCTACACAAGCCTGAGTGACAGGTACAGGGTTTGGCTCCAGAGGCAGCCAGCACCCCAAAACAACTTAGGAAGCAGGAAAGGGAAATGGATTTAACCTCATTCTGGGGAAGAAGCAGCTTCCTGCAGCCCCGGGGGCCTGGGCGCACAGGGGCTCCCATCCTGGGCGCAGAACGGCCCTCGCGAGGCGCCGGGGAGCCGCTGCTCCTGTGCCAGGTGCCCAGGGCCTGGGAGGGCGCAGGCAGGGAGGAGGAGAGCTCTGCTCCCCCTGCCCTCAGCACAGCCTGTGCTGCCACCACCAGCACCTCCAAGGCTGGCAGGGGAGCGTCCGAACCTCCTCCCTGATCCACAGCTGGGTCCAGCAGGAGCCTGGGAACAGCCCACGACCCCCCTCAGGGACAGGCCCTGCCCTCGGAGCAAGGACAGGGCTGGAGGCAGGATGGGACAGGGAGCGGGTGCCAGCAGAGGTGCCGAGCACGGAGAGCTTGGCGTGCAGAGGCCTGCACAATTTATAGACTTGAGCGCTAGGGGCACAAGCAAATAGAGCTAAACATGGTAATTTATTCACTCTGTGAAAAAATATTAGTTAATGCAAGCCAATGAGATTGGAAAGCCTGAGAGATGTTGGCACCAGCCAGACCAGTTATCGTTAATATGGCTCATGTTTTTTGTCTGCCTGGGGCAATCGTACAGTGAGATAGCGCAGCAGCGTGACAGCTCCAAGCCACACTTCGTAATTTAAGAAACAAAAAAGATCCTGTTTCAACTCCCAGTCGGGGCAGGGTATTTTAAAATCAAAACAATTTGCAAAAATTGATTTAGAGAGTAGTGACAGTGCAGAACTTATTTGCAAGTCTGCTGTGCAATTTGACATAAAACTGTATGATGAAATGAAGGATGAACAGGGCTTGTTTGCTTTGCGCCGCCGCTGCTGTGCAGGAATAGCAGCATAATGAAGACTAAAGGCTCCCCTTTTCAAGCACGTACCTTCCCTCTGTGCTCGCTGCCACCAACTTCAGAACTGCTACTGTTTTACTTGCAGCCAGGCGTAGGTGCTCAGGTTGTGGCTTCAAGGGCTAGAAATTATTCATTTTTAAAAAAAATTATGTAAGCAGTATAAAGCCTGGCGCTTTGAATCATGATTATCAGGGAGACGATACTTGGATGTGCAATATTCAAAATAGCTGCAGTGAGTGTGCACATTCCTTTTGTTCAGCGGTTTGAAGAACAGAAACATCTCGACTCCCAAGGCTGCTTTTAAGTGAGCAAAGATCCCGTCCCCTCCCGCCCTGCAAGCTCCAGGGAGTGGAAGCGCAGCAGTCCCATGACACCCAATTCCAGCCTCTGGAGCAGAGCCGGGCCTGCTTGAAGCTCAGCCTGCAGGAAGGTTTCAAACGTACCACGCAGCTTGCTTCTCCTGCTTGTTTTTAACTCACACAGCAAGGATGCTAATGAGTGTCTGAGCCACGGCAGGCAAGCCCAGGGCATTTCAAATGTGGAAGAACTTCACAGAGAAATAATCTGCATAAAATGTGAGACGCCATTATTAGAAAGAAGGAAACGAAAATGCAAGCAGAAACCATCCTCCTTCGGCAGCCAAGATTAGCAAGAAAAGAATGGTTCTAAAGAGAAAAATGTATTCGTTTGATCCATTATTTATATAAAGTGCTCTTTGTAAACCCAGATTTCCCTTCACCCTGGATGACAGCGGGAGGAAGAGCAAAAGGAAGAGGTCTGACTTTGTACCTGGCAGTGCGTGGGGAAGCCCATCTGCGCACCGTGCTGCATGGGACACCCAGAAGGAAGGAGCATGGGTGCCACCACAGAACACCAGAGCTGTCCCCACACTCACCAGGCACCTCTGCTCCGAGGGTGGCAGCACACGGCTCCTCCGCAGATGCTTCCTCCTTGCTGAAAGCAGATGCACTGTCCCAATAAAACTGCTTAAGCCGCTGAGCAAAACCACTAAAAATAAAAGCATTTAATATGGGGATTTCACACGAACATATGGAAGGCAGCAGTCTGAAGTGGTACATACATAGCATATATAAATAAGGACAAAGATTAAAAATATTTCAGAAACCCTAGACTCTGGGAACAGTTAGTTGCTGTTGTGGGAGGAAGCATCCCCATGAGGCAACGTGCTAGGCAGGACAAGGGACATCCAGGCAGTGCCACAACCCCCCTCCCCTGCAAGGCAGCGTGAACACACCTGGCTGTGACAGCCAGGGATCCTAGAGCCCAGGTCCCTGCTGCTCCCCCTCATCCTTGGCACCAGGAGGGCACCTTGGGTTAAAGCCCAGGGCACTGACAGTCCTGAAGTCCCCTCCTTGGTCTGCCCTGTCCAGAGGCTGCCCCTGGCTTGCTTTTGGCAGGGAGGGCATCTGAGACAAGGAGAATGCCAGGTGGGTGCCCCAGAGGTAACTTCTTCAGCACTAAGCACATCCCAGCTCTGCCAGAAATCAGACACAGCTCTTGAGCTAGATCCACCTCCAAGAGTAACACAGTTGCTTGGCCACTAGAAGGAAAAGTTACTTTTCTCCCATCTGTAAAGGGACAGTGCATTTAGCCTTAGCAGTGAGCCAGCCTTGCCAAGCCAACATCCATACAGAGCTAGAGTTATGTTATGGGGAGGGAAGAGGGGGGCTGCAGACAAATGCTTCACTCAGCAACCACTCTCGATACAGACAGAGCAGAGGTAGCAGCATCAGGCTGGGTTCTCCGTGCATTTCACTGGGCTTTGGACCTTCAGCTCAGCCCACACCTCTGAACAGAGGTGGTGCCAAGGTCCAAGTCGCTGCTAACAGGGCACTTGCTGCCTGGCAGAGGCTGCAGGGGCAGGACTGCTCCAGCAAACACAGCCTGCCTTTGGGAGCAGAGCACACAGACAGTTCCACCTTCCAGAAGGAATCATTAGACACATCCAAAAAGCACCTGCAGCTAACACAGCACAGCCTCTGCCCTTCCTCACAGCATCCTCACCCGCCCGGCCCCTGCAGAACCAGGGCTCTCCCTCTGCTGTGGCAGAGGCTCCCACATCAACAGCTCCACTACCTCCTACATTTGTGAGGAAGCTCTTCTGTTTTGGGCTCAGAATGAGAGGAGGTGTCCTATCGGAAAACCCCTCCAGACCAAGCAGCACAAGGCATATAGCTTTGTAGTTCTTAAATAAAAGAAATCAGAGTACCAAAACGTGACAGATGCCAGCTAAGGCACACACGGCTCTGAAGCCCTGTTTGGACAGCTCTGGTCAGCTGGACTGAACCCCGCTCATGCCGCAGCCTCACACTTCTGCCACCAGTTGTCTCAAAAACTGTCAAGGACAGAGCTCTAACTTCTGTCGGCTGCTGGTTCTTATGGATTAGCAGACAATTATAATTGGATTTCAGGGATTATTTGCTTCGCTGAGAAGGGCTGAGAAGTGTTTAGAGGGCTCCTCAGCTGATTAAATCTTTTTTTCCACAGTAGTGACCCAATGTGTTCCCTGTCCTGGAACGCTTGCAGACAGCTACTGGTGAGACTGGCTTATTGGAGCACTTTGGCTTAACAAGGCAGCTGACACTGGCCAGCTGCAACAGGGGTTTATTTTGTATCTAGATGGTTTCATCCCCTTTCTGCAGCTCACAGCAAAGACATGAATCCAGCTTTCCCCCAGTTTAGTAACTAATCAGCCACTTGCCAGACGGGCCATCCAGATATCTTGAGTTAAAGCCTTTGGCACCACTTGCAGCAGATTGCAAATGGCTGGAGCCCTCCTTCACCTCTTGTGATGCTCAAACTGTTTTTATGCCATGCACAGACTGACTGCCCCAGTCATCCCAGCTTCCACGAGCTGAGCTGCCCTGGGACAGCCTTTGCCGACCTCCTGCCCCCGAGGCAGCCCTGCTCAGACACTCTCCTTGCTCCCCCACAGAACCAGGGCAGTGCTGTGTGATGGGAGGGAACAAAGCTCCACAGGAGGCCTGGAGATAAGGTTAGCTGCCAGGATGCCCAGGAAGGTTGCACTCCATTCTCACTACATACAGAGAAGAAGCAGCAGAAACAAGCCAACCGGTTAGCAGCTCAGAGATGAAAGCAAAAACACAGCCTAGCACGTTGCAGAAAGAGCTGGGAGTACAAACAGAGCCCTGTAATGCACAGGGCTCTCTCCGTAACTAAGCTCTCCAGCTCTTCCCAGAGCCAGCAGGTCAGACATGCTGCACAGGTTTTGGTTAGATAGTGGTTTGCCCCATAGTAGAATAACATATATTTATATACAGATAGAAACAAGTCCCTGCAGTCCTTGCAAAGGTCCAAGAGCACTGGCAGGTTGGAGGCTGCCATGAGCCTGCAGTGCTCCCCTCTCAGGGCAGCATCTATTATTCACAGCTTGTGAGGCTGGGCATTCCCCAATCCATGCATTGGTGAGAGGCGATTCACAGGGACGATGATTCCTTGGAAAGCAGGCAGGCTCGCACACGTCTGCAGGAGTCCTGGAGCAGAGGATTAGAGATTGAATGCCTAAGACCCTGAATGCCACACAAAGCAGGGACATGTTGCCCTCCCCCTACAACAGCTCCCACCGCAGTGTTTCCGTAACTTTCACAGAAACGGAGCACAAGACAGTGACCAGACAAGAACAATTAATGCACCTTTGGCTGTACTAACCTCTGCCCTCACTGTCACCTTGACAGGCTGCCAGCACCAGCCCCACAGGGCTATCTGCCCTCATTCCCCTGACACCCATCCTGCCCGAGGGATCCCTGCCTGGCTTGGCTTCCAGAGCGCCTATGGCTCCCAGCTCAGAGCCAGGGATTGCCAGACTGTTGCAGCCAGGGGACCACGGCTGCCACAGAGCCTTGCTGGCAGTGACACTGTCTTTGCAAGTCTCTCTGCACTCAAGGTGAGAGCCCAAGGGGGCAGGCTCCTCTCAGGAAGGGCTGTGTGTGTGTGCGCATGAGCATCTCACCTCTTTCCGACCCTCTAAAAATTTCATTTTCGCTGGGGACGCATGAGCTGGAGAGCCACATTTCTGTAACTGGAAGAGAGGAATAGGATCAGAGACATGGTGAATGAAATGATATCCACAACCTTCTCTTGAAGCAGGCTGTTCTGCCAGAGCAGTTCCCACCCAAGTCTGCACTCTTACCAGGTGGATGTTCTCTTTGCTAGCTCGCTCTGGCTCTGGTGTGACATCTCTGCTCTTCCTTTCCATGATAACTGGTGTTCCCAAGACCTTCCGCTGCCATAAGAAGAGAGAGGCTGTTAGCTAGTGCTCACAGTGCAAAGGGAAAAGGAAGGGAAGAGAAGGAGCAAGATGCCTTTCTGGTAAATGGGTAGATGCTGGGAAAGAAAACAGGAAACCAGGTGGGACAAAGACTGAAAAACAGAACTACCTGAAATACCATTCTGCCAGGCTTAGCCTGCCTGCTCCTAAAGAGTTCAGGAGGTGACACCAGGCCTGGCCAGGAGCCCAGACTGCCAGAAGCAGCTACCTGCAGCTGTAGAGCAGTCTCCCATGTGCTCACACCTGTGCTACCAGTCACCTAGACTGACTGCTCCCTGGCAGTCTTCATCTCACCTTGGGAAGCAATGACACCTTCACAAAGGCATACAAATCCTACAGCAGAGTGTCTCGTACATAATTACATTTCATACTAAGAAGGCTTATTCTTGCTGGGCTGCTTTTCCCATCCCCAGCGGATCTGTGTTCTTTAGCAGACAGTACTTTGAATAGTCCCTACTGTCAAGTGCCTTATCCAAGCGAGGACAAGACAGAGGCACAGAGCAACATCACAGACTTGCAGCAGAGCACCTGGGTCAGGGGCTGACTTTACCTTAATGAGGCCGCTGAAGGAGCGGGAGCGGTTGCGTCTTTGCACAGGGGGTGTGCGGACATCAGAGCCAGGAGTGAGCGCTGCAGGATGCTTATTAAACTAGGAGGAAACATGAGATCAGCACATTACGCAGTTACTATCTTACAGCCTCTTGCCGATGCGTGCAGCTCTATGCGCTGCCCTCAGACCATGCACCGCTTTGGCTTTCCTCCCTCTCCAAAGTGGAGGGGCAGCTCAGAGCTGCAGGGAGATGAACGCAGGGGAAGGGCCCTTGCCCCTGTCCAGGCTCACACAAAGCTTGGACATAAGGCTGCTTTGTGCTGGCTACCAGGTCAGCCAAGACCAGCAGCCACCAAGTAGAAAGGGGGCTGAACAGGAACTGGGGGGTGGCAGGCAGGGTAAGCACTGCCTGGGCCCAGGCTCCCTGGACCAAGTAGACCAATTTGTCCCCACCATGCAGGCAAAGTGAGACAGGCTTTTTCCTCTGAGGTAACAAATTCAATACAACCATGATCAGGATTGAGGGACTTCTGACTGGCAAGTCTCTAGAGCTTAGGAGACAGTTCAGAGCACAGCTTGGTGCAACAACCACCTCCACTATCAGCCACATCCAGCACAGGCTTCCTCCTCCCGTTCCTTCATATAGCTCTGCCTCTTGCAGGGCTCAAAGCTCACCCTCCCCAGAACTGGGAGCAGCTCTATGGTAGGCCCTCCCTTTAGTCCCGTGCCTGGCAAACACACCCCCAAACTCATTTTTCTTCCCCACGCTACCTGCCGAATTAGCTTCTTCTTCTTTGCAGAGTCAGGCATATTGTGGACGTGGCGGAAGAGCTCCTTCAGGGCCTCCTCTGTGCGCTGCTGGGTCTCCTCCTGATGGCAAGTGTCCAGCCGGCTCCGCTTCTGAGACTTGAGAGGCTGCAGCTCCTTGGAGCTGGGAGAGGTCAGCAGGTCCAAGTCGTCCTGGGAAAGCGGAGAGAGCAGTTGCTTGCCATGCTTTAATCCAAGCGAGCCGCCCATTCGAGCCACCCTGGGAGCTGTCTCGTGAGCTGCTTCACCCCAGCAAACGCACAGGGCTGTGTTTTCCTTTACCCCTCTGCAGCAGCACTGCACCAGCAGGCCCTGTGCCAGGCAGAGGTGACAGCAACACAAAGGTGACCCTATTGCTTCTTCCCTCCCTCCTGGATACCAGCTGCAGGAGCTCTAACAGGCTCGAGAAGGATTATTGAAGTTCCTTCCAATGCACCTTCCCTCTTCTGCAGCTATATGGAGCAGGGAAGCATTTGCTGGAAAGACACAGATAAATCTTATGCCAGCAGCAGCAGCAAGTAGCCTTTTTTGCAGTCCTGCTTTGTAAGCAGCCCAGCCATGGCAGTGGATGCTGTCTGTCTGGAAGGCATAGCCCTTCAAAGTAGCAGGTGCTGGGCAGAGGGAGCAGGTTTGCTGCTGAAGAGGGGCTGGTGGCCTTCCCAGTGTTTCTGATTAACAGATGCTTCAACTCTGCCCGATTTCCCTAATGCAGCTGCCTGCACCACCATACCATATGGTTCCCTCCCTCCTGCTCTCCAACAGACAGACCCTCCTTTATGACTTGGGTTGTTTTCAGTCCCTTTTGCTCCCAGAGATCCTGTTGCAGCAGCCCAGCCTCTGCCCTTCCCTGGGGGCAGGCACTGCACTGGCTGCCCTTACCTTCGATGCATGGGCTCTGGATCCAAGGTAGTGCAGCCTGGCACACTCCCGGATGTAAGCAGGGGCCTGAGCAGAGAAGACACAAAACCTTGCTCACAGGGTAAGTACCATGTTTAGTATGCTTGACTTTGGGGGAAGATGCAGCTTCCCCAAGAGCTGCTCCTCAGCTGCACCACACAAGCCATTTCAAAGATTCAGCTGTTTGAGGCAGACCAATAGTGCTGTTCCATGTCCCTGGTACAATCTCTGCTCAGTTTCCTCTCTAACACATGTAATCAACACAAGGGGGACACAGAAATACAACAGATTCCATATAAACTTTTTTCAAGCAATTCCCTGGCTCTGAACTGAGGAAACAAGGGGCTGATAGAGGGGAAAAGGACACTTTCTATGGGAAGACCCTATGCAGACAGCAGAAGCCCACAAAGCAGGAAGGCCCTAGGAAGCCAAGACACTGTGTGTGCTGGAAACCCTTTCCTGGAGGGCCCTGCAGAAGCCCCACACCCCTAACTGCAACAAAACATCCTGTGCTGAGCTGCACAGGGAGGCTCTGAACTGCAAACTGTGCCTGGGCAGAAGTGTTCACAACAGTGTTCCTGCACAAGGGATTCCCATGCCTGCAGCCCTCATCCAAGAGGAATCCCTTCGGTTTCCTTATGCTGCCAGATCCCTAAAGCTTCCCAACAGGAGTCCCACCACTAACTGCCCCAAGAAAACCTGTTTCCCACGTGGAAAGCAGGTAATGGGTGTCCAGTAGAGGGTGGTATTACACTGCACCATGCCTCTGACCTTGCCAAGGCAGAAAAGCCACCTCCATGGCTGTGTCCTTCTTCCCCTGGGCTACTCGCCCAGCCAAGGCTTCCTCTCTAGTCAGTAATTTCTTGTATAAATTCTTTCTTGTATAAATCCCACCACAGAAGGGAGCACCCAGCATATACCCTGATATCCAAGAGCTGTTTGGACAAGGGTCTCCTGCAGAAGAGGCAAGAGCAGCAGGACCTCGAAGCACACTTACTTTGAAGAGTTTCTGTGAGTGTTTGATCATGAAGGTCACTCCGTTGTTTAGCTTTGTGATATTCTCCTGCAGGTCATTTGCTGTTACCTGGCAAAGAGACACAGGCCAAGGAGCAGCTGTTAGAAGGGGAGGAGGGTTGTGTCTGCCATATTTCAGGGACACAGACACATGCAGGGGCTCAGCAGGAGTTCACCTCTGAGGAGATGAACAGGCAGGGCTCACACTATGCCAACAAGCTGAGCCCACACAGCCAAAGAGCTAAAGTTCTTTGAGCAGAGCTGGCCTAACACCGTGGCCACCCAGACAATTCTAGGGCAAAGTAGTTCACCAGCAGCCCAGGAAATGCTGCAGAGTCAGGTCTGCAGGTTTTGCCCACAGCAGTAATTCTTAAAATGAAGAGGACTGATGTGCTTTAAATCTTACTTGAAAACAGGAACCATCAGTGGCAAATGAGACAAACAGCAGGTCTCATCCCTGCCTGAGTTCTGCCAGGGAGCTCAGCCTCACCATTGCAGTCCATAGCCCACTGGTGTTGCAACACTCATCCTTCCCATCTCAGGGCTCCTCTCTAGGCCTGCTGAGCCTCTGCTTTCTACCCTACAACATCCCACCAGGAGGTACTGAGGCATTGCTCACATTCCTGGGCCACAGGATGTGTGGTGCAAACATGAGGGCAAGATTATGTGCAGACATCTTGTTCTTGTCCTGCTTCTTGGCCGTCTGGTAGAGCAAATCCAGGAGCAGTTTGAGCAGGCTGCGGTTGGGTGCAGGAAGGATCAAGAAGAGCAGCTGGAGGGCTTCGATTTGGCGCTCTTTGTCTGGAGTGCTGGTCTTATTCCCCTTCTCATCAAACAGCGTCAAGTCTGCCAAAGCACAAGGCAGAATGTGAAGGATCCACATTGTCTTCCCTAACAGCAAACCCATTGCAACTGCTTACTCTCCCCTCTTCACAAAGCCAATTCTCCTCCAAACTCCTGCTTAGGTCTCAGCCCTCCAGTTCCCTCCCCCCAGCTCCCAAGTCCCTCAAATGCTATGTTAATCTCCAGTGCTACTCCCACAGGTTAACACAATTGCTAAGAGTTTCGTTGGGTTGCAGGCAGAGCATGTTCACACAAGATAGTCCAATAAGAGTTACTAAGTATGCTGATACCAAACCTGGCTCATGAAACCTCCAGACTTAACACAGCTGGAGACCCAAGTTTACCCAATGCTACTCCAGTACCTCCTTAGGCATTTGCTTATACCCACTGTTGAAGAGAAGAAATTGGGCTAGAGAGACTCAGTTTGATTTCTTAGTTTCAGTTTCAATCTCTCTACCATAAGGCTGCTCTTACCCTGCTTTGAGGATCGCACTTCCCCAGCCTATTGCGTGGCTCAGTAGCACTACCAGCTCTCCAGCAGGCTGGCTTCCTTCCCCTGCTCATCGCCACCTCCTGTTGCTCACTCACCTGCAATTTTGAGATGGGCATGGAAGTGCTTGTGTGTCAGCAGGGGCTCTGGTAATTCGCCCAGGAACATCTTCAGCAGGGTGGCCACATCATTGGAGTGAAACTCCCCAGAGTCCAGGTCAATATCTGTACCACTGTTCAGAGCATCCTTTAGGATCTGTTGTCTGATGCTGTTGCCTGGCACCCGAAATAAGCCTTCTGCTCGCAGATCTGTTCAACAGAGGGGAGGGAAAAATCCCCTAGTTATTCAGACGTTGATTTCCCTTCCTCTTACTAAAGCAGTTCTAGAGCTCAACAGCAAACCTCAGTGAGCAGCATTCAGAGCCATGACTTCAGGCTGGGTCACACCAACAGAAAGTTCACAGAAACAGGGGGAAATAGATTAACTCATCTGCTAGGCAGTTCTGAGGAGCAGCCACCCAGCCCTGCCCCAAGCTCCTGTTGCTGGAGAGGCTCAGAGCTCACCTCTCAGCCCACACCAGGGGCCTGGGGTGGCCAAAGCAGGTAGAAAGGCAGCAAGATGGTCACTTACGTTTGTGCAGATACTCAATGAGCTGGGAAACCTGTGCGATGCCTTCTTCAGTCAGCGGTGAGCCAAACACCACCCCTTTCTCTGCAGAACAGAGGATAACATGTTCAAGGCAGCTCAGAGCCCAACAGCCCCAGAACAGTGCTCCCCAAAGGATAGAATCTCAGCATGCAAAGACCAGTGCACAAAAATACTAAGAATCAAGGCCTCAGAGATCCCCTAATAGACATTATCTCACAAGCACTCCCAAATAACTCATGCCATCTCCCAATGCTGTATTTCCAAAGGCTTCATCATTTTGCTTCTTACCTCAGCTTAGAGGTTTTAATCAGCTAAAGCAAATACTCTGTAGTTCGCAAAAACACAGAACAGATGTTTCATTTTTAAAGTGCCTATTAACTGCAAGCATAGGTCCTATGAAAGCAACAAAATGTGAAAAGCAGATGTGCAGTCTGGACTTCCTCGGTGCGCCCCGTAGCCACTGCACAAGTGGGAGGCAAGTCCTGGATTAGTCCTCACTGCAACCTGACATGCAGGGAGATGGAAGGAAGAGCTGCACCTGCAAGATGTGGGAGAAAGGAATAAGCACCATTGAGAAGAGCAGATGTGGTCTGACTGGCTCATGGCAGCCTCCTTTCCAGGCAGGAATAAGCAGCAGTGAATCTTTCTCCCACGTCACCTGCCCTGGGCTGAGCACAGTAAAGCATGAAGTATCAGAAGGCTGAACAAGGAAGAACCAGAAGGGAGATTAGGGAAGCAGTGAGCTGAGCCCTTCTCTATAAGGAAGAGAGACAGCTACTCTGACTCCCAGGGTTTGCTTTCATCTTGTGGGGTTGCTAGCAAAAATCAGGCATGAGTTGCCAGCTCCAGTCAGTAATACTGGCTCCAGTAGGGTTGCTTTTCTCTTCCTCTTATAAAGGAAGAGAGAAGCAACTGAGTTGAAAGGGAAGAGACCCCTTTGTGGAATGAAACATTAGACGAGAAGCCCATTTTAAGTGAAAAGCACTTATTGAAACACCAGAAAAAACTGTTCCTGTCTAGAGAGGGACTTCCCAGGTAAGACTGCAGGTACCAAGCAGGGAAATATTGTCTAATAAATGGAGTCCTCGAAGTGAATGACTTCTTTGATCAGATACACACAGCTAGCACACTGTGCCTCCAAAGCCTGAAGCAACTCCCATGACTGCAGCAGCCAGAGCCAGGGACACCACTGCTCCCCGATACAAACGTTGGTTTGACCGCAGCTAGAGCCAAAATGCTGGATAGACCCTGCAGTGCGTGATGACTAACCTGAACTGGAACCAGGCACACGGCTGTTTGGCCTGTTCTTGAGCGCAGGCTTCAAAGAGCCATCAAATTTAAGAAAAGAATAAATGTCCCCTCCCCATCACCAGACATGCAAGAGCACAGGCCACTTCTGAGGGCAAGCAGGACATCTACACCAGCTTTGGGGGGCTGAAAGGTCTCCTCTTGTCCTTGCAGCTGACAGCTAAGTGATCCAAGCAGGTGCACAGGCTGGTCTAATAATAGTTATCCCCCCGCATAAGCTTTGGCTTGCTTCCCCGCCACCTCACAGCACATGGTGATTTTACATTGTTTCCTGTGTTGTACTACAGATCTTACTGTTTTGAGGTGTGTACATTCACACCTCCAAAGGGCAGGTGGGAAAGACCAGGTTAACCCTGTGCACTTCTCAAGCAGCCCTCCTGCACAACCAAATTTATTCTGCCTGAAGAACATTCCACTTCCTTCTAGGACTTGTGAAATACATGGTAAGCTAATAAGAACTCCAACCTCCTGTTAAATTAAGAACTTTCTGACCCCTCTCTGATAAAGCACATGCAAAAAGTCTTCAATCTTGCAGAAGGAAGAAGGAAAATGCGACCTCTTGATCCTTGTGTAAGATCTGAAAGACTTGAGGATGAAGTGAAAGAATGGTTAGCAAAAGAATCTTGTCCTTGAAGAAAACTAAATTCATTATACATTCATCAGATAGAATCCATAGTGGCCAGGGAGAGGAAAACATACTTTCTGGAGACGTGCAGGGTCTGATGAATTCGATTTACTTTTAAAGTCAGAAGTTGATATCTGAATGAGAATTTGATTCTCAAAGAAACTTGAAAGAAGTGTCTGGAGAATGGATGCTGAGTTATAAAGGCTTAGATGTTACTGTGCAATTGCTTCAGAAACTAAAAGCAGCATGAGATTGAGTTTCCTGATGCTCAAAGTCATAAGTATTTACAGTTTGATCAGCTCTGAGCTCTACGGTCCATGGCCTCTGGCTTTGAAGAAATAAAACCTGTTTGTTCTAGCTGGTCTATAACATCAAGAGAAACAAAGGACAGCTCTAAGATGAAACATAGTACATGAAATTGATTTTCTCTGTAGGCACAAACTTGTTCTCAAAGTCTGGAGTTCACAGACAGGGCCTGTCAATGCAGGAGACACTGCCAATGTAGCCTGGGAGAGCAGCCAGCTGACTTGGAAACATCTGCTTGCTGTAGCTGTAGTGCAGACACACGGCCACGGAAACACACGCAGTCTGTGCTAGGTGAGGAAGAGCTGCTGGTAGATGAGGAGCTAGCAGGAGACATCAGTTCTGAAAGCTGGTAAGAACAGTGTTCCAGCAGAATACAGCTATTAAAAAAAAAAAAAAAAAAAAAAAAAAAAAGGGCAGTGGGGAAGAAACCAGAGGGGAAAGGAGAATGCTGACAAGTCCCTGCTACAAGGATTTGGGGAAGAACAGGGAAGTTTTCATGCACACTAACAAGATACATCAGAACATTTCTCCATGACTCCTATTTGTCCAGTGACATGCATCTGAATTTCAGGTGCCCTGTTGCTTTTCTGGAACAGAGGTGAGTGCAACACAGGCCCAAACACAGTGTAACTGCCATTTGGGAAAAAACCATAAAGACCTGTTATTATGGAGCATAAAGGAAAATCACCATGATTGAGTGATTTGCACCTGAGGATGCCAAAGTACTTGATTACCCCTGCAGTGCTGCCCAGCCCAGCGCTGCCAGGGTGAGATGTCTATCAGCAATCCCACCAGGGAAGCCAGGACTGCAGGGCACACGTCAATACCAGAGACTCCACTGAGCAGTGGCGCTCAGATTATCCTTATAGAAGCATAAGTTTGGTCTTAGCATAAATTTCGAACTTAGAGAAGCCGTATAAAGATCGATTACGGTTTGATCTGGGACATCTCTCCAACTCATGCCATCCACAGAGCCAGACCAGAAACCATAGGGCCAAAACTGTATTTCTGTGGTTTGGGCTGCACCAAGCACAACGAGCAGCCAATTGACTGTGGCCAACATGAACAAACGGCCAGAAGGAGGATACTCTGGAAGCTGCAAGGCAGTTCCTGGCTGAACTTCTTAGCCTGTTTTGTTGCTTATTAAAGCTGGCATCCCCAGAGATTACAAAGCTACAATATTAAACACTTAACATAGGCTTGAAATAACAGGCCTGCACTGCAAGCTTTCTAAAGTACATGTTTAGGTGATGCCAGTCAGCACCATACCAAGGCGGGCATCGGGCACGATGCCATTCTCACCTTTGCGCTTCAGAGACATAAGGGAACGCAGAAATCCAGAGGCTATGCCGTTGCCCCCCGGCAGCTTTGGGTCCTCCTCTCCCATCAGCTGGGCCAGCTCTGCCCCAGGCAAGTCGATGAGCCTGGTGATGTTGCTGACCACGAGCTCTGTGAACACCTCTGGCTTTTCATGGCGCAACTTCTCCACAAAGAAGTCGGGGTTGAAGATGATCGGCTGGCTGCGGAGGGAGGAGTCATTGCAAATGACAAAATTGCAGATGGCATCACTGGAAAAAAAGGGAAGGAGAAAAAAAAAATCTCCTCATTACTTTGTTTTTGCAGCCAGCTGGTCTGCCCTGAAGGAGACATCTGCCAACATAGCGACTATTGGTGTAGACTCATAGTACAGTGTCTTCAGCAAGCGTTCAGCACTACAGCTTAATTTCCCCTTTGGAGAAAAAAAATGGGTCTGTTTGCATAACACAGCCCCAAACCAGCACGCCATACCGTGATGAGAGCATTTGCAACACGGGAGTGAAGAAAGTGAAGAAACTCATTGCATCCACTTCCCCACACGTCAGGCTTCTATGAGCGCCCCCCTCACAGGAGGCTTCTATGTCCCCTTTCCTCCTCAGAAATATGTTCCTAGTGGGCTTAAAATCGAAACCCTAATTTAAATTGATTCAAGGCCATCTTATACTAACCAGCTCCTGTAGTCATCATCACTACCTTCCTAGCATCACATTCACATCTCACACCACAGGACTTCATTTCTACAGTCACAAACAAGCCACACTGACCCTTATTTCTGCTAGAAATATGGTCAGATGCTCCCAGGTGACCAGCTACCAGCACCTCAGTTCATGCCCTCTGCCAGCTAAAATGACTGCCCAGCCATGTGCGCTGAGTCTAAAGTGAGTATGAACTTGTCAGCATTTGCTCAAGACCAGTCCCTGAGGAATCCTTTAATAACCTTCTTCCTAATAGACCTGTTTGAGCTCATCCAGTTATTACCTCTTGTTCAGGCTGCCCTTTATCCTACCTCCAGTTCTCTGCTGACATCTACTCTCTCCAGTTTGATAGCCTCTCCTGTGGCATGGGAAATGAGATGGATTCGAGACACTGCTGTACTAGCAGTTATCCACAACGGGTCCCTGCCTTTACTAGAGTTTGGGTAGGTTTACCAGAGGCTGGGTAAGCTATATTTCCCATGCCTAAAAACAAAGCAAGTGGTTATTAGAGATCTCAGGTTAATCAGCACTCTTAAGTGCTTACACTGAATCTTACCCAACTACCTACAGGTCTTTCATTACCATCTTTCTCCCACTCTCTCAAGAACTTGCATGCTTCTAAAGTCAAGCCCTCCAGTTCCC
Source organism: Tinamus guttatus (assembly GCF_059628265.1). Taxonomy (NCBI): domain Eukaryota; kingdom Metazoa; phylum Chordata; class Aves; order Tinamiformes; family Tinamidae; genus Tinamus; species Tinamus guttatus. Next base: position 7,011,165 of record NW_028288848.1, read on the forward strand.
TAGCTTGCCTCTTCTGTTCCCCTTTTACTTAGATGTGAGAATTAAAATCACTGTTCTCCCATCACAAGCTATTGCCCAGATGTCAGGCTCTGCTACAACGCGCTGCTCCAGCTTTGCAAGCTGGTGTGCCAGTTCCTCCTAGGTTCTGGGTGGAGTCTGTCTGACCACCCAGCTTGTAGACATGGGGTGCTTTCACTGTGACACCTTTATTAATCCTTTAATCATACTTTGGCTCTTGTATAATCCTTTCCATTCCACTGTTGGAGCATCTCCTCTCACCTGTGAGCCACCACAGGACACTGTTCTCCACCAGCGGGTACCAAGCGCACTCAGACACCACTGACCCTGCGGTTGCTGCAGCACAGCGTGCTGGGGGAAGCCTGTGCTCTGCCAGTCACTACCCCAGTTTTCTCCATCGCGCGCTCCAAAGTGATCTTCCCGTGGGAGACCCTGCCATCCCTTTCACTTTTGCAGAAGCAGTGGCTACATTACTGCATTCCCAGCGAGGCAGGGCGCCAGCACTTGCTGCTGGGCACAACTTCCACAAAAGGAGCGTACCTGCAACCAGCTGGACCTGACACCCTCTGCTTCCAGCAACAGAGCAGAATCAGATATAGAGCGTTTGACCTGCTAATTTGGAAATCCAAGCAGCTTTTTTCTGATATAAACTGAGAGCAGCTAACAAAGAGGACATGGAAACACACACCAGCAAGCAAGCTGAACCCCATGCCACTCGCATGCTTTCTCTGTGAGCTTGAGCAGATATCTGAACTGCTGCTGTATTTCTGTGACCTGTAGGACCATCTTGGTGTGATTTCCAGGGTGCGTGATCACAAAAAGAGAAGAAAAGCTGGGACTCAGGCTGCACGGGTTGAAAGATACTTGCTGAAATCACAGGAAACTCGGCTCTCGGCACCATTTGCATCGTGAGAATCTGTACAGAAACCTCTCCCCTTGCCATTGCTCTCCAAGGATGTCAAAGACTCCTCCAAAGGGATGGAGGAGAGGAAGGTCTGCAAGGCAGACTACAAGGCAGGTTGCCAGGTCATCTAAAAGCTCAGAAAGCTCTTAAAGGTTCCCAGCTGCATCGCCTAGAGTGGCCCGGAGAACATGCTGCTGACTCCAAATGGGAGCCATATTTTCCCCAGTACCTCCCAGCAAGTTTTTCAGCAGTTTGTTATCCATAATAAATCAAGACCAAAATGCAAGAACTCAATATCAGCTGCCAAAAAGCAACTACCAACGGATCTGATCATATTCTCATTTCATTGCATGGGCCTAAAAATGCACAAACAAGTGGCAACCCTGCCCATAATGTGGAGCAAGCCCTTTGCCTGAAACCCATGACAACTCATTCTATGGCATTACAGATCCTGAGAAGGGTTAATAGCAAGTGTATAGGCCCAGTGACCCTGCCTGCAATGATCCGTGCACTGTTATTCACTCACTAGCAGTTTTGTTTCCCCACAGAGAAGATATGCAAATACTTTGCAGCAGTTACATCAAGCATCACAGATTATCTGCTCCCTCCGACAGTTAGATATCCAGGTTCAGAGAAAAAAATTAAACAATTTTGTCAACTAGAACTGACTGACATGACTTTCTGCACACCCGTTGTTACAGTCACACAAAGTTTAACAACATTTAACGCAAAAATAAATAGAAAAAAGTAAATTTCTTACATGAGTGCTGAGAGCTTTTGGAGAGGCATTAGGAAGCAGGGACAGGGAAAATAACTTGCTCCTTGTTTCCAGCAACAAAGAAACCTGCCTGTCCCAGCACAGCCTATGCAAATTCCACGCATGCTACGAGACACAAGGATGCATTATTGGGTCTGAAAGGCCCCCTTGGCACACATTGGGCATCAGCCTTCACACAGGGACAAAACAGAAAAGAAAAGCTGGACAAATTGATTCATGTCTCTTGCCAAAGGCTGTGTAGCTGGAGTTGAGCGGCAAATAATTCCTACACAGAAACCAGGGCTTTGAATTAAAACCAGCTTGGTGTTAATTGTGCTTCACCTGCGTCTAAGAGGAATCTGCAAAACTGCCCCAAAACTACCCTAAGCCTGCCTTGAGCAAACCATGCACACGCATTTCCAGCTGCAGTCAAGCACAAATAACATTACAGCATTGGCAGAAAAAATAACAGTGTCTCTTAACTGCATCAAGCCCACACCAGGGACCTTGCTGTAAATACTCTCTGCCCCTGCCTTTCCCACTGGCCCAAGGAGCTTTTGGCATCTTTCCTTCAGATCCACTCAAAGCCTAAGTACACAGATTGCCCCCTCCAGAGCTGGAAACTGCAGAGGACTGTTGGTATTTGCTGCAATTACTATGCAACCATGAGCAATCTCCCGCATAAGCCTTCCCGGTCCGTGTTTCTCTGGATTCCCGTCCAGTTTCCCTGTTTGCCGCAGCTGGGACCAGCCTTGTATACCCTTATTGTGGCATTGCACTTCAATGAGCTACTTAATTTTGAAAGGTCACTTTATTAGCAGCTCTTCCTCGTGCAGAAAATTTGCCTTTGTATCATTATTGCTAATCAAAATGGAAATGTGAAGCAAACCTCCATTTCTGAGCAAAGATAAAGCCCCCACTGGCTTTACACACAATAACCATGCCAATCCTCAGTGCTGCACACACCATAACCTTCAAAAAAAAGCCATTTGCCCCATCTGCTGTATGCATATTAAAAAAAAGAAGATGGATGCGCTGCACCTACGCTCATAGTGTGTATAACAGCAGCAAAAGGGAGACAAAACATTATTTGGAAAACCTATTGCTTTTTGCTTTGCTTGCAATTATATCGCAAGAGTTATATTTTCTACATACAGCAAACTGCAATTGCTTTACAGCATGTCAAAGACAACAAAAAGGAACAAATAGCTTCCTCTCTGCTGCCATGAATAAAATCAAATCCCAATGAATAATAAAACTTGTACTAATAGGGCTGTGATTAAGACAGCAGATTAAAAAAAATGGGTCCTATATTGTGCCGAGATCCTTGCCATTCTAGTATCTTTTAGGAGCGAAGCCTGTGATCCCAGCCAAGCCACAAAGAAAGCTGTCTGTCACACACCGCGTTCTTGCTTGAGGCATGACAGCCCCATCATTTCATGGGGAGTAGGTGGTGCAGGAGGTCAAAATCATGATGGATCAATTAATCCCTAAGGTAACTAGATCCAGACCAGGGCAATGCCTTGGAAACGAGGACAAAAAGGAGATCTGAACTGGCAAGACATTGTGATTGAACCTGTGGAGTAAGGGCTTTGGAAGCAGACAAATTAGTGCGTATGGAAGCAAGATTGCATTCAGATAGGGGAGACCTGGCTGTTTTAGCAGCTTTTGCAGGTCTTATATTGCTGTAACTTCATGCGTGTGACAGCAGAAAGGAGTTCACGTAACATGAAACTAGAGCATAAGGAGAACACAAATACAGCCCAAAAGAGAAGGAAGAGGTACCCTTTGGGGCAAGACATTAGCTATGTTTGTGTAGCTGGGAGAGTGGAAAAGCTGGAAGCTACAGACTTCCAAATAGTCTGAGGTAGTTAATGCAGTGGGCAAAATTCATCTCCAGGGGCATTCTGTGCATTTCATAAGTTGTCACTAAAAGGCTACAGCCACACCACAGCAGAAGAGCCTTACCATTACAGGAGTAAAGGGATTAAAGAGCTTTTGAAAATAAGGCAGATAATGGAAGAAAATCTCCTTCTATATGAACAAAATCTTTAGAATGTGCGAAACAGCTGGACTACTACCAAACACCAAGAGCAGAGTGATAAGCAGACCCTGCTAAAGAACACAGAATTTAAGGGATTCTTTGCCTGGGTAAGCACAAAGGAAGACGGGACAGATGCACGCAGGCACATATTTCCCCAGGGAGAGAAAAATAGTATCATTTCCTAGGCTGTGCCAGAATAAGGAATCAATTAATGAGGATGTCTGAAGTCAGTATTCCAGAGCCAGATAGGAGCCATCCCAGATTTTGCAAAGAGATGAAAGAATCGTAGAGGAATTATGTGAAATCATTTTAAGTACAAAGGGACTAGAAGACAAATTATTTCCTAGATTAAAAAAGAAAAAAAAATCCTAAAAAGCCTAATGGGAATGGACTGTAGAGACTTTAAAAGTGACTTCACAGTTAACGCTGCTCTAAGAATTGCACTTCAGACTGACATTCTTGTAAGACAGCATAACAAAGATCACATTCAGTCCTCACATTTAGCACAGTAACTCTCCACAGAATGACTGATTTGCCTCTGAAAATGTTAAGAAAAACATGCAGTAATTTTTGCCTAGGGTTACACTCATAAGGTCTTTAGGGGCAGAGAGCTTTTGCTATGAGTACACAGTGCATAGCACAGTGGATGCCAAACCTGGACCACTGTTTCTAGACTTGGTACAAGTGAAAATAGAAACTGCTCCCTTTTTAATTGTTCTCTTTCTTTCTTCCCATTTAAACAGCTAAGTTAGAGGCATTCAGTCTTTTGGCTGTGGAAATCAGATAACAATATACAATTTACACAGGGGTGAGTAGGGAAATGAATCCTGGTGTTATGTTATGATAGTCCCATGTTGTCTAGCACAGGCTAACAGAACACTTGGCCGTCTTAGGGACATCAAATAATTGCATATTGAAGCCACTGCTATGATCTATTAAGTCAAATTCTGTCTCAGCATCATACCACTAGCATCAAACAAAACTTCAGTAGAAAGAATTTGATGCATGTAAAACATCGAGAAATTTGCCTTTCATCATTAGATTTCTCAAACTTGAGCTCAATGAATTTTGTGTGTGATTCTTAATAAAATCCACTGTAATATCTGAAGACAACAAAGCAGTACTTAAATCAACTATCATCACAACAGAAGAGTATCCAGATGCCTTATAATACTAAAAGGAGAAAGAACTAGAAAGCATTTTAGAGTAGAACTGCATGTTCGCTGCAGTACTCTTCACTGTATCTCCTTCCCAGGATAACCAACACAGCTCTGGATGCTCCCATGATGTTTGACAGCTCAGCCTGCCCACCCCCCTCATCTCTGCAAGAATGCAGAAATACTTCTTGCTATAGCCAGAAACCCAGTAATTTTATATTAGGGATTTGCAAGTTCTTACACTTCCACCTTAACATCACAGTAGCAGAGTCTAACAGATTAAATAAAAAACAACATTGCTATAGTTTCCATTACTTCTAGTTTTATTCAAAGTTTATAAGTATGTGGTTTCATTTTAATCTAAACATTTATGGGAAGCAGCAATGAAAAAGTAGCCTTAGATGTGATCCTAATTTCCCTGAAACCAGCACCAAAACTGATTCTTTTGAGATGGCAGCAGCTGTCTCTTCTCATTACCAATCTATTCACTTTTATCACTGTCGCATTGGGAACCTCAGTCACAGCTGGGGACTCCGCTGTGCTCCATGCTGTACAAACACAGAACAAAGGCAGTGCCCTGTCTTTAGAGGGCTGATAGCTAAATCTGAAATGAATGTTGGAGGGACAGAAAAGAGGAAGAATCCCAAGAGAAGAAGCAGCACTATCAGTCAGCATGACAGATATAACTGAACTTCATCAGCTTTTCTATAGACACTATTAAAAAGGAGGGCAAGGAAGGACAGGAAAAATAATCAGGTCACACTGCAGACATTCAGAAGAAACCCAGCATCTGTGTGAGGGGCAACATGGGACTAAGCACAAAGGAGCTGGTTTGAAAGCTATCAGGAAGGCAGAGGCAGCCGGGCTCAGAGCTGAAGAGCTGAGCTCCCAGCTCCGGCCCGGAGCTGCCGGCAAGGCAGGAACAACAGGGCAAGAGCAGCATCTGGCCAGCGGTGCCCAGGCAGAACCAGAGCAACAGAGCTGGGCAGCCGCATCCTGACCCACAGAAGGATGAAGCTCTCGTGGCCCAGGAAAAGGCCCTGGCCACTTGGTTGAATCTGAAGACCAAAGCCTTCAGATTCAGAAACTTCCCTTCTCTGGGGATACAATCATGGCAGGTTTTGTTTTCAGTCATTGCTTGGCATCACAAAGTATCAACCCTAAATAACATTTCAGAAGAGACATAAATCCCTGTCCTAGATATGTGTGCCTTGCAGGATTGCCTGGTACAATCTTTGACTATGAAGTTAAACTAATGAACTGCAGGAAGACATTGCAGAATCCTCCTCTGGACACTAGCAGCTTTTTTTTTTTTTTTTTTTTTTTTGTAAAACCTAAAATCCTTTGCTGAACATGTGCCTATCGACTCTTGCCAGCTGACCTCTCTGCAGCTTGTCTTAGCCGAAGCAAGGAAATTTCTTCCCACTTTTGGCCTTTTTGCCCCTCAGCTGGAGGAGCCGCAAGGTCCACAAGCTCCTGTTCTATCCTCGAAGCACGCAGAGCCTGAGGAGAGCAGCCTGCCAGGGCACTCGTGCTCTCACTGCAGCAGTACAGTGCCTGCGCTGCCCAAACAGCAGCACTGCCTTACTCTTTTTCAGTGTCTTTAGTTCCTTAGCTTTCTAGTTTTGGGTGTACTGGAAATCATTAAAAAATACGCTCCTGTCCTGCCCTTGCCTCCTCAGCCTCTGACTTTGTGAAATCACTGCATGCACCTCTCATTCAGCCACCTTTATATTTAAGGATAAGAGCCTCAGGGCATCCTTAAAAGGCAGGGAATCAGGAATTTCAGAGACATGGACAAATACGGATACGCTGTGCTGCTGCTTCTCAGTCTAGTGGCTCCCAGCTGGTGCCCAGACAGAGCAGAATTACCATCTACAAAGAGCAGCCCCAACACAACCAGGTTTACTTCTGACATCAAAAAATGAGCAATCACGCAAAAGCTGCACAGCAAAATTAACAAGCTCTTGTAGCAATCAGTGAGCTCATATGAATGCATGGATAATGTTGCTGTGCACGTAAGCAGATTCCTTTCTATCATACCTGTTGATAACGAGTGCTTTTTATCTCTATACATTACCTAGTTTGTCAGGACTCCATCTGTCAATGCAGAAATGCCTCTGCAGACCCAACAAGCCAATTTATGATGCTCAGTGCACATCAGGAAATTTAAGATAGCTGAAAAATATTTGCAAAATGAGGCATGGAGAAACAGACAGGATTATGAAGATAGGCATTAACAAGATAAAAACCTACCTCTGAGGCACATCAAAAGAACCAGCTTGACCAGAGGCTGACCTTAATGCAAAGGAACTGGCATGGCCAGTCCACTTATTTGATATTTCAGGAAAATAAACCTTTTTTGTACTTGACACTTTTTTAATTATGGTATTACCCACCAAGTTGTGGGAAATCAGAAAACCCAGCTAGGAAGGAAGGATGTGCTCACCCAGCTCTTGCTTTTGCACAGCATGATAATCTTTTAACACCGGTCACACCAACTTATACCAAGATCAAGTTCAGAATCCCACTGCGGGGCCAGAGCACAGTGGCTTCAGCATGACATGCTGTGGAACTCGAGACTGGCATTTTGGAAACTCCATTTCCTTGACCAGGAGGATACCAAGACCTAGAGTCTGCTCCCAGTAGTGCTGCTTGGTGAATTTTTGTAGTCACAGCCAGGCTAATACTGAGAACAAAGGTGCTTGGGATGTCATAGCTCATTCCATTTGTTACACTTCTGTAATTCCACAAAACTCCTTAGCAATTCCATAAAGCAATTCCTTAGCTCTGGGAGTGCAGTGGGCAAGCCCCATGTTTGCGAATACATTTCACATCATGGTAATGTTTGCTAAGGATGAGAGCACATCAAGTCCCATCTCATCAGCAATCCCCTGCAGACACCAGTGTGCATGTCAGAGGCCACATCCCAGCTTCCAGATGTGTAAACTTTCCCAAGCTGGAATTGCAATGAGGCTCACCTGGATCCATGCCAGCATTTAAATAAGCTGGTGACATCTGGTCAGGGCTGCCAAGGTGCACACATAAACAGGCTGGGCTGGCCGCAGAGCAGCACAACACACAGTAGCAGGGAGAGGGGCACCGAAGCAGCCTGATCAACTCACCAAAAACACCTGGGTGTAACTGAACAGAACGGGGGCCAAGGGCTTTTGGAGAAGACTTGGGCAGGCTACAGTGTCACAGCCTGGGACTTGGTGTAGAGACACTAAAATACATGTGCAAATATGTGTACTGACCCTTGATGCAAAGCTCCCATAGAGATCAGAAACTGCTTCAGTTTTCCCGTTCCTCCAGACTATTGCTGTTGGGATTCAGCCGGTATCTCTGCAGAGCCCATGGAGCACCGGCAAATCTCTGTGCTGCTCTGGAGAGCGTGCAGCCGAAGCAGGAGCGACAAGCGTGCGAGAGGAGAACTTCAGGCACCAGTGGGACTTTCTGAAGGTTGTTCCTTGAAAGGCTTTCCGCTCTCCGAGGCACGAGCAGCCAGTGCATGCTTATCTGCTGCTCGGTGACAGCTCGCGAGCAGGCTGCGAGAATGCCCATATGGAACTCCCAAGCCATGAAGCTGCATTTCAACAGCAAGTCTGAATTCCAGCAAAAGAAAAAAGGGAAACTAATGCCGGGTCCCTGAGGAACTTCCTGCCTCTGAAAATCAGAGCCTGCCACATTACCACTCAAGAAGAAAGGATGTTTTGGCTGGATGCCAAGTTATCAGAGGTTTATAGGCCAAAAGCAAACACATTAAAAGTTCTCATGAGCCAGCTGGCAGGCAATTATTTATGTGGCTTATCACATTCTCCACTACAGGTCCTGAAGAATTTTATGAGGGAACTCGAGATAGTTTAATTGCAATTACCTGGCCCAGAGGTGAGAAAGGCCAGGAGCCAGGAAGGAAGGAAGGCTTCCACATCTCAGAGAAAAACACCCAACCTGATGTCAGACATTGTCACTGTTACTATAATAAGAGTGATGAATTTACCAGAAGAGAGGTCAAGGAACAAACCTAGACCTGCAAACCTCTGAAACAAGTGGTGGGCCAAATTTAATCACACAGGGCTGCTGTTTTGCCCATTTTTTCCCCCTCAAGTTGATTCCAAAACACTTTTAACTTGGGACTGCATAACCCAAAGTCAGGCCACAGTGAAATAGCACAACTTTGGTGAAAGCATGCAACTTTTACACAAAAGCACCACAGAAAGACCATGCCTGACTGTAACAGAGCATATGCAAGGGAAAAGGCTTCAGCTCCCTTTTCTTGCCTCTGATTAGTGAGCAGGTGAAAATCATGAAGTAACCTACACAAAGAGCTAACTCTGAAATCAGTTAGCAGAAAATACAGGACCACAGCTGTGATCAGATGTGGGATGCAGTCTGCAGAGGAACACCCTTTCCATGAGTAACTTGACTTCAGGGTGACCATTAAGTATCAGCCACCACTTCCATGTTGTCCCATCTCTCTCCCTTCTGATTGTGCTGAAAACCACTGCTCTTGGACCCAGGAATTTGGTTTCCAGAGGTATAGCGTCCAGAACAAGGAAGTTTAGTTTCAAAATGACCTAAGTGCCCAGGCACCTTTCAAGCAGCATTGAAGGAACCTGGTGACATTTTCATATGTATGTAAATATGCATGTGCAACAAGGCACCAACCAGGGTGGCAACAAGACCCAGGCACTGCTTTGGGACACACGGGCAAGCAATGTCCCCCTTCATGCAAACAGACAATGTGCTGAAGTGGAGCAGAACAAGGATCGCATTGTCCAAGGCCATCCAGGCCCCGGATGGGAACAAGACAGGGTGTTACATGCAGACATACAAGGATGGTGCAAATGCAAGCTCGCCTCGAGTTCAAGTCAGGATGTGCACCTCACAAGGTGCTGTGCTGGACAGAGCAGAAGATTAAGTACAAGTCTAGGTTTCACAGATTTTAGTGCGAGCTGTGGAGAAGGGAATAATTGAATAACATCATCCCGTGCTTCAGGCTATCTTCTGAGAAAAGTAGCCATCTGTTCAGATTTGGCTTTAATACCCAAATCAACTTGTTTTTCTGTGTAACCATGGCAAGCCACTTGAATGACTTTTTGCTACTAACTCATGTTTGCAATGAACATATTTCTATTTGCAGCAAAACATAGATGGCTTTTGTGCCTCCTTTCATCGCCTATTTAAGATGTAAGCTCTTGCCGTCCAGTGACACTCTTTTCCAGGCATTTTAACAAGATGCCTTTTTCTGGCACATCCTGCCCCCCAGGCCCGCAGCTCCTTCCCTTGCCCTTATCTCACCAGTGTCATACAAGGCGGCTGACACAACCACGGAGAGCCTGGTAGGTCATTTAGGCAGTGCTTGAATCAAGCATCAAACGCACTCAAAAAGACAGATGTTCTTTTTTGGAACCGAGCACTCAGGCACACTGCAATCATCACTCTCAGTTAGGAAGAGCCAAGCAGAGGTTAGAAAGACCACAGATAGAACAGACATCCACACAAATCATCTTTTGTCATGTTCAGCAACATTTGGTAAGGCAGTTGAGACAAGAAGCTTTCAATCTCCAAGCCAGCATGCTGTAAGACCACACACATGGCATGGGAGCTTTACAAGCTAACTTGAACTTCTCTGCAGAAGAGGAGAGATCGGCAGTGGGTAATAAGGTTATAACTTTTTAATGTTATATTTACACACACACTTTGTAGTCATAGACCTGCAAAGCAAGAGATGAGTATCTGTGGATGACAAAGCGCCAGAGTAAAACTTGTTGCTTTAACACAATTGCTTGTGAGAGAACAGGCAGAGCGGGGGGATTAGATCCCATACAAACCGTCAGCACACAGTAAGGAAATTTGAGGAAATTTAATCAGTCATACTCATTCAGGGCACATTTAAATGCTTTACCTGAATAGAGCGCTCCAAGAATCACCTGTACAAACTGCACTTGGCCCTCAAGTTGAGCATCTGAGGCCCTCCCTGCTCAAGGCTGTTGTACTGAGCAGTGTCATCTTCGCCCTCCTTCCACAGGAGGGCTCTCCTTCTTTTACCCCTCCCCGCACACATACACACTCTGGAGGCCATAGCACATCCCATAGGTGGTAAACCAGCACCATCGGATACAGCTCCCATTCCGTAAGAGAACAAGGCGGCACGACTGGGATTCAGGCTGGCACCATGCATCACCCTTCAGACAATTTATTTCACAAGCTCACATGAATTACCAGTCAAGGAAAACTGTCTGCAACACCTTGCCACACATTCTGGGGCAGGATATTACAGCCTCCCAACAGTCACCAAGAGCACTGTTCCATCAAGGTGCTTGTATATTTGCCATTTAAGAGGGATGTGGAGCTGCTGGAGAGAGTCCAGCGCAGGGCTACAAGGATGATCAGGGGCCTGGAACATCTGCCCTATGAGGAGAGGCTGAGGGAGCTGGGCCTGTTCAGCCTGGAGAAGAGAAGGTTGAGAGGGGATCTAATCAGTGTATATAAATACCTCAAGGGAGGGAGTGCAGAGGACGGGGATGGTCTCTTTTCAGTGGTGGCCACTGATAGGACTAGAGGAAATGGCCGGAAACTGAAACATCAAAAATTCCATAGGAACTTAAGGAAAAATTTCTTAACAGTGAGGGTGACAGAGCACTGGAACAGGCTGCCCAGAGAGGTTGTGGAGTCTCCTTCTCTGGAGATCTTCAAAACCCACTTGGATGCAGTCCTGTGCCACGTGCTTTAGGTGTCCCTGCGTATGCAGGGGGGTTGGACTAGATGATCTCTAGAGGTCCCTTCCAACCCTAAGCATTCTATGATTCTATGATTACGTTATCAACGGCTATCACAAACATAGCTTGTTAGACATATACAAACATGCGACAAAGTTGAATCACGATGACCCTTCAGAGTATCTGCATTTGGAACCTCAGAGCAGACAAAGCTCGGGAGAAAGAGAGGAGCTGCGGAGCGAGTCTATCTAGTGCCATCACCCTTCCGAAGGCTGCAACTGCCGGGCGCTCCGCACCGCCGCTCCCGCGGCTGCGGCGCGAGGCGGCCCGAGCCGCAGCCCGGCGGGTGCCTGGGCAGGCAGCGAGCGGCCGCAGCGGAGCCGCGGGGGGGGTTCAGCGTTAGCACCTGAGCAGAGGGACACACTTCCCTGCGGGAATAGCGCTCCCACGCGCGGCGTTGGAGGACAGGGATGCGCCTCCCCCTGCAATGCAGCACGGGGAGGCCGGGGCACGCCGAGGGAGCTCCAGCCGGCGCGGAGGCGCACGCCGAGCCCGCGCCAGGCACCGGGCAGCACGACAGACCCGTCCGCGCCGAGCGGGCGGCTGCAGCAACGTGGGGAACGGGAGGAGGACGGGGGGAAGGCGACATCCTGCGCGCGGGGCAGCGCCGCAATGGGCGGGCCGAGATGCGCAAGCCCGCCCGCAACGCAACGCGCCGCCACCGGGCCAGGCCGCGGGCGGGCGAGAGCCGCATCGGTACCGGGAGAGCAGGGCACCGGTACCGGGGAGAGCAGGGCGCCGCTCCTACCTGCCGCCGCGCCGCTCGCTGGGCGCCCGCGCTCCCGCCGCCATCTCATACCTACCGCCCCGCCTCCCCATTGGCCCGCCGCGCCACCCCCGGCCCCGCCCCCGTTGGCCCTTGGCTCTCCATTGGATGGAGCCGGCGCAGCCGCACTATCATTGGTCCATTCGAACTGGCAACGACCAGTCCGCGCGCGCGCGAAGGGGAAAGCAACGGCCGCCCGACGCGCTGGGCATGCTGGGAGTTGTAGGCCGTAGCCCCCTTCCCCCGAACGAGCTGTGGGTGAAAATTGAAATTCGTTAAAGGTTCAATTTTATTTAATTTAAATAGAAACCGTCAGGAGCAGGAGAGAATCAGGCTGGCTTCTTCCTTTTGTGTGAGGAACTTGCCCTCAACTAGTCCCCTTTTACCCTGCACGTGCTTCGTGAGGTAGCAACCTCGAAAAAGTGGGAAAAAAAAAAACTTTTTACAAGCAAACAAAGGAAAGTGCAGCTCAGAGAGTGCTGAGGGGGCTAGAAATTAAACGGCTTTTTTTTTTTTTAATTGACTGGATTTTGGCTGGAGCAGTCCCTTGGCATTTCCAGCTTCCATTAAAGATCTTCCTGCGGGCGGGTTGGGGACGGACACCCGGTTCCTCAGGTGCTGCTGCCCCCCAGAGCTGCCCAGCCCTGCCCAAGGCCGGCGCCTGCTCCTCGCTCCGAGGCAGCAGGGAGGCGCAGGAGCCCGCGTGGACACATAGCCCAGGCCGTTGTCTTCCCATTGTGCTTGCTAAGGCTAAGCAGACACCATTTCCCCCTCCTCCTGCAGCTTTCACGCCTCCTCCGGGCCTCCCCGGCACCTGCAGCTGGAGCAGCCTCAGACCCCGCATTGCCCGGCCCAGCTGCCGCCTGCAGCCCCAACCTGTGCAGCCCTTTTGGGGAACAGCTGCCCCTCGAGGAGCCCCGCGTTGCAGCCCGGCTCCCAGGGCAGGCCGGAGCCCTCGCCCTGGCCCGCGGCAGGGAGCTCCCCCGCTGCTCCCCGCCGCCCTCTCCGCTACATGATTAATTAGCTGATTAACAACATGTTGTTGCAGAAGAATCTGTTCTCTGGACACCAGCTCGGGCGAACACCAGCCTCTGCGCTAATGAAACTCTTCTGTTCCACACAGGCACGCACTAATTTAAGCTACAACATGCAAATGAAGAACAATAGAGTGAATAATTTGGAGCTTTTAAATGAATTAGCTACAGCCATCTCCAGCTCCCGCCTCAAAGGAGGAAAGAGGATAAAAAGGAGCAGTAAAAGCGACAGCCCTGAGGGGGCTGCAGCCGTGTGTTACAGGTGAGGGCCAAGGCAGACTCTGCTTCTGGAGTCAGGTGTGATGGTCTGAGCATTGGATGTCACAGAAGATGCAGCACAGCTTCAACACAGGAATTTTGGCTGTGCACCCGCTCCCCGTTTGCTCCCTCTCCATCCGGGAGCTCCCTCTGCAGCATGGTGATGGGTCTGTACGTCCAGACCCTGGCAGGGTCGAGGCAGAGGTCTGACAGAGCTGTGTCCTTGCTTCCCCAGCTCCACTTCTATCAGTACTGCAGAGCTCTGCGGGCAGGGAGGGTGTATTTGAGGGTACTTGTGCACCCCTCCAGCTCCAAGACTTTCATTTTTTTTTTTTCTTCCCTCCTTGCTCTGGATTAGTTTTTCTTCATGGGCTTGAGGCTTTCTTTCCTCAGGGGCCAGAGTATTTGAGTAAGTCTAGGCTATAACAGGACAATTGAGTGATGATTTTTTGTTTTTGACCTGCTAATAATCAATACTTAACACCACATGTCAGATAATAAAAATCTCTGCTGCCACCCATGCAATACTAAAGAAGATTGGGGGCAGAAACACAGGCTGCCCCACAGGGCAGCCAGGACTGGACCCATGCAAACACAGTATTTCCAGGTAGGAATAAGGAATACAAAGTAATTCCCCAAAACAGGGGGATTGGGAGCCTTCAGGGCAGCAACGGTGAACTAGTCACAGAACTAGAGCAGCAGCGCCTCCTCACAACCCTGTGCACATCAACACAGTGAGAGCCCAGTGTCGGGAAGCAGGAGGGAGACAGTGCCCCTGGCAAGGCACAATAGCAGCACAAGAGCTCCTCCCTCCACACCCAGGCTTTTAAAAGGATCTTAAAAAACAAAAAAGCACAAAAGAGAGCCACAAAACTGGATTTGCAGCCTACAGAAAGAAGCCTGCAGTAAGAGGCTGAACAAGCACAATCTGTTTAGCTTATGACAAGATTGAGAAGCGTTGTAATTCCAGCACGTAAGCTACCATGATAGGAAATGACAAAGGACTAAAAGCTTTTTAATACAGAAGAAGAAAGAAAAAACAGATATGTTCATAAATACATGTTCTTCACAGTGTGAACCATTTGCTCTGCAGCCCAGAGCTGTTGCGTATCCACTGTGCTCAGCTCCATCCTTGTTTTCTCCAGGGCGCTCTGGCCAACACTAGCAGAAGTGACAAGGTGAAAATGGATGCTTGGGTGAACCCGAAGTAACTGAGCAGCTAAAGGTCCAGCCCTGCCTCAGGTCCAGGGGGTGAGAAGTGGTCCCAGCAAAGGGCTGGCCTCAGCTCTCACGGGTAGGAGAAAGGGCAGCACAGAGAAGGTGCAGCAGTTTCAGGCAAACAGAAAGAGTTTGTAGGACCTACGGGAAGGATGGCAGGAAGCAAGGCTGGATAGGAACAGTGGGAATTTATCGATGGAGAATTCATTACACACCACTTGCTCTCACACGCGCACACGCCAAACAGGGCCCGCGTGGGGCAACCCAGCGCCCCCCTCCCAGCACGGGAGGAGAGGGCTGGGGCCGTGAGTCTGTAACGCGGCGGGGCGGCTTCCACGGGAGGCTCGAGCAGGCGCCGGCTGCCTCCGGCACAGGAGCCTCCCCCTTGTCCCCACGCGCCCAGGGCAGCAGCGTCTCCGCCGTGCCCGGGCAGGGGCAGACAGGGTGTGCGAGGCTCCTCAGGGGCGACGGTCCTTCGGGCGCTTCCTGCGTCCCGCCTGGGCCCCGCGCTGGGCCCCCTTCACCAGGCCCTTGAACTGGCCCTGCATTTTTGCCTTTTTCCTAGGGGGAGGAAGGAGCACAAGGCTGTGTTATAGCCCAGGCACTGCACACAGGTGGCTGCTCTGCAGTGAACGCACAGGCTTGTTCCCAGCTCTGCAAGGAGCAGCACAGGAGCCAGCAGAGAGTCCCCAGACCCCCAGGGAACTGGGACATAGAGCAGGGCAGAACCCTGGCTTTGGTCCTGTTGCCCTTCTCTGCCCTTCCCAGCTGTACCCACCTTCTGTTGAGTTTGGCCCTGTTCAGGGGGATGTAGGCATACGGGTCCAGCTGGCCCTTCTTCTTCACGTCGCCTTTGCCTTTCTGTGAGAGACACCAGCATGGGAGAAGATGCAGCACAAAGGGAGTCACCTGGGGCAACGCTGGCACGCAGGCTGTGCTGCAGTGGGGACGCCAGCCGAGCACAGGGCCCTTGGGGCCACATTTCCCCCCCCAGCAACACATCACCAGGCACCCACTGCGAGCAGGCGTTGTGTACAGCAAGGGCAGGACAAGATGGGATGGAAACACTCCGTGGAAACCAGTGTTTGGTGACTCCCCGTGGAGCCAAGATCCCCCGGCTTCGACAGTCCTGCCCCCAGGCCAACAGCAGCCCTGCGCTTGCCCTGCCGGCCCATCCCTGGTGCCTGGAGCACATGTCCCACCAGAGCCCAAAGCATCCCTCCCCAAAGCCGGGTGACCCCAAGGAGTCGTCACCTTGGATCTGTACTCTGTGCCGAAGGCTGGCTCCTTGCTCAGCTGCCGGTGGATCCCAGAGCCTCCGGCTGGAAAACAGGGAATATGCAGATCAGGAGATCCCCAGACCAGGACCAGGCTCCCCTTTCCAGCTCCAACACAAGAAAGGGACTGGGGGAGCTGCTCCCTTTTTAGCCTCTACCTCTTAGGTGTGAGCAAAGAAGAGAAGCAGAAAAGTGGTAAATTTTCACATGGGCATAAACCTCAGCGCAAGCTGCTTTGCAGCAACCCAGCGGTAACAGTATGTGGTTTTGGCTGCCCAGAGAGCAGCAGACCAGGCAGCTCACCTCTGTATTGAGCGTAGGCCCCAGACTCCATCTCCTCATCGTCTGGCTCCTCTCTAAACCGACGCTTCTGGCTTTTCTTCTGGAAAAAGCACAAGAGAGGACTCTGCAACTGGCTTGTCCTCACTGTCCTGCCCCACAGACCTGCAATCTCCATCGGGCAGAGTGCCTCCTGCCTCCTCCAAAAGGCACCCAGAGCCCCCCTCTCCCCACTCTCTGTGCCCATCCCCTGACCCAGGCCATCCTCCTGCATCTTCTCCAAGAAGCTGCTGCTTTCCGGGTGTCCCCACCGGCCTCTTGGTCAGCACTGCATCTGCAGCAGCATGGAGGGGCCCAGCCCAGCCCAGGCCCCCATGCCCTCCCCAGCACAAAGCCCAGACTCACACTGCGAAGGCCGACTTCCTGCAGCACATCTGCCACCTCCTCATCTGCTCCTACAGCACAGGACAGCAGGGTGAGCAGGACGCAGGGACAAGCGCGCTCCCGTACTGCGCCAGCCTCCGCAGCAGGCTGCCACAAGCAGGGTGCCTCTACCAAGAGGATGTCCCACAGCACAGACGGTCGTGTCCCCTCCAACCCTTCCGATGGCAGTGGAGACTGTCTCTCCTGGGTGTCAGCAGCCGTGGCAGGGCCTTGTACCTTGTAACACAAGGTCACACCAACCCCTGCTACCTCCACCCCCTTCCCTCAAGCTCCCACATGTTGGTGTGCAAGAGAAAAAAAATCAAAAATCAGAGAACCAGAGTAAATGTAGAGTGGCCACCTGCCAGCCGAGGCAGTACCTCTAGCTTCATCATCGTACACCTCCTCTTCCTCCTCTTGGATGATCAGGCGGCCATCCTCAGACACCTGGAAGTCATGGCTCACTCCTCTGGGCTTCTTGGTGCCTGGCTTGGTGGCTGCACATAGAGAGATAGATGAGGGGCTGGGGCAGAGCCCAGCGGCAGGGGAAGGCAGGAGTTGTAGCCCCCGGCCCCAGTGTGTCACGCCGGCTGCCACCCCAGCCACACACAATGCGCTGCTGCTCACCCAGCACCCGCTGGGACACATTGGGGTCCAGGAAGTTGAGGGGCTCATCCTCTTCCCCTTCTTTCAGCCAGGCCTGGCCCCTCTGCCATGACTGATTCTTCCGCTCCTCCTCTTCCTCCTCCTCCTCTGAGTCAGCCAGGACCTCCTCAATGCTGGGCAAGAAGCAGAGAGGATGAGAGAAACAGAACAAGCCCAGGGCCGCAGGGCCCAGGCCCAGGGCCCTGCCTGCTCCTCTGTTCGCGGGAAGCCCCACTCCAGAGCCGTTCCCACTATGTCTAAAGGCGGCAGCACCAGAGGCGCCGGCAGGGCCCTGCTCCATCACTACCTGTCTCCGCGGGGCGGCAGCGGCGGTGCCTCCTCCTCCTCCTCCTCCGCTGCCGCCTGCTTCAGGGCGCGCTGCTTGCGGCTCCGCGCCTCCGCCTTGCGGATGTTCACCAGCACCTTGTGGTACTCGGCCGGCAGCAGCCCCTGCACCAGCTCGAAGCTGAGGGGGACACAGAGAGCAATCAGAGCCCAAGCTCCCCCCACACGTGGGACAGCTCCACCTCCTCCCACACGCTTCCCAGGATACTTCTCACTGTCCCCAGTGCTGCTCCAATAAGCTGTGGGGCAGCCCAGGGCCCCTCCAGCACCCTCAACTCACCCAAACTTGCGGATGAACTTGGTGAAGAGGTTGCGCAGCTTCATGCGGAAGTGACGCCTCATGTCGTCCGAAAGGTTCCCCACAGCCTCCAGCTGCCAGGATAGGGAAACCCTCAAGCTCAGAGCTGCCCTGCGCCCTGGGCACCCAGCCTCCCATCCTGCCCCTGCACAGCCTTCTTGACCTTGCTCAGCATCCTCCTGCCACTCGCCTGGGCACAGGCACAGGGAGGACTCCCCTTTGGCGGGGCTGAGCTATGGACAGGCACTGGCAGATCCATGCCAGCATACAGGAGAAGGGCTTCCTCGCTGCTCTCACAGCCCCTGGGACCAGGGTTGGGCCCTCGGCTTCCAGGCGGAAGCAGGATGTAGCTGGGGATGCTGCTGGGGACACCAGTCCCAAGGCAGCCCAAGGCTCTGCTCTGCCACCCCTCTCCGGGCGCCCGCGCTGGGGTCTCACCATCGTCTGCACGTGCTTGGCGAGCAGTTTGACGTCGACCAGCAGCAGCACGACCTTGAGGAAGCCCAGCGCCGCCTTCACCACGTCGCGCGTGCGGGAGCGCAGCAGCAGGCACACGTTCTGCAGGAGCTGCTCCACCACGCTCAGCCCCAGGTGCTCTGCAAGTGCAGCTGGGCTCAGCCAGGCCCGGCCTCCTCCCACCGCCCGCCTCGTCCCGCTCCCCAGCACAGCTAACGGCACCAGCAGCGCTGGGCACAGGAGAGGGGCTGCTCCCCACAGCCTGGGCAGCTCTCGGGCAGTGAACCCCAGCGTGGGCAGTGCTGCCCCACATCCCGCTCCCCTGCCCGCACTCACCTTTGAACTCGAAGAACAGGCGGGTGAGGGCCAGCACCGTGCAGCTGATCATGGTGACAGAGCCCGTGAGGCCCGCGTAGATGAGCAGCAGGAACCGCTCCAGGGCCTCTGCAAGAGAGGTGCAGCTCAGCGCGCTGCTCTACCCATGCCAGCAGCCTGGTGCTTTTCCCCATGCCCAGCAACCTCAGCACCAACCCCTAGTCCCAGGGCCCTGCTCCCTGCATTGCATGGGGTGCTGGACAAGGGTCCGATCTCCCCTGGGACTGAGCAAACACAGCAGGGGCTGCAGAGGTGCTGGGGGCCGCGGCAGCAGCTCACCTGGTGGCGTGGGCCCGAAGCGCACGAAGGCATGGCCCATCTCCACCAGCAGCAGGTAGGCGTTCCTCCGGGCACCCACCGACACCTCCTTGGTGCACAGGATCACCTGGGGGCACAGCTGCCCATCAGCACCACGCTGCCACCGCCGCAACGGGGCAGCCCCGCGGCGCGGGCTCACCTCTGGGACCAGGGCGGTGACGAAGGGCTCGTGCTCTGCGGAAAGCTGCTTCACGATGTGGAACAGGCACTTCAGCCGGGGCTGCGCAGAGAAACCGCCGCTGCCGTCAGGTGCAGGGACATGCGCCCGGCTGCTCTTGCAGCCCTCCCCGTCCCCTCCGCGCAGCAACCAGGCTCGGCAGCCCTCGTTCTCACCCTCTTGGCCGGAGAGGCCGCGCTCTTGAGCGAGTCCAGCAGCGCTGCCTGCAGATCCTCCAGGTGCGAGCGGACGAAGGCCTGGCAGGGCGCGTGGGGGGCGGCGCACACCTCCTCCAGCACGCGGTACGCCTTCTTCTGCACGCTGCGCTCCTTGCTCTGCAGGGACACGCGCCGCGCGGCGCTCAGCAGGGCAGCTCCTCAGCGCAGCGTCCGTGGGGACCGCGGCAGCAGAGCCCCGTCCCGCAGCTCAGCTCCATGCTGGCAATGAGAAGGCCCCCGTGGGCACCACCACAGCCCCATCCTGCTCCTCCAGCAGACAAGGACAGCATGGCCTGGTGTGCCCCCAGCCTCATCCTAACCAGCCACATGGTCTGCGTGTGGGCAGGAGGAGCATGACCCATCTCCCACCTCTATGGGGAAGGTGCCCTCCTGCTCCCCTCGCACCTGTGGGGCCGGGAGCCCACTCACCTGTAGGGAAGGCTGGATAGTGCGATACAGAGAGCCCAGGGACTGCTCGTCAGCGTAGGGGGCCATTGCCACAATCAGATCCAGGAGGGAGAGCCTGAAGCACGGAGATGATTAGCAGGGCACTAAGGCTCTCCTGCAATGCTAGGACTCCACCTGCGAGCTGGGTTTGATGCAGGACAGCAGCACTTCCCCAGGGGTCTATACAAGCTCCCTGGTGCTGCCTGGCTGGTGGAAGCCAGGAGCTCTGCCCCTCACCCCAGCCCTAGGGTGTTACCTGGCAAACTCGGAGCTTTCGGAGCTCGTCAGCTTCTCGCTGGCTTTCTGCAGGAACCCACACACCATCTGCGGGACAGGAACACAGTTGGCAGGGCTCCCCATCCTGCCCCTGCACACACGCGGGCTCAGGCTGGGAGCTCTGCAGCGCAGCTCCCACCTGCACAGCGACAGGCGCCCTCTCTTTGGTCTCACCTCCCTGGTGCCCACCACCCTACTCCTCTGCCTGGCTCTGCAGCAGGCTCGGTGTCCGAGGGGCCCCCAGGACAGCCCGTGCTCATTTGACTGCCATGCTGCAGCCCCACCTGCAAACTGGCAGCACCGCAGCTCAGGATGCTCAATCCCTGCTGCGGCCCAGGAACAGGCTCAGGATGGGCCGAAGGGAGCACTTTTCCAAGAATACGCAATCCACCCAGGAGCAGCATTGCTACATGCCATGGTGAAGATGCGAATATCAGCGAGTCCAAGTGGGTTGGACAAATTCAATAGGGGTTCACATATGACGCTCCAGGTGCAGCCGCAACCTTGGGAAAGGATGTGGGCAGGAAACAGACTGCTCTCTGCCCGACTTGTTTATTCCCAATTACGAACCCACCAGGCCCATCAGGTTGGGTCTGGCTGGGACACACTGGCCTGAGCAGCACAGCCACCCTCCTCTCCCCAAGCGCCCCTCACCTGTGGCTCTGTGATGGTCAGGTAAGCCCGGACAGTGTCCAGCACAGAGCGGCGCTGTGTGTTGCTGTCCCCGTCCTCCTCAGGCTGGCTGTACACGTTAAAGAGGATGGGCAGGAAATTCTTGGCAAAGCGACCCACTTCTGCCCGTTCTGCATCTAGGGAGAGCACAACAAGCTGCATGCATCAGCCTGCCAACCTGCAGGTCTCTGCAGAGGACACCCGCAAAGGGAGCCGCTATTGAGCCCCATGCGGGACTCCTCTCTGCCAGAAATCCCCCTAGCACTGCCAGCATCTCCCCCAACCTGTCTCGCAGCCCTTGTGGATGAGGGTGCGCAAGGCCTGGCACACGGTGGAGCGGAGGTCCGGGCGCTCGCTGATGGCCATGCCCAGCGTGCGGGCCAGCCCCTTGAAGGCCACCACCACGTCCGTAGGATGGATGCAGAAGCCGGGCAGCAGGGTCCAGACCTGAAAGGGAATTGGACCTTCCCACTCTGGGCATCACTAACACCCCGCAGAAGCATCCTGGGGCCCCTTGTTACCTGCCATTGCAGCGTGTCATAGATCTTGGACTCCAGGCTCTTCCCAGCCTGGGCAAGCTCCACAGCTGCAGAAGAGAAGGGAGAGATGAGCAGAGGTGGCTAAGTGCCACTCTGCCCCAAGAAAGGGACGTCCCAGAGGGCAAGCTGGGGCTCCCCACAGCCCAGGGGAGACTGTGGGGCCTCTGCCACCTCACCCCTCCTCACCTCTGCTTCTCAGGGTGGCTGCCAAGGGCAGGAAGTAGCTGGTGAAGAAGTCGAGCTGCGTGTCCTGCACGTAGTCCCGCAGCACGGGCAGCAGCCAGCTGCGGGGGAAATCCAGTGTCTCCCTGGGGAGAGGACACACATGTGAGAGGTGCACGGGGGGCCACCAGCATCAGCCCCGGAACACAGGACACTCTCAGCACCAGAGCTGGGGAGAGGGGGGCTCAGCAGAGTTAAATGCCTCCAGCACAGCATGGGGACCAAACAGGAATGCGACAATGGCTGCAAAACTGCCAGCATGACAGGCAGGGGTTGACAGTCACCTCCCTGTACAAGAACTGGGAGCAAACAGGATAAGAAGGAAAGGAATTGAGAGATTGGCACCCTACCACGGACGCTTTGCGAGCCAGTCACTTGCAGCGGTTCACAGAAAGTGCAGATCCCCCTTGTGCACAGAGGGCCCTAAGCTGAGGGCAGCCTGAGGCTGGGGAGGCATCACCCTGCCACACTCCCGCTCTTCACTCCTGCCTGAGCACACGGGACCTTCAGCCAGGGCCACCCGTGCTGGTCTAGGGCAGCCGCAGGCTGGGGCCCAGGAAGCTGGAAAGGCTCCCGCTCTGTGGCAGAGGGAGGCACGGGCTGCTCAGGGCCCGCGACAGCAGCCAGGGCTGGTGGGGAGCCAAGACTCCCAAGCTCCCTGCTCTGCTGCAGGTGCCCACTCTGGGCAGGTATGAAGGGTACTAAGGAGAGAACTGCTTCCCAGCTGGAGACAAGTGCCCTGGGCTGGCAGGAGCCGCTCGCCCGCGGCGAGGGTGCTGCGTGGCTGTACTCACTCCTTGCCGTCTATCTCCAGGGGCACGGCTTGCAGCAGCACCTCGGGACCCATGGCGCTCACGGCGGCGCCCACAGCCTGCTCCAGCTCCGCGGTGTACGGGAAGTGCGGGGAGAGACGTAGGTCGCACAGGGACTGCAGACACTGCGGGGACAGGGCAGGACAGTCACAACGGTGCACGTCACTCGCTATTCTCACTCAGGGATGCCAGCTGCACTGTGCATCCCTGGGCTGACTGCAAGCCCAGGGTGTCCTAAGGCCGCACACGCTCTCCCCATGCCCGGGTGGGATGGCAGGCACTGCAACGGCCCCGCTCTGCTGCTAGAGCCAGTAATGCAGCTCAGACAGCAGAGCAACCACCTCCTCCGACTCTGCTCCCTGCTCTAAGACACTCGGAACTCAGCCCTCCCAGCCCTGCTCACCTTCTTCATGATGGGATGGCACTGCTTCCCGCAGGACTCAAAGAAAATCTCCAGCACCTGCAGCACATCAGCCCACGCTGCATGAAAACGGTACGTCAGGCCATCCTCCACTGCCCTGAGGGAAAAAGAGAGGGAGACAGTGACATTGGCATGGTCCAACACAGTGCTGGCACTGCCCGTGCCAACCAGAACCTGCCAGGAGTGATCAAGGACCAGGCAGAGGCCAGTGAGAGCTCAGCTAGGCCCACGGGGAGTCTTTCCCACACCTCAGCGATCCTCACCTGAACATCTTGCACAGGTAAGAGCCAGGAGCTGAGGCAGAAGCAGAGACGGTGCCCACGTCATTCATGTAGGGAGCAACACAGTCACACAGGAGGTTCTGTGGTAGCCAAGGAAAGGGAGATTAGCAGAGGACTGTGGATACCCCAGGACTGGGCCTAGCCACGGGCCAGAGAGGCAAGTGCAAGCACAGAGCAGCCCACTGCTCCCATGCAAGCCCCAAAAGCCCAGACGGAGCCCCCTCCAGGAAGGACCAGCTCGGTTGTGCCCCCGCCGAGCAGCCACAGTGGGAGAGGTGCCTGTGAACAGTACCTCAAGGGTCTGTGCGGCTGTCGACACCACCTGGGAGTGCGGGGACAGGAAGCAATTCATGGCGGTAGAGAAGAACCGGGGCAGGTGAGCCCAGCACAGGTCCTTCTGCAGCCTAGGGGAGAGAGTCCAGGCCAGTGGGACACAGAGCCCGCCCTGGCAGCTGCTGCCCAGCAGCAGCCTGTGCCCATACCTGCTCAGGTTGGCGTGTGCCCGCTCCATGGTGGACAGCCAGGTCACCAGCGGCTGCAGGTCATTCACACTGGGCACGTAGTCGTACAGGGCCTGGGGACACAGAGGGTGGGTGTGTGTGGTGGCTGCGCCAGCCCCATCCCTCCCCGCTCCAACCCTGTGCTCACTGTGATGATCTGGGCGTTGAGCTCAGCTGGCAGGCAGGCCGAGTTGGCCTCGGCGCTGAAGAGGCTGTAGAAGGCCTGCATGGCACATGCTGTCACCAGCTGCAAAGGAAATGCTGTCAGCATGGCAGGCTTTGGGGCAGATGACGGCTCCTTTGCCCCCTCTGCATCCGTATCCCTATAAAATCTCTGCCCGACCCAGCCCCATGGGAAACCCCGATCCCATCGTGACTGTTCCATGGCCTCCCTCTTCGATGCCAGACAGAGCAGCAGACATCAGCTGCTCCAGGGGCCTCTGCATTTGGTTCCTGTGTTTATAGGCTCCACAACTTCCCAGACAGCAGCCAAGAGAACCTGAGCCCTTACAGGGCACAGTCAAGAGCTCTGGCACGAGGCCTGCCCCCTTCCCTGCCCGCACAGCTTCGTGCTGGGCACAGGGACACTCACCACGTGGCTGAGGGTCATGACTCTGAGCAAGGTCTCGCAGCAGGTCTTCACCACGGCTGCAGGGAAGCAGGGCAGCAGGTCCCGCAGCAGCGTCAGGACGTGCAGGGTGGTGGTGGCCTCCTTGGTGCCTGCGGGAGCAGAGCAGGGCCTGAGCTCACAGCCCCCTGCAGCAACGGCACTGCCCGAGGCAAAGGCTCTGTGACGGTCCTGGAGCTGCTCCCACAGACCTGGGGCGCAATGGATAACCCCACAAGGCTTTTAGGAAGGGCAGAACAATGGATAGACGGCTGAAAGCCCTGCAAAACACCTCTGGAGCCTCCGCATGATCCTACACCCTCCACAGCATCAGGAGCCCCTAGCAGAAGGATCTGGGGACCTGCACACTGCCCTGCTCCCAGGTGCCATAATGTCCCCATTCTTGTGTGGTCACAGGATGGTCCACACCTCTCTGCAGCTACAAGACCCCTTACTCCAGCACCTCCTACCTCCAGCCTTCTCAATCTCCCGCACGCAGAACTTGGCAGTGGATGGGGCTGCGGGGTGATGCGGCGGGGCTGCGTCACCAAACATGAACTCGCTGCCTTTCAGGACGCAGCACACGCCGTATTGAGCTGCTTTCCGAACCTGTGGAGGGAACACGCAGCTGTGTGCAAAGCACAGACCCTGGGAATAGGGCAAGCACCAGAACCGAGCCCAGGGGCAACGTCACCACTCACCCACACAGAGCGGGGTGCTGGGGCTCACCTTGGGCTTGGCATGGACACAGAAGCTGAGCAAGCCGTGATAGACCTGGAGGGTGACGGGGTAGCTCCAAGCTGCTAGGTCCTGCTTCCGCAGCAGGGTGGCCAGGCAGGAAAGGACCTGCGAGGGGAGAGCAGCAGGGATATTAGTGTCTCCCCTTAGGAACCCCAGCCCTCAGAACTGCAACAGCCCCAAGAGGAGCAGGCAGCAGCATCCCATGGCAGCCGGCTGAGCTCCAACTCTCAAGCAGCCACCTGAGCCCAGGCCCCCCAGGCACCTGGACACCGCTGAGCTGGCACTGCTGACTGACCCTGCGCCTACTCACCCATCGGAGGGCAGAAGTAGAGCCACTGCAGGACTGCGAGGACAGGATACTCATGAAGGCTTTAGAGGTGTCTGAGAACTTTTTCATGAGCACAGGGCTTGGGACACTGTGGAGAGGAGGGGGAGCATCAGTGGGGCACAGACCAAGCTGTTAGCAGCAGCTACACATGGAACCGTGCACGCAGCCTGCCAGGGTCCAGTCCTTCCCCAGAGCAGCATGGGGGGAGATAGTGCCAGCCCCTTTCCCAGAACGGGGACCTGGCCCGGGTAGATTTCCCTGCCCTCTGACTGGGGACTCACCGCTTTAGGACCAGGTTGAGCAGGTAGGACACAGCAGCCAGCGACTCGGGGGACTCCACTGCCTCCAGCGTGGTCATCTGGGAACAGAGAAGGGGTGAGAAAGAGCATCCAGGACAGTCACCACCAGCTGCACAACTGACAGCAAACGCAAGCCAGCTGAGCAGCCCAGCAACCTCTCTGCGCTGGGCACGTGAAGGGTGCTGCCCAGAGCCTTTCAGACATGAGCACAGCATCTTCCACCAGCCCCTCCTGAGTGCACAGGTCACCATGTGCACATCTTAGCTGCCAACAGCGACTCCCTCCACGCCTGCTCACCACGAGCCACTCACCAGTGCTGCAAAGTACTCGGTCTCGCTCTCCTTGCCGCCCCGCGAGCGGATCACCTCTGTCACAGCCGCCAGCACTGCACAGATCTAGGCAAGCGGCAGAAGGAGCGGGTCAGTCCTCTGAGCTGACTGGGCTGTGGGAGAGCCATGTGGGCCATCCCCGCACCCAGCCCTGCTCCTCCTGGTACCTCCTTGTGGGCGGCAGAGTTGGACTCCCAGAAGCGCTGCACCTTGCTGAAGGTGACGTTGGTGCAGTCGCTCAGCCCGCTCAGGAAGGTGCCCGAGGACTTCTCTGTGGCGGCCTCACCGCCCTCCTCCTCCTCCATGCAGAGCTGAGCGCTGTCACTCGCCCGCCCCGTGCGCAGGGACCCCGACTGCAGCTCATTGTGCAGCTTCACCGCATCCACCGTCAGGCTGCTCTTCTCTGCCAGGGAAGGGGACACACTGAGCACCAGGGGGGCAGGCGCCAACGCGGTGAGCCCGGGAAGGGCCAGGCGGTGCCGAGAGCAGCTGCAGACTAGCAAGAGCTCATCCCCCGGCACCGGGACCCTGCCCCGGCCTGGGCAACGCGCCCCGCTCGCCTCGCGCTGCCCCGATCGCCACCGCGCCCGACCCCCCAGGCCCCTCCTAGGCCCCAGGCCCGGGCCGGGCCCGGGCCCCTCACCCGCGGGCCGGCTGTAGAAGCGGCTGCGCGCGGCCAGGCGGTGCCGGCGGCTCTCGGGGTTGCAGTCGCTGCTGTGGCCCTTCCGCCAGCGTTTCAGCTTGGCGGCGGCGCCTGAACGGAGCCGCCCGCAGCGCGCCATGCTCGTCCGGCTCCACGTGCCCGCACCCCGCCTCTTCCGCCCGGTCACGGGCCCCCTTCCGCCACCCGGCGCCATCTTTGCTGAGGGCAGGGCAGCGGCGCCAGGGAAGCTAAGCGGGATCGCGCATGGTTACGGTGTGGATGGGAGACCAAGGGCCTCCTGATGGCAGAAGGAGCTGGGACATGGACAGCGAGTGCCATACAGGCTGTGGATGTGGGCCTGTGGGGACATGTGCAAGCACTATGTGGTTTGCTGGGCTAGCAGGAACAAGACAGGATGGGTTTGCATCACTACCCTGGGGGATCATTCAGCTTCCCTTATCCAGAGCACGTTCTTGTTCTGATACCTTCCATGAAGGTCAACATAAAGGAGACCAAGGCAAGGAAGGACCCTGCAAATTGGGCACAGAGGCTTTCCAGACCCCAAGGGCCAGTGGCCCTGTTGTCCCTCAAAAAGTACCAGGAAAAGCAGCTGCACAGCACTTCTTACCCCAGTCCAGCAAGGCCACAGGGACACGGTCATTTGGAGCCTCTGTCCCCCTGGACTCCAGCTCCTTCTGGATGTGGGGTGAGAAGCAGCCGGATCCCCTTTGCTCCCTCTCACCCATGAGACCTCACTTTCCTCCCAAAGGAAAAATAGGAGAACCTTGCAAGCCAGGGGGGTTATTTCTTCTTGCGCTCTCTCCATTGGTCTGCTCCTGCCCTCTCCATCCATGCATGTCAGGACCAGTGCAAGCTCTACAGGCAGCACAAGATTTTCCACCAGAAGCTGCCCAAGCACAAGAGATGGCACCAGCACAGCAGCTGCGAGGGGCTGGCTGGAACGTGCAGAGCCCTTGGCGGGGCCGCGGCGGGGGTCTGCGGGCATCGTGAGGGAGCCGCTACTCTGCGCACTACGGCAGCGGCCGCGCCGCGCCTCGCGCCATTACGGCGGCGGTGACGTCACGGGCGCCGAAGGTCGCGCCGCCCTTCGCGCCGCGCCATGCGCTACGTGCGCCCTGGGCGGCCGCCGCGCGCGCGCGCGCCCCCTCCCGGCGGCGGCGGGCGGCTGCGCATGCGCGCGGCGCGGGGCGGGGCGGGGCGCGGGGGCCGCAGTCGCGCGCGGCGGCAGGAGCGGAAGCAGCGCGTGCGGCGAGCGGAGCGCCGAGCCTAACGGTCCCAACCGCCCCGCCATGGCCGCCTACCGCCTCGTGCTCATCCGCCACGGCGAGAGCGCCTGGAACCTGGAGAACCGCTTCAGCGGCTGGTACGACGCCGACCTGAGCCCCGCCGGGCAGCAGGAGGCGCAGCGCGGCGGCGAGGCCCTGCGAGGTACCTGGCGCGGGCGGGGGGACCCGGGCGGCGCGGGGCGGGGGGGCGGGAGCCGTGCCCGGGCGGGGCGCGCGGGCCTGGCCCGGCCCGGCCCGGCCCGGCCGCCTCCCGCGCCGCCGGCAAATCCCGGCGGAGGCGGCGAGCGCCGCGGCCCCCCCGGGGCTCTGCGGGCGCCGGCGCGGAAGGCCCGGGCAGCTCTCGCGGCTGCCCTGTCCCCGGTTATGTAAGCGCCGTGTCCTTCCCCTGCAGCCGCCCTGCGTGGCGGGCACAGCCCGTGTGCGCGGCGGGCGCACGTGGCGCGGGCTGCTCTAGCCGCGCCAGCCGCCGCCTCAGCCGTGGGCACCTTTGCGGGCAATGCCGTGAGTCACAGGCCCTTCCACTGCACGTGCTCGGCCTCTTCTCTGTGACCTGGAAGCGTCTGTAGCCGGGAAAATGGGCCAGGAGGCTTCCAGAGCTTGCTCACTGTGCCCCAATGCAAGGAGCAGTTAGCTGAGTGACTGAAATAACAGTTCAGCTTGGAAAACAGCAGCAGCAAAAGTGTTGGCCTGGTGCCTGGATGGAAGATGCTCTTTTTTTTTTCCCTGCCTTTGCTCGGTGATGCTGCACGCTGATGCCTGCGGCTCTGCTCTGTTTCAGATGCTGGCTATGAGTTCGACATCTGCTTCACCTCTGTGCAGAAACGGGCCATCCGCACCCTCTGGACCGTCCTGGATGCCATCGACCAGATGTGGCTGCCTGTGGTGCGGACCTGGCGCCTCAACGAGAGGCACTACGGAGGGCTCACTGGTCTCAACAAGGCTGAGACGGCCGCTAAGCATGGAGAGGCCCAGGTGAAGATCTGGAGACGCTCATACGACATTCCCCCGCCTCCCATGCAGCCGGATCACCCCTTCTACAGCACTATCAGCAAGGTAAGGCAGGTTTTTCCAGGCTGTGCCTCCCTCTCTAGTCAAGCAGCCTCTGGGCTAAAAACAACTCAAAGAATACTCAGAGTCCCATGGTTGGTCCCCTTTCCCTCAGGGAAGGGAGGTGGGTCAGGCATTCCTGGTACTGCCCTCTGTTCCTGTCTCTGTGGGGATGGCTGGTGCTGAGCTCGGCTCACTCTGCGCTGTCCCTGAGGAGGTTGAACCCCCGGGCATGGCACAGACTGATTCCAGGGGGATTCATGTTAATCATTAGTCCGATGACCAATGCCTAGATATTGGCAGTGAATAAAGAGAGCAGAGGGTGGGAAGCACTGTCTTATCTAGGCAGGCGTGATAGCTGAGAGCTGAGGTTTACCTTGAAGGCATTTCCCAGCCTGCAGTGGCCTTGTCCTGTTTGCTGTCCTGTTACAGCAGCAGTGACACTGCTGGCGGGAGCTGCAAGCCCATCTCTGCATTTACGTCGGTCCTTGGGCAGAGTGTAGGTGGATGAAGGCCCTGGCCTCACCTTGCTCTACCAGCTGGAGCTGCCCTGAGCTCTGGCTCCTCAATGTGCAGCAGCTGTGGGTTTGGGGCTGCTGTGTGAAAGTGGCTCTGCCTGCAGGACCGTCGCTACGCTGACCTGACCGAGGACCAGCTGCCAACGTGCGAGAGCCTGAAGGACACCATTGCCCGGGCGCTGCCCTTCTGGAATGAAGAAATAGTCCCTCAGATCAAGGAGGGCAAGCGGGTCCTTATTGCAGCCCACGGCAACAGCTTGCGAGGGATTGTTAAGCACCTGGAAGGTAGGTCAGCCCTGTCCCACCTCGGGGCGAGCGGCTTGGTCCGGGGAGGGCCCCCCGCGAGCCACTGTGCCTCTCCGCAGGCATGTCGGAAGAGGCCATCATGGAGCTGAACCTGCCCACCGGGATCCCTATCGTCTACGAGCTGGACAAGAACCTGAAGCCTATCAAGCCCATGCAGTTCCTGGGAGACGAGGAGACCGTGCGCAAAGCCATGGAGGCCGTTGCTGCCCAGGGCAAGGCCAAGAAGTGAGGGTGGATGCGTGGGCTAGCGAGTAGTAGGTGAGCCCCCTTCCCTCCCCGCCCCACCTGTGCACACACCCCACAGCCGTAGGAACTTGGAGCTGCAGAGCTGGAGCGGGGAGCAGCTCTCCGGGACCAGGCCCCATTCCCGCTGGAGCAGGCTCCCCTCTGCAGATAGCCCGGGAGCCTGTGCTCTAGGGCTGCTCCGTGAGGAGGCCTGGTGCGAAAGGCAGGCGGTAACCGCACGTGCTCTGCCCCGCACCATCCCACCCTCAGGCCCGTCTGCAGCGGGTGCTCCGCGCAGCCCTGTCGCGCCCGGCTCCTCCCGCGCTTTGCTTCCCGGCAGCTCTTGTCACTCAGTTACTGTAGTTCCGTTGCGTGATTCAGTCATTCCAGGAGCCCCGCAGGAGCGGTGGTGTGAGTGCAGCACAGCCAGTGACCAAGAGGGGTGTCCCCTCCAGGCGTGGGTATGCCAGAACGGGACCAGGGTGTCTGTATGCTGAAAGGGTGTGGCTGGGTGCATGACCCACTGTGCTCCTGTGTGCCGTACAGCACCCAGAGATGCTATGTGTCACTTTGGACCTAGCTCCACCAGTACACGCTTTCACTTACTGCCTTTGCACAAGGATAAGGGAGGAAGCGTTGCTGGCTGGAGGCTCGTACCTGTCCCAGCCCATCCTCGTCCTGCTGCTCGTGTTGGTGAAGCAGGTGCTGTCGTGCCCCCTCCCTCCCACACGTGTACTTGGCGCTGTCACTGTGGCCTCTACCCTCTGCTGCCGTAGCGAGCCTGGGTCTGCACTGGGTCACTGTAACTGTCCAACCATAGCAGCTGTCTTGTTCCAGTTCAATAAAAGCAGTGATATGAAAGAAGTATTGGTGCCTTCCTGCTGCAGCTTGTTCTGTGCTCCCGGGCCCTGGGGGGGCTCCCTGCCTTGCCCCATGCTTCCCTGAGCCTTTGCTCTGGGTCACAGCACCAGCTGCTGCTAGATGTACAGCAGGGTGCCCCTGGGCAGCTAAGTACAGCCCTGCCCTTGTGGGGATGTAACATCATCCTGGAGGCTCAGGGCGAGTATGAGGTGTTGCTGGTGCTGGAGTGTGGTGTTTCCCCTGCTCTTTCCTCCCCGGAACCACGTGGGATGCATGTGGGGTGAGCAGGAAGGATGCTATGAGGAGGGTGCTCTGCCCTGGGCTGCTCAGCACCTGCCTCACTCAGTGTGGGGGAATTCAGATACCCTCTGACTCTGCAGGCTGCAGAGAGCCCAGGGGAGCCCAGCCCTGCAGGGAAGGTACCCAGAGCCAGCACGGCCCCCACTCCACGTGTTGCTCTCTGCTGCTGGTCCTCACTGCAGCAAAGCTGCTGGGGGACAGACCCCCTTGGCCCTGCGCTCCTGGGGCTGCCACCCCTGCCATGCCACAGCTGCTGTACATGACACCAGCTGGAGCACTTCCTTCAGGCAGCCACGGAGCAAAAACTCTGGGAAAATATTTATTATGCACAGCACAGATATAACACCCAACCTGGGACTGGGGGCCCAGCCGACTCTTCCAGCCTGTAGCAGCTACAGAGCCACGTGTAGGAGGCTCAAATCCAGGGGCTGCTCGGGCCCCCCAGGCTCCTGGAGGGTGGCTGCGAGCAAGGGCCAGCGCGGCCTCCACAGCCGCCCAGGCTGGGCCGCTAGGTCTGCAGGAACTGGGGCTGCACGCGGGCCACCTTGCGGAAGTCCTTGGTGTGCGTGCGCGGGCACTGCATCTCGCACCAGCTGATGGGCACCATCTGCACCCCTGCGGGACACGAGCCGGGGGTCTCGCCCTGGGCTGCAGCACCTGGGCCAGGCCGCTCCGCCTGCCAGGATGCTGTGGGGCTGGGGGCAGAGCTCCGGCCTCCCAGCTCTGCTCCTGCTGCGTGACCACCCGCCCATCTCTGCTAAGAGCCAACCTCGACCTTCGTGTTGCTCCCCCTTTCCAACGGCCCTCATCCCTCCTCCCAGCGCCCTGGGGTTCGGCAGCGCGGGGAAGGGAAGAGGCTGCTCCCGTGCCCGGAGCTGCATCAGCTGCTCCTGGCGGGGACGGGCAGAGCCGGCCGAGCCTGCGCCCGCTCCTACCTGCCTCGCTGCGGGCCACCACCACCCCCAGCTCGTTCTCAGCCGTGCTCAGCAGGTAGTTGGACTGCGCGTCCCCCAGCGAGATCTGTCAGACACGGGTTAAGGGAAGGGCCCTGGGGGAACGCGAGCGGGAGGCCTGGCCCCGCACAGGCCCTCCTGGAAAGGATACGACTTTGGCCAGGACGATGTCGCCAGGGCGGAAGCTCTTGTAAACCTCGACCTGCGTGGGAGGGAAGAGGCCGTGGCCCAGCCCGCACAAGAGCCTCTCAGCGCGGGCACGGCAGGAGGCTGCGCCGCCGCCAGCGCGCATGGAAAGGAGCAGGGGAGCCCAGGCCGGGCCAGGGTGGCCGTGGCACCCCGACAGCAGCAGCGCCTCACTGACCTTGTCTTTCTCTGTGGCTCGAATATCTTCTCTCCTAGAAAAGACAGAGGGATCTGAGCAGCAGAGTGAGCAGCCAGGATTGCCCCGCAGCAGGAGTTTCCCCAGCCTCCGTGAACGTCCCCCAGAACCCGCTGGCTCCACGCGAGGCAGAGCTCCTGCCCAGGCAGCGCAGTGCAGAACCCCCCCCTGCTCACGCTGAGTGCCGGGCATTTGGGCACCCAGCCTCGTTGAGAGCGCAGCCCTCGCCCTACCGTATGGTGCCCCGGAAGGTGGACTTGAGCGGCGTGGAGCCGATGTACAGGATGTGCACCTTGGCGAAGCGCGAGTTAATGCTGCAAACCTGCCGGGAAGGGGAGCTGGGGATCAGCAGCGCCTTCCCCGGACATCCACGTGCCAAGGCAGGCGCCGGGCAGGACTCCGGCTGCCCTCACCGAGCCGGTCCCGGGTTCTGTGTCCCCAGGGGGACCACGCTGCGGGGCCGTGGGCTCGGCCCGCCCTGTTGCTGCAGGGCTGGGGGCTCCCTGCCCCCGAGCTGCTCCCCTACCTTGCACGTCACGACAGCCCCCACGTCGGGCAGCAGCTGCGCCTCAGCGTCCCTCACCACGGACACGACGGGCAGCTGTGGAGGCGCAGGGCTGAGCGCGGGCCGAACCCCGCGCATGTACACGGCGCCATGGAGGGGCTGTGCAGCCTGTGCTCAGCCCGATCCCCGCGCTGCTCAGCCTGATCCCCGCGCTGCTCTCCGCACTTTCACCTCACTCTCCCCACCGCTCACCCCACACTCTCCCCACTTTCACCACGTGCTCACACTGCTCTCCTCGCTCTCCGTGCCGCTCCACCTGCTCTCCCCCCTCTCCTCACCCCTCTCCCCATTCTCACCCCGCTCTCCCCACCGCTCTCCCCGTTCTCAGCCCACTCTCCCCGCGCTCACCCCGCCGCTTTCCCCGCGCTCACCCCACACTCTTCCCGCTCTCCCCATTCTCCCCCTGCCGCCCTCCCCGCCGCGCTGCCCGCGCTCACCCCGCCGCTCTCCCCGCCGCTCCTGCGCAGGCAGCCCGCGAGCGACGCGTAGACGAAGCCGTGACGCGTGTAGGTGCCGCTGCCGCCGCTGGCCTCCCCGCTGCTGCACAGCCGCTCGCCTGCGGGACGCGCCGCTGGCACCGGCACCGGCGGGACCGGGCCCTGCCGGAGCCCCCGGGGCAGCCCCCTCTCATCCCCGCTCTCCTCCTCCCCGCCCGGCCCCGGCCCCGCTCAGCGCCCCCGGCCCCGCGGCGCGGCGCTCACCCGGGACGCAGTACCGTGCTGGAGGCGCCATGTTTGCTACCCGGAGCGTTCCTGCACCCTATTGGCGCCCTCGGCCAGGCCGCGCCGTAAACGTCACTCCTATTGGCTGTCTCCGACCCGGCCCCTAGCGCTGGCTGCTGGGAGTTGTAGTCCGGCGGCGGCGGCGCGGCGCTTCCCGGCAGGCCCGGCGCAGCCGGCGCGCAGGCGCAGTGCGCGGGGCGGCGGAGCTGCCCCTGGCGCCCCGGGCCGCCGGCCATGGAGGCGGCGGGAGGCGGCGCCGCAGGTCGGGGCTGCCCCGCGGGCGGGCGCGGGCGAAGGGGGGGGATGCTGTGGGGCTGGGGGCGAAGGGGGGAGATGCTGTGGGGCTGGGGGCGAAGGGGGGGATGCTGTGGGGCTGCGGGAGCTGGGTGCCGCGAGTGAGCAGGGCGATGCTGTGGGGCTGGCAGGGAGCGGGAGGCTGCTGTGAGGCTGTGAGAGCTGCGTGCTGCGGTGAATGAGGAGCTGGCTGGGCCTGGAGGGGTAATGCGCCATGGGGCTGGTGCTGGGGATGGATGGGGCAGGTCCGGGGGCTGGTGCTGGGGATGGATGGGGCAGGTCCCGGGGCCGCGTGCCCGTGGCTGCCTGTGTGCTGCACTGCAACAGGAGGGCGACCTGGGGCCGGGTGTGGGGCTGGGAGCTGCCAGGCCAGAGTGTCTGGGGGTCTGGCCGCGCACCGGGGCCGCCCCTCGAGCCTCGTGCTGGTGTCTGGCCCGGCCGTGCTGGGGGCCTCAGCGGAGCAGGCGGCTCTGCCAGCCCCAGGAGCTGCCCCTGGCTGCAGCCCTTCCCCTTCCTCAGGCTGCAGGGATGGGATGGAGGCTGCCCAAAGGCTGCGCTGGGTGAAAGTGCCAATTCACATCCCTTCTGCTGTGCTTCTGAGGAAAGCCCTTGGCAGAGCCCGGGGAAAATGTAGGGCAGGGGGTGGCACAGAGGGGTTGCTCATCCTGCCCCCATGTTGTCTCAGAGCAGGAGCATCAGGAAGCCAGAGAGCAGCCCTGCATGTGGCCGGGTGTCCCAGGCTCTGGCTCAGCCCCAGTTAACATGCACAGGGCAGTGAAGAGCCCCGGCACGTGCACAGGGCAGTGAGAAGCCCCTGCTTGTGCACACAGGGCAGCGGGAATTGCGGCACCTGGAGCTGGTCTCCCTGTGCGCTGGGCCCTTCCTCGTGCCCCCCGAGCCCGGCTTGCTGAGGGGCGGCTCTGTGCCCCCCTCGCCTGGTGCCGGTGGGGAGATGCAAACGGTTGAGATACGTAGGGCAGCTGTGGGGCCGGGGCAGCTCCGGAGCTGTCGTGAGTCGCTGGGGGACAGGCTCAGTGGCAGCGCACGGCTTTGAGCCGGCCTGGGCTCGCAGGGAGCCGGGCGGCCTCGCGCCTGCTCAGTGTTGATGGGCCGTGTGTGTGCAGGGGCCGCGGCCTGGCGGATCATTTGCCTCGTGGCGGGGCCAGCTCGGGTTCCTCCTCGCCGCGGTGCCGGCCTTGGGTGGCACGAGGGGCTTGGCGAGCGCTCAACGCGGCCTTGCTGCTCCCGCGCAGCGGCGCTGCCGCCGCGGCTGCCTGGGGCCAGCCCAGGCTCTGCGGTGCTGCGCGGGCTTGTCCGAGGTGGAACCAAGGAAGGAAGGGGGGAATCTGGGTGCTGTGCCCGGTCTCCGGGCATCCTCGGTGAGCCCCTGCCCTGGAAGCGGCCCAGCAGCCCGAGCGCCTTCTCTGGTTTCCTCTGAGTCAGTCTCTCCATCTCGCTGCCCTGGCCTCGTGTGCCCTGGGAAAGACGAGATGGGCCCAGAGAGCGCCGGTGCCCGGTGGTGGAGGGAGCCCCGCGCTCCCGCTCTGCGCCCGTGCGCGGGACGAGAGGCCGCACGGGGCATCCACGGCGGGGCAGGGGGCCGGGGGGCGCATGGGCAGAGCCCCCGAGGCGCCACCGGGCTCGCTGAGCGGTGCCGGTGCCCACAGGGGCGGCGCGGCGGGGATGAGGAGCCGGCAGCGGCTGTTCGCAGCGGGGATGCGCCTGCTGCTCCGGTGCCTGCGGCTGGGCCGGCGGCGGCGCTTCCGGCTCGTGCGGCAAGCGGAGCAGCTGTGGCGCTACGGGCACCTCTGCCTGCGCTCCCTGCTCTACAACTCCTTCACCAACGGCGACGTGGTGCTCGACTCCCTCTTCGAGCCCGTCTACTGGCTGGTGGACCACGTCACGCGGTGGTTCGGGGTGGTGAGTACCCCGGGAGG
Organism: Tinamus guttatus; assembly: GCF_059628265.1. Taxonomy (NCBI): domain Eukaryota; kingdom Metazoa; phylum Chordata; class Aves; order Tinamiformes; family Tinamidae; genus Tinamus; species Tinamus guttatus. Next base: position 7,047,428 of record NW_028288848.1, read on the forward strand.
GTGAACGTCAGCCCCGTGGGGCCCGAGCCGGCCGCCTGCGCGTTGTGTGCCGAGGGCTGGTGTTCGCTGGGTGCTTCAGCTCACGTCCCCGTGGCTGTGCCTGCCCCGTCGCAGTGCTCCCGCAACCCGCTGCCCTTTCCTGCAGGTGTTTGTGGTGCTGGTGATCGCGCTGACGAGCTCCGTCGTGGCCATCGTGTACATCTGCCTGCTGCCCCTCATTCTGCAGACCTACCCGCCTGCCTGGATCTGCTGGCACCTCGCCTACGGCCACTGGAACCTCCTCATGATCGTCTTCCACTACTACATGGCCATCACCACCTCCCCTGGGTACCCCCCGCAGGTGAGGCCAGGCTGGGCCCCAGCTGGCAGCGCAGCCTCTCTGAGGAGCAGGAGCGGTGCTGGCTGCAGGGGAAGCTCTGTGCTGCTCCCCAGTTTGTGCTGTGGACAACTGCTGGGAGCAGCCAGGCACCCGGGGGCATCTTCGTGGGAGGCCTCCTCCAGGACAGGGTGGCTGAGACTGGTGGCACTGGGATTCAGAGTGATAATGTAGCTGCAGGACATTGTCCTCAGCCCTGCTTGGGTCTGGCTTAGACTTACAGGGGAAGGGAGCAGTGTGGGGACAGAAGAGTGCTGGAAGCAGGGACCAGCGCAGGGCTTGGGGACACTGACCCTCTTCTGACCTACGTGCAGGCCAAGGACGATCTCACTGGCGTCTCCATCTGCAGAAAATGCATCGCTCCCAAGCCAGCTCGCACCCATCACTGCAGCATCTGCAACAGGTAGGGTCCCTCGCCCTGCCCCCTGCCCCACATAGTGCCCTCGCCGGGCTGCCGGGTCCCTCGCCGGGCTGCCGTGCCCGCGCCGCTCGGGGCAGCCTGTGGGACGCCTCCCTTCCGCTCTCATGCGCTGCAGCAGGAGCAGGTCCCATCCCCTTTGCTGGCTCCGTGCCTTGTCCCCACGCAGCCCCTGTCCCTGCAGCAGGGCTCGCGGTGGCGCTGACGCCCGCTCTGCTCTCCTCCCTCACAGGTGTGTGCTGAAGATGGACCACCACTGCCGTATCCTCCCGCAGCGCTGACCCGCCGCGCCAGCCCCGCATCCGTCCCTGCTCCTCTCCCGCGTCCCCCGGCCCCAGGAAGGGTGCTGGGAGCCAGGCCGTGCTGGCGGGCCAGGGAGGGTTGCCCTTGTTCCTGCGGGGTGGGTTCATGTCCGTGGCCTGTCACGGTTACACACCTTTAACCCCAGAGGCAGCCTGGCTCAACAACTGCGTGGGGCACTTCAACCATCGCTACTTCTTCTCCTTCTGCCTCTTCATGACCATGGGCTGCATCTACTGCAGCGTCAGCGGCTGGGACATGTTCCGGGATGCCTATGCAGCCATCGAGGTGAGCGGGGCAGAGGCAGCGCCGGCCCCGCTGCCGCCTGCGGTGGGGAGGGCAGCGCTAGCGCGTGTCGACTGCCGGACTGAGCCTGCAGAACGAGCCTGGAGCAGCCCCGGCCTCTCGGTGACTCTGTTTCCCCTCTCCCACCGCCTCTGATGCCCCTGGCTGCCCTGGTCCTGCAGGGGTGCGAGTGGGAAGGGTCTTCTCCTCCAAGCTATGTAACTGGTGCCCTGTGTTTTCCATCCCCTTAGAGAATGAAACTGCTTGAGAAGGAGAGACTGCAGGTGGCTGCCAACCAGGTGGGACATCCCTGCTCCCCAGCTGCTCCAGGCAGCACGGAGCAGAGCTGCCCTGCAGCTGCCTGCAGCCTGGCTCCCTGCTCTGGCTCCTGCTCTCCAGGTAGCTCCTGGCAGGAACAAAGCAGCACCCAGGCTCGTCTCGTGGGTAGCTCTGCTGCGGGCGCTGCCTCCAGCAGTGTGGCAGCTGCTTCCCCATGTACAGAGCCAACAGGCCCTGCCTCGGGGCGAGCTGCGGCCATAGTCCGTACCTGGTTCCATCCCTGTGTGCTGCGGGGTCCTGACCACCCCCGGCTGCTTTCCCCCTCTAACCTGCTGCTTCTCACTCATCTGCTGGCTGTCAGGTGCTGTCCGTGTCTCATGGCTGTCCCAGGCTACCTCGTCATCACCTGGCTCTTGTGTTGGTCCTGGTCCCAGCCCTTTCTGTCCGCCTGATCCCTGCAATAGTCACGGGCGCAGCAGCCCCCAACCTGGCCCTTGCGCTGCAAAGCACTTTGTGTAATCCCCTCCCGTCCTCTATTTTTATTTTTTGCAGACCTACTACCAGACCCCGCCGCCCACCTTCTCCTTCCGCCAGCGGGCTTTCCACAAGAGCATCGTCTACCTCTGGGTGCTGTGCAGGTGAGGGCGCAGGGGCCGGGCGCGAGGGCAGGCAGCGGAGCTCGGCCCTGCATCGCGCTGCGCTTCCCTCTGCCTGCCCCGCGGCCGGGCTGCACCGACCCGCTCTGCTCTGGTGGCTCTGGGGACACAGCGGAGCAGGGAGGACCTCAGCTCCCCGCACCGCAGGATTAGAGCAGAGCCTCCATGCCGTGAGGGCTGCAGGACCCTCAGCTGTGAAGATAGGCTCAGCCCTACCCTCTGTCACACTAGCGTGACCTGCTATCCCCTGCTGTCCCCAGCTCGGTGGCGTTGGCCCTGGGTGCCCTCACGCTGTGGCACGCTGCCCTCATCACCCGCGGGGAGACCAGCATTGAGAGGCACATCAACAAAAAGGAGAGGCAGAGGCTGCAGAAGAAGGGCAAGGTGAGCGCAGTGTCCGGAGGCACCAGGCCAGCCAGGGCAGAGCTGGGCTCCACGCATCCCTTTGGCCTGCAGGTGTTCAGGAACCCCTACAGTTACGGCATCTGGAATAACTGGAAGGTGTTCCTGGGAGTGGACGTGCCAAGGTAATGCCCTGGGGCAGCCCCTCGCTGGCAGGGCAGGGACAGGGTGGCCGGGCACCCCCTGCACTGCAGGGGAGGGAGGATCTCGTGCTCCGTGCTGGTCCCAACTGGCACCATGAAAAACCTGGCCAGCCCTTGGGCCTGGCAGGGCCCAGCACGCGGCTGCCTTGGGGCCCTGTTCACACATTCCTGCCAGGCCCTGGGCTCCCATGGCGGCTCAGGTGCAGGAGCTCAGTCTGTGACAGCTCAGGGATGCGGGTTCCCTGGCCTCCCTCTCCTGAGGGTCCTGCCTGGCCCCCTCGGCGCGGCGCCAAGGCGCGAGTGCTTTGCTGCAGCCTTCCTTCCTCTCCCCCCAGACACTGGCTCACGCGGGTCCTGCTGCCCTCTCCTCACCTGCCACATGGAACAGGGCTGAGCTGGGACGTCCCTCCCTGTGTGAGGGAGCAGCGGGCACCGCTCCTGGCCATCTGAACGTGAGACGGACCTGGCGCTGCAGCCCTCCTCGCCCTGCAGGCAGGGAAGCACAAAGCCAGCCCTCGTGTCCTGCTTGGCCCAAGCAGCTGGCTGAAGGCAGGTGCTGGCACACGCTGCCAGCTGGAGCCAGAGCCCGGGGAGCTCTTTGGACAGCGTCAGTGCCGGCGCTTCTGGCTCCGTGGTGGCTGCAGGCAGCCCCCGGCAGGGCAGGGGGCATGAGCTGCAGGTGCTGCCCCTGCTACGCACAGGTTCAGGCCAGCACCTCGCCCAGCTTCGGGAGGGGGGCTTGAAGGACCATGTATTTCTCCCCCTGCAAGTACTGGCCAGGGAGGCTTTTTACAAATGTAATAATATCCAATAAAGAGGTGTTGTTTTTCTAAGAGTGACTCTCACCTGTAGTAGGGGGAGCAGCAGCCCAGGCCCAGGGCAGCCCAGCTGCTGCCTAGAGCGGCGCAAGGGCAAAGCCCTTGGGCACCTGCCCCTGTCCTGGCTGACGGGCCCAGGAGAAGCAAGGCCTGGCAGGGCAGGGCCACGATGCAGGGGTAGGAGCAGCAGCAGCCCAGCCCGGCCCTCAGAGAGAGGCATCGCAGTGTTACAAAACCCGGGTTTATTCTTCGGGCATGCGCGGCGCCACACACTGCACGGCTGGGCACGGGGCTGCCCTCTCCCCGCGTGTGGGGCCAGCGTGTCCATCAGTGTCCGTGGGTGCTGCAAGCAGCCCCGCTGCTTCCCGCAGGGAAGGTGCTGCAGGGAGGGGCTGCCTGGTGGCCCCCGGCCCAGCGCAGCAGCCCTGCGCTCCGGGAGGCTCTGCCGGCCTCAGGGCAGTCCCGAGGGCAGCGGCCTCGCAGGAGCCTGTCGGTCAGCACAGGGACGGGGCACAGGGCGTTCACCTGCCCGGGCTCCCCAGCAGGAACCTGTGGGGACAGAGATGGGGCCCTGAGCCAGGCTGCCAGCCCCCTGGCTCCCCCCGGCTGCAGCATCGTGCACTCACCACTCGCCCCGCGCTGCCACTGCCTCCTTCCGCACCAGCCTCTTCTTGTCATCCAAGGGTTTGGCCAGCGCCCGGATGACCCGCGGCTTGTACGGAAGCAGCTGGGGGACAGAGATGGCTGTTAGTGAGAAAGCCGGAGGGCTGGGTCCCTCCAAGCCCCTCACACCAGGGGCCAGCAGCCTCCGTGGTGCAGAACTTACCACAGTGAGGGGCAGGTAGGTGAGCGCATGGGCACAGCGCAGGGCAGCGATGCGGACAGCCTGGAAGAGGCAGGAGTGAGCAGCGGGCAGGGGCCAGGGCAAGGCAGAGGAGGGGGGGAAGCACGGGACAGAGAAGGGGTACACGCACCATTGTGGGGCTGGAGGTAAGGCCGAGGACCTTGGTGACCAGCGTGTCGATGTGCATGCTCATGATATGCGGGGCTTCGAGCAGCAGCGGCTGGAGGCAGCTCAGCGTGGAGAGCTGCACCACGCGGTCCGGGCAGGACAGGGCCTCAAGCAGCAGGGAGAGGAGCTGCAGAAGACACAGATGTGATCAAGTCCTCCTGCTGCGTGCGCTGTCACAGTGCCCCCCCAGCCAGGCTGGCCCTCACCCTGGGCAGCTCCGTCACCAGCACAGGTCTGGGGAGGTGGTTGAGCACGTGGGACAGACCCTTCAGGTAATTGGCCTTCACGTCTGTAAAGAGCAGAGGTGGTTAGAGCCAGCGAGGGGAACAAGCAGAGCCCAGTGCAGATCTCTTAGATAGAGGGGCCTTCAGGGGACAAGCCCAGCCCTGCAGGCCAGGCCAGAGGGGCCGCTCACCGGGGCCAGCCCCGTGGAAGCCCTGCACCAGCTTGGGCACGTTGTCAGTGAAGAAGCGCTGGCGGAACATGATGCGCACGGCGGCGTGGCAGCCCTTGTGCAGCACGTCCGGCGCGTCGGCCATGAGCAGCGCGAAGCCGTCGGCCGCCGTGGTGCCCAGCTCCGCGTCAGCCAGCAGGCCCAGCAGCTGGGAGGGAAGAGTGCCCGGGATGAGGCGCTGAGCGCCAGGGGCTCCCACCCAGCTGCCAGGGAAGCGGGTGGCTCCTCCGAGAGCGCCCACCCCACGCAGGGCCTACCTTGTCCGTCAGGCGGGTGCTCAGCGGGTGGTAGCGCAGCACGAGGGCTTTGGTCACCTGTGCAGGCAGAGCAGAGTCAGCATGGGCTGCCCGTGCCCGGGGCCCCCGTCCTGCAGCACACGGGGCGGGCATTACCCAGAGCAGCAGCGTGAGCGCCTGCGTCCGCTGCGGCCCCTCTGCGAGCGCCGGCTCCATCCTGTTCACTGCCAGCTGCAGGATCTCATCCAGCTGCTGCCCTGGGACGCAGAGGAGCCCAGCTGATGATCCCCCCGGCAGCGCTGCACCGGGCCCCCACAGCGGCCGGCCCAGCTCCCTTACCCTCCGCGTGCTTGTTCACCAGCCCTGCAAAGCACTTGGCGGCTGTGGTGGCCGTGAAGGGGCAGTTGCTGGAGCAGCTCAGCGCTAGCAGCTCCCGGAGCAGCCTCTCCTGCTGAGGGATCAGCACCTGAAAGAGACCCGCAGCTGTCACAGCCTGGGGGCTACGACTGCTCCCTTCCTCTCCCCATCGTCCACAGTCCTGGGCAGGACTCTCAGCCACAGCCCCTTCCACCCCATTCCCCCAACTCACAGTGCGAGGCAAGGAGCAGACGAAGGCCATGAGGAGAGCGACAAGGCGGCTCTGGGCTTCCAAGCGCTCCCCACCCTGTGGGGACAGAACAGGACTCACATCATCACAGTCCTCTCTGGCAGCTGCTTCCCCCTGTGCCCATAGTCTCATCCCCTGCCTTTCCTCAGGCACCTCAACCCAAGCACCTCACTCACCCCAAAGGGCTGGAAGGAACAAGGAAAACTGTTCTGGGGCAGGAATGAGACTTCTCCATCCAGGAAGAGGGACACCACATGGGACACGCTCTGGGCAGCCAGTCTAGGAGAAAGGAGACACTGCAATGTGCTGCTCTGGGAGTGTCACCGGAGAGCTCTGGGGTACCTCCCAGGTGGAACGTGAACGAAGGGCCGGGGAGGGGGACCCAGCGTGCCCCTCACTGCAAGGCGATGCTGTGCGCAGCCTCGCAGTACCCGCACCGGCGTCACTCACTCGGGGCTCAGATGAGTGCAGGCGGCGCTGATGACGGGCACCATGGCAGCCAGCGCCTCCTCCTCCAGCAGCGCCTTGCCCAGCGGCGGGTGGGTGCTCTCTGCAGGCAGCGGGATGAAATGGGACATGTTGGCGCCTGCCACAGCCACCCAGCACAACCGGTGACCCACAGTGGCATGGGGTGCTGCAGCTCTGGCCCTGCCAGGAGGGTGCTGAGACCCTACAGCGCCTGTGCTTGCCAGGGGCTGACAACCACAGTGGCACTAGCTGCAGGGTCGCGACAGTGTCAACTGCAGCCTCTGGGACTCCAAAGGGATTCCCAGGACCTCAGAGAGCATGGGGAGCTGCCCCCTGCCCCACTGCAGCCCTGCACCTACCTTGCATGGCGGCCTGCACAGCCATGGCCAGCAGGCAGGGCACCACCGCTTGGTGGTAGTACCAGCAGCTCTCTGCATCCTGCTGGCACTGCAGGGCCACGCGCTGGAGGCTCTGGCACACAGAGACCACGTCCTGGGCGCTCCCAGCCTCACTCCCTGCAGGACACGGGTATTGTCACATCCAGCGGCCACTGCTCTCACCCCATCGGTGCTGGCATCCCGGGGGCAGCACCCAGCTGCGTGTCGACGTTTCCCAGGGGCCACATTACCTCTCTGCAGCTGCCGGAGGTGCCGCAGCAGAACAGGGACGGTCTCCCGCACGATGCTGGGGTGTGTGGATGCAGCTGCCAGGGCCTGCAGGCAGCGCTGCCGCAGGCGGCGCGGCGCTCGGGAGCCATCCTCCTCCTCCCGCTCTGCACAGGACACGCACCTCAGCGGGGGGCTGCAGGGAGCCCGGACCCAGCCCAAGGACATTCGGAGCCCAGAGAACGTCAGTGCGATGTGGGGAAGCAGCACAGCAGAAGTAGCCTGTTCCAAGCCAAAGGGACCCTGCCCGCTCCGCAGCTCCTCCTCGCATGGGTGACCCTGGCAGCGCAGGCTGGTTGCCAGCCCTCGGCACAGCCTTCCCTGTGCCAGCACCATGAAGCCCAAACCAAAGCCCCTGGTGAAGGGAGCCCTGGCAGGAGCTGAGCCAGGATGGGCCTCATCCCTATGCCAGAAGTCAATCTTTTCCCTGACGACCCCTACCTGACTGCAGCTCCTCTCCAAGTCTCGGAATCATGCGTCCCGAGAAACTCTGTGGATGGATGGGGGCCAGGGATCCAGCTGCCTCCATTGCTGCCTCACTGCAGGGTGGGAAAGAATGGGAGAGGGGAGGGGAGGGCTTCAAACTCTGCGTTCCTGGCACACAGGCTGCAGAAACACAGCTTAAAGGCGTCTCCAAAAACCCATTTCTCAGCAATCTGCCCTGTTCACCCTGCTGGAAGGTAAAGCAGAGCCCCCACTTTGACAGGGCCAGGCTTTTGAATTTCCAGTTTAGGAACTGTCTGGTTTCTCTCATAGCTGTTTTACACAGCTGATCCTTTAGCTCACACAGCTCCTGTACCTTCACCCAGATTGCAACCCCTCTCTTCAGCAAAGCCAGGTTTTGTTCCTCTTTCCAGAGCACAGGTGACCAGAATGGCTCCAGCCAGCCCCTCACCTGCTCTGGGAATCCTCCTCATGCAGAATGAGCCGCAGGAGGTGATCCACAACCAGCTCCAGGTCAGAAGGAGACAGGAAGCCTGGAACAAGAGCCATGGAGGAAACCTGCCCTTGGCCAAAGGCAAAGATGCTGCTGTCCTGGCCAGCATCCTTCCCTCTCATCCAGGTTGTTAGCAACGCAGCAGTGTGCCAAACTCCAGAGATACCAGGTGCCCAGCATGAACATGTAGGAGAGAGACCAAGAGTGCCCAGAACTCATGACCTAGCTGGGAAATGTCACCACTTCTCCAGCACAGCCACACACAGCACCAAATCTGAGCCCCTTCCCAGGCACTCACCAGACCTGTGCAACCACATCCCCTGACTGGGGTGACACCTCCCTTTGACCCCACAGGGGAAACAAGACACCAACCTTGCAGAGAGCCCAGGACCGTCATCACCCTGATCCCCACCAGCTGCAGCTGCACGCTGGGGTCCGTCATTGCCGAGAACACCACGGAGCAGAGCGGGGCTCGCAGCGGCAGCAGGACGCTCTCCTCTGCAGACAGAGGCACCGTGTCGCTGCGCTGCCCCAGCACAGCCACTGCCACAGCCCCGCATGGGCCCTTTGTGCGGCCCTGCCGGCCCACAGAGAACAAATGAGATGCCTGGGACACGCTGGAGCCACGGATACGCAGCCACCCAAGCCCGCAGGGAGCTCTCCTCCTCTGCCAGCATAGGAGGCAGGGAGCAGCAGAACCCTTAGCACACTGATGGCTCCAAGGGACCAGCAAACCTCACCTTCCTCCACATGTCCCCACTTCTGATGCAACTCCAGGAAGCCGAGCAGCATTTCCAGGATTGTCCTCCTCTGGCTGCTCTGCAGGGGTGCAAAAGTGTAACCCAGATTGGCATCACCGTGAGACGCTGCTGCGTCTCAGCCCGATGCCGCAAGGCCACAAACAGGAGGGACAGTGGCAGCACAGCGCGGGTGCCGCTCACCTGCGGGTGCTTTGTGTGCTGCTCCAGCAGCAGGGGCACCACGCTGCGCGTGACGCAGTGGCAGGCGCGCGGGGAGGCGCCCGCTGCTGCCTGCAGGAGCTTGGCACTCGGCCACACCAGCTTCATGTCGGGCTCGCACAGATGGTGCCTGCAATCTGAGACGGGCTGGTGTCAGCGCCGGCGGATAACTGGGGTGGGACGCACCGCCGAGCTCGGAGGTACCGCGGCTCTGAGCTGCGGCGTGGCCTCCTCAGAGCTGCCTCCCTCTGCTCCAAGGGCCGCAGTAGCCTTGGACACCCAGACACAGCAGAAAGGAAAGCAAGTCAATTCAGTAGGAATTTTTGACTGTGGCCCCTTTTGCCCACTCCAGTAGTTAATCCCCCTGGGGAAGCCAACACCAACCGGCAGAGCTGAGAGCCAGAAATGAAAGAAAAAAAGTCTCGAAGAGAAGAGCAGGAGATCTGGCTAGGGGATGCCTGCCAGCCTGCCAGTGCCAGGCTCTGTCCAGCTCAGCCGCTAGGAAGCGGGTAGCTATCTGCTGGCTACCTTGCAGGACACTGCTGAGGAACGAGTCAAGGAGGTCCTCGGCGTCGGAGCTGAGCACGGAGCGGGAGAGGCAGGCAGAGAGAGCGTGCAGCGCGGCCAGGCACTCGGCCTCCACCCTCTCGCTCGCTGTCTGGAACACCTGCCGGGAAACGGGACGAGCCGGCGCTCAGCCCAGCCGCGAGGGTCACAGCGCCAGGGCGGGCTGGAGGGCGCAGGGTGGGTCCCGCTTCTGGCGTGCTTTGAAAACGCCACGGGGCACCCCGTGAGCCCCAGGGACACTCTGGGAGGGCCGGCCTGCCCCCACATCTCGGTCGGGGCTGTCTGAGGCTGCCAGGAGCCCTCCTGCGAAGTCTTGGCCAGCAGCAGCCCCGCTGCACTTGCTGGGCACCGCAGTACTCACCTCCCTGCGCAGGGATGACCAGAGGCTGGGGAGGAATTCCTGCAGCTCCTTCTGCCCATAGATAGCACAGCAGGCTGTCTGCAGGAGGGAGCCAGGAGCAGGCCTCAGAGAGACGCCAGGACAGGGACACTGCCCGCCCCAGCAGGCTCCCACAGGGCTGCATGAACCACACAAGGCAGAGAGGAAGAGGAAGGAGTGACAAAGGCCAAAGGAGGACTCTGGAAACTATGGACCAGGTTCTGTAAGGGAGAGTTGCTGACTGACAAAGGGACTTGAAGGTGGCTGGATGCTGCCCTCTGTTAGCAGGCCAGACCAGCTGTGGACTGAAGGCAGAAGGGGATTCTTCCTTACCAGGGTCTGCAGGGAGTCAAGCTTGGCACTTTGCAGGTCTGAGTCCAACTTTTCAATGATCAGAGGGAGCAGGAACTGCAAAGAGAGGCAGTTAGAGTCATCATACCCCTTGCATCACCTTAACATGCACCTCTGTGGCCCAGCGGGGGTGCTCAGCCTCTTCCAAGAGATCTGAAGAGGAGGGATGCCCATGATAGCCTCTTCTCAGGGGGGCGGTACCAGCACCCTCCCTCTGTCCAGGCGAGGGACAAGTGGGACATGGGGGCTACCAGCAGGAGACAGTGGTGCTTGTGCAGACTCCTTGTCCCAGCAGTTCCCATCCCATGGGATCAACAGGGAGCTGCAGCACTATGAAATGCAGTCTGTGCTTGAGGAAGAGACAGGTGCCTGAGAGCTGCTGGGGGGCCACCTACCTCAGCAAACTGGGGTGTAGAGGCCAAAACAGACCGGAGGCTCAGGATTAGGTCTTCTCTCTGGATGCCATGGGGATCATTGGGGGGCTGGAAGGGAAGCACAGGGTTGCTGTTAGGAAACCTCCTATCTCATCTCAGCAATGCTGGTCACCAGAGGCAGCCTGGCATGGGCCTGTTGGCTTGGATAGCACGGCACAGCCACTTGCCCAAGCCTCTTGCCCACCCTCTCCTCCCTCCCATGGGAGGCATGCTGTGTCTCATGTGACATAACACGTGAAAAAAAAAAAGGAAAAGGAATAGGCTATGGCAGGGGGCAGACTCACTCACTGGAGTAAAATCAATGGGGAAGTAGCAGGATGTGACTTCGAACAGCTCCTCCACAAAGGGACCTGCAGTAGGGAAAGGAGGAAGCCTGTGAGCAGGGATGCTGGGGAACAGGGCATCTGTGCTCAGCACCAGCCACAGGCTGAGTCTGCAGCTCCCAAATCACGTCAGGCACAACCCCAAGCCAAGAGCCATCCCTCCTAGAGCAGGGAGAGAAGTGCCACGTGCCCTGAGGAGCTCCGCGCAGCAGGCGCAGGCTCACCCAGAGCGTAGTTCTTGCCAATGAGGTCACGCACGATCTGGAAGGCCACCAGCAGGTTGCGGGGATCCTTCTCCCCGTCCATCACCTGGATGAAGCCGAACGTGAAGTCAGCGCCCAGGCCCTTCAGCTCTGCAGGAGGGAGGAGTGTGAGCAGGAAGGGCTGCAGAACTCCAGACCTCACCCATGTGAGGGTGAAATCAGCCCTGCTCCCCTGGCGCAAGAGCCCTGCCAGGTCTTCCCAAGCAATGCCACACAGCCCCTGCCCCAGGAAGGGAAAAGCACCATCTTTGCAGCCTGAGCAACCCCAGAGCAGTTCTGGCCTTGGCCCCCTCACCTTCCTCCCTGGAGCCCATGAAGTTGGTGATGATGCTGTAGACTGTGTAACGGTCCAGCTGCAGCAGGGACTGCGGGGAGGAGCAAAGCAATCAGAACAAGCCTCAATACTGGCAGCATTGCTAGACAGCACCCAAGGGCACGCACGTGCCCTTGAGCAGCAAGCAGCACTGCCAGCAGCTCAGCTGCTACTTCCCGCCACACAGGTCCCATTTACTATGTGCAAAGAGTGCACATGCTCAGGCGACTGCACCTGAGCACAACTGCACATATACACACCCCAAATCCTGCCACCCAGGGCCCTGCCAGCACAGACAGTCTCAAGAAGTAGGAAAATTTGGGGGTGGGAGTCTCTTAAACCCAGCTTGGAGAACACAACAAAGTTAATTGCCCCAGGAGCAAGAGAAGACAGGGTAAGGGCCAGACATGAACAGTTGATCTTTGCCTTTGCACGCCACCTCTAAGCTCCCCAGGAGCACCACAGTGGTACTGACTGCCACCAGCTCGCTCCTCAGGATAGACACCCAGAGAGCAGAGACAAAAGCTGGGACAGTCGCACTGCTCACCTGCACGTGCACCTCCTGGAAGATGGCTTTGAGCACAGACACTGCCAGCCCTGGCGCCAGCGCCTCACACATGCTCTGCAGAGAGCGAAAGCAAAGTAAGAACCACCACGCCGACGTGGAGCTCCTGCCTGCTGAACAGCAGCCACCTCTAGCGTTATGGCATCCTCCCTACACCCCGGCAGAGCTTGCCACCCTCGCTAACAGGGCAAGACGAGACCCCTGCCTCTCCTGCTGGGAAATGCCAGCCCCGAGCCACTAGCATGTAGCCCACTCCCCAGGGCGCCCAGTGAGTTTTTGCTCCAATACCAGACATATCTCCAACACCAGAAAAATCAAGACAGGACCAGAGGAGACAGGGCAACGTAATGAGGCAGGAGCTGAAGCCCAGCTGGGCTCTGCTTGATGCACTGCCCCGGGCTGCCTGCAGGTGCTGCTCCTCCCCGGCCCCGCTCTGGAGCGTGGCCTGGCAGCCGTGGGCTTGGAGGTCATGGACTCACCAGCGCTCGGAGTCCCTGGAGCACCGCAGGGATCACAAGGTGATGATCTTGCAGCCGGCTCTCATAGAACAGGACCAGATGCAGCACTGCCAGAAACAGACACCGAGGTGCATTAGGACCAGGAACTCAGCACCAGCCCCAGCTCTGCCAAAAGTTGCTGCAGGCTGAACGGTGAACAAACCTCACATTGGTGAACGCGGGGCCTGACCAAGCTCCTGCCACTGCTGGGTGCACTCACCTGCCTCTGACACCTTCTCCCTTCCCCTGGGAACCCACGTGTGACCACAGCGGGGCAGCACCTGCCTGTGGCCCTGCAGAGGCACAGGAGCTACCAGGGATGCGCCTGCCCTGGCCTGCCTGGACACGCGGGCACAGACACGGGCAGGGGCCTGGCAGACGCCGCTCAGGAGGGACGGAGGATGTGGCGGGTGCGGCGCAGCCCCGGGCTCCCGTGTTTGCCTCCACAACACGTTCCCGGGCTCTGAGTCACGGCCCCAGGTGCCAGCGCACGCGGGGCTGGGCAGCGGCAGCAGGAAGAGGACTGGAAGAGCCGGCTGCCGCATCCTGCGCCCACGGGTGCCGCAGGAATCCCTCCTCGGGAGGCAGCCTGGCGCAGCGCGCGCGAGAGCAACTGGGAGAGGAAGCTGATGAGGGGAAACGGGCCAGCCCTCCAGCGCTGCCTCTGCGCCCTCCTCCAGAGCCGCTGGGGACTCGGCTCCAGCTCGGTCCTTCCCCTCTCAGCTGTCCGGGCTGCCAGGCCTCCCGCTGACCCTCCCTGGCACTGCCCAGCCCTCCAGGGCACCTCAGGCCCTTGCCCTGTCATTACAGCCAGGTCCAGTTACACCAGTAGCTCTGTGTGCACCTCCCTCCACACAGCTGCTCTCAGACCTGCCCAAGCCGAACACAGAGGCAAAGGCCAAAGCCCGAGGGCCTTTTACCTCCACCCTTCCCCTCTTGCACCTCACGTACTCACTGTGCCCCCCTGCGCTGCTGGCACTGCTTCAGCTACCCAGCAGCAAGGCCCTCCGCTCCACATCACAGTTTGACAGCACTTACTGGCTTCTCCCACTGGCAGTCAGAAACTAGGCAGCATTTAACACAGCTTAACCTTCTCCTTGTCCCTCCGCCGGGCTCCTTCCCCCGGCTCCTCTTCAGCACCTTCATCCCTACCCTCATCTCTGATCTCTCCAGGCCACAGGGACCCCCCAGAATCGCAGTGGGCAGGCACCAGGTCTGCAGCATGACTTGCTTTGTGAGCGATGGCCTTCCTGCAGTGAACTGCTACCCAAGAAGTCTGACAGGCAGGTACATCCCCCTGCCCTGCCTATGCCAGTGAGCACATCTGTGTGCACAACATCCCCATGTCACTGGGGACACGGGACTCCAGGGCTCTGGCTCATTCAGGGCTCTGACCCAAATTGTGCTGCAAGGGTAGCAAAATGTGTGAGACGCTGCATCCTCCTTGGACTCTGACCCTTGAAATGGTCACAGTGCTAAATCAGTCACTTTGCTGAGTGGAGGACAGGCCCTCTCAGGGCCCTGCCAGCAGTCACCAAAAGGCCCAGTGCAATCCTTACCTTCCTTCTCCTGGAGCAGGGAGTAACACTGGAGCAGGACTTGTGACAGCAGCTGGATTCCTCGCCCTCGCGCCCGAGGATCTGTGTTCTCCAGGCAAGACCTAGCCAATCGTGAGGGAAAAGCCTCTTATGAGCAGGGACACTAGAGCAGGAAACGAACCCCAAGCAAACCCTGAGACGCAGAAGCGCCGCTGCGCAGGCAGGGAACGCACGGCACCTTCCTGCTGCCCTGGCTGCCTGCAGCTCGCAGGCGGGAGCCGCAGCGCGACGCGGAGCCGGCAGCGCGCACTCCTGCTGCAGCAGCCCCACGGAGCCGTGCCCCGGCCCTGCCTGCCACGGCACCTGCTCCGGCCCTGCCCTTTCCCAACTACTCTTGGATTCTGTGAGGACAGAGCCCAGCCTGGCCCCAGAGCCACGAGTGGACTGTAGGATTGCAGGCCTGTGTGGGCAGCACAGCTGGGCAGGGACAGGGGTAGGTCTGGGATAGGTTGTTACAATGCACAATTCCTTCTCGCACATCCTCCTTGCGGGAATCTCCCCTTACATGATGCAAAATGTGTGAAAAGCTCTTCTTACCCAAGGGCTTCCACGACCTGCAGTATAGTCCAGCTTCCATCTTTAACCCCTGCAGAAAGAGAAGAATTAAGAGAATAAATCAAAGACTCTCAGCTACCTCCAGCCCTTCCTGCGAGCACGTCTGGGACTGAGTCTTCTGGATCAGAGTCGAGGGCCGGTGCTGAGGGGAGACCTCCCTGCGCCTCCCCTGCACGGCTGCATCCATTCCCGATGGGCTGCTCCCGGGAGAAGCAGCCTCCCTGTGCTCCGCGGGAGCCCGGGTCTGCAGGCAGCACGGGGCACTGCTGGGAAACAAGCAGCACCCCCTGCCCGTAACCCAGGTAAAACATTCTTTCCACACACAAAAAAAAAAAAAGAAAGCCATGAGATCCACTGTCTTTGCCAGGAGCATTTCTGGGCACTCTGTGAGCCTGGTTTGTTCCCGCATCCTGCTCAAGTCCAGCCTTTGTGACGGGCAGAGCCACATTCTGAGAAGCCTAAAGGTTTCAGTTTGGGACTTTGCCAGGCCTTGTCTCAGCCAGTGTCTCCTGCTGTTGCAAACACTTATTGGCTCTTTCTAAAGCACTTAATTTCATTGTTAAGTCATGCAGTTCATTACAGAGAGGTCTCTGAGGGTGGCAGAAATCACACCAACGTTTTCTGACAGCAGGCAGCTCCAGAGACAGGACTCCACCTGGATAGCAGGGAGAGAGCCTGGACTGCGGGACAGAGCTGCTGCATGACAAACAGGAGGAGCCCCAAGGAAAGAGGAGTCCGAGAGCCCAAAGAGTGGGAGCCAGGAGGTGCAGCTGGAAGGTGCTGGTGAAGTCTGCAAACCCCAGTGCAATGGCAGGCGGGTGCTGTGCACAGGCCCGACGCAGAGTGGGCTGCCAAGACGGCTCATTCACCCCTTCCACTTGTCGGAACCCAGCACCTTGCTCGCAGAGCACAGCTTGGAGAGTTCCAAAGAGCCCTCGAGCCTCCTGCCTGCCCCTCCGTGCAGGGCTGAGACGAACCTGTCTCCACGGCCCCCGCCAGCCTCGCTGCACGTTCACAGACCGAACGCAACAGAGCTGCTGCTCTCCTAACGCACGGGAATGGGCTGAAGCGGAGTGCCGTAACCAGGAGCAAGCGCCGCTGCTCCCCGCGGCTCGCAGCCCCTTTGCTCCGCTCTGGCCTCCCCGAGATCGCTCTCTCCCCTCAGCGCTTTTGCTGTATGCATACTCCAAATCCATCTGTTCCCTCCTCTGCTACCTCCTCTCTGCTTTTGCACGGTGCCTTCTGGACATTAATCATTTCTGTACACTTTCCATTTTAGCCCATCTCCCCCACTCCCTTCAAGCACAAACACAGTACTCCTGGCGAGCTGGAGATGGATTTCTGTAACAGCAGCATCCCTCTCTCCCCATTTTTTAATAAAAACGAGCTCAGGCTCCTTCTGACCCCCACTGACCCGCACAGTCCAAGCTGCCCATAGCAGCACCAAAATCTTCCACTTCCAGGTTACAGTTAATTTAGCACTGGGTGACACATGCGAGAAGCTCAGTGTGTTTCCTCTAACAACCGCACAGAGGCCACCAGGTTAGAAAAACCTCCCCTTTCGCTCAAGAAGTTGTGATTACCGGAGTTACTATTCTCTGGTGCATGATTCTATGCAAGGCCAGAGGGGCCAGGGGACACTCGCCGGCTCGCTTGCCTGTCAAGGCAGGTTTGTTGCCACACAGCTGACGAGAGCTGCAACAGCGGCTGCCTTCCAAGAGACAGAACTTTCTCCTGCACATCTGTGTCACAACCCTAGGAGACGAGAGCAGCTGGAAGGTGACCCTTGCCACCATCATCTCCTGCAAACACATAGACTCGGAGCAACCGTTTCACAACATCTCAAATCTCGCATAGTTTAGTGAATTTCTCCAAATTTCCTTGGTGACTTCTTCATGAAGCAGGACATGGACTGCTTGGTTATCTGCCAGTTGCGCCACTCATCTCATCACCAGGATCCCACGGAGCAGTTTACAACCTATCGGTCTCAGAAAGGCTCTGTAAGTTGCCCCACTGTGTAGGGCAGCCCCTGAGGCCCTTCCTTGCTCTTTCAAATCCTTCCCAGGATGCAGGAGCCAATACCTAGAAATGTGACTGCTCTGCCTGGCCCTAGCCACGTTCCTGAAGCTGCAAATTCCCTAAAGTAACAAAGTCACCAAATTGCTGCTCCAAGTGGAGAGACAAATTATCCAAGGAAACCAAATGCCTCAAGCCTGCCAGGAAGGGGGAGAAACCACAGAAGAGGCAGCCAGAGCCGGAGCCCTGGGGACAACAGAAGGCAGCGCGTGAGGTTTCTCCCAAAGGCAAAGCTGAGCCCTCCCTGCGGGCAGCCAAACCTCCACCTGCACCAGGGCTGTCCCGCGGCTCTCACACCTCAGTCCCAGCCCACACAGTGTGTCCTCAAGCCCTGAAATCCCCATCTGCAGTCCAGGTCATCTCCCTGTGGTGCTGGGGAGCTAACATCTGCAGCCCCAGCTCACGCTCCACGCCAGGGCTCCGAAATCCCCATCTGCCTCATGCACAAAATAACTCTGTGAGCCCTGCATGTCCCAGCACCTGCGTCTGCCTCACCCCCAGAGCCCCCGGCCCTCGTGGTCCCTAACGACTCAGTGCCCATCTCACAGCCACTCCTCGCCCCTAAATGCAGCCCCCGACGTCGCTCTCCGAGCAGCTCCCATCCCGCAGCACTGCCCCACGTCCCATCCCCACGGCCCCGGCTCACGGGCCTTTCTGTGCCCAGGGCTCCTGCACGCCATTCCCGCAGCAACTCCCCATGCCCTGGTTCTGCCCCATGCCGGCCCTCACCCCGCACCCCCATAACCCCCTCCGCCTCTGCCCCACGGCCGCATCCCGGGCCCGGCCCCACAGCCCTGTGCCTCCCCCATGGCTTCGCCCACGGGCCCACATTCACGTGGCCGCGCCCCGCAGCCCATCCCCACGGCGCAGCCCGGCCCGGGGCCCCGGGCGGTACCCGCGGGCGGTACCTGCGGCCACGCCAGCGGCGCGCGGCTCCTGCCCGGCCACGACGTCCCGCACGAGGGCCCCGAGCGCCCCGGGCCCGCCCGCCGCCATGACACCCGCGCCGCCGCCGCGCGCATGCGCCACGGCCCGACCCCGCGCGGGGGGGGGGCACATGGCGCATGCGCAGCGCCGGCGCGCACCCCCTCCCCACTGTACGGAGGGCGAGCGGAGGGTCCCCCGCGGGGGCGGGGCTGCCGCGTACGGCGGGGCGGACGGGGCAAAAATGCCGAAGGAGCGGACGCGCGGACGCGGCGGCGCCGGTACCGGTGTCGGTACCGGTACCAGCGCCGGGCGCGGTGACATGCGCACCTGGGGAGGGCGGAGCGCGGGGTGTCTCCGGCGGCGGGGCGGCCCCGGCGCGCAGAGGCGGGCGGAGCGGCGCGGCTGGACGGCGCCGGGCCCCGTGCCGGGCGGCCCGCGCCGCCGCCGCCGCCGCTGCTGAGCGCCGACATGGGCGGCTGCGTGGGGCGGCCGCGCCGGGAGCGGCCCGCCGCCGGCACCCCGCGCAAGCGGGCAGGTGAGCGGCCGCCGGGGCGGCGGGACGGGCGGGACGGGACGGGACGGGACCGCCGCGGGGCTCTCCGTGCCCGAGCGGCCGGGCGGTGACCGCCGTCCCTGGCGGTGCCGCTCCGGTGCCCCGCGCAGCGCGGGCCGGGTCGGCCCGGGCTGCCGCCTCCTGTTCTGCCCTGGCCCGGCCTGCCCGCGCCCCGGGCGCTTCCCTCCGTGCGGGTTTGTGCCGGGATGTCCCTGGCACCCAGGCTGCCACCCCCGGTGCCTTCCAGTGCCAGGGGGACGTCGCAGCCGGCTGCACGGTGACGCGTGCCATGGAGGTGGCCTCCGCTCCCGGCTCCGTCCGGCTGCCCTCGGCACAGAGCGATCTGTGTCCGGCTCCCTCCCGGCCCCGGTGGCTCCCGGGCGTCCTGCCGCCGGGAGGGAGCGGTGCCCCCACGGGCTGTGCCGGCTCTCCGGGGAGCCCCGCCGAATACCTGCGGGATGGCGCTTGCGTCAGGCGCTTCCCCAGGATGTTGCCACCCGGCGCCGCTCGGATGGGCCGGTGGCACCGCCGCCCCGGCAGGCCCGGCGCCCACGGGCCGGCAGCGAGCGCCGCTGTGATTCAGTGACTGCGAGGCCGAGCGGAGGAGTCATTGCCCCCGGGCTCTGCCCGCCCATGGGTTTTGCATTGCTCGCAGGTGGCCACTCAGCCGTTGTGTTCCGGGCGAGCTCCCTGCTCGGAGAGGTAACTGCTCCTGCACCTCTCCACCTCTGGAATTGCCAGTGTGCGGTGGTGATTCCCAGGAAGACTTGCCGGCAGGCTCTGCTGAGGCTCGTAGTGCTGGAGCCAGCCCCCTGCATTCCCAAATCTGGCCCCGCCAAGAGCCGTGCGGGCGGCAGGGTGAATCATGCCTCCCTTCCCGGCGCCCTCCTCCCCAGCCGGTGCAATAGCAGCACGCGTTGCACCCACTTGATAATTGTTGTGTTTGGAGCCAAGTACTTGAGGAGGCTGGAGAGGAGGAAGAGGAAGCGCCAAGTGTGCGGGTCCCTTCCCCTGGGAGCCAGGCTGCAGGCGGCCGAGAGGAAAAGAGGATTTTCCGGCCGGCTCCATGCGAATCTGCCTTAGCAAGAGCGGGCTGAGCTCGTGCATGGGGCTTTGGGGTGACTGCTCCTGTCTCCCAGTCCACCAAGGGGTTTCGGGACGTTGTCCGAGGGCAGCGGACGCAGTGCTCTGCGTGGAGGCATCTGGCTCCGCGTGCCTGGTGGCCCCAGGGCTACTTTCCAGGGCACCCTACGGAGCCGTCTCCCGCCAGCACGTGCGGGCAGGTCGCTCCTGCCGGCCCCAAGTTCATGGGCTTGGTGCCCAGAGCCGCGCGGCCGCCCGCATGGCCCTGCTGGCGCCAGGTGAGCTGCTCCCCGTGCCGTACCCGGGGAACGCTCCCGTGCGCCTGGTCTATGCAGGAGCCCCCCGTTCTCCCCTGGGGTTGCAGCCCCCACGGCCCCAGCGCGCTGCAGGTGTCTCCTTGCAAGCTCCTTGCGGGCGCAGCGGGGCCCCGGCCCGGCTGTTTGCTCGGCGCCGTGGGTGTGCGAGGCCCTTGGCAAACACCTCCGCGCTGGCGCGGTGCCGCGGCGCTGGGAGGGTGGCAGCCGCCGGCTGCTCCGGGTGCAGTTTTCCAGCGGCGCCCTTGCAAGGTGAGCTGTGGCGGAGGGGCTCTGCTCGGCCTCCCCTCATCCCTGAGCTCATCCGCTTTCCCGGGCGCCTGCGGCTGCCACGGTGTCTGGTTGCAGGGCCGCGGTGGCTGGAGCACTTCGCTGCCGCAGTCCCCCCAGCCCGGAGCCGTCCCTGCGAGGCTCCCCGTGTCCCTGCTGAGCTCCTGGCCAGCTCGTCTTTCTCCACCAGCGCCGCGGTGTCCCTGGCGGTGTCGGCCGCCTCCGCGCTCTCGGAGCGCCTCCCCGCCTCGGAGCGAGGGCAGAGCGCCTGTGCGCCCTGTCCCAGCCAAGGGCACGGGCCAGGGCAGCCCTGGGGCTCCTGCGGGTTTGCCCAACCGGCAGCCCGTGCAGCCCGTGGCAGAGCCGGACCGTTCCCAGCGCGGTTCCTGCCCTTGCTCGCGCAGTGCCGGAGCCGCTGTGGTGGGTGGCAGAGGGTCGCACCTGCGGGTGGGGGTGAATGGAGGGTGCAGCTGCCCCTGCCCGCAGCGCAGGGATGCGCAGGGACCTGCTGTGGGACGGGAGTGCAGGGACAGCAGGTCCTGTGGCTCGGCTGCCCTGGCATCCCACCACGCAACCCATATGCCCAGACACTGCCTGCCGAGACCCTCCACGGCCCCACGTGGATCCGGCATTCCGCTTCCCCTCCTCCTGCACCGGGCTGTTGTAAGCAGCTCCCTGCCCTCCCCTTCCTGGGAGAGAAGGCTCCTGAGGAGGGGACAGCCATGGGCCGGCCTGTCCCTGCCCAAGCTCCAGTTGTGCCACCTCAGGCGGCCCCTGGCAGGGCTCCCGATGCAGGTGACCGCCATGTCCCTGGGCAGCCAGCCGCAGCCGCAGGGCTGGGGGCAGGAGAGGAGCGGGGCTGCGGAGGGGACGCTGGCTGGCAGGTCCCGCTGGCGGTGCTGCTGGTGTCCCGTGGTGCAGGGCAGGGTGCTGACACGCTGTGCTCTGCGGCCGGGCAAGCCCTGGGGCAGGGGAGCTCCCTGCTGCACCCAGGTGTGCCGGGGACATCCCCGACCTGGGATGGGGCGATCCCGAGGTGCCGGAGCAGGAGCTGGTGATTCCAGGCAGGGCTGAGCAGCAGGACGGGGGCACGGGGGGCAGCAGGACTGGGGCACAGGGGGCAGCAGGACCGCAGCCCGGGAAACGCGCTGCAGCCGCATCCTGCTGGACTGAGGCCGGGCACAGCCGGACCCGCGTCGAGGTGCTGCCGGCACAGCGGGTTGCACAACGGGGCCAGGAATAGAGCAGCGCGAGGTGATTAGAGGCTGCGGGCGGCGATAAGCAGAGGCTTAGCTGCTGCCTACCTGCGGCTCCGTGCGGGGCCCGTCCTGCTCCTGCCTCCCACGCTGCCAGGGCGGGAGCGCGTCCGGCCCCACGGCCATGGCCCGACTTCCTCGCCCCAGCCAGCCTTGGCCTGCACGCCGGCTGCTTCCCTTCCTGGAAATGAAGCAGGGGCAGCGGCGCGGGCCGGGGTCCCACAGCACACGCGCTTCCCCTCTTTTCCCAGCCAGCGCGCGGGGTGGAGGGTGACAGCACCGCGACGGTGCCTTGCAATGGGGACCTTCCCCGAGAGCCTGGTATCCCCGCCTGGTTGGCCTGATGTCCCCACCTGGCTAGGACGAGGAGGGGTGTCAGCGATGCCAGAGGCGGCAGGAGCAGGGCTGGAGACCTTCCCCCTTATCCCTGCACTCCTCGAGGTGCCCGTGGTGGCCCCAGTGGCGGAGGCAGCGGGAGGGCCCCGACCGGGCTCTCTGGCTCTGCCAGGCTGGCAGCTCCGTGTTCCGCATCCCTCAGGCGGGTGCCGGTGCCATCCCGGGGCAGGTGCCCTCTCTGACCTTGCTCCATCCCGTGCCGCTGCAGATCCCTCCTGCCCAGCACCGTGACTGCTGAATCGGCAGCGCCGGCTGCGGCCGCCTGCCCGGCTCCCTGGGGGATGCGGGTGCTGCTGTGGGCCCCGCTCAGCGCCCTGCTCCCAGTCCTGCTCCTCTGGGGGGCCGAGCTCTCCTGCGCGCCGCGGGGTCCCCGCGATGGGCGCTGGGGCCGGTGCTCTCTGTGCAAGCCGGCCCCGCGCTGTCCATCCTGCACAGGGCCGGGCAGGAGGGCGCGGGGGCTGGCGCGCCAAGGGGACGGGGTCCATCGCGTTGCTCTGCGCTTGCCCAGGCAGAGGCCGCTGGGCGCACAGCTCAGCGGGACCGCCTGCCCCTCGTGCACCGCTCCGTGCGCGTGCAGGCGGGTGGCGTGGGGCCGCAGCAGCCCTCGGGGTGGTGCCGCGTGTGTCACCGTGCAGGCGCGCAGCCTCCTTCCTGCGGGGCTCGGGGCTCCGTCCGCTCTGCACATCCCCCCCGGCCAGCCCCACGGAAAGGGGAGGCAGGAAGGAGCAGTTGTGGCACATTGTCCCCTGCTCAGCTGGGAGTGACAGCAGCTCCTTCCTGCCCCATGCTTCCGGCCCTGCCGTGGGGCTGGCAGGACGCGGCTCTTCCCACGGGGCGCGGGGAGCCACGCGGTCACCCGGGCACCACCTGGCGTCGGTCCCTGCAGCCCCAGCGCCGGGTGCCCACGTGGCCGGGGTGACGCCAGAGAGGACCCAGGAGTCCTGCCCTTCCCCCTGGGCCACGGCTCAGCCCCCGTAATCCCTCTCCCACGCCGAGCCACCAGCTTATTCCCTGGCTAATTCCCGAGCTATAAATATTGCCTGCCTCAAAGGGCCCAGGCCTCGTGGCCACCCCGCCAGGGAAGAGGCCAGCTCGGTACGGCCTCACCAGGCCCCTCCACGCAGGGCACGGGGCGAGGGATGCAGTGGCCGTGGGGCCCTTGGGCAGGATGAGCCCTGTCTTGTCACTGCTTTGGGGACTGTCCTGTGCCTGGCAGGGACATGATGGGGGGCACGGAGCCCTTCCCTGGTGGCGGGGGCCACCTGGAAGCCCTGTGCCACAGCTGAGCATCCCGCCCCCTCGCAGGCCGCAACGAGCCCCTGAAGAAGGAGCGTCCCAAGTGGAAGAGTGACTACCCCATGACGGACGGGCAGCTGCGCAGCAAGCGGGACGAGTTCTGGGACACGGCGCCTGCCTTCGAGGGCCGCAAGGAGATCTGGGACGCCCTCAAGGCGGCCGCCTACGCCGTGGAGGCCAACGAGCACAGCCTGGCCCAGGCCATCCTGGACGGCGCCAGCATCACCCTGCCCCACGGTGAGCAGCGGGGTCAGGGCTGGTGGAGGGGGTGCTGCCCGCCCCACGTCCTGGGGGAGCCACGGGCACAGCCCTGGGTTGGAGAGAGGCCACGGGGCGCAGGGCTGGCTCTGTGCTGTTGCATGGCGTGGCCCTGTCCCGCGCGTGCCCACAGCCTCTTCCCGCACTGTCCCCAGGGTCGCTGACCGAGTGCTACGATGAGCTGGGCAACCGGTACCAGCTGCCCGTGTACTGCCTGGCGCCGCCCGTCAACCTGATCCTGGAGCGGAGCGAGGAGGAGAGCGCGGAGCCCGTGGAGCCGCTGCCCAACGCGCGGCGGGAGTTCGCCCTCAAGGTGCGCCTGTCCACGGGCAAGGACCTGCGGCTCAGCGCCAGCATGAGCGACACTGTGGGGCAGCTCAAGAAGCAGCTGCAGGCGCAGGAGGGCATCGAGCTGGCCTGGCAGCGCTGGTTCTTCTCCGGGAAGCTGCTCACCGACCGCACGCGCCTGCAGGACACCAAGATCCAGAAGGATTTCGTCGTGCAAGTGATCGTGAACCAGCCGCTGCCGCCCAGGAACTGAGCGCCCGCCTGCACAGGCCCGGCAGAACGGGGCAGGCCCCGGCAGCTCCCGTCCCACACGGGGCACAGCAGCAGCCCCAGGGTGCCCTGGCGCCCGCGTGGAGCAGCCCCACTCCCCTGTGCAGAGCTCCCGGGCCCAGGGGGTGCCTCAGGCTGCGCGGGGCTGTGCGCGCCGCGGTGCCCCTCGCCGACGGGCACAGGGACAGGCGCCTCGCTGGCTGCAGAAGGGGCAGGACCCGACGTCCCGCGGGGTCGGGGTGCCCGGCAGCACTCCCGCCAGGGAGAGGCCATGACCTGCTGCGCCTGCCCTGGGGGCCGGGCTGCTGCTCCTGGTGCCCGGCGCGCTGGGCCGGCTGGAGATGTCTCCCCGCTGTACATAGTCCGTGTATTTATCAATAAAGCCTTTTCATCCTTGCTCCCGGCCTGCGGGGCCGTGTGGGCCCGCCAGGGTGTCTGTCCGGGGTCCTGTCCCACCTCGCTGTGTTTCAGCACCGTGGCTGACAGCAACGCTCTGCCTTGCTGCACCTGGGGTCTGGCGCCCAAGGGCGGCCCTGGCATTTGGCCAGCGTTTCCCAGAGAGGGTGACACGTGCCCGTCCCTCCCTCGCCTCCGGTCCAGTCCCAGTGGCGGGTGCCCAGCGCATTAACTGTCCCAGCACAGGGCAGCGCTGGCCTCATCTTACAAATGAGGAAAGCAAAGCCCAGGAGGGCCGAGCTGTGCAGCCGCTGCCAGGAATAGCTGCCAGTCCTGGCCTCGCGCAAGCCAGCTGCTGCCAGGCTGCCCGTGCGCCCGCCGGAGGCCGACCGGACGCCTGGGCCCAGCGGGGCTGCTTGGGACGCTCCCCGCCTGAGGTCATCCTCCAAAGCCGGGGGCAGAGCCACGGCCTCGGGGAGCCGCAGCGGGAATGGGGCGATGGGCACCGAGCGGAGCATCCCGTGGCCGCTGTCCCTCAGCTGCGTTGAGGCTGCCGTGTGTGGCACAGCCTGGCACGGGGGTCCCATGCGGGCGGAGCGGCAGCGGGCCCCGAGGCTCTTTAAGAGCGCGCGGGCGCTGGGGGGTGAGCCAGGGGCACCAGAAAGCAGCAGGGTGAGCTCATGGCAAAGCTGCCCCAGTCATGTGGAGCAGCCACAGCTGTCGGTGCCCTTGGGCAGCGGGACGCAGCGGCGGGCGGCATAAAAAGCCCCGCGGCCAGCACGGCCACCCGCAGCCCCACGGCCAGCGCCGGACCCCCCCCAGGACCACAGCCACAGCCATGGAGCCCGACGTGCAATGGGCCACGGAGCTCATCGAGCAGAAGCTGGCGGAGGAGGAGCAGGTGGGTCCTGGCCCCGGGGCGCTGGGTGCGACGAGAGGGGCCGGTGCTCAGCCCCCCGCACCGTGTGTCCGTGCAGAAGCTCAAGGTGGAGGGTCCCCGGGAGCCGCCGCCCGTGGAGCGGATGGACACGCCGGAGCTGGAGGAGGAGAAGCGCCGCGGCCCCCGGAACCGGGGCGTTGAGGCCCTCAAGGTGGGGGCCGGGCACAGACGGGGGGGAGGCTGCAGTGCATGGGGGGCAGCGCAGCCCCCACAGTTTGTGCTGCTCCCAGCGCGGGGCTCATGGGCAGCACGTGCCCCCCAGGGCCAGGAGCGCGTGCGGAGGAGCTCCGTGGACCTGCGGCGGGAGATCATTGACGTGGGGAGCATCCAGCACCTCATCGAGCTGCGCAAGCAGCGCCGCAAGCGCCGGGAGGAGAGGGCGGCCACCCCCGAGCCCCCGCCGCCACCCGAGTCTCCGGAGATCGTACGTGGGGGCATCTCCGGGATGGGGAGCCAGGATGCGGGTAGCGGCTGTGTCCTCCACGGGGACAGCTGGGTACAAAAAGCCCCACACCGTCCCCATCCGGTGCCATGTCCTGCCTGCCCTGCCCCCAGGAGGGCCCTGTGGAGCCAGAGACCTTCCTGCGAGCCGCCGTCCAGGGAAAAATCCGCGTCATCGAGAAGTTTTTGGCAGATGGAGGCTCCCCAGACACATGTGACGAGGTAGAGCTGCCCGCAGGCTGGCGTGCCTCTGGCATGGCGCCCCCATGATGGGCACCCGGGCGCGGAGCTGTGGGGGGATGTCACCGATGTCCCGCTCGCCCCACGCTGCTGTGCCTGGCTGCGCCCATGGTGACGACTGGGGGCAGCAACCAGCACGGCTCCTGCTCCCCCAGTTCCACCGCACGGCCCTGCACCGCTCCGCGCTGGAGGGACACATAGACATCCTGCAGAAACTGCTGGACAGCGGCGCCACCGTCGACTTCAGGGACCGGGTGAGCTTGGGACCCCTGCCCAGAGCAGCAGCAGTTTGGGGTCCCCTGTGCCTACACATGGGGCCGGGCAGGAGGTGATGCTCTGTGAGGAGCATGGAGGTGCCACGGGCCAGGCTCGGCCTGGGCACGGACACAGGAACATGGACAGGGAGCGGGGCCAGGCTGGTGGTGCCCCTCGCCGTGACCGGGCTCTGCACGTGCAGCTGGACTGCACTGCCGTGCACTGGGGCTGCCGGGGGGGACACCTGGACGTGGTGAAGCTGCTGCAGGACCGCGGCGCGGACCTCAACCTGAAGGACAAGGTGAGGCGGGACACGGGGGCCATGGGGCGCTGGGCACCGCGGGGCACAGCAGCCGTGAGGGCGGCACTGATGCCGCCCGGTGCATGTCTGCCCCTGGCCCAGCTGCTGAGCACCCCCCTCCATGTGGCCACCCGCACCGGCCACCTCGACATCGTGGAGCACCTCATCCACTGCGGGGTGCACATCAACTCCGCGGACAGGGTAAGGGGCAGCCGGGCCCCGCGGTGGCGCCGGGGCCACCCAGCCTCCCAGCTGGCATTGCCTGTCCCTCCCGCAGGAAGGTGACACGGCTCTGCACGATGCCACACGCCTCAGCCGCTACAAGATCATCAAGATGCTCATCCTGCACGGGGCCGACATGATGGCCAGGAACATGGTGAGCACGGCAGCGTGTGGGGGCCCGCGCTGGCCTGGCCGGCCTCGTGCCCAACCACCCTCTGCCCGCGCTCCCAGGAGGGCAAGACCCCCACGGACCTGGTGCAGCAGTGGCAGGTGGACACGCGCCAGGCCCTGGAGACCAAGGAGCGGCCGCAGGAGGAGACGGAGGTCCCCGCGTGACGGCGCCGGGGCCCAGCTTGGCTCTGAGGGGCTGCCGGGACTTTATCCGTGTTAATAAAACCTGGCGAAGCGCAGTTTGGCTCCAGGGCTGGTGGCCGGCCGTGAGCATGTGCCTGGGCAGCGAGGTGGCTGTGGGCAGAGCGGAGTTATCTGGCTGCCTCGCATGGCATCAGGCATCCACAGAGTCCCCAGGGCCACCAAGGCGCATTGTGGCAGCATTGGCTGGCCGCGGGAGCTGGCTGCGCTGCACCCGCTGCAAGCTTCATGCTTGCAATGCTACAGACGCCGCGTGAATCCGTGGAGGAAAACTCGGGTGAGGGCTGCTCCGGGCACCAGCTGCTCCACGTGCGGGCTCTGGAGGGGCGGGAAAGGACCCCTGGCCTGCGCGGTGCCGCCCCGGCGCTGCCCCGGCTGCCCAGGAGCCCTCCCGATCTCATCAATCATTAACAGTCCCTTGGGGTGGGACTGCCATGGCGCTCGGTGCACGGCTCTCCTCGCTGCTCCGGCCGGCGCTGCGCCGCGGGCTCAGCACCGCGCCGGCCCCGCCACCCGCGCTCGACCTGGCCGGCATCTACCCGCCCCTCGTCACCCCCTTCTCGCCCACGCAAGACGTGGACTATGCCCAGCTGGAGGGCAACCTGCGCCGCTATGCCGGGCTCCCCTTCCGAGGTGAGCGTGGCCCCGTTGCGCCGCGGGCTCCTTTGGGTCTCCTGGGGGCTGCAGCGGCTGCAGCCCGGGGCCTCCTGCCGGACTTTGCTCCTGGGCTGGCAGCTGCTGGAGAGGCCTGGCAGGGCACGCGCTGTGCCCGCATCCCCTGAGTGCTCACGCAGACACCCCATCGCTGGCACACACTGCACCCGGCCGGGGCACCCTCGGCCCCGGCTGCAGCTCTGTCTGTTGGCAGAGGGAAGCGATGGGGGCACCCAGCCCTGCTGGCACCCCGGGCTCCCAGCCCAGCAGCACGGCAAAGGTGCTGGCTGCCCGTGCATGCGGAGGGGCTCTGCGTGCCCCAGCGAGGCAGCCCTGAGCCCAGGGGCACGCGGGGCAGCCCCAGGCCCTGCTGCTGCCCACGGCGCTGCCCGCACGCTCCCTGTGTTGCAGGCTTCTTGCTGCAGGGCTCCAGCGGCGAGTTCCCCTTGCTGGCGCCCCGCGAGCGCCTGGAGGTGCTGAGCTGTGCGCGCCGCGCGCTGCCCGCGGGCCGCCTGCTGCTGGCCGGCTCGGGCTGCGAATGTGAGTGTGCGGGGAGCGCGCTGGCCGCCGCGCCGTGCCAGGGACCCCGCGGGCACTCACCGCGCCGCCTCCTCCGCAGCCACGCGCGCCACCATCGAGATGACCAATAGCGTGGCGGAGGCAGGGGCCGATGCGGCGCTCGTGGTGACCCCCAGCTACTACCGGGGGGCCATGAGCAGCGCTGCCCTGGTGCGGCACTACACGGAGGTGAGCGCCGTGCTCCGTTGGCCTGCAGTGCCGCACGGCGTGCCACGCTCGCGGGCATCACGGCTGAGACCTCCCCGCTCGGTGCATGCAAGGTGGCCGATGCGTCCCCTGTGCCCGTGGTGCTCTACAGCGTCCCAGCCAACACCGGCCTCGACCTGCCGCTGGAGGCCGTCCTCACCCTGGCGCAGCACCCCAACATCGTGGGGCTCAAGGACAGCGGCGGGGACGTGAGTGGGGTGCCACTTTCCCTGGGCAGCAGGGAACCCGGGGCAGTGAACCTTGGCTCCGAACGGTGCCCGGGGACACAACGTGTCTCCCCCCAGATCACCCGCCTGGCCCTCATCGTCCACAAGACGCGGCAGGAGCGTTTCCAGGTGCTGGCGGGATCGGCTGGCTTCCTGCTGGCTGGCTACGCCGTGGGTAGGTGCCAAGCGGCCCTGCTGGGCCCAGGGAGGTGGCCCTGGGGCTGGGAGCACAAGGTGAGCAGGGAGAGAGCCGGGCACAGACACCCGTGTGCCCCCAGGTGCCGTTGGGGGGATCTGCGCCCTGGCCAACGTGCTGGGGGCCCCGTTGTGCCAGCTGGAGCGGCTGTGCCAGGAAGGGCGCTGGCAGGAGGCCCGTGACCTGCAGCACCGGCTCGTCGAGCCCAACGCGGCGGTGAGCGAGCCCGTGCCGGCTGGGAGCGAGCGCCAGCTTCCCCAGGCCGGGAACGGCGCGTCCCCTGGCACCGGACCCCCAGCGTCCCAGACACAGGCTATTTATAGGCGGGGACGGGGGAAGCGCCGGTGGAGCTGGCGGCGACGTCCCCTGCACGGGGAGCCCCGTCCCTGCCTGGCTGCGCCCCTGCCCACAGGACGCACCGCTGCCCGGCCCACCCGCGTCTCTGTGGGAGCCCGGGGCTGGGTCGAGTCTTGGCACCCATCTTCCCACAGGTGACCCGCCGGTTCGGGATCCCGGGGCTGAAGAAGGCCATGGAGTGGTTCGGGTACCACGGGGGCCCGTGCCGCGCGCCCCTGGCCCCGCTGAGCCCCGGCCAGGAGCAGGAGCTGCGGGAGGCCTTCAGCTCCAACGGCTGGCTCTGAGGGGCTGCCCTCGGCTCCCCTCGCCACAGGAACCATCCCACGGCCTCCCATGCCCCTGCCCACGGCAGTGCCAGGGCCTCGGCCCGCAGGGTCCCCAATGTTCCTGCTTGTGGAGGGGGTGGCAATGCCCCCCGAGCATGCTGAGCTGGGAATAAACTGGAATGCCGCCTCCGTGCAGCCCCTGTGTGCCCACGTCCATGCCCGCGGACGCCGCGCCGCAGCAGAGAGGAGACGGGTCGGCGTTTGGCAACGCGCTTTACTGAGCTGCGGCCCGTGCGGGCGGCAGTGCAAGGCAGGGGCACAGCAAGGCACGGGAGCGGGGCGGGCGCAGAGCCGCCGCGAGGGCACGGCCCCACTGCGGCCCCAGAGCTGCCGGGACCCTGGGCCGGGGCACGGGGGGCACCGGGGGTGCCTGCGGGGGAGAGGAGAGGGCTGCGCGTGCTGTGTGCCCCACGCGTGGCTCCGTGGGGCCCGGGCTCCTTGTTCAGCCTCGCGCGCCCTGCGGCTCCCGGTGCCGGTGCGGCCGCTTGGCACAGCGAGCAGAGGGCAGGGTCCTCGAGCCTGAGCCAGGCCGGGAGCGGGCACGTGGTCCAGCCAGCTGCCCGCTGCCCCCCGGCCCAGCACGCAGGCAAGAAGGGGTCCGGGCCCGTCCATCCCGTCCCTGAGCCCCCACAGCTGCTGTCCTGGCGCCCTGCCTGGAGCCTGGCATGGGGCACAGGGCTGCCAGGGCTGCGGCCAGCGGGAGAAGGCACCAGGGTGGCCCCGGCACGCATAGGGCCCCACAGCCCCCTGGCCAGAGGAGCAGCCGGGAGGCCGTCCCGGGCACCGGTGCGCCGGGCTGCCCTCATGCTGTGAGGTTGTGCGCGGACTTGGAGGCGCTCTGGGCCCTCTGGATCACGGCCTGGCACTTCTCGCGCCGGAGCAGCTTGTTGTTCTCAAAGAATCCCTCATTGCGGGGCACCCCATGGGAGCCGTCGGGGAACGTCAGGAGACCTGCGGTGGGAGCGGCCGGGAGTCACGGGGTTGGGGCAGCGCACGCCAGGGATGGGACTGCACGGACACAGCGGGAGACACTGAAGGGAAGCACAGGACACCAAAGGGAAGCACAGAAGGGGCGACCGAGGGGCATGGGGGCAAGCGGGGGCCATGGTGAGCGCTGCACCGGGCTGCCCGGCGCTCCCAAGGCCGCATGCACCGTGCCAGAGCTGCCGTATCCTGGGAGCTGGCCAGGGCCTCTGGGGCACTCACCAAAGCCGTACACGCGCCCGCCTTTGAACTCGCCCTCGAAGGTCATCTTGTCGCAGCGGGTGAAGACGCCGACGCCATTGAACTTGCCCTGCACGAATTCCCCCTCGTACCTGCACGAGGCGGCGCTGCTTTCAGCGGAGCCGAGGCTGCCGCGGGCTGGCCGGGGTTGCTGCGGCGCCCGCGTGCTCACCTGGAGCCGTCCGAGAAGGTGAGCACGCCGCAGCCATGGAAGAGCCCGTTCTCGAAGTGCCCCACGTACGCGGTGCCATCCGCAAACGTCAGCTGGCCGATGCCGTGCCTGCGACCTACGCAAAGGCGGCAGCGCGGGGTGCGAGGGGAAAGCGCTGCCTGTGAGCGAAGGGGCCGCATCTGGCACCCCACAGCACGGCACAGCACGCCCCGCTCACCTTCCTTCCACTCGCCGCGGTACTCCTCGCCACTGGAGTAGGTGAAGGAGCCTTTGGTGAGGGTCATGGCGACGGCCTCCGCGAGGGCCAGGCAAGGGCTGCAAGGGACAGAGCCGGCTGCTGGGCACGGGGCAGCCGCGCAGCGCCCGCTCCGCCACCTGGGGCTCCTGCAGCTTCCTGGAGTTGCTCCTCCTGTACCAGCGCAGAGGCAGCGGCGCGGGGCAAGTGCCTGCACCGGCGCCGGCAGTGGAGGAGGTGACCCCGGCTGCCAGCCCCGCTGAAACCGCAGCTGCCGGGTTCGGGTTGCTGCCGCCCGCTGCCGGGAGTGCAGCAATGCGGGTCGCAGCCCCTGAAACACGAGCGGGCGGCAGGAACTGGAGCCCGATGGCAGCTGGGTTTGGCGCCAGGGTCCACGTGCGGGTCCCCTCCTCTATGTAGAGCCGGTGGGGACACTATGGGGACCCCCACTGTGGGGTCACAGGCATCTAGTGTCTCTGCAGGGTCCTGCGCCCAAGCGGGCTCTGACCGAGGGGCTACACCAGGCTCGGTGCCAGCACGGGGGCTGGGGGGGCTTCCAGCACCAGCTGCAAAGACCCATTGTGGAGCTGCCGTGAAGCCCGGTGGGCACTGCCTCCCCGGCTCAGCTGGCAGCACCGGACACCCCAGGGGACGCCAAGCTCAGCTGTGGGAGCCAGCGGGGAGCAGCGCTTGGAAGGCCTGCGGTAACTTGCCAGGGCTTTGTGCCCTGCAGAACAGCGGCTCCCAGGCCACGGCAAAGCAGCGAGGGAACAGTGCTCCCTGCCGACGGCAGGAGCGGCCCGAGGGCTGCAGCGTGGCTCTGGGAAGGGTGGCTCCGGGAAGGACTGGCTCAGCCTCTGGCAGTGCCAGGAGGGAAGGCACAAGGAGCAGAGGGAACAGGAAAAGGATCCCTCCTCCTGCACAGCCAGCGCCCGGACCCAGGTGTTCATGGGCTGGTTGCCCCTTGCATGCGCAATGGCCGCAGCAGCCAGGGCAACCAGCCCGGGCAGGTGACTAGGGGCCATGGCCGCAGCTCCGCGCTGCCGGCAACGCGTGCACCTCTGCGTGATGCACGCGCGCCCCGCACAGGCCATGCACCCACGGGTGACGCTTGCAAACCCCATGTGGGCCATGCACCCACAGGTGTTGCACACACCCAGGCCATGCATGCACAGCCCTTGCAAGCCATAGGGATGGTGCAGGCACATCCGACGCAGACCTCGCCCCCAGCGGGTGAGGCACCCCACGGCTCAACCAGGCCATACACCCACGGGTGCTGTATGCAAGACCCATGCAGACCGTGCATCCATGGGTCTTGCGTGCACACCCCACACTGGTTACGGATCCATGAGCCATGCAAGCATGACTCACACAGCTCAGGCACCCAGGGCTCCCACATGCACATGCCCCACATGCAGTGCGGGCCATGCACCCGGGGGCGATGCATGCACCCCACCACGGGGACCATGAACCCAGCAGTGAAGCATGCAGCCCATCATGGGGCCATGCACCCAGGACGATGCATTCACCCCACCATGGGGACCGTGCACCCGGCAGCGATGCATGCACTTCCACCGCGGGCCATGCACCCAGGGGCGGGCCGGGCGGGCGGGCTCGGCACCGCCGCCCGCGCTCACCTGGCTCCGCGCTCGCCGCCCGCACCGCTCCCCACTGGGGTCCCGCCGAGGGGCGGCGGCGGCGCGGCCGCCTCCCTGCCCGGCCCCTGCCTCTCCGAGCGGTGCGAGACCGCCAGGGGACATCCCCGCGCTCCGTTGGCTGGCTCCATGGCAACCCACAGCAACGCGGCTCCTCATTGGCCTGCTCCGCAGCGCCCCGCTCGTGCCCGCCGCCATCTTTGTGTGGGGCAGAGCGGTCTGCTGGCCCATGGCGCCGCCGAGGGGCGGTGGATTCTCCGCCCCATCTTTGTGAGGGGCAGTGGGGCGGAGAATCACCCCACGAGCCTCCAGAGCGGCCATCTTTGTGCAGGGCACGGGGCTGCAGTGACGGCGGCTCTAAAGGCCGCCCGGCCCTGCGAGCCTGGCGCTCTCAGGGCGCTTCCCGACTTCGGCTGCATCAAATGCACCCCCTATGTATATAATCGGTATAAAATTGATACCTTCTATATCAAATTAGCACCCTATATATATGATACCCTACATATATAATCCCTACCTTGCAAAGCAAATTGACACCCTATGTATATAATTTGCACCTTAGAGCCATAACTGGTGCCCCATATAGATAATCAGTGCTCTATATATCAAGTTGGCACCCTATATGTGTAATTGGCATCCCGAATAGCAAAATGTTGCTCTATAAGTATATATATCCACACATTTGGTGCCCTGTATGTCAAACTGGACCCATATATATATGTGTGTATGTTCATATGTGTATGTATACATATATATAAAACGTGGGCCGCGTATCCATGGCAACGACGGCGGCCCCAAGGGCGGAGGGGGCCGGGCCAATGGGGAGCGGGCGTGCCTAGCGGTGGGCGGGGCGCGCGGGGCGGGCGGGCCAATGGGGCGCGGCGGCGGTGACGCGACGGAAGCGGCGGTCAGCTGAGGGCGCGCGCCGCGCGGGCCCGCCGGGAGCCATGGACGAGACGAGCCCGCTCGTGTCGCCGGAGCGGGCGCAGGCCCCGGACTACGGGCTGCCCGGCGGCGCCGTGCGCGCCCCGCCGCCGCCTCCGCCGCCTCCGCCGCAACCCTCGCCGCCCGCCTCCCCGGGCGGCCGCGACCGCGAGCGGCAGCCGCTGCTGGAGCGCGGCGCGCGCGGCCCCGGCGCGGCGGCGGCGGCGCAGGCCCAGGCGGCGGCAGCGGCTGCGGCGCAGGCAGCGGCAGCGGCGGCGGCGCAACGGGAGCGCAACGACTTCCCCGAGGATCCCGAGTTCGCTGAGGTGGTGCGGCGCGCCGAGCTGGCCAGCGAGCGCGGCATCTTCCCCGAGCGCATCTCGCAGGGCTCCAGCGGCAGCTACTTCGTGAAGGACCCGCAGGGGGTGAGCGCGGGCGCCGCTTCCCCCTTCGCGGGCGTCCCCCTCCGCGCGTGTCAGGCTGAGGCAGCGTGAGGGCCCCAGCGGGGCCGGTTCTCCCGGGATCTGCGCGGTCATGGCCCACCCGTGTGGGTGGCACGGGGTGCTTTGCCTCGTGACCTGCCGCGCCGGCCCGGCGGCTGCGCTCAGGCAGGGCTGGGCCTGTGCAGGCTCTGGCTCTTCTGCCCCGCGTGCAGCTCGCAGGCAGGGCCGCTCTGCGGGGCCCTGCGGATCTCCCTCCTTGCTTCCCTTGGCACCCTCCTGTCGACCACGGGTGCCGCGGTGCTGGGTGCCCTGTCCTGAGCTCTAGGGCAGCAGTTGCCCAGCGGTGGGGAGGAGGCCGGGCCTCGGTGCGGAGCTGTGAGGAGATGAGGTTGGCGGTTGCCTGTGATGCCAGGGTGACGTGTCCCACTCCTGAGCTGCCCGGGGTCACTGAGCACGGCCATGGGAGGGGGTGCCGTGATGGGCAGGCTGGAAAGTGCCTGGTGTTGGATGTTGCAGGTCTCGTGTCGCCTCCCCCCGAGAGGCTGAGGACCACAGTGCTCCCAGCCTGGGCTGTCCGACGCGCTTCCCTGCAGCCCTGGAGGTTGGGGTTACCCTGGCTGCTTTCTGGGCCTCTGGGCTGCTTTGGCTCCCCTGGCTCTGCTGCTGCTGAGCTGTTTGTGCCGCTCCACGGTGCCCTGAGCAAGCTACTTCCACATGTGCCCCCAGCACAGGGCCGAAAGGGGACCCTGCTGCAGGACTGTCCCTGCCCCGCTGGACTTGCTCCCCAGGGCACAGTGCTCTCCGCTGCTGTGGTTCCCAGGCAGCCTGTTGCAGGTCTAAGGCCACGCAGGCTGCCCTGTGCCATCACGTGTGGGTCCTGGGGGGCTGCCTTCACGCCTGCTCCCCAGCTCATGGCTTGCCCTCTGCCATCGAGGTATGGCTCAAGCGCTGCTGCTACCTCGAGCCCTTCCCCTCCTGCTTCCCGGGAGCCCAAGTCTCGCTCCGCTTGCTCCTGGTTGGCGTCAGGCCCCTGGCACGTGCTGCTGTTGCCCTGGGATCCCGTGCCAAGATGCTGGTCCTGATGTCCCGCTTTCTCGTGGTGGCAGGAGCTGGGCTTGGGGAGTGCCACCCCTCAGGCCAGCAGCAGCCCTGGGGACATCACGTGCACTGCTGAGTCACCCTGCTGTGCGGTGGGAGCTGGAGCTGCCGCTCAGCCCCTTGCAGGGGCTGGCAGCCCTGCCCGGGTGCCCGTGGGGAGGCCTGGCCTGAGCCCCGCGCGGCGCCCAGCACGCGGCCTCGCACTCTGTGCGGCGCTGGCAACGCTCTTGCAACGTCCCTGCTGTGGAGGCGGTGAGCGAGGGGCTGCGAGTGCTGCGGGCACCAGCTGCTGCTGTCGGGGGAAAGTGCCTGTGCCCTCCTGGCCCTGGTGACCCAGGGCCCCTGTGCTGTCCCTCGCTGGGCCCTGCGGCTCAGAGCCTTGGGTCCCTTGGGCCTCTTGCTGTTGCCTCAGCCCTGCCTCTGCTGAGCACGCTGAGGTCAGCTCTGTCCAATAGCCACCGAGCCGCTGTGAGGATCTCTGTCTCCCTGCCCTCCTCCTGTGTGGAGGTAGGGGGCAGCTGGGAGTAGTAGCTCTTCCCAAGCATCCAAAGGTCATCAGATTGGGGCTGGAATATTTACTATGGTGGGGGCTGGTGCTGTCAGGGGCGTCCCCTGTGGTGGGGAGAGCGCTTTCTGGCCACCTGAGCCAGATCCAAAGGTCTTTGGGCAGTGCTCTGCTCTCGTGGTGGGGAAGGTTCCTGGGAGCCGTGGGGCCCGCCTGGGCCCAGAGGCTGTTTTTTGCCCTGCCAAGAAGTTGTTCTGGGCCCCCTTTGTGACTAAGTGTGGGCAGAACTCCCACTGTGGGAGCTGAGCCAGCACTGGTGTGGGTGCCTGCAGAATAACCCAGATCGAAGGAAGAGTCACTGCCCCAGCTCAGGGCTGGGCTGGGGTGAGGGTCCTGACTCCCCACCAACTGCCCTGAGAGGAAGCCCTATTTTATTTTATTTTTTTCCTTAGAAAATCATTGGTGTCTTCAAGCCCAAAAACGAGGAGCCGTACGGGCAGCTGAACCCCAAGTGGACCAAGTGGCTGCAGAAGTTGTGCTGCCCCTGCTGCTTCGGAAGAGACTGCCTCGTGCTCAACCAGGGCTACCTGTCGGAGGCAGGTGCCAGCCTCGTGGACCAGAAACTGGAACTCAGCATCGTTCCTCGCACAAAGGTGAGGGGACTGCTGCGAGGTGCCTCTTCCGGGCTTGCTTTTATCCTGCCCTGCTGCACTTGAGCCTTGTCTTGTGGCACTCTTAACCTTGGAGATCTTGTGTTGAGATCCTGATCTGTGACTGCTCCTGCTCTGGGCCCTGTGGGGAGCCTGCTGCTGAGCAGAGCTGTGCGAAGGGCTGTGTCTTGGTTTTATCAGTGAGGCCTTGGTGCACTGGTGTCTCCTCAGGTGGTGTATCTGGCCAGTGAGACCTTCAACTACAGCGCCATTGACAGAGTGAAGTCTCGAGGGAAGAGGCTGGCCCTGGAGAAGGTGCCAAAAGTTGGCCAGCGCTTCAACCGCATAGGTCTGCCGCCCAAGGTAGAGCTCCCAGGCTGAGCACATGCCTGTCGCTACCTCTCCCTGGGCTGCTGCCCTCTGTGACCTCCTGTCCTTGCTTCAGGTGGGCTCCTTCCAGCTCTTTGTGGAAGGCTACAAGGATGCTGACTACTGGCTGCGGCGCTTTGAAGCGGAGCCGCTCCCTGAGAACACCAACCGGCAGCTGCTGCTGCAGTTTGAGCGGCTGGTGGTGTTGGACTACATCATCAGGAACACAGGTAGGGCCAGCTCCTTCACCTCCTGCCCGCTGGAGAGAAGGGATGTGGGCAGGAACTTGGCAGCTCTTCCCGGCACCCAAATCCCTATCAACAGGGTTGCTGCCAAATGGCAGCTCCTCTGGGATGGAGCACAGATGCCGTGGCTGCCCATGAGCAGGGCCATGCTCTGGCTGCTGGCCCCTTTATTCTGGGAGATCTGGAGAGCAGCCTGTGATCCACTCAGATGCTGGGGAGGAGCTTTGCCAGCTTCAAGGGTCTCAGGTCACCCAAGGACCCTGCACAAAGCCTCTGCCTGTGCTGCAGTATTTCAGCTCCTGCTGGGCCTCCTGAGCCCATTCTGGCCTGGAAGGTTGTGGCTGGAGCAGGTGGCCTCCGTGCTCACGTGCCTGGTTCTCTCTCCGTGCAGATCGAGGCAATGACAACTGGCTCATCAAGTACGACTGTCCCCTGGACAGCGCGGGCGTGCGGGTGAGTGAGCTGGAGCTCTGCAGGGCTCATGTGCTGCTTGCCAGCTGCAGCCTGGCAAAGGGGCAGGGCATTTCCCAACCAGCTTGGCATTAGGAGCATGCGGAGGCCTGATGTGGTCTCCTCCGCCCTTTGTGCTGGTGACTTGTGGCCTAGTGAGACTCCATGGGGATGCAGCTGGGGTCTGCGGGGAAAAACTGGTGCTCGTGTGTTGCTGGCTGCAACCACCCCTTGAGGCTGCTCCCCGCCTAAAGGAGACAGCAGCTGCCCTCGCATCCATCCCTGTCTGGGTGGGAGGCTGCCAGGGCCCTGCTAACGGGGTCTAAGAGCCTGGCAGCAGTGCTGCAGGGTACAGGGGAGGGACTGTCCCTGTTGGGGTCTTTCTTGTGACTGTTGTTCCCCTTCTTTCCAGGACAGTGATTGGGTAGTGGTGAAGGAGCCCATCATCAAGCTGGCAGCTATAGACAACGGTTTGGCTTTTCCCCTGAAACACCCGGACTCCTGGAGAGCATGTGAGTCCCTCAAGCTGTGCTGGGGTGCCCTGGGGCGCCACTCAGCTCTGTGCTGCGCGGCCGTGGGGCATGTGGAAGGGCTGGGAAGGGGACATGGCTAGGGCTGCCCTCCACAAATCTTTTGGGTGCTGGGTGCTCCTATAGCAGGGGCTGTAGGAGGGGTGGGTGCTGGGCCTTGGGCCCCAGACACAAGTGATTCAGCACCAGGAGCGTGTGGCACCTTCATCTTGCTGGGCCGTACCTGGCTCTATGTCTTTTATTTCCTTCTGCAGATCCCTTCTACTGGGCATGGCTACCCCAGGCCAAAATTCCCTTTTCACAAGAGATAAAGGACCTGATTCTTCCCAAGATCTCAGACCCCAACTTTGTCAAGGACCTGGAGGAAGACCTGTATGAGCTCTTTAAGGTGAGCTGAGACAGGGTGAGGTTGGCTTGGAAGGAGCAGCAAGGGTGGTGCTGAAGAGCTCCCTCTACAGGCTGTGGGGACAAAGAGGTGGCCACGTTCCTTGTAAGGTGTCTGAATTATCTCTCTGCCAAGAGCTGAACATAGAGCATGGGGAGAAGCAGGAAGCCTTTGGGGCAGGAGAAGACAAATTTGTTGGGGAAATGGGCATCTCTTAGAAGGTATATGGCAGAGGGTGGATGCCACTTTTCATTGCTCTTTCTTGCAGAAAGACCCAGGCTTTGACAGGGGACAGTTTCACAAGCAGATTGCTGTCATGAGAGGCCAGGTAAGCCTGTGTGTTAGGGGAGGCAGATGCATGAGACCACGGCGCCTTTTCCTGCTGCTTTGCCCTCTGTCATCCCAGAGAGGCAACTCAGGCTTCCCTCCGTTGTGCAGATCCTGAACCTAACTCAAGCGCTGAAGGATGGGAAGAGCCCCCTGCACCTAGTCCAGATGCCACCCGTGATCGTGGAAACGGCGCGTTCCCACCAGCGCACTGCCAGCGAGTCCTACACACAGAGCTTCCAGAGCCGCAAGCCCTTCTTCTCTTGGTGGTAGCTGGGAGCGGAGGGCAGAGCGCTCGGCCACCTCGGACTAGCGCTACGCGAGGAGCCGGGCGCCTGCCGGCTCCTGTGGCCAGGACGCGCCGTCCTGGGAAGAGCGAGCGGCGGGGCTGGAGAACCCGTGGAGGAGCGAGGCAGGTTGGGCACGGCTCCATGGGCGCCGTGCGCATGCAGCCCTGTGGCGGGTGCGGAGAGCGGCCGCAGGCCCCGGGGGACCCGAGCCCGCCCGTGGTTCCGAGCATGCCTGCCTGCCGCTGGGAGCGGCGAGGGCCGGGATCCATCGTGCCCTTCGCGCCCGCTGCTGGCCCTCCTCTTCCCTGCCCTGCCTGCTGCTGGCTCCCGCGCTGGGAAGGCTGGGGGCAGGTGCCACCGTCCTGCCCGCTCCCAAGGGTGCTCTGCTCC
Source organism: Tinamus guttatus (assembly GCF_059628265.1). Taxonomy (NCBI): domain Eukaryota; kingdom Metazoa; phylum Chordata; class Aves; order Tinamiformes; family Tinamidae; genus Tinamus; species Tinamus guttatus. Next base: position 7,086,859 of record NW_028288848.1, read on the forward strand.
CCCCTCTTCTCTGCCCCCACCCCATGCACGCTGCTTTCCTCAGGGGAGTCCCTGTCGCCCGTGGGCGGTGGGGACCGTCATGAACGGCTGTTCTCTGGCTGGGGCAGGGGAGAGGGACGAGGGGCACCTAGTCCTGGGCTGTGGGGGGACACAAGGGGGACGAGGTGCTTACTGGTCCTGCTGAGGAGTGGGCAGCTCTGGGAGGTGCCGTAGTCCCCAGGAGCTCGCCTGGCCCCGGGCAGGATGTGGTGCGAGCAGCCCTGTGCTGGCTGGTCCCCGTCCCTGCTCCCAGGGCTGTCCCTGCAGCTTCTCTCGCTTGGCTTTCCCTGCTGCCAGCTCCATGGCTGCTGGGGCCCTAGCCTCGTCTCTGTCTCGGTGCCCTTCAGTGTACCAGGGGCTGGAGCTGTTCTTCCTCGGCGGGGAGTGGGAGCCCCAGCAGCGGTGCCACTCCAGCAGTATGGTGGGGTCTTGGCCTCTCTACTCTGGCGCTGACACCAGCAGGGGCTTCATGCACGTGGCAGGAGAGGAGCTGCTGAGCTGCTCTCTAACGTGCATCCGCTTGCCTGGAGCTGTGGCTTTTCCTGTTGCAGGGGCCCTGGAGGTCCCGCACGCCTGTGCTGGGGGAATGGGGGCTGGCTGGGGTACTGCTGCGTGGGGCTGAGGGGGAGGGCAGCTCATGGGTCTCAGGGGAGGTGCAGGGGGCTCAGTGCTGGCTCGGCTAGGGTGGGGGAATGCTGTGAGGATGGGGTGGGAGAGAAGCTCCTCGGGCCCAGCCTCCTGCACCTCCATCTGACCCAACATGTATCGTTCCAATGCACTGTAGAAATGTATGTAATGTATTTAAACCATGCGACCTTCTGAATAACAGAGCTGCCGTTCCACTCACCTCCTGTTCGTCTCCGTGGGAGCTGGGGGTGCCCTGCGTGGGGCTGGGCAAGGGGCTGCGCCCCGGGTCTGGGGCAGGGTTCCAAGTGCCCTGGATGCAGCAGAGCTTCACGTAGTCCCCACCTTCCACCTTTTATTAACAGTCTCAGCCCCGTTTGACACCTCAGTGTCCTGCGGGGGCCCAGCCTGAGCGCTCGCTGCTCTCCGAGGTCCCTGCATGAGGCGGCCCCGGCGAGGGGGAGGCGAGGGCGGCTCTGCGCTGCTCAGCCGCGCGCCTGGGGCTGCTCTGCGGCTCCTCCGCGCCGCTCCTGCGGGGAGAGGCGGGTGAGGGCGGCGGGACCCAGCCGCGAGCCCCGGGCCGGCGCCCGTCCCGCACCTACCGCCGGGGGCCGCAGCGGCGCCGCGCCGCCCTCCCGCCGCCGGGCTCAGCCCGCAGCCGCCGCAGCGCCCGCGCCATGCGCCGCTGGCCCGCGTAGCGGCACACGAGGCGGGCGCGCTCCTCGGGCCGCTCCGCGCCGCCGCTCCGGAACAGGCTCCGCAGCTCCGGCAGCCCCACACCCTGGAAGATGTTGGCCGCGGCCCGCTTGCGGCCGCCGCTCGCCGCCGCCGCCCGGCCCGGAGGGTCGCACGCCACCGAGGCCGGCGTGCCCATGGCCGCTGCGGACACCGGACACACGGCGTGAGGCTCCGCTGCTTCCTCCCCGGGAAGGGCCGCGGCGCCGGGCAGGGCGCCAGGAGGCGTCACGGCGCAGGAACGCGGGACGCGCCGCGGCTCAGGCCGGGGCGCGCAGGTCCCGGGCCCGCCCCGCGGCGCCCCGCCCCGCCGCGACCCACTTTCCGCGGCCCCCGGCCCCTCGCACGCACCTGGCGGCGGCCGGCGCGGGGCCCCCGCGTCGCGGCCGCGCTGCCGCCGGCGGCACCGCAGCGCAGCGCAGCGCAGCGCAGCCCGCCCGTCTCGCGCCGCCGCCCGGGGCCGCTCCGCGCCGCCGCCGCGCCGGGAGCCGCGCGCTGCCCCGCGCCGCGCGCCCCGTTCATTCACCCACGGCCCGGCCCCGCCCCCGCCGCCGCGCAGCCAATCCGCGCCCGCCCGCTCTGCACCGCCGCGAGGCCCTGGCCAATGGGCGCGCAGGGGCGGGGCCGGCACCGCCTTTCCGAGGGGAACGGGGGGGAAACGCGTGGCGCCAGTGACGTCAATGAGGTGGGACAGGGGCGTGGTCACTCTGGACACGCCCCTGGGTGGGGCCCACCTTTGCGTAACAGCAAGGGGGGGGGGAATCCCGCGTGACGTAGCGGGGAGTTTCCGAGTTTCGCGCGCGAACCACGCGCCGCGGCCCCGCTTCGGGCAGTGGCGGCGCCCCGCGGACTCGGACTCGGGGCTCTTCCCGCCGGCCACCTCGCGCCGTTCCCCTCTCGGATCCCGGTCCGATTCACGCAACTCCCCCCTGGTTCCGCGGCGCCCTCGCAGGGAGCTGCCGCCCGGAGCTGCCCCAGTCGCGGCGCCGGAGCGGCCCGCGCGCCGCCCGCGGGCGGAGCCCGGGCCGCTCCGGCGCCGGCCCCGTCGAGCGCGGCGCGGTGGGACGCAGAGGCGGGGCGGGGGAGGAGAGAGGCCCCGCTCGGGGAGGACCGTTAGGAGCCAGATGTTTGGCAGAAGCGAGCAGAGGAATTTGCTGCCGGGGCAGAGCTGGGCCTTGAGTCCGCTCTTACAGCGCAGCGGCACAGCCAGGGCCCCGCCATGGCCCGCACGGCTCCGCCAGCAGCGCCGCCGCCACCAGGGCCTGCGGCTCGGGGCTCGCTGAGCATCCACTGCGCCTTCCTCCGCAGCCCGCTGGGCCTGCTGCGCCTGGGGCAGCTGCTCCTCGGCGCTGCCTTCTGGGTCACCGTGGCGGCTCACAAGTACGAGGGGGCGGCCCACTTCGCACTCTTCGCCGCCGTCCTCGTCTGGCTCCTCACCCTGGCTCTCTTCGGGCTCAGCCTCCTGGGGCGCTGGGCGCTGGTGCCCTGGCTCGGCTCTCGCTGGCTCCTCACCAACCTAGTGCACGACCTGGTGCTGGGCGTCGGGCTCTACGCAGCCGCCACCGGCATCATGGGCTACAAGGCTGGGCGCAAGAGCTACTGCAACCTGCCCGGCTACAGCCAGCGCTGCCTCTACGGCGCCTACCTGAGCGCCTCGGTGTGTGGGGGCATCACCGCCTGCCTGTACCTCTTCTCCGGGCTCTACTGCCTCTCACGACGCTGCCGGGATGAGCGCGACATCATCTGAGACCCTGCAGTGCTCAGCTGCCCTTCTCCTCACGCGTGGACAAACCGCAGCCCCTCTTCCGGACCTAGCGGCCCTGCTGCCCCTTCCCTTCCTGGCTGACTGCACCAGCTCCTTCCAGAGGCTCTGGCACAGATGAACGTACAGATAGAGAGCTTCCCTGGACCACAGCTTCTCCTGCACCCCGCCAGGACAGCACGGACGCCCCCCAGCGCTGCAAGGGCGCCTCTCCTCCCCTATGGATGGAAGGATGGATGCATGGACGGACAAAGGCTATTGCCAGCCGAGGGACTCAAGTGGAGACACCCTAGGAGGGGCCCGAGCTGCTGGGAGCCCATGGGGTGCCCTGCCCAGCCCCAGCCGCAGCCTGTGCAGACGCCACGTGCTCAGGTGGGTGCCAGCTCTGTGCCCAGGCTGCAGGGAGCCGGGGCAGCTGAGCGAGAAGCCGCAGTAATAGTGGGCTGGGTGGGCACAGCCCCCCGGCGCTCCCGGCTGCGCGGCGCCGACGCAGCTCCCAAATGGAGGCTCTGGTCTCGGCTTCCCCAGCGCGGGCCCCTCCTCCCGCTGGCCTGAACACGTCTGCGCCTTCCTGGGGCCCGCAGGCTGAGCCTCTTCCTGTCGCGCACTGTCTCGCTGCTGCCCGGGCGCCCTGCGCCGAGCGCCGGGTCTCCATCCGCCCCAGCATCGCCCGGGTCCCCGACACGTAGTCTGGCGTGACGGGGGCTGAGCCCCGCGGGATAGCGATGCCTGGTCACCCGTGGTGCCCGTCTGCGCTGCGGGGAGGAAGGAGGCGAGCTGGGTGCCAGGCCTGGGCAGCGGCTCAGTCCCTCCAGCCTAGTGGTTCACACTGCCTGGGCTGTGGGACCTGGGAAGAAGGGAGTTTTTGTTCCCCCAGGCCGGGGCTTTGTGCCTCCGCTCCATCCCTCTTGCTGGGTCTGTGTTGCCAGAGATGGGCACAGGCTGCTGCTCTCTCCCTGCCAGGAGAGTTGTGGCTCTGATCCCACCTTAAGGAGACTGGCTGGGCCCTCCGGCCAGGCTGCTCCAGTAGAGACAGGCCTGGCCTTGCCTGTAGCATGTGGGCCTCACCGGCCCTGCCTGGCTCTGCGGCGCTTCGTTTGGATGTGGGTCACGTGCCGGGCTCCCAAGCACACGGTGGGGCCGGGACACGTCCCACTGCAGCACGGGGGCTGGCGTCCAGGCCCAGCTCGAAGCTCAGACTGATCGTCCTGAAAAACTCTTGTCTTGGGACTGTCTGGCTGCTCCTTGGGGCCCGGCGCCGCTGGAGGCTGCGAGGAGGTGCAAGAAGGGACGGGAGCCGCGCCGTGGCCACGACTGTTCCGTCCGGAGATGCCGTGGCCCTGCGCCAGGGCAGGCACCTGGGAGGCTGCTGAGGAGGCTGCCCGGCCCCGAGAGCGGGAGGAGGAGGTGGCGGGACGTGGGGCCAGCCCTGGATCGGCCTCCGCAGCTCGGGCTGTGTCCACTTCCGTGGGCTCGTTCTGGGGCCACGCGCAGGGAGCAGGAGATGGAAGCCACCCGATCCTGGGAATTGGGAACCCTGTGCGGGGGGATTGGTGTGGAGAGCAGCACTGCGGTCCCTCCGGGTGTATGCGAGGCACCGGGGCTGGCAGTGGTCACCGTTCCCCTGGGAGGTGCTGTCCCGGCCAGTCCTGTGCTCAGAGGCCCCTGTCACCCCCAGGCCACCTCCCCCTTCCCCCGCTGGCCCTACCCCGTGTCAGGGCTGGTCCCAGACACCGCCTGCCCCCCGCACGCCCGGGCTGCCCCAGCGCAGCCGCTCAGGCCTCCTCCTGCTGCTGCTGCCCTGCCTGTCGCGCCCGGCTCTGCCTCCCTCCAGCCCCGTCTCTGGTGTCTATGAATCCACCTTCCAAATAAAGCCTCGCTGCTGCACGCCGCGTGTCTGGGGTCTGCGCTGCCGTCGCGCACAGCTCCGCACCCCTGAGCCCTGGGCCGTGGGCTGCTGCCCATGGCTGCTCGCACCCATGGGGCTGCTGGCCCTGGCGTGGTGCCCGCGTGGTCGCTGCCTCCGGGCACCTCCCGCAGCCCTGTGCTGGCGCCGTCCCCAGGGCTCGGTGGCCATGGCGGGGGGGACCGGACGCAGCTGTGCTGGTGTCACCGCCACCGCAGCGGGGCTGAAAGGGCTCTCTGTCCCCGTGCCCACGCTCCAGAGCGCTCGGGGCAGCCCGGGGGCGTCCGGCCTCCCCCAGGGCTGGCCCCGACCCCGGCTGCGCTCTGGGCACCGGGCTCAGCCCTGGGCTTCCCTCGCGGCCGGCACCGACGCGTTCGATGGGGCAGCACCCCGGCCCTCGTCCCACCGTGGTGCCGGAATAGCGCTGAGCCCTGCCTTGCCCTCCTGGCCCACCGGCCGGCGTGGAGCTGCCTGGGACGCAGGGAGTGTTATGGGATGGCAGCCCCTGCTTTGGTGCTGGGGCAGTGTCCCCTGCCCCTCTTGGCACCCATCACAGGCGCCATCCCCAGACCATCCTTTGGATGTTCACTAACATAAGGGGCACCGTGAGAGGGCCGTCCGTAAGTATTTATTGCTCACTCCTGCACTGCAGTCTCCCAGGTTCACTGTGGCCGAGCACTACACTGCAAACCCCCGGGCTGCAGGGTTGCGGCCAGGCTGAGGCGTCTCGATGTCCTGGCGTCACAGCAGGATCATGGCGCAGGTGTCCCCTTCTCACTGGTGGGATCCTGGCCTCGGGCGTCACCTGCAGCAGGGCCCAGTCTGCACAAAATGGCCTTGATCTCCTACAGTTCCCATGCTGTCCTTCCAAAGTGACGCTGCTTTACAGGCATCAGTACAGACTAGGGGCTGACCTGCTGCAAAGGCTGTCCTGGTTGACAAGTTAACCGTGAGGCAGCAATGTGCCCTCGTGGCCAACAAGGCCAATGGGATCCTGGCCTGCATGAGGAGGAGAGTTGCCAGCAGGTTGAGGGAGGGGATCCTGCCCCTCTCCTCAGCTCTGGGGAGGCCGCACTGGAGTATTGGGTGCAGTTCTGGGCTCCCCAGCACAAGAAGGACATGGAGCTTCTAGAGAGGGTCCAGTGCAGAGCCACGAAGATGATTAAGGGACAGGAGCATCTATCGTGTGAAGAAAGACTAAGCGAGCTGGGCCTGTTTAGTCTGGAGAAGAGAAGACTGAGAAGAGACCTTATCAACATGTACAAATATCTGAAGGGAGAGTGGGGAGAGGGAGAGGATAGGGCCAAACTCTTCTCAGTGGTGACCATCAACAACACAATGGGTAATGGGTACAAATTGCAACACAGGAAATTTCCACATGTGGAGGAAATACCCCTTATCCCAGACAGCGCAAAGGATGGAGAATTTCCCCGTTTCCATGTTAGCCTTTGTCTGCAATAGCGTTACTGGGGAACAATCCCTGCACCAGCTCCTGCCGCAGGGCTCCCGAGGAGCCTCCCTGGACGCGGGGCTGGGCTGCATCCCGCGCTCCCTGCCTGCGCCTGGGCTCCCGTTGGCGCCCTGGCCGCTGGATTTTCCGCTCCGTCCCGCGGCTCCAGCGCTTTTCCCCCGGCGCGTAGGGCTGTGCCAGGCGAGCAGCCCGTGGGACGGGTACGGGCCCGTATCTCCCTGCCGCCTCCCCTTCCGGACCCCAATTCCTTGTTATATAAGGAATTTCAGTTATGTAACTGCCATTATATAAGGGTTGGGCTGTGATGCTAAAACCTGGGGCATGTGTTCGCCAAACCTTCCATGTGCCAAACCCCTTCTTTTCGCTGACGTGCACTGGGAGATGACGTGAGGAGGATAAAGCCTTTTTGGACACAACGTTCTCTCCACTAACCCATCGAGCGCCTAAAAGGTAATTTCCTGGGCATGTCCCTGGTGCTTCTCCATAAGGATTTCTATCCCTAGCGCTTGCCAGTGGGAGGCAACCCCGGTCCCTGTTGCACTTCCTCGCCTGTGCTTCCTCCTGGAGAGATACCATCGATACGCTATATACCATAATGCGGCCAGTCTGGAGGGCACGAGTGGCTTCTCCAGGTCCTTGGCTGACTGCGTGAGAGCCAGAGCCAGGCTGTGTTTATAACTTTGGGCACTGTGTCCATGCCAAGCAGAAGCAACCTGGTTTTCACTTTGTTCTGGGATGAGAACTATGAAAAACATGTCTTTAACATCTATGGCAGACACTCAAATGCATTTTCCTGGCTGAATCCTTGCCCTGACCTCGGGAAAGCTGGGAACGTTGGCTGTAAGGGGGTGGGTGGCCACTCTGAGGATTGACCTCCATGTCCCTTCTTCTTTTCCACGGGCCATGAAGAGCATTACATGGGTAGGTGGTTTTGATCACTGTGTGCCTCCCTGCCCGTTCATGGTTGTTGCGGTTACTGCCCCGATAGGCACCTCCTGTGTGGGGTGGCCAGGCGGTTCTGCGGCACCAGGGGCCTGCATGGGACCGTGGCCGGGTCCCCACACAGCACGTGGAGGCAGGGGTGGCACAGGGGCTATTGCAGCCCATGGGGACACGCAGGCTGCGCTGGCGCCGGGTGCACATCGGCCAGGAACAGAACTGCAGCTGGACAGAGCCACTCTGGGAGGAGGGGTGGATCCCGACTGAGCTCCATGTCTGGACTAAGCCCAGCTGGGACAGAGCCCTGCAGTGAGACCTGGATCCAGGCTGGGCCGGAGACTGCGGGCAGACTGGGAGAGCAGCTGAGTCCTGGGTGCAGCCGGAGCCCGACTGAGACCAGCCTAGAGCCAGGCTGGACGCAGACGGGGATCACACTGGAACCAGACTGGGACGGGCCCAGGATTCAGACCGGATCCAGTCTGGGACCTGCCCTGCGCTCGGACGGGCCGCGGCCCGAGCGCCGCCTCGGGTCCATCCGGGACCCGCACTGGGAGCAGCCCGCGGGCGGACCCCACCCCGGCCCGCCTAGACCCTGCGCCGCTTCCGGGAGCGACGCCGCTTCCGCCCCTTGCCCTCACAGCGGCGGGGCTTCCCCGCCCGGCTGCCGGTCTGGCTCTTTCCGATTGGTCGGCTGCCGTCTCGGGGGCGGGGTGTCGGGGGTGACGCAGCGAGGGGGGACGCAGTGAGGCCAGGGCGCCGCCGGCCCTGCCCGGAAGCGGGCGCGTTCGCAGCGGCAGCTGCGGTCCCGGTCCCGGTCATGCAGGCGTCCGAGCGGGAGGGCGCGGCGGGCGGCGGCCCCGAGGGGGCGGCGGGCCCCGAGGTGCAGCCGGACCCCGCCGCGCCGCCCCGGGCCGCCGCCTTCGACCTCCTGACGCTGGTGCTGAGTTACCGGCGGCTGGAGCTCTACCTGGAGCCGCTGCGGGACGCGGCCTGCGCCGTGCGCGCCCTGCTGCGGTGCGGGCGGGTGGGCGGGCCGCAGCGGGGAACCGGGGCCCGGACCGGGGGTCGGGACCGGGTTTGGGGTCCTGGGACTGAGGCCGAGATGGGGAGCTGGGACCGGAGATGGAGACTGGGGCGCGGGACTGGAGATGGGATCCTGGGATCGGGGACTGGGACGGGGGACTGGAGGCGGGATCCTGGCACTGGAGGCCGGGACCCAGGGCTGCCGTTACCTGATGTTGCTCCTCTCTGCAGATGGCAGCAGCCCCTGTGCTCCCTGCTCGTGTGCCTGGGCCTCAACTTCCTGCTGCTGACGCTGGACCAAGGTGGGCGCTGGGATCCCCTCCAGCGGGTGCTGGGCCGCCTCCTGCCCCGTGGCTGCGCCTGGGGCTCATGGGCTGCTGCTCTTGCAGCTGCCTGGTACTCGGTGCTGGCGCTGCTGGTGCTGGTGCCGGCCCTGCTGGGCTACCTGCAGGAGACGTGTCGCGCGCGGCCCTCGGAGCCCGAGCTGGTGCGCAGGAGGTTCCACAGCGTCCGCCGCCAGGACCTGCGCACGGTGCAGCTCTCGCGCCAGGAGGCCGTCGCCCAGGTCAAGGGCTTGTGAGTCTCGCGTGCCCGGGCTCTCCTTCCCAGAGCCAGGGTGCCTTTTCCACATGTTCTGGGATCTGTGGCAACCTGGCAAAGTGCGTGTGCGGGGCCAGCTCGGGGCCCTTTGGGGCTCCAGCCCAGCTTTGGGGCTCTTCTTGACTCTGTGTTCTCGCTTGTAGCCTGATCCAGCTGGAGGCCTTCCTGAGTGGGATGTGCTGCAGCTGCGAGGCCGTTTACCGTGTTCTCTACTGGGAGAACCCCACTGTCTCCTCCCAGTGAGTAGCTCCAGGCTGGGTGCCCCATGCGGGATGCCCAGGGTGGCTGGGGGGCAGATTGTCTGTGCGAGGAGCAGGCACAGGAACGGGTGAGGAAGGGGTGTGCTTGGCTGGGGGAGGGGGCAACGCTGTGGGGTGAGGCCGGAGGCTGCTCCATCCTGACCCTGCTGTCCTGCCCCTTCTCAGGTTCTACGGGGCACTGCTGGGCTCTGTCTGCATCCTCTACCTGCTGCCCCTCTGCTGGGTCCTGGCTATCCTCAACAGCACCCTCTTCCTGGGCAATGCCCAGTTCTACCGTGGTAAGAGCCTTCCCCAGAGGAATCCATGGGTCTGCGTGGGACGGGGTGGGGAAATGCCCTGTGAAGCCAGGGGTCCTGCTCTTGCCCTCTCCCAGTGCCAGACGTGACTCTGGAGCCCGCACCAGCCAGAGGGCATCACAGTTAGCGAAGGGAGAGGAAGGCCCTGAGCTGCGAGAGGCGCCCGGGCGCCCTCCGCCATGTCCAGCTTGGCTGCCCTTTCCTGGCGGAGCGCTGCCCTCTGCGCTGTGTCTTGGGCCTGGCAGTGCAGCCTGTGCCCAATGCTCACCACTGCTCTCTGTGCCTGCTCCTGTTCTGCCCAGGGCATAAGGGAGAGGCCCTTGCTTGTCTGTGGGGCTCAGCTGTGCCCAGAGTGCCTGCTCTTCCCCATCTGAGCTGGGCCGGGTGGGAGATTCCTCCCTCCGCCGAGTGTGGCAGCTGTCTATGTGTGTGCCCGTGGTTGAGGGTGCCGCCTGCCTGAAGTACTGGAGATTGGCTCTAGCAGCCAAGGCTGGCAAGGTAAGTGCCAGCCTGCTACAGCCTACAGCCCTGTCCCCTCTTCTCAGTGATACTGGAGCTGAAAGCCTCGATCGAGCAGTGTCTGGGCAACAGACCTCTTGAGAACACTCCAGAACCTGCTGAGCCGCTGCCAGCTGCTGCCCCGCCGGACCGGACCCCCACACCCACCAGCACAGAGGTGACGGGGGCAGGATGGGGAGTCATGGGGTGGGAGGCACAGCCAGACCATAGGGCTGAGCTTGTCCTCTGCCCACAAGCTCTTTCCAATTGCTTGCTTTGCTGAAAACCTGTTTGTCCTGCCGTGGAGCCCATCGTGTTTTGCCAAGGGGCTGCCCTGCTAAACTGGGGGTCTGGCTTAGTCCTTCTGCTGTGTGTTTGGACTTAGATAGGGAAGAGGGGGGCTTGCCCCTTGTCTGGGTCTGATACCCTGGTACCTACCCTGGGAGTGTGGGCCCTTCTTTGGATGGAGATGAGGATAGTGCAGAACTAGCTCTGAATCTCTTGCAGGACCTCACCCCTGGCAGCGTGGAGGAGGCTGAGGAGGCAGAGCCAGATGAAGAGTTCAAGGATGCTATTGAGGTTTGAGCCTGCTGGGGTGGGTTGTGCCTCCTGGGTGGCTGAGGTGGAGGGAGCAGAGCCCTGCGGGGAAGGGGAAGGGGGGTGTCCCGGCCCCTTGGTGGGGGCTGGCAGAGTGAGCTGGTGCTCAGGGAAATGGGTGCAGGGCTGGGTACCTCTGCAGTCTGTCTGCCTCTCTACTGCCTGTCCTCTCTGTCCCATGCTGCGGGAGAAGGAGAACCAGCTGCTGGTCATGGTGAGTACTGCCCTGCCAAGGTGGGCAGGAGAGGCATCTCCTCCCAGCCAGGCCTGGCAGCCTCTGCCTGGCTCGGCCCCTGCTTGTGGCAATGCCAGGTGGAGTATCCTGCTGGACTGGCACGTGCTGCTGGCCCAGCCTGCCCTTCAGTGCCCCAGCCACCTCTCCATGCTCAACTGGCTCTCCTCTCTGCAGGAGGATGATGAAAGCTCTCAGTGTTCCTCAGAGTTTGACCTCAGCCTCCCAGACAATGGTTTTATGAGCAAAAACGAGGTGATTCGCAGCAAGGTGTCGCGGCTGACCGAGCGCCTGCGCAAGCGCTACCCCAGCAACAACTTTGGTAAGGCTGGAGGTGGCTGCTGCTTCGGGGGGCTGAGCAGAGCGGGGTCTCTGCTGCCCGTGGTGGGGATCCAGTGACCTGGGAATGGCTTGGAACCTGCTGGGGCCAGGCTGGCACCTCCAGCAAGTCGTGTCCCCCACGCTCTCACGGGGACTGTGTTCATGGGCTGGAGGGGTGCAGCCGTGTGGTCTCCAGCAGAGCCGTTACTGCAGGCACAGCTGTCCTGTGCCTCTTGCTTGTCCCAAGCAGTCTCATCTCTCCTCTCTGTCTTCCAGGGAACTGCACGGGTTGTGCAGCCACCTTCTCCGTGCTCAAGAAGAGGGTGAGTCTTCAGTTTCTCCTGCCCCTCCTTCAGTTACTGCCTGTGTTGGGACAGACTTTTCGCATGTCCAGCTTGCCCTAGTTTTCTCCTGTGGCTCTTGTGGCTGGGTGAGGCCGACATCTGCCCCAGCCTGGCAGTGGTGACCTCAGCTGAGTGCTGGGTGTTGTCACCTGCCTGGTGCTGTCGGAGGTGCCTTGGGCTGTGGAGCCTGTGCGTTTTGCACAGGTAGAGCGTGGCCGGTGCGCGAGGCCCTGCGTGGCGGCAGGCTCCTCTGTGCTCTGTGTGTGTGTGTGTGTGAGCTGCTTCCTGCGCAGCGTCCGTGCACCGGTTAGCCCAGTTCTGGGTCATGGAGCTTTCCAGTGAAAGCAGAGCCTGGGTTTGCTTGTGGGCTCGTGTTGAAGTGGCAACAAACCTCATTATCGTCCCAGTGTGTGTCACAAGAACAGCAAAGGTCCCTTGTTTTCTGCTCTGAGCCCTTGGGCATGGTGCTAGCTGCACGTTCCCCTAGTCTGGAGAAGGATGAGTCTTTTTACCCTGTGCAGATGCACGTTGCTTGTCTCACTGCTGCCCCCTTCCTCTCCAGATTCAAGGCTCGCTGCTCTTCCTCCTGGCTCAGTCTGCTACGTGTTTGAGACTTCCTTGAGCCTGTGTCCCTCTGTTATGTTGGGTTCAGTGTAAGAACCATTGGATGCGGGATCCCGGAGTCTGTGGGACCTGGCTTCCTTAGGCTGGGCACAGGCTTCAGGGATGCAGCTCCAGTGCCAGGCGGTTTGTCCAGGAGTCCTTGGCACAAAATCCCTGCTATTGCCACAGCGGTGGCACCGCTTGGGCCTTGTGCGGGGAGCCCTGGGGCAGGGCGCTGGCGCTCCTCGGGGAGGGCTGGGCAGGCCCATCAGCTCCCTGTGTGGTCTGCAGTGTCTCACCCCTATTTCTGTCCGCAGCGGAGCTGCAGTAACTGCGGGAACAGCTTCTGCTCCAGGTGTTGCTCCTTCAAAGTCCCCAAGGCTGTGATGGGAGCCACAGGTGAGTGGGAGGTGGAGGACAGAGCCTTCTTGCTGTGACCTGTGTTCTCTGCCACCCGGATTTGCTTCCGCCCTGACGGAGCCTGTGGATGGGACCTGCCCCATGTAGCCTGGCCCGGAGCAAAGCAGCGGTGGCTGCTGCTGGAGCAGCTCTGTGCCCTTGCTGGGTGATGTGTGGGGAAGAGGGGCTGGTCGCTGACAGCTGCTTTTCTTTCCAGCCCCTGAAGCTCAGCGAGAGACAGTTTTCGTGTGCGCTCTGTGCAACCAGGTGCTCATCAAGTGACGGGAACAGTCCTGGCCAGCGTGTGGGCCCTGTCCTGCCTGGCGGGGTCCCGTACTGCCTCGTGGGCAGTGGCAGCGCTGCCCTCATCGCTGGAGGCCTCGGTCCCTTGGTTGCCAGCGTGGTATCCCTGCCAGAGGACACTTGCACTTGTTGCTGCCCCTGCCAGCATTGCTGGGGTGGCCGGAGCAGCTCTCCTTGCTGCGCAGCGCTGGCCGCAGCGGCAGGTCGAGGCGGAGCGTTGCCCGCAGCCCTGCGCCCGCCAGGCCCTGCGCCCAGCTCGGCGGCCCTCCCCCTCCTACCTCCGTCTCCTGCATGGGAGCAGAGCAACCTCAGGGCTCTGTCCCTACCCTTCTGAGCACTGTGCAGGGTGACTGTTTTTGGGATCAAGTCGGAGCTCTGCGTCCCCAAGAGACGTGGTCCTCGGTCCTGGCTCGCCTGAGCTCTGCCAGCTCCGGCCCCTCCTGTGCTCCTCAGCCTCCTGTATCCAGGTTTAGTCTTTCCTCCCTACACTTCTTGGCTGTAGCAGGGACTCGGAGCTCGGCGACGTAGGTGGGTCGCTGTAGCAGGAGAGGTGCGAGCTGGGCTGCTCTGTGCACTTAGCGACTGCTGCTTTCTACTACAGATTAATATATAAATGTATATAAAGAACAACCCTTAACTCTCCTGTCATCACTTAACTCTTGTCTTTCCCCGGTGAAAGTTGCCCCCTTTCCCGAGTGCCCTGGCACCTCTGTGTCCGTGACTCAGGGGAGATGGTACCCAAGGAGCAGGACTGCGGGACTGGTGCTCTCCGGACGGCAGCACCCTTCATGCTGGCGTCCTCCCTTAAGGCTAGTTCTCTTCCCTCACTCTGGGGACTGTTTAGTGGCTGCCTCCACCCCAGGGGTGACCCTTCCAGCAGGCTGAGGCCGTGGGGCCCGTCCCCTCAGCTGCGTGTGAGGGCAGCGAAGGGCTGTGGCTCCAGGCATGGTGCTGGGGAAGACGACGGCCCTGGGTGCAGGTAGGGTGCGGGAAAGCAGCGTCTCTGCCCCCCTCTCAACTCACTGCTTTTTTGTCTGTCACAGTGCAGCCTCTCTGCCCTGGCCAGGGGGCTGTGTGGAGCTGCCTGTCCTTGGCATGAGGATGGCCAGCTTTGCCCTGCATCTCCCCGGGGCTGCTCCTTCCCGTGCCCGGCCCCGGCGGTGGTCCCGGCAGCTGCCCGCGCTCACAAGGGTGACCTTTCGCTGCGCCGACAGCAAAGCTCCCAGCTATCCCTGGAATGTGACCCTGGCTGCTGCCGCCTGGGAACGGCCCCAGCGGCGCCGCCAGCTGCTGCCCCGGCCCGGCGGGGGGGCTGGTGCCCTCCAGCTGCCGGGCAGTGCCCGGGGCCTCGGCAGCCCCCGGCTGCTGGGAGGGGAGGTCCTGGTGCGCTGCGAGCCCCGGGGCCTCTGCGGGGCAACCCGGGCCCTGGGTGCTCCTCCTGGCCCAGCCACGAGGCTGGGAGTCCCTGCACTCTGCAGGAAGCACCTGGGCCTGTGAATGGGGTGTCTGTGCGTGTGCCATCGCCTCGGGAAGCTGCCCGTGACGCACGGCGGGAAGGGAGGCAGATGGACCTGAGCTGGGCGCTGAGGTCCCCATCTGCGCGAGCTTCGTGCCGGGGTGATACGAGTGACGGGGCTGCGTGCCCCTGCGCCCGAGCACTCTGCACTGAAAGGTGGATGGTCATATGGCTTCCCGAGGGGGTCGTGGGGAACGGCTGTCCCGTGTGTCCGGCTGGAGGGGCTGCCAGTGCCCTTTCGGGCCCTCCAGCCTGTGCAGGTGCCCCGCGGCTGGCAGCGTGCGGGGTGGCCCCACAAGAGGGCTGGCAGCGTGCGGGGTGGCTCCCGTGCTGCCCCCTCGTCTCCTCCGCCAGCGCCAGCTCCTCTGAGAGGCGGCAGTGTGCGGCGGCCAGGCCTGGGTAAATATCCCGGCAGCTGCCTGGATCACCCGGCGGGATGTGCCGTGACGCAGCCGGCTCAAGAATGCGCTGGGTAAACAGGGCCGCACGGGGCAGGCAGCGGGGACGGCTCCTGACGCGCGATGGGGGAGGTGACCCTGGGCGCCCGCGGGGAGCTCTGTGGGCTGCCCCTGCCCCAGGTTCTCTGGTGGGGCGAATGAAGGAGGGGTGATGCCCCAGCTCCAAGGTCAGCACTGCCAGGTACCAAATTCCAGCCCAAGTCCATCCTGGGACATCGTCGGAAGCTGCTGCTCTTGCAAAGCACCTGCAGCCCCAGCTGAGGGGGTCCAGCAGCTGGGCCAGCCCCTTCCCTTGCCGCCATCTCTCCATCCCGGCCACCTGAGGTGGCCCAGGAGTTGCAGGGAAGCTCTTCCTCTTGCAAAGAGGTGCTGGGTGCCCCCGAAGGCCCCGCGCTGCCTGTCGCTGCTGCCACCCTTGTTCTGGCTGCGCTGCCCGGCCACAGGCCCTGGGCACAGCGCTGGGAGCGGGATCGGGGTGGGCGCCGGTGCTCGCTGGGCTCCTGCCGCTCAGTCCCCCTCGTTGGGGTCCCCCTCCACCCTTCCCAGCCCCAGGTAGGGCGCTTGGAGGCACGCTGGACCAAGAACCACAGGGAGACGGACACGGGTCTTCTCCGAGGCAGAATAATTTACTGCAGCGCGTGGTGCTGGGTGCCTGGCGGGGGCACTGCCAGGGGATGGGGGCACCCTGGGGCTGCCCTGGAGGGGTTTGGGGTGACCCTGCCTTGCGGTGGCCTGTGCGAGCCGTGCAGGGCAGGAGAGAGCGGAGCGTGAGCCTGGCCGGGGCCAGGCGGTTCCGTGGGTCTGTGCTCTGTGCTGCCCACAGCGGGGCAGCCCCACAGCACAGGGGGGCCAGAGCTGTCCCCAGCCAGGGGCCCTGGGGTGCTGCTGCTCCCCATGGTTGGTTTCGGGCACAGCGTTGGTAGCGGTGGTGGTTGATGGTGGGCACAGTGGGGCAGGAGGGACCTGTCCTGACTGGAGCTGTCCCTGTGAAGATGGGAGGATCCAGATGAACTCTGCTTGCGGGGGAGAGGGGTGTGGGTATGGCTCAGGAGGCTGGAGAGGGAATTTGGGAAGGATGGGGGCTTGGAGCAGATCCAGAGCTGTTGGGCAGGTGCAGCATTGGCAAGTGAGGTTCTCCAGCACAGAGTTGGCCTCACACAGGATCAGGGATATGGCTGGAGCGTTCTGGGGGCAGCGCAAGCTCCTGGTGATGGGCAAAGGTCCCGAGGGTGCAGAGCAGGGCTCCAGATGCGGGCAGGGCTCCAGGTGCAGGTCTAGGCTCCCACAAATGCAGCTGGGAATCCCAGGGGTGAAGAGCAGGGGCCCCAGGGGTGCAGCCAGGGATCCGGGGTGCAGCCGAGGGTCCCGGGGCGCAGAGCAGGGTCAGAGCTCTGGCCCCATCGGTGCGGGCAGGAGTCCTGGGACAGGGCAGGCAGGCAGGGCCCTAGCGCTGCCCGGCCCCATAGAGCAGAGGGTGGTACAGGGGGCAGGGGTAGGAGAACATGAACTTGACAGCAAACTTCATCTCCTTGTTGTGCTTCTGCCAGGGGTAGATGGCGAGGAGGAGCAGGCGGCCGCCCGCCTTGCGGCCCATCACCAGGAAGCTGCCGCTGAGGCTGTCGAGCTGCGGGCAGGGGCAGGCGCCCGCGTTCCTCATGTGCAGCACCATCTTCTTGGTGTCCTTGCGCTTGAGCGGGCCCAGCTTCAGCACCTTCTTCTTCTGGGCGGCCACGAGGCGCCGCTCCCCGTTCTCCTCCGTCATCTCCTTGATGCGCATCTTCACCACTGCGGGACAGGCAGGGGCACTGCTGGGGGGACGTGGGGCACTGACAGGGCACTGAGGGGTCAGTGCCCGGGGCCACTGCAGGATAGGGCGCGATCAGCTCCCTGAGGGAAGGTGGGGAGGGGAAGAGGCTGCTGCAAGGGCAGAGGAGGCCCCTGTGAGCCTCCCACGTTTCTCGGGCCATCTCTCCCCATCCGGGCCGCTCTGGGGGCTGGTGGGGCCATGGGGAGCCCCCTCGTGCTGGGGGCTGGACAGGGGATGCTGGCACTCACCGAAGTCACTGGAGCACATCTGCTCCATCATGCCGTCCGCCTTGTGCTCCATCTCGCACTGGGTGCAGATCTTGGACACTGCAGGGAGACACGAGCCAGCATCGTGGCCACTCTGCTGCTGAGGGCCAGCTCCGGGGCCAGCTCCTCAGAGACCCCAGGGACGGAGGGGAGCTCCCTCAGCCAGGGAGCTGTGCCCAGGGCATGCGGAGCACTTAACAGGGTGGCATCCCCATACCTGCCCATGGCTGACTGCCAAACCAGGGGGTGAGCAGCAGAAGGAGCAAAGGTTGCATAGGGGTGAAGGTGCCACCCGCGCCTGCTCCCGCCAGCCCTGAGCTGTCACAGGGCAAGGTGTCCCTTAGGGTGATGCGTCCCTTAGGACGATGCATCCGAAGGCCCACACAAGAATGGGGGCAGCGCAGGTGCAGCGCTGGGGCCCACGTGCTCTCCTTGCTGCCGGGACCGTCCCCGCCGTGCTCTGCTCTCCCCCCGTCCCCGGGCCGCCCCTGCAGCAGTGCAGGGGCTCGCGAGCCGCGTTACCTGGTGGTGGTGTTGCCTGCCTGTTCCCGAACTGCACGGTGATGCAGAGGTCATGGTCGAAGGGGAACTTGGCGCAGTGCAGCATGTCGGGCCAGGGGAAGCCGTAGGACTCCATGACGGGGGCACAGGAGTCGCGCACCACCTCGCAGAGCGAGCGGCAGGGGTAAATGGGCCGGTCGAGGCAGACAGGGGCGAAGAGCGAGCAGAGGAAGAGCTGCGTGTCCGTGTGGCACTGCTTGGCGAGCAGCGGCACCCAGCTGCCCGCCTGCTGCTTCACCTCGCCCAGCGACTCGTGCTCCAGCAGGTTGGGCAGCCGCATGCGCTTGTAGCCCACGTCGCGGCAGAGCTGCATGTCGGCCGGGATGTCCACGCACTGCGGCTCGCGGCCGTAGTAGCGCCCATGGGGCTGGCTCTCGGGCTGCCAGCTGTAGTAGTCGTAGTTCTGCGCCCGGGCCAGTGCCAGCGCCAGCAGTGCCGTGCCCAGCGCCGCCGCGCTGCCCTGCCACGGCATCGCCGCTGCCCGGCCCCGGTGCTGCCGCCGGGCTCTGCCTGCTGCCCGTGCGGGACGGGACGGGATGGACGAGGGAGGTCGGCTCCGCGCTGCCCCGCTGCCTTAGCGCCTCCCACGCCGCGCTGCGCTTTCAAAGGAGCCCGCAGGCCTCGCCGGCAGCCAATCTGCTCCGCTGCCCAGCCCTGCTCGGCCCTCCCAGCCTTGGCTGCACGGCCGGGCCCCACACCAGGCAGCCGGGGCCACCCCGCTGCTGCCTGCCCCCCGCCCGTGCTCCTGGGATGTGGCCGGGCACAGGGCGCTGTACGGTGCTGGGAGCAGGGCATGGCGTGGTGCTGGGAGCAGCGTGCTGTACGCTGCTGGGTGCAGGACGCTGCATGGCACTGGGAGCACCGTGCTGCACGCTGCTGGGCACACAACGCTGCACGGTGCTTAGTGCCATCAGGGACCTCTGCATGCAGCTTCCCCCACTTGTGCAGCGCGTGCCCCCGGCTCTGGCCATGCTCCTGGTGAGGGCTGGCTCAGGCTGGGCAATGCTCTGTCCCTCCCTTTGCAGCGGGCAAAGCTGTCCGCCCGCATCCTGCCTGGTGCTAGTGTGTGGGCAGAGTTCTCTCTGTGCTTGCAGCCCCCAGGGTTGCATGGAGACCCTCAGATTGGGTGCTGGGTTCCGAGCCAAGGCAAGGAGCTAGCGCAGTGGGTGCCACGCAGGGTGTCAATGTCCCCACGTTCTGTGGGCATGGGGTGCCTGTTGTTGTGGATGGCTCTGCCAGGCATCTCCCAGTCACGAGGGAAGCTGGGCAGGAACTTCCCAGTGCTCCTGGGCACGGCACTGACCAACCTGTGGTCTTGGCAGGGCTCTGCTCCCCACGACCTGCTCATGCCTTTGCCCCTAAGCCAGGCTTTGCATGGTGCTGTACCCGCTCCCTCTGGGGCTGGGGCACCTTGGAGCCCTCATCCCCACGCTGTGGGGCTGCCCTGGCCATGCAGGGTGTGGGAAGGGGCTGGGGCACCACACAGGCAGTGCGGCGCCTGCCGGGGCCACGTTCCCGCGTCCCCCGGGAGATGGGCTGGGGGCACCGGGCCAGCGACCCCATCAGAAACCCATTTGTCTGCCCGGGTTATCTGGGGCGCCCCCTCCCCTTGCTGCGATCGATGGCCGGCCAGCGGCCTCCAGGCTGCCCCCGACCCCGGCCCGCCGGATAAGGCAGCTCCGTTAATGGCCACAGAGCAAACAGCCCCGTGGATGCAGGCGATAGTGGCCACCCTTTGCCCCGGGCTGGGGTAGGGACCGTCCCCCCCTGCCCCACTGCCACCTGCCCGCTCTAGGGCCATGGTGGGGAGCCGCCGTGCCCGCAGTCCCTGCAATGCCCCGGGATGCGGGCAGCGCTCCGGAGCCCCGCACTGCCCACCGCATGGGCTGGTGCCCTGGGACGTCCCCCGCACCAGGATGGCCCCGTTAATGTGTAACGGCTGGGGAGCACGATAAGACGGAGTGGCCCCCTTATCGGGGCTGCCCGGTAGCAGGAGGGAGGTGCTGGAGGCATCGGGCTGTCACGGGAGCAGCGAGATGGCCGGCAGATAAGCACTGATGGAAAATAGCTAATCCGTGATGGATGGGCCGGGCAGGGCAGCCAGGAGCACGGGGAGCTGCCACAGGAGCAGGATGGAGCAGCTGGGGAAAAGGAGCTGGAGAGGTGGGCGAGAGGGATGGAGCTGGTGCTGCCGCTGTGTGCAGCGCCCCGTGCACCCTGCGCTGCCCAGTGTCCCCTGGTGCGTTGCCCGCTGGCGCGTGTCCCCCACAGCTGGGAACAGGGAGGTTGCGGGCAGGGTACAGTGATGTGGGTGCTGCTTTACCCCCCGATCCTGCCCCACACCTGGCGTGACAAGGGGATGCCGTGGGGGCCAGCCCGGGGCCAGCGCTGATGCCCCACGCTGCCAGGAGGTGACTCAGTGTCTCTAATGAAGGCGTCGTGACAGACGGGGGGCTCTGTGAGCCAGGGCTGCTCCGGGGCCCAGCTGGGCCTCACAGGGGGCCCCCCTTCTCCCCTCCTCACCCTGCCTGGGGAGGAAGGTGCAGGCAGGGGACCCTGCGATGTGTCCCGGGGATCTAGGTGTCCTGGCCACTGCAATGGGCTCCTCCAGCTGGAGCAGCTCTCGCCGATGGGGACACCCTGTGCTGTCCTTCCCTGTGTCCTCTGTGCGCAGGCTGGCACTTGTGCCTGTCACTCCGGCGAGCAGGGCTGCGGTGCCACCGCCTGCCTCCTGGGCCACCGCACTGAGACTGGGAGCTGGCCCCGGCCGGCCATGGGGACGGCCACCTCTGCGCCCGGGACGCCGGGGACAACCCGCCAGGGCAGCACGGTAAGAGCACTGGCAGCCCCCGCTTCTCAGCCCCACTGCGTTTTAGCCCATTTCGCTCAATCCCAGCTGCCCAGGCCCACGGTGCCAGAGCTCCTGTGGAGCCACTGTCCCCACCGCGGCATCTCCAGAGAGACGAGCGGTCACGATGCAGAGCTCTGGGCTCAGAGCACTGGGGCTCCTCACAGGGACCTGGGCGTCCCGCGGGCCGGCCCTGCCCCGGCGCTGGCCGTGCACTTGCCCGGCCGCCCGGTCGGCCCACACACACTCCCGCTTGCCTGGCGGCCCCAGGAATGCGGCTGGCAGCGCTCCGGGCCCAGCTGCGGCCCCGGCCGCCCTGGCGCCGGCCCAGCCGCTCCGCGCCTCCTTCCGCAGCTCGTAAATCCCGGGCGCGGAGCCGGGCACACACAGGCGCCCTGTTCGCCGCCGCCGCCTCTGTCCTGACCCGGCACCGCGCGGGGCAGCGACGGGGCATGTCCCGGCCTGGAGTCACCTCTGCGGAGGGCGCGGGACCCTCTTGGCCCTGAGGGCCAGCGGCTCATGGGTTCCCATCCCGGCGCGGTTTCCGTCACAGACACGGTCCCTGCGTGGTCCCGTTTCCCAGCATGTCCCAGCCGAGGCGTCTGCCTCCCCCTGCCGCTCTCCTGTTTGCACAAGGGCTGCCAGCTGCCCGGCTCTGTGGTCCCCTCCCTGCACGTGGGCGGCCGTGCGCAGGCACCCGGGGAGGCTCCCCGCTCCGGCACCCGCACACCTGGAGCCTCCGGGAAAGGTTATCAGCTCATCATCCCGGCTGCTCTCCTGCCCGGCTCCCAAATGCCACCCTTGTCCCCAGCGGGGAGGCTGAGCTCATGCTCCCCCCCCGCTCCACTCATTAAAGGTCTCCTGAGCACCACGTGGAGCAGCTGCCAGGGCCTGGCCCTGCTGTGGCTCCTGTTGCCTTTGAAGCGGAGCTGGGAGCCGATGACAGCCGGGACCCGCAGCTGCCGGCTGGCCAGAGCCTCTGCTACCGGCCCCAGGAACCCCCTGGGGTTTGGGTGCTGCTCCCATGGGGTGGCCCCTGCCAGGGTGCCCAGTGCAGGTCCCTGCGGCCCATCCCGGCTGCCGGTGGGGCAGCAGGAGGGCGCTGGGCATGGCCCGGGCAGGGGGGAGCAGGGGTCTGTGTGTGGGGCAGCCCCCCGGCTCCGGGAGCAGGGCAGGAGCCGGCAGGACTGAGCTCCCGCAGCCGTCCTGGGAGCGGTGCCACCTCCAGCCTAAAAATAGCCCCTCCGGGCTCAGCGGCTGGAGCTGAAGGGCTGCAGCCCTGTTGCTGCAGGTGCCCGGCCCTGTCTCTGCACAGAGCCGGTACTGCTGGGGGTGGCCTGGCCATGTGGCACCTCGGGGCTACCTGGAGGACCCTGCTTCCCTGCTCACCCTGCTGGGTCCCACCACTCGCTCTGCCCTGCACTGTCTGGGGCTCGGCCGCTACAGCCTTATAAGGGCCTGAGCCCCGAGGGGCCCCAGGAGTGTCGCAGCCCTGCAGGGACAGCCCTGGCCGTTGCTCCTGTGCCTCCCAGCTGGCCAAACGGCAGCTCCCGTGGGGACGGCTGATGGCCTCACAGCCCTGCAGGGGCAGCACCCGGTGGACACACGGACAGAGCCTGGGGGAGCTGCCTGGGGGGGCAGCGGAGCCCCTGCCCCCTGTGTGTCCCTTTGCCACCGTGGGATGCGGTGCCGTGCAGGAGAGCAACTCCATCCCTTGGCAGGAGAAGCATTGCCATGGCAACCGGCAGGGCCACGCTGCCAGGCGGGGAGGCTGTGACGGCGACACACGCAGTGCGGGAAGGAGCCGGGAAGCAGCGCCCAGGCGCGGGGGCATCTGGGGACACACACGGACATGTGGGTGCGAGTGTGTGCGTGGCAAGGGGTGCGTGTGTGTGTGTGTGTGTGTGTGCACATGTCCGTGTCCATGCACACACATATGCATGTGTGCGCATATGAGAATTATCCCTGGGGATGGGAGCAGGGATGTTTGGCTTTCTGGTGCTGTCAGGGCAGAGCGTCTCCCACTATCCGGGGCTGACAGCACTGGAGGGAAGGAGAGCTGCTGTGGACTCTTGGTGCAACAGGCTTTCCCCCAAAGCGATGGGGTCTGGGGTCTGCACTTTTGTGTCTGAAGGCGTGATGTGTCCCACAGGGGAATGAGGCCTTCAACACGGGTCTCCGTGTGCGTCCCCTGGCCCCTTGCCCTCAAAGCCAATCCCCTGCAGGACGCAAAGGCTGCCCTGCAGGCAGCTCCGCTCTGCCTGCACCCCTGCACTGAGGCACCCCACAGTGCCCTAGGGCCCTGCTCCTGTTTACAGAGGCCAGTGCATGTGCTGCTGCCCAGGGCCGGGCACCAGGGCAGCTGAATCTCTTCCTATTTTGCTGGGGGCCTCCTGGGCGGCGGGGAGCAGCTATGCGGTGTGAGCAGCACAAGCAGAAGTGCTGGCACGGCCCCCGCTGCCTTCATCAGTGCTCAGGTGTTGAGGGAAGGGCTGGCTGCTGTCCTGCCCTATGCAGGCCCTGTGCCCAGCCACCGCATCCCTCCCCTCATCCCATCGCCAGCTGCGAGCACCCCCTCCCTCCCCTCTCATGAGAGAGCCTCTTCTCTCCTGCTTGGCATTTTCTGGCTCTAATTGAGCTGTCAATGGGTAGAGATAACAGGGAATTCGTTAGCGCTTCCCTTTGATGTCTGCCTGCACTGTGATCGCAGCACCCACGCCAGAGCCCAGTGCCAGCCACAAATTCTTCACAAACAGCTTTAAAGCTTGCACCTCATGCAGGCAGACTGCCGTCCTCATGGGCAGCCAGGTCCCCAGGACCTCTAGCAGCATCTCCATGGGCAGGCAGACCCCTGGGTCCTACAGCAACATCCCCACGGGCAGCCAGGTCCTCAGGATCTATAGGAGTAACCCCATGGGCAGGCAGTGTGCGCAGGTCCTGTAGCAGCATCCCCATAGGCAGCCAGGCCCATGGGCAGCCAGGTCCCCAAGTCCTATAGCAGCATCCCCATAGGCGGCCAGGCCTCTGAGATCACAGCATTCTCATCAGTCCCCAGGGTCTATAGCCTGCCCCATGGGCAGCCCCCATGGGCAGCCAGCCCCCTGGCAGCTACAGCACCATCTCTGTGGGAAAACAGCCTCCTGGCACCTACAGCACCATCCCCATAGGCAGCCAGACTCCTGAGATCTATAGCAGCATCCTCATGGGCAATCAGACCCCAGGATCTGTCCTCAGATAGTGTGCCCCCATGGCCAGCCAGCTCCTGGCACCTACAGCAGCATCCCCTTGGTAGCCAGGTCCTGCACACCCATAGCGCTAGTCCAGGGGGCAGCTATCCCCCTACGTGTATCTCAAAGGCTCGGGGGCAGCAAGGCGAGGGTGCATCGAGCTGCAGCCCCTGCAGTGCACGGCCGTGCAGAGGGGCCGTACCAGGCGCGGGGTGGGCGGCCCGCGCCCATCGCCGCCGCCTCGGGGCGCCCGGCGGCCGGGCGGCTGCGCAGAGCGGCGGCGGGAGCCGCCTCCGCCGCCGGGCGCCGCGCGGCAGAGCAGCACCGCGGACAGCGCCGGGGCCGCCCGCTCGCACGGCGCGGCTCGGCTCGGCCCGGCGCGGCACCGCGGACAGCACCCGCCCGACCCCGCCGGCAGCGCCCGGCCCGGCCCGGCCCGCAGCGCATCCGATCGGCCCGGCCCGGCCCCGCCGACAGCGCCGCTCCGGCCCGGCCCGGTCCGCCAGGGGCGCCCGCAGAGCCATGGCCACCGAGGTGGGTGCGCGGCGGCGCCCGGCACCGGCACCGGAACCGGCACCGGCACCAGCACCGGCACCTCCCGGCCCGGCGCCGCGGAGCCCGGGCCGCCTCGGGCCGCGGCGGGTGGAGCAGCGCAGAGCGACGCTGCCCCACGGCCGCAGGGGCTGCCGGCGGGCCGGGACGGGGGGCTGCTGCGGTCCTGGAGGGGGGCTCGTGAGGGGCAGTGGTCCGTGTGGGGAGCCTGGATGAGGAGGTCAGTGTGGGGCTGGGGTGCATGTGAGGGGTCTGGTTGAGGAGGTGAATGTGGGGCTGGGGACCGTGTGGATCCCATGGGGAGGGCAGTGCGGGGCTGGTGTTCTTGCAGGGTGCCATGAGTGCGGGCATCATTATGGAGCTGAAATCTGGGCAGGGAGGGGGAGTTTGGGTGGAAGGAGTTGGTGTGGGGCTGCAGTCGTGGGTGGGGAGGTCAGTGTGGGGCTGGGGTCTATATGGCACCCGTGTCGGGGGGGTCATCGTGGAGCTGAGGTCTGCGGGGGGTGCACCAGGGCAAAGGGCCTGGTGTGGGGCTGGGGCAGAGAGCGGCTGGGCGGCCTCTCTCCCCGTGTGTGGGGGCAGAGGCTCTGTGGGGCACGTGGCAGGGGGTGACCCCACGCTGCACAAGGGGACGCGCTTGGCAGAGCCTATCTGCCTTCATCCTTCTCTGTCCTTGCTCCCTGGGGAGGCTGGTGTGGACCTCCATGCCTGGTGGGGAAGAGCTTGTCCTGCAGCGACCCCCTGCCAGCCCCGCTTGTCACTGCTGCCGAGCCACTGTCAGCGTCTCCCGTGGGGCCAGCCCACTCCCGGCCGTGGAATAGGACAGGGAAATGCTCAGGGATGCTGGGGGTGCCGGGCTCTCCCCTGGCTCACCCTGCCACCCCTTGCCTCCAGGTGCACAGCCTGCAGGAGCTGAGGCGCAGCGCGTCCCTGGCCACCAAGGTCTTCGTGCAGCGGGACTACAGCGAGGGCACCACGTGCCAGTTCCAGACCAAGTTCCCTCCCGAGCTGGAGAGCCGGGTAGGCCAGCGGGGCTGCGGGCTGCTCTTATTCTGTGGCCTATGGGGCTTAGGGGTGGGGGGGAGCAGGGAGAGCTGCCCCCGGGGGTGTTTTTTGGCCCTGAGGCAGCTGGATTGCAGGCAGCCCCTGAGGGCAGGACGCGAACGTGCATGGAGGTGCCATGGGGTCCGTGGTGCCTGCGTGGCGTGGGCAAGTCGCTGCATGGGCTGTGTGTGCTGGGCACCGGGCTGGGGGCTCTGGGGGCTCTGGGGCAGCCGGCCTCAGCATGGGCTGTGCACAGGGGAGCGGGGGCCGAGACACGGGCTGAGGAGGGAGGAGAAAGTCATTCTCCCTGGCCAGGGCAGTGCGGGGGGCTCAGGCACTGACTGGGCTCGTCTCCACCCATGTTGGCTCTAGATAGAGCGCCAGCTCTTTGAGGAAACAGTGAAGACCCTTAACAGCTTCTACGCGGAGGCGGAGAAGATCGGGGGCAGTTCGTACCTGGAGGGGTGCCTGGCCTGCGCCACTGCCTACTTCATCTTTCTCTGCATGGAGACGCACTACGAGAAGGTGCTGAGGGCCCGGGGGTGGGCATGGCCATGTGGCCTCAGTACAGTGCAGGTGACACCAGCTTGCTGCACTGAGGCACACAGCGGGTGGCGTGTGGCATGGGGAGGGCTCGTGGCTACTCGGGCAGTGCTGGGGCACTGGGGCAGGGGCTGCAAGGCCTCTCCCAGCCCGAGGGAGCAGGAGGGGCTCGTGGTTGGAGCGGGAGCCGCGGGAGCGGGGCAGAGCATGTGGCTGCTGCGGGGTTGGCAGCAGGACTGAGTGTCTGTCCTTGTGCCGGCAGGTCCTGAAGAAGATCTCCAAGTACATCCAGGAGCAGAACGAGAAGATCTATGCGCCGCGGGGACTGCTGCTCACCGATCCCCTGGAGCGAGGCATGAGGGTTGTATCCTCCAGGCAGCTGTGGCAGGGAGGGATGCTGGGGGGCTATTGCTGCAGCGGGGGACAGGGGCAAGGGATGGGGAGGCCTGGGCACAGGTCCTGGGCAACAGGACAGTGGGTCTGTGGCTGGTGCTGCTCCTTAGCGGGGGCCCAGATCGAGATCTCCATCTACGAGGACCGGTGCAGCAGCGGCAGCTCCAGCAGCGGCAGCTCCAGCAGCAGCAGCGGCGGCGGTGGCATGGGGGGCCGGTGACTGGCAGGGAGTCCTCGCAGGGACTCGTACTGCCGGGACAGCGGCCGCTCCGAGATCCGCAGGCTGCACTACCAGAGCACCCGCTTCTGAGCCCGGGCCGGGCGGGATGGGGGCCTGGGGCCGCCTGCCAGCGCTGCCACCCCCTCTCCAACGTGCCTCCTGCAGCGGCTCTGCCCCACTTGGCCTCGCTGAGGGCAGGGGCTGGTGCTGGGGCATCCCTGGTGCTGCCTGCTGAGCCACACCTGTGCCATTGGCCCCCGCAGCCCCTGGGGTGCCCGGTGCCGCTATCTGTCCCAAGCAAAGGCTCTTGCTCTGCTTGGGCAGCCCCTGAGTGCAATGCATGGGGAAGCAGAGGGACCTACCAAGTGCTAAGGGGAGAGGGGCTTGTCCCCATGCCCATGGGCACTGCCAGCCCCTGCTGCTCCCCCTCGCCTGGCATCCTGCCCTTGGTGCTGCGGGGCAGCCTGAGCCGCTCTGTGCCCGATGCTCGGGGCACGCGGCAAAGCACTGGGGCTGCCCCACGTGCATAACGGTCCTGTGTGCGTCCCGAGGCCCTGCCCTGCCACCAGCCCCCTGCTGCTCTCTGGGCCCTGGTGGGCACCCTGACCCATCTGGCCACGGCCAGCGTGAGTCTCCAGCCCCCAGCGCTGCGGTGCGGCAGGGCAACGTGGCGCTGGGCCAGCTCCCGTGGTTGTGCCGTGCTCTTCCCAGGCTCCGTGCAGGGCCCAGCACAGCCCTGCATGGCGGAGGCCGAACTCGGAGCTGGGGACTGCACGTGGCTGCCAGCAGCCCTCTGCCCCGCTGCCCCCCAGCCTGCCTCCGTTGAGAGGGTGCCCACTGGAGCCTTGTCCTGTGCAGCCCTTCCCTGTCCGCGTGTCCTGCATGTGTCTGTTGCTCCCCTGCAGCATGAAGTGTCCCCAGCGCTGCGAGGCGCTCCTGCCACGAGGCTGCAGCGCGGATCCCTTCCCTCCTGCTCGCTTAACCCCCGTGCAGCTGCTCCACAGCGACAATGCAGCCCAGGGCACTGCTTGCCCAGCGGTGCCCCTGCCTCACAGAAGCAGGAGCCCTGCAGAGATGCCTCTCTGCATCCCTTCTGGCTTCAGTGCCCGGTCACACAGCCTGGCTTGTCCTGGAGGGGCTGTACGGATGTGCCAGCTCGTGGCCAGGGTGCCCACGGCTGGTTGAGAGGCATGGGGCTGTCTGAGGGCTGGGGGGCCAGGGGCAGATGGCAGGAAGGGCCCCTGTGGCTTCCAGTGCCCTGAGGAGAAGAGCCCCTGCCTGGGTGCCGGGCTGGGCTGAGCCGCTGCTGCTCTCTGGGGGACTTGGCGGGAGAGCTGGGCCCCGTGAGCTCCCTCCCGTGGGCCCGTGCGGTGACCTGCATGGAAACCTCCTACAATAAACCCCAGGCTTTGCCCTCACCGCCTGCCCTGCTTCGTCCCGCGTCGGGGGGACAGGGCGATGCCGGGAGGGTGCAGGGAGCCGGGCCGGGCAGGAGCCCGGACGGGAGCTTGTCCTTGTTGAGCTCCACTCTGGCGGCCCGGTGCCCTCTCGGGGCAGGTGGGCAGGGTACAGGGGCAAGCCATGGGGAGCAAGGGTCTCACCGCGGACGAGGGCAGCGATGGGGCAGTGCGGCAGGGCACATCCCACGGGCTGCTGCAGAGTGTGGCAGCGGGGCGAGCACGGCGCAGGGCTACTGCACAGCGGGGCCGGGCGGCAGCGCCGGGGTCCTCCTGTTGCACCGCGCGGCACGCAGGGCTAATAGACGGTATATATTTATTGGGCAGTTCTCTGGGAGAGGGGCTGGAAGACTGAGCAGGGTCCGACTCCAAACAGTGGGGTCCATACATTAAAAAACAAATTGGGGGGGCTCCTTCCCCCGCCGGGCCGGGGGGCCCCTCTCTGCTGGGGCGAGAAGGGGAGTCCCTGTCCCCGAGGAGGGGGCGGGCGAAGCACACACGTTGCGGGCCAGACCAGCAGGCACATGGTACGGTATCGAAGCGACGGCGCAAGCGAGCGCCCCGGGAGGCGCCGGCTTTGCCGAAGGGGGAGCTTGGGCCGGGAGGTGCCGTGAGGGGGGCGCAGGGGCGCTGCCTTGGCTGTTTTCCCAGAAAACATGCAAGGGGGGTGAGTCCCGTGCGGCTCTGCGGCCGGGCCGGCGCCTCCGCGCCCTTCCCCATGTTGACCGCCCCACTGCGGCGCAGCCGGTGCGTCCGGGGCTGCTGCGGGATGCTTCGACATGGAGAGAGAGAGAGAGAGAGAGAGAGAGAGAGAGACACACGGGCAGAGGCCGGCCGGTCCCTCCGCCAAGGCTGCTCTGGCGCGATACGGGCAACGGTTAAAGTGCATAGAGGCAAAAGCAGAGTCCCAGGCCTAGAGGGAGGAGGGCACCTCGGCGTGGCCGGGGCCAACTCCCACCGGAGGGATATCCCCCAAAAAAGGCCACTTGAGCTGCACAGAGGAGGAGAGAAGGAGCGAGAGAGAGAGAGAGGGAGAAGGAGCGTCAGCGGGGGCGGCGGGAGGCGCAGGGGCTGCGTTGCTGCGGCGCGGGCGGCAGGACGAGCCCCGGCCTCACTCACCCACGCACGCCGTGCCGTCCTCGTTGGGCTCAAAGCCCCGGCCGCAGCGCTTGTGGCCGCGGCAGCGGTACCCGCCGTATGTGTTGACGCAGACGGGCTTGTCCCGGGGACAGACGAAGGGGAACTCGGCGCACTCGTCGCTGTCTGCGAGCGGAGGGGCCCTGGTGTGACGGCTGCACCGGGCTGCTGGCGCCCCAGAGCTGGGCAGCCCCGGGTACACTCGTCCACGGCCGCTCACCTACGCAGCGTCCGTTTGGGTGCTGGGAGAATCCCTGACCACACTGTAAGGGGAAGAAGCGGCCAGCATGGGGAGATCAGCCTGCGGTGGCACCGCGCCGGCAGGGCCCAGCCCCTCGTCCCACTCCGCCTCACCTCTATCGGGGCTGGCACCGGGGGCGTCTCCGTGTCAACAGGGTAGGGGACCTCCAGGACAGAGTTGGTCTCACTACTGGCCACGGCCCGCACAGCCACGCGCCCGTCGGGCCACGTCACCTCCAGGCTGCTGGCCTCGTCGTGCCCTGTGGCCAGGCAGCCCGTCAGCATGTGCAGGGCTGCCATAGCTGTGCCAGCACCGGGGCTGCAGGGCTGGGGGGGCCTCTCCTTGTTCCCCCCGGCTCACCCAGTCCAAAGTGGGCCACGGGCTCCATCTGGCACAGGTACCCCGAGCCACCGTCGATGATGCGCAGGTGGGCCCCGCTGCGCCGCGTGAACAGCACCACCTTGGCCCCGCGCGCGAAGGCCCCAAAGCGGGTGCGGGGGATCACGCGCAGCCAGTTGTTGCTGGTGCCCTGCATGGGAGGGACAGCATGCGGGGTGAGCCGGGAGAGGCAGCCGGGACAGGATGGGGGCATCATGGAGCTCCCCCCACCCCAGCTGGACGCACTTGGGTGCCCTTGAAGATGGAGATCGGCTGCGCCATGGACTCGCCGTGGGACAGGATCAGGTCCAGCAGCCCATCCCCGTCAAAATCCGTCACTGCACCCCCTGCGAGGACAGGATGAGGCAATGCCCTGTGCCGTCTCTGCCTGCCAGCCCCGCTGCTGGCATGGTGGCAGGAGGCGGGAGGCCGCAGGGTGACCCCCACGTGGGTCCAGGGTCCTACCCGTGCCCCGTCCCTCGGGCTCCAGCGCATCCCCTGGGTTGAGCTCTTCCACGACGGGGTCTGAGTGCTCCCGGCGGACGAGCCTGCAGAGCACAGGCAGGGGTGAGGGCAGCATGGCATGGCCGGTGGGAACCCTGCAAGCCAGCGGCCGTCACCGCTGCCTGCACAGCCCGGGCTGCCCATGGGATCCTACCGAAAGAGGCGGTTGGCGGAGGAGCCGCGGTAGGCCATGTTGTTGAAGAAGACCTCCAGCTCCTGGTCGTTGTCGAAGTCGGCCGTGATGACAGTGCGCACGGGGGAGGGCATGGAGAACTTGGGGGTGGCAATGTCCTGCGCGAAGGACAGGCGTGGGCACCGCGTCCCGCTCCGGGGCCCTGCGTCCCTTCCCTGACGGGTGGCTGAACCACGGGGCCCTGGCGCTCACCCTGAATCGCACGCGCCCGGGGGCCCCTGCCTGCAGGAATAGGCGGTGGGGCCCGTTCCAGTTCCCATAGACCACGTCCAAGCGGCCATCGCGGTTGAAGTCGGCTAGCGCCACACCACGTCCATGCTGGTAGGGGTCATCCAGGCCTGGGGGCAGCCAGCGAGGCAGTGGGGGACACGGGCAGCCCCCATCTGCTCATGCCCAGCAGAGCCAACCCCTTCCCCACGCCAGTCAGAGCCCACGTGGTGCCCACAGATGCCTGGCCACGTCTCGCCAAGCCCCTGCAATCACCGGGGCTGGCGGTTACCAGCGCCCTCCCCCTGGCTCCGTGTGTCCCCTGCCTGGCTCACCCACGGCGGCCGCCACGTCCCGGTAGGTGCCGTCGCCCCGGTTGTGGAAGAGGAAGTTGGGGCTGTTCTCGTTGCCACAGAATATGTCGGAGGCACTGTCGCTCAGGATGGGGCCCACGGCCACCCCGCGGCCGCCTGGGGACAGCGGGCCCGTGGCGTGAGGAGGGTGACCGTCGCCGTGCCGCATGGGGACCCTGTGTCCCCACCTGCCAGGTTCAGACCCAGCTCCCCACAGCGGTGCTCCCCTCTCCGTGTATCCCGCCCCAAGCATCCCTCCAGGTGCCCCTCTTCTCACCCAGCGGTGCCCCCGCAGCCCCTCTGCCCCGGTCCCCCCTCCCATCTCCCTAATTGGGAGCTAATTGGGCCTGGCAGCAGCTTGTGGTGCTTCCAGCCCCTCTCCCTGCCATCGCCATGGTTACCGCAGGCCCTGTTGGTGACAAGTTACGGCCGCGGAGCTGCAGTGTCCCCACCGAGGCGGGGGGCAGGCGGGGGCTGCGTGTGGCGGGAGCCGCAGGGCTGGTGCCTGGCCAGGACACGGTGCGTGCAGCGGGGCCCTGCGGCGTGGGCACCCGTGGGCGCCGCCGCGGGCCGTGGGCTGCCGCTAGATGGGGCAGTCCGGCAGCGCGAGCTGGGCAGCGCGCGGCACCGCCACGCTGGGGCCACTGCCTGCCACCCTGCGGGCCCTGGCGTGTCACCCCCCGGGGCATGGCCGCCACGCCGCTCGCCACGTCCTGGCGCCGCACGTACCTGTGTACTTGTTGACGCCGGCGGCGGCAGCCACGTCGAGCAGCACCACGTGGCCGTGCTCGGGGTCGCTGGCGGCCGGGTCCATCTCGAGCAGGGCGTGCGGCCCCACGTTGCCGCTGGCGTAGTTGGCGATGTAGATGGCGTAGCGGCCGGAGCCCTGCGGGCCAGCGCCACCTCCTCAGGCCTGTGTGGAGGGAGCAGCTTCGCCGGGCCCCGGCTGCGCGGGACGCCCAGTCCTTGGCGCTTGGTGCGCGGCGGCAGCAGCACCAGGCTGGGCTGAGCCACCACCGCCGAAAGTGCCGGGGGAAAGCAGCCCCACCACCCCTTGCCGGTGCCTGTCCCTGAGGATGAGCGGGACACCCCGCTCCCTTGGCACGCTGGGTCCCCCCCCCAGTGCCCACCGCCCCCTGCCATCCTCTGCAGCAGCGGGGCCCTGATTTAGTGATAATCGTTGGGAAACAAACTGCTGGAGGAGGAGGAAGAAGAAAGAGCAGGTGACAGCAACATAAATCACCCCGACAGGCGCGTTTATCAGCCAGCGGCAACCGCGTGGACAGGCGCCTGGAGGCTTGACGGCCGTGGGCTGGGGGGGCAGCAGCCCTGGCAGCCCTCGCCGGGGGGACGGGCGGCGATGCGGCGTGCCCTGGTGCTCACCGTCCTGTCCACGCAGGCCACCGAGCGCCCGGCGAAGCGGCTGGCCACGTCCCGGTTCACCTCGTCGCTCAGGATGTCCTCCCAGCGCCCGTTGCGCAGCTTGAAGAGCTTGTCGGTGTAGGTGGCCATGCCTGGGGGGCAGCGGGGGTCAGCGGGGGGACGGGGACACCCGGATCCCCCGGGGATGTTGGCCCTCAGCTTGCTCTGAGGTGGGGATCAGTGCCAGGGTGCCCAGTGGAAGAGGGAGGATGGGGACATGGTGCCTCTCCCCCATGCACAGTGCTCCAAATCCTGCTCCGTCCCTGGGCATCTCTCTAGGAGCCTCTGCAACCCACGAGGACCAGCGGGAGACGGGCAGAAGAATCAACTCATTAAGGTGAAATGTGCCCTGGCGGGGCGCAGCCCCGTACATCATCCCTGGGATGGCAAAATCGATGCGGTGCCAGGCGCCGGCAGCCAGCCGCGCTGCCCGTGACAGCGCCGGTGGCAGCGGCTGATTTAGGGACGGGTGCGCCGGCAGCCTCCGCCAGCCCCGCTAATTAGGAGTGTCAGGAAGACGGATCCACCGCACGGAGGTCGGGCCGCAGGGATGGTGCCGCGGGGCAGAGAGGGGCCGGGACGCTCCATGCAGCCCAGGAGAGCCCTGGGGATACCCAGCCCCAGGCTGGGGTGATCCACTGGGAGCGGCTGGACAGGGGAAGCTGGTGAGAATCTGGGAGAGGGGCAGAGCGACCCCGCAAGGCGGCTCCTCCTCACCCTCCGGCTCGGCGTGCGTGGGAGCCGCCGCCGCACCGGCACTGCTGCTGGGACGGGCCCGGGCTCTGCTCGGCCCACGGGAGCTGTGTCGTGGCCAGGGCCTCGCGGGTGCCGCGGGCCCCGTGGCGGGGAGGGCGCAAGAAGCGCTGACTCAGCGGCTGGCCGGGCTCGCGTCCCCCCCACGCTGCCATCAATCAATGGAGCCACTCGAGTGAGAAATTAACTCCGGCCCGCACACATCCCTCACGCGCCGAAGGCCGCGGGCAGCCGTGCGCGGGGCTCCCGCGGGGCGGCGCGGGGCTCACCGGAGAAGGCGTTGTTGGTGTTGAGGAAGTAGATCTCCTCGCGGCCGTCGCCGTCGATGTCGCAGGCGGCCACGCCGATGGCGTTGCCCTGGCGGTCCCGCAGCGCGTAGTAAGGGGAGCCGCGCTCGTCCTGCGCCAGGTTCACCAGCCGCCCCAGCGCCCTGTCGTACTTGAGCACCAGGTTGGGGCCGTTGTAGCTGCAGGGCAGCGGTGTAAGTAAGGGCACCTGCCCCAGTGCTGCCACCTGTGCAGGCTGCAGGGCCAAACCCTCCACGTGCCGGGCCCCATGGCGCTCCCGCCCCGCGCGCCAATATACAAGTTACACAACGAGCACGGCCGCCGCTTGCAAGGGCATCAAGGAGGATGCTGCTCCACTTGGCCCACCCCAGAGCCGCTCCATCCGGGCTGGACCCCACTCCCGTGTCCACCCCTTTGGATTCAGGTGCTCCGTGGCTGGCGTGTGCCCTGCTCTGGGTGCAAACGGACCCACGGGTGCGTGCGTGCACATGGAGCCTGGGCGCCTGCCCTGCTGTCCCCGGCAGGGACCAGAGCAGCGGGGCAGCAGCTGCCCCGTGTCCAGCCGGGCTGGGCGGCGCCAGCGGAGCGCTCCCCGCCTCGCCGGCTGCTGTCAGCCCTTCCAAGCCATCACACCGATAAAGGGCTATAAAAAACCTCCAGCCAATTAACCGAATCTCAGGAGAGCGCTGAGTCCTGTCAGCGGAGCCGAGCTGCTCTGGGGACACGCTGCTCCGCACTGCGGGGTGGCCCAGCCGCGGGGCGGCTGCCACCGCCCTGCAGTGTAGGGTCACCAGGCCTGGGATAGGGGAGCCAGCGCTGGCTCTGTGCACATTCCAGCCTGGCAATGGCCAGAGTGACACCCTCGGTGGGCAGTGGGGACGGTAAAGGCGATGGGGTTGTTGGGGTCCCAGCCGGACCTGGAGCGGGGCTGTGCAATGAGACCTGGCAGCGGGCAGTGCCGCAGCCACCCGCTCGAGCCTGAGCGGGCACGGAGATCTGCAGGGGAAGGAGGGAAGCTCTGCTGGAGCGCACAAGCTTCGAGGCATGGGGAGCTGCAGCCAGGAGGAGAAGCAGCCCGTACGCTGCTGCCTCACTCACCCGGCCACCACGATCTCGAAGTCGCCGTCAGCATCGAGGTCGGTGACGGCCACGCCGTAGTTGAGCTGCGTGGGGTTGCTGTCGTAGTCAGGCGGGAGCAGGCGGTGGGTGACGGCGGTGAACATGGGCTCGCTGCGCTGGGAGCCCTCGGCGAGGCAGGCCAGGGCTGCCAGGCACAGCGCCAGCATCCTGGGCACCTGGGGGAGAGCCGCACGCTCAGCTCTGCGAGGAGACGCTCCAGCTCCAGCTCCATGGGCATGCGGAGACTCCGAGGGCTCCTCGCTCCTCTGTGCCAAGGCACCCAGTTGCCCTCGCTCCCCTTGCACATGCAAAGGGGTCTTTCTGCCCCTCGTCACCCATCCGTGCTGGTGCCACCAGTCAGCTCTCCAGCCCTCAATCGTTGCAGCCCCAAAACGTTTTGGCATTGCCGCAGCCCTGGGCATCTGTGTGCACGGAGCTTCCCAGACGGCTCAGCAGTGGGTACAGGTCCATACCCGAGCCGAGGAGCACCTCGGAGGCAGCAGGATGGCTGTTGTGCCGAGGGACAGGGCCTGGATAGGGCTGGAGCCAGGGCTGAGCCATCCCTCCCCGGGAATCGGAGGGGCGGCAGGGGGGCTGATGCCGCTCGCTCTGCGCCGCGGGAGTGCGGAGCACCCAAGCTCCTGGTGTGCTGGGGTGGCAATCACTGCCCATGGCCTTGGCAGGGCCAGAGGAGCCAGGTAGCTGCCTGGGGTGACCCCATCCCCTGGTCTGATCCTCCGGAGCTGGGAAAGGCCATGGGGAAGATGGGGGATGCTCTGCCAGGGGACACCCATGTGCCTCGCTCTCCCTCCCTGCTCTCGCTGTTCCTCCCCAGGCTCCTCCCGGGCAGTTCAGGAAGGTGCCTGTGTGTGGATGCGGCCAGGGAAGGGAAGTGAGAGGAAGGGAAGGAGATGTTCGGAGGAACAGGACACTGGGAGGAGAGGCTCAATTAACCTGGACTGCGGAGGACGGCGCCTGCCAGCACTGCTGGCAGGGCTGCGGAGCCTTCGGAGCTGGCTTTGACCTGGCTGTAGTGCAGGTGACAAGCAAGGGAGCACCCGGGACAGCCGCCCTCGCCACACGCTGGGCAGTCCCCTCCGGAGGAGCAGAGCCCAGCACCGAGCTCTGCCTCTCCATGGCCTCCAACCACCGTGCCGGGCTCCAGGCGGGGGCAAAAGCATCGGGCCCTGCTCCGGTGTCCCTGGGCTGTGGCTGTGGCAGGGGCACTGCTGCCAGGGCTGGGGACACCGCTCACTGCGGGCTCCTGGCCACGCTGCCCCCTGACGCAGGAATAGCCCCTGGCAGGGCTATGGAGCCCCCCTGTGCCAGCCCATGTCTGGGGCCTGCCGGGGAGCAAAGGGAGCAGCGGTGGCTGCTCCATGCCGAGCATCCCTGCACGGAGCAGGGAGGCTGCCTGGTGGGTGACATTCCTGCTGGCTCTTCCCAGGGCAGAGGTGCTCTTCCAGAGACACGTGCGTTGGGCATGGGGCTTCACTGGGGAGCACCAGGGAGGCCGACACAGACCCTGGACACCAGAGCACAGTGGAGGCGCCGCGGCCAGGGCCGTTGCCATCGCCCTGCCCTGCGGCACCGGGCGCAGGGAAGGCAGGAAGGAGCTCCCACGCGCGGAGGGGCAGGCACGCGGGAGCAGGGTGTCCGTGGGAGCTCTCTGCGTGGCCGCGCCGCCTGCTCCGCGGTGTGGCCTGCTCCCCTCGGCGTCCCCTCGCGCCGGCCGCGTCCCGGGCGGCTCTTCCCGGGCAGGCAGCCGGGCTCCCCCTGCCCGGCCTCCCACAGCCCTCCGGCTCTCCTCAGGTTGGCCCGTTCCCCAGGCGCCCCCCCACCCCATCCAGCTGCAGCTGAAATCCTCCAAGCTGGATGGAGTCTTTCCAGGAAGAAACAATGTTCCTGATTGGAGACAAAAGGCCTTTCCTTGCGGATCTGGGGCTTGCTGCCATGGAGGGGGTTTGTGGGGCCTGGAGCCAGGCCGTTTTGGGAAAGGATGAGGGAGGCCCAGGCTTTCTCGTTGCGGATGGGAAAGGCCCCACAGCTCTCCAAGCTGCTGCTGATAGACAGCACCGAGGAGCCATCAGGAGAGCCCACCTGGGGCTGGAGGCCATGGGGCCCCTGGTGACAAGGTCTGGCCCCTGGTGCAGCACCGGGTGACAAGGTGACCCCCGGAGCCACGGTCACACTGGCAGTGCGCCTGGCACAGCACAGCCCGTCCCGTCCCACTGCCACCGGCCGGGGCGAGGACGGGCAGAGCCGCCGGGCTGCCGCAGGACCCGGGGCAGCCGCGTGAAGCCTCCTCAGCGCTGAGCCCGGCCTGGCTCCGCGGGACGGCTGCACCGTCAGCCCCGCTCCCGCGTCGCAGCGGGTGCCAGCACCCAGCGCGGGTTGGCTGGGGGTGGGCAGCCAGGGCTTTCCCTGCCCTCTCCATGCACGAGGGGCCCCGAGCAGAGACCCCACGGACCCCACCACGGGGGCAGCCTCGAGCACCGCACGCACCGTCCTGCGGCCCAAGGGCTGCAGGAGCTGGGCAGGCTGCACAGCCACCCTGCACGCCAGGACAGGGCCGCGTGCCCCAGCCGGGCCGCACTCCACCACTGCTGCAGCCGCCCATCCCGGCCGCAGTGACCCGCTGCCGTCGCATGCCACCTTGCACCGTGACAACATGTCGTCCCGCAGCATCGCTCCTCCTGCGCCCCGTCCTGCCATTCCCGGGCATGACCGGCACAGCTGGGGATGACCACCCGCCCCTCGCCTGCAGCCATGGGTGCAGCGGTGCCCCCTCCGTGGGCCTGAACCGGCCCGGATGCTGCAGCAGCACCAAAGCCCGCGAGCTGCAGGGACGCGCCTGCCCCAGCTGCTCCCCGTGGGCTCCGGCAGCCGTGGGGGGAAAGCTGCTCCCCGCCACGAGGCAGCGTAGCCCCCACGCATGCCTGGGATGGGCCCATGGCTCCCATGGGGCCCGACTCGAGCCCACGCGGGGCTCCTTGGAGCTGGCCCTGGAGCCTGGGGCTCAACCAGCAGCTGCCAATGCAGTGTGGAGAGGAGCAGTCACCTTAGCCTGCGAGCGCAGCCCGGAGGGACGCCGGCTCTTGCGGAGTCCCGTCACTGCCCAACACAGGCCGGCACAGCGGGACGCAGGGGCAGCCCCTCTCCAGCCCCCTTGGGGCCTAGAAACACCCAAGCGCAGCTGCCCCAGAGGCAGGAATCACCCCATCCCTCTGCTCCCTGCATCCTCCCAATGCTCCCGAAACTGCTGCTCCATCGCCCTGAGCCCGCTGTGCCCCACGCAGCGCCTGCATCCCCTTCTCCATCGCTGCCCTTGTCCTGTGTCCGTGTCCCTCACACACCTCCCGAGTTCCCACGCCACCCGAAAGTCCCCAGCAAAGTTGGAAGGGCCGGTGGGCAGCCGGCAGCGGAGTGAGGGATAGAGGAAAGGAGGGAGAGAGGGAGGGAGGGAGTACGGTCCCTACTCACGGGCCAGGGCGGGTGCCGGGCGCCCCCGCGCCGGCGGGCGCGCATCCCGCAGCCGCTCGCTTCGCCGGCCCCGCCGCGCGCTCGTCCTCGCTCTGTCCGGCTCCGCTTCTCCCCGGCTTTAGACGAGCGGAGCCGAGCGAGCGGCGCTTTATGTAAAGCTCAGCGCCCGCCAGCAGGCCAATGAACGGGGGACGGGGGGCCCGCGCTGCCAATGGAGAGCGGGGAGGTGGGGCTGTGCCGCGCTGATTTACTGCCCGAAATTGCAGTGGAAGCACGGCCAGGCAGCGCCGATCGATACGGAGCCAAAATATTACGGGGGGAACCTGCCGAGGCATATTTCAAGAGCGCGGCTTGTAACCTTCAGGAGGCAGCGGGGCCTGTCTGGGGCGCTGCGGGATTGACTCGGGCCCACGGAGCCGGAGCTGCCCCTTGGCACCTGCCTGGCTGTGGGGGCCTGAAATCCGCCAGGAAACCCGCCGGGACACCAAGTCAGGGGGTCTCCGGAGGGCTGGGGCCGCAGCCGGCAGGGTCCAGCTGGCTGCGAATTGCTGCTCCGCGGGAGCGAGCGGCGGCCCTCGGGTGCGTTGCAGGTGGGAGCTCGACGGATGCAGAGGCCGGCGAGTGTGGAGCAGGGTGGAAGCAGGGAGGCTGGCGCCGGAGTGAGGAGCAACATCTCCCCAGCCAGGGCAGCGGGCAGCACCCAGGGCTGGGCCCTGCTGCCCCGTCCAGTGCAGGACCCGCAGGGAAGGGCCCTCGATGCTGCGAGAAGGACTCATCTCCTTGCCTCGAACCTTGCAGCCGGGTGACATGGAGCGAGATGGAGCTCAGCCTGCACGCTGCCTTCCCCGACGCATCTCCCCCGCTGCGACTGGGCCTGGAGCCCCCCGCGCGCCTGCCCGCAGGATTTGGGGCAGCCCTGGCCTGCATGCAGCAGCCTGTGTGCATGCAGCAGCGCTCACGTGTCCTCGGGCACTGGTGCTGCCTGGGCAGCCCCGGGTGGGATGCGCCGTGTCCGCTGACTGCTGGTTGCAGCCGCGTGCCTGTGCGGAGGCATTAGCATCGCAGCGGGATGTCTCACCCCGGCTTGAGTAACTGCCTCAGTAATTATTAGCACAAACGGCAACCTCGTTCCCGACACCCTCCCTGCCACTGGTAGGTGCAGAAAACAAACACAGGCGGGAAGCCAGCTGCCGCCTGCCAAGACGGTGAATGGAGCTGGGCTCCCCGGGGCCCGCAAACCCTGCGTGCTGCCACGCCGGGCACGGCCCTGGCCCCGAGCGCCGGCTCGTCCGGCTGCAAACGCCGTCTGCCTGCAGCGGCCCCGGCACACGTGGTGCACGCACCTGCCCCGGCATGGCTGCACGCACGCATGCACAGCGCTGGGCACGGCCGGGCACGCCGCTCCGGGCGTGCAGACACACGCAGCCCTGCGGGTGCGCACGGACACGTGTGCATCACTGCACTCGCGCCCTGCGTAGGCAGCGTGGGACGCGTGTGCGTCCTGGTGTCGCAGCTTTGCATGCAGGCGGGAGCCTGGCTGGGCTTCGTTTTCCACCCCGGCACTGTGTGCGTGTGGATCTGCCGGGTGCTGCTGTCCGGCCTGTGGGCACCCATCAGGCTGGGGCACTGCTCTGGGGAGGCGGGAGCAGCCAGCAAGCCCCTTCGTGGGGACATGCACGTCCCTGGTCCTGTGCTGGCCTGGCTCAGCCCTCGGCATCACAAGCCTCCCCCCTGTGCTGGGAACGTGCTGCGTGCGCGCTGGGGCGCAGGCGTCCCCAGGCAGGGGAGCAGTGCTGCACTGAGCATGCGGAGCGGTGCAGCGAGGCAGCAGGGCCGGGGCGCGGGGACCCGGGGCAGCGACGGTGGCGGTGGGGACAATACATAGGAAATGAGCGCAAGGGGAGGAGAGGAGAGGCGGCCACGCGGCGCGGCGGGGGGAAGGGAGCCCTGCGCTCCGCCGAGGGCCGCGCAGGAGGGGGCTCGTCGCCCGCAGCGCCCTGCCTTGGCACGGGGCGCGCAGAACCAGCCCCCTCGCAGCGGGACGCCCTGCGGCCCAGCGCTGGGAGCACCCAAGCAGGCTGCTCACACGTAGCCTGCACGCTGCGCCCGCGCTGCGCGGGTGCACCCTGCGGCACGCTGCACCCCGCGGCCCCGCCGTGCCCTGCCGGTGAACCCCGGGCCCGTCCCGCCGCGCGCCTGGCAGCGCCGCATCTGCAGAGGGGCCGTGCGGGCACCTGCCTGCTCGGAGGGTCTCATTTCCACCCTAAACGTATTCGCGGATAATTTATCCCCGTCACTCCTGCGCTAACGTTGTCTTTTAGCTGAAATTGCTCTTCTCCTCCCTGGCGTTCACCCCGCTGATGTATTTATAGCGAGCGCTGGGCTCCTCGCAGCCGCTCCGCAGTCCCCGCGCGGTCCGTCCCCTCGGGGCCGTGTCCCGTGGCGCCCGGCTGCCTGTTGCACACGCGGCCAGCGCTGCTTTTGGGCGCAGGGCTCAGCCAGCGCCTGCTCACTGCCGAGGCTGCCGGCCCGCACCGATGTGCCCAGGCTGGCGGTGTCCTGGGGGGACTCACTGGTCCCCCAGGCCCTGCGGTTCCTCCTGTCAGCGCGGTGGCTCCCGCCAGCCCCTCAGCGCGGTGCAGCCTCTCCGCGCGCGGTCCCAACGCGGCCCTCAGCCATCCCTGTCACCACGCTCATTGCCCCCAGTCCCCGCTTGGACTCTTCCTGTCGCCGGGACATCATTAGAAATGTTAATTATTAATTATCGCTAAAAGCTCTTTTTGCTGCATTGCTGTTCTCTCTGCTATCCCACTGACCCGCGCTGCCTGTAACCGGATCCGCCGCTCTCCGCTCCTGCTGTCCCCACTCTCCCTCTCCACAAGCGCAGGGCAGTGGAGGGGTGACAACAGGACACGGCCCCAAGGGACCAGCTGGACTCGTCCAGCTGGTGGCACACAGAGAGGGGAGATGCAGCAGCACCATCACTGAGGCTTGACCCGTGCTGGGAACGAGGATGCAGTGTTGCTGCAGGGAGCAGTCGGGGCAGTGACATCCCTGGGCAGGGGACACCAGGATGGCACCCAGTGGCGCTGCCAGCAGCCACCTGGGCCGGGGGAGCCGTGGGGCCGGGAGCCGCTGGCTGCTCCGCAGGAGCCGTGCAGCTGCCGGGAGGCGGGGGAAGGCCCAGCCGGCCCCGCGCGGCCGCCTCTGCCACGACTCGTGAAGGATTCATCAGCGCCAAGCGGATCCCGCTGACGAGCCGACTCAAATCAGCGCCTATTGAGAGCAGCCCCTTCCTTCCCTGCCAGGGCAGCGCTGTCACCGGTGCGCGGCGCTGCCAGCGGCGCTCGGCCAGCGCCGGGCGCCGTGTGGAGCTGCCTCCTGTTGCAGCCTCCCCACGCGCTGGCTGCCGAGGAGGAACCATCATCCCGGCCATGCATCCCTGCCCGGCTGTGCATCCTGCCTGGCGGCAGTGCGGGCCGAGCCGCGGCGCCTCGGGCAGGACAGGGCACGGGAGCAGCTGTGACTCGGTGCCACGGGGGCTGGTCCAGGACAGGCTGCAACCCCTGTGATGCCCCTTTTGCCGTCTCCCAGAGGACCCTCCGGAGCCAGGCACACGTTCCGTGCCATGGCAGTCCCGACACCGGTGCTGTGGCCGGAGGCACCGTGTCGCGGCGTGTCGCGGGGAGAGACGGTGCCTCCCCGCCGCCAGGCACCAGCAGCGCCAGAGCTGCCCGCGCCGCCGGCCCCGGCTGCTTCTTCGCATTATACAGCGCTGTCACGAGCTGCTGAGTCCCCAGGTGTTTGGAGCGGTAATGCAAAGCAGATCTAATCCGCCCCAGCGCTGGGCCACGCGCCTCTCCTCCGCACAGGCTGCTGCTGCCGCGGGCGCAGAGATGAGGGGCTGCTCCCGGCACGCGGCTGCTGATGGTCGGCCCCTTTCTGCCCCTGTCCCCCATGTGTGGATGGAGCAGTGCTCGGCTGCTGGCGGAGGAGACCAGGGCGCAGCAGCGGGGCAGGGCTGTGAGGTGGCTCCGGGCAGGGAAAGGGGGAAGCATCGAGACAGCCCTGCGGCCGCCTCTGCTCTGTGTCCCTGGGGCCGGGGCAGGCGGCAGCGCGAGCCGAGGCCCCCGCGCGGCTCGCTGGCCATTGGGCCCAGATCGGGGCTGCCGACAGCTCCTTTCTCCGTGCCTTTCAGCCCGCGCGTCCCCGCGTCCCTGGCTGACGCAGCTGCAGATGAGCAGACAAGGAGCGCCAGACAACGCTCCCGGCCCGCGACGCCGTCCCCCGGGAGGCATGGCCGCCTCCGAGCAGGACTGCAGCCCGGCGAGCAGCAGCGAGCGGCGTGACCACGGCAGCAGGGCTTAGGGTGCCCCCGAAGCCACAGCGGGGGTGCAGGAGTGGGGTCTGCCCCGGGCCCCTCAGCCTGGGGGGGTGTCGTGGTGCCCGGAGCAGGAGGTGGGAGCATGGAAAACTGCACCTTGGACCCTGCTGCCATGGAAACGGCTGGAGCAGCAGCATCCCGGGTCTTCCTAGGGCCTCAGGGAGGCCAGGTGGGGAGGCTGGGCTGGCCTCGGGCTGCAGCACTGGTGGCTCCACAGCCACCAGTCCCAGCGCCGCTGGGGGCAGCTGCGGTGTCCTGGGGTGTATCGCGGCTCGGCAGGGCAGGAGGGAGCTGGGGGCACCCGAACCTGGCCGGGAGGCAGCCGGAGCAGCCGGGAGAAGCCCAGGGCGCAGGGCAGGGATGGAGAGGCCGGGGAAGCGCTGGCAGGGGGGACCTGGTGATATTCCCCGCCAAACCCAGCTCCCACGTGGCCAGGGGCTCCACGGCTGCTTCGCCTCCCGCAAACATAAATCATTTTCTAATTTATAACATGAATAATTGATTTTGCGTCCGTAGCTGGCGATAAATCTCCCGCACGCACATGCATAAGAAAATAATAATAATGAAGGCGATCGGGATCTGCTGCCATCGATTAGCCGCGAGCGCGGCCGCGTTCCCCGCTCCGCAGCGGTGGCTCCCGGGGGGGCGGCTGGGACAGGATCCCCGGAGCGCCGCGGGCCTGGCCGTGGGTCCGGCCGTGGGTCTCGCCGCGGGCCCGGCCGTGGGTCTCGTGCGGGCCCGGCCGTGGGTCTCGCGCGGGCCCGGCCGTGGGTCTCGCCGCGGGTCCCGCGCGGGCCCGGCCGTGCCCGCGGTCGCCGCCGCGGTGGCCGCGGCCGGGCGGGCCGCACTACAGCTCCCGGCGCGCCGCGCGGCCGGGCCGGGCCAGGCCGGGCCGGGCGGGGCGGCAGGGCGGAAGCGGCGGCGGCGGCGCGGGAGGGCGCGGAGCGGAGCCCGGCGGAGGGGAGCGGAGCGGAGCGGAGCGGCGGGGGACGCGCGGCGCCCGGTAACGGCCCTGCCCGCCGCGCTCCCGCGTGGGGTCCCCGTGGCCGCGGCCGGAGCGGCGGAGCAGCCGCGAGGGCCCCCCGGCCCCGGGGCCCCCCTGCGGCCGTGTCCCCTGCCCCGGAGCCTGGGTCAGGGCCGCGTCCCCTGCCCCACAGCCTGGGTGCAGGTTGTGTCCCCTGCTGCGTAGCTGTAGCACGTGCTGTTCTCCTGCCCCATGCCCTGGGACACAGGCTGTGTTCCTGTCCCATAGCCCAGGAACAGGCCGTGTCCCCTGCCCTGCTGCCCCACAGCACAGGATACAGGCTGGGTCCCCTGCCCCGCTGTGCCTGCCCCATAACTCAGGGCCTGCACACGTCCCCTGCCCCATGTCCAGGGGCACGTGCTGGGTCCCCCCAGTCCCTGCCCTACGCCTGTCCCCGTGTCCCTGTGCCACCGCATGGCACGCAGCCCTGCAGCGCCCCATGGCCCCGGCACACTCCAGCCCCATAACTGTTCCCTAGCTGGGACATGCCGGCTGCGACAGCGCCCCGTGCCCGGGGCTTACGTGGTGCCCCTGGGGCTCGCTGCCTGTGTGGGGCATCGCCGGCCGTGCGGCCACGTTCGCCCTCCCGCCGTCCCTGTCCGCGCTCGCCGGGAGCCGCTCGGCCTTGCTCTCCTGCTGTTCGGACACCTGCTCCCGGTTATGTTCCTTGGTTGCATTAGCTTCCTTTTCCTAGGCTGAACCTCGTTTTGTTTGCAACGCCTCTCCCTTCATCGGCGCCTGTGGATTTAATTCGTTATTCGAGGAAAGCTTGGCGGGTTGGTAGAAAACGGCACCTGAGCTCACACCTGGCCTGGCTCCTCCGCAAGCCTTGCCCGGAGATTCGGCCGCAGTGACTGCCCCAGCCCGGCCCGTGTCCCTCGTCCCTCATCCCGGGCGTTTGCCGGCTCCTTCTGGGAGGCAGGAGGATTTATCGGGCACTTGGCCCTGCTTTTTTCACCCTTCCTGGCGCCTCATTCCCTCCGCTCTGCACGGGCTGGAGCCCCGTTCCGGTGCTTGGGGGCAGCTGGTCCCCTGGGCTTGGGGTCACTCTGACC
Source organism: Tinamus guttatus (assembly GCF_059628265.1). NCBI lineage: Eukaryota > Metazoa > Chordata > Aves > Tinamiformes > Tinamidae > Tinamus > Tinamus guttatus. The sequence goes on from NW_028288848.1 coordinate 7,131,243, forward strand.
AGCTGGCTCAGGGTGTGTGGGGATGCTGTTTTTGCTTCCCTGCAGCTGCTTTTTTGCGAGGCCTCTGCCTCACCTGCATTTTTTTTTCTGGTTAAAAACAGTAATTCTGCCCCTTTTGAGTCTTTATTTTTGAGTTGTCATTAATTTTCCCTCCCTCCCTGTTTATTAATAGACCGTTTTGCTCCTGTGCTGATGCTGCCCTGGTGTGTTCGCGCCGTCCTTGGTACCCCCTCGGCGCGTTAACTCCTTCCGCCGCCTCTTGTCCTCTTCTTCCCTGCCGAGGGACAGTATCGACTTACACATCACGCTCCTGTCTGAAACGTTCCCTTTCTCTTGTTGCAGGTATCTCCTAGGAGCATCAGAATTGAAAGGCCTGATTGAGATCTCTCCCTCTCACTCTCTCTCTTTTCCCGGCGAGTTTCCTGCGCCTTTGACAGCGGCTGCCGCCGTTGCCTCCGCCGTGGGAAGCGGCGCTTGGTGTCAGCAGTCCCGCTCTCTGCTTCCTCCGGCCCGTCCTCCTCCTCGCCGAGCCAGCAACGGGCTCTTAATCGGGGCTGTTTAGAGTCTCCTCGTAGCCGCCGTTTTTATTAGCGGCGCTGCTTTTGGCACGAGCGCCCCATCTGCGGCGGGCTGTAAAGAGCGACCTTGCGCGCGGTCCGCTCGCCCGCGCTCCCGCGAGGCCGCTTCCCGGGCGGCTGCCCGAGGGGTGCCCGCTGCCTCCTTGCCCTCGAGGCTTTAAGGTTACGCGCTCTATCGACGGCAATATGGATCGGGTGGAATCAGAAACCTCGGAGGCTAAAAATACAGCGGGCTGCCAGGAAGCGAGGCAGCCTGCTGGGAGGGCGCAGGGTGGCACGGGGGCCTGCCAGGAACTGGCAGCCTGGCACCCGCGCGGGAGCCCGGCCGGTGCCCGCGGGCCGCGGCCGGAGCTGTCCCGGGCGCTGTCGCGGCGTCTCGTGCCGCGGGAAGTCGATAAACCCCCCGCTGCGAGTTCAGGCGTCGCCGGCTCTGGAGCGGAGCCGTAAATGTGCTCACCTGTCTGGCGCGGGTGCAGAGAGAGGAGGAAATGGGCTGTAAGATGCAGAAAAAGGAGGAAATCGGCTAGGAGCTTTGCAGTGCGCTAATAGGTTTTATATCCCCTTCCTCTGCGCAGAGCCAGCTCTGGTAAAACCCTGCTTGATGGACGTGTGGGCAGCTCTAGAGCGGGCTAAAACTGTTTTTGGAGGGGAAGAGCATTCTGGCCTGATCCCATCACCGCTGTTTTCCTGGGGAGCACGAGTGCCTTCCGCAGGAGGAGAAGGGGGGAAGCAGGGAGCGAAGGCTGCACGGCCGGGGGAGGCGCAGCTCTGCGCGCAGCCTGCGTGGCTGCTCTGAGACCTTGCAAACTCGTGCCGCCGCCAGGCTGCTCAGCCAGCCGCCTCCGGCGGCCCCTGCGGCCGGCTGAGCCGACCTGCCGCTCCGCAGATGGAGGCGCAGAAGGCGGAGGAGGTAATTGTGGCCATAAACATCCTCTCCCGGCTCCAGGACTGCTCCGCTCCTTGCCGCGGGGCGCGTGCCTTGGCCCGGGCCCTTCGTATGGGATGTTTAGCACGAGTGGAACGTGCGAGCTGCATGAAAAAGCCTCCGCAGCCGGGAGCCTCTTCCTAGGCCCGTGCGAGGGATGCGCCTGGCGCTGGTTGCATGGGGCTCGTGGGGCTTTCGCGGCTCTGCCTGGCGTTGGGCGCCCGTGGGGTGAGCGTGAAGCCGTCCCAAAGTTTGGAGGAGCCCAGCGTAGTGTGAATGAGACCCGCGGCCGGGGACCCGGAGCGTGAAATCGGTCGGTGCCGGCGCGTGGCCGCGGCACCCGCTGGAGTGTGTAATAGGCTGGGGGCAGGAGCCGCGTTGCCCTGAGGAGGAAAAAGTCACAAAAAAGAAGCCCCCTGCGAGCCACGCATCCCTGCCGGCGGCTGCAGGCTGGCACAGCTGTGCCGTGCTGCTCCCTGCGCGTGGAGGTGCCGGTTGGCCGTCCCTTTCCTCGGGATGGGAGCTGCGTGGCCCCCAGCGCCGGGGCCCCGGGCTGCGGCAAGTGCATCTTGCCTGGCTGCGCCGGGAGAGCAGCCTCGGCGCCCGCTGCTCGCTAATGCAGCACCATCTGCTTTGGAGGGTGAGGCAAGGTGAACGGGAAGCTTTCGAGGAGCCCATAAATCCTCTGCGTGAAGGCTCCTCTTCCTGGAGGTGACTTGGGATGAGCGCGGAGCCGTGCCGCTCCCCCCGAGCCGCAGGAGACCCCGGAGCGTCCTGGAGGGACGCGGCAATCCTTGGTGAGCAGAGCCTGGGGGATTGGTGATCCCCCGTGGGGATGAGCGGGGCACTCGGTGCCCCTTGCAGGAAGGGCATGGGCACGGGCACGGGCACCGGCGGCTGCAGCGGTGCAGCTCCGGGCGGCCCTCCAGGCCTCGGCCGCTTGTGGCATTTGTGTTCCAGACTTGTGTGCCAGGGAGAATTTCCCTGGAAGAGGTTTAGCGGAAGCATCTTGGCCGCCTGATGAGCAAGGCAAGCAGTGAAAAAGCTTTTTCTCATGGGTTTATAGCTGTAAAACACAACTTCTATCAAGTCCAGCCTCAAAGCTGCAGGCTGCGATTTTGGGGTTTGGCTGGGACGTCTTTTCGGAGCGCAGACCGGCGCGTGCTCTGGGCGCTCGGTGCGGTGAAGCCGCAGCGCGGGGCGCTCGTGCCATGCTCGGCACCGTCGGGTTTTACTCGTGCCCTGTGCTCAGCCCTGCAGAGGAGCCCGGGGCTGCCCTAATTCGGGCACACACCGGCCTGGCCAGGCACAGGTGCTGGGATGCTGCCCTCTGCCCAAGGATTCCTGTCGCAGGTGGCTACTGAGCACGGGGCCGGGCTCGCTGCGGGACGTGTGCGTTAAATAAACCTCGCGGGTCGGCGCGGAGCGCCGGAGGGAAATGCCCGTGTCCGAGGGCTCTCCCTCCTTCCCGGCGCGCGGCCAGGCTGGGCTGCTGCAAGTAGAGAAAATGTATAACGCCTCGGTGCTGAAAAATGACCGGTGCAGACCTCGGGCGGTTTGTAGGATGCGTTCCTTCCGCTCGGTCGATAAAGATAAAGGGGACCGTTCTGCCAGCGAAATTAGTGTATCAAAGAAAGAAAAAAATAACGAGCGCTGCATGTGTCTCTGCAGACGCTGCGGGAGCGCGTGGCGCTGCTCCTCGGCACGCGGAGCACCTCGAGGTGCAGGATCTGACCTGGCACAGGGTCCTTCCCTGCATGCAGCCCGGCTCTGCTGTGAGGAGGGTCCGGGCGGCTGCAGGAGGTTTCCCTGCCGGAGCAGCCGGGCCGGCTGCCGTCTCCATCGCGCTGGGCTGGGCTTGCTGGCGATCTCGAGAGCGCCGTGAGCCCCATCCGCCAGCCGAGGCTCCGGGGGATCGCCGAGAGCTCCGCTCCGCGCGCGCCTCCGTCAGGAGCTCGCGGTGAGGCTCAGCGGAGCAGCATCCGAGAGCGCGGCCGCGCTCCGACCGCACGCGCAGCCCCGGCTTCGGCCTCCCCGGAGCCGCCGGGCAGCGTTCGCGCCTCTGCCGGCCGGGCCCACACGGTCCCCGCGCTGCGCTCGGTTTGGTTTGAGGCGAGGGGAGGGGAGCCTAATGTACCGGAGGTGCCTCGGAAATGAGAGTCTTGGACGAATTCCTGGCCTTATTGATCCGCCGGCAGTTTATGCATCCTGACATTCATAATCTCGGTAGGCTCTGATGTTCCAGATTAATGGGCCCAGGGGCTGTCCATCCGTCACTTCACATTAATTACTGAAGAGGTGTTTTTCCAGTGATTTACCTGACAGCGGCCTGTGATGAATACCCCTAAACAGAGTGGGCAGTGATTAATCACGGGGCCCCAGCCCGTCCCCACTCTGCCTTCCCCTCAACCGCAGCGCGGACCCCCACGCCATCCGTCTCCATAAACGCTGCTTGATGCATATTTATGGGGGCATGGGGCCTGGCAGATAGCAAAGCGCCCGCTTGTGCCAAAGATGATGAAAAATAAATCTCGGGGCAGCGGGTGAGTGGGACCCTGAGGATGTGGCAAGACGAGGTGACAAGGGACACGGGGCAGGGGAAGCTGCTCCAGCTTCGTCCCTTGTCTGGAGCTCGGGAGGGCTTTGCTGGCTGGATGCACCTTAGAATTCCCCTGTTTTGGCTGCCCCCAGGTGCCTTGACCCTGTTCTGGTAAGGGCTCGTGCAGCGCTATCCTCGCCTGCCCGGGCTCCCCTGGCTTTTGCCGGCGAGAGCTGCGCGTGGCAGCGACGGAGCGGCCCTTTCCTTGCCCTCCTTCGGGACGCGGAGGGGCTGCGGGCCGGGACTGACGCCTCTGCTTTCCCGTTTGCAGGCGGCGGCACCATGCAGCAGGAGGCCGCGGGCGGCCGGCCTCGCCGCCGCAAGCCCGACATGGCGCTCTACGTGCCCAGAGCGCGCCGGGAGAGGATGGCGGCCGGAGCGGGCGGCTCGGCGGGGACGTCGGAGCGCGGCTCAATGCGGGGCGTCTCCAAAGGCCGTGCCGAGGAGCCGAGGAGAAGCGCCAGCGCCAGGGAGAGCGGAGCGGCCGGGGAGGACCAGCCGGATGCCTGTGCCCGGGCGCCTGCCCCTGCGGACACCGACGCTCCCACGGAGCCGTGGCTGGAGGAGCCGGCAGCTGGCAGCCCCGCGGAGCCAGGAGCATCGCCCAGCGTGCCCGAGCCCTGCCTGCATCCTGCCCAGGAGAAAGAGTCCGGCCGCCCGGGGCTGGGCGAGCACAGCTCCTCGGAGGAGAGGACAGTGCTGGGTCCCTGCGCCCCGCCGGGGACCGCGGAGTTGGCCGCGGAGCCTGTGTGTGACCCTGCTGGCTGCCCCACAGCAGCCCGGCTGGCCGGCAGCGTGGTGCATCGGACTGGGGCGGACGGTGTGCCGGGCCCTGCCGGGGCCGAGTGTGGGGACAAGGACATCCAGCCTCGGGAAGAGGAGCAGGGAGGACACGGCGTGCCGGAGCTCCCGGCCGAGCCAGGCGAGGGCTGTGTTGTTGTGGTTGGCAATGAGGAGGAGGGAGAGAAATGGGGGAGCACATCTGAGCCCACTGGAGAACCCCTCTTGGAGGCACCTGGAGAAGCCGGCGGTGAGGCTGGGGGTGGCGTGGGCGACGCTGCGGCGTTCCCGCAGGATTGCGCCCTGCAGCCGGGTGCCGGCAGCACCCGCGAGTTCCCGCCGGGCTGTGCCGGGCGGTCGCCTGGCGCGGAGGAGAGCGCTGCCAGCGCCGGGGATGCCGCGGCGGGTGCCGGCCAGGCCAGCCCCTCCAGCCAGGCGGACCCCAGTGCCGGGGCCGTGTCGGGGTGCGGGCACGAGGCCGAGGGCAGCCCGTGGCAGCCGAGTGAGGAGGTGGCGAGGAGCAGCGCGCAGGAAGGGACGTCCCCGCAGGACCCCACTTCACAGAGCCCCGAGCCCCCGTGCTCCCTGGCGATGCTTTCGCTCACGGCTGCGGATGAAGCAGCGCTGCAGGCAGATGAAGGCAGTGGAGATCCCCATGGCACGTGGGACGGCGGCTCCGCAAAGCCCCGCGGCAGCCCGGGAGCCGAGGAGAGCTGGGACGCGCTGTTCAATGACGATGGAGACTGCCTGGACCCCCGCCTGCTGCAAGAGGTACGTGCGGCGCCTGCGGGACTGGGTGCATGGGGGGAATGGCCAGCCCCGTGTCCCCTGCTTGTACTGCCCCACGTGAAGGCCTGGGGGGGACATGCAGGTAACCTGCTTCCCGTGGTGCCGGCGAGCACCGTGTGAGCCGGGGCGGCTCTTCCCTTTATGGCGCATAAAGTGCGCGCAGTAAAAGGTGCCTGCAAGCCGTAATGGCACGGGCCGAGGCGGGTGGGCTGCTGCGCCAGCAGCGCCGGGAAGTTTCCTCCCAAGTGCGGCCTCGTAATGAGCCGAGGGCCGTTCCCGGCGCGTCTGCCGAGCGAGGGCTGCTCCGGGATACTGCCCCGAGCCGCCCGGCGCCGGGAGCTGCGCCGCGAGCCGGCTGCTTCCGAGGGAAGCACTGCCTTTGCCTGGAGATCCCTCCTTGCCTTTTAAATCAGCAGCATAAAACTGGTAATTTTTGGCATGACATTAATGTACTGAGCGTAACGAACAGCGCCCATATTTTTAAAAGCAACATCCAGCCCAGGCTGGAAGCTGGTTCCAGGCAGCGGATGGTGCCTGATGGCAGCTGCTATGAGGAAAGGGGGTTGACTGCACAGCCCTGCTGCTCAGGGGCAGCCTGTTGACCCCTCGATCTCTTGTCTGCTTGGCTCCCCGTGCTGCTCTTGGGCTTTCCAGCTCCTGACTCCGGAGCCGCAGCCGCAGCCAGGGCTGCTCCGGGCGGGAGCAGAGTCGTGGGGAGATGGAGCTGTTGTTAATTAACAAAAAGGACAAGAAAATTAGTAGCGTTCTTCGTCATAACTGAATCCTTATGCGCTGCAGCGAGCCGGCGGAGAGCAAGATTTATGACGTTCTATATGGAGACGAGATTTCTGATAGCAGACGGCTCTTTAATCTAGCAGAAAAAAAAAAAAAACCATAACAAGATCCATTGGCTGGAAGCTGAAGCCGGGCCGATTCGGGCTGGAAATAAGGCTCCCATTTTTAACGCAGAGGGTAATTAACCACCGGAGCAATTTCCTTGCCGGCTCGGTGGATTCTCCATCACCTTGATGAGCGCCGGGCGCCCGCGTGCAGGCCAGAGCTTGCCTGGAGCGCGCGGGGCCTGTGCGGGCTCGGGGGGCTGCGGAGGAGCCCGGCGCCCGCGCGCCGCCGCCTCCGCTCCGAGCGGAGCCGCTGCCGGGAAGGGCTTTCTCCGCGCGGCCGCTTTCCGCCACCTGTGTCGTGCTCCAGGCGGGATAAATCTTTAGAGAGCAGCGAGCCGTGACAGACAGACTTCATTTCCTGCGTCCCTCTGTCCGTCCGCCGGGCGAGCGGTGCCGGAGCAGGACGCCTGTCGCGCGCCGGCGGCGCTGCGCCGGGCAGGCCGAGCCGGAGGCGACGGCCGCGTTAATGCAGCATGAAGGCAGCACGTTTGCTGTCAGGCCGAGCGTCGCTCCGGCACTTTGCGCTGCCTGCCCGAGCTGGAGCGTCGCTGCGGGGCCTCGTCCTGAGGAGCGTCGGTCCCGGGGCAGCCAGGCAGGGCTGGCTGATCCCGCCGGCTCCATAACTCAGCTCTCCCCCGTGCCGGCACGCGGCCGCCCTGCCGGCACCCCCTCACCTGCCGGGAATCCATCTTCCCCGTAAAATTGTCTGAGCGAACGCTTTTTATTGACTGAACTGGCTGGGATTTATGGACTCTGCGCTTCCAGCCGTGCCGCGCTCGCCCGCGACCGCTCGGGGCCGCGGCCTGGGAGCCCAGCTGAGTTATGTGCCAGCCCCTTGGAGGGCCATGGAGCGGGAAGCGGTGCGGGGGCCGGGGTGACAGGGAGCAGTTGGGCGGCCTTGCTGCCCGTGAGACCCTCTGCACCAGCCTGGGGCTCCCTCAGCTCCCAAAAGCAGCGCTGCGAAGTTGGAGAGAGGCGGAAAGCGAAGGGAGCGGCAGGCGGCAGCGTTTAGGGCTCGGGAAAGTGCTGCGCTGTGGGATGCTCAGCGAGCGCGAGGCGTTGAGCCTCTCAAGGAGGAGGTTGAGCAGGGACCTGATTTCCAGCAGTAAGTGCCATCGCAGGCGACGGTGCCTGCGAGCGAGGAGGGCTCTTCAGCCTCGCCGAGAGGCAGAACGAGAGCCCACAGCTGGAAAGCAGAGCCACGCAACTTCCAATTAGACAGAAGGCATAAATTCTTAGTGGCGCAGGTGATTAACTGCTAGAACTAGCTCCTCGGGGGAGCTTTTCCCCCTTGCAGTGTCCCGGGGCCTGGCACGGCCGCCCTCAGTGTGCACGGTGGGGGACGGGGTGATGCAGGGCAGTGGGACGGGGCACACGGGGTGTCTCCTCCCGGCCTTTCCGCCGTGCTCCGTGCCCTTCCTGCCGCGCATTGGGAGCACACAGAGGCGCGTGTGCTGGCTGCCTCCCGCAGCCGTTCCCGCTACGGCCTCGGCGAGCAGCGACAGCCCTTTGATGGGAAAAGGGAGCGCGTGGCGCGAGAGGCTCGGTCGATAACTCCCGATATCCCCGGTGCCATTAATCCACCCGCGGCGCAGGTGTCCGGAGCGTGGCCCTGGACCGCTTGCCGGCCACCGCGCGCCATCAATCAGTCTGCTGGCCCTGCGCCGGCGCGGGGGCTCCCTGGTGCGGGGCGCGTGTCCCCACGCCACGGCCTCACTGCTGCGCCTGTCCCCCCGCAGCTCTCGGGGGGCGAGGAGCGCCGGGAGAGCCTCCAGGAGCCGCGTTTCAACTACTACGGGGCCGAGCCGGCGGCGCCGGACCTCAGCGACGACGAGCTGCCCCACGTCATCGAGATCTACGACTTCCCGCCGGACTTCCGCACCGAGGACCTGCTGCGCGTCTTCTGCAGCTACCAGTGAGTCTGAGCGCACGGCCCCGGCCGCGCGCCCCGCGCCGCCGCGGCGCTGAGCTCCTTGGCGTGCCGCTGTCTCCGCAGGAAGAAGGGCTTCGACATTAAGTGGGTGGATGATACGCACGCCCTGGGCATCTTCTCCAGCCCCATCACTGGTAGGCGAACGAGCAGGCTGGGCTACATGGTGGATGGGAGGGTTTGGGGAGCTGGTGCAGTGCCAGGGGAAGGGAGGCACGTGTGGGACCCCGACCCCATGCCACCACATGGCGGGGTCCCTGCAGGACCTCGTGGCCATGCTCTGCTCTCTCCTTGCAGCGCGCGATGCCCTCAGCACCAGGCACCTGATGGTGAAGACTCGCCCGCTCTCCCAGGGCACCAGGGCGGCCAAGGCCAAGGCCAGGGCGTTCGCCGGTGAGTGGGGCTGCTGGCGTGGGCGGGCAGCACCGAACACTGCCTCGTTTCTTGTGCTGCAGCGTCTTCATCTGTCTGCGAGGATGGGGCGGCAGCAGCCCTGGGCAGCTCCGCGGGGTAGTTAGTGCTGGGGATGGGCAGGTTCCCACTGCTGCTCTGCCGGGCATTGCCGGGATCTCCTCGGGAGCGGGACTCCCTCCCCCTTCCCGGCACTGCCGTGTGCTAATGCTGCCCCATGCGCTCTCCCAGACTTCCTGCAGCCGGCCAAGGAGCGCCCGGAGACGTCGGCGGCCCTGGCGCGCAGGCTGGTGATCGGTGCCCTGGGCGTTCGCAGCAACCAGACGCGGGCCCAGCGAGATGCCGAGCGCAAGAAGCTGCAGGAGGCCCGGGGTAAGCTCCTGGCTAACGGTGGCAGGGACTCTCCCAAGGAGCCGTCCTTGCTCTGGGAAATCCCGCTTGCTTGGGCTTTATCCCTCCTCTCTTGGCTCTGCAGAGAGGAAACGCCTGGAGAACAAACAGCGGGAAGATGCCTGGGAAGGCCGGGAGTGAGGCGAGAGGCTGCAGCGTGAGCCCCGCGGGCAGCGCTGCTGGGCGCTCGGCCTCGTGCGCGGGGCGAGCGGGGCACCCTGCCCCGCGGCACTGGGTGCGTGTCCTGCCGGTGTGCTGGGCGCTGCTGCGAGGCGGATGGGGCCGGCGGGTGGCTCTCCCGGGGCCGAGCAGGGCGCTTGTGCCCTCCCCGTGCTGTGCGAGCGTCGCCTCCGAAACGGCGGCAGCGTCGGACTGTGCTTCTGGCTGTGCCCAGGGCAGAGCCCCTGGCGCTGCCTGCAGCAGCTGGGGCAGAGCTGGCGGGATGGGGGTCTCTGCCGTGAGGACGCTGGGCCATGCGTCACGGAGGGCTTTGTGAGCGAGAGGCACTGTACTTCTATTTTGCTAATAAATTCCATTTATTTTGTGTTGCCTGGCTGCCTGGGGCTGCTCCCCGTGCCCATGCCAAGGGGAGAGGCGTCTCCTCCCAGCGCAGAGGGCGCTTGCTGCAAGCCGGGCTGGGCTGCCCGCTCTGCCGGTCCTGGCCGCAGACACGGGCAGGGCCAGGAGGCTGCGCGGGGCCCCTTGCTGCTGCGGGAAGCGCGTCGGGGCCGGCGGCCAGCCAGGAACATCCCTGGCGTGGTACCCGCGCGTGTCCCATGCAGCCTCCCCCCGTGAGCCCGGCCATGCGCCGTGAGCGGCCGGGCTGCGCCGGGGGTGGAAAGTTTCCTCCAGGAGCCGAGCTGGAGGCGGTGATGCTGCTGTCATGCCCCAAGCATGTTGCTGGGCCTTGGGCCCTGCCGGCAGCAGGGAGAGCCCACCGGAAGGCTGGCGGGGAGAGCCGGGCGCTCGTGGCTTCCCAAATCCCAGCTGCACGCGCCTCGCCACGGGTGCTGGCCGGGGGCCGCCACGCCGGCGCGCTCGGGGCTGCCGTCCCCTGTGGTTCCTCCACGTGCCCGGGCTGTCTCATGGGGACACAGCCCAGGCTGTCCCGGCTCCGTGGGGCTGTGCGCAGTGGGGCTGGGGGCCCAGCCGGGCACGGGGACAGGGGTGCAATAGGGCTGGGGATGTGGATGGGCAGAGCAGAGCACTTGGGCTCAGACTACAGCTGGGGAGGGGACAAGATACTGGAGGACAGTGAGGAAAAAGGTGGCAGATCCAAGCCCCTTAGTGCTGTGCCAGATGCCCCGTGTGCCCTGTGCCGGCTGCGCTTGCTGCTGACACCCCGGGCTGAGGCTGCAAAGGGCAGAGCCGCCCCGTGCGGGCAGCCCGCGCCAGGGAATGCCCAACGCTGCGACCGCGGTGGCCACGGGACTGGCTGCCGGCCCAGTGTGACTCCACGGCCCGGCCGGGGTGAGCGGGTCAGGGACAGGCTGCCCCGGCAGGGCTGGTGCCGGGGCCAGAGCTGCCTCCCCGCGGGCTCCCGACGTGCGCGGGGACACGGCGAGGCGGCAGCGCCACTCCCTGCGCAGCACCTTTATTAGGGGCGCGGCGGCCGCGCGGGCGGCAGGGCCTGTCCTGGGTGCGGTGGCGCGGCAGGGCCCGGGCGCACGGGCTGAGGTAGATGTCCTGGGGGCGCCCGGAGCGCAGAGGTGGCAGCGGCACCGTGCCCGCCCCGGCAGCGCAGCCCTGGGCCTCGGGCCCAGCAGCCGCTCCGGCCTGGGCAGCAGTAGCAATAAATACAAAGCGCTTCGAGTCCCTGAGCGTGGTGCGATGCTGCCCTAGGGGCTGGGCACGCAGGAGGCTGCGATGCAGGGGGCCGAGAGCCGGGGCTGGCGCCGGCCCGTGGAGCGCGGCGATGGTTGCGGTGCTCACACGAGGTTGTTGGCCAGGCGCTCCCGTCGCTCCAGCTCGCTGACCACGTCGGCGCCGTGGGCATCGCCTGGCGAGAGCGGCAGCGTGAGGGGCGGACGGGACCCGTGGCACCCCCGGCGCTGCCCGTTCCAGCACCCCCGGGGGTGCCCTGCTCCCTGCCCCACTTACTGGTGTGGCAGCCATGCATCCAGACGCGCTGCCCGTCGTACTTGCACTGGCACCGCATCACGTTGTTGGAGAAGTCCGACTCGGCCACCTCATGCATGGGGTTCACCACCACCTGGGGAGGGTGACACAGTGACCATGGACATGTGCTGTGGGGCCAGTCTGCCTGGCACCCCATGGAGAGCTGCTGAGCCCGCAGCACGGGCCAGTACTTGTGTGTGCAGCTCCGTGGGGCAGCACTGGGCATCTGGGAGAGACCCTGCGGCTGGCAGGGCCTTGGCACTGGGGCACGGAGACGTGCAGATGGCTGGGGCGAGCTGGCCAAGCAGTGCCAGGGACAGACATGGGGTGACCCCCTGCCCCATCCCCTCGCTCAGTGCCCGCGGGGCACCCCGTACCTGGAAGGTGTAGCTGCCGGGCGGCACGTCGGTGATGTCAACCCACTGGCAGTCGATGTCGTGGCGGTAGGTGTCCCAGCAGCCCACGCTCACGCCCTGCTCACCGAAGTTGGCGCAGGCAAAGCGCCGCTGCAGCCCTGGCGGGGGGACGCAGGGGACACGAGGGGTCCCGAGCTGCACCGCGCCACGCGGGTCTGCCCTGCGCCCGCCCCAGCACCTACCCTCGGGGCAGTGGGTGTCCTCCAGGCAGAAGCTGGCCTTGTGGCCCTCGGCCACCTTGGAGCCGTTGAGCGTCAGCAGGTCGTAGTGCGTGAAGACCTCGATGCTGTGGAAGTGCCTGTGGGGACAGAGGGCTGAGCCGGGGCCGGTGCCTGGGCCAGACAGGGGCCGAGCCGGGACAGGCAGCACCTCGTGGCCCCAGCAAATTACAGCCCTGGATCCAAATAAAGCTGTAATGACAGTGCCGGTGCCGCCGCCGCTCATTACACCGGGCGGGCCGGGCTCTGCAGCGGCGGCGATGGCACCGCGGCGGTGACAGCAGCCCCCCGCGCCAGGCCCGCTCACCGGTGGCACTGGTGCCAGGTCCAGGCGTGCCGCCCCATGCGGGGTCGGAAGTCGGCCGTGCCCAGGTTGTGGATCTGCGAGGAGAAGCGGAGCAGGCGCCGGTGGCCGTGGGGCCAGTGCATGCGGTCGGCCGAGCGGGAGAGGCAGCGCTCCTCGTGCGCGCAGTAGAGCAGCGCCAGCGGCCGGTCCTCCAGGTAGGCCGTCTCCTGCACCAGCTGCGCGTTCATCACCAGGTCCGGGGCGTCTGGCACGGGCAGGGGGTTGGTGGGACGGGGCAGGCGCCCCCCCCCGCCACATGGCACCCCCTGCTCGCAGGGAGGCCCCTGCTCCATCCCTGGGCGAGTGCCCAGAGAGGGCCCTCAGCGCCGCGGGTGCCTCGTGCCGGCCGCAGCACCCCGGTACTCACGGGCGGTGCAGGTGACCCCCGCCGAGAAGCGCCCGCCGCCGCTGGGGCAGTGTACGGGGCCGTGGCGCTGGCACTGCTGCAGGGCCAGCTCGGTGCCCGCGCAGCGCACGCCGCTCATCACCACCTCGGAGGCGCCGGGGCTGCCGGCCCAGTACCATGTCTCCTGCGCGGGGAGCAGCGCTCAGTGCTCCCTGGCAGCACCCCGTGCCCGGGGCTGTCACTCTGCCCCGTGCCCGCCGCGCGCCTGCTCACCTGGAGGGCATGGCTGGCGAAGCCCAGCCCCAGCTGCCTGCACACCACCATGGCCTCGTTGAGGCCCCACTGAGCGCCGCACACGGCGCCCCACTTGTGCGTGCCCTGCACGGGCACCAGCACCTCCACGACGCCCTCCTCGGGGCTGCGGCCCCCTGCCAGCCGCACCTGGGACAGAGGCGACATATGGGGCAGGCCCCAGTGTCACCCTCCCTCCCCTAGCTGTGTGCAGCCAGCTGAACAGCCCTCCTTTCCTTCCCAAATCAGCTCCAGCACCAGCTCAGCCTTCAGCACTGCCAACAGCTTGGCTCGTGCTGCCCCACGTGGCCTCCGTGCCCAAGGCTGCCCCGCTGGGCAGTGCAGGGCTGTCGGGGCAGTGCTGGCGCGCGGGGGCTCACCTGGCTCTGGAAGTTGGTGCGGGGCACGTGGCAGCGGACGGCAGCGTCGTGCTCGTGCCGGCAGCCGCTCTGCTCGGCCTCGCGGAAGCGGCACTCGCCCAGGGAGCGCTCGTGGCCGCTGCAGCGCACCTCGCTCATGTGGATGGGCCCCAGGCCTGCGGCAGAGGCAGCGTCACCGCTGCTCCCCCTTGGGCTCCCAGTAGGGCTGCTCTTGCCCCGTGGGGAGCCCCTTTCCCCAAGGGCCGCTGCAGCCCAGCCAGGGGCTGCCTGGGCACCGCAGGCTGCTCCAGCAGCACCCAATGAACAGGGGGTCCCTCTGCGGTGCCCGTGCCCCCTGCGCGCCTCACCTTGGCCCATGCGTGCCCCTGCCAGGGCCTGCTTGGCCGTGCCGTAGCCCAGCTGCCGGCACACCACGCTGGCCGCCAGCAGGTCCCACTGCTTGTCGCACACGGTGCCCCACTGCCCGTGGCGCAGCACCTCCACGCGGCCCTCTCCGGCGTTGGCGCCGGCCCGCAGGCGCACGGGCAGGCCCTGCGCAGGGGAGCAGCCCATCAGCGGTGCATGCAGGGTGGCAGCACGGGGGGATGTGGGGCATGGGGCCGTGCCAGGCTCACCTGGGCCCGGGAAGCCTTGCGGGGCGGCTGGCGCGGGCCGGGCAGGCAGCGCACGACGGCGTGCATGGCGCTGCGGGGACAGGCGGGCTGCCGCGGCGCTGGCGGGGACAGCTGGGCGCCACAGCGGGACACGTGGGGCTCCGCGCCGCTGCACTGCACCCGGTGCACCCAGAAGGCGTCCTGCCCGCTCAGATTCCGCAGGCTGCCGGGGACAGAGCGGTGAAGCTGCTGTCACGTCGGGCGCCAGCCCCTTCACCCCATGCTGCTGCCCGTGGAGCCCTACCTGGAGCTGGGGTCCTGCAGCTTCTTGTTCCAGAGCTTCCTGCAGCGGGGAGAGATGGGGCGTCAGGGGCCCTGTGCCCACCCTGCTCCCCACCTGCACCCAAGCCCTTGTGGTCCCTGCACTGCACAGTGGGGCTCTCTGCTGGGCTGCCGGGGGCATGGGGACAGGTCTGCTCCCCAATGCAATTAATGCACCAAAGCCCAGGCTGGACCGTGCAGCTTCTGGCTCCGCAAGGAGCTCATTACAGGCAGTATTTATAGCCCTGGCACAGAACGTGAATCCTCACATCTCCTGTGTCTCCATGCACACTTGGCCGGCGATGGTGACAACCATCCCTTGGACACCTAATGCCACGCTACTGCAGTGCTGAGAGCTGCTCTTCGCTGAGGCTTTTGTGTGCCAAGAAGGGGACCCAGCTGAGGCCTTGACATCCCAGGACCCAGACGTGGATGCGATGTCCTGATGCCCCGTGTGCACAGCCACCGGCACCCGGCGCCCTCCCTCCCTGCTGGCCCGGTGATCTGCCCCACAACACGTCGCCTGGCTCCCCTGCCCCGCGGGGACACGGCCCCGCTCCTACCTGTAGAAGGTGGTGCTGAGGGGCACCTCGCGCGGGAAGCCCAGCATCCCGCACACCACGCGGCTGTTGTTCCGCGTCCAGCCGGCGCCGCACACCTGCCGCCAGCGCCCGGCCACCTTCACCTCCACGGCGCCCTCCGTCACCGGCACGCTCAGCTTGGCCCGCGCCAGGACGGGCTTGAGGCGCACGTCCTCCACGGGCAGCGCCGGCGCCTGGCGGCACAGGCTGCGGTGGGCACTGGTCCGCATGCCCCCCGCGTCCCGCCCGCCGCCCCGCTCACCTCCGCCGCGAGAGCGGGGGCCGTGGCGCGGGGCTGCCGTGGCCCCGCGCACAGCACGCCCGCGTCCTCGCCGTGGTGGCAGTCGCTCACGCCCCAGCCGTTGTGCACGCAGTCGGCCAGCGAGGCCTCGCTGCCTGCGCACTGCACGTTGTCCAGCCAGACGGGGCCTGGGGGGGACATGTGGGGCTGGCGGCTGCTGCTGTGCGGGGCCCCCCACATCTCCCGCTCACCGCAGGGCTCCATCTCCTGCAGTGCCCCCCACAAAGGCCCCCTGCATCCCCAGCTCCACCCACCACTGGCACAAGTGGGTGCCCCCCAAGCACCCCCCATAATTCCCCTGTCCCCCACCTTCCCCTTGGCCGTAGGTGGCACTGTGGGTCCAGGTGATGGCCGCGGCATAGCCCAGCTGCCGGCAGGCCACGGTGGCCACACGGAAGTCGAAGCCGTCGTCGCACACGGTGCCCCAGCGGCCCTGGTAGAGCACCTCGAGGCGGCCCTCGCCGTGGGGCCCCCGCGGCCCCGCCAGCCGCAGCTGCAGGGCAGCCACGTCCTGCGCGCCGGGGGCCGCCCGCCACAGCAGCAGCAGCAGCGGCAGCAGCAGCGCAGGGCACGTGGCACCCGGCGTGGTCATCGGAGCTCCTCGGGGCGCGATGCCTGCGGAGAGCCTCATGCTGAGGCTGTGGAAGGCACTGCTGCTCCCCGTCCCAGCAGTGGCACAGCACAGGAATGAGGTGGTCTCACGAGGTCCCCATGCCCCAGGCAGCAGCAGTGCCCCATCCGTGTGCTGCGCAGGGTGCAGGTGCTGGGCACTGCCATGCACAGCCCCGGTGACTCCCACCCTGGGCATTGGCCCCACTTCCAGCTGCCCCTGTCCCAGGGCATCCATGGGGCACAGGTCACCATGGCCCCCACTGCCCAGCCTGCACCCGGGTACCCCACCAGCAAACCCTGTCCTGCGCCACCTGCGTCCTGCCTGTCCCATCCTTAGGGCCAAGTGTGTGGGGGTCCCTCCGCCCCCAGCCCCTCTCCCCCAACTTGGCCCCTGTCCTCCTACATCCCTACTCCCATCACTGTGGCAGGGGGTCACCCCACCTGCAGCCCCATGGCTCAGGGGCGCCATTGGCCGTGCCAGCCCCCTATCCCGGTCCCCGCACTCACCTGGCAGGCAGCAGTGGGGCAGGCGTGGGGCAGGCGCGGGCTGCGGCGGTGGCTCGGTTCCTGCGGCCAGCAGCCTGGCTCCGGCTCCGGCTCCGGCTCCCCTGCGGCCGGCAGCGCCTGCCCGTGGCTTTTATGGAGCGGCGGGGGTGGCGGGCGGCCCGGGGGGCCCTGCCCAGCCCCGCCGGGCCGGCCCAGCCCGCCCCGCACCCCGTGTCCTGCTCTGCCCCCGACCGGGACGGGGCCTGGCGGGTCCCGCAGCCCTGGGGTCCCCCCCTGCTGCCGTGGGCCTGATCCCCCCCGGAATGAGCCCAGGACCGCCCCCCCTGGGGCTGTCCCCCCACCGGATCCATCACCACACTGCATGTGGCGGGGAGGGGATGGCTCCCTGCCAGGGGCTTCCTGGAAGTGACAAACTCTCACCCTTGCGTGGGGGGGGATGTCCCAAAGGAGCCCCCTGCCCCCCCGCCCTGCTCCATGCAAGCTCAGCACGGGATGCTGCTGTGGGGCAAGCAGAGGGAAGGGCCGGGATGTGGGGCTGGGGGCCGGGGCTGTCCCTGAGCTGCGGCGATCCCTGGACACTGTCCCACTCCTGAGCAGGGCATGGGGTGTCCTGGCTGTCCGCTGCTGTCCTGCCCCAGGGCTGTGGCGGCTCCCAGGGGGATGCACTGCCTCTCGCTCCTGCACGTGGGACGGGGATAAACAGGAAGCTCCCGTCCTCTCTCCACGGCCACGGGCCGGCCAGGAATGTGCCGGTGGCCACTAGGCTGTTTGTCTGGCCCCGAAGGAGCCGGATCCTGCCAGGAGGAGCCAGGAACAACATGGCCCGGAATAGCCCATGAGCTCATCGCCTCATCCCGCAGGGACCTCCGGGCCATGCAGGGGACAAGCTCTGGGACGCTAGCACGCAGGGTCCCATGCATGGTGTCCTGCGGGGGACTATCATCCCAGCCCTGGACTCCATCTGGGAATGTGACCGGAGGCTCTCCGGGCTTTCCCCCACAGCGTCGAGGCTGGAGCCCCGCCAGGCCGGTGGCTGGGCCGGCGCGTGCCGGGAAGGCTGGGCTGGAGCGGCGCTGCACGGACAGCAGGGGCCACGTGCGGGCAGCGGGTGCCGCGGCCACGTGCTGCCGTGGCCGGCTCTGCCGAGTGTCCCGGCCCTGGGAGCGCATGGGGCAGCGCTGGGGCTGAGACGGAGACACGCGCCCGGGGTGCACGGGGCTGGGGTGCTTTGGGAACCCCTGCTGTCCCTCCAGACCTTTTGGACCGTGCCGGGGACCCCCTGGGAGCACCGATGGGCCCCAGAGTGCCGTGATCGGTGGCTTGTGCTGCAATGGGGCTCTTGTTCCCACCTGCAGGATGCAGGACGCAGGGCAGAGCAGGGGCTGCTGCAAAGGGGCCACACGGAGCCGAGCGGAGCGGAGCCATGGGGCAGCCGGCCAAGGGGAGCCCTGGGGAAGGGCAGGCCCGGGACCAGCAGCGGAGGCCGTGACTCATCCCTGTCTCGCCGCTTCGGAGCTCAATTACCTGAGTGTGAAGCCAGGCACACATCTCCCCCCGCGTCCTTCCCGTAAAGCCCCGCCAGGATTCCTGCCTCCCCTGCCCTGCTCCTTGCGGCTGCTCCGTGCCCAGGCTGGGTGGGAGGACGAGCAGGGCAGCGAGGCTCTCCCATGGCCAGGACCTGCCCGCAGTGGGTCCCTCCCTGCCGTGTCCCTTGGCTGCTGCCACCCCCCGGGCTCTCCGGGCACCAGCAGCCCATGGGGCTGCTAAAAATAGGGACTCTGCGCTGCAGGGCAGCCCCGTGCGCGGGAAGCTGTGGGCAGCAAGGTGGGTGTGCGGGGCTATTCTCAGAGGGCCGCGGGGCTATTCTGGGCCGGTCAATATTGATTTAGGCAGCTCAGGTGCAACAGCTCAGCCCGGAAGCACTTTATTTAGGGCCGGGCGGGAGGAGAGGCTGGGAGCTGAATGGGGGGCATTGTGCCCGGAGGAAGAGGGCTGGGAGAGGATGCGAGCTCTGTAATCTTCAGT
The DNA here is from genome assembly GCF_059628265.1 of Tinamus guttatus. Lineage (NCBI taxonomy): Eukaryota > Metazoa > Chordata > Aves > Tinamiformes > Tinamidae > Tinamus > Tinamus guttatus. The sequence continues at coordinate 7,149,602 of NW_028288848.1, forward strand.
AAGTGGCTCCCAGGGGCGGCCTGGGCAGCTCCTGCTGCCGTGCACGCTCCCTGCTCCCACGTAGCGCAGTGCAGTGGCGTGGGCTCCGTGGGGACGCAGGGCCCTGGGCCGAGGCTGGCGGCTGGGACGTGCAGGGACAAACCTGGCGCTCAGCCCCTGCTGTAAGCAGGGAGGAGGGTGGGAGCAATGCGGCATCCCAGAGGGGAAAGAGGCAGGACCTCCACTGCAGGAAAACTTGCTCCTTGCCCTCTAAAAGCACTGCTCTGCCCCAGCACCTGCTGTGACAGTGTCCTTCAGAGCCAAGGTCCCGGTCCCCGCACCGCTGCCGAGCTGCTCACCCAGCTATCAGGGCAGCAAGGGACACTTTGGGGTGCCAGGTAGCAAAGACGGCTTTGAGCACCTTCTTCACCCTCTGCCCGATCTGGGGAGGTTCTAACCCACCAGGCTTGCTTTGGCGGTGGATGGGAGGACCAAGGACACTTTCCCCCACGGCAGGTCTCCTGGAACTGGCTGCGCAGCCAGACGTGGTGCTCTCAGCTGCGCATGGCCACGTGCCCTAGCACTGAGGTGGCCCCTGGACCAGCAAGACCAGGGGTGCAGCACGAGCTGCAATGAGGAGTCAAAAAGCCACAAATAAAGTGCTAGATGCAGAGCTCATGTCGGTGTTTATATTCCCGAGTGCACTGAGATGCTGGGGTGAGCGATACACCTGCACTGGCAGTGCTGGCATCACTGCTGCCGGTGCAGCCACTTGAAGTCCTCGAGGGCCACCCGGGCTGCGTTGCGTCCTGCGGCCCCCATCACTCCCCCTCCTGCAAGGCAGCACATGAGAGCAGCTGGCAGCTCCAGCCCCAGGAGCCCGAGCCAGGACAGAGGGCAGAGGCTGCCCCATGCCCTGCACTGTGTTTGCAGCCCTGCACGCACCCTGCCTCCCTCCTGCACCGCGGTGGTCCCGGCTCCCAGCCCCACTCACCAGGGTGGGCTCCGCTTCCGCACAGGTACAAGCCTGGAATCGGGCACCGGTAGCCTGAATAGGCCGGCGCTGGGCGGGCGAAATAGAGCTGGTCCAGGGACATGGCTCCGTGGAAGATGTTCTGGAAGCAGAGCCCAGCCAGCGGCTGCATTCCCCCTGCAGCACGTGCGGGAGCGATGCTCGGAGCCGAGCCCCGCAGCACCCACCCCTCCAGGCAGCCCGAAGATCCTCTCCAGGTCTGGCGGCGTCAGGACATCGCGGCCGATGACAGAGGCCTTGAACCCCGGCGCGTAGGCTTCGATGCAGTCGAACACTGCGGCGGGGGGCAAAAGGAGCAGGCTCTGCTCGGCCACGGGCGGCAGTGGCGCCGGGGCCGCGCGGGCGCTACCTACCTGTGTCCACGTAGGCGTCACGGGTCGCCTCGTCCCAGGGCCGCCCGCCCGCCAGCACCGGCGGCGTGTACTGCGTGAAGAGCGACACGACGTGGCAGCCCCGCGGCGCCAGCCCCGCGTCCAGCACGGACGGGATGCACAGCTCGATCATGGGCCTGGCGTGGGCGCGAGGGAGCGTCACAGACCCGCGGGAGCAGCGTCGCCAACATCTTCCCGTGACCGGAGCAACTCGAGTGGGACCTGCCTGCTGGAGGGGCGCCCATCGCTGGCCTCAGCGAACGCCCGGTGCAGGAGCTCGCTGCTCTCGCAGTTGAGGTGGATGGAGCACTGGTGGTGGGGCAGGGGCTGGTCAGCGCGGGCGTTGGGGGCTGCCAGGAAGTTGGGCAGCCGATCCACGGCCACTGCGGTGCAGGAAGGAGAGAGATGGGGTGGAAAGGGGGTGCCCCCGCTGCATCTGAGACCTTCGTGGTCTCCCCACGGCCAGCATGGTGGAGATGGATGCCATTGGTACCTACCGTTGATCTTGGTGACCGGGGAGCGTGTGTCAACCTGCTGGATGCGCTGGACAAAGTCCTTCGGCAGCTGCTCCTGGGGTGGGAGAGGCCAGGGACGGCTGTGATGGGAAGCTGCAGGTCTCTGCACCAACCCCAACCTCGTCCCCATTCCTGTGCCGGCTCAGCCTGCCCGTGTCCGTACCTGGGGTGTGAGCTCCAGGAAGGTGAGCTGCGGGGAGGCATTGGACAGCACCACCTTGCTCCGCACCTCTGTCCCGTCCTGCAGGACCACCCCCTGCGCCCTCCCGTCCCGGCCCAGCAGCACGCGGCTCACGGGCTGCGGACAGGAGAGGCCGCTGGGGACCTCCGGAGCCCGTGCGAGGGCACCGGCTCCCCGCACACACACAAACCTGCTACCTTCTCGGCAAAAACATGCGCTCCACGGGCAGCTGCCGCGCTGGCGATGGCATGGGACAGGGCGCCCATGCCGCCGGCCACGTAGCCCCAGGCGCCGCGCCGGCCCTCCAGCGCGCCCATCACGTGGTGCAGCAGCACGTAGCCGCTGCCGGGGGTCTGCGGGCTGGCCATGGCGCCGATCACCGCGTCCGTGGCCAGGGTCGCCTTCAAGGGCTCCGATTCGAACCACTGATCCAGGACCTGGTGCAGCAGACGAGCTGAGGAAGGCTCAGCACCCCCTGCCGGGTGCATGGAGGTGGCTCTGCCCCCCGCTGCCAGCGCCCACCTTGGAGATGGGGGCCGTGAGCACCTCGTAGTAGCGGGGCAGCTGCCGCCCCATGGCCAGCCCTGGCGGGGGGCAGAGGCCGTGGTGAGAAGGGGCATCGCTGCCCTGGTGCCACCGCCGCAGCAGAACAAGGTGTCGCAGCCCAGGGCTCCTGCAGAGCGCGTGCCCCTGTGCACGCTGTGGCCCGGGCTGCCCCGTTGCCGCCGGTACCTGCGCGCAGCAGGGGCCGCAGGGCTCGCAGCGCCTTGAGCCGCTGCAGCAGGGAGCCCTGGCCCAGCGCCGCGGGGTCCACGGGGACGGCGTCCAGCAGCGGGTCGATGGCAGCCACCAAGCCTCCCATGAAGGCCTCGTATGCAGGATAAGCCTGTCAGGACACAGGGGAGCACCAGCAGAGGCAGCGATGGAGCCAGAGGGAGCACAGGGGACTGCAAGGAGCAGCGTTTTGCCAGAGCCTCAGCGAGCCCTGGGCCTGTGGCACCGGTCACCTGCAGGGCCAGCTGCCACCTTGCTGGCAGCCACCGAGATGCCGAGTCGTGCCTGGCAGTACCTGAGCATCCCGTGGGGAGAACTGAGCGATCTGCTGCTGGCTCTGCGCCATGTCATGCCCCAGCAGGAGGGAGCGCGGGCGGCTCCTGGCCTCCAGCAGTGGCGTGAAGGAGTAGGGGTCCCGCGGCAGCACCCTCAGGCCGTGCCGCTGCAAGGCACGGAGAGACGGACCCGGCCTGCAGCGTGGTGCGTGTCCCACCACGACACGCAGGGACCGGGCCTGCGCTGCCAGCGCGCCAAGAGGCCACAGGGATGGGCACCAGGTACCTGCAGCTCCAGCTCGGTGTAAATCTGCGGGCGCAGCAGGCTGAGCAGGTAGGACGCCCGGGAAAACTTAAAACCTGGCCAACGTGGGGAGGTGAGGGGCACCCCCGGGCCACGCGGAGGGGAACGACGTGGGGCTGGGGACGGGGGGTACCTGGGACGATCTCCTCGGTGACGGCGGCGCCGCCCAGCACGTGGCGCCTCTCGAGCACGGCCGTGCGCAGCCCGGCCTGCTGCAGGTAGGCAGCCTGCGCGGAGCGGCGCGTCACGGAGCCACCGCGGGACGCGGCCCCGCGCCCGCAGGTGACGCGGTCCCCATGCCCTGCACCACGCCGGGAGAGCCCGGTGCACCCGCAGCACTCACCGCCACCAGCCCGTTGTGCCCTGCGAGAGAGCGCGGCATGAGCCGAGCACCGTGGCGGGCACCCCCGACTGGCATGCGAGAGCCCCCCCCGCGCCACCGGGCCATCACCTGCCCCGATCACCACCGCGTCGTACTCGCGCTGCAGCCGCGGCGCCGGCCCCGCGTGCGCCCGCCGGCAGCCCCGCGCGGGCCAGCGGGACGCGTAGCGCACGCACGGGCTCACGGCCTGCCAGGCTGCCATGGCCGCGCCGGGCCCAGCCACCCAGCCTGGACTTTGCTTTGGTGGCGCCGCTTTTCACCGGGCTTCCGGGCACGGGGGACGGGGCCCAGGCAGGGGGGCTCCGCACGGGGACGGTGCCGCCTGTCGGGAGGCTGGCAGGGGTGCGAGGTGCCCCCGCGAGGCGCCCAGCCCGGCGCCGCTTGGCCTGGGCTTTGCGGGTCAGCTCTGCCCCTGCTGCTGCAAAGTGCCAAGCGGAGCGCTGAGAGCTCCAGGAACACAGGCAGCTCCGGGGGGGTTCCTGGCCCCGGATGCTGAAAAGCAGGAATTTCCATCCTTTGCCCAGCAGGGTGAATTCCTGCACAGCAGGACAGGGCAAAGGCCCCTCTGTGGTCCAGTGCTCCTCCCCAGCAGCCTCCAGCCACAGGGAGCAGAGCGGGGCTGCACAGGGCAGAGCCTGTGCACGGTCCTGGGCACAGCCCTTCTCCCTGGTGACAGCCCCTGGGGACCCCTGGACACTTCCTCCCACTGTGCCCCACATTTTGTACACACTTGGAAGAGCGGATATGTGTGGGAATCACGAGCTGCGCCCTTTGCAGAGCACCTCCGCGCTGGTTTGGCTGGTTGACATTTCCTTCTCTGGCCAACGCCAGGCATCGAGGCCAAGCCGACACTATAAATCCCACTTTGGAAACGCACTTTTCAACAGGGACAGGGTTTGCCAAAAACCGCTCGGCCCCCCTCTCACCCCGTCCCGGGAGCCTGCTGGGTGCCAGCCAAGCGCGCCGGGAGCACACGGCGGGCAGCGCAAAGCCAGGCCAGGCCGCGGCCGCCGCACGAGGCTGCCCCAGGCACGGCCGAACACACACGGTGCCAACACAGGCAGGGAGGCAGCGGCACAGGCGCGTGAGCACTCACACCCACTTTAATCCCGGACGGCACCTGGCCGAGCCCGGAGCCGGGCTCAGAGCAGGGGGATGCGGGAGGGCTCCCAGAGGCGCCGGGCCAAGTCGCAGGCCTGCTGGACCACGAGCTCGGAGGGAATGATGCCCAGGTGCACCGTGAGCAGCTCGTAGCACTTCACCACCTCTGCCTGGTGGTTCTTGCTGTAGTAACGCAGCAGCCTCCTGGGGGAAACAGATGGGGGCTCTGCATGGCACATGTGACATCACCCACCCTCCAGCCCCTGTCCCCTGCGACGTCCTTGGTGAGGGTTCAGCGCCAGCCAGACCTCAGCAAGAGGCTGGGCTGCTGCAACCTGGGTTCCCACAGGTACAGCATCACTGAGGGGGTCCCAGCACGTCCCCTGGTGCCGGGGCTGCAGGGCTGGGAGCCCACGCTCACCTGTAGTAGTCTCCCGCCAACATCCCGATGGGAGCAGAGTCATCGGAGAGAACCGGCACCTCCATCACCTCCAGCTTGCAGCCCTGGGGAATGGTGACAGCAGAGGGCAGGACTGTACCAGGGAGGGGACAAGCGACGGAGCCTACGGAGCCAGAGCACACGGGTGCCTACAGCCCTGCTCCCTGCCCCGAGGAGGCCGCTGGGGCAGAGGGGCTCGGCCCTCCCCTCCCCACATACCAGCTCGTTCTCGAACCAGAGGAAGTAGGAGCAGCAGTAGTCGCCATCCTGCAGCATGAGCATCGTGTAGCCCTTCTGCAGGTAACGCCGGGCCAGCCTGATCAGGGACCACACCTGGGGGGCACGGAGCCTGAGCAGATCGCCCACCAAGCCCCACTCACTCCTACCGTCCCCATCCCACCCCAAGCCTCTGAGTCCAAGGAAAACCCCTCTGGAGGCAGGACCCTTCCAGAGTGTTGAGTGCTGCAGCCCACCCTCTCCCATGCACTGTGGCCAGCCCAGCTCCGAGGAGACCATCCATGCAGCCCGGCTCAGCAACCTCCTCCTGGTACCTTGCTCTTGATGAACTGCGCAAGGGGACCCTTGCCCAGCTCCGAGCTGGATTTCTCTGTCACGCTAAGCGATGGTGCCATCATCTGCCCAGCCGTGCGGTCGACATAGATGAAGTGCACCAGGCCAGGAAAGTCCTCCAGGTATGTAGGGCCAGTTAAGGGCATCCAACAACCTTGGTGTTCTTCCAGGAAAGACCTCAAGCTGTGGAAACCACCTCTGCCCACTCGACTCCCTCCCTTGTGCCTCGCACCAGGAGGACAGGGCTCTCCTATTCCCACCTCTGCCCTCCCTAGGGGGGCGGTTTCCCCCCTGGGCCGCGCTCCCAGCCCACGGTGCATCCCCGGTGCCAGGATGGATATGACACCATGGTGATATTGCGCCTGCTCTTCACCAGCAGAAAATCCCTCCAGTCCAGCAGCTTCTCCCTGCAGAGAAGGGATGCAGTGAGAGGCAGACCCTGGGGGTGCTATGGAGGTGATGGGCGCCCCTGCACCCACCTCATCAGCTTCTGGGCACGGTCCCGCAGGCCCTGGGACAGGCTCTGGCTGGCGGAGGTCAGGAAGAGCTGGCGATACAGAGAGCAGAGCTGCCGCTTCACGTTGGCCAGCGCCTGCAGCACCCTGAGACGGAGACAAGGACAGAGATGGGTCTGGCCTCACTGCACCTTGGGACCCTCCAGCACTGCAGGGACAGCCCCTCCGGTCCCGCTGGGATGGAAAAGACCCTCGCCTACCCCCAAGGCTCCAGCCTCCCCTGGCCGCCCTGTACTCACTCCAGCAAGCTCCCAGGCTCGCTCCGCGGGAATATCTTGTTCTTGAACTCCATCCAGGCGTTCTGCAACTAGACAGGGATATGGCTCAGCGCCTGTCTGCGGCAACAGCAGGACTGGGTCCTGGCAGCCCCACTCCCACCTGGATGTCCTGCCCGCTCAGCTTCTTCACAAACTTGTCCATGCGCTGCCGCAGCTCTGTCAGGAAGGGGAAGGCACGTGCTGCTCCCACCTCCTGCCCCTCTTCCAGCTTCTTTTCCAGCACCAAGAAACCATCGAGCAGCTGGTGCATGGTGACGGCCACATGGGTCATGGGGCCCTACCGAAGGAGTGGGTCAGCTAGGACACAGCCCTGCCGCGCTCCCCCACCTTAGAGCCAGCTCACCTTGCTCAGCAGCACGAGTGAGATGCCCGGCCAGAGCGGGAGGCAGTGCATGGTGTGGGGCAGCATGGGGCAGTAGCCTTCCGGCAGGTTGGCATCCAGGAAAACCCTTCGGGGGTTTGAAGCCTCAGGAACCAGAGGTCCCAAAGTCTGGAGCAAGTCCTCTGCCATCTGGGGAGAGAGGAGAGCTGCTCATCCCCCTTGCCTGGACAAGACACCAATCCAGGACCTTTGGGAGGGTTGTGGAGGTGGTAGCAATGCCCTGAAAGCTGCAACTAGGCACAATGGAATGGCTGGACCTGGAAGGACCATGCAGCAAGACAGCATTGAGGGAGGCACTCGGGAACCCCCAAAAAGCAACAGATGGAGGGCAAGCCTGCAAAGACACAGCTGGTAAATGCCTTGGCTAGTGGAGTCTCTGTGAGCTTCCACAGCATCAGGCAAGGTAGCAGCCCAGAAGTCCCCAGAGCAGCAGACGGAGACACTAGACTGCTCTGAGACAGACTCAACCCCCTGTGCTGCTAGCAGGCCTGGATGGGACCCCGATCCCTGCTTGGACACTACCCCATAGAGAGCACCCCAGTGACAGCGAGATGCACAAAGCCAGATGCAGTGTGGCATCTCCTCAGCCTAGGGACTGGGGCATTCCCAGCACAGCAAGGGATCCGTAACGGGAGCAGAGACAGCAAAGCACCAGAGGAGGGACAGGGAAGAGGCATATGCAGGAAGGGACGGCAGCACCCCTTGCTCACCTGGACATCAGCACTGTCCACCTCTCCGGTGCTTGGTGTCTCGGGGCCCTCTGACCAGCTCTCGCTGCCTGCAGGAGCACAGCGAGCGTGGTCCTGGCACCAGCGGACACTCAGGCTCCCTCCTAGCGCCCCACGCAGCCCCTGGCCCTCCGCAGGGCACAGCTCCTGCCCGGCCGGGCGCTCACCCGTGCTGTGCCCACCCGGAGAGGGCTTGGGCGTGTAGAACACCTCGGGTGCGGAGAGGTCATCTGTGTCCTGCCAGTGAGAAAGCCTGACTGAGCCAGGACTGCAGCCGGGACTCTGCAGGGGGAACCGAGGTGCCCCCGATCCCAAAACTCGTGGTGCTGGGGACATCTACCCATGCACACCTGATCATCTGACTCCTTCCCTGCGGTCACAAGGGAGCTGGTGCTGCTCACGGGGATGCTCTCGCTTCTCTGGGGTACCTGCAGGAACATCTTCCCTGCCGCAGGCTTCCAAGAAGAGAAAACCATCAAGCCACAGTCCCCAAGACATCAGTTCCCTCCCCAGCCCCTGCTCTGGAGCACCTGGGGGCCAAGCTCCTCCTCGGCGCTCTGGCTGGGGTACAGGTCCTGCACGAGGAGGATGAGGACGAGCAGGTCGGCAGGACGGATGGCGCTGGCGTTGCGGCTGCGGGCGAGAGCGCAGGGGTGAGGCGGGAGGGCTGCCGCAGCACGGGCACCGCAGCCGCGCCGGGGCGCACCTGGAGTAGAAGGCCAGCAGCTTGGTGTTCACCAGGAGGAAGGCGTGCGCCACCTCGTCACCGCCGCGCTCGGGGCTGCCATTGATGTGCTGCACCACGTGCCGCTCCAGGAACTCGATGCACTGCTCGCACAGCTGCGGGTGGATCAGCCGCTCCACGGCCTGCGGCATGGGTGGACGGCACGGCCCTGAGCCGCTCTGCAGCTGCCCCATGTCCACCCACCACTGCCAGGAGAATGGCCCCAAAGTGCCCTCCGCAAGAGCCTTTTCCACAGGGGCCCGTGCAGCCTTGCAGCCAGCTGGCTGGGACATTCCCTGCAGCGCGTGCGGTGCCACCGGCACGGTACCTCCACGGCAAAACTCTGGTCTTCCTCTCGTAGGTGGCTGTAGGTGTCCAACAGACCCCGGAGCAGCCCCCAAACGCGCTCGCGCTGCTCCGAATCGGCCGGCCGCAGCCTGCAACGGCCGCAGAGGGTTAGGTGGCCTCGATGGACGCTCCCCGGCCCCATGCAGCGCGGAGGGGAGCTGCCCCACGTCCCCGCACTCACTCCTTGCGGATGAGGTGGGAGTCCAGCGTGACGAGGCCGCAGTGAGCCTCCACGAGGCGCCGCAGCACGAAGAGCTTGCGGCGCAGCTCATCCTCGTTCTCGGTGCCATCGCCGTTCACTGCGATGTACAGGCAGTCCCCAAACTGCGGGTGACAGCAGCGTCAGGGCTGCCAGTGTCCCCTGTGCCCTCCCTGCATCCCCGGCCCTACCATGTGCAGGACGTGGAGGTGGTGTCCCGGCTCGGTGGTGAAGCATGTGTAGGTATCCGAGAGCTTCTCCAGCAGCGCCGTGCAGGAGATGATGAGGGGCGCGAAGAGCGTGTTGATGCTGTCCTCCAGCGCCGGGGCCTGGGGCGCGCGGGGTCACTCCTCCTGCCCCACACGCTGCCCTGTGGCCCCTGCCCTGCTCTGCCCCACACTACTGCCCTACGCTGCAGCACCGCTACAGCTGTGCCCTGCATAGGCCGCTGCCCCACGCTGCACCCCCAGCTGCACTGCCCCATGTTGCACCCCCCAGCCCTGCCCCACGCTGCACCCCCGGCCCCACTGCCCCACACTGCACCACCTCACACTGCATCGCCAGCTGCCTTGCCCCACGTTGCTCCCTCCCAGCCCCTCTGCAACACGTTGCATTTTCCCGGATGCTCCTCACCGCACCCGGTCCCGCACCGCACCCCGGCGCTGCCCCACGGCGCCCACCTGCGCGGCGCCGGGCCCGGGCGGGGGCCGCAGGCGGCGGGCGAAGGCCGCATCGGCCCAGTAGAAGAGCAGCTCGGCGGCGGCGCTGGCGATGAGCACGCAGCGCATGGCCCGGCCCGGCCCGGCCCGGCCCGGCGCGGAGCGGCCCCGACGGCAGCACCGGGGCTCCGCGGCCGCGCCCGCCCGCGCCGCTTCCTGCTCGGCCGCGCGTGACCGCCCCCGCGTGACCGCCGCAGCGCCCCCGCCGGCCCGGCCCGGTGCTGCACGGCACGGCACGGCCCGGCTCGGCTCGGTCCGGCGTTGCGCGGCCCGGCAAGGCACGGCTCGGTATTGCACGGTGCGGCACACACCGTACGTCACGGCACGGCTCGGCGCTGCACGGCTGGGCACTGCACGGCTGGGCACTGCACGGCTCGGCGCTGCACGGCTCGGCATTGCACAGCACGGTGCTGCACCCGCCCGGCATGGCACGGCATTGCACGGTGCCGCACCGCAGCGCCCAGCACAGCCCGGCACGGCCCGATCCGGCATGCACTGCACGGAGCTGCACGGTGCCGTGATGCAGCAGGCAGAACCGCCAGGCCCGGCCCGGCCCGGCCCGGTCCGGTCCGGCCCCCACTCGCAGCCCAAACCGCCCTGCTGCCGCGCACAAGAAGAGGCCAGCCAGGGTGACAGCCCAACTTTATTACATCTCAAATACCATCTCCCGGCATGGCAGCTCGTGGCTATCAGCAGGCCCTAGCTGCTCACGCTTGAAATAAAATCTCTATTCTGGAAGGAAATATTAACACCTGAGCTGCAGCCCTTTCCCACCCCACGAAGAGCAGGGGCCGCAGCGAGCGCTCCTCTGCCCCAGGGTCCCATGGGCCCTGCTGGCCCCCCACTTCAGATGCTGGAAAGCCCCTCTCCAGGGCGTATAATTTAATAATGAACATTTACAGCAATAGACTCCCAGGGCACTGCCCATATGCCTCAACAGGAGCCCGGGCGCTGGGACCCGCTGCCCCCACATCCCTGCCCCTTGCCAGAGAGGCCCTGCCAGCGCCTACCCCTCATGGGCCAGGCTGGTGCCTGCCACGGGAGCCCAGGCCCAGGCAGCGTGTGCCGGGCCAGCCCGCACGCCCCGGCGGCTGCAGCGTCCCTGCACGGGCCGCGGGACGGCATGCGGCAGGCGCATGGCAGCAGAGGGAGCTGCTTCCATGCGCTTGTGCGCCGGGAGAGGCGGCTGCGAGCGCTCGTTGCTCCCCACTGCTGCTGCCTGGGGCCTTGCCGCCCTCTCCTGGCTGGCAGCCAAGGTGGAAGAGGTGCTGGGGGAGCCGCTGGCGTCCGAGTTGGCTGTCCCCTCCTGGACAGCTCGGCCTGACTCGGTCCAAGCCCCCTGGGAAGCTGCAGGGACAGAGTGGGGCTTGACTGGTGGGAAGGGGACACCCCAAGGGGCAGCGGGGCAGCTAGGACCCAGAGATGGTGCCAGTCCTGGGCTGCATTCCCACAGCCCTGCCCTCATCCCGAGCAGGGCCCAGCACCTCCGCTGTCCCCGGGCAGCCGGCGGGCACTGGTTCCCGGAGGTGACGGTGCTGCAAGCAGCTTGCCCGGACGCAGTCTCCAGTTCACTGCCACTGCGCAGCTCCAGCCTGGAGGTGCCCAGGCCAGAGCTGGGCTGCGCCGTCGCTGCTCCGCAGGTGCCGCGAGGCCGTGCCGCGGTGCCACGTCTGCGCGGCGCTGCTGCCAAGCTGTGCGAGGTGACTGAGGAAGCTGCGCGTCCCAGGGAGCACGTGGACGCTGGGAGCGGGGCCGGCGGCTCCCTAGCCGGCCGGGCTACCGGTAGCGGCAGGCCAGCGCGTTCACGTTCTTCACCACGTAGAAGCTCATGGTCAGCGGGGGGATGACCAGCGTGCGGCCAGCCCGCAGCGGCCGAGGCTTCAGCTCGGGCAGGGTCCCGTCGTCCACCATGGCCAGCGGCTGCCCGTTGAGCTGCACTGACCTGCGGGAGCAGAAGAGCATCAGCGGCTCCGGGGGCTCGGGGCGGGCGGCAGCCCCGGCCGCCAGTGCCGCTCTTACTTGGAGTGGAGCCCGTCTTTGCCGTAGGGCTGCAGCAGGTACTGGTGGACGATCTTATCCCGCAGCGTCCCTGCCAGCTTGATTTTCTTCCGGGAGCGATGCAGGTTGATGATGTAGAGGGTGATGGACCCGCGGACATAGTTGTGGCTGCAAGGGGGCAGAGCGAGGGGCACGCGGGAGCTTTCCCTCCAAGAGGGGGGGTCCGTGTGCAAGAACCACCAAACTGAGCTGCCGGGGGACACACAGGGCCCCATCCCAGCTTCCCTCCCTGAGGTGCTGCCGCCTACCCCTTGCCCAGCTCTGCAACGAAACCTGGCCCAGCTTGTTGGACTGGGCTGAGAACGAGAGGCACTTGGTGCTCGAGTGGCGCCTGCTCCCCTGGGCGATGGGTCGGGACACGGATCCCTCTGTGGCCGCCTGGGCGGACAGACCCAAACAAAGGCTGCAAAGCTCTTTGCACCTGTCAGTTCCTGGACAAGGTTTCCTACCGAGCTGGAGGCATGTTGAAAGCATCTGGACTGTGTAAAGAAACAGCCTCTCCTCCTCCACAATAGCAACTTGTGTCCGTGGAGGAGGTGGCCGCCCCCCCTGCCTCGCAGGGCCGCTTTCAAAGACCTTATCAGCGAAACAATAACCAGGCCGGGCTGCCCGGCGGGGCACGGCGGGTAACCCGACCGAGCGGGCCCCGCTGAAATCCACTCCCTTGATGTCGGCTCCGGGCCCTGCCGCGGCCACCCGCGCCCGTTCCCAGGCACCGGCTCTGCGCCCCTGTCATCGGAGGCGCCGGGGCCGTTCCCCTGGGAAGCAGAGCTTCCCCGCGGGACCCTCGTGACTCACTTGTGGTAGCTGGTGCAGTGGGCGTAGATGCGGAGCTTGTCGCGGATGACCCTGCCGGGCCGGGGCTTCCGCTGCAGGCCGGCCACGTGGATCGCCAGCACCTTGGGGCCGATGAGGCGCTTGTAGAGGAGGGACAGCCAGTAGTCCTGCGGGCAGAGGGGACCATCAGCAGCGCCACCCAGCCCACCACCAGCCGCAGAGACCGGCTTCACCGCTTGCAACTTGGTGAAACTTTGGCTTTTGGGGTGAAAATTTCCCCTGATGGATTTTTGCCTTAGGCTGAGGTTTTTTTTTTGTGTGTGTGTGTGGTTTGAGCCCAGGTGGCATTGCCGTTTCCAGGAAAGAGATTAAGAAAAAGGAACATTGCTTTGTCCATGCTGATAGACATCAGCATCCTCTGAAGGAGCTTTTGCAACCTCCTTCTGGATGGGCTGTGGGAAAGCAGCACAGGTGCCTCCTCTGGTTCCCATGAGCCTGTATGTGCAGACTACAGCCTTCTGCACCCTCTCAACTGACACTGACGATGATGGTCTCCAAAGGCTGTGCCTTCACCAAGCACACAGGTCTCCCTCCACTCCACTATTTCACCTGGGGCTGAAGCACACCAGAGTTCTCCCAGGCTCTCCAACTTGGTTCGCAGCATGTGGGTCTTGCTGACAGCTCTGTGGAGCATCCAAAACAGAGCTATTCCTGCTGCTCCTCCCCAGCCTCCCACGGAATTAAGCCCCCAAGAAGCAAGTGCTCAAGCACGAGGAAGCCCCAGCCCCTGCACACACGGTCAGCGAGGCAGCCCTTGGCCGTGTCACTGCACGCCGTTCTTTCCCGCAGGGCACGGCTCGCTCTGCACACAGGACGGGCTCCAGCCCCGGGAGGCAGGCAAGGCCGCGCAGCGACGGAGGCGGCTGCGCACGCGCTGCAGGAGCTGGGGGTGTGCGGTAAACGAAGCAGGGTTGCAGCGAGGGGAAGGGCCAGCTCCGGCGTCGGCACCGGCTGCTCTGCAGAGCCTCCCTCGCGCGCTCCGAGGAGGTTCAGCCTGCGAGGCCGAAGCGTGCGGGTTGCTCCGCACCCTGGGGACCTGTCGCCTTGTGGGCACCACCTGCCCAAAAGGTCTCCCAGCCTTTTGGTGACAGCGGGAGGTGCGTGCCCGCACGGGGCTGTGCCAGCCTGCCCTGCTCGTGTGCCGTGGGGAGCCCCCGCTGCGGGCCGCGGTGCTGAGCAGGCAGCGCCACGGATGAAAAAACGAGGCTGCTTTATAGCGAGGCCAAAGGTGGACACTGACTGTGGTGTTTAGCCCCAAGGTTGCAAGATGAAAATAAATGAGTTCAGAGCCCCTGGCTACCTGTTAGCTCAGGCTCTTAATTCTTCCGAGCAGCCCCCTCGGGGTTTCTCTCCTCCTCTGCACATTCCCACTGACAAGATGCCTTTTACCGTGGATTTATGGCAGTGACGGAGGATACAGCCAACGAATCAAAGGCTCTGCTGGGGAGCGCCACAGCCACCCTTGCAGCACAGCTCTCCAAAGCTCTTTTCCAGCCTGCACTGGGGTCTGCTCCAAGGTTGCTTCTTCCATCCCTGCATCCCTCTCCTCTCAGGAGGCCAAATGAACTGTCACGACTTCCAATGATGTTTTGCAAAGGCAGAAGAGCTGCAGAAGGACAGCAGAGATTTCTACCTTGCCTTGTTGGCAAGACTGTTCTCACAACAGCTCTGAATCTATATTTGAGAAAGGATGTGGAAATACCAAAGAGAGTTCGAAGGGGGGCCAGAAAAATGACGCAGGGGTAGGGAAAGAGCCTTTCACTTCAGGCCTTGAGGAGCTCAAGCTATTCAGCTTATTGCAGAAAAGCACTGAAGACAGCTGCAGCTTTTCGCGTCATCGCAAGACTGCTTGCAACAGGGGCCAAAATCATGTTACTTGCAATAAATTACCAGGAGCTGGTGACACTGGGTATTTGGATGATGAATTACACACACACCTAGTGTGACGAAAACAAAACCAAGCGCGGGCACTTCCCCCCAGCTGGGCTGATGCTCCAGGACGGCTCCTACCTCTGGGATGAGTGAATCCCTATTAAAATCACATCAGGGGATTGCTCCTGGACAGCTGGGCACCTGCGGCTACCGCTCGTCTTGACTTGCTCCTGCTCAAATAGCTACCAGCTAGGGAGAAAGTTGCTCCTGACGCCCATCTTTGCTGAGGGCCCGGTGGAGCAAGCTCCATTTGGAGGGGTGAGTGGTGCTCCCTGGCTGGGTGCACAGCTCTGACCAGCCTCAGAAAAAACCTGGATTTTGGAGTTGCAGAGGGCTTCTGTTGGGAGGCCAGAGCCAGTAATACAGCTGTAACATTAGAGGAGGAATAACAGAAAGGAATCTGGTCCACTATTAGTCCCTGGGGGACGAAAGGAGCTTTCTTGCTTTAATTACTTCGCAGAACCATTAAGCGGTGCTGCCACTACAGCCTTTGGCAGGGCTGCAGGCTCAGAGCACCTGAACAAAGAAACTTCTGCACTTCAGGAGGTCTCCTGGCCAGCAGAGCTGATTTATGGGCAGGAAGGGCAGTTGTCTCAAGTGAGCTGATTTGTAGAGCTCAGGCCAACCAGATCTACCGAGTGCCATAGAGCCAGTGAAGGCCCAAGGGCTTTCCATTACACGGGGAAAGCCCAAGGGGTCCCATTTTATCTCTGCACATTTTAATTCATTGCAGGAGCTGCTGGAAACTCAAGCCTTTGGAAAGGAGGCTGATTTGTTAGACCTTCAGACAGACCTATTAACCAGACCGTCCCGTCTCCAGAGCCATTACAAAGGGTGCAGGAGCGTAACCCCACGGTCCCTCCTCGAGGGAGCAAAGCAGCTTTACGGCCTGCCCGAGCTGGCTCAACCACGCACTAGCCACATGTGAGAGGACGTGGCCATAACCAGAAAACTCGGAGAGCAGATCCTAGGCCTTCCAGCCTCCCGGGGGCCATAAGCAGCAGAGGCAGCTGAACTTCAGACACTGACTGGTGCTCAGCCCAGTGCAGAGGAGCCCAGGGGGCTGCAGGGGGCGGCTCAACTGTGAGACCCAGCGGCCAGCGAAGCCTCCAGCAGGTCCCGTGGCCTCACAGGCCTGCGTGCGTGAGCTGCAGGGCCAACTGCTCCCGTTGCGGCTGCCACGGGGACACCTATCTCTGCCCGCCCCGCGCCTTGCAGCGGCGCTGGGGACGGTCCCTGCGGTGCCACCGGCAGCGCTGACGGGCTGCCGCCCACCGTCCTCCTCGTATTCTTGCTTGTTCCCTGTTCTGAACCTGCCCACACTCTGCCTCTGTCCCCTAGGCATGCTCGAATTTCAAGAGCCTGCTTTATATTTCTCCATTCCTGCACCTTAATCTGCATTTTTACACAGGCCAAACAACCCTTACCGAGATAAGGGCTGGCTAATCTGGCTAGTCTGCCTT
The DNA here is from genome assembly GCF_059628265.1 of Tinamus guttatus. Classification (NCBI taxonomy): domain Eukaryota; kingdom Metazoa; phylum Chordata; class Aves; order Tinamiformes; family Tinamidae; genus Tinamus; species Tinamus guttatus. Next base: position 7,165,709 of record NW_028288848.1, read on the forward strand.
CCTGTATATAACAGGACAGAGGATTTCACTGTTTTATCCCCTCTTTTGGGCCTGATGGCTTGTTTTTGGCAAGAGCGTCTTCCAGGAAAGTAGTGATTCTGGTTTTGAAAGTTTGGAAGGATGGAGAAGCTGCCACTTCCCATGGAGTTTGTTCCAACATCTAAACATCCGCACTGTTAACAGTCCCACTCCTTACTTCCAGTTCAAATTTGTCTGGCTTCAGCTTCCAACCAGTGGTTCTTGCTCTTTCTTTTTCCACTAGATTAAAGCAATCTTTAGTATCCAAAACTCTCTCCCTGCGGAGGTCCTTACATCCTGTTCAAGGCACTGCTAGCTGTTGCTTAAGCAAGGTTGGACTGATGCAGCTTTTAGCATTATCTGTGATTTTTATGGGCTTCTTGTACTGTGGGAGCTCCAGACTTGCTGACCCAAATCTGGGGTTCCTGTGCAAGGTCCCGTGACAAAACGGAGCTGAACGGAGCCTCTCCCCAGAGAGAACATTTGCTGATACATTAAACCCAGAATTAGCAACCCTCTGGACTGGAGAGCCGCTCAGCAAAACCTCCGTTGCTTCCAGAGCAACACGGGGCACAGCCAGGCAACGCGGTGCCTCCCTGCCCCATCCCTCTTTCCCACACGCTGCTGGTGGCCTTCCCAGCGTGGCTTTCACCCAGCTGGGCTCCAACACACAATATTTCCACCCAAATCATATTTCCTTACTGGGCAATTGGATTACGGTTCAAGACAAAATTCTTGCGAGAGTCCGAATACTGGAGAGTCCTGCTCCTCACGTCCTGCTGTCGTGATTCGGGGGTTACGGTTATCAAGTTAGGTAGCTTGGATATTCTTCTTGACAAAATCACCTGCTGCTTTGATTTTTTGCTGTGTGTAGGCCTGCATTGCCTACGCTTCCCAGCCTGGTTTCCCCTGGTGAGGCTGCTTTCTGAGTCTGTCCTCAGAAGATCATATACACCTCAGAGATAGGACCTGTTTTCCATCTTCTGTGTGTGTCCTTCTTGTGTTGAGGTCCTGAAGAGCTCGCCACCTGGGTGAGAAGTCTCTTACAAAACTTGCTTTCAGCTGGACTGGGAAAATTGAACCTCTGCCTTGAACCTATCAGGGATTCTCCAGATGAGGTCTGTGAACTCATGACAGATCTGGAGGCATGTGAGGAGCAGCACCTCGTGACCCCCATCTCTTCCTTTCACTCTCCCCACAGCAGTAGCCATGCACCTCTGTCTGCACCAGCCTTCTGGGCACCACGGGCCCTTGCTTTGATCCAGGACAGGATCCGCTAGCGCTGTCCCGTTCCTCTTTCACTTAGACTTGTCTCTGGCATAGTTTTCGCCATCAGTTCTTTGAAGTTGCTGAAGTCTCTGCTTTGGAGACTTTGCTTTTATTGTGCTGTCATTTTCCACTCTTCTGCTTCCTTTCACCGTCATGTTACGGGATGCTCCTGCAGAGTCCTCGCTTTGGACACACTTCAGGTGAGTGTGCGCCCAGCCTTGCAGGTCCCCTGTCCCAGCTTGCACAGGCCAGGATGCGGGCTGGCATTAACTGCTTGGTTAAGGCAGCTTTATGCCTTTGCTTGCTCCATGCTGGAGGGTGTCTCTGCTCCAGTTTCCAGTGCAGGAGCAGCCCAGCTCCAGTCGTGCACATGTCCCCCAGCCCCGGTGGGTGGGTGGGTGCAGGAGCTGCTAGCAGCAGCGTGACTTTGATGTGTTTGAGAGAGTCCAGAGACATCCTTTTTTATGGTGCACTGAGAAGGAAAGGCCCCTTAACCCATTGTGACAATAAGCTGAGGTTAGGTGCTTTAGATCCCTCTCCCTTCCCATGTGTAAAGCGAGTTTCGGAGCAGTCCTTGGGTGGTGCTGCCCACAGTGCACGTGCAGAGCACAGAGGATGCTGCAGTCCCAGGATACAGGACAGCCATGATTGAAAGAACGTGTTTATGTTCTTGCTTGCAGACAGGTTTGGATACAGAAAGCGACTCTGGTAGCCACTTGCAATGACAGGATCTTCCACCTGTGGGGACGCGTGCAGAGCTCTCCTCCCACCCCGGAAGGGCAGAGGAGGGGATGTCCTGCTCAGTCTCCCAGGCCTGCGTTGGGCAGCTCCCACCTATGGCTTTTGCTGCTTGCTCTCGAGGCTGGCTGTGAAATTCCTGTGACACCATTTCTGTACTGACCTTTGGAGGGCCACTCTGGCTGGAGATCTCCTGGCAGAGCCTCTCGCTTGTGCACGCCCGAATTCCAGCCCTCTCTCCCTAGGCTTGCAGTCCCATGGCAAACAGCTCCCTGCCTTTTCCATCCCTCCCCGGTCTGCAGGCGTCGCTCGAACCAGCACCCGAGCTCCAGAGCGTGGGGCAGCTGGGATGCCAGACGCTCGCCTTGCAGATTTACGGTCAGAGGGAACAGCTTCCATGTGTGCGTGAGCTCCCCTGGACCGGCTCCCTCTCCCCACCCTTTGCTGCTTGCAGCCTCGCCGAGCCCGCGCCCTCGCTCCGTGCTGCACCGCGCTGCCGCCCCGTCCGTCCCCAGAGCAGCCCCGAGAGCCGAGGGCACACAGCGGGGGGACGCAGCAGCCTGGGTCCCCACTGGCGGCTGTTCGGCTGCCTGCGCCGCGCGGTGACTCAGTGCTGCGCTCGCAGATGCGCCGGAGCAGGAGGCGCCGGGACACGGCTCCTGCCTCCGGCTGCAATTAGCAGAGCCTCCGGCCAAGGCGCCTCGGCTAACGAGCACACTGGGGAGCGCGCACGTGCGGCGGCTGAGGCGCAGCCGGGAGCCGGGAGCCTGGTACCGGTGTGTGGCAGGCGCACGGCCCGACGCCAGCAGCCCACAACTCTCCCATCTAAGTCCTAAGCCCTTGTGGGCTAAGCAAAGGCAGTGAAAAATCACCAGCAGCTTCCCAGCAGCTGACCAAAGCACCATCAGACCTGCGCATTGCTGCCACGGATGCTCAAGGATGCCTTCAGTTCACATACACTGTCTTTCACTGCCACAGCTGAGGAAGCTACAGCCTGCCCTTCTTCTGGGCTTTTTTCCAACCCCCATATACCTGGTGCTTGTTACACTTAGCTGTAGAAAGGAAGTTTTAGCATCTACCTAACACAGGAGGAGCTGAGAGTATCAGCACCTGGCAGAAGGTCCAAGAGAACCCACAGTTATCAGATGCAAGTATGGATTTCAGCTTTGACCTTTCCATGGGTTGTATGGAATTGGCCCTGCCTAGAAACAAGTCCACATTTTTCCCATGTGTAGGTACACCCTTGCAGTCCTTTCCTCCGTGCATTAAGGGAGCAGAAATCACTCTCAAAGATGGATATAAAAGAAGGCAGTGCCAGGTGGGAGTTCATTTAAGAAAGTGTTTAACACACTCAAACCATCTGAAGAGAGGGCTCACACGTACCTGGGAAATAAAAGCATTGCATCATTCTAGATTGCTTCAGAATGACACTAGGCTGTGTGGACACATGCTATGCACACACCATGCCTGAAATGAGCCTCTACCAAAAGCCAGTCAAGAGTTTCAAATGTCTTCTGAAGGGCAAATGTCAATGCTGCTGCTGCCCTCGTTTCCTGCACTCCCCATTTCCATAGGCGTGCAGATGCATACAGGCAGACTGACTTATGTGGCAGAGGGTCTGTTTTTGATGGGCTTCTCGATCACAAGTCAAGCAGTAAAGTCCCAACTATTATACAACTGGCTACCCTAACTGCTCAAGGAGAAAAAGCACTCCAACAATGCATGAAAAATTTACTTCCATATAACAAGGTATTAAAAACACTTGAGATTAGTTGCTTTAAGGTTGGCAGCAGCACTTGTGCTCCCCAGTCTGACTTAGTCCTTGCCCAGGTCAGAGAGCATCACACCACCCAGTTCCTCCTGTATTGCTCCCCATTAGCACCTTTACCAACAAGCTGCTATTCCCAGTTCTCCTGCATATCCCACCAAAGCGGTCAGGGTCGGGAAGTTTGTCTGCAGGTCAGGACTCACCCTCAGAAAACATAATACAAGGTCGCCTGACCGGGGACCAGGTCTGCGTCCCCGGTGCTGCCCACAGGAGCCCGAGCGCAGCCGGAGAGCGAGCTCTGTGCTCTGCCCGCCTGACTCTCCAATATTTCTCATGGTTCATAGCATGGCCCCTGACAGCAAGCTTCGCTCTGCTGTACATAGCTCCAGGCAATTATTTTCCTGTTCCTTCCCCTTCACATAACAGCCCCGTCCCAGCACCACACAGCAGGGGTAGAGGCCACATGGCAGTTCGGAGGCTGTAGCTCCCACAGCAGCCCTGGGTCACCCCAGCCCACGCTGGAGAGCCCAGTGACCCGTGAGCAGCACCACGGACTCCTGCGCGGCTCCCGCGAGCCCGAGACCCGCTCTGCTGGCGCATGGGGCGCGTGGCCGGCGGGAGCAGAGGCAGGGGAGCCCGATCCCGGCTCCGTGACCAGCTGCCAGCTGGAGCGGCGATGGATCCCGCGGCGCGGCCGCCCTGCTCTCGGCAGCCAGCTGACTCACGCCCTGGCCGCGTGCGGAAAACTCTTTGTCGTGGCAGCTAACGAGCAGATTGGATTTCAGAGCGCCCGACGCGGGTACTTTTGGGGGCTTTCATCTCCCTGATAGCTCCCACGGGAAAAGAGCGGCTGCTACACCTCCAACCAGGTCACGGGCTGGTCTTGCTGGGCTGTTTCATGTTTGCGGCTTTTAAACCCTCCAGCAATTTGCACCTGCCCAGGGCTCTTTTAAACCGCAGGAGGGGAGAGCAATGGGTTTTAAAAGTGCACATCAGAGTTTGTGCAGGAACATGATATTGGAGCATGGGAAAGAAATCAATGCTGAAGCATGTGGGAGAGTGAGGAAACAGTTATGAGAGGGGGTGGTGTCTAATTTATTAGATGAATTATCTTTAAAACAACTGTACGATCCATTTTAAAGACCTTAATGGTCTTTAACAGTCCAGGTTTATTCCTGGACCTCCTCTCCTGGCCTCAGTCCTGCTCATAACTCCGTGCCTGCACTTTGTGCAGGAGTTAGCAGCAGGTATGGGAGAGCTGGCCGGGGGACACCTACCACCTGCTGCCCCCCACTCGCTGCGGGCAGGGCCTGGGCGACACGAGGAACATCGGACAGCCCCAAGCCCCTGGGGATGGGAGGATGTGGCTTGGCCAGAGCAACTGACTCTTCAGAAGAAACCTGCCAAGCATTCGTTCTAGGTTCGGGGTTCAAGGCCCACCAAACTCCCATGGGCCCAGGAGCACGTAGCCTAGGGCAGTATTTGCACAGTGATGCCTACGGGGCAGCCCAGGGCTCCCCGGTGGATGTGCACTTGGCTGTGCAGAGAAGCCTGGAGCAGCACACACAGGGGACCATGCACTCCTGCTTAGGGATTTGCTCTCTGAAGCCAACCACAAGACAGTGCGGGGAGGTTAAAGCAAATCTAGTGTCCAGGATACTTCCCGCATCTTTCCCTGATGCTCAGTGCTGCTGTCACATCACGGGTGCTGTTTGCCCTGGCTGAGCGGGTAGGAGACAAGGGTGTCTTGTCTCTCCAGGCTCTGACCCCTTGCAGTCGCTCTCCAAGATCCCAAGACAACGTAAAAAACCATGTTTTTCCCTAACAGGGCTGCCTTATCAAGCACATACCTCTCTGACACTGCTCCCCTTATGATTCCCAGATCTCCATTACACTCTCCCAGGCTGGTTGGCAGCGTCTACCTGTTGCTGCCCCAGGCCGCCCTGCAAATTCCTGCCAGGGGAAATGCTGACACCTCTCCACTCAGCCACGTTCTCCACTTACAAGGGGAAGAATTTACTAGACAACAAAAAAAAAAAAAAAAAAAGAAAAAAAAAAGATGAAAGGAAACCTGCTATTTTTAAAGCAGTTCTCCATACGGTTTCTTTATTATCGCGTTGTGTGCTGGGAGCCCCAGCTGCCTGCACGAGGGATGCTGTGGTGCCCAGATGAGGACTCGGCGTGACTTTCGCTTTAGTTTCTAGAACCCTGCAGGCAGGTACAGAGCCACTTGCCGCGGGCCAGCGTGCCACCCGCAGCCTGCTGCTCGCCTGCTCCTCCAGCGTCCTCCTCCTCATGGCTCTAACCTCCATGGGGCTGCCTCCTGGCCCTGCGCTCGCCTACGGGCCCTCCAAGTGCAGTGCTGCATGGTGCTCATCCACGTTGGAACCCCTTTGGTGGCATCGCCCTCCTTCCTGTGCCACCAAGCCCCTGCTGCTACTATTCTTGCTTAGGTACAGCTCCAGCTACGGATGTAATGCTCTCCCATCTGCCTTCAACATGTTGCACTTGACATTAACTAATGCCTGCTATTAACATCGAAAGAAGCAGATCTGGAAAAATTCATTTTGAAGGCAAGTTCAAACAGGCCACAGGGAGAGGTGGGTTCTCAGCTCTGCCCAGGGTTGTATCTGCAGCAGAGCCAGGAGCCTGTGAGATGGGTGGGATGATGTGAGGGATGAGGGCAGCACATTCTTCTGTGAGCAGGAAAGCGGAAAGGCCACCCTTCGGAAAACCAGCAACGGCGAGTCCCCACGCCCCCGTGCACACCTACCGGCAGCGGGTTGAAGTTCTGATCCACGAGATGGTTGTGCCCGTGGTCGAGGAAGGAGTGCCGCACCACCACGTCGATGCCCTGGCTGGCCAGCAAGCCCAGCGTGTTCAGCCACCTGGAGCCCGGAGAGAGCCGAGTCACAGGGCTGCCAGTGCCCGCCTGCCCCAAGCACGGAGGTGCCTGGACCCGCGGCATGCCAGGCTGCTGCTGGCGCTCTGCATCTGACGGTGCTCAGCAGAGCGCGAGCCAAAGCCTTCAGGCTTGGAGTTAAGCAGCTGGTCACCCCTTACCCTGTGCCGTGCGTGCCTCCCTCTCCATCCATCCCTGTCCCTGTGCATGCCTGACTCGCACACCTGAGCCATCCCAAACGCAGCCCCCGTGTCCCCAGGATGCCTCAGCACACCCTCGCGCGCAGCCTGCAAGCTCTGTGCCCAGCCTGGATGTGCTACCCAAAGCGGGGCCTGGCCAGCCCCTCTCTACACACACGCGCTGCGAGGCCCTCCGCAATCCCCTCGGGCACATTCCTGCACCTCGCTCCAAAGGGTGGACAATCTTTCTCAATCTTTCGCGATTACAGCTAGCTCTGAAGATACGCGCTGGGGCTAGGACAGGATCTATGCACTACTGGGCTGCGCCTTCAGACAAGCCCCAGGAATCAGGAATAGTTGTGGTTTCTAAAGAGAAAAAATGGCTTCCAGGTCAGAGCCCTGTGAAGCACTTTGCAGGGCCACACATCCTACAGACACACAAATGCCCAGCAAGGGAGGGAGGGCCTGAACACAACAGTGAAGCTGTGCTCGCAGCCTGAAAGAAGGACTTTGAGCAAGGTCAAAGACACTGTTGAGCCTCCCAAGCCAGGCAGGCTCCTCAGGAACACCAGGGTCAAGAGCCAGTGCCTGCAGCCGCTCTCATCCTACTTTGGTCACACCTCCACTATAATGAACATGACCTGTGGGACTGTGAGGAGTCATATCCCCTCTGTGCTTCTTTAGCCAGAGACTGTGTCATCTAGAGAAGAGCAGGGCTAAAAATAGCTGATACAGATGCTGCAGAGAAAATAACATTGCCTCATTCTGCTAGCGGTGTACCAAAGTGGGACCCAGAAGTTGTGGGTACTGGTGTCCAGGCAGAGATCTGACTCTCTGCCAGCAGCAGGCAGCTGTTTCCAGCAGTTTTCAGCGCACAGCCCACACAGTGACTGCTCCCGAGTACCGGTGTGACTCACAGGAACCCGGCAGCGTAGGAATCGGAGAGGTTGTTCATGCCTCCACCTGAGGTAGCTCCAACGCCTTCCAGCCAGATCTTCTTCCCCGGCGTGTACGTGTTCACCACCTGCACGTAAGACGAGAGCAGCAAACAGCCTTCATTCCCATGCCCGGTGGTGACTGCTGCTCACCGCGATGCTCTGGGCTGGGGAGAACCTGCAGCAGCAGGAGCCCTGAGCAACTGCCCGGACGTGATCCAATCTCCTGCCAAGCATCACTCCCATCCTTGCTGTGGACCATTGTTTTATTGGTCATGCGGTATCGCCCCTATGTCGCAAGCCCAGGCCTCTCTGTCACACAGGGCCAAGGGTGTCCTCTTTGTGAGCACGGCTGCTGAGTCAGGGCATGTGGCACTTTTTATACCCTTGTAGACCCTGCTCAGAGCCAGCTGGTCATCCAGCAAGGACTGGCACCTGCCCTTCATGGAAGAGCTTCTTCCTCCTCAAGGTCTTATGATTTAAAGCCAAGCCAGTCATCCCTTGTTTTGTGCTACACGCCTGGAAGCTGCCCTGCAGGCTGGCAATGCCCATCCTTCCCCAGTGGAGCTCCTGCCTGGCCCTGTCATGCCGGCCCTAGCATGGCCACGAGCTCGCCCTGACAGTGTCTCCATGGAAGGGCGCTGCTCTCCAAGCTCTCCTTTCCATCTTCTACTTTCCATCTTCTGGAGCTGGGCTGGAGCTGGAGGCTGGGGCGGAAAAGAAACAGGGACTCAAGAAGCGCAGAGGTTCCCTACAGCCACAGGAAGGCACAGTAGGAACCAGAGGAGAGAGCAGATCCCAAGACACAACATGACACCTGGGCAGGGGCTGCTTTGCCATCTGACAGGTCCCCGTCACCACTGGGACATGCATGTCCAAGCAAACCGGCTCATCCACTGGCCTCCATCTGAAGGACTCCCACGGGCCGTGCAACCTCAGCGAGGTGGCCACACACAACGGGAGGGTTTGGATGGCGGGAGCTGCCCCTTCTCAATGCAAGCAGCCCCCAGTGCCACACAAACACCTTCTTCTCTCTCACTCCGTCGCTATTGCCGGCTGGGCTTGGAGCTGCCGCGAGCAGATGTCTGCAAGCCCCGTGGCCCGGGGAGCGCGCGGCGCAGCCTGACGGATCCTGCCCCATTAGTGCAGGATGCTGGAATGTGCTGGATGGACTGGGATCCCTCAAAGATGTTAAATACGCCAGCTCTGGGCTGCCTCCCACTCACAGCCTGCGCGAGTCGACATCCCTGCCTGAAGCCCCAGAGGTGTTGGCATCCTGCCTATAATTATCTAAGCCCGCCACCTTCCTCAGTCAGAGAGGAAGCAATAAAATAGGGAAGTGGACAAGCCCAGCTGCTCTAATCAGCCCCGGCAGGATGCACATACTCAAAGCCAAGCTGGAGGCTATTAGCACCCAGCACTGTGCTTTTGCTCAGCCACACTGGCATTCCCTGGAGCTTTCTCCCTGGGCCCTGTGGCACTGCCAAGGCTCTGTGGTGGCACCTGGACTCTGCCCGTGACTGGACAAAGTTCAGGGGGTCCTTGTGCCCCCTTCGTGCCTGGCCATGCCCATCCCACAGACCATGGCAAACGCTTCCTCGCTACTGCAGAGACCTATAGCCCCTCCTTGACAAGGCAGCACGAGCCCTCCATGTGTCCCGTCCCCTCACCAGAAGGCACTGAGCAGCATTGGCGTGACTGGCACTGCTGGGTTTTGGGTTTTGCTCGGGATCAAGGCCAGACGGAGCCTCTCTCTTGCCCCTGTGGCGGTCCTGCTGGCCGCCTGCAACGCCTCCCAGGGCTGGGAGCATGCGTGGATATTTCCCAGCTTGCGCTAGAGGACTCAGCAAGCGGATGCTCTCCCCCGGTTTTACTGTGCAGACCCTTGCAACCCCTTTTCTGGGGCCTCTTTGGGTTGTTTACTCATCCTACAGTTCCTCCCTGCAGGAATTGCAACAGTAAGACGTTGTGGTGACTGGTGTGGTATGAAAACCTAGACAAGACAGGCAGGCAGATGCGTCCTCCAGTCTGTGCAGACTTTCCTGCTCAGAAGTGCTCCTTATTTTTTACAAGACCAACAACTGGGCAGGCTGGGCCACAGCCCTGACCCCGTATCAGTTGAAGCACAAGGACCTTGCAAAGCCCCTGTTTCCTATGCAGTCATTACGATCTCCAGCCTTGTCTCCCCGACCAACAGGGACAGGAAAGCTTTCCGAGCACTGTGCTAGCCAGGCGGTGCTGTAGGCTCCGGCACAGCGAGCAAGCAAGCAACAGCTGGGTTTTATAATGCAGTCAAAACATGATCATCAGGGAGAAAAAAAAAAAACACAATTGTTCAGAGTGATCCTGATTCTGTGCTAACAAAAATCACGGAGGAATTGCAATGGTCACAGCTTTGCAAGTCACACTGTAGGCACTCGTGGAGAGCAGGGTAAGGGGAAGGCCACTATGAACCTCCCACATTGCCTTCCCTGCAAAACGTGTGTTTGCATCCCAGGTGAATGCCAGCATTTCCCCCAAGCTGTGCTCCGAGCCTGCTCTCTCCGACCCCCTTATGCAAAGACCCTGAGCCTGCAACATGACCCATGCCACCTTTGCACACCCCAGCCCTGCTGGCACCCGCTCCCCTGCAAGCAGGGCCAAGCCCCAGCTAGCCCACCCGGCCACCAGCCCTCGCAGACCCATTGCACTCACGCACTTTCTGGATTTTCCTGATCTGGTCAGAGAGCGTGTCTAACAGGCGCGTTTTCAGGAAGTCCGTCACTTTGGCCACTCGGCCATCAATGTAGTAACTGGAATGAAAATAAGAAAACAAGAATCAGACAGCAGGGAGTAGCTCTGCTCCACACCATGTCTCATGTCCCACTGTTGCGCCTTGTATGGGCCTTCTCATGCCTTCCCCAGCCCTGTCCCTCTGGCCGTGGCTGTGTCTGCAGATCCTTTCTGTCCAAGGCAGCGATGTAGAGTGAGGTGGACTCGGCCTAAACACTGAGCGCCCTCGCTGCAGAAACCCTGGGAAGCTTTGCCCTTGCTTCATTATGCTGGTGGAAAAGCCGAGCTGGGAGCAGAATGCTGGCACCACACCAAGAAGCTCTTGACTTACCGGCCTTGCAATGACTACATCTACTGCCTGTGTTAGGGACACCCTGTTTTGCAAATGTGTGGGAGGCCCTGTGAATATTAGTGCTATTGGAAAGACTGTTTTTATGAACGGTAAAGCAGAGGATCCACATCTAATGGCTTAAATGAAGGGCTCATTAGCCAAAGGATGTAGGCCACAGGCACCAAGAAGTAGAAGGATCCTCTACAGCAAGACAGCCTCTGCGACACCCAGAAAATTGTCTCTAGCCCTGGCAGTGCAGGACACACCTGAGATAGGATGAGGGAGGCTGATACTGCTCCCAAAGATCATCGAAGCTGCTCCGCATTCCCACCCGTGGGGATAACTGCATTGCAGCATGCTGAAGAGCAAGCCTGGCTCCCAACACGATCTGCCGCTTCCTCAATCCTGTTCCCTGCAAAGCAACGACAACCCAATCCCCCCGCAGGAAGAACCTGTGTGCTGTATCTGTGACCCCTGATGCTCCTGGGGAAGCCTTGCTCTTGCAGAAATTATTTCTGCCATGGAAATGCCATGGACTGTTTCCCACTCAGAGGGCTGACTACTGCTCCTCATGTGTTTGCTTACATAAAACATGGCTACAGGGCTGCCAGTCATAATCTGAATCATCTGTCTCTAAGTGTAGGAAGAAAACTTTGAAATGCCTGAATACTGTCTCCTGGCTTGAGGGCACTAGGTGAAGTTTTCTGTTCCAGAGTCCAAATAACCTATTTTTGGAGGTAATACAGAAAGGCTCCTCCTGAAGTAGTATCTGGGACCAGTGTGTCTAACACCAGGGAAGACTGGCATCCCTTGCAGATCTCCCAGAGAGTCCTCCCAGCCACTCAGTGGCACAGAGGCTTCTGCTGAAGCATACTCTGAAATACCCCAGGAGCATCCATCTGGCTGAGGAGCAAGTTCTGCAATGGAAACTTTCTGACCCTCGTCCATCCAGCATCTCCAGCGCGTACCAGCCGCTCAGCGCAGCAAGTCCTGGAGTGTACCAGAGACATCCTGGTGTTCGGTTTCTCTGTGGCATGGGGCTGGCAGCAGCTCCAGGTGGGCTGCCAGGCCTGGCTGCCACCTCTGATCCCTCTCCAGGGCCGCATCCTGACTTCGGCAGCAGTGAAGGAGGCTGGGCTGGTTACCATGATTTAACCAGAGCTTCTCCCTCTTTAGTGCAGCCTCAGGTGCTGGTACACACAGGGAACAGGAAGCAATAAAACACCATCCCTATAGAATATATACCATCCCCCTGGGTTCTGGATTTCTGCAAGCTGCCCTACCACCTTTGGCACTGACAATGCAAAAATAGCTGAGAAGAGAAACTTCCTCACTGCTACTAACATGGAATTTGATACAGAGGAATCCAGGAAGGTTTTTTCAGCATTGCATGGGCTTGAGGGAAAAGCAGATGCTGCTGCAAGTAGGTATGTATGTCCGGAGGGGAGGGAACACCAGGCTACGCATGGCTGGTGCCCCAGTTGTGCAGGGGGAAGGGGACAGACATCCCACATGGTCCCAAGAGCCTGTCATGAGCCCCAGGATTGCTGGTGGGCTCCGTGGTGCCCTGGGCCCCTGAGCAGGAAAGGATTCTTAGTTCCCAGGATGGGTGTATGGAAAAGAGATCTTCTCTCATTATGGCCTGTGCCCTTCAGACAGTTTTGAAGGACAAGGGACACTGTGCACAGAGATGGAAAAAGCAGCACAGAGGAAGACAGGCCCTCAGAAATCCCACAGCATCCTGGAGTCTGAAAAAGACGGTTTCACCTTTCCAGAGCTACAGCTCATTTACAGGGGTGATTTCTTTCTAACATGCATCCTGCCTGGCCCCAGTGAGCACTGGAAAGCCCATTGCTGCTTCACGTTCGCTCCCAGAGACAGGTCTAACACAGACAAAAGGCAGCAGGAAAATGTCCTTATTAAAGGCAGAAGGGCTGTTAGTGAACCGAAAGCAAGCCCATAACCCATGGCAGCAAGCCCAAAACCAGGGGGAAGAGAAAAGAGCAGCTGTAGTGGCCATTGTGGCATATTTTCTGGGTGTATGAATGCACGTGCGGGCAAGAGCATCCCCAAAGGATGCTGCACGCTAAATCAGACGCAGCCAGAGCGCACGGCACGTGTGCAACATTTACAAATGCTCAAAGAGCACTTTTGCTTCTCCCTGCTCCAGTGCTCAAATCAAGTAACAGCGTAAATACACGTGGAGCCGCTGAAGGCTGCAGTGGAAGGTGAGCAATGCCAGGGCTAACTGGCCCAGAAGAGAAACAAATTAGAGCTTTGCCCCAAAACAGAAATAGCTCCTCTGCAAATCCTCTCCCAGGTACAGACCTCCATCCATGGAAACAGGATCATGCCTATTGGACCTCTGTTCCACATTCTGTAAGAAGAGAAAGTATAAAAGAGAAACTGTCCAGCGTGTCCGTGCTGGCTGTAAGATGCTAAGGACAGATTATCTCCAGGGGCGACTGGGGAAGTGTTCAGAGTATCATCAGCTCTTATATAATATTGAATCACTGGCTGCTGAGACGACAACAGATCAGTGAGCAGCAGGCAGTGATGGGGTTTGCAGAGATTACTTTTTAAGACAAAATTACAAAGCACTGGACCCTGGGGATGGCAGATGTTTGGATTTCAGTACAGCACGTAAAAAACTGAACAGAAAATATCTTTTGGACTGATGTAGACTAAAAGCCCCATCACTTGGGCTGAAAACTGGTGGAACGACCACAAAAAGAAGTTGGTATTAATGAGAAAAGCGGAGCTAGAGATATGTCAGTTGACATACTGTTTCTCCAGCACCTCAGGCTGCGCGGTTCACCTGGGCAGTGCAAGCCAATACGATCACGGAGGCCAGAATAAACCTGTCAGACACCACACGCAAGCTGAGACCTCCTCCTCAGCTCTTCCAAGTGCAAAGTGTGCTCCGACTTGCAGCCCCACTGCAAACAGAGGGCAACATTGCTATTTTAACCAGTAACAGCCCCCAGAGAAGGCAGCTCTAATGAACTGCTCTCAGCACCATGCTTGTCTCTCACACAGCAAGAGGAACCAGCGTGGAAGGTGCCGAGCCTGTTAAGACCCTGCAGAGAGCAGAAATGCCTGGGGACAGTGCCATGATCACAGATATTTGACACCTTCCTTAACAACCCAGAGAAATGGGGAATGGCACTGGGATGAAAGGCAAAAATAAACCCTGTGCTTTAATATCAGGAAATCTTGCTGATAGCATGTCTCTCCTCGGCAGCGAGGAGGGGAACCCCTCATTCTGGGTCTTTGAAAAGTGCATGCAGAAAATTACAAGATTTCTCTAGGACCAAGAGAGATCTCTCACGGATCTGCCTAGAAGTTCTTAAGACATCGATAAAAACCCCAAACTGGGAGAGGAAGAAAATGGGATCAGTTGTATACGGCCAGCAAGGAGGAAAAGGGCACCAAGGGTTTTGCTGATTTAGTGCCAGGCTATTCAGGAATTGGAAGGTCATTTCCAGCTCTAGATTTTACAGCTCAGACCCAGTCACTTCCTGCTGAGAACTTCAACCACCAGTAAAGGAAATATAGAAATCTAAGCAAGACTCACACAACTGCCAGATCTTTAAAGAAGGAGAAGGGGTCGTTAGGCGTGGATTATTCCCAGGAGCTGCAGCTTTCCTGATATTTACAATGACTCAGTGCACTTGACATAAAAAGAAAAAAAAATCCCTAACAGTCACAACTCTCCAACCTCCAAAAAAGCCAGCAGCAGCTGCAGACAATGTCCCCACGGAGCAGGGCGGCTGCTTCCTCCTCTTGCCCACCAGGTTTTAGTGACGAAGGAGGCAAAAGAGCAAACTCTGCCCAGCGCAGGGCAGCGTGGCTGGGCAGCTGAGACTCTGCAAGAGGGCTAGGGCAGTCCCTCGCTCATCAGTTCCCATGCAGTTTCTTTGGGGCAATCACATGCAGTCCGACTCAGCACCCCTCAGTTTGGTGTTGCTGTGTCTGAAGATGGACAACGTGCAGGAGCATAAAAAGAGCCAGGCAAGGGAAAGGTGGATCTAGCAGAAGTCTAGATGAAACACATGCCTCAGAGGAAAGGCCAGGTGTGACTGCTTTGGCTGTGCTGGGGAACAGCAGGCAGGATACCCCACTTTGTAAAAAATAATAATAATAATAAATATATATATATATACATATATATAGCAATATGCACTAGGAAACCCCATGACAGGATCAGTGCATTTTGCAGAGAGGTATCGCTGTGTCACTTTGTAAGTGGGCAAGCCAGAGCACAGCACCAGGAGAGGGCTCATCCAAGGCTCAGCAGAGATTTGTGTCAGGACTAGGAAAAGCAGCAGCCCGAATCCCAGACTCCATCCCTAGCTGGGTCAGTAGCACAAGGCTCGAGGCACAAAGGCAAGAGCTGGCACTGGTACATCACAAAAGCTGCCACAGAGGATCTACTTACACAGGGCTGAGTGCAGCTCCCAGCCAGAAATGTCCTTGTCCTTGGGCAGCCTCCAAGGCCAAGGCACCCACAGCAACTTAGCGGCACTTAAAGATGGGCAGTGCCAAGCTCCCAGGCCCCTGGACTAAGCTGGGGCTGGCTTCATGTCCCTGTGCTCTCACCTCTAGATCTTGTGCTACTTTTGTGGTGCTTTTCTGGAAAGATCCGGAGTTTGCTACGTGTGACTACGAGCATCGTACCATACTTAATGAAGGCAGTGCACCGGCTCCTGGGCAGCTGGTTTCATTTACTTCCCCTTTCATTTTAAAGAGGAACCTTTGCCCCTATTATCTGACCTCTTCTTCTGTTGCAGTTAATTACATTAAAGCCAACTTCCCAAAGCTCAGGAATTTCCGGATCTACTTTGTTGCCTGCTGCTACAGGGAGAGTCTGCTTGGAATTAGGGCAGCCGCCTGCCGGGGACGCGGCGCGAGGCAGATCCCCTCTGTCAGCGTGACACCAGCGGCCGCCACAGCTGTGAAACTGAGACACCTCTGCCTGCAGAGCTGGCCCCGGTCCCCGAGCAGCTTCCCGAGGAGAGGGGCAGCCGACCTTGCCGGGGGAGAGAGGCAGGATGCTCCCTGCTCCCCGAGGAGGGACTGGGAGCGTGCTGGTGACCCCCACTCTGGCAGCATTATGCTCATGCAGGAGATGGCCAGCAGTGTGCAGAGCTGCGAGCTGGCATGGCTCGTGTACTGCTGGAGATGGGCTGCTGATGTCTTCATGAAAGCCCATCACTTGGACACAGCCTCAGAAGTCACCGCGCTCTGAGCACGGCATCTCCGTACCCCTGGTCTGCACTTCAGCATGTGCACGCACATCAGCCAGCTCTCTCTGGCGTTTTTGGGAAATCTGCCATCTACTTAAGAGCGGGGCACAGACAGTCACTGCCTCATGAGTATCTCCACCTGGACCTTTGGCGCATCTGGGCCAGGTGTCATCTAAATCGAACCCAGCAAAAGCACTTTGAGGTGCATCCCACATGTGCCCACGCAACATTGCTCAAGGGTTTGCCCACAAAACGTGACAAACCCCAAGTTCTGCGTGCCCCATTAGGGCAAAACGAGCAATGAAAAATAAAGAGTGCGCACAGGAATGGAACTAAGGCACAGCTGCTGCTTTGAGCAGGCAACACGTCTGCAGCATGTGCAAGGACACCAAGCTCAGGAGCAAAGCTAGGGCTGTGGGAAGATATCTGAGCAGTGGAAACCTGCATCCAAAGACTGAGGGGGTCCACGATAAACTAAGCATTTGCTCATAACCAAATGCAACACAGACTAAATGACGGGGGAAATGCCAAAAACTTTCTGAGCCACTGTCAGACCCACCTGCCCCACCCACCTTCAGTGGAAATTCCCTGAGCATTTCTAAGCCATTCACACATCCCCATCCAGCAACACATTACTTCTGAAGAGGGAGGCACACATGCTGAGTTACATATGTAAGTGAAACCATACTCGGAAAGGCTGGCAAGCCTACTTATTTACACCCCATGTCACTTTTCTAGCAGATATAATTCAGAAAGAGAGGGAACGGTTGTGTGTTTTCACACAGAGAATAGGGATCCCTGCAAAGTATTCCCTTTTCGATTCCCTTTCTGGATCAGGCACAACTTTTTCAAAGGAATAACAGATTTGACAAATTTATAACCAATATCCCAAGAGAACGTTAGGGGTTTGGAACAGAAACGTTCATACTTGAAGTTAGACAGCAGTTCAGTTTCCTGCTAATAATTTTCTTCTTGGATACAAAGGAACTTGTTTTGTTTTGTTTTGCTGTTTGGAGCAGAGGGATGAGACACTGTTTTGACATTTATTCATAAACAGAACAGAAGCCCAGAGTGGAAGGGTGGCCATTGCTGCTCCTCACAACTGCTCTCAGCTGCAACACGCCGGCACCAGAGCCCTGAGCTGGGAGAAGCTGCTCGGACGCATCAGTGAGAGGGATTCAAGCAGTGGCTCCATGTGCGGCCGTCCCATGCTGGGGGCTACATGGGCAACGTGTTGGCATAGCTGCCCTCACCAGCGCACTTTCCCCCATCCCTTAACTAAAGGTCTCAAAGTGGCCGTGCAGTGTGGTTTCCCCGCGCCCTAGGACACTATTCCACGTATGAAGCCTGGAAGTTTGTTCCTTCAGCTCATCCAAGGGCTTGGCCCAGCCACCAAGCCCTGTTTCAGAAAGCAAATTCCTGGACTAAGTAAATGCGATCAGCACATCATGTAATCGTGAAAAGCAAACTCCCAGCTGAGACATAGATCATGGTTGCACAGCGTGAGCCTGTAAGTAACATGAATCCCGCTCCAAACACTCTGCTACCCTTCTGCCCCCTCTGCACCCGGCGGGGAAGCTCGGCGAGCACAGACAGGCTTGATCAGCACCAGCAGCGCCTGGCGCTGCAACGCGCTCCGCGGTGCAGCCGGTTGCTCTTGCGGGAGCCCAAGGTTACCGCGCTGGCACGGCGACGCCGGGCGCGCTCGTGAGCAGAGCTCCTGTCTTGAAAGCCCCGACTCGGCCCGAGTGGACAAGGTTAGCGCATCCCCTCCTGGTGTGGCCGGTATGGAGCCTCTTGAGGGAGGAGCACAGCCCCCTTTACATCCTTAAACAGCATGGGGAGGGAGGAGACCCCTTGCAGAAGCCCCCCTTTTCCCCCAGGCAGCGCATTATCCCCAAGCGCTGCCTTATCCCCACGTAGCCATTCCGGGCAGAAAACAGGAGGAAGGGCGAATACCTACTGTTGCCAGGTAACAGCATCCACCGCGCTGCCGGCCACTTTCATGAACCTAGGAGAAACAGAGCAAGAAGCCGTGTGAGCGCCGTGTTGTCACAGGTGTTCATAAGCACAAGGGAAGGCTGAAAGCAAGCGGTGCCCGTCGTAAACCACAGGGCAGGGAAGAGCCGTCCTGTGCCCATGACATTGCCAGAGCCTCTCTAGCTAATCCTTGGCATCCTCAAACGGAAAGGATAAATTGTAACTAATGCAAGTGCTCATGGCAAGCACAGCTGAACACGAGCGAAGGAAATCCAGCCCCGGCAGAGGCTCTGAGCAGGTGGGCACAGGTCTCTGAGCACAATATTTCAGGGACAAGATCTTGCGTATTTCGACCTATGAAAGCAACGCCTCAGCTCTTAAATTCAATCAAATGAAATATCAAATGCCCATTTGAAAAGGAGGCACAATGTGTGCTTAAGTTGTAGAACTCTTTCTTGCTTGGACTTAAAAAGGGATTGGAAAGAATGATGGTGAATGAATGCAACAAAGCTTTTAGATGCAGAGATGCTCCCTGTAGGCAGGGATTTTTGAGCGTTAGGGGTGGGAGAAGGCTGGACAAGCATTGTGGCGTGCTCACCTTGTCCTGGTGCTTCTTCCTGCACACTGGAGACTCATGAGATTCTGCCTGGGTGGACTTTTGAGTTGACCCATTTTACGAGTAAGCACAGCACTTCCCTACCCAAAGTCAGCAAGCTGTGTGTGTGTGTTAGCCTGTGACCCAACCACCTGAGAGAGAACACACCTCCTCCAGAGATCCACATCTGAGTTGGAATTGAGAGTACACCAGGGCATTTGCTTCCACCACTGGCACCAAAACAAACAATTCTTGATCGTGGGGACTGTGACAACCATCACAACTGCAGCCTCTGGCATGGGCTTGCTGCCATCCAAGACAGCCCATCCATGTCTCCCTGGCCCAGCAATCCAAACCACATTCCAAACCACACACTGGAAAACTCAGACAAGTAAACAAAACCAGTTACTATACTCTTACAGATGCTTAGGAGCACAGATACAAAACACAAATACGCATCAACTGTACTGGCATGTTTTTTCTGTTCAGCAGCATAACACACACAGTGTAGCTGATGTTGCATTTTAGATGCTATAAAGCATAAGTGTGACAGGAACTGCTGGTCTGATCAAGTGAACATGATGAGAAAGAAATCGATGCAGTGCTGTCTCTGGCTACCCTTCAATGCGCGGAGACCCTGAGAGGGCAACACTAATCACAGAGTTGTCGTGACTCTGCTGAGTGCTGCAGCAGGGCACAAGGACAAGAGTGGCACTGATGGGAACGTGCTGCCCTGAAGAGGAGCTGCAGCTCCTGTGAGCCAGGCTTCAGACAGAGAAGTGACTCAAGTTCCTAAGGGCAGAGGTTGCTTTAAATCAGGAACATGGGCTTCTTCAAGGGTGAGGGGAGAAGGATAGACACTCCAGCAGATAGGGTACCTTGGCCCTTCTCCCCTGCCTGCAGCACTGATGCGGCAACAGGAGGGGAGGTTTTTACGGAGAGGTAATGCTGGTCTGATAAGGAAGACCTGCATGCAAGCAGGCACATGAACCTCTAATCAGATCTGAAACAAGAGCAGCAAACTTCAGGCTATATATATATATATAGCTTGGAAACAATCATTATGACTTCCAATTAATGATGATGGTCAATTATAGACTGGGACAAAAGGGCAGCTGGACCCTGTGAAGCATAAGAGGACACTAGCAAAGGCAGAGGCAATAAATCCCTGAGGACAGAGAGGGGAGAGATGCAATTAGAAATGGAAAAACAATAATATGCTGTAAAAAGCAGTAGCCTTGATAAATCCCCATGATTCTGATGCCCAGCAGTGCTATGAATTTCAGTTCCCAGGCTCGTCTTACAAAAACTTTTTGCGTCTCTCTTGAGGGTTGGGACTGGGAGCCAGCAAGAGGGGTGGTTTTGTGAAAGGTCCTTCGCCAACTACCCACTGTGAGAACAGCCCAGATAGCCTTCCTAGAGTCAATAGGGGAGCAGGGACCGGCCCTGGGACACCTGTGGCTCTCCAGCACATGCCACTGGTGCCTGGATGCCGGGTCAAGCACTTGGCCTTACCCATGGCATAAGATGTGTCCTGCAGCCCTGCAGTGGCCTTGAGAGCATTGTCTGGTGGCTTCCCTGCATGGCTTTGACTTGCATGGATCATTGGGCTCCAAGGTAAAAGACAGTTTTGCAAATGCTGCTATGAAGAGCACACCAGGTAAGGTTGCTCTTCTTCAAAACTAGATATGCAGAAGCATCTCAAATGGATAAAACACAAACAGCTCCCAGGTTCAAAATACTCAATACAGGGGCTGCTGGCTAACAGATAGCTACCCTTATAACATATTAAGTATGCCAAGAGCAGTAAAGAAAAGCCCCAGCTTGCTTCATTTTCTTGTATGGTCTCTGTAGGAATTATATAAATGAGTTAGATCTGGTCATTTTCAAAGTTTACCATAAAAGATCATATCTAGCTCACATTTTCATTTTTGTGTTTGTTTTTTTCTTTCGCCTTAACTGAAATTTCTACAAATCAAAGTTCAGAAGTCCCTGGCAAAACTTCAGGTTTGGCCTGGAAGGATGGAGCTGTACCTGGAACACCCAGGAAAAGATAGGCAATGGTCTCTACCCTCCAAAGGGAATCTAGATTGGTTCAATATCCAGCAAGGGGTACTACAAGCCTAAGAGATGAAAGATCAGGGCAGGTGGAGACTACACTGATACACAGGTATTTAAATATCCTTAGCCCAGGAATACAGATGTTTTAAATTCCTTTATTCATGTAACGCCTGCACTGCTTGAACCACAGATTTTAAGGGCAGTGAATATCAATATGATCCTGCTGTCTGGCTGGCGCTGGCACATTTTTATCTGGGATTTCCTGGACCACATGATGTACATGCATGCAGCGCAGCCCAGGCAGAGTAAACCAGACGCTTCCGGGAAGAATTGGATCCCCTGCACATGTGCTGGGCAGATGGTCCATGCTGGTGCAGTAAATCTGACATTTTCCTATACATTGGCCCTATTCTGTGAGCCCTGATCTATTATGCAATGCATCTGCAGTAAATCCCACACCCCGCGAGCAGCAGGATGAGCACAGCCTGTGCCGTGCAGGCGTTGTGTGCTAATACTGCAGCCATGCCCTGCAATTCGGCTGTCCCAAGGATGCTCCTGCTCTGTATTCCTGGATGAACTTCCATATATCCGCAGTCTGGGAAAATCCAAAAATCCTCGAATTCTGATCGGGAAGAATTTCCAGGGAAACCAAAACATGTCAGGAGTTGTGTGAAGGAACAGGAGCCCCAATCAATAACTGTGCCACTAAAGATTAGGCAAGGACCCTGAGCTGAGACCTGTCCATCTCCTTACCATGCTGCTGCCTGTATGCCAGTGTGCCACGGCCAACATTATTGCTTGGAGGGCTTACATCCTGAACTGGAACGGAGACCTGACTTTGCCTTTAAATAGCAGTGAGAAAAACACATTTAAAGTTGGATCAGTCACCCAAAGCAGACCACAGTCCAGCCCCAAAAACGGTAACACTGGTGTGACGCATGGGACAACATGCCACAGGTCAGGAGCTAGCTATGGAAGAGAGGGACAAGAGGAATGGGACAACACAGGATGTTACTGGCACCAAAAACTCTACATGGTGAAACCATGGCTCAGACCTGACCTCTTGCAAGCCTGCAAAGGTTCTCCCTCACTCCCATCCCTCAAGACCGTAACTTTCATTTGAGTGTGGGCACATCTCTGAAATAGAGCTCTTGTCCTGACTCAATGCTTGCTAGTCATGGAGCATCTACTGTAACCTTAAGCAAATTGCTCCCATGGTTAATTAGCCTCCAAGTATGTTATTTCTCATCTGAATGTGTCTGGCTTCAGCTTCCAGTCACTGGAACTTCCTAGGCTCATTCCTGATACATTAAAGAACCATCTGCATTTGGAAATCTCTTTCCCATGAAGGTAATTGCAGACTGTCATCCTTTGAATATATACATACATATTTTTAAAGTGATCCTGCAATAAAGAATGCAGCTGCACAAGGGAGACAAATCACCATCACACAGGCTCCCAGATGGTTCAGCATTGTCTAACTTCTGGGTACCAGAAGCCTTCTTCTGTGCAAGGCTAGGGCCAGTGGCAGGTGTGGGAGAAGAGCTTGCTCCTGTTTGCATTTACTGTTTTGCCATGCTGCCTTTCTAATATAAACTGGGTCAGCACCCATCAGTGCTTGGGCTCCTGAACTAACTGGTAGAGCATGGCTCTCATCCATACAACTGTGCCCTCTTCTCCATCCTAAGGTCTGCCTCAATGTGGGAGTCAAGCCCAAATTTCCACCCAAGAAACTGAACAAATTGAGACCAGAAAGTGGGTGTGAGGGAAAAAAAATCTTTAGTATAAGGTTTTCTGAAGTGCAATGAAGTATCTGCAGCAGTATTCAAAGACTCTAAGACCCTACTCATCCTCGTTAATGCAAACTGACCTGCAATGCTGGTTTTCAGACAGGGAATTCACAGTAGGAGTGCATTGTGAGAGACCCACCATTCACGAGCTCATGGGTCTTAATAATCCTCCCTCTTAGCCGTCTCTTTTCTAAGATGAAAAGTCATAGCCTTCTTAATCTTTTCTCATGTAGAAGACATCACATACCTCTTGCACATCCTGGGCTTCTCTCTGTAACTTTCCCAGTTTTACTACACTTCTTCTGAAGTTTAGCTTCTTCAGCTAAACAATCAGGATTGTAGATAGTGATCAGGATGAAGCTACACCCTCTCATAAGTGTGCTTTTACCCATTTTGTTCTTCCTATACAGGTGAGAGTGATTTGGGCATTCCAGCCCAAATGGCTCTAATGATGATTACATTAAGTCTTTTCTCCTGATAGACTTTATAACTACAATCCTCAGTTTATTCCTCAGATCCTTGAGCTTTCTGTATAAGCAACTACCAAATACCTTATCACACCTTTCACTATTTATTCCAATATATTTATGATTGTATTCATGCATAGGTCCAATGCTATCTTAGTCTGAGTTTATGCTGCTATGATCTTCTGCCTGGCTGAGAGGCAGGGCACAAGGAGATGGGGTAAAAGCTTTGGCCCATGGTAAAAAGACCCCTTTGCTCTCTGATTTGTGACTTCGATGGGGCCCATGACCCAAAGCGCCTGTGGAGCATCTAGTGCAAACACCAGTGCCTCTAGCTGCAGCAGAGGTAACACCTCGACACTATTTAGTGTCCAATGGCAAAAACTAGGCCACACTTACTAAGGAACAATAGATGTTGAGAGTCCCTAGCCAAATCTTCCTGGATATGTCAGTCTATTTTGTACCAAATGTTGTGAGCTTTCACACTTGTTAGCATCTCTCCTTGCCAATATCTTTCCCTTGCATTTCTTCTCTTACAGTACTGACTCTGCAATTCAGTGGTGCATTAGCATTTGTGGCTGATTCTTGATCTGCTGTTAAAACCCATGTCAATTCCTTATGATACCACATTTTTTCCCCAAGCAAATAAGTTTACACAGTTCTGAGATGCTTATGCCCGCAGACACAGTAGGTAGCTAACACAGTCTGCTCTCCAACAGCTCAGGCTACATGAATGGTCTAATTAACACCTCATCAAACTCAACTGTTAGTTGTGTCTGGAGAAATTTCCTCTTGCACATGTGCATTCACAGGACACCATTTCTAGCCTCCCACAGAGCAGGCCATAGCCATCGGCCCGTTCCATCTCTAACGTTACGCAGTGTTACATCTCTGCAGAGTCTATCTGCACATCAGCAGTAGCAGTTCTGGCCTGCTCTCCAGGACTAGCTCATGATACAACTTTGATATGATCTGTGGCTGCTCTGAGCCATTTAGAATGCGCACGGCAATGCCAGAGCCTACGTCAGAGTCTGCCTTCATGGGAAAGGTACAGATGTGCCAAAGCCAGGAGGTGGCAGGAGGCTGTTCTGTCCCTCTGTGTTTGCAACACACTCCATGATCTTCATCCTACTGCAAGCTCTGCATAGACTCCTTGTAGCACACAAGCATCACAGACTGCTACTAGGAGCACTTTCCTAATTCTTTCTACCCTCTCCTGTCTGCTGGCTCTGTGAGGCTCATCCAGGGTCTCAGGAGGCATGTGCTGGCTGTGAAAGCCCTAGGTACTTCTAAGTGTCATCTCACTGACCAGTTTGGCGATGCTGCTGGAAAAAGGCAGACAGCTCTCAGTAGCACTAGCCGAGAATACTGAAGAGACCTCAGGGAGCTGCCGGGAATAAAGCTCATGCTGTAAAGTAGCTTAAGACACTAAGTTTTATTTCTCTGTCCTTTCCTGACTCTGTTTCCAAATACTGTAAATGAATGTTTAACCCTTTGTCTTGATTTAATCAGATTTATTCCTCATCTTTGCACCTTATCTGGTAATAACATCATCTTTAGAGGGGAAGAAAAACAGCTTGTTTCTCACAGGAGCCTGTGGCCTGTTAGATCATGGGAGCATGTGCCACTCACCAAGAGCCCCAGACTCCAGGGCTTGGGCTGCAGGTGTGCCTGGTCTCACATGAGGTGCCTTGAAAGGAGGCAGAAATCGCCTGAAGCACCTGTGGAACAGCATCACCTCTGCAGGCAATGATAGTTGTTAGGAAACAGCACAGAGCTTAGAGAACTTGCAGACTCATTATAGCTCTTGCAAAACTACCTTCAAACTGGTATGGGAGTCTGGAGAGCCCCCAGTACCCTGTCTGCATGGCTGTTCAAAGCTGTAGCTCTGACCAACTCTCCTGTTCATTCAAAATGACATTTCTGTCATCCTTTCTGTCAGACTTCAGTCTCACATCAGGGGTCGTTTGTCAATCAAAGTGCAGCTTTGAAACATGGAGCCACTGGACCACCCATGGCATGTGAAGGGCAAATGCAAAGTAGTATTTCCCTTTCTCTGAGGGCTTCTTGGCTCTCATTCATGTCGTTCTCCTTACTCAGCCCGCTCCTCTGGCATTAACAGATTTCCTGCTGATCGAGGCTACTGCAACGTTTTGTAACTCAACATGAGCCATGCTCACCGTACCTTACCAAACCCAGGAACTGCAGCTAGCAGCGTGCTCTTCACAGAGACTGCATGTGGTGACACAGGTGACAGCCGTGGTGTCAGCATAGAACTGTTGTTCCTCCCCACCTTTTGTCAGTGTGAGGGATCCTGGTGTCACAGCTGGTTAAACCCACTTTATGGTCTCTTTGTTCTGTTGCAGCAGAGCTGAGAATCTGGACCTTGCTCTCTGCCTGCCTCCCTGGGGACGGCATCAGTGTGCTGCTTATTGTTTCAGCCAGATCATTCGTGCAGATGTTAATGAATGCTAGACCCAGCTTCGCTCCCAGCAGAGTCCCTTACACGCCTCCCCCTGCCCTGCTTTGTGCACTGGAGTTTCTGTTTACAGTCCTGCGGGGAATTTCCCCTCTGTTGGACAGTATTCGAGCCCGCACAGTCTGAATTCCTGTGCTGCCACCAGACTCCCACACCTCACTTGTTCCTGTAGCTGTCTTGTGTCACATCCAGGTGTCCCACTCCATCACTGTCATGATCCCTTCTCCAGGCTCTTCTCTCTGGCCTCCCCAATGCATACGAAAAGCAAACCCACCTTTCAGCGTTTCAGTCAATTCCTGCATACTATTTTTCATCTAAGGAATTGGGCAAATCAACCAAGAAGCTAAAACTCAGAGCATCAGTATCACCAACAGAAACTGCATTGGTTTTGATTGAGATGCCTTGGTCGGAACAGCATCGCACCATTAAAAAGTACTAAGTAACATTGAGCTAGGTAGGTGTTTCCTTGAGAGAGAGAAGAGGGGAGAGTAGGGCATTTCCCAGACAGATCATAAACTGTAATGGCGAATCTTTGTGCCACAAATGGAAAAGTAGCTCAGTCAGAATCAAGGGGTGCCATGATTAGCAGTAGCACTATGGCAATGGCTCTGCACCATAAGTTTTCCTCTCATCCATAATGCTTGTCCCAGCCAGGAGGGAACAGAGCGCTTGGCCTGTGAAAGAATTAGCTATGATCTCTCCCTCCACACAGGTAAGGCATGGGGAGAAGAAACTACCAAGTGGGAACACCAAAGCTCTTTGTCCAGACACTTCCAGCTCCCATTCCCAAGGGAATGAGTGAACTTGCTGTTTGTACATACCTAATTATTTACATTCCTTGTTTTGCTGTGGTGGGAGCAGCATAAGATATATTCTATTAACACATGTAAAAAGAAAATCTTCTCACTATAAAGCTCCTGGTTTAAGGCAACAATATGGAGGGTGCTACAGCACAAAAGTGTTCACCTCTGTTTCCCCACTCTCCTCCCAATGCACATGGGCCATTGCTTCCTTCCACCTTAGACTGTTGGCCACCAATGAAGGACTCAGACACACCAAAATGAGTAAATTGTGCCAGGACCCACCTCCTGGCCCCCTGAAGCCAAGAGGCCTGCAGCAGCCTGCACCCACACCACTAACTTACCTTCATAACCCAACGAGGTGGCCACCGTTTCTCATACGTATGGAGAAATGTACGTATTTCTCATACGTACATGCGTATCGAGAAATTCTGAAAATGCTTGGGCCTGGGTTAGTTGGCCCAGGCCAAAACCACACCAGGGATCTCTGCAAATATTTAGCAGCACAGATGATCACATTCCCGAGCCCAGGTTCTGGTGCTTGGTTAACTGACGCACGTAGAGCCTTACTCGCTTGCTGCCCATAGCAGGGTTGGAAGTTGAGCAGTGAAGAGCCAAGCAAAGATCAGGCTGACCTTCTGGGATGGGCATCAATTTCAGGAGACATTTCGGTTCCCTCATCTTTTCTTGATCCAAATAACATTACTTACCCTTCCAGGAGAGCGATGACATTTTTTCTGGGCCTCCCAATGTTTGGTCCATAGAGGTTTGCTCTGGAATAAGTGCGGATAAGCTGCAGCAGGCTTCTCAGCTGGATGTAGTCCTTCCCCAGCTGGCTGCCGTTCACTGAACGACCAATCAGAGTCCGATAGTTATTGGGTTCTGGGAAAATAAAAATAGAGAAGTGAGGCTTGCCAGCTCAGCTCCTCCATCCCCACTTCCGCAGGGAGACACACAGCTCACATGCTGTCTCACAGCTTGAGCTCAGAAGACAATCACTGAGGGAGGAATGAGGGCCATCGCTCCCTCTCCATGACCAGCATTGTGCTCCATTTGCACAGCAGTGCTGGGATGGTGAGATGGCACCTCTTCCTTTGTCACTTTTGCTGTGGTCCAGGTGAGGAACATGCACCTTGACATCACTCTCCACCAGGTCCACCCGTTCCCCGGGCTTTGCAGCTGCTGTAAAGTCCATGCTGCTGCTGATCAGCCCACCCCAGAACCAGCCATGCCCAGCACCCAGGCAGGCAGAAGCATTTAAACAACCAATAAGACATCCAGTTGAAGTGCTACCACACGCTAGGTGGCTCTTAGAGACTGTGTTTCCTTCTAAAAGGGATCTTTGAACCCCTCTGAATCAACACTGGCAAAATATCCTGGGATCTGCAAAACTCTTACCCAAAAGGGAATACCTTTCTACTGGAGTGAGTTACATTCCTGTGGCTCTCTAGTTCCCACACTCACCATTGCCCAGCTCCCAGGAGATGTTGTATTTCTTGCTGGCACTGTACTTCAACAGGCTGAGTGCATTGGAGCTGTTCCAGGAGTTATTGGGATTTCTGCGCAGAGCATTCAGTGCAAAGATCAGGTGAAGGCCAGAGCAGTCAGCAAAGTTATAGAGTTTGTCTAGAGACCTGGCTGGGAAGAAACAAAAAACAGCTTGTAATTCAAATGAAAGCAAGTTCCATGGAGGTTCAAAAGATCCTGTCCATCAGACCTCAGCTTCTGTGCAGGTTGAGCCAGGGTCAAATGCCATCCCTTCGACATCTGTAACCGCAGAAATGCACCTGACCTTTGAAACTGGGATAGGATTCCAGGTGTGGGCTAAACTCCATTCCAGCCTGAAACTTGGATACGCTCCACCACTGTGTCAGAGATAGGGCCATGTTACTAGAGACAAGTGACTTTATAACATCTCTTTTCATCTGCTCTTGGCAAGGAAAGATCAGTCTTTCATGCGCTTACCCTACCTTGTGGCTCCTCCGGACCAGCCCTCCGCAGCGCTGTGTCCCGCGGGCAGGCTGGGGAGTAGAGGAGTCAACGTGCAGCAGCGCCGGAGGCACCACCTGCCCTGGCGCCTGCTGAGCTGCTGCCAGCGCATGGCACGGCCAGCTCTTCTGGTGCCGCATGAGAACCTGCTCTCAGCTCCCAGAGCCCCACAGACAATAACAACCACGGAGCAACAATAACCACACAGGGTCTTCAGGGCATGCAGCTCACACCCTGCTGACCTCCGCTCTTCTCCACCAAGAGAACTTTCTGGGGCTGGGATTTATATCTGAGCTGCATAGCTCTGACTCAAGTATCAATTTTCCATAAGAGCCTTCCATTTATTTTGCCAGGCTCATGAGCTCTACAAGAATGGTGCCAACAAGCAGCACTGCTGCAGGGTGACCACGCAATGGTTGCCTCCTGGCGCAGGAGGCTTGCAAGGACATCCGCATGGTGAGGTTCTCCCCTGGGCTCTGCCATGTACTTGTGAAGGGCACAGGGCTCCACACCTGGTGATGGCCCCCAGCTCAGCACACCTGAGCTCTGTTGCTGGGCCCTACTGGAGTGGTGGGGTCTTTGCTGGATTTGTACCCATCCACTGGCCCCAAGGTCCCCCAAAGTGTGATCGTGGCAGATGCAGGGCCATGCTGGCATCTCCTTGGTGGGCTTCTGCTGCACAGGGGGCTTTGCCCTGACTGATGTAGGGGCCAAAGAAAGAGTTATTTCACTGTTTGGCAAAGAGAAAAACTGCAAAAGTACGGCTGTGAGAGGCAAAACACTTAAAGCTTTCTTTGCTTCAATCTTTCCTAAAAATTCAAAAGCAACCAAATGTCTGACGAGGCTATGCCAGTGTTAGCAGGATAAGAGCTCATACTAAAGCAAGAGATGATTTGGTTAGAGGGTAATTAAATGACTGTGATGTTTTCAATCATCCATGCCTGCTGAGCTGCATCCCAGGACACT
Source organism: Tinamus guttatus (assembly GCF_059628265.1). Lineage (NCBI taxonomy): Eukaryota > Metazoa > Chordata > Aves > Tinamiformes > Tinamidae > Tinamus > Tinamus guttatus. The sequence continues at coordinate 7,194,994 of NW_028288848.1, forward strand.
CAGCAGGCTTCCTGAAGTCGCCGCAGGGACACAACCACTTAGCTTTGAGGAGCCATCGGGGATGGAGAGGTTCCAGAGGGCTGGAAAGGGCAGACAGAATGCTTCTCTTTCAAAAGAGGAGAAGGAGGCAATGGGGAATTACAGAGTAGGCAGATTAACTTCGGGTCCCAGAAAAATACTTGGACAAATAATCAGGCTGCTTGTCAGCACTTACAAAATATAAGGAGATGATCAACAGCCACAGGAATGTGTCAAGAACAAATCACACTGCAGCAATCTCATGACAGGAGAGCAGGGCTTGTGGACAGCAAAGTAGTAGATTAGGCCTTAAACCTCGGTGATTTTTAAGGCTTTTGCCTCAATTTCATGTGACGTTCTCTTCAGCAAGTGAGGAAGCCATGATCTCGACATGCAGTAAAAGCTGCGCATGCTGAGAGCGGTTACTAGCAGTTTTCTGTTAAGCTGAAGGAACTGAGAGCGGTCTGTGAAGCTTGCTCTGGGTCTTTCTTATATATTTACTGTAAAGCAGAGCAGTGAAGCATGGAGGATGTGTACATCAGACTTGTAAAAGCACCAAGGTGCGGGTAAGATGGAGGACAGGAGAAAACTCTGAGTGATATTGAAAACTGGAGAAATGTCCTGAAAAGGAAGATGTACTTTGAGAAGGGAACCTGAGGGTGCTAACATAAGTATTCTGAAAAAACCAAAGGTCACAGAGATATTTTATGACAGCAGCCCTGTCTGTAAAGGCACAAGGTGATCTTTCTGCTGTGATCCGGGGGTGAATCTCCAGTCAGGGAGAAACATTCACTTTTAGGCATGTGAATGCAGACTGGAGAACTAGTGGCTTCAGCAGGAGACAACAGATGGAAAGGAGCAGGACAAGGAGCAAGGGGATGAAGACACCTCCCTGCACATGGAGACAAAGAGGGGAACATGCTCCTCTCCACGCTGGCAGGGTGCAGAACCAGCTGCAGCTCTGCAGCCCCAGTGCGCCCAGCAAGGGGACGGCAGGGAGCCCGGCTCTCTCCTCTGCACATCTGCACTGCCAGGTTGGGGAAAAGTAAAGTTGTTCTTAAAGCAGCGTTTCAGGAGGGTTAATGCAATATGTTAACGGAGTAGTCAACATTTACTGGAATGCAGCAACGTCACAAAAAGCAGAAGAAAGTAGAAAGGTGGAAAAAGAAGCTCCTAATCTTTTCACAACCTTTCTCTAAATATTACTGGATGTTTCAGTGAAAAATATCTGAGTTAGATTAATCTAATGTATTCATCCCACTGGTTCAGGCACATTAGCTGGTTTTCCGGATGATTAGTGGATTAGAGACAGATACAGTTACTTAATACTCATTTACTTTAGACCTCCAGGCAAAAAGCTGTACTTGAAATGATAACCCTGTAAAGAGAATAAGATAGAAGCCTAAATGACAACCCGAAGACAGCAAAAAAGTGCTACCTGCAGTTTCCCTTATAGGAATGAAACCTTTTTGCTAGTATAAAACAGTTCTAGTACTTCAGTACTACACGCGGGGATTTTGTTCATGTGTAGGATTCTCTGCAGTGGACTGAGAATCAATTTTCTATGCACCTATTGGAGGAAAACAGCCTGTCTGCTTATCCCAGCACAGGGCTGCCACGGAAAAGCTTGACGCTTTTGTTTCCATGCACCTGGACACAGAGATGCCATGTGCATTTAGTGTTCTCCTGCAGCTTTTCAAGCTAGATAACTCTGTAATCAGAGGAAAGAGCCAGGAGAAAGGCACAGATGTCTCAGAGCTGCACATTTCCAGCCATCCTCCAGCACGCCAAGTGACCTGCAAACTGCAACAAGACCGCAAGGGGGTAAAAGTGCCGCTGTACCTAACCCCATGTCACACTGGGTTGTTATGCTGAGCACCCTTGGAGAGAGGTTCCTCCAAGCCTGTTCCAGTCGTCACTCAGGTGTCAGCTCCATTTGGTCTCCTTTAGCTGGAGCAGCTCTCAGAAAGATCTGCCATGGAAGGGTAAAGCACAAAAAGAAGCATATTTAGAAGACCTTGGGCAATGTCCAGCCACTCCAGAAGTGCAAACTGGGCCAAAAGAGAATGTTATAAATATTTTACTGCTATAACTAGCGATGGCTGCACTACTTCTAAGTAATGAAAAAAATGAAGAATCGTGGTATTATTAACAGCTGGCTAAAAATCACTTTGAATTCCAGATAATTGCTCTATTTTTTCTTCATCAAATACAGAAAATCCTCCAGGAACTTAACCTTTCTCCGATTAACAGATCATTAGGCTGGGCTTTCACAAAGCATTTCAATAGAAAAAGCCATTGTCATACCAGAGTGAATCTTAATAAAGTAGAACTGTATTTAAAAGATATTCTCCTTTCTCCCCCTCTCCCTGGTGCAGAGATGCAGACTCACTGCCCTTGTGCCTCTGACCTCACAGAGCAGGAAAAGGTCCAAAGAAAAAAGAAGAAAGAAATCCATATATATAAAAACAATAAGAAACTGTAATAAATCACCAGCCTCTGAGTATGCAGATGTGAAAACCAGGGCAGAGCTCCTGATTAACCATTGCCCTATTGCATGGAACAGCAAGCAGGAGCCTGGATTCTTCCAGGTTTGTTCATCCAAGAAGGGTAAGCACCATGCTGGTGGCTATAGGTATGGGGACACTGAGGTTTGTCTTCTGTTTGTGAATGTTCATGTAATTGATTTAACATAGTTGTCAACAGATATTAAAGATTTCTGCTGCTTTTGTGGGGCCATCACCTTGCAAAGAGGGAGGCGGAGGATTTGAAAATTCAGGAAAAGTTGCCTGTGAGGCTACATTCCACTAGTGGAATGTATGATACCTTCTTTTCCTTCTTCTGTTTTTTACTGGGCTAATTTTTAAAGTCACCCAAAATGTGCATGGCACTTCATCCTGTTGCATATCAGTGCAAAACCTGAGGCACATTAAAATATCTTTGGTCATTTAAAGCAATTGAAAAGGCTTTCCTGTGGCAGCTAGTGAATTAAAGATTATAACATGGGGCTCATAAAGAACATCGTTGACTGCCATTTGGTAAGAGGGACAGCTCAGTGATTTCTGGGTTTGAAAATACTCCACACTAGTAATTCTACTTGAGGAATTTTGCTTTGGCAGGGCTCTGCAAGAGCAATGGAAATGCACGTGTGTGCCGAGATCAGCCCGTGGGCTGAGGGGTTTCTGGGTGGTGGGGCATGGCCCGGCATGCCGGAGGCTTTCGTAACTCTGGGAAAGCAACCAGGAGGACGGGAAAGAAGAGTCTGTTCTCCCTTCGTCCCATCATTGGCCACGTCAGTCTCGTACCTCCTTTCGCACTCTGCCTTGCATACACACACCGTGCCAGCACTGAAGTGGATGGATGCCGCGTATCCCGGGCTGAGCACGGAGCGGGCAGCACATCCCGTGCTCCCGAAACGCCTCGGCTTAGCCCAGAGAAGGGAGAGGGAGTTCAGAGACCAAGCAAATGCACAACAGATGAAATCTGTTGATAAAGCAAAGAAACACAGTTCTAAGAATAACGATTTCAACTAATCATAGATATTGCTTGACTCCGTGTTATCCATAAATCCTGAGGAATGCCTGGAGCGTCGGTGCAAACAGCTCCCTGCACCTCCGCTCCAGTAACTACGCCAGCGCTGAAGCCAGCAGCATCCCCCGGCATCAGAGCACCCCACCGGAGAACCGAGGGAAGGGGTTGGGAAAGACCTGGCAAGAAGCAGCCGGAAGCCTCAGGAGGGCTTGGTAGAGAGGGAGCAGAAAGGGTGGAACAGTGTGTTCAGATGGGGATGAGTAAGATGGGTGGGGAGGACCACGGATAGGAGAGAAAGGTGTTCCCACTTAGAGAAAAGCAAGTGGGCACATGGAAAATGTATTTACAAACAAGCTGCCACTGTGGTCGGCTGAATCCCATTTGCACTGCCTCTCTTGGGTAGAAAGTCCTCAGAAAACCATGTGTTTGTGGCAAGGACTTAATTTTCTTTTCTTTTTTAGCAAATAAATATGAATCAGAAGATCTGCAACAGGCAGTCAGGCTAACACCAGGCCCATGGGACAGGCCTCCAAACTTGCTCAAAATCTTCCCATGGATTCCATTCCCAGTCACGGTAGGGTTTTGGATGGGAAAGCCAGAACCCACCATCCACAACTTGCACAGTTAGAGCACCAAGGAGTAGCCTTCATCATCACAGATTCAGATGACAAACAACATCCCACACCACCAATATACAACATAAAATTCAACTTGATCCACAGACCATGGGAAGATTTTTCTATTCTCTCTGTGTGTTAAGCTTTCCTTCAGCGATGCTGCTTAAATTGAATTTTGAAGTTTTCTAGGCTACCAAGTAACCCACAGAGTTGCTGGAAGTTGCGTTCTAATGATGACCAGCCCAGCTGGGAAGCTGTTTGGTTTTAATTCAGTCTTCTGAAGTATTTTGCTATGCAGTAAAACCACACCGTGTAAAGATGCTTAAGAATTCCCAGGGAAAACTGCTGGCAGGAAGGAGCTGCCTGCTCTCCCCAGACAGACAGACATTTCACCTGAAATGCTCCCTCTACCTTGTCAAGTTCCTGGTGTCTCTGGCAGCGGAGGGAGCTGTGCCTGCATTTACCACCTTCCTGGCTCAGCCTCCTCCTTGCTTTAACAGCAAGCAAAGGTTGCTGGAGCTTCAGCACCCAAGCTTGGGCAAGCACTTCCCAAGGCAAGGTGCAGCACTGGAGGTCTGCTGTGAGCAGTGAGAAGCGCTTTGGCAGAGCCTAACAGCACTATAGAAAAGGGATCTAGTTTAATCCCATCTGAAGAATACCTGAAAGTTAGAGGAACTGGCCTTAATACTGCCAGCCAGTAAAGAAATGCTGTGCACTGTATGTTAATGAGAACCTGGATTTTATATCCAGCTGGATGACAGATGAGGGATCTGGGGCTATTCCCCCTGGAGTATTGAGGGGGCCTTGTTGCAGGGGAATTATTGTCATCATCCCTGGTCTTTAAGCAGCTGAACATCAACCCTCAATATCCATTCAAGTCTTTAACTAGATTTTTTTATTTCACTGCCAATCCAGATGTGATTATGCCAACCACGTGAGCTAGGTTTAGTCCTTAACACCACGGTACAGAAATAGCAGTCTGGGGGCTTGGTGTCAATCTCTCGCCAATAAGGAGCTTGGCTCACAGCCATGGGCTGTGGGCTGAGTTCCCAGCTGGCATATAACTTGGAAGACAACCATGAGGTCTGGGTTCAATATCCAATTGCTAAGGAGTCTGGCTGACAGCCTCATTTTTGTGGAATGAATCCCAAATTAATATAATGCTTTTGATACCAGACAAGGGGCATGGCCCCCTTCCAAATGCTGTAAGGACTCAGATAAAAGCCATAGGCATTGGGTTCAGCATGTAGAGGTATCGCGGTTGGATAACAGTCAGGATTGGGCTAAATCCTCAGATGGTGAGAAAAAAAGAGAGAAAAAAAGAGCCCCAAGCTCTGCCTTCACACAGAAAAGAGCTCAGATGAGCAGAATAGCTCTGTTTTCAATCCCTGCATGGTAAAGAGCTCACAGGACAGTAATGGTTTCTAGGAACAAGTGTAAATTGACGTGAAGCTTCAGAAGAGACGTGGGATCTGGGTTCAATCTCAAACTTCTGTAAAGCTCAGATAATGGCCATAGGGGCAATTTCCAAACTCTCTGTTCCAGTCTGGTGCCTGGGAAGGAATGGAGATCACATTACATCTAAGAAAGCCGCTTTCTTGTGCTGCATAACTTAGAGATTTAAGACTTTTTCCCTTTTGGACCAGAGCAAAGCCATCATCTTCCAAAGTTTCCGCAGGAAGCAGAGGTGGGCAGGGAGAGGGCTGCAGGTGTGAGCAGAGTGGAGAGATGATGACGATGATCACCTGCCCATGCACACCTTGTTGGCCATCCCAAACCACTGGGCTATTTCCAGGATCATCACTGGGTTTATCTAGCCCTAGAAATTGCTCCAAAGAAAATAAGGATGCAGCTCGTCAGCATCCTGATGGTGCTGATGGGCATCCTCAGGGCCTCTGGAGGAGGCAGCTCATCCCTCTACATGAGAGCAATAAGCTACCTTATCCTTCTCACTAACACTAACACTGCTTGCACAAGGCATTAGTGTGAAATGTTGTGCAGTAAAAACTGCCCCCCACACTCCCAGCTTGCTCTCGTGGTGCTTCCATACGTAGCCAGCCTCTGGTGTTTAAGGCCAATCCACTCTATTTGAAGGAATTCAAACAAAAATTTTTAAAAGTGCAAATGTTTTATGCATTTCTCCTTTAAGAAATTTCTTAAAATCTACTCCTGGTCCCCAGGATTCTCAGCTTTATCATCAAAGTGCAGACAGCGGGGATCAGAGCAGATGGGGACTGACCTCTGTGAGCACCGCCCAAACAAGCCATGATTTGCAAATCCAACCTCCAGCTTGCCAGACTCGCACGCAGGAACTGCATATTGGGGGTGAATCAGCCCAGAACACCCTGCAAGGAGAGCAACCGGCTCTTGCTAACTGTTGCGTGTGCTGAAGACAAGCGCTGTCAGCACCGCTCCCGGCACGGGCGGTGGGCAAAATCCCGCATTTTTCCCTTCATCCGGCCCGGAGCTCCTGTGCGTGTGCCAGTGCGGAGCCCCGGGCCAGGGCTGCAGGAACGCCTCCCTCCAGAGCGTTACCTACGCGCACGGAGGGAGCATGCACGCCGGTCCCGGGAACACGACTCCAGATATAACACAGCTCCGCTGCCAGAACGTTTGCTGACAGCATGACTGTTTTATATGGCTATAAGAACGGCTATAAGCGCAGCTGTCTGAAAAGCAACAAAATCTATGATGTGTGTTTCTAAATCCAATGACAGCTGGCAGTGCTGCGCTGCAGCTCATTCCTTCTTTTACACAGTTTAGCTAAAACACTTCTCTGTGATCGCCCCGATTTATCAACAAACAGCAGTTTCTGGAACCATTTAAAAGCATTCCCAAATAGGCAAGAAGTGGTCAGCTCTTCAAACACTCAGCAATCCACGAGCTCCCAAATAGGCAGGCGGCTGCAAATGGACAGGGATTTTGGATGGGCGGCCGGACACCCTCCCCACCACCTCCTGGGGAGATGTGGCTGCAGGATGCAATGCTCCCCTGACAACATGTAATAATAATAATTTTAAAAAACAGTAAGCAAAGGTTGAGCACACACTAGCTTACATATACCCTGGGCACTGATACACCTCTGCTGTGTGGCTCATGGGAGAGGGATTTTCCTTGTGTCCCCAAGTTTAACCTCATGGAATAGGAAAATCAGAGGACCCCAGACCCCATACCTCCTGCTCAGGTACTTGCAAGGCAGCACTACTGCTCGTTGCACAGCCTCATGCTGCACCTGAGGCAGAGCTGAGGTGTGATTCAGTTACCACCTCCAGAACAGTACCAAGAGGGCTGGTACTGGCCAGGAGGGGCTGCACTCCTGGCACCAAATCCCTTTGATCCCCAGGTTGTTGGATTCATTATTCAAAGGTGTCGTGCCTGCAAGGAAAGCAGAGCTGAGATGTGCTTTATAAATACTTTTTCTTGACAGCGCCTGACGTGCCAACACAATATTGAGGGGATGGATGTTATCATCACTTCCCTGTGGAAGCGAGCAGGGCAATATGTGCAGAGCAGACTCCCGTGCACATGCCGCAAGCGGGAGGCAAGGTGCACAGCAACGTTTTTAGCACACTTATCTCACCCCTGCAAAATGTTCCACCTTGGTAAACCGTGCGCCCAGTTGGGCCGTTCCCGTTAGGCGGTCGGCAGCTGCGCCTCTCCGCTTTTGCTCTCCGCCTAACCCGCCGTCACGTGGCCGATGCACAGCTTGCTCCGGAATAGCCTCGTGCAGGGAAGGGAGCCAGATCCACCCCACGGCATCCACAGCGCCGCGAAAGGCGCAGCGCATTTTGCAAGAGCCGTCCACCTTCGGCTTCCGAGCCCCGCCACCGCCCCAGAAGAAAGTGACGCTAATTGTTTGTGCTAGAAGCTAAAACCCCACATCGGGAACAAATTCAGAGCAAGGATTTCAGCCCTGCCAAGCCCCAACATTCAAAAATCATGAGTCAAGCTCCCAAAAATCATGAGACTAGCTCAAGAAACTTGGTTTTAACAAAATTTTCATTGCCGACTGTTTTCTAAAATTTTGGGTGCATTAGTACAACATTAAGTTCTACTACCAAGAGGGCTAAAACCTGGCTTGCTCTTACTTTTTCCTTCCAAGGGCCGTGAATGTGCAGAAAAACAAGCGTTTTGTGTTACGAGTTGTCTGGGCTGGGCTCCCTGCCCTGTGGCGGTGGCGGGATGGCAGTGGCAGCCGGGGGCTCCCCAATGGCCCTCGATGCGTGGGCAGCAGGGACGGCTGCCCAAAGCAGGGATGCTGTGAGCAGGGATGCTTTGCCATGGAGCAGGGGAGCCCTCATCTGCGCTGTCCTTCCACAGTCCAAAATTACCAAGATGGGAAAAGCCAGATTCTGCACAGTTCAGGTACACGCTGTTACGGGGATGGATCAAGATTTCCTGCTAACTGGGATCCATCACGGAGGCAGCCGTGGCGTGTTTCCGAAAACCACAGCTCCCAGTTCTGACCTGTCTTTGCTTGCTTGCTGACCCTGTTCCTGCCATCAGCCTCCTCTTGTTGTTCCCGCTACGCGGAGCAGCTGATTTCCCTAGGAGGAAGAGGGAGTGACTAGGGCTCTTCGCACACTTTGCGAGCTGGGCATCTGGTATTTTTCAAAACTCTAAAACATTTTAGCTGAAAACTGTCCCAAAAAAGAAAAAAACAAAAAAGCATAAAACCGGAAATGTTTCAATCTGAAATCCTTAATTAAAACCACACTCTTTAGTACATAAAGAAGGAAGTTAAAAAAGAAATGTACTTTTGCACATTACAGACAGCATTATAATAAACACAAAGCCCTGCCAAGAAAGAGGCATTTTCAAGGCTAAAGTAGATGCCTCCAGCTGCACTAAAATAATGTCAGAGGGCCTGTCCACATTACAAAGTGTCATTGTATTTGAACACAATTGTGAACAACCAAGTTAGATGGATGAGAGAGACGGCAATTATTGGCGTGGACCCCTTACACTGCAACCAGGACCATAACCCAACAGGGTCCGTGAACTCCGCTGACTTCCCACAGCTCCCAGACCCTGGTCTTAATCTGTAAAATATTCGAAGGAACTGGCCCTGGCTCTTCCAGCTCCTCTGCGCTGCGCGAGGCAGCTCCGCTCCACGCATACGGCTCAGCTGGAGGGACCCGGCTTGGCAGTGGCTCTTCCCAGAAAACCTTTGGGGAAATCTTGTACCAAAGCACGCAGGGTGGAGCCCGAACCTGACTTGGGAGGCACAGAGACAAGGCCAGAAACGACCGGTGGTGTTAGCCGCATGTCCTGCATAACACAGAGCCGGCAAGCGTACAAGTCGTTCAGAAGTCAAGCTCGTGACTACAACAGGGCAGATGAGATCTTTTGCAGGGGTATCCACCTCCGGCTTAAAATTTGCTGCTGACAGGGAAATCATCCTATCCTTTTGCAATTATTATATAAATCCATGGTCAAAATAGGTGCCTGGCTTCTTCCAAATTTTTCCTTTTTGTCTTTTAATAGACAAATCTTGCTTTACCACTGGCTGCTAGATTCTTGCTTCTTTTGGACAGCTGCAGATTAAAATCAAATCACTTCTAAGTATACTTCCATTAAGCAGCATTCGTTGCAACTCTACAGAGTAACAAAAGTCTTCCAAACTTCCAGCTAATTTTATAGGCTCATAGAAAAACTCAGAACAGGAATAACAATGATCTTGCTACATGGCTATATATAAATGCCAGGAGAATAGGGAATTGACAGGAAGACTTTTAAGACCTCATATATAACTACAATGTTTAGCTTCATAGGTATGACATGAAAGGCATCACTGGACTAGAACACTGGTATGATACTGATATGTTTAACAAAAGGAAGGAAATAGGAAAAAGAAAATAACTTTTGAATGAAGAATACAGGAGGCTGGAGAAGAGGTGAGAAGCAGATTTTAATTACTCCAAGGAAAGAAAGACAAGAGCCCTGGAGATGCCCCACAGAGCTCTAGCAGTCAGGAGGAAGAAGTGGAAGAGACCTTTAGAGCATCTGACTGAAGCAACAAAATGACTGCAGTTGGTAAGAACAGGTAACCTCAATTACCCAAACATCTGTTAGCAATGCAGCATGGCAGGTCCCAGGCACGTGAAGTCAGAACATGTATGGGGGAGGAAAAACTGCTTTGGAGATGGAAAAATAAAAGAGGAAGGGATTTTTGCTATTTAGTTATTATTGGTACATAAAAGTTCATTAATAGTCCAAAAAGGAAGATAATTCGAGTGCAAGTGATCATAAAACCATAAACCTCAGTAATTTAGTACAGTGAAGGAATGAGAACAACGGATTAAAGATAATGTATTTCAAAAAAGCAAATTTGAACAAATTCAGGGCACAGGTCAAGAGGATCTCTGGGGAAGGCAGTTTAAGAGAGCATTTCCCAACCAGTGAGACATGGAGAGGCAACAGCTGTGCTGTGGGTCCAGGGGAGAGTGCAGCGTAAGGAGCAGCAAGAAAATACTTTGGAAGTACACACAAATAAGGGAAAAATACATACAAAAAAAGAGAAAAATATCAATCCATAATTCCATGAGAAAGAGTAAACAGTGTATTGACACAGACAGAGCTCTCTGCTTTAGTTTTCGCAGAAAAGATTAACCACAACACAATTGTTAATTAGATTAGTTTTGCATGTGAAACAGAAGCAAACTCAGAGAGGGAAAGAATAAATGAAAGACCATTCAGGAAACCTAAACCACAACGTGCTCAATTATCATTATAAACTCTGTGTCAGATCATTTTGTCAAACACAGAAGATTTATATGTTTTCAATAAGTATTTCTTTCTGTGCTCACTGAGAATATTGCTGTTATCAGCATGCTGTCTTGCAATATGCCTGCCCTTTGCAAAAAAAAAAAAAAAAAAAAAAAAAAAGCAAAAGAAAAAAAAGGCAAAAGAAAAAAAACAGTTTTCCTCCTGATATACTCAAAGTGCACTAATTGCTCTACTCCTTTGGACACCTGCACTCCTAGCTTGCTCTCACCGACGACTAGCATTTCAGGGAGGATAGTTCTCTTCCAGTTTACTGCAATGGAGATACCTTTACCTGAACTACTTTTTCTTCATCCTTCTAAGCAGCTCAGGTGAACTCTATCCCAGGAGCACCCCTTTATCTCCCTGCAGCTGCAGAGCTCGACATCACAGATGCGTCGATTTAGCAAAATAGATATTAAATATCACAGCAGTTATTCCGTAGCCACTGCTGCCAGCACAGGTCCTCTGCGTTAGCACATCCTCTGTCACTGTGGGGATGGAGGGAGGCACCTGCACAGCTTGGGGGACAGTGGTGGCAAATACCACCCTTCAACTGTATGACAGTCATGCCCAGAGTGGGCTGGCAAAAATGCAGGGAGTTATATGGGCAGAAGAGAGCTCTGCTCACTCATGCTCTGCTCAAGGTCCCCACGCAGGATCAGAACCACGACAAACTATTAATTTTTATATGCTCTGAACCAGTCTATTAGTTTTTATATTCTCTGAATCAGTTCCTCTTCTTGGGTCTGTCCTATCTCCTTTCTGCCACAGCAATGTGACTTATCTCACTACTTCTGTTAGAGCAACACGCAAGTCCTGTTTGAACCAATCCTTGCTTCCCTGGGCAGAAGCAAAGAGCTTCTCTTTGAGGCTTCTCCTCCAAGAAGCCCTGCAGAAGCACAGCTGGGGCAGCGGTGTGTGGGACTTGGCTAAACTTGCACAACAAAAGGCTCTGCCGTGAGTTACTTCAACCAATGACTGAATGTAGATGTAAGCCCTTATGTTAGCTGCTTTTTTCCAGAGAAACTTTCTGCATGTTTCTTAATAAATCTGGGTACCCAGCTTCCCAGTGACCTACAGCATTGCCCTCTCATATTCTCCATGCTTATTACTGGAACACAAATCCTTCAGTTGAAAATACATCATATTTCAGAGTTAAAGAGTCATATTAAAACTGAGCATAGGAGATGCTGGATTAAGCTAATGGTGTCATTGGCTTGCCTTCTGGGAGAGGGATCTGAGATTTTTACAATGTACTTGTCAGATTTTTAAACTTACCAAACTAAACAAATAATCACCATTAAGCCTCTGAAAGGGATTCTGCCCCCGGCCAACAGAGACAGCCTTCAAGGACAATTCTTGAGGATAAAGGTTAATCTAAAGAAGCTGTGTTTCTGAGGGTTTAACTGAATGTATCTCACTGATTATGTAAGCCTTCATCTTTTTGAATTCAGCATAATCTCCACTGAAAAACAAATGCATGGAAAATATTAAAATAAACTTATAAAAATAAATTCCCCAAAATTGCATGGCAGTCTCTAATTAAATAACTCCACCTGAAAATCCCATCCTCTCAAATCGCATATGGCCACTGGCTCCCACCTTCATTAAATGTGAACCATGTGGACAGCATTAGGAGAAGGAAGTGCAAGAAAAGGTGAGCCCAGCAAAAGGAGATGAACACACCATGGCACACTGGGAAAGATTAAAAAGGGAGACAAAATAATATGTTGAAAACTTTTGACTGTGGAGGACTGGAAAGTTTCTGTAACTATGGGCTTGCTTTGAATGGGAAGGAAGGTGTTAGTTGCTGGAAGAAAAGAGTAGGTCTTATCCTGGAAGGAAAGGCTCCGAAAGCATTTATTTTCCAGCTTAGCAATGACCTTACTCCATTTATTGCTGGGGGCTGTGGATATTGGAAGCTCAATCCTGCAAAATGAGACTAGCAGTACATTACTGTATGGCTGAGAAACATTATGCATTAATATATTTATGTTCACAGCACTCAGAAATGACTCAACAAATTCTCACTTAGATTTCAGATCAACTCCTCAAACCCTCCTTAGTCTGAAACTTGAGCATGAGGAATTCCCATTTAAAAGGAGATTATAGGATAAGATTATAAACTCCCAGAACTGGTTTGGAAAACAGGAATACCTGGGATTCCACATACTCCTGTGCTGTATCAGCACCAAGCAGACAAAAAAGGTGAGGGGGGAAGAAACCAGGAAGCCAAGCCAGAAACATTTACTGGACAGGAAGCATGGAGAACCAGAGGCTGCCTGGGAAGAGGGCTACAGCAGCAGCAAATCCCAGTTCCCACAGCAGGCTCCATCTCATCTCCACGCTTGTTGGAAACGTGCTGCTGTGCAATGCAGTAGCTTTGATAATAAAGGCTGACAGTGATGAAGCAGTAAATAGGTACAGTGATTTAGAAAAGAATGTGAAATATTCTCATATATATTAAGTCTCCCTGTAGAAATAGATGACTACATCTTCCTAATAATATGTTTGACCATCCAATCAAGAAGTCAAAAAATGGCACTTGCTTTGGAAGATAAAGGAGCAAGGGGATAAGATGCCTTACAAAGCTAGTGCTTCCAGCTCTCACTAATCATGACTTCTTTACAGTGAACTCTTTTAGCATCCCAGATCATGCAAGCCCTGCCACAATGAGTGCAACACCAGTCTGCCAATACTGGAAAGCCCTCCAATAACTCTGCAGCCTGCTATGGATCTTCAACCAAGCCTGGCACCATAAGGTGCTGGCAAATCCAGCCTTCACGGTACCCTGGAGGAGCCTAGACAATGCCACCGATAGCCACGCTCCAGGGAGCGAGGCAGCAGACATCAGCCTGGACACTGCATTTAGGGCTCGTCTCCAGTCAGTATGTTTCCTGTGTACCTCTTTCCTCGGCACAAGAGGTGCAGCAAGTCCTATCAGTGATGATTTCCCACTTCTTGAAGGATGGAGATCTGCAAAATTTCCTTAGCCTCTAATGGCTCATTCCCAAGGACAGACTCGCTAGGAGGTGCAAGCTGTTGGCAGCTCAAGGGCCCAGAGGAGCTGTTGACCGTGTTTAGGCCACAATCCAGCAGACTTGATTTCATCCAGCGTAAGTGAAGCTGTTTTATTTATTCTAATGGTCTGATGGCGAGGGAGGAGTGCTCCCTGGCTGCCCGCGACAGCCACAGCCCTGTTCCAGACACGGGGCCCAAGCGCACAGTCCTGCTCCAGGAAACACAGCTCACATGGACGAGGCCCTTCCTCACGTGCCACCCGGAGGGAAGGTTTAAGCAGATGTGCACTGCCTCTGTATCTCAGCCTTCTCCCCAAACCATTTTTTTCTGCCTTGAAAAATGTATATTCTTCTCTTTCTGGACTGATCCTGTCTGTCCTCCCCATTCAGGTGAGTCTCTGAAGTTACTCAAACTGCTCCATGCCATCCTGGAGGCCTGGTGAAGACCACTACGTTCTCTGGTATTGGCAAAGAGCAGATGCCTGGTGAAGAGCCTGGCAAGGGGCAAACACACTGAAACACTTTCCCAGATATGCTCCCAGCCCCTGGAATTCTGCAATCCAGGGGCTCTGTGAGCCAAAGGCATTGCTTACCAAATCCTTTATGGATTTTCCCCTTCATGACATTGTCTTGGCATCTTCTGAATCCCTATAAATTTCTAGCTATCTCACAGCCTAATCACAGTGGAGCAGACAAATCACCTGCTTTGGTGTGATGGACCATGAGGCACCTTTCCCGCAGCATCTCTGCGTCGCTCAGTTTCATACCACAGAAGAGGGCTTGGCATGATCCTGTATTAGGAAAACTAAGGACACAAGAAGCAACAAGTAGGCAGAGAGAAAGCAGAAGAGCATGTTGGAGACCTGTCGCAAGGATTTAGAAGCAGTCAAGGTCCAGGGAAGAGTATGCACTGAACCAGTCCAGTCACAGCGAGGGAAGAGGCACAAGGAGGGACAACAGCCTCTTTGGCAGGTGAAAAGCTTGACATTACAATACATCAGAATTCCCAATTACTGAATAAAAACAACAGTAGAAGCTGGGAAACAACGGTAGTCACAGCATTTTACATGCAACGTGAATACAAGGAAATTGAACTGATAGTAACCTGTCATCCCATCTAAAGGTCTCAGAGCAAGATGTCCTTGTTCACACAAAACAGTGAGTCTGCTGAGTCCTCAGAACAAACTCATGCCAAATTAAAAATAAATATCCAAGAAGATTTGACACAAATAGCGAGGCAATGACTACAGAAATGACTTATGAAGTGCACAGCAAATGCCTGCAGGACTGACCAAATGGAGGAGAAGCTTTTAAGAACTGCAGAAGCTTTCCAGAGGAACAGAATTTAAGGAGTGCCAATTTGTGTCAAATATTTTCCATCTGCACATAAATAAATAAATAAAAAGATGGAAGCAGACAAGGAAAAATCTGTATTGTCCATCACAGAGCCCTATGTGGGTGTAGCTCCTCCAGTGCAGTGTCTGTGCTAGACTCCAGCAAGACTGAAGCGTTGCAGATGGCCTGCGGTAGTCATCTGCATAGGGCTGAATGATACTTCATATGTCTAATTCTGCCTCCAGCACTAATACCATGTCTCCTGCATGTCTGAGGTTTAGTGCATTCCACTCGCTGGACCTGCAGAGCATCTACCTGCTGAAGAAGAGACAACCTCTCTCAGGCATAGCACGGGTTCTGGAGAAGGACAGACAACCTCTCTCAGACACGGCCTGGGCTGGGAGACCAAAGAGAGCAAAGGAGAAAGAACAGGAGCGAGACAGTAAACAACAGGGCCAAAAATATGTTTACTGGTCAAGCCACAAAGTCTGAGTTCTCATCACCTCCCACTGCTTCATACCAGATCACATCTGAATAAGGACGTTTGCCTTGTCACACCCATGAGGTGGCCAACATATATCCATGAAGAGGTGGAGGACTTGGGGAAGAGATGGATGCTGAGTGAAAAGGGGATGAAAGCAGGCTAGGGAGCACAGGAGGAAAAGGATTTTGGGGGCTTATTTTTCACACAGGATTCACAACATTCCTCAGAAAATTTAATTTTGCAGTCCTGTTCTTGTTTGCTAACCAGAACCAATTTAATTTTAAAACAACACACAGAGCCAACAGGGGGGAAGCATTTTGCAATGGCTCTTTGCTCCCACTTGGAGCAGAGAACGCAACTTAACTCGTTCGGCTCAGGAGCCACCCAGCAGATCCACAGCCGCCCAGGGAGAGCAGTGGAGAGGGACGGGTCAGGCGTGGAGGGAAGCTGGGACTTGCTGGCACTGTTGTGCAACACAACACAAAAGGCTTTTTCTAGAGTAACACAACAAATCCCACCCAACTCATCTGCAGAGGCATGAAATAGTGGTACAGGAGAGCAATTTGTCCCATGGAACATCTTCCTCTTGCCACAGACTTGCCCCTGGCTCCTTGTGTGACTGGTTGCTTTGTGGTTTTTATTAAAAAATGGTTTGTTACCACATTTAACATAGAGCAGAAAGCTCATATTCCTCTTCCGCTACCAGGAACATGCACATTTCTCATATCAGCATGGGAGTCCTCTGTGGTTTTATGCCTTGTTGTGACAGTTTAGTAAACAAGCTGATAAAATCAAGCACTTTTCAAAGGCAAGGTTAATACACTCATGTGCAACCTGGCTTGTCAGGGAACACCAGAAACTCCAAACACAGTGCTTCTGCTTACCATCTGCATGAGCTTACTCAAACTAAAATAACAACGTGTGTTTCCTGATCTCCATCAACGTAAATAGAGCCATTAGCCTGCAAGGGTGTTTACATTCTGGAAAATAGTCATTGCATTCATTCTGATTCCTCCTCATCCCGCAGGCGCAGACAGAGCCCTGACGCTCTGCTAGCGACAGCTCTGCTGCAGCCCTAGCGCAGGCTGCAAACCTGTGCCAACCCCATGCACCACTACAGCTACACTGCTCACCACGGCCCACCACAGCTGTGCCACAAAGCCAACTCACAACCCTTTGCAAATGTTACACACTGCTGTCCAAATTTGGTTTTATGAGTCAAAGCAAGGACAAAGAACCTTGAAAGGATCTTGAAAGATTCAGTTCTTGCAGTCGTAATATCTGGCAGGCAAAAGCAGGAATATTCACATTTTAAAATGAAATTCTTTGGGTAGATAATATTACAAATATTAAAGTGGAAAGTTGTGGAGTTTTCCATATAATAGGCCTGCCTTCTGCACTACACAGGCACCAGTCCTTAAATACTAGGATAGAAAAATGGCACAGCCCCTGTCCCAGAAGAATTGCATTGTGGAAAAGAGGTCCATACCATCTGCAAATTGTTGCCTCTCAGGACATGAGAGCCAAACCCTGCACTCTTTGGGCCAAGGCAACACATCTGCTTGCTGTGAATGGTCTGCAGCAAGTATCCCTGAGACCCTGTGGAAGACCCAGCTCTCCCCAGCCAGGGCCATTTAGCCCACAGAGGGCCCACGCTCCCAAGGGCAGAATTCTAGGAGCGAGATTTCCACAAATCCCCTGGAACACGTGTTATCCTGGATGCCGGCCTACACTGCAAGCCTTGCTACAGCCCTAATAGGTGCTGCCTTTAATTGTGGAGCCCATTGTTTTCTCTTGGCCTAGCTTCACCTGCAGCATTTTAGAAGAATGAGAATTCCACATTTGGAAATAATAACAAAAGGATAAAACCGGGCAAATAATCATGCAGGCCAGGTCACACATTCCCGTTTTATTAGACTGAAACCCTCCTGCAAGAATTTCCTTGAATCTGCGTGTGCTAGCTAAGAGCAAATATTTTCTAAAGGACATTCTGTTTCACAAAATGGAGGGGCTCCATCGCTGCAAGAGTTACATCATAAATTATCTGTTAGAAACTCAGCAAGCTTTGACTTCGTGCTATATTGCATAACAGCTCTGGAGCTTCCCTCTCCTCGTTGTTTGGTGAGCCAACCATGAAGTCATGATCATGGTCCTGTCAAAAAGGTTCCCCCTTGCAAGGCCAGGGGTCCTGTCCTCATCTTTATAGTGTTGACTTCTGTCTCAGTCCCTGCTGAAAATACCTCTTGCCTCTTTTGCTCTTTCCTGTCCTCTCTCTCTGCTAGTGATTAACTCACTGGAGCATTTGGGAACCAGAATGAAAGACAATACAGAAGATGCAGCCACAGTTGCATCCCCTGCCACATCAACAGACACACTGGAGTCGAGAGGCAGCGGGCAACCAAAACCCTGTGCAATACAACCAGGGGAGGAAAGAGGCAAGTGCAAGTGCATTTGCTTTAGCTGCAGATGTTCTGCCAGCCGCATCATACATAACCGTTTAACAACAGAGCTTGTGAAAGTGCAGGAATATTTGCTTTTACCTTGAATTTCAAAGCATTTGAGTTATGCAAGCGCTCTTTGTGAAAGAGCAAAACAAATAGTTTTTTTCATGCGTACGTGAGCAACAGTGAGGTTGGAGCACGCACTCTGGGAGTGCCATCAGCCTCACTACAGCCAGTACATCCAAGGGAAATGTCCTGTCTCGGTTCAGAGCTGTTAATCACATGCCTGGAACCAGCCCTAGCTCCAGAGCACTGCACCCACTGCAAAAGGAGTTTTCATTGCAGCCTCACAACTAAGGGGAAGTGCTAGTGTTACACGCTAATAACTTGGCACATCAGGTATCCTAGGAGTTCACAGAATTTTAAAAATGTATGTATTTTGATAAAGCTAATCAGTTTACATACCAACTTTAATTTAATTTCAAATAAATCAGGAAGACTTGATCTTTTTATGCCAAGATGTTCATACAGAAAAAGAAAGTACCTCAACATGAGCGTATCAAACCTTGAGGATGATATGGGCAGGCACAACATGCCAGCATGCAGCACCTCACATTTTCCTTTATACATCTGAAATATTTAAAGCATTACTCAACATAATAAGCCCTAAACTTTCTTGCAGTTCCACCAGATTGCTGGTGGGGGGCTTGCGTGAAAGAGCGTGCCTGTGGCCTGGCTGTGTATGTTAATCACGTCCAGCCTTCTTCATCTGAGGTGTATGTATCAAGTATCTGTCCAAACAGGAAGGAGACACACACGGGACAGTCAGAACAGCTGAAACTCACGCACTTGAGAGGAAAACAATTTTCAGCGCGCATGGGTTGGCTCTATGGGTCAGGCGATACGCTGTGGTTGATGCCCAGCAATGGGGCAGCCTTGTCCAGAGCTCTTCCTTGGGCACATTGTAGTGGGGTTAGTGGGAAATGAACCTTTTTTAGGTGAGGTCCCGTGCCGGGATTGAGCCCGGGTCAGAAGCAGGATAACCAAGA
This sequence comes from Tinamus guttatus, assembly GCF_059628265.1. Taxonomy (NCBI): domain Eukaryota; kingdom Metazoa; phylum Chordata; class Aves; order Tinamiformes; family Tinamidae; genus Tinamus; species Tinamus guttatus. The sequence goes on from NW_028288848.1 coordinate 7,214,257, forward strand.
TGCGGGAGGTGAAAGCAGCAGCCCCACTCCATTCATAAGCATGTGGCAATGTTTTGTTGTCAAAAAGACCATGCTGGCCAGAAATGTTACTACATTATTCAGTGTTAGGAAACATTTTCCATTTAAAAACAGACACAAAATTCTAGCCAGGGTAAAAGCACCCTTTCAATCAGTAGTAACAATGGCATCATTCACTTCTGCTGATGCTTCAGTCAAGATCAGTGCTGCTGCCTGTATGGTTTTAATAAAAGCAGCCAAATAATCCAGGGATGGTCTCTCTAGAAAGCCCTACGGAGGGTCTGCACGCTCAAAATCGGAGCGGGGGATTCATGGCGGTTAATGTGGTACTCATGTGAACGCAGCCTCCTCAGCATGGAGATGTTCCTAGCACGAGTGAAGCAGTGCAGAATTGTGTGCAGACAAGCCCCGAGAGAGGCAGAAGAGAATTATGGAGTGTTGAGCTAATTAAGTTCACAGCCTTAATTATTGTAGCACTACAGCTGATAATGCAAAACCAGCTTTGTAAACAAGCTTCTATTTTCAGCCACTCACGCCAACAACTTTCTTCCTAACGCATCTGCTGCAAAATTCAAGCCTGTCCCATCCCAAGGGCAAATTCTAGAGAGTGCAAAAAGATGCACTGAGGTGCTTTAGGGTCAGGTAAATCATGCAAAAATGTCCTTGACAATTCTCAGTTTTAAGGAAATAATGAAAGCAGGATGGAACATTCCAAATTCGTATGTGGATTGGATCACACATGGATTAAGTGCTGGTTGCAAAAAAAGAACATGGGAATTTAGTTTTGTGATTTCCAAATTTATAACCTTTAGTTTCTATCCAAAGCATCCTCTCCTGAGATCGGAAGAACATGATGAAGGGTCCCAGGAGGACACAGATGGAGTCGCAGCCTAACACCTTAACCAGCCCCATCCTCCCTGCCATGCCAAAGCTTCTGAGAGAATTGAAAGCTGGAGGAACCATCAGATCACCTTGTCTGACCTCTTGTACATCACACATTATACAATTTCACCCACTTACCATGCACTAAGCCAAATGATTCAAATGTGGCTGAACTGTATTTTCTATAAAGGCACCGAGACTGAGTATAAAGCATTACAAGATGAAGAAGAGAAGACACTTTTCTGTCTAAAGGTAGTTTACTCAACTGGTTAAATATTTGTGTCCCATTTCTAATTGGAATTTTTTGGTTTTGGCTTCCAGCCTCTGATTCTTGTTCTGCCTCTATCCATTAGAGTAAGAGGCTCTGCAGTAGATTGTGTTTTATATCCAAGAACTCACTTATAAATCAAGTAAGTTTTCTGTCTATTTTTTGGTAAACTGGACTGTATTTGTGAAGGCTGCTGCAGCAGGGTACTCCCTGCACGTGGCAGGTCAATACCTTCCAGCACCCCCACTCTTTCTGCTGTGCTCGTGTTTGGGTGAATTAGCAGATGGAACAAGTTTGTATATATGTGTCTGAACTGGTGCACGGGAAGCACAGGAGCATGGCAGAAGGGAGCAATGGGAGGAAAAGGTGAAGGGGGACAATGACTTTCAGCAGTACAGAAAGGTCAGGACAATTTGGAAATAGCACGTAACTCCCTGGAGAGATTCAATCCACTGTCTGGAATTTCCAAAAGCAGCATTCCTATCTATACAAGTCCTTCACACATTAACACAGAGAATGTGAACACTGGGAAAAAAAAAATCAGTGTATTTGAAAAATCAGAAGAAATAGTTATATCATCTAGGTCACTCACCTGCATAGCCAAAGCCAAGAACTCATCAGATGCATCTTCATTGCACTCAATAAACTGAATTTTAGCCAATAACAAAAAATGTTGGAAATCTACAATTTTTGATGAGAAACGTGCGTACCAGATTCCCTACCCACTTCTGTATTGCTGCCCACTTAATTAAAGGGTTGAATTGTTTCCTGAGACACAGCTTAAGCAGTGATGTAAGGGCCGGACAGTCTCAGGCATGGCTCAGTTGGAATAAATGGACTATCACAAACCACCAGCATGTGAAGCTCTCAAGTTCAAGACAGGATTCTTGATCATTATAGGACACAATTCACAGCTGCCACAGCAGATGGTGATTTATAGCTCACCCAATTACCCTTACTTCATTGTAGCAGAAATGTTCACAATGAAATCAGGGTTAAGGAGACAAAAATGGCCAGATCTCTTGCATGGTCATATATGATATGATATATGCTATAACATTTCAGCGCAAGGAATGTTGCACCCAAGGAAAGCAGAAGGAAAGAGGTTACAAAAGGACCAGACCACTTATTGCAAGGACTATGAGTAGTGCTTTGAAGAACAGGAAAAACCAAGATGTAGCACTTTGGCCCTGAGAGAGAGCAATGACTGATGAGCTGACCTCCAACCTGCCCCGACACTGCAGCAGATGAGGTTTTTGAATATAATTGTGACACTCTTTAGTATTTCATAACTATACATTGCTTTTGTAAATCCATGGGGTTGGACATGGTTAAAATAAATAATGTGCCACTTAAGCCCTTCCTAGGGATAAAGCTGACCCCAAGGCTCTCCTCACTGCCAAACACACCTGCCCTGCATCCCCAGGAGAAGTTATGTCAAATGGGCTGCACACACACTGCGGTGTCCACGCCGCATGGAATTGGGGGTTCCCTCCAAGACCAAGCTATACCCCAGAGTGCTATTATGGGATTATTATTTTTGAGCCTCTTGTCTCACGGCACTTTCTGACTGAATCTTAACTCAGATTAGCCTGCCACTTAATTGCAAAGGACTATGGAGTCATTTTAAAGGACTAGTCATTAAGCAAGCTACATAAATTGGCAGGTTATGAGAAGCATCTTTTCTAGAAAAGGTTAGCTGAGCTGCTTAATATAAAATATGATGGGAGAGTGCCTAAGATTCAGGGGTCAGTAGGAGCTCGTTGCTGCCACAAAAACTCTTTCAGGCTCTCTTGTACCTACTAAAGAAGCAGGTGTGAAATCAGTTAGTCACAGAGAAACAGAGCTGTATGTCTTCCTCTCTTCAAAGCAGAGGTCAAGGGCCATGCGCTAAAAAAGACACACAGAGTCTTTTTTTACATACATCTTTTATACAGAGCATGTGTAAGGTCAGAGATGTCGCAGCCCTCGTGGTTCCCCAATGCAGCTCCTCCTGAGCAGCACAGGAAGGCACCTGGAACAGGCAGACGTGATTTTAAAAATCACAGGTATTGACAAGGATGGATCAGTGGTCCTCATCCTCATAGCATGACTTTTAATTACAAGAAATTCTGAGATTATTAAGAGACCATGATACAGCAGGAGCTATTTGTCTGCTAATGACAGGCCAAGAGTGTCACCCTTCACCACCACTACAAATAAATGCTCCAGACACCAGAAGGCATCAGCACCTCGAGAGGGGTAGACTTGTTGTGCATGACACTCCTGGCTACCCCCTATGTATTGACAATTTTAATTAAGGCACTTGCTATGTGTCTGTGAGCCCTTACTGCCACCGCTATCCTGCGGGCTCCTCTTCTCCATTTTCATTATCCCCAGATGCCATCACACTTGGATTGCAATCGCAAGGAACATTCCCTGGTTTATTTCTCAGAGATGCTGGGTTTATATCCAAGCTTATCCAGTTTTACATCCGGTTCCTGGTAGCTGCGTGAGCTGCTAAGCACTCAAACACTGAACGAGCAAACCAGAGCTCCATGTCTCTGTCACCAGAGACGTCCTGGTGTGCTGTGTGCACCTTGGGGCTCTGGCTGCCACAGTGCATTTATTTTTACCTGCAACCAGTCAAATAAGGACAACACCATAACACCTCACTTGCAGCACTATTCTCTCCCATCATGCTGATTTTCCAGTGAGATAAGCCTCTACCAGGGACAGAAGCCCACATGAACTCAGGTCATTAACCATATTTAACTTCTCATTTATAGACCCCTTCACTAGAGAGAATGAAGATCCTTCGGCATCCAAGGAGACAGCGATAAGAACTGGGTGTCTGTCGAAGGTGACAATTCAAGCAATGCAAAACCAAGTGGCACTGGGGCTTCTGGCATCAAATAAGCATTTAATGCATTTTCCTCTGGGCAGGTGGCTCTGATTGGGGCTTGCCATGGATGACTGCTACTGTGGAAGGGCCCCTGTCTCAGGCATACCCGAACCTCTCGGTTTGGAGGCAGAAGCCTGTGTTTGATGTTAAAAAGCATCAAGGCTCAGGCTGCTGCTGTGAACTGCAGAAACCAGCACAGTTCTGCCGCACAGAGTCCCCAGCAAGTGCTTCTGCGCAGCACAAACTCCTTTAACTTCACATTTCTGGAGCTTAAATCAGCCATTTTAGAGCAGTTTATATGCAATACCAACACCATAAAAACACCATCCAGCACCTCCACTGCTGCAAAACAGCTGGCTTTGAAGCTGGATAATTCACTTAGCAGGAGCTCAGCCCTGCAGTGCTCTGAAAGGACAGAGGGACTACAGGAGCATCACTAACAGCAAAATCTACCTGAAAGAACTGGTGAGTAATTTCTATTTACTGCTCTAGGTACTAACAAGCCCAACAGAGAGAAAAGCACATATATTTCCCTGCTACGAAGGCAATATGAGCAGCCCAAACACACAAAGTAACCCACACATGAGCCTTCTAAAGCAATAGCTGAAACCAGTCCTGGATTTTGTGATCCAATGTCCTCAAGGGCCATCCTGCTTCATGACGTGGGGTCCCTCTGTGGGAGTCACACTTGCTGGAGCTCAGGGAAGCTAAAGCTGTGGCACACTTTTACTGTATATTCACTTTGTTTCAAGGCTGGATAATTTTATGGCCATTAATAGCATTTATAGTTATATAAGAGGTGCCTGTGAAGAGCTAATCAAATGTCATGCTTAAATCCAGAAATCAGAAGTGGTTCAGATAGGTCTGAAGCTATAGCTAAATAATTACCTTTCAAAGGAGAGAAAAAAAAAAGGCACTTTTGGATTAAATTTTATTGTCGAATTTATGTTATTTATATTACTGCTGATATATCAGCGGCTTAAACTCTGCAGCAAGACTGACCAGGACTGAGAGAGGGGAGAAATAAGAGCAAAAATTCCCTGAACAGAAAAGATGGCTCTGGTTTGAATGTGAAGTGACTTCCACGTACTAAATCAGCCCCAGCATTGGTTTGCAATGTTGAGAAAGGCTGTGCCAACACAAGGGCACATCACATATGGTCAAGGTGGATTTTCACATTGTTCTGTACCTGTGTGAGAGAGGGTACTTTTTTTTCCATAGTACATTTAGTGACCTGGCCCCATGGGCATCCTGGGCTGAGGATGGAAATGAAAGAGCAGCTGCAATCCTTGTCAGAAAAAATTTCTAGATATACGCACTTTGATCACGGGGAAGGAAGAGCGGGTTGTGACATCTATGTGGAAAATAAGAACCTGAAGAACCACCCTTATTGTGGGGTAAGGAACAGGGGAGTTTGGGTTTCCATCCCACACCCCTGCCCTGAGCAGGGATCTACACAGACTGTCTAAAGACCCAGGAAGGGGGCGGGGGGGGGGGAACCCACCACAGTTTGGCAAATTAAATGTAAAAGCATAATAAAGCAAGTCAAAAGATTTTAAGAAACAACTTACTAAACCCTTAAAAACTAATAAAAGCTTTTTTCAAACACATCAAAAGGGGGAAGCCTGCCAGCAAGGCTGCAGAGCCAGTAGATGGCTGAGGCTAAGAGATAAGGCTGCAGCAGAAAAGCTAAATTAATTCTTGGCATGAGGACGAAGGCGCTTACGAAGGTTCCCACAGCAGAGCCTGTCGTTAGTGGGATGAGCCAGAGGAATGTCTCCAGCTGGAGCAGTGGGATGGAGGTGGAAGGGCAGAGCTCCACAGGGCCGGGGGGACACGGAGGGCAGCACTAGTCACCTGGGGGGTAGTGGAAGTCTCCAATAAAGGGGAGGCTGAAGGTCGGCACCAGGGTGACGCTTGGTCTTCAGTCTCACTTTAGCTCTAAAGCACTTCTTTGCCCAAAAGTCCCAGTAAAAAAAATGACAGCACAGAGGGGAAGGGAGGTGATGTGAGCCAGACTGCTCTTTTACAGACTTATTTTGGGGAAGTGTTTTGCCATGGCTGCACGATTGAGGACTGCACCTGCAACCCAAACTGGAACAGCTTCAGTTGTAATAAAACCTGAGCCATGAGGTTAGTTTGGAAATGGATTGGTTCAAGTCCCTGGATGCTTCCAGCACAATTTTCATGCACTTTGGTGCTAAGCATGAACACTAGCCCTGCTCCTACCTTCCTTATGAAGCTTGGGGTAATCGTTCCAAGCAACACTTCCTTGGCTTTTGGTTGTATTACTAAAGATAATACTGCTTTTAGGGGAAAATTGCAAACATAGGAGTACTGTTTCTGGGGTGGAGGAGGAGCTAGGTGTATGCTAAGAAAAGGCATAATTTTATAACTATACATATTTAAAAAATCACAATAAATACAGATATGTTTTGGGACCAGAGGCACCAACACTGAAGTAGTTACAATAAGAGAGAAGGGGGAGAGAGGGAGCATTTGCAGCTGCAGACAGTTTTGAGACATTTTCCCATGCTAGAGGAGATGTCCCGATGCAGGAGGATGCGGGCAGATGCGCGAGGCCAGCGGCACGGGTGGGAATGTCCCCGGCGGCAGCCACGGTGTGGCAGGGCAGCCCTGCTCCAGAGCGCCTGCCTACGCAGAGCCGCGGGGCACCGCGCGCCACCGGGAAAACCGCCGGGAACACGGGAAAACTCCCAGCATCTATCGTGGGAGGAAAAGCGCCTTTTTTGCCCACCGCTGCAAACACACCACGCGGCCCCCAGCGCAGTGTGCTGGCAGCAGCGCGTTTTGCACGCTCTGTCCCAGCCTTGTCACCCGTGTATTTCCCCGTGTTACTATTTTTCCCTCAGATGTCACTTTTTTCCTCAAATGTATGAAAATGTCCACCAAAAACAACTCCAACAACGAAACACACACACAAACAACCCTCTCACCAAACCTACAGATTATGCTTTCATATAACTGTAGTTAACAAAATTAAAACTCACTTTCTGTAGCTCATTTAGACCTCTTTGAGGCAGGAAGCGAGGGCTTTCAATTTGGCTGCACAAGGGGAAATTTGCAGATGAATGGAGGATGGCTTTGCTCCTAGAAGCGCTGGCACAATGTACACTGCCGGCGAGATACCAAAGAACTTCAAACTATTCAATTTATTCTAGCAATAGATGGCATGTCAATCACCTCAACCACCAGGATATTTTTAAAAGATTTTTTTTTTTAAATTACAAGTTACACTTTAATTTATCAAAGACAAGGCAATTTTTAGAGGCAGAAAATGAAGCAAGACAAATACGTACACTAGAAATAAGTCTCCTTTTTATACATACATAAAATGAAGGCAGTTAATCACTAGCACAATTTATCTGCATTGTGGAGAATTCTTCATTACATTTATCTTTCTAAGAGAAGAATAGATTTTTTTATTAAAATCTGCTCTGGTTCAACCAGAAGTTAGGAGTTTTAAATAGTAATTTCTGAATAAGAATATTTTTGTCAGGGCTATTATACAGGACTGACAAGATTTTTGTATTAGTGCCTTCTGACCTTAAAAGCCAAGCATGATTGTAATGAGAGAGGTTTCCCATTAAAGGAGATGATATTAAGGGAGTTAAACTGTATTTCTTCAAACTACTTTGAGAATTTTTACTTTGATGTAGATATTCTTATTCAGTACATGTTTGTTTAGATATCCAAAGGTATTGAAACTAATCATGCAAGTGTTCTTTAAACATATATTTCATATAGCACAATAGACTTACTGAAGCATGTAAAATATCTGAGGTATATTAGGAGTTTAAAAGCTTGCAAAACTGTGGATTAACTAACCCAATGCTATGAATGCATTTGGGGATTTGGTCTGATGTTGCAGGATATTAATTTTTTCCCCCCATCACTGCAACAGAGCAAAGGGAAAGCTTGAGCCCCTCTAGCAACACAGACAAAATATTAGACCCTGATAACTGCTGGACTCACAAATCTCCATTGCACGGAGGTCTTTTGCTAACACAAACAACTGCCTCTAAGAAAGAATGCTGAACTTTGAATCAGAACTAAAACGGGGAGAATAGTCAAGCATTAAATTAACCAGAACTCTGGATCAAGCTTTTCCACATTAGGTGGATCTATGGCTTACACACGGCACACAACCTCTTTTAGTTAACGCAGACACAATCAGATCTGATTCATATTCCAGCTAAGGATCAGCTCTTAATTCCCTCAAACGAAATCCAGACGCAAGGTGCCCCACGCTCTTGCGCAGAGTCAATTCCTAAACATTTTCCTAGCTCGTGTACACACTTGGGACACAGCAGCACATACCATCGGGAGCAGGCAGGCACACGGAGAGGGCTTTTCCCCAAACACACATCAGTATAGCAGCTTTCTCCATCCAGTCCCTGCTTTGTGATTCCAGTTTGAGCTTGTCATATGTAGTTCAAACCGACAACAAAAATCAGGCATTGCCCAGGAAAACACATCGGTCACTGCACTACAGCCAGATTTTCCAGTGCTTCAGTCCAACTGCCTCGAATTTAGAGGTGTTTTTACCATCTGTAAAGCAATGTGAACTGGCTAGCAAAGAGCTCTCAATTTATGCCCTTTCTTTCATCTTCTGGCCCCTCAGGTCGTTTGTATTTGCTCCGAATAGCAAAGGAGGACCTAAACCGAAGCTGTCCCCATTCAGTAGCTGCAGCTCCGTGCATATTTCCCCATGACCTGGAGAGTGCAAAGTTAATGAAACCACTAATAATACTTCCAGCTTAAGTTGCCTTCCCAGTTTGTGTGTGTGTGTGTGTTTTAAACCACTTAGCAGCAATTTCATCCAAACCAAACCTTCTTAGTTTCCTTCCAAAACAAATGCCACCCCAAAGTCAAGATATCCCACAGCTACTATTACCTCCCCAGATGTCAAAAAGGGAAACTAATTTGTTCCTAGTTTAGGTTAGCTGCTCCTTATAATTTTCTTATCCAAAGAGTATTTATAAATTAGTTAATATTTGCTCTTGCATCTTCCTAGTTATCAGAACCAAAACAAACAGTTGATAATTACTCAGTTATTTCTGCCACCAAACAAGGGTCCAGGGATGATGAATTCAACGTGCTGAGAGTATGCAAGGAAAGAGGAGGAGAATGTGGCTGAACGTGGATGTGGAAGACTCTAGGAAGTGGAACAAACATCTCCAATCTGCCTTTGAGGAAAAAACTTGCTAAGTCTCCCTTGCCATCAGGACACCCAACATGTACTTTGGGCTAAGGGGGCTACTACGAATAGGGGCTCGCCAGGGCTCTACACTGTGCTTATTAGCATGTGTTTGTCTAAAGTTAAAATAATAATAATGAGAGAAGGGAGTGAGAGAGAAAAGCAGCATTTTAATTTCCCAATAAAAACTATGCCACAGTATGAGTCATTGTTTGCCTTTTTTACACTCGTTGGAAAAGGCCTTCTGGTTTTAATAACTAATACTGCTGAGTTCAATAAAAAGCACTTAATTTAATTTAATCCAAACTCTGATTAATGCCAGCTTCCTCTGGAATTTTATCTTTGTTTTAATTTGAGTCACTATGTTAAGGGTGGGAAAAAAAAAAAAAAAAAAAAAAGACAGAAAGGGATAGAAGTCAATTAATTCCTGTGCTTGTTTCTGGGCAAAACACTGAAAAATGAAAGATTGACAAGTACAATCCAAGAGGCATTTTTCACCCCCCATTCCTCAGAATGGCTTTCTTCTAAGAATGTAATGTTTGCTTAGTCTTAAAAAAAGAAGCTTAACAGCTCACAGCTCAGTTTGGAAAATAATATATTCCAGAGGCAATTAGGATCAGATTTCTTTGCTGGAAGTATATTGCTTTTAATGTGTTAATATTCAAGAGATATGCTACTGTTTAATTGGACACAGAAAGCCTGTAAAGCTTGAGAGCTCTAGTGTTAGAACAGCCAGTCTCATTCACGGATGCTGGAGTGGCTACAGAAGGAAATAATCTGGGATAAAACCTTTGATAAGTGGTTTTCATCCCTTCCCTATATTTTTGCACACATCTGTTTATTCAGATTCATATCTTATACAAATAAGCAAGGCTCAAGAATTTCCAGGCTGGAAAGCTGCATGTGCAAGAGCCAGTTAAACCTCATGCACAAGCTGCTGCTAATTCAACTCAACACCCTTGCTCTGTGTGCACTGGGATAAGCTCTGCCCAGCATCACTCAGGAATCCTGTGACAGCGCCAGGGTTAGGATCCAGTTCTCCCACATCCCTCACCCGTGCCTTAAGTACAAGTAAACATTCCCTCTCCTCTCGCAGTCTTCTATCTTATTCTGCTCAAGGAGCAAGCCAAGGTCCTGCCAAGCCAATAGCTTTTAATTACATGATCACATACTATTGTAATGCATATAGGCAAGGGAACTGAATTAAAGTCACATAGGCCTGGGTGTTTTCTAGCTTTTTCAGCTTTCTAGCTGATTTCTGCAGCTTTACAGAGGTGGGTTTGGATACATTTTCTAGGATTACTTTCATTACAGAAACTAGAGAAACGGAAGAAAAGTCACATGGGTGTATGTGACCACTTTGTAAAAGTGGTCACCAAAAGAACATTACCCTCAGACCTTGAAATTGCAGCCTAGACCTTCTCCTTCAGCAAGGAGGCAAACGTTAGAAGCAGAAGGCTGAAACAGTAATTACATAACAGTCACTTGACCACATATGGGTTTTAAGTTGTTTGGATTTTCCCCCGCCTCAAGACAGGCAAAGATGCTGGAAAATTAGCAAGTCTGAGGTTTTTGGCTCTGCTCTGCCATGGGCAGGAGTTGCATGACCATTCACACATGCCTTTAAACAAGTTTTGGAAGCGGGTGAGTGCATGTTAAGGTCCTGGGCCAGCCACTCTGCCCAGGGCACAGAGTAGCTCAAGTTCTCCGTTCAGGAACATGCCACTTTTCTGACACACCATTTCCTCCCCATCTTTACATTACCCCCAAACTCTCTTGGTAATTTTATGTTTTATTATTGTTCAAAGCAGCCAAGAAGGGTGAGTCTGGGGAGGTTTTCCATCCCATTAAGAGTTGCTAAAGACTGAGGTGTCCCACTGGGGCACAGTCCAACACACAAACACCTTGCACTGGCTGGAAAAAAGTGTGTATAAAGAACTTAAAAACCCTTATTGCTCACAAATTAGGAAATGGAGCTCATTACTTGGAGATGTGGAGAAGGGGTCATGAGAAGACGCTAACACTGGCATCAGTCTGCGACCTAAAACATACAGCTAGCTCTCCCCATCAGGCAGATTCCTACATTAACTCTGGTCTTCCTGCTCACAGAAGCAATTACCAGAGAAGAATTTTAAACCCTGCCACTGTACCTCCCAGGAAATTCATTCCCTCTGGTTGTTGAGTTGCCCTTCTTTAATAAAAATTGAACAAACCAATGCAATAAAGAGTTTTATTCAGAATAGAGGCCAGTTTGCCACTAATGGCAGCATTAAGGCCCTAAAAAAGGTATTGAATTACAGAAGCAGTAAAGCCGCAGAAAATAGCCTGTAGTTCTAAAATAACTTCAGGTGCCAAAATTAAGAAGGACCAAATTACTTGTCAGTTTTCAATGCTGGCCTGTGAAAAACTCAACATGACATGAAAAATGAGCAGCAAATCATTGTTTTTATACCAAGAAAAAGATGCCATTAATATATACTAATGTATTATATATTAAATGTGTTTCACTGCAATTTCTATGTTTGCTGCATTCCCAAAACTGAATTATTCACCTAATAGATTAATGAGATGACACTAAGCGGAGGGAAGGTCACGTATCATCAGAGCTCTTTCAGACAGTGTTTATAAAAGCCTTTACTATTTAACACCACTGAAGATGAGTTCATTGCACTTAATACTAAGTGGTTCTAGGAGGGGCTGAGCACCTGCACTGCTCAGCGCACACAAGATCTGTAAAACAAACCAAAACCACCTTCGCATGAAGGATGGTAATTCTTCTGGATGACAGAGAATGAGATTTCCTGTCAAGTGACCTCCCACCTCCCAGGTGATAGGAAATAGTCAGCCCTTGGTAGTATCACCATTCAATTTGCGAGCACATGTTCCTTCCGTGAACATACAAAATTTGGATTCAATGTGCTAGCTGCCTGCACAGCCATGTGAGGCAGCATAACGACACATGAAAGAAGAGGTGGAATTTACTAAGTGTTGAGGCAGTGTCATCAAGAGCTGCATATTACTTCAAGATGTGTCTCAGGCAGCAGCGCCCGCACAAGCACCTCCTGCACAGGAATCTGCTCTCCCCACTGGGAGCTGGAGAATTCTCCCCAGCTTTGGTGCAAGTCACTGGGCTGCACAGACTGGCATGGGACTCTGAACCTTTGCCTGCCCTTAAAAAACCAGGAAGAAAGCCAAGCAGATAGGAAGACACCTCTGATGAGCCCATATGCTGCTTTCTTTCCTGTTTCTGCCATCGCACATTACCCACAGGCAGTTAAATATTTGCAAAGCAATGATTGTACCGATCATTGCCCTAAAAGGGACTTTTTTTTTTACTTCCTTTGTTTCTCATTTTGCTCCAAGTTCCCATACGCAGGAGGACAAGATTTGACCTGTTAGTACAGGCTAAAGTCAGCATCTCCTCTACTTACACAAACCACTTTAAGTGTCTCAAACTCGCTTGGTTTCTGACCCATCAAAACACTTCCCTGCTCTCTGTGCTTTCCATGAAGTAGCGCAGCATCAATGGGATTTGCCTGCTGCAGGTCAGAAAGCCCATCGGACAGCAGCGGGTCACTGGTGATGCACAGCATGACACCTCTTCCTCACCCGCTGTCTTCCTCACCCCCCACCCATGGCTTCCCAAACAAAAGCATGGGGAGCTGCAGCCAGCACAACTGTCAGCAGCAAGAGCAATGTGCTAAGGCGAGCACCAAGCGAGCAGAGGAGCCATCAGACTCTCCGCAGAGTAAACACGAACTAAAAAACGGAGTTGCATAAATCACACTGATGCAGACGGTTCTGGGAGAGGAGGAAAAGGAGGAACTCATTTGTCTCACAGCAGTCCTGGAGGCCCCTTCTGTCCCAAGTAACTCATCCAGAGGTATCAGCAATAAGATACCTGGGGTGGCCAAGGCTGGGGAACTAGCTACAAAGCAGACGCTGGCATGGATGTGCATATATCTACTCCTGTGCTCCTCTGGGAAGGTTGTCAGCCTCACAGCTGGCCAGCACTGCTCTTCTGCAACAGGCAAATCGCAGCCAAACTCAAGCTAGAAGCGCTGAGCAGATGGACTTCCTCATAGTCTGTTTAGTGACTCTTCTGAAATGTGGGAAAAAAGCCACACCTAGGGAGAAGTTATCTGAACCCTCCTGGCTTCAAAGAGCCTCAGGCATGCCAAGGAGTGCAGAAGATGCAGAAGGAAGAGGAAGGTGTCTTACAGCACCTGCTCTCAGTCCTTGCCTAGCAGGGAGCTGTGCTTGGTGGGAGAGCTGCAGCCCTCCCTCTTTCCTCCACCATAGTCCAAGTTACAAGTGCCCAGACCACCCAGCTCATTTCCCACATGTTCGTTTTACACATCCCAGCAGCAAATCCCTTTTCCACATGCTAAAGATGTCTGAAGTGCACTCAGCACAGTAGCAGCCAAGAGAGCATCTCTGCTCTCAATGGTCCTTAATTCCCGTGGAGGAGGGCAGTCTCCATGGACTGATTGTGGGACTGCAAGGAGTACTTGGTAGGAAGTGTCAGGCAGCAATCACTAATTTGCTTGTCCACAGAAGGAGGATATGGCATCAGAAAAATAAAGGGTTTAACATGAGAAACCCCTTCATTCTCCAGAATGTTTCTCCTACCACTATTGCAGAGCCCACATCCCAAGCTGGGGTCCTGTTCTTCTCAGCACCTCACTTGATTCATAGTTTATTTCCTTGAAGGCATCAGTGTTGGACTATACTGTGACCTTTCTTATGGACATCAGGACCAGAACTTGTACCCTGTGTTTCCCAAAGCTGCCTCCCAGATTTCCTGCAGGGAAAAGGGAAAGAGGCCCACACAGAACGCACACATCTCTGAACATTGTGTGATGCTGTGATGCTTTGTAAAGACACCAATTAGTCTGCCCCACACATGGATACCAAACTTCACAAAACTAGTAGGAAATTGATAATCCACACTTCTCATCTCCCAGTTTATCTGAAACCAGTAATAGGTTACTGTTATTGGGGAAACTGGTTAACAGATAACACAATTGCATAAACACTGAGAAACAAGGCTAAAATTATGGTCCCTGATTACTGCCTTAAATCTAAATCCCAATAATGAATTTGGCATCTTGTTTCTTTTACTACAAATATGTTTAATAGCAGGGAGCTCTACCACCTCAGCAGAGGTCACTTTTACGTTTTCCTCCCTTACAGAAGTGTGAAGACCAATCAAAAATCTACCATACACTTGAACTGCAAAACTTCATTTCAGTTGCTATGTATGTCCCAAGCACTTCTTGGATGCCTTGCAGCTGCACCAAGTTAAGGGCAATGCAATATCAGGCATGGGCAGAACATGAACGTGGCGCAGAATTAATCCACACTGTTGACCAAATGTGCTCTGCGCAGTACAAATAAAAGCATACACAACACTGAGGTAAAGCATTAGTATCAGGATTTTGAACACAAATACTTTCATGTATTGAAGCATCTGGTGAAACAGACTTTCAGACACTTACGACTCAGAGTAAGCATTTGGAGACAAACAAGCAAACAAACATTCCTTGAGTGTAATGGAAACCGGGGCAGGCTGTGTGCAAAGAACAAGTCTTGGACCAAAGTTTCCAAGATTTTAGTGTGCTTCCTGTTATGTGTTCTCAAGTTCAACTGCCCATTTCACTGTGTTTGGCTGTTAATAAACCTTTGGGCTTCTCACAAAACAGTAACATACATATTACAATATTAAACTCGTTTTCAATTTTATGATAATCGCTGTCTGGCAAAAAGTAGCTAGAAAATAGAGATAATTACAATAAGCTGCTGAAACAGTGAACAGCAGTTATTTCTTAATTCAGTAGCCTCACGTTTTATGTGCATGTCTGAGCCTAAAACATCCATCAGTACTGTGTGTTGGTTCAACCTATTTTGCAAAGCTCAGGAGAAAAGATTAATTTAGCTTTCTTACAAGTCTCTCCAGCAGTTGAATATGTTTTGCTTCAAAGACATAGGAGTGATCCAGGAAATTGCAAAAAAAAGTCAGAGGCAATGCCACATGTGATATTTCTGATAACAGAGATAAGGTGAGCTACAAACTCTCCCATCATAAAATGGATACAGACAAAAGTGCATATATTTCTTTTATTATGTATGAGGCAAACAGTGAGAATTATTATTTCACCATTAATGTTTCAGCACTATTGGAATACGTATTTCAAATCAGCAATTTTTTAAAGTTTTTTCTTCTGAAGCTTATTTAAGATTAGAAAAGCTTCAGAAAAATTACAGTATTCCTGTTCAAATGCATTAAATTTAAGAAATATGAAGTTTGTGATTCACATTTTGCCTTCTATCCTTCTCAGTACAAAAGCTATCCCTACTTCATACCACCTTCTTGCAAGAAGACATTGCTAGCAACCATCCCTAATCAAACCTCCTCTGCTCCCTGCACATCAAGCTCTACTGAACATACAGTATCCCCGTTCCAGAGACTTTGCAGAACTTTGCTGCCTTCAGACTTTCAGTCTTTACTTGTTTACTTAAAGAAGCCCAATTGAGGGCTCCCATTGAGGGAAATGAAAGAGCAAGCTGGGGTGTGAACTTTGGATAGGCAGAGGGACAAAAGCAAAGCAAGCCCAAGGAAACTGCAATGTGCATATTAGTGATAATTTGATATCAGCTCTGAACCAAGCTGAAGTCTCCCTTTCTCTTCCTTGCACACTGGATAACTTCTGCTACCCTCCAAGCTCAGCTTCTTGCACATGCCCCTTTCTGGCACCCAACCGCAGGGTGCACATGCTGTCACATACAACCTGTGACACATACTGAGCCAGGGAGGTTTGCCCTCCATCTCTGCTACTGGAGACACACCACACATGCATCAGCCCTTGCCTGGGAAGCTCCTGACATGCAGCATCACTGCAGAAGGATTAATGCCAGAGGAGAACAGAACCAAAGTGCTGAGAAACATGCAGACAAAACATGGGATTTTTTTTTTTCCTAAGAGTCTGAGGAAAGGTGTGCTCCTCCTGACACCCAGTGCTTGGAATCACTGAGATGCAACATAACTCCCACATGCAAACCTCATGAGATTGAGCAGGAATGCAAAACACTTAGAAATAGCTGTGAACTG
This sequence comes from Tinamus guttatus, assembly GCF_059628265.1. NCBI lineage: Eukaryota > Metazoa > Chordata > Aves > Tinamiformes > Tinamidae > Tinamus > Tinamus guttatus. Next base: position 7,230,641 of record NW_028288848.1, read on the forward strand.
GCTTGTGCAAGTCTGAAGTGAATAGGGTTAAAATGGTGATTCAGCAGGGCCACTTCTCTTCCTTCCATCTTAACCAGTAAAGCAGGGGAGACTCTTCCCCCACCACACAGTTCCTTAATCAGACTCCCTGTCCTCCCTTTTGCACCTTTCCCTATGGGGTATCACCCGGCACAAGCCACAGCAGCAACAAAAGTGATTTTTACTGAGCTTTTTGTAATCACAGGGGCCACAAGGGAAAAGTCTCCATCCTGCCCCTCTTAATGAGGGCTGGGTTTAGACAGGAATACTTAATGCTAGAAATGCGGAAATTAAAATGCTGACCACCTTGCTTCTGTAACAGGCACCCAGGACCTGTCTGTGATCTGTTTTAACCAGATACCCACCACTAATTCATCACACTATAAGCAGGGAGAAAAAGGTGGGCTTAAATCATAGAGATATAGCCCTGATTCAGGAATAAGATATGCCACATCCTGCTTCTTCAAAGCTTGAAAGACTCCCTGAGAAGATCTTTTGCAGACAGAGGGCCAGGGTAGGAAATGGCAGTTACATCTATACTACTAAATGTTCAGGGACATTCCCAGGCATTGAGCCCAGCTGGCACCAGACAGCCCACATGTACATTAATAATCTCTCAGCCTCCAAGCCAAGGTGTTTTGCTCAGAGGTTCCAGCCCCCAGCCTACACCCAGTTGTTGCTTGGGGGCTGGCATGGCCCAAAGCCATGCCAAGGACCCTCCTGGAGGCACTGAGGGGCATGGCTGGGCACACTCACATTTTGTGGCTAGAGGTAAGCACAAAACTGTCTCAGAGTCATGGCATGTTTGCTGGCAGTGCATTCCCTCCTGCGGCACACTGCACTCCCACCCAGCAACCCGGTCCTTCTCCCAGCCATACAGCCCTCTCCTGCCTCCTGCACCCAAGGGGAAACAGCCTGGGGCAGTGCTGCACTTGCCACCTTCAGCCCATTAGCGGCACATACTTGGCTCTGGAGCTGGAAGAGATAGGGCACTACCAAGACATCTGGGATGAGAAAGGACCTGCTTTCCTCCCACAGGGAACCCAGACACTGAGGCAGCTTTAGATGCTCTGCACAGCCCCCTACACCCACCCATTCCCAGGCATATGGCCAAACCGCCTGCTTCTGCTCACCATGACCTTGGGAGGATGCTCTCTGTAAGAAGACAGCACTTGTTTAGCAGCAACATAACCATCCACGGCAAAAGCTGGAAGCTCAAAAATTGTGCTCCTCCTCATCTAGAGATGTAAAAGGAAGGCTAATGTGCCCAGGTTGCTTTGGGAAGTCCATCTGAACACACAACAGAATGTAAATCCCCCAAAAAACTGCTCCAAATAGATGAATGGATGGACCCTCGGTCATCATCCCTCATGACCAAACATAAGTGGGAAGGATGTCTAGCATCCCTCATTTCTTCCCAGTACCAGATGCCAAGGGATTCCAACAAAGAACAGAGAAATGGGAAGGTGCCCAAAGTGCACCTAGGTAGCATGTTTCCAAGAATCTGGTAAGTAACCTTACTTTCTCCTTTGCCCTGACAGCATGCACATTCATAGTGTGGGTAACTCCAAGAAATATCCCTCAAAGGTACAGGCACACGACAAGAATAACTCTGGCATTTTCACAAGGCAGAGCAGTTCTTCAGGCTTTGCCAGGTGCTGTATCATGCCCAGAAAATAATATGCTGAAACAAAAATTGGCAGAGACACTTGGCAAAGTCCTCGAGGCTACCCAGCAAATAACTTGGACAAACATTTCTCAGACACCACTGGATCCTTGAGTGTGGGACAACATAGTGAATACACAGGCAACACAAATAGCTATTTTATAATCCTTGATGCACATATACTAAGTCCTGACACAGTCTGCTTTTCAGTGCAATAAACTTGCATTTGAGAATGATGGGCTTTTGAAAGCTTGCCATGGAGGCAAAGGGAAGGTCTCTCCTGGGAGTATTTTTTATGTAAACATGGATGATCTAGCCTTCCTCTCTTGTTTGGAGAAGCTTTAAAACTTTAGTAGAAGTAACTAAGAGCTCTACTGTGATGAGCTAGTCACAAAAAGTATCCAGGTGAGCTTTGTGCCCAGCCAAAAAGCAAGAACCTGATCCCTTCATCTTACCTGCCAGCTACTCCCAAGGCAGATGACTGGAACAAAGCAGCCAGATTTAAAATGCTGAAGTCACCATCTGATCACATGCAATGCAGGCATGCTGGAAACACAGCAGCTCTGACATACAGCATAGGCTACACACGTGCAGGGCATGGAAGCCTCCAGTATTCCCCACAATCAACCAGATGATTCAGCAGTACCTGCACCCCAGCAGCACCCAAACCAGAGGTTCCCACTGTGAGCTTCAGGCCACACACACTGCATGACTCTAGAGCATGTCTTCTGCGTGTTCTGGAAGAGATCACCTTGTTTGCTGAACCACATAGACACCACACTTCCTACTGGACAGTGCCCAAGGGGAAGAGCAGCTCTGCTTTATCCTATCAGGGTCAAAGCTAAGAGTACTAGATTACAACATGCAGAGTAATAAAGTAGCACAATAAATGCATGGTCAACAACTGCCTGCAATTTCGAACCGTGATTTGCTGGGAGCAGATGGTTTCTTCGCTGTGGTATCACCCACTCAGGCAGGTTGAGAATGATGTGAAGCCAAAAACCCACTGCCAGAACATTCTCTCAAAAAGTGACCTCATCTTGGAATACAGCCTGCTAGTATATACTCACTCATTTCCAGTAAAATACTGAAGGAAAGCAAATCTTTGAATATTTCCAGTGTCTCCTACACTTTTTCCAGTTGCTCACTTTGGAGATGGCAACATACAAATTTCACCATTTCTTGCCTCTTCCATCATCTGCTCAGGAGCACATTCTCTGCTAGCTCACACTAGTGCAGTATTTTGTCCAATAAGCTTGGCTTTAACTCTCTTCTATGCAGAAGCTGAAAGAGGCAGATGGCTTTTTTTTTTCTTTCTCTCCAACACAAACATTTTTATTGTAAGTTCTTGTTCCGTTTTACTGATGCGCCACTCCAGTTTATACAACGCCACTCATTTTGACTTCCCACAAGTTCCTAGGTCTTAAAAAAAAAATCAAAAAATAATTATTCTCCAACAATCAGGACATTTTCAGCAGTGGGATGGAGTTCTACAACATGGACAGACTAAGCAAGTGCACTAGGAAGAGGTGTCTGAACCCTGCTCACATCCACACTTCCCCAGCAAGGTTTGGGATGCCATCAACCAGCTTGGGAGAGATGAAACCACTCACCAAGGCAAAGAGAAGGGAAGAATCAGGTGCCCAGTGCCCGACAGGGACTTGGGTTACCTGAGACACCTATGTATTTTGTTCAACACACAAGCACTGAGCTCCTCTGAGGAATCAGAGCATTTTTGTACCTTGGCCAAGCACAAAGCCAGGAAGGAGGGCTTCCCAAACTTGTCCCAGAACACAGTGGGAAGACACAGACCTCCACAAGTCCAAAAGACTTGGCCTTGTGAGCCTGCAGTGAGCCATCAGCCACAATTCACACCGAGTTTCTTAGCAATGATCCTGCTGGTGAAACCTCCCAACTCTGGGAACATTAGCCTTGAGTCTCTTGCAGCAAGCTCTAGCAGCACGTTAATCACACCACATACATCTGACTAGCATATAAACACCATCATCTTAACCACTGCTTGGCACATCATAAATACAGTTGTTTGAAGCTGGCCATTGGTCACTTGTCCAATGGATAGCGCTGTAAATTCAGAGAGCAGGAGAGCCTACACAGGAACAACCCAGGAGAGAGCAGGGAGACAGCTGTTTCATTTCTACATCTCACAGAAAAATATTTCCATGAAGTGTAATGTTTGGAAAATGTCTAACAACCCAGTTCATGCTTTCTACAGATTATGTGGACTTAGCATTTCTGTTGTCTACATTGGGATGGATGAATAGAGAGATAAAAGGAGGCATGAAAATATAACACACTTGGAATGCAGGAGAATCTACAGAATGTGCAAAAAAAATTAAGAAAAACTAAATAAAAGAAGTAAAGACAAATGAGATATTGCCAAGGCAGCCAGTGAAGCAGTAGGGTCCCAGTTCAGAGGTGAAATCATTAAATGACAAGCAAGGCAGCTCTTACAGAAAACGTACATGATTTTCTAACCCTGGAATTCACTAGAGGGAGCATGTGTATGAAGGCTAATGTCAAAACAAATCTATTTTCCAGGAGAAAAAGGGACTATCATGGGAGTTCAGTCTCCCCAGAACAGGAGATTAAGGAATTAGATCACTTGTGTGCTGGCACTGCTCAGGGCAGCCCGAAACAGCAGGAGACACCCGCCACCAACTGCACACATACATCAACAGCAGCTAAGGGGAAATGGGCTTGCTCCAAGGGGAGAAACCCTGTATCATGTCCCTGTAAATGGCAAGTGTGAAAGGCACCATGGGGAAGTATGCACTGAATTAGCTCCCCTCAAGGTCATATGGGCAGACCTCAACAGAGCTGCATGAGCAAAAACACAAAGCACAGGTAGAAACAGATATTTTAGGCAAAGGATATGTGCAAAGTCTTGCCTCATCAAAATAAGGCTATGATCTAGTGATCTTCATGTAAAATACCCAGAATTGAGAAAGGAACATAAAGGACTAGCATAGACTAGCTGGGATTTTCAAAGCACACATGCTTGTACAGAACAGTCTGCGCATCTGCGACAAGCCTAATCCCTTTCAGGATGTGCTACTCTCACTAGACACATGTAGACCAACTCCTCTTCAAGATCTTGCATTTCCTACAAGTGAACTAACAGCAATTGTGCAATGCATGCACAGTTGGTCCCATCCAAGGCTCCCCAGGGTGTGAGATGCCTTGCACACCAGGAGGCATTTGAAACTCCAGGACAAGCAGCAGCTTAGGCAAAGCTCCTATGCATGTGGGCATATTTTACATTTCCAGACATTTGGCAGCCAGTCAGGATTCCTGCATATGTGGACACATCTGGGGTTTGCAGACGTATGCAAAGGCGTAGGCCAGCCAGAGTTTCTGTACATGCACAACACCACGCAGTTTGCTAGGCCAATAGACACTTGAAAATCCTCAAAAATATGTCTGGCCAAGAGACAGACAAAAGGACATGTCTGAGGAAACCTGGACAGATAGTTCTGAATCAAGAGCAGAGGAAGCCCATGGTATCAGAGCTGGAAAACAAACACTGCAAACCAGATCCTCTCTCCTGGGGGAGACTTGCACCTCAGGAGAAGCCAGCACTTATATCCCTTGGGGACAAACCCTGTGCCAGAACAGCAGGAGGATGAATACAAAATTTGTGCTGCTTCTGCTTTACTTTCCTGTCCATGCACAGAGGAAGGAAAACCAAGGAGTTGTTCCATTACTTGCAGTTGCCAAGAACAGAGAAAGCAGTTTCTCTCTCTTTCTCCACATATGACCACCACATCAGTTGGCATGGAGGTTTATGAGCTGGGAAGGGAAGGGCGAGCACTCTGCCCTGCCCCTGGGTTTGCAGCCAAAAAGGATTTAGTGAGGACTGCAGAGACCCATGTCTGACTTCAGGCTCAAGTATTGCAGGTTGGCAAGCTCACAGTGAGAAACCTAAAGCCTAACTTTAATGTACAGTTAGGACTTGCCCTTCTAACCTCTATGTCCTTGTCAGAGTTGATGCTTTCCAAGAGTGTAACTCTCCACAGTCAAAGACTCTCTTCTTAACTCCTATTTTTGTTCTTCATTAGATAGCACTAACTTTGACTTTTGAAAGGCACCTGCAATTACCATGCAATCCAGGATGCTCAGTATCACTCCTCAGTCCTCAAAATTTCCTCATTTCTCCTGCCTTTTAAAGTGTTAGTTAGTAAATATTGAGTCCACTAAATGCCAGCTCAGATGATCCAAGACAGGCTGTTCCTGCTCTCCTTTGGCTGTCTCTGGCCTTGGGCCTAGCCCCAGTTCCCTCATACCGGGATAACGTTCTTCCATGCGCATTCTGACAACCGTGACAAATCAGCCTGCCTTACGCCTCTGCCTTCTCTGGGCTGAATTAATCTGTGGCCGCCTGATCATCTGCATCCGCATGCCTTTAAAGCAGAGCTGCGTGCTTCGGTGACATGAATGCTGTCACAGCTCCACCTCTTCCCTTAAGTTAGGGGTTTCAGTGACCTGTGCCTCTTTTGAACTCCAAACTCCAAAGCTTTTGGAGAACTTCAACCATATTTTTGCTTCCCCCTCAAACATCTTTGTTGAGGGGGCTTTATTAAAATAGCAATTGTTTTGAAGACAATGTAACAATCAAAAGAGGAGCCTCAATATCATAACTGCTGCATCCATCTTCATTCCTACCACCAGCTCACAGAACAACAGGAAATAGCCATTTAGTGGTCACATAACCAATTTTAACTAATCTGACCTTTTGTTCGATTCAGTTGCAGAGCCCAAGCCAAGAGCTGTAAAGTGCTGTTTAGTTGGGATGCTGGTGGAAGCAGGAAGGTTTATATCTGCACAGGCCCAGCTGCAGTGGTGTCCGGCCAGGCTCTGCTCCTGCCTCCTCCTGGCACAGGTCTCCCAGCCAGCTCCTGCTCACAGGGGCAGTCTCCAGGTACTTCTCTTTCCCTACATATCTATGAAATTTTGCTTTCCTCCCAAGCTCAAAACTCCTAATTAGCCTTTTAGACCACACACTGGTGCTGTTTGCGAAACATACTGTCCAATTATGGGAAAAAACCTCTAATTCTACTTTTAAAAATATAATGTGGAAAGTGTTTTTCCTCCTAAGTCAGTGCAAAGGAAGGAGGCTGACATGTTCAGCAGAGTTTGGGCCGCATGGAACTGAGCCAAAGGCCAACATGCTTTAAAAAGAAGAGATAAATCCAAAAATGCATTTTAAAAGTGCAAGTCCCCTGCAGAAAGATAGCACGTGCAACATGCAGGTCTCTTTGCTGGGCAGAGCTAAATTCAAAACATTCCTCGGCCGATTTGGTCTGTACAGTTCCTATCTTCTTCTGTCACACATTATTAAACATAGATCTGAAACAGGATCTGGGATTATAGAACAGACTGAACGCAGGACATCAGAAGACACCTGTCCTATAAATAGGAATCATTTACCAATTCAGAACAACACACACATGTTTTGGCAAGCTATCAGCCAATAAAAGCAGAAGCCCCAACATCAGATTCATCCGAGCACTATTATTTTAAACACAGAGCAATGACTTACATCATCACAATTTAACTCCTTGTTTCCCAAATTCTCATCTCATGTCTGCACTGAATCCAACCAAAAATTAACCCTTATGAAAGGAAATCCTTTACCATTCTCTAAATATATCTTTAAAAAATTAGCTTTGATTTGGAGCTGTTAATTCCTTCAGTAGTTCCCCCTCTCCATCGGATCCTGACATCCAAGGATTCCAGCTTTGAAACCCTAAAGTACATTTGACCCAGAAAGCAGACTTCAAGGGGGAAAAAGAAGCTTCAGAAACATACTGGTTAGTAATTTTGCACAACATTGCAGCACAGGTTTCCGATTTGTTGACACACAGGCTTCTACGAAAAAGTAACAAAAACACATGCAGCAATCTGTATAAGGGAACAACATGAAGCGCTGCTTCCAAACAGGTGCAGCTGATTATCTGAGGCAATTTGGTGCCTGAAAAAACGTTATTTTCTTCACAAATTTTAAGAGCACTAAAAACTTCCAGATAATGGGAAGTCCCTGAAGCTTTTAGAAAGTGTTTTCTCATACTCCATACCTGGTATGACAGCTGCTCCTTTGCAGCTATGGGGAGTTTGTGGTTTTCCATTTGTGAAAATTCAAGTGAAATCTATCATTTTTTGGAAAGAGTCTCAGTCCTGGGGTTCTCAAATATCTTTACAGGTTGAACAATTGGAAAGGATTCAAGACTCCAATCAGAGCTTGAATATGTGGAAATATTTAACTCTCTAAGAAACAGTATATAAAGTAATCTGTTTCTCTGCTTGATGGCTATTTCAGGATTGACTAATGATTTGTCTTGTTGCCGAACACCACGGAGATGGCTCAAGAGGATAGTTTCTAGAATCTGAATTTGTTGTATTCTATCAAATGAAAACTATTTCTGCGTCAAAAATTTAGATCTGGGAATTTATATATCGTAAGAGCATAAATGAACATTTGAACACCAGAGCTCAAAAGTAGCTCCACTATATTTATTCAATGAAATGTCTGCTGAATCTTCTTCTAGGGAATGAAGAGACTTTAAAATAAAGCAGAAAAAAAATAAGACTACTGTATTAAAAACACAGGCATCTTTTGGGGGAATTCTTGCATTTCACTTGGTTGGTCTATGGATCCTGCTGCAGGGAAGGATTTGATGGCAGAGAACAAAGACATCTCCGCTATCCTGGTCAGAATGCAACTCCTCTCTGGGGTTTCTTTGGCATAAGGATAAGCAGGTAAGCTTGACTAAATTCAGCCAAATCTGGCCCCAAAAGCCTGGCATAAATCTGATCTTTCTGTAGCACAAGGCAGCAAGGCTGAGTCTAGCCCCAGCAGGTGCTAAGTTCAATTCCCAGGGTCCAAGCTCAGGCCTTTCATTTTGTTGTGAGCAAAGCTATTTGACCAGCATATAGCAAAGGCTAATCTGCTAGCTTTGGTTTCAGGGAGAAAATTATTTCTGTGATCATCTCTTCTCTAGCAAGGGTAATATTCATGTTGCACATGTATTCAGATTATAATGATATAAAGGGCTATTAATGTAATGCAGTCTTGCTTCCTGCTCAATATAGGTTAGAGACCTAACCTAATAATTAGTACATGAAATCCATAACTTCTGTTTGAAACCGTTTCAGCAAGAGTCTTGATTTAGGGCTGACACTGATAGCTAATCCACCTCATACCTAGGCAGAATGTTCCAACATTTATTCTCAGCATTATAAATCTGCACATTATTAGCGCAAGGTTGTCTTGCAGCAAGCTTTAAATCACAGTTCACTTTGTGCCTTTCTTTGCTAGCATTTAGAGCTATCTGCTCTGAACTCTCCGTTCCCCATACTGGTACTTGTAGACTATGATCAAGTTACTTTTTAATTTTCCCTTGGACAAACTAAGTAGATCAATCTTGCTAAAATTCTCTCTATAGCTCTGTTTTCCAGAATTTGGTGACATTTATAGCTCTTTTATGGATCTTTTTCCAATTTGACAGCATTTTTCTCCACGAAATGGAGAATAGAACTGGACACGGCACCCAACACTGCCTCACCAATACAACTCCAATATTCAAGCTTCCCATTGACTCTTGAGGGATTCCAGTCTTATATGGAGAAGAAAGTGACCCATGCTCCCAGCTAATGCTTTTAATTTTTGCTCATGTTCATCTGGCTGTTTGCAAAATCTCCAACTCCTTTTTCATCACCACTTCAAGAAGAGTCTCCACCTTGCCACTTTATCCTATACTTTCTGATCTTGTATCAGAGCATCTTGTGAACATGTGCTCAACTACAAAACTATCAAATGACACTTCCAAGCTCAGAGTTGCACAGCACTTGCTGCCTCAGGAACTTATGAAGGCCAAGCAGCAGACTTGCATGCCAGGTGACCAACAGAAATACAAGATAACTGAGGGCTTCAGCACCGGCAGGACAAAGAGTAGGAGATAGAATATATTTAATAAATACTGCTCTAATAACTATGTAGGACTGGAGAGGCAGTGGGAGGACAAGAGAGCAAGAGCACTTGCACTGCAAGACCCACTGTCAGAAGCAAGACTCAGGTGCAGAGCACCCGCGAGACAAAACCTGGGAGAGGAGTATAGGCTCGACAGTGAAAGGGAAGCCAACTTCAGACCCTCCTTGCACAAACCAGCTTGCTCCCTGCAACCTGAGCACAACTGAGAGCAATTCACTTCAGACACACCATACCCAAGACTCCCTGGCTCCTCTAGAAGTGCACCCTCGCTTCCTGCTCCTGCACCACTGCTACCTTTGAGTGGACACACAGATAGCAGCATCCTCAGCCTCCAGGGGCAAAGAGATGCAGGATAAGTGCCACACATGCACACAAAGGCAGGTTGCTCAGCAAGGCACTAGCCCTGAGCAGGACCATCTGCAGCCTACATGCAAAGCCTCCATACATACAGCACCAGCAACACTGGCAGCTTTGCTGCCGTGCATGCACATACTCATGGTCATAGTCTACTTCCAACCTTATGACTGTTTTGTATCACATATGATTCTCTCTCTCTCTCTCTCTCTATATATATATATATAGACACACACACACAAATATTTTTACATATATGCGTGTTTAGACCCACAGATTTTTTTGAGAAAAATATATGCACCAAGGAACACCTAGGATCAGTTATGGAAGGTCAAGAGGCTTCCAGAGAAGTAATTTCTGCCATTGGTACAACTTACTTTGTCAAAGCAGTAAGCAATTTATTATGTCCCTTCTTTTTTGTTCTTTTTCCCATTAGCCTCCAAAAACAAAGTCCCAGAGCTGAATCAGCTTCTGCTTTTAGAGTCTCCATTCAAATAGCTTCTACAATTCCCATCTTTCTCTCTTTACATTACAAATATATAAATAGTCACATCGTCATGAGAGGCAAGTAGAGACTGACTCTTATGGGTAAAAAAAACAGATGTTTCCCAATCTTCCCTAACCAAGTAATATTTTATATATGGCTCTTCAATGGATTTATAGCCAATGAAGGGATGTTACTACATTAGCTCATGGAGGGGGTGGGTGATAAAAACTGCAAAGGAAGAGCCAGACAAGGAAAAAAGAAGCTATCCAGAGCGCTGCAATTGGAGAAGCATGACAAATGGGCAGCACAGTTTTAGAGGGCTTCGACAGCGAGGCAGATTGCCTGGCTGGGAGTGATTGTCCACAGCTGGAGCATCACAGAGACCATCTGGTATTTCTTAAACATGCTTTCCCCAGGTGATCCAATTCTTGGAGTGCCCCAGCAAAGAGAAGGAAAAAAAAAAATGTGAGTGTCAGCCCCATTTCCAGTGTTCCCCTTGTTCTTCTAAAGAGTTAATAGAATTTGTTTGAAGCAGTGTCTCCTAAGAAAAAATGCCACTCTTTCAAGATAATATATATTTAAATTTAATTCATGGAGATTTTCCACTTAAATCAATTACTGTGTCTCTTGGCACAGCTACCACGTATAAAACTTGATGAAGTAAAAAATAGATCCAAAGTTTCCTTTGAACACCTTGTAACCCACTCCCCCCAACACTGTGAAAGCATGGGCTTCCACCAGCTCTCGCACTTGCCTCCTGCCCACAGCATGACTATACCGAGTCTCAGAAAGAGGCACAGCCAGGACCAAGCCTGCAGCTTGAGCACCTCTTGTTTACAGGATTTTGACCCAGGAAAACGTAAATATATATATACACACACATATATATATCAAAGAACTTGTGAGTTGGTGCAGACATGCCCTGTAACAGCGGGTGCCCTGGCAGTGCAGGCAGCAAAGGCGCTTGCTGGAGCCGCTCGCTCCCTGCGAGGCTGCTGCTCTCAGCCAGGAGCACCAGGAACCAGCTAACGAAGGGAAGCGCAGGAGAAAGCTCTAAATAATAAATGAACAGACAGATGGAAAAGGGGTTAGTGCAAGCAACAGGAGAAGCGATCTCAGGAAGCAAGCAGCGTTCCCACCAGCAGGCAGTGCCCCCACCGAGCAGCGCGGTGCCGGCAGGAACCGGGTCCAGCACCGAGATGATCCCGCTGCTCCCCGCCAAGCCCAACTCCCAGCCGCCGCTCTCCCTACTCCTCTGTTTTATTATCCCAGCCGCAAAGCATGGGGCTGTTGCTGCCTCCTGCGTGACATGCAGAATGCATGTCCTTGACTCCTGACTTCCAAGTGGAACACAAATACCATCCCTGTTTTTGTTTTGTTTTCAGAGGGAAAACGTATAGGAACTGTGAGAGGGCTGAATTTAGATATACTGCCCTCACTACAGTGCAACTTGCTATTTGGTCAAATTTATGGGGTTTTTTGGTTTGTTTTTTGTTTTGCTTTTTACTAAAACACAGCAAGCTCTCACCGCACAGCTCTCCATCCTGTCCACACAGACACTGCTCCAAATGTGCGTTTGAGAAAAGTTCGCAAAACCGGGCAGTCAGAAATGCATAAGCATCATGCTTTAATTTCCCCAGGCTGAGAAAAATTACATGAGCAATTGATGGAGACAAAAATATTAGATGGAAGAATTCAAAAGGAAAATTTAAAGTGTCTTGGTAAAAGTGTTTGACAGCTAAAAAAGAACATATCCAACCAATATGAATTAAGGGAATTTTGGCTGAAAACCCATCCTAATTCAGTGATATAAGCAGCAATAACAAAACAATATAAATCATAATTGTAAAGCTAAAGAAATAGCAACCAACTGGAAATTACAGAGTACAGAAAATTGATAAGGTATTTAAAGACATGAGGGAAAAATTCACACCTTGCAGAGTTAAGGTAATAGTGCACTTTAAACATAGAGTAAAGAAAGGGGCTACAAACAGATGTACAGCCGTCATTATGTGGTCATGGTGAAAATCACTAATGTAATTACAAAACTATAAGCATATATGCCTTTTGAGGGGGGAGGCACAATTATGAACTGTTATCATAAGATGATGATGTATGTCACAGTTTATTAAAAATGGAGGGAGATGTTAGATAACATCTGCTTTAGATAAACGCTGTTAAATCACCCAAGCTGGATAATTTGCACCTAGGAGCGTGCTAAGGAGAACTCTGACCTGTTGATACTAATTTTTAATAAATCTTGGAATGCCGAGAAATCCTAGAAGGTAGGATAGCACTAAACTGTATTGGTCATTAGGCAGGATCAGCTGAACGGGAAAACCACAGCCAGCCAGCCTGACATCAAATCTAGGCAAAAATAATTAAGAGTTAATATGAGAAGCAGCTGATAATTAATTATATTCATCTTGTTTAACTAATTACCAGTCAACATATGTTGTACAGAAACAAGTGCTGTCCAACTGATGTCACAGCTTGATTTAAGAACTTGTATTAACGGAAATGATTTGACATAACTAGATGGATCAAAGTAGGTGACATGACAAAATGCACCCATAGCCATTTTCTGATCCAGCATTCCTCAGAATTTTTCAGTCATTTAGGCAACAATGTAAAACCTTTCAAGGCCGTTTGCAGATAGCACAGTTTAGTAAATAACAAACAATACAGACTACATTTACCTTGTGATCCAATTTGCACAGCTAAATGGCTGCAATCCAACAAAGCATGCTTTAATTCAGCCAAGTGCACAATAATACCCATATGGGAAAGCAATATAGCCCTTATCTGCAGGATGGAAAAGTCCACTTTGCAAGACCACAAAACAAAGCAGGAGCTACAGAGAGTTTTACAGAGCAAAGCTCAAGTTGAAGTAGCCAATTCTATTCAACTCATGAAGGAGAGGGGAAAAAATGTAATATACACACACACTCGTAACTCACCTGCTGCACAAGGGCATTGATCTGGCACAAGGGAAAGAGGGACGTTAATTTGGCAGAGAAAGGCTGTAATTGCTTAAAGTTAGTGATGCACAAAGGCATGATAAAAAGGAAAATGTCATCAACACAGCAGATGAGAACATCACACGAGAAGATGTGGATGATCCTGGGGCCAAGCATAAAACAGTGGGGACAAAACTCGGCAGTAGAGAGGACAGCTAAGCAAGTCTGTGTAATGCGAGGGTGGAAGGAGCACAGACATCATCATGCCAGGGGTCTGCTTTAGGCTACAGCTTTGGGGAGATCAGAAGCACCAGGCTTATTGAGAGCATCTGAAGTAAAGACTTGCTGGTAATTAGGGACCTCTAACTAACCACACATTTGCTGGGAAAGAAAGACAGACTTGCATCAAGTTCCTGGAATGCACCAAGAAAAAAAACTGTGAAAGAAGAGACAGGAACAGAAGTGGCAAAGAGGCTCCTCCAGCTTTGATTCCAATCATCAGGAAAAAATAAAAATAAAAAAATATAATGATAGAAAGCAACACAGGCAAGAAAGTCTAAAATGAGGGCATTCACACTCAGCAGATTTTTTTTTTTTTTGAGCAGAGGGGCACCAAATAAAAAGCTGTGTATTTTAAAGAACAAAAGCTTTAGTAAACTCTGAGGATTGACACATTTTGTGAAAAAAAAATGAGAGTTTGGGAGAGATAGTATTTTGTAAAGACCCAGCAACAAGTTAAAAATGCAAATTGTCCCAATGCAGCAGGGTGATAAGGAACTTGCACATCCGAGCTGTGGGCTCTGCTAGGACTTACAACACAGGGAAGGGAAGTGGAAACCCCACCAAGCTGCTCATGGATGAGCACAAAGAGCAGCTCAAGGGGCAAAGCCCGAGCACCAAGCGTTCAAAAGGAGGTGCTTGCAGCCAGCACTGCAAGCAGTCACAAGACATTTGATAACTACATTAGCAGGGAGAGACAGACCAAAGAGTTCATCATCTCCTGAGCAGGGAGAAAAGGTTAATAGATCGCTGTATGCCACTGAATGCACCACAAGTCCCTGCCGAGGCTGTTAGTGCGTGTCAGCCCTCCCCCCTCCTGCCAAAATCTGGTTTCTGTTAGGTTTATGTGTTTTCTTTATTCTCCGCACAGCACCCAGAACTCGCTGGTTCTGGTAATGACATTACATGTCATGATGTATATATAACTGGTAATTTTGAGATACACAATTTGTAAAATATTTCCTCTTATGAAGCTAGTTAAATTTAATAAACACCAAATACACTAAAAAGCCACATTCCCCACAGTCACACAAAAAAATAGCCAAATCAGATAATGAGAAAGCCAAAGTGTTGCCTAACAGACTAAATGGTGTCACCTGAAAAAGAGATTCACCCTCCTGACCTCTCTCACACTCTCATATGCCGTCAGCACACAAGGAGTTGTAAAACTACTAATTAGGGTAAGAGAAGGCAGGTGATCCCAGGAGGTTGGCTTGCAGCTGTCTCAAGAAGCAAAGAGGTATAAATTGGGACACAAGAAAGATATTTCACAATAGCCAGCAACTTGCAGAATCACACACAGACACAGCTGAAAAGCTGAAGTCTTTTATTGGTTTGGTCTTCACACACACACAAAATGATTAACTATGACCACAGAATTAATGCAATTAAAAGTAACAGGATAAAACTAAATTTTAATAGCATATGAGGAGCACAAAGATTACTTAAATTATTTGATGCTTCCAAATGGTGCCTGAAGTCCCTCAGCAACTCTAAGAACTTTTAAGAGACAAATGATATTTCAGGAGACTGGAGAAGGGCACTATCTTCAACAAGATTTTTTTAAAAAAGAGGAAATTTTAGGCCAACCCTCACAACCACAATTCCTGGAAAAAATTGTGTAACAAATCACCAAACAATCCATCTGTTAGCAAGGACTGGAAAAAAATATGCCACATGAAGCCAACCTGCTTTCTCTCTTCAACAGAGCAAGAAGCTGAGAGAAAGCTATATACCTTTATTTTAGCTAGGCTTTAAATTTCATTTAATGTAACACTTTAATTAACAAATTAGGAAAACAGAATCTAAACAAAACTCCACACAGCTGGTTGGAAAAGTGCACACAAAGGCAGACATGAACATGCAATGTTGTCCCAGGGAAGTCCATGCTTTTACTGGGGGCATGTAGACCCAAGTGTCACGCACAAGATGCACAAAATAGTCCTGCTGCTCTGCCTCAGTAAAGACAGGCCTCAGCTAGAGCCCTGGGCTCATTTCAAGGCAACAAGCTTTAAAAAAAGCAGCGCAGACCAAGTGGAAAGAGCCCAGGGGACATCAACAAAACACAGAACCAGAAGGAAATTTTAAAAGGGCTGAAAGGGACCTCAAGAGGCAGAATCAACCATGCATGTGTCATTCAACTTGAAAATAACATGGCCATGAGGAAAGAGCAAAAGAAATGAAGTTGTTCAGCACAGAGAACAAAAGTCTTAGGGGAAACATGATAACAGGCCTCAAATATGTAAAAGATTTCTGCACAGAGGAGGAAAAAAAATGCTGTAAATTGTTCTTCATATCTACAGGGACTTGACATGCTGTAATAGGCTTAAATTGAAGCACAAGGGTTTTTTTAAATAAATATAATCCATGTAGTTAGTTACATGCTAGACATAATGGCCAAGGAGGATATGGGCTCTCTAGCACCAAAGGTTTTGAGAACAAGGATAAGTTTTCATCTGTTAGGAGTCAATTAACAGTGGTGGCTCTGCAACCTGTGTGATGCCCACACCTCACCACCAAGCCCTGACAACCTACTGGTTTTACACACATGCATCCATGTATTTCAGACACACACCAAATGTGGCTCTCAGAAAACCACATGGCAAAACCAGCCATTTGACATCAGAAAAAGCTCATACAAACAGCTGATAAAGGGAAAAAAATCCCCAGTTACAGGAAAGCGTGATTTCTGTGTCATATTCAGCTCCTCAGTTCTGAGTCTAGTGTCTCAAGAGGGACCCACAAACCACCTCCAAGAGGGAGTGGGTTCTAACTGTTGAACCCTAAAAACCATGGGGTCAATACAGATACTCCTTCTAAGACAGTTTTTTCCGGTCCCTTACTCCCAGAAAAATCCAGTGACTTTTCACAACTGTTAGGTCTACTTCCCTCTTTCCCATAGGGGCTAATGACATCATTGCCTTCCTCTTGCGAACATTTGACCACTTCACCACCAGTAGCTCAGCTGTGGCTAATCAGCAAGACAAACTCAGGGGAAAATATTTACAATATATTTTTAGCTTTGAATGCCACTTTTCCCATTTCAAACCTGAAGAAGGGTTTTTGGCCCCTGAACTTGGTCTGCTTTTTTTCCAGCCCTGTCAGCCCATCAGAATAAAAGACGCTATCTCTACTTACAGACCTTTCTCCAAAAGGAGTACAGGTATAGTTGATTTATCATGGAAAAGGCTAGAAGATGCCCTCTTGAGGTCTTTTTCAGATCTCTTTTGTATAGTGCCATGAATACATATAGTGCCATAAACAAAATGTGCATAATTAAGTAGTCTGTAATAGAGAGAGGGGGAAAAAAAAATCCGCAGGTCTGTAATGGATTTGCTACAAAAATACCAGAAAATACCATCCATAAAGCTTGAGCAATTTACATCGGACCCAGTAAAACAGCTACTACATGCAGTTCTCCCATACAGGCCATGTTGGGTTTATGCTGTTGATCCCTAAAAGATGCCAAAAAGTCAGGAAAGCAGCACTTACCTCTGCAATGAGGCCAGACAGAGACCTTCTCAGGTCCTGTCTCAAAGCAGGATCAGCACCACAAGCCAGTGATAACCCCCTGCACACACCCACAGAACAGTCTCCATGGAGGTTACTTATAACTGGAGATAAAACCATGCATCTGGGAAAAACTCCAGGAAAAAAAAATATAAAAACTAAAAAGCAGAGCAACCTTTCAGCAGCACAGGCACTCAAAGCCCTTTCAGCCCTGCATCCAGCTCTCCTCACAGATCCCAGCACAGGTAGTGTCCAAATCCCAGTCTCCCTCCTGGCCTCTGCAGGATAGGTCCCACAGAGGCATCCTGTTCCAGGACCCCCATCTCCCAAAACAACTGCATTCAGCAGGAACTGCAGCACTGCTGGTCACCGTGGGAGGCTCACAAGTGCAGGAAACACAAATGTCACAGGTGCTCGACCTGAGCCATGTGATCCCCTGCCAAGGAGCGAGAGCAACTGTGGCTCTTGCTGCCTTTGGGGGAGAGGAGAAAAACATATTTCTGCAAGGCAGCTTCTCACTTGCAGAGGTCCTTACACAGATGCACTACCCCAGTCTCCACTCCAAGCCACCCTACACACATTTAACACACAAGGACCCCACCCTGACATTACTGCTCACAAACCCTCAGCTCTGCTCACTGCTGCCAACTCCTGCACATGCCACCATCACTGGAGAGGGCATCATTCGCACTCACATTCCCTCCATCTCAGCCGCTGCACGCACTGGTATTACTCACCTTAGCCAAAAGGTACTTCTGTCTAGGCACCAACAGTTCCAGAAACAACCTTTTCCCAAGAAAGCCTTGCATAGCCTTCACAACCACTCTTATAGAAGCCTCAAAATTAGATGCCAATGTAAAACACCTGACTGCAACTTCAGACCCAAGCAACGACCCTCAGTCTCCTCCTGCAGCTTTGATCTCAGTTCCTTTCAGTTCCCACCTGTTTCTGTTCCCCCAGGTGCTGCTTGGTGGAGCTGGGAGGAGGTTGCTGGTCTCTGTGAAGGTCCTGGGCAGTGTGGAACTTCATGGTGTCCAGCCGGGGGAAACTGTCTTATCCCCTGGGGAGACTTTCATTCCCTGATTCCTGATTTTCGAGGCTGTGTCGCACAACATGACAGGCTGGGGGTGCTCTCACCATGCACACTGCATTGCCTCACATAGTGTGAATGGGACATTGCAGGACAGGCTTTTGATCCAGGGAAGCAATCTGCATTGCAGCTTCAGGCAGAAGGTAGGACAGGAAGAGGAGATGTTTTTCC
Source organism: Tinamus guttatus (assembly GCF_059628265.1). NCBI lineage: Eukaryota > Metazoa > Chordata > Aves > Tinamiformes > Tinamidae > Tinamus > Tinamus guttatus. The sequence goes on from NW_028288848.1 coordinate 7,249,184, forward strand.
CCCGTTCAGTCCAGTGATAATGACAAGTGCAGCAGTGTTTGGTTGCCTTGGGATGGGAACTTCTGAATGCAAATGCACTATTTATGGTTCATGGTTGTATCTTGGGAAGCTCAGTTACACTTAACATTTCACAGAAATGCAGAAGGGGACAGTTTCTCACATATGTCTATTGACCTTCTGAGCAATTCCCTCTTCCATTAGGCTTAAATGGCTTTACTTAATAACAAAGCAGAAATCAGCATATATCCAGTCTTTGAAAGTACAAACACAATACATAAACCCAGCATGAATTGGCACTGCAGATGGAGGGTTTCACACTTAATCTGCTAAAGTTCTGCCTGCTACTGCCCTGCTCCCCACAAGCTCACTAATACCCACATGTGCCTCACATCTCTCCTGTCCCAGGCCATCTCCTCGTGTCACACACACTGATGCCCATAGCTCTGGGGCTTCCAAATCATCTGAATGTGACCTGGTCCTTTCTTCCAAGGACTGCAAAGCAAGGGAACCAACTGTAGCTATTGCAACTTCTAATCCTGCAGATACAGGCAGCTTGCTCCACCTATTTGATTTGAAAAGAGCAGATAACTGTTTCTACAAAAGGACTCGTGCTCCTCAACTATCACCTCAGCGGGCCGGGCTCAGACAGCAGGTCGCAAAGAGAAGCAGAGAAGTCCAGGCACTCTCCTGCTCTACCATGGCCTCTCTGAGAGCTCAGGAGATGCTGATCTGGGAAACAAGACACCAATTTCGGAGCAGCAAGGGGAAGCAGTGGAGATTAATAAGCCCCAAAATGTTTTATAGCATTTAAGTAATACTGCCACAGATCAAAGATGATCACTCATCTCAGCGAGGCAGACTCAGTAAGCCTGGAAAGATCACGTACAGAAAACAAATGCAAGATGCAAGAGAAAGCCTGCGGACAGGAGCAGAGGAAAGCTCATACTTGTCTAAAGAAATTGAAGTGGCCTAAGCCAGAGTCTAACATATGTTCCTGGAGGAGCAGGAGCCAGAAAGACTGCCTGGTTTCAGTCAGTCTCAGTTGTGTCTTAGCACATACCAAAAAAAAAAAGCAAAGAACACATTTCATTTTAAGACACTCTCTTACCTTTGAGGTACCTGCTGCTGGGAGCAGCTCAAATCCCAGTACAAAAATGCAGCCCTGCCTGATCATTGAGATAAGGAACATGCTGGAAACTACATGTAGCTAGCAAATATATATGGGAAAGCTCCTGGTTTACACAGGAATGCGGCCAGGGACCTACAATCGCCATGATGCCTCAGGGACTGCTCAGTTGCACTCTGAGATTCTCATTCTTAAATATGAGAGCACCCAGCATGAAAGCCCAAGGGCAATATCAGCGAACCACATGGGCAGAGAGCCTCAGAGGTCTGGTCTGCAGTGTTTCCAGTTGCTCAAGTAACTGAATCACTTGTGAGGAGGAGGAGGAGAAGGTGACTTCTTACCCAAGTCACTACAGCAGTGGCGGTAGTAGCACTGGAATAAGGCTGACTTCATGATGCTCTTCTTGCTCTCGGGTGGTGGTGGGTTAGGTATGCCCTTTCTTCTGGCACGACTTTGGGCAAGATGCTCCATTTATGGTTCTTTATATAAAGTGCTACGGAAACTAGCAATATCAGGAATGCCTCTTGCACGGAGACTTGGGGTTGAACATTCATTCAGTCTGGATCGGGCACTAAGTCCTGAGGCTCATCCACAATACACATACTGCAAGTGACTTGTGGATACAAACCTTCAGGAGAGATTCCTTGTTTGCAGGGTCCCCAATATTTCAACCCTGCAAACTCAGGGATACCTTTCAATGTCCCGCCCCAAGCCAGACCTGCATCCTTGCTCCTGAACCACTCCTCTGGGACCTTGCTGCTGACCTGGGGTCTCCCTATAACAGCATACAAAAAACACTGTGCAGAACAAAAAGAAGTCCTCAAGCAAACTCTGGCTGATTGAATTTTGAAGGTAAGGAATGCCCTTCTACAACAGATGTACAACCCCCTCTGCCCACCCCAAACACCAGATCCATCACAGAGAAGGGAAATATTTACACAAGTTAGTAGAGTTCCAGTTAAATATTATGCTTAGCTGTCTAGAGTCCATGTTCTCAGACTATGTCTATGAAATAAAAGATTAAACTTCATAACAATTATGAAGTTGTTCTGCCCACATTCAGAGGGATTTAAAGGACATTAAAATAGTTCTTTGGGTAATATTACAGTGAAATTGTTCTCTCCCTCCAGGAGAGCCAGAGCTAAAACCTCCTGAACTATCCTGTAAACACACTTGGAAAGGCTAAGAGCTGAGCTGATAAGCAGGTAGCACCTCTGCTCTGCAGGTTCTGTAAAAAATGTGAGCAATGCCTGCGAGCTTTTGAAGCAGCGAGGGAAGGAGGACAGGGGAGAGCAGCTTCTCTTCTCGAGGGAAGTTTGTTTAGTGGAAAGTAAGCAAGTTGTCAGGGGAAAAGCTGACAATGTTGATTCCAGCAGTTGTACTGGGAATAAACAGCCAAGTGGATTATGTTACAGGGAATGAGAAGCAGTTCTGAGGTTCCCATTTAAACGCCGGGCTTTTGGGAATGGTGTGACTCAGCCACGCTCGCCCACGGGCCCGGGGCTCTGAGCCCCCTGCCAGGCCACCTCAAGAGTCCCTCAAGGTCTGGCTGCAGCAGAGGCTCCGGGGAGGCCGGGCTCAGCGCTGCAGGGCTGTCCCCACCATGGGCTCGGAGCCGGGTGCCGAAGCAGGGACGCGGCAGCGGGCGGTGAGGCTGCTCCGGAGCCCTTTCCCGCTCAGAGCCCAGCTGCAGGGGAGGCCGGCACGGGGTCTGTGGAGCTGCCACAGCTCTCTCCTCCTGCTGCCGGGGTGGCCAACCACTGCGGATAGGGTCTGCCTTGGCCTCCCCAGCCAGAGCGGGGGGACCCCCTTTCCCCAAAAGAGGGATGTTTCCCTGCCTTGCAGGGGAAAGGCACCAGGCAAGAGGGGAAGAGGAGCTTGTTTGATTTATTAGTCTCTTCCTCTTCCTTGTCTGTGGCTCATCCAGCTGTAGTGATAAAGAGAACAGCTATGAAAGGACACTGCTGTGATCCCATCCTTCTGCCCACTCACTGCCTGAAGACATCAGTCCTTTACAAGCACCATTAAATGTGTATCCAAAATGTGGCAGTCTCTTCCATCCTTTGAGATTCTGTTCCATGGATAATACAAACAGTTGCCAGAAAAAGAGTATCATCTCAGCTCTGTCTGGGCCATTATCCCTTTATATTTGCTCTTTAATATTTACTGGGTTCACACAAAGTGCATGCTCTGAAAAAAAAAATCAGCTGCGGCTTAAAGGACTCCAAATTTAGTAATTGCTGCAGCCCCATCGACGTGAATATTTAGCAGGGAGATTTCTACAGCACTTCACCTCCTGTGGTATTCTGCTTAGATCAGACTTCAGAAAACGTGCTGTCCTTGGGCACCAAATCTGGAGTGTCTGAGTAGGTGCCAGCTGAAAGGCCTTATGAGTCCACCGTGATTTCCTGTCCATCTCTTCCCTTCCAGTACCCAGTGATCTTGGTGAAAAACAAAGGTGACCTGAGAGATGCTGAAAGGTGAAGCACCCGAGGGTTTTAACAGACCTATGAGTTAGCAAGAGCTAGTATCAACTCCTAGCTCCAGAGCTGGTCTCGCAGCCTTACCTGTTAATGTGAGGTTGCTGTATGTGTTTGAAAACTGCTCCTTTAACAAAACCAAGTGCATCTGAGCTGCCTTTTCCCTCTGTAGCTCCAACATAATGTCAGGGTGCTGGGCGATCTTACAGCCTTTCTGCTTATCCAGGGCAATGTCACTGCGAACAATGTCTACAGCAAAAGGGAAAGAAAAAAAGGGAGATGGCCAAACCTCAGGTTTCATTTTCACCAGATGCTTGGATAAGAACCAGCCAACATGACAGCCACACAACCATCACTCAGCATAAGCAACCCCCCAAAAGGGTCCAAATCCATTGGGTCCACCTATCCAATGAACCTGCTCTGCTCTAGTCTCCTTTGCTCCCACAGAAATCTCGAGTCAATGGCTTTAATATGCTAATGCAACCTTTCCCCTTTCCATCCTTTACGTCCCTAGAATCTGATCTCTTATATTAGGAACTCTCCCTTGCTGGAAAGTGCTAAAGTCACCCAAAACTTATATTACCTCCTTGTTATGGATGCCTGTGACAATAAATAACAAGAAGAAATAAATCCCTTTCTGGTGGCTCACTGGTCACCATTTCCCCTTGCTTGCCCAAGGGATGGTGAAGAAGTCTTGCTCATGCACTGTTTATCTTCGCTGCAGCTTTCACCACTAGAGTTAGGTCAGCATGGCTTATGATATTTGAAGAGCTCTCTGTATACCTCTAACTCCACACAATCAATTCAAGATGTAAGAAGCTTAATTAACAGTTAGATTCACTTCATACGAACATTTTACACATCACATTGTGGAACATGAATATGGTATTTCCTCTCCTAGAACTACTCACCTGCAGGGGAAACGCAGAGATGGAGGTATAGCAGGGGAGAACGGAAGTCAGGTTAAATGTGGCCAGTGTCTAAACAGTGGAAAAGTGGTACAAACCAGTCTCTGAGAAGCTGTTTCCTGTATCTAATACTCTCTAACCAGCTCAGATGCCATGGGCGCCATATGCAACACTTAATTGTTACAAAACTTTAGGTGTTCTGAAGTGAAAATGAATGATGAAAGTTGGAGTTCTTTGATTGCACTGTATGAGGCCACCCTTTGCATCGTCTGATTCTCATGTAAGAGTTTATTTTCAGAAGAGTACCATCTTGCGCCATGTACATTCTCCCACTGCATTACGTTAATGCAAATCAAAGAACACCAAAACAGTCATGTTCCTGTATTTTAAGGAGTCAAATCTTAACCTCAGCAAACCTAGATTCAAAGCTCTGCTATGTCCAAGGCAAGTAGAAGAGTGAAAATTATATTCTTGTCCGGTCTCTGAGCATCATCCTAGAGCTACTGTGTCCTACTCAGGTTGAGTCTCTGTCTGTCTTGAGTCTAACACAACCTCTCCTCCAGCTGCAGCCAGTGTCTCAGAAGTGGAGATATGGTAACATCCAGCCATCGTGAAAATATGGCTCAGTACTTTCACATCCAGCACAGGGGCTTCAATGCATAAAGAAGAGATGGAGCAGGAGGAAAGAAGAGCATGAAACTGTATGGGAGCTTATACCAAGACCAAAGATCCAGGGGGAGTCTGAGAAGTCTCTCAGTGGGTCAGACATAGTCAGACTAGTCAGGAACTGGCCCTAGGGCTGGAGGTGCCGGGACAGGACCTTGGAGAGTGCAAGGGGACGCCGAAGCAAGGCCAGAGCGACACCCCCACCTCCATCGTCATGGACCACAAGGCACAGCAAACACAGGCTGGTGCACACGGGGCAGCTGAGGGAACCAGATGTTGGATTGCAGGGTGGGAGCAGTAACTGGAGTGCTGCTTTTAGGGGCTGGTATTGCTGTAATAGGGATGTATGAGGAAATCAGACCACATTTATAACCTCCCCATCAAGTCTTTTCTTAGCCACTGAGGTCTGGAAGCAGGTGTGCAGGGCACAGAAAACAGGGACATTCTTCTTGCAGTCAGAAGTTCATGGGACTCCCACAGCACTCTTTAACCTCCCAGAAATCTGCTACTGGAAACATTCAGGAGACAGAGGCAGGATGGTCCTTGCCTCCCAGAGCAACAAAGGACCCAAGAGGTGCAGGACAAACAACAAACAAACAAACACAAAACAAAACAAAAAACAGTGGGCAGATATCTGGGATATGGATATGCAGCTTCTCAATTAATTCAGTGCCTGGTCCTCCATCCCCTGCCACCCTGGCCTTCCAAAGCTGCATCTCTGCATTGCTCTTCTGCACCAGCAGCACAGAAGGCTGGCAGAGTGGCAGGGCACAACTGCTGGAGATGGTGGGGGAAATTTTGGGCAGAACAACCCAGGGAAAAGAGCCAGCAGGAAGGCTGCAGCCATTGAATTTAAAAGCAAAAGAGAGAAAAGGGAAAGAACCAAGAAACGTAGCAAGGAGAATCACCACAGGGTGCACCAGGCAAGGCAGCCGCCACTCCAGGAGAAGGACACTGCTTTACCAATATGGAGCAGCAATTAAAAAAAAAAAAAGACAAAAGAAAAGAAAGAAAGAAAAAAATACCAAGCAAAACAAGAAACCAAACAGCTCTTGCCAGAAGTGCGAAAGAAGAACTCCAGATGTGGAAGCCCCAGAGGACGCCAAATGGTTTCCAAAGACGGCAAACCGCGAGCTCTGCCTCGAGAGGGACCGGGAGGGCTGCAGCGGTGAGGCGGCCCCGGAGCTCCCGGGCCGAGCCGGGCCGAGCCGGGTCAGTACCCTGGCCAGCTCAGCGTGCCCCCGGCCCAGCGGCGCGGCGCGGCTCGGCTCGGCTCGGCGGAGCGCGGCAGCCCGGGGCGCCCCGTCGCGGCCGCGGGGCCGGGGCCGCAGCGGCGGCGGCTCCTGCGCGGGGCCGTGGGGCCCGTCCGCGCCGTCCGGCGGCGTCGCGGCGCTGCCGGGCTCCGCACGCCGCGGGCTCCCGCATGCAGTATGAAGGGAGCACACCCGTGTGGCGGGTCAGGTGAGCTGCGCCTGGCGCCAGCCGAACCCGGGCCCGGCCCGACAGGCCGGCTCGGCTGCCCGGCTGTCCCCAGAGAGCCACCGCCAAGCGCGGGGCCACCCTCAGCACGGAGGCGACCCGAGGGAAGTCTCTGCCCGCAGGCAGGGCACGCAGGGTGAGGGGCAGTAGGGCTCGCCCTTCTTGCCTCCCCATCGTGGTGCCCAGCACCAAGAGCAGCTGAAATTTCAGCCTCCTGCAGGAGCCTCTCCTTCGTCAAGCTGGGCAGCTGCTGAGGAGGTCGAGGTCTGGGGAACTCAGGATGGCCCTTGACAAGTGCTTTTTGTTTTTCTGAGTGCCTGTGCATTCCTCTGCTCCGCTTCAGGATCTGTATGTCTCCAAAGCTTCAACGCGTGCTACCTAAGAAGATCATTGTGAATCTACCAAATGGAAATTTTTAGGAACAAGTTAGCAAAACACCCATGAGGAATGACACAAGTGCAGTGATCCCATTTCAGGGCAAGGCAGAGGACACACTAGCTGAGCTCCAAGAGTTCCTCTCCGCGATTCCTTTGGATCTAGTGGTTGCATTAACCATTTCCCACCAGACCTGTACCAGGCCACTGAGCTCCCAAGCCTGCAGCAGAGGCATCCCTGCTTGGCAGAGCAAGCCTCTGTCCCCAGGAATTCACATGGGATCAGCATAGCTGGTGTGTAAGTGCCTTAGGAGACTTGCTCATGTCATTAAGCAACTATGGGATATTAAGGAAAAACCACTGATGGGGATGGCAAAAGATAGGATTGGAAAGATAAACTTGTACCCATACTGTCAAAATGGTGTGCCCTAAGTGCAAGAAGAGGAATAACTCCCCTTGCAAAGCATGTGCAAGAGTGACACTGCCACAGCCATCATGACACCAGCCAAAGCTATAGCCATCGATGCCCGGGCACCAGAACAAGCTAAGGTCAAAAATCCTCCTCCCCTGCCTGTTTGTTTGGGTCTTAAAGAAAATCTAAAAGAAGAGTCAAAAAAAAAAAAAAAAAAAGAACTAATGTTTTGTTAACAGGAAATCAATACTCTTACTCTGGAAAAAAAAATAAAAATGGAATACTGGAAAGTGACATTACAGCAGAAATTAAATAGATATTTAACTGGCCACCAGGAAAAACTCTTATGAACTGCAAGTTGCCAAGCTTATAAAAGACCTCCTTTTTAAATCAACATATTTAAAAATGCTTTAAAATGAGATTTGTTTTTGCTGAAATTACTATAAAATGACCAGTGACTGTGAAATTGGGAACACAACTGTTTTAATTAGAAAGCTGAGAGATTTCTCAAACCAGAAGATGCATCTTCATCACGTCTGTCTTCAATAGACAATACTTAGACAGATTTGTCTCATTCCTTTCTTTTATTTTTGTTTTTCTAGGAAACTCCCTGGCAATGATTTCCACAAGCCATTTAGTACTGTACCAAAAAACAAAAGTGTTTGCTTTATATGTAATAATTCTGTTTGATGAGCTTTATTTCTTGTGCAATGAAAACAAGGAAATAATCCTTATCAAATTGTCTTCCCTGTGTCTCTGAGTTAATAACATTTATCATACCCTCAGTCATTTTTTCCAAGTTAGGAAAAAAAAAATCTACAGCTGAAAGCTGTGACTTTGATCTCCTCCATCACCTTACTCGATATGTATATATTCTATGCATTGATTAATACATGATCACTCTATAGTATGTGTAGTGGTATAAGAATTCTCTCTATGGGTTTCTCTGATCCTTTCCTAATATTTCCTAACAGTGGATTGCCTCTTTTACTGCCCCACGTGTTTTCAGAGAACAATATGTATTAAATTCAAAACATTTTTCCTGAATAGCAACGGCTAATTTAGAGCCTGTAGTCGTACATGTAAGGTTACATGTGTTTCCCCCATGCACACTACTTTGCATGGATCAGTAATAATTCTTAAAAAGAAGGTGCAGATCTGTAGCATGGAAATAATGTGGAGCGTGCAAAAATATGCATTTTTAAGAGAATTTAGGATGCCTCCTAGAAATAATCAAACATATGACCAGCTGTAGAGCAATAAATAGCTAGAAAATCAGCGTCTAACAGTTTGCTTGCTCCTTTGCCTGTAGTTATATAACAATTTTCATACATGAGCTCAGCAAATGTTAGAAATTAGCAAAATAAATGGAGCTAAGAAACAAGAAGGCTTTGGAAATATTTCATCCAGAGGCAATTCCTGCCTCACCTTCTGTAAGGTGATTTCTGTGGCCTTTCTTACTTGTCAGGAAAAAAAAAAAAAAAAAACTAAATACAAGGGCACCTCACACACAAATCTCTGCCATTCCAAACCGGTTGCTGCATTTTTGCTGCAGGCACAGTCCCTGGGAACCCAGCACACGCGCCAAGGTGCAGAGCTTTCCAACAAGCAACACGAGATCTGGTGCCTCCTTGAATACCCAGGGGCATTGGAGGATCTGCAAGTCTTTGGGAATGACCCTTGCACTGGCTGAAATGCTGCAACCCTTCCAAAGGAGCTGTGTTTTAAGTGCTCAAAGATCTCCATGGTCATAAACTTTTTGAAAGACATCTAGACACAAAAGAACAGGATGACCAACAGAAGTATTTGCCTAGCTGGGACCACAAGAAGGTTTCCACGGTGACCAAACTGTTACTTTCAACGGTCTCATGTGTCAGGCACATGACGAGAGCAGGTAAGAGAGAGCTCTTTCCTCTGCAAGCTCTGAAGGGACGGATGCCTGAACCTTCAAGGCACACTTAGATCATGAAGGCAGACAAAACAATGCTCTGGATGAACAGGAAGAGAAAATTTCTTAGATAAAGCAGAGCTTACTTTCTCATTTTTTTGATGTATAACAGCCTGGTGCAAGTCATCCAGATACATCTGCTGCAGTCTAAGGGCAAAATTTCACGAGTTGTCAGTGACATAGGGACAGTCCCAGCCACGTGGCAATATCCCTTCCTCATTCTGGCTCTGGTATCCTCAAAACCCTGATGAGCTGATCCTGTTCATCAAGTTAACACAAAACCAGTCACCTGTGTTCCTGAATTAGTTTTATGCTGCCTTAGCAGCAACCAGCTCATCAGAGGATGAGAAAGGCATCAGAGCCAACGCAAGCAGAAGGCTGCAACCTGGAGCCAAAGCAAGGCATGAGAACCAACCCTTTTGGTGGCAGAGAGTCGAGAGAAGAGCTGATTCACCACCTTCACAACACCGTTTTGTAGAAGCTTAATCTAACCAAGTCTGAGCCTGCTGTAGTCCTGCTTTTCACTGTGTGCTTTCCTTTCCTAGTGCTCTCATCCATGCCTCCACGATCACACACTTACTTGGTTCGAGCAGCTGAACCAGCTGAAGGGCAGGCTCTCCACACTTAGTTTTTGGCCATTTCAGTTCCCTGAAGCAGCTCACCATGAGTTCAAGTTTGAGACACAGGAGCAGACAGGAACATGTCACAAAGGACCAAAAGGTGGAGGCAGCAGCCCTGGCCCCTGCAGGACCGCACACCTCCACATTAGGAACTACTCCTTGGCAAGTTTTCACCCCAAGATCATTGCAGCACATGGCAGTGCCACCTGGTAAATGAAGGAACATCTGTAATCACCTCAAACGTAGGCAACAGAAAATGTCACTTTTATGCTGAAAGCAAATTATAAATGACTCCTCATCTGTATGTTTGCTGTCTTCATTTCCACTCACAGTCTAAGAACCTTCCAACTCTAAAAGCCCAATATCCTAGGAGTAGTCTGTGCAATAGAGGCTTTGCAAGGGTGGATGAAGTGATATGCCCACTTGCTGCACAAGTCTCAAGATTCAAATACAACATCAAGTATCCAAAGGTGCTGAAGGGGCCAAACTGCAGGGTCAATCTCCGGCTTCCTTAGTGGAAAGGATGTTCACAAAATCTGTTAGTCGGGCCTAGGTTTTCCCCCAAATGTGATAGAATCTCCTGGTGAATATGAAAGGCATAAGGAATATGGCTTTTCCAAGGTTTTTGTAGTAATTGGCCACATTTCCAGATGCCCAGTATACTCTCTCTCAAAAAAAAAAAAAAAAAAAAAAAAAAAAAAGAAATACTGGAAGTCCTGGAAATAACTTACCAGCAATTAATAGTGGATTTTTTTTTTTTTTTTTTTTTTTTTTAGAAATGTGCTGTCCATATGCACAGTCATGCTGAGAGGACTTATACACTGGAAGCTCTTTAGCTCTGAGTCTTTTCCTGTGCACTACCTACAGTATGTATACGTGCTCGCTCTCCCCTCTCCTTCCCACGGTGCACACAGGGCAATGCTGGCTGTGGCGGGGAAATGTCCTTTGATCCCAATGGACTATAAAAACCCCAGGGGACAGACTGGAGGAGCTGTAGTAACCATGCATTTGGGCCAATGCAAAGTGAAGAGGAGCATCTTCCCTTTTCCTCTTGAGTTTTCCCCCATGTACACATACACAGAGGGGGAACTCCGAGCAATGTTTATGTCACAGGAGTTTATCTGAGGCTGATCTTCATGCCTTCAATATAAGAAGTCCAGAACTACCCTGTAGATGAGGAGACTCGAGACCAGCCCATAAAATTCATGTCATGGATCTGAAGGGAGCTTTCAAAATGGGCTCTAAGGCTTCAGCGCCTGCAGCACCCCTTGCTGATTCAAAGGAAAAGGCACCATGTTTCCATACCACAAGGACACATGCAAGTCACATTTTGGCAAGCCCACTTGGGGGAGGTTCTGTATCTAGACTAGAGATGCTGAGAGTCTGAGTAAACGGGTAGCCTTACATGCTTATTCCCAAAAGGAGCTGCTCGAGTCTTTTCCCCTGGAGATATTTTTAGTTTATTGTCCCATTCCTCAGAGCCAGCTGGCCTTTGGCAAGGACCAGGGGAGGTAGCTGAAAGAAGAACCTCAATGGAGTATTTGGTACATGATCCAATAACAAAGAGAAGCAAGTCTAACCATGAGACTTTGCATCTTGTTACTTGCCCAGACATCAAACATGTGCCCGTGACAGGAGAAAATACATCTTGAGATAACGCATTACCACTCAGCACAAATGGTGAAGAAAAACAAAGTCATTGAAGCAAATGAAGAAAAGCATCACTGAAGGGAGAGAAAAGACCTTCTGCAAATGTTACTCTTCTAGATCACAGAATAGTTGGAAGGGGCCTCTAGAGATCATCTAGTCTAACCCCCTGCTCCAGTAGGGACACCTAGAGCACGTGGCACAGGGTGGCATCCAGGAGGGGTTTGAAGATCTCCAGAAAAGGAGACTCCACAACCTCTCTGGGCAGCCTGTTCCAGGGCTGTGTCACCCTCACAGTAAAGAAGTTCTTCCTCATGTGGAGATGGAACTTCCTATGTTTCAGCTTGCACCCTTTCCCCCCTGTTCTGTCAAAAGCCACCACGGAGAAGAGCCTGGCTCCATCCTCCCTACATTCACCCCTCAGGTACTTGAACATGTTGATCAAATCTCCTCTCAGTCTTCTCTTCTCCAGACTGAGAAAATCATCAAATGTCAAAAAAAAAAAAATCTGATAAAGCCTCATCCTTTGGTACCACATGTGTTGATTTTTTAAACTAACTTCAAGCAGACAAATGACCTATGCAAGAAGGGTCGACTCTGGGACTGACTGTACAAGGCAAGGGCTGCATGGGATGGCTGCTGCCTCGTGTACACTATATATGGGGTAAATAACTGGTAAATAACTTTTTTTTTTTTGGCAGTAGCATTTAGCAAAGCTCAGAGACACCAACATAGATGACAATACCTTGTACAGACGTTGTCTATTCTTCTGCCATCAGGAGGCACTGCACATGCTGCAGGTCTCCTAAACCATTTATGATAGGCAATCGCTTTTACAAGTTGCTTTGTCAGGTATAGACAAATTTTGTCACCAGGTGACAAAATTTCCATGCCAGCCTTACATGTAGCACTCAAGCAAGTTGCCTCATGCACTCTCTTCACAGGCTGCCACCACAGACTGGGTAATGCTCCCCACGTTACCTTAGCTGCCCAGAGAAAACTCCTTTGGACTGCTGTGAGGCAGTTCAGCATTGTGGAGGAAAGACACATCTGGTATTATGCAATCAGTGCTTCTAGGAAAAGTTGGTACAAGTAAAGAATGACCCTGAAGCTAAAAGAATCACTTTATTACAGGAAAATGAAGGATGTTCTAGATACAAGTCAAAACACAAGCTCTCCAAGGAAAAAAAAATCAACCAACCAAAAAAAAATCTTCTGTCAGTAAAATATGCTGTTGAAGGACTAAGTTGCCACTGCTAAACTTGTACCAGCTACAGAGCTGACCCCAGCCATGCCATACCCCACTCAAATGCCTGAATGAGACCCAGGACTGTGGGCCATCACTAATGCCCTGCTAATGATCAGGTCTGTGACACCGGAGTCCAAGTCCGGAACACCGCAGACTTAGGAAGGTGAGACAGATCCCTGCCCTGCACTGGCTCCTCATCTCCAATGGGGGGCTGCTGGGACACCCTAAGAAGACATCATTTAAGAGAAGTGTGTTTTTCTTGCAAGCTCAAGGCTTACAGGGATGTCAAAGCAGGATATGAGGCTCCCTGGGGCAGTACCAATCCCCACAGCTGCCAAAGAAGGCAGAAATCACAAAGTCTATGAATTTAATTAATACACCTTGGTATCTAACAGTGTGTGCATTTAAGAGGTGTCTACTGGTGCCTACTATTTACAATTATCAGGTTCACTTGACCTTGGGAGATATAGAGAAAGAATTGAAAAGAGGGAAGGAAGGGGAGGACGATGAAGATGATGGGCCAGGGAACTCAAAGGTGCAGATCTAGGTAAAGGAGCCTAGGCTATGTGGACATAATGCATGGCTTTCTAGAGAAGAAACAGATATATTTAAAATGGATGGAAATGGAAGAGTAAGGAAAAACTCTGAAGTCAGATCATCAGGACAGAGGAGTATCAGAGGGTACAAAAGACCATCAAAAGTAAGGAACGCCTGATCTGGAGGACAGCAGGGAGGAAGAAGAAGAGGGAGGTTATAGCAGAAAGGTCCCTGTGCAGAGATTCATTCAAGAAGAATGATCACATTCATGTTAATCGCGTCAACAAGGATGACCACATCCATGAAGGCAGCAGCAAAGCAGCTTCCGCTGGCTGCCTGAATGCCTTGCAGGAGCACCTTGGGTTGTCTCACAGCTGCCCGGGAACAGCACTCACAGAAGTCACTAACGACTGTGGTTCTCTAAGCAGTTGCATTCATACGCTCATCTCTCCCTCCTAGTCCTGCACCCTATTGAGGTGCTGCGGCCAAGAGGGAAGCGGAGAACACAACATGTGCACTTCCTTCCCCATTTATGTTCAGGCCACATGGGAACATGAAGCACATGAACACTACTGGGGTCTGCAGAGCAAAAATAGACACTGAGTTTAAGGGCCTGGAGTCCACACGCACTCACAGCACCAGTGTGCAAAAAGGCAAAACTTAAATGAGAGAAATGCTGAGCTAGCCCTAGTTACATCACTAAAAACACAAAGATGATGGTTCAGACCTCAAGATTCAAAGATTTATCTTCAATCACTCTCACTTTTTTGTTCTTTTTTTCCCCCTTTTTTTTTTTACTAATCAAGCCCTCATGACTTCTTCCTCACTCCCATCTACTGAGATTTAGAGAGGAAATTTCAGAAAATAGATATGAAAGCACACAGAAAACAAAGACACCCAGGATAACTTGGGGAGAGGGGTGGTAGCTAGAAGGATGCTTGCTGGCCTCCCCTGTGTCTTTGGACACTGATTTCCATCTTTTCTTTTTTTCCTGTGCTGTCTGTTTAGAACACACATTCCCCAGCACAAGGGCAGCTGGTTGCACATTTGCTCTTGCCCTGATCCCAAGTGCCCCGGGCAACCCACAGATGAGGGAGTGAAAACCAGACCTGGGCTCTGAAAGGAGAACATGGCTGCTAAGATGCAGCACAGCGGGGCAGACGCTTGCAGTGGCATGAGGATTTCATTTGGGGGAACCAGATTCCCCCAGCGAAGCACTCGCTACAGCCTCAGCACAAGAAGGTGAGAGCTACCAGCAATTCTGGCCATGGCGTTTGCACACAGATCTTAAGAACAAATAAGAAAGCTTTGCTCCCAGGCAGGAAATCCCTTTTACCACACCTTTCTGATTTACACTGATGCTTGATACACACCACATGTGTCCCCTCCTGCTCTCACCCACATTTGCAATGGTTCTGTTCCATATTTAAGTGATGAAAAGTTAAGACCTGTGGTTACAACTTCTATGAGAAGCTTCATTTTGAAAGGCTGCTACATTTCAACTTTATTGCCATGAGGAAAACTGGGGAAAAGAAAGAGGAAAAGAAAGAGGGAGAAAAAAATCGCTCCATCCCTAACATGAAAACTGTCGTGAAGACGTTTAGTAAGTGTAAGTTTTCTCCTGCAAGCTGTTGAAATATTGACCTTTGGGCTGAAGAAGGAAAATTGATTCCCACAAATGGTTTATATGAATCCCATGTACAATCTCATGCACTACACTTTTTTTTTTTCTTCTGTACAAGGTCAGCTGCCGCAGGTTTGGTCGGCATTTTTGCCTGAAGCTCATCTCAGTAGGCAGAACTTAAACTCCTTGCCCGAGATGTTACAAGCGAGATGTTACAAGAAGAAAAATAAGTAGTAACATCGAGATCACTTCAGCGAGGAGACCGAGTGAAATAAAGAGTGTGAAAACCTACCCACCTGCCTGCGTTTGGGAATACGGGATTTTCATCTCAGTGAGATCAGATATTATGTGGTGGAAGAGCAGGAGTGAGCCACCAGAAAAATAGCAAATGCATCTGCTTTTTCCTTTCGGTATTGTGCTATTGACTAGATCTCTGCAAAACTTTCACTTTTCCACAGGCCTGCCCACTGGGATCTGCCTGGCACTAACTGGCTTTCAAAATTACTTATGAAAATATCTCCAACTCTTTTTAAGCCTTTACGTAATAATAATAAAAAATGGTTTTTTAAATTAAAAAAGCATTCATTGTTCATTTATTATTCATTTTCTGCACGCATGCTTTGTATTTCACTTTCTAAAATAAATGCTTCGGGACAGATTTGGCCTATTTTTTTTAACGAAGTTTCTTTGTGTGAATTAAGGACTGCAGAAGGTGAGGAACCTTTTGTGCAGTTGCAAAAGGTTTGGGGCGGAGGGGAGAAGCGCGGAGCAGCAGAGAGCCGGCAGCGAAGCGGCTTTCGGGAGCCCCGCGGGCGGCGGAGCGGCGCGGAGCGCAAGGGGGGCCTGTGGCGGAGGGGGACGCGGGGCTGCCGCCAGCCCCGGGGGGCACCGGGCAGGCACGGAGCGATGCGCGCAAAGGCGGCCGGGCGCTGCCCGGGCTGCGGAGCGCGGTACCCGGCGGGAGCGGGGGAAGGTCCCTGCGGGCAGTGCAGGAGGCAGCGGAGCAGCCCCGCTCCCCGGGCGGATTTTGGCTCCCCAGGGCCACCTTGTGCAGAAGCGGCGCCGAGAGCCGGCGGGCGGGCACCGCGGGGAGCGGCCTGCGAGGGAAGCGCGGAGGCTCCGCGGCGCCTGCCCCGAGCGCGCGTCGCCCGGCGCGGGGAGAGGGTCGGAGCCCGCGGGGGCCGAGGGCGCAGCGCTCACCGTCCTCGTAGTTCTTGAGGTAGTAGTCGGGGCCGGGCCCGCCGCGGGTCTTGGCCGGGTTCTTCACGTTGTGGAATTGCAGAAAGTCCGTCCTCTTGCCCGCGAAGCGCAGAAAGGCGGGAGCCAGGCCCCGCGCCAGGGTCACCAGGCGCCGGGAGCTGTGGGGAGCGGGGAGCGCGGTTCAGGGAGCGCCCGCGGCGGGGAGGGCGCAGCGCGGGGCCCAGGCGGGCTCCCCCCGCCGCGGCCCCACCTGGCGCGGAGCGGGCGGCGGGCGGGCACCGGCACCGCGGCCCGGAGCGGAGAGCCGCGCTGGTTGCTGACGGCCGCCTGGCTGCCCCGTGGCAGGCGGGACCCGGCACCCCCGGACAAGTGCAGCGGTCCGGGAGGCAGAGGCGCTCCGCCGCCGCGCAGCTCGGCCGCGCCGGGCAGCACCTTCCGCGGGCCGAGGAGAGAGCGGAGGGAGAAGAGCAGCGAGCCGGCCGGGCGCGGAGCCTCCTGCGCCTTCCCCCTTCCTCGCCTCGCTCGTCTCCCTTGAGCCGCAGCGGGCAGCCGAAAGGACCCTCGGAGCGGCGGTGCGGACCCGCCGCTCTCCCTCCCCAACTTACCCAGCAGGGAGAAGGCTCGGGCCGTCCCTGCGCCTCCGGGCCGCGCACCTCGGCACCCCGGCGGAGCCCAGAGCAGCTGCAGCCCCCACCCGCCCCGCTGCGCCGGGGCTGGAGTCCGGAGAGCTCTGCAGACCTGGCCGGCACCCCGCTCCCCGCCCGGCAGGTCCTGGGGCAGGCTCGGCTCGGCAGGAGGCCCCGCTCCTGCTTCTGGGGTTTTCCCTGCGCTGCCTCGGCCCCATGTTGTGCTTTTTTTTTTTTTCGCAGAGAAGTGGTTGTTGGAGCGAGGGGAGCACGACATTTTTGCAGTCATTACTGATAAGTCTCTGAAATGCTTTCTCCATTGCAAACATGTGCATCTTAATGGAAACCATGGCCTCGCTCCCCCCGCCACAACAAGCGCCGCCAGCCGCGTGGAGCCGGGCCGGGTCTGCGTGGGCGCCCCGCGGGCGGCGTGGGGAGACGCCGGGGGGCTCCTGCCTTACCTTAAGAAATCGAGCCAGCCATCATGAATGATGGAGGGGTCCAGCTGCAGGGAGAGGAAATTCTCACTGATTATCCTGACAGGGCTCTTGGTGTTGACATCAAGGAGAATGAGAGTTCTTCCCTTCACACCAGAAGGTTTCTCCACCGGCAGCGCTCTCCTGTCCCCGACCTGGGAGGACAGCGAGAAGGTGGCCATGAGCGCCAGCCCAGGTGCCATCAGGGCTAAGAGCCCGGGGGGACAGGAGCTTGGATAGGGCATGCCGGAGAGCAGGAAACCCCTAATTAACTCGCTGTCTGCAGGGGCTCGCTGGTGGCTAATTGTCCTTATCTAAAGTGTGGGGCGCTCTGCCTTTTTTTGCAATGTTTTGGTGCTGGTGGAGGGGAACTCACGCCCCTGACCAGCCTTTCTCGCTGCCGGTGCCAAGACTCCTTGCAGCCAGCACCGCCCCTTTAAGAGATGCAGGCTCCAGACATTTTTAACTTTTTGAAGGTAAGGGGAGGCTCCTGGTTTAACCCCCTCGTCTCGGGGCCCGCCGGCCTATCTGCTGCTCCGCCAGCACCGAGCTTTCGCTTTGCCCTTGCTCCTCCGAGGGCAGGCGTCCCGTTCCGCGGATGGAAAGCTGAAACCAGGATGGCTCCAGAATGGGAACCGGGAACGGTGCGCGGCTCTCAGCTTTAACCCCTGCACGGCATCGCGCGCCCAGCTCATCTGCGGCACCAGAGACGGCTCAGGCGGTAAGGAAGCGGCGGTGATGCCGCTCTGGACCCGGGGAGGAGGTTAATTACATTCCCAACCGCGGACAGGGGGCTCGACCGTCCCGCCGCGTAGGCGTGGGCTCTGCAGAGGCGAGCGGGACCCACGAAACATGCCGACCGGTGTCAGGGGGTCTGGGCAGCCTCGGCCGCGGCAGCGGGGCGAGACGCCTAGTCTGGAGCGCTCTCTGCGCTCCGACCGCGGAGCGGCCGCCAAGAGCCCAAGGCCCGGAGCTGCTCGCCCACCTCGCCCGACGCGGCGAGGAACCCAACGCCGCCGCCATGCGTAACTCGCCGATCCGGGACCACGCAGCGCTCCGCTGCGACCCACTCCGCCTCGTCCCTCTGCGCCCAGACAGGCGGCACTGGGCCGGGCCGGGCCGGGGCGGCGCGGAGCGGAGCGGAGCGCCCGGCGGCGCGGGGCCCTCAGCCCGGACGGGGCGCCCGCAGTGGAGCCCGCAGCACCATCTGCTGGTCGCGGGCCCGGGCCCGGTGGAGCCGGGACCCACCTGCGGCCGCCCCTGAGCTGGGAACGGCGCAGCCCGCGCGCACGGGCAGGTCTCGGGGCCGCACAGAGAAACGGACCGAGGACGGCCCCGGCTTGATGGCGGGCTCCCCGACGGTGCCCGTACGAGCCGCGGCTGCCCCTGCCCTGACGAGCCACCTGTAGCGCGGCGGTGCCGCCGTCCCAGTTCCAGGCTGCGCTTTCGTTTTTTTTTTTTTATGGCTTGGGCCAGGCCTCGGGAGGCGGCGGAGCGGGCCCCGCTGCTGCTCACCCCGGTCGGCGGTGCTCGGTGCACCGGCCGTGGTTCACCCAGCGAGCCCCGCACAAGCGGCCCGGTAAAGTCCCCGGGCTGGGGCACTGCACGGAGCAGGGCTGGCTCCTCTGAAAGAACAAACAAAAACCCTCGCATCACCCGAGGCAGCGCTTCCAAGCTGGCTCCGTGGGGACGTGGCCGCCCATGCCCCAGCCCCAGTGCGGGGTTACTTAGGCAGGAGCTGCGGGATCAGGAAATCACTGTGCACTGAATAATAACCAGGGGAAAGGATGAAAAATACCTCAGGCTCTGCTAGGAGTTAGCAGGAAACGCACGAAATAGGATTTGTCCTGAAACAATCCGCCTAACGCGTAGGAGAGCGAGGCTAGAAATACACCTCGGAGCAGGCTGCTGAGTGCGGAGCACGCTGACAAAAAGCAGCAAACCTCGGCGACAGGCACAAAGCAGCGTGGATTTGAGCGTTATACAAGTAAGAGGATCGGGGGAAAGGGCTATGCAATTTTAGCTGTGCAAACCCTGGCATCCCGGGACAGGAAGAAGGCAATTTAAGCCTGGAAACTTGTGTTCTGCTGCAAACATTTTAGGCACAGTCCGCAAAAGCATTTAAGTGACCCAGGAACTGAAGCCTCCACTTCAGGCATGAGTTGGCTGCTCTGGTTTGGGGTCATCTCTAAAAGAGGGATAAGAATTCCTGAATCATCTTTATTTATTTATTTATTTATTGTTTTAGTTTCCCCCTTTGGCATTTTTTTCCATAGTACCAAACAATGTCAGCAAGCGTCGGGGGAGTTTAGGACTCATATAAGTGTTGTGGCTGCAGGCCGAAACTCGTGCGTCGCCTCGTTCTGCTAAGTAGGGCTGTATTTTAAAACGCAGCTTTAATACATCATGTGGTAAAGGACAAGAAAGAAAACAAATTGTTGTGTAATCTCCTTTATATATATTTGTCCTTGCAAATAAACCAGCTTGCAGGAGAAGTGTGTTTATTCTGAAATGTTCTCACAATTAGTCTCTGCTTTGAATGCAAACTCCGGATGCTGCGAAGTTAGTTATCTGCGGAGCTATCACCAACAACAGAAAACAAGGAAAGGAGCAAAACGTTTTCCAGCTGCCAGGGTCAGCTTGCAGATTCTGGGAAGACGGCGCTAAAGGAAACGTTCACTTACCTGCCCCGGCTCTGCAGCCTCACACCTGGAGCCTGCGTCCCGCTGCCTGCCCCGACCCGGCGCTCTCTTCCGCAGAAAGCGGCCGTTCTCCATTTTCCGCATCCCTAGCAAAAGCTGAATCTAAAAAAAGAAGTTGTATTTTTTTTTTTATAAAACGAAGCGTAGTTTTAGCACAGAAGGCCGGTATACGTGGGAGCCCGCGAGCGGGGCGCCGGGACCGGCCACCTGCGGCCGCCCCTTTGCAGCCCCGCGGCTCCTGCGGGAGGGAGCAGCCTCTGTCCCGGCTCGGCGCGATCTCTCCTCACACCAGCTCTGATCCCCGCTGCTGATGCTCTCTTGCATTACGATAGTTCCTTTAGGAAGGCTGGCTCGCATTAAAAAACATCTCCTCGTTTAGTTAATTTGGAAATACATTTCTCCATTTTCCCTCTTCTCTAGACTTGCTGGTTTTAATCTCCCAAGCAGTCATTGGGGAAGAAGGGTGGGGGAGGAGCAGCCTTTCTATAAAGAGTTTAACCAAAGCACATTAAATATTTTCCCAACATCACCAAATAAACAACAATCCTCTAGCTCCCTATAAACTATTTAAAGCATGTCATATCTTCTCTTCTGCTCTTGCCAATGTACTTCTAATTTATAAGTCGGTTAGAGCAAGGGCCTGTCTTTTTGTATATATTTGCAAAATGTCTGGCACTCTTTCAGTCAGTTACAGCTCAGCAAACACTTAAACCTGCATTTAGCTTTCGTATCATAGGTAGTTACTTTGATTTTTTTCTTCACTTTTGTAAAGCTACTGCTCGTGAAAGTGCTGCTTGTAAATGATCTGAGCAGTCTCTGAAAGGATTCAGCAGAGGAGAGCCCTTTGGATGTTCTAGGCATGTAGCAAAAATGCAGGGGAAAATTAAACTGAACTCTCAGGCAGTGGAAATCGGTCCAAAAGAAAATGGGGAAAACCTTCTCAGGGAGAACATTTTTAATTCGCTAGAAAATAAACTTCTGCTCCTAGATGATGAGAGTTATTATCAATAGAGGATGTGCTGTACCAAACAAACCTCCATTAGGCCAGGAAGGATAAAACAAGTTAGACAGCCTTTAAAAAAAAATGTCTGTGATTCCCGAGATATCAACCATGTCTGTTTCTGTAGTGCTGTCAAGTAAACCTGAGTTATGGATGCTCTAAAAGAAGCCAGCAAGGAGAAAATTAGCAAGAGAGAATAGAAGACATTACGTATAGATACTTTAACAGAAAACATTTTCTTCTCAGGCTATTAAACGACTGCCCTGTACCATGGCCTGAGTTACTTGTTCTCCCCAAACAATTTTGGAGAAGAGAAAGTCCTGTAAACGTGGTAAAAATGTGGTCGTTAGAGCATGTAATTGCGCGGCAGACACTTTTTATGAAGCTTTTTACTCTTTCTGCACTGTAGCGTCCATCATTTTCACCGCAAGAGCCTTAATGTCTGCAACGGACCTCCTAAAGTTACCAATGCATAAAGGTGGGAGCTGAACGACCTGAACTTCGCGTTTGAAAACGTTTTCTGGCATGATTATCCATCACTTGTCATCCGAGTGAACAGGTAGAAGACAACTGCTTGATTTAATAAGGTATCTGTGTATCGCCCTTTAGCAAAGGTGACCTGTGAAGTTCTGCAACAGGCAAAAACAGTTGCCTGGGTGAGCGAGACCGGCTGACGAGGGAGCCCGGGGACAGGACAGCAAGCCCGGGGAGGAAAGCACTTCTTCCTCTCATCCACGCAAAATAAACAAATGCCTTTTTTTTTTTTTCTTTTAAGCAAGACATCGATCGAATCCAAGTGCCTGCTCAGGAAATGCGCGCTCAGCAGTGCTGTCCTTGCATTTTTCTCAGCACGAAGTGCACGCAAAGGGCGCCCTCCCAGCCGGGCCGAGGGCAGGAGCAGCCGGCGGGGAGCGGCCGGGAAGCTGCGCCGGCCCCGCCGCGGCTGCGGAGCGGAATTTTAGGCAGCTGCTGAGAAACGATCGGTTTTCTTTTGGTAATTTAATTCTGCGAGCATGTAGGGACTGCGCGCCCTGCTAGAATAACCCGCGTGTCTCCTTTCCGGGGCTGTTCTAACCTGCGTGGTCTCAACGCGCCCGGGCCCCGGTGTCTGCTCCAGGAGAGGACCAGGAAGCTCCCGAAATGTCCATGCCCCAGCAGGTGCTTTGAGGCTCTTGGAAACCTAGGCACACGATTTCCACAGAGCTGTGGCAGCTGCTCTGGGGGCTGATAAAACCATCGTGATGCCTCAAGCAGACAGCAATCCTTTCAGCCCAATTCCTCTATAGCATGCGGAGAGGAATACGGCTGAGGATATCCATGTGCTGGAACACCCTTTGGCCGCAATTGCACTTTAGACCCTTGAACTGCTCTGCACTCATCAGTGGCCTGATACAGTTTTGTTTTCCGCATCTTGGGTAGACGCAAATGAAGCTGCAACTTGACACAGTGAGATTTAGAAAAGTACAACAGTGATACTCGCAGCTCTGCAGTGCTTGCAATAACCTCATGAACGTTTTTCTCCAACCCTGAGTAGCCCTGAAGAATGGGGAGATGTGTAGCATTAGCCTCGTTTCACATCACCACGGGAGGAAAAAAGAAAAAAAAAAAGAAAAAAAAGAAAAAAGGAAAAACTCCAATTTTACGAGCCCGAGGCTGCCTGTAAGCATGTATTCATCCCACCATCTGGGAGGAGATGATAGAGGTGAAGGAAGAGGGAATACAGGGGGTGGTAAAACTTTACAAAGACCTTCTATATTTCCGCAGAGATGCTTCACATTCCAGCAGCAAACACGGAGGAAGCGGACATGAGGAGCAGATCAGAGAGGGGAAATAGGAAGATGGATGAAGTGCAGGGCCAGAGGAGCAAACGAGTCAATTACGAAAGGGAGGAAGGCGCTGTGTGCAGACACCAAGGAGGAGAGGGAGCTCAGCGGAAGAAACGGCAGCCAAAGGAGCACTCCAAGAAGCTGCCAGGGTGAGAGAAGCAGGGGAAAAAGCCAAAATCTTCCAGGTAATTACGAGATTGTAAAACACCTCGGTCACTGCTGCCCTGCTCTGAACAGCCGCCAGAGGAGCCAGCTGTCAGAGCTGCAAAACGAAGATTTGGGAAGAGAAATCAGAAGCAAAACATGAAGACTGCAGTTAGGGAACAAGAAGACAAACTATGGAAAATACGGGACATGACTGGAAACCAAAGAAGTAGATGAAGGAGAAAAAGTGAAATGTCAGCTGTGTAAAAGCAGAGGATGCCCAGGATGAGCCCTGGGGATGAGTAGAACTGGAAGAGCAGATAATGAGCACAGAGAATTAGGGGGAAATGCCAGCAGGCGCTGGGATGTGCTAACACAGGAAGGAGAAGCTGGGCTGCAGCTGGATGGACCTGAAACCAATCCCCTCCCTCCATTTTCCCAGTGAAAGCTTTAGAACAAATACAGAAGAACGAACACCTTTCTGCAGAAAATATCAATAAAGCTGCAGAGCTGCTCTCCTTTAAGGCAGTGATGTGAGACAAGGATCCGGGAGCATCACATCAAAGGCAGAAAGCACAAGGCCTGGAGAACCCCTTTCGAATTCCCCAACTCTCCAAAGGCAGTTTGCCTGCAGCTTACTACTAATCTGATATCAAACCCATCCCTCTCATGAGCAAGTGAATAACTCCTTCCCATACCTGAGAAGCAAGGGGGCAAGAGAGAAGTGCCGGGTGATGACAAGGAGTCGCAGGAGAAGCGTTTCCCCAGCCCTGGGAGCAGCAGAGCCCGCTGCAGCCCAGCAGGAAGCCGAGGGGAGTTTGTGGGGAGGGCCGGGGTGCCCAGGCCAGGTCCAGGAGCTTATCAGCCAGAAGCAAGTGCCGGGGGGGAGGGCGTATATTCACAATACAGACATTTCCTTTGTGCTTTCTGCCAGCATCTGGGTGCTCTATTCTCTCTTCTCCCTTCCCAGCTTGCTTTCTATAAGCCCTTTAGGAAGAGCAGCAAGGAGAAGGCTAAAAATAAAACTGTATTGCCAATATAACAGGCATGCAATTGCCTGTCTATTTTCTTTGACAGAGTGATGCCTTGTTTCCCGTACAATGGAAACTATGGTTTGATGTTACAACTATTGGGTTTTGACTGCATGCAGAAATTTGATTTAAACAATTACTTTCCCCCCCCTGTATTTAATATTACCATGTGTCACTGATTAGATATTTAAGTTGCAGAAATGAATTAAATTTCATGGTTTCTTCGAGTTAGATTCTCTTGGAGTGGATTGTCTTCAGCCATTAACCAAAATACTTGGAAATCAGCTTAAATCAAAACAGCAGGCTTGTGGTATCATTTCAGGAGAAAACCGGTTATCACAAACTAAGTGCTTAACAAGTCATCACCCAGAGGGCTGGGTGAAGTTTGGCAAACATACAGTAACTGAGTCTGGGATAAAGAAAACACCACAGATGGAAATAAAAGGTACAGCACAATGTTCAGAGCTCCCTTGCCTGGGGTCTTATTCCTTGTGTTCCAGAAGTTATCATATATCCTACATTTCAGTGGTTATTTTTCTTACTCAGGGAAAGTTTCTGCTCTCAACTGGCTGCAGAGCATTCGTGACAGTCACCGCATGCATGTTCCCTGAGAAAACAGCCCTATTCTTGCTACCTTTATCTTCACTTTCTGTGGAAGAAAATCCAGATTTTTCTTTACTCCTTTTTGCCACTATGATTTGGAATAGCTAATATTTCTCCCCCTACCCAGTAGCAATCCCCAGGCTGCCTCTTTCATAGAGGACTAACATAGCTCCTAACAGAAGAGCAATGTCATAAGTGGAGAACAGGTAAGAGAAAGAGACGACAGCACAAGAAGAAAACAAGGACAGCAGTTCACTGCTTGCTCAAGGATACAGCAGGCAGGATACAGCTGGGCCAGGCCTCAGTGAGAGCCTTACAGATTCATGTCATACTTTGCCAAAGACTCAGTCAATTGAGCATGTGTTAAAGCACAGTTTGTTTTGTCTCATTTGGAGCTTTGGAAGATATTTCCATCTTGAATCATTGCACATGCTCCAGCAACACACCTGCAACTTCTGGAGTGCATCCTCTCAGTGAAAGGCTCGCTAGCACGTCGTCACTTGCGCAGGGCAAATCCTACTGAAAGCAAATCAGGCCACAGCTTTCGCACCAGTTTACTTTCACACACATGTAAGCTAACATTTGGCAAGAATGCATCTGGGTCCTAATGTAGACAGAGCTCATAGCAGCAGATGGTGTTTGATGCAGCAGTGCAGCAGGACTAAGACAGCTTCACCCCAAACCGAGCTTTTTTTTTTTTTTTTTTTTTTTTTTTTCCGCATCTCACACCCTCCAGCTACATATTTTTCCCCCCTCCTCCCCACCATGGTCACTAGGGCTTTGCGACCCTCTCATCTCTCAAGCTGTTCAAGGCCATATGCCACACGCAACTTAGTGGTTACAACCTAGTTCTAACACCAAGGTTAGTCTGCTCCTGCCTAATCATCTCACTGCATGAGGCTGGATCCTATCATACTGTACATTAATATAACATTAAGATAGCTAGAGATACTCTGAACCAGCTGCCACAGAGAGTTTGTGCTTCCAGTGAAGAAGGAAACCTCCCTTGCACTGCACACAGTAGCTCTGTCAGCACGCATGAAAGCAGGGCTTGCAGCTAGCAATCTAACGAGGTACATCTGGTGCCCATTTTGGGAGAAAGCCGTGGAAAAGCCAGCAAAAATCAGCCTCCAATGCCACCTCTTCAAGCATGAAAATTTCACCCTGAGGGGAGAAACGTTCAGATGAGAAAACCTAGCGCTGAAGCGAATGTTGCACTGAACCCATTGGAAACAAGATGTGACCAGCAGGATCTAGACCTTCAGTTACCGTCAGATTTTTATTATTTTTTTCCACAGGTTCATTTTGCCAGTGCAACCGCGGAGAGAGATTGCCACCTTGTGGCTCCTGTTCCTGCAGTGCCATGCCTCCCACTTATCTCTCTCTCTTATTTATTTATTTATTTATTTTTTAATTGCAGTAGCCTACATCAACCTGCTGCCTGTGGGTTTCTGGTGACAAGAATGGAATGGACAAGCATAGTACTTCCCAGGTATCTTGTTATCTAAAAAAAGCAAGCCTGCAGTTTGCACTTATAAATTCCTATACTGAGGGACTCATCACTGGAAAATCTTTCAGGAGTCCACAAGTTAATAAAGATTAATAACTACTGACACAGTTAAAAAGCTTTCAAACAACAATCCAAAATACATTGGGGTTGATGCACAAAAGTATATTGCCTTTATAATATTATCAGCATCCAGAAGTCTTAGAAATCAAGGGCTAATGCCAGCCTGCAGTTAAAAAAAAATCTGAAATGGTCTCAGACATCAATTCCCACTTGATCCTAGTTGCAGTCATATATTTTTTCCCCAACACTTGCATATAGAAAGGCACGGCCAGACACAGCTTAGCCCTGTAGTCACTCTGGTACCATTTAGGACCATCTACAAGACCTATTAATGGGATAGTGTATGTGGAAATAGGGGTAAGGCCTGGAAAGGAATCTACCAGTTAGCTCTTCTGTAAACTGTGCCCCAGGCAAAGTACCAGGCAGGATTTCTCCACTGGAGCCAGACCATTAGGAGAAAATCATCAAGATCCAGAGCCAGGGAAGCAGCACAGAGTCCCTTTGAAATCCCAGGAATCAACTTTGGGGAAAAAAATGCCTTTTCCTGAAAAGGGGAAAATCTCTCTTAACACAGCAATGAACAGGCCGCTCTTTGTGGAAGAGCTCCTGTGTGCTTCCTCACTTCCCAACACCATCTTTTACCGTGGGTGCAAGGAGGAGATGGATGGAGAGCTGCCACATGTCAGTGCTGATCACTCCACGGGCCACCTTCCCATACCAACTCTTTACTTCTTCCTGGAAGGGCTGAGGCAGGAGGCTCTGTGTCCAAAGCCAAAGCGACAGGGAGTGCCATGGTCTTGCAGTGGAGCCACAGGACCTATCCACAGCAGAAGAGGTCTCTAGTTCCCTGAGGCCCCGAGGGCATTCCCAGAAAGTGCTTTCCCTGGAACTGTAGCCCTGTAAGGAGCAAAATCTGGAGAACTTCATTTTCCTCCCTGACAATGTGTGACAAGATTCCCACTTTGCCACTAGTGTGCCCATTCCAGGTGTCAGCAATGTAAGATATTTCCCAATTTCCCAGCCTGTGTTTCAAGGCTGTGCTGGAGGCTGGTCCAGGAAAGAGCTGCTAAGCTTAGCATTAGATGACTAGCAGCTGAGTAGCTCATCATTAGATGATTAGCACCACTTAGGTATCCCCTGTAGATGTTCAGTCTCCAGCATAAAAGCAGATAAACTCCCCTCTGCACAACACAAACTCCTTCTTATCTAGAGATAAGAATGAATGGTAGTTAAGAGGCGATGCATTCCCTTCCTAGCAGGACTACAAGGTTACCGTTATACCCACAAATAAAATAAAATAAAATAAAATAAAATAAAATAAAATAAAATAAAATAACCTCCTCGGAGAAAGAGAGATGCATGAGGGGCCCTGCGAGGCAGGACCAGGGCCGCGGCAGTGGGCAACCAGCCACCACCACCCGGGCCCCGGCCGTGCTTGTCCCGTGCCGCTGCCAGGCCCCACGGGGCCCGCTCCACGCGGGGCCCGCGCGTGGGGCCCCCTCCACGCGCCTCCCCCCGCACCGGTGCCGCTCGCACGTGGCCCCGCGGCTGCCCGCCCCCCCGGGCCACGTGTGCGGCGCGGCGCGCGGGGCGGCCGCGGCTCCCGCTGCAGTCGCGGGCGCTGCGGTGGCGGCGGGGCGGAATGGCGGCGGCGGCGGGGCCGGGCCGCGGCGCCCGGGGCCGCGGCGGCGGCTGGGGCCGGTCCCGCGGCGCGGTGCTGCTGCTCTTCTTCTCGCTGTCGCCGCGGCCGCCGGCCGGCGCCGCGTGGCTGCTGGGGCTGCGGCCCGAGGACACGGCGCCCGGCCGGGTGTCCCTGGAGGGCGGCGCGGTGCAGGCGGCCGAGGGCAGCCGCTTCCTGCTGCGCCTCTACTTCCAGCCGCCGCCCGAGGGCAACGGGAGCGGCGGCGCGGCGGGCGCGCCGGAGCCGCGGCTCGTGTTCATCGAGGAGCCGGCGGCGGGCGCGGCGGCGCGGGGCGCGGCGGAGCGGTGCGGCGAGCGCAGCGCCTGGGCCTCGGACGTGGAGGTGGTGGGTCCGCTGCGCGCGGGCGGCTCGGCGGGCTCGGCGCTGGCCGAGGTGCGCGTGCGGGAGCCGCGCAAGGGCGAGGCGGCGGCGGGGCCGGCGGGGCGGCTCTTCTCGCTGTGCGCGTGGGACGGGCGCGCGTGGGCGCATCACGGCGCGGCGGGCGGCTTCCTGCTGCGGGTGCGCCCGGCCGCGCCGCCGCTGGGCGCCTGGCTGCTGCCGCTGCCCGCGGCGGGCTGGCTGCGGGCGCTGGGCGCGCTGCTGCTGCTCGCGCTCTCGGCCCTGCTGGGCGGGCTGCGCCTCTCGCTGCTCTCGCTGGACCCGCTCGAGCTGCGCGTGCTGCGCAACAGCGGCTCGGCCGCGGAGCGCGAGCAGGCGCGGCGGGTGCAGGCGCTGCGCGGAGGCGGCGGCACCTACCTGCTCTGCACGCTGCTGCTGGGCCAGGCGGGCGCCAACGCGGCGCTGGCCGGGTGGCTCTGCGCCTCGCTGCCCGGCGGCCCGGCGGCCGCGGCCCCGCGCGGAGCGCCGTGGCTGCCCGTGCTGCTCTGCGCCGCCGCCGTCTTCCTGGGCGGCGAGGTGCTGCCCTACTCGGTGTGTGCGCGGCACGGGCTGGCCATCGCGTCGCGCACGCTGTGCCTCACGCGGCTGCTCATGCTGGCCGCCTTCCCGCTCTGCTACCCGCTGAGCCGCCTGCTCGACTGGGCGCTGCGGCAGGAGTTCAGCGTCTTCTCCACGCGCGAGCGGCTCCTGGAGACGCTGCGCGCTGCCGGCCCCCACGGCGACCTGGTGCGCGAGGAGCTGGCCATGGTGCAGGGCGCGCTGGAGCTGCGCACCAAGGTGGTGGAGGACGTGCTCACGCCGCTCGCTGACTGCTTCATGCTGCGCGCCGATGCTGTGCTCGACTTTGCCACTGTCTCTGAGATCCTCCGCTCCGGCTACACCCGCATCCCCGTCTATGAGGGCGACCGGCGCGACAACATCGTGGACCTACTCTTCGTCAAGGACCTGGCTTTCGTGGACCCCGATGACTGCACGCCCCTGCAGACCGTCACACGCTTCTACCGCCGCCCGCTCCACTGCGTTTTCAACGACACACGCCTCGACACGCTGCTCGAGGAGTTCAAGAAGGGTGAGGTCGTCAGGGCTCCCCCCGCGCTCCCCCCAGGCAGCCCCACTCTGCTGCCTGCCCCGTGTGGCCTCCTGGCAGGTCCTGGGGAGCCTGGGGTCCAGGCCCTGCCTGCATGTGCTGGTGTGGTCGTGTTGTTGGTGTAGTTGGGACAGCCCATGGGTGGGTGGAGAGTCTTGGCGCCAGAAACTCCTGGGACATGGTGGCACCTTCAGCCCTGGAGGTCGCTGGCTCATCAGAGCAGGCAGTCCGAGGCCACTATGGGACCTGGCGTGCAGGCCCGGGAGCCACTGCTCAGCTGCATGCCACGGCAGGGGTTACAGCAAGAGCCTGCATCTCTGTCCTTGCCTCTCATGTTTTCAGCCCAGAGACAGCTCTGGAAAAGGTTTGTATATAAGTGATTTAAAGGAAGGGGAAAAGCCTAAATCCTTAGATATAGCTGTTCTTTCCTTGCAGTTCGTGCAGTGCTCGTAGCGCAGCAGCTGCCAGCAGCCCTGGAGAGGCCGAGTGCAGTATTTCATGAAGCTTACCTTGAGAATATGCAGCATTTCCCTTTTCCCTACGGCGAACTGTGAGGCATATTCCTGTGTGCCATCCAGTACATCACACCATGGTGGCTGAGGCTGTAAGAAATGGCTGCACAGTGACATCTTACATTATGTAATGATAGAGGAGGATAACACAGAGGCTCCTTTGCTGCCAGTGGCCTCTCTGCAGCAAGCAGAGCTGATCATGTGAGAGAAGCCAAACGAGCCCTTCCCTAGCACAGAGAAAACCTCTCTGTGAATCATTTCTGCTAGTTTATAGGGCTAGGGGGTGAGGAAGTAATGTTTTAGCTGTACCAGACAAATGATGAGTGATTGATGATCAGATACCACAGGGCAGCATTCTCCCCAGAGGTGCACAGCTGTGTCCCCATCACCTCTCAGGACCACAGGCAGAGAAACTTTGCTTGGCATAAAACATAACCTCCCTGCCTCTTAGCGTGCCTGCTGGCTGCCAAATTTGTGCAAATTGACAATTTCTTGTGTTTTTAAGTAACAAGGCTTTTACCAAAAGCATTAAGATGGTTCTCTCAGTTCAACCTTGATGAGTTCTGCAGTAATTTCCCCTCCCTGCACCTCCCCTGTCTCTTCTAACATAGTTGTCTCTCCTCTTCCTAACTCATTGTGCCTTGAATTCCTTCTCAACCGCAATTTCCTGCACCATGCTGCAGAGTTAACAAAGGTGGCTTGATCTCTGCTACCTCTCATTTCTCTAGCAAGTCAGGTATTATCAAAGATATCATGTGATTTTAGCACGTCATCCCTCAGGCAGCCTCCCCTGCATTTTTCTCCCCTTTATTATGATGTATTCAGCTGTTTATCCTTCCACATTTGTTCTCTAACTTGGAGCATTATTGATCAGTAGACCTGTAGAAATAGGTTTGTGGTTGCTTAGCTCATTTGTTTGTTTGCTCTTCTCCCCATCCCCTCTTCCTCGTATAAACACAGATACTCCCTTTTCCTTATTGTATCGTTCCCCCAGCTGACAGGTGCAGTAACAAGACGTGCTACTTGCCCTGCACTTTCTCATACTAGTCCTCCTCTCAGATGAGTATTCTCCTGCCTACTTCAGTTTGGCTCTATTAAACTTCTGGGATTTTGCTTTGGGCTCTTGCTCCCATACATCTGTCCTCTTGTCACCTCCTTGGGTGTTTAGTATCACCTCTATGTAGAACTGCCCCTTAAATGTCATCCTGTTCTTACCTCTTTTCTCCTCTGCCTTTTTTTTAATGTGACTAAAAATATTTGTTGTCTTATTATCTAACTCTCCTCAGTGTTTAGCGATTCCAGCTCTTCACTCCAATTTTCTTATCCCCAGGTATTGCTATTCTCTTCTGATTTGCCTTTCTCCCATTTCTAGGCCCTCTGTTCACTCCCAGCACCCTGTATTTGTAGCTGGCCAATAGATCCCCCAGCCCAGTCCTGGACCCCTCCTAAACTCTCTTTTCCCAGCTCCAAACACAGGTTTTCACACCAGCTTGTGCACTGCAACAGACCTTTCCTCCAAGCTGCCTTTGCAGTCACATCTATTGCTCTTTCAGCCCAGTTTACTTGACTACTAAATATCCAAAATAAAAATTTCCCATTTGTAATTAAGAATCTTTGTCACTGTCTCCTTTTTCCGTGTCCATTTCAATTATGCTGAAATACTTTGGAGAAATCAAGGTTTCTTTCCACACACAGGCAGATTTTCCATGACATCTCTGCTAATATCCACACAGCTTCATTGCTCATTGGTTCAGTGCCTGTCTAATGAAGACATCCATCACTTAGCACATCCAGCCTGCCTGCAGGACTGCAAATGTTCCCACTGATTGCAAGGCCCGGTCTCATTCTAGGAAATTAAAGTCCCCAGTGATGACAGTGATTGCTAACCACCTCCAAGTCTTCCCTGGCACACGTCTGGAGCTACCTTGTTAGCTTTCTTTTCCTTCTCCCAAGCTTTTGATTTAAACAGTTTTTCATATTTTTATTTATTTTGGTTATGGCAGTGTTTATATAAAGTACTTACCAGTTCTATATCTTTCTTTCCTGAGTAGCAAATGTACTTCAAGATTTGTTTCAGTAATGACTATATTCTGCCATATCTACTATGCCTATGTCATTTTTGCATAATATATAAGTAATTTGAGATTTTTTTTGCCCGAACTCCTTGTACTAATACACAAACATCTGTGTTTTTTTTTATGAAAATGTCAACAGTATGTTTAAATACAGTGTTTTCTGTGACTCTTGCTCACACCACCATTAGCGCTGTCTCTCCTCCTACACAGTGATATCATCTTTATGTATTATCTTTGTTTACCTGATGCTTTTCTCTTAGCACATTATCCTAGCTCTGAAGATTATTTTCAGAGATCATCTCTGAAGATTATCTCCCTCCTGCCCCCAACACGCCAGACTTTTATAATGGGTTTTGAAGGGAAGTTTTCCTTCCTTAGTTTCTGGGCTTGAGGTCAGTGCCAGTAAGACACATTGATGCTTTGTCTGAATAGATTTAGTACATACGTAAGCAGAGATACCTCAATCCCAACAGGGCCCTGTGCAGCATTTTGAGGCAAATGGATCTGTGTACCTGCAGGCATTAGGTTCTGTGGCATTTCCCCCAGGGCACGGCTGGTGTCTGTGGCTTCAGACTGCCCCAAACATTTAGACTGCATAAAAAGAGTAGTGTGAGCTTCAGTAGCACCAGGAAAGCTCATGGCTCAGCATGGTTTCCCTCTATCATGGGCAGCTGTCAGCTCTTGGCTGACAAAACACAGCTCACCAGGGCTGAGAAGTGGCCAAGCTGTCCGTGTCTGCCCTTTTGCAAGCCTGTTGTTGCCTTCTCTCTTGGTATTTCTTCCTGGAAACAAGCTGGGAGCTCTGAGGGAGCTGGGAAATGCCGACAAAAGCTGCAAGGAGCAGAAAAGGGGAGGGCAGCCTGCTGGACAAATAGCTTGGGCTTGGATGTACAGCCCAAAAGTGCCAGGCAACTGCTAAAGCTCTATGAAAAGTGACACTGCAGCAGCGTGGGGCAGCTTGGGCTGAAGGCAGGCAGGGCTTGGGCTAGAGGAAGGTTTAGACTTACCCTCCTCAGAGGTCGGTGGAACAAACTCAAGAATAACGAGGAGTGGGCACTCAGGTTGGCAGCCCTTCAGGCAGGCTGGACTGGCTTTCAGTAAAAACTGCGCATAGCTGTGAAGCATTTACATTGAAGTGCTAAGAGGAGGAATTTACCCCAAATCTGTGTTCCATCTTCATGAGCAATAAGAAGCTACACACCAACAGGATGACTTTGCCACCTGCAAGAAGCTGAAAATGTTGAACTGAAGGCAGAAAAAGGTTTGGAGACAGTTCCTGCATGGGTGCTTCTTGGAATGCCTGGCTTTTTTTCCTGGGGTCATTGCAGGAATTGCCTAATACACCAGAGATGTAACTGCACCATATTTAGCAAATTAGAGCAGTGTGAAGAGACAGTCAAAAATCTCAGTAAGATAACGCTTCATCTTAGGAGACTAGAAATAGGAAGAAAAGTTCATGTATTTAGTGTGAAATGCAGTGGGTGACACAGCCCGTTTTCCTTCCTTCGCAACAGAGATCCAAAGCAACACGTGCTGCAGCTTCACTCCTGTACATAATGTGACATGGTGGCTTTCCAAGAGGTGCATCCTGGTCTGCAGGCACCTCTAGGGGTGCACAGTCCTTCCCCATTCTCAGGTCATTTACTTGGTGACTCCTTTCCTGGGGTTCTGGGTTACATAACAACTGTCATGCCTTTCAGTGGGACACCTTTCTCTGCCTCTTTCCTCAGTGGAAATTTGCTCTTGTACTCATCCTTCTGCAGCAGGCAGGTACTGAGGTACTGCTCAGCACATAATTCTTCAGTCAATTGGTATTTATTAAAAGCTCTTGAAAGTAAATTCTCCCAAGGCAAATTCCAGTCTTATTGGAGTAAGAAGCCTGTCGTGTGGAGTCCCTTGGGCCTCAAAGTTTGCCTTTGATTTCCAGAATACTCCACAGCCTCCATCAGACCTAGAAACCAGTGCCTGTACTAATTCAGCTGCTTTTCTTGCTGTCTCTCCCCTGAGCCCACGGTCACTGCAGGCATGACAGCCCCAAGTGCTGTCTTGGTTTCTCCTGGAAGACGGTACTTGCCATGTGGCTACATCCAGTCCCAGCAAACCCCACCACAGGCCGGCTCGGAGAGGTGTCAGACACGACCCAACAGCACCAAGCAAGGAAGACAAGGTCCTGCAGAGTGAGGTGCCCTCACAGCCCCCCTGGTTGCTGTGCGGATGGGCACAGCCTCTGGCCGTGACTCACGGAGTGCAGTGTCATGCTTGGTGCAGTGTTGCAGCGATGCAGGAGCGCAGCCTCCCAGGCATTTCCAGTTTCACACGCTCTCCAGTCAGGTCCTGCAGTTAACTTCAGCTGCAGATCTGCAAGCAGGGACACAGGCACTGGCTCTTGCCCCAGCCCTGGGAAGAGCTGTGATTAAAAGCACATTGAGAAAAGATTTGAGCTGCAACACACTGTTTTGTCGATCAGCCTAGTTTTCCAATTACCTTTTTTTTTTGCTTTCCATTTTGGAGATGGAAATTGTTCATGGCTTGTGCCTGTACCTTTAATGTTTTAATAGTGATTTTAGATTTTATAGTAAAACTCATGAAAAGAAACTTCCTACTCAGGATACTCATCTTGCAGAACAAGAGACCGGGTTAAAGCATCTTTAACATTCCTCTGGCAGAGGACCTATATTGAAAAAAAAAAATGATAAGGAAGCAGTCTGGGCTATTTCTGCCGCCAGCAGCACTTTCTTTCCCACAAGAAAAGACATTTTCTTGTTCAGGCTCTGTCCTTCCATTGTAGAGGATGCTTTGAGGCAGCTCAGTTAGCCCAAGGTCGTTCAGATACCTATGAGAAGCAGGGCTCCTAAAATCGGGCATAAAAGCTTTAGCTAGCTGTGCAGGTACCTGCTCCTCCAAGCTTTCGGGTGTTTATATTAGCTCTATAATTTAACATTTTGAGGCATTAACTTTTTAGTGAAGCTGTTGTTTGAAAAGAGCAGATTTCATGTTGCCTATAAAGAATTTAGTGCAGTCGTAGCCTGTGCTGTGCAGACACTTAATCACCCATAGGTTTCCTGTGCGTGAGCAGTCCTGTGGAGGCCAGCGGAGCTATTCACACAAGTAAAGTTAATTGCCCATTTTTTCTAGTGCTTGCCAAACCAAGGCTTTGATTCTCACTGTTTCACAGTGCATTTTTGCATCTGTGATATCCCTGTAAAACTCACACATGACAGTTTGCTAGTGGTGAAACAACTAGCCCTTATAATTCATTTCATTTGAACCGTCAGGGAACGGTTATAATAACACAGTTTTGGAATCAGTTTTACAGATTTCAAAACTGTTTTATATCAAGTTGGGTTTTTTGTTTAAGTGATTTATATTACTCAGTCATACTCAGTCATACCAAAACAGAACCACAAAAGAGCAGCCAGAGAAGACCGACTTCTCCAAGGTCCCCACTGTTGCTCCTGGACCACTCCTCCCTAGACATTAATTGCACCTCCTAAAGTGACTGAAACAAGTTTCTGCCCCCATACCTGCTCCAGAAAGCTGCCACGTTTCCTCTGTGGGACTGTAGCAGCTCCAGGGATACAGGGGGAGGTATCCAAGCTCCGTGATGCCACCAGCCCTCAAGGGAGCAAGCACCAGCCCCACCAGACAGGAGACCTACCAGCTTCCCCTGGCTCCCACTGCCAAATTTATAAGGTCTGTTACAGAAGTCTTGAGAAGAACAAGCTCCTCAAGATGGGAAGAGGTGAAGGAGCCAGCCACATGTGGGGGCAGAACCCTAAAAATGATTCCATGCCCTCCAGGAGGTGAATCAGGACATACCTGCCCTTTCCCAGGGTGGCCCTCCTGGGAGCAGTAGGAATTCCCACGAGGCTTTGTGAGGGTTGTTAGGGATGTTATGGGTGTCAGCTGCCTGGGAAGGGGTTCCCTCTTTGCAGGCCAGGAGGAGCTGCTAATTGCAATTATTTTCCGTGGCTGGGTACCTACTTCTATTCTAATGTGAACATTATCCTGGAAACTTAAACCTGGGGTTTATAGTATGGCTACAAGTGTTTATTTTCTGTGAAAATAAAGAACTCTTGAGTGCTCTAACAGCCCTCCTGGCTCTGCCCCCAGTGCAATGAAACAGTGGGTCTCCTCCCAGAGTAATGGTGCTGGGTTATTTCTCAGTAATCTGATTTGCTGCTATGTGAACATGGAACTGGAATCACATTTCTCTGTGGCTGCTCTAGAGTAATTTACAGTGTCGATGTAGGTGTTTGGCCAAAAAAAGAATTGCCTCCATTACTCTCTGACTGCCTTTAAGTAGCACCTAAGCTTTTTCTAAGGGTTTGGTGGTTTTGGGTTGCATGTAACTGTCATTAACAGAGAGCTTTTGGCCAAAAGAAATAACTTCTCCCCTCTCCTTGCTCACCCGAGGACTTGTATGAGACCAGATGGCCCCAGTGTTTGGGAGTGGGTTTTGGCACAGGAGACATTTTTGGAAGTTGGACTTTGCTAGGATGAAACGTAGCTGTTGCTGCTGTGTTGCAGCCAGCTCTGCTTCTTTTTTTCTTTTTAGGGCTCAAGTCACAGTGCTTTATTACACACTGAACAGATAGCATGCACAAACCACTATATGACAAGAGTGAGATAGCCCTGGCCCACATAAATTACCGCATTTTCAATGCCCTGAAGATATCCATTTGTTTTTAAAGTGTATCTCCAGCTTCATAGAAAGAACAACAGTGCTACTTACTGCAATGTTATGTTCTCGTTTCTAATTCTGTAGGCGTGGGAGGCCGCGAGCTACTCTCCGAAATCTTGCAATAAAAGCTTGGTATGAGGAGGAGGGAATTTATACTGTGGAAAATGCCCAAGCTTTTCTGTGAGAAATGTATAGTGCTGATTTTTGCCTGAGAAATATCGTTTGCTAGCCTCAGATGCAGGGCAGGGTTATTTGAAGGTCACATGTTCCCCAGGAGGGAACGTTTTGTGGAACTGCCCTAGATGTGCCCATCCCTGCCCCACAGAGGGGACAGCCCAGAAGTCACCGCAGGTGAGAGGAGGCTGCGGAGTTGGCAGGGGCCCGTCCCTATTGCATTTCTATACATAGATAGCTTCAACTTCCCATAGTAGCAGCCAGGTTTGCCATAGGCATCCTAGGAGAAGCAGATCTAGAGGCAGCTGAGCGACAGCGAGCCCAGGGCATTACTTAGAGGTAATATTGCCTGCAGGAGAGAAGGGCAGGGACATGCACAGAGCTACAGCGGTGACCAAGCCGTGCAGGGGAGTGCACCCTGTCCGCATGGACGAGTCACTGCTGTGGTTTGTGCGAGGGAAGTGGCTCCCCTGCCAGGCTGCTGCTCAAGGATCCCAGTGAAGCGTCTGTTGGGAAGAGAGAGCCTCTCTGCAGGGAAGTCGAGGGTCCCAAAGTCCCCAGGGCGGTGACAATTGTGCAGGAGCAGCACCCTGCATGCACAGAGGTATCGCGAGGGGAGACCCCAGGAAACTGGAGAAAAGCACACGGAGGGAAAATTATAGGATGTGGTGTTCATGAGAGACTTTTTTTGTGTATTTTAAGCAAAACTAGAGGCTCAAACTTGTGTGCACCACTGAGCAGAACAGGAGTCACAGAAGCAGTAAGTAAATCAGTGCTATTAGTTGGCAGGTCCAAGAAGACACTTGAGCTGGAAACTCAGGAGTTATTCAAGATCTGGGAATTGGGTTCTAGTCAAGCTATTGAGTAGGAGCATAAATTAGAGCAGATGATAATGGAAGCGAGAAGCGGAGCAACTCTAAACAGCTTACAGAGAGCCAAACAGCCAAAAGCAAACAGTGATGTTTAAAGTATGCCACAAGCAAAAAGCCTGAGAATATGTCAGCACGTCTGCCAACTTATTGGGGACAAGTGAGAAAGCCAAAATTGTGATTGAGAAACACTGTGACTTCTGAGCAGAAGTCACCAACAGATCCCAAGAAGGTTCCGATCCCAGCTGGTTTGTTTAAGGTAATGGAGATGAAGCACTGTTGGGCAGGGTTTGGAGAAGGCACTCAGGTGGAAGCTGATCATTTGGAGTATTCAGCCTCTGCTTCCAGATGGTTCACCAAAGAGGTGAACCATCTGCTCAGGAGCTGAGCAGAAAGCTGCAAAGAAAAATGTGCAATTCTGCATTGAAAACAGCTGCCATTTCAAGGAGCTAGAGGCTTTGCTTGTATTTTAAGACAAGATTTAGGCTCGGTCCAGACAGCAGTCGATAGAAGGATGTGGGGTGATCTATTGCTGGCAAACTGATAGGAAAGATAATTACCAGCAGAATGAGAAAACGCTAGGAGGACAGGGCAAGCTGCTCCCAGGGACACTGCACTGGTGGTGAGGGTCTCACTGCCTCTTTGCTCTCTCCCCACAGGAAAGTCCCACCTGGCCATTGTGCAGCGGGTGAACAACGAAGGGGAAGGAGACCCGTTCTACGAGGTGATGGGCATTGTCACCTTGGAGGATGTCATTGAGGAGATCATCAAATCCGAGATCCTGGATGAGACGGATCTGTACAGTTAGTGTCCGAGAGCAGCTACTGCTGGTGCAGGACCCAGGGTGGGAGCCCAGACAGAGAGGCAGACATGTGGGTAGGAAACAGGCTGGGGTAAATTATGGTCCTTCCCCAGAGCAATCCATGTTCGTGGTGGGACTGATGAGAATGATGGAGAGATGCTGGTCAGGTGTTTGGGAGCCTTGAAGGCTCAAACTAGAGAAGCACCAGCATCAGCAACCAATGTCTAGGGAGAACCTGACCAGGGACGTGTGTGTTGGAAATGGTGTGCTCGCAGCTGGTTCCCAAGGTCCTTTCCAATCCTGGTGCTGCATCCAGCTAAAGCAACCCAGGAGCATGTTCCTGAGAAAGAGGCATGTTTAGCCATCCGGCTCCCTCCTGAAGCAGCTGTCACCATAACTGTGTGATGCACAACAAGTTTTGTACGTCCTGCTGATGTGCATGATGTTCCCCTCTCTGCATGTGCACCACATGGATGTTGCCAGGGCCACCCTGTGGCGATGGCTTTGTGTCACGTAACCTCTGCTGCTCTCTGCCCCATAGCAGACAATCGGAAGAAGGAGCGGGTGCCCCACCGGGGGCGCAAGCCCCAGGACTTCTCCATCTTCAGACTCTCTGACAGTGAGATGAGGGTGAAGATCTCCCCCCAGCTCCTGCTGGCTACACATCGGTTTATGGCAACAGGTACCCCTGCCCTGGGAGAATAAATTCCCCGTGATCTATCCCTGGGCTGGGGCTCTGCTCCCAGCAGCTTTGCAGGTTTGTGCTCTGCTCCTGCCTCTGCTCAGCCAGTATGGGTCCACTTTTGGGCTGCCCTTTGGGCCATGGAGAAGAGGGCTCTGCAGCCTGGGAGGCTGCTCCCGACAAGCTCCCAGCAAGCTCCCCTTCTCCCGCAGCAAGCCG
This sequence comes from Tinamus guttatus, assembly GCF_059628265.1. NCBI lineage: Eukaryota > Metazoa > Chordata > Aves > Tinamiformes > Tinamidae > Tinamus > Tinamus guttatus. The sequence goes on from NW_028288848.1 coordinate 7,288,616, forward strand.
GGGTCCCAGCCCCTGTCCGGCAGAGCTGCGGGTGCCTTGCTGCTGAGCTGGAGCCCCTGGCCACGCTAAGCGAGGGTGTGTTGCCACCTTTCCAGAAGTCGAGCCTTTCAAGTCCCCCTACCTCTCCGAGAAGATCCTGCTGCGGCTCCTGAAACACCCCAATGTCATCCAGGAGCTCAAGTATGACCGAAAGAACAAGAAGGCCTTGGAGCATTACCTCTACCAGCGCAACCGCCCTGTCGACTACTTTGTTCTCATCCTGCAGGTGTGTGGGGGCACGGGCTGACAGGGCTGACCCTGGGGGGCCAGGCACCCGGGGCTGTGTAGTTGGCGGCATGTGGAGGATCTCACCTTGCTGCATTGGTCTTGGTTGGTACTGCAGTGGGGAGATGGCCCCAGGTGGAGGCTGGTGTTGGCCAGCCCCAAGACCATATGTGGCATCGAAACGTGGGCCAGTTGGTTCAGGGGGAGGCTCCCCCAGGTTACAAAGGCAGAGTTGCCTTCTGGGCAGCTCTGTGGTGCTCTGTGATAACTTGCCAGTGTGGTTTGCTAGCACCTTGCCCTCATGCCAAGCCTCAGCCCTCCAGGGCTCCCTCAGTAACCCCAGCCACATTCCTCACCATTGCAGCTCCTGGACTGCTTGCTTCCCAGCTCTGTCCTCCCTACTTTGTCTCCGGCTGGGATGGTGGCCAAGTCATGGGTTTACAAACCAAGCAGAAGCCCCCATCTTCTCCTAAGGGTTCTGGTGGTGGTAACTGCACATCTGCTCAGGGTGCAGATAGGGTTCCTGCAGCCCTGTGTGCTCGGGGGCACAGGACCACGGGGCTGCCAGCCTGACTGGGCTTCCCTCGTCCTTCCAGGGAAAAGTGGAGGTGGAAGTTGGCAAGGAAGAGCTGCGTTTTGAGAATGGGGCATTCACCTACTACGGTGTCCCAGCCATCATGGCTGTCATCTCCTCGGGTGAGGGCAACAGCGCCTCAGCTCCACGAGCCGTGCTGGTGGGCCGGGCATGAGGACAGAGGCCAGGTGTGGAGCTGCACGAGCCCAGCGGGTGCTGGGCTGGGGCCCAGCCTCACCAAGCCTTGCCCCTGCTGCCGCCTTCATGGACGTAGAGCTGGCTGGTGGCAGGGGAAGGGACTGAGCACAGCTGTGGAGCAGGATGGCCTTGCTGCGGTGGTCAGGGCCACGCAGGAGCCCTTTGGGTTGGGTGGTTATGGCTGGGCATCATATGTCGTGGGCCATGAGTACTAACAGGGCATTGCAGAGGGGCTGGCACCCTCCTGCCACATCCTGGGGGCATCTCGCCAGAGTGGGTAATGCAGGACCCTTCCTGAGCAACTCATGAGGCTTCAACTGTCATTTCAGATAATGACGTGCGGAAAGTGAGCAGCCTGGCTGGATCCTCCTTCCTGCGTAGGTAGCTAAGGGTCGGCTGGGGCTCTTACACCCCTCCTCCGCGCAGTGCCTCTCCTCTGCGGCACTGGCTGGGCTCCTCTGGGATCGCAAATGTGGCTCAATTCAGGTGTCAGCCAACATCACATGTCAGCATGCACATGGTGCTGTGGTAAAGTGGTGGGGATAACAGTAGGGCACCCCCAGCACAACCCAGGTAAATCTCCTGCCTGCACAGCTAACGAGTTAATGAAGAGATCCCCTGCTTGCAGTGGTTAACAGAGCTCTGAGCAGGGATAACCAGTTGTTGATTACCCCTACAAATGGTTAATCTCTGGTGACTTGGGAGCATGCATAAATGCTGCCTATGCGTGGCCCTGCGCGTCTCTTACTGCAGTCGCAGGCGCTGCAGTTGGAGCTGCAGTGCAGATGGCAAGTCAGGGATGATCTGCAGGGAGCTGCTCTGAGCACCCAATCCAAACAAGAAGCTGCCAAATTCAACCTGTCGGGAGGTGCAGGGAGGGACATCGCTGTCGAAACGGGGCGGTAGTGTCCTCCGGGCAGGGGACTGTAACTCCTGAGGGTCATGGTCAGTGTGCAGCTGCAGGTTTCATGTGTTTCTTGCTGCTTGCTTTGCTTTCATTAAAAAGCCGGCTCTGGTGCTGACGGGTCACACCTCCATGGTGAGCGTTTTGCTCCCCAAGGCACCTGCGGTGCCCTCAGTTTGGGCAGAGGAAAGCTGGCTTCCCGCGGCTCATCACTGCATGGCCCATGCCCCAGTGCCTTCTCGGGACTGTCTCCTGTCCAGGAGGAGGGTTGTGCCCATAGGCGGCAGGGAACTCCTGCACCCTCATGTGTGCTAGTGGTGCCACCTGCTGAGGCCCAGGGCTTCTTTTCTCCATGTGCTCCCGCATGATGTTGTGTCACAAGATGTTTTCTCCCATCCAGCCGCCTCTGCCTGTCGCAGGACATGTGTGTGTTGCTTGTGTGGTGTCACCCCTGAACAGCAAGGAGGCAGGGTGAGAGGCAGAGGTCCGCGGGGCGCTTACCTTATCGGGCTGGCGCTCCTCCTTTCTTCTTGAAGCAAAGCCCAGCAGCAATGAGTGTGAGTAGCACATCGCAGTGGAGAATTCAGACATTTAACTCTTGAGTACTAACAGCTTATTATTCATTAACCATTGCTATGTAACTTTTCTGTAGCCAGGCACTATTCGGTATCGGAGGCCAGGGTGACGCAGCGGAGCCCTGGCTGTCCTTGCGCGGCAGCCCCCGGGGAGCTCGGTGCAAAGCAGCACAGTGCAGGGGAAGGGCAAGCGTGCACGCTTATCGCTCTGTCCTTTGCTCCTGGCTGGACCAGGCTGTGCTGGGCAGCACTTCACATGGGTGCTTTTGCTTGGACTTTTATTTGCAGAAAGTTTCATTCCAAGGGAGAACACAGCAGAGGAGATATCGGGGAAGGAGCACTGGGGGCAGAAGGAGGGGGCTGCAGGGCAAACTTTTAGAGAGGGAGGGTTATCTCCAAAGCAAGACCCCCACCAGGGCCCTGGCGTCCTCCTGGTTTGGAGGAGAGCACAGCTGAGGGGCGAGCAGGGATCGGAGGAGGTGGAGATGAGGGTGCTGCTTACGCTTCGTGTCCGTCTCTCCGTGCTGCCCTGGTTGGTGTTGCTGAGAGCCCCAAATCCCCATCGCAAGTCCCGGGGGCATTGCAACCTGCTAACCACAGTGACCAGGAAGGGACTAGCCTCGAAACTGTCACTGCTGCTGCAAACCATGGAAATCAACGGTGGAAAGTGTGAAAAATGTCCAGCAAGTTGCATTCCCTGAGGGAAAGGTGCAGGCAGCCCTTGGCACCAGGTTCCAACATATTGCATGTGGCTCCAGCCCTTGCAGTGCCCCAGCCTCGCCCCTGGGGCCGCTCTGCTGGTCACCTGCGTGTGGAGGAGGGTCCTGGAGCCCCAAGGCACAGGGGCTTTGCTTGCTTTAACTTGAGCCCTTTTCCCAGGAAACTTTCCCCATCCTCATACCTTGCCCCTCTCTCCCTGTCCCTCTCTCCGTAGTGCCCGTCTCAGTGTCGCGCACGTTCGCCTTCAGCAGAGGGGACTCCCTGGCCGGCTCCCCAGGTAAAGGCGCACAGTTTGGGGAAGGGGCCAGACCCTGCTGGGCTGCAGCCCCAGTGCATGGGACCCTCTGCCTGTGCACACATCGGAGCCGGGTGCTCCCCAGCATCCCAGAAGGGGATGGGGATGAGGGGGAGCTGGAGGGAGGCCTGGGGAAACCGCTCTGCAGTGGGATGCTGGTGAGCACAGCCCCAGCAGGGCACAGCCGTGGGAGCGCGACTGCTCCCCCTGCTCCTGGGGACCATGCGGCACCAGAAGTAAGAGCGTGCGTTTTCCACTCTCTTTTCCATCTTTCCCCCTGCATCCTGCCTTCCTGCTATGGGCCCCATCGCCTCCCTTCAGTAAATAGGTCCCCATCCCGCTGCAGCGGGCTGAACCGCTCCGAGTCACCAAACCGGGAGCACTGTGACTACGGAGGCAGCACCACGCAGCTCTACAGCAGCAGCAACAACATCTACACCCCCGACTACTCCGTGCACATCCTCTGCGACGTGCAGTTTGTCAAGGTACCTGCGTTGTCCCTCCTCTATCCTTCCTGCCCTGCACCCTGCGTTGCATGGGAGTCCCAGGAGGGCCGCGCGGCACCAGCGCGGTCGGGTGCTTGGAGCCCTTGGTGAGCACTGCAGGACCATGTCCCCGGGCCCTGCAGCTGCATACCAGCACCGTGGGCAGGGCTGGGGAGCTCCTGGCACTGGGTATCTCGTTGGGAGGCTATGGTGCAGTGCCGAGCTCACGTGAGCCTGCCCAGATCACCCGGCAGCAGTACCAGAACGCGGTGGTAGCCAGTCGCATGGACAGCTCGCCCCAGTCCCCGGACGTGGAGGCTTTCAACGACAGGGATTCGACCAAGGCCTCGACAGCTCGCGGAACCCCCCAGACGCCCAAAGAGGACACCACCGCCCTCCTGAACGAGAGGAACAGCATCCTGTGTGAGTCACCCCGTGGCCTCCCAAGGGCATCCCTTCCCTGCCCAGTGCCAAGGCAGACGGAGAGGCCATGCTGCGACCTGCTGGCATGGGGGCACCGACACGCCAGGGCTCTCGCATGTCTGCCCTCTCTGTCCCTCCAGGCAGCCGGGCTGACGGGTTGCGCAGCCCCAGCGACTCTGTGTTCCTGCGCATGGAGGGGATCCCCTACATCCAGGAGGAGCTGGCTGACAACGAGGAGAGCTGCAAGCAGCAGAGTGAGTCCCAGGCTGGGAGATGAGATACAGGGGCCAAAGAGCACAGGCAGTGAGAGCTGCAGTGCCTCGGGCGCTGCCCAGGACTGCTGCAGCCACCTGGGCTTTTGCAGACAGTGAGTGCTGCAGCACTGCCCTGGACGTGGAGTCCCCAGGCAGAGAGGCTGGGACAAGCTCCTCTCCGAGTGGCTCCGAGGAGACCCTGGGCAAGAGGCTGCTGAGGTCACTGAGTGAGTAACGGGCTGGCTCGCAGTACAGGGGACATTCCCAGTCCTCCTGTGGGGAGGTATGTTCGGCCGGCTGCTTCTGGCCCAAGCCTGTGCCCACCTTGCTCCAACACTCACCTCACCCTCACTTGCTGCTGCAGGCGGGCGCAAGCAGCGGCAGTCCCTGGAGGGTGAGCAAGCACCAGAGGAGAGCTCCAATCTCGCCCCGTTAATCACCTGAGCAGCAGCGTGGCTGGAGCACGGTGCTGGAGGCTTGCATGGACTGGAGGTAGGACCCTGCCCGTTGGTGAAGCATCCCTTCCCCAGCAAAGGGAAAGCTGATAGCTTTTAATAGTGTGTTTCTGTCTTGCAAAGCCAAAGGATGGGGCTTGGAGGGCTGCAGAGTCAGCCACACCGAGTCAGCAGGAGCAGCCCTGTGCAGGCACATAGAGCTAGGGGCTGCAGCAGGGTCAAAGGGGTGAAGAATGGAAACCCACCATCTTTTGGGTATGAATGGGAGTAGGAAAACAAGCAAGCTCTTGATCTGTACTTCTGCAGCTATGAACATGTATCTGCACCAATATCCCACTGTTTGTGCAATGGTTGGCCAGGGAGAAGGGGCTCTGGCCAGCGAGTTGGGGACCTACCTGCACCAGGCTGTGCTTGTTTCTTGCAGGTCTGCAGCATGGGGGCCTCCTGCCACGAGTCTCATGTCCAACAGCAGCAGGTCTGCACTCGCTCGCTGCCCGCCTGCCCGCTCGTGCCGCCCTTCCCTGCAGGACTTGTGCAGAGCCCCGTCCCCAGGCAAGAAAGGCTGACCCAGCCCAGGCAGCCTGGACCAGCTAGCTGGAGTCCGAGGGCCCTTGCCCAGCTGCTCCCTGGTAGCACTTGGTCCCAAGGAAGAGGTGGAGAAAGGAAAGGAGAAGTATCTGGCACGGTGTCCCTGCGAGCAGAGCAGGGAGGGGCGGCCCAACCCAGAACTGCCCCTTAGCATCATTTATCATCCCCATCCCAGCAAGCCTGGAGCACCGCAGTGCTGGATGCTGCGCAGATGTGGTCTCTGCCACAAGGCACATGTGCTGTTTGGAGGTGCCACACGCAGCTCAGGGCCCCAGTACATATTTGTGCTGTGCCTAGTGACATACACCTTTGCAGCACCTCATGTACCCTGACCATCACCACAGCCCAGCACTTCCCTACCCTGCAAGCCACAGGGGAGGGAGCCCATTGCCCTGCTGAGTGTCCCCTTCCCTCCCTGGGGAGGGCTGCTCCACACTGCGTTTAACCACCCTCCTCTCTGCTCGTGGATACCTGAACAGGGGAGGCTCACACTCAGCCTTCAAGTTGGTACAGACCCATCAGTAGTTTTTGCAGAGGCTGAATGCAATGGGGATATTAACATTAAAAGTGAGTTCTTGCTGAGTAATGTCCTCTCTGTGTCAATGGCTTCACATGGAAAGACGTGTTAACATCTCCCCCCAGATTAAACTTACCTCTTGTACCTATGGCCATGGGGAAGCCTGCAATAGTCGCTGGTGCTCCAAAGCTGTAGCTGTTTTTCTACATGCCCAGCTCCCAGGAGAGCCAGAAGATGCAATGGCAGTGCAAGGAGATGGCCTCTGGCTCTGCCCATCGTACTCGCCCCACCGTGTTTCGGGCTGCTCTCATCGCAGCTCTCAGGACAGGGAAGGCACCGCAGTGCCACAAAGGCCTTCACACACCTTTGCTGAGGGTGCAAAGGGACCCAGAGCATCAGCCCCCTGTCCACTTCTGTTTTAGGGCTAGCATAGCTGACGAGAGCAGCTGGAAATCCAGGTCTGCGAGTGCTTCCCAATCCCTCACTCTGCTCTGAACCTGGACTCCTGGGCAAGGGGGTAACAGGCTTTCCTGCAGTGTTGCTCAGGGAAGCCCTCAGCACTACAGCGTCTTCTAACTGGAACTGCAGGCAAAGAGCACAGGAATTCCTGTCATCACACTGTTGCAAACAATACTGGGATACACATGCTGGACTACAGCCTGATAGATCTAACGATGGAAATCTTACATCCCACCAATGCTGATCAAACTTCAGCTGTTGTAACTGCATCCCTCTCTGGGCACTGCCCTTCTAAGGAAACACGAGGCAGTTGAAAGGAGGCCAGAGGAAAGTGAGGGCTACAAAGCCTACCTGAGAAAGCTGAAGGAAACAGGGTCATGTAATCTTAGCTGGTGGAGGATGTGAAGGGAAGAGAGGAAGTTTTCAAACACACAAAAAGCTGTTGCAAAGAGGAAGAGAATAATCTGTTCTCTGTTGCCATGGTAAATGGGATAATGGGTAATGAGCTTACACCACAGCAAGGGAGAAATTTAGGTCGCTCATTAAGAACAGGCACGGCAAGGCTACCAAAGCACCGGAAGGATCACAGGGGGGTTGGGCCAGTTCTGCTCTTAGAAAGCTGTAAGGATGGAAGTGCAGCTAGTGTCCAAAATGACACAAGCTGGTCCCTTTAATTCTCCACCTGAGATCACCACTAAAAGTCATTCTTGAACTACCACCCACCTTTCCAACTGTGGACAGATCGCAATAGGGAGAAAAGCCACCTCTGCCTGAGAGGGAAGGCTGCCTCCATCCCACTGTCCTGCATGACACACTAACCTGGAAAGGACAGAGACACCTCATGGTGCATGAGTCAAAGAGGAGTCCAAGCACCTCTACCAACAAGCAAAGCAATACTCGAGGTAGGGCAGTATCCTGAAAGACCCAAGGTACCTGCTTCATTTCAGACACTGCAGATGAACAAGCTCTGCTCTGCAAGCACAGCAAGTGAACAAGGCACTGTTTTCCCCTTCGCAGTCTAAACTGTAGCAGAAGTAAAATAATCAAGGCAGCAGCAACTATCGCGAGTGATGCGAGGAAAGGATCCCCATCCCCTTCCCTCATCTTGGCAGGAGGCTGCTGTATTAAGGTGGCAGTACCAGCTCCCAAATAGACCTGCTAACTCTGACTGCAGAAAACAGGACCAGATGGTCCCTACTCTTTTTCAGTGCCAGAAACTCAAGAGTGCTGGCAGAACCTGGTGAACCTAGAGAGACTAGGAGAGAAACCTGCTGAGAAGGGAGAAAAGGAAAGATTTGCTCCTCAACAGATGAGCAGCAGGCCAGGAGCTCAGAGCCAGAAAGGACATAGCTGGGAGAAAGCGACAAGGAAGAGAGTCACCCTCAGTTCCGTGTGCCACAGCAGTAAGTGGTACAGCTCCATAACACAGGCCTTCCTCAGGCAGGGGCAACACCAACGCGGGGCAGGCATCACAAAAGGCAGGCTAGCGTTCAGAGATGGAGATTTAATTTTCTGTCAGCAACACTAAGAAGCAGTTATGACGATTACAAATGTTCGCTTGCATAAGGCTTAGAACTGCATGGGGAAAGTCAGCACTGGCTTCACCCCACCAAAATACTATGGAGTGACACCAGGCCACAGACCCGGTGGGAGCCCAATCGTTTGGGCTGTTATCCCATAACTGCACTAGCACAGGACTCAGCCCAGACCGAACTCATCAGTTACATGGGGTTGATTCGGTTGTGTTACAGATACAACATCAAGCACCCAGAGACCAGGCTGCTGTCAGTCAAACAAGAGCCAAGAAGGTTCGTGCTGCCCTCACCACCTGGGTGAATTCACCTGGGTGAACTGGCGTGCCATATTGCAAGGGGTCTTTCAGAAAGGCCAAAAGATGATTATCCCCGATGGAGCTGCTACTCCCATCTTTATTAAACCCCAAGAGGTGTGGACAAGGCAAGCCACGAGCAGGGAAAGACATGGACTACACACTACAGCTTTGGTGACTTCATTTAAGGTGACTTCATTTATGTTTGGTTGTTCACATGCTTGACTGGATCCTTGTGACGGCTTCATGGATGGACTTGGCCACATAGTCCAGGTTCTTGGTAGTCAGGCCACACATGTTGATGCGCCCACTGGCCATCAGGTAGATGTGTTTCTCCTTGATCAGGTACTCCACCTGCTTAGCTGGGGAAGCAATTGGACCTCAGGTCAAACTGGAGATCACATAGCTCAGGAAAAACAGTCAAAACTGCTGAAATCTTTCACAGTGAGCAGAAAACTTCCAGCATTAGCCTCTGAAATGCAGTTCAATGCTTTGTCCTTGCCTACCCACAGTGGCAGGGATGAAAAGGACTGGCAGAAACTCAACAAACCATGACCTTAAAAACGTTTTCCAGCTAACTGCAATAGGAATACCAGGACCCCAGGGAGCTCCCCAGAAGAAACCATCCTAGACTTTAGCCCATTTCTCTCCCAGCACAACCTTCCTCACCCAATCCTCCCTTCCTCTCCCAAGGACGCACCAGACAACTTGCTACTTACGGTTAAGCCCTGTGAAGCTAAACATGCCAATCTGATCTGTAATGTGGTTCCAGGTGCCCGGGGTCCCGAGCGACTCCAGGCGCGATCGGAGCTCTGAACGCATCAGCAAGACCCGATCTGCCATAGTCTTCACGTTGTCCTTCCTGCAGCAGGTAGGAAACCATGAGCAAGGGCAGCCTGTCTGCGCTGGAGCTCTCTAGCTAAGCCTGGCACTCACAGACTCCCCTTTGTCTTTGCCACTGGCCCTGGCAATACTCACCACTCGGCAAAGAGCTGTGGGGAAGCGAGGGTAGTTGCCACGATGCGCGCTCCTTGGGACGGAGGGTTGGACCAAGTGGTGCGCACAATCTTCTCCATCTGGGAGAGCACACGCTTCACGCTGTCCGCATCCTTCACCACCACGGTCAGATTGCCCACACGCTCATCTGTGGACAAGCGAGGACACGTGAGCCGTTGGCCCCACACATCACTGCAAAGCAGGACGCTCTCTTTCCCCCCCAGCATGCCAGCCCCGTCTGTCTGGATACGATGCTGCCCGGCCAGCTTGCTGACGGACACTCACTGTAGAGCCCAAAGTTCTTGGAAAACGACTGTGCACAGAAGAGCTCAAAGCCCTCGGAGACAAAGTACCGCACAGCCCAGGCATCCTTGTCCAGGTTGCCAGAGGCAAAACCTTGATACGCCGAGTCGAAGAACGGAAACAGGAACCGGCGCTGCAAGGAGGAACAGTATTAGAGGGAACCCCCTTCCCCAGAACCTTCTCTTTACCCACTCCACCATCCCCATAGGAGGGAAAATAAAAACATTTGGCTTCTAGGTGAGTTGCAGGGCACGTGGCCCAGCAAGACCAGACTGGGACATTTTCCTTTCACTAGGGCGAAGGAATAGAGAGACCAGCATGGTCAAGAAAAGGCCAAATGCATGAGGAACCAATGTGGCAGCTGCCTCCCTCATGCTATAGGAGCACAAAGGGGGGGACAACAGAGATGTGCTATTTTATATCCTAGAATCCAGCAAGTGTCTAGGAGAGTCTTTCTGGCCTTGCTGCACCCCATACTCCACTCACAGTTTGGAGGCAAAAACTTGGAATCCGGATGAGGCCTGGGATGCCTCTATCCTCACAGCACAGGCATCCAGCATGCTGCCAGCTTCTCCCTTCAACACGTGCCTAGTGCAACTCTTCCAGCTCCTATCATGCCATTCCGAGAACCCACTTGGGGGATTCTCCAGCTGGCTCAAGAGCTACTTGTCCCCTCAGCCCCAGCAGCAGCCCTTACCTTCATAACAGCAGCAATTTGCTTCCACTCGTCTGGAGTAGGGTCAGTGCCTGTTGGGTTGTGCGCACAGGCATGGAGGATGAAGATGGAGAATTCTGGGGCTTTCTGGGAAGAGAGAGGTTTTGGTCACACAGACTGATATTTCTTAGCACCCAGAGCAGAGGCTTCCATCTGCTGTGGGCACCAGCAGTCTCTTAAGCACAGATCTGGTTTCAGGCACCTCATGCAGGACACAGCCTCCTGCTCACAGCACAGGACCTGCCAGCCCATCCCAAGCCAGTTTTACTCACCTCCATGTCATCCAGCAGGCCATGGAGATCCAGACCCCTCTTAGCAGCATCCCAGTAACGGTAAGTTCTAATATCTTTAAAGCCAGCATCCACAAACACAGCGTTGTGGTTCTCTGAGGAAAGAATTCACTGTTCAAAAAAGCAGCTCCTGCCTCCAAGCAAGCCACTTTCTCCAGTCTCAACAGCTCCATCTCCTCCATCCAGATAAGAAAGCCCCCCTTCCCATTGCCTAGGCACCTGTACTGCGAAGAACTCAACTGTCCAGGCTTTGGCCACTGACCTACAGGGCTTTCTGCAAGGAGCGGGCGGTACTGATGACAACACTCACCCCAGGATGGAGCAGAGATGTAGATTGGGGTTGCCGTGTTGTTGTTTCCGTTGTACCATCGTCTCAGAAACTCTGCTCCAATACGCAGAGCGCCTGTCCCACCCAAGGACTGAACACTGCCAATCTGGAACAGAGAGCATCTCCTTCAACCTCAGACCCACCCACACACCTTCCAAAATTACAAACAGATTCCAGTAGTTTATTATTTTTTGACACAGAGCAGATCCCCAGTGAGTACCAGAGCTGCTTATCACAGGGAAGGTGCTCTATTCTCGGACTTTGGTTTCCTGCTGGGGCAACCACTAGCAGTGGAGGAAAACAAACTCCAGCCACAGCTCAACTTCTGCCTTTCCGTGAACCTTGTGATTACTTACACAAGCAGCTCCGCACAGCCAGCTTTGTGAATTAAGCCGTGACCAGCGGGACACCCTTGTCAGAGGTAACCCCTCAATCCCGCCCAAACGCCCTTGCTTCACAGCTGCACACCCCACGGAGCAGGCCCCGCCGCCCTGCTGCGCGGCACCTACGCGGTTCTCGCTGATGGCCGGGCTGCTGTCGCCCAGCGCGATGCGGGACGCGTTGGCCCGGAACTCGGGCAGGCCCAGGATGGGCAGGTACTCGTGGTTGAGGCTGTCATCGGCCGCGATCATCCGCTCCACCTTCCTCACGACGGGCAGGACCCAGGGCTGCCCCTCGTCCGTGCGGTAGGCTGCAAGGCAAGGCACAGCCGTCTCTCCGGCGGCTCGGCCTGCGCGGGGCCACCCGGGCTGCCCCCGCCGGCGGCACGCGGGGACGGGGCGGCCCCGCTATGACCTTGGCCCCATCGGGGAGCCCTCGGGGGCACCAGGCGCCGCCTCACGGGCCGCACCGCGGCACCAGGGACCGCTGCGGCCGCCCGGAGGACCCTCCGCCATCGCCACCGGCGGGTCCGAGCCCGCGGCTGCCGCCCGCGCCGGGGCGGCGACGGACTCACCGCCCACGCCCAGGTTGACCTTCCGCGCGTCCCCGTCCTCGCGGAAATCCGCCGTGAGCTTGAAGACGGCGACGGGGGGCGCGATGGGGACGGCGGCGAAAAGGGAGGCGGCCATGGCGCTGGCGGCGGCCGGGAGCGGGGCAGCGCGGGCCGTTACAGGCCGTTCGGCGCGCGGCCCCGGGACGGCCTGGAGGAGACGCTCACCTTCACCGCCGGGGCGGGGCCACGCCGCCCGCAGCCAATCGGCGAGCCGCCCGCAGCACCGCCCGCTCCGTTACCGCCAATCAACGGCCGCCGTGCCGGCGGTGGGGGCGGGCACGGGCGGAGCGCGGGGAGCCAATGGCGGCGGTGCCGGCGGCGGGCGCGGTGCTGCCGCCGGTGACGCACCGCGGGGCCGTGACGTCAGCGCCGCCACCAGTGGCCACTCGGCCCCCAGCGCGCGCCCCGTCGGGGCCCCGGCCGCCCCGGGAGCGGAGACGCCGGGGAGCCCCGTGGCGGCCGCTTCACCCGCCGTCCTGCACCGGGGCGCCCCGTCCAGCCGGGCCCTGCGTCCCGCGGCGCCCGTCACCGCGGCGCGGTGCGGGCGGGGGACGGCAGAGGGCAGCGCCGGCCTGCGGATCGCGCCGCGCTGTGCCTGCCTGCCGCTCGGCGGGGGAAAAGTCGTTAAAGCGATTAAAATAAAATAAAATAAAATAAAATAAAATAAAATAAAATAAAATAAAATAAAATAAAATAAAATAAAATAGCTTGTGCATTTTTCTGCAGAGCGCCTGGTTGCTGCGGGTGAGCATCGCACGCTCCCTTCCCTCCTCCTGGGTCCCACGGGATGGGCAGCCCTGGGAATGGTGGTGTCCCGGGTGGTTTGCAGAGCCTGTGGGAATCTCCTGGAAACCTGCTGCACCTGGAAAGGTCCCCAAAGGAACCCCAAGGAAGCAGCCCTGACAGCAGGATACAGGAGAGAGGTATCCCCCTCATGACATGAGGTGTGGGAACATGGGTTTGAGAAGGGCTCTCTGTCCCCAAACGGTTCTGCATGAGCCCTGTGTCACCAACGCCCTCTTTAACCCAACCCAAATCCCTGCTGGAACCAACCCGTCTCCTTGCCCCTCTCCCACGCTGACGGTGGCTCCCGAACCTCGGCGCACACAGAGAAGGCAGCGCTGTGCGGCCACCCAGGGGACAGCACCTTCATCTCCAGCGGCTCTGGGCAGCACTGGAAGAACTGCCCAGTGCCCTTTATATTTAGCACAACAGCAAGGAAGCGGCAGGGATGGTTTGTGTGCTGGGAGAAAACGGCAGTGGAAGACAGAGAAGCAAGATGGGAGGCCTCGTCCCCCATCATCATGGTGATTTGAACCCAGTCTAGACTCATATGAAACCTTTCCCCCACCTCGAGAAGACAGTGGACCCCTAGGAAATGCTCCAGGCTGTTGTCTGGGGTAGCCGTGCGCTCCCAAGAGCGCCTGGCCGCGGCAGAGCTGTCCTCGTTACCTCGTCTGACCCTCACAATGGCCTTGTAAGGAGCACTCGGGTCTCTCCACTGTTCTCCAAAGAGCTCCAGGATGCCTGGGCACATGGCTGAGCCCTTTCCCCATATGAAGCAGGGAGGTCACACAGTCCCATGGGGACACTAGAGTGTCTCGAGCAGGACACGTTGTACCAAGAAGAGCTGCTTCCCAAGATGGCTTTCCCCAGATGAGCACCCTCCATGCCCTTGGGGACAAAAGCTCAGCAGGGCTGGTACCGCCTGCTTGGTGGCAAGGCCAGGGTGGAGGCCGCAGCAGATGTGGCAGGAGCAGCCTGCAGGGCGACTCAGTGTCCCCTGGGCTGCGCGGTGCAGAGCCAGCTCTGGGACCAGACAGAGAGCGGGAGGCCGCCGCGTGGGGCGACTCTGCCTCGCGAGCTGCCTCTAGCCCTGCGCTTTCATCTCCGCTGCCTACACAGAGGCTGCCGCCGCCATGCATGTAAAACCGGGGCAAACGCGGGAGCCAGCCCCGCGGCGCCCTCCCTTCATCTCCCGCCTCGCACTGACAGCCAGCAAGCACCTGCCACCCAGCGCCGCCGCACGGCCTGACCCGTGGGGAACAGCCCCCGCGCGCCGCCCTCGGGGCAGCCGGCGACCCGAGGAGCTCCGAGGCACCCCAGGGGCCCCGCACCCACTCGCTGGAGCCACCCGGCAGCTTCTGGGGTGGTATCACGAGCGCTGCTCGCTTGTTTGCTCCCCTGCGCCTCCTTTGTGAGGTCCCCCTGGCGCTGTTCCCAGCTCTGGCCCATCCTCTTCCTCGCAGCGCGGCCCTGCGCCGGGAGCACAGCAAGGTCCCGTCCCGAGGAGCTCCCAGGCTCTGGGTGCAGTGACGGCCCTGGCGGGTGTTGAGTGCGGGACTTGCTTTCCCAGCGCTCCTCCGAATACAGCTGTTTTCTCAGCGCAGGATCCAGACAGAGGAGGGTAAAATGTTTTCATTCCAAGCTCCCGGGGTCAGGTCATGGTTTGTCTAAATGGCTTTTGTTGCTGTAATTATCAGATTAGCTGATCTCTGGCAGTGTGTTTCGGGGCAGCTACATTAACTCTGGATCCCGACCCCCTTGGCTTCCAACACCACCCCGGCCAGCTGGGGAAACGGGTTTGCAAAGGGACGATGGGGAAGCAGGGGCCGAGCAAAACCACAGGGTAGATCCACACTTGCTCTCGAGGCCCCGACCTGGAGACAGCCCACACACCTGGGGAACGTGGCACTGCCAAGCCTGGATGGAGGCTCTTTCCCCACAGGCAGCGGCTGCGGTGCCGTTGTGCTGGGGACACCTTCAGTGACGCCTGCGGCTGCTGACCGGTTGAGCCCTGTGGAGGGCCCTGACCCAGACCCCATCGCGGCTCCTGTGGCTGCTCTTGGAAGCAGCCCCAGCGCTGCAGATCCCCATCCTGCAGGAACGCCAGTCCCACCATGAGCAGCCCACGGCCGGGAGCAGGCGGGGCGAGGGAGAAGGAGCGTGAGATACCAGGCGAGACGGAGAGCGTGACGGGGAGATGAGAGAGCAGGCTGAGGGGCAGATAAAGAGGGATCAGGAGTTTCCGGCCCCAGGCGGCCCTCTCCGGGTCCGTCTGTCAGCGCCTCCGCGTGCTGATGGCACCCAGCCCTCCTGGAGCAGGCGGCCAAAGGCCCCACTGAGGGGCACCGCTCAGGTGCCAGGGGGGCCCCCAGCACCGCTCCATGGGACCGTGCTCGCGCCAGCATCCTCCGACGCGCAGCAGCACCGCACCTGCACGGCCACCTGCCCCCAGGCAGGGCAGACTCATGCACACGCATCTCCTCGCTTCCACGCCTGCAGGAGGGAGCAACAGGGCTTTCACCTGTACCAAGAGAGACACTAAAAATATTCAATAAGTCTAGATTAGAAAAAAAATATTTCGAAGTTTCTATGTAAAACCAAATCTCTAAAATATGATTTCGCTGCTTTTCAGTTCCCAGAGCACTGTAATGCTGGAAGGTAGTGCTTCACCGCCTGAGCAGTTCTTCTGGGATGGACTGTCTGAATGTTCTACTTCAGAAAACCTTTCAGCCTCCTTGAACACTTCAGAAAATTTCAAGAGCAAAATTTTGCCTAATTTGCCTACCTTGTTCATGCAGGAAGACTTGGCTTCAGCAAAACATAATTTTCCAATGAAAATATAAAGTAGTGGAAAGTCTACTCCTGGCATTTTTCCTAATTCTCACCATGAAAAAGCTTGGTTAGCTCCAAAGCCACCTTCTCTGCTTCCAGCTGAAAGCCCATGAGTGACATAAAGCTATGAGGACAAGGCCCACACGTTCCTGAGAATAACAGGCATGTCCTCCAACCTGCCAGCACTCAGGCCTATAGCAGCACTCACAGCAGAAACCCGCCCAAGTCCTGCTGGGAAATAGTATTCCTGGAATATTCCTTCAGTCACTTGACAAAACCCACCAGATTTATCCTGAATGTGAGATTTGGGATTATAGATCATAAAGGTATCGCAATATGCCACAGTTTCAACCATCATTTCTGAAACAAAGATGTTTTCAAGTTGGCTAAAAATCCCCTCAGCCCCATGACACTGGTCCTTCCTCAGGGACACTGTGGGCCAAGGTTGGCTCACTGGCTTGTCCAGACCAGCCTGCCTTCCCTCTGCTGGTTTCTCTGCCTGCTTCTCAGGGCTGTTGCTGTGATTTATTCTTGCACGGACACCCTAGAGTGTCTCTAAGCCCCATCTCGGAGCGTGGATCTGTCAGGACCTGCCACATAGTCATGCTCCTGACGTCAGTGCCTGCTTGTCCTAAGGATGTCCCTGGAGGAGCGCAGATCCCTGACCAGAGAGGAGCGGGCAAGACCTGATCCATGTGCTTGCCAAAGGATGAGCTGGTGCTGATTTTCCCTTCGGCATTAGCACCTGCTGGCAGATCCCTGCAGGTCATACCATAAAGGGCTGCAACCCCTGAATCTGATGCCCTGGCACTGCTACCTGTCACTCTGGGCATTAAAGGTCATGGTTTCCTAACAGTGCCAATGGCCTCTTCAGAGAACTGAGTCAAAGTCCGAGCTCTAAATCCTGGAGCATCCCCAAGCCCAAAGCAGGAGAGGGGCTGCTACATCAAGGCATGGCCTTTTGCACAGTCCAGGAAGCTGCTTTGGGGACCCCTGGACACAGCGACACATCTGCCACCATCCAATGGCTTAGGGTGCCCTAGGGACACCAAATGGTAGAGGCAGAACTGGAGGGAGCACAACGATCTTGTGCTGCGCACACACGCAGGAGGACAGGTGCCCGCAGGAGCACGCGCAGCACGTGCTCTCATGTCACCACACTGCTGAACACCTCCTGTCCCACCTCCCACCCCGTGTTGCTCTCACCCTTCCCAGAGGTTCATCCTGTGCCTTGCTCCCAGCTCCAGGACTGGTGAGCAGAGCTCCCTGTGGCACTTGCGGGCGAGGGGGCCGGACAGAGCGCGCGCTGCCCGCCAGGACGCAGGACGTGCTGCACCGCGCAGGCTGCGCCGCCGCCGCGCACCCAGGCCACCGGCCAGCCCGGCGGGATGGCCAGAGCAGGCAGGAGCCGGGGCGCCCACAGCCCAGCCAGTCCCAGCTGGGAGGCCTTGGGGAGCTGCGGATGCCCCTGCAAGGTCGCATGAGGCCGGCGAGAGGGGACTCCCGCTCCCTGCGCCTCGCGGGGACCCCCGTGCCACGGGTAGCTTCTGGACCCCGGTACAGGAGCGGATTTACTGAAAACAATTTATTTAATATCAAAAATAATTTCTTGCCGCGTTGTGGCTGGCGTCAGCCGAGCGCTTACTCACCCGGGAATTCAAACAAAGGCAGCACTGGCGCCCAGCCAGGGGGTCGGGCGCTGGGTGGTCGTGTCCATCCCGGCCTCAGACCCGCCTCTGGGTCACTTGCGGGCTTGTGGCATGATGTCTCCATTTATTTATTGGAAATGTTTGAACAGGAAATGCTAATGGTTTGGGTTTGCAGAGACAGCTGGAGGGGTCCAGCAGGAGCTGCTGGGAAGCGGAGGACACGCTAAGACCAGGAAGGCCAGGGAAAGGGGGAGTCGGTGCCACAAGCACTGCCAGGGGATCTGTCCCTTCCGCGCATTTGGGATGGGGGACCCAGTGGGAGGCAGGATGGGGAAGGGCCCTGCCAGCTCCGCTGCCTCCTCCTCTGAGCGCAGCCTCCACTGCGAGACGCAGCCCTGCTGCATGCGGGAGCGCTGCCCCGCACGCGCCGTGGTTGCTGCCCGCGAGGCGCCGCGAGCCCCGGGGGAAGGCGTGGGGGGACCGGCATCCGTGCAGCCCCGAGAGCCCCTGTTAACGTGGGAGCCCCCCCGTGAGGGGGTCGGGAGGTTCCTCGGCAGCCTGCCGCAGGAGCGGGCTGTTCCTGCGCTTGCTGATAACACAGGAGGTGAAGCCTGACCCAGGAAACCAGGCAAGATCCACAGAGATAAACTCCCTGCAGCAAGACAAAGGCACTGACCTCTCCGCAGCCCAAGCCGCAGCATTCCCACAAGCACAGCAACAATTCCCAGGAGCTGCGCACGATATCCCAGCGAGACCCGCACGAAAGCCCGCGGGAGAGCCACGGGAAAGAGTCGGGGAGGCAACGGCACAGTCTGTGGTGCCTCCTGCCAGCATCGTGCCCAGGAGCACACGCTCCGCTTCCTAAGCAGGTCTGCTACAGTGGTCAGTGGACAGGACAGTGACAGCAAAGAGTGTCCCTGGCTATGGCTCACTCTTCATGTTGCAGAGGCAATCTGCATGCTCACCACCTCGTAATTAAAAGCAAAATTCATATAGGGCCCAGGCAATGCCCAGGCCCAGCTTGGGAAAGCGAGTGCCCACCCTTATTCCCTTCCTTACGTTGCTACACACACACTCTCAGCACCAGCGTGCTTTGGTTTTTGTTTCTAAAGGCAGCAGAGAGTTCCTGGGGAACTCAGGCTGCACCGTGTGCTTTAGATGGAGGCTCCTGTGTCACGTTGCACACCCAGCCTGAAAAACCGAACCAGGCACCCGACGTCAGACCCTGTTGCAGGGGCAGCTGGGCTTGCAGGAGCGCTGAGCATCCCCGGCCTCCGCATCCCCGGCCTCCGCATCCCCGGCCTCCGCGCCGCGCTCCTCCGCAGGCTCCCTGCGTGGGTCACTTAAGCCCTGCCTGCTGGGCCAGATCTGCCTCTAGACAGCAGCAGCTGGAAAAGACAGAGGTGTTTAATGGGATTTGCAGAAACACCCAGCTCGTTGCATGTCTTATGGCTGTTGTCTCAGGCATGTTTTGAAAATCTTTATCTCTGCATCATTAAGCACTAATCTGCATTTGAAAAGAATCACTTCAGTTCCCTACCTCTGAAACGAGGATAACTACCCTTTACCTTATAGCAGGGTTACACGGATAAGCAGATTAAAGACTATGAGATATTGTGGCAAAGAAGGCTAAACAAGACCCTGGGACAGACAGCCCATGGGCAGGAACGAGCAGCAGAGCGAGGTGCAGGATTAGGTAGCGACTCAAGTCTGCACCATGCTAATGGCACCACAAATCCAGCGGCTGGTCTGCCCCCACCTGCCTTCCCAGGTGCCTCAGCCAGCCGAAAGACCACGGAGGGGCAGCCCCAGGGCCACAGTCACACACCAGTGTCCTCCTCTGGCCACGGCACTGTGGAAGCTGGTGCTGCTGCTGTCCCCGGAGCGCTGGCCATGCTGCCTGGCCATGTCCACAGCCAGCACCAGCAGCAGCTGGGCAGAGGCATTAGGAGGTCTCTCTAGGTCTGGTCCAAGCCTCCTGCTGCTCCATAGGGCAGAGAGAGGCAAATGTAGCAAGGACCTCCCTGCTCCTGCTCCTGCTCCTGCCCAGCAGGGAACAGGGACCCTCCAGGGCCACCCAGGGGCTCACTGGGGCACCCAGCAATGGCAAGATGCTGCAGTGGCAGCAGATGCCCTTGGGGACCAGATGAAGCAAACATAGCCCCCAGCTGGGCTGCCCCCAGCCAGGCCCTCATAAGCCCCAGGGAAGGGGAAGCAAAGGGGTGTAGAAGGGGCATTTGCTTGGGCAGCAGGTTCCAGCTCACAGAGGAGAGAGAGGGACACAGCAGTGCAGAGGGAAAGAGAAAAGGGTACCTTCTGTTTTTAGCAGCTGCTCCATATGCCGTCTGGGTAAAGACACATTTTAAAAAAGGAAAATGCAGAGCCAGAGCAAGGATCACGAGGACTGGAGGCCGGCCATTATGGATAGAGTGCAACTAATTCCGAGGAACTGCAAAGTCACAGGAAAGAGGTTCCTTGGGGCACAGAGGCTACTGCCCACAGTCTGTACCTGTCCTTCCCTGCAGGATGCCCAGGGAAGGCCTCGTGGGACAGCAGGGAAATAGGCAGTTCTTCAGAAAGAAGATGGGGAGAGGATGAGCCAGACAATTACTGTCTGGAAAGTCTCACTCGGGTCCCTAGTAAAATAATGGCACAAATATTAAGAAAAAGAGCTCTGTAAACATCTAGAGGATAATGAAACCATGAGCTATAAGCAGGATGGGATTTGTAAATAAAGGACTGTGCCAAAAACAACAAGGCCTCCATAAT
The DNA here is from genome assembly GCF_059628265.1 of Tinamus guttatus. Classification (NCBI taxonomy): domain Eukaryota; kingdom Metazoa; phylum Chordata; class Aves; order Tinamiformes; family Tinamidae; genus Tinamus; species Tinamus guttatus. Next base: position 7,308,817 of record NW_028288848.1, read on the forward strand.
TGTTTTGGATAGAATGACAAGATTAGTGCGGGAAGGGGACTCGGCAGGATGTCATGAGAGGAGACCTGGAAGCATCAGGTCTGTCCTCACTGCCCGGCCATTAAAGAGCCCCCAGCACATCTGGGCAGGTTTCAGGGAGCTGATTCACCTGGGCGCGTGGAAACCGGCCTCTGTGCTTGCACGTGGTGATGCCGCTCTGGCAGGGCTGACACCTGGGGACTGACCTGACTTGAGAGAGCCCAAGACCAGCAGTCCTAGTGTGTGCTGGCCCAAACCCTGTGTGCCTGTGTCACACTCTCATCTTCACACTCACTCATGCACCAGCAGAAACTAGGGCTAAAGCAGAGCCTGGGGGGCCCAGCTGGTGCACATCCCACCACCAGCCCTCACAGAGCTGTGACTCGTCCGTGGCAGGAATGAGAGAGCAGGACTGCCACGGAATAGGAAAAAAAAAATAAGCAAAGGCGGTCGAAGGAAAGTAATGCTAGAAACTTCACTCTTCCCCAGGCTTCGTCAAAGATTTGTCTTTGGTGAACCTGTGTGAGAATACAAATGGCATGTTCTCCAAAACTATACCCACTTATGTCTGCCAGGGCACTGAAGCATCAGATCTTTGGCCAGGCTCGGAGGTAAAATGTATGTGTCTCCTTGCAATTAGACTCTTGAAATGCTATGATGTAGAAAAAACACATAAGTCTTGCAGCAGTCATTTGCACTGTAAAGGCCAAACATGTCCAGTTTTGGTGTTGCATGGGAGGAAGACTGGAGGTCTGGCCAGAGGGCACCCATCCCAAGAACAGGGCCAGCCCTGGCTCCTGGGCTTCCGTGGATATTGCAGCCTTGCTGGACCAGGCAATTGTCATTCCCTGCTGAACAGCTGGCGGCATTCAGATTGCAATATGATATATATTGCCAGTCACACACAAACTGAGCATGAAGTGAGCCATATATGGTGAAGATGATATTAGTCCATAGCTGTCTTAATAGGATCTTCTGAGGAAATCTTGCTTGAAAATTGGGAATAGGCCTCGATGTGAGACTAAAGCATGAAGTCAAACAGCCTAAAGAATTGAAAGCAATGGTCTCACAGAAACAGTGAGCATTAAGGTTGCCAATGTCATGTACTTAGATTTTTTGCAAGATGCTTAACATCTCCACACAATTTTCTAACCAAACATTAGTGCTATGTAATGCCATTTGCCCACACATTAAATACAATTTAATAGGGCTCCAAAGCTATTTCTCAATAGGGAAATGTCACTGGGACAGTGTCTGAAAATGTCCCTCAAAGATTAGCCCTAAACTCTGGGTATCCAACATAACCACACTGAATCTGAGAGTCAGCATGACTCTAGCTGGCAGCATTTGCTGCAGTTCAACGCATGAAAGAGAGGACAAGCTCACCTGCTGGTCTATTTTGACCAGGACAAATGCAACATTAGATGTTTCGGCAAAGTGGGATGTCCCGCTGGGCAGCACAGGATAATGCAGAGCCCTGACTCTGACCGGGATGTGGAGTCACAGGGATGAGTGTCAGAGAGGAGCTTGAGGCTAGAAAAAAAATGGCAAGTACTGTCTTGGGTATGAAAGGAGGGCGAGCAGTAAAGAGGAGCTACCGAATAGAGCTTTAAACTTGAGCATAGCGTTGGGAAGCCAACCTTGACATACCATGACTAGAGCGGTGCCCCATTTAGGGACACAATTTCCCCTCATCTTAGCAAGGCTTTGTATGGTCTCCCATAGCATCCTTGCAACCACACTGGGGAGGTGGACTGGAAGGGGACATGACAAGGTATGTTAAAAATTGGGCCTAGCACTGGTACAGAGACCAAGAGACGGTGGGACCTCCATCTTTGAAGATTTCCAAAATTTGACTGTCAAGGCCTAAGTGGGCTGGAGTGCCACAGAGGTCCTGAGGCCAAAATTATTCTGCAAAATGAGAGAGGGTGCAGAAAAAAGCCACAGAAAAAAACACAAGGGCAGGAGAATGCACCCCCACAGTGGCAGGATCAAGCTCAACCTGTTTGCTTTTTTAAAAAGCTTAAGAAATTTGACTGCTATGTGCAATTATTCTCATAATAATTCTCATAAGAAAATACCGTGTGCTAGAGCGTTTTTGTTCCAGCCAAAAAAAGGCAGAATCAATGGCTGGAAATTAAAAGCTAGACAAACCTGCATAAGAAATGAGACATACATTTTCTGAGCAATGCTGATTAACCATTGGTGATTAAAAAAGACAAAACCATGAACTCCCTCTCTTTTCCAGGCCAGGTGCTTTTCTCTTTTCTGTCTTAGCCAAAACTCAGGTTATTAGGATCCAAAATGAGCAACTAGACAAAATGCTCGGGAAGATCAGAGCGAGCTATCTAATGGCTAATTTTGATCTTAAACATTGGAAGCAAAAATACATCGTGTTACTAACACACGTACAAAAATCCACATCACGAACTCAGCATAAACACTAACCAGCTGACATCTGCAAAGCCACAGAGGGAGGGGGGCAATGGCTCTCCGTCCTTTTCCACAAACAGGAAAACACCCAACCCACAGTGGAGCAGCGGGAGCCTTGCAGTGGGAGTGAAACCAGGAGCTTGCCCGAGACTGTCACCAGGCAAGTTCGTGAACCCAGACGTGTCTGCTTTGGGGTGCAGTTGGGTCCCACGTGGAGGCATTCCAGGGAAAGGGGGGAAAGAGAAGGTTTCTCCGTGTATGACTTGGCAGGAACTGCTTCAGGCGTATGATCATTCTAAGAAACGCAGGAATGCAGAGAAATGGGCAAAAGAACAGATTTAAAAAAATAAAGGGGTTAAGAGTAAATAACAAAGAAGGTTGATTAAGAGTAAATAACAAAGGAAGGTGATGGAAATGATGGAAACCTGCCTAGGACGGCATTTGCAACTGAAGCAACACACTTGGCAGGGATCAGTCCTGAGTAGACTAGCTAGAGGCAAAATGTTCTTCTCTCTTTCTAGTATCTGTATTCGCAGAATTATAGAAAATAAGCCTGGAAGGCCCTTGAAAGGTCACCTAGCCTGTCTGCCTGCCCCAGGAGGAGGCGGACTCTTCCCAAACTCTTCCTGGTGGAGGTTTTGTCTAACCTCTTCCTAGAAGAAGCTTCTGGTGGTAAAGACAGCTCCCAAGAAAAACTAGTTTTAATCTTTCTTTGCCGCAGTCACTTCAGTGAAAGCCTGTGGCTTCTTATTCTATCTGTCCTGAAAATAAATAATAGCCCATTATCTCTTGCTTTGTAGTAACACTTCATGTATTTGAAGACTTTTATCTTATTTCCCTGCAGTCTTCTCTTCTTGACACTAAGCAACCCTGGTCCTTCAGCCTTCTCCAGTATGTCATGTTTTCTGAATTTCTGATCACTCTAGTTGTTTTTCCCCAGGCTTCCTCCACGATCCACGACATGAAATGCTGTGTCCAAAGTGGGACTCAGCACTCTAGACAGCTCTTTGTAAGTGCATTAGGATTGCACCAGGTGTTTTGCAGACACCTTATTTGTATGTCCCAGTCTGATTTTGCTCCTCTCAGCACCATGCTGTCAGCTCCTGTTCCTTTTGGGACCCACTATTACCTCCAGCTACTTTTCCATAGATCATGCTTGCACATTCCCAGAGAGCACTTGCACAGTTGAATTTTCTCAGCCCTTTGGAAAGCCTTATATGTGTTCTTTTGTTCGGTTTTATTTCAAATTCTTCCAAATTGCCATCAAAATCTAAATTCCACTCTTACAGACTCTACCAGATCGGTGCTCCCTCAACCTGAAGAAAACCATTGATGAAGCATTGATCCAGAGGAGATCCCGTGTGATGCTTAGGCCCAGCTTGTGCACCATTTCCCAGCCAGTCCTGGTCCCAACTGGCCACCAATGCATCTAGGCCATGTTTCTCCCCCTTGCTCATAGAGGTTTCACGTGGAAGCATGACTAAAGTTCTGCAAAACTCAACATATAGCATATCTCCTTTTTTTTCCTGCCATATTGGCAAACAGAGTATCCTCAAGTAGATGAAAATGTGGTTGTTTTAGCTTCTAACAGAGACTTTAAGCCGTCTCATCACGTCATTATCTCTACTCACATGTTGTGTTCCTTAATGATGTATTTGCCTGTCTCCAAATCTGTTTATGCAAATGTCCCATTTTTTTCCCCTTCAACTCTGCACCCCTGGTCTTGAGTAAATCTCAGGAACTTGGAAAGATACTGAGGTTCATTTTGCAAAAAGAAAATGGGGAAGAAAACAGTTCAACAACAACAAAACCCTCGGAACTCACATGTTTATCCAAAATCATCTGAGCCTTCTGGGGACAGTGACTTTTTAAGGTAAAATAAAAACAAGTTCAAGTGAGTTTTCCATCCCTGCAACAGTACGGTGATTCCAGCCAATCTGAAATAATTTTCCAAGAAGACTTCCTGCAACCCCACAGTGATTAAAGGAAATAACATTGTGAATAAAGGGACATTCTTCAAAGTCAATGAACGAGCCACAAACTGAACGTTCTCACAGAGAGCCGGAAAGCGCCAGAGCGGGACAGACTCTGTGCCGCGTGGCCCCCCAGAAGGAAGAGGGTGGGAGGCCGGGTCCGACCTCCTTCCCTGCGTCGGGGTTGTGACCGGGTCCCTGCACGCAGGGTGGGCACCCACTTCCCTGTCGCGGCAGAGGAGAATCCTAGTGGCCGCGGTGGCAGAAAAGACCCAGGGCTGCGCAGGGTGAACAGCCGGACTCGGCCACCAATGCTGGTGGATACTGAGCTTGGTACCCCCCGTGCAAACCTGGCGCAAGAATCCCCCAAACCTGGGGCCCAAGTGATCCCACCAGGCCCAACAGCTAGATGATGCTCCATGCACCCTTCTGTCCGAGCAAAGCCAACCGGCCAGGCCCCAGGATTGACCTGGAAATGTGAAGGGGCCTGAAAAGCCACTCAGCTGGGTGAGAAGGAACCGCACTGCAGCCATGGGCGAGCAGAGTCATCCCGGCTCCGTCACTGTCGTGCTCATGGGGAGCTGGAGCGAATACCCTGGCCCTGGGAATGGCGAGAGAGGGATGAGTGTGCCCAAGGAGGCCGAGCCAAGGGGATGCTTAAAAACCCCCTTCCAGGCTAAAACTAGAGGGGAATAACGAGGCAGGCGGGAGGAGACACAAGAAGGGGCTAATGCAAATACAGAGGCTGCAGCTAATGCCGCATAATAAGGGAATGATAATAAATGTGTTAATAAACAGTGTAGCAAAACACAGCGGCTGCGTTTGGTCTGAGTGCTGCAGCACGCCAGCCCGTGCGGCGTCTGTCACAGGGCCGGGATTCGGGCTTTTTTATCAGTTCTGTACAACGGCTTGCCGAGTAGGCAGCAATTCCTGAATACGGCTCCTAGGGACTGCCCGCGTGGGAACGTGCGTGGATATAAATTGCTTTCCCCTGCTCCAAAAGTCAGAGTGGAAATGTCAGACAAACCAAGTAAATTAAATACGTGGGGTGTTTATTTTGCCTTTTTTTTTAAAGACATCCAGCACATTCTATAAAACCTGAACTGAAAACAAATTCAAATGTAAGTGTGTGTGAGTAGGTTAATTTGAACTTCAACTGGGCAAAAGAACCGCATATTAAAAGTCACTTAGAACTATGCAAATATTAAATATACAAATACTCATCAAATACTTAAGAAAGTGGTTTTGAGATAGCAATCAGGCTGTGCAGCAAAAAAAAGTATTATTAACTGATTAATATTAAAAACATTAAGGAGCTTGTGCATGAGGCACTATTTGCATGAATTAGAAAAGTGGAAGTATGAAAAATACCAAAGACAAAATATTCCTCCAAAGAAAAAAAAAGGAAAATAAAAAACGTTGTCCAAAAATGAACCTCTCCTCAAAAGAAAAAAATAAGTCTCATAGCAATGAGGAGAGCACCGAAATGCAGATATTTGTTGCAAAAGAGGAAAGTATGGGTTTTTATTAGTAGTAGTATAAAGCAGAATTGTGGTTATTGTTGTTATTTTTATTATTATTATTATTAACTACAAAAGTGTGAAATATGGGTTACAAAAATTATGGAGAGTTTTCTTGTCCAAAATGAGTTTGATTGAAAACTACTGTATGGAAAACAGAAGTTTTTAATTTAACTTTACAATAGGACACTTTGAAATTGTTTTTAAAAAGAAGTTTAGATTTTTATTTCAGTTTTCATAAACCAGAACACTATTCAAATTTTGGAAGCAACATGTTTTTGTGTTTTCATTGTCTTCTTTTTCTCCCCTGCCCAGAAGTGCCTTGAAGAATGCCTGACGTTTGCAGTAGATTTCCTCCCCTATTTTCTCATATTTTTTTTTCTATGCTGTCATATTTCAGAGATTTGCAATTTTAGGGAAAAAAATAAAAAGAAAACACTAATTGCAGTATCACTTTCTCAGCGATTGCAGGGCAATAGGAATAAAGAAGAAAATAAGAAGAAAGGAGAAAAAAAAGATTTTCAGAATGTCTATAGTTGCTCATGTTAAATAGAAACATTTTGTAAATGCATTTTTTAAAATGGCCTGTTGCATAGCAAAAATGAGGCTAGGAATTTTTGTTTTTTCTTTTGCAATGGTCCCTTCTTGAATTTTTCGCTAGAATCATTTTGCCGGGAAGTATCCGGGGCTTTCCTGCGGCTCTTGGATGAGCTCGGGTGAGGGCGGCCGGCGGCGGCGGGGCGGGATACCTGCCGGCCGCGCTCCGCGTCCCGCGCCGCCCGCCCGGAACCGGGGCGGATGCGGCGGCCCCGGCTCCGCGGCCAGGTGGGCGCGCGCCCGGGAGCCGGAGGTTTTCCCCGCACGCCCGTGTGTGAAGCTGACACCTCCCGGTGGGACAAGGGCCCGCTCCAGCCCGGAGCGACTGTCACTCTGCGGCCGAACAATAGTCAGCGGCGGTTATTTATTTGCCAAATAAATCAGTGGCTCCCGAGCCGAAGGGCTGGGAAGCGGCAGCGGAGGTGAGACCCTCCCCGAGCCCCGGCCGGGCCTTGGGCCGCTGTCAGGGCGGCAGAGAAACAGCAGCGAACTCTCACGCAAATGGCCTATAAAAAAGGCCCCTGTCAAAGGCACCTTGACCTGGAGGCTGCCTCGGCGCGGGCTCCCCGGCGGCCCTCCCTCCTCTCCCTGCCGGGGCTGCGCGCTCCCCGCATGATGTATTTCCCCTGCCTTTTTTAGCGCTGCATTATGTTCCCTCCAGGAAACAGCCTCTTCCTTCTTATAAACACAGCCCTGGGTTAGTGACCAGCGGCCCTGCCACTCCGCAGCCACTCTCTGTCCATCCATCACACCTCGCTGTCACCCTGGCAACATATCTCTTGGACCGGTCCGGCTCCGGCGATGGGAGCGGCGGCGGCGGCGGGGGGGTCACAGGCGCAGAGCACAATTCCAGCCTGCTGACTAATTCTCTGGAAACCCTGGGGCCGCACAATGTGAGCGCCTTCCCTGGGCCCTCGCGGAGCCCTCGTGGACCTTCCTGGAAGGTCAGGCGAAGGTCGGCGCAAGGACACGGCTCCGGCTCTCCCGAACGGGCCCGCACCCCGGGGAGGGCGGCAGCGCGTCGGGGACGGGCGTCCGGGCCCCGCGCACACGCAGGCCGGACGTGCCTCGGCCAGGGCGGCCCGTGCGGCCCGGCCGCCCGCGCGGCGTCGGCGCCTCCAGCGGGACAGGTCACGGCGCAGGACTCGGCCCAGCCCTCCCTGCCATTGCGAGGATGAGGGCGAGGAAGGGGCCGAGCTGCCTGCACCCAGTGTGAGCTCCCAGCCCGTTTCCTCCCGGCCCTGGGCACGAGCAAGTGGCCGCCCCTGCCACCCATCCTCCCCTCAAGAGCCCCCCGGCACCACGGGCCTTTCCTTCAGTGAGGCCTCGCGAAGGAAACGTCGCTGGGAGGCAGGTCCTGCTACCTCTACAGCAAGGCCATCCAGGAGAGACAAACCCAAGGCAAAGCGCTGGGAGGGCAAATCCTTTCTGATCCGCACTCTTCCTTAGCAGTGTGAGAAGGGTGGAGAGGGGATTAAGACGTGGAAAACCAAGTTCCCCTTCCCTATGGTCTGGCAGAGAGCCTGCTGATACACTGCAAACTGCCTGGAGAGACACCGGTGCGGGATAATCCCCGAGCGGCCCCAGAAGGGACGAGAACAATTAGGAATCCTCTCTCGAGCCTCCACTCCAAGAGAGAAAAACAGTTTATGTTTCTAGCTGGAGTTGTTGGTAGAAAGCTCTGATTCATCGGGACACACTAACAACTGCTGCTGGGTAATTACAGGCAGCGTTCGTTAGGCAAGCTTGCAGATAAACTACCGAGAGCAACGTCCAAACCTCCCTCCCACCTGCCTGGCTGCGTGCGGGACACGGAGGCTGCTCTATTTATACCACGGCCATCAGCGAGGAGGAGAAAGCAGCACGAGCCGCAATGGCGAAAGGCAGAGAGAAAGATGTGTTAAAGGAAAACGGGAGACCGGGTGTTTACCACATGCCACTCAGATGAGCCGGTCAGGCCCTGAGCGTGCAGTTGTTCCTGGTGCTGATACGACACCAAGCTCCGGGCAGTCCCAAAGTGCCCTGCAGGGGCTCCAGGAGCAGCTTGCTACCCGGGATCCGCAGGCAAACTGGAGTGACTGCCACACACGCTGCATCATGGGTGCACTCTTGGGAGCACCCAAAAGCCAACTTCTGCATCCTTTCTAAACCTGGTTATCCAGAAAAGAGCCTGAAACCTTAGGGCTAGGTGCCATTTTGGGTGCACATTTACCAGGTCCTGAGGCTAGCCGTTCATGAGGATACCTCATCCACATGGGAATGAGCCCTGCTCGCAGCCAGGGCAATCTTGATTAAGCAGTTGGATAAGTGGGGACTGGCTGCCAGGCAGATGCCCGAAACAAGGGGAACTTATCAGCTCTGTGTCCAAGACGAGACATGTCACCACCTCGCACAGCCCCAGCCTGGCCACTCGCTCTTCAAAGCATGCACGTCCTGAAGCGCGAGGGTTTCCGGACCTCTAAAGGACGTGTGTAGAAATAGCCCCCAAGCACCCTGCGAAATTTCTTCTAGAAAAGCCTTCGCTCGGGCTAGGAAACATGCTGTCCCTGGGATGCTTTGGGGGCAGTGCTGCCCTACAGGGCTGCAGCTGTGTCCTCAGCACCGCACGATGGTCGGAGGACCAGCCCCACGGCAGGAGCAGGAGGTCCTGAGTGAGGGGGAGCACCAAGTGCCGTGGGCAGCCAGGAACTGCTTTGTGCAATATATATATATGTATGTATACATACACAGCAACCCCTGACATGGCTAATCCCTGGTGTTTATTATGTAATAAAACGCTTTCCAGACCTGTTAAAATTTAATTGGTTTAATCTTAATTGTTCCACTTTCTGCAGCACACGCAAACACAGAGCCTGACCCTGCCACTCTCGTGTGAACCGGCCCGCTGGCTGCGGTGGGAGCAGGATGAAACCCGCTGACTTCAGCAGGATTATGCGCGTGATTCAGAGCTGCAGGCCTGGGCTCTGAGCTGGAAGCCAGCGCCGGGCAGGCCGCCAGCACAAGGCCCGGGGTCCACTTACGTTCCACTTAAACCCTATGGGATGCAAGCGGTACGCAGGCCTGCGGGTGCAAGTGGGGAATGAGCCTCGTGCTGGGCCTCCTCACAAGGATGAATTTCAGCCCTAGTTCTTAACCTCATGAACACAACAAACGTGTAGCAACGGCAGCTGCTGAAGCATGAAGCAAAGGCGCCTGGAGGAAGGCTCTGGGTTTTGCGCTGCGTGAGCGGGAAGAGGGCGGTGTACACGTGTTGGTGGTGCTCTCTTCCAGCAGGAGCCTGGACACCGGAGCGTCTCATCGCATGAGCAGCAAGCCGTGATTTATGACAGATTCTTCTCCAGAGGAAGACGAGTTTTGCTACCCTCTGCACGTCCGCAGTTGCGGGGCTGTGCTGTGCAGCAGGGTGGCTTTGTGAAGCCTGGATGTCCTTTGTGCGCAAGGGATGCCAAATAAAAGCAGGCAGGAGGGGGTCCTTGGCACTGACATTTCCTACCCTGCAACGCCTCAGACACGGGATGACCTTTACCTGCTCCTGCAGTTTGGCTCTTGCTGAGCTCAACACGTGGGGTCAATCTGCACTTTCCAGGTCCAGTGGGCAGTAATAAAGGGCAGCCTCCCTCTTGGTGTCCAAAGCTAACAAGATTTCCTCTCTGCAGTGACCTGCACTCTTCTTAAGCTGCTCTTCCCCACCAAAGTGCAAATCACTGGATGCCACACACAGCCACTAGTACTCAGCATCCCCCTGAATCCAATAAATCAAGCTCCTACCTTTGAAACAAGCATTTCTCAGCACACAGAATAGTCTGGAACTGACCACTAGAAAAAAAGAAAAAAGGAAAAAAAAAAACCTTCTGGTCAATGCTTTTTGTTTTTGAGGAAGATGTGTTCCCAAACCATACCTCCCTGCAAGAACTGCGAAGCAAAGTAAATCAGCAAGTGCCAGAGAGAGCAAGAAAGTTCATACAAACACAGTCCAATATTGAAAAAATAAACAAACAAACAAATAAACAGAATAAATAAACAAAACCGGATATTTGTCTCGACAGCCTTCTTAGAAAACTGGGCATTAGGTGGGTCTTGGCAAAGCCAAGCCAGGGTGCCCAAGGCTGGCAGAGTTGGGTGTCAGGGATCTGGGCGAGTGTGCAGAGTGCCCATCATGGAGGGGTGCTCAGCTTTCTCGGGGCGTGAAGACAACGCGTCGTTTCCGAAGGTGTGAAAAGAAAAAATAAAATAAAAAGGAGCGATCCCTGAGAAAGCAACATAATTGGGATAAAAGTCGTTTCCAATGACGCAGGGAGGTCTCCAGTGTCCGGCGACGTGGGGACGCCGGGGCCGCGCCGCGCCCGAGGGTTGTCCGGGCAGCCCGTCCCGTCCCGTCCCGTCCCGAGGTGGCCGCGCCGGTGCCGCACCTGGCAGCGGGCAGTGCCGCGTCCCTCCCGTGCCGCCCCGGGCCGCTCCCGGCAGGTGTCCGCGGCGGGCGAGGCGGGCGGCGCTGGCCGCGCACGTCCGGGGTCGGCACGGGGCCCTGCCCGCTCGCAGCGCTGGATCCGCGGGGCCCGGCGGCCTCTCCGCGCCGCGTCCCGGCCCCGCCGTGCGGGGGCGTCCCCGGCGCGCTGCGGTTCTCACATAAATCAGGGCCGAGCCCCTGGGAAAGGGCCATTCTTCACCGGGCGCTGCTGACAGAGAACGAGAAACAGACGGGCCCTGAGATAAACCATGGCGCGGAGCGTTTACACAAGGGCAGGCTCTGTGTAAATAGAGCCGGGCGCGGGGGGCAGCTCCCGGCGGCGCGGGGCGACGCGGCCTCGTCCCGACACCGCGGCCGCCCCGTCGGCGAAAGGCCCGGCCGGGCGCGGCAGAGCTCGCGCCGGGGCCGCCGACGGGGCAGGTGGATGCGGGTCCCCTCGCAGCGGGCCCGGGCGCCGGGGCCGGGGCAGAGCCGCCGCTCTCCGCGGGGTCCCCCCGCAGCCGCCGGGCGCGGAGACGGCGGCGGATTAGCGTGTTTGTTTGTTTACGGCCATTAGCGCGGGGCCGGCTCCAGCACTCGGCACCCGCGAGACTAATGGAGCAATTAGCGGCCGCGCGGCTGATAGCATCGCCCCGAGCGAGGCCTCCCGGCGCGGCCGCGTGCTACCGGGCCCCGCGGGCCGGGGGGGCTGCGGGGCAGCCTCGCCGGGCAGCCGCGATGCGCGCGGTCGCTGCAGGGCAGCTCCCCCACCCGCGGGCCGGGGGGGCTTTTGGCTCCACCGCAGCATCCGCAGGGCGAGCTCCATCCATTACAATAATCCCCTGTCTAAACAGAGCGCAGGAGCGGCCGGGACAACAAGGCCCCGCTGTAAACAGAGCTCAGGGGACGCCGCTAATGATATAAATAAAATAACCATTAATAGCCCGCTGACCCCGGCCCAGTCAGCTTGGGAAAGCCCCGGAGCCGCATCCCGGCTCTAGCACTCGCCGGCAGGTACGGGGCCTGCGCCCGGCCTGGGTGTCGCGATTCGCGCCGCACCGCGGCCCTGGCGGCAGCCGGCCCCGGTATCGGCAACGCTCCGCTCTCAGGAAGCCCCTCGCTCCGTCAAGCAGGGCGGTTCGGCCCGGCCCGCTCGGCTCCGGCAGGGCCCGCTCCCCCCGGCACCCGTGGGCGGGAAGTCACGGCTCCCACGGAGCCAAGAGGCCCCGGGACCGTCGGCGCCGCGCAGCTGGCCCGATGCCCCCGCCTCCCCAGGGAGCCGGAGCGGGGCAAGACCGGCCGGCTGGGAAGGGGCTGGCTCCGGCACTGCCCCGGGAACGCGGGCAGGGCATGAGGTGCCCTTGGGAAAGGCCCGCACCCACCCCGGTGCGGCCTGCTCTGTCCACCCAGGACCCGTGGGCACCCGAGCGCTGATATGCGGATGGGCAGCGGGGAGCGGAGCCTACTCCAAGCGGGCGCGTTGGCTGTAAGGAAGGGACCCCGGCGGGACAAGCAGCGCCGCAGAGCCGAACTGGGAACCGGCGCTGCACGGGCCTCCTGGCCGCGCCTGGCGCTGGGCCCGGCCGCGCTGCAGCTGCAGGCGGCAGAGAGCTGGCGCTGGTCGAGCCCAAGGGGACAAAGAGACCCAGCCGGGCTGGGGGGTGAGCCCCGACACGGCCCTGCGGCGCCCAAAGGCAATGGGGACGGGCGTGCGCCATTACCCGGCCATCACCAGAGCAGCGCGGTCCTCGGGTCGGAAAGACCCGGCGCCGTCGCCCCGCTCCGGAACGGGGACTCCAGCCCCTGCTCACCCACGGCGGAGCTCCCGGAGAGCCCGACCCCATGCAAAGGCCCCGCACTCGCAGTGCCACCAGGGTTCCTGTCTTGCCCGTCCCGGCAGCCACCGACCGGGCCGGGCCGGGCGGGACGCGAAGCTTGGCAGAGACCCGGTCTGCGGGCGGGCGCTACACCAGTACGGCACTAGTCATTATCGCGGCGGCGAGCCCAAGACTGGACCGCTTTCCTGGCCACTGAGAGCCACCGGCTGCACCGGGTGCGCTCTGGGCGGCACCGGCCGCGGGGGAAGAGACGAACAGGGAGGGACTCGCCGCGATTCAGCGCGACGGGGTCTCGGAGGGGCGGCGGGGAGCGATCCGGCGGCCCGGTAAGGGGAACGGCAGGCGGCCCCGCCGCGGAGAAGGGGAACCAGCCCGGCATTGCGGGCGCCTAAGCCGCGGCGCAGAGCGCGGCACAGGGTCCCCGGGTCGCAGCTGGCCGGTAATTGGTTTTCTCCGGGGCGGGTGGAGCGGCGGGGTCGGGGAAAACGAGAACACAGACGGAGGCGCTAAATGGCGGAGCCGCTGCCCGGTATGGACCCGAGAGAGGACCCGGGAAGGCCCCGGCGCGGCCGTGGCCCCGGGAAACTCACCTGCCCGGCGTGCGCGCCCGGCTCCCCGTGGCCTCGCCTCGGCGCCGCTCCGAGCCCTGCGGGGCGGCAGCATTTTAGTCACAACGAAATTTCGCTCCGGGGACCTCCCGCTCGGCTCCAGGCGCGAACAGGCCCGCGTCTCGGAGGCCCGGAGCCGCTCAGGGCGCCCGGGACTGCGAGGCGCTGCCGCGGGGCTGCGGCACCGTCCGCCCGCCGCACCGGTGCGCTCGTCGGCGCGGAGGCTCAGGGCCTAGCCGGGGGCTCACGGCAGCCCGCGGGGCTCGCGGTCGATGCCGTGCTCGCTTGATGTGTTATCGGCCAGCGCGGCGGCTCCGTGAAGCCTCTGCCTGCCCGTTACCGGCGGGAGAAACGAAAGGAAACGAAAGGAAACGAAAGAAAACGAAAGAAAACGAAAGGGGCCACCGAACGGCGCCGAGTCGCAGTCCCGGGCCGGCCCCGCAGCGCCGTGGTCTCGGGCCGCTCACCCGGCCCGGTTCGACCTGTCCCCGGGCTACTGCGCTGCGGGGCCCGATCCGAGCGCGGCTCGGGCAGAGGAGCGGTCGTCCCGGGGCGGGCGCAGTGCGCGCCGGCTCAGGCGAGGCCCGGGCGGGCCGAGGGCTGCCCAGGAGCGGGAGCAGCGGCGGGGGCAGCGGCGGTGCCGGGGCGGGAGAGGGGCTCGGCCTAGTCTACCTCGCGGGGCTGGAAGGCGCCCGAGGCGCCCCGGGGGCGCAGGGCGGCCGTTGCCTCCCGGGCAGCGGGAGTGCAGGGCTCTAGTGGGGCAAGACGGCCGGGCCGGGCCGCACGTGCTCTGCCCTCGCCGGGCTGGGGCTAGCGGGCCGCGCCCGGGCGGGGGTCCCTACCTACCTACACGTGCTTAGCACTGGGAGGCGCGGTGGCGGCCGCGGCTCTCTCCGCGGTGCCCGACGCCGGCGCACGGTGCCCGCAGGCCCTGCCCGGCCGGGCGGGTGCCGGGTCGGGCCGGCGGGGCGCTCTGCGGGGAAGCGGCCGCCCCGAGCGCGCCCTTAATACATTGCTATTTCTGGCCGGGCGGCCGGAGCCGGGCAGGGGGCCGGCTCAACCTCCCCCTCCCTCCAATGGCGAGGCCGGCCCCGGCCCCTCCTCGCCGTGACGTGCCGGCCCGGGGCAGAGGAGGCTCCTGAGCCTTTGGCTGTCCCTGCAGAAGCTGTAACAAAACGCAGACCCCCAGCGCCGGGCTAATGGAGGCAACTTAGACGGGAGCCGGCGCGGCCCCTCGTCTCTCCGCGCTGCCTGATCCCCCGCCCCGGCGCGGCGCCCCCCGCCGAGCCGCAGCCCGAGCGCTGCCGGGGCCGCGGCACCGCCTGGCCGCCCGCGCTGCCTCGATGATGTTACCGAGCCCCGTCACCTCCACCCCCTTCTCTGTCAAAGACATCCTCAACCTGGAGCAGCAGCAGGACCCGCACTATGCGGCCCAGCTCCCGCATCACCTGGACCACCACTTCCACCCTGCCGCCTGCCTGCTGGCGCCCGCCGACGGCGCCCGCTTCTCTGACGGCGAGGAGGAAGAGGAGGAGGAGAAGCTCTCCTACCTGAGCCCCATGGCAGCGCCCGGCGGGCAGCCCGACGCGCGGATCTCTGCCGAGAACTACGTGCACGCCGCGCTGCGCGGCTCCTGCGAGGCGCCCGGCCCGGGAGAGGAGCTCGACCCCGCGGCCCGCGACCCAAGTGAGTATTGGCCTCGCCGCGCTCCCCAGTCCGGCCCCGGCGCGCCGTCCCGGGCCCGCGGACAACCCCGCCGTGACGGCCGAGCGCCCCGCGGAGTCCCGCTCCCGCCGCTGCTTTCGCTCTGCAGCCCCGCGCCCGCCGCCGCTGGGTACCGGGACGGCACTTCCCCGATGCGGTCCCGGGCACCTCGGGCGGGGACCGGCCCGTCGCGGGGCGGCAGCCGTCCTGCCCCGCGCTCCGGTCGCCGCGGGCCCGGGAAGCTCCGTCGCAGGGCTCCGGCCCGGAGCCGCCGGATCAGGCCCCCGCTCCGCGGCTGCGGGGGCAGCGAGGGAGGAGCGGGGTGGCGCGAGCATGACCCGCGCCCGCTGCGGCGGAGCCCTCCGGGAAAGACGCTGCGGCGGAGCAGGTGCCCGCGGCTCGGCCCCGCGGTGCAGCGCGTAGCTCCGCAGCCGGCCTCGCCGCCCGAACCGGCACTTCGCGAACACTGGTGGGGCCAGAGCCGGCGGCTCCCGGCGGCGCCGCCTCCGCGACACGGTGCCCCGACGGGCGCGCACGGCGCGGCCTCCCACCCGCCGTTGCGTCCCGACGGTAGCAGCGAGGGGCAGCCGTGACCTGTGCTCCCCCGTGCAGAGAGCTGCGTCCTGAAGAAGTCGCTGGAGGCGGCGGAGAAATCGGAGGAGGCGGAGAGGCCGAAGCAGCGGAGCCGCAGGAAGCCGCGCGTCCTCTTCTCGCAGGCCCAGGTCTTCGAGCTGGAGAGACGCTTCAAGCAGCAACGTTACCTGTCGGCGCCCGAGCGGGAGCACCTGGCCAGCAGCCTTAAGCTCACCTCGACGCAGGTGAAGATCTGGTTCCAGAACCGGCGCTACAAGTGCAAGCGGCAGCGGCAGGACAAGTCGCTGGAGCTGGGCAGCCCTGCGGCGCCGCCGCCGCCGCGCAGGGTGGCCGTGCCCGTGCTCGTCCGCGACGGCAAGCCGTGCCTCGGCGGCTCGCAGGGCTACGGCTCCGCGTACAACGGGCCCTACTCCTACAACGGCTTCCCCGCCTACGGCTACGGCAACGCCGCCTCCTACAACGCCGGCTACGGCTGCACCTACCCGGGCGGCACCGGCGGCGCCTCCGTGCAGGCCGCCTGCAGCCCCGCCGCGGCCGCCGGGCCCTTCGTGAACGTGGGCGGCCTGGGCGGCTTCGGCGGCGGGGGGCAGCCGCTGCACCAGGCGGCGGCGGGGCCCTCGTGCAGCCAGGGCGCACTGCAGGGCATTCGGGCCTGGTAGCCTGCACGCACTGAGGGCCGGGAGCGGACAGGCGGGCCCGGCCGCCGAGCCCCGTTACAACGCGCACTAGAGCCCGCGCCCCGGACTGGAGGCGGCGGCGGGGGCGGCTCGGGGGGAGCCCGCGGCGGGCGGAGCGGCGCGGAGCAGCGCGGAGCGGCGCAGAACGGCAGGACGGGACAGCCCGAGCTCGCAGCGAAGCGTCGCCGCCGCACGGAGCCCCGCGAGGTGCCGCCGCGACGGGCGAGCGGCCCGGTCCGGAGCTGCCAGCGCCTCGCCAGCGGCGCAGCTTTGCTTGTAAAAAAACCCCAAAAAATAGAAAAAGAAAAAAAAAAGAAAAAAAAAGCCGACGGCGCGACCGAGGGTCCCGCGGCCCCTCTATCTACTCTGTATCGGTCACTGCCAGCTCGCGGAGTCAGTCAATAAACCAGGTGCAATATCCGCCGCCCGCTCCTCCTTCGCCCGCGCCGAGGCGGCCCCGCGGGCGGCGGCCGGGGCCGGTGGCGGCGGCGGGCAGCCCGCAGCGCCGTGTGCCCGCGGGCAGGGCGGCCCGCGCGGATTGTGCTGGTGCCAGGGCGCTGAATGGGGCCGCGCCGCGCGGAGCGGCCCATTGTGGCCGCCGGGCCGGCGCTGAAAGGAGCCGCCGCGGAAGGTAGCGGGAATAGGCGCTTATTGGATTCGGGAACAAAAGGTGTGGCAGGGAGGCGAGGGACAAAGGGGCCCCGGCGCCGAGATTGACGGGCCGCTTTGCCCCCCACTGAGGCCCAGGCCCGGCGCTTTATGCGCGGGGGCTGCAGAAACGTGCTGGGTTTTGTTCCCCTTTCTGTGAGCGCAGGGGCAGAGGAGGGGGGTCCGCGGGCCGCTGATTAGGGCCGGCCGGGCCGGGCAGCCTGAATGCCGGGGCATTATTGCTACATGTTCAGCCATTCCGCTCGGCTGCAGGGGGAGGGGGCGGCCGAGGCCCCCGAGCCGGGCGCCCCCGGCCGCCGCCGCCGGGCACGGGCTCCGCGGGAGCCGCGGCGGGCGCGCGGGCTGGCGCTGCCCCGGCTCGGCACGGCCCGGCCCGGCCTCCCGCTGCGGCCGGAGGGCCCGGGTCCCGCCTGCCGCCCTCGGGCTCTCCCAGTCCAGGTGGTCGCGGGCGCTGTCGTGACGAGCAGGGCGGCACGGCCAGGTGGCGGCACAGGGAGCCCTTGTGCACCGCACGGTCCCTGATGTCATTCCGGGGCTGCCAGAGGTTATTTCCAATCGAGTCTCCCAAACTCTCTGAGACAGAGGCAGCCTGCGGGCTCAGTGTGTCTTCTTGCCCAGCAGAGCCCCCAGCCTCTCCTGCTTCCTCTGCCCGCAGATGTTGCACAGCGGAGGTTTCAGCTTTGCACCGTTGCAGCGGTAGCGCGTTACCACAGCTAGCCCTGCAACAGCAGCACACAGCAGGTTACGCCGTGCATTTCCTCCATGCAAATCAAATGCTCAGGGTTTGAGTTTGCAGTTTGAAAGGGGCTGGAGAAAATGTTATAGCAGCAACATGTAGCATGCAGAGCAGTCAACCGGGCAGGCCGGAACCGTGGCCTCGGCGCTCGGCAGTGCAGCCACCGTCCCTCGAGCTGCTGAGGCGGGGAGGCCGCGCGGCCGCGCTGGGAGAGGATGGAGAGGATGCGGCACACCCAGCCGATTGTTTGCTGGGTGGCAGCAAGGTGTCGCGGGAGAGGAAGCCCAGGCTCCGTTCTTGGCTGTCGGAGACGAGTGGTTAAGGCCCTGCAGTCTCGTGGGTAGAAACAGGATAGCCCAGAACAAAGATAGGCAATGTTATCCCTTCGCAACCGCACTCCAATTCAGATTTGTCTCTGCCATAGGAAAGAACTGCATTTTCCTCCACGTTCTGGCAGACTGTCATCTGCAAAAACAGGGCCTGTGACTTCATGCCTTGGTGTGCAAGCTAAAGAAGTCTTAACCACAGTGCAACCTTCTCCAAAGCCAGGGTGCGTGAGGGGAGGTCCCAGCTTGGCACATCCCCTCCAAGTTTGCGCTTGCTGAGTAGAAAGCTGCTCCATTTCCAGTGGTGCCCAGAGGCCCTGGACAAGAGCAGAGCCCTGACATGAGACATTCTGCACGTGTCGGTAGCTGCAGATGGTCTCCAAGGCACGGACAGTCAAGCAGCAATCCCGTGGCCGTGCGGTGAGGTGCAATGCCAGGCAGCACCAGCACTATTAGGCATCAGCAGCACCGAGCACCTCCAAATGCCACCCCACTCCTGCTCAGTGATATCCGTGTGCATTCCCCAGCCCAGCTCGCCCCATCCGAGAGCTGGATCCACGCACAGCTGCTGCTCATCCAGGGCCCGGGGTGCCGAGAGGGCCTCGCTGATGTGCTGGACTGATGTGCCCCAGCAGGGAAGTTTCTAGATGTCCACCATAGTGAGCCCCTTTCCTGGGACAGATCCCAGCTGTCCCAGCAAGACCAGACTCGGAGGAGGGCAGGGGACTCGTGGGAGGGACCCCTCTGCAGACCGCCTTGCCCAAAGCCCCCGATCTGATGGAGAGGACAGAGGAACTGAGCAAGATCTCGCGATGCTGGGGCGCCCGTTGAGCCCTGTGGCGGAAATGAAGCTCTCCAAAGAGGAGGAACAGCCAGTGGAGACGGTGGGAGGGAGGTGGTGGGAGACTGCAGATTGGCCAAGCCGCCAGGGAGGAGAAACACAATGGAGGGAAGTCGCTGCGTGGCCAAGCGGGAGGCAGCACCCGCCCGTGACGCCCCTCGTCCCCTGCGGGGCTGCGCCATGCGAGGGAGTGCGCTGGGAGAGCGTGTGGGAGCTCCCTTCGGCACCATCCCGCTGCAGCGGGCAGCGGGGCCGGCGGGACAGGGAGCGAGGGATGGAGGGAGCCATGGCCAAGGGGCAGAGGTCGCGTGTTGTTTCTTCCTGATCAAACAGAGGGATTTACCGCTGTTTGGGAGCAAGAGAGAGAAGGCGCCGACTGATTTCCCACAGGGCCTGCACTGGTATAAAACAACACGCACAGGAGGGCTGGGGGCAACTTGTGTTAGAGGAGCAGAGGGCAGCTCCATCTCCTGGGCCAGGATTTAGCTACCGAGTGTCTGGCCTGTGCACAGGCTCAAACTCTACTTTTCATTCTGGTTACCTTGACAAGGAAGAGCCTATAAACAAAATTCGTCTCTCTCCAGCAGTCTCCAGTATTTCCATGGAGGGTTTATTCAAATCCCAGTACTACCTGTTTTTCCATGGACTCTGTCCCATTCAGGATCAGACAGGAACAGAGCTTCTTCCCTCTGACCCCTTTTTCCATTTCTCCTTTTCACCCCTTTTCAGTCTTCTCCCCTTCATCCTCCTCTGTATCTCCCATCCATTTGCTGGCCTCAGCAAGGAATTCAGGCACGCTGACCACCCCATGTGCAGGGAGCTTGACCACCCGGGACTTTGTAGGAGCCTTCACTACGTGCTGGGGATGCTGGAAGCTCCTCTTGGCTATGGCAGCGAGGGACTTCTCCATTATACAAGCACTGCCCAGCGCCAGGAATGCTGTGGCCAGCCAAGGATCAGGTGAATAAATCGGAATACCGGTACTTGTGCTGTGCAGCCTCCAGCAAGGGTCTCTCCCACCACATGTGCACCAGCACATGGGCCAGGGACCTGCTTTGCTTTTGTAGATGAGGAACATATGCCCATGACCCCTCCCCAGTCCCCAAACCTGTCCCTCCAGCCATCACTGGATGATTACACCTGATTAAGTGAGGGAAAGGGTTTTCCACTGTCTTTTCTCCAGTTCCCACACTGGTGACACTAGACAGTGCTGCTATGGGGATTCAGACAAACGGTCTAAGTCACCCATAGAAAGGGGCTTTGTGAGTGGCTGCTAAGGTCTCATCTGGTCACCCCAAGGCCCCCCCTGCATTGGGGATGCAGCTCCCCATTAACCTTTTCCTGGCAAAGAGCAGCTGCTTCTCAGGAAAGGCTGTCAGTGAAGGCAAGTTTCTCTTGTGCAGGTGCTGGAGATTCCCCATTTCTACTGGGTGCTGGCTTGTCCCGAGTGGCAGTGCCAGCCCTTGGGAAGCTGCCTGGGGGTGCACAGAGTTTGGGCAGCTGGAGGAAGAGCAATCGCAGTGCATCGTCTTGCCGCTCCACCTGGATTCTGCAGACAGCCCTGGAACAGAGCCCTTGCCTGGCTGCACCGTGTGTCACATCTCAGCGAGCAATAAACTCACCAGACATCTCCAGAGGGACAACTCAGCCGGGCACATGTAACACTGGCTGCCAGAGCCGGGCAGCGAGGGCCCCTCCTGCCCTGGTGCCGGGTGCGCTGAAGCCCCCAGGCCCCACCTGGGCAGCAGGTGCTGGCTGGGACACTCGTCCCCTGGACTTGTCCCCTAGTGAGATACGGCACTGCCACCTATCGGCAAGCGCATGGGGACAGGTAGGGGACAGGGGCGGCGCAGAGGGACGCTCCAGCCTTGGCTGCCTTTAGGGGGTCACTGCGCAGCACCGCACAGAGCCTGCGAGCTGCGGCAGCACCAGCTCCTCACGGCTGCTCCAACCACCCTTTCTAGGGACCGACGTCACTGCAAGCGGCAGGCCAGGTGCGAGTTTGCCCAGGGCGCCAGCGGCGGCTGGCACAGACCAGCGGCTCCGTCCCAAAGCAAAGGCCAACTAGGCAGCTCACCCAGCGCCAGTGGCCTGGGTGCCACAGCCCAGAGCGGCCTTCAGCCCCCGGCCGCTGTGTTCGCCCGGCGAGTCCCTGTCGCAGGGACGTGCGGTGCCGCTGGCAGCCGCGGCCTCACCAGAGGGAGCTGTGGCCCTGCCATGGGCGCAGGTTCAGGCCGCAGGGCCTCCTGCCTCCTCACAGGGCTCGCAAGGCCGCTGCCCCTAGCTGTGGTGCCTGCCCAAGCAGCAGCGTGGCCCAGAGTGAAGCATGGTCTGTGCCCCTGCAGCCCTGGCTCGTGCCTTCCCCACCCTCATGCGGGCTGCGGGGTCATGACAACTTGTACAAGTTCATTGGGGCCTGGCAGAGCCCTGAGCGATCGCAGAGCTGGAGCGGGTGGGAGGCCGGGGGCACGGCTCTGTGCTGGGGGGACTGGCTGCCTGGCCCAGTGTCACCAAGGGGTCCTGGCTGTGTCCTGACCCTGTGAGCTGCAGCCCCTCACGGTGCCTGGGAGGCAGGACATGGCCCCAGGGCAGCGAGACGAAGCCGGGGATGCAGCGGGACGCTGAGGAGAAAATGAGTTTTCTCCCAGCACCAATGGGCTGAGGGTGGCATCCTTGCTGGAAGCCAAAAATAGCCTTTTTCCTTGGAAGAGGCTGTAGGAGAGATCTCACAAGAAGCATGGCCAAATACCTGGGATACCACAGGGCAGGCCTGGAGCAGCGAGGCCTCGGCAGAACCTTGGAAAGGCAGCGGCCACAGCAGAACCAGCCAACAACTCCCGCAGGCGCCCACAGGACACTGTGGCCAAATGTCACAGGTGCTCGCGAGGGGACACCCCTCAGCCCTGCGAAGCAAAGCAGGAAACTGGGGCCAGGTGTCCGCTACCCAAAGCTGCAGGGCGGAACCCCAGGGACATCCCTCACAGCACCATCCACCACAAGCAGGATGTGCAGGATGTGCTGATCCAGGCCTGCTGTATTGGGAAAGCTGCATGAGGCACCCAGGAGCACTGACCCCTGAGGGACTGGGAGCCCCTGGGGAAGGCAAAGCCCTTGGCTGCAGGCAGGTTTGCAGGACGCGGGGTCCTGGGGCTGGTATCTCGCTTGCAGGTGCGGTCAGTGCAAAGGCAGAGAAATGAAGTGTTCCGCAGCTGCTTGTGAGCTGGCAAAGCCCCAGGAAACCTATAAGGGCCCAAACATGGGAGAGATTTGCTCACAACAAACACTTGCAGGAGCAGCTTCTCCATGCCGGGTGGATTTATAATATTCCCATTCCCGCGCATCTTGCTCCCTCCCCCAGCACTCTCCTGGGAAGTTATTCTTGGAA
Organism: Tinamus guttatus; assembly: GCF_059628265.1. Classification (NCBI taxonomy): domain Eukaryota; kingdom Metazoa; phylum Chordata; class Aves; order Tinamiformes; family Tinamidae; genus Tinamus; species Tinamus guttatus. The sequence continues at coordinate 7,331,183 of NW_028288848.1, forward strand.
ACATCTCTCTCCCCAACCTTCAATCATGACTTCACCTGGTGACATTTATAGAGCTCCTCCCAGGGCCTCATGGATTCAATTGTGCGGAGTTCTTCCCAGAGCTCCCCAGCCCCTGCCCGTATTTATGCCGTTCCCTCCAAGGTGCCTGTAATCTCCCGGATCCGTGGCAAGGCCGGAGGCTGCGCTCGCTCGGAGCAGCTCTCCGCCCCTGCTCAGTCCTCCCAGTCTCCTGCTGCCTCGCTGCTGGCAAGCTCCAGCCCAAGGCACTGCCTCCTAATCCTCCCTTGGTCTCTCCCAGCCATCTCTGCTTCTCGGGTTTCTCCCTCTTGGGTGGAGGAGTAGCTCAGCTGCCAAATCTTGCAATACCCAGACTGCTTCTTAAAGCCCCAGCTCCTGAGGCGGTGGGAAAACTGGAGGTTCCTCACTTCCAGTGCCCTTGGTTTCTTTAAGGAGTTTCTAATCCTCTGGCTTGAGCAGAAAAAGCAGGGAGCGGGGCCTGCAGCGGTGCCGGCGAGGAGAGGGCAGGCGCACGGACACGGCCTGCCTGTGCCCTGACAGCCGACCTGCTGCGCAGCCCTGGGCACGCTCCCGTTCCCACCGGGTTCAACCTGCGCTAGGAACCAGAGGAGAAATCCGTAAAAGAAATGTGGAGGTGGGATGGGGCTTGGTGCAGGGGTGTTGGCACAAGGACCTGCGGTGCAGAGGGCATTTCAGAGCAGCGCTGGCCGGCAGCAGGGCATCACCGAGGGCAGAACATCCCACGCTGGCTGCCCACCACGTTGGGCTCCCCACTCCCTGCCTGGGCGCCAGCCCCGCACCCTTCCAGCACTGGGAAAACTCCTCTTTGCCCTGGCCCGAGCCGGGAGAGCGGGGCCGGCCGGGTGCAGCTCTCCTCCGCGCAGGACACAACCGGCCGGAGGATCGACTGGAACAGCCCCAGGCTGACAAAGATGCAGGCAGCCATCGCATACCACAGCTGTGAACGCATTTCCTCCAGGGAGTTATTTTGGGCCTGGCACCGTGGGATCGAGGTGCCTCCTCCTGGTGCCACGGGACGCACTGCCCGGCTCCGAGGTGGGAGCCCCACCGTCCAGCACAAGCTGCGCGGCTCCGGCCCACACGGAGCCGTCGTCCTGCCCCGCTTGCAGCCTCCTCGGAGCGGTTCCCTGGATCTTCTGCCCTGGGGCATCCAGCTAGAGCCAGGCACCCCACGCTGGCGTCCAACTCAATATATGCAAAGGTTCCCGTCTGGGAAGTTCAAATCAACTGAAATGATCCTTTGGTGCTCAACCTGGTAAGGTGGGCCAGGAGCTCCAGAGCTTAGCGAGACTCTAAAAGTGGTCAGTAGCGACACAGCTAACAAAAGCAAAAAAAAAGTATTAATTATTGTTAGATCAGAAGTAACATTAGCATCCTGAGCATCAGGGAGCGTTTTAAACAGTTGCACCCACCAAGTCACAAACTAGTGCAGTCATTCAAAAGGGGGAGATGCGAGTCTCCCTAAGCCCCAGACCTATGTGAGGGAGGTGCAGAAACGCCCGTGTCGGCCTCCAGCCTAGCCCTGCCCGGCTCCTGCGCTGCCCTCAGCGCACACGACCCGGGACCTCTTGCCTTGGTGCTGCTCAGAGCAGCCTGGAGGCTCCGTGAGGACCCATGGACAGAGAACGATAGGACTGGCCCCGGGCGCCGGGAGAGCCTTCCCGCTGCTCCAGGAGCTCCGCAGCTCCCCCAGCACTTTGTGCTCTCCCCGCAGCTCTGCTCCCGCACCCCATCCTCCTCAGAGGCCCATCTCCCAGCATGGCCTTCTCCCTGGCCGCCATTTTCCCCTCAGGATCTCCCTTTTTCCCCTCTTCACCTGGCGCTCCCGGCTCCCTCAGGGCAGGCTCCAGGGCACAACTCTCAGCAGAGGGCTGGCCCCAAGGATGAGCAGAGCACTGTGTCTCCCTCCCTCAGATTCCTGAGGAGGGCTGCAAAAGACATTTTCGTCCTTCACACCTGAACCTCCACTGACCACACCGCCATGTCTGTCTCCTTCCTGCTCCAAAGCTTCCAGTGGGTAGTTTCAAGCCCACCACCTTATCAAGGAGCCCTCCAAAAGAACCCAGCATTGGGCACAGAGAAATATTCCTCACTACCGCTTAAACTGGGCCCTCTGGGAGTAAACGGGACATAGGAATAGAGCAGAACTGTTTTTATTGGAGGTGTCAAGAGCAGGAACAGTAACAAACCTACAGACTCCCCTCCTCAAGTGCCATCCTTCCCCATCACCACCACCACCACCACCAGGGCAGTCAGCATCACGTGTGCGTGCTACGAGACAACGGCAAGGCTTACACTCCGCTTCAGCCAAAAGACAGACGAGAGCCCTCGGCACCCCAGGCAGCGCTGCTGCCCCTTCCGCGGTGACTGCGAGCTCAGCGTTACCCTGCCAGCGGCAGGGCAGGACATTCACCTTCCCCTCCAAAAACGGGTGAGCTTTGCATCAGAGGAGGTTTTCGCTACGGGAAGGACAGGAGCGCAGCTCCGCGGAGTGCAAGGGGGAGCAACCTGGGCCGTAGCTCTCGGCAGGAAATCTGAGAGGAGATGAGAGCACAAGCTGAGCAGCCTGGGCAGGGCTGCAGCAGCCACAGGCAAGAAACGGTGCTGCTGAACCCAGAAGGGCTTTGCTGCCCCCTCTCTTCAGCACAAACCAAACCAAAAGGCAGAGGGTCAGAAGACAAACCAGGAGGGGAGGTGAAGCAGGTCTGGAATGGGCTTTGGCTCTGGCTCACTTCCCAGCCCAACGCTCCTCCTGGCGCTTGGTGAGGATGTATTTGAAGAACTCGTACACAGACCAGGCAATTGCTGTCGAGGGCATCTGATAAATGACTCTAGCCTGGACCCCTCTGAAGTAGGCAGTCACACCGCCTACTTGGTACACCGTCCTGAAGGCATTGGCCATGCCTGTGATGTGTCCGCTGATGTTGGAGCTCAAAGCCAGGGACTCCTGGGTGTTGAGCAGTGTTTTGCAAACGTCCAAAGGGGTAGTGGCAGCAGCAGCTACGGCCCCCGCGCAGGCCCCGGAGACCATGTGGGAGCTTGGGTTGTACTGTCTGTGGGGGTTGAGCTGCTCTTGCAAGAACTCGTAGGTCATGAAGTGAATGGCTTGGAAGGGGATGTTCATGGTGAGCTGGGTGGTGTAGCTGCGGTAGAAAGCTCCAGCCCCTTCGTTGCGCCACACAGTCCGTACACAGTCCGTCACACGCTGGTAAGGCGAGTTGTACATCTGCATCCTCTGTTTGACCACTTGGGACGGACGGCAGCAGCAGCCAGGACCCAGGCACAGAGAGGAACAGGAGAGAGAAAGGGTAAGTGTGGAGCCTGGCTTGCTGCGAACACCCGGGATTTCATCCACACTGGATTAAGAGCTAACAACCGACAGCAACGTCCTGCAAGTCTCCAGCCGGGCACCTGAGCAAGGCACTGTCGTCACACACAGCGTAATCATCACCGGCAGCCGCTGTGGCTGCTACAGCCTGTCCTAGGAACATCCTCACATGCGCTCGAGGTCCAACATGCCCATGTCCCCCACCCCAAGCAACCAACTTACCCCATCCACTGCTGCAGCTCTTACTATGCAGCTAGGGAACCTCTGCTCTAGCTGTTCTGGCCTTTCCCAGATACACCTCTAGATGTGCATGAACCTGCAGCTCCTCAGCCGGAAAGACTGGAGCGACACCCTGCACAGCCAGCCCGCAGGGACACGGTACCGCCACTGAAACACAGCCCGTGGGGACATGGTACCACCACTGAAACACAGCCCACGGGGACACGGTGCCACCACTGAAACACAGCCCGGCACCGCTGAGCTGCCAGCAAAGCAAAGCTGGGGCGCAGAGACAGCCCGCCCTGCCTCCCCTGCCCCACAGGGTGGCCAGAAAGAGCCGAAGCCAACGCGACTGCGCTAAGAAGAGGTGCCCCAGGGAAGGAACGACAGGAGCTCGGCCAAAGCAGCCGCTCGGTCCTCAGTTAGCGGAGGCCTCGCTGGCTGCGCAAGCCTGAGGCCTTCGCGGTCCTCCTGAACGGCGGACGGGCAGCCCCTGTCTCCTCCTCACAGCTCTGGCTTCCACAGCCCTGCACAGGGTGGTCACGCAGCCCGGAGCTGCCGTGCCTGCCCCGAGCCCCCTTCGGCAGGGTGGGAGGCCCCGGGCGCCGCTCACGGTATCGGAGCGCGCGGCGTTCGCCCCGAGGGCTGCCCTCGGCAGCCACGGCTGCTCTTTGCTCCTCTGCTGTCACATGCCTTCTGATGTTGAGGAAAACAAAACAACACCCCAAAAATGTGACTGATCTTTACTCAGCATTCCCCCTTCCTCCCACCACATGTGTAGGCTGTGATGATAGTCTCTTTCTGCCTTTTTTATACCAGGTTTAACAAAACCAGCCTTTCCAGACACTTTGTGAGACAAGATCTCCCTTCTCCCAACCCCTCTAACTGCCTTTTGCATCTCATCATTTCTTTTCCTCCCCAAACACAGAAGGCCAGCTTACATCACACATCTTCCAGAGATCTCACCACAATAATGTCCGGTCTCCCTGCCATTCCCCTGGAATGGCTTCCTCAGCAGTAAGGATTGTGGCTCTCTTTTGCTTCCTTTGCTGCTCCAAGAAAGAGCAAAGCACTGGGCAAAAGGCTGTCTCCCTCCCTGCTCCTAGGCTGGGATTTGCCATGTTTCCCAGAACAAATTGCTTCTACCTACCCTGTTCCATAACTAGCAGCTCCCTAAACTGAGCTGTTGGCACTAGTGCTTGCGGGATCCTTGCGGTCAGGAGAGTAGCGAGGAAAGTACCCCCCGGTGCCGCAGGCAGGAGCAGAGCAGCCCGAGCAGCTCCCACTCCTAGTCCCTCCGGGGAGGACAGAATCATCGTTACCTTCTGCAGGGTTCATCGCCGCGTCGTGGAGCAACGTTGCTACACACCCGGCTGCACCTGCAAAACAAGAACTGCCGCACGTGAGGGCAGGAGGAGGCGAGGGACCCCGGGGCTCCACCGCAACCCCGAGGCCCCCGCCAAAGCACAGGAGGAGTCCCCTGGAACAGGGTGAGATGCAGAGGCAGCCTCCATCTCCTGTCCAAGCGGAGGGCCAGTCCTCAGCAGCTCCCACCCCGAAAGAGATCAGCAAAGAGAGGGGGGGCAGCAGGCCTACCAGCCCTGGGCCAGCAGGGACTGCATCAGTTGGGAGAATGACATGGACTTGCAGGGATCCCACAGGACAGTAAGCGTCACAACACCCCCTGCACCACAGCAAGGGGCAGGAGGAACCGGCCAGGACTCTACATGTGCCCAGGGCAGGTGGTGCCCCCTGCTTCCCAGGACACACAAGTCACCACGGCAGTGAGGCCTCCGGAACCGCACGAGCACGGGGGTGTCCGCCGAGCCCCACGCCGGCCACCCGTGCACAGCTCCGTGGGCCAGCGTCCTCGGGAGCCGCGCCGGCCACTAACCTGCTTCTCGCCACACACCTGGGGCAGCCGGGGCGGGCAGCGGTGCCGGGCAGCACCGCGGGCTGCGCAGACGGGCGGCCCCGAGGACACGGGCGGCCCCGCCATGCCACCAGCAGCTTAACCGCCCGGAGGCTGAGCGCTCGCCCTGTCCGCGCCAGCGCTTCCCGCGGGCCGGGACCCCCTACGGTGCGCAGGGCTCCGCGCCTCCCCCCGGCCCCGTCCCACGTGCCGCCCGGGGCCGCTGCACCCTGGCACGTGGGGAGCGGCCGCGGCGGCTCCCAGGGGCCCCCCCGGGGCACGGGACAGCGGTGCGGAAGGACCAGTACCATTGGCCACATGGCTATTGCCCCCCGCGTGGATAACATCGCTCAGTGTCTTTTTTAACTTTTCATAGCAGGCAAAATAGAGGGCGTGGGCCGGGCCAGCGCCGGTGGCCGTGATGTTCATGCCCCGCATGGGCCTCCAGACGCCCTCAGTCTGCACGATGCGCCACAGGGCCTCGAGCACGTTGCGGTAGCGGGCGGCGGGCTCCGGCTGCAGGCTCTGCATCCGCGTCTGCAACGGAGAGGCGCAACAGAGGGCTGTGTTGGGCACCGCAGCCAGCGCCTCGGGGGACCCTCGGTGTCCGGGGGAGCCCCAACATCCCCGGGGCGGCCTGTTTGGCGCTGGGGGGGCCAAACCTACCCCCCGAGGGGACCCCTGGGGCCCATCCCGCCCCGGGCAGGCCCGTCCCAACCTCGGAATTGACGCCCTGAGGGCATCTGCCCATCCCGGAGAGCCCCGTCCCGCACGGGGGGCCCGTCCCGCCCCCAGGGTACCCGCGGGGCGCCGACCCAGCCGGGGGGGACGCGCCCTCCCCTGCAGCGGCGGGCGGCAGCCGTTCTCCCTGCACAGCCCCACGGGGTCCCGCCGCCCCGGCGCGGGCCCGGCGCACCTTGACGCAGTCCACGGGGTACATCACGCAGTGCTCCATAACGCCCGCCACGGCGCCCGCCAGCATGTGCGTGGAGACGGCAGCGCCCTGCGGCAGCGCCTCGTAGTCGGGGGCGGGCGGCGAGCGCGGCTCGGGGCCCCGCGCCGCCTCGGGCCCCCCCGGGCCGGGCCCCGCCTCCGCCTCCGCGCCGCGCCCGGCCCGCGCGCGGCCCGCGCCGCCGCCGCCGCCGCCCATGAGCAGCAGCAGGACGCGGCCCGACTCCGCGCCGCCCCGCGCGCCGGGGCTCGCGCCCGCCCCCGCGCCTGCCCCCAGCTCCATGGGCGCCGCCGCCACCGCCCCGGCCCGCGCCGCCGCCGCCGCCTCCCCGGGCGCCCGCGCCGCCCGCCCCGCCCCGCCGCGCCCATTGGCCAACGCCGCGCTGGCACCGCCCCCGCCGCACTCCCAGTGGCTCGTCCCGCCGCCCACCGCCCCCGCGGGACGCCGTCATTGGCCAGCACGGTCTGGCGTCACCGCCCGCCACTGGCCAACCGCTCCCTCCGCCACACTCGGGCTCGCCACCCATTGGTCCGCCGCCCTTTCCGCCCCGTCGCTCCGCGTGGCCCATTGGGCGGCCGAACTTTTCGGCCCACCCAGCCGCGCCGCTGATTGGGCGCCGAGGCTTTGACCTTTGGTCGGCGCAGAGGTCTCGTAACTGGTTTTGCTCAGAACAGGGCCAAGAGTGCGGTGCCTGAGCAGCCATTGGCTGCCTCGCCTGCCACTCTGCGCCTTGGCGCATGTTGTTTATTTAGACGGCTCCGATTGGCTCCTGCGGCCACTGGGAGGCGGGCTGTGCTTTGGGTCAGCGCTACGATTCGCTGAGGTGATCCAGGAATCAGAGGGCGACTCCGGCGATTGGCCAGAACCGCGGCGGGGGAGGGATGCCCGCGCCAAGCAAGGGCGCCGCGAGGCGCTGCAGAGAGAGGGAGAGCGGCAGAGCCCTGATTGGCCGCTGGGCCGCGTGGGCGGGGCCTCTCCTGCGCGTGGCGGTTCCGATTGGGCGGCGCGGCGCGGGGGATGGAGCGCGGCCGCGCGGAGTGGCCCCGCCCGCCGGCCCGGCTCGTGGCGCTCCCATTGGCGGCTCGCGGGGCGCCTGGTGACGTGTCCCGGTGCCGGTGCCAGCGGCGCGGGGCGATGCGCGGGCGGGCGCGCGCACATGGCCAGGTGAGCCGGGGCGGGACGGAACGGGGAACGGAGCGGAGCGGCCGGCTCCGGCGCGGGCTCTGAGCTGCCGCCTCTGCCCGCAGGATCGGCTTCTCCTGGCCGTGGCCGGCCCCGTGGCGCCTCGCCGCGCCCGGCGGCTGCCCGCGGCCGCGGCTGGCCGCGCTGGCTCTGGCGCTGGCCGTGGCGCTGCTGCTGCTGCTGGCGGCCGCCGCGCCCCGCCGCTGGGCTGCGCCGCCCCGCGCCGACCGCCAGTACGAGAGGTGAGCGGGGCTGCGCCGGGCGCGGGAGGGCGGCGCCGGGCGCGGCGCTGAGCGGCTCCCCGCATCCGCGCAGGTACCTGGCGCGCGTGGAGGAGCTGGGGGCCACGGACACGGAGGACGCGGCGCTGAGCTACGGCGTCGTCGTGGACTGCGGCAGCAGCGGCTCCCGCGTCTTCGTCTACTTCTGGCCCCCGCACAACGGCAACCCGCACGACCTGCTGGACATCCGGCAGATGCGGGACCGCGGCAGCCGCCCCGTCGTCAAGAAAATTAAGCCAGGTCGGCAGAGGGGGCTGGCGGTGACGGCCCTGGCACGGCCGGGCTGGCCGGGTGGTGCCACGCGTCCCTGTTCCCCGCAGGCATCTCCGTGGTGGCCGCGGCGCCCGAGCGAGCCACCCCCTACATGCGCCCCCTGCTCCAGTTCGCCGCGGCCCATGTGCCGACTGGGAAGCACAAGGAGACCCCGCTGTACATCCTGTGCACGGCTGGCATGAGGCTGCTGCCCGAGAGGTCAGTTTGCCTGTGCTGAGGAACCGGCACCTGCTGGATCCCCTGGCACATCCCCAGCTGAGTGGGAGGCGATGCTGGACCTTGTGAGGTGGAGGCAGGGCTGGGAAAAGGAGAGGGCTGGAGGCGTGGAGCGTGTTGGGCTCCTGGCAGGAGGCAGCCGGTGCTCCCAGCTTTCCTGCTGGGAGGAGACGCTCTGAATACAAGGCTAGCCCTAAATGCTAAAAATGCTCTGCGGAAAGTGCTGCATGCAGGAAGGGGGCTCGTGGGGCTGGAGGCGAGGTGTCCTGCAGCAGGATTCCCGTTGTCTCTTGTGCCCCACGAAGAAGGTGGGGATCGCTTGGGATCTGTCCCTCTCTTGTGCCCTTGCAGGCAGCAAGCTGCAATCCTGGAAGACTTGGTGACAAATGTGCCTCTGGAATTTGACTTCCTCTTCTCCAAATCACATGCAGAAGTGATCTCAGGGAAGCAAGAAGGTAAGGGCTGCCCCGGCTCTGGGTGCTGCTCCATGCCCGTGCCCAGCAAGCTGTGCCAGGCCCCTGAGGCAGGCGCATCGTGGACTCTGCATGGGAGCCGTTCTGCACTGCTCTGTAGTGCTCCAGCCCTGCTTTGGGCAATGCCTGAGCACCCCTTTGCTTTCTGTGCAGGTGTCTATGCTTGGATTGGCATCAACTTTGTCCTGGGGAGGTTTGAGCACAAGGATGGTGAGCTTAGCTGTTGGCACGATGGTTGGCAGGGAAGCCTGGAGCTGACCCAGGCGCTGGAGCAAAGAGCAGAGTCTGGAGAGGGCAGTGCCTGCCCCTCGGTTTGAGGGCAGCTGTGCAAAACCCTCCTGAAACTGCAACACAGGGAGGCAGCAGCCCAGGCTGCAGGGCAGGGGCTTGTTGTGCTGCGAGGTGGCACCGGCAGCGTTTTGGGGGAAGAACTAGGGAGAGAGGGTTTGTAGGAGGGTTCCTGCGATGGCTTCCAACCCTGGCTGTTTTGGGGTAGCCTGTGAAGCTGGCAATGGGGCAGTGGCAGAAGGCAGGATGTGCTGCCGTGTGCCTCATCCCTTGCTGATGTGCAGCCGTGGGTTACAGAGGAGGACGCAGTGGTCACGGTGGCTCTGGGGGACCAAGCAGAGTCCTTGGTGCGGAAACGAACGGTTGGGATCCTGGACATGGGGGGAGCCTCCCTGCAGATCGCCTACGAGGTGCCCAGCTCTGGCACCTTCTCCTCCCCGCAGCAAGTGAGTATCTTACCAGCCTCCCAGGACTGGCACCAAGGGCTCCTGCCTTCCCTGGGTTGTGGCTGATCAGACACCTCTGTTTCCCCAGGAAGAGGCTGCCAAGAGCCTGCTGGCAGAGTTCAACCTGGGCTGTGACGTGCAGCACACTGGCCACATATACCGTGTCTATGTCAACACCTTCCTAGGCTTCGGGGGCAATTTTGCTCGGCAGCGCTACGAGGAGCTTGTCCTGAACCAGACCTATGCACACAACAGGTAAGGCCACCTTGCCTTGGGAAGTGACTGCTGGGTTGCAGAACGGGCCACCCGTTCCCTCATGGCTGGATTTATGCCGGGGGCCTCCTGTGGTGGTTCCCAGCAGCTGGATGACGGTAGCAGATGTTGGACTGGCGCACAGGGTACAGGAGTTGCCCTCCTCGGGCGTTATCAGCACAGCAGCTGGCTGCCCTCCTCCCGCTGGGCCGCACGAGTCCCCTTTGGTGGCCTTTTCTGCTCCTGCTTTCCATCCTTGGCTAGTGTTGGTGCCATCAGAGCCTCCTCCTGTCGCTCCACACCCGGGACTCTCCATCCCCCATCCCCTTCCTGCAGCGTTGCGTGAAACTCTCCCCGGGTTAGGCAGGCTTGGTCACCATGTCCCGCAGGGCCAGGAGCAGCCCTTGCCCCTCGGAGGAGTGCGAGCCCCTGTGCGGGGACTGGGACTGCACATCCCACTGTACAGCGTGATGGGTCTGAACATCAGCTTCAGGGAGGGGGTGGCCGGGTGACCATGAGGGCGTGGGGGCTGCAGCCTTTTACGGTTGGGGAGATCTGGGCTGTGGGGGAGCACTGGACCCTGGCCTGAGGCAGAACGGGACCCCCTGTACAGCTGCTTTTGCTTTCTGGCTTGTCCTGCAGCCTGCATGGCCAGCGGACAGGGCTGAGTGCCGAGACACCCTTCCTGGACCCCTGCCTCCCCGTGGGGCTGGAGGACACGGTGGTGAGGGGCGGCCAAACGCTGCACGTCCGCGGGCGAGGAGATTGGCAGAGCTGTGCGGAGCTGCTGCAGCCCCTCCTGATGGCGCCCAACAACAGCCAGGCCTCCCTGGCAGGGGCCTACAAAGCGCCCATCGACTTCACCAACAGTGAGTTTTATGGCTTCTCCGAGTTTTTCTACTGCACCGAGGACGTTCTGCGCCTGGGGGGCCGCTACGATGCCCCCTCCTTCACCTCAGCTGCCCAGGTGAGTGTCAGCCTGGCGTGGGGAAGAGGGAACCGCCGGCCCCTTTCCCTGGAGGGACTGGAGCGCGTCTCCCCATCCCGCAGGAGTACTGCAGCCAGAACTGGGCCGTCCTGATGCGGCGCTTCCACGGCGGCCTCTACTCGGCGCACGCGGACCAGCACCGGCTCAAGTAAGGGGCCGGGCCGTGGTGGTCCCAGCTACGGGTCTGGCCTGACTGCGGGGGTCTGTGTCAGGGGTGAGGCGAGCTGGGGGCTGCGGTGCAGGGAGGGTTTGGCTGTAGCGTCTGCCTGATGCTGCGGGGTGCTCTGTCTGCAGGTACCAGTGCTTCAAATCGGCCTGGATGTACCAGGTCCTTCACCAGGGCTTCCGCTTCCCCCTGGACTACCCCAGCCTGCGCACAGCCCAGCTCGTGTACGACCGTGAGGTGCAGTGGACGCTCGGAGCCATCCTCTACAAAACACGTTTTCTGCCGCTTAGGTAGAGCTCAAGCACCAGATCCCGCAGTCTGGCTTGCAAGGGAAGCGGGGCTGGGGAAGCAGAGCAGGGCTGCTGTGTGGGACTAGGGCTCTGCCACCCAAGGAAAGGGAGGAGGTGGCACAGGCTGCCCTGGCAGCCCCCAGCAGTTCTCAGGCCTCGTTTTGCCTCTTTCTGCAGGGATCTCCGGCCAGAGAGCATCCGCCAAGCACACGCCTCCTGGCTGCGCCTCTCTTTTGTCTACAACCACTATCTTTTCTTTGCCTGCATCGTGGTCGTAGTGCTGGCCATAGTGCTCTACCTCCTGCGCTTGCGCCGCATCCACCGGCGGCAGCTGCGCTCAGCCCAGCTCGACCTGCTCTGGCTGGACAAGGTGGTGCTGCTGCCGCCGGGCACAGGCCCAGGGCCATGACACCAGGAGTGCCCGCCAGCTCCTTGCACCAGCAGAACCAACGCAGGGCCTAGAAGAGGCCGAGGGCTCGGCTTCTCAAGGGCCACCTTGGTTTCACACTCATGGGCCAAGGCAGCTACAGCCACTCCCCAGCCGTCATCACCGTGTTCTCTGGCCGCCTGCTGGCTCCCAGGCACAGAGCAAAGTCCAGCAGGCTCAAGGCTGCAGCCCTTGCTGGGCCCTTCAGATAAGCAGAACTCAATTCACAGAGCAGCCAGCCCAGGGCCATGGCCTCAAGCACTGGGCCAGCGGGCCTGAGCTGGGCTTCTGGTTCCTCAGCACTGCTCTGGGGCCACCTTCTAGCTCACTCCAAGTACAAGGGCTCAAAAAGGGGAAGCCAGCAAGGTCACCCTGAGAGCACAGGGGCCACGTGGGCCCTAGAGCTCCCAAAGCATTCCCTAGCAGGGGCAGAGGCCTCCAGCTGCTAGCTGTGTCTCTATTCCTCCTGCTGTCCTTGCTGCTGCCCCACGCTCGGCAGCTCTTTCTTAAATCACCCAAGGTGGTTGCATTTCATTCCTTTTCAAGCATGTTTGCCCTGTGGGGGCCCACAGGCTAATCAGGTACTAGGGCAAAAAGGACCAAGGGTTCTTTCCCTAGCAGGAGGGCAGGCTGGGCCTGCCCGGGGAAGCCACATCACTGTCTGGGGCAGTTCTGGGTGCTGGCAGCCACCTTCCTGCCCTAGGGCTGCAGCCCCACGGACCAAATGAAGTTCTTGAGTTTATACTTGAACTGTTCCCATACCCAGAGCAATAAAATAATTATGAGCCATCCAGTACACAGCTGGTCTCCTTTTCTGGTGAGTGCCCACCTCACTTTGTGCTGCTGGGATTGTCCCCAGAGCTGCAGGGGAAGTTTTCTGCTTTTCGCCTGCTGTGACCCCTAGCTTGGCAGAGCTGCCAGGGCTGAAGGCTAACCTCCCCCATGCCAGCAGGGCCCAACGGCCCCCACCAGGCTCTAGTCGCTGCTGCTGGTGAGGCAGGGCCCTGCTCCCACACCAGTAATGTGCACCTGGACCTCATGCGCCGCTGGCTCTGCTCTCTTCCCGCACTGAGGAGCCCAAAACAGCAGGGGGGGTGGAGGGGGAATAGAACAGGATACAATCATGACTGTGCCTCTGCCACACAGGAGTAGGTGACTACTGTCTCCAGCATCACTTACTAGAAAATGATTTATTTTCACAATACCATTTATCAAACACAGACAAATAAATAAATAAATACACATTAATTATATCATAAATAAAAGAAGAGATCTAGGCTACTAACTTGATACTCAGACCTTCTCCAACTATTGATAAAGGTAAGAGGGGTAACACCTGTACTACTACTCTAACCTCCTCAGAGGGGAGAGGATGCAACCTCCAGTGTGAGCTGGCTGCCTGGCCCTAGACCCCCGTGCCCTCCCCTTGGACTGACCCCCCCCCTTTCATGTTGAGGGGGGTCAGTCTGGTCCCCTGCAGGTCAGACCTCCCCTCTCCCCACCCCAAACCTGTCTTAGGAAGGAGGACTCCACTGCAAGCCCAGACTCCGGCAGGGGACTGCACATAGAGAGGGGGCCACAGGCTCTTGGCTGCTCTGCAGAGGGTCAAACAGGGGCCAAAGCAGAGACAAGAGATTGTCTAGTGAGGTTGGGATGGGAACAGGTTTCGCACAAGGAGAGCCCAGGGCTGTGCTGAGGAGGGAGGATGACAAGCACTGCAAGCAGAATGTACTGGCCCTACACCTAGGTCTCTCTCCCTCCTGCAAAGGACGGGCTGGTCATCAACGTCACTGACTACAGCACTGGGCGAGGTGACAGGGGCTCTCCCAGGTGCCATGGGCACATGCAGGGCCAGTCTGAGGAGGGCATTGTGGGGCTTGTGCCCCCAGGCCCAGCAGGGGTCCTGCCTGCTGAGGCTGAGGGCCCAGCTGGTGCTGCGCCCACCTGCAGTGCCCAAGGGGGCTGGGGGCAGCTGGTCCTGGGACTACGTGAGGGCAGAGACTGGAGCAGCAAGACCTGGTGGAGGGGAAGATAGAGCGGTGTTAGCACCAAGCTGTGCCCATGCACAACCCCACACCGCGAGGGCAGCTGGCTCAGGAGAAGCGCTTGCTGTGCTCAGGCCCAGTGCTGAGCCAGCTGCCCCAGCAGGACACGTGCAGGTGACACTGTGGCTACCCCTGACTGCCCTGTGCCCACTCACGGTGGTGGTGGGGATCTCCATGCAGGCGCCGCTCACTCCCAGAGGAAGCGCACGTACCAGATGGTCTCGTTCTTCAGCTGCGGCCCAAACAGTGGGTTGGCCTGGGCCAGGATGGCGATGAGCCAGCTGCAAAGGGGCACGAGCCGCTAGTGAGCCCGGGGCAGTGGAGCCGCAGGGGGCCGGGTCAGGCATGGGGGAGAGGATCCACCACCAGGGCCAGCCCGGGCCCTGGCCCAGGGGCTCGGCAAGGTGGGAGAGGCAGCCCGCGGGCGGCCGGCGCGGTACTCACAAGAGGTAGCAGCACACGGCGGTGGTGACCAGCATCGTGATGATCACCCTGCAGAGACACAGGCCCGCCTCAGCCCCGGGCCGCCGCCGCGGCCGTTACCCGCCCCAGCTTCCCTCTCAGCCCTCACTCACCCGCGGTTGGGCCCCTTGGGCACGAACCAGGGCGCGGCGACGCCCACGAGGCCCCAGAAGGCGGAGAAGAGCACGAGCGGCAGCGCGAAGCTGTGCGCCGTCATGGCCACCCCAGCGCCGCCGCAACGGCCGCACCGCCCGCCGCCACCGCCGCCCTCTGCCGCGCGCCGCGGCCAATCCGCGCGCGACTCCGCGCCTCGCCACGCCCCTATTGGCTACCGCCGCGTGACGCCACCAGTGTCCCCGCCCGCCGCCAGAGGGCGCTATAGGGAGACGCCGCCGCCGCCCGCGGCCCCGGGCGGCCCCTCACCTCAGCGCCGGGCAGGAAGCAGGCGGACACCGGCACCTCTGCACAGCTCCTTTATGGCACAGCGTTCCCCCCAGAGCTGCCCCGGCGCCCCTTCCGCACAGCCCCGGCTCTGTTTCGGAGGCTTCGCCTGCAGCTCTTGGCGCCCCGGGCCAGCGGGCGGCAGAGCCCGGTGCCCCGCAGAGCGCTGCACCGCGGCCCTGGAGCCTCTCGCCGCGTCGTCCTGCAGCACCGTTACTTGGGGGCCCGTCGGAGCTCGCTCATGAGCCAGAGCGCCACGCTGAGCAGCGCCAGCGAGCCCGACTGGTGGGTGGCAGCCAGTGGTGTCGGCACGTACAGCAGCAGGGTGCTGATGCCCAGGCCCACCTGCCGACAAGAAAGAGGCAGTGAGTGTAGCTGCGAGATCGGGGTGCGCCCCGGCTGGAGCCCAGCTTCCCACGGCCCTGCTCAGACTGCGCCCCGGCACGTGGGGAGCTGGGTCTGGAGAGCTCCGGGCTCCAGGGGCTGTACCTGCAGGCCCGCCACGGCTAGCAGGGATGTCACCGCCATCCTGGTCCTGCGGGGGAGAGGGATCTTCCGGGAGAAGAGGTACAGCGCCGTGATAGCCGTGATCGAGGTGATTCCCTAAAGAAGGGAGCGAGTTTGGGATGAGCCAGAGAAACAACTTCTTTTCAAGAACATTTCACAGAAAATAGGTGCAGATTCCTTTAGCTGCATCTTCCATGTGGAGAATAAAGAATAAATAAATGTTATGCAAATCACACTTAAGTATAGTCAAATCCCGGAGCTCCTGTGACCCACTACCTTAACAAACCTAGTCTAAATAAGACCATCGAGTTCCATTTTCTCCAAATTAGCACACTGTTTGCCCAATTTTTTCCCAGTTTAAGTCACTATGGATTATTTTTGTCCTATCCCTGTCCATCACCTTGTCAATTGCAGGTAAAAATTGTCACCAGAAAATTGATGTCATTACCACCGCTCAGCTGTAAATTACCAACATTATCTCATTCTGCAGGTCACCCCAAAGGATTCCCCTGCCTCAAGTTGCCTAATCTTTCTTTTCAGTCTTAGAAGTGGCTTAGTCCACTGCAATGCCACTCTCGGTTAATATCTGGATTGCTCTAACTAGCTGAGATGCTTTCACAAGGGTTTTTGTGTGTGTGCGTATACACACACACACACACACACACACACACACACATATGAGGCACAAAATCAAGTGTGTAGCCTGGCAAGTTAGTAAGTTTCTTTCAAGAGCACTTTGAAATACCAGGAAGTGCTGGCCTTCCTCTTTCCAGAGGAAGAGCTTGGTAGCAAGCTCTCAGGAACTCAGCATGGATGCCCTGAATGTCACTCCTACTGAAAGAACCACAGCACAGCAAGCGCAATCTGGCCCTTGGAGACAACTAAGAGGAAGCTGCAGCATACTGGGAACATGTCACTTACCAGGACTCTGTGATCAAACTGTACAGTTGTGGGGTTCTCAAAGATATTTTTCAGCACTGGAGAGAAGGCAAGGAGATCCTCAGGGATCCAGCGTTCCCCCATCTTGGGGAAAGAATTGTACACTAGACCAGCGTCCAGCCCTGCCACAAAGGCACCTGCAGGTCCAGAACAGAGAAGTCAGACTAACCGACTGCCTTCAGGTGGCACCTCAGCCTGTGCGAATCCTAAACCCAGCCTGACTTGAGAATCCAGCTTGATCTTGAATTGCTTTTAGAAACATATATGTTAAAGTCACACAGCAGCACAGAGGCTATAAGCAGGATGCTCTCTTGCCTGGGAAAGACTGCCAGGAAAGGTTTTTGGATGCAAGTTCTCTGGAAAGAATAAGTTTTCTGAGGAAACTTATCATGTTTTCTGGAGAGTCCTTGCCAGATCAGAAGAAATAGAAGACATGAGAACACTAAGAGTCTCACCTGAGAGAGCAGTAAGGAAAATGAGAGCTGTAGTGCCATGAGCAAATTGTCTCAAGCGGAGCAGCTGACGAGTCTCAGGTAGCTGTAGAATACAAAACATGGAGGGGATCAAAGTAAAGAACTGCCTGGGTTTAAGTCTTGTAAGCTCTGTGCTTGATTTCTTTTTATTACTCTCTGCTTTTGACTCTGACATTCTGTACATACCTTGTGCTGCGGGAGCAGCAGAGAGAGCCCTGTCCAGAGGCTAGCTGAATACAGAACGAGCGCGGAGCCCAGGTGTGCTGCGAGACGGTACTGACTGACCCGAGGAATGTCATAGGAATCCGGCTTCTCCTCCAGGCCGCTCTTCACCATGTACCATCCCAGCAGTCCCTGAAAAAGCCGCCAGAGAGCAGATGTGAGGGCTGCTGAGGGCCGCTCACCACACAGCCCCTCACAACAGAAAGAAAACTCAGTAAAGATTCCTCTATGCCTCTACCAGAACTGGAAGAGCTGCAGTGGCTGCTATGATCAGGTAATTTAGGCAAAAATCAATTGTTTTCTTACATCTTTCATCTTACTTCTTACATCTTAACAACCTTTCCAGACCAAGCCTCCCGCAAAAGTGTACACACATGCCCTGTCTTAGCTGTTCTCTACCAGAAAACACGGTCACTGTCACAAGCCCCTTTGGCTGCAGGACTCTCACCTGGAAGCAGACGAGGCCGCACAGTGCAAGTACACAGCCCTTCATGGGGCGGCTGAGCCAGCCCTTCTTCCAGAAATACGCAGCAGGTACGATGTAGGCCAGGCCCACGAGGCGACCCCACATCCGGTGCGAATACTCCATGTACCAGATGAACTTGAACTCTGTCAGCGTCATGTCATGATTCAGGCTGTTCGGGCATGGGAACAACACTCCTTAACACAGCAGTGACGCTTCCCGCAGCGGCCTCCTTCCCCTGGCACACTCACATTTTGAACTCGGGGAACTGCTGGTACTTCTGGAACTCGGCCTCCCACTCGCGCTGCGTCCGGGGGGGCTTCATCTCCTTCACCAGGTGCCAGTCGACCATGGAGAGGCCGGACTCGGTGAGCCTGGGAGAGAACAGCTCGCACTGTGGCCCGGGCGGCGCGGAGAGCCCCAACGGCCTCTACCGGCGGCAGGAGGAGCGGGCGGGCGGCGGGTCGCTCTCACCTGGTGACGCCGCCCAGCACCACGGCGCCCGCCACGGCGCCGCTGCACACCAGCAGCCAGCGGCCCACGGCGGCGGGCGCGGCCGGCGGGGGCTGCGCGGTGCCGGGGGGACGCAGGGCGATGGGCGGGGGCTGCGCGGTGCCGGCCCCGCGGAGCCGCAGGACGGCGGGCGGGGGCCGGCAGGCCGCGGGGGGGGCCCCCAGCAGGAGCCGCGCGCCGCCGCGCGCCGCCCGCAGCATCCCGTGACCCCGGAAGCCGCGCGGCGGAAGAAAGGCGAACACTTCCGGACACCGCTGGGCGTCGCCATGACAATCCGCGGCACGTGACGCAGGGCCGGCGGCGGCCCCCGCGCGGCGCCAGCGCAGGTGAGGGGCGCGCGGGGCGGGGCGGGGCCGCTCGGGGGCGGGGCCAGCGCCCCCCACGCCCCGCGCGTCCCCGCCCCGCGCGCGCCCGCGGGCGGAGCGGGCCCGGTGGCCGGGCCGCGCGGGCGGAAGCGGCGGGCGGGGGCGGGGCGTGCGGCGGAAGCGGCGGCCGCGGCCATGGCCGGTGAGCGCGGCGCTCTCCTGCAGGCATGGACGATGGCTTCCTCATGGAGGTGTGCGTGGACTCCGTGGAGTCCGCCGTGAACGCGGAGCGCGGAGGTAAGGCCCGCGGCGGCCCCGCGGCGGCGGCGGGGGCCCCGCCGGTGCTGACGCCGCCTCCCCGCAGGTGCCGGCAGGATCGAGCTGTGCGCGGGCCTCGTGGAAGGAGGCACCACCCCCAGCATGGGTGAGTCCCGCCGCCCCTGGCGCTGCTCCCGGGGACTGGGCCGAGCCCCAGCGCGGCCCGCCCGCCGGCGCCGGTACCGAGCGGCCCCCGTTCCGCCCCGCGCCGCAGGGCTGCTGCAGGTGGTGAAGCAGTGCGTGCGCGTGCCCGTGTTCGTGATGATCCGGCCCCGCGGAGGCGACTTCCTCTACTCGGACCGCGAGGTGGAGGTGATGAAGGCCGACATCCGGCTGGCCAAGCTGCACGGCGCCGACGGGCTGGTGCTGGGCGCGCTCACCGAGGACGGCCGCGTCGACACGGAGCTCTGCACGGCCCTGCTGGGTGAGGCCGCGCCGCCGCCTGCCCCGGGCGCTCGCCCCTCCGCGCGGCGCTGCCTCGCGATGCCAAAAGGCCCTGTGTAGGGAGCTTCCCTCTGCAGGTCCCCAATCCCTTCCCCAGCTGGACGAGACACGTTTCATGTCTTCTTCCTGTAGAAAAGGGCCTCTGTAAATGACTGGGGGTCCTGTGTTATCCACATAATGTGTGTGTCAAAGGAGGGGGGATCTAGCTGTTGCTCATTAAGGATCCAGAATCTGATGCTTCCTCAAACAGCAGCATGACTTTTCCCCACCAAAGAGCCTGGATGGATGGGAGCGGCTGCTGTCACGTTCTCAACAAGTCCTGGGAGTCTCTTGAGCTCCCCAGGAAGAGCCCGTGAAGCTTTTGGCCTCTTTCATTTCCCCTCCCTTTGCAGTTCTAGCACAAGAGCCTCGGTGCTGGGCCTCGCTGACCGTGTGCTTTGTTCATTGCAGCTGTCTGCCGTCCTCTGCCCGTCACCTTCCATCGAGGTGAGTTCCCTGGCCGTGTGGCCCTGGCCAGGGCTTGCGAGGGAGCTGGTGTTTGCCCCAGCTCTGGGAAAGGCTGAGCTGTCCGTGCCCGGCATGAGTAGGGCTGTGCCTGAGCTGCCCTCCCGAAACGGAGGAGGGTCCATGAGGGTCCTGCTTGGTGGCTGGTGGCTCTGTCATTGCCCTGTGTTGGCTGGAGGGGTGAAGTGTCCCAGAGCTGAGCCCTGTGGCCCTGCTGCTGCTGTGCGGAGCTGTGGCTGTGCAGCAGTGGCCACCTGTGAGAGAGACCCTTGTTGTCTCTGCTTCCCGGGCTCCTGAACTGGGCTTGAAGGACGAGCCGAGTGATTTCTGAGCCATTCTCTTGGCCTTTCAGCCTTTGACATGGTGCACGACCCGCTCGTAGCACTGGAGACGCTGATTTCCCTGGGGTTTGAGCGGGTGCTGACCAGCGGCTGCGACAGCTCTGCGCTCGAAGGCTTGTCCTTAATCAAGAGGCTTGCTGAGCAGGTCGGTGTTCTCCCTGCTGCTCTGGGTTACCTCGGCTGCTTCCCGCACGCAGCCGGAGGCAGCTCCTTTACGGAAGCTCTTATTCCTGCAAGGAAACTTTCATCAAGGAGCATTTACCCTCCTTCCCTGCCTTGGGTTGCTCCTCTTCCCCAGCATCTAAGGCAGACTGGATCCCTGAAGTCTCCTCCAGCAAAAGCCAATTTGGCTCTCTGCCTGCAGCCTGCGAGGAGGGAGGCAGAGGTGGTTGGAGCTTAGGTTCCACTTTGGCCCTTGCTCTGGGACAAGAGCACCCATGTGAGCTGCTCCTCGGGGCTGTGGGCATTAGGAACTTGCTTGGCTGGAAACCTGCTGCTGTCAGGAGCCAACAGAAACAGCAAAGCAAGGTCCCTGCTGCGGTCTCCCAGTTGTTGGGGGAATAGAGCATATGCACCTGAGAAATAGCCAGGTGGGATAGAGAGGTAGGAGGAAATGGGATTAGGTTGTATGAGCTCTGGCTTATTTCTTTTTCTACTTTTTTTTTTTTTTTTTTTTTTTTTTGTACAACATGAGCAGCACAGAAAAAGTGAGTGCTTGAATCATGAACAGAGTGACATTTGTGAGCTTGGTGAAGGCGCTGCAGTTTTTTTGCTACCTCATGACTCAGTGTACATGGTAAGATAGAGACGGAGCGATTTGCTAGCGTCACTAACGTGTTATTTTACCCTTTCAGGCAAAGGGCAGGATCGTGGTAGTGCCAGGTATGTGTTTTTCTGTTCTTTTTTTTTTTTTTTTTTTTTTTGTCACATGTAGCAGGTCCAATAGTCTGTGGTCCAGTATTCTGGGACACAGTGTGTGACCTGGTTTTCTGAGCTGGGTCCCTAGGAGGACACGCTCCTGCCCTGCTGTGAGTCAATGCAGCACAGTTGGTGCTCGGGGGTGGCAGAGCCCTGCGACTGCCCTTCCTTGGAGGTTTTAGACACAGTTCTAGATTTATGGGAGAAGCCAAAACTTCTCCCAGATCTTTTCAGTTGCCTACGTCTCTGTTGTCCCAAGGACTGTGGTTTCCTTTGGGGCTAGATCCAAGGGTAGTGCCAGGGATGTGACTGCTACCTTTTGTGCTGCATGTGACATAAACAGGCATTCTTCCTGCCAGGGGGTGGCATCACGGAGCGCAACCTGCAGAGGATTCTGGAAGGCTCTGGTGCTTCTGAGTTTCACTGCTCTGCTCGCTCCGTCCGGGACTCAGGGATGAAGTTCAGGTAATGGAATACTTTTGCTAACAGAACTGTATGGTGGAAAAGATGGATTAAGCAGAACTGAGTTTGTAGAAGAAGCATAAATTCCCAACCTCCTCCTGAGCACTGATGGCTCTCCTCGTGCGGTTGGGATCGTGATGCCTGGCTCTGTGTTCTGCAGTGCACAAATCCAGCGGTGCTCATCATCTGGACATGCGAGCTCCGTGCAGAACGAGATCCCCGGGGCGTTTCTTCTGGTACTGCTGCCCGGGGGCTCATGAGTGCACTTGTGTGGCACTTGGTAAGACAGGTTCTGGTGTTGCTGCCTCAGGCCTGCAGCACCGGTGTGTGGCATTTGGGATACCTGCGGGATGTACCGCTGTGAGGAATGGGGAATGGGTTTCGGTTGATGCTGGTGCTTCTCGTTGCTGGATTGCTCTTCTCTCTTCTACTGCCTCATCTTTTCTCTCTATCACTGCCTTATCTTTGGTGTAAGGTGGCAGCAGCAGGTTCTCTGTCCTCTGCTGAGAGTAGGGAGATAATAGCTGATCTAACCATCCTTGGCACCCTCAGATAGTAATCAGTCCTGTTTCCTACAGAAATCCGAACGTTGCCATGGGAGCATCCTTCTCCGCCCCTGAATACTCCATAAAGGTGGCAGATGTGGCCAAAGTGAGGACCCTCAACGCAATTGCAAAGAACATTCTGTAGCGGAAGGCACCGTGCTGGGGCAAGAGCGCTGAGACTCCAGAGTCTTCCCTGCCGTGTGAACAGATGGGTACTGCTTTTGTCCTCAGGCTGCAAATGACATGAACTAGGTGATGAAGCCTGATGTCTCTTCCCTTGGCTTCCCCTCATTGACCAGTCCCCGGCCTTGAGACTTACGTTGGCCATTTTAATTCAAAAGACTCATTCCTGGATGTTGCAGCAACAAGCTGTTCAGCAGCATTTGGGGAGGGAGCTGAGCAAGTAGGGGGACTGAACTGTGTAGCACTGCATGTGATTGTCAAATAAACACTGCAGCAGCTGCTCCCCTTTTACTGTGTTTGTTTTGTTTCTTTTTTTGCAAGTAGAACTGCATGGTCTGTGTCATGTAGCCTAGTACAGTATTGATGTCACTTCTAAATACACACTGGGAATGGAGAGGTTCTGATGGGCTCATCCATGTGACAAGGGACAATTTGCACAGGGAAGAGAGACACTTCCCAAGAATAAGGTAATAGCCAACAAGCATTGAGCCCAGGAGAGCCTCAGTGCAGCCAAGCAGAAGCAAGAGGCAGACGAGGGGGTACTGAAATAGTCAGAGCTTCTACTACACCAAAGTAGAAAACAGTCATGTCTAGAGTGCTGGAAAGCACTGGCTGCTGTGGTCAGCCAGTATGACAGCTCTTCATATTCCTCTTCATATGTGGAATTGATTAACACACCAGACTCTGATGGAAAGGAGCTTCTAACTACCCGACCGACCAGGTGAGTTGGTTTTGAAGCATCATAGGCTATGGGTGTGAGTGCTTGAGGTGGGATGGACATATGTGGAGATGTCTGTGGGATAAAAGGTGCTTTTTCACAGGGAGTCTCCAGCTCTTTTTTTTTTTAATGTGAAACACAGATCATGCTGCAGACAGTGCTCAGGGGAGCATAGCTGTTGGGTTATTGCTCCTAGTCAGAAGCATAGCCTTGGGCTCATTTCAGTTATCCTGCAAAATAACTGCTTCAAGATTTGAGCAGTGTCTGAGTAGTCCATTAAAAGAGTCGAGATCCCAGAGACAGAGCACCTTTAATCTTGCAGCCCGCTTTTACTTCTCTTAGAGCCACAAGGTGAAGAGAATGCCCCTGATGGGAAAGAGTTGCAGACCCTCTTAGGAAGAAAAAGACAAGGCAGATTTGTCTGCCCACCTTGGCAATACTGGTCAGAAATGTACAGCAGGTTGTAATGTTTGACAAGATTTGGCATCTTAAATGAGGTCATTGAAAACCTACAACCAACCTGAAGACTACAACTCTTCAGGTCAGAGAATACTTCACATTTTCACATGGATCCATCAGAGATGTCAGTCTCCCAAAACAGTGTAGCTCAGGAACATTCTTGGTGTTAGCTGGAATTTAGTAAGTGCTAAGTTTTAATGGAATCTGCATCTTGGGTTCTAAAGCTGCCCAGAAAATGAAAGAGGAAATTAGTCAGAATATGTGTTAAAAGTGGGTAAGCCGCCTGCTATGGTGGGACTGTTGCTCTGTGGAAATGTGTAGAAAGGGACTGTAAAATTATTGCTGAATAATAACCAGAGGAAAAAAACATGATGCTTCCCAACACAGGACTTGTGGGGTTAATGCCAGCTCAGTGTGGTGCTTGTTTCGGTATTCATTAATGAGCAGTCAGCAGTATTCAAACTCAGAAGAGTAAATGGTTTAATTGGTGGTTAAAGTCAATCAAGTGCATATGAATTAATGTGAGAGTTCAGGGCTTATGTTGTGACATTCCATGAGTCATGAAGTTGATCAAGATACATGTAACTCAATGAATATGAAAGTAATGATGACACAGTGTGGAAGACTTACAAAGAGTTGGGGTTTCTTTCATTTATGTAAAGTTTTTTTTTTTTTTAAGAACTTAAATGCAATTACAGTAGAGCAAAAGTAGATAAAGGAGTTCCTCAGAAACAGAGATGAACAGTCCAGGCTCAGCTAACTTGTAATTTGCATCGTTGAAGTTTCCATCTTGGACCAGACCCTCATAAAGATAGGCAAGAAGCAATGCCTGCTTTTGAAAACTTAAATTTAGAGATGGAATATGACAGATGGGATAAGACAGGGGAGCAGAGGGAAGCGGTGTGCTATTGGCTAAAAGAGGTATCATCACACTGATTAGCTTGGTCCTGATAAATGTTTTATAGCTATTGAATGAAAAGAACCTTTGTGGAAGGAATTGAAATTGGGGCTTGGTGGGTGTTGAGATAGAGTATGTCCCAGGCATGGAGGCAGAGAGAAAGGAAGCTTGGACGTGCTTGTTTTAGACAGTAAAGTGCAGCCCAGACGCTAGGCTTGAAGGACTCTCCAATTGCAGAGGTCAGGTTGTGGTTTGGACTGACTGGACAGGCCATGGTAGGTAGTGTGAAGGAAGAGCGGGAATGCGGTCATAGCTCTCAGGGACTTCCTGACTTCCTGCCGGGAGTCTGGATGGAGAGGAATCTGAGGGAGAGGCCGCTTCATTCATTTGTTTCTTACCTAGTAGTTCAGATTGCTGATCTCATTGGCAGTGTCTTTGCGCTGACCTAGGACCCAGGACCTAGGACAGCTTTTTTTTTTTTTTACAAAAATATAAGTATATTTAATCAGTCAAGCTGATAATTATTAACCTATGAGCTTTCAGTATTATCATGTCTCTGGACTTTGCGCCTTCCTCCGCTATTGATAGCGAGGGGGTCATTCCTGAGCAATTAATCATTTAATTAGCCTTGACTTCTGAGCTACATAATAGCAATGCTAGCAACGAGACCGCAGAATTCTGCCACCGCCCCACAGTGTGGGGAGTGAGGGTGGTGGCAGGAGGAAGCAGACTGCCTACCCCTGAGAAAGCAAACTGTGCCAGCCTTGGGATAGCTGCAGCCCTACCACCTTCCCTCTGCCCTCCTAAGCTTCAGGGTGGCAATTCAGTCATCCTCCCTGGCAATGGTCCTCCGACTGTCCCAAATTGAGCATTTGCCTTAGAATGAGGCTTCAAAGTCTCTTCTTGTCTTTGCAGTCAGCCAGCAGCTCTGACATGCAGCTTCAAGTCAACACAGATACATGGGAAAGGGTGAAGCAACGGGGAGAGGTGGGAAGGTCTCCAAGCTCTGCGGTTAAGCAAAAGTTGGTGAAAGGAACTACTTTTGCCTCAGAAAGACCACCGCAGCATGAAGTCAGCTCAACTGCCTGATTTAGCAGGTCACTGGATCCAGAGCTCTGCTGGTGGCCCAGGCATCCCTGCGGGGATGAGTGGCACATGAGTTACTGTCCTCTTTGGTACCTGAAGGTCTAGGCTTTGCTTGGCTTTTTGACAGTATTTGGCAGGCTTGTTCTGTCAGGAATGTAGATCCACCAAAGTGCATTGCCTTTTGTGGATCAACACAAACTTGTCTCATATGGTATGCACTGGTGAAGGCTGTGAGTTCTTAGCCGTGGTTATGATGTCTTGCAACGACTCTGTGGCAGCAGCTTTCCTGCATCTTCCCTGGCATCTCTCTCTTGGAACCACTTGGGACCTTCCTCTCCTCCCTTCTCTAGGGCCTCTGTAGTTTTCCAGATTTGCTTGGTCACTGCTGTGGTCTGCGGTGTTGTACAATAGTACTAAGTTAACAATTAACTGCTTGTCATCAGGGACCTTAGGGCAATCTCAGCAGTGGGTGTGTGGGGACTTTTATCCCAAACATCCACCTAGGAATCTCACAACCAGGCAGAGCGAGGGAAAGGAGCTGGTCTCTCTTCTCTCTGGAGTCATGTCCACAGCCCTGGATAAGTTCTGCGGCTCCGTCTTTTGGGTGAGTGACTGCGTTACTCCTGATGAGCCATCCTTGGGGCAGGACACTTGGTGAAGAGGGAGGTCACTAAATTGCAAGGCTCAAAGAATAAGCTTGCTTAGCCAGTGGATCCAAGAGCCAGTATTAAGCATAGATCCTACTATTTATGCCAAGCTTTACCTGGTACTGAGTGCGGTTCGCTGACAGGGCAGCCTGGGTGGGATCCGTGTTACAATGATCCAAATGGTAGTTCACCAAGTGAGCCTTGTCCTGCCTTAGCCCGGATACAAAGGCAGGGTACCCTCTAAGGAGAGACCGGCTTTTTGAGCTTTGCTGCTGTCTTGGCCTGAGGGAAGGGTGGTTATGAGAGGATGGATCAAGAAGGGGACCATAGGTGGGGGCTGAAATGCTCAGCCAGGGACAGGAAGGTGGGTGTTGAGGAGGGGGATGCAATGGGGTTGGAAATAAAGAGAAAGAGAGCTTTAGGAGCACTGGTTCTTGTTCTGTGAGTCAGCTGAAGGTTGGGAAGTCGTGAATGACTTGGTTGTCTGTCCTTGTTTTCACCAGAATGACTCATTCTTCGCTCAAGCAGATGCCGACCTGCCGGTCTGCTTCCAGCAGACTGTGCTGGTCTGGATCCCCCTCGGCTTCTTGTGGATTTTTGGTCCCTGGCAGCTCCTGCCCATGTGCAAATCCAAAACCAAGAAATCATCTGTGACCAAACTCTACATCCTCAAACAGGTGGAGTGGTGCTGGGGGAGAGTGGAGAGCAGGCTAGGGCAGTCTAGGGTGGAGGAATGGTGAACAGAGAGAGCTGGAGATGGGTGCAAGATGGAGAGATGAGAGGTGCTGGAGAAGGGGAGCAATGAGATGGGACACCATCTGGTACCAAAGACTACAGGAAAGCTGGGAAGAGATGTGTTGGATGGGGTAGGGGATGTTCTTTGAGGGTGGGCTCAGGTGTGTGTTGGGGCCTCTCAGCTGGTGGTTTGTAATGGGCTGTTGTGCTCCAAGCTTGAAATGGTGGCAGTGCTCATATGGAAGTGCTGTGAGGGTGCCTAGAAAGCTTTTCCAGGCTGGGTAGGGTTGGAGAGGATGTAACAGTATGTGAGGCTCAAAGCTGCTCCCCACAACTGTGTTCTCTCCTGTTGCTTCCTTGATGGGCTGGGTCTCTCCTCATGGATGCTTCCTTATCCACACAGGTGCTGGCAGTATTGCTGTTGCTGACGGCAGTGGCCGACCTGGCAGTGGCATTTGCAGAGGAAGCGAGGCACGAACATCCGCTGCCTGTCCAGTACACAAACCCCAGCCTGTACATTGCCACCTGGGTAAGGGATCGTCTGGAAAAACGGCTTCTCACCGCGGAGACAGGGTGTGAGACTGTAGGGCCAAGCAGCACCTTGAGCGTTGCTGAGCTTCAGCAACCTTCGTGCTTGGAGGAAGGGCCCAGACACGGGCAGACAAGGCAGGATGGGGCAGTGGGCTATGCGCTGCTATAGGCAACGTGGTAGACAAGCTGCTGAATGTAGGAATACATCTAAAAGGACTTGGCTGCTTGGCTGCTTCTTTAGGAAGTGATGAGTTAGCCCCAGAAACTGGAATTATGGCTCAGCAGCCAAACTAGCAAGAAAGCTGCTCTGGGGAGAAATGTATGGCAGTCTTCGTAGGAGTGCCTGTGCGGTGCGAGCATCAGTTCATGGCAGGCTATGCTGCTCTGGCATCTCACACTGCTGCTTCGCGGACAGAGGAGATTGGAGGGGTGTTTTGGCTAACCATGCGAGAGATGCTGCCAGGGAAACACACAGTGTTTGGGCTTAAGTCTAGGCCTTGGAGAAAGGGCAAGGATAGATTTATAGGTCTGGGCTCTCTACAGACTGCTACTGAGACCCCAGAGAGCTGCAAACTGCCTAGGATGTGTAAAGTATGTAGAGAGCGAACTGGTTTTCATGGGCTCCTGTGGGCAAAGCACCTGATTGCTTGTTTTGGTGACCTATGTTACTCACGTATCTCAAGAAGCCAAGGACATAGTTGAGCCTATTTGCTAGATTTGCACGTACCAGATATCTCGATTAAGATACAGGATATTGTAAAACAGCCCTAACAGTATCATAAAATTCTGGAGCTTCACTGATGAAAGATGATGAAAGAAAGACCTCAGATTGCTATTTTTGTTACTTTGGCGTTTCAGTTGGTTTCACATGTAGTTCATAAGAGATTTTAAGCTATGGGGACTGCCATGGGAGGCTGCTACGCCTGGCCTGGGAGAATATTGAAAAGACATGGTGATGCCTTTTGTCTGCCCCACTGGGCAGGGTAACAGTCCCAGGTGAGCACAACTAACAAGAAATACTGTGTTGCTGTAATGCTGAGGTGCCTTCAGGCTTTGCCTTTCATATAAGGAGCCTGGTCGTATGCCTTCCTGAAATAAACCTTTGCCCTGTGTAATTGACTCCAAAGCTAGTTGTAGATTTGGCAGTGAATTCAGGAACAAGTTGCTCAGTGTCCAAGCCAGTGAATCTGATAGGATCACATGTACTTATGTCCCAGGGTATGTGACCCTGGCAAATGTTTAGAGCTCAGGCCAGTCCTGCTATCCTGCCTGGATGTCCTCTCAGTGCTGTCTGTTTTGGCTGTATTTTTCTCTCACTAGATCCTAGTCCTGTTGATCCATGATGCACGACGCTTCAGCATGCGCAGAGACTCAGGAGTACTTTTTGGCTTCTGGATCCTGTCCCTGCTCTGTGGGATATTCCCATTCCAGTCACTCATCCGGAAAGCAGTGCAGGTTGGGCTTGGCAGGAATCTGGGCACCTTCCCATAGTTTTGTTCTGTTCCCAAGGAAAATTCCTTCTGACTTCATCTCTTAAGAAGCCCCTGGTGAAGGCCTGAGGTCTTAGTCACCTCAGGGACTTTGGAAAACCAGGAGAAAGCTGGAGAGAAATTGTTCTTTGAATTTTTCCTCTTCCTTCGGGGGGCATAAATTCTTTGTGGCCAATTTCTCCCCTTATGGACTTCTGTGTTACTTCAGGGGAGGCAGAGAGAGATGGCTGAAGAGGAGCTGAACCAGAATGAGTGTGGGGGGTTGCAATGTCTCGGGGATGTTCCAGCATTAGGGCCAGGTGGCCTTAAAACAGGCCCCATTAATAATGCTAGGCTACCCACTCCTGCAGGCCCCGATCTCCGACGTGCCACGATTTGTCCTTTTCTACATCTCCTATGGGCTTCAGCTGCTACTTTTCCTTGTGTCGGGCTTCTCAGACGTCGCCCCAGAAGCGAAGGAAATCTCCAAAAAGGTGCGAGGTCCATGCAGGATTGGGTAAGGGGCTCAGAGTACCTCATCCCAGCTGCCATTGCCTGGGACATGGTGGAAGCACACCAGGTTGGCTTAGCCCAGGTGGGCTCCCAGCAGAAACTCCTCTTCAGCTGTGAATGAGGACAGCTCTGGGGGCCTCAACAGGGTGCACAGCAAAAGCCCGAGCCTGCAGCTTGGAGCATTGTGCTTGTGTGTCCAAACGGAGTCTTTCTCACCCTGGGATGGGGCTCCCTGGGGCTGGACATGACACAGTTTGAAGCCTCCGAGGTTTCTTCATGGCTGAGGGTGCCGAGTCAACTCTTGTCATCACAGCCAGCTACTCCAGGGCACCTGCAATCCCTTGGCACCCACTTCCTTTTGCTTTGTGTCCTAGAACCCAGAGGTCACGACGTCCTTCCTGAGCTCCATCACCTTTGAGTGGTACACCAGGTGAGCAGGGCTGGTGCAATGCAGGGGTGCGATGGGGCTGGCGCCGTGTCGTGCAGGCGAGCCCTCCGTGCAGGTTGCTTTGGGGTAGCCATGAGATCCGTGAGTGTTTGGTGCAGTCTGTGCAGCACAAACGTAGATCCTTCCTCCCTTGCTGCACACTGGCACTAGGCACACTGGGCCAAGCTTACAGCGAGCAGTGACCTGTCACTCCTGCTTTGCGTGGCAGAGAAGTGGTGGAGCTGCTTGGGAGCAGGAGGTAAAGCTGCCGTGCCATGATGTGCAAATACAAATCGGGGTGTGTTCCCCCTGCTCCATTAGGGCCAGGCTGGGTGTGAAGGCGCGGAGTTTGCAATAAGGGCTGCCCCTCAGGTACTGTGTGAGGACCTTGCTGATGACAGATTTCTGTGCCCCACAGCATGGTTTTTAAGGGCTATCGCAAGCCCTTGGAGATGGAAGATATCTGGGAGTTGGAAGATAAAAACAAGACAAAGACTATTTCTGCCATATTGGAGAGGAATATGAAGACCTCGCTAAAAAAGGCCCAAGCAGAAATGGAGAAAAGGAAACGCAAGAAGAGGCTCCGGGAAGGTGACTCAGACCTTGGGAACAAGATCAACAAGGCCCAGAGCCAAGATGTGCTGGTGCTGGTAAATCCCTTCCTACTTCTGGCCTCGTGTCAGACTAAAGTCACTAGAACCAGCCATACAGAATAGGGTCACCTCATCCCCCTGAAGCCCCATTGCTGAGTTATCCCCACTTTGGTTCTGCAGGGCTATGGACAAAGATGGGGGAACCATGACATGGTCTCCTCTTTCTTGAGCAGATCCCTTTGTTTTGGGAGACCAAGAAAGTCTCAACCCTTCTGCCCTACAGAAGGCCAAGGACTACCCTCAAATCTGTAGTGCAAGTAGCTCCCTTATCTCTGTTCCTTCCCCAAATATCTTCCAGCAGTGAGGTCAGAGTGACAGTCGTCTTTCATCAGGCCCCAGCCTCAGACCTTTCTGAAGTTCCTGACCTTGGGCCATGTGGGTTCAGGCTGGTCTTTAGATTGTATCAATTGTCCTTAGCACATCTCAATCAAGGAAGTGGATGTTGGTGTGTAGGATGTTTGGTGTGTGACCAGTGAGAGCGAACATGAGTGGAGGCCCCATTCAGGATGCCTGACTTGGGGGCTATGGGAATAGCCCTGGAAGCATCCTCTCAGATGGAAGAAGCCTGTGCAATCTCACCTGGTTTACTTACATGTGGGTTTCCTTCTAGGAGGAGAAGCAGACAAAGAGAAAGAAGAAGGCCAAAGGGGATTCTGGCTCTGAAAAGGATTTCCCTAAAGGCTGGTTACTGAAAACCCTGTTTAAAACCTTCTGGAAAAATCTCCTGCTGTCAATGGCTTTCAAGCTGGTGCATGACATACTAGTGTTTGTCAGCCCCCAGCTGCTGAAGTGAGTCCTTCCTCTCCTGCCCTATCTATGCACTATCCAGGCCTACCACCCAGCCCCACCAGTGTGTGTGCAACCCCCAACAAAACCACCTCCATGTATGTGCATGTCCCAGTGCAACATCCTGGGGACTTCTCCTTTCCCCCGCCACAAAGCTATCAGATCTTCTTGGATTACAGTTTAATGAAGAGCTGGACAGGTCTGAGCTCATTCCCAGCCGCTAAGGACACAAATCTGTTCCCTGCTCCCAACATCCATCTTCATGCTGTTGTGTTCCCTACCTAGAGATGGCTCTGGCTCTTGCTTGGCCCATCCATGTGCCAATTCAGTTCTGTCCAACAGGACCTGCCTGGTGTATTTTTCAGAGTTGCAAAGGTGCCTGTGTATGATCTTGATGAAATGCAATCTCACCCTACAATGGGGTGTAGGGGCAACCCTACATACCAACATGAGCACAGAGTCAGCTGTTTGAGTAGGGGCTCTGTAGCTATTTTTGTGAGGAGCCTCTCTCTGTTGGTCTGGAGCATCCTGTTTGGGTCTGTCTTAAGGTGAGTGTCTCATGGGTCCCTCTGCCTCCAGGCTGCTGATCAGCTTTGTGTCGGATCCGGATGCATATGCCTGGCAAGGCTACCTGTACACCATCCTGCTCTTCCTGGTAGCCGTGGTTCAGTCTATCTGCCTGCAGCAGCACTTCCACTTGTGCTTCCAGCTTGGCACATTTGTGCGTGCCAGTCTCATGGCTGCCATCTACAAGAAGGTTGGTAGAGGACCCTTTCTTTGCTCCCTCCCACCTGGGCTAGGGATACCAGCACCCTTTGCCTGCCCCATCAACCTGGGGCAACAGGAGTGAAGCCATTTAGTGCCTAGAAAGCCAAGAGGAGAGCTCAATCTGGGATGCCTGCCAAGTGCTAGGGACACCATGGGTGCTAGTTTTGCCCAAGGTCTGGTGGTTGCAGCTGTGTATTTGTCTGTGGGCTTTCAGGGGCCA
Organism: Tinamus guttatus; assembly: GCF_059628265.1. Taxonomy (NCBI): domain Eukaryota; kingdom Metazoa; phylum Chordata; class Aves; order Tinamiformes; family Tinamidae; genus Tinamus; species Tinamus guttatus. Next base: position 7,362,910 of record NW_028288848.1, read on the forward strand.
GGAAGGTTTCTTCTCACACCAGTGCAAAATTTAGGATATCTATTCTTGGGATTCCTTCACAGACACACAGTTCTTTGCTCCCAGGGATGCACGTGTGCAGTCAGTGATGAGATCTCACATAGTTCATAGAGAGGAATCCAGGAACAGTTTCATCCTGACCTGCTAATTCCCTGCTCCATGCCGTGCTGTCGGCACCCAGGCTGTTCCAGACAGGCTTGCAGTGACTGTGCCCTCTCTCTCCAGGCACTCACCATATCCAGCTCCGCTCGCAAAGAGTCCACAGTGGGAGAGACTGTGAATTTGATGTCTGCTGATGCCCAGAGGTTCATGGACATGGCCAACTTCCTTCACCAGCTCTGGTCGAGCCCCCTACAAATTGTCCTCTCCATTGTCTTCCTGTGGGCAGAGTTGGGCCCTTCTGTTCTTGCTGGCATTGGAGTCATGCTGCTTCTTATCCCTATAAACGGGTTTCTGGCTACCAAGGCCAGAAATATCCAGGTCAGTGGGGGGTTCAAGATCCTTCCTGTTTCCCCAGCTACTGAAGCCTATTGCTGTTCCCTCAACCTCTTTTCCACAGTCCCTTCCCTGTTATACTGTTCCACCTGGGAGGGTCCTAGCCTGAGCTGAGTGGTGACGATGAGTGGGTGAGGTAAGCAGGACACACGCGAGACCTATTCTACCAGCTGAACTTCAATGGGGCTGAGTAGAGCCTTGAGGCCTGAAAGCAAGATATTACCAACAACAATATACAGCTCTAGTTTTTACCTGACAACAGAGCTGCAGGGAGCCAAAGACCAGATTTGTGAAACGGCTCTTTTGAATTTTGGAGTCCACTTCGTTCTCTCTTGCAACCTGAATGTATTTCCAAGGGTGAGCTGAGCTGTTGTCAGATTTAAGCACAGCCATGACCCCTGGTTTTTCTGTTTGCAGGTGAAGAACATGAAGCACAAGGATGAACGCATGAAAATAATGAATGAAATTCTCAATGGAATCAAGGTGAGCAGTGGGGGGCCTTCCCCTGAGGCATCCCTTTTCCTGTACATTGTGCTTGGAGGCAATGCTCTTTCCCAACCTGCAGCAACTTAATTGTAGTCTAGCTTGGGAATGCTGTCCCTAGGGTAGCCAAATCTCAATTCCTGCAGTTCCCTTGGCTTCCTCATCTTGTAAAAAGTTGACTGGGGAGGATAGTTGGACCAAGCTTTGGGAGCTATAGAGAGGGTTTCCTGGGAATTTACTGGAGAGCCATAATGGGGAGTGTGATGGCAGGAGATCTCAGTGACCTGGTAAGCTGAGGATGAGGGTAAGCTGTGGGGAAGTGTCCTGAGCTGTGGGCCAGGATGGGGCAGGATGCAAGATGTACATGCAGTGGGCAAACAGGTTTCTGAGCAAGCCAGGAGTAAGTGCTGAAGGTGCTAGGTTCTAGCAAGCCAAGTGTGGAGATGGGAGTTCCTGTGCAGCCAGCATCTGCTCATCCTGGTTATTCCACAGATCCTGAAGCTTTTTGCTTGGGAGCCCTCGTTTGAGAATCGAATCAAAGAGATCCGGGGACGTGAGCTCAAGTACTTGCGGAATTTTTCTTATCTGCAGTCAATATCCATCTTTGTCTTCACCTGCGCCCCCTTCCTGGTGAGTGCCAACAGCCTGGGGGGATCTGTCCTGCACCTTCATCGGAGCGCGGAGCTGGAATAGGGTTGTATCCAAGGGGCTGGGAAAGATTGGAGACCTCAGCTGGAGTGCCTCAATGGGGAGAGGAGGCACAGGATGACAGATGCCCAGCATGCAGAGATGGTTCCTGGATGCTGACAGGACAGCAATAGGAAAGAAATGTCTCCACCGGAGTGGACAGACAGGGCCTAGAGAGAAGCACCCCAAAGGAGCGCACTGCACAGGCCTTAGGGGACTGCAGGGGCTGGGCTGCACACAGCCAGCGCGATGACACTTTCTCTGATGCTATTTGTCCCAGGTCTCCCTGGCCAGCTTTGCTGTCTACGTACTAGTGGATGAGAACAACATCCTGGATGCACAGAAGGCCTTTACTTCCATCTCCCTCTTCAACGTGCTACGCTACCCCATGGCGATGCTGCCCATGGTCATCTCTTCCTTGGTGCAGGTCAGCCCCGCAATAGGGCAGGGGGTGGAGGGGAGGGTCTTATGAAACCTCTGCCCAAACCAGCACATGGTGCTTAGGGCTCGGATATATGATGGGCCTAGAACACCCAGCCTTGATACATAAAGCTCTGTTGGCCAATGGGTGTGAGAGATCTCAAGAATGTAGCATGGGCTTGGGGCTCAGATTTTGGGGCTGGTGCTTGGGTGGGTGCTCTATGCATAAGGCTGCAGTGAGGTGCTCTGCTCATGGGGCTCCTGCCAGACCGCACAGCTGTGCTCCATGCCCACATGTCCCTTTCTCTGCTAATGCAGACCAATGTGTCGACTGGGCGACTGGAGCGGTACCTGGGTGGAGAAGACCTGGATACCTCAGCTATTCACCACAATAAGATTGCAGGTAGGTGAATGTCCAGGTTGGTCCCTGTGGGTCACAGACTAGCCACAGCCTGTCCCACTGTGCAGGCCCTCTCTGCAACGGGCGGCGCAAGCTGAGCTGGGGACAGTGTGGCAATAGGGGATGACACGGTGCAAAGGGGGAGCTGTGTGGGCAGGGACTGGGCAGACCAGGTAAGGGGCTGTGTGGGAGGGTTTGGGGGCTGTGTAGGTGGGCTGGGGCTGGGGGTGTAGGGACTGGGGACTAGGCAGGTTGGAGTGGAGCGTGCTGGCTGCAGCGGGGTCCTTCCAAGCCCTGAGGTATGGTTCTCTTTTGACAGGCAGTGCTGTGCGTTTCTCGGATGCCACGTTTGCCTGGGAGCAGGACAGCAATGCTGTGATAAGAGAGTGAGTGTTCTGCACCATTTGGGGGCCACATGGGTGTGGAGAGGGAATCTTGGCCCCTCATTGTGTTGTTCGTGGAGGACAGTGCATGGCTCTTCACAGTGCTGGCAGGGAATCCTCCAGAGATGCTCTGCTGCTTTGTGCTGGTCCCATGCAGGCAGTGCAGGAGTCCATGACTGCTAGCACTGCTTACTTGGCCCTCATGTCTTTGCAGTGTCACCCTGGACATCACACCTGGCAGCCTGGTGGCCGTAGTCGGGGCTGTGGGATCAGGCAAATCTTCACTGGTGTCAGCCATGCTGGGAGAAATGGAGAATATCAAGGGGCACATCAATATCCAGGTGAGAGTTGCTGGCCGCACAAGGGGCTGGTTGGGAGCTCAGCAGGTTGATGGCAGGGCAGGACTGCTTGGGACAGCCAGCCCTGTCCGTCTCTGTAGCCTCTTGGCTCAGGACCAGACATATCCCAGAGAGGGGAACTAGGGCTGTGCAAGGTGGTAGCCTTCAGGCTGGTGATCCAGCAATACAGCTCTTCTCAAATCTCTCTGTAGGGCTCCCTGGCCTACGTCCCCCAGCAGGCCTGGATCCAGAATGCCACGCTGAAAGACAACATCCTTTTCGGGTCAGAACTGGATGAAGCCAGGTATCAACAGGTCATCAAGGCCTGCGCCCTCCTTCCTGACCTGGAACTGCTCCCTGCAGGCGACCAGACAGAGATTGGGGAAAAGGTATCGGCTCTGGGCGCTTCAGGATGTGGCAATAAGCACAGGAAGGGAGCACAGGAAGGGAGAAATGGATGTGCAAATCCTGGGAGAAGTGGGAAGGTGTCACTCATGGGCTAACAGGGAGATAAGCAAGATGTGATTGGTGAGGGCTGACAAGGTCCCTGTTAACAAGACTTTTCTGGGTATGGAGCAGAGGAAGGAGCTGTTGCCCAGTGTCAGGCAAGGACTCACAGAGATCTCCTCTCTTTCAGGGCATTAACCTGAGCGGGGGTCAGAAGCAGCGAGTCAGTCTGGCCCGGGCCGTGTACAGCAACGCAGACGTGTACGTGCTGGATGACCCCCTTTCTGCTGTGGATGCGCATGTTGGCAAGTACCTTTTCGAACATGTGCTGGGGCCAAAAGGGCTGCTGCGGAAGAAGGTGAGTACTTCTATCCTCCTCCCTGGGAAATATCTGTGCAAGAATCACCTGTTGTTGTGTTGGTTAGGTAGGAGAGGCTGGGACTTCTTGCAGGGCACAAAGTGGGATCCTACAGACCTTCAGGTGGGGCTGCAGCAGGAAGTAGAAGAGACCACATAGGTCTCCAGAGGGATGGAAATAAATGAAAGGTATCCTCTGGGTCACCAAAGCTGGGCAGTGATAAGCTAAGGGATCCCCAAGCAGAGGAAGGGGAGCCTGCAGGCCCAGGGTGGGGTGGGAGAGGGATGCTCTGATGATCACTGCTCTGCAACCACAGTGTCACTCTGTTGCAGACACGGATCTTGGTGACACACGGTATCAGTTTCCTGCCGCAGGTTGATAGCATTGTGGTACTGGTGGCAGGAGCGGTGTCTGAGCATGGCTCCTACAGCACCCTGCTTGCGAACAGGGGGGCATTCGCCCAGTTCCTGAACTCCTATGGTGCCCAGGAGAAGGATACTCCAGAGGAGGAGGATGCAGGTACTGGCATTGCACTGAATAGCTACCAAAGGACTTGTCCGATTTTTTGAGTCTCTTTTAAATTCATTTATGTTTATGGCTCCCATAATCTTCCCTAGCAGAAGGTTTTGCACCTTAATGATGCAGGAGCCTGGTCATTCCAAGTGTCCCTGCAGAACCCATCTTCCATCTGCTCAGAGGTACTTAACCTCTGCATGCTCCTGAACTGGAGTGACATGACCTACCAAGTCTGGCGCTTGCTAAACCAGCACAAATCTCTGCGACACTGGGATGAATCAGCAGCAGTGTCTGCCTCCGTGCAGGCCTTTGGCCCTGCACCCCTTTCCATTCTCCCTCTAGCACAGCACCCCAGTATATCTCATCCTGCTACACTGAGATCACTGCAGTGTTTCTGGTGGGAGGGCACAGCCTGAGCCTGGGGTACAGGCCTAGAGAAGAGGGACACAAGTGCAGCAGAGGTGTGTGATATGTGGGATCTACTCTCTTCTCAGTGCCTGACTCTACCCTCCCTCTCCTCTGTGCCTATAGCTGTTGCTTTAGTTGAGGATAAAGAGCAGGGCGAAGAAGACACTGAGCCCTGCTTGGAAGATGGACCCGAAGATGTGGTGACCATGACATTGAGGCGAGAAGCCAGCATCAAGCGGAGAGAGTTCAGCCGCAGGTGGGGCCCTGGCCTGGGTTTGCAAGGCTCTCCCCAGCCTCCTGCATTGCTTTCTGGGCCACGAGGGTCCCAGGGAGTTTCCCTGAGGGGGTTCCTGAAGAGAACGGGCTGGGAGCTCCCATATTTACCATGAGGCAGGTGGTTCCTTGCCTTCAGCCACACTAGAGTATCAGAACCTCACCCTGCAATCTTGCCTGAAACTCCTAGCGTGGGTCTGGTTCTGCAGGCTGGGCTGGGGACTGTGATTGCGTATCTGGAAATGGCTACAATTTCCACAGCTCATTCAAAGCTGCCCGAGTCAGGGCATTCCCTGGAGGGCTCTGTCACTGGTGTGCTTGTGTGGCATGGGGACAAACTTCCAGGAGAAGGGGAGCCATCCAGCATCTTTGAACTAATGGCAACCATCCCCTTCCTTGTAGCCTCAGCAAAAGGAGCACCAGGTCCTTCCAGGAGGCCAAGAAGGAGCCCCCCCAGAAGCTGAAGGGCCAGCAACTGATTGAAAAAGAGGCTGTGGAAACTGGCAAGGTGAGAAGGATGGAAGAGACTCAGTGCTACAAGACCCTGATTTTGGTCCCCAAAAGCCAGCACCTGCTGTCTAGTTCCCATTGTGGCCAACAGGCACAAAAGGAGAGAGTCTTGTCCAGATGTGTGGAGCTGGTGGGTAGGTGGCCATGGCTGAGTGGACATGTTGCCTGGCACCATGAAGGGTAGTGGAGGGAGGATATGTGTGGAGGGGAGCACCGTGGGCAGTGAGAATGGAGTTCTGAGGCTGCGTGTGGGGTGTCATCAGCTGTGGCTTGCTGGATGGTGGTGACGGGCTGAACTGTTCCACAGGTGAAGTTCTCCATGTACGTGCGATACCTGCGTGCTGTTGGCTGGTGTTTCTCCTTCTGGATTGCCATGAGCTACCTTACAGAATACGTTGCTTATGTGGGCACCAACCTGTGGCTCAGCGCCTGGACTGATGATGCGCAGCTTTACTTGAACCAGACCTACCCTCCAGGGCAGCGAGACATGCGGATTGGCGTCTTCGGGGCACTAGGGATAGCACAAGGTGAGTGTGGGAACATAGGGGATGCTACTCACCTCAGCTACATGGTCCAGCAGGGAAAGGGCTTGCAAGGCCTACAGCCAGCAGTGCCGCAAGGAACACGGTGTCCAGCACTGCGCTTGCTCACTGGAGCCTTCCCTCCCACTTCTGGCTGAATTGGGGAGGGATATCAGCATGACCGAAGTGTAAACAGCCCCAAGAAGATTGTATTGCCCCCTTAGATTGAAGGTCACTGTCCTTATCCAACATGGAGATAATGCCAGGGTCCAAGCCTTTCCAGAAGGGTTAACATTCTTCCCATGAAGTGAGATGTGGGACTTCCCAATGATGACACAGTGGTCCCCTGTGGAGCTTCAAACTTGGAAATGCTTGATGTGTCCTGTGAGGCAAAGGGTGCCTTGGGGCAATGTCTCATGTAAGCTGTCGCTGACTGCTCGGTGCTTTCATTGCAGCTCTCTTCCTATTCTTGGCAACCTTGCTGTCTGCCCATGGTGCTGTGCAGGCCTCCCGGGTTATGCACCAGAAGCTGCTCAGCAACATCCTGCACGTGCCCATGAGCTTCTTTGACACAACCCCAACTGGCCGTATCGTGAACAGGTTTGCCAAGGTAGGAGAGCCACCAAGACGAGCAGGAGCCTGTGACTCATGTTCCTTGGTGGGAGCCAGGCCAAATTCCTCTCAACACTGTCAGGTGGTTCAAGGACAGTGGCTTGAGAGGTTCAATATGGATGTAGGGAGCACGTCTTCACCACTAAGGTGATGCAGTCCTGGGATGAGTCAACAGAGAGCCTGTGAAATCTCTGTCTTTGGAAGTCAAGGATGTCTGGAGAGAGCAATGACTGATCAGATCTAGTGCTGGGGATAATGCTGCTATGAGCAAGATCAGAGGGCCCTTCCAGCCAGCACACCTGTGATTCCATCGTGTTTGTACAAAGATACTTGTCTCCTTAGTACATACTTATTAATCATGTCATCTTTTTGTTCAAGTTCTAGAAAGGGGAGGAAATACAGTTAAAAAACTTGGAACATTACATATTTAAGGAAACTTCAACATTATTTCTTCTTGTATTGCTTGGTCACACTTCTCTTTTTTGAGGGAAAAATCAGTTACCTGCAGCCAGCTGCTGCTGCTGCATCTAGATCCCTTGTCCATTCTGCATCTTTCAAGGGAGGAGATGACAGTATCACAAAAAGGACAGCAGAAAAGGAAGGATGGACTGTGTAACTTTTGCTTTTCTAGCCCTGATTTGCACTTTCAGTCTGGATACATGAACACTATACACCCACTTGTGACATGTCTAATATATCATGCTCTTGGGCTCTTTAGGGCATGTCAAGTTGTCCTGCTGGTTATAGATTCACAATGAATTATACAGTCTTTGCAATGTAAATGAGACTCAGGGGGGAAAAAGAGAGGAGGGAAAAGAGGCAGGTAATTTCAAATATGTTGCAACTCCACCTCTTCCTTTTGTGACATTTCTTGATTTTGTGAATAACAATCTCTCTTGAGGTGAAGACCATAGGCCTGCTAGGTGTACTCTGAGATGAGGGAGGATGTAATTACCAGCTAAAAGAAGGGTGATGACAGGCTGGAGACCTGGGTACTTTTGCATGATCAACCCATCCTTCTTTCTGCCCTACCTTCCTATCCTGAATCCTGAGACTAGGCAAAGATGCGCTTCTGAAGCAGGCACATACCTGAAAGGAATGTTAGTTAGAGCTTCTCTATTAGTTCATCTGTTTCCAAGTTAGACGTCTGTGGCCCTAAACACCAATTCAGTGTCATTCTGTAGTTTTGCAAGTGTTTGACCTTATGTTACCATATTAGTGTGTAGGAACTTTGTATGCATGGGGCCTCTGGGCTTTTGCCTCTGTCTAGTGTCACTGACTGCTTCTTTGTGTGCTTCAGGACATCTTCACCGTAGACGAGACCATCCCCATGTCCTTCCGCAGCTGGCTGTCCTGTTTCATGGCCATCATCAGCACACTGATCATGATCACTTTGGCCACCCCATACTTCGCCCTTATTATCATTCCCTTAGGCATCTTCTACTATTTTGTGCTGGTGAGTAACTGCAGGAGGCTTCTGACTGTTATCTTTGTCCCTGAAGAGCTCTGTGTTGGTAACAAAACTCTCTTCCTTGTTTCAGCGCTTCTATGTCTCCACGTCACGCCAGCTACGCCGTCTGGACTCTGTTTCTAGGTCTCCTATCTATTCCCACTTTGGTGAGACAGTATCAGGCCTGTCTGTTATCCGGGCCTATGGACACCAGGAGCGGTTCCTGCAGCACAATGAGAACACTGTGGACATCAACCAGAAAAGTGTTTATTCCTGGATAGTCTCCAATAGGTGAGTTTGTTCCTTATGCCTTGGCAAAGCGTGTGTTAGTGAAGTGTCCACTTGGCAAAGTGCTGTGTTACTGAGTAGATGCTTTGTGTTCATGAGGGTTGTACCATGCTGAGTTCCTCTGATACACGGTGTTACCAGCATAGGAGGTTACATGTGAGACACAGGGACTAACTAGAAGGCCGATCAAGCACAGAATGGAAGCACTGGATATACAGAATGTTTAGGGTGACGTATAGAACTGATAACAGAAAAAGACGTGGAGAGAGAATAGGAGAAGGCCTAGGCACAGCAGCAGCCTGGAAGTGGTTCACCTGGCGAGTAGCAAGGGGGTGGGTTAATGGGAACCACAAGAGTGTGGGGGTTGTTTGGGTGAGGTGCTGCAAGATGACTTGAGGGGACTCAATCAGGCAAGATGGGGATGGATGCCTCTGCTGGAACAGGAAGAACTGAGGTTAAGGGAGAAGCACAGAACCATTTTAACAAAATGTTGACAGACAAAATGAAACTGCTTGGAGAACAGGTTACAAATCTGCTGCACAGGTGCTGGTGCCAGTGCCGAGTACTGGGCTAGGTAGTCAGGGTTGCTGGTGCGATGCTTGTCTCGCTAGCGACTGCTCCTGATGCTCAGAAAGGGTGATGCAGGCACCTGCGTTGGGCGCAGGCAAACGCTTCTCCTGCTGCCTTTCACCACAGCCGTGCTTTCCCGGTGCAGGTGGCTGGCCATCCGTCTGGAATTCGTTGGGAGCCTCGTGGTTTTATTTTCTGCGCTTCTAGCCGTGATCTCCAAGGGCTCTTTGGAGGGTGGCATTGTGGGTCTGTCCATCTCCTCCGCCCTCAATGTAAGTCAGCCAAAGCTTTCCTTGCGGGGGGGATGGCTGGGAGCAGCACCCAGATGGCTCTGGGCTGCTTGCATCCTGCTGCACCCTGCTCTGAAACAGAGCGTGGGCACCAGCCGGGATGGTGCCTTGTGGGGAAGGGATCACCTGGGAAGCTGGTATGGAGCAGGGGAGGAGAACTCTGCCTCTGGGCCTCGGATGCTGCCCAAAAGCTTTCCAAGGGGTGAGGAAAGGGGGAGCCCTTTTATGTCAAGGATGCTCCTGGCCAGGTGGGGTCCTTGAGCTGAGGGAGGAGAGCTCTTTCTCCAGGGTGTCACTGAGCTCTACATCCTCTGCACTCTGCCCACAGGTGACCCAGACACTGAACTGGCTGGTGCGGATGTCGTCAGAGCTGGAAACGAACATTGTGGCCGTGGAGCGGATCCACGAATACACGATAGTGAAAAATGAGGTGACGAGATCATAGTTGAAGCACAGCTGCTGCCCAGCTCGGTGCTAGCCAGCACTGCAGCCCCCTAATGCTCTTGTGCCCCCAGGCTCCATGGGTGACAGAGAAGCGCCCACCCCGTGGCTGGCCCAGCAAAGGTGAGATCCAGTTCATCGACTATAAAGTTCGTTACCGACCTGAGCTGGAGCTGGTTCTTCAGGGGATCACCTGCGATATCAAGAGCACAGAGAAGGTGAGCTGCCCTTGCAACACCCCTTCCCTGGCAGCACTGTCTTAAAGGTGTTCCTGTTTTCTTAGCTTCTGGCTGCAGGAGAGCCCTTGCCCTGTTTTCTTCAGCTCTTGCAGCTGGTCTAAATAGCTTCTTCCACAGGTCGGAGTTGTGGGCCGGACCGGGGCAGGGAAATCCTCCCTCACCAACTGCCTCTTCCGAGTGCTGGAAGCTGCTGGCGGGACAATCGTCATCGATGGCTTGGATATTTCCACGATCGGCCTCCACGACCTGCGGCAGAATCTCACAATCATCCCCCAGGTGAGCTAGGGAAGATGTCCCTCTGCTTTACGGGCTCCCCAGGCTGTTTATTGCGGCCAAACATGGGAGCACGTGGCAGCTGTGGGGCAGAGCGGGGCTCCCCTGCTGAGCGGCCGTGATCTTCATGGAGGAACACACTGTGCTCTCTCTGGCAGGACCCCGTGCTCTTCTCTGGGACCCTGCGGATGAACCTGGATCCCTTTGACCAGTACTCAGATGAGGAGGTCTGGAAGGCCCTGGAGCTGGCCCACCTGAAGCCGTATGCGCAAGAGCTGCCTGAGAGGCTGCTGCATCGTGTGAGTGAAGGAGGAGAAAACCTGAGGTGAGCAGAGCAGCGGGGCATGCCCAGCTCACATCCCTTCCGCTGGCCCCAGGAAAAAGGCTAAACTGGCCAGGGTGGGGAGAGGTGCCTCAGAGCAGCTTAATCAGAGACAAGCATAGAAGCTTTTGGGCTGAATGTGGATGAAAAAAAATTGTCTGGGAGTCAGGACTGGTCGTCATGGCAGGGGGAGCCAACCTTCCACTGGGGACCCAGGAGCAGGACCCAGGGAGGTGGTGTTTGGGGTGGCAAATCATGAATTGAGGTTGGGGGGGCAGACGCAGAGCCAGGGTAGCGTGTGGGAGCTGGGCCTGCAGGCACCCTGCTCTGGTGTCAGCACCTCCTTCACTCACGTTCCCCACCTCGCTGCAGTGTGGGGCAGAGGCAGCTCGTGTGCCTGGCCCGGGCCCTTCTCCGCAAAGCCAAGATCCTCATCCTGGATGAAGCAACAGCAGCTGTGGATCTAGAAACGGATCATCTAATCCAGATGACGATCCGGAGGGAGTTTGCTGACTGCACTGTCCTCACCATCGCCCACCGTCTCCACACCATCATGGACAGCAGCAGGTAGTGTGGTGCAAGCGGTAAATGGGCCTCTGCACTCCTGGGATGGGGCAAGAGGTGGCTGACACCAGAGGCAAGGACAGACCAGAGGGCAGGGCTGGGTGCGGTGCCAAGGAAAACAACATGCCGAGCTGCCGGGGGAGAATAGAAGAGGGGAAGGGTGGCCATGCGTTGCCTATGCCTTTGTGGGGAAAAACATTCTTGGGAACCTGCCTCTTAATCAGCAAAAAGCCACAGAGTATTTATTGACAGTCTTGGCTGGGAGCTGATGAGCCTGGGCCCTCCTTTCTCTCTGGGGTGAGATGCATGTAGCGTAGTTGTAGGAGCGAGAGCAGTGGCAGGGCTGGTGCTGCCGATCCCGGGAGCTCACGCATCCTCAATCCCTTCTGCCAGGGTGATGGTGCTGCAGGCGGGAAGGATCATGGAATACGACAGCCCCGAAGAGCTGCTGCAGAAACAGGGCATCTTCTCTGCAATGGCGAAGGATGCCGGCATTCTGAGCACACAAACCACCGTCCTGTAGCCGGTGGGGAGCAGCGCGCGGTCACTCGGCTCCCTCCCGCTGGGACCCGCTGAGGAGGAGCCCGGGCTCCCTGCAGCATTTGTCTCTGCAGCGGGGAAGCACAGGGCAGGGCACAGCTTCCCTGGCTGGCAGGGACAGACCCTGCGGGCCTGGGTGAGCAGTGAGCCTTGCTCCTACGCTGCCTGCTGTGCACAAGGGCCTGCAGACGCCAGTTAATTTATTTCGACACCAAGGGGAAAGTTGTGCTTTAGATGGCGAGACTATAGCCTCTTTGGGATCTTAGTTTTTGCACCATGTTCGAGGAACCTCACTAAGAGATACTGTAGTGCTAAAGAATGAAATTCACAGGGTAATCTAGGAGTGAATGTTAACATTTATTTGCTTTTTGTAAATGTTTCTAGTCTTCAAACTAAAAGCCTGACTTTAGGCATGCTAAATAAGCCTCAGTTTAACTTCACAACCTGAGCAGCACTTGGGGGAATGCAGTACACCGAGCTTGTGCAGATGCACAGGGCACGAGCAGCTCGGAGCCTCTGCTGCCTGTGTGGCCCTGGGTGCCCCACAACCACAGCCACGTTCCCTCCCTGCACAGTCCCACGGAAAACAGAAGAACCCTTGGGTCACTGGGGACACGAGGGGAGCTCCAAATCCCCACACTGTAGGCACAGATGGCAGCTTTCTTACATGCAACAAAGAACCCACCCCACTCACACTATTGTGCCAGCAAAAATACTCATGGGGCTGCAAGGTGGGGGCTAAGCTGTTTGCTGGCAGTGGAGGTGAAGGAGCCAGGGGTTGGGCCTCCCTCTTCTCTTTATGGCTGCATCTGCCTTTCATTGTACTGCAGATAACCAAGGCAGTCCCTGGGGCCCAATTCTCACCCCTGTAACCACAACTTGGGCAGAGTCTGGGCCGTGATGCCAGACCGCAAACCTGGCTGGCAGACGAGCTGGGGAGAGATGCACACACGCTACACCAGTGTGGATGTGTGTACACACACACACACGCTACACCACCATGGCTGTGTGTGCATGTGCACGCGCGCACACACACACACACACACACACACACACACACACACACACACACACACACACACACACACACACTGGTTTCTGCTGACACACTCCTGGTCCATCCTTCTCTGCCCTGGGTCTCCAAGCAGACAGGACGCCTGTGCTCACACACACCACTCCCCACACAGGCATTTACAGCACAGCAAAACCCTTCACTTCAGATGGTGACAGGAGGGACATGCGCCTCTTACGGCCCCAGCCACAGCCTTTAACAGAGCCTGGGGGCTCTGGGATGTGCAGCACATCCACGATTAGTTTGGTGAGGGTGCGAGAGCAGAAGTGTGCAGGACCCATAGAAAGGCTCGCGCCCTCCCCAGGCCCTGCAGGCTCTGCCAGGGCCCCCTTCCTCTTTTCCTGAGGCTTGCACAGGCACATCCTATACACAAGGGCAAAACTTTATTTACAGAGCAGCAGTACAGAGGATACAAACACTTTTGCCCTCACAAGGAGGGAGCATGCCACCCCCCCACGGCATCACAGCAGAGGGCATGGGGCAGCGCATCTCTCCCAGAATGTAGGCACCAGGGCCGGAGCCCTGCTGCAAGCGTGGGCACGACTAAGTCCCGCTCCAAGCTTGAGAGGTACCAGGCTGCAGGACAGGGCTTGCTCTTTGTCTTCTGCCCTGTCCCGGAGTTTCCCTGGAAACGATGCAGCGCTAAGGAAGATGGTGTTGGGGCCTTCGGCTCACCAGGGAGACAGGAATGCGACGGCTGCTGCTAGCAGCAGAGCTGGGAGAGGCCCCAGGCCCAGGGAGCCCAAGGAGGCAAACATGACATGGTGGGGAGGGCTCTGCTCTGGGCTGCTGGGTCCTGGAGCTGAACTACTCACTGCACTCCTCTGAGAAACTGCTCCGGGCCGAGCAGACATGTCCCACCCTGATGTCCTACACAGACAGGCTCAACCCGGCTCCTGCTGCTGAGACGGCCACAGGGGCTCTGTTCACAGAGCCCAGATTTTTTTTTAACACTTATTTGGCTTTCACTCTGGAAACTCAGAAACAGGCTTCCACGCCTTAAATCCCGATCAGCTCTTCAGCCTCAGTGAAGCTATTTCCTCTTGGACCGTAGCCCCCACGCTATGTTCACCTGCTACCAGCTGGACCCAGCAAGCAGCCCAGGGTGAAGGCTACTTGCCCCTGCCCTTGCCAGCCCTTCTTCCCACTCCCTGTGGCAGCCAGTGCAGCAGGGCTGGGGAGCACCGTGCAGCAGCAAGGGAGGCAGCCTCGGCCCCTCGGCGCGAGCAGGGCAGGCTGAGGCACCCTGCAGGGCTGGCCAGTCTCCCTGCACCCCTGCTGCGCCAGCAGGAACAAGGCACAGGGTGCAGGCTCCTGCCCTTACGTGTACTCTGTCTTTCTGATGTAGCTGGAGGGCACGTAGCCCTGTTTCCCGTGTGCCTCGGCCAGCCACCACTCTCGATTGCCTGTGATGTCCTCAAACTGCAGGATCCTGAGTCTCTGGTTAGCTGACACACTCAGTTCATTGGCGTTTCGGCCTCTGAAAGTGTAGAGCGCGTAGTAGACCTGTTGGGCAGAGGGACACCATGAGTCAGACGGCCAGTGCAGCTCAAGGCACTCGGCAGGGCCTCCCTGCCACACCACAGGACACATGGGCAGTACTGCCCCAGCAGGGACAGCCTCAACCTCTCCATCATGTCCTCTATCAGTGCCAGCCCAAACTGTCCACTAACAGCCTAATTTTTTGTATCTGCATATCCATTCCTAGGAGAAACAGTGCCACCCTCTGCCTTCGGACACTTCATTGCCTCCTACCAATAGCTCTCAGGGAGGAAGATGGTTCAGCCCCCACTCAAGTGTGGGGTTCAGCCTTCGGCCACCCCATAGCTCCCTGTTCAGTTGAAGGCTCACCTGGTTGCCCTCTGACTCGCTGCTCTCCAGCCCAGAGTCTCTGTCCTCCACAGAGAGCGCAGGCCTGAGATGCGCTTTGGTGGGGTGTCCGTTGCGAGGGCTGGGGCTGCCGCCTGGCTCAGGGCGGCTGTGGCGGCGCTGAGATGACACTGTACCGGCTTCCAGCGGCGCCATCCTGTCACTGGAGCCAAGCTGGGGCTGGCAAGGCGAGTCCATCTCCGAGGGGGACTGTGGGGACTGGTACGGGTCTGCGGGGGAGGCAGAGTCCTGCTGGGATTTCTGAGTGAAGGTCACGGCTGCCCCGCTGGGGCTGAAGGTCAGCGTGGTGGTGCTGTGGGGAGAGGAGCTGCTGTGCTCGGACTCGTTGGAAGAGTGGCTGCCCACGGAGACGTCCGACTGGCTGCGCCGTGGGTTGTAGGGCTTCAGAAAGGAGCTGTACACAAAGCCTTTGGTCACTGTGGAGAGGGAGAGGGAGCTGAGATCAAGGAGCAGAAGAGACCTCAAGAAGAGAGGCACAGTAGGGCCAGAGCTTCCAGCTCCCGGCCGAGGCAGTGAGGGTCCTGCCCGCGGGGCTGGCAGGCCAGGGCCACCTACCCCCATTGTCTATGAGCCAGCGATTCTGGCTGCCCATTGGGTCTTTCTTCTTGATGACACCCACGATGTCTCCCTCCAGCAGCGAGACATCCAGGTCTTGGGCAGCATTGAAATTGCGGTCTGCCTGGAAGAGACTGTCCGGGGGATACCGGGCCAGGAGGGCAGCTCGGATGTCATCTGACTGCAGGAGGTAGCTGGGCTGAAGGGGAACAAGGCACTTGTGAGGGGCTGTCCCATCTCACCTGCAAGCCCTGACATGGGGCAGAAGGGACTCACCAAGCCGATGAGAGGCTGCCGTCGAGCAGACTGACGCTCCACACTCTTCCTCTCAAAGGGCTTCTTGGGAGCTGCCTGGGACTCTGGGAAGAAGGTGAAGACCTGGAGCTGCTGTAGGACTCGAGCATGCTCTTCCTGGAAGATGGCAATGAGGTTCCCCTCCCTGCCGGCCACCTTCAGCAACTGGAAACAGAGCAGGGTTGGTGTCATGGTTAGGTGACTGCCATCAGCAAAAGTAGCTGAGGCTACGGCAGAGGCCATGCCTGCTCCCAGGCCAAGCAGGGCTCTGCATGCTGCCTGTGACTTGTGCCAGGGCTGGATTTGCAGCACTGTAAGGCCCAGCTCTGAGGGATTCCCAAGCTCACGCCCTGAGAATCTCCCATTGGCAAATGCCACCTGCCACTGCTGCAGGAGCAGCCAGCTAATGAATCATCTCCCACATCTCTAAACACATCAGCATCTCAACCAGGCAATCCCTGCCCGCGAGGACCCACAAGAGCCTCCCTGAGGCACTCAGGGGCAGCTTCTCCTGCAATGGGATGGATCCCAGGGAGGCTCAGGGACAAGCCCTACACAGAGAGCAGTGCTGCAGCAAGCACCCTGCTAGCTGTGCTCCAGGAACCCACCGACAGCAAGGGCCTCAGCTCCTCCAGGGCCAGGCGCACAAAGTCGCAGTGAGCCTCGGCATAGCCCCGCACGCAGCTGGCAAAGAGCTCCTTGGCGAAGCGCTGGAATTTGGGCAGCTCGTCCAGCAGCTGCGCGTTGAGGGCCTCGTAGTTGTTGCGGGCTGACTGCAGCTCTTCCAGCGTTCGTTTGTCCTTCAGCTTCTCTGCTCGCTCCGTGCAGTTGTGGAAGTCAAGGAGCTTGTCGAAGCGCTTCTGCACGAGCTTGTGTGGCCCCATGAACATGCTCAGCAGCTGGTTCAGGGGTGAGGTCACCAGCCGCTCTGTCCGCTCTTTCTGGTGGACAAAGATGCAGGGAGCAGGTGAAATGAGCTGCTCCAGACACCCCCTCTCCCCTGCCCTGCCGTGAACACCCACAGCTCTGGCACACAAGACTCCCAGGACAGTATAGGGTCCTTTTTCCAGATACTACTCAACAGAACTCCAGGTCTCTTCCCACATCTATCACTCCATAATCCAATGTCAATATGCCACCCTCTGGGAGGGATGTAAACCTCTTGCTGTGTCCCTTCAGGTAGGGCTGAAAAAATGTGTACCTAACAGGCAGGCTCGATGCACCACACAAGCCCACAGGCATCAAAGCTCTCAGGAGGAGAAGAGTCGAACGGAGATAGGGAGGTGCTCACACCTCTCCCAGGCTGTGTCACCCTCCCTGCAGCATCCCACGGTCAGCAGGGCTCTTCTGCCTGCCTGCACCAAGGCCTGCAGAGAGGGCCCTCAGGGGAGCCTCGGGCACACAAGGGTACAGGCTCACTCACAAAGCTGGAGAAGAGCTGGTCACTGATGAGACGATTCACTTTCTGGAACTGGTCCAAGTCCCCGCCGCCTTTCTCTGTGCACAGGTCCCACATGCTCACTGCTGCCAGCGCCTTCATGCAGGCTGACTCCTGCACCGGGGTCACACGGTCAGCACAGCCACACTGGGGCCAGGAGACCAGGCCTGCCGGCACGGGCCCACATTCCAGGGCAAAGGGAGGACCTCCCCAGAGCAGCCCGGAGCAGAACCCAGGCAGGGCCCTGGGCAGGAGCACTACCTGCTGGAGCAGAGCACACAACGAGCCCCGCGAACATCACACCCAGACAGACTCACCCGGACATGCTGCAGGTAGAGGGAAAGATCCCGGATGAAGGACTTGATCAGCCGCTCCTGCATCCGGAAATTTTTCTCTGTCTCCTCAAAGGCCTCATCCTTCAGCTGTGAAAGGAAACGGCTCAAGGGAGGTGATGCAGAGTGCTGGCACCTCCCAGAGCACACGATGCGGGGCCTCCTGCCCACCAGCTGGACAGCAGAGTTGGGTGGCTCAGAGCCCTGGCTCACTCTGCCCGGCCCTGGATCTGAGATGCTCAGCAGGGAAGGGGTGAGGGAGAAGGTATTGCCATCTCCTCAAGCATCACGGAGTGTAAGTGCCCCTTGATGTGTATTACCTGGGGGGCAAAGCCTGTGAGATGCTTGAGATGGCTGCTCACACGGTTGGATTTCTTGATGATGGAATGGAAGTTGAGCTTGGATATCTTCTCCATGAGGCTGTCCTCATCCCCTTTCCGGTACTTTAGCACTAAAGAGATTGATGTAGAAATCAGAACCTTCAGCAGCCCAATGCCTGTATCTTAGGGTGCTTATGGTATCTCTCCTTCTCATCCTTCCTAGGCCCCCATAGCCCCAGGTGCCCCATGTTTCACACCATCTCTGCAACCCAGCACTGTGCTTGCCACCTGCTTGGCTCTGGATCTGCCCTGCAGTTTGCAGATTCACCCACTCAAACTCCTTGAGCAGAAATATGTGTAGCATTAGCATGAGATAACATAGGAGGTGGCATACAATAACCATTGAACGTACACAGAGTATTTATATAATTTGTTTAGCAAATATGAGTAACCATGACAGCCTATATCATCTCTGTTTTATTGGGGCGTGTGGAAAGTGACACAAGAGATAGAGTCAGGGGCTGCGAAGGGAAAAGAGGATGGTGGCCAGCAGGCCAAGGGAAATCATTCTTTCCCTCCTTTCAGTATTCAGGAGGTTACTCCTGCATCACTTGTCTTTGATCACCAGGTCAAGAGGGCTGTGGAAGAACCGGAGCTACAAGGAGAGCTCATGTCCTGTAGTGAGCTGGGCTGGCTCAGTCTGACAGAGGAGACATGGAGGAATCTGCTCACAGGCCACAGCTCCTGGGAAGGCTGGCTACAAAGATGATGGAGATGATGGAGCCCTCCCAGCAGGGCCAGGCAATACAAGGGCCAGTGGCTGCAGATGGCAGCGTGGAGGTTGAGGGTGGACATAGAGAACTCCCTCTTCACTGGAAGGGTGCTACAGCCCTTGGAGAGGCCAACAGACTGTGAAATCTCCACCTTTGGGGGTCAGTGATACTTGTTTGGAGAAAGCAATGGGTGATCGGATCAAATGCTGGGAATAATGCTGCTAGGAGCGGGAGGTCAGACTGGGGACCTCAGAGGACCCTTCTAGCCAATGTGTCTGTGATTCTGTCCTGTCTACAGATACTTCTTCAAGCCTAGACGCTAAACCTCAGTAAGACAGAGACTGCCCTAAAAGATTAATAACCTATTTATGCTCTTCAGAACAGCAATTTTAACTGTAAATATCTATTATTTTCTCTTAACAATTTTGTTTTCATTGGTAGGCACATGATCAGCAATTGCATACATTTCTTATTGTTATAGAACAAGAAAGTCGTGTCATATCTGTACTGCACTATTCTTTGTGTACTGTCTCTCATACTTAAATTTTTAAATGTGCTTTTAATATTCTGCTGTGAAGACACAGTCTATTGAGGGCAGATCCTCTGTACCACTGTGGTTGCCAACTAATGCTCTGAAGCTGACAGACTCCAATTTCAATACACCCACTCCTGTCCCTTGCTCCCCAGCTCTATACCCAGCTACGCACCCAGGTCCTTCCGGCGCTTGTATTCGTTGATGTTCACGTTGATTTCTTTGACTGCAAGGACAGCAGCTGTGAGTGGTGCCTTGTCAGGGTGAGACTCAGGGGTGGCACTCAGCAGCTCCATCAGCAACAGCGGGTACCGCATCACCCTTTGCACTGGCTTGATGAGGAATGAGCCCAGGTTAATGTAGTTTGTGCAGCCCCTGAGAAGTTGGGACAAAGAAGACGCAGCAGGTTTCGATCCAGCTCTACAAAACCATTCCTGCCCCCTTAAACCAACACCAACCATACCCAGAGCACCATGAGGTCTAAATTCCTAAGTCACTGCACCCTCACCTCCAAACCTGTTGCAATCCTGAACCTACCAAGATCTCAAGCTAGTTCCAGGCTTTCCAGTCCTCTGAAATACTAAGTGACCCTTCCTAGCTAGGCTGCCACTGGTCTCATCACAAAACCCCACCAGGGTGCAGCCTCAAACTTACCAGAGCTCCATTCGCCTCAGTCTCTGTCCCACCACCCTGGCTATACGTTAATATCTCTGGCCTGACCTGCAGTGCAGAACAGGCTGGCTGGCCTCAGGACTTCAGCCTGCACATGGCTTTCCTAGGGGCTGAGGACTTCCAAAACCTTTCTTCTGCACAAGACACCCTATCTTGCCTCATGGTCTGCCAAGTGCTCCCTGTCTGTGTAGCCCATCTATTGCCTGTCACAAACTCATCCACGCTCCTCCTCAGATCCACAAGGTACTGTTAGGCCCCCCAGACATGCACGCAGCTGGTGGTGAAAGGTTAGTTGTGAAGGAGCAGCCAGGTCAAGACAGGCAAGCTGGGACCAACAGGAATGAGTCACTTACCACTCACTGTACAGGCTCCTGCCGGCCCACAGAGTGCCAAAAAGCAAAGAAAAGCAACTGGTTAACAGGGTGGTAGGCGTGCAACCCCGCAGCTGCTGCCTTCATGCCACCCTGCAGTGACACTGTCAACACAGAGGACACACCGCGCTGTCCCAGAGCAGCAGCGGGTGCTGCCCGTTCCCTGGGCACCAACCTCCACAAGCTGAGCCCTGGTGTTGGCTGAGCCGGGCAAAGTGGCGTGTTCCTCACCCGCCGTGGTGCAGCAGGGCTTAGGGAGTACAAACCTACACCCAGGACACACTGTTTTTCATACCTTGGTGACTTCTACCTGGCATTTAAGGGTGGGCAACAGCTGCCCCAGCACCTCTGCACTGGTGGAGAGGGGCATTGCTCAAGACATGCTCCTTCTAGCTGAACCAGAGCCTGGTCATCTATGCAATGCCACACTGGGAACACAGCCTGTCCCTCTCCTGCCACCACCTGAACTGTCCCAGTATGGCTGGCAGGTAGGGATTCTGGAGACTGATCCCCCCATCCCAGCCTGGTGGCCATCACAGCCAGAGACTCCAACCTGAGGCTATCCAGAAGGTCCAGGAGTAATCTCTGAATCTTCTCATCCTTCTCATAGGTTTCCAAAAGGGCGATGGCCTCGTCGTGGTTCTGACAATACACCTTGTAGACGGCCTCCAGCTCTGCACGCCGTGACAGGAATACTGGCCCTGCACAGAGCAGCAAAGAGGGACTTCAGCATCTCTTGGACACTTCACTACCTTCAGCAATCTCAGTGTATCCCACAGGGAGATTCCCAGAGTCCATCTCTCAGGAGGACCCAGGATCCCCGATATCTCCATCAGCACAGTCTCATGTCCTTCCTGCTGCCCCGTGATCACAGACTGGGCACTGTGGGCACTCAGGACACAAAATTTTAAGCTGTGCAGCAAAGGCTTGCCACAGCAAGGAGAACTTGTGGGCTGAAGCCAAGGGAATGTGACAGCACCTCACTGGGATGTGCTTACTCAGGCTTTGAGGGGACTATTTACTTAGTCAAAGGGTCCCACAAGGCCCCCTGAGAACTGCTAGCACAGTGGCCTAGGTTAATCCAGCTCTCCAAGGAGTGGAGAGCAGGGAAACTGCTCACTAGCAGTGGGAGCAGGGAGTCCCATAGACTGCCCATGGCCTGAACAGTGAAAGATGGTGGCACAGGTGTGAGGGAATGGGCATCCCATTGGAGCAAGGAGCCACAGGGAGGGCCACACCACACTGCACAGACGCCCATGGGACAACAGAGATCTCCATGGCTTCATTGCAGGACTAAGGAATTCTGACACAAATCAGCAGGAAGGTAACCTTGTCCTGAGCTCTGCCCTAGTGACCCTTTCTCACCATTTAAACCACTCTGCTCCTCTGTACCCTACTTGCAAAAACCTTTGCAGCCTGCTGAGAAGAAAGAACAGTAGAATTCATACCAATGGCATCTGAAGTCTCCAAGGCTGTCAAGAGCTCTTTGGAGAAGGTAATTACCATCTGTATGTTTCCAAAAAGACCTTCAAAGTCTATATTTGGCACCTGGGAAAGGGGAATAGAGAGATAGGCATTAAGAGAACACGTCTCATGACCTCTAAAAGCCCCCGCTTTGCCTTCTTGCAACCCATCAGCCCTCTGCACTCCAGCAGTCACCCACTGTGAGCTGCTCTGTGCACTGAAACTCTCATTCCTTATGTGTCCCACCAAACGTGTTGTCACTGACCTATCTCCCCTTTCCCCAGAAACTTCACACCTGCCTCTGATGACCTGACATCATCTTCCTCCTGACAATAAACTTAACCTCAAAAAAATGAGGAGGAACAACACCTCCCACCCTCGAAAATCTATCCGCTATATTTCCTGCCAGATATCAGCAACAGTAAGACCTCAGCAGGTTCCCAAAAGAGGTGGGATAACCCGTTGACTGCAGGGAGCTCTCCTGCTCCCCTGGATGTAGCTGAATTTCCTGTGTGGGTTTCCATGCCAATTTTAGCTACCTTCAACAAAACGGATTCGGTATCCTCCCCCCATTCCTGCCAATGTTACACTGCAGCCTGTCCCCATGCTCATACCTGTGCCTGCTGCAGAGGCACCATGATCCTCTCCACACACATCTCCAGGTCTCGGACATAGTCCCGCTCTGTCTGGAGCAGTTCCTCAATAACTTTGGACCTCTTCTCCAGCATCCTTTGCTCTGGGCTCTCAGTAGCAGCAGAGGAAGTCTCCAGGGACGGTGTCTGGGACGACAGGAGGGTCATCTCTGCAAGACAGATTGACAAGATCAGCATCCTCCAGTGACACCTGGCCTGATCCTCGCATGCAAGGAGGAGACACACAGCACTGGGACTGTGCCACCCTCAACCTATGGAACTATGCAGCACACAGGTCAGGCCAGCAAGCAGTGCCAGCAGGACTGTCCTACCCAAGGACCTTTCCGGAGAGGACATGCTGAGCTCTCCCTCTCCCTGCTGTGCTCCTCCACGCCTCAGAGTGCAGGGCTCTGCCCTGCTCCACAGGCTGCCCTCAGCCCCCAGCACTGGCAGCAGGGTCCCCAGTGCTGCAGGGACAGGGACAGCCTGCCAGGCTGTGACTCCTGCCCTCCAAGCACCAGCTGCCGAGAGCCTGGGGCATTTCCAACTCCCTTGGCCTTGGGAAAGGGGCAGAGGGCTGCTGTGGCAATCCAAATCTTTCACCAGCCATTAAGCACTTTTCTGCTGCTCCTGGGATTGGGGGCTGCAGACGCTAAGCAGCAGAAACCCGCTTCAGGCCTGCAGCTTGTGGACCCAGCACAGCCATGGCCAGCTGGATACCAGCCCAGGCAGGGCAGGGGCGGGCTGGGCAGCTCCCTGAGGAGCAGGGAGCACATTCAGCCTGTCCCTCCTCCTGGAGGCCGGCTAGGCCCTCACCTCCCAGCCCTAGGGGCGAGTCCCCTCCCCTCCTGCCTTTTGACCCAAACTCTGCTGCGCCAGGAACCCTGCACTGTGCTCAGCCCCACGGAGAGGGGCCCTGCTCCCCTCTTCCCGGAGCAGCCGGAGCTAGGAGCTACCTACCTGCAGGCACCAGCTATGGCGGAACTGCAGCCCTCCCCTCCCCTCCGTCGGGGTCTCCAGGCTCCAGCTCCAGGACATTTCCATCTGAATAGCCAGAGGCCTACGCAGGCACTGCGGGGCTGGCGGATGCAAAGCCTGGAGCTGGAGCACTGGCGAGACACACCAGCATGCAGCGCCCGGCAGGCCGGAGCAGCCCTGGCCGCTGCCCATGTCCTCTCGCCACAGATGAGTCCATGGCAGAGCTGGAAAAGCAGGCGATGGGGCCGAGCGAGGCGGGCACGAGCACCGACACACACACGGACATGTGCACGCGAGGCAGGGCAACGCAGAGGCGCAGGGCAGGCTGGATGCACCCCATGCGGACGGACACGCTGCCGTGGGACACGAAGGAGCCCAGGTCCCAGCACAGCGGCTGTCCCCACTGCAGCAGCCTCTCCGTGTCATGGTCTCGCTGCCGGGCTGTGAGGAGGACAGCGCGACACAGGGTGAGAGGCTGCTCCCGCCGTGCAGCCTGGGGCCTGCAGAGAGCTCGCCAGCCGCCTGTTCCCTATCCTCAGCTTGGGCAGCCAATTTTCCTCCTGGTTTTCCGTCCCACCTGTGGCTCCCAGAACAGCCCAGCCCCCTCTGATTTTCATTCAGGTTTACAGATATTTTACCCCTGCAGATTCCAGGGCCTCAGCAACTCTCCACCGCACCTGCCTGCTTTTAGAAGGAGCTGCATGTCCTTCGGAGCCCCCTCCCTCCCTGCTCAGCCCCATGGCCTTGGTCCCCTCCGGCTACTTGGAGGCAGGCTGGCACACAGGCCTGGATGCCGGTGCAAGGCCTCCCACGTTCATCGTGGCTTCCTGCACTCATGGCGGCCTCCCGCGCTCATGGTGGCCTCATCGCTGCTCTGTGGAAGTGCTGCTGGGCCCAGGAGCCCCTTGCTGCCGTATCCCACCTCAGGCTCCCATATTTGTAGCAGGGCTGTGGCGGGACAGGCACTTCCCGCTCGCCACTTGCCCAGTCCAGCCCCAGGCATCGCGCTCGCTTGGGGTGAAGGGAGCTGCTTTGCCTCCGGCTCCGGGAACACGCACGGGCCCTCGGCCATCCTGGGCAGGTGTCAAAGGCAACGCCGGCTCCTGCGCCGGGCCCTCCACTCTTTGGTCCACGACACCCTGAAACGGGGCCTGGGCAGAGGCAAAGGGGCCAGCTCAGCGGGCAGGATTTAGCAGCACCACTAGCATTACATTCAGTGAGCAACTACTGCGTGTCGGAAAAGCAAACTTCACCAAGTCCTAGTGGCAAGTGGCCATTAAAACATCCCTCGCAGGGTCATTCTATATAAGGGAAAAGGGTCCTGCTTTCCACTTACTCAATCGCTACCTTGACTCCCCACCAGGGAAGTCACCACACCACAGATTTTATCAGTACAAATGCAAGACAGATTTTGTGAGGAGGTCCTGGGAGCAGATGTTGGTTTTAATATTTACCGTGTGCATTTCCATAGCATCTGCAAGGCTTTAATCATGGACCAGGCCCAACTGTGCAAGGTCCTCTGCAAACACACAAGGATATCCCACTGGTGGCATCGTGCTTGAAGTCTGGAGAGGTGGCAAGGCAGATCCAGACGTACACAGAGGGAAAAGACATGCTAAGCTAATATGGCCAGCTGGTCTCTGCAGCAGGTAGCTTATAAAAAGTTAAGAGACAGAAATAACAAACAGAATTATTTTAAAGAAGGACCTCTTTTTTGAAAGGAATGGGATTTTTTTTTTGCAGGAAAGCAAACTCAAGCAGGAGGGCAACATGGAAGAAACACAAAGGTGTTAATCTGAAATGTAAACGAGTGCGTGAAAACCATGCAAGGGTGGGTGGGCGAGCTGATAGTGCAGTATTGAGTGAGACTGAGAAGAAAATGGAGTAGTCAGTGAAAAACCTGGAAAACAAAGCCCTGTGTTCAACAGCAGCCAGGAATGAACTAAGCAGTGGCACTAGTGAAGACCAGTGGGAAAGGTGAAATTTGCCATGGCCAAAGAGCATTTAGCCCTAATCCACATGCACCGTGACAGCCACCCAGACAACAGTTTGTACAGGACACCTGTACTGGGTATCTCAGAGGTTGCTACATGATCCTGCTGTGCTCTCAGATTTATCCCTAGCTGTCTATCTGGTGGCTGCAGGATTAGGTGTAAGCACAAGGAAGCCCTTGTTCAGGCTACCCAGGCCCTTGGATCTTTGCTGACCCTTCTGAGCTGGAGGGTCATCCCGAGCCCTTTGGAAGCAGCACACTGCATGGGGGCTGGCGCAGGGCGTGCTGTGTCCACGAGCCCGCCTGGGAGTCCCAGCTCCACATCCCCACACAACAAGCAAGGATGCGTCTCCCACAGCCTCCCAAAACGGAGCCAAGGGTTCCCAATGCCATCAGCCAACACAGTAGCCCCCTGCACTCTGCCAAGCAAATCTGGCGCACAAAATAACCGAGGTTAGACCCACACATCGCCCTGTGGCGATGCTCAGAGGGACATTCGCGAGATCGAACTTCCCATTTCCAGTTCCACTACGCCTTTGCTCCAAGTCTGAGATCTCTCTCTACGGAAGAGAAAGCACAAACCTTCCCTGCACAAATTTTGAGCCCGCAGGGGGTCATCAAAACAGCCTGTCTGACTTGACATGGTGCTGCCCACTAGTTTTGATTACTTAATCCCTGCTTGTTATTTATCACTAGTCTCGCATCCTTCTTCGTTAACAAAGAATTGAAGAAGTAATACTGCTTCCTTCCAAATGCTCAGAGTTAAAAAAAAAAACTTATACAAAGTATATTTGTAATACTTGCTATTTCTACTTGACAGATATATTTAATATTTAGGATTTGTTTCTGATGTATATTTAAACTCTCATTTTTCCTGTTTCATATAATCTTTGTCGAATTTCTTTTTCCCTGTTTGTTATATATTCTTGTATGTGTCATAGAAGCTTTACCTAAATTAGGCTTATTGAGCATTTAACTAAAATTACCCTCTTGCACAGCTGTGGTTTCTCAGTCATCTAATATATGCTTTCTAAACAGATCCCGACTCTAATGCACACTCATTCTATTTAAATGTTACCTTTCAATTTGAGTCATTGTGCCCATCACCTTTGGAGGCACTAAACATATACGTTAATGGCTGGAAGTGTCTCCGTTAGTCAGCAGGAATGTAACTGGCATTTCTAATGAAGCCACTAAATTCCAATCCAGTGACAAATTCTTGTTTACGTGAGATACAGATGCCAAAAGTGCATTCACAAGTATTTCTGCAAAAACAACATTCTAAATCACAATATTTAGATATTAAAATTTTGTTCTTTTTGCATGAGATTGCATGAGCTTTGCAATCTGTGTTGCTAAATTAAAATTTCTAACAACACTTTTTTTCTGTATCTCCCTCAGAGTTTATATGGTAATTCCTTAGCTTGCTGGTTTGGCTTTAGAGTCTGAGACAGCTCTCCAGCAGCTCTTGCTTTTGAGCTTTGCTAGTTGGCACACTGAGGCCCGGGAGATTTAGCAGCATCTGGTAAACACCCCTTGAAGGCGGGTAGCAAGGTATCAATGTGGAGCGTTCTCTCCATCTCCGCTCTTCCTGGGGCGGCTGCGATTTTAACACTGCAATCCTGTGGCTTGTCTCAAAACCACTATTTTCACCAATTTCCTTCCCATCAATGAAAATTTCTTGGTTTATTACCTGATTTCCTAGTGTGAGCACACACACAGTCAGAGGTTTTCTCCCTGCTCCATTCCTGAATGATCTAGGAGGAATTAAGCCAAGAGGGGCAGATCCAGCAGGCCTCACGTCCGTCGCGCCCGGGCCTGGCAGCTCTCTGGTGGGGCCGCGTCACCTCCTCGTTCCCCGGTCGCTGCTGGGCTCCCGCTCTGCCCTCGCAGGGCGGCCGGTACCCGGGGAGAGGGGCCTGCTCTCCATCAGCCGCTGCGGGTGAAGCCGGGCACCACACACCACGGCCGCAACGGGGTGGTCCCCGCCGGCTCCATGTGTGCGACACCTTGAGAAGGGAGGCGAGTCACAGAAAGTGGCTCCAAGAGGAGCAGCAGGAGAGGGAGCAGCTCCCACTGAGCCTCGGCGCTGAGGAGAACCCCTTACGCAGGCTCAGCACGCGCAAGCCTCTGGCGGGAGCTGCACCCTCCAGCAAGGAGAGCCCGGCCCCGGGCTCCCAGCTCAGCACAGCGAGCAGTGACTCAGGGCAAAACAAAGCAGCTGCAAATATTTGAAGAATGTGAACGCCGGGAGGGGAGGAGTTACTCCTTGCCAAGAGAGGAGAGAGGATGAAACTAGGGCAGGGAATAATTACACTGAGTGAAAGGCTAAACTCTCTGCCAAGAGAAGGGACTGACTGGTGGGGCGAACACTCTCTGTTTGGACATAGACAGTATCACTGCTAGGAAAGGAATACTGGATGAAAATCAGTCCAAAACACAACACACTATCTTGTTCCAAAAGCCGTGAGCTGAACAGTTTTAGTGGCTCATAGTTCCTGAGATAGAAACAGGAGGTGCAGCAGAGAAGGGCCATGTCAAAGAGGACTTGGGTCCAAGAACGTGAATGCAGTCACAGGCCTTGGCAGAGTCCTGTGACCAAGTCCTGTGAAGATGAACCATAAAAGTGAACTCAGCTCTCATGTATAAGGAAGTATAAAGCAGAGGGAAGGCAACATTTGCTCAAGGAGTTGTACCTGCCCACTGAAGAAGAGGCAATGGCTACACCCCAGAACCTAGTGTACAAACAGGATAGCCAGCATAGGCCATCCACACTTCGATGTCTGTCCTTGAGATGGATGGGAAATTCAGCAGCAGCATGGGCTATAAGCACATGTGCCTTGTGGAGAAGAACACTTTCAAGAATAGAGATATTGCAACACAAGGAGATGTTGAATGGGAACAGAATGGGGTCCTTCTCCATGGTCACTGGAATGGGACAACTGCCTGAGAAGATCTCCAAGACGTTTCCAGCATTCTGCTGGACCCCACTGTGAGCTTTGAGGTCCTACTGGAGCATGTGTGTGTATCTGACCACCCGACAAAGCCTAGCTGTTCTGCCAGGCTCCCCTTTGGCAGGGCTGGGCTCCCCATGCAGCAAACCAAACATTCAAGCCTTGGAACAAGGCAGGGACCCTCAACAGGCATCACCTGTGAACAAAGGTGAAAAGCCCGAGGACGGGGGCAGCACATGGGGGCTGCCTGGCAGCTCTCCCCACCTCTGTCTCCATCCGATACCCGCCTGTCCTTGCCATAAGGGCAGATGGGACCTGTGTGGCTCCTGGCCAAGCTCCTGTTGCTCACGGGGCAGTGGGGCCCAGAAGCAGGTAGCAGCATGGGAACCGCGGCGAGCCCCAGGCCAGCTGCAAGGACCAACCCTGGGACAGAGTAACCGTGGGGAGAGAGTAACCACGGAGAGGGAGAGGAGACAGACTTCATTGTGTGTTCAGTGGAAACATGCCTATACACAGAGATTTCCGAAGATGAGGAAAAGTGTCAAAAAAAAAAGTGTGCCAAAATATTGATAGAAAAATGGAATGAAAACTGGGAGTTCTTCAGAAGGATGTTTTAAGTAGATATCCCAAAAAACATGATTATGTGGTTAGGAAAGAGAAAAATAAGGAAATACATAAGTGATTGAACATGGAAAAACATGTAAAAGTCACCAGGAACTATGATACACATAAAAACAAGAAAAGAAGAAAGATATTGAGAAAAAGAACATGAATAGCATAACTAATAATTGAGTTTTTTTTCTTTTAAATGAGAAGTGAAATGCTACTTTATAATACAATTTTATTTCCACCCAGAACAAAAGAAAAACGTTTCAGTAACATAACCCCATGAGTAAGCAGAGGTAGTAAAATTCTTAATAAGTTTGGCAAGAAGACAAGGGTGTACAATAAATATTCTGTTTCTCTCCATCTAAGGAGCAGAAATAAGACCTTGCTAACTTGCACCTCATTAAACAGTCAGTGGAGAATACCTAGAACACAGAGCATTTCTAATCAGATTCACTAGGGACTGTATTTAAAATTTATTTATATATTTATGTATTATGTATTTATGATTATGTATTTAAAATTGATCCTAGGTGGCACTTTAAAAGTAAAGTCGTTTTCTGAGAAGAAAGTATCACAAGTTAAGAAGCTCTAATTTGGCAGAGAAAGACTGGGGTTCAAAGCTGAAATGCAATACAGAACTTTTAAGAGTGCTGGTGATTAAACAGCAAAACTAGGACCAGTGAATTCTCCTGCTGATGTGTCAGGCAGCCTGCGCATGGTCTTGGATGGGAGGCTCTGACCAAGAGGCTGGCACTGAACTTCAGTGCAGAGAAACTCATAGGAAGTGTAATAGTGCAATAACCTGCTTACATCACCTCTAACTGGGCTTCCAAGCCTCCAATTCTGTTACCCCTTGGAAAGGGGGAAGAACCTGGGAGAGGAGCAGCCACCATCGCAAAAGGAGCCTCCAGCACATGGAGGAAGAAACAGAGAAGACTCTCGCTATCAGCTGGACAAAAGAAGAGTGTTAACAGGGGATGTCGTCCAGAAATGGGCCATAAGATAGAGAGTGATACAAAACTACACTGTCCTGGAGCCTCCCTTCCACCCGCACATGAAGATCTGAGGTCCACAGTGGAGGTGGCTGTACTGTTTTCCTGGGCCCTTTGCGTAACTTCTCCAGATGTAGTTCCCACAGCCAGTCCCTGCCCTCTCGTGAGTCTCCTAGGCCCTGTGGGTTGTTTCTCTCCTTGCTCTGCTCCTGGCTCCTCCTTGCTTTGCTGCTGCCCTTTGAACGTCCTGGCAGAGCAAAACCCTCTCCCTTCCCCTGCCCTGGGGACGCCGTGGAGCAAAGTCCCACCCTCCCGGGGCAGCCTGAGCAGGTGGACACGTGGCCAGCAGAGCCTGCTGGATCAAATACCTCCAGAGAACATGCTTCACACTGCACAAGCAGGCAGGCAGCCACAGCCTCCAGCCCTGCCACCTCTTCGGTTGCTCTACTGCTCATTCCCTCTTTGTTTCAACTCCTTCTCCAAGAAGGTTTGCACACAGGTGCATGACACTGACCCTGGAAGAAAGGGCACAACAACAAACTGCTTCTCGGGCACGTGGGCCTGTCCAACAGCCAGTGATGTTCACCAGGAACGGCTCCTTCACTGCTTCTCCCCGAGCCCCAGCCACCTTGCTGCCTCTTCCCTGCGACTATCCTTGCAGCCATGAGCGAAGCCCCACAAAGTCACTGCAATCTGCTCCCCCACAGCCAGGGAGTTAACAGGACAACTCTGCCCATGCTAGGACAGCATGAGCCCTCCAGCTTGATCTCTCCAGCTCCAGGGTATCGGATCGGGGAGCTGGGGAAGGTTCAGGGATCAAGAATACAGGCTCTGAGGCTACTATAGCCAGGGCAATTCAGATCAGAAGCACTGCAACAGTGTTGATGCAAGAGACGCCATTCCCATCTGCAACAGTCCCTGTGTGGGTGCCAGAATGCTGGCCCTTATGCCCTGGCCTTGTGCAATTACAGAAAACAGCACTTGCCCTCCACATATTTCCAAGCGCTACAACAACCTCCCTATTTCCCTGTTTCATGCTGCTTTTAAATAGCTGCCATCCTCGCCCAGCTCTGCAGGATGTATGGTAGCAGCAAGGGAATCAGTTCCTATACAGTTGACAGGTGCAGCTCTGCAGACATTTACAACATGCTGCAGAAGACAAACAGCCAAGCCAGATACCCCACAGGAACCTCCACTGGGCCCCGAGACAGCAGACAAAGCAGGGCTGGGGGTTTTGGTGAGGAAAATACCTTGGAGGTGCTTGGGGCACAGCAGGACTCACAAGCAAAGGGTAGCAGTGAGTCTGGGGATGCTGCCCCTTTGTGTGTCCCTCCCTCTGCACCTCTGAGAAACAGGGGCAAGCAGCCATGCGGGACAGTTAGGTAACTGTAGCTATGATGGTGATCCTTCAGTAAGCCTCAGGGTTTCTCCAAGGCTCTGCTATGCCAGCTGCCCACCTGAGCGGGAGGGCCAGACCCCCCCTCCCGTCCTAGAGCAGGGCAGGGGAACACCCAAGACCACCTCGCCGGCAACTCCCGAGCATTTCATTTCTGTGCGTACCTTGTTTGGCCTTCCTGGCGCGCACGAACTCGGAGCGCGCCAGGGTGCTGGGAGCCGTCCGCCTGTAGAAGCTGTTCCGCTGCAGCAAGGAGCCCCCGCCGGCCGCCTCCTGCTCCCACACGTGGCTCCAGTCCGGGCGGCCCGTGCGCACCCTGGCGCGCTCTGCACCCCGTGTCCGTGACACCTGCCCTGGCGCTGCTCCTCCTGGCTCCCCCTGGCCGCCGTGTCCCACATCCCACAGCTCTGACTCCGCACGACAGGTGTCTGACTCCAGGCTCGCGCTACTCTCTCCTGAGGACCATACTGCACAGGCAGGAGCTTCACAACTTGCAGCCAGGTTGCTGTGGGCCGTGACATGGCTCTTGGGCTGCCTGTACTGCTCAAAGTCCTGCTCTACATCCCTGGGATCTCTGTACCACCTTCCTCCTTCACTATATGCCCCAGGGCCTCTTTGCTCTCTATTCCACCTTTCCCCCTCCCTCTGTGCTCCATGGGCTCCATCCTCCCTATACTGCCTCCCTCCATTCCTGTACTCCCCAGGGCCCCTTTCCTCCCTATATCGCCTTTCCCCCTCCCTATAACCTCTCTCATCCTCGCTATAGTCCCCAGGTTCTCTGTCCTCGCTATACCGCCTTCTTCTGTCCCTATACTCCCCAGGGCCTCCACCCTCTTTATATTGCCTTTCCCTTTCCCTATACTTCCTAGGGATCTTGTCCTCTCTACGCCACCTTCCCTCCTCCCTGTCCTTTACAGATATTCTATCCTCTCTGTACTCCCTTTTTATCCCTGAATTGCAGTCCCTATATTGAATACCTTCCTCTTGCTCATACACCCCATAGTTTCCACCCTCTGTATCTTGGCTTTTGCTCTTCCAAGCATCCTCTGTCCTTCTGCAGTCTGTATGCTGGTTTCCTCCCTTCCAGAAACCTTCCTTGACTCCGTCCATGCTCCATAGGTCCACAGAGCTGCTCTCCTCTCTCCTGTTGCCGGCCCAGTCTCTGTCCACTCCTCTGCAGTCCGTGTGCTGCCTCAGGACTCTCGATGCATCGTCATTCCTGCAGTCCTCGTTGTGCAGCGCGCTCACCCCACCAACGTCCTCGTATTCCCAGCTGAGCAGCCGCGGCTCCTGCCTTGGATCTGCTACTCCGTATTTCGCTTTGGGATAAGTGCACATAGTCCTCCAGGGTGCAGCGAGGGTGCTGAAGCCCTTTGCGCTCGGTAGCAGTCCCAGCCCGACCCGACACCACTTCTCCCCTCTGCTCCAGCGCTCGTGCCGAGGGAAACACAGGCGCCACTTCCTGAAACCGGGCAGCGAGGGTAGGACGCGCGTGCCCAGTCACCGCGAGCCTCAGCCTCCTCCACCTGCTGCCCCGAGTAATCAGTAACCAGCTCTGGGAGGGAGGCCCTGGGCTCTCACCGCCCCGACCGGCTCGGCTGCTTTGCAGCTTTGCTGCTCAGAGGCAGGGAAAAGGAGCGCACTGGAGCATGAGGAGGCCGTGCCCTGAGACCAACAACCCCAGGGAAGGGAAAGAGGCGCCTGAGACTGTGGAAGCCACAGAGCAGCTGCTGGATACTAGAGCACCTTCTCCTGCCTTCGCTCGCCTGCTGCCGGTGGCAGCGCTGAGCACCAAGCCCGAACCCCTCATCCAGCAGGGCCTGCGCTCCGCTCCACACCTTGCTGGGCAAAGCAAGGCCCTTGGGCGGCTGCCGTTAACGCGCTCTCTCTGCACGGCAGAGCGTCACTGAGCGCAGCCCGTGGCGTGAGGGCTGCCCCCTTCCCTCCCTGCGCCAGGGTGAAGGGCTGAGGGGAATGCGCTTGGCAGGACTACGTGGGTTCCTGAGTGCCCTCACTCACAGGCCTGCGCAATCACATAGTAACAGTTACTGGGAGGCTCTTGGTCACTCCAGAAACTCCTCTCATCACAAGCCACCAAGAAACCTCAGCTTGCCATGTCAGACTAAGGTGCTCTAGTGAGAAACCAAGAGATGACCACATTGCCCCTCGGAGAAAAGCAGGAGAGCCCAGATAACCTCCATGTCTTACATTCTTGCAACATCTGCCAGGCGCGCAGCATCACCAATGCTCCCAGATGGCAGGAGGCAAGAATAAAGCCAATGGGCACTGCCACTCCAACTGCAGGAGGGCAAGGACCAGCTCCTGCACCAGCCTGGCAATCAGCTGAAGTCAAAGTGGATGAGCAAGACAGGTCAAAGCAGCAGCCCACTGATTTCAAACATATGCAGCGATGAATGTGCACTTTCTGCTTGTCTTGACAGTGGTTGCAACAGTCATCCCATCCCTTTGGAAAATCTTCCTGGAGATTCAGCCTAGATTTTCCTCTTCCTAATTTCCAGTTACTTCTTTTAGCCTCAAATCTTCTAGGCATCTCTCTCACTCCACTGACATGGAGGTTGTTTGTTACCCTGTTTCCCTACTGCACAGATATCATCATTCGTTCCCATGCGCTCAGCATCAGACAAATCCTGCAGCAAAGTGCCTGGGCTCTCCAGTCCTATTTAAGAAGTGGGAGGATGGAGGCAATGAAGTCAGAGTGAGTAATCCCAAGTCAGGAGTTGACATTTCACTCCACCTCCTGGTGCAGTGCCCACATTTCCTGCAGCTCGTGGGCTTTGATGACAGAACCTCACTGTAAGAGCTCCTTGGAGAAGCTGGGAAAGGGACTGTGGGAGACTTGATGCAGTCCCATGCTTCTACTTGCTCTATTGTGTTATCAGCTGTAAAGCGGTCAATAGCACTGATCTTTATCACATCTTTGGGTTTCTGAGCCCATACGCGCTGATACGCACAGAGCAAATCTCTTCTCCCTGAGTAATTCTGGGCTGCACAGACTAATGTCACAGCTTCAGCTACAGACATGTTGCAATCTGAAGGCCTCTGTTGCTGTTACAGGCAGCACAGAGTCGCCTTTCCAACAGCAGCTGAAATTCTGAATTCCAAAGGAGGAAGGCAGGCAGGGACATTTTTTACTTTTTACCCACTAACCCGTCCCACCGCCAGGCCTGGTTCAGTGCCCTTCTGTGCAAACTCTCTGATTTGACTGGCAAGTCCCAAAAGCTCCGTATTGCCCCTGGCGCAGCAACCACCAGCAAAGCTCATACCCTCCCAAGTTGGGAGCTCTCAATTCACACACATTAACTACGATTTTTTACTGCAGAAGAAATCTCAGGCTAGGTCACTCTTTTCCCTACAGCTAAGTGGGGATAAGGCAGGGATGTTAAAACACAGCAGTTGCACTGCTATTGCTCGAGACACACAAAACACTGTGATGGAACAGATGAGGCTGCAGATGTGCAGCAGGGCTGGGAGAGCAGACTGGATATGTGGAATGAAAAGAGCAGGGTGGGGGAGGTCAGGGCTGAGGGATGCCCAGAGAATGATGCTGTGGTTCTCTGAGGCAAAACTGTGAAGATTGGTATTGAAATAATGCTTACAAAAATAATCGAAAGCAAGAATCAAAGGACAGAACAAAGGACTGTGGCCATTTCTTCTTGTACGTAGCCATCCACCTAAAGCATCCCCATCCCAGGCAGCTGCAGACTCACCTCTCAGCTCCTGCAGCTCCACGCTGAGGCTCTCAATGTTGGAGTCACAGAAATCAAGGTTTTCCAGAGTCTCTGCTCTCACCAGCTCATCCTGCTGCTCCTCCAGCATCAAGCTCAGCTCAGCCCGGGTCTTGCCATAGGCCTCCAGGTCTCGCTCCACCTCTCCGATCCTCGAGAGCAGGATGGAGCGGGGGGAAGCCGACACTGCCCAAGGTGGCTCCTCGCGGCCTTCCTCCGCGCGCTGCTCCTGCCTGCTGGGCTGCAGCGGCGCAGTGGCCGCGTTCCTGCGCTGGCTGCTCGGCGGAGGCCGCGGCGCAGGCCGGGAGGGCTTCACCGAGAACGACAGAGACCTGCCTTTGGGGACCTGGCCGCCCGGCAGGTGCCCGGCGGTCGTCGCGAGGGTGCTGGGCCGAGGAGGGGGTGGCCTCAGCACCTTCCTCCTCTCTGGCTGCCGGGAGCGAGGGGCGCACTCAGGAGACCCACGAACGATGTCCTTCTCAGAGCTGTAGTCCAAGATGGAGAAGTGGCGACACACCTTGTCCTGCTCACTGCCAGCACTCGACAGGCTCTTCTCAAACTGTGCCAGTTGCTCTGTCAGTTTGGAGTCAAGGTCTGTGCAGGTGTCTCCCGGCACCACCAGTGGGGAGTGCTCCCCCCAGCTCCCAGGACATGTATCTAGGCCCACAGGGGCATTGCCCAAGCTGGAGGAACAGGATTTGGACTTCTCCTGTTGACTGTCCACCCAAATGTCAAGGTCCTGGGCAGCTCTGCTCTGGCTCTCCTTGGGCTCTGATGCTGCCCCTGCCCAGCTGTTAGAGGAAATCGCCTTCTTCCTGTAGGTATCTGGGGGTGAACAGGAAGATCGCGGGGGCACAGTGGGACTGTCTCCATCATGTTCAGGCAGGCCGTGAGTTCCTGAATTTCCTGTGGAGGCTGACATGGTCCCCCCAGGCTCCAAAACCTCTGCTTGGTCAGGTCTGCTGCTCTGCAGGAGCAGCAGCGGAGCAGAGGGGAGGCCATTGACTGTGTTTGCACCGCCCGAGGGGACAGAGTCTGCTGAGTCTTTGGGAAGTGGCCCTTGGAGTTCTGTGTCAGGAAAGACTTGACTCTCTCCCAGATTTTTGCCTAGAGGACTCTCTGCCTTCCCTGCTGTGTGAGACAGACTGGTTTCAGGCTCCGAGTGCAAAACAGAGCCATCCTCCTTTTCCCCGCCATCTTTCCCTGGAAAAAGCAGAGATTTGGAACATGTGCTTTCTGTGTCTTGACAGACGGTCACTCCACAGCTGCCGCCACCTTGGGGATTCCCAGCACTCCCCTTTTTCATGCAGGAATCAGAGGTTTCCAGCCTCACAAACCTGTGTGGAAAGATGCCACGTTTCCCCCTCAGCTCCCCTTCTAGCCAGCCATCCTCCAGAATTCCTACAATATGAATCCTGTCACCGACATCAAAATCCAATTCCTTGGATTCTAGAGCTTGGAACTGATAGAGGGCAACACCATAGGTGCTCCCTGGTTCCTGCCCCGCTTCTTCTCTGCTCTCTTCCTCCTTGGGGGGCATCTCCACTGTTCCGTTGGTGGCACATGGTCCTATGGGCTCTGGATCCTCTGAGGTTTCTGCTGTTCTCAAAGGACTAAGCAGCTCCACAAAACCCTCTGGAAAGATGCCCCTGTGGCCTCTGAGCTCCCCCTCGAACCAGCCAGGCTCTGGGATGCCAACAATGTTGATCACATCCCCTTCCCTGAAGTCCAGTTCCTCTTCTAGCTGGGCAGAGAGGTCCATCAGGGCTCGGGCTTGGCCCAGAGAGTAGGCAGGCACCTCCAGGAGAGCGCTCTGGGATAGCTGATGGCTCCGAAATGAAAGGCACAGTTCCCGCACACATGATGAGGGAAAAAAGCCCTTAGAACCCCAGCTGCTTCGGCCCTGGAGCCAGCTGGAGGCCAGGGAGCCCCCCAGGATCACCAGGTCTCCTGCAAGGAATAAGATAGATGAGGTTAAAGATTGGCCCCCATGGTTGCTTCTCGCATCTTGTTCCTGCATCTCCATGTCTTTCTTGGCTGTGGATAAACCCTGGCACTCTGCAAAGAAAGCAGTGTGCACTGGGGATGCACAAGAGCATAGAAGGGAGGTAAGGTATGAAGCATCATCAGCCTCCAGCATTCACAAGGTCCCTGCTGGATGTGATATAGCCTGTGAAATACTAGGAAATTCCCTCGCTTCCATGATAGGGAGAATGCTGTGACTAGGTCCACCACATGCTTCTGGAAGGAGAAGCAGGGGTTACAGGATGCAAAGCAACAGAAAGGGAACAGGGATTACCTCTCTGCAATGACAAGCTTCCCGGCTCTTGAGATGTGAAGTCACTGGTACAAACAAACAGTTTTTC
This sequence comes from Tinamus guttatus, assembly GCF_059628265.1. Lineage (NCBI taxonomy): Eukaryota > Metazoa > Chordata > Aves > Tinamiformes > Tinamidae > Tinamus > Tinamus guttatus. Next base: position 7,400,135 of record NW_028288848.1, read on the forward strand.
TCCCTGCTTCAAAGGGGGAATATCCACAGGTTCCACAAAGCTGCTAGGAAACTGTCCTGAAATGAGAAGCAGTTGTCAGCAATGAAGCTTTTCTGTAGCCCACTACCACCCTCCACCCTCCTTCCAGATCTTGGGATCTCCTCCTCTTGCCACTCAGGAACCAAGCCCCTCAGTGTGCCTCAGCAGCAGCCACCTTGGGAAGAAGAATGGGTTTGGGAGTCAGGAACTCCTGAGGCTTTTGAATGCTTAAGAGCTAGAAGAAAACAGAAAGTGTTGACTGTTAGACATTACCAGGATTGTGCCACCAGCACACGGTTTCTGGCAACAGACATACTAGTTTTCCTTACTTTCACTGCTCATTTCCAAATGCAGGGGACAAAATCAGGACTGTGATCCAGAAGTGCTTGACCACAGACCTGCATCTCATGACATGGGCACATCTGCCTTGTGCTCCCCACACTGTAAGGCACAGACCACACAGGGCCTCAATGCCCAGTCTGGGCTGCCACTCCTGGGAAAGCCACATCTGTGAGTCACAGGCTCCCTCACTGCTGTGTCACTGCTGACATTCCAGAGTCCTTCCCTTGTTTATCACCTCCGTGCAGGTGCTTCACCCAGTGTCGCTGCTGGAATCACAGCTATTCTGAGTAGGTCACTGCCAGAGAGAACAGTGCACAATTTTTGGCCATTTTACGTAGCCACCAATTTCAGTCCCCAGAGCACTGGAGTTGGCACAGCCCACAGTAACGGCCACTACAAATATCATTCCAATCTTCTGTAAATTGTAGCAAGGAGGAATGATCAGGTATGGGACAGTAGCATTTCCAGCATTCACTCACGATGTCCACTCAAGATGATGTTCACGTTCTCCAAGGTCCTGCAAGACCTGATGATCACATCTTTTTTTTCCTCCCTGGAAATACGATATCCCAGAAACCGAGCACATTCCCCTGGCATTGGCAGTTTGACAACTGCTGTCACTAACGTACACTGTGAACAACAGCCCACCGGGTTCTCATATCAGTGGCTCCCTTCATGGTTTTAGCCATTTCTACTTTTTTTTCTCATGTCTTAAGTTTCCTGCTCTGTAAATGGAAATAACCTATTGCTGTTTGAAATGAAGTATTAGAGTTACAGTAATTATTCCCCACACTGTGCTAAATATTATTGTTGATAGGCTGCAGCACCTCCATAGCTTCTATTAAAAAGTGCTATTTTAATCCCATAAAAATTTAGCATAGAAAACTGTGAAGAAAACTTCAAGAGTCGCTCCAAGGAAAAGCCGGAATACATGTGCTATTGAGTTCAATGTCATTAAAAACTATCCTGTTTGACTTCTGCATGTTTCTTTATCTTTGAGCTACGATACACATCTGCTTACTGCTTCTCCATCTTCCAGAGAACAAGCACCTCGGCTCTGTTGGGAGGCAAAACTGAGCTACTGGTGACTTCTGCAGTAGCAGTTTGCACCCAGCAACTCCAGTAGTTGCAGGATCACGTGCTCTTCAATGCCATTTATCAGCTACGTGAAGCACAGGAGAAGAGTTCTCTCCACCTTTGCTTCTGTCCACCTTAGCTGTACCCAGGGGACATGCACCAGACAGCCTGCAGCTGCCAGCAAGCTCCAAGCAGAATTCCTAGCCCTCACAGTTAGGGATGAAACTGCAGCCCCACTCTCGTGCTGAGGAGAGAGTCAGGCGGATACTTTGAAGTGGCCTGGTTTTCATCTCTCTGAGAGCTCACACATCCTCTCAACATTGTTATTAATATGAAGAAGAGCTGCTTAAAAAGGAGTACAAGACCCTTTAAGTGATTCATTAAGAGCATTTTTGCTGCTTCAGAAGTTTCTAATACCTCTCCAAAAGCTGAACAGTCTCGCACTCTGCTCAGTCCCCCACGCGCTGATGGCAGCTCGTAAGGAATGCTTTAAAGCAGAAGGGCGGAAGGGGGCTGAGTTAAAGGGCTGCGGAGGGGACATTGATTTTGTCGCTGCGTCTCCCACTGACTTGACCTGAAGGGTCACTTGGCGCTTTCACTCTCTGTGCATCTGTTTCCTCTCTCCCTTGCCACAGCAAGTCAGCGCATAAACTAGCCGGGAAATGGGCTGTCCCACCACAGAGCACGAAGCACCTACCATTAAACAGCTCTAATCAACTTAAGAACTGACTGTCTGCCAAAAACAAAAAACAACAAACAAGTTGGTTTATCTGAACGCTTGTTGCAAAGCTGGCAGGAGATAACTGACAGGGAACTTGTACCTTCAGTCCCAAGCAAAAGGCTTCATAAAATGAATCTGCTCCTGCACTCCCTGCTGGAGCAGTGCTGGCCAAGGGAAGGAGCGCAGCTGGTGGGGCTGATTAGCTGGGCACTAATTAGTGTGCACCTGTGCACCCAGGTGTAGGCACTTTCAGCTCTTACCTGTGACGCCTTCCTTTTTGCCAAGGAGCCAGAACTCGTCCACCACGGCCAGGACCTCGATGACGTCTCCCACAAACAGGGGCAGCTCCTCAGAGACGCTGGGACAGAAGTCAAAGACCGCTCGTACCACGGAGCCAGCCTCCATCGTGTGGGGTCCAAAGGCAGATCAGTGCCTACAGCTGAGACACAACAGCAATCTGTTATCAACAGGACACACCTGAGATTACCACGTACACCCACACAAAGGAAAAATCCTTCCCAAGAAAGAAATGCAGGAGCACTTTGAGATAGCCTCATCCTGAGCACACCAAAACCCCTTTCCAGGCATCAGAGTTCACTGCTGCAGCAGCTGAGGAACATCCCCAAGTCCAACCTGCCTGGTCCAACCTCTCTGGATCTTTCTTTAGGGACATATATTTGTGCCAGCATGGAGGGAGAAGCAGCACAAAAATGTGGAAATGACTTCCCAGCAGGAAGGAAGCGAGAGGAGGGGAGGAAGCCCAGCGCTTCCCTGACAGGCCGGCCTGGGGCACGCAGCCTGCGGGGCCTGCGCAGGGCGGGCAGATCCCCACGTGCGCCGCACAGGGCACTGTGCTGTAGGAAGCTGCCGGCGGGCAGTGTCTGCCAGGGAAAGCAGCCCATTCTGCTGACGGGACGGCTCTGTCCCACACGCAGGACTCCCCTCGCGGCACGAGGCGGGTCTGCGCGTGGCAGGAGCGCTTCCTCAGCGCTGCGCAGACGGCCAGGCGCTTCCCCAGGCCCGCGGCCCGCGCCGTGCTGCTCACGGCTTGGGCTCACGCCAGCGCGAGGGGAGCGCTCTGCCCCCGCCGGGCTCCTGCACGGCCCCTTGCTGGCCTCTCTGTCAGGCCGACTGCTGTTGGCCGCCTTCCCCTCAGCACGTGAGCTCCTAGGGACACAGGCGCCCACTTTGTCACCAGCATTGTGCTGGCGCTGCACACAAAGAGCCCAATATCCGCAGCAGGCAGCACTCCGCCACCACAGAGGGATGAATGGACTAGAGGGAATCAGGGACACAAAGGCTGCAGTTCAGGATAGCAGCAACCTACTGAGGCAGAAAGAGCAACAGCGTTAAAAACATGACCATGTGGAGAAGGGGAAAAGTACCATCAATTAGTCTGGAAACACTGAGGACAAGTGAGTAGCCAGAGCTGCTCGAGGCGGGGCGGCTGGGCAGGCTGCACGTTCGGATGGGCGCAGGGCAGGAGCACTAAGGTGCATTGGCCACCTGGGGCCGCCCCGCAGACAGTCTGTGGGGGCTGACAGTCCGCAGGCACCATGGAGCTCACTTGTCACCTCAACACAAACACCTTGCAGCTGCGGTGGACAAGCCAAAAAATGAGACAGGGCATTGAGAGAGACAGGCAGGATCACAATTATCCTGCTGTGTGCCTATCAATTGCAGTTATAATAAAACACTGTCACTAACATGTTCATAGAATCATAGAATCATAGAATCATAGAATGCTTAGAGTTGGAAGGGACCTCTAGAGATCATCTAGTCCAACCCCCCTGCATACGCAGGGACACCTAGAGCACGTGGCACAGGACTGCATCCAAGCGGGTTTTGAAGATCTCCAGAGAAGGAGACTCCACAACCTCTCTGGGCAGCCTGTTCCAGTGCTCTGTCACCCTCACTGTTAAGAAATTTTTCCTTAAGTTCCTATGGAATTTTTGATGTTTCAGTTTCCGGCCATTTCCTCTAGTCCTATCAGTGGCCACCACTGAAAAGAGACCATCCCCGTCCTCTGCACTCCCTCCCTTGAGGTATTTATATACACTGATTAGATCCCCTCTCAGCCTTCTCTTCTCCAGGCTGAACAGGCCCAGCTCACTCAGCCTCTCCTCATAGGGCAGATGTTCCAGGCCCCTGATCATCCTTGTAGCCCTGCGCTGGACTCTCTCCAGCAGCTCCACATCCCTCTTGTACTGTGGAGCCCAGAACTGGACACAATACTCCAGATGCGGCCTCACCAGGGCTGAGTAGAGGGGCAGGATCACCTCCCTCGACCTGCTAGAGATGCTCTTCTTAATGCAGCCCAGGATCCCATTGGCCTTCTTGGCCACGAGGGCACACTGCTGCCTCATGGTCAACTTGTCGTCCACCATGACACCCAGGTCTTTCTCTGCAGAGCTGCTCTCCAGAAGGTCAGTCCCCAGCCTGTACTGGTGTCTGGGGTTATTCCTCCCCAGGTGCAGGACCTTGCACTTGGCCTTGTTGAATTGCATGAGGTTTTTCACCGCCCAGTTGTCCAGTCTGTCCAGGTCCCTCTGGATGGCAGCACAGCCCTCTGGGGTATCGGCTACTCCTCCCAGTTTGGTATCATCAGCAAACTTGCTGAGGGAGCACTCTGTGCCTTCATCCAGGTCATTGATGAATAAATTGAACAGGACTGGACCAAGGACTGACCCCTGGGGGACCCCACTAGCCACAGGCCTCCAACTAGACTCTGCACCGCTGATCACCACTCTCTGGGCCCTGCCATCCAGCCAGTTCCTAATCCATCTCACTGTCCACTCATCTATCCCACACTTCCGGAGCTTGCCCAGGAGGATGTTGTGAGGGACGGTGTCAAAAGCCTTGGTGAAGTCGAGATAGACGACATCCACCGCTCTCCCCTCGTCTACCCAGCTGGTCATTTCATCATAGAAGGCTATCAGGTTAGTCAGGCAAGATTTCCCCTTGGTGAATCCATGCTGACTACTCTTGAGCACCTTCTTGTCCTCCATGAGCCTCATATGTCCTCATATGAAAAGTGTTCCTTCAGAGCCAGCCCACAATGCAAGAAAGCATGAAGTGATTTCTGAAACTGTCAAAAAAACCTCCAAAACCCCAAAACCCAAGCAGCTCATGTTCTCTCAGTGAGGAGTGGGATTCCTCCCTGACAAAGGAGTTTCGCATATAGGCCAGTGGAAAGGGAAAAGGGAATCTGGAAGCATTACATACTGACAACAAGAGGAACCTGAAAATATTCTCCATTAACTAAGTGCTTAGAGTCTGAATGAAAACCCTAGGATGACAACTTGTTTTTATTTTGTAGGAGCCGCTCACTGACCACAGGAACAACGAGAGGAAAGGAGTGTTACAGTCACACAGGCCAGCACAGGTGAGAGTCACCTTGGAGGAATGCAAGCATCAGTGAGCACAGGAGATGCTCAGAGAGAAGAACAGGAGACAGGCACATACAAACTCGGATCAGAGTTTTACAGAAATGTCTGATGAGCCCCCACTACTACCCCTACTCCAGAAGTATCAGATCCTTCATTTGCACAACTTTGTCTACAAGCAGAATCACCCCCAAATGTCTCCTGCCAGCTGGACCCAGAGAAGGTTCCAGGTCAAGTTACACCTGAGGAGCCCCTTGCCAGTCAAGAGGACAAATCACAAGCCCCTACAGCTGGTACTTCAGGGGCAACTGTTCCCAGGTTGTCTGTCCCTTCCAAGTTCAGTGCCAGCATTTGGTAAACTGTCGTGTTTTAGCAAGGGACCAGGGAACTCCCCTGAGTACAGGCAATGAATCAGTCTTGTGGCGTTTGTTTGCTCCATAACATGATCTGAACACAAAATATTATGTTTTTCAGGATCTAAGCTTTGTTTTACTCCATGGAGTGCTGACTGCAGCATTTTCTCCAAACCTCATCCAGAGAAAGAAGCCTCCGAGCATCATCCAGAATGAAAACTTACTGATTTCAGGTCTTCGGGCTTAACGGCAGACACAAACATCATCCAGATCCATCCCAGATCTGCCTGGTGGGAATAAACATCCAGTGACAGCTCCTGCACAGGCTCCAGCAGGAAGAGCAGGCTGCAGGGAGCACTGGCCTCCGCCTGCAATCCCCGGTGAGTCACGGCTCCTGACTGCGCGCCAAGCCCCATCCCCTCTCACCTCCACCACGGGTAATCCCTCCTGCCGGGGGAGGAGAGCTCGTCCACAACTGAGCAAACACTGGAACTTCACCCTGCTGGAGGTCAGCGCTGCAAATCGCCGCAGAGCTGGAGGAGGACAGAATTCCTGCCTCCGCCTATCCGCAGATCCACATCCAAAGAAGGCCTCACTGTGCAAGTATGAAGTTGCAGCAAAGCAAGAAACTCGCGCTGCTGAGAACAGGCTGTCTCTGTCTCGCTGCCCGATCCTCCACAAACTAGGTAACACGTTCCAGCCACCCAACTGCAGCCCGTCTGCTTGCTAGCCCCAGGCCTCACACGGCAGTGTTGTGCAGCAAGGCAACGAGTGAATTCCCAGCGCATGAATCACGCTCACAGCCACGCTGCATGCATGCTCAGCACACATTAGCATTGCCTTTATGGAATAGAGCCTGCCCTATTTTGCCATTAGCTCTGGACTATGTTTGGTCCAGCGGGGGCTGATGAAACAGGAGATGAGAATGAAAGGACAGCTATTAACTCAGCTCCAATGCTTTTCTGAGATCTTCCAGCACAGACAGCACACAGCCAAGACAAGGCATTTACACACTGAATTGGATGACTTCTCATGTCCTTCCTCCTCCTCTCGCTTTGCAGATGAAACTGGACAGAGTAAAATGTCTCCAACAACAGACTCACCAGCACCAGGGTGGTGAATTACTGTCAGCTGTCTACGTGGGAGTAGACCTAGCGCATCTGTATGGTTTCTGCAGATTTTTGATGGTAAAGATGAGCAAACAGAGCTCCTGTACCGGAGAAACCTGGTTATCTTCAGCGATTTTGGTGAAAAACTCCACAGCAGGGATTTCAAGCACTTAAGAGATCAGGCAGTAATGCCAAAAAACCATTATAGGTTGATTACAAATGTATTAAGAATCCCAGGAACAGGGGAGACCCCAGGGTCCAAAGACGGCTAATCCAGTGCCATATCCAAGTAGTAGATTAGATGAAGAGATAAAGAGCAATAATGAACAGATGCCACAAATTTAGCGGCAAGAGAACCAAGCTTCACAGGCAATACCAACACCTGTTTCCCCCAAATAATAATCTTCAGCTTCTCACTCAAGGCTATGCTGTTAGGACTGCCCATGGTCAGCATTATAGCATAATTCATCAGTGCAGTAACCAGGAAACTAATATAGCTCCAAAGACACTAAAAATGTGCTGCAGGCTTCCACACGCACGCTTGCTTTGCTCCAGACAAGTGTGTTCTTGCACAGCAGATGGCTCAGCCTCCTTGAAGACTTAGAGCCTGCCTGAGCAGTAGCCCAGGGAGGAGCTGGATTCCCAGAAATGCACACGTCCAAGTTTATCCCAGAACAAGCCAAGAAAACCAACAGAGACTGACACTGAAGTTATCTTTTTTTTTAAACTGAAAAATGCCATGCATTTCACCTATGTCTCTTCACGCCTCCTTCCACTTGTCGTAACTTAATGCTTGCTCCCTGAAAACAGAATCCACCTCCAGAGACGGAGATGCCCCTCTACCCTGGTCAGTGCACCCTCCAGTCACTGGGTCTGGCCTCAGCAAGGGATTTGCTGCAGCTCTCACTGCGCTCTGGGATGCAGGATCAATACTCGATATTTAGGGCAAGGTAACAATGAGTGTCACTTGGCTTGTCACACAACTGTGTCATGAACAGAATCTCACTACCTACATGCCGAAGCATTTTCCCTTCCCTTTTCCTCTGCTCTTCCTACCTCCTTGTGGTCTCCACATCTGGATGTCCCTCCTTACTGCACTGCACGTGCAAGGCCTGCACAATCCCTACCTGTGCACCACAATCCTGCCTGTGGAGCAGCACCCTGCTCGGGGCAGAACGTGCTGCTCTGGGGAACTCTGCTTGACTGCATGTGCCTGGGTGGGATAAACAGTATCCCACTGAGCGAGGGCATCTGTCCCTCAGCTGGAGATAGAGCAAACGCAGGGATCCAGGCTCCACGGCAAACTGTGGAGCCGACCCCGCTCATCCTGACAGAAGGGACAAGGCAGCAAGCGGGGCAGAAAGAGAGGTCTAGTGATGAGGAGGAGAGGAGCCTTCTCCCACCAGGAGAATGCCAACTTCTGCAGCCTGACTTCTGATAGGAGACACTGCTCAGCTCAGCAGATCCCCAAGAGCTCTCCAGTGAGCTTCATAGATGGACAATGGGAAACATTCTCTTACATACTCATCTTCTAACTCCCTATGGCTCCCAGAAGGAAGAGGAGTAATTTCATTTCCTTTGTCTGTGACCTGACATACAAAAATCATTAAAATAAATATATTTGGTTGCAATGGCCAGCCCTTGAGAAACAGGAAAGCAAAGAACAAGAGCTGCTTGAGCAACCTCTGGCCTCCCACAGCACAGTGTGACTGTTTGGGGTATTTGCCACATGTCAGACAGGTCATTCAATATCCTTTTTTTTTTTCTTTTTTTTTTCTCCAGCTGGACACTGGCTGTCACAGCGCTCTCACCTGCTCTTCAGCAGGATGCAGATCAGGCCAGGTTGGCAGTATTTGTGCAGGGTAAGTGGAGGCTGGGGAGAATGGAAGAGGAACTTGTGTCATGCCAGATGGTTAGCAAATGAAAGTCATCTGGAAACTAGAGCACAGCATCAGGTTTTAATGCAAGGCACAGCACCTTGCCAAAACATGTAAGCAAGAGCACTGTTACGGATATTTAATCCATGGCATTGTGGAAACAACCATGCAAAGGCCAGATCACCAGGACAGGATGCAATGATTTCACAAATTTTAGACAGGAGTCTGTACCAAAGGGCTTGCCTGAATTTTAGAGACATGACTGCCAAGTCCTACCTATCCTCCCCAGGAGGCACATATTTGTCTCTCTTGTGTCTCATTTTTCATGACAAGAACACGCAGAATGCAGAACAGACAAAACCCTAATAATACCACTTCTGCCGTGTGGTACCTGTGGCTGGGCTCCTGTGGGTAAGCAGCATGTGATGACAAAATTAGTCATTATACCTTGAATACCTAGGCAAAACAGGTTGGACTGGGGATACAAGGACTTTCCTCCACATTTGACTGCTTGACTCCGCACCCCGAACCACGTTTTTCACTACAGCTTCTGGAAAGAAGCCCATTACAATGCTTCAGTTCCCGGACAGGGAGTGCGGAAATCTGGAAATTACTCCAGTTTGAACAGGAAGCTGTGCTCCTTGCCTTCAGTTCTGTTCTGCACTGCCCTTTAACTGTACAAAACCTAAACCCTCAGGATAGGAACTGTGGCCGTCTCTGGCAGCACAGTTCCTTTTGGAGCATCTAGGTGCTCCGAGGAGGAAGCAATAAATATATTTCCTAACAGAGAAGTTCTAAAGAAAAGGCAAAGTAAAAGCTGTGTCACTGTGAAGTGGGGTTGGGCAATCACTGATTAGAAATGATTAGAAAAATAGCGGAAATTATCAGCTAAGGCAGTGAAGTCCTAAGGTAGGCAGAGGTCAGGCTATCCCACCCAAGCACACATCATCCCCATCACAAAGTCCATCTGAACAGTCACCTGTTGAACAGACATCTCAGCCACAGGCTGAACCCTGAGGCACTCGCGGCTGCACTTCCCACAGCAGCCAACAGATCTGACGCTCTGCAGAGCCTTTAGTTTCATTCCCTCCCTCTCCTGTATTGTCCAGTTCCTCTTGTCCTACTGTGAACTTGTTAATATTTCTCTAAAATTGCTATACATACGTACTAGCTTTTAACGTCACTGCTAACCCCACGCAGAAAGGCAATAGAGTGGGTGCAGCAGCCACAGCCAAACATGGGGGAAAGTGGAAAAAGGGCATTTGAGAGCAGCTGGGGAGAGCATTGGAACTGTTGTCCTTGGCAGAGCACAGAATTAGAAGGAAAGAAGAGCAAAACAAGCCAGCTCAGAGATGTGGGCAAAAACTGTGCTATAGAGGGCCCTGAAAACAAGGACGACACATTTAAACATGATGCCCGGCACAACTCGGAATCAGAGCAGTGAGTCAAGATGAGGGGGATGGCGCTGACGTCTCATAGCACAGTACAGAGGCTGTATTTGGCAAAGCACCTACAAAACTACAAATGCTCTATCTACAGACTATTTCTAGCCTTTTGCAGAGGTAAAGTCAAAATTGTTATGGAAAGTAAAGAGAGAACGGCCGAGGAAAAGGGGGAAAGGGCCTTTTCAGAGAAATGTAAAATGCCATAGAAACATGGTCCACTCAAAACAGCTGTTGCTTGCACTGCTTATTACACAACTTGGAGGCCTCCTAGGTACTACAGCAAAGAGATTAAGAGGTGAAAGGAAGAGAGAGAGAGACCCTTCAGAAAGAAGAAACTGCAACAGAGATATTTGAACTCAAGAGCCAGACGGCACGAAGGGCAGGACCAGCAGAGCACACTGCAGCCTCTACAGAGGCATTGAGGATGCAGACATCCCCTGGTGAGGCCATTTACTTCCAGTTCAGCTTTGCTACAGCTCAAGACAGCTCTTTCCTTCATGCAGTCTGAACTATTGCAGTGCAGGAGGTTTTACATTTACTGGAGGGAGAACGGGAGGAAACTCTCACTTTTTCTCCCCCGATTTGAACCAACAAAGGGGGTATTCCGAGAAGAGCGGACTGGAAAGGCACAGCGCTGCAGCTTGGCCTTTCTGCTTTTGAGGTGTAACCTCGTGCTGCTGATCTCGAGTATTGCTGCCAAAGGCTCTTGTTGCTGGTGCATTCAAGGCCCCATCACCTGCCCCGTTCCTCCGTGGTCAGGATCTTTCCTGAAGAAAGCTGCTTGGAAAACAGCAGCTGCCACATCCTGCGGGTCTCCTGGGCAGGCTGTCAGCCCCAGGGGCCCACCAACCGCGCAGACACGGCTTAAGCGATCAAAATCCCCAGGCCACTTGGCACTCGACCAAGCAGGAATTACACGGGCAGCTCCGCAGACCCCGGCAGGTACCCGGCGGCTGCTCCGCAGAGCAGAGGTGCGCGGAAGCCCGAGACACGGCCAGGGACGTGCCAGCACGTGCCCGGCTCGCGAGGCCGCTGCTGCCGCCAGCCCCGCTGCCCGTGCGGGCCGCAGAGATGCAGCTGCACGCGGGCACTCGCCGCCGGGCTTCACACCCCGGCCCGGGCAGCCCATCGCAGCCCGGCTCTGCGCGACCCCCGGACGGGCTCGGCCCCGTCGTCGCTGGAGGCCGGGGCCACAGTGCTGCCTCGGCCCCGAGGACCGGGGAAGCGGGGCGGGAAGGGGCGCCGGAGCAGGCGCCGGCACGAGGAGCCGCAGCGCCGACGGCGCGGGGAAGGGGCAGGGCCAGAGAGCGGCCGCGGGGCGGCGCGGAGGGGCCGAGCCCGCAGCAGGGCCCGGGGCGAGCGCGGGGCCGGGCGGCGGCGCAGGCCGGAGCCCGAGGGGGCCGCGGGGTCGGCCCAGGCCGCGGCGCGGAGGCAGCGCCCGGAGCCCCCGGCCGCTCCGGCGGGTCCCTACCTGGTGCCGGCCGCTCCGGCCCTGCGGCTCCCGCGCCCGCCTGCGCCCGCCGAGCCCCGCCCGGTCGCGGCCCGGCCCCCAGCGCCGGCCCGCCCCGCCCGGCCCCGCGGCGCCCGGCCCGGCCCCCGGCGCCCGGCCCGAGCCCCGGCCTGGGCGCAGGGGCCGCCCGCGGCCCGCGCAGCGCCGGGCGAGCGGCCCCCGCGGCTCTTCGGTGCCTGCGCGGGGCTCTGCGGCTGCACCGCGTTTGTGCCCCGGCCCAGGGGCAGGGGCCGCGCTGTCCCTCTGGTGCAGCCCCCGGGTTCGCTGCTCTAGGATGGCTCCCGAGCACCCGGCCTGAGAAAAACAAATAGAAAAGAAAGTACAGAAAGCTGTAACGTGGAGGAGCGGCTTGCACGTGTCATGTAGAGCCTGGGTGCCCCAAGCGCAGCTGGTGCTTCTCTGGTTTTCCTGGCAGGGCAAAAATACCACCCCTCCATGTCCCGAGGCCACCGTCTCTCTGCAGGGCCCTGCATGGCCCATGTCCCTCAGCTCCCAGCACAGGCGTCACAGCCAGGCCTGCTGCTTTAGCCGCGCTTGCTTCTCCATAGCAATGAGCCAGAGCACAGCTTGACGGGCCACTGGCCAAGCCCAGGGTGTGCAGGACAAGCCGTGTGTGCAAGTGGTGTTTGTGTGCGTGAGTACCTGCACGGCCGGGAGCTGCAGCCTGGCCTCCTGATGCTGGGGGCCATTGCTGCTGGCACAGTGGCTTTGAGCTTGGCAGAAGGCCCGGGGCTGTACAAGGACATGGAGCTTCTAGAGAGGGTCCAGCACAGAGCAATGGAGATGATTAAGGGACTGGTGCATCTATCATATGAGGAAAGACTAAACGAGCTGGGCCTGTTTAGCCTGGAGAAGAGAAGATTGAGATGGGATCGTATCAACATGTACAAATACCCAAGGGGAGAATGTAAAGAGAATGGGGCCAAACTTCTTGGTGTGGCCACCAACAGGACAAGGGATAATGGGTACAAATTGAAACACAGGAAGTTTCATCTCTATAGGAAGAACTTCCAACTCAACCATTCTGTCATTCTGTGAGCATCATCTTCTGCCCCAGAGAAGTCCTGCGCTGCCCAGGGAAGCATAATGCCTGCCCCTCAATATACCTCCACCACACAACAGGCTGCCGCTTGGTGCTTCATGAGCAGAAGGACGTGGGTACTGTGCGTGGCTTCACTGGAAGCTCTCTCTGCTTATAGCATGTAGCCAGTGAGAGCCAAGAATAGGACCCAGATACACAGTTAGGGATGAGCTTGGTGCAGCTCTGCTGCCTTCTCCTGGGCACCGTAGAATGGTCATGCAGATGTCCTTGTCCAAAGGGCAGTGGCACTGCGATGACAACAGCACAGAAATGCAGTCAGGGAAAGGCATGGGAGGTGAGTACAGCAGCACCTCTGGGTGTGAGCAACTGGTTTAAACTCGTACAAGCCAATACAAAAGTAATATTATCCAAGGAAAACTGAAGCTTTTTCTGTGAATTAGGTCCTAAAACAGACACTGAGGCCTGTGGATCAGTCACAGCTCTGACCTCACCAGCTTGTCCTGCAAGACCCTGCTAACTTCTGCACAGATTTACAGTATCCAGTTGTGCAGGATTATGTCCCACTTCTTACACACTTACCTTCACTTTAACTTACTCTAAGCTTTTCATTGCCCTTTCACTTCTAGCCAAGCCTCTCCTTGGCTTTGAGTCCAACTTTTCCGGTGTTCCAAGAAAAGCTACACACTTACAAAAGCCTTTTATATTTTCTGCTGTAAGATGTGCCTCCCTGTACTTCTGTAATAAGCAGCTTGCTGACTTGCTGACCGATCTTCATTTAATCATCCATTTCTAGCCCTGTCTTTTCTAACCTCAGTATTTCTAGAGAATTCATCATCCTGATTTCCCCCTGCAACATTTCAGGTCCATACCTGACCAACCCATGTCTCCTGGCCTCCCCACAAAACCTCCCTCCCTTTTTTTTTGAGTTCAGTTGTGTATATTTTTCCACTTGCTGCCTCCTCTGTGCCAGCTGCAGAAACCAGCATGCCCAGGGAAGGAAGTCCCTTTCCTCACTGGGGCCCCTGCTCGTCCCAAGGTCTTCACAGTATTGCTTGTAAAAGTTCGGTTCATTTTTCTGGGCCCGACTTCACCTTGTTTTTACCATCTCTCCATGCAGTTCTGGTTCTCTCATCTCAAAAAGGATAAATGAGACCTGAAAAAGGCTGTTTACTGTTTCTTCTGCCACAACATTATCAACTGCTTTTGGCTTGACCTGAGCCTCAAATGAACATGAAACCATGGCACAGCAGATGTTATATACAAAAGTTTAGCACTGTTTTAGCCCACGCTTCTTGCAACACTCGGGGCTAAGTTCATGGCAAGCCTTGGAGAGGCGGGCTCAAGAAAGTGGTGCCTTGGAAACATTTTGTAATCATGTTCTCACGTGGAGAGCTTGACCATGGCCAAGTGGAGCTTTACCAAACTGCTCAACACACAAATATTTAGAGCGGGGAGGAGAACAAACCCTGGATGAAGCTTGACAAATCCCGGCCGAGAGAGAGAGAGAGAGAGAAAGAGAGAGAGAGAGAGAGAGAGAGAGAGAGAGAAAACGAGAGATAGAAGCTCCTGCAGAAAGCTTCATTTTGTGGGAACTGTTTTATAAGAGAAGCTCATCACCAAGACTCTCAGCTTTGCTCCCGCACTGCTCACCCCACAGCAAAGGTGAGTGCTTTGGCCTCCTGGATGGGCTGCCCTGTTCCAGAGAAGAAATCCCAGTCCTCTGACCGCCCTGGAAAGCCAGGGGAATTATGCTGTTATTGCATTTTCCAGGGCCACAAGAGGGCATCATGAGAGCACCCTGCAGCCACCAGGCTCAGATGATGACCTGTGGCAGCCAGTGCTGGTGGCATGGACAGCCCTGCCCAGGAAGCCCTCAGATGGGGCTAGCCAACATGGTAACCAGAGCAGGATCCCCGGTGGGCTCTGACCTTCTCCTTGGGAGCCCTTTCTTCTGTGTCAGCTTCCTGCATATCCTTGGAGGTGAGTGGTTAGCTCAGCCAGCTGAGCTGGTGCCATGGTTGAGGGGCAGGAGTACCCACCTGTACATGCATCAGATGGCTGGTAAAATCTGAACCCTTCTGCGTGCAGTATGGGGCCAGGCTGTGGCTCAGACAGAGCAGGCCAGCCCTCCTTATCCTGCCTGCAAGTCCTCTGAAAAAGGCTCTGTGTGAATATGTTGCTACGCTTGGCTTCAAACAAGGGGGATCCTGGGTTGAAGCAGCTGGGCTTGGCCCAGGGAAGAGATGTTAAACCACAAAAGAGTTCAGATGTCTCAGCCTGGCTGTCCTTTTTCACTTCCAAATGCCAAAAGAGAAAAATGCAGGGAATCTGAACTCTGCTTTGGCTATGATCGTGGAACTGGCCAGCGTCCCCAGCCCACACTGGCTTGTACAACCCCAGATCCCTGACAGCTGTGGTGGCCGCTCTACCGTTTCTGTGGCTCTTCTTCGCAATAGCTTGAATAGCTTGCAATAGCAGTCTGAGGGCCAGGTCACTCTGCTTTCCAAGGAGAGGCATGGGGCAGAAGAGAAGTACAGGAATGTGTGCACAAAGCCAGAGCAGAAAATACTACTAGGATCACGTGTCAGAGACAAGGGAGAATTTGTCAGTGAGGGATGAAGTGCCTGTAGAGGAGGGTGGCAGAGGCTGCTCACAAGAGATGAAGAGGAGTCTGTAAAAGAGGAAGAGCTCAGGGCATGGATGGGGGGCACTTTCTGGACAGGACTGAGACATGGAGAGAGCCAGTACAACACAAGGATGTATAGGGGAGGTGGATAACTACCCAAGGGAAAATAAATTGTTGGGGCACATGGGAGGGGCTCTGTTGCCCCAGAGTTATTTATTTCTACAAACGATGCCAGAAGGGTTTTACCTGCTGATATATTTTACCATAGAAATATCCAACATTGTTCTCACCATTCTTGCTTTAACTGCAAACCTGTTCAGACTTTGTAGGCAGTCTGCATTACCCTAGCCTGCTGAACATGTATGTCTTCTCTACCCCAAATACAGCTCACGTGGCTTGCTCTGGGCTAACATGGCACATTGCTAGTATTACAGTCATGCATCCGTATTTCCCTGTAGCACATTGAAAGAAACCTAGGTTCAGAGACGATTTCTAAAAAGAAAAAAAAACCCTCAGATCACCTGTTTTGCACTCCTATTTATCACTTGTTGTCGGATCTTACCTACCATTGTCTGTGCTGAGACTAATAGCTTGTGCTGGTTACAGCAGACCTTTCAAAAAGCCATCTGGTTTGGATCTGAAGACATAAGGAGAGGATAATCCATTGCTTTTGCCGATGTGTATTGGTTGAGCCAGTCTGACTACAAATAATCCAAAGCTGATACCAGAAAGTCCCATCTGTGCAGGAAAATAAATGTGGCATTACCAGCCAGAAGATGACCTTGGACCACTATATGGCAGTGCCGCATTCTTACCTGTGGAGTTTATGCGCAGGACACTAACAGTGTTCAGAGCTGTCGCCTCACAAACTGCTTTAAAAGTGACCTACCCGTATTTGAGGTCTGTAGATAGCTCCCATCCTTACCTGAGGGAGAAGCAGGGGACTTTCACCCAGGGTACTAGTGCCAGGATTCGTGTGCTTAGCTTGAGTCCAACTGTCAAAAGCCCAGGGCCAGGGTTCATTCTCTGTTATGCACTAGGGTTTGAACACCTCATGTGGCCTGTAGCAACTCAGTTGAGTCCAAGAGTAAGGGAGCAGAGCTGACCTAGGTGGACTGAGTGCAGGAGAACAGCTCAGCAGCTACAGACACTCTGCCCTGGGAAGTGCAGCCTAGGCACATTCTGTTGTGAATGACTTCACTATTTGCTCAGGGATTAAATACTTCCTCATTTAATAACCTCATAATTTGGGCTAGTTTCATGCTGGACTCTTGGAAAGTTCACTGGCTGCAGTCATCAGCCAGGCCTCCTACAAATGGCTTCCCCCAGCTCTCAGCCAAGGGCGCCGTCTTCATCTTTGGGTCCCCCGGTGGGTGGCTCTTGGCACTACCCTTTTCTGAAGAGCTTTGTTGTTCATGCGTGAGCCTGAGGTTTTACGCTCTGGGGGCTTCCTCACCACGTCTTGTTTGAGCTGGAAATGCACCTGAAGAAAAGAGAAAAATAAGCATGTAGCACTGTGTGTGTCCCCTGCTGGCTCAGGGCTCTGCAGGACCCTGCCCCTGTGGTTAGTCTAAGCTAACTCTTGCGCCAAGAAAAGCATTGACAGTAAGGAGCCTCAACTAGTGTTATGATACAATGGGACTCAGTGCTTAAATCAGCTGGAAACAATTTGCCCATGGAAAATCTTGTACCAACAAAGAGCTATATTTCTTACACAAAGAACTGCTCTTAGGGCAATGGAATGTGCTAGGATGGTTTGGAAGATGAGCTGTGAAATGCAAATGACTGAGCTATGCTCTTTCTTCGTGTTTTCTTCTTTTTCTATCAGGGAGTAAAGAAATAGCATTGCTTTACATCTCTGTGAAAATGTAATAGTCGTGCAGGACAGACAGACCTTTTCAGTTGCACCTGGTTAGCTGATGCCTATTTAATCACTCAGCAACAAGTGCTTTTAATAGACTCGGGGAAAAAAAACAGGAAAAACAAACAAAAAACAAACACAAAAACCCAGCCAAACACGCAGCCAGATAAAGATTAAAAAATGGCTATGGGGTAGAGGTGGAACAGGATATGCAGACCCCTTCATGGTGAGAATAGGATGGAAGCCAAGCAGGAATCTGGACTGGGGGATAGAGCAGCGCTCCCAGACTGCAGGTGGGACAGAGGAGACTACAGCAGGGCAAGAGTTAATGGGAGAGAGAAGGGGATATGCAGGGCACAGTGTCACGGAGATGGGGAATGAGGAGACCATATGGAAAGGTGAAGCTGGAACAGGGAGGAACAGAGCGAAAGCAGGTACAGCGTGTTCTAGGGGTGCAGGGAAATGGAGACAGGTGAGGAGAGAGCTGCAAATCAGAGCATCAGAAAATGAATCAAATCTACAGGAATGTGGGAAAAGCAAAATGAAGCTTACAGAGAAAAGCCAAAAGCTGGATGTTTAACCCAGCAAAACAAAGGCTAGGAGTGGGCATGGCAGATCTCTATAAATACATCAGGGAATAAATACCAGCAAAGAAGAGGAGCTGTTTAAAGCACAATGTTGGCATTGGATCAAATAGGGATAAAATGACCATGAGTAAATTTAGGCAGAAAATTAAAAGGTTTCTAACCCTAAGAAAAGGGCAATTCTGGAAGAACTTCAGAGGCTAAGTAGGGAGAGATGAAGAGAAGGAGGGTGGGAGAACCACCACAGTGTATTTAAGGAAGAGCCTTGACCAGGATTGAAGTGAAGCATATGATGTGTGTCAGGATGCCACAACTGGGGTTCCTGCCAGTCCCCCATGCCTCCAAAGAGACTGCAGCTGAGCTCCCACCACATTCACAAGGCAACAGCGAGGGGCAGGGATCACCACTCGCTGTTCTTTTTTTTAACCTGACTTCCATCTGTCCAGCCTGTCCTGGGAAGGGCATTGCAGAGGACACACTGCTGTCAAGAGCACCCAGTCCCACTTTGTCTCCCAAAGGTGCTTGGCTGTTCTTCAGTAGTTCCTAGCTGTCTCGGAGCTGTCAGCAGGGAGAAGAGCAGACCTCAACCTCCTGCTATGAGTCTGCTAATGTGTTTTATCCCAGGGTAGGATGCAGAGCACTGAAACCCATGGAGTAATAGAGCTAGGAGAGTGAGACAGGATAGATGCTGCCTCCAAAGTATCACACCCTGGAAAGAGCGTGCTCCAGGAGCAGGTGCCCCAGCCACCCTGCCAATGCCCAGGCACTTCTCCACTTTTCCCCACAGCCAAGAGTGACACAGGAGCTCTCTGCAAGGAATCAAAGGGCACCTGGCACTGCCTTTGCCTGTCCCTCCTTCGTGAAGTGCAGGGAGCTCTAAGTCTACCAGGGCAGCCTGTAGCTACTGGTTATGCTTTATGTCCTGTCCCCTTTCTGTAATGCTATCGGGCCATCCCCTGCTGTGTTTCTTTCTTTCCAGGATGAAGATCTTTAGAGACACCCTCATGACTGCTCAGCTTGACTCACCAATGAAGGTGCAGCTGGTCCCACTGTTGTTGTCACTGTCTGGGACTGGTAGCCCTCTGCAGAGGCTGTAACAGTGTAAGTGCCAGGCAGCAGGAGACGGAAATAGTCCCCCATATCACCTAAAACATCAGATAGGGAGAGAAAGCAATCAGGATGCACAGGGAGCAATGTAAAAGAAATCTCACTGGCTTTTGTTCAGCAGCTTCCTCTAGGATGCTTAGTCTCCAACATCCAGGCATTTTTTGGCTTCTCTTTCAAATTTGCTGGCTACTGCTAGGCTGGATGCACACTGGTGGCCTGGAAGGGAGAGCTCAGTAGTGCTACCTGGTAGAAGCCTGCAAGTAAATGCCACATGAAATGGGATGGTACAGCAGTGTTAACCGGGTCTGTCCTTAGAAACTCACTGAAGTAGCAAATCTGAGTGCTTGCCAGTCAGGAAATAGCAGACCTGAGCATTCACAGCTCCATGATTCCTTATGCGTCATATGATCTTTAATTCTTGTTAGAATTTTGCGATCTTTGGATTTTCCACAGGGTTTTAGTGTCTCATCAAATAAATGATACCCATTGGGACTGTCAAAAATAGCTCAGCTGCTCTCCTGCTCAATTCTTCCACTCTTGGGGGTCTGCAAGACTCGGCTGGAGAGAGCAATGTCTGATTAAATCCAGTGCTAGGGATAATCCCACTACAAGTGGAGATCAGGCTGGAGACCCTGCAGGGTCCTTTCAGCCAATACATCTGTGATTCTCTGATCTTTTGCACATTCCTCCTGTGCCTGTGCAGAATGGCACAGGAACTGCCAAATATCAGCATGCCACTGAGTCACAGACTTATGGCCAGAAGTTTTGATGATTTGTTTGTCTGACCTCTGCAGAGCTAGAACTAGCTATTTTGTGTGGTCAGCCCATACTGTCCAGCCAAACTGAAGATGCAAAATGTGCTGGTCACACATATTAAGGCCTCCCCTGCTGACCTCAGAGAGGCTGTATCCAAATGGGATATAAGAGGTTCAACAACCGACCAGAGGTGACATCATGGCTGATTCCCTGGACAGAAATCACTGCTCCTGCAATGCCGTTGTTGTTCTCGTCTGACACCATCCCTTTGATGCCCTGGTGAATCTGCAGGGAGAGAGACAGATTCTTGTTGTCCCGCTTTTGCTCAAGAGGGTATTGCTGGACACTGGAGGAGAGCTCAGCTCTGGGACCACCTCCACCCTTCCCTGCACCCTTGTTTCCCCAGCAGAGCCAGTGCAGGATAAAACAGCCTCTCCAAAGCCTGACAATATCCCTTCCAGGGCACCCAGCAATCCCTGTGGGTCTCCTCCCTGCTGGTCTCCCACCATCGGGGCCAGGGCCCATTGATACATGAGGAAGGTCCCACGATGGCCTCCTTACCTCTTCAATGAAAGCCACAAGGGCCTCCCGATTGGCAATCCACTGTCGCTCCAGGTCCTCCTCGGGGGGGAATTTATTGCAGCTGAGCTCCAGGGTGATTTCAAAGCAGTTGGTGTAAAGGTAATTGAAGTCCTGCATGCCTTAAAGGAGAGAAAGAGCCTATGGCCAGGCCCACAGGGAACACAAAGCCCTTTTCCCTCCCCATCTGTGTCCCAGAGGTATTGGCCCATATCTGTCTTTACCAGAACAATCCTGCTCTCCCTTCTTTTGCAGGTGCAGCCTTCTTTCCTTTGAGCACAGGAGCAGCTCTTGCTCCCCTCTGTGCAGTCTCATCCCGTTGTGGCTGTCACGCTTTCCTTCAGGCAGATCTTAATTTCTCTCACTTCAGAAGCTCAAGGAGGCTTCACACCTCAGGGCCTATGCTTCCCTTTCCAGCTACTCTCTACTTATTTATTACCTAATTGCTGATTTTCAGTTTCTTCATTTACAGGATTGTTCATGAGCCAGCAGCTCATGACCTAAGAAATCTTTTTCCTATATCCACAGTTTTGGACCTTAATGGAGTTGCCTCACAGTATTCTTGACACGGCAACAGACTAATGCTTCTTTACTCTGCTAACACGTGGCAGATCTCTGCCGACCCCAGATTTTGCTCTCTCGCAAGCCTCCTCCAGTTTTCCTTGTCCCTTCTGACACCAGCACAGCATCTAGCAACGGTCACAGTCCTGCCACAGCACTTCCTGTACTCCCACCCACCCCGTCCCCAGCTTTCTCCTCTCCCCTCACTGCCTTTCTGCAGCGGTGCTCTCCTTACCTTACCCAGCCCTTACCTTTGCTGAGCGAGTACCAGGAAGCCCCGTTCGTGATGCCATCGGCAAAGTAGTCCCCGCAGTTCCAGCCTCGGTGCATCCAGCCGTGGGCGTACGAGTAGGTCTTGGCCAGCTGCGGAGAGAGCACCCGGCGGCTGGCAGCCCTGCTGGCTGGCTGCTGCCCTGTCACTGCCAGCTCTGGGGCAACATCCCTGCTCATGGACAGTCTTAACTGGGACGGGTGGGAGGGAAGCCAGAGAGCAGTCCAGCTCCCACCTTTTACTGCCATGAAATCCAACCCAAGGGGCTAGGACCTTTAAGAGATGTAGGCAGATGAAGGAAGAAGAGCAGGTAGTGGACAAGCTGGAGGCTTGCTGGTACCACAAGGCTTCTGCCTTGCTCCTGCGGACACGGAGGGAATGGTAGGTGCTGGGCCAGCCCAGAGGTGCTCAGCCCAACCGTGCAGCCCCTCGGCAGCAAACTGCACTAGTTGGGGGAGCTGTGCCAGGAAAAGTAACCCCTATCATCCTGATGCAAATATCATTCATATCTATCAGAGAAATCTATAGTAGGAAAGGGTTTGGGCAACTTCTGTTTCTGGAACCTGTTTGTTTATTGCTGTTATCAAAGATTACTGATTGTTTTTAGACATGAAGGCAGGTTCAAAACTGGGACAGTGGATCCAAAGCCTGTCCTCTGCATGAGACCAAGTTTAAGACAGAGCAGGGTTTGCATTTACTAATGCAACCGCTACACCCTTGTACTGTTGTTCAAATGCTGGTGTAATCTCATCCTGTCAGCAGGGAAACAGTTGCCTCACAGCATTTCTGACCTCTGAACCTACGTGGGGATCATTAGAGATTCCCTTGACTGCAGCCTCCCTACATCTGGGTCTGAGAGCAGCCCCGATCACAGCAGGCCCTGGCAAGCCCCTCCATCGCCGATGCTTCCAGAAACGGCTGAACTCCAGCTCAAACTTATTTTTCTCATTAACTGTTCTAATACAAGCTTACTTTTTCCTTGTGCAGGATTCCTACATTTCCTAGTGGCAGCAGTGACTGAAGACACTGTTTTCTGGGACATTTTAATAATGGAGAAAAACCACAGACCTCAGCTAGCACTAGCAGGATCAGCACCATGTACTGAGGCTTTCCATGATATCTGTGCATGTTCTTGGTGCTCTCCTCCTTCATCTGTCTGCATTTCTAGAAAAATTCCCATCTCCACCTTGTCGGGTCTGTGGAAGAGCCCTTGCTGGTGCGGGCCCTCGCTCACCTTCTGGAACAGCTTGTCGTCAGGGGTGGGTGTGTTAACTGTGCGCCGGTGGCTCCTGAACCGCGTGTCCTGAGACTTGTCATAGGGGTAATTTGCCACCACGGCTCCACCGTGCAGATTGGCTGAGAGCACAAAATTGTAGTTGCTGATCCACTGAATCACAGCCAGCGTCTCCGGCTCCACCTGCGAGAAGAAGAGGGCTCATGAGAGCAAAACTGCAGAGACAAAGCAGGGGACAGGGAGGCAGGCTCAGCTGTCCCTGGCAGGCTGTGGCATGATCAGCCATCTCAGATATGTCCCCAGCCATTTGCCTGCTTAAGCCTTTGCACTTGATGGAGGTGTGACCTGTGATACAGGGCAGAAGCAGGATGTTTCTCTGCATGCACAAGCTGTATGCAAGCCAAAGGAGAGAAAATATCTTTTGGGTGCTGGGCTACTACAGGAGCATGTTGTAGTGCTCCCAGCATCCCAGACTGGTACCTGACTTTTCCAGTTGTCTGGCAGAGGGATGTGGTGGTTTGGCCCGCTGATATCCCCGTTGTAGTACATGAAGGTGTTGAGGTCAGGGAAGTTGCGGTTCAAGTCCACTCCGTTGGCGTTGTTCCTCCCAGTCAAGTACCCGATGCTGTCCGGGCCCTGCAGGGCAAAGGTGTATCAGCCTGGTGAGTATCAGCCCCAGGCTGGGCGTCAGAGCTGCAGAGCCCAGCTGTGGTAACGGCTCTCCAGTGGCCTTGGGTCACAACATGTGCGTTATTGCTGGCAGGAGAATAAAGAATATTGGTCCTGACAGTCAATAACAATATCTCCAGTTTTGAGGGTCACAGAGCAAGGCACGTGCCAAATAAACAGTACGCCTCAGAAGAAACAGCCTTGGACAAACTGTCTCCTGTAGGGCTGGGGACACGAAGGAAAGGGCTGAGTTTGGAGGTGTGGAGGCTGGAGGTTTTCTGCCACATGCAGCCATCTTGTCCCATCTGCTCATGACGGTGGCATTCATGTGCCTTGTCCGTGCTGGTCTTGTCTGCCACTGCCATCAGGGTGCTTCAAGTGCTTTGGACCTGGCATCCTGGGCTTGCATGTGGTAAACTGGACCCAGGTCCACCCAGGGCAGGACGTGGGAGATGAGGAGCAGAGAGGAGGCCAAATTCAGCAAGGAGAGAAGGGACGCCCCCTCCCCTGGCAGTCGACGACAGGGAACCCACAGGAGCCCATGTTTTGAGGGGCTTCCCCCCCCCAGCCCAAGTGGATGAGGTGATCCCTTGCCTGGTACCTGCTTGGCAGCCACTTCGTAGCCGTCAGGGTTCATGGAGGGCATGATGTGGATGCGCGTGTCGTGGATGAGGCGGGTGACCCGCTCGCTGCCTCGGCGATACTCCTCGCACAGGAACTCAGAGAGCTGCAGCAGCAGCTCACGGCCCAGCACCTCATTCCCGTGCATGTTCCCAACATATTTGAACTCCGGCTCCACTGCAGAAAGCAAGAGAGCAGTGGCATCATCAGCAGGGGCCCAGATGAAAAAAAAAAAAAAAAAAAAAAAAAAAAGCCAGTTCACAGAATCACATAATGGTTGAGGTTGGAAGGGACCTCTAGAGATCATTTAGTCCAACCCCTCGCTCCAGCAGGGACACCTAGAGCATGTGGTACAGGGTGGCATCCAGGCGGGTTTGGAAGATCTCTGACTTCAGAGCAGGAGACTCCACAACCTCTCTGGGCAGCCTGTTCCAGGGCTCTGTTAGCCTCACATTAAAGAAGTTCTTCCTCACATGGAGGTGGAACTTCCTGTGTTTCAGCTTGCACCCATTACCCCTTGTCCTGTTACTGGCCACCACGGAGAAGAGTTTGGCTCCAACCTCCTTACATTCACCCCTCAGGTACTTGCACATGTTGATCAGATCTCCTCTCAATCTGCTCTTCTCTAGCCTAAACAGACCCAGCTCATCTAGCCTTTCCTCATACAATAGATGCTCCAGTCCCTTAATCATCTTCCTATTCCTTCATATTCCTGCCATAGAGAGTCAAGGGACCCTCCAGTAAAATGGTGTGAAATGTCCCTTTCACTTGCAAAATGTAAACAGGGAAACAGCTCAGCCCTTTTACGGACTACCCTCCCTGTCACCCCAGGATGCAGAAGCAGCCCAGGCTTGGCACTGAGTTTGCCTTTGGAATAAGCATGAGGATTTTGGGTGTTTCTGATATTCCTGGGCTGGGGAGATGCAGTTCCTGGCCAGGGAACACTGGCCAGTCAGGTGTATGGCTGCTCCAAGCCCGGTGCTGAGGAGGCCTCCAAGGCACATGGTGGAGAGGACGGATCATTCACTATCGTCTCTGACCTTGGTGGTTTGCACTGCTTACCCCCATGCCACATTCCCGGCTCCACAAGCTTTAAGGAGCTTTAGGTTCCTCTGAAGGACACGATCAATCCCTGGCTGTGGGCGAGTCCAACCTGTCACTGGAAAAGCACGTTCTCCCCTGGTGCTGCTTTTCAGCCCTCTGACTCTTGTGCCTGGTGCCTCTCCTTCAGGACACGCACACAAGAGCCTGAAGAAGCCCTGGGCAGCTGGGGTGCTGAACAGAGATTAAACTATCCCTTAGGAAGCTGCGGTACAATGGAAAAAAAAGTCTCTTTCCACTGACTTTTCTAAAATTAGGCCTTGAAATACTGATTTAGAAACTGCAGGCAAACTACGAATGCGCAGAGCAGCATTCACTACTTTGCCAAGGAGAGGCAGCATGTGAAGGGTGGGTTAAGCTTCCCCAACCCAGGCAAGCTAAGCTTTTGAGGCAGTCACTTGGGAAATAAAAAAAAGGACTATTACAGACTGGAATCAGCATTACTAAGAGCAGAGGTAGCCCCGGCATGCAGTTAAAAGGGAGTCTAAGTCTCAAATAGAAGACGAAATAGGGTGACTCATGATGAGGAGAGCGGTGGCAACACCCAGCCCTGCTGCAATGTGTGGTGCCTGCGTGGTCTGAGAAGGGCGACCTGGGAGGGTGCCCAAGGTAAAAGGCACCACGGCTCCACTAGACAGATGCCTGTTGGATATGATCCTCCTCCTGCTTTCGCCGTGCAGGGAGCAGGCAACGTTTCCAGACATGCTAAATCCAGATTCTAAAATATTTCTAATTCAGCCAAAGGATTTTGCTTTTCCACGTCTTTTGCTTATGACCTGCTGAGTGCTGTGGCTCAACAGAGGCAGGCAACATGTGTTGACTTGGTTAGATTTCAGGAGAAATGAATGCTGATTTAATTAAGTAATCTAGTTATTAATTGTATAAAAAAAATACCCTGATGATATGTGCAACCTTTAAAAAAAAATCTCTGCAGGGACTCCCTCACCTCCGCTTTGTTGGCAGGACTTGCCAGTCTTTTTCAGCTTGCAGGCCCATAAATATTACCCACATGGACACAGAAACCCTAGTGATGGTATCCTAGTCCACTGGCTATAGCCTTGCTTTTCATAGTTTCTTTCCACAGCCTCCAAAAGGAATCCACAGGTTCCCATAGCCCTCATACCACAAGCGGAACATGTCGTGCTTTGAGGATGGCCCGCAAAGATATAAGAAATCCAAGCTGCCACCATATCATGCCCCTGCTGCTACCTGGCCACAGGGCTACTGGCGCAGATTAGGTCAAGCTGAGCTTGCCTTGGACTAGGAAAGAGCTAGGTCACTTCCCAACCCCTTTCCATCTGATTTTCTGCTGTTTTTTAAGTCAGAAATCCAAGGGAGGAGTATCCAGCACCCCTTGTTCTTTCCTTTCTCCCAGTGAGAAGGGAGTCACCCTCAGCACCTGACGTTTTTGCTGCATGGAGCGGGTGTGGGCAGCGACTCGCTTGGCGGGGCAGAGCCCATTGCACAGCCCCTGCGGCAATGCCGGTGGCTGCTGGAGGGGAGCCGCCATCCCCGTGCCCCGGTGGCTGCTGAAGGGGAGCCGCCATCCCCGTGCCCCGGCTGCTCTCCCCTGCCCGCCCCGGCCCCAGGGTGAGCACCGCAGCCCCGCGGGCACAGCCGGCGCTGGCATGAGCACCGCGTCCTGCTCGCTCCCGCAGCGCTGCCGGCGTTTTTCCGCGCGGCTCCGCAGCAGGTTGTGCTCTGCGCTGCCCCGGCTTGTCAGACCCCACTTGGAACTGCGCCAGCTAGCACGCCAGACTTCGCAAGGGCAACAAGCTCCCAGGAAAAGGAGGTAGAGACGAGGTTTAATCTCTTCCAGCAGGTGCAAGGAGGGTACAAGAGAGCCCCGGGCATCGCCCTGGCTCCCTGGACCGGAGCTGCATGAGGCTTGGCAGGGCCACGTGGCGTTGCTGACACCGGCTGCCTCAGGTGCTGTGTGGCCCGGCCAGGCTGGCGGGGTGGCCTGAGCCCGATGCTGGCTCAGGACACCGGGGCAGGCTGTCGCTTTGCTGTGGGGATGGGAGGTCGTACACTCTCCTTGCACTGCTGTGCACCCTCCCGCCCGCGTGTCTCTCCATCCCTGCCTGTGTTTTGGGAGGGAGTGGGTGGCATGGGAGGCGCTGAGCCAGTGACGTTGGGCACGGGATGAGCCTGCTGCAGCACGTGGTGCCTGCATGGTCCGAGCTGGGACACAGTGATATCCCAGGGCAAAAGTTCCTGCAGTGACGAGTTTAAAAAATGGAGCTCAGCGCAAAATACCTGCCTGGGCCAACTAGAGCTCGTGCCCATGCAGTCTGAGCACGCAGGTGCGTGTGCCCGTCCCTGAGCTGGCTGCGAGTCCCCACCTGAACCGCCGGTCCCCTGGCTCTACTCACAGGGCTCGTGGATCCCCGGGAAGTCGCTGAACTCCAGCACATAGAGATGCCGTCCTTCGACGCTGCGGCCAACGCTGTAAATGCGGGTGACGTAGGGACACTCGTTCTGCACGCGGAACAGGGCCTGCACCATCTCCTCGTAGCGGTGGTGGAGGAAGCTCAGGGCGGCCCCCACCTCCAGCAGCAGCAGGACTCTCAGCAGGGGCCAGAGCAAACGAGCCATCCTCCCGCTGCCGGGACCGTGGGGCTCCCTTCCCGCCCGGAGCTAAAGTGCAAACTCCAACCAGCTCTTTCCAGTTCCCCCGCCAAGTGCCAGCCCACTGCACCTGCGGGCGGGGGGCCGCGGGTGGGAGCGCGGAGCCGGCGAGAGGGCTCTGCCTGGGGCCCGGCGGCCCCGCGTGCAGGAATGCTCCGCGGCGGGAGCAGCCCTTGCCCGCCCTCGCGCTGCGACCGCCGACGAAACCCGTCTCGGAGAGTTTCACTGGCTCCAGTTCACTTATTAACCGGGTAGTAAACAGGACCCCGAAGCTGCTGGCTGTCACTGCAGAGGCAGCGCAGGGCTGGAAAACTGGCTGCCGCGGGCTTCGGGGCTGCCAAACGCACAGGAACGCACGAGACAGCGGTGCAGCCTCCTGCCAGCGCAGCCGCCAACAGGAGAGCCAGGGAGACCTCGGGCCGCAGGGTGCCTTGCTGGAAATGGGAAAGGCCCGGGGGGGCAGCGCTTTGGGGCCATGGGTCTCATCCTGGCCTCTGAGGAACCGCGGAGCCTGTTTCTTTCCCCCGCCATGCCCCGCAGGCTCCGCTCCTCGCTTGCTCTCCTGCCCCATCTCCTGGGGAAGGGAAGGAGATGGTGCTCCAGGAGGCGGCTGCCTCAGCCCTCTTTGCCTGCCCAGGCCCTTCTCTCTGAGGCTCAGTGCTATGAGGGGTGTGGGACACCATGGGGCTGAATTTCAGAGCCAGTGGCTGAGCAGGTCCCACATGGGCTCCAAGAGGCAACATTATGGGGTGACTGGCAGCAGAAGAGAGTTCAACAGTCCAAAAGCAGCAGGTGCTTTGGCCTGGCCACGGTGGCCAGTGAGCTCTTCCTGCCATAGTTCTGCACCATGAGCCGCAGGTTCCTCAGGGTGCTCAGCAGCCGCCTCCCCGCTGGCCTCCCTGCAGCTCCCTCGTAACCCTCCACAAGGGTTTATTTGGCCTCCTCTTCCCCACTACTGTCCATCCCAGGGGTATGTAGGGGTACCTGCTCTGCATGTCCACCTGGGTCTGCCATCCTGTCACTGCTTCCTCCGAAGAACAGGGGTAAAACCAGGGGTTCCCTGTTTGTAGCCCCCAAAGGCAGCAGTGTAAGCTGGGCATCAGAGCAGGGCATCAGAGCAGGGCAGAAGACCTCCTGTCCCAGCACAGTGAGTACTTGCACTGGGCTCCCACCTCCCACTCTCCTGTCATTTATGCCCTCTTTCAACAGGAAAAAAAAAAAAAAGGCTTTAAAAGTCCTCTTTTTGAAGAGCTATTTTCTACAATCAGAAAAAAATAACATATAAAGATAGCAATAGCCACAGTCTAAGTATATAAAGATAGCAATACCTATGCTAATGCCTTCTCCCAGTTAAACTCCATCCCACAAGATCCCCGCTTGTCAGTCAGTCCTGGCACAGCAAGCCTCAGGGGTAGGAGCTGCACTGCACCCCTCTTAGCTAACGAGAAATGGTGCTGGAATGCCAGCTTCTCCAGCACTTGTAGGAGAGCAAGGAAAAACAGCGAAGGCCATGGAAGGGCATGGCAAGCACGAGTATGGCACGGCAGTTGCCATCCGGAAGGTGAAGAAGGAAAACGTTAGTGTGGAGACATGTTGCAGAGAAACCCTGCACCGGGTTTGCTTTCAAAGCGTCCGTGTGGATACCCTGGCAGCTTGCTCAGCG
Organism: Tinamus guttatus; assembly: GCF_059628265.1. Lineage (NCBI taxonomy): Eukaryota > Metazoa > Chordata > Aves > Tinamiformes > Tinamidae > Tinamus > Tinamus guttatus. The sequence continues at coordinate 7,429,279 of NW_028288848.1, forward strand.
GGGGCGAGCACAGCTACGTTGTCTGCATGAGAAGCTGCGGCGGGCGGTATTTCTGAGCCGTGACATCCCACGCGCTGGTGGGAAACCCTCGCCTCACTCACGTCACCGCCGCGGGGTTGCTAAGTTCCCGGGGAGCCGCTCTCCACGCAGCTCTCAGCAACCAAGGCGACGCACAAGCGGTGGGCAGGTTTCCAGCGCTGGCTGGTGAGACTTGACAGCCGGGGAGTGCTAGATAAGGCTGTAGTAAAACAGCACCAGCCCCGCGCTCCGTCTCTCCCTCCCCTGCCTCCTCCCACGCTGCTTTCGGGGGCCTGTGACAGCCACTGGCAAAAAGTAGAGCTGCAGGGCTGCCAAGGGGCACGGGAAAACACTCTCTCCCTATGGAGACAGAGCAACCCTGCTGCGAGAAAAGACGAAAAAGATGTGGAGGAATGTTATAGCCTAATAAGGAGCTGTGAACAACATTCAGGGTGGTAGGGGACAGCATCTAAAGCATTAGTAGGCTTGGAGAATGACGATTACCTGCAACATGATGGAGGCATCTCTCTATCACGTAGCAGGTTTAAAGCAAGCCAAAGAAAACATGTCTGCACACAGCACATGATGGAATTACCTTGTAAAGGCTGAAAGTTACTAATCGCTCTAAGAGAAGGATCATGTCTCCTTTCCCAAAGTTCCCACCTAAATCATCACGCACAGCCGGAGACGAGCACCAAAGCATGGGTGCCTGGCCTGGCCATGCAAGGTCTAGGAAAACAACATGCTAATGAAGTCTTAAGCCAATAGCAATTTAAGATAGGTAAAAAAACAGAGGAAGACAGAAACAAACAACATGGGACTTAAGCTCTTAGAAAGAGCACAGGAAGTAAACAAAGACTTAATTTGGAAAATGCAGTTAATACATCTGGGACAGATCATCCAACCCCTCCCAGATGTTCAAAGATGGAAAGACCTTGAGGCAGAAAGAAATGAGAGCAAGAGCAGGAATGTGCAGTGCCACAGCAGCAGGAGTGAGAGGAATGTAAATGCAAGCCCCGGGCTCCCCCTCGCAACACATTTGCTTGCTAAGGCAGGAGGTCACAGGCAGGAAGGAGACGATCCCTTCAGAGCCAACATTGGAAAGACTCCACCTGGTGCATTAATTTTAATTCTGACCATATTGTTAGAAGAGAAAGGCTGGAAAATCTGAGGAACTTTAAAGTTAGGAGCCATAAAATGAGCATTTTGGGGAGTGTGCTTTAAAAATACGCACACACGTATGTGCAATGTTTGTCTTGGCTAAGGTACAGCTGTGCATGCACATGGCTGTACATCCCTAGGCCCAAGGGACGGAGGCCCCACACCCTTCTCCTGTTTATGGTAGGGTTGCAACCCTGCTGTGAAGCCAGGGGTACCGGCTCTGGGTGAGGGAGTGAGAGGGGGTCAGAGGACCTCAGTCTTTTCAGTGCGTGATGGTGGAGAACATGAGTGTGCACAATACCTCGGGAGACATTCCCAGGGAGGTCAGGGAGAATTCAGTGAAGGAAATGGGATTTGGACATTAGCAGCCTTCCTAGGAAGGAGACTGCCCCCAAGGGGTGTCCAAAAGGAGAAGGGGCACACTGCCTTTCCTTGCCAGGAGGGGATGCTGCCCATCCACCAGGAATTAAAAAATCTGGAATGGAAAGGATAGCAGGAAACCAGCAAAAGGGGAAATCCTGTCTCAAGACTTTTCCATCCTTTATGCCAAAATCTGTACTCCACTATTGGCAACGTCCCAATCTATGGAAAACAGTGAGAAAACTTTGCTGGCATCAGTTCAGAAGTCTTTATTGTGATAAGAATACAGAGTTATGTGTGCATCAAAACAAAGATCTGTTCCATGAGGGCTGAGCTGCCGAGAGCAAGCACGAGGCCCGAGTGACAGGAGGCCCGGGCGGCTGTCCTCAGCATGATTCCCTCTGCTCCATGAAGCAAGTGCCCCTGGCAGCCCCAGACAAGCTCTTCAGCCCTGCTACACATCGAGAAGCTCTCAGAGCCATGGCACAGCACAAGATGAGCCCCTACCAGCACCAACGTTACCCAAAAAGCATCTCCCTGCAGCCAATGAGGACTCCACTTCCATTCCATGTGCTTTGCTCGCAACAGTGAATTCAAGTCATCAGGGTGGTTTTGCTGTGCTTTGCAAGAGGGCTAGAGAAGTCAGAAAGGCTGGCTGGGGAGGTGATTGTGTAGATCTTCTTGCAGGCACTGGCCACTTTCTACAAAAGGTATGGGAGTGCTGGAGGAACCCAGCATTTTCTGGGTTCCTTCAGAACTTTCTCTTCTTCCCTCCACAAAAAATCTCAGCCCAACTTCAGCTTTTCCTCAGCCCTCATCCCTGGGTGAGGGGGAGAAGGGAACAAGCTTGTGGAAGTCACCAAGCCCAGCCACAGGTTGCTCCTGGAAAGCTGTCAAGCCCCACCCAGGGAACATTCCTGAAAAGACAGCCAGAAGCTAGAGACATCAGGGCCTCACATCCCTCAGGAAACTCATCCCAAGTCTCTGCAGGCTCTTGCAGGGCCTCCTGCCATGAGACACAGAGACAGGAGAGACCATGGAAGTCCAAGTGGTCTAGATTCTAGACAACCCAGAGGACTTGGTTGACATATTCATAAGACAAAACACATGGTGTTAAAGGACTTCTTAATCCAGAAGAACAAAACTGTACCAGAGCCAGAAGCTATTAAACAGAAATAAGGCACAAATAGTTACCAGTGAGGCAGATCAACAGCATTAACAGGAAATGGGACACTATCTTACTGTTCTCTGGCATCCCTGGAAAAATCCACTCCTTTTATGGTCTTGAGTCAACATCTGAGTCCAGTGCAACACAGGAGTGACTTTTTATTAAATTGGACACTTAGACTCTTTGGCCTGGGGTAAGCTCCTTAGATAACACCAAGTCCTGCAATTGCAGAGAAGAAAAATCACACCTTCTGCTGGAAGGGTTCAAGTACAGCTAGTTATACAAACTATGGCAGGATGCCTTTAGTCAGCCAGTCCTGGAGCCTTAATCATGTCAAATGAGTTTTAAAAGACACCTCTGGTATCTCCTTAGGAAAGATTGTCTCAAATTTGGCCTGAAATGACAATGTTTAAGAAAAACAGTAATAGTTATATTCTTTACATTTATCTCAGTTTGGGGCCTTTGAGCTGCACTTAAGTCACAATTTACAAAGTGCAGATTCTATTTGTTTTGAAACTGGACAGAGAAGGAAGGTGGGAAGGAAAAAGCAGAGACAACAGCTGATCATTTGACTCTAGAATCTCGGGTTAACAATACCATGGTACTGTCAGGAGAATCGCTCATAAAGCTGTTCTCTCAGGTTCTATATTTGACCTCTTTTCCTTTAGCATAAGCCTTTCCTGGGCACCAGGAGAGATACTTTCCCTCCACATCTGTTTCTACATAGACTTTCCTGCATCAGTTTCAGGAATTTCCCAATGGATCTGCCAGTTCCAGGACCACAGACAACTGGCTAGCACTAGCAGCTCTCAGCTGCCGAGAGACACTATCACTCTGTACTTTTCTTATATTTTTCAGACACCAAGAAGGATCTGCCTGCTGGCAAGAAGAACTTTTCCCGGGTACACACTCTGCTTACGGAGGTTCATTAAATAAGGAAGAAAGCATGTGACAGGGAATGAGTTAGGAGGAGGGCTGGAGCGCAGTCTATCAGAAGAGCTCGCTGGGGACTGAAGTAGCTCTGATCGCACTCATATCCTTCCAGCCTTAACCAAAAATACCATTAATCTCTCAGGTAAGTACCTTTGCTTAAAAAAACATAAAGGAGACTAGTTCCAGATGAATCTCAAGGTCTCAATATATTTGCAGATAAACCAAAACCTGGTAAATGGATAAACAGTATGTGGAAAGATCATGTGCGGGTTGACATGGATCACTAGCTTAGGGCAATATTCTTTGAATAGCAAGCGTTTCAGTACAGCCACTTGGAAGGCAAAATATCTCAGGTTAAAAGATAACACTGCAAGGCAGTGGCTGCTCTGGAATGCTACGGCACAGGAAAAGGCCTGGTGGCAATAGTTAAGTTGAACAAAATACCCCACATGAAACATTCACTTAAGAGAAATCTGACCCTGAGCTATATGAAGAGGGGACACATCATTAACAAATGGTATTACTTCTATATATGCTATTACAAAGTTTACTACCACTTAACTGCTGCACACTTTGGTATCCAAACTTCAGAAAGTTATCAAATTTTCAAAAAAAAAGTTGAATCAAGAGCTACAAGAGAGGTCAGGACAAAGCACTTTACAGACTGAAGGTCAATCAATTTAATATGATACGATGATAACTTGCAAGCACCAACAAGAAAAAAAAAGGGGATAGACTTTCATAGCAAAGACTTACTCAGCTTTTTGAAATGTGCTGATCAAGATCCAATAGCAGCTGAAACCAAACAGATCAGAAGAAATTACACAGATTTTTTGGAAGAACAGTGAACTGCCCATACATCTTACCAAAAAACAGGGTAAGAGATTTTTCCCTTGCTTTCATGACCTTCAATAAGTTAAAGCTCCTGCTTCTAGATGTAAAGCAAAAGTGGCTGGGGGAGTCTGGCCTGTACTTCACAGGGGAACGACTTGGGTGAGCACAAAAGCCCTGAGTTCCACCTGTGCTTGCTGAAAGAAGGTTTTTGAGTGCATGTTCTCCTCGACCCTTCTGCAGCTTTTGCCTGGGGAAACAGGTGGAGGTCTTTGTTTGCCATTCCTTTTTTCCCCTCACAATACCTGCTTTCTTTGGGCCTCTAGCCCAGATTATTAGGAGAGGGAGAAGTTTTCTTGGGAGGTAAACAGGCACCAGTGGTTTCTGAGCATTATAAACAGGGATTTCCAGCTTACCTCTTCTCTTTTTCTTGGACCAGAGGATGGAACAATGGAAGTGGTTGTATAAACCTGATCACTGGCAACCCCCTACTTGAATGCTAGAAGATGGACTGCAGTATGTGAACCTATGAGCCCCAGGACTTATGAGATGTTAATTTTAAGCTAAGCAAAAAAAAAGGGGGAGGGGGAATTTTCACTCATTTTGCTGATGTGAAGAGTTAATCTGTGATTTTTTTTTCTGTGCTGGTTAACTGCTGCCAGATGTCCTTTTTTTAAAAAAAAGGAACATGACCTAATAAACATATTCCCTGGATCATAGGCTGATATATGATCAGCGCAATAAGACAGGATGGCTTTTCTGAGTATGCACCTTGGCATGCTGATAGGACCAGGTGTACATGCTAGCTACTGGTCTGGGATCCTTGGCCAGTATGAGTCGTTCCTACAAAAATCCGAAATGCCTGTCAGGAAGCTCATGTCTTTATGTATACAACTGTCCTTATGGCTCAGTATAACAGCGAGCCTGCTTTGCTCCAGCAGCAGCATCAGGAAGAGATGGGAAATAGGCTTCCTACCACATGTAAAAGGAACAGACACCTGCCCAAGCGCCTGAGACTGGTGGCCATGAGCACACATGGTTCCTCCATCCTTCTTGCACCAGAGCGGCACCGAGGAGCACAGCCAGCCTCTGTGGGGTCAGCTGGACACTGTCCTCAGCTGGTGGAGCTGTGAGGGCCACGGGCATGGGGAGGTGAGCCAGGGGTGTGCTAGCACCAACTGTCCTGGAAGGGCTTTAGGGAACTGCTTCATTGGAGGAGCCAGGTCACCCTATGTGCGATTGCTTCCAAGAACTCAGCGGCACATGCGACCCTGAGATTACACCTGCAGGAGCATTGGCTCCCAACGATTGCTGCCGCTCTTATCTTTATACTGCTGTGAGCAAGGCAAAAAACAACGAGTGGCAAAGTTTGAGTGAATGAAAGTAGGACCCAGTCAAGAAGGCGACGACGCCAGGTTGTCCATCCTTGGCAGAGTGCGGTGGCGAGCCTGGTGTCCCAACATCTGTCAGTGCAAGTGTGAGTCAGGAGAAATCAATGCCCTCGTACACAGTCAGCAGCTTCAGCGAGAGGCAAGAGGGCTCTGCAGTACAAGGCCAGCTCTGCAGGGTTGCTCCGAGACCTGCCCAGCTGGATTGCCATGGTCCCTCTCCCCCCACAGTGCTTCCTACACAATCCCCTTCTGCAGGCACTTGGGCTTGTGGAAGAGTAGCCAGGCAAGTACGAGCACGGCGACCAGCACTAGGGAGCAGAGCACCATCAGCCCCACATAGCTGCTGTGGGAAAGAGGGGGCACGGCAGGCTCCTCTGCAGGGATCATGTTGGTCAGGTTCAGCATATAGCCCAGGGTCCAGCCCGCATCACTGCTGCCGATCTGAAACGGGAGAGGAGCAGGATCAGCATCAGAGGAGCAAGGGCCACCCCCTGTAGAAGAAGGGTCAGGACATACAGCAGAGGCTGTGAAGAGTTGCCTCCACCAAAAAACACACCTTCCCAAGGAAGTGGATTCTTTGCCAGTTCTCTTCAGTGAATTCATAGCCATTTTGCAGGAGGGAAAGGATGTAGGTCCCAGAGAAGCAATATTCACTCAGATACTTTTCTTTTACTTGATGATATTCTGGTTTCACCTAGCAAGAGAGAAGTCAGTAAGCAGTTTTCTCAGAGCTCTGATTTGCATTTGAGTATTCTCAGGAGGTGCTGAGGGGAATCTTCCTACTCATGCCTAGGAAATTACCACCAACCCTTTGGTCTTACGGAAAATACCAGCAGCACTGGCCATATGGGATTTCTAACCTGTCACAGAGGCAGTTCCAGCTGCTGCCAGAAGTTTTACTCACCTCCTGCCATGGCCGGGCACAGAAGCTCTGAATAGCACTGGCCACTCTGTCCAGAGGAACAGGGCTTTTTTCGTTTGTCAGGTTCAGAAAGTTCATCACAAAGTAGAAAGCAGAAAAAGCCTGAAGGAGAAAAAACATTTTAACCTGACAGGACCAGAGCACTGGCAGGCCAGTGGAAGTTCCACAGCAGAAAGGAGTTTTTTTGAGGAGATGCAGAAATACAAGAAATGCATGCAGACACACCAAAGAAGATATATTTTAAATATTTCCAGACACACTGCTCAGAACTGATGACAGTTAAGGACAGAAGAAAGAACTACTTCACTCTCCACAATATCCTGAAGCACGCTGGTAAATCTCCTCTCTACGCGCTGGTGCCATAACCTAGTGAATGCTCCTCGCCCTCACAACTGCAATCCCATTTTGACAGCTGCTGAGATGAATGTGCAACCAGTATTACTACAGTCAGGATAGGCGACAGTCTGAAAGGACTAGACATGATCCCAACTGATGATTCAAAGTCCAAATAACCCATCTGTGACCATGGCCAACAGCTGATATGTAAGAATGAGTTTATGAACAAAGCACGCAAGTATTAACCCTCTCCCCCCAGCTATTCCTTCCCAATCACTCAAAGACTTGCAGCTCTCAGTGTAATAGTGTTGAGCATGACGTGTGTTCAGTGTGTGCACTGTCTCCTCATCATGTCTCAGAAACAGAAGGCCTGGTTTCAGTAAGATACCCTTCTGGATGAATTTCAGATCAGGAACCACTTTGTATTCATGACACAAGGCTTGCAGGAGCACTGTATCACTGCCCACTGCAAACTCTCCTGCCTTTGGTGCTGGCCATTGGGAAAGACTCTTTGAAAATTAAATCAGTAAATAACACATGCCAAGATGCCTAGAGAAGATCGCTTAAAATGAGCAGCACTGCTAGGCTGATACTGCTACTCAGGTAGCCCTAGTAAGCTCTGTCCTCACAGAAAGTGCAGGGCTACTTTTGTAGTTACATATCCAAAAAGCCATCTCATAAATGGCTTCCTGCCCCAGCCATGGAGAATACACTCTAACATTACTCTGAATTTCTGCTCTTCTGATATTCTGGGTTATAGAGAGCTGAAGAATGCACAAACTCACCCCAAAATCCCCCTGTAATGGAGGTAGGTATATACCATTGAAGGAGCAACTGGAGTAAGGACAGTTGGTTTTGTTAAAAAGATTCTGGATGTTTCTTCGGCACTTTTGATAATCTCCTTCTCCCTGGATGTGCAACTGGTTGAAAGGAAGTTGCTTTTTCTCAGCAGATGTACAAGGGTTTCTGAAGAAGTCACTTATATTTATAGTCCGCTGATACCCCTGGTGAAAGCATGGATCAAGGAGGCTGCTGTTCTCAATGGTCTGTAAGAAAAACCCAAGAATTACCTTCCACCCTAGAGTAACACTTGGGTGGGTGTCCACAGGCCCTTGTCACTGTGTGTCACACCAAGATACGCATGTCAGGTCGAAGTGGTAAGGATGACTTTAAGACATTAGCTGCAATTTGGGAAATGTGGGTACTACTATTTATTTTAGCACAGTCTCCCTACAGTACCTTTGCCAAGGTTCCTATTCCTATAGTAATTGGGAAATTACTTCCAGCCATACTATCTGAAGTTGCTGTGTATCTGGGATTCCCAGAGATGGTGAAAACTCATCTCCCCTGCATACTTCAGTTGAGCACAGTTCTCCTGTTATCCTGTGCCCAAGAATCATGGCACCACAAATCAGTAGTACTTTTGAAACATCTTCATTGATGATCTCCTTGAGCTTTTGCCCTAGTCTTTATGGAGGTGGATGACATTTCCCAAATGCAGTCTAAAGGATTAGACATTTAGCTGGGATAGAAGAACTTGTGCCAAAGCAGTACGGCAAAGCTGGGGGCTCCAGGATCTCCACCTGCAACCACAGATGTACTTGCCTGTAGGTCCCAGGCCAGTTTCTGCTGCAGAGCCTGGTCTTTCCCATAGCAGAGGAAGCTGTGTGTGTACACTTTGTAGTCCTTGCCATAGAGTCGGAAATGCAGCCAGCTCTCTGGGGACTCATAAGGAGTCTCATCTGGTACAAAGGTGATTTGAGTTGAAGCTCCTCCAAGATCCAGTGCTCCTGATGTCTCACTTCTAGATTTCAGAATATGCAGAAGTTTTCTCCATCCGGACTTTAAAAAAAAAAAAAAAAAAAAAAAAAAAAAGAATTACAAATAAGAGGCTTGGCAGGTTTGGAAGGGACAATGTAAAGAAATAAAAAAATGGGTAAGGCAGAAGGCCTTAGGAGCAGAGAAGTAGCACAGAACACAGGAAAGAAAGGCCACAGTGAGGGGGAAGGATGTGAAGAGGAGAAAGGCAGAACAACAAGACGCAGGCTCAGAAAAACAGATGGATTGTGTTTGAGTGTTCACATGAGGATTAAGAACATATAATCTAACACAACTGTTACATGAAAAAAAGAGTCATCTTACTATTTTAGCTCTCTCAAAATGTATAAGCTCTATAATAGAGAGTCCTTGTCAAATACCAAGAAGTTCTTAGTGGAACTTTCCAGATATTTACTCAGGTGCAGAAATATTTTAGAACAGGAAGTGAGGAGGATGCCATGGGATCCATGGGAAAGATGTTGGTGTTTTATTTCAGTGCTTTAAGCCTGACTATGCTCGTGTGTCCTGACAGCAGTTAGTAAGCCGGAGCGGATGGACTGTATTTCACGATAACTGCTGAGGCAGGATGTTCAAACTCCTGGCCTCTGCTAAATGGCTTTAAAAGGAAGCTAATGATTACAACACAGTCTCACAAGGCATAGTTTACCAATTCTTGTAAGCCAGTAATTCAAATACAGACTTGGCATTGACACTGTACCTGCTTGAAACTGCCCAGCAGGTAGTTAATGGTGATCCAGCCATAGGCGCCTTCTTCCTGACCGCTGATGATTCTGGCACCCTGGAAGTTGAAGGGAGCTGAGCGTAGTGTCTTCTCTACTGAGGACAAGACTTTGTCAGCTGCATCTTTATTCTCCAAGCTGGATGAACAGAAGAAAGAACTGAGTGTCTCTGACTGCTCCCTGCAACCTATGGGCTTTACTCAGAGCAAGCAGAATGCAATCCCCCACTAAAAGTTAATGATAATAGACTAGTAAGTAGTTCATAAGGATGCATCCAGCTGTAACTGATTTAATTCCTCTCTGGATCGCACCTCATCAGCACAGCCACCATCAGCCCTAATGCTTACTGACCCCGCAACTGGAGCAGAGGCCAGAGCTCCCCAGCTCTCCCAGAGCACATGCCAACCAGGGAGCTATTCCACCATGGATATTCCTCCCAGTATTACCATCACACTTAAAGAGGTAAACCATGCCACTTACTAGCCCTAGGGAGTTTCCACTGGCAATAGACACATTAGATTAGCTCTCTGCCCCAGTCAGTAAACAGGTCTGTGACACTTCCGTAAAAATCATCAATAATTATGAAAATCCTAATTAAAGAAGGACATGTGATTATGAAGTTACCTTAGCTCTGATGTGAGCCAGGGTATGTGAGGAGTTAAAAAAAAATCTTTTACTGAACCATCTGATACAGCTGCAGAAATCAGATTTGGGCACAAAAATCCTGGATCTGGCCTAGTACTAGACTGTGGGCAATGCCTGAGCACCCCCTCAACAAGCCAGCTTGGAGACAACTACCCTTCCAGCATCTCTGCACAGCACGTGGATGCTGGTGAAAGGGGCAGAGGGGAGCAGATAGACACGGATCTGCTGGGCAAGCAGGGAAAGGCACAGGGAGACTCCGGCAGGACAGGGCAGGGGAGCAGAGGGCATTTGGTCAAAGCCTGAACTTGCAGCGTTTCCAAGTGCTTCACCCAGCAAAGGCTCAGAGCTGTGTGTTTTTGGATGGGGTTGAGCAGGTCCCAGGTGGGTGGGGGTGTTTGCTAAGAGGCCCCCGCCGGGACAGCCGCTCGGTGCTGCGCAGGGTCGTGGCCGCAAGGCTGCAGTACCTGAGAAGCCGCATGCCAGCGGTCGCGCCGAGGTAGACGGGCGTCTCCGCGTGCTGGCTGGGGGGAATCACCTCCTCAGCTCTGCGTAAGCACTGCGTCAGAGAGGGACCTGCCTTCTCGGTGGCCTGGGAGTAACCTGAGATCCCAGGGCCTGGGGGAAGAGATAAAATAATGAAAAAAAATCAGGATATTTAGTTTGACAGTCTCCAAGGACAACCCCAGAGTCCTGTATGGTAAACCTCATCACTATCAGAGGCAACAGCATCAGGTTCAACCACCATGTTTTTCTACCTTAGCCAAAGATTTATCCCATAAACTTCAATAAATTCACTAAACAAGAAATTCCTATCTCTATCATTTCTTTCCCTTCCTAAGGGCCTTTACAAACGCTACAGCATCAACCCCTTCTCTAACCAGCGCGTGGCTGGCAGCGCTCCCCACTCTGCTGCGCCAGCCCAGGCCGCGCTGCCCGCGGGAGCTGCCAGGAAGCCCCACGCGCGGGGACGGCAGCAGCACCTGGCGCTGGTACCGAGTCTGTGCAGAGCAGGCAAGAAACCAGCAACGAGGGCAGTGATGCACATTTTATACCTGCTTTTAAGCCTTCTTCAACAATATAATATCCACATAGCAGATAATTATAATATAAAAGATAATCTATTTTCTCTGCAAAAGGTGAGCAACCATGGCCACCAAGCACCATGCCTGGCTTTCACAGAGGCCTTAGCAGAGGGCAAGCCCAGTCTAGAGGAGGGAGAGCATGTTCTTTGTAGTTCTTTCCAAAAAACACTTTCTTCCAAGCATCCCAAAAGAAGGGAAAATGGAAACAACTTTCCTCTCAGGACAGGCAGGCACATACAGCTTCCAATGGAAAGCATAGGGAGATGCACCAGCTCAAAGATGCAACACTGCATCTGTCAGCCTCTTCCCCCAAGCTATCCTCTGAGCTTTTTAGGCTGCCTTATCTGTTCTTCATCCCATGTCCCTTCCAAAGCTCACTTTCCTCCTCTTACCTTCGACTTTACACACCTCCACCTGCTGCACCACTCCCGTGTCATTCTCCTTCTCTGCTGGCCAGTCGTACACATACAGGTTGGTGTGGGATGACCCCGCATCCAGCACGATTCCGTACTGCGGACGAAACAGATGCACCCTCGTATCTGAGCCACTGAATTTGCCACATGCAAGTGCTGGTCCTGCGCACGGGGGCGGGACCAGAAATAAACTCTGGCAGCTGTAGGAACATGCTGTCTCACTAGTTTTATCAGTAGCATTTCAGTTCAACATTTCCATCAAAATGATGTGAAAGGAGACAACTAGCAAAACCAGGGCTGTGAACTTATGAGATGATCACTTAAGAGACGACCCCTCGCAAGCTACATCTGGTTTTGCTGGGGAATTGTGAAAGGAAATGCTGGAGGTGCATGGAGTCAGAAAGAGAGATGAGGCAAGACCAAACAAGGACAGTGAGGTGCCCTGAAGCACACAGGCCCCTATCTCCCCGGCTTCACTTATTTTCCTGTAAGTGCCCCATCCCATAATACCTTAATATTCTTTGGAAGTGGCTTGTTTTGGGTCACTGCTACAGCAATTAAAGCGATTGCAGCCAAAGTAGAGAGAAACCCCAGGAAGAGCAGAATCTTTCTTGTCCAGGACATCTTTCGTTTGGTACCTGTGACTACAGCAAAAAAAGGGGGCTGTTAGTATCCCAGTATGCATCCTACCTCACCCCAAAGGTCTTCAGGCCTCCCATGGTCCCTTCCTGCTCTGCAGCATCCGTGTCCATGCTGAATGCCACTGCTCTGTGTCTGTGCGGAGTGTGAAGAGGCACAAGCCAAGTCCCCATCCTGCCCCTGCACTGGTCTCCTGGTCCATTCCATCATGCGGGATTTCATGGAGGCAGGGCTCAGCCCTGACATCCCACAGACATACTCAGGTAGGCCATGCTGCATCTCCACAGGCCGCCCTGTGCTCAGTGGCAATGAAGAACTTGAAGATGTAGCGTGCACTTAACTAGTCCTTGAAATAACTGCGTGAGACTGAGCTATGGTATAGCAAAACCAGTGGCACGGGGGAACCAGCAGCTTCTGCTATGGCTGTGTCCTTGGTCCAACAATCACCAAGATGCTGAGAGAACCTTTCATGCTGCTCACACATAGACAGCATGGGAGCCAAAAGCTTCAACTCCGACAATTCCTCACAGCATACTTGTAAGTTCTTACAAATGATGGAAAATCCCAAAGCACATCACCCTCATCATTAGTGAGGTACTTAGGAGGTCTATCATTTCAGTCACAGTTTAAGCAGTCCTGGTTTACAGAGTTTGGCAATGGATGCACTGAAAATATGATTTGCACTCCAAAGTGAGTGCCTTTTAAGCCTACTTTTTAAGAGCCTTTTTAAGAAGCCTACTGAGATTTTTTGATACCATATCCTACAAGATCAGATGAGTAGTCTGCATTCATTTTAATTAAATTTATTAATTTTAATTATATTTTAAGCACTACCTGTTTTAAAACCACACTCACTGCAAAACATTTAAAGCTCTAATGATCTCATTCCTTAACTGTTACTAATTCATTTGACATGACCTATGCAGCAAATCCACTTTCTATGTCTGAGAAGACATGGTTAGCAGAATTCTCTAACAAAGTCTTTATGGATGGTAGAAATAATTCTGAACAAAAAAAAAAAAAAATTGAGCTTTCAGAACCAATGTATATATATTGTGGATACATATACCCACATCTATATATTTTTGTATCTTGGTGTCATTTATATGTCCCCTGAAGGAATTCTCACTTCATAGCTTAGGCTCAGCCCACCCGATACATTTAATAAAATACCATCTACAGCACAAAGCTACAGAAAGGGTATCAGCAAAAGTATTTTTTACATTTATAATCCATCCGTAAATTCAACAGCTACAACTTGAACAAATAGCTTCAGCAATGCAGGGAACACGTCTGCTCCCACTATGGCATGAAATTCATTTCTTACATCACTGATATTCCAGGTTCAAAAGCACCGAGAGTTCAACTGCTCACACAGGTGTCACAAAAAGAAAAAAAAAAAAGAAAAAAGAAAAAAAAAACTGCTACACAAACACTCAAGTTTAGCAGATCCTTTGAGCACACTGTGGGTCACCACACTTGTGTGAAAGCACCTTAATTTGGGCAAATTATTACTTTTTCATGCTCAACCTAAGGTAACTGAGCTTGGCTTGTGTCCACATACCAGAGCTCAAGCTCCAGAGCTCACTCTTCAGCCCTTGGACCATATTGCCTCAAAGCTCCAAATCCAGGTGCTCCTCAGCAAGTCATGTAAAAACGAAGAAAGCTGCCAAGTCCTGGACAGGAACAGCTCCTAATGGTTCTGCATTGACATGGAAGTTAATTTCAGGCACCAGAACCATAGAGACAAAAATGTTACTCAGCCTTAGAAATGATCCAAAATCTGCGGGTTACTTTCAGAATTTAGCCTGCATGAAAAAAAAGCGACGGAGCACCGGAAACCTCTGACTTTACATTCACAGACAAGTATTTTCTTCCCACTTGCTTAGCAAGAATGCAACCTCAAAGTGCCAAGTGAACTTGTCTTGAAAATCACGCCCACAGGCAGGTCCATAAGAAACCCAACACTGGCCTGGAGCTTTGGGCTCGATCTCATCTCAATCATGTGCAAATCCGCTGAGGCTAACTGTGAAATTTGGAAGCGTGTCACTTCAGTCAGTGCCTGCTAGAGGCACAGAGTGCTTGCCAATAGCTCCAAGAATGCAGCTTAAAAAAATAACCCAGTGCAATTCCTGGACAGGAGGAGGAAGAAAGTATTTTACACAGCTTTAACACCAAAAAGCCTCCAAACTCAAGGCTTGAGGTGGTTATAGACATCAGAGCAGCACATAGCACACCTGCGAGATTTTTCCTCTTGATGAAGATAGTGGCCAGCTCAGCTTATGACAGCACTGAATGTGTCCATTGAAGACAGAATTATTGTAACATGAGGAAACTGAATGCAAACAGACGATTTAGCTGCACAATGTGGCTGTGCAGCTAAATTCCTGAAAACTGAAACTATCACTGACAATTGCAGAGCAAATCCATGTGTTGCCACCGTACTCTGAGATCACGCCTTGAGGCAGCCACTAATGGCTCTGCTGGGTGTTTAGTACCACAGGAATGAAGGGTGGGAGCCTTTGCATCAGCCCAGAGATTTTCAAGCTCACTTGGGAGCAGGACTGTTCATCTGCCGCTCTTTTTTTCAGCAATAACACTCAAAGTACAGAGGCACCAAATCAGAAATGTTTTTTTCTACTAAGATGGACTATTCCAGTAAAGGGGTGTTGAAATCCCTCGTCTGCAGGCAGACATAATGACAATTATCTGTATCCTGTATTTACCTGCGATTAGGCATTTTTTTCCAACACACATTGTTGCCCTAACCCTGAACATGAATTCTGCCTGCTGAATTTTATTTCAGTATCATAAACCCTTGTCAGGACTCAATGGTTTGTAACTACATGAGTTCATTTTTGTCTCCTGCAGCAGAGCATCAATCTGCCTAAACCCTGATGCTACCAAACAGTATTTTGTTGAACCATTTCACATACAAAAATGTCTATCATAGAAGTGATATGCGTAGTCCCAAGGGTAATTTAGCAAAACACTAACCTTCAAAAAAAGTTTTAAGTGTATAGGCTTTTTTTTTTGGAGAAACACTGTAAAGCTAGGTACAGAATTTAATGCATTAAAAACCCCACAAAAACAAAAAGCCACGCTCACCTGCCACTTGCTCAGAAATAAGTGTTATTGGAACAAGTTCCCTGTCCTATGGGATTGGTTAGTTCCATCATGTCTAGGCATAACAGTAGATGCTGCACTGACTAAGGAGTAAATCTACTTCCTGGACATCTCCAGCTCCATGCGTTAACAGTGCCAAACTCCCTGCAAACACTGCTCAGTCTCCAACACACTGGGCAGCACCACCACTGCCAACCTCTGCGACTCACCAGCCCGAGGACTTTTCCAGCAGCAATTTTCCTCAGCCAAAGATTAAGGTGGGAAGTACAAACCGAGACAAATCTGTGTTGCTTTCTCCTATAGTGCCCACTGTATGCGATGACAAGAAATATCGTGTAAGGTTGTACGTATCCATAGCAAGTTACCCTGTTTTTCTTCTCCACTCCTGAGCTTGCAGCTGCCTGGTGCTGCAGTCCTGCCCAGCTGCAGAGGCATCTAGTGCTCTCCAGATGTTGGAGCACAGCCCAGCAGCTCAGCCTTCTAACAGGCAGCTCTGCCTGTTTCTAATTTTGGCCTCTTTCTTTTCTTCCAAGGTTGCCACCAGCTCCATCCAGTGATTGGTCCTGGGCCCATAACATAAACAGATTAATAACTTTTCTGGCTCTGAGTTAGCCATCAACAGAGTGACATTGGCAACCGCTTCAGCTGACAGCAGTTTTACTACCAAAACCCTTTTGCTCTCAGGAAAGACACAAGGCAGCTGTGTGCGAATGCAAACGATCGTCCTCGTTGTCTTGTGGCTCTTCAAGACAAACAGAAATCCATTCCTCCAGCTGGAATCACTTTAAGACACTGGCATGTCTGGGAGCCAGGAGATGTTATTCACAGTCAGGGCTCCCCACCTCCTTACTGCTTTCTTACCTAACAAGAATTAACAACAGACCTTAAAAGAAATCAAGTACTGATTTGCTTCCAGAGCTGCAATAACAGAGGCTGACATTAGGACTGAGATTAAGCCTATCAAGCAGGAAAGAAAAGATGCTGTGTACAGTCCAAGGCCGTGGGCCAGAGGTCTGTGAGCTCAGTTCAGATAGCCTCACTGTGACCCAACACTTCTAATAAACATAAATAGAGCTCTAAGCTCTGGCTTAGCATAACAGGTAAAGTTGATGATTCCTCTTTTTGTCAGAAAACCACAGCCAGCCTCTTACAAAAAAGATCACAGCTGACCCTACCACAAGAGCATCCCTTGCTATAAGCTGCTCAGTTATCACATCAAGGGACATTCCCCACTGTCGCCTTCATGTTCATTAAATTACATTTAATAAAATTAGCTGTGCTATAAGATGAGAAAGAGAAGGTCCAAGACATCAGTCTGTTGCCCATGAGTTTTGGGGAGAATAAGACAGTGGTTTATTAATCCTGCCCATCAGCTGCTATGAGCTCTGCTGCTGATCACCCATGAAGTTCCTGGGGTCTGTTGGGAGCCTCTCCAATGACTGCTTTCCTAAGCACACTTCCCTTCTCCTGGGGGACAACTGCTGGCTGCTCAAGCAATCACATAACCCCATAAGGGCAAATATATTCTGTAGAGTTCCTCAAGCTGCAAACCCACTGGGACAGGCATTCGTGAAGACCAGGAAACCAGGCATAGTACAGAAATGAACCAGTAGGCACTGTGTTTTCAAAGCAAGGACCAACGATTTGCCTGCCTGACAGGCAGCTACAGCCAGAGGCATCTGAACACGTGTTTGAAAGGTGTCCGAATGCCTCAGCAAGGCTGCAGGGCAGGTGCCTGCAAATGAACCTTGGCAAGGTCAGCAGAGAGCAATTTTGATAACATGGCCTGTGTGTATTTACTAACCACCAGAGCTTGTGTGTGCGAAGTTCTGCCTGCAGTTAGGGCAGAGAAAGAGGGTTCAAACTGCCAGCATGGCCGTTCTACCAAGGGTGGGTATGGGCTACCCACATTATATTCCTACTGAGGACAGTGAGCTTTTGTAATTACTAAATTTGCCCGGAAAGCTGTATGCTCAGCAGGTATGCTGAACTTGCATCACCTTCTGGGGTGCTGATTCAGAAGGCATTCTTTTCTTTAGACCCACTAGGATCAAAATTTGAGTTCATAAACACTTGGAAAAGCCAACCTACTTCATTTATCAATAACTCCCTGTTTTTTTCTCCATATAATTTCAATGCTATCCCT
Source organism: Tinamus guttatus (assembly GCF_059628265.1). Classification (NCBI taxonomy): domain Eukaryota; kingdom Metazoa; phylum Chordata; class Aves; order Tinamiformes; family Tinamidae; genus Tinamus; species Tinamus guttatus. The sequence goes on from NW_028288848.1 coordinate 7,447,008, forward strand.
CATTTCTTGATTCTGTTCCCATGTGACTTCTTTTCTTGTCCATTCCTTCATCTGCCTTTTTCATCTGCATATTCGCCTCAAACATTTTCATGGACTTGGCCACATTACACAGGGAGATTTTGCTTCAAAATAGTGTAACCCACCTGTTTCAGACAAAAACAGAGCTCTTCAGATCCCTCAGAAAGCTGCCTAGAAGCTTATGAAAAAATTGTCATGTATTTTGCTCAGAACCTTAGACACTTGACTGATGTCACAGTCCTGTCTACAAGTATCAAATCTGCAAACTCATGTGCATCTAGGCTAGACAGCTGGACAGAGGGTTTTAATTAGTCCTTGCCCTTGCCCACATGCTTTTGTAAACAAGCTGGAGGACAGAATAAAGAAGGTGCCTTTACATTTGTGATAAAACATAAACAGGAACAAAAGCACGCTTAGGGTTATAATTCCAAACAAAGTTGACAAATGGGGAAGACAGCCTGGAGAAAACATCTAACTCAGTTTAGTGCACACAAATGCAACTATAACACTGAGAAATTATCAAACTGGATAAAGAAAGGCTGGCGAACAATTGGTTTAGCAGCAGTTGCAGAGAGAACATTCTGATAGCTAGAGTAGTTTGTCAAGCAATCTTTCCTCCATTTAACACTGGGAAAGCCTCATATGAACTTCTATGACCAATTTTGGGCACTGCACTTCAAGGAAGATGTAGCCCACGTGGAGAAACTCCAGAGGACGACAAGAAGATCACAGGCCTAAAAACTTGACCTATGAGGAAAGACTGACCTGGATTGTTTAGTTTAGAAAGAAAAGAGCAAGTGAGGCAAGAGAACAGTCTTCAGACCACCAAAGGGCAGAAAAATTAAAGGAACATACACTACTCTTCATGTTCACTGAAGATAAAAACCAAAGTATTGAGCCTGAACTTCAGTGGAGTTCAAGCTAGACTTCAGAAAAATTATTCTGCCAGTAAGGATGGGTAAGCCATGAGGAAAATGGTTGGGATGGCTGGGTGTCCTCTGTCAGCACCATTCCAGCTGATCCTGCCTTGGGCTGCAAGTGGCTTCTTGACTTTTCTCCCAGCTCTATTTCCTAGGACTCAGCGGGAAGGCAGTTAAAGGAGACTTACAAATGCTTCTAAGTGTTCCATAAGCAATCAGCACTGCAAAAGATAGGCGCTCCTCTCAAGGGACATAGCTGCCATTGCTTGAAAACGTTTGCTCCCCCCCCAGCTCCAGGCTGCCCCAAACCTAATGCCATGCTCCTTCCTCTCACACTTCTGCTGCTCCTGCAGCCACTCCACTGTCCAGTGCTGTTTGGAGTGGGAGCTTCCTACCATTTTAGTCCTTTTAAAGTTGTTCCCAGGACAGCACCCTGGGACATGGTATAGGGTTTCTTGGAGGGGCCTGCGCCACTTTCCCAGAAGAGTGCATCCACATGAGTTGCAGGCTGCAAAAGCAAAGCAGCAGCGAGGTCCCACAGCAAAGGAACCAGCAGCACACAGGGCCCTTCTCTGCCTTGTCGTGATCAACCACGCAGCCGGAAGGGGACACAGAAGGGCTTTGTGCTTGGCGCCCAGTCCCACGTCCCTTGCTTACACTGGCACGGTGGTGCGGTTTTGGTGTTGCAGTGATGTCAGAGGGACTACGGGCAGGAGCTGCGGCGACCCGGGCAGCACCACAAACAAGACCCCATTCAGCGCAGCACACAGAGCACATTCCTCCCACCCAGAGACGTTCCCAAGACGCTCCGGGCCGGCCGGCAGCCTCAGATGCACTCCACTTCCCCGACCTCTTGACTAGGGAGAGGAGCGGAAATCGTGCCTGGCTCACACAGCCTCCTGTGCCCCGCTACGGTCTCTGTCTGTTATTGCACGGCTGGCATCCGCCATCCCCACCAAAATCTTCCCGAGGTCAACAGCGCTCATTACATAGCCTCTCTAGAGGAATATATTCTTCTGTTTTACATCTCAACAGTAAGGCCAAAATATGCAAATGCAACCAACAAGTAGCAAAATGCTTCTGACAAATAGCCACTAGATAGTTACTGTGTTTACTAGGCTAAGTCCACAGATCAGAAAGAACGAATTATAATTTACCTCAACCTTCTACCACACAATTTGTTATTGATTTCTGCTACTAGCCTACTAAAATTTGGTAGGTTTAAATGAAGTAGATTTATTACTGTGATTCATAAAACCTGAAATTTCATCATAAAATATCTAGCAAATATACACTTTTTTTTTTCCCACAAAGGTCATCACCCAAGTTATTTCTTGAATATATTTGGTTATCAGATGATTTGAAGACATCTGTCTTTTGCAGATAAAAAGAAACATTAAGCATTGCCACATTTTCAGCTTTATTATTGATATCTCTAATATGCTAGCTTCCAACAGACTTATGCTGCTGCCTTGTTTCCTTTTGTGCACAATGTGCTTAAATTCTTTATTTTTCATAACTTCACTGGCTACAAATTTCTCCTAATGCTTCCTTTGACCATATTCTGCGCTAACTTTAAATTTGCATTAATTGCAATCAGCTTCCCTTGTTTCCCTAAGTTTGACTTTCTTTTTTATGGATATTTTTATTTTTTAAATTAACATAACTTAACTGTTGAATTAAGGCTTTGAGGGAATTGAGCAAGATGTTAATAGACAGCTTCTGATTAGCATTTGCATTCAGCTGTTTTAAATTCTCACCCTACTGACTCAGCTCAACTATTTTTAAATTTAGGAAATCACTTATTTAAAGAGCTACTAGACATTAACAGCTAATATACAATAAAGGTATATTACTTAATGCCTGTAAGTAATAATTCTCAGTTCTATTAACATGTCTTTTTCTACCAATATCAGTGTCTACATACAATTCCTTTCCTCTGGATGTAATGCATTGCAAGCTGTGAGATGACCACCCTTGATTTTGAGGAATAACACTATCATTTGCTGAAATCTATCATAATTTTATATAATTAGGAGAAAAAAATATGAACAGTCTTGCTATGCACTTAACTCTAGCTTCCTAATAATAGGCATTAACTCCTGTCTTCACCTGCCATGGCCTTGGTTGCTCATTCCCAGGTCATCCCTGCTCATCTATTGCATTTAACTAACCGCAGCTGCTGCTGCTACCATTAAGGATAAGGCTGCAGCTTTGGGAAGGTGAGGTGCTATCGGGATTATTTCTGTGTACCCCCCTTCCCTGTGCCACCCTCCTTGAGCAGCCCCCCTTCCGTTGTCCCCTCTCAAGTCAAGCAGCCTTGAGGACAACCCTTGCATTCTTTTTTATGCTTCACTACCCACAATGGGTGAGAAATGTCAGAAACTTCCTGGAAAATACAAAGCCCAGAGCACCAAGAGTGTTGCTGGCCCCCCAGGAGGATCTGGCGCAGGGTCCAACCACAGAGAAAACACCCAAATCCACTGCCACCCACAGTGTCTCCTGCACCCACAGCCCTCACTAGTGTTGAAATACACCCTCCCCACACCACATCCCCTCAGCTTGCCCCCTGCACCACCAGCCACAGAGCTGAGGCACTCACACATCTCAAGGACCCTTCCTCAGAGCTGCCCATTCACAGTTTCATGCTCTGCTCTCGCACCACCAGCGCTTCTCAGGGACTTGCTTCCCCAGCACTACTCTGCCTACAAGCAGTAACACGCTATCCCACTCTCCTCACGCAAGGCAGCAGAGGCCAGGCTGCCAGTGCTGCCTCAGCACACAGAGGCCTGGTGCTTCCCAAGCCCTTCTGCAGAGCGCAGTGAACAGCCCACCTCCCACAGGGAACTGGAGAGTGCTGGAGACCACCTGTGCCCCAGGAAGGGGGCTTCACCCTACTCCAGCACAAGCAGAGCCATCAGCATAGGTCCTTTATGGCAAGGCCCTTGAGCTGGACTCCATGGAGGGGCACAGGCAATCATCCAAGGGTGGATTCTGCCCTACACCTGTATTTGCCCCAAGCACTACATGTGGCATTTTCCAGGGCATCTTGCTCTTTGAGGAACATCTTAACACCCAGGGAGTTCACTACCTACTTACAGGGTGCCAACAGAAGGGGTAGAATCCTCCAGCTTGCAACTTGTTCTTGCAGATGAAGTGAAGGGTCGCTCACTGTCAAGGTAGGGCAGCAACCTCCCCCAACCTCTCCCTCTCATAAGCAGAGGCAAAGGTTAAGAGTGGGTGGATAAGAAAAATACTCTAGCTAATTGAACATTTCTAGATTTGCCCACCTACTTCCAGCTACTAACACTGGTATCTACTTTCCTTGTGGCAGAATGCAAAGTAGGGAACAGCCAGGGATAGTTTCTGTCTCCTGATGAGGAGTGCAGCTACTCTCTAGGCTTTGTGGAAAAACATACTGATTTCTCAGAGGTCAGCTTTAATAACTGGGATTCCCACAAACCACAGGGAGAACTCTGCTCATGATATTTGGCATGAATATCATACTATGTTCCTCATGCTGCTACTATTTCCATTTCAAATAGCAGGAAACAAATTATCCTGTGGTATTTTTAGGGACAACCAGTGGGAAGAACAGGGGACCAAAGTCTGTTGCAGGGCAAGGGCCTCAAAATAAAGTGTCTGAATGTGAGAGAATACATACTTCTTAGAGGCAGCAAAGGGAATGAAAACCAGATTGGGAAATAGTAAAAGTTAAATATGAACCTAAATACTCATGATTAGAAGAGAACATTGGACAGGCTGAAGCCTCATCCAGGCTTGGAACAAAACAGCAAAGGAGTTTTGCCGGATGAATGGTCTGGCACAGGATCTCCATCTGGAAAGTTCAGATTACTTATTAGAGGAGGAGACACAGTAAAATCCCAGGAAGAATCAAGGACACCATAATTTGGCCTTCAGTTTTATTTTTTCCATTACTTCATTTGTCATTTTTACAAGGTCCTTGACTCAAACAGTTCAGAATAAGTGACACATTTTTAGATAAGACAGGATCAGCACATAGTGGTAATGAAAACAGGCATTGTTGTAACAACCCATCCTTTGAACAAGGCCCCAAATTGCCATGTTGGCATATACATTATAGCAGGGGCTGGTCTAGAGGCGTTAGACCCTGGCTCATTTCTGGATGATGGAGCAGCTTTCCTGGGAAGCCTCCCCAGGCATCTTCAGAGACCAAATCCAGGAATGGAACCAGCAGACATTACAGCTTCTTACCAAGCATGACTGGTTCTCCTTACCCAAAAGAAATTGCAAGCAGAAAGGTTTCTGACCTATCCCTACACTCTTCCAGAGCATTTGCCTCCAGATATCTGCTCTGCAGCATGTGTCCACAGAAGGTGCCTAGCAGGGTAGAGAAACCAGAGTTCTCTTCTGTCAAAAGGGTACAGAGACCTCTCCTCAGACGCAGGATTTCCAGGCCAACGGCAGCAGTCGCAGCAAATTAGTATGACTAAGTCTGAACACACACTTTTCCTCACTCTCCTGCTGTACAAGGGGGATTTAAAAGACTATTTTATCAACAGCTCTGGGACAAAGGAGAAATAAATGAATTCATTTATAAGTCAGCAAACTCGTGACATTAATGTTCCCTTTGTAATTCCTTAAACATGGCCTAGAGCTGCCTTGGCGTCACTTCTTGTGATGCTAAATCAGCAGAACAGCACAACCTGGGAAGTAAATTCCCAGATAAGGACAGAATACCCCTAAAGCAGGAAGCTCTAACATATGCCATGGTCAGGCTTCTCTTGACTGCTGCTTGGATTTGGGAAGCCTGGTAATGGTCAACTTTCTCAGCACCATGAAACATCAAGCAGTGGCTTATCTTCACATTTACCTCTACAATCCAGGACACTTTCTTCAGGGGCAAGGTAGAAACAGGAGGAAGAGAGAAAACTTAGAGAGCTGTCTCATTATTATTATTATTAGTGTGATTCTATCTGAAAGGTCAACCAATCCTGAATACTTTGCCAGACTTTTCTTCCATAATATTTCTCTTGCCACAAGCAGAGAACAAGGAGAACTAAAACACTGTTCTGTGTCAAATTAGCCATACCAGAAGAGATGAGCTCAAGTTTCCAGGAATTATTGGTACAAAATGCTTAAACAAATATGCAATGTCACCATTTTTTAAATTAGAAACTGGCTGGGATAGAGGTTTTATCCTGTGGATTGAGAGTCATCTAAAAGCACAAGACAACATATCAAAATGACAGGGCATTACACAAACAGCAAAGCAATCAGTTTATCACTGGTATGGATGAAAAAAGATCTCAGATATGGTAAATTGCAGTGTAATTCACTAAGAGGAACAGCACATCCAGAAAGGATAAATAACCACAGTATCTATGGTAACCACCATCCTACACAGAAAACAATATGAGATATAACTTGGAAAAGAATAAGACAAACGTGAAAAATAATCTCAAACTTCAGTTGTTTGTTTGTACAATAACACATGTGGAAAATGGAATTTAGTCCCCAAAAGCAAGCTTTTCTACTTGACAAGATGCAAGATGTAGAATTAAGGAGTAACATGCTGAAGAAGTAGAAATAAGGTAATTCTATACTATGAAGAGAAATCTGTGTGGCTGCCTCAAGCATGGGAGACCAAGTTTTAAAGGCATTTATAAAGTGGCTAGAATCCCAGGCACTTGTATTCAGGTGGTTCTCCCCAGTGGGTCTCCTGCTGGGCCACGACCTGCTCGCTCATTCACCCTTTGTACAGATGCACAGGAAACCACCACACATTGTGGGAACTGCCTTTTGCCTTTGCAGATGAGTAGCTACAGCTTTGCACTTTCCATCACTGAGCCTGTGTCAACTTCCCTTGTATTTTTGTTTTGCCCGTATTTTTGCCCCAAAATTTCAATCTTAAGTCTTCACAAACCTATTTTGGGCACAATTCCATTTTTAATCACTGATCATTTTGAAACAGAAAGTTCTTCAGCTGTGTTTAATGAAGCAGCATTATACACCAGTTACCAGCAAATAAAGGTTTCCTCATTTGAGAGGGGCATACAGTTTTAAAATGCAGCTTTAAAGGAAACTAATATAACAAATGTCAGTGCAGGATCTTATGAAATAGGAAGGTGTTATGTTTTGAGGAATTACTTCAGTCATTCCTCCTAGATTTCTCTCATTTGCACTCATTCACATCCCCCTGTTCACAAGCTCCAAGAAAGATGCGTTCAGCTGCTCTGTCCAGGATGACTTGTGAGGAACATATGGTAAGGTATCATGTCCTCACTGCATCTCTTGGATTCCTCTTCAGTGGCAACTACAGGATTTTGGATGGACCTTTTGTCATCTTTAGGAGCTAAGAGCTTTAGGAGCTCACTTATTACAGTGAGATTCTTTTGCATCACTATCTTCTTACTTCATCCCCAGAGAACACCAGGTAAAGTCACTGTCCAACACTTATTTCCTCACCTTTACATCTCCAGTCTGTCCTCCTGCTAGAATAGGAGAAGCAAAGGCACTGGGGCTGTGCAGCAACCTTGCCATCATCCTGCTTTTATCAGAGCCTTCTGTTGACAAGTCATCTACACAGGGGCCTTATCAGCACGCAAGCAGTGTGGGCATGTCGCAAACACCACATTGGCCTGTGTTTACCCAGTTTTACTAGTGTTGCTCTTACACTTGGTTATCGCTGTAGACCATTCTTTTAACCCTCTGTTGCTTCTTCCAGTTCTCACACACACATTTCCACTCATAGTTCAGTCTTTAAGTTCAATTCAGTCTTAATATTTCCACTCCAGGTCTATAATGATAGCACTTGGCTGAGCAAAGCACTCAACCAGCTTTGCCTCTTTTATCTTGACATTCTTCCCTCCCTCCTTCTCTGTAGCTTGTTAAAAGCCCTGCAGAAGCCTGCAGCAGGGCAGAAAAGCTTTGCTCAGTACTCACATAACCTCAAGCCAGATGTGAGAAAGGCTGCTTTATGGGTGTTTAGTTCACAACTTCTTGAGAAGCCTGCAGAAAACATACTACCAGTGACACAACATGTATAGGGAGGGGGAACTGTCAGGAGATGGCAACTTCTGCTTGTAGTTGAAACTATTCAGCTCCACTTTTTGCAAGTTGGCTGCACAACAGTCTTTCCCTCACCTAGAAGAGGAGTGCAAGCACCATAGACATGTCATCAGCTTCACACCAACCTTCTGCCATTGCAGACATTGTGTTGTGTGGCTGCAGTTTTGCTTTGTTTCAGGCCTCTATTATAGCTGTAAAACAGCATCCTCTCAGCCTGGTTAAGTTATGGGGGATCCCATTAACAGCTCAACAGCAAAGGCAGCAGATTTTTCAGGGCAACTAGCCTGGGCTGTGCTCTTGCAACATGCTCTGCTGCCATCAGGCCTTTTGCTTGGAGCTCCCAGCAGAGCACATACGAACTCAGTGAGACTGGAGTGAGCTCAAGTAACTGGAGCGCCAAACTGCTGAAACTAGATGATACCCAAATCTAACAGAAGAACAGGGCAGTCTGTCCCTGGGTGACAGCATGAGGGATTTTCAAGCAGTTTACGCCCAGGGTCTCTCAGCACCAATGGTGAACTGGAGCTGTCTGCAGCCCATCACATAGCGAGCTGCTGTGTGCCAGCACAAGCTATCATCACTAATGTAATCCAGATTCAGTCAGAGTACCCTAAATTACACAGCAAAGCTAGCATTAATATCAGCTTCCCCATAAAAGTTCTGGTGAGACAGGATAGCTGCAATTATTCCTCAGCAGAACCACAAGTTTCACTAGGAGGCTTTTTTGTCCACAGAAAGTTCTCACGCTTGTCAATCTTATGATTCCAGCTTTCTCTTGGCAGACACACAGGGAGCAAGACTAGGACCGTCTCACTGCATTCCCACCATTCCCAGGGTCTCCTTGCCTTTGTGGCACCATCTGTAATCAGTGCTGCCCCCCCAGAACAAGAGGGGAGCTAATACCAAGCAAAATTAATCCTCATACTTGACTTTTCTGTGTGGAATCTCAGCCTTTCCCTGATAACATATCATAGCACTTGTATTTCTCCCAATGCTTTCCACGCATACGTCAAGTCAACATTGTTATCCCTATTGAACAGATCAAAAATGCGCAAAAGACAACAGCACAGTGCAAAGACAGTAACACAGCCTAACGGCCCATTGACCAGGCCATCTCCTCCACTTGCCTGTGAAGCTCTCAAACCAATTCTCACAACACATTCCCTCCCAGAGTCTAGGGCAGCAGCAGCATGCTTCGAGTACACCTACTGCTAAATTCTTCTTCTGCCATTTTGATTTATTCTTTTTGGTGTTATGCTAGACTAATATCCATTTAGAGAGTACTGGGCTAATAAAGTACCACATGACTCATGCTAGATTTATGTCTGTTACAGCTTTAAAAACATGAGAAAACATGAAAAACATCATTTAGGTTTGGGGGGAAGTGCTGATACACAGAATCAGAGAGACCAGAGCCCCACAGTGGGAAAGGAAGGAGAGAACAGAGTAAGAGCCCTGACTGCAAGAGAGCCATGGACTCTAACAGCAGGCTTGCTGTGTTAGATGTAATCAGTATGAAATGCTAGTAAGTCAAAAGACCAACTGTTACACCACAACAAAATATCCTGGGATGTGGTTTGCAATATATATCCCATGCAAGTCTATGGTTACAGCTTCCAGAGAAGTAAAGGGGTAGAGAAAGAGCTCTCCAAGATCCACATTTACAGAAGTAAATATTCACAGCAAGGCTTACAGGATCCATTTCACATTCTCATGGTCCTCAAATGGCCATAACACAAGCCCTTCAGTTAGAGAATTACAAGTCTCTTCAAGCTGAAACACTTTGTAACCTAAAAAGCAACTGTAAAATTACTGCCTTTAAGGTGTTCATAGCACCTGCCAGTTTTTTCATGTAAAACTTTGTATTTAAGCGAAAATGCAAAGACTCAGTTTCACAGTTTGCTTAAATGTTTGCTCTGCCATGAAAACACACTGCCCTGCCTCTTTGTCTAGCCATGGTTCTGCCTTGCACAAATGCAGAAACTTTTCTTTGTTTTTTCTCCCCCCCTCCCTGAGCTGCTCCTGAGATTGTGTCAGCATCATTAGAGCGCTGACCTAAGTCATGTGAGTGCAAATAAAGTCAGGAGAGCACACAGTGTGGGAACAGGGTGGTGGTGGTTATCGTGGTGTGGGGAAGGTTGAGCCCAGCTGTGTTAAACCACTCACTAAAATCATCTTTAACCTTGTGACCAGAACAAAGTCTTAATTCTCTGGCTCATGAAAGACTAAGTCCTACTAAATACAAATGATTTTTTTTTTCCCACTTTATGGCTTTCACAACAGCATTTCCGAGTTCTGCAAGTAAGAACCCAACAGCTTGCTTTACCAGAATTAAGTTTCTTTCAGCGTAAGCTGGTTTGGTGTTTACTGCAGTCTCAGACAAAGCTGACAGTTTGCTTCCCATATTATTTCAGCAAAGCACCACTAAATAAATAGAAACTGCAAACCAGCTTATCAGGCACAGGCACTCAAGGTGAATTTGCCCATTCCCAGTGTTTCCCACAAAGCTGCTACAGCAGCCTTGATCTTGGCCAAAGCAGACACCCATCCTGACAAGTGCTGTCCCATGCCACTCTTGCAAAGAGTGGGGGATTTTCAGGTGAAGAGCAGATCCCACTCGATCACTCCTCCCCAGCGCCAGGGCACTCTGCATATGGCTCTGCCTTGCCTCGCACTTTGTGCCAGCTCCCTGGGCTTTGCTGCAACGCACTCATCCTCTTGTATCAGCCACGCTGCAGAGGCCCCCAGCCCACTTCTTCCTCACAGAAGGAGCGCACAGAGGCTGCACTCCTTCCCCTTCAGCAGCATCACTCTTAGTTAACATTTTGAAACCACAACAGCTGTAACAGCAGTTCCGGCCGCTCAGTCACCTCAGGAGCCCTCCAAGCAGAGTGCAGAACTGCTGCAACCCAACACAAAGGGCAGAAGTGGTTTCTGTGTCTTGGGCTGCTGATTCACCTTTTCCAGACAGCATGCAAAGCTCAAAGGCCAGTTACAGTGAGTTTTCGCTGAAAGGCTGCTGATAGCTAATCACAAAACAAGGTACTTCTCTCATTACTCTAAAAACAGGTCAATTTTAATTTTCTTCCCTAAGACAGACGCAATATGATCAAGACAAAGATTCTCAAGAGGAACAAAAAGCTAAAAGGAGGAATATAAATTTAGGCAAGATCCTTTAACACCTACTTCTGTGAAGCAAAAATGCTCAACTGAAGGTGCAAGTTTCAGCCCATAAACCATCATGCAAGGCTTACTATTGGGCAGAAGAGACAGTCCACAGCTAGATGAAGTTCACAAGAGACCACAGGACAGCATGGATTGGACTGATGGGCACAAAGCTTCACATACTGGGAGCTTAACCGCTGCCTACCACCATGCTGGCACTACATTTCAGAGGGGGATTTTGGAGGTGATCTGAAAGCAGGCAGTGAGGCAGCTCTGCAGATCTTCATGAGAAGTTCATCCTGCACTGGCAAGGACAAGGGAGCAAGAGCCCCAAAGGGCTCACTGAAGATCTCTATAACAGGTAGAGGATGGAGGCTGGTAGCACTGTGGATACTGAGTACCAGAGTACTGACAGCAGTGGCCAGGTGGCTGCACACTGCCCATGCAAGCCCCAAGTGTGAAGAAAAGCAGCATGAAGGAGACAGAGCTGCAAGGTGGAAAGGGAGGTGGGACCAAAAGATCAAGCTGGAAAAGTGATCTTTCCAGCAGCATCTGGGAGGCATCAGCATGCAAGAGGACCTGAGCAGATGAACTTGCTGAGGGTGCACTTAGCTGACTGTTCCCTTCCATCTGGTCACTCACACTCTTCCCTTTAACATTTCTGAATTTATACAGCTAAGGCAGCTCTGGTAGAATACAGCACTGTTTTTGTGTCACTCCTCGTCTTGCAACGAATTTCCGAGCAACTTTCACCCTTGCCTCCTCCTGTTCTCTGGCTTCAGCTGGTGTTGGCATTCAAGCAGCTGCAATGAACAAGATAAGTAGAAAATTATTCCAGGAAAAAAAAAAAAAAAAGAAAAGGAAGCAAGACTAGAGACAAGAACAAGCTTCCTCTTCCCCCTTTTTTAACAGCATAGACTTATGTCAAGTTAAACAAGCTGTGGAAGAGCAGCCTTTGACTCTGTTGTTCCTAATGAATGCACATTAGCTACAGACAGGTCTGTGGTAAGAAACTCGATGATGCAGCACATGCCATTAACCTTGAACTAAGGGAAGCTGCCAGGGACAAAAATATAATGTAAGAAATGGCCCCATCTAACTTATCACCTGGAGAAACAGCCTAGGTATTTTGGGAAAATACTGCAGAATGTTATATCTCAGACTCATTGGTCTCAAGCAATAGTAATCCCAGGAGTCCTGGCTCCTTCCCACCTCAGAATGATGGTTCTAGTTTAAACAAAGCATTTCTGTCTTTAAAAATAGCCACTGCTCCTCTTCATTCCAACAACCTTAAACAACTCTGTTCGAAGCTGAGAACCTGACTAGTATCTCAACACGGGTCAAATCAGATGCGACTCCATAGTATACACCATGTACAAGAGAGCTAGAACCAACAAGATACAAAATATTGTGCAAGGAAGTGAAGATGGTTTAACTGAGAGAGGCTTTGCTCAGTGTTTAAGCCCACCGGCACTCCAGGTGCAAAGGTGTCTTTGGAAAAGAATGTGACCAAACCTGTTATTTTCACACCATGCTAAGCCAACTATGCAATTTCAGAAAGGCCACAACATCTATCAATTATTAGAGGGTCTGTAACCTTTCCTTTCCAGGTACAGGGCTTCCTAAATTTATTTATTTTCTTCTGGGAAGTCCTTGAGTGTTTTCTAAGTTTTTCTGCTAATTATAAGCCAGAAGGCAAACAGTGGTCACAACACAGCTGACTAGAGATCAGCTTTCCCCCTCTACCATGCAATGCATCCATGATACATATATATCACTTAACATAGTCATAACACATAGCTTTTTTGCTATGAATATTCATATTTTTTTCTAGACAGCATTATCCTGAAATCTTTTTCACTTTATTCAGTATTTGAATGTCCAGCTTTCCTCCCCAAAGTTGCCTTAGCCATGCTGTCACAAATTGGCTTGAAGCCTATTATTTGCTCCTTATGTTTCCAACCACTCTTGGCTTCCCTAGACATTTTCCTCCAACTTAATTGGTATTTGCACTGGTTCTTGTAGCACTGACAAACTCCATCTGTAAATCAGCACTCATTTAGCATTTTCTAGATCATTACTGAAAATGGTTAATACCATCAGGCCACTAAAAACACCTCTGAAAACAGCTGTTGAATGACAATTCCCTTCTGACAACTGTTTATGAGGTCCTTCTGTTATCCAGGTCTTAATTTGTTTCATTCTTTACTGGAGAGTCACAGGGAGACTTCTGCAGTCAGAATAAAATCAGAAACGCATCTACTGCTTTGGAGAGGTTTAAACATAGGAAGGCATTAATTTCTAGTAGTTTCAACAACATTCACTATCTCTGAAAAATAAACCATGCTAGCTTTGTTTGTTATCTATTTTTATAAGTCAGCTGACTTTCTAAAGAGAAATATAGACTTTAGGAAAGCAAAGACAAAGAGGTCTAAGTACTTGGAATGCTTTCCCCCTTATAAAAATGTACAATATTTGCTATTCTTTAGTCACTGAGTACCAAAAGAAACATATTCTTTAGAGTATTTGCTGTCAAAAGACTCAAATTCTCTATCTCTATACTGGGATAATGATTAATATGCTCACTTGAGGGGATTACATTACATGGCAGGTCTGCTTCCATATTGGATGAATAATTTCCTTTCCTATACATTCATTCCTATTATCCATTTTGCTTGTTCTACCCATTTCCCCCAATAACATTATTCTGAAAACTGCTTTGACAAATCTCATTCTAAATTAAAGAAAATAACCCTCCAGCTGTTAAGACTTAATCAAGGAAGAAGCTTCTCTAATAACTCAGCAGAACTGATGTCAAGCTAATCTGGCAATAGTTCTATGGCTGCCCATAATCACACTGCTGGAGTATTAAATCAGCATTAGCATCCATCTCAATGTCTGATTTTTCTATTGTTCTATTCCAGAATATTGAAAATGATCATCCCTGAGCATAGATAATCTCAGTATTTAGCACATTTAATCTCACATACTTAAGATTTTTATTCCTAAGAAACATTAATAAAAATGGCTAGTCACAGTAAGACAATAAATGTTGCGATACAAAGAAATGTTCTATCAAGCATTTCTTTTTTCAAGTCATTATTAAAATGTTACCCTCTCCACCTCCATAAGGATTATGCAATTGCTAGATGTTTTATTCCTAACATACATAGAACGCCTCCTTTGAACTGTGCTTAGTCCTGCCAACTTTAGATTCTCCCCAATATCTTTACTTCCTCTAAATAATCTTCCACAATTCACAACCTGTACTTAGTATCATATGTTCTCCAATTCCTCTTTTCCACTTTGCTTGCATTTCCTTGTTTTAATTTCTTTGTTGCCTTCACTACTCCAACAAACTAGCCAAAGCCTTCTTTTCTGGAGCATTAGTCAGTATGCATTCTTTAAATTCTCAGTCTTCATCTGCATTTCTACCCTCAGGTTTTGCTTTATTACTGGAACTAGTATTGCTTATCCATACTCACTCACTGGTCCATAAAGGACAGCCATCTAACAGACTAGCTATTAGTCTGACTAGCATCATCACCTACACAAAACCCTGAAGTGGAACTACCTCTTCAGTTTCACAAACAACTTCCAAAAACATGCATTTATCTTAACATAAAATGCATATTGCTCTGTATCACTGTCTGCATAACACCAGTATCATGTTTCCCCCCACACTGAAGCTCCCCACAGCTGCATATAGTTTTCAGATTATGTCACACTTTCTGCCCCCAAGAAGCTCTTCCTACTGCTGACACAACTGCAACACTCCAAGCAGAACTTCTCCCTTGGCTGTGCCAATGTAACCCAAATTACTATCAATTCTATCTAGAATCAGTATCAAAAATACTGGCTTTCAAGAGGAGCAGCTCAAAAGTGTTCAGTACAATCCCTGCAGACAAAACTCTCAAGGGACATCAGGCCCATTTGTCCTTCACTGGAATAATTCCTACTGAGTAATTCCTTTTTGTTGAAAACAATTACTCAGCCTGCTCTTCTGACTCATTTCAAGGTGAAAACTTACCTGCTGGCTGGTAGATAGCATCTGTCCTGGGCTCCTCTGTGGCATAAGCTGTGACTGCTGTCCCTGAAAGGCGCACTAGGCTGCTTTTGTTTTGCCCCCCTCTCCCCCCCCCTTTTTTTAAGTGCTCCATCTTTTCTTCTCCCACACACTGAAACACATCCTTTCACCATTTGTTGCACAGATTTTCATTAGGTTCTTGCAAGGAGACTTGCATTTTCTGCAAGTCAGCCCATTCTACCCCCATCACCAATTTTGGAAGAAGTGGCAGTTCCCTTCTGGCTTTTTGTTTACAATTCCAGTTTCTAAATGAAGGCTTATTTGGTCCTCTTTGCTAAATCACAGTTCTCATCACTGAAATTGTTTTCCTGTGATTCCTCACCTCACTGGCAAAGGCTTCTCCTCTCATGCATTACGTTTCTTTTTTGGAATGAAACTTTTTAAAGACTGTTTTCAAAGCTATTCTTATCTCCCTCTTCAGAAGAGGGAAATTATTCCTAAATATTTCCAGCTTCACTCATGACTGTACAAATTAATGAGCTAACCTCCCACTTCTGCCAGTCTGTGCATTCAATTTTGATGGAGGTCAGATTAAGAAAACACTTTAAGCGCCATTCAATACAGTGCTTGAAGATAAAACCTTGAGGGACAAACTGAAGGAGAGATGCAGTTTGCAATTTTATTTTGCTTATTCTGAGGAAACCCTAATCATTTTTGATACTCTGTTGTCATAACAGTAAAGGTCACTTTCTCCTAATACAGAGCAAGAAGGCACCAAAATAACAAACTTATCCCTAAGCTCCTCTCTCTCAATTTAATGGCCGGTTAAGCTTCTGCCCCAGCCCTTTTCCAGTTCATTACTGCTTGCTGAGTTTCCAGCCTTGTGTTTAAAACACGGCACAAAGAGCCTCGTGCTGCTGGTAGTGCAGAAGAGATGCCCGCGCTGCAGAAGCAGCTGCGAGCAGGGCACAAGACAGCCGGGAAGACGACAGCAGCTTCTAAACTAGGGAAGGTTTCTGCCAAGTGCTCAGCGTGACAAGTGCTCTTACGTTTGGCGCTCCCTGCCAGCTGATTATAAAAGGCAAGCTCTGGCACCCCGTGCATCGTGTAGGAGAGGGCTCACGGCACAGCGGGTATCTTTAGCTGTGCAAGTCCCCCAGGATCCCCGGGGGGATCTGCCAGCCTCAAGGAGAGCCCTTGCGCCCCCACACAGTTCCCACCCCAGGCACCCAGAGCCCCTTGCAGGCAAGCTCAGCAAGTCCTCCAGGCTACCACCTTCCATCGGGGGATCCCAACACCCTGTTCTGCCACCCAGATTATTTTTAACTCCCCCCCTTTTTCCCCTGCTACGGCGATGCCCCTCTCCGCGCCGCGGGGCTCGGCGCTCCCGGCCGCGCTGCCGCAGCGCCCGGGGCAGCCGCGCCGCGACCCACGCGGGACGCCCCGGCCCGCGAAGCCGCCGCCGCGCTCCCCTCCCTCCCACGGTGCTGCAGCCCCCGAGCCCGCTATGAGCGGGGCTCCGCGGGCCGGGACTGCGGCAGCCGCAGCGGAGCGGGGCCCCCGCGGAGCGCAGCGCGCACCCCGAGCCCGCCCGCAGCGATGCCGGCCTGACCGCCCCCCACGCCACCCTCCTCCTCGCGAGGGCAAAGGCCGGCGACCAAAGCGGAGCCGCCGCTCGCCTCACCCTTGGGCTCATCCATGGGTGCCGGCGCTCGCCGCTCGCCTCTCCCTCCTCCTCGCTCAGCGTCTGCCGGCTCCGAGCCGCCTCTCAGCGAGAGGTGCACATGAAACCGGGAGCTTTAATGGTCCAGGGCTGTGGGAGGGGTTAGTTTTCACTACATGACTTGCTACTGAGCTAACTTGCAAGCAGACCTAGGGCTTTCCCTTCAAGTAGAAATTACCTCAGAGCAGCATTATCAGTGCTGGGACTCCCCACCGTCCATCTGGACGGTCCTGCAGTGGTGGGATTGACAGCCCTGGGCAAACTCCTTGGCATCATAGCAGCTCCAGCAGAACCACGTTGCTGGCTCACAAGGAAATGGCATTTCAGCTGCACAAAGCAATTCATCAGCCTTCCAAGTCACCTAACACTGAACAGACTGCATGGAAAGACAAAGTAGCCTGGGCAGAGATAACTCATCCCTTCCAGATAGGAGGTCAAGCTCCCATCTGTGCCTGTGTTATTTGCAATAACTGCTGACAAGTCACCTCCTGTATCTACCAGCCTACCAGGATGGGTTCTCCCCTACCCTTGCTGCAGCTCTTGAGAAGCACAAGTCTTTCACAGCTGTTTTTCTACTTACTGCAGTATCTCTAGATCCTCCTTCAATTCTCTCCACATTTCTTTAATAAACCCCTCATCTGGTGCTTTCATTACAAAAGCAACTGCTCTTTATTTACAAATAAAATTAACCTGGTCCACATCATTGTAGTCTGATAAAATGATACTCTGTATTAACATCTTCCTGGGAAAAGGAAAAGAATAATCTACATCAAAATAGAGGCCTGTAAAAATATTCATTTTTACAAGTATCAGCAGCCTCCTGTCTAAAACTTAAGAGATTTCAGGAGACAAAGCTGAAGGTGGCCAATAGATGGTATTTGCCACTTTATTCTGAAAGATTGGCCCTCAGCAAACCAGAGCATGGGCATTGCTTATTGTCATAACACAAGTAGCTATGACAATCATTGTGAAGGGAAGAAACTGATACAGGAGCTCAACACATAGCTTAAACCCTCCAAATAGATGTGTAGAATGACAAATTTAGGAAGAGTTTTCATCTCATTTTTCAAAATAAAACATATGAACCACATACTTCAATGAGTACTTCCCAGAACAGTGCCATCACAACAAATAAAGCAGTATATTATATAAGATCTATACACCATATGTTAAATGGATTAAGCCTAACTAAACAGTAATTTAAAATAGTTACTCTGGGACTGATTCAGACCACTGTGCTTAGACTTACTGGTTCTATAGACTCAAAGCTCAGTCAATTCAGCTTACAGTAGCGCTTACTAAATAGCTGGGAAATACAAGCTTACCAAGTGAGAACACTTCAGTAGAAAATGTCTACAGGTTTCCTGCCCAGAGACCAACAGATAACTCCACACCACATGTAGCATTAGTGAATATACAAATTGACCTATAGTCAACCAAAGGTGTGTGGAACAGACAAGCACGCAGTAATCCTGCTTTACTGTAAAAACTTGAGTTTGCTGCTCAGTGCTAATTTTCTACTTAGGGAAGTTCAGCATCATATTCAGATGAAACCGTATTGGGAAGAAGGTACAACATGAGTCAGGGATAAGACACACAATGACACTGTCCCACAAGAGGAAGTTGCCTCCTGGAGCATAAAGGCCCAAGCCAGAAAGTTGGCAGTGAACTGTGATATGAGGTATGATTAACTGCTGTTAAAGAGATACTATGCCCTCCCTAGAGATGCAATTAGCATAGGTTTCTGAGGCAAAGATGATCTACTTTAAGTGATAGACTAATATATATTGCTTCCAAAGTTATATTGCAAAAAACTATAATGTACTTATTTTTGCAGTTGCTCTGTTTATGCATGAGAGGCAATGGCAAAACAAACCTTTCCCTTTACTCTTTTCATTACAGAGAAGGGGGAGGACTTTGGAGCCTCATGTGACAGTTCAGACTTCCTCTTCAACAGCAGGACAGAACCAAATTTTGCAGAGGATTTCTGTTGTCTTCTGGTCCTCCTGCCTTCAGGCAAATATCTGAGCACAACTCAAAAGCTACAAACAAGCAACAGCTGATTCCTTTTCACAGTCATTTCCATTAAGAAAACAAGAAAGAAAAACCCAAACAACCCAAAAGACAGGCAAGAGTTTGTCCAAAAAAGGGCCTAGACAGTGAGGAGGAAGCTTGAAAGCACAGAAATAAAAAAAAGAGGAAACCAGAGAGCTCTGGATGCAATTTGCACACATCTTCAAGCAGGGGTAAGAATAGCAAAGCACAAAAGTGCCAGTCTTCTCCCCCAGGATATAAAAACAACATCCTGTGCTTTCAAAGCACAAAGTACCTCTTAAATATCCAGATGCTATCTAACTGAATAACCTGTTCAGCAAAGTACTATTCTCAATCATCTTGATGCTAAGTTTCACAAGTTGCATGTGTGCATACATGTATATACATGTCTAAATACATAAGTATAAAACAAACTTCTGAAGTTTTATGTTTCAAGAATGTTGCAACATGTCTTGACTTTGGGACATCGAACAGGAGCACGAATGAGCTCCAGGAGCTCTAGAGCTTGAGCTCTAGATCTAGCATAGCTAGATTTTCAGCAAGCAGAAGACAAGAGGAATAATAACAGCAATAGCACTGGAACCCATAGCCAAGCCATGCCCACTTTCTGTTGGAAAAAAGAAACAGGAAGTCTGTGACTAAATTTACAAAAATTAGAAGTTGAGTAGTTTATTTCTACAGAAACTGGAATAAAAACTGCTGAAATAGCCTTTATATAGAAAAAAGACTTATCACCAACCTCAACAGAAATACTGAAGTTATCTGCAACTATGTTTACAGAGGGGTATGGTCATGAGAAATGTATTGAGAAGCTGACATATCACCCCAAATGCTTAAGAAAGGAGTGGCAGCTTCAAGAAAGTATCATGTAAACATTAACTCAGAGATAGGACCTGCTAAGGAATTCCCAGCCTAAATATCAAGGCACAGTAATGCTGGTACACCTTAAATCAGCAACCAGTCAAATGAGCAGCCAGGAGGGCAGCAGGTCACAGATGATAGACAACATGAATCCTAAGCAACAAAGGTCTCTAGAAACATGAGGAACACATTGAATTTCTTGATGCCTGTGAAGAATTCCACACAGACCAATTCCAGCTTCCTTTTAGGAAGAAAGGAAAAATAACCATTACAGAAAAACAAAATACAATCCCCGCCCCTCAAAAACACACACAAAAAAGCAGTGCTGAGTTCCTTGCAGCCTTGGCCCAAGCATCACACCAGGTAGAGTGTCCACAACATATTAGGCCATGTCCACATCTGCAGGTTCCTCTGCAACATTTGATGTCTAAATGCTCAATATCTAGAAAACCTTCCTTTGCACAAGCCAAACCTCTCAGACTACTGCTGAAGCAGACAAACAAGCAACACAGTATTTGATTTTGTGTGCTCAAAATTATGTTTATTGTTAAAGAATGCAGTTCTCCAAAAAAAGGAAACACTGCTTTTGGTATTTAAGTAAAAATGTAAGATTACCTTCAGCCTCACTTGTTGCCAACAAGCATCATTGCTTCCTCTGCTCCTCAGCTTTAAATTTGTGAAATGCATTAACTATAAAGACGACTTAAGTTCCTTTTCTTCAATTTAGTTCCCTCTCTTTGCTTAATATTTGTAACCCCTTTCTCAGGGAACACCACTGTTACCTTTGTATCGATACTGATCATGTCATCCAAAACGCATTTCCAAGAGAACACCAGTTCTGCTGCATTTCTCCACTGATTTTTATCACTATTAAAGAAATTAGCCTTTTCTTTATCACTCAGTCCCAACAGCTCAAAGTCCCGTTCATTTCCTTACTTCTTGTAACAAACTATATCTGCATTGCTGGTTCCTCTTCCACTTTAATGTAATTTCCTTAGAGAGCCTGGTGCTATTTTAAGGGCAACAGATAAAACGCACCAGTGTCTATTGCTTAATCCTGTCACCATCTCTACTGGCTGTTTTCTTCCCCATTCATATTTAAGTTCCATAGCTTTTGCCCATCTGTTTGTTTTTTCTTGACGTAGGGATTCTAGTGCTCAGCATGAGGAACCTGCAGAACAATCTGTTAGTCTGTCATTTACATGACCTTTTTGTGCAGCCACCACAAGCTGGTAATGCATCAGAGGTTCATAGGAACCAGTTCATGGAAACCACTCAAGCATATTGTCACTGCCCATCTTTGTAAAAATAAGTCAATTTTCTAGTTAAATTCTTATGTTTGTTCCTCTAAGCAAAGCTACTGAAGAAAAATTGTATTTGTATAAAAGTCAACCCATTATTAAAATCCATAAAACTTCACAGCACATCAGCAATCTTTCATGCTCAGTTTCAGAATAGCAGAAGCAATGTCAATGACTGGTACAGAGATATTATTTTAAGGAACAATTCCAAATAACCAAACCCCTTAAGCTCCCATACTAATTTGTGTATTAGCAAATTATATGTAATCTAAAGCTCCATAATAGGCATACAGTACCATATTCAATAGGTTTCAATGCTATTATAGTATCACTAAGTATTCTATTGAAACTTTTAACTCTACAAGTATACATAAAGGTAGTAAAAAACATTTGCCTTCAAAACCTCCACTACTTAAATATACATTAAACCTAATCAACATGCCATACAGTTCATTATTGTTGTAAATTACTTGAAGCACTTGATGTTCTATCATATCAGCTGGAAGTATTCTAAAGCAGATTTCAAAGTACCTTTCTTTTTTTGGATAATTTTGATGAAGCCAACAGTTTTCACCTTAGTCACTCTGCCTATATATATTGCCTCTCAGATCACTACACATTACTGTTGTACAAGACACCAGTTCTCTCCTGCGTGCAACAAAGCTCGTCTTTCTTTCCAAGTAACTGTGAATGAGATCTAGGCATTACAACCACCACTGATATTGAGCAAGTATTTATTAGTGTCAGTGGTATTCGATTCCTTTGATTTTTTTTTTATCCTTGTGGTGTTGAATTTCTATTCTATTCTTTTCATTTCTATTGTTTTATCTGTCAGAAGTAACAGACAATCCCTAGCAATGCAAAAGGTTCTAACATAAAGGGGAACCTCCCCTGGCTACACAACAGGTGTCAAAAGCAACTAGTAACAGCCCCAGCCTCTCAAGTGTCACTTCTCATGCAAGGAGTCCACCAATACTTAGAAACTAAAGAAATTCTGCACAGTGAGTTGAGGCTCATTGTGAAAAGCGTGCCAAATATAAAGAAAAAAGGGGGAAAAAGGATATTCTAAACATCAAGAGAATATAACAAGCTAAAAACAGGAGAGAGGAATTAGCAGTAAATATGAAATGATACAGGAAGAAAGTGAGTGCAAGTTACCCTAATGAACTCTAAAAGCCCTCCAAAACTTAAACTGCACCAAGCAGCAAAGCAATCGATATGCATACAGGCCCTGCATATAGTTTTATTTTAATATTCCTTATGGCCTTATGACCAAAAATTAATTATTGTCCAGTTAAATCTTAACTTTAGTTTCACACTGGCAATCAAGACAGAAGTAAATATATAAATAACCTCCCAAGGCATCTATTTTCAAAGCCACTTTACATATTTACATCAGATTAAGTCACTAAGTTAATTTTAATATTTCTTCAAACAGATGAAAGGAGACAGAATGTAGACAATGTGTGTAACAAGGAAAAGAATAACTTTTTAAAGTAATTTCTTCATGCCTGTGAATTTAGCCTGACTACCCACTCACCCTCTGTTAAGTAATTCTTTAATAAGTGAGCATCCTCAGGGGAAAACCAGTTGCATCAAATAAGTGTTAGAGTCCATCAGATATCACTCAGATGTCAATAGCAGTAGAAAAGCTGAGTATTTATCCAAAGGGAATATTTGATCTATGTGACAAAACAGGGAAATACCTTTAAAATCCTGAGCATCTTCTATTTGCATATGTTTGGCTTTGTTAACCACAGCCATAAATATATCCATGATAAATCAGCCCACCCACTTTGCTAGGCTAGTGAAGTGTAAAACACTCTCGGTTCCCTCTAGAGCTAGAGAATCTAGGCTTTGTCTTGAAAAAATGATTAAGAGTGGCTAGCGATTAAACTATTACCCGTTACTAAAGTTTAGGAAGCTTGCAGCTTTCTTTGCAACTCTGCTTAATTTTAGCTCATCCAAGCTGAGTTTACACATGGCGCCGAGAGAACTTTGTATGCTACTGACTGCCAAGTAGTCAGATGTTCAGAGTTGCTGTCATTCTCAACAAAGTTTTTCTTTGTGTGAGTTTATGTATTCCTTACATGCCTTTATTTAGGTAGAAGCATTTCATCATGGTTGTCTTGTATCAAGTCTTTTTGTTTTTCTCTGTTTTGTACTTCAGCTTCTACAGATTGACAATAAAAACGGGAAGAAAAAAGACTTCAAAGACCTGAAGTTTAAAAAAGGTACAGCTCAGATTACTAGTGATTGGCATCTGTTGCCTCCACAGGTATGAGTGCATTTGCTTGCTGTTCCATCTTAACCTTTTCACCCCATTTCAATTTTCTTTGAACTAACAGAAAGAATTTAAAGTAACTGCTTTTGTTTAGGGCAAACCAACTATTTTGTGGGCATTTAGGCTTTTTCCCAGATTTATAAATTGGTTTAAAATTACTGCTTTCCCATTGTGCAGACCTTCATGCACTATTCTACCTGGGAGGCTAATTCATAATTTAATAGAATACAGGTATATGTGTATATATAAAAGCACATATATATCAACCAAGAAGAATCAGTTTGGGGCTCAGATTCACATGTATCAGTAACTTATATAGAACTGCCCTTTTACTAAATATGCCTATATCTTTTCAAATCTCATTTAACTTTTTTTGCTTGAGCTCTATTTTAGACTTAAGCACATGCTTTAAACATTCAGTAGAAATGCTATTCTTTCCAGAGTCATCAAATTGAGTCCCCTCAATTTGTGACAAAGTATTCTCCCCCAAGAGTTAAACATCTCACTTTCCTAATAATTCTAAGTCCTCAACTTGCTTGACTGCTTAAGATCACCAAGAAAATAAACATTAATCAAGTAACTATTTTCTACTATAGTTATTTCATGTATATTTTTCCCCTTGGTATCTTAAGGAAAAGTTACAATGGAGGTAAAATTCCATGACTGGATATTAAGGACAAGATTTAGTTCTGAGAAACATTCTCAACTGAAAGTTCAAAGGATTAAATATACTTCAGTATTTTATTCTTTAACGATTCCTATATCAGAGGAGCTTTTTTTTTTCACCTGTCACTTCTTAAATAGCTCTTAAGTAATCTGGTTTTGGGCGCAGGGTTTTCACTTCACAAATATAACTACATACAGCTACTAGCTTTGTTACAAATCAGTACTCACTGAAATCAGTTCACACTAGCAGAATAATGGCCCATTTGCAAGGCACTACTTTTTTTTGTCCCTAAATATCTCCTCCATAGTAGGATAAGTTAAAAATCTCCCTATTCAAATGCTGATAGGGATATTTCCTGACCTGCAGATGGTTGCATGACCCAGGCAGGAAAGGATGCAACATGAAAGGCAAGGGCATCACCTGCTATCCCCTGGCTCCTTGCTCCATGGTGCTGCAGGCTCTGCTGCCAGGAGAGGCTGCTGAGCCACCAACCTCACAGAACCCAGCAAGGCTCTGGGAGCAACAAATGCCAAAAAAAAGTGGCTCTTTGAGAGCAGGCATAAATTGAAAATTCTCCAGTTTAAATAGCACTCCCATGCACTACAGTTTCCTGTATTTGTAGATAATTTATCTGGATCATAGGCTTTCATCAGGACATTATCTGTTATCCAGCTCCTGCACAATTCCTTTTAAGCATTACAATACAAGGTGCAAAAACATGTTTTTAGCATTCTGTAAAGCTACATCAGGAGTTGCAATTTTATAGGATTTCACCCTGTTAAGACACTGGTTTTGACATTTTTCCTGTTCTAAGAAAGGGAATTATTTTAGTTTCAAACCTGCTACAGAATGCTAAACTTCAAACTTGTCAAATTTCAGATTTTTTGTTTTAGATAAACAGTCTTTCTCTAAGCTGATCAACAGTCTTTAAGGGTCTATAGACCATTAAGTAGTGATTAAGTAGCTACAAATGAGAGCCAGCATCCATAAAAACACCATATTTGACTTGTTAATAGCATAACATCTCAGTAAAGATCTAACATGCTAAAATATATGCTGTATTATCTTAATTATGCTTAGGCAGTAAAATTCAGTAGCCTTACAAGTATAAAAATGATTATTTTTAGCACCAAGGAAGTTTTCCAAGTATCAATATCACACAGTTAAATATATTAGGTCAGGAGTCTTGGGAGACTTCAGAAGTCTCATCATTTTATAAGCTAATTAAAATATATTATTATAGAAGTTAAAGTGGATGACTCTGGAACAAGTTTTATGCAGATTTACATCCCATATGACCAAATTCAGAAAGTATACAAACATGCAAAAATATAAGGAAAAATGTAACCATTTTTTTTTAAAGTTTTTTTTTTTTAAAGAATCATCTGTCACTTACATGGAATTTGCAATATTGAGAGCAGAAATTTCTAGCAACAGACTGAGCCCCAGTCAGAAGTTTAAGGCATCCCATGTTTCTGTTGGTACTTGGCTAGTAAATTAAAGTCATCAGCTCTAGTCACACACATATAAGGACACTTGCAGCAAGAATATTACTCAACTGCAGAAACACCTTTGGTCCAGCAGACCCATTCATGTACCTACAGTCCTGCCACACCACCTTAGATGGGTCCTGTATTATGACTATACCAAGTTGATCCTTCAGAGTGAAGGATGTCTCAAGACAGAAGAGGCAGCCTTGCTCTCAGTAAGCATTTGTAGGAAAAATAACTATTCACTCAGTAGTTATAATTGCTAGCAGTAGCAGATTGATTTTATTAACAGTTGCATTTCTACCAAGTAAAAGTTCTTCTAATAAATACTCGTCAAGATCTGTGTCTCTCCCCAATTTGATTCCCAAGTGGAAACATACACTAAACAGTGGCACTTCCCTAGTTTGTTCCCTATGAAAACCAGACCATACACACAGAAATTTCCTAGGCCAAGAGAAATAAAATCGAGTGTTTCAACACTTAAGTGACAGACTATATCAAGGTAAATACACTGAAGATAATTAATGTAAGATATACCAGAAGGACATCTATGAATATCAATATTAACCATCAATGTTTTTCCAAAACACTGAGATTTCTCAATGGTCTATTTCCCTCCTGTGACACTGGCACTTACGTGCCAAAGGCACTGCAGGATTGTGACACTGCCAAGGGCAGGCTGTCCTCTCCCCACATTGAGATCACTGGCAGTGAAATGAGAAAAAGTGACCAAGCCTGGAAAACGCAGAGGTCGTCTCCTCGCTGGAGCTCTGCCAGTGTACACCACTGCTGGCCCAGAGCCTGCTGGCACATGCTCTGCCATGGTAAGAAAACAGTTTAAGATGGCTTGATTTAAAGGCAGACAAAATTAAGTATGTAATACCAGAACAATAAGGTTCTTTGAGGAGGGGAAAAAAGCATTTTTTCATTTACAGTGTTGGTGGATTAGTCCCAGACTTTTCTGCTCTTTCCCCCCTGCCCCAATATTCTTTTTTTCAATACTGTTCAAAGGACTGGAATTTAGGCAAAAACTTTATCTACCACTGTGTTACAGGCCTGTCTGGCATTATGAAATAAAACCCCCCATTTTCTCAAAGCAATCTCATTTCAACATAGAGCTCAAGGAATACCTGGCAAGGAGCTACCAAAGCTCTCACAACTGCTGCCAACTTCGACGTGTTCTTATGTTTGCCATACTCCAGCTCCTGATTCCAGCATTCATCTTTTTCTTGTCCCTTCTACTCCCTTCCCCCATTTCTTGCTCACTCCTTTTCTTATCTTGCTCGCTCCTTTTCTTAGTTATTCCCTTCCCCTCACTCCCTAGAATTCCTTTTATTTCTCAGTTTCTAAACATACTGGTGCATTAGTCCTTTTCATCTAGTTCTTTGCAGAGTGGTTAAGGACTCGTATTTGGGGCAGAGCGGTTTTATATCCAAGAACTCTGAAGAAAAATCTGCTAAATCAAGTTGAAAGTATGAAGATGCATTTTTCTTTAAAAGTAACAACATTTGGTTTAAATTGTTCCCAGATGTATGATTTAGAAAGACTGAAGGCTATAAAAATAATAGCAGTTGCAAGTACTGTGTAATTTATATAGTAGTTTATCATCCCTTGCCCAAATGATTGTCAATAACTGCAGCTGAGTTCTGGTAATCATTCTGCACACATTTATCATGCAAAATAATGACAGCAGCAACAGACCACTCTGAGGTGAAAATTCTACTGCAAAATACTCTCACGAAATGTTGTTCACACCCATTTCTACTGTATCAAGATTTACATTCAAACATTTATAAAAGCTACTTTGTTGAAATAATGTAATCAGTCACCTCCAGGAAGCTAGTATTTACAGTCTACATTTATTACTTTGCTAGCATTGATAACTGCACACTTTCAAACCAGAGAAGTTACAGCAGCAATATTAGTTATTTAGAGGACACAATGGCAGTTAGAGATTTTCCCTCTACCTCCCAATTTATGAATCTTGAATTCCTGCAGATAAAACCCATTTCCAGAAGACTATGCTCCAGGTAAATACTAAAATTATTATATTATAAATAGGAAAAGGCAGAAAGCAAGTAGTAACAAAGGAAACCCTGCAAAAACCCCTAATGATGGGATGACCATCATTATAATGACAAAACACCATCCTCAAGATATTTCTCATCTAATTCTGATCTTACTCCCCCAACTACATTCAAAAGGTCTTAGCTCAAGCATGATTTGGGATATCAGCCAAAAAAACCAACATAAGAATAAAAGAATGACATTTTTTAGCCTAGAGTTGGAAACTCCAAAACAAATGGTGGTCAATTGGCCATCTGGTTCAACTGCTAGGATGCATTAACTGCACTACTGAATGATCATTCAGGACCAAGCAGACTATGACCAGCTGAATCCATTCAAAGACCACCTCCTTACAGGTAAGTAGATAAAATTCTATGAAGTTCAGAAAAGTTCATAGTCTACTGTTAAGATTCTTAGCACACCCCCCAAAATTAAGGAGGTTTGGATTAAGGATTTGGTTAAGGATTAAGCTGTGCTTTAATTGCATATTTCTTTAGGCCCCCAATTCATGGCATCTATAGGCCTTTTCCTACCCCCCTTGCAGAAGAGATGAAGAACAAAGATCATTTCTCAGATGAAGTAGAATACTGTGATTTGTTGCTACATGACTGTATGAGGCCTACAGCTTTCTTCTGAGTGAAGAGAGGTGGCACTGAATGTAAGCACAGTGTTTTACAGGATTGCATTCACCTCCTTCACAGTTGCCACAACCTAGCCTGAGCATCTGCCTAACACCTCACCATTTCTAAACTGGTCTTTACATTTTTATCAACATGGCATTTAGGCAATATCATGGAAACAGAAAAACAAATGTCATTCTTCCAAATTTAAATCCATATTCAGGAAAACAGAAATAGGAGCTTGTCCAAGGCAATGCAAATGTCCACAGTGAAGAGCCTCAAAGGCAACTAAGGAATGTACCAGCTTTAGCTATACCAATGAGGGCATGAAAGCATTGATCTTGACTGCAATATATTCCTTAACTGTTCATATCCCTAGCAGTCCTCACATGAGCATAATAGGGCAAACCAATATGATAAACTGCCTTGACATTCTTCAATTTTCTTGGGGATGACAATTTGTTTGAATTATATGGAACCTACTCAACCCCACAAAACCTTTATCACTTTCTTATTATCATCACATTACAGGGTAAATTTTGCAGTTCTTAAAATACTTTTTTCTGTTATGTCACATACTGGGAATTAATGTCATACTATTGCCAAGTAATTAGTAAAATGTAGTTACTTAGCTCAAAAGCTTCACTGTGATTCAAAAGTATATTAGAAGCGAGATAAATTTTTCTGTAGTAAGTGAATGTAAAGTAATTGAGGAAACAAAGATGGCTACAGATGCAATTACAGAAATATTGAGATTTTTACTCTAAATATGATAATTTCTTTAAATTGATGATGACAAAAATGAGGCAGAACTGTGAGATTTAATTGCTTTTGGATCTACTCGAGCTTGAACTGCTCTGGTTCAAGGCTGACAAAGATGCTGGCCACCTGCTATAGAGCAGCTTCGCACACAGTGTGTATTAATTCAACAGACTACAACAACTTGGCTAGTATCATCTGCATTGGCCATAGCAAGGCTTTGCTGACACAATGTACAAACACGACTAAATGTAAGAGTCAACACATCTTAAAGCTAGCTTAATATAAACTAACATTAAATGGATGAAAGCTTATTAATTTTCAATGTCAGTATTCCAAGTTGGGTTCTTTCAGCCAGCAAATATTTTGGCGACATGACTCATAGGTGTTTATGTCAGCATGCTGTGCTTAGCTTCACATCCAATAACATTGTACTGTGCCTGCTGCTTGAATTAATTCACATTTAGGAAAAAATCTTTACCACAATCAATGACAATCCAGATCAATTTGGCAAAACTCTTGAAAAAAATCTATGCAATTTGAACTTAAATAACATTAAGTTTAACATCATTTTAAACTCAATACTTAATTGACTGTATTTAAACAAATAGTTCCCTGGCTTCCATTAGTAATATTTTTCCCTGCAATAAATTGATATTTTTGAAGTATTTTGCAGACTGCAGCTCCATTAGTTGGAGTTCTCAGGTAAATAAAATCTCTGAAGCAAGTGACAATGCTGAGTGCATCATTTTTTTCTACTAAATTATATTATACTCATTTTCAGACTTCTAGTATTCAAGTTCCTCCCAAAATAAGTTAAACTTTTTGATTCAGAAGTTCAACCACCGTTAATTAAATGACCTAATTTAGGTATCAGAGATAGAAAGAAATTCCCTCTAATAAAACTAGTTTTGCAATAGAGCTTCTATACTTAGTAGTTTTGTTTCAAATGCTATGCAGTAATTTCTGAACTATGGAATTAATTTTCCCTACAGTGTGAACAGACTTTTCATTACTCCTAGAAAGAAAGTTAATTTCAGCTATTTCATTCTAAGCTAAAGAAAATTTTGATGACATTTGTTGACTGCATTTACTGTCTAACAAAACCAGATGTTCCCATAGTGTTTACAAACAGAAATCCCATACTAAGCTCCCAGAACAGCAATCAACAGTCATAGATTTATTCATCTCTATTACAGAGGAAGCTGATTAGATATGAAGATAAGCAAATATACTTACACATAGATAAAACTACTGACTGAAATAAGCTGCTGCACCTGTTGACTATGGGCAGAACTCAGTGTTGTGGATAGATTCAAACTTGCCCTATGTATTTTCAGAATCAGCAGTTATTGAACAAATTTGGACAAATCAGCATCTGACTGTCCTCCTGCTGCATCTATATAAATCACTTTAAAAAGGCATGGCTGCATTTTATAAGGCATTTACATCACACAATGTATTTTCACACATTAGTGGGTTGCAGTCAGACTTAACTGCTACCTGCCCAAAGAAACCCTTATGTCAATCAGCTCCTTGCAAAGGGTGCTTTCCTTAAAAACTGAAGTGAAAGTAATGCATGCATCTTGCCTTGACCAATCTTTAGGACTTTATTTTCTGTATTTACAGAGGCTGCTGTACACTCCTCACCTGAGGTTAAATCTTAAATTGGTCTAACAAGTGCAAGGCAATGTCCTGCCAGGATGGCTGCAGACCCGGTTAAGCATTCACTCTGCAGAAGGTGGAAAGCTGCTCAAAGCAGAGCAGCTTCCCTAGCACTGAGGATGGTACCACACTGCCACCGTCAGCAGGAATAGCAGATCATCAGCTCAAACATTTTCTAGTTTCAAAACACACACACAGAAGTCAACCACAGAAAGATTGTTGAAACTTTAGAGCAATAAGTCTGGTCTCCCACCTACTCATCTTCTTACCATCAAAATCAGTTTTCCTTTCAGGAAAAGATGAAAGGCCTGCCCCACTAAGATGTGCTGTGCTCTGCTTCCACTCATCTTGAGGAGAGCAAAGGGAAAGCCAGGCCAATGTGTGAGTGATGGTAAATATCTCCTCAGAGTTACTAAGGAACACACCACATCTTTCTCATAGGAGTTTTACATGCAGCTGTCATTCTTGTGCCGTTCTTGTGCCTGGGCTTATTCCACCTCAACCTTTGCTCTGTGTCTATCTCTGTACTCTTCACAGAAGTACAGTGATTGAAAACAGATTCAGCAATTTGCACTTTATCACATATAATTACAGACACATGTAGAAAACCACAGTTATATTGTACATGCTTGATTAAAAAGCCTACACTTGGTAGTTTGTTGACATGTACTTAAGATACACTTTAAAAATTACTACTCCCTGTACTTTAAAATACCATTAATCTTATTTCTAGGATAATTCTTGAATCAGTTCAGAGCACAGTACATAGAATCAGAATCATAGCACCCTTAAGGCTGGAAGGGACCTCTAGAGGTCATCTAGTCCAACCCCCCTGCACATGCAGGGTCACCTAGAGCACGTGGCACAGGGTGGCATCCAGGTGGGTTTTGAAGATCTCCAGAGAAGGAGACTCCACAACCTCTCTTGGCAACCTGTTCCTGTGCTCTGTCACCCTCACTGTCAAGAAAATTTTCCTTAAGTCCCTGAAAAAGATCTCAATTGAGGTGTTTGGGTAAAAAGAAAAAAGAATTTAAGTTTGAGGTTTTTAAGCTCATTTAAAACATTTTCTGTTCCAGAAGTCTGAAACAGTTACAGAGAATGTAGCCTCAGGTCACTGGGTATTATAAAAATCATTTCAATGTAGCTGTTCATGCACTCCATAGTAGGCAAAAAAATTTTCATCTTCAACATTTGTATTTGTATGTAAACATTATTAGATACAGGAACACTGACTCATCTTGTGTTTACCACTGAAGCTTACAATAATCAAACTTCCATGAGTTCTAAAGATACAGCATGTTTCAGTGTTATTTTCATCTGTTCCATTACATTTACCAGGATACTGTAATCTAATAACAAAATAAAAATAACTTGTTTATGGTAACTTTAAATATACATAGCATCAAAATAGATTTCAAAAACCTCAGCATTCATACCATCTATTAGACTGTTAAAATATAAAGATGTGAAATACCTATCAGTAAATTCTTATTCAATTCAAATATTATTTGGTCTCATTTTCAAATTTTCAGGCATTATTTATTCAGGATGCGTGGTAATAGTTCTGAGAAAGTATTTATACTCACACTGATATCTTCAGAATAATATCTGTTAAGTAGCTTTCTATTTATTCTGGTTAACATTGAAGACAAATACATGTTTAGTTCAGTTTGATACATCACACAAGTAATATTTTAATGATAAGTTTTAATGATCTTTGTCTTAGAGTCATGTGCTTATTTGGCAAGCAATTCAAGAAACTATAATCTCATAGCCAGCCTGCTGATACATATAATCAGCAGCTTTCCAGTATCTCCAGGAATCCCTGGGATATAAGAGGTTCACCATGTTTTCCATTATTTTCAGCACCACTGCTATTGAAAGTCATTACAGATTACAGTGCTTTTTAATCAGCACTGCAGATGTTATGACAAACCCCCAAGGTTGCCATTCACAAGAAAAAAAAATCTACTCAAGAACAACTTACCCTGCTTGACCTCCAGCATAGATGTAAAGAGCTAAGCCCCTAAAAGTTAAACGCTTTCCTATTTGGGCATCCAGATTGTGTGTTCAAAGAGTCTTTTCTGCAAGACATTTTCTGAAGCCATTTCATCACTCTCTACCAGGCCGGGGATGGAGTCAGCTGATTTCCCCATCCATGAATGCCCCTATTCAGAGGCTTAAGCTTTGAATTCCTACTTGGGCCAGGCCATTCTGGGACTAGCTCATGGGAGGTGATGCCCAGAGGCCCCAGTGCTCCAGCACATGGCAGGATGGTGACATGCAAGTGAGTCTTGGGGCAATGGGCTCTGCAGGCTGCATCTGTCTGCAGACAGACTTGATTTTGCCAGGAGCCCATAAGCCAGCACAGCCCTTGCTGGTGGTGCAATATTCCCATCAGAAAAGCCTCCAGCTGACCAAGAGCTGCAGGCATTGAGGGACCTACTTAGCCCAGGACTGGGCAAGCCACCATAAACTTTAATTTTACATTAACAGGCCTTGACAGTCTTAATCTTTCAGGGCATAACAACAGAACTCATTTAATACTAATTTCTTGTTTGTCTCTAGCAGACACTGTCACTCTGCACACAGCCAAGGTGCTGCTGCACAGGCCCTGGCAACCCAGCAGCTGCTGTTCAGCACACTCGTACGGAGAGCAGGATGGACACTGCCCAGTTACCCAACACCCCTCACCTGCTGGGATCTTGAAATAGTTTCAAAACTCCCAACAGGGAGTTTCAGAAATTCTTAGAATTTTTAGGGTCCCCCCCACAACGCTACAGTCTAATATTAAGTATACTATCAGAAATAAGCATCAGCATTGCTTCTATGCCAGGTGGTAACAGAATTGTCTTTAAAGCCATTTTCTCAGCTCTAGTAATATGAAATACCACATGGGACCAAACTTGCTGACCAAACTCACCCACTTGCAGCTGTTCTGTAGTTAAAATAATTTTTTTTCCCCTCCACTGGGTTTAAAGCTTCTTTCTGCTTGGCTGGTAAATGAAAAAATCAACAGTCACAGTAAAACAGCCTGTTTGAGAGAATGAGCAATGGGGGAGGCACCCCAGCACAGGCACAAGCAGGATGTAGTTTTTGATTTATAATCAGATGAGAATCCACTGTTTGCAGGAGATGGGGAATTTTTCATCTCTCTAATTTCTCCTGCCCACAGATGCAGTAACAAATAAGGGCTTTAGGCCATAACAGTAACCAAGAGGCAGATCACAGGAGGAAAACATGCTCTGTTCTTGTCACTGAATTTTTTTCCTTCCCTATGCCAGGCCTGAGCCCTTCTCATGGTCTATAGCTCAAGGACACTTCTAGTGCAGTGAAAACAGACTCATGTGGTGTCAAAATGGGCCTTCTTTAACATGAAATGTATCCATAGGTATTTTAAGGTTGCCAGCCTAAATATCGAGTTTAAGAAAAAAAGCACGAATTTCTTACCTGGACTAAGATCAACATTTTCTAGAGGACACAAGCAAAATCCCATGCTCCTCATGCAGTGCTAGAATTGGTGATTTGGGGCCTCTCCACGCTTTGCCTCCTACAGCAGTTGCCATCTCTTCAGTCCCCCAAAGAAGGACTTGATAATTGAGGCTGAGCTCAGTCTCCTGCCTGACACACCTTGCACCACCAGTGCCATCTCCTGAGGATGGTGACCTTGCCAGGAGGGGCTGCTTTGGCTTCCTCCTCAGATCCCCCCCTGCACTAAGTGATTTCTGACACAAGTGACTCCAGCCCCACCACTGCCTCTACCCACCCCAGTCTGCCTGGGAACCACCATTCTGGGGTGACTGTTTTCATTTTACCTTCATTTACCTGCTCTTGTAGGAAGCAAAAGCAATACTCTCTTCCTCAAACCAAAGGAGAGGAAGAGTAATATCTGTAAAATTAACCTTTAAAGGCATTCCTAGGCAGACTTTAACATCATTACCTGAAAATGCCCAGAACATCCCCACAACCTCTCCAGTAAAGGTTAACTTACTGAAACCGCTACAAACTGGAAGGGGCATAAACGTGAGCAACTCCAGCAAGAGCAACAACCACCAACACCCCAGGAGGCTCCTCCGCCGCCTCCTCCCCTCGCCTCGCGGCCGGGGGCGGGCTCGAACCGCTGACCCCGGGAGCAGCAGCAGCAGCTCCGCACTCGGCGGCCGCGCTGGAGGGAGGCGGCCGCGCTGCCGCCGCGCACCAGGTAAGAGCCCCCTGTGCTCCCGCTCCTACATCCTCGCCTTTCCCTGCCCTTTTGCTCCCTCATTCGCCTTCGAAAAGTTAGGTTTTCCTCGAGATGCCATTAGCTTTGAGATTTTTTCCCCCCCCCCTCCCGAATTGAAATAAACATCTCGATTAGTTCAAACTACCAAAAGTCAAGTCAGAGGAGGGAACCATTGAAAAAATTGCTTGAAAAAGTGAAGGCTTTATGGAGACTTTTCCAGGAAGGGTGATTCAGGAGCCAGGTTCCCTTTCCCCACTCCCTGGCAGCTCTGTGCATCTCACCTCAAATCAATCCATCTATGCTTAAAAAAAAAAAATGTATATTTGAAGGAAAGTGTTGATTAAGCCTGTTGGGCATTGATTTGCAGATGAAAAATATTTGCATTAAATGAAAAAACTGCTAAGGGAATAAGGCTTTCAGATTATAAAAAGAATTGCCTGCACACATACCTAAGTTAATGTCTATTGAACCTTTAATGAGATTTTAAGTGTTGCTCTTAATCATAACTCTCCATAATTCTAATAACTGTCATAGCAGAATTAAAGCAGTATTTACTTAAATGAAAAATCATACACTTATCCACAGGGAAAGATTAGTTAAATCTGTATTGGTGACAAAATGCTGAAAGGCATTTTATTGAAAAAAGCCCCTGTTGCTGTTTCCTCCAGGACCAAGCCACCCTGCCTTGAGCTCTGTGCCCCCTCATCCCAGGTAACACCTCCTGCTTTAGCCTCCCAGGTGCAAGGACATGCCTGAGCCCAGGACACTGCACTTCTCAGGAGCACCCACATTAGGTGTGGGTGTAAAACACCAAGAGCCCTCCTCAAATTGCCTGATGTGTATTTTACTACTGAGTAGTTTTAATTGAATTGGGGAGGTCTGTTCTGAATGTAATGACTTTTTAGATTATAACTAAGCTGCTTTATTGCCAATCCATTTTAAAAATCTGGTTTCACCCTTTGCCTTTCATCTCACAGTACTGCTCAGAAGAAGGGGTCTTCTGGTTGCAAGATATTTAAGTTCTGCAGGGAACTAAAAGCCCAGAATAAAGATTCAAATGAATATGACAAAAGCAATACATTTTCTTTGCAGACTTTAACTGTTCTTAGGCAAATCTAAAGAGAAAATTTTATAGCACAGATTCACTATTTGCACAGTCAAGGTATAGATAAATTATATTTACATTCTCCCTCTTCAATCTCCCACCTCCGAAATGTGGAATTCCAAACAAAATGAATTGCAAACTAAGAGGCTAAATCTCTGCTGAGGCTACCTGCTAAATATTCAACCTGGAGGAAATAAAAGGGAGATGCCTAAGCCCAACCTGCTACCCCAGGAATTTTATTTTCAGCCTTAAGCATTTCTTCAGTGGCAGAGAAATGTCATTCAGCCATGCCAGAAGCCAAAGGGACGGAAGCAAAGGGCGGATTGCTTGACTACTACATAGCTTCTACAGCATGAAGACGCTGTGCGCAAAACTCAGAGAAACCAGGTCCTATGTGAGAATCTCCCCTCTAGTTATGTGCCAGAGGTTTATAGCTCTAACTTTCAGCAGGAACAGTAATTTAAGATGGCATAAGACAGGATTTCACTTGTCATTTCAACTCAAATTATAAAAGTTCCAACTTCCAGGTTTTCAACTATCATATTTAGATAGTTTCCAATCAAAGCCGTGATGGTATTTTGCTAAATGCTACATAAACAAGGGGGGCTGGGATATGCAAGTAGTTAAGTGTGGTGTCAGGGCTGTAGTACCTTTCAACCCCTGCTTGTGACCAAACACCTTTCTAGAAAGCTGGCAATAAAAAGTGCTCACCTTGGCAGTCACCTGCTCTCTGCCAGCAGCTAGCAGGCAAAAGGCAGAGGCTAAATTTGCTATATTATTACCATAATATTATAGCCACTATAGCTTCTGTGGTATTATTAACCACATGGTGGGCTTCAACTTGTGACATGTCAAGAGCAGATATAGAACGTGGTGTAGCTGCTGGTGTTTCCTGACTGCATACAGGATCAAGTATTGAGCACTTCACAGTATTGATATTCCCCTTAAAGTCAATACAGCTGCCATAGGTTTTTACAGACCTATGAACTGGTGAAAAGAGGACCACTATAAACACACAGCTAGAGTGAGCTGCATAGACAATACTTGTGACATACTGATTACAAGGGATTCAAGAGGTGGATCACAGATATATTAACCCTCCCAAACTGTTGATTTGGAAAACAAAAAAGTCAGTGAGTTCATGGTTCTTGAACATCACTGATTTGCTGAACTTTTGGGTATTAGCTTTGTAAAAAGCAAATTTAAAAACAATTCACATTTAGGTTCAGCATTTTGCTGGTTAGGACCTGACACTCGTTTCCTTCTTTCATGAAGCTAACTTGTAGCATTGTATCATCACCTTAAAAAACAAGACTATGAATTATTTTCTAATAAAATTCTACAAAAAGATTTGACAGTTAACTTATTTCCCAGCTAACTCAAGATGGACATTAATGTAAAATATGAGTATGTATAGCTAATCCCTTTTCCACTTTTTATAAGCATTCTAAAAATCTTCATGCTTATGGTAACTTGGTAAGAAATACAATGCTAATCCAGAATGGTGCCTCTATTAGAGTATTAAATTATCATCTGCTACTCAGAAATCCTTTTGTAGACAAATATGTTGACATGAGCAAAATTTAAAATGGCACATGGCGGCAACAAATCCTTCAGTCTATCTCTAGGCCTAGCAATTTATTATTGAAGACAAAGTAATCCTAGAATCATTATAGTTGGAAAAGACCTTTAAGATCAAGTCCAACCATAAACCCTTCAACACCATGCCTACTAAACCATGTCCTTAAGTCCCTCATCTACATGTCTTGAACACTGCCAGGGACAGTGACTCCACCAATTCCCTGGGCAGCCTGTTCCAATGCTTGCCTGCTCTTTCCATGTAGAAGTTCTTCCTTATGTCCAACCTGAACCTCCTCTGCCACAACTTGAGGCCATTTCCTCTTGTCCTACGCATAGTTATTCTGGAAGAGAGACCAAAACCCACCTCGCTACAACCTCTTTTCAGGCAGCAATAAGGTCTCCCCCAAGTGTCCTCCTCCCCTGACTCTCCAGACTAAAGCTGGTCCCCCAGCTGCTCCTCAAGGTCTGTGCTTCAGACCCTTCACCAGCTTCACTGCCCTTCAGACATGCTCCAGCACCTCAGTATCCTTCTTGCAGTGCAAGGCCCAAAACAGGACACAACATTCAAGGTGCAGCCTCACCAGTGCCAAGTACAGGGGGACAATCACTTCCCTGGTCACTACACTAATCCTGATAACAAGCCAGGCTGCCACTGGCCTTCTTGGCCACCTGGGCACACTGCTGGCTCCTAGTCAACTGGCTGTCAACCAGCACTCCCAGATCATTTCCTGCTGCACAGCTCTCCAGCCGCTCTGCCCCAAGCCTGTAGCATTGCATGAGGCTGTTGTAAGATTTGGGTCCTGCACTTCAGTCACATTAAATGTATATTGTTTGGGATACTGAAATGTATCACTGAGTTGTTACCAATCATCTGAAATCTTGCCATGCTAATTCAATAGCTTAAGAACTGTGTTGCTAATAGATATTTATTCAGGATATTTTAAAGCACAGTCTTATGATACACATATTTATAATATATGGATGTATAAAATGTATTTAGAAATGTGAAATTTAATTTACAGCTGGCTTTGCTATACCAGAAGAACAAAAAGTCATTTCTGGTGACTCAATTCCTTTACTTATTTTAACAAACTTTCTGCTGTTGAATGACATCTTCAATCAAAAAGGCAGAGTACAGAATTTGTTCCCTGAACATAATTCATGTTGAGTGTTACACTGAGAAAAGACATTTTCAGTCTGTATTTGTACTGCCTGGCACATTTGACTACAGCATTGATCAAAACAGAGCATAACTGAATCCATTATTTGATTCTGTGAACTTCATAAGATACCTCAACCAATAGCAGGAGCTCCACATCAGTCCAGTTTCTAAAAAAACATCACCACAGATGGCAGTCTCTACAAAGAAGAAAATATGACAAGACAGCTACTTGCTTTAGACCAAATAAATCCCACTTTGCTTCCTTGCCTAAGGAAACTGGATAGTGTGCACCTTTACAGGCAAGATCAGATGTGCCTGGGGCTTCAGAACAAGCTGACTCATATGCCAAGAGCCAACTTGTCAGTCACTTAAAGGCACTTCCCATAAAAGGATGCAGATCCACATGTTCATCCCCTTTCAGTAATTTTTCCACCCCAGCAGAGTAAATTAGGCAGTTAGACCTGAATTTTCCTGCCTGCTGGCTTTTATTCCTTCTCTAATTTGCCCCATTCAAAAAAAACAACACTTACAAACAGGTACACCAATTTACTGCTTTTCATTCAAACCTTTCCAGTATTAATTTTGTTGTATGAAAAACTTGTTTTATTAAAATTAAGTATTGCCTTTTTCTTCCATGACCCATAGACTCAAATACATCACAAAACCAGAGCTATCCTACACAGCCAGCCAGATTGATATGAAGGCTGATATCACCATATTACACAAAATGTCCATTGTCAGTGAGTACAGTTAACACAGTTGTAGGTATTTGGCTTTTCCCAAGTGATCAAAAAACCTACTCATTTTTCCTTTACCTTTGCACAGGCAGCAAGCAAATGGAATAGAGTTTTCATATACAACTTGGGAACAAAAAAAGAAAGGAAGACCCAGAGAAGCCAGTGAAGATTGCAATATAGCATCTGCTGGGGGTTTGCTGAAAGTAAGTGCAGGAATGAAAAATTAATAAAGAGTTTGGAAGCAGCAGTGACATTTTGGGGCAATAGTAGTTTCTTTATCTGTAAGTTATGTACTTCCAAATCTTATTTGTGACTGACTTCATATATGAACTCCCACTCTCTAGCTGCATTCTTAACTGATGCCAGCATTTACTTTCCAATTAATTCATGCTGCTCTAGCAAGAGGATGGAATAAAAAGAATGACACTCATTGGCTGTAACAGTTGTAGTTAACAGTGGAGCAGGAAAAGTAGCTGCACATCCTTGGCATCTTTGGCTAAAGAAGTCATATACACAACTGCAACAGCCATCTAGAAAATAGCGATAGCAGCATCCTGCAACTATTAAAAAAGTTTGGGAAATACTACACAAAGTTTGGGATGCCTACAGCAACAGCCATGGAAATTTAAGCATATGGTCACTACCATATGACAAAGTGTCCGTATCTCAGTCTTTTCCATGTTTCCACTTGTAGATAAAATTTCAATTGAGCAGGCACTTCATCTTTCTGTTTACTTGCACAAAATACTCTTAAAATTTAGATACTGCTACCACCTCACCAGCTCTCTTGTATCATCCTATTTTATTCTCTGAAGTTTGTAAAAAAAAAAAAAAAAAAACCCTCATAATTTACTGTTTAAAAAAGACACTCATGCTGTGATATTGAGAACCCAAAAGGAATGCCAAAACATTAAAAACTGCTTTGTAGGCCTAGCCTGAGGACTAGTAAAAAGTGTCAAAAAAGGTTGTTACCCATCATATGTAATATTTATGCAAATATTTACCTTTGCCTCAATCATTTAATATTTTTAGAACATGAAGACATGTCACTTATATGCACAATAATGCAGTCAGCATCTAATATTCCTGATAAGATAGTATGAATAGAAGGGTAGTCTGTGCAGGGACCAGACTATATTTTTTTTTCCTCAAGGCCCTGAAAACTTCAGGAAAGTATTATGTATCAGAATGAATCAGTTGAATATCAGAATGAAGAGCATTTGATAAAGAAAATGCACAAGATGGGAAGAGTCCAGATGTGCCAATATGCCAAGCAGCAGGCTTATTAGTAGGAGCTCAGCAAACCCTTAAAAATACAGCAGGAAAAATACATGCACACGCAGGCATGCCCATGTTGCAGTTTTTACATCAGTTTAAGTTCACATATGAAGTTGCTTAAGAATTAGGTGACTCCCCACTTCCATTCCTCAGTTGGTAAATAATGCCCCTTTCTAGTGGTGTCTATAGAGCAGCGCCAGTCTATTATATTTCTTAGTATTTCTTTCTTGAAAATAATAGTTCCTCTCCTTCCTGTTATTTCCACACTCTTCCTTCCCCAGCAAAGTCAGCCCACATACACTAGGACAGGATTTGACCCTTCATGTACTGCAAAAGACTAAGCAAAATTCTTCCCCATAAAATTGCTAAGCTAAAAATCAGATAAAATTTGAAGGTAAACCAGTTGCTTTAGAAAAAGGTTAACAATTAGTTCAAACTTATTCACATTTTGATTCATGTTGTGAAAATATTAAAAATTACAAATGCTGAAGCATGTGCAGGTTCCTTTAATCTGTTTAAAGGATCCTGAGACAGAGTAACATTTCAAAAGCTAAAGTTTATGATGTACTTGGAAAGTAAGAAATTTCCTAGGAATATGGAAATAGAAAGTTAGTATTCATCTCACTAAAAAATAACCAAAAATGGTGTGGTGAATAAAGGATCCATCCAAAATGAGATATGTGACAGATACTGTGACACAAACTCACCATGTTACAGAATTAACATTTAGAGGGCAATGTTCTGACAACACCATCTGCTCATTTTTTTCTGCAGCTCCTCATGGCAGGTGATCTCATGTCTCATGCTTGATTTTCTGCACAAGTCAGTGTAGGAGTCTGATTTATCTTGACATTAATATTTACCAGGATGGTGTAAGCTTAAGATATCCAAGGTGCTTTTTTTTTGAGATTGAAATGTTTTCACTTCAAATTGAAGACATTAGCCACTTACATGTAACAACAAAATAACAAAAAGTAGGATACCATTCAGACTGAATTATTTCCACAAATATCATTAGTATTCTCATTAGGCCATGTATTAACAAAATTACTTTAGGATAAGAAAGTCTGCTAATGTTTTTTTCTGGTCAGCTGAAAAATAAGATACTGCATTAAACTTGTTCAGGTTCTATTAGCAGTTGACTTTGAAACTATAAAGTACAAGAGATTTCAAAAAATAATTTTGGACACTGAAAATAGATTTTATGAAGGAAGAACCATGTGATACCAAGACAGACTAGCACTAACATCTCTCTTACAGATTCTGGGAGCATAGGTAGCATTAGTAGTTTTTCTTAAAGTTTTGAAGCATGTCTTAATGTTTTACTGATTTTATGAAAGAGTAAAATTTTGCACAGCCTGTTAATTTCAGATCTGTTGTTTGGCTGCATTGAACCATTTTGATTGTAATACTCTTCTTCAAGTAAAGAAATGGATTATATAGCTAACTATTTTAAAATAATCGGTATAGTTGTAAATCCTGCTGACAAAAGTCAAAAGTTTCACATTCAGTTGAAAACATTTTGCATCAGCCAAGCTTTATCTATGTGAATGGGTTTGAGGTAATTGCTTGTATACAACTAAAGATCACCTATAGCTAAGTAGAAATCTCATTTTATCTTTCATCTGTAGTGGTTTCTCCTCATTAAAAGGAGATAACATGTCACACATACTAAAGATGCTCTTAAATAGTATGAGCATCTGAAGTCATGACCATACTATTGTGCATGATTACTGTACATTCAAAATAAACTGACATGTTACTCATACGCTTCAATGTTAGCAAAGACTAAACTCAAACTGTACCTGATTTCCCCACAGTACAGTTATTTTTCAAAACAGTTGCTTCTCCCAACTATTTAAAGGACAAATGTGAAAGAGCAGCAAGAAACTGGAATGCAGATATACATAATTTTGCCATGTCTGAGTTTTTGTTGCAGATTTTAGTATGTTTATAGCTGCAGTTATTCATTATACAATACCTTCACAGTCCATGGTGAAAATGTTTATATTTTGAATACAAACATGTATTGTAAAATAGAGCCATTATATTTTAAGTTGATTTATTCTTCTTTTAGGAGCTACAGCAACTTTTGATGCCACACCTAACAATGCGCATTCATCACTGCAGCCTCAAAGCCCTTTTTCTGTTGATGTTGTTTAGGTAAGATGTTTGCTACAGTATTTTCCACTCAGCATGCTTATTCCCCCATTGACATATAAACACTTTGATTGAAACTAGAGCTACATATTTGTATAACCTACTCACTAGCTGAATCTTGCCTCTTACAAAGATTAACCAGCTTGGACATTCATAACAACATAGGGCTAAAATCTTTCGAAAATTATGGTAGTAACTTGGTTGAGTTGCATTCTTTTTCTAAAAATAGTGAGGAATGAAAATTGTGAATGATTATAACAAGCAAATAATCCTTCATCTAGTGCTGTGTAGAATGAACACTGTATTAGGTGTCTAGGAGGATGTGGTTCTTGCCATGCTACTTTAAGGACATAAGCATCACAGTATGCCTAGATGTACTCAAAGCTTGAGGTGGTAAAGTCATTGTGCATAAAGGAAAATGTCTTAAAAATAATCACCTGGTTAAAATATGTTCCTACTATTCTCTAATAGATTAAGCTGTGAAATTTTTAAGGATGAATTTTACCTCTCTAACATACCTCACAGATAAAACTATTCTACTATTCCAACAGGATATTAGTATTTGAATAAGGCAAAACCCTCGAGGTCCATAACACCTGCAAAGTCCCTTATCTTTCAACACCAGCAATCTGCTACCAAGTGTGCCCAGAATTACCAGGGGGGACCTTGCAACTCCACCTGCTCATGGTCCAGAGGCAGCAGGTTCCTCCCTTATATTGGCTTAGAGCAAGAGGGCTTCTCAAAGACCCCCAGAATAGCAGAGCACAAGACACAGAGCTAATATCCAGGGATTTCATAGCCTCCTTGCCACATCAGCACATTCTTAACTATAAAACAAAAAACCAAGACCTGAGACTGCAGAATATGTGGAAATCCAGAATTGTCTTAAAGGATACAAGTGATTTAGGTAAAGCATTTGACTATTTCAATAATGCCATTTACTTAGGATGCATTTAACAAAAGAGCTGCTAGCAAGAACAACACCCAACCTATTTAAAATCACATATTTACACA
This sequence comes from Tinamus guttatus, assembly GCF_059628265.1. NCBI lineage: Eukaryota > Metazoa > Chordata > Aves > Tinamiformes > Tinamidae > Tinamus > Tinamus guttatus. The sequence continues at coordinate 7,490,942 of NW_028288848.1, forward strand.
GAGAACAACTTATGCCCTCACAGTATAAAATTTTAAGCACTTAACTGAAATTATATGTAAATTGCAAAAGCAGGAAATCTCTTACAATTAGGATATTCAAGAAGTTTAATTCAAGCATGTTTCTGATGCCTATACCTTTTACAAAGTTGGTATTTTCACTTATATTTATGCTGCACTGAATTTAGCTGTGCCTGTTTTTTTTAGATGACACCTAACTTTGTAGGAAAAGCGTATTTTAAATCATTACTTCAAGCCTCTGTAACCTTACTTCAAGCCCAATATTAAGACTACACTTAACTGAAAATGAAGTAAAGCAATAACTTCTCACTAATAATATATAAATGGCTGTGTATAGAACAAGATAAGGTTGGATTATATAACATATACATAACAACACTGTTAGTGAAGAGTAACTATTTTGTGAGAATAAAAACAAGTAAAATAACATATAATAAAGATAAAAGCAGAAGGCAGCAGAGAATACCCTGTGTAAAAAAATACCATACCTGTATTCAGAATGACTACTACAGCACATAAGTTTTGCCAAGCTAAAATATTAGATTACTCCTAGTAAGTAAATTCCCCAGCTTCCTAAAAGGACAGTTGAAAACTTTACAAAAACAGAGTAAACCCCTGTTTGAGGAAGAAGTTTTCTCAAGCTACAAAGAATCCAGCAATACAATTCAAAGGAAGAAAGAAAGGTTTCAAAGGCAACTCTGGGAGTAACAAACTTCATAACATTCATGTATAGAGACAATATCTTCAGACTCACATCTTCCTCTATAAAGAGTAACTCTTCCTCACCCTCTCAGCTACAGCCCCAACTACAAGGCTAGAAAAGAGCAAAATGTGACCCTGAGACTTTTTATAGCAGCTCGCTGCTGGTGGCTGCACCCTATCAGCTGTGCTGCATTATGTGATTCAATTAGTTGCTTATCACCTTCATAATTAAATCAAGGTCATACCTGTGCTCTCCACCCTTAACAGCTGAGGCAGGATTTTAGGAAGAAGCTTGTGATGCCTTTTGCTATAGGGGAGTTATTTTTTGGATAGCTGTTTCTAATAATCAAGCCCATGCCTCCCACAGCTGCTGATTATAGAGATAAATAAAAGGTAAAAAGTGACAAAATGTAAAGCTTTTGTTCACCTGAATGAAGAATCCTAAAGTGGGCATGCTCCTTTCCTAATCTTTAGTCTTGATAAGTAGCTCTTCAGGTAAGGTATGATTATTAGTATGAAAAGGGGTCTTGTATGTTGTTGTTTATATCTGCTTTTTTATGGTCTATTTGCAGTTTTTCTGGCATGTAATGGCCTGTTTTCCTGTTGTCCTGTGCTGATTTTGCTTGGCAGGATTATTTCTGTAGCCTCTCTAAAGATGGTGTTGTAAAAGCAGGCTTTTGAAAGTGGTTTTATGCTCTAATCTTTTAACCTGGTCCCTGTCTCTGTCTAGGAGTTAAAATTGAATGTATTTCATTATATGAAAAGAAGCTTAATTTTAAATGCTGAAATAAATAGTCAGTGTTTCTTCCACTTTACTAGATTATAGCAAAGCTGTCCTACTTGTTTAAAAAAAAATATTGAGACTGAACTACTTTAGGTTTAGGGTGGAATGTTAAGAAATCCCTAAACTTTAGGGACGTAAGAATAATACTTTTCTAAAAGAAAGGTTAGCATGGTTCTGTTAAGTTTAGTGTTTTCTAGATTTATTTTCTTTATAGTGAACTGTAAAATAGAAACATTTAAGTGTTTTAAGGTGTGTCATCTGGTAAGCAGTATTTATCACCAGTCTTAACATTAAAAACACTATTGATTAGAAATGCTATCTCTAATATAACTGATAACTTCTCTTCAAAGCATTCTTCCTTTCATCTTTTAGGTTAATGCAAATTTCTGAAGCTGAAGAAAAAAGTGAAGCTCTTCCTCCAACTATACACAAAATAATAAAAAGATACAATAAGTATTTGCGTCCATTTTTTGATGGTGAGTATAAAACCTATGTCTTAAAACTATACCGTAATACAGTATCTGGAAAAATCCTCTTTTTTTCTTTTCTTTTTCTTTTCCTTTCGCTTTTTCTTTGATGTTTGGCAGTAATTCATATGAGGATATATGCTCTACAGTGATATGAGAAAACTTAATGGTTTTTGTGGCCTAAGGTGATCTTTATAATTTTTGGATATACAAAAGTAAAACTTTCACACTGTCTAAGAACTTGATGTCCTCAGTGTAATACCCTACTTACCAAAAAACATAATGCATCTCAAGTTTCCAAATAACAACTATACCAAACTTTATTTAAACACAAAAGACTTTATGTATCATTTTTGCAGCTTTCAAATTGTTCTAGAAAGCCTTGGTCAGTCTTGAAGTATTACATGACCTACTAGAACATCACAAGGGAGTTATTTAATAAGTCTTCCTTGCCTTAGGCTTTAAGGTTCACTGGATGGATCCTTGCAGAATTGTAAGGGAAAAATGAATCTAAAAGGTCATCCCTAAGGCTGGGAGGCCATGTACTCTTTTTTGGAAGAATCACTTTATTTCCTGTACCAAGGCTGTTTTCAACTGCCCTGCTAGCCTTATGCACCTGAGATCTTGGTCCCAGGTACCTTCCTTGCTTGAATCAGACTACTTAGTGTATTTGGCATTCAGGAGTTACAGGAGAGGCCGATCTTTCTTCCTGGGGGGACTGCAGAACTCTAAGCAGAAAATAATCTGCAAGTTGAAAAGGTGCTCAGCTTCATATGCCGGGCAGGGAATAAACTTATGGAGGCAGGCAATAGTTCAGAAACATTAGAGCTTTTAAATGAAGACTTTTATAGCCCTTTATGTAATCACTTAAAAAATACTGGCTGCAGAGTTTCTCAGACCATGCAGTTACCTGTTACTATTCATGCATGTGGAGAGATTACCAGCTTGTTTGATAAGAGTTCACAGCATGTGCAATTTATGAATCAATTTCATAAAATATTGTCAGAAATCATTATTTTTTGTTTTTATTGTAATTGTCTCAATGGCTGACACAACTGTTTTAACCTTCCCAATGACCATGTAAATACTTTATCAGCAAAATCCAAATAATGATAATAAATAAAGGTGACCCTTCTCATTAAGGTAATGCATAATGAAAAATAAATTAGTGACAACTGCACATATAGATATTTGATTTGTCACCTCTTTGTGGTACTAAAGATGTATTTACATCACCATGATAGGAGTGTTTTGGTAGACTGCAAATAGACTTTCCCTATGAAATTATTATTGTAGTTCAGACTAACGCTTAGGCACTTTCATGCTGCGATTCTCCTTTTTCTAGCTTGAACAGAATTTCTTCTTAGCTGCAGCAATGCTAAGTCACAGTCAGGCTATTGCATTTTTTTTTGCCTGGGAATTTTGACCAGGCAGATGTTAAGGACTCTCTGTGTTTATCTGGAAATCCCAGAGGAGCAGAAGCACAAATCAACTCTGTCATGTGCAGTGTAAGTCAAGCACTTTCAGATGGGTGAGAATTGCTGTGTGTGCTTGTTGCAGCTCAGGCATGCAAACACTCTCAGAAGTCCCAGATAGATATTAGCTGTATTACTGAAGGACTGTGATGCCAGTTCTTCAGTCTGAAAAATAAGTCTTACTGATAATGTCTTTAAATGCAGAGCTGGATGTTATGTGAGACATGGCATTTCTATAGGAATGACATTCTATAAATCTATAGGAATAACTTAGAGTGGCCCAGGAAGTGTTGGTCCCAGTTTTTGGATCTGCAGATCCAAAGATGATTTGTGTGTGTGTTTTTGATCTGTGATTGGAGAGTGGCTGCCTTTCCTAGGTGACAGATAGCCCTCTCCAAGCTCCCAGGCCATCTGCCCAGCCCAAGCCCTTCTGGCTGGCGGCTTGGCCTTCAGCAAGGGGGCTGCAGCCCAGATTAAGTTGAGGTCTAGGGCAAGCTACAGCTCTTCTCAGATAGTAAGCTACCAATATCCTCGGCTTATGAAGTCAGTGGATTACGCTGATCTGCATGACCATAGCTAGTGTATCTTTGTTCCACATAATATTGTGTTATTTCTGTGGATATTATCTGCTTGCAGCTGGTGTACTTTACATCTGTTCTTGGTCAGAAAGAGATTAAGTATATCTGACTCGAAGAGTTGTATGAATGGCTACAGTACTCCTGCTAAATACCAGTTTAGTTATGTGCTGTGTGAAGTTATTGCAGTGGTATGCTAATTGCCTATAAATAATAAGAGCCTGAGGAATCAAAAATAAATGTAAGATAAAAGTCCTGCCTAGAACTCTAATCGAAAGAACAAGTGAAGAATAAGAGAATAAAGTAGGTAGAAATGGTAGAAATGTTCAGTTAATACAAAAGCATGCGCAGTTCTCATGATACTAGGATATGAGTGTTGACTTATGTTAAGGAAACTCCTATTACTAAAAACATAAACAGAAAAGAACATATATGCGTGTTAACACAAAAATAGATTTGTTTACTGTCTGAAGTATATCCTTGCCTGTCTGAAGTGCATGCAAGGATTTACTTAGAATGGGAGCCAAGTATGTGTTTGCTGAAGCACAGAAACACACAGTTAATTATGTCCTAAAAGCTTTCATTAATTTTCTTGATCATTTTCTTGAACTTTGGACTCCAATTCATTTAGAAACAAGTTCAGTAACAGCTTTGAAACCTGAAGTTAACTGTCCCACTGGGTCCTTTTGTCCTGGTGCTGCTTGCGGGAAGGGGGAAGCCTGAGACTTAACCTTCCTGGAGCCTGCACTGAGTTCAAGAACCACATCTGCTTGTTACTTTCCTTCCTATTAAAGTACTAAGTACATTAGTACTGTTCACGATGGGTCAGATCCTGTTTTCCAGTTGAACTCAGGGCAAATTTATAGATTTGACAACTCAGAAATGTAGGTTCTTTCTTAGCTCGTGAATCCCATCAGGGTCCAAGCAGGAGCTCAGCACTTCGATGTGCAGGTTAGGTGACTTGGGCAAGGACAGAGTGCAGCTGGAGGAGTCTAGAAATCCCTCAAGTCAAGCAAAATGAAACCAAACTTCAGGAATGACTGTTTTTTTTTTTATCACACTTTTGGTTGGTTGCCTAGGTCTGCCTAGCTTCTCTTTTATACACTTGGATCCCTTTGGGAAGTTTGAAATTCTGTTGTTCTCAAACTAAGTGCATTCCTGCTTATATGTATGATAAGCATCCAAAAAGTGTCGGAAAAAATAGTCATAAAACTGGATTATATTCTTTATTGACTTTCACTGTGCTTTGACCTTAATGTTAACTAGCTTTAATGGAATATGACACATGAGTTTATCAAGCGAGATGGGCAAGAGGTTAGCATCTTAGTGATTTCAGTGTGTGTGTGTGTTTTTTTTTTTTTTTTTTTTTAAAATGTCACCAAGTGCAGGCTCTTGGCATATCTATGACACCAAATTCCTTAATACTTATCAAAAGGGATTTTTATTCTTGAAAAGAAAACATTATGTATGAGCAGTCATAAAATGAAGATGATCTTTTTCCCATGGCAGTTAGTGAGTTCTTATTTTAACAAACCATTCATTTGGCAATAGGTATTTGCCACTTGTTTTGCGACTGGCAGGTAATGAATGCAACTTGACCAGTGCCGTTAATGAGATCATGAAGATAATTTTCTTTTGGATATTGCAACTGTACTTAACAATAGAAAAATAGTATTTTCTTTTTGCATGATTTAAATTTCCTAGACTTTCTAAATTTTCAACCCAGATTAATTTCAGCTTGTTTCAGAGTGGTGTCCTCCCACATAATTCCCCTTGCTACGCAACTCTTCCATTTATACCCAATGCAGAGCACAGGTCTCGGGCACCTGGATTAGGTGCCTGAAGTTAGGTGAAATGGGGTCAGGCTTGGTATTTCAAAGTGTTTAGACAAGTAAAATTGACTGAATGATTTATGTTTGTCCATGCTAGCTGGCATGTGTTGGTTGCTAATTAATAGGGTACTTCTGTACAGTTTATTACACAAATACCGTCTGGATGTTGTTCCTGGCTTCTGCTTTCATCTGAATTAATTTTGATATTAATATGATATTAAGAATGTTCCCTTCTTAACTGTCTTCTAATGCTGCTACTTGTACCTGTGCCGCAGATAAGTGTTAAATCAAGTTTTAATGAACTTTCCATTCTATCTGTTCACTTTGCAGCAAGTTTAAAGATCACTAATCTAGTAAAAAAGATTAAGTAATCCAGAATGATTTTACCCATTCTTAGGAAATGAATATAAAATATTCTTGTATTAGTAGATAGTACCCATTAATGCAATTGTGTCCTTCCTGGTCAGTGTGATAGAGGTGAAAGCATCTTGTAGAAAAGCTGACATAAGGGTTTTAAAAATGCACGGTTATTTTTCTTAACTGTACTATGTAGCTCTAACTTGTTATCTTGGCAAGGCACATCAGACTTTTAACATCATTTTTTCTGGTGAAAGTGTGCAGAGCAGTAACAGAGGTGCTGTGCCAAACCTCTCTGGAATTAATGTGCTGCTGACTTCAGGGAGCCTTGCGTCAGGTTCAGACCGTTAAGAGATGCATAAAGTCTTGTAAATTTTATACAAATAGATTTTTTTGTTGTTCTGTGATTGAAAGATATAATTTAAGAGTTTTAATTAATTAGTGAGAGTCTGCAAAAAGGTCACAGCTAAATACACTTGAATGTGAAAGCTGCTTTCAAGTGGCATAGGGAAGCATCATGTTTAAGTCAATTATCCTAAACTGCATTTAAGACTGCTTTCCTTACCTCTGCAATGAGCAGTACCTTGCTTCATGGACTCAAGGTTTAAATTCAGCTTCCAAAAACTAGGGTTTTGCTTTGCTTTGTCAGCAAATATGTGTGACTTTTCTATTGGATGTTTTTCCTGTATACTTATTAACATTGGGCAGGCAACATCCCTCTCTTCTTTGAGGAGGTGAGTAAATTCTGTAGTTTTCACATTGTAAAATTCATTATTCGACTTTAAGAGTTTTTGTTTCTTTAATTATTTTCTGCCTCCTTTGAACTGCCTGCTTTTTACACAATTTTTTGAAATGTGGGAAGCAGAACTTGTTACGATAATCAAATAGTCTTGCTGGTGCAGTCTAGACTGCAAGATAACATAATTCTGTACATTACTCTCCATTGCAAAAGTGCTTTTGCTAAAGCATAATACTGAAAGCTCATGTTGAAGTGATTATCCGTGACAACCCCTAAATCCTTCTCAAAGGCATTGCTTGCCAATATAGTTTCTGGTCCTTAGGTATTGCTTGCATTATTTATTCCCATATTACTTGCATTCATTTGACTGTATTAAAATAACATCGTATTAACTCTTTTTTCAAAGAACACTTATCCCCACCTATTTCTTTTCCGCAGACTGTGTTAACAAAGATACAGAACTATGTAAAGATCTTTGTTTATGACCAAATGGAATCGAATATGAATCCTAATAGAAATGGCTCCAATGTTTTGTATCTTCATACCAACAATTAAGTTGAAGACTGTCAGATAGCCTATTTTAATATTTCAAGTCACTTCACATAATGTGTTTTTCTTCCAAAAAAAATAATAATAAAAAAAACCCTGTAGGTGGGAAACTAAACGCACTGGAAATATTAAAGTGGAGTGAATCATTCTTATTAACAAGCCCCATAACACCCTAGAACAAACAAAAAATAATGTGAACAAAACGAGTATTTCCTGAAACTGTAGCATGTTATTTTTACTTGTTCATTTAATTCTCTGTTAGAGTCTCAGTATTGTTGCAATGTTGGTGCATTATTTTAAATGACTCCTCCTTTTATAAGAGTCTGAGCATACTGGCATTATCATGACATTGAGAGCTACCTAGGTAAGGTGTTCAATCACACTGAATAAACCCTCAGGACAATGAAAGGACTGGCCTTCCTTTACAAAGGCAAGTATTCATGCCATAAGCTATTTGCCAAGGGGTAAAAGTAAAGTATGTTAAAAATGCAATATCACAAAATTGATAATATACTCTTAAATGGGAAATAAAGACATTCAGATATTACATCTGGATACTAATCATGTGAAACTGCCAGGAGCAACTCCTTAGTCTGCAACATCTGATGGACCAGATGTTGCAACTGGATGAATTCTTTCCATGGCTCTGCACTTCAGAGCGGAGGGCTGTGATGTACCATGGGGATTGTACCTTCAGCACCTTACTGTGCAACGTTTGCTCTAATGGTTTTTTTCTAGGGGGGGGGGGGGAAGTTAAGACAACATTTTGAAATGCAGTATATTTATTAAATTTTCATCTATACATATTTTTGATATGAAATGCTCTTTTTTCTCCTTAATCTAAATCTCAGAAATTTGGGGTGGAAAAAAGGAAAAATGGAAGATACCATGAAAGATTTTTATAGAAGTTTGTGCTGATGAACATGGAGTATTAAAGAACTGTAGGCTGGATTCTGACTTTTATTTATTTTTCTGCAGATGGTCCTGTGTCAGTTGGAATGAGCCTGGATATTGCAAGCATTGATACAATATCAGAAATAAACATGGTATCATTAGTTTTGTTTCTTGTTTGTGAACTGATAATGTTTTTTATTTCCAATTGCTAGCAATGGGTCTTTGAGGCTTTTCTCCCTGTACAGGCAGTGCTATTCTGTGTGTGTTAGGAGAGAGAATTTTGTTTTCAGCTGCAGAGGGTGGTTGTAGTGCTTACAGTATAATAAATACCAACTTGCTAAAAATGGCTAGCTTCTCAACTAGTACTTTAAAGAAGTTTTAGTCTAGCAGGTACAAGTCAAACATCTCCTAAACAGAAACTATTTGCCACCCAGTATTAACCATCTCAATGAAAGGTGTATAGAGCAGTAATTATTTTTGAAATGAAACGTCTCAGCTCCTGTGCATTTTAGCAAATCAAAGATAAAACATTCATGTGTGCCTCTGAAGCAACTCTCTTTTCTTTAGCTGTGTTCAGCCACAGGTAAATTCATACTATTTTGCTCTTACTGTAACTTACTTCTATCCAAGCTGTATTTCCTTGTATTACTATTCCTTTTTGAACAAAGGAACATAGTATACTCTTCTAATTAAAGATCCAGCTCTGGTGCATAGAAATGTAGAACTCACTAATCAAATATTTGATACTAGGAGGGAAAAATAGATACACATACTGTCCTTTATCATTAGGTGTTGTTACCTCACTTTTCCATTGCTCAGTCCTTCTAGGACTGCTGAATATTCAAATCTGGGGTATAGTTAAAGTAAGGTCAGAACTTGAGGTCAATTTAAAATATTGATAAAAATGTTCTGTGAAATCAAAAGTTGATTTTAAAAGTGACAAAGTGCACTGATTAGGATGTAAGACTATAAGGTATATTTAAGTTGAACATAATTTGAGGGTTCCTATTGTATGTTTTTGTCTTTATGCATCAGAATATATACAACTTTTTCGATGTATAAAATTGTCTGTTAGTTTATGTAAATCAAATGGTGTTTACAACCACTTATACAAATTGTTTTAAAGTCTAAAGATTTACAGAGCCAGTTTATCCATTGGCAAAACTCTGACTTCAGTTGATTTATATCCCCGGGAGGCCCCAACATTTACTCTAAAATTCAGCTGAGCCAAAAGAACAAAATCTACGCAAGATAATATTTCTTAATGATGTCAACTACACATCAAGTGTTGGAACATTTGGCAGTAAAAGATCTAGTAAAGCTGCTGAAAGCTGGTTTTCAAGAGTGCAACATGGAGAGTCACAGGCTGTTACGTGTCCAACAGCTCTTTCCATGTGTGTGTCTTTTTTTTTATTTTTTAGTGCCTTGCTTTGTATGATGGTGTCCCCTGTTTGATTTCGTTTTTCTCTTTCAGGATTATACAGCTACCATATTTCTAAGGCAGCGATGGACTGATGAGAGACTTTGTTTTGATGGTAATAAGAGTTTAAGTCTTGATGGTCGACTTGTAGAAATGCTTTGGGTCCCGGATACCTTCATAGTTGATTCAAAAAAGTCTTTTCTTCATGATATCACTGTTGAAAACCGGCTTATCAGAATATATCCTAATGGAACTGTCCTGTATGCCATACGGTATGTAAACACCAGACACTAGACTTAATTTTGGCTTTTGCTTGTCTTTCAAGCCATCCAGGTTAGCATGATTCATATACTTTGTGTTGTGACTTTAGAAGAGCTTTGTAAATATATGATATGCCTGGCCAATATGATTATGTTATTAAATAGATCTCACTTTCCTCTCTTGTTTGGGCCTGTTGTTTTACATAGACCAAATGCAGGAAATGCCTTTTGCTATGACAGTGTTGCTTAGTGAAGTCATTCCTGAAGAAAGGAAATGACAGGTTGGCATGCTTCATTGTGGGTTACCTTTTGTAATAGATTTTGATAGACTTGAAAATTTCTGAAACATAATATAAAATATCAACTCAAATGTATGCTACAGGTGAGAAGAGGTCATGGTGTTTTGAGGTTGATCCTACCTGGAAATATTTTGGAGTGGTTTTCAGTCTGGATACAGTTAGTTCATGCTAGTAAATGCTGTTTTTTTTCTTATTAGGATTTTCCTTAAAAATAGTTCAGAAAATTCACTTAAATTTACTTGTAGTGCTGAACATGTTTTCCCATTAACCAGTAATACTATATTTTTTTCAAGGATAACAACAACTGTTGCATGCAGCATGGACCTGACCAAATATCCAATGGATAAGCAGACATGCACTTTGCAACTGGAAAGCTGTAAGACTTCACTGCTGTTTTTTTTATTTTATTTTATTTGATTAGCAAAATAACTGTGGTCTGTAGCACAGGCTAATGGATGTTTGATATTGACAAAGAGGCTGGGATTTTCAGATGCTAGGGGGCAGTATGTGACCATTTCCTACGGAATTCCAATAGTGTTTGTTTACATGACAAATGCTTGAGGCTTCAGTGGAAATAGTGTGGCAGTGCATGGAAATATTAACACTAAATAAAAATTTAGGAGGTTGTAGACCTGCTTCTGCACTGCATCCTGCACAGGTCTTGTACTGGTCTCCAAGGGCAGTTCTGCAAGCAGGCACTTCCTGGCAGAGCCAAGAAAATCAGTTTTTGTTTGACTTTGCCTTTTTTCTGTCTTCCAGATATTATATAATTTATTTCTGGAGGCATATCTCCCTTAAGAAAGAAAAAAAAATAGAATAAGACTTACTGGTTGGCATAGAGTTCATATTTAATTAATTTACTGCCTTCATATTGAAAGAAGGTAATTGCATAGACAGTTCTGTTCTGAAAAGGATATATACAGATCCTTCTGTGACTTATTTAATTGTCTCTGTGTTCGTGCCCTGGGAAAAAATGTCATCACTGTGACTGAATATTCTGTTCTAGATTCTCATTTTATCAAGTCCTCCTATTTTTCATTAAAATATTCTCCTTTAATGCTTGTAAAGATGCAGTGCCAGCAAATACCCAACAGTGCATTTTTAATTCTTTGCTCTTATTCATATGAATAAGACTCTCAAAGATATTTTTGCCTGGGACAACATCAAAGGATATCTAATCCTGTTAGAAGAAAATGTATGTTCTAATCTGAAGAAATACATTTGGAAGGTTTTCCAGAACTTGTGCAGGTCTTTGGCATTTCAGAAGTGTCATGTGTTCTCTGTTTCCTGTTGGTAATGACCAGTTACCAGATTGCTACAGAGTTTAGACTGAAGCACAATGGGAATCGCTGCCCAAGCCTTCCTCATCCAGGAATTCCTCTAGAATCAGCAGTTTTGCTAGGATAAGATCAGTATAACAAAAAGTAATTTGGTTTAATCTCCAAGATAATTTTGTTTGAAAGAGAATATTAGTAAGTCGAACAGTGTAGATAGGTTTACATCAACAACATTGTTTAATGAGTTATTTAGTACTTTTTTCTGGTCCCAGAATGAAATATATGTCCTTCAGGATCTTTAACTTATTTGACAAGATTTTTAAAAAGTGGAATTCCCTTTATAATTAAAAATAAATACTTTTTCAGAGCGAGTCCATCTGTTATTTCAAACAACACACAAATGTCTTCTGTCTAAAAGGCAAATGTAGTAATGTAATCTCAAATGCTTTCCTGTCATTGGTATTTAGTTTTGAGGAAAAGCAGCTAGAAACAAAGAATGCAAGAATATGCCTTAGCAGTGGCCCTTGTCCTTTAGAGCACCGTAACACTTTCTTGTGAGTGTATTACGAATGGTGTTTGCTCCCCCATGGGCTAAGCTATGTAGTTTATGGGTGGATAATGACAGCATCCTAGAATATTGCTTGTAAATGCCATTACCTGGAGTTATGAATTGTGAATGTAAGCATGCATGCACATCTACAAAAACACAGATGTGTATAAAGGAAGAAGCAAATATTTGAGCTGAAAAAAGGTGTTAGGGTTCCTATTGAATGAGTACCAGAGTAAAGACAAAATGACAGGTTATTATCATGGAAAGGATTTTGGAAGACATCAGTATTGTAGATTATACACGCATACACACAAAAAATCCTGGTAGCCTTTACAACATGCTGTTCAATTTGGAGTAGTTTAGCACTAATTGACATAATTTCTGCAAGTACCTTCCAATGAATGTTTGTGTTATGATATTTTTTTCATGTTATTACACTGCTTTAGAAGATCGTACAGGATATGTTATGAAGAGGGAGCTGCTGCTCTGAGTTTCCACTGATGCATGAGAGGTGACACTGGGGACTTGAGGGACTCATGTCTCAGTACTGCAGAGGGGAATTCTGGCTCTCTACCTTGTGGCAGAAAGCACCACCCTTCATTCATGGTGAATCACATTGGCTGAAGCTTATTTCCTCAGTCTGCTCCCCCACAGCCCTTCAGTCCAGATGCCTGTTATTTTTTTGTACTCATCTATGAAATTTTATTCCCTTTTTGAACTTGTCCTTTAGCTTTTATTCAGTGAAGGGCCATGTAAAGGCTTTTAACTTGTGCTTGACCATCAGGGGAAATCAAAATTGGTATCAGAAACTTAAAGAAACTCATTTGTATTAAGCATTATGAATGCTTAATCCCAAACTTACTATTCATGTTATTAACCCTGTTGACATTCATTGCTTGTACTGTATCAATAAATTACAGAAGTGAGACACTTCAAGCTTGAAGAATTATAATGAGAGTTCAGTGTTATGTAAAAAGAGGAGCTTACTTATAAAAGCCAGTAATAAAGTTTAAGGATCTTGTCAATGCAAGTATTTTAAACTTTTTATAATTATAAAATATTAATCCTCTGAAAGAAAAATCTCTTTATAGAGAGGGAGCATTGTGGTACTGAACTTTCTTGAATGTTGGGAAGACTATCTTGATCCAATTTCCTTACATAGAGAGTTATAAAATTAGTATTAGAAGGTGTTTTCATATGAAAGACTACAAAAATCTGATAGCTGTACAGTGAATCAGAATACTTTGGGAAATAAATAGCTCCATTAAAACAGAAGAACCTCCTTTTGGAGGTATGTTTATTATCACTATCTGAGTATCAAGAATTTATCCACACCCCTAGCTGCTTGGGGAGAGTCCATATCTGATGAAGATGGACAAGACCCTACTGTAGTATGCTCCACTTCTTTGGATATTATCTAGATTATCTGTAGTGTAGTTTTACTGAACAGAAGTAAAATGAATTTGTGGCTGGAGGCTTGCCTAAGTCTGCTTCTACAAACATTTTATTTTGATGAATGTACAGCCAGTTGTTTATAGGACATATGACTTTTTTCATCAGCCCAGTCTAGGAAATTTCCAATGTGTAGTATTACTGGATCAGAAATTTGGCTTGTGCACCTGTGCTTTTGGCTTAGTCTTTCAGCACAGCAATGTTTTGGTCTGAATTACTACAAATGTGGTAATGAGCAGAGAGCCCTAGTCACACTTTTCTGGAAAACTGCCTGTGACATTGAAAACAAGGTCTACATTTGGAGACTCAAGAAAAAGAATTTGCAGGTGAAATTGTCACTTAAGTGCTAATCAGGACAGTGTTTCCTTGTGACTAAATTTGAGCTCCTGTTTCTCCTGCCTAATGTGAAAAGGATTAAAGCCATTAACATAAAAATATGAAAATACTCCTTTATTTCTGTGATTTGAGCTTTTGTGAGCTTTGCGCTTTTTGCAGTGTGTATACACTTTTGCAATGTATTGCATCGTTGTCTCTCAATGTAATTTAGATACAATTGAGTGGAATCTAAAAATAATCATGGGCTCATATTTCTGTCCCTAAGCTTAGCTGTTAAAATGTCAAATACAAGAGTGATCAATCTAAGTATGCTAAAGGAAAAGATGTTCAAATGCTCCTTCTTAACATGTAAATTACATTAACATAATCTTGAATTGATGTATGCTACTCTGAAAATTGCCTACCTTCTAATATAATGGGAATCTGAAGCTATTTTAGCTGTGACTATTCTGTATATTGACAAGTGTGTGCAAAACGCAGATGTCCTCTGGTAGATGATCTGTGTCCCACCTAAATGCCCCATTCCTGCCTGAAGGGGAAGGGAAGTTCTCCTTGGGGTGCATGCAAGGTCCCTGTCCAAACCATGGTCCCATGTCATGACCCAGCCTTGTTTCAGAGTGAAGTTGGTCGTGGTCTTGTATCCCCTCTGATCTTCACGGGAGGACCAAGCTCCCTGTGGCCAGGTTACAGGTCCCACCAGCTGGGAAACAAGCTCCAGGCGTGCTCAGTACTTGGTATGAATGCTGGCAGTGCTGTAGGTCATGAAAACCATGGTTCTTCAGTTTTTAATAGCTTTTGCCTCTAAAATACCATGTGGTACTTATCTCTTTTGTTAGTTTATGTCATGTATACTGTAACAAATGAGATAAAAAGCCCTCTTTTCTCCCAAAAGGGACAGCTTTCAATGATAAGATTTTGCTGTTCATTTTTGGGCAGTTTTGTGTGAACAACCATTATGTTCTGCCAAAAAAGTCATTGTTTATACTTAATTGTACTTTCAGGCAGACAAATAAGAAACAGCTGAAACATAATTGTGCTCAGCACAAATTAATTACTGTGTAAAATAAACACTTTCATTGGCTTTTGTCTCTCTATAGGGGGTTACAACATCAATGATGTAATGTTTTACTGGACTAGAGGAAATGATTCAGTTCGAGGTTTGGACACACTCCGACTAGCCCAATATACTGTAGAGGACTACTTTACCTCAGTATCTGAAGCTGTATATGAGACAGGTAAGAATATCCTTGTAACAGTTTTTGTGATCATAGTACGGAATTTCGCTCTTTGCGAACATTCTTACAATCATCTGTGAGCCTTCCACATGTTACCAGCAGAGACGTGATTAATGCAGAAGTTGACAGTTTCAGCATTTTCTCCTAGGTTATGCCTTTTCTGAAGAACGTTAAAGAAACATGCTATTTTCAAGTAACATCAGGAAGAATCTTTATGAAGGAAATGAGCCTATAAGTTGCATTTAAATGTACAAGCAGCACTGTACAGGTTGCCTGGCCTAATGTCCCTGTGCCCAGAAGACTCAGTGGAGCAGCCCCAGGCCTGCACTTCTGCAAATGTTAGAAAGCAGCTGTAGGAAGTTTCCTGTAACTACCAGATTTGACCTCACAAAAGGGTCTCCTCCTGATTATTCCAAAGTTGAAAGGGAGCATGATACCTGCCAAACCTGTTGCTTCCCTTTTGAGTTACTTTCAGGTCCTTTATTG
This sequence comes from Tinamus guttatus, assembly GCF_059628265.1. Classification (NCBI taxonomy): domain Eukaryota; kingdom Metazoa; phylum Chordata; class Aves; order Tinamiformes; family Tinamidae; genus Tinamus; species Tinamus guttatus. Next base: position 7,506,649 of record NW_028288848.1, read on the forward strand.
CTGGTCTTGACAGGGTATTCGGTTTGCCTCCTGCCCAAACCAACATGACAACCATACAATTGTTTTTTCAATGAAGACACAGGCATCCTTCAAAGCTGTAGTTTCACAAGAGAATATGTTATTAACTGAATCACAGAGTTACTGTCTCAATTCCATTGCTGGGAATTTTCTACTTCAATGAGGCAGAAGGGTATTAGGACCTCTTCATCATAGAGGAAAAGAGGAATAAAAAAATTGCTAAATTCTAAATCACTTCCTATCACTGAATCTAGAAAGAGAAGAAAAAAAATTGCTTTTCCCAACTAGAACTGAAATGTATCCAAAGGCATAGTCAGATGAACTGTGCTCTTCATTCTAGTAGTTAATATTGTCTTCTTCCTTTATATTGGTAGTAAGCATGTCTATGAAGTTAAGATGCTTTGTTTTATTTTAAAAATGGTTTAATATAATATATACATCTGTGGAATTTCCTGTATTTGTTTCAGTTGTCATGTTCAAGAAAGCTATATTATGAAGGGTTATGCAGTACATTTTTAAGGAAATCTCATAATCCTCTCAACTTTCTATTGTGTCTTTAGGAATTAGATGTTATTTCCTACATATATTTTATGCAGCAGTGCATACTTTAGCTCATATTAAAAGGATTTTTGATGATGATTTGCATTTATTTAACATATGATAATATCTGAAAGTATTTTTATAAATAACAGCTATTAGTCACAAGGCTTTAATGATGCTAGGAAAAAAGCACTGTGCAATATTTCCTAAAATAGCAAAAACACAATCAGGATTTGATACTGTAAGCATGTAAACAGATAGCCCAGATGTTGCATAAGGGAAATGGTACAATGCAATGCCCAGGTTCACATAACCACTGACAGAGCCAAAATTAAAATGTAGTAGTAAGCAGAAGTCCTGCAAAAGTGATGTTAAGAAAAGGACTGCAAGGATTAATGTTGTTTACAGAACACTATGTATCTTGTAATAGTAATCATGCTGTTATAATACTGTAATAGTAAGTTGCTTTAAATAATGTTAACTGGATTTCTGGCTAGAGTTTGGCACTGGTTTTGTTTTGTTACAGGATAGTTTCATTCTGAACCTTTGTAAATTCATTGCAGTGACCCCCTCCTACATGACTTTAATATTTACTCTTCAAATACTGATATGCTGTAGGACCCGTGGAAAACCAAATGTGCATTAGAGACTGCTGGGTTATTATCTTAGCTGTCTCGCCAACCCTCCTCCCTTCTCAGACAATAAATATAGCTATGAAGAACTTGCCTTTCTTTTTGGAAAAACCAAAACAAGTAAGGACTGTTACATTCTAGTTTTTTTTGTGTAAATAATCATAGAAATAAGTCTGGGATAGACATTAAGAATTCATTTAGTCTACTCTCATGTCCCAAGGCAAGGAATATGTCTACAGCCTGATGACACATGCTTTTAGTAGTAAGTTAGACAAACTTGCAATGTGACTACTCAACAACTTCCCTAGGTAATTTTTGATGATTACTATGACTATATTTTCATTGTACCTAGTCTAGATATCCATTGTTGCTTTTCAGACCCATTCTGCTCTGCATTGTCTACAGTAGACATATGATTTTTCTGTTTGGGGAGCTGATGATTCCTGATGAAGTATTTTTGTTGAATTGCCTTTTTTCTTCTTCCTCACTCAGACCTTTTTTGATCATTGTGGAGATACTTTTGAACTGTGTTGGCAATTCTGCCTTTGCTTGGAGTCTTTTACAATTTTTGTAGGTATATTCCAGTAAATCATCCATTTGTTAATGAGCACTACTGGGCACAGGACCCCTAAACATCCCTATTTGATAAATGTTTCTTTTTTCATAGTAAGAGATGGCTAATTAATCTCCATTAACTTTAATTGAAGAAAGAAGAGAAGTCCTTTAAAACTTATGGATAATTAGCTGTTGGTAGCTTTTCCTCCCCATTGACCTACAACTTTGCCTAGCATTGCTTGTTCTACTGCAGTCCTCTTGCCAAGTCAGCAGCAGCAAGAAAGACTAGATTTGAGCTAATTGACCATATTCTAACACAGTCCTTGAGCCTATGTCCAGAAAGCTGTGTGCTGTCGCCATCAGCGTTTTAATGTGACCCGTGGCCACTCCACTTGATGAAAATCCCCATCCTCGGGGATTTCAGCACCTTGACTGGATGCACTTCCTCACCCAGAAGCTGCACAGGTCTTGCCACTATTATGCAGGAAGTCCTTCTCTCCTAGGTGAGGGTCCCCAGGAGAATTTACATCTAAACCATCAATGAGTGTATTTATAATCAGCATTTTGAATATTAAAATGAATATAAATATGAAGGGTATAGGAGTTTTGCTAGAATTTTCTCCCCCATAGGCTGTATGTTCATCAATTGGAGTGTTTTGCCTTCAAAATAATGGCATTACCTTGCTTAGTCCTGCAGGTTCATTTGCCTTTTCACAAGGCTCAGGAGACTTAAGTATAAGTCAACCTGTTCTGATTCTCAGTTTTTATTTCTTAAGGTATGCTACACTGAGTACTTTATTGCATTTCCATTACCAGTTTCCATTACCAGTTTTTTTATTGCATTTCCATTACCAGCTGTTCATGATCTATAATATCTCTCCAATTGCTATTGCTCTTAGTCATTGCAATACAGAGCTTATAAACCATCTCAGAAGTATGTGCAGTGTAAATTTACCTCATGACTCTAATCAGCCTCACATAGGAGTCAAGCAGTTGCACATCATCATGCCATTTCTGCACACATGTTCTGTAACCAAATGTCTGTGACCATGTTATGTTGCTATCTGAACTCTTAGCTTTATTTTTTATTACTCTAATCTCTTTAAGTGATGTTTTTCACTGGAGTTGAAGTTTAAAAACTTCTATCGCTCTTTTTTTTTCCTGAAGTTCTTCACCATACTTAACGAAGTAACAGAACAGCTTAAAACGAGGGCAGTTTTGGAAAATACATTGAAAATGTTACAAGGAAAATAAAAACATATGGAAATGCAGTGAATAGAGTGAATATCAAGACACAGTGGCCTTTGTTAACTTATGGCAAATGTTATTTGTAGTGTAGATGCCAGTATACATGGAAACATGTAAAACCTTTTTCACTATATTATTTTTGAAAGGTTCTTTTATGGTAAGCTTGATGGACACAGGAATTTTTGCAGAAACACTATGTGGAACGGTTTATCTAATTCTTAGGAAATCTGGATTTCAAGCTTCATCTTTAGTGTAGCGTTCTCATGAAGATGAATCACATCTCTCAGAGAAATAGGACATGATCTTTCACTGTCCTTAGTTTCCCTATGAAGAAAAATAGCTAGAACAGGAGATGAGGTAGTTTAAAATATCTTGACCGTGAAGAACAGAAGATAGTGATTGTTTTTTGTGTTTTCTGAGGGAAGGATAAGGGAGGACTTATTATAAGTTATTACCAATATTTTTGCACGCTATCCATCCTGCATCAGTCAGAAGTTGTGTTGCAGTTCCACAACTTGTTTGTGGGATGAAAGTGGAAAACACTACTCATTCCTAACACATGTCTATCCTGAACAAGCTTTATAAAATGTGCATACTGAAAATAACATTTTCAGCACATAGCTAGAACAGTACACTTATATTTAAATCTTTACTGTGCCCTTAAAAGGTAAAAAGCAGAAGAAAACTTTGCATTGAGAGTTACACTGATGCCCTTGTGTGAGATGTACATCACCTGTTTCAGCTGGTACCCCAGGGGTTAGCATCCATATTTCATGATGGAGAAGAATATGCTCTTTGTGCCTGACCGCACACCTCTGTGCAGGACACCAAAATGCTGCTTACGTAAATGGTGGAGTATTTTCTTATTACATAGAGTTCATCAAAAAGGCCACAGGAAATAAGCGTGGGAAAGAGATTCCTGTCCTGTAGCAGGAATGGAAATTAGAAAGGAAATGCAGACGGCTGATACCCTTTATAAAATAGGACTCTTCCTCCAGGCTCCTCTGCTGTGACCATCAGCTGAGCAGGGGGAGCAGGAAAGAGCAGAGGTGCAGATTCTGGCCCTGTTCAGCCAGGATTAGACACCACAAAGTGATTTTGGGCATAATCCAAAAAATGGATTGCATGAGATAAGAAACCCATGTTTATCTGTTCTCTTGGGGTGCTGTGACAGTCATGTGGATAAAACTGTCATATCATTGTCCTAGCTATACAATGTGTCAGATGACCAGTGTTGTAAATTAGGATGTCATTTTAGAAGACAAAATCAAAAGTTAGTTTTCAAAGCCAAGCTATAAAGAGCTATAAACTAGTTTTTCTTGCACTTTCTCAGACCCTAGACCTGCTCAACCCCTGGAAAAGGAAGTCTATGCTGGCACCACTTTGATGACAGTAAAAATGAGAGTAGTTAGACAGACTAGCTGAAATGTGATTTTCTTCACCTCCACTTTGTTAGGTACTTGCTTTTAAAGCAGTAGAGAGAGCTACAGTAGAGACTATTATCTGCTGTTCAGATTTGTGACTAAAAACCAAGGCGGGGGGAAAACCTGACAGTTTTCCAGAGTTAACATGAACCATACTTGAGTTAACTCAGGTAAAGGCAGACCCAGGATTACATGATCTTGCGTTTCACTCTTCATCTGCCTTGGTTGATGGCATCACAGCCTTTGACTTGCAAATTGAAGGCAATGGTGTGAGGTGATTGCACATCCTCTACTGTCTCATATGCATCTACCATAATAGTGGTAGAGAATCTCACATTTTTTAAATATAAGAGCTTTTGGTAAGCATATGTGAGAAAAGAATTCTGGTAGTTCCCTAACGTTATTTTGTGCCATTGCTCATTTCTTTAACATACCCAGTATCCTTTGCATACTTTTTCTTGTCTCCTTCTTCTTCTAGTTTATTATAGGAGCTCAGATGAATTCTATATATAGTTTGCTTCATATTTTCTGTTATAAAAGCTTTTCTGAACTCCTTAGAGAAATGCTGACACCATTACTATCATATCCATGATGCATCTTTGAAAGCTGGCTTAAGGAAAACCTTAAGGTTAGAGAAACACCTTTATTTGTTTACCAAAAAACTACTTGGATACAGACTGTTATATCTCTGTTTCTCTTTGTTATTTATATTGGTTCAGAAATGTATGGCATCAGGAAAAATAACATCAATGAACATTCAAAAGACTTGTCTGCACTGAGAAATTACAGCAGAATGGCAAACTGTGCCTTTGAATTTAAAAATTTTAAATTAACCTCCTGTGTACATATAGAGTTTTATATTAAGGTGAACCAAAATATACTTCCGGTTTATGTAAAGAAGATAGTTGTTGTACAACTATTCTACATTAGCTACTTCAGGATTTTCCTTCTTGTAGAGGAGCTGTAAGAATGAACCATGAGAACCTGCAGGTGCCTGTAGTCTTGTAATTTCACCCCCTTTTCTGGGTCCATGGCACTGCAACTTTCTGTAGTGTCAGCATGAAAGATGAATGACTTCTGGGAGAGTTCAGGGAAATGCAGTGGCCTGCAAATAGGGTCAGCTGAGGTAATCTAAAGATCTCTTCTGTTTTAAGAATTCTATGGAATTTTATTATTTTTATTGTTTGTAATTTAAACAGTATTTTTAAAATCTGAAATTTAACTATCCATTTTCTAGACTGGGAACAGTAAGGTATTTCTTGACACCCATTACTTACACTTCAAGCTTTTAAGAGTGCTCGTTTGACTTTGTGCCTCAAAGTGCACCCGAGGGATGTGCAAATAGCCTCATTCTGCTTGTACCGTTGTTGCTAAAGTGCATTCAAAGCTCTGTAGTTCAGTCCTGACTCACAACATGCAACTTTAGAAATAAACATATGTTCTGAAGATCATCATTCGCTGCATAAAAATAGATGAAATCAAAACCATCTAACTATAGTATACGCATTAGGCTTTCGCTGGTATTTTCGTGCAAGTACTAATCACAGAACTTTGTTAAAAGCTTTAAGAATTAATGTTAAACCTTTTCTGAAGTTTCTGAATAAAAAGTCTGCTCTGCAAATTAAGTTAATAAAAAGGCAAAGTTTTCCTTTACTTCGACCATCAGACAGGTACATTTCATATCCTATGCTACGTTTGTTGAAACATAGCTGATTTTTGCACAATTAGTAAGCTGAAAGGCAAATTCAGGCTTTTCTTTCCAAGCACTAGTCCCTTAGGAATCCCAGATCTGTTTTTGATGATTTTGGCCCAAACTTTCAGTTTCTGTAAAGAAAGCATTTGGGCGACAGCAGCCGCACCGCTCAGAATAACAGCGATGCTGTAATGTAGTAACATAAAGAAAAAGTGGTCAGGGATGATGCAAAGGCATGGCCTGTTACATGAAGTATGAGGGTTAGGTGAGCGGCATCAGAGAAAGTATTATTCATTCTTTCATTTCATATTTTGAGCAATAGAAGGTTGAATAGAAATAAAAGCAAAGCAAATCAGATGTGGGCAGTTAAATATATGGATCCATGTTAACTTTACAAAATTATAATAGTAGTTATGCTGTTTTTTATAGTAGCTCATTGTGGTAGCTCTTGTAAATGGCTATGGCTGAATTTATACATAAATTCAAATTCTTTTCCTTGCTTAATGTTACATGATGAAATGTCCTTTCTGTGCAGTAGTGGATTTATTTCTACCTTTGTTAATCCCTGCTGAGTTCCCGGGTCAAGACATCTTTAATGAAGCTTTGTACGTGAAGTGGCTGGGCAGTACATGTTTGATCTTTATTTTCATTTAACTCAATATAGAATCTTAATGTTAGAAGTGTTTTTTTTTTTTTGAAGCATTTTTTTGAGCTTTTACTGCATAATTACTTTCTATTAGAAGAAAATTAACCTGTTTTTGACAGCATTTGAGAATGTATAAAGAGAAACAAAAATAATGCAAAGTAATTATTTTTTCCCTAAAATGCATTATTAAATGTCACTGTAGTGATTAATCCTCTCAACATTTTTTTTCGCTTTCCACAGGGCGTTATCCAAAGCTAGTGTTTCATTTTGAACTCAAGAGAAACATCTTTTATTTCATACTAGAGACATATGTACCATCAATCCTACTGGTTGTGCTCTCTTGGGTATCGTTTTGGATAAGCCAGTCATCAGTTCCAGCCAGGATCTGCATAGGTGAGAAGCCAATCAAACTAAACAAAAGCAGTGTTGAAACATTAGGATATCGTGTTTTTTTTTTTTTTTTTTTTTTTTTTTTTTTTTATTGCTCATATATGGCATGTATTTCCAAAAGAGGCAGACGTTTCTGTGCTTTATGGAATTACTTTTCTGGTCTGCTCTCTGTGGTACGTCCTGCAGCTTCCCCTTGGTGCCTTGTTATTCATACGCAAAGAAAATGTGCTCAGGAGCAATGAGAGACTTGGTAGGCAGCGGGAAGTCATTCTGGAAATCATTTCAAAATATTCAAGCGCATGTCATGCCCAGACAAAATTGAGGCATTTGTGAGGGTGAATAATACCTGTAATTAACATATGAATAATAAGGGAATTATAAGAGATGAAAAGTAATTAATTTTAAAGGGAATTCTGAATTGGAAATAATGCAGATCAGTTCTGATCAGCCAGTGAGGATTGGAAAAGCATTTCTACTGAACAGGTAAGAAAGAAAAATTTCACATTAAATGAGGCCAGCAGGCAGCTCTAACAAGCAAGCTGATAGCAGCATTCCCAGCTTCTCTTGTCAGTCTCAGCTGTATCTTCTTTCTGTAGTTATGAGAAATGTTAAAAATTCTTACAGAGAATGTGCTGCTTATGTGTGTTACCAGATTATTACAGAAGTGTTGTTCCCTGGTTTTTCATCTAGTCTGAAACATTTAAAGAGAGATTTTGCTTAATATTCTAATAATAATGCAATAGTGGCAGATATGCATCATGTGGTATCCAAATCTCCTGTGGGAATTTCTAGTATCCTCAGCTAATCTTTTTGAGCATTTTCAAATTTGTACCTTCAGAATTAAAAATGCATTTAAATATATTATTTACAAAACATGACACACGAAAGGCTGTGGCATATTGTTTACAAAGCTCAGGAAAAATAATCTTGCAGCTTTTGAGATGCAGTTGAAGGCCTCATTATGTTCCTTGTTTTATCTGAACTTATTTTTTGTTCCCTAGGTGTCACCACGGTCCTTACTATGACAACGCTTATGATGGGAGCCAGAACTTCACTCCCAAATGCTAATTGCTTTATTAAGGCAATTGATGTGTACCTTGGTATCTGTTTTAGTTTCATCTTTGGAGCTTTGTTAGAATATGCTGTGGCTCACTTCTGCACTCTGCATCGACCCATTTCAAAGGACCTTAAAAAGGTATTTTGAATCTTTTGTCATTGTTCTACAAAACTGTTTTCAATAAAGAGAATGAATTGTCTGACTTGGTATTAAGGGTAAAATGTGTTTAAGAAATTTTGTATTTTAGAATTGTGAGAGTGAAAACTTTGAGAGGGGAAAAAAAGTCACTACCTGTAACTCTTTGGAAAAGATCAAACAAGCAAACTGAAACACTCTTCTAATGGTTGTGTTTTCTGGCATGGATGTTATGGATGTTCATCAAACAATGTCAACTGTAGCACAGAAGTCATGAGTGTTTGTCTTGTCTCCAACAGTAGCTTATACTTAGGATGCAAAAATCCAACTGAATGTGATGGTATGGTTCAAGCAAAAAAAAGAAGGAGGGAAAAAAAAAGAAAGGAAAGATTGGAAAGATTACGTCTTCATCTATAAAACCTTCCGCACATGCATGGTACATCAGTGTACCAGCAGACAGCGTAATGTGTTAGGTTTATCAGGTAGGTGCCTGCAGCCTTGCACCTTTGCCTTCTCTCTCAAAAGCCGTAGTTGAAACTCAGACTGATTCAGAGTTCTGCATCATCATTACAGCAGCTCTGCTGCTGCTGTCTTGGCTTGCCAGAACTGTGGGCTGAGAACTTGTATGATGGGCGCCACCTTTTTGTCTTGCAGATATTGGGAAAAAATAACAAAAAAAAAGTTCAAATCAATATAAGCATTTCAGGATAGTTGCATGACAAGGTTTTGTTGCATCTTCCATCTGCAATTTTTAGCACCCTTTTCAAAAACAGTGAGGAAGAAGGTACCAGGTAATTGGAAAATGATTCTTACAGATTTTAATTACAGATCTGAGTATATGCATGTTAGAATTGTATTTATGAAATTTCTGAATAATTAGAAAAACTTGCATTCTTTTTAGGAAGCCTGGAACATAGGGAAAATGTGAAAAATACAGGAAGAAAATTGGCGGGGATAAACAGAAAAAGAAGGATTTTAAATAATTTGAGCTAAGCTGGACCAGAACATCACAAATGCCTAATGAAAGCTCCTCAGTTGTTTCAAGAAACAGGATAGCGATTTCAAGTTGAGGAACTTAAAAACAAGGACTGGCCAAAAATTTGTTTGTTTATACCTGCGTATCCTAGGAATTAATATGGGATTTTGGCGATGTGTAAGTGAGATAAGCTCTGTAAATGCACAGGGTTATGGGACACTTCTTCAAACTGTCGTCAGATCCAGGCATACTGAGTAGGGTTTTAAAAAAAGGACATAAAGTTGAACCAATGCAGGAGGGAGGGGACCAGAATACAACATCTAACTGGGGAATGCCTAAAAATGGGCAAAAATTGGATCTGAATGTGGATGTGAGTGGGAAATGTGAATGTCATTCTTCTTGGCAAGGAAGCATCAGTGACTTTTCCCTCTAAGCATACCATGGTGAAGAAAATGACTGTCATTTTGCTCATAGAGTTGCGAGGAGGGGGGAAAAAAACAGCTTAGTGGAGGTGTTGGGTAAGAAAGTGAAATGTTACAGTGTTTGGATGATTAAGCATCATCAGATCTGTGAAGTGCCCCTATGCCTGCTCTTGCTGTAGCATATCTGTGTTTTGAATTTGCTGCTGTTATCGAGCCCAGATGCTCGTGTGCGCAGCTAGGGGTAAGGGACAGAGTGGCAGACATGGAAACTGCTGCACTTGAAACACCTGGATGGAAGTGGGTGGAGGAACTGCCCTGAAGCAGGGAAGGAGCAGGGCTTAGCATTTTTATGGTGTGCTTGTGACTGAAGGGGTGGTCTGTCACCTCAGGCATGTCTCCAGCCACCTCCTCTGCATCACTGCTGAAAATCAGGCAGAGAGCCAGTTCTGACAGACTGAAAACTGTCCTCGAGGGAAAAAAAAATAGTTTTGTTTAAATCAGCAAGCAAATCTAACTGGCTTCTTGGCAACACAAACACAAGCAATAACATAACAAAGGGGGCAGTTTCCTGGTCCTAGAGATCAGCTAAAGATTCCTTAGAGTAAGGAAAATGCCTGTTTAGATACTTGCCTAATTTCTGTGCGAGTATCTTCTCCATAAATTTGTTCCCCTCATTATCGTATTCTCTCAAGGACACAGGGTAATTAGCAGCCTTACTTGTAAGTTTGTTATTCTCATATGCAAAGTTGATACAGAATTTGCACTCAGAATTATTTAAATAAATGTAGAAGGCAAACTGAAACCATTTTGAAAATGCATCCCTCTGCCTTGTGTAAGAATTAGTTGTACTGTGGTCTGGTTTACTCTTTAAAACAGTTGGCTACTGGCATATCAAGTTTTTCTGAAGCCTTTGAGATTTCCAGCTAATAATATAAAATGGTGAAACAGCTCATCATATCTCTGCGCCTGCAGTGTCTTGTGTTAACGTGAACCAGGACGCACAGAGACAACTTCAAAGCTAATGACAAAAGCAGAGGAACCACCTGCTGCAAGGGAATTCAATCAAAAAGTACCGTTTGTGTCAACTTCCCAACGGGCTGCCTAAACAGAGATGTCTCTCCAAAATCCTGACTTCATATATAAAGGCATGAATTGTGTTCTTCTGTAAAATGCAGATGCCCTCTTGGAATTCATCTGTGCAACTGAAGCTTCCTCCCTTTGTTGCAAAGAAGAAAAGTTTGCAAACTGAAACTAACGTTGCCCAGAAGGACCAGGGCAGCGTTCTGCATGCTTGTGCTCATTTCTGTGCAGGCATCGTTCACTCTTGCAAACACCGAAGAAGCTCCAGGTGTCCCAGTTACTCTCACTCTTGCTTGAGATGTTTTTAATCTTGAATGTCTATAATATGCAGCAGAAGTGACATCTTTCCTAAATGGTATGAGCTCTTAGATGTCAACAAATGCTTCAGTTGGTATAAATAAGACCCACAGAGGCACATGCCATATATAGTGCTTTTCAGCTCTACTTTTCTAATTTTTTGTTCAACCAGATCTCCTCTTTGTGCCACCTGCCGCTTTCATGGTGAGAGCTGGCACCTAGCGTGGGATGTCCAAAATTAGACCCCAACTATCTTGCAGCCCGAGGTTAGGAAATGTAAGGCACCTTAATCTTTCATTGCAGTTCTGCTCCTCCTTTTACGGCAGTGGGATTCAGCTCTCCTGTCAACACATCCCTGCTCTGCTGGTGAGCGCTCCTCTGCGCCATGGTGAGCAGTCAAGCACGTATGTGCTGTGTGCGATGCTTCCTGCCGAAGCTATTCCTGCCTCCCGGGAGCTAGAGGGGAGTTAAGAACAACCTAATAAGGCATCTACCTCCTGTGACTTGTTCACATGCATTTGGGTGAAAAGCAAAATGGCACGTACACAGTGTTCTTCCGTGCTCTGCAGTGGAGCTAATTCCCTACAACTTTTAGCCAGTCCTACCTACCCCAGAGACAAATAGACTCTTGGAGTGACTAATGTCCTAAATCGTGCCATTTTTGATGTATAGATGTTGTTTTGCTGTCTTTCTTTTTCCAAGAAATGAGAACACTAGGGGGGAAGAAAAGGTTCTTCTGACAGGTTTTTTGTTAGCTCCTGGAGTGCCAGGTACATCTGTGATGCAGTGGCTTTGAGGCTGTGTCTAAAGTGATGGGCATGTTACTCTACTGAGCCATGTGAACCTTTGAAAGAGAAGAGGTCAGTATTTATAACAGAGTTAGGCCTCGAGAAAAACTCCACTTTCGAGTTTTGTGCTACCCTAGGGATCGTTTAAGGCCCCAGCTGGAATTTTATGGATTGATCCTCGGTGCTTTTATAGGATGATTTTTATGCTGGTTTCAAAATCTGCACATAGCTGCAGGAGGCTAGATGGAGAATGAATAATTTTTTCTAGTTGGTGTGTTCTGAGGGTGACCCGTTGTGTTCAGCAACATTTATCTCTCTCAAGTAAAATATACAAGATTTTTTTTTGGCATATCAAAATGAAAAGCAATAAAAACTTTTTTTCCTAGCTCTGTCTGTTCTGCTTCACTGATGCAGTCTGAGGACATTGTCCAGGCTTTGCTTTAATTTTCAAGGGCATTACTAATATTAGATAAAGAAAGGCTTAAGAGCTGTGCCATTTACAAGTGTGCTGGACAGGAAAGCAGCTCTGCACTGGCATGAAGATGGACCAGACAGTGTAATGGGTTCTCCCTGTCTTTAATAGGTGTGAGATTTGTAAGTGTGCTTTTTTTTTTTTTTTTTAATGGATGCACATGTTGACTTTTCTGAAATTTAAAGTTTCTCCTTGTTTACTCTGGATATTTTCATGATGCAAATGGAAAAAGCTAAATGGTCAGAGAGAAGGGGTTCTGCAGTATTCATTTTGCAAATAATTTTATTGTCTTTTGTTGCTTGTAGGCTGCAGACTGATTTAGAAGGTAAAAGCATCGCAAGAAGCTTAAGGAAAACAATATGCCTGAACTCACACAAGCCTTTCTCCTGCTATCCAAAGTTAGATTTAGTTTAGATACAAAGTAGGGGCCAGATTTTGTGGCTCAGTCTGCTGGTGTCTCTGCAATATCCCAAACCAAAGTAAATACCCCATAACTTTCAAGAATGTTTGTATTTAGAAATGAAACTGCGGCTGGTGTCTAATCCTGTGTCCTCTGAGCCAGTAACAGACGGGCTTCGCTAACTTCAAAGGGTGCAGATTTCATACATGAACTCCATGGCTCTCAGCCATTTCTAATGACAAAAACAAACCCCCCAGAAGGCTTATCCAGCATTCTCCAAAGAACTGGCTTGATGCAGTGGAGCACATAAACTTGCTCTTAACCTTAGCATAACTTTGAACTCAAAGCAGGGGTTTCCAGGCTTGAAAGTACTGAGAGCTATTTAGCACTGAATTAGTTTTTGGGCTTGTTTCTCTCTGATTTTTTTCATTGTTTTGTTTTGTTGTTTAGCTGTTTTTTTTTTTTTTTGAATAAATTGGAATACGCTGTGAAACACTAGGAAAAGTAGCCAGTTTTGCAAGAGGGAGGTGTCTTGAATTCAGGGTTGCTTGATGGGATGCACAGCCAGCTTGAGCAGCTGCTCTGGCATCTCCTCCCACCCTTCTGAATCCAGGCTGGGGGATTCTCTACCAGTTGCTAGATGTGGACCTTTCCCAGTGTTCCTCTGGAGCAGCAGGTAGCTTTTTGTTGCATGTTTCATGACACTGCTGTCTTAGGTAAAGCTCGGAGGGCCGTTTGCAACTACATCCAGCTTTGCTTTACAGACATAGGAAAGCTTTTGCTGTAAGCTGTTGTGCTAGTAAGTTGCTGTGTTTTGCCTGTATTGGGAGGCTTTGAAGGCTGGATGGAACTTTCTGGCGTGTGTGTGTTCATCCTTAGAGTCAAGGACTGAGCGACAAAAAGACTCACAGGAAAATCCCATCATTTGCCTCAGATGTTAAGTAAATAGGCAATGAAACATGCACTTCAGTGTCTGCTGTGCTGCTTTGTTTCCTTTCAGGATGAGGATGAAGAGGCTGAGGAGGAGAGGAATGGAGTACTGGCAGCAGTTGCTAACAGTTGCAACGTCACTGACAGCATTAAGAAGATTGATTCTAACAAGAAGAGCAAAGCCAGCATCAGTGGAAAAAAAGAGAGAAGTAAACACAGTGGGTGGAGTTCACCAATGTCAGTAATGAAAAGACTTTTCTGTATTTTTGATTGCTTTCATGTTAAAAATCCCTACCACATAGACAACTATGCCAGATTTTCTTTCCCATTATCTTTCATTATAATAAATGTGTTTTATTGGGTATATTATTTGTATTTCTAAATATTTTAATCTGTAAAATAGTTTGGAAACTGGATACAGTAAGGGAAATTAAAATGTAGGAAGTTGCATTGGGATAAAAGGATATGAGAGGACGTCATCTTTTCAAGCATTTCTACCAAGTTTCTTCCTATCTAACTTACAGTTAAGTAACTGTCATCCAAAATTGACTTCCCTTTTGGCATGTTTGTCCCTTGTTGTACTGTCAGAGGCCAGTAAGTGGTTTCTTTTAATATTTAATGGTCAACTTTGTAAAATAAGAGTTTATGCTTGCTTCTGATCTGTGTTGAATATATTTAAAAATAAGGTCAGTGTTATTTTCCTGCTATGGTTTTAGTATTGCATTCCTTCTAGCTTTGTCAATAATGCATAAGTTTTCCAGATTATTATGTAAAAAAAAAAATGTGTAATTGCAGATCAAAAGGATTTTGCTTACTAAGAAAAAACAGATTTGCAATCATGAGATACTTGTGCAAACCAGTGACATGGTCATGTTTAAAAGATCACAGAAAGTATCAAGTCTTTTTCCTAAATCTTTGTACTAATCTCTAATAGAGATGAAGAGGAGCTGTGTGCATAAGCGCATGGCAGAACACAAAAATGAGCTGGAGACGGGACCCAAAGAGCTGCTTTCGCCAAGTGAGCATGTGCTTTGATGTTGGCCAGTCCTTAATGGAAAATGGCCACTTGTCCTGGTGCTCAGTCACTATTGGCTGGATAATAATTATACAGAGGATAAATTTGATGTGTCTACTTTTCAGTTTAGCAAATCCCTCTTGAGTCTCTTGCTGTTAAAAGATTTCCCTTAAGATGAAAAAAAGGCTTTCTTCTGGAATTCAAAAGAAAACCCCTCGATATGCAATAATTCTTGTTGAGAAATAGGAAGTTTTATGGCAGATCAAATTATGACCCATCTTGGAGAATGGTTACACTTGATGAAAAAGCCATACGGTATTTCTGAGTGGTTACTTCAGTGATAGATATTACAAAAACTATTGATGGTGCAACCTATTTTTTATCCTGCAGTCTAGAAGTTTAGAAGCTCTTACTATACCTTTTCTCTCGCCATAATTTATGTGTAGGTTGCATATATATATAAATGTGTACATGTGCATTTATAGAGTGTTTACCTTAGCATTTATTATGATATGACACACTGCACACATAGACAAGCATTTAAAAATACAGAATATTAACACTTTGAGTCATCTTTCTACCAGTCTACTGCTTGCGAAGAGCATTGCTTCATGAGAAGAAAAGTGTGAAATACCAGAGTCATTTAATTTGAACCCTTGCAAGAAATTCCCTAAGAGTGGTTTAGTCATTGCACCCTGATAGATGAGTATTGTGTCATTAACATCCCCTCAGTATTTTTATTTTGTAGGCTGGTTGAGTACTGAGATAGCTCATATGTTTGCATTTCTTGTCAGCAATTCCACTTGTGGAGCTTTTCGAGGCAATAGGACTTTGAGAACAGCCTAGAGCGTTTTATTTCTTGTGGTCTCTTCTGCAATACATCTAAAAGCTCTTTTTTTTTTTTTTTAAATATACATTCTGCTGTTACAGATCGAGCATTAAAGCCACTGTGCAGGAACAGATTGTGAGAGCTGTTTTTGCAGATGACTTGTGAAGCTGGACTTTGAGGTCTTTTTCCAGTTCTTTCTACCATAAATTTAGTAGGAGACATACAGTAATGCTCTCTAGTTTCTCAAATTTGAAATTTGATACATTAATCCTGAATCATTTTAACAAACCAGCACACATGTTGCAATTTACCTGTTGTGTTAACACTAAATTTGTGAGTTATGCTTACTATACATAGTAGTACGCATAAAGTAGACAGAGTTTGATATCTTCCAAATAATTTAGAACCAGTTCACCTTAAATGTTCCTTTATAAAGCTGTAGAAGGTCTGGACAGCTTGATTTGTTTATAGTGCAATAGCTGATAACAGGATCTGTTCTCCAAGTGGGGTGTGTGTGTGTGTGTAATGAGAGCTAAAACCTGAAGTCCCCTGTGCTTTCAGAAAAGAATAGGCTGCACAGCCAGATTATTTATTACTCTGATTTTGCATAATTCTGCACTAATTACAAATTTATAAAACAAAACTTGGTTTAACATGATTATATCTATGAGGAGAAGGTACTCTTTCCAGGGAACAAGGGAACAGATTTTTCAGTACAGTATATGAAGAATAAAGAACATTTAAATTATCCCTCTCAAACATACAAAAGTGTCCCCAGGAGCTATCAAATTCCTCAGAGATAACTGGAAAAGCTATTTTAAGTAAGCTGCATTCGTAAAGTCTTGAGAGACTAAAACTCAGAGTTAAATTCGATGAAGAAATCTCTTGTAGAGCTAAGAACAGGGACCAGAGTTCAAGTTGAGGCACTTAAGATTATCCTCAGAAATGAAAATGGCTTTATTTTTGTACATGGTGGATAGTAAAGGCTAAATTTTGACTTTCTGGGATAATCTTATGGCTTGTAGTTGTCTTCTCTTACTTCCATCAATTTTCGTCTTTTCCAGTTAGAGACCTTCTCTGACTCTGTGTTTGGAAATGTCGTATTTTGAGTACATGCGAGATAAATGTACTACAAGGGACACCAGTGTGGAGTACAGAGAGGTGCTGCCAGCTGACAGTGCACTTTCGTGTAATTTACTTGGCTCTTAGCAGGAGGCACTACTATGTGTGCTGTAGCTGAAGGCAGGACCCAGCACAGGGAATGAATTTCTCCTCTGTGGAATATCTGCAGCTCTGGTCTTTTGGTTTAGCAGCCCTCTTGCAGGTGTCATTAAATATCATAATTATATCTATATAGAAATAGATTTAGGCATATGAAGGTATTAACCCTTGCAAATACTCTGCTTTGCTAATTTATTTGCTGTTAGTCTCTGAATCAGCTATGTG
Source organism: Tinamus guttatus (assembly GCF_059628265.1). Taxonomy (NCBI): domain Eukaryota; kingdom Metazoa; phylum Chordata; class Aves; order Tinamiformes; family Tinamidae; genus Tinamus; species Tinamus guttatus. The sequence goes on from NW_028288848.1 coordinate 7,523,642, forward strand.
ATTGGTGTGTATATCATGCAACCTGTTAACTGTTAGGATACTGTTTAGGAGCCACTGAGAAGAGCTGAAATACTCCACCTAAACTGAAAGGAAAATGCCAAAAAAGATAGTGTTTTAAAACAAGTATTCCCTAGCTCTCATAAACCAAGCAGTCATTTTTAATGGATATTGAAACATTTGTTTTAAAACATTGTAAATAATTAAATAGCCCATCTGAATAGTCAACACTGGGTGAATATATCTGTTGATCACAGCACCCACTTCCAGCACAGCGACCACCTTTATTATCAGTGCAGCAGTAACTGCAAATGCTGCCTACCCTTTTGTGCAGGGTGTTTTGCCCCGGTGCTATTTCAAGAGAGCTGTTATGCCTTTTGGCATGAGAAAATGCATTGCAAGAAATGATGCCCCAAGTTTTCACCCTACAGTTCAAGAATAAATTACAAAATGACTAGAGACTTAAGCAAAAATGCATGTGCCGAAAAGCCGAGGGAAGAATAAGAAACAGCTGCAAACATGCCCCTTTCTGCTGAAAACTGTAGCCAGGGGATGGCAGAACAGAGTGCTCAGGGTGACACTGAGCACTGTGCAGTGCAAGGAGGCCACTGCACAGCTGCCTTTGCTGGTACAATTCGCTGCATGCAGCAGTAGATGGAGCTAATTAACTGCTCTTCATGATTGAATGAGCAAATAGAAATGGCAAACGCTAGCTAAGGAGTGCTCCAGGGAAAGGCTGTTACAAGCTGACATTTGTACTGTGGTAACTAGGTCATGTTTGTAGTGACAGATTAATCAAAACAGGACAAAACTGCGTTATTGGATAAACTGTTGAGGCTTTCTGCTTTTCATGCTAAAGTTCAGACTTCTCCATCCCAGACTGTCCATCCCAGTCAACAGTCATGTAAGACACCTAAATCATGACAGTTTTCTGCACATTTGCAAAGTAGCATTGTGACCATAAAGCCTGGGACTTGATACCTGAATTTGTTGTCCTTATGTCTACTTATAACATCCTGTAGGTTATAATATTTCAGATGAAAGCCTTGCAGTATCTCAGGCATTTCGAAGCAGGCAGATCCTCTTCAGACTCCTGGCACTGTTTCCAGCTTTCCTAGAAAGACTTAAGAATCCTAAATAAACTTTCCCAGGTGATTTCCTGGTTTACTCCTTGCTGTTGGCACCACAAGGATCAAATGAATTCTAAAAGCCTGTGCAACTCCTGTGGGAAATTTCCCTTGGCAAGGGGGGATTTTAAACACTGGGGAGTGGAGCAGCGGGATTCTTTAGGGCTGATGAAACAGGTGGCTGCAAAAACAATCACAACAATCACAATCTGAGTGATGAAGACTAGATTAAATTCTGCTTACTGTACAGAAGTGGTTGCTTGACAGTGCCTGCAGTAGATGGGCTTGGCATGAGTTTCAGGTCTGTAAAGAATTTGCCACTACTTGTTATATAACTTTATAATTGAAAACGGGTCCACTTTAATAATATTACCAAATTCAGCTTTTCATTAGTTTCCATCTGGAGGCATCCTTCTTCCTCAATCTCTTCTCACAGTCAAACTTTCCATCCTTAAAGAGAGGGATAAAGTGGCATTAGGGTGTTTCAATCTCTTGATGTGAATCTAGCCATATAATTTGGTTTCTGGGTGAGGTTCCAAACTGGAAGGGACCCTGTTTTCCCATTCTAGATCAATCACAGCCAAAATTTCATAAGAGAAATTATGAGATATTAGCACCATTGCATACACCTACAGACCAAAGTCCTCGTTCACCTTCAAACTCTATACTGATTTAAAATTTAATCTGTATTTAACCACTGGATAACTTCATCTGTATTAATGCACAAGCAGCTACACTACTGTTGCTTCCCTTGCTATTGCAGGTAACTGATTTTGTATTCTAGACCCTAGAAAGATCTGATTCTGGGGTCATTTGATTTCTCAGAAAGGAGAGGAATGCTCCTTGTCTGTTTTAAGGGCAAGTAAGGAGTGGATACAGAGCAACTCCTGCAGCACGAACTCTTAGTGCTCGGCAGCTTTGGAAGCAGAACAAGTTGGTGAAGTTAGAGAGAGAATAACATGAAAGGATAAAAAGGATTTCAAACCTGAATTACATATTGAGTTTCTCAGCTCGCATGCCCCTGACCCTCATGCTGGCATCAGCGATGTTGCTATAAACAACATTCATTGCATTTCAGAAACAGTAGCAAGCCTGTGAGATTTGCCGCTGTGAGAAAAGCTAGCATTACACCCTCTGACACATCCTGGAGCCTGTCCATAGCTGTGTCATCTGCTCCTCACAAAATATACAGCAGCCCTTCTGTTTTGGTCATAGATACCACAGAAAGACAGATGAGACCCTGGAATGAGTTTTACTTGGACTATAATTTTTTTAAGTAAAGACCTCTGATGATATCTCCTGCAGGTAAGGACACCTTCACTGTTTGCAGGACCTGGGATCATCGTCTTCACTCTAAAGACTTATAGAGATAGAGGAAAAGGGATTATCTCCTTGTTTCTTATATCCCAGTTTCTTTAGGAACCAGTTCATTCCCGTTTACTGAACACATGCTCTGGATGTCTGCTACTACAAGGTACAAGTTCTGCCTGCAGATCTTCCCGTATTTCCTGCAGAAAGCCAAAGAGCCTTTGGAATCATATTTTTATCCTTAGAATCAGCATTGGGTGGATTCTGCTAATAAAAACTATTGATATTTTCCATTCATGGAACTGACCTACAGCTGGTTTATTCTACGCTTGGCTCTCTCTAGGTTACATCATCAGCAGATCTGTCACTGCAGCAATTCTGGCCATGTCACTAGCTACTTAGTAGCTAGTGTGCTACTGAACACTGCTGGTTCGATCCCAGGCTCCTTTTTTGGCTTAGTCCTTAATTCTATCTCATTGCCTAGTTCCCAGGTTATCACCCTTTGAGCCTCTTGTGATCTCCTTCAGGAGTCTAAAAGCAACATCCTGTAATGCTAGCTATGCCCTGCTATTAAACGAGTGAGCTCCTTGCTGATGACCTTGTATAAGTTTTCAAGACCATCCACATAACTGTGGATCAAATGTCCAGCCTTGTGTCTTGCCCATCCAGTCACTATTCCTCATTATCTGAGGATTTTGAAGTCTGCAGCTTCCTATGCTCCAGTATCAGTTTAATTATTACTGGACAATCTTATGCACTGCTGGCCCACGTTTTGCTAAGCCCAAAGGACATAATTCTGGACTGAGTCATGCATCTCTGTATAGGATCCCAAATGGATGTCACGTACATGGCTGCCCTTGCACCCTTCCCAACCAGGTGTGCTTACATATGCTCGTGTGTTAATTCTGGTGGAGTAAACATCCAACTCAAAAACACAATTTTACTGTTGTTCTGTGACTGTACTTTCCAGCACATTGCAGATGCTACTTAAAACCTGATGAACTTTTGAGGAAGTGAGGTGTTACAGCAGTCATTGCAGTAGAGCTATCTGCACTTGGTTCCCCTATGCAACCCCAAATAAACATGCTCTAAGAGTCCAAAATGAAGAGGGAAAAGTCATTTGTATTAGACCAATTTCTAACCTTTGGACCAATAATCTCCAAGCTGCATTTACCTTGTGTTGCCTTAGAGTCTTTGGAGTGTATCTGTGCCCCTATTTGTTTGATTCAGCATCAGTTTACCTGTTCTGTAAACCAGTGCACCTAACGGGCTGGTCTGTATTTCTGTTATCTCAAATTGCTTGGATTAGCACATCATTCTTTACCAACAGAGCAAAAACCTGCTTTTGTATCTTTAGCATCTCTACGTTGCAAATATTTTAGTTGCATTTCCCTTCACTGAAGTCCCTGCGGTGTTCTTTGGTAATGTCAGGTGTCCAGCTGCACTGCCATGCTGTATGAAAAAAAGACAGAGGGACAAGCCAAAATCATCAATTTTAATGATATTTCAACATCATCCCGGTCCTGTGTCATTCCGGTGTACACTGCAGCCATCAATCTATGTTTGTCTAAAACATTCTGTGCCAGAGCCTTAAATGTAGAGAGGGCTGAACAGGCTAATTTATTATATTTTGACAAGGACAAGCCTCATCTGGCAATCCAGAGTAGCTGAGTGCATCTGGCAAGTAATGCATCCACTTTCGCAGATCCAAATTGCTCTGTTAGTTTTCATGACCCTCTTATCTCTGGCCTGTCTCTATCCATCCTGGCTTCCTTATCACATAATGGGATTGTGTCTGTATCTTCCAATTTTATTTTGATTGGTTTTCAGTGGGCACTATGCCGAGAGCGCTCACTGGTGCATAAGCCCCTCTTGCAGAACAGGGGGTTCTGGTAGCATCAGGAGCCGGTGCTGCAGAATGTGTGTGTACATCATCCTCATCCGCAGTGCGGAGACTCTTCCCTGGCCTTGCCTGCAGCCCCTTCCTTCCTCACTCGGCATCCCAGGAGCTGGCGAGAGACAGTCTGCAACCAGACTGCTTCGAGCTTTAGGGGGAGAACGGGAAACCTCTCCCCACACCTCTATGAAGGGTACCAAGTGTTTCTGAGGCTTAAATGTATGGGAAAAACAGTATAAAGTTACATGCTTCTTTATCTGCCCACTGATTCCTGCTCCTGCATTTTTGAACCCATTGTCCTATTTTCACCAAAAATGCTAAAAGAAACAAATTGCTGAAGATAGGGAGTTCGTACAGGCTTTGTGAAAATCACTGTCCACATAGAAGAGATGTGTGGCTTTTGTCCGCTGAGAACACACTGCAGGAATAGCTTGAGCCTTTTAAGATATGAAAGAATGTGTATAGAAGAGAGCACATAGAAGAGCTGCAAACAGAGGAGAAGCTTCAGTCACAATTTACATCTTTGCAGACATGAGAGTCTATCAACACTGAAACACAAATCTGCAGAAAATCAGGCTTTATTAGTCCCAATATTCATGAGCTACTTTTTTTTTCCTCTGGTCCTCAGAGGCTGAAAATGAGGCGGGCAGGAGAAACACTACTCTGTTTGTTTTTGTTATTCCCGAATTACAGCCTAAGTCAGAATTTATATCTTCAGCTTGGTCTGTATGAGAAGCCTATACAAATTATACTGCTGGAGCTATAGAAAAATATTTATAGCCCTAATCTTTCTCTTGCTCTCCTTCTCCCCCGCTTTCCTCCATTTCATCTGTGTAAATACTCTCTTCTAGTATTAGACTAACTTTTATTTCTTTTTTCTTCTGCTGAATTTAAACCCCTCTCTTAAGCTAACATGAGCTAATTCAAAAATCTGGCTGCCTCCTTCACCTCCTGCTCCAGATGGCCTTGTGAAAATCAGACTGCAAAAAACAAGAGGAAGGAATTATTGAATAAAAGGAACTTCGCTTTTGTATAGAAGAAGAATTAAAGTTAAAATGTTGATATGCAATTGAATCAAATGCATTGTGTTTCTCTCCTAAATAGATTAGGTATTTGTAATCCTGATTTAAGTGCAGATCTAGTTTTATCTAGAACCTGTAAAATGAAGTCACCATCAGGAGAGGGTGCTCTTAGCTCATGTTGCTTTGCTATTGTTTTGACCATATTGGTGGTAAATTGCAGAATTTTCTTTTCTTTCTGCTGGGATTAGTATATTTTTTTTAATAAAATGTTTTATTGAGAGTCTTCACTAAATACATCATTCTCTGTACTGCACCATGTGTAAAGTATTCGCTCAAATCTTTGGTTTCCTCTTGAGTGTTCTATATGCTCTAGAAGTTTTCCTGTAATACTAGCAGAAGTCATTCCACAACAAACTTGCTCTCTGGGCTCACACTATTTTTTATGCTAGTTCTCATGCAGTCACACTCTGGTGACATTACTGTTTTTAGGCATTGAATGATCAGAGTCTCTGACTCACTGCTGTGGAAAACATTTAAAATTTGTAAAAGCAGCAGCTCATTCTAATGCTACTTGTATTTTTATCCAAGTGCTATAGAGAACAGATAGTATGTAACTTAAATGATCAGTTTCCAATCACTGAGGCATCAATAATGTCTAAGTATTCACAGATATCCAATTAATTGATCTTTAGAGGTCTGCGGAGGTCTGTTTAATAAAAATTTAGCACTGCAGACATAATCTTTTTTTTTCTTTTTTAAAGACATAAATCAGCAGAAACAAACACTTAGCATTTAAGCAGAGAGTTCACTTCATGGAGTGTGATCTTATCAGATAATACCAGACATTTGATTTTCTTTATTACAACAAAGTGCTGATCTTAAAAGAAAACCCACAAACAACAAAAAGCCTTTAAAAGGGAATTGATATGGATAGGTGGTTTCTTTTTATTTTGGAGAACCAGTCTTGAAAGATGATTAAATTTTTATGCGCTCCCACCTCTAGGACACAGGAATAAGTCATCCGTAATTTTGCATCCACATTTGCAGACCTGATGTGCTTGCTAGACATTTTGTCACAGAGGGTAAATTCAGGGTAACTAGAAGGATGGTGCTTGCTTTAAGGAGGAGTGACAGGGCATTTAACCCATCCCAGCAGGATCAGCATCAGGATTGAGATAGATCGTAAAAGGCCCCACTCACACTCTGTGCTACAGGCATGTGAGCCTGTATATATCTGTATGGATATATGCGTGTCTTGAAAATGAGTGTCTTTTATGGACTGCTTCCTTCTGCCCTTATGAGACTGCTTTTCAATTATGAGCATCAATGGTTTGGTCAAAAATCAAGCCAAGTATTAAACAGAGATCCTGCAGGTCCATGTGCAAAGAGAAACTACCCCTCAGAGTGGTCGTTTGGGAAAGGGTGAAGAAAGTAAGTGGAAGAAAGAACAGCCTCCCTGCCCCTTGGAGTCTGCTCACACCGGGGGAAAATGAGTGATCTTTGCAGGACTCTGATTAAGGAAAACCTGCTTCCACCATTCGAGACTTAGTTCTTTTTCTGAAGGAAGGGAAGAAATGAAAGTGAAAAAACAGCTAGCACAAGAACAAAGTCAATTTTCTTATGAAATGTTAACTCTGAATCATCTTGTACCAAAGGAGAGAACTTGTCACTGCAGTTCTAATGTTTCACAATAAATGACATCTTTACAGCCCATGCTGAGAGAAGTCTTCTGTGAATGATTTCTATCCAAGTGACCACTGCATAGCGAGTTAAAAATGAAGGCACCAGGTAGCTGGAGAGCATCATCCCTGCTGCCTGGAGAGATGTTCATTTCTGGTCCCACATGGATTAAAGTGGGATGCAAAGGCATATTAGAGAAAAAAAAATACGGACTGTAGAACATCCAGTACATACTGAAGAAGGGAGGACAAGGAACATAGGTTACCCTTGCAGGTACTTAAGATGGGATAGTGCCAGGAGGGTCTGTAGTGAGGGTGCATTAAAAAGTCATAAGAAAAAGAATGAACTGAACAGTCAGGTCAGTGATAAACTAGGATGGATATAAAAGTAACATGTATCGTCTAAACACATGATTGTGAGAGACACTAGGCTGTAGAAAGCAGTTGCAGAGGGAGGTTTGCAAAATCATAGTTGACCTCTCTGAGAGTTGGGCAGGGAGAATAGATATTAGTGATCTGCACTGCAGCGAAAACACTGCATTGCAGATGGGAGAACTGAATTTTGCCCTGAAGATGTAACAAATATCACAGCCGTGTGCGTGGCATGATCTGAGAGCTGGTAATGCGCCGCTTCCATTGTTGCCTAGCAAACTCACTCAGATGCATCTAGGGATTATAAGAATGTTAGCAATAATCATTTCATTTCTAAATGCCTGCAAGGAACCTACCACAAGTGCAATGAGAACCCCACAAGATGACACTGTGGAAAATATCAGCCTATTTCACTTATTTCCAAGACAAACTTCCACCCTAAAAGGATTTGCTGTAGCAAAGAAGGGCAAGGCAATCCCAGTGCAGAGCACAATTTCCCTCTCTGATTCCCTTGCATTTGATGCAACATAGGCTGAACAAAAGGTGAATCTAAAGGCTTGATTTTCAATAGATCTCACTTCGTGTTGGCAGAGCAGCACACGCAGTGCTGCAGCCGCACAGGGAGCTGCCCTGAGATGCTGGGGACTGTAGTGATAGTCCCAGCTCTGCTGCTGTCCTTGCTTTTCAATTGAAAGCTCCCCACTTATCCAGGGGAGTTAATAACCCCTGTAAAACTCCTCTGAGCTCTAAGCAGCAGCTACATGTTACTCTTACGATATATAGAGAACACATTTTCTAAGTAAGATTTTGGACATAATTGTCTCCTGCACTAGTTAAAAGGATGGATGACCTATGCTTTTGGGGTCCATCATCCGGGCTGGATTTTCAGTCCTCCTTTCTTTGACTCTGGGATCAGGGCAAGCTGAGGTACATGCAATGTATGTGCCTGACAAAGTCCTAGTGAATATATCTGTTCATATTTAAAATATTTCTCAGTAGAAAATCATGTTCATAGTCAATGAAAAGCATACAGACTATGTTTATTATTATACATCTTGAATCACAGCTTTTCGGATGTGAAAGGCCAATGAAGGTGAATACATTATGTAACACAATTTCATGCAAATATTTTGCATTTAAAAATCTACCTTATATTTAAGGCAGATTTAAATCAAAAGCCTCAAATAACACTGCAGAGTTTTTATAGTTCAAAAAAACTACTTTTTTTGAGAAGTCATCTTACTATTTTCTCTTTTTGATGTCTCAGTCTGCAAAGAAAAAGCTAAATTATTCCACTACTGAAAATATCTAAGGACAAGTGACTGTTCTTTATAGGTCACAACAAAGCATTTAAATTCAATTTTTCTGCCTTGGTTTGTCTCTACCTCCACCAGCAGTTTCAGAGCTGGCAAATGAGCTGTGAATAGCTGCTCCTCTGGCTCCAATATCTGAGGGAGCAGCAAGCCGTAAATTGTCATGGCAGTGCATATTCTTAAATAATCACATTTGTTGCTTGTATTGTTCTTTTACTTGCCCCTGAAAACCTGGTCCAATTCTATGTACAAGAGTAGATCTCTATTTATTGCCTATTGCTATTCAGATAATGTTTTACACTAACTTTTTTTTTGTTATTGTGTGTGTGTGTGTAGCTTTTATTATTCACTAATAAATACTTTACTGATCATAAAAATCCACGGTCCAAAAGCTGTTACTAAGCCTGACTTATCTGCGTTAATTAGCAATGATTCTACATGAAAAAAAAAAAAAACACCACCAGTGCATTTATTTCACGGAGACTTAAGGATGTTCTGATGATAGAAACACCATTTATTCTAGTCATTAAACAGATGCAGAAATTGACTGGCCTGTCAGATTAGGATGAAGATCTACATTTCTCTCTCAATTTTTGATTTTTTTCTTAATCATTCATGATCAATATATACTCAAAACTCTAGACTGATTACCCCTTTTTTGCAAGTGAGGCACCAGAATAGCTGGAAGTATCCTGCTCCTTTGAATAGCTAGACTTACTGCTTTTACAGAGCCTTTTGGACCTCTGAGGATCATACAAGCAATAAAAATGGAGAAATCATTGAAAAGACCTCTGAATACAATGTATATTTAAAAAATCAGCATGGATTTTTGCAAAAAAGCTTAAGTAAAGAACATATGACTGATCCTATATCCTTTGCCCTTGCTGGTAAAGTCATTTGGGATCATTTCAGATTTTTTAAACAGAAGAAAATGGGAGCTTTAAAAACAGCAGCAGAGTTTTGATTTAAAACAGGCATTTGCACGAGATGATTTCTTTTCTCTGACGTCAACAAAGAATACAATGAGTATGTTATAGTTAAAATTAATTTATATATAAAGAACCATTAAGTTATTTGCTCATTGTAGTGACTATAATTGTGTCGCTTCAGATAACCCACAGACTTCTCTATAGGACAGAGAACTATTCAGTACCATGTGAATTCAGTTCTCTTCAGAATTATCACAGCTGGCAGAGAGGGAATAAATCACTGAATGAAGCTTTGCAAAGCCTTACCCTGCCCTGACACAGCTGTTTTGGCTATTCAGGGGGTTGTTTGGGGAATCTCTTCACCAAGTAAGTTATCCACCCAGGACTTTTTTTTTCCTCCCCACTTTTGAGATATGTTTAAGGTCTAGGTCTTTAATACTGACTTTCCAAAGACTTAAACTGTGTGAAACACACTTTGGGAATTCTGTCTAAGTAGAGGATTGAGGTTTGATCCCTGTGCTTAGATGTTTTGCTCAAAGTGGAATAATGTGGATTTAAAATATACTTGCTGTTTATATCTGAGCATTTCCCCTGAAATCTTGCTAATGAGAGAACTGTAGCTGAGTCTATTGCCCAGGTGAGATAAGTAAAATGCTAATTTAATGTTTATTAGTAAAAGTGATATTTAATATTGAGCATGCCTATCAAAGAGTCTTGGCAACTAAAGGGACTAGAAGAGTTTCATCTCTTGTATTTAGAAGAGATCTGATTCTTACTGTTACAGCCCTGCAGAATAAGACGTAATGATTGAGCAATGCTTAATCTTTACACAAAAAGGAAATGGCTTCTCCTTGGATATCTGTCTATGAACATCATGTTCAATTTCTCCCCTTTCCTTCTTTCTACTCTTGTTATATTTGTTCCATCTTAATGAATGTTTCTGGAAATGATCCAACAGCCTGAACTGGGAAAGGATAAAGTTTAATCTATGTATTTCAACCCAGGAAAATGGTCTCATTGACTGCTACCCAGTGTGAAATCAGTCCCTGAAACCTTTTTCAGGTAACATTAGTGAGAAAGCTAAAACATTGGGAAAGACCTATGGGAAGATAGTGAAGGAAGAGGCCGTTTTCCAGAACTATAAGGTATATTCCTATCTATGGCCAAGTCAGATTTTATTGCATTTTCCCCTTTGTTGCTCTGGAAGGGCTTGTGGAGAACAACTGCCAATAGAGCAGCAGAAGACAAAGTTGTTAGTAACTGCGGTGCGGACTGTGCTGCCCATCCAGGTAAACCTGGGCTCGCTCACTCTCTCACCTCAAAACTATGTCTAGGTGGTTAAAGCAAAGAAGAAAGATACAGGAAAAAAAATGAGATTAAGAAATGCTGGACCAGAATATACATAAGCAGTAACAAGGGAAAAATACTTCAAAAAGGAAGAAATCATATCTGAATTCTTAGATGAGATAAATGCACTTTACTTACTTGTGTTGTTGCAGCATCTTAAGCTTTTTATCTGGCAGACTTCCTACAACTCTGAGTCTTGGGGGAAGGCTGACAAAGTTGGTGCTGTGGGGATTTCAGTCTTACTGACTTATCATACTAGTTATGGTGCTTGGCTATGGACCCATGTATTGTTTCTTACCAATGACAGGCGGCAGAAACAGGTAATATTTTTTTCCGAATTTCTATGTGGATTTGGAATGAATAATAGTTTAATATTTTGTTCTTGTTATTGTGTCAATTGTGAGAAAAAGAAAGGTGTGGGGACGAGGGCAGAGAGGATCGTATGGCGTTTTTCCTATTTAGTAGATGCCAGTCTGGAAAGGAGGCACACTACACTTCAGAGAGCTTGTTAGTCTGGAAAAGTGCTGTCCTAGTCAAACAGTCTGGCCGGCCAGAATCAGTACTCTCAGGAATATTCCTTGGCTCCATTAGGACAGTTGGCAGTCTGGTTTTGAGTACAGAGAGGACTGTCTTGTCCTATGTAAAGGCAGCCAAATTCATAGGCTGGATAGAAGAAACTTAAATTTGCTTTTCTTGGGAAACACAGCATTGTTTTGTTGTGTTGTTATTAGACCTATAAATGGCTTTTTTTTTTTTTAACCCTACTTGCTTCTCTGTGTAATTCTTGTTTTGTGTTTCTGAAGATGATGTAATTGCCTCAGTTGTCCTTTTCATCCGAGGTCAGGTTGGAGCTGCAGTGGGGGTCAGGGTTGAAATGGCAGCTTGGTGCTCCTGTCAATGCAGGGCCACTGCAGTAGAGCCCTCTTGTACTAAATCTCTGACGTGCATTCCTTTTCCTTCTGTGCCAAGCGAGGTACAGGGCATGCTTCCTCCAATACTTCATGAATGAAATTTCAGAATGCCTCTTAGCTATTAAAGTATTTAATCCTCCTCTTTTTCTGTCACTGAGGAATCATCAATAGTGGGAAGGTGGCCAGCAGGTTACATAAGGAACTGGGAGCTTAGCAGAGAGAGTGGATTTGTAGTAGTGTCTGCCTAAGGAAAGGTTTTGACCACGGGTATCCTCTTGTTCTTATTCGGTTATGTGCTTGCATTTGACTTGTGTATGGTAAGGACTTGCAATTTGCTTTAAAGTCCACCTTGATGTTAATTCACTGAGTCCTGCTTAAATAATCTTCTTATGTCTTCTGCATTTACTGGGCCAGTATAGATCATCCTCTTCATGGAAAACCACTGAGTTCAGTAATATTCCAGAAATTTATCAATAGTCCTGCTTTATGTATTCCAGTCTTTTGAATGACTCGTGTGTGAAATAATATTTGAAAAGCTGGCCATAGTCACAGGAAATGTAGTAAATAGTAATATAAAGACAAATATGACTGATGATGTCTAGTTCAATATTATTTGCAGGCTAACTGCCTGACTGAAATTGCAATGGAGCTAAAGAAAATCTTTGTTTGAATTTGATTGAAATTTCATCAGACTCTCAAGCCTCCAAGCATTGTATGGTACCACAAATGGACAACCTCTGTCTTAAAACTTAAATCTTATGCCTGTAACATATCTGCAATGAACAGGTGTTGCCTAGTATTTCTGGTAGACAGAAACTTAAATCATTGATTACAGTTTAGTTCTTTTCCAGGTTAAGGAACTAAGTTTAAGGTTAAGTTCTTTTCCACAGGTTAAGCTCTTTTCCACACTTAAGGAATTAAGCACTGTTCTAGCCCATTCAGTTAATTTATTCACTCCTCAATTAAATGTCGTTTTGTCATTCTGTTCTGGTGGAGGAGTCTGAAGGCTTTGCTCCATATTTGCGATATAAATGGTCTATGCCAAGGACAAGATACTTTATCCCGCATAACCTTATAGTTTATGAGAACGTTCTTAGATATTTTCAGTTAACATGTGAAAAAGTAAAATTAATCACACAAATTTCGGGTAACCCTTTGCTAAACTATAACCCTATCTGGCATCTGTGAGCTAAAAAACGCACAACTTTCATTTTTTGGTAGGTTGGATTTTCTTATTTCTACAGCAAAATATTGCCCACAACTTATGATATTTTCAGATTATACCAGAGGGAGACGTGGAGATCACTCTGCCACCAGCTCCTGGTGCTCTCTAGGAACTTATCCATGAGTGAACTTGTCCTTTCTGTGATATAAAATGAGATCTTCATAGTATCTAAGTTCTTAAGGGTCCAAGACTAGATTAGACAAGTAAGTAACACTTAATGACTGTATCTAAAGATAACTGAGGAAACTGTGGCATAATAAGACTTCTCTTCCATGCATGGTCTTAGCACCCTTTTCACGCATGTGCAGAGCTTGACATGCGGAGAGCCATGCTGGAAAGCTTTTTGCATGCCCCAAAGATTTACATGCATGACTTACTATGAATTTATTTCCAAAATGCACCACTTAACATGAAATGCTCTCAAGGGAACCTTCATATACTTCACTTTATCTCTTTTTAATTCCTGTGTGCACAAATGCATTGATAATGAGTTAGAGTTCCCTGCATGCCACTGGTTCTGAGACACTTGTCTTGCATCTTCCTTTACCTGATTTTTACTAAAAATGGAAGAATATTGCTTAACTTATGCACACAAATTCTATGTCATTCTTTGCCTCCATGGCAAATGAGGCCAATAGTATGTACCATTTCTAAATCAGTGTGTAAGTCTCCAAATGCTAATTAACCCACTAGTGCACTCATTGAGGAAATTAAGGCTGCAAGGCATTTTTTCAAACTTGACAGACAGAGAAGTAGCATTTGGGCAACCATTCATGTATAACTGATGTAAAAGCTTTATATTTGAGCAACTAGGGAACACACATATGCCTTCCTATTTCAGCTCGAAAGATTTGAAATCATTCCATTTTTTTGGATCCGCCCAGATATGTCTTTAAAGTAATGTTTCACATCGACTCTTTGGATTTAGCCTTTGGAATTTCAAAGTGCTGAGCAATAATGCAGTGACATTTGCTGGAAGACTGGGAAATCCAGGCAGTCTGCATCAAGAGATGGATGCATATGGATCAAGAATATTCTCCCAGAGAGTACCCACACATAGATATAACACATTTTCTTCTTTGCAATTAGGCATGAATATTGAAGCATGTTTTATAGGTGCAGGATCTTCATGAAATAATTTGTAGGCCATCAGATTTTCCTCTTCAGTGTCTAGTTGTTATCATGAGTGAGAATTCATGAAAATTCAGCAAGATGGTCTACTCTTTTCCTAAATGACCAGTATTTTGAAGGCTTTAGGTTCTTTGGATGTTAATTGTTTGAGATGTCATTTCATTCACTATTAACATGAAATTATCCCATTAGTCTGTAGGCTTTTCGCATGGCATCAGCACGCAACTTTCATTGCAGTGAGTACACAATAGATGCTCTGTGAACAATATAAGGTTATTGTGTGCTTACAAAGTGCTTGAAGGAATCTTGCTCTGCTATGAGTCTTGAAGCAATTAATTGTTGTGTGCACAGAAGGGGGATTTGAGGGTTATGTATCCCCTACCCCTTTTTGTGGGACTATTGCAGATGCAAAACTGCAAACAGATAGAAAATTATATTTACAGTGTGTTTTTGCTTAAATAAGAGTTATGCAGTTTCAAGGCATGTGCAGTTGATCCTCTATGAAAATAGACTTCAGTTATAATGATCATAACTACTTCATTTCAGAAAAATTACAGATATATTTTCTTCTCACTAATAAATCACTAGCAATTTGTTAAAAAATACTGCTGCAAGTTTTTTCCACTTTCCATAAAATGGCTATGGTAGAATATCACAGCCTGTCTTTGGGCTTCAGTGAATAAATTCAGAATTCCTAAAAAATGATTACTTTTATTTCAGCCTTAAAGGGAGGAATAAAAAATAGGCAGTGAATCCCTTTTCTAGTTACATAAACAGCAGATTATCAGGCATGAGTACTGCTGTTGTAGCACAAGTTTATCCCCCACCAAAATCTGTTTCTAATTATACCACTGAGAAATTGTAAAGATAATGTAGATTTGAAGGATTTGGATAAACTTTTTCTAATGCTGATATGTGACTCAGTCCATAAGATCTGAATCAAGGCTACGTGGAATTTGGGAACCACAGTTACCAACAAGTTAGCTTGTATAGGAACATAGTTACCAGCCAAGGTAGAAAGGAGATATGTCACAGTGTGAACATATTGAGGATGGATTAACTACTAAAAACCACCTTGTATTTGTTACTGTGCAAGAACATACACCTACTAAGCAGAGCTGCTGGTGTCTATTTATGCCCAGAGAAACACAGAAGATTGAATAATTTCATTCTATTCTTAGCTTTATATTACATGTTCAGTCCAGCTCAGTTCCCTTAACAGATACAGTATTATTAAAACCATTGATGGGGCAGGGGGAATACAACCCTGTATATTAAAGCTATTTGGCTGGCTATCCTTATACTTAAAATTCAAGCTGCAGATGATCAGTTCAATTCATGGAGAAATTACAGCAAAATTTACATAGTGAACTTCATACAGAGCATCACAGCTTCCTGCTATTCATGCAGAATATATGGCAGAATTAATTCTATGGGATTGCTGTTCCCTTGGCGATGTATTTTCACACTCTATTTGCCCATTTATATGACTGCCTGCAAGAATGTATTCATCCTCCATGAATTTTGAAAGGAATAGTGTATATTAAAAGAAGTTAGAGTTGTCAAAATACACAATATTATGCAACTGAGTTAGCATATCTTTATCTAATCTGAAAGATGCTTATTAAGCGTGGGAGATGAGGTAATTACTGCATGAGGTCAGAAGGTCCTTAGAGAAAGGGGCAATGGAATTGTCAATAAAAAGATGAATGCTCCCAGTTTTTGTGTTAAGCTAAACTCCTTCCCATGTTATCTGTCTATTTTAGAAGTGGAAACAAGAGCATCCAAGTCTGTCTATTAGGGTTAGTGTGTGTCCAGATTGCAGTATTTCCAATCACTGGGTGGAGATGTTATAAATGAAAAAAAAATAATTGTAAACATTATTTTCTTATTAAGCTAATTTCAAGTTCTGGGTAGAAAATATGTCGTGTATTTACAAAGAAACCATAAATTTTTATTATGCCCTCATTTGGTTTCTGTATATGACATCAACTTCAATATGGATTCCATATCCATACATATTGATATTTCATATCCATTCCATACTCAGTTCTGATTAATACGATTTCACATTGGTTAGAAGCTTTTTCTTATTAAATTTAAGAAAAATGTTAGATATATGTGTTTTTTTCTTTTGTCTTCTAATCACAACAGCCATATAAATATTTTTCTGAGTGTGCATAAAGCATAATGTGTGGCTTAAAGGTGATGTGTCTTTTCATTGCCCCGGATCCTGCCATCATTCTGCACTTTGCTCATCACCCTGTGAACAGCCAGAATTGGAGCATTGCTCGTTGCTGCTTCTACTTCTGCTCCAGTTTGATTCAGATTTGCATATGAATACTAGAAAGCTAACCCCAGGTGACCAAAATATTTTCAATACGTTCCAGGGAGTACTTCCCTGGCCACCAGTGATTCCCAGCTATAGGTGGGATTGCCTGCTGTTAACTGCCTGGTTGTCCCTCTGGTTTGTTTTTAACTCACAGCAAATGTAGCCAAATCTGTCTGTGTCTCACAAAAGCAGCGAGTCAGGTACCTGCAGCAAACTTTGTTTGCTCTGGTACCCTTTAACCAGGCCACATCACAACAGTAATCCCTGCTGAGAATTAACACATGCTATTTAGCCTAGCCTAAACAGACTTTTTAACAGCTTCGGTTGTCCCTTTCACTTACAATTAATTTTTCCTGTGAAATATTATTATTATTGTTCACATATTTATAGACCACAAGGGAATTCTAGGTCCCTGGCATCACAGACAGGAATAAGTGGTGAAATATGTTAGTGAAAACCAACCTTTATATTTTCTGGAACCAGGATTTCTGTGGAAATTCATATTCCCCGCAGAACAGACGGTCTATCCTTGGTCAGAATGTGACAGCACTGCAGAGTAAAATAGAGTTAAAAAGATCAGGCTGTCATCATTAAGATATTTATCATTGAGAATTTTTGCATTTTACATATCTTTTTACATATTTTCTGTGAATTTTGCTGTCAAGGAAGCAGGTCTTGTGGGAAGGGAGGAAAAGGTTAGAGGCCTGGCACAGACCCAGATGTGTTGCCTAGAGGGAAGATTTGAGAGAAGAATTAGGTCCTTGCTGGATTAAGTTTCTGATAGCTAATAGTTTTTACATCTGGAGCCAGATTATCATGTCCAATCTCAGTACCGGCAGATTCTTTTGCCCACCCACGCACACACCTACAAGAACTTCTCTGTATGTGGAAGCCCACTGAGCTCTGGCTGTCAATGGGCACAGAACCACCTGTCGATCTTTCCTTTTCCTGTGATTTTCATCTGCAATGTAACATCAGCCCTGCAGCAAAATTTGTGCACTTAGGACATCACTCCGTGTGATGCTGTTGTGCTATAGCATGAACAGAAGTTAAACAAGCCGACAGGTTATTTTACCACTTTTCCCATCTAGAAATAACATGTCATTATTTTCTCTTAAGTACAGAAACAGTACACTGGACTTCTGTTCATATTTGCAATAAAATCAGAAATCCTTTTCTGGAAAGAACTTGAAAAGAGATTAATTTAAAGAGATTATAGGACAGCTCTGGTCTTTTTCAAAAGAAGACAGAATAATAAACAGACATAACTCCCCTCTCACAAACACACTCACTGACTATCATTTCTGAGCCTTGTTGCTGGAGCAATTCCTAGTCTATTCCCAGCATCCCAGAGAGCAATGACATGCAGCACTCGCCACACTGTTCCTCACATCAGGAGTAAAAGGAACAAGAGCAAAGAGTGAATATGGATAGAGTTTCCATTACTCCCATTTTCTGAAGTAAATCATTTTTTCTCTCCTCTGATCTGCCCCTGCACATAGCTGATAGATGAATACTTTCCTTTTCCTTTAGCTGAACCATCTGTGTTAGTAAAGTTTGAAAGAGAGCCCTATCCAGCAACTAAGACGTAGTGCAGGCCAAAAATACAATATGTTTTTATGAACTATTTTTTTTTTAATTCTTCCATTTCCGTTGTCTTTTGGAGCTTCACATTTTTGCTCTGTAAGCTTCAAAACTTTCAATGTTATCAGTCATAAAAGTTACTGAAATATCTAGCCCTTATAAGAAACTAGGCTTTTAACTTTTCTGAATTTCCTGCATATTCTGCATGGATTCTGGAAGAGTGAGATAATCTTATGGTAAAATGTGAAATATTCTGGTTTGGCCTAGGCATTCCTATTTTATATTACACATTTCCAGTGTATCCAAATCATTTGCTGTGTTTTGCTTATCGGAAGAATTTTAAACCCGAGCGTTAATCTGATAATTAGAGTGTGCCTTTTAGAGCGCTAAGCACATTCTTGTCTGGCGTGCTTTACAGCAAGCCTGCTATGTATGACATTGTCTCAGTACAAGACTCACCCTGTCTTGTCTTCCTGATTAATTAGAAACAGATTGTAGCCAGAGTTTTGACTGGTGGAAAGTGATTGTTACACAGCCAGGGACAAATGATTTTCCCACAGAGTCACTCCAGTAATCTAAAGCCAAGTTTAAAAATATCACAGTATTTTAATATTTACATTCATCATTCAAGAAAAATGAACACATGGAAGAATCTCTAAGATATGGTATTACAACAGCCATTGTTCATTTTGTGGCACTGTACAGAAGCTGATCTAATCCTTCAGTTGTTAAAGATGGCAACCAACCAGTTTTAGGGCCAAATTCTTGCAGCATCTGTGTATACCCATCCAGTTCAAAATTGGCAGTGAAATGCAGTTGTACAAGCAGGAAACTGTATATCCTCTGTTCTTCTCTATATGGTTTCTTATCGCATGCTTGGGATCATTGCTTGAAAAGCTCCTTTCAGAACCACACTGAGAAAAAAAAAATCCAGCATCCCCACATCTGTCTTGGGTTGTTTGTACACTCCTTACCTCCCCAGGGGAAAAAAGTTTGTAACAGTGTTTCATTTTGGTATTATTTCCTGTTGTTGTCTCAGTTTCTGTTTATATGTATTCATGCTACAGAAGCACAGTCCAAAAAAGATTCTTTCAACCTGCCTTGTGCACGTGCACTTGGAGCATTTATCCTTCCTGTAGTGGAGCATAGCTCTTATTCTCACACTTCCTTGAAGAAGATTGAGGCCTGAGCTTCACTGTAGTGAGTTGCGTGGACAGACAAGAGTAAAGCTCCTGGTTAGACCTTCTGTGCCTTCTTCCTAGGTATTTTAAGTCAAGCTCCTAATTATTTTGGTTGTAAACCAGGAAGACATAAAGATATGGATGAATACAAGAATCTAGTGCAAAATTTTCTGAAATACTAGACTATCTGTGTGAGCATTGTCAGGTCCATAGGTAGTACCTACACTGCAGGACAGATGTGCTCCGTGTGTCCTGCTGCCTTTGCTCCTTGGCTGGAGAGGAGCTGGGAGAATTCCTCCTCGGTTGCTCAGGCCGTGTAGGACAGCAGTTGTCACTCAGGCTAGATCTCACGGTCACTCAAGTATGTTTATTTGAAAACATAGTTTATGTGCCTATTGTGAATAGGTTTCAGGGTGTAAATAATTTCATAATCTATGCTATTTTTATCGCATCTTCTTACATCAGGCTTTTTTTTTGACCATCACTTGACATACTACATTTTCATGGCAAAAGTCTGTCATCAGAGGTATATTTTTATAAAAAATTTCAGAATGCTTTGGAGTCCTATAAAAAGACAATTTATTAAGTGAAGCTGTAATTATTTCTCTCTCCCTTTTAACCCCTTGCATAAATTTAACAGAAAGTTGAGATTAATTTTTAAAGACTTCTAAAGGTGCAGACATATTTCCAGGATATTCTTTGGTAACATCCAATCCCCTGACATCTGTGGATATTAGTATCTCTAAGAACTGTATGATCTTTTGTGGATCAGGCACAAATGAGGGAGCATAACACAAACAGAACATTAACATTTTGTATGGCATAGCATAAAAATGGTCTGTGCTCATGAATTTCTTTATACACGTCTAAAATATCAACTGAAGCATTGCTGGCATGGAATATTCTTAGTGTTTATTTGAAATAACATTTTCCAGTGCAAATGAGAAATCTCTTCCTACATATAAAAATAATTCAAAATGTGTGTCTAGGGCACTTAACAGAGCTATGTTTTGTTCTCTGTGTGTTTTAAAACTGTTCTGTTTAAATACGTTGCAGAGCTCTGGAGTGGATTCTTGTCAGTTAAATTAAAGTCATTTTGTAGCTGGCACTTACATGCTGCTGACAAGCAGCTACAAAGAGTAGTACGTTTGCACAGAAATTGCTGAAAGTATTTGAGAAAGACTGTACCTTTCTCTGTCAGAAATATCAAGCGAGTTCGTGGGCAGGAAAATCATGAAAAGAAGGTTATAAAGATACATTTCTATGGCTGATGCTTTCATCAGGCTTTGGACCAAGTGCTTTTGGTATGCTCCAGTGAGAAATTGCATCCTGTTCTGTGATTTTGAAATCTCGATTGCAGATGTGCCATTCCTTGCAAACATCACAGACGTTATTTGCTCAAAGAGAGAATCAACTCTGTGTGAATTTATTAAGTCAGACACAGGATTGTAAGTGGGCATGATGAACCATATGTTTGTCTGAAGAAGTGCTGAATCAAATGAATAGATGTTTACACAAATAAATAGATTTGTACACAAGTGATATATCACAGATATCATTAGCAGAGACATTCTCCAACCCTTCTAGAATCCAACCCTTTTTCCCTAACCATAAACTGGAGAACCAGCTTAATTAATTTGTAGTAAGTTCTTCTGTGCAAATTAGTTACAAATACATCCTCCAGCTGCAAGTTTCAACAAAATGAGCACAGCTTAGACAAAGTAAATATGCATGCACATGAGAACTAACTAAACCAGGCTTAGCTTTTTATAGGCTATTATAGTCTCTTATCTAAAATACAGAGGTAAGAACAGGGAGTTGTAACATACATCCTGCTCACAGTGCATGTCTTCAATCCATCTGTAAAATAGATATTACATTCATCAGGTTTTGTGAGTCTTAAGTAATATTTATACAGTTCTTTGATATACCTGGTTATAAATCAGGATTAAGGTCAGACCTTTTTTATTACTTTGCCTTATTTCATGCGTATATTTGTAACTGATTAAGATAATTTTTCTATCCATTCAGACGATTTGAAACCTGTAAGATTATGGATTCCAGTACTGACTTGCAGGATGCACTCTCTAGTTTCAGCTGATATTACAAATATATCACATCCATTAAACTAAGAATGTGCCCATTTTCACTTTAAAGGAGCAGATGTTTAAGATCCAGTGCTTTCCAAACCCCATATGGCACCAGCCAAACAGAAGATTTTTCTACAGCTATGAAAGCATTGTGTTCCTGAAAGAAGACAGAAGAAAAAACAAAGTCTATGGAATGAAGCCTGAGATGGAAAGGTGCAAAAATGATCAGACCTCTGTAAGTAAATCTCCTTTATTTGCAAACTTGAAGAAAATGTTGCTATTGCTTAGAAGGTTCCCACAACGACACGACACTAGGTTGTATACTAGGGCTTTCTGTCATATTTTAGAAAGCTGTCTATATTTTGGAGACTTGTTGCATTTACTTTTGGGTTATCATTAAATATAGGAACATGAAAGCAGCTGTATTAGGCCAAATGAAAGAGCCATTTAATTTATCACTGACTCTCACAGCACCCAGAGAAAGCAGATGCATGGAAAATAATGTAAGACAGGAAAAACTACTCACAGGATACTTCCTAAAAAGAGCCTCCAGTCATTTGTAATTCAGGGACTTCCTGAACCAGATATACTTTGTACTTATTTAGTACAAAGTATAGATCTTGGTAGATCTTTTAATTTTTCCCCTTTTGTTAACTTGTCCACTTTCCATTTCAAAATACATAAAATTTGCCCTGACTTCAGAGGATACAAAGAGCTCTAACTACTGTCTCACTCCAGCTCTCCAGTATATTACTCAAGTGATAGAAGCATTAAGTTATCCTAACAAGGCAATTATGACTGTTTCCATAGCAAAGGCCATCTAAAACAATTATTCCTATGCATAATTTAATGATCTTAACAGGAAATGTGCAAATAGATTGACAGTGGTTTTTCATCCTTAAAATCGAAATGGCATTTTGATTAGCATGACTTTGATTAGATGACTTCTGTCATCCCCATGATATACCAAATGCATCCGCTGATAGTGTATTACTGTAATAACAATAGGTAATGCCAGTGAGATGTATACACCATACAAACTAAGAAAATTTACAGGGCTGTAAGCTCTGACCATCCTAGTAATAGTACCATGTGACCTGGGTGGTGATGGTGACCAGGAAGCTCGAACTAGAAAGCAGTGAACCTCTTGGAGAGGTCCTTCCTCATGGAAGGAAGTAAAGGAAGAAAAAAAGAAGTGAACTGCGAGAGGAGTATAATAAAAGGAGTAGTAATAAATTCTGACAACTAGGGAGGCCTAATAAGGTTGTCTGGCAGCAGAGCCAAAATAGACAAAAGGAACGCTGTTTCTCACAACACATGTTTTAGCTTTGGAGCTCATTGCCACCAGGCTTTTTGAGTGCAAATTATAAATGGGTTCATAAGATAATTAATACGGTCACAAAAGAATAGTCATGAAAGGCTATTCAGTAGAGTTGTAATGTTGCATTTCCAAATTCAAGAGGTCTCTAAATAACAGATGTATGAAGGTTGTCTCTAAACTATAGGAACATGAAGTTTGGGAGCACATGCCACACAGTACCTGCACCTTTTCCCAAGCATCTAGTGATCAATACTGAAGACAAGAGAGTGTGTTAGGTAGATCCAGTTCAGCTGCTCTTATGTTTTAGGTACTCAAGAAAGTACCTAAAGTACTTAGTAAATAAAGTATCAGTTAGTACCAACATCTAAGGAATAATGGGGATAGGCCATTTATTATGAAGCCAGAAAGGCGTTTTTTAATATATATATTTTTGACTAAAAAAAAATCAGAGCAAGTCAAAATCTTCATATAATTAATAATAGAACATATATGTTTTTGATCTGACACTTTTATGAAATGACATTTTCATAAAGTGTCATCACTTTTTTTGAAAAGAAAGAATGTACTGTACATAGAGAAAGAAAAAAGCAATTAAGCGAGAGTTTTTTTTCTATTTGTATAGTAGTTAAAATTGCTGTACAAATATTATTTGTGATCTTCATTCATACTGTGCTGGAAAGATACAGCTGTTTCAACAAAGCAGATAAGTATGGAGTGAAATAGGAAACAGATTTGCTGGGAAAAAAGTCAAAATCTATATTATGTAAACTGTATCTTCTGATAAGACAAGCTCCTTTCTTCTTTCTCCATCCTGTATCACGAGATCTTTTCTAGAATCTGTAGTCAGAGGATGACTGTTTTGTGCCAATGTCATGACCAGGCTACTATATGTGAACCTGTCAAGTATTTAAGAACATGGAAGATATTTGTGTATTCTTTAACTTGCAAAATATTGAAATGCTTCTACCAAAACTTTGAAGGCAGAATTCAACTGGTGAAAATAGACTTTTCATCTGTAGTTTATTTGAGAAAACATTGAACAAATTTCAACTCCTAAAAATCTCAAAAGAGTTTGATTACAACTGGCTATCAAGAACCAAGAAATGGGAGAGTAGGCCTGTAGTTCCCTGTGCTCTCCTTCTTGCCTCTTTGAAGACCTGAATGACATCTCTCTGTATCCACTGAAGAGGGATGTCCAACTGTCTTAGCCTATCAAACGTCATAGAAGTGTCTTTGCACTGGCCTCAGCCAGCTCCCTCAGCACCCTTGGAGGATTCTACCTAGGTCTGCACACTAGTGTATGTCTAATTTACTTAAGTGGTCTGCAGCTCAATTTTCCACTTCTATGGGTGGTAATTCATCTTCCAGACTTTCCACAAGGTTATTGGAGTAGTGGGATAATAATTCATCTTCTGAGTGGGTAATGATTCCTTTTGCAGACTTGCCACGAAGTTTTGGAACTGGGAGGCCCAAAAGCAGACCTTGTCAGGAAAGACTAAGGCAAAGAAGGTATTGAGCAGTTCAGCCTTTCCTGTGTCCTTTGTCGTTAAGTCCCCTGCCTCCTTCAGCAGCCCCACTTCCTGCTGTGTCCCTAGCAGTCTCCTCCCTGACACCCTTCACATTCCACCTCACTAAGTTCATCTCTAGAGGATCTTGTTATCTCTGATTCAGACCCGCCATGCCCAGACTATGTGTCTGTGTTCCTCCTGGGTTGCCTGTCCTCATGTCTACTCTTCGTATACTTCCTTTTTGTGTTTGGGCCGAGTCAGAAGCTCCTTATTTCTCCTGGCAGACATCCCCAGCTTCTGGCATATCAGGACAGACTGTTCTCATGTCCCGAAGAGGCTGCTGTTAAACATAACCTGACCTCCTGGGTCTCTTCTTTCAGGGCACTATCCCAAGGGATCTTGCCTCCAAGCTTCCTGAACAAGTCACAGTCCTCTCTCCGGAAGCCCAGTGTTGTTCTTGCACTCTTTGCTTCCCACGTTTCCCTCGGAGACTTAAATTCTACCACTTCATGATCACCACAACCAGTTTGCCTTTGACCAAGGCCTCCTTGCTTGTGAGATCCAGTAGAGCACCTCTTCTAGTTGGGTTTTCTGACAAAAATTCTTCTAAATGCACTCCAGAAATCCAGATTGCATGTTGCTTTTTCAGCAGAAGCAGATGTATTTAAACTCCCCTAAGGATACCATGGTCCGAGGTTATCAAGATGCATCCAATATTGTGGATTTGGTGCTGTAAAGGACATACCTATTGTCTCCCCTTTACTGATCTCTCCTCTGATTCTGAACCCTAAGCACTGAACTAGCCCAACTTTTTTTTTTTTTTTTTTTTTTTTTTTTTTTTTTTTTAATAGTGAAGTTGTGTGCATCTGGGTAGCATAATAGTGCAAAGCACAGTTCCCCTTGTCTTTCCTGTCCATCCTTCCTAAAGAGCCTGTATCCTTCCAAAATAGTACCGCATCACTCTGATCCTGGAGATGATATAGCTGTGGGAGAAAACATGGACTTCTAGCTCTTGCCAGTTTGTGTCCCAGGTTGTGTGCATCTGTGTTTAGGCACTAGAAATCAGCCCCCAGCTGTGACTGTTTCTCAGGGGACATTTGAGAGCCTACCTCATCAGGACACCTTTCTTGTTCCCCATTTTCCTCTCAGACTTTAGTGGGGTCTTTGGCTCCCAAAGAACCTGGCTTATACCTCTCCCTGGCCTTCCTCCCCCAGCATTAGGTTGATAAACCTGCTTGGAAAAAAGGCTCTTACCCTACTTTGTCAGACATGGGCACGCATATAATTTTTAGCTTCAGAATGGACAAATAAAACATGAAGAAATAATCACTTCTCCTGCACCTATTATTTTTGCTTATGTGTTTACCTTATTCATTGCTCAGCCTCTCCATTTTGTTCTTGATCTTATGCAGCTATGCTCTCTATTAAACATAATTTTTAAAAATGATATTGGCACATGAACCTGTTCTATGTTTGCTGTCTGTTTTTCTGCAGATCTGCAATTCTGCTGGTCAAACAGCAAGCATGATATATTTACCTAATCCCTTGAAACTGCTCTTTTAGCTACATGCTTTCCACCTTCCATAGCCTGCCTCAACATGTTTTATCCTTCCTATTTTTTTTCTTGTTTCCACACACATTCTTGATGCAAATAAATGGTTATTTAATCTTCAACAAAATAGTTTTGTTCTCAAAATATACCCCATTAATGATGTTGGTGTTCTGGTCTCTATATTTCTTCACATTGTGGGATATACAACTATATAACTATGTTAGTATTATACTACACTAATGCACTTTTCTGTAAATAAAAATAGCCTTTCTGTTGTTTCTGTCACAATTTACTTTCATGATAGGTTGTATATTTAAATATGGGCAAGGAAAAAGATTTCGCTCAAAATAACCATTACCTTTCTGTTTGTTGTCAGAAACTGTCATTTACAATGAGGTTATCACTTTTTCCACCCTCCTGGGCATACAGTGTGGTACAAGTAAATTGCTGCAGGACATTGATTCTAATTTGCTGAATTACTAGTGTCTAGCTCAGTATTCAAATGGGTTTGGGCTCAGAGAAACATTTTCTCATTGCTGAGCACACCGAAAGAAGATGAATTAAAAGTAGATTAATAATTTACTTTTCAAACTTGCTCCAAGTGCATGCAGTGGCAAAACTCTCATGACTTTACAGGCAGCAGGGTCCTACTTCCTACGCTGAGTCTGGGAGGACTCTGGCATGGCCATAGCTGGGTTTCTGTCAATACACCAATCCATGAGTGACAGCATTGTGAAGAAAGCACTCCTTTATTCAGTGAATGACAGTAACCAGACTTATTCACTTGAGAACATTTAACAAGAATGCAATCGGACAGATCTTCCGTCATTTTGACCAAGGCTAAATTTAAGCAGAAGCTCCAGAAAATATAGGTCACTGATTAATTCACTGGGATTCTGCATTCTTGCTCTGCAATAATCACTTAATGACAAGTTACAGCAAATGCTTCAGTGTGATAATTAATTCTGGTTACACGTTATTAAGGTCAGAGGAACTAACAGGTTCACTAATGATTTCTATTTTAGAACATGGGACATTTCAATCAAGAGAATATAAAATAGTAAATGTAAGGGAATTAAACAGTACTTACTGGCTTAGTACATGATTAAACTGTGACTCCTGCTCAGTGTGCAAAGGAATTAAATACTGCATATCAGAGGGAAAAGGCAACATTTTTGCTGAAATAAGCATTTCAAGAACTTTTTTTTTTATTCAGTTTAATTACCATTTAATAAAAAATACTTCACTTGGTTAATAAAATTTAAAAATAGTTCTGACCTCTCTTACGCAGTATTAACCTACATATGTAGAGAGAAAAAATGATGCGATACAACTCTCTTTTAACTTGACAAGAAACCAAAGCAAAACAAATAGTCTAACTTTCACAGTTCTCTGATGTCTGACGCCTGCTGGAGACTGCGGACATAGGAAAGTTCACCTAGTTAGAAGAGCCGTCTTCTCAACTCCCCATGCCCATCTGACTCGCTTGACAATCTAAGTAGAGGGAAATATGGTGTTAAGATTACCTGGGGTAGCCTTTGTATAAGAAAGCTTTCCTGTATTCAAAAATACAGACCACTGGGGAACCAATAAGACTTTATGTATTATTTACACCCTTTTCCTCTAGGGGATTTCTAGTGAACCCATCTGCTTCTTTTCTGCTCTGCTCTTGTTCTTCCTCCTCCAACTTTGCAGACATACTGGTAAAATGTTTTATAGATTCAGGAGAAACAAGAATCCAGAAGGATTTCTGGGGCAATCCTTCTCTAGAGATTTAGAAACTCCAAATGAGTAGATAAAAGGAAAATTACATCTTTTGGTGTTTTGCTGAGTTCTTTCATAAGCTGTCACTGAAGTCATCAGAAGTTTTTCCAAGCCAAGAGCTCAGGAGTCAGTCCTGAAATATCACCACTACTATGAATGTGTTACTAGTACTATTATTCCAGTAGATTGTCTCCATAATCTATCATAATATAAACTGAAAACTGACATAAATATAAGCTGATGAGGCATCAGCTCCATCATTATCTGTCATAGTTAGCTGTAAATGACAATATGAGGTGTTTATTAAGCTCATTGAAGTGCTTTTTCATCTCACTGACAACACTTCGAAATCGTATACAATTACTCACCAACCTGATCCTGATGAGCTGAACTTAGCTCTCAGTTCAAAGCTGCTAGTGAGTGATGAGACTGATGAGAGTGCTCCATTTTGCTGTGCTTTCTACATCAGGTCCTGTCACCTAGGGATGGAGGGAAAAGGGAGGCTGCAGATGACAGCACTCGTTTTTGACTACCTCTATCAACATGGTCATAACCTTTTCACGTATGCTCAGAAGTTTCCTTGCAAACCTTGGATCACTCTAATCCACATGACAGAACAGTAAAAGTGCTGTATTATATGGAGATATTGCATTTTTGTTCATACTTTTAAAATAATTAAAATAAGATAATGCTAGGGAGAACTAGGGCTTGAGGGTGTTTAGGGAGGAGAAATGTGGGCACCCTCTTCCTTTCTTTTTTAATCTTATTTCCGTATGGGTTCCTCTTCTCACTTTCCCCTAAATAGCTTTGTACTGTGTTGGGAAATGTTAAACAAACTTCAGGCAAGAACAGATAATTCAGAAAGCTGAAGCCCCTGTAAGTTTTGTGAAAACTACAGATACACTTCACTAGAAGGACACTCAGGTTAGTACTGATATATAGAAAAAGTACACAGAGCAAGGTGCAACACCATTCCCTTCTGCTTGGTGTGTACTGTTGAAAGAGTGGGTAAAAAACTGACTGGTCATTCAGAAGCAGCTGTAGCACAAATTGCCTCTTGTGGAGACAGGAGCCAAGGGAAGATGCTGAGAGTTAGGGTGCTTCCCCAGAATGGGGAGGGCATAACAAAAATGAGAAAGGAAGGTCAGGAGGGGCAAGGGTGTAGGGCACAAAGCCCTAAGGAAGATGGGCTTCATTATCCCTAGGGCTTATAAATCAGTTTGTTAAATTCAGGAGAGTTGTGTGAGTGCACGTGATCCTTGATCTTCCCTGGATTAGTTGTCCGAACTTCTGGATTGATTTGGGGACTTTGCGTGATGTAAAGACCGAGCAGCCTGGAGGTCCTACAGACTAAATAATATAATTTAGGTAATTAAGGGTAGTTTTGACAAGCTAATTTATTTGGTATAAAAAAGCTGTTAGCTTTTCCAATTTACAAAGCAGTGAATCTCTAAAATTTCCATCACTACTTGGCAAGGACATTCATTAATTACTCATACCTAAGGTCTGTCTTGGGCTTTCATAATTAGGTATAATCCAAAACTTTATGGATCTTATAATATTATCTTCTTCTCCATTTGCAGTCTTGATGAGTTTTGATTAATAGAAAACTAAACAAATCACCTGGTGTATCATCTGTGCCAATACTTAATCAGAAGGTTAGTTCAGACTTGTATGTCATCAATCAATGTAAAAGACAGTAGATTAAAATAGTTTAAGACAATTGAAAGTTTCAGAAACAGCAGCACAATGATCCAGCCTTTGCAGGTATTTTTAGAAAGATCTGTTCTTTTGTTGTCAAATCCCACATAAATCAAGGTTGAAGAAGTAGATTAAATCACACTTTGCCACCTTCCCCCCTCTGACATCTGGTAACAAGATTCAGTATACAATGACTAATACATGTCCTGTTTTTAACACCCAGAAAAGATGTTAACAGGATCCCTGTTTTGCAAGAGATGCAAAAATCTACTTTGCCTCCAGCAATTTCACCATCCACCTTGAAGTGTTTGTCATTGCCCTGAATCAAATAACCCATCTGGCTTTCCACAGAGATGAACATTAAGGAGGTTATCACAAGTTGCAAGAAATTAATGTAAAAAGTCTCTTCTGGCTCTTTTGCTATGTCCTGCTATTGTACAGAATAAGTAAAACTAAATAGCAAGTTCAGCAAACACCCAATGGGAACCATAAATACCAGCCTTTTTGTTTTGATTCCAACTAATTAATAGGGCTACAAAAACACACTGATACATTCATTTATTAAGAATTATTTTGTTATATAGGCTCAAAAAGAAACTTTTCTCTCAGTTTGACTTTTGAAAGTTTCCCTTTGTGTCATTGTATGAAAACTATAGTGCTCTTTAACAATATATATGTTAACCAGATCTGACCATAAAAGTCAGTTTTATTGTACTTCTAGTATACCCACAATGAGACTTTTTCCTAGGCAAGAATTGATAAGCTAAACAAAAACAGTATTTCTAAATGGATATTTAAATCTGTTAATGAAGATTGAGGTGTATTATTTGAATTTTCTTCTGTAGTCTTAATTTAGTGGCCGGTCAAATGTGCCTTAAAAAAGAAAAAGATAAAAGAAGTTGATGCTGTCAATTTTAACAGTGCCCTCAAAAATGCTTGAAAAAAAAAGGATGCATAAGGATGAAACCTTTTCTGCTTAGCTCTGCTCTGTTTTAACTCAGCAGATCAGCATGGATGTGGGACAATGCCATGACTTTGGCTTTGTCCAATTACTCGTCTGACTAGTCATCATTCTAGCATATTTGTGATCAACAATACTTTTCTCCATCAGAAAGGGTGCACAGATTAAGGCTAGGCTGGTATCTGTGCTGGCAAGAAATGGGCAGAAGGTTATGTGAACCCATTTTCCATCAGTTTGTTGTAACTTAATCTAGTCATAAATATTTACTGTCAAAGGCAGTTGCTGTCTCATATAATAAACCTGATTCTCTGCCATTTTCATTTAATGATTCATAGAATAGTGTGATTTCCTTTGAGTGCATTACTCTATCTTTTGCTGATGAGACATTGAATTAAAATGAAAAAAAAACCTGAGTAAAGGAGACAGCAACTAAATTCTCGTTAGGAAAATGATGGCATCGTGAATGCCCAGACAGAAAAAACATTTTTACCTTAACAACAAAATCAAACCTGTAATTTATTATTAGATGAAGAAAGGAACTGCATTGTCCCCAGTGAGAAATAACTGCTAGAGACAACATCTTACTTGACAATTTGCACTTTCTTAATTCTTCTTCTCTCTGAGGAAATGGTACCTACAATACCATAGCAGTGTTGTAGTTCTCATGGAAATAGAGTTGTTTAAAATGTAAAAGTAAATTTATTATATTACCAAGCAAACCCTGCAGACCAACCAGAGTAGGCATCTTCTGAGAGTTATTCCATTCTATCACATGACAAAAAGACTAATCTGAGTTAACTCATTGTAAAAATTATATATTTTGTTTATTTCTTCAACAGTTCTTGAAGATTATAGTAAGCAAAAGAACATTTTCTAAAGCTCAGTGTCGTTCTCATGTTCTTGTTTCACTTGATTGATTAAGACCTGAAGTAGAGATAATCAAACATGAGCTTGACTGCAAATGAACTTGATAACAAATTGATACATAAATAATAAAAATATTCTAAGTTTATGATATTTTGACAAGCATTTGTTTCAATGTTTTGTCTTATGATTTCAGCACTTAACTCAGTCTTATCTCAGTATTTTCTGAGTCTATATTTTCCCAACTTCACCCTGTTAGCATCAGAATAGGGCACTATTTTTAAAGAAGAGTGAAGATTAATTATTAATTTTACCCATTGGTATACTTAATTGTATCTTTGATTTACCAAGTTAGAACTATGGGTTTGTCCTGAAATATGACAAAACAAATCAACAACAAACAAACAAACAAACCAAAAAACAACAGTTCCTCATCTTTTAATAGACTGTGAGGTTGTGATTTCATTTTCTTTGAAAACAACAACAGTCTATTAAATAATTTAAAATGCTTCCTACATGGAGAATCCTACAAAGAGGAGTGAAGCTTTATAAGGATCTTTTCACAGATATGGATGATGGTTTTAGGTTATGCATATTGAGAAAGGTGGAATGAAAAATGTAGCAGGCATATGTAACCTGTATGTATAAGGAAAACTCACCGTGTGTAATAAAATCTTTCCTATATCAGGATTGTGTTCATAGAAGTCCTTGTGTCTATAGACTTCTTCTATGCTCCGGAGTGGCCTTCGGCTTCCCAACAGCAAATAACACCTCCAGCGGCCGCTTTCTGGGTAACATAAAAAGGTTTGGAGATAAATTCTAAAGCTAAAAGTAAATTCTTCAGTCTTTCAAATGCTATTTCTTTCTTGAGCACCTCAGCATTTTGGATGAAGATCTGGATAGACACCAGAAAAATATATAGAAGTGAAGCTGGCATCCTCTATAAAATCTTTGCACATACTAAACCTACAAGCTATCAGTTTGTGTGTTTTTTTGAGTTGTTCTTTGGGGTTTATTGTACTTTTGCAGTAAACTGCATCAGTGCTATGTTGCACCTTTAAAGTCCACAAGTCAGAAAGAGGAAGCTCCCGTTTTGTGCTCAGTTCATATGCAACCAGTTTCCCAGTATGAACCACATGCTCTCGTGGACAAATTCTATTTTCCGAATTTCTAACCATCTAAAAAAATAATCACTCAGTCTGAATGTATGTGGTTGCTCCTGGTCTGTGGGGAAAATAATTCATGAATGTTTTAAGCCTTACCTGCCCTTACATTAAAAATCATATAGTCAATTTCAAAAATACGTATCCACATGAAATAAAAGTGATTGACATAAATCTTCACACAAATAAAAGATCTCTGTCAATAAAATGCTTCTGAAAAAAAATACCCCAAAGACGCTTTTTTCAATGTTTTCTTTTAAGGCTAGTTTCTGGACTTAATAAATGTTCACAGACATAGCCAACAATAGAATTGACTCAAAACCTCTCAAAAATACCTAATAAGTTAAGGTTAAAAAGAAGAAAGCAGTACTAAATAAAAGCATACTATTTTTTCATCATCCCAGATATTTAGATGTATTTTTTTTATTATTTGAATTGGGCCAATACACAAAAACAGAGAAATGTCAGGCATGAATCAACATTAAAATTAGGAAAAATAGATAATCATAAAAGACAGCTAGCTCTATCAACTCAAAAATCCACTCACAGAGGCCATGTAATACATAAAACAAGGAAGATAAGCTGTCAGCTATGATGCTGTTCAGGTCATCGTGATTATGTGGAGTTGAGAGTTGAGCATCAAAACATGCCTTTTGAGCACCGCAGTGTCATAAATGTCACCCTAATGAAACCATTTAAGTCAGTGACTGATGCAGAGAGCCAGCCTCCCTTTCAGAAATGAACATTAAACACCAAACAACACCAATGAATCATCCAGTATTTCCTTTGAAATATCCCATTCCACTTCATATATATTTTTTTCTTTCTTTTTTTTTTCTTTTTTTCATGCAGTCATTTTCTTTTCCTCCTGCAGTCACAAGAAAAACTCCTAGTTATTCCTATATAAATAAGCAGGGGTTCTCAGAAAAGTAAGCGTCTAAACCAGAAATTTCCTTAGTCATCTACATTTGGGCATAAATAGAAGAGAGACTTACAACACAGAAAGAGCACAACACAGCAGCCTCTTAAACTCAAGTAAATTATTTTAATCTCAATAATCTTTTGCAAATCTTTAATGTAAAAAAGTAAGTATATTTTTAAAATCTGAGTCATGAATATATCAACGGAAAAATAATGTATTTTCGGTGAAAAACTTATTTGTAGTAATTAGAAGATACTAAATTGTTTCTGTACTACTGGTACCTGTGAATAAAAATCTACATGATTACATTTCTGCTTTGTTTATTAGTTGCCTACTCTTATTCACAGAATCAGAGGGTAACATTTCTAAGCAGACTAAAGAGCTCTAAGCAGTCGATTTAGATGATGGGATTTTTTAGAATTTGTGTTAAATTACCTTCTTTGTGGTAAACATACATGGCGTGGCTCCTGAAATATCCTGTTTTTGCATGCTTTATGAGCTGCGAGGAAGTTAGAGAAAGAGTAAAAAGTGCAATAAATGAATTGCATGGCAAAGCAATAGGCAAATAAATGGACTAAAGGCTAAACAGTTCTGTTTGGAGGTCACAGCTAAATATTTACTCTTAAGTTATTAAATCATTTATTCAAGCTGAAAAGCTACCCCACTTGACTTCATAATTTTTTCAAGGCGACTATAAAACTATCAGCACTAATGAAGCCCAACTGGGATGATTGATTTTGCCAGTCTTTGGGAATGTAGCAGACATTGTGTTATGTAACATTACGCATTGCAGGTCATCTGGAGACTTCATTAATCACTACAACCCCCTCTTTCCTAAGCAAAAATGGTGATTACAGTCTGTGGAAGCCTAACATTAACTCCCCTAACTCCATGGCAGCACAGGACGGAGTAAGCCTTTTCCCTTAGAAATGTTAGGGAGTGAAATCTGGAATCCTGCATGAAACTTTAGGTCATGTAAGCAGAGGTTTATGTACAATGGAGCTCCACTGGTTTTAGTAGTTGGTGCTGGCACATACCCAACTACTTGATAGCTGTCCCACTGCTGATCTGATGATAAAGCTGTGTATATATAAAGAAAGGAGTTGGGAAATTATTTCACTCAGTTTCAGCCAACTAAAATTTAGGCCATAATCAAAGCTGTCATCCCGGCTTCCTTCACACAAAGTGAACAGAAAGTACTTCTTTTTGGGTTAGTAAATGAAGGCAACAAAATCAGGTTATATAAAATGGATCAAATGCAATACTTCCCACCTACACTACAACGATTTATTCTTATATCAACATTGTCTAATGGTCTAAAACCCTCCCCTCTTCCCTAGTGTTTTCCCAAGATATATTTATAGACCATAATCCTATCTCCCCCCTCTCATTTTTTTTAGGCAAAACAAACAAAGAACTGAATCTCTCAATATGTTCTTGTGAAACAGGATCTTTGTTGCCCTGATTATACTCAGGATAATCTTAAACACTGACAACCAGAACTACTGGTGTATTCCAGAAGAGATCTCATAGAAGGCTTATACATCCCCATCTCTACTATAAATACAGCAGGCAACAAGTCATTTTCTGCATACCTTAAAAAAAAAAAAAAACTTGAAAATAATTATGTTGTTTGTGTCCTGAAACAGGTTTTATTTGCCGCCATCCTCAGCACCTTCTATTACTGAGTTGTCTTATCAGCCTAACACTTGACATCTTCTCACTTCACTGCCTCTAACTTTTTTGTTTGTCTCTCATCTTCTACTTAAGACTGTTGCACTTTAGGCAAATACTTTTTTTTTTGTCTTTTGTACAGTACTTAACACAATACGGTTATGGCTACTTGGCTGTATGGTGATGGCTATGGTAATAATAGGAGCAACATATTTTCATCCTCTCAATATACACCATGGTCAACTTTTCCTCCATTCCAATGGCAGTGGATGTGGTCTTGCCACAAACAGTCACTGAGAGTCATTGCAAGTACGTGTTCTAACATCTGTGGGACTTCGGCCACACTTTAAAGGACATTTCATTTTCCATAAACTCTAGATAACAACCCCATTCCTGTCTCTGCAATCAGAACATACTGCAAGAAAACGTACGTACTGAAAGCCATGTGCCTCCTTTTTTATTCTATTAAAAATAAATGTGATTTAAGTGGTAAGCACTGTAGAGTCATTTCTGGATGTGAAAAACCCTAGTCTCATTGCAAGGACTGGAAAAAAAGATGTCTCTGCCCTCCAACTTGCTTTTCCAAAATGCACACACCTTCTGAGACAATTTATTGCCTCCCATAAATAAAAGGGGGCTGCATCTCCAAACTTACATGTTTACCTATTAGCTGTATCTTTTTGCCAAACCATTTTCAGACTGATTGTGAAAAACATTGCCTCTGGTGATCACTCATGCAATACAATGCACATTATATTGCCAACTGACATTTAACAACATCTAATATGCGTTCAGCAGCTACTGGAAAAATTTTATGTAACACTTTTTAGATTCTGCTTTAATGTACAGATTGCAGATGAGGTATGCAGCGTGCTGAACAGTAATCTCCACAGCAGTTATATTCACTTGAGAGAGAAAATGGTGACATGTGCAAGAAATGATCACAGCTAAGATAACAGCTAAACCTACATCTCTTAACCTTGTCTTCAGCTTGAATTGTAGAGATCTAAAATGAATGAGTGGTGTTAAAACTGGAAGTAATTCCACACTGGCGAAACCACTGCAGGAAATCAGTGCAACTGCAGTTGCTATCTACACTAATCTCCTGTTTAATGCAGAAACTTTTAAACACATGATTCACATATAGAGCAGTGCCAAAGTACTCTTGAGGAGGTATTTGTTTGTAACCCCTTTCTTAAGTAAACAGACCAGTGTAATTAATAGATGCACCTGAGGTTCAGGCTGTTTAAACTTTGAGCTGAGGCTATGCAAAGCCCTCCAGGGGATTTAGACATATATTGGTTATTGAAATTAAATCCCTTAAACTACTTTAAAAATGCTCAGCCCAAGATTCCTTCAGCCCACATGGGAGCCTGGCTGGTTTCAGTTACAAGAAGGTTCATGGAAAGCCCAGGCAGGTGACAAGCTGAGTGCAGACACTAAGGAGTGAGTAATGCTACTAATGAGTTAAGAGCTGCTGAGCCCATGCCCCATATGACAAAATTAGATGATTAGAATGTAAAGATGGGGAAATACAATGTTTGATCCTGCTGCGAACAAAATGTCTCACAGGACTTTGTGGTTACTGAGAGCGTGCTGACTCCTTAAGGCTTTTGCTTAAGAAGTATTTAGAAATACAGACTTTTTACCCACTTAAGAAAAATATGCACTTTTTCTTTTTTTTTTCTCTGCTAGATTTTACAGTATATAACCTGAATGCTCTTTAGTGTCTTTGCTGAATTTATTGATGTATTTAGAAATATTTAGTCATTAAAACTTATCTGATCTAAGTAGTCTTAATTTTTTCTCTTCAGCTAACTGAAATCTATTATTCTAATCAGTTAGAAGTAGTTTCAGTTTGTATAATTTCAAGATAAACTTTATTGTAGCTGTGATAACATTAAAAGGCAGAAGCATTTGAAAGTTACTTAAACAAAGAGCAAAGTGACTTTACTTTCAAAAATAATAAAACCATGCTTCATAGGTGAATAAGGAGTACACATGCTTAAGACACCTATTAGAAAGTACAATACCACACATACATCATGGTAAATTATCAAACAACCATAGTACTACACCCCCTAAATAAAAATAAGGCTTCAAATAATTATCTCCCTATACTCTGCAAAGTCTAATGCTTCCCTGCTGCTAACCATGATATCTTTATTCAGCCTCACTCGTACAGCATTATTTCATGAACCAACTACTGGAGGTCTTGAAGGCATTTTAGGAAATGAATCTCAGGTGTGTTAGGCCAAGGTTTGATCTGGGGCAGGGGAAGGAAGCTCTTGCTAAGGACCCTCCCAGGGGATGCCTTTGGCTGAGGACTGCCTGGTAAGGGCAGAAAGAGTTATACAATGCCTAGGTGTAAGATTGTTTCCTACTTTTCCTCTTTAGTTTGTTTTATCCATTTTTTTCTCTGATAATCTTAATGATTACTGGAGCACTTAATGATTTTACTGGAGAAAACCTTTAGTTAAACTTTTATGAAAGAATGATAGAATAATTTTTCTGCAAAAGCTTTGAGAAAAGAGTGCAGTAATCCACAACAAAATGTGGATAATTTTCTTGAGTAAAACATCTTGTTGGTTGTTCTGATTGCATTTCTTTCTGCTATTGCTTAAGCTAGGTGGTATTGATTTTCTATTATCTTACATATGTGTGCTTGTTATAAATTTGGTAAGAAACATGTAGCACTAGAAATGTGTGACTGTTCCTCTAGTCTAAGAGTATAAACTTTGAGAATCATGTGTCTGATGTTTGATTAACCTCTTCTTGTTGATCAGGGAGTAAGTTGCAAAAAGACTTCAATATGATAATAGTCAACACTGTATTTGGTTCATGGCTCAAATCTAAGTGATGAGAGAGAGTTTCAGAAAAAAATCAAGAAAAGAAAAAGCTTGTTTTAAAGAAATATTTTGTAATCATCCATTAAAAATTAAATGAGGCAAATCTTTCTGCCCCTCCCCCCCCCCTTTTTTTTTTTTTTTACTTTTCCCCTAATCTGGGAAACTTCAGCTGTTTCAGAAACTTTTTTTCTGAAAGATTTGGGTGAGGGATTTAGGGAAAAGGGTAAAGAAAGGCATTAAAAGCAGTATTTTGGGATGCAAAATGATGAATGTGGTGCTGCTCACGTAAACCTGCTCCAAATTCAAACCTTGTTGATTTTTTTTTTTCTAAACAGGGAACAGGGCCAGCAAAAACAAATAAGAATTCTCCTTTCATTAACTATGGCATTTCCCAGCCATTTCATGGCTCTCTCCTGCCGGAGCTCCTCCCAAGCCAGTTCTGCTTGGCCACTTCCCTGCATCGGAGAAGCTTCCATCCCTTCCTCAAACTAATTCACCAAACTTCCAAGTCACAACAAGCCTGGCCTATTCTATGTCTTGTTTTTACATTCACAATGAAAGTGCAATATTTCCAATACAGTGGTGTGTTTTACCAGTGATGAGGGTACAGAACCAGCTGAACCAACACAGGCGCTTGACGGACAGTAATGAATTAATCCCTGAAGTCTTTATAAAGTTGATAGGCAGAAAATCCTTGCAAATGTGCTAAGACTTTTAGCACAAAGGAAAAAAGAATGTTTCTTTACATAATCCTAATTCTTTCTTTAGTGATCAAGCTCAGTATCTTGACAGTCCTTGTAGCAATACATGCTTCTGATTTATCTATTTCTTGGCTCCATTTCCCTGCCTTTGCTTTTCTATTCAGATCCTTCTGGCTCTTCTCCCTGAGGCTTTCTCTGACTTTGCTACAGAGTGAACAGGGTCTTGCCACTGATATTCTCCCAGGAACACAAAAGAGGCTGGTTTAGCCACTCAAAAGTAGTAAAAAGTAAAATGTGTTTTTATGTCTGTACTTTTGGAAAATCCAGAAAATACAGCACTCCTTAGCTGAAAGATTAGACTGTTAAAAAGACTCTGCCTTCCTATTTGTTTTTGCCCTTCTGTCCTCCTAGTGTAAAGGTAGGTAATGGTAAATGTAGTTCAAATAAGCATTATCGGTTTGCTGGTATGCCTGATATTATTCTAATACCAGATGCAAAAATCCCTGGAATAATTTGATGTTGGCAATAGCACTACAGATGTCAGCATCTTAAAATTGGCTGGTTTATCTCATAATCATTTATGATTCTCATTGCCTTTGGGAGTCTATACTTGCTTAGCCTTTGGTCAAATGAGTTCATCCACCAGTATCTCCAGAGGTATTACTTCATTCTGAATAAAGAAATATTAGCCAATCTTTTTGACCTGCAGGAAGCCTACGGCTTGTCTGAATTTACTTCTTGTCTTGCAGCTCGTAAGTGATGTTATTCAGATGAAGCTAAAATAAAACCTTCAAAGTGCAAGCAAGAGTGAATGACTTTTCACTTCGTATTTTTCTGAATGCAAGGTACTGCATACAAAAATAGTAATGGTATGGCATTCTCCAGCTGCTCAAGTGCACATCAGCTGCTTCTCAGTTTAGTCTTGTTTTCAATACTAAATTGATTTCCTTCCTCTCCCCACCCACCCATTCACATTCCTTTCTACTTCAGTTCTGGAATGTGTGGTCTGTGGCCAGCTGACAACTTTTTTTTTTTTTTTTTTTAATAAATTTGAAGATACTTAAGGCATTTTAAAGATATATGGGTCACGAGCAGGGAGAGGTGCTGGAATAAGGAGACAGTTGCTTGAATGGTTTGAAGGATTTCTCTTTCTTACCGTGCATTTCCCACCTATGTTTTAGTTATGAAGATGACTGTTGCAGGCATTTCAAAGTGCTTTAACAATTTTAGATCTCCCAAAGTGCTACCGATGAATGCCAGAAAATGTATGCATTTCCTAGGGGACACACAGCTCCACTATACTGCTTACTGTTTGTGAAATGTTTGCTTCATTTTAATCTAAGTAAATTATTTTTCAGATATTTTATAGCTCTATTTTAAGATTTATTCTTACCTGATTTGTCTAATTCAAACTGTATTTGTTTATAAGCAGGCTTCACTTCCTGAAAAGATGCTTTTTTTTTTTTTTCCCTTCCCTCCTCTCTCTTTCTCTCCATCAGGATAAAAAAAAGGCCAATATTCCATCATGCTAGGGAAGGAATCTGGTGGTGCCCAAGATACCACTTGCTGAGCAAGCTAGGATTTCCATGAGAATACAATGCATACACTTGATCAATGTTGAACAATATACTGCC
The DNA here is from genome assembly GCF_059628265.1 of Tinamus guttatus. Taxonomy (NCBI): domain Eukaryota; kingdom Metazoa; phylum Chordata; class Aves; order Tinamiformes; family Tinamidae; genus Tinamus; species Tinamus guttatus. The sequence continues at coordinate 7,563,701 of NW_028288848.1, forward strand.
ACTTCTGAAATGTAGGGTAAGGCACAGTTTGTACAACAGGTCATCTGTTAATTACTGAATAATAGAATAAAGCCTGAGCTGAACAGAAAGTAATAGGACACCTGAAGTTTCAAATCATTATTACATAATTCTGAGATACTTTGGTACTTTCTGAAATCACTCAATACACTAAAATAAATTTGCTTAGCTAGCATAAGACAAGACATACATAAAAGTAATTTTCAGAAAGCTAAAGATTAAAGGGAAATAGTTCAAATAGTTGCTGACTGTGTAGCTGGGAAACGCTGGGTTAGTAGAAATAATAATAATAATAAAACTCTTCTACAGTTGGGGAATAATCTGTATTAAAACATATGTTTGTCTTCATTATACAAGTTATTTAGAAAGAACTATTAACAAATACTGGACAGGCCTACCTTGAGTCTACTGCAAACTTTTAGCTCAGTGTCAGAAAAATCCTAGGCTTTCCAAAATTGTTGCTAGAAATCTTGATCTCATGTCTGCTGAGGTGATCAAAAACTTTGACCTGCAAACTGGAAGTAGGATTAGACTTAAAATCGCTAATTATATAATGTAAATAATAACTCCCGTATCTTTCTGCAGAGTAAGTTGCAAAGTACTTAGCTTCACAACAGTTGTTTTTATTAAATCATGGATATCAAAGGGTATTTGATCAGATTTTTTAGTAAACCAGGAATAAATAGTAGTTCTCTTAAATCCTGCTGTGGTGGTTAATACTTTGAACTGTAAAACATCTAGATCCGTGTCCCTCCAAAAAATTCTCTGAAAAGAATTATTAAGGCAAAGCAGTTCTATCTTTCATGGTGCATTTCTTGAATAAGTGCCTGCCTTAACCTATTTCAAGAAGATCTTAGTGTGGAAGTTCACACATCTAAATTAGCCAGTCATTTTTGGATGAAAGTGAAGACAAAATCTACTTTCTAAAGCAAGCATATACAGTATTATAATTCACAGCTTTATGATAGCTTACTGATTAATATTTTAATGTTAATAGTCCAGCTCGGAAATTTGACATAGGTCTGATACAATTTCATATACATACATACATACATAAAAAGTTAAGGGAACAAGCTTAGGTGACCATTACCAATTTTTCAGCTAATCTTCAACCACTTAAGCCACAGCTGATCAGCAGTACTAAATTTCTTTTGCAACACCATTTATTCCTTTTTATGTAATGAGTTAAACAACTTTTGGGTGGCACCGCAAAATTTCCTCTTTTGGCCTTCCTCATAAATTCAAGGAAGCATAGTATTAGCGGATATAATAGGGAAGACTAATGAGAATTGAAATTACAATGCTAGATTATTTTGATGCCGTTTTGGGAAAATCTTGGCTTGTGTTTACATAAGAGGTATTGGAAAAAAACATATCCTTTAAAATAGCTGTTCTTAATGTAGTTTACTGCTAGGATGATGATGGCTGGCTGCGTGTGACTAGTGGACCTATGACGGTCCAAGTCGCACTGAGTTGCTGGTAGAGCTATTTGTCTTTAGTGTCCTTTTCTATTGCCACTATGTGTATTAAAAATACCTTCTTTCTTCAGAACTATTATGTACTTGAATATCCTCATTCTGGGAGAGAAAGAGCAAATAAGTAAAAAGAGCACGGGACTAGCTGTTTCTGATTTACTTTCAGACTTCTGTTCCTTGCTGTAAACGGAGTGATTTGAAGGATTTATTTTAATTCCCACTGTGGGGCCTGTGAGCATTCAGTTCCATTTGCTTCTCTATCTTCTTGGTGTAGATTTTTCTTTTTTCCTCTCCTCTTAAGGGAAATGTCTGGTAGATCAGCAGGCTGTCAGGCTACTTTGGGACATCAGACAGATCTGAACTTATCAAAGCTGTTGAGCAGACCTTAAATGCGCTGGGCTGCCTGCACTGCTCTGAGTGCCTAGATAATCCCGTGTGGAAATACTTGCAAACAAGAACATCAGATGTCTTTAGCTTCCACAGGCTGTCTACAGAACTTCAATACTTGAAACCAAAGCCTCTCTCTCACTGACTGTTGCAAATGTTTGGGATACCTTTGGTGTTTACTTTTTTCCATGAACACTTTCCTCCAAATGATCACAGTAATAATAAAAGTGAGAAGTAATTCCTATCACCAGCCTATTTTTATTGATGATACCATAAAAGCTACTTCAGTAGCTTTCAGGAAGCATGTTCAACTTTAAAAATGTATGTTTTATTTCATTGCTTATTTCACTTTATTTCACACAGCTTTTGAACTGAGTGCTGGATTAATTTTAAAACTGCGCTTTGATCCACACGATATTCTATGAAAGTGTATCAGTTTCTGCACTTCCCTTTGTAGACTTAAAGAAAATTCCTAGAAAAGTGCAGTATTTTGGTTTGTGTTGGGAACAGTGTTGAAGAAATAAGAGGGGGAGAACCGTATGCTGTTCTTGCACAGTCTGCCTTCCAGCTCAGCTCTCATAAAACCTGGGGGTTTCCAGGGTCTGCGCGGCCTCCTGTCAACACAAACCCTACCTGAGGCCACGAGCTGCAGGTGTTTCCCTGCTTGTGCATTCTTTTTTCTGGTGGACTATTGCTATATCAGCAAAGCAACATTACACAACTGTTATGTCCTGTGTGAAAGCACTTCAGGCTTCCTTTTATGCTCTTCCTGCAAAGTTTTTAGGCTTGTTTGTTTGATGTTCCTCATCACCGTGAACTACTGACATGTATGGCAGGAATGGGATGATCTGGACAATGGGTTTAGTTTGGGGGATAGTGCTTGGAAAGTTTCAGGAGGAATGCTGGTTGTGCAATAGGAAAAACAATGCATAAAAGCTGCACCTTTTTTTTTTTTTTTTTTTTTTTTTTTAAAGAGAGAGAGCCCACCCCTTTTCCAGTATAAAAACAAAGTCAAGAAAGTTGGTTTTGGAACCATCTTAATGTTTAAACTGTTATCTGGCATACATAAGTACTTAGACTGAGGTGGGGGTAGATTAAAAGATCATTTTAAAAAGTACTTTTTTAAGGACAACTGGTACTGCAATACAGGTCAGTTGTAGAACTATCTAAAAGCATTATCACTTAGGACAATATTTGAACTTCCTCACTCATAATCAGTATTCACAGCCAATCTCTAGTTTATCGTAGATCTCCAATAGTTTTAAATGGCAAACAAATTCTTTATCTGGCGTGGACTGATAAGAAAATATTGTTTACTTTCTTTATTCAGAGCAGGTTGGATCACTTGGCTAATGCCTGAGCATACAGTGCCATGGCCTATTGAAAGCCCTGGGCAGGGGAACCAGCACTGTGAACAGTCTGGGTGCACATACTGCCGGCAGTAGTTTGTCTTCAAATACCTGCCTGATGTGTGAAAGGTTTTATGTTCACAGAGATGGAATTTAAGGTGCCTGCAAAGCTGTACAATGATGACAGAATCACAGCTCAGCGTTGGGATGAGCTTATCCACTGCTGCAAAAGTACACTTGTCTTCAGCAGTGAAAATAAATAAATAAATAATAATAAAAAAGGCGCAGTTTGACTGCCATTTTTTCTGTAAAGCATCACTTTCAAATTTTCTCTACAACATCCAGATTAGGCCTTGATTAAGTGAAAAGCATTTTTTGTTCGATTTGTTTGTTTCTTTGCTGGCACTTGACTTCCTGCAAAAGATGATTCTGACTTAAAATTTGCAGCTAGGTGGTCCTTCTCCTGAGCTTTACTCTAGTTGTGGGTCTTCAGCACGAGACAGACAGGACATTTCTTTCTTGAAGAAAGTATCGACTACTACTACTACTATTTTTCTTTAATAAGGTGAAATAAGGGATTAGATCAATTTGGCAGCCATAGTAAGGATTTGCTGCATGTTGTGGGAACAACTTAAAAAAAAAACCTCAAGCAGCAGAATACCATTAAAATTGGGATTAATGAGGATTAACACACATTGGGGGGTGGGGAATGCATTATTAAACCTCCTTGTCACCTTCACAGACTTCAGGGGTGAGTTTCACAGCAAAATAAATACCTTCTGAATCCCTGAAATCTTCAGTAAGTACATTTTTATTGATCAGATAGAGACATTATCTTTAAAGGAAGAACATTTAAAGCAAACTTATATTTATGAAAGCAGTACATCCTTGGGTTATTTTGGGTTTGTTTTTAATTTGCTTGTCCCCTGACCTGCTTGCTTGTTTCCTCTGGCAATAGCTATTCCTAGCTCATGGATGTATTCTGTGCGCAGAGGAACTCTGCTGTTGTCCATGATTTCAGAAATGTAAATCTGTGATAACAAATAGCCTGAAGTCAAGAAAGATTAGATGTTAGGCATGTGGTTTTTTTTTTTTTTTTTCTCATTCCCAGGAGCCAGTAGTAATAGTGGTTTGATATAATATATACAAGCTAGATTCATATTTTTTGGTAAATATTCTTTTTTGCTTTTCCTGTTTCCTAGTGACACAGCTGGAAGCAGGAAGCACTCTTCGAGTTTTGAGCTGCAGTAGTCCAAAGGATATCCTTGTCTCTCTCCACCTCTATAAATAAAGTGGGAGAACTTTTACCCTGCTTTGAAAAAAAAGACAGTATGTGCAACTTCTGAGTTGTTTATCAGAAAAATCGGAGCTGTTTGCAACCACTTGACTGCTTGCAAGAATAGAAGTATCAGACGCTCTAGGATACATTGTGGGGTTTCTGGCAAGTATGAGATATGTGTGCACATACTTTAAGTGCCTGACTTTTTTCTTCAGTTATATAATTCCACTTGCAAGGGAAGTACCAGAGGAAGGTCAAACTTCATCTGAAAAGTAAAAACTTGGTTATGTTTTATAGTAGAACAATTCATAGACATTTCTTTCCTCTTCCGCTTCAGTGACTAGATAAATTTTCCAAGATGTATCGTATCCTAATGTAATCCAGAATTCTTGCTGGTAGGATGAGCCGAACTAATGCTAGCCTTATTTCTTCAGTAAGACACAATAAAGTGCCTTTACAATGGCCTAGTTCTGGTTTAAGCTTTGAGTTTTTCTTACTGAGGTTTCTTGCTTGAACATCTGCTTAATCATTCAAACCAGGTCATTATAGGCTGGCACTAGAGTTCCCAGAAATATCTAGTTTCAAGGAAGAGCAGGATCAGCTCTGGTGCAACTGCTTGAATCCTGTGCTCTTGGTTCCCATACAAAATGTGGGAATACTGAGAGGAGCCACAAGAATGACAAAAGAATGTAAAATATTATGTAAAAACAAGTAGTTTAATCCCTTTGCTTTATAATGAATAAGAGAAGGTATTTTTTCTCAGTCCATGAGGTATAGAATCTTGAAAATTGATTAGTTTTTAAAGGTGGAACAAAATTCAATGCTTGCATTTGAAAGTTAAGCTAATTCAGATTAGAGAGAAGGTACATATTTCCTAGAAATGACAGTAATTAACCTTGACACCAACCAAGTGAAGACAACAGATTTTTTCATTACAGGAAACCCATAAATTGAAGCTGAATATCTTTTCTCAAAGAGTTACTTCTATTTTAATTTCTACTTAGTTATATTTCAGGAATCTTCTAAAGCTTCTCTTTTGCAGGATGTAAACTTCAGAGCATGAGTGGGAGTCCTTATTACTAATAACAGTTCAGCTCTTTTAGCAAGATTTAGTGGATGAAAGCCTGACTAAACTGAGTTCAGTGGAAATATTGTCAGTTATTTAAGTTTTACTACAACTCTTTTTTTTTTCTCCTATTGGCTGATTCTAAATATCCAGGAGTAATTCTGGATTAAGAAATAGAATTATGTGTTTTATTCTTGTAATGCTAGTAAAATCAGAAGAGGAGAGCAGGGTTTTATCCTTTTGCAAACAAGGAAGCCGGAGGATGTGTTCCTCTCTCAGCCAAGCTGCTGGCTGCGGTTCACAGACTCTGTGTGATCCAGAACATTCATTTGATGCTTCTAAGACAGAAAGCAGAAATAGCAGCATCAGTAGATGGAGACACCTGATTTTTGCAGTCTCTCTCTAAAAATCTGAAACTTGTCTGTTCACTCAATATAGTAGTTCCCCAGCATAACGAAACTGAGAGTGCCATAGGCTGGAAATTTCCTGGCAGGGAAGTTTTCCATTGCCCTTACTGACGTCTGCAGTGCTGAGAAAGTGCTCATCAAAGCCGCGGTCGTCAGCATGAGGGGATGGGCTCATGCTGCAGCTTGCGTGCAGCCACCTGTGGAGGTAATGCTGAGGAACAGCCCTCTGAACCGCGGGTTGCTGATCTGGGCCGCAGAACCAGATTTCCTCATATGCAGTGGAAGGTGATGTGAGGCATCTTCCCTGGTCAAGACGTATCTAAAAACCATTGCAAAGAGTTCTGGAGACATCAGGAACTCCATTTGCACCTGAGTGTACAAAGGGATATGACACAGAGAACAAAAAAAAGGAGCAAGGAGATAAATTAATCTGTTCATAATAAATTTACATTCATAGGCCATTAATCAACAAAATTAGACAAATTTTGCAAAGTAACTGCTTTATCTTTAACTGTTCTCATCTTATTTTCCATCAGCTCCCCAGATATTTTGGGGAGGGATACATAAACTTCCACTGCTTCTTCTTCCTTTCTCTCTTCCAGACACTTGCTTCTCATTTTTACTACATCTGGGTATGTTTTCCCTTTCTCTTTGCCTTGAAAACAAAGGACTAATATTACCAGAGATGTGTGGGCCAATCTCATTCCTGTGATCATCCTTTCTCCATTGGCACAGTGTAGCTCCATCAAGTATCTGATACTTTGTCAGATATCTGGTGTCTTCCCTTCATGACCTAGTCAGACACCGGCTCTTTCTTCTGCTGGTGACATCCCAGGTGACATCTCTAAATTGTTGTCATTCTGTTTTAGTAAGAAACAAATTGCTTCTGGTAGGTGCAGCATAAATGTGAATCATTGGCAAATTGTGGTGTTGCAGGAGATTTAGGAGCACGTTTAATCCATGCGTCTGTGTCCTGTTCACCAGAATGCTGTCTTAAGAGGCTTGGCCTCTGCAATGCAGTGCCTGGCTTCATGAAAGAGAATTCATGGCGCCAAGGGAGGCATCCCTGCTCTCTGTGCAGAGCTAAGTACTTCAGGACTTCGTTTTCAGAAAAGACAGATCAAGCGCCTCTCTTCACAAAAACAAAAATGATGAATAGATGTTGGAAAAGGATATGGTATAGTTGTGACATTTTCATCATTTATCCTAGCGGTTAAAGCAGCTCGTTTGGGATGTAGGAGCCTCTGTCTCTGCCTGAAGACACCCACCTTGCACTTAAGTCAGGCTGTTTGTTTATATAGGAAACGAAGACTCTGCCTCTCCTGTTGAAGTTATGTTCCTGGGGTAAAAAGAGCCAGTTTCACTGGACTAGAGCCAAGAGAGGAATTTAGTATTTGTTTCTACCATCTCAACAGAACATAAAGCCTGGGAATAGGCAGACCTATATGCTAAAGGTGTTGGGGGTGTGTGTGTGTGGTAGTTTGCTTTGGTTCAAAGCCGTTGAGTATAAAACTATTCTGATAATCTGTATACAACTTCCTGTGAGTCCTTTTTGTCTTGCATCTGAAGTAGCTGTGTCCCAAGCAAAAACAATGTTTCATCCTGTCAGACTTGGGTGGAAGGGGAGGAGAGGATAAAACACGAAAACAATTAAAAATGTTTATTTTTAATAGTGTCTGGCAGTAGTCAGGATTTTTAAAACTATAAATAAACAAAGGTCATAGTCAACGATGAGAAACACATGCTATACACATGGTATTGAAAAATGTAGATTAAAAGAAACAGATAGTGAATAGTATTATGTAGATAGTTCTTTACAGTAGATGCATCAAGACATCCATTGCAAACCTCCAGAGCATGAGAAATTAGCTGCATGTCTTGGCCCAGGTCAGAATATGAAGCGGAGATGCTGATGTCCTGTGTGTTGTTGTTTTTTTTTTTTTTTTTTTTTTTTCTCTCTCTCCATTCCCGCTGTCCTGCTGGACAAGTCTTTTCAGATTTCATTTCCTCTTACCCTTTCTACCAGCTCTGGGGCACCAGCCATGCATTATTGTGCCTGAACAACTGAAGGCACCTGCAGTGTGGTGGAGCCCTGGTCTTTGCACCAATTTGTAGCTGCTTCTGTAACAAGTTTCAGGGTTCTGAGGAAAAAAAAAAATCTACTCATCTGTGGAAAGTGGGAGGCTAAGTTCAGTGGCATAGGGACTCACTCGCACTAAAGACTTGGTAAGCAGGACAAAAACTAAACTTTCAAGATTTGAAAGAAGATGAGGGCAACTTGAGGACTGAAGCACCCCAGCCCAGGAGGCTAATGCAAAACATAGTGCATGGTCAGCAGTCCCTCTCTCTGGCACTGGGGATGGGTGCAGGAACACGGGGCCAATTATCCAAGCTATTTATGTGCACTTGCTTTTGGCAATCTTGCTTTGGAATGCTGTTTCTAAAAAGGTTTCATACTTTTCTATTAAGCTTCTTAAAGGACCATTATGCATTCACAAAAATCCATATCCATCTGGTAAAGAATGTTTCCTGACTCAATTAACACTGTATGCATACCAATTGCCACCATTCTGGAGTGTGATTCATTATTCCAAATGCACTTGCATATTAAGAGAGCACATTAGGAAATGGAGTGGGAAAACGGTACATTTTACAAGAAAAGAACAAAGAATAATAGCTTTTTAGTGATTCTCAGGAGCGAGAAGTCTTCATTTAAAAACCAGCCTGCGTCAGCTTGTTTTCTAGTGGGTTTACTGTCTGATACTAGTTAATACCTGTATTACACAAAGCATTACCAATGAGAAAGAGAAATCATCTCAATGATCTTTGTTATTTTACTTTCATGAATATTATCCTCATTCCAGGATAATATTTCACTTTTCATGTTTCACTTTAGGTTTCACTTTAATCACAGATATTTAAATTGTTTATAATACTGTTAATCACAACATTCTAGAGAATTTGGGAAGGATTTTTTTAAATACAGCACTGTGAACTGTTTTCACATGAGGGCATTTTAGATGTTAGCATTTCTGAGCTGAATGGTAACAGCTAAATTCTCAGTATCAAATAAGATGCAAGTTCCAGAGGTAGGTGAAATTCCTTAAAATAACCTTAGTCTGCAGTACTATAATTATCAGCAATTATAAGTTTTAGTATGATTTTTCTTGTATTCCCAATACTTTTTAAAAGCATTTTTTGCAGACATCTGCTGCTGCAGGTGTACATAGAACTGCAGTTGTACAGTGCCTCTTTTTTTTTTTTTTTTTGGAATGTGGAGATTTTCCTTTCTAAAACTACAAGGAGGAATGATATAAAAGGGCATAATATTGCATAGAAAACGGAATGGGTTATTCTTGATCTCTTTGCAGGAGGCAAACAAGCCAACTCTAAGAATGCAGAGAAAGTATGAAAGCAAATCCAAGAATGATGGATAAGACTAAAAGATATTGGAAAAAGGTGGATGAAGGCACCCACCTGATGGAGGAGGTCAGTTTCCAGAAATACCTTTAATTTGAGGAAAATGCAAGCTCTCCGAAAGGGCCTGAAATAAATAGTATGTAATAATAACTGACAGCAATTTTGAAAGGCCTGAAGTGGGAAATGATATGGGAGTACACGGACAAACAATAACAAATGTCATTTTCTGCTTGTAAGGCAAAAAAAAAGACATGAATTTGCCTTGACAGAAGGGAATTTGGAGGAAGATTGGAGAGTGTTAGGATTTAAATTGAGGAATTATTACAGTTAGTAGAAGTGTTGCACAGCTGCTTATTGTAATTGGATTTCTTGGCTCTCCATGCTAGACCTTCTATCAATGGAGCTTCTAGGTTGATCACAAATCTGCTTAAATCCTCTTCAAAACTTTGGCTCCAGCATAGTATAGTTTACAACACCAAACTCCCTGTTCAAGTCTAAGAGTTAGTCCTTCTCATTATTTTCCCTATAGTTTATATTTTTAAACGTTTAAAAACAACCAAGTTATTAGAAGTATTAACGATATACAAAATATTCTCCATACTACTACTAATGGCATTTAGATAGGCTTGAACAGAAGAATATTCCCTGTCCCTGAGTGATAAATGTAACAGATAATATGACATTTGAATAGCTTAAGCTTCCATTGCATAAGGAAATATTTTTAATCATTAATATTTTTCCATACACACCACTTTTTTGCTAAAAGTAAAGAAAATAGCTTGCATTTTGCTGCTTGCTATGTTAATAAAGTAATTTGTACTTGCTGGATACATGGTCACAAGGAACCCAGAAATTTGCAGAATGTCTTTGCCATTCAGTTCATTAAGAAGGAGATAATAGAGTAATAGCTACTTTTATGTTGCGCTATTCATATATTGTCACACGACAGTAAAGTCATACAAAAAGGACTTTGACAAAGTGGCGTTAGCCCAGCTGAGGGTCACTGGGATTGCTGGGGGCTGGAGCACGTGATGGGCACGGGGAGGCTGAGAGGGGGGTCTGTCCTCCCAGAGGAGGGAAAGTTAAGGGGTGTGGGTGGAGGATCTTGTTGCTGTCTTCAATTAGCTATTCGGTAATTAAAGAGCACATGGAGCCAGCCTCCTCCCAGGGATGCTCAGCCCCAGGCTGAGGGATAATGGGTACAAGTGGCAGCAGGGGAAATTCTGCTCCGAGCTAAGGTAAAAATGTTTGCAGTGAGCGTGGCCAAACACTAGAGAAGCTCCCATAAAGACCTTGTGCGAGGATTTAAAACGCCACCAAACGACCCCCGAGTAACCAAACGTGCTTGTGAAGCTGAGCCTGGTTTGACAGGGGACTTGCACCAGGTGATGTTCAGAGCTCCCTTGCAAAGTGAGTTGTTTTCAGTTTCTCTGATTCCAGGCATAAAACCCAAATCCTCTTAGTGAAGTGTATGTAAAGTCAGTTTATGAAGCTGCATGAATCAGTAATGCATTTATATTATGCTTGTGCCTCTGTCATCTTCATGACTTCAGATCATCCACTTACTATCTTGTGCCTGATCTGCAGAGAAGAGAACACCTAACTGGTAGCCCTAGAAGGTATCGAAAAGTGACAAAGGGAGATATAAAGATCTTTCTAGAGATCTTTACCCTTAGGAGGAGAAAAAAAAAAAGGGGAGGGGGGACAGTAAAGAAAAGGCAGCTGCTGTTCCCTGTGTGCTTTCGGCTCTGCCTTCTGCGGGACGCAGCTTCAGTTCCCTGAGCCCTTGAGCCCTACTCCAGGGCAGACTCAGATTTGGTCCAAAATTCAAGAAGCCATTTCTCTTTTGGCTAAAAATGAAAAAGAGTAATTCTGCTGCTGCCGTACAAGTAATAAAGTAAGAGATAAAAGCTAGAACACTGAAAAATACATGCCATTAATATCACTTCTGAACAATCTCAATCTGACTTCTTCTTGTAGGCAAGGGACTTGGTAGCACTTAAAATTACTTTTAGTGATTTTAGTGATTTTAGTCACCAAAAAAATCACATATATTGACATATATTCACATGTAAACTTTTGTTGTTTGGACTTTTTTTTTGTATATATTTCTGATGGGAAAACCTTGCTTTAGCTTTGAGAAGCAGCTTATACTTTTGTTCTCCAAATATTATGTATTTATTTCACAGTTGACAGTTTTGTGATAATTATTCCACTCTTTACTGATATTTGTATATACCTGCAAAGCTACATTCCCCATTTCTAACAGAATTTTGCGTTTATCCAATCTGCTATATAATAAACAGAGCCACATTATTTTTTTTCCAGGAAGTTTCTAACTTCAAGAACTTACTTAGTGGAAAAACTTGATGTATCTTTCTCACAACTGTCACCCTACAAGGAAGTGTGTGAAAACATTGTGGTTTTGGTTAAAGTGCAGTATTTATAATGGTAAACATGACATGAAATATAAATGGAGGGAAAACAATGCAATTATATTTGGGGCTTTCATTGGTATAAAGTCTGTAATTTTTTAAAGATAAAAATCAATCCAGAGGTGTTTCTGATTGTGCTGGTACAGAACAGCAGCACAAATGGAAACGCTGTTCTGCTGGTTCATTCTAATACAGCTTTGCTCCCAGTGGTACATTATTCACTGCTTTGGTTACTCCAGCTCTAAATGATGCAGTTTTTGCCTTTCTTTATGCGATTGCTCAAACCATTAAGTAGATTTGGGCGTTTTTGTTGAGAGTCTTTCTACACTCAATTTTATTCCGCTTCAATAACAGTTTTGAACAGCTCTGCTTTTATTGTTTGTTTTATTTTTCTTGTTTGTTTTGAGGTTATCAATGCAGCGTATGAGTTCTTCATGGAAGAGGAGTCTCCTATCCCCAACTTACTGTGTTTGAAGGTAAAATTCATTGGACTCCTAATGTGAAAGTTCTGCTGTGACTGTTTTTACACATTGTTTTTTTTCCCTCTATCACCTTTCAAAGAACATATTTTCACAAAATTCCAAGTGTCCCAGTGGAATCCTGCTCTGTATTGTTTTTCTCCCAGTTATTTTTATTTTTTGTTTGTTTATTTTTTGCCAAATCCTTTCTAGGCTTTTTTTATTTTAATCATTTCATTGTGCAAACTCATAGACATAACACTGCTGTGCTGATGTGACAAGTGGCACAAGAAGTAGTTGCTATTGGATAAGGGCGGTGGAATAGCCAGGCCCTGAAGGAAATGGGGGGGATGATTCATTGTTTCACTGTTGTCAATAAATGGTCAATGTTCAAGGAATTAAAGGGCTGATAGGGTGCCAACTTCTGGATAAGAAATAAAACAAAAGCCCTGACCATTTGTGGTTATTAAAGTTTCCATGGCTCTCTTCCAATACTAACACGCTATTTTGAAATCCTGACAAAATTCAAATCGACTTATTTACATTCTGCCTTCCCATATTTCCTATTATTGTATAACGTGTTCTTGTTACTTAATTGCAGTGAAGTCTTCAGTGATGTTAAGCAGGTGCTGCTGTTTGGGCTTGGGGAAAGGATCTAAATATAATGTAAACCTGTAGTTTAATGAATTACCTGTATCTCTAACTTCAGATTTCCTTTTATATTGTTTATCTTTGTTCAGGCTAGTACCATTTTAGGATTATCTTCTTAAATTTATTTACATTCCTTTTAATTCTTACACATTCTGCCACAGGGTAAAATCTGTCTCTCAAGTGCAGTTGGAAGGATGTGGTATATACAAACACACAGACACTTCCATCTCCTAAAAATTCTCAAGACTTTTGCTAAACAGAATTAAAAAGACAAATAAATTTCCTTACTTCCACACTCTGTCACAAAAACTCTTATCCTCAATTTCTGTTAATTTATTTACCTTTGCATAATTTAGAAGATATTCCATATTCCAAGTGAATCTCTGGTCTTGCTCTGGCCTGCCGGGACGTTCATCTGAGCAGGGCTTGGCCGCTGCTCTTTGTGCAATCTCTGCCTGCTGCTCAGGCTTTCCTGTGCCATGTGCACATGTACCGTGATCTTGGGCCAGATGCAGCAAAGATTTAAGGAACACTGAAGGGCCCCAGGTCAGCTGTAAACTGAAAACCCCTCACTCAGTTTAACTGCAAGGCATCACGATTTGTGAAGTGTCTTTCTCTTTGACCTTAATATACATGATAGAATATAGCAGATAAAAACAGAGCTCTGGTTGTGCATGTGCCAAGCTGCCTGTTCAAGCAGCCTCGTGCCCTAACAGGTGTTGTCTTCTGCATAAGTCTTCCAAACACCCAAGATGGGAGACGCACTCTGTCTAAACCTGACAATTTTGGGACCCAAAAGTAATATAATTTTTGTTACTTTTAAAACAGTGATGCTACTACTGTGTTATTTCTTCTTGCCCCTACCAGGATTCGGGATCATTCTCCTTCCACCATAAATGAGAAACATTGTTGTTTCCGTATCATGAGTGAGTTGAAGTTGCCTCTTTCAAGGCCTAGATAACCTTTAGCTACCATGGATGTGACATGTCCTGCTCTGTTGGCCTGGGCAGATGAAGCAGGACCTGGTTTGCGCTGCCTGTGTCTTCTTTTCTCCCTTGTGCCCTTCACATGAAGCTAGAGTAGAAGTTCTCAGGGTAGGAAACATCATCTGGGCTAATAAACCATCATTTAAATTTGGTGCTATTCGTACTTGAAGATTACCAACAGTGACGAAGGGGGAAGATGACTGAGTTTTTTGTTTCTTTGTCTTAAAGCAAGAATAAAAAATGGATCAAACATGGGAAGTAGAGAGGAAACTTTCTCCTTATTTTTCTTCTGTAATATCAGGATTAACAACTTCTTTTCTACTTTTATTGTAGTTTTTGATAGAGGGTTTGAATGTGACTATGAAACTTCTTGTTCTTTAATAAAACCTTGTTCTGCAAAGACTTTCAAGATCAGCGAGCTAGAAAAAAAATTAAAATTCTGCTTGCACATGTTCAGGAGTTGGACTGAAAAATTCCCTTTCTTCTCAACCAGTCTTACATTGAATGAAAGTGATACACATTTTCATAATGTGTATTTTCCACCTGTGCCTTGAGCTTTAAAAAAGAAAAAAAAAATGCAAGGGTGAGACCGAAATATTCAAAGGTTAAAAAAAGCATCATTTATGAATTAAAATGCTACCCAGATTATCGTAAAGCACAGCATGTAACCATTACAGTGCTGCTCAGGCTCATGTAACGCAGGCCATTTTACAGCCTGCCAACAAGTCTTACACAACTTTGCTTTTAAAAGAACAAAAGTTGCAATATTAATGATTCTTTAAATCAACAAATGTACAAAGGAAAAAAAAAATGTTCCTGAGAAAGACCCTATTGTGCTGCCCTTTCCCCAGGATACACCGATCCCCCTCATTTATTAATGAACTTAGTGCCTACTGGCCCCAATTAGGTGCAAGAACATAGTGATAGCAGGCACTGTACATGCATGAGACAAATCTTCCCTGAGGGACCATAATACAATATATTTTTAAAGGTAATTTCATAAAGCAGATCTGTTGGCAGGGTACGCTCTTACACATGTTGGCCTAGATCCCGCAAGGGCAACATGTGCTGTGAAACCCCTGTTAGGTGAGACGAGGGGAGGAATGTGTGCCTCATAAAAGCCCCTTCCAAGTGGAAGTTTCCAGTTGGTATTTTTTCTAACTTTCAGAACAAAAATAAACAAAGTGGAAGGGAGCAATGTGTCTTTGCTAGTGAAAAGCTTCTCTAAGAACTAGTAATGGTGCAATGAGTGTGAGCCCCCAGTAAAGAGGGCTCCCAAGGCACGGAGGGCCAAGAGGTGAGGAGCAAGCCCTCGATGCCAGCAGGACCTGGCATGGCCCAGGTGACTGGGGTAGGGACCGGCCTGCGGGGGCGCGTGTCACTTTCAGCGCTTGCAGCCCTGCCTTGCAGGAAGCCCTCACCGTAGCACCTCTTCTCCTCGCCACATCTGCAGGGTTTCACTTATTTATTTAATTAACTCGCCCTTAATTGCCAGGCATCGGCTGAGGCTGCCGCTCGGGGGCAGGTGAGGAACTTTCCCGTGGGGCGGCAGCAGCAGCAGCCGCCACAGGTCCCGGCGGGGGCTGCGCGGGACCGCGCTCCCCTCTCGCCCCGCTCCGGTGCCGGCGCCCGCGCTCCCCCGGGGCCGCGTTATTCCGGTGAGCGGCGGGAGGAGGGGGCGGCTGCGCGCCGCGGGGTCCGCCCAGCGCCGCCGCTCGCCGCGCGGGCTGAGGCAGGAAAGGAGCGGCGGCTCCGCGCACGAGGAGGAGGAGGAGGAGGAAGGGGGTCTGTCGCGGTGCCGCGGGGCGCGGCGGGCCATGCGCTGCTGCCCGCCCGCTCGCTCAGCATGCGCGGGCCGTGCGGCCGCCTGTGCCTGCTGGCCGCGGTGCTGGGGCTGTGCGCGGGCAGCAGGAACTGCCCCGACCTCCTCGTTGACAGCTGCCTGTGCGCCGCCGAGCGCGCCAAGGCGCCCGGCCGCCCGGCGCTGCGCATCAAAGTGCTCTGCAGCGGCGGAGACTTGCTGGAAACTTTGCCGCCCGCCGTGCTGCCCAACCGCACCGTGACCCTGTGAGTACAGCCGCCGGCAGCGCACCTGGGGATGGGGGGTACAGCCGGGGTGGCAGCTTTCGGGGTAGCCAAACCTGGGTGGGACGGGGGACACTGCATCCCGGGGGTTGGTGAGCCGTGTACACGGTGCTGCCGCTCCGCGCAGCTCCCCAGCGCGGGGAAGGTAGGCAAAATCGCTCCCCGCGCAGATGATCAGCTTTGAAAAAGTACGCGAGAGTTTGTTGTTGTTTCCCGTTCGGAAACTGCTGCTGGCGCCGGGCTGGGGCCGCGGGGCTCGTCCCGGTGCGGGGCGCGGGCCGGGGCTCACCTGGCTCTGGGCCCCAGCACAGGGCAGCGGGACGGATGGCGGGGGCTCCACAGGGCTCCCCGTGGCTTCCCCCGACCCACGGGGTCCGGCCATCGACTGCACACAGGCTCCTGGCAAACCTGAAACTCCGATGCTCTGAGTTGGCCCTACTCAGTTGGTGTCTCCTGGTTTCTCTCCCTTTCCCAGCACCACCCTCCCCATATTTATTTATTTTTTAATTATCAAGTGAGCAGAAAATGCCTTGTGTTTACTGTTGCCTGCTGCACAAAAATTTAAGGGCATGAGATTTGTTGCAACTAAGTCAATGAAACTTTTTATGTCTGTATGGCTAAGTGGAGGTGGAAGTAATGTCCCTGTGATGGACCTGCGCGTTAAGAGCTCTGTGACACTCGCCCTTTAGACCATGCACATATCCAGCAGATCCTTTACTGCTGGATTTAGTTCTGTTGACAATTCATGCTGTGAACATCTCCACTGTTCACTGCCTTTCCTTTAAGTCAACACTTCTAGGAGACAACTGGTAAAGATAGTAATTTATAACATCTGGGCAGCTTGTGCTTGGGAGTGTGCAGATGTGCTGCGCGTGCTTCGGTTCAGCTCCAGCTCTGACTGTTGAGTTGACTTTATGCTGCTTAGATGTGTACTGATTACTCGTCTGGGAAGTTTTGCTTGTTAATGTACAAGAGATAATAACCATATTTCCTGTTAAATTTTAATAGAATGTTTTAGAATAATTTTATTGTATCAACGCAAGTTTTGATCCAGCCAATAAATTCACTGTTACTTTTATTGTTTATATAACTGATTATACAGTTATAGCTGGTTCTCTCCAAAAGGTTGACATCTCGGGTGTGCACAAACTATTTTTTCCAATGGTTAAATGGTTGTGGAAACTCACTTGGCATATCTGCAAAAGCTTCTCAAGCACTGATTTGCAGAATTTTACTTGGAGTGTTTTATTTTATTATTATTTTTTTTAATCTTTTGACTAGTTAGGTGAATCTGGCTGATGGTAGAATGAGCAGAAGTATGTGTTTGCTATAAGAAAAAGAAATTGAGTTCTGAGAAACAGAAGTGAGAGAGGTGAATAGGGGAGAGAGGTACCCTTTTAGGGGTAGGTGGGAGCATTTACTTGCTTATATCTCTGCTATAAGGCACTGCAAGCTTGATAATATTACCCTAAACAGACACATTTCAGATGATGCTTGCTCATGCTCACCCTAGAAGCATGCCGTGTGAAATGTTTTAAGCTTACTTATAAAAAGCCATTCATCTGATAGCTTGTTATCTGTACTTAGTTGATATAAAGCTTACAGGCCATTTCTTTCTACTGTATTTCACTCAAACGCAGGGCCATGTATCACCAAAACATGTCCCTCTTATCTTGCCCCCCTTTTCTTTCTTTTTCTTTCTTTTTTTTTTTTTTTTTTTCTCTCCCTCTTTCCAAAAATAATTTTAAAGCTGAAGGTAAGTTGGGAAAACCTGCAGTCTGGTTTAGGGATATAATACTTTTCAGTAGCTGGAATACATAGGTGACAATTTTATTAAAAGTGTCATAGACTTTCTAGAAGAAACTTGTGTGATTTGGCCAGCTGGGAAAAAAAAAAAGGTGGTAAAAAGCTCAAATGCCAGTGCTCTTGCATTTGTTTTTGTAGCTGCATGGAAGACTTAGAGAAAAGAGAATATTGTAGTAGACACCGCCTGTTTCCATTCACTTTTATGGGCCTGCAGAGAGGAAGAGAGCTTTAACATATGGAACATAACCTCTTGGATTACTTTAAAAATTAAGAAATATTGAGGCAAAAAAAGGATTTTGTGTTTCAGAAGCAGTAGCACTTTAATGAAACAATGTAACAAACAGTAATGACTTTATTTGGTGAATTAAATCATCTCCATGTATATTTATTATATAGGGATGTTGTTTCCTTTTGGAAGGGAAGATTCAAGCCGATCCTGTAACTGCTCAGCAGAGATGACAGAGAAGTTCCCTCTTGTGTGTCTTGTGAGACATTAAGAATAAAATTGTAGGTGTATAACATTTCATTTATGTGCTACGTACTGTTGCTTATCAGCAAATTTAAGTACGTTATTATTTGTTTGCTAATTTTTTGTTCCACCTAACAGACCATGCACCTTGGCTGAGTCTGACAACTTCAGCTCTGTAGGGCATATATGTACTAAAAGTATCACGACTGAAAATACTTTCAAAATGTGACAGACAATATCTGACTTCATATAAACTAACTTGAATTCATCAGAGAAATTTTTACTTGTGACAGGTCTGGATCAATTATTTCCAGTTTATGTTGCAGGAAAGTTCGTATAGGTTCTTGGAAATAGTGTGAATAGTAGACCCACTCAATACTGCTTGAAAGTTCTCAATAAAAATACTGCTCTAGAAAAAGAAACCTCAGATATGAGTTGACAAAGCTACTATTCCCTCCTTTTCTTCTTTATGCCTATGTATGTGTATATGCATACACATGTGTGTGTGTTTATACAAACACCCTTAATTGTTTTGGACTCCTGTTTTCACATTCTTTATCTGGTGTTTCACTACTTTGGAAATGGGATTCAAGTGCTTAATATCAATTAAAAAAAATAGCTGTAACTTAAAAAGTCCTGTTAAAAGGAATTCTAATTGGTATTGATTTGCAGCATCTGGGCCTAGTGTACTGGAAAAAGATGGGAATTGCTCTTTTTTCTTTCTGTGTTGGTGACAGAACAGGCATGTGACTAGTTAGAGAAACGGTTATTAACCACATCCCTCTCATGGCATGAAGGTGTAGACCCAACAGGGAGGAATAATATTCTTTCAGAATAATATACTTTTCTCACATTAGACCTTATGGCTGAATATTTGGGAATATAGAATTAGTATTTGGGGTGAGTGTGTGTGGGTTTTTTTTTTTCTCTCTTTTTGTGTTTTGACTGGATTGTTGTAGTGTGACCTGTTTAAAATGTAACTCTGGAGGAAAAAAAATGTAATTGTTGATCTTCTGACTAACTTGCTGAAAGTTTGGCTATAGGGATAAAGTCTTGGTTAAAATTTGCCCCTTGGAGCACTGTGAAAGGCCTACAGCTTGAAATTTGGGAGCCAGCAGGTTGGTTGGTTCTGTTGCCAGTTATTCCACTTACATTGGAGACTGTATCTATAGGTGTGCATTTCTTCTTTATGTCAAGTGGTATTTAGAAGCTTATTCTTTTAGTTTTCTTAAAGTTTTCAGTTTACTACAAATGTTGAGGTACATGCAGATTGTACTTTGAAGATATAAATGCCATAAATTTCTAATCATGATATCTCTGCCCTCTTAATTCAAAACCCAGTCCAGTGTTTATTCTAAAAGCTGTTATTTTTACAAGTTTAGCCAACATGTACATCTGTATAAGTCTGTTCCTTTAAATGTCATTGTAGAAATGAAAATTTAGGGTAATGTAATTTAGTAGTGTTTGTAGAGGTTCAATATCATACACTTCAAACTTTCATATCTATGCTTTTCTTCAGACTGTGAATCAAGGGCTGTCCTGAACTCCTTTTATTCTTAATTTCAGAGTGAGCCTACACGACTTCAGTGGTGATCCATAGCCATAACTTGTATGTAAGGTTTTTTTTCTCATCTGCAAGGCACTTTATGAACATTAACTAGTGTTCTGAAAGCAGCATTTGTCCCACTTTTCTATTCCAAAATTACTTTTATGTCACTTTCATTTATGTCATGTCTACTGGAATTTATTCTAAGCTATTATATTACTATATTTGGTTCATGTCTAGTCTTGTCTTTTACACTTCTATATTGCTTCAATTTAGGATGTATCAATATGATTTATTTAGTATAAACATTATGCTATAAAAATACATCCCAGAAATACATTCTGTGCCCCAAGGAGCTTTAAGTTGTCCAAAATAAACAAGAGACAAGAATGGAGAGGAGATGAAGAAGAAAACATTATTTAGTAGTTCTATCTCTTCATCTCAAAACTCTTTTCTTTATTAATATGAGGCTTCATATAATATTACTAAATTGTAAATAAAAAAGTTCTTAAAGAATTCACGAACATTTTTACCTCACATAACTTCCTGTGCCCCCTTGCATCATGGCAGCAAAAAGAACAAAAAAACAGGTTTCCTGCTCCATTATTTATGCATGTATACATATTTATATGTGCTTTCTCCAAAAAAGATGGCTTATCATTGTGAAAGAAGCCCCTAGCATAAGGTAAACTGACTTAACACATGTGAAAGACTTGGCAGCTCTGGGACAAATGGTAGAGGACAGCAAGGAAAAAGAGGCAAAAAGCAGTAGAGATCAAAACTCTTTAGCGATTAGTCTAGATTTCTTTAAAAGTTTTTTATTGTGCCCCCCCCCCCCATATAGAATCAGCTGGAGTAATTATGAAATACAAAACTTATGCTTTTTTTCCCTCCTATTATTTCCCACAAGGGAGTATCTGCCTCTGCTCTTGTTTACCTGTCAATAACTTAAGTACTATGATGATGATCAAATTATAACTTTCTGATTAGGAAGCTGATGTGTTGACATTAAACAAAATTCTAATAAAAAAGGAAGATTGAAGGAGATAAAAATGGAGCATCTATTTGTGATTAAGGCCTAATATAAAATGAAGGTTTACCTTACCATTTTACTAGTTATTGTAGTAACTTGGTACATGCAGGGATTTCCTTGCCTCGCTGTGTCAAGAAGATTGCACTATGATGACTTGATTCTTAGTTTCCTTACTGAGGTCAAAGCAAACTAGCAAGCATAGTAATGCATACGGATGGAAAGGGACTTGATCATATAAATGTATTTCTGGTATTTATTGAAATTGCCTAGATGAAGTTGGCATTTAGCGATACTGTATAATTTGTCAGTAGACCATCTAGTGACTCTGCCTTAAACAGGAAAAGGTTTAGTTAATGTTTCATTTTCTTTTTTCATGATCAGAAGATTTGTGTAGAAAAACCTTGTTGCTAAAGTGTAGGTATTCTCATCTGCTTTGCTGAATTGGTGGCCAGGGAGTAGGTGATTTATGAACGTGGAATTTCACATTTTAGGAAGCTGCATGAGTTTCTTCTCTTGGGCCCAAAGTACTGTCAGCTCTTAAAATGGACTGTTTTTTTTTTTTTTTTTTTAAAGATCTGAGAATGCAGTGTTCTTTCTAGAAGGCAGACTAAAATGTTTTCTCAAAAAATCTTTTTCTCTGCCCTCCAAAATAGCTCAATGGCAGTATAAGACGTGAGGTAAAGCAATGTGGAAGGGCACAGTGTGTCTTGAAACAACTCTGTATAGCCAGAAGAAAAGAGTATGAAGAATGTTAGTAAAATGAAACTCCTGATTTTTTAATACTTTTTTTCAATCTTTCAGAAGTTTAAAATAACACATCTTGGTAAATTGACTGATGCCATGTGACAAGAGGGTCCCACGAACACCTGTGAACCGAGAAGCCCATTTATTCCTTTGCTGTTAGTACAAACTCAGAAACTTTGTGCAAGAAAAGGCATCAGGGCCACAGCACTTTCTTGTGCAAGGCTGCTCCCTACGTGGGGCCCTCTGTCATCACGAATTTTGTGACTATTGAGTTCAATCGTGTTCCACATTAGCAATCCTTACTTTCTGCACTATTGTCTTTTGTCCTGTTTTTATAGTGCGCAGTTGGTATAAATCTGGAAGTTAAAGGGCAGATTACCTTCACAGAGACTCTACTCTACAGCCACCAGGAAATACACACACATATATACACATATATATGAAGCTCACGTACTTCCTTCGTGCATGCATGGAAATCGGAGTTTTGTGCCAGCTTGAGTTTCACTACTTAATGGTATCTCTGTATATTCCCAGGGATCTCAACTTGGGCTCTTTAACTTTAATTGTAAGGAAACACACCTACTGATTTCTAAGCTTCATCCTTTTCCATCACCCTGACAGAGTAATCAAAACCACCACATTAAAACGACAGAAGACATGGAAAAAAAAGCCTATATTCTTCTCTAGTCAAGTATGTTTCTTAGGTCAATCAAGTCTGATGTTTAGTTATAGAATTCCCCAAACTAATGTGACTAAAAACTGTATATTATTTATACTAATAACAATTTTTCCATCTACTTTGGAAATTATGTAGTACAGAGAAAGTTTAGGCTTAGTTCTTATTTCTGTGGCAGCGTGCCATTCTTCTCCCTTTTCTTAAAATCATTTCCAACTGTGTTTTCATGCCTGGGACTGATTTGGGAGTACTCTGAAAGTGCATTTAGTCATATGGAAACTCTGCTTTTACTGTTTCTATTATAGTCTTACAGACTTGTTGACAGTTTCTTTTCTGTATTAAGTTGGATATAATCTTATCTGAACAAGAATATGTCAAATGCATAAACTGTTCTGCCAATAAAGTAAGCACACACAGATTTATGGGTTTTGTATTATGCTCATAGACCTATAAATCTTTGCAAAAAAACCCGAGATTTATTCTGAGGTTGTATAGAATTTAGATATGCTGATAGCTATGCAAAAGTAAGCAAATTCTCTTAATTTTTTATTTTAGATTTTCCTTCAGTAAGTGCTTTTGAAATGATTATTCATCAAAATTCATGAAGGTATAAAGGCAATGGCATAAATTTTCGGCATATATTCTGCAAGTTTTGTATAACTTTAAAGCCATAATGATACCTTAATAACAAAGAAATTAATTTTCTTTTTGAGTAACCTGATTGGTTAAGGCCTCCAAAAATACAAATATTCCAAATTATGGCCTCTTCAGATTTTCCTTGTCTACTGAAGAATTACTATATTTCCTTCTAAAGGCAATAAAGTCCATGTTTCCCCATAAAGATCTTATGTTATGGGATAGACTGTCCCAAAGAGTACATTAGTGCATGTTTTATAGACCAAAGTATAACTGGAAGGGTAAAAGCTTCTATCTACTGTAATTTGAGTAAAGAACAAACTAAATCATAGAGTGAAAAAGAAAGTTAAAACCAGTAATAACCAAATCAGGCTTGGAAAATGTGGAGCAGAGCAGAGACTTTATTAAAGAATTGAACACTTAACTATTGCCAAGGACTTAATAAATTTAGTAATTTAGATATCTGCAATATAAAGTGGTATGCATGGTATTTCTGTGAGTGCAGAGAGGTGGAAGAAAAGCATAATCTGTTCTTGAACAATTTTTTCAATACAATAAGCTTTATGGAATCTTCAGAAGAAGTTTACTGAAATACTAGGAAAGTCCCTCTGAAAGAAATGTGCTAACAGCTCAGCACAATGGGGAACTTAACAACATTAAAAAAAGAGGGATTTGCCAATTTTGTGGAATCAAATTTACAGGTGGTTCAGGTCACTGCTAAGAAACTAAACTTTTAAATATTACCATATATGTCCTATCAGAGGAGCTTTGCAGGCTGAGAAAAATGCCCCATTTGGTGTTTTCCCTGGGCCATTCTCTCTGCGCGGGGCCTTCTGCTCTTCTCCCCAGAACCACGCAATCCTGCACATTACCTGGGATGTTTCTGCCCGTTTTCTCCTCAAATGCACCTAATTTTTGTTCACATGTATCACACAATCTCCTTTGCCAGAAATACTTCTCCAAAAAATCCTCCAATCTATCTCCTTCCTTGACAGCTCTGCTCTTGGTCTTCTGACATGCTTCATTCTCACTTTCTCATGTGTATCCTATTCTCTGCTGGACCTTGTGCTTCCTTTGCCAAAGGCTGCTGCTGCTCCTGGCTCTCAGTCTCTGTTGCAGGTTGTTCAGAGGGGAAGAGGAAGAGTTCATTTCTTATCTTTCTCTGCCCTTTTGTGACAGCTTTCTGAACAATGTTGCAGTCCTCTTTCCAAAACTGTGAAATGCATAGAATACAAATAATTACAGTGATAATGCTGAGATCTCCAAGAGTGGGATTATACTGGTTGTAGCTCTGGAGCCAGAAAACTCAACTTTTCAAGATATAGGCAGAAGCAGTCAAGATATAGGCAGAAGCAGACTTGAAGGATCACAGTCCTTTCAGCTGTGATATAGTTAGTGTTGTTTGTGCTCTAAATTTATCATATAGCTCCATCTTAAGTTAGATAAATTAGTGAGTTATTCCCAGTAATGGTTGGCAAATCCACACTAATTTTACAACAGCCACAATTTCCCACGCATGCTGCAGGTGGAGTGCCAGAGAGAAAGCACCATCCAAATGAGGTGACCCTTACAGCTGCGTCACCAGTGCTGTGACCTGCACCCCTGCACCCCTGCCCTGTGACCAGCATTGCTTTATTACATTACATAAATATATATAAATATAAAATAAAAATATACATATATAAATATATTATGTGTATATATATGTAGAGAGAGAGAGTATGCTGTATGTTATTCTGTCTCTAATGAATGTCATCATTATATATCAACTTCTCATCATTATTTACTACAAAAGGCCCTGGGAGAATTGTATGTCTCATCTGTAGCAATTCAATAATCTGTAGAGGGGGGAAGAGCAGTTTTATTATGTTGTGCTTTAAGTATAATGCTCTTTACAGTCTAATATTGTAATTGTTTAACTGTCGTTGTGTTATTTGGTATTCAGAAAATTGACTCAAGCAGTGAGAGATATGTCCATGTATCCAGGTGGCTATTTAAATCCTTGGTCTGTGTAAGAACATTCACATAGCTGGATTTTTCTGGGGGGAAGTGCAGTTCATGTAAGATAAAGATTTATTTGGCAAACTCAGATACTTGCTAGCCTTCATGAAGGTATAGCTAAATTAGCCAGAGCTAATTCAGTTTAAAGAAAGATTTAAAAAATCAGAAAAAGGAAAAGTAGTTTTTCAAGTTTTTTTTTTTTGGTCTTTCCACTCACTTGCATAATAAAAGGGTGAATAATGAAATTCCTGGCTCATATTTAAAATGTGGAAAGTGTGGAGATGTTCATTTATTATTTTGCAGCTTATAATTCTCTTCTTTCTTCCAAATTGTTTCATAAATAACAATGTAAAAAAGGGTCAACAATACAGATTTATGAACCAAAAGAAACTGTAAATACTAAACAAATGTAATAAATTCTAATCTGAATTTCGAGCAAATGAAATCACTACTTTAGACTACTTCATGTTCATTGATTACCATTATAAACCTGTTTCTAATAAATTGTTCTTCCTGAAACGCTTCCTCTTCATTAATTTGTGCCAATATTTAATAACCAGTTCATTAGTGAACTGGTCCATAAAATTGTCTTCATAGCACAATTTTACAGAGCTAAGAGTAAATTGCTGACTTGTTTTTTCCATACTCAGATAATATAGCTATATTGGTAACTGGACAAAATTACTTCAAATGAAACTGGCCTC
This sequence comes from Tinamus guttatus, assembly GCF_059628265.1. Lineage (NCBI taxonomy): Eukaryota > Metazoa > Chordata > Aves > Tinamiformes > Tinamidae > Tinamus > Tinamus guttatus. Next base: position 7,589,332 of record NW_028288848.1, read on the forward strand.
CATATTTCTCATTTATTGCTACTGAGACCAACCAAGCTGGATGCCTGAACATCCCTGAAATTAAATTTTAAGTTGCTGTTTTCTGGAGGTACCTTGGAAGAACCCAGGCTAACTACTTGATAACTTTATTATGATCACTTTATAAATTATGATTACATGATTACCCCCCTGCTTGGCTATGAAGAGAGAGTAAATACCAGACTTAAGTTTGAAACGGACTAAAGCAAATAATTATTTGAAGGCAAGATTTGCAAAACACCATTTGGGCCGAGGTAGGGTGATTGTTTCAAACAAAGAAAATCCCTCAAGCGATCTTTTATTAAAAAGCACTGAACGTGGTGTTTTTTTTTTTTTTTTTTTTTTTTTTTTTCTCCTCCTGAAAATAACTGTCAAAATTGTGGCTTTGATTTCTCTGCACAGTCAGTGCTCCTGTATGGTATGAAGCTGGTCACGAAAGCCTTGTCCCTGGCTGCTGCTGCCTTTCTGTGGTATTTCTATCCTCCCAAGAATCTTCAGTTCCTTGTGACTTAGATGTAGCTCCTGGCTATTCAAGTTGCTTTTCCATGAACCATTCCAGCCCTTTCTGGGACTGGATGAGCTTTTACATTTTTAGCTCCCTGCAGCAAGCAGGTGTGCTGCTTAACCACATGTTGGTGGGGAGCAGCTTCCCTGTGCTTATTCCTGAGTTTTAAGAGTTGAAAATGTTTCCTTTGGAATTTGTTTCAGCAGAGCTGACTTGGTGATCAAGCTCTGGGATATGGACCCGGTTCTGCCTTTACAAGGGAGCTGCACTCTGCTCTCCTGGTAGTCCTTTTACTTTTCTCTTGTCATCATTAATCACCATCAGCAAGCTGACAGGCAACGGAGTGATGAAGTTTCAGGAGATAGAATTGATTTATACTATTAATAGTATACTTTCTTGCAGATAATTAGTGATGTCTTTAATTTCGCGAAGAAGGTAAGGTGATAAAACATTCTGTAAGTGGAGTCATTACACTTAACTCAGTCCATGGAGAGATGTGTTTGTGATCTACAAAAAAAAGAGGAGAGGAGGGGGGAAAAAAATAAAAAGGAGAGAGAGAGAAAAAAAACCCACACCACTCCTGCTTCTAGTGCATTGGGTTATTAAAATGTGACTAAAAGTTTAAAGTCAGACTTCTTGTTTATTGGCCTAGTTTTCTGGTGGCAGATTGATAGATTTACCTCTATCTTCCTGAATATTAAGTACATCTTTGCTTTTCCATGAACATTGAGGCCAATCTGTTTTGCTTCTTACCTATTTGTACTATGGAAAGGCTAGAGTGAGGGGAAGCATGATGGAGAGAAAAACTATCAAACTGCAATAACAGCACACCTATGAAAAAAGCTTTTAGAGGAGGGAAATGATTTTAACAGGTATACAGTACTGGTCAATTGGTTCTTCTTTTTCTACTGGAAATCATTTTTATTGGTATTGATGCTAGTAATTTCTTTGTGCAGAAAGACTGCAGAATGTTGGCTTTGCTGATATCCAGGTTCCTAGTTAGATGTGTGGGTTTTTTTTTTGTTTGTTTTTTTTTTTTTGCTTATGTACCTTATTTGGTTCACATCTCTAAGTCACATAACATGCTAATATTGGATTAATTGACCTTGTTACTTTGACCATGGGTCACTCTTCTACATGTCTGAGACTGGAAGGAAAATGGGTAAAAGAAACTAGAAATGGCGGGGTGGGGGGGAACACTCTTTGACCCAAATTTTTGGACTAGGATAAAAAAAAATATTTTGAGCTGGATTTCTTCCCTCTGCTCTAAACTAGAAAAAGTCTATTCTGGAATGCCTTGTTCCTTTGGTCTGTGACTCCACGCTGTGTTAGTATCTGGGGGACCTACCTGAGATGTATACTTGTTCTCTAAACATCTGCTATTTTGGGCAGGCTTTCTATAACACCTTAGCTTCCAATCTACCTGGTCACAGGGGAGGCTACTGATTCCTATTTTTTTTGTCACTTTGCTCTGTGCTGTTTTCCTTCCTGATTTGTCACCCTGCTGCTGACCACTTCTTTAGCCTTTAGTTATGGGACTTACCTTCCAGGGACTCACCAGCTGGGAAGTCCTCCTCTTGGCCTTTGATAGGAATGTCTTAGCCTCTGTGAGCCATTAGGGTGCCTAAAGTCTGCTAGATTGTCCCTGAGAAAGGAGATCATTCAATAAGTTGCTGTAGTATACAGCAACACCCTCCTCCATCAACAGGACTTGCACTCTTACAAAAGGACAAAATGCTTAAAATTCAGATCACTTCTTCCCTTTATTGATCTGTGCAAGTAGTTTGAAGATTTACAGACCTTGTAGATGAAATGCTGTCCAGTTGTTAAGAGACAGGCCTGCTCGATAAATGCACTCTCCTCGAATCTGGACAAACAACCATTGCTGGCTACAGACTAGAGGTTGAAGGGCTTCCTGCAATCGCCCTGGCTGAGTGACCATATGGAGCTTGCCCTGCTCAAGAGGTTCCCCAGCATATAGTTATAAAGGAACAACTATCTGCTTCGAGCTTGCAAGTGTTTACTTCCAGGAGTTTTCTTTGAGCTTGCATTGCTTTGCAATAGAAATCACTTTGTAGAAAAACATGCCCTCTAAACAAATACTGTTTTAGGAAGTTGCTTGGTCAGTGCTCAAAAGAATAATCATTCGGGGTCTTGGGATAGGTGACGAAGTGAATTTTTAACAGGAAAATAAGTATGCTGTATTAGCTATGCTAGTCTTTTTCCTTCTTCTTTCCTCCTTCTGTTTTCCAGAAGAAGATTCCTAGAAAATGAAGATTAAATTCAGTATTTACAAAAGTTATGTCAGAAAGGTGGGCTTAGAAATGCTAGAAATACCATGTGTACCTTGGTTAACTCTGAGCTACATACTATTTATTTTGAGGAGTGATATTCTAGAAGTAGGATATATCCTATCTAAGTGACAGCTTAGCAGTAGGCAACAAGCAGAGCATCATGTTTCCATTATGTAAGTGCATGGTGCACCTATGTCTTGAATTCTGTGCACAACTCTAGTTCTTACATGTCAAAAAGGATGTAGGAGGACAAGGAAAGGTACAGGGAAAGTCAATAAATGTACAGGGCTGTGGATTGTGTATGAGGAGTGATGAATAGCTGAGGGAATTTGAACATAAAAAAGTCAGTCTTTTCTTGGTGAAAGTGAACGGGGAAGATTTTTAACTTTTTTCCCTAGTAAAGGATTGAGGAGGCACCAAATTACTGTATTTGTGTTTCATAAGAAGTAAGCAGTAGTTCATACCACACTGGTAAACTGTGGTGCTATTTGCCTTATCCTTTTTTTCTTTTTTCTTTTTTCTTTTTTTTAATATATACATGTATCTTCTCTTGGACTCTTAGGAAAGACAGGAGAATGATCTCCATGGACCTCTGGTCTGATTTGTTCTTTTGACTTGATGCCATTAATCATCCAGATGGAAAATATAAACTTTCTTGGAAGAGAGATTCAGGGGAAAGGATTGCAGCCTCGGGCAGATCTGTAGAGTAGCCGGGATCATTTGGCAAGCTGCGCTCGACAGATCAACTTTCATCTTAACATGGCCAAGAACAATGTCATATACCCAGAACAAAGAAAGTAGTTCACAGTTCTATGTTCAAGAGAACTCTTCCAAACTTATGTCACTGAAAAGCAGTTAATTAAAATGGTCCGTAATCACTTAAACATCTGTTCTTGGTGTGATATTATGCTAGAAGGGCACTAAAAACACCATCTTGGATGCAAAAGTAGGGAATAAAAAGCAGAACTAAAGAGTCGGTATTACTTTTCTTCACTGCTACTGAAAAAAACATCGAACTGATCAAAGGTCAGTTATGTCAATCATATCAGGAAATATAAAGGTAAAAAGGAAAAAATGTCTGATATAAATAATAATAATAATTTGGAAGCTAAATAAGGAAACCTAGTCACTGGCAGCCCAAAAGTAATGCATTCAGAATAAAAATACCTGATGAGCCTTTTGAAGCCATAGCATCCATAGCATGGATGAACCTTCATTCCTTGTAGTGGTGAAGTTAAGACTAGATACTGTGAAAGTAAACAAGAAGTTGATGGCTTGACATGATTTTCTACAGGGAGAGGTTGAGCTGGGCTGTGTCATGTGATCACACCAATTTCCTCTGGGAATTAAAATAAACTGAAGATCTACATCTAGCACTAGCAGTTCATGATGTAAGTGATACCAAAAAAGGTGACTTAACTGTTTGGTAAGGGCATGTAAATATTAAGAAAACTTCAACAAAATTCCCGCCTGCCAATTTAGTACTATACTTGTGAGAATGCTACTTTTTTAATATAGGAGTAGAATTGGAACAGCATCAAAATAATAGAGGGACTGTGCAGCAATACACAGTGTATTTGGAAATTTTTGGCTGCAAAGTTTCCAGGTGTCGTTTGGCTAGCCAGTGGCAAACGTGTTCACCAGGTGTGCGTCATCTGAGTGGTTCTTCTGTGGAGTCTTCTGCCAAAACTTTGATTTAAGTCTTCAGAGATGTCAAATCCAGTGATTTTTAATGCTGATTATCTGATATTGCCCAACTCATTTACCTTCTCTTCCATATTTAATCTTCACCTGTGAAACACTGACAAAGTCAAGAAATGTGTTCACATAAGAAGCAAGCTATGGTTTAAAAATAATCAGACTGCCTGCTTGCTTCTTTAATGAACTGTATTTCTGCTTTCTGTGTCTGTTGCTGGTAGAGGTTTTTTATAGGGTGGTGGGTGTTGGTAAAAGGGATGCTACTAAAAAACAGTATAGCTCTAAGTCAGTGCATAGCAGCTTTATTGCAGAGATGAAAGTCATGAAGAGTTTTGTGATTTGAATGTTGCCATCCTTTGATCTTTAAGTTACTCATTAAGTTTAATGCCTCAGTAGCTACTGTTTTTAAAGTCCTCCCCTATCCCCTGCATTTTAAATGATTAAAAAAAAGTAGTACTGATTTCTGTAATTTGGCACTATTTATTTCCTGTACTAGGAAGTGTGACCTTTTACCTATTTTAAAAAGATTTCCTCTTGGTCTCTCTGAATATTTTTTAGAATTTATATAACAAAGAAAGGAGCATTTATAGTTTATAAAGATAGGCTAAAGAAGTTACAAATCGGGAATGTGCTCTTTTCACATCACTTCTAATCAATGAAGCTCACAGCTAACAGAAATTCTTCAACTTCAACATGTCCATATGAAGTTAATATATTTTAATTACAAACTAAAGTGATAATTATTGCACGACCATATTAAGAACTTACCATCTGCTTTTCAGAATTATTATGTAGTAATTATTATTTTTGTATGTAATTATTATTTTTTGTATGTAACTATTATTATTATTATACAAAAGCTATAAGCCTAAAGGAGTAATTGTTTAAGTACCAGCAGAAGAGAAAACCTTAATGTTGACAATGAGTTAATCATAAATGTTTTCTTGACTGTTAAACTGCTGCTTTTTCGGTTTGCAGAGTAAGGATAATTGAATGGGGAACTTTTTGACTTTCTCCTGTGTAATATGTCTCCATTAATACTTTGGAATTAAATTATAATATGATGCATAGCTTCTTTTGCTGGGGTGGGGGGTGGTTGGGAAGGGGGAGGTACTTGGGTGAGGGATGGGGTGAGTGAACTTTTGTGCTTTAAAAAAAACAGCACTTAAAATTGGCATTTTTTTTTCCTTCTGTAACTTAAAACTGCATGACTGACTCTTCTTAGACAATGTGCAAACTATTATAAAAGAATTCAAGAGCAATCTCCTTTGCCAGGATTCAGTAGCAAGATCTTGAAATGTTTTTATGGCATCCATGCTGCAGGCATTAAGGGAAGCTGCTGCTCATTGTTCAGCTCTCCTCACTTACAACAGACAAACTTCAGACACAGTTATCAGGATAGGATTTTGTTTTGGTGAAAATGATGTTTATTTCAATCTGCAAATGGGGATCTTTGGTAACTTTCTAGAAGAGTTTAAGCTGTATTTCTACATTGCATCAACTTAGGCTTCATTGACAATGCCACTAAAAGTTAATGATGCATTACATGACAGTTTTATGGCACAGGACATATGATCAAAGATCATTAGTCTTATTTTGTGCACTATATATTTATACAGCATTTTGATGGTGTAGATATCCAAATATCATCAATATATCTTGACAATACTGAAACCAAGGAAGTACAAACTGACAGTAGTTGCTGGCAAAGCAGTAGCAGAATTTGTACTATTGGGATTTCTAATAATATAAAAAGGTATTGAATGACTTTAAAGTTTTTTTTTCTGAACTTAACTCTTCCCAGGACACATCAATTGCGCAATATTCTATTTAAGTGTTTAAATTATGGGGCTGGTGACTGTGATAACCACAGTTTTTTTGGGACGGATGTTTCGAGAACACAGTACAGAAGGTGTTCTGTGTTCTTTTAAAGCAAATAAGATTTTATTTCACTGAATACAGGAAGGGGAAACTTTTTCTGTATGGATCTGACAGAAATATTCAATAGATTAGTACAAGATGGTGGCCTAGTACTTGGTGCTTTTTAATAATGTCAGCGTGAGAGAGTAAAATTCCTCCTTTCTATGGTGAGAAATCACTACTATGTAGTTTGTCCAATATTCAAAAGTCAAGACCTAGTATTTGGTATATTGGTCACTTCTATTTTTGAATATACTCAAAATAGAATTTTTGAGTTATCACAGAATTGCAGAATGGCTGAGGTTGGAAGGGACCTCTAGAGATCTTCTAGTCCAACCCTCCTGCTCACCTAGAGCACGTGGCACAAGGTGGCGTGCAGGCAGGTTTCGAAGATCTCCAGAGATGAGACTCTACAACCTCTCTGGGCAGCCTGTTCCAGGGCTGTGTCAATTTCACAATAAAGAAGTTCTTCCTCATATAGAGATTAAAATTCCTAAGTTTCAACTTACTCCTGTTACCCCTCGTCCTGTCACTGGTCACCACAGAGAACAGCCTGGCCCCATTCGCCCTACATTCACCCCTCAGGTACTTGAACATGTTGATCAAATTATCCAGAAGAAATGTTTTCAGTAGTCTGTAAAAAGAATGCTTTATTAGAATTATTTTCTGATTTGAGTACCCAGTTCACTTAAAATTTTTAGCATTTAGCAGAATCTGTAGTCTGGCCTAAGCTAACATGTATGACATTTTTTTGTGTAGTTTTGTGCATGCAGTTTGGAGAAAAATATTGAAAACTTTTGTTGCGTTTACGACAATGCAAATGACTTTTGGAACAGACATCTATGTTTGTATTCTGATAGTTTGATCTATTGTTTTTGTGCTGATAAGATGCATGTTTAAGTTTTCTAATATTTAGAAGGACTTGATTAAAAAATCTTGCGGGGTCACAGAAATGGCTCTGTAGACAAATACTTCATCTCTATATTGTTATTTGAAAAGTATAGATGTAGTTTGCAGTATTAATACTTTTCAGAGGATAAAGAAAAAGATGAGAGGCAGCAGTGCTGATTATTTTCTACTTTTATGTGGGAAGATTCAAAGTGCATCATGCTGCAGAGCTTGTAAGAAAGCTGTAAAATGCTGAACATCATTCAGTTTTGGATGAATGTTGGCAATGTAGTGAATACTATTCTTCAAGTAATAATAGGTAAGTCTTTAGTTGCAGAGGGAATTCTTAAGGGTTTATCTGCACTTTTTCTCAGTCCTATTATCTTTTCCCTGTAGCCTACCACAGTATTACCATTTACTGCTGTTTTGGTAGCAAAAAGGAGAGCCATTATGCTCCGTGTGCACCATAAATGATAACAGAAATGGTCAAAAAATGTATTCTTCTTCCATCCGAGTCATGGATGTTGTGATAAAATGAAGAGTCCCTGATGTGTTTAATAACTCAAAGCATCACTGCTTTCCTTTCTTAGACCTTTCTGTATGATCTGTGGGGAGTACAACAGAGGTGTCCAAAGGAGAAATTTAAGGGTAGTCAATTGTCATGACTTTTCAGTGTTTTCCAAGAAATTTCTGCCAAACATGGAAGCTCAGTAACAATCCAACTTCTGCTGGGCTTTTGCCTGTAATTTCATCTGATAACCCCAAGAATATGGGAGGAATGCTGTGACCAGAAATAAATATTTTCTTTCCCTTATCACTATATAAAATATAAAAGCAACTGGGATTTAGGGCCAGATAACAAGATCTCCTAACTTATCTGGAAACTTTGAGAGAGAAAATGAGCTCTTTGTCTGGGCATTCTCAGGTTTGCTCCAGAGTGTTCTCCTGTGCTGAGCTCAGATGCTGACATGGCTTCATTGCCAGTTGGCAAGAGAAGACTATTCAAAGACAAGAGGTGTATCGGCAGGTTTTGATACAAGACAAACTCGGTGGATTAATGAAAAATGTTTCTCAAACAAGCATTAACTGTATAGAAGCAAAGAAAAAAACTTTTTATTTCTCCTCTGTCTTCCATAGTCAAAAGGCCTTTGAGCTTTCTTTGGGGAGCAAACCACAAAGAGAAGGTCTAGGCAGCTCTTCAAAGCTCTGGCCGCCTTTCAACCCTGCCACACATACTTAACATTTATCAATGAAGACAGTTTCACATATTAGCTCAGAAATTCATAGGAGTTCTGTTTTATTTCTGCACACCAGCTTCATCAGTCCTCTTGATATATTGTGTAGCATTTTTGTGTGTCTCTGCTGTGACATAAGTGAACCTGGGGGACTGCAAAGACTATCATGAGCCTTGTGCCGAGCTGGTCTTTGTGAAGTTCACTAAAATCCTTTGAGTACATAATATGAAAATTAGCACATGAAGACTGTGTGGAAGTGTTTTAAGAATCTGCTAATTTACTTTGATTTGCTAATATTATGAATGGTGCATTTTGAAATGATCAAGTTGTATGAAAAGGAACTAGTTCTACTTTCAAAGCGTCTTTCATATATCAACCCCTATTACTTCCAGTGACACATAATATGTTAAAAGAGTAGGTGAAATGTGCAGTGTCAGGAGCAACAAGTCCAGAAGCAGGGACAGCTCTTGTTTAAGACTTTGATGTTTAAACATTTTTTTTTAAGTCAGACTAATTTATTGTAGTTTTATTGCTACAATAAACTCATCTTAATTGTAAAGTTTTTATATGTTTTATATGTTATTTGAGCTGACAAAAATATGTTAAATTTCTTCCTGTTGGAAATGAAAATACAGTGACCAGCACTATGCCATCAGAGAGTTCAAACTGCGTATAACTCCAAGTCCTACCTAAGAGGTATCAGATTGTTCTAGCTTATATTTAAATTGTTAATCGGGTCTCAAACCTGAGTCTCAGAAGCCACTGTTGGCTCTTGGTCAGCACTGTGAGGCCATTTTGGAGCAACTCCTTTATCTTTAGGGTTGCATGTCCCAAATGGATAATCTTTAAAGAAGTACACTCACTCTTGGGTCATTTCTAACTGCTTTTGTTGTGAAATTTCATCAACTCGGAAGGGGGTCTAATCTTCTCTGTTTGTACAATAGTATTTCATTCATAGAAGAAGATAGGACATTACTTCCCTCTTCAACCCCTTCTATTCCCTTCTTCTGGAATGGCTTCCATTGAAACTCATCTTAGGCACAGCCAGGTAGACTTTGAGGCTCCAGCCAGTCCATGTGTCCAGGCTAGTAACTACTAGAAAGGATGACTGTGATAAAACTGCCGACAACAGGGAATTTAAGTACCTGCACATTAGAGTGTCTTGTTATCATTGCTGACTTCCATGTAAACTAGGGCTTTACAAATATATTGCACCTCAGGCATGAGGAGTGATTGTTAAGGTCGCATGAAATATGTGTGAGATTTCATAAATAATCTGAGCAGTAGAAAGCAAAGCAGTTTTGCCAAAAATTAATGAGGATTTAAGTGCTGGTTCAATTCAGTTCTGATTGAAGAACAAAATCACAGCTTCTCTCGGGTGGGTCGATATGTAGGAGCTGCTGTACTGTTATTTGGGCACAGCACGGTTTTAAAGTTGCTTCAGTAATTTTATCACGAGTCAGTTACCTGGCATGAGATGTTCGGGAGACTTTTAAAATAATGCAGGAATATCAAGTTCTCAAATGTGTTAATTGTATTTATGATATTTTAAAATCTGGAGCCCAGAGAAAAAAAGGGATACTCCATAAGGAAGTGAGCAATTTCAATCTATTTACCTTTAGATGTTAATTTTGAATATAAGACTTTAAAACTCATGCATGCAGATTGGAGAGAGAAAAAAAAAAAGCTGATGTATATTAAAACAACGGAATTACCTTGGATTTTATTACAATACGACCTTAATAACATGGAAATAATTATCTAAATTGGAAAGGAAGAGAATGAAATTAAAGGTATACTTAAAAATATTTTGGCAGGGTAATTTCTTACCACACATTGACCATATGTCATATATTATTTTTGATAGGTTTATTAGATGCTTTTGTGTTGAACCCAGAAAAAGCATTCAGACAAAAAGAAGCTTCTTTGAATATTTATAATTGGACTGTAAAGTTTACTAACAGCCTTTCTTCCTTCTTTTTGACACAGATGAAACTGAAAAGCTCAATATTCAGAGCTTTAGAGAATGATGAGAAATGATCTTCAGTAAGTAGAGTGTTTTGGGGAGGAAAGTTACACATATAACATAAAAAGCAGAGAAATAAATGGACAGGATATAATGCAGGCTAGCATTAAGAAAGAGGTTTTCTTCAGATTGAAGAGGTGAGTTTAAGGAAGTAAAATTTTTAAGTATGACTCAAATACTTAAAATAACAAATGGTTATTTTAGAATTACCACTGTATTGTGGGGAGAGAGAGCATAAAGCTTGTAAGCCTGAGACCAGAAAATCTTCAGGATGGAAATAGAAATTCCTTAATGAAGTGGTGAAGTTAATCCAAGGGATATTTGAAATTGATTAAAACCCTACTAATATGTATAGAAGATATATCTAAATGCAAGGTCAGAAACTAGCAGTAGATAATAGGATTAAAACAAAATTTGAAAAATAAATGCAGTCAATGAGAAAATCTGTTTACAGTGGAGTAGATTAAAAAGCTTACATTAACTGATATTATGGAGTAATGAGCTTATTGAGGATAGACTTTAAATAATGTGGGATTTTTTTTGTCATTCCTTTGAAGTGGGCAGTACCTCCCAGGATCAGATTGACGGTTGTAAAGTACAAGTTTATTAATTCTTATGTTGTTTATAACAAAAAATAGTAAGAAATATATTTTAACCATTAGTAAAAGGCAAGAAAACCTTCATGAATACTACCAAATAAAAGTAGTTAGTTTATGCTGCTGCATTTTATTTTGATAATTTGCTGTGTTGACATATTAAACAAAACTCATACTCTTTTCACTTATGGGCTTATATCAATTGCTGTTTTAATATAACCTTTGCTCAGGACAATATATGCAGGGTGATATTTATTTTTATTTTTTGGCAGGTTCAGGTCGGCTGCACATTTTGTTATTTTACTTTTTCCTTCCACTCACTTCCCTTAAGTCAGGAACCATAACTTCCTGTAATGTGGTTTTCGGATATTCTCTAAGGAAATTGAATTTCTAGATTCAAAAGCTGCCCATTTCAAGTTCAAGAGCTCTTCTTTCTTCATGAAAACATATTTATGAAACCATATAGCTTAGGGAAATTTTAATCAGTCTTATAAAAGTTCTTTCTGTTTAAACATAGTAAGAAAGCTGGAGGAGTTTAAAGATAAAGGCACATTGTTAGAGTTTAGAAAGCTGTCTCAAATGTTCATAATAACACTACAGGATTTAGGAGTTTAAATTCCTTTTATTATAAGAGCAAAAACACCCCTAAGCACATAAAATACTTTGCCTAGTTTATAGACTTAACATTCCCAAGCAGCATGGCCCAGAGCTCCACTTTTATTCTGAGCTTATGTGGAACTATTAGGAACTCTTGATACCCTTCCCTGGGGAATGGAGTGCATGTTGTGAAGTACTAAGTCCAGTAGGAAATCAAACCTGGCGTATTTTTTTTTAAAGTTGTTCTGTGTGTTAGAAAGTAGATATAGGAATTTTCACTTGTTTAAGTGATCATTCATTTGGGAATGAATGAGAATAGTGGTGGTTTGTAGTTTTTTTTTTTTTTTTTTTTTTCTCACTTTTTCTAAATTTACGCAGCTACAAAATCATGCAGTATAAACTTTGCAACTAGTAATTGTACTCATTGCACATAAATGTTATATGCCTCAGGCTAATACAGATAATAAAATCTTGCTGAAGGCTTAAGGAAATAAAATAGAAACAATAGCACGTGTACTGTGCAAGCTTGTTGATACAGACCCGATCTCATTTAAACTTGCATTCAAGCTAAATAAGAAAGCTGTTAATCTTGTTCTTAAATACCTCTCAAAGACCACAATAATTTTGTATATATTAAAAAAAAAAAAAAAAGTAATAAATTGCTACCTAAAATGTGTAACTGCTGACTAGCCAGTGGTTAGTTGATGGTTTACAGATGGGAGTGAGCTGATCCAGATTGTAGTCCAAGGAGCTTTTTATAGTCCCAGTATGTCATTTACATAACATTACAACTCCAGATACTTTGAAGAAGGGTGATCAAATAGTTAGAGGGATTCCTCTTGTTAGATATCTTCCTTATTTGAATATGGTGATTACTGTGTAACACACAGTGGGGATTCATTGAAACTATGTAAGCAAATTCACTTTTTATTATTTCTTGCACATTTCGTATTCTTTTCTGAAACGCCTAAGAGATGACTCAATCTGATACAGTTAAATACTTGTTTTGCTAGCCTATATATCACATTAGGATGTTGTACCCTGCCTCTGAGGTGTGTCTCCCCCTCTTCTTTCATCTGGAGATCAGGAGCTCTCTTCTATGCAGTGCTTGAGATGACAGGAAGCTTCCTCTGTAGCTGAGCTGAGGAAGGAAGAACTTTTTCTGCTAATGTTTTCCGAAGTATATGTCTTGGTGCTCCTTAAACTGACCTTGCAGATCTTCAGCAAGACTTGCATAGCTAGTTGATGTTATTCAAAATGTCATGGGCTATAGTACTAAATGAGTGTAATTCAGCATGAATGAAAGCAGCAAGCTCAAGTATAAACTCATTTTTGCGGTTGCTTTCAAATCTCTTAAGATGATTCTGGTAAGTATTTAAAGATAGAAAAGTGGTAAATAATAACTAAGAAAAAAGAATGCCTTAAATAGAATGAGTAGTAGTAAAGTATGATACACAGAGTATCTCTATTTTTTTTCTCTGTATTTGCAGGAAAGGGTATTATGTGCATGTCACAAATTATATTGCTGCTTATTTATTAATGTCACTTTCTCTAAGGAATATGTAATATTAGAACATTACATAATATAGCACATACAGAACTTAAATTCCAAACTTTTTTTTTCTTTGGTGTTTTGAAAACAGTGGCCTGCCATAGACTGAACTGGTGTCTGACGTCTCTGAAATCTCAAAAGTGCCTGGTGTTGCTTGGTCAGGTAGTGGAGCTGTTCAGGTTGTTTAGGTGTGTTGGTGTGGATGCTACTGGGAATACCTGCTCAGCCTTACTGCTGGTCGGGCCTAGGAACGTGGTGCCCTGGCAGCCTTTTCCCTGGAGGCTGCATCTGGCCTCCTTATGTACACGCTGTGCATTAACTCTGCTCTCACTTGTTTAACCATGTTTTGGTTTTTGAAGCAGAACGGGTGACATAGTTTTGAAAGCATCTGATTTCAGGCTTCAGTTTTAGCAGCTGATACTTAAGGTTCTTGAATCATCTTTAAAAATGGTCTTTAAAAGGTTGCAAGAGTAACCATCTTATTTGAGGGTACAAGCCATAGCTACAAATGCAGTGCCAACTTGATTTAAGATAAATTTGCAGTTGCACAAACCACAGTAATTTATCACAGCTGTGAAAGGTTGGTGCAAGCTCAGAACCTTATCCAGTGTTGAATGTTTTCATGAGACTTATTGTCACGGTAGGCATAGAGGTGTGTGAGGAGGATATTTTTTAGATATCACATATGATATAGTTGATCACAGTGAGAGCAGGGTGGCAATTTATAATTGACAGATTGAGTAACAGTCTCTGTCTGACAGAATCAGATGTGTCTGGAAGGTCAACAGTACCACTACAGTTCTTTTTTGCTTTTAATGGCCAGTCCTCTGTCAATGTTAGAATTTGACCATAACAGTGGGAGATGATTTAACCTTTACTGGGCAGAAGTCAAATCCAAGTGAAGCCACTGTAACAAACTGTGGTAAGTGTTAAGTAAAAATACTCATTGCTAATTAGATTTTCTGGCCTTGTGCCCTTCAAATATGTGTGAAGATTATCAGTAAAGAAATTCTGGCAGTCAGAAATCTTCCTTTCAAATCCCAGTAATTCAAAAGCTCTGTAGAGATGCTATCAAGTCCAGCTATTTTTTTTTTCTTTTTGTGATTTGTCTCCTACTTGGAGAGTTACCACTTGGTGATAAGCTCATGAGGAACTGTGTGCATACAGCACTCAGATTTTCTTGTACTGATTCTTAAGTCTGTTGGTACCCAGCATCTGTTAAGTGGGAGAGATTTCAGGTTTCACAACTTGACTTGTGAAGTCAGTGCTCCATGTGGTATGTTCTCAGTCTTTTAATCTTGTCTACTGAAATTATGTCAAGCTACATCTGACTTTAAATGAAATCATAGCAGTTGTGCTTAGTGAATATCCTTTTAAAGCTGAATGTAAAATTCCTTAGGGTTTGACATCACAAACCAGATGCTGGTTTTCCAAAGAGGCCCACAAAAACATTTTTTCTCTGCTTTAACAGAGATGGGATCTGACATGAGGTCTCCTGTGCCATCTTCATACCTGCAATTAGTATAGGAGTCTTTAAGTCATTGATGTGGCTTATAGGTATCTCAGTGTTGACAAAACTGGAAATTACCGTTACCCTCTCTAAGGCTGCAGATGCTGAAGTGATGTTAGTGGGTCTTTATCATAGCATATATTCTCTCAAGTATGTTACTTGAGCAAATTTCCTGAGCTTCTTTTGGAAACATAGTTATTTGGCACATTGGATGATGATATAGGAACAAAATAAAATCAGTCTTTGCTGTGTGGTTTTCTGTCTCCTGAAAACGATGTTCAGGTAGTCCTTTCCTGTTTGGTGTTCAGTGAAGCATTCCCAGAGAGATCAGCTACTGTTTTACTGGAACTGGCTTAATGGAAGATGTTAAATTAATATCTATATTATATATTTGTTTATAAATAGTAATTTGATATGAATCTCAGTGTTAAGAGTGCAATTAGCTTTGTCTAAATGAATTCAGGTACAGTTTTCTTAAGCTTTCCTAAGATAGTTCATGGTCGCTCATAATTGTTGCTCTTGTGGTAACCCTTAATGAATTCCTGCACAAGTTAAAATGAGTGAAGTAGAAAGGATATTTGTTCACTTAAGGTTGTAGTCTGAAATGTGGAAAATCTGTTTTTTTTTTTTTTTTTTCCAACTCAGCCACGAGTCCAAAGCTGTGAAAATAATTCTCGTTCTTGTATTTTGATTCACTGTCTGTGAAATAATACCCACTTACGTAAGGGGGTATGATTTTTAGCATAACACATACTGGGATGTGCTTTTTGGTGGGCAGGAAGGGGGAAAGGAAGCGTAGTAGATCTTACAGTTGCAGGGTCCTATTGAAGATCATCTCATTTTCTGCTTCTATTACCTCATTCTGGATTTTGGTTTTGATCATAGAACAAATGCAGAAGTTTTTTTTTTTTTTTTTTTTTTTGATCTTGTGCTGAAAATCTGCTGGTTGACTATACTATTTTGTGCTAAGGATAGAGAAGAGAGAGCTTGAAATCCTTGTTTATCCATTCTCAGTGCTTTATTGCAAAATAGTCATAGTTCCATTCTATTAAAACCAGTAAGAGCCTGCTTTGCAACAAAAAGCATCCTTTGACATGTCGGTATCATTCAGAAGATAGTTAACCATTTTAAATATCCTGAAATCTGTTTTGTTAAAAAACAGTAGAAGATTCTGTTGGTCAAGTAAAATTCCTTCCAGAGTAAGGAAGGATATGTTTATATACTGCCTAGTATGCATACTGGGATCAAATAGAAGACAGAAGCAGAAACTGCTAAGTCAGATTAGCACTCTCAAAAAATAAGAAACATAGCTACGTATAGCATGATAATGGTCTTCAGATGCACATGTATCACAATAGACCGCTGTTATTATTCATTCTTGTTGATGTAAGAAACATCAAAAGCATTTTAACTATCCAGCAGCCTTGGCTCTGAATGCCAGAGTAATGCTTGAACTTCTACACAGCTGTGCCCTAGAGGAAAAACATCCCCTCCCTTGGAGTGGTTGGTCTGGTAAAGGAGCCTTCCTATGGGCTGTGCATCTCCAGCACCAATCACTCTGAACTGAAGCAAGTTTCTAAGTTCAGACTTTGTAGATAGACATTTCATCCATTTTTTTTTTTTAAAAAAGGCATTTAGGAAATACCTTGTTCATAATTCACTATGTGAATTCAAAATTGTGGTCGTGTTGCATGGTTGTGTTGCGTGGCTGTGACTTGCCAAGTCCACACATTTTCAGTGAGCTCCTAAGGAAAAAAATGGAGTGTACTATGGAGGTAGTGTCTGCTTCCTCTTGCATCAAGGAAATTCATAGGGTTCCTGCTAGTTCACACAAGCTGCTATAATATTTTGTGGTCCCCAGATCTGTTTCAGTATGCACTTGCAGTGTTAGTTTGAAGGAGAGAAGGGAGAGAAAAAAAGGATTTATTGTTAAATTAATGTGCTCAAAAGTCATAAATCAGGGAAAAAGAAGGCATTTTTTCTAATGTTTCTTCCACTTGTCATTTTTGAACATACATGGTGCACTTGGGTCAACTTTTTAAGCTTTTTATGCAACTGTGATTGGCTTGCCCCATAATAAATGTCTCATCTATTTATTTTAGGAGTTATTCAATAACCTGCTCCTTTTCTGTCATTTTGTTTAATGTCAAACAAGTCACTCTGCTTTTCTAAATGACAAAAAATATCTTTCACTTCAAGAGCAGCTTAATGTGGGCCAAGCCACACAACTTTACCTTAGTTTCCTTTAGTTGTTTGTTCTTTGTCAGTGCTAGTAGCTATATTTTAACTAGTCCTCTCTGTTTTCCCTTTTCTTTCTTCTCTTCTTGCTGTGGACATTTGTGTTTTTACAAAAAGAAAGAAGTGCAACTATTTCCACTTAAAGAAGCTCTCTTTCTGTCACTTCAGGCCTCCTTGAAAGGTGCTATCACTCCCATTATTTATTCAAGGCTCTGAAGACACTTAGGAAAATGAATAAATTATTCTGTCATCATTATTTTAGGAAAACTTTAAAAATCACTAAAAGAAATGATTTGGGAAACCATTAGGAATAACTGAGCTTCATTTAACATAGTTGTGATAGCTTTGGGACATGAGTCCTTACAAAGGCTTTGGAATTCCTTGAGGATATTACTGCCAGAGTTTATTATTGTAAAAGCAATTCAGTCAGCTACATTTACAGTATATTTAAATGTTTTAGGGGCCATTTGACAGAAATGCACACTGCAAAGTAATGCTGCAAATTTGCAATCAAATATCAAACAAGGGGGCTGACTGGATTGCACAGTGACTAATGTGAAAGAAACAAAGAGCAAAGTAGGAAAAAGTTGTGTGATGGAACTTGGATGAAATGTTGGATTTCTTGCTTGTATTATTTATATTGCTGTTTTGAACGGTTGTGTTGAAAGCTTTATTTCAGAGATTGCAGGTATAGCTAAAATGGAAAGAACATCAAATATTGAACAACAGAGCCTTGAGAGGATAATTCAAGCACCTGAACTGATAGATGTCTTTTGAGGCTCCTGGGTGAAGTTCATTACACTGAAGGAGAACCGTCTTCCCAAAGTGCTTATGGGAATCTTATGTTTTTGATCATTTTCTTGAGGTAGCTGTGTTTTCCTTGAACAGTACAAAATCGGTTTCTGGAGGTTAGAAACAACAGGCAGAATGAACATTGCTTTCACCCCCAAAATAGTACTCTTAACTGAGCAAGCTGAGACTTCTATCTCTAATAATTCATTATTAATTCTATGTACAGATTTGGTGCACCTTAATATAGTTCCAGTTTGGAAATAATTAAATGAAAGCTGCATTTCTACATGAGAACATGACATGTTTGTTTCTTTCTAAATATATATTTGGTATATACTTATTGATGGGGAGATTTTTTTTTTAAATGCAATCCCTTTAATAGAATAACTTAGTGCAGGAAACAGCTAGAATTTTTTATAGTTTATATTCCATATGTTAGACTCTGATAATTTTTCAGTGGTGGTTTGGGTACATGGGATCTGATCTCGTAGAGCTTGCTGTCATTGTCTCATTTGTGTCTTAT
The DNA here is from genome assembly GCF_059628265.1 of Tinamus guttatus. Lineage (NCBI taxonomy): Eukaryota > Metazoa > Chordata > Aves > Tinamiformes > Tinamidae > Tinamus > Tinamus guttatus. Next base: position 7,607,724 of record NW_028288848.1, read on the forward strand.
AGCTCCTGAAAGTATTAGATAAAAGGAAAGAATTGACACAGAAAGGAAATAATGCATAGCAATTTGATGTTTCCTAACGCAACTGGCAGGCTATGGTTTATCTTCAGATATATGTTGCCATATAATGCCTAGCATAAATACTTTTGGTCCAAAAAGTGCTTTTGGTTTAAGTGGGATAAACCAGGAGACTGAAGGGAAGCTCAAGGTCTCCTTCCTCATGTGGGTCTGAGGGTTCTTCAGTTTGAACCTTACTGTTGCAATTTTGTTTTTTGGCATAGCCATTAGTACCCATGGTAGGTTTAGAGTGAAAGATCAGATAGTTAGTCTGAAGTTATCTGGGCTCCTAAATCCTGTTTTTGGGGGGATTTTTTCAGCTCTTGAAGTTGTACGTCCTAAAGACAAAAGGGGAGACTTTATTTTTGTCTATGGCTTCATAATGGGAAGAGGGTGTGGACAAGATGAAGTTGAAATGAGAGGAAAAGGGAACAAGCTGGAATATGGGAAATTCCTAGCTATTGTAAGGGGAAAAAAAAATGCTATGAGAATTGCTAGATACTCCCTGAGAGACTGTGGGGTCTCTGTTCTTGGAGATCATCAGGACAAGACTGAACATGGCCCTGAGCAACCTGAAGTAGTTGGGTCTGCTTTTGCAGCAGTTGAACTGGATGACCTCTTGAGATCCCTTCCAACCTTGGAGTTTATCTGAATGTAAATTAACTAAGTGGGCATGTCGCACATTGCATACTTGAACTGGGTGCTATCCTGTATATCACCTTTTTTAAAAAATCCATTTCAAGCCTTATAGTATCACCAAAAGAAACATGAACTGATATGGTGGCATCTAGCATTAAGGCAGGGGTTGCTGGATATCTTGAGTTAAGTATGAATAATTGCCAACTGTTTCAAATGTAGGGATCTCATTCTGCCAGGACATATAGGAGCAGACATTTGCACTACTTCTGAAAAACTTGGTCACACTTATTTACACGTAAATCTCTATTCCTCCTAGTTGTCTTTGAAACTAAATGTACTAAGAAAAACTTCTCGACATTCAGCCCTTCTGTTGGAGGCAAAATAGAACTAGCAATTTAGGTTTAATGGTCTGACTCTTTAAAATGTCTCCTTAGGAGAAGCTCTCTTCTCCTAAAATTCATCCAGGGATTATTTTGTGTTGTCAGGCCAAAGAGTTTTCAGCTTTCAGTTTTTAAACTTATTGGATATATTACTCAAAGGATCCAGAATGAGTTCCTTATCTTATTGAATTATCAGCTGATATGTATCATCATTTAGAAAATAATACCACAGATATCTTGTCAGCAAAATACAATTACTATCCTGGTGGAACTTATGAGTTAAGTTATAACCATTATAAAAACAAACCAATTTGCAAGGAAATCAAAATAAATTACTACATTGAAGAATTTTCATTCTTTTTCTAAATTTATATTCAGCAATTTTGCTGTTTCTTTCTTGCAGTAATTGAGGCACATGAGTATTTGCAAGCCAATTCTCTGTGTGTTTTTCAGAAATAATACAGAAACTATTTAGAATGCTGCATTAGAAATCTTAAAATCAGCAAAACTGTGAAAACAAAGAAAAGATGCTTAAGGCTTTGAAAGAAGAGTAGTGAGCTGAATAAGAGTAATGATGTGGAAAGAGGCTGAAAAGATCTTATAGTGGAAATAAAAATGTAATTTGAAACTTATAGTAAGGAAAACTGGCTCAAGAACTGTTGATCCTTTTATTTTTTTTTAGCAACACAGAAAGAAAAGTGTAATAAATTCCAAATTGGGAAAAGTGAATTCTCACAAAATTTACAGTATATAAATTATTGAAAGTTGATTGATCTGGTTCAAAATCTTGAGTTTAAAGAGGGATTCAGGAGTTATTTGGAGAACAAGGCCATCTGAGTCATAACTATCTAAACATCATAAATATCATAAATAACCTAAACAATGGTTTCGGCTTGCATACATGAGCTGCAAGGCATTGTAGGAGGCTGATGATTATTTGAACAGAAGAAAGAAGGGATATGGTACTACCTTGGCCTTGACTTGATTCATGACGGTGAATTACTCAGTAATCTTCACACCAGTTTGAAATGGGGAACCTGAATGAACTTTGCGGGCCAACAGAGTTTCATGTAGAACCTCTAATCCTGTGAGTTCGAGGTGTATTTCTCAGGCCTGTCTAGCTGGTGTTGAGTGCACTGAAATGCCCAAATGCACGTTGTTCCCATGTGAGGGTTGCCCAGCTGTTCTGTTCCTCCTGTCCTTGTTTGCACTGTAGGCAATCAGTGAATTGTGTAAGAGTTTGAACAACAATTCTGAGAATATTGTTTTACCATAACGTCAGCTGTGTTGAATGGCAAGCAAATGAAAAGCTAATTTGCTCATAAGGAATAACTTTATTAAGTTCCTTTGCATATCGAATTGCTTAATGAGGAAGAAAAAGTAATTATTTTTTAGTCTTCATCTTCATCAATCTGTTTCCATCCCTAAAATGTATATACTCATTTGAAAATGCTCATGTATACTCATGTAAAACGTATACACTCATTTGTGAAATATATGTGTAGATTTATATGTGTCTCTGAAAAGCTTTTAAGACACTTTTCAAGCATTTAAGAATTAGATGTTGCATTATCTGTTTATAAATCCTATAGCCTGAAGAACAAATAAATTGAATGATTTAGTGAAGGCTGTTCTGGGAGTCAAAGGCAGAGCTAGGAACAACAAGGCATGCAGACCCATGCTGTCACCAATTGCCTGCATATGCTCCTCAGAAATGGTGTGTTATTGAAAGTGCAGACATAAGGATTTCCTTCTCATAGTAGAGATAGCTTTGAACAATTCCTCCCTTTTTCCAAAGAAAATGTTGACAATAGAACCTTTGATCTTCAAAAACTAGTGCACATGATAAATTTCACTCCTGAGTAATTCCGCTGGACTTGGTAGGGCTTGCTGTGAAAAGTTAAACATGCATAAGTATCTATAAAGACTATATACAGAAAAAGGGCTAGGTGGCATAATCCAGGACTTATTTTATATTTTCATTTTAAGAAACTATTTTTCTCAAAAGATGTAATGAAAATGTTGCCTTTTCAAAAGTCATGCATCAAATTTTTAGATTATATTTGAAAAAGTTATCTGCACTCAAGCGCAAGACTCCTTGAAGCAAAATTTATCTAGATAGATTAATGATGTTATAAAGGTTATAGCAGTGATAGGTCCGTAAAGGTAGAGATATTTTTACATCCTCAGCAGTACAGCTATGACTTTAGAGAACCAGGGCTCCAAGTTATTATTTACTATTTATATTGTCAAACCTGTTTCTGCAGTCGTCCACTAATTAAATAGGTTTTCTATGTGTTGAGTTTCTTGAGTGCATTTGGTTAAACTTTCAGCCTAGGATTACTCTATGATACTTTGGTTCTGGACTAGTATACACATTTATAGCCTATAAATTTCTCTTCTGGAGTACTTTGAGTTCTAATAGCATCAGGAATCAGCAATGCTTCTCATCTCATTCAGCTAATGTGGAGGAAGCTTCTTTCAAAAGATGCTGCTGTTACGAAATCAAGTTAAGATTTCTCCTCAAGAGTTACCTCACTGCCTTGTTTTTTTGTTAATATGTACCACTGAAACAGTATTAGGTAAAGTTTGAATTTTGTGTCCTGATCGTGATGAAGATATTTTGTATTAGAGTTTGAATTGTAATGTTGCTTATATAAAAATGCTCTTGAATGTATTTTTTGTTAATTAAATAAGGCTTTGCAATGATTTATGCACAAACTCTCTGACTTCCTTTTTTGGATGTGATCTAGCAGTCTCGTATACCACCCAGGAGGTGTACTAGGGTAAAGCTGTGAGAAAGAAGAGAGAAGGAACAGTCTAGGTTTGTTCCAAAGAAAATTCTTTTGTCTACTTTGTAGTTGATGGCTTAAAAATACTATTTCTAATATCAATTTCACCTTGTCCTTTGAGTTAATGAAAGCGAGGATACTAAACAATGTCTTTTCACAAAAGCAGTATTGTATTTCCATAGCATGAATGGCCAACTACAGTTTCTTCCCTGTTCCATCATATGCATGAGACTATTACTATTCCTTTGTTCTTCTGGAAGGCCTTTCTTTTTTTTTCTTTCTTTTTTTTTTTTTTTTAAAAAAAAAGAGAGAGTTTTTCTGTCTTTATAGCTCTTTTTATTTGGAAGTATCTGTTCAAGTGATACTGTTTTTTATGAGAAGAGCAAATAATACATTTTTATTACATCTTTAGATAGAACTGTTTGATCATGTATAACACAGTGCTTATTTATGACTGAATGCCATATTGAGTACTTTTTCCCTTTTACCTAATGCTTGGAATTGATCATGCTACAGGTGGATGGGTTTAGCCAAAGCTAATAGTTTTAGAGACAGAAGAATTTGGAAGGTAATGATAAAACCAACTGGGAGGTTGCAAAGCAACTAGGGTTTATTACACACCACAACATTTTTGTAGGATTCAACATAGTGTTTGCTCAGTTTGAAAAACATTGCGATAGATCACAAGCTCCTTGGGGAAGAGATGTATCACTTGAGATCAATATAGTTGGTGTACAGTACCTTTGTTTTATGACAGCTTACATGTATATCTATATATGTGGCATAAAAAGAACCTTTTTTTCTATTCTTGCCTTTTTTGTGGTACAAATCCCTTTCTAATTTGTTTTTGTAGTACAAGTGTCAGTAAATTATGCATGTGGTGGGAATAGACAGTATTTTTGTTTACTTGGAAGAAGAATTTTAAAACCTTAAAAACAGTTTTTCATTTTATATTGTAGTATTTCAATATAAATCTTGCCTGCCTCATCTTATTCTCATAATACAGTAATTCAATATATAATAATATTTTGTAATGTTTTTTCCAACAATTGTGTCCAAGTATTTCATAGGCTGTCTGTGCATGCTTCTTTTTTATCTAACCACACTGTGTAAAGAGAAGTAACTTAGCTTACTGTTACATGCTAACTCCGTTATCAGTGTACGTGTAAAATGAGTCACTATTATTAGTGCTTAAATTTTGTTTGAATAAAAGTTGTTACCTTGGAATCTTGAACTGAAATTACTTTGTAAGGGAAACAGCAGAGCTTTGAAATGCACAGACCCCAGCACAAGGTCTCAGAAATGAAATATGTTAGTGGGCTAAGTTTTCTAGTGCTCTAGCATTGTCAAAGACGTCTCTGATATCCATCCATCTCTCTCTCAATCAAAAAATGGGATGAGCGGCAGGGGTTAAGAGGGTATCTAGATCAATTTCCGTCATGTATTTCATGGGACAGGACAGACTTCTTTAAGTGTGCATTCTGAGAATAGCAGTTGTTTTCTGAAGCCTCCTGTCTCTCTTGGGCCTGGTTGTCCGAAACACACATGGGCGTGCTGCTGCCTTGGAGGTGCTTTGGCCGACATTCTTCAGGCTCTGCTGGGTGGGAGGCCACACGTCCTCGCTGGATAGGCCTCGGCTGTGGAATTCATTGTCCTCTGCTGTTTTGAGAGAACCCAAGTCCACTGACTTTGAGGGCATGACAGAAAGATTCTTCCCCTCTGCTTGCAGGGTTATAGGAAGTTGAAGATTATTTGTGTTGTGACTGAAAGTTTTTTATTTGACACATTTTTTCATAATGAGATGATTTTTCATAATGTCGGGCAAGTTTTTATACTAAATGAGACTGTCACACAAGTTTACTTTTTATTTTTTTTTTTCCTCCCACTTTTCATAGTTTCACAAGAGCAAAGTGCTGGCATGCCTTTAAGGAGACCAGGATTTGTACTTAATTCATCCTAATGGGAGAACTGGTCCCTTCCAGAGGAGACTTGGGGTCAAGTGCTATGCTACATCTATGGATTATCTACCACAATCCCTCCCTGCAAAGTGGGGTGAAGCGAGAAGTTGTCATTTTAATATGAACCGGCACTGTTGCTCTCAATCCTTATTTTGAACAAATGAACAGTGTACCTGTTTATAGTGTGTTTATGCCATGAAACTCCTGGTGTGCACCACAGGCTCCAGGATGCAGCTGGAGGCCAGGGCAGGGGGTTCCAAGGGGACCATCTTGGAGGTGGGAGATAGTGCTGGAGGTTTCCATGGGGCAGAAGAGCTCAGATATAGTCTTAGGAGAAAGGAGTAGGAGAGAGGTGAGAGATGGAACATGAGGTGGGAGCTCACAGTTCTATGTCCCTGCTGATGAAGGCTGCTGTGTTCCCTAGGCCCTGTGTAAGCTGGCATGTCTCATTAACACCTGGGTGGGCAGTATCTGCATCTGGCATGTTCGTGTTGTGTTTTTACCTTCCACTTGCCCGAGTCATGGATCATCATATGCAATGCAAAGTTATTTTGCGATGGGTACTTCAGAAAGCTGTGTTTTTCAGAAGAGAGGAGAAATGCCCCTAGGAAACGCTTAAAAGAAGCAAAACATTATATGGAATTTGCTTTTGGAGAATAGCTTTGCTAAAATAATAGGCTCATTTTCCAAATGTTTCATCAGAATAGAATATTTGAAATGTGAGGTTTTTAGCACATGGCAAGGAACTGATAATTAGTGGAAGCAGCTGCTTGGTTGCAGTGTGTAGCAATGTTTGTGTTAGCACTGTGATTCACTGGCACATGAGAAAAAAAAAGGCAAGTGAAAATCCTGAAGGCAGTAAATAGAACGTGAGAAAATTGTGGGTGCTGATTGACTTCAAAAATCCAAATTATCTTATGTTAAAATAAGAGTTTCGTATCAAGTAAGAATTTCTAATGTGGTTAAAGTACTGCTGCATGTGAGAGAGATAAGATGTACAAAACTAAAGACATGAAGAGCATCTTCATGTGCTTACCCACCAAACCTTCATTTCTGTAAGTAAATCAAAAGGTTGGTGTTCATGTCTCAATTCTTCCACAAAATTTCCCTGTCTCTAATTAGACATCCTCCTGTAAGCGGGTGACTATTTGACAGCAAACTAGAGTTTCAGGCACACATGTATCTCCTGTCCACTCAATTACTTTTCTAAAGCAGCAATATAGCAAATTCTTCAGTGGAATTTCAGTCTCAAGAATAAAAGAATAAAACTGTGACTATCTTTTAGTTACTTAAAAGTATTTCCTTTCATTATCAGTAGTTTAGTCTGATTTTAGTTTATTGAACATTGCAGCCAAAACTTTCTTCCCTTTTATCCTCATTCTCACTCTAAATGCTCTCGAAAGGGAAGAATGTTCAAAGTCTCATCAAGAGTTAACAAATGATTCATTATTATAAAAAAATAAAATAATTTAAGTTTGACACTACCTCTGTTCAGAGTATACACGGAGTTTGTCTTCAGCAAAGATTAAATCTCTTTTGATAAGTCAGGTGCGTTCCTGGATACCAACAAAGATATTTAAAAATGGGGATTCTTCATATGAAGCCTACCTACCTACCAGTGAATGAAACATAGATAATATGTAGTAATTCTAGAGAAGTTTTCTGTTTGTTTTTAAAACTCATGGCCCTTATCTGAATGCTAGAATATGCTAAAGACACAATACTTTCCTGTTCTGCAGGAAAATTATTTCCAGATTTTAACTATAACTAATATCCATATTATTGTGTTTAGAAAACCTGCGTTTCTGTTGGCACTGTAGAGAACAGAAGGCCATGAAGGAAATCTAATTTAGAAACCTGATCACTGTGTGAAAGTCTGGTATAAAGATCTGAAAGGTTTAGTTTAGAAACTGAAATGTATGTAGCTAAGGTTTGTGATATTTTATTTTTGTGGTGTCCTTTGCACTTTCGAAGTGGGTTTTATTTATTTATTTATTTATTTTTTCAGAAAATAACTAAATGGAATGCTAGTATTGGATAACATTAGCTATGTTGACTATGTGTTTTATTAATGAACTAAATGCTACCCTTATTGTTGCGATTATCGGTGAGATAGTTCTCCTTAAATCTAGGGCTTGTTTATATGCGAACAGATGATGATGATTTCAACCTACGGGCGATACAGAAGAAGACCAATATGTGGAGAGTAGGAGATAAGTGTGCTGCTGAAACTCGGAATTTTCAAAGAGTTAAGTTCATAAAGCTCAGATTGCCCTCTTTGCTTGGGCATGATGAAAAGAGCAGGAACACAAACTGGTATCATTTAAAATTTTCAAGACAGAAATGCTCACTATATGCAAGTGAGATGAAGGTTCTGAAGTACATGTTTCTTTGCAAATCTGTCTAAGCAGAACAATCCAAATATAATATTTGTATGTAATGTCATTGCAAATGCCTCCAAGAGGATCTTTCTATAGCATAACATATGATGAAATGATGTGATATAGAGTGGAGTTTAATGTGTTAGTCTTTCCAATCCAGGCAACTGTAATTCTGGGGAGTTGGCTTTTCCAAGAGTGATCCAAGTTCTGCTCATCCTCAGGAAATAAGATCAAGAAAAAAAAGAAAAAAAAAAAAGAAAAAACAGAATAAAACACTAGGAAACCTCCTGTATTTACATTTTCTAGTTTAGATGTTATTTTAAAACAATTTTCCAATATATGTCACTGTTTGAAACAACTTGCACTCTTTCATCATGTTATATACTTAAATATGTTCCTAGGATTGTAGTGTAGAGTTGCCAGGTTAGGAAAATATTTACTGCGTTGCATGTATTATGAATTTTAGTGTGAGAAGCAGAAGGACAATCTTGTGGGATATGGAGCATCTCACTTGATGGCCATTCACTATATGGGTGTTGGAATATTGATAGTTTTCTGTAATCCATGTAAGTTTGCTTTCAATTTCGTGGGTTTGAGCAGGAAGGGCAGTTGCTGCTCAGGGAAATGGAGGGACTGTTTGTGGATAAGTGCTGTGCACTGCTTTTAGGCCTTGTGAATCTATAGAGTGTGTATGTACTGGGACTAAACATGTACTAATAATATACAATCAAAAATATTAAGAATCAGATGAGTTAAGATAGTTTTGTGTAATAGATCATTTAAAAAATTTTAACAAAAGTAGGAGGAGTGGATTCTGTACATCAAATTTGCTAATTAAGATAATAACCTTTTTAAAATTTTGGTTTTATTATAAACAATATTTCCTATTTTAAAATGGAATTTTGTGCTTTAGAGAAGTATAATTTGTTGTAAACATTATACTAAAGGACTAACTTTCTTGTTAACACTGACAATTTTTTTTTCCTGAGCATTGTGTAATTATTAGAGCCATTAAAATAATTTCTTGGCTTTCTAAAATAGCGTTTCTCTTATATATTTTGAAATGTTTAAGAGGCTACATCTTCCAAGTGTGTGCATATTTATACAATATTTCTTCTGCAATACTTGGGAAAGTAAGGTGATGAAGAATCACCACATTAGAAAGGGCCACTAGTGAGATCTTAGAGATAGCAATTTAATATAAAGTAAAAATATACAACTGCTTAAATAACTAGTAGGAAGATTCAGTTTGCATGTGTTGTGCTGGTTAGGGAAGGGCCAGATGTAGTTTTCTACTGCAGCTTCCAGTTGATTTTCTACTGCATAGAGAGCACAAGGGGAAAACATACCTTTTTGATGAGTATGAGGGTTTTTGCAGTATGTGAGTTTTCTTTTTTTAAATGCATCTCTTAAGGAAAAAAAATGAAAAGGGAATATTTTCTGTTTTCCATTTCAGTGTTTGAGGGAGTAGGTTCAGGGGGGTGAACCTTCTGCTCTGGTTCCATCAGTCACCGGCAGTGAAGAAGTACAGTTCTTTGTAAATTCCTACTTTTCTAGCAGCTACTCCAAAGTAGCTGTGTTGGGCTCTGCTCTAGTGAAGCAGTTTTAACCTGTCCCTTGTTTCCTCAGCTTTTTTGCTGGTTGGAGAGCCCGACAAGCATCTTTGGCAAAGTAGGTTACAATCTTCTAATGAAGCATGGGCATTTATCAAGGTTATAATTTCCATGTTGTAGCCAAACTTCATTTAGTTGATGTATTCCTTGAATGTACTCTTGTTTAATAAAGAACTAACCATGTACTTCAGGAAATGGTAGTCTTTATCTACTGCTCTGATGGGAGAATGGAAATGAAGCAGAGAATTTTGTGATTAGTATTTTACAGAGACTGTTCTGCATTTACTGTAATTGCATCAGTATCAGTGGAATTATCATGTTCTATTAACCAGATTCTTTCCTGACTTCTTGTAGGATTCTGAGTAACAACAAGATATTATGGTTAAAGAATGGCTCCTTCTTTGGACTGAGATCCCTGGAGAGACTGTGAGTAACTGGTCAGACTCTTAATTTTTCATAAAAGGCCTTCTTATTTTAAATGTTAAAACACACACACCCAAAAAACATTGTAAAACCGAGATGTTCTGAACTGTATCACACGGTAAAGTTTCTAGGCAATCATCAAGCTTAGGAGACAGAATAGAAATGAGTGAATGAGGATGGATGTGGAAAATACAGGAAAGCACTACCATCAATTTGGAACTAAAATAAACATTGAGTCAAAGCCTTGTACTACACTGCGTACGCTATCAAAGTGAAGACTGGTATATGTAATGGTAACACTAATATACCTGACATATAGTTTGGGTTATTTAACTCATGGGTCTCCGATACTTCCATCTTTAATTACATTCTAGACAAAGAAAGAGGGCAGGATTTATCACTGGAATGGACGGTGACATTGATAAAGCTGCGTCATTGAATGTTTGTAGCCAGAAGTTGTATGGGGTTGGGAGGAGGGATTCCGTACTGCCTGCTCAGGAGCAAATCATGAGCTTGGAGGAAAACTTTCAAAAACTTCAGGGGAATAAAGAAGTAGCGTATGTGGGTCATCACATTTAAAATATTTATGTGAGCAAATCTAAAAGGCTTTTTTTCTTTTTTTTTCTTTTAATATCTGTGGCAACTTGCTTTACTAAGTATCTACGGTAGCAATTATATTGTGTCCGTCTTAAAATATATCCTACAGGTTAAGATAAATTATTTTGATATACCTTCCTAAGAATAATTTTACCTAATAAAGTTACTGACATAAAATAGTTGCTGTGTTCATGAATGCAGAAATGTATTTTATGGTGTATGAATGTGTATGCAAAAAGTGTTTTTGTAAAAGTGTACTTGCAAAAAGTATACATGAGCTGTGATATTGTCTATTCTCTGTTAACTCTAAGGTTTAACAATGATGTTTAATAATAAAAATGAAATAATAAAGCTCGTAATAAACTACATAAGTAGTAGTGATGAGAATAATTAAATAATAGTATTTCTACTGGGCATTTTATAAAAATTATTTGAAAAATACCATTTGACAAAAAGTACTTATCTGTACTTTGCGTGCATGTGTGGATAATGACTCAAAGGACACGCTGCAGAGATACTCCTTTCTCTACATTTAGTTTGGATTTTCTGAAAAACAATTACTGCCTTGCCCTATTTATTATTTTTTTTTTTTTAATGTGCATCTACATCATGATGTACTTCTTTCCCACTGGACTTTGTGTGACACTGATGAGACACATTAAGGACTTATTATCATCACACGAATACCATATGAAAGTAGAATCTTCCATATGTTTACGCTTTATACAGTGTTGAGTTGCATAGGCCTTGACTACTGTGTTGATATGGGTTAAAAACAGAAGAGTGGGTAGGAAACTAAGTGGAAAGAAAATTGGAGTGGGTGACTGGGCTTAATGTTTAAGTGTGAAGAGCTTTTTGGAGTTTAATCAGAAGAAATCTGCAGACCTTAAATCCTACAGGTCAGAGTCTGTGCTTGGAAATTATTTCTCTGGTGCACCCTGTAGATACAACTTGACATTAAGGAATTCAGAAGTTGGTTTGGTTTTGAAGCCTGTGGCAAAGCCTTGAGATCTTCTAACAGTTTTGGTTCCAGTCCCTTCCTTTCTGAATTTCATATATTGGGAGAGCATCACATTCCCTAGGGAAATGGGTCTTTCATATGCTTTGGGTGCCGTTAAAAAAGAGGGACTAGAGGTGGCGAAATGGATTTCCAAAGCTATTAAACCTTACCAGATAGTCCTCTGAAGTAAGTTGGAACAGTGCAGAGGTTTATGTAATACAGCAGTTTGCAGGATCTGAATAACTGAGTCTGTATGATTATATGATATAATTATACCATAAATTGAGACTATATAATATATAGAAAAATGTGTGTGTGTTTAAATTTGAGTGGTGGGGATAACCATTGCTATTACCCACTTAATCATAGGCTGTTACAGAACACCAAGTTATTGGTAGACGCTGCAGCATGGTAGCATATGGCATGGACCCCACTCCAAAGACCTTGCAGCCTCAGAACAGGGTGTAGGAAATGAATATGACTAGTAATGGTTGTTGTAAATCTCTTCATGCTTGGGATTGCTGGGCCTCTATATCTTCTGGAAAATGCCACAACCCACATGATACTTCTGGGGATAAGGACTAAAGCTGTTGGGCCAAGTGTTCCAGATGTGCTTGATCCGAAGACAAAATCTAGATTATGAAATTAAAAGCTCCTGGAGCTGTTGTCTGGTCATGATGTCAGCTGGCACAAAACGGTGTTTATCCCAGCTATTAACCATACTACCAATTTTTGTTACCCTCCAAAACTGTGCCTGCATTCCAGTCGCCTGCATGGCCCCTGTCCTGTGCTAGCTCCTCATGTTAATCCTGGTCAGAGAGGTTTTGTGGTGATTTTTTTTTTTCCTTTGTTGTGCCCTTCTAGCTGCTTGTAAGGGCTCAGCTTGCATTACAGCACTTAAAGAGCTCAGGGGGCTAAGCCTGCCTCTCTCCTTCTCTCTGTTTTGTAAAATCAGATGTGCATTTTCTGAAGTTTATAGGAGGGTCATTGCCTCTGAGACTGTTGCTTCTCCGTCTTTGTGTTTCACAGGTTCAGAAGTTATTTGGAGAAAGCCAGCAAACAGAAATTAAGAAACACATGCAAACAGGCCATGATTGCATAAGCAGTGTGTCCCTGTAGGAAAGCAGGATGAGAGGTCACTAAGCAAGATTACAGTTTTTCATAGCTGACCCGAAACAAAAGCATGAGAGGCACTAAGAGTTTTACAGACTTTTATAGAGTTTCAGTTACACTTATTTCCTCTCCAAATTCCTGGACATGTTTCTAGACAAAATGCTACTGAAATCTCCTTAAGAATTTATCATTGAATTTCATATTTAATTTTGTTTTAATTTTTTTTATATTCTTTTTAACTTCCTAGACCAGTCTCGCTGGACCAGCTCTCAGTCGTATTGTGTGCCTTTATTAAGTGCTCTTGTAAGGATACCAGTTATGAGGCAATCTTGGTGTTGTCCTTATCAGAGAAGATTGCTTAAAACCTATTTTCAGTAGGTTTCAATATAATGAGATTTTGCAACTTTATATTGTACTGTGCAATCAAAGCAATAACACATTAACTTGAAGGAATGAAAGGGCAGGAAAGGCAAGCACAACAAATAAGACCATAGGAAAAACACGATGTTAAACAACTGATATAAAGATCCAGTATTTAGAAACTCTTTAGAAAAAGCTCAAGTGGTGAAAGGGAAAAATGGAGAAGTTTTGCATTTCAATAGGTGCTACTTGTAACATGCATTTTTAGTGCATATACGTGTGTACAGATATTCATGGAGAGTATACTCGTATACTTTGGAGGGATTGTGAAGAAATGGGAAGATATTTAAAGGTGCGCTTCAGGAATTAAAATTTCAACATGTGTATGTAGGACATCTTTAAGAAATTTAAAAACTTCAGATGAGTTTTCTAATTAAGTTTAGAATTACTTGCTCTCTGGGGGAGATTGGAGGGTGTTGGAAAATAGATAAATCCTAGATATTATAAACTAATAAAAACATATGAGAGTGAGACCCGGGATCTAGTTGTACAACAGAAGACTATGCACCTAGAAAGCTGCCTTGCTGCGTGCATGTGCTATTAACAGAAAACAGATTAATCGTGGAGCCCTGATAGCCATGCTAATTCAGCTCAAACTGGCATCTAGCTATAACTGTAGAGATACTATAATATTCCTCCTGGAGAAGGTAATTATAAAACCTGTTCTTAGAATGGTCTGCTATATATGTAATCATGACATGAGTGAAGTTCTGAAACAGATAAGGCAGCAGAGACATCAAAAAGAAGGAAGAAAATGGTTATCCAGGTAACTTATCTGGATGGTCTATCTATTTATCACCTAAAATTAGAATAACTCTATGTGAGATAGGTAAGGCTTATCCTGAAGCCTGGAGAAAACCAAGCTCTACCAGGAAAGTGAGTAGTAAGCCAGGAAGTTTGGCAGTTAGTGTACTTCATAACTTAATACACAGAAGCTGTGGCTACCTCATTTTTCAGTGCTCACGTGTGCCTTGGGCAGGCTGCTGAAAGATACTTTTTTGCCTGGGTTAGTACCATAACCTTGTGCTTGCTCCAGGGTCTGTATCTGTTTTGGGGCTCCATCAGCATCCACCATGGCTGGTCTTCCCTGGTGCATGGATGGTGCCATCTGCCCTCCTGTGGCGCTTAGGACCCTGCCTTTAGGGTGATCCTGATCATGTTACTGAATAACGCTAATGTCGCTCTTATTCTGGTAAGAGTGAGAATATAGACACAACTACTCAGTTGAGTATGTTCTTTAAATATCAAGCTTTGTGTATCTGTCAGTGAGGGTTGTAATATTTAAATAAATTGATGCTGAATAAGTAAGTGCATGTCAGGAAAAAGTCCTTTTCTGTAAAACCATTTTCATGCCTGCCTTAACGATTTTAACGGTGTAGATTGGCAAGTGTCATGAGCCTTTTATCAGATGAAAAGGATATACACTGGTGTTACAAGATGACTTTTTGTATTTTCCCTTTCCTCACTCTGTTTTAGGATATTTAGCTTCAGATATTGATTCTTCACTAGCATTATTTCTTGTGAACCATGCATAAATAAAGATATAGATCTATTTATTGCAAATAAAAGCCAATAATATTGAATTAAGAAGCTTCCACTGTCACTTTACTAGTTAACTTTTGTCTCATTTACAGTATATAAATAAATTACTGAGTCTCTGTTAAAGATGGAGAACTCCATAATATTTATTCATTAGAAGATTTTTTTTATCTAATCCTGGAATAGGCTACTTCAGATATTGCTTCATTTTAAAGACAGCTTTTTAGCTAATGTAGCTTAAAGATAATGAATCATTTTTAATCATACAGATGTTTTGTAAATATGGATTATTATGAATACTGTGGCAAATGTATGATGTATAATGTATGTATAGAGAGGGAAAGTATTTACAAATGTCAGGTAGTATCTTACTAACACACTGACATAAAACAACGTATTTGGAAAGAAAGTCATTTATTTAAGAAAAATAATTGCAAGTTAAGGTCTCTTCTGTTTTTGACTTTGCTATAATTTTTGAGTTAATCTGTTGGAGATCACTTAACCTTTCTCTATCTCTTTGTGTTTTTCACCTGCTCTCTATCTCTCTGCGTTTTTCACCTGCAAGATGAGATCTCTTACCTGGTAGCCCCAAATCCAGGACTACTGGAATATCTTAAACCATTTAAAAAGGGAAAGTATAAGAAAATATACGGTGATGATTATATAATATTAATTACTCTATGCTTCTACCTTGTATGTATACTGAGTCAATTATCTGTGACATGCTGCTTCCCACCTGCTTGGTGAGCAGGGGGAAGAAAAAAAAAAAAAAGAGCACAGAAAGGGGGCACCGCTGCTCTGTGGATGTATTTGGTGCAGTTGCATGTCACAAAAATGCAGCTGTGAGCTGAGGTTAGTAGTAACTGCAGCTTTGGGTTTTGGCTGGCTGCAGCGCAGGTCCAGGAGCAGCAAAGGAATGGAAAGCTTTGCAAACGCTATGGGCAGAATATTCCCCAAATCCCACAGAGACAGTCTGTGAACGGTGCAGGCTGGATAGTGCAGGATGGGAATGGATAGATGGACGGACTGTGGGGAAGCGTGACTATGGTCACCCTTTAGTGGTGTGGGGTTTTGTTGTTGTTTTTTGTTGGTTTTGTTTTTCCTAAATTTTAATCTGGCTATTCTTCCAGTAATATAAACCAGGCCTAATCAAAATTCAGGTAAGGTGGCTCATATATAAAACCTTTGTATTAACACTGTCTGAAAAGGTAGAATCCTCTTAGAAAGAAGTATACATGTAAAGAGGAATTTTTTTGGGTGAATGACCTTCCCTCTTCTTAGCAAATGTATTTTTGTGTGTGAGTGAGAACAATCTATTAATTCAGATACATACCATGCAAGAGGTGATGTATTAAACCAATTTCTTCTGACCCAGAGCTGGGCATATAAATTTGCAGGATTTATGCTCTCCTTCTACCAGTGCTAAGAACTACCATCAGTGTTTGCATGTCTCTTCTCCGACAGAGAGCCAGAGAGAGAGGGAGGACATGGATGGCCTCATTACTGTAGCTTGGTGAAAAATACCTGCCTGGATACCTGAGCAGCAGTGGTGTGTGTGGATGTGGCAAAAGCAGACTTAAGGATCCCCAGAAAACTTAATGAAACAGAAAACTGAACTTGGGAAAGTTGATGCTCCTGCACAAATAAAGCAGTAGCACCAGCTGGTTTTGGCAATATTTTAACAAATTGCCCATAAGGAGAAGGATGTTTAATTTGCAGTTTTGCACAAAAATTTCAAGAAATCAGAAGGAGAGAACTAGATCATCACATCAGTGTCACAAGTAAAACTGGGCAAATTTTGTTAGTAGTAGTAAGAAAATGTTGCTTTTAATTGCTGTTTCTCATCTCTAATTTCCATCCCGTGACTTAACAGTGAGTTGCTTATTAGCTGACTACATGTTTATTTTGGAAAATAAAAACAAAGAAACCTCTAACTCTCAGAACTGCAGTAAGTAATACGTCCCGGTGTGCAAAACCAAAGATAAATTTAGTATTACATTAGGAACTATAAAACTATTGTTATTCTTAGTATGACTGTCAGAAACAGAAGACTTAGAAATTAAAAGGAAAATTACTTTACCCTCTTTCTAATCAGCAGAGCTACCATAAGTCTTACAGACATGAAGGGACTGTCAAAGCACTTGTAATGCAATCTGACAGTAAGATAATGAATTTTTTTTCCTCTAGTCATTTGCTATTTCCCAGCACAAAGTCACAACAGAGACTATCAGGCATAATGTACTTTGCTATCTGGAGGATGAGAGAACAGGAAAAATACCCTGTATGTCTACTTGTGTTGAACCTAAATGATAATGCTAAAGCAATAATTTTAAAATGAGAGGATGCTAATTTTGGGGTATTAGAGGCTAGAAAATACCAGTCATTAACCCTCAAAAATAAATTACTGCAATCAGTCTCAGAACTTCAGTGCCAGGGCCCAGAACAAAGTGTGATCCCCATCTTTTCCTTCTATTTTTAAGCCTGTATGGAAACAACATGGGCTTGCCCATGTCTTTGCTCTTAATCCCATGCTTCCCAAGGAGCCTCCCAGCCGTTGCGTGCCGGGAATTCCTGCCCGCTGGCCTGTGCTGCTGGGATGACATTCCTCCAGCTCTGACATGCAATTCCAGTTACAGTGTGGGCATGGCGTTGCCAGCTGCTGCTGTGCATGTGCTAGAGGGGGGATATTTAGGGCTGCTGCAAGTGCCAGATTGAACCACTGGACTTGTATGAGCGTAACTAGTCCCCTGGTCCTGACTGAAGAGATTTCTGTTAGAAATGTTAGTTTGGCAAAATAAAAAGTGTGCCTAGCAGTTTTAATAATGGCTTGACAGAGGCATCACCCTTTCATTTCAACTTTACTGCTGTGTGTTTGCAATCTCTTTAGAAACTGTAGAGCTGAAGTATTCTACATAAGCTTGATATAGCCTAAGTATCTTTTCTCTTTCTCTGTGTAAGGGAGGTTTAAATAAAGAAAGAACAGATTGCTTGGACAAGTAGATAAGCAGAAATGTAATTTAAGAGTAGTTTGTAGGTAGATGCGCAGCGGAGTGCTGGGCAGCCTCGGTGGTTAAAATTTACTGTTAGTTGCCCAATAACTGAGTACATTTTGCTAGGTGAGCTGATAGGTAAGGTGCTGGGTGAGTCCTTGTGCTCGGTTCACAGGTGGAATAGCATTCTTGAATCATTCTGGTATTTCTTGTGTTCATATATGATACGCTCTTTAGTCCACTCAGGAATGCTGAAGATCAAGGCCTTTTTGGTGGTATCTGGGCATAAAACATAAAGCTCCCATAAAACGTGAGAGTATGCAAGCTTTGAAGAGGAGCATCTCCAAATCACAATGTGCTTGGGCTAATGTCAATAGCCAATGGCAACCTTCAAACCCCAGCCTTTGCTCACACTTTTCTGGCCTTTCTGATTTGCAATTGACAGATATTTCTCCTTATCTGCTTATTTAAAGAAAATAATACACAGAAACAATCTTTTCCAAAAGCTTATGACTACAGACCAGTCTATAATGTCTTGGAAAACATGCTATTACTTGTTCATATCATGCTAGCATATAAAACCTGCAAGGGCAGCCAATGAGTCTGGAAGCCGTGGCCCTCAAACTTCTAGGAATGCCCATAGAAAGTCCTTGTCCTTCACCAGGAATGTCTGAGAAGACAAGGTTTATAGATTGATAGTGCACTTGAAATAGAAGGAAGGGTTATGTTTTATGCCTATTTAGTTTAAAAAAAGTCAGGAGGACTGCTCTGAAGTTGTTAGGAAAGCTGATGTAATGTAGCAGCTGTGGACAGTGCTTCTCCCTGCTTCTTGATATAGACAGTATTGATTAGTTGGGTGTAATATAGCACTGTGTGTGTCAGGTAGGTACAAAATGGTTGTTCTTGTGGGAAAATTGCATGTAGACTTAGCACCACATAAGTTGTCTTGCGTTAATGCAAATTGCGTCGTTCTTGAAATGGAAAGTGACTGGGAGAGCTATAGAGATGTTTGTATAGTTTGAACTATGCACATAGTCTGGGGAAAAAAGGATTACAAAATTCCTCTGTCCTCTATTTTACAAAGTATTTTGCTCAGGAGAATACAGACAAGCATGTGTGCTGGAAAAAAAGTTGAACTTTTATTTGCTTGTGTACTTGAATGAATAAAATGAGATTATTCTGTAGAATGGTAGTGAAATTTCTCTTGTAAAAATAACCAATACAAGTTTAAAAATAAGCTATTTGAGTTACTGTAATGTAAGAAAATTATTGAAGCATGAATAAAAGGTTTTATTGTGCTTTTATAACCAAGAAAACTGCCCAAGGGGCAGCTTGGCACTCTTCAGATCAAGTTGTTTATGTCTATGAAAAATTATGAAAGATTCTAAATTGGGAAATATATGTTCAGTTACAGGGACTGAAGACAAGAATTTATGAAAAAATCAGCTGTAGCTATAACAGTTTGGCAATGATGCTATAATTACTGGCCAGTGAAAGAAAATTTTGCACCTTCCCCAGATGCACAGGGCACTCATTACTTTCAGCAAGCATGCTTTTTATTTTCTTATGTTCGGTATTCACATTTGTTTCCTAATGCCAAGTAAGTTAATACTTTTTTTTCAAGACCTTAAAGACATGCTTTTCAACTGAAACAGGAGTTTGAAGTACATTATGTTCAGAACAAATCAGTGTTTTCTGCACTGTGTCAGCAGCTAAGTTGAGAATTTGATAGTTTCTTTTTCCCCTTTGTACTATTAATTGCTTTTAGGTATTTCTGAAAAGTGCAAGTGCCTCACAAGGGACAATTCTCCCATTTGAGTGAAGTTTAAGTACTGTATTAAGCTTTTCTACTGTACAGCATTATGTGAACTTAACAAAAATATTTAGGAATGCAAGACAGGAATGGGTTGCAGCCTGGCTGAGCATGCAGGGATAAAAAGTGAATTTATTTGCCGCTCCCTGCAATCATACACATTATAATCTAGCCACTCCATTAACTACTTTCCAACACTGTTATAAAAATTTAGTTCAAATACTAATGGGTCAGAGGAATGATACTGTAACCAGAAACTCCTTAGTCCACCAGAAAGGTGGAACAACATGGACACCTGAAAGTTTTTCAGTGCTAGAGCAGTTAAGTTATCAGGAAGTGTTGCCTAATGCTCTCTTTCTAAGCCTTATCTGACTGTGGAATTTCAGTGAAAAGGGAGCAAAAGGGGAGACTGGAAGTTGTGTTCTGCATCAGGGAAGATGGGAAAAATTATTGCTGGTCCCTGCAGACACCCAGAGAGGAACTGTCTATGAACATGCAAAGACACATGTTACAAATTGCAATTTCTAGCACTAATAAACTCTGACTATGCATAAAATTCCTTCCATAAGTCTTTCACACTACGTTTAGAGCTCTCAGTTCGAAGACATTTTTATTTCTTAATAGTTAAAACTTCTTTTTCCAATTTTTACCTCTTGTAATCTGTGGTCTAAATGTACTCAAAGTACTCAAAGCCTATTTTTATTGTCTTACAGTGGTGTTATCCTTTGAGCCATTTTCTTTCTGTAGTGCTTGCCCTTTTAAAGGATGCTTCCTTGGCTAAGTAAGCCAAAAATATAATAATCTTGTAAGCATCATGAAAAGAATCATGAAATGTATCTATTGTTAAAAAATATTTGTGGGCACAAAGCCTAAAATGTACTTAAAAGTAAGATTATTATCTGCAAAGATTTATTTTGTGTGTAATGACAATCTAGTCTCTTTTTATTTGGTCTAAAAACTATATTCGAAACCAGTTCATCCAAGTACCATTTTACCTTCATTTAACACTCAGGACTTATGTTTATGTTGTGTGGTTCCCATGCAGCTGTATGCAAGGAAGATTCCTCTAAAAACTCTTAAGTACAGTAAATTATTCTCTGGAAATTCACTGGGACTTTCGGGCTTAAGCACGTATAAAGCTGCTTTTTCAGGTCTTGCGCAACTAGCTAATACTGACCAAATTGTCGTTTAGAGAAACACAGGGAAATTGGAAAGCTTTCTCGTGATGACATGGAATTGATTCTTCCCTTTCTCCTAGTTTTTATTTCTAGTCTCTCTATTTTCAGATTGAGTGCTAACATTACTGAATATGGGTTGAGAAAGGTTCTTTACTTTGTTATTATATATATATACATATATCTATATACACACATATATATATATATATATTTAATTGCAACTGTCCTCTGCAGAGGCCAAGGGGGGAAACACGGATATTTTGTTACAGGCCTTCTCTGCTGCTTCCCCTGTGTTCAGGTGTATGGGTAATGGTTAGCGGTGGTTAACCTGTAATTTATTTGTATTAATCAAATGAAATAAAACATTCCTTTTTCCTTTGTTTTACTTTTCTATAGAGTATGTTATTGCACAACAGCTGCTCCTTGGTTTCAGACATGTATCTCCTCATGTTTTCAGATTCTTACTATTAGAGGGAAAACTCAGCCTAGATAATAAGTCTGATATAATTTCTGCTTCGTTCTGTGCCTTCTGACTTTTCTGCTTGCTTTGTTCTAATCCATTTTAAGCAAGGACCATGAAAGGAAAATTGTTTAACAAATGTGGAAGAAAAGACATGACAGGGTTGTTGTTATATTTTGTTGTTTGAAATAGCACTTACAGGTTTTTTTTGTTAAAATACTTGATTCATATTAGTAAGTTTGACAGGCTAAATCTCTTGCATTTTTAATGGAATGCAGAAAATTGGCTTTTGGAGTTCTTTTTTTTTCCTCTTTAGTGCTTGCATGTTTCAGATATTGTAAATCTTTTGCTTTAATATAGGGTATGGATCTCACTGGTGGCATAGTATAAGGAAGTCCCATTGATTGCCCAGATTTCCTAGCAAGTTAGTCCATTATAAAAGCAGGAGTGTATATTGTTTTCATTAACTAGGCTTACACAAAACTTAAACACTTATTTAAAAAAAAAATCTGGAAGTGTAAACGGTACACACACTTCTGTATCTTCCACAGTCAGGCTTCAGTGCAATGAGGAAAATTTTCTGAAACCAAAGCTTTTCTGATGACCTATTTAAGTCATCTTGCAGTTCAACAGCATTTAAAAGATGATATATGGAAAAGATACATCATAAGAACAAACCCTAATGAGGTGTGGTGAGCTAGTAAAAAGAAGACAGGATCATAAAAGGTATTATCAGTCTTGCAGAATGAGTGAAAGAACCTTTTATACCAGCTTACAGGTCTTACGGTAAAGCTTTAGTAATGGGCTAATATACAAAGAATCAGCTATGACAGCAGCTGAAGATCTTCCTCTTTCCAATCCACTGGGCTGGGCTAAAGCTTGTAAGTGGAATCTCTTCATATTTGAATACGAATAGTAATATAACTGGACAACTTGTATTGATCTTAACCCCTTTTATGCAGTATTATTTTGGTAACATTACCTCTAGCTTCATAGCTCATTAAATTGATGGTCTGACACTAAGAATAACACAAATTATTATGAATTTCTGCCTTAGAGCTTCCTTACTAGGCACACACTGTTTACATCTGTTGCTAGCATGATTCTAAGCTAGCTAAGTATGAACAGAGGTCATAATAATGCTGCCACTTTGACAGGCTTTGTTCTTGCAACTACTTTTTGTTTCCCGTTAAAGTTTCACGCTCTTACACGAGACAGAGCATGTAATCAAAGGAAATGAAAAGAAGGGAGTGCATGCACATGTATGCACAATAATCCATGCCAGTTTGCCAGCAGTGAGCCTGGAGGACGTCAGCCTGCCTGCTCCACCACTCACCCAGAAAGCTGCAGCACAGTCGATCAGCCCATTACCCAGCACGTGAGCTGCAGCCCGGAGTGCTCGTGGTCAGGGCCATTTTGCATTTCTTTCCTGGCGTTTATCCTTTTGGATGCTAGCTATTCCGTGTATTTTCTGTGTTATACTTGGGAATGTGGAAGCTTTGTTATCTGTCTTATTTGCCTATATTCTCCGTATCATATTTATTTCATTATATTGTGGAAAACAAAGGAGTTTTTCAGTATTATTTTTATTAATATCTGCTTTAGTTCAGCTGAGTTTTAATTTTACCCTATCTGTATCTGTAGAATTAAATCAAAGGTGTCTGTTTTGCTTATTTGCTACTTTTTCTGCTTATTTGCTTCCTTCCTAACCATGTCAGAGATGAAACTTGAAGGAAAAAAAATGCAAGAGGCTGATGGAAACACACAGTGCGATACTGCAGCAGGCTATTACCCTCTGCCTCTCTGCCCTCAGATGGGAGGTAATGGATGTGATTAGAGCTTATCACACATTGCGGTGAAAGGCTACAGTACAGTTTGGGTAAGGAAAATATCCATGCCCATGCGTATGCCATCACTTCAGGATGTGCTTTTTGCTTCTGGGCTATCTTGCCTGTTATTGGCAAGCAGCCTTTATTAGAAGTGTGTGGGTTTTTTTGTTTGTTTGTTTTTTTTTTTTTTTAAAGTCAGTTGGCTGCTGTCATCACAAAATTAATGGACTGTTATCAGAGATAAAGCAGCAACCTTTATCTTAACCTGAACAAATCTTTCCCTCGAAGTGTCCGCGTGGGTCAATCTGTTTTAGATAGAATACAATTTTCATCAGTATGAAGTGCATTAGGCACTTGGTCTCTGTTTTCTGCTGGAAATAGTGCTCTGCACTTCTGTTTCTACCTATATCCCATCTCCCTTGTGGCTTTGCTTTTTTATGCACTTAACACAGTCATAAGTTTAGGTACTCTTTCTTGATTTGCTTTGTTGCATGATGAATATGAACTCTCTCTATATATTTTTTGCAAGGGGACAAATAATTACCGCCATAGAATTCTTTCTAAATATATTTTATATGATATTTTTGTAACTTTAATAGAACTGTATGATGTATTTTCCTAAAATACGGTAGATGCTCTCATAAAATATAATGTTGACTTAACTGAAGCAAGTGTAATTTTGGAATGTGTCTCCTCCCTTGTTCTATGACTTGAATTGCATAAATTATTTGTACAAAACTCTCCTTTAAAATTTTCAAAAATGGTGATGTGTTGCTCCAGTGAAACACCTAAAAGGTTAATAATTGTGAGATTTTCTCTGTCTTTCCCTGTGTAACATGTCCCTTCTGAAAGCTTAGTGCAGATTTGTTCTAATTCTCTATACTTAATTTGTCAGATCTTTTGCTTGTTGTTTGGTTTATTTTAGGCTAAGCTAGGGGTTAACTTCTTACAGAGTTTCATTAAAAAGCAGCTGGGTTCTTTCTGAGGACAAGTGGAAAAACGTTTTGCCCAAGACTTAAAAAAATTACCCCAAATTGTGATTTTTCTCCTCCCCTCCCTCAACACTGTTATTTTCAGGTTTGAAATATTCAGACTTGAAATCTGGCAGAGGTTTGTCCCTGAGTTTCAGATGTGGTGTTCCACAGTTCAACAGTGATTTCTTTGCGTTTGGCTGACTTGTAAGGTTTTAAACAATAATGCTTTACACTTGTGCAAAGATTTATGTTAAACAGTAAAATTAATGTTCTAACAACGCTCAAGTGGTACATTGTATATGCGTGCATCAAGTATAAATGTAGTGAAAATTTCCACTAAAAGCCATTTTTGCAGCAACTTGCTGGATTTGCATGTATTTAAAAAAAAAAAAAAAAAAAAGGTGAAGGGAAAGGTTTTCAAGGAACAGGGATCTGGACTGTAATTGACAATATGCATGTGGATGAAATACACTGAAGGGTAACTTGTGGCCTCAGTAATTAGGAGTTATGAAAATTCTGTCTGATTACAGAATTGTTGCACATGGAATTATAGTATCAATGGTATTAGCATTTGTAACTGCAGTAAACCTTTGAATGCTAGTCAATCAGCAAAAAATAATTATTTTTGAAAACAACAAAATGAGGGTGAAATTCAAGAGAAAAATAAGTATTGATGTAGATCAAAATTTGCTCTTGCAGTATGGAAGTAGATTCAGTTTGCGTTCCAAATGATCTCTTGAAGCTTAGCAATGCAAGAATTAATTGCTAAAACTAACCAATTTTGATATAAGAAGTCAGACTAGATAATTACATTCACCTCTAACCTTAGTGGAAGGAATTAAGAAATCCTAAGGATGAGATCAATTAAGGACAAGAAAATGAAAATTGTTTTATAGGCATTCACATATTCTTTTTTGTTGATTTATGTCCTTAAAAAATGTTAAGAAACAGTATTTGAAAGGTTGTTCTGTATGTAGGGATGGAAAACGTAATCATAAGGGATCTTGAAATTTTCCTCACTGAGATGTATCGAATACCTGATTCCGAAAACTATCAAATAGCCTCTTGTGGGTTTTTTTTTTTTTTTTTTTTATCTGTTTGTTTTTCCCCTCTCTCTCCACAAAATCCCGGTATCATAACCAGAGTTACTCCTAGTGTTCAGTGCCCTTCTTTGCTGTTGCTGGGGTGATTGCCATTGCCTCGACTAGCTGTGATTTTAGGCACTTGGGTAAATTTTGCATAATGTCATGGGATATTTGTGATTATAGCATGCTTTATGCCCAAGACTATAAAACAAAGTAAACTTGTATTGCGAGAGTTTGGGCTCATAACTGAACAAACTTACTTTGGTTGAATTTATATTTTAACTGCCTTCCCCAAATTTTGTTGCTGCTACCAGCTGAGTTGCATACTTTTGTGACTGACATTTATTGAGAGTATGCTGTCTAATCTGTCACTCCAAATGTAGCTGTAAGATATTGCCAGCATGAAAATTTATGGTTAGAATAGTAGCACCCATTATTAATCTCTAACTAAGCCTGACATAGTACAGATGTAGTCATTCGCTACAAAAATATTCCCTCTTCCTGAGGCCAGTAGTGAGATAATTATCTTGGGACATAGAGGATTTTATTGCCAAATAATTCCAGAGGATGAAAGTCAAGCAGCAAACGCTAAGTATTTTACTAACTTAGGGACATGGGTGTTGGGCTTTTTACAAGAACTAGACAGAGCAAGAAATTAGTATATGGGAATACGTCCCTGTTGTGGATGAACACAGGGAAGCTCCTGTGAAACTTCTCCTCCAGACGGAGGTGTCGAAGCCTTAAGGCTACATTAGAATTCCCCGGGATTGGGACCCCCATGGGCTTAACTAGGCAGGAGGGGAAGGTGATCTTCCTAGGAAGTAGTGCTGCTACGAGGCCTTTCAGTGCTATGACTAAGGCCTCTGCTTTTAAGAAGATCAGGAGAAAGGGTAAAAGTGAAGAAGATAAAAACAGGAGGATGAGCTTTTAAAAAAAAAAAAAAAAAAAAAAACACGAAATGGGAAAAGGAGAGCTGGAAAGCTCAAGGTGGCA
The DNA here is from genome assembly GCF_059628265.1 of Tinamus guttatus. Taxonomy (NCBI): domain Eukaryota; kingdom Metazoa; phylum Chordata; class Aves; order Tinamiformes; family Tinamidae; genus Tinamus; species Tinamus guttatus. The sequence continues at coordinate 7,633,955 of NW_028288848.1, forward strand.
GAACAAGAGGCGACCACAGAATGTCTGTATCCCCATGATGGGTCAGTATGGGTGCTAGCACAGCAGGGAGGGAAGGTACCAATACCAGACAGGTGCCCAGAGAGAAGGAAAAATTGCTCTGAAGCTCTCTGACCCTCAGGCATGTGGCAGGACTCAAGTCAGATGCCTAGGCCGGGCCCAGGGACTGATGAGAGGAAATCCGGGTGCAGATGGTTACTTGCTGTTCCTCGTTCCTGGCCAGAGCATTGCCAATGCCGGGCTACCCGGTAAGGAAGTAGTTTCCATTGCTCGGAGATCGCCTGTCTCATAGGCGCTGCAGGGCTGGGGTTGGACGGCCCATGCCACAGGGGGGCTGAGAAAAAGTGATTTGGAATTGTACGAGCCAAAAAAAAAAAAAAAAGTGAAAAATGCTAATCCCTGTGCAGGGCAACCCTTGCTCTGTGATTTTATCCATTGCAATACTTTTCCTTTGCAAAACTATGCCAGAGGTCTAATGACATGTAACTTAATCCGCCCTTCCGTCCCTAATACCAGATTGGGAAATTTGCTGATGCCTGCCTGCCTGCTCTCCAAAATCTGTGCTTTTTACCAGGTGCTGATGGTTCTGTGGTGGAAAAGGAAAAATAAAGAAACCCCTGAAAAACCAAAAGAGTCGTTCTGACCACAGGGGGAAATGACATGGAAGAAAAAGGCAGTAAAAAGCTCTTCCCTTTTCAAGAGAAAATAAGAGTATAGGAGGTAACAATGTTACCGGAGCTTGTAAGATGTGCCCTAATATTATGGCTACCTAGAAAGATGTTTCGCGCTTTGAAATTCAGCCAGCTGTAGCAGGACTGGGGTAACTTCTGTGCCAGGAGAAAGCCATAAAGCCATCTGTGCATCCTTAAAACAGTGGTAGTTGCTGGAGAATCCTCCTGAAGCTGTAATTATTCTAGCTTGACCTAAAGAAACTCAGTGCTGAATTTTTATATTTGAACTTTTGACTGTATGTGTGAGGGGAGGGTTGCTTTTTGCTTCCTTAATCCTTTTTCACTTTTTTTCCCTTGCAGCAGTTAGGCAGGCATTCAGGGTGCTCCTCATGCATAGGTTAGCGATTGTAGAGATGTGTATGACTAAGGTATGTGACTTCATCCTTTGCTGGGCCAAGAAAATGCAGAAATAGTGAAGTAGGAAATGGGCAAGTAGGAAATTAGTGAATACAAGTTACAGCAGAAACACCGATTCTCTCCTGCCCTACTTGTTCAGGGCAGGCTTTTCAGCAGTTGTGCGGCAGTGTTTAAAAAAAAGATTCCTATCTCCTGTAAAATGGGAGTCAGTTAAGAAAAGAGTAAAGGATCTTCTCTCATCTCCTTTTCCTTTCTTTAAGAGTTCTGGCTATTGAACTGTAACACCAGCCACATGTGCATTAAAACTATAAAGTCCTTATGAATCTTTAATGAGGAAATGTTCATGCGCGTACCAAGTAGATGTTTTTCACTGAGGCACCTCAGTTGCCTTTAGTTTTGTTTCCCTCCCCATCCTCCTGACACCTCAAGGGCTCTGTTCTGCATTCCTTGCACATCTTGCTGCCTTGGGAAGGACTCTTCGCTCACGTCGTTTAAGACAGATCACCTCCTTCCTATCCCTAAAAGCCCCTCGTAACCCAACCAGAGTCCCTTTTACATCCCATTTTATTCCAGAATGCCCATAAAGAGTTTGTCTCTTGCTTATTCACTGTGATTTTTCAGGAACAGCTCTAAAAGACGTGTTGGAAGTGCAAGATAAAGTAACGTTTGAGCAAGCACCCAGTTCTGTGTTGCACCACAGTCGTATTATAATGTTGCATTATATTTGCTGCTGTAATGAGGGAGTGGAAAAAAGAAAAAGCAGGCCTGGGTTCAGGGCAGGCAAAAGCAATGAGCCCAGTCACATCTTGAGAGGTCACCGAGATAGCAGCGGCAAGGCTGTTTCCTGTTGACTCCACATGCAACCACAGTTAACGGCTTCATTGTTTTGGTTCAATATTGGAAATAATAAAGGTCAATGCCATTAAAAATAGCATAGGGTAAAGAGCTGAACTTGCAGGAAAGCCTCTAAAGCTAGTAAAAGTAATTTAATTGTGAGTTACTTAGCTTAATGAAAAGAATATCTGTTCTGCTTACCGGGTTAACTGCTGAGTGCAGTCAGCAACTGCAGGACTGTGTAAAATCACATCCTTTTTATTAATTTATTTTTCTCAGGGAGGTGGTTCATGCTTCATAGTGTATGCTTCAAAAAGTTATTCACCTTAAACTTGTTTCCATCCTTAAGGAAAGGAAACTGGATAGTGAAGAGCGAAAATAATACACTTGGAATGTCCAAAGAGCAAAACTTATAAACATGGTGCTTTAAAGTTCTCATTTCTGGTATAGCAAAGGCATATAGCATGAGAGCAGAGGAGGAATGGACAATGCTTATTTAGTGTTTTAGTGATTTTTGTGGGGATTCAGATTGTAGTAATAGCTTGTCTACCTGAGCCCTGCTATAAAGATTGGATAACACCGAATCAGAATATTGGATAACATGAACACAGAATATTTGAGATTGGAAGGAACCTCAGGAGATCATCTAGTCCAGCCCCCCGCTCAAGCAGAGATGCCCAGAGCACATGGCACAGGATCGCATCCAGGCAGATTTTGAGGATCTCCAGAGGAGGAGACACCACAACCTTCCTGGGCAGCCTGTTCCAGTGCTCTGTCACCCTCACAGTAAAGAAGGAAGAACTCTTCCTCACATGGAATTTCCTGTGTTTCAGCTTGTACCTGTTATCCCTTGTCTTGTCACTGGCCACCAATGAGAAGAGTTTGGTCCCATCCTCCCTATGTTCTCCCCTCAGGTACTTATATGTATTGGTCAAATTTCCTTTCAATCTTCTCTTCTCCAGACTAAACAGGCCCAGCTCTTAGTCTTTCCTTGTATGACAAATGCTCCAGTCCCTTAATCATCTTTGTCGCTCTACACTGGACCCGCTCTAGAAGCTTCATGCACCTTTTGTGCTGGGGAGCCCTGAACTGCACACAATACTACAGGTGTGGCCCCAGCAAAGCTGAGTAGAGGGGCAGGATCCCCTCCCTTGACCTCTTGGCAGTGCTTCTCCTGATGCAGGCCAGGATGCCATTGACCTTCTTGGCCATGAGGGCACATTTCTGAGTCATGGTTAGCTTGATCCCTGGGACGAGATAGGTCTTCTCTGAGTAGAGACACCATACGAGTCCAGGAGGCCACACTTATCTCTGTTCTGTGTTTTGCTTTAGAAACTGGGATGACTTAGTGGTAAAGAGCTCGTTAAGACTCTTCCTGATAGTTACTGGTTACCCGCTACTGATGTGCTGAGACAGTTGTGCCCAGTCTCTCTAGATACATATCCATGAGATTTTAATAGTATCAAAGACTGTCCATGTGCTTGTTCTCTTTTCTGTGCCTGGTCTTGTAAGCAGTGATTGAACATGACTGGTGGTGAGCTGTCACTACAAGCACAGCCTGCGTGCTCTGCTTGTGGTGGACCTCTTTCCCCCTGTACATGGAGTCATCCAGCACAGCAAACTGGTGTGTTGCTGTAATAAGGCAGCTGCTGGCACTCCAACTGTCCTTTCTTCTAGGGCCTGAGTGTTTTGTCCATCAACAATGAAAAATTGGGATAAATTGATGTTTGAAACTGATTATTGCTACTGCTAGGTACACAGGCCTGCAGCATGCTTCCTCTACAAGTGCCCAGTCTCTAAAAAAAGGGACACCAGGGACACATATCGTGTTTCTCTAAGCAGCATATTGGGCACATCCACTTTAAAATAGGGTGGGTGATGCACAGGAGCAGCATTTGTCATTTTAAGTATATGCTTGTCTCTAATCAAATCATATTCTTTCTGAAGTTCTGTAATATCTATTGAAGTAATGCTTAGAATTAAGGAAGCAAAAGCTGCGTTTGGTTTGGGATTGTGCTGTTCTGTGGAATCAAGATTAGGTGTCACCTAACACCTAACCAACTTGCAGGAGAGTCAACCTGGAATTGGTACTAATCTTCTAGAGACTATTTCAATTGCCTTGCAGCAATCTGAAAGTCAGGCAACATGAAGAAAACAAGAATCATTTTTTGGCTCCAACCTGCCTTTAGCTGTATTTGGGACAGAGATTTTTTCCCTAATCTTGTCATAATCTGTACCAGTGTGCAGAAATGAAAACATTTAATTTGTTCAGAAGTTTATTTTGCTGATCTTTGTATAAAGCTTGAACTGATAAGGCTTGGATTGGCCAAGATTTAGAGAAACTGGTACTTTGCATGAAGTTCCTGTATTTATCCCTTATCTGTAAAGGGAGAATAAACACATGGAGCTCAGCATGTCACAATACTGACCATAGCTAAACAGCATGACACCACATAGTAATGTATTATGCCAGCTGGAACTGCTGGCAGGCAACTTAATTCAGCCATCAAATTGTATCCGAGGTTAATAGTGGCAATAGCACCGGGCCGTGCAGCTGCTGCTGTCCATGGAAATTTGTCATATGTCAGTAGGTTGCCTTTTAAATGTTTTGAAATGTCAGAGTTTGGTGTGTGACAAACCTTCCTGAGTGCCTATTATGCCAGGTTGTTCACAGAATGTTTTACAAGGTACTGAAATATAATCCAGATTTTCAGTAAAGGCTTAATCTTCCAAGTGGGCCAACATACAGGAATGAGAATTTCCTTTTTGCAGACTTCATTTTCTTTTGCCTAGTGCATATTTGGCCACCCAAGAGATAAAGCAGTTACTGTATAAGTTATAAAAGTAGCTTCACTTACAGGTTTAAGGGGTTTTTCAATTTAATATTTATTTTTGTTACTATGGTCAACAGAAGGTTTTTGCACAGTGTATTCTGATTTTCTCACCTCATCAGACATTAAATGTACAAGCTGTCTGCGCTAAGGATATAAAGCTTGTGAAATCCTTCATTATAGTGTACAATACTTGTAATTCTAAACATTTGCAGCTCGGTGGGTGGCTTTAAATCTGTCTTTTGCTTTCTTGTTAGTTATAAGTCACAGCTACATTGATATTAACTTGTATGATATTAAGCCCTATATTTTGTTGTTCTTGCAGAAAGGTATTTGGATAGTTAACTGACCTAAATAGTTTCTCATCTGTGTATTTGCTCATATTACAGTGCAGTTTTATAAGGTGGAAATTTATTAAAATTTTAATAAGCTCCTCTCTTGAAAAGTAATAAATTCTGTGTGTGTTTTTTTTTTTTTTTTTTTTAAGCTGTATAGTTGTCAAGCTCTGAATTTAAGGAAATAAAATTAGGAATTTTTGAGCACTTGCTTAAATGCTCAAAACAATGAGTAAATGGCGTTCTTATGGTTATATTCCATAAATTTTGATTAGATGAACTTTAAGAATGTCTGGTTAAAACTTTGTTGCACATACACATTACCTGTAGTTAAAAGAATTTAATATTACTTAATTAACATACGCAATATGTGGGAATGTTCCTTTAATATATTTATAATAATGGCTCTAGGTATTTAGTAAGTTCTTGTATAGATTACCTCTAAAATGCACTCATCTACCATTCCCCTTTTCTGGCTTCCTAAAAGAAACAAGATTTCCATTGAGAAAGATTACTGTTCATTATGGTAATTATGTAGATAAAGCACTTTCCAGAAATACATACTCTCAACAGGGTATTTTTTGTTTTGTTTTGTTTTGTTTTTGCGAACACTTTATCTCAAGGAAACTCACCAAACTTTCTTTAATTGCACTTCTAGTCTAATTTACATCAGCTATTGTGGAAGATGTGCACTTGCAAGCAAAGCCAAAGAACCTCCTGAGAGGTTCTGCATGTCCTGAGAATAACTGAAGCAGCTGGGAAATGCTTGGGCAAGAACACGTTGGATAAATGAGTATTTATGAGTAAATTGTTTAAAATCTTGGTGGATTTATAATTGGAAAGGGGGAAATCAACCAGTATTACTACATATACTGAAGAAGTTACCAGGTTCAGATATATTTTGCACTTTAGGATCTTCCAGCCAGTGTCCTATTGTTTTACTAGTCAATCTCAATTTGGATGCAATAGAAACAGAATCTTTCCTAAATTAGGATAAAGGAAGAAATCTGCAAGGAGAACTTCAGACTTGAACATGTTAACAAATGAAGAATTACCCCTCCCATTTTTCTGCAAAGCCATTAAAAAAAGGTGGAGAAATGGAGCTTCTGCTAGGGAAAAAAAAAAAAAAAAAAACACTTCATCTTATTTATAACTCTTTTGTTTTAATGCTAAATATAGATACTGCTTAATTCCCTTGGGGAATATTTTTCTGTTCATACACTGAAGAACAGTGTAGCAATCCCATTAGTTTTGATTTGTATTAATGTTGTGAATCTCAAAATGCTTCAAACGTAGTTAAGTTTATAGAGATGATCTTGCTTATATAAGTTTACATATTATTTTTAATATTTTATGTGGGGAAACAGATTGATTTCTATGCTCATTTTCTCAATGTTATGAAATCTGTCATGTTCTTTTCCCTAAAGAAACAATTCTTTTGCTGTGTTGATGTATTTCCATCCCCTGAGAAAACTGCCTCTACTTTAAAAAAAAAAATAAAATAAAAAAAAAATAAATCTAAAAATCTACTTAGGGCAAATGATTAGTGCTTTGCAAAAAGCCTGTGTAGAATAAAAGACATCAAATATTCAAATGTTGCTCCAAGTTATACTCCTTGTTACTGTATTGAGACAGTATAATATTTTAGCCATCATGGTAAGATAATTGTGCACCCCAGTCACTGGACTATGTTTTATGTATAATGGAAACTGGTGCTTTTAACATAAAAGATACTCTGCTTCCAGGATTTTCAAAAAGTGCCAATCCAGACCAATCCCGTGAATATTTAAGTAGATGAGAAAATACTTCTTTATGCCCATTTTAACTATTTTCATGAGATTTTTGTCAATTAAACTCTTCTTTCATTCCTTTGGATTCTTGTGTGTTTTTGGGTGTTTTTTTTTTTTTTTTTTTTTTTTTTTTTTTTTTGCTGATCTCTGAAAATGCTCCTTTAAGCAAGGACAGATTTTGTTTATTCATTTTGTTTTTGTGCAACGTGTGCACAGAGTTCAGATAATATGTTTGGTGTGGAGCAAAGACTGAGCTAATAATGTGGGCCGGATCTCTGCAGAAACTGTGTCCTCAGAAATATGATTAGATCTGATAAACTTTCGGCAGAGTGACAGCCGAAAATAAACACACATCGAGATGAGTTCAGTACAGCATGTGTGCTGCTCTTTCTATCTGAAAGGCAGAGTTTTGGGAAGAATGGTGCAAAATCATCTGACTTGAAGGAATTACTGCTCTATATTAGCCTACACATTAACTTTCCTACTGTGTAGATTCTGTGTTCCCCTTGGCTCGGATTAGAGTGATTGTTCCCCACCTAGTGATCCACACAGGTCAGTTGGATGTTCATAACTAAGGCTAAGATGTGGTAACCTGCTAACACTCACCTTTTCTTAGAAGCGATGTTACTTGACAGCCTTTCCTTGGGACACACTGTAGTGAATGCTTGCTCAAGAAATCTCAGATAGAAATAAAATTATGCTTGATCTCTAAAATATTTCATATTTTGCCTATCTCGTTTTTCATGTAAAATGGAATTTCTAGTGTTTTCATAAGCTTTTATTCAGTTTGTAGATTTTACTGCTAATGATCTGAATCAAGGTTGAAACTTAAGTGTAATGATTTAAGGGTTGCTGTTTCCTTCATTATAGCAGCTGATTAATTCAAGATAACCATCATCTTCAATATTCCTTATGGTCTATAGTTTTTTAACTTGGTTGACCCAAGGCTGATGAGGAGAGCAGGTTGATTACTAGTCAAGGAGCAGAATTGTGGGATTTTGTGTATGTGTGTGCTTGCCTGTGCATGTGTGTTACACTTGTAGCATGTAGCGTGTAAAAGAGTATACACACAGCAGTGAAGCAGTGAAATGGTAGAGGTGCGTGACTAAGTGCTCTCTTAAAAAGCTACTCTGAGTCAGTGAGAAATACATTTAATGGGAAGAGACCTTAGAGTGGTGCTCATCATGTCAGTGCACACTTGAGTGCTCTGATGGCAGCTATCATTGTATCTGTATGTTTATAATTGCTTTAACAGTCTTATTTTTTGTCATTCACCAACACAGTCATCTAGAGCTACTTAGTATGTCATGTTTCTCACTGTGGCAAGACAAATTTTGTATTTTTAGCAAGAGGTTGGGTTTACATGGAATGTGTATACAAATATACATAGAAGGTATATCCAAATTTCATATTTTTAATAGGAAGGTAGGAATGCATAGCATGTTAATGAAGAAAGTGTGAAGGAAAAAGTCTCTATAGTTCAGAAAATGCAAAATGTCACAAAAGATCTCTTAGACTGATTCGTATTTACTGACATTAATCACTTAATGTGGACTTTGTACACCAGTCCCTTATAACAGCAGATATAAATAGATGATGCTCACTTTATGACAATATAGAATATTTCAGACTGATCCCAAAGCAGCCTTTAAGGTAATATTCTGAGCTAGTAATATGTAGGTGTTCTAAAAGTGTCTGATCAAGATCACTCTGGGGGTTTGAATATACCTCTAAACGGGCTTATTTATTTGTAACTATAAAATATTTGCAGGTCTAGAGGTACTGGAAGGCAATACAAGCAGACATAGACTGAAAGGCTGTTTATACCCAAACTGCCCTACTGCTAACAGATAGTGGCTATTTTAGAGTAGCTTTCTACAAGGATATATTTTCTTTGTATTTGTTTGGAAGAGACTTTCAAGTCACAAGCAATCATTTTAATGTCTTTCATCTTCTTGTTTTCTTTTTTTAATATTCAAGTTACCTTCCTATCTTGATTTGGGCTGCATGGTTTTTTGAGCCTATTGTTTACTCTCCATTTATCAGTCCGTATTATTTGCTGCTTCTGCTATTTTAGTATAATTGCTTGAATTCTCATCTTTTTCACCATGCTTCAGACTTTGTCATCACACTGATTTAACTCATTAACAGTTGACAGCCTGATTCTGAGTAATTTTGCTTCCCTCCCCAAACATATTGCTATTTCTGCAACTCCTCCTTTGCTCCCAGCCCACTCCTCTTTTTGACATTTGCAGTTAACATTCACTTTTTGTAATTCTTTTATACCTGTATGTTTCCAGACAAACTGAATGGCAGTTGCTAGTTAGCTCATTTGTAGCCTTCCCTATGAGAGTTTTAAATGTTTTATGCATCACAGCTTTAGCAGCCTTCGGGTAACATGAAAATGTAGAACTATAGAAGCAGTTTATGTAATTTATATTTGTTGCTTTTCTAAAATTTTGACTAATTACAAGTTGTTCCACCCACATATATTTTCATCCATTCCACACATCTGAAAATTATTATTTATAACTTGCCACTGAATGTGCTTATGTCTAAACAAAAAACAAAACAAACAAAAATTGGAAATTCGCTCCTCTTATAAATACAGCAGAGGTAAAAAGGTCAAGAGTAAGGACAGTGTTGCTTCCTGCACTGAATACCATGGATGTCTTGGATTTGTCTGTCACGTTCAGCCATAGCTGAATCTCTTTACCAGCCTCTGATTCTGAATCACTGTTATTGTAGCGTCTTCAATGTGCCAGTTAGCTTGGTGCATTGAGGCTATTTACAGAAGACCAAGAAATATTCTTTATAATATTTTAGCAACTTTTTTATATTGAAAAGCCTGGCCTAAACTAATTGTTACGCTATTAAATCATACCTTAGGATAGAAGATTATGTCCACATCAAAACACAGAAACAGCATGCAGGTAGAAAACAATATTAATAAAAATGTGTAAATGCCTGCGAACAGGCTTGTAGACAATACTAGAATGATAGGTTAGATGTGCCACGTATCCACTCTTTATTTGTCTGCTAAAAGTTTTGTGATGAACTTGGTAATTATTTAAATATATTTATAAAGACAATTTAGGAAATATGTTTATAAAAATGACTTAGGATCAGTGCTTTATAGAATACTATGTTTTGTTTTGTATTAATATTTTTGTATTTGTGATGTGATCCTGTTTAAAAACAAAATACCAAACCAAACAACTCTAATGTCCGTGACTAAAAGTAGTACTTAAAGGCAACAATTCATTTGGAGCTCAGCTAATGTGATTAAGGCATAAAAAAAAAATCTATTAAATTATCTTTGCTACTAAGTAATAGACATGGTTTGATTAGCCAGAACTGAGAACATCTGTACAAATTGTGGAGGTCTGCGGGATGTGACCCTGTCTTTCATGCAAGCCTACAAAAATGTCTGCAACCACAATACTTCAAATACTTTAGGTACTTTTTCATTAGTTTTACTGAGGAAAACACTCACCAAATATTCAGTGAATGTATATCAAACTTGCTATGTAAATTTTCAGCTTTTCATTGTGGAAGAACCCATTCAGCTCTTCAAAATTCAGCAGAACTGAGTGGCAGTGCAGGAGGCAGGAATAACTGTTCTCATTTCCTGGTGTGGATCTTAGTTTCAGCTGATTGCTTCCTGCAAGTTTTGCAGGATTTTACTCTTCAGTTGTTAACTGTTACTCATCTAGGATGATGCTGATGTACCTCCCTATCATGCAATATTCTAGAAGAGAAGTGCAAACCTTAAACTACGCTTCCCCATGCAGAACTACCCAAAGGAGCCGCAGAGAAAACCACTTTTCAGTCATGAAACCTTGCTAAGGTTGTGGACGCAATAGGATGACTATGGTTGCTTAGCTCAAAGATGAAAAGTTGACAATTAAGACATTTTGATATGTCACTTTTATAGTTTCTTGTCAATCAATATTTAGTCTCTTCTAACTAGCTCAGTTTAGAATATATTGTGATATTGCCAGTATCTTCGACCGGAAAAGTCTGCTGCTTCACTATTTGTGCAAACCTTTGATGCGTGTAGAGGATTTTACTCCTCTCCTTAATGCTGGTGGTGGTGAGGGCTGAGGGGATTGTATAGAGAAAAGCTACACAGCTTTGTGTGATTAGAAAAATAGCTACTGTCTTTTGATCCCTGGCCTAGTAATGCTGCAGAGAACAGTCACTGCACGCATACAAGTGTGCCATGTAAAAGGCTTATTGATTAAAGTAGAAATAGATCGAGTCTCCTTCCTTTTCCGTTTTGGTTGATTGGAAAGAAACAATGAAAGTTGCCTTTATGCCAGTAGGTTTATTTTAATTGGATCAATTTAATCAGTGTAAAAGTGGATTCAGTTAATGGTGACAGTCTCTCACTCTCAGTGGAGGGCCAATTTCTGCCAGAGAAGACAGCAGTATAGAATTTACAGCATCTCTGCACCTTTTCTAGAATAAAAAAAGGTATATGTAGTTGATCACATTTTCTATGTATTTGTATACTGTTGGATTTTTTTTTACTCAGTCTTTTTAAGCAGTAATTTTAAATACTTGAAAAATAAAAGGTCATGTTGTCCCTTCATAGTGGTTTGATTAACTGGCCTCTAGCAATTTGTTTCCTGGACATTGCTGCTGCCCGATTGAGGCACTGAACCTTACTCTTTCCAATAAAAACATCTGAATTAAACAAAGATCACTTGCTGCCCTTTAATTACTGTGATGAGCTTCTTTACTTGTCCTTTTAGGTCACCATAAAAAATGCTACAGGGCTGCTGTTTAAATGCACGTGTTTGCTCTTATACAGTGAGGCATGAGAGCTTTTTGATTTTGAGATGTCTGCAAGGACAAATACTTGAAAAGACTCTCTGAATTTTTTAAGAGTTTTTGAGCTGGGTAGTATATCAACTATACCATGTATCTGTAGATCCCGGATCTGAAAACTTGTGTTTTTGCTTCTTTTTTGTTTTATATAAGATGTGATTCGATTGAGAACATTCATAAAGTGTTTTCAGGAGTGTCAGCTAGTAGGTAAGCCTACTGTCATCATACTGAACTGCTGTCAGGCTGCTGGTTAATCATTTCTCACTTTAAGCAAGTATTTACAAATCTAAACAATATTTTATTTATTTTCCATTGTTATGGTTTCATTTAGATTCAATAACAGCTTCCATGGCATATCCAAATGCGTTATAGGGCTTTATCAGAGAGAAACAGATTTTGGCAGATGCTTATCTAGCAATTCTTTCCCTCTATATTCTGTTACCCAGCAAGTTAGATCTACTCAGTTTCATGTTAAACTATAAATAGTCTGCAATGAAGTTTTTGATAGATTATAAACAAACTTGCAAATTATAAATTTTGTAATAACTTTGGAGACTTAAAATAAATTCAGTGCTATACTCCTGCTGCTCGAAAAAATGCTAGAGAATCTACTGTGAGGTATTACCACAGTTTTCTTTAACCAAAAACAAACTAACAGACAAACAAAAAACCTCTTCCTCCTCCTCCTCATCTCTTCCTCCTCCTCCTCATCTCTTCCTCCTCCTCCTCATCTCTTCCTCCTCCTCCTCATCTCTTCCTCCTCCTCCTCATCTCTTCCTCCTCCTCCTCATCTCTTCCTCCTCCTCCTCATCTGTTGTCATGAGCATCCACCGCTGCCCAGGGCTGGCTAGAGGATTCCTGGCTGGATTTGTAGTGTCCACCTTCACACGTGACTGCGTGGGAAGGCTGAGTGCTCCTCAAGGCTGGGAGAGCAGCTGTGCCAGGCACATGCCATTGGGCCATTGGAGGTTGAACCAAGAGTGCCATAGCAGTAGCAAGGCTCTCCCTGACAAATCTAATAATATCTTTTGGAAAACTGTGACTGATGTGCCAAATGCAATATACTGTAAATATGAGATTCCAGCTACTCCATCCTCTTCCATTTTGCAAATGTCCCTGTTACTCATGAAGAGAATGAAAATAAATGAAAATAGAGTGAAAGAAATTGCAGTTCTAAAGGAGCACATTCATCTGAAAGCAGCAGGCTTGACTGTTCAAGAAAGAAACATAAATAAATGATCTATAATGAACAACTATGCAAAAATAATGCTATCGTTTTAGAAGTTTTCCATACTCTGCACAGTTGGGGATTTGTTTTTTTTTCCATTTTCATGCTGAAATGAACAATTATCAGATTTGATACAATGTTTTAAATGCAGTTGACAGTTTGTCTGGCCCACTTCATAGAAAACTCATACGTCATTAATATGGGATTTTCATGCACTTGGAAAAATGCATCGTGCGTTTTTCCAGCAGAAGGCAAACTCTTTAGTATGTACAATATGTTCATTAAATACGTTTCCTGGTTTATACAAGTGCTCATATCTCCATTATTCATTCAGACAGAAACTAATAGAAAATGTGGTACATCTCCTGTAGCACACCAAACTAAACAAATAAACAAACAAAATATAATTTTCCTGAAGAAAAATTAAATTCTGTTCACTTAAAAAGTTATGACACATTTTTGATGTTTGAAATGTCCTCTAATTTTTGATGCAAGTTAGTGACGTTAGTCCCACATATGTTTCAGAAACTGAGGTTTGTTATTTTGCAATTGAAACGATTTTTTTTCTTTTTAAAAATATAAATAAATTGAAACTTTTGGGGCAGAGACTTCTTGGACGTTTGGGAGAGGAGAGGTGTTGGGAATGACAGGGGTTTGCTCACTCTTTGCAGTGCGTGAGATAAGTGACTTGGAGCTGTTTCCTGTTCGGTGTCCAAACTGGTCTGACGCAGGTAGCTTTTATTTATACATACAAAAAGCAAAACATCTGATGATTCAAACTGATGAGCTATTTGTCTAGGACATGGGGAAGTACCAGATTCAAGTGTTTCTCTGTATTAAGCAAAGATGGGTCTTCCCTATGCCAAGGCATGCTCTGCCTGCTGGGCTGTCAGCTGGACTTTACGCCTTTTTTTTTTTTTTTTCTTCTTCTTCTTCTTCTTCTTCTTCCCCAAAACCATTGGATTTCTTTCTCACACAGAAAGAGAAAATAATACCAAGCCTGCAGTTCTCATGAAATAACAATGTTTTTTTTGACCTTTCCTGTTATTACCGAGTTTCTCTAGCGCTACCCTAAAACCTTTCTTTAATACATGCCTACAGGGATATGATTTTTATTACAATAGGGACACTTGGTTTCATACTCACAGAAACACTGGAATGCTATTTTTTGAGATATTCCTTTAAGTCTTTGGGGAGTAATGGGATTTTGATCTTTCTGCACAACTGTAGAAAGATGCCTGTCTTTTTGAGGGAGATTTCTCCATCCCACTTGTAGGAAGTACTGCTGTAGTCTCTGTATGTTAGAATTTGTTCTGGGAAGATCTGAAAAGGTCCAAGTGACTGAGGCAGCAGAGTAGAGTTCCTGGATGCAGGGGAAAATCCGCAGGGAACCAGCTCATAAGGGTACTGCATCCCAAAGACTGTGCGGATCACGTGCATCCACTCTGTCACTGGAAGTCTCTTACACTTGTTAAAGCATACTTCCTTTAAAGTACAAGGGAATATATGAGCTTTCTTGAAAAATCTCTTTTCAGAAAGCCGTACATTATCTCTGGGCATGGATTTCTCACTTTTTTTTTTTTTTTTTCTCCTCTCCCGTTTTAGGGGATATAACCAGGTAAGTGGAGAGACTCATTGTGAAATGCAGCTTTAAAATAACACTCCATTTTGTCGTTCCATTATGCATATCTGCTGTCAATAGTTTATTTTTTTAATGTGAGTTTCTTAAAAGTTTGGAAGAAGTTTTCAAAATCCTGATACTTTAATGGAGGTTGTAGATGAAATATAATCCTCATCTATTCATAACCAGTCAGAAATAAACAATTTTTTCAAGCCATTAGAGCATGCAGAGAGAAAGTTCATGAACCAATCATTTGGGACTTTTGGCAGACCATACGGAACTTTTCTAACAGCTATTTATAAGGTCCTAATGTGTTTATTTTCACAATAAATCTGACTTATTGCTGAATGTGTTGGTTTCATAGTAAAATAAACACTGAAGATTACAAACATAACCTTTTGTAAAATCTTCTGAAAGTCCAAAGCTTAATTTAATAAATGTGGTGCCCTCTATATTGCCTGGGAAATGAATGCCAGCTCCGAAGGGAGAGGGCCCAAGCTTATTGCTTCGAATTACAAAATCAATTATCACCTATTTACATTATATGAGGAACATGTGACTCAATTAAGAATAACTTGATAGATGTAAGTACTAACAAGAGATAAATGATGGAAGGTTTGTGCTGTTGTTGAAGGATTGTATGGAAAAAATACGTTTAGAATGATTATAGTATATAAACTATTTCATTTAAAGATTGTTTAAATTTGTTTGGCTTAATTTTGTAGTTTACTAAGATACGTAAGACCACTAGGCAGTTTCAAAGTGCTCTGAGTGCATTTGCACATAGCTTTCAGTGGTTTACTTGGAAGAATTAAAATCAGTATACCCTAAATCATAATATTTGTGTAATTGCTCCAGTATCATGCCACTTGCCAGGAACAGAGATGAATGTCCTGCTCTACTAAAGGTAATAGTCCTATTAGCCATATTTTTGAATCAGTTTGTCAGCTCAGTTGTATTATAAAATTTTCAGGAAACGCAATTAAAGAATAAGCAATCTATAAAAGAAACTTCTCATTTTATCTTGTATACTCAGAAATTGTGCCTGTTGGGTATGTGGACACTTCATTAGGTGTATAATTCCTGATTCTTTTAGTGAATCTTACTAAGCTCTTGACCTCAGTGATATGTTGCTGTAATAAGACTGCAGGTTAATTACATATTGTGTTAAAGCACTTCCTTCTGACAGCTGTGAGCGCTCTGTTTTGAACCTCATTAGGTCCCCTCTTGTTCTTGCCATGTTGAAATGTATCACTACCAGCTATCAAAGAGACTTTCATGTAGGATTCACAATTTTATATGTCCGTTACTAAATGGAATCGATCTTTTTGTAGTGAAATCCCTTTCTATTTCCACCAAATGCTTTGGCTTTCACATAATGAAAAGTTACTTTATGTAAGTTTTGTTCCGCTTCTTATATGTCCAATTCTGTCGGTGGGAAATGGGCTTCATTATGCTTTGGTGTAATGCTGAGCATCCCGTGGCAGAGACTGCTTTATATAGCATAACATTGTTTCAATATATCATTTATTTTCAAAAGAACTTGAAACGTGGCCATAGAATGTGCTTTATGTGCATGCTTTGTTCTGAGATAGAAGCCTGCAGGATCTCAAACAATTAAAAAGAAGTTGTCATTCCAGTTGCTGAAACGCTAGCGCTTTAGGGATAGCTTGGGAACGGCTCCAAGAGACATGGCTGGGAGGGTGGACCTGGATAGCAGATTGTTTTTAAGAAAACATCCTTCTGAGTGATTTTATGTAAAAGAAGAAAGAGACCATTGAAAACCTTTTAGAATGCTTTGTATTTTTGGAAATGGTTTTTCAAGTTTAGAAAAAAAAAAAATGAACCAGCTGGCCGAAGAATCTTAATACACTACACAGTAGTGATCTGTTTTCTGGGTTATATTATCAACATTTATAAATGCCAGAAAAGTTGGTCTATGCCAGGTTATTCTTTGCAGAAATGGGACAAGCCTTTTTGCTACTGGGAAAGCTGCAAGTTTCTGATATTTCCTCCAGTAATTACTCTTCTGTGGAGATTTTTATGAATATTTTGTCTTCCCAGTAAGTTATTTTAGCCATATTTTTGATTAGTTGAAAGCAGAAAGAGGTTATGACAATAAACATGTTCATCACATTTCCCATTTTTTCTGAAAGTAATTAAAACTTTACTGGCAAGAGCTCACACTGTAGTAGCCCATAAATCTTGCATAGATCCTTAAACAGTGATCTTATAAATAAATCAGGTAAGTAAGAATGAGCAGATTGGCTGCGAAAAATTTTTAATATCACTATTATAAAAGTCTGTATCTAGGCAAATGTTCACAATTTATGGCATTAGCTTAAAATGAACACTACATTAGATCAATCTGGGTAATTTTAATTTGTTTAAATTTTGTTTTAAAAATCTGTTTCCCCTATTACTTTCTCTTGTGTTTCTAATACGTGAAAGAGAACTACTACTTTGTCAGTAACCTTGGTGAGAAACCAAAAGTCCTATGAACTTTCCTGTTCTGATTTCCTTAAGGCAGGGAACATAAGCATCTGTGGTTGATCCCACAAACAACTGTATATGAGCGAGCTTCTGTCCAGTCAATCTATATGTATACGGAGAACAAGAAAAATATGTTAGCATAGTACAAAGGAGCAGCATGTCTGATTGCGACCTTCCAGATTCTTCTGTAAGATAAATATAAATGAGCATTTTTTTTTCCTGGAAATGAGTCACTGAGCCAAAAACATACAAAGCATAAGAATATTTCCAGTTCAAAAACTTATTGATGAAAATTCTGGAATTTCTCTGTGTTTTATTTAATGTAAAAGTAGTTCTGATTTATCAGTTTAGGAAAATGTAGCAATGTTTATTTGTGTCTAGCTCTGTGACTTTAAATGGATAAAGCTGTAAAGGTAAGACCAGTACTACTCTAACCTATCAGCAAATCAAGAACAATGTTTTACTTTAAAATTCTAACTTATTTGCAGTATTATACCTCCCTAAACAAACAAACAAACAAACAAAACATGTTGAAGAAACAGGCAAATTCCAAAGTGAGGAATAAATCCAAGGTATAAATGTGTGTTTGTTTTTCTTATTATTTTCCCCAATATCCTGATAAAAGTCAGACAGTTTAAATTCTGTACTGAAATTCTTGCCCAATTCAACTTGTACTCTCCTAGAATCTACTGGAGTGTGGAAATCATCCTGTTTGTTGCACTTTGCGCTTGCAGGTTTTATGTCAGGGAGTGCTTTCCATCTGTCTATATGTTGTTGTTTTGGATTAGGCACCTGTCATAGATTCACAGTTGAAATTACTATTTAGAATTAGCTCTACTTTTCATGAGACTAGAGTGTCCTTTAAAAAGGAAGAAAAAAAAAAAGCCCTCACTTATCTACTTTTTCAACACTCACAATTGTTTAATATCAGCAGTCAACAATTCAGCACTTAAAAGCAATAAAATGAATAGTTAAATACGCCATAAACCTTATAGTTCATACATATTAAACAAGTGTATTATCATCAATTATGGAGAAATATGTTCACAGTTGCAAGTAAAACTGCTAAATTTGTCTGATGATGATGACGTCGGCTGGGTTTCAACTTTCAAATTTTGACTTTGGTATCCACAAAGGCTTTTTGAGGCCTGAATAGGAATATTTCCATTAGCAGTTTCATCAGTTGATAGTACTTGTTTCGAAAAATCATTTACATTTTAAGTTCTTTGGAGAAAAAAAAAATAGTAGTAAGATGTTGCCAGAAATAAAGGAAGATACAGCAAATGTACCGGTGAAGAGAATTTGAGCCTGCACCAGAGGTTAGTATGTTACTAACACATTTGTAAACGTTTATTTTTATTTCAGAATGCAGGGGGAAAGTTTGTTTTGTGGTTTCCAATTAGAAATAAGCTTGTTGTTTTGTTATTTTTTTTATATATATACGCACATACATATATATATATATAAAATTTAATAGCATATATTTGCATATGCTTTTTTATTATGCTGACAAATTCTTTTTTTTTTTTTTTTTTTTTTTACTGTTTTGCTTACAGGGTGAGCTTTTTTCTTTAAAAAGTCAACTAGTTGAAGTAATAGGTAGTGTTCCTTTTATTTCATATAGTACTTGGCAATAGGGGCCAAGCTGACTTTCATCAAGTCAATGTCTGTGTCTCAGAACATACCTGCTCAAAAAGAAGAGGTAGTAGTTGAAGGGAGTGAAGAAATCCAGTCCTGTAGGTTGCTCTAGTCAAATCAGGAGGCTGCTGAACAAAATATTCAACAATATTGTTTTCTTTTTCAGGAGAGTTCTCCAGTTAATGAATCTAACTGCATGCAGTGGTGACATTTTTTTTCATTGTGTTTGCAATTCATTTCCTTTGATAAAGCATAATAACTTAAGTATTGAATTTGAATTGTGCATTCATTCTAATTGACATTTAAGAGAAAATGATCTTTATTTTCTTGATGTGAAAAATATTGCACACTGATGGATGAGCATGCAATCTGTGTGAAAAATGTTTTGTTAAATCATTAACACTAGGTTGTTTGTCCGTTGAATCAACGATCTTTTGATGGCAACAGAGAATTCACTGTGATAGTTTTTAATATTCTTCTTTTCCCATTAGTACAAGGAGCAACAGTTTTAAAGCAGTCTCTGTTTCACTTTGATATGAATAGATAAATTGTCAAAGCTGCCAACAAGAATGCTTCCGTATTACGGGGCTATGTTGTAAGCAACACTACATACAGTGTTCTTGCTGGTAAACACAAACTGTGCACATTTAGTGGAGCAGCTCAGTTCTCATCCCTCAGCTGAATGTAATGAGCTGTAACCCTGTGACGAGATTTCACAGAACTGGGTTAGTGTGTGCTGAGTGGGAGACGGATAAGGGATGACGTGTTCTCTGAGCTGCCCTTTCCCACTGCTATCAGCAGAGGCAAAGGGACAAGAGTGGAATATATGCACAGAGCATATTGTTCTGCAGGAAAGCACCATTCGCCAGAATTAACCCATTTTTAGTGCCCTATATGAGAAAGGAAGTGCAAAACATCATATTAGGCTTTATGCTCCATGTGTTTTCTAAATTAAAAAGAATTATTTCTAAGGTATTGCCTGCAGGGTTTCTGAGGAATTAGGGGTATTGCACTGTGCTGTTATTTTTTAAGAGGTTTGACTTGCAAACCTCAAGCACATACTTTAGCTCTCTGCATCGGAAGGGAGCATGTGTCACATTAATTATGCTCACAGCTCCAGTTTGCTACTACTGTCTTGTTTATTTTTGCTTGCTGGTTTGAAGAGAAAGTTGGTTCTCATCATGGCCTATTTCAAAGCATCTGAAATCTGCTAAAAACAAGCTAAACCATAGCCAAATGGGTAGTAAATAATACATAGAGTCCTTATAACCAGAAAATTTAGCAGCTTGCTAGCTGAAGAAGCCACAAGGGTGCAAATCAGCAAAGAGATACAGTAGGCCTAGTGGTTCTCAGCACTAACATGGGCAGCTTTCAGAATGCAACTTGTGTCTGCTCTTTAGAGACTGCAACTCTTTATACAAGGAGCGAGAATTAGGTGTGTAAGAAGAGCATCCAAACGAGCCATGGTGTCAAGGGACAAAGCAGGCAAAAAGACAGACTTGCAAAAGCACTGAAGACTGTCATGTTTCTTTCCTTTCTGGACCTTTGAGATGCAACTTACACTTTTTCTGCAGCCAGCCCTTTTCATAGGCATTACTGATTCAATATTTTCTTTTAAAACCTGAGAAAAGAGAAAGTATTTGTGATTTTGGTCTTTACTCTCCTGCTGGGTAGAATACCTGCTTAGCAAGAGAAATACTCAGGTTTGACCTCCCCAGTATGAGCACATTTTTGTAGACATTAACTACCTCGTAGGAAAGACTTTGGCTGGGATGCAGGTCCAGCTGAGGTGGATCTGTGCCAATATGTCGTCAGGCATTTAAGATTTATGAGACCAGAAAGAAAGAGGAAAAAAAAAAAAAAAAAAGTGAAGCAGTCAAGTGCCGAGGGTATTTCATCAACAAGAAGAAAATGGGTTTTGCTATAAACATCCATTTGACAAAATACAGGGGTACTGTTCAGGAAGACTCCTGTCTGCTGCTTCAGCTCCTGCATGTCCAATTGAGGCAGGAGTCTCCTTAGGTGAGAAAGGCCCAGAAAGTGTCTTCCTCTTCTTTAGCTCTAACCAGTGGGTTTTGTCACAGGAAAGATCGATGGTGACACTTCCCTCTCCCTTAGATAGGCGCTGGGGATGCCAGGCCTGATCTCTGCCTCAGAGGCTGTGTCCTGTATGCCCAGTTAAGCCCATGGGCCTTGGTGTGGTAATGGTTTAGCTGTGAGAGCCACTCTGAGCTTCAGGGACCTGAGGAAGACGTTAGGGAGGAGCCTGCAGCCAGCGAAACGAGTGATGGGGGTTGAGGTGGCGGCAGGTTATCCACCGGGATCCGCTACCTTCCTCCCCTGAAGTTTTTCTTCAGACGGCCTAAGTGCTTTTTGGGATCTAGGCCAATACTTTTACTGTCAAGCTCCTGGTGGCCAGGATACATTACCGTGGTCCTGCGAGGCTTTAAATTGTTGCCATGTTGGATATGCTTTGAGTATTTAAAAGTGCTGAAAATGATTTCTGCCATTCAGCTCAATTGATTTAAGCTATGGTGATGAGGTTCTGCTCTGCAAAGTTTGTACCCAGGTTTGCAGATGTGTTGCTGATATGGCTGATTAAATACAACAAATTTTACAGGGATGAGCATTGGCTACATGAAAATACCTGTATTAAAAAAAAAAAAAAAAACTCCTTCCTCTACAGAATAATGGGCATCGTTTATTGGGTTCTCTGGCAGCTGTTGCTGATGTGTGGAGCTGAGCTATTTTCAGACCTTTTGAAGTCAATTGCAAGCAGTGGTCAAAGGACAAATCCTGAATTTGCCACCAACCTTTGAGCTGCCAAACAGTCACCTGCTCCTGGATAGACTGCTTCCATATTAGAGACTCATAGTCTTTTAGCAGAATGGTCAAATTCTTGTGTTTCATGGATAGTCCTAATGAACTTTAATTCACAATTATTGAAAATTCAAATCAGCATGACACAGTTAGTTGGATTTCAGGTGAGAAACTTTTGAGATAGCTTGGAAAAATGGAAATGATGGCTTGAAACATCATTCTTTTCCCCTTAATAAGTCTCTCTTAAAGGAGGAAAGATTTTAATATCTTTTTGTAAGAGGAGAGACACAGTGGAGTCCAGGGTCAGCTTTCTTGACAAGCGAAATAGCCACTGAGAAGGGTTTGCAGAAGACAGGTTGAGAGCTTTTTGGGATACTGGGCAAATTATTACCAATATTCATTAAATAAGAGAATATTTTAATTAACTAACATGAAACAATTAGTCTTATAGTGCTTTAAAAACTTCTCCTTAGATGAATGTTGTCCTGTGGGCCATGTTATTTATGATGAGAAAAAAAAATACACAAGCTCAGAGTGCATCTTCTATTCATGTATGGAAATGTAATGTTAGTTTGTGGAGGGCTAGGAAAATCGAGTGTGTGGAGGAGTTTCTTTCTTGATGAAAGGCAGGAGACAGTTTGAATATAAGGTCTAATTTGTTTTGACCCATGCTAAACTAATCCTTAAAAATCGTATGTAGTAACATTAATTGAAATGTTTGGAAGAGTTCTCAATACCATAATGATTTACTGGTGGATAGCCATTATCTTCGTGTTTCTTATGTCTCTTATGTAGCGAAGAGATTTTTGCCTTCATACATAGTCATTTTTATTATATTAATTATGCTAATATCTAAGTAGTTCATGGCAGTGCTACAGAAGAGATTAAAATTATTACATTTATTAGTTAAAATGCTATTTGATGGTAATAGCTAAAACTTCCAGTTCAGTAAATCTACTGTCAAGAAATATTAAGAAGCATCATCATTTTTCTTCTTCCTTGGAGGCATATTTAGATTGTATTTTTTAAGTTTAAAAGATAAAAATGGTCAAAAATTGGAGGTATGATGATATATTTATATTAAATATTATCTAGGAAAATGGAAATCTAATGGGGTTATAATGGAAAGAATCTGCAAAATAGTTGTTGGAGGAAGACAAAATGTAGAACGTGGCAGAAAATGACTACTTTTGCTTGAAATTCAGTGGCTAGCAGCTTAAGCAAAAGGAAACAAACTTAGGAAAAATCAGTGATGATTAAAAGTGAATTGTTTTGAAGTGGAGCGAGAGAAAGTTCTATTAGGTAACTGTAGGTAACTTTGCAAATGGCTTTTGATATGATTTTGGAATTAAAAATAAGTCTTTCCTTTGTGCTAAGTCTCTCTGCAATTAAATGCATACTGATTCCTGTAGGTTAGTTCTAGCTGTATTCCTACTTCACAATAATGTATTGATGTACTCATTTAGCTAAAATTCTTAGGTGGAAGTGTATTATACATTTTTTTTGCACACATCAAAGTGTAGATGTGAAACAATGTTTCTTAGCAATTTTTCTTGAACGTGTACTCTTTGGGCATTATTTAAACAATTGTTTTGCAATGTAATTGATTATTTGAATAGTTGTACAAATTAATTGAATGTATACTAGAAATAAATCTGTTATAATTCACTCGTAGATTTGTAATGGCATTATTTATATGTATATGGTAGTGGGGAAAATTATATAACAGAAGTTGTATATAAAAATCCAATATTAGCGGTCAGAAATGACAGAAATCCAAATAAGCTAAGTTGTGAAGTTAATTTATAGGGCTGTTTAACTGATGGACAGGATTTTTTTATTTTATTTTATGTAACACCTGAAGTTTAGCTGTATTTCAGGAAGTAACTTAATTGGATTTATGAGCATCAAGGCTCCTGCTCTCCTTCAGGGTTGCAAGTAGTCCTGTTAGTGTGACGTGCAGCCAGCCATCCCAGCTGCTCGCTATGCTCGTCTGGTGCGTTATGCACTGATGTTATTAAGATAACACTCGAGGTGTCAGCTGCAGTCATCCTTCAAGATATATCGAGTGCAGATTTATAAATGCATGTATTAAAATAGTCACCAGGGAGCACCTTTGCTGCATTTTTTTTTTTTTGGCAGGAAAATAGCTGTATTAGAATTTATCATATATGATCATGCTGAGCCTTGAAGTAAAATGAACTGTTGCTGATGAAGCCCTGGTCTGTATGCTATTAATCAGAAATAAGGATGGGCATTATAACAAGAAATGCAGTCTTTAATTCACTTCTCAAACCAACTGGAAATAAAATAAGCCACTAGGAAACCAGTGTGGCACCAGAAAGGTCAGTTCCAAAGGCAACATCAGGAGAGGATGAGGTTTCAACAAACAAAGGGAATTATTTGCAGGCTAAGGTGGGCAGACCGTGTCTATGGAGGAAGGTCATCACGTGCCAGGGCTGATGGCTCTGGGCACATGATGTGGAGAAAGTTAGAGCAAGGAAGTAATGAAGGAAGGTATGACGGAAGCTGCGCAGAGAAGTTTTATTACCCTGTGTAGTGAGAAAGACTGTGAAAGGAATGTTTATCTAAAAGGCTAAGACATCCCAACAGTATTCACCATTAACTCTCCCTGTAGTGTCCCTCTTTCTCCTGCTTTCTCTTTTTGCCTTCTTCCTTTCCCGTCTTCACCACTTTTTTCCTTTGCTTTCAAGGCTCAAAGACCTGTGTGTGTTCTTATGGCCCACTTGCATGTTATTACTGCTGTGGTGGGTTTTGTTTGTAATAATGTTTTCATATTCTAGTTATAAATAACTTGGACATTTATTTTAGCAAATTAGAAAAATTATTTTAAAAGCTATGACTTTACCTGAAATAGGGAGGGAAAAAAGCAACAAAATGAAGAAGTCATTGTAAAAAACATTTTTCAAGTGAGACCAACAGATATTTGCTTTTTAAAAGGATATACCAAATCTTTGTTATCTTTAATGGGAGAGGTTTGTTTTGAAATAAAGATCCCTCTCATGGCACTTCTGAAGCAGAAGAAAATCCAAAACAATTTTTCCTTGAAAATCTCAAAAATATGCATGTGTGGCTTATAAAGCATGTGTAGGAACTGTGCATTTTTCCTATAGGTCTCCTTACTTTTCAGTCTTCTTTGCTCTGTCATTCATCTATATTTCTTATAAAATTTCAGGAAAAAAATTAAAATTTCTGGCAAGTACTTATGGAAGCAAATGTGCAAGTAAAAAATTTGTGCAGAGAAAATGGTCATGGGAGTCCTTTGGGGTAGTTGGATGGGGAACTCATTAATTTCAGTGTCTGTAGAAGAAGCCCGTTTTACTTGATGCCTTATTGGCACTTGTGCTTGTTTTCTAAATTACTTACACTTGTCTAAGTTGTTTCCAAAGGCAGAGTTGGTATAAACAGAGGCTTCGAGGGAAAGGGTTTCTAGACCACTTTTTACAGAAAATGAATTCCTCAGAGCTAAAGTACTTAGACAATTCTCCCATATTATGCCTTAAACCACTTTTTATTTTGCTTTTGAACACTTACAACTTTACAGGATTTCTATGTAGTTACAGATCCCTCTGCTAGTGGCTGAATAAAAAGGCCGTAATTGTTTTTTGCTTTTCTGGAAAAGCCTTCCTGCTCTTGCTGATGCTAGGCTAAATTCAGGTGTTGTCCCAGCTTGAGCGATCATGAAGTCTGGTTTTGAGTTTATTCATTCCTTGAGATCAGTGAGGGGGCTAAATGAAGCAGTAACAGTGACGGTAATGGAGTGTTCCCGTATCCACGTCCCATCACCAACTAGCAAATGACTGCAGCTCTCAATATTTTTTTATAAGTGACTTCATTTTTGCAATGCTATTTGTAAGATTAATTCTTACGCTTTTAATGAGATCGCACAGAAATGATATATGGGCTGAAAGATATGTCTTTGATATTTGCAATCGAATCATGCTAATTTTTAGAAGTTTTTTATTTCTGTGTTATGAAGTCATTAGGGTGAATAAACATTATAGGAAAGACTATTTTTATTATATCAGTTTACACTGGATAGTGAAGTATCTTATTTTTGGCCCAGAACTCCCGTAAGATTATTTAAGGGTCATCTGCAAAAATGCTTGTCTTTCCATTACGGATAAGGGCGGAATTCTTTCTTCTTTTCTTTGGATGTTCAAGCCATGTAAGAAAATATTTTTCTGAAGTTTGAACTACATTTCAGTAAAGAATTGCTTGTATTGTTCCAAGGCAATAATGGTTCAATAAGAGGAAAGAAGAATCAGGCATTTCCTTAAAAAAAAATCGTTATGTAAAAATGAATCTCCATGGTAGAGTAGTTTGTATATTTTAGAGGTCACCTAGCTAAAACAAACAAAGAAATCCACAAGTTCATTATCCTAATTATTCTGATAATTTAGTGTAAAGTGCTCATCTCCCTGTTTTATTGTGGAAAATGAAGTCGGATACATTTCTGAAAATATAGAATGAATTCCTACCTAATAATCCATATGAAAGATTCTGATTATGTTGTGAAAGAGTGACTCAGAAGTTTGAAATTTGACCATTGAATAGATGCTGCTGGAAATTTCTAATAGGCGACTAGGTGCGGTTCCAGAACATTTCTTATGAAGGAAAAAATGCTGAGGATGCTTTTTGCCCTATTTCTCTGCTTTCTGTGCAAGTCCTTTTGTTCCACATTGGAATTCTGCTCAGAGCTGACTTTGATTATTTATATTCCTACCCCTCAATGGTGGGCTGTGGTCAGAGAGCACATGGCAAGAACCTCCACCTGCATTGCATTGTCTGCTAGGCAGGAGCATACAGAAAAGTCCCAAAGGGTGTGAAAGCCTAAGAAGCCTCTGGCTCTTTGCAGCCACTGATGATTTTTGTGCAGAGCTGCTAGGCACTTGCTGCATCCATGAAAATACAAAAAGATACATGAATAATTACTTATGTTGTGAACTTCATTATTTTGCTGGAAAAGCATAAATGATTTTTTTCTTTATTAGAAACTGCATTTTGGTTTGAACTATCGATAACAAAGTGCTAAACTAGAGGTAGACACTAAGCTTTTTTTTTTTTTTGCATTCTCATTGCAAGTTCTGATTTGTTGATGTTATCTTTACAACTGAACTGAAATGTATGCAGTATAAGTTAATCCTTAAATATGTATGTGCGAGCTAGAAAATGTTATTTTCTGATATATGCCTACAGAGAAATATTAAAAACATTTCTTTGAATGTTTGTCCTACTGGATCAAGGTTTTTTTCTCACTTTTCCTTCTTCGATTTCCTCCTCCAATTAAAAGGCTTTGAATTGGTGTAGTTCTGCAAGCTCTATGCTCTTGCTATGTTATAATAGCATTAGAACGAAAATTCTCTAGCTATCTTGGGGGATTTTGAGTGGGGCTTCTTCACCTCTGTTATATTTCAACTACCATTATTGACGCTTGCTTTAATGTTTTTAGACTTGTTCCTAAATGACAAGAACCTGTTAAGTTACCAAAGGACATGAGTCATCCTCCTTGAGTAAAATAGCATCAGGTTATGCGATGACCTTTCTACTGCTCTACCCATCTTTATACCCATCAATGACAGGTTTGAATCTTCTGATTGTACCTGAAGTAATCCAGATGGTAATGGGTTATGATTTAGGTGAAACTTTTCTAATAAAAGAAAAGCAAGAGGAAAAGCATAATCAAGGAAAACGTTGACATGTTAAAAGCAAAGCAAAGCCTTCTCATCTTCTCACCCCTCATCACTGCCATGTAGTGTTTGTTTCTCTAAGGGCACAATTATTTTCCATATGCCTTTTATGGGAATCTTTTAAATCTAAATTAATCTAAATAAAGATCTGTCTCTCTTAGAACTTCAGTACAATGATAGCTTTTTCTAAATCTGGAAAGCAGATGAAACTTCCTCTTCTATCATTAAAAACAACAAACAACTTTGAGAGCCCAGGAGTTTCATAGGAACATTGTGTGCTTTAGATATCGATGATATTGGATAATGGATAGCAACTAAATCAAGACATCTGCCTGTTTCTCTCTCCAATGTGTAACTAGCAATACACTCACCAGCAGTGCAGATGAAAATATGTTTTCACAATATGCAGAATATCAAAGCATAATAAGCAATGAGTCACAGGCTCCTGTACAGGAAGACATGTTTATAATGTCTTCATGCTTATTTTTCCAATATTGTCTTAATTCTTCTTGTATCCAAGGCAGCTAGTCTTGACAATCAATATTGTGACGTCGGGATATATATTAAATGTGGTCTTTCACCACTGGCTTTGCTGCTTTTCTACCATGATCATAACAAAGTTTTAAACGTGTGTCTTTATTAAGGGTCCTGATTCATTTAATGGGCAAAACTTCCAATTGGTTTAGCTGAAGCATTTTGTATAAGAAAGAAGTGGAAGATGTGATGTTATATATTTTTGTTGTTATTGTTGTTTCATAGTAATATGCAAAATTTGGAAAGCCAGTCGTATTTCACTGGAATTTGGCATCTGTTCAACAACCGCTTGCTCCTTTCAGAGCTTTTTTGGAAAGTTTGCAGCACCATAATGACAGCTTTCTAAACACAGATGTCCTCCTGGTACAACCTATAATTTTTTATGAAAGATGTATCAATGTCAGGAATTTGAATGAAGTACTGGAATTAGTTGAACATTCTTGTTATGAATATGTATTCAGAATATCTGCAGTACGTATAGTGGAAATAGGGGGAAGAGTCTGCAGTGACTGAAGGCATAGACTTTGATATGAAATGCCTAAAATGTCTCCATGTTGTTTTTGATAAATTGGTTCTTTTGTTAATTGGATGTGCATATTTTAATTTTCCTGTAGTAAGTTCTACTATATGAACATATACCATGAACCCTGAATCTCAAGAACACGTTTAGGTAATCAGGGGTTTGGCTGGGGAAGATATTTAAGAGCTGAGTGGCCTGGAGTAACTGTTAAATGTTCTTATAAAGTCCCATTAGTAGCCTCTTTCTCGCATTTCATCTCTATCTCAGCTAAGGAAATACATGTTTCAAGCATAGATTCGCCCTTCTTAAGGCAGCTGTCTTTGTTGAAGTAACTCCTCCGTACTGTCATTAGTAAGGAAAAAGTTAAGGGATTAATGTGCAAGGTGATAAACTGCTTGTGATAGACAGGGAAAGAATTTAAAAGTTTTTACTTGTGGACTGTTATGTGCATGCACATGCAAATTATGTATATGGATGTAGGAAGATAATGCAGAATGTTTATTATATGTAATTTATACAAGTTCAGGCTTGTAAGTGAAGAGGAAACTCTCCTCTAATAACTTATGCTAACATTTCAGATTACTTTTTAATGATAAATCTGCTTCATATTGTTCTGTATCTATTCATATCTAGTTAAGACCAAAGTGCCACGATGTAAGTACATCTAGAAATTTTAATAAAATCAGAGGAAATATAGCATTTCAACAAACATTGTAGTAATTTTTCGTGCCAGCTGTGCAGCCTTGATATAAATGCTGCAGTTGTTTCGGCTTTAGGTAACTTCACGTAACTTCCATCTATCTGTAATTGTAACAGAAGTTTGGTTTTGATTTATTTTCAGGTCATGCCACTATATATATACACCCACACCACTAATGACACATCATTCAGATTCAGAATAGTTATTTTAAAGTTAAAATGCTCTGTCAGAAATAATGCAAAGCCATACATGCTAGTTATAAAGCACTTTTTTCTTTCTTTTCTTTTTTTTTTTTTAAAAAAAAAAAACTTTAGCTGGGTCATGCTATGGTCATTCAATATTGTGATACTGGGGTTCTTCGTCTGACTTTTTCCTTTTTGGGGTGATGATAAAAATCACTTGTGGGGGGCATGTGTGTGTGTGCGTGCGTGCATGTGCGTGGCCCAGTTTGGATCATGCCTTGGATCATGACTTTTTCCAAATCTCAGCAGCAGCTCTTGGGGAAAAATGTAAACATACAACCAAATATTACCCTGGTTTCTTTATTTAGCTCAGTGAAAGTTGTATTTTTTATTTTTACAAAAGAGGTAGGAGGCAAGAAAATATATTCTTCTAGTATAAAAACAAGAATTGTAAGTAATTAACACTTGTGCTCATTTTACTTATTTTCATTACATTTTAGTCTTCAAGAAGGGGCAGGGAAGAAAATATCTACTGTGTTAAACTGGAAGTATAGGAAATCATTTTGGAGTAATACTTCTTATCAAGAAAGTACCAGGATTGTGAGTAGTGTAATCATCTACAATTTTCTGAGACTATCCTTACTAAAATGACCTACCAAATTTAAATGGAATTTAAGACCAGATGACTTAGCTTGTTTGGGACAGTTTAATTGATGGACACTTTTCCCTGAAATGGCTTGGCTTCCACTAGCATTATCCTGGGCTTTTTTATTTGTCTAGACGATAGTTTTGGATTATACTGTTTTTTCCTATGCTGTTATGGGTTATGAGGAAACAGAGCAGAGTTTCCATAAACTAGGACACAGAGGACCAAGACCTTTTGCCTTATGTGGACTGGTGTTAAAATTCACCTGCCAACGATTTCCCACTTATGCTTATTTTATATAGATATACATATATATATATACACATATATATTTGTTGTGAGCTGTTAACACTGTTGGCCGTAAGTGATGATTTAATTGCAACCTTCAAGTGCACTTAGGTGGGTTGGCAGTTAACACAAAATATGTCTAATTGCTCAACAGATTATTGTCAGTTTTCCCTGCCTAAATGTGGCTATTTGCACTGTCTAAACCTCAAAGTGTTTTCTAGCGTAAAGCATGAAATCAGGATAGATCTCAGAGGCTGCATGGGTGGACTAATGCTTAAAAAAAACGTGGAAGTCTACGCCAACAAAGAGTCTCCTTTCCTCCTTTTACATGCTGGCTCATTTCTGCAGGTTCCTCCAACCTGAGTCATTATATATTTAATGTTTTCTGCAAGTAAAATGATGTACATTTCATTTATGAAGATATTGTCTGTTGTGTTGCTTGGAGACATACATATATATATATAGTACTGCTGCCAATACCAAAAAAAAAAAAAAATCTTACAGTTTTTACATTTGTTAATAACAAATGTCATCAGCTGTGATTCTATAAACTCCTGGGACTGTTGGCCAAAACCAGTATGTCGCACAGAAGGGAAGAAAACTGCTGTGACTGGGGTAGGTAACTGGGAAAGGACAGAGTAGCAGCAGGATGACAATTGAGGCCCATAATTCCTTCCTGTTGCCCGCTGGGTCTTCTCACATGCCTTGGCCAGATGGTCCTCAAGAACCTACTGGAGCACAAACTTCCACAGCTCTATTTCAACTGCTGTTGTAACTATGCTTGCTTGGTTTGTGTATGAAGAAGAACACGAGCCTTTGCTTAAAATTACTTATAGACTGTGCAACTTCCTCCTTAATACCTGAATCGCCAGCCAGGTCCTTCCCCAAGCTCTGCCCCTTGCTGGTACTTTTCTTTTTCTCTTCTTTCCCTTATCCTGCTTTTTGCTCTCCCTGATGGCTTTCTCAGACCATGGTGAATTTTAATATTAAAGCCTCTTTGGCTTTGCAGTACTTATATTCTGGAAAGACTCTAAGTATAGCCTTTTGATTGATTGCAGTTTTAAATACATAGTTCTCACTTTTTTTTTTTTTTTTATCCAATAGTGTTAAAAGATCAGTTGAAACATATTCATGATCAAAGTAGCATGTAGACATCAAGCTAAAACAAAGAATAAAGGCTAATCTAAAATCATTGGTCAGGTGATGTGATATGTGATCATCATTGTGAACACAGGCATGAAAACAAAATACAAAATACTTAAAAATGCAGTTCACTAAGATACCAGTTTACTCAAAAATCATTTTGAGTTAAGTAGCTTTCCTGGGTTAATAATAGGCAATGTCAGCTAATGTTCCTTTTCAAAATTCTAGCTGTAACTCTGTTAATAAATTTTCATGTTACCTTTTTCTACAGATATTTCAGCCTTTCCACTTCCTTGCTTTGTGCATATTAAAAAATAATTTATGCAAAAAATTATAATCAACCTTAAGCAGTGTGTTTATGAATGATGGTGTAAGTATGGAAGTGTTCAGTTCTTTGCTGTGTATCATGCCTTGCAGAGTACACAGCATAAAAGTCTTCCCAGGTCAAGGTTTAACACATATGGAACCTAGTTTACATGGAATTTTTTACAACTTAAGTGACTGACTGTCTAGGTTGACTTTTCAAGCTGAGATGATAAGGGCTTTAAGGTTTTTTTCTTTTTTTCTTAACATCAAAATTATAGTCTCATTCTGCTGTATATTGGTCGCTTTGCATTTTTTATATGTAAGATGAAACTTCTTGTACATAGAAGTCAAAATGTCTTATCACCTTCTCAAGGATTTTTAGTGTTGTGTGATGCAAGCTGAAAGCTGAATTTGACCTTCTAAGAGGCTGAGAACTTTGCTAGGCAGAGCACTCATCAAAGACATCACTGAGACAAAGTGCTTTTGACATAACAAATTTTTGGAACAGATCAGCACAAGTGACCAGCAAAATCCAAGGATCTTTATGTATGATTTGGAATCAATTTGACTTTGAAATTCGCATATATCTTACAGTGAACTAAACATTCTGGATTAAACCTTGCCCTACTGAGGGCAGTCACGTTTCAGTAGGACCAAGATTTCACCTCATGCACATTTTATTTGCAGTAAAATAGAAAGTCATAAATAAGGTGACTCATGCTGTTGATGTGTCTGTACTTTGGTTGAATCAAGACGCGCATGAGCTGTAATATACTGGAGCTGGCCAGTCTGAAAAAACAACAGTGATGTTATTGAGCACCAGTCATTCCCTATGAATTGCAAATCGTCAAATGACGAACCCTGACTCTCGGAGAATTTATGGCAGTTCTCTCCTAGACTGCTCATCTAAAGGCATTTCCTCAGTGTTCACATCATGAAGAGCCTTCAGACAATTCAATAGTAAATCTCTGTGGGGACCGAACTGAGAGAAGTGTCGTGGCCCTGAGCACTGCGCCAAGAGCAGATGAGTTTATTAATGCTAGTGAAATCTTCTTTATCTGTGCAACAACTGATCCCCTGGATTGCCACCAAGTGCAAAATGAAACACCTCTCTGCCAAATACGAGAAACTGTGTACATGCCAGGACACAAAACTGACCTGTTTATGCCTCCCATGCCAGCTGCTTTGCATACATTAGTTGGGAATGTGAAGTTTATTAAGTGTAAAGTGCACAGCACAATGAATAAGCAAAGTAACAGGCTCTTGCTTTGCTGACCTAATTATTTTATTCACTCATTGATTAGAACATTTTTTCCTGAGGCAAAAATGGCTGTGAAGCTCATTTTGAAAATTACAAATAGGAAAAGAATTAAAACAAGCAGACTGTTTTTTAACATCTAACCTTAACCCTCTTAGAAAAATATGTTTTCATAAACTGCAAATGATGTAGTGTTTCTGATGTTACTATTTAAAATAAATCCATTGCTTTTACTTAAGACAAAGGTTAAAATTGCATTGCATTTCACACTTTTCATGTATAACAGTAATACAGTATGTAAAAGTGATAATTAATTGCTCCTCCTATTATGTCTCTCTAGAGATCTGAAGAATAACTTAATTAGCACAATTGAGCCAGGGGCCTTTCATGGACTTTCAGAACTGAAGCGCTTGTAAGTATTAATTCTATTTGAATTATCCTGAAAATTGGGTTTGTATCAACATTTCTATCCTTTGGGAGCTCAAATATGCCACCAAGCAATAATAACATAAGGACACAGACTATAGAGAAACGTGCACTGTACTTTCTGAATTTACCGGACCTTTGCTTTTGTTTTATTTCATTTTGGGGGGATATTGCTACTATGTTTAAAATTATCTGTTTGTCTCTAAATGCCCTATAAAGAACATCTAGAAGACTTTAATATATCTATAATTAATAACCTAGGAGACAATGTATTCCTTCAGAAATTAAGCAGAATACAACCTTATGGTTTCCTACATGGAAAACACTATTTTATGTTATAGTATACTAAGCATACTAAGCTTTTTTAGCTATGTTAGGTCTCCTTTTGTCATAGGCTTTATCTGTAAATAAAGCATAATTTCTCAGGAAGAAAAATAACATGTTGAAAAACTGATCTACTGTTCTCTATTAAATTCACTAATAGATTTACTAACAATTAGTCTGTTTTCTTTAAAGAATAATTTTCTAAAGGAACAAGATGTAGGCAGTTTTCTGTTTGCCCGTGGTGCTTGCATGGTGCTCTTTGGAGGTGGCCACTGGCCAGAGTGGCCAGTAGGCATCATACTGCACGGGCTTCCCCATCCCATCTTATAGGTAGCAGTGCTTTCTAATACCATCCAAATGCTTTCAAGTGCATTTGGGTAGCTATGAGATGGTAATGACAAGGTTGGAGTAGCAAACACGTTTTTAATGCAGATATAAAGGTAAGACTGAAAGTTCCCCTCTTGCTGTCCCCGTTAGAGAGATGCCGAGGCAGCGCAGTGTCCGCACGCTCTAATAACACAACCCTGACCTCTGCTGGGAAAACCGGGCTGCCGTGGATGAGCCAGAGCAGACAAAGTCACAAGTCACGGGCAAAAAGTGGGAAGCAAGGGCTAGTGAAGTAGGAATGCTGAGATTTATTGTGCTAGGCTTCAGAAAACCACATTGCTATTACCAACACGTATTGCTGGAAGCAATCTGGAGACGATGGATAGATTAATTATTAGATTGTCACATGTTTGTCATAAAGCGCTGTAGTCTCATAGCAAACGAGACAATCTCTACCCTCCCTCAGGCTTCTGGGGTAGCAGACGGCTGAACAGCAACTAGTGTAAACTCACGCTGAACACAGAGTACAGGAATACTAAACATATTTTACATTTGCTTCCTCTTTTTTTTATCATCATGTGCGAATAATACTGTGAAAAATCAAAGTTAACATGGGGTGGGCAACTGCAGAGATGTGGATATGGTGAGTCGGGTGGCTAAACTGCAGACTGTCAGCATCAACATACGAATGGGATGGAGAACTGATTTTGATCCTTTGTATTGAAGTGGCAAACTGAATTATTTCAAGGGTTTACTCAAAAGTGTATGCACGAACCTGATGAAACATAAAAATTTATGAAGCATTAATATTAAAGCTGTAGTTTATTCAACAGAGGAGTACTTCATACTTCATAACATTAATTTTCCAAGTTCACCGTAGGAAGATAAACATTTTACTTCTGATAAGAATCACGAGCTTTGTACATGAGGAATTGAATTATATTTATATACCATGTTTTAGTTGGGAGGAAGGTTCAGCAAGCTGTCTTTTGTGCTTACTGATGTTTCTTCAGGAAACGTCTTCTATAAGACAGAGATTTCAGCTGCTTTCATACCTCTTCGTATGAAAATAACACTCATTTAAATATATTTTAAGAAAAGATCATATAGCCTTTTGCTTTGTTAAAAAAAAAAATGCAGCTTTACCATGTGTCACATTTGAAAAACTATGTCCTGACTTTGGTGAGTTTAAATGAAGTTTACTTTTGCTACTCAAAGTATACTCCACACAGTGATGAGTTGTCTAGTAAATGTGGAAGTGATGCATTATCCCATTAAGAATCCTAGGAAGTGAGGCATTATCACGTTAAGAATCCTAGATTCCTGTTACAATTTACCTCCTCTTTTGTGGAGGCAGGCAGATGAATTATGTTTGTATTAAACTAACATTTTTAGTTTTTATAGAATGATGTGGCTTCATTAGAAAAACATAAAGATTAATTGTTAATATGCAGTTATTGCACAATATTGTTATCCAGCTTTTTTCCTCTGCCATTGTCTACTTGATATTCCTGACAGGCGTTTAGGAAATACTTCTCATGTTGTATTTCATTGTTCAATTGTGCAACAACATATCCTTTGTCTGATTAAAAAAAAAAAAAAAAGTCTTTGTAGTGGATTCTAAAGATACTGACTTCATTTTCTAGTTAATTTGATATGTCTCCATAAAAGCAATAACTGGATTTCTCAAAATACTACTATTATTCTCCTATATTGATTACTTCTATGTTGTTGTGTAACAATAGAAAAAAAATGGTAATATGAAATATAACGTTGTACTTACTAAAACATTGAAAATATATATTTGAAAACCAACACTTTTATGTTTATACAATCACTTAAAAT
This sequence comes from Tinamus guttatus, assembly GCF_059628265.1. Taxonomy (NCBI): domain Eukaryota; kingdom Metazoa; phylum Chordata; class Aves; order Tinamiformes; family Tinamidae; genus Tinamus; species Tinamus guttatus. The sequence goes on from NW_028288848.1 coordinate 7,669,697, forward strand.
CTTTACATTGTTGCAATTATATAAAAACCATTCTTGGTAAGAAAGAAACTGGAGTCAAAGTTGAAAACCAAACATTTGAAACATTAGTTCAGAATACCCAATTTGGCAGTAGAAGTGGAAGTACCACAACATAATTCTTCATACCTATATCTGTTTCCTTTCTAAAAGACCCTAAACATTATGTTGTATATATGAATTACTGCACTGTAAACATCCATTCACCTTTCTGCAGACAAGTTATGGAACTTAATGCCTCATGCTAACTGTGGTCTGAGGTAGCCACAGCGTTGCTCTTAGAGAAGCTTGCCAAGTGTTTCCCAAGACTGACCTTTCCTACTGACTAAAAAATTAATTGCCCCCTTGTTTCTCTAATTTCTTCATCAGGAAAGAATGCTGCCTATGCAATGAGTCAGTAATAAACAGGGAAAATCCGTCTTTGCTGGATATTGCATGCAACAAATTACAAATTATGTATTATTTTTCATGGTTTGGTGCTGTCATGTATCAGTGGAAAAAATTAGGGAATGTGAACAGTGTAACATCGTACAGCTGCTAGCAACTCAGTAAAGACAGTTCTTTGTATTGAAAACGATTTCTACTTTATTTTATACCTCTGCACATATATAATCACATTTTAATGCAATTAGTGTGAAATCCAGTCTAGTATATTCGATTGCAGAATATTGCTCAATAGAGTCAATACAAAGTTGTGAAATCCATTTAATTTGGATATGTTATGCTACCAAAAATGATTTTTTTTCCTTTGTTTCTAACTCTTTAACAGTTAGAATTAGAGAGACTGTATATGGTTATTTGACCGTGTATACAAATAAGATTGAATTAATGGATTTTCTTGTTTGTTTGTTTCAGAGATCTTTCGAATAATAGGATTGGTTGTCTAACACCAGAAATGTTTGTTGGACTTAACAATCTTCACAAATTGTGAGTATAACACCATTCTTAGTTTGTATTTTTCATTTACAAAACATCACATGAATTACTTGAGTATCATAGAAATATTTAAAGAGACATTAAGTATATAATGTATCAAGTCAATTCAGGTTTAGAATCTCAAGCGATTTCCAGTTGCTTCAAAAATATTAGTTTTAGACTGTGCATTTAAGGTGTTGTATTTTACATATTTTTTGTCATGATATTTTTTGATTTCTTAGTTTCACACATGCAGCTGCACTGGAATGTGGTGTAGGGAGCAACATAATCAACTTACATATCCATAAGCATACCAGACAGCTTGTCAGATCAATAGATTACTAAGGCTATTATAAAAGGAGAATCTAGCAAAGATAAGACTATGATAGTGTAATGGGGTTGTTCAGTTTTAGAGACAATCAGATGACCTGGAAAGAGGGACAGAAGTGTTGTGGCAGAGTTTGCTAATGATACTAAGTTAATCAGAGTGTTAGAGATAAGGGCAGATTATGAAGAAGGACAGAAGTAATGTACAAGTCTGTGTGACTGTACGGAAACGTGGCAGATGGAATTTCATGCAGTTAAATATTAAACGATGCAAGGGAGAAAAAACTACCTGTTCTAAGGTAACCATTAAAATGGAGGAGAGACGTTATGAGACTGAAATAGATAATTCTTGGAAATACCCGCTCAGTGTTCAGTATCATTTACAATCTGCTCATCTCAAAAAGTTTATCAGAACTAGAAAAGCTTGAGAGAAGGACAAAAAAATGAATCAATTTTTGGACAACATATGGAAATACTAGGAAGCAGTAAGTTGGCTGGGACTTTACTGTCTGGGAAAGGGACAATTCATGGAAATGGAAGTATTACAGAAAGCGGTAAAACCGCATAACAGATAGACGAACAGCAGTCAGTTTTTTGTTGTCTCTCGAGATGCAGAAACTAGAGAATATTGATAGGATCTTTTGTATGGCAGATGCAAAGCAAAAAAGGAAGTATTCATAAACAAAGGACAAAGTAAAGCTGTGGAAATCCTTGCTACAGGATGCTGTTAACATGATTTTGCATGAGTTCAAGGGGGTAAAGGACAAGTTTATAAAAGCAAACTGCCTTGAGGGCTGCTGAATTCATAGAAGCTATGTCTGGTTCAGGAAATTCTAGGCCTCAAATAGTTGGAGACTGAAAGAATAAACAGAGGAAACAACATTTTGTTATACACTTGTCAATGTATCTAATGACTTAAACAGCTTAAATGGACATTTGGTCAGACCCAGGAAGGTTTTCTGTTTTTATTCGCATCTGCTTTCATTTCTGAACGAGAAAAAAGTTCCTATACTGCCTTGTAATATGTGATTAATCTCCTGCTTCATTTATATCCCTCTCCTGACCCGTTCTTGGAAAAAGAGGGAAATCTTTCTAAAAAAATCTGTTTGGGTGACACCGGGTGAAACCTTGAAAACGGGCATGCTTCTCATTAATGAGAATACTATGCCAGATCTTCACCAAGTTGTACAAGTGAGAACAGATGATGGAGAAAACCTTGATAGAAAATCAATGAGCAAAAAGAGGATACTCTTTTCTTTTTTTTCTTTTTTTTTTTTTTTTTCCTAATAACTCATCTCAGGATGCCAAATTGGACAAGCACAATTCTTCTTTTGAAGGTGGCTGTGGTTTTGGCTTTTAATAATGTGTAAACGTCGTTATGACCACATTAGACACATCCCTGCTTATTCTAGTTACCTATCCTGGGGTCAGTTAGTCTTCTCTAAACATGAAAATCTGGGGAGAATCTCACTAGGTCCTTGTACATTATCATTAATACTGCATTGGCCTGTGGAAAGCTCTATTCCCGTACAGCCCAAGTAAATGTTTACCTTTTCTTTAAGTCAAGGCTAGCTTTCGTATGTAATTGGCTATACAGCCTGGACTTCCTATATTGCTTTTCTTCTGAGGCCCGAGTTTATAGTAGAAATTGGAATTACACCTTCCTTAAGTATAATTCTCAAGTGACATTCTTGTTCCACCTTTCACTTTGAATAATACTATTTAATGAAATTGCTGGGACTCTGGTCTTCAAAAACACTCAGTTCTTCTTCTGTGATAGTTTTCATAATATTCACCATTTGTTTGTTTTGTCATTACAAGATTTCATTTCCACATGCTTACATTTCTGTGCCAGAATCATTAGTGAGAGCATTAAATACAATCACTTTCTGCAGAACACCAGTAACACCTCAGCCTGCCTCACTTTTAGTCTGTCCAGTATATTGCAGTGTCTTAAAATAAATGTGCTTATCCCCAGATTCTCCACGCTATTATGGATGTTGTTATGTCCATGTGTCAGTGGAAAAAATGATGATTCTGGTAATTGTAGACCTGTTAGGCTGACCTTACTTGTATTTGAGGCAGTTTCTGAAAGAGCTTGGAGAGAAAGAAAAACAGAAAAAATGGTGGGAAATTGTAAATGGGGGAAAAAAAAATCAATACATTGCTATTGAAGATGTATCACGTAAGTATATGAAAAGATTGCTAATTTTCCAGACAGACAAGGAAAATTATTTATTGATTTTAGTGTACATCTAGCATGATGCTGCATAAGCAGGAAAACACCATAAAAATTCGTACTAGTGTTTTTATGTGGTTGCAATTAGCATAACAGGCTTCTAGTTTCCCGGGTATTTTCTGGATCTCAAGTAGTTTTGCAGATCACTATTGCTGTCGGAATTTTGGGTTTAGTCAGTATTACTAGATTCCCTATTTCCCATGACGGTTCCTTCACTGTCTTCAGGCCCTTTATCCAGGCTTAGCTGATCAGTTTGTTTGGCTTCTATTAGTCTTGAGAACGTTAGTTCCTGGTTTGTTTTTTAAATTATGTTTCTATTATCGACTTAATGAAACTGGGGAATGCTACATGAACATACCTGTTTTTTGGCTTATTACTGTTTTTTTTATTATTATTGTTATGAAGTTTGTTGCTTGGAAGGCCCAATCATACATGAGTCTACATTTCCTTTTCATCTGAAGACTCAGTTCACGATTGCTATATCAAAAGTTATGACTGTCTTTGATAAGAGTTTTTTTCCTTACCAAACCAAAGTTAAAAGCAGTGCTACCCCTTGCTGGCTCAGTGATTACTTTGTGAAGAACTGCAGTCACATTCAAGAATAACTGTTTCCTACCATTCATATTATTATTTACGCTTCAATCTATATCTCAGAAATCTCATGTAATGACACATTTGTTGTTAGTAATTACTTGGGTAGGAATCTCAATTTTTCCTGTTGTGTAAGAAGCAGTGGTTGTTCAGTGACTGCAGGCTAATGCCACCTGGTACTTTTCTAACACTTTCTAGATATCTTGCCCCTTGGAAGCTCAAACACAAAGTTCCTACAATCAAACCTTTAAAAACTTATTTAAAATACATTAAGTCACATTTCTATTGCAACTGATACCACCGAATTTTGTATACTAGTAATTTCAACAGTAGGAAAGAGCAATTCTCTGAAAGGGCTTTGGGGCAGCCTTTAGTGTAACATCACTGTAGGTAACTATGGTAAGGGAAAGATGACAAGGTTTTTAGCTAGTAGTGGATTTTAAAGCCATCAAGTAAAGTTTATATTACTGAAGCGGTAGTGTGGAGAATACATGTGTTGATTAATGCGGTCGTTCATTTTGGGAACTATGCAGAGCTCTCCTGCGTCACCTTAGTGAGATGAAGTACAGAAGGATCTTTGCAGGCTGCTGTCAAAGCCAGTAGGGTGAGCCGTGAGTCCACTGGAAAGAGAACAGGACATAAATCTTAATGCACCTTCTGTGAAGCGCAGAGATGAGGTTTTCCCTACCCTGTATCCCCTACAAATATCGGATAACCAAAAGTAAAAAATAAAATTGATCTTGGCCTTATGAAATGTAAGTCTGATTCAGTTTTTAAGAAGTTTGGTACAAGATGAGCTCTGATTTTTAATCAAATGATGTAATGCTTGTATACAGTAGGATGAGGGAATGTCTAAATGCTTCATGAAAATGAAGGGCAGGAAGTGCCTGAGTTTTCAGGGATACTTCAAAGGCCCTTCACAGAGGCTAAGTAAAGGCTGGCTGCTTTCGAGCAGTCTGTTTTAGAATGGAAAAATCTACAGGTTTGCCTTAAAAATAATAATCACTAATAATATCCCTCAGCATTGATTTCAAAGCATGCATGCATATAGGCTCCACAAAAAAATTCTAAACCTCTTAATGATGCCTGTAGAAAACACATTTTTCACTCAGATTGCAATTAGAGTTTATATTTCTCTTTATACTTAATTTAAATATCTGGAAGTCTGAAATAGTGGGGCTGGATCATTGCATGATATACCTGAGCTCCTTCTGATTTAGCACTTCTGCTTCTGAGATGCTGCAGCCTTAAGCTGTTTCAGCAAGCAGTTACTGCTGAATCTTCCTCCTTAAAATCTGCGACAGGCCTTCCTCCTTACTTCACAGGTTCACAGAATGGTTGAGGTTGGAAGGGACCTCTAGAGATCGTCTAGTCCAACACTCCTGCTCAAGCAGGGAGTCAACTTCCAACTGTTTGATTAAAGTACATCTGATTTATATTTCACCCTGCCTCTGAATCATCAACAGCAGTTACCTTAATGATAATATTATGCTGTAAATTCTCTGGTGACTTTGTTGCTGTCATTGAACAACGAATCATATTGTACAGTGCCAGAGGTAAAGCACAAAGCAAGTGATGTAGTGAGTCAAACTGACCCCGCTTTAGCAACCCCAAGGAAATAATCAGGTGGAACCCGCCCTCCCTGTACTTCTCTTATTGTTTTTTTGCCCTTCCTATCCCCAGCTTTTCCCACAGGAGGTGAATCTGTCACCATTACGTTCAGCTTTTGTTTTTTAATGCTGTTCATAACAGTGGAACGTATTCATACACTCCTGCTTTCACTTGTGTACTGCCTCAAAACTGTCCTTCATGACGCACAACTCCCTTTGACTGTTTCCTGTTATCTGTCATTTATATTACAGCATTTGGCAAAAACACTCTTATGCTTTATAGAAATAAATAGAATATCTGGTATATGAAAAATAAGTCTAAGACCTTGGACATAAGAGTAAAATGTTTTACTTCTGATATAACAGAGAGCACACATTTCTGTTAATGGAGTTAGGTAGTGGCATAGTAAGTGGCATCAAACTTGGAGTGCATTAATTTGTTAGATTTGAAATGTTTGCAAACCAGGTGACATGCTTTTAGAACAAATGTCCTTTTAAATCAAGCTAGGCTGGCTTTTCAAGATACCTGAAATGCTGGAATTTGACAACACTTCGGATTGGACGTGTTGTCATATGGGATGTGATTGGCAAGTGAACAACACAACCAGGCATTTAAGCTTACAAATATAGTGATATAAATCTTTATTTTATTACAGTTTTACTTGATGCTAATATTAATGCACATTCATACATATAGAGGAGTGTAACTTGGTTGAAACGTGAAGACATAAAATATTTGCTGTCATATGTCAATTTAGAAAGATAAACCTGCCCTGACAGTCACTAACTCTCTAAAAGAGGTGGGACAACCCTATTCCTTTAGCAAAGTGGGCTAGAGGAAGACGAAAGAAGAAATGAGATGGTACAGTTTTGTATCTCCAATTCATGTGTGTAGCCAGTCTTTTATGTTGTATTTATGTGTTTCTTGGAGACAGGAATGTGTCTTTGGAGATAGGAATGTGTCTTTTTTTTTTTTTTTTTTTTTGAGTGATGCAGCACAATGAACATGATCTTAGTTTGCTAATTAGCAGCAGTTATTATGGAAACTTCCAAACATGTCTTAGGCAGAAGAATGCAAAGGAATATGAAAAAAAAAAAAAAAGGCTTGCTGCCTTTGTGCTGTCTTGAGCTCTTGGGAGCTCAATTCCTCTAAAATTGATAAAACCTCTGAAGGGGAGAGTTAGGTGTTTCTCTGTCACAATGGAAAGGAAACAAAAATCTGTAAATGAAATATAAACCAGGAATATTTATGTTAACACAGTGCTGACTAGATATCCCAGTAGAATCTTTAGGACCTTTGGAGAGTAAGTTTAGCGGCTATAGCCTGATACCGCTGGCAGGAGCATCGTGGCTGGGCACCTGCCATATCAGGTGTGTGGATGACCTGCAAGTTTCCTTAGCTCTTAATATATTGACCAGGGATAAAGCATCCTTTGGGCCAAACAGAATTACCAGTCTTCAGGCTCGGTGTTCTGTGTAGTTTGCAATGTGATACCGGAATACTTATTTAAGGGAAATTTTGAGATTTACATCAAACTACAGGTTAGCATACTTCATTTGGGCAAGGCAGAGGAAAGAAACCCACCTGGTTTTCCACATCCTGGCTGCCATCCAGGTCATGACTTTCCCCATCCTTCAGCTCAGCCTGATTCTGCTTTGTCTATAACTTCAGACTATAACCGGGTCTTCATGACAGGCCCCAAATTTTTAGTTCCCATTGATAAATTCAAAATAGTAGAAGTACAGATATGGGTAGCCACAGGCAAATATTAATTTCCACCTGTGAACAAATTCCTAATGGAGGGTTACCCATCCTGCTGGAAATACTGGAAAGCCCTTCCTTTTCCAAAAGCTTTGCACCACAGCTCTACCGAAGGAGCATGGCTACACACCATCTTAAGTGACCATAATTCTATGGACACATTTCATTGGCACTCAGTGCATTGAATTGATACAGGACAAGGTCCATACATTGGTGAGCCAGTCTGTCTTTCTGTATTAGGTGAATTTGCCTTTAAAGTACCATAAAAATGAAGTGTTCAGAGTTCATTTTCTATCTTTTAACATTTTGGTGTTGAAAATTGTATTCTGAGAATTACCTAGAATACAACACTAGGATTAGTGCTGTTTCAAGAATATTCCCCAACTTTTTAAAAATAATTTTGCAAATTTTTCCCAAATTTCATGTTTGAATTCACTGATCTTTACAGATTTCTGTAGAACCCATGGCTCTTGACAGCTTTTCTTATTTTTTTGAGGCTCTTTCAGATCTGTTCCTGCTTTATAGATTTGCCACCAGTGGGACATTGATGGTTGTTTGAATTCTTACCTTCATCTTAGGAGGCATTCTTTACTTTATAGACATAAAAAAAAAAAAAGTGAAATCAATAATTATAAAAACATCCTTTTTAATGTAAAAAAGGTTTAACCCATTTTTGGGTGACATAAGTTGTTTTCTTATAATGCTAAATCCCCACTGAAGAATCTGGGATTTTGTAGCTACTTTGAATGCATACTTTTAGGCTTCAGGCATTGGCTGTTTTGCAGAAATGGAAATTAACACTTATCAATATTTCAAAAATAAGTATTCCATGCGATATGAACTGTTAATCTTGGACTCGACACCAATTTTTGGTTTGTTGGTATAGCAAAAGACCATATTACTTGACATGAAGTTTTTATTGATTACATGATCAAGGTCCTGGTACAGCCATGTAGTTAAGCTATATAAAATTAAATGGCAAATATTGAGCTTAAACCATTTGGTAATCAAGAGTGAAGATAGTAAACTCTACTTAGAATGGAAATGTTCTTAAGAATTTAAGATTGGGAAAAATAAGCTTCTGTCAAGTCCTTTGCAATAAACTTGATTTGTGTAGCTACTTTGAAAACTTGTTATTGAAGGAATTGCTTGAATTCTTCTTATGAATGTTAAATTAAGACATGGCTTTGATTTCTATATCTTGAAAGAACATTCTACAGTTCCTATAAAAACATAACAGAGGTCTTGCTGTCTGATCACCATTTGAATAGTTCAATTTAAACTCTAGAATATATTACTGTTGCTAAATATGTTCAGATATTCCTATTTATTAAACTAAATTGTATGTGTACCTGTTGTGAAAATAAAATAAGAAGTGTATGATTTGATTTTAATGTTGTTGTCATTTGTGAAAAAGTTATATATAAATTCAAGCATTTTATTGTTATTAAAAAGACATAATTGTTTAAGCAGCATTGCGAAATCTGTACTCTACAGCAACTTTATTTTATTTGTCATAACTACCTAAATTTTTTTTTTTTTTTTTTTAGAAATTTATCAGGAAATATTTTTTCAAGTCTCATGAATGGACTTTTTTCTGAGTTGCTAGCTCTGAAAGCACTGTGAGTATGCCTTAGTTTCTAAAATTGGAAATGTTTAAAAAGAACTTTATTCTAAACAGGGCAGAGCTTGATATGATTTTGAATAGGATTATTTTTGTGTATACACTGCTAATTTAAAAGATTTTTTTTTTAATCTGTGACTTTTATTCTTTTAAATATTTCATTTCATCTTACGTTTTTATCTTTTGGCAACCATCATCTGGGTCAGTTTTTGCAGGCATATTAGCTAGTCAGAAGTGGATTTTGCAGGCAAATGTGTATATCCTAGAATTATAAAGCACTTATTTATTGCCTAACACACATAAAATATTAGGATTTTGTTAGATTGTATATCCTAGAATTATAAAGCACTTATTTATTGCCTAACACACATAAAATATTAGGATTTTGTTAGATTAGCCATTAGCATGATCACCTAAGACAGTACTCCAAGAGGCTTTGCTGGCCATGAAGGCATCTGTCATGGGACAGAGTGGGAGAAGACTTGGCCTTCAGTTAGAGTAGCAGTTCCCACTTATTTATTTTGCATATCTGAGATTTAAAAGTGTATTCCCAATATTTCTGTGGTCTCAGAATATAAAGGAGTTTCTGATAAGCAAAAAGATGCTGCAGTTTTACTTTCTATAGAAGCATTTACTTAATTTCAATTTATTAGTGAGGGATGCTATTCTGTAAATAAAAACAGTATTTTAGCGTAGTATCTTGGAACTCATCAGCAGTGGTAGAATGTGTGTTACTTTATTGTCCCAGGATATCTTATAATTAGTTATATTTCCATGTGTAATTAGTTGTCTTTAAACAGCTTGAATCTAACATAAAAAAATGCGTTTATCGGGAATGCCCATGTATCAGTTGTGATCTTTATTTTCCTTTCTAGGCATTTCAATACTGATTCACTCATTTGTGACTGTAATCTGAAATGGGTCTTACAATGGGCCAGAAATGCTTCCGTTCGAATAGCAGAGGAAACGGTTTGTGCTTACCCCAGTGCTTTGCAAGGACTCTCCTTTCGTAACCTGAAGGAAGACCAGCTGGTTTGTGGTGAGCTATGCTTTCATTTAACATTACAAGTGGAAGTGGATTTTTAGAGAAAAGCATTAAGAGAAATGATGCCAAACAAAATGTGTTAATAATTCCGTCTTTCTTACAACCACAAGAAACCCAGGTAGGCTGCACAGAAAATACATTTGGTTGAAAGAGGAAAAAACACAGCTGTCTAGTTTGCTATAAAACAGAATATATCTATTACAAGAACACTGCTGTCCTGGCTGTATATCAGCTAACATGTAATTGTGATCTGAAGTATTAATCCATGATGGTAGCTCTATGTTGCATACTATGCAAAACCACGGATTTCTAGAGGGATATAGAGAAAGTTCCTTTTAAGTTATACGCCTGAGAGTATGACATAAATGTCTAATTGCGTTATTTGGTTTTTCTTTTTTATAAATCTGTATTACACAACATACTACTGTGTCTTGGGATGAATAGAATTTTTACAGTGGGCTTCATTTAGGCAATTGCTTTATTTGAAAATCTATAAGTGAAATAGCTTTTTTTGAGAAAGCTTTTCTGCTATAGCGAGCATGATGAATGTGGCGTGAGGAAGAAAATAAGGAAATATGTATGAGTGAATAAAACACGTCCTAAGCTGAACACTGTACAGCAAAGAAGAAACTAAAACAGAGGATTCAATGCTATCACATCCTGCAGAAAAAAGATACTGGACTAGGATACTGTGCTGATGCATTCCATAATCAGAAATACAATTTCACACACACTTCATTAATCACAAAATCTTTAAGTCTTTGCCTTTTCTTGAGTGGCAGAAAGTTGCTGGCATGGTATCTATGCTAATGTCATATAGAAATAAAAGGAAAGTCACACTTTTATCCTAGTGACCACAAGAGCAAATGTACGTGTTGCTAATATGTTTATAGCAGATGCCTGCCAGGTGCTTCGTGGTGTTTGCAACATCTTCTGTGTAGTTCATGGTGCCCACAAGATTTTGTGATTCTGTTTTTCAGTAACTTGCTTTGAATTTAGTTTTAATAAGAGGATGTCTGGCACTGAGAAAGTAGCAACTACTGAGAATTTTGAGGAGTAATGTGTGTTAATCAAATTAAACAAATCTTAAAGAAAATATTAAATAGTAGTTTAAACATCAAAAACACCTGCATGTGACATGTACCTTATAGATGCTAGGAGCAGTCATGAGGTAGCACAAAATTAGGCAAGAATGGAGGTGTAAAAATAATAGCAGAGAGAAATGGCAAAGATCTTTGCAGGGAGGTTAGAGAATGGACTGAAAAGTCAAAGATATGAAAACGGATGAAGAGAAAAATAGGCAGTCAAAGAGTTTATGAATTGCTGTAGCAGACAGTTTGCCATGAGCTTTATAGGGTTATTTTTTATTTTGATTCAGGGAAAATTCATCTTTGAAATTTCTACCTGGCAAATCTTTCTTATGGATCTAGCATTGAAAACAGTTAGAAACTTTTTTTGGGGATTTGCATAAAAATTAATTTAAGTAACTGCATAGTCCTGGACTTCACAAGAACCTGCTTACCTGTTTCATTAACCTCTTATAAGAGATGCTTAAATCTTCTTTCCTGAAAATCTCCAATTCTCAGAAATGTTAAGCTCCAAAGCAATTTCTGACAATGTTGGAAATAAGGCTGAAAAGTAGTTTTAAAAATTAGATTAAAAACTGGTATAGAAGTCTTATGCCTTAATTATGAGGAACTGCAGAGAGTTCTTCCTAGCAATATGGATAGAATATCCTTATGAAAAGTGATTGTGAGATTGGCATCATGCAGTGCCTTGTTGTGTTTCACCATGACTCCAACATTGACTTGCTCAAATTATTGGAGGAAAATTACATTTCCCTGAATATGGTCCTGTAAATTCCACCTGAGGTCTAAGAGCAGTCTGATATTTTCCTTTGCATACGTCAGCACCAGAAATAGATTCTGCTGGATGAATTCTTCACTCAGTAAAGACCTGTACAAATTTTTGTCTTAATGGGATTACAAATGATTGCTCTTAACGTTGAGATTTAGTTATTTATGTTGATGGATGAGATATTAGATTTAGTTTCTCATTCTCAGAACTGTATTGATGCTATTGAGCTAACTGTACTAAGTAATAAAGGTCCATTTGTTCTGCGACTTACAATTGACCACGAGCTCTAATGAATTTTGCTGTTGAGAAATGTTGACTCATCAAAACAGATGATGTTTGTGGGAAAGGGTTGACTTCCCTTTGTCTCCCAATTAGCTTTTATTTAAAGTTTAGAAAATGACTGACATAGAATATATCAATAAACTTTGAATTAAAGGATTAGCCTCAAAGTGATGTAAATGTTTACTGAGTTATCCTAGAAAATGAATACTGTCTGGTTCTAAGTGCAAAATTCAGTCTCTTACTAACATTGCTGTAGTATTCTTAGACATTGATGTAATTTATTTCTTTCCAGTTTGTGACAAAGAAAATTTTCTTTGTCTCATACGGGTCTCCTACAAATTAAAGTTTTTGCTTTTTGCATATAGATTTTTTTATATGGATGCTGTTAATAAATAAGAACAAGGCTATCTCTATCACTATTTTATTGATTCAGAAGTAAGAAAATAGAAAATATTGTTAAGAAATATAAATTCTAGGCTTGTCTTTAAGTATTTTGGTCCTTTCCTTCCGGTCAGGTTTTTGGCTCTGGCCCCTTACTTGATCTAGCAGGACACAAGACTTTTGTCCTGAATCTTGAACACAAAAGTGGAGGCATCCTTGACCACAGAACCTCTAAGAGAGATTTTACCACTTTTTATTTGTGAGGAAACTTGTGACTATGAGGAGGCCTTGAAACCTGAGTTTTCCTTTGGGAACCCAGAAAATGGGCAATTGGTGGCAACACATGAAACTCAAGTCCCCAGACTTCTAGCATTTATTGGAGAAATAGGCAGCTCTTTATAAGAATTCCAAAAGCCTGGAGGCTTTCTGGGAAAATACAACAAGTAAACTGAGGGTTTTTTTTTTTTTTTTTTTTTCCTCTGAGGAATGGGTATATAGCTGTTTGTTGCATTGTACTGGATGTGAGAGACTTCTTAAGTGTTGAACTGCTTTAACATAGGGTTGTAGGGCAACATTTAAGAGAAGATATATCATACAGCTTTATTTGTTCCCTTATACCAGGCACTTCTCTGAAAAAAGCTGTTTCTATCTGCTAATTTCAGCCAACAAGGGTTGAACAAGGGCACAAGAAGCCAATTATCAGAGCTAATATTAATACACGTAATTCCTTATATCCTCCTCAGTCAAAAAAAAATCCAGAGCAGAGAAACAAATATAAGCTCAAATGTTAGATCCATTCCGTTTTCAACTGAAATCTCAGTGAAAATATAGTTGAAATAGAACTTGCAAAGCACAGAAGGATGACAGCTAAAAAACTGCAAAATGAGTCACTCTATTGCCAAGGCTGAGATAGGACCTGTCTTTATGGGGTGTCTTAACGGTAGGTAGGGTACCATGCCACGACCCTGGGACATCTATTTCAGAGGCTCTGAGTACTGAGTATCTAGTAACTGTTATTGAACTCTGTTGGTGCTCTGGGTGCTCCATGTTTATGAAAATCAGTTGTATTGTGCCTTACCCGACTCTGGAGGGGCTGTTGCAGTAGGTTATTTTGACAGTATGTATTATCACAAAATGTGCATTTTGTTTGTGGTTGTACACTCTTTGTTATGAATATCATTGTAACTGTTTATATCAAACCTGTAAGAGAAGTTGTTTGAGTTGTTTAATGTATTTGTGTCTTTAATAGCCAACGGGGACTTTGATTGCTAATAGCAGAAAATGAGTACATAAAATGCAGAATTGCAGTTTTATCTGTGTAAGATCTGTATGGTTACATTTCTAGCATGCCTTAGAGTGCTGTCTACAGAGAAAAGTGTTAACACTGAAGAATAGTAAAAATTCATCTTACTGAAAATAGAGGTGAGAAACAGTGGAAGATAATATCTACAAGTTGTGAGTGAGTGTCCAACAGCGTTTGAATTATTACTTAGTCTCTGAATAGTGTAAGCTACCCTAGTTTTAAGTATCAGCTCCTAAGTGAAAATAGCATGTTGTATCTCATAAAATATTATTGAAATGCACTTTTTTTGGCATAATAGACTTGAGAGACACTCCTAAGGGAAGGATACTACTCAAAGGGATAGATCTTTGCTGTATTCCAGAATACAATTCATTTAATGTTTCATACAAACATGAATAAAATATTGGGGGGTGGGGTATATTTGTTAGCAAATTGTTTGTGCTTATCCAGCAGCTTGTCTCTTCTCTGAGCATCACAAGGATTTATCCTCTGAAGAAGGAGAGTCATGTGAGGAGCAAGTGCTTTCCTGCTCTGATACTTGTGTTGAAACCGACTCAAAACAAAAACAGAAAATCACATTCATATCCTTTATCTCTTCTTTCTACATTTGTTTTTAAAGATTTCTTGAGAATTTTAAAACTTTTTTTTTTTTTTACCTAGAGAGGTATGAGGTTGTTCCATCCTTACTTCCTATTACAAATTCCGCTGTATTTCTCACTCTTGACTATCGGCAGCTTATTAAGACACATTTCTCTTGGGTCATATGCAACTGCATAGCCCTTTTTCATAAAGAATGCTTTTGGCAATCTTACCTAAAATACTATGAAAAAATGAAGATTCATGACATTTTAGATCATTTACATTAATACCACCAGGGAGGAAAAAAAAAAAGAAAAAAAAGAGAGAGAACATTTTTTCCTTTTTATATTTGAGATATAAGGTGTTTCCTTTTTTGGATGTAGATCCTTTTCTTGAAATATTTTCCTAAAATAGAAGATAGCTCTGCATTATCAGCAATGATGAAATCATTATTTTTTTATACCCACTGTATGTTAAAATGTCCTTAATTTTACCTGATGTGTTTGCACATCCTTTTCCCTTTATGCCAAACAGTGCAAGTCTGTTACCACTGTGGAATAGGAAAAGCATAGGAAGAGAAATGCACTTTTAAAATGCCAAAAATAGAAAAAGAAATAGATTGATAATAGGAAATTTTATCTTTGAAAGGAGTCTTTTTCAGCATTTAATTTTAATCTTGAAATCAACAGAATGCATTCAGCATCATTCTTTTTCAGCCTTTCTAAAAAGAATGTTAAAGAATTTATGCCAGGGATATTGGCTGGGGAATAGGATTTGAATTTGCTTTTTTCATTTTTTGACAAAAATGAATTATCTGCATTGTCACTCAGTCTTAAAACAATAATTGTATTCATCTGTGCATAGATTTGTCTTTAAAAGATTTTCTTGCTACATTAAATATATTGCAATAGCAAAAACTGGCTTAAAGTTAACAAGGTACTCTTTTTTTTTTCATCATTTATTTCTGTCACTGTGTAAAAAACATTTTAGTCCTATTTGTTATTTACTTAAACATAGGGATGGCCTTGAGACTATAGTTCCAGCCGTTTCTTTCTTCATTTACAAGTCATTCTTATTGCATTAACACAATGTAAATATTGAACTGTGGATTTTTTCAGTACGTAGTAACGAGCTAAACTCAAACTCTCAGATACAAAGAATGATGGATTAATTAGCCCGATTTAGAGTCCAATCCTGCAGTTTCTTGGCAGCTTCCAGATAGCCTGCCGCATTTATGCGGCATATCATTGTCTTCAAGAATATGCAGGATCAAGACTTCAGCTCCAATTCTACAGGGAGTGCCTAATCATATGAATAGGTCTAATTATATTTAAATAGGAATTTGCACATTAGTAACCTTTCACAGGATTAGGTTTTGCAAGATATGAATGGTGATACAATTTGCTATAGTTAAATCTTCTTGCAATGGTTTCTGTTTTACATTGTTAGCAATTCAGGATTTTTTTAAATAATAAAATATGGATGGTACTAGACTGTATATAAATCAGATAATGTAACAGTATATTTTGGATCTTTCAAAGATAGATGGCAATTTTTTTCTGCCGGACTTAAGTGGCTCATTTTACATAGTATCAAATGCCTTTCAGTGATGGCCATTTGTGAGTATGAAAGCAATAATGCTAAACCACCTTGGCTCCAAACTTCAGATATCCCATCCAAATGTGAACACTCTCAAACTGAAAAAAAAAAAAAAGAATATTGTGCACTACATTTAATATATTTATACATTATTATTTGATTTCTTTAGTGGTAATTTCAGAACACTGGTGGAAGATTGGGGACAAGAAATTAATAAAATTTAAATCTTTTAAATGTAAAATAACAGAAATATTAAAGTAGTTATTTGAGAAATTTAAAGGAAGAGCATCTTGCATCTGTGCTCACACATGAAACTATAGTGAAATGGAATTTTTACCCCTTGATCTGGTTTAGATCCTGGAAATGGTCCCATTTGGTTTTCTTCCTGTAGCATATTCTTAAACTACACCAGTGGGTTCAATTCTGTTCTGCCTGATTTTTCTATGTTCTATCTTCCTGCCTGTTCCAAAAAGCATAAAAAATAACTAAAGGAAAATTTATCTAAGAAGATGTAGGGAGGAGAAGATCAGCAAAAAGAAGCTTCTTTAATCTTCAAAGCTTCTATCCCCAGAGTCTTGACTACATGTGTCCAAAATGCTCTTGCTCATGAGCAAAGCAATGGGAAGCACAGCCAGCCCTGACTGGAGTATCCAGGAAACTATATTCTTTAATTTTAAACTCTAACATGTACATTAAAAAGCTGGAGTAAAATATTACAGTAGTAATTCCTAGATAAAATTATTCAAGCTTCTTTGCCAAACCTGTAATAATAATGCCCAGTAAGCAGTATTTCCTCCACAGTGTTGCAATTAGTCTTAATTGTTTTGTTGGGAAAATTCCCAATAAAGTCTTCACCCTTCCATCCTGCACTCCAATTAAATAGAGTATACTGTAGTGATATTTCATGCTTTTATAGCACCTTTTATCATACATCACTTCCTTGATATACCTAGGCAAATATGAAGAAAAGGATGTGTAGATCTGCAGTTACTGATGCTCACTGTCAGCTGGGCTAAGGAAGGGAGTTTGGAAAAGAAAATTTCATGCAGTGAATGGGAAAAGTTTTCTCTTTGACAGGACTGTCCGTTTGTCACGGAATGAGTGGTGGTGGGGGTCTGTGACACATTGCACTTTACTCGTGGGGAAGAAATAGTAATAGGTTTTATTGATATGGACAATGGTTTCACGAGGCAAGGTAACTTATTTACTGCGTGGAGGTTCAAGATTCACAGAGAATTGTCAAGGACACTCTCCTGTTGTAGAAAGCTTTCAAGTAGGTGTTGTCTTTACAGATTAATAATATGATATTTGACATTTATGTTAAATGCTGTGGAGTGAAAGCGGCTACCTCTTTATTTCTATACTTTTATCTGCCTACAAGAAAATTACTGCTGTTATCAGGAAATCACTGCTATTATCAGTAAATACGAAAGTTTTTTCACTGCTCTCTCAGAGTAAGTGGTTGTAATGCACAGACCACACCAGTCCCTAAATTCAGTGCAACATTGGTCATTTATTTTCACCTGTAGTTAGAAATTTTGGAAAAAACTACTGGAGCATTAGACATATATATTGAAATATAGATATGACTTGGATTTGCTAAAAGTATCTAGGTTTAAATGCACTTTTGCTTGCAGTTTACCACCTTCTTTGGGGTTTGTGCAGGAAATTGTTGCTTAATTCAGTAAGTTTGAGCAGTTAATGGAATCCAAGTGCTTCTCGGTGGGGCTGTCATCCAGAACTATGATTGTAATTCTTTTGACAAAGCTACACTGACTTTAATCTCATGTTTTGTAGATCTGGAGTAAATTTTTGAGGTTAACTAATCCAGATAACTGAAGCAGTGGAGTGTAATGTCCTTGGTTCATAGTACTTCTGGCTCATTCTGGATAAATCAGGGTTGCTACTTCTGTTCAGCTGCCTGTAGCAGCATCTACCTTCTTATCACTGCTGCAGTTTGCTGACTCTGGTTTGTTTGTTCAAGAGGCATACCCTCCCTTGCTCTTTTTCTCAGCTTTGATGGCTTTACAGAAGTGAGCAAGAGAAAAAGTAACAGAGAGTTGGTAACCCAAAGTGAAAGAGTATACCCATGAATGTGTGCCTGAAGTCTTTCTCTTCAGTTAGTGATATTTCTATTCACCTATATTTCACCATTTTGATATTGTAGTTGGCATTACAAAGTAGGCCTAAAGCTGTGATTTAATTATGAGATGTTGCAGAAAACTACATCTACATTGCTTTACTCTCTGAAGAACATGTATGATGGTGGAAGAGACAGATTAAAATGGTGTGGAGTAGGCCTTCTGCCCTCTCCTGCCAGCATTATGAAGGTGGTGGAAATACAGCTATTACAGAACGGAAGCCCCGCTTTTTCTGCAGTGAGCAGTACATGAATATGGTACAGCCTTTTTTTTTCCCAAGTCCACCATACTTAGCACATTTTGATATGTTTAATATATCTTGGCATCTGTATTTTCTTGATATTATGTATAAATTGGAGCCAGGCTAGGCATTTTATTAAAACAGAACCCTGGCTCCAGTTCATTCTTGACTTCCTTGGCATTTGCGACCTTCTATACCAAAACTTCTGTTAGTCTCAGCCAGTGCCGTAATACTGAGATTGGTGTTGGTTTAGTGGGACCTCCCCTTCTCAGCAGAACAGGCCTCCAGAGCATTTCAGATCACTGTTTTCTTCAGTTCTGTTCAGTCAATATCAACAAATGTAATTTGCTTTCTCAGCTATTCAGATTTTAAACTAATGTTTTTCACTATGCATTTGCTCATTTTTCTTCAATTTTTTATCTGTCTTTTTTATTGAACTTGTTCCTTTGCTTTGTCCTCACTTCTAGCTTCCCCTTGCTGCGCTTTCCATGCACATTTCTATCCCACTGAGATTGTATACAAATATTAGAGCTCTAACTCACACTTTTGTCAGCAGGATGTGCTGCACTCAGTAGGCACACTCCGTTCAAATAAAAAGCCCATTGGCAATACAATAAATCAAGTGATTAGCAAGAAGCAAAATGCCAACCTCTGTTTTTTTCTGTCCCTAAAGTTGGTGTTACTCTGTAACAAACTGCATATTATCCCAAGAGAGAGGCTGAAGTCAATGCCATAAACTGAGATATGAGCACTGTAAAATTGCACTGACATATGCACAACTTGAAGAAACCCATGGATTTTCCACTTTATGGGTGTAGGACAGCTATTGATACTGAACAAAACCAGGAAATAGCACCCCGAAAATGTGTTACAGAAAGTTGTGTGACACTTGATGGTGTAGGAGCAACAGAGTGCTCAGTGCGGTAACCTGGATTATGCACTTACTAGCTTTTATACTGCAGAGAGAAATGCTGCTCAGCCTATTTATAGTTTGTGTCAGAGAAAATGCAACCAACTTGTGGCCAATGACTGGCCAACTTGCTGTTGTATTTAGAAGAGCTCTCTATGTCTAATGCATGCACTGTCTGCTGTGCTTACTCTTTTGCTTTTCATAACTCATCTAGAAAATAGTCGTTTCCCTTCATTGCAAGTGCACACATTTCAAGTGTGATCACATACAAGAGGTTCTATTTAAAATATAACTAAAATATAGGGTAGAGATGCATTGTATCTGACTTCTTTTACAGGCTTTCATCTTCCATATATGTCTAGCCATAGAATTTCCTTCACATTATTGTCCTTTCCATCTCTTAAAACAATAAACTAAAAGTGAGGTGAAAAACAAAACTGTTTTTAAAGTTTGAGGAGTGAAGTATAAGGAAAGAGGCAGAAGGCATTTGAAGTGTGTGTGTCATGAATTAATTGGTAAAGGCTTACACATTTACTGAAGGCTGACACATTGGAACATATGGTCAGAGCATCAGTGTATTTTGCTGTTTTTTTATTCTAGCTAATGATTATTAAAAACACTTCTTTATCTCTTTCAATTGTATGTACATCTTGGGACAGTGCAGGCATTAAAATGTTCATGGGTGTACTTTCTGTGAGAAGGGCTCTTAAGTGACATTCTGATTCAGTGGTTTTTGTGTAAGCTGATTCCTCTTCCATCTGTGCTTGATGTTCTAGTATAGAGCTAATCTGAAATACATGATGGGATGATGGGATAACATAAAGAATCTGGCCTTCAGTCAACAAAATCCTTTTCTGCTGAGAAGTGAGAGATAAAGAAAAAGATGTAATTATTGTAATGACGGGTTAGACCCTTAGATTCATTCTGCAATCAGTGATTCCTGTGGTGCTCTGCTGCAATCATGGTTTAGTGCTGACTAGAGAGAGAAGATAGGTAATGACTGTAAAATCCTTGAGCAGCCCTTAATCTAAATGTCTATAGGAGATTCACACCTCTCGTTTGCAGATGGTGGTGCTGACTCCAGATTTCAGGGCAGTAGAATATATTGCCTTGTAACGGGGATCTTGGAATATATTGCAACTTCAAAAATAATCCACATTTTAAGATATGGGAGTAGACTGTAAATTATTTTTAATCTTATGAGTCAGCTGCATTATAAAGCTAAACACTAATACTGTCATATTTGCTTGCAATGTCATTATATGCACATATGGGCATCAGATCTTATGTACTGGTTTGGTCTTCAGTGATCACACATTGATTAATGTTTAAGTTTCTGGTGTGTCAGCATATGACTGTCAGAGCTGCTATATTTCAATTACTGTCAAATCAATGCTAATTCATTTAAAATATTTTCAGAATCTCTTTCCTACTTTTTACTTTATTCTCAATTTCAAGCTTGAAAATGTGAGTTGAGAATTAGTAAATACTTTTATTTTGTATTTGAAGGATAGTTGGATTATGGATTTAAGTATTTTCAGCTGATGCTGATGGAACTATACAATCATTTTATAGCCATTCAGGATAAAGGATATTGGCCCTAATCCTGATACTCTTATTTATGTAATTAATCCCTGTATCTGTGAGCTGTGTCACTGAAGTCAGCTGGGACTTCTGCATGAATAATAGTTGCAGAATCAGACTCAGTCATTTAAATCATGATTATCGCTGGTAAACAACTGAAGATTAACTCTGGTAATCATTATTTCGTAGTCATCACATACATTAAAAGCAGATGTTGTGTAGCAGTGCTTAAAGGCACCTTCCAAGCTCTGAAAACAGCATAAGCCTGTGAAAATATACTAGTTTCACTTTGAAAATGAGTTTGCAGAATTATTTTGCCAACATGGCCAAACCAAATACATTCATTCTGAAAGAGTTCAGTTGCTTGGAAGGGTACCCTAGTCTAATGGTAAGCCAATAGTATGTTTCATTTACTTGCCATCTTTGTGGGCGCTTAAGACAGATTTGCAAAGAGAAAGTAAAGCAGATTGCTGGTATGTTGATGTCAATCAAAAGTTCATTTTTATGGTATCTTGTACTTAAAAAAAATAAAAATAAAATAAAATAAAAATCACTTGCTTACGGTCATTAACTTAGAATCTGCCCAGACCACTTAGTTCTTACTCTATTTCTGGGTTTGGTTTGATTCCCAAGGCTGACTGACAAGTGGTAGCTGAAGAATCTCAAAGTCCAACTGCAAAAAGCTAAATTTAGAGAGTTACTCTAATCCAACATTCCAACACCAAACAAATTATTTAGTTTAAGAATTCTGTTCTATTTCTAGTCTATTTCACACACGATTACTTTATGTCTTCATTACGGTGTCACTCATTGCATGAGCAAAATAGTATATTTGACAAGGTACAATGTCTTCAGTGAAAAGTGACTGTATTCATGAAAAATATAATATTTTTGCTGCTACCATACATTGCTGCTGTGGTTTTGACAGTAAGTTAATTTTTCTGGACTTCCATTCATAGCTTTTGGTCAGAGGGATTTGAATTTGGCCAGGAAAATAGATCATTCGGTTAATTTTTGGCTAAATTACACACCAGAACTTATGCCTGCCTATGTTCCATAACTGGCTTAATGCAACACAGAAATTGCACTCTTTTGTACAGAGCCAGATTTTCTCTCCATCTTCATGATGAGGTCAGTCGTGTATCTATCATAAACAAGGTGTTAGTAGGGTTTTATTTCTCTTCATTTAATTATGACTTAAAGAATGTATACAAATACTAATTCTATTCCAAGGAATTTTTATTAGTACGTTCGGGTCCAGAAACAACAGAGACAATCAGTAGACAAGTGACACTCATAAGGAGGGCTAGCTGAAGCCTATCCATCGTAGTCTCAGCAGACCACAGCGGTGGGCAGTGATAGATGTTGCCTTAATCCTCTCTCTGTTACTCCCCAGAGAACAGTACCGCACATTCAGCCCTGTACAAATCCTCCCTGTTAAGCTGGCCAACATTCCTTCTAAATGTATATTTGTATTATTTAAATTACCCAATATTATCAAAGTCCCAAGGATAGCTTTATAAAGGCAAGTTAACGGTTCCAAGGACAACATCTGAATGACATAAAGGCATGTGCTAAGGTAGGAGCAAACACTGTTGGCTGTCCACAGATTTTAGCAATTCTAGAACCAGTGATTATGGCTCGCAATCTGGTTGGGCTGGATTACATTCATCTGTATTTATTATGGGCAAGGGAGGCTTCTGAGGGGAAGCTTCAAGTAAGATAAAATGGTGAGCAGTGAAATGGAAAAAATGTTAAAGTAGTTGTCAGAAAAATAGATGTTTGAGATAGGCACTAGTAGTGTAAATTTGGAAGGGTGACCTTTCAACTGACAACCTGTAGGCTGGATTGATATTAATGGTGAGAGTACTTTAAATGAAAACATGAGGAGAATAAGGGGGAAAAAGAGATCTAGCTTAGAATTTTTCTTTCCATATCAAGTCGAGAGGATTTCCAAGGGACAGGACTGTAGGAGTTTTTTTGTTTTTTTTTTCTTTTTCTTTTTTTTTCTTTTTTTTTTTTTAAGATAAGATTGCAGTTATGAAGTGACCCAGTGTAAAGAGTAACATGATCAAGGCTCAGTCAGTTGCTTTGGCATTGTAGGCAGGGGTGAAAAGGTTGTATTTTAGAAATTGTTGTGCAAGAAGTACATGTAGCATGTGCTCATAGGTGAGAAACACTATTATTATTATTATTATTATTGTTATTATTATTAGCTTGAGGGAAAGTTGGGATTCGATTTAACTTTTGGTATTAGCCTTACCAGTGTCCCCACCCCAGGCGTATGAGATAGGTATATGCTTATACTGGTGTTTTTAATATTAAGGTCTATGTAGCTAGAGGTCTATGCAATTACTGAAGTTTAAAACATAGCCAATCTTAAGCAGCCAGGCATGTTAGAAGACTTAAAAGTTTTTCTAGGCAGCCATCACCTTTAGTTAAAAGAAGAGCAGAAGCAATTTAGGGCTCACACAATTCTACGAAACAATTAAATGATTCAAATCTATTTGCTGGAAAAGTCAAAAGAAATCTAGTCTATGCCTGATGGGGTGAAGTTCACCTGGCATCTGGGCTGTAGCTAATGGGTTTGGTGGCTAGCTTTTTTTTTTTTTCTCATCAAAGAAGTGGAGATCAGCTGATTGACTGTGCACTTTGTTCTGTGCACAAATCTTTCACCTTTACTGGAAAAAATGATACTGCAGAGTTCATTGTCCTTGATAGTATTGTATTTATATTATATGATTTCAATTTAGAAGAAAGATCATATTAAAAGGCATATTGCAGACACTTTGCTAATCCTGTATTCTCTTTTTCTTATTATGTTTTACCCTGCAGCTGGACCTTTAGAACTGCCTCTTTTTGAGCTGATCCCATCACAGAGACAAGTGGTTTTTCATGGAGACCGCTTGCCTTTTCAGTGTACTGCAACATATGTTGACAACACTACCCAAGTACATTGGTACCACGCGGGTCGTCTTATTGAAACAAATGAAGAGAGTGGCATATTTGTGGAGGATAGCATCATTCATGACTGCTGCTTAATTACGCGGTAATGTATATACATCCCTTGCAATGCTTGTAGGCAAAGTGCACATCCAATAAGCCTTATTAAAACATACATCAATAGTTTTGAAGTGCCTCAGTCACCCATGTGAATCTTAGCATGGATTTTTCATGACTGCAAATGGTTGTGCCTCCAAATCATATTTATTGCATCTGAATATTCAGGTTTGAGCAAATACATGTTTGAGACAGGTACGGATAGGGTTTCCTGCGCACTATGTTGTGAAAAATGAATGAAGTTAAAGTAACTTCAATAGCATAGAGGAAATTTGGCTTCCAGCCAACCTGCTACTTCCTGACACCATCTAGAAGATTTGTGTGATCCACTTTTGAAGAACTGTCAATGAAAAAGGTTCAGATTTGTTTTTGCAGACATCAATACTAGGTCTCATAATTCTTTAGTTAGATGATCACATATCTGTTTCATATCACAGTCTTTGTCTATGACTTTCCAGGTGATACATGGATCTATAGGGATCTATGTATTCATGAAAGAGAGATACACAGAAACCTCTGCTGATTTGAAAAATGCATTAAGAATGAAGTAGACTTGTATAAAAGAAAATAACATTTACCATGTAAAACTCTTGTCACAAATAACTAATATAAATGTTATTTGGCAGAGACCATAAAGTTCTTTTTTGATTCAAATTTGAATTATTATTGATTTCTGTATTTATTTTTGCCTTTCATCATAGAGGCCAGGTTTGTCACTTTGTCACTAAAAACTGCTAAGCTTTTGCAAATATCCTTTTGTCCTGAGCCAATTTCCATCACTGTTCAAAAAAAATGGCAGTCTTTGTCTATGTTCTGCATTTTCTTGTGTAGAATATGGAGAGAAAATAGCTGTGCTAATTAGCTCTGGATCGTCATTAACTTCTTCCCACTCAACTACCTTCTATTAATATAGTTGACCTGAAACGCCTCTTGAACTACCATATGAAAGTTAGAGAGTCAAATTATTTCCTCTCCACTGGGGTCTTTTGGCTTCCTGGATTTTTATTTTCTCTGCTCACTGAGTATTTGACCCCTTTTGATCTCTTACGGATCTAGAGGTGTGGACCTGACCATTTCTCACAGCTACTGGCTTTCCTGTAATACAAATGCGTAGGGTTGTAGTGGATAATGAAAAAGACTATTAGATCAATTAGAATGGTAATGCCAAGTGCTTGAGCTATTATATTGCTGCCAAATCACTTAAATTAAAGCAAGCTCTTCTTATTTTCACAGTATCAAAATTAAAAGGCAAACTGTTAATCACCTCATTATGCTCAACTGAATCATGCTTTGCACTTTCTGAACAATTTGTAAAGAGAGCACAGTAATATACTGAAAGGTTCTCAAAATTGCTATCATCTTTAAGTTGTCAGTTTATAAAAGTTAACTGAATCTTATATAATATTGACTAATTTTTGCCAGGTTATAACATAAAAATTATTATCTACCATAGCATTATTTTAACAAGGATTATTGATTGATATTCTACCTAACACTTTTAGTGTGCCATTAAATAGGTGACCCTAATGCTCATGATGCAGTATGCATTGGATTCTGCAATTCAAAAAGAACATTCTCTAAATGCACTGTGACACTCGCTGCTATAGATTGGAAAATTTCTCTCTGTTGCTTAAGCTATGTGATAAAATCTGTCAACATGAGGCAAAATATTTTCAGTATAAAGCCTCAAAATTTAAAACAGCTATTTAAAATCTTAAAGCATTTTCAGTACTCATTTATTTCAGCTGTATGTTTGACTTCATGATGTAGTAGTGTGTTAGCACTATGCAATTTTTATACCACACAGTCCTTATCCAGTTAAAAACACAAATATTTGAGTAAATGTGGGTCTGCCTTGGTCAAGAAGCTGATCATAACAAACTTTTCGAAGGCACTGCTTGTAAAGATGCTTGAGAGACCTATGCTTTATAAAGTACCCTTCAAAAAGCATACTATTTTTAAGACATTTTAAAGTCAGTTATTATTTCTTCTAAAATAAAAAATTAATTTGAAATTTAAATTGTCTCTGCATGTTGTAAATGAGAAAACATTGACCAACTTGGGTTTGTAAAAAATCTCTTCGGCATTTCTTAATTTTAATTCCATCTTTATGAACACATACAGCATAACTCTGCTTATATTTGTTATTATTTTTATATGTTAAAATAATATGTAAAAATATACTTATTACATGCTGAGTTTTTAATGATGGCTTCTAAGGCAGCCTCAATTGTATGATGCACTGTGAAACATCAGAAGGGCTATGCCTTTTGGAAGAAAAGAGTCTGTCTCCTATCATATGCTAACCATAAGATTTGGAATAAAAATAAAAATAATTTAAAATTAGGTCTTATAGTATCATATTTTACCCTCCTATACCTTCCCAGCAAAGGCTGACTCTCTGTGGACTTCTGTGATTTCCCTGAAGGACAGACTTTGACTTTTGTTGCTTAATAGTTTCAAGGTTTCTGAAGCTAGTTTTAAACAAAGATGTAGTTCTATTCCAAAAGTTACTTATTCAAACATTTTTAGATAGTTATTTTATTGAGTTGCTCTAGATATTTCTGGACATGGATTTGCAACATAAATATCATACTAAACCATTTTGTTTTATTAACTGGCATAGTAGAAGGATAAAATATCCAAATGTGTATTTTTTGTCTCCTATGATAAAGCAGTATGAACTAAAATAAATGTTTTCATTGCAATAATTAAACCAAAGTTTTGAACTGTGTTCCGGCGTGTGACATTTTTCTTGGCAAAGACTATTCTCTTACAAGAGATTTTGAGATGGTCTTTTCAATTCTGCTGCTAGCTCACATTTACCATTCCTAGCCAATGATAATAATATTTGATTTTGCTCATGTTGAACTTCTCGTCATTATGCTGGTGTATAAATATCATAGTTGTACATAAAAATGTAATTGTGATATGAAGCTAATTTCCTATCATCTGTGAATGGACCTAGCTGAAATTGTGACTTGTTTGTATGAAGACAGATGAATTTCTTGAGGCTAGAATTTTTGATTATCAGCTTGATCACAATAAGGGGCAATGAAACAGTCCAAATCCATGAAGCTGCGTAGTACATGTGCGATTCCCTACATCATGGTATCTTTCCCAGCTTTCCTACCATTCTTCCTTATTGTTTGGAGAGGCGGACAGGACAGTTATTAGGACATTAAATTAAAATATATAGGTATATTTTAGTTTTATGAATCAAAGAATTCTTCAATAGTAAGAAACTTTCGTTTTCAGGAAGCTGTTTATTTACTGAATGGACTGTAATGACTGTTTTAAAGTCTTTTTGGTTCTACTCTGTAAATACTTGTGTAGTGTGTTTAACAGTGCTTATTTCTCTGACAGCTGGAATGAATGCTTGGGGACCATTACAGTTTGTGAATGCTCTTTAAATTGTGCAGAAAGTTAAGAACTCGTAAAAAATGGAGTGTTACTAATGGAGGAACTAACGTGCTGTTAACTAAACCTAACAGAGTAGGTTCTGGTATAATATTTTTGCATATACTTTTTATTAGGTTTTGTGGGTAGAGTTGCCATTAGAAATGAGACTGCCATTAGAAATGTGATGCGCTGCAAATAATGCTTTTTCTTTTAAAGTGTGTCCTAAGTATTTGAGTCATCTTAGTGTGGCTGTCACAATGCAGGTCTTAAAAATATTAACAAAAGAGAAACAAGCTTAGGAATCTGTTGTTTAAGCATATAGTGCTTTTTTAAAAGTATATTGTGTTTTGACAGTGGTTGCTTGCCAGTGCGAGGTGGTTAAAAGAGAATGAGACAAATAGCAAGTGTTTGAGATAATGGAACTACATTTGATCTTTCAAATGTTAGAAGAAGTAAGAAAACTCATTTTAGAATTAAAGCAAGTCTTTCCTATATTTCTTAACATGAATATATTGATTTCATAAAATTGCTTTTAGAGGTATATGCTTATGTGAAAATCAGCTATTTGCAAAATAAATGTCTGATGGCAAAGACGACTTTCAAATCATGATCTGCTTTTACTGTAACCTTGAAAAAAAAATGAGAGAAATAAAAAGTAATACAAAGGTGCAAAATCACGATTATAGTGTTGGTAATCTAAAGATTTCTTTGAGTCCAACTAGTAATTTTTAAATGTCTTAAATTGTCAGTGTAGCTTTTAGTACAGAATGTGACTGAGACTGAGGATTTCACTAAAAGAATAAGAATAGGTTGAGATATGGCTAGTGAAAGAAATGAATACGAATAAAAACAGACTCCAGAGGTTGATACTCCAGTCATGGTACTCCAGTATCATGACAAGTTTATGATCCAGGCAGTCAAACCAAATAATACAAAACAAAAGACTTGCAGAAATTTTGAGAGAAAGGAGGATTTTTTTGCTTGCTTTTTGTGGAAAGGAGCCAAATAACCCCTGAATTCTCTGGACAGTTTGTGGCAATAATACAACTGGAAGAGATATGAAGCAAGCAGTAGTGACTTGGATGGATACTAAATTAACAAGAGCAGTCTGCAAATGGCGCATATACTATTAGAAAAGCAAATTAATCCTGCAAAAATATTGGATGTTTACCCAAGTTTTTAAAGAAAAGAAAAAAACACGGGTGCAAGAAGCAGGCCAAGTAATCTGATTCAGCCTACAGGTATTTTACAAGCACTTTGTGTTCTGTTCTCACAACCATTTAGAGAAGAATGAGCAGCTGAGGTCCATACTGAGCGGCCAGGAGAAATCATCAGAAGCTGTTTAGTACTGATATTTACTTGGTGCACTTAATTGACCCTATTGTTGGGGTGCACTTAATTGACCCTATTAATTGTTGAACAGTTAGGAAAGAAATGAAGCAAAATAACCATTTAAATTGTAAATCGACATTTCTTTATTGTTTTGAGATTACTTTAAACTGTGTAGTCAATGGTCTACAGTCTGCTCTAGGAGGTGTAGGCAGTAGAGGAGACATGAAACATATGTGTTTTGCCAGAAAAGTTCTTATATTTCCAAAGGGAGAAAATATAGAAAGGTTTTGCAGAATATTGTGAAAGGCACAAACTAAGAGCTTAATTATTTGGGATTAAGAGATTCTTTATGCTAATTAATTTAGAAGATTAATTGTGGCCTTTCTTCTAAAATAATTGGAATTAGCTGACTAAAACCCAGTGACAGATTTATTATTAATCAGTTTGGGGAATAGCTTAAAGTATAACCTGTGGAAAGTATACTAATCCTGTGAGAGGTAAAAGCAGCAAGTGTGATATTCTCTACTGCTATAAAAATAGACAATTATATAAAAATTGGGCTGTGGCATGAGATCTGTATGCTTAATTTGAGGAACTGGTTGTTGAAGTAGGGTTGAGACATATATATTGTCAGCAGAAAAATATGCTGATATTTTTGGCTGATAGAATTAAGTAATTTACAATTGTAAAAATATTTTGACAAAGTCCTCCTTCAGGAAATTTCAAGCAAGATCAATAAATTCTGTTTTAATGTTGAGAAGAGATTAAGAGGAGGCCTAGCACTACATTTTGCCTTTACATTTCCATCCCTGCTTGTTTCCTACAGCCATGTATTGGCCCATATAACCATACAACTTAAATGATTAGTGTTAAGAACAAAATTTGAATCCCATGCAAAGGTGGATCAATGGAGTTTTGTTTTGATTTTTAAGGCCAAAATAATTTTAATGTGGCCCTTTGAACTGTTGCAGATCTACAGCTAAGGAGATGATGCACTACAACAAGGGATTTGGTGTGAATATTGCAGGACAGGAATTTTTAAAATTCTTTGCCCTCAACACCAGTGTTGAGGTGTTATTATCTACTTCCTCACAGTCCAGGCTGTTGTTTGTAGGCCTGTGCATCCCCATGATTATCAGAGAAATTCTGAATTTTATCTAAACTCTACCCAGACTTTCACTCGGTTTGGTGTCCCTAGAAGAAATAAGTAGATATGTAAAGCAAAACATTAGAAGTATTAAACTTACAAACAGCTGAATTACTCATCACATTTCATATATTTCAATTTATTCTATATAGAGACTGTGCTGTAGGACATTTTCCTAATGGATTTATGCAAAGTTTTCTTCATTATAATGCTGGAATTCAGTGAAAATAGGCCCCCACCCCTCTCATAAACAGAGTTTGTGCTGTACCCTCTGTACAGCTGTTGGAGCTGTACCCTCTACTGCAAACAGAATACCTGCTGTCCCTGAAGTCCTTATCAAAGAGTCTGCTTTGTCTTAGTCTTTTGGTTAGTTCTTCCCGGATATCTTCTAGCTCAACAAATAAAGTGGGTGATTATAGACCCAATACTCAGTGACCCTATCCCACAGAATATTCATGAAGAAATTAATTGCTGTATTTTTAACATAATCACTGGCTTTAACAGAAAAGCTAACTTCTGTCAGTGTTGAGCATTTCACAGATAATTTTAAATTTTAAAATTCATGTAGTGAACTGTAGCTTTATTTTTTTTGGCTAGTCCCTGTGGCATGTAATCAAATAATCAAGAATTGTTTCAAGGACCTTAACACTTGTGAATCATCTGGGAAATATTTTACTTAAAAAGCTTTCATGCAATTTTGACTGCTGGACTGATTGTCACAGCGTTATTTTTGTCTAAGAACCTCTGCTAGTGTGGAGATCACAAGAGCTATGCTAATGAACTAGAGCTTTCTCTAGATACAACCTTGCAGTGTAGAGACTACTTAAGGGCAAATGAAAGGCACAAGACAGGTGTAGCAGCGTTTCCCCAGCAGACTGCAGCGGAATGCATCCTGCAGTCAAGTGGCTTGATGTTGGAACAAAATTAATAACAATAAAGACATTTGGACATCCCCAAATCTTCACCAAGTGACAAAGCAGCTCAGTGATAAATTAACTGATTCATGAAGTCCTTTATGTGAGCCCTAGCCCAGCTGTGTTCAGTTCAGTGCCCTTTATAGTGCAGGAGTGTCACAGCCTTTTCATTTGCCAGATTTCTGCAGTAAGAGAAGGCTTGGAGTGGTCAGGAGCTGTTGATGCCTTTTGTCCCCATTTTGTGTTACCAGCAAACCACCAGACTGTAGGTCTCTAGGAAAGTCACCGTAGATTTGTACACCTTTCAGCATGCTCTTGGGTAAAGCACCATTGCCTGGTTGTCTCTCCACCTGACAAGCTCAATAACAGAGAAAGAAAACTTATTGTAGTATGTTTTATACCTCTTCATGATATAGTGAATTTCTGACTACCTCAGAGTATGTCAGTGTATAATCACTCTGGTATTACTATTATTTTTGTCAATTTCAACACATAAATTAATTGCATATCATTGCAGGTCACAGATTTTTGACATCTGCCTGTAGAAAATACATCTCACTATTGGGCAGATGTTTACATAACAAAGAGATAAGACTTGCCTACAGCAGCGTTTTTGACCACTGACATTTTAGTCAATTTAATTTTAGCAATAGAAAAGAAGGTGAAATGGTTTACTAACTGGCATACAGGTCTTTTCACCCTTTTTGAAAGTAGCTAGTTCATCATGTCTGTATATTGTCACTTAAATTAGCCCCTTTCCATTGACCTCTCTGATGCCAAATTCACCTGCTGTTATGGTCCTAACACTGATGGGAACAAATTAGGCAATAGATAAATTATGGTAGGAGTAACTTTGGCACTTACTAAGTGCCTTGGATGGCTACCAATGAAATCAAGTTATGCCTTGTTTCTGTATCTGATCAGAAGAAACTATATTGAATTTGTTCTGTCTGTGACAAATTGATTACACCTGAAAGTATTTGCTAGCCATCTAGCATTAAGTGAATACTTATTTCAATTTTTAATCTTCCTTTTCTCTTGTTGTGTCCTGGACACAAGCTTTCTCTAAAGAAACAGCAGCATTCTAAAACTTTCTTTCATGGGTAAATAAGTAATTTTGTCAGAGAGATCAAACTAGCATCTTAAGCTCAGTTTAAGTGCCTAGATTTACACGTTTTCTCTTCATTTTCCATGTTTTAACCTTACATCCTCTGTTAAAGGCATCATTCTAAGCAGCAATGTTCTCTGGAGACTGACACTTCTCTTTTCAAATTCTGTGTTAGTATTAATAATTTAAGGTAGCTTGGGTTAGATGCAGGTTATGCAAGGTTTCTGCTTAAACTGTAGAAAAGCGTCATCTATTTATCTCTCTGAAGAACTATATAAGGAAATCTAAATAATATTATTAATTTTTATTTCTCTCCAAACTAGAGATTGCTTCTTACAGAGTCCTACAGAAAATCAAGTTCAACTTTAAAATCTCTCTCATGGAAAGCAGCTGAAATACTGCGTTGAAGTCTCCTCTTTATTGGTTACTGTCTTTCTTGGCATGTAAATGGCTGCTGGGACATACAGTAAATGTCACTAAGGTATTACTTTAGGACATGGATGAGTAACTTTGCGTAATGAGACCTTCTGATTGTCTCATTAGTTGTGCGTAGCTGTAGCAATAACCATGCAACAAACAGAAATCTTTACTTGATTACTTGGATATAACTTCTGCCTGTATTAGGCTTCCTCTCTTCATAATGACCAATGTCACAGGCTTCCATTAAATATTACAATGACTTCTTCATGCAATTGCATTGTAGGTTTTAATTAAATTTTCAATGTAACAGTCATAATATTTGCAAAGGAATATTGCCATTCATGAAACTTCACAATGCAAGGAAGGAATAGGTGTCTTCTCTTTCTTCCATTCAGGATTCTTTCATTTACTGAGAAGGCCATGATGTGATGACTGAGTAGAAACTCTTATTTTATACTTGGGAAGCTGCATAGTACAAGCCAAATCTTTTCAAGAGTGGCTTGATGTTTATTAGCTTCTATGAGACCCAAGTTTATAAGAAGTATAGAAGGCAAAGGTGCCATCCTCTCTTAATTCTGTGGTGGTCTTGTTGGGCTCCTAAAACTCATAATGTATGAGACAAGAGACTTCTTTTTACCAAGTCTTGTTGCTGCTCCTCAAGAAAGAGCAAGAACAATTTTCTTCTACAGATCTTGACAAAACTGGAACTTCAAGACATGGTATTATAATAGTGCCAGTACTTAAAATATCTAAATTACCCACCTGGAAGTTTTATAAAGAGATTTAGAATTCTGTGTTGCCCTTCCCTGCTTTTCCTTTAAGTTTGCCAGGTCAGTGAAGTTGCCAAGGTTTATAGTTGGAGCAGATATTAAAGACATCAAGCTCACTGTTCTTTTTAAGATTATAAACATTTCTTTGCTTAATCCAGTCTCCCAAGTTCTCTATCCTTTCTCATATCCAGATAACAAGCAAATGAACAGTTTCACCACTGGACTTGCTATCCAAAATATTCCTACAGAAACATAAACGAATTCATCATTTACAGATGGCAATTCAGAAAATTCCATGTTCTGGTCATTATGCACCTTCTTCTATATAACATAGCCCTATTTTGTCTTACAACATCTTGTTCAGTATCTGAAGGAAGGGCCATAGAAAATTGAAATTGAAAGTGAGAATTAACTCATCATCTTGGAGAACTTGAACTAGAGTTCATGTATTGGCTTTCTTACAGAAGCAACAATGTTGTAGCTGTAAGTACCTGTCTGTGCAACTTAGCACCAGAACATGTTCCAACGATTTAAAAGAATGGAAAATGTGCCTTTTTTTTCTTCCTGTTCATTTATCTTCATATTGTTTACCCATAAAATTGATGATATGCCCAGGTTTTTCTTTTCCTCCAGCAAAATCTGTATGGTTCTCAGCTTTATGCAATTTGTAGTGTTAACCGTGGCTATAAATATTTTAGTAGTAAGTATATCAAAAGACCAACACATCTATCATACTTTCCATTCATTTGGGGAGTCACTGTGTCTTGGTGCAATAGGTGAGTTTTTATGCTAACTATTGATTCAGTGAAAAATAGCGTTTCTAGATTATTGTTTTTATAAACTCTAGAAGTATTGTCATTCTTAACTGTCTGTGTGATATGAGACTTTTGTGACATATGAAACTGAAAATTTATGTTGAGAATCTTTATCAGCTGGCTAATCTCACTAAATTATTTTTAAGTGAATGTAAAAAGAGGCATTATGAGATATTAGAGGGCCCCCTCATCTAAGACTTAACAGATCAGTTGCTTCTGTTGACATGAAAAAATTCAGTTACTCTGCTGCAGAATGGCCACTAATACATTTCCAGCGTTCCTTGTGATAAAAACATGGCAGAATTTGTTGCAAAAATAAGATAGGGGTTCCAAACTGCTTAGAGCTCAAAGCCAGCATAAATAGGAGCAGTGTGAGATTTTTCAAGATACTGCTTAATGATAAATTTTGCTGAATTTTCATAAATTACACAAAAGGCAGAAGTATTTTAACTTTAATCAAACGCAGTTGCTTTTTTTTTTTTTAATGGGGATTGAGATAATGTTACTGTAGTACGTTCCCAAGAAAGTCATCCTTCGTTAATATATGCTTTTCAAAGGGAATATTACATAATCCTTAAGCAGCTGTCTAATCACTTCTTACCTTACTTTCATATATGCATGTCAGAAGTTTATATGCAAGGAGAGTAGATCCTTTCATATAGTAAAGCTAATAGAATGTGTGTCTCATTAATAAATATTCAGACTGAGAAAGGATGTTTTTA
This sequence comes from Tinamus guttatus, assembly GCF_059628265.1. Lineage (NCBI taxonomy): Eukaryota > Metazoa > Chordata > Aves > Tinamiformes > Tinamidae > Tinamus > Tinamus guttatus. Next base: position 7,704,392 of record NW_028288848.1, read on the forward strand.
GAAAAAAATATAAAAAGCAAAATATTAAAAATATGTACAATCTTCCTATTATATATATCTACAAAAAGGCAAGGTCTTTACAAAAATACTGAGTGCCCCCAAAAGAAATTTTTTAAATATTGTTTTAATATATATTTGAGATCAATTTAATAACTTTTAAATTCTGTGATTGTTTCTTTATGTACCTTCCCCACTCTCTGACTGTATCCCATTTCTTTCCATGTAATTTCTGTATGTACAAGGCATAAGGCATTTTCGAAGATCAGCCATTTGTGCAAAGTAAATATTTCAGACAATTACTAACTTTTTTGCTCTCCCAACTCTTTTCAAAAGCTGTACTTTAAAAAATGCAGTTAGATTTCTTTCTGGGCCAATGGCAGATTTAAGATCTAATATATTAGTTTCTTAAAATGCAGTAGTTACCATTGTTTCTGATCTATAGAGTTACAATAATTAGGTGAAATTCTGTCTCTGCTGAAATCAATTGAAAAAGTCAACTTTTATTGACTTCATTCAAACCTTGGCTTCATCCATTAGAGGAAGGAAAGCTGCTCTATTGATTAAAAATATATAGAAAACACTAACCAGAACAATTATAGGCAATTTTAAGTATTCCTGAAATTTTCCTCCATCATTAACTCTGGGAATTTAACATAGGCAGCCAACATATTGGTGTGATGCAGCAATGCTCAATGTTTATATTGTAAGAGTAACCAAGGAATGTCTCTATATTTAACTTGTCCAAACTTTCATTGTAAAGATATTTTGCAACTTGCTTTTTTGGTATTAATAAATGCATTTTGGTTTTGTTAGGGGAAAGCTCTGATCAAATTCTGTGAGTAGTAGAATATTAAGAGAAGTATCAGTATTTGTCAACTTGAGAGGTATTTCTGTTTAAGTGCTTTGTTAAGCAACCAAAACAACATCTCACATTATTTGAGGAAAGGAGAATGGGGATTGATAAATACTTGATTCTCTTTTGTAGTGACTTGTAATAGCTGAGTTAGCTGCTCATGACCTAAGTGGTCCATACACGGTGGTGTTGCTAAAATCTTAATATTAAACCATTGCATAAATATATATTTTTTACCTATAATAGTATCGGAAAAGCTCTGAAGAAACCTTAATATATTAATCTCTATGTAATAAAGTATATTCAATAATTAATCTTTATTTTTGCAGCGAGCTTATCTTATCCAGTATTGACATTGATGCGACTGGAGACTGGGAATGTTTAGTCAACAATTCTTATGGAAATAGCACTAAACAAGTGGAGATTGTGGTACTTGAGACAGCTGCACCCTATTGCCCTGCAGAAAGAGTAATTAACAACAAGGGTGATTTCAGGTATGATTTTATGGTTTCATAGTTCATAGGAGAATCAAAATAGTAAGTAAAAACTCTCCAGAAACAAAAACAGAATCTTGAGAAGAGTTTCAGGGCAAACACAGTTTCCCAAACAGAGCATAAACAGAGAACACATCAGTCCTGCTTTATGAATCTTATTGTCTGCACAGTTTTGTTGAATTTTTATTTCATCTTTACTTTCATGATCATATTTTTTAAAAATTTTATTTCAAAAACCAATAAATTGAAGAAAGTCAAGTATCTCCAAATTTGGTATTGCTTTCAACTCACCCTAAAATACTTTAGTGATATTCATAAAACTCTTAAACAAAATATTAGTACCTGCTTTACACTGGCACTGATGTATGACAACATTCTCATTGAGAAGCCAAGCAAGAAGGTAATTTGTTACCAAGGGAATAATGAGGAGAATAGTTCACTGGAGGAAAAGAAGACCAGAAAAAGAGTTTCTCTGTTAAACATCAGAACTTTCTGCAAATGCTTCTGACTCAAATGCTTCTCTTCTTTTTCAATTTATCATTAAAACTCTTTTAAGCATCTTTTGGTACTAGTTCTTATTTTCGATAAGCTGGGAGTAAAACTGCAAGAAGTGAGGAGAAACCCACTCACATAATTTGTTTTCTTCAGTGCTAAAAAGCTAACTTACGTGTTAACCTCTGTTCCAGCGAGCATAAAAATTTTACTGAATATATTTTAATCCAGTAGAGGCTCTTGAAAATCTTAGATGATTTTTTTTTGTCATGCCAAAGCTGCCATTGGAGTTTGCCATAAAGTATGTGTTTAAATCCATTTTAATTAGATCTTTTAAAAATATAAGCATCCCATCAGAATACACATAGTGAATCTTTTAGATCACAACTTTATGAAGTTCATGTTCTAGCCATAAAATGACATCCTTTTCTTCATAAATAAGAAATATTTAAATCCTACAGACTGCACAGATTAACACCAGGGACATTTTGTCCCTCTAAATAAATCAAAGGGAGGGCCCGTTTCTCTCCTTATTGACCATCTTTCCGAAAGTCCATGCAAATTTATTTTTAAAGCATATATCAAAAGGATGCTGAGTCCATGGATTCTTCTTCTGACAGTTGAGAGGAATGAGTTTAAATTTGCAGAGAATTTATCAGGCACAAACTTAGCATTAGCACTTGAAACTATTCCAAAGCTCTCTCCTCAGAGATGCAGCTATCACACCTTTAATTTTTCTTAGAAGATCTTTGAGGTTTCGATAACGCAGCAAGTATGAAAGTAGAAAGAGCTTAACCACAAAAGGAAAGCCGTAAAAGAACAATTCTACTTTTTGTAAAAAAAAGAAAAAAAAAAAGTGGGGGTAAGGGGAGCATTAAGCACTGGTTTTTATAGTAGACCATCCTAGGTGGTATTTATTGCACAGCTGCAATAAGAATTATGCACCGTGAGTCAGAACAAACTGACCTTATGTACTGGAAGTTACTCTATACGATGTGACAATATTTTGATCTTGTTTTGTTCTTCAGCTCACTATACACTGTTCATCTCATTATATTCTGAGGTCCAAACGGTGGTGTTAAGTCCTAGCATTTCTAATTAGAAAGGCCAGATTCTGCTACCTATGCTCAGACTCAGTGCACCGTATTTTCAGAATTGCCTCTTTAGTTTTACTTTTAAGAAAAGGTGCTAACTGGTAACCCAATTTGATTAATGCTTCTTCTACTGAAGAGTAAAAGATTTTTTCTCTGCCATTTCAGAAAGTAAAAGAAATATACAATAATACAGTATATGTTTCAATTTTTCATGAAACTCCTTTCGTGTTTGATTTTACATCAGATGTTTTTTCATCACATAATGAATTATTCCAGTGACAGCTGTGACAAATGAAAATATTTTTCTTCTTGTCTTTTCTTCATTTGAAATTAAGAAAACATATTGAGCCCAAAATTTGACAGGTTATTATGTCCAATTGCATCTGCATCTTACAATTGACAGGGTCAAGTATGTATTTTTGAGTAAAACTAATTGTCAAGATGTGGCTTCTGTTTTACTGTCAGGCAGAATATTTTTATGATTGCTTGGTTTCAGTCATTACATCAGTGCAATTAAAGTAAGAACCACATCCTTTCCAGACATGCTATGGGCACCTGGAAACTTGCTGATGATATGCTTCTATTTTTGTCAGAGTCCTAATTACTGACCCTGCTTTGTCCATACTTCTCTGGAGAAAGCAATGAATATGGTACCAAAAGAAATAGATCCCAACTGTGCAATTCTAGAGAATAAAGCAGATAGAGTAAGAATGCCACATAGTAGACCCGGTAGCTAAATACAACAATACTGTCTTCTCTTGTCTTATTCTTTGTCCTCGAAGGCTGGTTTAGCATCACAGTATGTAAACAATTTACACCTAAATGCTTAATTTGTGAGGGCTAGCTCTGTCTTCCTCCATGAGTTGCAAGCTCTTCTCTTTCAATGTTGTTTACTGATTTCTGTTATGTGCAGGAATTTGAGGCCTTTATGGCCATGAGAGCTTTCTGGTGTTAGGTCAAAATGAGAGACAGAGATTGTCATGCACTATACGATATTGCCTATTATAGATTTTAATAATAGTGGTTTTCTGCTTGATGGAATTTCTGCTCAGCTTTGTGCAGTCTGCAAAAATGAATGTAGGGGAAATGTCACTCACATTTATTTCTTTAGCAGCAAACACCTTCCTAGAATTAATGCAGAATTAATGTGTCATCAGCCAGACTCAAGACTGCATATTTTTATCATTTTCCAAGGAACCAAAGTAATTTATTATAAAGCATATTATAAAGCAAAGTGATTTATTATAAAGAATTACCACATTTTTTTTCTCAAATATTCTGCATATAGTACCTTGTAAGTTGCCTTTAAGTAAGATGTTCCACATTGCTATTCTACATTATGTTGTTCATAGATGGCCCAAAACTCTGGCTGGGATAACTGCCTACCATCCTTGTCTTCAATATTCATTTAACCCAATTGCCTTTCACAAGGGAGCAGAAGAGTCTAAGGCATGGCGTAAATGTAATAGAACTGGACGTTGGGATGAAGAAAACTATTCTGAGTGTCCTTATTCACAAGAAATAACCCAAGTTCTTCATGCCTTTAGTCAGGTAACATGAAATCTGGGGCTCCTTTCTGTGTTATCAGTTGTGTTGAATAGCTTGCCAGAAAATGTCTGTTGAGCCACGTCTTTGGGATAGCTGGACTTTTAGCAAAATGTTTTACTTGAAATGCAACATGTTTCTTTGGCCATTGAAGTTGTCATAGGAATAAAGGCACGGCATTTATTGCCTTTGTTTTAATTCTGTTTCCTCCAGCTTCCTGGAGTCTAGGTGAGCATTAATATTGTTGGCAGGGTCATCAGTGCTTCACTTTTTTGTCTTTCATTCATGCATTTTTACCAGAAAAAATGTGATTTTGTTTTAAAGGCCTATATCAGAGTTTTTTTGACTGAAATGCCTTTCACTGTTTTTGTTGTCCCACAAAAGAGCTGCAGAAATGAAGACTGTTTTAGAATGTGGTTTTTATTATCTTCCAAGGGAAAAAAAAAAAAAAGGTTCACTTGGTTTCTTATGCATAAGTAAGAGAGAGAGAAGAGAAAGAGATAAGAAGTAAGCAGACAGAAATGCTGCATGAGAAAGGGAGCAGAATAGAGAGAGGCACAGACTTTTGCCATGCCATCTCTTACCACTTTCAATTTCCATGATAATTTCTCCCCAGAAAATAGTGCTAAATACCACTACAGGGAGTCGACAGGGAGTTCGTTTTCAGGTGTGTTCCTACTTAAATAAGAACACTCAGTGAATTTACAGGGTGATAGATTAATTTGCTTTGGATTGGAGCTCCAACCTCCAATTGTTGTTGCTGTTGTTGTTGCCATGATGACTTCTGTTTCTAAAGAACTGAGCTAGGTGATTTATTGCACATAACAATTCTGATGTATTTTCAGATGCACATCAATTTGACCAGTGTGCTTGAGTTTTCCCGCCAGCTGACAGCCTACACAAGAGGTGCTTCCCACTTTGCAGATAAAATGGATGTAATATATTTGGCTTATATAATGGAGAAGCTAATTGTCTTCGTGGATGAAGTTGAAGATGTAAGATTTCTTTTGAATACTGAAAAAAATATCATGTATAAGTGAAGTTGTCACACAAGGTCCTGTTCTTAATCTATGCTGGAACGCGCTGAAGAGTAGTTTCTAACATTGCCTGCTGGTCTTCTGATTGCTACCATTCCGCTTGTACTATAGTGTATTTCTTTGTGCCTAAAGGGGCATTAAGGGCATAAAGATTGAGCCATCTCATCTGCCTGACAGATGGGATTGCTGCTTAAAATTTAATATTGGGTTTCAGTGAGCCACATTTTAGTTTACTTTGTCATTTTACTTTTCACTGTGGCTAATAAATAAGAATGTCTCTCCATCTGGCTGTATCTAAGTGTATCTCTTATTAGTATCTAGGCGTTGAAAAAGCCTTGGTCTGTTTTCTCTATTTTGATTCAATAGAATAAAGGTGGAGGAAGTTTTCAGTGCATGTAGAAATTGTATGACTTCACATGAAAAGAGTGAATGTGTCTTTAAGTACGAATTTCTACAGAAACTTTTAGTACAATGTATGGCATTTTTACAAGGAAATTTAATTAAAGAGTTATGCAAACCCTAAGGGAAAAATAGCTTTTTATAGAGAACAGCAATGTTCATAATAGTTTTTACTGTTAATTTTCAGGGTAACTGCTTGCATAAAGATTTCATAACATGTAATTTTTGCACACATGATAGCTATAGTTAAAATATTTGGGTTTTTTTGGGTGTTTGGCAATGTTCATTTCTTTCTAACTCTAGCGTTTTTAATAGTTAACATTTTAGTGCCAATTTGAGAAAGCCTCCAAATTCAATTTCATCATCAAATGCCAGACCAAGAGTGTATTATTAACTGCTCTCCAAGAATCACGTTTCAAAGCTACAACTGCATTTCAGCCTCCTTGCTCAAAGTCTCAATATGACATTACTGCTTTTTGACAAAACAAAAATTTAGTGTTCAAAAAGAGTCTGCTACATCTATAAAATCTCTTCCCTTTTCCTATCATACTGGCAGCTGATGCATTATTCACTAAAATCAAACCCAACTCTAATCTCTTGAGTTCTTCCACTTTTCAAATGAGGTTTGTTTCTGGTTTTCAGTGTCAAAAAATTTCCATTTCCACTGCTTATCTTTACACCTCTTTTTTCATGCTCTCTTATAGTTTTCAATAGAGAGCAGAACATTTCTGCTAATTTTTCCCTTTTTTAAACTCTCATTTCAGCTTTGTACTTTCTTCTGTCCCTCAAGTTCGCTAAGCAGGCTTCTCATACTTTGAGCCCTTTATTCACCTATTTCTTAACTCTTGCCGAAAAGATACAAAAAATATATGCCCAATTAAAGTAGCAGTAGCCTCTCTCTTGAAGTTGCAGTTATATGGTTAAAAATGGGAACAAACTTTTCTACAGGGCAATATATGTGCAAAGGTATATTAGTTTATAGTTGATTAACGGCTGAGGCTACGATGAATGAAACCACTCTAGCAAATAATAAAAATACATGGAGATTTTCTGTGAATTAATAAAATCATAAGAAAAAAAAATCTAGCTAAATTAGTTGAATTTCTATACTAATTCCTCTCTGAGTTATTTCCCAATCAGCAAAGGATTATTCCCTTTTATAGAAGTTAGTGGTACCTCATACTACCTGTTGGTTCACCTGTCAAACAATAGAGCTTCAACAGCTGCTCTGGTGGCCTGTTTGCAATATACCACAACTCACTGCCAGGAAGATGTATGCGTGTTAGCCCAAATCTTCATTTTTTTTTTTAATGTCACGCGCTTATTCTTCATTAATGCATTTAATTATAGTGTAAATTACCCCCTCTCCTTATTTCTCACCTTTGGTATATTTATAGACTATTTTTCTGACCTCAGTTAATTGTTGCTTGGCTGATCGGTGTATACTTTAATCCTTTCTCATAAATCACTGCTTTCAGTCTCTTAATGTGTTTTAGTGTTATTCATTGAATCGATAGTTTGTTTGTTATATTGTCAAAAGCCATGTACAACCATCTAGTAATTATGTTCTCAAAAGTGGATTAAGTATTTCTGGAACTGTTCCAAATAATTTCATATAGAATCCCATTATAATCACAGGAGTGAGAGAAAACATCCCAAGCTACACCACCACACTTACTGTATAGCCAATAAGATAATATAGGTGCATATCTTACTCTTCTAAGTGTGAAATAAAATTTTCTTCCAATTTATTATTGCTCTTCTCCCACCAATACCATTTATTACCCATGGGGCCGTTCTTTAAAGGCGCATGGTTTCTCTTGACTTTCCCAGTTTACAGTGGGGAGTCCATTAATCACTCAATGAAGGCCTCAATTTTCTTAGTGAATTTTGGAGATGAACTTTAGCATTGAGAATCAAAAAACTTGAACTCAATTGTACTTTTGTTTTCTTTCCTTGGTCTTTGTATGTACACCCATTTATTTTTTTTAGTAAAATCAAAAATGTTTTTAAATTATCATTACCAAAAGAAATAGAATGTCTTCTTTTTTTTTGCATTTTTATGTACTTTTTTCTATGTTTTGTTGACAATAGGTAATGCTACCCATGGGGGATTTTTTTTTCCTCACAGATTGGAGACGCCCTTGTTGAAATTGCCAGCAATATAATGTTGGTTGATGACCACGTGTTGTGGATGGCTCAAAAGGAAGACAGGGCCTGCACCAGAATTGTACGATGTGTGGAGCACATTGCAAGTCAAGTGCTGACCAACAATGTTCAAGTTATATCAAAGGTATGTCATAAAATTACAAAATTACTTTTTAGCCAGATCTTTCAATTTCATGTTTTCATATACCACCTAGTATACAGAGAAGGAAGGTGAATTTATATAAGGCAGATAAACTGGTTTCTATTTGGAAGACTGAAAAATTTCTCTTCATATCACAGATTTTCTTTAAAATTCTTCCTTTTGACTTTATTATGTTTATTATTATAGTAGACTGTTCACAACACTCTCTCTGGTGTTCTTAGTCTTCACTCAATTTCTATTTTTATTGTCACTATAATATCTCAGTTCATTTTGAAAGGATTAAGTTGAGCAAGTGAAATTTTTAATAAGAGGAGACAACATGTTCTTTTGTTGCCTGAAGAATTTAATATGCCTTTCAGATAGTATTCTAGATAATACTTGCTTACAGCATTTAGAAAGTCCTGATCAAAAAAGGTGTCTCTTGTCATAAAGATCGGTAATTTGTGGCTAGATTTAATTTTTTAGAAGCAAGTTGGCATTTTGAAATAATTGTTCATATTCCTTGGCCTCCAGCTCATGTGAATTTGTCATTTGTCTACTAAGGGTTTGTTACATTAAAATTTATTTATTTTTATCAGTTTCAACATCTAAATAGTAGAAATGGATCTAATTCAGAAGCTTGAGACTAATCCTCTTAGAACTTTAGACAAATATTTTAAAGTCTTATTGTTCCTTGGGCTGGTTTCCTTGTCCGCTCCATCTTGAGCAGCCTTTATTATTTTCTCAACTGTTAGCTTTATTTACGTTAAGAAACTCTGTAAAAGTGAGTACAATGATAGTTTCAATTACAGCAAAAGATAAAAAAGGGAAAAAGAAAATGGAATCAAAGGCTGAACAGCCTCATAGCAGAATGCCTTAGTCCTCTCAGTATAATTTTGGAAAAGCAGTCTTTTCACTTTCAGAATAACCTATCAAAATATATTGGGCTGGTTTTTATTCATTTTTACATAAAACAGTAACATTTACTAAATACTAAATTGAAATAATAATAGGCCTTTGTAATGGGACAACCTAGGAGGGCTCTGCTGCTGTATGCTCATGCTATATGCTTATGCTATATGCTTATGATTTCTTTTGAATGTCAAGTGCCAAAGGTCATTGTTTTCTTATTGCTGCTCTGGAGCCTGTTGACATTCCTATCAGACTCTTCTGCTTACTCAGATGTGGATCTGTGTCTCTAACCTTTTTGCCATGCTCTATCTTTTTGCTTCTTGCAGTTTTCTGTAGGAGAATTAGTTTACACTTGAGCGTAATTGTAAATAAACAAAGCTGTGGAGTTTTTTTGTGCCATCTCAGGCAATATGAAATACTTCCTTTCATTTTGGAAGCTAGCCAGAAAACTGTCTTGCAGAGATTGCATCTGTTGGGAGGTCTTTTTTTTTGTGGTTTTATTTAAGCAGAAAAGAACAAAACAACCAATAAGTTTATTTATCCACTTGTTAATAATATAGTTTCTGAAAAAAATATGCCTGTAATATGCGTAAGTTGTATACCACATGCATGGCTGTGTTCTCTATATATTGAAAATCTGCTCGAGTGCCCTAACTTTTACTATTTTACTTTTTTGAAAAATGGAAATGTGTTTTTATTGTTGTTGTCTTGCTTGTTTCAAAATCTATGAAGCTGTGGGGTGACTAATTTCAAGTTCAGGCAAACCCCAGGACAGAAACATTCATCTAGCTTTTCCTAGATCTCCTTTGGTGTCAGAGCACATAAGAAATCAAGAATGGCCTGTTGCATTTTCAAATGCTAGGTAAATGAGGGATAAATACAGTCTCTGCATTTGAGATCATAGTTTAATATATAGTTAATTTAATGTACAAGTACACATATATAATATAGCATAGAGCAGAAGATGTAACAGCCCACTGGGGGTGCCCAGCCTTAAGAGCTCTGCCCTCAGTGCAGGATATTAATTATTGTCCTGGCGATACTGAGTGTTAGATGTGCATTTTGAAAACAAAGACTTCATACAAGTGGAAAAAACATATTCCCTTAGTGCTTTCTCAGGAGTGCACAGTAGTCTTCAAGTCCCCTCTAATTTTAGGCTAACTACAATGGGACTTTTTGCTCATGCTCTCAGTCTTTGCTCCCTTTAGGGCTATTCTCAGCTCAGCCACGTCACAGACTCCTTTGCCCTTCTGCTGAGTGCTGCCTTTATCCGAGGTCTAGAAAATAGGCACCAAATTATCATTTTCTATATCTGTAACAGTTAGAGACAAGAAGATTAGCTTGTGGCTTTTCATAATGCCTACCTTTTTGACTACAGCTTGTTTCCATGGATAATTTTGTTCTGCATTCATCTGTATCCATTTTATAGCTCATTTTACAGTCCTGCATAAGGAAGTTAATTTTACAGTGAATTTTACCCATCTGTTTCCATATGAAGATAATGGTATGCTCATATCATTTCAAAATTGCCAGGTGTTTACAGGAATATTTTGAGAGTGGAAAATCTTTATGTTTAAAGAATTTCCTATTAAAAAAAAAAACACAAAAAAACACTAAATAGGGTCCACTTTTGTAAAATCTCCAGAATCCTCATTATTACATTATCTAGCTAACATTTGCTTGTTCAATATCAACTCACAAGTGTAAAATAAGGAAGTAGTGTTATGCCCATTTTACAGCAGGAAACTTGAAATTATGCATGATTAAATGACTTTACCCAGGATTATAGAAACTTCAGATTACATTTGTTCTAGTACTTGCGTATTCATGAATCTTACACTTCTCAGTGGTGTTACTCAGGTACCTCTGTACTGCTATGCAGCGTGCAAAATATATCTGCTCACAGGTCACCAAACAATCCGTATTTGGAAGCAGAAAACATTCAGTCCCATCAGTATTGTGGCAGCAAAAGCTAGTTAACCTGATTATAACATGAGCTATTTGTATTGTGCACAGTGCTCTGCTGAAATAAATCCTTTACTCAGGGGTTCGGACTGATGATCTCTGCGCTGTGCTGTAATCTTTATGTCGGCGTATCACCTCATTCAAACACAGGCCAGAGAACTTGGGCATAGTGTTGCAATGCACCATATAGTCATGCTTAGCATCCTAAATGAACATTGCCTTTTTTTTAAATTTATTTTTACCATTACTAGTGCTAATCCACTTATATTTGTATTTCTTTAAATCAGGATTAATTCTGATGAAGCTGATAATGACACAATTGCACGGATAAATTAAGATCTTTTGTATGTTTATTGGTTATCCTACTTTGCATTTCTGCTTGCTTATGAAGAAGATTCAAGCAAAACCGTCATGATGTTGCAGAACACTAGTGCATTTTTTTTTTTAAGAAGTTCAATTTTCTTTGTTGCTCATATGCATACATATGGAAGCGTGCACATGCACAGCACTATAAAGCATGTGCAGTAAATACACAATGCACATATAATGTAATTATGCTTAAATATGCTAGGAACATGCCTGTTTCTCAATATGTTTTGACAGGTATCCCTTAATATCGCTCTGGAGGCCTTCATGATCAAGCCATCTAATTTCATAGGAATGACTTGCACAGCCTTCCAGAAATTACCTCCAAATTCTGACAAGTCCGCAGTGGGAAGCTGGGAAATGCATCATCACCCTGATCAACATTTGAATTTCAAGTGCAACACTGGCAATTTGAATAGTTCCTTGGTGAATTCTTCTACCAGGGTAAGTCAGAATCATTGTTTGATTATATTTAAAAACATTGAAAATTTTGAAAATTTGTTCTTGAAAACATAATATAATGTTATCTATTTAAATATGTTTTCAGGAGTACCTTTAAGTGGAATACTCACTTGACAAACCTGTATTTATGGTCTATTAGTTTTGCAACTCTGTTAATAATTTCAATGTGTAAGTGGCATTAAGCTAGTGTATTGACTGGTTGTGGATATTCCATTAGTGTGGAATGCAGGATGTGAATAGAAATGAGTAAGCACCTTGCTGTTTCGTCCTCTGTGTCCAGCTCAGTTATTTTTCTATGTGCAGGTAATCTCTTTGAGGTAATTTGGAAATCCTTGTTTTGTTCAGGTGCTCTAAGGGGATTTTATATTGCAGAAATGTATTATTTTAGGGAAATTATCTTTTTTCCTCTGAGTTATATTGCATTTTATATATCCTAAACTTTGTACAGAGAAAGAGTGTTATACTGAAGTTTTTGAGTAGTGGCCCAAGAAAAACAATAATAAATAAGCCGTTTAACAAAATGCACTCTTATTATCAAATAATGAAGTGGAACAATTAAATTTTGATCTAGAAGGAAATGGAATTTTGCATTTGGTTGAGCATGTTATTAAACTCAAGTATTGTGGAGTTAAGTTCTTGTTATCCTTCAGTAGAATCTCATTTTTATAGACTTATTTCTTGAAATAGTTAGTATGACAAAATGATACTTTTTTAATGCTGCTGGATCATTGAACTTTGCAAGTATTTTGATTGCAGTTATTTTCTCTTTGAGTATTTTAATCTTCTCTCTGGATTATTCAGGCAGTGAGGTGATAGGCTGTGCTCTCAAAAAGAAACCATCTTATTAATGTAAAAATAGTCTCAGTTTGTGGTGAGAGTTCATTTCCTCCTGAACACTGTTAACATATCTCTTTATAGGCTTACCTGGAAAGTTGCCTTTAAAAAGAAAGGAGTTTGGCTTCCATAAGATTAAAAGAAAATGTCAGAGATGTAAAAGTTACAAAATTTCTTCTTGCTAGCCACTTTGGAATGTTCTGTGATGTACAGGAGAACATTTTTTGGTGTTTCTCTTTACATAAACCTGGAAGTTTCCTTATCTGCCTTACCAGTATATTTGTATTCCTCAGTACCAATGTTTCTCATAAAGGCATCTCTTCAAAGTTTGATGTTCAAACTGTGTTGTGTCTCTCATGATAATATTTCATTCTACCATAAATATATTTTTATCATCTTTCACATCACTGAGCACACATGTGCCACATGCACAGAGTAAGGCAGAATATTCTAGTTGCAGCCCCCTTCTATGATGTTGGCAGAAAATTGCAATATAAAGGATTCAATAACATCTATGCTTACAGATTTTGTCATGTTTATACAAAAATTCCAAGCTGGAATGTCTGTGAAAATAGGATTTTCATTTTCAGTATCAGTGGATAAAAGTATTCTTTGAACTACAGGTGCATTTGGGTATTTCATAATGTTCTTCATAGATTTATTGTTTTATAATTGTAATCACATGTAAAATTTCATCGCAAATGTAAAATTAATTTTGTTGCTAAACTGAGTCCTGCAGCTTAGATGAATTTTTAAAAGGAAAGTGTTGAAACGTTCTTCACAGTAAGCTCATAATTCATTTTTCTTCTTATTCTGTTTAGAATAACTTCTTGAAAATAAAACCATCCTATTAGACATAGACTTCACTTCCAAAATCATATGAAAAGTATTATTATAGACATGTCATAATACTACTGAAGTCTATCATTTCTTTTTCAGAGACAGAAAGCTGTACTCTTAAAACAGCGAAGATATTATAAACAGATACAGAAAAGAAAAAAAAACAAATAAATGAAATTCTGGTGGTCTATAAATTATACATATTAAGAGCATGAATCAAAGAGCTAATAATTAATGCTTGTTTATTCAAAGATCATCACAGGAGTTACATGATGCTTTTCATTACAAAATGATATTTTCCCTTGCTAGTAAACATTCAGGAGTTTTTAGCTTTCAGATTGGAAATATTTAAGCTTGATGATACTTCGTAAGTGATTTTTTTTTTAAGAGCATTTTTTTTTTCGTTTTTTTCAGGCCTTTATTCATTCTAAGGCTTTGAAAACATAGTGTTAGAAATGTTGAAAACAAAACAAAATGATTCTACTGGAAAGTTTAAAAGAGACAAAAATTAAAAGGTGGCACAGTCACCTTTCCTGGACTGTGGCAACACGGCAAAACAAAAGTCTTCGACAAGACAAAATTTTCATAATTAAACTAAGTAAGACTGTGCAGCCAGGGTGTGAATAAGCAGGAGTGAATTTTCGACTATGGTCTAAGAATTGGTTTTTTAATGAAGGTTAATTGTTGTCATCATGCTGCTTTAGGTGCAAACAAAGTCTTATTTCAGTTTGATAAAGAATTTTTATCTTTAAAACCAAATTCAACTCTGTAATCAATAACCAATCTGAAGGATTCAAAAGGATTATTTATCCTGGGATGAGAAATTTCCCCTGGTAGGGTTTAAACCCAACTGTCTTCTCTGAAATCCCGTTTGTGTAGTTTATAGGCATCTTTTGCTGATGGACTGGACCCTACTGGGTGAAGAAAGTGACTCAGAAAATGGCACTTTAATGCCGCAGAATATGAACCCAGTGAACAGTTCCCATTCATTACCAGGGCTGAAGTATGGTCTGAACCTCATCTTTCTTCCAGCCCAAACTCATGATACCTTCAGTATGCAAAGTTTATCAGAGAGGCGCTTAGCTGTTCCTGTCCTTCAGTAAAATTGCATTAGTGTAAAAGAATTTTTAAACTTCTTGTATTAACACAGTCAAGTGTGTAGTTGATACAGACTGCATTCATGGTTGGACTTTGAGGTAAGTACTTTATGAAAATAATTTACTGTTTCAGCTTCATTGAAAGCACTTGCTAAATAACAAGATCTTATCCTCTCTTTTATAGTTCATCTGATAGAGGATTGAATTAGTGAGTTAAGCTTCAAAGGTGCAACAACCATCTCTTTTTTCATATGGAATTCCTGGCTTCTTAAATTTGAATTCAGCCTGTACTCCATGCATTCCATTTAACTTTTCCGTTCTATTTATTTCTTATATGTTTTTCTGAGACATTTGATTTGTCAGGTTGTGTTGCAGGAGGTGTCCATATTATAAAATGTTGAGAGACGAATTGGTACTGTGCTTTAAACATCCTGACTGCAAAGAAAAATACCTGAATTATGAAATGCTGTGGAAAAATCCTGTGATTATTTGCCTATAGCACCCTAAGGCTTTATAAATTTTAGAAATATTGTTATCTCAGGCACTTATTGAAAAATATCAGTATGTAAGAAAAGGGTTTTTCCTGCATAACTTTGAATTATCAGACTACACAGAAATCTGTAAATAATACTAAATTCATATGTAAAAGTTTGTGTCCACACAAACCACGCACAAAACCACTCAATATAAGGTTTTTTATGACCATATGACCAGGTTATCTTTGGGCAAGGATCAAGCCCAGAAATAGAAACCCGGAGAAGGGTTGTGAAGGGGAAAGTTATAAGCTACAGAAAATTGGTCCTGTAATAAAAGTGTCTTTCACTACAGTTCAGCGTGGGTGAAATGTTCATAATCTTTATGGATAATTAGCTATATCCAGTCATATCCAGCTGCCTAGTAGTATATACAGTAAACACAGACAAGTAGTATATACAACAAACACACAGTCTTCCCACTTCTAGAGTTCTCAAATCATTCACTGATATTCGTACACCCCTTCTACTCCTTCTCAAACTGTGCATTTATACATTTATGCCTACTACTACATCTTCATTACATGTAGTCTGGTGTTGTGTGTGCAATATGTTTTTTCACACTGCGTATATTTACGTGTTCTTTTCTAATCTTGGTGCCTCGCTATGGTTTAAAAAAATCTGTCTAAACACTGAGAAAATGAAGCAATGCCAAAATAGTACCCCTATGTGTTTAACAAATTTGTATTATGTTGGTACATGTGTTTCTGCAATTCTTACATTGTTTAGCACATATCTGTATCAAAAAAAAAAAAGTTATGTGAGAGTAGGAAAAATTGATCATTTTATTCTATTTTATAGATGGCTTCTACTTAGAGCAATCTTGTATAATGCCCTTTGCTGCATTTTCTTTAGGAGATAAAAAGCTCATTCTGCAAATAACGTCAATCACCTGCAAGTATTTTCTGTGTTTGTTGTCTTGATGTTCCTGAGGGACGTATTGTTTAAAATTTTTAGTTTTATAATTGATATTAAGGTGTCCATTATGCTAGATTTCTATATGTATGAAGAGGTGAATAGAAATCCGAATATCTTGAATAGAAGAAGAATAAATGCAAGGACAAAAGGATTTGATAGAAGATTCTGTTCCGTCAACTCCTGATTTCTTGTGAAAGAAGCGTCTGTCCTTGGACAGGCACAAATCACATTGATTTTATGTATGCTGGCAATATATACCTGAGAGATCTGTTAAAGTAGTTGCTTTCTCGTCCATAATAATTGAGTAAAAGACTGTTCTTCTGATTTTCTGCACCATCTTCCTTATTACAAAAAAAGTTCTCCTTGGGATTTCCCAAAGGGCATTGCATGATTAGTTTCTATATTATAAACTAAGGAAGCAAAATTACCAGACTCCCTCATGTGCATTCTGCTGTTAAATAATAGTTTGTAGACTAATTAACATAAATCTCATAGCAAAAACACATTGACACTCTAACAGTTAATAACACAGTACATTATTTGTTAGAACATATTTTTTAGCTTAATGGTATAAAAGCGCTAACGAACAAGTAAAACACTGAGGTCTAAAGATGTTCCCGTTGACATTTTAGAAATTACTCTATTACGGTATCTCTAATACTCCAATATTTCTATTAGACTTACTATAATTGTGCTACTGTACTAATAATCAGCTTTTTATTTTGATATAGATCTGTATAAAAGGTGAATACTTCCAACTACTCCTTCTTGAATTCTTCTTTCTAAAGTCTATTTGATTTCGCTGAGTAAGACTGATGCTTTCTAATAGAAAATACTTCAACATCCAATAAGTAATTGCATTTGGTTACTCAAAACCTTTTTCTCTAAGTGGTAGTTTAGCTAATTGACTGTTACCTATGTTTGCTGTTACAGCAGGCATTTCCAGTTTCTAAACATGGATAATTTTAGTAATTCTGGAGGTGTGTTTAAAAGTTTTGGAACCACAAATAATGTGATGCCCACAAGGAGGTTACTGAAATAGATTGCTCTGAGGATTGGGAGGTGATATGGCTGGAAATGTTTTGTGAATGTGGGTGGTTCTGCCCCTAACATGGATTGCTGAGTGGATTTCCACATGGATTTCAGTCTGCAATTGTATGCAGTCATCAGGAGTAAATGGCCAGTGGCCAAAGGGCGAGGGAGATTCCTGTGGTGGAACTCAATGTCTGCCCATAGTCTGCATGGGTGTCCTGCACGAAAGGACTGAGAGTTCTGTTTCTGTGCAAGAAGGACAGTGTGGTGCTGGACCTGCTCTTTAGATGGGTGTTGTGCTGGGGGTGAATGCAGCAGTGCTGGAGGTGGCTGCCCAAGATTTGGGAACGACTTTTATGTCGTGGACGTAGAGAAATTAGTCTGTGATTTTACTATGTGGTAGTTAGGAAAGTACCATTTTTATGTTAGCTGGGGAGAGTTTCCAGATATTGTATATCTAGTCAAGAAGTAGTTAACAGCATTTGTACTGGATGTCAGCAAAAGAATGCAAATTTTTGATCCAGGAAAGGAGGGGGATGCTAAGAAATTTAAGAAGAGGCTGCTATACTAATTAGTGGATTCGTGGAAAGGCTTGTGTGTTATTGAGCTATCTTTGGGTTCAGAGCTTTCTACATCACACAAGAAGTAAAATCCTAGTTAAAATCTTCCTGCAAATGTTGCCTTGGACTTTATTTGATTGTGCATAGAGCATTTTTTTCCATGCTTTAGGTGATCCACAGTTTAGGTGTGTGAAAGAAGAACTCACCCCTGATTTTTTTTTTTTTTTTTGTTGCCTCCAGACAAATAGGCAGACACTGTGCCCCATGGAAATCTGTCAAGTTTCTTTTACATGTTAAGAAATTAATGTTTTTTTATTTCAGTTACTCTTCTTACTCAGAGATGTTCTATATCATGGTAACAAATAAATTTATTATGGAATTTTAAAGTGAGTCATAGTTTTTTTTTCAAAAAGTTGCCAGTTCTGGAAATAGGTTCTTTACAACAGAACTGATGGTAAGTTTTTGTCATTTCTTAATGGACTGAGTCTTACACTACTTTCCCTGCATTTGTGTTGATTTATTCTCTAAATTAAATGATATATGTTTTCAGCTGTAGTTTCACTTATCATTCTTAATGTACAATGAATGCAGATCTAAAAACCTGAGAACAGGAGTCATGATGCTTGTCAGAAACCTGCATCTATTCTTTGTGCATGCATATATATATCTATAAATATTGTACTGCAGTCCTGAGAATTTGCTGCCATTAATCCTTGTACTGATTTTTCTCATGCATCCTATGTTATTGTCAAAAAAAAAGAAAAAAAGACGTTTTTTTCTATTCATTTAGTTCTGAACCAGGCTGGAAGCTATGAATTATGGATAGACAAGACAACATTGAAAGGTATTCTTTTACTAAATTTAGATTAAAGCCTCTCAGACCAGAAGTTTGATGAACCAGAATTGAAAAACACAATGGCTAATTCAATATATACAGGTCATACAATAGAGGTAACAGCTGTGTAGTTTCTGCTTCACTGACCGGCATATGCTGCCACACTTAAAAAAAAAAAAAAAAAAAAAAAAAAAAGGGAGTAAGTCTAGGACTTGACACTTAAAAAAAATCACATTTCTGAGACATTATATTAAACAGAACACCTTCTGCATTTCATAAGCTCACTTTGGTGATCAGCGCTGTGTAAAGTGTCTCACAGATCTGAAACTCTTGCTAAATATAGTTATCAAAGTTGCATGTAATTATCAGACTCATTGAACTGAAGAGTTATTTACAGCTATGCTGTGTTTCTTCAGCCTTTATCGCTGCACTTTGGATAAGAGCAATGTCATCTACGGAAATGCCATAGAACATCAAATGTACTCTTGAAGTGGTACTGAGTATTTAAATGTGCACATTCTTAATTTCCACATAAAATAGGATTCCATATGCAAACTATTTTATTAGCAACACTTGCTCAGCAGAACACTGATTTCTCAGTCTCTGTGGGCTTTCAATGCACTTGATTGATTTGGCATCTATATTTTAAGCCTTCCTTCTCAGAAATTCAATGTCTAAATTAAGTGAAGTCTGCAAGAAGTAAATGTCTAAAGGGAGTATATGTCAGAAGGCATGTACTTTATTTGAAATAAAGTGCACCTTACCCTTAAAGTTTAGCTTAATTCTACCAAGTAACAAATCAAACCAAAGGTTGAATCAAACTTTGTCATGAAGTTTTTCTCCGCAGTGCAATTCTTAGAGCTGCTTTTGGTGAGGAGCTTTCAGAGAAGATCAATTTAGCTGATATCTCATGATGCTGAAAAAGGCCATAGGTGGCTTGATTAATGATCTGTGAATTCTTGGAAATATCTTTCCAGTTTGATGTCAGTAAAGAAACCTAAAGTGATTAAGGCATTATTATACATCTTGATTTTGAGAACTTTAAAAGGTGCTTTTTAATATGTTTAATTACTTATCTTACTTTCTCTGAGTTCCTATAATTTATGTTAAATCTAAACCATCAGCATTTTAAAGAGCTGAAGTAGGATATGCAATAGATATTGAAACATTATGAGCATGAGCTAGTAACAAATTGCTTCTGCTAATCATCTGCTCATCCTCGATAGCCTATAATGTGTTTGTTCAGGCTTACTTTTAAATTGCTATGTAGAAGACATGTCTTGGCAAACCTGCTTCTCCTAAAAAAACAATTAACAATGAGAAGAGTAAAGTATCTTATTATAAAAAAGATTTTTTTTTCCTATAAGCTTCCATTTGGGGGAGCATATGTAGAGCTGATATGAGGGACTGTGTATTTGTTCGTTTCTCAGTATCCTTGAAAGTGGCATAGTAGTAAAATTTTTTGCCCTATATTTCAATGGAAATTTCTAATAACTCTCCAGATTTGAGAATAAATTTCCTTTAAAATGAAAGAGATCTTCTATAAGGTTATGGATAGGAGAATAAAAAATAAAATAAAAAAATACACATTCTGTAAGCAAAATATGCAGATGTGTCATGAAAAGTTATTATATAACCTGAAGAGTTAAGAAAAAAATGTTTATTCAGCTCAGTGAGCAAGTACTGGAGAGAGATTTGCAACTCTAGGACACTAAATTAAGGATCATCAGTGCAAGGAAGGAACAGGCTACAGAATTCACATACATCTAGAGTGATATCTTAACACCACTATAAATGGGGGGGAAAAAGAAACTTGTCTGGGTTAGCCCTTCATGTGTAAATTCTTCTTTTTGCTCCCTGTTCAGTTTAAGGGTTTTGTCTGCATGGGGGAAAATTAATCCAAGTGGACATCAAACATGTGTAAGTGAATTCCTGTGCAGGAACCCTCATCCAGAATCACAGTAGCTTTTGTTCAGTTCAGCTGAATTGAATTAATTTGGAAATTAGTTTGTCTATATTGAATTAAGGCCACTTCAGTTTTGAATGAAAATGTCACCAGAAAGGTCTAAGTACGGTTAATTAATTCATTTTAAATTGAGACTTTTAATCCATTTGTTCTAACTTTTCTTGTTCGTCTGTTGCCAGCCTTCTGATCACATGTACTCTCTCTGGATTTTACCCGCATTTTTTCCTGCATGGTGTATAGTCTTATCCTATACTACTTCTGACATACAGAATACCCTTGTATCTGCTTGCTTAATCAGTCTTGAAAGCACGGATTTTTTTTCCAGTGTCCCTTTCTCCCTTTCCCCTTGTTGTTATATTCTGGTAAGTTGTTTTCTTTTATTAAGCCACACAGTAGTCCCAACTGACCTTTCCTTATCCCACTAAGAAATAAGACAGACAATTTTAACTGTCATACTCCATACTGAAAAATGCTGTATATTTGCTATCACACAGTATCATGAAAGATCTAAAAGCTATGCTATAGCTGAGAAGGAATTTTGCAAAGCCGAAACAAAATATTCATAAACTGTTGTTTAAAGTTGCATGGGAGGAATGTGTGCTCAGGCTGATTTGCTTGACCACGACATAATTATCAATATGTCATGGTCACCAGTTTGACGTTTAATGATTACTTCCATTTTGCTATGTCATTAATATGATACCCTGCATAACAGTAACTTTGTTAGCGATTACTGACAGGTGCAGGGAATTAAAGAAACTTTAAAGTGACTGGTTAAAATAAAGGATTAAGATACTTCTTATGGCCTGTAGGCAGCAATAAAATGAAAATACAGTAAATGTAATGTGACTGGAGTTGTGTGACATAGAGGGTCATGCAGCCAGCCCGGACAGAGCACAGTAGGCACATACAAACTAATGAAAATACGTAATTCCTCAGATTTTATCTCTGTAAAGAAGCACCTAAGTCAGCAGAAGTGAATGAAATAAAATTTAACTGTGAGCTTTAGATATAACAAGTGTTCATAAAGCTGCCGACAGCCTCTGTCAAGATACCCAGCCACTTTTCTCATCTTGTGTCTGTTTATATTTTCTTATGCTGTTGGCTCATAAGAGCTTCTTTTCTAGTTCAAACATCTTAAGACCCCTACGGAGAAAGACAAATGCATAGCACAGATTCAGTTAGCATGCTTTTTGGTGGAGTAAATTCTGCTCCTTCCTCCTAAGCTCAGAAAGTTTGCCTGCTCTGTGGCTCTGCTCTGTGAAGAGGCACGAGCTTCATCCTGCTTGGAAGAGGTGTTTGCATTTCCAGTTTGATCATATTCACCTGTATTCAAACAAACTTGCTAGAATTTGTCATTCTTGCAGGTTGTACGATATGTAGAATAGGAAGAGAGAAGTGAATCCATCTGTTCTGTACCTGTTACCCAATCCATGGTAAAATACAGGCTCATTTGGATTATAAATCCTCCTTCTGTGGTTATTGCCTTTGGACAGACAGGGCAGCTTTCTGAAGCAGTAGACAGACCCAAATGCAGAGAGGTTGTGGAGTCTCCTTCTCTGGTGATCTTCAAAACTTGCCTGGATGTGACCCTGTGCCGTGTGCTCTAAGTGTCCCTGCTTGAGGAGGGGTGTTGGACTACCTGATCTCCAGAGGTCCCTTCCAACCTCAACCTTTCTGTGATTCTGTGAAAAGAAGGATCAAGGAGTTTATATTTCCTTTTAAGAGCAGATCCATAACATATTTCAGTAATAAGGGAATTAAAAAATTGTATGCTGTTAATAACATTTCTTAAATTATGTGCAGTTAAATTTAGCTTCCTGATGTGTTTTTAAAAAATGGAGGAGTAGGGGAGGGGAGCAAAGCAACCTGAGTACTGACAGAAATCAACATTTTAATGATCAGTGAAAATGGTCATAAATTTTTACTCTTCCCATTGTTCCTCAGTTCTCTTTTGCGGAAACTGTTCTTGCTTTTCTATCTACCATTTTCAAACAGAACTGACAAGATAACAATGTGTACCTAAGACTTTCAAATGACACAATTATAATAAATTCTTTAGCTTGTATCAAAAACCTTGTTGCAAAGTTTGAAAACCCATCCGAATATTAACCCTGTATTATGTACAGCATTAACCAAATGGCCATGAGTTCATGTGTTAGTTATTTACCCATTTGCCTTTGAGTTATTAAAGCTGTGTTCTGTTTGAAAGCACTAGTTATTTTCCTCCATGTTAAAGAAACTGGGTGATTGAATACTGGGTAGAATCCTCAGAGATCATCTCAATAACAACATAATTAGGTAATTGAAAAATAATACAATAATGCACATATTGAGCAAAAAGTCCTTCTTATTATTGAATTGCTTTAGAATCTTTTTACTCAACAAAGTTTATTAGTATGTAGTATTTAATCAGGTGCAATATAAACCATACAAAAATAGCTCAGCAACTGCTCCATAAATATCCAAATTACAATAACTACTACTGCTGACATAAGTTAGGAGAAGTTCAATAAAACTTTACTCATTATATTTCAGGGGTATTATAGCAGTATGCTTTAGTCTGAAATACACAAATCAATCAAAATAAATTAATTATTGTAGGGAAGTAGGATTAAAGACATGCTCATTCACAGTACATTTCCTGTGTAATGAGTTTTCTATTTAATAATAATAAAAGCTTGTCAGACTCTCAAACAACAACAGACCGGCAGTACCAGGCTTCACATATTGTACAGCTGCTGAAAAACATATGTCCATTTATTATCCCTATCAGATCTCCCACAAACAATCAGATTTTTAAACAATTGAACAGCTTTTTCATTACTGTAGAATTTAAAAGTTTTTTGTAGGCTTTTTGATCTCAGATTATCTACAAATACAATATATTTGTGGTAAATGAGATTAATCAGCACAAACTTATTTTTCCATTATTGCTTTGACAGAGGCTAGTTATATCATACTAATAATTTTCAATTGCCGACTATTCATGCAAGTCAGATAAAAAGAAATATTAAACCATTTACTTCCCTGTTTCTTTTTTCCTAAACATGAAGTGGCGATGTGTGAGTGAGAATTATTCAGATTTATAGCATGATAAACCACAAATCGTTCCATGAAAGGACTGATATTAAGGAAGACGTGCCCACTAGGGCCTGTTCCCGGTTTGTTTGCATTATAGATATGAAGAGCAAGCAATAACTGCACACTGGTGCTTTCTGCTTCAGTTACCACTGCAGTTGGTAGAAAATAGGGCTCAGTTATGTCATTTGTCTTGTTAGAAGTGCTGGTCTCACTTTTTTTTTTTTTTTTTCTGAAACACTCCATAAATCAAAGTTAGATGGAGAGGCTGAAACAAACAATTATTGACCTGGTTTGGCTGTTACATTTTGTATTGACCTTACCAGGATCATATCAGTATGGCCATGTGACGGATGTGATGGACAAAACTATGTTACACTGTAAAAGATAACCTCTCTTAAAATCTCTATATTACTAACTGTTATCAGAAAAATAAATCTGAGCTTTAGATACCCACAGCTTTATAAGCAGTGAGATATTAATCACTGTCTCTGTCTCTAGAGATACCTACTTTCCTTTTCTTATTAAAAAACACATAGACTCAGGTGCAAGCAGACCTGTTAGCGTGAAGCTGTGTGCTTTTATATGTGATTTAGGTGTCTCTGATATGTCAGATATTTTCAAGAGTATTTACAGAAAATTCATCTTCCAAAATATGCAATCTATGTGCAAGTATATTTGTATACAACAAAAGCCAAAGCTTAGCGCCCATCTAACTCAATTTTTCAAATGAGGGCATCATTCAACAGAGTCCAAAAGCAAAACCCATATACCCAGTTGGAGAGGGCTAACAAAAAATTTAAAGTTTCAAGTATTAAAGCATACATGTGGTAACTAGCCTAAAAATAATCAATACATTGAAAGTGTTAGTTTTGACAGTATGAATAAATGACTAAAAAAAATGAAGCTTTTCACAGACCAAGCATTAGAGTTCATCTTAATTTTGATACAGTTGCACTTGACATAGCTTTGATGAGAAATATTTGCATAGTACAAGTTACAATATGCCCACCCATTTCAGCAGAGTGAGCAGCTAGAAATCTAGTGCTGCAGGAAATTTTATTGCTGCCATGTCTCCCAGATGTCTGGATTAGTTCCACATCTTTTGGAAAATTTGAAACAAATTTGTCTTTTCCTTTGAATGCATCATGATTTAACACACTGTGTCAAGAAGTCATGAGAAGCATACTGGGATAGGTGAACAAGGAACCAGCAGTTATTTGCCTTATCTGTCTTATACATAGAAAATCAAACTTCTATCTTAAAAGACATTGAGAAAAGAAAAAAAAAAATTAGTCTCTTCTTTCAGAATCTGATTTCTATTTGATGATGTGAAAATCTGAAAGTACCAGAAAGTGATTTATAAATTTTTGTGACTATTTTTTCTAAAGTTTTCGATGCAGATGAAATCTTTCCAATTATTTCTTCTCAGCTGGAATCATGTGGCAGAATGTATGTACTCAGGCTGGTAGAGCAAAAGATACGTAATTTAGTTTCCTAGGAGAGACAGGCTGCTAGGACTACTATTGTCAATGAAGGACATAGTGACTGGAAACTGAACCAAGAGTAGTTATACTAAAATGAAGGCAGTGAGCAATTTTGCATTTGCATTATAGTTGAGGTTTTTGTCGTAGAATATATATTCTGTGTGTGTGGGTGTGTGTATGTGCACGCAGGTATGGAAATCCTACTGGCACAGTATTTTCGTAGGATTTGAGTAAAACCAGAATAGTGTCAGTACAAAACTCCAATGAGCTCACTAGCAATGCTGTGTTCCTTTTTGGTACAGAGGAGTTTATTTGTACTCTTAGAACATGTAGAACAGTGAAGGGCTGCTCTAGACCTTCTGGTCATCTGCATTTGGTCAACCAAAATATTCAAGCATAAAGTTTATCCTACTTTAGGTCTTCTGAATTTCACTTATGCTGATATAATTTTAGTTTTGTCTACAGGATTTTGGTTATTTTTTTTCTTTAAGCCATGAATGCGCTTGATAAATGAGTTCCAGACTGACTGTTCCCTTCTTTTGATGTTTTTGGTACCATCTATCCTACTTATTACCTGGTCAGAATTTTCACCAGTTTTGAAATAAACAGTTGGGTACTTTCATTTTGGTGTTTAATGTCTTCCAGAATGGTGTAGATATTCTTTCTTGATGGTGAACCTATTTGGCTCCTGTACCTCCCTTGTAACACTCCTCAGGCCATCACTGGGGTGAGTCTTACAATGATTTAATTTTGTTTTCTGACTTCCTATTCCTCTTCCTGGTCGCAAACCACATTATAAAAGGTACCCATTAGAAAGCACATTTCTCTAAGTCTACTGAAGTAGCAGGAATTTTTACTCCTTGCTTCTCCAGACCTTTCCTTGCTCAATTTTTGTTTTTTGCTCAAAGAATTATGGAGGACTTGATGAATCCACTCCAAACCCCCTCTTTCTTACCCTATATTCTATGGAGCAGGAGTCATTTCCCTTGCTTGTGATAGTAATTCCAAAATTTTTGTGGTTTTGGATAACATTTATTTAAATGTAACAGAAAGCAGCCAGATTTGTTGAACTGTTGTAGGCTAAACAGAGAGAGCAGTCATACCAAAGGAGAAAAGCAGACAATGTCCTCAGATATATAACAATGCACTATCCTAATCGCTGCCTGACATTAATGTGCTAATGTTAGTGTGTTAATGTTAATAGCAGCTGGCTTTTCTTTCAAAATTCAAGAAAGTCACAAAAACCCAATAAAAATTTTAACACATGTAGGCTGTTTGGTTTGCCTCTCAGTAGAGACAGAGGGAAGTATTGAAGAGAATTTGCTGCACTCCATCTCCTGCCGAAGCAAGATTGAATGGATACTGTCACTGTCATCAGAGCTTGGTGATGAGTCTACATTTGCTAGAAACAGACGATTTTTCATGAGTCACCAATGCATTATCCCTCATTAGTGACCCAAGACATCTGCACTAAATTGCTGTCATTGTTTTTACAAACAGGAAAATGTTTTCCAGTCTGTCATAATTTTCTCAGATTCTAATAACTGGAAGGGAAATCAGTCTGCCTACACTTACCTGTGCTGGATGCAGATGTAGAAAGAAATTTGCATTTTTTTACTGTTACGTTTCATCTGGAGATGTATTTGTTATGCCCCAGGTCCTAAGAAGTGAAATCATTTGTGTGTGTAAAGAACGAGAGAGAAAGCTCATCGCCAAGCTGCTAGACAGTGCTTATTTTCCACAGTGTCAGAAAAAAGGGTTGATTTCTGACCCAAAGAGAGCCCCTTAAACACTGAAATAGTAATTCAGTTTTCATGTAGTCCATGGCTTTTCTGACAACTGTGGCAGCAAGTTTACCAGACCCAGCTGAGATGGTGTTTTATTTCTGGGCAGACATATGAACACCAGGCATTAAATGAAACCCTGTGAGTAATTTTATGTGGAACAATGATCACATATTCTAGAGAGTTCAGATCATGGATTATTATTGTTAAAGCTAGATTCAATCTGGTAGTCTGCATGTGAAAATTCAAGAAAAAAAAATCCATTTCTAGCAGTCACATATGGAAATCTACTAACCAAAATCTACTGGCCTGTTAGGCAGGCCATGAGAGCTCTACCTACAAAGAGTTATATTGCGGGGGCGGTTCTTGGCCATTTCTCCAATCAGCTTATGCTGCTCCCTTGTCTATTAGATGGGCCCTAAGAGACCAGGACAGCCCCTCACATTCTGAAAGACCCAATGTTATGTCCAGTTAGAGACTCTAAAAATGCTTCATTTTACATGTCAAAGTGCACTAGTTTATAAAATTGGAATTCAGTGTTGCATTGCTGTCAGAATATCCTTTCTAGATTAAAAGAACAACAGCAACAAAAACTTTGGTATTTACATTATCAATGTCAATAAACTTTAAATTATTTTCAGCTGATTTTGAAAACAGAAGTGGACTATATATTTTTTAAAAGATAATGACAGTTACCATGATACTACAGTAATTTTAAAATATTCAAAAGAAAATAGCACTCTATATGGAGAAAAAACACCAACAAGAAAATAATCTTTGATGCAGGTTTATTACTTTTTTTTCCTCCAGTATAAAATGGCACCTAAAAGGGAGAGGGAAGGTAATACACACATTCCGCATGCAAGGCTAAAGAGATGATAAAAACTTTTTCCTGTACTTGTCCTTCAGTATACTTCCTGAACTTAGTGAAAGAATGTATCATAATTAATTTAAATCTTTAATGTTTCAATCTTCTTACATGACACTCGAGTGATTAATCACTTTGAGTTATTTGTCAAACAATATAAAGTTATAAATCAGTCCAAGGGAGAAAAATTTCCTCCCTCTTTGACATACGAAAATCTTGATGTCTGTTCTTACAAAGATAACTTTAGTTTCAGAAACCTGATCTTGAACATAGAGATATCTCATCTGAGCCTTTTGTAAGTGATGAAAAATCTCATAGAAAAAGTCTTCAGCGATGCTATTTATATTTGCTTTTTTTTTTCCTCTGGAAGAATGATAGTTTTCATGAAGTGTTTCACCAGAAATTAGACCCTTCAAAACACTTGAGAATATCTTTAGTTTCTGACTGTTGACTCCTGTTTCCCAATTTATCTGTCTGTACTGAGTTCCCTAAAGGCTGAGACCATCTGGTCCTTCAGTTTATTTAACTGTTTCTCAGTTTTACCAAGCCTTGAATTAAAACTGTCAGGCTCAAGGTTTATAACCATAATGATTTTTCAGACTTCATTAATTTTAATGTTTCCAGAATCTGTCCCTTTTTTTAATTCTACTGTTATTTCCCACAGGAGTAAGAGCTCTCTTTCTTGTAGAATGTGCTTTAAAAGTGTAGTCAAATGAAATGAGATGAAGTGGAAAAATAAATCAATGAATTGCAGCAGACTCACAACTTTAAATATGTTTAACTGTATATAAATGAGAATTTCAAAGAATATTTAATACTGGAGTGTCCTTAGCAAGAGAGACTTTGAGCATGGGTCTGGTACCTGAGATGCGGTTCCTCACAGACCTGGAGATAGAAGAATGTCGGAACAGGAGCTCAAACACAAAAAGAAGCATCTCTTAAAAATACCATGTTCTTAGTATAGCTAAGTAGTTGATGCATTTTTGTTTCTTTGTCTAGAAGACTCTCTTGTTCCCTTGCAGATTCCTCTCTTTATTTCTTCCAGGTATTCAAGAATGTTCAACAAAGCTAATTTCCAAAATTATGTCTGGTCTAGAAAGAGGTGAACTAGGTCCTCTAATGCCTGCTATCACATCTTTGGGAATGGAGAGTTTGAGGGGTTTCTGCAGGGAGTGTGAGATGGGACTAGCAGAAGAGGAATAACCTGCTACCATCAATGACAGACCAAAGTGGGAAGGATTATCAAGTACTTCCTAGATGTGTTACATGATAGAGTTATAGCTGTGTTGTAAATATGCTTGATGTTTCTTTTGATTTTTGGATCAGAGGAGTTTACCCCAGATATCAGAGTACAGTTCTATTCATTAAATTTTTTTAGAACTTTTTTTGCCCCATGGACAGATAACTTAATTCATCAACATTTCGTCTTTAGCAGCAGGTTGATGACCTCTTGCATTTCTGACTGATGAAACTGTTACTCATTACTTTTATAAGCAATATGTTCAGAGTGGAAGAACATCTTACAAATTGCTACTTATCTATGGTGTAAGGCATTCTCATGTACATAAGAGAATATTACAGTTAAAGCCAGTTAAAGAAGACAAAGTTGCAATATCCATAATGAAATGTTTTTTTTTTCCTCAAACTGGAACAGGCTGGTGTATCTGAACATCTTTATTACCTAAGTGTTGAGTATTCCAGGATATACTTCAGCAGAGGTATTCTTGGTGCTCTTGGTTATTTTTTCTTTGTTTGGAAACACTATTTTTTAAAAAAAATCTTCTCCAGACTGCACATTGTTTTGCATTGTCATAACAGTCTTTTTAGTGCCATATAAAGCCCTCTGTATGACCTTCTCACAGGCACCTGTTATCTCTGTTGTGCCGTCTAAGTATAATTAATGACGCTCTACTAGTGACAAGGGTTGAATGTTAATTTATCATAGAAAACTTGATAGAAGGGTTTTGCACTCCTTGTACTTTGAGTGCTACTGTAGCAGTACACTTGTATTTGAAAGATATAATTATTTCATATTAAGCATAAGTTAAATAACATTCCAAATAAGAAAGACAGCATGGTGTCTTGCCTTGTCAGTTAGAAATTACTGAAATAATAATATTTAACTTTAAGACCATTGCATGGTTGTCATAAAATTTTATGAAAAGTAAGATGAGTTGCCCTACAGATTTTAAATTAAGACATTTTTTCTGTGAAGAGATCAATATAAAAAGTAGAGTCCCCTGTTAAGACATGCTGCTTTGGTGGTTTTTAGGATCATAGTGTAGATGGTCAGTGGAATTAAGCAATTTTATACCAATGGAAGTTCCATTATTAAGGACTAAAATTGCTATTACTACATTAGCATTGCATATTAATTTGGGGGTTATTCTGAGTTTGATTCCTAATTCCTTCTGTCCTGTTTCAGTTTCATAAAACTGTGTTATCTAGCTTTGAAACTCTAGACAGGTCTTTCCATTAGTGATAAATGTAGTGGTCAAGTGGTCTCCTTGTCTCTGTATTTCATGGAGAGGTGAATCGGCACCTACCCAGCTCTGGGCTGTTACTCAGCTCAGCTATTCCTGGGCTTTGGAACCAAAGGAAAAAAAAAAAAAAAAAAAAGAGAGAGAGACAAAGTGAAACTGTGAAGATTCTATACTTCACAAAAAAACTACCTGAGCTTTTTTTATATATTTTTGTTGCACCTAATGTATCAAACAGAAACCATTTTTTAAGTCTTAACTTTGCTTGAAAATTTGTAATGCTTAG
The DNA here is from genome assembly GCF_059628265.1 of Tinamus guttatus. NCBI lineage: Eukaryota > Metazoa > Chordata > Aves > Tinamiformes > Tinamidae > Tinamus > Tinamus guttatus. The sequence continues at coordinate 7,734,902 of NW_028288848.1, forward strand.
CTCCCTTTTTCAGGCCCAAGAGCATCACCATAAACATTCTGGGGGGCAAGGCTAGGACCAGTCACCTTAAAACAACCATATTGCTGAGGTGCCATTTGGTTATGAATTGCTCATGCTTCTCTTCTACAACCATTTATCCTTGGACAAAATCTAGGTCTCAGGTTTACCAGTATTCCTCTGCCTCTTCACATGTTGTCAAATGACTGTTCAAGCGCTAAAACAAAACTCTCACTAGGGTTTCAAAATTAAGGATTAGAAAATAGCTGTAAATTAACAGGAACGTGATTATCTGAGCTATGCAAAGACAATGAAAATGAGCACTGCTGATTCCTAGTGCAGACTGGCTACAGAATTCTCTATTTACTTAATATTACTAAGTAAATGCTGCTTCCAGAGTATTTCTCTGCGTTTCTCTTTTACAGGTGGTAAAATATTTGTAGAATGTAAAATAAGCATGACCTTTTCCAATATTAAAATATTTTTCCTACCGTGCTATTGAATATCAGTGAATGATATTCTAACACAAAAGGAGTACATTTGGCTGTGCCAGGAGCTTCTATCTTCAAGATTAGAAAAAGAGACCCCAGTGCAAATCTACAAATCATAGTCTCGTGGACTGTTTAGATGCCAAAAAGCATTATTACAAAGGAGATTGACAGAGTTAACCAGGTTCTCCCATGTTGTGCCTTATTAAGCGCTCTATCTCAATATTACAGATTTAATTAGCTGGAATCGCAGTTACATCACCTTCAATGGTGGGGATAATTGATGTGAGTTGGAGCGAGTCTAATAGGCTTGACCTTCACTCCCTTATGCGAAGAGTTTAGAACTTAAACGCGTGCTATCTTTACTGTCTTATTGAAGGTTCAAACTGATTACTCTCCCCAAAAGAAGATGAGGAAGGAATTTCTGAGAAGTTGGCCGGACCGAGCATATGCAGGCATACACACCCTTGCAGTGTAGCTAGAGGTGAAACTTCTTCCTGGACCTGAAACTCCTAGGAGAAGTGTTACTGACTGATCCTTTGTCTAGGGAAGGAAATACTATTAAAAGAAGTTACAGGTTGTCAGTAGAAATCTAGATACAGACAGTTTTCAGTTTGGAGTCATTCTAAATACACCAACGTGAAATAGCTTTGTGAAATTAAATTTACCTGCTAGTTCCTCCGGTTTCTACATCTGCATTTCCCTCAGAAATGGCTTAACAAGTATAGATTTAATCTACATCCTCCTCTTGAGGACAGTCCAGAGCGCTGTACTGACACCAGTGAACTACAAACATGCCCGAGAGTTGCAGCTATGGTCTGGGCATGTTTTTCTGCACGGCACCCTAAAGTGAAAACAGCCTCAGCTGTTTCATAGCAAAATTTCCTCCTTCTGTTCCCCAGAAAACCAAGAGCAGCCTGGACTGTGCCCACACTATGCAAGGAGGTAGCATTGTGCTCACTTTTGTGTGGTCTGAGCACATTTCTTTGTGTAGGTCACAGCCTCCTGTATTTGAGAGTCTCTGTAAAAATCTGATGTTTGGCTTGTACAAATACATATCTTAACCAACTGATGCTGAAGCAGGGATGCATCACTAATGCACTAAGAATAAAGGACTGGCCCCAAGTAAAGATTGATTCGTTCTTTGTTTCATCCCTTACGATGGCTAAGAGCAGATGCTTAGGAAGGAGGGTCAGAGCAAGACCAATCCTCAAAAAAAATTTCCAAAACACTTTCCCAGTCTCCATCAGTTTGCAGCTCTGGGATTTTTTCCAGATTAGGGGAAGTCTTAAAATGAATTATCATTAAAGCCTACCTTCTCCATGAACAAGACTTGGAAGAAGTCATGGACTCAAGCGAGCCATGGATTCAGTGTGTGGCTGTTGGGCATGTTTGGTAGGCCCCTGGAAATGAACACTTAAGCGTACCTAAAACTAACCTTTCAAAAACTGCAACGGAACTGTGCTGGCTTTGAAGTTACTAAGCTCACTCTCTATTACAAACGAACAGTAAAGATTCAGCGATACTCTGTTTTCCAAGTTCCCTATCTCTGTAGAAGTTATCTGGCTTTTGTATAACTCTCCCTGACAATTTTAACTTGGGACTTTAGAAGTATGTTTAGAAGTATGACAATAGCTAGTGTAAAAGTTCATATTTAATCCTTTCCATTTACAAACATGTACCTAAATAGATTCTTTCTACTGCTGCTATGGTTTGTTTTATGAGAAAACTATCGTTAAGTATTTGCTTCTGTGATATTTTATTATCTTTTTATTGGTATCTATGATGAGGTCTTACTATTTCTGATAATCTACCTGTTTGAGTGTATTTGGGTAGCAATTTAGCAGTTGTTTAAAATCACTCTAGAGTTTTCGTCCAGTAAATGGATGAAATGGAAAACTTAGGCTAACATAGTTATATTACTCTGATATCTTAAAAAATATATTCTTATTGTTGTATGGAAGCCTCATATCCCCGATATGATGCCTCTGTATATAGTCCAGTGATTTTCAGCCTTTTCAATTCTACTGTTGGCATAGAGGCTATGGAATTTTAATTCCATTAGTTGGTGTACAGTATCTATGATTTTATATTTCCTAGTACCTTCTTGTAGATCTCTTAAGATTTCTCATGGAAAATATGTTAAAATATGTTAACTAAATAGGGTTGACTCAAATCATCAGCTAGCCATGTAAAGAAACATAGATTATTGTCTTTATTTGTGAAGAAGCAGGTCGTAGGGAAGAGGTAAAATTAGCTCTCCCCTATCTTGCTTCTCTTGAACTAGTAGCTTCAGTACTTTTTTTTTTTTTTTTTTAACACATCTTACTTTTATAAGCTCACTGTATTTTAGGTGCAAAGCTTTTATTTCTCTAGCTTGCCTTTTATACAGGTGAAATGTTTTGTATCAAATGGATGGCTGCTTCAACATATCGTAAAACACAATTGTTTTTCTATAAAAATGGACTAAACTCTTCTTTATATCCTTTGACAAATATATTTTACAAGCAACTACAAAATACTGCATTTTACCCTGGAAGGCCATAAGTTGTACATATTGAGTTACAATACCCTGGTAGTGATCTTCCTTATTCAGGAAGAATAAGTGCCCCAGTTATCAATATATAAGGCTCTTACCCAGAGATTTTTCCTAGAAATTGTGCTTCTTGTAAGAGCAAATCCTTTGTCTTCTCTGATCGTCATGTTCTGAATCTTCTCGAGCATACTTAAAAAGCCAAAAAATTGACAATTGCTTATTTCTATATTGTTCATTATTAAATAAGTACTTCAGTTATCTGGAAGAAATGTAAATTTTAATATTAGAAGCCTCTGTTTATGCATAAGATTGTCTTCCACTCTGTAATAATAATATATCTTAAACCCTAGGCATCTCACACAGAAAAATGCTAAGAAAAGGCAGTTAGTTGTAAAAATAGTCCCCTAGCATCTCATTTGCTTAAGATAATATAAGCATTTTTCAGAAAATGGATAAAATAAAAGAATGATTACGTCCTCTGTGTGGATTTTATATACAAGTATTTTCTTTGTGGTATTTTATTATGACATTCTGCCTATCTTCAGTAAGAAATGCCAAACAATGAATGATTTTAGATTTTCAGTTCTGTTTCACATGGTCACACCACTGTATTACTATATTATATTTTATTTTCACAATTTTTTTAAGAGTTACTTCTTAAACAAATCCCAAACATATTTCAGTATTACTCTAGTGTAAATGCAAGATTTACCTTAAAGTCTTGTGCAGTAAATAGAAATACTGGTATATAGTCTGCAAAATGCAGAAATATTTCGTGATATTTCAGTAAAACTTCCCATTTTTCCTCACAGAATGAGCCAAAGAGCCACAATTTAATTACCAGTTACAGGATCTTATATCTTCTGTCAATTAGTGTCAAATCATTCCCTTGATCTGAGACTACTAAGTTGGTCAGAAAGTTTTGACTGCATTTGGGGAAAAATGCATTTATATCTACAGACGAAAAACATCTCTAGATCGCAGCCTTCTCCCCAAAACAAAGCAAAAAAAAAAAAAAAAAAGGCACTTTCCTTGCCTGAAAGCTCCTGAAGGCACCTCCTTTAACCTTTCCGACAATACTACAACAAGTTCAAGGTTTTCTCCCATAACATCAGTGTTCATGCAGCATTCCTTCCCTCCACTGAGTCTTTCCCAAAGAGCCAAACATTACGACACTCAGAGGTTATTGCCACCACTGTCCTCCCGTTGCCCGTTCTTTGTTATCGTCTGTGTTGCTAGCCCTGCTTGTTCTTTTCTATTCCGGGAACTCTTATCTGGAGACCGTTTCATTTGGCCCCCGTGTTTTCATCCTGCTGCCCCAGGCAAGGCTGCAGTGGGAATATCCGGTCTTTATTCTTTGTCTGAACCTCAGATTATTTTCATCTTCCTTCTAATGCAGGGAGGAGAGAAGTTTGATGAACTCCAAGAAATTTTGGCGTGTTTAAAAGTTGATTTAAGTTAATACCAAGAATCTTTCTCATAGGCAGTTGCTTTGAAAGCTTTTTGATGTCTCTTGGCACGGCTGATGAATTTGCAGCTATGAGATCCATATGGTGTGATGGGAACATCATTTTAGTTAAGATTCATTAAAATATAGCCTAACTGCCAAATCTTTTTGATGCTGCTGAGTGACTTTTCAATCTTCGTTTGCTTGCATATTATCTCAAGTTAAATAGGTTATTTCTGTATTTCATCACCCTTTAGGGCAATATTTAAATTGTGATCTGTTCATTGCAACTCTTCCTAGTCACACCGACCTGCTTGTTCACTGTCAGAGTGCGCCTACGTTAGCAAAACGTGTGGATTTTTCTGCCTCTGTGCATAATTACAGAATGTATACGCACCAAAACAAAACACTATGTCAAAAGGACCCAGAGAAAAAACACTGGCATTTCAGCTAAGCTAAATAAAAAAAGAGAAAAACGTTTGTTTTGTTGATAATCACAAATGAGCACAGTATGGAGATGCTTTAGGATGATTTAAAATGCTTTGAGGTTACTGCTGTCCAAATTGCAGGGAAAAAAACAAGATTTGGATTTGTACAGGCATGTACAACTGAAAAGGTAGATAACACACAGCTAATCTAAGGAAGATATTTCTAAGAGTAAACAAACATCCTTTTTAATGTACAACAGGTTAAAAAATGTTGCTGTCATGAATAGAAAAACAACACAATAAAAGGCTATTCTAGAGAAAACTAATATTTTGGTTTTTGATAAGCAATGAAGGAACTGTAAATAAAGCTTCTAAAATAATACTTAATTTTCTGCTATGAAGAGGTGGTTGATCTTGCTATTATCTTATAACAATAATAAGTTTCTTTCCCTGTTGTCTATTCCTTGAGTAGTGTGTACTTACAAGGATAGGCCTAGAAGAATTTTTGTTAAGTGACTATTTACAAGGTGGAGCTGCAAGTTTGTAAAATGCAACTAGGTTATTTTGCAGGAAATACTAAATGTTGATATGGATAAAAGGTGTCTCGCTCTTTGTATTGTAAGATTTATTGAAAGCATCTAAGTCTCTGCAAAGAAGTGATTAAGTAGCATAAAATATTTTATTATTTGCAGTCAGTACAACATGATCCTGAAACGTATCTCTTGAAATACTAAGGTGTTTTTAAGAGCTATAACTGATTTTTTTTAACATATTGAAACAAAACCTGTAATATATAACCTTTCCTTCTGATCCTGTTAGTTTTCTACCCCAGTGCACAGGCATACACGGAAGGTTACACAAGTTCATAAACACCCACATTGCAGCTGGGATAAATTGAATTTGCTTTTGGACACGATGGAGGTTTTATGGTAAGAATACAGATAGTGTCACTGGTCAGAATTTTAAAGCAGACACCTACTCATGGTAGTTAGCACAGAGTTTATTTTTATTGTCCTTTTTCCTACTGCTATATTACATACAGTAATATGTACAGCACATGTATATATACATACAACTATCTATCTATTGCAATAGGGTTGCTGCAGAAGTATAGGCCTGCAAAGGGCTGAATGCTTGATCCTCCTAGTGAGTGGCTATGGGCAACAAACTTTCCCTTGTACCTGGGCATAAAAATGACTGGTTTTTTTTTTTTTTTCCTTGAGTTAAATACTAAACTCTTAACTAATTCTAGCAAAATAAAAATAGTAATATCCTCCCTCTCCGGTCTTCATGGGGAATGCTTTCTTCTTTGACAAATAAGTTCCACGTGATTCTTGCTTCAGTGGTAGTTATGTATTTCAAAGTTGTAAATGGTTAAAGTTTTTCCAGGTTATTTTTGAATTTAAAAAAATCATCTTATAGAACATAATCTCTCTAGTTTGTGAAAGAGAAGGATAGCCATAAAGTGGTAAGACTATTTGTGTTCCATGTTTCAGTTTATCTGGTTTTATTTTTTCTCTAATTTCAGAAAATTAAATACTTTTAATGAAGATCTGACTGCTTCATGCAAAAATAGTTAGAGCTCTCAAAGGCATCAGATTATGTAGTAAACCTAAACATGATCAAAGACTTTTAAAGGTTTCATTTTGACTCATGCCCTTTCTCAGTTTCTTAAAGGATGTCCTTCAATTATTTTAACAAAAGCTGACACAGGAGTTCCATTTGGTTAAGTTCCAGAGACGTGCCTTACTCAAACTTTTCTGCTTCAAAAATGACTTTTTTTTTTTTCCTATTCATGGCTCCTTTTGTCTTGCATCACTGTTTGTCAATATAAATATTCTGTTTTCCAAAAATCAGCAAAATGAATTCCCAGATTCATCAGGGTGTGTGATCTTTTTTTCTCTTCGTGGCTATATATATTTTGAATACATTATTGGTTACAAGTTTTACTTTTTCAAAATGGTCTTTCTGATTCCATCTTCTGAGAATATTTTTGCTATCTGATCTGACCAGTACATAAGCAGTTTCAGGTTGAGAGTTTGTCATTTGTAACTTTTGTTAATGGGTTATCTACTTGTAAACTAAAAAGGTGGATAATATGACCAAAGTACTCTTTGCTGTAGCAACCTCTTAGGAGGCTAAATGACAGACTCAATTCCAAATGTCAAGCTCTAGAACTTCATAGCTAAGCAAACACTATGAACTTCATTCCCTTGGCTGAAGTAACTAGAATTTTTATGCAGTTTGGCTTTGATTTACCCTCGGTGCCTCTCAGTATATTGGTTCCAGGTGTTGTAGCAGGAGGGAACAAGGAGAGCACAGGCTGGAGCTCACACCAGGAGGCTGCTCCTTGGGGAAATTACAGTAAGTGTCAACAACAGAAAATGCAATACAGTCTGTGTGTGCTCTCACATCCTTGATTTGAAAAATCACTTATTTTCTGCATCTGGATAGTTAGTTCCTTCTTGTTCTTTGGCTTGCTCACCTGGCTGTTTACCATGTCATTTGATGGCTTTTCAAGGATCTTCCATGGTTGGCTGAAGCAGAGTTTGTTCTTTAAGGCAAGTATGTGTAGTCCATATTTACAGTTTTATTTGATTTTTTTTTTCCTGATATCAGAACTTTTCTGGGGCAAGTAAACCAGTTTATCCTTTATATCATGAAAATAATTGATCATGGACAATATGTAATGTTTTTACACATTATTATGCTCTTCTTCAGACTCCTCTTTTCTAGATTTAACAAACAAATTATATCAAGAGTCATTGAAAGCGATCTTCTGTCTTTTTAGAAGAGGGAGTCCCAAACTGGAGAGTATATTCTATCTGAGGCCTCAGGAACTTAGAACAAAATTATATACTAATGTACTACATCTTTCATATAACAGTTCTGTCAGCTGATATTACCTATTTTATAACAGTAATTTCTTTTTTAAACATAAATGTTTATATGTTTGTTGAATTAACCAGTTTTGGCACTTTTGTATTCATGCAGTTGATGTTTTCTTTAAAAGTGCAGTCGTTTGCATTTGCTTTCAAAAGTTTTTCCACTGGAAATTTGTTATAGATGATTTTGCCAGTTTACCAATAGAATCTTTAAATCTATTCTTTGAATGTCTAGAACATGGGTCTCTTCTACACAACATCTAAATCATTCATAACTGTGTATGAGGAAGATAGGACTTTTGAAAGCATCCAGAAATGCTTTATGTTGTAAATTTCTGTCAAAAAATACATTTTCCATTTCTTGTCATCTGCTCATCTTTCATACTTTCAGTTAAACATTAGAAAGCTAGTACATACCAATTTAAGTGACAACTTCATAAGTAAGTGAGGGAAATGTAGTCTAACTATTAAAATACTTCTTCCTTCTTACCTACTAGACTAGTTACTCTGACACAAGAAAAAAGAAATTAGATTAGTTTAATATGATTCTTCTTGACAAACTTGTGTTGACTTTTTATTATTTACTTATCCTCAGGTGTCTAGAAATTGCTTTTTCAATAACTTGTTCTAGTAAATTTTCAGATATGCCAATTTAATTGACTGGTCTATGAGCCCCCAAGTCCTCTTTTTCCCTACTTTTTAAATGTTAGTGTTGGTTGTAGTATCTTAATTCTGAAACCTCTGCATCTTTCATAGGTTCTCAAGCATAAAATCTATAGGTTTGTTTTGGCTGGTAATTTAAGATTAATGTTGTTAAGACCTGCTGAATTGGGAATCTACAAGTTATTTTCCCTTTTCTAGTTTTCTGTGCTGTTTCTTTCTTATGCCAAGTGCTGGGTCACAATTAGTTGCATTCTAAAGATGAAAAAAAATGATATACTATTTTTGCTTTGTTTTGATTTATTTTATGATAACTTTCACTCAACCTACAGGCTCCCTGGTACTCTCAACCATCCCCTCTATATAAAGAGGAACTGAAACTGCAGTCCTTACAGTTTGCTGAGGTTTCCAGCAAACCTCATGAGCTGGTTAGACAGTTTGTATCTTCCAGAATTACTTTTCTGTCATTTAAGGTACTCCATTTTCTATCTTCAGCAGCTCCTATCTTCTGATTGCTTCTAGAAAAGATTCATCCACTGTCTACCTGGTTTTAATATATCATTGAGCACTATAATGAGATTGCCTAGTCTTTATTCCCTTTTATCCTTATCCAGAGGTCTGCATTAGGTTTTAATCTCACCCATTCTTGATAGCAGAGAAGGTATAGACATCATAGATACACAGTGCATCACTGCCTCCAGTTTTGCCTGTATATTCTTCCTGATGAGGTGTTTAATTTATAGATTGAGGAGGCAATATATTGTACTACAGTGATAGAACACTATTAAACTTTATTTAAAAGAAAAAGTCCAAACTCTTAAAGAGAAATCTAATGACTTTAGTGAACTGAGCTAAATGACTGGGAAGTATGTCATGATCAATGTATTGAGCACAGCACTTGTGACAGGAAGAAGAAAAGAGAGGAGAGGCCTGAATGAGAAAAGAGAACATCATTAGTCTTCTAAGGGCATGTCCAATACTGAGAAAAGGGTGGAATCTGGAAAAATACCAAGATACTGCTTGGAAATTGTAAGATCAGCTAGAAGAAGTCTAACAAGTTTGAGCAGGAGACCTTAAATAATTGGAGACTATTATAATGAATAATTAAAAGATGGAATTGGAATATGAGAGGGAATTGCTTTGTTGACAGAAATTTTAAATAGAATTGGGTATGAAAAGCATGTACAGATTAGCAATAAGGATTGGCAAATTATTTCATTTGTACCACAGATGAGAGGGCACATTTCAAATCTGTGTGTACACTTCACAAAGCAAGTTTGCATTGCATATAGAGAAAAAAGAAAGGGGGAAAAAATGAAGATGCTATAGAATACAGACTCTGCATAGAAGGCAAAAATCCATTTTTTTTCTATACAGTGCAGATAGCATTAAATATGGACTGTTTTGCTATGGAGAAGAGCCACTATAAGAATACTAGGAATTAGGCACTCCTCCTTCACACTGGGCAAATCTCTACAGAGGGTTTTCTCCTCTTGTAACAGCGAGGAGGAGGTAATGAGCTGGAGGAGAGGGAGGGTGACCATTAGGTCTGTGATTACATGAATCTGCTGCCCAAGATGCCTGTTTAGGGTAATGTATAACAGCTGTGGCTCCTACTGCCTATGGACTGCAGTAATGACTGCAGAACAGCTGCTTTAATGCTATGAACCCTACGGGAGGAATTTACTCTCTCCTTTACTCTGCAGTATGTAGAGCTAATCTACTTAGATTGCAAGGCTATCCAGAGTTTGCTTTTAAATACTTATTTGAGAATAAAATTTCTCCTATGAACAGCGAATTAATTCAAAAAGCTGTGCGTTATCCATGTAGTCATTCAAAATTACTTACTGGGTTGTATCAATGGTTATTTTTTTTTTCCACAAGTATTCTTTGAAATGTAAACATCTATTTCATAAAGCCATAAAGGGACTCTCGATGGTTGATGTGTGGTTTCATTTAATCTCTCAGAAACTGATATGTATGTTTTAATGTGGTGAAGAGACTGACTTTTTATTACCTTCATTACCTTTTTTTGAAGTGCTTCCTAAGAATTATAGGCCTCTTAACAATAAGGGTCTGGGGCCTTGTTACATAATAATGTATACAGTAGTTCATGATTTTGTACAGCCCTTGAAAGTCTCACTTCACAAAATAAAAAAGTCCAGAATATAAAACATGTGCTCGATTACATAATAAATATATAGTACACCCCAGCAGATGAAAAAAAATCCCTAGATACTTGAGTTGCTGATCTTTTTGGGGTAATAAATTTAAAGTGCATGCTTTGATTTTATGGAAGACTTGAGCTTTTTTACTGTTACCATTCTCTACTTGCCTTTTTATTTACAGGAGTTTGTTAAAAATATTTCTAATTCTAGAGAATTCTGCAACTTTAGCATGTGCAGTTATATTACAAATCCATACCACTCAGTGACTTCAGTTGCACTGTTCACGATCATTTCTCTACAATCATTGTTTCTTTCCAGATCTTAGTGTATATTTGATAGTTATCTTAAGTGCATTCCATGTCCCCAGAGGAAGGGAGTCTTTGATCTGTAGTCAAAAATCACTGGAAAAAAAAAACTTTTTTTTTTTCCTTTTTTAAAATAGAAAAACTTCTTTTTACTCTAAAGGTAGTCAAACATTGGAAAGGGTTGTCTGGAGGGGTTGTGGATTCTCCGTCCTTGGAGATACTCAAAACTGAACTGGATGTGATCCTCATCAACCTGCTGCTGATGATCCAGGTTTGAGAGGGAATGCGAAGGAAAGATAGAGAACACTAGTAAAGCAGTGATAGAAATGCCTATAGGGAACTTCATGGCTAGATATAAAGTGCCTTAATTGTTTAGCTTGATACAATGTACAACATAAATACAAGTGTGGTGTTATAGATAAGGCTTCAGACTGGAAGTCAGAGCTCTGGGTGGTATTTTTTCCCTGCACCCCATATTTTTTGCATGATTATGCTTATATCATCTGAATTTGCCAAGACTCATTTCTACAACCTGAGCAATTAAGGGATAATTGCTACCTTGTATGATTATGTAAAATGTAAATGAAGCAGTTTTGAATGTTTGAATAGAATATGCTGTAGGGCTGGAAAGTATTTTTTTTAATTAACAGAAGAATTTTGTTTTAGGGAAGTTTGCTGCAATGTTCAATTCTCATTACATTTAATTGTAAATTAATTTAATCTACAAGCTGGGCAAATCTAGAAGTTAAATTTTTAAATAAAAAAATGTACAAGGTTATGCTCGCTACTCTTGCAGAAAAAATATGGAACTAGGAAAATAATTTTGTGTTAGAATTTACAATACAGTGTAAACTTTGTTTACTATAATAACAAGGAACAACACTATATTAGACATGTAAAAATTGTATAACGGAAAATTTTCCTTTCTCTTTGTGTTTTTTTGTCACTTGAGGGAATCTTTTCATATGTTTCATGTTTTTCATTCTATGTTTGTGCCATGTTTGTCTATAGAGTAAGTCTAAATGAAAGCACTAAATGAAGTTAGCTCTGGGATTTTTTTTTTTTTAATTTTACATAAATCCTATTGCTAGTTATTGCTCTCCTTAGAGAACAAGATGTAAGCGTGTGAATTACTTTGCATTTCTTCAGTTAAATATACCACTGAGTTGCAAATTCTCTCCAGTATAAAGAGGTGTGAAATGAAAGGATATACCTCTTGCTCAGTAGACTGCTGTTAAAATTATTTTATGGTCATTTGATACATTTGTCTGTACATTAAAATACGCCCATCTACAGACCATTTGCTCTGAACCCCATATAGAGTTTGGGGTCTTCCCTGATTTTTTTTTTTCCTTTTCCAAATTTGTTTTTTATTCCCTATCTAAACAACATTTTTGGAGAATGTTATTTCTGCTGGAAAGGCCAAAAATTTGCAGACATTAATTGCAGATTTTCTCAGACAGTGTTCTGTATAAAAAAAAAAAAAAAAAAAAAAAGGGGGGGGGGGTGCTATATATTCTGAGATTGAAAACTAGGAATTCACTCTCAAATCCAGCCTTGTGGCTACTCTTCCATGGTAGTGTGCATGCAGCTTCTTCTTGAAGGCAAGTTAGGCTCTCCTAACCCAGAGATCTTAGAAATGGGTCCTAAATTCCCATAACTTTTCCTAGAAATCAAATGAATAAATTATTCCAGTAGTATTAAAACTCATGTTGCTAGATTTCCCACAGAAAAACTGTTGTTATTTCTTTGGAAACAAGTGCATATTGGAGTAAATATTTCATAAATCTTTATCCTTCTGTGTAGCATTCTTGCTCACTTAGGCCAGTGTTTAGTCTTGGAGATCTTTAAGGAAGTGAGAAAATATATTTCCATATTGGAGAATCAAAAGAATTTTTGAAATGCCAAAAAAATGCTACAAGTGAGTCCTACAACATCTAAATAGATTTTTTTCTCACTAGTGAAGAGAATGCAGTATAATTTATAGCTTGAACTTAATGATTTTCTGACTATTGTGACTTTTACTTTGTTAGAAGAGGAAGTCCCGAGTCACTGGCTAAACATGTCATTGATTTTGACTCATCATTTCTATTCTCTATTATAGTTTTTTTTTAAAGAGTATAATTCAACAGTTGTAGTATTATCTCTAGTATATGAATAGAACTTCTTCTAATAAGATGAATTGCTCTGCATGCCATTATGACTGCTGTGGGAGTAATTTGGTACACCAAGCCAGTCATTCAGAAATATGGCATAAAATGTAAACCCACAGACAAAACTGTATTCTCCACTATGAAGCACATGTGCTTTCCTGGAAACCAAATCCAAGTCAGTCAACAGGGACTGATAAAAAGGCCTCATAGTTTATTAATTCATAATTTATCTGATAACATCTTTGAATGAGAGTGTAACCAAGGATATAACATGTGCCCTGAGAAGATCTCTCATTCTCCAGAATTTCTGTATCTTTAACGTCAGGTGATGGAAGCCTTTGCTGAGTAGGAAGGTGGGTTGTTGTTCAATGGTCCATATTGCAGCATAATGAAATAATTTAATGCAAGTCTTACGAGTTTTATCTTATCATCCTTTCCCAACTTCTTTGGTAATGCAAGTGCTGACCTATTTCTGCTACAAGTTTTTTGAAGGCATAGATATTTTCTTATTATGTGAATATGTACAATGTATTCACTTGGCATATTCCCAGAGAGTGCTGTTGTCCTCCCATATCAAAGACTGGATTTCAAAAACTCCTTTGGGATTTTATGGAGTAGTCAGTAAGGAATATCTGGAATATATGGAAGTTTTTTCACCTGTTTTTACTGAAGTTTTACTGAAGTTTTTATTGAATTTCAGTGTGTTACCGAAAAAGGTATGTTATAATCAACATTAAACTGGACAGAATCATGTATTTTCACAACCTGTTTAATTCATAAACCTAAGATAATTTACACTTTTCAGTCAAAGCAATTTATTACTGCAAAGCATTGTTTAAGTATTATATATAGAGATATATATTCTTTTTCCTCTGCACTTACCCATACACGTTTATAAGTTTATATATATATGCGTGTGTATCTATGCATATATATATTATTTCTAATATATTATCAATATTATAATGATCCAAATAGCAGATGAAAGATATCTATGGTTAGTACACATACATTATAATCTAGAAGCCCACTGAAGCTGGGCCTGAATTGCTACTGCAGTATGTTGAAAGCCAATGTAATTTATATACAACACTCTTTAATAGAATCGTATTGCACTTGGAGAAAGATATGTCAGTGTGTTTAATTACATTTTATTTGCAAGCTACATGTCAAATAAAGCAGTTGCTTTACCTTAATTCATCTGGTTGCTAGGCTTGCCGTTACTAGTAGGTGATGATCAGAAGTTTCAATTATTGGTAAAATGTAAGGTGCAAGATTATTCTTGAAAACATTTATGTGAACTGAATTTAAGATCAGATAGGCTTTGCTCAATGGTGGCTGAGTATCATTAGTGACATTTTTAATTCATTTTACATTAAAATGCCTAAGCTTTAAGTGTTTGTCAGTCAAAATTAGATCTGAAGTGCAAGCAAGTAACTAAAAATTATATTCATTCTTTAAATGTGTGGTAAGCAAAATAGATAATCTGCTTCTTTGATTGAAGTACACATGGGATACTTTAAGGCACTTGTAATGTAACACATATATTCATATATGTTTTATATATTTAAATTATTCTTAGTGTCAGTGACTTTTGAGTCCAATAAAGTTAGTTCATCTTGAATTCTTCTTCCTTGATAGTTTGACCAAAGCGTAGGTTGGACTTAGGTGGTCTTTGCATAGGAGATGTTGCCTGAAGCAAGAATCTTTCTTTTTTTTTTTTTTTTTTTTTTTTTTTTAGCATAAACTGGAGTCACAATTTCCTAAAATTTATTGTTGCTCTTCTAAGTATGTATACATGGTATGCCAATTTTTGCACATTTTGAAATCTACCATGTTTGTTAAGGCTTGAAAAAAATTGACAGTCCTGGTACTCCTGCACAGCTTAATGCTTTCAGCTTCTCCTCTTTTCCCAGACTTACATTACTGAGCCTTGATTTGCTGATGAAGCCATACAAACAACATTTACGTCTGCTTTTGTTCCTGGTGCTCTCTACCTGCATTCTCCAAGCAAAAGCTTGCCTTAAACCTCTTGTTTCGTGCTGCATCTTCTATTGATGCTGTCTCAGAAAAGAGAACACAGTATCAGTTCTACCGCCCAGCACAGCTGCCCACAGCTATCCGGAGGAATCATGTTCCACAAGCTCTGCAAAGGCCTTTTAGCACCATGTATTTTTTGGATTGTCTCATGCTCACAGTATGACATACGGATAGTTTAGGGTTGTTTTACTTGTATTGCATATTCTCTTCCTGCAGCTCTCTTGTTTGGTTTCTTTTGCAGTCATCCACAGAAACATTGCCAGGAATAGGAGCTATAGTTTACTGTGTTTTGTGCAGCTAACTTTTCTTTCCTCAAATTTCATTATTATGGCTGTTGATAAATGAACGTGTTACGGTTCTGTTTCAACGTTGGTGAGGGAAAATCACACTCAAATACTTCTGGAACTCGCTATAAACAACACTACAGCATATTCTTGGTCTTTCCAAATCCCAGATTGGCTGATCTGCTTCGTTTTATTATGAAATTCTCAGTATCGTATCACCAAATTGTCTTAGATGCTCATGTGTGTCCCATGTCCCTCATATCCCATGTCCTGTTGTAGTGCCAAAGACCAGCTAAAGGTTACATCTTTGTGGTGATTATGGCTGCTAAAATCTCTCAGCAATTTATGTGAACCAGACACTTCCATTTTGGTTGTGTAGATACCAGTTTCAAATCCCTACGTTACTGGGCTGCCTTGTAGCATGAGGATAGCTCGTTTCTGAGCTATCTGTAACCGCTGAAGTAGACCATAGTGTTTCCATAGAGATGATCTCGCTCTTTTATCTCTTGTCATATAATCCTTTCCATGCAACTGATTAAATACTCTGTCAGAGCAGTGGGCAAAATTTTCTTCTGACATCTACCCAGTGATTCTGAGTTTTAATATTATGTATTTCTTCGTGGCTGGTGATCCTTTGATCCGTGTCTTAAAAAAACAGAGCATTGTGAGACAGCGCATAAACGTGGGAGCAGTTCTGCTTTTTAAATGGTGTTGTTAAACAGCTAGTAAACAGGCACACTTTTTTGTCTGCATCACAAGCTTTAAGAAGAGAGTTGAAAATGTGTTTTGAGCTTTTTCCCTTAAATTCAGGGTGCTCTTTTATGGATTTCTTTTGTTCAGGTTGTGGGGTTTGGGAGGTGACTGAACTTCACTCTAATGCTGATAACGTCCGACTGATCAGTAATGAGCTGATGAAATAAAAGTATAAACAAATATGTATAACAAATATAATAGCAAATATCTACATGAAAATGAAAATTTAGACATTTGCATAAAATGCATTTCACTTTCAAAACAAAGTTTATTTTAGATCAAAGCCATTGGGTGCCCCTTGCATTACTGAGAGAAACCCTGCAATCCCCGCTTGTTTCGACTGCTCGTGGTCTGGCTCTGGCACCCGGTTCCTATGAGATAAACCCAAGCATGTGCACAAAACTGTGACTTTCTGGATGTCTGCCCTGCCTTGCAGTCTCTGTGAGGTAATTTACTGCTGAACAGAGACAAGAAAATCAATTGTGCATTACCATACAAGCGAAAGGATGTATGCAGGAGGTTCTTCGGGCCTGTCATAACCCATGTAGCCATCCTCTTCATCACTGTTTTGCCAACGTAAAGAAATTTGGTTCTTAACAATAAGTGATCCTATTTTATACAAGCTTTGGCCTTCACTCAGTGCTTTTGTTGCTCTTGATGTCTGTGGAAGTGGTTCATTGATTAAGCAGGAAAAGACCTTCAGTGTTTGAAGTGAGTGGTCCTACTTGCTGCCAAACATTACAGCAGGTGAAAATGTAGACTCTAGGTGTGGAGCCATATAGTATTTTTCCAGTTGTCAGTTATGTTTGCTGAAAAGTAGAAAAGAGACTGCAGCAACTCCTTAACTGCTGTAAATTAGTATTTTTCAGTGGCTGATGATCTATGTTGCTCTTTCCTGACCTGTCAGTGCTATTTAACAGTTTTTCCTTTGCATATTTGCTACTTATGCAAAAGGATGGGCACACATTGACTTGCTTGTGTTCTGGTCATCTTGTCAGATGATGCTGTTTCCACAAGGTTTATGGAGGCAAGTGATAATTAATGTTCACAGCATGAAATTGCTAACTTTCCCTCATATCCAGCAGAAAAGATGTCTGTTATATAGCAAACTGCAAAATTACAGTTCTTTGTGGATTAAACGCTGCCACAGTAGCATTTAGCTGAAGCTTTTCCTTGATGCAAATCTCGCTAAATTCACTGGCTAAAGCTTAGGCTATGCTTTCAGCAGGTTATCAAGTTACTACAGAATGTATATTGTATATACCCTGTACATATAGATTCTTCCTCTGTGTAGAGCCCTTAAAATTGCTATATAAAAAAGAACTTTCTTTTAGCTATTCTAAGAAATTATTTTAAAATTAGAAATATAGATATATTTAGGCTATCTTATCCTTAGCTATTTTGCTTTATATTTATTTCTATTTATATTTATTGCAATTTTTATTTATTCATATTTTATTTGCATGCATTTTAGAGTAGGGATTTACAAGCAGCAATTTATTTTTATTTTAATTTCAAATGAAGTCTATTGTTTAACGTAATTGTGTTAGCTTAATACCAATTATTTTATTCATTCCAAAGAAGTAATGCTTTCTGAAAAGAAAGCGTACAGTTTATTGCTGCTGTCAAAATTAGAAATAAGCTGCACAGAATTATAGGTTTAATTTACAATGTTATACCTAAGCACTTACCAGGAATGATTATGGAAATCAATCTCAGTAGAAATATAGCCATATTCTTCACATATACATTTAAGAATATTGAAATATGTGACTGCTCCAAGAAATACAGTTGAATTACTCGTAATCATGTAATAATTAAATGATTATATTAATGAAAATAGTGCTTATTTGTCAGTTCTTTAGTCCTGAACACTACAGTGCAGTCTTAATCTAAAAGATTTTTTTTGATGACAGGTAGATAGAAGTTTTATTTGCAAAGTGACATTTCCTACTCGCTGAAAGTACAATGTTGGGAGTTTGCCCTACCGGATAATCAGATTGTATGCTTTGTAATTTTTTTTACTCTTTTGAAACTTTCTCTCCTTCTCCCTTTAAGAAAAATAATGGAGTTAAAATATTAATAATAAATTAAGAGCGCTATTATTACAGTTTAGTATTGTGGATATGTCTGACATAGTTTCAGAGCGGGGAATAAAAAGAGAAAATGTATTTGAGAAACATGAAACTGCCTTGTAAACTAGCATAAGAAATAAGCAATACATTCTTGATCTGAGGCTCTGGGCTGCAGAAATTAGCATTCTGCATCATGGTAGGGATGCTATATGTTGGCAACCGGAACCAACAAATATATTAGTGGCTTAAGTAGCCTGTAGTGCTGTGTATAATGTGAGATCTTAATGACTGATCAAGATTTTTTTAAAAGGGACAAGATTCGGTCCCTCTTATTACATAGTGGATGAAAAAAGGGATATAGAAGCATAAGTAGGAAAAAAATCTGAGCACTCTCTTTTTATACCATTTTGTAGCCCTTATAACACTCTCTATTGTAACCCAGCTCTGAAATGTCTAAAGATAATAAATTTAGCAGTATCGCTTCCAATATTCAAAATGCAACATACAGCAATTCCCGTCTGCAGACTCAGTTTTACTGTCCACTTCTCTTCACCTTAGATAATTATAAACTTCTCTCAGGAACAGGCAGTTCATTATGTAGTCACTCACTTATCTAAAAGGCAAAGTTTGGATTGCCTTAATTGCTTCAGTCAGACAAGTCTTAAAAATACCCTGTCTGATGATCTCCACAGCAGGTCTTATTTCTTCTGTGTGTGTGTGGAAGAGCCAGTTGAGATTTTACCCAGGGTTGCTTTGTGCATATGTCTGATAAAAGGTTCATTGACCTGGATAAAATAAACATTTTTGTTCCACTGTCTTCATTGGTTTGATCCTATTATCTGGCCAGCCACCACAACTTCCTTCAAAATTTGCATTTTTCTATTATGGCCATTAGCGTCCTTTAGGTGAGTGTATCTTCAGTATAAGATTAAAATGAAACCAAACAAATATATACCTTAAAGTATTAACAAAGGTTTGTGTTTGTAAGGACATGAGACTGACAGCACTTTTTTTTACGCTGCCCTTTCCAAATGCTGTGTTTGAAAGCAAACCCATAATACTACTTCTGGCTGGCAGAGAGCTTGCTTTTCCTTCCCCATTCCCGTTCTTCCAACTGAAGCTTAAACAAGCTAGAATTGTGTTAGTCACCTGAACATGTGCAGGACAAGCTATAGTAAAATCATTCTCACTAGCAAACCAGATCACCCGTCTTGATGTTCCTGCTTCTCGCTATGTCTTTTCCCTATTGCCTTTTGCACAAGGCTTTAATTGCTTGATTTCAGGAAATCTGTTTCAGCGGATTTACTCGTAGAAGTTACCGTCTAGCAGTTGAAGCTTTCCATGTCTCAGTCTAGGCTTTTTAACTCCATTTGGTTTGGAAAGGTCATTCAATTCCAGTTCGGATAGTTGTCCTGGAAGGCAACAGCAGATAAGGTTACCTATGGCATAATGATGAGCCTGTGGAAGTTGTAGCTGTCGTATGCAGAGGAGGTTTTGTGTCTTGAGGATAACACAGAGTAAAAAGCAGTGAGAGGTAGGCATAGCCAGGAGGGCCACAGTGAGATGAGAATAACAAGTGACGCCTAGAGAATAGACGGAAACAACTGTGCGAACTGCAGAGTTATCAATACTTTTAGACAGATGAAAGAAAAAAAGAATATAGGGAAAGAAAGAGCAAAAGCTCTGGGTTAACTGCTTTTGAGTGTTTGGAGAAGACAGATTTCCAGTACTTGAAAGAAGAAGAAAGAGAACCAGGAAAGAATAGAGTAATAGAGAGAAGAAGAAGAAAAAAAAAAAAAAAAAAAAAAAAAGGTGAGCAATGTTTAAACCCATCTGAGCACACAGGGCAGTGCCTTAGGAGGAGATTTGTGGAGCCAGACTGTATTGAAAATCCAGTCACTTGGATACATATTTGAGGTTTGTTCCAGATTACCCCTAATCTGTTCTTATGGACTGAACACCCATTAATGACATAATCTGGCTCCATCCAGAAGGAAGCTAAGCTGTGTGCTCTGGGGCTGTTCAATCAGGAAATTTGTCTGAAAAGTGGCATTCAGATTGACTGTGATATGTTAAAAATCAAAATCTGAAAATCAAACTAGTGTTCCTAGTCTAAACTAAAATGCTAATGCAGATGCTGCCATATATCTATTGTAGTGAAGGATAATGCAGTAGGCTTGCTCAAATATTTTGATGAGTCTTATTTTAGTTAAATGCAATGGAGACACAGTGTATTTTTTTTTTAATTGTAACCTGAAATGCTTATCCCCTAATGTCAGAATAAATAGTAATAATTTTCTTTTTACTGGCACTGTCGGTGGTTTTTTGAAATGGAACAAGAAAAGATCCATTAGCTGTTAGCAATGTTACTCTTTAACCACATTAAGGCATTTTTGACACAAGAGCGTGGACTCAGCCTCAGGGCAAAATGATGCACATCTGCCTATATTGTCATCTTGATTTATTTTTAATTTGTATTTTCTTTTATGATAGTACATTGCAGTTCAATCTAGGAGTTAATGGTTTGTTACAGATCTGCTAAATTCCAGTAAAAATCATATTTGTTTTCCTACTGTTATTAACCTTTGCCTCTGCAGCCTTTTTGCTAGCAAAAAAAAATTGTTTGTCTGGGTTTGTAGATTAGGAGCCCCAGGTTATGTTTTATTCCTTCTCTTGGTTTCTCTCTCTTTGCTTTGAATTTTTCGTTTTTTTTTTTTTTTTTTTTTTTTTTTTTTTACTTTTAAGCATTATAGATTCCTGTTTTTGAAGATCGAAGTGCTATATAAAAATCCATTTCTTTTTCTTTCTTGCATTTAGTGTTCTTGTCAGTTCAGTTTAGTGTAACCTTAAAGATGGGTTTGATTTCAGTTTGTGCTTGACTTCACATTGCCTGTCACTAATAACAAATGTATCCACAGTGATGCAGGACTGGATGCTTTCCTGTGCTACTTCCTTTTTCAGTCTTCCCAGATTACATTTATTTCTCTAACTTTTTCCCTACCTAGGCCTTGCAAGTAAATGAAATAATTTAAAACTGAAATCAATACATTCACACTACAACCTTTGATTATTATGTATTTTCCTGGTTAGGATTTGATAACTCTCTCTCACAGATTAAAATTGCTTACAAACAGCATTACATTGCCTGATTTTTTTTAATTCTTAATGTTTTGCGCTGATTTGTCCAGTTTTCTTCAGACATGTTTTACAGTTCTGTGGTGTGCAAGTGCAATACCACGTACCAAATGTGGAACACGCAGTAATGCTTAATTTTGACACTTGCTTCCAGAAAATGAGCAATGAGGATCTATCATTAACTTGAGAACTTTAATATATAACATTACCATTTTCTCTAGTAAATATAGTCTCCATTTAACTTTTCTCTCTTTTTTCTTTATGCTTTTGCACATGAAAAGCAGTTTTATTACTTTATTACCTGTACTTAAGTCATGAATTAATTTTTTAATAGTTTAATGGTTTCCTTTTTCTCCACTGTTTCAGCATTTTCTTTACCTCCTCCTCCCACGCTCAGTAGACACATGCAAGTAGATACGTGTGCTTTTTGTGTTGTTCTGGAGGTTCTTGCTTAGCAACACATCCTCACGTTCTGCAAGCACAACCGGCTGTGGTTGCCGCTCTGTGCACTATGCAACCTTAGTCAAAGCTGTCCGTTCTGCCCTGGAAGCACGTTTCGTTACCAAAAGCATCTTAAAACGGCTGTGTGGCTTCTTCATGTAAACAACCAGGCTTATATCTTCATGGTGATTCACTAAATACTCTAATTATGATGTAAATGTGATATATTCCTCTCCCCTCTGTCCTGTATATCTGTTTCAAATACTCAGGCCCTCTTTGCGCATAAATTGGTAAAAACCCAAACCCATTGGTAAATCAGGAACCAAACTCAACGTTTAAAGGAAAAAATATATATATATTTTGCCCAGAAAAAATCCAGACCGGAAATTTTATCATGCATTTTAGATTACTTTCCCAAATGAAATGGGGAATAGCAGTCTGATGCTTTTAGATGAGCATGGACTGTATGTCGTTACTGGTAAGAATCTGTACTGTGGTATGCACTGATGATGTTAGCGATATTTCTCAATCATTCAATGTAAATTTAAAAAAAAATTAAATAGGTATTTTAATGCATTTTTCCTCAGAAATTCTTCTATGAATCTTATGCCTTTTCTTCTCCATATGCAATGGACAATCATATGTGTTTTCACTTTGTCAACACAATTTATGCAATGGGCAATCATATGCTCCTTCATCTTGACAACACAATTTAAAGACCATAAAAGATTAAACATATAAAATCTATCTAAAAGAGTTTTTTTTTTTTAGTGACTTGCTACATTAAGTCAATTTTCCAAAATGACAATTGTCTAGAATTAGTAAATGTTGCGTATGAGAAAACAGCAGAAGTTCTCCTCTTAATTTCTGACAAAAGTCAGTGTGACTGTTAAGAACCACCAAGTTATACTTGGAATTAATGCACAGAGCTTAAGTGATACCAGGAAACTGAAAATATCTCTTTGTTCTTAAACCAGGTTTTTACCTTAGGGTAATACTGAGTTTGTTGACTTAAATCATTGTTAGAAATGGTCTGCACAAATTCAAACTGATGCTGTATGTAGGAGACAGCTGGTTGTC
Organism: Tinamus guttatus; assembly: GCF_059628265.1. Taxonomy (NCBI): domain Eukaryota; kingdom Metazoa; phylum Chordata; class Aves; order Tinamiformes; family Tinamidae; genus Tinamus; species Tinamus guttatus. The sequence continues at coordinate 7,757,777 of NW_028288848.1, forward strand.
ATGGTAACTGTAGTGCAGTTTTTAATTCCACTTGGTGAGTAATGCTAACACAATGATGCTGAAGAGACCCTGGCTTAGCAAGTACATCTTGCATTTTCCATGTCAAGGTTACAAAGCAAAATAACGTTGCTGTTCAGAAGTGCAGGCTGCATCGTTTTTTGCTTATGCTTTTGAGCATAGACCTAAAAAAAAGCTTATGATGATGGAGGGTATCAAAACTATCCATAAAATATGCATTGGGAAAGTCCCTCCAAAAGCCTTCATAATAAGAAGAGGCAGACTCAAAGATATTTGTAACTAATTAGTTCTGTTTTGGTTTGAATATATTTGTTGACCTATTTTTTATGTAGACCTATTGGAAAAAAAAAAAAAGAAAATGTCAACAATTTGAATGTTAGAAGAGCACAAACTGTCCAATCAAGAAGATTTATTGGAAGAGAATAAGACATTAATCTAAGTTACTTCATTTTGTTAAAGTTGAGATACTTAATACTGTTTTCAAGAGAAGTAATTTGCTTTTCACATATGTCCTGTATGAAAGAAACAAAACACAATATGTCTAAGCATAACTGGAGAAGTATGACATAAGTTCATTGGTACTTTGCTAAATTAGGCTTTTTTTAGATTTATTTGTGTCCTTATGTTTCTCATTGCAGATATTCTTTCTTTGTTAGCTGTGGAGTCCTGCATACCCAGGGAAAAAAAGCCTTGATAGTTGCGTCTGTGCCTTTGGCAGCTGCGTTTTCATATTGCTGTAGATATATAGAGCTTCCAGGACCCAGAATTACTGATGAGAAAAAAAATCTGAGGCCTTTCTAGTTGCTGAGACAGACAGTTTGAGACTCGGCCAGATTTTCCCAAATACACTGTCTTTCAGCTAATAATGTTAGTTATTAATTTTGTACACAGTGTTACTCCTTCAGCTGGCATGAGAGACCCAATTTTTTTCTGTATTGATTTTCTTTCCTTTTTCCTCCTTGAGCACGTTTCTTTCAGCTCCTGGCTCTTAAATAATTGATTCATCTGCTCAGGTGCTCATTCCAGCAGCTGCTCGTAGTAGTAGTAGTAGGAGTTCCAAAGTGTGAGCGTAGGATTCAGCAAAGTGCTTGCCTCCTGTTTTATGGTGAAAGTAAAATTAGAGCATCCTGAAGAAAAAGATAGCATAAATGGTGAACACATTAAGTTTTGGTGTTAGGAAATGAATATTGCTGCTGCTTAAAATAAAGACATATCAGTTAATAGGATGCTGGAAGTGATTCAGCAAGAATGATAACATACTTGGGTAAAAACATATATCCGTTACATTTGGCAGTGGAAGCCCTTGAGAAAGTCTGAATTATACACACTGTTGATGTGTCTGACTGATAAAATGAAGCCTTTTAGAATAAAGGACTTTGGTACAAATTTGTGAGTGCATTAAATAAACCAATGCCAGAAAAATTGACCTTTACTGAAAAGATTAGAAAATCAGTAGAGCAAGATGGGAAAACCAAAAATATTCATGCTGTTGAAAATGCTTACATATAACAATGCAAAACAATTCATTTTCTACTGATTAAATTGCAAATTTGCTACTTATATAACTAATTTACAAGACTTTTGAAATTAGCATTTCACGGCATATAGACTCCTATTTTTAATGAACATGTTTCTGTTGCCTTTTTTTTTTTTCAGGATACAGGCCCTGCAGCAATAATACTTGAAAACTTATATTAATTCATGAGCCACAAGCAAATCGGAAAGGCCATGCTTTCCCATCCACTCCTGTAGGAGTATGCACATGAAAGCAATTTTGCATTTGGAAGAATTAAGATTATGGTTATTCTTTTCTGTGTGACCTAAAAAATAGGGAAAGTGGTTAGTTTTCAGTCTTCATTTATAACCTACATTTATTACTATTCTTTGTTTATATTGATTTATTTCATCCCATGTAATTACTCAGCTATGTGCCCTCCCTGCAGTCAGTGTGTGGAATGAGGCAGTGCTCCTCCGGGGTTAGGTCAGACCTTAGTGAGGTCCATGCCCCCATGGTATGGGAAGCCCCCAGCGACCTGGTTTCTTTGGCATCTCAGCTCAAAGGTGCTCCCTGAAGCCAGGAGGAATATACAGGTGAGAAATACACATCATCATCCTCATTTAAACTATGATTTTTCCTGCAGTGATTAGATGGCAAAAACTACAATAATGTGTTACTATTTCCAAGTCTGACTTGGGAGAAAGTCATTGTTGTTTTGTAGCAGCTGAGCAACAAACTTGAATTCTTTGAGTAAAGGATTAAGATTTTGCTCCAGTCAACTGTTAGGAATGAAACGGCTAACACTGGCTATGTCAACTGATTATTTCTGCAGTAACAAAGAAAAACTCGCACAGAAGCCTGGATGATTTCTTAGCATCTATATAGCTTTAAGAAATATGACTTGGCTTTCTTCCAGCCTTCTTCAACTGACAGCACTATGTGATTAGTAGAGATGTGGTCTGAAGGAAGCAACGCTCAGAGCTTGAGTGTTTCTGTTGTGATTGTTTCTGGACTTTACTGTGGGTTAAGCTAGAAAATATTTTTGGTACTCACACGATTCTGTGACAAATCCTATAGAAAACTTGGCAGAATAATTCAAAGTAGATTGCCCATAAGTACTTGTTAAAATAGATGCAGACTGTCCAGATAAACTAATAATCTCTGACGAGGCAAGTGAGAGTACAGGTGACTCATCCAGAGGTGCCAATGTTCTGTTTGGCTCTGAACGCTTTCTGGCTTAAACAAGGGTTTGACACAGTAGTTTTTACCTGAAGCAAACAAACAATATACTTAGGTTTGCTTCCAGAAATATTTAATTTTCAGGCTTCCCCCTTTTTGTTGCTGAAAAAATATCTGTAAAGATTTTATTTTGACGAATAACAATTGATGTTGTTTCTTTAAGAGAAAAAAACAGGCATTCTATTTCTCAGACATTACTAATTTCATATATAGTACATAAGAGATGACATGGAAAAAAATACTATTCTTAGATATTGACAACTTTCTTCCCAAGAGAGCTCCTTTTCTTCCTTTTCTATTCAGTTTTCAGGAAAATAAGACAGAAAGAAAGGTTCACGTTACCATTAGGGCACAGACTTGGGAACCGCTTTGCTTAATATTCGTGGTCTCTTATTTTACATATAAGTGTTAAGTACCAAACCTGTTTTTGGTTTTGCTCTGTCTAGCTGTTTAATGTTGCCAGAATTGAACTCTGATGAAAAGCAAAAGGTGAAACTGGAACACCATTTTTTTATTCACATTTTTTCGGTCGCTGTCATACCTTCTGTGGCCATGCTGGGTCCATGGGAGGATTTGCATGAGACTTAGGGAGCAGGAAGCAGGATTTGGCATTGAAGCTCCAGGGCGCAGTAGCTATCAAGAGTAGCAATAGCAGTAATGGAGTCTATGTCTTATCCTTCATGTTCAATTATAAGAGTTCTTGTAAAATATCACTTGTCATCATTAGAATACATCCACTTTATGACCAGGTAACTAAAAGATCTGGAAACCCCAAGTACTTCATCCAAGTACAAAGGCACTTCTATTAGAATGATCTCTCTTGCCAAAGTGACTAAACTCACCTTTTCTACATTTCATCTTATGGCATACTCTTTCTGATGACACTGTAGAAGCTATTAAATCAGCTGAGTGAGTGAAATATAAAATACAAATTATTCTATTGGGAAGTTAAAAATATATCTTTTTTTTTTTTTTTTTTAAGAGAGAACTGAGTTTGAGAACAGGGGGAGAAATTCTATTTGCTCCTCTCTACTGTTGTGAGGATAGTGAACTCTTATTTTGGAAGACAGCAAAGGAAAGTGTGGTTGTATGTGTGTGAAATAGTGGAGTGTTACCATTTTTACAAATAATGAGAGCCTTCTAGCAAGGAAAGGGGATGTAGTGAACCCATGTCCTCCTCCAGAAATGCATGCTCTGCTCAAATTACAGATTGCAGGTGTAATACTGTGCCTGATTTGTTTAACGGCTATAGACATTAGAGATCATTCATTAGGATAATATCCAAATTACTCAAAATCTGCAGAATACTGAGATGTTTCATGGTGTGGAACTTTTAAATTCACTTACTTAAAGACCTGAATTGCTAACATGAATTTCAGCAGCTTCAGCTTTCCATCTTTATCAAATAGGGACAATGTTTCAGTAGTCATCAAGCAGCAGTGTCAGCATCTTATTGCAGTCATCTTTATATAAAAGCAATGCCAGAAAACCATTTAAAAGTTGGTTTTCTATAGTTTATATGCAATATAGATGCTCACTTTGGTTATGACAATTCTATTAAAATAGCATGTTAAAAATTTCTTTTTTTTCATCATCCTCTCACTTATGGTCCTCAATGAACTTTATATTTGTCTAGCTTAACTAAGTGTGAATACCACACCAGTGAAATTATAAATCTAGGATGCTTGAATAGTTGCTACATTCACTCATATTGAATTACTATATCACCTAATGGCTGCATATATATACACTCACATTCAGTAAATGGATATGTCTAAATTATCCAAGGCTTTGAAAAAATCAAAAAATCCATAATGGTATGCACTGTACTCTATTAAGATACTTCTGAATTTCTTTTAGCACAGGCTTTTTTTTCCCTATAGAGATAAGCCACCTGGTATCCCCTCTCCTTTTAATCAAAATGTGTTTCAACAACTTTTTAAAAGTCTTTGTGAACGCTTTATGTCTGCCTAATGGAAAATATTAAGATAGCCATTCCTGTTCCTAATGTATGATAATCACTAAGCTATGAACCATGCAGAAAATAAAACTGTTATGAGTCTTAACATGGTTCAGCTGTTTCTAAAAGGAAATTAAAAGTGGTCTTGTGCAAAAAACCCTTGTCCGTCAATATACCAGGGCTAAAGTTCGCTCCTTAAAAATACTACATAATTGAATACAGTGGCCACTGAGTTACAAAAGGTATTTTATTAGTCAGATATTCTAACTATGATGCCTTCCTAAGATCTATGCTGTATTTTTTACTTAGCTCACCAGATTATTTGAGTATATATTAAACAAAATTTCCTCAGTTTAGCGTATGTCTATCCCATTCTGTAAGTACATCTGCAATTATTAAAATCAGAGTCTCAGGAATGAATTAATATAATCTAATTTGCTCATCATTTTCATATCTTCCATTAAATATGCCCGAAGATGAAATAAGCCTCTAAATAAAAAGGAAAAGTTCTCATTCATTGTTAGTGGCTTGGAGGAAAATGTGTTATTTCTAAAGGCTGACACATCCCTGAAGGGCATGCGAACCTAACTCTCAAGAGAGTGAGAATACCTCCAGAACCTGTTACCAGAAGCCAACCTTTACAAAAATAAAACTGCAGCAAGAGGGTCCCTGCAGGTCCAAAAGAAAACAATGAGAAGTTGCAGAGTGATTGTAGGAGTATGTTCCAAATAATAAAAGAATTCAAGGCTTTGCTCCTCTGCTCTCTAAAAAATGTCTTTGAATTCTAATGGAAAACTCTTAAGCTACCCTTAACTGTTTCTATAGTTTGAAAACTCTTAAGCTACCCTTACTGTTTCTACAGTTTGAAGAAAACCAATTTTATGCCTTCTCTGCATAGCTTGCTGCATTATTGCAAACCTAACGCAATTCTGCCTGGCTTGCAATAAGGAAGCCTGGATTGAAGTATTATGATAGGGCTGTTCAAAGCACTAGAGATCCTTAAAATTAAAATTGTATCTAAATTAGTAATTAGCATAATAATGAAACTGTGTGGTGTTTGCTATATAAAATTCAATTGATATAAGATTGCTCCCACAATGTCCATTTTTGTTGTGCAATGCACAGCTGAAAAATACATTTCTGGAAAAGATGAAAACTCAAGTGAAACTTGGATGTTCCAGAATGAGATAATTGTAGGAACAAGCAAAATGCGTGATAGTAACTTATTATTACTTCCAAATGTGGATCTTGAGACTGTGAGAGCTGGGCCTGTTCAGCTTGAAGAAGAGAAAGTTGAGAGGGAACCTGATCAGTATATATAAATAACTCAAGGGAGGGAGTGAAGAGGATGGGGTCGGCCTCTTTTCAGTGGTGGCCACCAACAGAACTAGAGGAAATGGCCAGAAACGGAAGCATCAAAAGTTCCCCAGGAACTTAAGGAAAAAATTCTTAACAGTGAGGGTGACAGAGCACTGGAACAGTTTGCCCAGAGAGGTTGTGGAGTCTCCTTCTCTGGAGATCTTCAAAACCCACTTGGACGCAGTCCTGGGCCACGTGTTCTAGGTGACCCTGCGTGTACAGGGGGCTTGGACTAGATGACCTCTAGAGGTCCCTTCCAACCTCTATGATTCTATGATTTTGTGTTCTTAAAAACACTGGTTCTTTCACAATATCTGCTGGAGCAAACATATTTGAGACTTTATGCAGGTTGTGTGTATCTTTTGTGACCCTTGTGGAATCGTGTGTTTCAATTTATTCTCAAGTTGTTTCAAATGCTTTCTCTGGAATCAAGTATTATGGCCTTACGTATAGGTGTATCATTTGTGTATAGGACCAACAGTACAAAGAAAGGATTTTGTCTTCTGTTCACAGCTATAATATTACCCATCCCTGCACCAGGATACCGCCATCCTATATTCTACTTCAGGTGGGGTGAGGCTAAGACACTTACTAGAGAATGGTAGTTCGGTAAATCGCTGATACTATTTCTAAGTGATTTTATATCAGGAATGTTCATCTGAACATGGGTAAGGAGTTAACTGTCATTTGTGTCAGATTGCTGCCCTAACAATCACACAGTATAGGAGGCTGAGGTCTTCTACCTTAGGTGCTAAAGCTAAGTCTCTTCACTTTTAAAGATGCTTAAGTAAGAGAAGGTAATACAAATATGCCTACATCTTCATCAATCTCTGCTATTCCGTGTGATAGTTGTATTTAATTGGTTGGACTTTATGAATTTATATTGACATCTCAAAAAACAGGTGCCTACGTTAAATAAGCGACTCAGTTTTCCAGTTTACCGAGTGCCTCTAGGTCTTAGGTGTGTGTGGAATTTTCCAGTTTCTCTGAAAACGATAATTCCAATACCATTCTCTGTGTTGCTTTCTTGCAGATGTGGCTCACTTTAATGTGACTGTTTTTTTTGGTGTTTTTTTTTTCCTTTCTCATGATATTTTTGCTGATGTGTGAAGATGCAGAAGCAGGAAGTTCAGCAATTCCTTTGTACAGTGAATTTCATAAGTTCTCAAAAAGAATTTTGAGCATTTATTGAAAAGCAGAAAAATAATTCCAAACTTTTTCCAAAACAACTTTAGTTTTACTTCAGTGAAAATATTGAGGTATAGAACTAGAGGGAACTGCCTAGTCTGAAAGGACTAGTTCATTCTGTCACATCACAAGCCTCAAATCACTTACAAACATCTTCGGACAATCTTCAAATATTTTGTACAAATGACTAAAAAGCCTCAGAAAAATAATGTGGCATAGAAACAGAGCAGGCAAAAATGGGCACAATAACTATATTAGACTATATTAGATGAGAGTTCCAGGATGATAGAAAGATCAACAACCCACACCAAAAGAGAATGCGTGAAGGTCTTGCTAAGGGATGCCCTGGTATGTTGTTGGGACATACATGTTGGGACGTAAGTTGTTTTTTTTTGTGTCCGAGACCACTCTCTAAAGGCTTTCCCTGTCCTCTCTGTTTTAAGACCTGCCAAAATTTTCTTACTTTTAAATCTGCATTTTTGCTCTTGACCAGTGTATACTCATTTGTCCTTGTGGCTCATACCAGCTCTTTCCTCACATGATTCTAGTTCCTCCCTAGACCCTATTCCTGTGTTTTTCAAGACAGCAGTCACAGCTTTTTCTTTCATTTCCTTCACTAACAAAGCTAAGCTCTTTTTAGCTTGCGAATCAGGATGTTCATTCCAATAAATAGGTGACCTTATTAACCATCTTCTGCACCCAGGCCATTTTGATTGATGTTTCCTAAGCCTGTTTGATCAGAATTGCATAGCATATTGCTGAATATGCCTTTAAAATCAGTTTTTCCTGTAATAGAAATGCTTTGCCTGGTGTGTTCTGTACTATATTTGTCCTTTTTATTGTTAAATCACAGTGTTGCAGAGTCCTTCTGTGATCAACCAGCACATTCAGGCCCTTTACTTTGTCTGTTGCTTCCAACAGATATCCCAAGCTTCTGACAGAAATTTTCATTATAAATTGGTGAAGTACGTGATTTTGAACGTTGTGTCTTAATGTTGGGTGACATTCTTCCTTTTAGCTTCAAGGTCAAGTGAAGCATTGCAAGTCCCCAAACTGATTTGCATGGAAACCTCTGGTATACTCCAGCTTAAATCTTCCCTGTTCAAAATAAATCACTGTATTCTCAATTTTAGCTGGTTACTTATTCATCTGAGACCATTTCTGCTAATCGTCAGTGTCTCTACTTAGCTAACAGATTTCCATGTAGTATCAAATATTCTACTGAAGGCCAAAGAAATTAGGTCAGCTGCATTTCCTTGTCTAGAAAATCAGTTTTCACAGAGGCATGTCAGGGAGTGTGTCATATTTGCCCTTGGTAGACCTACCCTCCCTCTCTCTTTTCTTCATTCTTTTTTTTCCCTCGTGATAGCAGATTAACAGGTCAGTTTTTCCTTGAGTATTTTTAAACATCTTCCTTTCCTTAGCTAAAAGTGTTGCATTTTCTGACCCTGTTCCCACAAATGCATTAATAATGAAGTCCAACATGCAAGGGGCTGGGCCTGTGCTTTGGAGGAGGAATGCGTGAACGCCTGGCTGGCTCCGGTGCATCATGCTGAGGTGCAGAGACATAATGGTCCTTAGCAGTGCCTCAAAGATCCCTCAGGCTGATTCTATTTGCCAGGGCACTCCTGCACTCGCCTCCAGGTAGCTGCCCTCGACCACGGCACACGATGAGGAGATGGTGGCAGCAGCTGTGAGTGATGCTTTGCATTAGGCAGGAAAGCTCTTTGCTCATGCCTTGGTCTGCACCATTATGTACATGGCTAACTTGGTTCAGTCATTCATCCTATTTGTAGTTCATTCTACAGAGAACTCACTGTTTTATGATAGAAAAGAAAAAAGATCTCTTTTAAAAATGACATTATAACTGTCCTGTGATTTCATGTATCATTTCTGATTTTTTCTTTGGAAAATGTAGCATTTTTATATCTTCCTGTTATTCATCTTAACATTGTCCCCATGTAAACACTAACGTTAGTGAAGTCAAGTAAAAATATGTATTAGCTGATTTTTAGCTGATTGTTTATCTTTACCTAAACATTTTTATGTAGCAGTTTTACTTCCTTTCTTTTCCTTCTTTTATAGTCTGAAGAACTTACTGCTGTATGTCTAGTATTACAACAATCACCAAATCTACCCAATTATTGATGCCTGTAACAGTATTTGCTCCATTTATTAGTACTTTCCTTCTTTTCATCAGCCTTCTGATTATACTCAATATCCTGAGCCATTTCTCCCTCTTACTTAATCTTATTAGTCCAATTAACTTTGTTAATTAATCTCCTGAGTTTACTAAATTTTCAATTGAAATAAAATTTTTATTTTTATATTTGCTAAAAATGAGGTAACTGGTAATCAGGCTTTCTAAGATTATTTTATATTACCAGCTTTTCTAAGCATTCTGCTCTATTTGCTAAATCAAACCATGGCTTCTAAATGATTCTAGAAAAACTAGATAACTTTATAGGAAACTTCTAGATGGCTTTCTCAGTAACTAGTGAGAACTTTGACCAGACAATCTTCTGTTTTTTCTGGTTGATGCCATATGTTTTTCTGGTTGATGCCATATTTTCACTATGTATTACAGCAGCATGTATTCCTACTCAGGATAAAAAATATCTGGAACTCCGTGCTTAGGTTTCCAGATGTTGATGGATATGGACTGCATTCATATTTTTTATGCCTGCTTTGAAGCATTACTACATAATGACTTTATCCCAAAATAATCCTAACATATGAACAGATATCTGTCTGGATAGCTTCATGATTTTATGTTGCACTTTTGGTGGTACCTCATCATTTCTCTCCAGGTATCTATATAAATTTTGCTTTTTTTCTTGATGGTCAGCTCAAGTCTCAACTTGCTCAGACTTGTGTTTAAGCAGCATTTTAAATGCTGGTTTAACTGTGACAAATAAGGAACAAATTTATGTAGATAAGTTAACATGGCTGGGATTTTCCGTATGCTTCCCTCACTCCGTATCCTCCCATTTAGGAGAGGAGAGAAAAAAGAAAAAAAGTCCTGCTCTTTTGTGACCTACAAACTGCTTTGTCACTGACTATGTGTCTTATGTAACTATATTTCTTAAAAATGACATTGTTTCTAATCCTTTTATAGATCCTTCCAGTGGCTCTCTCCCAGACATTCTAAATTTCAGGGTGTTTTTTTATATATATGCTTTTCATTGCAGAACCAAAAATCAGTACTTTGACCTAACCTAAAGCCTCACCGGACTGAGCTAAATACCTCTATACATGCCATGTGCTGAGATCATGGCACAGGAACGTCACTTAAATGTCTTCCAGGAAAGACAGCTGAAAACGTGGTTGTGTACATTTTTATTACCTTCCCTACTGGACCTCTGCCCTGAGTCCCTGGCTGGTCTCTGCAGATGCTGCAGGGGAGAAGCTGGCTCATTTGAGAGTCTTTTTAGCACCTATTGCATTGCCTATAATTTATTTACTTGATTTTACTATGATGACCAGACTGGTAACTCAACCAGTGCTTATTCAGTAATATCAGTTATTACCAGCAGAGTTTAGTTGCTACTTTAGTTTTCTTTACTGGTATTGTATGTCTACCTAGCATGTGCAGTTTTTGACAACGCTCTTGGATCATTAGCAATCTAAAGTATAATATCTTTAATGCACTTGAATCTATTAAACACCTCATCAGATTCTTTACAATTTGGAAGGAATGAAGTTGATTTTTCGAGTTCTCTGCCAAGTGTTCAGGTAATTTCATTTGCTTTCCTTTTTTCCCCTCCATTCTTCTTCTAAACTCATGTTAAGGTAGTTTTTTAAGTTTAGGGTATTACCTATTGGCAAAAAAATATGCCCTACAACTGTTCTGAGGATTCCAATGGCTTCATGTCTTTGAATCAAGATTGATGTTTTTCTAAGAAATATGTTTTATCTCAAACCAAAATATTGTCCTTGAGCTTGGTATTAAAGCGGAACCAAGAAAGCACTGCTGAGAATAATTTGATGTATGTCATTCTACACTGTAGCCAGGCATCTTCCTTAATACTGATCATATGTCAGTGGCTGAATTCTCTCAAAATTATGCTAAATTTTAGGCAAGTGAAGCAGGGCCATCAGGAAGCAATGCTGAAAATAGGAGGAGGTCTCTTTAAAGCCTTGTGAAACTAGAAGGGCCAACATATCACAAAGGCACCTAAGGCTAGAGGCTGTCTTTCCTAAACACTTAAAAGCTCCTTGTAAATGCTAGCATTGATTATAAGGAATGGACCGCAGACCAAAATAAAATTGCCTGGGGAAAAACTTCACTTTAAATCTTTCATTTTTCCCTTAAAACATTTTTAATAAGGGTCACACATGCATGAGCTGCAAAAATGTCAGGAGTCTGTTGCTCTCAATATCCTGAGGACCATTTGCTTCATAGAATGAGGTTTTCTGTTCAAATTTTAAACTTTGGGAAGCCAGTCAGATTTATCTGTGTTCTCATGGTTCCTTTTCGAAACACTGGAAACCAGTTTCTGCTCCACACACAAAAATTATCTCAGAAAGGACAACAAGAAACAAAGTGTCAGTTCTTATGGATCTGGACTTTCAAATTTGAGGTTCGGTGCTCAGTATAGTGTCTCCTCTGGGTCTTTGGAAAGTTTTTCAGGTTTCAAGGATCCCAGGAGCTGGGTGTCCTAGGAGTCTACCAGAGACTCCCCAGGACTGTTTTACTGCTGATAATCTCTCTAAGGCCAGCTATGGGTTGCACAGCAAATTATTGAATATCCAGGCAAGTGACATGGGAGATAATGGGCAGGTTTAGAAACTTGCATTATTCCTATCATAATTGTGGCCAAATGGATGGATCTATGTTGATAGCTTCCATTTTAAAGAACTGGCATTTTCCAGCACAAAAAAAAAAAAAATATTCCTTAGGAAAATATTCCTTCGAACATATTGAAGATTTTCTAGAATTTTTCCTTTTTTCTTTTTTTTTTTCCTCCTAACGAATACCTGTCCAATCCAGTTAATAGGATTAAAAGTGGAATGGAGTCATGAAGGGATTATTGACGAACTGTTTTGAAAATGCTTAGCAAATGTCTAAATCCTAGGTAGGAAATTGCTGACACAAACTCTGAGCTTTTCATGGGAAAGTATGAGATACTGGCGCTCTTCTTGTTGCAGAGCTGCAGATCTCATGCAGGGATTCTAGGGATGCTGCCCCTAACATGCTAAGAAATGGCACTTGTGTAGCATGGTGTTATAGTGGCCAAACAAAATTATAAAAATACATATTAATGGGGAGCTTCTGAAGTACACTCATCACTGTACATCACTCAAAATCAACATCACTGTCATTGATAACAGTGATATTCATTTTCCACGTTGTTCTGGCATCTCCAGACTTGGGTACGCTTTACATAGGTAAATAAATGCAGTTACCCTCATTTCCCCAAATAAGAGGGAACCTGAGGCAAGAGTGGTGAAGTGACTGCCTCACTGCACGTAAGGTTAGCAGTGTCCAGGACTGAGCCTCCATTCAGGCTCCATCCATCCTCTGTTGCAATAACAGGTTTGCTTCATTGCTCAGATCCTCTCCTGCAAATAATGACTACTGCTATTGCAAAAAGCATTCTCACATACCCTAGAAGTACAAATTGCTCACAAATATTTATTCATATTTTTAAACAGCATTGTGAATGTGTGGGCACTTTCAGTGTGTGCGTTTTTCATGAATATCGTAGCACATGAATTTGTTGGCAGGCATGTTGTTGTAGCACAGTTTAATTTTGAGGCATATTTATACAAAGTAAATACTCGGTGTGCTGTGAGTATTTTCCTTTCATGTGTGCACAAAGAGCAGCCATGCCCCTTTGCCTTCCCTCCCCCATCTAACCTGCACTCAAAGGCGTTTTTTCATATCGGATACATTTAGGAGAGCATTCGCAATGAAGATGTAGCCTCGTAATTGACTATGGACATTAATTAGCAAAGATTATTAAATGGTTAATTTTATGGCTATTAATGGCCTTGGTGAATTTTATGGAGGAAAAACAGGAAAAAAAACCCTCTCAGGAGGTCTAATGAGGAAGTCATTTTCTCTAAGCGTGGCTTTCTGCCATGTGGGTAGCATCACGCCGCGCTGCTACGTGCGTGAGTTGTGCTCGGACAGGCTGGGGACTGCAGCCCATCCATGCTAAGCCCTTGGTAGCCTGTGTACACAGGCTACAGTCTTTAATGTGTGAGAATAAGCCGTAGCCTATGGATAAAGACGTTGAATTCTGCTGCCATGGTCCTTCTCTGACCCTTGGTGCAGGATCCAGGCAGGAGCATGGAGGTGAGGCAGATGTTCCCTTGCACCCCCTATTCCTGCGACCTGCCATCACAAAGCTACACGCTGCTTATGGTGTTATCCCCTTTTTTGTTGTTGTAGTAGTAGTATGAGAGTCTCGCGGGAGGGAAAATATTTGAGACCTGCGCTGAATTAGATGGTTTTGCCTCATAGCAGAAGTGCTGTAAACTTGTTGTGCTCCTCTGGTGTATTTAGGGCTGCTTTTGTCAAGTCATGGCACGTTGTCGCTTATCCCAGTGCCTTTAGCTCTTGCTTTCATTATCATAAGCTTATTCAGAGGCTTCTAGCTTTCTCTTTTTGTGTATAATAATTAATTTGTGTAATTCAATGTCATTGCCGTTGTTTCATTTCCAGTGAAGAATAATAATAAAAATCCTGTACAAGTTGATCATGCTATAACTTGTCTTGCACTCCTACACCTCTTCCGAGCAGTCCATAACAGTGATTTCGAATTTGACAAATTACACTGGTTAAAAGTATGTATACATATATATATATATATATATACTTATTGACAACAATTTTACAGCTAAAATGATATTGTCAGAGGTACAGCTTGCGCAGCTACTTTGGCATATCACGCAATGAAATATGTCTTTTTCAGAGCGCAAAGTTAAGCTATTTACGACGGCTTTATAATCAGCAAATTAGGCAGTGGAAGCTATCTGAAGACAAGTGCCTGATGATTAGCTGTGTTATTTCCAATGGAAACCTTCAGAGCCATTTTAAAATCCGTTGTAAAAAAGAAACAGAAAAAAAAATCTCCTGTTGCTATTTGCTGGTTTTCTTCTGAGAATTGTCAATAAGTGGCATCAACCAGATGGAATATATAAGATGGGGGAATTTTTAATGTTAAAATCTCCAACCTTTCCAATATGTACATTGCAACTCAGGGGACAATGTGCCCAAGCCTTTGCCTGCTCATTTAAGCAGCCCAGTGACATTAGTGGCTGCTCAAGCTTTTTGGCCACGTTGCCTATGAGGTCACTGGCTGGCTAAGATTTGTGGTAAACTTTAATTTTCTCATCATCTGTTTTGCACCTTTTCACTCTCACGCGTGTATTTGTCACAGCACATGCACATACATTAATGACATGTTTGTTTACAGGATAGAGAAGATGGTTGTTGTACCTCTCAAAGAGGCAGCGCGCATGTACTATGAGTAAACTCTGTGATAAGCTATGTAAATTATGTGCACAGAAGCTACACTTTGCCCTTGGGGAGATGCAAATGAGAACATTTTACAGTTTGTTTGTTTTTAAATACATACACTTTCACTTACAGGCTCAGGACGGACTCTGCCTGTTTATTTTCCCATTGCTCATCATCTGTTTTTTCTTGCAAATAGTCTTTAATGATTAGTTTGCTACTTTGGCAGGAAAAACAATTGCAGGATGAGTAAAGTCCCCAGAACATAACATTTGGGGTATTCTATAGATGTGCTGTAAGGGAATTATCTGCTTGTAAAAGGGGGTATAATGCCCTCACAACTCAAAGGCATAATAGTGAGCTGACAGTCCCCATTCATTTCCTTGTAGTGTTGTGTTGTTTTCTTCTGCTGTGCTAGTGTTCGTATTATATTTATTCCTGCATTACTAAAACACACAGCTAACTGATTTTCTGTATATAAAGCAAAAAAAAATGTGCTCATAAAATGTGCTGTTTGCTACATCTGCAGTTCTCTACTGATGTATTTTTCTTTTTGTATTAATAAAATTATTTTAGTACTCTTTAAGTATCCTTTTGGAGAAATGTTTTAATGTAAGTTGTCTGATTCTGTTCTAAGTGAAGGAGAAAACCTGGTAGAGGTTGTCTCTTTAAATCAGATCTGCAGTGTTGATGGACCCTCTAGCAGGCACGGTAAGAACCATTCTCACCTCTGCAGCAGGGAGCTTGACCATATAGACTCGCACATTCAATCAAAACCTTTTCCCTTTTAATATGCACTGTACTATGCACTATTCCCATGGTTACAGCTCGTGCTTCTTTGGTTGCTTCCAGTCCGTTGGAAAAGGAAGGCAGCACACATTTCTTGTACAGGAGTTTAAAACATCATGAAAGCAACCCTGTTGTGATTTGCATTTTAAATGTTTCTTTTTTTTTCTCATTGTACAGAATGCTGTAGCAGTAGCTTCAGTTCATTTGCCACAGTCTGTCTTCGCTCAGTCTTCAGCCTGGCAATCTGTTGATAACTCCACTTGCAAGCTACAGTTTATTGTCTTTCGGAATGGAAAACTCTTTCCTAGCACAGGAAACTCATCAAATCTTGCAGACGATGGGAAACGTAGGACGGTTGCCACACCAGCTGTTTTTGCTAAAATAGGTGAGGACTTGTTATGTATTATTTCCTTTAATCTGAAAGCTATGGTATACTTGATTATGCAGAGAATAGAGGAGTAGAGTGTACGGTATGCTGAGAGGCTGGGAACAGTCTCTCTCTTTTACCCAAGCATTTGGATTTATTCCTCTCTGCATTATTTTATTCAGATTATTCTGCAAAGAAAGAAATGCAATTGCTGTATGACTAGAATGCAAATTTGGGATTACTATTTGTTGGCACTGTTGTTTCAGATGCTTGTTTTCTCAGAGGAAGGTGCAATAGGAAGGAACCTTGTTATACTCTTTAGAATGAGAATTGCAATACTGACAACTGAGACACTGATGAAAATAAGATTGTTCGGGTGGGAACAGTGCCCTGTTGCATGTATCAATACTAATCAGTATACTTTGTGATATGATGAATCTAAAACCTGTGTTGTTAAAGGTTTTTTTCTAAATGTGATGGATCTAGTGAGTCATTATTTTGATCAATTATTTACTAAGGCAATTTTAATAATTTTATTTGAATCTCAATAGAGTTTACATTTCTCTTAATATTTTAAAAATGTTTAAATGCAACTTTCAAAGTGCAGGATTTTCTTAGCTACTAATCCTGCCTGAAACTGAGCCCTTTTTGCAGTTACATGAGTAATAGTGAAACATTGTACTTAATTTAAGAATCAAAAAAATCAGCTTTGTGAAGGAGGATTAGATCATTTGGACATATCATGAAC
The DNA here is from genome assembly GCF_059628265.1 of Tinamus guttatus. NCBI lineage: Eukaryota > Metazoa > Chordata > Aves > Tinamiformes > Tinamidae > Tinamus > Tinamus guttatus. The sequence continues at coordinate 7,774,411 of NW_028288848.1, forward strand.
CTGAAATGTGCATTCTGGTTTATTTAAACTACTGCAAACTTTTCTGAATGTGAATGTTACCTTTAATTTTAACCATTAAGAGCATGTATTTATTGCTTTGTTTTCTGTAGTTTCAGTGCATGTCTTTACACAGCATGCATCACTGAAGGGTTTTCCACTCCATCTCTCTGATTCAGTGTGTTGCTTTTGCAGATGGGTGCAGCTTTGGAAACCTTACCAGCCCTCTGACTATAGGGTTGAGGCACTTTGCACGGGGTATAGACCCCATTGCAGCCTTCTGGGATTTCGACCTTCTAGATGGACATGGAGGCTGGTGGGGAGAAGGGTGCCACATAATCAGTTCTGCAGGCAATATTACCACCATTCAGAGTACACACTTCAGTAACTTTGCAGTGCTAATGGTAAGTATATGACTTAGCAAATATACCTCTCTCTCTCTCTCTCTCTCTCTCTCTCTCTTTCTTTCTCACTCGCTCTTTTAACCAAACATATATATGCTCTTTTTACGTGTACCCATATCATTCTTACCTGTCAGTAACTGACCTTTCTTTTTCTGTAATGTTTAATACAAGACAGTCTTAAAGTAAGTAATTTAACTGCTAGGAAGTGAATAAACCTGGTCAGCTCTAATATCCAGAGACTGACCTAATCAAGAATGACATTAAATTTGGTCTTACAAGTAAAAGTTCCATCAAGGAATGATCAGTGCTTATAAATTATAAGACAGGGTTTAAAAATGTATACTCCTGTGTGCTTTTACATCAGTGCATCTCTGAAGCTGGTCTGCTTTTGCTCCTGCCCTGCACTGTGTTGATCATACTAATTAGTTGCAGGCATACCGCAATGTTGAATCATTTAATAAATGGAGAGGAATAACATCTTGTGCTCTTTTCAACAAGGACAGTGTTGTCCTTGTTGATCTTGTAGGGGTTTTAGTTTGCATACTGCTGCTGATAGCCTTTTTTTTGCTAGATTCCTGCTCACGAAGACAAATATCTCAGTGCAGCCCTAACCCATCAGCCAGCTTTGATCTGCTCTCAGTCACACTCGCAGTTCACATTGCAGCTATTTAACTGTCCTGCTAAGCAGAAAGTTACCTTTGTGACAGCAAAAAGATAACGTGTGCCAAAATGACACACGTTACTGCCTGGAGCATAGTGGAAAGCAAGCAAAAAAACCCCAAAGTTTCCAACAGATACTGGTGAGCAAATGCTTGCCCTATTAAAAACATTGATCAGAAACTGATTGCAAAAAGATTAGCCAGATGCATATGCTTCCTAGCAGCTCAGTCCCAAATGCCGGTGCCCGGCTGCTCCGCGGCTGCTGCTTGTGCTCATCGCCACGGTGGGGACAGTTGAGTAAATACTGTGTTGTGTGTGCGTGGGGACAGTGAGCACAGGCGCCAGCAATCGCTGGGACGTGTGCAGGGAATACCAAGCTGCTGCTGTCAGATGGAGCCCAGATGGAGCCAATCGCGGCGCGCCGCTCCAACACCCACGAGTTAAATGCGGGTATTATCGGTCGCGTTGAAAGAACCCATTTCCCTTCAAGTTACTCAGAGGTTGGGTTGCTCCTGTCAGCTAATTTGGGCTTTTAGAGCCTTTTCCAATATCTGAGAGCAGCAGTCCTGTCTCATCTTTTTACAGCTGCCTTAAGGTACCCCTTTCCTTTTTCCCCCCAGGCCTCAGTTTCCCCGGATCCGAATCCCGGCTGTGCTGTGAGGATGCTCTGGTGGGTTCAGCCAGGGCAGAACCTGTTGCCTTTGCAGAGGCCACACCCAAAATGGCGCCCGCCAGCCCGCAGCGCAACCCGCCAGTCCTCAACTTGCTCACTTACTACATGTTGCCCAATCCCATTTGCAAGCAACCGCCTCCAGCGTTTGGTTCTGTTTGCAAAAACGATATCCTAGCATAAGGGATGCAATTTGTTTTCAGTTTGCAAAACTGAATGCAGGTTTACCTCTGGTAAAATGCAGGTGATGGGTTTTCCACAGCCCGAAAGGCAACTCTGGTCCAGTCTTTGTTTCTCATGGTAATGCAACGTTTCTTTTCTTGTGTGCATCTTTCATTTTCATCTATGCTAGACCTTACACTCGCTCTGGCTTTACTGTTGCTACTGTAGCAACCTTGCTGATGTGACAGGTACCTTGCTTACATTTCGCACTTGCTTTAGGAAAAGAGATGCCCAACTTGAGGTTATTATAATGCACACGTATAATGCATACATACAATCACATCTGCCAGCAGCTGTTTTTCTAGACAGCTCATGGAAAACTTTTGCAGCTTTATTATGTGCATCTGTTCCCATACAAGCGAGCACAATATTTGCTAATTGGTATTTTGCAGTGTAATGTTGTGGACTTGTTTGTTTGATTTGGATTATACTTTTCTGAGCAGTTCAATCCTCGTATGAGAAGGGAATAATATTTAATTACTCTGCCTTGGTGTTACTTTCCAATATGAACAATATGCAGTTCCTGTGTGTATCTACTGATACCACATTTGAGTGGCTGATGCATTTTGAAGTACTAAGTGACAGTAAATTCAAAATAGTTAGCAGTAAGTAGCAGCTAGACAGTGGAATTCAATACAATGTCATATGTTATTTTTTCTATATAATATAATCAAGTATATAAAACCATAAAGATTCATAATTGATTATTATGTTATGGGGTAATAGCCATAAACATGATGTAATAGCTGTAAACTGAAGTGCAGCAAAAAAGCAAGAGTGAGCCTAAAGGTTTACATTACTGTCTGAATACAGTATATACAGACAGGGCACAAGATGAAGGAGAAGCCTCGATTAATGCAGCTGTCCGTTGTTTGGCTGGTATAGTGCATATTCTGAGTCATCAGTGCTGTCCCTTATCTTTTTTCATATTAAGTCAAAGTTCATGAACTATTATTATGCAAGTCATTTTTGCCCATGAACCATAAAAGGCTAAAAATAAAGGATTCATGGGGTCCCTTTCGAGAAAAGTTGTAATCAAGGATTTATCAACTGTGATTGATAATTAATGAGTGTGAGCATGCTTCAAGTGAGAAGATTCATGTTGAGACATTTCTTTTCTGTCAGTGACTACTGTCAGTTCTTGTTAAAGTAGTGTCAGTAAGAAAGAGTGCAGTCTGGCCACCGAGTCGGGAGGGAGATATAAGGATATGTGCAATGCTCTTGCACGTCCCTGTGTTGGGCAAGCAGGTCAAGTTGAAGAGCAGACAAAAGAGCATAACACAGCATTTTCTGCTGCTGATCAGCTCTTGACTGGCAGACCCAGAGGTGAGAGCAAATGCTCTGAACCTCCTGAGTTATATTCCTGCACTTTTTTCTTCATTTGCTGTGTGTTTAGACCAGTCCCCTGACTTCACTCTCCACTGTTACCTCTAGATGAAAGACAGTAGCAATCTAACTTCTCCTAGAGCTGGCCAAAGACCTGTGGGGTCTTGAACTATGAATATCCGCGATATGTGGGGTTTTTTTGTTGTTGTTATAAATACAGTGCATTTGTGCTCTTCTGTGAAATGAGCTTTATGTTAGTATTTTAATTCTTCAAGACTGTGTTTTTGTTTGTTATGAGCATTGTAGTAGCCTGTAGCAATAGTTTGTATGACTAAAGGTGTACCTCTTAGGAGATAACAATATCCAACAGAAACATCTGAAAGCCTTTTAATATTCACAGTATATTACAAAATTTGTTAAATAGGTTTTGACATATGTTGACCTTTGTTCTTCTTTTCATTTTTCTTAGAACAGTGTGACAATTCAGTAGTGATGGATATTACTGTAAACGTGTGCAGCATGTCCTTTTCCCCCTCAGACTCCTTTGTCTAGTGATTTCCTCAAATTTAGCAAATAAGCTGAGGTAAAATTCTTAAATTTGTCTATGTATGCAAACTCTCAATTAAGAGAAAATGGATTGATGAACCTTGTTAACATTTTTTTATAAACTTGAATATAGGTCATGCAAACAAGAGATCGTAAACAATGTTCCTTTTTTTCTCACAGTTCAGTGCATCTCCTTTTTAAAACAATGTAGGTGATTTTTTTTCCCCTGTGAATATAGAGTCATTCTCTCAGAAAGTAGCTTACTGTCTGTAGATAGTTATTTGAGATAATTAGGTCTGAGGAGACTGAGCTGACAAAAACAGGACAAATTTGAAACTTTTCTGAAAACAAACCTTGGAAAAATCTCTGTGAAAGAGACATTGAGGAGAGGCAAGGCAGTGGTAATGCCTCACACTAAAAGAGTTTGAGGGTTCTTCTACAGTTTTAGAAGCGTTCTCTGAATCTTTCACATCTCTCCAGATCACAGTTCCACAAAAGCTACTTTCTCAATATTTTTAATGTGACTGGACTGCAAAATTTCGGAGGCCCATTTAGTTCTGAAAACAGACAGTCACCTCAACTTCCATAACTCAGGGCTTCTCCAAACAAAAAACATCTGTCTAAGCCTTTTAAAAATTAATTCATGCATCATGGAAATATTACAGAAACATTATTTAGAAGGTTGATATAATTATTGTATTTGATATTTTACTTATAGAGAGCACAAGGTTTTTGCACTAAAGACTGGAGAAATTGTTCAGTACTTTCAAAAATCAGGCTCCCTGCAAAGAGATTTGTTTAAAAGTGAACTTTTCAAAGCTTTTTGGCTATAAAAAGCCTTCATACTTAGAAATTAGACCTTAGCAAATTATGAGCACCAAAGATTAAGAATATGGATGTCAAAGACTAATCACTAACTAAAGTAAAAGAAACAAGTCTATCTGGTGGACTGGAACTGGTGAAATTCCCTTGTAACATTAACTTTGATGCTTGTGTGTGTGCAGAGATGCTGCTCAGTGTGGATAGCTAGAGGCCTCACCTCTGTCGTCATTCAGAGACCCGATCAAGAGGCACATGCTCTTCACCTCAGCTGGCGGGCGCTGCTCACGTAACAGGGAATACTTAGCACATATGGCCAGCTACTCAGCAAAGATTGCTTTTATTTCAGAATATTCCTCCTGGTGCCTGTCTTTTGTATAAAGCCTCGGGTTAAAGTACTCATATAAGACAGTAAGATCTCCTTGGCTTTCTCGATTTATATTTACTTTTTATTCAATTTTACTGAATAATTTATATAATATTCGCTGTGTAAAATGCATACACTGGCTTGGCACTGGGGACCAAAATCCAGGTCCATCTACTTCCTAACTGCTCTAACTTTTTAAGAACTCAAGCTTCTGACTGAAGCTCTTTCTTCCTTTATGTCTTCTTAACGGATCTTCCATTCTTGGTTGTACATCTTTAGCAAGAGGGTAGGGGATGCAGACTATGAAGAAGACCAATAAATGGGAGGCCGCCTCCTGGGATATAGAAGATGCCCATCAAAGACCTAGGATCTATGTGACCAGCTACCCTGCTGTCTTACCTTGCTGGACTGCTTCTCCACTGTCAGTGTCTTTCTTGTACTGAAGTACTCACACTGGACACAGCACTCAAGATTTGCTCTCTCGAATGCTGGATAAAAGGGAATGATCTCTTCACTCAACTTGCTGCCTAGGCTCTTGCTAATGTAGCCCAGTATGTGACTAGCTTTGTATGCCACAAAAGCACACTGCTGACTTGCTTTCAATTTTTTTTTCCACCAAGACCTCCTGATGCTTTCCTGCAAAGCTTCTTTCTGCCAGGTGTCTCCCAGCCTGTACTGCTGTAGGTGTTATTCTGGCCCAGAGGCAGGAAAGTCTGTATTTGCCTTGGCTGAACTTCGTAAGGTTCCTGTCAGCCTATTCTTCAAGCCTCTTGAGATCCTGCCAAATTGCTGCCCTTCTCTCTTGCATATCAAGTGCTCCACTCAATTTGCATTGCAGTGTTTTTGGCTCTCCGTACATAGGCCCATCTCATTGCCATATTCAGGTGCTCCTAAGCATGCTAACAGAGCTTGTCATCTAATTTTTAAGTTGTATATTGCCTAGGAATCTATAAGTGTGAATATGGATCTAAATCTAACCCAAGGTCATTGTTCAAATGCTCTTCTCTTTCTAAGTCTTAACTTGAGAAACTCAATTTCTCATGCCCTGCTTTAAACACAGAAGTCAATTACATTATACTTTCTAAAGTCATCATATAGGCATTAAAATTCTTTAATTTGCCAACAATTATATGAATAATGAAATTGTACGAGAATGAGACTTCTCTTTTAGCATCTGTAATTTAGTGAAATATCCCAATATTTAGTAGTAGTCTATTGTATCTTCCCTTTATCCATGTCTGTATTGCTATGAGATAGCTCAGGATTGCCTTCAGTAAGTTATCTATACACTTCTTTATATTTTCAAATTGACTTCTAAGTCATCAGTATAGATATATCAGTTTTAACTGACTTTTGGAATGAAGTTGCAAGTAAAGGTTACAGTTTCACTGTCACTGTAGTGTTTTCATAATTCCCACTGTTGGATGAAACAACTGATAAAATGTCTTTTCTGTCTCTAATTTACATCACTAGTGTCTTCAGTGCCTTATTAATGATAGTGCCATTTACACCAGAGGCTGCTTGGTTTCACATCTTCTTTTAAGGGTAAATGAAAGACTATGTCTCATTACGCAACATTTTACTTGTAGTTGTAGACTACAGTTCCTTTGTAATGTTAAAAATCTTGTGTATATTCATTTTCTTGAAGAAAATTCCTTCCAATTTCGCTATTATCCTTTTAATCTTCTTCAAGAAATGAAATTAAAACACCTTGTATAAATGTAGCATACAATTAGGCTACTTTGTCTGTAGCATGGGGGAAAAAAAGAAAAAACATTTTTTCTGCTCACTGCCTTCCCCAGAGAATTACTCAGGGAATGTTGACAGATCAATAAGTTCTAATTATCACTAAAAAGAAGACAAGATAAGTTTATTATGTATCTCTAATGAAATCAGTTTTCAATACACAAAACTCTTAAAAACGGTCTTCTACATTGATAATAATGCCTTACAGTACCCTTACTTAAAAGTTTTATCACTTATTTACTAAGATTAGAAGAGAGATGTTAAAATATGAATACTTTTAAATGTAATTAGCTCTAAGATGCTGATTGTTCCTGATTCTTCTGCAGGCAAAATTGCTGTAGCACTGTAGAGCATATGGCATTTGCTTTTATATAAGTGCCCAAACACACAGTGATTGGTCAGTCCCTGCATTTGCACTATTAAAAGCTAGTTCTTTGTGTATTAAATGACGCCACCTCAAGTCGCCTTCTCCTGTTGTTACATAAATGCAGTTTCAGTTTCCTTTTTCACAATTCTGTTAACATTGCAGTCATCTTCCCAGAAATATCTGAGACGTTTATGTCTTTAAATAACTGCACTATTATTATATATGTTATGATAATAGCTTCCTTAATATGCAAAAATGAAACAAGTTTATATATAAGAGCATACCCAAAAGGATAATGAGGAATGCTGTTGGTTTACCAAAATCTGATAGTATCTGTAAGACCTGGAAGTATTTCATAGTTTTCAGCAGAATTTTTCTAGTTAAATAGTCCAGTATTTATTTACATTACTAGTCTAGTAATGTGAACTAAATTTATTTGAGCTAAAATTGTCTGTGTCTCAAGAAACTCAATTTCTGGAACAATTAGTAGGGACATCATGCAAATAAACATATGGGAGAAAAAAGGTTAACACAAGGACATGAGATTAGCTGGGTGTGCAGTTCTTAGCTGATAGACTTATAAAGAATATTGTGTATTGAGTACAACGTATGTTGTGAACGTATGTTCTGAACTGAACGTATGTTAAAAATTTCTCTTTCAGTGGTGATTGAGGGATGAATAGTGAGAGACATTAGCAGAGAGAGTGAAAATACCTCTATAACTGAATTTGAGTCTTGGTGAACTGGACAGCGCCGGGGAAGGGCATGAGGGACAAGCAGTGACTGAGCAGACTTCTCATCTGAACTCAGGGACACGTGCGAGCCAAGGAGATGCTTGAGGGGAAATGGAATATGATTGCATATATTTGCCATTTTGTTTACATGGTTCTTGTGGGGTTTTGTTTATGTATGTTGCAAGCTGCCCTATATTTAGGGTTTAATGCTAATATATATGGCTGAAGAGGTTGCATATAGTACAGTCATTCTTGGGAACTTTAAAGCTAGCATGAAGAAATTATAATGATTACCAGAGTAGGTATTGCTTGTAAGAAGAACCATTCTGCAAAGTAAACTGAAGTGAACGTCACGCACTGATTTTATAACTACATGTAATCATTAGCTGCTGTTACATTGCAAGTACAAATACATAAATAATGGCCCTGGAAATCAGTTTTCTGCATGCAAATATGCTAAAAAAAAATGCCACAGTCCCAGTCTCCAAGGGGAGATCAGCTTCTGTCTTTCACCCCAGTAAAAGAATGCATTGAATCTCCTTCATGCATGTTTATCTCTGCGCACACAGTGCCATTGCACAAGGAAAGTGCCAGGCAGATACTTCGTGTGTTCTCTGGTGAGGGTTTACATGTCTAATTTGTAGTTTTTGCAGAAATGTAGTGGCACCAACACATATGTCTTTAGTGAAATTCTAATGCTTTATTTAATTCAAAGAGTCTGAAGATTTAATGTTTTCCATACAGACTACTTTTGCTTTCCATCTTTCTCGCCTGCAGATTTAGTTCTCCTGTGACACTATTTTTATGTGAGGTCTTATACCTGGGTGAGATCCAATAAGTCAGAGTGGGAATTTGATGTGGTTAATTTTATAAAGATACTCCTCTTTCATCTCTTTTCCTTGAAGAATTGTGTCAACAGACACTAGGAGGCCCAAAAGGAACTTGTGGTTCTTTAGTCTGCTGTAAAAATACTTTTGAATTGACACAGACAGTAGCATATGTGCAACTGGGAATGAAGGTCACTGGGCCAGAGGACATATATTAGCTGTGAATGATACTTGAATATAGAAGCCAATCAGTTGATATTTTGGGTGTATTCTCATGGCTTTTGCTTTTTTGAGTGGTCCTTCTGAAATCATATGTTCCATTTAGAGACTTTTATGGTAATTTGATATTTTGTGCTTAATATTCTGGTAGAATACATGCATAAAGCTCATGTTATCAGAAGGAATAGGTATTGCTAATGCCTGCAAGGTGTAATCTTCTCTGTTTTTTTCCAGACTTTTTTTTTTTTTAATTAGGATGTGTCTGCTTGTACAAAAAGGTTAATTTCTCTCTTGCAAAGTATATGGAGATAAGGAAAGAACAGTCGGATATCATTGTAAATTCATGAACTAAATCTACATAAAAACTTCATCATCTTATTTTCCGGCTCTTGAAAGCGAACAGCTAGAAATGACGTGACATATTGTAATGAAGTTTCAGAGTTTCACACGTGTCTAATGATGTTAAATCATTTTGCTTTCTTCATAGGATTTTAAGACAGTGCTGTCTTTCCCCCAGTACCCAGGGGAGTTTCTGCACCCTGTGGTATATGCATGTACTGCAGTTATGTTGTTGTGCCTGTTTGCTTCTATTATCACCTACATTGTCCATCACAGGTAAGAATTTTGCTATTCCTCACTAAAAAGGCACAGTACTTTAAATGATCTTAATTACTGTTGGAAAGTAATATAATTTAGACTAGAGAAATCATTAAAAGTTTATGTCAAAAATAAAAATAAAGATGTATACAAAATGGAAGTCTGTCATGAGTCTAAGTTCTTCTGGGAAAGATGAAGAAAATGGAACCTTCTGTCTAAAAATATACCAATTCTTCTAAGCATCAATTTAATGTAATTTGTCACTCCACTAAGCAAAACAAAACAAAAAACAAACAATCAAACAAAAACAGTCCCATATGACTTCATGACTTCATTTTTAATTGTATAAAATTCAACATTTTAAAAACGGAAAACATAAATCATTATGATGACCTTTGGTACCTTATTGAGATGTATATCTAAATGGTTTGCATAGATGTATAGTGCTCCTAAAATTTCCAACTTGACAATTTAGGATAAATCTGTTTGGTATAAATCCACAAGGACCATCAACTCAGTGTGGGATGGGTTCTAGCCAAGCACCTGCATTTTAGACAATTAGACCAGTGGTTTTGGAGTCTGAGAACAAGTTTGATTGAAAGCTGTGGAAGCTCTCACTGGATGAAAGATATTTTCTTTGAATTTTAAATCTCCTTTTTTTTAGAAAATGTGTGTTTTTCTTTTATATAAAAGATTTATATAAAAGTCGTTTTAACTACATACATTTGTTAAAAGACTATTAGCAATTTAAAAGAGAAGGAATGTGTTGTACTGTAGAAGCTGCTAAATATTAATCATGTGAACTTAATGCAATGACTTCTCATCATCTGCTTCCATTTAATCCTTCAGAAACATCTTGTTACAGCTCTGCTTATCTGAAGCAATTCAATGAGCTTTTTACTTGTATCACTCTTCATTAGATGCTTGATTGGAAGGCACCTTCAAATCAGTAGACTCTTCCTTTTCCCCTGTTGACTCCAATGCTTTATAAACAGGGCTCTTGTTCTATAGGTAAATGGAGTTATGTAGATCTTAAAGAATCACAGAGTTCAATTCTGTCATGTTAAATATTTTTCCAAAGTATTTACATAATAGATATATATATATTTTTTTTTTCAACAGCACAATCCGAATCAGTAGAAAAGGATGGCACATGCTTCTCAACTTTTGTTTTCATACTGCTCTTACTTTTGCTGTCTTTGCTGGTGGAATCAATCGTGTTAAATACCCAATTATATGTCAGGCTGTAAGTATCTGTCTTATTCTTATTAAAAAAAAATGAAAACCTGAAGCTGCATCTTTTAATATAAGGTTGATGGTTCTCTTCCTGATCATATGTTGTTCCTGGATCTTAACACATACGTTCTTCAGAACAAGTTGTTGTTATAACCATGGTTTCTAAAGGCCAGCAGCAAGAGACAGGAACTTCTGTGTTCGAGGTTTGGTTGTGGCCTGAGTTTCTGTGAAAGGTCGGCCAATTTGACCTTTCCTCTGCAGCTCAGATTTCCTTTATAAAAAACAATCTTAAAATTGTGTGATTGTAATATTTCTCTATTTTACAAGATTGTTGAAGAGGACTGTTCTTACATGTTTGTAATGTCCTTTCTGATCTTTGGTTTGAATATGCAGAACTAAAATTAATGCTGCTTTTCTTTAATACAGTGCTAGCCCACAGCTGCCTGAGCGTGGCTCTGCATTCACTGGGTGATCTTTAGATCTATGCTTGGGTAGCTTGCTGCTTACAGTACAAATACTATTTTTTAATTGCATTCTTGCCCTTTTTTGTACCTGATGGGTATGCCCTACAATTTCAGAAAGGCTTCATTATGCAGAAACATCTGTGACTGCAGTAATTGTCACTAACTATTATCCAAGATATTTATTTTCCCTTTCTGAGACTTACATTTTTAAAAATTAGCACATGTATCTTCTCTTTCTCTTATGCACAGAGGAACTGACTCTGCCTACTGCTGTCACAGTACTCCTGTCTAATTCAGAAATGAAGAGTGTCATGGGGTTTGAGCTTTCAAGAAAATAAAAAATATCCTCCATTATAATTCCTTCCTGAGACCAGTGCTTTTGTTAGCTAAATTATGAGTTATTTTCTTGGCTTGGGACAATGTCCATTCTTTGAATATAAAAATATGTCATTGGTGCATTATAATACTTCTGTTATTAGTAAAAAGAGTTATAATATTAATCTTCTAAGCACTCATACCACTTCTCAGCAAGCTTCCTGAAAACAGCAGCATGTAAATTGCCTTTCTGTTTTTGTGTACAGATCTTCTTCTTTCAGTTTTTAGATTCTCTTACCTATTTTAGGTGAAAATATAGCTGAGATAAAATGTTCAGCTTGAATAGGTACAAGGAATAATGAACACCAAAGCTACACATGTAGCTTGGAAGGACTCCTGTCTAAGAAAACAAAGCCAAGAACAAAACTGGGCACCTTTTATGTACAAATATGTTGTACTACAGGCTCATGAAATTTTAAAGCAATGAACTGTTGTTTCATAGATGCAAGTGTAGATAATACAGTCTGCATACTTACTGCAGTATAATCTTCAGGCTTCTGTGAGATCTTAAATATAATGCAGTTTAAAAAATGATAGAATATTTTAGATCTTTTCAGCAAGCTAATGAAGATTTTTAAGGCTGTTCTCCCTGAAATATTACCTTGTACTTCTGTAGTCCTGTCATTAGAAAATATTGGGGGATTTTAGACAGATAAAAAATGTGCCGCAGAATGCTCTTCTGAGTTATTACTGCTATACTGATTGCACAGGGAGGTAACCTTCTCTGTAAGGGAAAGTTAGGAGTGACATTCAAAAGACAAGGGAAGGTTTATTGACTTCAGCTATTGTTCTATTCTCTATTAGAATTAATACCTAACTGCACCTGTAGCATAACTTGTGTCAGTTTTTGCTCTAATTTCCTGTCAGATCCTGTGAAAGTCTTTAGTGCTTTATCAGGAAACAGCACCCGTAGATCCTGTAAGCATGTACACTGTTTTATGTGCAAAGTTTAGGTATGTTCATTACATGGTACAAATTTAAATGACACAGTTGTCCACTAAATTATTCCGAGATAAATATCTTAAAATATCTAATAAACTGCATTGTAATAAATCTGTGTATTCCAGCAGATTGAAATATCATTTACCATTGTCTTTGTCTGCAGTTTGCAAGTGAGTATAGCAGATTAGCTTGTAGGGCAGCCATGGCCATGTAATTACATGATCACAAATGACCATCTGTTGTTACAATCTTTGGTTATTTACTTTGCAGATTGCGTGGTAACAATGTAGTATTAACAGTGATAATGAAAAACTGATTGAGATAAATGAGTTATTAATAATCTGTTATGAGAAATATATAAACTACATGAATATCTTAATAAAATGCATTATCAGTGACAGCTGTTTCTTGCTATGATATTGAGCCAGATCCTGAGCTGCTGAGAAATAGGCACAGCTAGAGAAAATGAATAGATCCAAGCACATATGCCTTTTGTTCAGTTTCATAAAGTTAATTATTTGCCTGACACCTTGCCCTGTCAACAGACAATATCATTAGCTGTTAAGATACAGGAAGGAAGCAGGGCACACAAGACACATGTACTCCTTGGGTCCTAGTAGAAGGTACCTGATGGAATTAGATAGGGCAGACTGACACAGCTGTCCATAATCTAATTCAACACTCCTCTAGGTGAACAAATGCCCTCTCCCAGGACATTCCCAACCCAAACCCTTCTTTAGCTGCTTCCTTACCTGCAGTAATATTTAAAAAAGAAATGTGGGTCCCAATTTCCTCTTGTGATAACCTTTAGAAGATTACCACTAAAATAAATACCTGAGAATTAAGCTTTACAATGCCAAACCCAGGCAGAAGAATAATCAGAACATTTGAAGCTCTCCTGAGTAGTTCATGTATTGGAGCATTTCCCATAGCCTTTCTAAGCAGTGGTGGGCTGCACAGTGCTCCTTACCTACAGCCCTGGTGTGTATAGCCATTCTTCAGATTCCTCAGCCCAGTGAAATGTGTTTGCTTAGCTGTTGTGGGCTCATGTCTCCTTCAGGTGTAAGTTTTGACTCTTTTTCCTTAAGTTTTGGAGATAAGCTGGTGTTACTGCTCAAGAAGAGATTTGTGAGAACGTTATCGTTTCAAGTAGCATTGAAGACAGTGATACTCTGTTTGTAACACCATTAGTGTGGCTATAGCACAAGTATCTTTGGATCTGTTAGAGTTCATAGCACAACTTTGCTCCTGCAGCAATGTGATTTGCACTTTTGGTTTCCTAGGCCTGCCATGGAAGATTCCAAGTCATAGTAGCTGGAACGTAGTGTCAACCTCTACCTTGCTTGCTGTAATTATCTATAAAACTCTTACATAAATTTCACTGCCACATCCTTGCCCAAGTGAATGATAGATTGAGGGTTTTTTCTTCCTAATTAAGCAAAAACAGCAGTTGTGAAATAACTTCATCGGATCACCTTCCCCCTTATAAATGAGGTGTCCCAGGCTAATTTTAAGCAGCAGGAATTAATGCGATGGAGATGGACCCATTTTCTATGTCATAATTGGAAGAACCTTCATGTCTCCTTGAAGGCAAAGCAAATTGAACTAAGAAATGTGTTATCAAAGATAGTAAGATATTTATTTTTATCTATAATCTAACAATCTAAAACTACCTGTTAAATCAGCATGTCTATGCCAGAGAAGATTTTGTGTAGATTGTTTTATTTGGCTGTTCGCTATGTCCTCTTGTTATTTGTAAAGATATGTGAGAGTGTTGGTCTGGAAGATCCTTGTGCTGTTTCACAGATTTTCTGTGTGACTCAAGTGTATATGCGCAGACATATGACTCTGTGAATCTGATTCTGAGTGTCCCAGAGGTCTGGCTGCTGGTGTGGAACCCAGAGCTTTGAGCTGGTGCCAGAGTCCTTCAGACAATGCCAAGGATGTGTTAGGAACAGCAGAACAAGATTAATCATAGCCAGTGTGCTGCACAGGAGGGCGCTTGAGCGAGCCAGCAGGTGATGTCCTCAAACCCTTACATATCCATGGCGCTCAGATTTATTTCCTTCAGAGGGCAGAAAGAGGCTTATTCCTTTCACATGAGGAATGAGATGTAGGGAGATGTGACTGTCGTTGGAGGCATCGGTTCCTTGTTGGAAAGATTTCAGTGTCGTTGCTCCTCGTTTCCCAGGATGGTATCATAGTCATTAGGCTATGGCTCCTAGGGGATGAAATGGTCAGTGCTGAAGTGCAGGAAGACTAGACATAAGAGCGGGAAGGCAGAAACATGGATGTGGATCTTGCTAGACCAACAAAGTCCTAGAATTAGGAGCTACATCTTCGGTAGGAGTTTGTAATAGCGGAGGAAAAGAGCAGTTCTTTCCACTGCAGCTATGCTTTTGGAAATAGTTAGATAAAACCGATGTGTTTTTATGAAATTTTCCAGTGAGGGCTTCTCAAGATATATACAGAAGAATGTCCTCTAATGGCTCTTTAGAGGTCTTTGCTGAGGTGGATGCTGAACTGCTCAGCTCTGCTGAGACATTAGCAGAAATAGACATATGTGCTAGAAAGATTTTAGATGGTTAGAAACTCTATTAGCAACAACCTATGACCCCTAGAAACTTTGCACAAGAGTTAGGTGGGCACCCTGAAGATTGTCCTCCTGGACTCAGGGAGCTGCCTAGTGCATCTTGGCTTCTTGCTTTAAACTTCCTGTCTATGAGGTGGGAATGAGGCAGATCTAAGACTATATAAGATTATTAAATACTTACATATTGGTACTAATATTGGAGACCATGCAGAAGTTCCTGTATTCCTTCATTTCACTGAAAAGAAGCATTTCCTCTGCAGGCTTAAGGGCTTAGTCAGAATGTCAGAGCATATCCATGCCTTCCTTTAAATAGATATGGCTGAGAAAGGAGAGTCTTATCTGAAGTACAATTGCGAAAAAAGAAAAAATTAAATGAAAAACTAGGAGAAAACAAAGATATTTGTGTATAGATTAAAGCTGTTCAAGAGACCTTTATGTGCCAAAATGTTCGGTGGCTTTACATAAATGTGTATGCTGGCCATTGCTATGGCAACTGCAAAATGGTGTGGAACTTAGGTTACTTCTAAGGTACTGAAATTTATTGAAGGCACGCATACTTGTATGAATGTACTGAAGACACAGCTTCTTACTGTGGAAAAGGATAATCTTCTTTTCAGCAGGTTGGTACTTATTCCCAAAGATAAGAGTTCAAAAAACACAGCACACTAAAAATGAGTTTAAGGGAACAAGGAAATGTTCACTGTATTAATAGCAAATATTAAGCAGCTTTAAATGCAATGCTGGCCTCAGGGCCTGTATCCTGACTGGTCTTTCTGTAACGTGTGACCTGTCAATGGAAAACTTTCTTATGAATAAACACGATCACTTTGAGAAAAACAGAGCTCTTCGCACACGTTTGTGTGATATGTGTTGTGGCGAAGGTAGGCTCCATTTATGGTGAAAACAGGTCTTAAGTGAATGTTTTGATATTTATTTTGTATCTATTTATTTGCCTCTTAACATAGATACAAATCCAGTAACAGACTGTTCACAGATGAATTTGTACCTCATACTCAGGCTCTTGAGCGCATGAACCTATTTGCTAACGGAGCTAAGTGACCGTTTACTGAATAGAGCTGCCTTGGTCCCACTCCCCTCTCTGCTGAGCCTTGTCTTCCAATTCCATGTCACTCATATGACATAGTAATTCATGTATCATGCAGTGGCTTAGCTTAAGTGAGGTAGAAAGAGGCTGTCCTGCTGAGAGAGACACAGCACATGTCCCTTCAACCAGCTGTGTCTGCCCCATGCCGTGACTGAGCTCTGATGGGAAACAAGAGGCAGGAGTAGAGCCCACCACCAGCATTTTCAAGGCATGACAAGCATTTCTTTGCAAATGAAAATACACATAAGACCAAAAATTATTCTCCAGGAAGCCTTTCTTATGGGATGGGAAGTGAGAATCATCATCACTTAAAGAAAAAGATGTCCTTTCCTTTGGATTTAAGTATAAGAGCTTAGTGCATCCTTCCAAATTCCATACTTTTTGTGTCATATTGCTTTATCTCCAGATTGTCTTCATTGTCCTTCAAATCTAACGCTTGTCAATAGGTCTGTGTCACTAGACTGTATCTTCTTTTGCCTTAATAAAGAAATGCAAATGAAATTTTATTTGAGAGAGAAACATGCTGCTAAAGAATTAGTACAGAAGCTGGTCACATTTCTATCCCTTTTCCATGCTGGCTTGAGACGCTTATATAGCAGAAGGAACTAAGTTGCTAAAGAATATCTTTTCTTCACATTGTGGGAAAAGAGACTAAGGGATGGCATTGCCATGATATTGTCAGCCAGTTCAATTGCCTCTTTCAAAGTTGAAATTGAAAACAATGACATTGCTTTATTGCATTATTTTTAGGAATCTCATCCTAATGAGATTCTGTGGCTCTGTGATCCATATAAGTGCCTGGTCATTTCTGCATGTATAACAATATATATATTGTCTGAATTTCACCAATTGATGCATTTCTCTGAATTCGTCTTTGTGTTCTTGATTCTTATTTGCTGTATTCATTTAGAATAATTGCAGAATATATAGCAACAGTGCTTTGCTGAAATGAGAATGAGATCATGAGTCAAGTCCTTAGATTTTTTCCGGCTTTTCTTCCTGGTTCCTGCCACCTTTGTCCTCTTTCCCCTTCTCCCTCCCTGCTGTTTCCCTCCTCCCCACGCCTCCCTATTCAGTCATCTTCACTGGGTCCCTGCAGAAATGCTGCAAGCTGCACATGAACCAAGCCCAGACAGCACTAGCCACTGAGCTGGCAGCATCTGCCAGCTGATGATACAAAGTTGTCTCCTTCTCTTATTTCTGCTGCTTCTACCTCAAGCGACAACAGCTACGAAGGCTTTATTCTTCCTTGTCTAATGTGTCAGACAAGTCCCACAGAAAATTACAAAAGTCTTTCAGTTGATGATATTTGCTGCTATATTCAAGTTTTATGCTATGTGACTAAATATAAACAAAATTCTTGGATTTCTTCCTTTAGCATCAATTATTTTGTTTTAACTTGAGCAAAAATGGAATACTGGTTCAAAGAAATCATTGTAATAGATTTGTGTTAGCTTTATTCAGCAGTTCTCTGTATTTCTTAAACATTTATATGCTTTCCAATTATAGCAATATTTTACTTGTCACTGCAAAATGTCAGGTTATTGCTTCAAAGGTAACCTCATTTTATATAATCAGATGGAGACTTAGCTAATGTAATAAAGCACTGGAGATTGGATAAAATTCCAATTACTGTTTCCATAGTAATGAATAAAAATTTCTAGCATAACACAGATGTTAGTATCTTAGTGGTGTTTGTATGTTATTTCACTTTTTAATGATATACCCGCCAGTCTCTTGGAGACATCATGATAATAACACTGTTGAGAATTTGCCTTTCCTTTTGATAGAGGACACTGAGATCTGTCATTAAATTTTTAAAATTGCATGGCTAAGTTTATAAATCCCTTAAAAGGTATCTGAAAAAAAAATTTGGCAGCTAGCGCTGATCCCAAATAAATTATTGGTCATTAAAAGCAGTTATTCTTGGTTATATGCAGCTAAGAAGGAACTGCAGAAGGATGTTTTAGTATATTTTGCTGAAAATTGAAAAGGGATAATAGCATAACAGCAAACAAAAATGCTGTCCTTTCACCATTTTTAATTATGTTGACTACAACATAATAAGCGATACAGTATCTGATTTTTCTATTAACAAAGTTTGCAACACAAGTTAAGCTTCACTTTAAATCTAGATCTAAAAAATTATCTCTAATCAGGTTCTTAGTAAACAAATGTTTTATAGTCCTGCTTTCATAACATGCCATCTGGTATCACAGATATTAGCTGTAATAGATTAAATCACAGATTCCGTGTTCTTTTTAAAATTATTTTCATTCCCTTATCAGAAATAACCAGAGAGATCTAAACAGTTGATGCAGTTACAAATTCACTTACTGTAAAAAATGTATTTGTTAATTTGTGTAATAAAATGATTCTAGAAAGTGTTGTTTTACTGATCCATGTATTGACATGTTTAACTGTCATCACTTGTTCCAGGTTGGCATAGTATTGCATTATTCTACACTTTCTACCATGCTATGGATTGGAGTAACTGCAAGGAATATTTATAAGCAAGTCACCAAAAAACCTCAGCCATGCCAAAACAGCGACCAGCCTTCTTATCCAAAACAACCACTACTCAGGTATGGCATATTAGCTATATATTTTTTGAGTATTCCAAAAAAAACCCTGTATTTTAAACAAATGTTTACTTTTATTGCTGTATGCCTTGTTTTTACGAACTATAGCTAGAACCTGAGACCTTTAGGGTTGTACAAAAATCTAAATATTTATTGTATGCTAATAATGAATGCTACTCAGAAGATGAAAATATGTGGAGCTGGTGTAGACTAGGTTCAGATAGCTTCACCTGAAAAGGAGCAACTCAAGTGTTTCATTGGTTTCCTATGGAGGAAAAAAAAAAAAAAAAAGTGACTTGTTTCTGGGCTAAGGCATTATTTAATCACCAGAAACTACCCTATAATGATTTTCCCTTTGCCCTTATCTTCCCTCCTATAAATCTTGCCCATACTTGTATTGATTGCCTAGTAACCTAATAGTGACCTTCCTCATCCCACACCAGAAATCTAATGCTATTACTAGAGAGACTGAAAGTCTGGTCTCCCTATCAGCTTTCTAGATGGAGCAGACAAACAAACATGTCCCTGAGACTGTGGCAGGTGGAACATGGCAAGAATTTCAGCCAGGTGCCTATGAGATTCTGTAGCTTCATGCTGAAATATGTTGTCTGCAGGGAAAAAGTTTAAAAAAAATGCAGTAAACTCAGGTTTCTTAGTATGGACATGAGAAGTGGGATTCATCTTTCTTGGCTTTAGCAATTTAGATTAGGTTTTGGATGGAGATATTTAGTGTCACTCTAAATTTTGAAGAGACACAGAAAGCAACTTCCAGATCACAGAAAAAAACAGATGGACGATTTAGGCTAAACACCTCAGTTTTATGTAGTGAAAGACAAGAAGGATGAATTCTGCTCTCTTTGACTTTGAATAATCCTGATTAGTGTTCTTTTGTCAAGAGACTTTAGTTTGAACACCAAATGTGGATTAAGTGGCTGTGTGAACTTGTTGCCATATGTTGAAACGGCACAGAAATACAAATTGTGCTTTGTTGTCCAGGTTTTGTTGAGTGAAGTCATTACTAACTTAAGTTCTCTGCCTTTTAGACCATTTTTCTTTCCAGAGATGAAATTGGTTAAAATACACATAACATTTGTGTAGGAAAGAAAAGGGTCATATAGAACATCAGATGAAAGCAGGAAGAAATGTTTGCGCTGAGAGCGCCTGACTGCTAATCCATAATTTACTGTGCCATTCCTCACCGACGTGAATTTCTCTCATTCAGTTACTAGCACACAGCAAAATGAATAATTGTCCATTTCCAAAGGCTGCAGTGTGGCTATTAAGGTAGAAAATTGTTTCAGGTTACATAGACCTAGCATAGTATATGTTCTTCAAATTCAAATCTTGTTAGAGTTGGAAAACAGCAGACAATTGGGTTACAGAAAAGATTGCTCTAATTAGAATTCTTGTTGTACCAGTCATGTTGAGGTTCTCAGCCAGTGAAAATAAATAGCAGATATTTTAAGCTTAGTAATAGAAATGATAAACCTACTTTTAGCTGTAAAAGAAAATGAATATAATTGCTTAATAGCTAAATAAATGATTCTGGAGTGATTTTTCTCACTCAAGGCAGCACGCATCCTAGAGACATAGCCGCTGAAATGTCTAATACCGTTCCATAATGGTTAGCAGTAGCTTCAAAGTAGTAAGGATTAATTTCATTTCATGTAGAAAATGGGCATAGTATGTGGAAAATTAAAAATTGCCTTAAGCATGAAAATGCCAAACTCATAATTAGTAATTGTTGTTCCTGTAGGAGGATAATGATCATTTTTATGGTCATTTTAACTTTCCTGCATTTAATAAAGTTAAAATCAGAATTATTTTATATCATATTTATATAAAATCACTTTAAGATGCTTGTATTTCAGTACAGCCATGTACAGTGGAGTGCTGTATCTTGAAGTTGGTGCTTGGCTTTGTACTTGACGTGCCTCAGGTACCCGAAGGATAACATCACAGTTTTGCTGGGTCTGGGTTTGGGTAGAGGAGGGATGGAGGGATGGAGGGATGGAGGGCTGTTAGTTTTTTTTTTTTTCATTTTGATACTAGTAGATAAAAATACTAAGTTTATTCAAATGGAGTTGTTTTATGTGTAAAGATTATGAATGCTAAGTAGTATATAAGGTGGCCTGTAACAACACTTTTTTAAACAGGATTTATCAGTAATTGGTGTTTCTGACCTAGTTTGAACATATATTTGACAAGAATTGCACACTTTGCTCTTCTTCAGTCTTTTTCAGTAATGAATATATGGGCTAGGCTAGGCTTGTAGTTTACATATGAATGTTTTTCTTTTCCTCTTTTGTACATTAGTTTTTTGAGATGCAGAGATATCTTCTGAAGGTCACTATAAACACTGCCAAAAAAAAAAAAAAAAACATAAATCTGGGACATGGAATTTACCAAAATATATATATATATTTCCTTAGTTGCATTTTTTTAAGGAGCTTAGTTCACTTTCAAAGTAGTAAAAACATATATCAAAATATCTGAAAGACCTGACCTGTGAGTAGAAAAGGACACTTGTTATATACTTGCTTCAGCATCTCTGCCTTGCCATTTGCATATGCATTTGCAGAAGTAAGATAAATAGTGAATCCTGGATCTTTTCCACCTAGTTTTCTTTGAGCTGTGGCAAGGTCTATTCAATTACTTAAAATTAAATTAGTTTTCTGTTGTTTCTAGTTACAGTGATCAAATTTGAAATCTTTTTGCAATGTAAAAGATATCACTATATACATGCTATTCTACTGTAATTACTAAAACCTATTCTCCATGGCAATATAATTTTAAATAGTGCTTCTTTTTGTACATTAATCAAGAATTATATAGTTAAAGCTCTGAGGGCCTACCACTCTGATGAATGAAACTATTACTATTCTGGTATTTCCACCAAATGTGCCTAGATGCTAATGAGATAGATCAAATTAATGCATCATTGAATTTTGTGTATTTAAATTCTGAACCTTAGCACTGCAACAGATAATGAAATTACTTCTGTAAAATACACTCTCTGGAATGCTTAATAGAAATAAATATCTCTGTCTGTTCATCCTCTGTGGACATTTCTGAAACATGACAGTGTTTTGGCTTCTGACTCATCTGATGTCAAATTTTGCCAGCAAAGACACAAGGGGCACAGAAGATTCAGCTATTAGATGTGATGTACAAAAGTGTACTCAGCCCAAGCAGAGCACATCAGCTTTTATAGCTGGTAAATGCATGCCTTTTTGGTGAGTTGTCTTGTGCACATATATACAGCATAGACAGGAATATAGGCCAGGCAGAAATTACTCTTCTAAAGATACTCTGTGAAAATCATTCTTTTATCACACAAAAAGAACAAAATTAGGCTATTCTCATTTTTAGTAGGATTACTACTGAGCAGAGTTGCACTATAAACATTTATATTAACAAATAACCTGCCTGCTGGGCTAAAAATTGGTGTTAAATAAATAGACTATTAAGGTACCTTTAATTTCAGAATATGTGCTGTTTTCCTCCATCTTCTGTTATTCTCTGAGTATCTTGCAAGGCAACTAAAATACAGCAAACTTCAGGTTACTGAGTCCAATTTCCTATCTCTGTCATGAAAAAACTTCCAGTGAAAGGTCGCAAGTCACCTCCAAAACGGATAACAAGTGATGTCAGTGTTGCTATTGAACTTTATCTTGTTTACTGTGTAGGTATATGAATAACTGTATGAATGGACTGAATGTCTCTTCTTTCTTATTCATAGTGCTAAGCTTAGCTCAACTGCTATGAAAAACAAATATATAGAATTTTGGGGAGGGGATAACTCAAGCAAATTAAAACTGTTTTCACCAGGACTCCTAGAGGACCTCACTTGAACTATAATATCTACTGATGAATGTGTATGTGCAAATATGTGTGTATGTTGTATGTGAGCTTAAGTATGGGTGGTTTATGAGACTCTACATCATGTGTGCACTTACAGAGTACTGAGGGATGTCTTGGAAGTAGCAGGAATGGAAATCTTCCTCATGGACTGTTAGTGGTGTGGCAAGGACTAACAGCATAAACCCTGATCCCATGCAGGTGCAAGGGGAGATAATGTTTGGTTTCCATCCTCCTCCTCTTCCTCTCTTGTGGCAGCAGCTCTTCACAGTCATTCCCTGGTTCATTACTTCTCTCAGCTGCCCAAGTATTAATCAATAGAATCCAGGTGGATAGTAGACAGGCATCTGTGTGTATGACATTGAATTCTGTTAATGTCACTGGAAAAAGAGAAACATTATTAAACTTTCACATCCAGGAAGACTATTTCCTCTCTTTTGATTGCCTTGCAGTGAGGCAGCCTTATAGACTTTGCACGATACAAGGGTTAGAGCATCGTTTCTTGTTTAGCTTGTTAACCCTGCTTGTCTCAGGATGAACTTTTTTGATGCTTTATCTGAATTCTGAGTGAATTCTGGAAACTGGCTCATGGGCACAGATGGGATATTGCAGCACACTGCTGCCTTTGATAAACTGCTGATATCGAGGGAACCTGTCTGGAACTGTTGTGACTTCGATCACAACCTGATGATGTGGCAATTTTTACTGAATAATCTGAGATACAGCAGAGCATTTTTTTTCCTGAGTTTGAGCAGCATGCAGCACTATTTGTGACCTTGTTGAAAACTGGCACATGGTCTTATTACACTGTACTTCAGGTACTAAAAACATTCCAGTATTCAAGATTGAAGACTTTTTATATTTGGTTCATTGAAGAATGATTATGCCCATTTCCCAGAGGGAAAAAAAAAAAACTTATAAAAAGGACTGACGGTTTCTATTATTCCTGAGGTTGCAAATGTCTTCAACAACTGCCCTTTGTTACTCTAAGGGTCTAGAAATTTTCCTCTATCAGTTATAACAAATAGACTGTAATTTATTCCAGCATAACAGAGTTCAGAGTAATGGGGAATCAAAATGCGCATATGACGACAAATCCTCTATTAAATGTCAAGTTTGCCAAATATGTCATGTCATCTTCTCGGCCATGTTCTTTTCTGGATCTTGAGTGTGAATCATAGGAAGTGATTTACACTTAATTTACAACCTGAGAGACACCAATTTTACTTGTCCCCTTGACACCAGTAGCTCTAATATGAAGTTAAATTCTAGTGCATTTTTCATTAGCATTGGCTTTCATGCATTCATGTCTATTATTGAATAATAGGGAGGGAGCAAGAGGGAGGGAGGGAGCAAGGAGGGAGCAAGAGAGAGATGAGATAAAAAGTATCAGTTACAGTCAGTTATTTTCTTTGTGCTATGTGCTTAAGTATTATTTCCTCTAGTCTTTGTCCATGGAAGCCCATTCTTTCTTTCCACAGTGAACATACTAATCCTCCTCTATAAATTTTAAATTTAGGCTTGATCATCCTAAGGATTTCCAGTCTTTTCCTTAACTACTCTCAACAGTTTACACATATTCAAATAAATGGGAAGTGCCACTACTAGAATTATCCAAAGCCCTGAGGAGATCTGCATAGCTCAGTCTTACTCTGCATAGCTATTAGAATAAACACACTTCTGTCATTGGTGGCTAAGTGGAAGAGAGATCTTCCTGTGAGTAAGATTTTCACCGCCTGGATAGTCACAGACTAAGCCAACAGCCTCGCTGAAAAATCTGCTACACCGTGCTCAAGGGACACGGCTATATTTAAAGTACCTGGCTGCATCCTTTTATTTTAAGGAAAGAATCTGTTGGTGTGGACAAAGTCAGTCATCAGGAAATATAACTAATGTCTCTGATGCTGTTATCAACATGTCTAATTTTAGCTATTGTAAGTAAAGACAAGTTGTTTTTTTTCTAATGGATATTTTTAGATGGTTTTCAAATTGAGCTGTAATTAGCTTGATTCATTATTGAATAATGGATTCTTTTTTCAATCCTCATGTAATCATAGCACCATATTTGACTCAGTATCGAAAATTACTAAAAAGAACGTAGTGTGGAGTGTGTGGCAGCCACTTTCATACAAAATCTCTGCAAAACGCTAGTCCTGTGTTTCTTGTTCTAACATTTATCTTATCTTTTCAGGAAAGAGGAAGGTCATATTGCTGAAATGTCATTATTTAAAAATTCTCTTGTTAAAAATTGAACCTCAGAGAAGCCTTTTTTTGCCTACAAGCTATTGTTTTAGTTTTATTCACCAAAATACTGCCCATATTAAACGCCAAAATAATATAATAGGTTAGTATATTAAATAGCAAATAATCTAATGGTGAAAGTCATTTGAAAGTTTTTGTTTGATTTAATTATGAAGGTCATCTTTTGGACAATGCAGCATTTTCTGAAGATGGTTTTAGTGAACTGGGGATGCAAAGAGTACACAGTTAATGATACCATGGTATCACCAGAAATTGTCATCTTAGCAGTCAGACTGTATGGGGCATTATGAGCCCTACTAGTTAGACACTCTCTCATAGGAACTCAAAAAATTGATGACTTAAAATGTAGGCACCTTGGCCTGAATGAACAGAAAAGTTCTGGCACTTCAGGTGTAAAAACTAGAAAGAGGATAAAAGAGTTGCATGTGAACACAAAATGATTTTTTTAAGTCTGTTGATCATGAGTGAGGTGGAGAGAGAGGATTTCAGAACATAACGATACTTTGAAGCTGATTTTATACATCAGGGACATGTTGATATTACAAGCCATTTAACATGATCACTCTTAAAAGGCTGATGTATAGGCTGATGGAATCACGGGTTATAGCCAGGGCCATTTTATTGCTAGCTAGCAATGAAACTGAAAAATCTGCAGTGGAAAAGGGTATAAAATGGTGACAAGGGAAACATTTTCATGAATTCTTTTTATTCAATTTCAGCCTGAAGCAAAATGCATTTCCATCATACGGAGAAAAAAATCATACTAAGCTAAAGAAAATGTTTAATTCAGCTTTCAACCAATTGTTCCATGCTAGCGCATTTTCAGGAAAAAAAAAAAAAAAAGGTTAAAATAACATTAAGTTTTAGTTTAAATATATTGTTAGCGGTGCCTTGAGAAAGCTGTTCCACTTTGTTTAGGATTTGTAAATATTTATTGCAGACAGGACTAGAACACCAGGCTACTGTCCGGGGGAAGGCGTTTTCCTGCCCACTCTGAATCAGATGTGATTTTTACTGTCATAGCTTCATTGGCTGTGGTACAGAGGAGACACCCACAATGTTGACACATTGCAGAGTAGAAATCCAGTAATACCAAATCTTTATGATATGTTGAGTTAGAAAGGAAAGGTTTATGGTCTTTGTTAAAAGAACAGTCTGAGCTGCTTAGTGTAGATAAAAAGAAATGGCTTGTAGTTATTGCTGAAGAACAATATATGTCATCTTATTACATGTAAATAAAATATTAAACAGCACTGCTAGCCATATATCAGGATCCTTTGAATTGTAGCTCTTCCCAATTCAGAAGTTACTGACAAAGGGTTTAACAAAGAAAGGAAATCATACAACTTCTGCTTGATACCTGATCATTTACTGAGGGAATAGATGATCTTTGAATTGCTTGAGCCTTAGAAATTATTAGTGCTCATTATGAGTTATGGCTTTTGGAAGCTTGCAAAGAAGCGAGTTTCAGAAAGACTTATTCCTATGATAATTTCAGGTTTGCAAGGCTATAAATGCAACATGCTGATCTGCAGAACTATATTAGGCAGATTTTTCAGCAGCTTTTATTATGAATGTATATATTTCCTGGAAATTCAGAATTCTTGTCACACTATTCCTTGCCTCAACACTTTCTAGAATTCAAGTTAGTCATATACATAATTGTAAAGGATAACTTAGAGACTAGGGTAAGCTTGATAAAATGTCTGACTTTGATATGCTGCTCCAGGCAAAATGTAAAACGCTGATTGGAAATTTTGCAAGTTCTAAAAATCCTTGAAGATAATTTATTCAAACTCCAATGGGGGCTTTGTAGAAAACTTATCAGATTTAAAAGAGCTAAATATTTTCTCAGATGATTCTCTAGTGTCATGTAGATTTTGACTTGATTATGCAAAAAAAGGCTTTAAAGAGCAATGCATAAGGTATTTCAAATGTTTATTTTACCATGGCATGGACAAATAACCAAGGAGTCACTTCTGCATGACATAATATTCACTATAGTTATACGAAATGCTATGTGGTATTTAATTGTAGATGATTATACTGATTTAAGTTGTTAAGAAGATTTAAAAAGAATAATTTGAGACAGATACCAGTTCTTGCTTTCAAATATTGTTGCCTATGTGAGAAAGATGCAACTAAAAGTTTATTAGTGGAAATCTCTCTTTTACGTGGGTGTGAATGTATGTGGAGCTTTACTGGAGTGGAAACTGTGATGCTGCAAGAGAATATACAACCTGAAGAATTACGAAGTAGGTTATGCAGGTCGTTGAATATTTGTTTTGAGTTGGGAAACCATGGAAAAATACATATATACGTTGGTTGATCTCTTTTGAGCTGGTATGCTGTAACTGAAGCCTACTAATGGAAATGTGATTCATTCTATTCTGTTTGATTTAGTCTTCATCAAAGACCCTAAATGA
This sequence comes from Tinamus guttatus, assembly GCF_059628265.1. Lineage (NCBI taxonomy): Eukaryota > Metazoa > Chordata > Aves > Tinamiformes > Tinamidae > Tinamus > Tinamus guttatus. The sequence continues at coordinate 7,801,758 of NW_028288848.1, forward strand.
GAAGACGCTTGCAAAGAAGACACAGTGAAAATTACACTGACAGTCTTAAAACAGCAATGTTTAAAGTTAGCATCCTCATAAGGTATTTCAGCGTTTTTGGTTTGATTTGCAAGGTAGACTGGCTTAGGATCTTGTGTGGCCTTTGGACTAATTTCAGTTGTCCTTCAGTGTTATCACTATCAATTAGTGAAACTGTCTTCAGAAGCAAGGTGTCTAAATCACAGAATGAAAGGCAACTCGTTATTCAGTGCTATACCTTGTACATCAATGCCTCAAAGCTTTGTCTTTTGCTTTTATCATCACTTCTCTTTGTGGAAGGATAAAACATAGTAGCTGAAGTTAATGCAGACTGGGAAATGTAATAAATATGTGTTACATATAATGTGTAACATATATATTTAGTATTTTTAGTATTTAGTATTCTTAGTAAAGAATAGCCATAGAGTCCTCATACATTAGTGTAAAAGCCAACCAGTGACTACTAGGTCATTTTCTGATCAGATTAATTCAGAATTACCTATAGTGGAGTTCTTTACCACAGCTGATGTTAATGGAGGAAAGGCAGCTTTTTATCTGTAACACAGGTCTTGTTACTTGTGTAGTACTTTCTCTGCCATTTTAACTGTGTGTTTTAACTTTGTATTCTTAAATGGAAAAATTAAACCTGAAGTAGAGCTGAGCTAATAAGAATTGGCATTTGGAGTTTCCTGACTATTGATCATATGTTTATTCAACCTTTTCCATGCACTAGCTCACCGAACACCTCTGAAGTGCTGTTGGTGTGTGTTCACAGAGCCAGCTGGGCAATTGCCTGTCCAGAACTGCATAAATTGTAAGTGAGACAAACTCAGCGAAAAGATCAGAAGTTCACAAACTGAGAGAGTAAAGAAGTTGAAGAGACATAACAGGAGAGGCAATTTTGACTCAGAAGAAAACACAGAACTAGTGTAAGAAATGACGCAAAATAGTATGCTCTAAGAAAAGCTTTAAGAAGAACTTCAGCAGAGATGGGGCTTGAAACAAAAGTGCAGACCAACGTAAAGACCTTGGGGCAACTGTAAGCTGTCTCAAAATTATGTTTTGGAACCTAAGACAGAAAAAGAGAAGCCACAAGGACAGCTGAGATGGTGGTTATATTAATAAAGCAAATTAAAAGGGGAAACTGATGGCCTGCAGCAAGATAAGAGACAAGCAGACTCAAGTTATTTAAAAGATTCGCATGTATTTAAACATCTAGATGTTTAAGGTTCTTATCTATCTTCTAGAATTTCTATTCAAACTTTATTCCTGTTATTTCTTAATGGATAGGTAATGACCTCTCTATTGGTTAAACACAGCTCTTGAAAGGTTTAAGAGTTGAAAGGACAGAAAAGGAGCAAGAGAACATCAGTGCAGTGTTACTGAAAAGCTTATGGTCTTTCATGTCCTTAGGATTTGGCAAGCTTGGAGCTTAGACTCCTGGAGATGTGTGATTTTGTTTGAAACCTTCACCTTGGATTTTTGAAAGAGCTTTTAATTCCTTGGTTGCGATGACAAGGGTAAAAATGTGAAAATAAAAGGAATACATGAAGTCACATTGCATGAAAACTGTGGATCCTTACTGCTATTTATAATAATGAATATCAACATTTAGAAGAGGTTTAAAATATTTTTTTCATAATTATAAATGTATTTTCATAATTGCTAAGGATAGGACAATAAATAACAAGCTTAATTTGCAGCACAGGGTAAACAGGTTATTAAAAAAAGACTTCTAAAAATCAGAAGATTGAGTAAATGAAACAGATTACCTGGATGGCTGTCAAAATGTTGTCATTAGCAACTTGGTAATGTAGATTAGATAAACATCTAGGCTGAGTGACATAGATTTAATGTGACCCTGCCTCAGAGCATGTGAGTGCACTAGTTGACCTCTAGAACTTCTTTCTTGACCTACAATTCTACTATTCTAAAAACAAGCATTTTTCCTAACAGTGTTCTCATTTTTCCAACCTTTGTTTAATGCTGAATTCATACAGCCTTGTGGATCTCTTAAGAACCTTTAGTGTTTTATTATGCAAGCAAATTCTGACAGAGGAGACTTTGAAACTAATGTGTTCCAAATATGCCTTCAGTGTTTGGAAACACTATGAATCTAGTAGAAACTGGCTGCTGATCCTCCAGGTATTTTCATTCAGGTACCATATTACATAAATCTCTATAAAATATAACAGAAAAATTAGGCCAGCTTCTGCTCTGAGAGGTATATGCCCAAAGAGGATTTTCAAGGAATCACTGGGAATTGCACATGTATAACCATAGGAAGATTTTGGTTCATGGATGAAAATGATTGAAAATTAAGTTCTGTAAATTCCCTCCAATCTCAAAGATACAGATTAAAATTGTTTAAATATTTAATATCTAGTACACTTTAGCAATGCTGGTTAATACCGGGATTAAAGTTTATGCCTATAGTAATTGAGTACTCCCACAGATAAGTGAGTAGAGCTGTAATCATTGGACCACACATTGGCTTAAGGAACTATTCAAGATTTTACTGGTTTATCTGAAAGCAAAAACTGGCCTGGCTTTTGAGATGGTAGAGCAGCAATCACTGAAGATCATATGTGTTTGCCCCTCAATATCATAAATGGTGCCAATAAACTGGATATATTAGCAATGTTTCAGAGAATGACCTTCAAATATTCTATATAATGAGTGTGGAAAATTTAAGAAGCGTGAGAGGTACAGTTCTCTTTTTTAACATCCCTTTATTAAGTCTTTATTGCAAGTAATCACTTCAATAGAAATAGATAATTAACAAAGAACACAATCCACAAGTTTATGCCTGTAATTTGAGGTGATTACAATTTCTTCAGATATGCATCTATTCCTCTAATTTATCTCCAAGTTATTTATTTTTGCAGTTACTGGTTTATAACTGTGGTCAGTCAAAGGATCTTGCTTGTTCTTCATTGCTAGATGAGTTTACAGACGTTTCCAGAAATACAGGCAATAATAATTTCCCGAAGTATTTATGCGTACCACTCAGGAATTTGACTCCTGGGATTATTAATGCCAGTAAAATTCATTCTAATGAATGGAAGAGAGAGAAAATGAGAATCATGAGCAAAGGGTTAACACCAATGTTATTTTCAGAAAAGCTATATCTAATTAATATATAAGGCATTTCTAACATGTCTTGTTATACTCATGTTATTGTCTCTTACCACAGTGGTATTAAACTAGTCTGCCCATAATGATGCTAGTTCTTTCATTAGTAATATTGAAGAAGGAACTAGTTATGTTCCCTCCCCACACATTTAAGACAGCATTTTCCAGCTAAGTTCTGACATTGCCAAATGCTATAACGATTGTTGTAACTAGGAAATTTAGGCAGCCTTTTGACCTGGAAAGTTGAGCAGAGATGCTTTCAGAATTTTGTTGAACTGGTCATGACTGCTATTTATTCCTTTTTAAATCTCCATATTCTGCACTACTGACCCAATAATGTAGTATTGTGGAAATTACAATGCATTTTCTAACTTTTAATTAATATTTCTCAATTATTATTTGTTTATAAAGATAACTGTGTTCTTTCTGTGCCTGTCCTTTTCTTTCCAAGTTTCATGATCACAGCTGAGTGCTCAAAAAACCCTGTGATTTTTTTTGAAACATACCCTTTGACCTTTTTGTATATGATGGAAAAGTTTTGTTTTTGCTTCTGGTTAAAATCTGGAATAGGGATCACCAAAAATAGATTTCCGTATATGTCATTTGTTTAAAACCAGGAAAAAGCAAACGTTCATACAATCATTGCATGTATAATATTTCCCATAGCTCAAGTTAGTATGAGTAAAACCGACAACAGCAAAAAAATTCAACATTAAAGCTAAAGAATTGGGGCTGACACTCTTGAACTCATGCCATTGTACCTTTGTTTCTTACTTTTCACTAGGGTGAATTAAGGACAGGATGTCAACCTGAATTTCTACCATTAACTCTAACTCTCCTTGTTTCTGTGGGTTCAAATCATTACTTGAATATAATTTGTCTATGATTTAGTAGCAGGGAAATCCTTAGTAACTTCTTTATGTAGAGCATTAAAAGAGAATGCTTTTTGCTGCTTCTGGATTAGCTGATTGAATAATATCCTATGGCAGAAGCATAATGAAGAAGAAGGTGTTCTAGAAAGAAGCCAAAAGTCCAAAAGCATTAGGAAAAGTAATTTCCATCATGCTTTAATGCTTCTTTGCTGCTAGTAATATTTGATAACACCTACTTGGTGAGATTTTGAGTTGTTCACTGCCTGGATATCTGTCACCACCATAAATTGGAAGCTGTACAAGTGGACCACATTGCATAAATCCAAATAGGAGTTTTACTTCATGAAAATAAGCATGAGTAAGCTTTTTCTTCAAGTATAGCTTGTATAGCATTAGAGACATTTTATAATTAGCATATTTTTTTTTTGCAGTTGACCTCTTTTTGGCTATAATCTCAGCCTTACTCATTGTTGGCATAATGTGAAGTGGGGTCCCCTTCTGGCTGATGGGACCTGTCCTATCTGAGTTATGTGTTAATAAAGTATTACACGCTGCTGAAGTGCCCTGGCTGGCTCTAAGCATGTAGACTTCTAACTGAAGGAACACTGAGCTCTGCTCACGGCTTCATGATGGCTCATTGTACCAAAGAAAGAACTGTTATAGAAGGATCTTGACCATAGAAAGAACAGTCAGGTCCTCCTATTCTTTTTTCTCAGGACATAAAATCTTTCTAACAAAAGCACTGTCAAAACAAACTACTTTTTCATTAAAAAAAAAAAAAAAAAAAAAAAAAAAAAAAAAACAGAAAATATTTTGTGACACATTCATACCTCAGGCAGAAGTTGGATGTTGCCAAAAATGTTTGTTTCTTTTTATCATTTGTTTTTATCATTCAAGTTAAGTGACAAATGCCAGTGCACTTTAAATGGCTTCTTGCTTCTGTGTATGTTTTTCTGAATCACAGCTTTCAGACTTCTCTGGGTTCGCATGCTGCAGAGTCTGAGCTGACAGACTCGGTAAGAAATGGGAGAATTAGTCCCTTTTGCTTTCTGCATTTACTCCCTGTGGTCAGCGTTTATACAATGTGTACGGCATCAAGAAGGAGGGGAACTTTGTTGTGCCATAAGGCAAATACAATGTACTCAATTATACGAAGACTGGAAGATATGTGGTTCAGGTCACAGGCCTCGCTTGTTATTGTGCCAGAGAAATAGTGTCAGAACATATTAAGCATTCTTACCTAGAGTAAAAATGACTGGGTCTAGCTAATACCTAAGCCATGAAAAGAAGGAAGCCTAGCTTTCTTTCAGTTAATGAAACCAAGTCAAATACAAATATTGAAATACATGAAAGTGATGCCGTCTTTAGGAAGGATTCCCAGCTGACAAATGATTGGGAGTAACGAAATAGAGTAAAAGCTTGACTCGCACTTGAAACTGTGTCGGAATCTAACTAGCAGGTCAAGAAGAGCAGTTATTCACAATTAATCAAATTAATATGTTTTGGATTGCTAATGATTTCTTTATATCTGAATTCTTTGAGATGTAAGTTGTTGTTACAGATCTTATATGAGTACCTTCCAAAGGTGTGTGACCAGCTGTAAAACTGAATTCATGGGAAACATTTATTTATTTCTATATATTTACTTTATTCATTTTTATAGTAACATTATTATGTAATAAAAATGTAGAATTGTTTCTGGTCAGAAATATTTCATCCTCATAATTAGGGCCCAATCTATATTTTCTGGCTTCACACTATAAGTTTCTGGAGCCTGAATTTTCACTGCATCTAGTCCTTGTTACAAGTTAATTCTTGAGGTAGGAATGCTGTTCTATTCTGCTGCTTTCTGTAAGCACTGAGATGTATTTTCTCAGCAAGCATTTGTGAAAATATAGAACATAAAGAAAATGTAAAGGTAGAAATACAGAAAAAAAGCCATATTTTTAACTCACCTAAATAATTTTCCAGTGATACTTTTTAATTTTTGTTTTTTTTTTGTTTTGACATCGTGCAGTCTTGGTAAATAAAAAACAAAAGTGTGATGCCTTGAAAATTAAGTACCTATGTCAAATCATCTAGAGTGTATCTTAGGATGTTAACATCTGCACCTCAAAAAGACTTTACCTGGAAGTGTAGCTATTCTGTGTGTTTGATGTTGGGGCACTTATTTTTCTTAACTCTCAGGAACGCTCTCTGCTTAACTTGTGACCTGTTCCAAAGCCTAAAAATATTAGAACTATTCTATAAAAATACAAGAACTATTCAAAAATTAATTGAAACATCATAAAACGGAGTATATTAGGGAATGAAAATAAAACATAGTGTCCCTTTCTTTACTGTGCCCTGAATTTCAGAGAAATTCAAAACCTGCTTTTCAGGAAAGTATTTCATCTTTTCTGTAAAAATGTGGGTTTGATTTGTCCATGACAAAAGCTTGGTAGCTGGAAAGATTTAACGGAAAAGCTTTTTGCGGTTTCCATGGATCTTCTGTGTAAAGGCTTTTCAATTTCAAATGGCCCTCTGGGTTTGTGACTGAATTCTTCTCTTAGACCAAGAAGATTTAATAACCAAAATGATATTATTTTTATTTAGTGTGTGGTTTTCTCATGTCTTAAACAAGACTGTTTGTTCTCTCACTATGCCTGAGGATACATCTTGCTCTAGCTGTGTGATTAGATTTTAGATACATGCAGTTGAAAATAAACCCAATTACCTAAATAGATGGAAGGCAGAAGTAAATTGTGATTAGTCCATAATTGTAAAACCAGAGATTCAGAAGTCTGAAACACTACCTGTGTTTAATTTTGATGATGTAGCACCTACTCAAAAGTATTTTATAGATGCCTTTTATTGCCTTATCTGTAAAACATTCAGAAGCAGAAAGAGTACTTCAGATGCTTTCTTTTTTATTTATTTCTTTTTTAAAAAAGAAATAATTTAGGGTCAGTAGAGCTACTTGCAAGAACACACACACATGTATATGCACAGGTAATATAAATATCTATCATGAGTATTATAGGTGAATATAATTTACAAGCATATGCTGAATAAATCTAGATAAAGAGATAAAATTTACCATTTTTTTGTAGATTTCATCATAAAGGCTTTTATAAAGAAATATAAAAATAATATTAAATATCTAAAATATATATGTTATACTTCAATCAGAATAAAATAAAGTTTTTCGAATAGAGTGGTCTGTATAACATTAACCACCCAATTAATATTATGTTTAGAAACCAACTGATGCATTCACTGTTTTTACACACACTATGTGTGGAGCTATCATTTTCATTTTCATTGAAAAAGGAAAGCCTATTTTTTATGGCAAAAGTGGCAAATTTCATGGGGCAATATTAAATTTCCTAAATGCATTACTTCAATGGCCTGTATCAATCAAACAGGCTTTGTAAGTTGTTTCAAATGTTTCAGGGCCAGCAGAAAAAAATGGAAATGCTTTTTAGCTTGTTGGAGCTGTACTTTCTTGCTGCTGTTTTCTTTCTGTAAATAGTAGACTATTGATGAGTAGACTCATCATTCAAGAATCAAGACTCCAGAATAAAAATCATTAGTGTAAAAAACAAGGTGTTTTTTTAAAAATGGTGAATATAAGGTTCCTCTGTTTTCTAGTTTTGGGCTATTAAAGTGCAGATTTTTTTTTTTTTGGCTGTAATTATTTGTAACTGAATTTTATTTTTAGTATGTTGTCCCTATAGAAACAAGCTTTATATAATGATGCAATTTGTGTGGCCATGTGAAAATCTTTTTAGACTTTCCTTCTCTATTGACTGGCTAGTTAATTTGAGAAAGGTAGAAATCATCAAGTAATAAATTTCATGTGAGTGGATGGGCACATGCAGGACAGATAAATATCTCAAAATAAGGGAAGGATGAAATGAAGAGATACTATAAATGTCATTAACCAGAAGAAAGACCTCAAGAAGAGCTTGCACTTTCTTGTTCGAAGATGATCATAAGACTTCTGTAGGAAGTCAGACTTCAGCTGTTTCTGTGTCGCGGTCAGTGGAGAAAGTTAAGATTCTTATATAACCTGTCCCCAGGAATAGATGTCTAATGTTGTATTATAAGGTGGAAAGCTTGCAACACAATGTGCTAATTAGCAATGTAACTATTGTGGAAACTCATTTTTTGTCTGACACTTTTCTTGTCTTTTCCTCTAAACAACTTGTCTCCCTCTAGTAGAATGGGACAAAGATCTTGCTCTCATATAAAACCATTGATATATGTAGGAAAAAAAAAGGAAAAGAAGGCACAAATTTAGGAGAGAAGTTTTAGCATATCCCCCATGGAGATATCTTCCAGCCCAAGTCCCCATATTCTCTTTTCTTAGTCTGTTTGTGCATATGTGTCTTGAAAGCTCAGTCAAGCAAATCTAAGAACAAGCCACCTGGGTCAACCAGTAAAGTCCTTATTTCAAGACATTGGTTGTTTGGTCATAAATATCTCCTGTGCTTGTACAGCAAAGATCTTAACAGAATATAAAACTCTGGCTATTTTTCTCCAGAAAACGGTCAGTTTTACATATTATCTGTGAAACTCATGCCATAGAAATGATACAGCTCTGGCTTGGCAATAAATATGTGGCTTGGTCAGAAAATATCTCTTTTTGAAATAACAGATAGATTTTGCTGCCTTTTTTTTCTATTAAAATATAAAAGCCATACCAAACAGTGAATAAAGCACCCCTGAAGGAGCTCATCAAAGGTTTTCTTCCTGTGAAAGAGCAAAATAATATGTTTTCAGATGAGGCTTAAATTACAAAGTAAAGACTTAACTGGTCCATTTGAAATTTTAGAAATTACTATAGAAGAAAAAGCATGCACCCTGAGAAACAAAATGTTGCCTACAGTTCAGTATGTTCTGTTCAGTAAGTGCTGAACCCCACAATACATGAAATACAGGGGGATTTAGGAAATTGAATTGGTGGTTGCCTTAAAAAGATGCAAGATTGACATAAATTCTTTCAAACATATTATTTCAAATTTCAGTCTCAAGAAAATATAGACCAGAAGCAACTGTCAGCATCTTTTATATTTGATCCAAACTAACATATATTTCCTCTTTCTAGTAGTTTGATTTGGTTCCTTTAGCAGACAATGAAATATTACATTGAGGTAAATTTTTAAAAGTCCATATTTTCAATTTAAAATGCAAAGTGATTCTATTGACAGTTATACAAAAAATGGTGCTAATGTAACATGAACTGTTTATTAAATACCTGACAATATAAGGTAGAGAACTTACTAGCCCTATCTTTACTTTTCATTTACTTCCATATGCTACAAAATGATATTGTCATATACAGACTATTATCAGAATTTCTTTCCTTGATAAGTGTTGATAGGTTAATGGTTCTTTTCTCCATTTGAAAGGCAGAAGGACATCTTGCTGGTAATTAACTTTCTGAAGGTGTACTGCAATGCTCAGTGAAGCAGTTTTGTTGGATTCAGTAGGCTGGAACTGCAAAATAATTTCAAGTAACAGCTCCACACCAGAGTAGTCAAATGTCTGGAAAAATGAGGTAGCAATGAATTGCTCAGAATAAGAGTATCAACCATGTTGCTACTAGAAATTAACTGTGTAAACAGAATTGAAAAGCCTATTGTGTTTCCTAGGGATAAAGTGATTGTGTAAATAGGGAATATTCAAAGCATGAATAGCCTGGAAGGGTAAAGCTTTTGTTTACCTGCTAATACTTCACTCCAAGCATTAATGTAAGCAGTTTTCTCTCTGTGAGCTTCATCCTCTTTCTAAACTTTAGATAGATAAATGGATAGATAGCTTTTTAAGAAATACAGGAAAATATATTTGCTTTTTATCAACATGCTGTATAATATTTTATTTACTTTTCCCTCAGAAATACATTCAGCGTGAATACTTCCTTCCTCCAACTTTAGCTGTTTAGCTTTAAGCCCAAGCAGGAGTAGCAGTCAATAGAGCTCATCTTCAGCATGGAGTGCACCATAAAGAGTCCTCTATTTTTGCGTCTTTGATTTTCAGCAGCCTCCCAGGCATTCTCCAAAAAATAACAAGAAAAAATATGTTTTCTCTTCTGATGTAGCATGGCTTGGTGAGTTGGTCTGGCTTTCCAGGAAACAAACCACTAATCTCTTTGTAAATGAAGCATGTCTCTTTTTCAGAAGAAACATTTACTTTTCTTCTGAATTTTCTTTAGGCTCAATTAATAAGGCAAGACTATCTAGGAATAGGATTCAAAATGAACAACAACAAAAAATGTACATTTAAAAAATACTGCCATTTCTATAAAGTCTTCTTTCTATTTTATCAAAATTCCCAATGAAAAGAACCATGGAATGATCTGATGCATGAAAAAATTGGTAAGAATATCTTGAAAATCAGGCTCATAAAGGCTTCAGCTTTGTACAGAGCAACTGTTTAGTTGCCTGCCTGCCTGTCGGGTATTTGAACTGTGGCATCTGGGTAGCTCAGAAGTTAATGACCATTTTCTATATGGATTATTTTCACAAAGATGTTAAAATCAAATCCCGTTTCAATGAAAAATAAAGAGACTTCTTGCTGTGACTCTTTTTCTTCTCTCTTATTTTCATGTTTATTTTGCAAGCAGCTGATATACTGGCATCTCTTCTTTTATGAACTGTGCCATTAGAGTCAGTGAAACTAAACAGATCTTTCTTTCTTTGCTTAGGAGAGGAGAAAAAGATTTGATGTTTCACTTTTATCTTTATATATCTAAAATATACTTATTGAGTTGTGCATGCAGAAAGGAATACCTTTGAAAATATATACATCAATCATTGGGTCTGCAGTAAGGGCTATTTAAAGCTATTAAATCACTACCTTATGCATTACAACTCCAGCAATTCCTGCAGAAAATAAACTTAAGAAATAAGGACATCCTGCATTACAGCCACAGTATATAATGTGTCATTCAAGACTCAAGGATCTTAATTTGGAAATGTTTTAGGGCTAAAGAAAATTCAGACACTCAAGGAAGAAGCTTATAACTGGCGAGGACTCTCCATTTACTCAGTGACTTTCTGAATAATACTTATGGAAATAACCTTAGTAGAATATAGTGTATGTTAAGTTAGCAGAATTGATGCTGCCTGCAGGCTATTGCAGTCATTCTCGCTGACATTATTCTCTGTCAGATTGGCTGCATAGCTCCCAGGATTTTGCAGTAGAGTTTGCCTTACAAAGAGGAGTTCTTGCTGAAAGGATGCTGCAAAATAGTACACTGTGATGTAGATAGAGGGACATCACCTCAAGCGGTGTCTGCTGCTGTGTGCAGCTTTTGTTTTTTTTTTTTTTAATTTATTTATGTCACTGCATATAATAAAAATTATGGTACATACTGGTCCCAAGCAGCTGCAGCAGGAGCATGGGGGTCTCTGAGTTCAGTGAGTCCCCAACCCCATGCAGAATGACTACATGCCATGTGAGTGTCTGCCTACCCTGGTCTTCAGGCCATAGGTGCTGCCCACACTGCAGCTGAGAGGTGTGAGTGCAGCCCGATGTGAGGCTGCCTTTAATCTAATTAGCTTGGAGAACAATATCCCTACAGATGTGATGGAATGAGTTTCAGTAAATAAATGTATGTTGATGTGAAAGCCTGCTGGGAATCCTTCAGATATCCCAGGGTGGCCAGCAACAAGGCACAAATTGCAGAAACCTTTCCCCAGGGCTCTGGCTTCTCACTCCAGCATCATCCCACAGACAGAATTCCCTGCAAAACCATTTTAAAATATTATATAAATCAACTGGCTTGTCAGGATCGATTTTTAGCTAGAAAGAATGTTTCATTTCCTCTCCGTGATTTCCCAGGGTCTTTAAAGATCTGTGTATTTGGGTATCTCCGCTTCAGCCAAACCCTCTGCATTAGCTGACTCCCTCATAACAGGGAGATGTGTCCGAGCAGCGTGGTCCTGCTGGATGATCTTTTCCACCTTGCTGCTGCCTTCAGAGCTGCATTACTGCTAGCTTGAGTAACAACCTTCTCTTTCTTGAGCTATAAAAGCATCACACCAGTAGACGAAATTGACTGTGTTACTGTGTTTGCTTTTGTGTGGAGCAGGTAACAGTTCACTGATTTAACGAAAAAAAAAAAAAGAAAAAAAAAGAACTCCTAAGTCCCCCAGCTCCACTCTCACAAAGTAACAGATCTGTAATCAGGGCTTTTATAGATTTTGTAATGACCTGGAATATTTTTTATGAACTTTCAGAGCAAACTGCAAAAATCCTTTTTTATTTCAGGTACAGAAGTGATTCAAATAATGCTGGTGAGAAATTGGAAAGAAATGTTTTGGCAGCTGGGTTGTTATATGAGTTCGCTGAACACCAGAGGTCCTGCCCTGCGTTAGTCTGAAAACGGGGAGGAGTGAACCTTGCTGGATGGAGTATGAGCACTGAGTAAAATAGACAAATGTGTGTAGCTGTAAAGTAGGTAGCCAACCACGGGAAGTCTTATTCATGTCTGATGCCTGCAATTGATATAGCTGCCTCATTTGTGTCCGTGTTGACAAAGTTGTACAGCCCGAACTTGATTTTCCTTAGACCAAAAGTATTTCTCTCTTGACAAATCGTCTGTGGTTCTGAAATTTCCAAATATCTTTACTCTGTAGATTCTTTCAGTAAATAAGTATCTGACCAACACAACCAAGATAAAACATTGAAGGATTATGGGTTCATGGTGCTACATCTTGGGATAAACCTGAGTTTGGGTCAAAGGCATTATGCACTTAAGAGAGAGGACGTGAAGCCCCGTGTAGTCCATAGGCAGCAGTAGAGAAGGTGATTGCGTTCTGTGTATGCGCCCAACCAGAGCTGTCTGAAATGCCGGAGTCTCTGAGGCTCGCGGCTGCTGGAAAGGCACATTTCCTGGGGAAACCTGCACAGAAAAGCTGTATTCTTCTCACTTCTGCTTTAATCCATAGAGAGGCAAACCCCACTTCTTGGACTGGATGCCACATTTTGCCTAGTCCCTTCATTTACAGCTCAGAGGGGCCTTGTGCTTAACACAGGATGGGAATTAAGAAGTCTCATTCTGCAACAGATTTTCCATGTGACCTTGAACACTTAATCTCTCCTTGCTTGTTTTCTCATCTATACAGCGGGGATAATAATGTTTATTGAACGCACAGGGGGCTGTAAGGCTAAATTAATTTATGTTATAAAGCACTTTGATTCCTTAGATGAAAGGTTCTCTAGGACTATCAAGTGTTTCTATTTATTAGCTACATTTTCTTCACTTTTCATTCATGCCCTGTTAATTCTAATTTAGCTTTCTCTTTAAAATTATTTACACTAATCTTCTCATCCGGTTGGAAGAGAAGAAATTGATAAAAACAAATGGTTGCAGAGAAGCCAATGTTTGGAAATTCTGGTCTAAATTTCTCAGTTATTTCTCCTCACTACTAACATCCATTTCAAAGTTATTGAATAATGTTTCTTCTCTTTGCTGACTTTCCGGTATTAGTGCGTAGACAGCACATAAACTCATATAGAGAAGATGTAACCCTACTCTTAAGACTTTAAGTTTTATTTTCTTTTATTGTTTTTTCTGCTCATTCTATTTTAATCTCATTTGTTTTGTTCAATTTCTTTCTACCCAGCAGATTATTTTTCTCCTTTGCTCCTTAAGAATCCTGAAGACACCAATGAAGAATCATTTGTACACACTGTCATTTCTATTTGCTATTTTACATTTTTTTTGCAATGAGGCAGGGCAGGCAGCGCACTGTGTTGGATATCAGTGCAGTGCACCTCGGGTGCACAGAACCATTTGACTTTACCTTATGTCATTTCTAGGATGTATTTTCTTTCTCTTAGCAATGAGAGAGGACAGGAATTTGGCTAGATACCGCAACGTTTCTGAAGCGCTGTGTAGCTTCCAGAACATCTGAGCACTACCATTCTAGCGTACAGCAGCCTGCTGAAAGTGCAAGATGTGAAATAGATAAATCTAACACCCAAATAAGTTGTATGAGGCTTTGGATAATGATACAGTTTAAGTTTATGTATGCAATTTGTAAAAAGTAGCTGCTTTGCAAAAAACAAAATTACAGATTGCATTATAGGTAAATTCTGTGGTGTAATCACTGAGATGAGTTTGAAAAGCAGTTTCCTATCTTTGCTTCTGGATTTCTATTTTTCTGTTCCTTATTATTTCTTGGACAAATTGAGATTAAACTTTCTATGCCTCATTGCTTACCCTAGTCATATCCTGAAGTTTTTAAAAATGTCATTCAATGTGTCTTTGTTAAAAATAATAATAAGCTATTAAGCTATCTTATTCAATATGCTCAAGTCAAAAGATATGCACAATCATTAAGATGCAGTGAATTAGCGGTTTTTGTAAGGATGCAGCTTGTTCATTGGAATTTGTTGAGCTCTACAGAATAAGCTAAGTTTGAGGAAAATGTATTTATTTAATGACTCTGAAGTTATAAAAGCTGAAGGGCTTTTTCATGAATGTGGAAATGATTTTCTCTGCTCTGTTTACAGCTTAGAGCATTAGGACAAAGGCTGACTGTAAAAGTTAATATGAAATTCTCTGCGGCCCAGCCTGTAATGATGGCCCGTAAGGAGGTGGGGGAAGAGGTTAAGAAAATTTTGTCATTGATCATGGGTTTGGTTTAATGCTAGCTTACTTAATCTTACTATATCCCTGTTTCTGTAGCCCTGTCTTGCAATGACTGTGAGATTTCCTAATGTTTGTATCCTGTTTTAGAAAAATCGTGGCCAGATTCTGGTGAAAGTCTACCCTGTAGGTCACAAGGTTCCTTTTGGTCCTTTTGGATAACCTAATAGCAGTGTTTGGGCAGTGTCCATGTCCCTTCCTAATGCTTCCTGCAGCAGATAGAGGCTTGAAAATAAATGGAATGTGTCTACTGAGAGAAAAACATCGTAGAAACTGGGAAATGAGAAGGGATGTTCGTGGCATCAGCTGAAATCGTGGGTGTAGAGGAGTTGCAGCATCCCATGTGCTGTGGGCTTGTGCTCTCTGCCTCAGGGACCACAGAGGTTGGATGCTGCATAATCTGTGTTTTGCTTATATAAATGGAAACATATAATGATCATGTATTTTGCTGAAGATGGACATAGGAATGCAGGGTTCCAACATCAGTGAGACATCCCCTTGGAATTTAATTTAACCTACTTGATCATGCATTGGAATGGCTGCTGCTTCCAAGTAGTTCTGTGGCATTTAAGCAGTTAAAGGAGTGTGAAGCTCTGTGCTTTCAGCCTCAGCACACAAATTTCTAAAGAAAGATTAACACCTGGCTCTTTCTGCATGAAGTCTTGCTAAAGTCTTAGAAGTCCTCACATCCAAATGCATTTGTAAGGCTTGGTGTTCGAGCAGTGAAAAAAGTCTAGTATGTGCAAAAGTGCATTTAATCACCCTGATTATTACAGATTGCTGTTTGGTTCAGGGAAAAAAAAATCAACAACTGGACCACTACTTCTCTTTAACTGAGAACTTTAACTGTCATCCAGAAGTTAGAAAAGAGATTCTGCAATTGCAGAGTTTCACTGGGAAAAATTTCTGATTAGGAATGAAGCGTAAACAGTAGTTTTGTCTTTTATTTTATTATTTTATAATGCTTTCATATTTGGTACTATTAAGTGCAAATACTTATGTGAGTGGAATAACTTTGAGATATTTCATTAAACACGGTTTTGTTCTTAGTACAACTTCAATAATAATTACATTTACTGAAAGCTTGTCAAGAGATTGTGAAAAGAATTTAAATGGATTCATATAAATATTAAATATTAACCCACTGTTTGTTTTATAAAGTACAATGTGACAATGTTTATTGTGACAATACTTCATTCTCTTGCTTTACTGACGAAGGGATATTTTTAAAGTTTCAGGCAGTATTTATTGTATACTCAATAAACTTCATAAAAGAAGAGCCATTTAAAAAGCCTACAAGTCAAGCAAATTAAAATATCAGTTATTATCTCTCAACAGATTTTATCTGATTAGTGGAGGAGTTCCTTTTATTATATGTGGAATTACAGCAGCAACCAATATCAATAACTATGGAATTGAAGGCAATGCACCATAGTAAGTATGAAGTATTATAATCAAACTGTTAAGAAAACCGTTTTCTTTTTCTTATGCTGATAAATGTGATGAACGTTACTGACTTCATAAAGGGCATGGACAGGTCATTTGGGATAAAATTTAATATGAATTTTTATGGAATAGTAGCTCTGAAAGAACAATGTCTTAATCTGGAGTTTGACTCTTCACTCACTCTCTCCCAGTCTGCTATGCTATGGGCAATAGAGCCACTTTTCATTTATAGAGTCACTTCTCATTTACACTTGAATAAGTGAACGATATTACAAAATACCTAGCATAGAGTATATTTAATAGGCAATACTAATTAAATACTTTTAGTTCATTAAGGTACCTGCCTTGAATTAATACCTGCCATGTGACTTATTCAAAGTAATATGCAATTAATTATGTAAAACGATGACAAGTGAAAATCTTTTTTTTCCCTTTTGAAAGAAATGATTTTGAATTTTTACCAGCCTGGAAGTGTTCCAGTCACAGCAGTCATGACATAGCCCTCCAGTGTACTAGCATGTATGTCCACACAAGCTGCCCAAGCATAATGTTTCTATTAGTTCTTGGCATGAAACATAAAATATCAACTAAGTGCAATAAGCCTGCCCATAAAAGCTGAGTAAAAAGTGAATCAGACAGCAAAGGTAAATACATTCCATATAAATGGTGGCAGTGACTGGCATGCTGTTGGATATATTAATGCTCTGCCAGAGCTTTTTTGCTGGTATGGTGGAGGACAGTAGTTTTAGTTACTGCTTTTGTAAGTCTCGTGATGCATTTGAAACTAGTCATGTTTTATGTAGGAAAAATGCTGGAAGCAAAGTGGAGTGGATTGTAACTGAGCATTTGGCCTCTTAAAAGCATTTGTATAGGTTAATGAAGTTTAGAACCTGGTAACAGATTAGGAGATACCATGGGTAGGTCCAACTCATGTTCATATATTTATTCAAACTTGTCTAATTAGACAATCACTTATAACTAACAGTATATCAAAAGACTCGATTATTAATGTTCTTAAATGTGCGACACATTTCTCATTTTGGCACAGTTGCAGAGGTTGTACTTCTTTAACTGTGTTAATCAGCCAGTCAATACCTGATTCCATAGTCTGTAGAGAAAACAGAGCACTGGGTGGTTATAAAATTAGGTGAAAAGACAGTTGAAATTCAGCAGCAGCATAGTCAGTTATGTGCCTTATTCATTTTTAATGATATTAACACAGAAAAATGTAGATTTACAAGCTTGAACTTTTCTAATGGAACTGATTTTTGAAGTGAACCACAATGAGATACCACTTGAAATAAGAGCATCCCGAGAGACAATTGCACCAGGGAGTGTTCCGTTTTCCACTTTGCATCAAATATGCAGCATTCAAGTGTACTTCAAGTCTTCATGTAGCTTTATGCTCTCTGCTTGGCCAGTTAAATATATTTTGTAACTTATCTATATGGATTCTTTGGCATGCATGTCAGACAGGAAAATATGTACTCCTTGGAGTGTCTCTGAGTTTGTTAATAAATGTGTGTATGTTTTTGTTCAGATTCAGATTTAAAAAGATTCAAAAACTTGAAAGTAGTCCTGTTGAATTTTCTCCTGATGATACCCAGTGAGACTGTATCTTTTTAGTAGAGAAGTTCTCAGGCTGGGCGATAAATTAATTCTGTTGTTGTTGTTGCTGCTGTTTTAATTAAGTGGTAGGTGGTTCCTGGCTTCATGATAGCATGGGAAGGTTCCTCACTATATTGGAGGGACCACAACGAGTCAGGCTTGCATAAATGAGCATGAAGGAAAATAATGATAGGAAAATAACTTATTCTTCTATCTAGCAACCTATAAAAATTTTAGAATACAAAATCTGATAATAGTTGGGCTAGCTTACAACAACCTGCACAATAGCATGTCTTTAAGAGTGACTAAAAGCAGATCCTAGAGAAGAATAAAAACTAGGCAAATCTACAGCTCCCCACAAACTTCTTCCAGTTTCCAACTGGGATTTCATTAGCCAGAAGTACTCTCTTTTCCCATGTTTATTTGATTAGATCATTCATCCTTAGGACAGTCCTGTTAGGCTGCTACCAAATTATGCAGATGACTGAGCTGACTGAATATCTGAAGATACTCAAATGGATGTAATTAAGCCACAGGAATTTAAAAACCCATGAAAACTCCAAAGTGACATATATCTTTTAGGTTCACTCACTACCAGAAACCATGACTCTGTTCAATTGGAAATCTTTTTTTCTGATCTCCCTTTATTAGCTGGGCTGATCCTTCAGCAACAAGAAAACTCTGCAAGGGCAAAAGTCAAGCTTAAAATATGAATGTTCTTGACCACTGAAATTTGTACATTCCTATTGCTAATGCAGATTGTTTAAACTATGCCTCATTTGCTTTTTAATCAAAGTATTAGAGCTGACATTTATAATAGTCTAGCAAAGGTTGACAGAAATGGTCTTATACTTCAGTGCAGTTCTGAGTTCTAAACTGACCTACATTTCTCAGAAAGTTTTAGCTTTAATATGCTGTAAATTACTGTAGATACTTTATTCTACTACAAAATGTGAAAGTGATGCCTCTGCTTACTTGATATTGAAGGCACACTCCCTTTCTCCAAAGCAAACAAGCCCTACTTTCTGAAATACTTTTGGGTTATATATGTTAGCCACTCAGCCCTGTTTCATATCAGTCTGTCATCCATCATATAAAACATGGGCTACAAAAGGTTTTTGACTGTGTCTTTTTTGTTCTTTCAGCTGTTGGATGGCATGGGAGCCTAGCCTGGGTGCTTTCTATGGGCCAGTAGCATTCATTGTGCTAGTCACGTGCATCTACTTTCTCTGCACTTACGTGCAGCTGAAGCGCCATCCTGAACGCAAGTACGAGTTGAAGGAAAGGACAGAAGATCCACAGAGAATGCCAAGCACTGAGGCAAGCCACAGTCATATCACAGACCCCGTGTCCGTTCCCCAGGCAACTTGCTCCTTAATTTCTTCTTCCTTATTGGAAAATGAGCATTCATTTAAGGCTCAGCTTCGAGCCGCAGCATTCACTTTGTTCCTGTTTATGGCCACGTGGACCTTTGGAGCACTTGCAGTTTCTCAAGGTCATTTCTTGGATATGATATTTAGCTGTCTTTATGGAGCATTCTGTGTGACCTTGGGGCTTTTCATCCTGATCCATCACTGTGCAAAGCGAGATGATGTGTGGCATTGCTGGTGGTCCTGCTGCCCATCTAGAAGAAACACGTACTCTGTCCAAGTCAATGTGCGCCCAAAAGTCAATGTCAATGGTGACACTCAAGTTCATGCACCTTGTCTTCAGGAATCACCGTGTCCCAACAAATCAGCCGTGTTTAATCACCCTGCCGCCAGCCACTGCAAGCTAACTAATCTACAAGCAGTTCAAAATCACGTTAACTGCCTTTCACCTGTGACGCCATGCTGTGCAAAAATGCACTGTGATCAGCTGCTTGACGACGAAGCTCATATTCACGTCCACAATGAGGGAACCTTCAGATCCAATATGCACATTCATAGATGTCTGAAAGGCAGAACTAAGCCACGTTATTTTAGCCGGCATAGGTCTGCAGGTGAGAGAGAGTACGCCTATCACATTCCTTCCAGCATTGATGGCAGCATCCACAGCTCACACACAGACAGTCCCCACAGCACACACGACGGCCAGTCGGGTCACCGACGGGCCTGCTGTGCGAAGAGCGATCCGTACCCTACTGTCAACCAGCCGGAAAGCAGCGACGCAAGTACTGTCATATACAGTTGTGCTAAAATGCCAGAGAGTGACACTGCGCACCACACAGCTCATTTTGAAATGCACCCACGGACACAGTCATTGCCGTTTAGCACGACGAGTCACAACGGCATCCTCAAGGGAAACGTGCACGAAGCCATGATATACAGCTCAGACAGTACAGGAAATATCAAAACTGGCCCTTGGAAAAATGAAACTACTGTGTAGTTCCCAGGTCCTCATGTTGTCTTTGGTTCCACCTAAATCATCGTAGAAAGGCTTTGTTTTGCTTCTAAACTAAATAAGATGACATATTTGTGTAGCACATCAAAAAACTGTACAGCTTTTCCATCTTTATTTCCTTTTCCTTAATAAGGAGAGACTAAAAGAGAGATAAGTGATAGTGTTTAAAAGTGAAGTTATTTTTAAGAGTCATAAAATCTTTCTGGAAGGTAGTTAGAAAATGAGGTGTAGAGAACTGAATGCAAGAGGCAATATCCTTTTGTTATACAGAACTGTATTTCCTTAGAAATACATCATTTCATTCTTTTAACTTTTTATTCTGTAGTAACTTCAGACACTTTTTATAAACATATCAACATCCTAAAGTTCTACTTATTTATTTTTGTAGCAAAATATTACTGTGCCATGGATTTTAATCTGAAGTGACTATAGTAGAAATGCTAAACAGGATTTTATAAAATTACAGCTTTTTAGATCTACAAAAGTGATACTGCCTCTAAAGATCTTCTGTAGCATACGGCCTGTAAAATTGTGTAATGTACAGTCCCTGTTATGTCCCTTTTCTTGTTGGAGAGAAGTGCTAGGTAATATCTCTGTTACATCTATGGTGCTGTATTGGTTGTATTTTGCATGACATATGTCAGGATATTCCATTTGCTGTTTTCTAGTGTTACATGTGTTAAAAAAAGGACAAAAAAAAGTGTTGTACAAGGCTGTGAAAAACCCTATTGATATTAATCTAGAGCATTATAAATCCACAGGAAAACAATCACTCTGCACTAGTTTAAGTGGCACAATCCTTTGTATAAGGTTATATGATAGCTTTGATAAGGGTCCACTCTAATGTCTTTACAGAGCATGCACTACTCATTGTATGTGACACTGTGCAGTGTAATAGCAATCGTCTCAACAAATTTTACACTTCTTTGTAAAGTATGCCTTTGGAACAAATCTGTAAGCTGTTTCACGATAACCTTTCCACGTCAGTTAAGGTAGAGCAGTTTTATCATTAACTCTTTGAGGACTACAGTTATTTTCTTAAAAATAGCTTATTCTAATTCAGAGAGACAGTATATATGATATTGACTATTTAGTTACGTGATCAATGTAGTCCAGAGTTGTCAGGAAAGAGAAAGTTCAGTCATTTTTCCA
This sequence comes from Tinamus guttatus, assembly GCF_059628265.1. Taxonomy (NCBI): domain Eukaryota; kingdom Metazoa; phylum Chordata; class Aves; order Tinamiformes; family Tinamidae; genus Tinamus; species Tinamus guttatus. Next base: position 7,823,016 of record NW_028288848.1, read on the forward strand.
AAAACACAACTTCTTAGATTCCCTTTATAAATTTCACCACTTACTATGTGAAAACCCATTTCCTCTCCTAGGAAATTTCAGTTGTCTTCATCCTTTAATGCAAATTTGACCTTCCGAAGCAGTTCTTTCCATTCAGGATTTCTGCTGAATTGTAGGGCATTCGAGGGTCAGTAACGTTCTCTATTAACAAGGCTCTTGGCAAGAAATTTTTTCATGTTTCCGTGAACATCTGGACACAAAGCATCAACTCACAGTACAGTACTGAATCATATGAAATGAAACTACTTTTTTTTCAAATAGGAAGGGTGCAGAATAATAATGGATCACATAAAGAGAATAGGAGCACAGTGCTGAGAGAAAAATGTCTAGTGTAAAGTGAGCAGTGCATCCATAAATAAGAGAAAAAGCACAATTTTGTACGGCCACATGAGAAAGTTTATTGTGATGTCTTAATGCAGGCTTATGTAATTGTTATATTGCTGAAGAGCGCAGAGGAAATAGGAGAAATCCCTTGAGAGATCATCAACCTGTGATGCTCTGTGTATATTTTGCAGAAATCCTTGCAGATTTCAACTCTTTATTTTTCTCTTATAAGCAGTTTATTAGACTCTACCTTATTTTTTTTTAATATGTAGGGATGCATCTCCTACCAGTGTATATAAAGATGACAATTATAATTGTTAGAATGTTACAAAAACATGTAAGTCAGATGAATGTGTTCTGCACTGTTGCAGGTGGAAATTAGTACTCAAAGGGTTAATGCTCAGTATCTGAGTGCAAGAAATCTTTTTTTTCTGTATTTTTGTAAATTTGAAATATATATTGTAAACTCTAGCAGTGCAATGTATCCATCTCAGATTGTGTGTTTTTAAAAGGTGAGCCAGAAGAATGCACTAGGTGGTTGTCAAGTTTAAGCCAATATACAATAGTTTCATGGCTGCTTCTTTAGTTAATGCAAAAAAAAGGAAACGTCTGAGCTTTATTATGTATATGCTGTATACGCTTGAACTGTCACTAAACTAAAATACAGTATTTTTCTTTGTTTGCATAATGAAATATTTTCTGTTTAATAATTATTTTCTGTTTAATATTACTTTATCTCATTCCACATAGACAGTGAGCCCTAAAGAAAGCATAAACATAATGTGAAATACCACTTCTCTGTGTCTCAGCACTATATATGTATATTCTGTAATAGCAAAATCCTAGGAGGTCTGTAGACCATTATGCAAAATACTCCACACAGCCAAGTGAAATACTCTGCAAGAACCCACTCAGTGAACCGCTTTATTCTGCTTGTGTTTCAATCACCTCTGTTGTTTTGTCTGAGGCTCATTTGATCTTCATAATGGCTTACAAAGAAGTAAATAGGTGCTGCTTTCCACAGAATAACTTATGTGATAAAACTCTCTGGAATTTAAACATAAAATATTAAAACATTTTTTCTTATTGCATTAAAAAATAATTTAGTGAATACTTCTTGGCTAATTTGGAAAAGATGTGTTATGCAATAATCTGTTTGCATATTATTTTTTCAGAAAATATACCATATAACTACAAAGTAGGAGAACATGATATTAAATAAATATAAAAATGTTTTGTAACATCAAATTTGACCAAAATGCTTTTTGTGCTTTGGACTTTTTTTTCTCCTTAAGATAAATGAGATAATTTCAATGTTTTGGGAGTTCGGCTTTGTTTTGTTGTGGGATTTTGGTCAATTATAGCCAGTGAATCATTACTACTTTACCTGATTTCCTTTCCTATAAAAATAAAGTCAATGTAATAACTGCAATACAAGAGAGATATTGTCCTAGTAAATTCCTTGTGGACATGCACATTACATGCTTCAGCATCAACATTACATTTAGTAATTAATGGATGACATAAATATGACTGAACAGATTTTTACTGTTCACTTTTTGGTCTGAGATCAAGCATAAGAAATTTCATCCAAAAAGATAATTTCTGCAGAAAGGTTCAATCAACAGAAATCTGAAGGACTGTTAATGTTATTGGGTGAAAATATGCTCTGATGATGCACTGTTCTCACCTGCATTTACAAATCCCAGTTCTCGCAATCAAATTTCAGATTTTCTAAGTGATTTAAAATGAAAATTTTTAAGTCACCAGGGCTGTTTTACAAGAATTCCTACCTGTCATGGTATAAAGAATTTTAATGTCATTATGACCCATATATTTTAGCTCATTCTGCCTGATCACACGTGTTATTCCCAGGATGGCTTTTGGTTGTGTCTGCCCTAGTACGAATGAGCAGTCCCTGGGTGGCCATGAACCTGTGTCCTCCTTTGCTGCCTTCAGTCACCCTGGGGATTGCCCTTTGGAAAGCTCGCCGAGGCAGCTTGCGCCGTGGCTGTAAAGTGTCTTTTCTCCCTCACAAAGTGTTTTTTCTCCTAGCAAAGTCTATGCTTTGAGCAGAGTCAGGACCACTTTCAACAGACAGCACAGGCAATTGTAGCTTTGCAATTTTGGGCAAATTCCACTTGGACACTAAGGGCTGCAGGCAGTTTGACTAACAGTATCACTCCTGCTCCCTCCGGCTCTCTGCCAGAGCTACCAGCCCAATCACCAGAACATCTGCCAAATCCAGACAAATCCAGGAAAAACCTGTCACTGTACCTAAAATGTCTGGTTAGCTGAAATGAGAGTGAAACAGCACAAGGGATTTGATGACCAAAAAGGCTCAAGTCAGAAGAAACATTTGCAGATGTTCTGTCACAAAATTGCTTCAGGTTCATCATGCCTTGATCTGTCTCACTGTTTAGCGCATAAGAGTCTAAGCATCTTGGATGCCCTGGAGGTTTGAAGTTGCTCTGGGGCATGTGTTGTTAAAGCTACAAAGTTAACTTTGACTCCACCGATTTGGAGATGCCTTCCTCCCTAAATTAGATTCTGGGATGAACTACATGGTTTTTTTTTACAATGAAGAGATTGTATGACACAGGATGCTTTTCCACTTGACTACTTGAAAATGAAGGTGTCATCAGAAATGAGACAGTTCCCTTTATATACCTATGAAGGTATAAGGACTTCACCACCTTTGTTCTCAAAACATAAATTCACGTTCCTATACCAGCAACCTCCAGTTCATAGAGAAGCCGCAGAAGGCATTAACGAATCAGGATCCATCAGATGGGTTTAAAGGCTAATCTGGTTTAGTCAAATAATTTTCATGGTAACTGAGAGCTCTGGTAGCTCTTACTCACTGGGCCAAACTCACAGAGAAGAGGATGGGTGTTGTTTGATTGTGGGTTTGGGGTTTTTTTCTGTTTTGCCAGAAGTTGAAAGCCCCACTGATCAATTTTCAACTTGCTATTAATGGGATAAGAAGAAAACTTCTACAGATCATCCTGACTATACAAACCATAACTTTTGAGTCCCTAGTACTAGCTCTATAAGGACCCCTGCTCCCCATCCTACCTGCCTCGTATTTACATTTGTCAAGACCCAACCAAGCAAGCATAAGTGAAGTCAGGACAGTCTCACTTAGCTTGCTTCTTTGCAAAGACATTTGAGATATGGTTTGCAAGCTCTAGATCCAATCAGCCTCAGATAATACCCTGTCTTAAGGTGTGCAGCTGGCGATGCCTGAGAGGCAAGGGTTTTTTAGGAATATGATGTCTCTATGCCCTGTAAGTATCACTATCTCCTTAACATTTTGGTCTATTTAAACTCTGAGATGCCTTGCAGCCTGAACAACCGAAAGACTGACTGCTTTAGCTGTTGTGGTGCAATATAGAGTGACATTGAACACTGTGACCAATGATTTTGTTCCTTCATTTCCCAGACATACCTCAAGAAAGCGGCAAGAGCTTGTCTGTGAGGTTAGGGAAGAACTGTGGGAGAAAGCAATGAAATCCAGTCTGGTTTTCACATTATTCATATTATCGTCACAGCACTGCCTTTTGTTAGCCCATTTGTTAACTGAGCTATAAGCAGCTACAGTCACTTATTCCCCGATTCTTTCCATTGAGAGGCCTTGTTCTCCACTAATCAGGGCATGGCTGAAAGTTGTCCATTTCGCTCAACTTATACCCATGGCAGTTACTGCCGTTGGATGGAAGGTTTTAAAGAGTTCAGCCAAAATGGCTGCAACATTTTCAGCAAAGAGGCTTGAGAAAAGAGAAAATCACTTTGAGGTATAAAGGCAACTGGCACTGACTTTTGCATCAGGACCCAGAGCAAGTGTTTGAAAACTAGGCAGGATGACTGTGGGGGAAGTAAAAAGGAACTTGCTGTTTCTATAAGGTAAGCAGTTTAGTACAGACCACTATTTTAGCAGGAAAATATATCCCAAGAGCCCACAGTAGGAAGTTTTCCCTCTTCTCAGGACACGCACCTGCCTTGACTAGACTGTTCTTCCTGATCACACACTGCTACCAAACACAGGGGCTCTGAGGGACCTCGCCTACAAATAATTGGTTTCAGGTGCCCTCAGATAGGCAGGGATAAAAGGTTGGGAGCTTTCCTTCTTATGGTCTCTGCTGAACTCTCCAGCTTCCCTCTTCTTAAGTGTTAAGGCACTATAGAAGAGGAGCATCCATACATTCAATTTGTACAAGGAGAGCTAAATGCTGCACTAAAGGACTTCAGAAAGAATGTTGAGCTTCTCACAGTGGCTTGACTTGGCTAGAACAAGCTGAGCAGTAGCTATAGATGGAGTTTGCAACAAGGTGGCTGGTAGGCTGACTTCAGGCTGGGAGAGGAAAGGAGGTTCCCAAAACTGAAAAGAAGAGCTGGTATGTAGGGAAGAAAGGGGGACAAAACTGGGAAAGGGTGGAGATAGGGTGGTTGAACTGAGGATGGAACAACTATATCCACAGTATTTCTAAGGTGGATGTGTAAGCCAATGTACTGGATTGCTCTCCAGTCCATAAATATCTGAAAACCTACCGGCAAAATGCCTATTCCTTTTTAATGTTGGCCCTCATAGAAAATGACAGCATATTAATGCTGTCAGCTATTCCATTAGCCTAAGTGTCAGAAATCTGTGTGATGAATCACAGATGCTGAAAGCAGTTGATTAACCAGATAGCTGCTTGTGTGGCACGTGATTGAATTGCTGTATTTTTAATGTGCTCTTTCAAAATCCTTGGAACTTTCACAAAAAAGACCACTGATTTCAAAAAGTAATAATAAAACTCAAAGTCAAACATGCTGGAGTTAGGATGTGTTAGAAATAAGGTTGCCTTTAGAGCTTCCATTTGGTTCTTGTATCTTTTGATACTGTTTTTAACTGCATGAGTACATGCTGTTTTCTAACACCTTGGTTTTGTTCCTGCATGTTCAATGTTCTCTAAATGTGTGTACCTCTAGAGTTACCTCTAGGCAGCTATTTCACTGTAAGCTTTTCTTAAAAGGCTGAACCCTTTGAATAACACTGGTAGGGCCTTTTTACTCTTCCCTGTCTTGAGTTCTAGAAAGGAAGTGGCTTAGAAAGCTTTCCTTTGAGCTTCTCCTGCTTTGGGAATATTTTCCAAAATATCTGTGCCGTTTTGGACCCACTCTAAGTGTGGGCCATCACCACAATTCTATAGGAGTGTTAGGAGGAGGCTGAGACCAGGAGATTCCCTGGCTCTCTGCAGCTGTAGCACAGTTTATAGGAAGCCTGTACCTTGGCTATAAGTTCCTGTTGATTGTGTAGCCTGCCTGTAAGTTCATCTTCTCTTACTTCAGAGGCTTTTCCAGGAAGCCTCTGACAGTGGAAGGCACCTGGGGCCACTGGGCACAGCACATCCAGTCCTTGCAAGCCAAGAGTTGGGTGGGCTTTGGCCCACACGGACTAGACCTCTCTGGCACTCCACCATGGCTCTCCCCAGCTAACAGCTGCCTAACTGTGAGGAGCTAGTTTGGGTTAAAACATGGGCTGTAATCCCAGTTTGCTAGAGGTCAGCCTGCCCTCAGCTCTACAGAGGTGCTTCCTTTTCTAACACTCGCATGACGCTGCTAACCCTGAGCGCGTTGCCCAACCTGGGAAGCCACAGGCAGCTGCATAACCAGCCCTTTGACAGCACAGCGTGGGGTCGGTCATCAGCATGCAGGGATAGTTCCCCTCTGTTGCTTGTATACAACCTCTTGAAGCTTTCCCTGCATCTGTATTTGAGGAGGAAAAAAGAGAGAGGAAGAGAGAGTTGAACCACCTTGTCTTTTATGGTGGTAGTTAGGTAAATAAATAGCTTAAGTGCTGTGTGGAGGAAAAAAAAAATACCTCAGCCATTTTGAGTTAGTACAGACATCTTCTAGCATTATAATAATGTTATATTCCACCTGACAGCACAGGAAAAAATGTGACACGTAACCAAGGACTATAGTACATGGAAAGCAACTACCCTTCCCCCCTGATGCTTTTCCCCTAGGTAAAAATAAACTGCGTGCAGTTGTACTGTGGCACTGTTGTTTTCTGTACCCTCTGTACATTAGTGAACTATTTTAGACCAGGGACACATGTAAAGTGGATATGCAATTAAAGTCTTGTAATACTGAACTACAAAGAGGGAAAGTGAGGTTGTGGGGTTTGTTTCTTTGTTTTTTGTTGTTGTTGGAGTTTTTTCCCTTTCTAAACACAGAAAGCCTAAGCATCAAGATTATGCTGAAGTGCTTTTTTTCTTCAGTAGGTATGTAATGTGGAACCACAGAGCTGCATAAGAGAGCACTGCATTAAAATAAAATCAAAAAAAAAGTAACCACAGAAAATGAGAGAAAAAATCCTCCTGCTGTCAGTGATTCAGAATTTTACCTGTATGGAAATGACTCCAGATTGCACAATCAACTTCATTAGCCCTTTCATCTTCTTGGGATGATATTAAGGTTAGACTTACTTAACAAAACCAGGAAGATCAGCCCATGTGGAATATGCCAATCAAATTCAGAACGACTTGAGCGTTTTTTTTTTTTTTTTTTTTTTTTTTTTATAAGTGGCTTATGTAGTTCATTGTAGATTGATGCAGGGGAAGTGCTGATAGAGACAAAACACACAGGATATGATTTCAAAGGCCCTCGAGCTGGAGGATGAAAATTCTTTAGTAGAATTCCTTTTACTTAGATGAAGTAAAAATATCTTATGTAGTGTATAAGGAGGTTTGAATTTAAATCCATGAGAGTATGAAAGAGGCCAACAAAGCAGCATTTTGAACAGCTCAGCTCAGGCTCCTTCCTTGTGTAACCAGTGCAATACACAAGGCAATGTTTAATTTATTCAGTTGTCAGACAAACTTTTTTCACTTTAGAATAATAAATTGCAGAGTTTAAAATTACAAGAGGAGCGTTTCCATCCATTTCCATGGGCGGTAGATTGAATGTACAGTCAAAAAAAGGCCCTGAATGTTGTTCAGAAGCTAACCCAAAACTAGAAAACTGCAAATACCGTTAAAAGGAAGCTTCCACTTACAGGATGGCATTGCAGATGCTGCCACATGGACCAAGGAGGGAAGTGTAGGAGGAAACAAAGGGGAGATGGGACATAAGGGCAGGAGGGTGACAGGATGGCTGACCCAATGAGTGTAAGCACTAGTTAAAATAGGGTGAGCACATCAGTGTCCTCAACTATGCAGGACTATCAGTGTCCTGCATAGTTAAAGCAGTATGATGAGTGGAAATTAAGAGGACTTGTGTAGTTGAGTGATCATCTATTCTAGTGTTTGCTCAGAAAATGTTTCAAAAGGCTGGGCAACATTCAGACAAAAGCCTCAAAGTTGAGCTGAGAACTAGGAATTTGCTCCATAGTTCTGAACTAAAGGCATTTACTGTGTTGAGGCCATGGAAGACAAAGGTCAGGGGTAACTTGATTAGGGTCCACAGGTACCCACAGGGACTAGAGTTCTCATATTGAAACTTGTGATTTAGTGATTACAAGCTTAAGCCTGAGAGTAAGACTTGCATATTAATCTACAAAAGTAATTAACTTTGTAGCAGTTTAGCAAGTGATAGGGTAGCATGAAATTGTTGGAAGTGTTTATCTTCAGAAATATGTTTCACTTCAAACTTGTGTTTTTGACATTGGTGCTACATAAGAACTGCATGGTAAAATACTCAGGCCAAGATGCATTATGTTTGATGTTAATAGACTCTGCAGAGGTGAGGCAAAATGAAAAGAATGGTGCTGTGGTTGTCTTCAACTAGCCTATAATAAGCCTAGGAAATTGTCCTGCACCTAAACAACCCTGACTTTGGCCTTTATGGCATTATTCACTCCAAGTGAATAAGCCATTTTAATGTTTGTGATTCCAGGTTGTTTAGAAGCAAAGTCTTTATATTCTGCAGCATAATAAAAGTGTAAGGTACTTCTTGAAATGCAAAGCTCCTTTAAACTCTAACTTTAGAGACCCCATGGTACTTGCTTAAATAACATTCTTCACAATATGTCCTGTTACAGCCTCTATTAGCTCAATTTTTGCCTGCATCCTCTCCTCTGAATACCTAATGGCCAAACTTTTAGCTGTGTTAACAATTTAATGGTTCTAATGGACTCCACTGCAAACTTCCCCAGGTGTTGCCTATACTACAGTACATTGTTTATGAACCCTTGTTTTTCTCTCTGTGGCAAAATCTGAATTAATCCAAGAATTCACATTCTCTGTAACAGGGAAATTGAGTATATCTAAAGTTTCCCCAAATCATATATTATCCTCCAGATCTAGAACTTCAGCTCCCATAGCAGGTGTATTTACTTGGCCTTGGTGCAAAATGACTGAGCCTTTAGTCTTTAGGAACAGAAGTAAAGTAATTGTGGACGTCCTAATATACTGTCTATACATAGGCAGGTATTTTCTATGTAGAAATAGCCTTGATTTTTCCCTTGCTGTTTGTACATATTCCTAGTTTTTGTACCTGAGCATATGTGTGTTCCTGGGATGCATGTGGGGATCCTTCCTTTTTCTCTTTCCAGTTTTATGCCCACCCAGTGCTGCTTCTCTCATATGCCTGTATTTTGCTGCCTGGCCTTGGCTTGTGCAGTCAGTCACGTTGTCGTGTCCTCTTGGAAAACCCGCAGAGAGGCAGCGCTGACCTCGCTGCTTACCTGCCAGCCCAGGGGTCTCGTGCTGCCAGGGGAGCACGTGGTTCTGATCTGTGATGCTCTTTGCTGCCTCTTCCCTCTCCTTGCAGACCAGGGGAGGTAATTAGCGAAGTCTCCCCACATCTCCGTTTCACCTGCCCAGTGCAACATGCTGAGTCCTGTGATATAACTACCTGTGTCTTTTTTTGTTGTTGTTGTTTTTCGTGCAGGTTGCATAACTTCAGTTCTGAATATCTACAATGGCCCCTTTTGGTTCTTCCTTTCTGAAAATACATCTGTACAGCACAGGTCTATTTTGGCTCTGTGTTATGTATTAGAGAATATCTGCGTATGGGAGGGGTTGTTCTCTTGCTGACTGGTGGCAATATCATTGAGATAGTTTTACTTTCAGCGATTATTTTATTTCCCTGTAGCTGTTTGTATCTGAGTGCTGATCCATGACTATCAGACCTGAATCATGAATGTCCTCTCCTCACGCTCCCCAAAGCAGCAGTGTTGTGCAAATTTACTGGGAAATGCTACTTTATCTTCTTTTTCTTTTAAGGCATTTGCATGAGTTCTTCATTTTCACCTCCGAGTTGTCTCTTGCCATGTCTTGGGTTTATATTCTCCCTCACGCTTTACCCTGTGCAACTCTGAGACAGTGTCCAGATGGTCTGTGCCTGAAGTGAGTCCTTCTGGAAAGAGCCTCGTGATTGCCACTCACCAGAGGTTGGAGCTGCACTGAAAGGACTGAAGCAGAGAGGGTTTTTTTCCTTCCACTGACAATAGGAATTACATGGAGAATTCTATACATGCATGCACGTACATATATGCACACATATAAAAACTATAGAGAGCATTGGAGATAACACAGGGTCTGTTACACCTCCCCTCTTCATTTTGAGCAAGCAGCCCTTATTTTCAGAATACTTCTTATCTGAGGTTTACCACTATCTGCAGTTTTTTTACTGGTTTTAAGTGGAACCTACAATTTTCTAGGTATTCAACTCTGCAGAAAAGGAATGAACTATATTTTAGCTTTAAGGCTCAAGCTTTTTCACTGTCTAGGCGGGTGGCTCTAACTGCTACTTGGTTTATATCATAACTACCTCCTCAGAGCTGTGGGTAGAGAAATGGGAATGGAAGAGAACAAGGCTCCTAATGGTGATGTTTCAACTTAAATTTTGCGCTAGCTGGACAAAATTGGACCCAGTTTTTTATGTATACCAGAAATGTGTTGGTAACTTTAAATCCTTTCCAACATGGACATTCATTTGGCATGGAAATTCTCAAGTAAAGAATACTATTATGCAATATTCCTAGTGAACTGAAGCCACATAGTTCAAATTTAAACAGTTTCAAATTAATTTTAGTTACCAAAAAAAAAAAAAACCTCCCATAAGCCATAAGATACTGCCTAGTTTCTCCAGTTAAGAGTTAAATGAGTCAGCCTATGGTCTATCTAGTTATAACAATTAGAGGCAGAAATCATTAATAATTTAATTTGATTATAACAACTCTTTTAACTGTGGCTCGTGTAGAAGATTGCAAATATGAAATGCTTGCAAAATCGTTATTAAGAAGATCATTCAAGACAAATAAAGGCTGAAAAAAGATGTTATTATCTCTTAAAGAACTTATTTAATTATTTTAAAGTCATACATTAATTAAGGTGTTTATTTATTAATCTCTGGAAAATGAATTCTGTCCTCAGAATAAGTGCTGTGGTGTTCTCAAGCAAGTGCTGTGTCTCTCATATAGAAGTGAGGTCAAATTGCTCAACCTTAACTTAAGAGTTGGCCGTAATAACTTGAGGGATGCTAACAATTAAATAACTCAACAATTTCCCTATGCCTCTAGGATGCTTAGTGGCTCTAACATTTCTCTGTTTTGAAATCTTGCTGTTGGCATGGTTTATCTTGCTGTTGGCATTTACTAGTCATTGTCTGCTACTTTATCTCTTGCTGACCCTAATTTGCCCATCTGTAATTAAAGCTGGATGGAGACAGAATTGCATCTACGGCTGCAGTTCTACGCCAGCTATAGTGAAAAAAATGAAGTTGAAGCACTCATATTTGTAGTATGGGTCCTCTAGAGGATACCTTCTCCTGAAATGAGGTGACTTACTACTTCCTATCCCTCCTCTTGCTGTCTCTTTAAATGTGGGAAGTAACCTCACAAATGTTCTTACACGTCCGTAGCGCTCTCTGAAATATCTGTGTGGGTCAGAATTTTAGCTATTAGTCCAGCAAGTGTAAAAATCAATTATTTTATTCTTTACCGCTGTCTGCATCATATTTCCCTTCTTATCCCTGTTTTTGGGGTCACCCATATATAACTTCCACTGAGCACCTTATACTCAAGCAGAGAATAAACCCTAGTAGTATTTAAAGAGAAGTGTTTGGGGTGCATTTTTGCTAGAAAGCAGAATTCACCCCCACTGAAATGTAATTTTTGGCATACATGCAACATTGTAAATAGATTAGAAGTGTGCATGGGGAATAGGTGCTTTTGATTAGCCATAAATGCAGAACCCCAGCAAGAGAATCCACTCTTTTTTTCAGAGTAGCTTTTCTGTCCTTGCAGGTTCCTTCCAGCCAAAAGCCATACATTGCCTTCAGTGCTGCAGTGCCCAGGGAAAGATGACAATCCTGTCTCTTCAGCAAAAATACAGCAATCTCACTGCAGAAAAGAAAATACAAGCCATGGCTTTGCAACAGCAAGTTACAGAGCTGCCTGGAAGGACACAGGCTCAGGAGAAGTGACCCCAGGTTCTGCAGTAAGCCTTTTTTTTTTTTTTGGTACAGTCTGTAAGAACTATTACTGCACCAGCTGGAGCAGACTTCAATTTCACAGGGGAAGTAAAACATTGGGTAAGAGAATGATCTGAATCACTCTGCTGCTGTGCTGTGGCATGAAGATTAGCACTTGTTCTTTGCCACCTTGCTCCCTATTGCAGACAAAATCTTGCACTGTACCCAAGGAGGGAGGGCTATCTGCAGCAGAAGCCTTTTCAGATGTTGTCTCCCTGCCAGGTGATAGTCAGGACCCTTCTCCAGGACCTGTGTTAGGAAGGCACTAACTGCAGGTTCTGCACTGAGTGCGTCAGTGTTTTAGGCAGGTGGCTCTGGCTTTAATAAATTGCCCTTTGCAGCAGGTAGGCGCTGTCTTCTTGTGCACATCCATGCTCTGGTCTTAGAGGTGTTGGCAGGTAAAGGTGCTGCTGGCCCTTCTCTGATGCCACCGTCCACTTCTGATGACCTACATGGCTCTGGTCAGACAGCAGTAAGAAAAATATTGCCTTGTTTGACCCTTCTGTTTGTTCTCCTTACTAACAGAGCTTTCTAGAAGAATTTAGACAAACATTTGAACATGGAAGTCTGGTGACGCCAGTTTAAATTTCCTAAATATATAGCTGTCACTGATTTACAGGTGATAGATGCAGCATCTGTAGAGGCCAGAAAAAGTCTCTCTGGAAAAGAGCAGTCCTGTATTTGTGAAATTCAGGCCTAGAATAAAAGATTAAAGCCTCTGTCTTGATTGCGGCCGTTAGAGCTCCTTTCAAATGCAAAAAGTCAGGGGCCTAATACAATTCACCTTTTCAGCCTGCTGGAGTTGGAATGAAGAGATTTTCTCTGAATACCCAGCTGAAACAGGTCCTGTTAGCTGCCAAGTGCATTTATTGCACCTGCAATTATCAGAGTAATTGACGAGATCTATTTTTCCCACATTAGACCAAAAATGAAACATTTATTTTGACACACTGGGCTATCGCCATCTGTGCCCCAGCATCCAAACGTTTTTTTCAATGTTCTATTTCAGCTGTTCCAGTTGGCCTCAAAAGAGCTTAAAATCTGGCAAAAATAGCACCAATGTTTAGCTGTGCACAGAAGGTAGTATTTATATGTCAGTAGCACATCGTTCACTTTTTAGGTCTCCAACAGCTGTATATGGTGACATGATCCCTTACACATGCTAGTTTTCATGAAATATGTCACATGGCTATTAAGTGCAGAGCTGATATTCAGCAAAACATTTATTCTTTTCACATATATGGAAGGACTATGCAGTCTTTCTGTATTCCATAGAGCCGCTGTATGGAATCTCAGCATAAACCAGATTCTATATCATTTCATGCAAAGTAATGATGCTTCTTTTCTGGCATTTGGAGAAGAAAAAAAAAATGGAGGAGGATTCTGTTAATCTGAGTCTATTCTTCAAATATTCGGTCAAGAGTTTCATTTAAATCTTTTTGTATGGAAGCATATGGTATGTAATACCGATAATAATCTCCCTGAGGCGAGAACTAGGACTTGGCTCTCAGATGACCTGATTTGGAAGGAGGCAATAAGATTATTAAATTGAGGCGCAGCTGATAGCAGTGCCCAGGGACACCCCTGGCTTCATCACAGTCTGTGTGATGGAAGGTCACCTGACTTCGGTGTCTGCAAAGAAAGGCAGAGAAGGCCTGAGAGTGTGTCCTTTTGCTGTCAGTCTTTTCTTTCAAAATACCTTAGAATAGATTAATTTATAATTTTTTACAAGAGAGTACTGGCACAGGAGTTTTTTTTTCTAAATCTAGTTGTAACAGTCATTAAGGAAAACTACAAAAGTTAATCTGGTGCTAACAATTAGAGGAATGTGAGTAATCTCAGAAATATCAGCAAGATGACAGAAATACAAACTTCTGACTTTTTCATCTCAAGCACATTTCAGATAAACTCTTCCAATTCATAAGCAGCAAATGCCAGGTGCATCAATTAGGCACATTGCTTGGAAGTTAGAGAAAAAAAAATGTCTTCAGGCAGATTTTTAGGCAAACTGCACACGTCATTCTCCTGAACAAATTGTGAAAGTTTATCCTGGGTTGTTGATACTGAAATGAAAAACACTTTAGAAATAAATGTCTTTCAGTTCAAGCTCACCTTATTCTTTTTGGATAGCAGTTTGAGGGGAAAACAGGTTTGTAGCAGTCTCTGATTTGCCCACATAGAGTGGTGGCTTAAGCACAGACACACTATCGAGCGTGTTCCACATTCCCATCTCCTCAACAGCCAATGCGCAAGCATCTTGTTCCAGTTTAAAAAAAAAAAAAAAAAAAAAGGGAAGAAAAGTTTAAGCATTAATCAAAGAAGTTTAATAGACAGGAATATATTCTCCTTTCCTCCCTGGATAAAATAGCAGTATTAAGAATCAAATCAAGGATGTATTGCTTAGCTGGAAGCTGAAAGCCATAACAGGGCGTCTTGGAGAGGAGAAAAAAAAAAAAAAAAAAAAAAAGCTTATAAGACCCAGTTCGTGAATGCATATCAGCAAAAGTCCTAAATGAAATCCCATTCCCATCCCTATTCTTCATATTCATGAAGTCTGTGTACATTCCTGTTATTCCACAGGACATTTTCCTAAGGTTCAATGTCATTTAGGCACCCTGGGGTTAAGAGAAGTGAGTACAGAAGGTTATTTCTGAGATTGTCTGAAAGTCTGAGAATTCACTTTGATTATTCACAGATGAATCAGCATGTCGTCATCTCTGTAGGTCTAGACGTAAGAAAGGTATAATATCCAACCCCATGTGAATCACGACTGCAATGAAAGCCTTTATCTGAGCAATAGCAAAGCGCATTCAACTCTGGAATCAGATGCAGACTCACAAGCAGTCAAGCAAGAGCAGCTCAGCTAAAGCTCTGGGGAAAAAAAAAAATAAATCCCGTCCTGAAATACTGTGAAATATAAATAACAGAACTGGTTTGCGTTACATAAGCATATGCTGAATGATACATGAAAAATTATATCCTTTAAAAGCAGAATTATCCATTTTCCCAAGATGAAGCTGTTTATGGTGGTTTAAGACCCTTCTTGTTCTTTGCAGCTCTGGTATACCTGCAAACACTCTTTGCTTACTAATATTCTTTGAATCAGTGTCATCAAAAGAAAGGTTCGTGGTCATCCAGCTATATTTATTTAGTCAGGAGCTTCAATATTTTCCTTTCTCAGTAAACTTCATCTGATATTATATATGTAAAAGCTAAAAGCTCACTAGGGATTGTAGAGCAATGCAATTTTTATGGGCAAGCTCAGATGTTATCTAAAACTTACTTGTTAACAATTCTTTTGGGTTCTTCAGGGCAACTGGTGCACATAAAAAGAAATTTTCACAGGAATCTGCAGACTTTGCAAGCCCACCCAGTCTTTTTCAGTGGAAAACAACGTTTCTGTCTTATAGGATTTCCTGCAGTGTTGCCTGCCCTACAATTTTTGGTCAGATTAATATCCAAGTTGCAGTATTTTCTTCAGTGAAGCCAATAGTTTTAACAATGTGGGTAAAGTACAGGATACAGGGCTAACACATACAGGAAAAGCTCCTATTATTTTAGCTGATATTGCAGTATAACCCCACTTGGCTTCTCTCTTTCTCCTGAAAAAAATCTCAAGTAGCTTACATGAGGTCTGTGTCTTAAACCTTTTAGATATGATTTATTTAGCTATGTATGGAAAGTTATGAAAATTGTTTTGTATATAAGATAAAAACATATTGCATCTGTGAGAGCTGCCAGTAAAAACAACTGGTGCCCCTAAAGAGCCGGGCATCATCAGTTGGCTGATGCAGGCTGCCTATCCAGAGGAAATTGATGTACGTGATACTATCTGCCCTAGCTGGTCCACATCATGATGGGACATATGAAGTAGATATACGAGGAGAGAATATGTACAGAGAGAGTTTAGTACTGACTAATATAGTCATAGTAAATGATAGTCACATGGATATTATTAACATTTTCATGAAAACAGAGATGAGAGATTATCTGGAGAGGGACCAATTACAAATGACCCTGCACACACATGCATAATTAACAGAATTCAAGAAGCAGCAATGATCATTCTTTTAACACAGCGTAAGTCTGCCTAGAGTGAGGTGAACACATCAGAAAAACTCAGCATGAATTTTTTAAAAATCTTTGACTAGTTTGGCTTTGGGGAGCTTGTCAGATTATTAACACTACTTTAACTAATTTCAATTTTGTTTAATGTGATTTTTTTTTCCATGAAGCTCTTTGAAAAAATGTTGTTTATGCAAATAAACTACATGGAAAATTGGTTTTAGAACTAAATGACAGTTGACAGACTAGATGGTAATAGCCAATTGGGAACTCCTAAAGCATGATTTGTTTACTCAGTGGTACAAATTGAATAGCTTTGATTATTAGGGACAGTAAATATTTTAAAAGTGGCTATTTTAATTAACAAATTTCTATGGCTGGATTTCAGCCCCCACTAAGACTGTTTTGTGCTGCCCCAGTGACAGCAAAAATAGGCCTAATCCTTATTTCAGTGCTTGCTTTACTAAGTAGTTCAGAAGAGCTGGAATAATGAAGGTTGAATTTGTCCCATTCATTTTCTATCAAAACAATATTTCTTGCTTCACTGTTTGCACAAAGAATAAATCCTTCCATTTTCTATCCTCTCTGTCAGCCCCAACTTCTTTACTTGCCTTCATCTGACTCCATAATTCTTCTCTTCTGCCTGGCATGCAAATCCAGCAAGTAATCTAAATAGTCTCTTCCCCCACCCAAGCCTCGAACCAAACCCCAGGTTCAGAAGTATTTATGTATTTATTTTAAGAATTTTTTGCTTCATTTGGATTCCAAGGTGTTGATATAGGTATCTCTTGGAGTTCTGTGGAGCCAAACTAATCTCTATAGCCTAACATATCTTTTAAGTAACTCTGTAACTTTCTTATGTTCAAATGAACAAATACAGATGCCATCTAGAGAGGAAAAAAAGTCTGTTATGCATGTTACCATTTTCCTGGCACTGCAAGATGTGGCCTACTGGCAACAAAATAAAATATCACCTTATCTTCAAATGATATGATATGGGCCTCATGTTCTTGGGCTTACTGCCCTGCCAAACCTGCATCATGCCCCCCCACAGCAGGGGATGATGGAAACCAGTCCCAGAGCCCTTAGACCCCAAGCACAGCATGTAAACTCACCGAGGGGACACAGCAGGCTTGTCCATCACATGAGAGAGGAAAACTTTTTTGAAATGATCAACCTCAAATTTCAAAATATACTTTTTACCCTCTTCCCTGCAGGTCTTTCCTCACCTGCACCCGTCTCAAATCTCTGCCTTCCTGGGAAGGGGATGGACATTTGCATCCTACTTAGTTTTGCTCAGAGAGCCCCAGCCCATCGTGCAGTGACACAGAAGGGCAGGAAAGTCCCTGCGAGGGAACCGTCATTTGAGGAATCTGAAAAAGGTTTATGCCAGTGACAACAGTAGTCAGGTGAGTTATGAACGAAATATCCCTAATCTAGCTAGGAAATCATATGGGGCTACAGAGAAACATCAGAAATATTAGTATAGGAATGAAAATCACCTGGACAGCTAAAGAAAGAAAGCTGAATTATGGTGCAGGATGTCAAACCAGGCGTTACAAGGATATTCCAGCTGTGGTAGAATAACAATTATAGGGCACAACACAACCATAAAGGATGCATATCATTCAGGAAATCTAAAAATTAAAGGCTGGTCAGAGAATACTGTATATTCACTATACACCAGACTGAAAGGAAAAAAAAAAAAAAGCGAAATGGATAAGTTTGTGTAAAAATTAAGGAAGAATCATAAAAGGATTTGGATAATGTTGGATGAATGCTTTAGTCCCCTAGACTTCAATTTGCATTGAATAGAGATCTTTAATATTATTAGAAAGGGAAAAGCTAGCATTAGGGGAGACACAGTGGCTTTGAGGGAGATACTGACCTTCCAGAAGCAGCCTGTAGAATAAATATTACTAATAATGTGAGAATGTAGGAATATCTCACTGTGGTAACTAAAAGATTCTTTTTCACTGAACAAATGGTATATTACAAAGCAAAGCATTTAGAGAGGAAACTAACTAATACAGGAAACTAAACTTAATTTTTGCAGGTTGTTCCTGAGCCATGCATGTGATAGGGGAGAAGAAAAAAAAAATTAAAGCTGGTGCTCAGATGTATCGAGTGAGCTAAGAAAATACCAGGCACAAGTTAATCACAGTGGATGACAGAGTGGACAGTTCTGGTTACATGTATTAAAGAGAAAAGTTATTCTGATAAGCATAAGCTTAATGGTAAACTGCTTTAGGATTCGAGAAGAAAAATACAGATTCATGATACATAAAAGCTATTTGAAGGCAGAATACTGTTTGATTAAAAATCAAGCCTGGCTTGTTTTAGAATAAAGAAACCAAGGCTGAAGGGTGACAGGGTAGGACCTTTTTTAGCATAAACAATAATGTTGGCATAGCTGGACCTAGCACAAGTAAATATAGTCTGAAGTTCCTTAATCACTAGAAGATTTAACTTCCAGACAACTTTCTTTACATAGCTAGACCAAAGTGAAGAGCACAGTGAAAAATAACTGTTGAAGATCAGAATTATAAAACATTGTGACCTGCAATTTGATTTGAGATGGTCACTTCGAGTGACCTTGGCATCCCAGACAGATGAGGTTGGTTTTATTCTTGGCATTGACTAGCAATAGAGATATTTTATCCTGAGATTTTGCATACTGCACAGACAGAGGTGCTATCTAAATTGGACATGAAGTAGATTTCATTTTTTTATTCCCTGTACCTACATATCTTGTCAGTAACTTTGAGTATTACTGTGCTATGCCACAGTGTATGCACTTGTAATAACTTAAGTCTTGGCAAGAACGTTTTTGGGAATATTTCTGAGTGGTTTTGGAAGGAAAATGAGAAAGAATTATTTGATTAAAAATAGACTTTTCCAAACGAAGTGGTCTTTTATCTGTATGATGTTACTATGGAGATACACTGAGAGCACAGAAAAGGCATTTGGTTAGATAGATGCATGCTCTTATATAGTAAAAGGGAGTTAAAATGGGTAAGCTTGTTGCCATAATGCTTTTGTAGAAATAACTAACCAAAATATGATTTAACTGCTGCTGTTTCCTTTTGAAGGTCGATAAATGAAAGCTGAACAGGTGTGAGTCTCACCATTTTGCACATCTAGTGCCTCTATCTGCAGATTCGAACAGGCCTCTCTGCTTTTTTGTTAGTATTGCTAAAGGTATCTTGGCCTTTCAAAATAGTTGTGAAAGATGAGATACTCTGGTGTAATTAACTTGCAAAAACTGAGACCAAAATGACCAGGTATTTGATAGTGTAACAGTATCTCTATCATCAAGAGTAAGAGCTAGCAGTCCTTGAAGTTTTGTGAAGCATTCTAGTACCTGTTAGCAATATAAACAATAACTCCGACTATAGTGCATGACAAGGTCTATAAACCTAATGCCTTTTTAGATTACAATAAAACCTTAATGGCCTCTGTCATTTGGAGACCTGCTTACGGAACTTTTTGTGTTGCAGACATAAACCTGATGGAGTGGGATATCAGCTATTCAAGATGTTTAAACTAATACTTGAGAAAACAACTTGAGTGAAATAATAACCAGTCTGGTGTTTCCCGGGACTCCACTGGTAGGCCTTTATCAAAATGCAAGTTCTTTGTTACCAAAGGCAACCTCATGTACTGTCCTCACTAAAACACTACCTGTTGGTGCCAGGCGTTGCCTGTGCGATGGTCCTGCTGCTGGGGCTCCGTCACCGGTAGCTACAGTGCTACAGAATTGCCTCTGTATTTATACTCTAGCCAACACCTTCTTTTCAAAACCCAGGGCTAAAAGGATCAGCTACAGCTGGCCAGAGACTCACAACATCAAATTGCACATTAGGAAATATCCAAAACTACATGAGCTAGTGGCTAGAGAGAAGTTATATCCTATTGAGTGTGACCTGTAAGCTATCAATTAAACTTGCCATCCCACAGCTGAAAATACTTTGCTGCATAGTGTGGGATTTTTTTTTTCAGTTACATGCAGTGGAAGCAGCAGACATGACTTCAAGAGTGTACGCAACATCTTATAAGGCCCTGGCTAAGCATTGCTTTATCTTGCTGTGCAGTAGAAAAATTTTGCAACTTTTGGAACTAAAGTCCTTATTCTGTCATTCACTAGGAATTTATTTGCCAAATAAAATTCAATTCAGGCTGTTCTGATAGCAAGCAGAAAAGATATGTCTCAGCTAAGTTGCCCCAGATGAGTCGTAAAATATAATTTAATATGCATATGCATCTGTTTCATGGAAAATATGGGAGGAGGAAAATTATGTGTGTTTTAAGGGTTCTTGAGTAGTGATCAGTTCAATGGTATTTTTAGTGAAAGATAAAGTTACAAAGAAGAACAATGAACAGTAATGGAATCAACATCTTTTCTTTCCCATGCCCTTCTTATTTCATGCCTAGTTCAATAGGCTGCTACTGTGAAAGAGTTCTCTTTATTTGATGCCTATGACATGCAGTTTTGTTTGTATTTATTTGCTTCCTGGAGCTGAATTCTGAATTGCAGAAGCAGTCCTGGCAGAACCTGGCTTTATTTTTGTTTCGAACTGCTAAGACCACTGTAATAATGCTGTCGTTTGCAGGAACGATGCAAAGAGACAATTGACTTTTATTTCTTGCCCTCGGACACTTGACCTGTTTGAGGATTGCAAAAGGCAGTGATCCTGCTATATCACATAGATCAGCATTTGCTGACCCCAGTGGTAGCTGTTACAGAGAACAACATGCTAAAGTATGCAATGTGGTGAGTGGAAGGCGGAAAAAAATTGTGCATCTCTTTCGAGATAGTGAGGAGTGAGCACTAGCTTGTTTTGTGCTTGGCATTATCCTACCTAGAGCTCTTCTCTTTGTTGCTTGTGTAACTTGGGTAGTCATATGAGTTAATACAGATGGACTGTGCTCCCTTGGAAGGGGCAGATGCCATTTCTGCCTTTGTCCTCTTTTCTCCTAGCAACACAGTGGGGAAAAGAAAATGCAATATTAAAGAGCGCAAGGCTGCAACAGCTAGCACAGAGCAAACCAGGCATTTTGTCTGTGCAGGGACTAATGTAGCTTCCCAGTAATGCACCAACCCAGTTAACCCTAGAGATTTGGGAATATTTGTGCACCGAAAGCCAACTGGTTTGTTGTAAGATGCTGAAAGGTCCCACTGACAGCCTTATGAAGGAAGCATGAAATCTCAACAAGAGGTTCCAGTACCCGGGTTTCTTGGGGCTTGTTGGCAGGGACAGGTGTAGCAACCAGGCTATGTCATTCCAAAAGTTGCTTGAATTTCATGAAAATTGCTGCACTACAGGAAACTGGCTTGTATACAGGAAAATCTCATTTCTAAATGCCGTCAGATCTTTTTCCACACTTAATCTTGACAGATCCTGATGCTGTGACAGACTGCACAAATTTGAATTAAATGGTTGGATTACTGTAGCTATGAAAATTGGGGTTCTCACCTGTTGGATTTTGTTATTTTTTAAGAAATTTCCTAGCAGCAGCAGCAGAGAATAATTTGTTGTACCCTCTCCCTCATCTTTCCCCAACACAGTCCTGACAGTTGTCAGCATTTATGTACAACTGTCAGGGTTGATAGCTTAAAGGGAGAAGAGAGAAATAGTGTTTATTTCACAAAAATAAAAACTTTTGATGATCATAAGTTTAATCTCTCTGAACTGTAAGTTTTTTCCCCACTCAAAAAAGTCAATCAATCTAAACTAGACAGGAAGAAAAGCAACTTGGTCATTAGTAAGTGAAAAGAAAGGACTTTTTTTCTTTTAAAAACAAAACCCCACCAACAAGCTTTAAGCTTTTTGAGTAACTGGTATAGTTCTAGGGTCTTTTCTCTGATATTATAAGTAAAGATTTCTGCAACTTTTCCTCAAAGGGTTCCTTTTCACAATATAAAATTTTGAACAAAACAGACATTTTTCTAACAAATATTTTTGGTTCCTATTAAGACTGCTCTAGTGCATACTATCCTCCCCCTTTTTAGAGATAAATATATTAAAAAATAAACCCATTTTTGATTTTCTTTTGCAGAGGCTAAGCAAATCTAGTTTGATAAGTTGTGTGTATATATATATATATGGTTTTGACATCATTACTTTGATTCTGTTTTTGTGAGATTCTTAACACATTTTTATGTTGTGCAAGACTGTACATCAGTCCATATCACTTTCATATTGTTGCTTCTGAATCAGAAAACTAATCCTCCTAAATTAGCACCTTGTATTTAGGGTCCATTTCAGCCTATTCTCAAGGCAATTTTAAGGAGAAGGGTACAGTACTTTTGTAATTTTTTATGGAAGCTATTTAAGTAAGTTAAACAACACTTTGGAGATGAGAAATTATATGGTCATTCATATGTCCACTCTGCATATGTCTGCACAGTGAATTGCAGTTTTGTACCTCAGGCAAAGCAAATTGCCTGCTTGTCCAGAGAGATTTCATTTGCATCCCACGGGCTTGGCAGAGCAACCTAATGTCTGCCTATGGCTGAGCATGTAGATGTGCACTAAACATGTCCTGGGACCTGCAGAATGGTGATCACTTATTTATGATGCTATTATAGATATAGCCAGAAGTTGAGAAAGGTGCTGTCAGGTTCATGCACCTGCCTTGCACATGACTCATCGTGTGCAGGCCGGGTAGTTCTACCTGCAAGTGAATATGTGCACGGCTTGCATGGGGACTTGTAGAAATCTCCCCAGCCCTTTTCAGGCAGGCTTGCAATTGTATGTGCAAGTAAGCCTTTATGTATGCCAGAGACAGCATGTTTTTAAAATGGCACAAATTACAGACTTCTTATTATTGCTTTCAAATTTAAATATGATCTTGATATTTGGTGCATTTTTTATTGACAATTCTATGATATTCAGATAGAAAAAGAAATCATTTTTTTTTTCCAAAATTGTAACTTGAGATTTAACTCGATCTTTGTTATGTCCTGTCAATATAATTCCTTTATGAGATTCCCCTTCCTCTCCCTGTGGAAATTACAGTACATTATAATCTATTTTTTAAATCTTTCTCAAGAAAATACTCCAATCTATTTTTTATGTTTTATCTGAGATATTATATTTTTGAATTCAGAAACTTTTTACATAAAAAAGCAATGTTTCAGTCCATTAGTTGTTCACTTTAGCCTGACCCAGCTTTAACTAGATTGCACATTGTGCTAATGAGATAGATGGGAAATGGCCTTCAGTAGAATGAGTGATTTGATGATCTCCACTAATTTACCATAGAACAATGACCACATTAAGGAGATGTATTTTTCTGGCTTAGAAAAGACTTCAGGCTACAAACTAATAAAAATAATAATAAAAAAGGAACAGCCTGCTATGCCTATTTGATATCCCTTGTCCAAATATGTTTCTGACACAAAGGCAATGAGTTCATTGCAAGTCCAAAGATGACTTAATGCACTGATTTACATTAAATGTACACATCTTGTATTTTTGTCTCTCTTTTGTCCAATCTTGTGCTTTCATTGTAGCAGAACATGCAGTTTAGATTTCATTTCAAACTATTGGCTGTAAAATTCATTTTAGAATTTTTCCTCTATTCGTCTGAAGAGTCTAATCTCTCTGATTCTACAGAAGAAAATTCTGCCTGGATCAATTATACTCTTTTTTTTTTTTTAATTTTCACCAGCTGTCAGATTAGATGAGATGGCCATGACTAAACTGCCAGTAGTTCCCTGTCAGAAAAGAAGTTGCGACTGCAATAGGAGCAGCCAGCACTCGGCGTGTGGAGAGGGCTCTCAGTGAGGCTCCTCTTTAGCAGGGAGCTCCCAGCAGGTTCCTGGTCATGTCTTCCCAAAGGAAGTGTCCCGCAGTGCGCTCAAGCTAAGCCCAGGACACCCCATCTTTGGAGGTCAGGAATGAGAGATAAGAAAGAGTCATACTGGGTCCTCTTGAATCTATATCCAGTGCCTTCAAAGACGTCACTTAAAAGAGCGCTGAAATAGCATCCTATGTGTTAAAACATAAAAGATTTCTGGTGGGAATTATTCACGGCCCAGGACATTATATTCAATGAAAAACGGCATGAGGTTGGAAAGAGCAGAGAATGCTGTGAGAGGGTATTTTAAGATCTCTATTATTAACTGGTCTGTATTTGATCATCAATTTGATCATTTTAAATTACATTTTCTGTGCAAGAATCATAAAATGGCTTCTAGGTCAAGCTAATCAGAAGAGTTAAAAACAACTTGTGGCTGTCCCTCAGGCGCTCATTAACCCACAAAAAAGAAGAAACCTTTTACTTCTTACTGTGTTTCATTTAATTTCTGCTCAAGCAACTAGCATATTTCAATTTTTCTGGGTTGTTACTAGGAAAAGAAAAAGCTGAGTTATTAAATATAGAGACATTTGTTGTCATAGTCATGCTTTTTAATGTTTTTTTTTTTAATATCTAAGATGGTGCTTCCTTGTGCTGCCTCACCTCCAGGACTCAAGCAGTATAGAAAGAGCCCCAGTGCCAAAATTCACTAACATTTTGGCCCCTAGCATCACCCTGCTTTCTAAGCCAGAGTGTCTGTATAGAATCAGCATGGTCAGAAAAGCTATTCCTGCCTAGTTCTCTCCACTGACTATAAAGGCAGCCTGGACAACTGGCTTCTGCTCCATGCCCAACTTTCAACTAAAGCAGATGAGATGAATCCTACCTTTAACCAGGAAGTGCCTTAACTGCATTTAGTGACTCCTTTCACTCACTGCTCAGCACCAGGCTGTTTAATCTGCATAGGCTTAACCTCTGCAGAAGACCAGTGAAATAGGATCATTGCATAACCAAGAAAAAGGAGGGAAAAAAAAAAAGGGAAAGGAGAAAACGAAAAAGAGAGCTTCAGTAACAACATTCCTTAAAACAAGGGTCTTCAAAGATAATAACAGATACTGGGTTTTTTTTTCAATTCAGCATGAATTTCCTCATCCCTTTGCATTTCTATTGATTATTCACAGTTTCAAAGTCACAGCTGGACCCATCAAAATGGGTTTCTGGGACCTCATTTTCCTTCTCTTTTCCTTTCAATATTAAATAAATAGCTGTGTTGCTCTTGTTCAGCCTGGGTTCACAGACTCCACAAGCTCATCTGCAGGCTTGACTATGGCTCAGGGGACTATTCAAAGCCTGCATGTTTGCTGTTTGGAAGCACATTGTTTGGGTTTTATTCATTAGGAAACAGTGTCCACACGTGCTCACTGGAGCTGCCTGTACTGCTGGCATGTGTATGCATCACTGTGTTCTTGTCTTGCGGTTCTTATATTCTTGTTCTCGTGGACCATTCATGTTAAATCTAGATCCTTTTGCAATGCTTTCTTATCACGTGCCTAGTAGTTTCTTTTTCTGTGTTATCAATTTAAATCTTTAAAGGAAGACAAGCAAATTCTCCCTCTCTTTTCCTGCTATATGCATAGTAATATTTAAACAACAGCTTGTCTAAGTCTGTAAAACATCCTTAGCTATTCTGAATCTCTGCCAAAGTAAATGTAGCCATTGAGCATTTTGAATGAAATGAGCTCTCTCTGGTGGCTAATCTTAGGTTTACAAGCTCTCCTCAGGTTTGCTCATGTCAAGACTTCATTAAAAAAAATCCTCTTAATTTTTGCCTTTTGTTGCTATTATAGATTATAGCTAGCCTGGAGCTAGATTAAATAAATGTTTTTACAAAATATAGTCCCAAATAAAAATTGTCCTCTATAATGCTCCTATATATTACAAATGACAAGAATCATTGAAATAAAGGAAGAAGTGGTTATCTCCTATGTTTTTTATGTTTGGGTATTTTTTTCACCTTTCCTTGATCTTCTGGAAGTTCCCTGTGAATATTTCCTAAGTAGCACAGGAAGGTTAAAGGTGTAAGGCAGAGAATAGCCAGACGTTTGCAAAGGTCTTAAGAATCTTCCTTCTTTAAGTCCATAAGATAGTTACGCTATTTGTCTCACTGGGTATGGGTTTGGGTAGCCAGGCTGCCAGTGCATGTTTGCATATTTTTTTCTCTTTTGCAAGCAGGGAAGATTTCTGTATATCCAAGGCAAGTCCCTACACTCTTGGTGTGACGTGTTTAGCAAAATCATCGTGTATACTTGTGCGCCGTCTTGGATCAAGGCCCAGCATCAGACAGCAATTTATTCTAAATTATTTTAACCTTGATCAAGAAACAGCAGTTAGACCAGTGAAAGACTGGAGAGGTCGTCCGGTTCCTCCTTCCTGCTGACGTGCAGCTGTTCCTCGGATGTGTCATCCAGGCAGGGCACTGTCTGGCTGAACAGAAAGCCCCGGGGGACCCTAATGGAGCATCTGAACATTGAACTTTGTTTGGAAAAGGCTCTCTTGAAGTAGAAAAAAATGCATGGAGATTAAAATGCCATACTGGAGTAGGAATACTTCCTGGGTCTGCCACACCGTGAGGCCTAAAACAGGTTTACTCCTATGGGTTGGAGAAGAAGGGTAGCGGATAAGAGGCAGAGTCACTTCAGAGTTGAGCCAGGAAACATCAGGTATTAAATATTCCTGCAGTCTCTCTAGGGAAAGATCTTTTCCCGAGACTGTTTTAAAAAGTGAGTGGAAAATAATGTGTTTAGTAAGAAGAATTTACTTTTCTCAAGTATGTTTCAGTGATGAATATGATCCATTTTGTTGCTTGGTTCATCTGTATGTTTTTTTCCCTAGCATAAAGGAGGGCTGGGCAAGACAGAAGGTGGCTCCTTTCTGCATCCTACTGGCCTTGCAAGGAGGCAGAGCCTTGTCAGGGGACACCCATGATGGCTTTTGCAGATCCATGCAACCATAGGACTGGCACAGCTTTCCATGTTATGATAAGATTTTGATAATTATAAATATTGCCGTTAGAAAACTGAGGAATTATTTTTGTTACAAGTTTCTTTACATGGGTATCATATGGAAAAAAAGGACTCAGGCCTCTGGAAGAAGAGAGACATGAAAAAGAGAGGTTTGTGTGAGCCAAACTTTCATTCCTCCTTATGATTGGAAACAGGTTAAGTCTAATGCTTGAGGGTTAAATAAACTGGATCTACCCTTCTGCAAAGGCCAGCTCGAGGTTCATGCATATTTTAAGTCATACTTACACTCTATTTTAAGGTTTTAGGTGAGACTTTAATGACTTAGCAGCTTTAAGCAGAATTTTCCCCCTAGAGAAGCAATCTATATGCAAAGGGTAAATCAGGGATACATTAATTTCTTCAGTACATAACTCCAGTAAGAAACAGATTTTATGTTTTATGACTTGAATCACCTAGAAAGCAATGAGAAAACCTAGTGCATCACTGAGATGCCGTCTCTGCTCCTAAGGATGAAGGTAATGCTCTGTGACACTAATGTATCCTTGCACCATCTGCTTTTTCAGTCAATAACACTCAAAGCTGTTCCTTTCAGAATTCATTCATTTTATATGTTTAAAATTTCTATAGAAAGTGTATAGATCATGTAATTTTGTTATAGGAGGTTTCACTTAATGGACTTATATATTTTAAAATCAAAGAGGTCAAAACTGTATATTAACAAGATATAACTTAGTTGCACAAGGTAAGTTCCTAAAACAGACTTTTCTGCTTTATAAGCTATTACTGATATGGACAGATACAAATCCTTTGGGGGGATATATATTATTCAGTAGGTTCCCTTGTAATGTTTTAGAAGAGATCAAAACCAGTGAAATCAAGTGCTCAATACTTCTTTTTCTATGAGGATCATAATGAAATAAAAACTCGGGATGGGCTGACAAACATAATCAAGAGTTTCATGTTTTGGGGGTTTTGGAAGCTGACATGTAAACTGTGTCCTAGCACTGAATAGAGCTATTCAAACCCACAACTGTGGGTGTCAGCTCAAATCACATCCAAAGTCATCTGGGAAAAGAGGAGGAGAACTGAAGAGTTATTCAAGGAGATGTTAACTTTTCAGTTGCAAAACTTCAATTTTCTCGTATTGAATGTTACCTGCCATTTGTCTTTTGAAGGTAAAACATGAGATAAGCCCTTATTACTGTAATAACATATCCTGTACTAGTAGCGAATGTACACAAGAGTGTTTTCTTTGCCAGTCCCTGCCTGAGGAGAGGTGGAGTCTTTTCTGACAAATCTTATCAAAAAATTTGTCACTCTCAGTTTATGTTACTGTAAACTTCTCCCAGCACTAGTATGAACATTAAAACCAGTGAAGCTACAGAAGAATTTAGAAGTCCTGCACAAAAGGAACTTTATGTTGGTATTCTATTAAGATATCTATTATGAATATTAACTTCTGAAGATGTTCCCATGATTTGGGGCAGACATTTATTTATTAATGTATTGATTTATTACTCTGTATTACTACTATTAATTATTTATGCATAAAGGTAAGTGTGCAAAGCAACAGTGAGCCTGAGGAAGTCTCCTGTGCACAAATTTGAATGTATCACAGGGAATGCACTTGTATGGAAAAGATTGAGACAGACACCAGAGGATCTACTGTGTAATGTGAATAGACAGAGCAAAAGGGCTACATGACACTTTGGGGAGGGAAGGAGAACTGTCAGATAAAATATAAAGGTGAAGCAATCACAGGACTTTGTGCTGTGTTTAACTCCAGTCGAGCCATTCCACCATTGTAGGGGAGTTTGAGGACTTATAATTTACATTCAGCGTTGTTTATATAACCAATTCTACAATGTAGACAAATTGTTATGAGAGACAGGCCTGCTCACCAGAGTTTATCACATATGCAATGCGTTCGTGTGCAGGCAAAGGACTAGAGCCAAACAAAGGCAGGAAGAACCTGAGCATATGTATTTTCCCCTTATATCAAGCAGTTTTTTGAGAAGACAAGAAGACAGAGTAAGAATTCATTGGAAAGGAATGTTATAAATTGCACTGTTTCTGTACTGACCGGTACTCACAAGCTCTATTGAAAGGTCTTGTTGAGTAAGATACACCCATGCAGACAGCAAGTTAATAATACATATATATGTGTGTGTATATATAAATAAATATACACATATACATATATATATACGTGTGTGTATGTATATATGAATATATATACACATATACATACATATATATATAAATATATATATATCTTGGGCTTCCTGTTCTCATGTGTAGCTGATATGCTGGCACATCTTTCTCAAACTATGATGTGAACTGGCAGGTGGGTTACCAAGACTGAGATGACAGAGCATGGCAGAGACTGAAAAGTATGGTAATAGTATTCTAATCCCAGCCACATTTACAGTTATTTTATTTATTATTTGTTAGTGCCTGGGGTATTCCTGACACATTGCAAGCCTAAAAGAAAGATGTTCTCCATGTCCTTAATGCATTTTGCTGTGAAAAGCTCAGCTGTGTCTTTTGCAAAAGTGAAGTAGCAATCTCTGCTTCTGAAGTATAAACTCTTCAGAAGGAAAAAATAATATACAGAATTTTAGTAATTCAGGAGTGAATATGTGCAAGTAACTGTTCCTTGCACAGTCAAACCTTGATGCATGCTTGTGGTTCCTACACAAAACAGCAGTACAAGTAAAAAATACTATGGTATTTTATTGTGATTTTGGATGAGTATGAACATGATGTTTGTTTATTGTTTCAGTTGAAGAGTTTCTTTGTGAACATACATTGCCAAATAGGAAGAAAAGCAGAGAGAGAACATAGAAGAGTTCAAGATGCACTAGAAAATGGACATGCAGCTTAATTTTAAAGGAAGCTGAGGAGAGACCTTTTGGGGTTGCCAGAAAGCAACGCAGACCTGGAAGCTGTGGGGGAGAATCCCCAAGTCTGCCTCTCTCATTTCATTACCATCCTGTTTCAGGACACATGACCTTCTGGTTGCTCTTAATAATGAATAAACATGGTAGCACCAAAGATGTAATTCAATCAATGATTTCTAATCAAATTTTTATAATGACTCCAAATAATGCCCAGTTGGTTCAAAAGTCGATAATGAGGAAAATATTTGTTTAAAATCTTGATTTATAGTTCTAGAAAAAAGGTTTTAACATTTTTTGTAATGACAGTTGTAAAATTACTGTAAAGGCAAGCAGATCAGTGTTAATATGTTTATATTAAAGACTCGATTGAGAATATAGTTTTTTTTTTCCCCAGTATTATTATGGCATACTAATAGTTGGGATCATTCAAAGAAGTTTAAGGGTTTCCTCGGTGCACTAAGTTAAGCACTGAAACAACTAGTGTGGTATAAATCATTTAACAACCTTTATAAGTTCTTTTTTTCCTTAGATTTTCATGTGCCTGTGTTCTGCTTCTACTCCTAATCATCTGATTAAGTTCCAGGAAATTCTGAGAACAACCGGGCATTTTGTTTTCAAAATACACTGATGGTTGAGCCTGGATATGTGATGAGCAGCGAGTGGCAGTTTGATTATTATCCCAGCTTGCAGCTCTGGTGGGGAGGTAAATGCTGGCAAGAAGAAAGGAAAAGAAGTTTCAAGGTGCTTATGCATCACACAGCTCAAGTGAAGCAATGCTACTGCACACCCTTAACACACAAACTCTGATCTTTTATTATTGCATTGCTTGCTGTTATTTAATTATGTTTTGTTAACATAGCATCTTTGGCATGCATGGCAATTCACCCACAGTCTAATGCAATTCCTGTTGTCTGTTTGGAGAACAGACAGGGCTTGATGAAAGCGGTAGCCGTATTCTCATGCCCCATCAGAGAGGGAGGCGATGACGGGTAAAAGTGTGTCCTCTGCTGCATGCATTGAGATAATGTACTTGCAATAGGATGCCCT
Source organism: Tinamus guttatus (assembly GCF_059628265.1). NCBI lineage: Eukaryota > Metazoa > Chordata > Aves > Tinamiformes > Tinamidae > Tinamus > Tinamus guttatus. The sequence continues at coordinate 7,853,689 of NW_028288848.1, forward strand.
CAGAGGAGGGCATGCTGGCATTGAAAAGCTGCTTTCTTGGAAGCAAAATATTAACCTGTAGCTTTTCTGCTGGTATTTTGTTACTGGAGGCTACTTAACCAGGACTGAAATAATAAAGTACTTAAAACATTTACTTATTGGAGGGGAATTATTCTGAGAGGTCTTTTCTGTTACATTCTCCCGTACTTCTTTACCTGTGATATTCTCAATAATAATGAAATCTGCTCTAAAGGTAACATTTGCATGTACCTGGCAATATGATTTGTCTTAGGAAGGAAAAAAAGATTGACAAAACCTTGTGTCTTTAAGAGAGGCCTGGTTCACCGTAAAAGCCTTGTGTGGAAAAGCTACTATTTTCATTTGACTCTTTAAAACACCCGAACACTAAGAAGCAGCCCAACTCTAGCTTCAGTTACTCGACTGTGCATCTAAAAAGGCTGGTAGCCCTGATCTGCTGAATAACTCATCTCAGTTTCATTGACCACAGTAGAGCTGCCCAACCTGTGACAGCAGGGGATAGGACTCATTACTCTGGATTTAGCTGGATCATAATGAAGCAATGTTTGACCACCGTTGGATACTGGCCATGGTACACACAGGGCCTATCCCATAATGTTCTGTTTCCTTCCCAGATACTGTTGTGTGCAGAGAGCTCTCACATGATGGCTCAGTGATGCACAATAAAACATGAGATTGACATTTTGAACATTATTCAAAATGAAATGTAATATTTATTTGGCTTTTGTAGCTCTCAGAGTGCTACAGGAACGATGAGTAGGCATTCTTAATCCTTTTCCACAAGCTGGAGCAAAGAGGGATAACTGTTGGGATAAATTAGAAAAGTGTGCTGTTTATCAAACTCTCTCTAGCTTGACTGGTTTTATTCCTACTCTGAGTAAATTCATATCTTTAGGAAAACAGATCTGAGTCCCTTAAATAAATCTGAGAAATGAATTTGTGATTTTTTGAAAGAATGCCACTGTTTGTCCACTATTAATACGAACTTTGCCATGAAACATCTGACAACTACCTTAGCTTGTGCAGTTATAGAATGTCATGTCTTCTTACTATATGCTTTGCTTATTCATGGGCTTTCAGAGTCCTAGTATGAAAATAACTTTGTTGATATGGACGGTTCTCTTTAACTTTCCTGCTACTCTTTCCTTTTCACAAAGCAAATGACAAATTGCACCTAGAAGTAAGTTGCAAGTGAAGCTGCCTAGAGCCTAAAACATAACAGAAGCAATATGATTCCATTGCCCCGGAAAAGAATGTTCTGGAAGAGATTTGAATGGAGGGTATTGATTCAATGATCTACTGTGGATGGAGCAGAGACAGATCAGGTGCCGCAAATGTTTGTGATCATGGTCATGTTATTTAAGCAATCCTGGTGTTCTGAAAAGACTAGGGGAAAGAGAGAATTTCATTGCTAGAGCTTCGCAGAGGCCTTGAGGCATTAAAATTGAATATATGTCCTCTGCCACATAATTCCTGAACTTGAAAAATAAACCTTATTTTCGAAAATAGCTATTTTAGAACAATATATTCTGAAAAAGAAGATTGGCTTTTCTGTTCAGGCAAGCCCATTTGATGAGGATATTTCCTTACAGCAATATTTATATTTCAGTAAGAAGCAATTTCCTTGTTGCTGATTAAACAATATTATGTTTAAAAATGTTCATATGCCTGTTTGCATGATGCGTGTTGTTGAAGGGGCACCTTTTCAAAAATAAAATTGACTGTTACATTTTACTCTCTGAAAAACTGAATGCATAGGGTATAAGGTTTGATCACTAACTCGCTAAAGAACAAGAGGAAAACACTAATCTACACATGTATTAAGGGTTATCTGTCAATTTACAACCGGGTGAATTATAGCTTTGTAAGGAGTGAAATACATTTTTCATAATCTGGAAGATGTTTGTCGGTTTTTAGAGGAAAATTTATCACCAACCAACACAGCAGAGGACAGCCTGTCAGACAATAAAATCATTCTATCAGACATCTAAAATCTCTGGTATATTTTAACATACTGAAGAATATAACTGGACTTTTTGATACTTTCCGATTGACCTTTTTTCTTATTTAAACTGTAAGTGTTTTTAAAGGGGAAAAGAATATTTGATGGAATATATGGAAAGCAGCCAACCTTTTATTTAATATCCCACATGAGTGAATAGTATTATTGACAGATAATGTGCAATTTTTTTGGAATACAGCAAGGAAACTCATGCATATTTTTTCACTTATAGGTACAATTCACTGAGTAAATTACTTTTGCTTATTTTTCTTGTTATTGTGCTATTAAATTGAAGAACAAATAGAAATGAAGAGACAAACATGAGGTATGGCTTTTCTGCAGAGTTATATTTCTATTTTCTAGCCCTTGAATGGTGGTGATTGATGTAATTATGTAAAATTGATATAAAAATGTGAAGGGAGACCACTGTGCAACAAAACAATCTATTGATGGTTTCAAAATAACATCTCTAAAATAGAAATATCATGAATAATGTATCCGAAACATAACCACAGAACAGGCATCTTGGAGGTTCCTGAAGTCAATTTGAAAATAAAGAACAACTCATTCATCTTATCACTTTTGTAAGAAGGAATAATAGAGAGTGTACAGAGTGTACTGCCTGTGTACACTGCCTGCCATTCCTGTGCTAACCAAGGGTAAGTTTGGGGAACTCTGCCAAATACTTTTTCAGAGGATGAGGAGAAAAAAAAGGAGGGCATCCTCATGGACATTTCTTATCCTTCCCTGCTTCAGCTCCAGAAGCTTTCCTTAATGCATTGCATAGGGGATCTTAAAATCTGCATGTGGAAGGCATAGTGGTGTTTTTTTATTACTTATTGTTATAAAAGACAACATAGGGATTGCCATCAGTGAATCTGTCTCTCAGAGTTAGGTTTGAAATTTGCACTCCTCAGCTATCTGGGTAAATTTAAGGAATTATTTTTGTTGTTTGTAATATATGAAGCAATAAATAGCTACTGAGAATGATTAATAGCCATACTGTAGCTCAGACATTTCATTGATCTCAAAAGCCATTTATTGCAAGTACATGGATGCAATAGAGGTAATTGCTATTATACAACAAACCATAAAATCAGAGAGGAGGAAAAAGCATCTTTTTCTTCTTTTTGGATGCTCAGATAGCGTTCTGCATGCCCTCCCTGTGCAGAATTGTCCTTTGAAACATACACTGGAGGCACAAGTGGGATCAATAACACCACAGACACAGCCTTAAATACTGATTAAATGATCAAGGGCAGATACTGTTTGAGGATAAGCTGAAAAACTGTTCACAAAAGCAGCTGGTGCAGGACAGAAGTGACCTGACTGAACAATGAGAGTTTTGTGTGCAGATATGTTTGATTTTTTTTTCTGGCTGAAGCTCTGTACTCGTTATGCAACCTCTGTTGATTAATGGAGCTGCTGTGCCAGGTTGTGGGCTGCAGCTGAGGTACGCTTGGCACAGCTGATGGGAGCTGGAATGCCAAACTGCTGTGAGGCTTCACTTTGTTCTGCCCTAAGTCTGAGACAGCTCTGGGCCAGGCTGGCCAACCAGATGAAGACTGCAGATTGGGCTGACTATTTCAGTTGCTTTTAAAGCTCAGGAGTTGCTCCTATAGCTGGTATTCTTGGGCCTAGTATTGTCTCTGCCATGGTGTGTGTTTGCTATTGGGACACTTGGTGGGTTAGATGCTCCTGGGGCAGCTCTGCAGCACCTGAAAAGCTCTTTTATATGAGAAAATGCCTAGTAGCTTGGGAAACTTCTGACTTTCTGCTGGCCATAGCAGTCTGAAGGTAGCTCTGGCTTCAGGAGGACATTTCAGGGGCCAAGCCATTCTCCGTGTTCTCCAGCTAGCCTCTTGCACAAGGCAGGAATTGAAGAAGCCCTTCTACTGCTCCTGTGTCACATGGCAACTACTTGTGTGGGGAATCCAGAAGTCATCAGGTACCACAGGACCCCTGGAAGCACTCAATATGAATTTAATGAGCCAATGCATCTGGTCTTGTGTTTTTAGGTCTCAAGTGCAAGGCCTATGCCTTATGTGGGTGTTTAAAGAGAAGTCATGCCTGCAGAGTTCTTGCTCTTATTCCATGCAATAGGAAGGAAAGCTAGGGCAGTGTCAGGATTAGGGAAATGCCTGTATGCGAGTTCATTTCTTTTTTTCTTTTTTTCTTTTTTGAATTGTAGTGTTTCAAATGAAGAACTGGATTGAAATACTTAATTTACCTATTGCTGTCCTGCTGTTCTGAGGCAGATTAAAATTGAATTGTGCTGCCTTTGAGATGTGATTAGCTATTTTTTTTCCTTACCTCTTGAAAGGGGTGCCCATGTGGGCACCAATTGAGGGATTAAAAGTTTCATGAAATTTTAATGGATAGCAAAAATGTCATGAAATCTTTAATTCAGAGGAATCCTATTCAATATGGGAAGGAGGCATTAGCATCTCTTTTATTTCTCTCTGTGTGCTACAAAAGTTTCTATCTAGGATATTTATGTGCCAAGGTCCTTGCTACATACACTTTTATATATATAAATCAGCTGTCTTTACTAAAAATAAAAATTGAATAACATGTTATAGATTCAGGTGAATCAATATCTGTAACAGATTGAAAGAGGGTTTTGCCCAGATTCACTTGGATTATCAATTTCTGGAGAAATATATAGCAGTTCATGGATTTTATGAGGCCCAAGATGGTTTTCACTTAATGTATGAAGTAATTGACGGTGCCTAATTAATGACAAATGTTTTAAACATATAATCATAGTAGCTAATATAGACTTAGAGCTGAAGTCAGGAATTTATCTTTCTTCTAGGCTCATTAAACACCATTTTGAGCTCCACTTACAAACAGCTAATGATCATGTCTTTAGGAATCTTTACAAATCAGTCACCTCTGCCCCTGAATTAGGTTTAGAAATGTAGGAATGGGAAGCCTAAAAATATGTAGTCCTGAAACCAAACTGCAGCTCAATTTTTCAGTTTCTGTTTTGTTAGGAGGTTGATGAGCCATTTGCTCCCTTGGTAAAGCAGGGAAGTGCCCTTTCCCTCCTCCTGCTGATCTGTGTGTGCGAGGGCAAGATTCTGTGTGCAGAATCAGTTTGGCTGTCCAGTTTTGTGTGTTTTATGAATAGACGGCTTCTCCGCAGAGGAGAATTTCCCAGTATAAAGGCGTTCCCAGTGGCACAGTGTAGAATGTATCCATCAGCAAATTATCTAGGCAGCAATTACAAAATTGAGACTTGGGTAGTGCAAATAATTGATTTTTCAGCTCAGTAGTTGAACTGAGAAATTGGAAAAGAGGTTGAATTTATTTTGACTGGAAAGAGAAGACTTTTCTTCTTCTTCTTCTCTCTCACATAGGCAAGAAGAGCACTCACCTACAAGCAGCTCAAAGCCTGCTTGAGTAATAGGGCCACCTCTTCCATCTGCCAGGAAACTACTCTAATCATAGCATTTGAAAGCTATCATAGCAGAGATCAGCCTTAGCAAGTGCACTTTCCTCTATGCTTGTGGCTATCATGAAAATAAAATTCTCTCTAGAACTATTTTGGAAATTAAATATAAATATATATACATATATATTAATAGCTTCAGTTTGGCTTCTGCTGTCTTTCTCTGCAAACATTAGCTGGGATCCTGTTATGAGACTTGCATTCGGTTTGTATGTTAAAAAACACTTCTCCTGATCTCTTGCTAGATCAAACTACCCTATTGGGTGATTTACACCTTGGAAAGTTCTTTTAACTATCTTTATTACTAATCGAAAGGCTTGGCAAAAGGTTGAATTCAATGCTGTGACCTGAAATTCATTGTGACTAGATCATGCTAATCAGCGCTCACACAGATAATATAAGGTAGGGCCCTTTGCCAAGGACAGTCCGATCTCGGCACCGGAGCGCTGTGCTGTAGAGTACAGCAGCCCTTGGGCTTCCATGGAGAGGAACAGCACTGCCAGGGTCAAGATGGAGAGCAGGTTGCTGAATTAGGGCTCTTGGTATTGAGGGCCTGTAAGGACCATGCAGGTGGTGGAGTGTGATGAGCAGTGCACAACAAGTTGACTTTCCTCTGGAAGAGGCATCATGCACAGGTGGAACCTGAGTACCTCCGTAATGCAGCTCTGAGAGGAAAGAGCAATGACACAAGCATGAAAAGTAGCTGCTAAATCCTCACTGGAGAGAAATAGTCATAACAAATAAGCCAAGTAAATTAAACTGGAAACACTGTATATGGTCTCTGTTGCTTGCAGATTATGTCACATTCCATTTTTTAGTGGGAAAGGTTTCTGGGACAATCATGTCTCTGGGGAAGGGAACACAACAACACGGACACTGGCGGATTTTGTATCAAATGTGAGGACACCAGATGATCATATTGGAGACATTATTTCTTCAGGACGGACTCTTTCTGCTGATTCATTAACCTCAAGAAGGCTTTAAACAAGGTGGTTTAATACACCTGCCCATCCTTTGGTTTATCAGTATTTTCCTGATTATGAGCAGGTCATAACAATATCATAAATTCCTGCAAAGGAAAGTTTAAAGAAATAACAAAATGCCTGAAATATAAGCAATTTCAGGCTCAGACCCATGCTTGCGTATTTATTTTTTATGTTTCTTTAATTTGAATTTAAAACTTAGTTAATTATTGTGAGGTGTTTCTCTAGAGGATGGCTGGTATTACCCTGAGGCTTATTTTCCAGTATGGAATTGCCAGAGGCATCGTATTCGACTTTACTATGCAAAATGATCTTTCATGCAACTTTTTCTAGTGTTCTCAAACACTAAAACGAATTGAAAGAGCAAGGGGACCAATAGGTATTATAAATATAATATTGTGTTATGAAGTCTATGTTATAATGCCAAAACTGACGCAGTTCAGAATCACTTGGAGGATGCTCTGCAATTGCAACATAAATTTGTGTCTCCAGGGTTAGTGCTTAAGTTTCCAGTTGTTTTGAGCCCCCTCAGTAATGGTGGAAGTGATTTACTTTCAGAGTGCCTCATTTTGCCATTTTAATGCACAAAGCAGGCCTCCTCCTTACCATACCTGTCTGTGGGTATGGTGGGAGTTGGGAATACCTGGGATGTGTTAAGATGCCACAGGAAGGGAATTCACGTAACACTCTGCAAGAGTAACAAAGCAAAACTCCCATTATCAATCTCTTTCTATGTATATATGTGTGAACATGCACACATTTCCCATTACCTATGGGAAGCCTAGTAATCTGAATGAATTAATGGGCCAAGGAAACCGAAAGGTTACTTGTTTGCTTTTTAGACTTACATATTCTCTAGTCTTAATTTTCCAATGGTGAGAAAAAAACCACACATCTGAGTATTGGATCATTACTAGGTTGTATTTCTATTTGTATACAAGCTAAAAAAAATACTGCTCTTTGGTCTTGCATCTCAAAGTACTTTTTAAAAAGTGTTTTTTTACAAAGTGTTTTTTTGCTATTCGGATTTCACTATTGACTTCAATGGGGCTAAACTGCATCTTTACTTATGCTGCTTTTCACAGTTTTTCAGCTGTTGTGGGAAGATCCAACAGCAGAGGACATTTAAAGAATGACAGAAAAAAACTGAGATGTCTCAATACAAAATGCATTACTCTAAAGTGTTTTTTGATGGGAGCTATCTATGCCTGGAATACTGCCTAGCAGAGCTCATCCAGGATTGGAGATGCAGCTACAGTTCAGTCAAGAACATATTAAGTAATTGAAAGATGTCCTGAGGAGAAGAGAGAAGAATGCTCTGATAAACTCCCATATGAGGACAAAAAAAACCTACCATCCAAAGAAGACTCAATGAAATCAAAGCCTTTAAACAGTGTATGGGGAAAATAATGATGATGATAAAAATGGTGCAAGCTTCCATAAAGAAATATATTAAAGACATATATAAAAAAGAACTCAGTTGTGAACATCAGATCTCCTAAGCACCTGAGGAAATTATAAAATCAAGCTTTATCATTTTTATAAGCTTATCACTGTTACAGTGGCAAAAATACAAAGAAAAGTAGTTACGACAAGGAACACAGGTTTGACACTATGCATTGTTTACAAAAGAGGAAAATAAAGCCAAAAGCAATAGAATGAATGCATACACAATGATATGGCAATCTGGAAAGAAATACAAACTGAGGTTGAGATAAATGGCAATGTTGGCAGAAAAAAAAATCAATATAAATTAAGGCTGGAAATCAGAAGATTCATAAGCTGGAAAAGCAAGTGATGTTTGATATAATATTTATGAGAAGAGTGATGTTATAGGTGCCAATAATGAGAGAAGACTGTACTTGATGACTCTGAAGCCTGCATTCTTCATTCAGCCCCATGAATACAGAATATCTGCAAATGGTTTTCCCATATAGTATGCAGCTTATGCAGATAACTTTCCCATCCTCTTCAGAAATGCAAAGCCAGAATATCCTGTCTGTCTTCATAAGATTCTGAAATACCAGGAATACAAACTCACCTACCGTTCCAGATAAGCAGACCCATATACAATTAGTAGCAGTAAAGGGGATGGTTTAAAAAATTTGCAGCGTCTTTCCCTCCAAATTCTTTCAAATTTGTTCCATAGCAGCAACATGTCATTCGACTTTTATCATAATGCTTTCTCACTACTGCCATAGAGACAGCAGCAGCTGGCAAAAAGCTTTTCCCTGTCTTGAAATACATGTAACTGCTAAAGGAAGAGCAGCAGTTTTATAGACTGTAAAAGTATTAAAGCCCATGGCATTAAAGCAGTCTCTGATTGATTAATAAAAAACAAACAATGAGAAGGATATAATTCTTTTCACTGCAACCCTTCGTTTGCCATGATTTCCCTCAAACTAAATTAAAATGAGAACTTTCAGGCAAGCTGCCATTAAACAAAACTCTTAAAAGGAGAATGCACAATGTAATTATCATGTAACAAATGTGCCATCTACACGATCAGTATATACCAGGTATTCCAAAACTTTAAAAGTCAATTTTTATTATATAATCTATAAAAAAGAATAACCAATGTGCTATAATGAAAAGGAAAAACCTGCAAAAGATTGTGAAAGACCTCACCACACAGTGTGGCACAACGTGGAATAACAATACCCAACATAGTTTCTTTTCTTTTGTAACTTGTATTTGGATCACATTTCAGAGATGGAGGTGCTCACAGTCACTCCCTGAATTCCCATGAACTAATTCCCCATAACCCGAGCCCACTAAATTAATTTTTGTACAATATCTCATGAACACAGAAACCTGGAAATATAAGACATGAGGCTCATAACTAAATAACTATGTCATAGTTAAGAGATGTACTTCCTTTAAGTTTGCAGGTCATTAATTCATATTTTAAAACTTCTCAAAAGCTATTTTCCTCTGTTTATTACCAGTTCTTCCATTCATTCATTCTGAAGACAGCCTTCTCTTTCACAATTTTAATTTCATGATAGCACGACTAGAAAAAGCACTGTGAAGTGCTACAACATGATCAAAGGCATTGAGTGGTTTCTATTCTGTGAGTGAGCAACTAGATCCAGAACTTTCTACCTGAAAAGATGTAACTGGAGGACTTATAAGACAACCGAGTAATACAGTGAGAGGTGCAGAGTGCATAAACAGGGAATATATACACTGTCTTTTTCAGTGTAAGAACTTGGGGCCTCAAATGTAACGAAGAATTTCCTTCGTGCAGTGTGCAGGTAAACTGAGGAATTTTGCAATAAAATATGGTAGATAGTAAAAGTATTCAGAATCAAAAAGTGAATTTTTTTAAACAGAGCGTTTCATTAAAAAAAGAAATATCCCAGGGTCTTTTAAATGGGTAGGCACTGCCATTGGATTAAGGTATCTCTAGACTGAATCTCTTTAGGCTAAGACTACACTGGAAAAGTGTTAAGTATATAGATATCTTGTTTGTATACTCAGAAACAGAAGACATGTCTGCTATACTCCTGCAAACACAGGAATGTGGAAAACCTTACTTAACTACTCAATTTACTACAAGTAGATATAGCTTAAGAGGATATGCTAAAACTGTGAGAATACTCAAACAAGGTTTATTTGATGCAGTCTATTGTCTTCTATCCTAAATGAGTCTAAGACACTAAACTTCACATTGCTTTAAAGTTTTTTTGGTGAAGATGTTCCTCAATTATACATCTACCATACCAGAAGCTTATCCTTTCTTGGTAATTTTCATTTCAAATCTACACATAAGAAGTCAATATCCTTGATAATTCCTGCTATAATTAGTATTAGAGATCTCAGTTCATGCTTAAAATCTGATCTTGGGACAATAAAGCATAACTGATACTTCCATAATAAAACTTTTTAAATAATACTTTTCCAAGACAATTTTTAGTTAAATTATGTTTCTTTTTAGCTATATTTTTTATCTTTTTCTCAGATCATAATCTTATTAGTGAACAATGTTTTTGTTTCTGCCTTTTGTGAATCCTGCATGCACTTAAATTTTTGCCCTTGTCCCCCAAATACTATTCTATATATTTATGTTAATATAACACTCTTGCATGCTCTGCACCTGTAGTTCCAGTTTTTCCATAGGTTACCTTGGTTCCTTGCATTTTTGCAACAGAATTTCCACTTTTTACATATACATCATAGAATAGTACTTCCTAACGCTTAATTACCTCACTTAGACTGACTGCAGTAATTGATTATCTGTCAGTACAAGTCTGTACCTTGGTACTGTCAGTACCTTTCTTCTTGATGTCTCTTATTCTCTATAGTTTAGTTACTGCATCCTTCTTTAACTGATCTTTCTCATCTAGCACAGGCATTTCATCATGAAGATTCTTCTGTCTGCAGTGGATATTACACTTCACTTAGCTGCAGTGATTTTCTTACAACCATCTTTCCTCTCTATTACCTTTTTTGAACTCTCTTATCATCCAAGTCAACCTCAAACTCAGAAGATTATTTCCACAGCTACTCAGGTATTGACCAAAACATCTTTCAAAAAATGCCTGCAACACTGCAACAGATAGAGACTTCTTAAGAACTCTAAGCTTCTTTAGTAATATTGTGAAAAAGAAAGAAAATATCACTGCAGACAGCCTGACAGTTTCATCTACATGTCTTTTTTGTAATGTTGAGTTGTGTAATTTTGAATGTTCCCCAACAACTCCCATGGGCCCTGATTAATTGCAGATGTTAAGAATGAATATTTTTCTGTGTGAGAATTGGTCAGATGAATCATAGAATAATGATGGTTCGAAAAGACCTTTAAGATCATTGAGTCCAACTGTTAAACCCACCACCACCATTCCTACTAAACCATGTCCCCTCATCTACACATTTCTTGAACACTGCCAGGGACAGTGACTCCACCACTACCTTGGGCAGCCTGTTCCAATCCGTGAACACTCTTTCCATGTAGAAATTCTTCCTAATGTCTAACCTGAACCTCCCCTGGCACAACTTGAGCCCATTTCCTCCCAAATGTAGCAAACAAGTTCCTCTCAACTTTTTCTGAAAGTTACCTCAACCATGAGACCAAGAAGACCACAAAAACAATAGAATTACTAATGAGCAGAGGCTTATTAAACATCTTTCTGGAAGATATACCACTCCATATTAGTTCCAGGTCTATCCTGCCTATCAAGGCACTTATGATAAGCCTAAGTCCACTACAACTTTTAGTTGATAGAGGAATTACAATTTGTTTTGTTTTGAATACAGTTATGACCTGTATTCTATGACCATCAAGGTCCAGAACTCAGGGAACTTGTGGAAAATAACGCTGCCCAGGAATATTTTTTTGTTATTTTTTTTTCCAAATATGTTGGTGAAATACACTTGGTGAAATGTCTTGTAAGTTAAGTAGTGCTGCCATTGGGGTCACATTGGGCCTTGTTTTGAGGAGCACTGGGCACTCACTGTCTCTCGTGCTCCAATATTTGCTCACAATTAAAAGTCTGAGTAACCCAATGATGGATATATATATTTTAGAAACATTTGTGGTCATGAAAAACCTTTTGTTCACATCAGCTGAGTTCAAAATGTTAGTAAGAGGACAGTATATATATGAAAAAAATCCAGTCTGATTGCTTTTCTTTTAAGTAGCATGTCACAATTATGCAATGTATCCAATTAATATTTAATCTGTGACAAGTCTTACAACTGTTGCAGGATAATTATTACAGAACAGTTAATCAGAGTATCTTCCTTTCTTCTATGGTGTTTATTGATGTGTATTTTAATAGAAACAGTATATACATAAAACAGTTTACAAAACACACACGTTATGTATTGGGCACAGTTGAACCCAGTTGCATGCTCTATTTTGACATAGAATCATAGAAATAGGGGAACAGTAATAAAGATTGTGCTATCATTCTCCAAAATTCTGTAGTTGTGAAATTGAATGATGCAAGGAAATGGCCTCATCCCTCCATCACCACTCTGCTATCTGTGGAGGACCAAGTTTTGACACGGCTCCACACCGGTGTGAAGCCGAAGCGAGACGGATCTGCTGCGCCTTGCAAAGGCATTGGCGGACGGTCGGGTTCCCCTTCACCGTGACAGAATCAGGGATGGGGATGGATGTGTCACTCCCCCAAAATTGTATTTAAACATGCTGGTGGTTTACCCAAAGCACACAAACTAACAAAAAAATAGCGTAGCATGTTCTGGTAGAATGGTGTGAGAACCTTGATGACGAGTCTTCAGATTTGAGGGGAGCTTTGAGGTTACCTGAGGGACCCTGAGCGTGAACAGCATTAAAACAGGCCCGGGGATGGGGAGGTGATCAACCCCGCAATCAGTTTAACCAAAACCGCCTCGTTTGGGCCCAAAGGGCGCCCGAGGCGGGAGGGGCGGCGCCGCGGGGCGGGCCGGGGCGGCGCGGCGCGGCGGGGAGGCCGCGTTGCCATGGCAGCGCTGCCCGCGCCCGGCGCGTCGCCGCGAGAGGCGCCCGCCGCCGCCCGCAGGGGTTAAGCGGGGCGGGCGCTGGGCCCCGCGCGGCGCCGCGGGGGTCGCCGGCGGGGGCAGCCCGAGGGGCATGAGCCGCGGCGCGGGCGCAGCGCGGCGGCGGCGCTGAAGCTGCGCGGGCGGCATGGAGCGTGTCGGGGCGGCCGAGGATGCGTTTTATGCAGAGGAGGAGGAGGAAGAGGCGGCGGAGGAGGCGCTGAGCTGCTACGATTTCGAGCCGCTGCCCACCCTGCTGGAGGACGAGGTGAGCGCGGCCCCCCCGGCTCCCCCAGCCCCGGCCGCACCTGCGCCGCGGCGGCCTCCAGCCCCGCCGCTTCCCTCCCGCGGGCGCCGCGTCCCCTGCCCCACCGGGAGCTGCGCCGACATCCTACCCTCCCTCCAAAAATAATAATAATAATAAAAAAACCCACAAAGTTGCCAGCCGAAATTACCTGAATGCAGTTTATTTATTCCTAAATAAATATTTTGGAGGCAGGTCTTGAGGGTTTTGACAGCTGCCAGCCCTGTGCAAGCGATAGCCGCTGTCTCAGCCCGCGGGGAGAACCCAGGCACCGAGTTGCCTCCCGGGCTCCTTCCCTCCCGTCCCTTCGGCGGCAGAGTCACAGTCCCCGCACGGCGCCGCGTGTCCCTGGCCGTGTCCGTGCACCGCCGAGCCCGGCGTGTCCTTGGTGCACCCCAGAAAGGGACAGCTCTTCTGCGGGCGCAAGCGCTTTCAGCTGCGGCCAAGGACATTTTTGTGCAGCCGTTTCTTATGGCCCTGTGTTTAAAAAAATCAAGGCCTCTGTCAGTGGGAGATAAGGAAAGCTGTTGAGTCATGTGGTTACGGTACCAAATAACCTGTAGCTGGATCCTGTGCTATAGCCATGCTTGTCTGAGTGTGTTTAGTTTTGCTCTTGCTTATCTTCCTTTGTATGCTTTCATATAAAGTGTATTCCTTACCCTAGGGAATATTTTGATAAAACATAACTTTTTTTTTCTTAATTAGTAAGATTCGGGAGAACCATATATTTGAGTCTCAAATACCAAAACCAGCTTGAGTTAGACTTTTTTTATATCTCCTGGTTCACAAACCCGAGCTGAACCAGGGAATAAGAGTGTGCTTAAGAAGTCAAAGGTTCATAATGCATCTCATGACTCAAGAGTTTGGCTCTTCTGCTGTCAGCTGAACTGATTTTTCTAGTCTCAGTCTAGAGTTCCTTTATGTCAAGCAAATGGGTTCTCCTCCTCCGCTATTGATAGTGTTCCCTGGCCTAGGCCTGCTCAGACAGGTCTGTGCAAAATACAGAAGGAAGAGGCCTCTTTTTGCACATACTTAAAGGATGTTGTTGAGGGAGCAAGTATGACCTATCACCTGGGAATCAGGGAGATTAATGGAAAAGGGCTGCTTTGAAGAATAGCTGATGAGCTTAGCTCAGCATCCAGTGTTTTTCTTTAAATATGGTGAGTTTAATGAATCATGTTTGGCATATTTCTCATGATTCTGGGATTTTGAAGCCTGTGTCCCAAGAAACAAACTACCTGTGCAAAAAGACTTGGGTGCCAGGAGGCCGTGAATGCTGAGATGCCCTGGCTTTTAGCTGCTTAGTCATTTAGTGGAGCCTGGGCTTCCCATGGCCAGGGCATCTGCTTTGCAAAAGCCAACAGGCACAGCAGGGAAGCTGCCTGAGCAGAGCAGCAGGGAGTATCTGAAACTCCTTTCCTTCCTAGGACTTTCTTCATCTTAAAAGCACCTTAATATATTTTTTAAATTTTTTTAAAGAAGCTGTGGCCAAAGGATTTCTCCCCCCGCTGCCTCTCCTTCCGCATAATTACATGTGTTGCTGAATCATTTTATGTGTTCTGAAGAAAATGTAAGGGAAAACTGAGAACTAAAATGCATAATTAAACCATGATTATCTGACCAGTTCACTTTTCATAGTCATTAAACAGTAATTGCTTTTTTGCAAGTTATTTTTGCTAATAAGACATGCTAATGAGACAAGGGAGGAAAGACATCAGCATCTCTGTTGTGTAACAAATGCTTCATTTCTTTTCCTGCAACTTTCCAGTGAAATATACAGGGCTTCTGTGAAGTAAATAACTTCACCTGCTCTCCCTTGGAAGGAGGGGAGGGATATGTTCTCTTCATGTCTTCACTATTCACAGTCTCTCTCTCGGTCTCTCTCTGTGTCTCTCTCTTTTCATCTTAACTAAATTTCTCTTTCACTAGAAGTGAAGATAAGTTTGTCTAACATGGTGTCATCACTGTATTTCATTTACTCCCCAAATAAGAAGTTAACCACAAGACAAAGATGGCTTTGCAGTTTGGAACTACAGATATCTCCTGCTGATGATTAATGTCAGCTCTGAGGCGATACCTGACAATCACAAAATAACCTCAAAACTTGACAGATAAGAAATTTTTCCAGGTCCTATATAATCTCGTCTTGATTGGAAGTGGATTCTGAGACTGTTTTGAAAGCTCAAAGGTTGTACTTTGGACTAAAAAGCAAAATAAATTTTGGACTCATATTTGAAGAACGAGTGCAATACTTCATTCTCTGAAAAGCTTGCTAATAAACTGTTGCAACTTCCATAATTAGTAGTCCACTGATTACTGATGATCTCCAATACTGAGCTGTGTAGACGAAGTAAAAATTGTATTTTCTAAGTTTTCTCTTTGGCAATATAAGTTTAAACTACTAGGTCTCAATTTGCATTTTTGAGCTGTGAGATACATTCTGTTTGGTTGATAGTGATTTATTTTCTATTTTCAATATTCTAATTTAGGCTGTTCTAGAGAGAGTCTGGTAGGCAAATATTTAAATGCATTGATGTGCACTTTCATCTTGAATTGAAGATACTATCATTCAGAGGTAATGGCTTTACTTTTAATCATTACATAAGAATTAGTGAGAAATGTATTATGCATGATTAATAGCATGTATAGTTTTGATACAGATAGTAATTTCTGGTAGATATTTCCATTTTTTTTTTTCTGTTTACCTTTCTTACAGACAGAATCAGTTATTTTTTTCGAACTGAATGAAATTTTACTTGTCTAACCATGGGCAACCTTCAATATTCTAACAACATACAAAAATAAGTCTGACTGCATTCACTCAAGCACTAATTCTGAAAGTCTTGGGCAAAAAAAGCCACATCAGAGCCATTCTTTTTCACTGGACTCTTTATAGACTTCCTGTATTGACAAGGTCAAAGAAAAGTTGACTCCTAAGTTAGGACAGTAACTTAGAAACTAAGTCCATGAGCTCTTTTGTTTGGGAAGGACCCTAGACATAGAGGAGAGACCTAGGACAAATAAAGTGTGTGTTTTTTAAGTCAAAATTTAAGAACAACTTTCCATCAGCATGTTGGAATTTGGAGAACTTATTAAATAGTTAAGCTTCACAATAGCATCTCTCTTAAGACAGCTTAATTATGAGAGTATTTTTTTTCCCAGATCACAGAGGGAGCTGTAATGAAGAGAATTTGAAAGTAGCTTATCCGAACACTTGAGAATGCTCAAGGAAGATGCGGATTAAGCAAAATGATTTAATTTTCTCTGCTCTTACCTCTGAATGTTCAGTTTCTCTACCTTTGGTGAAGGGTGATGAAATTTAGCTCACAAAAATAAGGCTTTCTTGTTCTGTTTTGTTTGATGTTAACATATGTTGGTACCTTTGTTCTGGCTAACTGTGTTCCGTAAGAGACTTCCGATGTTAGCTGTGATTTCATGCACTTGGTGTTTCTTGGGGTGTTAGTAAGTGTCCTAGAAAGTCAGAGAACTTGCTGGAAGTGTAACATTGTGTATCATAGATTACATTTGACACAATTGGCTACAAGTAATGTCATGAAATGCGGAGTAATTTATGAATCCATGTCTTGGCAGGAGAACGTGTCCCTTGCTGATATTTTGTCGCTGCGGGATAGCTGTCTCGCTGAGCAAGATATCTGGGCAGTTTGCCTGGAGTGCAGCCGCTCTCTGAAGAGCATCGCCCATTCCGCGATCTTCCAGACGCTCTGCATCACTCCTGACACGCTGGCTTTTAACACCAATGGCAATGTATGCTTCATGGAGCAGCTCAGTGGTAAGTATTTGTGTTTCCAGGCGATTTATTTCAAAAGTATGAGGTCTCGTGGTGAGAGGTTGTAGTAAAGCATTATGTTCCTCAGACTCTTAATTAAAATCAAGGACAAAAGAAGAAAAATAAAAACAAAAAAGACCTTCAGGAGTGGATGAATATCAGTCTGTATGAAACAGTATGCTCAGTTTTGTGGACAGTCAGCCAAGACTTCTGAGTTTGACCAGATTTTTCTCAGCTAGAAATATTAGCCAAAAACCAGATTTTTTCCTCCAGTCCTTTTAGAATTATGTTAATTTTTAACGAGGAGGTCCATTCAAGTTCATATACATTCTATTCAGGTTTTAATTATCTTTTTCTTTTTTTACCCAATTTGTTTTTAAAAGTAGGTCAGAGTTAAGTGTTGATGCATACTCTGGTTTATTTTATTTTCTTCATTCATCTATGTCCTGGGCCTTTTCTCTCCCCTTTCCTCCAACCTCATTGCTTGGTGAAAATACAGTTTGCTAGTTAGGTGCTTCTGGAGGTTGTCTTTCTGCTTTCTTGTACTTTTGTCGTATGGATGTATTTTTCTAGAAGGTGATGATAACCTCTGGATCTGCTTGCCAAACTTTTTGTTTGTTTTCCTAAAGTAAGAGCAAATGAACAGTCTGTCACCCCAGCTTCAGCAGAGCTCTGCTTCCTGCAGTGTCTGTGGGGCTGCAGCCAGTAACAAATATCCAACAGGGTGTTGTGCCAAAGGCCTCTAATATCCTCCTGTCCCCTCAAATCAGAAAAATCTCCATTGTAAACATCACACTACAAGAATCCATTAAGCTTCACCAGTGCTAAAATCATATGCTTATTTAGCTTTTAAACCATGGGAAAAGGAAAATGGAAAGGGTAGTAAGGAGAAGGACAGAATGAGCAGTAATCTATAAGAGAAAAAATAAATCTCATCCTTTTCTTTCTTCCACCCACCCCTTTAAAAAAAAAAAAAAAAAAAAAAAAAAAGTGTGTGTGTGGGGAGGAAGTGCAGAACTGGTTGTGTATCATCTTTTCTCAGTTGGTGAGTAGACTTGGGAGCCTTCTGAACAGCCGTAAATCAGTTAGCGACATCTAGATATTCAACCATGCCAAATGTCTGACATACTGGCGTATACATATATACAAAAATATATGTATAAATATGTGTATAAATATATAAAAATATGGCATACTGGCATATACATATATAAATATGTAAAGCAAGTCCTTTCTGGACCTCTCTGCCATGTATCTAAGTTTAGTATCTTCACAATGAAAGAACCGTGTGTTTTGCTTCTTAAGTACAGGCACAAACAATCTATTAGATCTAAAGCTATGTATGAGTATGTAAAACCTATGAGCATATTTCTGCCACTGAGAAGGGAAATTTATAGCCTTCATATACTTATATACCCTTTTTAATATAGGTGATATATAACCTCATAAATGCTATCTCTCGTCTCTTGGCTTCACAGAAGAATAGTTGGAGTGAGCTGAATATGTACTTGAAGACTTTTTAACCCCACTATTCTTGACCACGTTCATGCACCATCAGTACAGTGCGATGGTACATGCATGCTTGTAGCAGCACATTCACCCTCTCTTAGGATGCTCATTTTTCCTTTCTACCTCTTGCTTCAGCAGTGGCTGCTGCAATAGCACAGTTCTCTGCGAAGGAGCATGAAGATGGGGAACGCACTTCCAACTTTATTGTAATAATAAACAGATAATAAAAATAATCTTAAAAAGAACAGAAAGGACAGAGTTCAAAGTTGGCTCGTAGAAGAGGAGTCAATTAGCAATTCAGATTTTCTGCAGCTGAATCTTTATTCCCCCAAGTCTGTAGTGAAGGAAGTAATGTCCCATTAATCAAACTAAACTTGCAAGTCACAGCTGAGCCCCACCAGCTTAGGTGATAACTTGGTCCCAGCATAAATGTCAGAAGGCCTAGAAGAAGTTATCAGCCAAGGTAAATGTATTCCTACTCTTTTCTGTTTCTTTTTTTCTTTTCTTTTTTTTTTTAATGTCTGTTTTGATTCTTTGTAGGAAGTATGTTTTTGTTTTCTGCAGGAAGGTTGAAAATAGCATTTCATTTTACTTATGGTGTTATAAATAGATATATCATATTTTTAGGTCAGATATGAGTGAACCAAAATAAGTATTTAGAGTTTCTTTTGTATCATATATGAGTGTATTATCAAATGGGTATGTACTTTAAACAAGTACAGGTGTTAACTTCTAATGAGGCAAATTTCCTTTTTCTTCCAAAGATGATCCAGAGGGTGCCTTTGTACCACCAGAATTCGATATCACTGGCAACACATTTGAGGCAAGTTTATAAATTTATTGGTGAAACAGGATTTTTTCAG
Source organism: Tinamus guttatus (assembly GCF_059628265.1). Classification (NCBI taxonomy): domain Eukaryota; kingdom Metazoa; phylum Chordata; class Aves; order Tinamiformes; family Tinamidae; genus Tinamus; species Tinamus guttatus. The sequence continues at coordinate 7,873,098 of NW_028288848.1, forward strand.
TCATTTTGATATTTCTGCAGTACCAAATGCTCAGCTTTCTCAGTGAATGATTTTATCATATTTGAAGTTTCATTGTGCTGTTTTGAGAGTACACTGTGTGTTTTGTAGGAGTAAAACATAAACTTAAGATGCTATGTTAATATTTTACATAAACATTTGTTTACTAAGTGATGAGAACCTCTTTTGGCTGAATACGGTGTCGGACTACTCTAAGCCACAGCTGGTCTGTATTATGTTCACTGATATCCTTCACTGGTTAGTTGCTTGTTTGGGGATTAGCCATGAACTTTTATGACTAAATTTAAAAATTGTTTGCTATCCTCTTCAGTAAAATAATTCATGGAAGGGTAATCACCAATTTTATCTTAGAGTTAATGAAGAAACAAATGACTATCTGTTGCTTTGCAATGCACAAGTGCTCTACATTGTTAAATTAAATTAGATTTAAATTGTTTATACTAATTCATTAGCCTCCCAAGTCAACCATCTCATTGCTTAGCGCAAGAATGCTTGCTTGCTTGCTTGATTTCTACAGAAGGCTTTTTTCTAATACAGTGTTTTTCTGGCTTGCATTTCTAGATAATTCAAATGGTTTAATTAGTAACATGTTCTGTTGTCATTCAAGGTATAAAAGATTTTATTCTCTTGTTTCATAGTATGATATAAATACTCTTTACCCCTGCTAGTTATATTTTCCATAATTATGTTTTTAATTATCTATATTTTCCCCAGGGAAAGCAGTAAGTGAACTTTAAAGGGTAGTACTATAAGTGAGATGAGTGATGAGCCAGGAGGATGAGAAAGTAGGATCACAGAATATAATGTAGCACAGTCTTTGAAGTGTATATATCTAAACATTCTTCCCTATTGATATGCCTTGTTAGTGTATTTATATAGGTCAACAAAGCAACAAAGCTTTAGTGACATTGCTCTCTTTTCCTCAGGCTGCTTTTGAGAGAGAGAGAGGCTTTATTTTGGGGGCAGTGAGGAGGGAGGGAGTTTAGGAAAGGACCAGTGTTGCATATAAGCTTGGCAATTGTAGTATTTAGATGTGTTTGAGGAAACCAAGTCCTGAAGCCATGCTGAAGTGGCTATTTATTTGGTTCTTTGGTTTGTTGTACTGCTGCAGTTAAAATCTGAAGCTGCGGTTAAAATCTGCTGAGATAAATGTTCTCCATTCCTTGACTCTTAAGAACCCTTGAAGACTTTAGACACAGACATTTCTAGTGAGCGTAACTGAATTTGGAGTTTTTGCAGTTTACATCCTGTTTCCACACTTCAGAGTCCTCTGGTCTTCAGTGAGATCATTATGTGTTTTGCAAAATTTACTAGCCTTGTGTTTTTCCCCTTTCTACACCTCTGGATGAATTTTGTGCTATGTGTGTAGCAGGTAGACGACTGGAAGAGATTCTGAGACCAAGGAGATGGGACAGGGTGAAATGGGAGTTTGGAAAGACTGTGAGAATACTAAGTAACCTGGAATTCTAGTTCTGCCTGAAATATAAGGCCATTTCACCCGTCAGGTAAAACTCGTGTTGTCTATATACAAGATTAGTGTTTAACTCTCCTCTCTTAAGGCAGTGCTTGGTACTTAGACTCTCCCATCCCAAGGCATCCCAGTACTAAGCGCAGCCCACAGACAAACTTGCAGTCAGGGAAGGCTGTTCAGGAGTCACTGTGAGCATTGGCCCTTGGATTTTCTTTGCAAAGCCCAGGATGGCACACGTTTGCGTGCAAGAGGCTGGGGATCAACATGCCTCTCCATGTCCCCCGGCTGTGAGATGGACTAAGGGGGACTATGTGTGCTGACTTGTGCTTACTGTTTCCATTTCTTTGATCGATTGGGGAGCTTGCAAAGCAGAAGAGTAGTGCAGTAAAGGATGTCTTGTTGCCTCAGCTGTCTTCCATTGATCAAACTAGCTCTGAAGGACAGTGCACAAGCTTAAAAGCCAGGGCTTGCCCTGCATGGAGGTGTTTTGTTTTGTTCTGACTTTGTATGCATTTCATCAGGAAGATGAGTGATTCTGTGTGTTCATGGAGCTTTCAAAGCTTGACTTCTTACTGTTTGTAGAGCTTGGTTCAATCTTAAGTACTTTTTAGTAGAAAATTACATTCTGACAGGGATTCCACACTGACCTCAACTTGCTTTTGTTTCTGCAGTTTTAAGGCCTACGATAGGATAATCCTTATGTACTTGTTATTTGTCCGGTTGGTTTTCTGGTGTTGGTGGGGTTCGGTTGGTTGGTTTTTAGCTAGTCATTTCTTTCTCATTGTTAATACTTAAAGCTCTTCTACTCTTCCATAGGTTTTTTTTTTGTCTTTTTTGTTGTTTGTTTGTTTGTTTTGTTTTTTTCAAAGGAACTGATACTTTCGTGCCTTCATCCACAGTTGTTATCTCCAGGTGAAAACAGATTATCATTGATAATACACACATCTGTGAGCAAATTGTGGATGCTCATGCTTTCTTAGTGTTATATAATTCTTTATACTAGACCCATAAGATGCCCTTTTCAAAAAGACATAAAATCTTTTGTGTTACTGCTCCTTCCTTGGTAATGGCCTTATGCTATTGTCCTTTATTGGAGTCTTTTTGCAGCTGCTTACGATGCTTTGGTGAGAAGAATGGGAAGCAGTGTTTAGATCAAAACTCTGATTCTGATATAAAGAAAACAAAATAGTATTGGGACTGCTAATTGTGTTCAGGATCTTTGATAGTTGTTTCTCCAGTGTCAAAGCTCAGCTGATCCAAATTGCTTATGTCTGTCAGAGGGTTTACTTGATTTGAGGGCAGACCTATTTTGTAGCTTCTAAAATGGAGCCACACAATGGGGTTGGTTACTGGATGACTTCCTCCTGGAGGGGGAAAAAAAAAAAAAAAAAAAAAGCTCTCCTATAAAGCTACAGTTATTTCAACAAGAGATGTTTTGTTTTCTGCTTTGTGAATTACTGATCCAGACCTCTAGCAGAATTGTGACTACAGTCTAATTAGTTACTAAAGTTAGCTGGCACTCGCAAGCACACAAGAGAAATAAGGAACAGGACACAGGAAACGAAATGAAAAGCATTACTCTCCTGGTGTCTGAAATAACACTATTAAAAATTTCAGTTTCCAGTGAGAATCTCACATAGCAAGAGATCTAAAGAGTGGTCCAAGGAGAAAGGCAGGACTGAAAGAAAGTAATTGATTTCATGTGGTTTGTTGTAGAGTTGTCTTCTTTGCTGACCTGCTATTTGTAAAGTGGGAATAATGATAACGGCTCCTTCTGTTACTGGTGAGTGCAGGAAGGTAAGAAACAGCCCTTCAGAGACTTGGCAACTTCAGTGTCGGGAATGTTATAGGCTCTTTAGAGAGAAACATGTTAAGAAGTAGCAGTGAAAAGGGCCTCAAGGACCATCAATGAAGTGTCTGAACTTTCAACCTGGTGACCTCTTTACTGTTGTTACAGGCCCAACTTGTAGGATTGGAGTCAAAGTGTTGAAGAACTGAAATAAATTCTCTGCTTGAATATTGACTGAATATTGCTGACATAATAACAAGCAATCTAGCTTCAGCATAAGCTGACTCCCTCATCTTCCCACAAAGAACTTTAACATTTTCTTAAGGAAAATGGTTTCCACTTTATTGGCTTGCCCTGAGTAGTAGTAGTAGTTGTAGTAGTAGCACAAAGCTAGACTTCTGAAGTTTGACCAATGGAAGGCATAACAGAATGAGTTAAATATTGGTGAGTTCATTTGTAGACTTATTTCAGTAGCTATCACTACAATATAAGCTTGCTGCCTCAGGTTAAAAGCATTGGCTGTCTCAAGCCAGTTTCAAATAGCTATTTGTCCGTATCACAAAACTGCCATTGAGTCTGACACAGAGGTTCATTGATGCAGAACCCCACATTTCTAAGATATGAGCTTCTACTGAGATGAAGGACTGATGTCTGCCATGTGTGAACTTGCATTTCTAATCTTCTAATAATATAGCTATTCAATTTTCCTTGTTCTGATGAACCTCTGTAATAGAAATCAGTGAATATTTGTTCTTGACTGTCTTTTTTTTCTATCTAAAGCAGACTAGATAATTGAGAATATAAATGCTTCTGCTAAATGACTTCATTATTTAGAGGTAATAGATGTCTGGTGTAGTTCTTAAACCTCAGTGTGTAGCAGAGTTAAAAACTTTCAGGAATGAAAATCTGCCCTCCTTGCAAAAAAGTGATATGGAAACGGACAGCATCTTTCAGGGAAGGGAGAAAAGTTGAACTGAGAAAGGGAAAAAAAGTGAAGCTCACACTTCTTTGTCTTCTAAATTTTTTTTTTCTAACAAGTTAGGAGAATGATATGCTGATTTCTCACCTGGGAGAGAACTAGAAAAGGTCAAATACTGTCATCTCTGCTAAAATGTGACAGCTCTCCACATGCAGTTCTCGGTGTGTTACAGTTGATTAAACTAAAGAAAGAAGTCCAAGTGTTTCAACAACTTTAAAAATATATCAAAGGCCACTCTCTATATAGGCTAGTATAAATAGAAAAGGCAAGCCAGGAGTATTAAATTTTGTCAAAAGCTATATAGTTAAGATGAATATGGCTATAATTTCTATGAAATGTGGTAAAAATGTTGGATAGATACCATATATGTATGAATACTTTATATAAATGCATAGATTGAATTGTTATGTGCAACCTACTGATATAGGCAACAGGTCAAAGCAAGTAAGGTTCAGACTGATTCTACTAAAGAAAACAGCTGACAGTCTGGTATTGCAAGGGTTTCTCAAGGGTAGCTGATTGGTACTGAGCTGGTGCTTGGGTCAGAGCAGTTGGTCTTTCTCTGAATGTGAAAGCCTCTGTCCTTTTCCCAAGTCAAAACAGAAGGTTAAAAAAAAAAAAAAAAGCTCTGCCTCTGCCACTTCTCTGGTGTTTTAAAGCAGTTGCCTGGAGGAATATGGAATGGTGATTTCTACTGTTCTGTTCCTTCTTCAGCTCTGCGTACAAAAGGAGAGGGAAATGTCATGTTACCTATTCTCCTAGAGCTTTTTATTTTCTTTTTTTCTTTTTTTTTTTTTTTTTTTATTCTGCTTGATGAGGGAAGTAAGTCTTTTGAAGCACCACAGTTTTGTTCTTGCACGGAACACTGAGTTCTGTTTCTCCTTAGTTGACTTCCCCTGAGACTCTTCTAATTCTGTCTAGCTGTGGCAAAGCTTCTCATCAATGAATGGTACCTTGTCTGTCCTTCTGTAGCCTCAACCCATCTGTCTTCTGGGTGTCATTTAAAGCTATCTTTTCCTCCTGTGACAAAAATAAATTGCTTTTGGTTATCTGTGTCAGTTCTGTGCTGTTGGACAAGAAGAAGGATCCTCCTGTTCTTGCTGTTACATCATCAGCCCAGTTGCGGTCCCAATGATGAACTTTGTGCTGAAAAAAATTTCACTCTTTAGTGGATTTCCACAAAGAGCTAACTAAAGACAGATTATGAAGCTAACAGGATTTTAGAATTTAGTAAGTTGTTGTTGTTGTTTGTTTCTTTTCTTTAAACTAAAGAATCTGTCCTAATGTAGATACAAAACTTGATGACCCCAGTACCTAAAGCTTGCTGCTCATTTCTGAGGTTGAGCTTGCAAGGTTCCTTCGTATTTCCTAATATAAAAGATGCACTAACAGCAGTGGTGGTGGGTTTGTGTCAATTGTTATTTCCAGCCTTTTCCACATAATCTGTTACTTCTGATTTAGTTTTGGTACCAGAGCTATGGATTTTATTTCCTGGGAAACACACTGCAAGTGGCTTAAGCTTTCTCAGGTGCTTGAGTCCTGGAGCAGGTGGTGTATAAACCCGTTAATTCCTGATGGCCCCAGAATTCTTGAATTTCTGAGTGTTTTCACCAGGTTTAAAAAAAGGGGAGAGGAGGAAATCAAATGATACTTTTATTTTCTTTGTTTCTGAAATAATGGCAGCAGGTTGTGTGTCGTTGTTGTTGTTTTCAAGCAGGGCTGTTGGTCATTCTGAAGCTCACTTTTGAAGGAAAAGCTCATGCATGCACAATGTTTTTGTCTATATGGGCTATACAGTTTGAGTCATATTTTGTGGTAGTGTTATAGTTGAATAGGCAAGAGCAGAGTTTACTTATGCTTTCCATTCTCCCTCTTATTGATATTCTGTGAGCCAAGTATTCAACTCATTTTCCATTTCAGTCACCTGCAACTGTTCTATGAAAATACTTGCTTTAGAAGCGTGAACAGGGGCTGAGGTCAGAGATGGCCGGTGATATTCTGAGTGTTATCTCACAAGATACTATGCAGTGGGATAAGTTCTTATGTCTTTCATCAGCTTTTTTGCATTTGGAGTTTTACAAGGTTCCTCATGAGAAAATAATGTGCAGAAGCTGCTGATGTTGGGCTGCACCAATATAAAGTATTCCTTCAAAAAAGATTGAACCGATTACTGCGAAACAAATAATTTTTTGTGATAGGATATATTATTCTAACACAGTACTTGAGAACCCTGGTGTCCTTGGTTCATGGCCAGTAAAGGAACTTTGTTGCTGCTTGGATTTATTGCCCTGCAATGATCTAATTGGGAAACAACAAAATGGGACTTGTGTGTGTTTCATAACATGGAATAAAGCAACCCCCCAACATAGCTCTGCTCAAAAAGCAACAGATTTTATTACCAGTAAGCAGCTTCTGTTTGGTTTAATACAAAAATAACATGCTTTTTCTTTCTTCCTTTTATATAATGGTTTCCTAGGTTTCTTTGTTACTATGTTTACAGAGAGTAAACTGTGTTAGTTTTATTAAGTGATAAATTACCTGCAGCAGGTAGCTTAAAATAAGGAGGTTAATGGCTGATAAATCATAAAAAGTGTTGTGATACATGAAACTCATAGTTTCAAGGGGAGTTCAAAATAATTGCATTGTTTTGGAAGCTTTAAAGATAAATGCATCTATAAATTGTTATCTAACCTCTGCAGTCTTCAGCAGTTTTACTGCAGTACTCTTCCTTACCTGTCATAATTGCACTTCTACACTTCTGCCAGAGTGGAATCAGTTCTGGGGGTGCCAACGCTTATGATTAGGGAAGAACAGTATTGAGGTAAAAGCATAGGAATTATTAATTAAACTCAGATGTCTACAGATCAAAAGGACATTTCATGTGCTAGTCTTTATAGCATGATGGTAATTACTCAAGCTGTGTAAGATCTAGTGCTTCTCTATGTTCACCTTTGTGTGGCTCGTTAAATTGCAATGAATGTCCATGAGTTGCCCGAGTCAGTGGCCTGAGTTATCTCAGTGTTGACAACAACAATTAGGGTAACAGTTTCTTTGCTCTTTAACCTAGACTGAGGTTCAAGCTTATGTTTTGTAGCTCTGAATTGACAGTTTTGGTTTTCAATACAGCTTCAATTCATTATGGTTGTAGATACCAGCAAATTGGTCTCTGGACAGTGGGCCCCATGTGTTTCATAGCTATCCATAAAACTGAAACAGCTGCTAAAATAAAGGTTTTCAGGTAGAATGCTGATTGCTGTAAGATTATACTAAGGTGTTTTAAAACAAATTGGTTATTTCCTGTCAAACAAAACCCTGAAAGGCCTATGCTGCTAGCTAAGCAAGTGATTAGATGTGAGTTTAAAAGTGTGCTTTAAAAAACAAATTCCTTCATCAAAGTCCTGCCCAAATAAAGATGTTGGAAAGGACTACATGCTCTGGCACGTTAAAGACATTTAAAAAAATAAAGGGGAATAAGGTAAGCCAAGAAAAGAATCGCAAAGGTCTGAAAAAATCCCCCCCCCCTTTTTTTTTTTCAAGGACATAGGAATCTTGATGAAGTCTGCAAAGATGATCAGCTTATAAAAGAATTCTTCAAATAAGGCCATGGCAGAAAAAAATGATTTTAATGTTTTAACCTGTTTTCATCTTGAAGGACCTTTGGAAAGTTCTTATATTACAACTCTTTTTTTTTTTTAAGGGGAATACATGAAAAACTTATCTCAAAATAGTGTGTCAGTAGAAGAGATTATAAAGTTGACAAAATTAACAGTACAGTAAATTTCAAGGTACAGATGATGAAACAATTCATAAGAGAAGTAATTAGGCAGAGTAAGTTTTTTTATTATTATTATTTATCAATAAAATTTATTTATTTATACAGGAAAGAGTACCCTCAGGCAGAGGGTATCATAGAAATTTGTGAAGTCTCCAGTGTCAGCAGACATAAAGGGAATGATTATTTACCAGATCCCATAAATACAGAAGTTGGTGGCAACAGTGAAATGAACTCAAGGTTTGTTCAAAATAAGCAAGAAACACTATTTGCTCCATAGGCAGTAAGCTGTGGAAAGGAATTGAGATATATATATGTGTGTGTGTGTATATGTTTTTTTGGCCTGTGGTCAGCTTTATGGTGATAATCTTACAAAATTTCTAAATGTTGGCTTTCATATAATATTAATAGGGGAAAGTGGTTGAAACGCTGAAAATAAACAAGCAAGTCTTTGGGAATACAAAAGTTCATTTCCTCAGTTCAGCCTGAGTGGCTGAAGTAGTCAAAGACCATAAGAAACCCAAACACAGTAATAAGGTAGCAACTAGGCAACACTCAGTCCTAGCACACGCACTCTTTCTTGCAACGTTTACTTCTCGCTTGGCTCATTTTTCTTCATGTTGTTGTAGCACTGCTATTTAGATGATTGCATCTACAAAAGCTTACTTGTATTTTGTGGTGTAAACTGATTGCTTGACATTAATCTGTGACCATGTTAAGACTCCTAAGCTTTCACTTAGGTTTTAGTCCAATAAAAAGGCTATCTGAGAGCAGGAATACATGCACATTTCAGCTGTGTGTAGATTATTTGAGAATATCTGATCTGTGGTTGCATTTCTCTTCACATCTTTAAAAAAAAAAAAAAAAAAAAAAAAAAAAAAACGATATTTTTGGAAGAAAACTTTGCAATGTTGTTTTGGTCTTTCCATCTTTTGTAGGCACAACAAAGCAAACAAAGTATGGCATTAGTTTAAAATGTTATTTTTGCTACTATTTGCTATTAATTCGGGAGCTAAAATATACTTTTCGTGAATAGCCTACAGTAATTTAATGCTTTACTCTGAAGAATAATTACCTAACATCGGAAGGGCCAAATGAATAAAAAGCTAATATTTAATGTAGCACTTTCCAGTAATTACAGTTTGCTTAGGCAGAAAAGCTCGTGGTCCCTTTGTAATGAAGAAAAGTATTAAAAAACTGATAGGCCTATTTCCATTTCGTTTCTTTACTGAAGAACAGTATTGTCTGACTTCATTTGGCTTAGGAATAGCGTGTATTAGAATGAGCCAGCACACTGAAAAGATACATAGGTAAATATTAAACTTATTTCCTTAATAGTAATTTTTGTCAAGCATTAGTTTGAATTTGTTTATAAAATTTAGAATTTATAACAACTCTGAAGCTTTCATTTTTGGAACTTTTCAAGCTTTGAATTATCCAAAGGTGGAATATCTACAAATGTCTATTAACCTCAATTAAAAAAAGAAAGAATGGTACCAGTTCAAATAAGGGTTAGATATGAATGTCAAAACAGACTTGTCATATCCTATTCCTGCATCTTATCATCTAATAAGAAATATTTTATTGTGAGTGTTAATTCTATTATGGTCTCTTTCAGTTCTTTTGAAGACTTAAATTTCCAAACTCAGTGGAATCTTGATACAGAATGTAAATGGCCATTATTCATACTTGCAATATGCTAACTGCTTATGCCATCGCTATTCAAAAGCTCTTTTGTCAGTTTTTTCTCTTTTTCTGTATTGTTGGTCAGCAAGTACAAGTTCCTATAGAAGCTTTCTTCAGCCCTGCCAAGGAGCTTTACAACAGAGCCTCTGTCGTACTCCGTATGGAGGCACTGGAGCCTTTACTGCTTCTCCCCATCTTTTGATTTGCAGATTTGAAAACCAGAGAGGATCATTATTATTCCTTGATTTTTTACTTCCTGTAGTGTTCAGTGGTCATAGACTGACCTGAAGTAAGCCAAATAGCTCTCCTGGAACTGATGCAAGCCTTTTTGAATATGTTGCTCTCATGATATAAAACTTCTAACATGATGATAGAAACTGTCCTCTCCCTTGGTAAGTTCTTCCAGTACTTAGCCTGAAAGCTTTAAAAATCGGTAGTATCTTGACCTTCTGAATTTGTCTGTGGATTTTCTTTTTCTTTTGACTTCCTAGTTTTGTTTTGGAATCTGGAGCTGCTTGTATGATCATCGCTTTCAAATTTTTCTGTGTATTGAGCTCCCTTACTCAGTTGCTGAGAGGACCTCAAATCATACTTGCAATTTTTCTCAGACCTTCTTTGCTGTATGGTGTTTGTAGTGGTTTTATTTATTTATTTTTTCTTCTCATTTTATTTACTTGCTCTATTTGCTAACATTGTCATCAAGTACATGTATATCTCAACCACCAATCTAGAGATCTTAATTTCCAATATGACTTCCTTTTCAAACTTGATAGTGTGGTGCCTGCCAGCATGACCTATTTTTTTTCTTACTAGAATTAATCTTTGACTGAAAAATTTCAGGAGCTGTGAAGAAAATTTCTTGTACATCTTTCTTGAAACCCATTTTATTTATTCTTAGTGTTCTTATGCTATAATGCTGCATTTTTTTTTTATAAATGCAGCAGTAATTTATAAAGAGAAAAAAAAAATATTGGAAAGTAAGAAAGGGTGGGGTGGAGCAAGGGGAAAAAAAACTCAGTGGAAAGTTTTTAATCAAGGAAATTCCTAAGATTTGCAAAGTAGTGCCAGCTATCACTTGTCTTCCAAGAGAAAGTTGTTTGCTGTTCTTTCCTGTTCAGTTTTCTACATAATGAAAATTTAGATCGAGGAAGATTGGTTTTAGTGGGAGGAGTCACTTTTAGTGAGCACTAGACATACCTGTGCCTTTGCTTCATTTACTGCATCTAGGATCATGCTTTCCTTTCCCAAAAAGTCAAATCTTATTCCGAGGTCTAAACTAATGACAATACGGTAAGTAGAAGTAGCAGATTTGGTGCATAAGCTTGAGGAACGCCCCATCTAGTGGATGACCACAACTCACTCGCTTGTTGTTCAGGCTCAAATAGGAGCCTAAGATCAAACTGAAAATACCTTGATTACAGCATCTCACTTTGCATTTGCTTTTATGTCAACAACACCATATGTCAAAGCTGCGTAGCTATTCCTTTTAATGTTTCTATCATCAGCATGTCTGATAAGTGGGAATTTTTCAGCCTCCTGTTAAATTTTCCTATTTTTGTTCCCTCGTGTAGTTAATTTCTTCAAAGTAAATGTAACTTGAAAAGACAGAAGAGATGCAAGCATAGTGGGCAATCCCATGTAAAATGTACCTGTGAAAATTTGTATGTGATGCATATGGATAAAATAAGACTGAATAGCAAGCAGCAAGTTTTTAACGTCTTATTAATGTGCTTATTTGTGGCAAAATAAATAAGATTTTAGATAAAGAAACACACACCGTCTTCTCATTTAAAGGACAAAGGAAAGGCCCTTAAAGATATGTATACAGCCCTGCTTAAGGCAAAATATATTGGGATGCTGTAAATCCAGATGTCCCTTGATATGATACCATTTCTTTTTGCACCTGAGAAGAATGCAGAAGAAAATTTTTAGACCCAGATGTTTGGACATATTTGGCAGGAAATGCCAAAATAACTGAATAAATGTTCTGACTTGGGAAACTCATTGTAAATTATGATAATTGAAATCAAAAGTGGATTTTCCAGATGACCAAAGGAAGGAGGTGCCTCAACCCAAGAATTTGCTATGCAGGGAGAAAAAAATACTTCTTCATTATAACAAGACCGGCCTTGTGCAAAAAGAGATGTGGTGAACTTCTTTAAAGCAGGACAGCAAAAGGGAGTGGAAATCTGTTTTGTTGCATCTGAAAGACACTTCCATGTGCTCTTCAAGACAGACAGGGGATAAAGCTTTACCTTTCTGTGAACATAAATTGTGAACTGGAGTAAGGGGGGGGATGAGATAGTTTGTCAGTCTGGCAGGTTAGTCCTATTCCCTACAGTGCCCACGTACATCCTCATGCGGCCGAGGAAAATTTGCTAGAAGAGAATATTAACCAGTGCTCCACTCTTGTTTCCTTTGTTCCTTTAAGGTAGCATTGCTTATCTTGGAGTTGGTAACTGAGTTGTAGAGAACGAGATTTTTATCCAAATATACCTCTTTCTCACTGGAAGAGGTCTAGATAATCTTTTATTTCATCTTATGCATTATATATCTAGACATCAGATCCTGAGGAATTCCAATCTTTTGCAGAGACTTAAACCTACAGATTGTCCAAGTAATAAGATATCATCAAAATTGATGTCTACAGAAGTCTGCAAAATTCTACTTTGGAATTTAGCGAAAAGAGGAGGCAGGGACAAGAAACTTTCATCCATAATTCTCTGGCTTTACCAGAAGTAATTTGCTTACTAAATGTCAAGACAGTAAAGCAGAACTGTTTCAAGTAGGTTGAACTCTTACTTTAATTTCAGGGCTCAGATGTAGCATGTAAATTGGTGTGATTTGTTAAGGACGTGCCAAGTGTTACAACATTATCTGGTTCTGAATGTTGAGTTTCAAATTTTTGTTGTTGTTGGAGGTAGTTGAGGATAACTAGTAGATTCTTTTTTTCTTCTCCTAACTCCTACTGCTGCCTTTGTAGACCTTAACATTTCCATAAATACAACTCTCATGAAGTGCAGGTGCAGGATTTGTTATGGAGTACAAATGTAAAGTGTTGCCCATTTTTTGCTATATGATGCAAGAGTATGAAAGCAAATATGTTATATTTTAAAATATCACTGGTGAAGTTTTGTATCAATTACGTAATAGTTGTTTACGTATTAAAATATATTTTCCTAGTAGAGACATCAATTTCTGAAGTTGGTAGTTGTATAAATAGGCTGAAATGGGTTATTCTGAGGTGCCCCCACAAAATATAACCTTGGTTCATCTGATATGCTCACATTGCTCACTCTGTACAGTCAAAGTACATTTTACTGAGTTTCCAGACAGAACACTGAAATTATCAATTTTTGTATCCAAATATCAGCCTTATTTTTTCCTCTTCTTAGAGATATAATTAATTCTTTTTTTAATAAAGCCATTTTGTAGATCAGAGATGTTCTGTGTCACCGATCATATGAATTACATGGAACAACTCACTAATATTTTACTAAATATATTAAATTACAACAGTATAATGTTCCATTTCTACAAAAAGCTCAAATGGAGCAATATTAAAATCTAAAGCATTTGGCTTTGCATTTCCTCTTTGGCTTTGTTATGCTTCTATTAACAGGATTTTTATATTTTTATGGGTAAGGTCTGGGGTAGAGTTCATTTTTCTGTGGCTGAAATAGGATAGCAATGACTTAGGGAAGTCTGAAGCAATGAGTGTCTTTCTGTCATCTTGCTTTTTGAACAGGCTTTTTGCTGTTCAGGCTTCATATTTTCGTATCCTGGTGTCAATATTTTTTGTTTTTGTCTTGTAACAAAGTCTTGCCAGTCATTCGTGGGTGTGTGGATGTGGTTTGTTCTACTGGTGCTAAGTTCCTTAGAGTAGCTTATGCAGTCAAGTAGAAAAAGGAGTAAATCTTACTAGTCTTAATGTATATTGTTTGCTAGATCAAAACAACAGTCATAACAATTCCTGCCAGAGTTGTTCTGAAACTCTTGCTAGAACAAAAAAATTCAGTTACAGCTTCACTATTAAGAAAAGGTAAAATGGTGAAAAGCTTGAAGTTATATTTTTGCAAAGCAATAATTTCAAGTTTTGATTTTTAGGTCAGATGTCATATAGTTCTTTTGTTTTGTCCTAATCTTTGTCTTAATCTTGAAGTCCCAAGGCAGGGCTAAAATCCTGTTTTGTTCATCCTATTCTGTTTAATTTAAACTACCTTTCCAGTGAATTGTTACTTGGTAAGTTAAAAGGGATGGCAGCGTAAGCCACGTCCCTTGTGATCTTGGAGTTTTTGAAAGGAAGAGTGTGTAAGAGAACTGATAAAAATATTGAATGCTTCTTTTCAACTTTATGCAGGCACACATCTATTCCTTGGGTGCAACCTTGAAAGCAGCAATTGAATATGTGTTAGAACCTGGGACAGAATCAGAGTTTGGACAAGATCTGCATGCCCTCCTTGAACAAATGCAAGAAGAGAATCCTGAAGATAGGCCAGATATTGAGGTAAAATGACAAAATTTGTGGATGTGTCCTCGTTAACAGAGAAATATGCTCTGTGTGTGTAACATGCTCCAATTTTGGAACCAAAGTGAAGTATTTGCTGATTCAGCCAATACTTTTTTGACTTCCTAATCTGGCAATGCAACCTGAAATGCAGATGTAAATGCTTTATGGTAATTCCTTTTTTAAGAAGATTGTGTAAATACCCCTCCGGATCTGATTTGTGTTTATAAATATTAAATGAGAAGAATCATTTAGGAGAGGGAGAAAAAGGGGGAGGGAGAGAGAGAGAAAGAAAGGAAGAGACAGGGACAGCACAAAAGGCTCTATGCAATGAAAAAAATAATGTGTAATGGGTCAGATGATGCTTGGATTGAATTCAAAAAGGGGATGGGCAGAGCAACTAATAGCACAAAAACACATAGACCTATGCAAGGGTTTTCCTGGCTCCATCACAGCTGGCTATCTGTATCCCTTTTTTCCTCTGTCTTTCCTCAGTCAGATATGTTAACCAGCAGAGCCATTTTCTTCCACTCACAAGAGCAGAAGAGTGGTTAAATGGCTTTAATGGGGACATAAGAGCAGCTTCTCAGAGCTGTGTAAGGACTTTTGTCAGTGTTTGCCTAGGAACAGTCACCAGGGAAGCAGTGGGATGCATGTGGAAAGAGACCCTCCTACTTCTATCAGCCCCTGCTGATAGTTTTTAAGTGTACGAATGTCAGTAGCTAACACTCCGTTGACACTGCTGCTTATCAAATGATGCCTAGGCTACAGAATAGAGATGTTCGTATACTACCATTTCTTTTGACCTGGTAACTGTGTTTTCTTTAATATGGAATGATCAATAGATAGCTTTATTTCTCAGTTTTAAAAAGATTCAGAATTTGCTTCTGTTGTAATACTGGTAATAAAAAAAAAAAAAAATTCTTCATACTGCCTATGCCCCTGGATTTAAGTGAATCACCATCCGTTTAAAAAATAATCCACACTCTAGCTTTTTACATTTCCACTAAGTTTTTTGTTAAGGATAATATTTAAGATGATTAATTTTTATTGGTTATTCTTAATATTTCCTAACTGTAGGCTAGAACCTGAACTGTATAAAATAATTACGTAACATTCCATGATAAAAATAAGAATGCAGCTGCATAGTAGGATAATGAACAGTGCAAGAGACCTTTAATGTAACATCTTATTTATAAATTCAGCTGTATTGTGTGATTCAAGTTACTAAAAATTATTAATTTTTATCAGCATTAAGTATTTAACACTAATTTTCTCTAGAGCATTTTGTCATTATGTGAAGAAAAATTGAAGATTGCTTCATCAAGTAATATTTGTCGAAGTCTATCTGCTGTTGGAAGAAGGGTTCTTTCAATTGAATCATTTGGTGCTTCTCAAGGTAAGCTTAAAATATGTTTAGAATTTTTAAGCTTTCTGAAATAGCTAATGGTTTTTAAAATGTTATATTTTTGTGTACTTCTCTGTTAGAGGGTCTTTTCTGGATATCCAAAAGTCATTACTAAATATCTGTGGGTTTGGAATGGCAGGGAGGAAGAGACAATGCAAAACTCTCAATTCAGCGTAATATATTTTTAATAAATATCTATTTTAACTTATTTTGACTATCTCTGTAGACTATCCTTTATAATTAAAAGCGAGTGTTCCCACCCTTTTTGTAACATATGAAAGTAGTGGCAGAAAAAGAACTATAGAGACTCACTAGAAAAGATGAGAAGGTTTTAATATGTATTTAATATAAGCGCCTGTTCTTTGCATCTAGATGGCTGTGATAACATGTGGAAGGGAAGAGTGTATCAAAGAAGTTTGGGATCTAAATTATATTCAGATGAGAAAAACACCATAGCGGGTGATTGCTCTGCAGTAGAAGATGTGACAACTACCTGTCACAAGGACTCTTCAGTAGTTGCTGTGGAGACTGACAGAGAAAGTGGATTAATGGAAATGCAGATTGATCTGGATAATGAGAAACCTCAACATTCGCAACTTGCAACTCAAGTTAAAAAGAGCAAAGAGGAGGATAAGCATGCAGTATGTAATGACAGTTTTGCTAGTGTTGCTCTGGATATAAAATCATGTGTTACCGACATGGAGCGAGATGGCATTTTTAGGAAAGGTTCTCTGAGAAAAATTAAGACCTTTCCAAAGCTACCACTTGAAGCTTCAGATACAAGCCCTTTTTTTCCATCTGCAACCAACAGTGGACTGCTAGGTAGGAAAAATCACTTGCTTGCACAAGAACTGCTACCTCTAGACAATAACAATGAGGTTGCCTTTTCAAAGGGAAATCTTAATTCATTTGCTATTAGTAATCCACCAAAAGTAGAACCAAAGAATCACCAGGTTAATGATCGTCATTTAGAAGCTCCTTGTGTGTGTACACAGGTCTCTGGCATGAACTTGGAAGAACACTTGTCACTTCTTGAAAGAAAAGCTGTATTTTTACCGTTATCTGATCACAAAGAAGTCTGTTCTGATGCTACCTCTGAAATGCCATATAGGGCTGCCGTGCTAAACAGCCCTAAGCAATCCACTGCTGGAACAAACATGTTAGACAATTACATGGCGCTGGAAGACGGCACTGAAACTTCTCAAGGGCCAAATGAAAATTCTTCAAGACATTTGAACAAGGTGGATGCAGTGTTAACAACAAAACCCCCTGGGAACAGATATGGATCAAATCTAATTAGTTCTCCAGAATTAAGCAACAGCGTGATGGGCGCAAACAATAACGAAGATAATCTTTGTGGAGGCAGAGGGTCAGAAATCAAAAGTAAAGAGCAGGTAGTAAAAATAAAGTCTTCATTATATAGTTGCTGTAGTCATCTATGTGGAGAGGAAATGACTTAAGTACTGCGTGATTGTTTCCCCCAGCCCCAGCAATATTATGTGCCGCAGAACAGAGTTTTGCTATTCCACACACTTTTGAGTTCACACTGGAAATATGATCATCCGTTTTTCTCTTTAAAAGTAATCTATCCTATTGCAAAATCAACATCCATTTTAATTTTTAATGAAGCATACTGGAGTGCACTCACTAGTGTGTTAGTGTAGCATAATTAATAATTAATTGCATTTGTAAGAATGCCTTACCAAAGGATATGTAGATTTGACTCTATGTTGCTGTCAATACGTCAAGTTCAATACTTTGCAGTAGGCTGCCCAGGTGCTTATGAAAATCATAAGATTTCTGGGTGTAAACCTGACCTTTTTCCAATCAATGGCAGTAACCCATCAGCTTCAGGAGGGGAAAAGATTCCACTTTTTTAATCTACATATGCATTTAGAATTTGGGGAACTGTACACAAGCTCTGTCTATCCTGTGTTCTTAAATAACTGCTTCTGTGTGTTCTGTGTATATTTCATGATCAAAATCAAATATGTGCACAAGATGATGGATATGTTTCAAACATTTCAACTCTATAACAGCCAAATAAGAAAAGGGAAAGCTGCTGTTTTGTTTTGTCTGCTAGAATTCAGTGATAGCTGGTGTAGTGTGGTCTCTGCTCAGATTACAGATTCTCAGGGTGGACAAGTTTGGTCCTCTGACTAGATGGTTTTCTCTCATGCCACACTTGGAGAGATATAAGCAATCCATGTAGTAGGAGAACTGATGGTTAAAAATGCAGGGTGCCTGATGCTCATCTAGCTGTGCTGTGGCTTGGAAGGAATGAGCAGCACAAGCATTCAGTGCACACTTCATTTCCAGAAATGATGCTTAGGTAAAGACTTTTTCCAAAGCTGTGTCTGCTGACAGCTCTGTTCTCCTTGCCCAGCAGCTTGTCCTTCAGTCATCCAGTACAGTGGCCTGTAGGGTTATTTTCAGTCTGTGTCCTATCCTAGTTCCACCCTGCTCTGACACCTCCACTGGAGTAGTAAACAGTAATAGTCGAGTGTGTCAGGAGCTGTGACTGTGATTACTATGGCATCCATTTCTTAGCTGTAATGAAGAACTGTTCTTACTGCCTTTTCATCTTTCCCTTTCTTCGCCTCCAAATATCATCTGTACTTATCAAATTCATAATGCAGGAGGGTAGTAAATATGGATCAGGACTTTATGGCATGGCTTTTTGGTCTCGGAGTTGCTCGCTGAATGCATTCAAACGTGTATTTATTTCTTTATTTGACTCTTAAATCCTGTAGTTTTTTTCTTCAGGTTCTAGAAAGGAATCTTCTGTTGTAGGCACTTTTTTTCCTGTCTCTCCTCCTGCTCCAGGCTATGCAGCCCTATGTTCTTCAGAAGGGAATGAAACAGGATCACGAGCTCTAAAATCATTCCTAAATTGTGTGCTTCTGCTATGTCATTTGTGCCTCTGGACTTCCATGATTCTGCTTTATTTTGTAGAGGTGCTTGTATTTCTAACAAGGATCATGGCAGCTTCTCAACCATTGACCTCCTGTGAGAAAGTTTGTTATGTCTTAGAACTGTTGCTGTCACTCGAATAATATCTGCAGTCTTTCATGTGTGTTATGTCACAAAATTCCTTTCCTCAAAGGACTCAAAGGATTCTGTTGTTGTTTTTATGCAGAGGTTTATAAATCTGAAAATAATTGCATGCAATTTCTCAGAGAGAGGGTGACTGAAATAATTCTAGCTATCGGATCCCTATAAAGCCATGCAGTTCCTGGGTTTATTTTGGGATTTTTATTTTGTTTTCCCCTTCCTCCCTTCTTTCCCCCATGGAATAAAGACACTATGCGTCAGTCCCCTGTCTCACCCAGACTTACCTCAGGCTCTGTTTAACTAGAGAAGTGTGTGTAGTAAATAGGCTACCATCACTTAAGAATATGAATTGAGTGCATTGAGAAGTGCTCCTTTAGGAAAGATGTCTGTTGAATTAAGACCTATATTTTGTCCTCAGTGGACTGTGAGGATCATGTTTTAAGTCTGTTTGGGTACCTAAAGATGCTTTCAAGAAATAAAGCTTTCTCAAAATTGGCATACAGAAAACTTGCTCAAAATACGTTTTAAGGTTAGTCTGCCATTCTTCTGAATGTTGAAATGCTTCTTTTCTTCAAACATCTTATCAATTTTAAATAGAATGGTCTACAGCCTGAACAGAGCTTCATTCTTCCAGATAAGTAGGTCTTGATAGAAGTGAGGTTAACCAGCTCTGCCAAGGTCATTGGCCAATCACAGTAAATTTTAAAAAGGTAACTGTTATTCCAGCCATCTAAAAAGCAGACTAGCTAATTTGGTCTGAAATTAAAACAGTAAGGTACCTGATGTCCAAGAAACCAGAGGTTTATAAAACTGTTTTCAGTAGAAAAAAAAGGCTTTATAGAATCAATCTCCGTTTCTGATAATAAATTATAGCAAATGTTCAGGTTGTGCTACATAAACAGTTCCTACAGAGCATAATATTTTTAAATCCTCTATGTTGCAGCTATCCAGGAGAGTGGTGTGTTTGGAGATTTTTTGTTTGCCTTTTTTTTTTTTTTTTTTTTAAACTGGGTAGAAAGATAAAAGCATTTAAGTATATCAACTTATATCAACTTTTGTAAGCAAGACCTATAGTGATATGGGTGATTCTACTGCAAGTCTTCTCCTTAGCAAAAGGGGATGGAAGGGGGGTGAAGAAGCTTTTCATTTTCTTTTTTTTTCTTTTTCTTTTTCTTTTCTTTTCTTTTTTCCTCCTCCTTTCTCTCTGTTAGAAGCCAGATTTTATTCCTCAACTTTCTGGGACCTGGCTCTTTCTGCCTCTGTCTTACCTCCTGATCGTTGCAAGAATAAAACCGTACTGCGATATCCTTTGGTTCCAAATTTTACAGCTGTTTTCTCTCTACCATTTCTAGTTCTCTTCCATTTCCAAATGTCAAGTTTTAACAAATACCTAAACATATTTGAGTTTAAGAAACCAGTAAGTGAGTCTGAGAGTTTCTTAGCTGCAAAGGGACAAAATGTCTCTTCAATCCCTGGGCTAAATGTTTAACACCTCATAAAGGGATGCTCTTTTACCAGTTCTCTGTAATAGAAGAACATGATTACTGCAAACAGAGCTTTTGAATTATAGTATCTCTAGCATCTCTCATAAGTATTGCTTGTCCTTTAGAGAGAGTGCAATACAAGTCCCATCCAGCCAAAGATCAACCTTGTCTACTCTGGAGAATAAATGTTTTTTCTTACCTGTCAGTCGTACTTCTCCAGTGGACAATATTTTTCTAATACCCCAAAACTGCTTCGTAATGTTGTGTGCTTTACTGCTAATAGGCATTACTAAAAATACTTGCTTGCTGTTGTCTTGCTACTGCAATGTATCTTGTGAGGGTTTTCTTAGCATTTTTATAGTTTTGCATGCCATGAATAAATATTTTTCACTTCAAGTGTGAGTGGAGATCCTTTATTTCTCTAACCAATTTCATTCCAATCAGGTGTGTCTCATCTCTAATGCTTTTAAATGTTACTCTGTGATTCAGATGTTACAGCCTTCCCGCGAGAAGGGTTAACAGGAACCTGGCAAATGCACATTTTATCATGTTGATCATTCATACCCAGTCAAGCATAGGAGAAGTGAAAACCCTTGTAGCCAGAGAGCGACACTTAAACACTGGGGAAATAACACTTGCAGAAAAGAAAAGTTGTCTGTTCCCAGAATAGGAAATTCTCCTTAGGAAAAGCATAGTGAAAGCCTTCTCTTGCTTTGGCTGTTTAATATATGCCAGCATATTTTATATGGAATTAAATATAAAATATGCCATCGCATTCATAAAATATTTTACTGTGGGCATAGTTTCAATAATTGCTGTTGCACAGTTCTGATGTCAACAATGAAAAAGAAGACTCAGTAAATGCTTTTACTAAAACTGAAGGAAAAAGTCATTCTCAACATGCGAGATTTAAATATAATCTTTCTGGCATAAAGCAAAATGTCACTGTTATAGGCAGTCATCAGCCCGATGACTTTTTCATATTTTTAGTCAATTCTTCTGTGCGGTGAGGAAAAAAAAATAAAAATTTCCTTTATAAAAGTATTAATTTTAGAATGTGAAGTAACAAATCCAGAAATGGGCACTAGATTGAAACTTCGCCTGTGTTTTGGTGTGGTAATCACCAATGCTAATGTAGAATAAATGTTTTATGTCTCAGCCTTGAAGTAAGTAGAGGTAATAAGCAGTGTTAATGAGTTAAGTGCAGTGGATGTGAGGCCTTTTGCATGCTGAATCGTAGCTGAGCTGTCAGAATAGATAATTAAGAAGCAAACTTAAAGCATGCTCTGGCCTGTTTTGCCTTTATTTTAGGCAGGTATTTTCTAGCACTTCAGACTTTTTGCATCGTGAAATGCTAACAGCCATGAATTAGGTTTGGATTTGCATGGGAGACAGATGCCTAAATAAGGGAAACTTCCACTTACCTGTTTACCAAAGCATAAGCATGTTCAGTGGAGTTGAATGTCCAATAAATTGAATACCTTATTTGAGGCTTAAATAAAAAATGTTTTATAACTCTACGCTGAGAAGCCCCCCTCCCCTTTTTATTTTTCTTTTCCTTTCTAGACTCTACATATTGTTCATCACAATTCCTACATCCTTTTTCTGAGACACAATTTCAGTTCCTGGTGTCTTCTCATCCCCTGTTTTTTTTTTCACTTTCTCCTTTTTTGTCATAAACTTTTGCTGCTGCTCCTCTTAGGGTTCCTTTCCCCCTACTTTTCTGCTATGTTTGAAACTCTTTCTATCCTTTCATCCTCTAGAGAGCTTGAATATGCCAGAAGTGATGAGAAATGCATTTGAACTCACTACTGTGCAGCTGAGTTCACTGTCCAGTTTAGTGAGAAATTGTTCTTCCCCTCACGAGCTGTTGATCTCCTCCAGCCACAAGAGCCACTTTTTACACGACGGAGAAAGTCTGTCTTTGCTGCGGAGCCTCCAGGGGCACTAACTTCAGGAGGAGGGATTTTCTTGGAGAGAAACATGTCAGGGGGTCTTATTACTGGGGAAAACTATCCCAAAGTGTTCTTCTTTCAACTCAATCTGTAGAATTTTTCTTCTGTTGCTTTTTTGTTTTGTTTTCCTTTTACATGCCAGTTCTCCATGAATTTGAAGCTTATCTGCTCTTTTCATGGTAAAGCATCTGTGAGCAAAGACATTTCTGAGGCAGTGGACAAGTGTATTCTACAAGCAGGGGATCACAGTCCTGCTCAAGGACAGAAATCATTCAACAGGATGAAGCTCTGTGTGGTTCAAATAGTCTCTGGGGTCGTTCATTCCTCTGACTAGCTGGTCTCTTCTTCCCTGCTGTGCAGCTGCTGCCTTCTTGTCAGACTGGTTATTTTTCTAGATGCAGCCAAGGCAAATGTTTGCAAAAGAACTTTGCACTCGAGTGCTGATGACAGCAAAATTTGGAAATGAAGTTTAACCCAGTTACCTATGTTCATATATATCTGTACTAAAGCGACTGCTTTTTGCAAAGTGACAGCAAGAAGTATGCAATAGTACAAGCATCCGATTCTGTTTATAATATGTTGAAGGTAGAGAGGTAGGGTAATGTTATAAGTGAATCAGTGATTGGTGACACATCTTATTAAAAGTTAGTAGGCTATTTGGCTCACATTTAAGGGATATTTAAACTGAAGGAGACCAAAGTATTTACCTTCTTTGACAGCTGTATTATGGTAAATATTAAGCTATCAACAAAGCTGTAGAAATTAATATGATTCTCTTTTTCTCCCCCGTAGATTTCAGGAAAGTTGTTTGTTTGTTGATCTAGATTAAAGGTAATGCAGTAAACTATGCGTAATATGTTGCGTTATAAAATCCAAGTAGTGTCTCACTGAAGAGTGATCCATAAACAGGATCATGAAAAATTGACTGCAGCAAATGACAGTTCAGAGCTTGACTTGAGCAAACATGTTACATAGTGCTACCATTCTGTGTAACCAGACTGCGAGCAAGAGCAGACCTCTAGAATATTTAGATCTTGAGCTATAAAAGGTTTTGTATAATAACAACAAACATTTTTTAGGTTTGTAATTTTGGTTTTGCTTCCTGTGTTCCTATTTTTTTTCCACTTAATCCTGAATTAATGCATTGGTAGTCCTTTTCTCCAAGATGGCTTAAACTTGCTCTTTAGAGACAGTTAAGTATGTTACGGGCTGCATACACAACAGAGAATGTCCTGTGCTGTTTTAAATAGTTTGATGGTCTGCACTATCCCAGGGGGATCTGCCTGCAGGGACTTACTTTTCACTGCTCCTTTGGTGTCAGTGGCTGAAGAGGGTAGTGATGTCCAGCTGGTCAGTAATTAGGACCTCCAGAGAGATAATCCCTTCAGTTAGCACAGCTTGATCTAGAAGATGATGTCTATGTGGTACTATCAATGTCAACTTCTTATTTTAAAACGTGCACAAAATATAAAGCATGCCTTCTCTGAAGAACAGTAAGTAAATGTCCTCTTGCATTCGAGCAGTATCTTTGTCACAAGGTATAGGCCAGATAGAAAAGCTACATTTATAACCAAGAAGAAAGTATGGTTTTTGCAAGCTGAACAGCCAGAGATTAAAAACAAAATAATGCACTTCCTGTCACTAATTCTGTCAATATTGTTAACGTCCTTTCACAGAAGAACAAGAAATGTTGATGAAATCTTTAAGGTAAGACTTGTAACGTAAATGCTAGGGTAAATCAGTGTTTTAATTTCTTGTTGCTTTTCGTTTAGCTTTTTATGTTTTAAGCCAAGATTTTGTCCCTTCAGTTATAGGTCATCTTTGACATTATGAAAGAATCTTTTCCTAATATGAGGAAAGAGAACTTCCAAACAGCTCACTTTGCCTGAAGCGTTTCTATTCTTTGTGAAATCTAATTTGAATTACACTTTTGTTATGCAATTAAGAGACTTGCTCATCTATGCAGTTACCCAGGGAATGCTTTTTCAGTAAGAAGCATTATTGTTTTCCTACCAGTAACCACAATACCTTTTCTTAATGCTCCTAAGGTAGGCATATTGTATGTTAGGATTTGATTTTTCATTGCATTAGTAAATATTTTTATTCTGTAATAATTTCTAATAACTTTTTCCATGCTCACTCTTTTTTTGCAGTGGATATCACTAAAACTCCTTTTGTCCTGGTATGGTAAACCTCTGAAAGACTATGAACTGTGGGCATTATGTCATGAGTGTTTACGTACTCTGCAGACTTGCATAGATTATCCAGGTAAAAGCTTAATTACTTTTAAATATTTCTTTATTTACATCCTTGTTTTAATGTTCGGTATAAGCCATTGATGCCAAATATCACTCTTTTTTGTATAGAAAAAATAACAGACAATATTTCTAATTTAACGCTTTGATTTTTTATTCCACTTGTAAAAATATCTTAATTTCTCTCTAATCTGTGTTTGTGGGGGAAGGAAGGAACATGTAGG
Source organism: Tinamus guttatus (assembly GCF_059628265.1). Taxonomy (NCBI): domain Eukaryota; kingdom Metazoa; phylum Chordata; class Aves; order Tinamiformes; family Tinamidae; genus Tinamus; species Tinamus guttatus. Next base: position 7,897,700 of record NW_028288848.1, read on the forward strand.
AGAAGGAATATATATGTTTCATACCTAGGTGGCCTTTGACAATCGAGGCCTTTGCCAATTTAAAGTGACCAGGATCTTGGCGGGACTTTCATCTGCTCTTTGTCCATTCTTTCGCTTGAGTTTATAGGAGGGTTCAGATATCAGCTCCTGAGCTCCTGAGAGAGGAAAGGGGAGTAAACCTTTGACAGAATTGGAATATGTTGTACATAACACGGGAAACGATGGTCCTAAATTTCAGTACATATTCTGAATGTTAGGTCTAGCTTTCACTAACTAGAAATCTGTAATAAAAAAGAGCAGAGGTGCCCTACCTTGTCTTTAAAAAGCAGCTTTTGAGGATTTGGGTACGGATTAGTTTGAAGTCTGGGACAAATGGATAGTAAGGTACAGAAAGCTTTTCTGTGTATCTTTTATTTTCAGTTTCAACCATTTTGTCTTTTCTGGTATAAAAACATTACAGAGAAACTGGCTATAAAAAGAGATTTCTGAGCACCTTAAACAATGTTGCCCTCAATAAAATAAAGCTACTCTGAATTTGAATAATGTTTTCCAAATTAGAATGTTTCTGCCAGAGGAATCACTGCCTGTTTGGAGACTGGCTGCACATCCTGCAGTGACTTACAGCTGTGTTGCTATTTCAGTGGAGGGGTTGAGGAGAAAAGCAATAAAGTTCAGTATTCCTTTTAAAAATCCTAGCTTATTGAATGTGATGCTGAGATGATAGAAACAATATGTTGAAATATCCTTTGCCTCAGTGCTGATAGCATGAGACTAGTAGCTGATTAATGATGGTTAAATAGATGAAATGTGGAACAGGCTGGACTAGCTCTTATTTATTCTACTAGACAGCCTTTTCCTCCACATGCTCCCTTGAGTGCATTTTTTTCAATGTGCTTACTAGAAATTATCTGCATAGGATAATATATCCTGAAGTTAGTATTTTCATATATTTTTGAAAAAGATCATGCTACAGAAGGTGTTTGCACCCTTCATTGAGTCTTTGCTTGTTTGCCTTCCAGTTGTTTTCTGTATGTTGCTCTGTAGAGGACCCGTGTGAGAATTCTCTTGCTATACTGCCCAGGAAGGAGACCGGTCCTGGTTTGCATGAGCTAGATTATAAAGTTAGGGCCAGAGGTTTTTACTGTTGAGATATCATAAGTGAGCGTGAATTGATCTCAGGGAAGCTGCCCTTGTAGAAATATCTAGTAACAGTTCCAATTCAGAAAAGATAAGTAGTTCAGGGCAGGCTTAAATACTACTGAAGTTAATAGGCAAGCCTGTATTTACATGAAGCATATTGAGGCCAAAATTGAGCTCAAATACATTTTAATGAAGTTAGATCGTTTTAGATACGTTTTGTACATATAACTACAAAGCATCTTTTCCTTTTTATATCTCTTTTTTATTCCTAGAGCTCTTCAAACTTGTCTTTTTGTATTTAATTTTGATTTTTACTGTCCAAGCACCCTGTTTTTTCGTAGCAAAATGGTTTATTTGATGGTAGCTGTGAAGGCAGAACTGCACTGCCAACCATATGGCTTATTATATTAAAGTATGTTAAATTAGGCTGTGCTGTGAAGGCTGTAAGAAGCCTGGAGCACATCTAGTGGAAGCATTTCTTTCATTTGTTCCTTTCTGGGCCTTCTCTTCAGTGCTAGGTATAAACGGAATAAGTTTCCAGCATTCTAAGTCCTTTTATTTATCTTGTTCCCGTTTTGTTTTATTTTCTTGTCTTTTTTTTTTCTTGAAGGAATTGCCTGTCTGTAATTGCAGCTTAGGGTGATTTCTTCTCTGCTGTCTGTTATATTGGGTGATTTCTGTTCCAGCACTAGCGTTATTTAAAGCTTCATTTTTACTATCCTAGGGTGATAGCTGATGTTGCAAATTATTTTTCAAATTATTTCATTTCTTTGGTGTGAAACAGTTAAAAGGACAGATAGTTATTACAGCTTGTCTTTTGTAACTTGTTTTGCAGTGTTCTTATGTTTGGACTCTGTACAGATTGACTGCCATGGTAGCATCATCTTCACTGCTCCAAAAGCTGAAGGTAAATTGATATATTAAGCCATTTAGTTTTAAGGAGAATAAAGAAAATATCTTACCTTGTGTTTTCTTTTCTCTTTCAGAATCTTGCGATGTATTTTATTTAGCTCCTGAAATTGAGGAGGAGGGTATAGTTACCGAGAAGGTAATGTGGTAGGTCATGTGGGTTGCCATTCATTTTATCAGTGGACAATTATGTCCCTCTGCTCCTTAAATGAGAAAGCAAAAACATTCTAACATTCTAACATTTGAATTTACAGTATCTATTTTGTAATATGAAAAGAGCATTTCCTGCCCTATTTGTCCATTTGTAAACATGAAATAATAGTTGTGAGTCAGAAGAAAAATTGCTTTAAATTTTTTTTTAAAAATATTATCTTTCTGTTAAATTACTTAGAACTACTAAATATTTATATGTTCTTTTCTTTAAAGTCATTTCTTCTTTTTAAATTGTTTTGATCCAGTATGCAGGATATTTGGAAGCTATCTTGAAGTTTAAACTAACCCTGAAATATAATATAGCAACTTTATCAGACAGTGGAAATTAGTATCACTGAAGCCTTTGTAATTCATGCTTTATCTCTGGAAAGTCCTTTTTTCCAGCATTCCAATATTACATGTAGAATTCTGACTAAGTTCGCTTCCATTTTTGGCTAGTTCCTGATATTTGTATAACTTTTAGGTTGTTATAAGGATTAACAGAACTGTGGTAGGATCATCAAGGCTTGTGCAGCGCCAGCCTCAGTGCCTGTGCCACTTACCAGTAGAAGGAGCTTTTGCAGAGCATGTGCTGGGTCAGGTGGTAATTTTTCCTTTAAAGAGAAGAAAGAAAGAAAAAAGAAGTTAAAATTGAAATCTTATCGACCTCTTTCAACTTTGAACCTAAGAGGAAGATAACCTGGTGGAGTTACTTTCTCTTCTTTTAGACTTTTTTTACCTGTTATTAGCTTTTGTTCAGCAGCTCAGATGTTTCACAGCTTGCCCTCTTTACAGTGAACTTGCTTGTGTTCAGAGTTTTTTACGTGGCTCCAGAGAGCACTAGAAAACTCTGTATTGTGCTATGCTAAACATTAAATAGTTTGAGTGAGTCTCTGTCTGAAAATAGTAATTCTTCAAATAAAATAAGACTACTTGTGAAGATCAAGTACTTTTCCAAGGTCTCTCAATATGGCAACTTCAAGTGGCCTAGTTGCCAGCAGTACAATTCCTGAAATAAATGCATAGTACCAAGTTCGTCTGATAGGTGTAATCTTCTGTACTTGTTCATAGGAGTAAAATACAGCTTGTGCTGAGCTACTCGTAATGACTTTGTGCCATTTACTTGCTGAATTATCAAGACCTTTTTTTAAGTAAATTGCTTCCAGTCAGGTGTTAAGCTAGAACCCTAATGCTTACATTAATCTATTATATGAGAAAGGGCTTCATCTGAATATAACACAAAACACTTTTTTGTTTTGATAATTCTCTTAGTCAAATGAGGAGACAAATTATGCCTATTTTTCCAACAGGAGAATATTAGCTGCTATTATTGACACTGCCACATAACTGCTAGTTTTTAAAATGGGCCAGGATTTTCATCAGCACTGACTGGTGGTGGTCCATTCTTTGGAAGCTGCAGACCATTTTATTTAATTTGGGGTGAGGATAACTGCAGTGGATAACTGCGGGGGACTGGTTTTGAAGGAATTATTTTGGTCTGGTTACATCTTTCCTCTGCTACACTCATAGGTCTGCATTTATGGTGTTGCTGCAGTTCTATGGATGGCAGCAAAATACAGCTTTCCACCTCATCACAAACTAGCATTGCCAAGAAAGTTGAAAAGCCTTCTTCTGGATATGGCAAAAAGAAATCCCGAAGAGAGACCTTCTGTAGCTGATGCAATTAAGGTTACTCTATTTAAACAATTTTGTATGAAATTATTAGTTGTGGCCAGGGCATTATTTTAATCATTTGAAAATCAAAATATCAATTTATTTTTGGTAATAGCCTATCAATGATAATCTTTTATTTTCTTTTTAAGTTACTCCTCCTCTGGGGAAATGGAGGGGTGTGTTTTTAATTTATATTGAAATTATCATTAAGGTACTTGAAATAGGTTCATAAGACTTCCTAAACTTAGATTAATTTTAATTGACTATTTATCATGTCTTGTCCTTTTCCAGGAATAGTTCACTTAGTTGAAAACTTGTTTACTAATTGAAAATTATGATTTTTGTGTTTTTAGGCATGCAATTGCTTTTTGCTTGATCGAGGCATAAACAGCAAAAAAATTCTGGCCTTGTTGAGTAAATCTGTTGTTAAGGTAAGGTGTCTTTAAGGTAAGTGTGCCCTCTGCTTTTTTTTCTGTAATTTACTGCATTTATTTATTTTCCATTTATTTCTGTAAAATATGTTCTAGTAAGATTTTTGATCCTTTCAAGTATAATTGTTAATCCTCCTAATTTTTTCAACACTCTTAAGTAGTCTTTAAGAATTATCTTTGTGAGAGCATTATTAACGGTAAAAGATTTATATAATACTTAGAATTGTACGTGTGTGAGCATATATGTTTATGCTATATGTTATGTATAATTTTATAGTGATATACGTATAGAAAAATACATATTTTTAATTCTTTGCAGTAATATAAAAAGGATGTGAAAATTGTATTCTGTTTTTAGGAGTCAGTTTTAATGCCTGCTCTTAGATATATGTGCATTTATATTTAAGTCTTGAAATGATGTGGTTGAACTTGGCAAGTATTACTTGGTCAAAAATTAGGGCAAGGATGCAAAAGCTTTTTAATTTAATAAAGTTAACGACAAAAAAACAACTTTATCACATTTCTGAGGTAGCTGTTACAGTGGGCCACTGAATTTTTTTGAAGAATAATATCTGTGGTTCCAAAAAGGCTGCATAATGTCTCTCTCTGTGTTGGAATGGTTGCTCTAGTTTGACACCCAAAATCTATAATAATCTGCATGGATGAGAGCAAAGAAATAAGGCAAACCAGTGACTTAGCTTCATGATCTGGCCTTCACTTACATCCTTCTAATCAGAGAATGGAAAGTGTTAATATGTCGTTGCTGTGTTCTGTTTATGTTTTATATCTGCATATAGGATACACAACATTATGTTCAGTCAATCTGATGAATTGACTTTGTTCAACATTATGAATTGCCTCAGAATTTTTGATTATGAAAATTACACAGTGAATTACCAAAATTAATAAACTGTTCTACCTGTCCTTAGAGTTTTCTGTATCGATCGTTTTAATTCTCCACTTAGGTGTGACTGGATTGCTACTTTGCAGATTACAGAAATTCAAAATCTCAATATTCTAGGTTTATAGTTTTTCGAGTAGCATGCTGAACAAGGATAGATTGAGGTTGGACTTCAATTTTTATTGCCAGGCTTCTAAGGAAGAAGCAATCTCTTCTCAAGATCATGTTGCTTTTGAACTTAAAAATGAAAGACATGAAATGGGCCCTTCAGAGTCAAGTCTAGGTAAGCAGTTAGATTTCCTTTCTTTCAGTATTCTCTAGATCAATTCTCTATGGGAGATTTTCTCAGTCAGTCAAAGAGGCTTTTTTTTCTTTCTACATAGCCTTTGTATTTTATATATTGTTCATATTTCTTCTAATTCTGTTTCTTTTTTTCAGGATTTGTGCCAACTACCAGTGAAAGCAAACTTATAGCAGTTAGAGGACCAGTACCTTGCCAGATTTCTTTAACTTGTGAGAAGGCTGCATTACCTGTTGCATTCACCTCTCCTGCAACTCACTTTAAGCCTATTATTCTGCAACAAAACGCAAACATTATAAAGTTAGTATATGCTAATGCAAAGTAAGCTAAAAGTTTGATGTTAGATCTACTGAATTTGTTCTCAAAAAATACTTTGCTCCTTTTCAGACAGGTTCACAAACCAACTTCTGTGCAATGCAAGAAAGAGATCGGAGAAGAAAAGCATATGGGGCACAACAAATCAGTGTCCTGTGTAGGAGACACAAACAGTCATGCTACTGATGATCCAGTTGTTGAAAGTGCACCTGAAATACCTGAGTGTGAATTACAAATGCCAGGCTATTCAGCCCAGATGTCTTCAGAAGGAGAGAAGTCTGGAAGTGTGCTTAATTCTACAGTTACATTATCATCAAAGTCTCATTCCTCACATCTTTCACCAGAAGATAATATTTCATCTGCAGTTTCTTCAAGTTCCTTGTCTTTACCTGCATCTTCTAATACCCTTCATATAAATAACATCATTCTCAAACAGGACATAGAGAAAAGAGTTTTAACATTTGTACCTGTACATTTAGCTGTATCAGAGCAAATAGCAAATAAACCTCTTCGTTCAAGAATTGCTTATGACTGCTGCCATAGTTTGCCAGTGCTACTTTCAAGTGCTATTGCACATTATAAAAGGAGCACACAAACAGAAGATGATGCATCATTTTGCAAAGTGCAAAACCATGAGATCACTAATACACAGCACAAGATTGAAAAAAATAACCAAATTAAAAAAAACAGTTGCCAAGATGCCGAATGTGCTACCAGTTTAGATGGCACAAACACTGAACAAGGACATGCACGGTGGACCTCAGTCAAGCAAAACACTTCTCTCTTTGATGTTGAAGCCTTGTCCCAGCGGAACGCAAGTCATACTTTATTACAAAAAGTGGTTCATCTTATACAAGAGGAATTTGCATTTGATGGCTATCTTGAGAATGGAGTTGAAGTTATTGATATGGGTATGTATGTTTTCTTATATATGTTATATCATTGGTATAAAAGAATGCTTTTAGTAATGTGTTGTCTCTCTCTTTCTCATTCTATTTTTTTTAATAAGGTAACTTTATTTTAGCCTTAAAGGAAATTAAGTTTGATATGTTCTCCAATGCAATTTGTGAGAAGTTTTGTGACCTTTACTGGGACGAAAAATTACTGGAGAATCTCTACCAGGTTGTAAATGGAGAAAGAGCTTCACATTTATGGTAGGTGTTTTTTTCAGTTTTTTACTTCTTACTGTTTGGTTTGATTTTTTTCCCTGTTTCTTGCCTATTACTAGCAGCAGGAAAGCATATGCTGATTCTCTTCAGGTATCTTACTTGTTTTCCTGTCAGCTATTAATTTCCCGGTCTATCAGGTACTTCTTGGCTTCCCCCATATCAAATAGTGCTTTATGAATTAGTAAGAAATGTTTTGTATAAAGCTTGTCTGTAGCTCTGCTGTAGGATAGCTGAGCAACTGAGAGCTAATTTTGATCAACTATTCTTTGTAACCATTGATGGAGAGCTTCATACTTGTGTGAGAAAAAGACCACTTATCCAGAACTGACATGTATTGTTCTTATGGTTCAACTTGCTCATTCTGTTTGATTTCCCTTTTTTTATGCATTGACTCAAATTCTCCTTAAACTAGAAGTAAAGTTGCCTTGATATATCCTTTTCATTCTACTGACGCCTAAGAACAACAAAATTAATTTAGATTTGCTAAAAGCATCTTTGACTTAACTACCTTAGTTTGACCTAATGTGCCTCCTCACAATCTTTTGTAAATAGATTATTAAGTGAGAAAACACCATTTTAATTAAATTCACACTTTGACTGTTTAATTTCCAGTGACATATTTATTTACCTTGAAAAACAGTAAAGACTGCACTTGTTTTAATGCAGCCTCCAAATGTATCATACTTTTAAAGACTTTCTGAAAACTATTGTAAACAGTAAGGATACATATGCAGAAATTATGTAGGTTTTCTTTGTCAGTCGTGGTCCTGAGCCCTAGACTGGAAGTTTTCACAAAGAAGGTTGATAGATGCCATCTAGGAAAACTTTTGTATTAAAGGTGTTTCATATGAGCAGCATGTTTCAGGGGCAGAGGGGTATGACCTCTGGAAATAATGCCCTCACATTCCATCCCAATACACGTTAGGGTTGGATAAGAAGTCAGGGATGGGTTCTCATCATGAAAACTGGTGAGAAGTTAGGTTCTTAATTCCCAGAGTTGAATGTTTTGGCAGGAGAAGGTTGAGCTATTGCAGCTGAATTTCTGTGATATCTGAAGAGAGATGTCATCATCTATATGAACTTTTCTTACGATGTAAAATCTTTGAAAGTGAGAGAAAAAGGAAGTAATTATTTATTATCGCCATGAAAACACAGGTGTAGCTTTTAGGTCACAGGTAAGAACTGTCTCAGAATATTTCTGACATACTGTTTTCCCATGTACCGGAAGTATCCAACCGTTCTTAATTGTTGTATTGTTTAACTCAGAACTGTCATTAGTCTCATCAGAGCCAACTTAGAGCCAGCCTGCCATCCAGAGACTGAATCCTGATGCTTTCTGTTTATATGCGCTCTGATATTTTTGTTGAAATTTTCCTAAATGTTCTAAAGGAAATCTCTAGAGCTCACTCAGTGTACCTTAATGTCCTTAAGAATTTGAACATTTTTTCTTGTAAAATAACAACTGAAATTGTGTTGTGAAGTGTACAAACTTCAGGAGTTTGATAAATTAAATTAAGTCCTTCTTGCAGGGTTATTTATAAGATCTCATTTTATCCTGACATAAATATTTAAGGGTATGAAACATTAATTTTTCCTCATCTTCTTGTATTTTCAGCGTAACTGAGGCAAATGATTCAAAATGTGACAGTGTATTCCAAGAGCTGGAGCAGTCTGACAGCTTTTTGGCAAGCAGCCATCGGATGGAGGGTGAGAAGGGATCTTGTGTACCTAGATCTTTATGTGTGCTGAGAATCCCCCAGTGAGTCAAGTTTGGAGAGATTGGCACTCCCAGTATGCCTTCAGGCAAACAGTCACCTTAGAGCTTGTGACAGAATATCTGAACATTTTCTGTACCTTGCAGAATTTTTGTCTTTTATTTGAAGGTTAAATCTGACCAAATATTGAGCAGGATGTCTGCTTCATTTACTAAAGCAACATGTGACTGTTGAAAAAAAAATCATGAATTCCTAATTGCTACATGTGTTTTTCTTGTGTTCACGCAGTCGATGCTAGTGGCATGCTTTGGTGGAGAGAGATAAAAAGAGAGAGGAGCAATGGTCAGCCTTACAGAATCAGCTCCATACAGCAAGCTTAGCTAGAGAGAGGAGAGCTTGAGAAAGTGTTTGACTCCTTAGGCATTACTGAAGCAGATGAAGATAGACCGAGTGGTGACTCTTTAACACTTAGCATACCTGGCCCTTCTTTGTTGACTTACTAGAATTTAAGCAAAGTTAGGCAGTTAAAAAAAAAAAAAAACAGAATAAGAACAGAGATTGTCAATTAAATTATTTACAAATTCTGGGAATGGGACCTGTACAGAGCTTGTACAAACTGTTTCAAAGTCTACAGTTACCGAAAGTTCACTTTTTTATATAGTCCTGAATCTCCTTTATTGTACATTTTCACGTATTCATACATAAAGCACATACAATTCTGTTTTTAAACTAGGTTACTTCTCTGTTTTGTGTAAAGTTGTATTGGGTGTTATGGCAAAGCTTAAAGTTATGAGCTTGCACTTGGCTGCTGTCAGGCAATGTTACAATTTTTTATTTTGGCTCAGCATGATTGCAAATGTAGAGCCAGCCCTTCCCACGGGGAATGAGACTTCTTTGCACCAGTAACTCGGGCACATTTACCTCCAAGGCTGGCGTCTCTAAGCCCTGGAGGACTGTGCAAGTGAAGAGAGAGGCTTCTGGCAGGTGGCTGCTGTCTGCACGATGCCAACCTTTGACTGTCACCTCAGTCCCTTAAGATTGCTCGGAGCTGTTATAACTTCAGAGAAGTCCTACCATAGCCCAAGGGAATCAGTCCTGTAGGAGCAGAAAGCACAACAGTAATACCTGTGTGTCCTTTGGCTATATCAAATACTCTTGTTCTCTGTATATGAAGAGCTTCAAGATTTATGGATGATAAAACAAATGAAGAACTAAGTTTTTTAAGAATGTGTGTACAGTTTTCAGAGGTTTAGTTTTGTTTTGAAGCTTCTCTTCTGTAGTATGCTTTGTTTAAATGCTTTTAGTACATATTCAGGACATATATTGTATTTTTCAAAAACTTATTGATCAAAACTTAAGAGTTTTGTGGTTTCTTTGACCTTTACCATTTTACAAGGTCTAGCTGAGAGCCAAATAAGCAGAAAAGGAACATAAAAGATATTTTTGTCATAGCAGTTGACACTTTAAGGTGGACCAGCACACCTATAATAACTCTATTAAAGGGCATAGGTAGTCTTTAAGTTTAATGAAGCATACAGCAAAACATATGACCATTATTCCTTTCATTCCACCCCTCTCTCTCCCTTCAGAAGTGGAAGCAACCTTTGACATGAAGCCTGAACCTCTGATCGATACATCACTACCTGAAAAAGACCTGCATGAGTCACCTTCAGATAACTGTGAAAAAGAATTCCGGCTGAAGAATAGTATTCTTATAGCAAAAGAGGGACAGTGCTTGCAAAACAATGACTGTTGTGTGGGTACAGGCTTTGCAGAAGAAAATATGGAACCAGGGGAAGAGAGCATGATAAAGACAGTTGAAAACAGCCATCTTGCATCTCCCAATCTACCTGACTTTCACAGCTGTAATCCTGGATGGAGCAGTGCCTTTTATGGAGCCGACTGTTTCGGTTCTGAAGTTCATAGTTACGTAAAAAACCTTGGAAAGCAGAAATCAAGTGAGTCACAAAATATAGATGCTAAGAAAGTGGTGAGTACATTGATTGAAAATCATTAATATGCCTCTTTGCTTATTAGTTAAAAGAATCTGCTTGCAAAATTAATGTATACTTTTATATGTTGCTACTATTTGCACTGATGTGCAAGAACTTGGCTAACCCAACAACCATGCAAGTGGCTGGGAGCGAGGGAACAGTCATGAAATATCTGTGTAGAATATTATGCTGTCTCTGTGTCCCACACATTCCGCTGAGGGAGATTACTGTTGATACTAAATGCAATCATTCACATCAGGAATCAGTAGCCAAGCGAAAGTATATTCCAATACTTGAAACACAAGTGTATACTCTTCTTACTACTAAGAGTAGATAGACTAATCTTTGGTACTTGTTTGTTAAATATATACATATATAAATATGCATATATGTATGTATGTGTATAATACATAAATGACTGTCATCATTTAGACTAGTCATCTAACTATAATTAGTAAATCTTAGCCAGTGGACAAGATTTAGACTCAGATCTGGTTCAGCTTCAGTAATGCATAACTTGTGTGTGTGACTTGTTCTGCACATGGGGATATAGGCAAACAGGAATAAATTATTTGCAGAAATAGAAGCCTCCGATCTTGCATAAAAATCCTGCCTAACATTGGTCAAAATTGAAACGAATACCATTATAAACTATCATCTTCATTTACCCCATCCAATTCATATTCTATTCCACTATCTTCTTCAAAGATAAATACTAAATTCACTTGTACACTGTGTTTTGGATGCAAAGAGAAATAAAAAATACTTTGCACAGAAACATATGTTCTGTGTGTTGTGGTAAGTAACCGTAGGTTGGGCTCCTGCTTATGGCACACGTCCTACCAACGCAAACCCTTCCAGCCCTTGCAGCAAAGCAAGCTTCTTGCCCTCACATTAACATCTTTTTCTGTGCTCTGATCAGCTTCTGCTGTCACTTCTCTTGCAGCACTGAGCCTTCACCCTTAGCATTTGTCCTTTTCCTCTTTGCCTGTGCTGGGATTCAGCTCTTCCCTCCAACACTATTAAGTCCCTTGTCAGAGTCTCCACCCAGCTTCTCTGCACCAGCCTGTGACCAGGAGGTTCCTAGAGCAAGTGCTTCACCTCCTGCTCACACTCTTCTCTTCCCTCTCCCACTATTCTAGTTCCCTGTGGGAGGCCACCCTTTGGCATGTAAATACTGGTGCTGTACTTGGAGTTTTTGCTTTTCCTAAGTAAGCAAGTAGTTCTCCACTCCCCAGACGAAGGGATGTGCTAAAGAAAAGTGTCTTGAGGAACAAAATATACTTCAGAGGAAGTGGGATTTAATCACAAACTAGGGGACCAGACGCTTTCTGATATACCCATCAGGTTCCAAACATTGGTTCCAAAAATTGGCTGATTTTTCAGATTCATTTTCTGTAATTACATTGTATTAATCATTGTGTTTTCACTTCAATTGATGAAATAAAAAATGAATCTTAAGTGAAAGCTAGCTATTTCCAGTGTATAATCTAGGTAATTTCTCTGCGTGTGATGACTATATAATAACTGTTTTAAAAATCTACAGGGTTTAAACTGTGTGATTCTTGCTGCTGCTGAACTAAGTTGTTTAATCTTTTGAACTTTTATCAAAAAGAGACCCCTCAGTGACAGGTTTTTGCTCAAACTCAAATTAATTCATACTAAGTCCATGCCATCAAAAGCTAACTTATTTACCAACCAGCTGTTTGATATTTTAGCTCTGAGCCGTGTGCTTTTTGATTATTATGCTTATGGGAGTTTTGTCTGCTGCATTCAGTGAATTTATTCCATTTAAAATGGTATTTCACATAACTAGGTCACCGGGAGTCAGGACACAAATGCAAAAGCCACTACTTTGAAAATCCCCAGTACACATTAGGTTCTAATACCCTTGTTTCCTAATGAATCTCAAGATAGGCGAGTTCTATAGTTTAGATTTTTGTGTTTTGTTTTTTTTTCTTTTTTTTTCCCCCAGGTAACTGCAGGCTTTATTTTCAGGTTCTTTTTTATTTTCAGGTTCTAATCACTGGGTAGCCTTTTTCTTTTCTACTGTCATTTCTTTTTTCCTTGATCTATGAATTGTACTGCTGTTTTTTTATTTTTTCATCTTTACAAACAGCTTATTTTTAAAGAGGTAAAATAAATTGTGTTTTATCCTTTCATATTTATTTATTCAGCAGCTTGTTTACCTGTTGTACACTGCTCAAAGGAAAGTTATTCTGCAAGCAGGATTCATACAGAAAGCATGCATTTCCCCCTCTCATTTGAACTCAGTTGTTAAGTGTGTATGTGGTGGGTAAAAATATATAAGGCTAATTTTCATTGTGATTTTTTTTTTAGTCTAAAGATTGTTGTAATACCTAAAAGCACAATTGGATGTAATTTTTGGACTGTTTGCGGTAGAGTCTTCAAAAAGTCCCAGTAGATTTTGGATTTGTTGGACTTCTAAACACTCGTGAATCTTTCATCTGCATATAACTATGAAAACAGGAGAGGAAAAAAGTCCAAAGTACTTGTTTGCTTTGCTTAATTTTTAAACAGTTAGTTTTAAAATAATGGAATTTAGCAGACCTCATATTTTATCCGAATATTATTGTATGCAATTCAAAAATTGTCTAGCAATTGTCATTTGACTCCCAAATTTATCAGTTTCTACTCTCTCTTTTGCTGGGAAAGCAAACTCAAATGCAATGCCCTTTTGTGTTTTAAAGGGGCAGATACTTATCAGAACTTTTTATACTAACTCAGGCTGTTTTTCCTAGCTATTATGTTATCTGTCTGAAATGCTAAATAACACAGCTAGTTTCCGTTTCCTACTGAAACTTTGCAGGAAAACCATTTACCATTATGATCAGAATCCTTTTCCTCTTTACATAGGAACTGGAACAATTGCTAATGATAGAGACAAAAAATTATAGGAAAACCATAAAATTTTACCAGAAGCTTTTGCAGAAAGAAAGAAGAAACAAAGGTAATATTACAGCAACCTGCCAATAATGAAATGGGGGAGTATGATATCATTTAAGGAAATTTTCATATATATCAAATCATTAATGTTTTATGCTATGTGCATTTTGCATCCAAAGGTCCTGAAATCAAATCTATGTTGCCCAAGTTGAGAGGACAGCTACAGGAAATGAAATCAAAGGTGCAATTTCTTGAGCTGGTGAAGAAATATGTACAGGCAAGTGAGGCTTTGCTTTGCTTTGGTTTTGTTTGTCATTCCAATCCTGCATCAGGGTTGTTGGCCCTTCAAGTCAGCGTGTAAAACGTGGAATGTTTTGACAAGTGCCAAGTCAAGTAAAATTTAAAAGAATGAATGAAATGAAAATAACAACTGTGTAGTATTGCTTTTATTAAAAAAAAAAAAAAGGCAGTTGTATTTTGGCTTTAGGTAGAATGGACTGCATTTTCTGTGGATTTTTTTCCTCTTTGTTTTTGTACTTTTTATTTTTGCCTTGCTTTGCATCTCGGAGCAGGTCATGTATGCAGAGCAGTGGGGTGTTGAGTCCTGTGTGCTTCCCACGGTCGTTCACAGCAGCAGAGCTGACGCGCTGGATGCGGCACCCACGGAGGAGCCATCACTGCTTGTTTACCATAATACAGGGAAACACAATTGCAATAATCAAAATGGAATAAGAGATTTGCAGGCTGGGACTCCACTTGGTTTAATGGCTTATTTATACTCTAGGTATGTATATTTTGCATATCATTAATTGGGAGTAGAGCTGAGCATTGCTATTAAGCAGAAACAACCAAAAAATGAATGCGTTCATCAGCACTAATATTAGAAAGTAAATTTTGAAGATAATAGAAATATCAAAGAGGATCTCCATAAAATTCTAAGCTCTTTATAATTTTTAATTAAATAGAAGTGGTACTTCTACTGTCGATCTCAATATTTCTCATTTTCCTCCAAAGCATTATGTGTAAAAACAAAATAAATCAGTTTTAATGTTAATAGATTAATTTTAGTAAAATTAAAATTAATCAAAAATAATCAAATTAATTTCCTGTAGAGCTTGTGAATTTGAAATCCCTGACAGTTCTTGATGTTTTGAGGATTTTTATTGTTGCCATACTCTACTGTAAGAAGAAATCATGTTCTTGTTTGAAGTTTTTTTGTTTTTTGTTTTTTTTTGCTTCACAGAAATGCGTTTTTAGAAGGTTATGTGCAGCAGTTTCTCTACACTTTTCGTTATTTCTGCACACAAGAAGAATTTTTACAGTTTCTTCTTGAAAGAATCAGCAGCACTTTATCCAGGTACTGTAACTTTCTATGAAAAGAAATATTATCAAAGCACAATTGACTTTTCCTCCAATGGCAAAGAGCTCTTTCTGAAAAGAACTGCTTAATGAACTGAAGTTTTTTATGGTTATTTTTATAAAACTGTCTTGGCAAGTAAGAGTGAAATTAGAGCAAATACTATATTTAGCAATATGCTTTTTTCTTTTTTTCAACATTTATTTTTAATTGTAAAATTTTGGTACAATAAATGCATTTTTCTTCTCACCAGCGCAAGCCTGGAACCTTCCACATCATTTACCAAAATATGTAACCGCAGTTTCTACATCCTGCAGGCTTGGATTGAAGACTGCTACAGCATAGACTTTGCAACAAATACTGATCTTTTGTATACTCTAAAAGAGTTTATTTCTTCCAAGGTAAGACAAAATTTTAGTGGAAACTTTAAAGGGGGTAAATTGAAGTCAGTTATGGTATATGAGACATGGCTAATATAAAAATCTGCCTCAATTACAAATAAAAGTAAAGTACAAAAAACTGCTGGCTCTGACAGCTATACTCAGTACAGCTGCTTTTGAACTGACTGGAGTCTTGTATCTTGCTTATAATTTCTGGGAAATTCAGCTCAATATTCTGTTAATCTATACTACATTTACAGGTTGCTCCATTAAATGGCTATGGTGAGCGCTTGTTGTCATTGCTTCAGGATGCTTCTGCCAGGAAAAATGATAGTGCTTATCATTGCTCCGGCATGGACAAATGTGAAGAGGAAGGCGAGGAGGACAGAAAATCATTACATTCATTATGTAAAAAGCTCTCAGAGGATGTTTCCAGGAAGGTTCGTCATATCTTTAGGCTGTGGCGTGCTCAACATGTTTTCCATGCATTATTCTCTCTCGCTCGCGCGCTCTCTCTCTCTCTCTCTCACACACACACACACACACACACACGCACACACAGAGAAATATATTCAGTTTAGCATCTGGATCCTGGTTCAGTAAAATCAACATAGCTGTGCTTTATTTATTTTATTTTTTATTTTTTGCTTTGAAAGTTTCTGTGGTTAAAACAGTTAGTTGTACAACCTCAGCCTCAACTGAACCAAATCCTGAGAGCTGAACACTTAATTCCTGGTACTAACTTGTGACTCTTAGTTACTGGGAAACCTTTTCTCCCCCTTGTCAGTTATTAATACTTTTTCTTACACAGGTATCTTCATTTGTAAGAGTAAAGGTATAAGAAAACAGTGAGTGGCAAGGTTCTTTTCTAGAATTTCAAACTTATAGCAAAAACCTATCTGCATTTTAACTGTCTTTACTCATTTACAGAGTGTGCTAGTGAAAAGTTACCTGAAAACTTGGAACATATGGCAGCCTGTGCCCAAAAAATGTCCTCTCCACAGAGTACCTAGAATGGCACATGAATGTTTTGGTATTGTGCAAATTAAATTTAGAATTACTGTCTTGATAAAGTTGCAGAATTTCATGGGGTACACTAGAGATTCACCCAATAAGGGCAAGAAGAAGTGAGAAAAAGCACACTACTTGTCACTATCACAACTGACACTGCAAGATAGGAGAAAAGGAGAAGAATGGAAAAAAAATAGCAATGTTAGTTCAAACATTATATAATTAGGACATAATATCGTGTTTAGAAGTTAGTATCACATTGATTAGAAGTTGATAACGGAGTTAATGAAAAGAGGGAAAATTGAACATACTTAGAAATGCTACAAGATAATGTCCAGGAAAATAATATGATCTAGAATAAGGTCAATATTTCACCCTCAGGAAGGAGGTTGATTACAAGTTAGTGAAATTTTCCTGTGCTCTGAGAGAACAATAAAGTATGCATTAATTCTGCTTACAGCAGTGGCCTTTGTATGAGCTTTCATACATTTTCACTCATAGGTAGTATTTCTTTCATAGGACTATTTGATTGCAAGCAAAAAGAGTACAAGAGGTAAAATAGAAAACTTCAGAACCTAAATTCTTTTATGTGGGCTTGCTTTAATAGTAAATATATATATATATATTTAAAATACAAATTGGTTTAGATATAAAAGGTTCCTGCTCAGGCTCACCAACTACACATATTATATTAACCTAAATTAGCAATATGGGGAAAACAGTATATGCCTCCCTGGACTAAGATTAAATGCTAGCTAAAGAGTTTTACACCTCCAAAGATCTTTTCCTGACATAGTGTTCCAGACAGTTAAAACAAGAGATCATAACATTGTAACGTTGGCCCTAGAGAACAGGAGACATAATGTTGGCCTTTTTTTTTTTTTTTTTTTTGATCTGCAGAACTTTAACTGGAAACTTTCTAAGGGTATGGGACCAATCACTCATCATCAGAGAGAGCGACTCTACACTCTTTCATCTGTTTTGCCAAAGCCATGCTATAACAGTCTCACAGAGGAATTCCCAGTTTCCTTTGCTAAAGCAGATGAAGTGGAACCGTATCTCTTAACAGAATACAGTGTGCAACAGCTTTGTTGTCAACTCACATTGCTGCAACAGGTACAAAGGACTGGGTTCACTTGGAAGTACAAATAACGCACATCCGATTTTGTACCGAACCTCCTTTCTTTACGAGCTTCCAATCCTACTTCAAGCTGAGTAGGCTTCCACTATCTGATCATACTTGGAATTATAATACTCCACTTTTCTCCAAGTCTCTACAGTAAAATCTAGAATGGTTAACTTGATTCATAGACAATGTTCCCTCTGATAAATTTTGTGAAGAAAGTTCTGTCATTTTTATCCTCTAACGTTTTATAAGGATTGTTAGCTCTCAACAACAAGGTATATCTCATTCTTTTTTTTTTTTGTTTTGTTTTGTTTTTTGTTTAGGAAGTGTTTCATAAATGCCATCCAGTACACTTTCTAAATTCAAGAGCACTTGGTGTTAAAGACAAATGTGTTGCTGTCCAAAAGTAAGTATATTGCTTCTTTCATCCATCCCTCTATTCTGTTGATGCACAGTAGTTCCTATCATGTTTAATGCAGCCAAGAAGAGAGATTTTTTTTTTAAATGCTTTCTGTTTTTCCTCAGAGTAGATATTCCATTCACATACGTTTTTGAACTTTGGGAGATTTTATAATATAATATGTATATGTGTACATAGATGGAGTAGCTCAAATTTGTGATTTCTTTGAAATCTAAAGTAGATCAGGCTGAAATAATGGAGAGGATTTGTATTGTGGGATTGTGGAGGATTTATTTTGTGGGGAGAAAATAGTAATGATTTCTGAAGCGGCTACTTGACTACTTGCATATATAATCTCCATAACCATTCATTTTGTACTGTTACAATTACTGATGTTCACATATATAAGAATTTTCTTGTCATTTTTAGAATTAATAAAAAATGTAAGTTACTTTTTCAACTGTAATTGTTATTTTCATCCAGCCACAGAGCCTCTTAGCTGTAATGTAATTGTAATAAAAAGCCAATGGATTCTGCTAGCTTCTAATTAGTACTTGTTAATTATACCAAATAGACTTCTCTGTCTAAGGATAGGGAAAGTTCTTGTAAATCAGATGTTCTCATATGGGTTGTTGAATGACAGAGGCAAATTGAGCTGGTTTACACTCATCTGGGGCAGAGGCATGGGGAAAAAAAACCTGTGTGGTGCCCGTGGGTTGCAGGAGCAGAGAACAGTCACTGACCTGTTATTGAGTAGCATGGATGTAGCCTATGCCCTTTCAGGCTCAGTTTCTTATGTGGTTTCAATTTTTATTGCATTTGTTTTATGGTTATTAATTTTGTGTATTAGCTGTTTTTTGTTTTGTTTTGCTTATTTGTTCGTTTTTCCACTTGAACAAATTGTCTTTTCAGTGACTAATGTGCAAGTGCAAAGCTGTCCTTTTATACAGAAGTATATGCAGCACATGCTTATCATGTAATTACATATGCTTGTCTTGTAATTTTATAAAAGTAACACATCTCACCACCTGCTTAAAAATAAAACTCACAGGTTATGTTAAGTGATTAGAAACTGACATTTTTCCTGGCAAATCTGCATTACATATTTTTGCCTTTTTCCCCATCTTTGCCACAGAGCTGTTTCAACTGAGGCAGTTAAAGTCTGCAATTTGTTTCTGTCAAAGTGCGTGCAAGACCAGTACCTTCTGCAGTTATTAAGAAATGCAGACAGCATCAGTACCTGGGTTGCAGCTGAAATTGTAACATGTCACACTTCTAAGGTTGGTCATGGTTTTCTTATATGATTAATTATGAAACTGTCGCCTCTTTTCTGTACCTGTCAGTGGACTGTCAGCAGTTTGGTTTATTGTTGCTAGGAGGGTCTGCTTGATGTTTTGTAGGAGCAGGTTTGAAAACTTAATAGAATATAAGAAATTAATTTCCTAAGGAGAAGGGAAGACAGACTTTAACAAGGACACCTCAGTGACAAAAAAATAGTGACAGAGGGATATATTACTGCGGTCAACAATTTTGATAAATTGAGTGAGGATGAATCTCTCTTTTCATCCTTGTCATTTAATTTTCTTATTTCAAATTGCTTTGTAGATTTATGCAGTAGCACATTCTAGGAGTAATTAGATTTCTGTCTGTCTAGTTACTATTTTGGTCAAAACCAAGCAGCTGTTGACTGTTGTGATTAAATGAAATTTCGGAATTGGCCACATCGCTTACATACCATCTTGATAGTTTACCACAAAGTCACCCCTTAAACTTAATGATTGATTCTTTGACTTCTTAACTGACCACTTGAGTAATATCTTAGTAAATATGTGTTTCTATGGCTGCTAGACTGCTACCAGATGATTCTGTTCTAATCAGTGTAGAAAAACCTAGGCCTGCACCTATCTGCAATTGTTTCTCTATTTCCAAAGGATCAGAGACTGAACCTCTCAATTCTGTTATGACATTTTCCATTGGATTATCTGCTGGGTTTTTATTGGACTTCCCAATTTATAGCATTTCTCAAAAACATATATGTGAAAGAAACTGTTCAAACTTTTTTAATAAATCCAGGGAGAATAAAATAATCCGCTAGAGTACATATAGAAGCTCACAGTTTGTTTTTCTGACAGCAGTGATTGTTCATATAAAGTCTGCATGCTTTGCTAACTCTTATAGGTATTTTACCATTCAGCAGACACTATATATGAATGATTTTCAGTGAGTAATGTCATGTTAGTCCTTTCCTTTCTCTCTGCTGTGCCTCTTTCCAGCCTTGCAAGAGCAATAGAATCAAGAAATTACTAACAATAAGCAGGGGGCTTGAATTTTAGCACCTCCACTAGGCACTAAGGTGCAAGGTGTTTTTATTCCCATGAAATCAGTAGAATTACTTTCTAATTCCAAAATAAAGCAGTATACAGATTAAGCATTTTACTAGCAACTGACTGAATTTGATGGCTTTCAAACACACTAGAGCTCTAAAAAAAAGGTGTATCTTAATATTTTTTTCCAGCTGCAGGTGAGCTTGTTATCAAAATTTCTTCTTATAGCAAAATCCTGCTACGAACAAAGAAATTTTGCTACTGCGATGCAAATCTTAGCAGGCTTGGAAAATCTTATTATTCGACAGTTACCAGTAAGTGATATGTTTTGGGACTCTTATTTGTTACTATTTTGTAAACATATTTTGTTCTGATATGAAAAGTAATATGAAAAAACAAACTATTTTTTGTTTTATTGGAAGGCATGGAAAATTTTACCTGCAAAGGTAGCTGAAATAATGGAAGAACTCAAGGCTGTTGAGGTATAGTACAAATTTTCAATTCAATATTTTTCTCAAAAACATATTCTAGATGACTTAAAACAAAGTCTAAGCAATTTAGGCATTTTGTGGCTCTAATTTGTTTTGAGCAATCTTAAATGTTTGTTCTTATCACAGGCATTCCCCTTTGTAGTCCCCAACTATCTGATTTTGAATACCAGAATGAAATACTAAGATATTATTTTCTCCATGCAGTAGAAAGATCAAGAATTCTCTTTTGGAATATCTTTTGATTACAGTTACTTTCTTTAGTTCCATACTTTAAAATGTCTACTACCAGGTTAATCTAACATGTTGTCTTCAACTGCAATGACAAAAGTTAAAATTAATTACAAATAAATATGTAGTAGTAAGAGCCTGCCTTGACATTAAACCTGAGTTTTGTCTGTGTACTATTCTAAAACAGGTATTCTTAAAAAGTGACAGCTTGTGTTTGATGGAAGGAGAAAGATTCAAAACACATCCAACAATTCCATCAGCACATGTTTTGGCTATGCATGTCCAACAACTAGAGACAGGAGGGTTCACAATGACAAATGGGGCTCACAAGTGGACTAAACTTAGGTGAGTATTTTAATTATATTTGTCACCTGAATTTTTAGAATAGAATATGGTCTATTGAAGTAATGAGAGGAAACACAACATTTCACATTAGCAGTTTAAATCATTGCAGCCACTTTGATATATAACTAAAGGGACGGATGTAAAACTGAACATTCCGGGCCTTTGAATTTAAAGTTTTATTATCAGCACTAAAAGCAAAGTAATCTTTTTTCCCCGTATTTTCTTTCAAGAAATATTGCAAAAGTTGTGAGCCAAGTTCATGCATTTCAAGAGAATCCCTATACATTTGCACCAGATTTCAAGCTGCAGTCTTACCTCAGACAAAGAATAACTCGTTTTAAAGATGCAGACATTTCTGCCTTGGCAGCTGACAACTGTGCCAACTTCCATCAGATACCAGCAGAAAAACATTCTCGAAAAATTCAGGACACGCTGCGCAGAATGAAGGCAACATTTCAATAATTATTTGTGTTTTGTCCATTCTATGCCAAATGTAAAATTGAATTACATTAACTACATCTTGTGGGCCAATTCTCAAGCAAATAGTTAAGTGAAATGAACTTCAGCATACTGTCTCAAGTTAAAACAGATATACTTCTTAACATGGAACTGTAAAACACCATCTTAATGAACTGGATTTCCTGGATGTCTTAGCAAAAAGAGAAAAATGAAGAGGGAATATAGAAGAAAAGGATGACTCATTTTGTCACTATTTTTAATCAGAAAAAAAAAATAATTAGTCCAAAAACAAATGTGTAAGAAATATTATGGAAACTTAAAATTACAATTTCTGTTGCAAAGTAGGCCTAGGAGAGTTCAGTGTGTAGTTCATTAAATGTTGAATATATTTTTATATTAACATAGTATATTTGTACCCTGTCACAGTGTGCATATAATTCAGGGACACAGATACTCTACTATCCTCTGATTGCTGGTGGATTTTTCTTTTATGTTGTGTTTCATGAAAAACTGTATTTAAATAATTGGCCATCTTTTTCTTCAAGTGTAGTAGGGAGGAGTGCCATGCTGAAACATTTTGGTTTGGTTTTAATGCCATTAAACTAACCCATTCACAAATAAAATAAAATAATCTGAATCTAAATATTACCACTTTGTTGCTCTGGTTCCGCCTCCATGGTCCTGTGAAGATGGCAAATGTGAAATTGCATGGTTTTGTCTGTACTTTGTGCAAGAGTCACTTTGCCAATTTGTGTAAGTGTGTAAGTGCACAATTTGGTTATATCTTTTGCTCCCGAGTTTAAGTTTCTAGATTGTAGTGCTCCAGCAGCACTAATAAAGATAGCTGTGTGTGAAATTTCAATCTGCATCTTGTAAAACTTTGGTGCTAGCATATATGTATACATATATATAGCATATGCTTACAAGACCGGTTAAATGGCAGTGAAATTGGATGATACAGGAAGTCGATTGAGTTACCCAGGTTTATGCAAGGCCAAGATTCTAAGCCTACAAGTTACTTCCAAATACAGGTATTTCTATCTAAGGGAACATAGTAGTTTTTGAAGAGAGGTGGGAAGAGCAAGCAGTAGATAAAATAAGCTCTGTCCTGAAAGTAGTTTGTTAGAATTGTATTTAAAATGAAGAAAATATATATATATATATGTTTTGGAAAAAGCAAATATGAACTAACTGCATCAGAATATTTTAGTGACGGGAAAGATAATGACATAAGAAATGGCAACGTGCACATCCATAGTGTTTTGCGAACTGTAGTATTGTGCTTGACAGAACTGCACGTGCACGTGTTAAATCGTAGCTTGCTCAGTGTTTAAGAGGAAAGCTTCTCCTTTTATCAATAATGGCAATGTATTGAATCACAGGCCTTTTGCTTCTCCTCTTTCTCAGTCAAACACAAGGTGTGCCAGTTCTTTCCATTAAATACCTCAGTTACTTATTCATGCTAATATATTAACAGCAGACTAAATTTTGTGCTGTCTTATTTGTTGAAATAACTGTAGAACTCAGTCCTCAGCAGGATTTTCTTGCACTTGTTCTGCTTTTAAGATGATTTATTTTGATACTTATATGTAAGTTTATCTTGTCATTAATTGTAGTATCCTGACTTACCCTTAGGAAGTTAAATGTTAAATTTCTCTAAAATTGCTAACTCTAAAAACACTTAATGATTACCTCCTATCTTTATGTAATACAGTGATGCAAGAATGTCATTGATAATGCTATCAAACATGAATTTCACATATTTGATCTACATACATTTATTCTGATTTATTTCTAATTATTTGATTTGCTTTCTCAAACAAAAATTTACCATTCACTTAAAGCCACGCCTTGCCTTTGAAAGACAGTAACATTTAAAGTAGCATAATCTTAACTAATGCAAAGAACTCCACAAAACTTTTTAATCACATAATTTTAGTAAAGGCATTTGATACAGTTGTCAAATGGTTGAATTTGTTTTTCTGGATTTACTTAGCATCACATTTTGCATACTTAGTTCATATTTTTGCAATTACAGTTTTAATCAGCATTTAAAACAATTACTACACTTAGAAAACATTTTATTTATTTTACGACAATAACTGGTGCTACTCAAGCATTTAGAATCATTTCTTACCTTCTGTATAATGCTTCAATGTATCAGACTTGGTATTGCTATAAATGCGTATGATTGCACTGCGGTATTACTTTGGGGTGTTCTCATCAATCAGATACATGAGATTTTATATTTAGATACCATGCCACAATAACCATTAATGTAAATAACTATTGAAAAAAAAACAATCTTTTACAAGAAAACTGGTCTGCTTTTGTCCATAAACACTGATGTATGCACCTCTTATATAATACATATTTCTGAATAAAGATATGTTTAGCATCTAACTGTTCTGTTTGTTTATAAGTAGCTTTCTTTCCTTGTGGGAAATGTCCTTTTGAAGGAAAACGAAGGACTACATTTGCCAAAGAACAAGTTTAGTATTATTTAGCTGTCAAGAGTTTATTGATGTCAGGATTGCCTATGTTCTACCCCATGTTACCACCTCAATATCAAATGAGAACATTTTGGGGAAAAAAATGAGGTTTGTGCTTTAAACTGGAGCTGCCACTAGCTCTCCTATTTTTTCTCCATTTTCCTATTTCTTTCTCCATTTTATGCATCCATTATCTTATTGGGATCTTTTAATGTTGGTTGTTTTTCAAAGTGACCCGTGGACTTTCCGAACTGAAATGTGTTCCTTGTTTTGCAGTTGACTCGATAACATTGCTGTTCTTCCTGCTTCCCTTCGCTGCCGTCTCTCCTCAGAATCCCTGGTGTTTTTAGGCCTCCTGATAGAGAGAGACCTGGGTGCTGCATCCTAGCTACACTACTTGCATGTGAAAGCTTTATATTTGAGTTTCCAGAACCCACAGCTCCAACACCTCCAGAAGCCTGCCAGGAAATGTGCCTGAATTCTGTTGCATCCTATGAGTCATTCCATAAAAGCCCACCCAGGAAACTGGAAAATATTTCATGAGTCAGCATAGATTCATGATTCTGACAAATCTCTTTGCTTGGAATCTTTTCAGACAGTTCTAACTTTATATTTTTATCCATTCTTCCTTCTTTATGCATTAGATTTTTTTTTTTAAGTATTTCTGGGACTCTCTTATAGCTCTTCAGAATCTTGTGTGTGATTTTCAAATAATCCAACTGTTAAGAAATTTGTTTCTAAATAACAAACAAGCAAGCTATGGCTTGAGGTGAGGGAAGCCAAGGCAGAGCGGGAGGGAAGGGTTGATTGTTTGTTTTGCATTTTGTTTGTTTGTTTTCCTCAGTGGTAAAGATGTGATTGTTTCAGTCATTCATTTTAAAATAAAGAATGCAGGTAAGTTTGTTTTGTTTGTTCATTTTGTTTTCCTGCTTTCTTATACTTTCTTCAACACAATCCAAAGCACATATACTTTTAAAATATCTCTTTTAAAATATTTTCTTTCTCAAAGAATGCTTTATAAATAGTTACTTTAAAATCCTTTAAAATCTATTTTGACCTTTGGAAGGAATTTCTGAGACTTGGAAATGCTGATTTGAACACTGTTTTCAAGACTATGGCACATAAATCAAACTCAGACAATTATCAAGTTTGCAGATTCTTTGTTTATAATTTTATCATCATTTAGATATCATTAAGATGTAAATATTATAAATCTAAGACATTTTCAGCTAGTATTCTTAACTCCTAGCACTATAACTTGTGTTTCATCATGATTTCATACTCTGACTCTCTGAAATATATGAGAGAATGAACAGTTCCACCTTGCTGATCTCTATTTAGAAGTTCATGCATTACAGAAGTTTGAAGGACTTTTCAATTTTCATAATTTTGTATTTCTCCATGCAGGGAACTGAAAGAGCAAAAAACTTGAAGGTAAAAGGCCGAAAAAGACGACACCTTAGATGAGTGTACAGATCCACAGAAGATGTCAACAAAGCAATTTGGCTCTATAAAGGTAAATTGCAGGACAAAAATGGGATTCATCTGTTAAATATCACTGTAGGAAATGCACCGTCCTCTAAATTAGTTTATTTAGATAAAAGATAATTTGATCCAAAAGTTGAGACCTAGAGAAAGAAGACGTGGGGTACTGCAGCACTTATTGAACGCATGAGATCAGATACTTAGCGACTTACTAGACATCTTAGACTGCAAGCTAGACCATAGTGTGTGCAATTGCAAAAATGTTGGAGGGAACAAGCCCACATGGGAAGGAAAGATAAGGTGAAAGGATGCAAGGATTAAAATACTGTGTCATAAGCATGCATAGTTGTTTTAGACAGGCTTGCTTTCTCTGTCAAAATTAGAAGAGGAAAAGAAGTGCCACAGTAGTGTCTGTAGCCAATATAAGAAGCAGGAAGAGAGCAAAGCCTTCATTTCTACAAAAATGGTTAATTTGAGTACAGGGAAAATAAAACTTTAATTATTCCAGATCTTCCAAAACATAATAGGACATAGGCAGTCTAATAAGTTTATAAAATAGGATTAAAATAAACTGTTCCATTAAAAAAATGGTGAATATAAGTAGGAGGGCTGCTTTTTTAGACTTACTGTGATTAAAAGAGAAACCAGTTGAAAACGTAAAGGTGAAAAGCAATTAGGGTGAAAGTTACTGTGAAACAACAAAGTTCATGATTCTAAGGAAAGAAAGGAATGAGAGCAGCAGAATAACAACAAGGTTCAAGAAAACAAACTTCAATAGACTCAAGAAATTTCGTACATAAGATCCTGGGTCAAGGAATTTTGAGGCAAACAGAAGTCTACGAAAGCAGAGAGTTTCTAAAGAGTGACTGACTCCTAAAACAGCCCATATTTTAGGTATAACAACAGTCATTCCTCATGCAAAGGAAAGAAAATAGATAGAGCGGTGTGGCTGCACTAGGGCCTTGTAAGTGACCTGAAAAATCAAAAAAGAATGCTGTAAAAGTAGGAACAAGAGGAATGCATCAGCAAGAACAAGTATAAAAGAATAACACAGCATGTTAGGAATAAAAATGGACTTACAAAATGTTATGGCCAGCAGGGAAAAAGAAAAGTTATAAAAGTGGGTTCTTAAATACTTTTTCTATCATATAATGTTCTTTCTTTGCTTACAAGTAGAAGTGAATAAATATCAGTCAGTGAAAAAGCCTGATGTGCTCGCTGTTTTACTCCCTACCCTCGCTCCAAACAAAAGTTAAGATAGATGATGTTATAATGATAAAAGCTATCCAAGGAATAGGCATGCTGGTCCAAACAGAGGGAAAAAAAAAAGTTAGCTAAAGGCTGTTATTAGATGTATTAGATCATTAAAATCTGACAAAATCTATTTCAGACTAAATAAAGAGGAAGAAAGTGGGAGGTGTAGTAGGGGTAAGAGTACCCGTGACAGCAGAGGTAGGGCCTGTATCCAGCTGTGTTATTACTAATAATGTGGATGATGGGGTGGAAAGTACACTTACATAACGCGCAGGATAATTAACAGAAATCATGCTAGTGGTTCTAATTTTAGTTAATCAACCTCTTGAAGTTCAGCATTTCTGAAGTATGAATATGAAATGAAAAATAACTGTGGAACTTGAGGAAAGGAAACTTTGGATGTCATAGTGGATTCCAAACTTAATAGGAATTAATGAGTACATTTTTCAGATAAGAGGGGGAAAAAGTAAAAAGCCTGAAAAAAGCCCATCTATTATAATCTGAGTTATAATATATGAGAGTTCAGACACTGTGCTTAAGAAGCATAAAAAAAGCATGAAAAGTCAAGAAGACAATAATAAAACTGTGTCTAGAAAACACAAAGATGGAAGAATTAAACTTACTTAGAAAAGATTGAACAGGACCATGTGTGTAAAATGTTGCTGAGGAAAAAAAAATGAGAGTTGTTACAGCAAGACACAAAACTTATTTTCTTCATGCTCCCAGAAGGGTTAGGCAAGCAGTATGACCTTTGACGTGAAGATGATTCTGTTCCAGTTGTTAAATTGGAGAGCTTCCTGTAAATGCTGGGGTAGTTACTCACTTGCAACACGCCTCCTTCTACTTCTTGCTGTTGTGAGAGGGTGAAAATAGTCGCCCGAAGCTGCCAGGAACTGCTATGGCTTCAGCTGAGCTTCTGCGGCTTTTTGCCTTCTTCTGGGTAAGTTTCCTGCATGTGAAGCCTTAATGTGACCAGGAGATGGCACAAGAGACCCTTGCAGCCCTCCAGCTGCACCCCCCGCACTGGGGGAAAAGCAGCCTGAGAAACGTTTAGTCCTCCAGGTATCTGTCCCTTACAGAGAGGCAAGCACAGAATAGCAGAGGCTCTTTTAAATTAAGATGTGTGTGTATTCAGCTGCTCTCTGTAGTGTTTTAGAGAACCGCGTGCATGTACAACTTCATAAAGCGCTCACCTCCAAATATTATTCTGTGTAAAAGCTGCCAATGTCAGAGAGTGTACTGAATGGCTTGGAGGGAACACAGCCCCTGCTGTATACCGTTCAGCATCGTTTGTAACCGTATTCCTGCTACACTCATCCACGCTACTGCCCAGCTCTTCCCTTATTGCTAAAGTGGGTGGGAATGGCAGAAGGCCATGGCTCTGCTCTGTGGTTTTGGGTGCCTGGAGGTGAGATAGACTATGGAAATCATTTGCACTCTATCTCTACAGTTCAGCATCCCCTCAAACTTCATCCCCTCCTTAACTAATACTAACATTTGCAGAGTATTTGATGGGAATATAAGAAAGAAATCAGGAAAAAAGAGCATATAGTGAGGAAGACAGAAGAGTTCAAGAAACCATTAGAGACCTGCAATGGGAAAGAACCTTTAAGTCAGAAAAAAAGAAAGGTAACATTGATTTTAATATAATTTGAATGGCTGAGTTTTGGGGAGTGCAAACATATGATTTATATTAGATGAGTTAAGGGAACAAAATGTTGATAAAATATTTTCACTGCTGGGACCATTGCATTTCAAAGCATCGCTGTCTGGCACAGACCAGAAGGAGTGCAGAGAATGGTCAATGACCCAGAGTTGCCCACTGCCGTGGCACACTGACCTCACAATGTTCAAATGCTGGCTCTAAAAGCAAGAAAAAAATATTCATTTTTTAATACTTGAAGGTGAAAAGTTAAGTGATTCATGCCTCAATGGTCTACAACTATGGCTCTTTAAAAGGGCATTTGTGGAAAATAAATAGTAAAAATAATGAAACACTTCTTATTTAAGATATTATCAAATTTATATTATTTAGGTTGTTCAATGAAATTTCAGAGTGACTATCACAGGAACATTTATTTTTCAGCAAAGACTGATAGAAAACCTTCATCTGAAATATCTGAAGGTCTTTTTGTTAGCTTTTGGAAAGATTTCAAGGTGTATGGATGTGCCTTATAGTTTTGATCAGATTTGTAGTCCAAATGACCTGAACTATTGCTAAAATCAGTACAATCTCTGTATGTGTAGATGCAAATTATTCTCTCTAGGCTCAACTTACATCCCTAGATATTTCTCATTATTAACACAGCTTGCCTCCTAAAACATGTTTATATGGCTCATAATTAATCCCTATCTACTTCAAGAAAATAAACCCATTTCTAAATGTCCCTTTTCATCCCAACTGTTCGAAGCATTAGTTTTAAAACTCTAATTGCCAGTCTAGACAGAATTAAATGTAAAACTGTCTCTAAACTCTTTAGCATTTCCCATAGAGATATCTCTCCATTACAAAATGACAGCAATGAGTCAAACTTGGTTGTTTCTCCAATTATATTAGTCTAATAATAATTTAAAAACAAATAATCTACTGGTGAGTTTCTATAGGAGCACATTTGAATGTGGTCCTGATTTGTATCTACTTTTAATTCATTGCTGATATGCTTAAATTCTGCCAAGAAACTGTTAAAGGCACAGCTCGTGCGAGTGTTTCATCTCTTCATATTTGCAGTGCCATATTTGCAGCAGAATATGTCTCTTTAAAACATTCATCTGGCTCTGTTAAGCTGCTTGTAACAACCTTATGGTAAGAGGCCATGGGAGCTCTTGGTATTTTGAGTGCTGTGT
Organism: Tinamus guttatus; assembly: GCF_059628265.1. NCBI lineage: Eukaryota > Metazoa > Chordata > Aves > Tinamiformes > Tinamidae > Tinamus > Tinamus guttatus. The sequence goes on from NW_028288848.1 coordinate 7,927,544, forward strand.
TGATTTAGATTAGTTCCAAGCACGATGAAACATTTAATTTTTATCTAGGCATAGTCACTGTGTTTATTCCAGAACCTCCTGGTATTTCTGCACATATGGTCTTTTTATTTTTCCTGGAAAAATGTCTCTTATTCTGTCAAGTAGGAAAGATTATAATAATTGATAATAAAGAGTTTGGTGAAAGGCCACTTGTAATGCTTTTAAGCTGCAAATAATAATTTCTCAGAAATATTGGATAAATATGCCAGGGCAAAGCCTATGTAAATCCTATGGTGGATACCAACAGCCCTTGCTTTGCTGGGCATCCCATAATAGAATCTGCATTTCTGCAGATGAACACTGATCCTTCTGCACGTCCTCAGCCCACTTTTGTTCTTCTCGTTGCATCCCCAGCCGGCTGCTCCCAGGACACACACTCGCTCTGCTCTAGTCTCGCAGGTCCCCTACAAGAAGGGGTGACTTTCTGTTACCAAAGGACAGTGCCGGTCGTTGGTCCTGTGTCCTTGGCTGCCACAAGGCCAAGTGGGTGGCAGCTCTCTCCAGGCTATGGTGGGGAGCCTGTGGTGTTTGGAAGCCCAGAGAGACCTTGTCTCTGCAGTTCCTCCAAAACTTTGATGGGAAGGGGATAGCACAGTCCTACCCCTCTGAGGGGCTCTGGCCTACTGCCCCAGAGCAGGGCTGGCCTTTGCTGTGCAAGACAGACGTGGAGCAGTAATTAGCTCTTGAAGCCTGGGCTTGTTAGCCTGAAATGTATCCGTTATCAACTGCTTCAGAGATATTCAAGCAGGAATGGCCGGTTTTGTGGCCTGAGCCCAGCCTTGTGCTTATACGTTTGGCAAAGATGCCTTGCGTAAGCACCGCTGTCTTGATCCCATCCTACCTGTCCCAGACAAAGACATCTATAAAGGTGATCTTTCTTCTTGCCCCCTTTGAATGCAATTCCTGCTCACAAGAGACATAGGGAGTCTAGGTCAAGTAACAAATCTCAGCTCAGTTAATTCTCCAGGATGTTCCCTTCTACTTCCTACAGGACAGCCTGACCTGGACTGGCATTTAGCATTATGATCCTCAATTTCCTTTGATCATCAGGAAGTTTGAGGTCCTTACTTTCATGGTGAATGTTCTGGTTCTCCAGAGTTCTTGAGTCTATTGGACCTCATCTGTCATCATCTTCATCAAATGGATCTTAAGACTTCTGCTGTGGTACCCAGGTCAGTATGTCTGACCTTTCATTTTTGCTTGCTTGTGGCAGCAGAGTTAATTCGCAGCATATCAGAGATATCGGCTGATTTTCTGAATCTCAGGTTAGCAGTAGATTGTCAAACGAACACCTCATGAATAACACACAGAAACAGGAAAGAAGGCAGTTTAAGAAATGTAGATAAAGTTAAGCTAGCAGCTATTAAATATTATAGCAGTCATTGCATCTGGAAGTCATCTGCCATCTAAACAGAATATTTAAGATCACATTTTATGTAGAATGGAAGTGGCATTTGGTTTTACCTTCTCAGAATGAGAGCTCAACATCTGATGCCGTCTTTTGGCTGTGGCATTTGCCTCAATAAAACGCAATTAATAAACCAGCAGTGAATAAGGATGTAATTTGCAACTCAGACAGAGAAGACATCATAAAATCTGTAAAGAAATTATGTGACAGATGTATCAGTGGATAGTAAAAACCTGAGACTTTCTAGTTTTTAGAATGACATCATATGAAATGTATTCTTTTGTCCTATCCAGTGCCTTTGCCAGGACCTTTGTTCTCTGACATAAAGATGGTTAAAAGAAAGTCTTGCATTTTGTGCTGCAGAATGCAAGCTGCATTCTGTGTGTGTGCTATTTACATAACCTGTTATATATTAGACTTATATATAATATATGTTTATATCTAATAGATACCTCTGTGTGTGCAAATGACTGTTTAAGTCTTCAGATATGGATCAAAGTCTTTCACACAATTGAGAAAACTAAAGTAGCATCTTGCTTCTTGCATAGACAAGCCCCTGCTTTTGTGGGCTTGTTTAGGTATGCAACAGATGTACAGGAGACATTAATGCTTGAACCTCTGTTGAGACATTTTACCACTGGTTCTCTTAGTTTCCTCATGAAAGCTTGTTTAGCACGTTTAAGGGTGTAGTTGTTGTGTTTGTTAATGGTGATTTTTATGAGAATTTTACTTTTAAATTAAATGTTCAGCCTGTGTCTAGATCCCTTGATAGGCCAAAAAACAAAGGACTCCAGGGGGACTATGGTCACGCCTGGTCAATGTAGCATCCACAGATTCCAGATTGATTATTAACCACCATTAAATAAAGGCAACGGCTACATGGATGTTCTTGTTGTTCGGGCAGACAGACAGCTTGGGCAGCGGCATCGCTGGTAGAGCAGAGAGCTCAGACTGTGCCATGAGGATGAACAGGCAGGAAGAGACTGATCTTGGAATAGGCTCCGAAGTCAAACTGAGCTTCGTTCAAGGCAACGGTTTGCTGATGGGCAGAAAACGGTGGGGATTCCTGATGGCTGGATATAGCAACTGTATGGTTGCTATGTGGACAGGAAATTAAAATGTGGGTTTTAGGACAGATGAAAGGGGTTTGAGAAAAAGATGGATCTAAATTTAAAATGAAATAAAATTGAAAAGGTTTAAACATAAACTAAGTAGAAGATTGGTCCTCAAGCCCTCTGTCTCTTGACAGGCCAAAAACAGGGGCCATGGTTGCACTGACTGTGATCACAGATGAGGCTAATGCTGATAAATCCAGCAGGAGAGGCAGAATAGTGGAACAAGTCACCAGATAAATGAGCAATGCAGCAGTGGGTTTATGTGTGGAGGGCAGAGGATGAGCCTGAAGAGGAACACACGACCAAGGACAGACAGATTAAATGGGACAATCATGATTTCTGGAGGTTACGTCAGCCAGGGGTGTGATAGGAGTTATCACAAGTGCTGGCAGAAGCTCCTGCGCTTGTTCAGTGGGGAGCAGGGAGTTGAAGGGGATTGATGGATTCTGTACAGTGGAAAGCAGCACAACTGTCAGCAAAACAGCAGGGCCACTGGAAAGCTTTTCTTGGTATACTGCAAAGGCATCATTGCAGCAGCCGTGTGTTCCTAGTGCCCACAAACTCCCAGGGACTGATGGGAACACTGCGGAAGAAACATTTTAAAGGGAAGTAAGAGAGAAGCCAGGGAGAGTGAGATGGCAGGGGAAACCTGTGTAGCCTGCACAGTTGGAAAGATCTAGGAGGAGAGATATGACAAAAAAGATAGGACAGTCTCAGTAGAAAGTTGATTTTAAGGGCATAATTGTTCTTTTCTGATCATTTAGTTCTGATAATACTCTTAATGCAAGCAACCAGGAGCCAGCCGGTGGGTACGACTCTGAAGACTTGACCTTTAATTAATTAATTAATTAATTGTTTTGTGTTGTTTTCACAGCCTTCTGCTCCCGTGTTTGGGGCCTATAGACCTGATGCAGCAAGAGTCGGTCGGTCTGTCCGCCTGCCTGTCTCGGTAGCACGGTGCTCAGCCCAGAGAGGAGCAGGTTTGGGAAGATCCCTTTAGAAAGAGGAACTTTGTGCTTGGAGGGGGATTGAGAAGCGTCTCAGGGAAGGGGGACTGGGAACCCTCGGCCACCCGGCCCCCGCCAGCGCCGAAGGGAGCTGCTCACCCCCCGGGCCGCATTCCCCAGCGCCGTTTGAGGCCACTCAGCGCTATAAATGCCATTTGCATGGGGATAGGATGTAACAAGTGCTGTAAATCACTGAGGGCAGAGTGAACTCCTCCAGGGGCAGACACTGCGGAGCCGAGCCTCCTCGAGCTGTGGCAATGTGTGAACGGTATCTTTTGTAGAGGGGGAGGACTGATGGCAATTAGATGATACTTATCTGGCCCTTTGATGTGTATTTACACAAACAAAGTTTCTCCTCCGGGGACCTGCGGTATAAAGGAGGGGCCGTGCTCCCCCGTACTCTCCTTGCCGGCACCTCCGACACCAGGCAGGATGACCAAGGCCCCCTTCTCCGTGGAGTGGCTGTCCCAAAGCAGCCAGGCCCCCGGGGACTCCGCCGAGGCCGCCCCGCGCCGAGGGGTCTCCCGCGGCCGCGGGGCCCCGGCCCGATGGCGGCTCCAGTCCCGGTCCGAGTGAGCGGAGCGGGAAGGAGGGCGCCGGCCCGCGGCCCGGGAGAGGCGGCAGGAGCCGGGAGCGCCCGGCCGGCCCCGCCGCTGCAGGTAACCGTGGCCGTCGGGGGCATCGCGGCTCTGCCGGGCTTGGGGTGGGTGAATGGGGAGAAGGACCTTGTGTCCCGAAGGACAGGGCCTGGCTCACCCGTGCCTGTGCCGGCGTCTGCTCGCGGATTTCCCCCGGGAAAGACTCGTCTTGCCCCGTTTCCTCTCGCCCTGCAGGAGGAGGAGAGCCTAGCTCGTCTCCCCGGGCAGAAGGGGAAGAGGTGGGCGGGCACCCCCCAGGGCTCCGGGCCTGCTGATCCCCCTTTCTCCTTGCTCCAGGAGCCGGCGAGCGGCCGCAGGCCCCGGGGCAGCCCCCGGCGGCGGAAGCCGAGGGCGCGGAGGAGGCGGGCGGGCGGGCGCGGCGGCTGCGCACCGCCTTCAGCGCCGAGCAGATCAGCACCCTGGAGAGCTCCTTCCAGCGCCACCAGTACCTGGGCGCCGCCGAGCGCCCGCAAGCCTCGCGGGCAGGATGCAGCTCTCGGAGGTGCAGGTGAAGCGGCGCGGCCTGGGCGGCGCGAGGCCACGGGGATGGCCTTGGGAATGAGGTGGGGATGGAGCTGGGCTGGAGCTGGACGCTCCCGAGATTTGCCGCCTTCATCCCTCCTCATCTCCCCCCCTCTCCCTGCAGATCAAGACGTGGTTCCAGAACCGCCGGATGAAGCTGAAGCGGCAGCTGCAGGAGCTGCGGCCGGAGCCCTTCTGCAGCCCCGCTCTCCCTTACGGACCTCAGGGCGCGCTGGTGCCCCTGCCCCTCGCGTTCGCGGCCCCGGCCGCCACCGCTGCCCCGGCAGGAGGCCGCTCCCGGCGCCTTCGCCCTGGCGGCGCTGCCGGCGCCCGCCCTGGACCTGAGCAGCGCCTGCCGAGCGCAGCCTCCCGGCATCTGGGCAGCGCCCTGTTTTGTCGGGTACCGGGACCCCAGGGCCTTCCTGCTGGGCGTCTGAGTCGCCGCCTGCACCGGGACTGAGGAGCATTTGCACTAATGGCAGCGACGCGGGCACCCCGCTCTGCAACGGCCCGGCGGAGCCGCGGGCAGGCACCGAGCAAGAGGTTTTATGGGGACTGGACAAGCTGGATCATGGACTTCAAGACCCTGCGTTTACAGGCAACCGCCTAAAATACAGACGTGGCAGGGCCCATATTGATATATATATATATTTTAATAATAAGCCTGAACACTTTGCAGCTTTCGCCTGAAATTCCTTCCCCAAGGATTGCACAGCTGCTAATCCTGCCCTGAAACTCTCTCCTCCATGAAAGGAAGTTTAAGGCACAGATGCCCTGTTCTGGCCCTGGTGAGAGATCTGCATAGTCTTTCACTTGCTGTGGACGAGTGTAAGAAAGCTGTGAATTTCCCATTGTCCCCTAAGGGCAGGGGACTCCCCCCCCCCTCCTTCAGAGACTTCCCAGGCGGCACTTTCTATGGTGGGAGCGTGTGTTTAGGCAGCTATATGGATCTATCTTGAATAAGTTACTATTACTCAATATTTTGTTTCGTACAGCAGCAGGATACTGTATCACATACATTTTTAAGATGTAATAAGCCTACCTCTTAAATAAGTGTTATGTAAACCTTTCCTCCCAGTTGTTGCATAGGGTGGCCTCGGTAGCTTAATAAGCACCTCTCCCCTACCTAAACCTTGGGAAAGATCTAGTACTGCAGCTCCTTATCAGCGACAGCGTCCAAAATATTACCTCGGCATCTCACATGCACCTAACAGGGTATGAGTGATTGTCAGAATTAATGTTAACTATCCTTATTTCTTTTATTTGAAGCTTATTTGTTTAAATGAAATGGCATTCTGGATCATTAGCGTAGTGCTAATGCGCTTCTTTTATTTAATAAAAATCTACAAAAATAACGTTGGAAAATAGTCTCGTTTCAGGTTAGAAAAAGGGAACTGATCCTTGAGTGAATGGTAAGTTCTCATAAATCTTTTTCAAGTCAATTGTCAGCTGACATGAAGAGAGTCCTAAAAAAAAAATCGTCAGTTTAGGATCAGTCTCCGGGGTTATTAAGTAAAACTTCCATTGTACTTGCAATGTGGGCTCTTATAATGAATTGCTTGAAAGTTCTGTCAGCCATCTTTGAACGCACCTACTTGCTTTTTTTATGCAGGGGACCAGCCTCTTTTTTGGCTATGCTTTTGCCTGCTACAGAGCAACATTATGTGCTCTGATTTTCTCTGCGTTTCTTTTTATTTTCTGTCATTTTGAACTTTTACCATTTGCCAATTAATGCAACTCTAATATTTGTTTCAAAGGAACTTCAGAAGCATAACAAGGATCTTTCCTGAAGTATGGTGCAGTTCAGTATTAACGAAATATGTTGTCACTAAATAAAATTTCCCACTGAACGAATCTTACTTCTCAAGATCAGCTAAACGGCTATACTAGCTAAAATGACTATATTGATCCAATGGAGGGAGGAATTCTGAAATTCTGTCTTCCAAATGTAATTAGAATCATTAAGGTTGGCTTAAGGTTGGAAGGGACCTCTAGAGGTCATCTAGCCCACCCCCCCCCTGCACACACAGGGTCACCAAGCTCAGATGTTTCCAAAGTAGCTCGGTAACGGCATATATATATATGTTTTCCAATACAGCTGTATTTTAAGGATAGCTAAACACTCATAAATATGAAAAAGTGTGAACTGTGGCCCCCGGAGGGACCGTCCATGCCCGTACCAAATGGGGTGCGAGGGGAGGCTGCAGCCGGGTCCCGGGAGGCGAGGAAGAGATCAAAGGCCTCGGGGGGAGGAAGCGAGGGCTCCCCCCGGAGGGGAACTTCCTTGCGGGCCGGGGGGACCGGACGGCTGAGGAGGATTAACGGGTCCCCCTCCCTTGCTTCGTGCTGAACGGCGGCCGAGCGAGAAGCCGGGCTGCGCTCGAGCCGGACGGTGCTAATGGTCCCTTAGGCTAATGACTCCGCGGCCGCCTCCATGGGCCACAAGCCACATCACGTCTCGCCGCTGCTTGGGCAGTTTGCAAAAACTGCAGAGTTTGGGCAGCGCTAGCTTGGCAAATATTGTCCCGTTCTCCGACGTTTGCTCAGGTGAACGCGAGAGGGTGATGATCGGGTGGCCTAGTCCCTAGAGGTATCAGATGTCTCTGAATTCATCTGAGAGCTCATATTTTATGTATTTAAAATATATTTTTTACTATAAAATAACAAATACTTTCCAAAATATCTTAAGAGATGTACAAGAAATAAGTATTTTTACTAAGCTAGTCAAAATCAGTTTTCGAACGTGGTTTCAAGGTTTCCCCTTGAAGTGGCGAAGAAGAAAACCAGACATCTTTTCGTGTTTTGCGCTTGAGTTTCCCACGTGCAGTCCCTCACCCGGCAGCAGTGAATGCGCCCGGGCGCCCCCGCCAGACCCCTGTGCCCCTGCCCGGTCGCGGTTCTGCTGCGACACAGGGATCCGGCGCTGCCCGCCCAGGGCTGGCGGCCCGCAGGAAACATCCCCGGCTTTCCCCGCAGACGGGGATGAGCACCTACTCCATTTTGCATTTTTTTCCTAATAAACAGCCCTCTTTATGCCTTTAATCCCATCACGGTGCCCATCAGTGCCCGAGCGCGCTCCGGCAAGACGAGGCAGCTCTGCGAGGCAGCTCCGGCTCTGCGAGGCAGCTACGGATGGAAAAGCCGAGTCCATTAGCTAGAGAGGAGCAGCCTAACCAGGGGGATGGGGGGGTCAGAGACTGCATACCCAGGGCCCAGCACGGACTTCAAAGCCGCCTTGCCCTGACTTAGCGCAGGGACCGCGGCGGGGAACCGTCTGCGCCCGGGCCGGCCCGCGGCTTTGGCTCCCCGCAGCTCCCAGACTCCATGGAGCCGCTCCCGGGACCCGTCTGCAAACCAGGTGAAGCTCGACCGCCTTGTGTGCTAATCAGGGAACCTCTCACTCCGCCAGACCATTAGATCTAATTGCAGCCCATTATCTCTTTCTTTGATACGCAATTAGATGACAATTAACTCGATAAATCCCACCGGCGGGTGGGGAGAAAGGGCCTACAGCTTATGCAGACTCTGCTAGTTTTCCTTGCTGGTTGTCCTTAGGAGTTTAAAGGTCTCGACCCATCTTCTTGTAGTATTTACTAGGGGAAACAAACCCAGCAGCTCTTCGGCATTCAGGTAGGGTCAATGTTCCCATACTCCTTTCAGCACTTGTCTGTTTTGGGCTCGAGCATTCCCGACCAACTGCGGAGGTGTCACAAGCCCTGGGGCGATGTGGCGATGGCGTGCATGCGAATTCAAAAGAGACTTTGTTTCGCTTTAACTCGCGTTTAACTTATCTGGGTGCTTTGCCGATTAGTAGAGCAAAGAACCTAAGGAGATTGCGCCGATAACGCGTTTTTAATGCAAAACGCGTGTTTGCTCCCCCAGCTCCCGCGTCGCAGCATGGGGGCTGGCGGCGGGCGGGAGGCAGCGAGTGAGTCAGGAGCATTTGCTCTTTATTGCGTGCGGGGCGGCCTCGCCCCGCGGGCGAGGGAGCGCCTGCCTGATGGCCCCGTTAGTGTTCACGGGTACTTCAAACGGCGGAGCAGCTATTGCCAACGATCCATCTCGCTGATGCCTAATTGACTCTCTAATAGTGCCTATCAGCGCATCAAAGGCGGCGCTCAATAACCTCCTTAGCATTTCTAAAGGGCACCAGTGAAGGGGACAAACAGCCATCAGTTCCTCCTCGGCCGCCCCGCTGGGGGGGCCGCTCCGCGGCGCGCAGCGCTGCGCGCCCCCGGCCTGCAGCGCCCCGCGCCCCCGCGCAGCGCTGCGCGCCCCCGGCCTGCAGCGCCCCGCGCCCCCGCGCGGCTCTGCCCGCCCGGAGCCCCCACCAAGCGGCCCTGGAAAGTCTCGGGACCGCCGGCCCCGGGTCGGGTTTTGAGGTAATTTCATATTTTCTTTCTTTCTTTCTTTCTTTTTTTCCCCCATTCATTGTCAGTATGTTATATTTTCGGGTTGTCTCTTCCAAGTTCTCACATTTAGTCCAAACTGTGCGGAGCAGCAGCAGGCCTGCCCATTCTCCTGTTTCCAAGCCCTATTGCCTTGGTGACACAGTGAGAGATACCTAGTATTTGTCCCTAAAGGTCTTACAAGCGTCAAAAAAAAAAAAAAAAAAAAAAAAAGTGCATCGTCCTGTTGATCTTAGTTCCAGTTTTCGCACCTTGGTGCTAATTACTGCACTCTACATTTTATAGCACAATATAGAGAGTTGCAAGTGTTTTATAGGTTTCCTGAAGGAGGCATGTTTCTTAAGGCTGTAAGATTTAGATGCAAATCCGAGCAATTAGTATTTTTAAAATGTGACTTGGAGAAATGAGATCACTATATTCTAGATATAAATAATGTGTGGGGAATAAAATGTGTGTATTACATTCATTCTACAGTAGCTTCAAGTTTTGGGCATACAGAGCTGTTAAGTGCAAAACAAACAAAAACGCCACGCCAAAAAAAAAAGAAAAAAAAATCAAACTTTGGTTTTGATTGTGTATATGAATCAGGTGACATGAGAATGGTGGGAACGTAGTGTCTGCTATGGGCACCATATTCCTATATGAAGAGGGGAGATTTAACTGCAGCTATGGAGCGTCTACATGCCTAGGGCAATGAAAGATTTGAAGTTTGTCAAGTTTCCACCTCTTTCTGATGAGAACTGCAACAGCCACTTAACACCTTCCACCCATTCCCCATCTGTTCCAGGCTTTTTTTTGTGTGTTTGTGTGGTAGAGCTAAATGTATTTGGGGGATGATTTTAGGGTCCAGGAAAAACATCTTATACAAAAGGAAAAGCAGATCACCTTCTATTTAAGAAGGGGAGGAAAAAAAAAGCCGCAGTTTTCACCAATGGGGCAAGGCTCTGGGTGCCTTTTTCACATTACTAAAAGCTGACAGTGGTGATGCTGCAGCTTGGGGCCTGTGTGTGCCTGTACATCATGTCCGAAGGGCACTTGCCAGGTCACAGCACAGTTCAGGCACCTGAGGGAGGGAGGAACAGAGTAATGGGGGGGATGGAGAGGAGAAGATGATCCAGAAGTTCCCAAAGTGTCACTCTTCTGGGACAAAGAGATCTTGCAGTGCCGGGGGACGGGGGGATCTGGTGCTTATAAATCACAATAGGAATAAGCAGGAGTGGGACGGGTTTCAACTGCTTCCCTGTGTCCCTGCTCAAACAACAGGGGAGCTGGCGGCAGCTGTTGAGGGTCACTAACCTTTTTTTTTTTTCCTATATATATATATATATAAGTAATATTATGCATAAACATAAATGCACTTGCCGGTCGCCTTTGGCATGGCACTGTACAGAGCTGGGTTGTATCCTGCCTCATTATTTTGGGGAGGAAGGATGAAATGCCTCTCCCTAGAACGTGCATTCCTGGACTCTGCTGTAATCCCAGAACACTCAGCCTGGCACAGGCCCCATCCTGCAGGAGGACAAGGGCGATGAGAGGAGTCCTGTGATTGTCAGGACATTCATGTTTAGTGTAGGAGCTCTTAAGTTCCAGTCCCTAGATCTGCAGAGAGCATGCAAGGAGACTGTCCAAGGAATCATGTGATGAGGAAGGGGAGATAAGTGAAGATCAACACTGCAAGCAACAGCTTGCCGGTGATGAACTCGTGTATGGTAACCCTGAGCTCCTCAGCTTGGGGCTGCCCCCATGAGTGGTTATGCTGAAATGGTTGTCCTGAAGTAGAGGGAGATATTGAGGAGGATGCGTTTGCTCCAGGGATAGAAGAATCACAAGTGGGTCTGCTCAGGAATACTTATAACCCAATATAATTGAAATTAACGTGCAGAGGCGTGCTTATCTCCTTTAGTGTGGCTTTGTGAAACATGGAGTATAACCTATCCCATCTACCTATATGCTCCTGAGCCGGGGTGGGAGCAAATACCCCACCCGGTCTGTCCAGAGGCAGGTGCAGCCTCTCCCCTACTAGGGAAAAGCACAGGAGCGACCTGCCCCTGTGGGCTGCGTGGGCTCGGCCGTGGGCTTGTATAGTTCTAGCCTCCTCAGGTTGTTAGAAAGCAGCGGGCATTTGCCTGGGAGATCCGAGCATCTGCACTGTCGGGCGAGTAGGAGTGAGTTGGTTTGTTTGGTTTGTTTTGTTTTTCTTGGTGTGACCAAAAGCCGATGAACAGGAGCATCCTGAAGGAGATGCGCCTTTCCCGGCCGCGGCGAGGGGGCTTTGCTGGGGGGAGGTGGGTGGAGGTGGAGGTCCCTCATGGTCCTTCCCTGCATTACAAAGACAAGGCCGTCCTTGGGAAGCGGCCTGTGGATTGGGGAGAGTTTGAAGTTGATGAGGTGCGAGCTGCCCTGCTTTGATCACTAAGCTCTCGGGGAGATCGGTTACACTCTCTGGCTAGACAGACGGCGCCAAGTTCAAGCTGAGAGGGCCCTCGGCCCTGCTAACCCCCCTCAATGGCTGACAGTAGCCCCCCAAGGCGAGGGCTCTGCCCCCGGGCACAGACTCCTCGCGAGCCGCCCCGTCGGCGGGGCCGCTTTGGGGCACCCCGCGCCCCGCAGCGGGACGGGGCGCAGGCAAAGCCCCACTAACACCGGCACCTTTAAACGCCCAGCCCGGGGGCTGCCCTTGTCCTGCCCTCGGGATGGGGGGGATCAGGTTTGCACTTCAAGGGGGTCCCCCCCGCATCCCGGCAGACACAGTGGAGCCAGCGGCCGCAGACGTTTGTCAGACCGGTGAGCTCCGCTGCTCGCCAGCGGCTGCTCCGTGCTTTGATGTGGTCTCGCACTTGCAGACGAGCCCGCCCGGGCCCGCAGCGCCCCTATTAGAGCGGGCCGGGCCGGGCGGCCCCAGCCCCTCTCGAGCAGCCGCGGGCCGGGACGGCCCCCCGCGCCCCGCAGCTGCGCGCCCCGCGGGCTGACGCGCGCTGGGGGTCCCCACCGAGGGGTAGGAGGGGGCACCCGTTGTGTCGCCACCCCCGTGGCACCGCTCCGCAGCGCCCAAGACCCTGCGGAGGTTGTGTGGAGGTGTAAAGGCTGGAAGCGGTTCCCCTAAAGCCGCTAGGCCGGGAAGCAGGGACACCACCGCCCCCTCGCCCCGTCCGGGGGGCTGGGGCGAAAACTATAGTCCAGCCCCGTCGATGCAAACGCAGCAGAAAGAGCCAGGCAGCGGCGCTCCAGCTGTTCACGGCTGCACGATATTTATTTTTAGGTAAAATTCCTGATGTGTCTCCACCCCTCACTCTCCCCCACCACCATTTGTTTTTTCTTCTTCCTTCTCCCTTTGTTGCCCAGACCAAGACCCGGTTTCAGAAGCGGCGGAGGAGGCTGAAGAGGCAGGAGCAGCAGCACCGCCCCGGGCCGGGCGAGCGCCGCGGGGAGGGAGCGCCGGGCGCTGCCGTGTGCTCCGAGCTGCCTCCCTTGGGGTCAGAGTCTGCCTGCTTTGGAAGTGTACCTGTCTATTAAGTTAAATATGAAGAGTAATTTTATATTTGTACAAAATGATATTAAAAGTTACAGGTGTGATTCTGCTCTCAGTCATTTTTTTGCTTAATGTCGCGCCGTTTCAAAAGCGATTGATGTGTATGAGAGTGGTGATCTACTTGCTTCCTTTGATTTCTGGATATAATAAAGAGAATTATGCTTCAAATTGCTATCCTAGCACTTCTGAAATGTTTGAAACTACACTGCAGCCTCAGTGAGAGAAGTCACAACCTTGTGGCATCTGTGCCTCCTGCCCCATGTGAACCTGCTGCTGTTGAAAGTGAACCGGGAGGGAAATGAAGAAAAGCAGCGCCAGGGATTTGTTTTTGCCAAATATTTCACCAGTGTAGGGCAAAACTATTATGCTAAACACTGAAATGGGATATATTGCTTTATTGCCTTTTTTTTTTATGTGAAAAACGGAGACTCTACGTGTGAACTCTGCAAAGCTGCACGAAAACATTACTGTAAAATATTCTGGTCACCAGAACTCTTGGTGTACATAAATCAGGTGGTTTTTATATGTCTCATCTGAATTTTCCTCCACCTATGTTAAAAAGTAGATTTGTGCTTTGCCGGGTGCTCTGGGAGCCTGGTCCTCCCTGGGGCCTTTAAAATCTTTAAACAGTGATTAAATGGTTTGGGCCTTCAGCATGGAAATTTAAATAAGCTTACAATTAGCAAATCCAATATTTTGTAAAAGATTCAGGAGTATAACTGTGCTCTTCTGTTCATTGCCACGCTATCTAGATGAGATTCTAATTGTGGCTCTTTGATTCTCTGCTAATGTCCATGGAAATTGCATGCTTTGAACTATATATCTTTTAGTAAATTGACCCTTTGAGGAGAAGAAACGCCTTAATGGAGCAGCTCAGGTTTTTGCTCTAATCCTGAGATTTGTTCCTCATTACGCAGGGTGTGGTGGTTCTCACTGGGAGTAGTTTTCGCTCCTTTAATGAAAGGATTCAGTTGGCATTTTTTATTTCTAGATCTTTTAGTCTTCAATGAAGTGTCGGTAATTCACCCCAAAGTTTTTCTAAGTACATTAGAAAGCACGCTGAGTAGTGAGAATTCAGAGTTTCAATGTAAGAGCCTGGAGCCATCTCACTTGTGAAAGGCTGGTGCAGAAGGGGAAAAGAGATTTTTTTTTTCCAGTTAAGTCCAGATGTCTTAATTATAACAGGATCTAGTGTTGGAGGTGTCTTCTGATTGTTGGGGAAGGAGAGAGAGAGAGTGCAGGGAGGGCCTGGAATTACAGGCTGTCCCCTTGTAAACAGCTGTGTGTTCTTTTTCTCACACTGTGGTCTGTGTTCAAAGTGACCGAGGAAGGGACACAGGTTTGTCCCTTCGGTTCCTTAAGCAGAGCATCTCAGAAGTGGTGTGCTGATGTGCCACCGAGAAGGTGTCAGGAAGAAAACTCTGTGTCCTCCCCATTTCCCCGAAGGTCTGAGAGAGAAGCTATATTGAACACTCCCCCTTTCCCGCCCCGGCCTTTGGGGGGTTTGTTTCCTTCTTCCAAAGGTTAAAATCAGCAAAGAAGGTGGGATGCAGTGGAAGGAAGTGCTCTCCCCCTCCTGGGTGTTCTCAGCCGGCCCATCAACTCTGATACCAACTCCACCCTTTCTACATCAAAAGGTAAGTTTGCTAAGTAAAAGGGGGGGGGGGGGGGGGGGAAGAGTCATATTTGCTTATGAATCATCTCTGCATGGGTGTTTTTTTTTTTTTTTTTTTTTTTTTTTTTCCTCTCTCTCTCCTGAAAGTTATGAAGTTGGGCAAAGCAGTGCAACCTTCCTGCAGGGAGCAGGTTAGGGCGGTCAGGGCAGGAGATGTAATCACCCAGGCTGCAATTCCTTTATGCTTGTGCAAGAGCTTGTCTTTCCTTATTTGCTATAGGCTTTGCTCTTTGCTGTTGCTGCCTTCATAAAGTGTTTTCTTTTTTTTTTTCTCTCTCTCTTAAGGATGTCTTCATACACCTGGTAGGAAGTGTACAGAATCCTGCATCCTAAAATTACTAAAGCTGTCAGGTTACAACTGGCACTTTAGAAATAACAATTAAAACATTTTAATTCCAAATGTCACAAAAAGCCTGAACTTTGGAACAACTCAAATGTTTTGCATCAACAGATTTAAACTACATGGTTGACATTGGTATCAGAGGCTTAGGCAGCCAAATAGTTGTTAGCCTCATTTCTTAAGTGCATAGATATTCTAACTACACCCATAGAAGTAAGATAGCAATTTAAGGATGGTGCAGCATACACAGATAAAGGATGATACTCCAGGAGCCTTTATTTGCACACAGATGCTGTCACTTGCTCAGGTTAGCTCATAGGGTGGCCGCCTTGGTTATTCCACTTACTGTAGTGATATATTTACTGTAGTTTACAGAATTTCATGGAAGCTTTGATGTAGCAGAGTGGAGAAATAAGGGCAGTTTTAAGTCCTTCTCTTCTACTGTTAGTATTATTCCCCTAAGATGTTAGCTCCTTTGTCCCTTTAACACACACACAGAGGCAAACCAGATTGTCTTTAAAAAAAAGTTAAATAATCCATATATTTGATATAACAATAAGTTAAATAAGTACTCTTAAAACTATTTGGCAATTTCTATTGAAATTACAGATAGCTTGAGGCATGTTTAACAGGAGGGAAGATAGGGCTGGAACTTCAGTCTTTTATGGTCCTTGGTGAGGGTCATGGCTGGAATTATAGGAGGATAAGAAGAAAGATCTAGACTGGGAGGCAGCACTAGATTCGGGCTCCGCAGAAGTGGCTCGAGGGGCTGAGATGACAGAGGAGGCAACAGCAAGGCTGGGCTTGGCCCTGCCGGGTGCCGGGTCTCTCCAGAGGGCGAGGAGACACCGACATCCGCAACTTGTTGGTACCGGGATGTCACCGTCTCGGTGTAACAGCCGTAGGGCACCAATAGGCCCGAGAAAAGGGCTTCAACCCTGGCATCCTGAGTTTGGCGCTTGAACTTCATGCGGCGGTTCTGAAACCAGGTTTTTATCTGCCGAGAAGGAAGGCAAGAGTCAAAAAGAGAGCTTTGAGCTTTGCCGTACGTTAGTACCCGTGGCACAGACTGATCTGCCGCGCAGGGCAACGACACGGTATCAGCTTGACATCTTTGTGTTTACTGCATTGCTCCCAGCGGAGCTAGAGGGATCCAGGCTGTTACCGAGGCTCAGGTTTGGTCCCGGCACAGAGTGGCCCCCGGCCCGCGCTCACCTGGCTCTGGGAGAGGCCCAGCGCGGCCGCCAGGCGCCGCTTCTCGCTGGCGCCGATGTAGCGCTGCTCGCGGAAGCTCCGCTCCAGCTCCTGCAGCTGCGCCGAAGAGAACTTGGTGCGGGGCCGCCCGCCGCCCGCCTCCGCGCCGCGCTCGGGGCTGCTGCTCCGCGGTGGCTCCCGGGGCCGCGGGGCGCCTGCGGGACGGGACGGGACGGACCGTTAGGGGAGGAACCGCCATCACCTTCCCTCCCTCCACCCCGCCCGGCCGCCCGCGCGGCCGTGACGTGGCCAACGGCCGCACGTGCGACCGTTGCTCGCGCGAGGCGACCGTTAGGCTGCGGCCAGCGGTTCTGCCGCGCCCCTCGTCCCTTCCCTCCCCTCCTGTGCTCACCGAGGTCTCCCGGGCTCGGCGGGGCGCCCGGCGCTGGCGCCTCGCGGGCGCTGCTGCGGCTGCTCTGCGCCAGCCACTCCACCGAGAAGGGGCCCTTGTCCATGGCGGCCGGCCTGGGGCTGCTCTGTGGGGCCGGCTGGCCCGGGGGGCCAAACCTTTAAAGCGCCTGGCTCGGAGAGGCGGCAAAGCATCAAATGAGGCGGGGAACAAAGGCCCTTGTTGAGAGGCGCTTTAATCTCCGCTCTCAGGTGATTGTTACATCCGCCTAATCTCTGGCCGCGGTCGTTAGCGGGGCTCAAGGCTGCTTGACCTGGCGCCAAGTTCAGCCCTAAGTCACCCCCGCCCCGAGCGGCCGCTGATAACGGCGGCGGGGCCTGCGCTTCAACTGGGGCTTCGATGTCCTGCGGCCGTTACCCCCAGACGGGGAGGATGCGGGAAGGACGGGTAACAGGAGGCTCCTCTGGGAGCGAGTCCCAGGCTGGGAGCCCCCAGTCTGTCTGCTTGCCCCGGCCATGGAGACCTGCTGCCTTCCTGGCCATTGAAGGAGAGCGGCCCTTTAGGCAGGAGCAAGAAGGTCTCAAGCTTGGAAGCGGATCAAAATCATGAAGAGCCTCAAATGCTGGTATCTTCCTATAATGCCTAAGACATGCTGCAGGGCAGGAGTGGTCCGTACTTTTTGAAATAGGACATATGGGAATTGTGAGACATTTTTTTCATGACTACACAGAGACTATTTACACAAAATCCTCCATTTAGGGCTTGCTCCCACCTCTGAAGTGTAAGATGAAGTTGCTGTCTGCTTAATAATGTCGGAGTTTTAGCGTGGTCCAAACGGAGAGGAGGTTTGAAACTACATGAGCAGTGGCTGTAGAAAATAGTGTGTGAAATTTTAAAATAGCTGATAGGCAGTAAAACGAATTAATTTTTGTTGTTTCATTTAAGAATGACATCAGGCAATAGTCAATGTGGTTTCAGGGTTTTGGGCATGATGACAAAATGGCCCTTTGGCTTGGGCTATATCAGCACACGTCCTGAAACGCCCTTTTGCTACCCCCCTTCACCCCCTCCTCAAAAAGGTGCATTTCAAAGTAAATAGTTCTGATCTATTAATAAAGCAGATCAAAGCAGAGGAGTGTAAATGCTGTTCAGAGGCAGGCTGTTCAAGGATGATTCAGATAAGGGTGAGAAAAGAACCACTTTTAGGGTCTGAAGTGGGCCTGGGATGGCACAGTCCTTATCCTCTGCAAACACCAACTAACACATTTACAGGTTGTTTCAGCAAACAGCCGCCACTGCTTGAGTTTATACAGCCAGAGATAATGAACTACCTTTCAGGGAGAGCTGAGCATGTTGGAGACATCATGCTAATTCTTAGACTTCAAAGAAATTCATGCTGCCTTTTATGAACGGTGATGTATTTACAGTGAAGTGGCAAGGGTCAGATAATACTGTGCTTCTAGACCTCTTTCCTTTTGGGATGTCTAATTTTATCTGACAGTATTGTTTTTTTCCTCTCATAAACGCAATGTGACTTGCATGCTCTTTTTGTTAATGTGTTGACTCAAGACACAAGTGAGGAACTTTTAGACCCTGACTTTGAATGTTGGACGTAGAGCTGGAAATAGGAAATAGATTTTTTTTTTCTCTCTTCTCATAATAGAGAGGGATTTAAATATCCTAGTTGGGCTTTCTGGGTTTTCTTCTTTTAGCAGGGCCAAACTTCTAGGAAGTGACTATGAATGGAAACGTATGGAAACGACTTGAAATAGTTGGCATTTGTGTTTAACAAAAAGCTGTCTGAGTAGAGCAGCTAGGCACAGTCTTGTCTAGTCTTGCCTTGCTTGTGGTTGCATTGTCTTATGATCCTTGCTCTGATTACACTCACAGTAATCTACAATTTTTAAGGATTATTAAGATACAAGTTTAAAAAAATGGCAATTCTCTTCAAAGGCCAAAAGGAAATACTCCGAGATCTACAGCTTCATTTTCTGATTGATAAATCAGAAAGGTAAAAGAGTTCCCATTTGTGAAAAGACGGGAAGGATAACCTTGCTAAATAGTTTGTCTTTCACAGCAGTGAAATGACTTACTCTTGTATAAATAGTGAGAAATAATTCATCATTTATAATGATTTGTTGAAATAAATTGTTGTATATGCCTTCACTTAGTCTGGTTCCTAGTCCTACAAACATCTGGAAAATTATATACATGTAGTAATACAAGACTTTCCTTCAGTCGTAAGTGTACATGTTTGCAAGGTTGAGTCCATTGATTGGAGAATTTGTTTTGCAAAGAACATGAAATATTTGCTTACAAGCTAAAGCAAATTAGTCCTGGAAAAAAGTGGGGTTTGGCCTGAGAAAATGATAAAATCTGGTAATAATGTAGTCAATTTCTTACCCGAATTGTCACAATGTATTTAGTGTTGCAGGTAGCATCTAAGCTGAAGGACCATAAGACATTATTCCTTTACTATGTTATTGTTTCTGCTTGTTAATTATTGTGGTGCTTATTTTAGTAGCTAAACACTGTTTTAAAGCAACAAAAGGAGGATTGCTTTGTTAGCATTTTTGAAAATGTATATTTTAGATTTAATGGATTTTTTTTGTTGTAATCCTAAAGTGTTTCAATCATTGATCATCTTATTATATGGCCATACTAGGAAAGAAATCCGTGTTATTGTTTTTAGGTGGTAATTTTAGTTTCAAAAGACAGAAGAAACTTGTTAATGTGTTAGAGTAGTCTTTTGGATTTGTGTTTTGTTTGGGCTGGTGATCTCCTCTCAAATGTTTTGGATTTGAAATTACATCCAGGAGTCTAGGAGTGGGAATATCATCTTACCCTTCTCTTTTTGAAAAACTTTGCTCTTATTGCATTATAACTGCTAGCAATAATTGCTGTCATAGTGTTTTTTTAATAGAATTGCTTTGCTAATTTCTGCTGCTACAGACATTTTTGAATGTAATCCATTTTTTTTTCAATAGTATCTATAACTTATAATTGTAGAAAGAAATAGCATTTTTTTTAAAAAAAGCTATCATTCCTATGTTCTCTTTTATGATGGCGATGATTTACCTAAGATGCAAAATTTGTGTTGAGGCAAAGCTCCCCATTCAAAGGACTTTGATGGAGTAATTGTAATGCCATAAGGGATCATCATGTGAGAACAATTACAATTTAAAGGGTCATTGCCGCCTGTTTCTAGTTAGCAATTAACATTTGGCAAGTCCTGTGATGAAACAGTTACCCCTTTTTTCACTGAGCATTAGCAGCCCCTATAAATGTAGGGACTACAAAGCAAACGTAATGACTACAACTTTGTATGTCAATAGTAGGCTAGAGAAGTGCGATGGAGGTGCAGCTGACTCCTATTTTACTGCTGTGATTTAATGATACCCATTCCTTATTGACATTTCCATGAAAATGGTTGGTATTGCAATGTTTTCTTTTGCTTATTTCAGGGCCTTATATTGAGATCACTTCACGAAGCATCTCGTAACCATGAATGGTTTTAGTCACTGCATTAATTGTGATGATCACTTACAGCAAAGCCACAAGTGCTCTCTTGGTGCTGGTTTGATAATGGAAAAGATTAAACTACAGCAAGATTAAACTTTAGCAATTGTACCATGTATTTTAGTATATTAGCAGTGAAAGTACCTAAACAAAATACTGAGAACAGCTTAATTTTCTAACTTGCACAAATTCTGATGATGCTAGTAAAAGAAGATATCAAGCTCCACGGTTCTGTTTAACTCATACAAGAGGTGTGACTGCCTCACTGGAATGCACCGAATGGATCTAGTAACTCAGTGCAGTTGAAAGGAGTCGTTTCACTCCCGCCTCTCATCTCTCTTTCCTTTCCTATTTCTGGCCATTCTTTCCCAGAGGCTCTGAGTTTAGGTAAACTTCTGATGTATCAGGGAGTCTATTTAGGTTTCTAAACTAGTAGAAAAAGTAAAACCACAAAAGCGAATGGTTTGTTAAAAGCTACGAGAGCTGAACTAACTCACCGAGAAGCTGGGTGAGGTCTATACTAGTGCAGAGGAGTGTCTAGGTGCACACACTATTCATCAGCTATCAGCATTCAGTTTTACGGTCAAACTAAGCTTAGCTAATCGCCAGTGCTCAGTGAAAGAGGGTCCTTTCCACCTCACGCTATCTGTTTCCTGTGCTCTAGGATTTATGTTTGCCTGGCAGAAAGCCGTGCCAGTTCGGAAACAAAGATGACCCCTAACAGCTACAGAAGGAGAATGTGTGTGTGTCCCCTTTCACTAGGGGATGACCATCGAGTCAGTCAATCTGTCACAGAGCTACTTAGACCTTTTGAGAGTCATTGAGAGGAGTTCCTTGAAACAGCACCTCCACGGGGTGGTCAGGAAAGCAAATAAAATAATAGTGTTTTTTGTTTGTTTGTTTTAAATATTGTTTTAGAGTAAAAGTTTAAACATCTCAGCCACATTAAAGTAAAAGCCTCACTTTTGCAGCAGCATAAATGTAGGGTGCTTTTCTTTATCAAAAGTCTATTAAAGCAAGGGAGGAGAAAAATCCTGTGCGACTGAATCTGTTAATTGCTACAATGACCACATTTTTCACGAACGGATGCTGCAGATGTCCCTGTAATTTACAGCTGAACAGGTCGTGATTTCTGAACGTCAATTTGTTTTCCTCTTCGCATCCTCCCGGATGCTTCGATGGGCTGAGTTCGCAGCAAGTCCCCTTCGCTCTGGTGCTGCCCGGGATGGAGCACTGCACGTTTGCACTGCGCACAGCCTTCGCGATGGGGATGGGCTATGGCACCTAGCGGCACTTAGCAGTACTGAAAGCAGGACGTGTTAGTGAGCTAAGAGCGAGGGCTTTCCTTTGTAAAGTACCAGATACAGTCGCCATTCAAAGGCAGGTAGGCAACAGCTTGATTTTAATAGCACATTGTGCTCAGAGATACGCGTGCACCGCTGTTGCTTTCGAGTTACTTCCAACAGAGGACAACATTTATCATGCGTAAAGGGAAAAAATGCATTTAGTGCAAAACAATACACTTCATTGAAGTGCTCAATCTTGTTTTAACCCCCTTGACACATTCTGAAATACAAAATAGAAAAAAAAATATTTTTAAGACCAATTGCACAGGAACTCTGTGGCTGACAGAAGGCATATGACCTCTGATACGTCATTAAATGTTATCACCCCGAAATATTTATTTTCTCCTCTCCCTTATTTGTTTCCCGCCCTCTCCTGGCGGCAGCGGCCGCCAGGGGGAGCGCCCGGGCCAGCGCTGGACACTGGGGTCATGTTCAAGGGCGGGACAGTTTTAGTAGGGAAAATAGCAAGTACTCGCATTTCATAAGGGTTAAACGTCAGGAGAATCAGAGTTCTGTAAGCAAATTGCTATCAGAAATTCCTCAATATCAGGAACAAAACAACAACAACAAAAAACCCCTACCACATTAGTCCCCAGTTGAGCTATTTTAGGCAGGACATTGAGGGAAGCCTTTGTGCATGTGTGTGTGTATGCAGGTATACAAATGGGGGGAATTACTCATTTTACTGTAAGGCTGGAGTTCTTCAGTGGAAAAAAAAACGAGTTAACAAAAATTGTGTGAATACTTTTTAAAGTTATTTTTAATACATTTTTCCTTTGTCTGGATGTGTTTGGTAAGAGAACCCTGGGGGTGAGACAACTGGCCAGAATGGGTGCAAGGTGGGCAGGAGAAAGGGGAGGAAGCACTGGGGGACTCCGCAACATGAGTGAGCAGTTTAATCTGCTCAGCTTCTCATATGAGACTGCACCTTTCTTTCATGCTTAAAAGCAGTAATGACACCGAGCTCTTGACATCTTCAACAACAATAAAAAAAAGGTAGTGTTTTATGTATATGTTGGAATATGAACTTGCAAACTTGTTTTTAGGTTCAGATAAAATGAATCTGACTGTTCATGGTAGGGCATACTCTTGCTGAAAATTTTCTCTGTAGCAAAATACTCTTTTTGGAAATACAGATTGTAGTTTCTCATTGCCTTCCATCACTCACTTATGCTAGTGCTGAAAATGTTCCATATTAATGATGATATTACAGGTGAATTAGGTTTATTCGTGTCATGAAAAAAGCTAACAGAGAGCTAATCCCTTGTAGCTAAGTCTTGGCCTTTTATTCTTGGGCAAGTCTGTTACTGCTGCTCCCTTGTTAGAAAACAAGAGGACAGAGCAGAGGAAGTGTAAACACTTGTTCTTTCCTCAAACTGGGATCCGAAATTTGTTCCTAAGCCTTGCTCCAAATTAAGCAGCTTCTGCTTCTCTTCCTCTATAACATTGATGCTGTTCCTTTTGCAGCTATAAAGTGAAGGAGATCAGAGCGGGGTGGGAGGAGCAGAATTTTGTTTTGACTGCTTTTTTTTTTTTTTTTTAAGCTTTGGCGAGGGTAAGCATAGGGAGTCATGGGAACTGTAGAATGCTCGTGTTATCCTCCCTGTTATCAAATAGGAGGCAGCAGCTTCTGAAAGAGATTTTGTTCCCTGTGTTTTGTAGTTATTATGTTCAGTGATATTGAAAACTTTGCAATGGGGTTAATTTGGACTGGTGTCTGAGAGGTTTTTTTTTTTTAATTTCCTCTATGAGAAGAAAAAATGAATACAAAATCCCTTAAAGACCCTGAGCTTCTGAATCTTACTAGCTTGTTTATTTTACTAGAGATGGATTTGAAATGATCTAGAACAAAAAAAAAAAATCTGAGTTAGAAGCAAGAAATGTACGTTAGGTACCTTTAAAATTTAAAGTTTCCCTCCTGCAATTGGTATAGAGGCAGCCTTCATCACGCTCTTGGTTCACACCTGACTTTTATTTATTTATTTATTTATTTATTTATTTGTAGCAGGCATTGTATACCCTACCTGCAAGTAGAAATAACCTACAAATTTCCCACCCTTCTATGCCCTGTTCTTCCCACACTCCTGAAAAGTGACAGACAGAATGAACTGTAGGAGCTAAAGGCTTTCACTGCACATTTAATTCAGGGAATAGTACAAACTATTGAACTGTTGTGAAAAAATGAAAGCCTTAATAATTAATTTATTTATTACAGCCCTTCAATTTATTTTGCTATTTATTTGCTCAATTTATTTATTTGTTTACCTTAATGGTACCTTTTCAGTAGGTGAAACAAACATTTACAGTTAGGGTTCTGTGCTTCTATTTAAGCCATTCAGGATTGGTTCCTGTTGCCAGCGCCTCCTATAGCTTTGCCATCACTTTGTTCCACTTCTCCCATGTAAAGTCTTTTTTAAAATTTTTTTATTTTTTATTTTTTTTCCTCAGTGATCG
The DNA here is from genome assembly GCF_059628265.1 of Tinamus guttatus. Lineage (NCBI taxonomy): Eukaryota > Metazoa > Chordata > Aves > Tinamiformes > Tinamidae > Tinamus > Tinamus guttatus. Next base: position 7,951,148 of record NW_028288848.1, read on the forward strand.
TTGCTCTGGATTTTACAACATGTCATAACAACAACAACAACAAAAAGAACATAGGAAAAGGTCTGTCCACCTGCACCTCACTGTGTTTCTCTGTTTCTCTTTTCTCTCTCTGTTCAGCAAGTGCTTGAGCAGAGTGTTGTGTGGGTTGTGTCTAAGGAATCAAACGCAAGCTGTATAGAAATGGAAGAACTTACAAGTGCTTGTAGTTAACATGTTTTGATGTCCTATCATTTCTCCAGCTTTGCTAGCTCTGCTTCTCTCCTATTTTTAAATATCTGCCTTGCAAAGACTCTTAGAGTTAGTCCAAAACGTGAAGCTTGAAAACCTTTAGGGGTTTGTCATAGTTTGTAAAGTATTGGCTTTAGTCATGAAGCCTGGGATTGCTAATCAGTGGCATTTAAGAAGAGTGAGAGCTAGGGTCACTCTCCTCAAAGGATTTTTTAAAAGGTGCTTAAAAACAAAATTTCAATCAGATGCTTGGTCTTATCAGTCTGGATAGCCTGCCTCCCCGAGCTGTTGTAAACGAGCTAATGGCTCCCACAGCAAAATGAGGGAGTGTAAATGTTTCCCATTTGTTTTTTTAGGCAATTCATCTGCTGTTCCAGTTTTTTTTCTTATACAACTTTACATACATTACAAAAAATCCCAAAGATATTTTATTTTTATGTTATGTTATAATTTACTTCTTCATTTCACTCTTTTCCTTTGTTTGTTATAGTTACTCTTAGGTTTGATATTTATAACTCTATTCCCTCACCACAAACACTTCTTTCCTCCCCCCGCCTTTGCTTTCTGTAATAGCCAAGTTAACATTTTCTTTCTATTTTCTGTTCATTTAAATTGTGAACCTCATCTTAAAAAGTAAGTGTGCAGTTGTACTCTTGTTGCACAAGTTTCTGGGAGTTGTTATAAGCTAAATTTATATATTGTGCAAGAAATGTATTAAAGGTAAAATATACAATATTCTGATATAGTTACTCTTTTATCTTTGATATAAATGTGAAATATCAGTTGAATTTGCGAAGATATAAATTGTACAGGGTTTTGCCTCTTGTTTATTTACATTTTAATTTGTTTTGTGTGCCCTTCCTTCCTTCTCTCTCCCCCCACCCCCGCCGTGTGCTGGAGTGCTGCAGTTTTTGTGTTTTTGTTTTTTTTATGGCAGTAATTAGAAGGACTTTTTTTTTTTTTTTGCAGTCTTTTGATCCCCTCGAGTGAGTTAAGAAATGCAGTGATGATGTTCCCTCTCAGTCCCATCCTCCCATCTTACCATGAGTATTGAGTATGAAATCAATGAATAAAGATACGTTGGCAGATATAAGTTTTGTTGCCTTTATTATAAGAAAAATAATTACACATGAATAGAATAGTTCTCTGGCACAATTATGTCACAGATAAATGAAGCAACTTTATACAGACCTAAAACATTAGCTTGAATAGAGAAGTACAGAAACTGAAAAATGAAATGGCATGTAATTTATCTGTGGGTTTTTTTTTTTTTTTTCCAAATACAGAACTTCACCGGCATTGTTAGAATTTGTGATACATAGTACAGGGTAACACAAACTTTTGATCTGTGACGGAAAAGGGTTAGATTTGTATTTGATCTGCAGAATGCACAGCTACACAGTTTCTTTACATTGAGCTCTGTCCCTGAATTGACACAGTACATTTCCACTTGGACAAAACAAAATTAATAGAGCATAAATATAAAAATTATTTAGCAATTTATTTAATGAATGAAAACCAAGACTTCCTGCAGTTCCACTTGCAAGATACCTGTGAATGAAAGAAAGAGAACAAGAATTAGCACATTTGTTACTTATTTTACTATTAATTAAATATCTGAGTTTGCAGGTTGACTGTAGTGGAAATACAGATTCTTTACACCATATATGAAGTACTTCTTAGTATCTTTCAAGATCAAGCCCCATTTATCAATACCTGTCAGGGTAGCATTTACATTACTGGGTCTTACAGGGCTTGCTGAGTCAGGTGGAGACTGACATCCAGCAGCTCCGGGGCCCAAGGAGCTTTTTCTGCAGTCTGGTTATACCTAAATTCCCATTACTTCAGTGGGAGGTTTATGCTAATAAAGACCTCAGAAGTAGCTAATTGCCAATACATATCTTTTAGATGGCACATTAAACCAATTGGTCTACCAAGTACAGTGATCAGATAAATGTTTAAAGATTAAATACTACTTCCATAATAAGAAATCAAATCAGTATTTTAGGATGAAACCAGCATTCAGCCATTATATTGGAGTAAGTAATGCCTGTGTCTTTTAATGGAATTTTTGACAGTTGAGTTTCACAAATCAAGCTTTCATTTCTTCATGTATCTGTGTTCTGTAGGCGTTTCCTTAGGCGTCTCAGAGCGCTGTTCGGATTCAGTGGTGAAGTACCTCGGCCGCCCCATTTTCCCATGCCCTATGCCTCTTTAGATGCAATTCTCAAAGAAGTATATGCATAGGAAAAAGGAACAACGAGCCAAATCAAGATCCCCTCGTGGCGGTACAAGAACTAAACCTGGAAAATAAATACATAGGTTGAGGACAGCAAAACTAAATTCTATTCTTTATACAGTTCTTCTTTTGAGCTCAGTATTACAATGCTGTAAAAACTAGTGCAAAATAGAATAGGATTAAAATCAAGAACATTATTAGAATGAACATTAACATCTAAGATCCATAAGGGACCTAAATTTTTTGTACGTTAAAATTCTTCAATATAATCTCCTATTCAGAAATATATACAAAAAAAACAGACCTTTCAGAAGGTAAAAATGAAGTCATCTCTTTACGGGTGACCTGAAGATGAATTACAAGTCAGTAACAATATAGCATTTTCATTTGAGTGAAATCAAAAGTACTGTACAATATTTAAAGTACTTTTGTTTAAAAGCTAGGAAAATAGCAGTTAGAATTTTCCGACAAATAGATGAGAGAGAGGGAAAAAAATGTTTATAAATTACAAATATTGTAAGATCTCCGCAAACAGCAGCAACACTTACCTGGTAGCTGTCTGATGCTCTGACTGCAATAACTTCGTTTTCATGAGAATTTATGCTTTGCTCAAGACCTTGAGGAAGTATGAACAATACCGGGTAACTGTTTTCATAAGTGATAATCAGTTTGCCCCTTGCCAAGGTCTTTGCTGCACCTGCAGATTGGGAGCACAAATGCACTGCTTTGTAAAATTGCTGAAAACTTGGAAAGTATCATTCACATGTTGGGGGAGGCAGGAATGAGTACAGTGGACAACAGGACTGATAGGAATAATTAAAAGTGATGGCTTGAAATGTGCGCTGAGGATGAGAATTTATCGCCTGTGTTTTCTTTCACATACGTCAATGCTTTGGAAAGTTTAACTCTGGGAGAGGACTTCTTGTTCTGAAAGGCTGCAGTGTGTTTTCTGTCTCCCCCCAGCCCTCCCCTAGCACTCTTTTTTTTTTTGAGAATCTCTATCAATGGCCTTCACTGCAAATACGGCTCTACTGGGGAGATATCAAGGTCTGTGTACAAGGCTTTCCTCTGCTTATCCAGACACCAGCGAGGCTCCCTACTGGATGCCAAGGCTAGGAAATATCTTTCACTGTATTTAATCCTGTTTGCTAACACATTCTTTAACCATTCACTTTCTAGTTGCTGTCTTAGTAGTTTTATTCTAAAACAGTTTGGGTCCTATATAAAGGTGATATAATTTATAAATTAGAGGATCTGGAGGGAGCAGATAGAAATTGGACTTGGTTCAACTAAATCCGAGTGCCAGTGTCACAGGTAGCCTCAGTACTACTTGTTACATGCTGATCTGCTCTTTCAGCTTCAGATTTGTCAAAGTTTCTAACAGATTAATATTTCTGAACTAGATGCCTTTTACTTTCCCAGAGAAAATGGTCTTGGATGCCTAAATTAATATTTTTGCCCTTAAATATCTTTCAAGCTTTTCTTGAACTATCTGTGAAGATTTAGTTACACTACCAGTTTTCCATAGATTCTTAATTTTTATTTTGTAATCTCACATTCAGTTTGCTCCTTCCTGTCACGACAAGTGGCCATTGCATTCCAATTTGTGTAGCATGCCTCAGAAGGAAAAGATTATTTTGGTTTTGAGTGATCTTACTGTCATTTCTCCCAAAAGGTACAGTCAAGATTTTTATTATTTTCTTCAGATAGGTTCTGAAATTCTGGTGTGAAGCCCTCCAGCTGTGTCCTCAAGCAGATATTGTCTACCTTGTAATCTATGACATCTAACGATTCCTTCAGCTTGGCTCAGCTTTTTGCCTTCAGTCCGGCACATAATATTGTCTGGAAATAGAAAACCCATTTTGTGCAAAAATAGAGGCCGTTCAGAGCAATGTTGAACAGCTGCTCACAGAATGGACAGGGGAATTTTGGTTTTGGTATCTGTTCTGATATATATATACATATATTTGTGTGTGTACATTTATATACAAATATGCATTTGAGTGATTTATGTTTCCTGGAGGATTGAACACTAAGTGGCAGGATTAGCAGCTGAGATATGGGCAGCACTTATGTTTTAGCGGTGAGCCCTGCAGAGCTCATCTAGGCAGGCAGGGTGAAAGTATCACCAAACTTTGAAATAATGTGTTTTGAGACAAATGGATAAACCCAAATTTAAGGGCAATAAACAATTAGATATGAAGGCAGGTGTGATAGCTCCATCTTTACGGACAAGAGTGGCTACTCAGATAAGTGTTTCCACTGACAACAGAAAGATGGATTACCCGGGCGCTAAAGTTTGCAGGAGCAGTCTCAGGGTTTTTGTGATTTGTGGACTGGGAAAATCCTTGGTACAGCTGACATGTTCAGAGACACTGATAAATTGTAATCAAAGCTCTTTGAATTAGATTGTAGAATTAGGTCTTTATTAAAAGATACATTTTGCTCAGAGAGAAACAGAGTAGGCAACTTTGACTAGTATGTTCATTTCATTGCTTTTTCAAAAATGTCAGTGTTTTACCTTTGATGTTGGTTACAAAGAGGTGCTCTGATCCCTTTTAACCTGAAGGCATGATTACTGAAAAGTGCTCTATCTGGATTCTCCTCTAAAAGGCCCATAATTCTGCAGCTAGTGTAAAATACAGTAGTGTGAAATTTTAATGCCTGCAGGGGTTCATGTTACCAATATTTTGTGCATTGCCTGTCAGAATGTGCGATTTGCAAACCTGTTTATATTTAAGAAACTTTTCCTGTTTAAAAAATGCAAACGACTCCATGCATATGAGTAGACCCCTGGAATCATGGCTGTAAGCTTCCTTTAAAAAAAAAAAAAAAAAAAAAAAAGCAGACAAATTAATTATATATTGCTTTAACCCCCTCCGTGCACTTAGAATTATTAGTGGGACAAGAAATGCCAACCACCCTCTGATATATTTTCAGAAGGGCAGAATATAGAAGCTCTGGAACACATTTTCATCAGCTTATACCAGAACTTTTTCTTAGCTAGTGCCCTAAACAGCATGAAAGCTGCTTAAAAAAAAAAAAAGATAAAAGCATAAACCAGCAAGTTTTATTTTATTTATGTGGGGGGATCTGCGTGGGGTTGTTTTTGCAATGCTTTATTTATGAGTCTGAGAATGTCTCCTGCTTTGGGAATGTTTTATTTGTACTATGCCATACACTGCTTTTTATAGAATGTTTACTTTTAATGTTTCTGGCTCTGTGGCACAGAGGTTGAGGTATGTTGGAAAAAGCCTCACTTAAAACACCCCTTTCCTTAGGCATAAGCAAAATTCAGGGTTTCAGGCAGAGAGGTTGGTTGGTTTGGGTTAATTTTGGGGGGAAAATTTTTATATTGGTTAAGAATGAATTGCTGAGGGGGCACTCAGAGCTATTTGTCTTTACATTCCTGGTTGAAATCCTCTAAAAATATGAAAGTACTCTATTATTACAATGTCCATTTGTAATGTTTGTATTTGGACATTTCAAGTCACCATACTAACACCTGATGAAGCATGCAAGTGAGGGCTGAAGAGGCTCTGCTAAGAGTATTTTCTTCATGCTGTTTTTAAAGAAAATGGTAAAGCAGTAGGTAGGTAGGGGACATCTTGCGATTTGCCTTACACTGAATGACTAGTGGGATAGATGAGCTCTTTATTCGAGGACAGTGGGTTAGCAGAGCATTTGGCTTATACAGTCTCCAGACATGAATTCTGTCCTGCCAATATCCAGATCTCTTACAAAGCCCAAATATTTGGATCTTGAGCAGGAAGGATAAATCTCACTTCAGTGTATTTCTGATTAGCGGAATGATGATTATAGCTGCTATTCAAACAGCTGACATGTAAGGATACCTTTTGAAAAGGTACCTACAATGAATTTGGCATTCTTGTTAAATGTATGGCTAAGTGTATTTATACAGGCATGTGTGTGTGATTTCAGTTGCTTTCTGTCTTTATCTGTCATTATGCTAAGCAGTTATGAATATGTACAACAAAAATGCACCCTCTGAAGGTCTTTAAAAACCTTCTGAGCTAGAACTGCTGTTATATGCTAAAAGTGCTTTGGCTTACAGTGGCTTAAGATGGGATTTTTTGACAAACTGTAGAAGCATTTTGTGGGCGTGAAATTACTTATTTTTCTTGTTCTAGGAAGTGTTCTTGAACATTAAACATAGTTTTAATGTTTCTTAATATGTGGCCCCATGAACTGCAGAGTATTTGGCATCAGGTATAAGTTTATTATTTAGAAGTGGATTGTGGCCTTTCTGCATTCCTCTTCTTTTTATTGCACGAAACAGGAGTTACTCGTTTTGCTTTCAAGGCCTTTCATATGCGATCAACACTACCTCAGTCTCCTTTCAGTCACTACTGGGATGTTGATTCGTCCCTCTGATTAACCAAGGATGTCAACAGCCATTGTTACTTTTTCAAAGGGGAATCTTTGGCTTGCTACTCTACGACTTAGGCTTAGGAGAAACCTTGTTTACACGTCCACAAGACTTTCTGATTATCTTTCTACAACTCTTCCCATAAAATTCACCTTTTGCCATGATGCCTACAGGAACTTTCTCAGTAGTTAGTCTGCTGTGATAGTCCTGCAGACCAAGATTGTCTCACTGTTTTCACCTACTCTTTGGGGCAAGAATTGCCTTTTCTGTTTATGCTTAACAGAAGGTAACCTTGATTAGGGCTGCTCTTTCAACTTCTTTGAGTGAAAATACTGCTCTAGGTATAGCCCTGTAAATTTTAATAAACAAAAATCAGTAGATTGCTACTGTATTCAGGGGTAGCTGCTGAATGCTGTATAGATAAAACTGATGAATTTAAATTAGTCACTTAGTCACTCATAAACTTAGTCAGTTTATAAATTCTCAATTAAGCTGAAGTCTTAGATGTTTTGCTAAAGGTAGGATCTGTGCAAGTTCATTACAGGAAAAACACACAAAATTCATAAGAGTGATGAGTGGTCCTTCTAAAAATGTTCATTTACATAGAATGATCTGCTTGTATAAGCATTATATACATGTAAGAGTGTGCATTCTGCTTTGCAAATATCAAGTTCTAATTGTATAACAAGATGTATCTTTCTATTATTCTGTTTTTCTTTATTAAAGATCCATGAAATCCATCCAGATAGTTGAAACATAATTATAAAAAATATGCTACAGACATGAATGATGATGGTCAAAGTTGTTCAAAATAAAGCTTGCATATTTTGTGTCTGAAAGAATCAATCTGACCACTAAATCAGCTACTAAAAGAATGTAAGATACTGAAGTTGGCCTTCAAAGCTGTTTGTCTGGACCAAGTAGAGGGAACAAAGTAACTTTATGCAAACTGAGGAAGTGGTTTTTGAAACTAAATTGGAATAAAGTCCTATTTGAATATCTGATTCACTGAAGTCAGCAAAAGATTCCCAATGAAAGCACTGGACTTCAAAACATCCTGAAAGTTTTATCCATCTATTTTATTGGTATTGTCTCCAAATAAAATATGAATTACAATTCAAAGCTGAAACCTAGCCTGATCATACAGATTTAGCAGAAATTTAGCACAATTAGTAGAATTCATTTAAAATTAATTTTGCATCTGATTCTATTTAAGTTCCTCTGGGAGATATACTTGCCAATTTGAGCATTCTTAAAAACTGTCTCCTTGCTGCTTCCTTCAAAGGAGGAAGGGCTTCGTGTTAATTAACAAAAGATTTAATTTGGGATCAAAATTTGTTGGAAAGTGTAGCTTTTATGTTTGTTCTAAATACTTATGCACAGGCAAGATCCCCCACTATATATTTGTTTGTATGGGTGCTCTATAGTCAGAACTTGAACATAAGCAGCGGTGCTGTTGGCTTACGTGGAGTAGATCTGTCCTGCACTGCAGGCTGCTCTGGGCTGCTAAGGTTCAACTCTCTCCTCACAGATGCTCTCTCTGAATTAAATTGTAGTCTGTATCATTTGTGTGTTAACTGATCCATCTCAAGCATACATAAGAGATTGCAAGATGGGTTTGTATGCTGGTGTCTGTCAGTGAGGATGCAGGCTGAAGAGATCAAGTGCTAGTAAGTCTCTGTGTCCTCTGTAGGACAAGCAACTTGCTCCACACCCTCCAGGAAAGGTTGTTAAGCAATGCAGTTTATTGCAGAATTATGACTGGGAGAATAGGCTGCCCCAAGACCTCATACCTCTACCAAAACTATACTGACCTCTTCCAAACATATACTGTGCCTCTGTTTGCAGGTGACTTCACTGGGCTCATTAGTAACTCTCAAGCACTAATAAAGTCAGTACAATACTAAAAATTCAGCATGTTCAAAATTCAACCTTCCACTTCACGTTTGTGGAAGTAAAGGAAGATACTGCTGCAAGTCACTCTGTAACTGGCTTAGTTATAATCGTGTGAGGATTCAGCTTCATGACATCGACTGAGACAGTCCTCCAGTTCACTGCTGCCCCTCTCCTTTTTCTCGCTCCCCGTAATGTGTTTCTGCTGTTCACCCTGACTGGCCAACACATTCAGGTCTACCCTTCCTCCAAGACCCAGTTCAATCTCACTAGTTAGCTTTCAGTGGAAGAATAATTCCACAAAAAGACAGCTGAGCAAGGTATGGAAGAGAACAAGGAGAAATAAGGCTTTTCCATTTTAGTAGCAGAACCACAGCTTCAAAACACAAATAGACAGAATAACAAAAGGATTTTTTTTTGTCTTGTCTCGGTATGGATTAACCTGTATCTGTGTGCAACGCCCCCACACTTTGTTTTGTCTGTGTTCCCACTAGTAAGGGAGTAGGAAATGGTGTAACAGCGTGGTTAATTCAGGACCTTTGTTATTATTTTATTTCTCTCTTGTTGCTGTAGCTCTATGTCCGTCTACCAGCTGCAGGCCTTGTGTTAATACAAAACATTTTCAAGTGTGGATCAGCTCCACTCCCATTTGTTTGCATTATTGATCCCAAGCAATACTATATTTTCAAAAGTCTACATGTTATCATGGTTGGATAAACATTTGTAAAAGCAAGTACTTCAGATTTGTGTGGAAAATACCTAGATATTAATAAAATGTGAAGATTTCTTTGGCTGTAAATATGTGGATTTTCTCACAAGATTTATTCAGGCATTTTGATTTTTTTTTCTTCCTGCTTATCCAAACTTGCTCATTCAATACCTGAGAGAATACAGGGAGAAACAATTATTTAGGTTGTGTAAAAAGATATAATTTAATATTGCCCGTAGAAAAGTATGATACTTTTGAAGGTAACAATCATGGTTTTATTGTTGCTTATTAACTAGTAAAAAGAAATTCCTGACTTCCGAAAACACTCAGGAAACCACAAGAGTTCTTAGGAAATGGTGGTAGCCCATTCAAACAATGTGTTGGCTTCAGATGCAGGGTAACACAAAGGGCTAAAGACCAGGCCCTCAGCTGGTGTAAACCTGTAGAAATTCGGGGGCTGAAATCACATTGCCTCGTCATAGCAGGCCCAGCAGCTTTTGTGCTATACTTTGAACTTTACATGTTTTAATATTTGACAGCTTGTTCAAGTTTTGCAAGTAACAGGAAGTCATGAACATATAGTACTGTTGCTAAAGCTAGTTCTTAATATCTAAAATTGTTTATTTTGTCTACAGCTAAACTGTCTGTGTCACTTAACTATCAAAATCATGTGTGTTTGATTTTTCCTTTTTTTAACTGCAGTTGATTTCTTCTCTTGCTTGCTTTTTTAATGTTGTTGCAACTTAATATGCATATCTGTATTAGTAAATTATGCAATGAGTTTAAGGAAAGATTTATATCTTACTACCTGGGTCATGAAATTTGAAAGAAGTGCTTCCTGATAGAGCAGTACTCAGCGCGAAATCTAGTCCTCTAATATTGTGATTCATTTATTTCTTGTTAAGCTCTAAACATTTTCTGTCTTGTTGATTTGCATTATTGACTTTATTAAAATACATCTATTTCTGTTATGAGATCTAGACATTGTATCCCCCAATTCAAGAGTTTTACATGCTGATACTTAAAAGAATTTCAGTAGGATTGCTAATAAAAGTAATATGAAGAAGAAAACACTTTTTGGTGGATATCATAGAATCAGAGAATGCTTAAGGTTGGAAGGGACCTCTAGAGATCATCTAGGCCAACCCCCCTGCACACGCAGGGTCACCTAGAGCACGTGGCACAGGACTGCGCCCAAGCGGGTTTTGAAGATCTCCAGAGAAGGAGACTCCACAACCTCTCTGGGCAGCCTGTTCCAGTGCTCTGTCACCCTCACTGTTAAATTTTTTTTCCTTAAGTTCCTGGGGAACTTTTGGTGTTTCAGTTTGTGGCCATTTCCTCTAGTTCTGTTGGTGGCCACCACTGAAAAGAGGCCAGCACCATCCTCCTCACTGCCTCCCTTGAGGTACTTATATACACTGATTAGATCCCCTCTCAGCCTTCTCTTCTCCACGCTGAACAGGCCCAGCTCCCTCAGCCTCTCCTCGTAGGGCAGATGTTCCAGGCCCCTGATCATCCTTGTAGCCCTGCGCTGGACTCTCTCCAGCAGCTCCACATCCCTCTTGTACTGTGGAGCCCAGAACTGGACACAATACTGCAGATGTGGCCTCACCAGGGCTGAGTAGAGGGGCAGGATCACCTCCCTCGACCTGCTGGAGACGCTCTTCTTAATGCACCCCAGGATCCCATTGGCCTTCTTGGCCACAAGGGCACACTGCTGCCTCATGGTCAACTTGTCATCCACCATGACACCCAGGTCCTTCTCTGCAGAGCTGCTCTCCAGAAGGTCGGTCCCCAGCCTGTACTGGTGTCTGGGGTTATTCCTCCCCAGGTGCAGGACCTTGCACCTGGCCTTGTTGAATTGCATGAGGTTTTTCACCGCCCAGTTGTCCAGTCTGTCCAGGTCCCTCTGGATGGCAGCGCAGCCCTCTGGGGTATCAGCTACTCCTCCCAGTTTGGTATCATCAGCAAACTTGCTGAGGGAGCACTCTGTGCCTTCATCCAGGCCATTGATGAATAAATTGAACAGGACTGGCCCAAGGACTGGCCCCTGGGGGACACCGCTAGCTACAGGCCTCCAACTAGACTCAGCACCACTGATCACCACCCTCTGAGCTCTGCCATCCAGCCAATGATCTATAAATTACAGTTTATGGCTTACAAGGATTATTTTGTGCTTTTCATTCATGTTGTGCTTAACATTTCTGCCCCCTAACCCTGCTATATTGCCACAGTGGTACTTATTTTTAATCAGATTTGAACAAATCCTTTTCAATTTTAATTACTCAGAAATAGAATTGGGAAAATGCAGCATCTTTGTCTATACTGTTGTAACTGAAGGCATGCAACATTCTCAACAAACTTACAATAACTATCCTGTATTTTTTCTACATCCTTTGAAATTTCACTACGAGCTTAAGAAGGATTAGAGACATAAAAATTCAAATGGTGGCCTTGACAGAAGATCAAAACTTCATTTAGCATTGGTACAAGTTACTGATATCAAACGAGCTGCTGAGAAAGAAATTAGCAAGGAGACAGAATTATCTTCTTACCCTGCCAGAGGGAGTAACAGCAAAATTAACCTTGAAAACTGTTTGGAGAGCATTCTTGTGAAAACAGTATGACACAGTGTTAAAGTTATGAATATGAGGAGGTCAGGAGTTTTTAACTGATTATAGGCAGCTAAATTTTAGTTGCTGTGATTTAAAGCAATGTTAGAGCAGACTTAATGGTGCTAAAATTTCTGAGTGCAAATATAGTACCTTCTAATTTGCTACATTTGCTGTTATGTTGTACCATACACACACAACCAATACAGGATCCTTATTGTTAATAGTAGGTTAAAACAAGCCATGAGCTGCTATCCTACATTTGCGCTTTGAAAATAGGGGAAGTTTAGCAAGTATTTGCTAGGTTTGAATTAAACTTTTAATAGTTTATTAGACCATATTGATAGTTGCTACTGGGAAAAAATATTCCTGTTATATGTTGGTTATCTCACGGTAACCAGCACATGGCTTTCCTATGGAGATATAGTTCTCTGTAGTTTTCTTGAAGTTTACTGGTTTGAGGTGAATCACTGAGGAATACATGAGGATGAAGTCTACCTGCTATTTTTTTGTGAAAATGGAAATAATCATGTCTGTGTTAGAGGTTAATGTGGGTCAGGCAGTTTGACAGCAGTACTTCAGTCTTCTGCTATAGATATGTAATTAGTCAAAGTTGATCTTCATGATAAAAAGTACATATGCAAACGTAGCTTGAGATAAGATACTGAATATTACTTAAGTCATGAAAAAAGCATTATAATCTTTTCTCTGAGGTTTCTATCTCTAAAGTTAGTAAATGTTTTGATGCTACTTATTTCGAAGTTATCTTCTACATCAAAGAAACAAACAGGGTAGGGGTGAGGTGTCCAGATTATCCAGCTTTGCAGCAGTTGTGGCTTTTTTTTCTTTTTCTTTTTTTTCCAATGAGTTGTGACAAAGATCAGAAAGTTCTGCAGTGAGAGGGATTTATTTTTTCCTAGTTTAGCTCCCTGAACAAAACAACCTGTTTTAAACTGAAAATTTAGGACAGTTCCAACTCTTGTCTCTTTGAGGTTGCTGAACTTATCTAACACTTTGCTGCTACTGAAAGGTAGAATCTGCTCTTAACTTTCTTGTTTCTTCTGGCTGCAACTTCCTCTATTTCCAGGTTTCTACTACTTACCTAAGCCCTCAGTAAGGCAATTGCTCAACTAGGTTATTGATAAACAGCTATTCACCTCTGTATATCTCCTGCTGATCTAGGGAACTGAAGCTGATTTAACCCTCCCACTTTCTCTTTTACCACATGCATTTCTGCTGTGCATCTCTGTTGCTTGCACTGCACTAGTGTTCATTTCTCACATTTGTAAACTGATCCAAAATCACTACACATGTGGAAGTAACATGTCTCTCTGATGAACTGAACAGCATAAGTGAAGGCATATGTACAAAAGCAAAAAAAAGGAGAGAACAATTTTGACAGAAAGGGCAAATGTTCTTTAGACCAGTTTTGGCACCTCTATTATCATGAGACTATAAGAAAAACCAGAAAATATAAATTTTGCTTTTTCAAAGCTTGGTAATCAGGACACAAGCTTGACTTTAGGTTTCCAACCATGTGCAAAAGCGGAGTGTTGGTAGGTGTATGCGCCTAGTCAGGAAAATGCCCTCCTTAGAAGGAAAATACATATCCTAGAACAAGCAATCAGAAAAGCCAAAATCATAATAAACAAAGAAGGGAAAATGTCAAGAAATTAGAAAATATAAAGTTAATTAGAACCACAAATAAACCTTCTGGGGATATATACAAGCCTGCTAATAAGCAACAAAGGCCAATATATTAAAAAATTGCTTGTGATTTTGGATGTCTCTTCTGCAGCTGCCCTCAAGACGCCCCATTTTCCTGAAACAATCAGAATATAGAATCTGAGGTACTTAGGCACATTCCTCAAAACTTCAGAGGCTCTTACTCCAGCAGATGACTCGTGTGCTAAGAGCAGCTCCTGACCACATCGGTAGGATCTGCCCTAATCCTGCAGCCGCTGTTCAGCAGAATTGCTAGGAGCCGTGTTTCTGTGAGTGTGTTTATTGTGTGTTTATTCCAGGACTCTTCCAGAGCCAGTTCAGCTGTTTCAGAGCAGTTCAGCTTTTTAGTATACCCTTGTAGGCAGAAATTGTACAAATCTGTCCTGGAACTCTTTTTTTTTTTTTAAATGATTATTATTAAAAGCCAGCTGTTCAGTCTATACTGAAGCTTATAAAAATGATTAAGTGTTTATAGGTCTACAGAAGCCCTATAGAGGAACTGCTATAGTTTTTTTTTTTTGCAATATAAACATGTTTTCTCCATATCTATCAAAAGCTTTCTTCAGTTAATTTTTAAAGGAAAAAAAATTAATGAATTAGAACATGACTTCTCTCTTGTGCAGGAGATTAAACCTTTGAAGCCTGAATGCTGAAAACTCCCACCTAGCCATTTGATAACAGCAGGCAGTTTTGACATTCTGATGAAAAATAAATTTCCCTGTGTCTTCCAGCATTGAAACAGAGACATCATAGTAAGGGGTGTGCAAGGAACAGAGAAAAAGGCAACATAAAAGACAAGTCAAAATGTTTGGGTCTTTTAAGTAGTCAAGATTAACTAGAAGTTACATTTTCTCACTCTGAAAGAGATTGAGATACAAAGAAGGAGAGTTATTATGAATAACTGCATGAGAATAAGTGCATTTGGGAAGGATTTGTCTGAAGCTTTCAAATAGATATTTAGTCCCTTCATATGACAGTGACAAATGTAGTGACAGTGGATCTAATATTTAATTAGTTTTTAAAGAATTTGTCTTGTTTAATTAAGAATTAGGATAAAGGAAGGTCTCATTGAAATGTTTTCTGGAAACTTTGAATGACCAAGTTCAATCATTGACCTGAGACTGATCATTTTATACAGGATAATGTGGAAAATAAAATAAACACCTGCAATGTCATAAAAGCAGATAGAAATTAATGGCCATCAGGGAAAAACAAACAAACAAAACTATGGCTTCTCTGAAGTCAAATATATTTTTTCTGATAGATGTAAGAACAAGGTTCTGTTACTGATGTACACATAGATTTGTTCAGATCTCTTCAACTATCTTTCAGGCTCCTAAAATCCAAGGGTTCCTGACCCTCTGTAGTTACACAGATAGTCAATTTTTCCATTTTGCTCTGTGGAATTCCTGTAAATTACAATGTGTGAAGTCCCCAAAAATTCATCCAGCTTAGGACTGCACAATTGTCTTCCTTAGTCACATTGTGACAGTCTTTCCCTTTCCTAAAAGAGGTATGATCTCCTTAAGCAGGAGAGAAAAAAAAAGGAAAAAAGAAAAAAAAAAGAAACATTTTTAGCTTGAGAACAAAAGAAACCCATGTCTGACAGTATCTGTGGCTGAGAATATCTTTAAGCAGCCTCTGTACCATCTGCTTCAACAATTTTTTTGAAAGAGGCCGATAAACCGCAAGAAGAAAAATATTTCCCTGTTATGCAGTGCACCTTCACTGTTTAAAAATTGCCTCAACCCTTAACTCTTTATGTCCAGTTCTAAAGTATGTGGCATGATCTGCATTTGTCACAAAATACAACAGAATAATGTCTAGGATGGTATTTTTAGCACAAAAAAAAAAAAAAAAAAAAAAGCAAATATTAGAAATGGTTACTGAACAAAATTTTCAATTCTTTGGTCACTTTCACTGTTTAGGACATTTCAAAATTTTAGTATTTCTGTACTGTTTTATTTAAGTCTTCACTGAATTTATTTTGAAAAGATTTATTCACAGAAAATGAAATTCCTTATATACCACACACAGATCCTTTAAACCCTTATTTTTATTTAGTTATTTTAAAAGTTGTCAAATATGCACAAGCCAAAATTTTAACACTGTGATTTTGTACTAAAAAGATTTCTCTTTTGCAGAATGGAGTTTTTAAACAAGGCATTTTTTATAAGGAAAAGTTGAGTATACTAATAATCTTAAAAGCCCTCTGTATCACGCCATTTTTACCAAAGTATTGCAAAACACTCTGAAATCAAACTCAAAATACAGGTGAAATGCAGGACTATATAAAAATGAGTAGCACTACTGTATAGAAAATATTACTTTTTACAGGATTATTATTATTTGTATTTCATTTGTTTCTAGTTACTGGCTATTGCTAGGCTGCTCCTTAGGAATTATTCTGTATAATGTAGTATTTTCTCCCCATACAGATATCTTGTATTGCTCTGTGATGACTGAAGTCTAAACTGCTCCCCTGCAACTGAATTAGTTACAGTAAAAAATAAGCCATGTTTTCCATAATGTCCTTAGTTACTGCAAAGTTAGAAATGCAAAGCAGTATCAGTACTTAGTTCATAATCTCTCAGTATAAAATATTGCTTCCCTTTGCTCACAGGATCTTGCTTTTCATTAAAGGCAGCAGGATTTTTTTCCATTTTTTATTTCTGGCAATAGTCTTATTTAATCTATTTTCTGATGAAAATACAGTCATGAATTCTGAAAATATTAAGGACTTCATTCTGAATGTTCATTTAGGTAATGACCAATAGAGTAAAGCAGACAGTTATGTGAGATGACCTTGTGTACTCAGGATCTGTTCTTTCTGAACAGTTGTTTAGGTGGGAAAATGTTTAAATGGGAATTGTTTGCTTAAATGTCCTCTGAGTGTTCTGAACTTTTAACTGAGCTTTTACCTGGATGCTGGTGTTGTGAGGAGGGGTAGTTCTTGTGTGCAATCAAATACAAATGTTTCAATATGTTTCATACAGCTGAATGCTTTAAGATCAAGTTAATTTTGATCTTGACAGTTTATTTTACCACTCTTGCAAGTACAGTCTGACACTGCTGAATGCAATAATTTGACCTGCCATTTTCACTCTTGTTTCAAGTAAACGTACAGCCCTCTGAATTTCAAGACAGAACAGTTTGGGGATGTTACTTTTACTAGCAGCTCCTCAAAATTTCTCAGTTCACCTCTCATCAAGAAGGTGCAGGTCAGATAAGAAAAAGATAACTAGAAAGAAAAAAGTAGTTCTTAGGTCATCTGTCTCTGAGAAATAAAGGCAAAGAAGTTATCAACATTTTTAAAAACATAACTGTGTCCTTGCTCTTGGATGTCCCATAGTGTCGCCACCATAAGTGAAAAAGGGCAGCTCAACTCCTTCTATTTAAACTATCCAATTTATTCCATATTGCTTTTGCCAAATATAGACTTCAGAGTTTTTTCAGAACCAAAAGCCCTTCGTACTGCACTGCCCAATCATGCCTGGTTTCAGAAAGGGAAGAGCTGCTGTCTGGGGCTGATTTGGGTTAGCATTGCAGCAGGTTGCCCTCAGACATTGTGCAGAGCCTGTTCTCAGTGGTTTCAAGACTCTACTGGATAAAGCCCTGAGTAACCTGATCTGATCTGAGAGCTGCCCCTGCTTTGAGAGGGAGGTTGGACTAGAGACCTCCTCACGTCTGTTGTCACCTGAAGGCAAATCCTTGTGGGAGCAGTGTTCACTCGGTTCATTGTATGTAATGGGGCTGTAATCCTGAGCTACACCTGTGGGATGAACAGCATGTGTCACCCCTGAGAGCAGCTGTGATCACCAGGATCACACCTGAGCTAACTCCACTTCAAAACCAGCTAGCACATTTGTCATCAGTTTCAGCAAATGAGTGAGAACTGAATAGCTGTAGAGTTTTAAGGAGTGTAAATTGTTTTCTCACCTCTAGAGGTTATCATGGCTGAGTTGATTTTCTTTGGCTGGTTGCTTCTATAGCTGATTGCTGCCTATGCTGCCTTCCTCTTCAGCTCAACAGAACAGCTTCTTCTTTAATGTTGTAGCTAAAAGCTTCTCATGAATAAAATATTCAGGTTTGTATCAAAAATTAAGCATCTCCATATATTTCATCTATCTTTTTTTATCCTTTGGTGGTGGTATTTGTGGTGTTTATTTATTTATGTTTATAATACAGGGAGACAGCCATCTGCAAATAAGCTAAAATTGTTTCTAGTGTTACTTATCAGAGGTTAAAAGACCCTCATTGTGGTGGCTGTGCTGTTGCTGGGTTCTGTAGGTAACCTCACAGGTAATAATCCATTTTGAGGCTTTTTTTTTTTTTTTTTTAACAAGGACTTAGTTATAGCTGTTGCAAATCCTTTATTAGGTGCTCCTGCCCCCTTTCCCATGTCTCTTCCAGCATGTCTGTCTGACTTGATTTGTTTCAGCAGAGTAACCCAATAACAGCAGAAGGAGAACGTCTTTCAGTTAGGATTGTGCACTGGTTGGACAAGCACCAGAACTGAGGCCAGCCGGGGCAGGATCGTGTGGGTGGCCTGCAAGAGGAGCTGCATGCGAGCAGTCAGCATGACTTGGAAGCACAGTTTGAGGATGAAGTTACCCTTCATGGTTGCCCTTATCTAACAGCTTGCTGCTGGGATGGGCAAGTTCTTCCTCAGCTCCTTGCAGCTGTGCGATCGCACCCCTGCACCAACTCTAGCACTTAACCAATTACATAATTAAACCATAAAGAGGTATTTCCTTTTCTTGTCTTTAAGGTAGTTTTTCTCTGCGCCAGCAAGCTGACTTGACTCAGTGCAGGGTATGGAGTTTGTGAGAGCCCGTGCAAGGGGAGCACGAAAGAGGGAGGAGGAGGAGTGCTTGTAGGCAGCACAGGAGGAGGAACAACATCTCCACCTTCCGGTAGCGACAAACTGCGAGGTAGCTCAAGCCCTATTGCCTTTAGATACATCCTATGCTGTTCTCCCAATAGTCTGACAGTTGTTTTACTAAGAAGTTCTTAGTTGTAATCTTTATCTCATTTCAGAATTAAACTTTTTTATTATGTTCCTTCTTCCTGGACTGGTTCTGGCATATGTGCTGCTCTGAGAGCACCTGCCCGATTCCTTTGCTAGCTCTGGTTCTAGTTACAGAATTTGGCAAAAATAATCTCATCAATGTAAGCATGTTCCCTACTTCCTATACTTTCGGTTTGGTTTTGTTTGGTTTGACAATAGCAGATGATTTAATGGAGATAACTAAAAATGCCTGTTTTTGTACTACTTGAAATCTCTTTTTCTTCAGATGTGAAGGCTTAATCCAGTGTGTCACTAAACAGCATAACTGAGAATTGCCAATGGTCCATCAGCTTAGCTACATTCGTTACGAGCCAGTTAATGACAGAAGTTACAGGCCTGCTCAGCAGCCTGGTCTTCAATGTTTGGAAGCAGTCAGTGTTTAATTAGTGATGCCTAATCCTCTATGAATCTACTCACATGGCTGGAACGACGTATCTTGAATGTCTGCATGTGATGAGGTAGAATCCATATATTTATTTAATAGTGTCTAAGTCTGAAGAGATTTTGTGAAGAAAGGAAATTCACTGTTTGGGTCAGGATGTCCAGCTTACACTTCCTTCTTCCTAGTTTGCATAGGTAATATCAGAGGCGCATTTGCCTGATTGCGTTGCTACAGGAAAATTTATCTAGGGCTAAAAATTTCAGAAGGAAGCTGTCTGGGATTTTCAAAGTGATAGAATTAAGTGAATGAACCTGAGATTACTTCTGTGTGTGCTAATAGGAGTGCCTTTGTGCTAAACTGCCATGTTTTATTTTGTAGAGAGAACTAAGTCAAAACTCAGAATTAAATTAATTGGTTTAATATTGAGAACAGGGCTATAGCTAGTCAAACAGAGTATCTACCTACAAAGCTAATGATATCAAGGTGCTTATTGTACAAGTTCCTCTACTCCAAAGACTGTGCTTAACAAGATCAGATACTCTGCTGACCTGATGCTGAGGGCAGGAGGGAACAGGCTGACAAACATCTCTTCTGTGTTCTTGTTATTCAGTCACCCCTATCACAGGCTTTGAAGCAGCATGTGGAGCAGTGAATCAGCTGAATTTAAGAAAACGTTTAACAAGGTAGATGATCAAGAAGGTTCTCAAGAGGAGGATAAAAATTTGGCCTAGAGGTCTGCAGCAGGAGTTGGAGAAACATAAAGACTAGACTGTGAAGAAAGAATTAATGGAGCTTTTTGTGCCTGAACTTCAGTATTTGGTCTGTAACCCAGGCACCTGTGATAGACTAAGGTGAAAATGTCAGCTGTCCCATAACACTGTGTGGGAAGGCTTTTTATGTGCAGCTGAATTAACGATTGGTCAAATTGGAATACAGCTCATTATGTCAAGACAATTCTTGCTCTGATTGCTTTCTCACTTTATAGTCTCATCTTAAGTAGGATGGAGGTTTGGAGAGCAATTACTTTTCAAACCAAGGTGGGATACTTTTTATTTTTGCTTGACCTGGTTATTTTCATTATTTATATTCGCTATAAATCATTATGAATCACCTCCTAACCACCATGGCAGTCATGAATCTATGACCTGTTCAAATGAAATTTGCCAGAAGCTGAATATATCACAAACTACTACTTTGGCTCTCAGAACAGTTTTTTTTTTCTGTACCTGGGTCTCCTGATCCTGTAAATGTTCAAGTGTGTGCTTATGGTGAAGCCAGAAAAACTATCAACTTTCAAAGCTGCATATGCCCCAAATTGCACGCCAGTGCGGGCTGTTACACAAGAAGCAAAGATTTTTGGAACCTTTAGGAACATGCATATTGTATTATAATTTCTAAGTGATAAATGAAGACTGTTTTAAACACATCACTAGATGGAGTAGTAGCCAAGGAAATGAAATAGCCATCTCTAGTATCTCAGCAGGTTATTTTGAAATTAGTCTCTTGCTATTGCATCTAGAAATAAACATTAAGCCTGATATTTTGCTGTGTCCAAATCCAGGACAGAAATAAATCATGACTGTCTGTGAGTCTGTTAAAAGATAAATGATGCAACAAGAGGGCATTTATAATTCTCTCTGGGGCTTTACATTTCCTAGTAGAATATTCAATTTGTTTTATCTCATTTGTTTAAAAAAATAGGTAAAAGTGAAATCATCAGTTACCATCTGGCCACTGTCTTAAGTGACTGTTCCTTATGTAGTAAGCCTCAAAGATCAAAAGTCAGGAAGTAAACTAATGAAAATACAATATTATAAGGAGGTGGCAGGTGCTGTTCCAAAGCCTTAGTGGATAACAAGCAAGTTAAAGCATCTGAAATGGTGCCAAGTGTGTAGGATTCAAATAAATGATAGGACAAGAAAATTGTAGAAGGAGTTCTGATGGCATGGAGGATACCAACATAGGAAGTGTCTTTGGTTTTTCTCCCTTAAACGTGCATCAAATCAGTACTGTATGGTACAAAATTCTGCTTTTTGAAGACTGTAGTGTCTTCAGAAGATGAAACTTATTATTTTAAAATACTTCCATTTTTAGGCAACTGCTTTCTGTACATTTCTGGGAAAAGAGCTGAACTCAGACTGTGAACCTGCTTTCGTGTGAACGTAATGACCTTAAGAAAAATGAAAGCTCAACAAAGCAAGTCTTTGAGTGGGCAGTTAATAGTAAAAATGCATCCTGCCAAGTTTAGATAAGAAGGCTCTATACAGACTTGATATTCCTTCTCTCTCCTCCACCTAAAAAACAGTGAGTAATTGCCAACACTAAACCTAGCAGCAGGAAATAATATTTCACAGATTTTCAAAATGTGACTTAATTAGCTTTGCAATTTGGTTTAGCAGTTAAATTTGGTTTGGTTTAGCAGTTAAATTCTGCATTCTTTTTTTTTTTCAGTCTGTGAAAGAGCTACTGAAGCTGGGTGTGAGAAGAAGGGAATACCTTTAGAAAAAAACAGATGAGCTGTTTCGGCTAAACACAGGCCTAGCTCCTTGTCAGACTAAGCTTCTAGTGATACTGTGAACTGTTCAGAGAAATAATGGCCTAAACTTTATTTACAGATGCTTGATTTCACAGTGTTTTACTAAAAGGCACTATTTTTAAATAAGAAAAATATACATATATTAAAAATATCAGGATCACAAGTTTATTCCTGTTAAAACTCTTGCTTTTTTTTTTTCTGTGAACATCAGCAAAAATAGAACCAAGCATTTATTTGTCATAAATTATTAATCTAGTGAGTTTTGAGTTCCTAGTACTGTAAAATAGGTTAAATAAATCCTGATGATGCCTAAACTTCTAGTGTTAATATTTTTCAAATATTGCTTTCAATATGAAGAAGCTACTGAAGCAAAAACCTCTCAGATATTTAGAGAGCAAATATTATTTTAAATGTGTGTATATACACCCAGTACCATTAAAATCACAGATTAAATGCAACTGGTTTCATGCCTGTCATACAGAAGAAGTTCATTATTTCCAGAGTCCTCCCACAACTAGGACTTGTCTTGTCTGAGCTTTGGGGTTTCACAGTTGAACTTGATGAGCAATGACAAGGTGACTGTCTCGCTAGAGAAGTCCCGCGGGGAGTTTGGTGACTAGCAGACTTGGAAGAGCAGCCCGGCTCTCCTAAATGGGCAGTTTCCTCAAGGCCTTTTCAAGCTTCTCCAGGAATTAGCACAGATCTGCTTACGGAGGGCTTCATAGCTGATAAGACATCCTTCCAAGAGTCAATCAGAGCTTTGAAATAAACATGACAGGATAACTTAGAGAAACTCTTGGCAGAACTAGACAGCTTCATGTCATGCAAGTGTTGGAATGAACATGTTAGTTGACGTGCAAGCAGGCCGAGACAGGGCTCGGAGAAAACTCCCACAGGTAGGTTTTACAAGGCACCTTCAGAGTGGTTGATTTTTTCAAAGTACATTTAGACTGGGGGGGAAAGGGAAGGACAAAAGCAGTGTGGATAACTTCAGGATTGAGTTATCTTTTACAGGACATTGGAGGAAGAAGCAAAAGAATGGAAACAAATAGATCTGTATTAGTCATTAATGTCAGCTCTCCAGAGGCTGGTTTTGAATATTTGCTCATTTGTTTTTATTATTGACTATTTTTTTTAATCCTCAAAAGCCTTGAAAATTCATGTCTATGATGAGTTTTGGTTTGTTTAATTTTTTTCTTTAAGCAGCTTCTACAAGAAGCAAGGCTTACATGATGCTTCTTTTTCTTTCTCTCCATCGGGTTGTGGCCCCCAGAGTAACCTTTGCAACTAGGGTCAATTTCAAGAAATTTGACAGATATGTAAATTCCCATGAGATCTGTGAAAATGGGCAGTTGGGTGGAGAAGAAATGCTCAAATAATACCTCACTAAGGGAAAGGCAGGCAGAACACCCCTGCTTACTTGTCCAGCTGGCCAGTAAACGTACATTTGTTTCTGACTGTGTCAGTGCATGTACTTCCCCCTGAACAAGAAAGAATCAGCGTGATTATGTGGAATAAAAGTTTGGAATAAAGGTGGGGTTTAATATAAATTCCAGTTCCAAATGAACTCCTCTTTCATAAGCCACAGCTGTTATTTGTCTATAATATTAAATTGTGAAAATTCTTTCAGCTATTATGCATAACCAGAAGATACTTCAAAGAGTGTTTGTTTTAGATGATTTTTCTTCTCCCTCTAATAAAGGTGAGACTAGTTAAGCCTAATTATTCCAGTTATTACAAGGTTCAATAAGCTAATTCCGAAGGAATGTATAAGTAGATGCCTTGGAAGAGGCATATTAGATGAAAAACAGATTTCTTTCACGTGTTGTCAGGTATCTAGGCTTATTTCTAAGGAGAGGCTTGAGGAAGCACAGATGACTTGAAATAAAGAACTATGCAAAAAATTGAGCTTAAAACAAAGAAATTGGTTGATAAAATTTGTTAAAAACTGTTTTTGTTTTTACTTAGAGTAGGTTACTAAGGAGATACCACAAGAGTGTTACAGAAAATGTGGAGCAATTGACTTGAGTAACCACTGGATGTCATCCTGGTGCTGTAACTGTAACACTGAAAATTTTGTCAATTAAAGGAAAAAAAAAAACTTTTTCTTCTCCATATGTAACCACAATAATTAGTAATTTCGCTACTATCTTCAGGTTTTTGATATTCAGATTTAGCGTAGATGTAAACAAAGGAACATTTCTAATAGTTTTACCAAAAAAAAAAAAAACAAGTTTAATGATCCTATCCTTAATGCCCTTTTGGTATAAAGAACAAAGAAAAATCAGAGGTTTGTAGCCTTGCAACTGTTTTGAAGAACAGTTGTTCACGAGGGCTGTTGCACCCACACACAGGATCTCAGCCTATGAGTTTATTTCCTCTTCTTTGCAAATATAGCTCTGTTGATATTCCTGGATATGTTGTTTGTGTACAATGGACTTATATCGCTTGCCTGATGTTGTTAAAATTATGGCACTAACAGTGAATGTGGATAAAGGATAAAAGTGGGTGTGGAAAATTCAGTTCAATAGAGAGTTTTATTTCCTAGCTGCAGTTTTGCAAGAAATCTTCTGAAATTTTAAGCCTGGCACAATCTAATAACATGCAAATGAGAATATGACCAAATAGTTTTTAGAGGGTCTGTAACTTGAACCTGTAAAATGGAGGTGGACGATTATCATGGACAGATTTCTGCACAGTAAAATTGTACTTCACTATTTTCTCATTTAGATCTAACTTGATAGGCAGGCATTAAAGCTCTTATTTGATCGTACGTATTTTTTATGTGGAAGAAAAAAGCTATCAGGACTTTTCTCTTGCGTTAAACTATAGGATTAAGGCAAAAAATGTGGGGGCTTTGCAGGAATGCTTTTTCTGTGGTTTATAGGCACACGTTTTCCATCATGTGGTTCACAGCATTTTCCCACATGACCCCCCAGGTCCCAAAGATGTGGCTCATTTCCCGCAGCAGACTGTTGCTTTATGTGTTTGCACGACTACAGTATATTTATGAAAGGCTGCAATTTTGTGTTGTCATCTGAAACTTTCACAAATTCTATTTCATATTATTTGTAATCTGGAAGAACACTTACAGAGTCTGTAAACTGATAGGATAACCTGGTACTTTTAAGATCAAGGAATGAATAGTGCATGGGCTCACCAGTAATCTGAGAAACCCTCTCTATGGAATTGTTACTTGTATTTCTGTATATATATGTGATCCCAGTGCTTTCTTTGATGGCTGCCTAAGAAGGATAAAGCTGAGAGTGAGAGAGTCCAGACAGGAGTTAAGAAAATGGTTAAAGGTTTGGTAGTGTTTTATGTAAGAAACGAAAAGAGATGGAAAAGAAGAAAGAGGATAATTCAGTGTGAATAATGAGAATTACAGAGGATTTGATTGAGGGAAGAAGAAGCCAGTAAGAGCTGGCTGAATCTTAGACCCATCTCAAAATACAAAGTAAATTATATGAACAAAGGGACTTTACGCTGGAGTATAATCATTCATTGGCACTTACTGTTTCAGGAGGTCGTTAAGACAAGTCACTTAGCTGATTCTAATATG
This sequence comes from Tinamus guttatus, assembly GCF_059628265.1. Taxonomy (NCBI): domain Eukaryota; kingdom Metazoa; phylum Chordata; class Aves; order Tinamiformes; family Tinamidae; genus Tinamus; species Tinamus guttatus. The sequence goes on from NW_028288848.1 coordinate 7,976,495, forward strand.
TAACTTTGTGTTGCTATAAACAGCACTTTAAGATTGTGGGTTTTTTTTTTTTGGAGTACTTTATAGAACATCACTGAGCAAGTCAGATACAACTTCAATAACAAAAGCACAATGGTATATAAATATAGGAGGTATATAAATTGAGGAGAAGATTTTCCAAAGCTGACCACTTGTTTATGCGCCCAGGGTTATTTATGGTCATGGCATCTGACTTGATTGTTAGAGTGGGGATGAGTATGGTTGTTTTTATTGAGGTTTATAGATAAGCACTTTTCCATTGCCATCACTGACAGCAGTTTGGATCATCTATTCAAATTTAGGAACTTCCACTGCAAATATCTGCAGATGAGCTTATGAGATCTTTTCAAGATTTAAGTGAAGAGAAACAAATACTTTTAGGGCACAATCTATTTTATCCAAAATAGATGTCTAAAACAGGTCAGAGGAAGTGTTTTCCGAAAGTGCATATTTGTTCCCCTATTGGATATTACTCTTATTGAAGGAATCCAGGCAACCAGCTGACATGCAGGTAACTCTAATGCAAGCATCTGAAGTTACATGAGCTGAATTTCATCTTCACCAGTGCTCACAGCTGCTAACAACTGCTTTTTATGATGTGGTCCTGCCAAAAGAGAAATATTACCTGCAACCTTTTCTGCTCCCACTTGGTGTCTCCGTTTCATAATTCTTTCATATTCATTCTGGTGAAAGTGGAATTAGTCATATGGCTTTTATTATCCTCAGTGATGGGTTTCCTCAGGCACTTATGGAATCAGTCCCCTCTTTATGTTACAAAGAAGCTTTACAATGGGACTGTTTTAGAACAGCCCTAAAATTGTTGCACACAAGAACTGGCTTTTTATGTTTCTAAAAATTCAGACAGACAATATAATATTTGGTAGACAGAAGGACTTTCCGGTTGCTAATCCTTGTGGAATTCTTTCCTGTCTAGTGTTAGCTTGGATCCAGTAACTGAATCTTGAAAAATATACCTCTACTCCTGCAGATAATATCTGGAGCCTTCAGATTGACTGTCATTTTGCAGCAGCTCTTTTCTGTCACCCTAGCCGTCAGGGGAAACTAGGAAAAGGTGTCGATGCAGTTTGGTGCTATCTATCTTGCCTGCATGTAAGTGCATATGAGAACCCGGCTGCTAATGGAGACAGATGGCCAGCTACCAAGAGCATTTTAGCATCACCCTGATTGTATCTGTTTCGACATTCATGGTCACATATCCATCCACTTTAGGTTTTACGTCTGCCTGATTGCTGGTCTTGAATGATTCATGCCTGTTATCCCCCACGAGGAAAGGTGGATTTGCCAAGCGTTGACGTGGTTGGGGTAGTTGCTGAGCACAGGGCCCTATGGGTGACAGCCTGAGAGCGGCAGTGGAGGCGGCACCACTGCACCTCATCCGTGTGTCCTACAGCAAAACCCTGGGAAACAGGGAGACCCAAGCGACCTGCTCGAGATCACACGGAGAACACGAGTCCTGCTTTATCGACACAGTTAACACTGTTACAGCTCAGAGGTTCTTGGTTGTACTATAGTTACTGTAAGATTTTGCCAATTTTGATAAATCTTTGATTTTTACCCTTTTTGAGACATCAGTAGAGTAAAACATTTTTCATTTACCAAGAGAAAAGTTAAGAAGTTACGTATGTATAAACCCAACCAATTTAAGCATTTAGAAGACTTAAAGTAGTTTAAATTTACATGTCCTGGATTAATATAAATTGGGAATGAGATAAGAATTCTTTACTTCTTACAAAGAAGAATGAAAGCAGAAGAATGACAAATTGATGTATGAGAAGCAATATATGAGATGTGACTGATAAATTATCTTCTGATATGTTAATGAATTCCAGACAGAGAAGTTGGCAATATGATGATTTATTGAGATTTTAATAAAGTAAATTAAAAATTGAAAGGTGATCTGAGTGAAAGAATCCCCAAGAATCTTCTGAAGGGGAAAAAAAAAAGAAAAAAAAAAAAGGAATTTGAACATTTAAAGAACCGTTTTCTAAATGGAGACCCTGAAATTTACAAATCTGCATATTAAATAGGTACATCTGAAAAAGCTACAGAGCCTCCAGTCAGTACCATTTCTCCTATTCTTCAATAGAAATAACAATTCTTAAAATATTTATTTTTAAAATGTGCTGCACTCTTGCATGCACTAAAATGTTCGTTTTCTTACAGGCAGAAAATTCTGCATGCACTTGACATTGAAGGATAATGCATGGTTAGATAGAGAAATGTGGTGTAAATTAGATATTTATGATTAAAACTTATCATTAGGCAAGAGGAAATAGTTACCTAGGACGTCTTCAAAGAAAACTAATGCTGGAATGCTAATTCTGCTTTGCTTTTCTACAAGAAACACAGGGAAGGAACTATACAGAAAGTGAGAAACTATTGCTTTGGCAGGGAAAAGTGTGGTTTCAGCAATCAGTTTGGACCACTAGTCATTCTTATGAGTCAAGTGAAATACTATGAGTTTTTCATTGGTTCAGCATCTAATTTAACATGTTTGGTGGTTGCATTCATGTTATTTTGTATTATTAGAAGCACATTATAGAAAATAAGTGCAAATGAAAGACTACCCCTATACTAAAGAATATTTCCAAAACTGTCAGTATCCTTTTTACATTATAGTATTAAAACAACACAGAGCAACATTAGAGGGGAAAAATAATCTGTGAGGTCTAAAAATAAAAGACCAGTTTAAGTACATTTCATGTTGTATAAGGCACAAGAGAAACAGTATCTGCTTGATATTTCTGTTCAGTGTTCCTGCAGAGGATGTCAGTGTGCTTTACTCTCCAATTCTATTTCTTTTTTTAAAATATAGTTCTCTTTAGCATTTGCCTTTTTTTCCTGTTATCTAAGTAAATATGCCCTATGCCACAATAGGTTTTAACTTTAGAGGGGAAGCATTTTATATACTGCATGTAAGGCAGAAATGCTTTTAATGCTGTATTATATGCTATCAATACATGTGTCTCCATTCAGACTATTGAATGCCTGTACTGGCAGTAAATACGTAGTCTTTTTCTTTCTATCCTTCTCAGACCTTCCTTGTAGTTTTATTTTTATTTTCCTATTACAGAAAAACAAGGATGCATTGCAGCTAACAAATTGGGAAGAGAATTTATCTTCTGTTCCTCTTTGTTAAGGATTGTCAGAAGATTGCACCTAAATACACACCACACTAGGGAAAGATTACCTCTGTCTTCACATTTTAGATAGCTGCTTAGGGAATAGTACAGTCTTGGTGACTGATGCCAAATTATATACGTAAAGAATGCTAGCAGTGTTTAACACCAATAAAGATTGTCTGCAAACTAGGTTTATTATTATTATTATTCTATAGCATCATCACATAACAAAATTGTCCCAACAGTGCTTGCCTATTCCTTTTGCTACAGCATTGACAAAATTTTCCCTAGTTAAACAGGCATCCAATATAACTGATGCTGAAGGAAGTCAGAATAAATTAATAGCTGGTCTCTAACCCTGAAGCTTTGAATAGAAAACTGCACCTTCTCTACAAAATGATACAGTCTAGTTTCTCTTCAGTGATTTGGTCACAATGACTGCGGTATGGAAAGGCTGAAATATATGTGAATTGGATGGAGGAGAGATTCGGATCTACTGTCATGCTCTGCTGCTTTCCAAAGAATAGAAGGAAATCTCAAATAGTAGTTCCTTTACGAAGTGCTACGGTGCAGGTATTTGATTCAGGATAAACTAAAATATTATCATCAGATTGTTACCTCTCAGCACTCAAAAAAACAAACTTTCTGTATATAAATTGAAATTTTATTTCCTGATCATCACTTACATATGCAAACTTAGTGTCACTCCTCTCCATAACAAACTTATTAAATTCTAGATATAATCTACCCAGAAAATATACCTAAATTGTCTGTAGAATTAGACTTTCAGTAAATCACGTAATCTCTACTTCATTCTAATCCTGGTCATACTGAAGTATGCCTATAGCTGTAATCTAACTTAACCCTTTTCTTGCACAAACATTCAGAAAAGGTTCATAGCTGGGTAAAAGCAAAATGTGATCTAGCTGTCAAAGAGCAATATAGGACAGAGACTGAAAATTAGAGTTTTCCGATTAAACCTTTTTGCACAAAACTTTTAAAACAATAGTGCTTCTTATTCTAAGAAAAAAAGAATATAATCATCATATATTTTCCTGTAACCAGCAAAAGGAAATATCCTCTAGATTAAAAAAGTGGGTGTACACAAAATGTTGCAAAGTCCTGACAGGAACCAAACTCGCATTAAATTAGCAGAAGAATTTGGTTTTGGATCATGCTATCTATATAAAATTCTTCTAGGACGTGATGGGCAGTGCTTGGCTCCAGTGATTTATAGCTGTTTACTTTATCACCTTTTCTGCATTATGTCCTCTCTCATACTGCAGATCCAGCTAGTTCTCCAGCTAATTAGGTGGAGAGAGGAGGTGTGTGATGAATATCTCCCTGGCCTTGCCAGTTCCAATGTTTGAAGTACAAGTCTCAAGGCAATTGCTCCTTTTCCCCACCCAAGTTTCAGCTATTGGAAATTTGTGAATATGAGTACAAGTGTCTTGGCTTATCATTTTTTAATTAAAGGAAATGCATATCTTTGCAGGTTGCAGAGAAAAGCATGGGTATATGAACCTAGAACAGTCTGAAGGCTTCAAAGCAAAGCAGAAGGTAAAATCAAACTGAATAGTTTAAAGAAACTTGTGATTTTTTCCTTTCAATTTTACAGTTCTGTGGGACTGGCTTATTTTTATAAGCCACCTGGGATGGCAGATGGTGCCAGTATACTTTTTAACCTAGTTATTTTCTTGCCTGTTTTTGTGTGGCATTGTGATTCCTAGGGATCTGGTCGGGCTCACATCTCATCTGTAGCCACCATCTGACTTCTCAAGAGTTTGAGAACAAGGTGGCCTGGGTTATCATTACGGTGTCTATATTCAGGTGCCACTAAAGGAGAAATACAATAGTTTTCCACTTACACGACTGAAATAGATGATGAAAGAGATTTAGCTCAAATAGAATCCCTGCAGAATTAGCTTATTGTGACAGGTTCAGGCAGGAGGGCTGGAGAAAGTGGTATTTCCCTAGGCCTTCTGAATGGCGATGAGGTCCCGTTCCTGCAGGCCAGCAGGTTGCATGGTCTGTGTGCTATAATTAACCAGAGGCCGCAACAGCAGGATTTGAAGCCACTGTTACTTTATTGCAAGGAAAATGAGACCAAGCTCCACTTGAATTAGCTGTTGATAATCAGGATGCGTATCTCCGTGGAATGGCAGTGAGGATACGGTGAGACGTGCTGTGTGCCGGGCGCGCTGCGTGGATGATCCGCTGAGCAGCTGCGCGCGGGGCAGGGTCCTGGTCTCAGCTGCCTGGCAGCCAAGGGATCAGGTTTTTCATGTTAATATTTAAAGTCCCAAGAGGATCGCCTCCCAAGTGCCTTTCTGAGCTTCTGATGCCTTGTATTCATCTCAGGCTTGACGGTTAGGAGGGGAGAGAGCTTTTGGGCCTGAGGGCTTTCTGCAAAGGAATAAGCCGAGATTGGATAGTATCTTTTCCTCTGGAGTGCTGGCTGTGTGGAAAGCTTCCAGAGCTCGGACACGGCACAAACTTAGCAAATTTTAAAACACACCTTTCTACTACAACCAGAGAACTTTGTGATATTTTTTTAGATATTTCCTACTGTTGGTAGATGTGTTTTAGTGCAGGAGACTTAGGAAGATTGCTGAGATTATTTAATTTGTACTGAAGAGTCAGCATCCTTTGCCTTGGATGCTGCTTATGAAAAATTCTTTATCTGACTTTTCAGCCTCTTTCCCAGAGCTCTTGAAAAATCTTTGAGAGGCCATTATGCCTGATTATTGCTTATTTTTAATTATCAGATATTAAATGCTTCAGACAAATAAGATTTATATGTTCTTTTCTTCTAAAACATGCAAAGGGCAAGCTACTAAATATGCTGAGACTTAGAGAAGGAGTCTCAGCATACTTAGCAGCTTCCCCTTTATGGCTCCAGCTGTATTTCATCCGCAAGTCATCAGTACCAGAGGAATCACTCTGCATTTGTCCTCATATACAGTGAGATTCTGGCAGGTTTGCTGGCTCTGAGCAGGACATGGTTGTGTCCGAGGTCCCCCTGCAGACCCAGGTAGTGTGCAAAAAACATCAGCATGTGGCGGCCCCAAGCCAAAGGTTCTTACCTCAATTTGGTGACTCTTACCCTAGTAGGAGTTTTGTCTGACTGTTATCAGGCTCCATTTGTTTTATATATTTTAATCAATTTATTAATAAGGTACTGTGAATGCTAAAAATTTGCTCAGAATTTTTATTGTTTTTACTTTTGAAAATATATTGTATGTAGAGGTTGTTTAGATATATCCTTAAAATTATCCAACAGTGCTACGTGTTAAGTCAGTTATGTAAAATTTGGCAGTTTTTCTTGCTAAACTTCTTAGCACTAACAAAAGTGATCTCTCTGCTGTCATTCCATGATTTTTTTAAAAAAATCTAAGTGAGCATCAGCAAACAAAAAGAAGTGGTCCGTGAACATAACATACAAGCAGCAGCATTAAAAAACGCCTTTTGATAGTTCAGATAAAATGCTTTCTAAAGTAAAATAAAATAACTAGTTAATTTTTTGTGACTGTTAATGTTAAAAATACTGCATTTATATGTATTTTATGAACTGGTATCTTAATGAGTGTTGAAGGCGTGCTGGAAAGTGTTAGAATATAATCTGTCATTTGGCTCAGCTTTAGGCAATTATACATGTAAACATAACTAATATGCTATTCTTTTTTAAGTGGATTGGTCTCAATTTTGTGGCGAATGATTCTGCACTGTGTTTTCCTGGCATCTTTTTGAATTGAATTAATCCAATATTAATTTATTTTAGATGTGCTACAAGGATCATCCTATTCTTATTAAGCTGAACTAGACAGGGGGAAATGCAGATCCCTCCTCCCCACCATTGCCAGGATGTATCTCTCTATGTATCCAGCAAGCTGGGTGATATGTTGACAGAATGAGGCCAGCAATGCAAATAAAGGAGTTTTTTCCCCTCTCTCCTTGCAGTAAATATATTCATTTGTATATAAACTTAGAGAAGTTTAGTTTACTGCCTGTTGTTCACTAGCTCACTGATTAATATTGTTATAGAAAAACCAAACTGAAATAGAAATAGTTTCTAAATTGCCATTACTATGTTTAATTTGTGCATTAAGCGACAATGTATGTTTCAGAAAGTATAGTTATTTTATTTGGCTCATCAACCCGTCATTGTACTGAACCAACATTCTCAACAGCTTCATACATTTAGGACTACAAATTGGTGTAGTTTTACTGCAGTCTCTGTAGCTGACTGAAATCGGTGCCACTTGTTGTTCACTGAGGACATGACTCTAAGCTTTTGTTAAAAATAAACTTTTTTTTTAAATCGAAGGTGATTATTTTTCCTGTCCTCAAAAAGAAAAAAAACCTCAACTATGGTGTGTTAGGAATGGTTTTGTCTTAATTGCCTGCAAGTTCATTGTCTGAGTCCCTGAGATACTAGCACAGCACAGAGGAAAAACATTTATTTTTAAAGCCACAAGAGAGGTATATGTATCAGTTTCTACTTGTTTTTGAGATGAGGATGGCTCAATTTAAAGTCAAAATCATTCATTCCATGAATGAGAAAATCCAGATTTCATCAACTAACAAAAAATCACAGATAAGAATTTATAGAAATAGAAGAAAATCAAAGGCAGTAGTTGGCTGTCGGTGAAGATGTGGATATGTAAAATAAACTTCTGCGCTTTAGTGTTAAAAAGTGGGGTAACATTATCTTGTTCCCTTTGATCATGACACTCTGGTGATCAGATAGGGAGTCATAAAGCATAGATAACTGAGTCCATGCTTATTTGCCAAAAAGGAACTTAAGATAAAAAGAACTTGTGCCCTGTCTGGCTCGTTATAGCCAGCAGATACAGAAAGCCGGATTAGGGTATTTCATCCCAGTTTTCCTGGGTGCCTGTAGTTGTGCCTGTCTAGACTAATTGCCATCCGTGACAGCCAGATCTTTGGACAAAAGTAATAGAGGACCAAATGCCTAAAGAAATGAAACAAAATGAAACAGCTTATCCAAGGCTAGTTTACTGCTACTGATGGGAAATGTACAGCATTTTGGCAAAAATCTGTACGACTGGTAATTCAAAGGGACAAAAGGATCTAACCACACATTTCTACATCAAGAAATTGGAAAAAGGCCATCTCAGGCTGGCACTGGAATCCTGATTTGCTGGAATGGGGAAACCACTCTTCCCGGATCTGTGAGGATGCCGCAGGCACTCGCCTGGGAGGAGGACGCAGCCCTGCTCTCTCTGGAGCACGCGAGACTCGCTAGGATTCAGCAGGTACCCATTTCTTGTGACCATAAGGTTATTTCAGAAGCCTTTTTTATTTTCTGCTCAGCAAAGAAAGACTAAGCTATTGCCCTACACAATCTTTGTATTTTTTAATGTGATAAATATTGTAAAGCACACCAGTTTTACCATGAGTGGGTTAAAAAAGAGGAGATATTTGCTATGAAAAGGTTTTCTTTCAAGCAAGAGGAGGATGTGAACAAGTCACAATAGTGCCAAAGCTGTCTAAAATTATTGACTACATGATTTTGGAGCAGTAATATCTCATTTAAGACACTTTTCAGTTGAATTTCAGGTCTCAAAGTTTGCTTTTAAACAATACATATCATTATTTTTTCCTAAATTAAGGGAAATTAAAACCCACTGAAAACTTTCTTTTTTTGAAAATAAGAAAGGCAGTTGATCCCTTTTCTGCTATACTTGATGAACAGAAGCAGGCCTTAAGTGTATGACCCTTTGGGTGTTTTTTTTTTTTTACAGAAAGCTCAAATATCTTTAAAAAGAATATCTTTCTGCCATATGAACACTTGCACATTTATTCACTTTACTCACATAAACATGAGCTGTCTGGCAACCATGTAGTGGGATGCAGCTTGCTTTGAATCTGAGAACACCACCCACTACCTGCAAAGTAAAAATATTAAGTGCTATCTCACAGAGGCTGCCCAAAGCTTGACTGGTAACAATTTTGGTTTATTTAAGCAACAAAGAATAAATTGCAATGGTTCTTACCTGAACCGTGCCCACGGTTCAGGATGCCCTCGACTTTATTGCACAGTCGTGGGTTGCACAGTGTGTTTTGCAAGCCGGGTGTGCATGTGTGTAACTGTAGCATATGTTTACGAGCCCTTAATCTTTCTTCACTCAAGGCAGCAATGAACCCCCTGCAGTTTATAGTGATCCATCCCCGTCACTTGTCTTGGGTTGTAGATTTGTATCTCAACAGATACAGAACTGGTTTCTCCATTCTGCTCAGGAGAGTTGCAGAGCGTTTTTCTAGACTGTCAGTCCTTGTCAAACGGGTATCAAAACTGCTGCAGCTAGTGCTGATAATTTCCAGAAGGGAATAAAACACCCACCAACCTTCAGCATGGAGAAGTTCTCCTTCCATCCGACGGTTCAGCCGTTTGCCTCAGCACCTGGCCCATCGCTTAGCCTAAGGCCGGCCAGGTAATATTCAGATAATGTTCTACATTATTCCTCTATTCTCTACTAAGATGAAACCAGAGTGTTTTGAAAAGGTAGACTCGTGTGCCTGATAGCCTAACGATCAGAAATTTAATTGAGGGATGTAGAATACCAAGAAGAATCCCCTGGAGTGATGTTACTTTGCCCTGTACGCAGCCCTCCCAGGCCAAGCAGTTTGCATTTGAACTTGCCACAACAGTTGAGCACATATTTACTAGAAGAGGGATATCAGCTTTGGGCTTATTATCTGAGAGTTGCCCCTACCTTACATTTTTACCCATTGAAAGTTTGGCTGATGTGTTTCTAATGGAAAATTTATGATAGATCAAAATTTCACACCAAAAGATTTAGAGAAAAATAAAAAAAAAGAAAAAGAAAAAAGAAAGCAGTTTGAGGGGATTGAGAATGGATTCTTATTTACTTGTCCTTTCCATTTATTACTGCCATTTGATTGAAACCTGTCAGGCAGTGCTTTAGAGTAACAACGTTGGAGTTTAGAGTTTTCTTTCAATAAGGAAAAATGTAACATGGATATATTATCTAATGGGAAGAGAAAGCAAAGAGACTGTTTCTAAACCATTATCAACCCCTACAGAAAAAAAAAAATGTCCTTCACAAGCAATTATAACAAATAGAATACTGTAATTTTTGGTATGGTAATTCCCTATCTTTACTGAACTATGACTTGACCCAGTTTTTTACTTCAGAGGAGAAAAAAAAAGCAATACAAACAAATACCAATACCCTATTCCATATGACACTGTCTACATTAAGATGCTTTGCTTTTCTTCAAATAGCTGCTGAGAGATTTTTGTAATGGAACTAAAAGAACAGGCAACATAAAAGTATAAGACTTTTTAACATCAAAAGGAGACCTCATAATATCTGTTACATGTGTTACTACATGAGGTACTCTACATTTTACATCACACAACCCACATTTTGCCAGGAAAGTATGATCTTTTTGTGTGTGTGTGTAATTTTAATTTGTTACACTTTTCCAAAATAACATGCTAGAACTCGATTAAGTGCTAATATGAAATTTATGCTTTGCAATCCAACAAGTATCTTGGCTTCTATTAATTTTGCAGGAATTATGGTAAGCTCATGTCTTTGTTCATTAACCTTAAAGAAACGACAGCTCCTCTAGAGTCACAGACTGATGCTACAGAGTCTTTTTATTCATTCTTGGTTCTAACTTTAGATTTTTTTTTTTAATAAAATAGCAAAACAACGTAGTGAATCATATTAAAGCCTGAAATAACCAAAATGTAAACTTTTTTTTTTTAGCCAATAGCTAAATATTGGACATTAGCAGCTGGCAATGATTAATATGCTAGGCAAATTATTATTGATTTTAACTCTGATGTGTCTATGCATTTCCATGAAAAAACCCAGACTTTTCAAGGAACTGAAGAATCAAACCCACAAATACAGAGAATAATCTCATGGAGTATAAAGCTTTAGCTAAATAATTCAAATGTTTACTTTTCTGCAAGCAAATGTTTTAAGAATTGCTATTTTGTAGTTCCTATTTCTAGGTATTTTTATCCAAGAGATCTCTTTTTGTTGCTGTTTTTTTTTTTTTTTTTTTTTTTAATGCTCAACTAAAACCAAGTAATAAACAAGAATTTGGGGTTTGACCATGATAAGTGGGATGACAATATTTAAATTTTTATTCCTCTGATGAAAGGAGTCTGCTTTGACAGAGGCGATAAGCAGTTAAGCTTGCTGCAAGCAACCTCAATTTTTATATTTCTTTTTGATGTGTTCCAGAAATATGTGCAGAGAATCTGTATGTGGATCCTCTTTCCTACAGCAGTTAATCTAATCTTTCTGCAATATATTTTATAGGATTCACTGTTGGCTTTGTATCAAAGGCTGCTGGAGGAATTGCTGTTGTGATGCTGCATGCCAAGACGTGCACTGAGCGCTGCCACCAGGAAAGTTCTCCAAGACACGGCCTGGGGATAGTCCAAACATGTTCCTGCATGAAGAACTCCTGCCCTTCACAAGGGCAGCTCTATCAGGGCCACACTGGGAAGAGAAGACTGGGAGTAAGTTCATTGCAGGACCTTTGAGCAGCTTGCTACTCATATTATTAATAATAATAGTTAAACAAAACTTTTTCTCTGGTAAAATAATGAGCAGGTGGGTGGGAAGCTCAAGAGAAGAAGAACTGTTTATTTTCAACTAAGTAAGTAGTGGGAGTTTTGCTGGGAAAAAAATGTAGCTCCCAAACTGCCGACTCATTTTCCGTTCTGGAACACGTATAATGTAGGTATAACCTGTATAAAAACACAGTGATATTAGACTCGTCCAGCTTCTGAAGGTGGGTACGCTCCTCGTTGTGGCAAAGGCTGAACTCATGCAGCTATGGTTGCTATTGCTTGCTGCTGACAGTTCCTGGTAGCATTTGACTAAAGCAACTGTAACTATGTCATTTTCACTAAAAAAAGGTCAGGAACAATATTTTAAGTGAGATCTTAACATTTGCAGAACGCAGAACAATGTCAAATAGTTACTCAAATCACCATAAACTCCACAGTACTCTTACACCTCTCTGTCTTCTCTTCCAGATACTCCCAACAGCCTTCCAAACAGCTGTATGACCACTTGAAATGTCATATTATAGTCTTACTAGATTTACTGGATTCAGCTATGGAGAGGATAATTGTATTGTTGCAGCTGGGCTACCAGAACAAAGTCTCCGAGTTCTGATTTATGCTACAACAAAACAAAACAACCCCTCACCCTAATTATATTGCGTGTATAATGTATTTCTTCTTGTACTGGTAAACTTCTAAAAGGATCATGGAATTAATTCCCTCAGTTGTTTCCTTCCCAGCAATGCCGAGCAAGAATGAAGAGTGCTGACAAATCAGGCAGATGTATGTGTCACTAATCCGTACAGATCAGCACTCCTTGGAATGTGACCAGCGAGAGCGGGGTCTCCAGAGATGCGCGCGGCTGCTGCCGCTTGCCGCTCCTGCATTCTACTCACTTAAAGATGAGCTGTAAACTTCAGAGGAAAACGAGAACAACTTGATGCCTACAAGCATAAATACAGGAAGGCATTAGAGTTTTTGGAAGTCTGTGAAATTGATTTGATGCACAGACATGTGAAGTCTCCAATTATTTGGAACTACCTGAAGCATTTGCTAGAGTATACATTGTTTTGAAATTGGCTTCCTCACTAAAAAACTATATCTATGGATATAAATTATTCAACACAATTAAATAGAATGATCACTGAAAAGAGGCAATATGTGAAGAATATGGAAGTTCTGGAAAACATACAAAGCAGAAAGCAGTACTGATGGAAAAATCTATTTCTATATAATCTATGATATAGATTTTATTATTATTATTATTATTATTTTTACTGCTTTACTGCTACCGGCAATACTGTATTTTTGAGATGACTTTATGGACTACAGTTCTATTCCTCACTGAGCCTGCACTGGACAAAAAGAATAGGCTATATAAAATATGTAAAATATTATAGGAAGTCTGGATTTGGGACTTCTCTTCCGCTTCAGATAAAAATGCAGTGGCTGCAAGACACAAGGTGCTGGTCCAATATAAAAGCCCTCTGCTCTGTGATTTGTTCAGAGTTTTTACTGGGTTAACGTTCTTCTTGAGACATGACAAAGAAGGTACCGTAGGGCCACACAACTGTAATTATTAGGGTTCCTCTATGCACTGTCCTTTTGCAGACAAGTCTAGGCAAGTACAAGTCTAGCACAAACAAAATGATGTCCTTTGGCTAATTTGAAAGAATCGCACCCATATTTCCACACCTGATCCAGATCAAATTTGTACTTCTGAGTACTACATAGATTAAATCAGCATTAATGATTAAGAAAGCACAACTGCAGTGGAGGGACGAGAAAATGATTTTTCCCACCTACAAAGATAATTTCAGAGGTTAGTTATATACGAAGGAAAAATTGACATAATTTTCAGAGATATGCACATACAAGGTAGGAGAAGAAATAAGGAACAAATTTTATTATATTAATATTTCACATTGATTGGGGGAGGATTTAATGAAGGTTATTTCTGTATTACCTAGCAGGCCTTGATTTGGAAGAAGACGGCTGGTTGCCTAACATCCTAGAAGCCTAAAAACTAGCACAAGGTACAGACCTTCAAACCCATCGCGGGGAAGAACAAACCCCATGACAGGACCATGGGCTCCTGTGGGCTGCACTGTGCCTTGGGCAGAGGAGCTCAGGGATCCAGGTGGTGTGAGATGCTGAGAGACCCCGTGGGGGCTCCCCGGCTCCGCTCTGCAGGGTCTCGAGGAGCTTCCAGGGAGCCCCCCAACGCCAGCCCCTGCTGCACAGCCGGGTTTCTGATTGCAAAGTTTCCAATAAACACAGGCTGGCAGAGCTTACACTCTATTTCTATTCGGAAGGAGGTTCTCAATATTTCCAGCTGATTTTTTCTTTGGTATTGATATAAAGTAAAACGGTTGTCACATGAAAAAAGGAGTAGACTGGCACAATATTGTCACAAAAGATATTAAAAAACAAAAAACCCTAGTACATTAAAATAGATGAACATGATTTTTGTATATGATCTATGTCATATTTTCTATCTTGAAAACTGCTGTGTCTGAGATAAACAATATAACAAGGAGTTACTTAGAGGAGTATATCCCATGATCTACATGAGAAATTACAACGAAAGAACATATTCTGTGCTCTGGAGGGCAGGCAAATATATATATATATGTGTGTATATATATATATATATATATATATATATATATTTTTCTTCAAGACACAACATGCCCAAGTAGACATGTTATCTAAAGCCAGGAAACACCTAGAACAACCAGTCACAGAAAACAACCATAAATAATATGGTAGCGCCGATGAGGAAATGTCTCTTTCATTTAAGAGAAAAATGATATGACTTATAAAATCAAACATTTGTACAATTTGTGATATTAATAAAGTTTTTGCATTCATGAATTTATTTTTAGTATACAGAGTAACAGTGTAAATTGAGGTTGCCTGGAATCTTAATTTCTTTACATTCAGAACCCTCACTTAAAGCTTCTGCAAGTAGTTCATATTCTTTCTTGATTTGGAGGGAGGATTCTTTTTGTTTTTGCGAACACGAGCTCTTAAGAGTGTGGCTTAATAGTAATGAGATACAGTCCGGAGCTTCTGGTTCACCTATTCAAAAATTGTAGGTGAAATAAACTCCTTTTTATTATTAATTAATTAACTAAGAAGTTTGACTTATTGACAAATTATAAATTAATTAGAGAGCCACTAGCTATGCCCTTGTTTGAACATATGTATTTAACTTATTGTATGAAAAATTCTAGAAATAATGCTACTATCATGGTGGTCTGATATAAAAAAATACTAACAACCCAAAATACAGAACAGTCAGAGTAATATTCTTTCAAATATTTACACTTTTTACATTGTTGGAAGCAGTCATTTTTTTTCCAAAAGAGCTCAAAGCTTTTAACAGTTCTGAAGTAAATCCACTGAAGTTAATGCATTTGCAAGAAAAAAATTAGAATATTATCCACAATAATCATACAAATACATCAAACATTTTTTCCTATATAAAGAATGTCATTATAATGAGTCAATACATAAGAGCAGTTTTGTCTGCTTCCATTTTACCAGTATGTTAAGTTCTCATAATATGATGCTCTGTAGTTTACAAAGAGGTGTTTGAAAGCATTTCTCTCAGGCTCTTTTCAAGAAACACCTGTTCCAAATTCATTAATGCCAGTCAAAAGAATGATTAACCATTCTGTAAAATTTTGCATTGTGCTCTCTAAAGTAAGAATAAAGTTGCTCTAAAACAGTATTGTTGACAACGGGATGGGGACGCCCTTTGGATTCATGCAAACACCTCTCTCTCCCATCGCTTCTAATGCAGTAGAATCCCTTGGTTTGATTAAAATAAAAATTAGAAGACATAATTCGGGAAGGAAGATTGAGAAATTTTTCTACTTTCTGTAACTCAGGAAGAGGATCCTTGATTAAAGTATTACCATCCACTATGTGAATCTGATCCAAATTGAAATGCTTGAGCCACTTTTCCATATGAACATCGTACAGACTTCTCTGAATAGCTTTGTATTTGGTATTAAGTGCTCCATTCTTAATAACAATGTCTTCAAAGAGCTGAACAGGCTTGTGGCTTTCTACTCGGTTGTAATATACTTGGGTATAGTCAGATATAACTCTCTCGGTGGGATCTCTCAGAATGAGCAGCAGCTTAATAGAGCTGTTCATGTCATGGATTCTCTCTGGAGCCTGTGGCGATGTGAAATAGCCTGGTGTTTTCTCAATTGTAATTTGATTTCCATAAGAAAATGGCATCAGACTCCTATACCAGTCTATTCCTTTCACGTAATTTTCATCCCAGTCAAAGAAGTGGACTTCTGTAGCTGCCACCACAATATTAGGATGAATATCCAGCATTTCCAGCAAAGCCCTCGTGCCTCCTTTACGAACTCCTATTATGATTGTCTGAGGTATTCGCCGGCTTGTGCCAGGAGGTCTCACCTGTGCAGAATAGTGTTCGCTTTTATTGCTGAATAATCCTACTTGCGACTTCAGCGTTTCCAGCAGGGCCCCGTTCTCAGCAGGAGCACCCTGAGCATGAGTCAGCAGAAGATAAGCTGACACCAGAAGGAAGGCCATGTGGAGGGGAATAGTTAGTTCAAGATAATAGTACGTTTGACTAATGAAACACTAGGTAAGCCTCCTCTTGAGGAGCTGGTTGGCAGAACTGGTGATGGACACACAGCAAGTTTCTGAAACATCTAAAAAGAAAAAAGATCATTCAGTACTTTGAAGCTCATCACAAATTGGCAGTTACCATTCAACTTGCATTCACAACACGGAAAATTTATACCACAAGTAGTTGCTTTTACTGATGGTATTTCAGGAGAACAACAACCACCCATAGACTTGCCTGACTTACTATTACATGACCATTCATAATCAGCTGAAACCCAGGATGCCAGGTAAGATGTGATATTAGTCACATAGTGAGAGTTTCAGCTACAATGTGTCATCGATATAATCTGTCTCATTCCATTTTTTGAAGTCTGAAAAATTATGTGAGTTTGTGTCCCGTTAGAGATTTGCAAAATTGCCAGGAAGAGAACGCAGTCATTCACAACTGGTTAGCAATGAATCAGTTATCAATCAGTTATAAGTCAGTACTAGCTATTTGTGCCTTGGATTTTTTTTTTTTTCCTTGATCCATTTTCCTCAATCCACTTATGTTTGGAGAGATTCGCCCTCTGAATGTGCTCAGCATTTGTGGGTACATTGAGGGCAGAAAGTTCTGCGTTTCACGGGATACACAGACTCCTCAGGTTGGCAGCACCAGTCCCGAAACTCGGCTGAGGCAGCAGTGTTTTCCCCTCCTGTCATTACAGCACCATCATGCTCTCATGCTTTTGCTAACTGAGCAAAAATGTATTTGTTGAGCAACTTTATAACTGCTAAAATAAGCAAAGATCCTGGATATATTGAAAAAGCATTTACCTTTGCTGAGACAGAAAATGACCAGAATTTGCGTCTCAGACTGCTATTATATTCCGCCCTGACTATCTCAACATCCTTCTTTGTTGTCTACCCAAACACATTTTTTTTTTTCTTTCTTACCTGCGAAATGCTTGCAGGAGAAATTGAATTGAGAATGTGCTGTAAAGCTAATGCCTAAATAGATCAAAATTGCCTTGGGGAGAATTCCATCAGAACAACGCGCCAGCGTCTGCCTAAGAGATGTGACTGATTTTGATGAAGCTCTGAGATGTTAGATCCTGTGGTTAGGTTATAATTGCTACATAAATGTGAAAAGGATTTAAACATGATTTATCAAACACAATTGGAAAGTTGTTTGAATAATTCCTGTGTTGCTTCTTTGTCTTTATGCAATTAATGCGTATTTTGAAGAGATAATATGAACTGCTTTGTGTAATGAAAACAATATATTTTACACTGCTGCACTGTGCACTCTCTGAATCTCAGCGTATTCCTATTAGCTTTATGGAACACAACTAAAAAAATTTACCCATGCTACAAGATCAGAATTACGGTGCCTTATTAGATGCTTTTTTCTATTATTTGGTAGTGCTGGTGTTGCTTAGTAACATAAGAAACAGCTACAGTTATGGTACATATTAAGCAGAAAAAGTTCAGAAAGAAATTCATGCTGCAGAGAGAACTAATTAAGTAAATAATACCTTGGGCTTTTGTTTGTTTTACTTTTTCAAAGCCTTAGATATAACATTTACTAACGAAGCTAATAAGCTGGCTAAAAATCATTTTGAAACTGCAGAAATATTCAAGAGACCCTTAACTGCTGCAGTCTGTTTTAACAAATCTTCTAAGGAGCTTATGATGCTTCAGGGTGAAGCACTGTATCACAGAGTAAACTTAACTTTATTATTATTACTAATTTATAATACTATTAATTTCTAAGAATACTTTTCACTGCTTACATGCTTTTAACTGGAGAATTTCACAGCACTGTGTGCTGTCCAACTGATTTAAAAGAGGAACGGACTGGTTTTCCTATTTATTCTTATTTGACACCAGCTCATTGAAACACAGACACCAGCCACAGAGCGGAGATTCCAGTCAGCTGCGTCTGGGCTGCTGGCGCAAGAGCTGGTGACAGCTCAATGACACCGCTGGAACCAAGTACAGCTTTAATGCTGCTGGTGGTAAAAAAGAGAGAGCAAAAAAAAAGCCTAACTGTATTTATAACTAGACGCTACATTGGTGGTATTGTATCAAGAAAAATAAAGTTTCGAAAATCATACACGATGCAGAAAATACAAAAGCATAGGGTTGGAAACGCAAAGTGGAGCAGGTGAAGCTGGTGTAATGAACACGACATACAGTGCCCAGCTAAATGCCCTGCACGACTGTAGGCCTCGTGTCAGCCGTGCTTTAAGGAACTGCTTGAAAGGGCTACACCACACAGGGTACATCGCTGCTTTTTTTTTTTTTTTTTTTTCTTTGGTAAAAGCAGAGCTGGTCATATGGCATAATAAATACAAATCTGTCCTCGGTGTAGATTACACGTTAAGAAAAAAAAAAATCAAATTGTTACCTGTGAATTGTTATTCGGATCTAGTAAAGCACTGGCTAAATCTATTAACTCTAAGCAACGAAATGTTAAAAGAAATGAGACCATCAGGAAGTCCTTTCATAAGATCTTGACCCCACCCCCCCAGTAGAATAATTTGTGAAATAATGTACAAACACCTGGCACGAGCCCAATGGTGAAACAAAAGGTATTATTTTTAATAGGAAGCATTATTCATTAAAAAGTATTCTTTTAATAAGAAAAGGAACAAAATTCGGCTATTTCTGTCTACATAGTGCAGATAGATATGCCTAGACTGATTGCAGATGGTGTGAGAGCATGACATGGCCCGGGCATAAAAATATTTAAGTGTTGAAAAGGCTTTCTAAATAGGAACAAGTATAAGTAAACCTTGATTTCCTTACAAGCAGAGCACTTTACATTAGGAATGAGACCAATTAGGTAAAAATGTAATATGCTTTGAGTTGTGTCCTAAATGTTTCAGTGAGAGCTGATTGAGAAGAATCCCAAATAAACAAATACCTTTTTTTTTTTTTTTTTTTTGCTATAGAAGTCTTGAAACAGAAGTTTTCGTATGTGTGCTCCATGTTTCCTCAGCTTGAGGATAACAACTTAGTAGCAGCATCCCATTAGGGCATTGCTGGGCTTTGCCAGGCTCCCCCTCCCTGCACATGGATGAGAGGCAGAGCAGCTTCCCCAGGGGACGCGGATCCAAAGCACAGAGAGCACCAAGGGCCAAGCAAGAATAAAAGGTCTCGCTGCACTGCTGCAGCAGGGCATTTTTGTGAGCTCCAAGCTGACCTCCACTCATTTCTGGCTATGCATGGGGAAAGGGGATTAGCAAAGTACATAAAAGACCATGGATCCCCCACATGAAACAAACATCGCAGGAGTTCATATTGCTGACAAGAAACATTAATATTTGTGAGTGCATGTAAGAAATGTACTCAATTTCATTTTACTCAGAGATCTGGGCATTAATTAGAAAGGGAGATGAAATAAGATTTTCTTAAATGCGGCACTTCCTAAAAATGATCCTGCAGACTATTCCAAACGCTTACTGCAACAATCTTACTCTCCTGAACCCCTCTGAAAATGAAAGAGTCTATAGGTGTCTGTATAACTTCTAATCTACAAAAATATGTATTATTGGAAAGAAGAGGCAAATAACTTAATGTTTGTAAAGCCTAACATTAGCAGTGAATTTACTGACCGGTGCTTTTGTTAACAAAGCTGCAGTCTTATAACAACAACCATCAACTTGCAGGAATAAAGAAAGGACCAAAAAGAAAACAGCAACTTAGTGACTAAAGACAGGGAATGCAAAGCAATTGCAATCGGCTGCAGGCTTGCCTTCTAGCCAGTATGCAGATGGTTAACGGATTAAAAGGAAAGCTACGAAAGGTTAGCATAAACCATAAACACGGTAAATGGCTGGCAGGTGATATTAGCAGATAGGAGTGCAGAAAAAAGTTTGCTCCCCTACGGCTAGCATTACATTTTCTAATTCTTATTTCTGATAAGTGAGGATAGAAAATTGCCTGATGAGACTGTGACTGGACATATCAAATAGTACAGTAACATATACAGTACAAATATGCAGTAATAGATTTCTAAGCTAAACAAACCTATAGCTGTAGCCTACCCATTTGTATTTTATGGAATCTTTGAACATAAAACAATCAAAACACCCGCATAAAAGTTACTGAATTCTGATTTCATGGACTCCTTTAACAACAAATCAGATATAGTCTTCATTGTTTCTAAATAGAGGCTAAAAATAATCTATTGCTATTGGGATGTAAGGGAATAGTGGTCAGATTAATACAGATGACAAGGCTAATTTTATATACCTAACCACCCTACACATAATAGAAGCATATTCCAAATGAAATCACATTATCCTTTTCGTTGACCTCTGTGCGTCAGGCCTAACACAAGCTGCAGCACCAGAGGTGCCGGGCCCCGGCGCTCCGGCCGGCGCTGGGCCCTGACCACGCAGGGAGTAGGATGTCGTGCTGGGCGGTGGACATCGGCCCGTCGTGCTTTCCTATGGAGCTCCCTCCGGCAAAGCCTTGGCCCCGCTAGCGGGGGGGGGCTAAACACTATTTGCCCGTGTCCATTTTCACATTCACTCGGGAGTTAAAACTGGGATTTGCTCCACACGAGGCCTGTCCTGCCGAGGAGGCTCCCTGCGGGCTGAGCGATGGCAGGCGCTGCGCTCACATGGGAAGCCAGGCCAGGCCGGCGGCATCTCCGCATGGCAGGACAGCAAACGCCTGCAGGGCAGCCCTGTCCCACAGGCACCCCAAGAGCCACTGCTATGATCTCTTGGAAAGAAAAAAAAATAAGGAAAAATATCTGCTAAGCTGAACTGGAAGAGATTCAGAAGCAAGACAGCTTCAAGGTTTCCAGAAAGTGAAGAACTTGGCTCAAAGGAGAGTTTTTCTGATCAGATCTTGGGGAGATTTTGCCTTGAGGTCTCAGCAGGCACCAAGGCAGGTGAGAGGGTCTGGGCACAGTCCCTGGAAGCTGCGGCTCAACAGCCAGGGCAGCCTCGGAGCAGCCGGGAGAGACGGCGGGAGCGGCAGCCTCCAGCAAGGAGCATCTTCATCCCCGCTGTTCAGCACTTCAGCCGAGGCCGTGCTCTGTCAAGGGAGGATTCAGCTCCCTCTCGCCCTCCATAATAACTCTTGGGAGAACTTTTCCAAGGCTCTGGCTTTGGCCTCTTGAAACCATTCAAGTTATACAATGCAAGAAAAATTGCTGTATACTCCTGTAGCCCCATTATAAGAGCATGGCATATAATTTTCTGAATTATGTGTGCCCCTCACTTTCTGTATTTACACACCATGATCAGGAAAATTGACCAATGTTCTTTCAGGGGAAACATGAGCAGGGACGTATGGAAAAACCCCAACTTAGGCTGAGGACAGAAAAGTCAAAGGATTTTACAAAATTAACTTTCTGTGCCAGAAAGGCCTTTGCACCCATAAGCTGAAGGTCTCCCCTCAGACAGACAGTGTCTGTTGTGCTCAAAATCTCTACAGCCAGGGAAAACTACCTGCAGCACCAATCCATCAAACAGCATGGTTAATTCAAGCAGAACGTGCTCCCTGCCACACAGCATCACTTCTTCCCCCCAGCTCCGTGCCACCCTGCACCCAAATAAGCCTCCCATGCTATTCATTTACTGCTACTTCACTTCTAATCAGCTGCAACCTCTTAGGAAGGCTCTCTGACGGCTGACACTGCTCAGGGCAATACTTTGGTGCTGCTAAGCTTTAGCTGTCAATTTTCACCTAGCTCTTTAGGTAAAAGTTCTATTTATGAGCCATCACATAGACTCAGGAGCTGAACTTTAAGACTTCAAATTTGTGAGACTTGTGACAAACAGTAAGAGTTTGTCACATCAGCAGCTATGACTGCGAGAAGTCCTAACAAATGTGGTCAGACACTGATTGAGCACATGGCTGTGCTCCCTTCCAGATTAAAATATTATGCTTATTGACTGTGATGACAGAACATAAAAATAGCATTTCTATTTAAAATGTATTCAAACTGCACTTTGGAAAACATCTGTGGTGTCTAGATATGTTATAATGACCTTTTAAAGTTTCAGCTTAGGTTTGAATGGTGTTGTCAGTATTTTTGTAGCTGGAGGTGCTAGAAACTCTCCTGTAACACAGGAGGAAGAGGTGCAGGTGGAAGGGGCTTTCATATATTTAACTGCATATTCATTGGGGTGCTGAAGGGTCTCAGTGTTCAAAAATCATCCTCTTAACAGTGGATATACACTTCAGCTCTGGGGCTTTAACTCAAAAAGCTACTCAAAAAGCCATTGTATGACAGCAGACCAATATTATACTGACACAATGAGAAAATTCATGAAGAAACTATATTTTGACATAGCACAAAGGCAAAAGTTTTGCCATTATCTGGCATCATTGAGCTCCTTCACTCCCAAAGGAAGTCAGCAGAACCATTGCACTGAGGCAGAAAACAAAGCAGAAATTCTGTATTTCAGTTCCAGTCCCTCAAAAGACCTTCACTTCCTGCAGCTAGTGGTGCATCTAACTCTCTGAAAGAAATAACATGCACTTGTGGCACTATCTTAGTTCACACTTCATAATCAAATATCTTCACTTCTTCACAGAGAAAAAAATAGAGAGGCAATTTTGCGATTGATCAAATTATAGACACCATAAATAGATGTCATTTATAGACACAATAAGAAATGGAAATATAGTTTTTCTTATTTAATAGCTCTCAATCCACACATTCCATACTATTTTAGGCTATTTATTTTTTCTGCAAGAAACTTGAAAAAGAATGGTTGACGATCAATTCTCATTTTTAAAACTATTTCCCTTAATTACTAAAGCCCTGTTGTATGAAACCATGACTGTGTGCACAATAGTTTTAAATATAGAGTACAAATTCGGCACATCCTGTTCCTTGTTTCTCTTGCCCCATAAACTCAACGAGAAAGACCCATACAAGGTTTTATTAAATATATATATAGACACACATATATATACATATCCGTAGAGACATATATATATATACACATATACACACACGTATATACACATATATACACATTTCCTGGGTATTTTGCCTTTGAGCACATTATTTATTTTTCCATTTTCCCCAACAGTCTGAGTTTTCCTGGCAGGTCATTGGAGCAGTTTTCAGCAGTTTTACTGTGAGATTCTTCATCACCAGCCTGGTTACTTTAAGAATAATAAAGAGATGAGGCCGGCAAGTCAATGCCAGGTAATTTGCAGGTCCAGTGGGATTCATGGAAAAAATACAGTGTGAAGCAACAAGCCAAGACTTTCAAAGAAGAGCATCTAATAACAAATAAAGACAGCAGGAGATTCGGCTGCTATTAGGTACAGTGAGTGCTACCTGACATCATGAATAAAATGGAGTTAGCACCTGATCTTAACACTGGACAATGTGGTCCACCCTTAATGCCCTACACACGGGTGGTAAAGTCTGTAGAGATGTTGAGCATCTGCCATGTCTGTGTCCCTGAGGATGGCTGGGACCTCTCTGGAGGGCAGCAGGCTCTGGAGAACCTTCAAAGCTTTTTCCACGCTCAGCAAGGAGGAAGCAGCACAGTGGGACACGGCAATGGCAACAGCTTGCAAACTTTTTGCAGCTGATGGTGGTTCAGAGCCTTGCTCTGCTTCAGAAGGACTTAAACTTTTCTTTTGAATTCACCAACATAAAGTAATTCAGAAACATTAATGTGAAAAAAATCAGGAAAGGGGTTACGATGTTGGTATTTCAGCACAGATCCTCTTTTACTCTCAGTACCTCACTGTTTGGTCATTTATACATAAAGCAGTTTGTAAAGCACATCATAATGCTATTTACTTTCAGATTATATATATATATATTTCCATTTAAAGCAATGTCATGTTTAAGGCTTTCCCGCATTATTGATTGTGAATGCTAAGACCACTTATCTTAAAAATGCATCCACAGGGAAAAATAAATCTGGATTTTAAATTTAATTGGGAACTATACAAATAGAGACTAGCTATTTCTGTTTATAGTATGCTAAAAAAAGGTAATGAAGGTAAGTATTGGTTATTGATGTCAGCTATGCTCTAAAGCAACAGTAATAGCTTTGCCTCTCAAGAGAGGACAGTGTGCTACCTAGAAATTACAAATAGCATACATTGTTTTACATTTTTAAAGCTGAATTTTCATCTTTGAGGCATAGGTTAATTTTTCTTTGCTAAAATTTTTTCACACTCACTCCTTACCTATTTATTCTTTAGGGCATCTATCAATTTAAATATGTTTCCAGCAAAAACAGCATTAATATTAAGAGTAGGTTATATTTCTTCCAGAACCTTTCTGTCCAGGGGGAACGTCTGACATGGATGTACTTAGAAGGCTGTCACACCTACTGATGCCTTAACAGGAATTTAGCCGAAGGAAAAAAAGTCATTTATTCCAAGTCTATAGATAACGCCTACAATTCAGAGCAAATATTTGAGGTCAGAATCAAGATGTTAGACCCAAACAACGTCGTATGCATGTATGAAAAACAAGAAGTTCAATAATTGTGATGGAGTCTCGAATTCTGTGTTACAGAGCTCACCAAAATTTTGCTAGACACTAGAGAGCAGCACATCAAAAAATACTCATAAAATGAAACTATTTCCCCTGACATTAAAAAAAATTACTGATATAACTATGGGTCACAGTCTGAGAATGTTCCCAGAGACCATTTTTCAGTCAAATTGAAGGTAACAGGAAAAATAAACTATGAACTCCAACCTATTTCATAAATCTGTTTTAAGGATCTGCTGCATTCTTAAGTATGGATGAGAAAGTGGACGTAGAGTATTATTTTAAATGATGACATGTAACCAATTCCTACTAAAAGCATGACAAAGATTCAAGAATTTACATTACTGGGACTCCTGAGCAATGCACCTGATGTTGATAAATATAGATTACAAAAATTTATTGTAAACACATAAACGTGTATACACTGCAGGCACAAACAGCTGTTCAAGCAGAGAAAAACTTACATTTCTTTTAACATGTGAAATCTTAGGAAAACGTCAGTTCTACTACAGTGCAGATAAAAAAACAACAGTAATGAGGATGGTGATAGGATTACGCTTGGTATGGAGACCGGATGAATTTGAGATCAATTTCTATATTTTCCTGCGGAGGCTGGTGCAAAAATACTTCAGCCAGAGATGCTAAAATAAAGTGAGATGGAGTTTGAACTTAAAACTGATTACATGCTCTGCAAGTAGAGTAATCTTCCCTACACTCTCAGACTCTTCACCTGGGAAGTTAAAGCTACAGGTTAATGTGTTTTAGAATATATACCTTGGTGTCCCTACAGTAGCTTCCCCTTGAAAACAAACCTTTAGCATGAATTTTTTGCAAGTGTTTAGCATTGGTCTAATTTTAGTCACATAGAAGTCAATTACAGAATAATTTAATTAGTAGCAAAGTCACATAGTACTAAGCTTTTTGGGAAAAAGAGCCTCTTTCTCATCTTGTTCTCTTCACAATTATACTTCTCACCTCACAGTGATATTACAAGGGCAAATCCACATACCTTGAGTGTCCAGGTGACAGACAGGTGGAGGCAGCCATGTAAGGGATAAGACTGGAAATGGTGAGATGCATTGCTGTAATAGAAAAATAAATGAAATGCTAAATCATCAAGCACAGATAGAAATACATCCAAGTGTTCTGGAGGGTTTTTTAATTACAGAGATGACAAAATATGAAGCAACTGAAATTAACAGCCACCACATCAAAAGACAGCAATTTAAAGTTTTGTACAGTACAAGGAAAGGTCACAATCACTGATACAATTTGGGAGAAATTATTACTGAAATAAAAAGAAATAATGAAAAAAAAAAGGCAAGGGAACCATATAAACCATGTTAAAGATGTACCCCATCACTGTTTAATTCAATATATTCCCTTTATTCAGTAATTTTTTACATGGTTTCTAGATTGCACTGACTGTGTAAGCAAAACAGCAAAGGGAAAAGAACAGGCTGACATGGCTTGACCTTTTAAAGAGCCTTTCACAAAGTACTTCACTATTAGATTAGGGGCAAAAACTGGATTCACTGTGGATTACAAAACTAACTCGAAAGTCAAAAGTGCAGGAATATGCAGGAAATCTTCAGCACCCAGTCAATTTTGAACCTTACACCATGCAGCTATTCAGAAAAAGACACAGACTGAGAGTTTCGGAAGAGCCTAAGGGAGTTTCAATTCCCTTGAAATTTGAATTTCAAATGAGGGATGGGCACCTACATCCCCCAGGCTTCCCAGAAAGCCCTAAAACATTCAAAATCTCACTGACAACTTCAGTCTGATGCACAGCAGTGGATGTGGGAAAGACAGTTAGCATGTAAAAGCAGTGAGACAGAAAATACCAGGACAATTTTAATGCATTATTGTAAATTAATGGTCCAGAGGGACAAGGGTAGTAAATTTCATTCTGGGTCAGCTTCTCTCCTTAAAGATTCAACAGAGGGAGGAGTTCAGAGGTGTCCAACAACAAAAGATTGCCCATGTAAATAATTTCTTAATATGTGGAGCTATTCAAAATACGAGTATTTTTTCTCCTCTCTTGATAGTTTGCATTTAGAGTGACTGCTGCCTTAGATAAATGCACTGAGATGTCCCTTGCTTATCCACTTGCCAGTTCGTGGAAAACATGATTCAGTTAAACAAAAAGGCAACAAGATTAAAACCGACAAAATGATGTACTCTTAGCAGCACACAATTAATCTGCGAGTGTCACTGCCACAAAATCCTACGGAAGGCTTATTTGCCAGAAAAAACAAAAAAGAAAAAAAATGGACGGCCAACTAAGGGCATTTTAAACTGTATTTCAAATACACTATTTAGTGTCTTAAATAAGCAAGCTATTATGAAATAGCTTCACAAGAGCACAAAGGGAAATTGAATTCAAGATATCTGCCCATCTATAATCACAGTACTAGGAGGAGAACACGTAAAAATACATAACAATTCCACATAATGCATTTTATACAGGAATTTCACTCAAATCATTCTTAATTGGCTTGGACACATTTGTTTTCTTTATTGAGTTACGTGGAGAGAGGAGCAGATAAGGCTCTCCATTTCTGAATAAATGACCACAGTTCTGGCTGTCACAGCTCAAAGCACAACTTTTCATGTTTCACTAACTTCTGTGAAGAGCAGATACTCTACAATTACAACACACCATTTGAAATTTGTATTGAAAGTAGAAGAAAACTTGGCTGCCAAGAGAAGCACAGTGGCATGAAATACTGGCTTCACGTGCTGGAGGAGATGAGGCAGCAGGCTAACAGAAAGCTAGGAACACAGAGCTAGCTGCCTATTATAGATGCCAGTGCTAAAAAGTAACATAAAGTTCAAGTGATAAATCCACAAACAGGAGTTTGCTTGTGGAAGTTTTTAATGAATTAGAAGCTGCCACATTGTACAACAGAAAGCTGAGGGGATATGAGATAACCAAGTTGCAGTTCATTTAAGTTTCCTGTGAAAGTGATCTCAACTCGGGCCTAACGTTCGCTAGACCTTTCCTCTCGGTTCACAGCCATCTTAAGCACGACACCAAAGCCCGGACTGCTTTCTCGGATAAGAACGACCTCATGAACACAAAGGAGAAAGGATCAGGCACTCCACATGGCTTTCAGACTGTGTCCCCCTTAATATTTACATTTTGCCTGTTTCATTGTTGTTGTTGTTGTTGTTGTTTTTCTGCCTGATCGCATTAAGTCTTTGGCAGTAACCCACAAAAGCTTGTGCAATTCTTGTTAGCTAAGCAATGATCCCACTCTGTGATTTGCACAGTTAACTGTTTCTCGTTCCTCCTTCTTGTACTTGCCCTTATTGAACTGCAGCCTATTTCATTCAAGCCATTTCTCCCAAATACCAACAACAGCTTGACATGCAAACCTATCCTCCAGTGGGGGTCACAGCCTTCCTAACTCAGTGCCACTTATGAATCTCAAATAACGAAGTCATTAATGAAAGATATTGCTATTGATTTTATAATTTAAAATTGTGTAGCCTAAAGTAGCTTTCCACAATAAACACTGAGCTCTACAGTACAACTCTTCTTTCTGCTCTCATTCAAGATATACAAAAAAATATAGGAACGAAATGCAAAACAAGTATTGATATTTGACTAAATATGGAAAACAAGATATGGAATATGTAGTGGTTAAATTAAAATATAATTAGCCATGAAAGCAGAAAATTACAACAAAGACCTAGGAAGGCTACCCTATTCTTCTCAATGGAGATAGTAATTTCAGATTTAGTCAAACAAAAAAAAAAGCATACAGAAGAAAAAGATAGCACCCTGGAGCTACGTACGAACTAAAGCGTGCTTGCATCTTGGCAGCAATTCTGAACGAAATGTGTTAAGTGTAAATTAAACAAGGCTTAGCACTTCACTAGCCCTGTATCTCGGGCATTGACTCATAATGGATACTTAAGAGAAAGTTCAAGAATGAGTCAAGTGTACAGACAGTGCATTTCACAGGACACCTTCTCAGCCTCCTTCCCTGGAGCCAAGGTTCTGGCTCTGTGCCAGAGTTAGTAGCTTTACAGGCCTTGATGCATATTTTTTTTAAAAAAAGTCCAACTATATTTTCAATCAGTGTAAACTTCTAGCAACCAGTGTCTATCTGCTCCATGGCATAACAGACATGAACAAGTTATTTCCTTCGGTTTGTCTCAATCGTATCACCTACTAGTTTCATTTAATGCCCCCCTTGTCTCTGTAGCAGAAGAGCCCATAAACAATCAGTCATAATCTATTCACCTGCTGCTTGTGAGCTGACAAAGCTTATCTCAGCCTCCTTGAGTTTCCTTTCCAGGAAAACTCCTAGTCCTACTTGGATTTGA
The DNA here is from genome assembly GCF_059628265.1 of Tinamus guttatus. NCBI lineage: Eukaryota > Metazoa > Chordata > Aves > Tinamiformes > Tinamidae > Tinamus > Tinamus guttatus. The sequence continues at coordinate 8,005,686 of NW_028288848.1, forward strand.
ACGACTTAATCTTCCTTAACTCATCCTAGACATCTCTCTGTCAACTTTTTCAGGGTACTGGTACACTGTGACACTGCATGTAACCACTTGCACTGTGTTAGTCAGTTTGAATTCCACTCTTGGGCACATAAAAACTTTTTTTTTTTTTTTTTTTTACTCTTTGAGGCTTGCTTTACATTTATTTACAATGAATTTCATTTGTCATTTTAACACTCAGTATCACTGAGGTGTTTCTTTGCAGTTGGCTTTTATTTCTACTATTCTGAATAATTTAGTATTGCCTATATAAAGACTAGCAGGCTTCCTTTCCCTGATGCTTTTTTAAAGAGAAAATAATGCTAGTTTTATGTTTTTAACAAATTGCTCTGTAAGTGCTTTCTTAGTCTACTGTATTTTGACTTTATGGTCTTTACCTCTATTGCTGAGTAACAGAATAATGGACATGACTTTATTTCTTCTGTATTGATTGGTCAACACTTCCTTGCTAGAAGGTTGAGCTGAAATCTAAATTTTAGAACTGAACAAATATACACCTCTTAGCGATGTATCCAAAGTAACTGACTCAATCTTTTTAAGACATAGTCAAACAGATTAGAATAATTCAATAGAAAGGGTTTGCATTCTAGAGGATTTTAATTTCCAAGGCCAAAATCAAACAGATGTTTCAAGATGCCAATCCACTGTCTTGGATATGGTCTAGATCAAAACATTCTGAAGTTCACTTACTGAGATTTGAAAATATTTTTGCAGTAAACATCCTTTGCAATATAGAATACAAATCCCATCTGCTAGTAAGACTTCTTTACACTTGATTTGAATTCAATAGGTTTGGAATAGGCAATAGGTCATATAACACTAATAAAGCTGGAACATCTGAATTCTCCACATTTTACTATTTGATTAGAACCATGCAACTTCTCTGAAATTGCGCGATAGCCCTATGCACGATTCTAGTTTCAGAATACTTCAACAAAACTCTCTTTATAGCATTATGACACCCACAATCCATCTTTATTCCTCTGTTCATGCTCTCCATGATCTTTATCCCTGCACTCTTGGCATTTACCTTCACACTTTCACCTCTGTCTGTGCCTGTATTTATTTATTTTCAGTTCTCCCCATCTACCTTTTGTTTTAATTACTGTTAGAATGATTTACAAATTGCTAAGGCTGCTCAGCACAGTTTATTACCAAATCCTGTTTTCAGTTGCACACTTCTTTGCCAAACAACTGTCAGCTGAAATTCTCCGCACTTGAGTGCCTGCTCAAGTAGATTTTTTTTTCTCAAAAGTTGCAACTTACTGAGCTGAGCTGCTTCCAAGAATGAAGCTGGGGAAAAAATACATTGTTTGTTCAGTTTATAAAAAAAAACATACACTGCAACTGTCTCTTGGAGGAGCTTTGGTCTTGTTTTCTTAAATAAGGCCTTGGACTATGACAAGGCCCTGTCAGCATTTTACTCAGCATGTGAAGATTTGCCTCAAATTTGGCCATGTTATAGACTTCTCATGCATTTCTTTTCTAAACACATGCAATCTGGCAGCCAAAGCGATGTGAAGCACCCAGGTGCCACAGGCTGCTCCACGGCGTCGCGGCAAGGCGCAGCGGGACAGCGGGACAGTCCTCTCGTGGGCTCCGCGCTCCCTCTCCTGGCACCGCGGCCGCGGGGCAGCCGCCGCACTGACACCCACAGTGAGGAAAAGTGACCCTGGGCCATGGAGCATTAAAACACAAGGGTGCTGAGCGAGCAGGGGGAACAGCCCGGCATGAGCTGCCAGCAAAGGAAGGCCGGGGCTCCTTCTCTATGCAAAGGTCCGAAGGCACTGGGGGCTTTGTGACCATAACAGCACATTCCCCACAAACACGCAAAAGCAAACCCAGGAGTGGAAAACCTTGCTACGAGTAAGAGGTTTCAAGTTTTTCTGCTTTAAGAATTTATTCCCATAGTTCCTCCAATTTTATTTTCAAACTCTTCTTATTCTTAGATGAAGTTGAAATGAATTAGGTTTGAGAACCTGGATGGATAAAATGGATTTGAAATGGATTCAGCTTGAGCTAGATTTCCTCTAATAACTGATTATTAGATTATCAACTAGATTATTAGATCATGCAGTTATGAAAAACTGGAAATATGATACTATTAAATATGTAGCATTAAAGATATAATATGTACATAACATGCACATGTATTTAAACTCAGTGGACATGAGATACACACGCACCCCCCCCCAATTTTTTATACAATTATAAACAATTACTATTGTAACTTCTAAATTTTGCATCCCAAGTACTAACCAATGTGTTGCTATTTCAAGATGTTAATAAGACATAGAAAAGACGCCTAAATTGTATCACATTCTTATTTGTCTTTTTAAGCTTTCATTCCTCTGTCTCTACTTCCACTTGTTGCCTCCATCATGTATGGCATTGTGGTTAGCTTTTAGGTGGCTGTATCATATTTAAAGCTTCACACACGAAACAAGAACACACATAAAACAGAAGTACTATTAAGCACAACATGAGACCGTGAAGCTAGAAAAAGCAGTTGACTAAGTATTCATAGATGATTAAATAAAACAAGCGATAAAAGGCAATTCAGACTTTGCTTTCAAATGCTAACCAGCTGTTCAGGATTTTAAGATATCCCCTAAATTATATGTCTTATACAAAAATAATTACTGTACATATAGTTTTAGTATTACTTAAGATGATTGCAGAGACAGTGGTAACCCCATATCCTCTAAACTACCTGTGTAACAGCAATATGATTAGTACTCTGTAGGAAAATGTGCAGTACTGCCCAAGAAGTCTGTTGTACAGAAGACTTGAGAAAGGCAGAAGTATGCCCCAGGGTAGTGGTGAATATAGGGCAGAGAAAGTCAACCAAGGGAGGGTGCAAGCTTACATTAAAATCTATGCATTTCAAAAATGAGAGATATGTACTCCTCCCCACCAGGATATAGGTGAAAACTAACATAAGGTTAGTTGTATTGGTCTGTACTAGATACAGGCTATACACTAAAATTTATGCTATACAATTTTAGGACATAATTATGGCCTAAAAGGCAAAACTTGAATGATTATTTCTTTGTAGCATTCCCATTTATCAGAAACAGTTTAAGGCTCTGCCTAGCCAGAAGCTACTTAAAACACCTGACCTTAAGTAAACTATGTTTTAAATATGAAAAGGCTTCAACTATCTCTCTGGGATCTCATTGCCATTGAATGTTTTCATATTCTCACAATTATTTATGCACTGCAGCATATGATGTTATAAAAGACAACCAAAGGGAGTAAGAAGTTGATTTCCAAGTAAATTAAAGATCATATAAATCAATTGAAAAATAAAACTTTCCCTCAAAGAAAGGTTTTCAGCAAGGAATGTAGCTGAAGGCAGGTAACAGTGACAAAATACAAGGTTGTGTACATGACAGAAAACAAAACATAGGGATGTTCAGGATTTACATGATATAAGCTGTGCATGCACTCTTAGCTATGTGGAAAAAGGAAACTTTGGAGGCTCTTATGTCTCCCATAACATTCTCATAGGAAAGCTCCAGAAGTGTGGGTTAGATGAGTAGACAGTGAAGTGGATTGAGAACTGGCTGGATGGCAGAGCTCAGAGAGGGGTGATAAATGTGGCCGAGTCTAATTGGAGGTCTGTGGTCAGTGGTGTCCCCCCAGGGATTAGTACTGGGCCCGGTACTGGTCGACTTGTTCATTAATGACTTGGACGAGGGGACAGGGGGCACCTTGAGCAAGTTTGCGGACGATATCAAACCAGGTGGCATGGCCGACACTCCAGAGGGCTGTGCTGCCATTCAGAGGGACCTGGACAGGTTGGAGAGTTGGGCAGAGAGGAACCTCATGAGGTTCAACAAGGACAAGTGCAGGGTCCTGCACCTAGGGAGGAATAACCCCAGGCACCAGTACAGACTAGAGGTTGACCTGCTGGAAAACAGATCCGCAGAGAGAGATTTGGGAATCCTGGTTGACAACAAGTTAATCATGAGGCAGCAATGTGCCCTCATGGCCAAGAAGGCCAATGGGATCCTGGTCTGCATGAGGAGGAGCATTGCCAGCAGGTCAAGGAAGGTGATCCTGCCCCTCTGCTCGGCTCTGGTGATGCCGCACCTGGAGTATTGGATGCAGTTCTGGGTTCCCCAATATAAGAGGGATATGGAATTTCTGGAAAGGGTCCAGTGTAGAATGACAAAGATGTTTAAGGGACTGGAGCATCTGTTGAGCGAGAAAAGACTAAGTGAGCTGGGTCTGTTTAGCCTAGGGAAGATAAGACTGAGAGGAGATCTGATCAACGTGTACAATACCTGAGGGGAGAATGTAGGGAGGATGGGGCCAAACTCTTCTAGATGATGGCCAGTGACAGGACAAGGCGTTATGGGTAGAAGTTGAAACACAGGAAGTTCCACCTCCATGTGAGGAAGAACTCCTCTCCTGTGAGGGTGACAGAGCCCTGGAACAGGCTGCCCAGAGAGGTTGTGAAGTCTCTGGAGATCTTCAAAACCCACCTGGATGCCACCCTGTGCCACCTGCTCTTGGACTAGATGATCTCTAGAGGTCCCTTCCAACCATAACCATTCTGTGATTCTATTATTATTACAAGCCATCCATGTCATTATCTGTATCTTTTATATGTGCCTCTTCAATAATTATTGTCTGAGGCTTTTAGAGGCTTAAAGAATTTACACAGCCTTTATCAGAAGTAGACTACTAGCATGAAAATGCTGAACATGAGCTTTGACTTTCAACATGCAGTTTCCATAAATAACAGAAAAAATCTATTCTACAAAATATTTAGAAATGTGATTTTCTTTGGGTTTGCAAGGTTTGTTGTATTCTTGCTCTGGGAATTATATAACTGAAAAGCAAGTTTGTCCTAATTTGTAACTAGGTTTACCTGGTTTGCAAGAGAAAAATGGATTAAATGTAAGTCACAAAACACCTTACAGAAAACTGCGTATAATAAATCCCCACAGGGATTTTTTTTTTATCTACTTTTGCAGGCCTGGGAAAAAAAGAAGACATTTACTCTGAATATTCTTAAACCTGCTCAACTTTACTGCCATTCCTACCTTGAAATAGAGCACTTCTAAGGACTCTTTTCTATTCCCCTTCTAACAAAAACTACCTAACCACATCTCTGTAAATTGATTCTGTTTTGCATTACAGGGAAAATTACACCAGCAATGAATTTCTTCCCCGTAAACCTTGAAGCTTGTTTCCCTTAATTAAAGAGGACCTCGCTGATTCTTGAGTAAAGCTTTTATTTTTTTTTCTATGCAATGTAATTTATTTTTTTCATCCTATTGGTGTTACAGTACGAAATGTTTCCCTTGCAAACTTCACTGAATGTTCCAAATAAAAAAGTGAACTACGGCAATTAAAATCAGTGAAAAAAAAATATGTTCAGTATATTATTCAATTAAAGATTACTTAAAATGGTCAGCTGTAAAACTTTAATAGATTAATGCATACAGATTCTAGGTTCCTTAAAAAGTGAAAAAGATAAAAATCCTTTCCTAAAAAGTAATAGTTTTGCTGCTACTAAAATGTTAGCATTTTATGCATTTATCGGGTATAAGGTTTCATATCGAGTATAAGGTTTCATAGTGTTTCCAAATTTATGAGCATAACAATGATACTAAAATAGAGAGAATGCTTACCTGTTGGTAAAGTTTTAAATGTGCCAACTGCTTGTCTACAGTATTTTCTTATTGAAGGTTTCATCCCTAACAAAGATGACTATGCAAAATATGCACATATGTTTTCAGCAAGCTCTTTAGATGACATATCAACTCAGTCAAGTCTTAGAATACTTTAGTTTGTTGAATCTAGCATTTGCAGTTCAGTATATAAAAGCTTTAGGCTCATGTCAACAGCTCACTTTCAAAATCCATTGGAATTGTTCACACATATTTAAATACTTGATGAACTGGGACAAATGAGCATCAAGAAGGCTCAAGCTAGTCACCTTCTGTAATGATCTCAGCTTTGGGAATACACACACAACGTTTCAAGACTCCAAAGAGATGGAAACTTAAAGTTGCCTTTTCAGAATCTTCTGATACATTTTAATGCTTCCTTTTTAAGTGGACAACCTTTAATATAAAAGTCCAGGTTTTCACAGAGGCTGCAAATACAGCCCCTACCAATAGAGGAGCAGCCAGGTCATATCTCACCTGAGAATAACCAGGCCAAATGTCTAAGATCAGAATCATATAAAATTACTGAGTGCTTTTTAAATTGTATGTTAATTACTTTTCACTTCAAGAGAAAATGTTTAGCTCCTATTACTTTTTAAGTGTGAATAGTTCCATATGTTTACTATAATCAGTACGTTTATTATTTTTGTACTATTCACGCATGTACATATCTGAGGTAACAAATACGCCACTTATGCAGATTTTATTTGTTCTGATGGAAAATAATACGCAGTATAACAAATAAAAAGAAATGCTTCAGATCCCAAACTGCAGGGACTTTTATTGACCTCTTAACTATCCCTTTACTAAATTGCTACTTCATTTTTAATGAGTGTTCTATAAATGGAAGAGCTGTTTGTATTCTGAATCTGCAAGTGTTGCAAAAAATTCTAAAAATGGGTCAGTTGCAAAAACCTAAATACTTACAGTCCATGACTATACAGCAGCTTTAAAATTCATCCTCCACAACTTAACAGTAAACATATATTTCAATGATGAAAATATTAATACTGACTTTGAAAAATCATAAATCAGCAAAATTAATGTGAGGTCCCATCATCCAAAACAGGAAGAGTTGATTCAGTAAACTTTCAGGTCTTGAGCTATGCTGTTTCCCTTTTATCTCTCCAATCTACTCAATTCTTCATCAGTCTCAAGGTGGATCTTAAAATGCATGATACAGTTAAATTGCATTTCAAGTTTCCGTAATTACTTAGGAACTATTCTCCTCGTCTTCCTAGTTATATGCTTGAATTGCAAAAGCTTAAGAAGTAAAGGTGGGATAAAATAGTACAAACAAACTTTTATACCTGGATAATTTTAAATATATAGATGCAATATGTGGCATCACAATGTAGACTCATAGAAAATAGGTCTAGAAGTGACCTCCAGAGGTCATCTATTCTGTGCCTCTGCCCCAAGGCAGGATCAACAATATTGACACCATTCCTAATAGACGTTTACATAACCTGATTTTTAAAAACATCCTACTGAGGGAAATTCCACAGCTTCCATAGGTGATCTTCAAAAAAATATTTTTACAAATTGCACCTACTCAGAAATCAGTGTGCAGAAAGATCATATTGACACTGGCCTGCATTCATTCTTCAATGATTCGTTCTTTGTCAGCTTTAACTTAACATGCCACTTTTGAATTAACACAGGTAATAGGCATGTGAATACCTCTATAAATAGGCATATGAAATGTGTGTTGTTTTTTAATTCTACATAGAGAAATTTTGCATAACCAATCACAAATGTCATTAAATTATTAATTTAGAGAGAATATCATTATTAAGGTACAAATATATTGCCCTCTCTACCTACAGTGCCATTTCTTTGTGCTAAATAGCTTTTTGATTCTTATTTTCATGAAATTATTATAACAAATGATTGAGATGATTTCATCTGTACATATACACACACATCCACCAAATGTGGGCTTTTTCTTAATATGAATTAGTCCTGTGAAGGATTCGCAGGGGTTTTTCCACTGAAGTTAAAGGATCTGATAATATATGAATTAACATCTTCACAAATTAGGATTCTGTGCACTTGTCTGCATCCTAACTTAATTGAAGGGTCAATGTAAAAGTTTGTTTGTAAGTATGATTTGGGAATCTGAGTTGCTTGTGTCTGTAAATAAGATGTAGAATTAATTCAGTACTAACAACATAACAAACAGCACATTTTTATTTGGAAAGGCAACAATTCTTTCTAGAATTTAATACACATTGAATAAGGCTTCTACCATATATTTTTTTTCAGCAGCTTACAAGAACCTTTTAGCAGACCAATTAAAATTTTCATGGTGGCAGAGAGAGAACCACATTGTTGTTAGGATAAAATTAGTGCTTTAAGGCTTTAGTACTGATATCTGGAAGAAAAAGGCTCCAAATAACTAGATCAAAAAGTCTTCTGAAACCTGGAAAAATTAACACCTCTTTTTGTTTTTGTGTCCATTAGAGGAAAAAAAAAAAAACACATTTGAACCCACAGAGTTAAGTATTGACAACACTGTACCAATAAATAGATAGTGCTTTTTTGTGTGTGTGCTTCTTCCCTCCCCTTCTCTAAACAGCTGGAGCATTATCTATAGATTTTTGCAGGCTCACAAGCACTGTTCTCACATCTCCTGTAAAAGCTGCTGTCTAACATACAAAGCTCAACACCCCAGGGACATTGCGGTGAACACACTTTTCTGCTTCTTTAAGCACACCAGCAGTCATTTGTAGAGTTTACACAGTTTTCTTGTCAATACCTGCTGGTCACAGTTGGTGAAGAAGCAGTTTCTCTTATGATCTGCTTCCTAATTAAGCATAGCAGTAGCCACTGAAGGTGAAAATTTCAGCAACCTGACACACAAAAGGAAAGAAAGAATCAGAAGTATTCTCAGAGGGCTTCGAACTTTAAATATATCTGCAGTTTCCACAATTTAAAAAGAGCAGAAAACACTATACCAGATTAGCATGCAACTTTTCTGTAACATTATGCATGTAAGATGGACGCTTTAACCCTAATGTTCTACAATATAATTCTTTCAAAGAACAAAAGTTAAGAGGATTTGAAACTATCACAGTTTACAGACAAGAATTTGCATTGTTTTCTGCCTGCCTTCATTTTTCTCACTGCTTCATCAACCACTCTTGCCTGTTGCCACCTCTCACTTGGATGGCTGGATGACTATTTTCTAGCATTTTATTGTTTCCTCCTATTACTCCTCTTTTTTGGATTACATCCCTCAGCTGTCTCTTCATTTATTCTCAAAATTTATATTCCTGTGGGCAGAAGTCTTTGGCATTTGTACAGCCCCAACCCTGTATGACAGACATTTTGACATAACTATAAAAAGACTTACCTTTTGCAATTTCAGAGAGAAATGAATACAGTTTTTGAACTATCCCAAGCAAGACACGCAATGGAAGATTTTGCTTGTAAAAAACTGGCCCCAAAAGGCTCAGAAAGTTTAGTGTTCTAAAAATCTTGCCCAGAACTTCTGGTGTCAGAGATTAGGCTGGAAGCAGTAAGCCTCTACTTGCTACTGAATTGCCTAATCTGCCTAAGGAAGGTAATAACAGGAGTCACAGCTGCTCTTGGCAGACAAGTCATACTCAAAAAAGAGACTGCTATGTAACAGGTCAATGAACATATATCATGAACATATATAACACCACAGTGGACTGTTTCAAAAAAGTAACTTCCCCCTATAAAATGTCTTGATTTTTGTTCGGATATTGCAAATGGTGAGGAAGTGCTCCTGCTTAGGCACTGTCTAATGCTATTAGATCTGCTATGCTCAGAGTAAGTTATACAGCATACCTCTGCTGGAAAATGATCTCCTAGTATTATAGTAAACCTGCTTTTGAAGTAAAAGGATACTTTAAAAATGTGTAGGTTTATTTAAAAGCCTGAATAGCATATTTCTACTACTGACAAAATAAAGATGCCCTGAACAGACTTGAGAGCAAACAGACTTCAGGAAAGAAATGTGTAAGGTTTCATTTTAAAGACTGATGCTCTTCTTGCCCTTCACCTATTTCTCTTTTTCCTTCTTATTATTAAACCAGGTGGAGCTACTAAACTCTCTGGAGAGAATGCATGGGACACTTTAAATAAAGACTCAAAATCCAGGTACAGTGAATAACTAAAAACAAAAACAACAACAAAACTTGAATTATTTATTCTTTGAATTACACCTCTTGGCTGAGATTTTGACTACATCTCTAATGAAATTATTACAGACGTAATTTCATAATTACATCTGTAATTATCTCATTAATGAAACCCCACAGCCTCCTGCTGTGGAGTGCCTACAGCATGTGACCAATATTCACCTGCTCCTAGAGTCAGTCCTCAAGCCTTCCCTTGACTTTGTTAGCCCAGGACAAAAGTGAACTGACTTGAAACATTCACTGGCCATTTCTTCTCCCCAAACATTTGCCACCTCCAAAGAAAGCCTAAGCAGGGAGCGTGCCTAGAGCGTTTGCTGTTGTTATCTTAGCATTCCACAGTGCCAAAGAAAACCTGTCACCTTCCATGCATTCATGGACAGCCAGCAACCCTTTCTGCCAGGACACAGAGGAAAAGAGCACAATAAAAAAAAAAAAAAAAAAAAAAAAAAAAAGATGTTCAGCCCCCTTGGGTTTAAATTGTGGACTCATCTATTTGAATGGTAACATGTCTCTCATTAAAATCTCATCAACTTGTAGCACTTATATTTGTATTTCTAATGGTGTTTGTAATAAATGCAAAATGGTAAAGTTCAATTATCATTTCATGGGTTTCTAGTCTTTTTGATTATAAAATTGGTAAATAAGGACAGAGGACTTGCCATATACCATAACTAGCTAAATTTATTTATTAAGTGAAGTATAATAAATCAAGAGCAAATGTCATGAAAATCTTACATTTCCATTTCCATGAAAATTTCCACTTGCTCTCCAAGAAATATTTAGCTAATTTAATGCCAATTTTTAGCTTTCAGTGATACCTACTTAGAATCAACAAAGTATTCTATATAACTGTAATCCTCTGTGGAATTTAAATTAATATAAATAAATGTAAAATGACAGAAAAATCATGATATACTATTACTTGCATTTATACCTTGTGACATGAAAAAATCTGAAGCAAGGCAGTATGTGTGAAAATCCAGCACACAGAATAATATAAAAGCTTTTAATTTAAGGTTTTACTATCAACAATCCTATTTAACATTTACATTAGTGGTAGACTGTTTCTTCCAAGACAGAGCAAGTCAAAAGAAAAAAAGGTATCTTGGATCTGGGTCAGGACAAGCACTGAAGGGCCTATTCACACCAGCTAATTTATTAGGAAAGAAAAACACATTGTAGCACCTCTATTCAGCAGAAGAAACAACAGCCATGGATGAGCTGGATATGCTGGAAAGCCACATCTCACTGACAGTGTGAAACCATGTCCCAACATATGTGACTGGAGAAAAAAAAAAAAAAAGGAAAGGGAAACCTCTTCTGTCTGGTGAAACAGAGCCTGGAAAAGTGACCAAAGCTTTGCTGTGCCTGTTTTTTGAGGAACTGGGGGCTCCCAACAGTGGTGAATATGCTACAGTAGAGTTCAAGTAGATGTTACAATATCATATGGAACTCCATCAGCAACCAGTCTGAAGCCCACTTAGCACAAGCTATTCCTTACAGAAAAGTAACAGGAGAGCATGGAAAGGCCTCCTCCAGAGAAGTTGAATCTACCACCTTGCAAGCACTGTTGCTCTGGAACATAAGCTCTTGTGTCACTCTCATAAATTCATTTACACTTTGATTTGCTCAATAGAAACATATAAAAAACTCATTTCCATAAACCAAGGTGTTCTGGCTACTTCATGCCTACAGGTATTTCCATTTTTTCATGAAAATCGAATGAATAAGAGCAAGTTTATCAAAGAGAAATTCTTATTTTAATATTGTGAAAAAGATGGTTCTGATTTCTCCAGTTTTCAGTTTCAGAGCTTGCAAATTAAATTCCAACCTTCCCATCCTCGTCCTCTCTAAAACACAAAGACATAAGACAGCAGTGCGTTATATAACTGATTTGAAGATCATGTAAGATTTACCATTTCTGCATTTGTTATTTACAGTTCCAAAGATCTCCTGGATTAGTTTTTCCAGGATCAGAAAAACTGGACTTGCAGCCAATCATTACAGCAGCTCCTTTATTACTATTCTGTTGCCTTCATTTTCTTTCAGCCATTTTAAGTATCTAAAATAGTATTTCACCTTTAAGGTTTTCCTTTAACTATCTGAAACACCTAAACTACAGGCATAAGTACATAAGATAGAAAGTATTACATTGAGCAGTACTGTCAAACTGTAGCCTCACACATGAAATCCAGTATCAGAAAACAAAGAAAGAGCATAGACCAGGACATCAACTGCCACTTCTTTAGTGTCAGGATATTACTTAGCATATTATAAAACAACAACAAAATTATCAATAAAAGAGGTCACAAGAGAGACACCAGTTAAATTTTATGCTTCCTTATTTATTTTTTAATATTTTAGACTCCTTGCAGATTTTTGCACAAAAGAATTTTATCTCTGTGCCAAAAGTCAACATTTTTCTAGGACGTAAGCCACATATTGTGCTTTCCATAAAAGGTAGTTTCACCTTGAGTATAAAATTAAGTTAAAATAAATAGATAATTTCAGCCATAGTAAATCAAAAAACAAACGAACAAAAGCATGCATACATACAGGTACCTATTTTCCTACTTAAATCTTTCCTGAAATAAGTATCATCAGAAGCTTTAAGATTTTTACTTCATCTAATTCCTATAAGATCCAACCCAAAAACCTGGATACCAAAGCCTTTATTTAGGAAGCGCCAGATGCTCAATATAGGCTAACCTGGAGCATGTAAGTGGTGACCAGAAGTCACTCTCAAACACTCAGTAAAGAAATATAACTAAATGGAGTAAGTCATCCCTTCTGGAAGTAGTGCACGGTTCATCTCAGAGTTTGGTATGTCTTACCAGGTTCCCTGCCTGCCCTGAAGACATTACACTGTCTGTAGGTTTGTCTACCTACAGAGGAGATCCAGAGCATTTCAAGGGAAAAGCAAACAAAACCCTGCCACCAAATACTCATGGTGTGCATGAAAGCAGATGCCAGGACCAAATTCCTTACTTTCTGTCATTCTAGAGCAGTTCCTAAGTAACTCCCAGGTAGTTCTTCCCTTTGGAGAGAGGACAGGATTCTGGGTTTGTTGAAAAGTGCAATCTTTCACTAGCATAGGCATAGTTTATAAAGAAAGGAAAAAGAACAAAAAAGCTACAATCTTACCAATACTAGCAAACACACACGAAGTTGCCATGTGTACTCGCATCAAGCTGCGAGGTGTCCCAGCAATAGACTCATTGCCTCCCACGTTCAAGCCACTGCACATGTGCAAATGCATCAGTGCCCACACATAAGTCTTCGTATGGGAGATTCACTTGTCTTGCCAGCACATGGAGCTACAGGGAAATCTTGGTTCTCCATGGAAAGGTGTAATCCATTAGGCAGCCAGTCAGTCTTTCCTTTAAACAGATTAGGTCTCAATGTGTGTAGAGTGAACTACATGCAAAGCACTGGATGAAGCACTCGCTCATTATAGTCAATCCTTTGCACTGAAAACATAAAAGTAGTTTATACTACTATAAAAACTAAGCTTGGTTGTACTAGGTGGAAGTAAATTGTATTTAAATCTTTATAATCTATGTAAAAGCAAAACAACTTTCACGTCCTCTGCCTGGATACAAGGATTTATTTAACTGGATCTCAGTCCGGGATGAGATGAAGCATAGTTATCACATGTCTGGGAATACTGCGAATACTTTCCTCTGAAACAGACAAGTTTTAAAATATAAAAAAAGTCATCAAATAACAGGAAACTTGAGCAAACACATAAATGGACTAAAGAGAAGTTGTAAACTCAAGTTTGAACTTCAGTCTGGCTTGAAACTTTTAATTTTATTTAAATATGTGTGCAGATTCCTTTCTGCGGTTCAATAATGAGTTGTTTCATATGCACAGTCCAATCATGAAGGTTATGCTTAGTATTCTGCCATAAAACAACATTTTAATTAAGTTATAAGAATATCAATTTCATTCTAGTCTTTGATGCTCTGAGAAACAATCATAAGGCAACAAGAACTTCAGAAAACAATTATTAATGTCATTTAATTTTAATCACAGATCAAAGTTATGAGGAGGGGTAAAAATAAGAGGTTTCTCAGAACAGCTGAAAATCCTTTACACCTGGCTTATTAAAAATACAGTAACCTATAATTCTAACAGTGGCAATAACTCCAACAATAAAGTCTATAAAATATAGTCATTTTTGTAGCAAGCTTTTAGGGCTGCAGACCTAAAACACTTTCAACATTGCAAACAAGCTATAGGCATTATTTAGAATGCTATTAAAAATGTTGACTGATGTTACTTTATAGGATCCACAATAACTCTCTTGGGAGCTCTGCTGCACCCTAGCAGTATCTGTAGACATAATCATAGATGAGAGGGAAAAAAAAAACCCACAAAACAACAACCTTGAAGGATCTCTTGGGATTGAATGTGCAATTAAAGCTTATGCTATATCATATAATTCCTAACATATATAAATTTTTATCTAACCCTGCCCTGAGCCATTGCAAAATAATGTAATATATAGTAAAAGTGATATAGTCACCATGTTTTATCAAATATATTCTAATTTGTAAGCTGGGGACTGTGCATGTATATATAAACATAAATTAAAAACTTACAGTAGAGTTTGTAGAGGGTAACTATTGTTTATTGAAACAATAAGCCCTGTTCCTTACCATCACTGATATTAAAGCACTTTAGCTGTAGGCTTCCTATTCAAGTTTGGTTTTTATATAATTTTATATGGTTTTAATATAAAAATTTATGTCTTTGCGCATGCATCAGGATTCAAAATGGATCATTAATTGAAGCAGCCCAGAACACTCTAAACAGATTATAGCATCTTTAATTTAGTTAATCTTTCTAAATAACAGATTAAAAGTAATGCGATTTTAACAGAGGACAAATTTGGAAGAAAAATTTCAAAGACATCACAAAATATTATTTTAATCTTTAAAGTACAATGAAAACAACCCTCACATTTAGGCTATTCAAAGGGCCTGAGTTAAGCACATCATCAAACCACTTCTCTACAGATACAGATTCTGATGCTAGATACAGATTCTGATAAGTGGCCCTATAACCCAAAAGTTAGACCCTTCTACACAAAGGTTTCATACCTCAAATACAGTCTAGGCCATTAATATATATTATGCCTCATTGTCAAAAGTTCCAGTAAAGCTGAAGAGTATGATACTAGAATTTGTATCTGCTTTTCAATTAAGATGTGTCAACTTTGTGCATGACTGAAGAAAATTTTTTTGGAAGATGCAACTTACTCCAAGCTGAGACAATGTCAAATCCACTTGAATATATTTGGGCACTAAATAAACACAAGAACAAATCTCAAAAAATTATAGCCTCAAGAACATGATGGCTACTGAGAGCTTATAAACATATGTAAATAATTTAGCAAAATACTCTGGGAGTTGTCTTAGGCATTATTGTTTTAGCAGGGAAAGAAACTCTGAAAAGTATCCTGGATTTTTTGGTACTTGTTGCCCTAGGATAAAACAAAAAAACAGAGCAGAGACATACTTCTTAATCGTAGCAATGGATTAAATGTCACTTTCCTAGCCAAGTAATCAAGGATTAGAGGCTTAACTTCTGAAAGGAAGTTTTTATTGCTGGTTTTGACTATACCCACAAAATAAAGCCCCCATAAAATCCTGCCATACAATCTACTGGAGGCATATTTCCTAATGTTAAAGTAGGAGCTTGACAAGCTTCTTGTGAAAATGTAGATGACAGACATTCTGTAATAGGAAAATCTCAGTGTAAAGTTTTCTCTCTGCTCTTCCTGCTTCTCTACATACAAGTTTGTTTTGTTTCCCTAGGACTGCTTCCCAGGTGAGGAGGTGATCTCCAGGGAGCGAAAGGCAGGCCTCAGGAAGATTTTCTTACAGAGATCTTTTGCCCCAGGAAAGTCATCAGTGACATGTTTTGAGGTACATCAAGCCAGACAGTAATATTCACTCTGGAATGGCTGCAGATAAAAAGCAATCCACACGGCTTCTCTCTTTTCATTTTGATCACCTAAAAATGTTAGATGCTACTGTTGAGAGCTATCCCACCTCCTACTCGGAGGTCTTACCTACTTTGACAACAGGCAAGAGCACCTGACCTGTCTCCAGATAAGCCAGAGAGGGACAAAACCCAAACCTTCTCCCTAGACAGAGAAGCAACATCTATCAGAAACACTCCTTCCTGAGCTCCCTGAGCTTTCCTTCCTACATTTTGAAAGGGTGCAAAGCTCCTTTGTAAGAATGAGACAGATATAGGCGGGCATAGTCAGGATGCTTCCTTCTCCCTAGATCTATAATTTAATTGGAGAGTTTTCCTTCATTAGCCCAGTGGAACTCTTCTTAAAGGGCAAAAAGGCGTTTGTGAAAAGAATGTTACTCCATCCTATTGTCTGAAAGAAACTGCAACACTCTGACGGGAACCCTACAGTGAGGGTACCCACCAGCCATGGTAAGACAACCCAGACTTCTCAACTGAGAGCCTGTAGTGTGATGCAGTAGATACCATGCCTGGTCAGAGTCTGAGGGAGACTTCTCACTTATGATTTGGAAATTCTGGAGCCAAACAAAGGTTTTATTAATTACTAATGTTCTGAATTTCATCACTGCATTCTATAAATAACATATTCTATAAATAATATATTCTATAAATAAACTGAGTGAAGAGAAGAACAGAGAATTCTTATCCTGCTTTGTCAGACACCATTCATTGCTTTGAAAAAGAAAATGAAGACACAGCATCTGGAATTAATATTTGAGGTGAGATGCCAATTATTCAACTATCTTCTGCAAGCAGAGAGAGAAGATAAAAAGGTCAACTCTAAAGGAAATTAAATGGCTCCAAAGATCATATATTAAATTAGTTAGTCTGCAATGATGCCCATGCAGAAACAGATCTGTCAGAACACTAGGTGAGGAAAAGCATGAAGTAGGATAAAAAAGATACAAGAGTATAATTTGAATGCCTTAAAGTGTTGAAGCTATCCAAGCACTTAAACAGCAATCAGGACAAGAATAAGCACACATACCGAATTTGTTTCACATTTGCATTTTTATTATAAAAATAAATGAAATGTTTTTTTTCCTATTTGCACTCAAGCCTCTCAGACTTTTCCCATGCCCATACACAATTTCAGCTACACTGATGCTTTGGTCCTGCTCTTTTAACATTTGACTTCTATATTAACAGTCAATCTTTAGGCATTAAAGTTCACCATTAAAATGAGAATACTTTATGCGATGAGTGGAGAGAGAGTTTCTATCTTAGGCAGTTAAATCAGTCTCAGAATTCACCACTGACTTTGGAGAACCCAGACTCCTAATTTTAGCTTTATTAGATACCAAAGCCATGAGGACAGACATGTGTGTATTCACTTGAGGGAAACTCTGACTTCTTGGCTTCAACATCCTGAATTCCAACTGATCAGCATTGCATAAGCCTGGCCCTCAGCATCACTGGTTCCAAATGACTCTAGCATGAGTTACAGCTCCTTAAGTTTTCCTTTCCCAGATGACCATTGGAATATATAGAAATAACCCATAACTAAACAGTCCTCTGTTTACCTCTGAGGTGCATACATATGAAGATTTAAGACAACAGTATTATTTCATTAAGGTAGCAACAAGTTCACTAATTTCCTGAATGCTACTTTGAGCCTAGAAATCTGAGCCTGCTGTGGTTGCTGACACGATCTCCTCGTGTCCCCTGTGTCTCGCTGTACTATTAAGCTCTCTCTTGTGGTATCATGATGTGGCCCATTCTGAAGAAACATCACCTCATGTTTACCGGTTAAGCTACCTGGAGTTCTCCATCACGTCTTCCACATCACGGAACTACTGCTTCTAAGTTTCTGAGCGGGTTCCTTAGGTTTACCACATAATTAGGATTTGTGAATTTTGAGTCTTGTGATAATGTGAAAGTTTGTTCAAGACCCTAATTTCAATCTTTTTTCAGACTAGAGACTTGGTCAGCAATGGCAAAACAGATATCAGTCACAAACTCTTTTTTTGAACATACAACAGTGGACATAAGTGAAAAAGGCATGGATTTGACTAAATTTCTGCATAAGATGAACACAATGAACTCTGAAGGTCAAGAGAACCAGGGCACAATTAAACATGCCAAAGGCTTTAGAATCAACACAAGCACAGAAGAAAAATCTAAATCAACAGATTTTACTAAGTTGCAGGTATTACCAGTGGTAGATTGGACAGCGTCTTTTAGATTATTTTCAAATTCATAAAAAGGTCAGAAAGCATCCACATCTATGGCAGAGATTAGCCATACAGGCTGTTGCCCTCAGTGGCTCTTTGGTATCAGAACTATGGTATCTTCAGTTACATACACTTTATTTTACTGAGTGACATACCCGTGTTTTGGTGCCTTCTAAATGGCACCAGCTTCAGTTAGCACTATTATGAATAGTATGGAGTTATTCTGTCATTCTACTGAAATGAAAAAAAAAAATCTATTCCTCAGGAAACAATTGAAACAATAAACACCTGAAATACTAAAGTGCTTTCATTATTTTCATCTGTCCACTTATGCGACTACCCTTCATCACCATAATCATGGTACCTAATATCACCAGATGCTACAAGAAATGACTGGATCAGTTTCTGCATTTTAGTGATGTTGCAATCAATGAAACCTACGATTACTCTTCTGCAATACTTCAGCTATGTAGAATTGTTCCTTTTCCTTGCTTTCCAAAGAGCTTTTTTTTTTTTTTTTTTTTTACAATGGAATCCTGTTCTTATTGTCAACAAATACAAACAAAATATACACTAAAGATATCCTTAGGGGAAAAAAAAAAAAAGAAAAAAGAGAGAGAGAAGAGCTAGCTAATAAAATCCTCTGATGTGCCAAGCTAATCATCTACTCTCACATAAATCATTCTGACAAATAGAGGTGAATGACAGTATGCACGCTGAGATAATATACAAAAACATAAAAATAAAAGTTTCAATTTAAAAATTAGAATGGCAGGGTGACGTTTAGGGCGTGCGAGCTGTCTTCCACAAAAATACATTCACTGCACTTGAAAGAGAGAGCCCAAAGAGAACTATTTAAAAGCAAAGAGCATGACCTTCAAGTACAAGAGAGGGTGTCTGATGCTAGTTTAAGGAAATAATATCACACGTAGCATTTATTTAATATGACCACAAATAAAAAGGTGGAACAAAGATCTATCATTAATGAGCTTTGAGAAGTGTCTGCTACAACCAAAAAAAGAAGTGTTAGAGAAGTAAATGTAGGACTGATGCAAGATTAACTGCACAGTGTTAACTTGGGGAGCTTCAGATATAATAATCACAGAGTTTGAACTCTTCCTCTAAATTGTAGACATTTTATGATTTCTTTTCTTCCTCCTACCCAGCTCTTAAAGCAGTGCAGCCATGGCAGGCAGTTATGTGCATAACTAAATCAGATCCTGGACAAGATTCTGGGATCAAAACCTTGACTTAAGGCTCTCTTACTCCAACACATTCTTACAACATGTTTTCTTCCAGGAACTGGTTATCACTGATCTTTCTCTGGTAGAGACTGCTAGTTCCTAATTCAGCTGTGGGCTGATACTAACTTCCTCCAACAGGCCTCTACAGTTGAGCTCTTTCACACACAACTCCTGGTCAGCTGCTGGTTATTCACAGCATAAAGCCCAACTTCTTCACTGACAGCTCACGTGAGCTCTGCGCTTCTGCACTTTTGATTCACCAGTGAAGTCCAGCCTAGCAGACATAAAACAGATTCTCCTCTCTTGCACTTGTTGCACCAAAGGCAGTAGTGCGCTGAAGGACAGAGGAGACCGTAATTAGAAATGGAGTGAGGAAAATGGACAGCACAGGGCTCTGCAGGCACAGACAGACCCCTCTAACATATATGACATCTTGTACTGATGTCATATGCAGAAAGTGGATTTCTGCATAATGATATGTGCAAGGAGCAGAGATTCTGTAGAGCAGAATCATCACTGGGTTAATCCCACACAGTCCTTTCAACTTATGGGTCAATCTGTTTTATATTCTTTGCTCCCTACAAAATAAAAAATGCATCTTTTTATTTTATCTCATTTGTTCTCCACAACCATCTTTGAAAGATCAGTTTCACATGGGGCAGGTTGAGTCTGCAATAAGCAGGTGCTCTGGTGTTTTACCTATCTGCTCTTTCACCAGTAGGTAACACGGTTCTGTGATTTGGGCACATGAAGCAAGTGCTTGCAGACAAAAGCACACTGTGTATCTTAACCTTCCAGGCAAGATCGAAGGTCACATCAACACAGGAAAACTGAGGAATATTAAACAAAATTCAATCTAAATAGATGATCTCTAGAGGTCCCTTCTAACCTTAACCATTCTGTGATATCAGTCCATGCATACATACATTTCTTAAGAAATAAAATGGATGTTTTGTGAAATACAATGCATAGAGACAAGAAAGAAGGGTTATGCATCTACTGACTTAGCACAACTTAAATAAAAATGTTTAATTCAATTTTACTGCAAGTACTCCGAGGTATTTATTACTTAACAGCCATCTACTATTTCAATGTCTTCATTACACAAATAACTCCGCCTTTTTTCTTCCCCAGTTTCTGTACAACTGTACTGAAATATTGAAACAGCATTTTTATGCACACGACATACTCTCCCAGCAGGTTTTTCTACCCCTCTGCTGGTCAAGATGCTCCAAAATTTTCCATTCAGTAAATACCCTCCATTTTTAATCTTGCCCCAAGAGTGATATTGCGTATCTGCATTTAACTACATCTGACAGTTATTAGCCTGACTACTTAACTGATCAAAGTTCTTTTGCACAATATGTGACTGCACTGTTCCTCCCAATTTGGCATAATCTGCAAAGTTGGAAGCCTTCCTTTCAATACCACAATCTAAACATCATCTAAAAGCAATTATAAGCTTTCACGGTGCCAGCTCCCCCCCAAAATTCTTAAAGGAATGTATGCATACTGCTTTTCTTCTTCTAAGTTCTTTTTAAAATTTCATGCACTTTTTAATGTTTTCCTCTTTTAACTATTAATAAAACATATGGAATCGGTTCCAATATTAAGCAAACAAGCCTCAAAAGTGCTCCACGCCAGCTCAGTTTAAGCAACTAACTTCAATGCATATAGTTCCTTGGACTCCAGCAGAGCTAATGTCAAGTTTGCAAATACACACATGCTAAACCATCTTGTGAGATCAGACACTTAAAAACCACTGGTCTTTACTAAAGTAGAGATGGATCTATTGCCTGTCTTCAGTGAGAAACAAGAGAAAAAACAGCATTACAGTGAAGCAGATTATTCTGTTTACACATATGCAAGTCTGTGAAAAAGCATTGTGAACATTTATTAAAGTAAATGAACATATAAGACTAGATATTTTAAGCATGAAGTCTGAATCTGGAAAACTGACTCCTTTTAAGAGTGAATTTAACTTTCAGAAATACTAAGCCTCAGTTCTCTGTCTTTTTTTTTTTTTCTCTTCTAAATACACCATTTAGTAACACAAAACTGAGAGCATCCAAAGTCATCTCTGGCCATCTCTCAGATCCCATAAACTCTTTCCAAAAGCCCCTTGTCCTGTACTGGTTAAAAACGTTGCTGGACAATCCAAATCACTACGTTTACTTTCCAAGGCAGCTCCTTAAATGTTCCTTCCTAAATGGACAGCTTTACCTCCATCTATATACTTCCCAGGTCTTTTCCCCAAACAGCATATCGCTTGATTCTCACCTCTCCTGCTGCAACCCGATTTGCCAAAGGGAGCTCCCAAGAAACACATACGCTACTAGCTTGTCTCTCTGATTCTGTTGGCACGTATTAGTGGAGAACTCTCCTTGCTTTTTTGGTAATGATGATGTGCCATCTTCTCCAGCTGTCAGAGACTGCCATTCACGAGCCTGTGGAAAACCCAGAACAAGTGCATGTTTGCCTGGAGGAATCTCTAGGTATGCTTTATATCTTCCAACAGAGGAAAACAGGAAAGCATTGCCCATTCAGTTGAATGTACTTGCCTTTGCATTGACTAATTACCTAACCCAAAATCAAGACTGAGGGTGACTCTAAAGCACCTGCCCCTAAAGGCAGCAGGAGTGAAAGCCCAATCCCCACCCACAGGAAAGGAATATGTTACTACTGCTGCATTCTCCATCTCATTAATATCTAAATAAATGAGAGTAAAACATTTTCAGAGAAAAGCCTCCCCTCCCTGCCAAACAGCACCATAGAATACTTTAGGTACTAGTAACTTTGACAGTCTCCTGGAAGGGAGAAAATGTAGATTCAAAAACATAAGAGGACCCAGCTCTCATCTTGAGGGAGGGCTGTGCTCACATATGCTGCACTACACCGAGTGATGGGCTCACTGTAGCAGCCAACAGATACTACATGGAAGTGAATGGCAATATACTGAATAGTCCTGCGGGAATTAAAAAAGAAGAGCGACAGCCAAAAGATACAGAGCTATATCTTTTGGCAACCAGTTACATTCAAAATTATCTTAAGATGTGACAAGAATGTCCCAAATCCAAATTTCATTTACATCTAAAGCTGGCCAGCCAGTGATTTGTTCACTGAGAAAATGAATGCTACACTATAGTTTCTGCTACATAAGAATGAAAAAAAAGTTTTCAATGACAAATGGAAAAAGATACTCAGTGCAACATATACACAAAGCATCATGAGATAAAGCCCTCATTCTGTCCAATTTCCTGCCAGCCACACAGCAGCACCTATGAGCATCCTCAGCACTGATTTATCCATTTTGTCAGAATGCTGGTGAACAGGTAGAGTTTTGACAAACTGATCATACATCTGATTAAAAAAAGATTTCGGGAGAAAATTCTACCTCAAGCAGCACTAATCAAAACATGCAGCTCAACAGGGTTTGAGGTTTCATTTTAGAACTCATAAAACCAGATCTCGGAGATTGAAAGATGGTGAAGAATGACAAGCAGAGAGCAGAAGCAGAACTGAAGAGCAAGTGTGTGGGGGGGACAAACAAAAAAAGAAACAAAAAGAGAGAGAAGACAGAAAAAAAACTAGCATACATAAGTGTCAAGTGAACCACAGACTTAAGGGAGAAAAAATGGAGAAGTAGACTGCATGAAAGGAAATCTGCAGCTGTATATAAAGCAGGCTTTGCATACTCTTAACAATAAATAGGAAATAGATAAATGAACAAGAAATCCAAGCTTCACAGAAATGTTAAATATGTATCTTAAAAATATATATGATTAAATTACATGGAATGTTCCTTCCTCCTCAACACAGAATAAATCATCATCTGAAAAACAGTGGCATTATAAATTTTTAGCATTATAGATTAAGGTGAGGAACAAAAGCCTCACACACAGTTTTCACAGGGTACAAACCTCTTGTGAAATTCTGCAGGCAGAGTAATGTGGGATATAGCACAACCTAAAAGTTTCCTACAGCCCTTCCCATCTCACTCAGCCTTCTTACATGCATTTCTGTGACATTACATAGAAAGGGACCAATTTATAAAACTTCAAATGAGGTAAAATATTTACCTTATGACCTTACAAATTAGACTGCAATATGTCACTTTTCAGAAGCATCCCAACTGATATTCTTTACACACATTAAACAGGAACTCATTAAAGCTAAGCAGTATTTTTACTCAACAGCAAAATTAGAGTTAGACATTCAGAGGTCAAGATGAAGATGTTCTGTACTTGGATACCTGTTAACTGGAACACAGAATTCTTGTTCTGGAGAATTTTGAAGTTTCACCAGTATAAGAAATAATTCCACCTAAGAATGAAGCTTCTTAACATCGACATTTGTGACAAAATTTCAAGGAGGGGGGAGAGGTTTTCCCCAAGCTCTTTGTTAAAATGAAAAATAAAATTTGCATTAAGTGAAACGAGCTCCCCTAGCTATGCAGATTTCCTGCCGCCAGCACAGTAAACCCTGGAGAAGCACAACCTGGAAAGCTGACAGCTCTGCCTTACCACTGGGATTCTTGGGATCCATCTCTGTAGTTCTCCTTAAAGGGGGTTAGGAGTAGGAAACACCAAATTTCTATTAGACAGACTTAATACACCCTCATGAAATAGCAAGATGAAGAAGTGGTTTAACAGCACCATTCCTTCCAAAAGCTGCTGACCACCTCTACACTGAGACCTAAAAATCCTTCATTCCTCATGTGAGCACACTGAGAAGCACCTAAAGTCAACCTTGCCTGAATTACACACTGCAGTAGATTTAAACCACTGTGCATGGGGTGTGTTATTCTGCACAGACTCGTTCTGAGCAGCTCCCATTCAATCACTACAAAACCAAGACCAACTCCAAACTTCTCCCAAGGCTTGTTATACAATAGCTCATTCTGTGTGCTTTGGCTTCTCCATCAATTTAAGAAATGAAATTATACTAAGATTATAAAAATAAGCATTATTATACTTTTATTCTCCCCATTAAGATCCACAAATGAAAAAAATTTAAAGAGATATCCCTTGTTACTATTAACTATGCACAATGAGTGTATTCCATAGACACAGGACTAATGCTAAGGCACACACTAAGGTACACACTAAACACTAAAGTACACACAGTAAGCTACAAGCACTGATAAGTGGTATTTTCAGAGTCATGATTTTTTAAAGTTGTTCTATAACCCTAACACACTTGTTTTTACAAACTTTTCAGTAAGGAATCTTGTATAAATATGAGCCAAATTATCTCCACCAGAATAAATAATTGCAATTTAAGACCTAGATAAATATCTCCTTCCACACATATTTCTCTTTCATAAATGAGAATATCTCAATATCCTAAGATCATAAAAAGACAACAACAGCAGAGCAACCCTTATTTTTTAATCTACACTGAAAAATAATATGATGAGCTTCCAGAGGAATAACATAGCACATTTTTTTTTATTCTAGATTGTCCAAAAAGTTAATTGCCCTAAATAGTATATATGATATCTGATTTTTTAAAAAGGTATGCACTGAATATTAGGGATTTTACAGAGAGAAAAAAAAAAAAGAAAAAGCTTTAACTGCATTTCTTCCTAGTGCAAGCCAGCACAAATTCAAATCTCTCCCAATGGGCAATATAAAGCCATGTTCGATGCTTCTGCATTCCTACTGGCTTCCATTTGATTAAAGGAAACTGCTTCATTACAGGAGCAAAGTAGAGTGATTCTTTAGAGTATTGAAGCACAATTTTCTGTGTACATGACCATGGAAGGATTCAAAAGAAAGGAGATGCAGTACTCTCCTGGTTAACTTTGAGGGACTGGTGACTTTGAGGACAAGTTTTTAGCCAAGATTTGTATTAATTCAGTTTTCTAAAACTACATATGTAATTATCCTAACACTCTTCTCAATATTTAATTTTGAAATTTCTTTTTTCCATCACTGGCACTGTTTGTAAAACCATGATACAATAAATGTATTAAACTTCTGTAATTCTGTAGAGAGGTTGAATAAAAAAGGCTGAAAACAATAAAAGCATTCAGCTCTCTAACCTGTTAAACAGGCGCAATCTCCTGGGTTTCTTGCAGTGTGCAGACCTGGATCTCAAAGTAAAATCCAGAAACTTGGAGCTAATATAAGAATGCAGTAGAGTATGAAAATAACAAGCCTTTTCTTTTTCTTCATTCTCCAGTGCACATGTCAGATTTTGAACTTAGAAACTCCTAGAAGCACACAAGAGTCTATGCATTGTAGGGATATTTCACTGACCCACTATGCAAGGGGAAAGATACATTATAGGCAGAAAGCCAGGGATGCATTGGTTAACAAAACTGTTACCACAGAAGGTTCAACATTTAATAATACAGAAAAAAGCCATAAAATGGAATTCTGTAAATTTAATTTTAAAAATTATTTAGATTTAATAAATAAACTTTCTAACTATATTAATCTATATGTATACAGAATAAGCTATGCGGAGTAGTTGAGCCAGTGATATAAGGGAAGCAGAGTCAGAGCTTGTTGAGACTGACATAAACTAATGTTTGGGGATTAGGTCTGAAAGATGTCCGTAACTGTTGTGACCTAGAAAAAAAATCTTCTAAACGCATATTTTCAACAACCAAAGCATTATACTGAATCTAAGGAATCTATCACTAGAAAGTGTCAGAACTGACAATTGCAAATGATTTTCTGTCTTAAATCTGACAGTACTTTCCTTTGTAAATTGTACAATGGGAATCACAGTGGTCTCAGAATTAATCTGTGACATGTCTGGAAGATGCTTGATAATCTAGCTGTTACCAGACATAAACTTTTTTTAAAAAAACAGAAACTATCTACATTTTCTCAAGTTTGAAGGTTACAAGATAAAATAGTTTATTACAATATCTGCATGTGGCTTATTTTTAAAAAATAGGTTATCTCTAAATAAATTCTAAAATTCCGGTCAAAATTCAGGTTTTTATACTTTGGTGACATACCATAACTCTCGAAGGTTGACCACCTCTTATTTCATAAGCATAGAAAGGCACAGGACAGCTTGGTTGAGTAAATGGCATTTTTATGCTTGACTTTAAGCCAGGGAAATAGATGACAGTTTCCTTCTTCTTAATCATGCTTTTGAAGTAAAGCTGTAGACCTTTTCCTTCCAGAGATAATCCTCAAGCTGATCACTGTCGACTGATTGCTGGAGGGAAGGAGGTTTGTCAACTGAGGAGGGTTGAGACAGAAGAGACAAGCTCCCTCTTCCCACATGTGACCACCTTTCCACCAAAATAGAAGTTAAATCTAAACAATAAACAAAATATTGTTCATAAACTAAAGATCTATTCTGTATAAATAGAAAATCCTTAAAAATTCATTCAGAATAGTAGTCAATGTACTAATTGAGGAAAAATGACATCTGAGTAGACTCCATTATCACAGAAACATGATGTTAGAATTCAAGCTTTCATATGAAACCTTGTAACTTTGTTCCTTAAAAAAATAAGAGTAAGAGATGAATTTTACAGCTATTTACCATTACATCAATGGTGAAGCTCATTAATATCCATAAAGTGTTTTGCACACAGGAAACAGCCTATAAATGCTAAGTTTTAAAGGCCAGAAGTAGCCCAGTTCCTCTCTATCCAGAAAATAAAAAGCACTGTTCCGAGTTCCAATTATTTTACATTTTATTCACTCACATCCAAAAATATTGTGTCCCTACTCACTGCTATTTTGCCATTTACCGAGAAAAATCTCTCTCCCCTCTCACTTGCTTTTGGGCCATGAAATTTTGGAACTATCAAATGACAATATCAGCCACAGATGCTACATGCTTTACGGATACCAACTTGGATCCCATTGCAAACACTCAGTGTTAGCCAAGAGCCATTCCTCTCCAAATTCTGGGAACATCGTGAGATGCCTCAGTATCAAACAAAATCAAAGTATCAAAGTATCAAAGCAAAATTCTTCCGTTTTTCTAATGGAATTCCTATAGGTTGTGAATTCAGAACCCGAGACTAGATGGTTTCTTGAAATCAAGGTCAAGATATTCAGCCAAGAGTACACTTAGCTCGTCACCATGTCTCTAGGACATTGTATCTTCATTTCAAGGGAGGTGAGAGGGGAAGAAAATTAGCAGTATTTTAAGTTTTCTCTACCCTTGGGTAAATGGAAAGCTTTCATTTGGTGAAAATATTCCTTTTCCTCATTTGTCTATGTGCACACAGAAAGAAAATGCAGCTTTATAGCTAAAAGCGGATACACTAGTGACTTAACAAGCAAACTGAAAACTCTATTCAGGGAGTATTGAAGTAATTTTCCTGAAGTAAAACAGCTTGATGTTAGCCCAAGCTTAAACTGTGCACTGAGCATCACCCAGCAGTCTTCTTAAAACTTTCACTTACAATAAGGGGTAGTCCAATACCTCTTTTGTCCTCTGCTGCTGGCAAAGCAGTTGCATAGGGCGAAGCAAGTAGAAATATGGAACACTGGTGCTGTTGTTTTCCAGTTTTTGTCATTACCTTCAGCAAACGTATTTATAAAGCCCTTGTAGTGTTCCAACATGCAAGTGGCAATTGGTTCAGCTGAATGACTCTGGGGCCAAAACTGCTTAACATCTTCATTAATGACCTAGATGATGGAACACACTGCAAGTCCGCAGGCCGTACAAAACTGGGAAAGAGCTGACTCACCAGATGGTTGTGCTGCCGTACAGAGAGGGACCTCAGCAAGCTGGAGAAATGGGCTGACAGGAATCTCACGAAGTTCAAAAAAAGAAAATGTGAAGCTGGGGAGGAACAACCCCATGCAGCAGTAAATGGGTAGGGACCAACCAGCCAGAAAGCAGTTTACTGAAAAGGGCATGTGATCTTTCCTTACACAAGTAAAGGAAAACCAGTACTATTTAGTATGATAATCAAAGGATCTTATCCTGAATTTTCAATGTTACCCTCACATAATGTTTTCTTATATACAACCTAAAATTTTAATAGTAATATTACACCATCATAATTCCCCAGAGATCTTGTTATAACTTCAGAATTATGCAAAAACAACACTGCCAAAATGCTTTAAAAAAAAAAAAAGTTGTGATGTCAAAATGAAGAAAAAAATTGTGAATTTGAAGAGAGTAATCTGTACATTTATAATTAGTAAAACTAAACTTCTTAATACGCACAAAATGGAAATAGCTTTTTGAGTCTCCAGACAGATGTGCAGTCCTGCAGCAGTCTCATTGTAAGATTCCAGTCTGGCCCTCAGGTCCCATTTAGAGTTTGGTGGACAGCAGGTGGACTGACAAAGCTCTGGTAATTGTCCCCTAATTTACAGATGCCACTAGAAATAAGGACCAGATTAAAAACAGGAATCTGCTTTCCACAGACAAGATCGATCTACAGAAGTAAGAAAGAAAATCAGAGGATAATACTATGCATTTTAGCAGTAACCAGAATCTAAGAAAATGAAGGGAATCTTTAGTTTCAAAGAAAAAAAAAATGTGTGTGTAATATTTAGAAAAGGTCTTCAAATCCCTACAAGCAATAAGGCACAATTGTCTTTTGTAGATCTGCAGGAACTGGTTGTCTTCACAAAGCGATACCTAGAGAACTACAGTAACTTTAGGTCTTTCCAACCACTTTACCAGTTGCAAACATAGGCTAATCTGTTGTTTAAGAGTATAACTTAAAATTTTAAACTATACAATCACAGTTACTACTTTCTCCTTCTATAGCAGATTTTTGCTGGTAACTCAACCACCTCATTTTCAAGGGTTGCCCATCATAAGAATCACATTATTTTCCTCCCACTTCCCCTTGTCTTCTAGTTAAGTCTCCTTGAACGTCTACTTGAGCAGAAGAGCTCTTAGGACAGTAATTGTGAGGGGTTAATTTGAACTGATTTCACTTCACATCTTCGTTTCTCGGCATAAAAATAGAGGTGTTTTGACAAAATCTAAATTCGAGAGGTACTCTTGACATGGTGGGTCTCTGACTATATACAGAAGAAACTGGAGGAACTTTGGAACTGGCAGATTGTAAATGGGAAAGGATTTAGTAACTCTCATACTTGAGGATTACAAACAGCATAACTTCTGCTATTACACGATGTATTATTTGCCAATATCAAGAAAGGAGAAATCGCACTCGTGTCTAGCTGACTGCAAGATGACAAAGCCAACCTGATATACCTGTGAAACTATCCTGATCTTCAGCAATGTCTTACAAAGTGCTTTCAGCAGAACACGTGAAGCATTAGCATTGTTATTCAAGACTTTAAGGAAGCACTTCACCAACAAGGTATTCAAACCAGGTAAGCCACACTCTGAGTACAGGAGTACCATGTTACTAGGCTCTGCATCTTCCCACTTATTCTACTCTAGGGGAAAGATTTAAAAGTGCTTGCCTTGTTCAGTCCAGCACAGGAGAGCTGAGGAAGGCCCCTGATCACTGTTTATTGAAAGGTATACACCAAGGAAGGAGTTCTCTTTAAGCACATTACCAAGACATGAAAATTGGGAATCAACTAGTATTAAGGTAGATTGTGTTTATGACAGGGATTAGACAACATGTTTGCCTAACCTGGGAAAGCCTCTTCTTCGGGCTTATGTTAAAATTACTAGAACTGCTCCCTAACCTGTTCCCTCCCACCCCATTTTTTTAAAATTTCCACTGAAGTTCAGCTGGGGCTGTAAGAGGTCTACAATTAACCTCTGAACAAAAGAGTCTTAAGACTTAACCTGCTACCTCCACTAGCTTACATGTTTTTGTAGAATATTTCACTAAAGCAAATGATGTGAAACTCCCCTTGAGATCAAAGGATTTAATCAGCAACTAAACATAGTGTATTGCAAACATACCCAAATAATATTGCCTCTTTAGCTCTTTGTTAAATATTTGTCATCCTTGCCAGTTTAAAAGATTCCTGCTTACTATAAACAGCCAAAAAAGGGATTGGATTGTATTCTGTGCACACAGGCCTAAGATGCTGGCATTAGCCTTTCTTTATTGCTGACACAGTTTGAAAACTTCACACAAGCCTCTCTTAAGACATACAGCTATGCTCGCCTCCCCCCATCTAACATGTTACTTTCATGCTAATTCATCAAAAAGGCTGCTCAAATTTTTTCTCATACTAAGTGCCAAAGAGCAACATGCAACTCAAGAAGAGCTGAAATAGAGGATATTCACATGACTACAAATATGGACCAGGCATCATATAGTAATTTTATATATCACTAACAGCATACTAAGCAATGTGGCAGCCCAGTAACTCAGCTCCATTCAGCTTCTTGAGAAGCTCCGTCCATGAAGAGACACCAAGCGCTCTAACTTCATGTCTTGGAAAATGCAGTCAGTTTGCTGCGGAAGTTGAAAAGGCAGGTGGGTCTGTTACCCACTGAAGTCACCAAGACCAGGATCCCCATTCTGTCACTATTGTAGGTACAGTAAAATACAGTATACTGTATATATGTTTCCCCACATCCTTCTGGCTGACTAGTGATTTTTTTTATTATTATTTTAGAATGGAAAAAAAGTAAATAGATTTCCAAGACAACTTGAGCCACACTTTGGCAGTTAAACATGTATTTCACCTCCAGTGTACACAGGAATGAAAACTCTGGCAGTGGCAGAAGTTGCTCCTAACCCCTTCCACACTGTGTGAGATCTCCTCAGCCAGGGCTGAGGCCAGAGCAAGGCCAGGAGAACAGAAAAAGAGTCTCGGTTACAGTGCTACCTCGCACCAAGACTTATTGGCCACCACTCGGTGCACTCTGGCCACCTTGGGCTTTGCTGTTCATGAGGGCATTTCCACTTAGAACTTGCAGAGAAGAAAATAAATTGTTTTCCTGTTCTAAGTCAAAGACAAAGCTAATGAAAGTCAACCTTTACTGGCTGTCATTTGAGCTCTACTTTCTCTTTTTCTGCAATAAACTACATCTTCAACAATATCTTTGTTAATTGATTGCTTATAGATTAGCAGGGTCTTCACCTTAAATGTTATAAACTGCTGTTTCCAAAGTAGGCGTATTTAGTGGTTAGACTATAGCTTAACTGTTCAGTTTTTTCTTACTTGGTAGGTTTCTGGATCTTTAATATCACTAGTACAACCCTCTTCTGCTACACACACTTTTACAATATACCTGCAACTTCTGAAACTTAAAAATCACTCCTGAAGAGCACAACCCTCCTTAATTCCCTCCTTCAAATTACATGCCAATGCAGTCTTAAACTACAACACATTACATTTACCATTTGATCAGAAAGCAGTACTTTTAAATATAGTGGGAACAACAAAGCTTAATATTTGCCATTTACAGTATTACTGAAAACACAACAGGCTACTAATGCAATTAACCAGGTGTAAATTAGTCCAGTCTGAAGGCACAAAATCTGTCTAGCTTTCCCAGCAACAGAACTAGTCAAATATAGGAAAATTAACTGATGTCATTAAAGTAAGATTCAATTATTAATAATTTCTACAACAGGACACCAACCTCTTATCAGTATAAAATAAAATAAAATAAAATAAAATAAAATAAAATAAGGGGGAAACACTAGCCACAGGAACAAGCATCCCTCAAAAAATCACCCAGGTGAAGAATAAATCTCCCTCTTTCTGCTCACATAACTGGTGAGTACCAAGAACTACTGAAGTGTTGTCCCTGAAGCAGTGAGCACAAACCTCTGAAGCAGCTCATTGCATTTGTGAAGGTTTATTCAAATGATGGATATAGTCAATAGGAGCATCAGAGAGATTTTGTTATTATTAAGAAAGTCAACTTTTGTTAAAAAAAAAAAAAAAAGTTGCAGTCTTTCCACTCCGAGTTTTTTCCATCTTGCATAGAGGAGAACGTGATTTTGTACTGACCGAATATGCAAGATAAAATTTAACAGCTTCGTTATTCTCGCTTTTTTTCCCACCTCCTTCCCCGCGGTGCAGCAAACACCAGGACATCCATGAACATATCGCACCATTCCCACACTAACCGGCACCCACTTCCAACTCTGCAGGAGACGCCGGGCTACGCCGTGCAAAGCCCCATGCCGCGCTCCCGAAGTACCTCCTATTGAATCAGCAGAGGGAAACGAATCTCCCCTTCGGAATCACAACGAGCAGCCGCCGATGAGCTGCGGGGCACCGCGGCGCTCCGCACCCGACCCGCGCTTCTCCCGGCGGGGCGCAGAGCTCCCGCGTGCGGCGCATCCCCCGGCGCAGGCAGCGGCCAGCCCCGCGCCCAGCCCCGCGCTCAGCCCCGCGCCCAGCAGGTGCGAGCGGAGCGGGGCAGGGGGGAGGATTTTTCCTCCCTTCAGAGATAATTTCCTCGCGTGCAAATTAACGAGCAGCTCCGCGCGGGGAACCGCCGGGCGGGCGATCTCCCAGGCGCGGGCGGACCCCGCAGCACGGACGCCCCCCTGCCCTCCCCGGCTGCTCTCACCTCCTCCGGCGCCATGGAGAGCGGCGCGGGCTCCGCAGCGGAGGAGCCGGGCGCTCTCGCTGCCCTCAGCCGCCCGCGCTGCGCCTCGAGCCGGCGGCAGAGCCCGCGCGGCACCAGCGCGCCGCCAGCGGCCGCATCGCGGCTGGGCGGGCAGCGCCGCGGGCCGCGGGGAGGAGGCGGCGCGCGGCGCGGAGCGGAGCGGAGCGTCCCGCAGCGCGACCCGCGCCGCACGGCGCCGCCGCGGGCGGGCCGAGGGGAGGGGGCGGCCGGGGAGGCCGCGCCGGGGCCCGGGCGCTCGCAGGCGGGGAGGAGCCTGGGCAGGTGGCGGCGCCCCCTCCCCGCCCGCGTTCCCCTCCCCGTGCCCGTGCGCGGCCCCGCGCGGGGAACCGTTAGGGCCCACGGGCGCCGGCGCGAGCCCGAGAGCCTCGAGGGAGGGCGGGAAGGGGCAGGAGGAGACGCGGCTCCCCTGAGCCCCGGGGCGGTAGCCGTGGCAAACAGTAACCGTGACAGGCTGCCGTCACGGGGGACACAGGAGTCCTCGGTGTCCAGCTTACCGCAGCCTTGGCCGTGGAGGAGCTCCCCAACCTGGCTGCTCCCCAACACCAGCGGACAGGAGCAAGCCCCAACAGCGTGACCATCCCTGAGGGCAGCGCGAGTGCCTGGTGCCCGTCTGCCTCCGGTCACACTGCCCAGGCAGGGCCGGACCCCACGGCAGTGGTAAAAACGCTGGACCGGTGCTTGAGCCGGGCTCCCCGGTGAGCACCGCGGGGGTGGCCCTGATCTTCCCCAGTCCCTGCTCTTGGCCGGGGCTTTCCCATGTCACTGCTGCCTTCTTCAAGTTCCGCTCATCTAAGCTTCAAAGGCCACTGCTCAGCGCATGCTGAACATCAGTTTTCTTCCTTATCAGAAACTACAGCGGGGAGAAGCAACCACAAAAATATTTTAAGAGTTCCAGGACAACTCTTAAGCAAGGGCCAACCGCACAAAAACTATGGGTTTGAGCTAGAAGCTCTTTGCATTTCTCTGCCTTTATTTGCCTTCCAAATAGAGGCAGAAGTCATGAAAGCCCAGGATCATTATCCACTACTTATTAACAGATGTACTTCATCTTTTCTTGGTCTGCAACACTGAGCAAGAGATGCTTCTACAGCATCCTATTTGTCAGGTAGCTCCTGTGTTTGGTAACAAAATTTGTGGAGCGCAGATGACATCACCTATTTATCACCTCTCACCTCATCTATAAAGGCAGGTTGGATGAGCTCGAAGCATCTTCGTTCTTCAAGGGACTGTATTTGAATAGAATATTATCAAAGTTTAGCAATTCTGTACTGATCATATGCCAGGAACAGGAATTTCTCCTGTCACCTCTTGTAGGTTTTTGATTAGCACAGAAGCAAAGAATTTGCAGCCTGACACAGCCATGCATAGAGATTCCTGAGTATCAAACAGCATTCGTAAGCTGTACATAGAGAGACTCCCTACATTGTCAGAAGCCCTTAGTTAATCACAGTCAAATGAGGATAGCTCTGTGTACAGTGAAAGGAGAAGAAGAAAATAGGAAGAAAATGTAGAGCTGCTTTGTGGGAAGTTCTCATTTGCGTGACACGTTATTGTTATTTTTTCTTTCCCATTATGCTGGATTTCATGTTACTTATATACAAAAGAGTAATTACTTGCAGCTCCACAGCTGAGGTTGCATTGTGATTTGCACTTAGAGCAGGACTAAAATCCTCATGTTTCCTACTTCAATGACTGCATTTAGAGTACACATTTAGCACTATAACACTTGAATACTACAACTATTTTTTTTAATAGTAATATTTATTTACCTTCTGCAGAGGAAAAATTGCTGTCTATTCCTAACATTTCACATTTTCTTCATATTTGTGAGTTCTCCTGGCATCAACTCTGGGGTTTCCTATGTATTTCAAGCCATTCTCACTGTAGGATAAGACCATAGGTAAAACTAATGTTAAACTTTTAAAATTAAGCATATAAAATTTTATCCCATTATTTTTCACAACCTAATTACATTTGACAAGACTTGTCAGAAACAGTTAATTCTCGTTTTGCTTTTAAAAGCTACTAACTTATGTCCTGGGTTAATATTCTGATGAAATAAACTTTTCTTTTAATTCTGGTGTCTGCTTTTCATGTGAATTCAATTTTCATCATTGTTTTCTGATTGCTCCTAGGTATAGCTACTGTATTTCTTCACTGCATTTACTATTGATGTTCCAGCATAATTTTGTAATATTAGATGGAACTGTTCTACTTTTCTATCTAACTTTATTGGAAAAAATATTTTTCACAGAATCCAAAGTTTCATGGGTACATCAGTTCTAACATGAAAAAGATGAAAAAATATGGGACTTGTGTAAAACCACTCAGTCACGAATCCAGATTTCTATCTTTTCATCAAACTGCATCATCTAGTATCTTCTGTAATCCTGTGGTTCATTTTAAAATCAGTTTGTTTGTTCTCCAGCCTTCTGAAGCATCATTATTCTAACGTATTAAAAATGGTCTTACTTGCTTCCCTCTCAATAGTGTAATTAAATGATATTACTATTTCTCTTCTGTTCAACTTCTGATGTGTTTGTTTATGCACAATAATCAGTTTTCATTTAATTGAAGCAGGTCCTCTTCATTTTTTTTCCCATAAAACAAGTTCTCTATTTCCCTAAAGACTTCTGTGACCTATAAAATTAGTTTATCTTAATCGCTGATGGACAGAGTTTTACATGGCATTTTAGTAAGCTCCCATTCCTAGCCTAAATAATGGCATTAATAGTCTCTCTTCTCTATTAAACCAGTTTGATACAGCATAGGATACTAAGCTAACATAGCATACTGTGGCTAATTCAGGAAGAGAAAGGGCCTGTATCTCACCTGTTTCTTGTGAGGAATTCCATTCTTGTATGGAATTTCTCCATGTTCGTTATCACAGTACTCAGATACACGGGCAATTAGACTTACAAGTCATCTCATGACCTTCTGTGTAGTTATGTACCTGTAAAAGTATTCAAACCTTCAAAGTTAGGATTTGTTCTATTAACTTTTATTAAGGTGTAACTTTGTAATTTTAGTAAATGATCAACATCTTTCCTGATCTCTTATTGGCATGATAAACTGGTCAAATCTATTACATCTGGATGACCATTCAAAAACCGCAATATTTGAATTTATCTGGACCCACGTTCAGCGGATATTTTTCGAGTCATATGTGTGTTAACACTATGGGTTACTTCAAGCTTCAGTGCTGTCATATCTAGACTGATTCTCAATGTATCTCTGCCAAAGACTTTAGATGAAGCCTTGATCCCATAAACTCAAATTCTGCTATAATCTTCAGCAGGGCTAGGATTTCACTCTCAGTTTTCTCTGAGGATTCACTATATTTGACATGAAATTCCTAATTGCAGTTGTTTACATAAAAAGAGAAGCATTAGAGGTTTTCTAGATTTTTTTTTTTTCCCTAGAAGATGATTTATATTGAAGAAAGAGTGTTTTATGATAGGGTCAGCTTTGATTTTGTAAAATAAAAGGAAATGATAACAGTACAGCTATGTGAAATACCTATGGTCTAAAGGCTATATGAGATTTACTTGATTCAAGACTTAAAGTTTGGTAACTGTTATTCATTCACTAAAGTTCATGAAGTTGACCTGATTTATGGTTAATTCTGGCCACTACACAGAAACTCTGTTTTCAAATGATTTGTTGTTTGAGTATTTGTTTCATTCAGAAGAACCAATTAAAACTCGAGGTATGAAGGGTGTCTTTTGGCTTGATTTTCAATTAATTTCATAAGTGGAATAAGCATCTGACAAAAGCAAGGGCCAAATCTATCTTTCCATACTGAAGTCACTAGAGTTCGTTAGGGTGAATTTGATACAACATCTCCTTGTTCTCCAAAGACGTTTTCTCTGCAGCTTCATAACAAAGTGAGATTATCTACATAAATGTGCGTTTCAATTTGCATAAAACTTGCAGAAGCTTTATCATATGAAACCTCAGGGCTTGACATCTGCAGCATCTGGTATTCATACAGAACTAACCTTTGAAAGATTCCAGAGAAGTGTGTCTTCTCTCATGTTTATTTAGTAATTGTATATTATAATTTAATTATCATGAAATGACTTTTGCTCACTGAAGTCATAGAGACTTACAAAATCTTATTAATATTAAAATGACAAACACAAGTTATTGATACTGCATCAGTGGTGTTCAAAGATGACTGGAATTTCTTTGAAAAAAAATGGGGTGTTTCTATCACTCCTGAACAATTGATGAGGATGTTCCAAAAAGTGTAGATCATTTTTGAAGCTGAAGCACTTTGCCATATATTCTTTTTGTTATTTTAAAAATTGCCCTCAATTTTAAATACACTCACTCATATGACCATTGCACTGGTTCATGTGCATTCATGACCATTGAATTGGATCACCAAGAGCTGGTGAGGTGAGGAGAGAAAACAGATCAAGTGGGAAGGGTGAATGACCAGTCTCAGGAAAGAGGAGGATGATTCAAAAGATGACGTTACTCCAAACTGCTGGTCCTGTTGAGCTCTACTTTCTGCAGACTTAGGGCTTACTGCAACTAAAAGTACAATTAAGATGCTTTTACAGTTCCTTCATACCAAAAAGCAGTATTGAATCATCTATACCCAGCCCAGCTAACCTGCACATGTGGTGAGCACATACAGTCCCCTGGAACTGTGCAGTTACCAAAGAGTAAAGGGTGTTGCAGCCGTGTCCTTCCTCAACCTTGATACATTCCCTGGGACCTGGAGAACAAACACAAGCCAGCCATCAGAGAAAACACACTGCACTACTGAAGCCCTTACTGTTTTGCTGGAGACCTGGCCTTGAAGACTCAGCTGAAGCGGACTTTATGATGCTGTAAAACTTTAGGTCAGGTAAACGTCATTGCAATGCTTGGGTATAGCTGTCCCTCTTCATTCCAGACAGCTGTGAGAAGTTATGCTTTGCAGAAGAATGGCCGTAGTCTCTAAACCCCAAACACAATTACAGGTCTCTGTACAAAACAAAAACTTGAAAGAACCAGCTCAGAATGTGAAAGAAGTGGGTGGAGTGATTTTGGCGTTTCAAGTAGGAAATAACTACAAGTGAGAAAAATACTGGCTTTGCATGTAGGACACACATAAACATGCAGACATAGCCAACAGGCAGGAGGAGCTAATATCAAAGTTCTGCCAAAATGGGGTAGAGTTACCTAAGAGAAAACTGAGATAATGGGTTTTAGACTGCTAGTGCAAACTGGCAAGGCTTGGAGCTGTAAGAAAATAGCCTTTCTCCATATGTGGCATTCCTGCTATGCTCGAGGAAACAGGATTTTGTATGCTGCTTGCTATAAAGGGGACTGCACTGAAGAAAGCTCAATTTTTCCTCCTAGTGGGAATAATCTACACACCCCTAAACTCAGACTAGCCACTGGGCACAATAACAAAGTTGTGTGACATAGTGATAAATCTCAGTTATAAATATCCATACTGCTATAAATTGGCTTAAGAAATTTCAAACCCTCATTTTCAAAGAGATTTGTTTTTCTTTAAAGGTGTCCATAAGAATTACACTTTGGGAGTAGAAACAGTGCTATGCTCAGCTCAGCCAGATACTCCAAAAAACAGGAAGAATAATTCCTATACAGGACACAAAGTTTTCAATTCCTAATTTTTAAGTGAAGGATTTGGGTGTCTCTACGCACCCTAGCTAATATACTTGCCTCCTCCCACAAGTCTAATGAAAAAAGAGAATGTTGCCTGGTATCTTTTCAATTAGCAGTTGGAGCCTAGAAAAAAAAAAGCTTAGAAAAGCAGTGTTTGGAGTAGAGTCCTGGCTGAAAGTGGCTTGGAGCTAGGAGCAAAGGAATGTTCCCTTGTCCTGATCGGGGAGATAGGATTTTACAGTCTTTTAAACAAACAGGATCAACTCAAAGAAATATCCCTGTAAGAGCACCGACCCTTAAACGCCAACCCACTGTTAAATTCACTAAACCACGAGTACATTCCAGCCCAAGAAGCAGTTATCTCAAATTATATTTCCAAAGTGAACCTTCAGGATCACCCAGACAGTACAGATGATGAATATTCTCAGTGCATGTATAATTAGCAACTTTGTTATGGATCAGTAATTCATTTTCTATACCTGAGTATAAACGAAACAACTACCATGAAAGATGCTACATGTGCGTGAAAGAAACACTCCCAATGTGAAAGAAAGAAAAATAAATATTTCAAACATGAACATCTCTGGGCTTTCTAACCCACAGAATCATTAAGAACCCCAAAGCTCTTCAAGGTTAACACCCAACTATGGAATGAGATGAGGTTTTTTATTTGTTTTTTACTTTGTTACATATATAGCATATTATATGATGGCCTCATTAGAGCTGTTGGTTGTTACTGTAAATGCGGCAAATATATACCTATATGTATATGTAAAAATAACCCCACAGATGCATATTTTATTCAAAACCAAAAGGAAGCACTTTGGAGAAGACAACAGTGATTGTTTAAGTGTTCAGCACAAATCAAGTCAGACTATTTAAAAAGCATATGAATGCCACATGGGATCTGAGCAGAATAGTCCAGTATCCTGTCCCCAATGTATAGTTCATCTACTTTCCTATCCTTAGCCACTAGCAGATGGTTGAAGAAGTTTATAAAAAGAGGACACATACAAAGTGATCTTTCCACAAGAACATCCTCCTACCTTCTGGCAAGAAGCAGTCTAAAGATTTTCTGAAACAGAGGTTACATGTCATGTTTAAAACCCAGTGATGGACTGAATGACAAAAGAAAAACATAGGCAGAGATTTAACACTCACTAGAAGGCACCTATGGCAGCTGTTGAATCTTCACTGTCTCCACATATAGCACCCTAGGTTTTGCTCAGAGTTGTCCTATCTAATTACCAAGTTCGATCTGCTTAGCTTGTGAGATCTGACAAGATCACAGCAGAGCATCTGGGATTTAACTTTTATTTAGAAAACTTAATTAGGAGATTTTTTCTTGCTTTTTCTCCCTGTCCTTGACTACCAAAAACACATAACACATATGCACATGTACATACAAAGAGGAAAAGCAAACTGCAACAACTGGAAAAGTTAAATGCTATAGAAATAGCATTGCTACTGGCATTAGCACTTCAAAGGCAAAAACGCTAATTTAAAATTTAACTGCCTGGCAGATGCAGCAGATACCGAAGAGCAATGAAATGGAGGTAAGAAGGGAGGGAGAGTAGGGAGAGGAAAAAAGGGAGAGGAGAGTAGGGACAGACAAGAAAGCAGATGAACCATACATTAATTCAAGGTAAAAATAGCCAGATTGTGTGTACTGACAGTAAAATCTTGGCAGAGTGGAACTCAGTAGCAAAATTCACACTGACTTCATGGAGACCTATCTTTCACACTGAATCAATAGTTTTACACTTATGTACAACAGTGCATCTACACAACTCTGCAATGTATTTATTTCCTTCTAGTTCACAGCTGCCAATCATTAATTCTGCTGTAATTTTAGAAAGGTTCTTAAGTGAAGAAGGAAACTGATCCTTCTTACTATTTTCAGCATTAGATTGTAAACTTGCGATAGAAACCTGACAGTTTTTATGGCAGAAGTTGCTCTTCACACCAATGGTATTGTTCAAACCACAAATACCACTCATCATATATTCAACTACTTTATCTTGAAGCAGCTGGATAGAATTTCAGCCCTGATTCATGGGTTGAGGTTGTCATGTACTGCATTGAATGCCAGATTGAATAATGATTTAAATGGGAGAGAGTTAAAAATCAAAAAAATATATCTTAAATGAAAATTATTTATTTTATTGCATAAAATCATTTGGCCTCCACTTGCATATCTGTCATTTCAGGTTAAATGATTCCGAGGAAATGTAAAAGGTTCTTAAATATAAACTTATGAAGAAATGCAATGCTTGTAGGTGAGCTACTTACATTTTCAGCTTTCAAAACCACTTGACCATTCTCTAGTAGCCTGGAAGAGTCTGGCATCACTCCCTTAATACCTCACAGAATACAAGGTTAAACGTTTTCTTAAGTTCTCAGCCCCTCAAAAATCCTGCTTTACTCTAGAAAACCTATTTAATCGTTTAAACATGTATCTGTAAATTGACCTCTCACAACTGCTCCTGCCTTTATAAAAGTCAACTGTGCCTTCAGCATTGCCACATGACAGGGGAAATTGAAAACATTTGACTGAAGCGTTTAAAATTTGCATCATTTAATCAAAGATTGATGTCTCCTACCTTGGGCCAAAGTGTCCTGGCATAAAACAGCCTGCTACAAAAGGTCAGAAAAGAGGTGAACAAGGAAATATCCACCTGAAATATCAGTGGGGAACTGAGGGCATAATAGTAATTATTAACACTAAGAAAGGTGGCCTTTGACCTCATTTCGTTTGTTGATTTTTGGTCCCTTTGGGATAGTGTGTGATATTTCAATTAGATGTTGTCCTAGAAAATACATACATTATTTGGGTCATTTTAATACATCAGAGAACTATGGGATATGTTTAACTAAATAGATTTCATTTCTCTTGGACTCTAACCCATCAAAGAACTTGCCCTCTAATGATTTTAGTCTTTAAAAGAAGAGTTGAAGTACTTTAAATGAAGAAATGGATATATTTTTCAAGAAAAGAAATACTTCAATCAAGAAATTAGTGGTATCTATATTCTTCTGTTGTTAATTATCTGTTTTATTGTGTATTCTATTCCCAAATAATAAACCAGGCAACCTTGTCTCCAGTTTGGGATATATATCTCATGTCACAGCCAGTTCTTCCACAGCTGTGCCTGCAACATTGGAGACTATTGCTTAATTAGGCTTTCCTCCCTGTGAACAAAGAATAATTGTATTCCTGTGGTTTTAGGCACCACATTATGTTCTAAGAACAAAACAAAAGACATATGAAGAAAATAAACTCTCTGCTACAATGACATGATTTTTCATAGGCAATGGCTACCATGCAGATTAACATAGAAAATACTGAATCCATTTGCCTCAGAAGTTTTTGCAGATAGACTTAATTCCATATTAACTCTATGGTCAGAGATAATTACCAAGATTTAAAATTATGCCTTCACTTTTGAGGTGTCCAACTTATGCAAATTTGGAGCCTAATTTTATGCTCTTAAAATGCTGTTAATGTTGATGGGAAACGAAATGTTCTTGTACTAAATATCCACTGAGACATCAAAACCTGAGCTAGCATCTCAAGATTTCATTTGGCACAGCACACCTCTTTTCATGAGCTATCTTTTGCAAAGCCCTTGTTTTGTTATTGTACAGCAAGATATCACAAGCACAGAAAAAGAATTTTTTTTCTTCAGTTACTCCATAGCTCAGTCTTACTCTTTTAAAATGTATTTTGAGGGGAAATAGTACCAAGGTAACTTTTTAGAGTTTGCTTCCAAAAAGAAGTTCACACTTCCATGAAGCTTCACACAGTGTACTCATATCAGTTGTCTGCAAAAAAACGTTCCAGAGATTCAACAACATGTGTGGGATCATGTGTCATTGGAGACCCAAGACTGTCACTGGGGATCAAAGACAGCTTGGGAAGCAGAATTCTGGTGCATCACCTGTAACTTTACCAAAGGCTTATGCTATACCATTTTTTTTAAACAACAACAGCTCTAAAATAGATCAAAAGCAAGCCAACAAAAATCTGTAGGCTTTCTATGCTACAACCATTATTCAGTAAAGGTGATAAGTTTTACATGTACCTTATTTGCAAACCGTCCATTAAAACTATGTTAAACAACCTTAGCATTCATAACTGTGAGAAGTAAAGGTTTCATTTTCCTTTTTTGTCTCTAGAGGTTTGTGCTTTGGTCGGGCAGGCTTGTCCTATGTACCCAGAAGTCTCTAAATGAAAAATCTCCAGTGAGAGAAATGGAAGTCTACTGATTACAACTAACTAAAAGGTTGAGCCCAGGGCTGCTGAATGTAGCACTAAATCAAATGATGTTAATAGAAGATATAATTTTGGCAGCAGATGGAACTTCAGCTTGCCTCTGTTCTGAGCTGATTAGAGCCATACATTGCTGTGATGTAGAGTATTTTAGCTGTACTTGGTGTCATGCTACTGGATGTATATACCTCTCTTAGTGAGAACTGGCTCATGTTGGCTCAGAGCATAGCAAACTGAACTCATTTTACCTGTGAAAGCTTACCTGGACATACCTAGTGGTGGAAAAAAAAAACAAAAATGAGGCTCAGATTTTTGCTGAATATGAGTGAAGCCCAAGGACTAATTTTACCTCTCTGTTGTGGAAGCAGACATCAAAGGTGAAAATAAATATATTTGATGAATATCATGTTCAACCTCTAATTTGGGTAATTTTCCTAAGTTTATTCACACAGACACAATTTCCTGATATATGCAAAATCATAATCTAATGCAATATTCAAAACTGACATTTTTTTAAAAATAGATTTGTTTTTCAAAAATTAGAAAAGCTAACAAGGGATAAGGTGATATTTTTCTCTGATATGGTATACAACTTATAATGCCAAGCACATATGCTATCTGTTGGCAATGACTAGAAATCTGACATTTTTCAAAGAAACAATAGCTGTTAGAATATTACTAAAATGCATCGAATACAATGAGCAATTATGGTAATTACACAGATAATCACAGAAAACAAAGTATGCAAAAGATGCATTGGCTATTTGGTTTATATCTTCAAAATCATAATTTGCGAGAATTATTTTGACTATTTACAGAATTTGAAAGGAACATTTTATCATTGTGACTCTCAAGGCATTTTTTAAACAGTATAAATGTGTTTGAGCATGTAGAACAAAGGGAGGCATTTCCAAATAGCTACATCCTAGGTCCTTCCTTATCAACTAACATTTTTAAGTATTCATGGCTTGCTCATAAGTAATATCTTTCAATAGCACAGAAGAAGATTATGGAACAGCAATGCATATTCATAAGACAAACACAACCAAGATATAGAATGTTGCAGTAAGGTCTATAAACTACATGCATAAAGCCACTATAATCATGGCAAAAATTGGTTCATGTTAGTGGGAGCACAGTCCTGCTGAAAACTGTAAAAAAAAAAAAAAAAAAAAAGAGGGAGATTAAAAGATATTTCACATTTTTAAAAGATATTAAA
Source organism: Tinamus guttatus (assembly GCF_059628265.1). Lineage (NCBI taxonomy): Eukaryota > Metazoa > Chordata > Aves > Tinamiformes > Tinamidae > Tinamus > Tinamus guttatus. Next base: position 8,049,652 of record NW_028288848.1, read on the forward strand.
AATTAGGAATCTGGGCAGGGCATTAGGGCAAGTTCACCACAGACAAACATATATCAATCTTAACAATCAACCAAGTTCTGCAATGGAAAACTCTTAGTTTCTTTTCAAAGAATAGCACATTAATAATACAAACAGAATGGCTGAAATTCTGTTCTCACTTCAGAGAATGCCAAAGGTCCCATTGATTATGTCAGGAAACATACTGGGTTCAAGTACATTCTGCTAAAGAATACCGAGACCTCATTCCTATTTTTTAAGTCTTTAAGTGATTTTTATTGAGTAAATCACCAAAGTAACTCAACATTACAGAAGACCGAGCATGTGATCAAGCTTTATTTCTAGTTTAGCTGGAAAGCCATGTGGCCTCTCAGCCCATTTAGTCTGTCTGGCCCTCCATTCTTCATCTATAATACCCAAATAATAAGCTTTTCTTAGCTGCTCTTATCTATTTAAGGTATCAGCTCTTGACAGCATGAACATGCCAGACTGCAATTGAACAGTCTTCAGCACAATGAAAACACAGTGTTGCACAAACCTTCTAAGCACCAAGTTCTGAAGATCTACATATAATTTTAAGTATGCAGAGGTATGGATTTTAAAAAAAATAGTTTAAAAGTTATGCACAAGAACTCCATATATTTTTCACAGTATTGTTTTCTAAATTTGTAATAACTTCCTCCTATGCATACTTGATGCAAAACAACTGGAGTTCGAGCACCAAAGCTGAACCTTATTTGTTTAATTTCTCTTTAGATCCTGGCAGGGATCTACACTAGGAAATCTTGCTGGAGAGCTGCTTCAGGAAGTCAGAGTTCTCAAATGCTGGCTACAATATTCTTTGGTCAGTGCTTTGGTCTGTCTGCTCAAGAACAGCATGTGTCTTCCAGAAGGAAAAGGCCCATGATCCATGTTCTCATGATCCAAGTTCTTATTTTTGATGGTCTACTCCTATAACAAGTCCTAACAGTCAGCCCCTTCCGTGTGGAACAGATGTAAAGAAACACAATCCCTGTTTCCCTTCTCCCTGGCTTGGCTGTGAGGTCAAACTCTATTTTCCGTTGCTAGATTGTCTAGGCCTGGAGCCTGATGGTGCTGAAGGAAATACAGGTTTATGAAGAAGCCCAAGAAAATCCAAGGGAACTTTATGATGCATCATGTCAAAGCTCTGTTCCTATCAGGATCTATCACAAAGCATTCCCTCCCAGCAAGCTTTCATGTACATTGTTCTGGCACTGAAGCGTACTGTGAGCCAGAGCTTCCTTGCATCAATTATTTTCTGTCTGGCAGAAGCAACACATCAGAATGACTCTCCAGAGTCAGCCAGATGATTGTGTGGCCTTTTTCTTGTTAAAGTCAGAGCCTTAACATTTTAAAGTTTTTAATAAGCATTTTAGTATAGTTTGCTGGTATGGGAGCTGCTCATTATGAGCTAATTGTTTCAAAGAGTTGCTGAAAGTGCTTAAATGTTAAATACATGCTACTGTAAGCAAATATTCTCAAGTCTTTCAAAGCAGATGTCTGAGAAATGGTAGGCTGTTGTTCATAGTAGCAGTACACAACGGACACCAAGAAGTGGGATTTAATAATAAACAAACTCACAACTACATGGATACTAATCCACATTTTGTTTTTGTTTTGTTAATTTCCAATTAAATGCATATTACTGCTTGGGAGATATGCAATTTTGCTGTCAAGAGCATCAGCATTTTAAAGCTCTATAAGGAGGATGGACTAAGTTAGATAGGAAAGGTGCCATCCATTACTGCAGAAATACCAAAGCTGAGATCCTGCTCAACACATGCTAAAGCTCCCTTTTGTTGTTGTTGTTGTGTGGATTTTGCTGTTGTTGTTTGTTTGTGTTTTTTTTTTTTTTTTCCTTGATGCCTCATTGGTACCTCATTGACTCCTACAATATTCCCTGGAATTGACAGGGTAGGCTGTTCAACAGATACTACGTTACAAGCAGATAAATGCTATTAGAATGCCCATGGAGCTTTCAAACTTAAGGAGCTGATTTATTTTGCTTTTGTATTTTTAGCTTTTATTCTTGTGCTTTTCAGCTGCTTTTAGTGCTACACTGTTTAGAAGCAGTTGCTCTCTGGCAGCCTGATATTTGAACACCATATGGTTTTCTTAAGGTGGACACTTTTGGTAATATTTCAATAAGTAACACATCATAGTACCTTGTGGGTAGGAGAGCATGTAAGGGGAGAGATCTCTGCACTGCTGAGATCAAAAGTGCGGTGACAGGCAAACCTCTAAACCTGTGTGGATTACTATTACAGAGAAGAACAAGCAACTACTAAATAAGCATTACATTTTTCTCATTAAACACATGAGATTTCTGATCTTAAGGCATCAAGTGCACGATCAAAATTGACCCCATTGCTGTAGTTCAAATTTACTTTTAATTTATATCACAGATTCCTGAGATTGCAAATACATTGCTACAACTTTATACTTAGCCTGAGCTCCTTTTTTTACACACAGTTTGCCTCTTCCCTCAGAAATTCTGCCAGCATTTTATTGTACTGAATTGGAGTTAAGACATCTATGTTCTGTTTCCAAGAGTGAATTAGAATAGCAGCACTGCACAGACCAGCAAAACATGAAATTAAGCTATATTTTTCTGTATTTCTAAATTTTAACCATTATCACTCATTTATTACAACCTCCTGAAGTTTTTGATATACCCAGAGCTTCTTTGTTTGTCTCCATAGACTTCCCATGACCCCTCTACTCCTGCTCATAACTGCAGCCTTTTCCTCTTCCTTATTCTCATTCCTTCTCTTTTCACCATGAGCTTCCCACAAACCATGTCAGAATCTCAAAATAAGGAACCGCACAGATCAGCAAGTATCTTGAAAAAATCATTGAAAAATATTCTGCTGCTAGGGCCACAAAGAAGGAAGTTTCTTCCTTTCCCAAGTGCCAGTTAGCAGAGAAGTTGGAAGTATATGAAGATATTTTTGTGAGCAGAGCTTTGCCCAACACCATGACACAGGGACTTTATTTTCTTTTAAATGAGTGTGTTTAAAGCAGAGTTTGAATGGCAGAGCTGAGTCAGAAAAGCCAGTCACTTTTATCCATGGGCTTAGCTCCACCATGAAACTATGAGAGGAAGCTAAGATTTCATTGACTGCAAAACTGAGCTTAATATCATTTTATATAAACACTTGGAGTTAAAGCAGATATTCCCTAATCATTAGCTGACTTCACCAAACTGATCTGCCACAAGAGGGCAGAAACTTATGTCACTCAGCTACATGTACTGTCATATAAGACTGTCAGTGTTCTTTAATGGGAAATGAATGGATTGAATATCAGGTTGAAAAATGAAGTTCCATTATATATTTTTAAAGGCTTCAGAATAAAAAAAACCCAAACAAACACCAACAACAAAAAAATGAAGCAACACAATTTTATCATCTCTGGTGCAATGAATCAAACTGATACACTTTGCTTGTAAGGTATTAATTAGTGTGTAATTATGCAAGATGCAGGCTATACAGAAAAAAAAAAAACTGTGTACAGAGCAAGGCTTTGTTTGAAAAATGTATCAAGCCAAGCTATTGTAACTACTGTGTAAACAGTGTCAAATCCTTCTTTGTAACAAACAAGTGGAAAGGTGTTAGGAATCCAAAAGCCATTATGCTAATTTTATACCAACTTGCACTTTGGATGTAAACTACTTGATGGCCTCTTTCTCTTGTTAGACATTTTTAGACATTTAGCAAGTTATGCTCCGCATAAAATTTGACACTTCTAATTTCCTCTTGAACTTTTTTGCCAGAAAAGGAACGACTGGAACTTATATCCCTAGACCTGCAAAAAGATGAGAAATCCTTTATCTGAAACTTGATCTAGTTTTAAAAGCTATTCCAGAATTCTGCCAGTACTGAATTTGAAAAATACTCACTGAAATGATACTATTTGAGTTGGAAAAAATAAGGCCATCAGTTGCTACAGGCATAAGTGACCTCCTCTGGGGAGAGGTAGTATTAGAAACTGTGGATACCTGATGTTTGGACCTGATACCATTCCAACGCATTGCAGCCTTGTGGCTGGTTGGTTAGTAGAGAAACTAAAATCAATACAATAGTATTTTATACTTACACTCTGCACTGGCACAATGGTCATGCTGAAGAAAAAAAAGAGGAAATAAAAAAAAAATCAAGTCCACTGTATTCATACTGGGGTAATTTCTATTGCATACGCTGACTTTCGCACATCAAAACTTGTTATAAATTGGAAGTTGGTGGAACCATGACTTAATGATATGTGAGTCTGTTTTCATTTGTTCTTTTGTTTGTTTTGTTTTCTCCTAGTGATACACGAAGGAAATAAAACAGAAAATTTTCTCAACATAGCAGTCTAACAGTCTGTATATTGCCATTAAAAGTAAAATCAGTCTACAGAAAGAGAAGGGTTTCTATGGATCATCAGCTGGTTTAACTACTGAAATGAAGCCTTCCACATTTAAAAATGATAAGCTAGTTATTAACATACGTTGCTTCAAAAAAAGCAGAAATGTCCCTTTCCTCTTGCGGGTATTGCAGCTGAGCAGTTCTCACAATAGTCTGTCTCAGGCAGTTTTTTAATAAGCATCAGCTTAGTAAAAGACTATACTCTCGAGGCAAGTAAGAGAGGAACAGTTAACAGTGTTTGCAATTTAGGAAAAGTGAATTCTACTGGAGTATGGGTATCTATATAGTGAGATCAATGCCCCATCCTTTCTCCAGTGCCTTTGTGAAGACTCTGACAGGCACAGTTCATGGGATGAGATACTGCACAAATCCCTGCGCTCACAAAAACTATGGCGATAAATTTAATTATCAGGGACAGCATGAATGAGGTAGCTATAAAATTTCATAAGATGTCAGTCTACTTTTAAGTGGGGGGAGTATTCCCCAAAAGCCTTTGTTTCTATTTTAAAGAATTTAGAACAGATCAGGGGAAACAACTTGTAGACAAGCTGATTTCATATCCCAAAAGCTGGTATTACATGTGTCTCCACAGGTGCCTGGATATGAAAATATTTTAATGTTCCCATAAATCATAGGAAAATAACATAAAATGCAATATAAAGTGCTATGAGATATGGTTTGTAGACATTATTTAGTGTGGTCACATTATACCATTGAAATATCAGATGGAATAAATATTGGACTAAAGACATTTGCATATCATGGTTATTACTTCTTCGTATCAAATTAGCTATAGCAAACTGAATATAAGTAAGGCAGATTTGCCTTGCTGAGTTATTTTGGTGTTTATATTGCTACTCAGGATGGTACACCAAAAATTAGCACTTGCAGAAAATGCTCAAAAAAATTGCACCAATTTTTCAGAATAAAAGTATTTTCACAATTGCAAATACCAATGGCTTCCTAGTTACACGTCTGAAAACAGACCCTTAATGTTACTTCATTAAAGCAATGCCTGGGTGGTACATAAATATTATTTTTGACAGCATTTTTGAATCAATTCCTCAGTCACTGCTATGAACGGCCAATGACTTGGTTTCATAACTACCTTTGATACAAGGAATTTTGCAGATATTTCATGTGGTCACAGTTGAGACTGCAGCAGCAGAGTACTTCCAGCAAAATCACAGCACATCAAGATACTCATGTCTTCTGACATTATTACTACATCTAAAATCAGGTCAGCTGGGCTTACTGCACTGATTTAAGGCTTAGCATGAAAATTCCTTGAAAATTCCATGAAGTTTTCCAGGCCTGCATAAAGACAGACACAAAAGATAATTTTGAAGTTGTGGAGGACAAAAACTTCCTGCTCTCCTGTGTCCAAACATACTTGGCATAAACTCAGGCTTGCCACCTTTAAGACAGGTGGCAGGGTCAGGGTCAGGTGGGTACTTCAGCTCGTTACATTTGGAACCTACCTTGTTCTCAGCAGCTAGAGGCCTGACGGAGCTACCAGCCTTGACAACAGCATCAAGGGGCCACCAGGATGCTAATTGCTTAAATGGTCCTTAAAGGGATCTTGTGTGCTTCAGGGGCAGCTGAGGTTTTCAGCAGCCTGCATTTTGGCTGATCACATGAATGTAACTATCTTGACGGCCACCTACGACAGCCCTGCATTTGGCAATGTGGATGCACAGAGGGAGGCTAGGAAGAAAGCAGGCTGCCTGTACCCAGTTATTTAGCCTTACCTCTAAATAGTATCGTAGATGTAACCTCCCTGAATGAGACAAGCCCTTTCTTTCCCACAGCTACTCAGCTCTGTCTTACAGAACAAAGATTTCTCTGCAAGGACACTAACCTGCAAGTGTGACTCCAAAGCAGCTCCATATGTTCCCACTCTTCTGCCTTACCAAGAGGGCAAATATGAGGCAGGGGCTGTAAATAGTATAGTATTTTTTGATTTGTCAAGTTAAGTTTCTGTGATATCTAGTTGATAAATTTGTTTTGGTAGAGCTCTCTCTGTTACAGGTGCTATGTTGCAGAAAGAAGGGGAGAGGAGCCAAATGTGTTGCTGAATGATGGTTTTGTAGTAAGCTGTAACACTGGACTATAAGATTTGGAAAAATAACTTTAAAATATATATATATTTTCCTGTTATTTTCATCTCTTTCTTATCTGTTTTAAACATACCTGACTATACCTCCTCAACCTCTTCTAGGGAAAATTCTATCTTCTATTAGCAGAATACAGAAAAACATGCACGTGTCCATAAAGAGGTGATCTGGCATTTATGCTGCTATGCTCCTATGTTTAAAGAGGCCAAAAAGCAAGCAAAGAAGCTACCTGAAATGTGAAAATTAAGTATCTTCTAGTCTGACTTCTTACAGAGATGCACTAATTATGCCTCAGTGTACTCAGTGTTTAACTTTTAAAAGTGAACCTTGGCCAGCATTCACAAATGCCAGAGCTCCAGGCAACCAGGGATTTAACTGTTCGGCCTTTATGGGCATTCTGTTTGCACACAGGAAAAATCTGTTTTATAATTGTATGTATTTCACTTGGGAATATAGGAAACATATGAAAAATTTAACTATTAAATATCTATGAGCACTTTTCACTGCCTTGATTCTTTCCCCCTTCATTCATCCTTTCAATTTCATTACTATTATTTGGAGCAGTGGATTTTGTTTTGTTTTGGTACAGAGCGGAACACAATAAGGCTCTAGGTGCTGCTATAATGTAGTAAATTACAACACGTAGTTCAGTTAAATTGCAAATGTGGATCTGAGCCTTCCATCTCAGCTTAGGTGAGTGGTGGCTTCCAGACTTTTTAGATTTACTCTTCATTGTAAATTCTTAGAATTTTTGGCAGGTTGCTATGTATTAATTTCAACAACATTTTCGGTGAAAATACTGCCTTATCATTCCATGGCCATTTATCATTCCTCATGTCCTTTAGATTTCAGCTTCAAATCTTTTCCTAGATCATTGATAAAATGGTCCATTAAAACTATCAGGGACTTAAATAATTTTTTTTTCTACTTTTATGATTGAAAACAGACTACTGAACCAGGCTGACAGCTGGGAACTTGGATAACCTACAGCTCTTGCTCCACTACATCTCATAGGTTAGCAAAGAGACAGCAAAGTAGGTAGGTGAGATGTTGTGAAACTAGACAGGATTTTATTAGAAACTTGTCTGGTTTCATTCAAAAGATTTATCAAAATTACCACATTTCCACAGGCCATTTCTGTTCTGACAAACTGACACACTCTGATGGAAAAGTGTTCTGTCAGAAAATTTCCAGCCAGACACAGTCTCTATTATAAATTAAATTGTGACAGTACTAACATGGCTAATGTGTCAGGAACAACAATCCAAGGACTGATTCCAACTGATTCTTCCATTCTTATATTATTCTTATATATACTTATCCCTACCACATCAGCCATGATTATCACACTTGATTTATTGTTCGCCAGAGCTTGCAAGAATATGCAATACCTGAAAGACCATCTTTTGAAACAACAGAAGTAGTAACAAACAGTGACCAAACAGCTTCCCTAAAGCACTGTCATTCATTCAAAACTAAAAGAAAGAGCCAAAGTATTTCCAACTAAGCAAGCAGGTGCCTGGTCCCAATTTAGATGGTCCCAGGAGGATAATTCAGGGAGCCACAGTCATGTAGCCAGGTTCCAAAGGACTTCCACCCATTCAAGGTCTACCAACTAGAACCATTTTCTTAAGACAGGAAGCTAATTAAATGGGACTTTTTTTTTCCAGAAACTTGGCTGTGTTTTTCAAATCAGCTCATCAATTAGGCCACCTGTTCAAAAACATAAAAACATTAGTTTTATCCTTATCCTTTAGTTATTACATTCAAACTGTGGCTCCAACTGTGCATCCTTGACATTGGAGCATGGGATAGCTACTACAGCAATCATAAAATCAGGTACAATGTACGTTAGCTTTGCATTAGAACACACTGGCAACTCTCTCCTCATAGTTCCTTCAAATAAACCCTTTCAATAGAGAGTTTAAGCTCTTTCAGTCAGCCTTGTTCTGCTGTTAGGAGATGACACATTTAGCTGAGTTACAATCACTTGCAAATACCCACAGACTTTAACTGGGACAGGTTATCGCTGCAAAACAGTACTACCAAAAGACAAAGAAATTATATACTGCATTTTCCTCTAAGAATTGGATTAATTATTACTTTATTCATATTTTAAATGTCTTTTTTGTATCCAGAAGGTCAGTAATTATTCTCAGACTCTTTGAAACAGACAGTTGTGAAAAAGACAGAATTGATGAAAAAAAAGGCTGTTATTTTAATGAAATCTCCATTCTTGACTGTCTTTCTCCAAGAATCCTACACATACAGCCAGGCCTGACTGCTCATTGTTAATTCTGCCAAAGACAATCCATAACCTTTCACAGCAGTGTAAGAGATATTCTTCTGCTGAATAGTACCTGACATTTATTAAGCTTTTTGCTATTTAATATGCCATTATATTAGGCCACTACTCCTCATACCTTCTGTTTTCTCGGGCTGTTTGCAAAAACCTAAATCAGAATCTTTCTTCCCCAAAGATGTAATATTGCTGATGCTTCACAGAAGGATCCGAAAGGACTCATTTGTTGCAAACTTAGGACAGCACCATAGTGATTAGAACAACACAGTGAATCATGGAAGTAAGTACTGAAAAAAAAATGTTGCGAAAGCATTGATTTACATGAGAGTCAAATGAAATTCTTCAGGTGAAGCTGGCCAAAGTCATTGTTGGGAAATAATAAAAAATTAAGATTAACAGGAATACATCTGTAATTAGCCTATATTCTCCTTTTCAAATAATATTTTAGTGATATTCTCAACCAATGGTATAATAAGAAAGTTACAGTGGTCAAGTTAAAGAAACTAAGAAAGCTAGAAGCCTTCCTCAGCTGAGATTTAGTAAATAACAGCGTGACTCTTCCTTATCGATTGTACCACAAAGTGAAATGGAGTCACCTTAACCTTAAGCAAATCTGTTTACTTGTCCATTGAAAGGATATTGAAAAAAACACGTTACTGACTCTTAGCTGAACCAGCCATATTTGCCAACATGTGGAATGAGAAGTTTAAAAACTGTGTTCCAGGTACCATTTACATTCCTCAGGTAATACTCTAAACTCTACTTTTAAAAGAACCTCGGGACACCTACATCAGACAGTGCAAAGCCACGTAGAGCCATCTCAACCAGCTCTTAACAGCTCACTGGAAGCTGCGTGTTACCACGTGCTCTGCTGGTTGCAGTGGTTGTACATAAGATGTAGGCCCTGAAATCTCATGGATAACTTGTGTCTACAGTGGCTGGGATCTCCTTTCTGTATCCACACGAACAGTTCACAAACACAAAGCACAGACTGGGCAGAGTTTACTGAGGCTGGAAATGTCAAAGAACATTACCCAGCAGTACTCCCTTAGCCTTTCAACCTTGGAGCAATCTATTTCCACGTTGTCATCAGAGGTACAGTTAATAGACACCGCTGTGAGAAAACGTACTCTGTTTTATCTGGTTTCTGGTTTCTCACCAAAACTAAACAGGCCAATATTACATCTCAGCATTTTGGAAAATACCTATGGGGTATTTTCACCACGGGGTGTTGGAGACTGGCATTCAAGTATACATGGGTTTTAACATTCTCAAGTAATGACCAGAATTCATCAAGTATCTTATGGAGTGACAGCCAGGGCAAAGATTTTCCTTAGGGGAAGTGCAGACTTTAGTCCTTGTTTACCTTAGTAAACTGAAACACTCAGCTGAAACAATTTAATTTTGACAAGATCTCTTCAAGGCTGTTGGGTATGTGCAATTCCAAATTCTGGCCTGATATCATTTTGATCCATTGCTGTCATACTGTTAGTGCCACTGAGGGAACATCATTTTTACTCTTCTGTTTTGGATGAATTTTACATTAAGTTTCAGGACTGTTGTTTTCTTAACTCATCACATGAACCTTCTGATCTAATGCACTTAACAATTTCAACAATTGCTCCTTTGAGAGGCACTATCAAAACTATATGTTTATTTTAATCGGCATTATACCATAGACACTGTTTTTCCATTTGTGGTAGTACAATCAATGACCTCAAGTAAAGAACATTTAAATGCAGAATAACATTAGGACAATAAATTATTTAAATCCATATTGTTCTGTATAATAACATAGAAACCTAAACCATTAGAACTATAATTGAAAAAAACATTTGAAGATTTTCTGAATTGATCTTATCTATTTTATAGGAACACTTTGAGAAGAAAATATATCTAATAAGTTCATTTAAGGCATAATAATATACATTTTGTAACTGGAATAAATTTAATTTCACATTAAGGATGCCAGAGAGTTTCCACTTCCAAGAATCTGGGAACTAAAATTATCTAGAAATGTAATTTAATCAACGTACTTCAAACTTACACAAAGCTCCTTTATTCTCGATTGAGAATAACAAAAAAGTGGTTGATGTTTCGAATACTATTCCTCTAACTGGAGGACTAAATGGGACTGCAATGGAATTTCAGTTAAAAACTTTAATTTGCAAGATTTATCCTTGGATATCTGAAAAATGCTCATCTACTATAACCTCAAATTGGGGCTTTGGGAATCCAGGCTGCATGTTGCTATTTATGATCTCTTTTTTTAAGAGGCAATTATTTTGCCATAAACCAACAGTGAAAATAATTTTATGAGCAAGACAGTAAGGAAATCCCATGGATTATTAAGGATGATAATTATGTAGCAAATGTCACAAAAAGACAATATAAGAAAGTCATTACAGATTTCACCCATCACTGGAATTAATTATGAAAAAGCCAATCAATCATTAGACTTCTATGCAGTACAGTTCAGAGGGTTATGTTTTAGCAGCGTGGGTACTTGCCACCTTCATTACAAGTCTCCTTGTAATGATATGCCCTTCACTTAAGGTTATTGCACTTGTGTTCCTAACTACAGAAATTCACATTTTCTTTCACAGTTAGTGTAATAGCATTTGTAGATGTTATTACATGAAAAAAGGAAAATGTGGATGTAGTGCCTGAACTCTGATGACAGTTGAGGGCCCAGGGTCCTACTCTTACAAATAAAAGTATATAGGAATGAATTTATCCAATCAAAATCTATGTTGCCTTGTAGGATTTAAAAATACTTCTGAGCAAAGTCAGGATAGTCAGATCTTCATTTCACAGGGCATCAGTGACTTGAGGCTGTGCTCGGTAGTAGGGACTTGGACTCAGTAGATTCTGCTGCTGCATTTAGAGTAAGCTCAAGTACACATAGAGTAACTTGTGTTCTAAAAAAAGCATAATTATGACTATGTGCTGTAGCATACAGCATACTGAGCTCAACCAAGAACAGTATATCATAATGCAGCCTTCTTCCTGTGATATGAATGACATTTAAGCTGCATTGTGCTGTGTTGCACATGTAAAGTTACTCAGTCTAAGTACTGCCATGAACGAAGCTTTAAACAGACCACCAGAAATCCCCAGATGTGGAGTGTTGCTTAGCAGAATTATAACCCAATGCAATTTAATTCAAACAAACAAATAAAAAAAAAATGAAAAGGACAGCAGAGCCGCATATTTTAGAGCAGAAGAAAGAAATTGCCACAGAAGCTGCTTTATACAATATTCCATATTTCTTATCTTTGCTGCTTGTTTCCTTAACAACTGTGATTTCTGCTAGATCTGTAATATCTTGACAAACAAATCTTTGTTCAAAACTATCAGTGTCTCTTTCTCTAGCAATTCTTCCTTAAAAAGCTGAGTTCTCCTGCAACAGACAAAAGTTACTGAATTATCTCTGTCAGGTTGACAGTGTTTTCTCCGTCCAATTTCATTGTCACAAGTCCACAGACTTGATGTGGTGAGCAATGAAAAATTTGAGGCAAGGATCTCAGGTCTGCCTATCTGCCACATCTCCATTCAGGAAAGGATGAAAAGTAACAGGAGTCACCTTATTCACCTCACCTAGATCAGCCACTAGCACAAGGCTGCTTGAGAACTTGCTCCCTAATGACCTCACGACCAGTTGCAGATTGCCAGAAGAGTTAGACCTCCGCCACCACTTAACAAAAGTCTGGTCCTGCAAAGATATCACCTGTTAGTTTATCTCTCTGTTTTCGTTCTGCTACCAGAGCAAGGCAAGAGATGCCCTACCAACCCTGTTCTTTTCTCAGGGCTGGTTTCTTCCAGGGAGCACACAGCATACAGATCATTCAGGAGGTTCTTTTAAATCTGTGGCAGAGAGGTGACAAGCGAATGCTGAATCCTGAAACTCCGTGTCCTCTGCAGCCTTCTCTCTGGGACCAGGGAATGGTCAGAAACTCCATCCTGCATCTCAACTTTCTATTTCATCTTCTTTCACTCAGTTAAAAGTGATCGAGGGAGAAAACATAAATGAACTCTCTTCTCTCCCTGCAACATCCTCTCTCTCCCTTGGCAGGCTAGAGCCCCAACTCCAGCAAACAGTGTAAAATTATTATTGTTTTTCTTCCAGAAATGCTCATAAAAAGACAGCACGAGTAGGGTAAAAAATAAATTTCAAATTAACTACAACATTCCTGAATAATCTAAACCAAGTCTTTCATAAAATATTATATCACATTACTACAACCATTCATGCAACATAGTAATTGGTCTTTTCATTCAGAAAGGCTAACAGCAAATGTAAAATGTTAGTTAAGTCTCAAAATAGCAGCAAGCACCAAATTGTGTTGGTAAATGAAGGTAGTGAGCAATGCTGAGATGAGTCCTATAGCCCCTTTGCACTGGTTCGTACCCTGCGTCTCCCCGCGGCCCCTAAAGCACAGTCATAAGATATACTTTTCCCCTCATCCTGTTTAGACCGCATCTGCTCTTATAATAGAAACACATTATAATTTTATAGGTAAGTTTTCAATGTGAAAACATTTTTACTGCAGTTATGGTATTACATTCATTAGGAACATGAGTTTATATTGCAAAATAAAAAATACATTTATTTGCATTTTGCTGGTGGAAAAGCAAGTGTTTATTGATTTATCTAATAAAGGTAATTTCTTGTTTATTTTTCAGTTTTGTTTGATATCTGTTACCATTTCTATTTTTGAAAACCTTCCCCTAAATATTTCAACAATCTGCAGAATTTCGGTATTTCAGCAATCTGCAGTAATTTGATACAAAGTATCAAATGCAAACATGTACAGGTAGCCATTTACCTATCATGCTTCAGTGTGTGGAAAGCAGAGCACTCTGGAATCTTTAGATAAAGAAATAAAATAAGGACATTGGACTTACCTCAGTGTCCTTTGTGGACACAAAGCAAGCTTCATGAAATATGAACAGGTGTCTGGAAGTATGGCTGTGTAGGAAAATCATATAAAAAATGTAAAACATTATGAAAGGAGAAGGTGATACTCATTTTAAACAAAACTTATTTCTATCACTCCTACTCTTCTGCTTAGAATTTACTCACTCATTCTCATATTCACATCCTCACAAGCACCAAGATGTGTGTATCTGGGCAAGATGACTTGTAGGCAAAATGGAGTACCAGGGTTGGCAGGCATTGGGACCTTGCTGCGTCTTGGTTTTCTTGATTACTGATGATGAACTTTTTGCTCAAGTTCCTTTAATCCTCTTATGAGTCAAACACTTATTCTGCCACATGGTCTTATGGCTCAGATTTCTATTTACTACATCCTCCATAGTTCTGAGGCACGATTGTGGTCCACGTTTATTGTTTTCTCATTATGGCTATTGCTAGGGGTATCATAGAATGCTTAAGGTTGGAAGGGAGCTCTAGAGGTCAGATAGTCCAACCCTCCTGCACACGCAGGGTCACCTAGAACACGTGGCACAGGACTGCGTCCAAGTGGGTTTGGAAGATCTCCAGAGAAGGAGACTCCATAACCTCTCTGGGCAGCCTGTTCCAGTGCTCTGTCACCCTCACTGGTAAGAATTTTTTCCTTAAGTTCCTGGGGAACTTTTGATGCTTCAGTTTGTGGCCGTTTCCTCTAGTTCTGTTGGTGGCCACCAGGGAAAAGAGGTCAGCACCCTCCTCCCCACTGCCTCCCTTGAGGTACTTATAGACACTGATCAGGTCCCCTCTCAGCCTTCTCTTCTCCAGGCTGAACAGGCCCAGCTCCCTCAGTCTCTCCTCATAGGGCAGATGTTCCAGGCCCCTGATCATCCTTGTGGCCCTGCGCTGGACTCTCTCCAGCAGCTCCACATCCCTCTTGTACTGTGGAGCCCAGAACTGGACACAATACTCCAGATGTGGCCTCACCAGGGCTGAGTAGAGGGGCAGGATCACCTCCCTCGACCTGCTGGAGACGATCCTCTTAATGCACCCCAGGATCCCATTGGCCTTCTTGGCCACAAGGGCACACTGCTGCCTCATGGTCAACTTGTCATCCACCATGACACCCAGGTCCCTCTCCGCAGAGCTGCTCTCCGGAAGGTCAGTCCCTGGCCTGTACTGGTGTCTGGGGTTATTCCTTCCCAGGGGCAGGACCTTGCACTTGGCCTTGTTGAATTTCATGAGGTTTTTCACCGCCCAGTTGTCCAGTCTGTCCAGGTCCCTCTGGATGGCAGCGCAGCCCTCTGGGGTATCAGCTACTCCTCCCAGTTTGGTATCATCAGCAAACTTGCTGAGGGAGCACTCTGTGCCTTCATCCAGGTCATCGATGAATAAATTGAACAGGACTGGACCAAGGACTGACCTCTGGGGGACCCCGCTAGCTACAGGCCTCCAATTAGACTCTGCACCGCTGATCACCACCCTCTGAGCTCTGCCATCCAGCCAACTCCTAATCCACCTCACTGTCCACTAATCTATCCCACACTTCTGGAGCTTGCCCAGGAGGATGTTGTGAGAGACGGTGTCAAAAGCCTTGGTGAAGTCAAGATAGATGACATCCACTGCTCTCCTCTCAGCTATCCAGCTGGTCATTCCATCACAGAAGGCTATCGGGTTAGTCAAGCATGATTTCCCCTTGGTGAATCCATGCTGACTGCTCTTGAGCACCTTCTTGTCCTCCATGTGCCTGGAGACAACGGCCAGTATGAGCCGTTCCATCACTTTTCCAGGGACGGAGGTGAGGCTCACTGGCCTGTAGTTGCCTGGTTCCTCCTTCCTGCCTTTTTTGAAGACCGGGGTGACATTGGCTTTCTTCCAGTCCTCTGGCACCTCCCCCGTTCTCCGGGATCTTTCAAAGCTTAGCTTTGACTATTGGACATTCCTCAGTATTTACTGGTCTAATGTTATCAGTCAGACCCTTGTTTATCAAGGCAGGCTATTTTTTTAACTTGCATTCTATATAATTTCTTGTGATGCTTTCAAACTCAGAAAATTTCATTCGTGCTACATGCGTATCAGTCTCATTATATCTATTACCAATCTCTCTCCTTGGCTGCTTTAACTAAGAATGAAGTGTTTAACTAAACAGCTGAAAATTATGTTCAAAAATTTGAATCTAATTCTGTGAAGCTTTCAAACACATATTAGTATTTAGATGAAAAACAAGTATTCTTCTTCTTAAATACATCTTCACAGCATGGGTGTAGTAGTTACCTTTCTCAAATGCACATCAAAAACCAAACCTGACTGCATTTAGCAGCAAAAAGACGCATCTCTAACTCAATTTCATGCAGCCAAATACATATTATTCAGTTCTCTCATGTCTTTTCTCAGAATCTGTAAAGAAAGAGCAAAGAAGGAAAAAGGATCAGCACACAGAAGCACTCCTCAGGACAGAATGACAAGACAAAAATCTGATTTGCCCTTAACTGATAAGAAAGAAGTATTTCTCTGAATGAATCTCTTAATGAAAACTCTTAATGATATGAGCAGCCAGCTTCCTCACTTTAAAAAAAAAAAAGACGAGGACTGTACCTGGCTAGTGCTGAGCACAAAGCTTCATTGATTTCACTATCCAGTGGATCTACATAATTTTGAAATTAAACACAATCTAAAACATGACAGCTTAATACCTAAACACTGCCCTCATTACAGTTGTTAGGGACCAAGCTAATAAACAGCACAAGCATGTTTATTATTTATTAACAGTTCTGATTTTTAAATTTAAATTTTTCTAAACTGATTTAACAATATAGACTAGAGCTTTGTTTTAGGAATCTTGGGACTGATATGAAATTCCCACTAGCAACATCGACTATCAATATGTATAGATAGAAAAATCTCAATAAAGAAATAGCCAAATAGCAAAATCATAGGCATCATGCGGCCATGCACATAAGTTCCTTTTTGGAAGGGTGCTTGGGGAGGAAGGTAGCCGAGGAAGCATGGTTTCTCTTCATTTATTTTTGCTGCAAAGTGTAATACTCAGGTCTGTGGATGGCAGATTGCTGCAGACTGATCTATTCTTTATGTTGCTTACACTTTTACATAAATTCTAAGGATGCTTAGGGCTAAGCCTAGGCATCTCTTTGTCTATTTGTATGAATCTAAACAAATAACCTAAATGAGTGCATCTCACAAGGCTGTAACTTTGTGTTTTCCTGAGAGTTTCTCCCTATTGTTCTTTAGGGATGCCTGTTCTTGAATCCCTTAATTCAGAATTATTTTGCCTGTGTGTATCTGTTTGCATTCTACAGCAGCATGCCAGTTTAGCTCAGTGCTTTAGAACTCTCAATTTTAGAGAATGTGCCTATTATAAACACAACGAGTATTATTTACACAATGTCCCCATGGCCTACAGATGGTGCAAAGGAAAGAAAAGGCCTCATGCTCTGCAAAATGCATAGTTTCAAGTCTTGCTCATCACTCACTCACAGTAAATGTCAGACAGAGGAGTTGTAAGAAATTCTTAGCTTTTAGGCCACTCTGTACAGCTGAGGTCTCGACAAAAACATACAGGGTACCCCAATATATAACCAGCATTCTCTGAATGTATTTGGCAATAGCCTTTATACTGAGATGAATCTCTTTCCTTTGGCACTCATACATGGAGGTAAGTGGGGAATCTTTGACAGACTTCATTGCCAACAGAATGAGAGCAAGGAGTCTGCTTTGGTTTTCTCTCTCTATGTAACATTTCCAATAGCAAGACTCTACTGAGTCCTTCCAAAGCTTCTTATGCCCTTACAGAAATATGGAAAACCCAAGACTGTGATATTTGCAGAGCAAACACACACTTTTTTCTTTCAGTCTGTTTTAAACTAAATACACAAGTGTTCTTAGTGTTCAGAGAATGAAAGGGATCCTGACAACTTGTTTTAGTGCTGAAAGCAAAGTCCTTTTGCAAAGCCAGAAAACAATTCGCCATCCTGAAAACTGGTCTAATACAACAGGGTAATCAAAAATCTGAAATGGACATTGGAGAAGGAGGGGTACCAAACAGCTATTCCTTCCACCAGCACCAAGCTCTGTGCCACTCTGTGCTGAAGGATTGGCCATGGGAGAAAAGGGGAGATTTATGAGGCCTCAGCCCTCCTGCAGCACCCTGGGCAGTAAGTTCTCGCTGTGTCAGCAGCACAACCTGCCTCTTCTGAGTTAACTGCATTGGAACGGAGCATCACATTCAGCAGACTTAATGATGGCTCAGTGATGAAGATAAGAGCACTGGGGAAATTTGCACACATTTCCGTCTTCTTCATTGGCATTTAATTTTTATTCAACTATCAGTCTTACAAGCCTTACTGGCCTACTTACTCGTTCTGAAAATTCAGGCTTATTCAGTGCACATCCACCATATTCCTGGAAAAAGAAAATAATATTGAGCTGAGCTTTTGCAACATGCTAAAAATTTATGCCTAATGAAGAATCAGAACAAGCAAATAAGAAATGCTCACATACAAGTATAAAAAAGACTTAGAGGTCATACAATGGAAATTAATATCTCTTATTAGCTTAGATAATGAAATTTTGTATCTGGTTAGTTTTAATATAGGTCAAGTAAATGAGCTAGAAAAGATAATTAAATATTGTGGCAGTTTACTTAAAGAAAAAAATTAAAATTCAGGCAGTCTGTGGTTTTGAAGTCGGGTATTTTATAATCATTGCTTTTCTTCTGGGGGCATATGCCCATGAGTATCACCTTAGAGTTGTGCAGTAAGGCCTAAAGCAATAAATGAAAAGAAAAATCAGTGCAGGAAGGGACTGCACCTAATAAATATTTGATCAGATACACAAATCCACACAGTTTGATAATGCCTTGAGGAATTTGCCATCATTTATTAAGTCCTGTAGTGTAAATGTATGATATTATGTCTCTTATGAAACAGTAACCCCATAAACAACTATTAATCTTTCCAATCAAATATTCTGCAGAAGTATATACATCTGAAATAGTTACTGACCTATACTAGTGTGGTTAAAAAAAATGTAGAAAGGTGCCTCTCCAGTATAGAACTGTAGAGTTGTTTAAGCTCCTCTGAAGAAGTAAGTCATTTTAATATGGGAATTTAAGAACTTAAAATTTCTAAATTATTTAAAAGTATTTAAACTAAACACAAAACAAACAAACAACAACAAAAACCCCACAACTTGGTCCTAAAGCAGATGATATCAGTTGTCTGGAGTAGAGAAACAGCTATAGATACTGGTATTTTGTTTCTTTATATATTAAATACTTTTAAAAACCCATGAAAGGTAGCATTCACCGAACTCAAAAGCAGCTGGAAGAGCAGCACCGCTCAGAATCAGACTAATACACCAGTTCCTTTCACATCGCTGTGGAGTAGCAAGATGTTTCTCAAATGACAGAACCTTTTTTTACAGTTTCCAGTTGAATTACAGTATGTCATATAACGCTTGTGCATACTGCCTTGCTGTTAGGTTGTAATCCCACTGAAATCAATAGGTCTCTTAGGAGAGGAAAGTACTACTTAGGCTGGCTTTAAGAGACTCAAATCAGTGTCTGTGATATGGCATGCATCATTATAATACTGTGGGAAGATGGTGAAAACACTACAGGTATTAGGCAACAAGATTATTATATAGAAAGGAATTTTCTATTACTGGCCTATTTGAAGGAAAAATCCTTACTTACTCATCAGTTCTCATGACAGATTAGAATTTAAGACATCTCACACTACCAAATAGAGCACCTGGGGGCATCCAAAGCCAGGAATCTTGATATTTAATGTGGACAATTTTCTCCCCCATCAACCCTGACTAGTTCACATCTGCTGGAAGCACCATGCAAAAGCACAGCTTCTGCTGTACATGATGGAATTCTTACAAATCAAATAACATTGGGAAATCATAGATGATGATAGAAAGAGCTTCCTGTATGAATTGGTCTGTGTACTAGAAAATCTTCATACATGTTTTGAATTATATTTTGTGCTATTTATCCTAATCAACTCATGACATTTTGTAGGAAGAGGAATGGTTAACATTTCCTTCACAACACCTCAGTCACTGATGTACTCAGGCAGAATATTTTATTTTGCCAAATTTTAAACTATGAAATTAAAGGAATATGTATTTTTTCCTCAAATTTCACCTCTTTCAAAACACATACTAGCATTGAAGATCTTAAAGTCTTTTTGTTTCACTGGACAGAAGAAAAGTATTTTAGGCATTATGTTAACAAAAGCAAGTCGCAAACTCTTCTGAATGTATCTACTCCCATTCAATTTATACTAAAACAGCTGTACCAGCCCAGATAGAATAAAGAGCACAAGTCAGGTTTTAGTGACTGTCATGCAGGTATGTAAGGAAGATTTAATGTAGCTGAAATATTTTCAGGAACTCTGATTTGAGCTGTGCAATTGTTTTAGTATCTGCTACTCATAGCACTCTGCAGATATTAATGTTGGTCTGGTTTGGATGCAGAAAAAAGAAATGATACATTTCCCTCCCCCCACTTTTTTAATACAAAGTCTTCATACCATGTTTGAAAGAGAAATTCTTGCAATTTGTTCTGTGCAAACTTGCCTATGTTGACTTGTAGGATTCCACAACTGCTGACACCCAGCTATTGTCTTAATGAATCTGATTTGCACTGGAGCCTCAAGGATGGTAAGGAAGGAATCAAAGTCTGAAATAGCATAGTGAAGAGAGTCAATTTAACAGCCTGGAAAAAAATATTACTTTAACAACTTCCTTTGAATATTTTATATAAATAAAATATATATTCATGTTACATTTTCCTAAGTATGAATTACATTCATAAATACCTTGTTTCATTTTGAAGTTTGATTCCTAAATTTCTCAAGACCACCAGAAAAATATTGGCAAAGACTTTTACAGTAACCTATGTCAGTGAAGTACACAGTTCCCATTGAAATTCAATTTCCACTGTGGACTCTTGTAAATCCCAGTGAACATTCCTTCAGAGTTAAATGTATATTTTAGTACTTTTTACACAGAGACAAAATCAATATGATAGTTTAAAGACTCAAACAAGACTTGATCCTACAAACCAATATTTAGTACTACAGGAGTACAAATACCCACTGAGGCCATGAAATGGTAAAAATAAAATCTTTTCAGGAAACACTACAAGAAGAGACTATTAGCTCTAATAGTGGCATTAAGCCACAGGTATATAAGAGCCTTAAGAATGTGACTGTACAGTGTTCTTTCATCCGAAGACAAATGGTGCAACTTTTTCTGTGGTTACATACAAAAAAAAACCTATTAGAGGGTTTAAAAAAAAAAAAAACTTAACAATCTTACTGGACAAAATGAAGCTTGTAATAGAAGGTAGCACAACAAATGGATTGAACATTTTTTAAAGGTTAGTAGCAATCTAAGCGCCTAAAATACTCTTTAAAAGTCACTGTACATGATGTGCAATTAGATGGATGAGATTCTGCATAATTTGGCATATGCCAGAGATAAGATTCCCTGCAGAGCTGCTTTGACTGCAGAATATAATAGATGTGACCTTTCAGGGTTGTAAAGACAGCAGTACAGTTAAAAATCATACATTTTCAAGTATTTCAGAAAAGCTCTAAACACTTCACATTAAAAATTGTGCTGCTTCAAGAGCCAATCAAGTAGGCCAAAGGAAAAACAGCACTTTGGTGAGCTCAGCCATGCAAGGTCCCTAGGGCCCTGAATCTATCTTGAAACAGGACAGGACATGAGAATCCAATACTTTTTATGATTGAGCTTTCTTTCAATAACATCATTCATTGCGGCTTGCTGGAGCTCAAAGAAGCAACAGCTAAGAAAGGAGTAATAACCATCCTGCAAAATCCTTTTCTTAGCACTTGATTAAAGGGCACCTATAATGCCATTCTAAATTAATACCTGCATATAAGTTTATGTTAAATTATCTCATTTGGCTGTCTGTCAGAGCAAAAACAATACTTCATGAGGATACTCAGTACCAATTGGTCAAATAAAGTTTTATAGATTTTGCTAACAGATATTTCTCAAATTTGTTTCCACAGAATTTGATTACAGACATTTCTCTGGTTACTTTCCAAGTTTCTTGTTTGTTTGTTTTGTTTTTTGTTTTAGTAAGTTATGCTTCCACTATTCCACTTTAGCTTAGTGAACAACCCATAGTCACAGGAGAGACTGGTCAAAGATGATGACAAAGTCCACTGAAGCTGATTTCAGCCCATCCACTGACTTAATGGACTTTGGATCAGACATCTAGGGAGGAGAAGGATGAGCATCGCACTCGTTGCAAATATACTAGTGGAGCATGGGCTGCCTCAGGACTGGGTCCTAAAGACAACACAAGAGCAATTACAGCTGAGACTCTCAGCTCTACCTGTAAAGTTCTAAGGCTTATTGGTAAGGTTGGAAAGGCTTACTGTGGAGGGTTGATTGGAGGAAACAAAAGTTTTCTGATCTATTTAACACTAATAAAATAGTTACATGAGTGAAGAACATCAAGTTCAGTCTGAAAACAGATTTCATTTTGTGTCTTCTATGGTCTTCATTGCATAATAGGTAAACAGAATATTTCAGAACCATGAGTTTTAAGGTTACTACTGATGACAAAGGAGATCTCCTTTTGCTTTGTTTCACTTATTCATGCCAATAGATCAGGTTTTTAATTATTTAAACTATTCTAATAAATAAAATTAACTGCCATTTCCAGCTTATCAATGAGAGATAAAGGAACAGTGAAAAGAGTTGCTATAAGATAGACATATTGGTAATCTGCCTGTCCAAGGTGGCACTCAAGAAAAGTACTGGAAAGCAATGAGTAAAATGACAGGATCTAAAGAGTTTTAAAAAATGTATCAACCTCTTTGTTGCTGCAGCTCCTGCAGAGGCATTATTGTCTCAGAAAAAGCAGATTAAAATGAATGAAGTTACAAAGTAGGACTGGCCTGAAGGAAAGCATTATCTGGTACTCATGTTTAGAACTAGTATAAAGGGAGAGAGTTTTGGAAGTAAATGCTGTAGAAAGAAAAACTGTGATACATCATAAGTCAAAGAGTAAGAGGCATTACATTTTTGTTTAAAACAATGTGTATTTTTTTTTCAAAAGGTTAGTGCATGATTTTCAAATATCACTGCACATCAGTGCATTTTTTCGTGAGCCCTGCTCTCCCTCAGTGTCAGTGTGACCCATCAGTGCTGGGAATTCCCTTCATCTTTAAAGGTTTCTGAACTGGTCTGAGCTTTTTGTAATTGAAAGGTCTTTGAAGGAGATGTCAGAATGGGAAGAGGATGTTCTTCACATTGGAGAATATGTCTGGCTATTAGAAAAAATACAGAAACTTTCCTGTTGATGGTGGAACTGGTGTGAAGCACAAGACTTTAACTTTGGGGGTCATGGTTACTTTGTGGGATATATATATACAAATAGATTGAAGACTGCAGAAAGCAGCTAATAGGGCATTAGATAATCAGTTCTATGAAGTAACATGGAAACAGAATTCAGTCCCAACCTCAGCTGAGCTCTCCATGAATTTCTACGTATATTAAGCTGAATTTTACGTTGTTGCTACTTGAATGCTTCTGATACCTGAGCTCAATTGTTTACAGAAGGCTTGGTTATCACTGTATCACTGCATCTTGATAAATAAACTGAACTGATACAACAAAAATTACAAAGAGAAGACATTTTTGATTGCTTATATGTCAGTTCTATGACATGCTGTAACAACCAAACAGAATTAGAAATTCTCATTGCAGAGAAGGAATTTGACATAACTGGCATTCCTGAAAATTGATGTGATGATTCATGACTTGAATATTAATATAACTTGTTATTATATATTCACAAAAGTACTGCATGTAAAATAGAGAAAACTTTCTGCACATTAAACATACTACACCTACCTCTTCTAGAATTACTAGTAAATCAGCCGTAAAGGATTTTAAATGCATCTAAATGACCATGATAATAATGCCTAGGTAGAAATATATTACAGATTATCAGACCAGAAAGTGGGATGAATTCCTTTTTTAGTACCTGTCAATAATGTGTACAACTAAAAAAGAAATCTATTTTTATCTAAACTGTGAGTTATGCGTTGAAAGCTTTGTGTAGATAGCAATAAAGCAATATTTAATGAATGAAAAAATGAAGAACCTTATTTCCCCACTCCTCCCTACAAAAAAAGGAGAAAAAAAAAAAACAAAAACAAACCTATTTTGGCCCTCAATATCATGGATAAAAAATAGATTATTCACAACTCAGGAGATTGGTGGTTGCCTAGGAAACCATGATCATGACCCGATTTCTTCAAAAGCAAGACAAGCAAAGAACAGGATGCAGTCCCTCTCTCATCATGTGGCAAAGAAACTATGCTGTACTGGCCAGTATTAATGCAGGCAATGAGGACTGCCAGGTCCATCCTCATATATTCCTGGTGTTTAGTGGCGAGAGCTTTTCTAAGCTAGTGGAAATTATATATGACGTGACTACAAGGAAAAAAATAATGACAATTATTCATTTGGAAGATCCATAAAACAAGACAGTAGAAGGCCAAAATAATCAGTACAATACAATACCAGTTACTGTGACTATGACCTATTACAACTTTTGTGAAAGTCTGTGCTGAACAAATGCAACAATTTCAAATAAAAATCAATATACAATAAATAGGAAAAAGAAACCATCAATAGTAGCAGATATCAATTTGCTGTATACTGATAAGAAGTAAAGACATTAGGAGAACATTTGTCTGACAACCTAAATGGATAATAGGAAGGAGTTTCTAATGTATACTAGGAGAGAAAAATACATTTCAATTTTTTCAGACAAACTAGATTTGTTAGGATAAAGTAGAAAATTTATGAAAGAATATGCGTACTCTGTTTTCAAAGAAGTTCAATGGGATATTTAAATCATCAAAGCATGATATATATTGCAATGAATAAAAACCCTGCTGCTGCTAAAATGCATGGATGATGGAAAGGTTAGAATGATAACTAACAACAAGAACATGGCATTCATACATATCAATCTCCAAATATTCTGCTTATGATAACACGATAATCTCCAAAGTTGATCAGGTCATATAAACACATAAGAATAGAGTAAGACTGGGACTACACAGCTATCACAAACCAATTTTATATTGATTTTGAAAAACCTGAGGAAAATGTTTGCCTGTCCCATGTGTGTTCTTCTGGGAGATAAAAACGTCAATATCATTTTGATACGCATGGCATTTCAAATGGTCAGGCATATGGTTCTGTTAAAGTGTCAACTTGAAACACAAAAGACAAAAGTCTGGATTCAAATCTACAGTACATCTGAATAAATGCAATCCTGTGATAGAGTTTTTCAAAAATGCTAGTTACTAAACAAACATAAAATTTTCATGAAATGCTCTAAAATTTTTCTGGTATTGTACAGCTAAGAAACTGCAAACGTGAAAACTCTGGCTTCTTACTTATAGAGGTACTATTTTACAAAGAGCTTTTGAGTACTGTTGGTGTTACCAAGGGTTTTTATCTTCTCTTGCTGCTCATTAGTTGCCCTCTTCAGGCACTGGCTACTACTTAATGGCATATATATTTTTGTTAAATTGAAATGGCTTCAGTATGAAGGACAGAAGCCAGGTAGATTTGCAGTTATGAAGTTTCTAAAGTTCTTAGTGTTTATAGTTATGTAAATAAATGCAAATCAGTTCCTCCCATAAAATAGTCCACTCAAAAACTACAAACATCTAAAATTTCAACAGTGTCCATGACTACCTAGACCAGACCTTATACTTTTGCATAGCTGTCACATTTCCAATCTCCTCTTTCACCTTAAAGGAACTATCAGACAGGAAAGACAGAGGATTCCCATATTGAGCAGGGAGAAGTAACTGCCTTTCTGCTGTTTCCTAGTAAACCAATAAGACACCAGAGAAAACCATGGGCAGTATCCACTTACAACTCCAGCTCTTGGGGCCTGCACCCTTGCTCTTGTTAGTCACCACCTCAGTCGCTGTAGTACCAAACCGCTAGAGAAGTGTTTTCTTTCAAAATTATTCACCATGTTCTTATAATTGCAGTATGCCACCATCTGTGGTAGTGGAAACAGCCAAATGATAATAGATTTTCCTTATTTTTTTCTTCTGCACATCTTTAGAATACTTTGCTATTACATGTTATTATAGGCAGATAAAACTCAGTCATCCTCATGTGAAAAATGATTCTGTACATCCTATAATGCAAATAAAGACATGTTTTAAAAATGATTGAAAGCATTTGCTTTTTACATGGGGTAGAGAGTTCTACTACTACTCAGTAGAAAATAAGTATTTCTACTGCTTTCCAATGTGCTGGGAAAACCCTTCACATACCATACCACTTCTGCTACCCTGTCCCCTCTCCTTTCAATATCCTGAGTCCTAACAGGGTCATAAAACTTTAGCAAAGGCGACGTTTCACCTAAAAGCTGTACAGAGAGGTTATCTGCTTAACTGTTTCTACTATCCATAGCTGACAGCTTTGGGACACATAAAGAAACTACACTAAATACACGCATTCATTCTTGTCTATGAAAAAAAATTCAAAGAGAATCAAAAGTAAAACAATTTGGGTCTCGGCAAACATCCTGTTTTCATCAATATTCTCTGTGAAGAATTGTTATGAGCAGAAATAGTTTCCTCTATTTAAAATCAAAGTGCCTTTTAAATCACTCCTACTCTGTAATGCTGTTATTTTAAATTAATTTAAACAAATATGAACTGTTGATGCAACAACTACCTGGCAAATTAGATTATTTGTTTGGCTTGTTTTAAATTGTCCTAGTTTAAGTGAAGATCACATCTTGAAGTACTATCAATATCTCTACTTTTCCTGACAGAAACAATAAATAAATAGGCTGTTGTCAACAATTTACTCTTTGAGAACATCCTATTTACTTTTGCTCATCCTGTATAATTTGCAGTCAATTACATAAACTGATAAGGTTTAAGTGCTGTTGATATGGATACATATGGATACATATGGTTCTATGTGATTTCTTTATAGTATAATTTGTTGATCTATGGCATCATGCTTTGAAAGTTTTAATGAAAGTTTCCCTCTTTTCCCCATGACATTGCCTTTCAAGGTTTAAAGATAACAAAGAACAGTTCATGCAAAATGTCTAATAGTGGTTTAAAAAAAAAAAAAAAAAACTTTCCATGGGCTAGCTTGTTTATCCATTACTTTGGGGTTAAAAAAAAAAAAAAAAAAAAAAAAAAGCAACAGAAATTGCTCAGTACTGCAAAGTCAGTACCTGAAATAAACCACCTGCAGGGAAGAGCAGGAACATTTTAATATGTAGTCAGCCACTTGGTGCAAAACCTCATTTCTCACTGTCTTTTCTGACTAAAGGTCAGGGTTGAAAAAGAAATTGCGTGACTTTCACTGTATTTTAAGTATACCTGTCTGTAAGTCTCCGTTCAAGCATTTAAGTGAAATGGGAAAAGTACTATTCAATGTGGCTGTGAGGTTTCTAAGATGGTCTTCACTTTTTTTTTCCTTCATCAAAACAGAGGATAAAATTTCACATTAATGAGTAAAGCCCTACAGACATGCATCATCATGTGTTATCTCACAATAATTTCATGAGCCTCTACCGACCTCTGATTTAGGTCCCATTCTTGATCTTCTCATATGTTTTTGTCTTACATCTTTTTTCTATGACCTGCTGATATAAGCCCACTCATCTTTACATACAGTTATTAGGAAAATGCTGGGAATAAAAAACATACATTAACTTTTTGAAACAGACTAAGTACTGAATATTTATTGTGCATTTGTAGAGAATGAATGCTCCATAGCTGGGGCAGAAATACTGGCATGCTTGAACAGCATGCTTAAAAGCAATTTTATGAGGAATAATAGCTGGTCTCAGAGTTAGCAATGGGTGGCACCTATGAGCTGTATTGCACTAATTGCTTATAACAACTTCTACTAAGCCTTGTTATTAATGTGAGTTACACAGGATAAAAGACCTACTGAAGGGCAACTAAGCTGAAGTCCAAACAATAAGAATGTAGTCTATATCTAATCATAGAATCATAGAATGCTTAAGGTTGGAAGGGACCTCTAGAGGACATCTAGTTCAACCCCCCCGCACATGCAGGGTCACCTAGAGCACGTGATAAGCATCACCTCTTTAATAAGCCAAATAATGCTTTCACTTTATACTGATGCAGTGTGATTTGACAAATATATGTGACAGAAGAACTTGGCCGATTAAATTAGTTTCAGACAACTCAGGTGCTAATAGTGTAGGCACTAACAACAAATGATGGTGAATAACAAAATGGAAAAAGACAGGTAACATTCAGTAGTTGAGACTAGTTTTGATAGCAAGTGCTGAATACAGCCCACAATAGTACTGAGCAAAATGCATACAGTAAATGTCTCTAGTGCTGTAAGTTACAGTTTGCATGTTTCTTAAAGTGTATTCAGGTATTCTGTATTTTGGGATGTCAGCAGCAACCTAATTGCAATCCATTTGCTCTGTTTACTTTAAGAGAAGTTATACAAAATATTATAAAAGAGAAATATGCTTGGATGCACAACACAGAGGTCACAGGTACTTGGGAGTATTTACCATCTGCTGACTTTAGTTCCCATCTGTGTGCACTATCTGCTTTAACATTCTTGTACTACTATGATCAAATCTATTCAACACTGATAAAATTTAACACCACTATAAAATCCTGATGCCAGCTGAGAATGACAAAATTCTGCATGTGAATGACTCGTATTTGGGCTCTAGGTGTATGCAAAAGTATCTCAGTCTTCAAGAGGACTGGGCCTCAATCCCCATAGACAGAGAAGAACCTTGAATGTAGGTCTTCAGACATGCTGAGTATTTTTAATTTCTAGGCATCATACCAACAAAGGTAATTAAGTACATGTTTCTCCTAGATTTCAGTGGGAGTTAAGTTTCCAAAATATAAATGAAGAGTCAGGCCAAAGCTTATTACACGAAAAAGGATATTATCGCTACCATACTACTCTCTTCTTGCTACTCCAGTGGTTGATTTTTTAAAAAGTAATCCTAGTAGAAATTTTCGGAAGAGATTTTAAGTGCCCTTATACTGGAGAGGAATATACTGGTTGTTGGTCCCTAGTGTACAGCTATGAAAGGTTAGAATTTAGATTCACTTTTGAGCATTTGCTTCTCAGTTAATTCACTCATCTCCATGTGATTGCAGATGGAGGCTCCTGGCCTACACTCTAGCCCTTGCAGACATCTATGGCATTTGCTTATGTTTCCAATCTGGAGTCCACTAGGCATTAAACCCTAAGCATTTAAATTGAACCTGGTCTGTGATTTGCTGGATTGAGACTGTTTGCAGTAAATGGATCTTTTTACAGGATTTTTTTCTTCTTCTTTTTTGTTCATCTTATTATCTTCTGCTCTTTGTTGAACAGAAAGAGTATTTTCCCCTGTTTCATGGCTGTGATGCCAAATGTTGATTATGCTGAGTTAAACCCCAACAAAGATGCCTAAATAGATGGCTATCACCTGATCATAATTCACAGGGTAATTACTGGCCTAACACAGGCATTTTATTTTGTACATGTAAATGTTTATTTTTCTGTCTTGTAAATACATATGAGTCCTATTTATGCTCAATATTCTGTATATATTCTGATGTAATTATTGCTGTGTAAGGTTTCGGATAAAGATGGCATTTCGCTGCTAATGGTGGCAATAGAATTTATCAATTATGAATTCTCCATTTCAGATGAGCTGTCACAGGTAACTGAAAAAAAACACTGCCTTAAAGTCAGTTTTGTATTCTCATTGCAATTAATTGAAAAGTAGGTCAACATCCACTCCAGACAGAAAGTGATATTAAATGGGGGGAAATGTTACATTGAAATAATTAAGCACTTGTTATATTAAAATGTGATAACATTCTTTCAACAGTACCTGCTGACATATAAGTTTGAAAGCTTTTTTTTTTCTCTCTCTTCCTATTATACCCAGTTTTAGGATTGCGACACAATGAAAACATCGCTTGTCTTTGGAGCCTGAGTAATTATTGTGATAAACATGCAGGCGTACAGCATGCTAATGAGTGGACTTAAATATAGGAACTAGTAATTAAATTTTTCTTTTTTCTTTTTTAACTACCTTAATTGGTTGTTAATTTATGCACCTGATTTTTCAGGTACTTGTACATACTCATTAAAAATGACCTCCAAGAAAAGCAGGAATGCTGAAAAAAGAGGCAGAATGACAGGTTGGCTGCTGCTAAGTTTAGCTTTTTCCTGTGCTGGAAAATGCTTTTGTAAGTACTGTAATTATATGTGATGGAAATAGTAGAACAGTTTCAGAAACTTTTCATATTCAATGGTATTATAGCACTAGTTATAGAGCTGTCAGTACTTTTCTTCCAAACCCCTGTTTACCACTTTGTTACAAAATTCACTCCAGGCTGAGATCTGATGTGTACTGTATAAGCCTGGAAAAGAATAACTTTGCAGTGCTTTGGTTATACATCTTTTTTTTTTTTTTTCCTGTCAGAATATTAAGATATTCTTTATTATAATCTAATTTCATGAAGGAAGAAAAGAAACTAAAGAGTAGATTTACTTTAGTCAATGCAAAGTAAGTGGACTAGAAATTTGGTTTTAACAAAAAACTGTCAGACTACATAAAATTGGTTGTAGCACACGTACAATGATTTCAACTCATGCTGTCTCTTTAAATTCACGTTAATACTGATGTCCTTAAAGCTTCACACAGACTGGTAAGCTGTGAAGCTGCCTAACACTCAACCTTTTTGTGGGGAGCACTGCATAAATGAAATTTTATCCAATCTTTTGAGATTTAAGAAATGTAATATATCTACATAGTAGCTATGATGGCTTTATAGATCTAATAATCCAAAAGGTATATGGTTGTCTTCCAGGAACAACACTCTGCTTCACACTATATACATGAGCATGGTCACTAGGAGTTCCACGCATATCGGGTGTCAGGACCACATACTTTTCTCACTGGTGACACGGTTACACAAAAGCACTAGCAGAGACTCTCACCGGCATTCTTTGATCAAGTGTGTCCCGTGTCTACAGTTTTCAAAATCCAAAACGACCTTCCTCAAGCAAAGATTCACTCTTGTTCTGGCGACTTCCTATTTTGGAACACCCTTTTCACACCAAGGGCATCTCTGGGGGCAGATTCTGTACCTGGTAAAGACAAACATTCTCTGGTAAATTTTAGTTTTCATCTTTCATCTGGTACTGAATTCCTCACTGCTAAAACAGAGACTGCAACTCTGCAGTGAATTGTGAAGGGGATGTGATTATGAGAAGCGTTCCAATACTTTCCTATATAGCGGCAGAGGACTCGCTTCAAAATATTAATTCCAATGGAATGACTTCTTAGGTATGTTGCTGTACAAATTGATACAAGAATCCTGAGAAGGAAGAGTGAACTGTATCTCTGAATATTCAGAGGTAACATATGAAAAATAAATAATAAGCAGGTCAATTTCAAATGGATTTTTTCTAAACTTACCAAAGTTTCATAATTCAAACATCAATCATGAACTTTAGATTAGGGGTCATATCTTTGTAAGTGCTTGTACTGTAGCTAATACAATAGGTCATAATCATGGCTTTATTGAAAACTAAATATTAAATAGCAGTAGCTATTCCAATAATACCACCATCTCTCTGGAGTGCAGTACATTGATTGCTTTGTACTTTTCATGGGATAATTTTAAAAGGAAAATAAAATTTGGATTGATTGTACATCAAATATAGAATGGCATTATGTATAGCACAAATGTGGCAAAATGTTCTCTAAAGGAAAATGCATACTAATACTTAAAGCTCACTCTGTTCTGCTTCCTTTTTCATTATAGCTGATGTTTCATTTTAACATATACATTTGAAACTCACTTTGTGTTTAATGGAATGCTCTGGGCCAAATTGATCCCTAGTGTAATGTTGCATGTATATGTCAGACAATTACCGTGATTTTTAATGGCATGAGTTTGGGGCGGCTGCATTATTCATGAGGGACATATTGCTGAGAGGGCATACAGGTCACTTGAAGCATTTAAAAAAACCTGCAGTTCAGGAATGTGCTTTTCACATATGTGCATTTAAAATATGTACTTACTGGTTTTGCTCTTGTATTGATGAGTACTAATATTGCTTATTTCACCCTTCACCTACAAGGTCAGATTTTACTAGTCACTATTTGTGGGCTCAAAATGACAAGAAGACTACAATAAGCTTAAAATTAGAAAATCCCAATAGAAAATGTCATTGTTGTAGCAGATTTTGAGTCCGTAGAAGATTAATGGGACAGACTTGTAGAACATTTTCCGTATCCTGTGGCTAGTCATTTAACATATTCATTATGCTGGGTATCATGTTATGTTCAAGCATTTGCAAGAACCTCCTGTAATTTTTAGTACCAAATTGGATTTAGTACCTGGATTTTCTTCAGTATAAAAATATTGTTAGGCTGTGCATGTCTGTCTATAAGAAACATTTGAAATAATTCATTGTAGCATGTGACATTATTATAACCTGAAGGCATGTTTTATCTTGTTGTTTCAACATCCGTCTCAGTCCCTGCCATAGGAAAAATGGCATCAATATTACAACTCATGAGCTATTCCTCCCTTTGCTCCTGGAGCTATGGTTTTCACCTTTGAACTGAAGGAACTCAAATGGTGTATAACTTACACCATACACCAGGCCAATCACTGGCAGCTCCAGTAGTGGAGATCCAGAAAGATGGTATAGAAAACCACCTCGGAGTTTCATAAACTGCTAGCTGGCATTACGTTGAAAACATGCAGAACCTATCCTTCCTTTGAGATGATAGCGTTATGGCCTTGCCTTGACCAACGGCCGAATAACTGAGCATAATGAGCCACAGCCAAGAAGATATTGCAGACAAGGCCTAAGCATAAGAAGCTATGGCTGACATGACGGGGTAAACAGGACCTGAGTGGAGTGAACCTTGGCATGGGCCATGGATCAACAAATGACAGGAGAACACTACCTGGAACTGCAGGGAAGGTGCACTGTGACCTAACTGGCACCTTGTCCCAACATCTGGCTGCAAAGACCCTTGGTGGCAGAGATTGGGGTGGAGGGTTTGTGGACATGAGCATCCAACGCTAGGGAGAAGCAGAGGGATGAGGCAGAACTGTTATGGGCTGCTGCTGAGCCCCTGCCCAGGAGTTTGGGACAGGCTGGTCACAGGAACTGCCGCATTCCCTGCGTTTATGGTGTTGGTTTAGGGGGGCAGATGACTGCGGGGGCCTCAGTTAACCCTGTGTTTGTGTGTGTGCAAGCATGTGTGAAAAGCTTTTTCTGACACAGTTTATTTGTTCCTTGGTTCATCCAATAAATTCAACCGAGTGTCACATTATTTGGTTGCTTTTACCTCAGCGATATCACTCCTTTCCTGTTTGCAGTCTTCCAGGACAGCACATATAATTCAGATTTCAATCACTTTTTAGGAGCAGTGACCATCTCTTGCCTTCAGTATCTCAAATCAGGTTTCAGAACAACATTATGGCCTACTGAGATTAAGTACAAACACTCAAAGAAAGAGCTGGAGAAATGGCTCAAGTGACCTCTATTTTGGGAGTGCTTCATGACATTTAGATATAACAGTGTTTGGAAAGCAGTCAGAAAATAAGTTTTGAAAGGTCCCAGTAACAGGCATAAGGCTATGGCTTATAAGCTTAGAGGTCTGGAGCAGCTAAAACTCCATTGCCGAAGAACAAAAATCACTCATACTATACTCTGAAAATTCTCCATGTTTTCTGAGTGTTTAGAGGTAGCTAATCAAAACTTCTGCATTCAGGAGAAGGGAAAAAAAAAAAAAAAAAAGGACCCTGCTGATCCTGCTGATCTTGCTTTTCAAGAAATTATCCTGTGTAAATTATTGAAAAGATGAGTCACTATTTCCACAATTTCCTGTAAACACACATATTTCATGAGATCCTATGGGAGGGATTTTAAAAGCATAAAAGCATAAACTTAATTATAATTAACATTTGTACTTTGGAAACTCTGATATGTGTGTGTCAAGTTCACTTTGGAATTACATATTTTTATTTTCACTACATTAATTAACTTTTCATTTCATAGCATATTTTAACCATCATTTATTTGACCATGCTTGATGGCATCAGATTAATATTTTTTGTAAATATAGAGTAGGGTATTCAAGACAGACTTGATAACCAGATCTCTTCTCACTGCTTTATTCATTCCTCTAGATATATCTTAAAGTTCTTAGTATTAAATATGAAAAAATTAAAGATCGGCTCTTAGAAAAAAACAGATAAAAAACTCAAGGATTCAGCAGTGCCCTTTTACATCTAGACCTTGATTTAAGGGCTAACACAGCGAAAAGCATAAGATACTATG
This sequence comes from Tinamus guttatus, assembly GCF_059628265.1. Classification (NCBI taxonomy): domain Eukaryota; kingdom Metazoa; phylum Chordata; class Aves; order Tinamiformes; family Tinamidae; genus Tinamus; species Tinamus guttatus. The sequence goes on from NW_028288848.1 coordinate 8,083,870, forward strand.
CTGCTGTAGCACATTAAAAGGTCAAATTTAAATGAGTTCAGGTTGAGATACCATTCTTTATCTTAGGGAGGAATCAATTACAAACTCCAGTTAAATATGTAACCCATACAACTTTTTTTTTTCTAAAATGGGATATAAGGATGAATTGAAGCCATAATTGTGCCAGTATTAGCAAATGCTTAACATCAAACTCCTGATCAGTCATACCAGAATCAAAATGTATTTAATTTTTGCACAATTAATTATATGTATTGCTGTTTGGAGAACTGATGTCTTCTACCCTAAAGATCTGACATGTGTGCAATTTCCCAAATAATTTAGTTCAAAGGAATATAACTCTCCTTGGCAAGCAGAATAACTTTTACATGACACTGATAAATGAGGATGTTTTTAACAGTTAAAATATTGAAAGAAGGTGTGATCATTACCTTTAGTGCTTCGCTGTAGACACAGTTGGACCCTAAATTTTGGGTTCAGAAACCGTTTGACTTTCCTTTTACCCAATGTCTTGTAAGAGGTAACTGTGTTAACTGTGAGGCTGACAGAATATAGAAACCAGGTGGAGAAGATGGACTGTATTTTCAAGGGAAAGTAATCACCAATTTATCTTCAAAATGAGACAGAAACAGGGACACAAAGAGGAGAAATTCAGCAGAGAGAAAAAAGAAAGATAAAGGGAAATCGAAACCTAAAATATTCTGCATATTCTCAAAAGTACATTAAATGTGTGTTTCTATATTTATAAACAGCAAGAAAAGCATCTGAAAGGATAACAATTACTCATCTATAAATTGTTACCTCCTCTCATTCTTCACTGTGGCTATGATTATTCATCTCTGGGGCAAAGGCCTGTTCAGATCTTGCAATGGTATTCATTTTGCCTCCATAGGTTCTTAGCGAGGTCAATGGGTCTTTCTAAAAGTGCCTCTCCATGAAGGAATGAGCTCTATATACCTGAAGTCAAAGGAAAAAAAAATATTCATCTACGAAGCACCATATGCGTGTGCATATACATACATATATACATGATGCAAGATAAAATACAAATAATCTGGGTAGGGTGCTCTCATTGTTTCTACTTGTTTATTCTGTACAGCTGCATCCAGCTTCAGTGAAATCTTTTGGACTTCTGCCATTGACTTCAAAGGAGCCAGATTCAGACCATTAAAAAAAGTAAATATTTGAAACCAACACTATTTAAAAATCCTGGCCTTGGAAGTGATGATGTGAAGCTCAGAGCTTACTCTCCCCTATGTAGAAATAACCTGTAGGGGGGAGAATGGGACCTTTAGATAATTAACTATTCAGTAATTCTTAAGCATCTCAATAGTGCTTTTTATCTTCAAAGTGCTTTATAAACATTAACTAAGTAATCCTTACAATCCTCTGAAGTAAATAATTTGGTATTTATTATCCTTATGAAGAACTGCAATAAATGAACAGAAAATGCTGAAAATACCTTTTTCATTTAAATTTCTGTAATAGGAAAAGGGAAAAATGCAAAAAAAACAGGCTGCAAATTTGCATGTTTTTGGTGCTTACTCTAAGCTGTTCCAAAGCAAAAAAACAAAAAAAAACAAAAAAAAAAAACAAAAAAACTGCACAATTCTGCTCAATGCAAAAGATGAAAAATCTACTGCGTCAGGCAGCTGTCTGAACTTTACCTCTTCTCTCAGAAGCAATTGTACTTACTCTTAAGGGAACTTCTCTGGTGCATGGCTCAGATAGCATTTGCTGTCATGCATTGCCTTGATTTGTGGAAGGATGGTTTAACTGCAGGCTTTTCCCGTAGATGAAATTTAGAATAGATATCTGTAAAGTGATGCAGCTGTGAAAAAAAAGTAAAACCAAAAAGCAAATGATCAGCTTGAAGTCGAACGTTAGCGCTCAGAGGTGAGATCCAGTGGTTAAGACACACTTCCAGGAAAACATTAGCTTGATGCTCAATAGCGTTTCAAAATTAAATCAAATGTTATGAATTGTTGGGAAAGGTTTAGTGGGGTTTCCTTTTAAGCATATATTTCAATGGATAGTTTGGTTGTTTTTATGTATTGATAATCCAGAAATGGACTACAAAATAAATGTCTGATAAAGAAATTTAGGTTTATTCTATGGTATTAGCCAAAGAATTAAGCGTATTTCCCACAATGTTTATCAAGAAAACAGTTCTTCTCTAACAATTATTTGACAGAAGGAAATACTACCCACAGTTAAATGTCCCAAATTTACTCTATTAAAAAGAATGAGAAAGAAGGTAAACCTGGTAAACCATGCATCATCAAGTATGCATGTTTGCATTAAAGAACATCAGACCAGATTTCAGTTAATTAATTCTGACAATCTCCTATAAAACTGGAATGTTATCGTTACTCTCATATCCATGGCATGAAACAGGCAGGCATTTAACCTTGTTCCATTATAATCTTTTACTGTTACAAAATTATACCTTCCCAAATTGACACTAAAAAAGAAAAAAAAAATGCTCAAAATAACTCTTTTTTCCTTGGGTAGAGTTTATGGGTGAGCTGATCTTGAACTTCTATTTTGTGCTCTTCTGCGTCTTCCTGAATGATGACAAATTGCACAGCAGTTTGGTGATACGAAGAAATGAACATTTGAATATAGATAAGTAGAAGCTAATCTGATAATCACATCAGAAACAATTCTAGGAATACAACTGTTACATGATGTAAATTATGTGGAAAGTTCATTCTGATATGGAAATAGTTTACTCTTCCCTCCTGCTGATTATTGAAAAAATAATAATAATAATAATAAAAATAAAAAGATCTTGATCAGAAACAATCTAAAAGAAAGTGGAAGGAAGGAATGCCACTCAGCCAGCCCAAACCTTGCTCTTCAGGGACTCTATATTCTACGTTAGAGACATTAATTCTGCTCTATCCTAAATATCCACAATCAATGTGCCTTAAAATGGTTATACGATCCTTAAACACAGTGTTATATGATAAAATAATATGGAAAAGTCTCAAAAGAGCAATTCAGCCTCTCTCTGTAACTCAGGATATCCTTCCCAAGTTCATGTGTTGACTTGTCATTCCTGTATACTCAGAGGTCCCTATCTCAGATCATGTTTTTACAAATACCAGTACTGAATCTGTTGAGATTCTGTAAAAAAAAAAAAAAAAACTCTGTTTCCCCCAGTCTTTTTATTTTTAAATAAAAAACTAATTAAAATGTCAGAAAAAAAAGGTGAGCATTTTGGTAAAAATTCCCACAGAAAGCAAGTAGCTTAAATTCTAAGGGACAGTTTAAATTCCAGACAATTTTTTGTTGTTGTTAAGATAGCATCAAGAGCAGTTAAAGAATGGCCCAAAATCAAAAAAAGGTAAAATATTTTTATATATGTAAATAATGAATATGCTGCATGTTAAAAATAAGTTAGTGCTTGACATGTTCAAAAAGAAACTGTTCCTTTGAACTGCTTTTTTCACTCCTCTGTTAAGCATCTGATACTAGCAGAGAAACAATACTGGATCAGAGGATCCACAACTTCAGTCCATCACTGAAATTTTCACAGAGCCAAACTAGAATTGTGATTGCTCGTGAAAAAGTTCCGATCCTGACCAGAACAGCAACACTGTGGCACATCACTATTCACAAATACTCTCAGAACAGGAATAAAAAGAGTATAAAAATACTGGAGCAATGTTAGCTGAGGCTAAGAACTAATAGAATCAATGAAAATCATCATATAAACCTGCTGAGCAATCGGACAGTTGATTCACCAGGAAACCAAGACATAAAAGCCACCTTAGGAGGATCTTTCATGAGCAGACCTATAAAATATTCACGGGGTGTCTCTCCAGCCACTGTGTAGTGATGATACTGTTTCTGGAGATGCCATTACAGAAATATGATATTCAAAATATGAACATCTGCTAATCAAATGCATGACAGTGCAGTACTTACATGAAAAACATGATTTATTCCCAAGGAAGGATATTAATTCTAATTTAAACACAGGCCTTCCAGCATCTTCCTTCTGGAAGACAAAAACACAAATGAGACAGAAGGGAAGTAGAGTTGTGTGTATCAGGAGAAAAGTCAGAACTGAAAAACTGCTACAGTGAGCCTCAGAGAAATATAATGAATCAATCTTGGATTAAGCTACTAGATAGGGAAAAAAAGTAAGACTAGCACTAGGGAAGTTGTACAGACCTCCAGAGGAAGGAGAGACATGAGAATAAAATTCTGTTTAAAGCTGAGCTTAGAAAAAGAAGGTAACCTCTCCTCACCACTCCCAAAGCTTACAAGAATTGGTAATTCCAACCCTCTAATTACCAAAAACCCTAGAGACACAGAGGAGGGAAAGTACCAGAATAAAGATGTAGTGAATGATTACATCTAAATTAATTAGGAACACAAAGCCCTAGTACAAAGACCTCATTGCCAAACATTAACTAGCATTAATGTTTTCAAAAAAAAAAAAAAATCGATTTTGAAAAAAAAAAAAAAAAGCTAATTCTGAGGAATTGACAGGCCCCTTGTATTTGTTTACAAATAAACAGAATAAAAATTTCAAAGGATGTAAACATGAGCTTGCACAGGTCACCTGAAAAAAAATATCAAAAAAAAAAAAACAAGAAAAGTGCTGAGTAATGGATGTAAAGATAAATTCTTTTCCTCTGGAAAATGGTGCAGCCCCATTAACTTTTTCACACAGTTCAAGGCAGGAAGGATCCATTAGATCATCTATCCTGACCCTGTATATCATAGGTCATTAAATTTCATTTTCTATTGTACTCAGCTCAGTAGTTAATGCTTAACACATTATAGAAAAACATCTAGTCTTGATTTGAAGGCAGAAAGATGAAGAATCCAATAGTGCCCTTGGTTTTTTGTTCTGAAGGGTAAATACCTTTGCTGCTATGAGATCGTGCCTTATTTCTCATTTGAATTTGTTTGGCATCAGCTCCCAGCCAAGAGTTCTTATCACTACATATTATTTTCAGCTAGCTTAAACAGCCTTTTAGCTCTTAGTATATTTGTCCCTGTTAAAGTACTTCTAGAGCATAACCAAGCCGCTTCTGTTTCCCTGTGAAACCATACAGAATAAGCTTTTTCTTGTGTATGCATCTACACATAAAGCTTTAATAACCTTTTCCTTTCTTTTCCCATCCCATTTTTAGTATTCAGTACACATTCTCACAGCAGTATCAGCAGTATTACATATTATCAGCTCATTCGTTTGTTCTTTCCTTATATTTTGCCACGGTCATTTTGATGGAGCATCATGCTGAAGCCCAGTTTTAGCAGCATATTCATTAGGTCTTGTGAGGCACTGAAGCTCTATCAAGTTTTATGTGCCCAAGGCTTCCTGTATAATCACTGTACCATGTTAGGCTCCTTCAGAAAATAAGTCCTGTTTTAAGTGAGTTATCTCCGTTTACCCTGTAGAGAGGTTAGAGTGACTGAGCTCCTAAAGGAGGAGCAGGATGGATGCACACAGGATGCACAAAGGATGCACAAAAAGGCACATCAGCTCCCTATAAAGTACCTGGAATTCTCTGCTCTTTCCCAGCTGGTTTCCTCCTGTTCTGCTGTCCACCATTTCTGTTCTGCTTTATATAGAGACATTTACAAATTCTAGGAAATGGCACTGTTTGATGAGGAATTGACCAACAATTAAAAGCAATTTGTTAACCCCCTCCTTCCTGTCTATTTGTCACTGTTTCCACATCCACTGTGTTAGTAATAAAAATGTCAGGGGCGAAAGTAACAACTGCAGCACAGCCCGTCACTAGTCTTTGCGTGTGTGCTCGTTCCTAACTTTTCAATTGATGGCAATGCAACCAAGCACTTGTGCTTCAACCAAGGCACTCACGTGTCTTCACAGCTTAATGTAAAATATTACAGTCCATCAACGCATTCTACAGTTGAAATTCGTTCTCCATAAACAAGAGTGGTGGAGCAGGCTTATTCTAAATATACCATTTATTTCCATTGAAGACTTTTCATAATTCACTTCCAGGTCTGTTTTTCTCTATCACTCAGGAGTTATGAGGTCACCTATAACTCATGGAAATAAATGATGTATCTTGAGTTACCTTTTGGTAAAATATTGTGTTAATATATTTAACTTGAATCATTTGGATCTTTTTCATAGAAGATATAAATTTGTTTCTGACATACCAATATATTTAATTTTCACATTGCATGATCAAGTAACACAATGAGGCAACTCTGCTATACCTATTTCTATCACCAAACACAGCTATTAAAATAATTTGGAAAATACAATCTTATGTTTTCATAATGTTAATTCCAAAACAACACATACCAAGAAATCTCTCTCTGAGCTGGAAAAATCTGCTGCCCTGAACACCATCTCCAAGCATCTTTACTTTCGTCATTGAGTCTCACATACTGATTTTGTCATTTACAAGATTTTCCTCCTCCTCAAGCAATGCCATTCTCTCAGGCACCAAGCAGAACAGTGCCTGGAAATGAACACAGGAAGAGAGAGCACATTTCATGCTGTTTCTCTTTTGTTGGCTTGGGTAATCAGAAGCTATTTATGTACATAGCTATTTCATTAAACGGTGACTGATTTTATTAAGTTGCCATCCCGTAAATTAAACAACATGATGTTTACAATCAGCCTTTGGTCCTATCTCAGCCAAGACCTGAGTTTTCTAATAAATCAGTTACAGCAAAGAAAGCAGAGGGCTCAGCTCGAGATGTCAAACATGTTCGTCCTTCCTGACCTTGGGTCAGTTTCTATTGCCTCATAATTCAATTCAAGCAACTTTGGGATGACCACAATTTCAGACTGCCAGTATAACAGAGGACCTGATTAGCCTAAGAAGGTTACGTTGGTACCAGGGCTGTTGACATGATGTTACTTTAGCTTTTTCCAGTTGCAGGATACCTGTCCTCCTGTCAGCCCACGACTCAGAAAGGATGCAGAGCAATGTTGGTAGGAAATAATCTCAGTTTTAAAAATCTTATTTAGTGATAACGATTGAACTCCAAACCCCTGTAACTCTATCTATCAAATTCTATGTTGCTGATCTCAACTGTTGTGATAGTAAAAGGAAAATAACATGCCACAGAGGTGACTTGTGTCCAAATCAAATCTCCTTTAATTATAATTCTGGGAAGAATATTTTCTGCAAAACTCGCAAGTGAATACAAGAGAAAGCAGTTGCAATTCCCTCTTATAGAAATAGAAAGATCCCCTTTCCCGTAAGGCAACATACGTATCTGAATGTCTGGGCAAGCCACTGAAAAAAAAATTAAGGAATGAAGTAAACTCTAAAAATTCCAGATAATTAAAATGAACTTTCCTATTCTCAATTTTGTGAATAAACCAACAATCATATAAACAGTACCTTCTTCATAGCTTCTATTTCTTAAAATGGAAGCAATGGAATTAACCTACTTTAATAACACAACTAAACCTGCATCAACAATCTATGTAAGCATGTGTTTATATGAAGTGACATAACTAATTTTTAAATGCTCTATAAATATCGTGTCTTTTAAAGACTGTGCTTTCAAAGGTTGTCATTAATAATGGCACAGAACTCTCATTTCTATTTTGTACTTGATCACAAAGTAGATTTTTAAAGACTGCTTAGACATTGTGGATCTCTGTTCATCAGAGGCAAACACATCATTTCAAAAAAAAAAAAAAAACCCCCAAAAAAAAACAAAAGCAAAAAAGCAAAGCACTAGTAACTGGCATTCCACAGCTCCACAGCAAGGCAGTCAGGATGAGCAATCTGCAAGAGTTTTGGTCACACTTTTATCTTTGTTTCACAAAACTTTCTGGAGCTCTTAGTGAGTTATTTGCAGAATTCAGAAGGAAAAGTGCTAGAATTATTAAACTGATGAAATAGAAGAGTGTCATTTTCATAGCACCAGAATTCTTCCCCTGAGAGAGAGGAGGAATAATGTGCTTCTGTCTTTCAACAAAGTGTTTGCTAATGCAACTCTGGAAAGAGTCTTTCACTCATGGGACAAAATTCTATTTTTACCATATATGCTTGCAGCCAAACTTCATCCCCCATTCTAACTGTTTTGTAAACAGAAAATGAATTGAAAGAGGAGAGAAGAGAAAGAGAAAGAGGATTTGGGGGTAACATTTCTGCCGGTTTCCTGCATTCTCCCTTGCCTGCTTACCTCTTTTGCATGTAAGGAACTTTTCTTGGTGAACTTAGTCTGGGAAGGACAAAGCAAACTATGCTGCACTGGGCTGATTCACAGCCGTGCACCCCGGGCTGTGTTCCGTGTTCCAAGGTGTGCGGGATGTTCCGCACTTGGAGGAAACTGAAGACAAAAGGGCTTCAGGTAGCCAGCTTCTCAAATCCATTCTTTATCCTTTGCATTCTTTTCTTTTTTCCCCTCCCAATTTGAGGTCTAAACTTACTGAAGGAAATACGATTCACAACATACACATACTTTGGGGCCACCCTGTCAGACAAAACAAGAAATTTCAAAACAATTAGCAGGAAGACAAAGATGCTTTTGAAAGACTGGAAAACACCACGTTTAGTCTTAAAATTTGGGTCAGGTGTCACCTATATCTTTCTGGGTAATTAGCAATGAGAGGTAGCATTGAAAAAATAGGTAGGTAGGAAGTATTTCAGAACATGCCTCTAAGGGATAGCAATAATTTAATAAGGGATAAGTAGCATAGCATGGCATGAATTCCACCAGCCTAACTTTGTGGATATTATAGTGGAGCTTACAAATTTTAACAGCAGATGACATGATTTATTTATATTTTTAGAAAGCCTTTGATGAAGTTCCTAATGACAAACTTCTATTAACTACAGAGTTCTAGAGTTGCATAATGAGATTCAGTATTATTTAAAATAAAAATAAAATTAAATTAAAAAAAAAAAGCCAGTGATCTAGTTAGCTGAGCACAGTTCCTGTTTCAGCAAGGTCAATGGTTCAGCCCTTTCTTCTTACCAAATGTACAAGATGGAAAAAGTTTTCTCCTCATCTAAATTTAATCATCTTTAAAACAGACAGTGTGAGCTCGTTGCCTAGGATTTCTCTCTAGGTATCTCTGATGGAAGGGATGAACCTTCTGACAGACCTTTTTTTTTTTCTCTCTCTATTAATTTAAGCAGGGTCTTGGTGACTAGGAAGAGTGACAAGTAACATTTAGATGGCTGAATTAAACTGAATGAATCCAGGGCTTGCAAACCCTTCCTCAGATGGACAGTCTTCAGTTTTCAACAGTCACTGAATCAAATGATTATCAGTAATCAGTTAAACCAAAACTCATTAGGAATGTTTTTCTGTACAGCCATCTGCCACCTTCAAAGTGAGAGATTGTAGGTGACAGTGGCATGAAAGAATTAGAAGAAGCAATCAAGTTTAAGTGGAAGTTGTTAGGTGAGCAAACAGTGTATGATATGCTTATCAAAGTGAAAACTCCTTCACTAGTATTTGGGTGTGCTGCATCCCTGCAGGAAGGAACCGCACCGACCCTTTTGTTGTACAAAGGAGTACATAGTTGCTTTCAAGGAATCAGTTCTAGAAAGAAAATTTGCCCCCACCATCACTGAATCCATGACAGCAGCATCTCTGGAAAGTGGCAGGAGACTACTGATAGATTTATTGATTATGAATGTACGTATATATATTTTATATATATATATGTATGTATGTATTTTTATGTATAAATGTATTTTTAAATTGTCAAAGGGGAGAAATGGTGAAATTCCTGAAAATGACTGTTGAAAACTTTCCATTTCATATAACATCATTAAAAAAAATGAACCAACTTATTGAGTTACATATTTAGAACAAAAATATGAAGAGAGTCCTTCTGGATTACCAATAGAAGATTCATCTGCTTTCAAATTTCTAATTGATTTATTTGCATACTTTTTATGCTTTTTGAAGGAAGTTTATGGTATTTTTCCTGTCAAAGGGAGAAACTTCAAAAGACAAGTGTTACCAGCCATGATTCAAACAATTTCAGCTTTAAATTTAGCTGTGTTTCTAGACAGCTTCCTCTTATGCCCCAAAGTATTTAAAACTTTAATTTCCAAGATTCATCCAGAATTACAGAGAAGCTCTGTATGAGCAATAGCAGCAAAAGCAAATCTCCACACACATAAGAATCTAAAGTTCAGGCATTGATCTGACAAAGTTTTCTGGACAAGAACATTGTTGCCAAGTGAAACAGTTGAGAACCCACCTGCAGTTAAGCAAATAAATAACCAGAATTCTGTGAGAGCTCTCCTTCACTGTTATCACTGGGTACAGCTTCAAATTATAGGGAGAAGGAATTAATGGCCAGATTCTACCAAAAGGGTCAGCTCCTCTTTCATGTTTTCATACCACCTGTATCCACTCTACCCAATCTTGCGATCACAGTAGTTGCACTGCAACCAATTTAAAGCAAACAAACAAACAAAACAACAACACACACACAATCCCTCCCCACAAATATTTTCCAGCAGATAAGCAACTAGAGGAAGAAGGAGGAAAAAAGTAGGTCTGCCCATTTTGGAGACAGCCCAGTGATAGTTAGGCATAAGCATAAAATGCCTCCTCTCACTCCTGAGATAGGATTAATCTTTCCCTGTGTTAATGCTTAAATATTCAAAGTGATCTGGGCTTTTACATTTCCACTGATGTCTGCCATCACCTGCTGAGCACCTTTCAACTCTCACTGAAGTCAACAGGAGATGAATGAAACTCAGTACCACACAAGGCAAAACTCCCACTGAGCCAGACGCGGAGATCTGAGCCCTCAGAAACTGCAGGCACTCAAGAGACTCCCAGGCTGTAGCTGCACTGATTTTTATCACAAGCTTTCTAGGAGTTAGAAATAAGTAGGCTGAATTTCTGAGCACATCCTCTAAGATACTGAGGCACCTCTATCTCCTTGTAAGCCTGACCCTAGCTGCATAATATTCACGCTTCCCTACAACTTATTCATTCCCAAACAATATTGAAATATTGCCCATTTAAACCCTGAACCTGAACTGTTTCAGCAGACAAGCAGGACTGAGGTCCTGTGAAGCAGGATTTGTATGACTGTCTGTGCATACAGGAGTTTACACGGGGAGGGAAGCAGGCAATCGGAAAAAATGAAAAGAAGCAATTTTGAGAAAGTACCAAACACACGCTGTTGCTTGTGTCAGATTATCATATCCTCAAACTGATAGCACCCCAAGACTGCTGGCAGCCTATAGAACAAACAAACACACAAAACTTACCCCAGTGAATTTACAGTGTAATTTTAGATATGTCCTATTTAGACAAAGTAACACAAATATGGACAGGAATGAAAAGGGTTAGACTGTGTCACAGCATGCCTGTTTTAATGATCGGCTCACAAACTTGAAATATAATTATTTCCTTTCTCCTCCAACTCTTTTAATTACCTCTCTTTTTTTGACTGACACTGTTCAGTGTTCAAACACACCTGAAATAGAAGCGAGCCATTTAAATGGCTCAAACAGGTAAGCTATTTTTCCCTCTGCCTTGTTATTTTTCGAGGTCCAGTTGTTTTCCCTTAAAATTAGGATGGGTGGTTTTATACAAAAACTCAAACATCAGCTGTTTCTCTCATTGTGATTGCCATCCCATGTAGCTTATTTTCCAAAAGTGTTAAAATCCTTGATACTGACAGGAGACAAAATCATACAAAAACTCTTGTTGCAGATAATTATCTGCAAAGCATGGTATTCTTCCAGCAGTATAAAAAATCAACATTTATAATACGGCATCTGCTTAGTATGAGGCAGAAGGAGTTTTTATTTTTATTTCATATATCCTCCTTTGACTTAACTGTAACCTTTTCCTTACAGAATCCGTTTTCCCTTGCCTATTTTGGCTCCTTTACTATTTCTGTAAGAGTTTCTTCTCAATCATTTTCCAATCTTTTCCATGCCTATTACAGAGCATCTCCAAACAAACTCTTAGCATAATTTTTATTATGTGAAATCATTTTTTTCATTCCTTCTGCCTTTTTCTACCACCTTTTACCTTGCTATCCACAACTACCCACGGCATCTTCTCTTTTCATTTATAATGTGAGCCATTTCCTATATTCTTGGCAGGAAAATGGAACTATTGCTACTAATTTACATATCAGGAAAACTGAATCATGGAAGTGCTTTTCATTTTCCATTACCTTACAGGGGTAACATAAACCAGTAGACACTGGTATAAGGGTCTAAAAAATACATGAAACAAGCTTCTGCTGTTATATATGCCCAGTCCCAATGGGAACTCCTAGAAGTTACTGCACTATGAACAACAACATGCACAATAATAATAAATTTTGAAATGCACAGTGCCTTCTTATTTACTCAAGAAGGATGAGGAAGGTCATGCTCGTAAAGAAAAAAAAAAGAAAAGAAAGAAAAAATACCTAAAAGAAATATTTCACTATTCTGTTGGAAGATGACCTACTTCTATTTCAGTAATATATAATAATATATATCATATTCAGTAGCATTTGTGTCGAAAAATCCCAAGTCAAAATGAAGCATTTAAAATTTTACCAAAAATGAAAAACTTTTGATCCAAACTATTTCATTAGAAATAATTTCCTGGGAAAAAAATTAATGTCCATAAAGTTTCCAGTAGAGAGAGAGAGAAAAAAAAAAAGTGTAACAGTGGATATCCCAGTGAAATGAAAAAGCCAGGGCTTACCTGCCCCTAACAACATGAGCATGGGGTAGGTGTTTCTTTAAAGAAAGAGTTGTTAAACTTTTCTTATGATGTAGCTGAAAGCACTAACCTCGCTGTATTCTACCTTTCAGCTACTCTCAGCTATTATGTACCTGAAAGGACAGAATCCCCTTGTAACATATAGATCCAAAAAGCCAAGTAGACTAAGTATTCTGGAAGTAGCTGGGGATCTAAAGGACTGTTAAAAAGGGATGATAAGTCTCTCATCAGTCAGAAGTGCCAATATACCCCCTCTTATTCCCTACCCTCCAATCCACCTCTATAACCCTATATAGAAATGAGCTAATACAGTTGAGAAATAAATAACCAAATTCTTAGCTAGCTAGGCAGTGTGTATTTCCAGATCCAAAGCTAACAACATAAGCCTCACTTAGCTAAAGAAACAAATCTAGTGCTACCTGTAACTGGGTGCCTACCAGAGGTTTTTCAGAGACCGCATTAGTGAACCACGATTCTAGCACTTGCAGTTCAGCTCTCAGCATCCTTTCTAGAACAACCTTGGCACGCAATGTCCTTCTGTAGGAGTGTTTTCAGAAGGGTATCCAAAATATACTTTTGCTTTTAGATTCTAAGTTCTTAGCACTCCCATCACTTTAAAACAGTTTGGTAGTATAAAATTAAATGATACAAGTAATCTATCAAGTGGACTTGACAGGTTTGGTATTTAGAAAAAATGTTAATAGCTGAAAAATTGAAGTTTAAAAAGAGCTTCTTCGTGTGTGTGAGTGAAGTAACTACTTTTCATGCAGATTTTTTACTGCTTATATTGTATGATGAATCTAAATTTCTGAAAAACTCATTATAGATACATAACACACAAGTGTCCCCAAGTATTAAAATGCATTAAAAGCATACCATGCTCCCTTGTAGGGCTGCACGACAGGCAGCATCGTATATGAAATTATTTGTATACTAAAACAAACAAAACAACTAACTAAATTTTTAGGTGATGCCTTAAAACCTTCCATACATACTACTTAAATTTATTATCATCATCATCTTCCATCTGGATCCCACAATAAACAAAACAAAGGCCTAAGGAAACATGATCCTTTAATAGGACTATGTCCAAAAGCTGGGTGTATTTGAAATTCCTACTAGTGCAGAAAACATTGGCATTTAATTATTTTCTTTATTATGTTTCTTTGAGTTCTTACGTACAGTCAATGTGGAATATTTTTACATTTTTGCCTCACTTCAGCAGATTGTGCTTTCTGTTCTACTGACATTCCCCATTATCATGAAAAATACTATGTTAAGATCGTGCCATAGCCACCAATGAACTGATGGCTCACACTTTCGTGAATATTTTCCTTGTAGCATTTCTTTAGATAGACAGTACAATTAATTACTTAGTAACAATAATGAATATAACAACATAATTGTAGTAATTGATAAGGGTATTAATGGAATCTCTTCTGATGCAGCCAATTGATTCATGGGCTATCTTGGAGTCAGAGCTAATATTAAACACTGCTTATTTCAATGAATGTCTATTTCCGTAGTGCAAGATCAATAGATTGTTTAGTAAAAATGAGAGAATGAAAAATAATAGAGGCAATGTGAAATTAAACCAAACCCACTGAAAATAAGTTAAGACCTTTCTGTTGCCTTTCATGCATTCTGTTTTAAATCCCTTATGGATTTTGCTGGGAAAGAAGATTAAGCATAGCACATGAGTAAAATTCCACGGGAATAAAACCAAAAATTTGTATTCAGCTTTCTTCAAATGGCTGCTTACAAAACTGCACCTTAACAACCAAGAGTCCTGAAAACTGCTTATGTGCAACTATGCAGCTCTGTAATACACTACTGCCATTGTCAGTACCAGATTGTATGTTTTGTGCTGAATGTGCAAGGCCTCAGCATGAGGATTGTCAGCCTTGCTCTGTCTGATCCTGACCTGCCCGCAGTTTTGTTTTATTTGCGACAAGTAAAATGCAAGCTGTGTTCAGCTATAACAGCAATTTCTCTAACTGACCAGATGTCTACTGCTAATTTGTTTTATCTTTGTGTGGCACAATCACAGCTTTATACAGAGAGTAGTAACAAACAGTTATTCTAAGTAGAATCTGACATTTATGACTCCACTGCAGAGAAATACAGACCTGGTAGCAAAGGCCTTGAAAAGTGGAGATACAAGAGATGGGGCATAGGCTGCCACTGGAGACCCCACGGCTATAAACAACTCAACCATGTTCAGCTGAAGAAATGCAGACATGGAGTTAGATAAAACTAGTTTTAGAGATAACACAGGGAACAAACAAATAGTATCTAACTTAATTAATAGTATTTAACAACGAACTCTTGGTACGCACTCTCTCCCGCTCTCCAAGGTTTACTTCCTCATTGCTCATAAACAAGATCTGAGCATAAAAATGGGCAGTACTCAGTTACCTAACGCCTTCAGAAGGCCACAGTGAAAGCAAGGTCTAACTGCACTAATCCACCTCAACCCATCTCTGATGGACAGAGCCCTGAAATATCCATATCTTGTCATATGAACTTGAGGAAAACCAGCCACTTAAATCAATTGAATCTCTACTTAATGACATCTTTTTGCACACAAATTTGTCATGGTATTTTTGTTCGGTTGTTAAATCACACA
This sequence comes from Tinamus guttatus, assembly GCF_059628265.1. Classification (NCBI taxonomy): domain Eukaryota; kingdom Metazoa; phylum Chordata; class Aves; order Tinamiformes; family Tinamidae; genus Tinamus; species Tinamus guttatus. The sequence goes on from NW_028288848.1 coordinate 8,099,177, forward strand.
GAATCATTTTCATTGAGTTTAAATGCACTATTTCCTAATGTGAAACAAAGGCTGCAAACGGAAGTTCCTGTATTTATAGCCCTGTCCTAAAGTGTATAAGGCTAAGGCACCTCTTCAGTCTATTTCTTCTAGTAAAACTTTTTATTCCTAGCTGTTTTGGAAATAGGTGGCATGACTGACAGATCAAATAAGCAATTCCAAGCAAGAAGAGGCATCAATTGTGCTTATTTTGGAGAACAATTTTCTCATTGTTGTCTAACCAGTAGAAGAAAGGAATAGATATTCCTTGTTACAGTTTAAAAGTGGAAGGTGGACAAAAAAGGTAGTAGATCAATAAAGAAATCAGTAGCATTAGCCAGAGGATAATACAAGACCTTTGAGTGCTGAAAAGCTTCCAAAAATACCACTTTCAGGTAATGTACAGAAAGAGCTAGATAATGTAAAAAGAAAAGGGGGGGGAAATCTAAAATTGGAGATATTGTTAAATATGTTGTGCAATAAGAAGGTAAAGATATGGAAAACAATCATAAATCACAAATCTACAAAAAATAAAATCACATCTACAAATTTATGTAAAAAAGGGAAAAGGCAGGGAAGCAGTTAAGGATCATTTCTAGTGAACTCAGATGTTATGGTCTTAGATTTCAGTTCGCAGCCCTTGTTCTTGAGAATGAAATTGCTGACCTTAAGTGAGCAGTGCTTAGTTTGTAATCCAAAGCAAACAGGACAGGACAATGACAGCACATCAGTTCAGCTCTCTGCCCTCTTCACTTCTTTATGTCTGAATATAGAGGTTCAGCGAATACAAATCTAGCAATAGGCTTCAAAGCACCCTCTACAGGTTCAGAACACTTTATGTGCCCAGTACTCCTTTGTAAGCATGGAGGGCATGCCCACATGGCAAAATAAAAAATGGTACTTCAAAGATCTGTAAGAGGGTGAAACCCAAGCTATAAAATGAAATAGTGCAGGACAGCATTAATTCACCACTCCCAATTTGGAAGGAATAGCTAAATTAATCAATACTAACAGAGTCACTGGTAAGGTACCATTTCTAAAATGATTCCTGCAGCTTTGTCTCAGCTACAAAACAGGTACTCGCCACAACCATCCCAATAGATCTGAAGTAGCGATTTCAGGCAAGGGCTTGCCTGGAACATACCATGGGAACATCCCTCTTGGGCCCTTCTGTCGAAGTTATGTTCCTGCAGAAAGCAGAATACGTGAAAAATGCACAGTATGCCTGGAGCTTATCTGAATGAGGATGAGAAGTCTGCATTTGCAGCAGAGATATTGAATCCAGACGTTTAGATATGACACAGAGCACCTAGCTGTAGTACAATTTTATACTCTTTCTCAAAAGGAATCCCTGAGATTCCTCAGCATAGAGTTTAGCTAAAATTGCTGAGTGAAAAAGCAATGATAAAACAATTAAAAGTTCCTAAAATTTAGTTTAAAGAAGTGAAAGACTTTGTTTTTATCTTTTTTTTTCTCAGAAATATTGATCCAGAACAAAACAATAGCCTATTTAAACATTGGAATATGACTAGCAGGATTCACTATAAAATTCAGGCACTTAGTAGTCTTAGATAGGAGAAAAGAGAAGTACTGTACAAGACACAAATCATAAATGAAATGTTTATCACAACATGACTGGGGAATCATTTAAAATGCCTGATTTCATTTATGGTCCACAATTTAAAATAGGAGGGATTACTTCCCAGAATATAAAGAACTGTTCTATATCTGTGTGGGATAAATTCATGGACCAATAAATGCTAGCAGCATTAATTTATGGAGCTTGGAGCCAAGTACCAGCTTGTTCACAACAAAGAATACAGGTGATTTCACTCATAACCACCAGTAAATCAAATGTTATTTCTTTTAAATGCTGTATTGGGAAAAGCTGTTTTAAATTATCTGTGGCAAATCTAGACCATCTTTTTTTAGCTCTGCTCTGCAGTTACAAGTTAGTCTTTTTATGTCCTCATCCACTTAAAAACTGCAGAATAACCTAGTTCTTTTACTTTAGCTATTCTTTTCCTAGACTTGTCTTGGGTGATACTAACACTCGAGGGTTCCATGTTAAAGGCAGTTAAGATCTATGCAGTTTTGATGCCAGACTTACTAAGAAAAGTATCTGCATATTCTGGATCCCTGGCTAACAAATGAATTACTCAAAAGTCGGTAGGTGGAATCTGATGACATATAGCACATAGTCACTATGTAGTTTTGGTTCAGTGATAAGGTTATATATTTATTGTTTTATAGAAAAATTGTATCCCTGTCACTGGGATATTGGGACTCAGGAAATGAAGCATAATATGGCACCATTAGCCCTGCTACTCAAAAAATGTTGTGTTCTGAACTTGAAACAAAGATATAAAACTGATGTAAGCAGAGAAGCTATAGAAATGTGCAATATTTTTCACTGATATTTATACAAGGTGGCAGGTTAATTCAGCCACTTAAATCTGAAAGAATTCAGCTATCCATTAAGGTTATAAACAAAGGAAAATCCTCAACACAAAAAAAAGCAACCTTCTTAAATTTACAGTACAGAAACTATTTTTAAGATTCCTGGTTAAATATGTAAGGCAAAATCCCCAAGTGGATTGAATTTCCAGAGCTCTGTAGCTCTTAAGCTATTTCCCTGTAGGCATTGAGCCATTGAAACTTTGATGTTGAAACATTTTGCAAACAAAGTATGCATATATAAAGTGAAATAAACTTGTGAGTTGCTTTTGCAAGCAGGTAAATTTTTCCTTTGTTAAATCACTTGAGCTTAGTAGCTGAATTGCTATAACATATACTTAATCATATATTCATCAAAGCTGGAAACAAAGACAGCAATTAGATAGCCAAAGTGGATCAGGCGCATGCACCTGCAAAGCAATAAGGAATATAAGGAGGAACAATCAAAATCTTTGGATTCGCCTAAACTTCTGCATGTAGGAGTCTCCAATCATGCAAACAGCGGGAGACCATCTGACCAAAGGACCTGTTGCTCACTTAGTTGTCACCTGAATAGTAAGTTACAGGTTGTCCAGGGTTCATGCATAGTTTGTTTAAGAAATCCGTACCCCACAGACCCTGAGGACTGGCCTCTCGGAACTGAATCATGCCAGAACTCCTATGTGGGAATAACAGTTCTGTGGAATTGAAGAGCTACACCAACTGAAACCAGCTTTGATTATACAGAGATAATAATGCAAGTTCAGCAGAGCACATGCCATTATTATTCATTCCAATTAACTAGAACAATTTTTTCCACTGTATAATTTAATACAAATCCATAAATGATACATGCAATATAGCAGCCAGTTCACTCCACATAGAAAACAAATCAAAATTATTTAATTATTAATAGAGTAGTCAATGGAGCAGCATTATAGTCTACATGCTAAAGCTCCATACAATAGAATTAAAAATTGGAGGTGAGCTGGGAATATCTTCCATCTACTTCCTGTCATTTCAAGCTGCAAATAACCAAATGAATTTTCACAGGCAATTAGTTGTTAGAAATACCTGTGAAAGCAAGTATACTCCCAATGTCTCTAAGTAATTTAGATCAGTAGGTGTTGAAGAAGTAGTACATCTCCAATAATGCACAAAAAAAGTTCCAGAGTACCACTGGTATCGCCTAAGTAAAGTAATTTTCGGAAAATGAGGTAGCCTACCTTATATTTTAGCAAAGGAACTACCAGCTACAGAGGCTATTGGCACAGTTGCAAACCCTTTCCCTCTACTATAAGACTTTTTTACAGTGCAGTATTGTGAATGCTAATTACAGCATAAAACAGTTACCCAATAACACACAACTTTGTTGAAACACTCAGAAAATCAAAATATGATTCTGGTTGGTTTCTTTAAAGTGTGGATATATAAAAAGCCTAGAATTCTATGTGAAAATAGCAGTGTGATATGTCAGTGAACAAAAAAAAAAAAAGAGTGAAAAAATGATTAAGTAGGCTTTTCAACATATGCTCACACTTAAATATATTTATGCATGTGCTTGCATACAGAACACTTTCAGACAAGGACTGCCATGGTTTTTTAGCTTGAGCAATATCAGATTCATGCCAACACTGTCTGTTAAGTGCATCTGTCATCCCGCTTTCCACTACGCTATCTATTTTAAAATAGTAAGAAGGTACATTAGTGCACACCAAAAAGATACCTGTAATGTTGGGGTGACTGAAGTCAGTCAAAATTCAGAAGTGTTCAGAAGTTTTTCCATCCCTCATGTTTAAGTATAGAGTTTTCTTAGTATCAGCTTCAGGCATGAACTGATATTTTAAAATCAGCTACTGTCAAAAAATGACAGTGATTTACTGAAAGAAGCTAGAGTTACTTATAATAATTGGATCAAGCTGAGTAATAACCACTGAATAATGTATGACAAAATGTATAGTATTATTTAACAACTGAGCAATTTTTATATGGACATATTGCTGCTAAAAAGAAGTATTATCCACAAAAATACAGATTTTTAATCTTTTCTAGAAGAAAAGAAATTGTATTTTTTCTGGAAAGTTTTACAGCACAATCCTGTGAAATGTCATCCAAATAAATATGTATTTTTTATTTATTTCAAGACATTTTAAAAGCATTTTATTAGAAAGAAAAAATGTTTAAATTTTGATATGGATTTTGTAGATTTCACTTGACTGGAAATACAATTGGACGAGTGTTTATTTTGTGTTTCTTTAAACTGAAACACAGAATTGAGTATAATTTTGCTGTAGTAGATGATCTGAAGTGAAATTATGATCACTACTCACTACATGACTTGGATGTTCCTATGTAATTTAGAGTATGGCCCTGTTGTAATGTAAATAAGGCATCTACTACAGTATGCAGACTGCAGAGGATGACCATGCTGCTGCACTTTTGCAGAGAAGTCTCCAACAAAACCATGTGAAGAAACTACAATTTACCAGCAAAGAGAGCAACTTCTATTACACAGATTTTATCTATTCAGTGAAGTATTATATAGTGTCTAGGACCTATACCACAGGTTCACCCTACCACCTGGGAGGTTGCAGGAATATCCTTAACAGTTTCCTCTAAAGTCACAAACTGATACTAGTTTCATAATTACTGTACATCTATTTCTGAATAAGTAAGTTTAAGAAATCAGTGGAATTAACTATTGAAACATTCCGCACTAAAATACTCAAGAATTTAAATGTAGAGGAACCTTTACAAAAAAAAAATTGAAAAAGTTACCTGAAATTTGTACCATAGATAGGATTACAAAGCACTAGCTGAATAAACTAATACTATTAGAAGTAAGCAAACAGCTTACAGAAAAATAAAGAATGGAAATGCTTACCAAGGAGGAATGTATTCTAGAATCAGAAAATGTACAGGCAAAAATTGAAAGCTGTCGGAAGTCAAGCTGAATGCAACTTTACACCAGAGATTAAAGCACGTTATTAAGATGTTATTTAGACTGTAGCCTCCAAACAAAACAAAACAAGGATTTAAATAAGAGGAGTATAGCTTAATAAAAACCTTAAAATTTGAGATAATAGGGCTCTGAAACTATAAATATGTAGCCTAATGACTAAAGAATGACTAATAAGAAATGAAGACATGAAATTAAATGATCTTTTTAGAAATAAGAACAAAAGTAGACTGAGTTCATCTGATTAAACTCTGGGGCAACAGGTATTCCTCATAGTAGAATATTGAAATGGTCTATCAAACCCATGAAATGCTTCAGAGTGAGAGTATAGCAAACAAGGAATATATATTCAAGAAATAGTGTTTAAAAAAGTAGTGTAGGCCATTATAGACTTGCCAGTCAACAGTAGGCAAAAATCTGTTGAAAAAATAAAATTATGTTGTAGAATAGAAGTAAATCATACCAAGCATGGAAGAAGAATTCAGATGCATTTGATACAGATGAAACAATTAAACTGGAAAACATGCAAATGGAATCATTAGTAATCAGCTAATGAGAAAGCAACAAGTAAAATTTTTCCCCCAGTTCTAACTATTTCCAAAAGTTTTGGAATGACATTGAGATCAAGCACAATTCTACTACAATTGCACAAATTGCCCTGTACACTGAGGGGAAACAAACAAGCCATAGAACTGTATTATTGCAAATATACCACAGAGCTTATGCAAACTGAAATGCATCAGGATGGAGCAAGAAAGTTTTAAATAAAGAAATGCAACAGGAGGGTCAGTGAGTATCGTTGCAGGAGAACAGATTGCTATGGCAACAGAACTTAACTGTTTAACAAAACCATGTGAACTTACAAAAATTAATAACAATCTCATTCAACATGTAAACAAAGAGTGATTTATGATATTCTCTTCTAACCTCTTCTATTCAAATCTTTGAGTTGTTTTTCTCCAAAAAAGTGTTGCTACCTGCAGAAAAAGAAGTCTGACTCCTAAAAAGTATATCCTGATATCTTTACCTTGGCTATACATTAGTATCATATTCTGTTTGAAGAATTGTAAAAAATGCATGTGATTTCTCTGTGCTTAGAACTGACGAGTACCTTCCGAGAGTATAATCAGAAAATCCACATCAATGTGCCATGCTGTTGAGAGGCTTCACTACTGCTTTGCAAGAACAGTCAAATATTTGACTATTCAGGTCACAAGTATATAAATCCAAAATAACTTCCTTGAGGGAATAAATAAATAAATAAGGCAGGATAAAGGGTCCTTGGGGGATTCAGTAATCCCTGCTCTTCACCTCAACTGACGGTGAGGATTTATCGATCAGATGACGAATAACATCTCAAGAGTTTCAGTAGCTCCAATATCTGCTGTTAAAGAAAAATCTGAAATTTCCTGGCACTTCTGTGAGTTGTATAAATATTCCGTAGAGTAATAGATATTTCACTTGATACATGCTGATGTTGGGTTGAAATCTAAAAATTTAACTTAGAAGGGGAAAGATCAGTTTTGTTCTCTCTGTAAAGACAGAGATTCTCCTATGCTACAAGAGCGTAAGTACTATTTTTTCATCACATATTGCTATATATTAGATGACATGGAAGGAAAGGTAAATTACAGGAGGTGAAAGGTAATGCATTTGCCTTTACCAGGCGTGCCTTTCTGTTTCTACCCAACTGCCAAGCAGAAAGTACTCTGAGCTGCTGGTGTTCCAAAGAGCTTCATTAGACCCTCCAAAAGTGCTGCCAATGTAGGGACAGGCACATTAGCACAGACTAAGACCTAATCAAAAATATGAGAAGAAGAAACTTTTAGAAGATCCCCCCATTTGCAAATACACAATAACAATTTTAGTGTTACTACTGTATCTTGGGGCATCTTAAGTTACTGAATTAAAAAGCCATAAAGCTTAGCTGATTTTTTTATTACAACACTGGCAAAGCTATGGAGATAGCTTTAGTATAAGGTTTTAGGAAAACTGCAGAGAAAGGTTTAGAATTTCATATAAATTCACAATTCAATTTCTATATCATTTCAGTAAAAGCATTTATCACCTGTGCACAAAGGCTCTCAGACCAAATTGCTAGATATCATTAATTCATTTATGACTCAATCATAAACCATTATGAATCATTGAGAAGATTCATTTCACTCAATATCTAATCACAAAACTTATGTGAGTTTTGCATAGCAGTTATTTATATCAACAATGAATACACTTATATCATATGTAGATAAAGTGTTTTCTTTAAGTGTCAGATTTAGTCACATTCTAATCCATTTAAATATTTGTGTATGTACTATTTTAAATGAAATTTTTGCTAATGGGATAATCTTTTTGGTAAGGATTCTATAATTCTATAAAAAACACAAAATGTGCAATCCAAATAAATATTGGAAAATTCAGCTAGCTGGTATGGTTGCATTTATGAATATAGAATACCTGCAATATGAAAACATATTTTCTGTAATATTAGTGAGTTTTCACTTAACTCATAGATGTGTTTTAAATCAATTATTTCCCAGGGCTAGAGGATTTTGTCCTTTGTAGACTCTATACCACTGAAATAAAAGAATAATTAAATAAAGGGATTATAAACAGGTAAAAGTGAAAAATTCCCTACATTCATTTTACATCCTTCATTTTCAGTATCTTCTAGCAGTGTATGCAGAGGTTTACCAGGAACACTGAGCTGTAAAACCAAAGCTTAAAAAGCAGTAAGAAAATGTATCTAGAAAAAATGCAAAAAATACTCTAATTCTTCCAGTTCTTCTAGAAATAACAAGCTCTGGCTATTACACATCAGCAAAATTGCAGTGTATATCTGAAGCTTAAACACAATAATAATTTGATGTTATGGAAAAAAAGGGCAATTCTCTTAACATTTGACATAATTTTGCAGGTCGTCTATAAATTTACATCAGTTCTCCCAGTAACCAAAGACATTTAGTTACAGGATAACTAATTTATAAGAACTTACAGTGCAAGCCAAAAATTTACTTTATAGAAACTCTACAGTATAAACCTCAAACCCTCACATACCACCCAGCAACAAGACTACAGATAGGTCTAAATACTAAAATATATTTCTAGGAGTTTTGAAAGAGTTTATCTAATAGATTTTTTTCTTTATTTAATAATTTTAACAGTCCTTACTATTTTTTATTTTCATGAGTATTGCTGTGTCTTAAATTACTACTTTCAGAAAGTTCTTGGTACTGATACAATTTTTTCCTTCTCAGCTAATTTAATAGAAAAAAAAATCACAAACACAGACAAAAAAACAAATTATTTCATAAATTGCTGTCTAGAGAAGACTTTTGCATAACAGAACCACACAGTTAAAGGTACAATCTACTTCAAAGGTACAAGTTAAATGATAAACAACAGAATTTACAATTATTTTTCACTCGTGATTTTATAACAGGAAGTTCTTACTGTAACATCACAGTCTGTTCTGCTGGTTGTTAAAACTCATTGAACTGTTTGAATAAATTACAGCTTAAAAGCATTATTACAGTGTATGGGGACTTGTCCCTTGGAAATTTCCTGATGTGGATTAATTTAGCCATGTTACACATCAAAGTTGCTGAGCCAAATATATAAACCCTAAGAAATTCCCTTATATTGTAGTATGGTAGTTTTCACCAAATCAGTAAAAAATTAGCAGATAGCAGACATTTTTTAAAGACTTGCTCTGCAAATCTTAACATTTTAATGTATATATATGTAATGTTATATACAAGAACATTTTCTTTTTACCTGTTATTGAAATACTGGTTGGTTTTACAGATTGTTGAGTTCATGAGAACAAGATAAGCTGTTTAGATACACATTATCATGGAAGATAATCTAGGGACCAGTCAAATTTAGAAAAGCAATCTGTTATTTACATGAAAACAATCTAGAAGATTTCCTGTTTTGACATATTTACGTTGTGCTTTCTAACTGCCATTAGCAGGTATATTTTAAGTTTGAATATAAGAATAGACAAGCTAAACTGTTTTGGAAAAAGAAATCCCAAGAATCCCAAGGTGTTTTTACAGATATTAATTAAATAGCATCCCTCCAGAATTACTAATATTATTGGACACCTTTCTCAGATGATAAGGGTTATTGGAGTCTGTGACATCTGCATAGGTGGTAAAGTTCTGGCCTGAACTCTCTTGTGTTTCAGATGTGTAGAGCAGTGAGCTGAAGGGCTGCTGAATGTCTACTGTGAATAAATCTCCAGGTTATTTTAATTACTAAACCTATTGAGTTTAAGGACTGCAGGCACTGGGAACTCAGAGTTCTTGTTTTAGTGCAGTGTGACTGATAGTAGAACTCCACTGCAATTTTCTAAAGAGACACTGCAATAGCCCAAATCACTAAATGACTTAATGTTACTAAGCAATATAATATTATTTAATAGTATCAACCATGCAGGCTAAACTTGTGTAAAAAATACTGGACATTATATGTCAGTGACTGAACAGCTATGTTCATCAAAAGAAATTGATGTCTACCCCAAATATTAATTGTTTTATCTTCTTTTCCATTAGAAAAAAAATAGAAAAATTCACATAAGTTAAGTGACTCAGTGAGTCACAAACTATATGCTGATAGATCTTGGTAGAAAGTTGATGGAAAGACAGATCTACTCACAGAATCATGAAGATGTTAGTTTGAAAGAGATATGCGGAGGGCATCTAGTCCAAACGCCAGAGCAATGCAGGGCCAGCTTGAAGGTTATGTCAGGTTGTTCACCCACTTACCCAAATCCCATCTGGGTATCTCCAAGGATCAGGATTGCATAGTCCCTCAAGAACTGTTCTGCTGCTTGATTACACAGATTGTCATTTTTCCCCCCCTCACATCCAACTGGAATTTCCCTCATCAAAATTATTTGCCTATCCTGGTGAAAACTTTCCAAATGAGATTTCAAGGACATATGATTTGCAATCCCCACAGATTTCTGAAAATGAAAAGTAGAAATCTTGTCACTATTTCCCCGACTTTTCCTGAGATTGCAATGGATGGGGTGGCATCAGGATCTCTTGCTTCCTTCTGAGATTAATGGAGAGTGTCAGCTAGACAAAAACAGAGTTTTCTATGCTTCAATGAAAGAGGAAATTCTCAGCCTCTCTGTCAGCTAATTTAGGCATATTTCATAAGAGTTTTTCCAGACCATGCCTTATTTCACAAATGCAATTCAAAATATATACACTACTTTATTACCTATTACTACCTACATAATCAACCTTTAAGTACAGATTCATGGCTACAAATGGAGAGAAGTATTAAAAGAAAACTGCAAAATGAAACATAGAATAAAAGTCCACTTAAACAAAACGCACTTACATATGCACCCAATATGAGCATCTGTTTAAGAACACAACACAAACTATATATCCACTGATACATAAAAAAGCTGGAGATATTTTTGCATCAGCTATATCTAGCATTCCTTCTACACTTCAACTTCCAGAGTTTATGGATGTTTCACAGATATCCAGCAATAAATGTGAAAAGAGAATATACTATACCTATATTTCACTGTATAATTAAAAACAATCCAGCTGTAGTTACCCACCTATCAATATTTGATTTACACTGATAACAATATGGACTTGCAGGAAAAATTATGAGGTTTATAGTGTGTCTCATATTTCCAACAAGAAAGGCTTGCAAGGTCTGCCAAAGGTCTACAAAATTCTTGAACTAAGCTCCAAGTAAATATCACAAAATATGTAATTAAAGATGATGAAAATTGCATTCTTCCATGTTTCACAATTAAGACAAAATAGAGCCACTTATCATTTATCATTTTCCTGTGTCTAGTTTGATGTGGAGTTATTCTTAGATGCCAAAGAAGAAATCTGAGCACAAGGAGATACATAGAATTGCAAAGCTTATTTTTTACCTCCTTCTAATGTTCCACTGGCATAGAAATTCAATGTTCCTAAGATTAATATTGTCAGAACTCTTTAAGGATTTGTAGTCTGACCGTCAACCTCTCCCTTTGCTATTATCTTCAACATTGTTAGATTTTTCTGTCAGAAATGCTATAAAACCCCAGAGAGTTGGAATGAAATAATTACATGGCATACATACATCTCTCTAATGATAACGAAAATATGCTTTGGGGTGTAGATAAATGGAAACCTTCTGCACTGGTAGGAAAATGGTGATCTAATAAGTCTTTTCCACCTCTACTTCATGTAAGTGTACGAAGAATCTATTTTCCCAAAGGAAAAATGCATCTTTGGTATAGTGTATTGAAATAAAATTCAAAGTTTCTGCTATACTAGAGCAGCAGCATTGTCTGTCAGGGAAGCTTTACTTTTATTTTAAGATTCAAGACGTAGAAAGAAAAATAGCTACAATAACTGTAAAATGAAGAGTGAACCTACCTTTACAAAATTTCTCTTCTATATCATATTCCTCTTGCTGTGCCTTTTGTAAAAATAAGTATGAACCTTTAGTGAAGGAACTGGGCCACAAAACAAAAAAGACCAGTAAACAGAAGAACAGGGCTGAAGTTTTTAATCAAAATGCTGAAAATAATGCTATTTTCTTTTAAACAGTAATAGCCCAAAATTTGATGATTTTGCATAAACTCACTTTAGAAAAAAAATCTTTTAAAAAAATAATTTCTTTTCTACTATTTCTACTATTTCTATGACTTCTAATACCTTTTCACAGGAAACTTCAATTGATTTTGTTTTATTTTCAACAGCAATGAAATCTGATTTCTATTCAGCTTTAGTCAGTCCCTACCTTGATACTAACTTTGCATATGTCCTTGGCAAAACTTTTTAATCTCACAGTAACTCCGTTCAGTATGGGAAAATAACAGTTCCTCATGAGTGCTAGAGATTGTAAATTAATTGATTTTTTGAGATGTTCTGATAATATAGTGGTATCAGTACAGCATACCAGAAATCATCTGAGACTAATCCTCAAGAATTCTAGCCCCACAATTTTTCAAACAAAACCATATCATAATAGCTCTCAAGCAGAACTTCCCTGGAACACATGCCTTGCCTGGCTTTATGCCAGGAATGAATTTCACCCTTGGTGAGTTTTACTGCTTTCTTCATTCTATCAAATCCATAAAATAGCATCACTACATAAGAAGGTATTTTTTGCCATATAATAGTATTCTAATTTGGAAATTACCAAGATGGTATCTAAAGATGTAAAAAAGACACATCTCAATTCAGCAGAGGAACCAGAAAAGAAATTAAGTGGGTCCACATACAACTAAGTATCAGCTAAGGACTCATCAGTGTGATTTATATGAAAAGTTTAAACTATTTCAGTATGAATATTACAAAATCCATGGCTTTCTATTTGTTTTTAAAAGCAGATAGTTTAAATGTCCTTGTTACCTAGAGCCACAGTTTCTAAAAGTAAGGATAAATCTTTATTCACATATTACAGTAAGCAAGTAAGTAGTGAAGCAGAGCTTATGGGAGTTTAGCATATTTTCAATTTCAGAAAATAATTTCAATTATGTCTGGACTTAGTGAATGATAGCTTTTGTCAATTCATATATATGCATGTATATATTTTTTTTCTGTGGACAGAGCCAGCAATTCTGAACATCAATTGTTATTTTTAAAACTTTGGACTGCTTAATTAATTCAAAGAAAAATAAAATGTACCAGACTACTCAATGGGATCTCCTTAGTGGAATGAACATGAGTGAAGAAAGTTCAGCAAACTCATCCCCTCATTTTCTACACATTCAGACATACATAAGAATATCACAGTATTTAAATGAAGCAAAGAGATTTATCATTAACTATTGTTTGGAATGTCAAACATCTAGAACAGAAGCAATGTTTTCACTATGCATATGTACAGTGTCTAGCAGGAAATACGCCAATTCACTCTACACTTCGGTGTATTTGTGTATTGCAGAGTCTACGTTCTACATTTTTTTCTCTAGTTGCGATGACAAATGAATCGCAACTTCCAAAGGTAACAAAGGAGGTTTACTGTCACGTAATGATACCTGTGTCATAGCCTACAGTTTCATACAAAAAGTTCTGTCTTCATTTTTCCAACTTTTGGGATATACTGTAATTAATATATAAAAACCCTCCAAATTTAATTACTTGAAGCAGTGAAAAGCACACCCACTGTTTTGATTTTCCAAATTTCCCTGATAAGTATACATTAGATGCCTAATATGAATTTGTCTTGTTTCAGATTCCAGCTACTAGATCTTGTTATACCTTCATCAGATAAAGAGCCCTCTACTCTCAGAAATGATCTCTTTACAGGAATACCAATAATAGACAAACTGCTTCTCAGTCTTCTCTTGGATAAAATAAGAGCATTTCTTTCATTCCAAATCAGGTTTTCTGACCTTGAATCATTGTTTTGGTTTCTGCAGGAACATTTTTCAATTATTCAGTGTCTATTTTGAACCATGGAGTCCACACCTATAATGGTCTTAATGCAATATATTATAGTGTCACTTATTTCATTCTGCTCACTGTTCTCCTAGTCATTGTCTGTTACAGCATTACTTTAGCAGCTCTTACATTTCTGGCTATGCGCTATTATTCTGGAGCACTTTTAGTGTCACTAATTTCTCAGAAATAGTTCACTATTGTAAATTATTTAATTTTTTTTATAGGGTAACAAAATGCTAAAAAAGGGAAAGAGGTACACAAAGATTATGTGTTGGTGTGGCCATCAAGACATGGATTCACTTTCCTTCTCCCTTACACAATTCTTTGTAAACTTGAATACATCTCTTCAGGTTTACATCCTCAGTATAGGCGTTGAATTTGAACTAAAATGCCTTATGCCATTGGAAATTTACCACCTAAATACTTCCAAGAGGAGAAAGATAGTCATACCATCCAACTTTAGGCTTATAATTCAAATTTTAAAGTCATGAGACTATGCAACTAGGATCTAAAATCCACAGGTGTAATAAGACACCTTCCATGTATAAACCACACCATCCAAAATCTGTGTGGTCCTCTAGAAACATCTGTGCTTCTTTGCCATATACAGAACATCACTAAATTCCTCACAACACCATATACAAACCTTTATGCACTCCAAATGTAAGCCTATAGAACGTATCGGCCTTTCAGATAACATATCAGAGAATTATTGTTCGAATTCTGCACATTATCAGAGAGTGGTTGCTGTGATGATAGGTTGTTGTAATAAATCATTGAAGTGGTATCAAGAATATCTTTCAGACAAAAATTCTTATATTGTATTTAGGAACTTTTTTTTTTCTTTTAAACAATTCAATAAAAACCTTTTATGTAATTCTGATAAAATAATATAGTTAAAAAAAAAGTTTAAAATGCTTAGAACTAGAATTTTTTCCAACTGCGATACAAAACACTAGCCATCACTATTTTCTAAATGTCATGGATCAAATATGCCTAATTCAGATTTCAAAGTATATGGGATATCTCACAGAGAATTTTCTCAAATAAAACCTTAATAACATTTTATCACAAAGTTAACCAACAGATGATAGTTATACAATTGAGAAAGGCTTAGTGTGATCAGATAGCTCACCATCCCCAATTTATAGGCAGGGCCAGCATTCCTAGTTTCTGGTTGACTTTACATTGGGGCATAAAGAAACTTGCACTGCTTCCTTCCCCTGATTTACTAGGGCATTACTCATACTATTTACTATATCCCCTGATAAAACTAAGAAATATCACATGTACCAACCCCATCAAAAAGCTTAATTGCAAAGAAATATCAAGGGTGCTTGTTATAATTATTCCATGGAGAGTCCTCAGTTAAAAATAAGGGCTAAGGAAATAGTTAAAAATTATGTTATTTACTTGATTGACTTCCTGAAATTAAGCCCTGTAATTTATCATTAACTTCATATAAAATGATAGATATCATGGGATATTTTTTTTTGGCTGGGAAGAGATTATATTGTACATGTTACACAACTGATGAATTAAGTTCAAAACACTCTGCTGAACTGTTCCATTTTTTTCTCTCTTTCTTTCCTTGTAATCAATAATAAATCCCAGTGACATCATGTTCTTCAACAGCCTAAGTTTAACAAATTGTAATAGGCTCTCTAAATCAATTTATTTCAATTTATTTAAAACAAGACAAAACCCTGAGGAGATCTTCATGAGCTCATTTAAATGACAGCTTTTAAAAGTTGGGACCTAAGATGAACAGTAAAAATCCCCCAAAGTTTAAAAACATATCCATTCTGCAAGTGCCTTATGTCCACTTCAGTACATTTGGAGCATTCTAAAAATAAAATGCAGATCACTGCAATTACTGCATTTCAGTTAGTTACTGTTTAAATAAATCATAATTAGAAACTTACCTCAGAAAATTTTTGTCTTCAAAGTACTAGTGCACTGGTGTCTTAGAATACTGATACATAGAATATAAGACCTCAGAATATGATTTATGTTTATATAGATCAATTTATGAATAAATACAAACTACCACAGGTTGAAAATATTCATTTCAGTATAATCAGTTCTGTCTAAGCATCTGTCCCTGAGGAATTCCCCAAAGGAAAGTGGAAAAATAAATTTTTAAAAATACATTATTTTGTTTGAATTTAGGTAAAATTGAGAAGAAAGTTACACAATATGCATGTGCACCGTAATGAATTTGTGGAAATGCAAAATGAGAAACTAACCTTAAGCACCATTCACAGGCATGACTTTCCCCTTACTAATTTAGAGAAATCATCTCATTTTTAAGTAGTTGTTGATAGTGTAATCAGGGAAAGGCATTAGAGAGCTAAAAAAAAAAAAATCCCCAAAGGAAAAAAAATTCCAAAAAGGATTACATTCAGACAGTATAATTTGCACAGCTCATTCCAGTAATTCAGATTAGCAAGTCAAGACATAACGGGAGCAGCTTGTTAAACCTATTTTTTAAGCAATCAGTTGCAGAAGGCTCAAAACGCATAGTACTTCAACAGGAAGGTCTGTGACAGATGGCTCTCTAATGGAGATTGCAAAGTTATCTCCATAAAAACAACACGGGGATCCACAAAGAATCGCATAGACCCCTAAATTGCCTAAAGAGGAAAGACTGTCACAATACATGGAACCCTCTGGGGCATCTTGTTAATTATTGCAGGGTCACATTTCAGGATAAGATGTTCTTCATTACTCTAGAGCTAATTTACAGGCAATTCAATGTATGGTTTTCAAAGCCCAAGGCTGAAAAAGAAATTAGAGTAAAAACTCATGAAGGGTAATTTGAGAGTTTTGATTAGTAGAAATCACTTTCTCATCATTGGTGATTAACTAGAGACTAAGAACCAGGTCCAGTCAAAAACTGGTGGATCATATGAATGAACTAGCATAAATTCCAACCTATAACAAGCAGAAACTTTCCTATTCATATCAACAGCTGCTGTGTCATTTGCTTCTAGCCTAAATTAAGCCTCCAGTTCCAAATAAGAATTTTAAACTGTATTCGAAACATTCAAAACTTTGATTTGATGTCACATACTCCATATTTGCACTCTATAAAATCTCTTAATCTAAGGAAATACTTCCTTAGAGCTCCTGGAGAGCAGTTGCAGTTTTTCACTCGGAGGACGTGCAATGCCTGCTTTTACCACCTGCAGGATGAGCAGCATTATCCAAACACTCTCTTCCATAGACTTCCAGGCTCAGGAACATCAGAGTTGACTGTGTGCTGATTGTGCTGATTTCATGTTGTGTTATACTTCCTGAAAACAGAGCATTCCTCTCAAAGACTTTACATTTTCATGTTTTCAACTGTATCAAAT
Source organism: Tinamus guttatus (assembly GCF_059628265.1). NCBI lineage: Eukaryota > Metazoa > Chordata > Aves > Tinamiformes > Tinamidae > Tinamus > Tinamus guttatus. Next base: position 8,116,375 of record NW_028288848.1, read on the forward strand.
AATAATAAAAAAAAGTCCTGCATAGTACAAAATGTCAGGAAAAAGGTGCACAGGATGGAGGTGAAGAAACTTGACAGTTTTCAAGTAGGAACCAAAAAGAAGGGAGAAATTGTCACTATCAGTAAGCATCAATTGGATTATATACAAAGAACATGAACAATATTAGAAGGAGCATTTTTATTTTCTGTCATTCTAGTTCACGGAGAGCTATAGAAAACAATATTCTTTCTCCCTAAGCTGTAGAGAACTATATCCTACAGAAGTCAGAGGCTTGACTCAAAACTCAGTTTCTTTCCTAGCTTCCATAAAACTTGCAAGAATTTTGTAGTTAGAGTTCAGATTAAGCCACATAAATGAAGAATGGAATCACCATTTTTGTAAATAAAACCTTTCTGAATCAATTGCAATGCCAAGCCTTCCTTAATACACCAATGGAGTCTTACCATTTACCTCACTGAAAGCAGTATCAGACAAATAAATTGGCTTTTCCTAAGAGATAATTAAATTATCTGTCCAACTAGGTCACACAGTCTGATTTATAAGTCATCAAGAGCTACGCATGACCCTCTTTTAACTTCTCTCCTAAGTAATTTCTTGACTTTTAGCCCTGGATGAATTTAAAAAATAAGGTTGCTGCATACTGGAGACAACATACAACATAAGAATATTCTTGCAACTGTTGTGAGTCTGAATCTTTTCATTAAAAATGTTTTCTGCTCTTTATTTCCTCTCCTATTAGTATTGCCAAGTTCGTTCTATCACCAGCATGCTTCCTGGAACTACCTCCTCTTATTGCTAGCCATAATCTGATAGCCACTCTATTGGATTATTTTTCTGTAGTTTAATTGTGCCTTTGCAACTTCAGTTTGAAAAAAAGAAGCCCCATCAAACAAACAACTCACAATTATCAAATGCAAAGAAGAAACTTTTAAAAAAAAAATCTTGCATCTATGGGCTTCTGATTCACACCTTTTGGTCACCAAGACCCTTTTGTGTATTTCTTACATTTCCACAAAGTCATCAAGAGCATACAAAGATGAAGCCTTTTCAAAAGAGAAAATGGAGAGTCTGAAAAGTTTTTAAACAACAATCATCACTCATGTCACTCACCAATATTCACTGAGGTGTATTTCTGAGTTATAATTTGTGAATTTCTGTCTGCAAGACAGCACTCAACTGATATTCTAAACAAGCATCATTCACACAGATCTATGGTCCAAACATGGTCCTTGAAATATTTTCCTTTTCAACATAAGTCCAGTTAGAAGCGATGCTGTGTCAGGCTGTTTTGCCTAGTTGAGTCTGACCCTCTCTGTTGTCAGATAACAGTTGGAAGTGCGGCTGTCTCACCAATTCAAGTGGGCTGGAGAGACAAATTGGCAGTCTACTAACTAAAACATACAAAGATGTGAGCTATTTCTAATAATAGTTCAATTACCACTAAAAAACAAACAGAAATATTCCTCTTAGCAGGGTCAAGGAGAGCATTTCTTAACAGAGGACCCCTCTTTAGTCTGCCTATGATTGTGTTTTAGATAAATGTGCAAAAAAAAAAAAAGAAGAAAAAAAGGGGGGGGAGGGGAAATGTATTCTTTATTGCTTCTCTCTAAGAACAAGACAAAGAGTTCAAGCCTTTTAAAAGCATCATATTCTATCTAAGTTCTCCTAATTTTGAACGTCAGGAATATGAGCTATTTCCTTCATTTCCCTCAAGGACTCCGGCAAAGTCTTTGGCATTCCTAAATAGTAATACCACATGCAGCTTATGGCTTCACAGGTTAAGAGCTTTGAAAAAGGCCAAAGTTATCTTTCATGTTATTTACAATATTATTAGGTGTATTTTTAGCTAGACATTTTTAGCTTAGATATTTTCTACAGGATTAAAGGCAGAGACTGAAATGTACTGTGATGAGTACTGTACTTTTAAAGGTCATTAGTAAACACAGTCAACTGCACCTGAAAGAAAATTTTAACTATTGCATGGTAGGTGTTTTGAGGAGAACATCCAGTAAACTCTAAAAAAATACTTTTTTTCCATTATTTCTTACAAGTTTGACTGTTTGCAGTCTGCAGAATAACCAGGCTCTTCTCTTCTAGTAATGTTTTTAATAGGAAAGTTGAGTGCAGTGTGCATTAGAGGAAGCTGAAGTTGGGCCAAAGCTCAGACACACACAGACATACAAAGTCCACACAAGCATAAAACAGTTGCGCGTTGGTACTAAAGAATGGAAAACCACTCAATCTCTTTGCTTCCTTTTGAATAATGTACATTGCATGGCATGTTATGGAGATAGACAATAACAGGACACTGCCTTTATAATAGGGCTTTTAATTGAGAGACTACATAGCTTAGAAAGTGGGATGCAGTCTGTGAAAGGATTACATACTGACTACTAGGTAACACTAGTCATCATTGTTAAAATATAAAAAAGGGCTATTAAGAATGGAGAAATACATATTCCTAATTGTATGCTAAAGGAAAAAGCTTTGAAAGGGTTCACCTTCTTTTGAAAATAAATTGACTATCCCTTATGAAACTGATGAGAAAAAGTCTGAAAAGATTGCAGTTGCATTTATAAATCTTAAAATAAACCCAGGAGGCAGCTGACTTGAAATACTGGAGGGCCTTTCATACCTAAAAATTCTAGCCTATGAAGATAGCTAACTATTTTCATTAGCCTGCACAGGGATGTTAAGCTAATGCCATCTCCAGTCCCAAAGGTGCCCAGAGGTGGGACACAGAGAAGCAGATATTCATGTGAACAAACCGTCATTCCTTGGAAAAGGACAGTTCCAGCACAGGAGGACAGAGGTCAATGAATTCCAATATGTTCTGCTAAGACAATTGAAAGAAAATAGGCTTAGTAAAATTGGTTTACTTTTGCACAGTCAGGAGCTACATTTACACAAGAAGTTTGGTATTTCCAGAAGCAACCATCTGACAGAGTAAAAACTGCTACTAGTAATGTATTAATAATCAATTACAGCCAAGTGCAGGACTGCCAATTTTTCAAAGTCATCTGGCCTAAGTAACAAATGGGATATAAGATATGGCAGGATATCAGATAGGGCAGATTAAAAACATTTCCAAAATAATTCAAAGTTTTCTAGGTACAACAAAATTAATCATGGCTGTTGACAGCTGTAGTGCAGGCAATAAAATGTATTTTTAAAAAGTATGCAGAGCTCCCAAAACATACTGGGTTTTCGATGAAGTACTTCAAACCATTTTTCATATTTTTATGATAAACAATTGTTATTGATGTGTCTACAAAGATAATTTGTTATTTATGAGACTGTAGTACATTACCTTTGTGCTTCTCTCCAACGGGTGTCCATAAAAGAATTATAATAGAGGTAGGTTTTGATATTAAAATAAATTCAAATGAACATTTCCAGGTACTGAAGAATCTCTGGGTATTACAGATGAGAGGTGAATCTCATCATCTTGGTTCACAGCCACTATATTGTCTAAATATCTTAATAACCTTGGCAGAAGGCTTCCATTTACTCCAGTTGAACTGGACACTACCACCATAAGAGTAAAACTACAGGGTGGTTGCTTGAAGCCAGTAATGGACCTAGGAAGTAAGTGTCAAGAAAACTGAAATTATATTTCAATGATACATTTATTCTATTAAGAGAGGATAAATTGCAGGACTGTCCACCAACTCACTTATGAACTCTTAAGTTGCAAAATATCTTTACTCATTGCAATATAGGTGCCCTATTTTCCTGCTATAGCAAACCACGATGCTTTTGCATTGCATTTGCAATACACTGCAGTGCATTTTTTTGCTTGTGCTGACGCTCGAAGGCCACACGCTTCCTCCAGGCTCTACGCGTACTGCAAAGTTCACTGTAGCTGGTGTGACACTTTGCAGAACCAGCACACTTAATGAGCACAACAGTACAACTAACCCTTCCCACTCAAGTAAATCCCTGAATCTCATCCCTGTTTGAAAGACCAGGGGACAGGAACGTGGCCAGCTGTCAGCCTCATGTATTTGAGCATCCACCCCATCCTCCTGACTGTCACCTTCCCATGAGCATCCCCCCACCACGCCATTACCAAAACTTAGAGCAAAGTCCATTCACATTTCTGATCTTTCATTAATTTTGCTGCTTGCTCTGAAATTCATACCCACCTTCTGAATTCCTGAAGACAGCCAAAGCATCTCAGATTTGGTGTCACCCAAAGCTTATGTAAACAACACTAAATCTCAGCAGGACCCAAAGGAGATTTACATAAGGATGTTCTGCCTGTTATAAGAAGAGATTATGGCAATTCAAAGGTGACATGCCTTTCCGTAAGTTCATAATATAGAAATAATTAATAAAAACGGGACTAGACTGCTACTGGATGCAATACACAACCAAAACACCCATAAATTCAAATTTCTGTGCTATTTTTCATTGGCAGTGCAATAAAACATGGTAATGGTAAATAACATTCTGGGCTCTAGTTTCAGAGTATAAACAAGTAAACACTACATGTTTACTTGTTTAGCTTTCTTCTTCACTGCATGTTGTGAAAGACCGTTGAGATTTTAATCAATCTTGTTTAAAGGCTACTGCAGAGGGAATAATACTTTCTAAGCTTGCAGGCAGCCTGCGAAATCTGAGTGCTTTATACGCTGCAAACAAAGGGTTTTCATCCAGCTTGTTACTGGTGGTTTATTGAAGGTTTCTCTTCAAGATCTGTGTAAAAGATCTTCTGTGCCTTCTTCTTTGCTGTGTTTAGAGTAAATGTTAGGTTAACAGTTCAATAAAAAGTCCAAAGCATAAATATGATCACCTAAGCCTCCCTCTCCCTATTTGACAACACAAAGAACAGTCTAACACAGGCAGTAAAGGCCTGAAGTTAGACAGCGTGAATATTCCCTTTTACATTTATTCTTTGTAAAGTATATTTAAAACAAGGGTAATAAATATACAGACAGTATTTAATACTCATTCCTTGTTGTCCTTCTGTTTGAAGGCTTTCATTCATGTAGCAGGAAGAGAAATAAATGATCCATTAACATTAAATGGAGAACACTCAAAGTGAGCATCCAAACAGTCTTTGGCTGGAAGCTGTTCTTCCCTGCTACCATTATTTGCCAAACCACTGTCAATCACACCAGTTAGGACAAAATTGCAAAGAATACTTAATAGAGAAAAAGGACTACTTTTCCAAGATGTGGTATGTAAATATGTTTTATTTGCCTTAATTGCTCTGACTGGGCAATAGCAATCTAGAAACAAGGTCAAAAAAGTAAGCTGTGAAAATGATTTTGCAACAGGATTGTGAGTTGCCTAATTACCTAATTAAGCACGAAATAAACCTCAGATGAGGCTTGCTTTTTTTTTTTTTTTTTTAAGTCATAGAGAAATAATAATGTTCAGTGCAGTAGTTGTGCAATAAAATAATAATAATAAAAATTAGTTCACAAACCTCAAAATACTAACATCCTGCAGGTCTAAAGTGCGTCTTTAAATATCTGACAGTATACAGAACACAATACAACATGAAGAGAAAAAAATATGAATGAATACCTCATACCAGGCAGAAGGCGATTAAATTGTATTACTCATGGAGCATGTTGAAATTACAAATTAATAAAAGCTGTCTAAAAATCATTCAGGAAGTGAATACACAGTACAGATTCAGGCGAGCAAAGTATGAAGGGAATCTTCAAAAATACACTTAAACAATATACCTGAAACATAGTCTACACACACATAGATTGCTGGCAACAGTGAGCCATATAATAGCATTTTGAGAAAGAAAAAAATAGCACTAAAATGCTTTACGATACAGGAAAAATCCTCTATGACATATTCAATAAAGCAAAAGAGAATTTTCTCCATGGTTATACAAAGTATTTGGACAAAATGTCATTTTTTGTCTATGATGATGAATAGTTTCTTGTTAGCTATAAAAAGGAGAGAAAAAGGGAAAAAATGAAGCAAGGATGTTCAGTAGGAACTGAAACTTTTCTGCAAATTTTTATATGATGATAACACTACCTTTTTGCAGGATATCATTCTAAGAATTTATTTCTGAGACATGCCAATTAAAAAAGAAAAAGTTGAATTTTTAAACATTTACCATGGAATTATTCTGACTTCCTCAGGATCTCAAGCAGATCCCTGTATGTTGAAAATTCTCTGCATTGGAAGGAAAAAGTCACACAATACACCAGAGAAATACAATGATTTTATAACCCTTTTACTTTATACACCTTCCATTTTTCCCAATAATTTTCTCTGTTATAATTTTGTTTCATACTGATTGCCAGTTTGTGGACAACAGGAAAAAAAAAAAAAAAGTCTTGTTCTAGTAGTAGCTATACACACAGTATATATTTCACTTAAGTAGAAACTCCTAATTAGGAAGTCTCATAGAAGGCTGGACATCCCAATATGCAAAGTTACCACCCAAGAAACTAGCAGATACGACCTTGTGAACTTATATTCTCAAAAATATTGGATTATCAAAGTTCAAATTAATGAGGAGCATTTAAATAAAAATTACTACTGCAAATATATATATATATATATTTTGCTCCTGAATACACTATTTTCTTCTCTGAATAGCCTGTTTTAAGATACCTTGATATTTCAACCTGCGAATGGGAATAACCTTGCAGAAATATAGATTCTTCTGCAGCAGTTGCCTCTTAACTGGAAACCAATAAGTTCAGGGTTTGCAGAAATGTAAAAGTGGAAAGCCTCAAGAGAGATATACACCTTACAAAGAGCAGGGATGTTAGATAGAGCTGTCTCTCAGATTATCAGAAATACCAGATTTTATGATAAGGAATAGAAGACAACTGTCCATTATTTTAGAAGATATGAAAGAATAGCTTTAGAAAATGCTTTGTACTTCCAACAGATACACCATTACCAGGAATTAATGGGACCTACAAATTTTGCTAATAACACATTTTTATATAGTTTATTTTTACTCTAAGATTCATATAACTTATTTCATTAGTTATCTGAAAATCACTAATTTTAATCTCTATCAATATTGTCCTGCAAGCATTCTCAAAATTCTTCTTCATTATTCAAATTATAGACACAAAAGTTACAATTATGCACAAAATGCTTTTGGGTAGGTATAGTCTGGAGCGAAATTTTAAATAATTGTACATGTCCTAGTCCCTAAGCTGTACACACAGGAGAAAATCAACCAAAGCAAATACCTTGGCAATGTAAGACATCATTAGTAAAGAATGGTCAGGGAAGTCCTCCTTGTGGTGTTCCTTCCCGTTCATTCATATATTGCTATCCAACTCCAGACACCTACCTGAAACACTGTGTTATGAAAATGAACCGGGAGTATACCAAAATTAAATGTATTGTTAGATACATATTTTCTTGCTCATGTCCAATGAATTTGAAAATTAATTTTTAACCTTTTATTACTATCCACCATTATTATTTTTATAACCATCACCTTTTATTATTTGAAGAATACTAGGAGAGAATACCAAAGGCTAGAGTTCTTTTTATTAGTCTTATTTCTTGCAGTCTAACAAGTAGGTTATTAGTTGCTGAAAAACTTATTGTGGTTCTTTCTAAAAGCTGCATACTCCATTAGGCATATATTAAACTACATCAACTCCCATTTTAGGTCATTGACCACTTATCTGCTATTTAGTCTTCGTATTTGTGTTTTGTGGAACTGTGTTTATGTGTAGGGAAAATCATAGGTTTCATTACATAAACAGAATTGTTACCCATACTGTTCTCTGAGAAATTACTGCAGGAAAGTATGGTTCAATGGTTAAAAAAAAAAAAAAAAAAAAAAAAAAAAACACTCCTAAGACAAAGACCATTTTGGGGGGTTATTCAATTTACCCATATTTAATTATGCATTCTCTCTCTTGCATGTTCTAAAGAAAAGCTAATCAACTCTGAATGGGAAAATAAATAGTATTAGCCAAACTCTGTGATGGTAATAAGGCAATTTATAGATCTGCACAAATGTACCTAAATATGTTTGCTTCAGCTGGAGAGAATTTGCCAAGATTCCTGCTGAGTAGCAGCATAAATTTGAAAAGATAGAAAGTTTGTTGTAGCAAAAAATTATAGGATTGTTTTAATTCTATAGAAACACCATAAGGTGACAGGAGCCGAAACAGACATTCTCTAGCTGTGGCACTCATCCACACCTTCTACTCACTCCTGCACATTAATCTCTCACCGTTATGGGATGGAAGATGAACATGACTTAGAAGCAGAGTTACTATCAAACGCAGTAGGAGAATACTTCAAAAAACACTGATAGGCTTTTGTTCAGACTGTCGTAGTTCTCCTATTGTCTTTTCTAAGTTTCACGTGGTGCAAACTGGGTTGTAGATTAACAAGGTAAGCAAGTCCTCAAAGGAAATTAAAGGATGATTGATAGAATCAACACAGAGCTATGTGCTCACTGGATGAAAGAACTAACAGGGTAGACACACTAACAAGCTCAAAAGAACAAAATGCTTTGAAAAACTTACGGTTTTGAGGACAGGATATAAACTGTTCTGGAGATTTATTTTAGAATTGTTCTTATTTACTGCAGCTTTACTACAAAAATTGATGATCACTGCAACATATGGAGAATAGCAAATAAGCACAGGATAGATCTTTAAGGCTAACACAGGCATTCAGTGACAGGTGCAGCAAGTGTTTAACTACCACCTGAATTTCAAGTTATCAGCTTCCAAGTGTTTCCTATGGCAATCTGCTCTTCCATTTCCTCAAGGTGTTCCAAAGTCCATTCCCAACACTTCTCCCACATCAGAATTCCCCATTTTAGAAAATTGCGTTTTCCCATAAAATCCAGATAATCCTTAATAGATTTCTTCTTCTAGATCAGGAAATGATCTTCCATTTTTCACGTCCCTTTTCCTTTACACCAATCAAATACACAGCCACTTAATCCTCTGTACCTGTCATTCAGCACAAGAGACAGATGGTAGGAACATAAGAGCCCAGGAGAGGATGAGTGGGAATATTAACACCTTGAACAAGCCAAGAGGGAGCAAAGCATGGAGTTGCATTTTAACTTTTATTCCACTGTGCTAACCCTGGAATCAATTTTACTCAGCTCTTCTTTCCAGGACCTATCGTGCTTACTCAAGGAGCAGGGTGAGCTCTCCACAAGCGCCCACGTTCTCCTGTATGACAGGCCAAAGTTGTCCTGTCCAGTCCTTGCTCCATCTTCAGCAGAAAACCCAGACTCTGAGCGCTGCAACGAGTGTCTTTGGCAAAAGATGAATGAGAGAGGGCAATTCACAATCATACATGAGGTCTTTTCATTTTGTACCTTGCCTCCACCCAAACACATTTATGTTTATTATGTGGTGCACTGCCTTCTCTTTATCTTCACAAGCAGAAACTTGCTGCTATGGCAACTGTACTTTTGGTCAAAATTTGAGAAAAGCAACTCTGCAATCAGAATTAAAGGAAAAAGATTGTCCGCACGTATGCATTTTCACACAGATTGCTCTTACAGTTTGTTCCCTAACTCAAAGTGTAAAGGTCCTACATAGGCACATCAATCATGTTGGCCTCCTCATGCCATTGTGCTTAGCTGAATGTCATTACTAGCTGTACGGTTAGCTGCACAAAAGGTAGGCATCTAGTTCAAGTTCATTACTGAGATCCCTTTCTAGTTAGTGCAAGACAGAAATCTATAGACAAGGATGCATATCATCTGGAGGGGTCTAACGCAGACGTGATTAATCACTTGTGGGGACGCCCAGCTTCCTCCCTGAGCAACGAGTGACTGTGGCCATGCTGGCTGGCGGCCACGTGGCCTTTACAAGGCTACTCAAGACGAATCCATCCATCCCTCAGAATCCATCTTCATTAATCACTGTCATTCACCCCAGCTTTTTGGTGCTCTAATAAATAGCCAGATTTTTACTTGGTCTTTCGATATGTATAGTAAGTTTTTTCTCTTACTCCTAAATAATTCTCCCTGTGTTACTAAGGTATTTCAAAATGATTTAATTTTTGCTTACAGCAAGTTAACAGAAATATCAACTGAAAGTTTTTGTAAAGTACACTGTAAATACAATTTGCCTTATTGAAAAAAAATCAGGGCCTATGCCCTTCATATATTCTGTCGGCAAGAGAATATTTGACAATGCTCAGATTATTACGAATTTTAGCTGCTATTAACTTGGCCTCCATTAATAGCAACAACACAGAAGTAAGAATCTCTCAGAAGCATCAACTTTCTTCAGCACTTACAGTCTATGATCTTCCATGACCATGGTCATCTTAAGAAAATATAGAGATACCATAAATAAGAATCAACACAGTGGTTCAGCAGATAATTTTTTATAGCTGAAGCACGTAAACAAGAGGTGAGGTAGATGGGGAAGGTTATCTGAGTTACCATATGCAGAGCTTTTAAATTTCCCATCATTCCTAGAAAACAGCAATAAATGTAGGAAATTTGCTGGGTATGATGAAAAAATATGTAAAAACAAAGAATGAAATAAAAGATATAAACAGGAGCAAAGACACTTCAAACTGAAAGACCCTATTAAGGATGTATCACGATGAAACAAATAATATCAATGTGCTGTAAGCTTTAAAGTCAAAAAGAATTTTTTGCATCTACTTTATCGTGAATTCTCTGAGTATTATTGAAACTGCTGAGCTGCCAATTACTCTGTGTTTTCACAGGAAGGAAACCCACATTGTGTCATTCATGTGGGTTACGTTATTTGTACAGCTTTATAGAAAGAATAAGTCTGAGAAAAACAAAAAAGACTCCAAAAACTTGAAAGGTGAATAAAAACATTCTGATTGTTCTAATTTTGTATATCACTGTCATCTTCTGGAACAACGTGACTGAAAAAAACAAGCCAAAGAAATGGCCCCAAAACAGTCAGGATATATAAATATTATGGCCGTTTACAGAGCAAGTCTGACCCATGACATGAACAAGTTTGTTAGAATGATCCTGAATTAGATTTCAGCAGTGTGATTCATCTCATTTAATCTGAAGAAACTCTTCGAGAAAACAGCACATAAACATAGGTATAGATATACTCTTATACACATTTATGTATGTAAGAATATGACAAATCCTGTCCCCCTCCTCAACGCCTGTTTTGACAGCTGTAGCTATTTCAGAAGCATTAACTTCGGGGATAATATTTTCCTTCAATACTCTTTGAAATAAATGGCTTTAGCCATTTCCCATAAATGGGAAAGGGAAAACAAACCAAAACGAACAAACAAACCAATCCCCACATTTTTACCAGTGCAAACATGAAGGTTTCAAAACCAAAATTAATCTGGCCAAGTTGAACATATCCCCAATTTTTTAAAGGTGCATTTTAACATATTATTCTGTGTCATAAGATGCGCTCAGTTACATGTTCAGGATGTTCCTAGGCTATTACTTCCCTGCTTTTTCCCCAACTTGATTTTTGAGATTTTCAACTACACAACTTTTTTTTGTTGAACATAAGGTTGAGGTGAAAGCTTGCATATAGGAATTAATCTATAAACAGTGAATTCCAAGACAGGCACAAACTCTGCAGTAAAGTAAGTACAAGACTTGAAAATCAATAAGAAGAACCAAAGACCTCACACACATCACTTATCTGAAATTAAGATCTGATGCAGGCGAAGCATCTCATCAGTCAAAAAGTGATCAGTTCCCAGTTAACACCAAGAAAAAAAGTTTGAAAAGGAGGAAGGACAGTTAAAAAAAAAAAAAAGAAAGAAAAAAAGAAACAGGGGAAGCAAACCATCAAACGAGCACACAGTACCTACTACAAAAGTCCCTTGGTTACACATGATCCTTAGCTCAGATACCACAGCAAAGATTCTCCACTCTCCCATTTGCATTTGGAAAGGTCAGTCGCTAAATCAGAAGCTTCTTGAGGACGAAATACAATGTCTCCCAAAAAAAGACTGACTCAGTAACTGAAATGAGTAGTTTACATTCAAAAACTCAAACAGAATAAAGGGTTGGGCAATCTGACCTATCTTGCAAGTTGGACTGCCTTCAGCCTGGGATTTGGATTAGATGACCTCCATGCATCTCTTTCAAACCAATTTTTTTTTTGATTCAAAGGGGTAGGAGTGGTAGGTTTACTGCTATCAAGTATAGAAAAACATTCAAAGGACTACGGGAGTAAGCGTACAAAAATATTCTTGTGATTGAGAAAATACTCTGAATCTCTCTCCTTCTTCATGCACATGCAAACTACTCCAAATTGCACTGTTTGTGCAACTGCGCTAAGGTGTTGTCTTGTACAATCAAGAGTTTTAAGAAATGAGGTCTTTCTCCAAGACAATGGGTTGTATTTTACGGACAATACAGGGAGCGCTTGGCAGCTTTACTAGCTCCTGAGGAGGAGAATGGGATTCCTGGAATCAGCTGGAACAGCACAATCCCAGCTGTACTGTTTCTGAGAGAAGGTGCAGGCTGCCCCACTCGATATTTAGATCAGGTCGGGTTTTATATCTGTGCACAACAGTACCAGTGGTACTATTGAAAATGTCTAGCCATTACTACTACTTTGTTAGGCTGCTTTCTTGTCTGTTCTGTTCCCTATTTTTTATAGGGCCAGCAAAAGTACAAGTACTAGATAAGAAAACAAAGGAGAAGTAGAGTGAAAAGGACAGAATTAACTTCAGGAGAATGATTTCAAATGCAGTTAGAAATAAGCTTTGCAACTGCATCTCTTCACTCAACTTTTTATTTAGTGAATGAGTTTAAACAAATGTTCACCTGTTTTGAGCATCATGGCATAAGATGGACTGATCTTTTCAGAGAACCTCTATCACACAGGCTTGTTTCAAAAAGAAAACAAATAACGTCTATATCTAACTTCCTGTAGTTTAGGTTTCTTTTACTCTAGATCATTTTGCCCTAGGTAGGTTGGACAATTCAAACCAAACAGAACAATACTTCTTTGCTCTCATAGATGATATCTGTTCTTCCAGCTGCAGGGGACACTTCCCAGGACACTTCTAAAGGGACAAAATCAGCAAAGAAAGAGAAAACTAGGGTTTTCCACAAATTATTTCAACAGTGCCAACTGGCAGACTGCATGGCTCTTTTGAGGTCCAGGAGAGGCCTACCATGCCCCGTCATTCATATCCACATGAAGAGCACACAGCTGGCAGCCACTGCTCTCTTCTCACGGTACTTGTAACTGGGTTTTAAAGCACAGAAGATTGTCACCCTGGAGTTGGTACCACCAATCACCATGCACCAGTGCAAACTCCCTGTTGGATCTACAGGGCACAGAAAAATAAAAAAAAAAAAAACAGATTTTCCTGGCCTTTTGCTTTCCAAGTCCTCAAAGGTCACCTCTTCCCAACACATCACTTCGTAGCTTTCCAAACATTTCTCTCCAGTCTGAGAATTGAGTGTGATAAGCCAAGTGGAGATTTACTCACTGCGTATTTTCTCCTCAATTCATTTTCTGCAGATGCAGAGGTCAAAGCAGGTTACTGAAGTCACTGCAGGCTACAGAGTAACTACCTTATTGAAAAACTACCATACAGTATATACCACAGCTATCAAACTGTATGGTGCTAAATCTGTCTTCGCAGGGTCAACAGGAATGTAGTTAAAAAAGAAATTGTGCAGAACAGATTACATAAAAAGTAATAAAGTCATAAAACATAAGCAGCATCTTTCTCACCCACTCAGAGAAATTGCCAGCTTAGTAACATACTGAACAAATGAAGATAACAGCAAAATAATGGGCTAGTCAAAATTAAGGAAATCCCTGTGGAGCACATAATAAGAGGAAACTGGATATTGCTTTACAAAGAAAATCTCAATGCAACAATGTGTGGCGAAGAACACAATATAGTGTAGTACAGCACGTGGAGAGCTGGTTGCTGAACGCAGAAGGAACCCAGTCCACTGGAGAAAATGGGAAGTGTTAATCCTTCAGGAACTCTCATCCCTATAATATTGTTGAATGCAGTGAGGCCTCTCAGCGATTACACTGAGAAAACATCCATCAGGGAGTAATGGCCATCAGTAAGTCTGCCTCTAAATAGCACAGCTTTCTTCTGTGATCCTAAAACACACAAAAAAAGTGTGCATACAGATATGAACAAGGAACCCATTTATTTGCTTCATTCAAAGCCCATTCCATTATAAAAACATCAGAACAAGAAAAAGACACTGTTCAATATTTTGACAGTATAGTAAAAGCATAAATCGATTCTTCTAACGAAAAGCATAGTTATTTACAACATGACCATCAAAATGATATAAACACAATGAGGAATTTCATACTGCAGGTGAGCCTGATATTTAAAAGAAAAAGAATCCACAAAAATAAGCTTTGTTCGCCCTAAGAAAAGTATGACCAGTTTTGTTTCAATCTGTGAAGACGTAAAGTTCATGCATTATATGTGGATAGCTTAAAAGAGATAGGCCTAAATACAGTAAGAATCACTTAGAATTAGAAATAAAATGTGTCTTCAACTACTACTACATGCCTGGTTTCCTGACTGCATGAGTACGCCTACAATAAATCTTGTTAATCTGTGAGAGGATGTACCATAGGTGACAAAAACTGAGACAAAGTCAAGGAAAAGATGCTACTACCTGCCAGCTTCGCTCGGTGTCAGATATGGCAGAAGGTTGAAGTTAGTTCACAAACAGGCTACAGAATTTCCACTGCTCCTAGGACAAGCAATAAGCGCAAAATAGAGCTTGTCCAAACAAAGACCTGGAACCTCAGTTTTCAGTATATAGCCTCCTCTTTTATGGAGAATTTAATATGTTTTACTGCTAGGAAGCTGACCAAGGCAACTCTTCTTCTTAACACCATACTTTTTAAGTGAGATTTTTTTTCCCCACAAACCATAGCCAGAGAGATTGCTCTTCTAGCCATTTGTTACTTGTTTGTAAAACAAATTGGTTCTGACCAACTCGATATCAATAGGAAAAATTTTTCTTACAGATTAGAAGCTTTCTTTTTCATTTTTTTCAGGAACATCCTGGACATGAAGTTAAAATAAATGTTGTAAAATTAAATAACATTTTAAATTTAGAAATACCTAAAAAAAAAATCACTCAACTCAAGAACTGGAAAGTCTGATGTGTTTCGTCATTTAGAAAGAAAATAATTCAATTTATCAGATATCTGGAACTTATTTGAAGTGTTACAAGCTCAAAGTTACCTCCAAGTCACTGGATATTGTCATATCATTCACTCTACCCAGTGTGTTTCACCTCTATTTTTTGACATGATTTTGATTAAATACTAATTACATTTTTAAGGTTAGTAATTTGGATTTCTTCCTAATATAAGATTTCTAAGGATAAATACCCTGCATCTTACTTTCCATTTCTTTCTCAAGGCTGAATGTCTGTTTATCACCTCAGACAGGGAAGCAATACATTCAAATGTGTGAAAACAATGAACTTGCATCCATAGCTATTAGATGAGGACATTCATTACCAAGGTATGTCACATTAATGAACAGTGTGGTTCATGCCACCCGCACAGAAACATTATCAGCAACAGCAGCCCTGCAGGGCCTCCAAATCTGTCCTCCCTCTGCAATGTGGAATCAAATTAGCAAAGCTGTGCTCAAACAAGGAGATTCTCCAAGGTTTTTAAATGCATCGGACAGAAATTCGATTAAGATTAATTCAAGCCAAGCAAGCAATTTTGGAGGCATTGGAAGCAATTTCCTTTCACATCATGGTCATGTGCAGCTGACATGAATGCCCACAGAAAAATGGCTAAGTTATCAAAGACAAGATCTTACTATAGAAAGGGAACTATATCACTTGTAAGTTAAGTTTTTAAAATAATAATACTAAGGTAACAGATCTTGGAAAGAAACATACAAAATATTTCTTATGCATCATTAATAACTGGCTCTGGAGACAGAGTATTTCAACACCACAATCACATTTTCAAACTGTTTTATGTCACCAACTTTTAAAGGAGAGTCTCTTCAAAAGAATTTTCTGGAAGATTTAATCTAATGCCATTTTAGAAAAATGATAGCAGTGCTCATCAAATTATTAGTGCTCTGGTAAAGCATTTTGAATCTAAATCCTTCGCCACTTTCATTTATTTTATGATGTTGAAAAGGTTATTCTTCAAAAACTGTCAACCAATTCATATAAAAGATTTAATGTTTTAAGGACAGATAAGAGGAAAACATGTCATTATATCTTTGAAAGAAGATGGATTCTAACAACTGTAAAATTATTATTTTTCAAAAGATGGAAAAAGAATATATAGGCTTTTTACTTCATCCTCAGCTCAACATAGGCAGTGAAAAACTATATAATTATTTTCTAGACATAAAAGAGATCAGGAAAAAAAGACCAAGTTTTTACAATTAAAACAAATTTGTGATTTTAAACCAAGGTTTTCATCAATTTTTTTTCAGTTTGTAGCCCCTCTTTCCTTTTTTTCTGTCCCACAAATGGAAAGGCAGACTCTTGCAGAGCTATTTTAAGGTACTGACAATTTGTCTTATTTTCTCGGTCACTGTTCACAGACTTTTTTTAAAAAAAAGTAGCTGGTGTACCAAAATAAAGTCTAATAAATAAAAAATAACCTAACAGATTGGCAGTCCTTCCCAAATAGACATAAGAGACTGGCTTTCTATGTAAAGGGAGGCTTGATTTAAAGGAAAAGACAAATACCATGAAAGGGAGAATTATTGCTATGGAGTGAATATATAAAACTTCAAGAATGGGATTAATAACAAGCACACACCAATTTCCAAATAAGTACCCTAAGGAAAACTGAAAATACATACTAATAATACAGCCATGCAAGCTGGCTGGATGCAGAAGGATTAGTAGTGATATGAAAGACAGAATAAATATTTGACCCACGTACTGAAATCCTTCTGAGGGTATTTTTGAAACTGGCCAAAGCAACAAATGAAAAGGGCAAGCATACTCTTTATGACAGAAGTTGCAGATCCTTTATTCCAGTTTGCAATGGTTGAGAAATTATAAGGCAATTTCTTAGTAAACTCAAGTACTTGACCATCTTCTTCACCAATGGCAAAGTCAGAGAAACAACTACAAATGTTGATATTTTCTTTGTAAATTCCTGGCAGCTTTTGCTTTCTTTCATCAGAATCTAGTGAATCCATCAATACTTTCTGCCACTGAATGATACCGCTAGCAGTATTTTTAACTCACTATGCTCTCTGCTGTGTAAAAATATAATTCAAAGGAGTCTTTTGATTCACTAGGTCTTTAGACTTCACCACTCCTAGTGGTGACCTTTATTAGAATGGCAGGGGGAAAAAAAAAACAAAAGAAAATAAAAATACCCTCATGGCACAACTATCATAACTTGGCAAACATACTTTTTCAGACATAATATTTACAGTGGAGTGAGAAATACACCATTGAAAGGCACTGATCCCATTGAAACAGGGACAGGAGTAAAACAGATAAATGCTAAAATGGCAACCTCTTTTCTGGTGACTTGTATAGTTCAGATTAAATATGATTCCTGCAGTGAATACCTCTTTCAATGACCGAAGAGTTTTTTCCACTAAATTTTTAGATTTTTACAGATCATAATCTTACTCAATAATATGAAAATCCCCTATGAATTGGAGTTCAAAGCCACAATTCATGGAATAGAACATAAGACCATGTTTGACCTGGAAAACCTTAGGAAAAAGAATTTCCTATCTCACTGATTAAAAAGACCTAACACCAATCACAGATTGACTTTTTTTTAATCTGATAATTATAAGATGTACCTAGAAATCACCACAAAAGAAGACAGTACGCAATTTGCGACACAATTTATAGAACAAGAAGGAAGAAGCCTGTTGTGTTATGAATGTTTTCAAATATTCAGTAGAAGTCAGAGGGAGAGAACAATTAAAAGCTATAGGCAAGAAATGAAAGATAAAATTTAAGACTTAATTGGAGGAAGGAGAAGTTATTTTGCTCATTCTGTGCAAAAAAAAAACCCCTTTCTGCCTATAGAGAAGAAATTTCTGTTGCTGTAGCAGACAAGTCTTGAATTGACTCATTAAAAACAAGTTTTTAAATACACTTAAAAACAAAATAGATAGTTTCTCTGCTGTCTGGCATATTTTGCCCACAAATTCCAGGTTAAATTGCTCAAGACTGATCTGAACTGTAAAAAAAATAATACATATATATATTTTTAATGTGAGAACAGAGGGAAACTGAAAGTTTTGCTTTCACGATGACATTTGCAACATTTCCTTCCTGAAATACCTAGGTCAATTTTATGGCTTTCTCTCATTTCCTACTCTTTACACCTTGGTGTGGAACAATTCAATTTTCAAATGATAGCAATAGTTAAACTAGTCCAGGTTTAAAATAAGAAAAGGTGGATAAAATGAAATGTCTTGTGATAATTATCTGGACTAAATGAACTAATTGGACCTTTTGACTTCTATGACACTGTGATGAGATTGTAGATCAAATAACCCTAAGCAGACAACTCAAGCAGCTTAATATTTAAACTGAGGCTCACAAAAATCAGAGATTTATACAAAACATTTACAAAAATTTCCAAGTGTTGGGACAGCAAGAACCAGAAGATGAAAGTAGCCCTAGATGTGAATTTAACTGAAACCAGAAGAGAACATGAGTTATAGGTTTTTTTGAAAGAGTTCAGACACTGGTCAAAAGGGGCAGTGTTGCACACCAGTGATCAACAAATTTATGGACACAAGGAACACAGAAGCAGAAGAGTTCAGTATCAGAGAAAATTAAGAGCTAAAAATAACATGAATGAGTCAATTTATTGTTGCTATTCACTTGAAGTCACTTTCATCTTGACTCGATAAATGCTATTTGCTTGAACCCTGTTTTCCTCCTAATTTATGCTTTTTGTGTATTCAGCAACCTTCAGTTCCGTAACAACATTACCTCTCCTCTGCACAAGTTATTACTCTCCACGTCCACAGAGAAAAGTAATACAGTAAAGGAAAATTAAAAGCAGCAGAAACACAAAATGAAATTGAAACAAATAAGTATACGTCCCTAGTGAAATAACAAGTACGAATGATAATCTTCCTCAAACATTTGAGGATTGTACACACCTGAAAATGAAATGCAAGAGTAAAAGAAATAGTATCTCTCAGCAAGTTATGATAACTTCTTGCAGATATGATGATCAGTACCCCACGAAATACATTAGCTTTATCCTGTGGAGAACAATCCAAGTGTAAAGGATAGTGAGAGATCATTTATCAGTTCTGAATTTCTAAATCTACCCTTTTTAAATTCTCTAGCCTTACTCGTTGGGAAGCTTTTTGAAATAGAAGGAGCAGACCACCTTCAGGTAAACCATGGATTTATACCTTAGCATCATTATGCTGTTTGCCCTTATTCCTTTCCTAGTAATTCATAGCATTTTTTTTCTCACTATTGAGTTGTCATTTTCATGGAACTACCATAATCCCAAATTCTCACATCTGCACAGTAATGACCTGCTTAGAGTCTCTTGTTTCACATGTGACATTTTGTTTTTCTTGCACAATTTTGCATTGATCTCCATTGAATTTCATCTGCCTTTTTAGTGTTCAGTCTTCTGTCTAGTTATATCCTTCCAAATTTAATGGCTCACCATTTTTACTACCTTGGATAACCGGTAAGCTAAGACAGAAACCAACTCCAAACTTATTCACCCACTGCTCAACCCTTTTCATGAAGTCATTTGCAAGTATTTTGAAGATGACTGATCCCAGTGGAGATTCCTGAAGACTTCCCGCAGTGACCTGCCTCAACGTCTAAACATCTTCAGTAAAGTAGTTTCACTATTTTTTATTTTCAGGGAATTTTAAGTTGGATAGTGACTGAAGCCCGGCTGAAATTTGTAAGCAGAAGAGATGAACTTTAAGAGCGCACCATATGTCTGTCACATCAGTCAGCTTTGTCATCACCAGTCAGCTTTGCTATCTCACTCAAGGCTTCATTCTAATTTTCAAAGACACAGTTTCATTGCAAGTTATCTGAGCAACTACTTTATGCTAAAGGGGGAAAAACAGAATTATTATATTCACCATTCATCTTGAGTCCACGATACAAGTAAATGTTATGGAAACAAATCCAATGACTGACATTCACCCACAAATAAGCACTTGGATGACAATGAACTCCATTTTCTCTACGGTATGAAGTTTTAGCCAAATGTGTGAGAATAGCACCAACTGAATTATAAACAGAGACCGTAGGAAAAGCAAGTACCACATTAAATTCCGAGTCATGCGGATGTCACAACAACAATGCTCTGTAAGATCAGCCAAAGAGATGAAAAGAGATAAGCTGCACGTCTCTACCTATTTCATCAGAAGCACATCTATGAGTTTAAATGCAATTGCACAACGTTCGTATAAAGGATTCAAAACAAAAAATGGTCATTCAGATGTGTGAAAGATACAAGCATTTTGAGGGTAATATAAAAATGCTCTCTAAAGAGTTGACTTTTGCATAAGCATCAATCTTGATAAAATTTGAAAAATTTAAAATTATTTATCATTCTCGGTATCCAGTCTCCAAAGCTCTTTATACAGACTCAGTGGTGTGGAAAAGTGGCTAATACACAACTTGGATACATTTCTGCCTGCCAAAGCAGAACAGCTCCATGCATGCAGCAGCCGAGACTGTTCAGACACTGAAACTGAGAGGCACTAAGTCATTTTATGAGATAAATGATATGCATTATGTGGTAGAAATTCGATTCATTTGGAAACATGATACGAAATCGACATAAATGTTACATTCCTAATCATGCAAAATTGTCAGGTTGATTTTCAAGTCATTATCCCTGTAATCAGATAAAAAGTTTTCAAAACCAAATTGTTCCCATTTGTGGTCTCTTGATCATAGCTTCTCTAGATTATTCTAACAATACATTCTTTCTAAATTAAATGTTTGCACCATCTGCACTCTAAATGAAGGGGGGAAAAGGGTTTGCGAATGCTTCAAAAGCTTGTAGCAAATGACTGTACTCCACCATGTTCGGCTTGGCTAAAAAGGGTTTTTTTTTCTTGACGTCAATTTATTTACTCTTTTATATTTGAGGCACAGATTTTCCTCAGAAGCCAGATAAGCAATTTCTGCTTTTACATAGGGAAAGCTTTCTCTCCAGTATTCACTGATTCAGACAAAGTGCACAAAGAGCATTGCTTCAAGTATTCTGAACTTGCAAAAAATACCTATCATTTTTGTTTCTGTAATGTAATGACGCCACATACCAATAACTTCTGATCCTAGGGAGTACTGCCTACCATTTCTTCCATGGAGTAACTGTTTTTGTGTGGGAAATACTAAAAATACAGTGAGGAGTAATCTTTGAAAGATCCTAGTTTGCTCGCAAATCATACTCGAATTCATGCTGTATTTTAGTCTTCCTCTTAATGCCTCTTGTCAAATTTCAAGCACCTCTCTTCTGTTACCAACTTACTTCTCAATGAATGTACAATTAATTGTGCAAAAAATCTACGACTGTTTTGGAGGCAGGAAAAAATAACAGACATGATTAAGCTTAAGTGCAATATAAACATAATCTTCCTTCAAGAAGGACTTCACTATAATAAGTTGCTTTAGCTGAATATGAACAAAAGAGATCACTAAATATAAGAAAACAAAGAAATATGTAAACCTGAGCTTATTCACATACACAAATTTATGTACTAATAACAGATAAAAATATTTAAAGCCACTTAATACATAACTTGAACCTATGCTGTCAACTCAAGATTACACAATTACTATGCTGCAAATCAAAATTTACTCTTATAGGTTGCTTCTGTAAGAGACTCAGAATTTAAATTCTAGCATTCATTTTTATTTTGAGCATAGCCAGAAATTACAACACAGCTGAACTTTGCCATTAGAAATGAAATCTCAGGAAACCGGTGGAAGAAACCAATGGGGTTACTACTTTCAAACGTTTACATGAACTCAAATCTACCTCATCATTTTGGGAATAAAGTTCATGTGGGTTTGTAAAGAATCATTATTTTTACACTGCTAACCTCAGTGTCTTAACTTCAGTAGAAAAGCCAAAACTTCATTAAAAAAAAAGAGATTTTGCATATCATTTAATATCATGTGATACAGAATATTCAATAATGTACAGAATTACAAGTTTTTCTTACACCCACACAAACATGCTACCACTACTCCTATTTAGGATTACCTTGTTTATTGTTAAAGTTATGTTAAGATTAAAATATGGAACACAAGTGAAAAATGTTGGAAGCACATGTAAAAGCTGTGTGAAATGTGTGAAAATCTCTAGTCAAATACAAACTCTAAATGTGTTACTGAAAATTGCAGCATTTGTCTCCCCATATTTTTTGATCAAAGCTGTGATTTATTCAGCATGCTCAGCAGTAAATTGCTCTGTTTTGAAACTTAATAAGTCTGTAACATTCTGCTATCCATGATATTACAGAAATAACCTAAAGGATTTCTAATATTAACAATAAGTGAACTCTGAGACATCTGGCCAAGTACAAATGATTTCTGCCACTATATTTTCCGTTTCCAGTGAGAAGACTTAATGCTTGGAGGTTTTGAATAATTTGGATTTTATACCTGCAAATTGCAAAGAATAAAATACATCTAATTAAATGGATGATTAGCAATGCTCCCATCTGCTTGAGCCCACAGTAGAAGTATTTACTACTAGAAATTTATAACAGCCATATGAACAAATTCCCAAGAATATCAGCACTTTTCCTGCTTTGAAAACAAACGTCATATCTACTACTGTACTCCATACCAACTGATTTCTCATCAGACATCTAACTTTGAGGAAGAAAATCAGTTAAAAGTGATTTTCTTCACATTTACATCTTCAAGTATCTACAAAAGAAATCTGAAGCACCTGCCAAAACCATTCTGGGGTACTTTTAGTTTCAGAATGATGGAATTCCTGTATCTGAATCAAATACAGAGCATGAGTATTCAATGGCAGAGATAAATACACTATCATGTTGATTATTGTGCAGCCATTCCAAATGCATGCATACATACACATGGTCATAAAGCTTCCAACAAAGTCCTCAATGCTCGATAGGGAACAACACCGTTTATAAACTCTGCATTGCTACTATATATTCTCTTTATTACAATGAATTTATTTTCCTCTATAGAATAGTAATATTTTACTAACAGGTTATTCAGGTTGCACCAATGTGGATATTCCATAATGTATCTAGCCCCTG
The DNA here is from genome assembly GCF_059628265.1 of Tinamus guttatus. Classification (NCBI taxonomy): domain Eukaryota; kingdom Metazoa; phylum Chordata; class Aves; order Tinamiformes; family Tinamidae; genus Tinamus; species Tinamus guttatus. The sequence goes on from NW_028288848.1 coordinate 8,139,577, forward strand.
TAAAATTCAACGTAATCTCCAAACATAAAAGACAGTTGGGTTGTTACAATTGAAAAAGAATGTTTGAGCATTCTAGCAGAACTGAGCAATCTCTGAAGGTTTGGGTTTGGACAAACCTGGCTTATCGTAAGTTGTTTTTTAAGTAGATACATGACACTGTAATTATCTCAAATATAAGTAGTATTTTATGCTATAAAATGTTAGTTAGTTACAGGATTGACAATCTCCATTCTAATTCTTTTTGTCATTAACTTAAAACATTCTGAAATTCACCACCATCATCAAGGCCTGTGTATATTACCGCTTGCTTTTCTGCCATGCACTAGGTTTTTAAGGAGAGTCTAACATAGCTTTTTTTACTTCATATAATCTTTTTCATATACTTAAACAGCAGAGGAAAAATGCCTATTTTCTTTAGTTTCTCTTCATATATTGTATTTCTGGTCTAATTTTCAGAGCTAACTATGAAGCAAAGAGTTGAAAGCTTTAATATGCCAGCAACCCAACCTTAACAACAAAAAGGAATCTAGATTAAAAAAAAAAGTGCTCTTACTGACACATTTGTGTTTGCCTAATCTTAAAAGAGTAGTAAAACCTGGATACTGGAATCCTTTATCATTAATTTTTTATTATTCATCCTCTGACTACAGAAATCATCTTTACCATGCAAATTACTATACATCCACGTTTGTGGATTTCTACAAGGCTTCTTTCTCCAAGGTATTTACATGCACATTTTTCTTTTTCTTCAGTTTAAGACCCTGCCAAGCTGTGCAAATTTACATGCCAAGAATCTAAACACTGTGATTGTACAACCTCTATTCCACTTCAAAGTTTAATGTTTCTGAGGCACCAAATCTCAAAAGAGTCATTTTTGAGTACACCTCCCAACGTCTGCAGAAGACAAGTAAAAAACTGACTGATTGATACCCACTTGCCAAAAAGGCCCAGTGTTGTCAGTTTGCCAAATTCATTATTTCTGTGTAACCTGAATATTTCAGCAGAGGCCTAGCAAAATTTAAATGCGGTCTCATGTGTAACATGTCACAGAGGTCCATTTTGGTTTCGATCTCTACAAAAAATTGACTGTAAAAGAAGCGCACAACAATCATGATATTCCATGATATTCCACTGCAACTATTACTACATATTTTCTTTTTATTTATATAGGATCAAAACCAATCCTCTGGTCAATCTTCCCTCCATTTAGTGACTCCACAAATCCAAATTACCAAAGATCCCAATGAGTGGTTGGTGGATATCATTTTGGTAATAAGAATTTTTTTTCCACAGATTTTTTTTCTTTTTGTGAGAAAATTCTAAATATTCTTTAATAATATTCAGAAGATGTCTCATTCCTGAAAATGTTATGCTTTCTCATACGGTGAGTAACAAGCTACAGAACATACAACAATAAAACCATCATTATTTGAGCTTCAGCATGGAAAATAACCAGTAACCTGAAGGAACAAAATTGCTTTTCAGACTGCTGCCTGTAGGTAATGTCCACAAAATCACCCCACTCTAGATCCTAAAAGGTTCCATCACATTGGTTCTCCTTCTCTCTCAATCAGTTTTTCAACTGAAACTTTATCCAGAAACTAATCCTTTAGTCAGTGTCAATTCAGATCAATTCAGACTGATATGACATGGCTCCTTGTCAAATTCTCAGTAAAAAACATTATTTTTGCAGCATCTCTCCACTCTAACTTATCAATGATTCATTTTCTTCCAAACAAGAAAGAACAGTATAAAAGATCTATGTGAAAAACTTATTTTGAATAAGTTGTTTTTAATTTTTAATTAATTTTAAATAGAGCACATTGCTCTACAGTTCACTTTCTGCATCTGCACACCAGAGATGATAACACCAACTGAAATATTATGCCTATATTAAGATGCTTTAGAATCAAATCAGGTTCTAAAATCATCCGTAGAAGACCAACCTGTGGAGGAAATATGCACCCATTCAGCAGCATGACAGAGAGGAAAAAAACCCTTCCTCTTCCTTGAGCAGAAGGAAAGTAATTTAAGTGGGAAGAAACAGAAGGAATATTTTCTTGACAAGTTAGCATTATTTCTGTACTTCTCCCTCACACAACGTTTGGAATAAATTTTATTTGATTTTCAAAATTCTCCACTCAACCCCTCTGTAGATGAGATTCTTTAAAAATAAGTCAGAAAAAGAAAGAATGCATTACAAGCTTTGAATCCATTTAAAAAAAAGGATTGTCTATAGGTTCTTCATCATACATATGCTCTAATAAGCTCTACATAACATCATTGTGTGGCATCACATGCAAGTTTCTTTTCTCATTTGTATCATCACTCATATTATTTTATCATCACTCTGTCAAATACTGCTCTTGAAGATATATACTAGAATATGACAAGAGAAAATTTGCAGTTGCTGCATCAAATACAAAACAGGTGAATCCCAGGGAAAGACTTTATTATTTCTTTAATTTTTCCAGGGAGGCACTGCAGGGCATTTTCTTTGTCTTTCACAAACAATTAACCTTTTGCCAAGTCTGCAATTGGCTGAGAGCAACCCTAAGAGGCTCTGAAAATAATTTACAGGAGAAACTGTTCAAAATTAATTAGCATTAGTCCAAGAAGGTTATTCATATATTATCAGGCTCAAAATCTGGCCAGCATGACCCCATCGAACTCTAAGCAACATCCAAGCCCTACTAACCTCAGCTGCACAGTGTAAATGTGTATAAGGTTCAAGTACAGCCATGGGACAGGCTGCATCCACAGTCATTTTTAAGCCTCAATGGTACAATTTTCTGCTGAATGTAACAGTAATGAATGTAATGGGTGCCGCTAGAAGTTAATCATTTATATGCACTACTTGAGACCTTCCTTTTTGTAACTAAGGCAAGTGGGACTATCAGCAGGTGACCTGATAAGCAGCATCCCTTTGGTTGTCCAGATTTTTTGTTGTTTGCTCTAGGCAAAAGTCAGAGTTGTTTCCTTGTTTGTCAGCCCCTTTAAAACGAGCAGTGCCCTCGCGTTCTGGAAAGCTCCGCCTGCAGGGGGCGGTTACCGGCTGCGCTGTGGCGGCGGTAACGCAGCTGCCCTCGTTGCCTTCACGGCTGAAACAAGTCTGCTTTTTATAAGTGATTCCTGGCATTTCCTCATCTGAAATTTTGTGTTAATGATGGGGGAAATGACCTATATACTAAACTATATGCTGAGAAGGAGAAAAAAAAAAGTTGTTTTAATGTGAACAACTTGATCTTGTTTATGTTTATCATGGCCACCAGCACCTGACAGGAATGCCCTCTCAGCCAGCTCAGCACACTGCCTCAGGCAGCCTGACAACTCCAGGCTGGCAGTCGGCTCCAGAGCGGAATTAGGTTTTAAAAACCCTAATATTTTAGGAGATATTAGGGATTTTTGTGGGAGACGATGGAAAAAAAAAATACGGGTATATCTATCCCTTCTAGCAGGCCCGTGCGGCAGCCAGCGGTTCAGGTGGGCTCCAGGCAGCTGCTGGAGCACAGGGATGGGAGGAAGGAACATTTATTTCTCCTCAATAACTATCCCACCTGTGTCTTCCAACTCCAAACTGCCACAGGAGCCTCTGGTTTGAGCCACAAGCCACCACACAAGCCCACCAATGACCAAAAAAGCGATACCAAACAGACATTTGTACTCAAAATGGGAATTTCTTCTGGAAAGTTCTAGAGCTGCAGAGCAGGTCAGGCCAGGCCCTAGCCCCATTTCAGCTTTATAATTTGTCAGTCTATGAAGTCTAAATAAAGTGAGGCACATGACTAAGTAAATTTGGGCATCTGACTAAAACAGTTCTGTTCCATGGATAACCATATATAAAGTCATGTATTGAACAATTTCTCATCACTGCTGAGAGTGTCTCCCACTGCCTTCCTGTGACTGACCTCATATCTCAAAATCATTTGTAATGCAGCTCAAGAAGTGCCTACTGCCTATATTGTCAGACTCAGTCAGTACTGCCTTGCCTCAGCAGTAGTGCCTTACTGGAAAAGCAAGAAAGAGTGAGAAAGATCTGCCATATTAAACCATCGCATAAAAGAGAGAGAGAGAGAGAGAAAAGAAATAATATTTTCTTTCCTTTTTTTTTCTTCTTATTTTACCTCCAAATTTTTGAATATTGGGTGTAGTAAACCAGGAAAAAAATCTTTGCCCAGTTTCAAATCAAAGAGGAAAATGGGAATGTGAAAATTAAACTAATTCTAGTGAAATGGTAGAACGGAGATGGCATCAAGGGTGAATGGAACGTTGGAAAAAATGAGGAAAAAGAAGATAAAATTAGATCTTGCCTATACAGATCACCTGCTAGTGGTCACTTCCTACAGATCTAATGATCTGTAGATGATTTTTAGAGGTCTGCTTCTCAGGTGGAGTAATTAATTGCCATTTTGCTAGAGACCTGCTCATCAGCTACCTCTCAAACAATATGAGCATTCTAGCAACAAACCATAAACATTTCAGCAACCTGAGCCCCAGAAGAACAATCTGAGTTGGTACAATTAGGTATTTTTCCAATTTCAGGTGTGTCGTCTGTGAGTGATTTTGCACCAAAGTACCAGTATTCCAATGGCAAAGAACTGCCTAGTTACAAAAAAAAAAAAAAAAAAAAAAAAAAAAAAAAAAAAAAAAAAAAATTCATGAACAACAGGTTGTTCAGCTTTCAGAATAAGTGATTCAGGGGCCAATTAACAGGGTGCTGAAAGTTGGCATAGAAACTCCCACTGATCCAAGTGGCTTTGGCTGCACTCCTAAGGCTCTAATCCTGTCTGTGCTTGTACCTCCAATCCACCAGCAGGTGCCTTGGCTCAGTCCTGTGACTCAGTCCTTTGCACATACATAGTTTGATGAAGAAACAGAAAAAAACAGAAAAAAAAACACAAAAAAAGAAAAGGAAAAAAGAAAAAAAGAAAAAAGAAAAGGAAAAAAGAAAAGGAAAAAAGAAAAAAAGAAAAAAGGAAAAAAGAAAAAAGAAAAGGAAAAAAGAAAAAAGAAAAAAGAAAAGGAAAAGGAAAAAAGAAAAGAAAAGAAAAGAAAAAAGAAAAGAAAAAAAAAGAAAAGAAAAAAGAAGAAAAGAAAAAAGAAGAAAAGAGAAAGAAAAAACCAGAAAAAAAGAAAAAAAAAAGAAAAAAGAAAGAAAATTGAAAAAACAGAAAAAGAAAAAAGAAAGAAAATTGAAAAAACAGAAAAAGAAAAAACAGAAAAAGAAGAAAGAAAAAGCAGAAAAAGAAAAAAGAAAAAAAAGAAAAAACCAGAAAAAAGGGAAAAAAAAAACAGAAAAAGAAAAAAGAAAGAACCAGAAAAAGAAAAAAACAGAAAAAAGGAAAAAAACAGAAAAAGAAAAAAGAAAAAACAGAAAAAGAAAAAAGAAAAAACCAGAAAAAAGGAAAAAAAAACAGAAAAAGAAAAAAGAAAGAACCAGAAAAAGAAAAAAAACAGAAAAAAGGAAAAAACAGAAAAAGAAAAAAGAAAAAACAGAAAAAGAAAAAAGAAAAAACAGAAAAAGAAAAAAGAAAAAAACCAGAAAAAAGGAAAAAAAACAGAAAAAGAAAAACAGAAAAAGAAAAAAGAAAAAACCAGAAAAAAAGGAAAAAAAAAACAGAAAAAGAAAAAAGAAAAAGGAGAAAAGAAAAAAAACAAAAAGAAGAAAAAGCAGAAAAAGAAAAAAACAAGAAAAAAAGCAGAAAAGGAAAAAACAGAAAAAGAAAAAAGAAAAAAACAGAAAAAAGGAAAAAAACAAAAAGAAAAAAAACAAAAAGAAAAAAGAAAAAACAGAAAAAAGGAAAAAACAGACAAAGAAAAAAGAAAAAGCAGAAAAAGAAAAAACAAAAAGAAAAAAAGCAGAAAAGGAAAAAAACAGAAAAAAAGAAAAACCAGAAAAAAGGAAAAAAACAGAAAAAGAAAAAACAAGCAGAAAAAAGGAAAAAACAGAAAAAGAAAAAACAAGCAGAAAAAAGGAAAAAACAAAAAGAAAAAAGAAAAAGCAGAAAAAGAAAAAAACAGAAAAAAAAGAAAAAGCAGAAAAAGAAAAACCAGAAAAAAAGGAAAAAAACAGAAAAGAGAAAAAAGAAAAAAAAGGAAAAAAACAGAAAAAGAAAAAAAGAAAAAGAAAAAAGAAAAGAAAAAAGAAAAGTAAAAAGAAAGAAAAAAGAAAAAGAAAAAAAAGAAAAAACAGAAAAAGAAAGAAGAAAAAGCAGAAAAAGAAAAAAGAAAAGAAAAGAAAAAAGAAAAAAACAGAAAAAGAAAAAAACAGAAAAAGAAAAAAAAACAGAAAAAGAAAAAAAAACAGAAAAAGAAAAAACCAGAAAAAAGGAAAAAAACAGAAAAAGAAAAAAGAAAAAACCAGAAAAAATGAAAAAACAGAAAAAGAAAAAAGAAAAAAACAGAAAAAAAAGGAAAAAAAACAGAAAAAGAAAAAAGAAAAAGCAGAAAAAGAAAAAGAAAAAAGAAAACCAGGGGAAAAAAAAACAGAAAAAAGGGAAACCAGAAAAAAAGAAAAAAGATGCTTAAGGAAATAATCATGTGTTATGTTTTGTGTTATCTCATGTTTGTCCTCTACCTGGATTGTATCACCAATGCTCAGGAACCCCTTGTAAAGTCAAAACAAATGTTCTTAAGGATTTATAAAAACAGTCAAACATGCTACAGATTGGTTTATTCCACTGTATTCCACCTTTCAATCCATTCCCATCCGGCAGACTTACTTAGACAAAGCTTTCTAAAGCTGTGTGACAAGCTTTCTAAATTACCTGTCAGAATGAGGTGACAGGAAGGAGACATTAGAGAAAGCACAAAAGTGACAAGACATGACTAGTGTGTGTTCTATGGTCCTGATTGAGGTGAAACTGAAGAACTAATGATCTCAATTAAATATACATTAATGTCACCCTCTCCTCTTAAATCAAGGGACAAAGGTAATAATAGAGAAGTGCTGTTTAGGATGAAGTATGCTAAAGATGTTTGAGAAGCACAGAAATTACAGCAAAAATGGAATCTAATCCATCGACTGGTACTGGAAATAACTGGATTTTTTTTTCTGCTTAGTCTTAACCATCTTTCAGCCAGGTTATTTTCTGTCGTTCAGCCAAATGCATTATTTTGCAGTACACTTTTATGCACAGTTAGTAGATCACGCAGTGTGCATCAAAACACACACTTAGTAGCGTTGCACTTAATGTTGGGCAGTATTTGTACCTTTCTGGTATTCTCTTTCCATCCATCACTAGCCTCAGTCCGTTGCCCCCACTCCCCAGAAATAAAAGTGATGTACTCTTTTGTATCTGCCAGTAAAACGTCACTATTCATTGCTTTTGACTGATTTATGAGCTACAAAGTAAAACAGGCTGAATAACCACATACACATACAGCAATATCATTTAATCAATTACATTATCCTCTTTTATGATATACTTGTGAATTATGTTATTCTGCAGTTATAATTAGAAGGTAGAACAGATGGTGAGGCTTAGCTTAATGGCCTTAAATTTTAAAATAATCAAAGCTGCCAAGTGATCATTCACTATAAAAAGATGTATCTTCCATTAAGCTATGTTTTTGCCATGCTCTAATACACTAGATAGTAATGAGACTATAAAAATATTAGTCTCAGTTTTATGTGTAAAGTGAAGCTTTACCAGGCTTCATTGTAATGGAATGTGAGCAAGGAGTGGCAGCTCAGGGGTAGCTCTTGGTACATTGTCACCTCTCATTTTAGTGTATTCCAATGAGTTGCTACTCTCCATCATCATCAGGATTAACCAGTGCTATTTGCAGAGAAAAGAAAATGATATATTCCTATACTGACTATATGCCTAATATTAATGGTTTAGGCACGTTCCGTGCTCTCATTCGGACATTTGGCGGAGTAGGAAAGAAAGGGCAACAAACCAGGGAGATTTATGAGATTTGTGCCTATTGTTAGGGGTTGAAGGAACTGAAGGTAGAACCAGCACATCTTGCAGCACTGCTCGTATTTATGTTCTCTCATACAGCACTTTCCACACCTGGTATGAAACATGAATCAAACGGTAAAAAATACATTTTTAAAGCACAACAACATTCTAGCAATTGTTTACCTGGATTCAATTTTTTTTGTAAAACAGTATAAAATTTAATCATTTCATTTATATCCTTTTCAACTGCTGTTCATTATTTTGCATTATGATTATGCTACTTGAAAGCTTTAGTATTAGGACTTATTTATATGTAAAATAAGTTTGCTGTGAGTTTAAAGAACAACGGTTCTTTCTCATTGGCTGCACATGAAACCAACCCAGTGCTTTTCTAAGTTTGTCTTTTTGTGTTCAAGCCCAATTTACTTCCAAAATAGGCTTAAAAAAAAAGAAAAAAAAGAAAAAAAAAACTTCATAGCAAATAAGTGTGCCAAACAGGGAATTTACGTAAAGTAGCTGTGCAGGGATATTTCCTCCCCTACCAAACGCCTAGGATAGCTCCTGGTTGCTTGACCCAGTCTCACAGCTTTGTGGTGAGGGCACAGTTTCTGCAATGCTTTTACTCCTCATAGCAATGAAACATGGATAGACACACAGCGTGGGCATGGATTATTTCATCTTGCTCACGCAGAAAAGAACAGGAGAAAACAGTGACACAGTCACCAGCCTGCCACAAAGCGTGGGGATGCATGACCTTGGCTACAAACAAGGGACAAGCCCCCTCTCAGAAGGGTCAATGTCTATTGCAGATGCTGACTATCTGGTCAGTGTATTGGTTCAAGAGAAAGGGAGAGTGGTGATACACGATTCTTTTCAACAAGAATTATTTGCTGCCAACCTAAAAAAAATCAAATTCCCAGGTTTATTTAGCTCCCAGTGATATATGGCTGCAAAAAAAAAAAAAAAAAGAGATACTTAAGAATGCATTAAAAGGAATCCAAGTCATGTCTTACAGAACCATGTAAACACACAATTCACTTGGGTGAATCCTCTTTAAAAATAAAGCCCATTTATCCCTGCATTGATTACAGAATTGAGAGAGCAGCTGGTTTAGAACCATAATCCTTGCCAATTTGCACTATTGTACCAAACTGGAAAGATCACGTTAATGTTTTTTCAATATTTACAAAGATAAGTCTTCTTACATATTTGTGCAGTTGGCAGTGATTTACTTTTTCATATTTTGTGCTGTACTTAAAGTGATTCTGTCTGTTATTTTGTTATTTTTATTATTATAAAATTATTGTGTCAGTAATGTTACTCAGTATCTAAGCACAGTCTATAAGAAAGCCAAGAAATAACTGCTCTACTCTAATTTCTATGAAATTACAATGTAGTTGCTGTTCTCTAACGGCCCAGGAATTTCATGGTCTAGAATAATCCAGAGAATGTAATCAAGATCCTTCTAATCTGTGTATTTCTTGTCCTTCATACCACCTGCCTACCCAGAAGATTCTAGCATACGTTGTTGCCATGTCCCCAATATGATTCTCATAGTCCTATTTCTCATACCATATGAATGGTAAAATAACAGATGTGCCTAGTGTTCTTGACATGCACTGCTCTTTCTAAAAAGGTTTTAAATACTAGGAACGACTAAGTAGCAGATTGGCACGGCCAGGTATTGCCTTGCCAGGAAGGCATTTACTCATGTAGAATTGGCTGTGGCAAAGTATCACAGAAAGAAGGATGTTCAGTAACAGATGAAGAATAATTCCCTATCTCAGCACTAAAAATCTAGCTCACTAGTTTCAGAAAATGGACCTAGGAGGAGGTTAGGGAGGAACATCAGTGTGGAAAGTTTTAAAGAAGTGTCAGCATTTTGAAGCTACTCAGGGGTTGGATATGGCCATGCACATCCCAATGGAGAGGGATTCATGAACCGAGAACACACAGTGTGGGCAAAGCTGTCTTCATTGCGTGTGTGTATTTGTCCTCTGGGCATCAAAATCATTTTCGAGGGGGAAAAGACAGAAATCTTTTGTCTCATCAAAAACTCCAGTGTAGGAGTTAACACATGGTGATTCAGGTGTTTGAGACATCACTCTCCAAGACTGCTCAACCTTTTAGGATAATATGTTAGTTAACATTCTTCACCTGCGTTAGCCCCATGTAAATCCCAGTTAGACTTTCATCTGACTTCCATAGGTGTAATCTAGTCACCTCTCTGGAGGCCTTTCTACAAGAACAAAACAGATTCTGGGGGCTCACGCTCACTCATAACTTTGATCTTTTAACCCATTAAAAGTGTAAGAGAACAAATCCCTTAATCTTACAGTAAAAGGATCAGTGAATTTGGAACTTTTCACGAGGGTGACCCTTGGCTTTTTGTTCTTGCAGCAGTTGTTACAGAGTACTGACAGAAAGGTCCTTTGAAAAAGCCAATATGATGGATTTTAACTACTCACAAATTGTGTAACACAGGTTGCTCTTGGGGCCGCATTCTCTACCGTCCTCAGTGGAATCAGTTTAACAGAGAAAGTGCCTCTGTAGAACTATTAGGAACACAAAGCCATCACGGTAGCAAAACCTTTGAAGAGGGGAACAAAGATTGGTCACACAGAACAAAAAGCTGTAAATCATTAGAAAGACATAGGTCAGAAGCTTCTACGTCTTTTAGCTGATCGGATCACATGGACTTTTAGGGAGCCACTACGGGGCAGAGGAAAGCAACACAACTAGGACTAGTATACAGAAGATGAACAGAATTTGACAAACATAACACAAATTGCAATGTTACCTCCATTTCTCTCAGTTTCCTATTTTAACCTCCCCATACACCGTACAATCAACCTCTTATTCCTCTTTCCAGACCTTTTCATCAGCTGTTTCCAGGCAATCTCTATCATCTTACTGATAACGGCCTCTCATCTCTATCCCTGCATTAGACCCGCTCTAGGATCAGCAGTGCATATTGAGTGAAAGGATCTTGCAGCTTTGAGATACCAGGGTGAGGCGGGAGGCTCTAACCAGCATCTAACCCATAAACGAGCCATCTTTTGGAGTTCTAACAGTAAGAAAACCAAACAGTTTCATATTAAATACTTATTTGAAAATGGCAATGTTTAAGAAAACAAAGAGAGGGTTGACCTAAGAATGCCTTTACTTGATAGATGAGTAGAAAGAAGCGCAACATAAAATGAGAGGAAAGCAGAGCCAACGTGGATGTAATAGCAGGGTGAACAGGACAGTGCTACCATGTCTTGTGGACACCAGCTACAAAATTGGAGTTTACCACACTGCAAGACCTATGCTTTTTAGGACCCACATTATAGGTTCCTGGTTTTAGGAAACTGGCTTTTAGGAAACAGTTATTTCCTATATTTAGAATGTCAAATAACTCATAATTAGGTAATTTTTACTGGGTATATCAAACGTCCTGTTTGAATCTATGCCACATGATTGTTTTCAACACAGTAAAAGAGTTTCTCCAAAATACCTGGGAGTGTATATAACAGGGGTTGATGCAACAGCTGCAACTGCTGGTGCTCTGTTTTTCCACTAGCTGGAAAATGACATTGCATTATTTATGTTACATTCTTAGCTTTAAAGGCTTTACAAACAAAAACTAATCATCCCGCCATCTTCCACGTTTTAAATATCCAATAGTCCATTAAAACTATGATCCTCTGAAAAATCACCATAAATCCTAGATAAGCTCTTGATACAAAAATCCACTATCTGCTTTGTCTTGTGTTTGCTGATGGTGTAATATTAAGAAACACAACATGCTGCCAAGATCATTTTTATAAAGAAAAAAGCTCTTTACAAATCTTTAAGAAACAGGTTTTCTACATACCATAATTAATGCAGGATTTTTTCATTTGCAGATGTAACTAATATGAAATCTACAGAAAATCATTCATCAGAAGTAGAGACAAATTGCATAATACTTACTTCTTTATTTTTCTGATCGTATTTTAACCACTGAAACTGGTATTTACAATGGAGGCCTCTTAGGAGCCTCAGATCTATTTTGAGTCCACACTGTGTGGCATTTTTATCTTAAAAAAAATTTAAAAAAGGAAAACAGAATGATTTTTGTGACAACGCAGGAGGAGCTTAACTATCCGAGACATACCCAAATCTGACGCTATGAGAGGGGTATGTAGGGGTTATAGGTTATATATAACCTCCCTATTGTCATGCCTACCACAAGGGCAGGCTGCCCCCTCGGTGCAGTGAGAGCTGGAGAACCACAGCCACTGCTTTGATTCCTTACACCCCTTTCATTTACTTAACATTTTTTTCCCTATGTATTTAACTTTATAGTGACTTGCTCTTTTCAGGCATTATTTTTCAAACTCGTGTTCCTTCACTTCCTCCATGTCCTTTTTCCATTGCCCTCAGGCATGTGAGACAGCCCTGTCAACTGCCAGCACCTGCAGTCCCTCCCAGGAGGGACCAGCTTCTCCTCACTGCCAGCCCTGCCTCACTGCCCCAGTGCCCTCAGCTGCTTACATTTCACTGCCCTGTCTGTTTTCTCAGGCTATTCTCCTTTATTTTGAAGGCTGCCAAATAAGATTACTAACAGATTCTACAAATTCACAATGATCAGGTTCCAGTTTGCATCTCCAGTGCAGTCACCAGCAGCTGCTACACACACTTCCACGTTTGCCACCAAACACCTGGCTGAGAGATTCCTAGATTTACAGAACACAACACACATAAAGGGGTATAAAAACTATTGTTCTTACCGTTGCAGTAATTTTTTAAATTTTTTTTTCAAGTTAAAATATTACAGTAATTACAATTGATTATTGTAATACAGTAATTACAAAAAAAAAAAATTGCTGAGCACTTCTATACATTTCTAGTATTTGTCTCTTCAGATTTTGACTGACTGACATTTTGCTTTGATTTGCTGGAGACACAATTGTCCAGTTAAAGTCTTATGAGATAAATGAGATTTCTTAACTAGTTCTCTTTTGTAACCAAATCTGTTGTCAATTATTTAGGAATTATTCAACTGAACATACATATAAAAATTTAAAAATACTTTCAATCCCTTATGCACTTGTGTTCCTTCAGTCATCAGTGCACCATAGGACTCTAATGAGATTTCAAGTGCTGCCTTTCTCCTGCAGTGCCTATATTAGTCTTGTCTAACTGCAGTTTGCAGACTGGTGATCATTTGCTGACCTTGGGCTGTTGGGGAATTTTCTTTCTTTTTTTACAGAGTATAAGCTCAGCTCTGACATCCCTCGGAGCATTTCATCTTTGGCCCAGCACCATTCCTAATCTGTATGCTGGCACTTAGAGGCCAAATTCTTTGGCAATGTATGTGCTCATTCCTAAATGGATGCTGATTCTCAGCTATATCTTTCTTCAACACCTTCTGTCCCTCAGGCATTTTTATTGTTCTTACACTGTTTGCCTGATCTCTGCTGTTGAATGTCTTGTAACATTTTGCATCTGAATTTGACAAAAAAAAAAAAAAAAAAAAAAAAACCAACAACGACAAAAACACGGCTATTCTTACTTGCTGACAGTTTTTAACAGTTATTTTTCGCTTTAGTACCTATATGTAACATTCAGTCCAAGCATAGAAAAGAAAAGAGAACTTCAGTCTGGTGATTGATATTTAAGGCTTGTGTCCATTCTATAAACTTCACATTATTTCACCTAAGAAAGACCACTCTTGTTATCCGGATATTGGTATTCTAGTCTATGCTTTTATTCTTTCCAGAAAGAGAGCCGTAACCCTAGCCATATTTCCTGGTCTATTTGCCAACAAATTCCAGTTTATCAAAGACACTGCTGCCAGTGTTTGCTTACACATTTTGTAAACCATTTATGTTCCCCAGTTAATCTCTGCTTGCACACAGGAGACCTGAAATAAAACTGGGCCTATTTATTTCATTTTTAAAGGGAAGCATCATGCAGAATAAACCCCAGGAAATCACCTCAGAAATCATAATTAAAGCTGGAATCACCATAATTGTGTCACAGACAATGGACTAAAAGAACGGACTCTTCATAGATACAGGAAGCACAGCTGAGCAACCATAGGTAGCGAATAATTTTGTCCACACACGTATCCCAATTACTACTGCAAATAAACAATTCAATAAATCCTGGGGATGTATTTCTTAGAACCTAGCAATATTTGGAAATAAACATCTAACACACAGTTTTTAAGAAAACAATTTGCATTTTTGTTCTAATGTTTTGTAGTAAGGCTTCTCATCCCACATTTGATCAATCAGCTCTGCTGAAGGTGATTAAATCTACTAACAACTCACGATGGTACAAAAATTTGAGAGTCGTGCTTCAACCACCATCCTTAAGAACAAACAAGTTGGCATGGCCCTATTTATTCTAACACAACTGCCCATTTTTCACGAGTATTTTATGTACTTATATATATTTTACATATTTGTACATCTCTCGGAAGACATACAAGTCTGTATATGTGTGCTGATGCAATTTATCACTATTAAAAGTTGTGTTCATTCGCTCTCAAAAGTTGTGTTGAAAAGTACGTTCATTCATACTCATGAGCATTTCTTACTCCGGACTCTTACCCTTTAAGCAAGAAAATACATCCCATCCCAGCCATTTTGAACAACATCACAAATTGCAGCATCATCACTGTCACGAAAACTCAAGCACAGAAACTTCTACCATGCTGTGTTAAAGCATCTCCTTAACTGCAGATGATAACTACAGCAGCTTGGCAGTGGTTGGCCTCAGCAAAAGCCATCTGGATGGGACATTGCACAGTAATTTCCTCTACCATCTCAAAAGTATTTGCAGCTGAACTCTTCTTTCTTCTAACTTAAGAAAGTAGTTGAATGCTTCTTATACAATAGATTGTCAACATCCAATTTATTTATTCCATACAGTATCCGAACATATTGCATACCATGTAAGCTCTGCAGTTTACATTTACCAACAGCTGTTTTTCTTTTTGGAGCAGATGGTATATTGAGTGCACGGTGACATAATTCACATTTGCATTATCAGTCATGAATGCTAATGCATTCCATAAACAGAGCTTTGCGTTTTGCTAAGACATTTTTAATAGCCATGGCATCTTTGTAAAAAATCATTCAGCTCGATAATAGAATCAGTGAACCAATTCTTTTCTCAGTTGCAGAGGCACACCTAAGGGTAAGATTTATCAAAAACACACACACACACACAAAACAACCATAACCAGACAATTATTACCTTTGTTTCATATCATACATGCATATTTATCCCATCTGTGGTGGTTAAATATTCAACTTCCAAAATGGAAGTACTTTTGTAAGACTTTCTAATTTTCTAAGCTATGAACTATTTCTGAAAAATAACTTCCTGGAAAAAAAATGTTTAATCACTTTACTTCATGCATTCCACATAGGCAAAAATAAGTGCAACTGAGTAATGCGGCTAGATAATACCAGTAACTTTCGAAGTAAGACTTTTGTGGGCATGATGATAGGTCTGTTTGAACATAAAAAATATCCATAAGCTTTGGGATTTTATTTTTAAGCCATGTTAATGTTTTCATTATTTTGAGATCCTACAGTCTAGATTGCCTCTAAGAAGTATGTGGTTGCTTACCCTAGTAAGTAACTTTCTGAAGGGGCATATACTGAATAGACTGTGCAGGTGTCAGCAGTATTCTGTTTCGACAGTATGCAAGTTATATTTTCATATAATTGAGCTCTGCTTGCTGTCTTTATGAATATTACTACAGATTTTTCTCGATTCAAACAAATTTCTTACCGTCAGAGTTTTTTTCTTCCATCAATTTCATCCCATGTAGACCTTTGGAGTACAAACCAGCTCTTTCACTGGTGTACATAAATGCAGCCTCCTCTAAAGGCAACAACCCTATATCAGTTTAAAATCAGCACAACAGAAGCAGCATCAGGTTTTCTCATTCAGAAACCTAAAGTCTAGTTTGTGCTGGATGGGAGCAGAAATCTTCCCATACCTATGAATCCATCACCTATGATCAAACAGCAACAGCATGAAGCACACATATAGAAGGATAACAATTAGAGGCATAAATTTCTATTCTCATGTGGAACCTGATGGTATTCAAATAATCTAGTCTAGTGACTGATATACCAATGTAATGACTTGCAGTTACGTTGCCTCTTCCTTTTGTTTTTAAATAACCTGCTATTTGCAATGAAATTTGTCTAATACTGAACATTGTAAGGATGTTTGATCTGATGAAGTGGGAAAATTAGCATATTTTCCCCTCCACCAGGAAGAAATTCAGAGAAAAATGTTTAGGAAAAACTAACAAACAAAAAATAAAGATGTCATGGGTGGGTAGTTTAATACGGTGACATAATTTTCTTCTTCATTCAATCTGAATCACACTTAGCATGGCCTTCCATACAAATTGTTGAACACATTTCTCTGCTGATACTGATCTAATGTCTTCTAAAGTAAATATACAATGTACTTGCTCTGCTATTTCAATCAAAATCTCTCCATACTTATCAGTTGTCAGCTCTCTAGGCTTTAGGACCAGCAGTTAGTTGGAAGGCAAAGAGGGTTCTGGTGGAGGTGGAAGCGCTTGTCACAGGAAGGAATTATCTGTAACATTATTCTTTTTTTATACAGTAAAATTCTGCCTATATCCTCTACTTCAGAGATTATTCTCTATGCTCTTCTCTTGCAAAATTCATCATCTTTTTATGTAACTTATTACAACATAGACTTTCCTATGAAGTTCAATTGTTGCAGAAAGAATAATTTTAACTGTCAATGTTACTTGCTAGTTTTATAAGCTATTGCCAGGTTTCTAGAACCTGGAATCTAGATGCTTCTGAAGCAAGTATTCCCTTTATCTGCCAGTAAAATAATTAGCCATAATAGTGATTTGTCACAACCAGCCCTTTGAGATAGCTGTTTATCACACTATGAGTTTTTACACCATTTATTTTTCTTGAACTCTACTAATATAAAATAATTCACTTCAGCTCTGAAGTAGACCTTAATTATTGTTTTATTTATCTTACAATTTGCAACTCATAACAGCTCATTTTCACTATTCTTTCATTATTCTTTTCACTGTCTGTGGCCAACTTCTCCCTCCCTAAACATCACAGTCAGTTGGGGTTTGCAGCATTTCCTCTGTGCCCATGTTAGCAGGCATGAGAAGTGTTTGCCTTTAGGGTGCTTTCCACATCTCATCAGGGTTGCAGGAATCTCAGCAATATTAAGGTTACCACTAATAGTTCTCACTAGTCCTCATTCTTTCTCCCCACACTCAAGTTAGTAGAGTATTTATCCAAGGTTCATCCTTTCTATAAGAAATTGTTTTTCCTGATTTGCTAATAATTTTGTTTGATCAATCGAGTCCAGTGCTTCTTAGAGGCACTTTTGGGTGTTTATTTGTGGTTTGTAAGCATTAAAACATATCTTTATGATCTAGTCAGGATTGTCAAGGCAGCCATCTGTCGCTAACATTTGCAGTGGAGTGGCCCACTCATCTACGCTTTCTTTCTCACTTGGGTGCTTTTGAAAGTCTTTCCCTGTACACAGACGTGTACCGGAGTAGCTGGCAGCATTATGTTTAAAATATCCAATTTATTAGGGCCTCATTATTTGCACCTGACAAAAATTTGCTTAATGATATCCCACATTTTATTCTTATGATGCCAAAGGGATCTTCTGGGTCCTTGGGGCAAGTAAGTAGAGTGAAAAGGGTTGCAAGTCCCATTTATCAGAGGGCAGGAGAGGAGAGAGCTTGAGCTGCTGTAGCTGTCAGCAGATTTCCCCAGACACCTGCCCTGGCCTCCTAATGAGGAAAGATCAAACTAGGGGCAAGGGATGGAGCAGAATTAGCATAGGAAGGAATGGCATACTTCCCTCACTAATCCAGGTGCCTTGTCCACCTAAATACAGGTATCTGTGGTATTTGGATCCCTTTTTTTATATTGGCATCCTGAAAGACTCAAATGATATCATCCATCATTTGTCAGCCCCTCTGCAACAGCTACAGTCAGGTGACTAGATTGGAAGGGTTTTCAGAACAACTGCTTCCCCCTCTCATACCACCAACACACAAAACACTTTCTAGCAGCCGTTAATGCGCTTAGGAGCTCGGTACAAGACCAAAAGGCTCAGAATTTATAATTTTCCACAAAGAGATAAAAGATCAAATGCACCACCAGTATATTAAGTTACAAGAGATGGGATTTGTTAGATAGAGACACCCAGGTGATTTTAGGAAGATCACACTAATCACTGTGGAACAGAGTAACACCTGACCCACCAATAAAGCTGCAGGAGGAATCTCGGATGCCATGTACAGTTTAACCCAGAAGCAGAGGGATTTCAGGGTCCCTGGCAGCCCTAGCACATTCCACTCAATGCTGTCTCTTTGCAAAAGCAACATTTCCTGGGCAATGCCTGTGATCGCTGGGCGCTCTCTACTGAGGGATTCACAAAATACAGACCTGGATGCTACATGATGGGTCTTGCATCTCATCCACATAGACTACCAAAAACTGAACACTTTCAGACTTGTGTCACGAGCAATATCTTCCAACTGCAGAATCACTCCTCCCCACTCAAACATTATATAATCTTGTCAAAACTCATTTTTGAAACTGCAAACTTCTCTCACTCTCTATACCCAGCTGTGAAGACAGTTCATTTGATTTTGGTGATAAAAAAAAAATACAAAGGTTACTATTTTTAATCTTCAGAGTACTGGGTAAGGTAAATTATCCCTTCTCTCCACCTCCCCAATTCCCTTTTTAAGAGGTAGCAGCTACCAATTTCTGGAATATAGCCCACAGTCCCTCTGGCAGACAAGTCATGCATTCATTCAAAATGACCTTCCTTGCTCTTTTTCTATTAGGTGTTAATGAATAGCCTCCTGGAGAGGAAAACACATTGAAGCAGACCAGAAACTTAGGAAATTTTGAATGTATTGTATGTACATAAACTAAAAAATATCTGAAATAACTTTACTACAGTAAATAAGTCTTTGTTCATTTAATAGAAATGCTTCTGAGCTGGTTTCATATTAACATTTTTCCTTTATAACTTCAACATTAACGACAAAGGCACCTTGAAGCTTAGCTATTTCTGGAAACCCCTCTGAACTAGAGCACTCAGTTGGGAGAGAATGGACCACAAAAAACAATATAACACAGAGCACTGTAATGCCTTGAACAATATTAAAAAAAAAAAAAAAAACAGCAAACGAGGCAGCACCTCAACACTTACGCAGCACGTGCCACACTCCTCAGAGTCCATCAGCAGGAGAAGGGACCTGGCTAAACCAGGTGCTCCCACTTTTAGCTATGGCCCTGGGCTTCTTGGGATACGTGTTCAGGAGCCACCCCAATGCAACCCAGGAGCTCATCTGTGTTAGGGATGGGTATTAGAAAATAGGTTGGGTTTTATGGGCTGCCTGTAGCACACATTGACCAAATCCTTTAAATATATTCAAGGATTTAAATCATTCCAGTACGTTCAAGGATTTGAATGAGGTTCAAAAAGGGTTGGTTGGAAGAACCCTGTTGTAGTTATGATTTGACTTTGTGTGAAGTGATACTGAGACAGGGTATATTTAGCTTTAGCAAAATGCCTTCAGCCAGAAAGCACTATAAATTTATCTGCATTTTGAATGATGAGAAAAGTCCCTTGAGCTTGAGCTGAGAGGACAAACTTTGTCCTTTTTGTTATTTTAAATTTCAAAATAATAATAGTTTTCACTATTTTGTTAACCACTGCACATCCACAGGGTTGGTAAATGTTAGCTTCTTACTACTTACATTGCCACAGCTGTAAAATTTTTGAGGGAAGGAGAGGAGAAGGTTCCTGTTTCCTCTAAAGAGGCAGGTGTGAGCAATTGCCAGGTATGCAGGTATGAAAATCAATGAGCAAACAAATTTCTACAGGCCAACAAGGACTGATTTATGAAACTGCCTTTCTTCATGTGGGAGTCCTCCAGCACCTCCCTCACTCTCCTTGATCTTTCAAAGATGATGGAGAGTGACTTAGCAATAATGCCTGCCAATTCCCTCAGCATCCACAGGTGCATCCCATCTGGGCCCATAGGTTTATGGGTGTCCACTTTGCCTAAATAATTGCTAACCCAATCCTCTGCAATAAGCAGAAAATCTTCCTCTCTCACAATTTTCTTTCATGTCTGGGTTCTGTAGTTCATGAGGACTAGCCTTAGCAGTAAAGACTGAAGCAAAGAAGGCATTTAGTAGCTCTGCCTTCTCTGAATCCTCTCACCAAGGCACCTGTCCCATTCAGCAGCAGGCCCACACTTTTCATAGTCTTCCTCTTGCTGCTGAGGTACTTGTAGAAGCCCTTCCTGTTATCCCTAGTGTCTCTTGCTCACTCGAATTCCAAATGGGCCTTGGCCTTCCTTTTTGCATCCCTGCATTCTCTGACAATGTTCCTCTATTGTTCCTATGTGGCCTGATCCTTCTTCCACATTGTGTGTCTCTTTCTCCCTTTAAATTTCCCAAGAACTCCTTGCTCATCCACACAAGTCTCCTGCCTCCCCCTTTCTTGACTTCTTCCTTGTAGGAATGCACTGATCTTTTTTTTCTAAGGAAACATCATCAGCTAAAACAAATTACAGCTGGTGCATCCTGATTAAAGTAAAAGGCACTTGGCGTAGCTACACAGCAGGAGTAAAGACTGTTTGGTCCTTTTAGTAAAATTACACATTAGAAAGAAAGGGGAAAAAAAAAGTTTCAAGTGCATGTGCATACACATGCACACACCCCCAGCTAATTAGCTGAATTTAGAAGTGGAGAGCTCTTAAGCTCTGATTCTGCATATACATGATGCATATACATGACACTTAAGGGCTCCTATTTGCCCCTTAAAGGCAAAACCTCTGGCAATTGGCTCCTACCTGGACTGACACCCTTTCAAGCTGAAGCTTACCTCAATGTAAGGGTTTCAGGGCTCCTTGTCTTCATTTGTCTGGGTGACTCTTCACTTTCTTCAGTTAACATATTATCCCCAGGACCTGATTAATCTATTTTAGTCAGCGGTCTGCTTGTGGTTGTTCAGAAATTTAAAATGGAAAAATCTGTAAATGATGAAAGAAATTTAATTTTTTTATTTTTAACTTTTACATTTTTTTTCTAGATGTGAAGTCACTGATAAACTTTTAGAGAGTTAGTATGTAGATGCTTATAAAACCAATGATCCTTCTCTTCTTACTGCTTGCCAAATTGCCTTTGCATAGAAGCAGGGGAGAAGAGACAAATGTTTTATAAATTAACCTCTAGGGACTTTAGCACTGTGTTAGTTTGGTCTGATTTGTTTCTGATGAATCCATGTTATCCATAATTTATCATTTTATTATTTATTTTCCTCTAGGTGCTTAAAAAATAAAGTCTATTAATCATTCTAGCAATTTAATAGGTATTAGGTGTATTGATCTGAAATTCTCTTTCCCTCCTCCCTTCACAGACATCACAAATATTTCACTTTTTCAACCTTCTCCCCCCGCCTCACCTGTGCTCCTGGAGTTCAGGGGCATCATCACCATAGACCATCCAACAGGTCTACTACAGTGCAAGATTTCAGGACTTTTGTGGATCAGGATGGGTCAGGATGCTCATAACAGAAGCTGACATCTCCAGCATCAGACCATCCTGATCATCTAATTTGACCTCCTGTCTAAACCTTTGCTTAATAATAATGACAATTCTTGCTCATTCTTGATCCATTTAGTAATCCAGTTTTTCATTCTCTGTAAAATATGTTCTAAAGAAAATTCAAAGAAAAAAGGAAGGAAAGAAAAGAATAACTAGTATGTTGTGGGGTTTTTTCCCCAAATGTAAAGGAGCTGACAAAATCTTCTTTGCAGTTATAAATAACGCATAGGCAGGCAAGATGCAAGTTGCACATTTCAAATATTTCTTTATATGAAAATCAGATAGTTTAATAGTCCTTTTGCCAAGCAAAGAGTGTTTTTAGATAAAGTACCATAGCTTTTGTTCTCTTGCATTGGGACTGAAAAATCACTGCTTAAGCGTCAGCATCCTGATGCAAAACATAGGGAAGGTGCTTCATGCATCAGCATGATAAAGCAGGAAGCAGTGCCAGTGCTTTCTAGTTAGAGCAATTTAGAAAGCAGTGTTATATTTCCAGCTCAGTTAGCAAAGCTGTGCTTAAAAAGGATGAGTTTATTGGCACAGGCAGGAATAAAACTCCATGCTGTTATCACATCTTTCTACTTCCCTGGCTTAGTTTTTAGGATGGTTTATAATTCAGTCCTTTTAAATATCCATTCCCCAGTTGAATAGGACCCATTAAAAAGAAAGAAAAAAAAATCACATTTTTTTCTTGAATTCAAAATTTCCATGTAACTATATTTGTAAAAAGAGTCCTACCTATTTTACTACAAACATCATATTATGCCTAAAGAATTTGAATTGCATATAAAATAATATATAAAATTATAGAATGGATTCATACCATAGCATGAATTTCTTGCTGTAAGCATGGTAGAGCCATTTTTGTTTAGCTTTCATTTCTTTCTTTTTTTTTCTCCCAAAGAGTTTTTTCCATTGAAAATCTCCCTACAATCTCCCTTGCTCTCCCTGTGACCAAGGTGGTGGTGTCTACTGAGCAGTGCAAAACTCTTGCTTCAAAACTGATCCTTTGTTTGGAAATAGCCTTCAGTTTTCTACAGTCATTTTTGGGCCTGACCCTGTAACCCTATAACGCTTTACTCAGATGAATAATTCCTTTAAGTTGAATGAGGCTACTTTAATAAAGAGAGGAGATAGCATGCAGGATGTCTAGACTGTATCCTGTAAAATTTAAGCACAAAGTATATAGAATTTGATATGTTCACATGCGTTTTATGTTTTTTATAAAGCATTTTTCATAGTCCAAAGTCCATAGTAATGTACTCATTTATTAGAAATACAGCTAGTACCTATTTTAATAAACAGAAAGGGAGAGATTGCATGTAAGAATGTACACTGGAATTTTTAATAATTCTTGTACTGTATTATCTACTGCTCTAACAACACAACAGAACTTCCTATTTCATGTTATTCATCCCGCAGGTGAGAGCTGCATTTCTAAACCTTGGCATATTTTATACATATGTGGAACCTTCAGGGGAAAATTGCCCTTGTTTGAAGATGGGAGGCCATCACTGTCAGTTGTAATTGCTGTGCGTGGACTTGTCATTCTGCTCTTCTCTCCCTCTCAGGCCAAGATGTGAAATCAACCTTAACAGCAAAAAACAGTCACTTAAGAACAAAAGTAGCTGGCCGGCCATGGTATTCCTAATCACCTTTATTCTACAAATAACAAGTGAATGGCTAGTAAATAACTGTGTATTAAAACAATAAATGCTCTTGTTCATTAAAGGATAAATGTATTACAAATTGGTCTTTATCATCTCTATCACAAGAGCTACTTGGAAATTTTTTGAAACCAAAATATCTCATTGGAGTACTCTCATCAGAAAAATTGTCTCACATCCAAGATTAATTTCTGATCAAAAAGAGGAAATACTATTCTAGAACAGCCAAATATCTCAGTGAAACTTCCCATTCCAATGCATGTTTAGCTATTAATAAATAATTAAATTTCCAGTAGTCTATTTTGAGTGCAGATGGTTAAAAGCATTGACCACAGAGCAGCTTCACAGTTAAAGCAGTTGTTTTGATATAGGTCATGATTCAAATCCTTACTCAAAGGACATGACAACATGAATCATTTTTAGTCCAAATAGTACCCAAGTTTATAAAAAACTTTCCTCGCAGTTGCAAACTGCTACTTACTTTGTCTACTTTTCTTTTCCCAAATCCTTGCAGATGTCATGTTTTCTAATGTTCTCAGAGTTCCCTCCAAATTGTTTATAATTTTTGTAGCAGGATGCCTCAGCCTAGACAAGTATTACAGCTGAGGCCTCATCTTGCTGAGAATGCCAGAATAATTACTTCCTGGATCTTTAAGTTTTATGTGCAGTAGCAATTTTATATACGGATTCAGCAAAAAACTTAAGAAATTCAGTTAAAGCTAAGCCTGTATTTCAGTAATTTTCTGAATTTTATCCCAAGTATCTTGCATTATTTAAATATTGTCATAACTGACAATATTTAACAATGAAGCATTATTTACAATAATTGTATATTCCTACTCCAAGGAAAAAACTCTCATAGTCTCAAGTTATCCCTGAAAAAAAAAATCTTCAAGTTTTACCCCAGTTTATGAAACTTAAGTGACTCAGACTGAAAAAATTGAAAGAGATTTTTAAGAATTTAAACTATTTTTTTTTTTTTTAGGAATATCGGTATGTTCTAGTAACAGTAACTAATGTATTTTTAAAAAAATGTAGCTGCCATAGATATACATATAGGTTATATTTCTAATGCAGACTGAGAAATAGGCAAAAAGATCGTTGGTGTCTACTGATGAATGTAGTCTGGCAAATTCCTTTATGCATTCCTTTCCCATGGTTCAACATAATCCAAGCCAAGATGGGCAAAGATTTCTTCCTCACTTCCAGCTTTGAGAAAGATCCCCTGTGAAAGAATTAAAAAAAAAAAATAGTCATCAATAAGGGTGTTAGAAGAAAATTTCAATTGATGTTTCTGCTGTTTAAAAATGAGGTTAAATTCTGACAGTTCTACCCTTACTATCCTCAACCAAATACATTCGTTTCATTGCTATGCTCAAGGAAGACCTTGAAGTGTGAAAAAAAGTTAAAAAATAGTTCTAATATCACAGATCCTTTTGCTACTAATGACTAGCTTACAGCTATTTTGATTTACTTTTTCAACTCTATGTTCATAAGAACTGAAATAAAACTTACATTTCCCTGCCAAGGGGGTAAAAAGTTTGACCTTCTTAAGATAATTGGTTTTACCAAAATTACCATAGTAATGTTCTCTATAGATGCATTCAAGATGATTCCAGGGTTACAGTAGGTGTATGCATCTGGAATGCATCTTAAGTAAGTTTTTCTCTGTCTTAGAAAATCACTTCTGTCCCTGAAATAACGGGGATTTACAACGGTTGTGCGTCAACTGTACTCCACGAGAAGCTCCCCCCATGAAACTGAGTCTTTCACACTGTGGTCAATGGCATTGCATTAAGACCCACAAAAAAGTCAAGAATTCCAAGTACTGATGAACATCGTTTGGATTAGATGTTTTTCACTAGAGTGTGTAGTAAAAGTGCTTAGCAAGGTATATGAAGTTCTTTCCACAAACCCTGAATAAAATCATTTCCATATGTAAACATGTTATATCAGAAATATGAGGGAAAATATCTGGTGCATTGTTTAAGGGACAAACATGATGAGGCTTTTGACTTCCATAACTGCAGAGTAGAAGTTGTTTTGGGGTTTTTTTGCCCCCCCCCCCCTTTTTTTTTTTTTTAAAGATATTTTGTCCTTCTGCGTGAAGTTCTCAGTGTATCAATGTTTAGCCTACCACATACTGCTAGAGCATGAAAAACTGAAAATAATCATATAGCCATAATGAATTTCTGGTTCAAAATATTGTTTGTAAACTTACTGTTAAAGCATAAAAAATTACACTTTTTATTTCTAGGAAGCTTAAATGACAAACTAAGGAATAAAAATTACCTACAGAAAACTCACTAGAGGAAATTACAAATCCTTTGTCATATAGAAAGGATGAGAAAATTGGTAGAAGAGAAAAATCAAACAGGGCAAAAAGCAAAAAAAGAAAAAGCAAAAGGCAAAAAAGGGGCCAAAAAGGGGAGAGAAAAAAATAAATAAAAAATAACACTGTCCTTTAAGTGACATTACCAGACATATTTCTTCCCTAAAGCATGTTCTGGGAAGACAGGATTTTATTTTTTATTATTTATTTTTAATTGGTTTAAAACTATTATTATGAAAAAGGCAGGCAATCCATACATAAATTAGCGCAGGAAAAGAAAAAAGAACTAGAACAGGAAAAAAGATCTTACGCCTGTAGATGTATGTTATAGATGCTATTTAACAGAAGCACTTCATATCTCTAAATTGCATCCCATATTTTTGGTTCTGTCACTTTATATGTTTCTGCAAGCAAAACTTATTTCATTTGCTTGACAGGGAAAATTTCTAATACAAAGTAGCTGATGCTGAATACCATTCAATATCTACAAACCACATTTCTAAATGAATCTGTAGCTGATATCTGCCAACTGCTTTGGTAATGTTAAGTGTTATTAATGTTAATCGTAACCTATTATTTTGCCTCTTTGTCAATCTATGCAGAGCTTATACAGTGATGTGAATTTGATTATTGCTTTCAGTACTGTTCTTTCTTCCTTTTCCTCTTTGTTTTTTCTTTTGCTCAGGAGAAGTAAATAATGAACTGCCTGCCCAGGTGTGAAATTTTTGCAGCTTCTTACTGATATTCAAAGAGTTAAGACATGCCCAATCAATATCAAGCAAACTTTAAAAAAAATACTCTGAAGCAGCTGGTGTCACTCTACTCTTTTCCCATTTAATTAATTCTACTGTTTCAATGGGTTAAAATAGTATATTTGTGGTTATAAACATGACCATGAACTACACAACGTAGAATAGCTGCCATCCAAATCTTTTCCGATGTGAACTGCTACCTCTTATTTTCATTCGTATGTTAACAATCAATATTTGATTGTTCTTTTGATAATACGGAACCAGAGAGAGAAGACACAGAGCTAGCACTAGGTGAGCTTCTCATAACTAGCGCTGCCAAAGGTCAAACAGCTGGGGCACTGCTTCTGTTGTTTGGTTTCCCTTCACATTTTACTGCAGAGAAACCAGCTAAAGAAAACTACTTGATCAAGAGAGTAGATTTCAACTTTTAGATGTATAGATCGAGATAGGCTAAGAGTGCATCTTTCTTTTGAGGGCCAAATACTGACTTTAATGATTTTGTATATAGATATATGTGTGTCTGTATGTATGTATATATATCTATATATATAATTTAAATGAAAAATTGAAAGCACTGAGGAATTTCCCGAACCTCTACCCTTCCTCCATTTTGATAGAGCCTCTTTAACTTACATAGGTTAAACTTACACATCAAGACAGGAAACTTTAGTATTCCCTTAATATTTGGTTATCAATTTGTCATATAAAGATATGGAAGACATCCCTCCAAAATATGAGATTACTGGAAATACCTGTGTAGAAATTCTTAATTTTCACATGAAACAACAGATCCTCCCATTCTATGAAAATTTAGGCCACAGGATCGTCCAGTTGATTGAACCACCTGTATTTTCCGTGCACCTAGACAATTCTTTAAGCCGCTAAAATGAAATTGTGCAGCTTACACACTCAGCCCACACTTGCCCCTGTTGGGGCCATCCATCTCGCTTTCCACTGCTGAGTAACATATTGCAACTGACCAATAGTTTAAATAAGACTCAGCCGCTGTGGCATTTTATTACCTATATTTCCCCATCTCAGCTTGCGTTTATGAAATTAGCCTTTGAAAGCAGGTAACCCAAAATAGTAATCAGCAGGACCATGTACACAACATTAGTGAGGAAAGTGAATTTAGTGCTTCTGAACCAGCATCTGCTGGAAAGCAAACCCCAAGTTGGTACAAGGTATCAGCAGTATTATGTGTGCACTCCTCAATTTTGAAGGTGCGACATATGGTGGAAATTTCAGTCATTCAATTCTTTATTTAAACCCTTGTTGTCCTTTGTATTAGCCAAGAAGCCAACTCTATCTATGGAGTTTCCTCTGTCATTGCTGGTTTAACTCTACTTAATTTTTTACATACACACACACACACTTACATTATTTGAGAGTTCATTTTTGAATAAGTCATAGAAAATCAAGCCCTTTCAAAGTCCAAAAGATTTCATTCTACTTTTCATACCCTTTTCATAGAGCAAATATCTTTGTTTCTGTAGAACAGGAACTCAGAGAGGATGCAGTCATACCCCAGTGGATTTCATTATCCTTTGGAAACCTATGGCATGGTGGACGAGGCAAACCTCCTCCTTTTGCAAGAAACCCTGAAGGCCGTAATCATTAAGGTCCCTCTGGAATCTTTCTGGCATACTGTTTCATCAAATAAAACAGGAGTGAGAGAAATATATACAGAGTATTGCCAACAATATTTTCTTAACAAATTAGAAAGGCAGTTTTTGATAAGGCTTGGCCTCTGGACAGGTTTTGGGGCATGCCATTAATTTACCATATATGCCATATAATTTACTGTAACTTTTCATTTTTATGCCAGTAATGTTACATAGTTTAAAATGCCAGCCTCTTACATAGGATAGTTTGTGATTTTCTCATTTAAATGTGGTCTGCTCTCACTATTTTTTATGTGAACTACGGCATGTGACATCTATCTGCATTAGCTTAATCACCTTACTATTTGCTTCTCATTCATAAATTATTAAAATGGAGCTATAAGTAGCAGGATGATAATTTGTAATATATTCACTATACTGAATGATAAATATGAAGCAGATTAAACCCCCATCCCTTTACATGTCTGGAATTATCACAGTGGCGGTAAGCATGACAATGACAAATAAACAAAGGAAGAAAAGAGGACAGACTGTCATTTGAAAAACTGGAACGTAACTGTCCATTGTGCTTGGCCACAGTCCATTTTAAAAATCTGTTTTGTCAGTAAAGTCAAGTCTAGATGAAAGCTGGTAACAGCAGCATTTGCTTAATAAACCACAGTTAAAGATACTACAGTGCATTTAAATGTTATCTTACACATCTATTTGTGTAAGATAGAAGTGCCCAGTGCATTAAAGATTTTTTTTTAAAAAAATCTTTTTAGGAATAATGCAGAGATGATGCTACTTATGTTGCTTGCAGTATCTTCCAAGATGTGAAATCACATCTCTAGATATGAAAAGCCAGTGGAGCAGTGTACACACACCAGCTTACTGAATATGCTGACAGAGGTTTATTACATTAAAAGTGAAAAGATGCTGTTTCTCCAAATATCTGAAGCTTATGGAAAGATACAAATAGCTGCAAATGATTTTATCATTATCTACAATTCTCATATAAAAGCAGTGGTGCTGTTTGAACAGAAGCAGAGTCCTTATTTGGAATAAATCAGTGTCCTAAAAAAGCCCTGAAGGCTGGCTACAGCATCACTGCCTTGCTAGCAGCTTTAGTCCCACCTGCTTCTCCAGGATAACTTTTGTTACCATATCAAGATAAAACAACAACAAAAAATACTCCAGTCACCAGCCAAAAAGTGTGCCTAGAACAGAATTTAATAAAAAGAAGGGATGGGGAGGAAGCTATATCTAGCTAAACTTTTTTTTCAAATCTTAATAAAGTCTTGAAATTCATTGGATAAGAATACTTTAAAAAGCTACCTGATTTTTGTTTCATCTTAATGGATTTCTGCAAAAACCTTTCCAAGAGTAAGGTGCAGATGGTGACCTGCTGACTTGGCAAAAATAGCTGCTGCAGAAAAGGTGAGGAAGGATGTTGCAAATCTACAGTATTTCAATCGCTTTCTGTTCAAAAATAGGAAATCTCTTTTTGCTGGTAAGCTCTGCACCCCACCTTCCCCACAGCGGAAGTGATGGCTGCCTGCACATTAGCTTGTGCATCGCTAACTGATCCAGCCAGTGGCCCTGCAGGATATTATCCACACGGTTAAAATAAATCTAGCATGAGAAGCAACAGCTTTCAAAGAAAAGAAACATTTTGTTCAGGTTGCCATGTGCTTGCATCAGGAATTTTCTAGGCTAATGGTGAGCAGTACTTGATTAATCTGATCTTTAATACAACAGATGTTAGTGAAAGCTAGCCTCTCTCAAGCATATCTTTTTCCAGTCTCGCCTGAATATCCATCTCCCTCCCATTTTCTATACCCTCCTATGCATAATCATTGAGTATCACCCCAACCAGAAACTACAATTTTAGTTTATATGCCAAAAACAATCCGTATGGTACCACATGCATTTTTTTTTTTTTTACAAAAAAATCACTAACCAGAGCCCAATCCTATTATTGATACTTAAAAATTCTTGACTTCAGTAGCTGAATTTGGAAATTTGGCTGTTTGACCATAGTGGCAGAGCTCTGTGAGCCTGCTCAAGGTCTGCATGTTTATGCACTTGCAGGAAAGGGTGATGCCCCTGCAGGAGCATCTCCCTCAGCCGTGCGAAACCATCGTGCTCTGGGACACAGCCTACCGATAGCATCATCACCAACTCCCCTCCTGTTTTACTGACAGGTATTACCCCAGATGAAGGTAAACTTTGCACAGTGCTCAGATAGGCAAATATTTAGCAAATACAGATTTACTCCAGTTATAGCCCCAGAATTATATAACACAACTGTAGAGAAAGAATTACAGCAGACCCGTAAGTTCCTGCAACACGCTGAGCAGTATGAGCCTGAACACCTTCAA
Source organism: Tinamus guttatus (assembly GCF_059628265.1). Lineage (NCBI taxonomy): Eukaryota > Metazoa > Chordata > Aves > Tinamiformes > Tinamidae > Tinamus > Tinamus guttatus. The sequence continues at coordinate 8,169,887 of NW_028288848.1, forward strand.
TCTACAAGGAAAGTACAAGAATACAGTGTATTATCAATCCATAAAATGGTGGTTACTTCTTTGAAATCATTAGCTCATTCATTAAGGTAGACAGGATGGTAACAAGGAGCATGGTAATTAGTAACTTTCACAGCTAGCTAAATGATTTTCCCATTACAGAAGACAACATCAAGAAAAGAAAACAAAACATAAGCAAAACAATTTCCAGAGAAAAATGTGCACCATTCTCTCATTGCATAAGGGGTATTAAATCATCATATTCAGTGATTATGCTGTATAGTATGAACCTTGTCAGGAAGTAAAATGGAAAAAAAAAATCAAGCTTCTCATTGCTCCTGATATTCCTGCAACTAACCAGCTGTCTTACTCCATCAGTAGTAAGGGAGACATTATTCTCAGATTAAGGTACTGCTTAATGAGAAGAGGAGACAGAATCAGACCCTAAGGAATCATTCAATAATTACACACTAATATCTTTTACACTGAATAGTATTTATCTTTATTGTGATCAACACATTTTTTACATTTTCTTTACATCTGAGCATCTTCCATTACTTCCCTAGGCAATATAACTAACAACCATCAGGTGTTTTTCCTTTCATCTTTTTTTCCAATCCTTTCCTATTTGTTTTTGGAGAGGTTTTGTTCAGAGACTGAGTGTTGGCTATTTTTGCTTTGCTTATAATTAGGCATTTTTCTAAATATTTATGCTGTGTTTATGAATGGGACTATCAACAGTACAATTTCATGATAATTATAGACCATAAATCTTGAAGTATTAATTGGGCTGGCAATGTGAAGGATTTCATCAAGTTCAACAATAATGTTCCATGACACTGTGTATACGCTGTGCACCTTCTCTCTGATGATATCATATGGGCTTTCAGCAGCAAATAATTTGAAGTGCCTCTGACATTTAACTATGCTCCAAATGTAAATTTTATGTTTAACTGGTATTTTCTGTAGTAATATGCACATTACCATGCCTGCTTTAATCAGGCCCTAATCCAGCTACAAATAAGATGACAAATAAGTCAGAGGAAAAAACGAGTCTTTGAAATGACATTATAACAAACTGTGATTGAAAAACAGTATTACAAGCATTAGACATTGACTCAATACCCCCAGGCAAAATCACGTGTAATGATATTGATGCAAAATAGTGCAGTGGAATTTATTCTAGTAATTCTGGGCATGAATAAATTTTGAATGTAATAGAAACCAGAATCATAAATTCTCATTCCATTTTACGACTGACATGTCCTGTGCTTTTAATCAAAACTGCCACAGTTGAATATTTCACTCTGTAACAATTCTATAAACTTTAGTTATTTTTCATTTTAAATTTCTGAATAACCCCAAATTGATTCACTGAGTAAAACAGATTTATCATATGAGAATATCCTAGGCATCTATCCTAACAAAACATCTTCATGGTTAAGGCAATCCTTTGCCTTCCTACATAAAATCAAAGTTTTTTTCCAAGTAGCTTTGATGAAGGAGAAACAGAGGGACCAGTGCTGAAGACCTGTCATTTGGTACTTTGGAAAATAAAACATTAAATAACATCAATATTATTTTTTGCGTTAACTGAAGACATTTTCTTTTCATTTGATAAAGTTAATCTGTAAATCCAAAATAGAACAGTTCTCCATATAAAATGAGTGATGCATAGTTGCTTTATCACAAGACATTAAAATAGCTATATATCTATCTCCCCTCACAATTTTAACAATTACATATATTCTGCAGTAAATAAAGATAATAGTATGTTACCATTCAGAATACAAGAAAATGTTTTTAGGTTTGGGAGCACAAAGGGAAGTGGAACCTGGAACTTCGTATCTGACAGCAAGGCTAAGTTTCAACATATTAAGTAACAAAGCCATGTACACAAAGAACAGAGCTTCCTTGCAAATACTGGGTTTTTTTGCCCCTGTAGTTCTCTGACAGTCTGCATCCTATCATGAAGACACTGAAATGATTAACTGGACTACTTGCTTTTCAAGGTTAGCTACATTTCTGTTTTGCTTGAAAACTATGATATTTACAGTGGCTTTACCTTGTTAAATACTATTTTTCTGGCTCATTGTATTTGTCCTTATAAAGCTTCAAAGGAATGACTGAAACAAGAAAAATGCACAGCACCCCAGATCTTATGAAGCACAGTTGAGCGTAACTCATATAGGGTTATTATAAACAAAATATAAACAATTTCTTCAAAAGAACATTATTAAAATTGCAAAGTGAAAGGCTTGCAATTTAAGAAATCCCAGAATGTGGTGACCCTGCGTGTGCAGGGAGGTTGGACTAGATGACCTCCAGAGGTCCCTTCCAACCTTAAGCATTCTATGATTCTATGATTCTATGTGGTTGATTGCATTTTAACCTTAACACAGTTTTCTAACGTATATGCATTGAGACACAGAGTTCTTGTTCTCCAAAGGAATCCTGCTGTCTTCACTTTTTGTAACATATTTAATCTTTTTACTAGGCAGGCAATATATTGTGTCACAATTATTCCTGGGAATCTTGGGCTGCTGATTAATGTGGGACCAACCCTCTCTTCTTTGCATTTTGGTATTGACTCTAGCCATGGTCTCACCTCAGATTTCCTCATGCAACTTCAGGATCTACCAGGCCACATCCAGATCAAACCAAGATAAACTCAGTTTACTTGGTTAATTTGGGTTAATCAAAAGTTTACCCAATCTTTGCTCCCAGCTTAGAGCATTAGCCTGATGAATTCAATTTTTTTAGACTACCAAGCTTCCTATGCTACCGTGTAGGACTACCATAGTCTTTTGCCTGCCTCTCTTCACATCACTCCTTGCTGAATGAACCCAGTTTGTTCTCCGCCCTGCAACTGCTCCTCATTCCCCACTGCTTTGTGCAGCCTCTCCTGAGCTCTGCTCTCCCTCCTCCAGCCCAACTTCCATTCTCACTCCCACTCTATATCCCATTTCTCTCTCTGCCCCTTCACACCTACATTTTCCAGCTTTCTCTCTACCCAGCTTCTTCTTACTTGGTTCCTCTCTTTGAACAGAAAATGTGAGGTTACATTGCCCCACATGCAATAACATTCCTGGAAACAGGTGAAATTAATAACTTGAAAATGTTTTGCTCAGTGCTACTCTGGAAACTAAAGTAGTCAAAATATCTTCCATCTGCACATATTTATACATTTTAAGAGCTTTCTCTTTTCACTAGCAATCTAGGTTTCACTGAATACACCATGCAAAGGAAACAGCATTCAGGCATATTTATCTTTGCGTTAGGTGTTCAGGTTGCTATTACAAAGGGATTAAATTTAGATAAATATATACATGAATTACAGGCTTTGTAAAAATGACCTATCATAAGTGATTTGTAAGACATTTAAACTACTAAGAGAACACTAGGGAGAAGCACACTTTGGAAGAAAATGCACAATCATTTTTTATTTATCAAGGGTAAAAAGTAGATTAGTTTAATTCTTAATTATTAAAAACAGACCAGGTGCAAAAAGAACAAATCCCCCAAATCCCATATTCAATTGCCACTTTGCTGAGAGAGATAAAAGAACTGGAAAGAAAATGAAAGCGTGTTCATCTGTTTACAGTGACTCAGTATTTAGCTGGAGTAATGATTATGTGAAGAACTCTGATCACATAGGAAATCAATATCATAAACTTTGGATCTTTATGTTTACTTTAGTTTTAATCGAGTCATTATTGCAGCCATCTAAAGCAAACTCTGCAGCTGCAGCATGTTTAATTCATCAAGATGTTCAAGGCTGTCTCACTGTTATAACTTCATAATTTTAGAGCAGCATCTGCCAAAATAGGACTATAGTTTTTAAAGAGGACTACAGTTTTTAAAGAATCTTTAAAACTGTCTCCTTTACTCTGCAAAGTAAATTTCTGCAGTTATCATCTTTCAGTGAATGACTCTGGAATAAACATGCTCAGATGATACAAAAAACGTAATTTTGAGACTATAGCTATTAAACACACGGTTAAACACACATAGGAATACTACACGTCTTTATGTAATAAAATGAAGGCATGGAGTCATAGCCAGCTCTTCTTCCCTGGGATGTGTGTTTTTGAGAAGTCACATATTGGGTAAAGACACGATGCATGGAAAACAAAACTGGCTTTTTATCACGGGACCTGTTCGCAAAGGAGGAGGGAGGGCAGGTGACAACCCAGCCAACTGCAATCTCCCTGGCTTCCTCAGGGCAGCTTCTCTCCTGTACTATCCCAAGTCCTGCACAGCTATGGCTTTCCTTGCAGTTACATTAACTGTGGATTACACCTTTGTGTATGAATGTACTAACAAATCCAACACAAGAACTAACTTTTCCCAGCAGCACAGTCGCTATCATTACAGCCTATTAGTCCCTGAAGTTATTCAATCTATCTAGACTGCTACTATACTGCACCATATTTTGTTGTCCTTGTCTATATTTTATTGATGACTTGCTGCCTACACTCCTTTTCCCTAAATCCACTACATTTCAAAAATCGTATTAGTGAGTCTTTGCTTTTGTTTCATTCCCATTCTTGTCATATAACTTGTACCTGACTACAACAGATTGGTTGCCTTTTATTCCAAATAGTGAGGATTTTTTCCTTTTCAGTTTTTACTTCCTCATCACTATAGTTGCCTACTTGATTTGGCTTGGATTTGTGTTGACAGCACCTACACAGAGCCCATTCTTCTGCTCTGCTGCAGTGCCCTCACCTCCTGACAGGCAGGTCCCTCATTACAGGGACTCACGGCCTGCTGTTCAAAGAGGACAACTGTGTTCCAACTTTTCCATAGAATGGAAAATGAAGAACTAAAATAACAGGCTGATTTACCATGTATTTTCAAGCACTTAGTTTTCCAGTTTTTGTTTAAAAAGAAAAACAAAATGAAAAAGTTAAACATAGGGCACCAGAGAATATTGTAAAAAGTACGGACTGCATTTATATTAAGTTTTCCACTCTTTGGGCACTGGAGCACAACTTCTCCAGTTTTGTGGTCGCTTCTGATTCTACCCACTAGCTCAATAACAGGGAAAGCAGCGCGCATAGTTCTTGCTCTATAACTGTATCTAAGCTCTACCTTCATTAACTCACTCCACAAGAGATAAATCCTCCCCAGTCCAGCAGACCAGGGCGATGCTGCCTGGTAGTAGAGCTTGAAACTGTGGCAGTGCAGCACGCAGGGAGAAAAGACAGAGAATTTATCACATCCCAGCTCTTCTAGCTTCTCTCTGCTCCAGGTCTCATTACAGAGTGATTGCTTGCAGGAATAAGTAAATAATCTGTTTGATCAAATACTTTCTGGTTACTTCTGCTCTTTACACTCTTTCAGAATTTATTCTATTAGAACTACACCGTCTTTTGTCTTCTTTGGACATCTTTTATATGTAGATGGATTATACTCATTGCATTTTTGTGGCTAAGACAACCTTTAAACCTCTACCAGCAGATTAGGATAAAGTGTGCATTTATGCAACAAATTCAAACAGATCTTTAAGGTGAAAACATTCTTCCCAAACTAGTTTTGTCCTGTCACAAACAGTAAGAATAGCTCGGTTGTACAGAAAGCCAGCCAAAAACAGTAGTAACAAATCCTGGGCCAGTATGGGCCCTCTGGGGACCTTAATGTATTCTCCAGTTTTTAGTTTTTGCTAAGTTTTATTTGGGCTAGTTAGCTTGAAGCAAACTTCAAAATGTTTATCTAGGCTACAATCACATCTACATTTGGCTTTGCAGATATATGAAAATTAAAACAGGGCAAGCCTTTCTTCAAGACTTTTACCTCTCATATTTATGGTAATTTCTGTAAGAAAACTAAATATACTCAAAAAAATGTTGTCAGGGTAGGATTTTACTGGCTTTGTTGCAACTGCAGGGCTATTAATATTTTGCAAAGCTGGATCCTTTTAAGAAATTTTCAGGGGATCTTTTGAATTTGCTATTGACAATAGTTATGTAAACCTCCTCTCAAGCTATTGAACAATAACAAAAAAAAAGGCATTTAATTCCATTCAAGTTCACACAAAGGTTTTTAAATGCAAAACTGTCATCAATCATATACAGTCTTCTGCATATAGTATCATATTTTTTCCAATATTTCTCTAACAATAGAAAACATTATTGCAGCTATTTCACATCTTAAATTTTCATAGGACAAAAGACTAATAACTGCTTTCTACTCCAGTGACTTTTCAAAATAACTTTGAGCTTGTAACTTTATCTTTACAAAAACTCAGCAAGCTACAATGCTAGTGTAAGAACATTCATATGCTAATAATTTAATCAATTTATTATACACTAGGAACACCAGCTGCTTTTTTTTTTTATTACAGAAAAGTAATGCTAATTATTTACATCACTTTATTTCACTATCTTGAATGGATGAAAGTAATAATTGCAGTTAAAAGTGATTTTTGGAAACATTATTGTGAAAAATATATGTATTTATGCAAAAAAAAAAAAATACTACAACATAAACCTAGTCCTCAGCTCCCATAATCTGGCAGTGAAGGTCAGCTAGTGGTTAGCAAGCTGAAGTAAAGAGATACTCCCTACAAGGCCATGATCCATCTGAGGAGTTGTTCTACACATCATTCCCCAAATTCTCCCTTCACAAAACAGAACAGATAGAGAACTACCTGTAGCATCTTATTTCTTCTATCCCATCCTTCCTCTTACCCCACATCTCCACATCATCCCTGGTGTACTCAAAAGATAACGATTTGAGGACATGTATCATTAAGAACTTCTGTCACCAACAATCAAAACCCTACTATGTAGAGACTGTCTCATGAAATGGAAAATGATTGCAGACTTCTGCCAGGCTGAGAAGTCACTCTGAGAAACCGCTGTACAGCAAGTAATGTCAAGAACATTAAATACACCTTGAATATGAGAGCCATAAAAAATTGCATCACAGCTGCAATTGGGCAAATGTGAGAAGTACAGAGGAGAAATAGTAAACATTATTCTTTTCTATAGTTGCAAGGAATAGCTTCCAGCAAAAATCCGGAACAGACAAAAAGCAGTTTACTTTCTGAGAGTGGGTTCTGAAGTCTTTAGCAATGATAGTATTTTTCGACCAGTTTTGGTAAGGGAGGTTAACTATGAAGCAGTAGTTAAAATAGTTGAGAAATACTGTCTTTCATAAAAGCCAATTTATCAAGGGTGAAAGTGGTGGGGTTTGGGAGTTTGCACAACAGAGATCTTTCAAAAAATTCTTTTGTACTTGTGAAGTTTGTGGAAAAATTTATTCCTCATGCTCATCTCTACACAAAAATAGGAAATGTGGTTTCTGCTGGCTGAAGAACAACTGGATTGCAAGTTCTTAGGATTCCTAGAAAGACAATTCTAAGGAACAATATTTCTACTTAAGATGAGTACAACCCCACAAAGAATGTGCCAGTGCTTTGTGAACCAAACTGCTCAGCAAAACAGTAAAACTCAAAAAATCTGTTTTTGTGGGCTTTTTTAGTATCTTCCTACTCGAACATGAGTGTTCCTTGAAATTGGTTCAATTATCAAAATGCTGCCCTGCAGGGAAAAAAAAGAAAAAGAAAGAAAGAAAAAGTATTCCCGTAGAATTAAGCTTACCAAGCTTTTTAAGGTTTTAAAAACGTAAGTCTATTTGGGCTTCTGCTGGATGCCTTTCTTCTCACCAACCTACCTGAGAGACTACTGGGAGCCTGAGATCAAATAAGTCCTTTTAATTACATCAAAGCCTACCTCCCCAAGTTTATTAGCTCCATAATCCTGGAGCAACCAGGCAAGCTGACTGCCCGATAGCCTGAGGCCCCAAGAGCTGTCTGATCTTTGAAGATTTGTAACAGTTTGGCATGTGAATTGTTTCTAGCACCAAGATTCCAAGAGCATTTCCTCTTACAGAAAATATCATCATTTGGACTTTCTCTATGACAAGCAAAGAAGAAAAAAAGTGAATTTTGAATTATCAGAATTCTTCATTAAGCATTTGCTCTGTCTCCTACTTAGAGGGAAAGGCAAAATGCCCAAAACCTTCATTAAACTCAACTAGTTTTTGTCAGAGTGGATATTGACTTATCCTTACCAAACATGTGCATTGTGGGAATTAGATTTTCTGTTGAGAAGTGGGATCAGAGAAGGTTAAGTGGTTCTATTAAAACTAGAGAGAAAAAAATGGTGTATCTGGGACTAAAGCTGCAGGCTAACACTCAAAGCTCTGGAGCTTCCTACTGCCTTCTGCCTTACTACAACTGTTTATGCCCTCTTTAGCTCACACAGCTGTCACCATGTGTCAAAATGCTTTTTCCTTCTCACGTTGCTTTTTTTGAAAGCTATATCAGGCTTAAAAGGTGGATCAGAAAACCTACAAGGAACAGGAAAACCTGAGAATCGTTTGAATATGCCCTCCAATGTCACATATTTCAAATATGCCCTCGGATGTCACATATCTGAAACAGATACGTGATCTTTTGGCTAGCTATGATCACGGCAGCCAACCAACCTGACACAGTGCACTCTTACAAACAGATCTGAGAAAAGGCAGGTCCCCTCTGGCCAAGAGGGGATTTACTGCAGAGTAAGAAAAGGCAAAAATCATGTAGATCATCTCAAGACATTATTTTCAATTTGCATATAAATGCTTTCCCCACAGATTCAGAGCTATTCTTGAATGCTTTCTTTCTTGAGCCAAAAATACCAGCAGTATGCATAAGGTTTTACACATAAAATGCACAGCCAAACCGCTTTGAAATTTATGACATTTCTGCGTCTTGGGCATTTCAGAGCTTGGGCAGTGCACAGAACTGAGGACTCAAACTGTTAAAGCCCCACACTATTTTCAACTTGCTCATGTGAGCTTTCCTTTAAATGCCATGTTTCCTCATGCAGGAATGAAAGTTTGTGGGACAACTGTCTTCAGTCATCAGCATAAACCCATGAGATACCAATGACAAGCATATGATCAAAAATAAAAAAGAAACCATGTGTCAGCTTTTTTTTTTTTTTTTAAGAGTATCAGAAGTTGAAACAAAATCAGCTTTTAAAAAAAAAAAAAAAGCTTTTCTTGATGAGGAAGTCCTGAATTTCAGTTTAATGCTTATAGATTGGAATGTGACTCAACTATATTTAAAACTGTTTAATTTTAATTTCATCAAGCTATGAGAGCTTCCAGAGCTACAGCAGCCCTCTTGCTAGCTCACAAGGCCAGACAGATCCTCTGGGGCAAGAAAAAGAGCTTTATGACCCGACCTTTTACAGCTCTAAGGTGCTGACATCTACAGTCATTCTCTGGTATTTGCAGGGGTATTAGTAATATCTGGCAAATTATACATACATGCACCTTCATTGAAAACTCCATTTCACATGCTGAAATGATATCCACATAAATACCTAGTGGAGACCAGTATATACTCCTATTAGGTTCTGGTTAAGTCTGGACGTAAGGCAGGTAATAGTCAAATATTCTTTATAGTGCCTTTAGGTATGAATGTCAGGAAGGTACTTCATAGCAACTAAAGATCCATGGTTTTCTCCTTAAGCATCTGAATTTTGCTAAAGTACATCCTATAGCTGATCTATGATTTACACAGAAAAATAAGTTTTGACCTATTTTATGTAGTATAGGAATCATTCATAAATCAGAAAAAAATTACACTGAGAATTTTCTCAGAGTAGTTCATAAATCTATCGTACCATTTGTCACTAACGCAACAGTAGCAGTAACATTGTAAGACAAGGGGAACTTGCCATTTCTTTTTCTTCCTGGTAACTGATCAATTACCTCCTTTCCTGCCCAAATGTGGGAATCTTCATAAGATTTAAATGCCAGCTGATGTATATCACAGAGACTTTGTATTTTGAGTTGGTACATACTAGTCAACTGAAATATGCCGATTTCCATAACTTCAGTATGCAGCTCTACAGAGATGCAGATTTGAACTGCCAGTAATCTTTATGAAAAGGAAAGCTGTCAGTTAACTGGTAATAGATTTTCAGTTTCCATTGTGGCAATTGTCATAGCAAAGGAAGATATATGAAACATCCTTTTAATAAGATTTTGTTTTCAGTTCTGTTAAAAATTTGAGAGTTGCCCAGTATTTTCCTAAAGCTTCAGGTATACAAAAGTGATACACACAAGGATAAAGAAAGAAAAATTTTAAGAGAGGCAGAGGAATAATTTCAGTGTGACTTTGTGGAAGCTCCAGTGCCAACGGGATGATAAATACTGATATAGAAGAAAAATAAAATATGCCAAATTTTATTAGAATGTAGAGTAAACCAGTAAACTGTTGGTTTTTTATGAAAAAAAATATTTAGAAAATCTCACTCTCTTCTAGGCACTGTCGCATTCTATCAAAAAAAAAAAAAAAAAAAAACTATTTGCTTTGGGATGGTTTCATGATTTCTTATTCTTATACCAACTTGCAAAGTTTTAAATGAACACAGGCAGCTATTAAAATAAAGAAATCAGCCTGACTCTTCCCATCCTTTCTATCCCTTTTGCTTTACATGTGCCCGCACAAACACACACATGCAGTAATAATAATTAATATAATAAAAAGAAAAAGGAGGAAGCAAAAGGGATTCACCCAGCTCTTCAGCTGTATCCCACTGACCATTACAAAGCTGCATATGAAAGTCAGTCTGCCTGGACAGAACCAGTGACATCAGATAATGTTTCTTCTGTGAATATGGAAATTATGCGATTCACTTTTCAGCTGTGCTCTCTAATAAACCTTGATTTAGTGCTGTGGGATCTTGAACAGTCTGCACAAATTTCAGATGTTTCTCAGTTTTTTGTTTTTTTTTTTTTTTTTTTTTTTTTTTTTTGCTCAGAGTAAGATCCCTTAACAGTAAAAAGTGCCTATATAAAACACATATGTTCATATTCTGGTTTAAATTACACTAAAAAAGTACAAATAAAACCTCCACACTTGAGTATCTATCCTTGTCAAAGGATTTTGAAATAGATGTACTAAAAGTAAAAAAGGAAATATTTTCCAGTCTCTATAATTAAATAAAAAAAATAATAAAAAGACTATTTCTTGATTTGAGCATGTGCTCCCTGAATGAACTCTCGAGTTATTAATTATTTTTTCATCATGGATTTGAAGCTCATCTTTGACTTGCTAAACTGGTGACTTTATAAATGAATGAGCCTGAGCAGATATGCATCCAGATCACAAAATTTACCGCAAATTTCTCCTCCTCTACCATGGTTTATCATCTCAATCTTCACAATTACAGACACCAAGGGCTGTATCATGCACGCGCCAGACTATTACATGCTGGGTGGCAGTGTGGAAGTCTTTTTGTTCAAAATGCCCTTTCTGCGAGTAGTTTCATGTTGCAAGGTTAAAAATAAGAAAAAAGTCATTTGAATTTAACACATTAGACCATAATAGTAGAAGAATACTGGCAGTAGAGGTGCTCTCCCTGCCTTCCATTAGAATAACACTTCTTCACAGAAGACACTGTTTAAAGCAGATTATGACTTAGTGCTGCCTTTTCTGAAATTCTGCATACTGGGTATCTCAAGCAGGATTTTTCTTCTCTTTGTGGAAAATGGTAGTTAATATGCCTCTCAAAAGAAAGATGGAAGGAAAGGCAGTGTTATTATACCTGAAGTCATGGAAAAACATTCAATTATACATTTATCTATTTTATATAAATACATTATAAGCACACAATTTATGTAAAATTTATTTATATATATATTTTAAGCATCAGATATTGCATCAGTTGCTGGCTAGAGACAGGACACTGAATGAATTATTAGTCTGATAATTTCTCTCTCTATGTGGCCTGCAGTTTCCACAGCACCTAAGCCTGACAAGCGCATACAGAGAGAGCTGAGCAGAGTGAGGGATTAGATCACAGCTCATTCTCGCAATGAGAAAATGCCACATGTAAGAAGGGGGGCTAAAAGCACTTCCCATTCTATAAAGAGCCTACAGGAAAGATTAATGTAAAATCTTGGTACTTTTGCCTACAATGACATCAGTATAAATATTCAGTATTGATTTTGCTTCTTATTAAAACAGCCTGATATGAAAGTAGACATTAAGCGAGATGAATGCAAAGATCAGTGTACCTGCAGCCAAAAGCATTTAAACCAGAATTACTACTGCTTGACCATGACTAGTAACTGGCTTAACAGAATTTCATGTAGACTGACTTCCTAATCCAAGGCTTTAAAAAAAGGAATTTCCCTTATCTCCACTTAGTATCTTATCCAAAAGAAATTTCCTCAGGCATTTAGTTGAGTCAGTACCAGTAAAGATCCCCTTTTTTCTTCTTTGAAATGTCAGCACAGTCCCACCTGAAATCATGGCTGTGCAACAGAAAGGACATTCCATTCTAGAACAGAAGAGTAAAATACTTATTACAAATGTCTGTGGATGAAGTATTCTGATTTTTGTGACTGTTTCACAGTTCATTCCAAATACCACTGTCCAACACACACCTCAAACTCCAGAAATTACCCCAGCAATGACAAAGAAGATTTTTAGATTTATTTATTCAGATTGAATCTGGCTTTGCCAATGAAATTATATTTTGTGAAGATGGGACTGGTTTGCCATATAACAAATAGATATTGAAGGCAAAATATACTATCTACCTGAATATTCAAAAATAAACTGAAAAACTATACACAAATATAAATAAATATAAGATAATTTTATTTAAAAGAATAAACAGTACCTTTCTCTTATCATACAAGGCATGATTATCCAGCATCATCTTCTTCTCATGATTGGCATACCTGCGCAAATCACGCCCAAATTGCTATAAAAGATGTAACGAATGTGAGTGAGAGTAACAGACAGACAGGGTTAACCTTCTCCTAAGAGTCAAACACCAAATCACACAACAAATGAATACATGAAAAAGCTAACCTCTTTAAAAGATGATAGTCTGAACATATGGGTAAGCCAAGAGGCACTGTATTGATAGTGCATCACTTACAGCCATCCTGAGAATAGGCTATTCTTGGCTCTTCCAAGAGAAAGCAAGACTGAACTATGGCCTGTTATGGGCACCCACCCTGGCAGGTGACTCATTGCAGAGAGCAGCAGCTGAGCCAAGCACAGTAAGGTGAAGTCCTTACCCACCTACCTCAAAGGGCCTCACAAAGTGAGGCCACCACTTACAGGGGTCAGAGGAGACATGGACCTTTCAGTAGTCAGACACTTCCAGGGTAAAAAGGACTCTAAAGTCTCAAGTACTTATTCCAAGGTCCCCACAAATACATTTTATTATCTCAAAACAGAAAAATATCTGAAGTAACTCAGCAGCACAGCAGGAGAACACATCAATTGCAGGATTCTGCCTTGTCTAAAACATCCTGCTTCTAATTAACCTAACTAGACTAGACATGCCCCTGCACTGCATCCAGCACATCAAAAAGCTCATTCAAAGGGAGCTTAGAAAATTTTAAGGAGCACTCTGTTATACCATGTAATCATTCCCTAAACAAACACTTAACCTCAGAGGTTGCCCTCTATAGAATGTAGAATAGATTTTAAAATAATTATCTGGAAAAATATTAATAATTTGAATTGAGTGTACATTTAGATAAAACTTTCTATTGTGGAAATATTATGCCCACAAAAAATCTATATAATACACACCAAATCAGCAATTATTCACAAACAATAACATCTAATACCAAAGCAACTCACATTTAAAATTATCTTTACCTCTCAAAAGATTTTCTTCAATTCAGAACTAATGAAGAAACACAATATTCAAGTAAAATAAAATCACAACAAAATATTTCATTAATGCAAAAAGAAAAAATTCAAATTATTTTCAATTGAATTACAATTCATAGCATTTCTTCAAGAAATGTTTATTTTCCGATAATATCATTGGGATAATTCTTTCATCTTTTCAAAACACCCCTCTACTCAGCATCGTTTAAGTTGCGTGTTAGCACTAGGATGATATAGAAAAGCCAAGGCAGACTCAAAATCTAGCTTATAATTCTTTGTATGTATCTAAACACAAATCTTCAGGAAGAACAAATTCTCTTAGACACAATACAGAAGAGTCACTGATGAGTTCCCCAACTTCTCAGCTCTGATTATGGGCTGATGACAGTATAAAATGTGGCATGAGGGGAGAAGGAACATTTTTACAAGTTCCATGAACTCTGATCTGTCCTGCAAGAGCAAAAACAGCAGTGCTAAGGAAAAGTAGACTGTTGTGATTACTTACCTTGGAGCCTGTCCAGCCTAACAGAGCATATGCGTATTGCTCAAAGGGGCTTATAACCAGATCCACACGGATTGCCTTCCAGTCTTTGACTTCTGCTGTATCAAATTCCTCTGATGTGTTGTAACTCCTGCTGTCTGCTCGTGGCTGATACAACTTTAAAATTGCAAAACACTTCTGAAAATTATCCATGGCATCAATATGTCTGCTTGGTCGCTGCTCTTTTACAAATGTTGATTCAATGATATCACAATATAGGAGTAAGCCCTAAAGAGAAAACATTAGTCATGTTGAGTGACTGGTGTGGATTTATTGTAATTTCAGCGTTTCTAGACAATTGTCTTAAAAATCTGTGTAAAGTACAGTTTCAGTAAACACAGAACATCACAGCAAGGCTATAGATGGCTCATTTCAGACATGAAATACCTGCAGCCTTTAGAAAAATATTAGCAACCTGAGAGGGAAATACGAAGTTGTAGTTATCTGAGAGTGGCAATGTCCTCCTCTGTACACAGAGGACAATATTCGCAACTCTTCTTCCCCATCTTTTCCTTTAGGCTTTTTGCTGTGGATGTCAACAGTCACCAGAAATTTCTGAGTACAGATTGATCCTTTCTCACATGGCAGATATTTAGAGAAATAGATTAGTCCAGAGCATAATCTTGCTGACAGCTTCCAAGCAGAGAATTCAGACACTGTCTGTTGTGGGAGATTTCCTTGTAGCAAGGCTTGCACTCACCAGAGTATGGCATGCCCTTACCCACACTTTTTCTTTGAACTATGTGTACCAAAAGGCTTTTGAAAAGTCCACAGGCAAATTTTTATTATTTTTTTAAAATAGATTTTATTTTCTTTTTATAAAAATAGGAAATTTAGAATGAAACAAATCCCTTATAGCAGAGCAGGGAGGTCTGATTGGAAAGGGGCAATACCTTCTACCAGCCTTGCTCTATATCCAGCAATCTTCAATGGTTCCTGGGGCTGCCATAAGCTCTTCACTATCCCATCTAGTTTCCTAGCAAAAATACCTTTCTGTCATTCCTCAAGCCTGTCTATATGCCTGTGCTTTGCCTTTCTAAGCAATTTCCACAGCCACTGGCTTTCTGGGTATCAGCCTTGCCCTTTTCTCCCAATGATTCTTGCACCTGAGCGTGTTCAGTTGCCCTCAGTAAAGCAGTTTTCCCCCACCTGCCAGAAGACTTCTCACCACTAAAAGCACAGCAACAACAAGGAAAAAGACAAGGAGCAATCTCCTGTCTGCCGCCCAGCACTGCCTTTTTAAAGAACAAAACATCACCTACACAATAAAAAGAGAAATAAAGCAGATACTATCATGCTACTTCCTTCAGTCATCCTTGGGTCTTCAAAATAGAAATAGAACTTGACATACAGTAATATAAGGATGTTCACTATCACTGAAGCCATCTCTAGCAGGAAGGCTCAGCTGGCAAAAAGACTGTCGCATAATGAAAATACTGAGGTGCTAAGTCCTGATACTCTCAGGCTTATAAATAACTCTTGGCTTTTATAAATTGATAGAATATAGGAGTCCAGAGTGACTGCCTCCTTTGAGCTCCTAATTAAACGGAAATCAGAGCTCTCCAAGATTTGGCTTTGCAAAATAAATTTAAATTTGTCTTAAACACTAGAAAGAACTAGTGCATTAACCGCTCGCAGGCTATCAAGCATTCGATTATTATTTCTAGCAGGAAAAATACAACTTATTACTAAGCTAAATTTACTAACTTCATCCTCCAGTTAGAAGAGCTTGTTTTGTTTTAATCTTCAAGACCAACAAGCCTGCCAGCTGTCAGATGTCTTTCCATATCTTTTTACATTTCTTTAAAACATCACATTGATCAAACCCACCTCTCATATTTCTCTGGGATGAGATAAATAGAATGAGTCTTAAAATTTCTATCATAAGGATTGTTTTAGGTCTTGGATCAATTTTGAAGTGCTCCAAAGTTTATCCTTTGAAGTCCTTCAAATGTTTACATAACCTTCTTCCACCAGACTAGCAATTCTTACCAAGTCTCATCATAAAAAGCAAAGTCAAGAAAGTTTCCTTTTTCGTTAATATAACCCTTAATATATGACAAATACTGTTTTAAAAATTTGCTATGTTGAAGTGAAAATATGTGGAAGCATTTTTCTTTGAACTATGATGGTTCCTAAGTCAGACCTCTTCTGAACACAAGGGGCAATTACCTAATTTTTGGAAGGTTGTCTCCTCAAGAAGCACCAAATTTTGAAATGTTGTTGTGATTGTTTCTTTAAAGTAGAGCAAATATAGAAATGTATCATATACTTCAGAGAATACCTTAAACAAATAAAATTATTTTTGTTAGTCAGAGCTATAATTCTGGCAAAAAAAAAAAAAAAAACACATAACAGAAACCCTTCACAAAATATGATTCCATGAAGTGACACATAAGTACTGTTTTCCTTTTAGCTTCAAGCTTTTTGTCGATGGTAGTTCCAAATTAACCATCCCATTATTTTACTAGGCATCAGTCAAAGGCTGTTGTATGAGTGACTGGGCCAGTCCTACTAATGATAACTATTTGACTTGCACTGACAATCCTTAAGTTCTATGGACTTTTTCTTGATTTTTATTATTGATTTTAAACTAAGATGATAAAACTCCTTACTTAGCTTCTTTTCTTATTAGTTTCTAGGTCTGCTGATTTGGAAATGCTTAACTTTACATTTTAACTCTATCACATTCAGCCTCAAAATAGACAGTATTTTTTTAATTTATTTCACCCCAGCATCATAAGACACTGGTGCTTGCTGTTTCCAAATATAGGTATTGAATGTTAATGTGTAACTGCTTATAATTTCACTTCTAGTGATGAAACAATGCTTGTCTTCTGGTTATTTTTGTTGCCTTTAATGATAAAATGCTCTTAATCACATTAGTCATTGGCTATTAATTTATGAATTGAAGCACTGACATTCTTCCAATTCAGAGGCCTTCATATTACTCTTTGTCAGTAAATCTGCATCTCTTTGCGAGTATCATTTTGAGCTACACATTGCTGTAGACCTTAAAAAAATCAAGTTTTAAACCATGGGCATTATCACTTCTCACACTTACAATACTATCAAAACCAAATGTATTTCTATAGGGTAAATATGTTAATACAACAATTTGCCCCTTTTAAAATAGTTCTGCACTTTTCTTTAAATAGATTGAATACTGGTACAGCATGCACATGCCAGTGGTGTTGGTATTAAGAGTAAATCCACAATGAAACTGAAAGAGAGAGGTGAAGTTTTAGGGAACTATGTAATCAGTAGCTGAAGAATCATTCCAAATAGGGTCACTTACACTTAAAATAAATAAAATCCTACCCTATGTGTATGTTACTGGTAGTTGTTATTTCTAAATATTGGTGGCCAAATTAATTCTGTTAAGTAAGACCATTTTATCCTATTTGAAAATATACTGCGGTATGTTCTTCTGAAATGTCCATATGCTGTTCTTAATTTTCTTTTAAGGTGGCATACAGAAGTGATTTTTTTTTTCAGTGAAATATCTCTAACCAATCCAAAATAGGATGTAGATATAGTTCAAGATTTCAATCCAAAATAATCCTTACCTAGGTAAGGCAAATGGAATTTTATAAAGTGGAGCAGGTCAAGAAACTGATGCCTGGGTGAAATTCAGCCTGCAGGAGTGAGGAATCATTAGCTAATGGTGTCTCAGGCTTGGTCAGCCCTACAAAACCTCATAGCTGCTGCCTAACTGTGTCCGTCTTGCTTCCTTTAATGACAGTTTCTCATCTTGATGTGTGTCAGTGTGTCAGAATGGTCTAATTCTGATCATGTCCTGAAAAAAATAGTTTTGACAGGAATGCGCAACCAATACTGAGGTCCTGGAATGAAGATGTTTCCCTGTCTCCACGCCATGAGCATTTGCAAGACAGATAGACAGATAGGGACATATATACAGATATATAATACACCCCAGCAAGCTGAAACTTCACATGAAATCCCAGAACTGTCAGAAGCATCACTTAAAACATGTCAGGAAGTGGAACATTGCTCCCTGTCTTATACAGGTCCCTGTTTGTTGCCCCCTCCTCTGCTTGTCTCCAACTTTAGTGCCCTAACCACAACGCAAGAGTCTATTGCTAAGGTACCATCCTTACCTCTAGGTAAGGCCCCTGCTGGAGTTGGGCCAAAACGCAATAAAGAATTCAGAATTTGCTGAGTCAAAAGGAGAGAAAAATCTAGGTGAACACATCTCCACAGTCTTATGGGCAAGGCAGTCATCAGAGAGAAACAAGCTCTTTGTTTCAGCCTCATAACTGTTTCTCTATCTTGTCTTTGGAACAGGTTTTGTTACTGCTAAACTCCAGCTGTCACTGGGTAATGAATGTGCTGCTATCCTTTGAACCCTCTTTACAAAAATAAATGGGTTTTAGCAACGGAAAAGTCATTCCAGTTACTTGCTCCTTACTGTCCACCTTAATAGAACATGAACACTTCTCATTCCTGATCCATACACCTTGGCAAGGATGAATGACAGACTCTAAACTGGACTGTTTAGACACTAAAATGAGTTAGCCCTGTCCAAATTCTCCATTTTCTTAAAAGCTGAAGAAAAATGGAATGGCAGTATGGGCTAATGCAACATTATACTTGCACAAATACAGAGCCAAAAACTGAAGAGTGCTGGAATGCCTTCAGCAGTGGTTTCTCTTTCCCTTTTGATGAACAATGTTAAATAGGTTTGCAGCAAAGAATAAAAATCTCTTTGCGGAGTGTGTGCAGAGACTGCATTAACACAGATGTCTCAGCCTGCTAGCATGCAGACTTGCAAGCTCTAACCCACAGAGGATGTAATTTCTTTCTTTATTAAGCTTCTTGGAACCATTAAGACTATAACCTGTGTACTGCATTGCAGCTTTTCCCTTTTCCATTCCACTTTGAAGCTCAGTGGAGACTGTTCTCAGCTGCTCAGCCCATTTATCCCTGATGGTGCCGCTTCAAAGAGCAGGATTTAACCACTTAGTTTTCAACAACTTTCAGTGGAAGAATCTTGTTACATTAAAATTTTCAGCTAAGAATAAAGCCTTTTAAACTATTTAGATTATTATTTTTCCCATAGTTTACAAGTTAAATGCTGCAGAATCCTTCACTAAGAGCTGCTGAAAGGCAGTCAACATCCTGACCTCAGTGACATTCTTTGATGAATCTGGGCTTTGAAGCAGTAGCACAAAAGTGGAAAGCTGTGAAGCAGCCGACAGGTGTACTGTCAAAAAGTATAAAAGTGCCTTAGGTTTGGTCTTTTTTTCCTTTTCTCCTCTTAGAAATCAAAGGTAATAAGAAGGCAAGAGGAGTATAATTCCTGTCTTTGTTTTTGCATTTTGGTTTTGCTGGCAGCTAATTTTTAAGTAGCGACAGTAAAAGCCAATATATTACAGCTGCCACAGTTAAGAGGCCAACTAGCATTATAAGCCATAACTAATATTATAAGCCACAAGCACTCCAAAAAAACACAGAAAAAACTTTGCCTAGCAGCTTAAGTAATTCCCATCCTATTTAGGTTTGGTTCCCAGTGCTGGTGTTTATTTCCCTTTCGGGCATTTTCTTCATTCTGACATCTCTAGAGGAATCTTAATTTTTCATCAAATCTTTGGCCACCCTTGACCTACCTCACTCTCTCTGCACTCACTTTCGCCAAATTTTATCCTTAAAAAAGTCATCAAGAACAATTTATTTTCTATTTCTTTCCTTTCAATTCAATTTAATGAAAGCAACACGGAGTGAGCTGCAAACCTACAGCAGTCACCAGGCTTCTCAGATCACAGCCACTGTGCTCATACTAATGTAAGTGGAGAGTGAGGCCATGGGAGAAGGAAGGAAAGGCTGCATTCAGGAGCAGGCTCCTGCTTTCAACTCATCCTCATTTTTTCTTCCTGCAGCATGAGAATAAACAGGATTTTTGGAGGACCTGTACATGGCTTCCCTGAGGTTTGAGTCTTTAGAAAGCAAAAGGATGGCTACCCAGAAGAAAGACTTTGCTCAGCATAAAGTGAGTAGAATCACTGAGAAAGAAGCTTTATGTAATATAATAAAAAATAAACAATAAAAAAAATACGAAAGTTCCTCAGCACTCCTTAGTGGCCATAGCTCCTCAGTGGAGTTTGTTAAATTGTATCTGCTACCAATCTACTTCAATACACACATTTACTGTACAGAATTAGATGGAAGCCACAGAAATCTGAGAAATTAGTAATAACCTTTTAACGCTGTAAAGACTAAAAGTCACCCAGAGAAAGAGACATGCAGCTACGGTAATATTTTACCAGGAAAGAACAACGTTTTGACCACATCTACAGCAGATCGCTTTGTTTTACAGTCAGAAATCTTTTATCTGTTTGGAACTTTTTAATACCTTCTGCATGTTAACCCAGTACACATTAATCACATCGTTAAGAAGCAACTCAAAGGCAGTCTCTCTAGGCTATCTCAGTTGAAAGCTGATCTGGTTTGGCAGTGGAATATTTGATGATTCACCTTAGAGAGAGAGCAGCCTTTTTACAGGTTGAAATGTAGTCATTTCCTTTGAACAGCACAAGTCTTAAATGTTGAAAGATATCTTAGCTGGCCAATAAGGCAGAAAAAGAAACAAAGGGCCTGTTAGTCCCAATATACTGTCTTTCTGACTTAGAGTATGAGGTACTTGCACCTGTTATAATTTAGAAACTTCAAACTTTAAAGCTGGTTGGAACTGAAGAAAGCTGAGCAGCAAGAAAATCTTAAATGAAATATTCCTCTCTAACAGCTATAGTGGGTCACTCAAATTCCATCTATCTTGGCTTCCTGCCTTTGAGCAGAAGATGATTCTTAGGGGAACATATAACAGTGTGTGTATAAGGTTACTCTTCCCTGATAGAACCTTCAACATCAGTGTTCAGAGCTGGAGGATGCAAATGAAATGGAAAGATATCTGATTTCAAAATCTTAACACCATCTATGAAAAGGACTTGGCATCCTTTTGACACTACACAGGCTTTGTTCAATGCTGTCAGAATACGTCTTCTTTAGACAAATATTATTTACTTCATACCTGCTTTTTCCATAAGTCAACAACTTTATGCAGAAGATCATCATCATCTCTTGGTCCTGGATTGGTGATCAAAAAATCTATATCATGCCCAATCTTCTTACCCCTACAAGCAATAAATAAGAAAGAGACTAAAAGAATTAAGTTCCCGATGAATTTTACACTACTTTCAAAAGAACATATTTTTGCTACATTATAAAAAAAAATTGCAGGATAAAGTGATAGTAATGTTTCTTGAAACATAATCGGAATGAAATCTTCTATTTCTTTTATCAGGTCTTTCAGTGTTCTTTGTTAAGCAATAATATAAAGTTTTTAATGTATTTTCTCTGTTGTTCAACTAGATAGTGCAAATCCATTTGATGATATTAAATCTCTTTCTTCCCTTTAAGTCTCAGAAAAAGAAGGTTTCAGTCATTTCTGGGAAAAAAAAAACATAATCAAAATACCATAGCATATATTAGGAATCCATTGCAGATAAACTTGCCAGTCTAACTACTGCAGGCTTAACCATTCTTTAGCTTTTGATGGACATTTTAATGAACAAAAGTGTGATTATAGACTATTTTATTGTTCCTTTTTATGGCAGACATAAAATCTCTGAATAGTATGTATTTCTTTTAAAATGTGTTTTCTGCAGAGACTGAGCTTTAAGCTTTTTGAGAACAGTTCAGCCTTAATGTGACTAAAGCTTGTTTATTATGCTCACTAGGGAATGCACAAATAAACTTACACACACAAAGCTTAATTGTAAATATTCTTGAAGAAAATGCTGTCATAAATGAAATGCTGTTCATTTAAATCTAAGCAGTCAATCTGCTTTTCATTCACTTGCCAAAAGTGTTAAACCTAAATCAGATTAAGATATAGCTATTGTTAGAATAAATTGCAAAAGCAAGCTACCTGGAATGTTACTCTCCTGAATTATAAAATGTTCAAGGAGATATAATAGTACCTCAGCAGGCAACTCACGTGAGGATTGCAGAACCAACGTTTTCATTTAGGTCTAGGCACTGCCATGGGGACCGCACATGCATCTGTCTTGGCTCTAAGCTGGGCAACCTGTGTCTGAGAGGAAAGCCTGAGTGCAAGGGAGCAGAGGAGATATTTCTGCAGTCCCCTATCCCAAACGTTGTTCATGTGCTGTGCAGCACATGCAGTAGATACCTAAGATGTGGAGCACATGTTCAAGTCTTTCTCCTGTGTGGGTGAGAAAAGTCTAATCTCCCTGCATATCTTTCACAGAAACCCTTCTATCCACGTAGAGGGGACGTGTACTTTTCTCTTAGCACCCTAGTAGTCATGCTACATAAGTCACACTGCACACAGCACAGCTACCCTTGTGATGGTCACAAGGATATGTGCCTGTGCCCAATGTTCAGAGAACTTAGAAATTGTTACACAAAAATTGTCCAAAACAAAAGGTTTTGCTTGTTTGTTTGCTTTTAGTATTTAATGAAATATTCCATTCTCTTACAACAGCAAAACTGATTTCTTAAACCTGGAAATTTATAGGAATAGATCTGGCTGGCAGATACGTCAACTGCCATTTGTGCGACAAAATCATGTAACAGACGGATAGTGGAATAGAGTTAGCAGAGAGATATAAGGCAAGGAAAACCAAGGTTTTATCCTTGACAAGCAGTCTAACTTCATATAATGCAACTATTGTACTATGTCTGCAGCAAAGTCAAAACTGCTTAAACAGGTGGAAATGATTTCAAAAGAAGTTTCAAACAAAGCATCAGTCTAGGCTTAGAATCTGAATAGTAGTTCAAACTCAAGAAGTTAAAAAACATTTAATGTTCCACATAACAGTTTAACTTATTTCCTAAGATGACAATCATTATCTTTAAAATTACCATAATAATGCAAAGCTCTTGCTTAGCACTTTTTACTTACATGTCTCAAAATATTTTTTCAAAGGTAAAGAATTTACTATTCCTACCTTAGAGATGCAGAACATGGCATAAGAAAACTTGCCTGAAATTATTAAAAAATTAAGCAGAGGAAGAACTTGGAAGTTGATGGAATCAGGAGTCGATTCCCTATTCTTACTCCAGTACTCAACACATATATATACTTAAGCTAATATTATGAACACCATTCTGCCTCTGTCATGCCATAAAATCTCATGAAATTCAGGGATTTTCACTGGCTGGCTGTTTCCTGAGAGAGAGTATTTATTGAAATGCTATTTATGTACAAAATCAGAAATCTAAGATCTGATATAAATTATACTTATCTACAAAGTTACATTTTGACTTCTCTATGAGCTAATTCTCACCAGATTTAATTGTCTGAATTTGTGAGGCTGTTACTCGCACATTTAGTCCAACTTCCACTAGTAGTACTTACTAAATAATTTCTAGATGAGTTTATTGCCTCTCTCAAATGAGGAAAATAATCTAGCAAAAATCTAGTAAACTCAAAAGCTATATAATACACTGTGCTCAAAGCTTATATATCATACAGAAAGATAGAGGAAAGTACACATGTTGGTTTGAATCCTCATTCCTTTCAAGTTAATAGGAGTGTGCTCATTGATTTCAGCAGACTAGGGTTTTTCTTCACAGAACATACATATATTTCTACAGACATGACCACATATATGCATGCATATGTCTGTATATGTATATATATGGTTTATACATATATAAAATAGCAATCATGGTTATTCATAAATTCAAATTAAGGATATATCAGATCTGACAGTGCCAAGGTGCTCTGTCTCCTGTTCAAGAATTATTCAGCACAGGATCAGCAGTTCACTGGAAAATTAAAAGCCAACTGTTACACTGCATCACACACTTTACAAAGTCTGCATTTTATACTGGGGAGTGCCATAAATCCACCACGCAGGGTAGTGGTACTAGCATGCTAATGGGTTGTAGGAGATGCAGGGATGCAATTCTGGCATGCCACTGCCAAAGTCAAATGATCACAAGGCTTTTATGTAAAAATTGAATACTATTTTAAAATAGAAACAGCTGTAATCACATTTTTGAAAAAGAATTATATAAACCCTGTTAATGCATATGAAACCAGCTTAGAACTTGTTATATTTTCAAGGCTTTCTAGGAGATGACAGTGACATTCAACCAAGTGCCCAGATTTCAGGTGGGCACAAACAACATCAGGGAAAAGCTGTAAAGAAGCAAAAGCTGATGTTTTCCTAGGCTCAGTCCCATCACACAACCAGGGCATTTTGGCTTCTGAGACTAAGAACAGGAAAGCTATGGATTTAAATTTTAGTTTAGCTATTCAGATCTATTTACAACTTCTTTTATGTTCCTTTAAATCTAACCTGAAGTGCTTCTTGAGCTGGAGCTAAAATAAAACTAGCACCTTGCAGAACAAAATTTGCAGCTTAATTTTGTCATAATAATCTATTCAAGTCTGAAGACTAAAAAAGACACAGCACTGCTAATTAACTGGGCTGCAGCCTTGGCAGACTAAACTTGTGCAAAGCTGATGAGTGTCTCCAAGTAGTCAATTAATCAACTCTAAAGTTGTTGCAGTTTTCTACTCTTATTGTTTTAATATAAAATCTAGATTCTAAGTCATTAAACATCAACCAGTGTTATAACTGAGACTTAAATATATGGAACAAATGACTGCCAAGGAAATCACATTGATTACCTTGTAGGGCAGCATATGCAAGATTGGGTATTGCACCATACTGACAGTATTTTGAAACCTCAAGATGTGATTTCATGAATAATGCATAAAATTGAATTTAGTCAAGGAAAGATGGAGTGACATTTCTGTACCATTTACAAAGGTTCAGTAATGGAGTAGCTTGAACTACTTTTTTGCAAAGATGAGTTATGTATAAAAAGCCTCAAAACCATTTAGCAATCTTTGTGCTTAGACAGAGTTCAAGTGGATATGGAAGAAGATACTGTAATTCCATGTGTGTGCTTACATTAAGTGAAACTGTAAGCTTTTCTTAACCTCCCAGTTCCTTGTAGCATGAGAAATGCAAAATGAACAGCAGCAGCCCATGCTTTTAATAACTGCATCTCATGCTCAAGCTATGGCAAAGAAATATAAACATCAAAGTAAAATCTGAGACAGCATAATACCTTTGGATAGATCTGTCATAACACTGATTTATTACCTTTACTAATGATATTGCACTGTGAATAGAAAAATTGCTCAGTTCTCAGTGTTGCCACGCAGTGCCTGCAAACTAAGGAAAATTAGTTTCTTAGAATCGTTTCAGTCTGAA
This sequence comes from Tinamus guttatus, assembly GCF_059628265.1. Classification (NCBI taxonomy): domain Eukaryota; kingdom Metazoa; phylum Chordata; class Aves; order Tinamiformes; family Tinamidae; genus Tinamus; species Tinamus guttatus. Next base: position 8,195,418 of record NW_028288848.1, read on the forward strand.
ACTTAGATTTCTTCACACAGTCCTGTACTATGCAACTAACCTTGGAGTACTATGGTATTGCATTACTGGCATCCTCTGTCTACAGTTTTCTTTTAAGCCTTTATGACTTTGGCCTAGAATATGATTCCTCACTTTTTTTTCCCCACAATACTTTCCTGAATAATCACTTATTTTTTAAATATTTTATGCTGTACTGCTGTGACAGTCTCCTCCAGCCTGTCTGTGCAGCATTCAGCAACTGGGGAATGATAAAGAGGAACAGTCAGATCTGAGTGTCTTTTTATTGCCCTGGAATTCTTTCCTAGCTTAAGTTCGCTGTCTCTGTAACATTAGATTTTTCTGGTGCATTTTTAGGTGCATTCTTGTTCTTTCTCCCTGACAACTCTTCAAATGTACCTGTTAGTTTTTGTGTTCCTAGAAGGCAAAAGTATTCTGGTAGACATAAAGGTTTTCTCTTGTCTGACAAACTGTTGCAATGTAGTGGAATAAACCAGAACAAGCAGCATAAATCCTCCTCTGGCCTCAGATAAAAGTCTTTGATGCAGTCCTTCAAAACACTTACATGATTAATCTAGTGATCTACCTGCAGTACCAGATGATCACAATCCTTTCTGACTTTAAAACCTTGAATACTGTATTAGGTAGGTCTTTGCTTTGTTTAGGTTATTTAGTAATGGATTTTTGTATTTTCCTTTGCAGGCTACATTTTTGGTGTTTTCAGAAGCTCACACTTCATCCATATCATTATTACAAATCCTTCTCAACAAAAACAGACTCTTGTACATGAAGACAGTTGAGTGATTCACCTCACCTATGTCCTTGCCTGATAAATGAAAAGGAGTTTGTCTGATTTCCGATTAGAAATGCAAAGTGAACTTTGGTCATTGTCTAGAAATTGCTAGTAGGAATCCAATTTATTTTCAGACTTCTCATGGCAGCTGCAATACCTGCTCTTGTCCATAATTTTTTTTTTTTTAACTCTCACTAAAACTATGGAAAAATATTGATTGTGGAGGAAGGGACATGAACTAAAGACTGGATACTGGCAAGTGTTCTGAGTTAATCTGATGAAACTAGATTGTATTTACTAAAAGAGTACATTTATGCTTACATTAATATCCAGATTTAGCAGATTCAAATAGTATTAGAAATGTTAATGGGTGTTTTACCCATATTATTTGTAGTCTTTACATCAAGAAAAAAAAGCCACAGCTGTGGAATAGCTGCCAGAGAATGATTATTATCAGTAAAGACAGTGAAAAAAATCAGGCTATCAGGAACTGCTATGCAACGAATATTCACCATAAAAGTGGTAAGATTTTTATAAACTCTCCCTTTCTCCGCTATTTTATTATTCAATCATTTTTTGCTACAGAGGGCTAGGATAATCAGTTAAAGAAACCCAGACCAGAACTACATGGAGCAGGGATTTAGTTAGCATATGGAGAGTGTGAACAAAATATCACAGGATATAACCCTCCCTTCCTTCCTAAGAGCTTAGATAAAAATGGAACCCAGCTGAAAGTTGATTGGACACTGGCTAAATTAATAGCTAACACTAACTAAAAAGACAAGTCCTTCAACAGGGGAATAAAATACGGTAATTCAAATATATGCTAAATGAAGTGCCATCTTCCAGGCATTCTTCTTTTGGGTAATACAAGGAAGATGACTTCTAGACATATATCCCCAAGTGATCTGAAAACACGTGAGGCCATTTGAATATTTCCTTGAAAATAGATGAGCTGCATGCATAAACATCTAGAAAGACCAAACGCAATTGCTAAAGTGATGATTGTGTGGCAATGGAAAAGGGATTAAACGTTGCAGAACATTAAACATAGCTGAAGAAATGGACAGATTGAGATATAGTACAATGAGCTTTTTAAAAAAAAAAAAAAAAAAAAAAAAAAAAAACAGCAGAAAGCTAAAATAAGCAGGAAGATCATTCATTTTAAAAACAGCAAACAAATAATTTATAGGTACTATATAATGCATGTTCCTAAGGGAAAATTTTGGTAGCCTCAATGAACATACATAGTCAAATATAACTACACTTACAATGAAACATGGACATAAAATATAAACATACATATAGTTCCAAGATTTTTTTTCTGACTATTCTGATACTCTACTGATGCCATAACTTCACGTAAGTCAACTTCCAAAAAATTTTGCCTGAGTGAATTTACTTGATTCAAAACATGATCAAAAAATATTTCAGCTCACTTCCTTCAGTGTTCTTTTTTGGATCTAAAAATTTAACCTTTACTGACTCCAAAGCACTTTCATTTCCTAGGGGCAACAAGGCACAGAACTCCTTAGTGATAGCAAGGAACAAGGCACTGTCCAAGGAAATGAGCAGAACCAGATGTGTAAAAGGGCATCTGTCATGGTGACTACATGCTGAGTGGCTGTTTTGAATGAAAGGAATAAGTATGTTCCTCAGCATTTAAAACAAAGTGAGCAGGTAATATACGTAAAAAACAGAATTTGGAAAATTACCTTGCAAGTGAGAAAAAAGGCCTCAAAATTACAATAAAATACTAAGGCATTTATTTGAGGTAATTTCATCAGTAACTATCAGTTATATAACCTGAACAATACTATAAAGAATATTAACAGCCTGAGTAGCAGCAGAAACATTACACCAGTCCATTTCTATCACAAATGACCCGTTAAACCCCAGGCCCGACATATGAGCTGCTCTTAAACCACTGCCAGCTTTAGCTTAGCAGTTGTCCTTAATATTCAAGCCAGTTCCAAATTTTTGAAACAGCATTTTGATTTAACGGTGTCAATCCAGTGTTGGTTCACAAACACAGGAAATTAAGTATTGAGAAAATAAAAGCCTACTGAGCTGTAAAAGTAGCTCAACAAAGTTAACAGTTCGAAAAACACTGACAGAGAGAAAAATCGAGATAGCCAAATGCAGAACAAAACAGCTCAAGTGTGACTTAAACTGGGAACTTTGTTTCCTTTCTCAGCACAGAGAATGGAAAAGGAATGCTCAGCTATAAAATGCTAGGACACTTGAAGATACAACACTCTACCACCACCTTCTCCTGCTCTCTATAAACAGCTCACGTCCACCATACACGACAGCTTTTCTCTTTGGAAACTTTAGTTTGAGTGATAGTGACTCAGAGGCAAGATTTCATTTTATAATTCATCTAATTACATCATAGTCAGAAGCTCATTCATACCATTTGTCATGGCAAAGATAAACTGCTCGAGTTTTGTAGTTCTCAGCATTATAAATTGAGCTAATTCTACAACTGTAGTGCTGCAAAGCCTTCCTTCCTAGGAAGTAGGATGGTAAATAGCAAAAAAGAACTGCAGAAATCGACGGCTAATTTAATGCAATGAATAATTATAATTATCCATTATGATCCAAGATCATAGTTTTGCTCAAGGATATTAAAAAATTGAATTACTGAAGAAATGTATCCACTTGATGTTGTGATTACCTAGAACAGGAGACATTTGGAGTCACCATAAATGAATCCCAATACACTGCACACATATAGTCAGCCCCTACTTTTCAAGATTAAGGTACCTGAAGTAATGAGAAAAACAATAATGGAGCATCTTCATGGAAGAGGAGGAGTATGATGCTTGGTGGCTTCCTTGTCTAATTTCTGCTCTCATGCTTTTCTATGGGAAATCTGGTCCTAGCTGCCTTTGATGGTCGGGTCCACAGCCAGTGGACTTCATTTTCCTTCTAACGGGGGATAGATGGCAAGCCACCCAAAATGTCTCTTGATATGAGAAGGGCTGGGGAGAGAGGACAGGTATCTGTGCAAATATATTCAAATTGGACTCACATGCCCAGCATTTAAGTCATACTACTGGACTTTGCTTGCACAAGGATGGGACCCCCCAGAAAATTAGATTCAGTGCTTCTGGAAATCTAAACCCAAACTTAATAAAGAATTACTCACTATTAAAGGAAATTCTGGATTTTTTGTTTTTTGTTATACTTTCCTAATTGTATATCATGGGGCTTTTGGGGCACATAATTAATATTTGTGTGATGGTTTAATAAGATGCTGATTGATGTCTGAAATGCTAATCAAATTTGCTGGTGGCAGAACTTATTTCAGTTAAGATGATCAAAATTGACTTCATGATATATTTAATTGGAAAAAATAACATACAGTTATGAGAGATATTCTGACTGACATTGAGGCAATTTGTGGATGAAAAGCATGCCTCTTGTAGATTTGTCTACAGAATTACTTCTTCTGACTGATATAAGAACAAAATAGCTTTAGCTTGGGCTGTCTGTGAAATGAAAATAAAGTAGAAGTGAGCCAGTCTTGTCCTGGGTAGCTATAAATTAGGCTTCTGTTCTAACAAGGCTTTTGTTACCAAAGATAGTCTATAGCAGCTTCTTTAACCAGTCAAGTTATTCAACATCAACTCAGCTGAGCCACATAAGTATTTGGCTACAATTCACTGGTGTCTTCCCCAGAGAGGTGCTTGAAGGTGGAAACTTCATTAAAATCCTACCTTTGTTGCCCAGTGGAGCACTAATTCTAATTCACTAAAGGCAGAACTCATTTTCCATAGCTGTGGAAGCTATTTATTTTATTTTTGAAACTAATCCAAGTGTGTGCTGAAGTAGCAATGGAAAAATCCCTTTCCCTTTAGGAGAAGGAACTTATACAGCATATGGGAATTTGGCTTTAATAGGGGATACACAAAACAAGCACTTCTGCATTCCGACTTATTTGGCAGGACAGCAGCACTATAGAGCATCAATAGCTGCTATCCAAGGAGAATTTTAGGAACAGACCTAATAGAACACTTAGCTTTTGAAAGATTTTATCGAGTCAGGATAAAAGTGTCACCTGCTGCAGTAGAGAAGATCACATCTCTGAATATGTATGTGAATTATGCTCTGAGGTTGAAAATCACTGAAGTGTGAGAACCAGTGCGAGACCTGCGCATTAGTACTTAAATCTTACTTAAAAGCTAATTTCACCCTCAGTGACTGCATCCCTTCAAAAAAGGATAGTAGTGCATGTCGTTCACCTAGTCTCTCATTAAATGCACTTTCAAACACCAAGTGTATGCTATGCTTGACTGTATGCATGTCTAACTTGTATGACCCAAATGAAAGTTAGACACCGTTTCTCTGAGTACAAGACACCTTCATATCATGCTGATGTCTTTTTTCAAGTTTTTCTTTAGCAGACATTTGATGTTTCTTTCATGCACTGAGAAGAAAGATGCATCAGAAAATAGTTATTCGCTAAAGAATTTAAAGGACTGGCAGCATGGTTAAATTAAAAAGTACATATATCCACTAATCTGTAAAGCTCTATCATACTATCTTCATTAAAATTTATTTCAGAGTTTGAAAACATCATAATGCAAAACCTGAAAACATTTATTTCCCTACTTTTCAAAAGGAATGACTGCCAAGTGCGTGATACTCTGGAGTATTGTGTCCAGTTCTGGGCTCCACAGTACAAGAGGGATGTGGAGCTGCTGGAGAGAGTCCAGCGCAGGGCTACAAGGATGATCAGGGGCCTGGAACATCTGCCCTATGAGGAGAGGCTGAGGGAGCTGGGCCTGTTCAGCCTGGAGAAGAGAAGGCTGAGAGGGGATCTAATCAGTGTATATAAATACCTCAAGGGAGGGAGTGCAGAGGACGGTCATGGTCTCTTTTCAGTGGTGGCCACTGATAGGACTAGAGGAAATGGCCGGAAACTGAAACATCAAAAATTCCATAGGAACTTAAGGAAAAATTTCTTAACAGTGAGGGTGACAGAGCACTGGAACAGGCTGCCCAGAGAGGTTGTGGAGTCTCCTTCTCTGGAGATCTTCAAAACCCGCTTGGATGCAGTCCTGTGCCACGTGCTCTAGGTGTCCCTGCGTATGCAGGGGGGTTGGACTAGATGATCTCTAGAGGTCCCTTCCAACCCTAAGCATTCTATGATTCTATGATTCTATGATTCTATGATTTGTGTAGTGGCTTCCTTAGACTCTCGGCCAAATGCTTATTTCATAGCATATTCAATTAAAAAAAAAAATCTGTGTGAGGATTCTTTCAAACGTGGATATATAAGAACAATATTATGTTGTGGAGCTTTCTGAAAAAAGAAAAAAACCCACAACCACAGACGTCAAGATTGGAAGACCTGTCCAGATAAAAACCACATATACATTTAAACCATCTTGTTAACTTATTGTGTTTGATTATCTTTAGGAGGACCATATATTTACTCACATGCTGAAATCAACTTCCTTCTGCCTTAACTTCTGGGAGGTATTAGAATATAAAGGTTAAATTAAGAATCTTTCCTCAACTACTTCACTCAATACACATTTTTGTTACCAAAGGCAAAATTAACATTCCATACCTTTAAAATGTGTAGTGACAATATATCTGTAAGTAATGAAGAAAGTTTCCTTAGCAAATAAAACTATTGACTGTCGAGGTGGATTTAGCCAAGGAAAATAAAATCTGAAGTGTACTAAGCTTATAGAAATCTATTGTTTTCTATGATAAATATAAATAAATAAAAAGAAATTTCAATGATTTTTATAAGACAATTTCAAAATTGTTTCTAAAACTAGTCTTTACCAAATGAGTTTCTACTGAGAAAAAGATGATAGTCATACAAGAATTTAGACAACTACTTCTTAACCAGAAAGTATGTCTACCTATGCATATTATAACAGTTGCATCGCCTACATGCCTTTGTCTCCTAGCTTTCAGGCACATAAACATAGCTGTCATCAATTATGTCCTAATGTTGAAGATTTATCCCACTTTGGCATAATAGCGCTTTTTACTGCAAACAGCTATAGACTCTCAGAATCCTGTGTTTGAAGTAAAACCATTCTCCTACCATACAAAACAAAACCACATATAAGCTTTGAATCACTGTGAGGGCTGTCTCAGTTTCGTGTAAATAATGCAAGTGTACCTGGAAGCTGTCCATATAATTTCAGGCTTTTAAAGCTTATGAAATTTACCATACCAATCTGTCACAATTTTATTCAAAGTTATAAAATACATTGCGGAAGTTTTGCTTTTGCTGTCTTGGCAAATCCTTTAAATTACACTCCACTACAATCAAGCATTTCAAATGACATCATAGAAACTTCCTGTATTCACAAATTTTGCTGAGTGCCACCAATGCTGCAGGAAAAATCCTTCAATGCTGTTTTAAAAAGAAATACACTCCAATGAGTATTGAAGTGGCTCTGGCATCTCATGTATGCAGCTAAAATATAGGAGTATGAAGATGATACATAGTCTTAAAACATCTATCTCGTTTTGCATGTGCAAGCTCTACTGTCAGCATACTATACACCCTAACATGCAGCAGACTTTCACACTCTTAAAAAAAAACTATACATTATATACACTACATTTGGTTGCCAATTTTCAAATTTTAATCTTCTGAAATCTGCAGGGACAAAAAGAACATGTCCAGTATTTAGCAAATTTTGGAAAATCAGAGCTACTGGAGAAAAGGTACGAACTATTAATAATAAGGGAAATATTCTCAGACTAAACCTACTTGGACATCCTGCAATCCCTAGTCCCTAATTCACATGCCTAAAAAAGACATTAGAATTATTCAAAGTGAAAGACAAGGAAATTCAACAGCCTCTGATTATAACATGCAACAAAGATCAGTTCACTCCAAAATGACAAATATCTAAGAGATTATGATGAAATTCATAAGGATTAGCAATTTGTAAGAAAAGATGTAATAAATATGTAAGAAATAAGGGAATATGTAAGAATATGTAAAGAAAAATGCAAGCAGAAAATGTAAGCAAAATGTAAGCAACTGTAAGCAAAAATGTAAGCAGAATAAGTAAAAAAAAAAAAAAAAAAAATGTAAGAAATACATTCCTCCAATGAGAAACGTGTACGAGCTAGTAAAGAGAAGGTTTCATTTCCAGGATTTGACCTGATGTTCCTCCAAGAGAATCTCCAATGGACTGAGGTGAACATTTACACTGCCTGGTTTCTTTGGAGGTACCTAGTGATTAGCACTTTTCAGGACAGGTTCCTGCAAACTGGGAGAGATCATTCCGGATCTGGATTAGCCATTATAGATAGACCTTGTTTTGAATCAAGGCAAATTGAGGTTCTGTTTCCACTCTCTGCTGATATTCTGCAAAAAAGCAAAGTTTGTCATCATGATGTGTTTAGATGTTGGTAATTAAGAGCTCTCTGACATGGGAAATGAACTGTTGAAGTGCAACAGTATTCTGAGCTTATTGCTTCTGCCTCAGCTTGTACATAACCTATTCAGATGACTCATTTTAAACAGCATTCAGTGGTAAAACTGATCCTCAGCTAAGCAGGATATAGTTACAAGAACAATAACGCAGTGATCTCTCCAGTATCATTAATAATGCAGTGAAAATAGAAAGGTCAACTGCATTCAAATTATTTACTGAAATAAGTAGACAACAGTCTGCATTATTAATTACAAAAGCTGTATATTTAAAAAATGCTTTAATCAAGCTATTCATTGCTCTTGCATTTTTTTTAATGTCTGGAAAAAAGGAGATTTTGCAGCTAAGGCAGTTTCCATTTACTAGTTTATATTTTTATTGCCCAGAAGAGAATTGTTTGGTTTGGAATTATACTTCTACTCTACTTACACAGAATCTTGTTTGTATATAAACTAATACTTAGGAGATTATATTTTATTTTGAATTAAAGTATTTTTCCATGCTGACACTATAATAAAATTAACAAATAGCCTAATAGCTACAGTATTTGCTGTGCTGAACCTTTCTGGTGGCAGAGTTAAAATGTGCATTTAAACCAAGCCCATTTTATTTTTTTCTGGCTAACTCCTTTGAGAGTTGCAAATGGATTAATCCTTTGTCGCATTTACCATGGAAACTTCCATCAAAATGTTTTTTTCATGTGTGACTACATTGGCATTTCCAAAAATCAAAATATTCCCTTTATGCAATTCAAAAGACACCATCAATGCTCATGCGAGGAAAGAAACATGCACATTTTCAGAATGTCGGAATGATATTAGCTTCCTGGCCTGGGTTTCACTTACTTGGCAGTGATGGGACAACATGCAGGATCAACCTACCATAGAAAGGTTTCTATTTGCTTCTTGTTCAACTGTACTGGAAGTTATGTAAACATGACAGTTTTTCTATTAAAATTCCTTGAACTGAAAAATAGATTACTTGCATATGTGAGGAAAAAAAAAAGGGGGGGGGGGGACAACAACAAAAAAAATCATCCCAATTTCTAACATAGAATAACAGTGAGACTTCTGCCTGAGCTGATGGGGTGCCAGCTGAGGGGAGCAGATAGTTGCTGAGGCAATAGGGGTCAGTCACAAAGACGTGAGACACTGAGTTATGGAGTTGGCCTTTCCGGCATTTTGTGGGGAAAGGGAGCACCCTACATATAATTCTACTTCAGTTATAACTACCCAAGGATATTTTAGTAATCTATTCCATGTAATAGAGTGCCATATCTGCTAATTTGGAATTTAAATTGTCATATGGTTGCTAGCACATAGCCCTGGGTTGGTGAGTTTGAGGCTAGCCTTGAAAAATTAAAGCTTTTCTAAAGTGCTTCTGAAAAAAAATATGTACAGGTTGTGTACCATCCCTTTAGCTTCAGTGATGGTGCTCAATTGAATTTTTGCAAAGAGCAAAAAATTTTATGAAGATTACACTTGCACTTTCCATAACTATGCTTGCGTCTCCCTACTGCAAGTAGGGTATAAGCATATCAGAAAACCCTTTTAAGCATAGGCAGGCCTGTCATAAATCTACAAAAATCAGCTAGCAGTCACCTCCTTTTTATTACTTCTGCACATGACTAGCATGTGTATGTCAATTAAAATGTTATGGCTGCTCTTGCTCACAGAGATCTGCAACACATCCTCAACCAAACTGTGGTTGCTCTAAGCACAGTCCAAGGTCACTGGGTCTTGCAACTTTCCTCACAACTACCTGCCAAGAAAACCCCATTCTTTGTTTGTGCTGTCACCCGTACTTACAGGCAGCCTGCGAGAAATGTTGACTTCTGCTAGTGTAAACAGCAGCAGCGAGTGCTCTGCTATTAATATCTTGCTTTCAAGCCAGTTTTCCAGAAATAGCAAAAGCAATCCAGTGTGGTACATACTATGTTTAGAATTGTGTTTTAGTCTTTCATCCTGAACACCCACCAGTTCTTTGTTTGATCCAGACAACAGTTTTGTAAGCTAAAGAGGTGCTTAAGTGCAACTGGATGAACAAAACTAAGGAATAGCTGTTTGTTTGCTGGTACTTCTGGACACATCTGAGAGCTGCTTAGGAGTCATTAATGTTGTTCTTTCTTGACATATTAATTGTAACTCCTAATCAGGACTGGGCACTAACCTTGGCTCATTGATGCTACAACTAATCCCACTTCTGAAAATTTAGTTTAGGACTGCTTGCAAAGTTTTGGCTAGATTTGCCTTAAACAAAAGGACCAATTTCTTTTACAGTATTCTCAGCATTACAAAGATCCACGCTCCACAAATAGAGAGGAGAAAAAATTCAAAGGAATCCTTATAGCTGCTGACAGATTTTCACAGGAACATTGAAGCATAACCCGGGCAGTAAGTACAGATTTAATGAAGCCAGGAGGAGAAAAATGTGATCAGCATTTGAATGACATGCCAGCCTTCCTCAAAGGCTCTGTGTTGCACTTTGGTGTGGGGACACCAAAAGTACTGTGGCAAACTTTACTTTTCCACCTAACTCAGTAACCCACATCCTTGGAGATGCAAATAGAGAGGAATCTAGGGACTGTTATAAAAGAAAATGGTCACAGAAGAACCTGCTGAGCAGAAATCTGTGCCAAACTTCATAACCATAGAAGTCAAGAAAGGATATTCTGCAAGACAAATGAGAAATCTCAAAGAAAGCTTGATGCTTCTACATGAGGAAACACAACTTTTAAGTTTTGCCTGCACTTTGACCTTCCAAAACTTACTGGGGGCAAAGCTCAGAGACAATAACAAGGTCAGATAGAGACTTCTCCCTCACCTTTGGTGCAAGGAAGAGCTCATTAAGGACTAAGTGTGCGCTGTATTTTCTCCAAGCACCACAAGCAGCTCTTGAAAGAGGCCAGAAAAATACAATTGCTCTTTTTTTTTTTTTTTTGGCTATTATATGTCTCTTTTTATTCCATTCCCACTTTGAGCTACTGGAATTGTGCAAAACGTCCTCTTTTTAGAACATCCTCTTTTCAATAAATCTAATTTATTGAAAAAAATCTAAACAGGAGAACAATCTAACAAAGCAGTCCCTCCATTCAAAACCGCATAACTTTTCATTTACCCGCTCTTCTTGATTTTTTTTTTAATCTTGTCACTTGATCTCAAATCTCCTTTCTATTCTATTTTTAACTCATTACTTCATCTTTCCATCTACATATTCCCCTATGCTAATACTTGTAGCTAATACTCTATAAGTTTTAGAAAAGATTATACTTACCAGTTTTATGTGCCATCATGAATATATTTTACTCCATGGCTATTTATGGTTAGATAATCCATTATATCCTGAGCACACATTCACAGCAAAGACTTTAAATTGTTTCAGGCAGTGTTTTTTAAACATTCACTTTGACAAACTTCCTGGCCCAAGTCTTAAAATTCAGTGGCTGAGCATTTCAAAATCAATTCTATGATATAAGCTGCCTTCATGCTAAATGTTTATAAGACACCTAGATTATTGATGGTGTTCAAAGCAGTACTTGAAAGTCTAAGGCCTCACAGGAATATCCATGCAGAATACCAAAAACCCAACCACGAAAAAAAATCACTAATGACCGGAAAATATTTCCTTGTGCTTGATTTTACTACAAACTCTTAGTGATAGCTGACAGTTTATTCTCTCTCTCTCTCTCTCACTAATCACTGAATTTATTACTAACAATGAAGATTTAGTAGGGTTGCTCAGAAAAACATAGGACAGCAGAAGGATTTGCATGTAGCAGTCAATATAAATGAGGAAGAAGCATTTAATTCAAGTTGTTGCTTCATTTCTTGGCCAAAGACTCAATCAAAATTTTGCATTGATTTTGAAAAGCTCTTGCAACACTTCTCAAAGGTTTCTGTGCCTCCGACCACACTTTCCATAATACGCAAACTTTTCTTGAGGTGAAAGGAGATAATTTCTGCAGCTGAGGCTTTTCATAAAAGAGAAATTCTGGCCAAAGAACTTTCACAAAAGGAGTACACTTGTGAATTATAGCATCTACCAAGAAATAGAATGGCATTTCAGCCCTGTTTTCTAAAGAAAAAAAAAAAAAAAAAGACTTTCACAGAAAACAGACAATTACTTTCCAACTAGCCATAGATATAAAACCTAGTTTACTCAAAATCTTTTCTGTATATGAACTGTTTTATAACACCCCTGATTTTGGCTTGCAATTTTCGTATTGCTACCATTCCTTCTCATCAAACCTCTTCCTAAGCCGTAATCTACAAATAGCAATCCACTGTCCCTCACAAACTCAAAAAAATTGTCAATTTGACAATTGTCAAATTGTCAACTAAAGTAACATTTCAAAAAGAGTTCAGATCTTTGGTGAATTTAGATTTCATTTTATTTATTTATTTATTTTTACACGTGGTGAGGCATGTGATAAAGTCCAAAACATACTGAAAATTAGAGGAAGATGCTCACATTCCCCATTTAATATATTCCTACCATTAACTAATACATCAGATATCAGTAGCATGAAGAAGAATCAGTCTGCAAACAGTTGTAGTTGAACACTGTTTTATGCCCTTCCAATCACCTGCAACACATATAACAACTGTCACAGAAGGGTTGTAAGAATATTATTATTGATCTTGCCTGAGATACTCTTGTAAAGAGTTACTTGCCATTCTCCACAGATTTTGAACAAAAAGCTTATTCAGTGTGAATACTTTTCCTTACATGTTAATGTAAAGTACCAATTATCTGTACAATTTTCTTTTAATCGGAACAGCTTTTATTCCCCCATGACACATGATACTAACGTACTCCCAAATTACAGAGACATTTGAAGAGCAATAGATTTCATCCTTAATGTAGAGAGCAGATTTTCCATTTTATAAATTATACTGGGGAATCAATCTTTAGACAACTGGCAAGCTCTGTCACACAACCTTCATCGCCCTCAGACTATTTTCTAATACCTGGGTCAATTGGACTTCAACCTAGTGCAAAAGATTTATTTATTTATTTATTTTTAATGAAACACTTTCCTGCACAAAATACACTATCTCCATGCAACAAACTTTTTTTTAAAGGGAACACATACCTTTTCTACTTATTCAAAAAAAAAAAACAAAAAAAAGACAATTTGGGAGAATCTGTTTAAAGAAAAGACAAAGGATTTCCCCTCCCAAGGAAACAGAGAAGTATTTCCACTGTAAGCTAGTCCAGAGCTTAGTCATTTATATATTTCTTTTTCAGAATGTTACCACCCGTACTGTATTTATCATCTGTTCTAAAACACTGAATGAATAGTTCTGAGGTAAAGCTAACATAATAAGACTAATTAAAATCCTTATATCTCATCACATAAGAAAGGGAATGGTCATTAGAATAGAGGCCACTAAGTATATCATTTCACTGATGTATTAGGATAAGAAGCAGCTGTGTTATAATCCTCCTTTATTGTTTTACAAAACATTCACTTTGGTTAATCGCACAAATGACTCATTTTTTCTCAACATTTTTTGAATTCTGATTATCTCTAATGTGGGAGAGCCCCCTGCACAAGCAGCCAGAGCTCAGCTCTCACAGCACGGTGACTCATAGGGCCAGATGCCTGTCACAGCACCTTGCGGCTTGGTGACAACCACCAGGATAAATTAGTGTCTGTTTCAGAGCCAGGGCTTTACCCCAGGAGGAAGCATGTTCCTCGAGGGCATGCTTATAATCTCACACCCCTGAAAGCTGAAGGCAGGGCTGAAATCTCTTTGCTAGCTAATGGCAAAGCCATTCCCTTGCGCTGTGATGACCAAAGCGACTCCGTGATACATGTAGGTAGTGTATCCTTCTCCTCCCAGCTCTTATATGCCTCAGATGGCTGAGGTATCCCATACCAAGCATTCAACCTAGAAGAAATTCTTCTCGCTTGTGCCCTCATGAGCACTGAAGGTTTTTATCAGTCAGCCAACTTCTCTGGGGGGGAAGATATTGAGAAACTGTTGTCCATAAAGACCAAACATCAAGCAATGACGGAAGCATGCTTCCGTATTAGCAATAGTAGAACAGTAGCAATGCTTCACAAGGAGTCATAGTACCTTTCTAAAAAATTCCTGTTATTTTTGTGTAATAGGCATATCACATTGTAAATGTTAAAAATACTCATGAAAAGATTCATCATATAACATTAATATAAAGTGGACTTGAACACAAGATGTCCATATACTGTTTTGGATTAGATTTAAGATGGTAAAATAAACTTCTGAGCAAATATTGTTAACTTATTACTTTTCCCACTTGCCATTTCCTAAAATGTTTTAATTCAAGATTTTTTTTTTTCCTCTGAGAAATTGTCTAATTTCTTAATCATGCATCTTAATATCTTAAATAGACCTATCAGGGCTCCTTTTTCTTAAATTGTATTCATTTACAAAGCAAAAAGCTGTTTTTTGTCCCATCTCTACACATACTTCTACACTACCCAAATAAAGTGTTGTTCTTTTGACATTGCATCTTAATAGACTAAATGAGCAGTGAATATCAGCATCTAGCCAATAGAGATCTTCATTCATTTAAAATGTACCAGATTTGCTTCATCTAAAGGGCTAATTGAAAAGGCTATTCAGGTCAGCTGGGATGTTAGAAGACAACAGAAACACATTTAATGCTATTTAAAGGATGAGACCAGGCTGAAAGAAAAATTAAACCATGACCATTAAAATTTAATTTGACTTACTGAGGCCATTAACATTTTGCTTTTATGCAGTGGCAAGCATTCAAAAAATATTTTCGTATAATTCAGAAACCTGGATTGTCAAGTGTCTCACCCTTACACAGCAAAAATGATTGAAAGTGTCCTTAAAGGACAAATAATAAAAAAGCAAAGGCAGAAAAAATATTTGCAAACTATGTTTATATGTCATTCTGCCTTTTTTTTAATAGTTTTATATCTGTAAGTGTACTGTTACCATACAAACACATACACTTGCATATGCTAATTACTTGCTTACAGTCAAGCTCTCACATTTTGACACACTTTTATTCCTCCTGCATCTTACCATAACTATCAGCAGAATTCTCTGCTGGTAACAGGGCATTTCTGCCTCTGATAATGGCCAGCTTGATCTATATAGTTAACTTAAAAACCGAAGCTCAAATGGAATCTTTCTTTTATACACAATTTTAAAATAGCTTCCTATATGAAAAAGCAACCTACTTGCTATTTGTGATCAAAAGCAGTTGGAGTCCTCAAAAATAGTGTGCTGTGAATTTTGGTCCTGTTATTATATGAAAACTCATGACATCCTCACTATTAACTCTAGAACTTTTTATATTAACTGCACATTTTGCTTTTCATTTTTAACATGGAATGTCAGCTTTGGATATCAAGTGACAGCATGCTACTTTTATGGGAACTCTAAAGTAGTAAACTCCTTTAAAGACAATACCTACTTTTACTCCTTAGTGTGATACACTGCTTTGCCTCTACAAGCTTGCCTCTGTGATTTGAAAATATTACTGCCAGTATTCCTCATACTTTATGTATAACAGAAAATACTGCAAATATACAGAGCATTATCAGAGGACAAATTTTAAAGATTTTAGCCAGAAGGTGCCTATAAAACACAGTCTAGAATTAGACTGCAAATAAATCTGTTCATGTATCAGCAAAAAGATAAGATTTCAGATTCACTTCCTGACAAGGAAATGTATATTTTCCTTGCTTTGGCTTATACTCTTATTTTTTCAATTACACATTATATATTTAAATACCAGTATGATAGTACAGAAGACTATTGCAATGATCCTAGAATATACTCTGCAGTCTCATATGTTGCTGTGTACCTAGTGCTTTTATTACTCCATCTGAGTTAACTCAGAATCAACATCAAACAGAAAACAGCAAATATTAAGGTTATCATGAAAGCTATAAGACTTTTAGGGAGTTTCTGGCTCTGCACATACAGCATAAGACTTCTGACTTTACAGAGGTCAGAGACATTACCATCTCCACTCTGCACCCAACACTTGAAATATCTTTAGAGAGGAGAAATTTATAGTTAAATGTCATCCTCCTTATGAGCTGACAAACCTGTGAAATTGGTAAAGGTTTGAAGATTTTGAATCCTTTCATATTAAGGACATACAGAGTAAACAAAAATCCTAGAACAAGTTTCTGAAAAGCTCTGAGGAAATATGCTGACATCTCAAGTGTCTCATGGATTCATATGCAATTGATTTAGTCCATGACCTCCAAGTATCTTTTCCATCAGCTTCTACCTCATGGTTCATCATGGGTAATAGGAGAGGAAATGAGTGGGAAAAATAATCAAAATACTAATGGCCAAAGGAAGTGTCTAAATTAGTCCAATAGATTATCTTCTAAATTGACTTAGCTAGTCATTAAGTTAGATGAAAACTCTTTTCTCCTTCCTTAAGGTGTTTTGTAATGGTTATAGAAAATTTGAAACAGAAAAGTGATGACCTCTGGTCTAGCTCAGCTGTACTACCTCTAACCTCCTGTCACAAGATATTTTTATTCTGAATATCCCAGTTGCACAACATTAAATACTTCTAATCTTAGGGAGCAATGTGAGGCGAAGATGGTTTACTGTTTCACAACAAACCCTTTCAGAAGGCTCTGGATTTGAAGCATCAGAATGTAGCTACACAGGATATCACTTATCAGAGGCAAATCTGTACTCATGAACAACATCCAACTTGTCTCTTCACTGTGTGGCCAACAGAACCATCAGATTCTTCTGGGATCTGCTTAGAGTGTGCAATCTATCCTATTAGCTCAAACGTTCAGCATGAGACCTGCCTTACAGTTCCCTTACAGCTGTTTTCCCCCTGAAAAAAACAGGTTACTGTTATTTCCTGTAATAGCAGTGGAAAAAAACTAGTGGAAACTATTTGGACTTAAGTATTTGGACACAAGTTACATATTCTCTTATTGCAGTTAAGATTTTGGAGTAAAAAGGTAAAGAAATAACTACACCTTAGGACTAGTGTAAATTCCAAAACTTACTTAAAATGTCAAGGTGTGAAAACAATAAGGAACTTCTGACAGTGAGTTTGTCTAAACTTAATAAAAATAAGTACTGGTTTAAAGTCTGGTACTATTTGAACCCTAGATCTGAGCAAAAAGCAAATAATTTGTATAGTAAAACTTAACAGATTGAGTCATCTCAAGTGTTCTAGCCTCACTGTAAAGCCTCTGTAAAGGAGATATCCTCCTAACAAATACTTCATTAGGAGTAACCCAATATGACAAGGTGAAACGAAGGTTTTTCTCAGGACTTAACCAAGGAATTCACTTAAAGGCCACATGACTAGATTTGTTAAATAGATCAT
Organism: Tinamus guttatus; assembly: GCF_059628265.1. Taxonomy (NCBI): domain Eukaryota; kingdom Metazoa; phylum Chordata; class Aves; order Tinamiformes; family Tinamidae; genus Tinamus; species Tinamus guttatus. The sequence goes on from NW_028288848.1 coordinate 8,212,980, forward strand.
GAAGTCCTGAGTATATTTTAAGCGTTTGGGAACTGTGGCAGCTTCATACGTTGTCCCACATTCTTCCATCTACAAAACTATGTCAAAAACATGCAATAACTACGATTCCAGAATCCTTACAGACATCCCACTTCAGAAATTAGAGTTGCACAGTAACACCAGTTATTCCTCAGTGTGTGAGCCTGGAAGTTTCTTCGACCCAGCTATTAGATTTTACTTTATTTTCTGGGAAGAAAAAATACCTAAGCTGTTCTCCTGATACACACAGTAACACCACCTGTGCCTGTGCCATATTTCTTTAGCTCATAGGAAGCTTCATTGCACAGAAGGAGGAAACTTTTGCATTACACAGTACAGCAGCCCATTCCCCTGCAGTGATATCTGATGAACACCCTGACCCTTTCCTTTGCTGTCTTTATTGCTCTGCTACATACAAGTCTCATCTTCAAATGCCTCAAATCCTGATTTTCATATGTTGACGTAAAATTCAAAGACAACAGTGATCCACAGACTTGTTAGAGCAGAATTCAGTAATAAGGGAATCTAAGACATAACTTCCCTGAAGACTAGTCCAGGCCCTCCCACCAGACAAATAATACATGATAAACATGATAGCTATTCTGATTGATACATTGCCAGTGGCACTTGAACATCTTGGTAGGGACTGATGATCAGGGGATCAGGATGATCCTGATCAGGATGATCAGGGGCCTGGAACATCTGCCCTATGAGGAAAGACTGAGAGAGCTGGGCCTGTTCAGCCTGGAGAAGAGAAGGCTGAGAGGGGATCTAATCAGTGTATATAAATACCTCAAGGGAGGGAGTGCAGAGGACGGGGATGGTCTCTTTTCAGTGGTGGCCACTGATAGGACTAGAGGAAATGGCCGGAAACTGAAACATCAAAAATTCCATAGGAACTTAAGGAAAAATTTCTTAACAGTGAGGGTGACAGAGCACTCGAACAGGCTGCCCAGAGAGGTTGTGGAGTCTCCTTCTCTGGAGATCTTCAAAACCCGCTTGGATGCAGTCCTGTGCCACGTGCTTTAGGTGTCCCTGCGTATGCAGGGGGGTTGGACTAGATGATCTCTAGAGGTCCCTTCCAACCCTAAGCATTCTATGATTCTATGATTCTATGACTGTGATATCAAAATTTAATAACCTTTATCTACAGGCAAGCATCAGGAGAAGCTAATAGAAACTTATGGGAGCAAAATATATTTAGGAAATTCAGAACTGAAACAATAATAATGATAGGATGTTTGGGATCAAAAATAAGTTAACATAGCATCATTGGGCAGTAGGTGTTCATGTCACAGCATTACTTTAAAATATCACTATAAAAAAATAAAGTTCAGAAATATTTCTGGAGACACAGTCGCTCAATATCACAATGAAACAAAATAAACTAAAATATTCTTTGATATTGGTGCACACCTTTCACAGAGGTTGGTTGGGGCTAACGGACATCTGCTGGCTAAAATAGCAAGTCTTCCTGATAGCTCCGTGCATGCCACAAATGCATAAATCTTCTACTGTCTTCCAGTTGTAGACTAATTCTTGCTGTATGCTCTGGAGCTTTAGCACAGCTGTGCAGTTAGATGGAAATTGAGAATCATTTAGACACAGATTTCATTCTCTAGTCTAATTAAGAGTGAGCAGGTAGATAGTCAATGGAGTCCACAAAGCTCTTCCAGTACCATGGATCTTCTTAATGGTTACTGGATATAAAGGATATAGATAGAGAACAGAGACTAATAGCATTCAGATGTCCTTTAAAAAGAACACTGAATTACTCAACACAAAAAGCCCTTAACTCAGGTTGTTAAAAATAAAGATAAAGAATCAAGTCAAGTTCAGAATTTGACTTTAAATGAAGACAAGAAATCTTGAAATAGGGTTTTTTTCTGCTGCTTTTCACAGGTTCCTTTTTTGCTAAAAAGGAAAAAAAGCCATAAGCCCTGACTATGAAGCCAGTGTAGTCTGTACTGATAGAAGTTTTATGAACAAACTACATTAAATGGCTATTTTATTTTCTTCAGGACACTCTTCAGTTGAATGTCTACAAAACACGTATAAACATTCTGCCACTGCAGATTTATCCGCCACAGAGTATGTTGCGTGGAATACTTGAAAACGCAAACTTAAAAGTTAAGTCATAGGGAATTCATATGGAAAAAGCTCACAAAGTCATAGCACAGCTACTGTTATCGAGACAAATAGTTTTATATACAGATCTTGTTTCTTCAAAATCTCCAGAAAAATAGCGGTGTGTGTTGGGATATAAATCACTAGCCTGGAGACTAAAGCCACAAACTATATTTGATATGATTTTTTATATAAAAATATCTTAGAATTTTCTCTAAGCATTTTTAGTCTTAGCAAGCCTTCAATCCAGATCACTTCCGGTAGTAAAATCAAACTTCAGCAGCTAAATCAAGTTAGTAAAATGTGGTGATACATATTCTGCCCATGACAACCTTTGCCTGAAGTCACTGTGGAGCCACATCCTGACATGGGCCTAAGAAAAAAGCTATGGGAGTTTTCACTTCCAGGAAAGTTAGTATGACGTTTTCTGTGTGCTTCTCATTACTAGCAATACTGCAATAAAGGTAAAATTACTAAGCATTAACTGCATTAATCAGCATTAGCATTACTGCTAATAGGAGTAATATTTTATGCAAAACAATAACATATACAAGATAATGCTAATACCACTGAAAAAGCTCATAATTCTCTTCATAGGATATGATTTTTAATAACCAGAAGAGATGATCAGGCCCTCAATTTAGCTCTCATTTGAAAGTCATAATCCTATACTCCCTCACTGGAGTTACTTGACACAAATACTGTACTAACCAGAAGTCTGCTGTTAAAAAAAAAAAAATCTCCCCATCCAAAGACTTATATTAACTCTATAAGTCTTTAAGTTGAAAGAGAAGCTTTGGTCTCAATGGCTTTAGCAATCTGTACTAAGGGATCCTATTCTTTACCTCACAGTATTTGTCCCATTAAGTTATGAAGAAAATAGTCTTAAATCTCTGCAACATGATATAAGAGATGTTGACCAGTGAAAATTGTGCTGTGACAGTTCTTGAATCAGACAGACCACGTAATGAATTCAAGTCTGATAGGTTAAGTGTCCTATGGACACTGTTAAGTGCATCATCAGCACCTTCTGGGCCTCCTTCTCCACATTGGAGCTGTTAGGCCTCACTAGAGGCAGTAAAACGGACAATGGAAGTAGGTGAGTGATTTTGTAAAGGCAATTGTTCCACTTCTGCATTTCAGCATTGCAATTTCTCTTTCAGAATGACCCAAGATCAGTGTTAGCAAAAGAGGGAAAAAAAATCCACCAACTTCTCCAGTCTGTCATAAAAAACAACTCCAACTCAAACCCTCAAGGAATGTTTTACAGATACTTAAGTGTTGGAGACTAACAAAGAATAAACTTATCCAAACTTCAACAGTTTATTCCATTTTTTTTTTTTCTGCTCCTGAATGATTTAAAATTAGGAAGTTTTACAAGTTTGCTGGGAGCTGTGAAGAGTTGCCATCACAACCCTCTGTTTCAGGAACTTTTTAAAAGTTATGTTCCTATATGGATTGAGACAGCTGAAAAGAGTAGCCTTCAACCAAACATAGTATTATCACCACTCCCAAGCAAAGAAAGGCAAGGAAAGTGCTTCTCAATAAAGATGTTTCACACGAGACATTGTCTTGTGAGGAGCAGCAGAAGGATGAAAGCAGTGGAAAGAAAAGGTGGCAAGGAAGTTGCAGATACTAGAGTCCTGTAATACGACCTCTGAAGAGAGGCAAAAGGGAGAATTTGGTGGCTGAGCTGTGACTAAAAGCTATTAGAGTGGAAGAAGAAAGAAATTAGCTGTAACCGGTCAGAGAAACAGGCCTTGGTATATTCTCAGCAAGCATCACAGAAACATATTTTCCATTTTTCATGCCTTATCAGAACAACTTTAATGTTCTGCAGTTTGGAGAGACCACATAGACCCAAAGGAGTAATTTGATTTTTTTTTTTTTTTTTTTTTGTCTGTGGTCTTTTTCCCTGCAGCTATCATTTTGAATTAGAAATACACAAGTAATAACTTCCAATATTACATATGCCATAAAAAAAAGCAACACCACAACAACGAAAAACTACTGGCTTAATCCTACAAAGATGCTTCTTGAAACTAAAAGCAAGCCAGGCCCTAGCACAGTCTCCAGACGTATCCATCACTCAAAGCAAATTGAGACTCTTGATTTCCCTCTCTGTGATCATACTTAGAGCAAAACAATCTGTGCTTCTTTTTCCAAAATTATAAACCAAATATGAAAAACAAAGCCAGGGACCTGGGGAGCAATAATAATACTCAGAATAATCATGAGCTTATTTAGGGATGCCAGCCATGTTTGATTAATAAAATTTGCCTGCTTATTTATATATACACACTAGAAAATCAAAGAAACAAGCAGTGATTTGCTAAACTGAACTAGTGAGATAACATAGAACAGACTATAATCTCATTTGAGCAATGCTACCATACGATACAGGTAAAAGAACAGTCATACATCCCCCTATTGTAATTCAGTAATTAATATATATGTGCTTAATAAAGTTACTTCAGTCCACTTACAAATAAAGTTTTCTACAGATCCCACAACTGCAGCATTTCTTTTTCATGGCCTGGTAAAATTTTGCCTGAGATTGAGTATGTTGAGTACACTAAGCATATTTTAGGATTTAATACTCCCTGCGTATTTAAAGGCATGTAATTAATACACAGGATAACTCACTAAAGTCATAATTAAATAGTTAAGTACTTTCACTTCTGCTTTGCCATGGCCAAATACAAAGCCTTATTTTTAGTATAAAAAAGAACAGCTAGCTACCACGTCTCCCCAAAATAAGCTAGCAGCAGGTTTATATGTGAACCTCTGACACTCACACATTGCATGCAGCTACGCTGCCAACAAGTCTCATGCACACATTGTATCAGGAGAAGCCAGGAGTTGAGTGGGGTGACAGTTAAGTCCCTGCAACCCTCTGACCTCCCCAGGCACATATGAATCAGTTATAGCCAAGCTAGTACAACCACAAGGCCCCTGGCTAGTTCGCATCCACAGGGGCAGCATAACAGCATGTGAGCTTCCTAAATACAAACTCTCATACTGTTCCTGTATTAGGGGCTCAGGGCTCATTTCAGCCTTATGATTGTCATTGATCTCACACATTCGTAAAAAATACATGGATAGCGGCTGCAAATATCTTTGGAGTAATTATGGATCACAAAGAATAATTGTAAAGAAATATCAGGTGGCACAAAGGGGATGAAATGCATTCATCACAAATGCTCTGCAATTACAGTTGCAATTACAAAGCATACAAGGTCTTAATTTTAGTACTGATGTCATGGGAGTGAGTCTGTGAAATCCTATTCAAGTACACCATATTAATCACACAATTGAGATGCTAATTATTAATGTTTTATTCTTCTCTTTCCCTCTCATACTGAGTTACATAAAGATTGACAGAACTGCACTTCTGAAGACTAAGAGAATATTTTAGCTATTCTTGAAAAAATCTTTTTAGTATAAAATACAAAGTTTCACAAAGAAAAAACAATTTAGCATCAGAATTAACTAAAATGCTAGCCTGTTTTGTTTTATTGAGCATGACATGTTAAGTAGTGACGTAAGTGTATTGAATATGTAGCAGGGAGCCTAGTACTCCAGAAGACTATTCTCAGTCTTAATCCTTCACTTTGTGGCCTCAGGAAAATGCTCAGATACTGGAAGAATTCATCGTGCAGATCTTGAGTTACATTTTTGGTTTCGGTTTTACAGAGGAAAAAAAATGAAAACTTTAGAAAAACTAACCAAACAGAAAAGCAACCTGGAATGTCACAGAAGTATCACATGGCCCCAAGATGGCTCTCCTATTTAAAGGAATTATTAAAAATAAACTTTTATATTTTTCCACTTAGTTTCTTAGATTTCTGCAAGAAAATCATTGAGGTTGCATGAATAAAAATGTTAAGTCACCTTGTGAGTTTTCACTTACCTTCTGAAACCACCAGTTACGGTAACTAAAGCATCCGGTAGAAACATATGCACAGCCTTCTTGACAATCAAGTCTACTGCCTCTACTTCTGCCTCAGATACACGGCTAACCAGGTCTTCATAGTAGAGGAGCCCTAAGCATCAAAGGTAGAACAGTGACCAATATGAAATTACGAAAATCCTGTTGCAATACGTAAGCCAGATGTGAAATAAGGAGCCACCAAGAAACCAAACCACTTTGTACGTAGAGAATCACAGTGCTCCCTTCTGACTTATGCTTATATTGCCCAATAGAGCAGAAACCTCCACAGAGCAGATGATAGGATCTCCTTCAGAAAACACCAGCAGCACTACCTGTTGTCCCAATCAATCCTACTTCTCCCTTTCTGACCAAAGCAAACAACATTTTCTCATCTTACTATAGAACTCTCTCTTCAACTCATATGAGCCAAGTGGAGGAATGACCTAGATCTACCAGGGGTCCCGCCAACATCCAAATCTTCAGAAAGACCAGCTCAAGCTGACAAAATGTCAGGGTTTTTCATCTGGGGAAGCAGTACACACTTCCTTATAGAGCAGCTATAATTTATCAGTATCAAGGTGTCAGTCAGAGTAATAGTATTACCTGTTTCTGCTCTTTGAGAACTTGACTGTGTATTTATAAATCTTCCTACCAGTTCTTACTAGTGGCCTTTCTGGGTATACAGCTTTGAAAGGTACTTTTCCTGAAATGGCAGAATTGTATCCAAGTACAGGTCTCAAGATTACTGGATATGCAAAGTATCACAGCTGTCTTTATTATTAAAAGAACGCAGTCTTGCAACTTGCTTCAACTCATTTGAATAGGATTCTAAGGAAAAGAATTCTAAGATAGTCCCAAACACATGGATGCAAAAATAAAGTTATGTGATTCTAACACCACATTATAGAATCTCTTCTTTTGATGTAGTGGATTCTTTTGTTTAAATGGGTTCTTTTACTTAAGGAAGCGGCACAGAAAAGTGAAGGAACATTATTCATTTCATGATGTTTAATAATTCATTGTCTTTAGCAAAGAGTAAGATAAACCAAAATTGTGGTGTTATTCTATAAGTGTCCATAACTTACTTTTAGAACTGGATTCAGCTCCAGAGGAGGACTGTCTTGGAGACAAGTCTCCTCTGAAAAATAGTGTTAATTTTGAGGTTTTCCACAACCTGTGTAATATCCCATTAATAGTTTTGTGTATAAGAGCATATTTTTGGCATCTATATAAGTAATACAAAAATGCATATTCGTATTTTTGGAAAGACATTTAAGTGAGGTTCCTGATATCCTAACTACTATTTTTAAACATAATATTCCAAAGATACCTCAACAATAAAATAGATGCATAAATAAACCTTTGTCTCTATGCCAATTCTCTTTTCAAGTTCTCAGAGCTCAGTGATGATGAATTTTCAGCAAGTCTTTTGTTGGGATCTTACCTACTCTCTGCATTTTTGATAGCTTCAGGGTCTTCTCAGCTTTTACTTCTTCCAGAGTCCGTAAACCCATCCTGTACCACTTCTCAGATGTCTTCACTCCCACTCCAAAGACTGAAGTAAATTGCTAAGTTCAGGGAAACAGTATACATTTCAGTTTTTCTAAAAGAGTTACCCATAAGTAGTTAACAAGCCAATAAGCTGTTAACAAACAGGCTTAACAAAGCTACTAGGAAAAAATTCACTCTATTGGAAAATGTGTAATACAGACATACAGATATAGCTTCTTCTCTGCACAGTGGCCTCCAGCAGACAGTAGTCTTCGTACATGGCCAGTTCTCACTAAAATGAGATCTAAAAAATAGTACAGTATTATCCCCAGCATCTTTGTCTAATTTAGCTAAATCAACAAATATTGGAAAAAAGGAAAGTGGTTTTTATTTCTAGTGAACAAAGTGATTAGGAGACACAAACAAACAGCAAAGGTGTGTCACCTCAAACTGACAAAGAAATCTCTCAGTAATGTAATTTGACTAGCAAAATGATTTTGTATTTTACATACTAGCAGCATCTCATGATGTTGGTACCACTGCACTCCCAAGAGATGCAATCAGTGGCAACATGTGGCTCTTCATATTCTACGTGAAGGGCAATGAGTCTCAGTCATGCATGGCTAGAGATAAGAACATAAAGGCATCTAATCCTGTAGTCCTAATCTGTACTATATCTTGCAAAATATACGTGTTCAAAAGACATATCAAATATTATTTTCCAAAATAGAATTCCATTTCAAATGAGAGGTAATTTATTTGCTTCCTTATTATAAGCAGTTTTACAATCCTTATGTGAGCCAACCTAAATTCCTTTCAGTCTCACCTGGAATAGAGTTCACTATTTTGGCCACTAGAAAAAAATGCCATTCCCCCTCAAAAGAAATCACTCTGAAGTTTTTCTACAGTGATATTCCATTCCTTACCAGTCATTTTGCATATTAACTTATTCCCTCAAAGCAGATGTCACAGATGTAAGCATTATTCATTGGATCAATATCACAGATAAATAATGATATGAAAGCAGGGAACAAAACCTTCAGGCTCTTCCAAAAGCATATTCTGTCTTTACTTTGTCAATATTGAAGCTCTCAACAGTTTCCTTGTGCTATTATTGAATTCAACAAATAATTATGTACAACACACAACTGTCCTTTTCCCTCAAACCTATCACCTTTAAATTCCCAACCTGTTAGTTTTATCTTGTGTTTTTCTAATGAGATTAATTCCTTGAAAATAATTATGATAAAGAAACAGAAGGATGATAATCTTGGATAATATTAACTAAGAATTACCCAACATTTTATACATAATGCATAAAATTGCATACTCTTTGTCTGAGACATGGGAGTTTGTGAAAGAATGTGATTTTTCTAATCATTTAGATTGTTATCTTTTAATGCTTGCTAGCGCTGCATTTTCAAAAGAGTCTATTTCTCAGTTCACAACTATTCCAGCAAACTTCATTGTTTAATTGTGTAATGCGTCCAGAGAAGTAAAGAAAGTAGAATCCGTGCTACTATCTGAATTTCTAGGGAGAAAAAGTGTTATTACTCCCATACTACAATCCATTATTACTCAGTAGATTTAGAAACATCAATTCTGAGACACTGCCAAGAGTGTTCTGAGGAACACACAGGCTTTTTTTTTGCTTGCATATTCAAGCATTGCTGGGCTTCAGCTGGTGAAAGTGAACAGCATGAACTCCTCCTCTGCAGCAACTACATCCATATTTAAGATTTAACTGACCATGCCATTCACATACCCTACATCTAAAAACAAACTGCATGGTTCCAGTCTTTCTCATTTTTCTTCAGGGAGAACAAAACTAAAATAGTTCTGAGTCATCAGAATAAGAAGATGGACTACTATAACTTCATAAGTTTTCAGAAAAAAGACTGCTTAGTTCGAGCTTAGCAGTCCCTGTGCAAGTACCACACTAATTAAGAAGATAACTGATGTCAAAGTCATTTCTTTCTTCTACCACTGTCTTTCCCTCTTCCTCTTCATTCAAGCTACTCTTTCTTTATTTTTCATGTATAATGTTACCTTAAAATAAAATTGAACATTATGCCTCGAATCTACTAAATGGAGAATTACATGCAGTTTTAAGTAGCAGTAGCACATGGTTATGGTAAGAACGACTTACCTTAAATGATTTATATCGTTCATCATTTAACACATCTTTAGCTCTAGAACTCTCTCCTTCTTCAATAATCTCCTAAACAGAGGAAAACATACTCCTTTTTAAATTAAAAACCACAGAAAGCAGTAATAAAATAATCATGTCATCAACCTGCACAAACATGAAGAGTCTCCTTACATTTTGCATCAGGATCAATTGTGAAACGCTTCTCCACCCAGAACTCCCATTTACTCAAGGATGAAGAGAGATCAGGATCATAGACTATATTTTGAAGTATTTATTTACTCATAAGCTGACAGTTGAAAAGTAACTAAGTTATCAATAAGTTGCCCTGGAAACTAAGTTTCATTATTTTAGTTTACTTCTCTTAAAAATAGGGAGTTCTGTAAGAGTAGAGGTTTTTTTACTATTAAGTTATGCTCCCTGTAGTCTTTTTGATAAGGAAACAAAAAGCTCCATCCTATCGTCTGACGCACCATAATTGAATTTGTAGTCCCCAGGTAGCAGTTACACAGCTGCTTTTTTAACAGGTGGAGCAAGGCAGAGGAGGAGATGGAGTGATCCACAGCACTCAGTAATCACCTCTCCAGACAGCTAAGATGCTACTACCAACTGCCTATTGGAATAACACTAAGACACGGGGTCTTGAAAAGGCCAAGAACTAAAGAAAAGAATAGGGGATATTCAAAGCTCCTACAAGAATTTAAAGTTTATCCATCACCTAGATAAAAGGGCCTGTTATAACTCATAACAAGGTAGGATTTAACATTAAAGTACTAAAATATTTACCAGTTTTGCAGAAACAGTATTTGCAATAAAGCATTCAACTGAGAAGTACAGTGCCAAGGGCAGAATAAATCTCATGAGTAGAGCTATTATCAGTTAACCTGTCACATACAAATTAGACTACTAAAATGATACATGCAGATCACCCCACATTACTTATTTCTATACATAAATTATCTTTATCCATAAGGGGCCTTTCTGTGACAGGTATTTTTCTGCACAGATTTAAGAAAAGCACAGAAATTAAAGTTTTACAGAAGGTACCTCGATGATGTCTCTGACTTGATCTCCCATGCAGGGCAAGCCCTGTATGTCTTTCATTCTGACCACTGGAAATGGAAGAAATTTCAGCACAGAAGCTGCTCTCTGAAATTCCAGGGAGAATATTTCATTTTCTTTGAACTCATAATTTTCAGCCATTATTTCAAAGGCATCCTGTGAGGGGAAAACTTTACTCAGTGAAGTAAAACCTTACACAAAGCTCAACATTTACTAAGTCCTCAAAGGTAAGCGTTTTCTTCCAATTTCTTACTATTCGAGGCAGTCTCTTGAGAGTAGATATCAAGCTTTGATCTCAGACAGGTATCCTGTTTAGTCAATTTTGCTGCATTTATCAGCTATTGCTTATCCTGCCTGTCTTCCAGCTTGTTCCTCTTTCTGCCTTGACCCACAGACTATTAGAAACACCGAAGAACTGGCATCTATCTGCCTGCAGTGACACTTCCCCAAGGTCTAATCCTGTGGCTGTTCAGGAAGTCTTTTAGGAAAAAGAAAAAACACATTATCCAGTAACTTCCTACTCACATTATCATATCCATCCTTCCACTGCACTTGGCTCCTCACTTTAACCTACCTATACGTTACCCTGTGTGCAGAGAGTTAGAGATACTATCTCTACTCATTCATTAGAGTAGGGATAATGCAGATATCAAAGACCTAGGAAGTGACTTAGCAGAACAGTGACATCCAGCAAATCAGAGAGAATCAAGAGAATAAAATTAAATAGCTTTTTCTTGTCCTTCGTATTAAGGGAATCAGTCTTTGCATGTAGAGGTGAAATTTTCTATCATTTACAATTAAATGTACAATTAAACAATTAAACAATTAAACCCTAAAAAACTAGCTAGCTTTCAGTTTTATCACTATATTAACATGTTCTGTACTGGAAAAGCCAAATAAAAAACAGCAGCCTCTGCAGAGCTCATTAAGCTACTTTAAGTAGCTGTATGTTTGATATTTCCAGATGCACTCGACTTGATTCCAATCCAAGAACTAACATGACTGCAAATGCAGTTAAATCAGTCATTTCTTACACTGAGTGAATCAAGGACAGCATCTGTCACCCTGCATTGGTGAAACAGCCTGATTTACACACACACCTTTTTTGAGCATCAACCCTTTAAACTATTAAAACATAGAAAGACTTAAAACTTAAATATTCCTTTCACATAGAATGTAGACATTCACATTTTAAATTTCATTTTGGTGAGTTCTAGAAGAATAGACCATCTGGTATGTTGTGTTCAGATTATAAAGATTATAGTTTCATTGAAGCAAAATCGAGAAAATATTGTCTCTATTGACCCCGGAATTTGCAAAACTTTCATGTTAACAAAACCCAAATATGCAAGCTGAACAGGCTTGACACATCCCCTTTACAAGGAACAGGCACCTCATGTGACCAATGCACTTCAATTTGAAGTGCCATGTTGCAGAGTTTGGCATCTTTCTCTTCACACCTCCATACATTGCTAACAGCATAGAGAAGCAGATGTTCTGTTCTGTGTTGTCATTTAGGAAGTTTCATTTGCTGTTCTCTAGGTTTTTCTGTACTTAGAGTTAAGACGTAGTTTACTTGCAACACCTGTTTACACAATTTATCAGCACATCTGTCTGATTTGTTTTTCAGGTATTAATAGAGAAAACTATCTGATCCAGAAAAACTACTGAAATTGTGCTTCCCTTTCTTCCTTCTCGAGATAAGCTGGTTGGTTTGGGATCCCAATCTTTATCTTCAAAGAACAGCTCAGACATTCAGATCTGTTCAGTTGGATCAGTTATCTCACAAACCTCCCAGAAATGGACAAAATTTTGCATTCTGAATAAATACAAAGTATCAATTACTAGGATCTTCAAATAAATAGTCATTGGGTGATGAATTAACCACCCTGGCAAAAATGCATGATTAATCAAAAGTAAATTTCTTATAACACTAATTGATTCTGGGCTGGTCACAGAGAATTTGGTTTGTTCTATATTCCTAGCACCACCTTACTCCCTCCTTTCTCTTAGGATCTGTCATTTGTAGCCCATCTCACTAGAGAAATACTACCCTTAGCTGCATATTTATTTATCAGCTTATGCCAAATTTGTAAGTGATGTACCACTCTGCTTTCAGAACATTTAATGAAAAATCTCTTGCGAGAGAGCTGCTTAAGAAAATGCTACTTATGTTCAACCAACCCCCAGGTATAAGAAGCGAAAGTGTGTGCTCTTTTGAAAGAAAGCAGAAATTCTAAAAATAGTGCAAAAAACACAGCCTCTTTAATGCTGTCTTTAAAGCTCTTGCAGTGGCTCGTTATTGGATTTATTCTTTTCTAAGAAAAAAAAATGTTATTTGCTTGACATATGCCCTTATGCACTACCTAACTTTAAGTGAAATATATGTAATTGAGTGCACATTGTAACATTCTTTTAGAAAGAAAACTAATGTCCAAGGGGGAAACCGTCAGAGTAACGTGGGATGAATATCCCAGCTTCCTTCTGGAAGAAGGAACTGAGTATGTACAGTATGCAAAGCCAATGGGCAAAAGCATTTTGCAGCTGGGGTATTTTAAGTCAGATGTTTCCTCTACTATTTTTGTTTATTTAATGTAGTAGAAAATTTTGCTGGGAGCTGCTTAAGTCCCTGCTTCAAGCGATTGAAGGACTGCTCTGATTCAGCAGTGCCCTGGCAGGTCTGGGACTATGATAGCCCTCGTTCCTGGATAGACACAGTGCCTAAGGAGCACAGGGTGGATAAGATGCAAAGCTTGTTCTGCCAAGACCTTCCTCTTCACCCTCATTATCAGCTTCAACGATTCTTTATTATTTTATACTAAATAAGAGATGCCATTTCTTGTTTCAAATGGAGTTTGGAGTTCCTCTCACAAGATTAGGATTACCCACCCTTTCCCCTCTGTTTCACCTTTATAATCCATGCAGACAATTCTCATAGAAAGGGTTGTTTGGTAAGAAATTTCTCACTCATTGCTGGTTAACACCAACAAAATTCATCAGAGGTTGCAAACAAAAAATGTGCAAGTGCTCTTATTAAAAGACAGACATATAGAAAATGGTTCTTGCAAGTACCTACTTGGCAGTATGTAGTAATGACATATACCAGGAAAATCATCCTTGTTTTGATAAAGCAGCAGAAAAATTTAAGATTTCTTCTCAATCCCAGTAGGAGGCCTCTCGCATTGGTATTTAAATAAATGTATTCTAGACAGCAGAATCAGCCCTCATGACAAATGTATGTGTATGTACAAGTGCCAGTGCTATTTTAGCAAGGCGTGAGCCGGTTTTTGCTAGCGGGTGGACAGTTGTCAGAAAAGCTGCATCGCCACCATTTTTGAAGACAGTCATATGCAGCATTTTACGCAGAGTCTGTTGACAGGCAATGAGAAAATAATATCAAAGCATTTTTATCATTCTAGTTTGCATTATTCAGTGTTTTCCTGCCTCTGCAGAGCTCATTAAGCTACTTTAAATAAACAATTAAACTAGTATTGAATATGCATTATTCCCAATAGAAAACAGTGCCTGCAAATGCTGCAATTAATTACAGATCTGTCTCTTTACATAAAACTGCTTTTGGCATTCTTTCTGATAAAGTCTTTCTGCTTTAAGAAAAGAAAGAAACTAATCGCCAAGTGGACTTGCTATCTATTCAATATCACAGTCCTTATTGGATAATATTCCAGAGGGGAAAAGCACATGAAACTCCAATATTAACTCAGAAAAAGCCTGCAGTCTAGTAGATCTCTGGTGAAATCTATTTATGGTGGTCTAAGAAGAACAAATGCTGACCTCCCTTTTATTCTAAATCTTGGTGTTCCTTCCATTAAATTTCTTACCATCATCTTTAACATTGAGATCAATACTCAGGTTGCCTGTTAAAAAGATAGTAATTTAACAGGGAACTAAATTTCTAGAGTTTCCATCCTCCATATGCAGGATTTTCATAATCACCAGAGTATTCTCCAGAGGATGCTCCAATTAAATGCAAAAGATAGCCGGGCTACATTTCAGTTTGCTTTTTGAAATGTTTTCATTTTTTATTTTCTAACTGTACCCAAAACTGTGGAATGCACTTTGGCAAGACCTGGGCTGTGGAGAAATTCTAGGGCTTCCCTATCCCATCTTCTTAGACATGAGGCACACAGATTTTACTGAAATGTATTAAGAACAGGGAATTGCATGAATTCCTGACAAAAGTTTCAAAGCTAATCTAATATTTGGCAATGAAGTCTTATGAAATTAAACATCAAAGCAAAACCACTAGAACAAGATTTTTTCCATGTGTAGATACGAACACTAAAATATTAGAAGACTTTAGTTGCTAAAAACCACAACACTGAAGTTAACACAAAGGACAAGGTCCTCAGCTAATACGTATTCAGAATGATTTTTGAAAAAATGAATAAATCAATGGTGCTATGTCAGTCTACACCTGCTGAAGAACTAACCCCATGATATGGGACACTAACACCAGAGTGCAATACTGCTCACACTCAGAACAGGAAAAAGAGGCTTCCAGCCTGGAATTCAACAAAAATCTGATTCAAGAAGAATATGATTCATAAGATAGTCAACAAAATTCCACTGCTACTTGCAAAATAGTCTTTAATAAGATTAGTTTAAAATTCCATAAGGATAGATATTGCAAATACCATGTTAAGAAAATATTTTAAGCTTATTCTATTTTGCAAAGGACAGTGTCACAAGAAAAAGAATTATATCCTCACAGACAGGACACTTGTCTTAGTTCCATGCCCACATCCACTGTTTTGGGGTTTTGTTGTTGTTGTTTTTGCTGCTATGACCTTAGAGAGTTACTTCAGCTCTGTCACCACGTTCCTCTGCTGCCAGTCAGGGCTTTGAGCTCTCCAGGGAATGGATTGTCTTTTCTGATGTGTTTGTACAGCATCTCTCATTAGGAAAAAGGTCTCTATCTTGGGCCCTCAAATGCTAAGGCAATACAAAAAACAATACTATATCTTTGTAAAGAGGAACCCAATCAGTCAAAAAGCTAAATATTGAAGGATGCTAAACAAGTAAAATGAAAGAAAAAGGGAAAAAAGAGAAAGAAACCAAGCCACATGATACCTGGTTGAAGGACTCTGAATGACTATTTCACTAAGAATAGCAATTTGAGTTAAATTGCTTTTCCTCTCAATCTTTTTTACACTTGAAGTTTATTTGGTAAGATGTACATCTAAAGGGGGCTTAGTTCTCATCATTTTGCTGTTGCCAAGGTTCAGTGTCCATTCAAAACTGACTAAAGGGAATTCAGAGATTCAAAATGACCAATTGAATCAAATACAACAGGCTTAATTTTCTTCTCCCTTTCCCAGTGTAAATTCCAAGTAATTTCACAAGTCAACGAGACATCATGCATGTATACACCTTAATATGCATAATACATAGTTACATATGCACACACACCCCCAAATGCACACAAATAAAAATATATACTTCCAAGTATTTAATTCAAGATAATTAAGCATGTTGAGTCAACTTGTAGTATTCACTGAAGTGGTTTTCAAGTGAAAAAATATCCATTTTGATTCAATTTGATGTTTTTTTTTTTTTCCTAATCTGAACTGAAAAGCCCAGTCCTTGCCTAACTCTAAAGGCTTTATCATATCACCTGAAGACAGATTGAGAAACAAAGAAGCTGAGAGAATAACAGCAGTAGTTTGATATGCACCATCTCAAGGCTCTTACAGATGTATATTTTTTAGGGGTATTTGTTAACTCAAACTGCTTCCCATATTAATTGTGACAGATTATTTTCTTAGCAGAAAAGTAAAATATTTGAGAGTTCCCATTTTTTTCTGCATAACATGAGACATCAATTGTGAGAACAAGTAAGGAATATCAATTCTGTAATGCTGCCCCTGAGCAGATCAAAATGGACAGGGAAAAGAGAAATATAAAATGTTAAAGAGATACTCCATGTATTAATATGCTTAAAGAAAACAGCCTAAAGAAAACAGCCTAAAGAAAACAGCCGTGACGGATACATGAGAACACCTTAGCTGCTGAAGGGTGCATGTGTTCTGTGCTGTACCTGTGTTTCAGGGCACATCCTGTCAGTTGTCTGTAAAATGTGAAGAATTATTTTCTCCTAAGACCAAACTGCCAGTTCATTCCAGGCAGAAACATACTTCACATTGCCATTTTGATGTACTGTCTGGAGAATTTTACTCAAATAAGTTATATCAGTAACACAGTATGCATATACTCAGAACATGTATTCAGCTAGCCATTTTCTTTTATAGAGTCTTCAAGATTATAAAATTAAAAGTGAGGGACTCCTGAGATCTGGTTCTAAAATAATAATAAAATTTTAAAAACAATAAAATAGAATTGGAATAATAAAAATTGCTTGAGTCACATAATGGCTGAATATTTTTCTCGGTACAAAAAGAACAGAAAATAAAAAGCAAACTAATTTTTTTTCCACTTAGAGAATGGGAGGAACATCAGCCATCTTTTCCAGGCTAGACATTCATATTCTCATGACCATGAGTTACTCTGCCAAGTCAGAGTACCAGTCAGTAGAATTAGCAGTAAGCCTCAGAATCAAAGGACAATTTGCCACTGACTTAATTAGTTTCTTCTGTAGGAATTAAATTGTTCTCAAACAAGAATGTCTCTCTGAATTTTACTGAGGTCTGGTATTAATATTCAGATCCAGCAATCCCTCTTGGGCAAAGCAGAATGACTCCATTTATTTTACCACATGAAAACCCAAAGCAGCCCCCAAGTGTCTATTTTTGATGGGAGGGGGAGAATGGCTAGCTATTTCCAAATAAATCAGAAAACAATACTGTAATAGCATATTCTATCATAACATTAATGTTTAAGACAAACAAAGGAAAGATGTTTAAGCAAAGCCTCTGGTGTAATCATCTGGCCTTTTGTTTTGCATCTTTACTCATTTGAGCAGTTGCAATTGCTCAGTAGGATTGCCTGTGGCATGTCCCAAAGATTGCAGAAAGCCCCACAGATCTAAAGGGGTTTATTTCTCTTATGTAAGCTGCCACACATTGCCACTATTTTTCCCTTGGCACATGACTGGAAATACCAAGTTTATTCTCCATATAAACAACAGGTCCTGCTACTACTCAATGGCTCACAAAGTGATATTTTAATAATTTGCATCGTATTGAACATAGGCATGAAAACTTTACTTCTCAATCATCTCCCACAATGTAAAACTGATTTGCTGTACCTAAATGATTTCCTGAATCCTCCTCGATAAAGGGAACATGAGCGCTAAGAAATTGCATCTTGCACATACTAGACCTCCTTCACATTGTCTTCATGATCCCTCATGAAATCTCTCTGCCCTTTACTTGTAATAAACAGTCTTTCAGTTGTAAAACATATACTGAACAATTCACCATGAAAACTGATGACTACAGTTATGTTATCTTCATACAATAAGTCTCCAACAGCATCTCTCTCTAGGAGGCAGGAGATTCAAAGCCTCGGTATACTCACATCACTGCCCTGTCAGTGACTGTTTTCATGCTATTGTGGACAGACTAAAAGATCTCAAATATACATGTTACTCCCTCTCAAATACAATTTCTATTTATTCCAGGGAGGAATTTGACACAGGATATTAAGGCATCTAGATCCATTAGGAAAATCAAAGACCCCTAAGTTCATCCAAAATATAAAAGCAAATAAAAGTTCTGTGACTCTGTAACAGGCAAGACCAAAACTCAATATTTTCAAGGTAATTGAAGAAAGGTGAATATCTGTAAGAAAAAGGAATAACTCTGCCTCATAGAATGAAGATGTTATAACAAAATTCTATCATCAGCCCATTATTCAGGATGGTTTAGACCTAATTTTGGGATGCACAGCATTGAGCTAGGGAAAATCTATCATTTAATGGTTGGCTGCCCACAGCACACACAGACAAATTATAACTACTTCATTACATTTGCTAAATGCCTGCACTGAAAAATCTGTTGGAACACTTTTATTCACAAACATGAATTATAGGTTTAATACAAGATCCACAAAACAACAAAACTTAAAACCAAGCCCCTGTGGCATTGGGCAGACTGACTGGCAGTCTGCCAGAAAATGGGTTAACACTTGCAGTCCATAAACACCTAAGTCTTCAATTGTCATTGAAGATTTTTGGATAGGAGGAAAAAGAGCCCTGAGGAGCTACATCATAAATTTCAAGATACAAATGCTGGACAGACTCATAAGCATTATCAATTTGTCCTGTATCACCTCCAGAAATAAAATACAACATGATCCTGGAAGGGTTTCTCTCAAGACAGAAGGATGAAAAATGGCCCCTTTCGTTGCCACTAAACCTAATTTCTGCACAGACTTAGAATTGTTTGATATATGGGATAACTGAACATAGCCCCAGTACTCCATCACTGAAGTATATTCCTTCTAACATTTTCAGCTAATTTATCAAGTACAAGTTGTAGTTTGACATTAAAGCTACTGCAGTGAAAAACCTGGAAATAATTTAGGGACTGCCTCTCTATGAAAAGCAGGTACAACTGAGACCACTCAATAAATAATATGTTGCTGCTAACATAGTTCCACAGTAAAGTTTGAATTGAATTTTGACTAAATTCAGCAATTCAACAACTTGAAGAGGAACTATATATTCCCCAGAATTATAGTATTATGTACTATAGTATTTGAAAATAGAAAAATAAGGTGAAAATTTACATAGAAGAGAAATTTAAAGTTTTTAATGTATCATTAAAATCAGCAAACTCTTATTTTGGATCTTTCTATGCTCATTATTTTATCAATAATTAAAAATCATGGCAACACCATGCCTTCTAAGAGTAGCCATTATATTTTTTCCATTTTCCATTACACTTCCTGTGCTTTCCCTTTTCTTTTCCCTTTTTACTTTCAAAATATCTACAATATTGGTTTGTTTTCAGCAAATATGAAGTTATGATACTTATTTAAAACCTCTTCATGAAGGTCAATATTTTCCAGAACCTTTTGGTCATACTGTTTTGAGTCTGACATGTTATTTACAGCAACTTAAATTCGTTATTTAAGAACCAGGAAAAACAATGATTATTTTTAATAGGTTAAATGAAAACATAGTATGTAGCTTTGCTTCTCTAGAAGGAAGTTGGACACTAGAGATTTTGAAAGCAGCAGTCTAGAGTGATGTAATCATTCAGGAGGGAAAGGAGCTCAGAAGACCAAACCTCAGGCTCAAAGCAAGTTCAAAAGAGGGTTTCATGCCATCATATTTTGAAAATCTCTAAGGATGGAGACCGCACAACATCGCTGGACAACCTGTTCCAAAGCTAAATTATTTTCATAGTGAATTTTTTTTCTCCCCCTTTGAAGCATTCCTGCTTCAGTTCATGACCTCTGGTTCTCATTCCCTAATCCTGCACCTCAGCAAAGAGCCCAGCTCCATCTGCCCAGTCCATCTTCTGTTTAGCACCAATAAAGCATTCCCTTTTTCATACTAAAAGCCAGTTTCTCAGGTGCCCTCCATCAGTTCAATCTCAGCCCTTCATCATCGCAGCCCTGCAGCCGCCATCCAATGTGAGCAGTAACACACTGCTCAATTCCTATCCAAGTACAAGCCTTGGCTGTGAAGAAAAAAATTATGGATTAAATTTAATTCTCCTCAGCTATGTAACAAAGGGAAAATTTCTAAACAGCCACATTCATCTACTTGAGTACTATAAACACTAATAGTTGTCCATTGTGACCAATGATTCAATTCAGAGCATTACTACAAGGCAAGACCTGCTGTGTTTGACTTTTAACTGTTTTGTCTGTTTCCAAACCAAAACACTTGAAAGTTTGTCAGGTTTAGCTTTGATTTTGAACTTCCAGGGTTTTTAATATTCAGATTATTGTATTTTTTTATTTTCAAAATACTAGTATCTATTCTTACTCTAAATAGCATTTTCTTTTCATATAGATCTCACAATAATATTCTAAGATTTGCGACTACAGATGCTTACACACAGCCCAAAAGTAAAAGCTAATAAAATATATAATAATAAAATAAACAAAAAACCTTCAGGAAGACACAGAGTTGTTTCACATAGTTGAAAATGTAGGAACATATCTAGGCCAGACCAATTCAGACCAAATTACATTAGAGCATGTTTCAAATGTTTCCTATTACCAGTTGATGTCAACTGCCCAGAGCCAGCCAAGAGGGGACATAAGGCACAAGACTACATAGAATTTAGATCAGATGACTTGGTCTTTTCATGTCTACTGAAGTCTAATGTTAAGAATTTAAATGGAATGTGACAATTTCTGAGATACCTATTTAATTGGACAGTTTAAGGAGGGTTCATCATGTTAAGCGATTACCTTGATCACACAATCTGTCTTTATAATTAAGCAAATGTGAAAATACAAAGCTTCCAGCCTCATTTTGAGGATCTGAGCACCTGGGGAAAAGACTAGAGTACAACACACAATCACACAGTGTCTTCAACCGAACAATACCAAACTGGTTATTACTACCACCTTCATCTTGTCAAATAGGACTGTAATGAAAGAGTAAAAGACATTCAGAGCATCATTCTATCAATTGTTTTCCAAAAAACTCATGTGCTTTTAAGCTATTAGCATATTTAAAGATAGGCTTTCAGCAGAAATACATAAAAGATGTAATTAGGTGTACACTGTTTTCTTTTAAGTATAGCAGTTTTTTTATCGTTATAGTTGTGCTGAATGTTTAACTCATCAATTTACTGAGGGTACCATGGATAGCACTGACCCCAGTATTGTATTATTTTATTTGTTCTAGCTCATGAATGGAATATATATTACCGTGAATTTCTTGTTCAAGTTATTTAAAGTTGTCTTCCTTTGACATGAATATTGAGATACTTTGCTTACAGTAAATGATGGCACTTCTGGTTCACATGTATTCACAGCTGGAAACTCATCTTGCTCCTAGAAAAACAAAAGCAGGGGGGATAGGGATAAAGTAGTGTTGCATATATCAACTAGTTTAAAATACTAAAAATCTACTTCTTGAGCCCAAAATACCTTCCTTTAAATGTAACAAGAGATTAATAGTGCCTTTCCTATCTACCTAGGAAAATCAATTGATTTTCTTTCAGCACCATTGATAAGCCAGGTGACTAACAGGAGTATTCATTTTGTGAATAAAGTTCTTGCCTGGAGATTTCAGGTGTGTTGTTATTTTAAATCAGGGAGTTTTTACCTGGTAAATATTGCTTTTGCTGTTATTGCAGAAAGGCTCCAAAACTACAAAGCCTTAAAAGCAGATAAAGTTTAAAGAACAGACAGCTTTTTGCAGCCCAGAAAACACTAGCTGATTCAATAGAACAGGAATGTGAAATGGAGAAGGAAAAAATAGTAGCACTCACATTACTGACTGAGTTTGTAACTGAATGTAGTACTGAAGAAAAAAGTCTATATGGCTACAGCAATCTTGCCTCCTTTTGTCTTCTAGGCAAAATGAAAGAAAACAGTCTCAGCTTTAATTGAATGAATGCAGCTGAAAATGTTCTATTTTGGGGTCATTATGAAGTGAGCAGAATATTTACAAACAGCCATAAAAACCATCATCTCTATCCACTCATGCAGCCACAGCACTCACCTGATAATGTGGTGACAGACATGCTCATTCACATCACATTACTTTTAAATGTTCGCTGGAGGAAGGAAAAGGAGCCAGGTGCCTAACCTTAAGCAAGAACATCCTAAGAACCTACAAACTATCATAGCTGATCCTGCTTTTTTTTTTTTTCTCATTGTGTGTCATGCAAAAGGCACTGACCAGTCTGACAAGAAATTCGGAGGTCAACCTCAAACCTCAGGAGTATCTTTAGCCTAGTGAGGAGGGAATTCACCTACAAGGTGGGATATGTTAATTCATATCCCAAAATGGCAGAAGGGAGTCCCCAGTCTGTATCCTTCATGTATCAGTGCCCTTACCAGTGAGCAAGCAGGAACAGAGTAGCTGGCACCAGCTTTGCTACTGCTTTACACACCCATCCCTTGAGTTCTTCTGCTTTCACTCAAAGTGCCCAAATCTGAAATACTCTGTGGGTGTTTCCAGGATTCTCAGTATTTGTGTTATTTTTTCCCCATTTATCATTTTTCCTGAAAGCATTTGGCAGATCTGTCAAGAACAAATTACATCCACTATCCAAAAGCCACAGGAAATGATTAAATAGATCACACATATACACTACGAAAATTTTCATCCCAATAACAGAATAACGGTCCCTTTCTCAAATTAAAGGTATATAGATAGCAGCTATGCTAGGCAACCTATGTGTGTGTGTGACATGCTCACATATAAGATATTTCATACTAAAATGCCTTTGTATTTGATTCAGAGTAGTTACATAATAGTATTCACAAAAAAAGGCATTTGCTTATACAGCTGAAAGGAGAGAGTTATATGGCAGTCTGCATAGTATATGCTGCAATGAAGGAAGTTATTTCATGCCTAAGTCCACTCTTGGGAATAACCAAAATGGGCTTCAGTCAGGATAAACAGCTCTACTCATCCACTCTTGAGCACATTCATGAATTATACTTTAAAAGTGATTTCAAATCACAAACTATGATTGATTATAGCTAATATACTGCTTGAAATACTGGTGCCAGATGAGAGAGCTGTGAACAAGAATAGTGTTACTGAAGAAAACACAGTAAGCCATTAGCTACATTAGAACATAGACCTGACACATAGGAAAAAAGCCCCCTGCACAGCCCTACCTGGCATCTAATGAGGGTAAAATTAATGCAGAACCTCAGCACGCTTAGAAGGGTGATAGACTGGCACATAAAAATCCCATTGCGCCTTAGCAAAATTTGAGCATTTTTCCTCAATCAGCATCCACATGGTTACACTCTTAATTAGCCTGACTTAGTTGTACAAATAACAGAACAAAATTGGGCTAGAAATCAATAGCAAAAGTGTCTTGCAACTCTAATTGCTTCCTTCTGATTTGTAGGGAATATTATGATGCCTGCATGAGAGCTACAGAAATTATCTTTTCCTGTCATCAGCAAAAGACAAGAGCAGAATTTCTATTGCTTTTTGGTGGGAAGAGCAGATGGAAGAATATAATTTGCACAGATTATGGGACAAAACATCCTGTCCAGTGGCAATTAGTGCAGTACAAGCAATGCTGCAAAACTCTCACAACCTCAGAATAATTTATTGTTTTGGGAGGAAACAGCTACAAACATGAGCAAAATATAAGCATTTAAATCTCTTTTGCAGACATCTCCACTACATTCAGACCAAATTATAGCAGACTACACAGGGTTTGGCACTGCAAATTTCCAAAAGCACAGGCTGGTTGCTTGCTTCTGATAAAACCCACACCTTAATTCTGATGAGTTGCTACAGAAAACCTGCAAAATGGCTGTAATTGGTATTGCATTAGTGTATGCATGTGAGAACACTTTGGTGACTAGAGCTTTCAGTTTAATACCTTTCTCATTGGGTCACATTTATATTTGAATGTGCAAAGTGATATCACAGCATAGGGAAAAAAGAGAGCATGAGAGCCACAGTGGTGAAAGAGGAACCTAGGTAGCTACTACATAATGTGGTTTGACACAGCCCCTCACAGCCAGCAGCTTTGCAAAGTCCAGACAGCACTGATCAAATCATAACATCTGCTGATAGCCAGCATTTTATGAACAGAGGAAGGCTAGTCTAAGTTTCATTTTATTTCTGGGGAACTCTGTCTATGTGAAAGATTTCTTCCGTTAGTTAAAGCCTCCCTCTTTCATGAGGCAATAGAGTGAGACACTGAGGAAAATGTTAAATATGAGCTGCCTGACACATGCCACACTCCTGTCAGGGCTCCAGAGGAAGGGGATTTGCACATTTGTGCAACACCAGCACCCCTCAAACCCCCAGGCTGGGGGCAAAGTGGGTGCTCCTCTGCTTGGGGGTGGCAGTGGGACAAAGGAGGTTGGAAAAGCACAGAAACATCTGCATTTCCCTTTAGATTTGCTGCTTAGCTGCCTTGCTTTGGTAGAATTAAATCATGGTTAAGTATAAAAGTCAACTATCACTGAATGAATCTCTGCAAGTTCAGACGAGCTTGGGCCTGCTCACCCAACCTTCTACACTACATAAATCATTCCAACACCAGAGCATCTTGCAGAGCAGTCTGCACTTTAATGACAATTTTAATTAGTGCATTGCCTAACGGTCTGTAACTCTAACTTATTCCCCTTGTTTTGCATTATGAAGGACATTTCCTTTCCACAACACATTAAAACAAGTGCCCTCAAGAAACCTTAGGCTTCCAGATTACCGAGGGACCTAAAAGGTGAAACCTTGGCACTACTGAAATTAGGATTGTCATCAGAGCCCACTGTAGATGGGTTTTTAATACAAATATTTGCACACTGCCATCCATTTTTTACTCCCAAAACTCTTAGATACAGCCTGAGTTCAAGGTTTGTTAAATCACTTTCATTTCATAAGGCTGACATAATGGACCAAATTTGTCTTCAGTAAAGCACCAGTTCTCCTACCTTATTTACAAGACCCAATATTTAAAGAGAAAATGACCATTTAATCCAGTCCTTCCTCACTTATCAAGGCAAGAAAAGGTTCCAAGGATATATTTAGTAACAAAATTGTTTTAATTTTGCTGACTTTCTAGAATCCTTTTGCTTCCTTGCATCACAAAAATGCTTAGTACTTGGAGACTGCAATACAATTAAGAGTGGTCTTAACTACAAGTTTTAAAGCTAATAGTACAGCTGTTGCAGGCTTGTGTGCTGTGCTCTACAGTTATTAGCATGAAGCCTCTATGCCTCAATAAATATAGAAACTCTTGCTTACAGAGCCAGCCTTGAGATATAGTAATGATCCCACGACAGTGCTGCTAGCATTTTTTTTCCAGAAATTTCTGCCCTAGTATTATTCCAAAAAGATCTACTTATTTTATATAAAAGAAACCTAAGGCAGCTCAATTTTCAGTAGCCTTCTCACAGATAAAGTGCAAGCTTCAGCCTATTTAGAGATATTGGAGAGAAGTGAAGGTATTTCTCGCTTTGAAAAGAAAAATATCAATGCATGAAAAGATACTTCCTGAGCCATCTGAAGCCACAGGCTTTTCAGCACTGAGGAAATTAAGTGGAAGCTGCACAATGGATAATCTCGTTCACTTTTAAACCTGGTGAAAATCAGCATAGTATATTGGGGTTTATAGATTTGCTCATCTTGTTTGTGATTCCTGTTGTTTGGACTTTTTTTTAAAATCCCAGGACTTACACACTTTAATGACCTGTTTGTCTTTAAGATTATATAATAGTAAAAAAATCTTGTGACTACTTTTATTTCTCTTTATCTTTTACATTTTAGCATATTCTCCTTTCAGCAGGTTCACTGGAAATATTGCAAAAATACTGTAGAAATATTTCCTGGGAGCACTGCAAATATAAACACCCATTCTGTCACAGCATTATGCTGAGTCTGGGAGCGACAGCTCCATCTGGTGTATTCATTGCTTTTTAAATTGTTATTAAACAGCAATTTTTATGTGTAAAATCTGGGAAAATAGTTTCTGGCAGTGAAAGATGACTGAAAAGTGAATCACAAGCAGGTTTTATTGCAGAATCATTCCTTGTATCCTAAAAATCAAGATTACAATGAGAACGCTGTTCTCCTCCTGCTGTTTAATTTTCAGACATGCTCTACCTGCCAGGGAGATGCATAGGGCTGTGATCCTAGTGTTCATGGGTTTCCCACATGCCATTTGGCAGCAGTGGCATCGTTCATACAGAACCCCCAAGGCTCCAGGCCACCAAGCCCAGGAGGTGCCCTGCACTTTATAGTAAAGTGATCCTGACAAAAATCAATGTCTTCCAGTCAGCTGGTCACTTCTATAAAGAAAAGTATTTTAACATGTATTGCCTTGAAGAGCAAGTATTCCTCCAAGAGCTCACTTAAATGCATTCCTCTCAGTAGTATTTTTACCATGATTGTTAAGTGTTTGTGGAAATATCACAAATCCCACAATAAAATCAAATGCTTCACTGAATGAAGTTTCCCCTTTAATGGCACTAAGCATGCATAAAGAACAGATATTATTCAGTTTCTAAATTGCAAGAGTGTGATAATTTACAGATCATATGGGTATCTGCCAATATAAGAAAAGGTTTGGAAGGTATCCTTAATTTCTTGCAACTGATTGAATTAGTAATATAAGCTTCAGAAAAAAATTAAATTGAAAAAAAATTATTTGCAACATATTTGTATAGAATTTTTATATATTTGGGGCTGGGAGGGTAAGGTCACAGTCGTTCCTTTTGCATGACATTGTATTCACTTTGAAGTATCTGACTTACCACGAGCCGATATTTCATTTCCAACTCAATTGGCCTTCCAGCTTCCATGCAGGCTGTGAACCAGGAAATATCCAGTAGCTCAAACCTGGAGCTGTCCTGCACTGCCTGCCCCCTCAGCCAGTCCAATACCTCCAGGTAGGAATTGTTCTCTGCTACAATGTGGGTGACAGACTCACTGTCAAGAAACACACAAAAATAAGCTCTTTTTTTTTCATTTCTTTATTATTTACAGTATTGCCAAACATTTGTGAGCAACTCTTATGAATTATACACTCCTCCTACAGACCTCCTTCCTTGCTAGTAAGTCACCAGCCTTAGAAAACCTGGTTTAGCTGACTCAAAATAGCTTAGAGTTAAACAGATAATACAGTCGTTGAAAAATTGCTTTGCTGAAAAATATGGTAGCACAAGGTTTACTATGCTAAAGTCAGCTTGATATATTAGAATAACATGAGAAAGAATCACCTGAGACTTCATTTCTAAATAGAATGACTGGTTTGCATCTTATCTAGTAAAGAGGAGACAGGGAGAACATTTACATTTCAAGAAACTACATACGTATTTGTCAGAGCCTGTAAATTTCCTGGCCTGTTGATATTCTTCAGGAAGTTTAAAAGACTACCAACACAGTAAGAAATTTTGAGTGTGAACTGTCTAGCATGTCTCCACAGTATCAGTTTTATAGAGTCACCTACAGAGCTAATAACTGACCGAAGAGGAAACTAAGGACCCCATTCAAATAGACAGTAGATCAAGTCATCCCCCAAACAGATTTGCTAAGGACCTGTGTTTCAAGGTTGATGGGCTTTGGGATCTAAGCAAAAGCAATCTCCAGTTGATGGTACTCCAGCATCAAGAGCATTTATAAAGGTTCTCACCCATGTGAGGTCTCTATAAGCAAATAAAGCACAAGGCTGTTCTCACAGACCTATTTGGTTCTCCTTTATCTGTGTCATGTGCTGCATTTCTGTCTTTACCTAACTAATTTTCATGAAATATGTAGGACCTCAATATCTCCAAAATTTATGACCAAATTAACTGAGATAAATCACTATATTTCTAAACTTACTGCAGAAAATGCATACACATCTAATGTGATTTTACCCTGTTTTTAACAGGGCCCCTCTGGTGAAGATGACTGGCTAATATGGACTTTCAGAAGAGCTGTGCTAAATGTTGGAGAATATGGATCACACGTAACCTTTCAAAGCAAGCTACATTTTAAGAGATCAGCAAAACCCTGACCTACCCCAGTGGCCCTGATTCATACCTACAGTCACTGATTTCACTGAATTGCCTAATCACAAAAACAAATACTGCAGGGTTATCCATAGAAAACTGTTACAACATAGCCCTCAAGAGCATTTAATCTACTGTATTTTGAAGAGCTGGAAAAAAAGGGCATCTTAGGTCCTATATTTTAGAAATAAGAAAAATATCACAGTATAACAGTCCTTTTATCTTGTTCAACTTGTAGAGACACCATTGGAAAAAATGGCCTTTTTTTTTTTATAATCTAAAAGATGAAAAATCTAGGTTAGGTCAATCTCCTTTTTTTTTTTTTTAAATTAACTCCACTAGGCTCTACTTTAATTAAACTGTCACCACTTGGGTAAAAAAACAGACAAACAGAACTTCTGCTTCCTGTGGTTTATTTTACTTTATATAAATTATTCATATTTAATGTATGCTGTAGATCTGGGAACTCTGCCATCACTATGCTCACAGCAGCAGTTTAGTTGCTGTGTACCAGTTTCCTCTGGTACCTGTACAGCTGTGTTTTTTCTTGGCACAGAACATAACAAATTTAACGTTTCCCCCAGAATTCTCAAAACCAAAAAATTAACAGTTAAATAGGTCTGCTTTATCAAGTAGCAGTTAGGATTAAACATACACCTGTCTGTTTCACATTATAGAAATTCAACCTTAAAGGAGGGCTGAAATAGCAGCAATAAATACCACCACGGAAGCAGCCCAGATATTCTCAGTCCTCAGTGGATGGTTAATGCAGGATTCAGTACAGCACCATTCATTTTTTTCTTCAAATTCAATTTGTTTTGTATTAGACTAACAGCCTAACTTTATACAACACCTCCTTGAATCTTGTTATACAAATTATTTCTATCCAAGAACTTTCTTCCTTCCTCAGCCTTTCAATGTTCCTGGGGTTGAAAAAATCTGTGGAAAATGAGGATTTACATGGAAGACCCAGTATCCATACAGATACAGAGAAATAATCAATATTTGTGTTTCTTCCAACTTTTCAGGAAGTTTATCAAACACTACTTAATGGTACAACTTGCGTTCATGAAGAGGGCTAATTGGAGGAAACCTGGCTATCAACCAGGTTGATGTTACCCAAGCACCACCATATGAACCTGCAGCTGGAGTACACCTTCATCCTGAAATGCAACTTCTGAGGAATTTACTTACTTGGCCTTTTCTACAGAGCTTTTCTATATGAGCAAAGCATGACAGCAATTCTTTAAAAAGTCACTATGTTGAAACTCAACAAATTGCGTAATTCAAAGGAAGGGTATTAGTATGCCAGAAATGTTGTAGAGAAATATATCCCTGTCAGCTCATTGGATTTTCCATGCCAGTATATATTTTTTTTCATTTCAGGAATTGGTCATTAAATTTGGATCAATTCCAACCCGACTTCAGCAGGAAATAAACAATGACTGATCTACATCAGCTGAAGACATGATTCATTGATGCCAGTGAGACTACACTAATGCAGAAACAAATTGTGGGAGAAGCGTTCGCAAGGTCAGACCTTACATTTGATTTTCCATGTGAGAAGCAGCACATGGAGAAGTGCAAACACATTAAAATTGACAGATTAAGATAAATTAGAAACACAGATTTTAAAGGTAAAAGTTAGCATTTTTGCTAATGAGTGTTCTGCCTGTTCTCTGCTTTCTTCCCAGAAGATAACAGGAATGAGCGGCACTTCAAGAACACATGCTAAAACCGTGAAACATTGTTACAGTGGGAAGAGCAATGTATATCCAAAGACACAAAGGCTTCCACTGCAATCACTTGTACAACTGCATTTGTTAAATTGGAAATTTTCAAGCATTGTGACTATTAACTTTTACACATACGAAGGTTTTCCTACCTTAACTCACTTTCGACTCTGAAACCTTTTCTTCTTGCCAGCTCCATCAGAAATGCCCTTCTGGTCTTCCCCATCTTCCTCTGCATAATAAAAATGACAAATTTATTGAACTTGATCTCATAGGTGCAGGGAGCATTTGGGGACTGCATTTCTCTCTGCCTCTTCCTCTGGGAGGCCGCAGCTGGAGCTCTGATCCTCTCCATGATGCAAGGCAGGAGAATTTTAGGTTGGGTGAAAGGGAGCTCTCATGCCTTCTGCCAGGCAACAGCTGTACTTAATGTCGCCACCCATTGAAGTCATTTTCCTCTGCCTCTCTTCTGAAATCAAAACCAGATGCAACACTGTCTGCCAGCTAACACCCCTTGCAGGCAGCACTCCTTGCAGAAAACTTCTCCAGAGAGAACATATCTGCACCTATTTCCTTAAAACAATCATTGCCTATAAAGGCTTTTCCAAGTAACATTGAGAAAGCAAAATTAACTCAGCATATCGAGCCACGTCTCTAGTTGGTTTAATGGCATAGACCCCTCTGTTTTCAGATCTCACTGTATTGTGGAGCATAATCATTTTCAGTAGATTTTAAAAAGAGAAGAAAATTATTCTTCTACTGCTGCATTGATTGTATATATCTGTTTTAGACTATTCTGTGCACTTCTGTGTAACTAAGTCTGAAGGCTTGTATTCCTTTACATAATATTTCATAATTTTCCCATTAGTTCTGTCATTTAATAACATGTTGATTAAAAGCGGATACTTTATTTAACAAAGAATAAGAAAAGAATAAAAATTTAAAATGAGTTTTACAATAAAACACCTGTTAAGGCAATAAAGAATACAGAGAAAGAGCATGAGTGCAAACAACCCCGCCTATAGCACATGTGCTTATTTTAGCAGAAAAAACATGAGTTGGTGCTGAATATCCCCCACTCCTCCATCAGATTGGGTTTTTTAGATTGTTTTTAGTAGCACATTTGGAGTTTGTCAGTGCTCCAGGATGGCTCAAAAACATTATAATTTGCACTTCTCAGTGCTCATGTCTGAGAGGAAACAACCTGGAAAATCCTGTCTAATCTTTTTTAATTTCAGTCATTTCATCATAGACGTAGATAATACATGAGCTATGGAGAAGTGACTCAAAAACTATTTCTCCAGAATGGCTATAAATTTAAAATTAAGCCATAAAAGTATTACTGACATTTTTCCAAGCCCTACAAGCTCTTGCTTCTTCAGCTGTATACTTTCAGAAGTACAAAGAAATAGCTCTGACCAAAATAGAGGCTAACCATCAAAAATTAATATAGAGCTTTCAGCTCTGGGGTCCTTCCTGAGGCTGTGAAAAAGTATATACACACACACACAGAGTTCAGTACGTACACTAAACTCAAATTGTTTCCTCCATTGCCTCAGGCTTGCCTAGAAGCCAAAATATCCATTTCTCCTTCCAATTTGTAACATCGAGTTTATCAAAATAAATTATTTCAAGGCTATTATGAGACATTTTCAAGGGAACTAGAAAATGGACAAGCAGACTTTAAGAGGCTTAAACAAAAGAATAGCAGCAAAGAAGAAAATAAAATTAATAGCAATAAGACTGAGCAACCTGTTGTGGCTGCTCTGTGTCCATTTTCCAGACTACTAATCAACCATTGAACACCAGCCATCTCCCTGCTTGCCACCTTCCTGGGCTTGGTAGGACACTTTACTTATCTCAAGCCCTACAAGGAATAATGTATTTGAGAACAGATTCTTTACATATGTTAAACAAAGCCTTATTTCATGTTATAATTAATTCAGTGCTCTCAAACATGCAAATATAATTTCCCCCAGTGTAACATCAAGATGCTTGGTGCCAGTAAAACCCTTCTGGCATGAAAAACATAAGTTATTAGTCCTTTGTGTTATTCTAATAACTCGAGCCAGATTTTCAAGTGCATTTCAGTGCCAAAAAGACGCAAACACAGGCCTAGCAGGATTTTCAAAATTATCTAAGCAAGTTAGACACCCAGCTCTACTTCTGACTTTGAACCTAACACAGAGAGATTTGCTTTGCCCAATAAAGGCAGCACAGTGCCATGAAAAGGTCTCTGCCAACAACACAGTTTTATTAAAAATGCCTTCTAAAATTAACTGGATTTCTCCCTCCCAACAAAAAGAACATGCTCCTACAACATCATACTACAACATCTTTGACACAGAAAGCAGAACATGCACAGGAGAGCACAAACATGGCAGCAAAGAGGCTCTGTTGCTCAGAATGAAGAGAACGAGTCTCATTCCCCAAGCCACGGCACCGCACTTGCCTTGCTCTTCATCACGCTTAGTGGCCTGAAGCCACAGAAACCTTGAGGGCCCTTTCAACCACCGGTGTCCAGGTTGGCAGGTGCCAAGCAGGTCGCTGCTCCTGGGCCTTCAGAAAGGCTCCCAGGGGAAACCTAGAGCAAATTTTGCCCTCACTGCTGTACAGCAATGCCACAGACAACCCAGCGTAGGGATTGAGATGTACATAAACATCTTAATGTGCATGAGTGTTGACACATCCATCTTTCCTCAATCATGATGCCTATACCAACAGCAGCGAGTCCCAAGCAAGCCAGGCTCGGCCACCTCTAAGGGCCTTCCTGGGGCAGAGCCCAGGACCCAGCTGTGACAGGGCACCGCTCAGCTCCCGGCGTCCCAGGCCTGGCAAAAACCAACAGGGCACCTCCTGCTTTCAGATATTCTTTTAGTGTTCTGCTTTCATATGAACTACACTAAATATTTTATAACATGCTACTCACCCATTTTTATATAGCTTTCTTGGGGAGAAAGATGACAGATGATTTAATAGGTAGCTGCAGTGAAGTAACCTTCAGCAAAAGCACCTCTTAAGCACCTGCAATAAAAAACAGAAATGATTGTTTGCTTTCCTCTTTCTTTTTAGTTTAACACAGGCCTAACATCATCTCAGATAGCACTGTTAGGTAAAGATTTATTTTTCTTAGTTTAAGTCTTTGATAATATTCACTGAAAAACACTGATTTTTTTATGAACCTTTTACAAGTCTCCTGATAATTATCTTTTCGACTAGATATTGCTGTGACTTCTTTGTCTGAATTCTGGCCTTTGGGACTAAGGATCCCAACTGCTGTCAATAAGTAACCTTTCCCATCTCTCAAAGTTTGAGAGTAATGTGTCAGGGTATTTTTCCTGTTTTTCCTAAAATCTTTGGGGAATTCAATTATATTTTAAAATGAACTTGTTACACAGAACTTTTCTATACTTGCACCACCTTGTCTTACCTAATGCACAAACTTGAGGACATACATATACCAAAATATGAAACATTTCAGAAACATTTTTGTTAACCTTTATCTCTTAAAAAAAAAAAATAGTACCAGCTTTGTTTAGTTTTCTTACATCTCTTATTTCACTCATCTGCTTCCCTTCTCCCAAAGGAGCTATAGAAACTCATTAAAGACTTGAGCTCATCTGTAATTCAGCAGGAGGTGGAAAGATTGTTAATTAGTTGACATTATCATTGAAATCAACAAGGTGCAGGACACTGCTACCTGCATCAAATCTTTTAAAACATACATTGCATGTTTCTTCAATTTTCCCCCCTTTTTCCCCAAATTTATATTAAATTCTTACAAAAGAAGCATAGTAAATCAACACGGCTGGCCTTAAGAAAAAACAAGCAGAACATCATGCTGTTGCATTTGATTGCAATATTTTAGAACAAATACATTAATATCATAGATAAGATTACACTACAAAGGATATTCTGGAAGTTTTCACATACAATTAAAAACAATTCTCCTTCACCCCTTTCAGTGTTTATATTCCTTGAATTACTCGTAGGAATTTCAGGAGGCATCTTTGAAGCATACATGCTTGAGTTCTTCACATTAGAAGCAATAAGCTCCATAAAACACTGAGCTGCTGAAGGACAGTGAGGACCCGACACTGCTAGCATGCTTTGAACACACTTACTTGGCTGTGCCAGCTACTCAGCATCAAGATAAAACTGGCTTAGAAAGAAGAAATCAAGTAGCTGCTATCATCAGATGCATAGCATCTCTGTATATGGTCAGAGTTGTTGCTTGATTTTTTTGCTTTGATTGGAAATGAAAGTCTAATGAGAAGAATAAGTTTCTCCCAACATCTCTCAGAATGCAGAGCTCTTACCCATGCAGAACTCATCCAAGCTCTCTTAGCTGGTTCTACACACTACACAAGACTAAGCCCCTGCTCTAAGCCCCTTCTCTGGGAATGGGCAAAGATTAATACAACAGAGCTGTATCAGAGAAGAGCACAACAGGACCCCTGCTTACAGCATGGACAAAAACGGCCAGTGACAAAAGCCAGCAGGAGTTACTGCCCACCCACATTAACACATTTGTGTTCCCTGCAAGCAGGTGTTTTCCCTGTGCCTTCAGTCCTGCTGCTGCACACACAGGAAGATTTTCAAGTGCATCCTATGGTTCCTCTAACAGCAGCGCTGCTTCTTGCCATGGTTGGCACTGCACTAGCCATTAACGGCTGCACCGTGGCATCAGTGCCTTGTTTTAACACAGCAGCTTCCTGAGGCCCAGCAGGAGCCTAACCCCACCAACACACAGCATCAGGCAGGTGCCTCTCTTCCCAAGAGTTTGCAAAGGCAAATGACTCTGGAGGGTGAGCACTTTATTTGGATTCTCACATTAAGGACATGTTGTTAGTCTACAAACACACAGCTAGCCTTCAGAGATGACAGGCTTCAGTGTGGCATGGGCTACACTCAACCCACACAACGATCAGAAAGATCATTGCTCTCAGTGGTAAACAAACAGCACTCCTGGGGTCATTTCTGAAACTTCTTACATAAAAAGGTAACACTAGAAAAACACTTTCAAAAAATTTCACACCCTGCCTGGGCTGTTGACCCTAGTGGTGCAGCACTGATCCCCACTGAGCTGGCTGGCACACCAGGTGCCAGTGGTACCACCGGTGCATCTCACAGTAGCACTGTAAGTTTTCCAGGCCTAGAACAATTTACCTGTCAAAGCACACACTGTGGTATCTGTGAGGTTAATGCTCTCTGTACTACAGACAGTAACATGGGGGGCTGTCAATAAAGATAAATACACTTTAACAAAAATAATGAAGGAACAAAAGAGACTAGTTCCATGTTTCATAAAATGCTTGCAGTTATACTCAGTTTTCTGTAGTATAGCAATGCTTATTTGGGCTACAGCTCCTATATCATTAAACTAAGGATATAATCAGATCAGCTAATAGAAAAGAGATCAGTAAATAAGTACAATTGACAAGATTGTTGCAAAGGGAAGAAAAACTTCTGAATAATACTGGGCAGTAGCCCACCCTGATTTCCCTCAGACGTTTACACATATCACAAAAATAAGGAAGTTTCTCACTTCCTAGTTATCAAGCCAAATCAATAGGCAACGGTTCCCACCCTAGTGAGTTCTGACAGTGCTGGTCCCGCACCCTTCACTAGGATAAGCTGCAGAACAGAATCCAGGGCAGCACCCAAGGAGCTGCAAGACGTGGAGAAGATACCTCTGGAGAGAAAACATGTTCAGCTGAGGGACATGTGAATTTTGCAGGTGAAATAAAGAATCAATTAGTTGCCTTTTTTATTCAGCAAACATAAGCTGAAGAAAGGCGGAAAGCACAGCGGAACAGCACACAGTTCTCACTCCTTTGATTTATTGAGGTGCTGATCTTCATTAATACAGAACTAATTACAGCAGAACTAACCTAGCTGAGTGATTAACTCCTAAGCAGGAAAGCTTGCTTTATCCAGCTGGGTTTCTTTTTTAACCAAAGCCACTTCTGTCAGCTTTCACAAAAGCTTCTGTTTCATACTAACCTCACCTACAATTTGGCAACTGATTGTAATGTTACAAAGGTCTGTTGTTGATTGTAAAACAAAGCAAAAGGCTTAAAACCAACAACAACAAACACGTCAGACTCCTCCAGGCTTATAGATTCCTATGGTTAAATTATTACTATCTATCATGAAACGTAACAGCAGAAAGGATACAAAACTGGTAAATCTATTTGTGAATGTTGTTCTGTTACAGTAGTTCACTTAAATTTACTAAAAATACTTGACACTATTTAAAGATATTTTGATCCAGTCACTTGTACAACATGGTTGTCAGGATATTAGAGACAAGTAATTCAATATCATGATTTTTCATTGCAGAAAACAAATCATTACAAAGCTTACAATACATAGAAACTCAACATATGATCAATACAAGCACAATATACAGGTAATTTTAGCCTCCATTGCTTAACTATGTCAAAAAACGTGGGATTATAAAGATATAAAAGTCATGCTAAACTAAAGACCTAAAATCTGAGACTGCATTAATGGTTATGAAGAGCCATTAGACTCAACATCCATCATATACACCCTAGAAGAGTGTTTTGGACAATATTGTTACATACATATTTTCTAAACCAAATTGGTTCACTTTTTTCTAGGCTGCTCTTCAATAGTCTTGACACAAGCACCCTGGAAGTGATACCCAGCACTCACCCAGCTTTCACTTGACCACCACAAGCAAGAGAAATGGGAGGATTTGAGGAAAGCTTCCTGCCCAACGCAGGAAGATGAATGCATAGGTAGCCTATGTAAATGAAATACACTGTGATACATTGAGGGGAGAAAGATGACACCTTTCTCTCTCCAAGTTTTCACTGAATCTTTGCTCAGATTGCACAAACATCTACAAGTAACCTACATTCATAGTAGTAATGTTCACAAAGTAACAACATTCATAGATGGCAGTTTTGACAGTTAAAAGCTGTGTTAAGAACTGGGCTGAGAGTGAATTAGAACAGTAGGGAACCATAGAAAGCATAATTCTTTAATCAAGGCAGGGTGTAATCACGGAACCATTCAGTTAACATCAATAAAATTATGATTTGCTGAAGCAACATGATTTGTGTCTACAGAGTATTTGGTCAATCAGTCCATTATGCAGGAGTCTAACAAGCTATAAAATGTCATATGGCATCACCTTCTAAGGGGAAGGTCTGCATGTATCAGTAAAGGCAAAAATTTCTGTCACGAGTAACTATGCATTTTTTATATCTTCCCTTTGTGCAGGCTTGACAGCTTCTTGGTGACTTTTTCCACTATCATGTGGGTTATGAGGGTTAAAATGTCTTCTTGATCCTTTCCACTTGGGTGCAGGTGCTGAGTGCTCAAGCAGGGGGAACAGAGAAGGGTGATAGGTATCAGCTCAGCAGTGCAAGGAAGTTTTCAGACCAACTTTGCAGTAGCCTTTACAATGTTGATTAGTATCCTGAAAGGATAATTTTTCCTTGAAGGATACTGAGAGAAGAAAGCTAAAGGAGTTGCCTTGTTTCTGAGAAGGGATAAGTTCATGGGCTAAGGGAGAACATATATGTATATTTTTCTCCTCATTTTAGCAAAGTGAAGAAGACGGTGGTGCCTAGGAGAAAGGTTTCCGAGTAGGAAGGATTTGACAGTGGCAAGGACACAGGCATGCATCAAGGGCAAATATTTCAAACAGGCCATTAACAAATCATCTTAAATAACTGTTCTCCAGTAGACATTGTCAAATAGAAATTGAATGGTAGCAAAACTACTCCAAAATATCTGCAGGGCTGCCAAAGGGACACAACAGCACAAAAACCCACAGGAGCAGAAGGCAGTGCAATGCAACAGGACAAGCATGAGGGCCAGAAAATGAGAAAATGCTCAGTTCAAAGGACTAACAAGGAAAGAGTGATTTGACAGTACAACAAGTACTTCAAAATAGCAAGGCTATTTTTCATGGCTTGACACAGCTATTTAGCAGATTCATTATATTAAAAAATAGGATAATAAAGCAACATTAAACAACATTGTTAAAATTAAACTCCTCAAGAACTCTAACTATGCAGTATATATGAAAGTATATCCGACACAATAGCAGCCATTTTGTTATGGCCTTGTCACCCACAGCACACTTGACAGTGTTTGTGCCACTCTGAAAACATCCAGCTGAGCCTCACTGTAAAATGCCTGAGTCAAAGGAAACCACCACACCTGGCTGTAAACCACACAGGAAAACTTGAGAAACTTTGCTCTGAGCAACCTCAGGTTAGAAGAACCACCTGAAAAGCACTTCCATCATTAGGGTAGTAGAGCCAGCTGCTCATTAAAAAAGCTAACCAGTTTCCTCATTCCTCTGTGGAGGAGGCAAGAAAAAATTCAGCAATACATTAAAAGACTAATTGCTCAGTTCCTTGTCTTGTCAATATTTCAGACTTTCCTCATTACAGCAGTGACTGAAGACATGTACTTCTTTCTTTCCCAAGACCCCATCACTTCATCACTGCAGCTATTGCAACACAGCCCCTGCATTCAGAGTGCCCTGGTCCTGTACACTGGCCTGGGGCTGCCTCAGCACTCTTGCCACCCCAGCTCCCTGAGCATTTTTCATGGGTACCTTCTCATTAATGCACAAGAACTAAATTATGCCAGTTTAGAACTGACACCATTATTGTGCCATTTATTTCTCACTTATGGCTGTACCAGTAACTCATGACATTTCCTCCCTATCCCTTAGCCAGGCAGTCTCACTGTGCAGATACCCAGTATAAGGGATACAATAACATTTTCAGTCCCTATTCTGCACATTTCAAGATTAGCACATTTGTCTAACCAGAACAGCACTGGATGAGCAGTTGGGGGCTTGCAAAGAAGAGTATGAGGTGTCAGGACAGCTGTAGTCATTGATCCACATCGCCAAGGGGGTTTAGCACTAATTCTTGTGCCTACACTTTTGCAAATACTTTTTTTTTTTTTTAAATAAATGTTAGGAGGTAACAGTTGTGTCTGGGTTAACACTATCTTACATTCTGG
The DNA here is from genome assembly GCF_059628265.1 of Tinamus guttatus. Classification (NCBI taxonomy): domain Eukaryota; kingdom Metazoa; phylum Chordata; class Aves; order Tinamiformes; family Tinamidae; genus Tinamus; species Tinamus guttatus. The sequence continues at coordinate 8,252,107 of NW_028288848.1, forward strand.
AGACAGACCTGACTCCATAGGAGCCACCTGGGTTGGCTTTGTTTGTGGCTGCATCTGCACACAGCCTATATTCATTTTTCAAGCTATTCACTATGTCTTGGTGATATGAACTATTTCATTTTGGGTTAAGAAGAAGACAGACTCTCATGATGACTAACCCAACTGCTCAGCTAACTAGGTCATTGATAGGATCAGATAGCAGAATATCATATTTGGATTTGAGCCATGAAGGTTTAGACCAATGTGGAGTTACATGTAGCTGTCAGGAAAAAAATTACAATCTCACAAGCTCAGAGGCTTCCGTGCAGGTGGGTTGCAAGAAGTTTTCAAACACTGACAATTCTTTTTTAATCAGAAGTATATATTTTACCAAATTATATGCTTTAGTCCAATTGCAGTTAAAAGACAAAGCAGAATTTTCCTTAGCTTGAGCTGTTATGCAGAAGGTCCCATTATGGGATTAGGTGTCCCACTATAATCACTATAAATTACTGGCAACCTTAACCTATGAATTCCAAAACCCTTATTTCCACATTTTGGGCAAAAGAAAACTAAGTTGGGTGCTGAGATTTCTACACTGAGCAGTTACCAAATGCATTCCTGGCTTAGGGGCAGCTCCTGGATTATTTCTGCTTCAGCAGATACAACTGTGTCCTGAATACATAGACAAAGCGCCTCATATTTCCATAGGGGGTTCATTTAAGTTCCGTAAGGGTCTAAATAAGTAAACAAGAGCTTAATAAGAGACTGTCAAGAGTGCTGCCATTCTGCTCTGCAACTGGTGCAGAAAACAAGTGCTTTGTATCTACATACTGGTGAGTATGCAGAGTGCATTTCTCCTATGAACATGTGGTTAATCATCCTGCCTGGTGGGGCAGATCGACTGCTTGAAGCTGCCAACATTTATGGTGCTTCTGGTTCTGCTTCATAGGAGACAGCAGCCCTGTAAAGCAGAGGATTCAGTTCAGTAACTTTTCCTGAGGGACCCTGAGAGGGCCAGAGCATGTTAATCTAGGCACATTGCGCTTTCGAGCCAAAGATTTATCACCACACTACTCAGGCAAGATCAGCATCCCCTAATTTCTTGCACGATGGCTGAACACATTCCAAGCTCTTCTAAGACAAGACAATTAAATTCCAGTCTGATTAAATTCCAGACTGATTACTAATATGAGCATTATTTACATTACAGCAATGTTGATATTCATATGTTTCATTGCTTTAAGGGATTTGCTCTAGATAAATTCTTCTGGAACTAATCTCACTTTTTAATTGAGGCTTATAATCCTATTAATTCTGTCCATAAAATGGAAAGAAGCAGGGAAAAGATTTATTTTAAGGCATATTTCACTGTTATATTTAAGAATTTCACCTAGAAAATGCTTGAAAAATAAACAAAAAGGAATAAAGAATTGTTCAATGATTCAGATGAATTGCTTAAACAAAAAGGGATAAATAGAAACGTAAGAAAAAATCCATGTCAAAAATAGCTCAGCTAAACTCCCACATTTTCAGGATCTGTATCTTTAGTGGGAAAAGAAAGAAATGGCAATTTCACAAAAGGTTCATTTGAAAAGGGTAGACACCTTTGGCTCAGAACTCATTTCCACAAAAGGTAAACTTGCCAGCAAGCAAAAGTAATCCTTTCCCAAAACCCTCAGTGTCTAAGGAGCCCAACTTCTACTTTCAAATGATGGGTAAGAGAAAAATCAATTTTGTGAAATCCCCACATCCCAAAAGCCCCCCAGGAAAGCTCACTCCAGAAGAACTGGGCTCCCAGAAGTTCCTCTTTGGCTTTGGAATTCCAATTTCGTGGTATAACAGATAAAATAATCCAAAGTAATTTTTCAAGGAAAATAGGAAAAAACACAGAATGTGTTGTTCAGTAAAGACGATTTTTTGTTGTTCCTTCCATTTTCAAGATATCAGAAAAACAAACACAATTTTGCTAAGCTCAGACATTTTAATGAACAGCACTTTTAAGGGAAAAAGTGCCCCTACAATTTTTCCGGACAAGATATTAAAATTTATTTGGATTCTTTAGGAGAAAACTTCTCAGAACATCCGGGATTCTGAAGTGCGTTAGGAACAAATCCACTTAAATACATTCTAGCAACTTCATTCAAGATGATTTAGCTTCCCATGAAAGGCTCATGAAGTGCAACAACTGTTTTTGACTCACTGGCCACTACATAAACTTATTTTAAGTTCATGGCTGTTTTCAGAGAGTTTGATATTTTACACTGATTTTTTTTTTTTTTTCAGAGAGTTACCATAGTCTTTTGCTTACCTAGGTGCAGTGAGAGACTATCACAGACCACAACAAAGTGAAGCTTTTCTACTTGCTGCTCCTATTTCCAATAGGGATAACTGGGGAATATTAAAAAGCCACAATTATAACTTCAGTAATTCCTGTTTAAGTTTTCTGAATAATATTTAAGAAGATTCTCAAGCAAGAGACAAAATGTAAAAATCTCTTTAGAAAGCATCTGGTACAGGGATGCCAATGCTAATCATTATGCAACCATTATTCTACCCATGTCTTCGACAAAAAATTTGCCAAAATAAACTAGCACTAAACTAGCATTTAAATCCTCTTGATACCCAGTGCCAGTTAGAAAGCAAACAAAAAACGCCCCTATACTGTATCTTGGCTTCAATCTGCAGTGGTTTCTATCCCCAGATCTCCAGACAAGCCAGTGAACTGACAGCTCCCTGGCAGCTGTGAATATCTCCTGCACAGAAGTGTGCTGCGGGCTAGATACCTATCTCGGCTACACTGATAACAAGAAAAGCTCTCTTAGTAAACAAGATCCTTTTTAAAACAAGTACGTATCTATCTAGGGCAAAAAGAAAGGAAACAGTAATTCTGTGTGTGTGAAGTTTCCATTTATGGAGTCAATGAATCAAGAATACAGTCAAAGAAAGAAATTATCAAGCTCCTTTTCCAAGTGACCCAAATTCACCATTCCAATTTTGAAAACTAATAGCTCTAGCTCAATAATTTTTCTTAATCTCAAAGCTATGAGACAACCTCATTTTGAGTCTAAAGATCTGAAAACATCTTGTAGTAAATCAATTTTCTTTGACAGAGTTAAAGATTAGCCATCCTCAAGAGCTGTGCATTAAACTCCTGCATTTGATGTCTCTACTTCCAAGCTGTGACAATTTGATGTTGTTAAGCACTCCCCCTCATGGTCCGCTACAGCACGGCATTATATAAGCCACTGCAAATTACCTGAAAAGTACATGATCCTTCATTGTTTTGTTTCGAAATTTATCATCATTATAAAATTTCAGTAACAAATACATAGAATATCTAGAAAAAATCCATTAACACTTGCCTGGTCAACTACTCCTGCTTTGTCTGGATTTTACTCCAGATTCTACCTATAGAAAGACATTGTTAACAGGAGATTTGTTATAGAAGTTAATTACTTGAAATGCATTGCTAATATCTGTAAGAAACAAATTTAGCATAGTGAAGTGAGATGTCATTAAAACAGTACTTAATAAATGTTCCTATAAAAGCAGCAAAACATGCCATATGTATATATGGTCAGCAACATTTTTATTCTGTTCCATAAAGGAATGAGCTTGCTGATGAGAATAACCTGTAATTATACAAGCACTGAATATGTAAGCCCATCTCAGTATCCTATTTCAAGAAACCTATTTTAAAATATTAATTTCAAAACATAGAGCATATTTTCAACTTCCTTGTACTGCACATATCTAGAATTTTGCTCTTTAGATCCTTCATAAAACAGCTGAACTTTAAAAGGCCTTCAACATAAAATGTCTTTCTACATTCAGAAATTCCTCTTTACCAAAAAATATTCAAGAGCAACGTGGTTTGGATATATTAGTCTAAAGTTCTCAGGCCTCTCAAGAAGACTCCAAAATTCAGCCAGTACCTCCAGAAAAAAGGCAAGCAATAAAATCTCCCAGGTTCCACAGCATCAAGCAAAGCACAGGAGAGATTACACACCCACTCTGGAAATAAATACCCATTCATTTGAATCAAGTTTTTACCCCCTTGAACTTTAACTGGGTAGTTCTGGAGTCATTTCAGTATAACAGCTTACTAAAGGTATCCTTTCTGAGAGTACTTTTATCTTTGCTTACTCAGTTTATAAAATGAGTGGGTTTATCCACAATGGATTTGCAGTTTGTCTAAATAAAATAGGCAGTTTAACAGTTATCTGCAGTGTGTTTTAAATGAGGAAAAAAAATGATTTAGAACAGTAAGATATCCAAAAATGTAAACAGCCCTACGATTAACATTACTTTGGGGAACTCTGCAAAAGCTCACTAAAATCTCCTCACCAGAAACTGAGTCTCAATACAGATTATTCCCACATGCAGTTTGAAAAAGAGAGCTTAATATTATTTTAATCTCTTCTGGGGGCACAAGGGAAAAATCTAAAGACACTCTGTACACATGGATTAAAGGATGCACAGGAATGAGTGCTTTGGGGTCTGCTCTGACATTTAGAGGGTCATCTCCGTTCAAGAAGTTGACTTGATTTTGCTTCCTCAATTTCTGAAAAAGGTCATGCTTGCAATTCAGGTTCTTTTATTAAGTAAAAATTCACAAATAGATCTTCTTAAAGAATGCTGTTTTATAGAGTAGAGATTTTTTCTCATGGGGTCTTTTCTCTTATTTCATCTTTCCAAACACCTTTCAATTCTTCTACTGGTACAAAACTATCAAGTATTAGTTGTACACATAACACTACATTTCAACTTTGTCCTTCCTAAGCTCCCTTATATTTAAGCACTCAACATTTGCAGGATGCACAGTCCTGGAATTCTTTCTCTATCCCCAGAAAACTCTATAATTGAAATTAATAGTAAAAGTGTATTCTTCTTGGTTATTGCTACAACTTAGGCTTTGCAGGCAGGGTGTTTGTGCTATATGATTTGTTTAATGCTCTGTGTGTATATATGTATGAGAACCCCAGTAAGGAAGGAAATTATCCAGTGAGCATGGGATTGTATTGCTTTCTGGCTGTAATCTCAACTATATAGTAGGCTTGTTTCCCATAGTTATAAAGAAAGCTCTTAAATATGTAAGAAAACAGGAGATCTACAAACTCTTGGAAAACTGTCAGAAAAAATCCAAGAACAGGACTAGCAGACACGTAACATTAATACCAGCCAGATATGATGGGGAAACACTGGACTGCACCTCTAGCACACACCAGTTCACTGTTAACTCTGACAAAGTCATTTCTGTGCTTCTAAAACTAAACCAAAGCCAGATGACTGCGATGGTGACAAGAGGAGATGAGGCCCCCATGGGGAAGGGGCAATTAAGTAGTAATTATTTTATAGTGACAATTAAAGTAAATCCACTGTCATCTGGCCCATTCCACTTTGCTGATACAGGTAGATGAGGGCTGCCACACACCCAGTCTGCTGGTCACATGCACAGGAGATGAAGTGCTTTGGTTACAAACCAGGGCACCATGCACCAGAAGGTGAGCATCACTAGAACATCCATTACCTGCTGCAGTCCAGCAGTAATTAAGAGGGATGAAATCAGAGAGAAATAGCAGGGTAGCAGAAAAGATAGGGCAAATGAAGCATGGGGTGTTATGCAGAACATATAGGTTGCAGAGGACGAAAGCTATTAGTGCTTCATCTGATTTGTAACTTACAACCTTGAAGGATTATCAAAGCCAAAACTTACTCTTCTGAAGGTCAGCATTAAGGTTTTTTTCAGCCTGACATTTATTGGGGAAAGTTTCCCCTGATATTAAAGTTCCTTTCTTTTTTTGAAGGATAAAGGAATGACAACAGGAAGGCTTTGCATAAACAACTCTCACTTTTTTCATGAAATACTTGAAATATGACAGTGTTGATTTATCAGGACTGCAGATAACATTATCCAAGTCTCATTCGCATCATACAACCACTCAATTTTTGGAAATGGGCACGGACTTCAAAGGTAGGGCTGCTTTAGAGACAACTTCAAAAACATGGAATAAGCACTTACAGATGCCAAAGTCTAAAGCTTTATGCTTTTTTTTTTTTTTTTTTTTTTATATATATGGTCTAGGTATTAGAGAAGTGAAACATTTACCACTTAACCAAACTGGAAATCTTCTATTTCCACTGCTGCTCTGTTTAATATTTTGCAAAGCCCAGTAATGCACCATTGCATGCAAGAAAAACAGGGAAAAGTCTCATCATACTGAATCATACTTGAGATACTTGGGATGCACCTGAATCATAAGTATAAAGAATGTTCATCATTCTATACCCTGTCTGATAAAGCAGCAGTGTGTTTAAATATATCAGGATTACCTAGTTACCTATACTGGACAGTGAAGGCCTTTTGAGGAAAAAAGTTTTGCTGTTAAAGAGGTTTGGACAGTTTCTTTCCCATGTTGCTTCTGTCAAAGCATATTCATCATTCAGCAGAGCTTTCTATGGAGGACAACAGGACAGCAGAGAAACGTGGTGTAACAGCATTACACCAGACAGACAGAGGGTGTCAGCAACGTCAAACTGGCAAATACATCACTTAACCACAGATCAAGGGAGAGAACATGAAGGTTGGAAATGTAATAATTATATAATTAATATATTACAGTATTATTTTAATAAGCACATGTGTTGCAAGTGTTTCATCCAAAAGCAGTTATTCACTGCAGTCATCTCCATCAGGTTGGAATATAAACATTGATATTGAGTCTAGTATGCCCCCTAAAAACGGCAACAATCTTTAGATATACTGTAATGGCACTGTTTGCCATGTAACACAAGCACATGCAGCAGACAGTTACATCTCATTTCCACTAATCCCAGCTGATATGCCAAAGGGCAGGTTTGTAGTATCTCAAGTCATCATTTATTTTCTACCTAATTATATTTGGAAGCCTCAGTAGTTTGGTACTACACAAATACTTTCTTGGAAAAAAAAACTAGCATGATTGGCCTGGCTAAGAGCAGAACAAACTGAAACAACTCTGCATTGTCACCAAACTGCAACAAGAGACACCAACACTGTAAGCAGCAATGGAGTAAGAATATTCACATTGAAGTTTTGAGATATGGTTTAGCAGCTGTGGTGGTGATGGGTTTATGGTTGGGCTTGATGATCTTGAAGGTCTTTTCCATCATAATGATTCTATTCTATGATTTGCTGGAATCTCTATGGGAATTGAACTGGAAGTCTTAAAGCTGTGGAGAAAGTATGGCAGGAAAAGTTCATAAGAAAAATGGAAAAAGGGGAGACAACCACTACTCCAAATTATGACTACTGTATTCAGCATGGGAAATTATGGGAAATTCCTCTCTAAATTTAGCACTAGGACCAATGTCAGTTATTGGTGCCTTTGTTAAGATCATTTTACCCGAGAGTTAGTTTCACTTAAGACCATTGTGATAGAGGTTGATCAATATTACCACTACATAATTGATAAACAAAAAGCAAGCTAATAAAGAGCAACTAAAAGGTTATAAAATGATTCAACTTAGTGAGTGACTCAGATGAGATGCATAAGTCATTGTCATTTTTCCTTGATAGTTCTTCAATTTTAAATTTATTGCATCACCAGAAACATAACATCTCTTGAAACAGCTTTGTCCAGATCTGCCCAAACATTGCAGCCAAAATCCAGGAAAACTGTAAATTAAGATCTCCATAAATAAGGGATCTTATTTCCTGCATTGACTGCCAAATAATCCTTGGTCATAAAAATTTCATCTATGACAACAGGTTAATGACACAAAACCTGTAATGTGTCTAAGTTCAGAAACCTTGTGGAATATTTTCTTAGACAGCTTTTCTCTATTACCTTTTTTTTTTTTTTTTTGCCTTTTGTACTCCTCTCCATCCCTTACTTCTATTAATCTCTCCAATTTCTCTGTTTCTGAATAAATTTGAAAAGGGACAGGGGTTTCAATCTTAGCAGTGAAAACTTGATTTTTCTAGTTTTCTTTTCTGTCAAAACCTGGTACATATTTTGGATCAATCTTGCTTATAACAGAATAATGCTCTTGTACAGTTATTTTGCTGCTTCATTCTGTGGGATCCTGAGCTTGCAAGGGGCAGAAGAGAAATGCATTTCTCTCTGATCATGTATGCTAAGGAAATACATCTTCAAAAAAGTAGTAACTCTGCTTTCCATAAAGTGTCTTAAATTTCTTGTTACCAGGGAATCAAACACTTCAGTTAATAAGTGTGATGTGACTGAAATTGTTCTGATTTAGGTCACTAACAACACAGGACTACCCAAGTTATACCAGCTCTGTGCCAAACAGCATAACTGATGGACATTACCAGGAATCTGGGGAAGTAGATGCAGCACAAAACCAAAACCTTTCTGGCTCCTATGCTAATTTCATGATGGCCTTGGATACCTACAGGATCAACCTTTTGCTGAGATCTTCCACCAAAATATATCATTCCATTATACATTAGTATGCTCACTGGGAGCTTAGATACTAATTTGATATTTTCCTGTTTAACTCAGTGTCATGCAAATAGTGAGAAATCTTCTACAAATATCAATACACAAAATCAATAGCACTTAACTCTGGATTCATTTTACCAGAAAAACCCATCAAAATAATTTAAAATTAGCATCATCAGCTGTAGCTTTTCAAGTTTAGACTGCCTTGGAACATTAAATCATACAGCAAGATGCAATAAAACAGTATTGTTCTTCTGTTTAAGTTGCTCACTATATCTTACCACATGTAAATGTTGCTAAATAGAAATCTGTTCTTTCTGTATTTTATCAGGATATTTGACTCAGGTGGATTTTAAGGAAGTTATATAAATTGTATAAAGCACAACTGCAAGCTACAAAGGCCAACATATAGTTGCAGAGGAATAGACAGCAGGTTCTGCCAAGATGTTACCAATACTAGGCATTTTTAAGTTTTTGTTGTTGATGTTCCTGATTTTTTGCTTGTTTCTTCCATTTAAGATTCTTTGATCTTAGTCTTTTTATATCTAAAGGCGAAAACATCTCTCTAAACTTAGTCCTAAAAAGTAAAATTTCAATTACACTCCTTAATTGGCTCCTTAATTGATTTATCTAAACCAAAGAATAATTTGTGTTTCATAAACAGAACCTAAACCTCTTGAATTCCATTTCTGGACCCCCATTCAGCTGTTACTGCAGAAAAATCCATAACGCAGCTACAATTCAAAACAACAACAAAACAGTAGCACATGTTACAGCACATGTTGCCATGTGCAAGCAGTCATTACAACTCCTAATTCTCAGTGGTTCTGTAAAGAACAGGAAGGTTTCAGTGACTGCCCCACACTGAGTCGCATTCTGAGATCGGTAAACTCTTGTGATGGTTTGACCTATTTGACATTGTTTAACTGCCAACAGTTTTTCTCACCAAGTTTTAGGCAAAACACTACTCTATAGAAAGTAGTGGTTTTGAGTAACTGCTTGTTGTGTATTTTATTTTATTAATAACATGAGCAAGAGCTTCCAAAAACAATCAAATGCTGAAAAAGGTAAAACAATTCAAAGATACATGTCCTCTGAACTTATTCAGGCTATAACACTTTTCCTTTTTAAAAAACTTTAAGAATTTTTTTCCCCACCCACCATGAATACCAAGCCTGTCAATCACACTAACAACAACAAAACACATATGGGAGAGTTTAAGGGGAGAGCGCAGACATGAGAAACTGCTCCTTTAACTTACTTGCAATCAACTGGAACACGCACGCCTGGGAAAAGAAAAACAAGGAGTGTATGGTAAGGTATTTTTGTTATTTCTGCATAAAATGGGCATAGAAAACATCCATGCCAATGGATTATATTTTGTATAGAGTAACACTCTGGAGAGTTAAGACTTTGCTCAAGTGCATTTTGCTAATGAGAGCTGTATTCCTGTGTTATAACCAATAAAGTTCCATGCAGCAGTTGCTTTCTCTTTTGCTTCTTTGTACAAAGCAGAGTTTGACTTGAAAGTTTTAAAGCAAGTTCAACACATTTAGTGGATATGTTCATGAAAATATATAGCCCTATTTTTGTGAGAAATGTTAACAGCATGATCTAAAAAGCAGTTTCTGGGCTCATTAGTGATTTCTATGAAATTGTAAATTGAAGACTTGCTTTATGAAACTCCAAGGAGCAGTAGCCTGTAAAAACATGTCTCTTATGGGGCTTGCACATTCCAGACCGTAGGAAATAATTTAATTCAAACATATACTATAGTGGTGTGTTAACCCTGCTTTATGTATGGGAGTTGCTTATGAGAATTCCTTTCTATTTAAAGGTCAAATTATCTGGTGTCAAAAATGTCCACATTAACTAAGCTTCCCCATGATATCTGGTGTTTCTCAAGGGGAAAGCAAGTAGGGCACAACATCAGACTTCTTTTTTTCCTAAGGGCTCCAGAAAAATTGAAATATCTTAATATATATTTGTATAGTTTGAGGGGCACCAAGGCTCAGAACTTCCCTTAAGCTATCCCATGCATTTCACAGGCCGCATGTCCCCCTAGCCAGGGGGTGTCCAAGGGCTCATATTTACTCAGACTGCTGTTAATTTCAGTACAGGATAAGCAGGACTATGTGGGTCCTAAGCAGAATTAGTAGCCAAGCCTGGTTACCCGCCCATGTGGAGACAGCTGAGCCCCAGGACCAGGGCCCAGTTTTATGGCAATCTGGCATTGAGATGCCCGATCTGGACTCATTTACACCTCTTTAGGAACTAAGCACAGCAGAAACAGCAGTGCTGCAGCTGAACTGCACTCGCACTTCACTCCTCACAGCACCCAGTACCTGGATCTTTCCCCTGAGCACCCAGTAAGCCTGACACCCACAGGCATCTCCCACACAGCCACTGCCAGGCTGCAGCACTAGCACAGGAGGAGCTGCTGCTCGTGGAAGCAAAGCACATCCCTTGCCCGATAGCCATGTGTCTGCACACACTGGAAGAGGCATTACCACCTGCCCTCATCCAGAGGAGGCACTCAAGGCCAAACTCTACAGAATTCAAAACTACTAATTCTTACTGCATGCACAGCCAGGCAATATGAAGTTCTTTTCACTTCTGAGAAGGCAAAGTTTAAATTGCAAAAGGCTTCTGAGTTAATTCAGCATTTCTGAAATTCCAGGGTTTGAGCTTTGCTGAGTTCAATGTCCTGGCAAGTCAAGGCATAGCAAAGAGTTAAGTGTATTTGATAGAAACAGTCTACAGCTGACTAACAGCAAAAATACATGCAGGAAAGTTTAAAGGATAACAGATGACACATTTTAACTTAGTTGGAATCCATTTTAATCTTTGAAAATGTGCCTAAAATCCTTTTTTGCTTTGGGAAATAAAACAGGAAGAGTATTTGGAAAGCAGAATACACATTTGTCAGGTTCAGCCTTTTCTGGAAGCTTTCCTATTTCCCCTGTCATGGTGACTCAGAACTGCTGAGCAAATTAATCTCCATTTGCTTCAGCAGCTGCATCTTGACAATTTTGTAGTCCATTGCATAAAGAACTGGCTCTCCAGCTTTCCCTGATTGCTCCACTTTAGAATATGCACCCTGACCCCTTCTCCGATTTAAGAGTTGCATATGCAGCTCGTCTTAAACTGGGAACATGCTTTGTGCTAGACGTGTGTAGGGACCAGGAGGAACAGGGCAGGGGATTCAGCTTGGAGATGGCTAGATGTAGACAAGGGTGGCAAGAGCAAAGCAGTGCTGCCCTGAGCCTTTTTGGTACCATATCTCACCTCCATCCAAGCCCCAGCAGCTGCCAAGCTGCTGTGTTCATTGCTCCTCCTGCTGCCAGGAGCATTTCCCAGCTGCACATTGACCTCCCTCCACAGACCCACATCCAACCCAGGAAATTCTCCAATTCAAAGTGGTGGAAAATTGGAAGAGCATAGGGATATCCTTAATGCTTGCTCTGTTTCTATATCATTTCCTAGGTATTGCATTTCTGGCCACAGTCAAGATAAGATACTGGACTACACAAACTTCTGCTCTGACCCAGTACATGTATTTTATGTTAGACTTACCCTTTTTTAAGAGGTAATACAGCATTGGAAATAATTTGTTCTTTAAAAGTACTAAGAGCCTGGGGGAGGAAAGGCAAGGGAGTTAAAGGAAAACAAAACTTCTTTAGAGCACACATTGCCTTTGAGCAATGAACTTTGAGTACAGTGCCTAGACTCAGCATGAAGTCTGCATTAACAGGACTGCAAGGAAGCACCACACCTGTAACTAAGCTGCATTTTCCCTGTATAAACCCCATAGCACAGTATGTCAAAACCCAGGGCCAAGTTAAACATGGTCTGAAGGAGGATCCAAGCTCCTGCCCAAAGGAGCTCAAGGCAGGCAAGCTAGGGCTACCTGCCACTAGCAGTTTGGAAAATAGTTACACCATAGATGCACCTATAAATAAATCAAATGTTGGTGACCTGAAAATATTTTATACACTCATTTTCAGTAGAACCCTCTAGCCAGCTCCACTAATGATGGATGTTTGCACCTATTAATATAAAATACCACTTCCAGACCTCTTAGACTCAGGAGGGCCACTCACACAAGAGCATTGGTACTTCGTAAGTCACTGTGAGAAGGCGGGCACTTTAACTGCGCAAACAGGAAAAAAGTTGCAAAAAGGACTTCCTCTTAGGATTTCTACAGCAGCTCAGTAAAGACCAGTGAAGCAACAGCTCAGCATTGCTCAGACCAAGCATTTCTCCCTGGAGAGCAACATGGCCACAAAGCTGCCGTCTCAAGAGGAATGCGAGAGCTGGACACCCTTTCAAGTTGCAGATCTCCTAAGACAGGTATTGCAAATATATGTAACATGCAAGACAGCTCATCTATATTTAGCTAGCAAAATTCTTGCTAGATTTGTCTTTGTAAAAACTGTAAAGATGTCTTATCCTAATCACAGCACTGACGTTAATCTGGACCAAAGATGGATTAGTCAGCAATTGCCACCCTAAAACCTCATTTGTATTAATATTCCGTGAGTTTCTTGGTGTTCTTCCACTTTTCATAGAAATTTAATTTTGCTAGCAAAGACCTCCTATGTGACAAATCATTAAAATGTTTTTTCAGGGATATTTCTCAAAATAGAAGATAGTTCATGCCACAATTTTTCTGAGAAGAAATAATCATTTCATTAGAAGTGGGTGTCTTTATTTGAGCATCACTGAAATTGACAGTTTGTCAATAACAATCTGCTTTTTGTCTTTTCACCTCCATGCATGCATACCCACAGGAGTTTCTAGATGGAGTCTTAAGCTCAAGATACCTGTGGGTTGTCTTTTAGTTGTTTCTTTATCTCCTTGCACCTTTACTATCTATTGCAATACCGGCTGTGCAAAGCATATGCTGATAACCTGACCTACTACACAATAGTCCAGTCTTCTGTCATCCCTTTGCTACCTGAATAGTTTCCTCCCAGATACAATTATTTTATATCAGATTTTTCCCTTGTAACCTACTGAGTCAGGTTCTACTGCAACTTATCTGTATGATAGATAATAGATTCCTACAAGATACAGATATGTGTAACCTAATAAGATATTTAAGATAACTCCTTTCATATTTAGAATCTTAGAATCCTTAAGGTTGGAAGGGACCTTATTTATATAGAATCTCATTTACATTTTTTAATGAAAGTCTCTGTATAATTTTACATCTAGGATTGACATACACACATTTCACTTTAACTGTGGTGCACAGTTTTTGAATGCTCATTTTATACCAAACAGGAGAATTTAATCTATTATCAGGTTCTCATCCTTTTTAATTGGAAGAACACAATCTGAGGATAAGTGTGCTATGAAGTATTTCTACAATAGTTTCATTGATTACTTATGTAGCTCAGAATTTAAGATGTTCCTGCATTATTCATCCACTTTTGCACTGCATATGAATACTCTACACATGCACATAATTTTAAAAATCAGCTTTGCAATGCAGGTGGATCACTGGTGATCACTGGTCAGTCATCAGGGTGAAAAAGCTAACATGTACCATAGAGTTAATATATACCTTAATCATAAGGCAACAGCCATGCTGTGAACTCTTTATTACCATGGAAAGCTACTCAGAGGATTAATTAGCTCAAGGCTTTTCATCTTGAAAGAAATCAAATTAAGATATAATTTAAGTACCCTGTAATTCTACACCAAAATATAAAACAGAAAATTAACAACAGTTTTTCAGCAACTCAGAAGCTTCTGTGGAAGTTTCAGTAGGCTAGTGGTTGACTACTAAGTTTGTGGTTCATAAGAAAAGTGCTATAACCTTATTCTTCCCCACACACCAAGCTATTAATGCTTGCACCCACACTCATCATTGCTTACAGAAGCAAAGGGATGTGTTGACTACAGTACAACCAACATCATGTGTGCGGCCGCTCTGTCCAGCTCACCTCTGGGCAGCCTGAGCAGCTCCCACCAGCAGCAACCCACAGGGTCCAGCCTCCAGCCCTGCAATCCATGCAAGCATCACAGCCCAAAGATGGGCTACACATGCACAAACCATAAACAACATTAGGGTTGCAGAATGAAGGACTCAGGTGTTAAAATACCAGGTTTACTTCTAGGTTTTACCGTCTGTTATACACACATACATAGCATATGTATGCAATAGAACATTTATTACAAGCATCTGTATCATAAAAGCCTCCCTTTTTCCACAGAGAGCCTTGTATGTTGGTGCCCTACAATTTCTGTATTGGCCCACAGTAAGGTGCGCAAGGCCGGGACTTGCTAGGAGAAGGAGGATAAACTCCTGGAACGAGAGTTGCTGTGAGTCAATTCCCACCTGGACATACCAGATGCTGCCACTGCCCCAGCCCAGCACCCTCTCCTGGGGCCCTGCAAGTCGCCTGTACAAACCCTGCCAGGGCCTGATGCAAAATCCCAGGCTCTCATTTGCAGAAGTGATCAAAACTGAACTGCAGTGAGAGTCAGTGGGAGCTCTGTCCAGAGGATACTGATACCACCATCCTGACTGTGACAGGCATATATACACAGCCCTGTATATGTGTATTTAATGACCTTCCAGAGCACAGTAGCTCACATCTGAACTAATGAAGCAAATTTATATGATCCAATCTTATAGTTCACTTTAATGGAGCTGAAACAGATGGACTGAATACTTGAATTATCATGAATATTAAGATACAGCTCTTAGTTTGAGTTTTAATGAAGATAATTCTAGATTTTTTCTGCTTTGTGGGTAACATTGCAATTTTTCTGAAAAAGGCTAAAATACAAAGCAGCAATGAGACTTATAGGACTTCTTCAGCCTGGTCTTTTTAAAAAAAAATCAGAAGAAATCCAGTGTATCCACTTTTCTCTGGTTACTATTTAGTTTCTGTCATAAGAAGATACTACCACTAGACATTCTTATTTTATGTTGTAATCAATGCCAGTTTGCTTAGGAAAGAACATGTCACTGAAGCGATCTTGCTCGAGGGTGAATTGCTTTTAGCAATGCTCATCCCTGTGAGAGCTGAAGGCCTATCCTGCCCTCTCACACCAACAACCCCTCTAGCCCAAATATCTGCTCCTAAAACCAAGCAGCAGCCAACAGAACTACTGAACAGGCCCTTATACACCAGGGTTTGTTTTAATCCAGTCTCAGCTTCCTCCCAACAGCCATGTAGCCTTTCCTAGCCAGATGGCACAACTGCCAATAGACCTGTTTCATAAGCCCCCTTTTCAAGCTGTTTATAATTGTCCACTTGATTGAATGAGAATTAAATCTCCATGATTTGTTTGTTGTGCTCACTGCTCATTTTCCATTTGCTGCTTCATAATTTCACCTCTTCAACTCCATGAATGGAGTAATCAGCCTTTACCCCCTGTAATCTCTTCTAAAGAAATTAGTAGCATCCTCTCTTATGCTACCACCTATTTCTGAGCACTCCTATTTCTCCATCTGTTATTTTTTCCCAGCAACCCAAGAGAAGTGGAATATATAGATTACTGAAACCTTAAGTATTTCCATATGAAAAAATTACTAACTTGGAAAGCAAAGTCAAGCTACATACTATTTTACTAATTCTTTTTTTCTCCCCTCCTCACCTCAGCTTGGAATGTCTGAATCTGCTGCGGTTATAGAAAGACTGGGCATGAATGGATTCCAATTCCTGGTAAGCAAACCTTTCCCAAGACAGAGCAATTTATCACTTGCATGAAATAGGAACGAGAGGCTCATATTTCATACAGCAGCAGAGAATAGCCTCACATTATCCTTCCTTATCAACATCAGACAATTGCTGATTTCATGTGCACCAATACATGCGTGACTCGAGCAGCTCCCTGTTCCCAAGTCCTGGGCAACCCTCCTCCCCATGGAGAGGGCACACTGGTAGCTTGATCCTATGCTAGTGCACAGCAGTGGGCAGGAGCATCTCTTAAGAGACTGGAGTTGTAGTTTTTTTTAAAAATATAGTTGTATAGCCATTCTTCATGCAAAAACTTTTCTATAACATTTACATGACAGAAAACACTAATATAGAATCCTACATGAATTTTACACCAAGTTTACAGGCACCACAAACAGTATCTTTCCACAGAAGTCAGAAGTATTTTTGCATAAGGATGTGGTTAAGTTGACTTCAACTTAACAGTAGAAAGGAATAGAACAACTCTCAATACTGGGGCCCTTTCTTTTACCCCTACTTCCAGGGGTAGGGAACCTCTAAGACCCATTTTACACACAAAATGGTTGCAATGTATTCATGCCCTGCAGAGAAGCTGTTTGCTTGTCACTTTTTTACTCCAAGGTGCTTGCTGGGAGCAGGAGGCTGGGGACGTAACCATATTAACTTGTTATGTTCAAAGGCCCTCATTCTGCAAACTGATTAATTAGACCAGAGTTACATGCAGGTTTACTTTGTCTAACACTGCATAGCCTGTTTAAAAACTGGGATTTACTAATTGTTCATGCTGCCTCAGGGCTAAAGCTTTCAGATACAGGCATGTCCACACATCATAAATTGCTAAAGATACTGCAATCACAGCCTCTTTAATGCTGAGTGAGAGAGGGAGAAGCTAAGGGTGCTAACGTTGACTCCTTGCACCAGCTACAAGTAGCACTGTACCACAGAAACAGACATGAAAAATTCAGACAGTGGTAAGCTAATAAAAATAAAAAAGGCAGAGGAAACATGGGTGACCTTTGTAAGATGCACTATGACAGGAGATATTTAAAAACAGTGTGCTTAATGAAAGCATTTGATAGTCTTCTCTCCAAACTATGTATTCTTTAACATTTAACAATTACTTTGCACTGCAGAAAACATGGCAACACATGTGGCACTGAGAAACATCAATTTTTGATATTATTGTACAAAGAGAAATCTCACATGGGTAATAAAGAATTACAGTTTTCATATATTCTTTAATGAAATTGCTCAACACCACTATCAGCATGCTAGACCTGCTAGCTGTGCTAGAAACAGAATTATGACAATACTAAAAAAGAATTACTCAAGAATGATTCGTCCTCTATGATCAGGATGTTGTTGGTATCACCAACAGCAGCATTCAAGTAACCACAAGATACTGTTCTCTGTATAAGCCAACATACAAGCTAACTTTTAACTAATTCAGGCACTAGCCCACCTTTCTACTCCTATTTCCCAGCCAAGTATACAACAGCACTGCCATTCCCCAACAGTAAAGGATCTACTTGTTTGTATGCAAGTGTCTAAATCTGAGATTCCTAAATTCTCAAATTATCATCTTTGTACCTATTATCACCTTTAACAGGACCTTAGGCTTTATACCTCAACCTTAGCATTCAGTAATAATGACATTAGAGTCTTCTCTGCACATTGAGATGAGGGCACAGATAGATGAGTATCTTGTGTGATATAAGAACCATGTGCCCACCCAGTGCTATATTGATATTTAGTACTTAGTTGCAAGCATGTTTGTTATGAGCTCTGCTTGGATCTCTGCAGAGAGGATTCCCTGCTAATTGGTCAGAGAGGACAACTACCTGCAGTGTCTTCCAGGCGACTTTAGCGATCTTCTCCCCACAGTGCAGAGAAACAACTTTCCTTGCCTGCAGATGGCTTGAGAAAAGCATCTGCAATAGCACCCTGCAAAGGAGGATGATTTATTAGAGTTCATGCAAAGGCTTAGGAGAGGTTGAGGGGAAGAACACAAGAGCTTGATGACAAGAGCTTCCCACTTACCAGTAGCCCTATACAATCCTCACAGGCCTTGTCAGGTCCCTTGTTCTCATCACTAAACTCCTTTGCTCTGCTTCAATCCTTTTGCTTCCCTGTTGTAGCACTGATATCTTCAGCATCTTTTACACAGGCTTTCTGCAGTGGTGGGATGTGCCAAGACTGGACAGCATTGTGGTGGGGCTCATACTGCATTGACCTCAGGGGGCCTTGCTGAATGTTTCCAAAAAGCAGTCTCGTGTGTGAGACTTATCACAGCACATAACCACTAACACAACAGCTGTGCCATCATTTCCTGTGTGGCTACAGGGAGCACAATCCTTTTCTCCAGGAAAAGGAAGCATGTCTTGAACTTCTGAAAGGCACAATAAATAGTTATCCTAAAGCTTATCACATAACTGAGCTCTCTGGAGAAGATTGCCTGGGCAACATGCACTCCCTAGTAAAATGTAATTTGCATTTGATAACATATCCATCTGGCATTAATACTAAGGTCTTTTTGAAGTTTAAAGTTTTCAGTCAAGACACGCATGGAGTATAATGCCATATAATGTTATAAGATGGACAGCACTTTCAATCAACTTTGATTTGAGAATGGGAATTCAGTAATCAGCATTTAGATGGCTCTTTCTTTGAGGATTTCTTGTCTGTGCTTAAAAGAAACACTTTTACAACAATATTACATTGTTTTATAAACATACTGAATTTCAGACTGATGTTTTCCCTATAAAAGATTACATGCATTTTACATGAACTTCTAAATAATTGTTCCTTTTTACTTCCAAAGGAGCTAAAGCTGCAAAAGGATGGTGCATTACATCTAAAGCATACCATGCAGCTTCTTTTTCCTTTTCTATCAATAGTACTCTACTTGTGACAGTTATTCAATATGCAGGTCACATTTGAATGATGCTAATCTGGTCCTAATGTGCAAATCAGCATTTAGCCACAGCTGCACTGCACAGAGCATATTATATTCTCTAGAGATTTGAGGCCAGAATTTGCTGTGCTGTCTCCACTTTTCTGTTCTGAGTTGCTTGTTTTAAGTTACTTTTATATTTCTGTGACACTGAAAAGAAAAATCTGAATTTTGATCCAAATTTGAGAACTGAAAGACAGTAGACTTATTGGATATGTACATGAAAAAATATTAAGAGAAGTCTGAACACAGCAAGAAATACCAAATACATAAAGGCTGTTGAGAATCAGTGTCCAATGATTTCCCTAGTATTTCAAAAGGTGTTTTGAATGTCATAGCTAGAACATGGGGATCACCAGGCCCAATTTCTTTACCAGCATATTAGCTATGTGGGGTTTCAGAGAGAATAACCTTTAGAGGACCAAAATGGGTCTCCCTGTAGGAGATTTGTGCCCTGCTGCCAGTGCCAAACACTTCTAGAGCTTCCCAGGGTGAGCTCATGGAGGCTGTACTGACATCCATCTACACACACATTAACCCTAAAAGAGGCAAATATTACCTCACTTGGAGGCTTTCTCTTCCCTGCAGGGAAGCTGCAGCAAGCAAAGGGGGCAAGAAGAATGATACCTCCTCCCCCTTCTACTGGCCTAAGCAATTGAAAACCAGACCTGCAGCTCCTCTGCAGACACCTGAATGCCAGAACCCCACAAGTCCTAAACCACTTCAGCCTGCCTAAACAAGTCTCAGCACAGATGGCATCCCCTCCCTGTGGCACAGTATCCAAGGAATATTTTGGTAGCAGTGGGAAGGGATAGGCAGAAATACAGCCTAAGGTAGCTTTGGGCAGCTTCAATATCTCAAAAGATGGCATAAAACTTGCATAAAGTACTGGTCAACTAAGTCTGATATCCACCCCAGCCCTCTTAGCACTGGAAATAAAGTGTGGATCTTAAGTTTCCTGAGGAAAGCAATGCTGTGTACAGTCCCACCGAAGATCTAAGCAACACAAAGCCTGCTGGAAACTTGCCAGCTTTAGTCACAACCCAATGCCCTGGGAGAGGGTCAAGAAACTCACTGGGTTTTCCACAGGCACCAAGCCTGCTGGAGATCGCTGCCAAGGCTGAGACCCTTCACTGGGGGACCCAGGATGCAGCACAGGACAGAGCTTGAATCTAAGCGAGTTCTAGAGAAACATAAGTTTTCACAGGATTTTCAGTGTTTACACTACTACTGGTGAGCCAATTGCTCAGGCTGACTTGCAACAGCTAAACACTGCAATTCCAACACCAGTGTTTGACTGCATTCTGATTACTTCAGAAAGCCACAAAAATGCTTTTTCCAATCACAGTTTTGATGTATTCAAGTGTTTGGTACAAATAAAAGTGATCTCAGCACCTGCATTGCTGTCCTTAGCCAAGCATGCAAGGTCCAAGGCAAAAAGCAACTGTTCATACAGAAGTAACCATTGTGAAATACATATTTCCAGCTGCAAAACATGAGGCCATCTGAGTGCATTAAGTTCATTGCCTTTTTGCAGTTTGTTTCTCCAGCGCTTTTCCCCATCCATACGTCACCACCACCTCACACATCAACCCTCCCCTTCCCCAGGAGGCTTGGCCTGCGCCAAGCCCTTCTCTCCCCTGTGCTCTCAGGCTCTCCAACCATCTAGAGCTTTACTTCTGCTTTGTGGTAGGCCCGATTCCCCTTCCCTTTTCTTCAACAGCTCCTATAGAGCAGGGAGCTCCTGGTGACCTTGCTCTGAATTGTGGCCCTTGGCTTTCCTTCCTTTCTGTCCTTCTTAGCTATAGATGACCTCCCATTAGAAACAGCCAAAGCTGGTTCATAAAGACTGTTTTTAGAAATGGCCCCATTTCCTGGAATTTCTGCATCCCTGGGGCTCACATTTGAATGAAAAAGCCCAGAATTTGGTAGGACCTACGACCCCAAAACAAGCTTGAACTCAGGCTGCTTTCTACGTCATTTTGAACATCACAATCCAGTATGCAAGGAGAGGGATATATCTGCTTCTAGCTAAACAGGAAGCCAAAAGCAGAATCATGGTCATTTCAAGAGGGAGACAGTAAGAAAAATCCCCTAGAAAGTGTTACTAAACATGAAGCAATCAGAAAAAGAGTAAGATCTTAAAACCAGGGCTTAAAGGGAGACATTTTACAGCTGAGTAAATCTGCCACTATCAGTCAACTTCAGTTAAATGGTTAGGTATAAGGGCAATACATATTTATGTACTTTCAGAAAACATAAGGCATCTGTTAAGCAAAAGTAAGAACTACCTATATTTAAAAGGATGAATATGAAGATAGGTTACTGACTGTAGATATGATTTCTAAGGATGCATGGTGCCATGCACTTCATCTCAGCCATATAATACAATTTTAGCCATCACTTGATTGTATTAGTCTAATATCATATTAGTTTACTAAGTATGTTAAGCTAATATTAGTAAAGAAAACACTCGTTTTCAGACTCAGGTGCAGAGCCTACAAGCACCATTATCCACATTAGTTTAGAAACAATTCCTATGCAGTCATTTTGAATCATTTTCCTATTAAGTATTTTCAAGCATCTCAGGAGTAATTTAGTATAACTGTCTAATGCCATGATCTAGAAATGCAATCCTGCTATAAAAAAATTGAGTCAATACAGAAGTACTCATTGCAGGACTAGGTCCTTAATTTTTAGGCAGACAGAAGCACATTTCTATTCACATTCCAAATACTGCTGCCAGAAGTGATTTGAACATAAATTTGTTTATTTTATGTGGTAGCGGAAAGTGTGCTTGACTGCTTTCCAGCCCTTAAAACTGTCACAAAAACAATCAAATTATAAATGTCAAACTATTCATAATTATATTAAATATAGATTAAAGGAATCTTTTGATGCAAAGTCCTTTGTTTTTAGAGTTTACTGATAAATTTAAATGTTATAGGAAAAAAACCTTCAAGTTTTGTGGACCTTACAGATTCAAAGAATATAAAAAGGAATATAAGAAGCTGTAGAAATTAATCCATTCTGTCATAGTTTCCAACCTTGGCTTTGCAAGCTCAGAGCTGATAAAAACAAAAGTCCACACAGTCTCAGGATTTCCAGCTTTCAACTTCCTTTTCTTTATACTTCATTCAGACATGCCAGTTAGACAAATGTACCCCCCTCAGAGATCATTTTAGGGAAAAAAGTTCATCTTTAGCAACAAGGAAAGCTGAAGAATTTTATTTTGGTGCTTTCATACACCTTCCTGAAAGGAATCAAACTTTTACAGTACAGACAAGTTAGAACTTCATCATACTAATGCCTGATGTCACTTAATCTAACCAGAAGCTGTAATCATTCTGCCATTGTCAAATACCAGCTGCTAAGCATTTCAGAAATTTCCTCATAGAAACCCTGAAATGTTACAATTCAGTCCTATTTTCCTTTAGCTGCTTCCAACACAGGGCTATAAATTCCTAATTGTCTCCCCTTGTGCTCAGAGGCAGGTGAATGTGGGAAGCTGATACTACAGCAACAAATTCCTTTTCATAATTTCTCTGTACAGGACTGATCTTTCATTAAAGAGTCAGAAAAACATCACTAGGCAATAACCATGTAAGGAGCATAAGGATTATTTAATAAATTAAGTTTAAATTTCAGTGAACAAGTTATGCAAAATCAGCAACACATCAAGCAGAGCAGACAGCAGATTTCCTTTTCTCCCAGTACTTTGTATGTGCATGAATGGACCAAATGCATCATTATACATTGATCCTTCTGCATCTTTAGCACAGCACATCTAAACTCAACAACTAAACCATGCTTAAGGTTGCCCAAGTCTCCCTCTAGAGAAAGTAACCGGAAAGCACGAGCCAACTTGGCTTGCTATAGGACACTTTAAGGGAGTGATACTTTATGCTTGTCTACTAATGAAGAAGCAGCTGATTGTTCAATCAAGAGTGCTTTGCAAAGCAGTTGACTTATATTTTTACAGAAAAATGAGGAAAAAGCAAACAGGAGGAAGTACTTCTTAACTTACATCCCCATCTGTATATATTGCTTTCTGTCAACCTAAAGTGACTGGAAGAGAATCAAAAACAGCAGCCACCTTTTCTCCTACTCACACTGCACATCCCCAACAGTTAGGTACACAAGCTGTTTAATCAACAGCAAAACATGCTGCTTCTGTGAAAGGGTATATTGCAGAAGTAATTGCAGGAACTAGAGAACTGAAGGAAAGGCTGAAAATCAGTTGCTAAACAGGTATCTACATAGAAAAAAGAACCCATTTGATTTTTATTCTCACAAATTTTCATACCAACATGGAAAAGTAATTGTATTCATTTAGGGATCTAATTTCTTTCTCAGGTTTTATTAGAAATTCTGGTATATTAGAAAGTCTAATTAACTCTCTCAGTATCAATTTATGAAAAGTGGAGCATTTCCCCAAGTAGCACTTTAAGATGAAAAATACTGGAAGTCTAGTAACTGTGCAGAAGAACAGCAAGGACATCCAGCTATGCACAGAGTCACCACTTCCCAGGCTAGATGAAGCTCATAACTCTGCGGCTCCTTGGCGTCATGAAGAGGAAGCCAAGTCAAGCAACATGGTTCAAGTACAGAGTGCTCCGTCTAATCAAACACTTAGTGACCCAAGGATAATGTAGTCACTGTGATTTAATTGCCTCATTGAAAGGGAAACTCTTTGTCTGGAAGATATTTTTTAAGGTTTCTGGTGAAATACTGTAGCAAAGGTTAAAGCCAACAGAATACTATTGATTCATGTGAAGAATGTATGAACAAGATTAAACCACTGTAGTAAAGAGATTATTTTCCTCAGACAGGGACAGCTTGCAGGGCTCTGCCTTGCTGGGGAAGATGCATGCAATTCCACTGAAAGCTAGAAATCATGAAAATCAGATGGTGCAGCAGTGTGGGATGGCTCACTGGCAAAAGAGCAAGGGGACTGAAGTTACAAGTTATTTCCACTAGGTCTAGAAAAAGAGAGTTTCATGATTTTGGGGGATAAACACAAAATTAAATTGAATATTGTAGCTGAGGGAACCTTGAAAGGCCACTAATGCTTATGGTATCTAGTGCTTATGCTCCTAGCACTAGCATAACCAGTAGGAGATTAAAAATTTCTAAAATGCATTTCCTGTTGCCTGCCTGTTCAGTCAGCATGGGACTAACTGAAGGCCAAGCTGCAGAAGTCAGAGATAGCCATAAAGAATTACTTTAAGAGCACCACATGCATCAGCTTAACTTTCCCCACAAGAGACATAGTACATTTTTGCTAGAACACCTTCCAAAGGGACCTAGATACTGTCTGCTCCTACAAAACTGCTAAATGCAAAGTGACATAAACTAAGACCTACAGGGCAATTCCCAGGACAACAGTCACACAGTAGTTACATGAGGATGATTATGCCAATACTGCTCTGCCACTGAGTTCCTCACACAGACACTTGCAGTTGACGAGCTGGATGTAAGCACAGGAACCCAAGCACATTTTGCTAATGCTGACTGGGCTTTTACAGCTATGTTGACAGATTTAACATTGCTAAACTGAAAACTTGCAAAGCAAAATTACAAGAAAGCTACAGAAAAGTCTTACAAAGGCAGAAAAAGACCAGGTTTGCAAGTGCCAGGGGTTTCCCTTAGCAGGGGAAAGCCAGATAGTACCTCATCTGCTCTGAGTAAGCATAGGGCCAGAAAAGAGACACACAGAAAACAGGAACTTTGGAGAGATTGCTACAAGTTTAGTGACCACTTAGTTTCAGTATCATTTTCTTCAATTAAAACAATCAGCAGGAGTTGGCTTGAACAGCCTGTTAATTATCAACATGCTGCAGCACAAGCCTGCAGCCATTTCTCAAACAACTCAGGCAAGTTGATTAAAATATTTATCACTCCATAGCTAAAAATTCATGGCGTTTGCCCACATTAAAATATATACAAAAACAAATGGGGAGATCTTGCATTGGCAAGTGTTCCCAGTGCCAATTCCATGCGTAAACAGACATCAATATTAGAGGATCTGCTTGGAGTTCTGGATGCATTGCTAGAAAACTACATTATGCACTGAAACCCAGAGAGATATGCTGGTAGGACATTAGAATTCCCAAAGTACCCACTAAGCCAGACCTTAGAAAACAAGATTTGAATCATTTTATGCATTTCAGGACCCTGGAATACTGAAAGATAAAAATCTACACAAAATTCCCATTATTGCAGCAAATGCAGAAACATATCTTACACTGATAGAGTACCTTGGTTTCCTCTAGGTAATACTGCCTGCAGTGTTCAAGTTTAACTTAGAAAAAACTCAAAATTCCCACTGGAGGTATTCTAAATTGTTAATAGAATCCATGAGACCTGCTGCAGAAAGCTTTTATTTAGTTACCATGTTTTTCTTTCTATTTCCACCACAGTTTCTATGCAGTTGTGTTTTTGGCCTACCAGTTTAACTGTTTTACCCCATAATATCTGAAGGCAACCTACCTTTCTTTAAAGGATGTCATTGCCTGTACCCATTGCAGCATGGGTGCAGGGTGGCTTTGAAATTTGATGGCCATTAGAAACACCCAGGGCCTGGCAGTTGTCCTGGGTTGACTTGTCATGGTATGGGCCGGAACACAGAACAAAAATTCAATTTTCCATTTAACTTTCCTGTATACCAAGAAAATACTTGATTAGCATAAACATCCAGTATTAACCACATGAATGTATAAAAATTACAGTAAATAACTACACAGATGGCACAGATTAGTTGCTAAAGAAGTTTATACTAGGTTATGAACCTCAATTTGATATTTACAGCTGATAGCCTACTTTACTCATTCATGCACATGAAATATGTTGGCATCAGCACCATTTTCAGTGACTTATCCTGAATCTCTAGTTCTCTGTGAAGGAGGAAGTATAATGTGCAAATGAACTGTGGCTATACAGACTGCTCAGCTCCTGCAGAATAAGCAGCAGAACAGTCTATGCATGGCTGCATCTCCTCGATGAATGGAGACTCTTGATTGTTCTTCCAAAGGCAAAATATATATAAAAAAAGATCTTACTCCCTGCAATAGTTTTAGTGCAGCTGGCATGTGGGAGCTGCAGTGTATCTGTGCAAACAGAGCACTGAATTTTAAGAAGGCAATAAGAAAAAAGGCACATTACAAAGTCTGCAGGCAAAAGGGTATTGCATGCAAAACCTTGCGTTGTGCTCAGCCTTGACAAGGCAATTCTTAACCAAGAAGTGCTCTACCAAACTTCCCATATATTTTCCTACACATTTGTCATGCATTATTTATGGTGTTCTCATTTTTTCTCCCCTTTTCCCTGTCCAATTAAATATTCTTGAACTTTACAGTGTAGTGCTACATTTTCTGTTGGGTCTTGAAGGATTTTTGTGACTGTGCTCATGAATAAATTCAGGAGCATAAGAAACTGAGAACCTCAAAAATTAGGTCATTATAGGAAAACTCTTACAAACCTCCAGTATTCCCCATAACACAAAACACTGCATTCTCCCAGATAAAAGAAATACTCATTTGGGCAGCCCGGATAAAACAGGTAAAATCTGATGTTTACAGACAGTAGCTGCATTTCCACAACAGCAGTATGAAGCATGTCTCCGAAGACAAGAATTTCCAGAAAGTTTTGCCTTTGTTGAGTTTCAGTTTGAGGTAAGCCATAGTCAAAAAATGGAAATTACTTTTAGAGCCAAATAGAGCCACTTTTGTGATGTTCAATTAAATTGAAGTCCACAGATACTCCCTGTAAACATGGCCGTACAGTCCATGTGGCCAACATCCACATATGTGAGCACTCATAGGCATGTGTTGGATATTAACTCTCCTTCATATGTAAGAAGGAGAAGAAATGATCATTTCACAAACAAAAAAACACCATGATCTTTTATCTGGCAGATGGCACAGGAAAAAAAAGGAAAAAATTACATGTTTAATTACTCTAGGTAGCATCTCATCTTAATGCACAGCTGTTACACAGCCAGGGAATTAGAGTTTTAGTGTACTAGAGGGATTTTTTTTTTTTAATTTTGAACTTTTTGCTTTGTTTTTCTGGAAAAGAAACATAATAGTTTTATTTAGCTTTATGTAGGAGGTACAAACAAATTAAGTAATTTAAAAGGAGAAATCTGGAAATAGATTTTTTTTTTACCCAAGTCTGCACATATGAAGATAAAACTTGAAGTCCCACCTCTCACTCCCAATACTCAAAAAAAAAAAAAAGAAATAAAAATCTAAATACCAATCTATGGCCATCTTAAATTCTCAGCAAGATAGCTTTACTTACTCATCTAAGGAGTTGTGCCACTAGAAAACACACATACTCTCCTAGATTGTTTGTTTGGACTTCTATTTTAATTGTACCAGAAATAGTTCCAAGTAGCAGGGTTCTATACCTGGAATAATTGCTTCAAGAAAGCTTGTTGGCAAAGACACAAAGTTTGTCAACATTTGATTAATTGAGCCATAGCAAGAGTCAAACTACTCTTTCCTAAAGTTGCTTTAAACTCTTGACTGAAGGATTTATAATGTCACATAACCAAAAAACAAAGATATTCACTGTAAATTAAATTTCATTATTAGTCAGAAGCTGGCAGGCAATAAAGGAAAAGCCAACAAGGAATTACTCTCCGCCCCTCTCCCCCCAGCCCAAAGGAATTGCTCCCAAGGGACAACTGAGGCTGGAGACTAAAATGGACCTGCAAACAGTCTCTTGTTCTAGTGTAGAGATCACAGGCCTTTACATACCATCCAAATAGAATATTTGAACTGATTTCAAGCATGCATATTCTATACCCAGAATGAGCTCCTTGTCACATGAACCTTCAAAAAATTACTGCAATGTGAGAGGACATTTCTCTTGCTCTTTGCCATGCATTTCAGCTGGTCTGTCTTTTAGCATTCCAAACTTCTGATCTTTCAAAGCTCAAAAGTTTCTTCTCCCCTTCCCACACCAAACCTCAAACTCTGCATGAGCTGGATAACAGAATTAAAGATGCACTGCTGCTAAAAGGTCAGAGGCTACCTGACTGAAATTTAAACTTATGTTGCATGCACTGTCAGGACACAAGACTGGAAGTCTGGGGTTTAATTTTGTCTGTCAGCAATTTGTTAAACCACCTACTTTGAAACGCACATAACTTCAGGTATTTAAATATATAAACTACTATTTCTTTCATGGCACAAAGCACACTTGCTAACTGTGGCCAGCTAGGCTATAGAACACAAATGATAGGATAAGTTTTTAGATTGCTCAAAACAGTTTTTCTAAGAGAAATTCATATATACTTATATAAGAAACCTCTGTTACTACCCTGTTCACAAATAACACAGGTTTCTTCAAAAAAGAGAAAAGAACAATTCGATGTCCCTTTGCAAACAGCATCTAATGCTGTAAAAATCACCACGGAACCCACTGGGAATAGGCTTATATAGCCCAGAAACTCTAGCTCTCAAAGGAATCATTTCAGCACAAGTGGTCATTGAGTTGAGACAGTTCTCACACACTTTCTGTGCATTTTTTTTTCAAGTCAAGTAATTTCCCAGCATTTTTTTTTTGTCATAATTATTATTGCCCAGATGTAGGAAGGCGGAAGGCAGCTGTTTTGGAGCAGTGTCAGCAGGGAGTATTTCCACACAGTTCCCAGGCCCTTGGCCACCAACAACCAGCTACATGAGAGGAACCCGCCGTTCCCCATTTTCTACAGTTCTCTAAGCTTAACCCAAGGAGCCTTGGGACACCTATGGAGGATCCACATTCAGTTATTTGTCCTGGAGAGCCACAACTATGTAGGATTACAGCTTAACTTCCCCCCAAGTAACAAGGGGCCCCACCAGTCTCACCTATCACTGACCCAAATTGATTCCTGACATGCTATTTCCTGTTGCCGTTTTCAGCCTCCCTCATGAGAGAAAGATGAAAAATACTAATGCCCCAAAAATAGAGATAATTTACATATATATAATATATAAACACAACATCTTCTACCAAGACATGACTCTGCTGGCTTCCTCCAGGATGATACTCTCCCAACTAAGTCAATATTCAAATTGTCAAAAACCAACACCACAACCACCTTAATGTGGTTTCTCCACTGAGGAGAACAAATACTAGCTGAAGTGCACATTCACAGGGTCAACACCTCCCCACCCTTTTTGCCCAGGGCTCCCACTCACCTCCTGCCTTATCCCATCTAAGACTCACCTGATGATAGAGGAGCTACATTCTTTTCCAGGGTTGTTTTCAGCTTCCCAAATCCAGTTTGCCTCATAATTGCCAGGAGCAGCATGAAGGAGATAGAGGAAGTACACTGCCCAGAGAACATAGCGCTTTAGCGGGGGTTAAAACAATAGCAAAAAACACAATCACAGAATGAGACCATGTAGAAACCAGGATATCACAAAGAACCACAGCCAGCAGCACTAACTCCACCACCCATCTTCTTTCTTTTCTTTCCCCCACTCGTTTTATAACCAGAGCACTCTTAGTGCCCACCTGAACTCAGGTCAAGCAACTGCAACTCATTGAGCCATCAGAAAACCAGTAAGTCCTAATAAGTTGCAGCTGGGTCAGTTCACAAACCAGTCAGGGAGTCCTGGAATTAGTTAAGGATAGGAGCCTTACCTTCAGCCTAGAAGCAAGGAGAAAAAAGGTAGAGGGGGTCCTTCCAAGCTGCTAGCCCAGTCTCACTGCCTCATAAAGCTTCCTCTTGGTCTGCCATTCATGAGTCCAGCTGGGTCAGGGAATAAATAACTAAAGAGTTTAACACTAGCTGTGTTATCAAGCTCAAGCGTAGAGTTGAGGTAATCAAAATCAATCTAATTGGGCAAGATTATAGGCAAGAGACTCTCGCAGAGGTCAGATGGTCCTTAGAAAGGTACATTTAGCCATGGCAAAGAGGCTTGCTAACTTATGGAAATACAAAAGAGCAAAAATAGAGAGTTTAACAAGGAAAAGGAGCTGCCCATACCACGTGGCCAAGGGAAAGCCTTGTTTTGACAACTCCACTGCATATTGTTTTTGCAAACTAGACTCAAAGAAGAGAGCACTGCTTGGCTCAGGTAAATCTGAGTGAAGTCCCTGGAACGAGACTTAGGTGGCTGGAGGCTGCAGCTGGCTTCAGATGTGGCCCTGCTGAAGGATAAGACTGGGAGGAGAAAAAAAAAAAAAAGCTAATACTATAAATTCTGTGTTGCTGCAGTGTGTCCTGCTTCTTGGAGATGTCAGGTCACAGGCATTTTGACTACTGGCTAGAAATATTTTTCCAAGTCTTTAATTCTTAGAGTTGTCCCAAAATGGAACTTCTTTTCTTTGGAAAATCCTGGCATTTCAATATTTCCCTTTGTCCTGAATCAGAATGAATTGCTGAAAATTTCCCACAGAAGAAAAAATAAAATGTTTGATAGTACTGACATGCTTCATTTTGGCCTTTTACCTTATTATATCAAAACGAATAGTTTGACTTTTTAATTTAATTGATGCAATGTTTTAAGAGATAAATGGCTTTGCTAGAAGAATTGAATAATTTCAGCTGGCTCTTCTCAAGTCCTTTCTTAAAAAACAGGACTTCTTAATCCTGCAGACTGCATCAGCAGCAGGCTCTGCTCTTTTTTTTTTTTTTTTTTTTGGTGCTGAGTCTGCATTCCTATTGGTCATAGTTGCTATTTCTATATGCGGTGACTTATTTCCTTTTTCAAACACTCATTTCAATTTGTTTAAGCATATAGCAAGCAGCGTGTTACCATAAACACATGGGAAGTGGTTTTATTTTCTGTGTTCCAGTAAGTGTCCTTACAATCAGGACATGCAAATACAGAGCTCAATCCACAGAACATCACGCTGTCAGGCAGGGTCACATCTTGAGAGAACCTTGGAATCTCTCTCCTATCTCTCTGACAGGGCAGCATGGGACGAATGAGGGCACCTCTGTTCTAGGAAAAAACTGCATGAACTTTCCAGCATGGGTTCATCAAGGGGAAATCAAGCTTAACCAATCTGTTATCCTGCTATGGTGGGATGAGTGGGTGGGGAGATGAGGGGAGAGCAGTGAATGTTATCTACCTTGGCCTCAGGAAGGATTTGACATTGTTTCCCATAACATCCTCATGGGCAAGCATAAGAAGGGCAAGACAGCGAGGTGGATTGAGAACTGGCAGAAAGGCAGAGCTCAGAGGGCTGTGCTCGGTGACACAAAGTCTAGTTGAAGACCTGTAGCTCGTGGTGTCCCCCATGGTCAGTACTGGGTCCAGTCTTATTCAACTTATCAATCAGTGACATGGGTGGACAGAGCGCCTCCTCAACAAACTCCCGGGAGGAATGGCCTGCAGGCCCACAAGAGCCTCAGAGGGCTGTGCTGCCATTCAGAGGGACCTCAACAGGCTGGAGACGTGGGTGGAGAGGAAACTTATGATGTTCAACAAAGGCTATTGCAGGGTCCTGCACCTAGGGAGGAACAAAGGATAAACTAGTTTAAACTTTCATTAGAGCTCTCTCTAAAGCAAAAAAGGGCCAGCTTCAAGGGTGTGCAGTTTAAGTAGCAATGCAGAAGGAAGTTCCCAAAATAAGATAAACCACAGGTTTCATAGAGGTACTACTGCAGAAAAAAAAAATTTCTTGAAGAAACTTGTCAGTCTTGAGTTCAGCAAAACAATACATCAATTGCATGTTTAACCTAATCAAATTGTTCAGAATAAGCTTGAATTTCACTTAAAATATTTTTTAAAAAAGTTCAGCAATGCTATTTCTGAACAGACCTCTGTCATCAAAAACAGTTATTTTTATCCTAAACATCTAAAACACTGTACTGCTCTACCCAGCAAAAGAGAAATCTTGCCCTCATACTCTTGTCATGCTTTAAGGACAGTCCTTAGACAGTAACACAGTATTAGATAAAAAGTTTTGTTTAGATCATGCTTGAGGACAAAATATGAGCAGCAGTTCCTGATGACTGACAGGTCCACAGGGAGCGGAGGATGCCCACCCTCAACCGTCCTATTCACACCAAGCCTTTCCTGAATATCTTCCCTTGCTCTGATCATAGCTACCGGTGCAACTTCCCTTGTACTATGCAAATTCTTATATAAGCCAAACACAGAGATGACTCGCATGTAATCTACAATATTTCATGTACATGATAGAGCTGTGACACTGCTAACATGACCTATCCTTATTCCCACTGTGTTGAAGGGGGACCAGTCACGGGACAGAGCCTGGGTGACTCAGCTCATAGCAATCAGCCTCACACCATTGCAACCACTTCCACAGCCGGTTTTGAAAGGTCAGAATTGTGGTAGGACTGTTCAACACTGGCACAGGATTACAGCTCTGGAACAGACAAGGGTGCGTTGCCCAGTCCTGGCTGGCAGAACCGCTAACATGTGATCTCCTCCTTACATGGCAGCTCTGACACAAACACGACTGTTGCTTCTGAAATAACAGTAGCTGTTTCTTATAGAACTTCTATAACTGTGACTTTAGATTCGTATGTGGAATACCGACATTTGTCTTTAATGAACCTGATTTACCACATTTTCAAAGTACCAGAATGACAGCAGTGGCATAATGGGATTCCCTTCAGGCCAGAGACCAAGCAGAATCACGCCTCTTGGGGTGGGCATTTTGGAGTGCAAAAGTTGTTTTTTTAGACACAGTAAAATCTAAATGGTAAGCTAGATAAAATATAAGAAGAAAATATAAAAGGAAAATGCTATTACAGTAATAATATACATGAAAAATGTAGACTGAGACAATATCAACCACGTCTCAGCACAACACTTAAACATAGCCTTTTGCAAGTGCACATTTCCTACTGTCTGTCTTCAGTGGGAATGATTTAAGCACAAGCCCGAATGCTTTGCTGATTCAGACCCCAGACATCATGCCTGAATTCATATGAGACCTGAGTCCTGCTTCCCAGTTCAGAGCATCTTACACACTTGGGTAATGTCACACTTGAGAAACACATCACAGCTTCGAAGCCTCCATTTTCCTGGTTGTTCTTAACAGCTCTAAAATTGGTAGCTGCACAGCAATCTCCCCTGGCTTCACTGCTGATATTCTTCAGTTCTTATCTCACTCTTTTGGGTGGGAATATTTTAGTCTTAGCATCTCTTCCAGCCTTTTCCTCTCTAAAAAAAACCTGTCCATTAGGGTAGCAAAGCTTAAGGGATATGACTCTCTGCATATGTGAAAATGAACAGACACCACCAACTTGCTTCACATAAGTCCTATATTACTAAAGGAGGCAGATTTAATTTGAAAGGCTCAGTAGCACAAAGAGACACAATTAGAATTAGGCTAATTGAGATTGCAATTTCCTGTGCCAGTTACAGCTGGTTAATCTGCTACACAAACTCGTATTGCTATAAAGCAATGTTGCACACAAAATGCTCTTGCTACCACTAGATGTCAGTTTTATACACTTTAAAATGGATAAATACTCCAAAAATAGTAATTCTACTTATGTTCGCAATGTGAACATAATTCTTATGTTCTTGTCATGCTTGCTGGACTAAGCTTTATTTTTAAGGATAACACTTTTTTTCCTCCCCCCTTCTCTTTTGCTGTCTTTCCTGTGTTGCACCAGTTTTCCATTAGTTAATGAGAAAGATCTAAGGAATTTCCACTTTACACTATCTTCCATGATTTATTCAGTATAAGATACCCTGACAGTTTTTTGCCAGATATCACTGGCAAAACGGCATAGTTCAGATTGTATTCCTAGAGGAGAGCACTCAGATCTTATTTGTATTCGGTAAAGATATTTTTATATAAAGAGAGTTTTACTAAGAATTGCAAAATCTCCTTAGACTAACTATAGACAACCCACGCTGCCAGCCGGTAGGGGAGATCATTAACATGATTTCTTGTAATTTTATGATTTTCAGATTTTTACTCACAGTGGTTGCCTGAATATAAATCAGTTCAATTTACACTCTTTTATCTGTCAGAAAAGAAAAATATAGGTATTCAACAAATACATTCCTCCTGGTTCTGAATAATTGCAGGTCTTTTTATCAATATAAAGCAAATTTCATCGTGGTCTTAACATAAACAAGTTCATCATGCTGATTATGGAACCTTTATAAAATATTTTGCATTTATTTTGCCAAAACAAGAACAAATTGCTTTACGTCAAACCAATATGGGGCTTTATCTCCCTAGAAAAATGAAAAAAAATAAGGAGGAAAGAAATTCGTTACACTATAATATACTCACATACATGATATATATGAATTATATAGAAGAAAAAAAATTACAAGCATATTTCACAGCAAACCTCTCCAAACTAATTCACATACAGAACTAGTATTGCTGCAGAATGTAACTTCATATTATTTTAAGACTGTAAGACAAAAAAAAAATTACAATCATCTGTACCAAAAGCCTTCTTAAAGGACAACTTTTTTGAGGCAATGACTATATTAAAAATATCCCTTAGCACAGTCTCAACTAGGAACCATGGCAAAAGCTCTGGAATAAATGTGAAGGCCAAAACTTGCTGCGTCCCGGGACTTCTGGCTAGATTTAGCACTTTGAAGCCTTCCTCACAAATTAAGTGTATTCCCGTTTCCAACAAGCAGAGGGAGTATGTGTCAAGCCTGGGGAAGGTAAATCTCCCATATGCTGCACACCGTGTTACAGCATTTTATCACGGCTAAGAGCTGCATCCTCCTTACTTTCCTGCCAGGTTTCCTCAAACCAGGACCCAGCAAACTATTCCCGCGCTGACTATTCCCACCCGCCGGTGCTCCCAGCGCGACGCGGCCTGCAGAGGCCGTGGGCCCCGCTGCTGCACGCGCTCGTGGCCATGGGCCCGCAGCAGGAGCTGATCTCAGCCTTTCCGGAGCCACACGCACCCACCCTGCTTAGGGCTCCTGGCTCTGCAGCTCTGCATGGGCCAGCAGTTTTGCTGCTCTCTGCTTTTGGTGTAAAGCTTCCCATTGCTCAGCTTCTGTGCTGATAAGCTGGATAGGCTCAGCTCCAAGATGTGTCTCTGCAAGCATGGGAGCGAACACGCCTCAAATACCTGCAGCACTGCAGCCTTTCTCCTGAGCTAAGATGCTGTCTGCTAAAGACACCGGCTGCCTCCATCTGCAAGGAGTTTTGGTTACTTCAGCTACAGCAGCTACTAAGAAAGTCGATGTCAGGAGTATGAAGTGGCCAGTAAATGACAGGAAATCCACAGGTGGTCTGAAGGGACTGTGATATGCAGACTGAATTGCACTCTAACGCGAAACTTTAAATGCAAAAAGAGACTCCAATCTCTCCCTTTAGTTACTCATTATGTAGAACATACTATTATGTTGTACAACTCAGATCCTTCCAGGAAAGAAACTACTTTAACTTCTTTATCATATATGTTCATTTGTAATACATGCCTGCCACTTGCTAGTAGGAATCACTAATCGTGTATATCATAAGCAACAACAGAAACTGTGGATAATGAAAACTTGGAGAACTACTCATCTTCTCCCAGAAGGTACCATGTAATTTCATAAATGTTGAGTTTGCATTATATAATTGTACTCTTTGCTAACACCAGAATTTTGTTGCTTAAAAGCAGCAGCAGTTCTTAGTTGCAGACAACAGTACATTTTTTGCAAAAAAAATGAACAAACTAAATAAGAAAATATGAGTTTCAACTGGACCAAATCATGCTAATCTCCTCAAATTTTAGGAAGACTCAGTTTAATCCTACTATTAAATACTATCTCTAAAAAAAGGAAGCAAGATAAAGTTCTGGATCTAGAACATTCCTAAGGTAACTGCCATTAAAAAAAAAAAGGTCTCTAATCTGACATAGCACATGCCTATGCTGAAGGGATCCCTGCGGAAGAGACTGCTCAGGAAATGCATGCCAGGGACTGCCAGTGGAATGGCAGTGACAATTACATAAGTTATTTTACTGCTATTACTGAGCAATTTCAGCTTTGCAATCTTAATATAAACAAGTAAATGTTTACAGATTCTAGTTTGCAAAGAAGTGGGAGTGAATAAGAATCAAGTCCTTTCAATAAAAGGCATAACTGCTTCCTCTTATTTAGTAGAGGTGGAAATGGTTCTAATGCTTATTGCAGTGGAAACCTGGTGACACTGAACAAGCCCAGACGCTGAGCAAGTCTGAACAAGCCCAGAAAGCTGTATATCAATCAGATAGTTCAATGTAGTTCTTAAAGTTCCTCAGGCAGTTGGTGATTCCTAGGTCTGCCAGATGAGCTGCTAACTATCATACACATGGCATGTAGATATGCAGCTGCTTTTTGTTACAGGATAATGACAGGAGGTTCTCTAGTGTTGGAAACCACATATTTTCACAACAAAAATATCGAAGAATTTAAATACATGCAAAGATTCACTTGAATTTAAATACAGGCTGAGGAAATGTTTTCTCTGAGATATTAGATATTCACCCTTGACCTGCTCATCTCCGACCCTTGTTGTTAGCGTCTCATTTTGCATGCCTGAGACAAACTCACCCTTGCATTGGTGAGAGGGTGAGAGAAAAGGCAAAATAGTTTGGAAAGGGACTGATGCATGGGGTATTATTGAGAAAAACAGACAAAACTGAACTAAAGGTGACCATACTACAACTAACTTGTTTTGGCTTAAATCAGAGGAAAATGCAGTTTCAGAGTTTTCACATCCATTTCTTAGCTGTACCTAGGAAGTCTCAGGAAATGGGAAGAATAATTCCTTTTTCCTGACAGAAAACTAGAAAGGATGTGAGAACTGAGTCTGTTACATGGATGTGCTTTCAGCCTAACCTGTTCCTGTTGCAATCTGTGGTGACAAAGTAGGCATTTAGGTTTCTGGACATGCAATGACCTATATAGATACATCCTTATTCTGTGTACACACCCTTGGTCTCTGATCTGCAGAAATTTTCCTGGAAATTTTGCACTGAAAGAAAATCCCATGGCAAACAACGACAAATCCAACTGTAATAAGATTAGTTTAACAGACTGACTTCAGAAGTTTGGCTGACAGATACAACACTAGTGTGAACACAAGAAGTGTTATTTCTGCTGCTTTAGTGTACTGCAAGGACTAATTCAGCACATGGAGATGAAAGATACATTGAGCTACTCAGATTTTTAGACGATTTGGCTAAATTGTTTTCAGTGGCAGAGTTAGCTTGCTTCTTGGCACAATAATGTGTCTTTGCGCAGCACTGTACGTGCCAAGGCAACACACTAAAAATTCCCTATTTACTTTCTTTATTCCTGTTTTTTCATAGCTTTAAGAATTATACAAAAGCCTAGCACAGTAATAGACCAAGCTGTGACTCAATATTGTTAGTCCCCTAACCACTGTTAAACTAACCTTCCACTCAACCACTGCGACACTGATCTGACGATTTTGGTAAAAAAGAAAAATGAAGAAATTCTGTTGTGAGCTGGAAAGAGACCATGTCGAGTGACTTGCTTGTCACTTTTGGAACAATTCATTAACCAGTGTAATTTAATATGTCACATGCCAGGTTAAATTCCAGTTTAAGAAAGCTGTGTGTGCTCCCTGCCTTCCAGAAACATTGCAAAACACCAGTAGTAACAAGTTAAGCATTAACCAAGATGAGACATCATGGGGCTACAAAAATAAAACCCAGTTTTAGGTCTTTGCTTAGTTCACCGTTAAAAATATCGTGTGTAATTTACTTGATGAATTGGTCTCAATTTAAGTGATCTTAGTATAAAATAACACAATCTGTTTTCTCTCTTTCCAGAATATGTCAGAGTACGAGCTGAACCGTTTCAAAATAATGCACCAGCCGTAAGTGTCTCTTTCTTTTTTGCATCCCCACGAAATGAGTAATGCTCTGTTGTATGCTGCCAGTTCCTCTGATTAAAAAAAAACAAGGAAGAATGGGATTTGTAGCCTGTTTGCACTAAGGACATTGATTGTTCGGGATGGGGCTTTCCCAGGGCAGAGACCCTGGCAGATTTACAAGGACCGTGCTCGGGGCCGGGAGACAAGCAACTCTCTTTGGTAGCAGCTCCAGCATAACAGGCTCTCTAGGAACAGTCAGGGACAACCTTGACACGTGGAAAAGCACAGTCTCCTTTTTATGGAATTCAAAAGCTATTCTGCTGGACAGTGTATGGGACCACATTTTCAGAATTGGTTCATCTGCTGTGTAGGGGCCAATTTAAGCGATCAGATTATCAATGTGCTATGTTGAGTATCTGAATGCAAATGTCATTGTAAAAACACTGGATGTTGAGGCTTTTGAGAGGTAAAAATCAGTGCAGTGAAGTGACAAGTATATAATAGAAAGGGCATCACAGATTGCCAAATGTTACAGACCACAGCCAAAACTCAAACTCCTCACCCCTTCACCTTCAGACCCTGTGCAGTTAAGAAAGACCAGGGTCTAACCCCAAACCACTGAAGTCTCTGCTGCCAATTCAGAATATCTTCTCTATTACCTGACTCAAAACTTCAGTGATAAAGTTTTAAAAGTTAAAAAGTCTAAGTTACCAATCATCCTGAAGGCAATTCTGTGAGGCAATAAAATCAGGAAGAATTCAGTTTAGTATGAGATGAATTTCTCTCCTTCACCCAACAGCTTTTATTATTCCATGTAAGACATTTTTTTCCTAACTGGGAAAATATGAAATCTATTTACCACTTTTTTTTTTTCAAATCCCACTCAATTCATAAAAAGTTGAAGGAACTTGAGGGTCATTTTACACATCAAAATCATATTCCTATTGATAATAATTTGATCCAAGTGCAAGTTAATATTCTCCTAAATTCATTTTAATAATTAACTAGATGAATAAGTCAAATGCCAAAGGAGTTTCCTGCAAAGTAATTAAGTCTAATGGGACCTCATTTTGACAGGAATTATAGAAAGCATGAATATGAAGTTAAGCAGGGATGTGACCTTTCTTTCTATGATATATATGAATCTGACCTAGTACACACAGTTAGGTCCAATAGAAGTCTACTGATTTGAGATCGAGAGTTAGGCTTCTACTGATGTGCACATTTAGTCCTTGAACTCTTCCATGGTAGTTTGGACTAGCAAAAGACTTTTTCTAATAGGAATTCTGTAATACGAACTCTGTAATTTTGTAATAGGAATTTTGCTGTCAAGTAGAAACAAAAGGACAGACTAGAATCAGTCCAAAGAAATAAACTCCTAAAATGCATGTTGTGTATGCCAGCTCCCCAGTACCAACCGTTTCTCTCTAAGGTCTGTTTCTATTATATTTTACTGCTTGCTATTGCAAAAATTTCCCCAAATCCCCCAAAACGGTTTGCATGGTTTAACTGGAGTTCTACACTGATCCACCTAGGCCAAATGATGAGGCCTGTTCCAGCCTGTATGTGCAGCAAGTTGTCCATGCTAGATCAGAGCACTAAGAACAGATAAAAAGGAATATGGCATCTGCCAGACAAGGATGGTGAGGTGGAACATGTTGTCTTTCATGAGTAAGAACCAGAATAGGAAAGGCAAAGAGCTTTTGAGGGAGGTGCCTCAGGGTAACCAACTTCTAAGGAGATGCATGAAGAGACTTCTACAACAGACAGGGAACTTGCCAGGAGAAAATGTAGTATTAGTCAGTAGGATGTAGGATTAGACAGTGTAGAAGGCTATAATACTCTGTGAACTAAAACGTGCGGTTGCCCTACCTTCTCCTGGAAGATCCCACAGACACAAGTACGGGTATGCCCCTTGACCCCTGCAACAAATAGGCTCACCTGCTCTGTGGACACTTCTCTTTTTCACTCTGCACCACAGACTCGATTGAAACACTCTTCCCTGATATCCACACAAAATTCAGAAGCACTCAGGAGGCAGATATCAAAATCAGCCTCATACCACAGCTGTTTCAAATACTAGAACGTAGGTGCTTTCCAGACATGCTCGCTTCGTATCTTAATTTAATATTGTACTAAGCTGTGCAAATAAGACTGGAATTTATAACTATATGCAGCAAACCTGACACATAAGCTATAACTGAATGATATGCGCTCATAATTTGGAAGCACATCTCGAGAAAGAGATACAATTACAGCTCAATCTCCTCCGCATAAGTAGTTCAAGACTTTGGTATCAGATGTTTATACAGAAATTATTTCACAATACTTTCAGCTTACTCAAGTTTCACTTTCCCAGGGACCATGAAATTAAAAGGCCTTCTTTATAGCTAATACAATTAGAAATGCCTCACAAACCAAACTTGCAATAAATTTACCTCTCAGCCCGTGTGCTTTAGGGACAAAATCAAAACTGGAATCTTTCACTACCAAATATGTTCTTTTTATTACATGTGTGATGTCAGAAACATGTTCTGACAGATTATCAGGTAAAGAAGAAATTTACACCCACAGATAAGATACCAAGTGTCAGGTCTTGCATCTATCATTTGTCTATGGTGGCATGCACTTATGGAAGATGCTAGATAATAGGTGAATTGTGACAGAAATGCATAATTACAAGTTTTGTTTAATTATGGTGTAGGCAGTGTTTTAATCCCTTGTCTTGAAATAAACATCTACCACTTCTTGTTGCTGTGAAAAATACCACATTCATATTGCCAAGAATTTATACTATACGCAGGAAAAAAATGCTATTCATAAATGAAGTAAATGTTGTGTAGTTAAGATTGATTTCTAGGTTAGTTCTCACATTTATTTGTTACTCGTTCACAATTTTTTAGTAAGATAACTCTAGGTTGAAATTTTTCAAGCAATAGAGCTTGCTTTTCCAGAGACGTATGAATAAATTCTGAATTGTAAGAGCCATTCGTATGAGAAAAGTGTCTTTGTAATGCTGAGATGTTCCACTTGAAATGCATGCCCTCGCATAATTCAGACTGCTAGAGCTAGACACATTGTACATTAACTTATTTTTCATTTTTCTCCCTCCGTCCACCTTTTTGTTTTATTCCTTCATTAAGGAAGGTAATCTTAAAAAAGAGAGTGGAAAATTCACTCTTCAGCATTTGTACAGCTATCAAAATTTAAATGCCACCCTTATTCCAGGCTAATATATCAGGTGCTAAGGACTGGAACCGCCTATGTAGCTGGCCAGGGGAGAGTTCTTAAGGCAAAATATTATGGAGTGAAGGTTGATTGATACATTGATCTGCTAAAGAGCTTGCTCTGCTGCAGGCTTCACAAGTAAACTTGGGCAAATTAATGTAGCATGCCATTCTTCCTTTCTTCCCTTTCATCTGCAGAATGGAAATATTAGTATTTCTCCACCATCAGAGAAGATATGAAGTTCTTTTTCCAAATAGTACAGAAAGCTGTAAAACTTAGATTAAAGCCTGTAATTTATCTAAAGCACTGTAGACTAAAGCCACAAAGTTGCTTTCCAAGGTCCCACTCGGGAGCTTTGAGGCCACAGGGACATGGGAGGTGCATTGAGGAGGAGCAGAGTATCGTGGTGGTTGTTGGCCAAGCGACAGCCCATGGCACTGCTGCCAGCAGCCGCTACGGACATGGAGGCCACCAGAATGACACCAGTTCCAAGGGCAGAGAGGTGGCCACTGGCAGAACCCTAGTCCTGACTGAGATTTATACAGAGCCTTTCGTGCGTTTTTAGCTCATTCTGCAGGTTTCTAGATGGAGTCATTGTTCCAGTTATTTGCAAGCATGACACGCCATGTCCTGTTACATTTAAATAGAGCACAAAATTAAGTGCATAAACATTAAAGCAATAGTTCAACTGGAGAATCAAACCAAAGAAAAGTCAGGAAATAAAATAATAGGCTGCCAGACTGTAATGTCTTTGAGATTTTACATGTTGAGAGTTTTCTAATCCTGTTTTGGTGAGGGAGCTTTGTGGAGCTACTATTAGAGATGCTCTTAGTTAATAAATGTAGGGTATGCAACGTGAACATTTTCAGTTTCACTATGAGTTATTTTAATTCCTGGCTTCTCTGCTTAATGTCTGTGCACTATTTTCTGTAACCAAAGAGTTTAATATCACGGGACTAGAACTATGAAAAGCAGTGTGGTTTGTGTGAGGACTGGTTCCTTAGCAAGCAGGCAAGACGGCTGGGCTAGAGCTTTTGCTGTCTCTAGTGAGGTGCAGCAGCACCAACATCTTGTGCCATTTTACCCCAGCAAAGGTTTCAAGATGAAAAAATAAGAGTAGCCTATGTCTGCTGTCCAAATATTTAGCAAGCAAGAAAGGTTTGCCCCTCTCATTAGGATATTCCATAACGGATTTAAAATTATCCTGTTACCACTAAACACCAGCGCTGACTCAGGAAGATAGTTTTATAAGTCAAAATTTGCTGATTTCTCTCCTTGCTTTTCTTAGGTCTTGGTATAGCTGAAATGCCACTTTAAAATTTCAAATTATTCCAAAACTTGAAAAAGGCCAGCACAGCAAGTTTAGAAGAACTCACTCGATACAGCAACTTCCCAAGTAATAGAAATGATACCTTACAGAGACCA
This sequence comes from Tinamus guttatus, assembly GCF_059628265.1. Lineage (NCBI taxonomy): Eukaryota > Metazoa > Chordata > Aves > Tinamiformes > Tinamidae > Tinamus > Tinamus guttatus. Next base: position 8,294,628 of record NW_028288848.1, read on the forward strand.
AAAGAGGTTTCCAGTACTCAACCACCCTAGCGGCACAGAAACGTATAATGGGGCAGTTTTTTTGGCAGCAATATGCACTCCAAATAAAAAATACTTATGTATTAATTTTACTTTAAAACACATTCCTATTTATTATTTAATCATTTTTAGCATAAGAAGGCAAAATATACCACCTGTGAAAAAAATCTACTCAGACATTAAATATTTACACAGGCAATCATTACCTGCTGATTAGAATTAATTTGGGATATTCCCAAGTTCACTAGAAAATCTAGGGAATATCTGCTTGTCAAAGTGAGACCATCTTGCCTCCTCTAACAGCAGCAGAGAAATTATAGTCCTCCTGCAGCAGAAAGGGGGCAACAGACACTGTCTTTATAGCAGTTTTCTTCACACCCTGCCGTTAGCAACTGAGATTTTTGCATCATATGAGTTACTTGAGGAGGAAAGACCCACTCACAACTTAGGCACGTATTGTATCCCTGACACAATGATTTTGGAAGTGTCTTGCCAAAACTTAGCACTGAAAGAAAGTAAAGAGTAAGACCTTAGCATAAGAGCCTCATGGCGTTATTGTGGACAGCATGATTTGAACCTGGATCATAGTCCAGGCAACTTTCTTATCAAAGCTCCCCAGTTAATGTCAAGAAAAGTATCTGGCCAGGAGAACACACTGACACACAGACAGAGACACATTCCAATTCTGTGAACTCGTAACTGGGTGTTTATCGTAGCATAGAATAAAATCAAATCCTCGTCAGCAAAACGTAAACTTTTTTTTTGAGATTTGCCAAAAATCTGTGATAGTCCATCTTGGAAAAATATATTCTCCAGTATTTAAGGTCAGATACATGTGATCCTTTTCCACAGATGAATAGTGAATTTGTATTTTATGATTTTTTTTTTACTATGGAAGGAGCTATTTCTGTACACCGTATTTTCCTATTACTGCAAGCCAACAGAAGATATCTCAGAAAAATTGTTCTCTTTCTTAGCGATGCTTTGTGAACCAAGTGGAATTACCCAAATGGTGTTCTGGGCAGGACAAAACCCCACCCCAGCATAGACACCATTCGAGCTTGTTAGCATGGTGCTAACCTGGTAGAAATGAGTCCAGCTGAGGAGCAATGTTTGTCTCCTTATGTTCAGTCCTGTGCTGTAGAGCTTTTAGATAATGACAGACTCGCATCCTGCCAGCTCAGCCTCTGTTAGAGCTCTCCACTAAGACAAACTCTTAGAGAGGGGTGATCAGGCAACAGCCTTACCTTCCACGTTTCCTTGGAGCATCCCTTCAAACTTTTAAATGAAGAACTTTTTAAGTAAACACAACAACTAGTAAGCCCCTACTTCAGCGGTCTTTCTTACTACACAGTTTCATCATCTGCAGTTGCATAAAGCTATTTTTATAAGTGGACACAAAATGACTATGATTACAAGCCTTTTTTTGTTGCCAAATAAATACATAGCTAAAACAGCAGACAGAAAACAGGTATCTATCTACATGAATCATTGGGAGTCACAGGGGATTTGCAAAGTCTGTTTGTAAATAAAACAGTGATTCAGCCTTTGAGAAACAAGTACAATTAGTTGCAATACAGCTTTTCCAAAAGTTGAGAATACACAAGCTTGTACTTTCTGAGTCCTGTTATCCAAATATTTTCTGGGATATCGATACCTTCCAAAAAGCAATGGAAGCAAATCAAATGTTAGCATGCTTCAGAACTCAAGCAGTGGTTAAAGTAGAAACTACTTTGGCGAAGTTTGAGTTTTTGTTGTTCCAAGTGGTTTTGACAGTATAATTGTACAATTTTTCTTTAATTTTGGAAATGATGTTCTCATTTTTAGGGACATTAAGAAAGCTAAATCACAGGTGTGACAGACTAGCGCAAAGCTATACTATATATATATTAAAACTCCTTTAGGAATAAGTGTAGATCAGCCACTGAGGAAAAATCATACAATGGCTCAACCATAGGGAAAGTCCAGGTCTATGACAACCAGCTTAATCTTACTAAATTTAGTGAAAACAGAAACATCTATCTTTAGCGCTCTAGACCAGCCTAGATATCAACAGAAAGTCATGAGTGACTCAAATTAAGTACTGAAAAGCAAAGGAAAAATAGAGGTCAGCTTTTTAAGACCCGGGCTTAGTTGAACTGTGTACATTTGCACACAGAGCCAGAGGCTGAATCAGGAATGGAAGCTGCTGCCTGACTCAGAAACCAGTTCTTCACTCTCATCATGTATCTTGACAGGATCTTCCTCCTCCACCCTGCCAGTTGATTTGCTTTGCTTTTCTCTATTACAAGGCTGTAGGCAGACCACAGAGAACAGGTTGTTGTAGTTTCAATTCACTGGTCTCTCTTCCCTTTTAAAGAATCACATTTGCTAGTCAGAGCACACTGCACCTGGGACTCAAAAATCAGAAGAAAATAACTTCTGGCTCATTCAAGCAATGAAGTGTGAAGAACTATTAATTTATAAGCTCACTTTAGCTGAATCCCACATGTGCCCCAGCTCAAGCATACACTGTGCAGAAAACAGAACAGATCATTCTTCTCCAGATCTCCTAAGTGGAGTCCTCTAATTTTTTTGAGAGAATTACACTGTTTAATTTACTGTTTGTTATCAACTCATACTTCGGCTCTCTGCAGGACAGGCATTTCACTCATCTCACTTTAGACTAGGCTCTGTGATAAGGAGTAAAAACATCACCCTTTTCTGCTTTGATACAAGCATGCAGTGCTTCCTCCACTAGTTCATTTGCCTTGGCTGCCATGTTAGGCCATCTACTCGTATTTCTAAGACAATAAAAAAGTATTAAACTCCTTCATCTCTTCATTCATCTCTTTTTGAACTCTGAAAGGGGAAGAAAATAAGTAAAAAGTAGAGATAAGATATATGTGGAAGAGCAAGAACTATCTAAGCCATGATATGCCAATAATCCTTAAAGCTGGGGTCACACAGCCAGGTGCAGTAGGGAAAACCCATGAAGATGAGACGCAGGAGAAGTGACAGGGCTGCAGCAGAGGCCTCGCCGCAGCTGCCAGCCCGGCGGTTGGCGCCGCCGCCGCGAGTCGCTTGCAACAGCTTGAGGCGAGCTGGCCTGGCGCAGGTGGCCCCGCGAGCGCAGGCGCAGGGGAGGCCCCCGCGGCTGGAGCTGAACCCAACGGCCTGCCTGGCTGTACCAACCCACAGCATTGGTGCATTAGCCAAAAACATAGATTTGAAAGCCTGGCCCAGGCCAGGGTAGAACTTGCACTGATCATGCAGATGAATACCTGCTTGGTAGTGCCTCCCTCCAAAGCCTACGCAGGGGTCGGCATTAGGGCTCCTGCAACACCTGATTCAGAGCATCAGAGAGACGCTATGGAGAGTCTGCAAGTGCTTGAACTGACGTGTGTATTTATGGTGGTCAAATCAAGATTCACAGGCACCTCCTGTGCGAGCTTGCTCCAGCTTCCAGGGGTTTAGATCCCTCTGCACGTGCTGGGGGCACAGGCAGAGGCAAGGGCAGGAGAGCAGCCACACAGGACGCTGCCCGCAGCGCCAGCGCCCTGTCCCACAGAGCAGAGCCCGCTCGCTCGCTGCCATCCCGCGGCACCACGCTCCGCTGCACGCTGCAAACATGGCGACTTTCAAAACTTGACGTTTGTTTAGGGATCTTAGAAGTAAAAAATCCAGATATGCTGAAAACTCTTGAAGAGGTCTGGTCTTAAGGCCAGAGCACGGCCCACATCTGGCCCTCTGGACGGCAGCATGAGCCTCCCTGCCGCACGTGGCAGCTCAGAGCTGTTCAGACCCTCTCTCGCAGGTCACCTAAAAGCCAGAAGGCTGAAAGGCCCCAGGCCAGCACAAGGAGGCAGCTCAACCCCTGCCCAAAGCTGTCTTGGTCTGAGGTGACTTCTAAAATGACAAAAGAGCTGTACTGCCTGAATCTGCTTTTTAAAATGTTTTATTTTGTGTTTCCACAACACATGCTTGATCCTTCAAGCTCCAACAACCTCCTGCTGTTCCTAATAGTCAAAAGCTGGGGAAAATTTTACGTTTTTTACAGTTTCTATACTAGCTTTCTCACTTTCTGTTCTCCTCCACCCTGCACTACTGCCATATTTAAGTAGCTGCCGGCGATATCCTTGATGGAGCTCGATGGAGTATCGGTTTCCTCTTCACATTTCTGATGTTTCAGTCTCCCAAAGCACCTGCCACCACAGCTCTGTCATTTCTCCTATTTAGTTCCTTACTCTCCAGTTTCACTGCCTTTTATTATTTTATGACACTATCTCGCAGTAGTGTGAATAAACGAAGAACACTGCACCATTTCATCACCTTACTGTGCGTTTTGTAAAAGTCATCAGAGTTAATTACTTTTATCAGAGTATTATCTTCCTCTTCTCATTCCTCTGCCTTCAAACAATAACATTCTGAAGAAAAGAAAGGAAGTACAAGGCACATCCAGGCCACTGCTTTAATGAATAGATCTTACAGTTCAAGATCGCAGACGTTGACAGGATTATTTGTATTGCCTGAAATGTCAACATGAACCATCAGATAGACTCCTTTTAGATTACTGGTACCACGGAACACCTAGCAAATGATTCATAACTAGGTATTTACCCAGCACGTACATCTCTTCCATGTCTACACATGGCCCACATTTCCAGCAATACTTCTCTACCATCAGCAAAGTGGATACAGTATTAGATCCTTCATTAATAATAATGAAAAATAGGAGTAAATGGGTTTAAAGATCTAAATGGCCCCAAACTAGTCTATGTGAAAATACAGCATATTAGCATATATCTATATCTATTATGCATTTTGCCGAGTCCACAGGATGGAAAAGTAGTTTCTGTGAAAGCCCCATTTTCTGGGCAGACGTTCAGATGTTCAACCTTAGAAAATACTTGCTAATCAACACAAACATTTTATGGCAAAATCTGTACAAAATACATATAACTTTTCAACACTTTCAAATTACAAACTGTACAAAATTCATAGGAATCTACTGTTCAGTCAAGAGTCTGTTTATAAACATAAAACTTAAAACTCAAAAATATTATGGTAACAGCAAATGGAACAACTTTGTGCGTGTAATATTCCTAAACCCCAATAAGATCTCTACAACACAGAGAAGGTTTTAATGTCCAAGACCCTGCTGCAGATATTGAGAAATATATATATATATAATCTGTTTTTTTCTTTATATATTACTGTATATTAAATTTTCTTTAATCGCCAAACTTTTTGTATCGTAACTTTCTCCAGAAAGTCTCCTTGTCCTCTGCTAGAACAATATATAATGAAAAAGGGATCATCGTTTATGGATGAGACTAGTGTGTGCTACTGCAATGCAGTGAATATTAAAATTCACAGATATTCTCCTCCATAAATGTAGGCTTCTATCAAATTTTCTTACTTCCTTCACTTTTCCCTAGGTACCTTTTATATTTTAAATCTGAAGGGATGACCAAAAGCTGAGCTAGTTATTCTGAATCCCAGGGTTTTTGCTATTAAATGTAGATTTTTCTTCTACTAAACCCTGGGAGGATAAAGATACGGGCTTTTATGGCCTCAGACTTATGAAATAACTCTTTTAAATGCTATACGACAACCATGAATGTTTCAGAATAGGATACATAAAAAATAATAATACACTCAAGTTATGATATGGCATTCCTGTTCATTTGCTACAGTTTGGTGGTCTTAATGCAATTAAAGCTAGCAACTGTAAACATAATGTTTGCAACCATTCACAAGTTTGCAGACGGAGATAACAGACAAATTTCATGGCTCTAGTTATGTCTGAAATATTTTTCTCCACAGAAGAGATTATTACATGTATTTATTTTATGCCAGCCACATCAATATAGAACTTTCATTTATTAGTCTCTTACTGTTTCACATACTGGTTTGCTACTTTTAGTTGTAATGAGAAGTTGTGATGAGATCTTTTTCTCTCAAAATACCCTCATCTTCCTGGTCACTAAATTGTATTTTCAGGGCAATATTTCAAAATCACTTTACTTTTAGGTGAGAAAGGATGTTGGGGGCATCTTTGCCGTGCTATTGCCCCTTCCAAAACACAGTGTCAGGCGATGCCCTTTACCCAGGAAACAGAACAGCACAGGCTGAAGAAGGCAGAAATATCTGAAACCAAGAAAGACTGCAGACAAAAGTAGTTTTACTCTTCCTAAGCATGTTCAGGAATTATTATGGTCACCAAAGCAGTTCAGATTACCAAGTCATTCTAGAGAAAAGATAGACTAACCATTTTCCTCCTATATTACAGACCAGTGCAAGAGAGAAGGGCTTTAATTGCTGTTGGTTTTCTGGCTGCCACGTGTGAACAGTAGTGACGCTACACAAAAATAACCTAATTTTAGGACATCCCTTCCATTTTGAAATTTTGAAACTGTGCAGTCTTTTCCAGTGTGCTTATACGCCAGCAGCAGAGACACAGCTCTGCTTAGAGGGGGGTTAAATATGTATGTCTGAATTCTGAGTGATGCTTGAGTAAGTCCCCACAGACCTGAAGGACTGAAAACACTTTCTTCTCCTACATCCTTCTCTGTCCCTCTGCAGATCTTATTCTTGGGGCTGAGGCCAAATAACACATTCTGCTGAGCCTTCTGCTGGGTCTTTTGGGGTCCCCTCCAGGGTGGGTTGCAGCACAGCCAGACTGCAGCACAGAGAGACAAAATTTCTCCAGGATTGAACCCAGCGGGCTCTGGCAATACAGGATGAAGGTGTAAAGCCCCAGAGAAAAGTTAGAAGCCAGACTGCCCTGCCAGACTCCAGAGAAGCCTGTGCTCCCGTGTCTTCACTTTCACTGCTTCGTGTGCTAGCTGGATGAAGTTGGCCGCCAGGAATCTCCGCGTTCCTGTCCCTGCGTTCTGCTGGAAGAGGCAGGACTTGCACGCGGAGCAGCAGCGCTGCAGCAGCCAGGGTCCTGACTGCCGGCTCCAGCCCAGAGCGCTGCTTCCAGGGCAAGCTGGCCTCAAACACTCTCAGCTTAAGCATTAACTAATTATGCTGTCTGAAAGAGCAAATTTTGTGTTTCCACGTGGAACAGATGACAGCAAAACTGAAAAGCAGAAGTGCAGCTTTTTACACAGTGGGTTTGTCCCCAGGGAAATAAAGCACATTTTCTGTGCAGGTGCTAAAACGAGTTTGTTCAGAAGCCCCTTCATGAGAAAATCCTACTAAATTTACTGCTTTCACATCTCTGCCTACCCCATAGTTTAGTTTTCTGCCTACATGTGCTGCCTGTTTCCTGCAGTGAGCTAGAGACAAAACCAAATCCCATTGAATTAAATCCAGAGTTGTATTTTCAAATGCATCTTCTGTCTACTACTACTATCACTGTTTAAACAACTTCGAATAAGATATTAAGTGCCTGAAGTGATATCAAACTAAAGCTTTAAGAATTCCAGGGAAGTTGCTAGGAGTCTTCCAAAATTAACGCTGTGGCATTAAGCATAAGCATTTGACAGGTCTCAATGATGAGAGTATTATTTTAAAATGCCTGAGTATTATTTTAAAATATTTGCACTGAACAAGTAACAAGAAGATACCTTTTTCTCTTCTGCTGAGACACAACTAAGCACCCACATGTGACTTTTTCTGCACAAGAAGCAGTGTTTTCTAGTTTAAAATAACCTATATGCACTCCGGAAATGGAAAGACCCACTCAAGTAGGCTAATTAATGAGAATCTAAGAAAGATGTCTGGAAAAAAAATGTTATTTTAAACAACATGTATAGCACTGTTTATAGCAATCAGTAAGTAATAAATACGTATATGTCATGAGGAGTCATGTTCCATAAACTCATGGTTTCCAAATACCAGTAAAGAGACATTGAGCAGTAAGGTAAGCAGGCAGTGCATCAACTGAAATAAAAACAGAGGGGAAACAGAACTATGTCTAAATTGCCATTTTTTGAAATGATTGAGGTTGAGCTGTTTTTTGCCATGGCACCAAGCACAGCAAATTTGCATCCTGAGCCACAGCACCGAGCTCTAAACCCATCCAGGCAGCATGTGACAGGCTGGTGGTAACTAGTCCATTTCCCCTGCTCTCTTCATCACCATGGCATATTGCTGACATGTCTTCCTGAGGACATTCTGAAAGCAGAAGAGATCAAATATACACAGAATATTTTGAAATATCAGGCTTTAGCCAAAATTAAGTCCTGCAATGCTCTTACAGAGCCCAGTTTGGATTCAGGCAGTATTGCCCTTTTGCTATTTTCAACATTTAACTTCCACATTTTTGAGAAACAGAACAGTAGCAACTATTTTCTGTCTTTCATGTGAACCCAGACTGATCAAGCCAAGTTACTTCTACAGACTGGGTACATTTATATTCACATTACACTATCTCAATGGCTGAAGCTCTCACTTTTAGGGCTATCCCTATAGCGGTAGAGAGTCAGAACACAAGCAGTAGGTTCAATTTTTGGAGAAATTTACATAGGAATAAATACCTTTTTGAATCCATTGTTGGAGTCGGGAGAGAATTAAGACTTCAGATAAAGATAGGTTGAGAGAATTGCCTCTGAGTTAGGTAAAATAGGTGTTTTATCTAATTACCGACTTTAGGTATTACTCAAGAAAACTTATTTTCTGCTCTTTTGTCATGTCTTGGAAAGAAAAGCCAAGCAATAGCTCACGAAGCTGTCCTTTGCAAAGTAAAACATTCATCTTATGCTTCCCCAAATTCCCCAGGAATGGAGCAGTCAAAATGAGTAAATACGTTAGCTACTCAGCAAGGCAAGATTTATGTGAAATAAAGAATTCTTGTCTATAAAGGACAATCGCCTTCTTCACTCTTGAGTATTTCTGAAAAAAAAGGCACAATTTTCTCTGTAAATGTTAAAGACAAAGCTTTAGTAATCAATAAGGGGTTAAGAATTGTGTTTTCTAACATGACTGAGAAAAAAAAAGCAAGTCTTACATTTCAGAAATGAAATTGAGATCTTGTTATCAATGATTGCTTACTTCAAAGCCAGTTACTCAGCTGTTTTATGTATATTAAAGGCACTAGACTGTATCTATGAGCATTAATGTAATATGTAAAAAACAGCTTCCTCTTGAAACAGCCATGCATAGTTCATTGAGATTCTTTGATGCAGCACTGTCTCCTCAAGTCGTTAAAAATAAAACATTAAAAAGATTTAGTGTAAAATGATAGCATTTTAAATTAATCAATTTGCAGTTATTTTTATTCACCTCCTCATTGCTACGTGTTTATGCTACATGATTTGGTCTACAATTCTCAGCTTTTTATTTTATCTGTGCAAAATCTTAGATGTCCAGAAATGACAACCGAAAGCCCAGGCTGCACCAATGTCCTGGCTTGGACTGTCACAGTATCTACTGCAGCCTGGCTCCCCAGTTACCCTGTTTCTACTGCCCAGGACGTGTCCCTAGGCTTTCTCAGCAGCGGTGAGTCTATGGGGTGATGCTGATGCCCCACTGAGCCTCCCCGTTACGTGACTGGGACGTGGCTCAGGCTGCAGAGCCAGAGCAGGAACTCGGACATCTCTCGGGTTCCCTAGAATAAACACAGCTCAAACCCGTAGGCTACATTAAAACTGCAACATGAACGGTCTCCACAAAAAGCTGCTAACATTAAACTTTGTGGGTTTAAAAGGAAGACCGGTACTATTGCTATTTTATGTAACATTTTACACTGTAATATGAATATTAGTAATATTAGCAGCTTCAGCAGGAAGATCTGACAAACCCCAAATCATCACACAAACTATGCACTGTAAGGCATTAAGCTGCACACAAGCAGTCCCTGGAAAAAACAGTCATCAAAGGCATCAGGCAGAAACCTGTAGCCAAGAAAAAACATCAGACATCACTGAGAGTAAGCAAGTTCTGGATTTTGCCAAATGGTTTCTCAATAACGATGTCTCTACATGAAGATACTTGCTCTGATCTAGGGACACCATTTACCAGGGACTAAATTGCTTCAGTCAAGTTTTCTGATACGTTGTTTCTGTGTTACAAGAGCTGTCTATTTACTACCGATAGCAAAGCCAAATCATAAATGATCTTAAAAACAGGATACAGTAAACAGGACATATTTGGCAATACTTCTCAACAAATTTTGACCTAATAAAAGTGAGTTACTAACAGCCTCAGACAGAGTTCATTGCACAGAGTCTTGTTTTGACCATGCCTTACTATTTCACAGCTCTTAAGTCACCAAAGTGAGGAAGCCTGTACAAGGAATGAGCCAATGGGGAAGAAACAGTAGATAATACCAGAGGAGTAACAAGGATTTTCATTTCTGAATATGTAAGATAAAGAAAAATGTTTTCTGAAAAAAAAAAAAAAAGAGTGTAAGAGTAGAACTGCCCAAACATACTGAGAGAGGGTTGGGGAAACAACCCAGACTAAGCCACAGTACACACAGTGATCAGAAAATGATGCGGCAAAATTCAACAGCTTTTAGATAATCTGTCAAAGTATTAATAAGGCCAAAGATCTCAATGGCATTTTGAGCAGCAAAAACACAAAAGCATGAATATTCTGTGAACCATCCTGGACAAACTGGCAACCCTCCCCCATTACCTGCATTAGACAGTGGGACAAGGAGTTTATCTTTCATAGCCAAACAGGAAAATAAAGTTACCAGCTACGCACCTAATCACAAAAGCCAGCAGACCCACATGTTTCTTAAAAGGTTAGATCAACCAATACTATTTAGGTAATGAGCTTGCGTGTTGGTGCTCCAGCAAACCAGTACTACAGGAATGTCCCTGAGTGAAGCCTTGTTCCAGGCGGGCAAACATCTTCCGCTGCGTCACTGCCTTGTGCGACGTGCCAGCCCCTGCGTGATGGTCACCAAGGCGTCCCCGTGATGCCCAGCACACTCACCTCAGCACTGCAGGTACCTGCCAGGCCACAGCAGCCACGGGGCAGGCACAGACACCACGGAGGGCTCAGGTGCCTCCAGGGGTGCAGGGCTGGCACAGGGAACACGTTCCTCGAAAAAAATCCCCCCAGGTGTTCTTGAATGGGAAGGAGTTTCACATGAGCTCATGGCTGGGAAAGTTTTGGATGATCCAAGGTTGCAGCCAAGATGCCTCCCACTCACTAAACTGGATCCTGGTTCCTCTTTGCCATTCTCCATATAAGCACATGAAGTCGAAGAGGAGCAGTTGCTGGGGTGACAACGACTACAAAAACAGGGTGACATTAATAACTGCCTCCAGACTTTCCCAGGCCTTCTGAAGAGGAAGGAAGGCCCTTCATGGGAGCTTAGTGATGCCCAGCCCCATCTGCCCTGCCCAGGGCTCAGACTCACCACCTCTGTGGTCCAGGAGAGGCAATAGGGAGGAAGTTCTATGCCCTACCTGCTCCTTCGATGGTCTGCAGGGCTCCTTCTCCCTGGAAACTGTGGCTGCCCCTTTCTACCTCGATACGCTCTGGTTCACTGTATCAGCTGGATGCCCAGCATGGCTCAGCTTTCTGCTTTCCTCACAAATGCTTTGAGTAAAGGCTTTTACAGACCAATTCTGGACTACGTAAAAACCTCCTTGACCATAGATAGGATCAGTCCCAATGTGTGCCAGAAATTTGGTTCTGAAACCATATGTTAGGAAAAGTAGAGGCCTCAGGCCACTTGAAGGGACTTGGATGTATACTTAAGGCTAAGTGGTTGTCCTATCCTGTCCTGCCCAGATAAATTTGGCCAATCCAGGACAGATGGTCATGTATACAGATTTGGAGGCAGAATGGAAAATGCTAAGGAGGCTGTTTTTTTTTTTTTTTTTTTTTGGGGGGGGGGGTTGTCTTTGTTGTTGCTGTTGTTGCATCTACATTGTTTAGCTCCAGAAGTTCCAGGTGCAGGCACACATTTAAACTGGGGGAGAGGAGAGAAGTCACTGCAGGATTGTAACCAGAGAGATGTTGGTTGACATCAACTCTTTTGGAAATCTAGTTTGGAAGATGGAGGGTCCTTCTCTTAATTTCAAAACTTGGACACCCTGCATATGCTACAGTGGCCAAGAGATAACATGCTTTAGATTTAAGACAGCTAAGAGACACTGAGCTCTCTGTGTGCTAGTGTATCTGGCTGACTTACTCCTTGTCTGTGTGGTGCATGACCAAAGAGAGCCAAGCCCCGTACTAGTTATCTCTGCTAATTGTAGCCCAGGCCTCTTTTCCCCTCCAAAAAAGAGTAAGAGAGTCTTAACGAGGTGGAAATAAGATGTATTCTGTGTAAGCACTCAGAGTATGTAAGCTGTAAGGACAGCGCTTTTACCTCCTTTCCCTGTACAGCTTTCCCAGGTCAGGTGGAAACAAGCCCTGCAGGAATAGTGAGAAAATATTTTTTGCTTCATGACGCTAGTGGATATTAAAGTGAGGAAGGGCTGTGTGTCGGGCCACACAGAAGAAACAGGCAGGTTGAGATACGACCAGCGGAAGCCCTGGGGCAAGTGCCACAAGATCCGGAGCCAGCCTTGTGCAAGGGGAACTTTCCCAGGAGTGACCTTTGGGCAGGGGCCAGCGTCAGCAGCCGCACACCCATCCCGCCCACTCCCAGGGCCGCCTCTCACAGCCGCTGAACCAGATCAAGAACCCTGCTGAGCTCAAGCTTCCTTTTTTGTTGCTTCTGGTTACTCGGTGCTGGATCATCTGGAGTGGATTCCTCCAAGAGCCAGGTTTTGCCTATGGGAAACCACTGCACGGGCCTGCAGAGCAAATCCCAAACTCTGATATAAATTTAGAGATGACAAGATTACACAAGCAAAAAGTAAAGTGACACTACAAGTTATTCACATCCACCTCTTCATGCTGCAGGAGTGCAACCTTAATCTTCAAAATTACTTGTAGAGAATAAACTTCGGTCCATATATCAAGCTGGAATTCCAGAAATGTGTGTAGTAAAGGATATTGTTATGTTATTCCTTAAAGCTGTGAACTTCGTAAGATATACCAGATCATATAATTTGTTCAATAGTTGCCATCTCTTTAGAAATGCTGTAAGGAAACACAGAGTGACTTCCATGTCCAGAGACAAAAATGGCAAGACATGCCAAAATCAGAGTAATACTATCATTAAAGACACAAATCTTGTGGCATCCTCTCTGTCTCCCCACCAGACAGTCTTCTGCTCTAACCAGGAAAGTCTGTTTTGCCACTAGGATTTCAGAAAGAAGTAGCTATAACCAGCACACCCAAGGGAGGAAACACATCCAGGTGAAAAGTCTAGGCTAAACAGCTGGAGAATCTCCCCTAGAACTACCTTCTGATGATATACATCATATATATTTTAAAAAAAAAAAAAAAGTATATAGAAGTATATAGAGCAGCCTTAGCTACACACTAGTCAAAGATAAAGAAAGACACAACAAAAAGCCTGCTAGCACACCAGGATAAAGGAATCCAAACAGGAATACCTGCATATCCACCCCTCAGAATCAGCCAGCTACCTACAGGGATCAACCTGAAGAAGAAGCAAATGGCTGGGTCCCAGGCCACAGGAAAGAATCCCAGGCTCAGATATAACACAGAGCCATCGAATGCAGAGCGGATCCCTGCACCTTGGGCAGAAATGGCCTGAGCTGGATTGGGGTTTGCTCCTGCCTTAGTTTAAGAGGATGAGGAAACATTTCTGTTTCAGACAGTGCCATTCAAAAGGCTAGTGAGAGTGGGGTAGTTTTCTCTGCTTTTGCTGGAGACCCTCTGGTAAGGGAGAAGTGGCTGGGAGCTGGCACAGCCTGACTGGGGGAGCACCAAGGAGCCGGGGCAGAAGCAGAGCAGGAGCCCAGCATCTGCAGCAGCCCCAGCAGGGCCCAGGGCCACGGGGCACCCGGGCTGGGCTTTAGGCTTTAGCTGTGCAAAAGCAGGGAGCCGCCATTCTCCGGGAACACCAAGTCCGCGGGGCACGGAGAGGGCTCTGCAGGAGGGAGCAGGGGGTGCCCCGGTTCCCCATTAACCGGGACATTTCCAGCACTAACGGCGGCTCCGGGGCAGCCGCCCCCGCAGCGCGTTGCAGCCCGGGCCGGAGCGGGGCGGGCAGCGGCGCCGCCGCCCCCGCAGCGCGAGGGGCCGGCCCGGGAGCCCCGGGTGCCTCCTGTGCCCGCGCGAGGCAGCGGCGCCCGCGGGAGCCTTTAACTGGGGAGGGCGCCGGGGCGGCCGCGCGGAGCGGGGTCTGCAGCGCCCGTCCTGGCGGCACCTGCAGGAAGTGGCGGCAGGTGGCGGCGCAGCCCGAGGGGGCGGCCCGGGCCGGGCAAGCGGAGCGGAGCGGCGGGCGGGCAGGAGCGGCGGCCCCAGCATGGACAGGCTCAACCGCCTCGCCGTGCCGGCCGGCGAGGGGCTCAGGTAGGCACGGGCACGGGTACGGGTACGGGCACGGGTACGGGTACGGGCACAGGCACAGGCATGGGTACAGGTACGGGGAGAGCGCTGCGGGGGCGCCGAGGGCAGCGCGGAGGTGCCGCGGCGCTTGCTCAGGGCTCGGGGCTCAATCCGAGCAACCGGTTACCGCGGCCCGCGGGCAGGTGATCCCGGGAAGACGGAGGAGTCGGGAAGATTGAATTAGCTGCTCGCTGGTTTGATGCCCCGAGTCGGTGTCCCGGGAAAAGGGCTTCCTGAGCTCTTCAGGATCCTCTTCTGCTCTTTAATGTTTCTCTGTCTTAGAAAGACCCAGCAGAACGTAAGGAACTGGGAAAGAGGAAATGTCCTGAAGTGAGGGAGAACAGTTTTAAGTATAGTGTTAAGAAGGAAAAAAAGTAGAAGCTGATGATTACTGGAGTATTTTTAGTGCCTGGTATACTGGAATTGACATTCAAAGGGTTTTTTTCAGCATATGATTTTGGATTTTTTCCTTATGTGTTGAAAAGAAGCATCATTCCTGATTACAGTGAAGTAGCAACTCTGCACACATGCAAAAATAATAAGAATACTGAAAATGAAGCCTTCTTTAAAAAAAAAGAAAAAAGAAAAACTGTATTTGAATACTCACCACTAATGTGTAAGCTTTCCTTCACAATATTCCCCTGTAAAGCTCGGGTAGCCTTTCCTCACACCTGCCCCTTCCCTGCTGTTGAACTGCTGGGGCAGGAGGGGAGGGCAGCCAAAGAGCTGGTGGCCCCTCCATCCATCAGCACAGCCCTGGGAAGGCCTCTCTGGGGGGATCCATGGAGAGGGGGTGCATGGTTAGTCAATAACTTCATTCCTAATGTATTACCTTGCAATTTCTAAATGATGTCAAGACTCAATATTGGGATAAACCAGTTATCTTAAGATGATGAGCAAGTGATGTGATGGAAAACTTGATGCTCTCAAGATGGTTACCGATATATAAAGAAACCCACTGTCCTCTGTGATTAAAATGGTAGCCAGGATGCAGCTGATGCACTACTGCAAGTAGTTAGAAGACTATTAGTTTCTGATACTTGGGGGAGGCCCTATATGTCAGGGTTGTAATGGTCTGCAGTTCATGTGCTGATTCTGTGCATCCCCCTAAATGGGAAAGGGATAAGGGTGCATCCCCACTGTGTCTTTAGGCTGGCTGGCACTTCTTGGATGACATTTTGCAAGGGATGAAGTACATTTATCGCTCAACGTTGTGCGTGTTCTCCTTGCGCATAGTGGAGCTGCTCTGCGTGCTCCAACTTGTGAAGGGTTACCTTAGAATTTAACCTTCTCCGCAGGCTAAGAGGTACAAAACAAAATTTCACATGGTATAATTCTAGTTCAATTATTTCTCTAAAGACTAGCATTGCTGTTGGTACATGAGCTTAGGAGCTTTTTTGTTTTGTTTTTTCAAATGTAGATGTGAAGAAAAAAAAAATTTTAAAGGCCCTGAGTGCTTCTGATAATCTCACCATCCTCTGTGGGTATATCTGAATACACCAGACCTAGCTTTTTGTTGCTTTAGCAGGTCTTGTATCAGATCTGAATTACTAACATATTCAGCTCCTTTGTTTTTCTCAACAATAAGAACTGAACTTGGTCTTAGGTGCATCTTTAACTACCACATTGTGGTTATGGATGTTGTTTGCAGTAGCAATTAAGTTGCACAATTAACTTGGATATCAGATAGGAATGCTGGGACTTCAGGGAATTACAGAATTATTTTTAGGTAGTGATAGGGTAAGCATGGTATTACACAAATATGTACACTATGTATTCTCCTTGCTTCCAAGTAGAGCATGAATTACAAGGCAAGGCTAATTTGATGGGAGTTAAATTAACTTGTGGTGCATACAAAGTATTTACAGGTACTACTTAAATAATAGTTTTAAGTGTGGAGTAAAATACACAAGCCATAGCCATGCTAACATGGCAGGCTTTGGTGTGCCTTGATTTCAGCCTGGACTTTCAGAAAATAATTTTATGCTTCAGAGGAATATATACATAAATAGAGGCACCCAATCAAGGAGGACAGTTGGCAAAGGTAGCATGAAGTTAGCAACGCAGAAGATATGGCAGCAAACTTGCAGAATCTTCTGTGGTTCAGCTTCCTCAAACTAAGGTTCTATGATTCCTACTTCTTAAATAATTTCCAGCTGCAGTATATGACTCTAGTAGCATCTCTTCAGACTCACTGTGTGCTTTTCTCTGACCACAAACCTTAATAACGCCCCTTCGCTGGGAGCTGTTTTGGGCTGTGTATCACAAGGCCATTTTCCACGGCAGCTGTGGGGACAAGGCCTGGCAAGGCCGGGCGTTCACCACAAGCTTTCATTTGTCTAAGGTCGTGAAGATGACAACTCCAGACTGCAAACAGGTCACTTCGCCAGCTCTAAAGAGCACAGTTTAATGTGCACTTCAGGTGACTTCATTAACTTGTTGGAGGTGTTTTCCTAAAGAAGCCCTAAAAAAGCTTCCAGCCATAACTTCCAAACCTACAAGAAAAGCAACTATTTTATTTTTCCCCCCCAAGTTGGACAAGTGTGTGAGTTTATCTGCAGTACAATGTCAATCCTCTTGCTTTAATATTCCTTGCTAAACAGGAGGGCTTAAATCCTTATTCTGTTAAAATCCAGTGGAGATTTCCTAAAATTCTGAATGTCTGCTAGATGTCTATTAAATTTGAAGATATTCCAGGTCCTCACTAATTTCCTGGTGATACAGACAGCTTGACTGTGACTGTTGTGTCTTTTCTCACATCTTGTATCAGATCTGAGTTATTAACATATTCAACTGTTTCATTTATCTCAACAATAAGAACTAAAATTGGTCTTAGGTGCTTCTTTAACTACCATGCTGTGGTTATGGACATTGCTTGCAATTGCAATTAGGGCACTTCGACAACATATCCTCCCTAACTTTAATCAATATAACTTTGATATTCTTCTTGAAAGTGCATAAGCAGAAAATGAGTTCATTTAACTCTGAACTGGTGACTCCTATGTATAAGATATTATAGGGAATACTTCCTGTTTGAGAAAATTAATTAGGAAAATTTGAACTTTAGTTTTGTATGTTTTTTTTATTACACCAAGCCTATTTTTTCCTGTTAATAGTAAATTAATCTATTTTTTAAACTGAAATTTTAACATACCATACTTCAGAATCAGAATAAAAACGTAATCAACAAGACCTGAAAAAGAGAGAGAGAGTTTCAGAGTAAGGTAGAGAATGCTCCCCACTACAGAATCGGGTACCATAATTGACCTCCAATTGACCTCCAGCTTTAACATTTTTCCCTCTTGTACTTGCAGCCTTCAGAGCAAAGGATACACGAAAGCCCGAAGTGGTTCTCTGTGCTGTGGCCTCCAGGCCACACCAGAGGAAACGCTCTGCCATGAGATCAGCAGCACAACTCCTCTAGTTGCTCATCACTGCCTCTTTGACCAAGTCGCAGCCCCTGCACATCTGCTCTTCTTCCCAGTCTGTTTTCTAGTGAAAGCCTCAACTTCCTCTATTTGTGTGCGCCACATAAATTAATTTATCTCCATTAAATTAGCCTCGCCTTGGGAACAAATGTCTTTGGCAAACCACAGGGTTTCCACCTCCAGCCCCCATTTGCCTCGGCTTCCAGCTTCTCCTGACACCTTTCCACTGCACAGGGATATTCAGTCATGACAGCAGCTGCTCTGGCACACCAGCATTTTTACTCAGCACAATGTGAGCTGAATGGAAAGTCACATTAAATCATGGTGCTGTTTGTGTTGCTTTTGCACACTGGAAAGGAACAGAGGAATGGGGAAAAGGAGGTCTCTGGCCAGATTTGCTGTGCTGATAAGTACAAGTGTGGGTTCTTCCTATGAGGTTATTAGGTCCAGTTTGCCACACACAACATGGAGCTGTGATTAAACGCTGAAGCTGTTTCCTCTAGCTTTCTGTCAGTTTAATCAGTTCATGAATCTTTCTCTCCCCTGGACTTTGCACTTACCTCATTCCATTCCAACCTTCCCAAAATACAGAGTGGCTGGCACTTATTTACCTAAAAGCTATTCCATTGGTTCCAGTGTCAGTGACTTGCAAATACTGGGGAGCATTATCTGGGCTTATTTTGTCTCTAGAAAGAGGTTAATGGGAATATTGAATGCTGTATCTAGAAGCTCTACCCTCATTTATTCAGTTGTCAGAGCACTAATAGTTGAGCAAATGCAGGCCGTTACACATATAAGTGCACTTTTGGCTAAAGGAAAAAGAATGAGATTTTTTAATATAAAAACCTAGGACCTCTATTTCTTCAGTGCAGAGTCTTGCCCTCATGCTATTGAGGCCACAAAGTTTTCCAGCCCAATTTAAAAACACACCATTTTCCTCAAAGTCTATGAAGTCAGTGGATTAAACCCATCCTTTCAGAACAAACTTAAGACAGATAGACATTGCTAAAGTCTCCATTCAGATCATAAAGTGAATTTATGGATGTCAGCTTTTGTGCATCTACATTAGCAAGACTTCGCCACAAAACTTCAGTACATTATTTGAAGGCAGCTGAAGTTAGCCAGATTTTTCAGGATATGCCTAGATCCATCACACTGTTGCATACCTTAACATAGATTATTTTCAGCTGTTCTTCTATAGGTGGCCAGAACTAAAATGGCAGATCTGAGGTACGAAAAAGAGGTAAAACAGGAGAAAAAACAAATTCACTCGCTCTATTCCAACCCCAAATCAAAGATAAGTTTTCCTGTTTCTATATTCCGTTCACTCATGTTTTTAGATGTTATTTTCCTCAGTTTTCTTACTATTCAATTCACCTTCATTTCCTTTATGCTACGGTGCCACGTTTTCAACCTACGTGCCTGCAGGAGTGTTTTCTCACCTTTCAAAATTGCTGGTAGGGTTGTGACTAGAAGTAATGTTGCAACTGATCGATGGAAATTTTCTGTGCCCATGCCAAGTTTAGTCTTTGTTCACTTCCCTGCAATGACTTTGTGCTTCCCCTTTTTGGTGAAACTCTCCCCAATTCTGTCCTTGCTCTGTGATAAGCTACAGGACTGTAGAGTACTAGTCACTGAGGGAGGCCTGGAGCTCAGGGAGTTTTAATTTGAACAGTATTTTAGAGTAACTTAATTAGTTCTTGGTACTTTGTACACTTAGTTCTAGTGCACTTAGTACACTTATTTTCCCTCTGCTGCTTGCAAGCCTTTCAGGAGAGTGGAGCAGGCTTTGTCAATATAGCTTCTGTTTGGGAATGTTTTAAATATGTGTCAGCTGATATCTAGAGAGCCAGTGCGTACAAGGGGTCACTTAATCAAGAGAGGGCAGAACAGAGCAAGTCACTTACAGAGCATAAGATACCCCCAAATTTACTGTGTCCATAAGTGAGCTGCAATATGGTATTACTTGCAATGTTACTGTTATCCAGTTAAGAATAAAGGCTTTTTTGACATCTCCTTTATGATCTAAATGGGAGAACAAGTTGGATTAAAAAAAGAGGTGCACATATCTGAAATATCCTTAGAGCTGTGTTAAATATTTCTGTTTTAAAACACTATCCTGAAAAGCACCCAGCCATCACAAGTCTTTGATTATGTAAAAATATCTGTGGAGGCTCCACACACGAGTAAAGATAGCAGGAACCAGACCTATTATGCTTTGTTAAATCAGAGAAAAAAGTATTTTAAAAAAATAAACAGATTAGTATGTTATTAATATACTGCTTATACATATTCAGAATGAGCCTCAGCCAACCGCTAAAATGCAGGAGCAGTTGCACTACACAGTCAGTGTCACTGACAGGGCTTCAGTTGTCTTAACCCTACTGATAAATTTGCATATGCCTATATAGGTCATAAGTAATATGAATAATTAATTTTATGAGTCCTTCCCAAGGATAGGGATTTCTTGGTCAAGTCAAGATCACATTAAAACAAAAGTATATTTCAATTTGCAGAATTCCCAGTCTCCTCAAATTAAGTCTTTTACTGGTTAGTTTTATGTTTTGCCAAGAATATCGTAAGTCTTTACATGCTACATGCTTTGATTTAGTCTGTCTGTGTTAATGCTTACTAATAAAAGAGTGGCTGTTTGTCAAGATTATCTAGAGGGCATATGAGGATGAAAAATATAATCAATATTTAGCCTTTCTGTGCCTCTGTGTACCATGTAAACACACACCTGCTCCAGGTTTTGCCTCTAGGCAGAATAATGGATGATTGAGAAGCAAGTGGAATAGGATGCTGTTTTGACTTTAAAGAAACAGTCAACATTCTTGACAAAACTGTAATATTATAGCTGCCTCCTCTTGTATAGCTCCTGATGGCAGGTGAAGACCATGTGTTGGGCCTGCTTCCTCCAAGATAGGTATCTGCAATTTATTTCTTCCCATAGCAAGCCTCTTTGAACTTCTTTCTTCACAGCTTTGAGATAGTCTTTACAGATAAAGATCAAAGGCTCTGCTATGAACTGATGGTTTGGTGCCACAAGTTACCACCTCTACCTCCAAACTTCCTCCTTTCCCACTACAAAAAACCTTGCGGGGGGTTGGCTGCCACAAGCCCTGGGTGACCATGGGGGGCAGTAGCCTCTGACTGCAAATCAGTAGCAACTGGAGCAGTTTGACTGCGCTCCAAGCATCTAACTTTGCATGTCTACATTAGATAGCAGTCACAAAAACAGCGCAGCAGTGCGTGTGTGAGGAGCTCTGAAGCTCTTGCAGTAGGCCCAGAAGAAGGAATTAGTGTCATCTGTATTTGAGAATTTCTTTTTGCAACTGGAACGGGAGGGGAGAAAAAAGTATTTATTAAATTGTTCTAGATGCACAAGTATCACCAAGCTACACCTTATGAAGATACTCCCTCACAGTTTGCTGAAATCACTATTCTCGCACAAAGAGGAAGTCAGGGTGACTCTGCTGATGGAAGCTGATTGCACCGATGGCAGTGATCTTGTTCAGTAACCTCACTGGAAAAGATTGTGCAAGGCTGGAGTTCAAGCTTCCCAAAATCTCAAGTGGCGCTTTTATAAGTCCTTTCTTTATAAGTACATTTTTCCTCACCGAGCAAGCAGGACTGCTCCCCTTTGGCCAGAAACAATAGCCTTCCTTCTTAATTTTGTCACCTGCACTCCTGTTTATAAAACTAAAAGCTAATAGAAACACAAAATAAAGGCCAGCTGTGAGTAACACCAGCTGGAATAACTGCTGTGTGAGGAGCAGTAGGAAAGGGGGCTGGACATGCTCTTCCTTCTTTGCAATTTCACTTCTATAAGAACAGAAGCATTTTTAACTTTGTATTCTTTAATTTTGTTTTTATTTTGGGTTTTATTCTCCAAGTTCATTATACTTGACCTTGTTTACTCTTTTCTTTTTATGATCCCTTTTAGGGGGGCAAAGAGCAGTGGAAAAAAAAAAAGTGGGGGATCTTCTGGGGCGCCCCTTCTAAACAAGCAGTGCCTTGTCACTGAGTGAAAGCTGCATCTGAAAAGAGCAAGAACTGGACACAAGGTGCAATCCATTTGGAGGAACTATTTCAAGTTTATCAGTTGATGTGAAGATGTAACTCCACTTTAGAGTACCAGAGAGAATATGCAGGTCTCATTCTTCATAATGAACATGTATGGTTTCATAACTCAAACATAAGTTTCTTTTATAGGCTTCAATATGTGCCTATTGTTTCTGGCTGAGTGTATCCTGTTCTTTCTTTACAAAAATCTGCTTGTCAGAGCTCAGATTTTGATTTTTTCAGAAGGCACAAGAGCTAATTCAGACTGTTGTAAGTGCTGGAAGTTTAAGGAGTTTTGATTTTAGGTGGCCCAGCTAAAAACAAATAAGCAGGGTCCTTTTCACAGGACCCTCCTGTGAAAGGGAGAACGGCTTTGGATTCTGTGGATGATCTTGGCAATCTAAATGGGATCTAGGTACCCATCCTGCTGTCTTCCTAACTATATTATGTTTCTCAATGTCTTCACAAATTTATTACAGTAATAGATGCAGTTTCTCAGTAGCTCATTTAACTGGTGAGGGAAATCCTTGCTACAGAGAAATGTCTGAAAATAGGAAGATCTTTCCCCATTCTGTGGACTCCATACCTCGGCTCACATAGGAGCTGAAAGCTCATTAAATAGTCTCTTCTTTTCTTGGTACTTGTATTTTCCTTTTTACTATTTTAACTGTGGAAACCTTTAACAAAGAAGTCGGAGACTTCCAGCTCTAACCTTTGAGTGCCTACAGATGTGCCATGGGCCAGCCTTTTCCCTATGTAATCATTCTCCTTCCCTTTACCTTCATTCCTCATACGCTGAGCTGTGACCAGATCAAAGAGAAGGTGATTTTGTTTCATTTTGTTTTATCTCAAGGCAGCTCTGTGAGTCCTTGAGCACAGCTTGATATTTTATGACACAGCAAGTCCTCCTGTCAAGCTATATTGTATTTGCAGTAGTAAAACTTTGCAACTTTCTTTACATATGTATCACAGCTAGTGACCTCCTCCTCTAATCTATCAGATAATCCTGAATTGCTAGAGCTCAAAAGCAAAGGTAGCACAGAACAAAAAGGTACTATAGAAATAATTGAACCTCAAAGGAAAGTGCCCTTTTTTCTCTTTTCCCGAGTCCACTTTCTAAGAAACTAGATTCATTCTTTACCAATTTCATCTCCAAGTCGGCTCACTGCCTGGTAGCATAATCTTTCTTCCTCAGCATTTTCATTGCTTTAGCTAGGTAGAATAAAATCACACATGTAGCAGTTAAATTGGCAGGGAATTCAGAAACAAGAAACCTGGATCTAATCTCCCTAAGGCTGTCTTTCACTTAAATCTCCTCATAACTAGCGACTATCTCAATTTTATTCTCCAGTATGGGAATTGTGTTTGCCTATGTCAGAAGAGTACACTTAAGTCTAAGTTCTCTGGACACTTAAAGCACATTTTTCAGCTAGTGAAAAAGCTTTTCCTAGAAGTGGCTAAACGTTTGTTGAGGATTTATGGCCTGCTGACTGCTTTGCAAATACCTATTGTTTTGCTTAAGTATTTACCCTTCTTGCTGGGCTCAAGCAGAGCAAAGATCTCTGCCTTCAGGGTGCCAATACGCAAAGGCAGCACAGAGCTGTTTTAAGGGATGAGCTAAAACTTCAGAGTCACTATCCAGTAGCTGTTATGGAAAATGTTTCAGTCATCAGGGAATTATTACCTATATAACAGGCCTGACCAGTCCACTGAACTAACCGGTGGTCTGCTGCTGTGGAGCTGTAAAATGAAGCACTGAGTGCAGAGTGGATAGATTAATTTAACAGTCTGTGTTGTTTCCTCTAAGTTGTAGAATTCCTACCATATTTGTTAGAAATTAAAACCTTGTGGAAGCATCACCTATGGCCAGGATTTCCAAATGTCTACTACTTGCAATGGAGGCAGCCGTTTGAAAATCTGCTGCCAGTCCCTGATCCAGGGATCCAAACCAGTCCCAAACTAGTCCCATAGTTGAAGTGGATCCCAAAGTAGCTATCTTGCTGAGAAGTGTTTTCTGAGATGAACAGTAACTTCTATCAGCAAGCCTAGTTTTAGACTATGAAAACAAACAAACAAAACTCTTAAAGTTGCAAGAAGAATTGGTGCTTAAGATACAACTCCTAAGTTTGACCTCTTAATTACATTTAACTGCAAGGCAAGATAAAACTAGCTGTACTTTGCTTGTTTTCATTTACAGTATTAATGGATTGAAGACTCTGAATCTTAATTCCAGGAGAACAAGCAGTAGTGAGCAGCAAGGTCCTTCACAAGGCTGCAGAGTCAGGAGGAAGGTTGTAGTTAGGGACCTGAATCAAGATGTCCACATGGACCACGGCCAACCCCAGCTCCTAGATACTCTCAAGGCTGCCGCTCTAGTTAGTTCATCCCACAAAAACTCTTCTCTGCTTAGAAGGTCTGAGGAAGTTGTCTTAAATCAAGAAAACTATTTTGGTGGCTGCAGACCGCAGTAGTCTGACTGCTACGTGACGCGTTGGTTACCTGCCCACTTGCAAGCTAAGCAGGCCCTGTGCAGCATTCAGATCTAAATCCAAAGTCAGATTTAGTCTTAGGCCCGCATCTAACAATAGAGTAAAACTGGAGCAAAATTAGCTAACACCCCTTCACAATTTTAATTAATGGCTGGCAAGCCTTTTTAAAAAGGATGCAACTGCTTACAAACAGCCATTCTGCCCAAACTGCAACTAAACAATTTAATTCTCCTGTGCTCCTTTTGACTCCTCATTACTTTTCATTATAACTACTGCCAGGTGCCAGCTGGGGCACAAAACAGAAACGGTAAAGTGGCTATTTTTAAAGATGGCTATTTTTAATCCTTTAAGCACAACTGGAAACTGAATGTAGTTTTAGGGGAAAAAAAATCACAAAAGCAGTTCTTTTGAGGCTTGACCCCAAATGTGTAGGTTTAAATGGATCTGGTTAGTTTAAATAAAAATATTTTTTTCATAGAGGTAGTGTGCAATTGCAGCAAGTCTCTAAGCATTTCTTTTCACTTATTTCTCACATCTGTAAGGAAGTCTTCTTTAGTATCAGCAGTTTCTGTTATTTTGCTCTTTAATGGTATGAGGTTCGAGCAAAAGTTAGCTCTGCCTGTAAATTATTTCTGAGAGGGTTATTTCCATGATTTCTTTGCTTAGTGGGGAACCTGAAAAGATAAGGTTTTAAGGAAAGCTGGTCCAGGATTTAGGCTCTATGAATAGTCCTTATGTATCGGACCCACGATCTGCTTTGATAGAGCAGAATTGATGTGCAACAAGGCTGCTGAAAGTGAGAAATACCCTTCAATTCCTGCTGACATAATGAAAAAGTTACTAAGATGATTATCACACTGGGGTATCTCTCACACGACAAAAAGCTGAGAGCCGGCCTGATCTCCCAGGAGAAGGGAAGACTGAGGGGGAATGTTGACAGTATCTGAAGGGAGAGTGTGGAGTGGATGCGGCCAGACTCTCAATAGTGGGGCCCAATGATAGGGCAAGAGGTATTGGACCCAGACTGAAACACAGGAAGGTTTGTCTGAACATGAGGAAAAACTTCTCTACCATGAAGGCGACTGGGCACTGGCAGAGGTTGTCCAGAGCAGCCTTCACTGGAGATGCTCAAAAGCCTCCTGGACACGATCCTGGACAACATCCTCCAGATCACCCTGCTTGAGCAAGTTGGGCTAAATGGTCCACAGGACCCATCCAACCTCAACCTTTCTGTGATTCTGAGAAAAAAAAAAAAAATCAGATTGCTCTGCTGACAAATAGTGTTAAGATGAAAAATAAGCTTTGTTCTTTACTTCAAAATAACAAAAACTTAGCTTTACTCAGCTATCTAAATGCCATTTTTTTAAGCAAGTCCCTAAAGAAGGATTAGTTGTCTTTACCAAAGGAAAGCTTTGAAAATCCTACTGGTAGTCAGATCTTGTTTCAGCGATAAGATAGGCAAGACTGAAACATAAAATGACATGAGCAATTTATAATGACAAATGCATGGATTTTTTTTAAGCCTATTTTGAAAAGTCCTCTGTTGGTTTAGATAAAATCTTCAGCTCAGTTCTAATACAGGATGTTTCATTTAAGTGTATAGAAAATACACTGTGAAAAAAAACTAAAAATACATGCAATATCTATTAAGCTCAGACTTCTAACAGTATTTGTTATAAATCAGTATTTTTTGCAATGGTATATTTTTGTTTCTGAAAATTTGATTTTTGTGATGTTTTTCAAATGGGAAGGGAAGTTGAATTCTAAAATGATAGTTATCTATTTAAAAAGAACGAGTTATTTAACTTAAATAGCTTTGACAATTGTATTTTCTATGAAATCAGGGCAACTAACTGAAAAGTAAGAGCAAGCTTTGGTTTCCGCTGTCAGTGCATGTGACTGGAGTGCTGAAGTGATGAGTTTTTACAGCTCAAGGTCACAGATCCTCTAATGGTTGCTCTGATGGCCTGGGCACGGTAGGGCAGGAACGTGTCCCTCCCACCTTCCCATACCCCCGTAATAACTACAGACATTCTGGGAAGGAGGGACACTGTCCACCGAGGGAATGACTTGCGCAAAATCAGTTCTAAAGAAAATGTTAATATTAAAATATTATAAACTACTAATTCAGGCACTGAAACTCTTTCCTGATGCCCTGGAATTTAGCTAAATTGTTTAAACTGAGCTGTGGTACAGAGAAGGATAAAACAAATCATGCCAAACAGCTCTGTTAAAAAGGGAGGGAAACATCACACACAAATGCTTTTAGCAATTCAACTACTTATTAAAAATTCCTATTTTTTGGTGTTTACTATAAAAGGAAAACAACTGTTTCCTATGTTTTTCTTAATTTATATGAAAGAGTGCTTAATCACATGGCAATTTTAATCCTGCTTTAATATCTTACAGGAAACTTCAAAAGATGGTGCACGACATCAAGAAAAATGAAACTGGGATAATAAACAAGTTCAAAAAGTAAGTTTGAAATATCAATCCTAGCTTTTTTTTTTTTTTTTTTTTTTAAGCTCAGATGATTAACATAACATATAGTGCTTTAAAGATAGAACCATGTCATTCTACAGGAATATAATGATGTACTTCAATGTATATTAAGAGATGCTTTCATACATATTCTCTGGCAATGCTCATCGCCTGCTGTTTGAGCGTGTGCCTTTTTCCTCAAGCTGCTCTTTAGACTACCTGCTGCAATTCAAATTTAATTTGAACCAACTGGTCAGGCATCATAGTCAGAACTCCTGCAAGATGCTAAGTGCTCTAGTGTCTGAGCCTCATAAAACAAAAGCCCTCGTTACCTAATGTCCTTATTCCTGTAAATGCAAAATAGCATAAATATTGATGTCACATGCACATGAGTATCACAAAATATTCATAATATACATTTATACATGGAGTGGAGCTTGAGTAATTCCATATCCCCCTCAAATGAATACACCATTTGCCAGTTCCAGTCAAATGCCTATTCAAAGCAATTAGCTATTTAGTGCACTCCTCTTTTTTTTTTTTTAATGAAATAGCTCATTAGCATTGAATTTCCATTTGGATGTGATTCCCTCATTCAGATCTCTTTCTTTACATATGGGTCATTGACTGCTGAAGTACTAAGTGTTCTTGAAAGTTAATTAGTAGACAGCATCTACCACGTTTCCAGAATGAATGCATTGAAGGACTCTACAAATAGAGTCCTCATACATAAAAGATGTATGTAAACTTTTTTATGTTTTTAAACAAGTGTGTTATTGTGTATATATGTGTGTGGTTTTGTTTGTTTTTCCTCTGTTTTGGCTTTCTACTTCAGAGTAATTTAAGTGCAGTTAATGTTAATAATGTTAATGGGTCTAGTGCAAACACCTCCAAGGGGAAACCAGATGGAAGAAACGGAGGCTTTTCAAGCTTATAGCTTGAGGCAGCAAATTGTCTTCCTGGACATGAGTTCTGCTGCTAATCAGCATTGCTCTGCTGTGGGCCCTTCCCTGAGAGTGAAGGGAGATAGGACAAAAATAACAGGAATTAAGGGTATCAAAAACTGGCAATGTCAGAGGTGCCATCATTAAATGTCAAGTATAAGATACCTCTTATAATACTGCAATTATGTCAATCTCTCAAAGATTTAAAGAAAAAACGAATCAACAAAAAAGCAGGCTTATAAAAACTTTCCTAATGTGCGACTGCAGCATAAAGCTCATGTTCTCCTCCTAGCTGTGAAGTCAGAGTACAAATTATGCGATAAAGGGTTAAAAAAGAACTCAATTTTTACCTAAAACATCATGAGTCTTACAATAAAATCGGGAGTTGGCAGCCTAAAATAGTAAGCTAAATAGTATGGTTGGAGGGTCTTTATGTTGTAATCTGAAGTTTTTTGCTAGGAGGACAGTATTTCATTGAAGTAAAACAAAAACAAACCAAGAAAATTCAGCTCTATAGCACTTCAATGCTACAACACATTGTTAAAAAATATAAATGAATAAAAGGACAGAAAGAATATTAAAAACAACTGCAAATTTATTTCATGCAACCCCCCATTTCTTATTTTCCCCAAATCATCAATTTCATACAATTGCAAAGCTATAACAACCTGTCCCACTGAGTCACGAGAAGATGGCTCAAAAAGTGTCCCTGCCAGCTGACTTCCTTGTGTCTGGAATACTGACCAGCTCTTGTGATTAAAAGATGAAGTAGTTGAACTTTGTCCAAGTGTGATGATCTAATGTACTTAGGAGTAATATGTGCTATAAATACTCATCTCGGTGAGGATGTCAACAAAATATTTGTAAATCCTATCAAGTATTTTTTTTTTTTTTTAAGAAGAGGATGGGCTCTTGAAATGAAGGTATTTTGGGCACATCTTAAAACAGAGCAAAAATACTGGTGAGGAAAAGCACCTGAGCAGAATTAAGGGTCACTACTACAGAAGCACAGAAGTGTGCTTGCCTTTGGGTACACGTTGTTTAAAAACAAGTGCAGAATTAGAACTGTTCTGCTAGAACAGAAAACCCAGATTTCTGCTGCAGTTCATTACAACTTCTCCATGTAGTTCGGGAAAACACATACATATGATATGGATTACAAGCATGCCTTTAAGAATACTGGTAATTCCTATAGGACTTGTTAGTTGGCCAAAGCTAAGTCCATGCTTAAAAATGCTTTGCTGGATCAACTGCAGCAGGCTGTATAGGAGAAATTGCAGAATGTGTGTTTTTGTTTGGTTTCTTTATGAAACTTATTCTCCTAAAAGTTATTTTGTGTTTCTGTGTGGTTCACTGCATTCCTGTGTGAGCAGCATGAGGCCTCATTACATGAAATGCCTCAAGTATTAATGGATTATTTGTCAAAGCTAATGATGTAGTAAGATGTGTTACATTGCTTCTAAAAATGTGTAAATATGCTCTCAGAATGTACATGGATTTTATGATGAGTCCTTTAGAACTGAAATTTCCCGGAGATATTTGAAAATTTCCAGATAATACTTATTTTCTATTATTTTTTTAAATGTTGTTTTTTTATCAAAGTCAATGGAAACTTGATTTATTTGTGTGGTTTTGTTTGTTGGTTTTTCCCCCGTTAGAGCTAAAACAGAGATATTTCACCAGCTTTAAGTCTGGGTCTGAGTACTACTAGAATATTTTACTTGGAAATTGTATTTGTTTATAATTTTATAATTTGTTTATCATTTATATAAAATTTTATATAACTTATAAAAGATAAGTTACAAAATTGTTCTTTCTTCTACTTAAATATGTATCCTGAGTTGGGATTTGATCTTTGAGTCCCCTGTCTTTGATGTCAGGGGAACAGGAATGTTGTCACACTGCAGGCACCTGTGTGTATAGCTGAACTGGCTGGAGAGCAGCTCCTTGGCGCTGGGAGCCGTGTCTAGAGCTTGCGCTGCAGGTTGCACTGCAGGTAAAATTCTGGCTCTGCACAGTGAAAAGCAAAGCAGCAACTGAAGTCAAAAGATCTTGAATTTCAGTTCTGGCACTCAATACATCATGCCAGTCCAGTGAGATCTTCTTTAGGTGGATTTAGATTTTTGGAATAAGTATTTGAAGAGACTCGAACAAATATAGGTGCAGCCTTGAACAGTTTCAGCAGCTCTGTGACGGAAACATGATTTCTTTTCTTCTATTGATATTCAGGTTCCAAAATGAACAAGTGGCCTTAATTTGCAAAACTGGGAAAGATACTTGGGATCGGTATGCTACCTCAGAGCCGCACAGTGGCACGACAGGCTGTGTGGGCACGGAGCTCTGTTCTGTGCTTTGTGCTGCTTGCTCTAATCCACTTACACTTGCTGTCAGGGCCACTGCCAGGATTTACAGGGCCTGGGACAATATGTTGAAAGCTTTGGCTTAGTGCTTTGGATGTGCGTAACGTGGGCCACGAGGCCTGTTCTGCCCTGCGACATGAGGGCCTCTTGCCTCATCCCACCGCTTTCCAACAGAGCCGGTCCCAGCTGTCTCTGCGCATCTCAGGGCATGTGTTGCAAAGAACACGGATGGGTTTTGGTGCGCTCTTTCTGCACTACTGTATAAGGCTGCTCTCTGTCCTGGCAGCGGCCCTGGGTTTTTCTTTCTAACCCGCCTGTGCTAACCTGGGCTGAACACAACAGTGGCAGTGTTAATGCTGATTAAATTACTGTTAACTACGCTGCATTTACACTAAACAATATTCCTGCTGCGGGAAGTAAAAGACTAGGAAGATGCAGTTCTCCTTCATTAGTGTTGTTACTGATGAACAAAGAGGGATAAATATTTTGTAACAACACGCCTGATTTTCTCTTTGACCTTTATCGGGCACTGCTTCATTCATGCATGTTTATATTCTGTGAATATCTGAGCAACTGAATTCTATGAAATCAATTCAAAAGCAGTGAAAATGTTTTTCGAAACAGGTTTGAAAAACTTGTATGTTGATGTGTTAGTGTCAGACTGTCTCCACTCTGAGCTGCCTTATGATCTGAACAGCAGCAGCTGAGCAGTGCACTTGAGACTTAAATATTGTCAGATTTGTTCTGTAATATAAAATTTGTAGACTTCACTGTTGCTCAGAGAATCATAAGAAAATATTTTTAATTCTCAATAAACAATGTTCTTTGTAAATAATTTGGTCATTTCTGCAAATGAATAACATCAAGAAATTCCATGGTTGAAGAATGCCCACCTGACTGATGACTTCAGTCAAGGGCTCAGATCCATGGTGAGGTCCCATCAGTGCTCCAAGGAAACAGGTTATTTTAGAGATTCATTTTAATGTAAATTGTTTTTCTGTAGCAATATAAAATATTAAAACAAAGTTTTCTTCAGATGACTCTGTCATGTAATGTCACCATTTGGTTTGACTTTACACACAAATACGTTTCTTTTTTTATAAGGTAGTGTTAGAACACTAATGAAATAATGTCAGCTGACTGTAATTAAGTATGTTCTCCGGACAGTTGGAGTTTAGCAAGCAGTATATATATATTTATATTATATATATATAATATATATATTATAATATTAATATATATTATAATATATATTAACAAGCTAGTTGTATCACAGGAAGCTATATTTGAAGACAAATCCTGTCAGCATTTCTACAAGTAATCTTTTGATTCACTCAGTACTAAAAAAGCTATTATAATAGTATTTGTCAAAAAGGGTATAACACCATAAAATAATAGAAGATAGAAACAGAATCTGTTTTTTGAGACACATTTAAAGAAATTTAAATGGAAATTAAAGTGCATGCAAAGCAACAGTTATAAAATAGAACCAGAGTGCCATACTCTTTTCTCTTGCTACAGACTTGGGAAAACAGATTTTGTTATTAGATAGACGTATGTTTCTCTGACACCTATGTCTTCAGATTCGGTACTGAAAATGAAAAGGAGAGGGGCAAGGAATCATAGAATCATAGAATGCTTAAGGTTGGAAGGGACCTGTAGAGATCATCCAGTCCAACCCCCCTGCACACGCAGGGTCACCTAGAGCACGTGGCACAGGACTGCGTCCAAGGAAGCTGCTCTTCCAAAAATACGTTCTGAGCAAAAAAAAATCTCAGATTGGATTCTAATTTCCTGTGTTTCCATCTTTTCAGGATATTCTCTTGCAGCTATCTGCTAAGCATCTGCACTGATAATCTGTGTTTGTTCAGCTGCAGATATCTTTTGTCATCAATGTTTTATGTGACTAATATTTCCTTCTAGCTATTATTAAAATATTGGATTGTAAATTTAATAATTATTGTTTACAGGCTAAAAAAAAAACCACCACCAAGTGTACCAAAAAGGGATTATGCTTCAGGTAAGATGGATTAATAGAAATTTACTCACAGATATAGAGTTTATTTGATGTCTATATGCATAAGATTAGCTCAACTGTACATTTCCTCACAATTTCCTGTTGGCAAGTATGCTGTTACCAACAGCTCTGAAGAAAAGCATGAGCCAGTAGCAGCTGCTCCTTCAGAATCAATATTACCAGAATCAATATTTACCATTTGCTCTTTGGAGGATTCACCTCTTGTCCCTTTCTGACAGAAACTGTGAAGTTAAAGTGAAAATAAATATGGGGAAAAAATGAATAAATTAATCAGCATACCATTAAAGGTCAGATTCACATGACATAGTTAATTGACATAATGAATTTTCTTAAAGTACAGGTCGAACCATATACAGCGCTGCCCACAGACTTGTTCATGTCCATGTGCATGTTTTGTTAAGAAAGCAGTATAAAACACTGAAGTAGAAGAGGGCACTTTCTGGAAGTTATCAGCCAACCATTCAGTGGTTCTTGCTGCCGCTCTACATTAGCCACCTACCCTGGAACTTTTAACAGAGAAAAAAGGAACTGAGGAGCCTGAAGCTGACAACCAGCTTCTTTGCATGGAAATTGTTACCCCTATTGAAAGCTGAGATGCGTCAGCATGATACACTCTACTGTTCAGACCAGACACAATTTACCATTTTATACAGCTTTTACAACAGCTCTACATTGGCTTATGGAAAACAAATAAGCAGGGGAGTTTACTATTCTGTCAAAACCAGATGTGTTTGTCTCCTGTGAAAGAAAATTTCACTATCTTTATTTAACTAAATATGATAGAATTTCTTGAATCTGTGCTTAAAATGAACATTTATGCTATTTCATTTCCTAAAATAACTCTACTGTTTGGTTTAGAACATGCAGACAATGAAGAGGAACAATGGTCAGATGATTTTGTAAGTATATTTTTGGGGGGTAGTAGGAAGTTACCATAGCAACAAGTTCACTACAAACAATAATAATGAATGTTTATTTTTGAATTGCCTACTTGTGCCTGAACTTATACCCCTGAAATCATGCCCTGTTTGTGACATCAGTGGCTGCTTGTAAATAAATAAAGAAATAAATAAAAACTTTAAGAACTTCACTTTTTTGCATTCAACAGGAACTTCTTAAAGAGTTAGTGCTTTAATAGGAAAGGAAGAAGTGGCGGGACATATAAGGAGGTTTGGTTAGAGTGAGGAAGGACGTGTCCTGTTAAGAAAAACAAGCTGTTGGTCTGTAATTTGAAGACATAGCTGTTAGTATGGCAAAGACTTCTTGGGGGTGCCAAGGAGAAGGGGCCAGGAAAGGACCTGGAGCAGAAGTGAAGCGGGGAGAGGCCGAGTTCCTACCTATTTGGAGAGGGAACACTGAGGAGGAGCGTTATTTGTCTTTCAGTGTATTTTTGTAGTTTTGTTAATTGTCCTACTGCAAGGATATTTGAATGTCATACCCTGCTATGAAGCCATAAGTGTGTTATGAAGAGAGAAGTAGGAAATTCTGTCTTTCTAGGACAGCGATTATGAAAATCCAGATGACCACTCTGACTCCGAGATGTACATGGTCCCCAGCGAAGAGACCACTGATGACAGCTACGAACCACCTCCAAGTGAGCAGGAGAAAAAGAAGATTCCCTCGGCATTCCCTATCTCTAGGGGTGAATATGCAGGTATATACGGAGTAGTTGGTGACTCCAGCCTCATAATTGCTTATTTATGAGTGCCACAAGAGAGATGTCCTGAAGTGGATTAACCTGTCCCTTCCTCAAGAGTTTGCTTTTATTCTGACAATCAGGTCCTCAACCTTCTGGGGTATGGTTTGCTACTATAGCACAAAACAAGGTAGCATTGCTGCTAGCAATGCCTAGAGCCTTAATGTAATTGTAAGGTACTGTTGACTATAGGATAGCTGCTGAAGTGCTATAATGCCATTCAAGCACTCACAGAAGTTTATAAACACATTACCTACATGTCTTTTGAATAGATGAGGAGTTTTTTAAAATAACACGTGCCATAATATCTACTTCAATTTCACCCTTTATGCTATAACCGTTTCCACATGACAGATGTATTCTCTTTCACTTCCCACTTACTTATTTGTGTAAGTCAAGTGTCCAGGCAGCCTCTGTGGCCTGATAAACGGGACTGGGTTGTCACCCCGAGTGATGACATAGGACTAGTTTGCAGATACGTCTCAAAATCAGGACCTGCAGGCACTTAGGTCTGCTGTTTGGTTTAAGTTGCTGCTAGAGTAATTTGTTTGCATAGGTAGAAGAGTGTCCAGAGGCTAATAAGTATTTTTTACCAAAATTGTTTTGTTGTTTTTTTCTTCACTAAAAGACAATCGCACTAGTCACCAGCAGCCTCCTCCCCTCAACAAACCTCTCCCGACCATGCCCAGTCCCGCCGGGTCCAGACCAAAGAAACCGTCCAAGCCATCGTTGCCAGCTCAATCTACCGCGTCCAAACCAAAACTACCACCAAAGCCTAAGGAGTGCCACGATGATGAGGTAATGTTCATAGGCAGACTGACCTGTTTCCATTGTTTAAATGAACGATGGCCCTACTGCAATCATGGGGTAGAGCACACAGCAGTTCCACATGCTGATCGCAATACCTGCTTCTCTGTCCACAACTCAAATCATTTCTTGGCTCACAAGCAATGAGCTGCAAGTACCAGGCTAAATCCTAGTTGATTTGTGCTTACTTAAGTGTCTGTGGCAGTCTTTTAGAGCACAGAATAGTTCCTGCTCATATCCAGAGCAAGCTGCAGGCAACAGAGAGCAACCTTGAATCTTACAGCACAAACAAAGGGACGTTGGAGTTTAGTGAAGGGCTGTAGTTGGAGTTTAGTGAAGGGCTTTCAGAGAATCCCATCCATATAGTGTGATAAATGTCTGAAATAGCAGTCACTGTGAAATGGCAAGTATTGTGAGCTGCTGCCCACACTTCATTCACACATTCATTGAAGTGAGGCAGGTTTAACCAGTTGACTTCTGCCCTGCGTTCCTCATAGGACAACTACATCGTGCCAGTGGACAACGATGATGATAACTATATCGAACCTACGGAAAGCAGCACCTCACTTCCGACAAGGCGTGAGTTTTAATCATTTACGGTGACAGCTGTTTATTACCTTAATGTTGGGAACAACAGTGCTAAAAACAGGTGGAATTGATGCCTATTTTTAGGGTTCAAAGAGAGGAAGTGCAGCTGCTGAAGGGAGCACAACCTGCAAGAGGAGTTGTTGCCTTTTGCCATAACAGCTCTTTGTCAGAGCCATATTTAATTCCTACCTCTCTCATTCAGCTATTTCAAAGTTCAGCCCAGGCACATCAAGGATATTCTGCATGGCATGAGACCTCTCTCCTCATTCAGGAGTGCTGCAGAAATATAATTCTGTTTTCTGAGCCTTTAGGCTTTCAGTAAAATAGAGACTTTGATTAATTTTTTTTTCTAAACATCACTATCTGAACTATATTTATCTGGAGAATGAAAACACAGTCCTATAGTGAAAAATAAATAGAGAGGAGGATGTAGTTCTGCTCTCTGACATTGCTGACAGCATTGGATCTAGTCAGCAAGGCAAGAACACTGTGAATAATTTCCCTTCTAAAATGAGAGCTTTCTTTCTGCCTTGGTTGACTTTTCAAGGTCACCCAAGGAGAGAGCAGGCTATCACTAGGACCTTTTAATGTTTATTCTTATTGCATAAATGTTACTTTAAAAATGCACGTATGTGTGCATACACATGGCTGGATGGGTACACACACATATCTGTATGTATGCATATCTCTTTTTAGCTCCTGTGAATAGATTTGTGAAGCCAACAACAAAGTCAACCTTCCCCACTTCTGCAAAGCCTTCTCTTCCTGCGGACACGCAAGGTAGGTGGATATTTTGTATCACCATTTAAATGGCATAAAACAATGAACAGGATTGAATTACACTTCATGTATTCAAAATATAGACCATATGGCATACTTCTGCAAAATAAAAGTATGCTCCCCTCAGGTATTTTTGTTTTGTAGCAGGTTTTTTGCCTAGCTTTAACAGTAAATCTGTTTTAATAATGAATAAATCTGGAACAAGCCATTTTCCCCAAACTAAATTATTTTTCATTTTCTGCTCTAGAAAAAGTACTCGATTGGATCAATACAACTAAAATAATTACAAGACCCAGTATGTTGTTAATCTCCTTACCATGTAGTAACCAAGACTCAATATTTTAAAATCACATCCAGATTCAATCTTTATGAAATTTTGTATAAAACTGCTGTTTTGCACACCCAGCATAACAGCGTTCCCGTTTGTAAGTTCTGTAAGAAGCGGTTATTTGGGAAAAGAAACAAAAGCTTTGGAAAGAGCAGACCTAATTGCTTAATCTCTCTTAGCTGCCGTGTTTCCTCATCATAGTACTAACTTCTTGGAAAGGAACCTTTGCAAACAGTTAACTCAATTCTTCAACAGGCTGTGCTTATTCACCAGTATGTTCAGCTTTCAAGTCATATACTAAAAGTTTTTTTTCTGCATTAACTTAATTTTGTCACATAATCCTAAGACGTTTTTAATATCCTTTCTATTTTCTGTAAATCAGGTTTTGACCAACAACCATCTCTTAACAGAATTGTCACTGAAAAAATAAAACGCCTCCCTCTAGTGGGTGCCTAAGCACTTCTCAGCACAGGAAAAACAATGAAGTCTGACATGAAATTTATTGAAGTGTAGTTCAGTTTTCATTGAAGGAAATAGACGTAGATGAAGATGCTAGTGATTGTTGCTTGTAACATCCATTAATTAAAACATATCTGTGAGATGGAGCTCAGAGATTGGCACTAGCAACACAAATGAGTCAGTTTGGATTGGATTCACTTAATAGCGGTGGTTCCTATTGAAAGAATATGGGTGCAGCTCCCTTAGGGCTTAGGGTCTGTGAAATTTCAGAGTGGGCAGAATCGAGCTTTGGGGCCTTCTCTAAACCATTTTTCAGTGCAATTGATATAAACTCAAACTAGTTTTCCTGCTAAGGAAGCCCGTGCTGCATTTTGTTAACCAAGGGATGTTTTTTCCTCCCTATCCTACAGAAGTCTATGAGGTTCCTGAAGAAGAGGTAAGGCCCCTGTTCATTTTATGGCTCATGTTCCTCTCTGTCTATGAGGGAAAATATAAATGTGATTGGAAAGAAGGGGAAAAAAGAAGATTACCAACCCTTCCAAGGGTAAAAATGGGGAAAAATCTCCATCTGCACTTAGAATTTAGTGGCAGAACAGAATATATGGGGAAGGCTTGGCCTTTCCTAGTCCTGTGTAACAGTGGTCAGTCTGGGAAGCAGCAGCCTAAGCACAAGAGGCAGCAAAAGGAATGATGACACTTCTGACACAGTCATTTTCTCCTCCTTGCACTAGTGACAAGACACACGGTCTAGCAATGCCCTTAAGGCTTCCCGTTTTTGTGTTGAGGTATAGACATCCACAGCTCTGCCTAGTAATCGGCACCAAGATGGCATAGGCAGGAATTTAACTCTAGGAAATATCAATTATTGCTATGATGACAAAAATTTTGTCATCCAGATGTACTTTATGAAATGTAAGGATAACCAAATAATTTGATGTGCTTTCTCTTAAAGGAAAAACCATCACCAGTAAACAGGTAATCCATTGCTATGAATATCTGTACATTACTTGACATGCTTATTTGCATTACTTGAAATTTGCCAGAAAAACATTTTCTCATCTGTAATAATGTAATTCAAAATAATGTAATTCATTTCTCTGTTAATTTTAATAACACCAGAGTCATATATGGGTGTGTGTGTGTATATATATATATATATTATAAAGAAATCTCTCTTAAGGGTATTTTTAGGATTCTGATGGGATGGGGAGGATTTTTTATTATTATTATTCATTATTTTTTAATAAAATTTTCCTTTCTGAATTAATGTTTTCTTGCTAGGTTCACTAAGCCCCTTCCTTCTACGACCACTCAGAATACAGAGCACTCCCACATGCTCAGCGGGTCTCCGAAGCTGGACACTTGCAGGTGAATCAAAAGCAGCTCATGCCCATAACTAACATGAATGGGGATAAACTCCTCTCTCTGTGCGCACTTCAGAGAATGAACATCGTCAGGACACGTCCCCAGAACAAGCTGGGGATGGTGGGACAAGTTTAAAATGAAAGTTTGGGCTTCCTTGTCAACTTCCATACTTGAACCAGTTTGCCAGACTAGTACTATAACCTTGAATATAGTTTTAGGGATGGGGGGCAGGAGTAAAACCTCTCTGCAAGCCAGTCTCAGGTCTTGTTGTTGGTCTCTGCACCCCTGCTAACATGCCCTGGCCTTTGCAGAGGAGGGCTGATAAAGAAGCCAGGCATGCCTGGTAAATTAACAATTTATATTCCAACTCCCTGGAGGAAAAGAGAGAAATAAACCTGGAGAAAGCAGCCTGTTTCACTGCAGGAGTGTAGCTGGTTGGTAATGTCCAGGACATCCCTGTCCAAAACAGGCCACGCGCCAGGAAGAGCAGGTGGCCCCTGTAACGCTGCATCGCGTGGGGTGTTTGGAGAGCCAAGAGGCTCCTCTACAAGAGCTCCACGCTGCGGGCAAAGAGTGGTCACAAGTGTGTCCGGCTGCGCCCTACGTCTGGATACTGCAGCCCTCATCTTCTCTAGGTCTTGAAATACATATCTGAGTCGAGCAATAATGGGGGAAAAAAAAAAAACAACACTCAGTTTAACCTATTCTCTTTATTTTCCAGAAATATTGTGCCTCTTCCCAGAAATCGTCTTCATCCAAAAGCAGTGAGTAACTTATGTGCTGCTACAGAAAAACCTGCCAAGCTTTTCCAATATCTGTGTTATATCTGGGTATTTTTTGTTGTCTGGATTAGGTAACAGGAACAGAGGACTACTTTGCTTTTCAGGTTGCTCTAACAGTGAAATGGTGCACTCTAATCTTTCGGGAAAAAGAAGCATATTTATCATCCGTATGAAAATGAAAAAAATTCAGTGGTTCAGTGGAAAAAAATACGTGGTTTAAGGAATAAGTCTAATAAACCTTTGTACTAAAAAAGCCAGTGCCACTCCAAGAGCCAGTAGCAATGCATGATTTTGTCCAGCCTGAAGCACCTTTTTTCAGACTTGTTCATATTTGGATAATGAAGGATTCATTCTTATTTTCTACATATATTTTTAAACTGAGTCTTCCTATGACATCTCGGACTGAGAAGTCCGAGTAATCAATATGACTTGAAAATGCACTCCACAAAGCAGTAATTACAGGTTTTGGATTTCCTATGGTGTGTTGGCCATCCTTTTTTACCTTTATCCTTGTCCCAACTCTGTCCTCCTCAATATGCAAGAACAAAGGTTTTATGAAGCAAACTAGTTGGAAATGTACCTAATTGAGCAGCAAATGGGTAAAAGCAAACACAGCAAAGGTGTCTCTCTTTTCTGCCAGATTAGTTCCTTAAACTGTTCTGTACCACAGCTTCCCTAACGTCTACGAGCACCAGAGTGAGTGCACGTCAGGAGCAACTACCAGGCATCAAGGTGGTAGTAACTGCATCAGCAACACTGCCAAAAACTACATGCATCGAACTCTGTCCCATCCCAGTGCCAAATTCTGGGTCTCTTTCAAAATTTTTACATTCCAGATCAGTAGTTAAACATGCACCAAAAGATTCTACTGCAAAATTTTGGGCCACGTTTCTCTAGGCTGCATGAAATCCCAAGCTGCTTATAACACCCAGAAATTTGCTAAAATATTTTTAATTCCCTGGTGAAAACTGGTTAAAAGGTTGATGAATGTTATTTGCATTCTCTACCAATATTTTTTAAAGAATAGAGTTTGCCAAGAACAGATTATTTAGGCACCTTCTATTATATAACTATTTATTTTTTTTAATTGCTCCTTGCAAGATCTAACTTTTTTTTCCCAATTTCAGGACCGTGAAGCAAATGATAATGAGGAAAGTAAGTATCCTGTTTTGAAGACGTGGTGATATGAGAGGCATTTGTTATAATAAGTGTGATGGGTGACCTTAACACCGCATGCAGTGGAGTGTGTCGGTGTCATTTCTGTCCTTATCCGCCAGCAAAGAGGAAGGCCATTGAACTGTTTTCTAGTTTAACCAGCATGAGAACATGTCAAGAGGGACTTTAACCAAAGGATATGTTTTTGGACTTTTATTACTTTAATGGCTGTGCCATTGCAGCGTGGGCCCTTAGAAAACACATTGTTTAGATGCTGCTAATACTATATACTAAATGTATCATATGAATTTCTAGGTCATGGCTTCAATAGCACTCAGGAGTCCAGATTTCCCGCTGGAGCAGCTCCTTCTCCATTACCTAGGGTCATGTAAGTAAAGAAAGTCCAAGTACTACTTGGAGAGGAATGGGGTTAAATGCTCACAGTACTAGAAGCACGATCCTATCCTTGCCTGTGGCAACCAGAATCGATATGTTTCATGAACATAACAAAAGCGAGCCGGGATCACTGCTGCCATGCCATCCATGGTTATTCCTGCAGGAATACTGTTGGTATGACAGTGCTGTGGCCCTGCATGGCCTGCTACTGGTGGCAGATGCTCACTGGCTGGCTTAATGTAGTCCCATGCGGCAGCAATGGCACACGCACACTCATAACTGCAGACAGCTGGGGCTGCTTCTCTTTCTTGAAACTTTTCCATCCCACCAAAGTTGCCTTATGCTTTGGATAGAGGGTTTTTTTATTATTATTACTGCTGCCAGTGTCCAATAAAGAGCTCTACATCACCTTTGCCAAAAGCATCTTGTGTATCAATGAGCCTGATGCTCAATGGTACTAAATGAATTATATGCATCTGTTAAGTAACCGCACTCTTTTTCTTTCAATTTGCAGAAAGAAAACTTCTAATGCAATAAGTCCAGCAGTAAGTTGATTCATAATTGTATAATTATGTGGTAATTCTAAATGTAAATTTAATTTTCTTGCAAGACGCAACTTGATCATAAACGTGGGTACAACATAAAAGCATGAAAAGAATAGGGAGAAAAGTGAAATAAAGAATATGAACCAATCACAGACATTTGGGTGTAATTATATGAATGAAGCAGCACTAAGAAAGCTCAGGTAGAAGAGTGCATAGATTAAATAGGTGTTTGGATATGATACCCCAGGATATAACAATAAATGCACAGTAAGGGAGCACGGGCCATTCAGAGGTATCAGCCAAAATCTACGAGGTCTGCCTATAGAGACCATGGATGTGTTGTAAGCATGATAGCTCAAGGGAGATGTAAGCTTTTTCCAGGATTAGTTGGAAAATTTTCGGTAAATATTTCATCATTGGAAAAATATCTCCAAAAGCTCTTGTGAGGAGGGGAAAAAAAAGTTGAATATTTTCAAATTCATTTGGGGAAATAAAAAGTTCTCAAACTGGCAGTTTATTTTAACTCTTTCAAAATGAAAAGAAATGAAACTGAAAGGCTGGGACTGTTTCCTTTGTCAGCTAAACTGAATTTCATTTTCAGTGAATTGCTGAGACACCTAGTGGGCAGAGCTTGACCAAGATGAGAATATTCCAATATTGATTCCAAAGTATTTAGGATGGACTTTTCATCTTGAGACCAGAATGAATCATTTGTGAAAACATAAACTTCTCCTGGGGAGATTCCATTCATTTTACTAAGCACTCATCACAAGATTTTACTTTTGTCCATCTTGTGAACACACTGGGATTCCTTCCAAATCTATTTTGCAAACTCCAGAGCTATGTGATCATGCAGCTAGAGGATAGTCCCAGAGTGGCTGTGTCCCTGTCTCCTAATGCCTCTGAGATGCTCTCAATTCTAAATATAGACTGTTTAACCAAAACTATTACAAAATATATTCTGTTCAAATTATATGCCATTTAATATTTTATTTCCTTTGGTTTTATTGCAGAAACCAGTTTTACCATCCAGAGAGGCTTTAACTGTAAATGAAGGTAAATTATCTCTGCTACTGTGGGAGAAGTTGCCATTCATGAGAATTTCATTTTCACTATTAAAAACATGAACCACATCACATTCAGTTGATTGTTGGGTTTTGGAGAGCTTTTGGTTTTAGCAGCACAGAAGTGGCTCCGGGCAGCCCCTGGTTGTGCTGAGCATCATTGTTCTCTAAAAACAGAGTTTTCAGAGATTGATGAGAGTTTTTAGTGATTGATCCTCACAGCCCAGCGAGGTTCCTGGCAGGGTAACATCCGCCATAACCGCCGGCACCGCGCCGCAGAGCGGGAAGGAGGACGGGAGGGAAAGCGCCAGCGCCTCGTCCTGGACACGTCCCGGACGCGGCGGGAGCTGCCGAGCGCGGAGCGGCTCCCGCCAAGGCGGCAGCCCCGGGCGTGCGCGGGGCCTAACGCGGGGTGGGAGCCGCTGCTGCCCCGCGGCCTCCCGGGCCTCCCTCCCGGCAGGCACCGTCTCCCGAATTCCTGACGGTGTTCGGGACACGGCCGCTTGCCTGCGGCCTCAGAGGCTGCCACCAGGCAATAAGGAAAGCAGCGGGGTGGCACCCTGCCACAGGAAATAAAAATCCCTCAAGTAGCGGGCGTCTCGTACTCGGGACAATATTTCTCTCAAAAAATCTTGACTCTACAATTTGTTTCCCCCAAATTACAGAGAAACCTACAGCAGCAGAGCGACGGCGAGCTTCCAGCCAAGAGCTTCCTCCTCCGCCCTTCCCAAGCGGCACCCCAAAGTAAATCCCTTTTCCTCTTCTTTTGAGTAGCTCCGTGTACCAGCCCCTACTGCGTGGTCTGGACACAGCTGGGGGAGGTTCAGAGAGCGCACTGGGTTCTGTAGCCTGCTGCCCATGCTGGGGTGTTTTGGGTTTTAAGTCACATTTCCTGAAGCCTCACAGTAGAGGGGAGGAGAGGGGAAAAAAAAAAAAAAAACTAGAAATGTGTCCAAATACTGTAACCATCACCAAGAAGCATGAGTGGATACAGCCTCTACATAGGTAATGGAGAAGATTTAAGGCAGATGTTTAAATTCCTAATTGCCAGCAGGAACTGTTTTTTATTTATTTATCTTTTAAATAGCTGTATCTATTCTTTATCTCTCAGTGGGCCAGTGGGTGAGCTGGACATGTTCCATTCTTGCATGCTTCCAAATACACAATTTTTGTGTTTTCAAAACTGGATAGATTTCCTCAGACTTTTCTATAACCTTTCCATATTTATTTCAGGTCTTTGCCCCCAAAGCCCTCAACTCTGCCAAGTAAGTATAATTTGGATTTTGAATTAAGAGGCCATTAATCTGTAAATTCAAATTGATCTTTGAATTAAGATTATTTTCAGATGCCATGTCTATTCATTAGAAGTATTTCTTTTTTAAATTGCACTCAGTCATGGTGTATTTATAAAGGCAAATGCTAAAGCTCTTCTGTAAATAATACTTTCCAAGAGGCACTTAAAAGTTTCAGTTCGCAGTTCAAAACAAATTAAGTAATTTGTATATGAACTCACTTCCACAGAGAAGTGTAAATTAGAGCTAATATTTCTTTAGTCTCTGCTTAACAGAAAGATATTTGACCTTCCTGTCAGCTCTTTCCTGTGTGTGTGTGTCTGAATTTATCTTTTATAATGTACCTGGGTGATGAGAACTACACATAGTTTGAATGTGGTCTAGCTTATACTTTGCACCCTGCTCTTACTACTTCCCCATATTTCCTGGAAACGGTTGCTTGATGTGTTGCAGTTACAGTTCTTTTTGCACTGAGGAATCATAATAATGGTTCATGCTCTGTGATGGGCTGATGATCTTAAGCTTGTCTGTTCCTGTCACATGCAACTTCTGTGCTTCAACTTGGAGCAAAAATTCTTGCTAATCTCTTAAATGTAGTTACCGGAATATTAAATTTTGTGCTATTTGTATTACTTTGCTCTTTGAGGTCATCTGGTACTAACCAATGCTCTGAAAAATGTCATTAACGCACCATTTTATGCCTTGGTCCCTAGCAACTTCATCACAGATGCAATTGGTCCCAATTGGCAATGTCTTTTCAGCAAAACCTGCTCTCTCTTCCTTATCATCACACAAGTCTTGCACTAACATTTATTTTCTTCCTTAAAATCACTAATTCCCCATATGGCACATTATCAAATATTCTACCAAAGTCCACAGTGAGTAGAACAAACTATTCCCTTTTCACAGAAATTTAGTTATTTTTACAAAAGAGCTATAATGTTAGTCCCATTTGGTCTGTTTAAGTAAATGTCAGTCTTTATCCTGATTCTTTTCCCTCCACATTTTAAAATATTCTTTCCTTTGAATTCTCTTCTAGAGCCTTGTGTTCTGTTGAGTCAGACAAAAAGGCCTGTTGCTGCTCAGGTCACTTTTTCCATTTTGTTAAATATAACTATTATGTTTGGTATTCTTCAGCCTGACTTGAAATTTGTTTACAATAATTGCTACCAGCCCTGTAATTTCTTGTGCCAATTTTTCAAATTTTTGGAATAAAGTTTAGCTGGGCCTGCCAGCTCAAGTGCACTAAACATCCAAAGCTTTGCTTCCTACTTGGCTGTGGAAATTTCCATTCTGGCACCAGAACTCCTATTAATTTAGTACCTAGATTATCTTTAAACTCATTGCAACTCTTACTTCAGACAGTCCCATTTTCTCTTTTCATTTTTGCATGGCTAAGGAGCCTCTTACTCATTTTCTCTGTAAAGTGAAATTCACCCT
Organism: Tinamus guttatus; assembly: GCF_059628265.1. NCBI lineage: Eukaryota > Metazoa > Chordata > Aves > Tinamiformes > Tinamidae > Tinamus > Tinamus guttatus. Next base: position 8,339,515 of record NW_028288848.1, read on the forward strand.
GACTTCTGGCAGTTCTTAGTTCATACAATGGAATTGTCAGCTACAGCTTTTGCAGCCGGTCAGTCAAAATCTGTCAGGAAAACAAAGTTCTTAACAGTCTCCTCCAAGTGATTATTCATTCACCAAGAGCTGGAACTGCTCCTTACAACTCTCATCCTACATACATCCTTGAAATATACTACTTCCAGATAACTGCTGGAATAATTATCTACTCCTAAACTGCTAAATCTACTCCACACAGAAGTCTGAGTCCCTCTGAATCATTACCTAATGGCTGTAATACTCTTGCTACTTTCAGAAACCAAAATATAAATCAGAATTATATTAGTGACTATTTGGTAAAGCAGTCTGCAAATCATCCTATCCAGGACTAGGTGAGCACTAACAATACTAGTATCATTTTTTTTCCTAGTAAGTAAAACAAGCAGGAAATACAGCCTCCTATCTTGATAATTTCAACACTGGCCTTTCTGAGGAAATCTTCTCTTTAATACTAGAGATTTCTCTACCTGTACCTGCTTTCAGCCATGAAAGGTATTTTCTACTACACTCTGTTTTCACAAGATAATATTGCATGTTTCCACTGTTATTTTCATACTTCATAGTCTTTCCTACCAGTGCTGCTTATCTGTTTTGCTGTCTAGGCTTCTAGCATACATGTGCAAGCAATTGATTTGGATGAAATAAGTGATAAGTGATTGGTTTTGATGACTCCCTCACCCATGTGGCTACCTGTCACATTAGAGTACTTTTCATGCTCTCTTCCTGATCTTTCTTTATTCATTGCTATATTCTGATTTGCTTAGGATGTTTTCTTGCCTTGCATACTAAGTACAGCTTTAGCTGTTAATCAAGTTATTTCCAAACTATTTCTCTCCTTTTATATGCAAGGATCTTCTTGTGGGAAGACAAAGCCCTCACATAGGGTCCATGCAAGTAGATTTCTCTCTTGAATGATACCACAGGTCAAATGTTCCCAGATCTTTCAAAACCATCACAACAAAACATAATGTACTTTGAAAACTTATACATGTTATTCTCTCTCTTTTCTAGAAGTGCCAGAAGCTGCAAACCGTTCTCTGGGTGCTTCCCCTCGCCACTGTTGTTCATCAGTTCCAAGTACTGCAGACCAGGTACAACATTAGCTAAAGGCACTTCTAATCACTTATTTTACTTAAAATAGTATTTCCCTTCCTAAGGCATATTCCTTTGCTGAGGCCACACACATTCCATTTTCCCTCTATATAAAGGCTTTGGACAAATGGCACAAATAATCTACATGTATGCTTTCATCCAAAATGTTTTAGAACATACAGAATAGGAGAGCTTCAACAAACTGCAGAAGAGAGAGGAGGGGAGGGGGAAAAAAAAAAAAAAAAGCTTAAATAGCATTATACCAAGCCTGAGTGCTCTACCGGTCATTTTAAACAAAATCTGAAGAGTTTCTCAACTTAGTTTTCAGGTCTTCCCAAATCCCTAGCTCACAGTACTCAGACATCATCTGATACAAGGAACCTGTAGTTTAGCAAATTTAGTCTATCCCTTGAGAGAGATGACTATAAAGAGCTTTTAATTGCTGCCTTTTTTAATGTATAGCTGTGCTTTTTTTTTTTTTTTTTTTTTTTTGCCTGCTAGGGTCCGGAGGAAAAAAAAAAAAAAAAAAAAAGATGTACAAAGCAGATACAGTGAAACCATCTACAGTTTTAACATTAGCCTGTGCTGATGAGATGTGCTAAGAAATTCCAGTAGCTTATAGAAGGAAAAGGAGGCAGCTCTGCTGCATAGCCCAACATGGCAGAATGCAATTGCAAACACCACCCTGTTCAGTGCCATTTGGGGTGTCAGCAAAGCTGAGAAGGCAGCTCATTTTCCTTCTCTGTGGAGTCTGTGATGCCTCCCCCTACACTGGTCTACTCTTTTCAGCTCCATTAAATAGACCTCTTCCCATTACAGTTAATACTAAGGTAGTTTTATGAGTGTTTTCTCTGCTTTGTTCCATAAGCATTAAGATTATTCATCTAAGCAAACGCAAAGCTATTTTCATTTCTATACTGTATTCCTTCTTCCTCTTTTGGGCGAAGGGAGACCACAAGACACAGGAAGCCATCCTTATTAGCCTGGTGGTCACAAAGAAGGTAAAAATAGACCTGTTGAGTGCAAAACAAAGGCTCTGTTCTGCAGAGCCTGTCCAAAAGGCTGCCGTGGCCAAGATAATGCACCAGCGAGGAACACAAAGGCCTTGCAGTTCTGGAACAATTTTAACAGTATGTCGCACTAGATATTATTATAAAAACCGCTTTCAAATAAGCAATCCAGTAGACACTAAAATAAACGGCCTGTAACAATTATATTTACAGCTTTTGTGCAACACTCATACGCAAAACCAGAGCCTTAAAATATCTATTTTGTTAAAAATGAAAATTAACTGCTGAAGTTGTGCTGTTTCCCACCAGTTATAATGGTGCTGCAGTACTGCCATTTGCTGCACCAACCAAGTGCTCTCAGGCTCGATTCGTGCTGCTACAGGCTCCTTACCTGCTTGGCTCCCCTCCAGCGCTGGCAGCAGCGATCTGCGCCTCGCGTTTACCTCAGAGATGGTGCCGGGCAGAAGGGCGGTCTGGGGCAGTTGATTCCTTCCTGCTAGCTGGACAAAGGCGGGTTTACCACACGCATTCCCATAGAGGCAGAGTACCTTGCATACTTGCAATTCCTTTCATCCTGTCCTCTTCCAATTAATTGCCTTACCAGAAAGACACGCTGAAGGACTTGGGGGTAAAGTTACATGATGCAGCTTGAGCCAGTCCAATAATTTTATGCCCGCAAAGAGGAGGCTCTGTGCTCTCCTCGCTGCCTCCCCGCTCCCAGCCATGTGCTTCCGTGGTGGTTGTCTGAGCGGGTGATGAGCTGAGCCCGTCGTTAAGCTCGTAAACCCACCTGGCAGGCCAACACAGGGGGAGGGGGGATAAGGTAGCATGGTTTGCCACAATTACCAGAGCAAACTGTCTCATCCTGGCGTTATAGGAGTCTAGTCCTTTGTTTCTGACCTTTCTTTATAGTCTTACCAAGGATCTCTTCTCCTCTACCTTTCTAATCTCACCATCTACACCCTACGCTTAAACTCCACTTTTGTACCCAAACACACACCTGAAAAATCATCCTCTTAATACTCTGTTTTCTACTGTATCATATTATCATAATCCCTTATCACACTCACTCTCAACTGCCATCATCTTCTCCCATCTCTTTATCTTTACACTTACCATGCTCCCAGACCTCTTATCTTCCAAGCCAGGATCTGCCTGTCTTTGAGTTGCCAATCTTCCTAGTTTGTATCTTTACCCAACCCTATGTCCCTATGATGAAGTCCTTTGCCCAGTGCTCCTTCCTGGAAGAAGAGGTACTGGAAAGGTCCAACCACTGCAGACCTTGCCAAGTATGCAGTGAACAGAGCAGGGCAATCTTGGTTGAGGTGTTGACAGGGGAACACAGAAAGGAGGTACCCTAGAGGTATGTTATAAAATGCCAGCTCCTCTGCATTCTGTCACAGATGTAATCTTCGTCCATGGCACCCGAGAGAAACATGAGGTATCACACATCCGTCACCTCTGTTTGACACATTCCAATTTTTCTCTGTATTGCCTTTATCAACAAAAAACCACAAACTCATGGCAAACACTTCTTTGAATTCTGTTTTCTGAAGTGTTCTGCCTTTGAGTGCTTCAGTCATCGTAATTTAGTAGTAATTCTGCTATAGCCCAAGTTGTTATTTTATTTTACAAGCATTGTTTGATAGTACTATCAAATGATGTCAAATAAGTAACTCACTCTCTCCCCCACCACCTCTCTCTCCAGGATGCTGGTGTTCATAGTAAAGCATGGTATGCTGCTACGTGTGACCGAAAAACAGCAGAGGATGCGTTGTATCGATCAAATAAGGTATTTCAGACTTACAAACTTTTTTTTCCTTGACAACTAGATATATTCTAAGATTGTGAGTTGTATGTTGAAAAAGTCAGAATACTACTCCATGCAGATGCCGTCAAGCCAGAAATTACTGTGGTGAAACTCTTACCTTCTATCCTTTCCAGCAACCACCAGTGTCCAATGGTTGAAACTGCTGGAAAAAAAAATACTGAACAGACTTTTTTTTTTTTTTTTTTTTAGGATGGATCTTTCTTAATAAGAAAGAGTTCCGGACAGGATTCAAGACAACCATACACGCTGGTTGTGTTTTACAACCGAAGGGTATACAACATCCCTGTACGATTTATTGAATCCACACGACAATATGCACTGGGCAGAGAGAAAAGTGGTGAAGAGGTGAGAGGGTGATAGGGGTTTGGGGTTTTGTGTTTCTTGTTTGCTTTCTCCTCTCCACATTTAGTCTTTTGAGTTATATTGCTGTATAAGCAAAATTGCACTATGACCAGATGGATTATTTATGCATCAAGATAAAAATATGCCCTATATGATAACTGATTTACCAGACTACTTGAACCAGTTCAATATTACCTACTGCACATTGTAACTAATTAAAACCATAGATCTAGTTTAAAAATATACTCATATAACCATTTTGAGCAGCTATGAGGATCAGAGCTACATTAGATATAAATTCTCCAGCCATTTCCAGTCTGCTGCTGATGTTTTACCTAGGTTCTGATAAATTTTCTTGGAAAGCTGTAAAGGCAGAACAGCTACACACCAATAATTTCCCAAAATAAAGTCACCACTGCTCCTTGTCTCAAACCTCCATCAATGAGTACTTTTAATCCTATTTCTACAATAAAGAAAATGTTAAACTTCAGTTCCAGAGTGTAAAAATCACTGCTTGGCTATTACATCACACAGATAATTATTCTGACAGCTGCCCAGAGATTTGGAACTGAAATACCAATAAAAATTGGGTTTTATCACTGCATAGAGTAGGATTTTCAGTGAAGTTAGAGGCTTCCCTGAGCCTAATTATCAGCCTCCCAGGCAACGTTTTGAGGCTACAGAACAAATAATAGCCTGGAGCTCATATGGCCCTCAACAAAGCGTCAGAAATGACCTTGGGGTTGGAGGGGGAGATGGGGGTAGTGAAAGATACATACATACATACATACATACGTGTGTGTGTACATGTGTATATACACACACATATATAAACATCTGTATATGCATATATGTGTGTGTGTATATATATATATATATATATATATATATATATATCTGGCTGAAGAGCAGCAGAGCTTGCATATTCAGGGTATTAATTCACAGTGACAATCGGATTAAAAGTGCATAGCTGAAACAATTATCACTGCTAGCTCTCTGCACCATTTTACTCCCAGACACCACCAGCCCTCTATCAGGTGGCTGAACCACAAATCCAGCCGATCCCGAACTGCCACAGTTTGCAGTGTGGTGTATTAGGGCAAGCTGAAAGCGGTGGCAGTTTAATATGCCAGGTTGTAAATTGTATGGTTCAGTTTGTGCATGCAGCAACACTAAAAGGAAAGGAGCATGAGGTGAGAGAGCTAGTGGCAATAATCTCTTCCACTGTCCAAACTTAACTGTGATTAAAACCAGGGCTAACTACAGGACTAGTGCTCTTACTAAAAAGGTAGAGCATCTCACTTGATAATGGAAGTCTGAAGTCCACCATCTTCAGCAGTGGCAGAACCAAAGGTAAAAGGTAATAAAGTAATTACTGTCCATGTTACAGCATTAAAGGAAACTAACCCTACTAATTAATTTGTTTTCTCTATCCAGCGCTTTGACAGTGTTGCTGAAATAGTAGAGAATCATCAGCGCACATCCCTTGTTCTAATTGACAGCCAAAATAACACAAAAGACTCAACGAAACTGAAACATATTGTAAGAGTTTCATAAACTGAACTGCCACCCTCAAGCTTTTCTTAATCACTTCCTGCAACATCCCAGAATTTGTGGATCAGTTATTAAAGAAGATCATCCAAAATGACAGAGAATATTATTTAAGAACATCTCCAAAGCAGTAAGAGATGCAGCTCATCAAGTTCAACCCCCTGACACCTTATCAGAAAAGCACTCGCATTCAAGAGAAGAAGCCACAGCAGGTTGTTGTATCCGTACTTTGCATCTATGACGAGGAGGGTTTCCAAAGTCCTATCAACACGTTCACGCTGCAGCCCGGTTCCTCGACTGCCCTTTGAAGGTAGAGTTCCTGGAGGAAATCCTCACCTTCAAAGTGAGAATGCTTCAAGTGACCTTGTACTTGTTAAATTTACCACAGATCACAGCTTTCAGAAACTTCCTTGCAAAGTGCACAGCTCAGAAGTCAGAGTAACTCAGGCTGAGGTAGCACTGTGTATAAGCTGAAAGTAGGACTGCACTTCATGTGACTAGAGACAATAAAGCTACCTGTACTTTGAAGATTAATGAACACGCGTTGTTCTTTTCCTCAGCTTTACTTTCAGTGCTTCATTAATACATATATATGGGGTTTTTTGTATTTTCAATGTGAAAATAAATAAAAATGGTATGAAGTCAGTACTGTATGCAGGTATTGCTGGGTGTCACTCCTTAGCATCTTTCCACCAAAAGATGGTCAAGTCCTGTCTCTGATTTATCTTTAATGTACACGTTTGTATAAGCTTGTTCACAAATTCTGTTTTTTTTTTTTTTTTTAAAAAAAAAAAAGTTTCATAAGATCTCCAGTGTACATGTTTGGCTTACTAGTTCTTAAAATCTCTTATTTTCTCTTCCCCTTACTACTACTGAAGGCCCAGGCCCATTGCTTCCTTGCTAACCTACCTCATTTGTTGAAGAATTAGTTTTAAAAGACAAAAAAGAAAATATAAGCCTGTTTTATTATGTAGTTTACTTACTCTTCTGTTACTGTCATCGAACTGTCATTACCACAACGAATAAAGACTTCAAGAGGGTTTGGGGAAAGCAGTGAAAATTAAACTGAGGTTATACAAACCATTTAAATGGAGGGAATTGTGGCTGGTAAAGCCTAAAGACAAACACGGTACAAAAAGCACCATTTTATATTTATGCTTTACTGTTTTCTTACATCAATTGCACCAGGGAAAAACTGCCTAGAAAATGTGGTTAGTTAGCTCAAAAGGTGTTTTATTTCATGGGCTGTGAAAACTTATCAATCAAGATTTCTTCTAAAACTGACCCTCTCTACACCTTGGCTCTGTGCTTTATGCTCTGGACCAGGCACTATTCTCTCAGTTTGTCAGTAAACTGTACTTGGTCCCAGATCTGCAAAGCTGGCAGAGCTCTCAGCAAGTCACCTACAGCTGTAGTCCACAACTACTTCCTCCTTATGATTTAGAGCAATTACTTTTAAAAATAATGCAACTCTCTTCTAGAATTGACTCTTTACTAACAGAAGAATATGGCTGTTCACCTTGCTTAAGCTTCAGTTTCTTCCCTGTGCAATACAGGTTAATACTTGATCCATATATGAAGGAAATTAGATACTATCAGATAAGGGAATATGCACATCCATGCTTCATACAAACCTTATTATATACTGTCTACAGTACTGCAACAATTCTGTGTTTAATATGCTATTCAGTTTATTAATTGGTACTATGCCCTTTAACCATATCAAACATCTCTTCACAAAGTTCTTATTTAAGCAATACTTGTAATGGACACTATCCCTTGTATAAGCAGCTACTTCCTAATTAGGTTTCTTCCTGGTCACTCCTTGCCTTTATTCACTCCTAGACTCCACATTATTTAACCCTTGTTCTTAAGAAAACTGTTTCTTGTGGGTCTTTAGATGGAGCTCCTCAAAAGTATTTAGGTTTTCCACATATATTTCTTCTGAAGTAAATATAGGGTAGCCTGGTCAAGCTACAACTGGGGAGAAAAAGGCAAAGAAAAGCACAACCCAAGTGTGGCTACGGACTTCTGTGTGTGAGACCAGGTACCATAATTTTTTCATTGTAATTAGCAATGCTGAGCACTTCACCTACTCAAAGCACTGCAGCCCTCAGGCTCTACATTGCTCATGGCTGGCCTACAACTACCATGGTATGTTCCACATAAACATTCATCTTTCCCTTTTAGCAGTTCTCTGCCCTATTACATGGTATCTTAAAATTTCATCAACAAAATGAGGCAAAGATTTAGCAGGCAATAGCTTTTCTGCCTGCCTGATACAGAAATGAGAGTACAATGAGCACTGCAAATTATTCCTGTCAGTTGTTCCATGAAAGCAGTCAGAACTTGCATTCTCAAAAATTCACGCGTTCAGACATGCAAGTTACAAAACTACATTCTTCCTTCAGTCTAAATCACCAATAGCAGTCAGAGATTCTTAGGAAATGCTATTAAAAAAAAAAAAAAGATGACAACAGCCTAAAACAAATGTTAGACACAAGTTTTTTGTTAAAATTTTGGAATTCTTGAAGTAGAAAAAAAAAACATGAATTACTGATGTTATAAAGAATACACAATGGGCTAGATTTTAGGCCTCCTTTAAAGTCACTTTACACAATCAGAAACACCGTACAAGTAAGGACTAGGCCACATCTACATTTACATGTTTTTCTCAAAAGAAAAATATTTGTTGACCCTGATCTTGCACCTATTTCTGCATAGCCCTAAGCACAAAAGCCAAGTTTTATCTTGCTATCTGCACAATATTACAAGCTTTCTTTGCAGAGTTAAACACCCAAAAAACGAACAGTTTTCAAATTAAGAAACCTCGGCAACCTGGTCAGATCAGAGATATCTGTTACAATACAGGCATTACACATATGATCATTTACTATTTCCACATAGATTTATATGTTTCATTTAGTTCAGAAGTGGTATTTAAGGGATAAATTGTAGTTAGTTGTGTAAAGACTGATATTTTTTTTTTGGATGTGCCCCCTTACTGAAGAAGCTGAGAGGAGTGTTAAGCAGCGTTGCAGGAATCTGCCTGCAGAAAGGGAGTCTCGTGCAGTCAAGGCAGTTGACCATTTCATTCAAGAACTCGGTATCGCCCCTGCACCATTTACACACCCACTGTGATGCTGTCAATTTGTTTAAGCCTGACTTTCTACTGAGGGTCTGTAACTGTGATCTTTGCAACCTAATTTAATGGAAGTCTGACCCGAGAGATTCCTTGGAATCTGATCTACAGCAGAACTCTTAAGACTTCAAGTGGAGCATTCAGCAAAAGCTCATAATAAAGAATTCTATATTTGGAACAATACTTGAACAATGTGCATTAAATAATATAGAGGCAAAGCTAAGAGTAGGGAAACAAACTGTTAAATCACTGCTCAGCAGTGAGGAACAGCTCAGTACTGAAAGAAAAATGTCCATGGACAAAATCACATGTGACAGTGAATTAAGATCAAATAAAACAACCTTATTTCAACATTTCCAGATTTTACAGTGTTCTTCTGCACAGTACTGCATATGGCTCCCAAATTCACAGGAAAACAAGCTGATGGGAAAAGAAAAATGAAATGACAGCAGGTTGACACCTGATGATTCATCAAGACGCTTGCACATAATCTGCCACCAAGGCTCAATACAGCTCCTGGATCCATTAAGAAGGTGGAGGACAAGACCCTGTCAGCACCGCGGAGCAGACAAGGACCTTGTTCACACACCCTCATACGGACATTAAGCAGCATGAAGCTCCCTCCTTTGCAGATCACCCTTACAGTAACCGACGGGAAGCACGGAGGCTCCGGCAAGTCCTACCCTCCTGGCCAGTAAAATGAGAGAGGAGTAACTGAAGCCCGGACTTTACCAAATATATTAAAAAGCAGATCATCTGAGTATGCAACAAGGAAATACTATGTAGTCATTATGGGGGCACATTACTTCCACCTGGAAAAATACTACTATCCAGTTACAGGCCTGAAACGTTGCTCTACCCTTCCTTATAAGCTGCCTCTCTTACAGGGTTTGTGTCAGACACAGTATAAAACAAAAACATTTTCTATAAATGCTTATAGTCATATTCTGTAAACACAAGTTATATTAAATTTAATAGCGATAGAGTCAATACAGATTAGGAATGTTTACCCTTCTTAAACACCATATACATTATGAATATATATACTGTATATTTTCAACTGATTCCATTCTCAGGCTCACTGTATTAAACACAATTGTAACATGTTTTATTAATTTATATGAAAAATACTTCACTAAGAAAGTAGACAAACTGCACAGAAATAGTACAAGTGTCATGTGCATAGCAATATAGCTTAAAGCATTCACATATGGCTTTTTTTAAATGAAACTGGGGAAATGGTCCTATTTGGACCTATGGTTACACAGTTGACAATGTAAACTGCTTCACATCTTTTAGGCACTTGCTAACAATAGTGTTCAATCCCTGAAAAATAAAATCAAGAGTGGAAAAAAATCCCAGGATAGCAACTGTGTGTAGCTGAAAAAAAAAAAGATAAAAATTTATTTTAGTAGTGCATGCACAGAAATGAAAAATAAAGGAGGGCAGGGAAAATAACTTCTGTGCAAAAATTATATCAAATAACTGCAAAGTATAAAAATATTTACATGTTTAGGTTTCTTAAGTATTTACAGAACAAAAGCCCTGAAGACTCATTCTATAGAATAAAAATATAGGACATGATAATAGTAACAAAAAATAATATATATTTTTATGAAATTGTTTTTTCAATTAGTTACAAGTCATCTAAACCACAAAGTCCCTTGATGTATCACAAAGCCTGATGCCAGCAGAGAATCTGTTCTTCCTTTTAAAATACATCCATTTTGCATTATATTTAAATTTCAGTTACAAAACTGAAACCCAGAACAAAATGACTTGTGCATCATAATTCAACTAGATTCTCTTTCTCAAAGGTATACTGCATGGTATTTAAGATTTTCCTTCTTCGCTGGTCATCATTACCCTAATGAATTCCAATCTCGAGTAGCCTCCATCAGATGCCTCTGTCCGTGTCCTACCCAATTATCCTGATTGTCAAATATTCTACCACAAAACCAGCAGCTAAACTTAGCTTTCAAGGTGTTATTAGAGGTAGTTTTTACAATCTGGTAATTGTTTTTGCTAGTTTTTTTCAGTGTCAATTTTAACACAAATCTTTCTTTTACAGGGCTGATAGGTTTTATTGTCCTATGCCTCTTTTGAGAAAGATCCTCAGTAGTTCGGTCCAAACCATTACAGAAAGCTGGCTCCAGGAGAGCTTCAATAGTTCTTTTTGACAACGAAACCTTAAGAACGTGTCCTTTGAATTTAGCAATGGTTTTCATTACATTTACTACTTCTGGAACATCAGCATCAGGATGGTTAAGTACAACAACTGGCTGATTTCGCCGGGGACATTTCACAAGCTGTTTAGAATTAAAAGGAAGTAGTTTCAAAGTCCTCACAGTATCCTTTGATGCCCTTGGTTTGTAAGGGCCACCTGATTCACTAACAACTCCAGTTTGATTCTTTTCCTTGCACTTCCTGTGTAACATCACCTTCTTTCTTGGAGGTTCTGAGTAATCATCCTTTCTTTTTCGTTTGAAATTCTTGTTTCTCTGCAAAACCACAGTTTCTGAACCTTGGGGCCCTGTTTGTTTTAAACGAGGTTTTACTTTTGCGATTCTGTTTCTGGTGCTCCATGTGGACTTGTGGCTAGCACAGCGATTCCTGTTGTTAGCTGTTACTACCTGCGTGCTCTCGCCAGAACCTTTCTGCAAAAGTGTCCCTGCAGGTTTGGCAGAACATACTGGTTCTACAGGACGAATACAACAGGCTGGACTGGAGCTTGCCACAGAGGCATTTGCTGGCATGAACCTACCTGGTAATATTAAGGCATCACTAGAATTAAGATTAGCTTGTTTGTTTGCTAGTGCAGGGGTAGGGGACTGCGTGTTGTCCACGTGTAGTGAGGGCACTGAGCTGCTGACCAACCGATCTGCATCTGCCAGGGACTCTGAAGAGGAAGTCCTAATTTTCACCAAAAGCTTTTGTTGCATGGCTCCAGTTTTCTTTGGTTGACAATTTTGATAATAAGCATTATCCTGAAAAACACTACGTTTCTGTACTACAGGCTTGTTTGGTGTCATACATTTCAGAAAAACGGCCTGCTGTCCATCAGGTAAAAGCGCATAAACACGTTGTTTCTGTTGAACTTCCTGTTCTTCTGCTGACTCCAAGGAACCAAAGACAGCATTCTGATGCTCTGTTAACACTTTCACAGAAGAAATTCCTTTCACAGATGACTCGGATGAGTTTGTAATTACCAGGGGTCCTTTGAATGGCATGCTATTCGACGAGTCATTTGCCATACTACACGTTTTCCTATTACTGGAACTTCTCGTTCTTCTAAAACTGTCGTTTTTCACATCTGCTTTTGAAGCTGGTATGGTTATTTTACCATATTCTCTGGATGCTGCTCTTCCTAAAACATGAGAACTATCACTAGGGACATTTGCAACTGTTCCAATTGCCCCACTAAAAGTCAAAATCATTCCAGGTCCTTTATTTAAAACAAAAGAGGCAGGTACCCCTTTAGTCAAAGGGCCATCCGACGAACTGGTGGATGGAAGAGATTTTCCTGAAACAACCTGCAATCCAGGTTGATTAGCAAGGTGCAAAGGTACAAAAAATCCTGATGGAGGTGACTGAACTAGAAGAGCTTTCTTCTGTTCTTGATGCACCGGTGAAAAGCTACAACTTTGGGCTGTAGACTGCATTTTCTGTAACTGCTGCATTACGGATGCATCTGCATCAGTTTTAAGCAACTTATCAACATCTGCAGCTCTGGATAATTTACTCGCCCCCTGTGAATCAAATGATGCCCTGGATATCTTTCTTTCCCTCCCACAATGTATGCCTTCATTTGCGCTACATCTCAGGCTCAAGTCTCTCTCACATAAAGGAAAGGCTACATTAGGAGGCGGCCTCTGACACTCACACACAGTTGCTGGGCTCTTTAACTGCACAAAGGCTTCATTTCCTGTGTCATGACTCGAAAGCAACTTGTCAGAATGAAGTTTTACACAGTTATTTGACTTGCTGTGGAATTCTTGCTGAGTAGTTGCTTTCACTTTTAACACATCTTGCAATAACTGATTTATTTCAGGGGACAAATAATTAGCTGCCTGTTCACTCTGTAATGAGAAAACTGACGTGATTTTAGGCATTAAGGCTGAGTTAACACAATCCATGGCATTTTCTTGAAATTTCTCTGCTACGTTCACAAAGCCCTGATTTACGTTAGTGTCCAAATACTGCTGGCCATTACTATGCTGGTCTTCCACAAAACACTCTCTGCCAATAACACATTTAGACTGGCTTTTAGAAGACATGTAGTTATTCTTAGTGTTTATGTGTCCACAGGTTTTATTAATATTTGATGGAGATGATACAATTTTTTCTGGCTTTAAGCCTTTTACTAACTCTGAAAATGAAGATGGAGATTCGCCTCTCCTACTGTTTTGAAAAGAAAATGTTTTGCTGGGTAAAAATTCTTTAGTTTTGTCATCTGATGACATCCAAATGCTACACTGGTTATCTGAAGTGTCAATTTTTGAATAATTATGAAAAGAAAGCAACCCTTCATTAGAAGAATCAACGGAAGATGAATAACACAGATTATTAGTTCCATTATTATTATTATTCAGGCCACCGTTTTGCTTTTTCAATTCCGGGAAGAAGGGCATTTTCATAGGGTCACAATGAAGGGAATTGGCAATCGTAGGTGGCAATACCTGAGGAGGACTCGGAGGACTATAGCTTCCCCATGAGACAGTACTTCGAGTTCCAACTTTTGTCACCTCATCACATGGAGGCACAGTTGAGCCCAACTTCATTTGCAAATGACTTGAACTTTTTTCCACAGCTACATTCGGTGCTACAGTTTGGGAAATACCTCTACCACACAATGAGGAGTTATTTTGTTTCTCCACTTTTGTTTTTCCTGAATGAAGAGCAGAAAAAGAGAACGGAGTAGAGGTTAATGCGTGAACATGGTTGTTCTTCAAGGCTGTCTGCTCAGTCACATGTGATAAAGCACCTGAAGATAAGCTACAGCCATCAGCAGTCTGTAGCAAAGATGCAGGGCTATCCTTAACTGCATCAGCTTTCTGACCCAACAAATGTGAGTTTTGCTTACTCGTAGGTAATAACTTTATAACAATATGTTGCTTTCCATCTACCATTTTAAATCCCATAAATTTAGCGCTGTAATTTGCAGGAACTGAGATTTTATTATTTTTGACCATCAATACTGTGGGCCCATGAACAGCATTCTTCAGTAATCCCAGGCCATAACTGGCTCCATCATCTGCTTTATTGTATTGAGTAGTAGCAGCAGAGAGCATCCCACCTGTGAAATTATGCTTTTCGCTATATATAATTTCACCTTTTTCTTCATTTGCTTCCACATCTCTTACAAACTGGTTCTGCTCCTCAGGTTTCAGGTGGATTTTATTCCTACTTCTTAATATTTGTGAATTTTCTTCAGGATTGTCACTCTCACTGCTTATCTTTTTCCGTCTCCAGAGTGCTTTCTTTGATGTTCCCGTTTTATACCTTTTTAACACGAGCTTTAATCCCGCAGAGGTCTTTACTAGTCTTTTCTCGCATTTATCCTTTTCCAGTTTTTCTTTTGCATACAGGTGGTCTCTATGCAAAGCTATAATGTGTTTTAAAAGATAATCTTTCCGTGGCGTGCTGTAAGTGCAGTACTGACAACCAAAAGGAAACGTACCAGCATGGACAAGAAGATGTTTCTGGAACTCCTCTTTTGTAAAGCTCATGTGACGGCATTTTCCACAGTTATATGGAACCTCATTATGTCTGTGAATGTGCTGAACAAATGTGCCCACATCCTGGGTAGAAAACCCACATTTTTCACATTGAAAGTGACCATTTACACAATGCTCTGCTGTGAAGTGTTTTGTCAAATCCAACAAAGTGTACATATGCTCATCATTACAGAGCTCACATTTGACTAAAGTGCTGCGATGGGTGCGTCTATGCTGTTTGAAGGACTGAAAGTCATTAGCTGAGAAGTTACACATTTCACAAGGATACAAAGGCAATTCGCCATAGTGTAACAACTGAAAATGTTTCTGTAGATCATTTGGGCTGTATCGAATATTATCCTTGCACTTTGTGCAAGTGAAATTAAGTATCTTTGCTGTCGTTTTCAACCCTTCCTCAAATTGCACTTCTGGTTTATTTTGCAAGTGGCTTCCCTCTGAACAACTGGGACTGCTTCCGTTTATTTTCTCCAGATTTAAAGACTTCCTTGCAGTCTGCTGTTTACACTGAAACAATTTCCTAAATCTATCAACTTCATGTTTCATTAATACTTCATTTGGAATGTTCACCTTGGGTAAATCAATTTTCACATTTTTCAATCCATAAGAGAAACTGACATCTACAATTGCTGGCCGAGGCATCATACTTAGAGTATCATTCACCAGTGCTTTTTCCAAAGTAGTATCCATAGAAAGTTTCTTTGCAGCATTGTGGTTTAATAAATTATTTTTTTCTTTATCACAAAAAATCCGTTCCTTTTCCGATGGCATTGTTTTAAGTATTCCTTCTCCTTTTGGGGGAATTCTTGAGATTTGTCTTAGATCCTGCAGCAAACTACCATGCAGAATTATCCTCAAGGTTCTAGAACTTCCCCATTTTATTCCCCTGAAATTAGAAAACAAACATAGCAAATATTATTTCTAGAGCAAATGCAATGAGAACAGATTACAATCCATTAATGAACACATGGCAATCTTTGAAGTCATCGCTATAGTAGCATTTGAAAGAAAAAAAAAAAGCATAAGGCAAAAAGAAGGCACTATATTATACCTTTTTTTTTTTTAAAAAAAAAAGCAACATATTTATGGGGTGAGGTGGGGGGAGGGAACCTTTAAGGGATAGCTACTGAAAACGAGGAAAATATTTTGGTACTTCATTACCTCGATTTTTATCCTGCTACAGCACTGTAAACATCAGAACTGAAGATTTTTGCTTTTAAATGAAGTTAGTACTTGCTTTGGGATCCGATAAGCCCAGATTTTCATGCAAATATAAACTCACTACCTCCTCTGTGACATGGGTCATTAATTGTGCCTAGTCGAAGTACTAAAAACAAGCCAAACTCAACAGAAGTTTTATTATTATTATTATTATTATTATTACAGGCTGTTAATTTCACAGTAGGTAACTATTGTTCTTTAAAAAAAAAAAAAAAAAGAAAAAAAAAAAAAGATTTCTTTCACTAATGGAAAAGTGACCATTATCAACACACAGAGCACCAAACCAACTCAGTCATCACAAATGAGTCATGAGGCCACCTTTAGTATCACATAATCGAAAGGTACAAGTTTAAAGTAGTAGAAACCAGTCAGCAGATGTAAGTTTAATTCTGTTTCACGCTATAGGTTCTACTATAGTATTTTTTTCTTCAGAACACGAGTATGAGAGTGAGCAGTACTTCCCCATGGATTCAGAGGCTTGAGTGGGTAAGCTCAGTATCCTTCTCTTTCTGTGGATTTCACATTGACGATTCTATAGTGGGCTCCACTGACACTTTACACTCAAACACCACTCTCACGTGTCAACATAAATCAGCAGAAACAGAATGACACAGAAAACAACTTCCACTTCAAAAAGTGAAGGGGAAAAGGAACATTGGAGTTGTACTGCACTCACTCTTGCCTTCTATATTGTGTTTTTTGCTAAATACTTTTTTCAATAGTGAAAAAGCCATAGCATCACTGTCTTCTTCAGTTGCAGAAATTAGTAAGTCATTGGCTGAAATCTGATCAGATCCCCCCCCGTTCCCCTGTCCACCCTGAAGCAATAAAAAATTGGAAGTCATCAGATCATCCTATTTATTCACATTTAAACTGAAAGAATAATCACATCCGCGCCCTATAGCACTCAAGCACAAGACCTTCAAGCCATTATAGTCAGCATCACTAAGGTCTTCCAAATATTTTCTCATAAACCTATGAAATGAGAGGATCTAGTATTAAACACATAAATATTTAACAGAAAAAAAAAGGAGAATATTTTCAAGGCCATTTTTATGTACCCCAGCCAGAAGTAAGAAAAGCAAAACATATTTTTTAATATATGTTTTATTGTATTCTTAGAAAAGGATATTAACAATTCTACACAATCCTTGAAAATATCATAAGCAAACATCTCTACCTTTTATAAGGGTTTCATTATTAAATTCAATTAATCCTATTCTTCAATTACAAGACCACATACTTTTCAACTATACATTTGATACTCAAAGCAACTTTAAGAAACCACACCACACTGGGAGTCTCTAAAATTACTCCTAGGCATTCCATCCTTTTTTTTTAAATTGAACAATACATTTCCTGTCTTCCACACTGACGATTAATACATGTGATATTGCTCTACTCTGAGCATTAAGAACAATTCACATATATTACACCCCATCTGCACCAAAAAATACTGTATTATAATGCTTGCTCCTGCCAGTGCCAAACCCCTTGAGGCTGAATAGGAGTAAGTTGGACTACAACATAAATAAGTGACCAAAACATGGCCTGGGTGTGTCGCCTGACAAACATTTATAAATACAAAGATGCCATGAAGCTTACAGGTTGCATCATATAGTATATTATCCCCAAATAGCAGCCTGTTGTTCAAATTAAAAGGGAATACTGTCAGATACTAAAACCTGAAATATTTATACGACAGTATAAAACCAAAAATGGATTCAAAATGGTGCAGACACCAAACCTCAAGCTTTTAATGTGGGGCTGGTGTGCTCCTCGGTTGGGCATCCTTTCATTAATCAGATAAAGTGTAAATATGCTTTGCAAAGTATCTCAGCTGGACATTTCCAAACTGCACTGAGATCTCTAGATAATTAACCATGAAAATTAATTTTGTTATTACTGGGCACCATGCAAATATCTACAAACACTTTCAGCATAGTAAATGACACTATTAACTTGTATAATTAAAAAAAGGATCTTTATTTTATCAAAAAAAATCAAACTTACTCATCAAGAATAGACTAGACTTCAATTCTTCAACAGCCTTTTTAACATTTTCCCACTCTCACAGAAGAGGTAAATATATAAAACTCGTAAAAGGCCACAGTCAGGAGAAAAGCTGAAAGAACGTCTGCAAACAAAAAGACAGATATTTTTAAAGGTATGAATGAAAGCATGACGGAAATCCTTCTATCTTAAGTTGCATGCATTTTTTAAATTAGAAAAAAAAAAGTAAACACACCATCTTCTCCCTCATCAGAGAACAACACTGAATACATCACAAACTGTAAATTTATGATTGGAATTAAGAGATAGCAATTAAGCTCCTCCTAAAACTTTTTTTTTTTAATCTTCATTCTGCAATTATTCACAGGCATTCTTAACTGTGGCAAGTATACAGACATAATAACTGCTAAAAATACTAATTGGCACTTCAGTCCATCAAACTTTAACTTTAACCTAACACAAGCTTGTCTTGGAGCAAAACAAAAAATAAACCACAGGAAAAAAAAACTTAGGGAACTAAAGAAAAAGTAATTTCCACCAAAAATTTTGCAAAACTAAAGGAGAAAAAAGTGGTACATGCACAATACTTGGAACATCTTTGAAATTAAATATGAAAGCAAGCAGACTGTTAAATAGATATCATAAACACAAACTCTGAAAATATTTAAGTGGACAGTGAACATAAAGCTACTCACGCACACACAAAAAGTGCAAGTGCAGAGCAATTTCTAAACCTCGTTTTTTTCACTCTATGGGTGCTTCGATAAGTGTTTTGTCAAAAAAAAAAAGCACATGGAGGAAAAAAAAAGTTTCAGTTACATAACTTAATCTAACAAGAATAAATAAATAAGAGAGTCCTGAGTTTAGTACCTTTTGGGAGCCGATTTTGCATTTAATTAAAAATAAGAATATTTTTTTTAAAAAAGGGAGCTGCAGACGCCCTCCCCGGCGGGAGCACTGCCAGGATTCCCGCAGCACCCGCGCACGCTCCAGCTCTGCAGCCGGCGCCGCTGCTCCCATCCCCGCCGCCCCGCGATGCTCGGGCAGAGCGGCCACCGCAGCGCCCTGGGGTCCCCGCAGCGGCTCCGCGGGGCCGCCCCCCCCGCCGCACCTGCGGCCCCTCGCGCAGCGCGACGCGGACGGGGACAGGGCGGCGGTGGCGGCGGCGGCGGCTCCCGGACCTCGCGGCCGCCACCGGGAGGCGCCGCGCGGGGCAGCCGCGGCCGCCGCCGCCACCGCCCGCGGACCCTGGCGGAGGGATACGGTGCCCGGGTTGACATGAAGCGCCGCTCGCGGGGCCCGCCCGTCCCGTCCCGCTCCCCGCCCGCGCGGGGCCGCGGCGGCGGCGCGGGGCTACGCGCGGGGGCTGCGCAGCGCGGCTCCCTGCCCTGCCGCGGGTCGCGGCTCCCGCTGGGCCCTGCGCCGCCGCCCGTGCCCTCCCGCCGCGCCGCGGCCCAGCCCGTCCCGTCCCGCGGCGCTACCTCGGCCGCCGTCGCAGCGCGGCGCGTCGCTCTTGGCGGCCATAACAGTTTCCATCCGGGCACTCCGGGGCCGCCGAGCGCGGCGGCGGGGGGTGGGGGCGGCCGCGGCGGAGGGATACGCGCTTCACCTGGCGGCGCGGACGGAGGCCGACGAGGCCCACGGCGGGGAGCGTTCGCGGCGGGCGCGGCAGAGGGGGCCGCGACGCCGCCGCCTCGTGCGCGGGCGAGACCCTGGGGCGGCCCGGGGACACGGCCGGGAGCGGCGCGGCCTCCTCTGCGCGGCTCTTTGCTCCTGTTTTTACACGTCCTGCTGCCCCAGCACGTGTGAAAGCTAGTGCGGCCGTCACGGGGCACGTCTGTGGGCCCGTGTAGACCGAAGATGGATGAAGTGCACAAAGTATGGTGGATGTCCATAGGAGAGCGCAGCAGTGAAAGCCTTGGGGGCATTATACATGAATTAGAGTAGTTGGTGCATATGCAGATGCTCAAAATAATACCAAAATCAAAACTGAAACCACTACAAAAAGAAATATTTGCTTAGTAACACATTATTATTATTATTGTTACTTAGAAGAAGGATAGACTACATATGACACTAACACAGGGCTGTAAAGATGTGCTGCCCATGGAAAGATAAAATCATACAGAGTATGAAGACACACACAAAATGGTCAAAAGGAACAAACGACGACCATGGCAGAAACAGGGAATAAAGATGACTCCCGAATGAAAAGGACATTGAAGAGGAAAATCTTTCTGAGCTTAGCCTCCAAAATCAAACCAAGTAATCCTTGGGTGTCTGCTCCCAAAGAGGAAGAAGCTCAAACCAACTCACAACTGTTTGACTGAGAAATCGGCCAAATTTTCCTCCAGAAATCTTACCACATCTTCTAATTCCAACCAAGTTTTAAAAAAACACTGTGGGATTCCTGAAGGCCAGTGGTCATGCGGTGAGCAAGCCAGGTAGGTGCCAAACCTAGATAAAAGGGCAGATAGGTGTTAGGCCTAGACAAAAGGGCAGATGGGCCTCAGAGGGGCACCAGGGTGCCGGACCTAGCTTGAAAGGATGAAAAGACTGTTGAATAAAAGATAAGGAGCAATCAGATAAGGAGTCAAAGAATTAAGACAAACAGGAAGAGGGGGACGGTCATTAAATGGGAGGACCGTGGGCACTCACACTGTATAGTTAGATGCGTAGACGCGGGGTCTTGACCAATCCTTGTAAAGAAGCGCTCGCGTGTACGGGGAAATCTTGCATATAAGCGCGATTGGAACCCTGAATAAACTGGCACTGCTTGATCACATTGATCGTGTCCGTGGTGTCCGAGACCCCCGCGTCGACAAAACACTGTTTGGTAAGGATTGGATTTAGGAGCAAGGAGGCCTGTTGCTGTCTTTGAGTGTGTGTGTGCGCACGTATAATAAGGATCCATTCACAAAGAACATATTTTTCATTCCTCATTCACACTGACATCATTCGCTTCCCTTGTATCCTTGACTGCAAGACCAAATGAGTAGAAGCCACGCTGAATTTCTGTTTTTTTGGCCCAAAAGAGTATCTTCACAAATCAAACTATATCACAGATTCTGCTATGCCCAAATGAAACAATTTGTACCAAAAGCAATATACTGAGAAATATACTGGTACTTTACATGCAAATCTTGAGATCATTCTTCTGGTCTCTAATTCGTTACATTCGCATAAATGGTCAAGTGATGAGTACAAATTGTTCCGGCAGTGTTTTGGATCTGCAAGCTTGTTACAACTAAAGAACAAAATGAAAAGCAGTATGTCTATGGCTCTGCCTACAACCTCACAGTCAGAAAAAATATAAGAAAAGAATTATCCACAGAAATCATCAGAGTCCAGCTTGCAGCTACAGTCCGAAACTTGTGTTAGAATACTTGTTTTCCTAATGCAGGGATGAAAAGTTACATTGCATTGTCACCCCTCCCAACAGATTAGCACGTAGACATAGAAGAAAGTATTTTACTTGTAGTGTATCACCTTATCACTCAAATGCAAAATACATATGAATGTCAAGCACAGGAGAAAAAAAAAAAGAAAACCTGCAAAGTAATGAGATTATTCCAACAAAAGGGGAAAAAATGAAGGAATACTGTCCAATTTACCATATACATTGAGATTTGTTGCAGTATGGGAGTAATCAGAAAAGATGTCATCAAGACAAACCCAACAATAAATTTATATTGGGATTAAGATACGTATGGAAAAAAGAAGAGAGTTGACTGCTTGGTGAAAAAGGATAAAAATGAGCAGACCCATCAAAAAAAATCCATTATGCATTAGCTCCTTATAAAATAACCATGAAAGCTCCTTATCGCTAAAGTCAGTGTCCCCCAAAACTCTCCCCCAACTTCCCTACATAGTAGCCTCTGGCCTTCCCATTTTGCAGAAGTCCTGAGAATACAAACAATGACAGTCAAGGCTGCCTCTGAGATGTGTTTGAATGTTCTCGCTCATGGAAGTGGAAACCAACGAACACAGCAACTGCCCTCGCACCACTCCCAGCTGAAACACGAAACTGGAAGTTATTGAGGAAACTGAAATGAGACCAAAGTCTTAGCACAGGGTGCTCAAGTGCTTCAGAATGGAATGAAAGATCAGGAGAGCAGATGTATTTCTGAACATACTGATGTTGACAGCAGAACCGCCAAGTGACATCAGGCACCCCTTGGGACTGAGTACATGAATGCAGATTTGGTTATTTTCTAAGTAGTTTTATGTTATCCTTAGAATATGATGTCTTTAAGGTAGTATCAAGCACTGCCATGTCTTAAGGATGAATGAATTCT
Source organism: Tinamus guttatus (assembly GCF_059628265.1). Classification (NCBI taxonomy): domain Eukaryota; kingdom Metazoa; phylum Chordata; class Aves; order Tinamiformes; family Tinamidae; genus Tinamus; species Tinamus guttatus. The sequence goes on from NW_028288848.1 coordinate 8,361,792, forward strand.
GCATAAAAAAAAACAGAACATCTTTCGCACTAAGAGATCACTCATAGTGTATCTAGGTAGGCATGATATATAAGCATCGCTGTTGAATTCCCAAATTCTTAAAAATCAGGAGTTAAATCCATGTAAAACTACTTCATTCTTTCTTTTTTTTCCCAAATTAAATTGAATTTGGTTCACTTTACAATGCGAGTCCCTGAGAAAGATGTTCATTTGCAAGACAGTGTCATATTTACACATGAATTATCCCATAGCAGTTCTTTTTTCACCAAAAAAGTTCCTCCAACATCTGCAATCAATTTTATTTTTGAGCATTGGGTATTGTCTCCAGAATGTATACAACCACTGTAGCGTACTGGCATTTTAAAGATATTTGTACTGGAACTAGTCTCCAATGGAGTAAATATGTTTTCTTTGAACGCTCCATTTATATTATTTTGTTTACATGTAAGATTACTCTTTTAATTTACAGTTCATTACAAGAATTCGAAACAACCATCTAGCAGTTAGATTGCTCGTCTCAGACATCTTGTTGCTGTCACAGCAGTTCTTTTCTAACTCCTATGAACCAGACATTTTTAAAAGAAATAGCAGACACGTCTTTGCTCTTTTTTGCTCCAAATTCAAAGATTGTCTTTCTAGACATTTGGCCCACCAATGCTAAGTAAAATCTGTCAATTCCTAGGCATAATTTTCCTTCTCGATCAGGTTAGTCCATGACTCCTTCCACCAGGATTTCAGCCTTCTGCTTCCCGTGATATTGTCCACCCAGCTGTAGCCATGAAGAGAGAAAAATCCTTGGTATATTTTTCATCAACATTTTCAAAACTTGCTATCTTTTAGGAAAGCAAATAGTCCTTGAGCTGCCCTGATGATACAAGACTGTAGGAGGTACTGCCAAGCAGTACAGAAGAATATGGTTATGGCCTCATTAGACCCAACCTAGGAAAGAAATCTTAATGAATTGAATTTTGTTATTTAATAGGTATATTAAATGATGAAATAGGCAGATGTATGAGATTAAGTTGTTCTTGCTGTTACTGAAAACAGCAGAGTGATTCCGAATTTTATCCATTATAAATAAAGAATGATTTAGCCCATGTCATAAGAAAAATATCAGGAGCAGGAAGTCTTCCAGAAAATCTGTACAGCCAATAGATGAACAATGTACGAAACGAGCACTCAGATCAAACCACAGAAGAAAAACAGAATGAATTGTTTGCATCTGTTTTTACAGATGTAAGTACAGAGCTCGTGGAGGTTTCTGCATTAGAACTCTTCTTTGTGGAATATGTGCAAGAGAATCTGTCTCAAATTAAGTGTCATTAAAAAAGGTTAAAGAACAAATCAACAACACAAACTAACAACATGGCTAAGACCAGAATCAAGAGCTCTAAAGGAATAAAGAAGGAAATAAGTAATCATCGTGTGTGATGTGAACCCTCTTCAGTTAAAAGTGATTTCGAGCCAAAAGAATTGGAAGATAGTACATGGACAGGATTTATGGGGAGAGCAAAGAGCTATTATCTCCCAAGTCTGATGCGCGTAGTGAACTGACAGAAATGGCTAAGCAAGCAAAGGATCCATGGATTTATAAATATTTATAAAAACAGGACTTTGGAGTTCATTAAACGCAGGTTTTGTGACACGTTCCACAAGTATCAGGCATCTCAGGCTTTGAGATGGCCTCTGTGCCTGATGACAGGGAAGAGCTTGTTGACAAATGTTAATTAGATTTTTAAAGAACTTTTTAACAAGGTCTTCCCACAAATGCTTCTAAAGGAGTTAGTTGCCTTGGTGGGGAAAAAAAGTAGTGATAGACAGAAAGCAAGTTACGGGAATTTAAATTCAATTTTCTTTAAAGTTTCCAAAGACTCCTACAAAAATTTCTGTTAAGGCCTCTGCTATTCTGAATATTCATAAATAGACAGGAAGGATGAAATACCACAGTGAAAAAGCTGACAATAAGCTCTTCACAGTTTTCTGCAAAGAACCACAGAAAGGGTTCACAGTGCTGAGGAGCTGGGCAAGAAAGCGGAAGATAAGATTCAATACTAACATAAAGGAATGCACGCAGGGAAAAGCAATAGTAATTTTCCATAGAAAATGATGGGCGTAGTAGGTGGTATAATAGACAGATATGAAAACCATGTTGGGAACTCAGCAATAACCATAAGGGTAATAAACACAAATAGAAGTTAAGAATCGTTAGAAAAGGAATAGCTGTAGAAAAGGATAACTGGAAGCACCATGTAGCCACTACCTGAGTCACAGATCCTCCCCAGCACACACGGCTCTGCTTTGCCTTCTCAGGCGGGATTCAACAGAACAGGGGGTTACGAAGCAGGAAGGCAAATGTACGGAATGGCTTCAGCGCAAGAATGGAGAAACTCAGACCTCGACGCAGGGTAACTTAGAGGGAATATGACAGAAGTCATATAAAGAAGGTGAGCAAGGATGACTGCTCCCTATGAGGAATTGTTCTCATAGCAAAAGAATTACAAGGATTAGTATTAAGTTATTGACAGACAATTCAAAACAAATAAAAGGGGTGCTATGTGCATTTCACAGATAAAACAAGGGACACATCCTCACAAGAACCTACAGATACCAAAAAACACATGAGTTTGAAAAGCTATGAGACAAATTCACAGATGAACCAAAAAAAAAAAAAAAAAAAAAAAGATACCACCTCTGACTCAAGATGTCCCTGTGCCTGAGACTGCTGCGTGCTGGAGAGCAAACTGGGAAAAGAGCACAAAGCATTTGCTGTCGGCTCCTCCAGTTCTGCTGGAACCTGGTTTCAGCCAGATGACACTGCTAAATAGACTCAGTCCCCTTTTTAATTATTTTAATTCACCCACCAGACAGACAGATCTGGTTAAGAGGCCCTATTATAACTGAATATCCCACATGCACTTACGTAGTTTTTTCAAACACAATTTCTGATCACTTGCACATGAAGATTCTACAGTGAGGGAAAATTTCTTAGGAAGTTACTGAGTCTTCTAAAATTCTGGGGAGAACATCTCTCTGCCTTCCCATTTCTCAAATGAGTAATTTTTTTTAATTATTATTATTATATTTATCATTTTCTTCTGGACAACAGATGGAAGATGCTTATGTTCTGATGTACATTCTTAGGTATGTACACAACTTTCTTAAATTTCCTGTGCTATTCCCATCTTACCACATATAACTCCATCAGTAATAATCTACTCCAAGATATCATTCACCTCCCTGGATACCTTGCCTTGCTATCAGAACTATAATTTCCACATGACCTATTTCTTGATTGGGATAAACTAAACCCACTGAACCGCATTCTATCCTCACTTAAATCTCAATCTCTGAAAAGCCAGAGATTGCAAAATTAAGTGAAGATGATGAAGTTTGACTCATTGTCATTTTAGTCTCCATGTATGCAAATGTCTTCAGGAGCAGGAAGAGCTGAAATGAGGTCAGGAGAGCCAACTCAAAGCAGAAATCAGGGCTAGAAAAGAGAGAGGCAAGAGTGAGGAATCCAGGCAGGATTAGGAAACAGCATTAAGTAGGAAGAGGAACTAAGAACATGTTTAGAAAGCAGGAAAAGGATCAGAACTTTAGCTAGGGAAAGATCCAACATTCAAGACGAGGAGTTAAGAGCAAAATACCAACTAAAAAGTACAATGCCACCCAGAGCCTCTCTTCCCATCTCCTGTACATTGAGATGGGCTACACCAACCAGCTGGCTCAGAGGGGAGTCCCTGCACCTTTGGATAACAAGTTAGAGCCAGGTAACTGAGAAAGAGATGCAGAGCTGACCATGGGAGACACCGTGGTTGATGCAGTTTGTAGGGTGGCACAGGAGCACCTTCTCTAATGGGGAGAAGCCCAAGGGACTGTCTACCAGTACTGAAGCCATATGTGAGGGCAAGTTGGATGCATAAGAAGAACTGGCAAAACCAGAAAAGTTGGAAGCAAAATGAATTGCATTAACCTGTTAATGCATAAAGACACTGAGGGAGCAGAGCGATCCTCAGCCCATTCTGAAAATGGGGAAGATTTTACCCTTGGTGGGCAAGCAAGCCAGAAACCACACACCATTGCACATACTGCCTTTCTGATGCAACATTACAAAATACATCCTGCGTACTTGTCTTGTTTTCTTTAGAAAGGAGGGCTAATTTCTCCTTCTGGAAGTTACATATACACAAACCGGAATGTTTAAAACCACCATATTGTTCTAATCCATGACACACCCCATGTCATTATATATTCCATAATGCCATAAATTCAGTGTATTTTTGCATTCCTATCAATTATGACTGTATGTCAGTAGCGACACCTTCTCTCTAGGCAAATACTAATGCATTAACACTAGGCACATGTGTCCATACCTGCATACCTCAGATCGTGCTAACCTGTCTGCATCAATTTATCCTTCTGCTGGTGTAAAGGTGAGCACTCATGAGGGCGCTAAAAGAAGCAAATAATTCTACAACAAACACTATAATATTAGCTGAAAGTATTTTTTTTTGTCTTACCCCACAAACCAATAATTTTGTACCTTTCTTACTATTTATCAGGAACTTCTGGAATGTCTCTTTCAAGAACTGAATGACTTTCCTAATATAAAAGGTTTTCACACGAATAACAACACATCTTCCTGTGTTTTAACCTTAGCTACATCCATACACTTCAAAACATAGAGTAGAATCAAATGGGAGAACTAAAAAATACTCAGGCTTGAGTGTCTGCTCCCTGTGGAACTGTGTTGAAACTGCGCAAGTATCGCTGCTTTTTCATTGCTTTTTTCTTTCTTCTACTTGAACAATGATCACTGCTGATAAAACTCCTTTAATGAAATCCCTGCCATCCCTTAATCTAATGAGAAGACCAAGGGCCTAGATTCCTTTCCTGTACTCAGATACCTTCCTCCTTTTTTTGTACAATGGTTATATCTTCATGGGCTGAATTTTAACTGGGTTTCTAGAACTTCCTCTGAAAATGCATCCAGCTCTTCCTACATCTTGTCAAGATATCACAGCAAAGTCAGACACTGACAGAAGTCTCTGCTTTCCTATTCTCTCCAGTTTCTATGTTTCATTTGCTCTCTAAAAAGTTTCAGATGGATTTTAAAGCATTATTCATAGAGTAAAATCTATTAATCTGTTTTTATATCATCAACAACTCTGAGCCATTTTGCATTTTGAATCTTTAGCTAGCTAATCCTCTATCTGCAATTTAAGCCTTACAAAGGCAGCAGCAGAACAAACTTTCCCTACATGGTCCCAAACCCCTATAATTGCATTTAATCATACACATTCACACTGCAAGTGGCTCCCACTTCCATGTTCAATTATCTTTGGCACTTTTGCTAAGATTATTGGTATCAAGCAGTAACTTTCAAAAAGTGAAGACAGGAATGAATGTCCTTTTAGACAGGACCAAAACAAGGCTCACACAATGACTTCTGGGCCAATACCAGGCTAAATTTGAAGTAGGGACCTAGAATGGAAAACCCCTCATATACCAGTTTCGATCCCTTGATAAACCACATAGTCCCTTTCTGGCTATTTCGAAAGATTTACTAGAGACAGCAGGTGCCAGGTTGCCTTTTAATTGTGCCCTGTGGCTTTAGATTTCACTGCCTAATGGCAGATCAGTTACACTATGTTGACTTAGTTTAACAACAGGCTAAATACTTTTTTTTTTTTTTAATGTTTTTCTCTCTCTTTAATCCATGTGAGATATGTTAGCTATTATTTTAGTTTTGGGCTTCACAGGCTTTCCAAGCAGTTTTCCAGACATGTGAATTGTACCAGTTCCTGTTTACAGGAACAGAGCTGACTGCTATGATGTTAACGTGTTTGTTGGTTTGTAATGAAGCGACTTTGCATTGGGGAAAATAAGCCTTTAATTAAAACCCGCTGATACTGCAAACTGTTTCATGCTCCATAAAACTGACCATGGTTTTCAGCTCTTTTTTTTTTTCTGTATTTCTTCTTCCTAACTGAAAACTTTGCTGCTGTTTTTTCTCTTAAAGATGGAGGACCCAATCCCACATAAAAGATGGGCAGATGTAACCATCTTACAATCCCAAACACTTTAGTATATATATCAGAGATATATATACACTCCTTTGTACCTAAGGACAAATAGTTAGCAGGTGACAGTTACTTTGTTACCGCTTCCTTCTGCAGAGCCAATAAGTCAATTTATGTGAAACAAAATAAAAATAAAGACTTTGGAGAGATCAGGAAACACCAATGACACATATATAGAAAGGGAAAAGTGATGAGGGAGGGTGGCCAAATGTGCACAGCTCTAGGAAAGGAGAGCTCAAGAGGAGAAGCACACCACCACCATTAAAAGACAGCTCCCATAAACAACAACCAATCTTAATTATTTTATATTTCAATTACAGGCTAGCTTTGCTAGTGCTATCTCATTGTCTGCCTGCTCATGAAATCTCTTCCCAAAACTTAATTTAGGTTTGACCGTAACATTTCGCTTGTATGCCTACAAATATTAACTTACTAGGTATTTGTAGAAAGAGACTGCAGTGATTAGCAAGGCAAAAGATTAGGAGCAAGAAGAATCTGGGTCCTAATCCCTGCTGAGCCACTTACGGTGTAACCTTGGGGAAGTTACTTGACCTTCACGTTTCTAAGTAAACTGCTGGAAATTGGATGCCAGCTGGACCTCTGAGAATACCAGACACGTCTGCTGAACTCCTCTCAATTAAGAAATCCTGGAATCATGGCAGGCAGGCTCGCATTGTGACTGAAGGGAGTCACACACATAAATATAGTCAAGGATTAATGAGCATCCTCCCCTTTCCTGGCAGGGCTAAGCCAATGTTGAAAGATGGACTATGCACTACACTTCATGTCCAACTCTTGGCTATATCGTGAAAGGAAATGACGGCACACAAGAGGCAATTAGACATGAAAAGGATTCCAGCTGTTCTTTTCCACCCAGCATTCTCTTGCACTTCCAGCAAGGACATTTATCAGATTATCTGCTTAGAAAGATTAGATTTATAAGGCCAGAATTGCAGCTGCATCCCTGATGAACTGGCTGCAGTTTGTTAATACTAACTAGAAAGGGCAAGTCTGCCAGTTGGCAGCCCCAAGGATGACATGTCATTCCAGCCATATTTACCCCAAACACACCTGGCCATAATCCTATGCCAGTAGTTTTATACCATCAGAGGGATTCCTCATGTCAAGTTTATCCCAAAGTCCTTTTGTGTAGCTAGAGGATTTTGCTGAATCAGGTCTAGATAATGTTCTTCTATCAACATGTGCTGTATGGTTTAATCAAAAAAAAAAAATAAAAAAAAGAAAGTGTAAATGGCACCATGGGGAAATGCTGAACTTTTACCCACTTTGGCAATAAAATAATACCATCCTGTGTAATCCTTAGACCTCACAATACACTACTGCCATTATAGGACTGACATGGTCTCATGAGAGTGTGAGTGAAAACATTAGCTGCCTAGAACATCACTACAAAAGCAATTTGAAATTCTGAACACTGAAACAACTCCATGTTAACATACAAAATCTCCCTCATTTCCTATAAAGGAGAAAAGAGTTTTCTAAGTAATGAGAACTATAGCTAAAATAGTAGAGATTATTTCATAATGAGCACATTGTGGAGAAGCTATGAGGTGCAAGATTAGGTCAAATGTCCAGTAATTTGTTTCTGTTGTGATCCTGATGAAGAGTCACTACTAATGTTTATTTGTTAGATTATGGAGTTGTACTTTCCAAAGGAAACATGAAATATCTTTCATACAAAAATTTCCTTGATACATGTTTGTGTGGCAATGCAAGCTTCATTTGGCACTGCAGGGAGAAATAGAGTAGGGGGTTTTAACAGACAATTACTATTTTACTCTGAAAAGTAAACCGACCCCTTTGACCCATTATTTATTATTCTACATTTTTTACAACCAATTTATTTCCCAGCAGAGCCATGTAGACACATTCACATGCTTGAGTATAATCTACTTGGTAGTGCCTACTTATTTGGGCTAAACACAAAGCTGTATAGCCTAAATGCTTTTATAATTTCTTTTAGTTTAGAATATGGACACAGAGGCCACCATGAAAGGATCACACAGGACCACATAGGGCCTCACCCTTTATCTCCTTGTGTGCTGGTCAGTTTGGCCAAAACACAGGATGTCTAAATATGATGCACATGTAGTACAGCTGAAAACACTACATCGACAAAGTCAGGAAGAAATTATATCCATCCTCTAAATGATCCTGTTTTTCGATTGCCCAACTGTCATGATGTAGTTCCAAAGATCAGCATGCGCTACACCATGTCAGAAAAGGTGCAAAAAATATCCATTAAGTTGCAACCGTATTTATTCCACCTTACAAATTCAAGTATTTTCTACCTCATTCCATACCTGAATGAGAAAATCTCAGAATGGACTTGTGCCTTATTCATAATTAATGTCCCTGATAAAAACAAATAATTTGGGATCTTGGAAAATATATCTGAAAAACAAAAAATGCATGCTGAAATCTTGGATCTCATTAAAACCAAAGAAAACACTGTACCCCTTAAAGTCTAAGTCAGTAGAACTGAACTATTGAACTTCAGGACACAATTTTCACCTAAGCGAGTTCTTCACACTTCCCTTTCACATCTTTTGTCAGGCAGTTCCTCTCATTAGCACACACTTAGTTTAGCCCCTGGAAAGCCATTGCTTTCCCCTTTTCCCTGTTTAGGGCACCAACAGTTTCTTACACCGCTGCCCTGCTGTTTTCACCTCAGGCCGCTGCCACATCCGCTGCTGGGATTCCCCCGTGCTAAAGGCTGTTTGCAGGGAGGTGAGATACAACCTCCTTTTGCTGCCTGGCACCCCCACATCTTGTCCCTCTCCACCGCTTTGGTGGTCGGTCCCATGGCAGGTCTGCACTGTCCATTAATCTCTGTTACCTGCTTCTTGGGCTATCAGTGTTTCTTTCTCCAGACAAAATTCCCTACCTTCCAGCTCCAATTGTTACTGTAAACTCCTGTCCATCTGCCTGCATACTCTGATAGATATCACGCAATTATATAGAGGCTGTATCACAAAGGCTATACTAAAACCATGGGAATATTGGAATAGTAATAATGAAAGAGATTAAAGGGCCAACCACCCCAGCATCTCCAACAGCAGCCAGGCGAGTTCACAGGAAACAGCACAGGGTAGAACAAGATACTTCCCAAGAAAACTAAGGATTTGTAGCTTAAGATTTTTCTGACTAATGGTGGTATCCTTGCACTGTAACAAGTCTTTATTCCCTTTTCTCCAATCACTGTTTGAAACTGGATACAGTTTTAGCATCTAACATGGCATGAAATTTTACAGCCTAACTACATATTATCAGGGAAAAAAAAAAGTGTGCCTCCTTGGGTGTGTTTGAATGGACCATTTGCAGGTTTTATTCAATGTCAACTACTTGCTGGAGGAGGGGGTAGAATGAACATTTTCTGTTCTCTGAACCATTGACATTATCATATCCTCAGCCTATCTCTTATCTAACCAGAAACTCACAATCCATTTAATTGTTCCTCATGTATGAATTATCCCGTATGCTTGACCATTATCACTCCTTTTTGTTCTTCTTTAAAGGGGACAACTAAATTATATCCAGCAGTCAAGATGTGGGTGCCTCAAGAATTTCTACCAGAAAAACTGCATCTTCCCATTTTCTTCTTCAGTAATAACTCTTTCCTTAATAACTCTAACTCATTTCTAGTGGCTACTCAGTGCCAAGTCTACATTTTTATGAGCTTGCCTCTTGGACTTCCCAAGCAGTAATAGCCAGGACGCTATCCATCACTTCCACCCATTCAAGGTTAAGATTTCTTTTTCTCCTCCATACATTTGTCCACAGAAATTTCAGCAATCATTTATCATGTAGTTAGTCACTTGACAGCATGAGATGTTTGTGCAGACACCTCAGCACCCTTTAAGAGCCTTTGGTAAGGGACCTTTTTGAATGCCTTTTCAAAATCCAGCTGGTATTTCCTAACTTTTGAAGACTGGACTTTGCAACCTCATAGCCATTGTCTGTAGTGTGTTAAGTGTATAAATACACACAAACAAATACAATTTTATTTCTAATAATATTGCTAAAAATATCCCCAATATTATCAGTATTTGTGGCACGCATTTACCCTACTCTGCTAAAGCTTTTTACTTGGTCTGTACAAAGATTTCAAAGCCAAGCTCCTAATCTTTCACAGGAAATACAGCAGTAAATTTTGCCTGAATAAGCAGTGTCAGAACTCTCTTTGTTGTTCCAGTCTTCAAGTACATCTCTTGCTCTTTCTCCTTCCATCACATCTTTTCTGCAAGATTGCTCTTTTTAAAAAAAAAAAAAAAAAAAAAAAAAACTTCCTCTCTGTTCTAGTTACTACTGTGCTCATGGATTTTTTCCCCTTCTTTTCAGGGTCCATTGTCTATTTATTCTGGTTCCTGAGCTTTTACTTCTCTTCTTGTTTGTTTATTTTTCAGGATCCTCTCCGGTTCTGTACTTTCCCATCATTACGGCTGCAGTCATTCTGACATTCAAAGTGTATTATTTCTCTAGCAGCACAGAATCAATAGACATTGTCCTAAGTCCTTGTAGACCTAACAAAAAGATGGTCCTTTTCCCTGAAATCTTAGCCTAAGCCTATGACAAAACAAAGCAGGGAAAAATAGTGCATGGGAAAGCACAGTGTAACAATGAGAGTTATGAGGAGAGTAAGTTGTAGTCATAACATGCCTAGTGGGTAGCTCTGTTGACTAGGGATGGTACAGAGACATTGTGTGGAGGACAAGGTGGACAAGTTTGAAGAAGTGGTTAGATGTCCACCAATGTATAAAGGCCAACAAGGGAAAAGGTACCTGTAGAAAATTAGTAAACTGAAGAAAAATAACATAGGAAAACTTGAGAGTGATGGTTGATGGATCACAAAAAAAAAAAAAAAAGTTTTCTTCTGCTGATCCATATTCCTGGTATTTCATCTACTCTTTCTCCAGCACTAGAAATATCACCCTGCAACTCCAAACAGTAAAAATCCTCATGTATTTTCATGAGCCACAACAGAGCACAAAAGAACGTGAGCACAAAAGAACAGGAAAACTGACTTAGCCAGTAAAGTGTGAATTCATGTTTCGTAAGCATAACGCTTGGACAGGAAAAAACTGACATACTGGCTCGGTACCTCTCCTGCTTACTGTGATATACTAGGAGAAGAGAGCCATACGTATTGTTCCTCTGAAGCCTGTTCCCAGCTGCCTTTAGGACTTACTAAGGAAATGGCTCCTGTCCCCTGATATTCAGACCTAGGAATCATCTGCTTCAAACCTGCCTTCAAACCTGGAAGGTAGACATTTTAATTACAACTAACATGCACTCCTAGTGACTTTCTTATCCAGACACCCCTGCCCTGAAGTTCCTCAGTTCACTTCCATTTTCACCCCTAGTATAGGCTTTTCACCTTGAAGTTTTGGCCATTGCTTTCAATGTAATTGTCAAGAGAAAAACTGACCTGGAACCTAAGCAAAGTGGGGAATCCGCAGGCAGCACAGGAGCACCAGGAACAGTATGAAAACCGGGCTGAAACATCAAGTAAACCTAGCTTCTTCCCTGGAAAATATATTTGCATTGATTTAGCTTTTTTTATAAGGGGCAAATGTTAATCTCTAGGGTTCCTCTTTTGCCTTGAAGTTTGCTTTTACAGATTTTGGGCATTCTGTATTTGTAAATATATAATTTGAATTTATGACAAGAATGAAGATTTAAATATACCACAACATTTCAAATCGTCTTCTCAGCCTGTATCTAACAGTACCTTGTGTAATGGCATCCTGTTCTGTACTTTCCAAAGCCTGGCACAGCAATGCTCGGTCACAAACAATAAATAATGAAATCGAAAAGTGGCTAGTGAGTCCACCCAAAACATATATTAAATATATAGAGTCATATTTTGCAGTGCATGCAAGTGGCTCAAAAATTTAGGGGGACAGTTAGATTTCCTCTTGCAAAGCTAAGTGGGAGAATTTAGGCCTCCATTCCTTCTGCTGCAGTTATTGTCTCATGGCTGAACAACTAAACCTGAGGACTGACACTCGTCTGCATCAGTACGTTCTGGCACGCTGGTTTCACAGGTGACACCCTCTAGGACAGAAGCTGTAATGAAAAGCTGACCGCAGTAAGGCATGGTAGCAATTTCCAAAGTAAAGGCCTTAAGTCTGAATATCAAGTATTATTAGAGTGCTTCAGACTATGAACCACTCATTTTACTTTCAATAAAGCATATATATAATACACACACACACACACACCCATACCTCTTTATAGTTGTGAACCTAAGCACCACAGTCACCAGGCCTGGTTTTAAGTCCCAATCTACTTTTGCATTAGATAAAAAATAGACACAGATTTACCATAACTTGCCCTAAATACTGTCCCCTCTGCAAAGGAAAACCAGAAACAGCAACAGAATCTGACATAAGACAGACATTTGTGTTATGGGATACTAAACACACTAGATTACATTTATCCCTAGGCATGTACAAAAAGTATAGAGTAATTTTAAGATGTTGATGTAAATTGGTGAATTCTGATTCCTAGTGTTAATGTCTGTAGAAGATGAAAAGCAGTGATAACTCAGCATCACAGAAATACACTTCCACTGACACAGCACTGCCCATACCAGTGGATTTTTGTTTCTTGCAAGTATAGTTCAGTGCCAAACAGATGGCCTCATCCCTAGGAAAGCCACACATTTAAATATAATGGCAGTTTCACCAGTGATCTCATACAGCAACCAGAAAGGCTAAAGACCTCCCATATTATAGAGCACTATATTACAGAGCACCAGTTGAGATCCATGAGACAAACCACTGCGTTCTGCAATAATTGATATTTACCATTTCACTTCAGACCACAGAGCGCTATTTTTCCTTTACCCTGAAGCACTCTGGATTGCACTTTCCAATCTGCCAGCTAAATCCTCTAGAAATCAGTCTTGCTCCCTTCTCCAAGTTTGATGGACAGGAAGAGCAGAAGAAATGGAAGGTGCCAAGAAAATAGAGTTTACCAGTAATTGAGATGTCAAGTGTTTGAGACTGGCAACATTCAGATAAGTTCTAGACATAACTAACTTCTAAGAGCAGAAGCCAAGGAACAGTTGAACTAAGTAGGTAGATTTGGTTCGATCTTGTAATATTTCTGCAGAGGAAGAAGGGGTCTGAGGCTAGTGATGGGCAATACAAGGCAGCCTGATAAACACTGCTCCCAGGTTCAGAGTCAGAGCAAGCAAGGATCCCTTTGGAGGGTTAAAAGAGGAGCTACAACACAACCTGCTGGCAGAAATTCCATTGCATCCCTTGTCCAAGAAGTAAAGCCAGGCTTATTAGTACAAGAATCAATTAGGAAAGACTTCATCCTGTGCAATAATAGAACACTAAGGGGTTTCTTCACAATAGTAACATATTTCATCTCAGATGGGGAGATGGGAAAATAAAGTTTTCAGGTACTTCTGTACTTGTACTCTGAATGTTTAAATATGTGTGTGTGTATATATATATATATATATGTATATCTTTGTACAGCAAAATTAAGTGAAGTGCAGAAAGAAGGAGACAGGGCAAAGAAATGTACATTAGGAAATCCCTAATCCTTCTCATGATGTCTGCATATCCAGAGCAGAGAAGCAGAAGTACTAATGACGGAAGATCAATATAAGTCAGGCAGTTTTTGTGAGCAATGATTGTGGTGGTTTAGAGCTAAGAAACCCCAGCAGGAAAATTAACCCTCATGCAGTGTTTCATAGCAAGAATATTAAAGATGTCTGGACAATTTGCCTGATAGACTACAAAACCATAACACTAAATAAGAGAGCAAATAAAATTCAAAGCAATTAAAATTGACTACATGTTGTTCTTTTGCAGCTGCAATAAGAAATCATGTCTTTGTGAATGTACTTAGAACGTACTTCTGCAGAAATTTATAGGAGTGTTCTTGCTACAGTCAAGTCAAAGTATGAACTACATGCTCAGCAATGCAGCTATCAAATTCAGTGTGTGATAATGAACCTCTCAGCCCTCCAGAGTGGTAAGCAGGTTATTTAGGGAACCCTGCTATCCGTTCCATTTTGATGCACGTGCAGTGATGCCACCACACCACCTCTGTGAAGCTCCTGGGTGAGACCTGCATTGCACTCAGCCAGCGCCAACCTGCTGCCTTGCTTAGAGACTGCTGAAACAATGGAAAACCAGAGGGGGTCACAGGGCAAACCTAGACAATTTTGCTGTCTGTGGGGTTTTCCAGGGGCCTGACAAATGTGGGAAAGGTGAAAGACTGGTTTACATAAGAGGACATCACTGGATGAGAAACAAATATCAGAGATACATCCAAGGAGCACACAGGCAGAACAGCAAAGCTATTACAAAAAGCTGTCCCTGCGATCTCCCTGCTGCTTTCTTTTCAAGTCTTCTTAACAAAGGACAGAGAAAGAGTATTTGGGCAAAGCATCAGCTCAAAACAGGCATGTAACTGGTGCCATGAAATTGCTTCCTGCTCTTTAGTTATTTTATATCTACAGGATGCAAGGATAGGACTGCACCCAAACAAAACAAAAAACCAAGACAAGAGACCAGCCCTCCTCATCACTGTCCTCTCCTAAAAGAGAGGACTTGCAACCCCCTGACTACAAGTAAACTTAGAAAATGAGAAGATAGTATGGGAAAGGAATAATGCAATTTTCAGACAAGAAAATGTTGAGCTGTTACTATAAATGAGTGTGGCAGTATGAGGAAATACAGATGCTTGCAAAAATAAAAAGTCCCTTGGGAATTATGTCCAAAATAAATATAAATAAGAGCCAAATAATTCATAGAATGAATTAACCATTTTTGGAGGTTTCCTGGAAAATAAACCTCATACCCTCATGGCATGTTTCACTGGAGAGTAATTGTAAACCACTCGGCCATGCAAAAAAGCTGAGTTGCATCACACTCTCTTTGAAACAGCAAGACAGACCAGCAACACGGTGTGCAAAGAGCCCACACTGAGTGAAAGAATTTCTACAAAATAAAGAAAACTAAAAAAATTCTGTCCAGTTTGAAACTTGCCAGCTGTTCTGAACTAGCGGGATGTGAAGTTATACTTACCAGAGAATTTCAGGAGTTTGGTATTTCTTTACCCCATGGGTACAGCACAGACACCCAGAGGGACAAGGACAGACTGTCCCATGACACGAAAGCCTAAAACCTTTAAGAGAAAATCTTTTTTCTTTACATTTCCTTACAGGACAATTCAATACTACAGTCCAAAAGAATAGCTTTGGAGACAGGCAGAAAATAAATAAATAGAGAGATTCTTTTGTGAAAGCTCCTGTTCTTTGTTAGTGCTGCAAAACATGTGGCCAGAAGAGAGGAAGGTTCCCCAGATCCAGTCAGAGGCAGCTCTCACTCTGAGCCAAGGCAGGAATGGGAAAGAAGAGGCTCTTCCCTTAATAGCAGGGGACTTTTACTCTTTATAGATTGAGATACCAGAAGAGATGCAAGAGATAAACTGGCAGCAGATCAACTACAGATGGGCGTGGGGCTCAAATTTGCAGATGAACAGAAACCTTTGCAAAACTCAAGGAAGATTTTGCCATGGAAGTGTATCCTTCATCGTAACCATGAACCAAAAGCAGCCACTACTGAAGATACAAGTCAAACTGGAGAAAACAGACATGGAAACATTAATAATCTATTATGAAGAGCAGTAAAAATGAGCTATGAAACAAGCTACAAATGAAGTTTTCAATGTGGGAATTCCTCTCATCATCATCAAATAATCACTGAGCTGGATTTTCAGTCTCCAGCCTCTGCCTTGAGGAAAAGCAAGTGTTTCATGACCACGGCAACTACCGCAGAAAGAGCTTCTACAGGCAGAGAGCACGAAGGAGACAAAATTGCCTGGTTATTATCTAAGTCCTCCTGGGAGACAATATGGCTGTTCAGCCGGGGAGGTTATGGAGCGAACGACTGAACCATTAGTTTAGTTTTCAGGAGCACTGCAAAACTACCAGCAGCGTTCTGAAAACTAAGGCCACTGGAACACGTGCTAGCTCATTTCCCTGCTCAGAAAGGACTGCCAGGCTGTGAACACGTACTGCCAGGCTGGACAGGACAGGGCCCGAACGGCAGAATCCAAGCAGGCAAGCCGGTGGGGATGTGAACCCTCTCCTGCAACACGAGCCATCCCCCACCCTATGCAGCTCTCCTCTCCCCGCCTCTTGCCCCTTGCTGCTGCAGCGGGGCTGAGGAGGGCATGACAAGGCCCAGGGCAACGCAGCCTATTCCTCTAAAAGCCCCCCAAGACAGAGGGTTCAAAGCCAAGCTGGTGAAAGCACCCGAGTTTCACTGTCAGGAGACCCACAGACACTAGGGCACTTGCTGGGCTTTGTTATTCACACAACAAAAACTGGAGAGCTTCCGAAATTTAATATGGGTCTTTCATGGCTGGTTTGTTTCTGCTCATCCATTTTGTCACTACCAACTGGTAATCAGTGTCCTGCAGACAGCTGCATTAGACTGTTGCTCCACAAATATAGTCATCCAGTGAGGAAGTGGGAATAAAAACATGCCAGAAAGTCACACTCTCTCATGTCTTTCCATTCTCCTCCTCAGGCATAGCCAAGGCACATAAAACAGGGCTGCCAGAGGGTCCAGCAGTGCCTGCAGGACCACAGCAGCTCAAGGTTTAACCATCCGCAGACAACCATACCCTGAAAGCCTGTCTAAGCACACAAGGCAGAAATTAAGCATTATTATTTCATTGCAGAAATGGTGATAAACAGAACTTCAGAGAGATTAAATGACCTACCCATAGTCAGATAAGTGATATTTTGCAAAACTAACAAATCATCAACTTACCAGCCCAACTGCTGAGTAACATACCTGTTCATCTGCGTGAACTGTACAGGACATCACTCTTCCAGAGCGTGCATCTCTCTTCTCCAGTCTGGTGCAGAGAGACTGTGGTGAAAAGACTAACATAAGAGCCCACAGATACATCTTTCAGAATAAATTAAAGGAATAAATATATCTAACTCACACCTTCCACATGTACATTTTCTTCTCCAAATATCAGTAACTCTAACATTCATCTGAGGTAGCATGCAGCTATGTCAGCTATCAGAACAGAAAAATTTGCATTGCTTGGCCACCCAGCCGTGACCAGGAGCTCTGAGCTGACAAGGAAGGACTCTGTTTATTGACCATTCGACTTAATCTTTTAACTACACAGCATTTTAATATGGATGTTTTATGCTTGGCATACCTAGAGATTTTCTTCTCCATTATGGATTTTTAGAATCAAAAAAGCTGAAAATGAAACCAAAGCATTTCACTTTGAGTATTTATTAAAAGTATATAAATCAAGATCTTAATGAAGACACATTTGGCTACAAAGAGAAGGAAACTATGCAGAATTTTGCTTGGAGGAATGCAGTTGTGCTGAAGAGCAAGTTCAGACTAGCTTGGAGACATGGAACCAAGGAGATTGTATTGACCTTGATTTATGCTGAACAAGAAGTCAGTCGGTGATTTCCTACTTTTAGTGGAAATGCTGTTTTCTCCTCTAACTGATCATAGCGGAGATTTCACAGAACAATTGTTAAGCACAGAGACAAAAATCATACAGAAACGTCCAAACAATATGTAATCCACAATTTTATGAGGTCTCGCTCTCCTCTGGCTGGCATAGAAGAGATCAGACTGGAAAAGGGCAGTGGTTCAGAGTGGTTACACTGCAGCAGCAAAATGATAAGCAGTAATAACCCTAAGGCAGGAGTTCAGCCCTGCCTGCGCTCTCCTCTCGAAGCAGGGTGGAGGACCAGGGCCCACGTGCAGGAGTGGAAGAGGACGGTGGGGAGGGATGTCTGATCGCCCAGAGCGCAGCCCCTTGACTGCAGCTCCACAGGGCTGGCAGGCAGCAGGCTGCCTGTACTGCTAGTCAAAATTTCACTTCCAGCAATTCCTCTCCCTTCGCTATGTCATTTTTATTGATCTGGTAAAGCCTAGAGTCCTCTTTCTTCTGGCAGAGCAGTAAAGAGGAGAAAGGAATGGGCGAAGCTCCAATTTCCAGCTTACTGGCAGGCCTCATCTCTGATCCTGGTGGTCCCTCTAGAGGTAAAAGAGCAATTCAAGTTTCCAAAAGCACTTATTCCTAGGCATCCCTGCCAAGCTAGCAAAGCTAAAACAGGAAGATGAGTTCTGAGGCATTGGCATGTATCCAAGAAGGTCTTACATTGAAGTTTATCTACTGCAAATTATAAGGGTATAATAAGCATCAATTTGTACCAACTTAACATACTGAGGACAGACTAGTACTGACTCTTATTCCCAGCTCCGTAAACTCCTAGTCTGAGGAACTTTCAATACATTAAGAGCGCTTATACCTTTATTATATTTGTTATATATTCATTTTATATTATTTTTGTCTCTTTCATTTTCCATACATTTCTCTCCCTCCCCATTTCATTTTCAGGCATTGAAGAGAAAACTAAAAACAGTTTTAAAAGTGCTGTTATCTGAATAAAAAAAGCTTGACAAAATCAATGTCTGCGTTTGTTTATATCACTTAACTGCACTCAACAATGATACCCATCATGCTTGGTGATAAAAAATACATTTATTTTAGGAGCACTGAGCCTTTTGCTTCTTTCTCATAGCGATTCCAAATTGATCACAAGATCCACAGAGCCACAATGGCAACAAAAGGTCTTTCCCTGATCACACAGTACGTGCGCCCAATTTCACCCACACAGACATTGACAACCATGAGCACCTCCTGCTCCGCAGCCAGCCAAGCTTGGCAGGTATGAACAGGATGAACAGTGAACTTCACGTGGAGCCAGGTACCTGCTAGAGCTGCAAAGTATTTCACCAGTGCATTTCTGTGGAGCCTGTATCCTTGATGAAGAGTACCAAGAAAAATGTACACACACAAACCTGGAAGCCAGAACGGACACAAGCCTGGCAGCAGAGCAAGCAGAACCTCGCCATGAGCTCCCCAGCCTCGTGGCAGCCTTTCTGGGAAAGCATATACTTAGTCACAGCTTCATCTTTCCCTCCACCAGCCTTTGGCATCAGCACTAGTTTGTCACCACGGCCGTTCATTAGACCCTGACCAACCTGGGCATCATAGCAGGCTTCCCAGGATACACGTTCCGGAGCCAGCAGAGGTGTACAGGGACACCAGCTTTCTCGAGCCAGGACATGATTCATTAGTTAGCAAAATCAGTTAGTTGCACACACAGCTGAAGTGTTAAGATTAGCCTCCTTATCTGGCCTGCCAACTTTTCCTGGTTTAGAACGGTGGCTTCTGCCTGGTTGGTACAGCCTCTGATAATAGCAGCAAAATGTCTCTTTTCAGGGCTTGCTTTGGGTCTCCCTTGCCTTATTTCCCTTTCAGCCGCAGCCCATACCCTCTGGTAAAGTGCTCACCCAGCTCCAAAGACGACTCCCTGACTGGGGACAATTAAAACCCTTAATGAGACGGAGACATCAGTCTCCAGTGCATCCCACAGCACCTCCACTTACGTGCTGGCATTTTTCTCCTCAATGATTCCTGCTGGACAAGACATGATGAAGCGATCCTCATCCAGTCCAGAATGTGGGGAGAAGCCAAAACCCCAAGACCAACAGTCAAAAACATTAAATTAAGGGGGTATCTGAGTCATATTCACTTCAAAAAAAAAAAAAAAGAAAAAAAAAAGAAAAAAAAAAAAAGGAAATTCCCTCTGTTCTCACAAAGCTGAAATTTCTAAATACAAACCCTGATGCTAGTTGTCTTAGGCAGTTTCCTCAACTTTGTGTCTTGCTTTAAATTATCCAGAAATTGAGGATAATAATGTATCAATAAGGAAAACAGATACTTGAAAAGTCTGGAGATTAAAATGCTCTAGGTGTGTTGCTATTACTGGATATTAGAATAATAGCAATGAATATGTAGTCTATCCTTCCCCCAATTTGCTGGGAAGAAAATCCCAGACAAACAAAACTCCAAAAATAATTGTGACATCTTTGACATCTTGTAAAAGGTATCTTTAGTAAAGGATGACATTCCTGGCTTCTAAGGTTTAAAAGACACACACAAAATACAATTTCAAAACCAGCAAGACTATCAAGATGACGGATAGCAAATGCAACTTCTAGATAGACTCATAAAAAATAGAAAGTTTTCTGGTGCCATTCAGGTCAAATGATTAATCACAATGGCACCCTCAAAATTTCCACAGATGTCAGGGAGGCCTTGCAGCTGAAATGGGCATAAGATTCTGGAATTTACCAATCCCTCTTTATGAAAATGACCCCAAATTTAATGCAATGACCCCAAATTTAATGCTTTCCCACAGATTCTGAGTTGAAATCACTTTCAACATAGAAAACTATTTTTATTTTTAATAGAATTTTGATACTTTCAATTTTAATAAAGTTTTCCTTACTTTCTTCATTATTTTTTTAAATACATTGTAACTCTGTTTCACGTGAGATGCTTCAAAATATTTTGTACTTATAGGCTCCTCCACTGCAACCACCTCCCCTTATCTTTTTGCCCATGGTGAATAGGTGGAGGTACCTGGCTTCATATTGTGTTTCATATTGGGGTAAGAAGTTTCTAATCTCTTCGTACCTTGCATTATCAAGAACCTGCACAGACAGTTATTGTAAATGACCTCTCCTCTGTTGTATCTTCCTATTCAACAACTCTAAGCTGACTCTTGGAATTTGCATCTCTAATAAGTGTACATAATTTTGTCTTCAACTAGTGTGCATAGGGCAGTTGCTGCTAAGTAAAGGTACCAGTTTGCACCTCTTTCTAGTCATAGTACGAACTGACTCCAAGATCATGCAACTTTGGTTTCTGTGTATAGCCTGTTCACTTATTTAAACTATTACATACACATAAACAATGCACATATTTATCATGTGGTATCTGCATTTAAAAATGTGAAAATGACTAAATTCGGAATGGAATCCTAAGTATATGTATGGCTGGAACGGGCTCTATGGATAGGAATTAACCTTTAGGCATGAATCCAGAGAGCTGGCCAGAAGGTGTGCGTTGGGAGGGAGGGTGTTTAGGGTTTGTTTGTTTTAAAACAGTTGTTGCCCAGATGGATGTTCTATGAACAGCACTGAAAGTGCAACATCACTAGATGAAATTGTAGACTCGGGGAACAAGTGACAGTGCAAAATTTAACACCTCTATAGCAGAAGCACTTCTTTTCTCAGGAAAATACAGATGGGAAGTACAGCAAACTTCAGCAGAGTGCCCCTCTTGGAAAGAGTTCCACGAGCAGAAATCACAGCTCCTCTCATAGCGGACCAAATCTACACTCCTCCTAAATAACAGTCCTCAAAGCAGAGAGGAGTATAGCAAGCTCCCCAAATCCATATTTTGCAAACAGCCTCAAAACAGCTATGTGGAAGGGATTGGAAGCATCTTAACATAAAACATAGCAAAGCTGTGCTCAGCCATAAACCACTGGGGCAAGAGGCATCCTTCAGGCTTCCAAAGACAGCACAAGCCACGTTTGGAGGTCCACTGAGCATTTGTTGATACTCCAGCTAAAGAGGGTCTGTGAGACGTGCCACGTGCTTGGGCAATAGCTGTTCTCACAGCTGAAACCAGCTACAGCACCAGAACTGCTTCTGGTTCTTGAGGCGCTGGAAGCAAGAACTTATTCAGCAACAGCTCTGGACAACTTAGAAGGATCGTTTTTCTCTACTGAGGCTGCAGCTGACTTCAGTGGGAACAGAACCAAGCTGTCACAGCCTCAAATTAAAAAATCTTAGTTATTGGCAGTCCTCAATTAAACCTTGCTGATGACAGGCTTATGACAGATTTAAACCATGCTAATACATCCTTTGAATCTTTTATTAATTGCACTAAGCAACCTGGCTGCTTCCCAGCTGGTTGGAAGCAGCAGGGCTAAGTTAGGTAATGCTCTCAAGGCAGGCCCTGACACAAGTGAGCAACTACCAGGGCATCTCACTCCTGAGAACTCTTCTGAATGACTCAGAAAATAACCCACATGTTACACAGCATTTTCCAGTTTTGCATTCTCCCTCTGTACCAGGCCCTCAGTGAGGCAATTTAGGCGTTCACTACAAAGCCCCAATTCAGAATTCCAACATTTATTCCTCTATTTCAAAAAGAGGCTAAAAACAGAAAAGCAAGATAAACCTTGTGCTCTTCTGCAGTGCCCTTCCCATTCAGCTGCTCCTGAAAATACAGTTAAACAAAGCAGTGATTATTCCATAACACTATAAAATTAATCTCAATACAATTATAGGTGCTTACAAATAATCCAAAGCTGAAAGTATTTGAAAACAGATACATGGTTGCACATAACCTTCCCTTCCTCTATGATCCATGCACTGTTTCAGAATCTGGAGATTTCTCTGCCTTTCATATGTTGCTGGCTTGCTCGCTCCTGTTCTCTAGCTAAGGTATGCTTTAAGAAGTTAAATATACGTAACTATTATTAAATTCTACTTCACGAACTAAGTTGATTTAGAACACAAGGTCTCAGTCAAAGTGGATAGGGCCTATGAAATAACTTTTTCTTGAAGGGGATGCCCCAGCTACTCCCGGCGCTGTCAGTTCACTTCAGGCAACCTCAGACTACTCCCCTGCTTGCCCTCATCTAAGTACAGACTGTTAATCTACCAAAACCTAATATTTTGGGATGTGCTTATGAACCACTAGAGAAAAGCTCTCAAATAATATTCTGCATGACCTAACCTGAACTCAGAAGCTAGAAAAAAGCAGTGGATTTTTTTTTTTTATTACTTTTACTGGTTTTTTTTTTCTCCCCTCTCTGAATGCAGCTAATCTGTATTACAGCTCAACGCAGTTGAGTAAGGATGTAATACCTCTTACTAGATAACTTCTGCTTGCTCTCTTTTTTCTATTAATGGTAAAAATCTAAGCCTATGTTGTCTTTTTGTTTCCAGTAAGTACATTAATAGTTGTTCCATTTTATGTACCAGGAGACAAAGCCTGCCACCTTATTGTATATTATATGAAGGGAAGCATTTGGATGAGTTAGATCTGCAGGATTATTTGCATCCAGTGATGACATTGCATAACTGCCACACAGTTACTCGGAACACAGACAGCTTCTTCACAGAACAAGGAAATGAAACTCAAACACAGAGGATGCAAATGCTCTTAGCCATATGTAAAAGGTTTTCATAGAAACAGCAGGCTTCAGCACTCACTAGTACTAGATCTACATGCTGCTGCATCAAGTAGGAGTATAAATTTGATCTATATCAGGTAATATACAGAACACATTTTGATATAATTAAAATAGTAAGAGGGTATACTGCAGAACTTAGAGCTGGCATGACATCTCGAAGCCGTTTTACACTGGCTGGCAGAAGACAGGTGATTCCTATTCTTGTATAAAGTAACTGTAGCACTAATAGACAATTCTTGATATAATCACTACAGTCATAACTCAATGAAATGTTTTAAACAACACTGAACTAGCAGAGAAAATTTATGCCAGATCAAAGCTCTGGGTCATGCAGCAGCAAATTTTAAACCGCATGTAGGAGTCAAGAGTTGAACTTCATATACTATTAAACCACAACCTAAATCAGTTCCATCCTTGTATCTATAGTCTTACATCTCTGATTTTCATACTGAAATTAATAATTTAAATCTAAGTTAAAAAGCTCTCTTTTGCACTTCACTTCTAGATCACCATGGAAATTATTATCCGAAATATTTAATAAACACAGCTGTCATGCACTAAAATTTAGCTATTGAAAAGTCAGTCTAATCTGATTTTCTCCATATGCAGTCACTGCAATCTAACATGGTCAGGAGCATCTGAAATTGCCCAAATATTTGACTTTTCTCAAAACTCTCTTCCATGGCAGCCCCATCCAAGCCTATCAGCATTTACAGAAACCAGCGTGACTTTGAGCATTACTCTGAACACCAGCCCAAGGACTTGCTGATTCTTCATCACCCACTTCTGCCTTTTGAAAGCTCCCGCACAACACTACATCTCCCTCCTCAAGGAATCATCTGCAGCCTCGTAGCCGGCCCAGTGTCACCGAGCAGCACTTCCATTCCCCTTCTGTACTCCGGACTCCTTGTTCTGCCACAGCACCACGGGTGCTCACAAAAAGCCAAGCTTCAAATGGGACTATGTTCCTAAAACTTTTTAAAGGGGGATTTGAACTCTATTCAGTTCTGATGGTTATTTACAAAAGTCCAACTACGAATCAAAAAATAACACCACTTGTTTTATAGCTGAGCAACACGGCAAACAAACTGCAGTACAGGAATGATAAAACAGAGATAATTTTACCAACAGTTTTGAGCAAAAATAATTTAGAAAATATAACAACATTTGTGCAAAACAAAAACAGCAGTATCAACCAAACTATTTCTTACAAGCAATGCCTATTCTATTCACAGTCACATACTGAGCAAAGCAATGTTTCAAGTACAAAGATTGACTTTTGCCATCTGTTTTGAAATTGTTGGACCACTTCATGGAAAAACACAAGCTGGCATTCTTCAGACTAAGTCTATTGGTGAGAAGAGAAACATGAAGTGCTAGTTTGTTTTTTTGCCAAAGATAATCTTGAACAAGCTTAAACTATTATTGCAAATGTTTGAGTACTTCACAGATACTATTTACTATATTAAGATAGTATTTACTATATTAATATCCCTAATTTCAGACTGAAATTTATACCATGTTTTCCTATGTAGTGTTTCTCACTCATAATGCTAAGAGACTGAGAGTTCATGTTGCCAACAGCTCAGAAGAAAGATTCTTGCAGACTGTCCTCAAAGTAACTATGAGCAGAATAGGAAAACGAATACATGAGTTTGTTAAAAATGTGCACAGTCACAGCAACACGACACATAAACCTTCTACATACAGCCCAGTCATAAATGCACACTGACTCTGACAGCACTTTTCCCCTGAATCTGAGGTTTGTCAGGACTCAGACTGAACACAGTCTCACTAATCCCTCTCCTCTTACATACAGTGATGTAGACAGACCCTGTCCTCTTAGGGCAGCACCTCTCTTAAATACTGTCTATGTCATTGTGTTAAGCAGGCAGTGTTAATTTGTTTAGACAAAACAACAACCAATATTAACATTAATCCCTTTTTCTTTAAAATTCTCTCCTTCTGAATTAGGCTAGATGTATGGTCATCAAACAGTAAATGGAAACCCTAACACAAAATGCAAACAGTTTCAGACAGCAGCATCCCAATCAAACACTGTAAAACCAAACTACTGTTTTTTTTTTTTTTTTTTTACCCTTCCATCAGACCACCTTTCAACCAGATAACTCACTCAACATGCTTTTTACATCAATCATCACAGTGCTTTTACCAACATCCAAACGGATGGATATTTCTGTATTTTAATACTGCAGTGAGTGTAATGAATCACAGTGCAGTGAGTGAAAATACAGAGTACTCACTCATGGTTATTAAAAACTTGTCTAAACTGGATGCGTTGTGACTAGGCAATTATGCACTGAATAGTGTAAGAGGGTATTACGAAGCAGTGATGAAAGGTCTTCTTGTTCATAAAGCCTGAGAAAAGTACATCAGCACACTAACCAAATATAGTGCACTTAACCAGCTCCTTCAATGCATGACCACATACCTGGCAGGAAAATGTGTTCCAAACATGAAAATCTTGAATTCTTTCAGCAAAAACCATGACATTCCTGGGCTGGATAGAGTTCTACCTTTACAGCCCTGTAAGTTTCAGGAAAATAAATAAATAAACAGTTTTCCTGGCACTTCACTTTGAAAGGAAAAGGAACAGGCCACTTCACCCATCTTTATATTCCCTCCGCATATGGAAAAAAATCAAACATGTTTGACAGGAATAACAACACCTCGCTATCTGCCCTCCCAACCCTCCCATTGCCCATCTCTGAGCTAACGGTGTGACAAGTAACCCCTCCCTTTCCTCAGTTCCAGGCAAACGAGGCAGCTGACGCCTCCCAAGCAGGAAGCACATGTGCAGTAGGCACAAGATGCCCCAGGTGACCTCAGTTACTGGCAAAGATATTCCCTAAACTGAGACAGTGGCTTAAAAAGAGAAGAACCCCTCAGTATAAGTTATATCCATCATCACTCTTCCAATTGCATGGACACTCCCTTCATCTGACGCATTATCAGAAAACAGACACATTTATCCTACCACCAAATAAAACATCCAGGGACACACATTTTTATAGTCATCATAGCATCATAAAATCCTGAAGGCTGGAAGGGGCCTCTAGAGATCATCTAGTCCAACCCCCCTGCACACGCAGGGTCACCTAGAGCACGTGGCACAGGACTGCGTCCAAGAGGACCTTGGAGACCTCCAGAGAAGGAGACTCCACAACCTCTCTGGGCAGCCTGTTCCAGTGCTCTGTCACCCTCACTGCTAAGACATTTTTCCTTAAGTTCCTGTGGAACTTTTGGTAGCTTCCCAGAGGACATGAGAACATTTAAATATTTGTTTATCGAAACGCTTCATGAAAAGACAGAGCATTCTCAGATGCTTTCTCTCTTAATAGCCATATTATTTACTAAATTCAACAGTTCCAGAGATTTACTAGTTGGTTCAAACATAATTACCACATTTTAGTAGCTAGTCCAAGAATCAAAAGCCTTAGACAGCTTTGAAAAGCCTACCCACCGAGCTCCTTTACCACCCAATATAGGCATTCACAAACACAACCCTGCAGTACTTTCTGTAGGAGTGAGCCCTCACTCATGCTTCTGAAATGTTATGATTCCTTCAACTGACTTACTACATTTCATCTATGACCATATTGCAAGAGAGCTGTGAGCAGTCACAGTCCTGTCGTTTGAGTGATTCATTCCCTTTAATTAAATGCCCTTGAAATATTACTGCTAGGTATGTCATCAAGTGCATCTTTTGCTTGAAAATACGATCAACAAGCACAATAATTAAAGCAGAGCAGACTTTCTCAGCTCTAAGAAACACAAGGGCTAAGTACGGGGATTTATTTTTAAGGGTACTCAGTTCTACAAAACTGAGAACCTTTTATATTAAAAAAACAAAGATCTAGTTCTTGAAATATGTCTTCTAATGAGTTACTGCCTCTATTTTCAAATGAGAAGCACCAAGGAATCTCAAGGCAAGAACCAGTCAAATACAGTGATCAAATTCTTCTGTAAGTACTTTTTTCAGTGCTATTTCATCCCAGAATTTAAACCTTCTGATCTCTACTCACATAGCTGAGGTGACAAATTCATATAATTCTGCCAGTCAAAAAAAAAAAAAAATCCAAGCTTTAAAGATGCATCATATGACAATATGCACAAATAAAACTCTCTCTCAGTCTTTAAAGCCAGTTATACTCTGCCATTAATATACCATTAATAGAGAGAGAGGAGAAAAAAAAAAAAAAAAACAGTATCAGAAGTGGTTCCTTCTATATAAGGAAGAGGAAAAGGTTACTAATGCAAAGAGATCT
The DNA here is from genome assembly GCF_059628265.1 of Tinamus guttatus. Taxonomy (NCBI): domain Eukaryota; kingdom Metazoa; phylum Chordata; class Aves; order Tinamiformes; family Tinamidae; genus Tinamus; species Tinamus guttatus. The sequence continues at coordinate 8,389,340 of NW_028288848.1, forward strand.
CAGTTCTCAAGACCAGAGTATTTGCTGTGCTTGGCAATTACGTGCAAGATCTTCATTTATATTTTAAAAGCCACATTTAGGTTTCCACAGACCAAGATGAACCACCCAAATATTAAGAAGGGGAAGAAAAAAAAAAAAAAGGCAAAAGGCAGCTCAAGTAAATATATGCATTAACTCCTAAGATACAGATCTAACCTCCCAGTAACTACAAAGAGAAGCCACCTCACTCACCACGCCTGAAATTGCGTTAAAATTAAAATTTGAATTAGAGGTCCATAAATTTTATTAGGGCTTTAGTATCTCCCTCTTTAGAAGATTCCACAAAAGTGTTACAGGTATTTTAGTCCAGGTTTCACAGGTTGCATTCTACTCTGGTTTAGTGTAGTCCATAGTTATGTAAATCATAATTTTTCTTGGGAAATCCCAAGAATAAGGGTGCTTCTTGTTCTCTGGTGCCTTCTCAAAGCACAGGCAACAACTCTCAAGGCCAATCTCATTTCTCCTCGAAACAGATGTCTCCCCATTCTAAGGACTTACCAAACCTGTTTGGGGTCTGTCTTGACTTATGCAGGGCTAAGATGGGAATACTTAAAGTATTGTACATAGCCGCAACCACCATAAAATTTTACATCAGTTAAAAACAAAACTAAAAAAAAAAAAACCCACTGGTTATTACTTTTCACTAAGCGTTACTTTTAAAGCGGTGCAGAAGGACATGCAAAATTGTATTAACCTATTCTCATTTCAGTGAAATTATTCACATTCATTTCACCTCCTACACTTGAATTTTGCAAACTCTGGATTCTGGAAGAAATCAGCAAGTCTATTTACCCTATGAAGTTTTGAAGGTTCCAATAGTGTCCTCATTAATTCTTCCAGTGAAGGGTTAAGAGCACAGGCATAGCCACACGCTTCCTGGAGATAACTGTGTGGTTTTACAGAAGGGCTCTGGCTTTTTCAATAGGATTATATTCCAGTAACACTTGGAAAAGAAGAGACCTTACAGAAAACATCCTGGTCGAGTACATGCCTCCTTACTAAGGAGGGCTCTGAAGAGGAAAAGATGACAAAAGCAGCAACCTGAACCAGGCTGTAAAACCTAATAGGGAAAAGGAGGGTTAATAATAAAGATATAATATGGTCCTGGCTCAACTGACTGTATGCCCTGGCCATCCAACACAGGAATAGTGGGAAATAAGAGCTACTAGAAGTCTAAATTATGATTTAATTAGCATAACAGAGGCTCACTAGGGGTAATCAATATAACCATTTTAAAGAATATAGCTCATTCGGGGATAAAAAGAGAGAACACTTATTTGTCTCCTATCAAGGAAGAAGTGGTTGGGAATGTGAAGACAGCTTATTATACAAGCCAGGTCATGAATTGGTAACATTGCTGGTCCACAGGAAAGAAATGACAGAAAAAGAGCAAAATGAAATCAAATTCAGTAAGTCAGACTTTACAAATCTGAAGAATTTATAAAATCTTTCTTGATTGTAAGGGGAAAAACTTTTTATTATTATTCAGAAGGATAATACAGACACAGAAAGCACCCCCAAAAGAGAGGAAAGCTAAGAAATGTAGTAAAAGTAAACCTTTGGCTTTTTAGCAAAGCTGGCTAAGTCACAGATTCTTCATTGATTTCAAACATAAGAAAACAAGGGGGATGAAAATAGAGTTGAATCACTGGGGAGTATAAGGCAAAGCCCAGCTATACGCATGGAGGATCACACTCAGGTATCTGCAGTTTGCCAGGCTTCCGAGTACTCCGTGAACACAACAGGAGCAAGTGGAAGGCAGCGTCAGACCATGACAGCAACTCGTAGATGAAATGAAAGGGTCAGAAAGTTCTCCAACTCCTTTGCATCTCACTAAAAGGTCAAGTGTAAGCAGCACAGGAATAAGATTTCAGCCTAAAAGAGAGAAAGAACAGAAAGGTATTTTCATAGAATCATAGAATGCTTAAGGTTGGAAAGGACTTCTAAATGTCATCTAGCCCAACCCCCCTGCACACGCAGGGTCACCTAGAGCACGTGGCACAGGACTGCATCTTAGCAGGTTTTGAAGATCTCCAGAGAAGGAGACTCCACAACCTCTCTGGGCAGCCTGTTCCAGTGCTCTGTCACCCTCATTGGTAAGAAATTTTTCAAGTTCCTGGGGAACTTGTGATGCTTCGGTTTCTGGCTGTTTCCTCTAGTTCTGTCAGTGGCCACAAGTGAAAAGAGGCCAGCACCATCCTCCCCACTGCCTCCCTTGAGGTACTTATAGACACTGCTCAGATCCCCTCTCAGCCTTCTCTTCTCCAGGCTGAACAGGCCCAGCTCCCTCAGCCTCTGCTCACAGGGCAGATGTTCCAGGCCCCTGATCATCCTTGTAGCCCTGCGCTGGACTCTCTCCAGCAGCTCCACATCCCTCTTGTACTGTGGAGCCCAGAACTGGACACAATACTCCGGATGCGGCCTCACCAGGGCTGAGTAGAGGGGCAGGATCACCTCCCTCGACCTGCTGGAGACGATCCTCTTAATGCACCCCAGGATCCCATTGGCCTTCTTGGCCACGAGGGCACACTGCTGCCTCATGGTCAACTTGTCATCCATCACGACACCCAGGTCCCCCTCTGTAGAGCTGCTCTCCAGAACGTCAGTCTCCAGCCTGTGCTGGTGTCTGGGGTTATTCCTCGTCAGGTATTTTCTGTCTGCTTGGCCTGACAAACTTCATCCTAGATACTCCCAGCAGCAGCTGAAGCGCGCCCAGGCAATCTGAGCAAGCATCTTACAGAACTTCTAGGAAATAGGCAAGACAGGAGAAGAATAGAACGATTAAATACTGCTTTTGCAAAGGGAATTAAAAGCAACAATAACAAAAACATATGAGCTGGCAAAGGGAAACGGTTACACACTTGTTAACCTGACCGCAGTCTCTGGGAGAGTTCTGGAAGAAATAACAACACAGACTATTTGTAAGTACATGGAAAACAACCACATGAACAGAAACCTCAGCAGAGGTTGTACAGAGGATATACGCAGCTCCAGTATGAACCCCTGTATGGCAAGGGAACAGACTTCATAGGTTCATCATCATACCCCTGGCAAGGTGCACCTTGAAATGTCTTATGTGACCTTCCCAAAAGCAAGTTAATGAAATACAGTCTAGATAAAATTACTGCTATGCAGGTGCAAAACTATTTGGATAACCCTCCCCCAAGAGGGGCTATGAATGGTTCTTTGTCCCAGAAGTCTATTCAGAGTAAGGTTTTGCAGAGTCTGGGTCTGATTCTATTCAACACTCATTAACTATCTAGATGGTGGAATAAAGAGTATTCTTCATTAATTTACACATGGTAAAGCTAAGAAGTACTGCAAGTGCAGTGCAAAATACCATCAGAATGAAAAAGAATGATGCTAAAAAACCTTAAACTACTAAAGGGAAAATGAAATTCAATACAGAAAACTGCAGTGGTAATTGTTAGGTAAAACAAGTTAGCTCAGTAAGTACTTGATAAGTACAAGCCACTAGGCAGCAGTTCAGAGATGGAACTGTGGGTTAAAATAAATAAAAACTCTATAAACAAGCCAAAAGCTTATTGGCTCCATTTGGCAATGGTAGATTTATGCTGCAGTATCACATACCACTTAAGTCCAGCACTTGGAAAAGACATCAACAGCAAGTGTCTAGAAGACAGCAACAATCAGAAGTTAGAAAACGTGAGCTGTACAGAAAGCTAAAAGTGACCTGTGACGACTGGGCCTAAAGTAGTAGTGGCCGAAGGGAGATGTGCCCACCAGCCTTCAATTGCCAGTTCTCAGTATCCATGACTTAAAAAGTAGTAAGTGAGCTTAAACCTTCTGCAGGCTAAACACTAACAACTGTCCAGCACTGTGACAGTGAAGCACTGGCAAGGACTCTTCAAGAGGAGATCATGATCTCTCTTTAGCGAAAATATTTAAATACAGACTACAAAACAAAAACAAAACAACAACAAAAAAAAAGCATGCCAGGAACAACCCTGACTTTGGGAGGACTTAGACATAGAGAATCTTTCCAACCCTTTCTTCTCATTGTACAAAAAGCAGATACATATATTAAAAGTTCACAGGATAAACAACTCTTAAATTTTAAGTTGCAATGTGTGTGTAAAAATTCACAAACAGGCAAAGAAAGAGGGGAGTTTCAAGACTCTTATGTAGCTCAATAGCTGAATCATCTTTGTAGCAGGACAAACAAATACAGAATTACTGTTCTCCCAGTTGGAATTACTGTTCTCCCAGTTATAGTGTATAAAGCTGTGTACTCTGGGAGATTTATCAGGAAGGCATTTCCTTCATAAGTTAGAAAAGTCACTCAGAAAAACAGCCAGAGTATCTACTCTTTTTTTCCTCCACCTATGCACGCTCTTACCTATCAACATAGAAGAATTTAAAAAGCCAGTAGAAATGCAAAAATGTTTTTTGTCCCCCCCAATATTCCATTGATCCCAGATCACTAATTACCTTCCCTGTTTTCTGCCTTGTATGCATGAATATAAACTATGAACTTCCCCCCCCAAACATTTTTTCCTCAAAATTTATGTAGCATTACATAAAGAAATCTGTTGTAAATGGAAACTGCCTAAGAAACACACCATGAAAACAAGGACTTCTATGTGCCTGTGCACCTCCTCAGCTGAGGTCACACAAGTCCATAGGATAGCCCATTAGACTTGCATGTTTACAAGCACAGGCTTTTACAGCCCCAGCTACAGTCACTAAACTGGTTATGTCAAAAACTGGGCTTTCTTAATTAAAAATAATAATAACAAAAAAGACACGCCTCAATATTGGTAGAATTAAAAAAAAAAAAACCCTTCCTCAACATAAGCTCTGCTCAAAGTATTTTCCCCCATCACATTGCATTTTGTGGTACAGAACTTTGTATTTGTGTTAGTGAGCTGCTTGGATATTCAACAATTTAAAGATACAAACCACTATGAAAGACCAAGCATTAACTTGCAAGTGCTCTGCAGGAGGAGTTTACCAACAAGAGGAAAGTGCTCATAAATAAATAAATAAATAAATATACTTTCTGAGAATCAAACAGAGCAGAGCACTCAGCGCTGAGTGAGAAGCACAACCTGCAGCTCCTTCCAGCAGCACTTGAGGACACGGAGGCTGCTCGCAGAGGTGCGCAGGTTACTTAAACCAAGGCACTCCCCGCTATAAACCTCCTTCGGGGGGTTCTGAGAACTCACCGGCAAAACCAGCCCTAACCCCTCGCACCCCACGAGCTCCCGCAGCCCCGGAGCGCGTTTCTGCGACCGTTAGGCTAGAGGGGGCGGCTGAGGGACCCAAGGCACCAGCCTCACTGCTGGAAGTGCCCCTCTGCAGGCTGTCCGCCCGGACCCTGCCCGCCGAGAGGCCATAGAGCGGCGTTTCGAGGCCCCGAGCCCCGGGCCGTCCAGCTAGGCGAGCACCCGTTTACGAAACGGGACGAGGGGCCATCACGGGGCCAGCCACAGCCGGCGCCCGCCGCCCTTTATCGGGGGCGGCTACGGCAGCTGCGCGGGGCCAAAGCGGCGCGGCGCGTGGCGGCCGCAGGCACGGGGGGCTCGGCGCGGTGCGGCCCTGTGAACGGCGCGCCCTCATTGGCCGCTGCAGGGCCGCGCCGCGCTGTAAGGCGGCCAGGGATTGGCGGGCGCGGGGCCGCGTGCGGGCGCCGCCGGGCTTTGTACACACGCCGGCCCGCTCGGCCCTTTAACAATGGGCGAGGCGGGCGGCGCCGCGCGATGGCGGCGGAGCCCCGCGCCGCGCTGAGCCGCCCCGCGCCCGGCCCCGCCGCCCCGCCGGCCGCCTAGGGCGAGCGGCGAAGCGGCGCCGGCGCCTCCGGCCTTTTGCGGCGGCGCCATCGCCCGCCGGGGCCGGCGCGGCGGCGGCTGCCGCGGCCCCCTCCTCCCCCCGCCGCCCGCGTCCCCGGCCGTGCCCCCCGCGGCGGGAGGTGGCGGGGGGGGGGGGGCAGGTAACGAGCCCCAGTTGTGCCCGGCGCGGCGCCGCTGATTGCCGATAATTGGGCGCCGGCGGGCGGGGGGCTCGGGCGGTGCTGCCCGCCCGGCCGCACCCGCCCCCGTCCGCGCCGTTTCCTCCCTCCCGCCCGCTCGTCGCGCCGGGCCGCGGCCGCCGCCGCCCATGGAGCTGGAGGCGCAGTGGTGGACGGGGCAGCTAGCGGCCGACATCCACCAAGCGCTGCGATACAAGGTACGGGGGCGACGGGGGGGGTCTGCCCGCCGCGGGGGCTCTGTCCGGCGCGGTCCCGGTCCCGCCGCCCCGTCCTCGCGGCACCGCTCGTGCCTGGACGCTCGAGAAACGGATCCGGGCTTGGAGTCTGCGGGGAGCCTAGAGCAGCGCTTACAACCGGCCCCTGCAGCCCCAGGAAAGGGGCTTCTGCACTTAAGTCGCATGAAAAAGAGTAAAGGGTCTAGGCGTGCTGCCTAACTGAGCGTCAGGCAGCTTCGAAGCTCTTTATAACCCCGACCTGAAGTTGCCGGCTGGGAATGTTTTGATAACAAAGTTCGTCTTGTCCCCGGAGATGCGAATTAGTTGGTGGTGAATGAAGTTAGTGAAACGGCAGTTCTGCTGTTGTAGTGCTAGATGGCCTGGTGGCAGTTTCTTTGGAGGCATGATTGCTAAAGCTGCTTGGGTTCGGATCACAAGAGGAAAACAAGATATACGTAGGCTATCAAAATTACCGTTGCCAGAACAACGCCGGTGTTGTGAAAAGGTAAAGTCTGCAGGTCTGTCGTCTCTGTTTCACTTTGATAACGCCCTGCAGAACTTTCAATTTACCTTGAAACCTGGAAACACTGTGTTATGGCAGCCAGCTGGGTGTTGCAGAACAGGCTGCTCTGCTGGAAACTTCATTATGCTCAAAATTCTACTTAATCTGGGCTGCACGATTGTAGTTACTAAGTTTGTTCTTGCTAACAGAAGATTACGCTGTTCTGCTGTCCCGAGCTGTTGCATGTGTGCTGCCGAGCAGGAGCCAAGAGGAGGGCACTCTGATGGTCCAGACTTAATATTCGGATCAGATAGTGCCACAGATCTTTCTTGTCTGTGCTGTTGATACGGCTTTTTTGTTTTGTTTTCCCCCACATATCAGCCTCTATGAACTTTATAAACAGCAAGAAGTTGGGAGATTTTTAGGTCTTGGTTTAGTGTTCTTGTCTGTGTCTAGTTAGAGCTGTTGAAGATAAGCGCTCATGAATGTGCTGCGGCCAGATTAAGTCAGGGGCTAGATCTGCAGCAAACGGTTACACGCACGTACACGCGCACGTTTGCACACCTGCCCCCTTGCTAGCGGTGCCACCTCCAGCGTGCGTGTAACGTCCTTCTGCTGGAGACACCCACGGGAGAGCTGGCAGCGCTGGAACGTGCAAACGCCTCCGTGCAAAGTCTGATCGCCGCGACGACGCGGGGGCAGGAGGGCTCCGGGTTAAGCGCCCGGGCTCCACGTGGAAGCGGCTGGAGAGCCGCGTCCTGCTGCCGTGTCCCTGCCAGGATGTCAGCTCTGTCAGCTGAGGCAACGCGGCAGGGTGCAAAATAAAAGCACTTCTCTGAACGCACTGTGAAAATATGTTAAATTACGCTATTATTATTATAGTCCCAGCTCTTATGTAAGAGAGCAAATTGGTTGTGCCCTGTGGAAAAATGGTGCTGAAACTATGGGAGTGGATGGGAGGGGAGAACTGTGGATGGGAGGGGAGAACTCCTTTGAAAATCCAGTGGTTAACAGCTGTATTAGTTGGATAGAGATTCAAACTAAACAGTGTAATAAAAATTACTTGCTGCTGTCCATCTAGGAGCTGAAGCTGCCCTCATACAAAGGCCAGTCTCCTCAGTTGCACCTAAGAAGATACTTTGCAGATCTGATTGCCATCGTGAGCAATCGTTTCAGGCTCTGTCCCGCTGCGCGACATCTAGCTGTGTATCTGCTGGACCTCTTCATGGATCGTTACGACATATCCATTCAGCAGCTGCATGTGGTTGCTCTTTCCTGTCTACTTTTAGCAAGTAAGTATGTTGCACCAAATTTCAATTAACTAGAGCAATACAGGTTCTGCTGCCAAGTACAAAGAACATCTGGATGGGGTACTTGTAAAAGCCAATTATCATATCTAAATCTGGCCCAATCGGTAGACTCTTTGTTTAAACTCATTTTGACTTTTATTGATATTTGAGAGGAGAAAAAACAAACAGTGATTAAAAAATAATAACAGTAAAAGATGTTTTTGTTTAGAAGCACAGATTTTTCTAAGATGAACTTTTTGAGAGACATAGGAATAGAAAAGCTGTCCTTTTAAGGACAATAAGTGCTGGAAAGAAGGGGAAATCAACATAACCTGTGAGAAACAAAATAAACAAAACAAAATACGGAGAGTGTCCTGCACCCTGTTGATGATGATCCACTCTCTGGAGTGCTTCAGACTGCGTATGTTGCAGTGTTCTTTAAGCAAGCTAAGGCTAACAAAAAGCCTGCGTTGTCACATACAAATGTAGCAGATGAAGTACGGTGATCACACAGTACACTATTGTGTACTTGGAAGATTGAAATAATTACACTCACTCATTATGAACCGCCCTGCCTATGCTGACCTCAGCTTGATTCTTGGGATATGTATACGTATCTTTACAGTTAGTTTCTCTTTTAGAAATTCCCCAAGAGATCTGCCCGTGGCGTGCTGCAATACTGCCTTGTCTGAGCAGCAGCAGAACTAGCTGCTGCTCTGGATTCTGCTGATCCGTTTCACAGAATCACAGAATGGCTGAGGTTGGAAGGGACCTCTAGAGATCATCTAGTCCAGCTTCCCTGCTCAAGCAGGGACACCTAGAGCATGTGACGTAGGGTGGAATCCAGGCGGGTTTTGAATTGTCATTTGTCTGAATCTGTTTTCCCTTTGTCAAACAAGATACTGTATGTCTAGGCTCTCTCAACTAGAAAGCTAGACTGCAGAGATGTTGACTGTTTTGGTATGCTGCTTCCTTTTGCTGCATTGTCTCCATCAATATAGCTGCTCAGCAGAATAGTGAAGGAACAGGGTGATTTTGGATTCTTCTGGGGATGAACTTCAACTGGATGCCACCAGCCAGCAATCTTTTCTTGGCAAAGGAAGGGGCTCTGAATATGAGAACTGTGTCTCAGAAACCAGTTTAATCCATATTAATACCAGGTTTTCAGATGAATTTCATGTTCTGAAGAAAACTTTTTGTTTGCTTTGTGATTGTGTTTTGGTTTGTTTTTTCTTATCACCTCTCCAATCTTTCCTAACAAGCTGCAAGTAGAGCTTAGAAAAAGCCTGCAGTACTCGCTCTGGTGAGAAGCAGAGTATGAGCAGAGTTTAGAGAAGCAGAGTTCAGCAAGCGCAAACCAAAATGCTGTTTTAAGCTTTCGTCCTATGTGGCTCAAATAAGTAGTTTAATCAGCAGTACAGTAAGCTGGACAACCCAAGTCGCAATACATATGGAAAGGTTATCAAAAGTATTGAGAAAAGTGATTAAATGATTCTTTAAGCTTATATTTCTGTAATCAACAGAGTATGGGACTCAAACTAACAGATGGGGGCTGGTGTTGCTTAAGTCCTGTACAGGTATCTCCCACTGTTGGAAAAAATCAAATGTTCACTAGATTCAATCTTGCAAAGGTGCCTAAAATGTTTATCCACAATATACTGTGTAGCACTGCCAGTGAGTGTAAGATGGAAAGAATTTGCAATGAAACTGAAATAGCACAACCATATGGCAACTTTAAGGAAATGTGACACTTGTTTCCCTGCTTAATGGGTTTTCTACACATATGATTTTGCTTCAGGCTGAACACATACAGGACAGGCAAGTTAAAGTCCAGGGAAAGCTGAAGCTACTAGAAGTGTTAAAGTTGAAACTGTGTTTACAGCAGTGTTGGTCTTTGGATGTTCGTTGCTGACATGTATTGTTTGAAATGCTGGAGCAGCTATTCAGTTATCAAATCTAAAATGTACCTACCACAAACAAACATTAAGAATAACTGCATTGATCAGAGATTGATTATACTCCATAACTTTTAAAAATGAGTGACAAAGGGGAGGATTAAGGATAAATGTTGTATTGCTGTGTACTGCAAGTCACCGCACTGATATTTCATTGATGATAATGACACGTTCTACAATAGTTTGATTTCTCTCTGCTACACTAGTGATATCTCATATAGCTTGGCTTGTTTCTGTTCTCATCAGTTGGTTTCTGGTCTGTGAGTGAGAGAAGCACTAGAAAATGCCACCCTGTGCCATATCCTACATGCTGCTGGACATTGGCTGCTGGATTCTAACATTTTATAGCAGAGGATTCTATAACTCTACTTTGAAGTCTATATTCTAAAAAGGGATTCTAACCCTTTTTGTCCCAGAGGAAATCTTCTATTTGAGCTTTGCTTTCCAAAGACAGTCACAGGCTTGTTTGCTGTAGTAGAAGTATGGCCAAAACAGACACTAGATGCAATCTGTTGTGCAGCTTACTCATACTAAACCTTTTCTCCCCTCCTCTTTCTGTTCACCTGAAGGTAAATTTGAAGAAAAGGAAGACAGTGTTCCCAAACTTGAACAGTTGAACAGCTTGGGTTGTATGACTAACATGAACCTGGTACTAACCAAACAGAACTTACTTCATATGGAGTTGTTGTTGCTAGAAACATTTCAGTGGAATTTGTGCCTCCCAACTGCTGCTCATTTCATCGACTATTACCTTTCTATTGCTGTACACGAGACTGATCTACATGATGGCTGGCCAATGGTTTGCTTAGAGAAGACCAAGTTATATATGGCAAAATATGCCGATTACTTTCTGGAAGTATCACTGCAAGGTAAGTTACATATTTCAATTAGTGATATCTTTGTTCTTGGAGACGAGTATTGTCCAACTTACATGAATCTCTCTTCTTTGTTCTCTAGATCATGCATTTTTAAGTTATGCCCCTTCTTTAGTTGCTACTGCATGTGTAGCTTCTTCCAGGATTATCTTGCGTCTCTCACCAACATGGCCTACTCGACTACATCATCTTACTGCATATTCCTGGGATTTTTTAGTGCCATGTATTGAACGACTATTAATGTAAGTTAGTAATAACTAAGCTAATAATAGTTTTTTTTAAATACCCATTTCCCAGTCTGATAGTATTCATTCATATTTACACCAAAAGCTGTATTTCTTGAAGTTCAATTTGTCTAGTCTGAAAATATTTAGATATTAGGTAATATTCAAACTAAGTGAAATACCTGTTTAGGCCTTTCAAAAAAAAAAAAAAAGTCTTATCTGATCAGACATCTTTTGACATGCTCAGGCAATTTATTAAATGACTCATTCCCAATCTGCATAGGCTGTTTAAATACAGAAGGCAATAGAGAATAAGATGGGAGGCTTGTGAGCTTCTGTTTGCTCTAAAAGCTCCATGTCCTGGAAGCTCAAGGGATGCTCTGAATGGTTTGTGGGTCAAAAATACAAATTGTTTGAGGCTAATTTTGGAGGGAGGAGATGACTTGAGAGGTTTTATTCATTTTTGCCCAATCCTGAAAAGACTCTTACACAACCTGTTCCCTTATTCCAAAACTTATGATCAAAATTATGTCCATCATAACGACTTTCCTCCTACAGAAGTTTGTTCTTGCACAGATTTCAGTATCGTTTGGCAGTGGCAAAGTGCAGGAACAGCTGTACATGGTGATTGCATCTTTGAGAGAAAAAATCCTGCAGTCATGTCAAGGCCCAGTAATAAGTTAACAACCTCTCAGTAAAAACTGGTGAGGGGTTGAGCCCCACCTGTCTTCAAAAGAGCAGTTTGTGTCAGACTACTTAGCAGATTTTTAGCCTGATGGAATAAGTAGCACCTGCTTAACCCCAGCACAAGAACAAGAGAAAGAGCATATACATAAGAGTATATGCATAAGTATATACAAAGAGTAAATACATTTGAGCAACTATAAATCTAGAGGAATTCAGGTGAGCTAAAAATGTCTAGTTCCATATTGAGTGGACTAGAAAAAGAGCTACGTGCATTTCTACTTCTCAGAGCATACTTAAAGATCATATGTATATTTATATACAAGTACGGTAGTAGAGATCATTAAAAATCCTTTGATGATACCACATCCTTTTAAAAAACATTGTCTTCTGCTAGCTAATTTAAATGAGGTAGAAAAAAGGTTCAGGTTCTGGTAAGTTGGCACTTCACTGAGGTATCCCAGCAGATCTCACTTAACTGATATTTTTAGATTACTACTGTTAAATATTTGCTTTGTATCTGCATTTCAGTGCCGCCATAGAGTTAACTGAAATCCTAAATAAAACCCTGTACCCTAAAGAAACAAAATTTAAAACCTCAGATGAGTTTAAATGGTAAGATAGAAATGTGTGGTGGTAATGCGTGGGTTTGCTGTTGTTTGTTTTTTAAACTGTCTCCTTAAAGGTGTTGGAAGCTTTCAGATAATTTCACCATTGGCTGGAATTGAATCCAGAAGAGTTTAAGTGATTTTAATATCCGTATCAGTCTGTTCTGTCCTCTTACTCTCTTTTAGTGCGCATGATAATGATGTGAAGGAAGCGAACAAGCAGAAAGGACAACATGCTCAGGCTGCTCAGCATCCTGGCTTCCAGCCCCAAGCGCCAAGCCCCCAGCAGACGAGTGTTCAGCACCATATTCCACAGTATCTCCAGGCTCATCAGCCTTCATTACAGTATCACCAGCAAACATCACAGCAACAAAACTGTCAACAGATGATATCAGCAAATCATACATCATCCTACCCGCTTCAGACTTGCCCTGCTGCCTTGCAGGCTGGTGCTCAGGCTCGAGGCCATGTTCCGGCTGCCGCTGCTGTGTCGCTCGCTGTTCCGCTAGAGGTGAAGCCCTGTGTCAGCGTCTCCTACAACCGCAGCTACCAAGCGAACGGACGATACTCCTGTATTACTCCCTGCTTTGAGAGGTGATAAGTATACAATCAGTTTCGCGCTCGTTGGTTTGGGGTGGGAAGCTGTGTTGAGGGGAATTGTTTTTGGTTTTGTTAAACCTCAATTAAGTCTGAGGGCAGTAAGTTGGAAAAAAAATAGTGCCTTTCCAGGAAAGGGCAACTGGAATGGCAACCAGTACCTTAGCTCAGATACAGACTGTGAAGAATAAGCACACAGAACACCCTCTAGAAAGAATGTAGGTATCTGGGAGCAGTAAGTTCTCACTCTGGCACTCACAATATTCTGTGCTTCTAACACACCTTGGAAGTACTAGTCAACAGAAAAACATCTGTGGACTAACTACAGGTTTATCTTTTAATGAAGGAGATATGCAGTATTATTTTGAAGACCTTTATATAATATCACCATACAGTATTAACACTTAAAATTTATTGAAACATGAAAATCCGATGAATGCCAGACTTCCCCAGATACATGGGGACCACAGGAAGACAGAAACCTCTCTTGGATAATTCCATACTTTTGCCCACCTTGCCACCCCCTTTATTTTTTTCAGCTCTTTGATATGTGCTTTAGACTAAGGCATTTGAGTTAACTGGTGTTTTGGCTACTTTTAAGTTTTGTACCTCACAGGATAGACACTCTGTTCTCCCTCTTCTTCTCCTCGTTGTCCTTTTTATGTTTAAAGTTAACTCTTTCATACTAACTCAGGGAATTTTCTACTCGTTACTCTGTGCTGCTGGTTTGTATGCTTAATTGGGGGAGGATATGAGGGAGGAGGGTAGAGAGAGAGGGAAGAGAATATAGGACAAGTGGACTGGGTTTCCTTCAGGGCATCTATATGCAGAGTACCAAAGGGACATGACAATGTTCACAGAATGTAAATGTGAACTACCAGCCAGCAGTGTGGTGTTGAGTAATTGCAGAAAAGAAGGAGTTTCAGCTGAACTTTTACTGTACCAGAACTGCTGCAGTGGCTGTGACTTGTCTGTACGTACACACACACACACACAGAAAACATCCTATTATTTTACTAGCAGTATAACTGTACTTTTTTAAATTTTTCATACAGTCTAAACACTTACAAAAATGAATTTCTGTATCAGTCTTATAGTGGAAGAAAATTCTCAGGTAATAGTAGGGCAGCTTCTTCTGCTATTTGCATGTTCCAGGAAAAAAATGCAGATTTACCCTTCTAAATGGGTGGATCAAAAATGTATTCCAGAGTGAATTGCTTAATCACAATTAAGGTGCTAATTACATAAATTTATGAAATTACACTATCTCCTGTGGAGTGGATAGTCTGAGGGTAGAAAACTTCACTCATCCAACTCTTGGATGAAAATGATGGTAAAGATAGTAATTAAGAAATCTTCCCTTTTTTATATATACAAATATATGCGATAGTTGCCTTGCTCCTGTGATAAGATGTGGCATCAATGACAGGATTCCTGTGACCTTGAAATATGATTATAGGATGTGGGCATAAGACTGTCTTGTTTGTTCTTTTACCACCTCCTTTTCCTCTGTCTTAGTGGCAGCACTTAAAATCATGCATCATCTAACAAAAGTGCTGTATTGTCAATGTTTCAAAACAGTCTTTGTAAGCAGAGGCAATTAACATGTTTGTTACCAATATTAAGATGAAGGCTTTATCACAGAAGAGGACTTGCCATAATTTTCAGAGGTGAGAGTAGACAGATGGTTGTTCTTTCTAGAGCTGAATGATAACATGCTACAAAAAAAAATTATTTTGGAGGAGAAGAAATCCTGTTTCTCTTGTTTTGTCTTAGAATAAATCCCAATTGCTGTTGTGGATTTTTGTAGCAGACGTGTGCAAGTCAAGTGATGAAGGCATAGGAGGGTGAATGAAAGAGATGACCCTCTCTGCTTTATTCTAGAGAATAAACTTTGATAGAGGCATAGTTGGTCAATTCTTCCTCTCAGTGAAGTTTTTGGGGTTGTGTTTTTTTGGGTTTTTGTTTGTTTGTTTTTCTTCTCCCTGTGTCTTCATGAATATTTCCCCCTGTCTGAGAGTAGTGTTAAGTAGAGACTTTCCACTGCCTAGGATGCCATGCTTCTTATTCAGAAGTGTTACCTCTTTACAAGGTAAACTTCCTTCTGCAGGTTCAATGTTGTTGCAATACGATATCCAAGTCTTCAGTGCTCTAACTACCTCTGATGCTATGAATGTACAGTCTTGTAATAGACCATGACTTGAAATAACAGCAGATGCCTGTAGCGTTCTTCTCTGTAAAAATTCTTCAATTGGCTAACTTGTCATCTTTATTTGTGATGCAGCAGTGTAGGCTTTTCTTTGGAGTATTAGTAAATTTATCCCCTAGTCTTTTGATTATATTAAATTAACTAATACCTAACACTGGAATTAAAAGGGGCAGGGGGACTCTTCAGTTAATACTGCAAATAGGCATTTAATAGGGTATTTTTATTTTAAGACTCTAGGTTAACTGTTCAAAGACCCACTACTTTTTTAATTTATTATTTAGTTCTTTCTGACACTACAGCTTCATGATGATTACAGAGAAAATGTACACTGAACAGTTTCGATATTATTTAAAAGAGCTTTACAAGTGTACATTAAAAATACACGGTGTTCTTACAAAAGGTGTATTTTATGGTATTAAGAATGGTGCTCCTAAATGCAAAATGTCCACAACAATGGAATCTTTGTGAGTGCTATGCATTCAATTTATTTTTAAAAATAAAACTAGTTTTGAGTAAGAGGTCTCTAGTGTGTATTATACTTTGTTTTGGATCCTGATTTGTCTCCACTCCTCATTGCAGAGGGGCTGAAAACATGAAGGCTTTTTCTTTTCTCGTCCGCCACCCCCTTCTGTGACACTGTAATAAACTCCAAAGTGATCTGACTTTACAATGTTAACAAAACAGGAAGGAAATTATGCAGGAAGGGGTTTTCAAACTAATTGCACCCACAGCATATGCTAAACCCTGCACAGTGCAGCAGTGCTGTATCTAGTACACAGCTGCACCAAAGAAAGCCCAAGGAACAAAAGAACAGGAGGAGGAGGGTGAATTCATTCTGTTCTCATTTAAAAAAAAAAAAAAAAAACACAGCCCTGGTGCTCTTGTATTTGCAATATTTCAAGTAGGAACAGCCTCTTTCTCAAGAGCCTCAAGCACATTATATTCTTCAGTTATTTGTGATAGCAGCAAGGCCTTAATTCAGCAAAAGGACACTTCAAACTTCTGGTAACTGCTTGCCCTTGAGAAGAACTAGAGTTCCCCTTTAATAACATGTACAGGTTCTAGCTTAGAAAAATGGCTAGCTGAGGATGCCTAGGGCTCCAAAAATAAAGTTGCTTGGACAGAATTTCATTCTTCTAAAGTTAGAGGATGAAACTAAAATCTTTGTTAATTAACACTGATGCCTTTTGGAAGAAAACTAAAGCTGGGGTGCCAGAGACGGGATCCAAATGAGGAAAAAGCAATGCTTCCTTCACAGCGTGGCACACACATTACCCTGCCAGTGCTGATCTAGAACAGTAGCTTGTTCTCAGCCCTAGGGCAGCAACATCACAGCTCACAAGACTGCCAGAATAGCTAGACTTTTCAGCTCAAAGTCACTAATTTTAAAATTTCTACTGTAATTACAAGTAGAAACTACTACATGGCCTTTAGGAACTTCAGACATTATATTGTAAGTCTGAAGTTCTGTATCTGTAAATAAAAAAAGCCTCTCAACTTCTAGATAGTCTTATTTTCTATGAGCACTGCAAATTTAGTTAAGTTGATAATTAAATTGTTTAGCAGTTGGCACATCATTAGGAATAAAATGCTTGCAATTGTAATACTCTTGTTGAATAGGTTTACGCCAGAAAGTAAGGCAGCTCTCTCCTTCAATAATTCATGGGCTCTACATTCTAAATCTATGCAGGAACAGAAGTCTGTGGACTAGATAAGGTCTTATCTAACTGAACCCAAGTGCCCAGTTAGCAGCCTGTTATTATTTCAATAGTCAAAAACAGCACTTTAATATATTTATTAACATTATGTAAAGTGGCACTAATAAGGTATGTACTATAATTTTTAGTCTCTACTACAATGCTAGCTGTAGAAGTTATAGTACCAATGTGTTTGGCAAACTTAATCACAGGGAAATATGAAAATGCATAATATAAAGTGTTATGTAATAAAATGAAGTGTCCTCAAGAAATAAGATATACATTCTGATAAAATATTTACCACTAAACATTAAAAAAAACCACACCCATTTTACAACTAATTAATTGAAAGCAATTAAACAGTAGCTTAAGGTTTCAAAGATTCTCAGTACCACCAAGGATCTGGCTTCTGCTGCCAGTACTGGGAGTACTTCTGCCCATGTACTTGGAGTAAATGGGGAGAAGGGAGCCTGGAGGATGACATACAGGGGTTCAGACTATGGAAACTCTATGCTGAATCTTGGGTTTGTATTCACCAGCGTGTGTCAGCTCAGTCATTATCTTACCCCTCTTGCGCATTAGCTGTTACATGTGCTCTGTGGTATTTGAAAACACTATCTGCCCTCCTCAGAACATTAGAATTTACTATCCTGAAGCAGCCAGGTAATCAGAACACTTTCATTAAACAATCCATTTGATCTGCCTTAAAAGTATACATTTTCCATACTAATGAATTAGCCACTCCAAGCCAAAAAAAAAAAAAAAAAAAAAAAACCACAACCCAACCAAAAAAAGAACAGCAACAACATAACCCACAGAATGCCTGAAGATCATCTAATCCAGCCACCTCAGCTCAACCCAGGTCATCCACAGCACGTTGCAGAGGATCGTGTCCAGGCAGGACATGGTCAATTACTAATTACTAGGAGATTTACAGGCCATTACAATGTTGTTTTACCATGTATTTAGTGGATAATGTGCAGTTAGAAACTTTCTGCAATAAATCTCTAACAACGTACAATATAGTGGTTCATTTCTTGTGATACTAGGAAGATGTATTATGAGCTAGCTGTGTTTTACAGCTATTAAGTTCTATTTCTTATTTTGCATGTCTAGAATAATCATCCTATGAAACATAAGCAGGAATAACTTCATTTTTTAACTAAATAAAACTTGTTCATCATGGATTAGAAAAACTAAGTAGACCCACACAGATAAAATATTATTTGGATATGCATGAATATACTGAGCAAGAGAAAATTCTATGCTGGGAATTTCCAAAGAATGAATGCCCACTTGAAATACAGCTCCAGTTACTGACCACAAATCTACATATGGCATCTGGAGAGTATCCAGTAACCTGGAGAAAAAAATACAGCATTACACTTGTAACTGCAACTTGGAAGAATTTAAAAAAAAAAAAAACTTTCTTTACAACAGCTTTCTATTGGATTTTTTTTTCTACATAAAGACACTTTATTGTATGTATATTGCTTGCATTTTAGAATTACCTTTTACAGATTCTATCAACTCACCCAGCAAACAAGCTTTTCTTAAGAAAGCTATTTTCTCTTTAAACACTTTTTATCTACATAAACTTAGACTAGATGCCTTTATCTCATTCGTATATATACACATATATACGAATTTACACATATGTGTGTAAATTAGAAACTTCCAGAAAAAAAATAGTTATATACAGGTAACTGAAGATTTTTGCATGTGCACTGACACTATGCAGTCACACTACGGATGCTCCAATGCTCAAGCCCCTAAACCTGGGTACTTTTTAGACTTACCGTTAGGGTGTGTTGATGCCAGTACCCATGCAAGAACATAACTGGGTGGCATTTTAATTTGTTCAGTTTGACTTCCACATCCTCATATTTTTTAGCTGGACTCTGCAGAAGAGCAGCTGGTGAATTTGTGTGTTGCCAGCACATATCATGAGAAGTTTGCACTGCCGAGGGTGCAACCTTATGTGTTTATTCAAAGAGTCAGTCCCCATGCACTTTTGCAATCCGAGCACCCACTTATCAGCTGTACTACTTGCAGGCAAGTTTTTGCAGGTTATTTTCAATATTGATTACAGCAGTGTTGTGCCAAGTGCCTCTGTGCATTTAGCTGCACAGATCTTGCAGAAGGGTCAGTGGCACTCCAGATAGCCACTAAAGACACATAAATCCTTCAGAAATGCCACAAGGACTTGAGTTCCCAGGGAATGTGCCCACACCATGGACACCAGCTCCATACTTGTGATCTCACATTGTATTCTAGCGCTTACTCGCTCTGCAGGTGAACCAGGGAGAACAACTGGCCATAAGAACTGCACCTTCTAGAAGGGAACACAAAACAACTCACTCTTCATGGACCAACGCGGTGGGAATGTGTCATGCATCTAAAAAGCTGTCTGAGATGTGAAAACTAGGATAGAATCCTACTGGGAAACAGATTCTGGAATAGGAGAAAAGTCCTGATGAGGCTCCAGACCTGGGTGCAGATGATGTGCACTGAAGAGAGCCCCTCTCAACATGGAGACTATTGCAGCTGTTTTAAGAGCATTCTCACAATGCCTCCAAAAACTGAGGCGAGTTGGTAACAAGGTAGGTAACAAAGCCAACAGCACCACAAGTAGGACAGACCGCAGAGGCTCAGATACAGAGAGCTGCTTCCACTTCCTGCATCGACGCGAGACGGCGAGCGCACAGCCGTGGGCGCGCGGCCCTTCCCTCCCGGCTCCTCCACACGCCCGCAGCAGCCTCAGCGCGTGTGGCAGAGCAGTCGCTGCGTGTGGCAACGACCAGCGCCGCACAGAAAGGGCAACTCTGCACACACAGCCTGGCGTGTAACTGCTTCAGTTTTGTTTTATAACGCTATTATAGTTGGTATTACCACTTTTTTTTTTTTTTTTTTTTTTTTTTACTTCCCAGGTAGTTTTTTTCACATTAATGAACCTTTGAAGGACCTATGAAATGGAAACACTAAATATAAAAGCATGCGAAAAATAATGTCTTTAAAGAAAGGGGAACATTTTGAATATTATAATTCATGAATCAGAATTCAGATTCAGGGGAATCAGAATTTTGTGGAGAAGGAATACAAAAACCTAAGGTTTGGAGTTGTAGGTTTTTCTCCCCCTTCCTGACAAAGTGTTTTTTGACATTTACTAGAACATGAAAAATTTTCATATACAAAAAGTGGTTGAAGTTTGACATAATGATGAGTTACCATGTTCCACAGAATGCAAGAAAATTCAGTGCATGTCTGTGGAAAGAAGGCTTTGGGGATAGAGGAGGTGAGAAGTTACCTCTATAGTCTGTGCTTTGTGCATTGACAGTTGACAGCAGCTGATTGTTTCCCAAAACCTTTATTTAAACTGTCAAAGGCCACACACACCAGTGAATTGTATTGCTGAGTACTGAACAAAGCTTATTAAAATACTCATGCCAAATTTGGGAAACATTCTAAAAGAGTAGGCTTAAAAGATGTGAAATGTATTATAAAATATATTATTTGCAAAAAATGATAAATGAATCCTTTGAAAGTTCTGCCCATTTTGCTTCCATAAGCAATTCCCTCTTTATACATTCCTGCTTATATTTATGTTAGCACAACCTCTTATTTACACACAAGGGGCAATCATTCTATATCCCTGCTGATAGTTGCACAGACTTATATCCTGCCAGCTGATCAGGCAGGCGGCGTTCTGTAGGGGCCAGAAAGCCAACACAGCCCCGTTAACACATTCCAAAAGAAATAACGGGTATTTTCCAGAGCGAGCACAAATGCTACTTTTCCTTACATTAACACAAAAATAGATGTGAAAAATGATATACAGTTCCAGTGAAAATTATATGCAGACTACAGAATGTATAGATATAAAGCACTTTCTTTGCAACTTTTTACAAATAATTGTACATTTCTTTGAAAGAAGTGCAGAGAACTTAATAGATCAAAGTCGTTTCTACTTCAAAAGAACAATTACAGCATAAATTACAGCTGTCTCATGACAGCTTGCATACTTCTGTATTTTGAAAAGACAGGATTAAGGACATCAGCTTCCATATATATTTAATTTTGTTTCACTTGAATTTTACTGGATAAAAATACCCAGTGACTGCACTCAAGTGGAAGTTTGTATTCATTTTTTTACAAATAATAAAGGCAAAGAGATGAGCATAAAAAGCAGAGGAGAAAAGGTAAAATTACTGTTCTGACTCATCTCTCCATAATTAAAAATAAAAACAAGAAACATTTAGTGGAACTGAAAGGCAATATACTTAAGTACAAAGTTAACTTGAACTAATTATCTCAGCTTTCAATGAGAGCAAGAGTTTAGCAGGATTTTCAAGAGATTAGGCATTTATGTAGATAATGAAATCATTCAGGATTTAAGCCAGGCACTAACAGGGTGTAAGGAAAAACTATCTCTTGATATAAATCATTTAAAAGGTGTCTATAACAGGATCTCTTATACCTTCCATTTAGCAAGGTCTGATCAAATTAAAAAAAAAAAAAGGATTTTGCTAGACCCTTTGATAGGTAAAGCTTTTTTTTTTTTTTTTTTTTCCCCCCCCCGCCCATCATTTTGCTAATCATTTTTGCTGTTTTTTTTTGTTCTTTGTTAAGAATGAAAGCTGCTCCAGAGTTCCGTGAATATCATAGGGATATTTTATATTACCTTTGATTCCTCCAGAAGAGCTGAGAACGGGATAGTCACTGATTCAGGACATTTCTTTCTTACATACTAGTGCCCGTTTGTATATAACACTAATGGCATATTTCCATCAAAATGGGAAATCATTTAATCAAGAACTCAGAGCCAGAACTACCTGTGGCAGACTAAAGTAGTCACAAATAATGATACTGCAGGTACAGGCACCAAAACTCATTCCACAGCCACACACTAGCCATTTTTCTTTCCTGAAAATGCAACATGATGCCAAGGCACACACTGAATTCCCAACGCCAATACAAGTGATTTTCCTACAGCATTGTGAACTGATGCCATGCAGACCAGACACTCAGGAGTCCTAAAGCTCAGAGAGCTACTTCTCAAACTTGCACCAAAACATCCTCTAGGAAAAACAGAGTAACTCAATAACTATTGCAAGTTCTAGCTAGAGCATCCCCTAGGAACTGCCGTGTCAGTTCTCACTCTCGCCACTCCCCATTTTCCTTGGCCAGGCTGGAAAGAGAAGGGAAAGCCGCCCGCTTGGCATCATTGCAGCTGAAAAGTTCCCTCTGATGGTTGATTTTGAATCAATTGGAGAATAATGGCAATAATGATAATAACTGGAGACAATCAGGAAAAGATTTAAGGCCATGGTAATACAGAAGGGTTTGTGAACTGCACAAGCAGCAGATGCTTCATATTATCAATATTTTTGCATATGTCAGTTGCTTCTATCAATGGCTGATACCACGCGCTTTATTTCCTGCGTTCCATTGTATGGCTCAGGCATCCACACAGATTTTTATTGACCCCGAGGGCAACAATGAACAAAAACATTCACACAAGCAGGAAACTACAAAAAAAGAGAAATCTCCATTTAAACAGACTACAAGACTAATAACTCAAAAAAACTCTTCATACAGAGGATGTGTGCAAGAACCAAGAGTTCATCACTAATTTGGGAATAAAACACAGTATTTTAAAAATATTCAGTGTATTAAAAGAAGGTTTCTACATTCTAACTTCAGGAAATGGAAAAGCTTAAAAGGAAAAAAAGAAATGCAAGAATGATTTACAAGAAAACTTGTACGCTACAGACAGACTAAAGAAACTAAAGGAAAAATTCATTTATTTTACTTATAAAGAAAGCTACCAATACCACAGCCTATAAATATGTGGACAAACAGGACATCTAATATCCTATGGGGTCCTAAATTAGCAGTATGGACATAAGAAACAATTCCAGGAAATTAAATCCTACTAATTTTAAGTTGAACGCACATGGAAAAATAAAACATTGTGAATAACTGATTAGAACAATCCTTCTAGGGATCATTGGTAGATGGATAGAATTTGATGGATCAAATTCTTATAAGAATATATATTTTTAATGAAGAAAAAAGGCAGAAGCTTATATCAGATGGCTTGTCACAGAGCACTAACCAAGAAGTATTTCATCAGCAAAAAATATATCACAGAATGTCAGATTTTTTTGGAAATTTCTAATTGTAATTGAAGAGTTGGAACACTTTAGGACCCTCAAATTTTTCCACAGCCAGAAACTCTTGCAATGTCAGTATCTTACAACGGAGTGCAATTGCTTTTGCCGACTGCAGCTCTCTCTCACCTCAGAACTCCTTTTCCACGAGACGTGCAATAGCTCGGCAGCAGCGCGCACCAGCTTCACTGAGACACGGCCTCCGCAACAACAACAAGTGAGAAATCTTCCAGTCTACAAAGTTATCACATGAGATGCAGTTTCTAATCAAAACACTAGAATTCAACTACACTGCACAGTTTTGCCAAAAGCTTCATTTTGCAGAAAAAAGATGAGAAAGTAGTTGAATTTTGTTTAAACTATCATATCTGGTCCTAATATCTACAAGTCCAATTTTGGAAGCTATTACAAGTTTCTTATTGGATTTAGATCACATCACAAGTACATTTCAGCCAATACTTCTAATATGCTTCTAATTACAGCTGGTCTGAACATGCTGAAGTTGGAAATAAAGAAGAAGGTGCACAGAAATGTAAATCAGGACCTAAGGGTACAACAGTTGCTGTGCTGGTGGTTCTGACGGCTCTTGAAACCCCTTTGGTACCTTTAGTTTGTTAATGCCAAGATCATCCTTCCCATTATCAGCAACCTGACACTACAGGTGCCAGAATATGGATTAAATGTGGATGTACATCCAAAGCCTGCTGACTCTTTGAGTCCTCAAAGAGAATTACCATTGGAGTAGCCTGGAACACTTGACTTATATATGGTTTTGAAACAGAAGAATTGTATTTTACATCATTTTATTTATTTATTTTTTCTTGTACAGGCACAGGCATCTGGAGAACATTCAGAAACTAGATTTCTGCCCCTCTCCAAAGCTCAGTGAGCAGTTGAAACCAGACCTTCTGACATTCTCAGACTAGCAAGCTTTCCCAACAGGAAGGGACTGGTAAAATAAAAAGGTAAAAAGAAGAAATAACTGATTCCAGGGGAATCATACTATCACAAGGGCACTCAAAGGGGAGACTGAGCAGGTCACCAAATCAAAAACTATGTAGGGATCCAGCAGTTAATACCCCATGGGGTACTCTGCTCATAAATCCCTCTTGTCTCTCACTGAGGTGGCTCTACCTGATTTTTAAATAAATAAAGTGAACTGGTTAGCCAAGGAGGAATTTGAGAAGAAAAGTTTATTTCTCTATACAAATAAGAAAGGAAAAATAACATTCTACGGTCTGGGGTGAGGTGGGACCTGAGGACATAAGGAAGAGAAAAGTTAAAAACATGCAGTGAACAGAAATGAGTTTTAAGCTAAGTGGTATCTTAGCTTGATTATCTAGTATCTCCTAGGCTGAATCACCTCTATAGGAGGAAAGAAACCCTACAAAATAAAATGCCTGTTAATACTGGAAAATGAGTTAAATGCAAAATCTGCATCAAGACCGAAGATAGAAAGTACACAGAGATCTCTAGATCCTTCTCAGACTCTGAACATTTCAGTCCAAGTTAAACACTATGAAGCCCTGATTTTACTGTAATAGAACATGAGAAGGGAACACGGATAAAACAGACTGACCAGGAGAAGATACAGAGCATTATTGGAGAACTGTGCTAACTGAAAAATCTTCAGAGCTAAGAGCATCTTCACAGTACTTTTACTGTAGCCTCCTATCAACTTTATAATATTCCTGTCAGCAACCCCACAACTTCCTACTTGTGGCCTGTCTTTAATATATTTCCCCCTCTATGCTATGCATAATTTCAAATGCATTCTGAAGATCAGAGAAAGAACTGATAATCAAAACCAGAATCAGAAAATAAACACAAGCAATGCTATCAAGGCAAAAATACAAATACTGTCTTGCATTCATCTGGTAAGAAAGTGTGCATGAGAGCAAAAAATGAAAAAGCTCAATGTTCAAGATTTTAATTGCCATTCACACATCCACCGTCAAAAGATTTCTGGTTCAAGTAACCCAGTAAAACTTCATTTTTTCTTACTAGCATCGGAAGATTTTTTTTTTTCCCCTGGAGTAGATGCAGCACTTTCCAAACTGTAAGTGGCAACACTGTCCAAAATAGTATATTACAACTGTATGCATTCAAAGTTCTGCTTTGCCTATTGAATATCCAGGTACTCTGATAGATCTCCATAAGCAATAAGGTACTCCTCCAAAACACTAAGGATATCCCAGTCTGGCTTTTGGTATTACCACATGAGAGGAAACCAAGCAGCTCTCCACTGCATATCAAGGAACAGGAGAGATGGGTTCAGATATTTTAATAAAGTTTAAATCCATCTTTCCTATATGGCAAGTAAAAGTTAAAGTATAAGTTTAAATATTGTATCTTGCATCTCTTTTGAACAGAAGTACTTTCTGAAAATAGCAGAAATTTAACTGCCCCCAGTTCCTAAGTTGCAACAGCTGGAAGCATTTACATTTTTTAATCTCTTCTTCAGTAACAAAGTTAAATTCTTCTTGCAGCTGTTCAAGACAAAAGTATTTCAGAATGGTTTGTGCTCCTTGGATCCTGCACACTGCGCAAGAATGCCAGAGCAAGGCTGGAGTATTTTACAAACTGTCCTGATATTAAAGTAATAGAGAGATATTTAATTTAACTGTACATAAATTTCCTCAAGTTAAATGACAACATGTCTTTTTGACTAGCACCAACAGCAGAAGGCCTAGCGGGACAGAAGTTATTAATCAGTTCTGACTAATAATGGCTTTTGGATGTAAAGAAATCCATATTTAAAAAGCAATGAAATTGTAGGAACAAAAGGACATATGAATGCTTTCTTTTTGATGCCTCTTTCCTTTAAAAAAAAGTATGCAAACGTTCTTCTGCTTCAGTAAAATTAACTAAGTGTGCACCTAGCCCTTTTTAATGAAAAATAGTGAAAATAAGTGAAACTTTTTCAAGAATATTATCATATTTTGCCCTTTTCTTTAAGCGATTATGAGACATCCACTGTTGCAGTTAAGGATACTAGATGTATGGAGCAAAATTAGACAAACAATAGGGGACGAGTAGGCCTGATGTGCTGCCTTCAACTTAGAATTACAGCACATTGTCTCTAATCTGCACATATGCAATGAATCTAATTGTCTCTAATCTGCACATATGCAATGAATCTAATATATCCAAAAGACATTGCTGCATGTCATGAACCACAGAATTCTAGCAGCTACTGCTACATTTAGATTTCTCAGCACACTAAAAAACATCTATCTTAACTGCAGAACACCAACAGAAACAATTACATTAGAAATTTCTTGCAAACAATATACAAACTTCCTTAGGACACATTTCCACTTCTGATAGATTAATCAAGTTCTGACTAATTTAATCTGCTATTACTATAAACAAAATTAAATGGGAAGCACTAAAAAAAAACCAGACATTAACTGCTACCTTGGATAGAATATTTTACTAGGAAGTAAACTAGAAATTGCTGGAGAGAAGATTAAGCTTCAAACGGGGCCTACTTGCAATTCCTAAAGTGAAGGCATCTTTGCATACACTTAATGTGTTTAAAGGCCTTTCCTGTTACTCTGCTACAACTATAATATTAAGCAATATTATGTTTTTAAAAGCTTTTCTGAACCACTGTATTTATTACCAGTCCCCGAGGCCAGGGAGAATTCTTGCAAGAGTCTGAATCTAGTCTGACCTCCAAATAACAGAAGCCTCGTTGGTGCACGGGGCACTGCGACCCCTGCTTGGTGTACAAGCAGCAGAATTGTGAAAACAGATGTACACGTGAGTCTGCACTCAGAGAAACTGAAGTGGGGTTATAGTACACCCAGTACACTTAGTTCCAAAAACCCAACTTTTTCAGCATGATACATCTGACAACATTTTCATGTACATTTACAGGCTGCAGTTGTTTCCCATGTGCATTTATCTATGCCGTCTGTCACCTACTGGCGTAGCTACACAGTCCTTCTACAGTTCTTCACGTTTGGTCTTTGGATTTTTTTTGCTACCTAACTTCCTGTTTTTCCTAAATTTCACCTTCATCTGGGAAGGAAAAAAAAAATGTCTGCTGGCAAAATACAGCACCAGCATTAGTCTAGTAACCTAACATACATTTCACAGAATTAGCGAGACTCAAGATATCAGTCCTACATCAAGTCATTTCCTACCTTTCACCTAAAAAGTACAATTCCTGAGGAATTACTAGGAGAAAAAAAAAGTGTTATCTCTGCTTTTAAATATATATTTTATTGTACTCGTTCATCGCAGATTTAATTTCTGGCAACACTGTCTCCCTACTGTTCAAAAAGTAGGGAGCCTGGATCATGAGAATCAGCAAAACACTGATGACTCTCCTTTACAGATTTCTTCATCAATAAGAAAATTTCCAGACATCACATTAATAAACTGAAACGGTGTGTTTCAACAGGATAAAACATCTAATGGATAAATGCATCTTATTTCAGAAGAGATATCATTAGAAAAGACAAAAAATCCTCATATTGCCAAGACCATGTTCCTATTCTTGTACTTTTATACTTTCAAATATACAAGTATTAGGAGTGAAGAAAAAAACAGATTCATGTAGCACGGAAAGTGGAATTGGAGAAATATTTACAAAACTAATAAGGTGCTTTAGAGACTAATTTTCTAAGAAAGACTATGCGTGCAATTTTTGCACTAAGCAAATGATCATATTAAAAATTAAAAAGTACAACTAAATTAAAAATATAAAACAAGCAGTTTTCTTCCCCCAAGTAGTCTCTACTTAGCAGCACAGGCAGTATGTTCGTCAGCTCTGACACTACTCATGAGCTGCCTAGCAGTTAAGCAATAATGCAGTTTTAATTTGTTAGCATATTCTATTAACCTCCCAGCATATGAAGGCAAAATGTTATTTTGCACCAGCTGAAAGTGCACTGAGATGCATCATGTGCCAGTGCCTTCTTGGCATGCACACATTAAGCCACCTCAGCAGAGCTACTCCTGCATTTACTCGGGTAAGGAAGCTCACAGCACTAACATCTACCCAGTTAATACCAGAACCAACAAGGCTACTGCAGTGAGACTGAAATTAAAGAACATTTAAGAAGATGTAGAAATATTTTACAATCTTTTATCTTTTTTTCTCTTAATACAAAAACAAACAAACAAACAAACCTTACAGTATCCACTAAAAATGTAGAAGCCATTAGTTTTGTTAAGTAAAATTAAGACTCACTGAGGTCACTCATTTATGACTGCACATAAACAATGCAGCAAAATAACTACACACGCTGAGCCACACACAGACTTGTTACAGCTCCCAGCATACAAATATCCATATCCAGTGTATTAAATACAATTGTTCCATACTTGTATTTTTCTAATTGTCATAAAGGTATTAATATATATTACTTGTTAGCAATTTTTTTTTAGTGTGCATGACTCAGTTCTTTCTTTGTGCTTATTTTCATATTCCTGTTCACTGAGGTTCTTTTCTAAAAGAACTGCATTGTTTTTAATAAACAGATTTTTATCCATTATAAATGGCAGAAAAAGTCAAGAAAAAGTCAAGAACAAGATTTGTTCATGTTTTTAAAGACCTGTTTCTCACTTGTTTTTAAGCAGTCTAGAATGTCATGGCAAGCCACAGGGATTTGCTAAATTTACTGAGTTCTTAGATTTTTCACACCCTCAGAAACATCTCACTGTTGCTAATGTTATTTAAACAACGAGTTGCAAGTTCAACAATCCCAGAAAATTAACTCTGCATTTTTCACTCTTCCTTACCCTATTTTGCAATGCAGCTGATCTATTTGTTTTTCTGAACCTAGCGTACAAAAAAAAACATGAAGATAAGATTACAGCTGCTTAAGCTGAGTATGTTGAAAGTTTTCTTCATGCATATTCAAAACAAGTTTAAAAGGAACATGTTTTTTAAAATCAAACCAAAATCCTTAGTAGTTTCTAGGCACCAAGTGCATTGGAATATAAATGCAAACCTAACAATTAAAATGTTCTTTTAAAAAACTGCAGTTTATGGACAAAGCATGCTCTGTTTAAAAATGTCATCTCTGGTGTCACCTTCACATTAAAACAATTTTTACATAGAATTTTCTAAGTTTTAGAAAAATTGCCTCAGCCAAGTTCCACTTATGATACAAACTATTTAAACTTTCCTTTACTTGTACGAAACAGGAAGCCTTCCTCTGTTTAATAACCTAAATAGCACTCTGCTCAACATGAATAGAGAATATCAACTATTCTCTATTGTTTTAGTGCTGCTTATAAAACACTTAGTATAAGGAAAAATAGGACAACTGAAAGGCTGATCCAACACTAGCTGAAAAGGCACAAATTCTAAAAAGCATGACCTACTTTTATTATTAGCTGCTAGTTCCTTATTTAAAAAAGCATAATCTATTTGAAATGGCTAAATTAAACATGAGTTACATGCATCTGGAAAAACTATTTACTTACAATATAAACCAGTGCACAGACTACTGAAATATCTCCACAGTTTAGTTTCTATAGTGCAAAATTAGGTTTGAAATATAAGTTCAAAAATAACTTCCAAATAGATAAAACTTTACTATACCAAGGTATTCTTTTAATTAAAAGAGCAAATATAAATCTTAAGCATAGTTTTGAAATTTAGGTTTTCCATGACTTTAATTTGCTATACAAGCTACATCTAAACAACTGCAAATATTGAGATTATACTTCTCAAATTATTTTATACCAAAAATCAAGACTAATGAGACAGAACATCTTGAAGCCTATTACGGTCACTGAACCTGATGGCAGCTTAATTGAGGATGGTGGTGGCCAGCTTGCTTCAAGGGTAGCTCCCTTCTGTACAAGGGACTTTGCATCACTACATTTTTTGGTCACTGCTGGTGTGAAGAGGCAAGAGAAGTGGTGGTGAGGTTGGAAATGAGAGCAGCATGGGTTTTCCACTTCAAGGAGGGAAAGCACAAGAGGTCTGGAGGCTCCTTACACACCACCTGAGCTGGTATCGCTACTGCTAAGTGAGCAGGAAGAAGTTAAATTCAGAAACCTCTACCTTACAGCATGCAAAGTGCCACCAGGTTCAATGGGACTATTCATTGCAAGCATGGAACAATAAAGATTAATACACTTCTAGCTGACTGGCTAATTTTTGCTGCACAATAACAGGAAGTGTGTAAATCACTATTTTTATCTACCTTCCTGTAGATTCTGTTTTACAAGTTTTTTTTCTATTTGTGCTCACTGCCTTCAGTAAACTATGCAAAGTAAGTCAGGAAAAGGTTTTGAGCTTTTAGTATAAGGCGCAAATTCCCCATACATTTTTCTCTATGCTAATTAGCTGATCAGCTTATGTCAATATTTATATTCCCTAATACAAAGCTATCAAACTATTTATGAGGAACTAAATACTCAATATTCCTTGTATAAGATTGAATACCACTACTTTACAGGTTAATTCATGCTTTGATTTCACATTAGCAGAGAATCAGTACGTTACTAGCCCATAACAGTTAAGACTAGCCCACAGGCAGTTAAGACGTTCCTAGGGACGAGTCCCGACCGTGTAGTTTGCGCCCTCCGGTGGCTATAGCTCAAGTTTACATTTCGGAGCATAAAGCAAAGCCGACCTTTTCAGTTACGTTTCTGCTGAACAGGCACTAGCATTGCATAAAAAGAAAACAGTAAAATGTTTTTGCCAGTTTGCACCATTTTAGATTTACAATGACAACATACAACCAGTTATCAGAATAATAAACAACACAAGACTAAAGGTAAGAACTTCTAGGTTTATTGAAATACAATGCAGGAAAAAGATGTTCTTTGCAGCAGTTAACTGGTGGTCAATATCACATTCACAGCAGCATTTCTAATGCTAAATTAAGCAGGAGGCCAGAACCACACTGTATCATTACAATGAGACACCACAGCTGTTGCTCAGAAGGCTCCTTCAGATTGGGTAACTGCAATATTTTTCAACAGAAAAAATGTAGGTAGCTGGTTTACAGTAAAGCTCAGCTACGACTAGATGATCTTCCTTTATTCTAACAGTGCATCTAGTCACACAAACATCTCTAGAACCATTCACAGTCTGAAATCTGTTCTTTGCAAAACAGAAGATAAATGGATGCAAGTTCTCTTGTCTCAAGAGCTAGATTCTGCTCTCAGCTGCATTGATGGAAAGTCACAACTACTTAGATTCAAAAACAAAGCAAGAACTATTACACATCTATAGCTTTTTTTTTCTCTCTCATTTTCCTTAACATCTCAAAGGCTCTTATTCAATTAGAAGGAATCTTCAAGTCCCACATCTTCAAAGCACAATTAAAAACTTAAAAGAGCGTGCCTAACATTTAACTATACTCAAGATCAAAAAGTAAAAAAGTTATAGTAAAAATGGATATACAAAATAAAGTTAACAGGTTTAAGTTTTAACATTGCACTAAACATTGATATGAAAAGCATGAAATTAGCAAATACACAAGCTAAAAACTATACTTAAGCTACTTCTAGTAAGTGATATCTCCAAACTACGGTAAGATCCAAATCCCAGGAAAGTACTTATTCTAGGACAGGAGTGAAGTAACCCTTTGAGGAAATAAGTGTTACAGAGAAAAAAAAAAATGAAACAGAACTGATAATATTTGCACTAAACATTTGCTATATGTGCTCCATGTTACCTGATAGAGCATCAAAATGACTTCAAAACATGTTATTAATACGCAAATTATGATGATCAGGTTGACAACAGCTGCTTCCCTGCAAGTCAGATGGTTTCAATTTTCAGAACAGGCTTTCAGTACTGCCAGCCTTTCTGGCTGTCACCCACCAATACCAATTCATAGTAGCATGGGTGAGTGCAGGAGGGATATTCAAACCCAATGAAATTTTAAGGATATTAAAAACAAAAATAAATCAGGTTATTACTGCTTAAGCAAGAAACATGATTAGCTGTTATGAATTTGTGTTCCTTATACTTCCTTGATTAATGATTTCCAAACATCTAGTTTGGAAAGAATTTGGCATTGGCTCTGTGAAAAAGATACAATAGCAGGAGGGATTAAATAAATAGTATCCAACACTATCCTGAAGTAACAGCAAAACAAGAAACACCATACAACAACACAGGCTCTGAGAATGCAGCACAATTTGAAAGCACACTGAAACACAGTTTTGTGATAGCAGGTAATATTGAGCGATAATGAGAATTTGATTTGAACCTAGAGAGTCCTTTGTGTCCTAGAAATGAAAAGGTTTAACATATATACCAGTAAATTTTACTTTTTTTCATCAACTAAAGAAAATACAAAATATCACAAACAAATTGTACAACAGGAGTGATTCAAGAATGGTAATTTATATTGAAAGCAAGCTATACAGGTGCTACAAATCAGGTAAGAAAATTGAAAACAGCAAAAAAGGGAAGTTTTACTAACAAAGAGCAAATGTATTCTAGGCCTAACAAAAGGTAATCTGAAGAAACTTATCACTGTGAAAGTTATCTAGAAGCTAGTGTGAATAAGATTCCATGCAAGTGTAAAGAAAAAAAAAAAAAAAAAAAAAGGGAATAGTCTTCCATAGTATAAACAGTAATAATATAAGCACAGAGGCACTCTGCATCTACACAGTACTGACGAAGCCAACAGTGAAACACATTTGGGATCCATGCTCTAAAACAAGACAAACATGAAAATCTACAGTAAAAAGAAAAAAAATATTAGGGGTTGGAAAGCCTTCTTTATAGGGAGATCTAAAAATTGCAATATAGAAGACTGAAATACAACAAATCCAGCAGGCTCTTTAAAGTACACTCCTTAACAGGGCAGTTACAACATCATGTCCATTTCCATCCACAAACAGTTCCATCCATTTTCCTACAACACACTCTTCTCTTAAAAACAGCAAATGCACACTACGGTCCACTATACTGCAAGGCTTTCAGTGTTCTTAGCAGCAACACTGAAAAGCCAAATGTTAAAATACCATAGAATAACTGTCCCCCTTTTATCACAATAATCTGAAGGGGGCGCAGAAAGAGTTCAGGCAGCATATAAGCAAAGATGATGAACAAGACTGTTCTCACAGAAAGCTTACTGTGCACAGTTGTATCATTAAGCTGATCTAACAAAAACATTACCCTGTTTATAACCTGAGCTCTCAGCTCTAAAGCACTAGCTAGTGACACTTCATTCTCACTGGCAAAGACTTTGTGAAGTGTTTAGTGAGATACTTCCTATGCGTATTCAAAAAAGACAGAGTGGTGGAAAAGGCCAAGACTTCCGGTGAACAGGGACAGTTGGAAACCCATCAGATTTCCTGCTTTCCTACTGTTTGCAATTATGACCCGCACTTACTAAATATTATTACAAGAATATCAAAACTAGCAGTGTAAGAGGTTTTTTTTTTTTAATTAGTTTCCTTATTTCACTGGATGACTTCTCATCTTGCTTCAAATGAAGACCCATAAAGTGACTGCATTAGAAAGGCAAAGACGTTTTAAAATACATGTATGGAAAAAAAGGAAAAGAAATAGTCTCAGAGCACATTCAGCAGAATAATGATATATCAACATTACTTTAATATGTTTAAGAACAAAAAAGCTAAAGGGAAACATGCACAAAGAAGCTAAAATATGTATTTAGGGAAAAAAGTTGATTTTTCCCAGTCTATAATGTTTTTAAAGATGAAGAAATATAAAACTTAGTTTCCTGTCTTGACACACAGAAAAATAAGTTGTTCAGTTTCTTTACTGCAATAATTTGAGGCTAAACTGCCACTGTGCAAGTTACAAGTACACATAGATATATATCAAAAATAAAGAACTTCTGCCCTAAAATTGTAGCACTTGCAAGTTCCACTTCACTTAAAGAAGTAAATGGTAACTAAAAAAAAAAAAAAAAAAAACTGTAATGACTTCATTTCCTTTTTTCGTCCCCACCAATACACCAAATATTTGAGGGAGGTTCAAAAACAACTTGAACACCAGACCAAGCACTACTGCCCTATTACTGTGAAGTACCTGATTACCTCTCTTCCACCACACACTTGCCTTCCACTTTCAAAAGGAAGCAGAAGAGGCTTCCCATCTATCTGTTACTTAGCCGTAAATAAGCGCACAAGACCCAGCTGCGGGAGAGAGGCGCAGGGGACAGACTGAGGAGAAGCCGACACGGGAGGAGAGGCCAGCGGGGCCCTCCCAAGAGGGGGCTGTGACACATGTCTCGGGGCAAGAGCAGGCGGGTTTCCCTTCGCCATCCCGCTCATTTCCTCCCGACGGGCTCCCTTCTCGGCCTCACCCGGGCCCTGCCGCACATCCAAGTCGAGGTCTCCGGGGCTGCCGGTACACAACCCTCCCGCCGCGGCACAGAGCCCAGCAGCCACTCTACCATCACAGCCGACCCCCCGCCACAGCAGAACCACTACCACCCACGCGCATGCCCACCAGCCACCCGCCCCTACAACTCGCCCAGTGCGCATGCGCGCCGAGGCTTGCCTCCCCGCTCTGAGGCTCACTGCGCACGCGCAGACCGGGCCGCGTTTTTATTGGCCAGCAGGTTGCTGAGCGCCCCCGGTGGTTCCTCTTCCCCGCACCACGTGGCTGTCCGGCGGCGCAGGCGTATGGCGCTCCCAGCCCTGCTCCTGCGGAGCAGGCGCAGTGGTGCTCGCCGGCTCCCGGGCCGCGCAGGCGCAGTGCGCGCCCGTTCGGGAACGTTCCGTATCGCCCGGCTCGCCCCAACGTTCCTCCGCACGGGAAATGCCGTGAGGGTACGGGCCGCCCCCGCCTCGCTCCGCTCCTCCCCGTTCCGCGCCGCCCGGCCCCTGCAGCGGCGCCGCAACCTCCTCTTCCCGCCCCCGCCCGAGCTCCGCCGCTGCTTCCCGCTCGGAGGGAGCCCCGCGCCGGCCTCGGAGGCGGCCCCGTCGGGGCCCCGGGGAACATGCGGCTCTGAGAAGGGGACTCGCACTCCAGCCTCGAGCATCTTTTCCGGAGCGGCCGGCATGGTCCCCCTCACCCTTCCCCTCCCCGCCCCAGGCCCACCGCGAGCGGCAGGTGCCGACAGCGCCCGGGATCCGGCGGAGCCGGAGCCGCCGCAGTTAGAGCGGGGCAGGTGGCCAGAGGCCTCTCCGCGCTGAGGTGCCGGCCTGGCCTCTTGCAGCTGCCCGGAACCTCCTCTCGTTGAGACAAGAGCCGGAGCTGTGGTAGCTCGAAGGCGGGACAGGGCTGCCAGACGGGCGCTGCTGCCCAAGTTAGCAAAACCCTCTCCTCTCCGTGCCTGTTGGTCTCCTGGAGGGGAGAGGTGAGTTGTCTTTCCCTTTTGTCCTACTGTAGCAGCAGAGGAGAACATAGGCTATGAGAACATAGGCAAGTTGTGGTCGGCAGAACTTGTTCAGGATGCTGTCAAGCCCCCGCTGGCCACTTGCTTTGTTTTAGCTTGAGAGTGAGCCCCGGGAGAAGGCCTGTGTGCTGGAGAAAGATTAGCACCTTAACTGCGCGGTTCTCTCTCCTTTGCTGCAGTGCCCACTTTCACCGCTGCCTCCTGCTCTGCCTGCTCCTGTTTTCAGCATGGTAAAGAAGAATACTATCCCCGATGGGTAAGTATCCCCCACACTAAACAAGAGGCAGGAGTGGGCACAGTCCTGCCCCCACAGAAGGGGCGCAGACGCCCTAGGCACTTTCATGCTACGAGCATCTTTGCAGCCACTTACAGCCAGGTAAGGTAGGTATCTCCTCCAAGACAGAACAACCCTGCCCGTATCCCCCAGGTAAGTATAATACTCCAGCATATATGTAAACACTTGTCCTTCATCAGCCAAGTGCAGGCCCTTCTTCCTAAACTTCTTACCCCTAAACACATGCTTACCTGGGGAAATAATGGGTGTAGTCCATCCTAATAACTACTTGGGTGTTTGCTACCAAGCATAGGGGAAAGAGCAGATAAGATGGGAGCATGTGGTTGCATGCATGTGGTCAAACAATGTTTTCAGGGAATCAGATTCAGAAACTTTGCTTTTTTCATATATATATATATATAAAAAAATATATAAAGAAGTCAGCAAAAAAAATCCTGCTGCTCAGATGCTTTCTGATGATTTGATGAGTGTGCATATGAGGGCCACAGAATGGTCTTATACAAAATAGGTGTGTTTTTATTCACCGGCTCTGTTAAAAAAGAAACAAACCAAGATTAAAAATTTTAGTTGGTGCGATACTGCTCACATAATACATGCTTCTTGTTTAGGAAGCTCTACTGACATGCAAAGGCACGTTGTTACGACACCGTAACTTTTTGGATGGATATTAGCCTTGTTTCAATTGAAGTGTTACATTATTAAGAACATTCTTCAAAGGAGCAATAAAATAGAGAAAAAAAAAAGATAATGCCCTATAAAATATGCTGGTCTAAAAGCAGTCTGTATAAACAAAAAGATGAACAAACTTAGAAAAATAATTTTAAGAATCTTTACACTTATGTCAGAGCTGACAAATGCAGAGATTAAAATTAAAGTGCTATTAAAAAAAAAGCTAAGAATTTCTGTTTTTAAAGTGTATAAGCAACTTAATTTAGAGGTTGGATAGAAAAGAAAAAAGTCTGAGCTAAAATAAACTAAACTTGCAAAGAGTGAAGCAGGAAGGTTTAAAGAGCAATTGCCCTGCTTGCTTTCTCCTTTCTCAGAAATTATCACTAAAATATTGGGAGTGCATCAGACGCTCATTTTTCTCTTCTTGTTTAACTGTTTCTCTTCTTGTTTAACTGAAGCAACTTTGACAACATTTAGGCTGAAAGAAGAAAGAAGCACTGGACTGTAGTCTTGGTGTGTAGTTAGAAACTGATACCTTAGTATCTTTGAAGCAGAGAAATAACCTGCTGTGGAGTAATGGGTTGTAAACCGAATGTAGTCATCTGGCAAAACCCGTGTTATGGAAATGCTTTCAGCTCTCCCAGAAATAGTTTTTGATACAGTTAACTGTCATTGTAGACATCCACAGTATGAGAGTTTTGGCCTTAAAGGAATTGAAGGATCCTAAGTCTCTCATTCCCAGACAGCAATATGTTGATGTTACCCTTGAGCCTGTGCAATATTTTGTAACATTGTAAATCTGAGGAATAGACCAGGAAAAAATAGCACTGAAGCCTGGAAGCAAAATTGAGTGATTTTCATCTAGCTGATACTGCACATTCAATTTACTGGCCCCAGAAAGAGGTTTTGGTAGAAGTGAAACTGTGGGAGACAATTGTGGCAGGTTTGTAGTATGTTGTAGCATAGAAGTTTAGCCTCAGTAATACTGCAGCATTGCAATAACAGTAACCTAAAAATAACCATTTATTTTTAATGATAGCATTAAGAGAAATACTCTTGAGAATAAGCAAAATAAAGCCAGTCAGCAGAAGAACATTTTCGGTATTGCTTGAAATCTTTTTGCAGTTCTGAATAATTTTAAATGCACGTGGCTATATTGGCATGCAATCGCTTGTGTTTAAACAATAAAATAAACAACAAACAAAGCTTTCTGTTTCCATGCCAGAATTTAATAGCTAAGAGGTTTGCAGTTAAAACAATACAAGAAAATTGAGGTTACAGTTACAAAGAGCTTAGGATAGTGCAGCTAAATAAAAAATGGTGCAATTGGTTTTGCTCATATGTAGAACGAATTAGTGATATGTAGGTTTTCCTCATATGTAGATTCTGTACTATTCTGATTAAAAGATCATAGTTGCACATTAAAAAACATGCATTATATTAGACATAGTTTATGTTACTTCCCATGTGGGAATAACTTGTTAATCCATATGTCTGGCATTAGTATGGCTATATTTGTCTTAGGCATTGTTTCTGAAAGCAGAAGGGCTTCACTAAACTTTTTTATGCAAACCAAATTGTATTTCAGTCTCTATCTGTTCTACAGAGTGTGGTCAAGTACACAGGTTTTTTTTCCTGTCTTCCTTTATGTTAGACTTTTACTAAGATGATTGGCTCTTTTCTAACAAAAGAATAGTATGTTACTGAATTGACATTCTTTGTTCAATATCAAATTCAAAAACATACATTGTTATAAATGTATGTTATTTTGATACACAGTGAACAAATAAAAGTACCCTGTTGAAGAACATAAACATCTTTTATTTTCTGAAGCTGTATTTAAGCTGAATGGCCAAATAATTTGCTATTATACTTGGTTGTTTTTAAAAGACTCCATAAAAATTGCTAATTACTATTTGAGTTGAACAAATAACATCTATTTTAGTTAATTAAATGTTTCATAAGTGGAAACAAGAACTGAGAAGTCTGTGATAAATTAATACATTACAAATGTAGTTAAGGATCTACCTCTTACTGTAGTTTTTTTTTTTTTGGTTGCTGTTTAAAATACTCTTTGTACGTTTGGCAAATACAGATTTTTTCTACTGGTAGACCAAGCAGTAGAGGGAGGTTGGGTTATCTAACAAACTAGTAGTTTGACAAAATACTGCGGTGATTTTAAAGAATTACACATGCTTGTGCATCAGCATCCAAAATTCTACTGTGGATATAATTTGATGGTGTTCTGAAAGCATCTGCTAAAATGACATCTTCTTGCACGTTTTATTTAAATGTTAAAAGAAAAAAAAAATACAAGAAAAAACAGATTTTTTTGCATCATAAATAGTCATGTTTAACTGAATTGTTCCTGTACAGCCTTAGGAGTGCAAGCATTTCTGCTTAGATTGCAGTTTTAAAGAACTTTTATACTTTTTTTTGGTTTGTTTAAAAAAATACCATTATTACATGGTAGAGCTATTGCAGGATAGAAGTTTTTATTCTTTTTCCTCAGAAAAAGTATTTTAGCATTTGGGGCAGGGGAAGCACAGGTATAATCTTCCATTTTAGCCAATCTACTTAAAATTTGTGTTGGTTGGATGTGTTGCTGGTTGGTGACTAATGTTGTCGTTCAGTCTGAGGTTCATCTGTCTAATACACTAATGTGGATATCAGTTTCCTAGGGACTCTAAAGCAGATTTGTATCTCAGAAAGATCAACAATGAGTATCAACAGTTTCACCGTGAAGAACTTGTAATGTATCTATTGATTATTTGTTATGCTGTGTATTTTTTCCTAATTTTAATTAGGACCTAACTGGGACCTAACATACAAAAGACAGAAAGCTTTAAAGTTGTTTCCAACTCAGTGGTTCCATCATATTTTACTTATAGGTTACTTAATAACCTTCTTGACCAGTTTTCTTCAAAAAGAGTTGGTAGTATCTCTACTTGAGCATTCCTCCTAAGGAATGTATAATATCCAGTATAAATAAATTTTAGAACTTACAGTGAGATCTATTTTAACTTTACATCTAATTTAACTTAATGTCAACTGATTAAAGTTATCTTAACTGAGTTTTATAAAATGCATTGAATAATAGTATTTAAAATCTGTGATATTTGCTAGTTCTTTATGTCATCGCATTTATTTTTTGCTTATTAACAATTAAGCCAGAATTAACCAAAATATGGTGGTTTTTTTTGTTTGAATAACTTTCTTTGTTTGACATATCTTTTAGCTCAACTACAGAACTTGCCAGATTAATAAGAAAATTCATTCAGTAATGCTATTGAATTTTGACATGAGCTTGTCTTTATCCTGGGCTTTTCTGTAAGAAATTTCTTTTATTATCCCACCTGAAGTTGGAGTCTTCTATGCAGGCCCTGTCCATGATCCTCAGTTGATTCATCCTAATGTGGTTTCATTTCAGTTTAATCGGTTAAAAAAAAAAAAAAAAAAGTAATGTTTTCCTTCAAAACAGACTTAAATCTGCTTACCAAGTAGCTGACTGGAGTCAGTAATAACAATATGGTGTTTTTTTTTTTTTTTTTTTAAACTGAAACCATTCAAGAAGCACAGAAATTGATGGGAAGAGACATGAGGAAGGGAGAGGGATATTATGATTTTACTACTTTTTCTTCCAGAGGTGATCCTTTTGCTCAGTACAGCAGGTAGAAATCTACCTGTGTTTTGATGGTACCTGGAGAGTGATGAAGATTAAACCTGATAAGGAAGTGGAATTTGGGAATATCAAAGAATGAAATAGTTAATTTGTATGAGTAGTTCACTTTCAGATCTTGATTTGAATGTAGTCCCGTGAATTGTTTAACCATTTGAAAACTTAGAGAAATAAAGTTATAATTGAAAATAAATCATGTGTGTGTGCAGTATGTCACCTTTATTTAAGTGCTGTTGTCTCTTAAGTACTTTTCTGTCAGAATAGTAATTCTGGCTTTTGTGGCTTTGAATACTCTAGAGTCCAGAAAAATTCTTATTACCACCTTGGTACCCCATAAAAGCCTATCATAGCTATTGTGATGCAAAAAAGTAGTAGTTCAAGTTAACTTTTTTTATGCACTTGAAATTTTGAAGGAAATTCAACCTGTGTGAAGAACAAATAATATTATAGGTTAGGACTATAGTTTGCTTTTATGTATTCTGTCCTAGACTGTCTGCAGTTCGACAACCTTTGCTGTGTTGCATTTTATACAGTAGTTCTCAAATTTCAGTTTATACAGCTTTGTCCCTTTCTTTCTCTGAACAGCTGGGGAAGCTGTGGTGATTCTCTGAATTCGCATGATTCCATCTTAGAGTCTTTTCAGAACATCCTTCTAGGCAAATACTGCCAGTCCTGGGGTCAGGGCCACCATCTCCACAGTGCAAATGTCTAGACTTATTGCTCGGCATAAAAATAAATCTTGTGTCTGTGTATTTCTCAATAAAGTGTCATTGCCTCTTTCCAGAAACTTCTGCTCTCTTTTCAGCTACTCCATGTCCAGCTATTCCTTTCCATGGAAGCTGCCTCTGTCATCCTTTTTAATTATTCGTGATGATGGCGTCTTTATTATTGTGATGCATCTTGGACTTCTGGCTTCTTCCTTCCACTTAGCTTCAGACAGAACACAAATCCTGTGTCACAATTCATTTAAATACTTTGTTAAAATGCTTATTTATGTCTTTACTTGTTCTCTAGCTTCCTGCAGCATATCGTTCTTTGCACTTTTCTGCCTTTATTCAGACGTCTGTAAGAATTTTGCCTGATTTAGTCTCTATCACCTTTACTTCCTGTTCCATATTCCTTGTTCTGACCTCAGAACAAATTTGAATTTATTACTTTAGCTAATCTTTGCTTAATTTGAACCTGTTCTTTTTATTTGAGAGTTTTTTTGAGTTCTGCATCAGTACACAGAAATTTCATTTTAAACATGGGATTTTAAAGAAAATGTGCAAGGCGTACACTTTATCTTTCCTGACAAATTGCCTTCTGCTCATTTTCTACCGTAGAACTGACAGATGCATTTAAAGCTTTAGTTGTGTTCTTGTTTGACCCATTATAAGTTAAAGTTGATACCCTGCTGGTTGATACACTATTGACTTGGTTTCCTCTTCAGATAAAACTCTCAGGCATCTTTGAAATAGGATGTGTCAAGACTTTCTTTTGGACAGTGTAGAATTAGTGCATATCAATTCTCTATCTTTTGGAATTACTTGGATTTTGTGTGTTACAACACAAGTTTATGTGTTACTGAGTTGATTTTTGTTCATATTGGTTCAGTGGAATAGTCTCTATTTTTCAAAGTGCCAAGTGCAGTCAGCAATAAGAGGCATTTTGCAACATAACACAAATTAGAAGCTGTGTATTTATAATGGAAGTAAGCTTAGCATATTTAGAAAGTAAGGTTAGCATTTTATTATAGCTCCTTCTTTTAGAGTTGCAGACAGTGTTTTTATGTAAGTTATGTTATGTGTGTAACCTGCTTTCCTGAACAATTTTTTTTTTTATTTTCCTGCGGATTCTTTTAGAGAACTCTCTCCCTGTTTCTTTCATCCCAGTAATATGCGAATCTATTAATTTTATTCAAATATGTTTCATAACAAATGTTTTTATAGTGCTTTTTAAAAGTTCTTTCATAATTTCTTGGTGAAACAAGCAGGCTGCTAAAGCAGATAGATGTTTCAAAAGATTTTGCTCATGTATGCGTATTTAATTGGTCAGGTTTTCAAACTCTGGTGCAGGTCAGTTATGATTGCTTGTTATGTACCCCAGGAACTTAGGAACCATTGGATCCTGGTTTTTGGATATTTGAATCATAATATCTTACACCATTAGCTCCATGGTCCATCGTAGAAAACAGGAAAACTTGTATATTTTGTGGCTGGACATACTCTAAATTACCATATTTTCAAGCCATATGAAATACAACATCATTTTTTCCGTGATGCTTGTAAGATATTTCACATAGTTTGAGATAATTACTGTAATTCTAAAGAAGCAATATATGTGTGCTTTGTTTTTTTTTTAAGCAAAATTTTATTTCTAAGAGGAAGAATCTTTTACAAGTTACATGGAATTATATGTTCTATTATGTTAAAATTCTGTTGAATTGCACAATTTGAAAATATGTAAAAATAAATTTTTTTTCATTACAGATGGCGGAGCTTGACACCTGTTGGACAGCCTATACCAGGAACTAGATTTATTGCATTCAAAGTACCTTTAAAAGGGGTATGTAAGGGGCTGTGCATAAGCTCTGCTAAATACAGTGCAAAAATGGGGTATTATTATTTATCCATCTTCAAGAAAGCTTTATGAAAAAATAATCTATTTTATTTAAAATTTCACATTAACCCTTCTAGTTATCTACAGTAAGTTTTATAAATACTATTCTATAAATCTGTCTCCTTGTAAAGTTTATAATTGGTATTAAAATAATTTTATTTATCATTTACAAATCATGCATTTAATCACTTTTAAATGACCTAGATTTATCATATTATTTAGCATCTTTTGATGCCTGATATAAAAAAGCCTAATTATTAGTGTGGAAGGGATTGCGATATGAATAGCAATCTATGCCATACAATCCAAAACATAATTTTACAGAAATCAAAACTCATTAAAGAATACCAGCCACCACACACTTTTTAAATTATAAACTCAGATTACCAACTTCATAACCAAAAAAAATTTGATCTGAACAAATGCAGCATCTTTAAAACAACTCTTCATAGATTTCTATTAATAATATGTTGGTACCTTAATTAATTTCTTACCTACATGGAGTAGCATCTTTATCTATTAAATGTAAGGAGTCAGATGCTTTTTAGACTCTTGCAGACTCACAGCTGCGCCCTTGAAGTTGCTAAATGAGGTTTCAAATTGCATTAAAAATGACTCAAGGTTCCCAATCATGTATTAACTTTTGTAGGATTGTGCTGCTATTTATTATTTTAATTTGGATTCCTCTCTGTTTTCATGTATGAGAATAGTGCTTGTTAGCATCTTTGTTTAGAATCTGTACAGACATTCAAAAGACAAAATCATTAGTTTCTCTATAGCATCTATAGTATATGGTCTGTGGCTGTCTTCCTTCTCATTAGTTATGAGGCCAGTCTACTTGAATTCCTTATTGACAAAGGACGTGAGAGGTGAGAGGGGGTGGGTAACGTTGCTGTATCTGTTTTGGCACTGTCTCTGTTGGTTGTGGCTGGGCCTGTGTCAAAAGGCTGTTAGAGTGGGCAGTGCACTGTTCAGAGAAAATGCACTCTTACATATCTAAAGCATTTTCATGCCTAGAGTGCAGCCTGTATGGAGAACACACACACAAAAAAACAACCAAAAAACCCAACTAAAATAGGATAAGTAAACACTTCTCTTACTATTTTTTCAAACAAAATAATTACTTAATATGTGCCAAAAAATTGTAGGGAGAAAGTTAAACCTTTTAGAAGGAACAAATTCTTGCATCACAACTTTGAATGTTTATATGAAATGGTGATTTTG
Source organism: Tinamus guttatus (assembly GCF_059628265.1). NCBI lineage: Eukaryota > Metazoa > Chordata > Aves > Tinamiformes > Tinamidae > Tinamus > Tinamus guttatus. The sequence goes on from NW_028288848.1 coordinate 8,433,178, forward strand.
CAGTATTGTGCAAGACAAAGTAAGTTTGGGGGAAAGGGAACTGTGCTGATTTGCTTTTTGCTGTTACTTAGTTGCTTAAAAATCAATATATCTGTGCCTCATTTTGCAGTTTTTCTTTTTGCCTAACAAATTAGTGCATATTAGATTTTATTAAAATCTACAAGTGGAACTTGCACACTTTTTCTTTCCTTTTCATTTAAATAGGAGTTCACAACAAATTCATAATTTCTTATTTGGTTCCATTTCATTTTTTATCCATATAATACATGCTTCTGATACCGTAAACCTTGCCTTTGGAATACTCACTTTTCCTTGTAATGATGAAAAGAGCTGAATCTTACAAATGTGTTATTAGAACTCTTAAAGTCATTCTTTTTCATTTCCATTATAGGCAATTAACCAGAGGCTTACTCCAACTCAGAAATTCACACCAAAAGACCTAATTGCTGCAATGAAAGCCCTAAATGTGGAGCTTGGATTAATTATTGATTTAACATATACCACACGATACTATGAAGTTAAGGTAAAACAAGATTAATAGCAATATAAAACCATTACTGACCTTTTTTTGATTCATATTTCCTCACCCTGAATTGGAAGAAACAAGTGAGATATCTAGGCTTATTCTTGGTGTCTAGGAGAAACAAAGTTTTATCACAGAGGAAAGAACAGCTAGTTGCATCTGTAGCCTGTTTGCATTACAGTAACTGAAAAAAAATATATATCAAGGTGAGGGTGCCAAGCACTGCAGAAAAAGATGCAGGAGCTACCACCTGTGCCCTGGAGATATTCTTATTTATGCCAAGGTCTTTTTAAAAATGGTTTTCTTGTTACTCTGCAATGGAATCCATTCAGAAGAGTGTAGAATTTTTAATTACTTTCTTCATTTAAAGTTTGTTACTAATCAATCAGTCTTAGTGCCTTGAAAAGGAGAATAAATAGGAATGTTGTAACTGAATGTTAATCCTTGTATGTACCTGAACTTTAAGAACTAAGGAGGGGAAATACGTGAGTGTATGACTGTGGGTGGGAGCAGGAATCTGCTGTCTTTCATTAATGTGCTGCCTTTGCAGGGATGAGTAACTCTTCTGCAAAAACTCTGATCTTTGTTTCAGATCATGTCTTTTATAACAGAAAGATAAATGGTAGTTTTTGACAGTGTTGTTTTTAATAGAATTGTTCACAGTAGTTAAGTTCACTTTAGGTCCCTGCTCAGGATTTGAACTATTTTATATTGACGTTATTTTAAATGCTGTTTCATTTTTTTTCCTGTTGATGCAAGGCTTCAATAATTTTTACATTTTTTTTCTTTCTTGTTACTAGGATCTGCCTAAAAGTGTGCAGTATAAGAAACTTTACACTGTTGGACTTGAAGTGCCCGATAATGCTACTATCCTACAGTTCAAAAAATGGGTCAGAAAATTCCTGTGGGAAAATGCAGGAAATGGTAATTATCAGCATCTTCTGCTGTAAAAGGCAAAAATTTTATTTCAGCAGTAACTGTATGATTTGCTGCTGATACTCATTTGACGACATCAGAGATCTCAAACTTTCCATGCGAGTGTCCGGTTTATCATAAGATACATTATGTGAACTACTAGTTTTCTTTGCATTTTAAACATGTGTTTTACAAATATGACATGAGTTACTTGAATGCACTTCCTCACAGTGTTACACCTATATGTGTGTTATGTATCAAGGCACCTGCAAATGAGGAAACTATCCTTCAGTTATTGGTAATTTTTAAATGCACTTCTGAGCCACAGAATATTATTTTATGTTGTTGTAGTTAGGCCTTTTTTTAATGATGATTCTTTAATTGTGCTGGACAAGGCTCCCCTGTTGAATACCTGTTGAATCTGAATTCCACCCTCTAAGTTCTTATCATGCCTGTTACACAAATTAAATCAGTTGTCCACATCCCTTTGACTTGGAATACTTGGTAACAGATGAGGATTTCATTTGTCTGACCCAGGCAGCTCAGGTGTCGCATCACTTCGATGTCATAGCTGCCATCCCTTTACAGATATTTTCGATAGCATAGGATTTCTCTTCTTCATTCCTCTTCTCCTCAGGGAGGTCCGGTGTGAAGTGTACAAAGTCTGGAGGTGTCCGTTCTTTCACAGGCGTGACAGTATGATTTTGTAAATAGCGAACATTATTTATAACTGCTTTACTAGAAAAGTATTTTTTTTCTATTTTGCACTAATTGTATAGTAATTTCACTTTCTGAACTATTGAAGTGTGTCTTCTTTTTGATAGAGAAACTCATTGGCGTTCACTGTACTAATGGAATTAATAGAACTGGCTACCTTATATGTAGGTAAGTACATGAAATCTGAATCACAAAGATAGCGTGCTTATATTAATCTGTAAACCACTTGGGACAATAATTTCGTCATGTTTTCCTTCAGGTATCTTATCGATGTTGAAGGTTGGGATCCAGAGGCAGCAATCGAAGGTATCTTACACAGTTTAAGATAAATGTCTTGTCTGATAATGAACAAAATAATTTTCTTACAGTATTCTTTGAGCTCTCATAGAAGATTTTCTCTGATTGTTGATTCTCTTCCAGGCTAAGTTTGAGCACTAGCAATTAGGCATCATGGTAGAAGGATTCGGCATATGCTGGGAATGCTTTTTGTTTTTGTTTGCTTTTGCTTTGAATGTTACAAGTAACAGCTCCTTTCTTTCTTTCTTTTTTTTTTCTTAAACAAAGAAACTTGTTGCAATGATATCAGATTGCTGCAGTATTAGTATTGAATTAGAATTGATTCACATCTGCCTGAGGCGTTTTCTGTGACTCAGTTTAAACACATTTCATTGGACTGCTATCTTTTTTTCTTTAGCTTTTGGTGATGCTAGAGGTCATCGCATGGATGGCCTTGTATACCTCACAGATCTCAGAACACAACCGATGAGAAGGTAAAAGACTTTTAGTTTTATGCTTAAAATTTTCCAGAATACCCACCGGTATTGAGAAGTTCACTTCCAGCTTTAACCCCTCTCTTAAAACTTCTGATATGCAAATGTGCATATTTTGTAAGATTTCTGATAGGAGTAACATGAAGTGAAATCTACTTCCGTTTATCTTTAGAATTTATACGGTTGATCTAACTGATTTTACTACTGAGCATTGGTGTTGCAATATCATACTTTCCCAAGTGCGTTTAGTCAATCAGTATTCCCTCATTGTAAGTTGAATCTCATAATAAACTCTGTGGTTCACTTGCTGTTGTTAGCAAGGCAGAACCAGATATTCTAAAAGAAAGTACAACTGTTTTAGAAATAAAAATGTATGCGGTAAACTACCCAGAGTGGAAAACTCTTCTAAACTCCTCTGTTGGTACCAATTCTATACCTCATGCCTAAGAATTTTGTTAAGTTAGTCCAGTATCAGATTTTCAAATAGGTATGGTGCTTGTCTCATATGCTTTAACCTTATGAAGTTGAGGTATATGCTTTTCTTTCTCCTACCCATCTCAAATAAATCTACAAAATTAAAATTTGCTAGGATAATTAGGAGCATCTATAAATTCAACTTATATGAAAAAAGAATCTGCCATTCTCAACTGAAGATTTTTTTTTCCTTCATTAGTATGTTTAAAAAGGAAGCTTACGTGAAATGTTTTTATTCTGCCTAGTAACCTTGGAATGGATGTGTGGGATTCAGAAGAAGATATTATTCCCCCGCCACATGCAGTGGAAGGACCTGTAGAACGGTTCCCAGATGAAGATTTTCAAGGGTAATAGGCTGAAACACGGAATTAGAAGTCAAAAAAAAAAGAAAAAAACACATAGTGGGAAAGATAAGTTTCTTACAGCACGCTATTATTTTTACTATCAATTTGCTATAATGTTACAGAAGAATCTGCTGATTTTGAGTGCATTGGGGATGATGTTTTGAAAGACTGAAAGTACTATAAATATTTCAGCTTAAAAGAATTTTTATGAATATAGGCTATTTGTGCAAAATATATCTACAGCAATGAAAAGATAAAAGAATGTCTGCTATTAGAAGTCCATAAGTGATTAGATTCACTATGGATAATCCTACAGTTCAAAGGTTCTTTTTCTTTAATTTGCTATATTTCACCCATCGTATATTCTTCTAGAGTAGTTTCTAGAGTAGTTTCTAGAGTAATTTTTTTTTAATAATTACTTCGGAATCATTTAGGTTTAGAAGTTTAGCCTTTTTGCCTTTGTTTTTTTTGAACTGGTACTGTGGAACTACAATTTAATGTTTGTCACAGTTTCTACTGTGGCACTTTTTGAAAACTTCGTAATCTTACTGGACTGTTTGGATTCTTTGGTACCAATATATTTTACTTACTATATCTTTCAATTCTTAGTTAAAAAGCTTGTTTTTATTAATAACATGTGACACTTACAAGTATAGATGGTCTATTTAAGATGGAAAATTCTTTACAGGTCTGGAAAAAGATTAAGAATTTATGATGACCACTCACACAGTGATTTGCAAGGACAGATACAGTTGAGAGATTTTGATTTCATTAATAAGGGACCTGGACAAAGACGAAGACCATTTCATGATCGCCAGTCTCAGGATGATTTACGAGCACCAATGCAGATGAGAAACTGGGACTACAATAGGGGACCGGGACAGGGGCGAAGACCCTTTCCTGATCGTCAGCTTTATGATGATTACCAAGACGACCTGCAGCTCAAGGACCTAGACTTCAGTAACAAGGGCCCTGGACAACGACTGAGATCTTTTCATGGTCACCAGCTTCATGATGATTTACAGGCAGAGAGACAGTCAAGGGACTTTGAATTTAATAGGGGCCGGGGACAAAGGCAGAGATCTTTTCCTGATCATCCACCTCACAGGGATTTGCAGGAAGATGTGCCATCAAAGGATTATGATTTTAGTAGCAGGGGCCGTGGTCAGAGGCGAAGACCCTTCCATGACCACCAGTCTCATGATGAATTTCAGAACCGGATGCAGTTAAAAGAGGTAGATTTTGTCAGCAAAGGTCCTGGCCAAAGACTGAGGCCCTTCCACGACTATCAGTCCCATGATGACTTACAGCCACAGATGCAAGAGGGAGATTTTGAATTTGTAAACAGGGGTCGTGGTCAGAGATTGAGACCTTTTCATGATCACCAAACTCGCAATGACTTACAAACAGAGATGCAACTAAAAGATTATGATAATAAAGGTCCTGGACCAAGACACAGATCTTTCCATGACCAAAAGTCCTATGATGACTTACAGGAACAGACTCCATTAAATGATTTTGATTACCCTAATAAAGGGCACGGACAAAGGCTGAGATCTTTTCATAATCATCCAGCTCATGATGACTTGCCGCATGAATGGTGTTCAGACAGGTAAAGTATCTTCGGCTGTAAGATGAGAGTTAGAGAATAAAAGTGTAGTCTTCAGCATTTTTTAGTTTTAGATGAAGGTGAGCTTCAAATTTGAAGTTTAACTTAAAAGTGCTGAGGATTACTCTTTTTGAATATATTAATTTGAAAAAAATATCTTTTTCAGATCATATCTGAATGATCAATTAACTTTTTGAATTTTGATTTATGAAAGGATTTGACCTATGATGGAGTGCTGCAGACAGCATTTCTTATTTAGAAGGTTTTCTTTAATTTAAGCATATGTTTTTTTTTCTTTACCTCTTTAGCATTACCTTGAAACAAAACTCCCTGTCCCACTTTGTTGTATAGAGAAACTCACATTTTAAAAGCAATCTTCAGGACAGAGGCAGCCAAACTGTGATAAACCGTAATGCCACATGGAAGTTTGAATTTCACTTATTGCATAAATTAATCACTTGTTAACTTTTTGAACTAGCTTTTCATATTCTCTAAAATATTTACATCACTTATTAATAAACCTATTGTACTAGTACTACATTTCCAACATAAACTTTCAAGATACTTTCTGTAATTCAGAAAACAACAAGATGTTTTAGATACCGGGCTAGTAAAGTCTGATTCAATTTATTTCATACTATTGAAGGATTATTATATCATTATACTAAGGCTTACTATTTTGAGGTACTACACTAATACTTAGATTTTTATTATTAAAATTTTAAGTAATTATTAAGTTTTTTCATCTCATAATTAGCATATTTATGGCTTTTAACAGTTTCCAACTATTTATACTCTTCTTAACATGTGATTCTTTTCATTATTTTCAGAAGTCAGTCTTTTTCATCCCATGAAAATGTACCAGAATCTCCTTTCTCCTCATCCCCTTCACTTCACAGAGATTATGGGCCTGATAATGATGACTTTAACAGAAGTTACAGGTAAATACCAGGTTTCATATGTTAGTTTACTCGCCTTTGCACCATTGTTCCTCTAGTATAGCAGCTATAAAATACATAAATTAACTGTACAGTCTAAAAAGTAGTGTTCATATTTTTTGCTTAAGCACAATTTGAAGCCTTATATCTGAACACTGACCTGTTAGTGATTAAACTTTGGTCCATCTATAGTAGGTCTGCCTGTCTTCAGGATGTTGATGTCATTGTGGCTGAAGTAATTGGCATGGCAAGCGTGTTTCAAGCTAAATTACTAAAAATGTAAAAACCTCTTGTTATTTAACTCTTAACAATACCTGCGACTACCTAATTGGAGTGTATAGAGAAGAAAGCACCAGACACCTCTTAAGCATGCACGGCGACATGACAAGGGGCAGCAGACACAAGTTAGAACATGAGAAACTGGGGTTAGATACATAAGGAATAGTTTAAATGCAAGGATGGTCAGACACTGCAACTGGTTGCCCAGAGACATGACCCTGAGCTATCTTATCTATTTGGACTTAATTTGAGCAGGTGGTTGAATAGTTACTTCTAGAGATTCTTTCCAACCTAAATTAATTTATGGTTCTGTGAAGGAAAAGATTTTTAAAATTATAAAGTTTGTTCTGAATTGGTTTTATACAGCATTTATTTTACAAAATAAGTAAGGTACTTGCGAGTAAAGAGAATCCAAAACAAAAAGTATACACACAGCTGATGTATCAATCTTCCATATATATTTTGTAGGCATACTGCAGAAGATTCAATTAAAATAATTTGAGATACACTTCTAAAACTTCCAAAGTGTATTGTTGCCTATTGAAACTGTGTAGCAGACAGCTACTGTTGTGTATTCTTCACAAGAATGAAAACATGGGCTCAGGAGCAGAAATGATCCCTAAGTAAAGAAAGTCTTGGTAAATAGGGAACTTTAATTAGAAACAACTCTTGGAAGAAAGCGCTTTCTAATAGAATTATCTAATGTAAAGAGTTGTAACACTAATCACTAGCAAGTAAAAGGAAATATAAATATGGTGGTAGTATCTAGAAGACAGCATTTATAGGATGTAAAAAATAAGAACGATGAACTGAATTTTTGTTCTTTTAAAGTTATACAAATTTAATTTCTAATGGTGGCCACCAATAATAAATCAACTATTTTTTCCCATGTATTTAATCGCTAATATTTGTTCTCATTACAGTAATCGACCAAGTTGTCCAGAAGACAATAGGAGAATGCATCCTTCAGATGAATTTAATAGAGGAAAAAACAGATTTGCACCATATTCTTCCCATACAATGCATCCATCTTCCTCTGTGCACCAGGAAGATGGTTCAATAGACTACAAAAGAAAAGCTTTTCAAGGTGAAACTGCAAGAGAGATGGAACAGGGCAAAAGGTTACCAGTTGTGACGGTTGATTACAATTATGGCTTGCCATTAGATTATGGACCCGAAGAGGACGAGAGGACACATTATGATTTACCTCCACGAGATCGCTACAGCTGGAACTGAATGAAAAGGACAGTCTTTGCTCAGCTTAGACTTACAGTTACCCATTTTACTTCCTATGTGGACCATTTTTTAAAAAAAAACAAATTAGAAAAGTGCAAATTTCAATAGCAGAGAAATTCTCTCTATTGTAAGATTAGCTTCTACTGGTGTTTGGTTCTAAAATTTATTAGGATGCTTTTGTTAAGTGTAGTTCGAGACAATGTCTCAGTACCTATGGAATGAAAGTAGTCCTTCTTTTTAGCAGAATTGGAAAGCTATACGTTAACACAAACAACTTCCTGACAGATAGTAATTGTGTCTTTTGAGTTTCTTTAAAATGTATGTATTTCAAGATGCAAAACTTGCAATAAAACACTGCACCATCGGGTGAACTAGCACTGAGATTATAGGAAAACTACTGTGAAATTAATGAAATAGTTATGTCAGCTTCCTCCTTTAACTTGAATTAATTTAGTTTGAATTAATGCCAGCAAAAATGAATGTCTCTGTTGTGAAGCGTTGATTATTTGAAAGAGATCCTTAAAACAGATGCTTTGCCTTTTAAAGACAGAGCTTAACGAGATGAAGCTTCAGTTGTTCAGTGGATTGAGTGCACAATTAATAGGTAAGAGTAATTTGTCCCACCACAGTTAAATGAGTTGTATAACATATCCTGTTTTCTCTTTTGATTTTGTTCAAAGTCTGTGGGATCTTTGCAGCTCTGCAATTTAACTCCAGTTTTTCTGTACCATCAACTGAAAAGGCTTAATCTCAAGCTTTTTCCATAGCAGATTTTTCCCTGCAGATCACTAAGAACTTTGAACCAAGCCGTTTTCAACTATTCTAAATGTCAAACCTGCTTTTCAGTAACCTGAATATCCTATTCTGACTCTGTTTCTTCCTGATCTCATAGACAATACATGTTTCAGAATAGTCCTATAGAGTTGAATTTCACAGTTTTCTCTGCAACTCACCAGAATGAGGTTGCTCACATTATGAGCTTTTTTATCTCAGTTAGCCAGGATTTTGCCCACAGGGTAAGTGCATTTGCTTCCCTGCTTGTTGGTCGGATCTGTCTCCTTCTGTAGTGTTTACTACTAGCTTTTGGTTACAGTGGAGTAATTTAATCAGAGTAGAAAATAACATCTGGTAAATTACATTTAGATTCATGCATTGGAACAGTCTCCTCTGTAGTGCAACTTCAGGGGATCTCCAGAAAGAAATGCAACAAACAGTGACTAAATTCATGCCAGCAAGTGCCTCCCATTTTGTGCAAAACCAAATCTTAATTCATAGGACAGAAAACAGTATTAACAGAATGCCCAGGTAAATGACAAATTCTATAATTTTGATAATTTCTGCCTGTTAAGTCAATTAATATACTTTTAAAGGGATATCATTGTGAATAGAGATAAAACTAGACCAAGACATTAAAAATAACAATTAAAATTAGTATTTCAAGACAGGATATGCAAGGCCATATGCAGTTAGGAAAGTGCTTGAAAAGCACCATAGCTGGAAAGCAAAAAGCAAGAGGGTGTAAGTATGCATTAGCAACTGCAGTAATAAGAGGTCATATCCAGAACAAATGGACTTTTCCTGGCTTTTAATTAGCAGCATGAAAGCTAGATTTCTGAATTCCTGGTTCTGTGTCTACTAAATAAACACTAGAATTTCAAAAGTGTAGAACATCTAGGAACTCCTGTTCATTTGTATCCCACTCAAAAAGCTCCAGGAATTAAAGAATTCTGTGAATACAGATTCAGAATGCAAATGCCTCATGGCCTTTGCTTAGGCTTTGATCACTTTATACCGTAAATAGTTCCCTCTCACATCAGCTTGTCAATTTTATTTCCTATTATATCTCTGATTGTGAGAATGGTGCAGGCTCATTCACGTGGTCTCAGGAATTAAAATTCTCTAGATAGAAACCAGTTTTGGAACTTAGCACTAAATGTTAAGAAAGAGTAGCATATTGCTTGCTCTTTTTTTAATAATGAGGGACATACTAAGAATTATTTATGTATGCTCTATTTGGATGCAAAAATGATTTGCAACTCAGGCTACTATATTACATTATTTAAAAAAAAAAAAAAGGATTCTCCAGCAGAGAGCTAAGAATTAAGGACTGACACTACAGCTGTCTTTGTTTTGTTTTTACATTACCTAAGCAGTGTGCATAAAATGAATAAAGACCAAGCATTTGTGAAAATTTAAATCCAAACGATGCTCTTGGGCTTTCATATTTTGGATTTAAGGTCTGAATCATGTTTATAGAATTGAAATGACCCTACACTCAAGCCTCCATTATCTCAGTTCGTGGTGCTCAGGATGCTCCAAGTATCTGAAACCTGCGGCCCTGGAGGGCTCTGTGCCGTTGGAGCACTGCCCTGCGGAGCCGGGTCGGCTCCAGCAATGCTCATTTACTTCTATTTCTAGTGGTAGCGGCCATCAGCTCTGGCTCCGGTCTTGCAGGTGGGTTGAGGGCTTTCATACTGCTCTAGGTTTGCAGCCTGGAAGTTCCACTACAGTGAGGAGTAATTGCAAAGAGCCACCTCAAGCCCAAGGCTAAATAAGCTTTTCCAAGCTCCATTTATGTTACTAAATTGAAGCTATCTGGAACTGCTCCCTAGCACTCAGGACAGCTGACATGGAGTGAGCTTCGTCCGGGTTAGGCTGCAGCAGGCAGCTGCCATTTGGGGATGTTCCCTGGCACGTCTGGCATCTCCCAAAGCAGGCCAGGCTTGTTAGGGAGAGTGGTGGCAGCCACACTAAAGCCTTCCAACAGTTTGCAAGGATTCCTTAGCTGGGAATACTCCATGATTAGCAAGAGGGCCAAGACATCCTGGTGAATGGAATTTCTAGATGGCTGCTAACGTAGCCACTACATCTGCAACTACCTCCCAGCACCCTGAGCAGAGTTCAGCACCAGAACTGCACGCACGTCCTGCTGCTCTCTCTGAGGAAACCTTGGAGAAAAAGAGATGCAGAAAACCCAGAGGTAGCTGTTAGGCGACCTGAAAAAATAGTTGTTTTAAGATGTGAAACTAGGTATCCAAACATACAGATACCTCAAAAGCTTAGTGATTTGGAATCTGCTCAATCCTTTGGAAAGAAGGAATGAAGCCCCATCTGGGATTTCAACAAGGGCATATGAAACCCTGACTGTTGCAAACAGCAGTTTGTCCAAGCTGTGTGTACATAGAAAGTAATAACACCACACTGTTATCAACAACTAACCTCTCTGAACAGGCTTTTATTCACTTCACTTGTCAGTGGACAACATTTTACTGTTCCATGTGGACAGAAAAAAAAAATGCAGATCCCTTTCTTACGGAATCTATAAGGAAAACCAAAAAAAGGGACAGAAATCGAACCATGTTAGAAAGGAACCTTGCTGCAGGCTGCAATATCTCTCATTTTTCCTGAAGGTGAAAGACGACAATTAACTGGAGAAGGACAAAAAAAATGTGGAAAGAGGAAAAAATGAAGAGAAGGAAAATGAAAATATCAGGAGATAGAGTTATTGGTGTGAGGGAAGAAATGTGCAAATCCTGTGTGAAAAAAAAAAAGCTGCTGAAAGATGGCTGGGTGTAAAGGCAGAAATGAGCACACGCTGGAGGAAGAGCTCCTAGTAACGCCTTATCTGGGTCTCATAACCTGTGTCTATGTAAGGACCATGCTGATGTAAATAACAGTTATCGAAAGAATACAGGAGCACTCTGACCTCTATCTTGCAATAAATTCATGTGGGAACTTAAAACTAATTACAGCTTCCCCTTGAGCTTTAAATCTAGTTGGTGTGTAGCATAATATCCTGAAGATATTCTCTCCAGAATCTGACCAGCATTTCAAACAAGCAAATAAGAAACTGCTCCACCAACTGCTTCTGTTTCACATGTGGAGATCAATCCATGTTATGCCAGGATTTCAGGAATCCTATCATTTGAGGAATTTGTGGATTGAATCCAACTTGTTTCTTACAAATACATGCACGATATTGCACACTTTCAGGGGCATAATCAAAATAGACCATAATGTTGCTCCTACTAGAGTCATAGCATAAAACTTGCAGTTATAAAATAGTGAAACAAAGTAAAATATACAAATTTGAGGTAAATCCTTTCACAATAATCACAGTAAGCAAGCCAGTACAGACTCATACTGTAAGCAGGAATACAACATATGCTCATAATTAAATGTTCCATAAAGGAAGATGAAAGACCTCCAAGACAAATATATTTTAAAGTTGACACAGATGAAGATGATTCTCATGCAATTCTTTAAATGACCCTTTAAATGATCCTTTTAGCACAGAGGAGCTTTTATTTTGAAAGAAATATTACTAAGCAAAATTAACCCATCCTTAAGAGATGAGAGTACAAGCTGCTATTGATATCTGGGAATCAAATGTCAGTGCATTTATGGAAGGTTTGCAGATGTACACAGGATATACAAAAAAAAAATACAAACTGTTGTAGCAAAATGAATGCTAGAGCTGATTCACCCTTGTCTATAGGTCTCAGACAAAATAGGAAGAGCACCATATTCTAGTAGCTGCAACACAGAGGAACTATTTAACAACAAAGGTAAATTCTGACTTTCAAAAGTTACATACCAGAAGATTTCAATAGGCCTACAACATATTCTGAGAAACAGTAGTTCAATTTGATTTACAAACTAAAAGAAAAACAAATTGATTTCTACCATTTAATATAATAGTTTTAATAAAATTCAGAGAGAACAAAGCATATGTTCTCATAACTTGTTTTTAAATCTAATTTAAGCTCAGTAATTATACTAGAGCTTGTGATGAAGGCCACAGATAAGCCTTCTTTTTTATCTTTATAATGCAACAGCTTTTGGAAAGAGCTGGACTAGATGTGAACCTTCTGGTCCTGTTTATTCAGCATTATAGTGTGTTTCCACATCCTTATGTCCCCAATGACAAAGGTGCTTTTCTATTTATACTGTTTCTATTCAGTTTGTGCACACTGGAACTACACACTACAGTCTTTTTATTGCACAGGGGAATGTCCCTCTTGCCCTAGCTCATGAACACAGAACAATTTGACTAGCGAAATTAAATAAAAATCTTTATAGCCACACAAGCTTAAATAAGAACTTAATAAAAATTATTTATGGTATAACTAAAAATAAAGAGAATAGAAATATCTTTCTGATATCATTTGTTCCTACTCAAATTATTTTCTTGCTGTATTTTTCCACAGGCCTGTAAATCTGTACCTATAGCTCTACAGAACAAGTTTGACTTCATTATTTCCATTCTTTTTGTTTCCCACTGTGGTTCATTTTTGTCCGTTACCTTGATCCCTCCCCCTCCCCCTCCCCCCTCCCCCCCCCAAAAAAAACTGATAACTAAGGAGCTTTTCTCCCCCCTTTTTTTTCTGTAAATGAAATATTGCATTTGTTTTTATATACATGAATGTATAACATATAAGTGTATATATATATGTGTACATGCAATTTTCCATATGTATATATAATTCTTTCCATAGTCAGTGAGAAATGTGATATAAAGGTACAGTTATCCACAGGAGTCACTATTATCAACCTCATAGTAGTTCAGAGTTTATAAGCCACCTTTAGTGAATGGACATATACTTTAGTCACCTTTTTAACACACAAAAAGTGTGTAGTTACTAATAAAATTATTCAAAAGGAAGTAAAAAGGAGGAGTTTGTAAATGTAAAACATAAGAACTCCATGAAATGTATAATTGACACCATTTCCTAGAAAGAACTGCAGGAACAATAAACTGCTCAGACCTAAGACCTATGGGCTAAGAATAATAGTAATGTAAAAGACACATCTGTATCTAGCATAAAATAGGAAGAAAAATTAGAGCTGAGCTGGAAAGTAAAAACTTTGATATCATGGAACTAAACACTAGAGAAGTAACAGACTATGGTGAACAAAAGCATGGTTATGATTAATAGTACAAAATATTATTTTATATATAAATGCAAATGGATCTATTTGTTTTTATATATGTACACATATACAAAACAGGAGCCCTAAAAAACAGAATAGGTAAGAAGTTTGTCAATGAGAAAGGACTTCATTATGAAAGATTCTATGACAAAATATCTTTTTTAAGACTACTAATATAGGAGGAAAAAGTAGATGAGGTCTACCTTAATAGACAAGGTAGTAATGGAAATAGCTGAATATTTAGGAATATGCAATGAGATCAGCTAGATAATAGAGAGGGACAAGGAGCCACTTCTGGCCGAGCTCATTGAACCCAGTGAGACAGAATCCCTGGGAACAGATGACAAAAGAGAAGCACAAGTTTGTGCTCTCCACTTACTCTCATGGTATCATGAGCCTCTTCAGGAAAGTTATACTGAATGTACTACAGTGAATAAGGTCAGAGGTAAGCAGATTTAATGAAACAAATATAGCAACTCCAGGGACATTTAGTTGGTGGTGATTTTAACCTCTCTGCTCCTTGAGAGACTGCTCCAAGATACAAAGAAATTGGAGCCCAAGAAACACTTCACAGATATTACTAACCTTGTGCTGCAGGTGACAGTGGCTTCTCTCTAATGTGTCTCAGTTTTTCACTGATGCCTCCGGAGTCGGTCTTTGCACTACAGGCGCTATCAGTCAGCATTCAGTCCTGATTATGGGGAGCAACTCTCAAGGCAGACCATATAAAAGTTGCCACTTTTAAAGGAGTCTTCTGAGACAGATACAAAGCTCATGAAAATGTCCTTGGGGTAAAAATGAGACCATTTAAACCATGGCATTTGGTACGGAAACTCATGAAGCCTATGTGACTAAAGATAAATAATCCATTGAACAAAAAATAGCAAAATAACAAGAAAAGTATGAACTAAGTAGCAAGAGACAAGATTATTCAAGAAAAATATCCATCAGCAATCCAATTTTTGTGACACCAGTAAAAAAGGGTCTAAGCTACAACATGTAAAATGTAAAATAAAAAACAGGTTTGAGAAAATCTTGAAAAGCAAACAGTTAAATGCATGAAAATAAACCAGAATTTTTAAGTATGCCAGAATAGTTTATGAGATAATTGGTTAGTTTGCAGACCTCCAAATAGAAGGCATAATTAAGAAACAGCATGTTGCAGAGAAACTGAACAGCCTACCTGCATCAGCCTATAATGAAAACATTTATCTCTGAACAATTTTTTCCATGCTACAATTTCTTCCAATAAAGATAAAATAATGCCAGTGATTAAGATACCAGCCAAGGAGATGTCTGAACAATCTGCTAAGCAGGGACAAGTTCCTAAGACTAGATGAGATTTCCAAAGGGTTTAAAAGTGAAATAAGAGAGCCACTTGACTACATGCATGCTGCTACAAAAACCCATCTGTTATTCCAGACTGGCAGTATAAAGTGTCACACCTACTATTAAAAAAGAGGTTGGCATGATCCTAAGTAATACAAACCTGCAAACTTTCAGGACAAGAAAATTCTAATAGAATAATTTCTGATAGAAAACTCTGCCTCTGTCATCTATTATTTGCACAGCTGTAGCACTTGAAGGTTGCACCATTTTTTCTTAGGCTCTGTAGGCACACAAAACAAAGTTTCAGGGGCTACGAATCTGCAGGCTGAGTAATAAGAGTTCATAGAAGGAGGAACTCAGAATAAAAACAACTGAGATCTGTGCAAGAGGTAACAATCATAAAGCTACTTTTAATTTAATTTAGTTTTTATTTAATTTAGGAGCAGGTTCGAGGGAGCATACTGGCACACAGCATGGAGGAGTCTTCTAATATATGCAAAAAGGAATTGATTGTGTAGATATGCCTTTGAAAAATGACTCAAAAATAAATATGCAAAGATGATTGACTTATGGAGCAGGTCAACAGATGAGGACATAAAGAAGCAGCAGTTTTCATAGGGTGTAAGAAAAGGCTTGAGCAAAAGACATAGGAAAATAATTAAGTAAAGGATCTCCTGTACATAAATGTCACATGAAAACACAGAAATATATGCTGTGAAACTTAAATGAATTTGCTTCAGCCCCCAGTGCAGAATGCCTGCTGTCAAGCAATAAATCATTCTTCCTGTCTTTTGCAGATTGCTTAGCTTGAACTGCAGTTCATCATCATTTCAGCCAGTGCTTTGAGTCACCATCAATATTTTCCCTGCACTTATTTTTTAATCAGACAATATAAGCATTATGGGCTTGTTAACAACAGATTTTATTTCATATTTGACGGGCACTCAGCCTTGACTGCCGTTTAAAAAAAAAAAAAAAAAGAACACACAAAATGTTTTCAAGGAATCCGAGAAGAATTAGGATGTTAGAATTACATGGGTGTTGGAGGTAGCACCTGAGGGTCATTTCAATAACACTCACTGCAGGAGAGAAAGGCTGATAATTCCTGGCTACACAAACAAGTAAATATTATCAAGGATGTTTGCTGTTATCCCTGTCAACAGTTCCTAACCTGCAGTAACAATTCATTCACTCTCAGCTTGCTCCCAACCGTAAATCCCTGCTGATCCTCCCCACCACAAGGCCAAACTGCAAGCACCAAAACATGTGCAAAAACGAGCACACGCAGGACAGGCAGAGACACCACCCGTGCCTCCATCCGTGCCTGGGACAACTTCCACTCTCACACCTCTGGGTGCGCCCGCACCATGATGAGAGACGCGCTACTTACCAGGCCCGTCACACGGCAGAGAGAGGGAGGCGTGCGCAGTTTCTGGAGCGCTTCAGTAAGCACCCAAGGGCTCTTCAGTTGGGCTCTTGGCCTCCAACTAAATCCACGGGGGCTTTTGTAATGCTGTGTGACAGGAGGCGGCAGGAGGGAATTGTGTTGGTGATGGGCTGGACATTTAAAGTCTTAGATTTGCCCACTGCCTCCACTGAACATTATGGAGTTTGCCAAGTACAGTCACAGCCTTCAGTGCTGTTAAGTGCTACTCTGTTATCATACGTGTTCACCACTTACGGGTTTGATTTTGGGCTGAAAAAGCAGAAGGGCTGTAGCAGACTACAGTGTCCTCCAAGCTGCAGAACGCATGGGAAAGGAGGAGATAATCCCAGACCACCCTGCTGCGGGAAAGGGCAAGGGCTGACAGTGTTAACAAGAGCCTTGTTTGTCACCCACAGATCTCCAGTTACTGAGCAGGGTGGGCAGGAGGGTCTTTCGTAAGGACTAAGTGGTGTCAACAGCTATTCCCTGAAGGAGGTTATTCAGTGAAAGCCATGACAGGGTGAAGATGCATTATCTGGGCCTAGGAGACTAGTACTTTGCCAAAAGCTTTTACCACAGAAAATGAAGTCTGCGGTTTGCTCTAGCTATGCGTTACAATGTGGAGGCCTTGGGCTGACTCATATTGTTGAAGTTTGGTGCTTCTGAAGTAGTAAATTTAACACCAGCTCCTAACCACACAGAAAGTAAGACAGCAAAGCAGTATTCTACTTCCCCATATTTATACGTATGGGGACAGGCCCTTTTAGAAGGCTCAAATATAGGCCTTCTCCCCTTTGAATTCCAGCAAACTCATTTCAGTTCCTGTTACAAGCCGCAGCCACATGTGGGTATCAATAACGTACTCATGTGCCTTGGCTATAGAACTATAAAGGAATGATAAATGTGCAGAGTTAGTGTGTATATTTGGGATATACATGTGTTGATGGGGGCAAACAGGTGAATACATATACACACAATTAACTACTAGGGGTAAAGACAAATTTTATGTAGTGAGTTAGCACCATTCCACAGAAAAGCCAGGCAACAGAAGTATCTTTAGAATAACCTGGTAAGAAATTAACAACTGAATGCACCATAGGAGGCCTGGGGTAAAACTACATCACCATACACGACTATTCAAATGTATGTATTTATGCAAATTTGATTTCTCTCCCTATCACATGAAAGGTTGTGCACACCTCAGCTAAATTTACATCCCTATGATCATTAATTTAAATGATTATTCAAATACAAATTGAGATAATAATTGGGAGTATTTCCCTGGAGCTGAGGGCCTGCACTTGGACGTTCACGATTCCCCCCCACGCGGTAGACGAAACTCAGAAGAGCTGCGCACGACGGGCAGAAGGGGCTGCTGGGCGCCATCACCGGCGACCTTTGCGGCCACCTGAGGAGCTGGGGCGCGTTGGGGGCGAACCGAGCGCTGCGCCAGGGCACGAGAGGCCGGCGGGACGCGCCGCGCCGCAGGGGCAGCCGGAGGGCCGCGCTGCGCGGGCAGCGGCCCCACCTCCCCTGGCTCCTCGCGGGGCGGCGGCGCCAACGGCCGCTCGCGCGGCGGGCGCGAGGCCGCGTTGTGCGTCCTCCCCCCCATCCCGCGCAGGCCTGCGAAGCCGCGCGGAGCACGCCGGGAATTGTAGTCTCCACGGAGCCCAGCGGCCACGCCGCCTGCGCCACCGCGCGGGGCGAAGGCCGAGGAAGAGCTCACCTCGCCCGCGGCGGGGCGGCGGGAGTTCATGCAGCGCCCAGCCTTCCTCTCCACCCAGGCTGGCGGGCAGGAAAGCCTCACCCACGGCGGAACCGCCAAGACAGCGCGAGTATTTCACCTCCTGGAGCCTCTCTGACTGCTCTGCGAAGAGGAGCGGGACGCTCTCCCGTGCGGCTTCCCCCCGCGCGAGGGTGGTACGGCCCGCCGGAGGCCCGCGCCCCCGCCCCAGCCGGCTCGGCGGCCTCCATGGCCGCTCCTGCTCAGCCCGAGCGCGCTGAGCGCCCTCCCTCACGGCTCTTAGAAGCGCGCTTTCTATTGGCTGCGGCCGGGAGCCCTTGCCAATCAGGAAGCGGCTATCATGGAGGAAGGGAATAAATACAAGATGGCTGCTCGTATAAAACCAGGCACTGGGCTTCGCCCTGGCGATGGGGGAATCGAGGCTTTAACCCGTGCTCCGAGGGCCGCGCACTGCTACCGGCCGCCCCGCCGTCGCCTTCCCGGCGGCAGCCAGACCCCGACCGCTGCCGTCGCTCGCCGCGCTCGGCCGCCCAGGCCGGTGCGGCGCCCGAGAGGCCCGAGCCAGGCCCCGCGCGCGGTGGGGGAGCGGCGCCGCTGCCGCCAGGCCCCGCCGCGGCCGCCATGGCCGTGTCCAGGTTGGTAGGAGCGGGCGAGAAGGGCGGCAGCGCGGCCCCGAGGCCTCGGTCTCGCCGCGATGGGTGCGGGTGGGCGGGAGGGTAACGGAGGGGCCCAGGGCCCCGCGCTCCTCGGGGGCCTCGCCCGGGCCCGGCCGCCCCGCTGGGGTTCGGGGAGGCTGTGCGCTCCGCAGCCCGCTTGTGGGCTCCCGGCCGGGCTAAACTAGGAGCCCCCCTTCCCCGTCCTGGGGCCCGGCCTGGCCCTCCCCGGGGCTCTGCAGCCTCCCACTTGTGCCGGCGCCTCGGCCCTGTCGGCCGCCCTGTGGTGGAGAGACTGGGTCGAGGGCCTCGCCGAGCCCCCACTGGACCGGTGAGCAGGGCCCTGTTGCGCTTCAGAGCTGCCACTTGGAAGTGACAGAAATAAAGCTGGCTTTCATGGAGAAAAGTGTTCGCTGCCTTCTGGCTCTGTCTCAACGCTCGGGGGGTATCTGCTTACACACATGTGCAGGAGGGTGTGCCAGGGCTTCAAGCATTCCCCATACAGGGGCACATTGAAATGGAGCTCTCCTAAGAAAATGGAGTGCAAGTTCTCATCATTTGATGAGATGGGGAGATGAGGGGGAGATGAGCATGTTAGTCTTCCATACAGAATAGCTGAAAACCCTATATCCACATTAACCTTATGAGAGATTTGCCTCAAGTCACGTGCTTGTAGTATCTATGTACTTCTGAAGTACTGTAACAGAAGTAAATTCTATTTATGAAGTGATATATTAGGACTATCGTGCTAAAAGTTCAGCATTCTCTGAAGCAGAATAAAGGTACATGTAATGAAAATCAATTATTAATGAGAACTTATGGTAGTAATATACTTTTTAAGATTTATAGTGGCAGATGCTTTAGTTCAAGAGGCTTGGAAGTGTCTGCAAAATCAGTATTAATCATTTTAATAACAACTTGTTTATATATGGGGGGAGCTTTTTCCTAAGGTCTGCATAAAAAGAAATTGCTTTAGCAAGGCTAGCAAGTACATTAAAATACTAGTGTAAGCCATCTTGTAAAATGGAGTAATACTCTAATTTTACTACAACTAGGGAAATACACTTTAATAATTATGCAGAGCTACATGTGGCGTGATGGCTAACTGGAATATCAAGATATAGCTGAATAGATTCTGTTCTGAGACTATGTTGGCTGCTGTAAACACTAGTTTAAAATCTAGTTACCAGTGATTTTGTGTTTGTGTGAAATCACACTGCTTTAGAGGAAAGCAGTACTACCTTATGCAAAGGTGTTGATGCACTTGTTCTCGTTTGATAATGGCATAAGAACAAATTTCCATTTGAAGAAGAAAAACTCTTAAGCTTCAGTGTGCAACACACACAAAAAAAGATACTTTTAATTGTCACATTATTGCGAGACATTGCTTTAGTGTCACAGTTTCAATTTTAAAACTATATACACTTCAACATAATTGGAGCTTTAATAGAAGTGCCCTAATGCTTGTGAGTCTTTGAACTGCTGTGAAATTGCTTCAGTTCCATCTGTAAATCATGTAAAGAAATTACATATTTTGGAACACTGTAGCACTTTAGCTATTCTTGGAGCTCTTTAAACTTTCTATTATTTTCAGAAGTGATACTGTATAAATTTGGCCTTGGAGAGGTTTCCTTAAAAGATACAGCAAAAAGTGTCTATGACGTTTTGAACTTATACAGCAATTTTTTTTGACAAATGAACCTTTCTGCAGGTAGACTGCAGGAGCCCTGAGAACTTGTCATCACTAATTTCTGTTTCAGATCGAAGAACTTCTAAGATCCTTTTCTTTCAGACTTACTACAGATACTTGCTTTGTACACTTATATACTGCAAAACTGCATTTTTTGTACAGGGCGTGTCTGTTAGGTTCTCTGCTAGTGCTATTTAATTGTAGAGATCTGAACTTGTCCTCTAGATAGTTCCAGTTAACTCTTATAGTTTTAAAGAGTCAACATCATCTTTCATTGAGTGATTCTGCTTATACAGCTGTGGAGTGAGGGAGGAGAAAGTTTATTCAAATGAATCTTTCTCAGAAATTCTTTGAATGCACATCAGTTGCTAACTGTTATTAAACAAAAACTTCCTCGGGGTTAGTTGTGTATTGGAACCTCATTTAAAATCTATTTCTGGAGGTAGGAGAGGTGTTTTCATGTTCTAATGACAGTACATTGTCAAGTGGCTGCTTTCCTAGTAAAGTGTAATTTCTGTTGTGTGGCAAGCTGATGCCTTTGTTAAAATTGTAGTGCATTCAGAAAGAGCCAAACAAATACAAGAAATGCTTTGAAACCTCCCAAACCTAGATTGGGCATTGGGCATTTGTGGTTCTGCTGTTAGTAAGGCCAGCTTAATGTCTTCTGACCCTTTAATTTGCATAATGTATACATGCTTATTCTATCAGATTCTGCTCTTCTATAACCAGAAGACCTGTTCCTATGTAACCTTTTTATGACGACACACTAGTGAATACACATAAGAGCAGAAGAATACCTCATATCAAAAGACTTCGTGCAATAGATTTTATGTTCATTTTCTTATATATACACTCTTAAAAAATAATGAATGTCATCCTCTCTAAAAATATGTATTGGTAGGTGGGAAGGTGTATTTCTTCTTTCTGTGAATGCACAAGCTAACTTCATAAATATTCTCTCTATATATGTATCTGTAGGAGTATAGGTCTACACAGCTAATAAGAAATTCTTCTCAATGAAGCCAAGAAGAAAGGGAAGTGAGTTTTGCTTCAGCGTCATTGTTACTAAGAATGCATGATCCAAGTGCATAAATGCAGTGCCTCACTAGTAATTCAGAGATACTTTACATGGAAAAAATATAGTACCAATTTCCCAAAAATTACAGCAATCATTATTCTGAGATGTTTTGTTCTTTCAGTTTCTGTTATAAACTTTCACATATAAATGAACTTGACTAATCGTTAAAGAAAACTGTTTTCAAAGACACTTCATGTGTCACTATTCAAACTCCAAAGCCCTTAATAATGGCTTTCTCGTATTTTTGAGTCTTTACACTATGAAGGAAACACATGTTTTTAAAATACAGGTATTTTTACTCGAATAGGTGTATCTTTAAGTTCACTCAGAAATATTCTTACTTTAAAGACGGTCTTCTCAGGGGAATTTCAAGGCACTTCCCTAAACAAACATAGGAGAGTGTAAAAACTTGCTGTTGCAAGCTAGTCTGGATTTTGTCCATATGAATTTAATTCTAGCTTCTAGAGTTTTTCTTCACTAAGATGTATGCAAAACCAGGAGTGTAGGCAGGGAACCTATATTCTGGTTTAGAGAGAGGAAAACAACTTGTTTAGAAGGCTATTGTAGTAAAGCTGTGGGGGAAAAATAAGCAAATTCAGATAAGTATGCCTTGTATGCTGCTCTGAGCATTTAAAGTGTAGGGTTGTGACTTTTCAAGAACAAACAGTTGCCCTCTGTGGCATTGTTACTTACCTGAAATTTCAAGTTTAACATTGCATTAACACCAGGTTGAATTTTTTGCATGTTACCTAAATTAGCCAAGGGCTTTATCAGAACCTCCATGTACCAGGTGCTACTTCATGGCTGCTCTTGCTTGAAAGGCAAAAAGTAAACTGGACAAGAAGCATATTTTCCCTGCTAGCTAAAGGCTTAGGCATGTTGATTAAAATGACTGTTCTTTTTTTTTCTCTCCCACCATTGCAGTGCTTGCAATCTGTGTCATGCCTATTCTGCTGCTAATTGTCAGAATAGGGCAC
Organism: Tinamus guttatus; assembly: GCF_059628265.1. NCBI lineage: Eukaryota > Metazoa > Chordata > Aves > Tinamiformes > Tinamidae > Tinamus > Tinamus guttatus. Next base: position 8,455,814 of record NW_028288848.1, read on the forward strand.
ACTAGCTGATGAGATTGCAGGGGTTCTGCCTCAAAAGGAGAGGATGAGAGTGTTACCTCTCCCCTTCCCAGGGATGTATTCCAAGACTTGCACAGTGTATCTGCCTTCCCCAGGGTTGTTGATGAGGGGGAGTCCCCATGCACTCGTGGGGAGCAGGGAGATAAAACTGTATATGCATATATATGTATACACACACGCACACACCCACTGGCCGCAGAAGATAGAGCTGTCAAACTTCTCAAGACATGTATCAGACTGGCTTGAAAGCTGAAACCATGAATCCTGCCTGTAACCTCTTACCAAGGCTTTTTTGCTTGTTGATACACTTTTTTTTTTTTCTTTTGTAGCTGTGTATTTTTTACAGCTATTTGATTTTTTTAAGCTGTTTCTTATTTCTGTAATGCATTTGGTTATATGTGCTTCATTTAGTTCTGAAAAACCTTTTGAAGTGAAAGGGTGGGCAAGTCGAGCTGAAGTTTGTGTTCCATTGTTGATTCTAGATATGCATGCAAATGTTTGTTACTGTTTTATGATTGGAGTATGTTACGTACTATACATTCTGTATGGAATTCTATTAGTTCTAACATTTGTGTGTGTATATGTATCACTGTCTTGTGACTTATACTACTAATGTCTTGTAAAATATTAAGTTGTGTAGTGAAGTTAGAAAATAAGAGAATAAGTAACATTGTCAATGTAGCTCTGTTACATATTGGTGGTTCTGATTCTCTTGTTGAATGGATCCCTCTATTACCCTGTCAGATTGGTAACTATGTTCCTCATTCCTGGTGTTCAGCTTTCTTGGTGGAGGACAGTGGCATGTGCAGTGTATGATGCTGTGACCTGTTTGACCGAGCTCACTTAACTTACTGTTCCGGAGGAAACAAGGATTTCTCATGTCTGCAGCCCTATCTTCATAACTGTATTCCACAATTCCCTACCTATAGGAAGTGAAATCACAATCCATTCACTGTGGATTTTTTTTATTTGTTTGTTCTGAAATTTATTCAAGGATTTTTCTGTTGCTTGCTGGTTGTATATTGCAAAGTTTGAGTATTTAATGTTTTAATTTTTCAGTAGGTGTTCAGTTTTTTTTTGATTCGCAAAGCTGACAAAGTTGGGATTTGACCAAATGATGAAACACCGCTCTGAACAAAGGATTGTCAGGTCAACAGAAATCCTAAGGCATCTGCATTAGAAGTTGGGCTCAATTTTACAATGATGTCATCTCCAAAACCCCTGCCTCATCTAAATTGTTGTTTAATGAAGTTTCCTGATTTTTTTTAAAGCTATTTCCATACTAAGAAAGTGCCTGGGCTGTTTCTGTGTCCTGGAATCTGACTTATACCATTAACTCTTAAGGAGTGTTTCCTTGCCTTTTGACAAGTCCCACCTACCAGTTTGGAGATAGTTCTGGTTAGAGCATTTCAGGACTACTCCACTAGGGTATTTTATATCTGGCTTTTTACTGATGGCTTGGAGTATGTTCGACCTTGCACGTGAGCTATTCTGTACTGGTTGGTCTTCATTATATGGAGCTGCTCCCTGGCATTTTGAACTTACCGGTACAGATACAGCTGGAGTCCAGCCTGATCACTTCATGGGCAAGACTGATTAGTTTTACTGTCCTTTTCATGCTTTGTAAGTTTATTGTGTGCATTTTCCTTCAGAACATTTTTGGAGATAGCATTGGTAATCTCTGTATCTTGGCCTCATCATTAGATTTCCTGCTGTGATTTTTTTTTTGTGTGTGTGTGTGTTCCTTTAGTTGAAGGGCGCTCAAATCCATGCCCTTCAAATTCTAGCATAATGCCATAAGCATAATTTTAAGATGAGGGTAGATGTCTGTCCTAATGGAGGATCCAGTTTGGGATGGCTTTTTCTTGTTCCCCTTTGATGCCCTAATCAGAGTTATTGTTTATTCCTGAATGTCCCTCAGGCAGTTCTGTGCTGGAGGGAAGAATTCAGACCTTGGTCAGTTTTACCAAAGTTAGTGTGCTTTACTTAAATGCACTGGTTTTGATGACTTGAAGTATTCATTTGGGGAAGATTTCCTTGCCTAATCTAAGTGCCATCTGCACACTTAGGTCATACAGTGTGTCCCCTCCACTTCAGGAGGACAAGGATCTCCTGTATGTCCTGTGTCATGTCTGCCAAGCCGTGTGGTTGACTCATTCTGAAGTGTCTCAAAAGCTACTAGACGCCTGTTTTTAAGCACTGGAATTGGTGCCTCTGAGAAAAATCTCTGATGAACTCTGCTGGTATAAAAGCTCCTGTGGGTTTTCGTAAAAGAAAAACTAGTTCATTTGGATGCAGTGCTTGTGAACTAGTCCTAAGAGTTTAGAGTTTTGAATTGCTGCTCCAGGTTCTTTTCTACAGATTATACTTCAGCAAGATGCACTGATTAGAAACACCAGGGTTTTCAAATGATAAAAGGTGTTTTGCAATGAGCTCATACAGTATGAGTTCATACAGAGGTAGGTAAGATTGCTTTCATGTCAGTGAGATGTAGATGACTCTGCATTGGATGGTGGCAGTATTGCCTAAACTATTGCTTATGAGTTAATTTAAAGATTTTATATTTTTAATTTGAGATTTAACCAATTACAGCAGAGTTAGTGCTTGAGAATTATCTTGGAGATCTGTTCCATTTAGCATTCATTAGTGTTTGAATTATTTCGTAGAAATGCATACACCTCTCTGGTTTTGCTTTAGATTTTTTTTCTTCCCCTAGGTAATCTGTATGTTTCTCAGGACTGCCTATTTTTTGAGTGTGTTTAGAGCAGTTTTTGAGCCTGTGTTGAACCCTTTCTTAAGGTAACATAAATTTTCCTCTCTTTCGATGAACACTTCACTGTTTACCCGCCATAATGATGCTGACTTCTGTCTTATATTTGTGTGAGCCACACTGTGCTATACTTACAGCACTATAAGTACATGTTAAATGCATGGGGAGCATATTTTTAGGTAAAAGAGCATCAAAAGTTGTAGGCTATAGGAGCAGATAACTAGTTTTGTAACTAACATTGGAGTTAAGTGTTTTAAGGGTGGGTCATTATAGTGGTTTCCTCCTGTTTTGACACATGAGCTGTAGCAGAGGAAGTGGTTTAAACTGCACATTCTGCTTCAATTTGGAGATGGTAACTATCACAGATTTTGTGATACTTAAAGGAATGGGGCACACAACTTGGCAAGCCTTCTGAGAATATGAAACGGGGATGTTTAATGGAAAGATAAAGACTGAAAAGGGTGAGTTTAAGAATGAGGAGTGTGTCAAAGCAAGCTCTGGTAACTCTACAAGCTAGTGTATTTTGTATTGAGTAATACGGAGTGTTTTAAACTGGGTTGCTGTTAAAAATTTATTGAGGAAAAATATTGGTAAGTAGTCAACATGTTTGGAAGTAACTGGTATATTCTTCCTAACTAGTCCACTATTAGAGATTTCTAATACTTGGGTTTATAAAGCCTTTTTCTTCCCTTCCTAACTTCCTAAACCCACAAAATCACTAGGTAAGGTGTGTTTGGCTTGTGGTGTTCTTTTTTATTATTATTTTTTTTCTTTAATGCAAGTTTGAAAGTAAATTATAGTGACTGGACAGTTTTTGTCTAGAGAAATTGAAATACAAAGCAGGAAAATGTCAGAAATCAAAAAAAAAATCTATAATGAGTTGAAGTTAGAAAATGCATATTTAATAAATATTTAGCCTAATATCTCCAGTTTTGAGAAGGTTTGGGTTTTACAAATATCTGTATTTCTGCAGCATTTTTCCTGGGCTCTGTAGCACAGCTATTCTTCTGAGGTCCTGTTGCAAAGACTCTCAGGAATAAGTGCAGCTTAAATGCGTCTAAGAAAACACAAAATGCAAAGATGTAAGAGAAAGGGCATTAATTTTTGGAAATTAGTTAAATACAACTTCTAAAAGCAAGTAATGGCAGTAGATTAACCTGAAAAAATTTCTTCCCTTTCACGTATTTGTTCAATCTAAAGTATGTCTCTATCAGGAGGAGGAACTATCAGATTATCTGTATCTTCAATTCATTCAGCTGAGCTGGGTGGGCTTCATTGCTGCATAAATTCCAGCTTCATTTGCTACTATAAAATGCCACTAAAATTGTTGATTTTAAGGCTAGAAAATACAATGCTAATTGTGCTACCTGGACAGGTTTGAGAATGGTATTCACTGGTTTTCCATAATGCCCAGGAACTAGTGCATAAGGTAGGAACTCTGTAAAAAGTAATGAAAGATGTCTCTTTTATCATTGATTTAATAATATGGATAGCCTAACTTAGAAAAAACAATTCTTTGGTTGCTTGCTTTCTTGTGCAACAATTCTAAAGCAAAAAGTTACCTATTTTGAAAATAGGTTATCTGGGTGTTTTTTTAGCTAATCCAGTGTTACAGTGCATGGCTAAATTCCTATATATTTCATAGGAAGGCCAGTGTATCAAATTTATTTCAAAACTATAAATAAAACAGCTGTGTTGGTCTGGTATACTCCAGGGAGCTGGGGGAAAATAGGTGAAAAGTAAAAATTTGTGTCATCCTGTAAAAGCACAGTCTTGTGCTACAGATCACAGGGTGTCTTCAAAAGAAATAACAAGCCAAAACATGAGGAGGAGTTGACAGCTCTGTTTTTCGTGTTGGACAGAACGATTAAAGACTGCTTACAGTCGAACAGTCTTTCAAGAATGGAAGTCTCTTACCTCAGGACAGAATTGGGGCCCATTGTATTTATTTTCCTGTACTTCACAGATTTTTTTTAACACCTTTTCCTGTGTTACTTTCTTTGTTTCAATTTGCTTTTAGAACAGGCAGAAAACCAAATATTTTTCAGTTGATTTATTGACAGTTTTCAGGAAAATGCTTCTTTCATTTGCATTAAGTAAACTGGAAAATTTGGGACATATTCAGGGCAGAAAAATTGGGGCAGAAACAGGCAACTGAGCTATAAACAGCTTTTTAAAATCATATTTAGGCTTGATCGTCTCTTTATTCTACTGGACACCGGTACGACGCCAGTAACAAGAAAAGCAGCTGCACAGCAACTTGGAGAAGTAGTGAAACTGCATCCTCATGAACTCAACAATCTCTTATCTAAAGTAAGCATCTTTTTTTCTTTCTTTTTTAACATACTATCAGGTTGTTAACAGTGAAAGTAAAACTTCTTTTATGGGGTGTGTTCAGCAGGAAGAAGAGGCAAAAAGTGTGTAGTATTTTACAGTATTCTCTGAAAAGGGATGACTGAGGAAAACTAGGAGGCTGCTTGTGTTAAACCTGCTGCCTCTTAAAAGTTCTGCTCCTGCCTTTAAAGATTGTGACATGTATGACATAAGACTAAAATTATAGGAGGCAGCATATCTTTGAAAGGACTGGAAAATGGAAACAGATTTCCGTTAGAGACTTGCATCTGGCCAAGTCCAGTAAAAACACCAGAAATAGTTCATGTCTGACAGCTGGAAACAACTGAGTGACCTCAATTCTGTACTTATTGAACAGGTGTCCTCACCACAATTGGTGCTATCAGCAGAGTGGCTGAGAAGTCATGAATAGCAAACCACTCTCAGTGAAAGGAACAGTTTTTCCAGATTCAAGGCATAGTGCAAAATTAGTTTAGAGAAGCATTTGTTGCTAAAGGTGTGACCCGTGTTGTCCCTCTTGGGTAAAATTACTTCAAAGTTTTCAGGTCTATTAATCTTCTGCTTTCTGAAAGGAAGTGTTCAAAAAACAGTTTCAAGCTTAGTTGAATGCTTGGAGGAAATAGCCTATATCTTAAAAAGGAAGGTTTTTGTCAAATTTGTCTGTTGGGCCCTAAGTCATCTTAAAAGTTCTTACTATCCTGCTATTGCAAGGATATGGCAAAGAAATGGGAATGAAAAGCCCCTGTTCCCTTCATATTCTTGTCTCTTTTTTTTCCCCCGTTTTGTTATTGGCTTGATACATAATATTAAGTGTATTTTATATAGTGTTTAACAGTTTGTAGATGTTTTACAAGTACATTTTTCTTTTTTAAAGACCTAATTCATTGTCCAATCTCTCTTTAAAGGTGCTAGTATATTTAAGAAGTACCAATTGGGATACTCGTATCGCAGCTGGCCAAGCTGTTGAAGCAATAGTGAAGAATGTACCTGAGTGGAATCCAACTCCAAGATCAAAACAAGGTGCTTAAATTATGTAAAGTTGTCTGTCTCAGACTTCTCCGGGAAACTGTGCCTTTTTGTTTTTATGAGCACTAGAAGTGTTGATTGTAGCAAACCTCTTTGGCTTTAGATATTCATGTTCAGTTAATGTGCTTGACCTTTGCTTCTCTTAAGATTCTCATGGATATGCTCTGTACCCTCAGAAATTTTTATTTTTTCACTTGAATAATTAGTGAAGCAACCAAACTTTGAACCAATTATTTATGATAAATTTTAGACACTTTTCTCCTGTATTCTACTCCCCAGTTCCTAGCATCTGTCTAATGGTCACTTGCTGCAATCTGTTCTGACTGTATTCACTCTGCATCTGAAATTTCTGCATTAGGGTTGTTGGAGGAATATAGCCCTACTGCTGCTTTTGCCACCTTACTTATGAACCTATTATCCATGATTTTTGTTTAATTCTCTTGAACCTAATAATACTGTCTGCATTCACAGCCTTCTGTGGCACAGGATCCAGGAAATCATGAATCTGTCTCTTGTTCTTAGCTAAGAAATTCCCTTGTCTATTAAGCTGATCTCATACTTGTTTCATTCACTGGCTCCTGCTTCTACTACTATAAAACTTGATAATTCCTGCCTTTACCTTCATGATTTTTGTAAACTTTCATTGTAATTTTCCCCTCCAACTTTGTGCTGTCCAAGCTGAAGAATTGTAGCCTCCTCAGTCTCTCCTCACAAGACAGTTATTCCATCTTCTGGTTTACTCTATTTGCCCTTCTCTGTGCTTTATCCCACTCTTACCTTCATTTAGATGCATACTACAGAACTGCACATAGTGCACCAGCATCCAAAGTACTGGTATTTATATATTGAAGCAAAATGAAATACTTTGTCTTGGTTTTAGTGTCCTTCCTGATGAAGCTCAAGATTTATTCAACTGTTTTGTCTGTCACTGCACAATAGGCTGGTGAATACAGAAAATAGTCAAAAGCTTCAAGATCTTTATAGTGTGTTAACTGTCAGTTGTGAATTCAGCATTGTGCAGGCATGGATTAGGCTCACTGCAGCTTAACTGTAGTATTAACTGCTCTATCTGCAGCTGTATTTGGGAAGTTCTGTTAAACTAGTCCTCAGTAGCCTCTGGTAGCTGACTTCTTCCCAAGCTTCAAGCTGGCCATATGTATGTACAGAGCAGATGTGTCAGTTTAATTTTTTTTAAATATTTTTCCTCAATTAAATGCATTGTTTTTTGGACTTTTTTGGAGTCTTTGAATTCTGTGTATCAGAATACTGTATGTCTGGTCATTCCTTTGGAAGAGGATTTTCTTCCTCCTAATATACCTTCTCTTCTGTCTACTCTATGACCGAAAACAAGTTTCATCACTCTTTCATTAATATTATTTTCATTGTCTGTCTAGAACCAGGCTCCGAAAGTCCCGTGGAAGATTCACTCTCAACTGATCGGTTACGTTTTGACAGATTTGATATATGTCGCTTGCTGAAACACGGTGCATCTCTTCTTGGGTCTGCTGGTGCAGAGTTTGAGGTCCAAGATGATAAATCAGGTATATTTTTGTATTTGACTTGCAGATGAGAAAAGCTAGTGTTTTGAAAAAGTTTATGCTGGCTCTGTTATGTGTCTTGGACATCCAGGACTTTGAGGTATGCTAGGAAATATCAGGAAGGAAACACGCTCTAACTCGCTTATGTTTTCTTTCTTGAGTTTGAAGAGTTGAATTATGACTTCCGTAGCTTTCTCTGCAAATCTTAATAGTAAGATAGAGATTAGCTTTATTTCGCTATTAAAATTAGCGTGCGTATGCAGAACCTAAAGAAGGGAAACAAGCCATGTCAAAGGTTGCTGTAGAATTTATGTAGCCTTATTTTTAGGTGTTTAGGAAAAATCACTTGATTAAAATTATGTTTCTAAATATAATTAACTAGGATGCAGCTTTTCAAAAGGTACTCAGGTTTCTAATACAGAGTGGCACCAAAAAAATAACGGTGGTAAAGCTTTTAAGGTTGGGCTGTTGCCTATTTAAAACATTCGGTGTTATGATTCTTTATAGTTGTTAATAACTCTTTATAGGACGTGCATTCAATTGCTGTACAGTATGCAATGGTTGCTGTTTTGTTTTCATCCAAACAGTGGCTACTGGCCTTGTTTACAGCATAATCCAGGCTTTTCTCTCATGCTTAGAGTTGTGGCATTTGAGTGCTTCTACAGATGCTTAGTGTTTCCAGTGTCCTAGCAGGAAAGAGATAGAATAATCTTTTTTTCTCAGAGTATAGAAGGTCACTGATGCTTGATAAATTATGGTTTCTATTATGAGATCTTGTGCTTCTGTATCAGCGTACTTGCAGTGTTGGTCTTTGGATCATAAGAAATGTAAACTATGCATTCTGTATGTGTATGCACTATCTCTTGTTTAAGTGGCTTATCTGGTATCTTTCTGGAGCGCTTCAATGGAATTCTTGAGTTATAGCCATAAAATGGCATTGAACTATTTTATTTTACAAGATTCTTGTTCTTTCCTTACCCTCCTGCTCTGCTCTGCTCCCAGTGCACTTTGTTGTTCCTGCACCAAATGAAATGGTGCTGTAGATAAGAAGCCACTCTGACTTCATAGCTTTGATTCATTTGTTCCCTGGGTGTGATTCATGCTGTGCAGTGTACACACAAGATTGCCAGCATGGGAAAGAGCAGCTGCCATTCTGCTGGTGTCCTGCCCATTAAGCTGCACTAATATTCTATTGCTTGCCACCTTTTAGGCTAGGTTAATTCTACAAATCTCATATTTTTTAATGAAATCCCAGCTTTTCAGACATCAGTTACATGGAATATGACACTTTAGTTGTTCATAGATCACTTGCATCAATGGTACTATAAATCATGTGAACAAAAATTAGCTACAGCTTTAGTTCTTGAATGTGGTTTTTTGTTGTTTTTTTGTTTGTTTTTAACTGGAGGGGCTAAATGTACGTAGGCTGTTCTCTCTTTCTGCATGTTCTGTCTGTTTCCCTTTAAGTTCCCAGCATGAATGAATATATAAAGCAAGTCACAGAATGAATTCATAGATTTAGTTTTTGGCACTTTTTTATAAAACAAACTTGTACAAGGAAAGTAAAATATTCTAGGGAATTGAATCTGTTGGCATTTCTTTATTTGCCACTTAAATACTGAACAAAAAACAAGCGGGTTATTGGTTATTGACATAGCTCAAACATGGTGTATACCCCAAATTTCTGTAATATTGGTATATTGGTAACCTATTTATGAATTTTTATTAAGACTTTCAGTGGATAATAGAATAGGAATTGATTCTCTTAACTGCTTTTTAGAAGCCCTTTAGAAGTCAAGTTTCAAAGGCATTACTGGCTTAAAAAAAAATCGATTTCAATACCTCAATACTGCACGTGAGAACAGTGTGAAATCAGACAGACCTAGAAGCTACAAGTTCTGGTTTATATGTTGCAAACTCACTTGGCAAGTTTATCCTGCTAGGGCACTAAAATCCTCTTCTTACATGCACCTGAAACTGAGGTGTTAAGTACTTCAGGTGTTCATTTAAGCCTTGCGTGAGTCTTCAGGCAGCTGCTATGATCTTAAATGAGCCTTGCCTGACACAGGAAGTTGGAGGATTAGATTTTGAACAGGCTCTAGTACCTGAGGAAAATGTGTGTATGCCTCAGTCTTTGTTTCTTTTGGGTATTTCTAGACTGGGCAAAAGGGGAGGAGGCAGTTAGGTCCTATGCATCTGGCAAGAAATAAACTTTCTAAAGAAAAAGTTGGGGGGGGGATTATTTGTATATTTTATTACATATAGTTATGGTATTCTGTGTTTATACATGTAGGTGTTAAATGTGAGAGAAAACTCTTTACTGTGAGGGTAAAAGCACTGGAACAATTTGCTCAGAGGCTTTGTAGAATTTCCTTCCTTGGAGATGCTCAAAAGCCATCTGGACACAATCCTTGGGAACGTTTCAGTTATGCATTATCCAAATACAGGTTAATTCTGTGCAGCTTTTGGCTTTATGTTGTTAAGGATTTGCTCATTGAAATATGTGTCAGACTTTAACCATATATATTTTCAACTTGTAAGGTGAAATTGATCCTAAAGAAAGGATAGCACGACAGAGGAAACTGTTACAAAAGAAACTTGGCCTTGATATGGGTGCTGCAATTGGAATGAATACTGAAGACCTCTTCAATGATGAAGACTTGGATTATTCTCCTTCTTCAGTTTCACTTGTTAACAAACAACCTGTAGGTAAAACGTTGGACTGTTTGTCCACAACAGAATAATAGCGCCTTATTTGTACTTCTGTATTTGCAATTCCTTATAATATAAATATAATGCTCAATTTTACAGCAAGCGAAAACATATTGTATTTACTCTTAAACGCCATAGTTGTTCATGGGTCACATCTGATCTTAAACTGCTGGTCTGAATTTCAAATCATGGAGGGTTGGTTGGAGAAGTTGAGTGCCGTAGGTTTGGGGCTTCTTTCAGAACCTTCATTGTAGGAAGAATTGACAAGGAGAGATTTCTTTTCCAGACTCTTCAGGCTGCAGAGTTAATTGACTCGGAGTTTCGAGCTGGTATGAGCAGTAGACAAAAGAACAAAGCCAAAAGAATGGCTAAGCTGTTTGCAAAGCAAAGATCCAGAGATGCAGTGGAAGCCAATGAGAAGAGGTAAAGCGGTTTGCTATTATACTCTTTCTGTTAAGCAAGGATTATAATTTGGCTTGTCTGGAAGAACTTCCTACAGACAGTCTTAGTCTTTTTACATGTTAGTTGCACTGATGGCAAAACACTTGTGCCATACTTATTTCTAGCAGAGACTTTATTAAGGACTTACTTTGTAGGAGTCTTGAAATAGTGGGAGGCTCTTAGAAGTTTTTTGTCCTTGTTGTATTTGGCTTGAAAATACCACATGAAAAAGGGGGATTTATGAAGGTGATTAAAAATTTCAGGTATGCCTTTCCTGTGTATGTTTCCTTCTCCACTGTATTTTGTAATGACCTGTTACTGTGCCTACTATACTTTTTAAATGAGCAATGAACTAAATTTTAAGAGTGACTTTTCTTTCTCCTTGTGCGCTTTAGTTCCCTTTGAAAAAACACTGGGAAAGTGCAAATTTGGAATGGCCTCACTGAGTTTTGTTACTTATAACATCTACCAAAACTATATTTCAGAGTTATTAACTTGTTTTATATTTCTGACACATTACTGTTCCTGAAACTTCATTCGTAGAAGTAATTATTTCCCTTAAAACATACTTTCAGTTCACAAACTTGTATTTGTTCGTTTTTAGTAATGATAGCACTGATGGGGAACCAGAAGAAAAGAGAAGGAAAGTTGCAAGTGTTGTCATTAACCAACCTGCCACAGACTCAAAAACATTGGTAGAAAATGCTCCGGAAGAGGTATAATGCCCTGCCTGATATTAAGGGTATTGATGATAATATCTGCTAATGTTGAGGGTATATAAAATAGGATTGCTTTACAGTTCCAGTTATTCTAGACCTGAATGAGTTAATCCTTACTTGTTTTAATATTGTGAGAAGTGAAGGTGTAAATAATGTCCACGCCACTTCAGTGTTGTATGTAGTGAAGCAAATGTGCTTCAAGTGGAAAAAGCACTGAGAGAAAATGCATGTAACACATTTGTATCAGTTTCACCCAAATAAACCTGAGCAGGCAGATTACATGTGTCAGACTAGTATTAATCTTAAATGTATGTATCTTTGGATAGTAAACCGTAAAACCGTGCTAAGCAGGTAAAGAAAATAAGATCGCACAGTCATAAACAATATATGTGAACATTCACATCAAATTTGATTTAATCTTTGCCCTACTATACTTAGTCTTGATTTAGAATTAAATTTTACCTTTAACTGATGATCTAAACACTGGTGAAAAACTTGCACTTGCTTCCCTAGTATTTCTTACATTATTTCAGATTTTCAATTTATAGCAGAATAGAGCTGGTCCATATAAGTTACTTTTTATAGATAAGAATTTTTGAAATATCTTCCAGATAAAGACTTTTTCAAACATAGCTTAGTAGCTAAATTTTTGTTTATGAAACAATGATTTGGAAATGAACTTATTATGAAAGATTAATGTTATGGGAAGGCTGTGCTAGCGGGGTGTTGCTAGCCTTTTAAATACCTTGCCTTGTCTTTATGATGGTGTGAAGTTCCTGAACTTGGTGTCTTTAATTTCCTTTCTGTAGCTCTGTCAGTTTCCTCATAGGAAATCTCAGGAATGTTGGATATGCTCCTTTTGGTTTTCAGGCACATGGAATGTATTTTAATAAGGATGGTGTTTATTGCTAGATCAGAGTGACCCAGCTTGTTTCTGTTGTATGATTTTGAAGTAGGGTTTACTGATGCTGCCTTTTTAAAAAACAAAGCTGATAAAGAATCACAGGGAAGGACATGAAGTTTTGCTTACTTTAAATATGATTCCTAAAGGGAGGTGGACTTCTACATCATCAAAATTAGGATAGGGAAAAGGCTACGCAACCAACAGACAAACTTTATAAACCATGATCAAGCTCCAGTGCTAATCAGCAAACTTTTTGAAGTATGGAACAAGTTACTTTATTTTAATTTGTTACTGGGTAGAACTGCATAATCAAGCTTTTGGAAGTCTTTGTTATGTTTGCTTATTTAATTGACGTGCAATTAAGTAGTCTTTCCCTGATCCATTAATCTCATACTCGTGTTTTGAATGTAAATCCAGGCAAATGAGTGGCCTCTAGAAAGCTTTTGTGAAGAGGTGTGCAATGATCTCTTTAACCCATCCTGGGAGGTAAGACTTACGTGCGTTTTTTAATGGTATAATTAAAGCTTTTTTTCCCCTATCTAGAGTAGTAGATGTAAACAGAAATATGAAATCTATAGTATTTAAGAACACTTTCATAGATATCAGGAATTATATCAATCACAAATACAGCTTTACATAGGTAAGACAAATCTGATTTCAGAGTTTTTTTTTAAAAAATTATTTAAAGGGGAAATGGAAATGCGTAGTGTATATGGAAGTAGAGAGCAGGAAAGATCTTGGTAGCAGTCAATATAAATGAGCATTTTGAAGTATTGAAATTTGAGGAAGATAAAAGAATATGAATCTACAGCTGATAGGATTAAGCATTTAGTGGGTTGAATTTATCAAGAGCTAGAAGAGCAGCATATGAGTGTACTGAAAACAGTGACGTGTTTGTCTAATGTTAAGTTAAAAAAGATGAAAAATAACTAACAGAAGATAAGTTTTCCTCTTTCATAAAAAGAGGAAGAAATTATTTGTAGCCTAAAAACATTAAATATCGCTGCAGAAGCTATACATCTGATTGCTTTTGATAACTTTATTTTCAAGATTTGAAAACTGTTCTGCTCACCCTTTTATTCAATCTTCCAATTCTACCCACTTTGATATCTGTCCTAGAGGGGAAAAAAAGATTAAGTAGCTAACAATAGACTTCCCTTGAGCAGCAGCAGATGGAAGTAACTGTTGCCAACAAATATTAAAGTGGATGCTTTCAAAAATTAAATGTTAACACCTAGTATATCACTCTTTGCCATATTTATATCACAGGTTCAGTGATATCAAGTTGGCTCTGCTTATGCTGACCTCAAACTTGGAAGCACAGGGATAGATCATATGCAGCAAGCACAGTTATTCTGGGCCCATAAAAAAGGGTACATTACATTCATGAGGTACATGGTTGCACCTGAACTATTACTAGCCTTATCTTATTTGAAAGCAGGCTGATGGCAAGGGGGCTTTTGCTTCAAATGCCTTCTTGTGGGATGCAGGCTTTCTCAAAGCCTTGCTGATATACTTGATATGGGCCTATATACGTCTTAACTGAGGAAGCAGATGAATATAGAATCATTATTATGGTATGTTCTGGGTGAAAAACTGGTTAAACTACCTTAAAATACATGCTTATGGAATTGCCTTGTGGTGGCCTCTTGCCATGTCTTGAGGCAGCCTGGTTGACTAGTTGAGGCTACTTGGCTAGCTTATAGACAGCTAAATTCAAGTGAGATGAATCCTGCTATTGGCATTTCCTTTATATAGTTGTCTTTCCTGCTACTATTTTGCATTTTCAGAGGCTCAAAAGTTTACAAGCCAGAAAAGGAACATTTTGTCAGTGAAAACTAGCTCATAAGCAATCTCTGATGTATAAACAAATGTGTGTTATGAGTGATTAAGATTTTAAGACTGGGTTCTATGGGTTTTATTGGCTTGTTTAAGCTTGTACTAACAGCCACTCAGTTGTGCATATGGAGAAGTGTATGCTTTTGTACAGTTGTACTTCATCTGAGATGCCCTGGTTCTTGGAGAACCTACCAGCCTCTCCTTTCTGACTGTTTGGGGGGCATTATTGTGAAGTACTAAAAATAAAAAATTGTTCTGTACTTGTATATGAAGTACGCTTTATAGCAAATGCAGTGCAAGCTTTGCTTGAACCCATGTAAAGGCTTCTTAAGGAGAAACAGTTGAAAAATTATCTTTTGCAACCCTTAATGTAGCTATTGTGCAAGCTTTTCTTGTTTAGCCAGTTACCTCTAGTGTGATAGCAAAAATACCAGAAATAAGTATACCTTTTGCACATCTTCTGATGTTCTTTAAAGTCCACAAATACATTAATTCTCCTTAGTGCATTCATCTGCTTATGTTTAGGAACATATAGAGATTAGTGATTTTTTTTTTTCCTCTTATAATTTGTTCACTTCTGATCATCAGTTTGCTTTTTTAAATACCTACCCAAAGGAAGGCAGGTTTGCATATACATGAGCTATGCAGAATATTAATTCTCAGGAACTTGTTCTGCAAATGCCCCAAAATACTGATTAGGAAATACAAAGTCTTGTGGTAAGAGGATGGTTTTCCTTTAGCTTAAACCTACTAGAAATAGTTTGTTTCGGAGCAGCCCCTTGTGCCCCTCCCTTCTGCCAAAGTCACAAATTGCCAAGGTCTAAAGCTGGCTGCCAGAGTCTCATGTAGTTCTGACATTGGTGCAAGCTGACTGTCGTGGCCAGTAATAGAGCTAGAGGAAGCAGAATCATCTTTGCCTCCTGACCCAGAAAATTAATTCTGCTTTCATTTGTGATGCTGAAGCACACTTTGGATTTAGAGACTATTCTGGTTTTGAACTCTGCTTTTGGTACTTGTATTTTAGCTTTCCTTCGAATACAGGACACTCTGCATGGATTTGGTGCTCACGCTTTAGAGATTTGGTTCAGAGCTGGGCATCATTTTTAGCATCATATGATGTGTTCCTAGTGGGCTCTCTGTAGGAAATTGCTCTTGCACAGAAATAAATATTTCTGTTGGAGCTGTGTGTTCATCTCCTGTGGTTTTGCTTTTTTGTTGGCTTAATTACAGGATTTATGTTTTTACGCACATTTTCCTCTCTGAGAAGTATAGCCTGGGTTAGCAGACTTGCTTTTTAAGGTTTAGATTAGTCCCATGTTTAAATCTGTTTGGTTTTACCTGTTTGAAAACTGATCACTGTAAGGTAGCTCTTGCTGCAGCTGTACTTAGGAAACGAGTGCTTTGCAGAGTGGTATGCCATGACAATTCGTGCTGGAATATTTGTGCCAGAGGAGGTGGAGGGAAAGGCTTTTAGTATTTACATTATAAAGCAGACACCTAGAAGTTTTGCCCTGATTTTTATATGAAAAACTCATATTAGGAGAGGTATAAATATTCTGGTGCCTTTTAACTGGTGAATGATTGATGGCATAAGAAGAGTTCACCAGAAAAATATCAGTGTGCAATATCTTCTAGGTTGACTCGTCTCTGAGAAATGGTGTTTTAAAATGTAGTGAGCTACTTTACTGTGCATATGATAGTGATAACTTCTACACTGGAAAATGGAAGCAATCATTAATATCTTTTGTCCTTAAACATTCCTTTCTGTATACATATTATCAAAAAAATCGTTTCCCCAAGTATAGCTTTTGATCTAATAAAATACTACCTTCCCTGCAAATTTATGAAGTACCACTAACTTGAAACTGTGTGCATTAAGAAAAAAGAATCATTGATATTTTGAATTGCTTGTAGTGCTTTTAGTCTGCCTAGTGTATTTTTTAATCTTCTGTTTCTAAATATTTAATTATTTTTAATCCTTTTCACTTTTCTAGGTTCGACATGGTGCAGGTACTGGGCTAAGAGAGATACTTAAAGCTCATGGTAAAAGTGGTGGTAAAATAGGAGACAGCTCTTTAGAAGAGGTAAACTACTAGTTCTGTGGACTTAATAAGGTTCTTAAGTGTTCTGTTTTGAACCTAACTTAAAATACTGAAGCTTTGGAGAGGATGGGTGATTTAAAGGAAGTCATATGCAATGAGATTGGTCTGGTCAAAGTATGTGGACTGCATAACTACATGAAATGCTAAATTCTTCTTGAAAGTGCCTATAAAAACAAACTACATGTAAGGAGTTATTAATAATGTAAATTGTATGTGTACTTTTATTAAACATTAACTTCTCTACTAGAAAATACTAGTTTCAGGTCATGCTAAGGGTAGGTATGCTGAAACACATTTTACAGTGTAAGTTGGTTGTGTAACTCTGGATTCCGCCAAAATGTTTGGGCTGTCTAATTCTATCACCTAAATACTAAGCTTATTCCACGAGTTTACTGTTGTCTTACAAGAAGTATTTAACTCCTGAAAAAGTGTTTTTCCTTTTAAATACTTGGAGACCGCTACTTAATTTCTCAACAGTAAAAATTCATATGGAATCGGATTTCAAGTCATACTGACTTCACTGCTGTAAAAGCAGCTGGAAAGGACAGACAGGCTCTTGCTTCCAGTGCTGGATGTGGTTATTGCAGCCTCAGAGTTGCATTCTGGGAGCTTGTGATATAGACAGTAGAGAAGGATGAGGAGATTTTTAGCCAGAGGTATGTATTTCAGCAAACTTTCTGTACTGGACAGGCACAAGTTTTCTCTCCTAGCTTCTGTGTGGAGCTGTATTCCTTGGAGATTGCAGACTGGTTAAATAACACATGTTGCAAGTATAAGGTACTCTAAGCAATTCCTTTACTGCTCATGGAAAGAGAGTATTTGCTTCAGGTTAGCTTCAAAGCTGGCCTGCCTTCTACATGCAGGTTGTAGCGCTTTGACTTGTATAAAACCCCTAACTTGATGAAAGTTTTGTTTATTAAAATCATGGTCTTTCAAAGGGAATGATTATCAAGGAAACCAGCCGAGATGAGGGAGTGATGTCCGAGTAGTTCAGTCTAGTTCAGCTAGTCTAGCAGTTCAGCCTCTGGCACGTGGCTCTAACTTAAAGAGGCCAAAGCTCCAAGACAGACTTGGTCTAAATTGCTTAGTTAAATCTGGAGGAGGCAGAGGTTCAAAAGGAGTTCCTATTACTGGAGCTCCCACTGTTGTGAGAAAAACTACTTCATAGTTTATCTGTAAATATTTTTCAAACAAGTATTAATTGATATATCTAGGCTGTGTTGGCATTTCCCTAGGCAGATCATCTGGATGCCTTTGCCCTTGTGTGCTATGTAGGGGTAAAAGTACTGTACCTGTTTTCTCTATAGGGTTCTCTACAGTCTAGTGATATATACTGCATTTCAAAAATATTCAAAAAAACAAGTAGGGTTTTTGTTTGGGGTTTTTTTGTGTGGTTTTTTTCTTTTTTGCTTTTTGTTTTTTGTTTTTTGTTTTTTTTTTAAGTGATAAACCAGGTCAGAATTGAATTAAGGTTGGCTCTTCTGTGTCGGCCATCTGTGCAAAAGAGGATGATATTCAGTCAATCTAAATATGCATTGTGATTTCTTTAATTTGAGTTTAGCTAAAGCAAGTGCTTTATGAATAAATACAGTCAGGTTGTTCAACTTCTCTCTTTACAGATGATTCAGCAGCATCAGGAGTGGCTAGAAGACTTGGTTATTAGACTTCTCTGTGTGTTTGCATTAGACAGATTTGGAGACTTTGTGTCAGATGAAGTAAGTGACTATGGATAGATGAGCAGGCTTCTGTGGGAAATAACTTTGCAACAGATGCACTAAGCTGTGTATAGTACTAGTGCATTACTGTATGTGCCTGCTGTAACTGGCAGATGCTTATTACAAAGTAGCTGATAAAACAGCTTTCCATGCTGCATAGCAGTTCTGTTCATCTGCCTCTGCTCATCTGGGTTTACTTCTAAGTGACGTTTCATACAGAAATACCAGTTTCGTTATTTATTTTGTCCTAGGTCGTAGCACCAGTACGTGAGACCTGTGCACAGACTTTGGGAGTTGTGTTGAAACATATGAATGAGACTGGAGTTCATAAAACTGTGGATGTTCTCCTGAAGCTGCTTACACAGGAACAGTGGGAAGTGAGACATGGTGGTCTTCTGGGAATCAAGTATGCTTTGGCCGTGCGTCAGGTAGGAACCCTCATAATAAGCTGTGTAGACCTTTGGAATAGAAAGCTCAAAAAATAGGACAGAAAGCTCAAAGTTGAGAATGAGGCTGCACAGTGGTTAGATGTGACAAGGCAAACTTGCACTGCAGTCTCTTGTGAATTAAGATGTGTGAATGCATCTTCATATCCGAGTTGCACAAATCTGCAGGTATATAGCAGGGTTATTGTATTGTTATAACTTCTTTAACAGCTACTTTAACAGCTAAGTATAATCATGCACAGTCTGTTTTTAATCTACGTGCTATGTTGACATAGCTGACTGCTACAAGAGTTTGGTCTGTTCACTGTATTATTCTGCAAACATTAGGCTTTGTTTTCACAGTTTTACAGTAAGTTAAACTTCATTAAAATTTAATTATAGATTTTACTTCACAAATGGTAACATTTTGAACTGTATTATTTGAACTGTATTATTGGGCCTGTAGTTTCTTCTTGTGTAACAAACAGACTTTGTTACAGACTCATAGTGAGTCTTAATTGTTTGACTTACTCTACATTTCTTCATTTTAAAAATATCCTTGATCATTTTTGGCAGGATATGATCAACACTTTATTGCCTAAAGTCTTGCCTGCAATAATTGAAGGTCTCCAGGACTTAGATGATGATGTCCGAGCTGTTGCTGCAGCATCTTTAGTACCGGTAGTGGAAAGCCTGGTTCACCTTCAGTCTCAGAAGGTGAATGAATGTTTTCCATAAATTCCAATTGACAAATTAACTTCTAATGTGAAAGATTAACTTCTAATTAACTTCTAATGTGTTTTTTTTTCTCTTTTATACCATAACATCTTGTGCATCTCTGTCTAGGTGCCCTTTATTCTCAATACGTTGTGGGATGCGCTTCTGGAGTTGGATGACTTGACAGCTTCCACAAACAGTATCATGATCCTTCTTTCTTCCCTTCTAACATATCCTCAGGTCCGAAAATGCAGGTAACTGTTTTTGGTTAGTACTGCTGGTTTGACTGTCAAGTTACTTAAGAATTGGAGTAATAAAATTGCTGTCAAGCCACATTCTAAATAAGTGTTTATTGTAAATCACTGTTTTAATTTTACTCTCACTCCTGCTCAGAGTGAAGGTTAAGACTATACTTTTGCTTCCCCTGAGTTAGTAATGGTCAGCAAAATAATCAAAAAGTAGTAGATATTGCTTATATGTGGCTTTGTTTGTGTTGGAGATGATATCCTTTACTAAAATATCCAATTGCATGGTAGGCCTGTCCACAGACTGTTTCATTTGTCCCCTCTTTGCTTGGAGTTTGACAAGTGATGAAACTGCTCACTTGAGAACAAATTGTCTGTACCTGTAGAAAACTACTCCTGGAATAGCACCAAAGAAAGCTGCAGACTTAAAGTCAATAGTGCAGCCAGTCAGTCTATGACTGATGAAGGTAAACAACAGATTGAATTAAGCTGACTTCTGTTCCAGAAAGGATGGGGGAAAGAAGGGGGGGAAGAAATCTGCCAAAATTACTGGAATGCTCGCTGAAGAAACCAGAAGAAAGATGTTTTCAAGCCTCAATATGTATGACAGGGAGTTTTTTTTGCCCGTTTTTCTAAGGCAAATCTTCCCTATTTACTCCTGTTTTCAGAGTCCTTTTATTCTATCAAATGAAACCTTAATTGTCAAGGGCAATAATTGTTAGCTTTTCAGAATTTATTTCAATTTGAAGACTCTCCCAAGTTCCTCTTTACTTGGGACTCTGTCAAACTAAAGGAGTTACATGCTGGTATGTTACTATATTTTTCATAATTCATGTAGTGAACTTACATCATCTGTGCTGAAGGTAGGTGTTTTGTCACTTCCTTTATTTAAAAAAAAAGATTGCTGATATGTGAGTTTATGTATGTTAGAACTTCATACCTGATGGAAAATCACCTAGCATAAACAATGATGCTTTCTTTGGAATAAGACTTTCTAACTGATCATGGACCATTATGTTTTTTCCTTCTCGCTACCTCTGTGCCTCTTCATGTACCAGTATTCAGCAATCCCTCACTGTTTTGGTTCCGCGTGTGTGGCCGTTCTTGCATCACACAATATCTTCTGTGCGAAAAGCAGCACTGGAAACATTATTTACTCTGCTGTCTACTCAGGACCAGGTAAGGGTTAGTTACTAGTGTTGTGTTATGATGTGTGTTAGAATATTCTCAATTATTATATCTTTGTTTCAGAGCTCTTCAACATGGCTAACGCCGATTCTGCAAGACATGCTGAGACACATATTTCAGTTTTGTATCCTAGAAAGTAACCAAGAAATTCTGGATCTTATTCACAAGGTATTTTTTGGCTTATCACTTAGATCTGTAGCATTTTTGCATCCAGTTCTTTCATATCCTCCTTTTTGTGGAGATAGTCTGTTCATGTTTATTTTGTGGTCTGCCTATGAGACGCTTTTAGCGTAAACTAGGAGGAGGTAGGATGGCTTCCTAGCATTTGATCACCAGGCCTGTCATGTTGTGTAAACCACAGACTTGTTATGGCTTTTAATACATTTCTTCTCAGGTATGGCTGGAACTGTTAAACAAGGCATCTGTGCAATATGTGGTTGCAGCTGCTTGCCCATGGATGGGAGCCTGGCTCTGCTTAATGATGCAGCCATCTCATTTGCCTATCGACTTAAACATGTTGTTGGAAGTGAAAACCAGATCAAAAGTAAGTGCAATACAACCTCCCAGACTGTTCTGAGGAAAGCAGGAACCGATTAGCGATGTACTAATGCAGAGAGACTGCTTCTGAAGGGGTTCAAGAGGAGTGGTGTGGCTGCTCTTCAAGTGTGTATTATCTAGCAGGTTAACTTCAAGTCTGTAGAAAACAGTAGTTCTGTTACCTTTACTGCAAGTTATTCAGAGGAATCCAGTTTTGTTATTAGTGTGCTCCTTGTAGACTCCTTTTACAGGTTGTCTTGGTGATCGCTTCGCTACAGTAACTTCTGCTTAAAGAACCACATTAAATATTGCATTGCTGTTTTATTTTTGAGAAGATGCTCAATGTTTATCAGCTGCATGTTGAGGAAAAGTTGAAGATTTAAGAACTACATCACATGTCTAATAGGACAATGGAGTAATATTAGAGGCTAGATTATTTATAAGGGTTCACTGCTTCTAAAAATTTATTAGCAAGAAGCAATCTGGGTTAGTCCAATCTTTGCAGGCTGTGATGGTTACTGAAAATGTTATTGAATTGCTCTTCTTACACACACATTTATTTTAAACTTCTCAAATTTATGCCATAGGAGAAGGCAAGCTCTAAGCTGCGTCAAGGTCAAACCCAGAATAAGGAAGTGATTCAGGAATATATTGCTGGGGCAGAGAGCATTGCAGAAGATTCAACAACCAGGGATTAT
The DNA here is from genome assembly GCF_059628265.1 of Tinamus guttatus. Classification (NCBI taxonomy): domain Eukaryota; kingdom Metazoa; phylum Chordata; class Aves; order Tinamiformes; family Tinamidae; genus Tinamus; species Tinamus guttatus. The sequence goes on from NW_028288848.1 coordinate 8,477,760, forward strand.
GTTGTCATGCGAGCTCGGATGATGGCAGCTAAGTCAGTTTACTGGAAATTTGAAAAAAATATTTAAAAGGGATATATATTCACTGTTCAATTGTTTCTGCTAAAATCTAATTATGTGGTTTTCTGGTATCTTCATTTTGAATCATTAACTACTGAGTAATTACAACATTGGAGTAATAGTGTTCTCCTTTTGTCAGGTTGCTGGGAGCACTTTGTTGCTGTATTTGCGACCCAGGTGTAAATACTGTTACTCAAGAAATAAAGCCAGCTGAATCACTAGCTCAGCTACTGCTCTTCCATTTGAATTCCAAATCTGCCTTGCAGAGGATTAGTGTCGCATTAGTAATCTGTGAGTGGGCAGCCTTGCAAAAGGTAGGATGCTTTTTTTTGCAGCAAATAAATTTGACATACTAACTTAATCCATAGCTTGTAATCCACTTTAGTTTGAAATAAAATTTCATTAGAAAGCTTAAAATGATATTTATATATCAAAATAGAAATCTTAATAGTGATACAATGGAAGAATAAATTACTTTTTACTAGCTAAAAGCCAAATGTCAGAACTACGATTTGTTAAACGTGTTCACACTTCTCTTAAAACATCAATCTTGAATAGATATATTTATCTGTCTAAGGTCAGTATTTCCTGTTTTTGTGCCTGTTTTTCCTAATGTTCACTATGACTTCTTTTCTGGTGGTAAATGGAAGGTTTTGTTCAGCACCATTCTTGGTTAAAATTCATGGTCCTTCTGAAACCTATTTCAGTTGCTAGTCTACCGTTGAACTGAAACGTGAACAGCAGCAGTGATGTGCTAACTAAGAAATATGAATTGTGTCCCTTTCTGTTTAGGAGTGTAAAACTGTGGCCATTTGCGTGCAGCCACGTTTACTTGGAGTCCTTTCTGAGCACCTCTATTACGATGAAATTGCTGTTCCTTTTACACGAATGCAGAATGAGTGTAAGCAGCTCATCTCACTCTTCGCTGATGCTCACATTGACATTGGCAACAGAATAAACTCTAGTGTATTTACAATAGACCAAGCAAATGAGCTGGTAAGTAGAGGCATGTTTACCCTTCTCTTGAGTCTAGTCTCATCTTGAAATACACCTTTAGCATAATTATTTAAAAAACATTTTTTTTCTCTAAAATATTGCTAGTCATATGGAATTTTGATCACTGGGAAAGGTAGTCCTTCTGATTTCCTGTGAGTTGTTCAGAACATGATCACTGGTCCTTAGACAATGACCACATTTTAATTCAGTAAAGAATTAAATAAGTATTGCAGACAGTAATTTACTTGATTTGTAAAGTTACCTGGTATCTTATGTCAGAGTAATTTTGGGCTAAATTAGGTTATTTGCTTGTAGCATGTCACACAACGACAGAAGTTCATGATGAGACCACAAAATTTGAAGGAAAAATTTGCATGTAGCGGTTCCAATGTTTGCTGTAATAGGCTAACGCTGTATCTGTGCTGCTTGCAAGTTGGTTTCTGATAGTAGAAAAACTTGACCTCAGTATTTAAACTAAAATGGAAATAAAAATTCACACTAATCTTCTCAAAAGCTGCCGTCTAACCTATACCTGAGAACCCATGTTATCCTATTTTTAAAGTAAGTTCAATGATTCCTGATACCATGTTGCTAAACAGCCATAAACTGTTTTCTTTAACAGATTTAAGTAGAAATCCACCCATTTGGGGGTGGAGGTAAGAGGAGGACTGGAGCAAGTTCTGCAGATATTGTATTTTTGTTTGCGTGTGCAGGACCTTGCTCATCCTTTCTATACTGTTTTGTTAGTAGCATGTTTTTTAACCATCTTGTGCTTATTGATAAACAGCATGTATGGATTTATCATATGGCTACAGGCCAAAACAAATCTCCTTTTAGCTTCGGAAGTCCTGTCTTGAAATGTTTGTCGTATGTCCCATTCTCCCATGGAGCTGCAGTACAAGATTCCAGAAACTGCATTCCTGTTATTTGCTGGGAAAAAGAGACAGAAATATCTGTCTGAAGTGACTTATGTTCTGCTGTGCAAACTGCAGTGCCCAGAGGAGATCCATTTTTTACCATAAATGAAAGTCTTGTAACTTTCTTTTTTAGGTTACGTCTGTTTTCAATGAAGTGACAACATCCTTTACTCTGAGCCCTAAAGTTCTGCAGCAGTTGGATAGCAAACGACAGCAAGTGCAGATGACTGTTAATGAAACAAATCAAGAATGGCAAGTGTTGCATCTGCGAGTCCATACTTTTGCAGCATGTGCAGTTGTGAACTTGCAGCAACTTCCAGAAAAGTTAAATCCTGTTATAAAACCCTTAATGGAAGCTATTAAAAAAGAAGAGAATACACTGGTACAAAATTATGTGGCTTCGTGTATAGCTAAGCTACTTCAGCAGTGCACCCTAAGGTCTCCTTGCCCCAACTCAAAAATTATAAAAAATCTTTGTAATTCTCTCTGCGTGGATCCACATCTTACCCCATTAGCAGCGTGTCCTGCACAGCCTCAGGGCAGCCATGAAAATTCAAAAGGTATGTTGTCTTACTGTGAGGCTTCTGAAGATATGTACGTGCTTGTCTCTGAACTGTTAAACAAGTATTTGTATGGCTCTTGCTTTCAAACTGATAAATGTCATTCATTGATTCTTTATTAGTAACTGTATTTTATTCAGGTATTTGTTGCTGCACACTGTGTAGCCTAATGGTGATCTTAGATGTAGAAACATTAACAAGTGCATTTTGAAAGATGCTGATGGCATCTGCTTTTCTTTTACTGCAGAAATTTTAAACTATTTTTTAAACAAATCAGAAGTTCATTTAAATGTTTGAACATATGCTGTTTTCTATAAAGCTTATGCAGAGGTATCATTTGACTGAAGTTTTAATCTTTTTTGCCACATCTATAGTGTGCTCTTAACAAGGTAACTGCTCTTTATTCTCTCTGTCCCTGAGAGCAATGACACCCCTTACCTATTTTTGTAAAGCCAGTTAAGATCTGCAAATGATTTGTAGGTGGCAGTGACTTCCCCCTGCATCTTAAACTGTAGCTTAGATTGTCAGCTTTTCCCTTCTCTCTTAGGGCCCAACTCTGATAAAGATGGGATGCATCATACAGTTACTAAGCACAGGGGAATAATTACACTGTACAGACACCAGAAAGCTGCTTTTGCCATCACAAGTCGACGAGGTCCTACTCCAAAAGCTCCAAAAGCCCCAATTGCAGATCTTCCCACCGGCAGTACTGGGAGTATTCCTACTGAGCTCGATGAGGTAAAGTTCCAAAGCTTACATCAGTGCTTTCATTCCCTCTCTCCCATCTTTGTTAGTGTTCAAATTCATTGCACACAGTAGCATTGCAGCACTCCAGGATTTTTCTCAGAGAATTGCATCCAGATTAAATTCCACGAGGCAAGCAGCATAGGCTAGTTAATGATGACAGCTTATTGTGAATCTGCCAAGTGTTATTACAGAAAACAAAATATGTGTGCATTATTTATTTTACATTTTGTACAGGATATGAATATCTCTGTGTAAATCCATGTAAATGCTTCTTCTCATGGTAAATTCCAGAGTGATCTTGCAGTTTTGAGCTTAGGCAGTATTTTTTGGGGCTGACTTCCTACTACAAGAATACTTGTTTCTGAAGAAGATTTTTGCTAGAAATTTGATAGGGCACCTACCAGATATTATAGACTACTGTTTAGAAACTTAATTTTGATTGTTGTCTGTTTAAGTGAAACTTGCTTGAAAGCCTATCTGATGTCACTACTCTGTTAAACCATTGAATTCTAGGCTCAGAAACCGTATGTTGTACAGAGAAGAGGAGCAGAATTTGCCTTATCAACTATAGCTAAACACTTTGGTGCTGAAATGGCAACAGGATTGCCACATCTCTGGGATGCTATGGTTGGTTCATTACGGAACAACATTCACATAAACAATTTTGGTAATTGCATTTCTGACTGAGTTGGAGGTCGGGAGCTGGTGGCATTATGTTTATCTTAAACTGAACATCATTTTTTTTTTTTCTCCTAACAGATCGAAAGTCTTTACTGGAAAAAGGAGATGCTCCTGCCCAGGAACTTGTGAATTCTTTACAGGTTTTTGAAACAACAGCAGCTTCAATGGATTTTCAGCTTCATCCTCTGGTAATCATAATCCAAAGCAGTTTTCATAGGAAATGCTTTAATGTATTCACTGCTGCTATTTTAGATCTTTGTGGCTTTGAGGGGGGCGACTTCTTTGCCTAACTTTGATCAAGCTCTGCTTTTTTTTTTTTGTACTTGATAGGCTGCCTGTTCTTCAAGACTTGTATCCTAGTTTTAGCAGCTGAAAATGTAGCCTTTTTTTCTTCAGCAGTTCTTAGGTGTTTCAAAACTATTACTTGTTGGCTCCTATGGGGTGTTAAACTCTGCATTTGCTTATACTGGTTGTAGAATAAACCACAAGGAGCAAGCTAAAACCTGCAACATAGACTTGACTTACCCTTTTCTGGATGAGCTACTGAATCAAGATTGTTTCCAAAATTTAAGTTATGGTCCTTAATGATATTTTGCTGTGTTGCATTAAACTGCACAGCTGTTATATTCTAGTTCCAGATTTCCTAAACCTGGAGAGCTGACGGATTATATGAGAATGTCTCCTCAGTTAACAAAGTTTACTATCTAAAATCACTAAGAGATATTATGGTGCTTTCATGTAGCTAAGTGAAATGGTTTGATTTTTGGTAGACTGAAATGTAGTTTGTACAATTGGAATGGGGATATGTGCTGTACTGAAGACTGCAGTTACATAATCTGACTGCTGTGTCAGGCTAAAGGAGATCAGAAAGTAATTCTAATCTTTCTATTTCTATTTGTAGTTTCTATTACAAAAGTAATAGAAAAATAATGAGATACTTCAGTTAACTCCTGAGCAGACCAGATAAGGTGCTTGTTAAGAAATGATTCAAAGACTAAATGTCATGCATAATTGCTTCTTCAATTGCTGATTAGGAAAATACAGCTTTAGGCTTAAGCTATGCTTGATTGCTGGTTTTGAATCTGTGCTGTGTAATAACAGCTACTCTCTACCAGTGTTATAGTGTGTTTAGAACTTGCATCCTTGCATGAGCAACATAAGTCCGAAAGTCTACTGCACTGAACTTAAAAAGGAAAATAAGGAAGATTAAAGCTTATGAAAGAAACTGTAAGGGGCAGACTAAAGAATGAACATCTACAAGGTGGTATGGTAGTAACTTAAAGATAAGAAGACAGAAGCTTAGCATAGACACTTATCAGAAAAGAAAGTCTAAAGAAAGGAGAATGATAATATGATAAAACATCTGACAAAATAAAATGGATAAATAGACCTTTCGAATATACCACTGTTCAATGCTAAAGACTCTTTTCTGTGCTGATAGGCTCTGGAACTAATGATTTCCACTAAAAAAACCTGAAGTTGCAATAGCTTTGTGAAAGTATCAGCTGAATGTAAAACAGTGGTCAAGAAGCCAATAAGTTAGAAACAAGGAAAATATAGATTTAAAAAATGAAAACGTTCTTGAAGAAAATCCACTAAACACACAAATAGCACTTCCTAGCTCAGGAGTCTGTAGCCACAGATATGTGGAGACTGGAAGAACAGATTGAGAAAGTACCATGCTCTGTTTGCCCTATGCTGCGCTAATTTCTGTTTGTTATATATTATATCACGCTTACATGTTTCTCAGCAGAATTGGTATTTGGCCTAATTTTTATGTATAGGAAGTATCAGCAGTTTAGGAGGGATTTTCATGTTAGGAAAAGCTACATCATCTGTTTAAGTCGCCTGCCACAGTAATATAATTGTCTGTGCTGATGGATATTAGAACTTAAAGTAACTTGTCTTTATTTTGAAACATTTTTTCAGTCCTAAATCTTGTTTAGGAGGTATTTTACGTATTTCTTGGGAGACAATAGAAGTTTAAACAATACTTTAAAATGGTTCAGTAGTTTGCTTATAGCAGATAATAACCATTTTTCCTCCTACCCTCTTCTATTCAGTTAATTCAGCATTTGCCTCATCTTTACATGTGCCTTCAACATCCCAGCACTGCAGTGAGACACATGGCTGCTCGTTGTGTAGGTGTTATGAGCAAAATAGCTACCATGGAAACAATGAATATTTTCCTAGAGAAAGTTCTGCCATGGCTGGGAGCAATAGATGACAACACCAAGCAAGAAGGTGCAATTGAAGCCCTTGCATGTATCCTTTCTTGAGTCTTCAAAAATGCAGAAACCTGTTCTATATAATATGGGAAAGAAAGGGATTCCTGCTTGAAAAAATAGTTGAAATGTGAATCAAGCAAAATGTTGTTTTTTTTTTCCTCCTGTATACAAAGAATATAAAGAGCTTTAATTTTCACTGAGTGTCTTAGGTTTTGGTGTGGAGAATCTAGGTTTCTTCCACTTTGTACTCTATGAAAGCAAGATAAAAAGGAATTAAATTGAAAGCCATTAAAATTCAAAAACAAGAAAGAAATATTTATTATCCCAAAAATGTACTAAGGTCAATAATTAATAGGCTTTTCAAAGAAAGTGAGTGTGCTCTAGGAAAATAACTTTGTCATTACTGAAGCTAGCATAAACAGTTTTCAGATGTGTAAATTTGGACTCTATTACAACATAGAACATTCAGCTGTAAGTGTGTGTGGTTTTTTTGTTTGTTTGTTTTTTTCCTTTCTTGTGAGTGAATTTGTTTAGTCATACTTCAAATAGAAGGCTCTTGCTCCCTCTCTCCAGACAGGTGTGTTACTGAGGTGAATGGAAATAAGGTTATGGATTCTAATGTATTTTTGCCATATAATTTTTTGTTGTTGAATTTTTTTTTTTTTTAAAGTCTTACATTGACAGCGAGTCTGATCAAACAGATGAAGATTGGGATGAGGCGGGGGGAGCACCTGTATAGCCTACTCAAGTCTTTACAGTCGAAAATGGCAGTGATTTACTTGCAATTGAACTTGGAATCCTTGGACAGAAATTAAACAACCGAAAGAGGGGGAAAGAGTAAGCAGGTGTGAGCGTGTTCTCAAACTGGAATTCACTGAGCTTGCCCTAAATAAGCATTTCTGATGGAGGAAGCGGGGAGAAAGTGATCCCAAATGTAACTGGGTAGACAAAACTAACTTTTCCCATTGCTTTGGTAGTATAAATCTTGTTTATCTCTGTGTAATGCATTTAATGGTAATGCTCAACTGGCCAATTTCATGCTCGATAGGTGTATATATTGATGTCAGACAATCCTGAACCAGTTAAAAAATAAAATTCCTTAATAACTAACCCAGGTGTAATGGAACAGTTGGATGTCGGAATTGTTCCATATATCGTTCTTCTGGTTGTTCCAGTCCTGGGTAGGATGAGTGACCAGACGGACAGTGTGCGTTTCATGGCGACGCAGTGCTTTGCAACGCTGATTAGGCTAATGCCCCTTGAGGTAAGCTCGAGCTGCAAGTACAGTGAACCTGGCAACTCCTCCGTACTCACTTTTGGCAAAGCTGAACTTTCTGGCTCTTAACCTGCTGAATAATTAACTCTCTTTTAATAGGTGTTCAGTCCATATCAGATAACTGAAGAGAGAACCTTTCTACTTAAAAGAAGGAAAATTGGACTCTCTGCCAATTTTCTAAATTAATGCTAGAATAAAATTCTTATGCTGAACGTGGTTTCATTCAACTGTGTATGTGAAGGTAGAATGTATGTTCGCTAATTTGTGCTTAATGCTGCTCTTTCCTAACAAGTGTCTTTCCCTAATTCTTAAGGGATTGTGTGCATGTTTTTCCCGAGTATGCTGAGTATGAGGAGAAATGCATACAAATAAATACACTTGAAAAGGAACTTAAAAGGAAAAATGAGATGGCAGTAATGGAAAAATTGTCAAAATGAGTACATTGTTACATAATCCTAGCTCTTTGGAAAACTAAAAAGCCTTTCATGCCTTTTACAACTTGCATAACTCATACTTTCTAATACTGTACTTGAAAGAGTACAAGGCTTGTGTGTAACCTGTTTTCACCAGTAGATGGTAATAGAAGACAGTTCAGAGCTTGTTTGCATGTTTTTAATGAAAACTTTGAATTTAAGGGGTTTAGCATCTCCTGCCTTTGTTTTTATTCAGCATAACAGAGCCTTTGATAACTAGCAGCCTCCTTTAAACTGTTCTTTTCTTTTTCTATGTGCTTTCACTGTAAGTTGCTGAAAATGAAACCCAGAATTTCTCATTGAAATCTCTCAGCGCGATGTTATTTATTGTAATGCTATTCCTCACAGTGGCCCTTTTTTTTTTTTAAATGCCTTTAAGTGTGGAATCCTGTGGGATCCCTGCTGCTTTAAATTTAAAGTGCTTTTAATAGAAGACAATCAGTATGAGACAACCACACACCTAAGCACGCTTGGAAATCTGTATGCTCTTACAGTTTACCGCTTCTGACATGAGTATCAACAGCAGCCTAATACCAATGTCCTACTTGTTAGACTTATCTGTTGTCCTCAGAGCAGAGGTTACTGTTCCTGAGTCCCACACTGCCAGTGGAGATCAGATGCACTGAGACAGCTTTGTAGAGCACCATAGTAACCTTCTAATGCAAGAGATATATTCAGCCTTCCTGAAATGCATTTGCCCTCCAGTTTGTCCTGCATGACTGGCACTCTTTCATACTGCACAGCACTCCTGTTAACAAGTGCCATGCTGCACGTAAATAAGGAGCTGACTGCCAGGAATTACCTTGTAGGTTTGGCATCATTTCCTTGACGTAATCTTGTTGATTGCATTTCCCAAAACAAAGTACTGGACTGTATGGGGGGGGTATGTGTGTTAAAACTCATAATCTGAAACTATCTTTAGTACTTAAATAGCTTAGTTTCTATAGGTTCCTTACTCATAACTGAATGAGAAAGAAGGAACACAGAATATTTTCATTGTGTAGGGATACTAGTGTCATAAATGAGCCAGCAAAGTTTGTCTGATTACTTAATCCACTTGTATGGCTACTGCTAGTATTTCTGGGATTATCTCCATCTCATGGAGATCAGATCATATGGCTAAACTGCCTCCGTAATGAGGCTATGAACCTGAGGGTCATCTGTGTCTAGTTCAATGTGGACATATAGAGTATTTAGAGAATTATTTATCAAGCCCCAATTCTGACAACTGCTGTTAAGAAGCAGTTTCCACTTGGAGGTCAGCATTTTCAAAAGACGCAAGTCTTGCTTTTTTCTACATGGACAGTGCATTACAATCTAGAACAAGTTGTAGATCAAGGTTTTTGGTGTTAAAGCCTCGTGTCAAACAATGTTACGTACAGGCACTTAACCTTTATTGGCTTCTTGTATTTTGGATAGCCTTCTACGTCTTTGTCTTACTTGTATGATACTTTTTCCTGCCCAGAGCTTTTGTAGCAGTCTTTTCTAGCCAATTGATAAAACTCTAAAGTGGAATAGCTCCAGGATCTCCCCTCTTGTATGCAAGCTTAGGAAACTTTTCATTGCTTCCTTTGGGACAGAACTTTTGTGCCTCTTAAAACTCTGGAGAAATTGATCTACAAGGAATCAAGCAAGTATAGCACAAAACTTTGTCCTATAAAATTGAAAAGATTGCAGATCCTTTCCATTGTTTAAAAGGTCTAAGCTGGTATTATGTTTTAATTTGCACTGTTTATGTGAGACTTAGTGCTCCAGTCCTAAGATTTGCTCTTTCAAAAATATTACTCTAGGCTGGCATTCCTGATCCACCAAACATGTCTGAAGAACTAATCCGAATGAAAGCTAAAGAAAGACACTTCCTGGAGCAATTACTGGATGGAAAAAAACTAGAGAACTATAAAATTCCAGTACCAATCAAAGCAGAGCTTCGAAAATATCAGCAGGTAACAGTTTAGAGTTCTAAAAGAAAAGCATAATCTGATGGAGTTCTATGGAAGAGCAGAAGTTTGTGTTTTCTGCTTTTACTCTAAACAGTCCACACTTGTCCTTTGCCTTCTCTGTAAAAAGTGAGTTAAGTAAGGAAATTACTGAATTCTTCAAAAAGAAAAGAAAACTTTTTATGCTGATTTCTCAGTTCTACTGTTTTTCTCAAGGAAGGTCCAATGGGCTGTGCTTTACTTAAGTTGACTGGGGCACCTCAGCTGCAGGGCCAGGCTTGATTCTGGTGTTTGGCATTTGTTAGGGTTCTCCATTTATTCCTCTCTGATTTGAGTGAATGAGCTGGAGTGGAGGTGTTTGTGGTAATCTTTTTTTTTTTTTTTTTTTTTTGGCCAGTTTATGGACAGGTCCTGAGTTAGTAGTTACATCTGTAACTGCACTTTGGGAATGTATTATGTGGAGAGTCTGGGGTGGGGGGAAACTAGTCATAGTTTAGCAGTGATGGATTGGGGGGAAGCTTAGCTAGGAAGACTAGTTCTCAATCCCTCTGAGACACTCGTTTATTTCTTTTTCAGGATGGAGTAAACTGGTTGGCATTTCTCAATAAATACAAACTTCATGGAATTCTCTGTGATGATATGGGTTTAGGAAAAACTTTACAATCCATTTGTATTCTTGCAGGAGATCATTGCCTCAGGTAAGCTTAAATAAATAACAACCTAGCTTAAGAACTTCTAAAGGTATGTTTTTGAGGAATAAAAATCAACATGTTCTAATATTCTTAAAGGGCTCAAGAATATGCAAGAACAAAACTGGTGGACAGTGTTCCTCTTCCCTCCTTGGTAGTGTGCCCTCCCACACTTACAGGACACTGGGTGGATGAAGTGGGAAAATTCTGCTCAAAAGAGTATCTTAATCCTTTGCACTATACAGGACCTCCTACTGAAAGAGCAAGGTAATGTAGTTTGTATTTGTAGCTTGAAATAAAATATTGCACAAAACTTTGCAGTTCACTTCCCTACTGAAGCTTGGTTTATGGGCACAGTAAAACATTGAAAGTTGGAAATAAAACCATGCATGTAAGGAACACTTAATTATGTGTTCTGTTTTTTTTCCTTAAGATTGCAACACCAGGTGAAAAGACACAATCTCATAGTGGCTTCATATGATGTCGTGAGAAATGACATTGACTTCTTCAAGTAAGAGTTTGGTCTGTTTTCTGGAGTTTTAATAGTCTCTAGATTTTTTTGATGCTATTTCAGTCTATTTTTATTTCTAGAAATATTAAATTTAACTACTGCATTCTTGATGAAGGCCACGTAATAAAAAATGGAAAAACAAAATTGTCAAAAGCAGTAAAACAACTGACTGCCAATTACAGAATAATTCTTTCCGGAACCCCAATACAGGTAAACGGCTATCTTTCCTCATCTCTTTCCTCCCAGCCCCTCTTCTCTCTTAAGAAGTTGGCCAAGTAGAAAACGAGAGGTTTCTGCCAGTCAAGTTTACTGCCTTTATCAGAATTGTCCTGTTAAGACTAAAGCTTGTAAAATTAAGTCTTTCCTTTCTAAATGCCTGAAACTTTTTTCTTTTTTTTTCTTCCTCTGTGTACTTAGATGTAGGGACATATAAGCCCTGACATCAGACACAGTAGAAAGTCCATTTATGTGTTATAGTACAAATGGGTCTCCGTGTAACTTAGGGTGATCAAACAGCCTCTGAGTTCCAAGTGTTCCAAACTTCGTTGGTGTTAAGTTTGCAGTGTTTTACAAGCAGTGTTGAATATGTGTGCGAAGGTTCCTGATAATTTGGAACCATTTATTAGTTTTGGAAATAATTTAACAAATGTTTCTTTCATGTTCAGAACAACGTCCTAGAGCTGTGGTCATTGTTTGACTTCCTTATGCCAGGATTTTTGGGTACCGAACGCCAATTTGCAGCTCGTTATGGCAAACCAATATTGGCAAGTAGAGATGCCCGAAGCTCTAGTCGTGAGCAAGAGGCTGGTAAGGATCAAACTGTAAATCTCTGGTTTCTTGTCTTTTCTCTTAAACAAGAATTGCTAGTGAAAATAGTAATCATGGTAGCATTAGCATGTCAGGTGCTTTCTGTGGTGAGTATTTCAAAGTAACTATTCTCTGGAGCTCTTAACTGTTCCTGTTTCTTACACTAGGTGTTCTTGCAATGGAAGCACTGCACCGCCAAGTGCTGCCATTCCTGTTAAGGAGAATGAAAGAGGATGTACTGCAAGATCTTCCACCCAAAATTATTCAAGACTATTACTGTATTCTCAGCCCTCTACAGGTATGACTAAGAAGGGGCTGTTTTTCAGCACAGTTAAGACCACAAAGGAGCCACTTGGCAGCTGTGTATTCCAGGGTCAATTTAATGTCAGCCCTGACATTCTCTGGGACCTCAGATTTTTATTTTGTTCTTCTAGTACATGTTCAAAACTAATTTCATCATGGTGATATTAGAATATTTTCTTGGCTTAATTTCTGACATGTTTCTCCATGAAGAATATCTAGTCATTTCGAATTCTTAAATACTTTCACAGAATCACAGAATGGTTGAGGTTGTAAGGGAGCCCTACAAATCATCTAGTCCAATCCCCCTGCTCCAGCAGGGACACCTAGGGCACATGGTACAGGGTGGCATCCAGGTGGGTTTTGAAGATCTCCAGAGAAGGAGACTCCACAACCTCTCTGGGCAGCCTGTTCCAGAGCTCTGTCACCCTCACAGTAAAGAAGTTCTTCATCACATGGAGGTGGAACTTCCTGTGTTTCAACTTGCACCCCTTACCCTTCATCCTGTCACCAGGGTTTTCCACTACAGAGGCAAACATTTTCTTTTTGAGAGCAAATAACTTTCCATTTGATTCTACTGTTTAAGGTTGATCTTGTGCTACATATAAAAGAGCTTTCTTGATTTATGCTGATTCATAACTTGAACTGGGAACTAAGTTTTAAAAATGTCTCGTTCTTTTGTCTTTCTCTTGGGAAAGAAATCGGTACTGAATTGTTTCTGGGGCCTAATCTGCAGGTTCAGCTTTATGAAGATTTTGCCAAGTCTCGTGCCAAATGTGATATTGATGAAACAGTTTCATCAATTTCATTGACTGAAGAAACTGAAAAACCCAAACTGAAAGCTACAGGTCATGTATTTCAGGTACAGATTAGTTCAGTAACTTTTACTGGTTAGCTTGTTTATTTCTGTTAACTTTTTTTGTGTTTGTTTAAAGCTGAAAACTAAAAGAATTAGCTTGCTTTGTATAGTTGGCTTTATTAAGTAACATACTCAAATTAGAATGGATTATCAAAAGTGAAAAACCTTAAAACTAGAAACTGATAAAATCAAAATATTCCCTCTACGCCACAAAATTAAGATACTAAAAGCAGCATGAACCGAAGGGTTTATAAAGGTGCATGGTTTTGTAAAATTTGCAATTTAAGTCTTGGTATTTGGAGACAATAACTCTCTGAAAGGCTCTGCCCAGCTCCTGCAGCAGGAACCAAGAGTGTTATAATCCTAACAGTCCCTGGCTTTCAGTCTGAAGTACTGTGGTGGAGTTTTTCCTTCTCTGTGTTAAGGCATGACTGTTTTGAATAAAAATGAAAGTCTGTCTTGTGGAATGTGGCCAAGAGGCCTCTATACTTGGGATCGCTTTTGTTCTTAGCTATTTCTGTAATATACTGTTGTTGCTAATCATTTCTCTGAACTTCTTTTTCTAAATCAACTGAAGGCTCTGCAATATTTACGGAAACTATGCAACCATCCAGCATTAGTGTTAACAACCCAGCATCCAGAATATAAGAGAATTACAGAGCAACTTGCAGCTCATAATTCGTCCCTTCGAGATATCCAGCATGCACCTAAATTGTCTGCTTTAAAACAAGTAAGTAAACCTGCATATTGGGCCCTAAGTCTCATAAATGCGTGTTTCATCTGGTGTTATGGTTTAGAAGATATTTAAGACTCCACCAGTTTGAAAACCCCTCTTAAAATATGGCAGCTGAAACTAAGTACAAAATTTTCTTGAGTTTTTCTAACTTTCTCCTTGATGTAAAGCAACTCAGGGAGGGTGTTACAAGCTTGTGTCAACAGGCATGCCTCCCTCTAGTTAGAGGGACAGTGATGTTACATACTTAATTTTGCTGTCTTGTCAAAAACTTTTAACTGTTTTTAACTTTTTTTTTTTACTGTTACTTTTTACTTTAAAGGAAGACTTTGCTCCTATTTACTACACAGATTAGTAGCTTGATAAAGTTAGGTTGGACTAAAAATGTTTTATCCGCAAGAAAATTTATATAAGGCAAAAATTTGCTCTGAAACTCAAATTCTTTGTAGTTTAGCAATGTAGTCAGATTTCCCACTATGTTTGTGAAGTCACCATCACTTACAGGTTTTCTTCTGTAACTTACGGGCTTTAGGTCCATCAGTGTCAATCTTTATTTTAATGCCTTTTTTTTTTTTTTTTCTTCACTTTAAGCTGCTGCTGGACTGCGGTTTGGGGAACGGTGGATCTTCAGAGAGCGGCACCGAAGCTGTTGTGGCCCAGCACAGGATACTCATCTTCTGCCAGCTCAAGAGCATGCTGGATATAGTGGAGCACGACCTTCTGAAGCCCCACCTGCCCTCGGTCACATACCTGCGACTAGATGGCAGCATTCCTGCTGGCCAGAGGCACTCCATCGTGTCCCGGTGAGCTGCTCCCTCCACCACCTTATTTGTGTGCAAAACTACTCCTGTCTCATGGGAACTTTTCTGTGTATGGGAGTATAAAATTAATACGTAGGACTGATGTAACTGACTGCCAGATCATCACTGTGTAATTTAGTTTCAATTATTTGAGTATGTAAAAGCGTATTAGCAGGAGACTGCATCAAAACTAAAGTATTGTCAGTTTTGGAAAATTAGGTGTGTCTCTTTAGAAACATAATAATATCTCATTATTGATGAAGAAAATAGTAAGTAATTGGTCTTCCTGTATTAATTTAATAGTAAAGACATTACCATAATGCAAATAAAAACTGAATATTTGGGTACTTTTATGACAACTAGCATAAGAGCTTTATGTTAAGAGGAATGCATTAACTTAGTGTTCTGTGCTATCCATTGTTCATCATGCTGATCCTGGAGATGATTACAGATTTCTTGTGCAGTCTCTGCTCTTTTATTCTGTGGTTACACCAGAGGGATGATCTATATCTTGTTGGGAAAAAAAAATCCATTTAAAAAGTCAGACAGCAAATTAAAATAACTTATGACATGGGAACGTATCTGCTGTTCTGTTGTGGTATGCTCCTTGACACCTAGCCCAGAGTCCTTATATTTTATTTCAGTAAAGGCTTTGCTCTTATTGAAATGGGAATTAAACACAAATGTCAGTATTTAACTAAAACAAATGAGAACAGTGTAATGTGAGAACTTGTGTATGTTTTGGTGCAAAGTGGTGCTGACAGTGCCATGAGCTGAAAGATAAAATTACTGTAAATTTCCTTAACAACCCAACCAGGCTGTCAGTCTCTCTTCCCTGTGCAGTCTGCAGTATTTCTAGTAAGACAGAATTTATTCTGATTTAGGAAGACCAAATTCATTCACTCCTGGCGCAGAAGCTGGCAAAAGATGCTACTTTGCATTTTCAGAGTGCTGCTGCTTTTGGGTAGTGATGATACAGTGAGCAGGCAGTAGCTGGGAAGTTACCTGCATCCACACAACTAAAAATGCCACATGTTGGTGTGTGCCTAGTTCTGTGATAACCACTTCTTCCCCTCACTCTGGGTGATCCTTACTTTGATGGCCTGATCCTCAGGACATCATGAGTAGTTCAGATTATTAGTAACCATAGAAATACTCTGAACTGCTCTCTTCTGTAATGATTTAATAAAGCCAAAGTAGCTGTAACTGTCAGTGTCCTTCCTGGGAATTTTGCCCAATTCCTACACACATCATCTAGCTTTGGCCAACTACATACCTGTTTTCCAGGGCGTTCCACCTAGCGTAGTTGCTCAAAACATTGCAGGTTGTGGGGGAGAGGGGGCACCTGGCTTGCACAGAGATAACATTCCTGTCTGCTGGAGTCCCTGTGCTCTGTTCATATTCCCATGTAATCCTGCCCAAACTGAGGGACGCTCCGATATCTCCCCATCGGACCCTTGTAAGTACCTCTAGAAGGGGAAAGAAAAGGGCTGATGGCACCTGGTTTGGAATCCTTGACAAATTTTACTATGGTCCTTACATGTTTTATGAAGCTAAAGTCTGCCTCCCAGGAAGGCAAAACTGAAGGTCGCAGCACTGTGCCCTGTCTGTTACTTCGTAGCACAGATAGGTAATTAAATCTGAACCTCAGTCTTACTGGTCTACATGTTTTAGTTTAGGAAAAAGTAAATATTCATTTTGATTTCCATGATGAATGCTCGAAAACAGTATTAAGGAAATGTATAACTTTGTTCACTTGTGACTAAGACTTACTTAACTTTGAGACCAACTGTAAAATTTCTATTGCATTTTTTCCTGCTAGTGAATAGGAGTCTTAGAGCTGCTGCAAGCTGGTGTCTCTTTAGGACTCAGTAATTACTGAACTAATGCTTTTATTCCTTTTATATTGACTACTGTTGGCAGAGAAACTTCAGAGTAATTTTGAGATTTCAATATTTAATTAATTTTAACATGCTTGACTTCTCTATTTTGAACTGCAGGTTTAATAATGACCCATCTATAGATGTTCTTTTGCTTACCACACATGTTGGTGGATTGGGACTTAACTTAACAGGGGCTGACACAGTAGTCTTTGTGGAACACGACTGGAACCCAATGAGAGACCTGCAAGCCATGGATCGGGCACATCGTATCGGACAGGTGAAAATCTTTTAAATTTCCTGTAAGCTTCCTTACTGAACTCCTTTCTTGAACTTCCATTATGTATCACACAGTCTATCCAAGTGATCTCTGGTGGTTTCCACCTCTACTTTTCATTCCTGCTAGTTTTGTCAGATGTTGAAGATGTTGATGTCTGTTTACTTATTCTATCCTCAAACTTGGTGAGTCTGTTTCTCTCCCCTTCCACCCATCACCTTTGTCCTGAGCTGCTGAGGAGACGCTGGGAGCAATAATCCTTCAGTGGAGAAAGATGCCACCGAGACAGGAGATGGAAGGGTTGCCTGGATAGGGATAGTGATGGCTTCTACCATCTCTCACCCCAAAGGTGCACGGGGCAGCAACTTCCACCTCCCAAGCACAGCCAGAACTGCAGCTGCCTCTGCCGGTGCTGGCACAGTCTCATCTCATCCTCCTGGCCTGGTATCAGCCACACTAACTGCACACGTGTACTGAAGGGTGTCTCCAAGCCAAACTGCCTCTGGGCTCCTTGTGTTCACAAGGAACAGTATAAAATGTTTTGCTACCTTGAATATTGAAGACTTTTCTAAATACGTTACTACTCCTTTTTTCTTTCAGAAACGTGTTGTTAATGTATATCGCCTGATAACTAGGGGAACTCTGGAGGAGAAGATTATGGGTCTTCAGAAGTTCAAAATGAATATTGCAAATACAGTGATTAGCCAAGAAAATGCTAGCCTACAAAGCATGGGAACAGAACAGCTTCTTGATCTGTTCACTCTTGACAAGGTAAAGAATCATCTGTGGGGGGAAAAACAAAAACAAAACAAACCAGTAAAAATAGACAAAAACTTCAGGGAAAAGCTTTGCTTTGAGATGTGAAACTTAATCAGATGAACACTTGAAGTGGAATGATGAACAGTAAGCAGCCCTTGGAAAAACAGGAAGCGAAATTTGCCAAAATTAATCATCAGACTGAGAATTCTGTAGTAATGATATGTAAAGGGAAGCCAAGAATATGTGGTTATGACCTGAAAAAGTTCTTTTAAGAGAGAATATGTGTGCATGCATGCTGGGTTTCTTATTTGGTGTTTTGTTTTTTTTTTTGAAGGATGGAAAAACTGAAAAAGCAGATACCTCTACCTCTTCTGGGAAAGCATCAATGAAATCAGTGCTCGAAAACCTTGGAGAACTATGGGATCAAGAACAGTATGACACTGAATACAGTCTTGAAAACTTTATGCATTCATTAAAATAACCATCATAAATTCTTAATGCAACTGCTGCTAGTTCACGTATTTTTCTGCTGATATTCAGCAAACTTCAAAGCATAAATAGTGAACCTTTAGCTTAATGTGTAAATAGACTTAATTGAAAGAAGAATCTTCAGAAGACTGGCACTCAGGTGTCACCTGTTTCACTGGGGAGTTACTCTGTCTTAAACATTTGCACTGTATAAAAACTTTAAATGTAAACATTGTGAGGTGGTTCCAATTTTACTTGTTCTGAACAGCTGCAAATTCTTACTGGGTAGAGGAATAAAACAAGGCAGGTTTTTACATATGTTAACAAGTGTTACTTCTGTTTGAAACAAGCCCACCATTATTTCTTCCTGTATCTATAGAAGTTTTGTACAGATGTTTCAGTGAGTACTTCAGGTTGTCCAGTGTACATTTTTTTCTTTTAACCACAACTTGCTTTTAAGATGTATTAAAAAAACTTTTCAACTTAAACGTTCATTCAGATCATTTCAGGACTTGCATTACCGGAGGCAAAGCCTAGAAGCCTTGAAAATGTTGGCTAATTAAATGGCACTAGGTAGGTGTACCCACCTTTGTATATTAAATATGCTCTTCAGACTTTTGACATCATCTGAGAGAACAGTTGACTTGAACTTTTTAACATAATGGGTTATACTAAATACAGGTGATGGCCTATTTGAGGCCATGTTTGCATCCTGTTAACAGGGGTGTACTTTTTTAATTTATCTATAAGGCTAAAATATAGCCACTTTGAGAGATGCATGTATTCAGTATGTTTCAATTCTATATATTTTTTTGTAACTAAAAGAAATTAAATAGACAGACATTTTCCAGAAGTAGATTTTACACTGTCTAGGATTCTAAAATCCGTTAAAGTGACTGTTTACCAAACTAATGCATGATTTAAAACTTCTTTAAGGAATGGGGAGGATTTTTTTCTTTAGGAAAACATATACATAGAAATACCTACATGCAGTTTGAGGGAATTCAATAGTTGAAATCATGTAACAAAGGTAGTAAAGGACTTTATAGCAGTGAGTGAGAATAATATGGCTGTATATTAAGCAGCTTTTTATAAAAGGGAGGCAGTAGTAAAGTGTGTTCTAGAGGTGCATATGTACCAGTATATGCACTTTTATAAATATTAAATTATAGATAACTTACAGTGGTTGTCTAAATACATAGAATATATGTATAAATATAAAATCTAAGGTTTGTAGCCTGCTGTGTGCTTAAGCATCAGAGCTTAAAAACCACCAGAGACCTCAACTATGTAAAATAAGATTGTTTTAAAACAAATATATATGAATCAAGACTGTTTTGCAGCATTGGAGATGAATTCATGTCACATTTCAGTAGTTATGAACTGCCATATTGTAACTAAATTAGCATTCCATGAAAATAAACAGAACTGGGAATATATAACTTGTATGTTGTGTATGTCCATGTCAGGTTTGTCTGTGAAGAACTTTTATCCCCTGTAGCTGAATAGGTAAAGGACTAATGTTTTGGGGATTGCTAACACTTCATTGCGTCAGCCGCATCTCCCCTGAACCCTTCATGCATAGAGGGTTTCTGTAGTACTTTGTACATCTTCCCCCTTGGATTATTAGAGTTCAGTGGGGCTTGCAGAGAAATTATGTGCGAGTACTGGGTAATTCAAGATATCTTGGTGCAGTAATCTGGTAATAGTGCCCAGAAATAAGAGCTCCATGCAGATATCTTACTTAGTAATAAAACACAGCATATGTTTTTTTCCAGAGTTTTGCTGGTTGCAATACTAGAAAAACAATGTATCCTGCAATGCTCCTGTTGGAAAAGAAATATAAAGCTAGGGAGCAGTTCCGTAGAACTGCTTTAAACTAGTTAGTTACTGTCCTAAGGTTGCTATGCAACTGTAATGCTCTTAGTGATGGCTTTCTTAGATATGACATCAAAAGGACTGCTGCACCTGAAAGGAAAACAGGGAAAGCAGAATAATTTTAGATGAACATACACATCAAACATGTAATTAGATGAACATACTGATTTTAAGCATTCTGTGAATTAATAGCATCAAAATGGAGATGAGCCGGAATACAGCACTAAGATTGTACATATGACACTTGGTTAACCTCCTCCTCAAACCTGAAGGTACCTGTGCTTTCCAGGCAAGCACGTGATTTGCCATGGTCTGGCCTGCAGTGCAGATACTCACAGGGCACCAGCCTGATTCCTTCTCAGTGTCCTCAGCCTGTTCAGTGAGTGCTCGAACACCACCTCAGCACCAGGTTCTCAGCACTGCGTGTTGCTCTGTAGCTCTTACCCTAGTGCAGTATAGTATCGGCTAATGAAAACACAGCCAAAACCTTAAATCAGCAAAATCATGTTACAGCCCTCAAAGACTCTGCGCATGAAATGGACAAAGTCTGGCAAAGGGAGGCAGCTGTCACTGAAGTTCATTTCAAGTCCATTTCTTTTTTAGTGGCATCAGAAGACTACTAGCAGCCACCACAGCTGGGCTTCCTTGCACTGAGCTAGTTCCAGATCCCAAGTTTGCTTATTTATGAAAACTGAGCACCTCTCACTAGCAGCCACGTTTTGTGCAGGAGGAGGGAGGTGTTCTGAAATAACTGTATGGATGATGGTGCTTTTCAATCTAACTTTATTCTGAAGCTTGAAAATAAATGGAAAACCTTCTTCCATGAAATCTGTGTACAGTTGCTGTCTGAGATGGCTGTCATCCTTGTAAACAGAATTCAGTGTGACTTTTTCCAGACATGTTTCCTTTATAGGTCACTTCAGCAAAAAGCTACTTTCTTTCTATTATAATTCTATATACTCAGAGTTTTTGTTTCTGAAAGCAACAGTAGAGATGTTATATGAGCAGTGCTTTAGCAAAAACTAAGCAGCATAAGATGCTTATCATGTTAAGCTCTTATCTTCATCAAGATCATCTCCAGGTCAATTAAACCCAACCTGGAACTATTTACTGTGTTGCAAGGTTCTTCCCACACCAAAGCTTTCTTCAGGAGCTGGGACATGTTTCAAGTGCTTTATGCTGTTGTGGGAAGCATCTTTCTTGACCCTTTGTATGCACAATGTTGTGTGACACTAGTGATTTAATCCCCTAGATTGCAAAGAAAGGGCATGCTAGTTAAGATAGATGTTTAAGATGGAGCTAAAATTCCATATTGAGTTAAGTAGACTCAAGCTTTGGGGTCTGACTGGGGAATGGTTAATGCCAAATTTATCAAGTTAACATTAGGGATAACACAGATGTTTCTTTCCCTCCCACTGTTCCACAGATTACTTATCTTTATAGGAAGGTCACAATTCAAGCATAAGTGGGACAACTTTAAGAAATGGTGGAAAACTTCTCAGAGGAAAATACGTTTTTACATATATGATTTTATTAACCTGGACAAAAATGGCAAATAATGCAGCATTAAATAGAGCTAGGCTAAATATAGTTTTGGCAGAGGAAGAGATTTCAAGCCTTTAAATACCACAGCAATAACTGGCTTGGCAGCAGTTATAAGTTGCTCTATAATCAAAAGCTTGGAAGCTCCAGGCTTTTTCTTTAGTCTAAGCCAAGCATGGAGATAGCTTATAATAAAATTAATTCCGCTTTTAAATCATGTTTAAGTAAGTTACTTCAAGGGCAGCTTGCTGAGTATAAGCAAGGCTGTGGAGATGATTCATCTACATTCTTCAAAGTTTCCCTAATAGAGACTTGACCTTTGGATTGGTGTCGGAAAACGTATCAGTTGGCTCTTAACATTGTAGTGACTTCACTAGTTCTTTAATATTCTCCCTAGCGCAGGTCTGGAGGTATCTGTTCAGTTATGCAGTGTATTTTTAAGGCTGACTCACTGTTCAGGGATAAGGCTTAGGTTGATACTTTGGCAGCCAAAATCAGAGGCAAACCTGGCCGAAGTAGGGGATTCTGCCCAACAAAGGAGATTTCCATTGGTGCGAGGCTGTGATGAAGCCATCTCCCACAGGCTGATGACAGCACTCAGCAGGGATTTGGAGCCTGCTGGGGGATCTGTTTCTTCTTTGTACAGTTTGTGTGTATAGGAAGAGCTTTTTGTTGCTAGTAAGGGTGGGAATTTGGAGGTGAGGGTATTCACCATGGGAGCACTTTTCCAGAAGCAAAGCTGTGGCCGGCTCCTGTGTATCTGCTTTTTTGGGTCAACAGTTATATACACTACATTGATATAGGTCTCATTTATATATATATTTAAAAGTCCCTCCCTCAATAGCATCATGAAATGAGGAAGCATCTTCCTTTCTGTACTGTTCTTCCTTTTCTTTATTGTTTAGCATTTGACCAGCCCTTGGTTAACCTCTTAACTCCTTAAGACTAACAACTCTAAGTGCCTGAAACAATCAAAATCTTAAGAACAGATTTCAATGATTTTTTTCTTCAGTAAACATCTATCTTCTAAGGAAAAAAAATGCTGCTCACATCAGCTGTATTAACTGGCTGAAATACTAAGATAAGTTTTTCAAGTTTGGACCCAACAGTCCCCATAGTTTGGTACCGAGAGGAAATTATGAGCTGCATCTGCCCTGGCTTCTCTCTGGGTCAGAGAAACGTGCCTCAACGATGCAAGTGTTTCAGCAACCAAAAGGTATTCGTCCTAGCTTTATACCAAAAGCTTATGCCTCGTGGTCTCTGATCAAGTCCATAAACAACTAGAGTCTTGAAAAGGCTCTTTTCCTTTTTTTTCACATTGCTCACAAGAAGAACACACAGCAAAGCATTTAAACAGGAATTCACTTTCTACAGAAATACAAAAGTTTTTAAGATGGATAAGTAAAAATAAACCTCAACATCTCAACAAGAAAGACACAGTTACATGGGCAAAGGCACACAGACCATCCTAGCAAGACTTAATAGAATCTGTTCACCATTCAGAAAACACTGCTTGCTACCGAGATGGGCTCTGATTTGCTCTGAAACAGTTTCTGCAGAGGATGGAGATGATCTCGTCACTAAAAGTACACCTAGTAATAATCCTATGCTACCCACTGCAACAAAAAAATTCATTGCCATCTGGGAAAATTTAGCAGATCTGCTACTTACTCTAGCAAGGCTAAGACTTGTGGCCTCAGCTACATGAAGTCACGTGATACTAGGGAACTCAAACACAGGTTTACAAACTTTGCTACATTATCTTTCCTTTTTCCTCACGCACCTTAGGAAAGTCGCACACAAATCAACGGCAACTGGAGAAACAGGCCTAATCTCAAGAGAATATGAGAGACCCTAGTAGTTTTGGTCACTTTGTACCACAGAAATTCTCATTTACTTCCTTGTGTTCTCTTTCATGTGGGACTTTTCAGGGCACTTTGCAGAAATCCAGTACTAATTCTCTAAGTGTAATCTTATAAGCCATGCAATAGTACAGACAGTGGAAAGTACCCAATGCCCTCACCCCACACACGTATCTCTCTCTCAGTTGCGAGCTGTAAATCAAGCAAAGATTGAGTGCTTGTGCTATTCAACAGACCATTAGTGGGCATTTGCTCAGTGCTACGTCATTTGGATAGATCACAAAGCTAAACACTGGATGTCTGTCATTAATTTAGCAAGTAACCAACAAACACACACTTTTACAAGTAAAGTAAAACTCAGATCAAGGTTTGCTGACAGCTAAGAAGAGAATATTCCTGCGTACTACAGGAAGCCCACACACTACTTACCCCTCCATTTCCCTTTCTAAACAAGGAAATACATATAGAAAGTAGCAACTTGAAGGCCACAAATTCAGACGCATGCCTGAAAACTGCAGGAAGAGGAAGGAAAGGGTCTGCCAGAAGGAGAGAGGCAGTGCAATGTGCTGGGTGCTGCCAAAGGGCTGTCCCGGCGGCCCTGCAAGCTGAACTAATCTGCAGTTCGGTCACAGGCTCCGCAATAGCTGAGCTATGGGAACACGCGGGCCACGTTGTCGACGTGCTCCGCTTGCCAGGGCCTGGGCAGGGGCAATGCCGCGCTGCTTATGCCAAGTCCACATTGCCGAGATTTCCCATATGTCGCAGTAATTACATTTCACAGCTTACACAGGCTGCCTCTGTAGATACTCCATGGAGAAAACAGGTCTACTTATCAGTACACCAGCAGAAAGTAAATTGACCTTTTAGCTGTGGTACTTACTTTTTTTTTTGCTAAGGATTCTGTATGTTATTTCTCTTTGAATAAATATTTTCCTCTTCAGATGCACATTTCCGTATTCTGCCCCTGTTTGGGATTACTCACACTGCATTTAGGGCAATTTTGTTATCACAGCCTGGCATCCTACAAATAAGGAATTCAAATTGAAATCTGTAACTTTAAGCCATAGGAAGAGTTAATATGTTTGTTCAAATGAAACTATTTTCACAAGCTAGCAAATGGAGCTTAAAAAAAAAAATCAGTTGAATTGTGTATGATCTCTCTGCGAGAGCAGAAGACCATTAAAAAGAGTCCATCTCTCCCCAGATTTGGACCTATTTCAGTTAGAAGGAGCAAACTGGCCCTCTGCTACCAAAAGAAGCGTGACTTTAGGAAGAAGCCAACCTGTATGCTGATCTATCCCTCCCCATGGCCGACATCTGCACTTAGCCCAAATTAGGAAACAACTTCGGGATACTTGGTGCCTCCGTGCCCAACTGTCATCACTCAGCAAGGAGAGCAAAGCAAGCTGGTCAACCAAGCTGAAAAACCCAAGTGCTAATTCCTGGCCATTTTGGAGCTCTGGGTTGCTGCATAAACACAGGCCAAGTCCTTAAATGTGCATAAAGTTACAACGGAAACGCATTTGTAGGAGACTGCACAACGCACCCCAACCAAACCAACGGACCATGCCTGCCCACCGGCATGTGCCTGTGCTTGGGGTTAACTCAGTTTTTGCCCACGCCAGTGTCATATCAGTGCAGTTATCAGCTCCCTGGTGACAACGTGGCCGACCTCAGCACTGAGGCCGCTTCCTGTGCTGCCCTTATCAGCACAGCTGCATGGTGCAATCAACATTGCAGGCTTCTTGCAGCCAGCTCGCTCAGCAGTCATTAATTATTGCTCAAAAAGCGCAGAACAGTTATTTTAACATCCGTTTTGTTGCTGTTTATTCCTTGAAAAGCAAGGCTTAACCTGGATTTGAGGCCGAGCTGTGAGCTTATAGCAGCCATTTGTGTGTGTTTAACCTGCTTGAGGCCTGTGCCAGCCTGAGTCCCCAGAGGTTTCCTCTGCCTTCCCTCACTCTGCGCCGACACGACACGCAGCGAGATGCGCGTCCGTGGCGGAGGTGTATCCAGGCACTAAATGGCTTTTGCAATTATCAGATGTCTTGATCAGCTTTGCTTTGGCATTTAATCAGCTATGAAAGCTATTTATTGCCTCATAAACTCCTCTGCAGCAAACATTATCCTTTAATTAATCCCTGAAAATTATTAGGGGTGTGTGTGTGTGTGGTGTAACCTGCTTTTAGCACCGTACAATTAGGCTCAGGAGAATTTGTTGCTGTTTTCCCTTTCATTTTGTTTTTAGACAGTTGTCAGCTGGCCCAGTTGGAGGGCTTGTCAAGACAGGTAGCAGCACGGTGCAGGTAACGAACACCAGCAAAATCGCTGAGCTGTGAGGAGCTCTCACACCTGGGAAGCTTGGGAGATGTGTAAAAGTTGAGCAATAATTTAACTCATATTAAAATGGGGAAGGTTGTCTAACAGTAAGTGGCTTCAGGACTAAAGGATGTCGCAGAATGATTAGAAGATTGGAGACAGCTGCTAATTAGGAGCATTTGAAGCCAAGGACATAAGAACAAAAGATCTCCCGCATAGCAAAAGGATTCAGGTGTGTAGCTCTGTGTGTCATAACTTTGGTTTTTCAGTCATTAAACAACTTCAAAGGACCTGAGAACCATCAGGATCTGTCGATAACTACAACATTCACTAACATCACTTTTATAGCAAGGATGCAAGTTGTTTGTTTAATTTATAACATGGACACCAAGTTTTGTTATTCCCAAATCCCTCGACTTCTTCCTCCCATAGAATCAGAAGTCGGTTTTAAAATAGCATAGTTCACAAAATCACAGAGAATAGGCATCATGTTCTC
The DNA here is from genome assembly GCF_059628265.1 of Tinamus guttatus. NCBI lineage: Eukaryota > Metazoa > Chordata > Aves > Tinamiformes > Tinamidae > Tinamus > Tinamus guttatus. The sequence goes on from NW_028288848.1 coordinate 8,503,812, forward strand.
AAAAAAAATTGTCAATATAAGAACTAGAAATGTACCAGGAAATTCAAGGATCTTGTGAAAACTTTATGTTTTCAGCAGAGAGCTTTACTCTGGGAAAAAAGCAGAAGCAACCCCCAAGATATGTGAAAGATGGCAATGCTGAATCCTGCCTCACTGCTTCCTGAGTGATTAAAATTCTTATGGAAACTGCAGCCATTGCTTGATTGGGAATGTGATATCTAGAAATAAGATATTTTCATATATTTGGCCAAGTTAATTACTGAGCAGCAAAAAGCTGTTGATATTATATAATTGGCCGGTTCTCTGCAGACCTCTACCAAACATTTCATCAACTATGAAACATATTTTAGGAAGTACTTACTGAAGCAGGGATTATGGATAAGGCAGTATAGATTTGAGAGAGCACATGAAGTATGAGAACAGAGATTGCTTTAAAGTTGGTGCAACAAATTTTCCCCTCAGCAAGTGAAGCTTCAAAAGCAAATTCTGGAAGAAAAAAACAAATACCTCTTGTGCTTTGGAAATGGGAAGAGAAAAGTGAAAAGAGATGTTGCCTCCCATGGCTTTTACAGCTTCTTATTTTAGTCATTGCTGGAGAAAAATGAACCTTGCTCTAATGACACAGCTGCTAGGGAATTTACGTCTCCTGTGGCAGCTGTTAATCATGGTGAGACTAAAGAGCAGTTCCACTTCAGTGACTCTTTCTGTGTGTTAGTAGGTGGCAGCACAGCCAGGACTAAAATTGTAAGAGATTATGTTTTTCAGAGATGTATTGAAAACCCCAACCTGGCAATCAAGCTTTCTAAAGTAGTCTGTATATGCGGTGTTACTGCTGGAGGTATTCTGCGTTGCCTAAACAATGTGTTTGTGCAGTCTGAGTTGCTGAAACATAACTAGGAAAAAAAATGAGGTAGGTGGATTCTGCTCAAATAAAACTTGGGAAGCTAGAAAGTTTAAGATTTTATGTCCCAGGAGGAGGTGAAGTATTGTAGCTTTATGCAGTCACAGGTGGTAAAATTACAGCTTTTTGCATTGAGAGGCCACGGAGGGTACCCTGTTGATCCATGGTTCAGAAAAAGCAGGTCTGTACACAGTAATTAGAGCAGCAGGGCAGTTGGCTTGTTTGGTCCTAGGAACCAGTACACAAGCAGTTTTATCCCACAGGACTGTAGCACCTTGGTGTATGCAGTCCAGAACTCATTTAAAATAAATTAAAATAAAGACCCCTACTGGGCTTTTAGGGATCATCAGGATTTTAAAAGGTGGTTGGTGCCAAGTTGTTCAGTGCTAATTCATGATCCAGATAGGCCAGGCGTGATAGTGGGAACACACAGTCAGGAATGGCCACGTTTACCACTGACAAACCTTGGTCTTCTTGTTTGATAAGAGGTAAGGACAGCGATCTAAACCTATGAGCTAATCCCAGTTAGGAAATACTTGCAAAGGTTCCTTACCAAGGACTGCTCTGATTTCAGTATTCTCTGTAGTTGCTTCATTTCTGCTTTCTCCTGTGCCTGTAACTCTTTATGCACAGTTTGGTATCTTTGCCTCAAAACCAAAGCTGGATGCAGAAATCGGTTGCCTCTCCTCCTATGGGGATGTCAGGACAGGAATACCTGGCAGCCTTGGGAGCTGAGTAAGTTACTGTCTTTCTTTTAGAGCCAGGGGTAAACGGCAGCGCTCGTCCCTCTGCTTTTTACCCGCGAGGGAGCTTGCTCAGCAGTCCCAGTGCAAGGGCGGGCAGGCTCTCTCCTGTGAACGCAGCACCTTGTGCCCGGGTCTGTGCAGGGCTGCCCTCCATCCTGGCACTGCCATGGGGCAGAGCACCAGAATGAGCCACAGGGCACAGGAGAGGGAGCGTGTGGGGGTCTCGGGTGCCTGCGCTAGTCGAGCATTTAATGTGCTCCTCTGTACAAGACACTGTAATTTTGTCTCCTCATCAAGGACTCTTCATGCAGTACTAAGCAAAATTTTTATTGGCTAAAATAATGATAATTTTAAAAGTCCTGTTAATGTAAGTGACGAATTGCTTACCTACAGTTCTTTAGAAATCTCCTCTTGATTGTCCAATGCATATAGAATCAAGGCAAACAGAAAGGAGGTTGTTCTCTCTAAATTACATCACTCAAGTTTCTCTTTAGCTTCTTTTCAGTATAAATCAAAATATCCTTATTGTTTCAGCAAGATGATGGCATCCTACCCAGTGGACTGAATAAACGATAATGCAGCCATTTGGCCTGCAGTGAGGACACTAGCCTGGTTAGCAATACTTGTCAGAATAAAGCAGACTAAAAAGGGTCAGTGTATGTGTCAGAGTCCTATCCTTAGCATGCCATGCATCCAGCGCACTAAGAACATTTTGTTATCATTTCTTAAATAGAGTGGTTGGATCAGAACAGTATGAAGAACAGAAACAGTCCAGCTGTGACCTCACCATATTGAGCCTAGAACTTGGCAAGATGAAGAGAAGCTTGACTAGTTTTCTGCATCCTAGGACCCAGGCTTGCTCCACCATGCAACTTGTTCTGAACAGAAACTGAAGGTAAAGTGTCTTTGTCTTGGGGGGCTGTCTCCTACAGGTCTAGCAGCAGTGTGACAGTCAGACAAAGGGCATAGTTTTATTCATGCTTTATTTGGTACAAACAATGCATTTTAACCTGTCTGATAGAAATCAAGCCAGTCGTGACAGTTGTGAGCTTGGATGCCTGAATTGTGCCTAGCGTCTGAGCTCACCTTCCCCTAGTTCTGCAAGTCTGATTTGCAATCCAGAGGGACTTGTAGTGTTAATGCATGTACCTTGAGTAGATTTTGACTAATTTGGGCTCAGCTGAAAATCAGTATTTATTTAACGGGATATTTCTGAGAAGAAGCCTTTTGTGTTGTACAAAGTTGAAGGTTTGTTTGCATGTTGTTACAGTCTTTATTGAGTATTATTGCTGCATCTTTGAAGCATGGGCCTAGTAAAATTTAGTCCTGGGAATAGGGAGTTGGTTAAAAGAAGACACAAGCATAACAGAAACAAACCCAACCCAGTCCTACCAAATGGAGATCAGACTTTGAACCTCAGTTCTTCACACAGTGGAAAGAACTAGCAATAAAAGCTTCTTAAGTCCTTGTAGTTGTCAAATGGCAAAATTAATAGGCACCAACAAATGTTTTCTATAGGGGAGGAAAGGCAGTGACAGATTTTTTTGTTTTGTGGTTGTTTTTTTTTTTTTTGGTTCTGTTTTGCCCTTTGAAAAAGGGGCTGAATTTATGGATAACAGATATGCAAGTGGGAGCAAGTGAATTCCAGGCTTGTTGTATAATGTTAGACAGGTCACTTTTTATTTTTGGTCCTTCTGTTCTTACATGCTCTGTTTCTTTTGCCTACTCAGACTGAAAGCACTTAAGCACAGAGTTTGTTTCTTATATAACACCAGGCCCAGCAGAGCTCTGCTTTAGGTGGAGGCTTGTAGACAGTGAAGAAACATAAATAATTTCAAAGACAATTAGCAGCTCGGGCTTTAAATGGGAAGTCATAGTCTGGGCTGGGAAGGAGGAATTTTTACTGTTCTTTCCAACAACTCATGAATGTTGATTTAGAAAGGAGACTGGAAATTTTTACAAATGTTCAAAATACTTCCACAGTTGTGGCAGGGTTTGAAGTAGCTAGATTGTGAGCAGTTACATTGCATTTGGCTGAAACTCAAGCTAGCTTTGCTGATACCTCCATGCTTCAGCTCCTGAAGCACGGGAGGTACCCAGTAAAGGACCCTCTTCCCCCACCACGTCATGCTGAGTGATGATTACTACGAAAATTTACCTGTCAAGTGTCTTAAGGAAGAGGAGGTGGCAGTGTAGTAGTACTTGGGCTGTAAAAATAAGCAACAAATCAAAGTAGGCTGTACTTTGAAGAACCATATAAATCTTCTGCTTCTTCCTTCATTTTAGCTTTCATTATTTTTATCACAGTAGCACTTAAAAGCCCTGATCATCATAGAGGAGAGCAAGGCAACACACAAACCCTGCACAAGAAGACTCTTCTTCCCCCAAAGAGCAGCTGATCTCAGAGCACAGTGAAAGTGACTGTTCGAGTCAGTTAAGAGGTGCCTGGTCCAATTACTTCTTATAGCCTATAACTTTATAACTCTCTCCATAAGCTCCTGTCACCTCAGTTCTGCCATCTGATCTACTCTTTTTAATCTATTTTTATAGTCAAACTGCAATCTGTAGTAGTAAGATGAAGAGCTGGGCTGACAGACCTGAGGTGGGTGTAACTCTCAGAAGGGTAGGATTAAATACGAGGGGAGCAGAAATCTCATAGCCAGGACCAGCAGCAGCCAGAGCCACAAAGCAGAAGATGCAGCAACTGGACATGTACTGATAAAAGCCCTGATCTCATGGGCCCAGAGGTAGGAAGATAAGTACACTCAGAAATTCTTTATCATTGACATAAATGCTAAGCTTTGATGCAGAGCACCTGTAAAGACAGTCACTGGTAATTTCCACTAAAGGAAACATGAACAAAATGGATTTAATTTACAGTGTGACCGATATAATCACAGAATGGCTCATTTTATCAGAGCACATACAGTTTGTTTCACCCCACTTCTGGATGCAAAGAGCTTTTAACACAGAGAGTGTCTCTAGTTCATCTGCAGGTGGATCACTGAAGTTGTGGTGTGTATGTTTTCACTCAGTGGTTTGTGGCTTCCAAAATATCTGCTGTAATCATTACACTAAATATTTATATCATGGGAGTGGCCCAGATTTAGATAGTCTGTTGGTACCATCATAGTTTACAGTTGTAATTACCCTTCATTAACAGGCATTCCTAGTAATTGAAATTTTTTGAGAAGTAAGGTTTTTACTAGGTCATTAGAGCTACTCATGCTCAAGGTTTATTCACTATTCACTTGCCTACAGTGTATGTAAATGGAGGTGAGATCTAATAAATCCATTAAGTGAGGTGCATCTATATTAAGTTGTTCGGAATGTGATGCCAGCTGGAGAAGTCGGAACCTGCACAGTGTCAAGGACAGCTCATTCTTGGCAGTGTAGCTTCACTGGAGCTGGCCAACAGGATGTGCTCTGGACAGCAGTACATCTGAGATCCTGCCCTTCTTTAGCACATGGGAATGCCACTTGGAATTTGCACTTCTACGTCCTTGTAGTCATCTATTTTCTTTCTTTCTTTCTTCGTAAACAAGTCAATAGAGTTAAAACTGTTTTTGATACAGTATGAGGTAGAGGTGAAGCTTCTGGCATGGTGTTGTGAAGTGGAAGCAGCGTTTGTGCTGCTTAGACTTGCCAAGATGGGGCCTTTCTGGGTCTGGGCAGAGGTAACATGAGGCAGCTTAGTCAGCTGCAGAGTTCAAACAGCTTCAAGGTTGTGTGGCAGCTGAGCAGGAGTTTTCCAGGAATGGTTTTGGACTTCAGTTTTTAATTCCATTCTTTTTTTTAATCTGGCTCCACAGTGAAATTCGATTAACATAGTACTGAAGGTTTTCCACACCAATAGTTTTGCCTTCAAAGGAGTTTGCAGCAGTGACCTCAGAAACTGTCTCTGTTTCTCTTATTTTTCTCATATTGATAAAAGGAAGAATTCACATTCCCTGTTCATAAATATGAACGTCAGACAAACTCCTGACTATCTGCAGGTTGTCTACCTAATCCACTAACCTTGAACTTTTACCTACCCACTTGATTTGAAAAAGGGCAAATACTAGATTTTTCACTGCAATGAACTACGGAAGTAGAGACTCTCTCTTCTGAGGGCCAGAAAGGGAAATGAAGGGCTAATTCCCTGGGACTTGCTGCACAACCCTGAGTTACGTGGCAGGCACCCTGAATGATTCATGAGGTATTCTTAGAAATCATTTGAATGGGATGTCTCTACATCAGCCAGGAACGCTGCAGATGAAAGGATTTAGCTGCCATAACAGATAATAAGCCAGAGGAAATCTCTTCTGTGTGGGGCTCATATCGTTATTCCACAGTTAGGTTTGGAATTTACTTGTCCCAGGTCTCACGAGGGTGTGCTGTGGGAGCATGGACACGGGAACCTGAAAGTGGTCAGCTCCTTTTAGTGCAAGCTGCCTCTGACATATCCTGCACAGGCAGGATACCCACAGGGTCTGTGTCCACTGCCAAGAGGGGTAGATGACTGTCTAGTTTCATGGTTACCACTAGCTCCTCCTTGGGCTTTCAGTGAAGGACTCCAGTTACTCATTAATGGTGCAGATACTTGCTCAGATTCAGCAGCAGAAGCACTGGCACATACTGAGGTAGGGAATAGCTCAGCTCAGCTATGTTGCTGGCCCAAATTTGACAGCTACTTCAGTATGTTTATAATTTTAAACACATAAGTAGTTCCAGTCAGTCAGGCTTATGTTTAAATGCATTGCTGACAGGGGCATTTCTAACTCCCATAACTGTTCAGAGTTTGGGTCCCAGAGGTCTTCCTCCAGATTTAACAGCATTTTCTGCCTTATTTTGTTGTGGTTGAAAGGTGTTAGCCGGTTTTGTTCTGTCATCAGAAACAACCAGTCTGCTTCAGCGAGGATCCTATGAGGATCTGTCATTTTTGCATTGGACAGGTAACTCGATGGGAATAAACTGCCCTGAGTAACTTAGAGAAACTAAGCCATATATATGGCTAAAATTAACATTACAGTATATGCATAAAATAGACCATTATGGAAGCAATAAAGTCTCAAAATGATGCCTGCTAATCAGAGATGGTGCAACCTGGTTAATTGCTAGATTTTTTTAAGGCTTTTACGGCATGGGATAGCTATTGCACAGAGTTCAGAGGTTTATAAAGCCTAAATGGGGGCAGTACAGAGTAAGAACTGAACAGGGTTCTCCTATCACTAGCATGGCCATGTACAAAGTTGCAGACACATGCACATTAGGAGACATGAAAAATAGACATGTTAATAATGAAATTGCTTTTGCATATGGATTAGGAAAAAGATGTGTAAGCTCCTATAAATGAGTAAAATACCTGACGCTACATCAGCACAATATGCATGAGATAAACAGAGCTGGGGCCTGTAATTGAAAAGGTGCAGCAGCTCAACGGCTCAGGGAGAGGAGTGACTGTTTGGGACATTTGTATATCTCAATCTAACCAGTAGCCTGTCCTGATTTTTCTAAAAAGGGGTCTTCTATTTTTCTACACACTAACTTAGAAGAACAGGGATGCATCAAATCACCTCCTGTACTCACCTGCACAGGGAAATGTCTCTGTGCCATCTGCCACCTCTTCCCTGGCTGTAGGAAAGTCAAGCCATAGAGCAGTGCATGGCAGTGCAGGCCTTTCCCTTCCATCTTAACCTCATCCTTGCTTTGATGAACAAACTGTCCAGGCTGGCTCAGACAAAAGTGGAAGAATGGCAAAGGCAACAGAGCACGCTATTTTTCTGGCAGGCTCTGTTTCTACTGTTTAACAGCCAAATGCTCTCTCCTATTTTTCGAAACTGGCTTTGATGCTACAACTGAAGTTTGGGGACACAGGCCTGCTCTTCACAAGCATCTTGTCCAGTGCTAGGTTTTCCAAAACATGGACCTTGTATGCCGCTGCCATACGTATATCTGGCAAGAAATGTTATATCAAGGCCTTGTATCTCCTCCCCCACAAGCTCTCTGGGCACCCTGCACCAGTGCTCAATCATCTTCACAGTAAAGAAATGTTCTCCTGTGTTCAAATGGAATTTCCTTGGTTTTAGTATGTGCCCATTGCCAAATGGGTCATTTAAAGAGAGAAGTGTGTAAGGCTATAGAGCATGGCCAGAGAGAGGGGAAACTTGTAGGAGGCATCAGTCACCTCCTGATGCCACAGAAGATACATAAAGCTCCTCACAGGCAGGGAGAAGCAGCATCTTCTGTGCTGTGTCTGCACTGGGGACAGCCAGGGAGCCCTCGTTTCGGTAAGAGCTGGGCACAGTCACAGTCACGAGTGCCCTGGCTCAGCCACTGCCTGGGCCCGGCCTCCCCAGACCCGCAGCTGCCTCCACACACGCTGCTTTCCTGGGACCAGAGAGGCTCACACAACTATGGCGTTTCTTTTTGTCCTCTGGTCTGCTGTTACTTGTAGAAACAAAACCATTTCTAACGTGACAGTGCATTTGGGATTGGCTCAGGAATTGGGCAGAGGTTCAGCTGGAGCGTTTGATACAAAGTGCTCATTTCTAGTTAACACTATTTATGTCGCATCCCTGCCTCTGAGCAGGATTTAAGAGGACTCAATGCTAGAAAGGCCCTGCCAGTTGCTGACTCTGCTGTGTTATGAGTGCAGCTTAATTCTCCTGTGAAAAGAACTGACACAACCAATCCCTGTGAACTCTTCACACTCGACAGGCAAACAAGTGGAGAGCTTGACCCATTGTAATTAGGAAACTGGAATCGAAAGCAGACAGGCTTAGCCTAAACTGAGAGACAGTAACCGCAATGTATAATATACAGTTTAATCACTGGAGAACATAATTTCAGCAAGTGAGGCAGTTTCCAAGATGGAAAGACTTACATAAATATACTTCTAAATTCTACTTCAATCAGGTTAGGAGAGCATGTGTTTGAATAGCATCTAAAAGAACAAAAAGAGACTATTGTGTAGCATTATTTCTATTTCTGGCGTCACTGTTGTTCTCAGTGGAAAGGCCATTGTCACCCATCTGGCCTCATGTGTCATTCAGAAACAAGAAATCAAGAACAAGACTTAATGGTCTTCCTTAAAATTCCCTTCCTGATGGGTATTATGGTCCTTTGCAGCAGGCACCTTCAGTTCAGGGCTGTAGATACTCTGTCAAAAGCTCACTGTTAAATTACGTTTTCTATAAACTTCTCAATGACTCAGGTGGTTCATGTCAACACGAGGCTTAACAGCAGCAGAAATTCAGCCTCATCCTCACCCCAACTTTGCTCCTTTCCCTCTTTTGCTGCTCGCTGTGGTGGAGGCCTCACTCATGGCGTGGATGTGAATTTCATCCTTCTTGATGCTTTTCCCTTTTTTTTTTCCATGTCCTATCTGAATACTCTGATAAGTGAAGGGGACTGTATTTGTTTTTCCTTTTTCTTTCTTGCCTTATGTGACATTTAGCATCACCAAGGACCAGCTATCAGCAGCCATTAGCACAGCAGTAGGTTAGACACAGTGATTGAGTTATATAATGGTGCGAAAATGTGCAGATTCGACAAGTCATCTCACAGCTCTTTTTGGCCTGCTGGTTGTATAGTGTATCTTAAACCTTTTCAAGGTAGCAAGTGAAGTAGCATCGTTGAAGATTTTTCTTTTTTTAAACACTGAATTTTCCTGGTGCCTTATGGATTTTCCAGAACAAAATGTTTTCTTCTTGTTGGCTGATCATTGTGAAATTGAATCACAGCTGCAGACTTTGACTTTGTTTTAATTAAAAAGAATCTCTTAAAGTTTTGTCATCTTTATATCCCATATATATTTTTTTTTATTTTTTTATCCCATTTATATATTTTTTATATCCCATGTGTTGTGGAATGCTGCTGTCACTACATAGTCATGAAGGAGTGGAAATTTCCTGCCTTCAAACTCTCTCAAATGAAAAGTGTTAGAATGCTCTAGCTCTGGATTTGCTTTTTTTGGTCTTCACAGGGCTGTGTGTGTGGTTTACAATCTCTTGTTTAATATTTTACCTCACAGTGTGCAGCTTATTCAGCACTTTGTGGCCTCAGTGTCATTTTCCCCTGTTACTCTGAAGTAGTTCTAGAGAGGGTCCAACGTAGAGCAACAAAGATGATTAAGGGGCTGGAGCATCTAATGTATGAGGAAAGACTAAGTGAGCTGGGCCTGTTTAGCCTGCAGAAGAGAAGACTGAGAGGAGATCTATCAATATGTATAAGCACCTGAGGGGAGAATGTAGGGAGGATGGGGCCAAACTCTTCTCGGTGGTGGCCAGTGATAGAACAAGGGGTAAGAGGTGCAAGCTGAAACACAGGGAAGTTCCACCTCCATGTGAGGAAGAACTTCTTTACTGTGAGGGTGACAGAGCCCTGGAACAGGCTGCCCAGAGAGATTGTGGAGTCTCTTTCTCTGGAGATCTTCCAAACCCGCCTGGATGCCACCCAGGGCCACATGCTCTGGGTGTCCCTGCTGGAGCAGGGGGATTGGACTAGATGATTTGTAGGGGTCCCTTACAACCTCAACCATTCTGTGATTTACTAAGTGCTATTTGGAGTGCATTATTTCTGCTCAGATATCAGTAATTAGTCTTTGAATGAAGCAACATGAGGGCCTGAATATAGAGGTTATACTAGATAATAGGTAAATCCACTCAACTGAGAAGAGGGAAAAAAAAAAAGGGTCACGGTCACAAAGCTTAACCCTTCAGTGCATAGTCCGTATCCCTGAGTCCTGACTCCTCACACCCGCACAGTGAATGTGGTGCAGACACCCCCAAGGTAGCTCAAGGAAAATGAACTTCATGCTTTAGCTGCCTCTTGTGGTGAATTCTCACACACACAGTGGCATGATCTTGACTGTGGCATTAGCTTGTCTGATGTGGCATGATGCAGGGAGTGTCTCACTGCTTCCTGCTGGAGCTGTTCCGTGTGACATAAATCAATTTGAGACACACTAGTGTGAGAGCAAGAAATGAGGGCAAAGATTTGGTTTCCTAATTGGAAGGTTTGGACACTCACTAGGTCTGGAGGGATTCTTGCTTCTGGTTTCTGCCCTCACACTGTTCCTGAGCTGTTCCCTGGCTGTTTGTGTTATAATGTTTATCAGATACCCCTACTTACTCTCCCAGAGTGACTGAGATTGTTCTAGGTAAAATGTTAATTAAAATGGAGGCCAAATGGACTGCTCAGCCTCTCCCCTCACCTTTGCTAGTGCTTGCTCGCCAGTCTTCGGATGCAAAGGGACACGTTCATGTGACTAGAAAGTAGTGGCTTAGGCGGTTCCTAACCTGGAGCATGTTTAGCTAGACTGTATCATAAGCAGGTAACCAAAGTAAGACTAATGTTTGAATAAAGCTAGAGTAGATGGGAGGTGGTGAAAGTTCAGAGGTTCAAGGAGCGTGTAGATGAGGCACTTCTTAGGTACACGGTTTAGCAGCCGTGGTAGCAATGGGTTTATAGTTGGACGTGATGGTCTTTTCCAAACATAGTGATTCTATGATCCTATCATTTCTCACGTGAAATGGTGCCCAGCTGAAGTCTGAGGCATCCATCCTTTGAGTTACTGGGCACAATATTCTATCCTTTAATCTTTTAAGCCCTCTTTTGGCCTTTACTATCACTGTTTTGATTAGTGAATGATTTCCTATCCCTGTGTTCAGTGAATAAGGAGGTGGTTATTGATCATTGACTTGTTCGTTGGTTACCGTCTGAAGGAATTTGCAGAGCAAGTTCTTCAGGGCTAAGGTGCTTCTGCTTATGTCCATTCACATTTGGTATTTCCTTTCTGTCATTGTAAAAAAAAGGTGGAGGGGAAGCGGTTTATAGGCTCTTACCATATCTCCTTCTCAGGTTGCTAAGTGTACTGTTTGTCATGCCAAATACATTAAATTTCATTAACCTGAAAATACTATGGAAATAGCAGTTCCTTTAATGTGACTGCCATGAAGATATTCAGCTCATATTCCCATGAGCACCTTTCCTTGCCTTAGATTTTATGTTTATTTCTTTGATTTACGTCTTGGAAAGATAGGGCTTCACTAGCCCTGGTAAAAAGTAACTACCAATTCATTCATGGCTATTGAGAGCACTGGAAAAAAAAGGTAGCTAGACAAAATGGTCCTGTTTTTGCTTGTCTTTTTTTTTTTTTAACAGCTTGTCCAGTCCTCATGTTGGGACTTTACAAAACCCTGCTGAGCTTTGGGGAGATAAAGATGTTCCTACAAGCTGAGAGAATTCATTTGAACAGCCCTCTGGTACATGCTACGGTGTTTTGAATGCGTTATAGACTTGAACAGTGTAAGGGTTTTACAGTAGTAATATTTGCATTAAAAAGTTACAGCTATTTACTCAAAACCACATTCTCCGGTGATCTCCAGGAGGGAACACTCAGTTCTTCCCAGGTAGTAATGGTTCGCTTTCGTATTTAAATCACGAGGAAAGCAAACTAGGGAATGCACGGTGTAAGCTCCGGCCTTTCCGCAGGTCAGTGCAAGTGTGATGTGTTGCTCGGGCTCGGCCACAAACCGGGTGCTGGTTTAGCCTCAACAACGTTTATTGCCCAAGCTGCAGAGGTTACAGGGAGGGGTTTAGTCCGGGTTAAAGAGCAGCCTGGGCTAAACCCACCTTGTGTCTGTGTGGCTCAGAGCGCACAGCTGATACAGGACTGTTGCAGTGAAGACTGCAGTGATCCTGCCCCTCTACTCAGCCCTGGTGAGGCCACATCTGGAGTATTGTGTCCAGTTCTGGGCTCCACAGTACAAGAGGGATGTGGAGCTGCTGGAGAGAGTCCAGCGCAGGGTCACAAGGATGATCAGGGGCCTGGAACATCTGCCCTGTGAGGAGAGGCTGAGGGAGCTGGGCCTGTTCAGCGTGGAGAAGAGAAGGCTGAGAGGGGATCTGAGCAGTGTCTATAAGTACCTCAAGGGAGGCAGTGAGGAGGATCGTGCTGGCCTCTTTTCACTGGTGGCCACCGACAGAACTAGAGGTAATGGCCACAAACTGAAACACCAAAAGTTCCACAGGAACTTAAGGAAAAATTTCTTACCAGTGAGGGTGACAGAGCACTGGAACAGGCTGCCCAGAGAGGTTGTGGAGTCTCCTTCTCTGGAGATCTTCAAAATGCGCTTGGACGCAGTCCTGCGCCACGTGCTCTAGGTGACCCTGCGTGTGCAGGGGGCTTGGACTAGATGACCTCTAGAGGTCCCTTCCAACCTTAACCATTCTAAGACCATTTTTCCGGAGAGCCATGGTTATTTGCTGCCTGTTTCAGACAGGCTCATGGCTGAGCGCTGCATGCGTTTGCTGGCATCCCGGGAAAGGCCCTGGCCCTCCTGGCAGAGAAGCCCTGGCCCAGGGCCACGTTGTGGAACGGGGCGGCAGGCACCAGGCTCCGCACGAGGCTGGACACCCCCGGCTCTGCTTCGCCCTTTCCCTCTCCAAAGGGCACTTAATCCCTGCTGCCATGCCAGGCAGCTCCCATGTAAGTAAACTCACACGGAGAGCTCAGGCTGGGATTTTTCCTGCTGGCAGCACCAGCAGGGCTGGGGAGCTGTTTTTAGGGAGCGGCGGGAAGCGAGCGGGACCAGCGCACGCCATTCCCGAGCTCTTCCCTTGCCTCTGCCGGGGAGCTCGGCTTTCCAGGGAAGTGTTCTGCAGTGTTGCAAACAGCTATTTCCCTGCGCTTTAGCCATCTCCTCGTCTCAAAATAGAAGCCATTAGAGGCGGGTGGTGGGGCTTTTTACTGCTAGGCCAGTCTGCAGCCTGCAGTCATTGTAAAATTGCCAGCACAAAAAGTGCGGTATAAATTAGCCAGCAACTGTTGTTGAATTTAAAATAAATCAAGGTCCCTTTTTTTTTCCAAAGCACTTGTTCTGGTCTCCAGTGGCAAAGCTCCGAAATACTTTTATAGTAGCTTGTATGTAGGAAGCAAACTGAGGGTGACCTTTCCTCTTAAAACGCAGCATGAGGGGACTGTACATTTACATTGTAAGATAACTGGAAAAGATGGTTTGTGTGCGTGTGAGTAGGTGTATGTTTGCTTAGCCTCAGCCAGTGCAAACAGCTTTCCTGGACAGGAGATTTTTTTTTTGTGGCTAGTTTACACTCCCATAATGCATGTCCCAAGATTTCCTTAGCATGTGCAAAGGATGACAAATATCAGTACTTCATACAACTATATTTAATAAGTTATTACAGAAAAAAATAAAGTCCAAACTACAAAGTTTAAGCAGTTGTAAGCAATAGCAGCATTGAGCTCCATGTTTAGTCACAGTACTGCAGTTCCATACAAGCATTAGTCCAAGCCAAAAAGGAAGAAGCTTTGTTAGAATTACTAGCAAAAACAATCTAAGAGAACATGTAATAAAAGATACAGTACATTTAAAATTAGTTGAAAAACAAGTACAGAGATCTTAGCTGTGAATGCTCTAAAAGTTATGTCCATTATTTTGACAGTAAAATTACAAATATCTAGTACTTTATACCCCAACAGAACTTCATCCAAAAAAAAAAAAATTAGCCGAAATTACTTCTTATTAGCACCCTGGTTTTCTACATACTGCTGAACCTTTTCTCATGTAAATTTGAGTGTGCCAGAATTATGCGACCAATGTAATTTTCTGACCAGCTACCCATTTGGGGTATAGAGTAGTCACTAACATGAATATAAAATACTCTGTGGTATGATAGAACACTATAGCAGCAGAGAGTAAGAGAGCTTGTTTTAGAGAAAAAAAAAAAAAAAAAGGAAAGGAAAGGAAAAGAAGAGGGGGTTAGCTGACATCATACAAACCAGCATAAAAAGCAACTACATACAAGCCAGATTAAACAAAAGAGACATTTCTACAAATCTGTGACTAATCTTTCACTCATACCTTGCAAGTAGAGATGTCACAATACTGAAATATTAACATGGGAGCTTTTCCCAGTTAGGCGCCATTTTCTTTTCTTTTTTTTTTTCTTTTTTTTTCCTTTTTTTTTGTAACTACTCTAACAGATAGTGAAATCAGCAAAGTTATTTGCTAACTGCATATTTGCAATACAATTTGTTTTAGCCCATGCCTTGCTAGCAGGCTATAAAATACAAGCATGTAGGCAGAAATATAAGCATAAACTTTGTACCACTTAGCAGGAATTTTGTATTCCCTCTTCATTCCTTAATCTCCTTTGTTTGCAATTTGTGTACATTCCAACCAGTAGTACCTAATTTGAGTCTAAATTTTACTTCACTATTTGATCTAGTCTATACATTACTTACAGAACTGAACACACAGAGGATACACAATAGGCCAACTCTGGACACATTTCTTTCTACAAGTTATAGACGAGCCACCCTACCGCTCTAGCGTACGTTAGTCTAAAAGGTCATCCATAACTTGCTGAAATACCTTTTATCTAGAGAAAGTCATTGTATGCCCTGCTTACGCAACACCAGTTTTAGTGTGGGTGGGTTTCGGGGCCAGAGCAGGGCCCTGGCGGCAGGAAGAGGGGAACAGCGTCCGTGGAGGTGGAGATGTGAGCATGGCCGATACCGGCCACGACGGTGCCGGCAGAAAGGGAAAAAATAAAAATGAAAAAAGTACAAAGACGCAAGAGAGGCAGAGAGGAACGGAGAAAGACCAAGAAGCTGAAGGCATGGCCAGGCGGCGGCGGCGGTCACCGCGCGGCCGTCACGGCGCGGGCGGGCGCCGCTGCTGCCACGAGCGGGCGGCGCGCAGGACCTGCGGCTGCGCCGGGCGCCCCGGGGCCGCCTGCGGGAAGGGGTCGGCTCAGTCGCAGAAACAACGCGGTGGCAAAACACAAAGAGACTCTGGGTTTTAGGAGGTTCGACCTAAGACTACTGAAAAGAGAGTTTATATAAGTTCATGACAAGAAAAAGCAATGGAGCATCATGCTGAATGGGCAGGGTCGCAAACCCCTTGTTTCAATAGATTTAGTTCATTATAAAGGCAATAGTCGTTAATCAACACTGGTGGTGCATAAATCTAGACAGCGAACTGGTACTGTGACATCCCTATTATCTCCTTAAATCATTTTGATAAAGGAAAAGGCTTTTCAAAATATCACATTTTTTCTGCTTCATTCTGTCATTTTATTGCCCAATTCTTTGTTACAATTTTCCAATCACTTTACATAACCAACCATTTTTATCATTGCCACACTATTGTAAACCACATCAGCAAGTTAATACATAAAGCTTTGCATTTCAAAAAACTAGACACTTTAGTAACAATATTACAAAGATTTTAGCTTCAAAAATAACTGAAAATGAAAAAAATAAACTTTTAAAGAATTAGCATCATAAAATTAATTTATTCCAAGTAAAAATACAAAATAATATTAATGACATTGACCAGATATGAAAGTCTCTCCCAGAAACAACTATATTAATGGTTGAGAAAGCACTCCTTAAAGAAAATACGAAATAAAAATGAAAAATATGTAAATATGTTTAATTTTTTTCTTAGCAAAAAATCTTTCTAAAAATAACAATGAAAATTTGTCTCAGTACAAAGGCTACATTACTATTGAAAAAATACCAGCATGAAGAAAAGGTACATATTTGACAGTAGAAAAATGATTTTAGTGAATCACAATGTCTAAAGTCTGCAATGAAAATAAATCTGCAATAAAGATTTATGCCTTTTTTCTTTTCATTTTTCTTTTTTTTTATACAAACAGTACAAACAGTATTGCACATAACAACAAATAGTCGAGGTTAGGTTAGCCTTCAAAAAAATCGACTAGTTCAAGTCTCACATCAGAAAAGGCCACAATAGGACCTGTTGTACCCAGGGGCTTCTTAAGTCAAGTTGCAGTTCAGAACTCCATATTTTAAAAAATAACTTTTTTTTTTTTTTTGAAGGACCCTCTTTTAATATAACATATCAACAACTCGGGGCACATTCATTTACAAAACAAAAGGGAGCATGTTATAATTTAATAAACTAAAAAAAGTTCTCTTTAAAAAAATACAAACAGAAGAACTCTCACAATTCTGGTCAGTCGTGCAGAATCACACTGATTATAAATATACAAATTAAGGGAAAAGATTTTTTTCACCTTCTATTCACAACTTTCAGCACCAAATGGAGTTTGTGTTTACAAGTGTTCTTTATGATAACTGTTTTAGTTTTAATCCAACATTACGCTGTATTGTTCGTTTTCCAGCTTCTCTCTCTCTCGCTCTCTTATTTCGCTCGCTCTCGCTCGCTCTCGCTCTCTCTGGGGGTGTTTCTACATGAAAGAGGGGGTTTTCTTCAAAAACTTCTTTCACATAATTAGGTAGATTTCTGTAGGTTAGCTATGATCTTTAATATTACAGTTATAAAGCTCTAACTTCTTCATTTTTCAAAAAAACTCAAATAAGCATGAAAAAAATAAAGTTACCCATCTGTTAAATCATTTTTCTTGCAGAATTAAATTAATATATATTTTTCTGAATAAACTTACTTAGAAAATATCATTTTCTTTCCTATATTTCAAAATTGAGGTATTGCAAAAGATCATGTCAGTCAGAAAGCATGCCTTTTTCTTTAAAAAAAATCATCAGCCGACTGTTGAAAACTGTCTAGATACAAAAAGTAGTGCATAACAAAATGTCTTGTACAGATGAAAAAACAGAAAAGACACCTGGGCTGGGAAAAGCAATATCACAAAAATGCCCAGAAATAACCTTGAAAGGGATCATTATAATAAGCATTTTAAACCAGTAAAAAACTATTTTTTCTTTTTTTTTTTTCCAAAAACAGAAAAGTTCCTTTCAAAGCCAATACGCGCAACAAAACACTGGGAGAAAAAAAACCACAAACAAACGAACAAAAAAAAAAACAAAAGAAGAGCTTGCTAAATTAGACACAAACGAGGACATCACAACAAATAAAACCGACATTTAAATCTACTATGCGGTGTCATATCCAGTCAGATTGTCCCCAGAACTGCAAAACCCAAAGGAGGCAAAAGGAAAGGACATAGTGTACACATTCTCACAATCGTTAGGATACCAGGTGTGTGTGTGTCATTGTTAGCTATCCGCAGCCCCACAGTTCATGCTAAAAAAATGTCCACTGTGTTAGCGGCTCTTGCTTGTGTTCAAGCTTCACAGGATGCAGGGGCTGGGCGAGATAACCGCGTGCACAGAGCGGAGCTCTCGTGGTAACGGGTTTGTGCAGACATTTCTTTAGCACCCCTTTTTTCCCAACTTCCTTAATTTGTGCCTAGTCTGTGAGTCTGCCGGGCGCCTGGGCGGCAGCGCGGGGCGGCCAGGCTGAGCTCTTTGGTGTCCGGGCCAGGGTCTGCGGCTACGGGAGGGCTGCAAGCGTTAGGAGAGAGGTGGTGCCTAAGAGCTCATTCCTGTTTATGTACCGGTTATGAACTGTGTTAATGTTGGATACAGAGGCTTTAACAGTTAAGTTTGATCACAGTACTAGACATAATCACTTTACTATATAAAATAAATTGCACGATATATAACAGAGCACCGCAAAGTACTTCATCTACCATCCACAAATTTGTTTTAAGAATATCCTACAGCTAGTTTTTAATATTTGTTGTAATATAGGTCATTCTGTAATGGGCTGATCCTAATTTCAGAAGCATTACATTTACTGAGGCATGCCTTCCTCCAGTCAGTAATCGATTTTTTTTCTTTTGTTACTGAGTATTTTTTAGCCTACATAGATTCATAATTTGTGCATTGTGGGCAGGTTTTACATTAGACATATATAAAATTTATTGCATGCAGCAACCTGATTAAGTAAACATGCAGTCAAAATATTGACCTTCCTTGGAAGCTTTTCTGTATGCTATACTGATCTCCTTTCAGCAGCCATCACTATTTTAATCACATATTCATTTTTTAATTGATACCCTAGCCTGAATAGAGTATTATGGTATTAGTAATACCATTTTAATAGCAGCAAAAGCTATTGCAGCATACATTTACATAACACTAAAAGACCTAACCAAAAAAAACAAAACAAAACAAAAAAAACAAAAACAAAAACAAAAAAAACCCTCAGCAAAACAAAAGAAAAAAGTCTGATCCAGCTTATGAGGTATCATCCTTACAAGTCAAAATGGAGAGCAACTAAAGGCTTATTTTCTTTAAGGGTTATTACTACTCTAAATGACCCAAACTAATGATTGCTGAATATCCTTTTAAGTAAGTTTTTGCTACATCTGCCACCTACTTGTGAATATTACCTTTGGTAAGTCATCTGCTAGGGGCAAGTCTAAATTTCTGAAAATAAGTGCATGCTCCAGTTTCAAAATAAAAATAATTATAATAAAAAATCTTCATCACATACACATCAACCCAGTGAAGGCTGATGAGAATGGCAGTCTACATAATGTCACTAGTGACAAGTCTTGTGTAGGAAATTAAGGTACCAAGCAGATGTTTGTGTGAATCAAAGTGCAAAATCAGTACAGTTACACTCTGCCGGTTTGTATTATACTGGACACTGAGTTCAGTAATGTGACTGTAAATAATAATAATAGTAAGAAAAAGACCCATCTCTTCATTAAAGTCGAGGACGAATGCACAGATTTCCAGAACACTAAGCCCTGAGGCAGCGCTCGCTTTTCCCTCGATTTTATCTACTCCGGGCCGCGGTGCCGCCGGGCCGGGGCTCAGCTCCAGCGGAAGGGCACATGCCGGGGCCGGTCACCTCCCTCCTTCACCAGGGGCTTGTGGAACTCGCGGCCGGCGCGCGAGTGGATGCTCGCCCAGCAGTATTCGCAGTAATACTGCAAGCAGGTGACGTTGGCACAGAAGAACGGAGCAAACTTCCCGCCGCAGCGCGTGCCCTGGCATTCGTCACACATCTGATCATCCAGCACGTATGGCTTCACTTCCACCTGCAGCGGGAAGAGAGGGAGAGCCGTGAGGCGGCGGGATGGGACGGGAGAGCCTGGAGCTCCCTGGGGCACCACCCTGGGGCTGCAGGAGCCCCAGGGCTCATTTAATCGTGTTTAACTGGAGTCCCCCGTGCAGCCACTATGGAACTGCTATGGAACTGCTGGAATTGCTAAAATGAAAAAAAAAAAAAAAAGACATATTTTAAGTTACACTGTACTATTAGTATTCTGGAAAACGGTCTAAATATCTGCCATGCTGCGTATCAGGTACTTAGTAGGTTTAGAAGCATCATGTAAAATAAAACAGTCCTGTCTCAACTGAACTTGGAAGCAAGCAGATCCAGAGACCAGCATATGTCCAAATCCCTGCCTACTCACAATTCCAAAGGCTTGGAATAGATTCTCCCTCTCTCCTTTGCTTGTTGGGATTACTAGTGAAAGTCATTTTAAGGATGTGTGCTGCACAATTGAGGAATTTTAATCACCACCTGTCCTGATGAAGGACAGAAATAGGAGAGTTTGCACTTCAAATTCAAGGTGCTTTAAGTAGTTTTATCTGTGAAAACAGTGAAAAGATGATTAAGTAAGCTTATATCCTCAATCAGCCATCTGGGAAAAGTACTGGCTGCAAGGAAACAGCTAACAGCTAGCATAATTTAGTGGTATATTTTAACACTTATGAGAAAACAAGATTTTAATCATGGATGATATTATATAAATCTCAGAGGGTTCAACAGTCTGATTAAGAATCCAAAATTAGTCTTGCTATTCTTACCAGAACAGTCTCTCAGTGAGAATGTTCAGAATTCCTTGGACAAGCAGTGCTGAAGAACAGTCTCGTCTTAGTTAAATCATAAGTAGTGGAACCACAGAAAAATAATTGGAGAGATAACTGCAATAACTCACCAAATTTCAGGAAAGAAGGTCAGACTTTTAACAAGAAAATGTAAGAGCTGAGATTCTACGGGTCTGTTTTTAAATACACACTGCACACACAGGCTTTCCCAATAGCTGTCCAGCTGCCTCCTCAATAAATAATCTATAGCAGATTAAACAGGAAAGCAGCCCTCCTTATTTTAGCAATAGGGAAGGGCAGTGCACATGCTGTGCTCTTTGGAGTAATTTCAAACACTGAGTTCTCAAAACCAAAGGTGGTGTTTGCACACGCAGTTAGAGGCAAAGTCAGATGGTCCAGAGAAAAAAAAAGTTTTGTGGAAAAAAATAATAGTTTCTTCTAATTCTTCAATTCGGATCTCATGAAATATATTAACTTCACCCCGTGCTTGGGAAAGCTGCTTAGAACCCAGGAACTTGTAAGCTCTGAAAAATGGTTTTTCCCTCTTTTGCCTGTGAAGCATCTCCCTGGATCTGTTCGTAGTGAAACGATCCTGGAGACTGCCGAGGTCGGCACTGATGTTATCACCCTGAGCCCCGTGATTTGGAAACCTCAGCCTCGACCCGTGGTGGAGAGGGAGAGCATTGCCTAAGAACAGCATAAATGCCACCAACTCCAGGCTGTTGACACGCAGTGACCAAACATCCAGAGGAGGAGAAGGAATGGTGCACGTCACCGGGAGCATTGCCGAGGCTCACGGCCAGCCTTCCCGGGTGCTGCACAATCAGTCAAGATCTTTAAGGTCCATCGGCTTCACTCTGCTCTGGCCACTTAAATAAGCTTTTACGTAGTTAGCAAACATCATCTGAAGAACAGAGGTTACAGTGCCCTCTTCCATTATATTCTTGCAGGGGTTTCTCCTCCTTTCCACCCTCGGTTTACTCACCCGTTTGTCAATGTCGTTGTGCTGGAGCTGCACAAAGCGAGCGCTGATGGCAGCGATGTAGCTCTGCTGGTTGGAGAAGGCCACGCGGCCAGCGCCTTTCGGGTACTTCAGCTCCGGGTCTGTGTCGATGCCCGCGTAGCAGACACCTCCGTATAAACGGTCCATAATCATTGCCAATTCAACTGCAAGGATGCAATCGTTACATATTACGTATTCAACAGAAATGATACTTTTCTGTTTGCGTAAGAGAAAAGCTCTGTTTGTTGTATTGTGCTTATCTTTAAAAGTGCAAAATAGCAAACATAAACGTTGGTTTGAAGGTGAAGACAAAAAAACAGAATCTGTCACAAGAAACTCAGTGTGATGGTGTGAAAATATTAGATTTTTAATGTATTTATGAGGCCAATATCACTCAAAGAATTTATCATCTTGGTGACCTGGTCATTTGATAGTCAGGATCTCCCCAGACCCAAACAGGCTTGGTAATGCCAGCTAACGTGTAGGCCCCGTACAGATACACAACATAGTTAGGACCAGGTATTTTAGCCTACAGACTAGGAGACTGAAAACACAGTAGCAAAGTATTCTGTATTTAAAACAAAAGCTGGTGAAACTTTAAAAGTTATGCTTCAGGAAGCCTAAATTTGGAGCCCAGTTTAACATGTTTCAAACTTAATTCACTATCTTTTAAAAGTGCTCTTTCTCTAACTAACAGCTTTTAAAGCATAAAATCTGTTTCCATATTTATGACGTGTTTCTATCATAACATAGAACAGGTTGATTGAGCAGCTGAGGAACCATACAGAGAGATTAAGAGAAAGCCCTGAAGGAAATGGAACAGTTTACACAAGCACACCCTTTACATAATGATAACCGTTGTCAAGTTCTCTGTAGAAAGGGATAGACACGTTTGTTAGATGGAGGACAAACCCTCACAAATCAAGTTACTGGGACCACTACAGGCTCCTGCCAAATCAAGCATTTTTGTTCTGTGAATGCATCAAAAGACTTTCAACAGAGCAAGTTTAAACCTAGCTATGCAAGACGAAGTGAAAAGTATACTACATTTTAAAATCCCTGTAATTATTGCCAAATTAGTTCATTATTCATAAAACAGACACAATTATTAAAATAAATACGCATGTGCGTATAAATAAAGCGTCTGTGCCACATTAGGGAACACCACATGCCAATTTGTCCATTTGCAGCGAGCAAACAGAGGTCTGACTCATTCTGCCGAGCTAGGCGCAACAGATCACGAGGGATAACGGTCACACAGAGTGTAGGGACTTGGGGATCCTCTTACTTCCTAATGATTTATAATCATCACTTAGGTAGTGATCCCAGAAAACAGCAGAATGGACTGAACATCAAGAACAGTTAAAACAGCAGTTTCAATAAGATCCTCCTACCACTGGGCAAAGGTAGTTTGCACGGTCAAAACCGCAGAGCTCAAACTCTTGGACCGAACTCCTGTCTCAGATTTGGAAAGGTGCACACAAGAAAAACTGGAAACTCTGTCTGCCTTGAAAAAAAACACTAATTCAAGGCATTGGCTTCCAGGTATAAGGTATAAACAAGCTAAGAGAGGCCGAATGACACTTCTTTTAAAAAATGCTGCAATTAGAAATGAGTTAATGTTTAACTATTATTATTTACTTAATTGCTCTTTCTTACAGTTTTGCTTTATTTTAAATGGGAAAGAATTAGGGGCCACCGAGAAACCTGGTCTTCCCTACAGCTCTCTGAGAGCAGCAGGGCTAGGATCAGGGTGGGGAGACGGAGAAAGTGAGAAGCTGCAGGCGGAGGTGGCTGCAAAGGGGCTCGGAGAGCTCCGAACAAAGTGTGGCGGGACTCACCGCCGGTGCAGCCAGAGAATCAGCATTGGGGCTAAAATAGTATTTATTAAGGAAAAAAAAAGACAGTTGTAGGATATTATTCAAGCTTGAGTCTTTACGAAGACTGTTTTTAGTGAATATACTAATCAGTAACCCATTTAAAAGATCCAAAGTTTAGTACAGATTTTTCATTTTGCTGCGTTTCTTCTACATGTATTTTATATAACCTTTCTCATCATTTTTGCTCAATCTCAAGGTCTGTGCTACCGGCCCTGCATTTATCTTGCACTCACCAGCTCGGAGGGGCCGTGGAACTCCTCCAACAAAGATAGTTTTCCGTGGGTCCAGAGGCTGAGACCCATCCATCACAAAGTCACTGTCACTTAGGTTCCATGGCCGAATTTGCACCTGAAAAGAACAATAAAAATTACTCTTCGTAGGGAAACTTGACAATTCAATAAGCAGCAATAGAACAACTGCCTGATCTTTCTAAAATTGAAATTATATTAAAAGCAAAAGCAGCAAATTGGTGGTATAGCCAACAAAACAATTCAAGGACACAGCTTGTCTAAGGGTTTAAATGAAGGTGGACAATTCACTTATTACCTCTAGAGGCCAGGCTTGAGTTAAATTTCTTCAAGGCAAACTCTCCTACCTTACTAATTCCCTGCCTCCAACTGCCATTGTAATAAGAAATCTGTTAAAGGACTTGCAGAACATTTGGCCAGCTCTGTGCTACTACAGGTGCAGTTTCCTGTAATCACATACAGCAAGTCACTGATTTTAAAGCACTGATACAAATAGGGAGAAGAGAGAAAATTAGTTCTTGTGTTCTTAAACAGGAGTTTGTAAAAGTGTGCCTCCCTATTTCTGTTTAGCCGCAAGCAACACACTGGAAGAGGAGGCACACAGTGGAGGAGGCCGTGCTCAGGGTGCTCTGGGGAGAGGCTTTGCTTAGCCAGGCCAACTCCTGAGCGGTGCGTGTCGACAAGGCAGCACGGGATCATGCTTCTTTAGAAGACTATGTATTAAGTACGGGGTAATTATTACCATTAGATAAATGATTGAGACTTCAAGCATGCATGTGACACAAGGAAATAGATCTTACTAAGCTTAAATGTTTGTAGGACTGGGAGCAACACTTAGTTCCATTAAATGTTTAAATAGAAAATCCTGAAAAATATTTTGGATATGGTCTGAGGGAGTTGGTAAACTTATATATTTATTCCTGATATCTATTTGAGTAATATTACGTATTGTATTACAAGTTTCAACATACTGATACTACTTATTTTACTCTCTACTTGTTACACTTAGGAAGTTGCTACTCCACCAAATAGGCACTATTTTTAAAAAAATCAATAATAATCAATAATTATTATTCAATATATTTTCAGCACTTTTATCTACTTTGTACATATCCATGGTCCAAAAGGCAAATAGTAAAGAAAGATAAAAAGGTGAATATAGGAACAAGATACCATATCTTCTGTTCTGCAATAGTGTCTCCATACATGTTTTTACTCTAATTTATATAGGCTAATCTACTGAAATCAGAATTGCTCAGCTATCAAATGTGTGGGGAAGCAAGAAAGAAACCTAATGAAGCACTGGGTTATCTCTGAAGCTTGTACAATTTGCACATTTATTGCATCAGGTTTTAGGGTTTTTTTGTTTGTTTGCTTTGAACATTATAGAAGGAAGAACCTTAATTTGATTCTCTTTTACAGCTAACCCTGTAAAAGGATGCATACGCTTACGAGATTACCAGAAACACGAAATCTAAAAGGTAATTGAATGTAGCAGTTATCAAAGAAGCAAATGTTAAAGCCATGTTATGCTGATACAAAAAGCCAGTGAAACAGAAAGGACAGCAACAGCAAATGGATGAGCCAATTAGCTACAAGTAATTTTTATTTATTTATTAACTGAAAAGAGCAACAGCAACTGGGTTAGCAGCCAGCATAAGGGTCATGGCCTAAGCTACTTACTGGTTTGTCCTTAATTGTGGGACTTGACACACACAGGTAAAGTTTCCCATCTTCTTCCAGACAGGCATCTATCAGGGCTTGTACTGAGCTTTCCTCTTGGAACAGCAAGAAGGCATAACCTTGGAAAGGGCAAATGCAAAGAAAAAGATGAATTCTTAGAGCATTTTTTTCAATAAAGATAACAACTCCAAAAATTAATAAAATCTAAGAAGTTACAAATAACTGTTTGTTTTCATAAAATTAATTCACCTAGTATATCACGCCCTTACTTATTTTTATTTGATTAGTGCATACAGTATTGATTTCGTAAGGGAGAAGAGAACACCTTATGGGTGCAAATGTATTTGATTAATGATTTTATGCAGTAAGTATATAGGTTGTTAAATGAGGATTTCCTATTATCCAACAACTGCATCTGAGCTCTTTTTCTGCTGGTGTCAATGATTACCATGTCACAGTTGAGGCACTAGCATCCGGAAAAGCGGACAGGCAGACAGACGAATACATCGGTGACACAAGACAAAAATAAAAGTTAATACTAATTCTTCTTATTTAGTCACATTTAACAGGGTGTCTTACATTTTCATAGGAAGTTCTAAAATTCTGAAATCTTTTCCACATAGGAACATACCAAAATTCTGCAAATTCTCCCCCTTCTGCTGAAAGCAAAGCAATTCCAAGCAAAGGCAACCTCTTCTGATGAGAGATTAGTGATTTAGAAAGAAACCTACGGCCTTACAAGTTACAAGCATGCTATAAATAAGGCACTGCCATAATTCCGAATCAAATGGTAACTTTTGCTGAGTACACCAAGGAATAAAAGAAACTCTATACATTATAAGATAAACCTTAAAATAGCTATTACTTTAAATTTACAGCAAGGAGAGTATTTCCATATTCATCTACTTAGCACTGTTTAGAAAAACAATGCTTACCTAGAAATAATAAGCATGAGAAAAAAAGAAGCGTGTTTGTTGTATTTTGAGCCAAAGACCTGCTGTTGTTATTTACATTTAAATGCAGCAGTTCAAGAGAAAGAAAATATCCCACAAAGATTCCTCCAGGCCCCTCAGAGCTCTGAGACCCGAAGGCAGCGGGCAGGGCAGCGGGCACAGCCAGCTGTGCCAGGCTCTGCTCGCAGAAGGCCGGCTCCAGCCTTCCCCGGCGCAGCCCCGCGCCCAGCCCTGCTCCCGGCGAGGAGGACGCTCTCCGCAGCGCTCCTCACTCGCGCCGGCATCGGGCCGGGTTACCTCGCTGCCCGTGAAGCTGTTGGTTTGGATCTCTCTGTTTGCCCTGCGTGTCCGGGAGGCTGCCTCCTTCCTTCCCGAGGCGGCAGCGGGAGCGGAGCAGGGGCCCGCGCTGCCGCCCGCCCCGCGCTGCCCCACAGCAGCCCCTGCGGCGCCCGGCACCGTGTGGGGCTGGCGAACGGGGCCGAGACGGAACGAGCTCTGCAGCACCTCTTCGGTGAATGCCGTTAATGTTTGCTTTAGGTAAAGGCTACACAAGTATGGTTTATTAAAAAAAAACAGCAAGACACTGAAATTATTATTGAACTAGTTAGCTGTCACCCTATATCTCTAGTTCTTTGTGAGTCTGTGTGTTTTTAATTCCTTCAATGGAGTTTAAAACATTAAAATCTATGGGGCCATCTTTTTTTGTCCTTCCCCAGAAGCCAACAGAAATTTGCATTATCATCATTATTTACTGCCCAGAACAAGCCTAGAAAGACTGACCTCCCCAAGAAGACAAAACCGCTTCATCATCACCCCTCTCCAGCAAACAGGGATCAACCACACACCTATACTTGGAGTTAAAGACACCAGGCCCAATACGAGGTGAAATACTTCATGAGGAAAAACATTGGTTTTCTTTCTAGCAGGCATAATACTTTATAACAGTGCTCAAAAGATATATAAAAAACAAGCATTTAAAATGTAACTTTCTAAAACTAATTGCATTTAATTATTAAGAAAACAATTCACTTGCAATCATTGTCATCTCTAGCTTCACGTTATTCTCCACTCATGCACTTGTTTTACCTTCTGAATGCTGTCCCTTCTGAATATATTTGATAATAACAGCCCAAACTTTTATTATTTACATCAGTTTCTTTTGTTTAGCTGTATTCTTTCTGTCTCACGCCAAATCAAACAAGTAGACCCTAGGAAGAAACCACCGCAATGCTCCACCTCTAAAACCAACCCATATCCTTTTGTAGTTCAGGCCAATTCAAATTATATATTTTATTATAAATGGCTTACGAGACATCCCCATAGAGATGCAGTACAGATCATTAAATATTAAGAATATAAATATAGATATTAAATATTAAGAATATAAATAAGAATACATTTATGTTTAGGTATACTGTAAAATAATATTTCTTGCAATGTATTTAAGGGTTTAGGATTTATCTCCTGAACAGGCCCTAAGATTTGAATTCCAGGAAATAAAAGCTTGTCCATTTCAGATTTTTCTAATCTTAAACCATCATTATACCTGAAATCCTTTTTTGCATAAAATCCAAGTCGGGAGATGTGCTTTGAGGCTTAACTATTTAGTAAAAATCTGGACAACAGCTTGGGGTGCTGCTGCTTTCTTCTACGAGCCCGTGCCAGGGCCCTGGGTCATGGCAGAAGGCTGCAGCTGTGGCCATTTCGGGACAAGGTAAGTGGTGCCATCATCATGTTCACGAGCCAGTTAAAATTAACCAAACAAATACTTGGCAATTCTGTTTGGCTGATAGATTACAAGGGCAGCCCCGGTTAGTCAGAATTCAGTTTTCTAACCTGCAGTTGGCAGCAGCTGGGAGCATTAATAAGTTAACACGCTCCGCATTTCCCGAGGCAGAGGCCTAGGGAGTCAACGTATTTCGCATTTTTAATCCTCTACAAGATTCCTTCTGCCTCGGAAGCCTGTTCTGGTAGCGTGTTCCTCAGCCAACCTTCCTTATCTGACTGGACAGTGTGAAAGAGCTCACAGGATTCTCCATGACAGAGACCTCCACCAAGGTGAAGAGCCACCGTACGTGAAGCCGCACAAGGAAACACCCGGGCGAGGGCCGATCCTCCTGCATCCGCAGGGAAAGGCTTCCCGGCACAGCACCAACAGCCCCGCTCGTCCCGCTGCTCCGCGCTGCCCGGAGCGCCCCACCAGCATCCCGCTAGCACAAGGCCACGTTCCTGCTGCACAGAGCCCCTACAACCTGTAAAGGGCGACAGCAGCTGAAGATGAGCAGAACATTCATTCCCCCCATTCTCAAGCACAGCCCAGGTGCTCTTCATTCCTGAGTACAGGGATCATTGGTTATTTTATGAAAAGCAGCTAAGAGCTGAGCTCTTTGTATACACGCCAGTCCCACACCTTAACAGTGACATGATTTCCATGTGAAAGAGTATTTTGTCCAGGACATCTAATTTCACTTACCCTTGCTGTGAACAAGTGGCAAAGTCTGGCACAAACTCATCACTTGAAGGGCAAGACTGCTTGGAACAACCACCTGATGTTGCTACTGCCTGTAGCTGGTGTTCAAGATACCCTTTTGTCAACCTGGAAAGTCGGGGATCTCTCTGCTTCACGTACTGGCATCAAAGACCTCTCATTTCTAACGATGGGGACCCTTCTGTATTGCAGGGAGCACGTGTTGCAGTAAGACTGTACAAATTACAGAATTATAGCCAAAAAGTGCATCATGTTCTGCCCATACTTTCACCAATTTCACTCATCTACCAGAGTGAAAAGAACTTCTCTGGAACCTTTATTAGGGTACAATGTATACTGACCATTCAGCAAGGAAAAAATAAACTTTTTTAAATGGCGAGGCACGCAACTAGCTAGTAGAGTTTATCAGAGAAGACTGCTGCCTTGACCGGACCAAAATTTTTCTCAGAGTTAAAGACAGGCCACTTCCATGGCTCACCAGAAAAAAAAGCTTTTTGACTGCATTTCAGAGCATTCAAGGACAAAAGAGTTAAAAACATCCAGCTTTTTTTTTTTTTTTCTTTTTTTCCTTCCTTCCTTCACACTTGCTGACACCTTCCTTGTACAACTGAAACATGAGGCACAAAGTCTGCTGAAGTAAAATGAAATCACTGATGGTGTTTCTTAACCTCTGGGAGAAGGTAGGAAGGAAGCTTGGGGTGCTAAAATTTTTATACTCCTTTCATTTTAAGTCATTAGTTACTTAGGTTGTGTGAACGGTCTCCAGTTACTTAATGATAAAGGAATATTTCAGAAAGGCATTAACAGAAAATCTGGGCAGATCTCATGCTGGAATGAACTTTAAAATACATTTTATTCAGTCAGAAGATTTTCAAACATTTCAGTTAATTGACAATTAGTTCCATCTCTTCATCTTATCAGAAGTTTACCATTTTATGTTCAGCTTCTAGACACTAGAAGTAACTCATAAATGCTTTAAATCTTGCATTTGAGAGAGTATATAAATTGCTTTTCAAATATGTCAACCATGAGCTATGTCTTTTGATATAAAGCCAGCATTTTAGGATTCAAACGTTATATAACCCATAGTGAAAGATTAACCTATTTCTGGCTTTTAGAATCACAGTTACTTTTCAAATATAGAAAAATAAAATGTAACAAAGAACGCTATATGAGATCAAAGACTGTATTTGAATATCCATGTCAGAGGTCCCTATATCATCCCTTGATGTCCTGCATTGACCTCGGGCACACACTGTCCCAGAGCTCGGCCCACTTTGCAGAGCGAGGTGCAGAAACCCTGTGCCCAGGGGCTGGCTGACAACTGCGTTATCAGATCCGCGCCGGCGCTGCTGAGCCGCACAGCCAGGGCGCGGGAGACCGGGGCTTTCTCAGGGGTCCCTCTGCACACCCCTTGAACCATCACGGATATTCAATCTCACAGACAAAATGGAAAGATGACTAACTTGGAAATAGCTAAATTACCTTTGAAGAACGTTTTCTTTCACTCTGCCTTCTGCAAGCTGAGAGAGCATCTCCTGGGGTTTTGTGGGCCCCTGATGTAGTTCACAGATTACAATAAATCTGCCACCCAGTGAAGATATTGCATATATAACATGGCAATGTATTTCTAACTTCCATTTTTATGTAAAAAATACAGTGGGAGTTAACCTGACAAAGAAATTAATGTTCTTGCCCCACATTGGTGGTTATTTTTATACAGCTAAGATGGCTACGTCAAAAAGCAGATTTAAATGGACTTAATTTTTTTCTTGAACTATAAATAACACCTTCACTCCACTTTTTTCTGGAGTTTTAAAAATAATTTTGAATTGAATTACAGTTGCATTTACCAGAACTTTTGAAATAAATTTGTTTTAAAAACCCACAAAAAAGGAACACTTAGAAACAGTTTGAACCAAATTTCTATTTTGGTTAATGTGATGACAAAGGGTCATTGCTCAAAGTCACTCTTAGTAATCTTATTAGAAAATGCTTTGAACATGAATAAAACACATTTCTAAATCCAGAGATGAAATGACTATTAAAAATGAAACTGATGTTTGAAAAATAAAAATCCAAGGTATTAAAAAAATGCAGACTTTCTTTTTAACATTGCAGTGACATGACTGGATTTTCAAAAGACATCAAAGGCTTTAAATGCTTAAGAAACCTCAAAATAGAAAGGACTGTAATCTCACTTAGCTACTGCAGAAGAAGAGTGAAATTATGTATTAGTCAGGGCTGCAAAGATGAATTTCTTTAGTTAGACTAATTTTAAGTGGCAGTGTATGACACTGTCAGCTGGTTTATTTCTCTAAAAAAGGATGCATAAGAAATGCAAGTAGTTTAATATTTTACAACTGGATTCCTATTCATTTCACATGGTTTTCATGAGTATTAGACTTCAAGTCTGAGTAATTTGATATTTAAGAAGTTCCCCGTATGCCACATTAAAAGCCAGGGTTTAGGGTAGGTTTGGTCTGTTTGTTTTTAATTAATGGTATGTAGTTCATCTCCTCAATTGCAAAACTGTGAGAAGTACCTGTGATCCTAAAGTCATATGGCAATTAAATGGAACTTACTCAGTTAAATGCAAGAAAAGTCCTTCACCAAGTATATTGCATGGCAGAACACAGTGAAAACTGAGGTTCTTGTTCAATAATCTCTGTGAAATAAATTACCCGATTCTATCATAATCCCTATGTTACCATTTGATAGTCCACATCATGGGGATTGCCAACAGAACAGAAACAAGCTTGGGTCTTCCCATAACATATACACAGGGAAAAAACAAAGCAAAAAACCCTACAAAAGCACTAACTTGATCCCTTGTAATAAACACTATAAGGACTGTATTTTCCCTCAGCATCTCCTAATCCAAGCGTGTTTGCTGCGTGATGACAAACGTTATTTCCAACAGCGGAGAGCGCTGCCCGGCAATTCCCTTCATTTCGGCGCTCACAGGGGAGGGCAACCTTTCCATAGCGCGTGCATACATATGGAACTAAGGATTTACCAAGGCCTTTCAATTCTGAAAGGTGCCGAGGAAGAGAAAGGATTAGCAAGTCCCCACTACGTGGAAGTGCTGCGCGCTCTGGTCCAACCAGCCTGCACAAACCGCCTCCATTTGCGCGGGAGCAGGACTGTTTCCCCCCAACTCCATTGAAGGAAACGTGAAACGCAGCGTTTCTTGTTTTGCTCTGTTTTTACTGAAAGGAAAATATTCCATAGGGGACTAAACCGTGTCTTTTTAGTTATCTGACATTTTAATTCTACACTAGTTTAAAACATTGCAACAGCAAATTTATAGGGTTGTCTCTTCTTTCAAAGGTCACAGCCATTTTAAAACTTCAGACTTTGGACTGCAACATGATCCATAGCAGGTATAAATCAGAATTAAAGGGTATAAACAAATAAAAGAAAGGCTGTAACATATAGTGTGGTTTATTATAGTTATAATAGTAGTCGCATGAATTAATCATATGACAAAGATTAAATTTTTGATGAGGCAAGAGCTATTTTTGTGAAGCTTACTGGGTCAGCAGCATGAAATTGCACACATTCACCTTCATAAGCAGCAAAAAAAGTCAAGTAACCAAATTCAACATTGAATTTGTCCATTTCAGTTTTGAAGTGCAATATAAACGGTGACTGCTCTGGGCAAAGAAGTTCATTTTCGTCAGAGGTGGCTCAGGTTTGCTGCTACTGCTTTAACTCTGAGCAAATAGTTGGAAAGAAGATCAGGTTTCAAATTTGAAGAAAATGTTTATTTTTCTTCTTTGCTAAATATGCCAATTTCTAATTCTACTCCTAGCAAAATTAATATAGAAGAACTCTAGATAAATATTAATCAATAGTTTATTTAATTTTAGCATCCCCTCCAAGCGTACCATCAAGCATGATACCAATCTAATCTTACCATTATTAAAAATATTCAGCACAATCTTCAGGGGAAGAAAACAAGATCAAAGAATAGAGGGAAAAAAAACAGGCTGCTTTTTAGCTGAAGTTTTAATTATGAAAATTTGTCAGTAAGTTTCATGATATCTCCCCTCTTCAGTGATACTTTTCTTTAGAATTTTGTTTTTTAAAAACAAAGGAAATGGACCTTCTTACAGCAAGGGGTGCACGCAGCACTCAGTGCCGCTGTGTAGTAAAGAGGGGCTTCATTCAGAAAATATAAGCAGCCTCAACACCCAATGTCACCTACATCAGCTAAGAATCCGCGGGACATTTTCTGATTTCCTGTGATTCCAGCTCTTCTAGGGGCGGATAATCTCTGCTTCACAGGGCATTGAAGACTGCCTAGAGAGGAACTGAGGTTGCAAAACATTTCTTAGGACAGAGCACAGATGCTTGGCAGGATAATTCTGAGGGGGAAAAGAATGAAAACAAGAAAAGCACATTTTGTTCCTGCAGTTGTTGAAACAGGTTATGTTCTACATCCTCTACCCTAAGGCTTATCTTCACTCACATGAGAGTTGCCTAGAAAGCCAAAAGCTTAGGAAAGACTAGGACTCTGGGTATAAGCTAACTCTGCATTACTCCTTTTAATTCCCTCAAAATAGCACCCTGAATTCTATGCATTGTTCATCTAGGGGCCAAAAAAACTAGCAGAAACTCCCTGGTTTTACTTGTGCTAAAGAGCTTTCACAAGCAATTTTTCAGCATGAGAAGCATCAGTCTCCCGCACCCGAGAACAACCCTCCTGCTGCTGGTGCGCAGACACGCGCCGGCACCACAGTTAATAAAGGAAACGTCGTTACACGGGAGCATCCAGCCGGGCACGGACACCGTCCGCACGGACACCCGGGCTGCACGGCCCGGCAGAACTGCCCCGAGACACATCCACACAGGCAGAGCCAGTAACGCACGGAGAAAAAAACCAGAGCACAAAACACCATTACGAAGTCCTCATAACACCACTACTCAAAGGGTCATGTTTATCTTGAGGCCCATAATTTTTGAAGATCCACTACGATACTCACACTTGAAAATGAGGAAAAGGCAACACATTGAAAACAGAAGTTAGATTTGATGGTAGTGGGTTGAAAAACGAAAACAAAAAAAAAAAGCAGACTGTCAGTAAAATGTCTCAGTTTTAGAAGCAGTTAGTGAATATCAGGCTGAACTATTTACTGTTTTTATTTGGCAAAGGTGGTCTGGTTATTTCCTACAAACAAGTAAATGAAACCTTTTCCTGTACTCTGAGTATCTCCAAATCTGCACTGTATTTTTGCAGCCTTAAACCTTTATTAGCCTGCAGGTCATTAGTGGCTTTCAAAAAATGACTAGAAACACCGATTGACAAAAAATCCCTAAGTTTTATTCTCCTTCAGGGCACTAATAGTCTGTTGATCTAAAACAATTTCCACAAAATCTATTTTGGCAACAAGCATCTCTGTGCTAAAGTAGGATCAATGGTTATTTCTGGGAGACTTCAATTAAGAAGGGCTTTAGTGACCTTTCCTGAAGATAAAAATAAAACGCGTGTGTCAAAGTCAGATGTCTCTCTTTTCTAATGTTAGGCTTTCTGGATCCCTTATTACATCATTAAACACTACGAGAGGTTGAGAGCTGGGGTCTTGCAAAGACATCGCCGTGCTATCGATACAGCCACAACATCTCCAAGAGTCCGGAAGGGAAACACGGTGCTTGGAGATCGGGGGGGAGGGCAGAATAGATGCTTGTACGCAAATAGCTACACGAATCTCGGACTATATTGATAGATTTAGCAGCATGTTGAGCAACCTCTCATGCTTGCATGTATGTAAATGTGAACACTACAAAAATATCAACTCCAAATTTTCTTTCTATTTTTCACAATCTATTTTCCACCACGTATATGTGGACATTTCCGTGATCTCTTTTCTGGAACAGTGATTCCCTTTCCAGGGGCATACTGAATATTTGGCGTGAATACTTGACTTTTCCCACAGTGTTGCTAAGGCAGCATGTGTCTAGAGGACCTACAGAACACAATTGCTCTGATGTCTGTCTAAGCACCTGAAGGGGAAACTGTATTGTAAGTAATATGCATTTATTTGGCCTATCTATCTTGAATTTACAGGTTAGCACAGTAAAACTTTTTTTCACTCCCAGATATTACATTAGTTTTCCTGCATAGTCGACAGTAATGGGTTTAGGTTGGAGAAAATTGTTATTTGACTACTGCTGCTGCCCAAGCCTGCCACAGACTAACCAAAAATGAAGAAATTGATTTGAGAGAGAGGTTAGCCAGATACTAGGAACAGGCAGTCATTCAAATTGGAAACAGCAGCTTTTTTTTTTTTTTTTTCATTTGTGTACTATGAAGTGACTACAGTCAAGGAAAAATGTATTTTTCAGTCCAAAATTCTTCAGCCCTTATCCCGGGAAAAATTACAGTATGAACAGCTATGTGGAACTATTTAATAAAACTCATTTTAGCTACAGTATCTATTATTTTAACAGATTACGAGTAAGAGAGTTAACGATTGGAAGCCATAGGTTCTTCCCTCTTCTTTTCCAGCCCCCATGCAGACACATTTTAGCAGCTACAAACCCGGTGCGATGCCCCCACCTGCCCGGGCACCTCCTGCCAGAGGAGGCCACGTGTGATGTGTCACCTACCCCGTGACTCAGCTTGATGTAAGCAATGTAATTGGTTTGATTACATTCAACTGGTTACAGCATATCTTCAAGATCTCCTATTTCTGTGCAAAAGGGACACCAGGAAACTTATCTGAAACATACACTTTTTGGCCAATATCAGTTCTTCAGTCTACTGCATCACTTAAACACTTGTCTATTTTCCATCAGAGTTAAGTCTGCAGGATGTTCAAATAAGACAGAATTTCAAGAATTTTCACTGCATAACAACTTCACAAGAGAGTAAAATGTATGGGGACTGTGCATAGAAAAGTCTTTTTGAAAATTCATAGTCAGTTCTTACTTGATTTTGTTACTTAGCATCCAAACAGCAACAGTTAGTTTTCTTCTCAGCAAGCGGATGTCTGGAATCCCTATTGACACAGAACCTCCTGATTTAAAGCTTATGATCAGCACCAGCTAAAGGCAAATGCAGGAACCCAACTACAACCATCTGTGCTTTGGTTTTTGTCAACCACAGCCCTGTTGAGAAGTGTCTCAGCACAGGAAACCCTGCTGCGATCCCAGCCCATGCAGGCAGCGAGTGAGAAAGCAACTTGCCTCTTGGGCATGTGACTAAGAGAGAAGAGTGGAGATGATTTGTGGGCAGGCCTTGTTCTGCAAAGAGAAAGTGATGCAACTGCAGCACGTGGCCTTGAGCTTTCCCCAAGGAGCCGTAAGGCTTATGAAGAAACCCCTACCAGTAGCTGCAGATGTGGCGCATGCAGCTTCAGAGCCGGCTTGGCTGGAACCCACATCGGTGGGCTAAGCCTCTCTCCTCAAAGCGCATTACGTAGCAGATCAGTCAGAGCAAAACGCAACGACATAAAACACATTTTAATAGAAAAGCAATGCAGAGGCCACAGACCACAGCCCGGGCTTCAGAAGTGTGCCTGCTTTAATCGCTGCAGACACATCAGTTAGGCCTCTTAGAAACCTGAAAATTGTCTGCGGGAAATTAAGGCCTTTCAGTGAACAGAACAGAACACTGGGCTACCGAGTTCCCTGACATCCCCACTCAAATAAGCCAAGAAAGGAACTAAGTGTGATTTTTAATATAGCAAAACGATCTTCCATATTGACATGTGTTTTAGTAAAGCGATTTTTCCTCTATATCAAAACCTCTGAACAACCACTGAACACTGAAGACCATAAAACTCTTCTAACAATTTACTGCCAGTGCTGCAAAATGTAGCTACTTCATGGGTAAGCGCATTCGAGCCCTTGACTATATAAAGCACTTTCAAACAGGCTCAGAGAGGAAAGAGGTTGGTTGACAGATGCGCACCCTAGGCTGGGATCACAAACATCACTCGGGATTTGCTTTGGCAGCTCTTTCTGGAAACTCTGGGGACTAACACAGCAAAAACAAGTTGTTTCTTTGCTGAGCAGAGAACTGCGGCCATGAGAAACTGTAGCTTGTATCACCTTCAGATACCAAGTACTAAAATCTTCCTGGTCATGTGGATAACAAAGTTCACCAGTTAAATTCATAATTTTGACAACATTGAAAAAGCTACTGAGCAATATTGAGCAGTACTTGAACTCCCCCTTCCAAGAGAAACTTTCGTACTCAAATATGTGCTTGAGCAATGAAGAGGGTCCTAGATGATGGCAAGATACCAGATTTATTTGCTATATGACTCACTAGCCCTAAACGTGTGTTTCTTTAGAACACCTGGAAAAAATAGGTATTTGTCTGTTCATACAGTACACAACAATCTATCATCTAATATGATTTGACTATTAATCCTAAAAATGTTATCCATTGGAACAGACAAACTGCTGAAAAATCTAGAACACTGGAGAGGATCTGTTCAGGATATATCGGAGACATCTTATCAGCTTTGAGAGAGAAAAAATGAAAAAAAAGGAGAAAGAAAGGAAAATTTATTGACAGAACAGATATCTGAATCTGCACAACAGCCACCTTTGGGATGAGAGTCAGAAATTAATGGACCTTGGTCCCATTACCTGCAAATTTCACAAGAGGCTACAGCACTTGGGAAAATGACAGGCGTCTTGTCAAGTCCATAGTGTTACAACGTAATTTCTTAGAGAAGAATGAAGGTTGGCAGAAATCAGAGGAACATGCATCATTTTTGAGAGCTGCTCACTACCAGTAATTGTAGCTCCGTCCTTGCTGCTCCCACCCCCAAAACAGTGCTGAAAAGGAACCAAAGAGGAAATCATGGACATGACATTTGTGATCTTTCGGTGGGAAAAAGCTTTCTGATGACAGATAAAGAAAGGAGCAAAGCAGGCAGAAATGTTTTGGAAAAGCAAGACTTCACTCTAGTAAGAGCACTTGCTCTACACTAATGAGGAAGGTGCAAGTTGCTACCCAGTGGATCTACTGTTTTGTGACTGGAGCCCAGAAACCAAAATTTCATTCCTGAATTTTCACTCATGACTTGTGAAATTGGGCCATTCTGGCTCTCAAAACAGGGTT
Source organism: Tinamus guttatus (assembly GCF_059628265.1). Classification (NCBI taxonomy): domain Eukaryota; kingdom Metazoa; phylum Chordata; class Aves; order Tinamiformes; family Tinamidae; genus Tinamus; species Tinamus guttatus. Next base: position 8,541,448 of record NW_028288848.1, read on the forward strand.
TTCAGTAACAACCTGAACTACCTGGAGAATATTTGGCTACAGTCATGATGTTCTTCTGGTAATAAATAGCTATAGTTATTTGGTTACTACCGTCATACGCAACCAGAGAAAAGTGTCTTTCCTACTGAACTCTTGTGGAGCCTATGAGGGCTGATGCCCATCGGAAGAGATCTGGTCATCCCTTCCCTCCGGCATCACAAGATGCTGAGCAAAGAAGGCAGGACCGAAGTTCGTGAGGAAATTATGGTTTCTTCAGGGTTTAAAAAGAAAAAAAAATCTTGCAATCTAGCATTTCTGAGAGAAACAGCATGAAAGCTGGGAGAGCCCAATCCTGCAAAGCTACCTCTGAATCAGATTTGTTCTGCCTGGGCTTGATTCTGCAGAAATATCTTTATATTGTTTCATGAGAGTCTCATTTACCCTTAGAATAAGAAAAAGCAAGCGGCACAGTACTAGGGACAGGGACAGCTTCTTGCACGTTCTTTGACAGCCGGCCCAGCAGTCCCAAAGTCCGACATTTTAGCATCATCCGTAGCAGCTCTCCTCTCGCAAGGGCTTACTCTGCAGTCAGTTAGCACAAGGCTGACAGAAACGGGGCAAAGGAAGGCTTACAGAAAAGCTATCTAAAGCCTAAAAGAAAATTCTATACTGCAAAAAAACCCTTTTAGAAAGATATTGATATCTTTCAAAATAATATCAATATTTACCATGCCATGTCTTTTTGGATAAGGAATTTCAGGTCTCCATTTCAGGGCCTACCTCATGTTACCTTAGGGAACATGAGGAATGCTCATACAGTCCCTCCCCCTTTGTGGCCTAAATTAAAGCATGACAACAACTTCACCGTGTTATCCTCTGCAATCCGACATGCGCTATTTTCTCCTGCGTGAGATTTTGTCACTGATTTTCACCCTTAATGTCCTCTTGGGAGCAGTGTGGACAAGTATGTTTATTTTTGTCAAATAACAAACTGAGGGAGAGGGTAAATATGAGAGGATCAGGCCATCTGTTGCACTTCACATCCAAATCGGTTGTAATATCAAATCATTCCTCCCTTTTCAAACCCACACTGTCTCTAGTTCCACCGTGCTTCATTTTCTCATTTTTATCCAAACATCAGTCTTCCTAAATGGAAAAGAGCACAGAAAGATTCCTGCGTAGTTTTGTTGTTTTAAAATGAGTCATGCAGTTTAATTTCTGGAAAAATAATAGTTATTTAAAAAAAGAAAAAAGATGGTTTAAAGCTTGAAATCTATTAGAAAAATAAAATGAGAATGTTTTCAAAATGGCTAGCACCAGCTTTTTAATAAAAGAAATAAGAAAATTAACTGCAGTTAGCATAAACACTGCTCAGCTCCTTAGACCTGCAAATGGTCAAAAGTAGCAACGTATATTTTAATTAAATAGGAATTAACAGGATTTTGCCAGAGTAAATTGAGATGCACTAAGAGGACTACATCATGGTAACATTCAACTGCATTCAATAACGCTCATTAGATTATTTATTGCCATTTGATAGGTACTCAAAAAAAAAAAAAAAAAAAAAAACCTTAACCACAAACCACATTTAATTCCCAAAACTGTGTGGTAAAAGCCAAGTAAACACATTATAAACTGGGCATCTGCTTACCCAGGACCAGCACATGATTTTTATAATTTTGCAAGTTCCGTTACAAACATATCCAAACAGATGCTGAAGTTATCTGAAGACTCTTCAAGGCAACCGTAATAAATTGGCCTTATTCAGAAGCAAGCATTAAAATCACTGCATGGATGACACCAACATAAAAACATGGTGCTAAGCTTTTCAGTGCATAAGAGAAGGGGCAAAATAAAATAAGGCAATAATACAGATGCTCAGAGCTAGAAATAGCAACCTCTTATGCACATTGTCAGCTGTTACCAACTTCTCTTGCCCAAGTGCCTAATCTGCACTTTTAGTGACAAAACAGCTGGGTGTCACCAGTACCACCTCAGCAATCCAAATATTCAGCTCACTGGCAACCAGCTGCACCCCCATGGGCTGTTTGAGCTATCAGATACTTGGGGGTTGTATTTTGATACCCTAAAACGTGAACTGTTGACCAAGCCAGATCTCTGCCTCTCGAACGTACACCCGTGTGCACGCGCGCACAGCGTGCGTTTGCCACAAGACACAGACAGGGTAATGAAGAGCTGGATATCTGGGAAAACAGGAAAACCTGGATAAGATAGCTGGCAACGTGCTTGAGGAATGTGGTGCAGATGCATCCACACTGATCTGCAATTCACTAAGGTCCAGCAAAAGGGCCCACGAAGGCTCAAAACAGCAGAAGCGGAGCCTTGGGGCGGCACTGAAATAGCCCGTGTGCAACTCACCGTGCCAGAGAAGAGTCCAGCTTCTCCCACACAACCAGGGCATGTCCCTCAAGTCCAGCACTGATCCCGAGATCATCGCGGGGCTGTGGTGACTACACAGGGCCAGAGACACCAACCTGCTCAGGACACCGAATTCAGGCACCTTCTTTGTTCAACTTAACAGCACAGAGTGTTTCAGGACCCCAGTTGGTCCTGAAAGTAGCTTATATGACACTGGTGAGTTAATCAAATGCACCTGCTAATACACTGCATAATAAGGCTGGCTGGATCCAGACTGACTACCCATCTGTGGCCTGACTTGCCACTAAACCAACCAGATAAACCACTCACAGCAAGGAGAGGTCACTGGGCTGGTGAGTGGCACTTTGTTGTCACCTTTCTGGTCACATACCTTACCGGGTGAGCCACAGCTAAAGTTGCTCGTGCTAGAAAAGCTCCACGTGGGTGCTGGGAGCAACTACCATGTGCAGGAGGCCGACAAAACGGTCCTAATGCAGTGCAACCACATTGCAGCACCATAGTAAACACTTCACAAATTCCCTCTTTTGCCAATGAGGCACTGCATTTTTCACATGCAGCAGATGACAGGATCTGGATGTAGCTACGAAGATGCAAACCCAGTGTAAAACTCAACTGATTGCTGCCTGCTGAGAAACTACTGAATAAACCTGCTCCAAACCTGGAGCTGAGTGCTTACTAAAGCAAACAAAAATCAAAAGTTGCTCTGAGAGTCCACCGGCCTGACCCCACAGAAATGAAGGAGCAATGAAAAAGGCTACTATCAAATGGGCACTGAAAGCCGGCTGGAGGTGAGAACAAATTTTCAGAAAAGAGCAGGGTTCAGTTTTACTGCCAGTAGGGCAGGCTCTGATAAGTGGGAGAAACTTCAAACTCAGATTCTCAGATTTTATTAATGGGCAAACACAGATTAGCCTCCGCATCCTCCCACTGCATTCCCACAATCCAGTTTTTTGTTTTCCTTTGGGATTGCTAGAGCACAAAAAGTAACTCTCTTCTCCTATATAATTTAGTGCGTGTCTTCTTTTCTGGTCTGATTTTCACATTTTCCGGTTCAAAATATCAGAGAATTTACGCATTAGCAATATGACATGGAAGAGCAGATACTAGAGCAAAAGAAGAGAGAACATTTTAATTGAAGAGTATTTAACTTCCGAATAAATTGTTTCACTGAATTTTTTACCCGAGGATAATTTCAAACATCCCTTTCACATTGTTGCATTTTAGGGAAATGCCTGATAAAATAAATCAGAGCAGCTTAAAATAAAAAGTTTTTGAAAAGTCTGTTTTAGTTCTAAAGGAGTTTCTAATGAAAAACAGAAATGGAGGCATTTTTTGTAGTACTTCTGTCAGTATTTCCATAATAACTTTTGAAAAAGAAAGTATTCTTCATGTGTATAACAGATCAAAGAGAAGGAAATATTCAGAATATATGCTCTGACTTCACCGATTGACTCCAGGTAATAACATTTCTATCTTCTATGCGGATATGATCCATGTGGGACCACAGTCAATCAAGGGTATTTGACCTACCACGCTGAACATGACTGTAAGTGAAACTCAGAGACAGGAATGCAGAACGTATGATGCTGAAGCCCTGATTGATAACTCAGAAGTCAGTTATAAATAAATCAGGAACAGTTGGGAGTGACTGTTGTTTAGCACTTTCAGACAGACATTCAGGGCAACTGGCAAGGGCTTTGAAAGCTGTTTCCTATATTAGAAGCATGACAGAAATAGAGGAGAGGCTGCATTCCCTTGTCTTCTGCTAAAATAGCTCTTACTCAAAAACATTTCTACAAGTTTGGCAAGGCTTAACTACTGCACTGTCAGATGCAGAACAAATTCAGTTCTAATTAGAAGTATCATGCTGATCTGCCATAAATATATAGTTACTTACTAAACTAGCAGGAACAATGAACTGGGTAGGACTAGCAGGTATTATGGACAAGCAGAAGCTGGTTTTATAACTGTTTCTAAACTTTTGAGTGAAGGTGCAATCACATTTTCCTAGCCAGAAAGATCCTAAAGACTGTAAAAATGAAAAAAGGAAAGTATACCAACTATGTGTAGAAATATATGCTAATGTTTTATTTATGCAAGAGCACATGTTGCATAATAGCTATGGACAGGAAGACTCAGTTTTGAGAGAGGAACAGGAAAGGAAGAGCATGTATTTTTTGTTCTGTTTTCAAGTAAAGTATCTTAAGTTGTGCTTGCAGGGGAAACTGTTGTCACAAGGCTACCTTGCCTCTAGCTTTCACATAAGTGTAGTGGGGTTTTGTTTAGGGTTTTTTTTTTTTATCATCAGGATATATCCATAAAATACTGTAGCATTTGCTAGTTCATTCACTGAACAACTCCATTGTGCTGCCAAATTACACAGTGACTTTAAGGAGCAGTTAGAAGTTTGCAGGATCAGAGAGAGTGCAAAAATATCAACACATAGATCCAAAATTCTGTGTCTAACTTCATGCCACTGTTTCAGATCCATAAGTGAACTCAAATGATACACAAGTTCCCGACTTGATTGAAAACAAAAAGGATACTGTACAGTACCTACAAATTCTTGGAAGAGGACAGGAAACAATAAAAATCAATTGGCATTAGCAAAGCAAACCTGTTTTTTCCTCACCCCAAATGCACCTGCATAGTATTTTGCTGACAGATACATTATTATCCTACCTGCACTTTAGGTCACCCTGAAACAAATACCTCCAAACTAGCAACTCCATGACCAGGGAGTGCAACACCAACCCTTGGCAATTTTGCAGGCTCTTAGCAGAAATGGGTGCTGTGGTTCAGCACCCAACTAACCGCTGATACAAAACTTTGGTTCTGAGCAGGATCACAGCTTCTCAGCAGACTCACATTTCCTGATGAAATACCATGTACCCCATCTACCAGCAAGTTTTAGACCCTGAAAAAAGATCTTGTCTACACAGTCGTTCCAATAGTTTCTACAGAAAACACACTGCAGATTCAGCATTAGAAAACATAACTTCCTCCTAAAGGAAGTTCCTTCCTTCTTCCTTCTAAAATGCAACTTTCCTTCTAAAGTTAACCTAGTATAAATTAAGGCCCAGTTCATGGATTCTAGGCTCAACCCTTTTCACAGCTGGACGTGCATACACAAGACCACATCTTGTTCATTGATCTGTGTTTCTCCCATCATGACAACTCCTAAAAATATGCTTACTGAAAGAGAAAGAATTCATCAAATCCTTTCTTTGTTATGGATCACCACATTGCAGAAATAGTTTCCTTTTACCAGAACAGTCTGCATACATGTATTTTAAGTTAATTACCTTTAGGTGGAAAATATGACTTGCTTTCAGCTTTGTGAGGCCAGTCCACCACAAGAGGTCCAAACCTACGAAAGCTGGCAGTGATCTCATCTACAAAATACAAATGAGGCACCTTAGAGAAAAACTGAATACTGACAGTGGCAAACATTCTTACTTTAAAAACATTACAGATGGTTTTCCGTATGTTTTAAAAACAAGGAAAATTGAAACAATATACGTATAAAATGTCCAAATATTCCTTCATCTCTGTGTTATACTCTGCTACTTAAAAATGGCTTTGCCTTCCACTAATGCAGGGTTGCAGCAGGATTAAATGCAAACATGATCTATCAAAAGTGAATATGCTTCAGCTGTGGTCTACTTCTAATAATAGCCACAAAGCTGGGTCAGATGCAGCCACCTGGGACTGATGGAAGAGCTACATGTCAGCATGGCCACTCCTTGTTGCATGACCTAGAACACAGGCTGCATCAGATGACATGACTGGGGAGGGCTACACCTTCCTCTGTCCCCTCTGAGCATTTCCCCTGAACTAACAAATTATTTCTTTGCTTTTGAAACATCATTTAAAAAAAAAAAAAAAAAGGAAAACACCTCTCTCAAACCTTTCCACAGGACAATCTGTACATGCAGATGTTTCTGGAAAAAGCATGTTCAGTTCTGTTAATATTTTTGTCTGTATTAGGTCTAATGTGATGCTAGATAAATGAGTGACAAACCATCAAGGGAAAAAAAAACAGTCTGAAGAGAAAGGAAGTGGTTTCCTAACTTTTTGATTGCAATTTGAGATGCAGACAGTTTATGTGACCCAACAAACTGCACTAGAGCCACAAAACACATACACGTCCTCAGAAGCTGAAGGAAAAAGGTGTTATTGTAGTAGGTGTCTCATAGGAAGGTAATAACTCCCAGGTGGCCACGCTGCTTCCTTGTGGGACAAGGCCGAGTGCGTATTTTGGTTCGGAGCGCCCAGCAGTGCTCATGGCAGCAATTCCTGCTGACTGGCTCCTTCCAAGAGCTGCGGAGGGAGATTTCCCAGCAGCAGCAGCCCCGGTTCCAACGGCCCTGCGACTCACTGTGTGACACGGGAACTACATTCGAGCTGTTGGTAAACCACAGGCTGCCAATGTGTACTGTTCCTTTATGGAAATTGTGCCTTGTTTAGGCTTAGCAAGGCTGAACCATATAGCTATTTCTTTATTAAAACTATATATAGTTTAGGCTTTTAAATTTGGCAGAAAATCAGGATCAGTGATGCCTTTAGGCTGGGTGGGAAGAGTGTTGGCATGTACAAGTAAAGGAGGTATGGACTGGAAAAATGACTGTTCCTACTAAGATAGTTATTATAACCATATGAAATGGCCTGCATTTGCCAACTGAATCACTGTATGTAAGTTGGGGATGAGAGCTGTTTAAGTCCAATTTATGATTATGGTCAGAATCCATTAACAAGTTACTTAGAGTACCCAAAAATTTTTAAAAGAAAAGGGATAGAGTGCAGAGGCACAAATGATAGCACAAATCTCCCTTTTTCAGTTTTCCCACTTTACACATACAGACAGGCACTTCTGTCCTTATCTTTTCCGATCTATAGTACAACAGAACATCAAGTAAGTTTTCAGATCTGAGGGGGATTTGGTTTGTTTTAAATAATGCCCCAAACACTACCAATGGCATACCTGAAAAATACACCTGTTTTACAAAAAGGTGACCTTTCCTAAGTAATTATATGAATGCCAATGCCCCCCACCATCATAACTCTTTCACAGTACCTTCATCAATGTCAGGAGGAAGACCTCCAACAAACACCTTTCTAGAATAGCGTTCCACTCTTTCACCATTCTGACAGCGTGTTGGAGAGCTGAGACCCGATGATAACGACTGATCACCATGACTGTCGTCTAGGAAGCCATCTTCAAAAGGAAAGAGTGAAGACCGACCTGTAACAGATTTTGTAGTATCTATAGTTAAAGCTATTTTCTCGAGAAATAAATCTTTCAGTAAAAACCTAAGTGTTATAACTTTTTTTTTTAAGGTTCAGCTTTGTTTTAACAGAATTTGCATTATAGGGCTCAATTAAGTACCTCAGTAATCCAAATTATATGTTCATTAGTATTTCTTATGTTTTTCCAGTATTTAACTGTATTATTCTTAGTAGCCAAACCTAACAGCTTTAAAAATAGAAGTTCTTATAAATGCCTAATAAATAAAAAAAACAGGTTATGTGATTAAATTGTGTGTCATAGCCGCAGAAGGAACCTTTGCAAGATTTGTATTTTAAACCAATTCTGAGAGGTTTAAATCTTCAAGACCAGGTCTTAAAGAGCAGATCCCTCGAGACGCTGCTCGGAGGGCCCGCAGGGTCCCAGCCCCGAGGCTGCATCATCTCCTCCTCGGCACAGAGGGGCTCAGGCAGGGCAGAGCAGAGGGGCAAAGAGCAAAATAAGCAGAGAAAAGCTTTGGGGAGTTGATATTACGCAGGTAGGCGAGGCAAGCAGCTCGGATAATAGGATCTAATCTTTAAGAGATTTACTAAATAAACCACAAAAGCTTACATTCTGCCTGAAGAGAAAAGTTGTTAACTGGGGCAACCTGTTAAGCTGCTACTCGGTGTTAAAACATACTTTCAGTAATGAACCAACACAAACCAACATAAATGGCTGCTATTTGCCTGATTGATGAAAATACATAAGTTAGTTGCTATTGAGCAGGTATGCAGGAATTACCATAAGAACAGACATTCAACCAGAAGATAGGAAAAGTATTCAAAGGCTTTATATAAGGAGTACTATAGCTCATGCCAACTTTAGCATTTATCTCCTTATACCTGAGCTGAAAACTAAATTTTTTAATATAGAGAGACATAGAAATGGAAACCACATCTGAGCTCTGAAAAGGCTAACTGCCTCCTCATATCATGGAGGATTGCTTCCAGGAGCAGAATTATAATTGATACAAACAGTTTATAGCAGATTTAAAATACCCATATATAATATATATAATTAAATATAACACACATGATTAAATTCAAAAATAATGAAACACATTAAAGTGACTTCCAGCAAAAGCTAAGAAGAGTTAATCTATATATTGGTGTTAACAATATATGGAAGTACAGAGAAGTAAAAATGGGAGCAAGGAGAAAAATCAAGATGTGCAGGAGCACACTATAGAAAAAAAAAAAAAAAAAGTCTATCCTGGGAGAATCAGTAACAGAAACTTCAGTAGTAAAGCGTAGATTACAAAAAGAAGCAGTAATCCTATTTATGGAGAACAAACAAATGAAAAACAGAAAGATGTTCTGACAGACAATGAGCACCAGCCTGAGCTTTTACGCACAACCAGGTACAAGGAAAGGATTAGAACATACAGAGTGCATCATGTTGACAGAGACCTGAGGTGCAAAATCTACTGAAGCGCTCCATTATTGTGCTTGGAAGCACCAACATGAGAGTTGGTGCTTCCAACTGCTTCCATGTGGCAAATGCCACAACTGCAAAAGGGTTTTGAGATGCTGTTAGTTGAAGTCTAGAACAACTATTATCTGAAATGGCAGCTTTATGCCATAAAATATGAAAGACTATTCTTGCTGAACTGCTCAGTAACACGCTAGCAGGTCATGCATATACACACAGACACATTTTTGTGTAAGAGCAAATGCATGAGGAGAATAATTAGGAAGGCTAAAATAGGGTAAGAGTATCAAATCTGAAATCTCCCTAAAAAGTAGGCAATTTGAAATATGGCACTTTTAAGAAGCTAAATAATCTGTTCTAATGTATTTTCCCCACCAACTTACCTTCACATAAAAAATTATTAGCCATTAACAGAATTTGACATATCAAAGGAAGGCATGCTGGAATACAAGAGGCGATTTAAAACTTTATAATTAAATAAGATATATAGATATTTAAAGGGACTAGGATATGCTTGTTCACCATCTTTTCCACACAGCACAGGCTTTTTAGGATGCTAAGAATTTTACATGGGTTCAGAAAATGGAATGAGCATGAGCAGAAGAAAAACACATCCTATTGCAATAAATATCGGGACATCAACTCAAAAAATCCCCAGAAACAGATCTCTGGGGAGTATTATGGGAAGGCATCTCTAAATGCCCTGTTTTCTATGCTGGCTTCCTTCACCTGGAACGTACAAGCTGTTAGTGTACCTGGGCTGCCTTTCCATGGCTTTGCTTACACATCTGATAAATTGTTGAAAACAAGAGCAGCTCTAAGCAGCAAGGCTGCAAAGAAAAGGCTCTTCTCTGCTCAAAGAGAACAGGGGATCAAGCACAGCACAGATAGGCTATTGCAAACCACAAGAAACTTCTGACAAAGCCTCTTCTCACTAAAGATGCTTAGTCACAGTGTTAAGACCAAACACTAATATTGTCAATTATAATAAACTAAGAGAGGCCCTGCCCTGATCTGCCTCTGGATACTACAACAGCAAAAAAGGTAAAACCACTAATTAGGAGGGAAACATGAGACCATTTGACAAACAAATCTTATAAAATAGAGTATGGTAGAATTTCACACCTAAGATAAGAACACTCAAAGCAACATTATAAAATTCAAGGTAATGAAAAAGCATGAATGCCACAGACTTAAGTACTATACAAGTAGGCAAGTCACAAAATCCCTAACATAGATGACAAGACAAAAAAAAATCTACTTGTTACCACAGAAAAGACAATTTCACACAGCAAAAATATTATGAAGTGAAACATGCTTTTTAGTAGCATAAAAAAAAACTGAAAGTCCAACACATTCAGAACTTGCTTGCCCTGTTTTGTTATTACTACAATTTGCGTAAGACACTCATTTTACAGCCTAACTTGCATCTATCAAATTACTGCCACATCACTGTATTTCACTTCTACAAGTAAATATGAATTGCAGCAAGTCTATTGTGTCCAACTGATTCCCAAATTCTCCCCCATTTTGGTGCCATTTGATCAATCTGCAAACATTTGCCACAATCTTTTAACGAGATTAATCAGGGTTCCCATTCATAGAGAGGATATTTTATACATGACAATCTTTCCAAGTGGTGTCAGTACCATGGAGGCACTGAAGAAGCAGAAGCATTGGGATGCTTTCAACATCTGTAACAACCACCTCTTCTCAGAAAAGATGGGCAGGGAAGGAGGGCCACCAAAAAAATTGTTTTTTAATACTACATTTTTTAAAAAATAATTTTTGCTACTGAAGAAAATACAAATATTTGGATTTGAACACAAATAGTTCAAAATCTGTATTAAAAACTGCACCAGTATAGTCTGTATAGCTAACTACAACTCAGTCTCTGTATATGTGCAAGTTACAAGCTAATTCTAGACTACCGGTTTGCTTGAACAGCTAATTTTGTCTCTAAGCTTCCTCACAAATCTGCATCTCTAGACTGTAGTGAGGGAAAAAAATGACATTCAAAGTGACACAAATCATATGCTTAGCTGTCACAAAAATACATTTTTCATTTGTTTCTTTCATAAATCATAAGAAGAAACAATGAAAGTGCTCAGTTATTTTCTCCATAAGAGCTGCTTGTGTAAGCTGCAGTACAGTATATAAAACAAGATAAATCAGTAGCTTTTTTGGTGGTCATTAAGCTTGTTATTGTCCATGTTCATTAATCTCTCAAATCAAACTTACATGCAGCACTGTACTACATTTGTAAAATATTTTCAATCTGTTTTTATTTTTAGGGGTTGCTTAAACAATGAAATACAATTAGAAGAGGCTCAGTCAAATGTTATTTCTTTTCATTATAAACATTCAGTGCTGAGGACAATTATTGGTATTTCACCATGTCCCACCTCAGGCAATCCAATGCAATAGCTAAGTGTAACATTAAGTGAAAGAAAAGATGCCTCACCAAGTACTCAAGTGCTTTTGAAGTGTTCAATGAGCTAATTAAATGTAACACTTCTACCCAAAAAAAGAAGAATCCTTTTCAGGACCCTACATATTTAAATTCATAAACATTTATCTTGGAAAAAAGTCTTTACATTTACTCATCTGTCAATTCACTAGCAGTAGCAAAACATTTCAAGTTACCTGTTCAAAATCATCATTGTTTTAAGCTGGTCTTAATTGGAGATATTTTGCAAATAAAAAAATATCAGATTGATTTATAAAAAGCAATTGATCAACAAAATGATTAAAATGGTAACATCATAAGAAAACTAAATATTTATTCCTCGCACTATTCAGCAAGTAAAACATTTAGTAAATACTTTTACCTCTTCTCCGCCCATAGCTCCTGGCTGCATGTAAACACAGAAGAAAATTGTCGGTATAGCTGACATTAGATTTAGCTCCAAAAGCAAAGAAAATGTAGCTTCGACTTCTTCTCTTTCTCCCTCCCACCATAAAGAAGGAAAATACATTTTTAAAAGTTCAAGATGAATTTCAAACCACCCAGGACAAGAGAAAAAGTTTCAAGATGACACAGCCAGGGGAAAAAAAGAACATACCTGCTGTGCAAGTTTTCTATATATCAAAGTATTTGAAAAAATAAAGCAGGCAAATCAGACTTATAACACTATAAGACTTCTGAATTATGGTTTTAAGAAACAGTAAACATCACCATCTTAATTAAAATAATTCATTTCTCATTTGTGGAGTTTGTGGAGTTGTGGAGTTTATCCAAGTTTGTGGATAGTATTTTCCAATTATTTTTCAAGTTAAATAGCCATCTGTAAATGCTAAAATCCTAACAAAATCAAACTCATTATTCAATAGGTCCAGACTAATAAAAACAGATTGACTTTTTTTTTTTTTAAATAACCATCAGTTTTTTTAAATAACCATCATATACCATTTCAATATGACATTCATCTATGGCAAAATCCACAACGTTGTACAAGTGCAGAAGTAAGCCACAGAGCAATCAAATATTTGATAATATGAACAGAAATGCAAACAGCAGCACTTTTTGTTCTGAAGCTTTAGAATACAAGAAAATTACCTGAAAAACATTATATTTACACTACAGAGGAACCTCAATATTACAAGAAATATCAGTGGCCTTCCCAGGTAAGCAAATGGCTAAGAGTCCCGCCAGGCTGTTCCACCAGGAAGCAGGGCCAAACCCAGCTCTTCTCCTACGCCCTACGCAGCACCCCCAGGAGCTGCCCAGCGGCTCGCTCTTCCTCGGGACTCCTCTCTCCGTTCCACTTCATCCAGGTCCTTCATCCACCCTGCTTCCATAAGACCCCCTCCTGTAAAACCTCAGGCCTTCCCATATAGAGACAGAGATGCACTTTCTTCTGTCATTCATACTGAATGTACGTGTACTTTTGCAGCTAAACAGGAACCTCTAGTTGCACAGAAAACATTTCCAGATGGTTTCAAAATTCAACACAAGAAGTCATTCCTTCCTAGGTACCTCATCACTTTCTAGGTACCATCACAGTGTTGATGAAATGTAGCTACTTTAAGAGGCAATGAATGGATTTTACTAAAAAACATTTAAACTGATAGTTGCAGGCAGAAACCTATTGATTGTGCAACTCTGAACTTCACTGAATGATCATGATTGCATTAGCGTTTCTCCATCTCTGTGCAGTTTTCTTCAACTCTGACAAGCAGAATAAAGATGCATAAACACTATGGCCTAAACTGCATGCATGAATTAGAAAGGTACCTTATTTTTTTTTAATCTTCTGATAATCCTGGAACTGCAACTAAGTTTGCAACTAAGATGAGAATTGTTTCAATGAAACAAACTCAACTGAAATGCTGCAATGTTAAAATACAGCTCAAGAAGAGCTATATGAAACTGATGAAAGAGAAGAACTTTAAAAGCTTGAATTTGCAGTGTCTTATCTGGCAGTCAAGGGAAGGGTTCTCTCTCTGGCATAAAAAACGCACTTGCAAATTTTTATAAAGTTTATAAATTTTACCTCCTCAACCATAAAAACACCTTTATTCTAGTTCACTGCCAAGACTGGGGGCACGTTTGGTTATTTCCGTATTGTTTAAGTTGGAGAGTTCCAACACAAAAGGGGACATCTGTTTAACAAAGCAAAATGTGTAAATAAATACCAGAATTACATAAATGATTTTCCAGAATTAACAAGGCAGGTTTCGGCAATTTACTTGAAAGAGATGAAACTAAGAAGATAGCTAAAGAAAATAAAGGACTTTGACTAAACAGATTCTCACAAACTAGGCATCACCTAGTATATGTCTATGTGCCCACTGTACGTAGGCCTGAATCACATGGCTCAGCTAGAATACCTGAAAGAAATCCTAGGAAATGCCCTACTGGGTAAGCCTTAAGGGTCCGTCCAGACAGAAATACTCTGCTTTCAAGAGGGGCACTAGAAATAACATGCTAGACTGGCCACTACTCTCTCTCCCTTAGCATCCACGGTATCAGGAGGCCCCTCCTGCTCCTACCACATCCCCACCTCATGATCCTGCTCCTACCACCCCCCCGACCTCATGATCTAAAGCCTTTTTGAACCTGCTGATATCATCCACTGCCACAAGTTCTGGAGGCAGCAAGCTCCAAAAGGAGATGGAAACACTTATTTTTGTGGGCTTTAAATGGATCTACCGGAAGTTTCTCCAAGCACCTCTCATTTTGCTGTGGACTGCGGCCCTATGTTTCCCTCGCCTATCACCTTCGCTATTTTGTAAGGCTCCATCTCACCTGCCCTCAGGCCTTCTCCTCCCCAGACTGAGGGTCTCTGCTTTTTAAATCCCCTATTATATGGCTTGTGACATACATTTTTCACAATAGATTTCAGTTATAAGGTAACAGAGGTAAAATTATTGGCACCTCGCAAAAATAGACAGCAGTGATGACTACATGAAAATTCTGCCTAGGATTGTGCACTACCTGACACGGCTCAAATGGCTCAATTAAATGCTGTCACAGGACATCAGTACAAGAAGGTGTAATGATATTTTATAGCTCAATATCCCCAAGAACCAAGCCTTTTAAGTTAAGAACAACAAACACCTTACTAGATCTCCTGTTTCCCGTAGCAACAACAGATGTTAGCCATGTGAAGAAGCAATGAGTTTCCATTCTGTTTTTTTTTTTTTTTTCAATTCTAGTTAAGAGCTTAATTTTTATGGATTAGAAACTGTGGGGAAGAGCTTTCCTAGAAAAATAGCCGGCTGTACATGGGAGAAAGCCAGTAAAACAATTAAAAAGTTTCACTGACACACCAGCACATTCTTCACAATTTTTAATGCAGCTGATCACATGGTACTGGTATTTATTGAGCATGTGAAAATCACTATCATTAAGGAAATTACCTCTATAGAAATTTGAGTATTTGTCAACTATGTCAAAAAGATCAAAAGTTTTCAGCAGCTTCATTATGGCCATATTAATATGCCAGAGAACCTTCAGGAAACTTCTTTCAAATGCATCAGACCTTATTAAAAATTTGATCTTATATCTATAGACAAGTCAATGTTCTTCCAGTGTGTTCATACAGCAGATACTATTGCCAAATTAATTTTGTTACCCTGCCTTTTAGTCAGCTTCTAACAGAAATATATAACGTACAAGCTGTGAAAGCTTCTCTTTACAGATTGCAGCAATGATATAGATAGGATTATTGTTTTTCCCTTGTGCTAGAATCTGGGTGGTGCACAATGGTCTTTACTGGAAAAAATGAGACTATTAGAAAAAAGAACACAGTTGTTATAATGCTATTGCATTATAGCAATTGCTATATGCTGACCTGTGAAAATAATTTTGACTGGTTAGGTAAACCCCTTAAAAGTTTGGTTTATTTTAGACAAACTAAAATGTCTAAGTCATGACATTTCATATGACAAAGCAGATAGTGAATTATAAGTTAACCATCTGTTCTACAGATTAATTTTTCTGTCCTCACAGAGATGTCTTTTTTCTCTCTCTCCCTCTCTCTCATTCCTTTGTTATAATATGGGGCCAATCTGCCTGCCCCTTGTCTGTGATTAAATAGATGGTTAGCATTTCAAGGAAATCATAGATTTGTGAATCCAAAAATGGCTAGCTCAAAAGAGCTAGATCTAAACTATTTCTAAAACAAAGCTAAAGGTGAACTCGATCAGGATGAAGACATAAGGAACATCATTTATTTATATTATTGCATTTTACAGAACACTTAATAGAAAGTGTTTTGAGAATGTTAGCAACAGTTTTTCTACACTGTTAATGCTAAATCTTATCTTGTTCTACAGTGATAATGTCCACAATATCAAAGACACACATCTTAAATATTAGTAAAATAGCATTATCTCTATGGAAAAAAAGAGTCAACATTTCAAAATATGAAATTTGGGGTTAGAAGGGTTAAAGAAAAGCTTATTTGACATGACTGGGAACCTCCTTGATTTATAGACTACTGGTATCTTATTTCTAACTTGGAAAACTCATTTGACTTGAAGCATTCAGCAGTTCAGAACAATACTTGCTTTAGGACAGTATGAGTTATGCAATAACATTCTAAATTTGGAAAGGAAAATATGTCAGGCTTTTTGTTTTGAATAGTTAGTCTCTGAAGTACTTCAGAGATCTGGAAGTTTACAACTGAAACAATTCCAGGGAAAACTGAAATAATGAAGCCAGAGAAGGTGATGGAATCGAGGATAATCACACAATGTATCTTTGCTATAACAATATCTCTGTAACACACAACTTGAACTCAGTGAAGAACTATTTTTGTTGAACTAACATTAAAGAGCAAATGAACAGAACAATCTAGGAATCCTGCTTTTATACTGTTAAAATACTTAGACCATGAACAAGTATTTGTGTGTATTTAACAAGAAAGCCAGATGCTAGAAATATATGCGACATAGCCAGAATTTCTGTCATCTGCTTTAAAGACCTCATTCGGGTTATTGGGAATTTCTAATATTAGACATATGAATATTGCATCTTTGTAAATTACTAGATTGTTCTTAAATATGAAAAATTGAATATGCTCAAGATTGTTTAATGAACTGTCAAAACTCAGTCAAAACTCATAAGAAAAACTCAGAGATAAGTAAGGAATGTTCTATTTAAAAAGTGGATTTTCACACAGTTGGATGCATATGACCAGCAGTAGCCAAATCTGAAACAACTTGAGTAACTGATTTTGTAGCAAACCAAAAATTAAATATGAATTTGTGCTCATAAACAGAGTTTAGAATCAATTCATCATTTCTTTCAAACTGAAATAGCAGTCAAGATTGACAAGAACAGTTTCCATACAAAAATCAGGCAGATGTTTAATAAGAACAGCATAAATGTACTGCAAATAAAATACTGTTCTTTGGCTAACGATTTCTAGAGAAGAAACAAGCTGATAAAGGAATGCAGCATGATAAAACTGAGCTGGTCAAATGTGTAAACATGTGGAAAAATAAGAACTGTACTTGGAGCAATAAAGAATAAAACATGGTTCTCTATTAACTTTTGTGTTTCTTGCATTAGTATGTTTGTACTGAGCACTATAGGCATAGAAAACTATTTGTTTCCAAACAAGTTTTCTATACATTCTATCATTTGTAGATATTGCCCACCCTACTTTGTCCAGGATATCGTTTAAAAATATTTTTATTCCATCATGTTTCAGTGTTAGAGATTTGGGGGGCCTGTTTTCAGTGATGAGCAATGCAACAGAGCAACTTGTATAGGAAAATATTGTTCTTTCTTTCCCTTTTTGTATGTCTGCCCCAGGGAATAACTTTACAAAAGACAAGACTTCTGACCTCTACCATTTGTAAGAGGTGTTTGAAAGAAAGGATTAATGCAAGTAATTGAGATTTAGGGATTGGGATGAATTGTTGTCCATTTATGAGTGGTTTCAAAAGATCGTTCTCAATCTCCACTGATAGATAGGCTGGATGTGCAGATGGCTGTTAGGATAATTTCGTGATATCAGCCTCAACAGTCCCTTCTGGTTCACTTCTTCTCAATGCTAGCAGAGCAAGTGCTCCAACTAGCTCCTTGCCAATATATGTTGGCGTGTCACCAATTCCACAAGCTGAATCCCATCACTGGTAAAAACACAATCTACTTGCAAGCTGTATGCAGCTTAAGGTCCACACAGACGACCTCAAATACTCCATCAAGACATGTGAACTGCAAAACGTCTTTTTAATCTGCCATTTGATACCCAGCCATAGCTCCTCAGGCACATTTAATGGTTTAGCATCTGCGCAGGAGGGGAGACTTACCTGTTTTCATTGTTTGGTTAAGGAAGTAGATAAAGCTCACACTCTTAACAGCTTGGATGACAGGAACTATCTTCATATTGCCTCTGAACTACTGAATCTAATCCCTGACTGCAAGTCTCCTCACTTCAAGCATCATGCATAAGGGTTATGGAAAAGTTTGGCAAGGCCTGATCATAAATGCTGCAGAAACAGATGGCACTCGTTCACAGTAGAGCGGATTGCACAAATGAAAGGAATGCACATTGCTGAGGCTGCGAGGCAGCAAAAGTTGTGGAAAAGCAAATAAGGTAGTGAAGAGCTGGAAAGTGGGATTAAAAAGAAGAAATGTTAAGAAATTTGTCTCTCCTAGAAAAAGCAGTTTCAGCAGTCAATGATAAGAGATACTGCTCTCAGTAACAGCCAAATCAGAACTCCGAAAATGCAGATGCTACTATAAAAACTTGATAGGGAGAAAGAACTGAGAAGGATTTCTAATTGCTGCCCCCATGAATTATTTTATGTTATTAAACACGTATAGAAGCGACTTTGAGGTATCATAGAGTCCATTTCCTCAAGGCAGAATCAGGATTAACTATTGTTCCTAACAAAGTTTTGTATATATATAAAAAAAACTCTGAAAACCTAACAAGGCTAAATATACAGTGACAGTTTGCACACTCTGGGACACTCGTGAACCCTTTGCTATTCCATCATCGCTCCAGTGAAATAAACTCCAGGCTCTTCACAGTTTAACTAGGTTTTGCTTTGAAAATCTTAAGCATCTTTTATTCCTTTATATTATTCCCTACATGAAAATGAATCAGCAACAGATCAGTTGACTGACTTCATAACAGAGCTAAAGATTTCACTGAATTCCAGTAAGAAGGTACCAATTTTCTTGCAAAATTTAGCAATTTATCTTACAGATTGTTTGAAATTTGGAATTGAGCTATATAACCAGAAATTGAGTAAGTATTTTCACATCTGATACTGATTTTTCCAATCAGTATTTTCACAAAGACGGAGGGTTAAACTCATTCCAGATAGCCTTCAATTTTATAGCAAATTCAAGCATCAACTTTTGGACCTCTATCCAGTAAAATCATTACTCGCGTAAATCCTACTCAGGATAGGAAAAGAAAAGAAAAAAGAAAAAAGAGAGAGTGAAGAAAAAGAAAAAACTATTAGACAAGAGAAACACCTCTGGCAAGTTAGCTGCATATTCACCCAGAATGTTATCGCTGCAAAAATCATGCTTTTGTCAACTACTAAATTGCCACTAAGCTACTGAACTGAGGATTTTGGAAGACAAAAATAATTCAATAAATCTATTAAGAACTGCTCATTTCAAGGTGTATCAATTAAAACAGCAAAAGATTCAAACACAAGACCCTATTTCAGAAACTTTCCTATAAGGTTTGAAAAAAATATACATAAGATAAAGAGCCAAGTACAATAGATCTCAAGAGACAAAGCAACTTTAAAAGCCATAGAAGCAAGTAAATACAAAATCAAATAATCTCTCTGACACTACATTCTTTGTCATAGCACAAACAATTCCTCACCTAACTATTATTTATATTAATGAAAACAAACTCTTCATACAAATATCAAAAATGTTCCCCAAAACAATACCTCAATACACTTCTCAATCTATTTTATTCAGATCAAATTATTAAATTACACTTCTATGAAAAACAGGAAAGACAATCTGATGGGGAGCAAACAGCACCAGGCCTCACAGATGATACATGTCCAGAGGGAGCATCTGCAGCTCAATTGCAATGCAAAGTCATCGCAGGTGGGATCTTTAGGAAAAACACAATTCTAGCAGGTCACAAGTTTGTTTGTTCTTAAATCTATTTTTAGTGCAAACTCATTTTATAGAAGCTAATACAAGCCCCCAGTAACAGTGCTGGGCTTCTTTGGGGAAGATCTCACCCCAGTTGACTCCCCTTCTCTCCCTTTACCCCATCCACCACCCTTGCACTCAAGTTTGCTGTTGGCTTTTTGGAGTTCACCAGAAGCACTGGTGGTAGCTCACCAGCTAGCATGCAGCTGATCACTTACTTCTAATATAAGTTAAAGGACTACATAGTAACTCAAAAGAAAGCCCAGTATCCCATGACATAACCAATAGCTGTGGAAATGTTTGTTTTCAAATGGCAGCAAATGCTAGCAAGAAAAGGGGACAGAGAAACCCAGATTTTATTTAAGCCAAGCAAATTAACTTATTTTCCATTTTAATTAGTATTGTAAACATTAACTTAAGTTGTCTCAATCAATACTTAGTGTCTATAAGATCATAACAAATTTACACAAAAAAAATCAGTAATTCCATTTATGCCACTGCTAGAAATTATAGTATCACATTCATCTAATAAGTTGCTGTAGCTAAATGTTCTCTTTAAAAAAAAATCTTGTATCTTTATCTCAAGATTAAGATTATATTAATTAAAACAGAGTTTGTAATCAAGTAGTGATATTATTTGTTACTTTTTATTTTGAGAAGATTTTTTTAAGATTAAAACTAGTTATTAAAATTAGTTACTAGTTTAAAATTAAAACTTCTTGTGTAAATAGTAGTAAAGGAGAAAGTAGTGTATGTAAATTTACAGAAGTTAAATTTTATTCGGTATCAGCAAGTTCTTCAACAGTAAATATATCTAAAAACATTAGCTTTCCCTCTTCTTGTCTCAGTGTTTCCAGATGGGAATATTTTCACCTTGCTTTTGCTTATAAACTCTTGAGGTTTAGACTCAGTCACCCTGAATATTTTGCGCTGCACTTTCCTCAGTAAAACCCTTACTCTTGTTTTGACCTTCAAACCTCACTGTTCTATAAACCTGCTCTTATATATGCGTACAAGCACAACAATTAACAACAAGAAAAGCATTCATAGGATTCTAGGCATTTACAAACACTCTTTGCTGTCCCACTGATATTATAATTTCAGGTACTCAGTGCTTTGAAAGGATGACTTCCCATAGGGATGACCAAAATGGTGGTAGCAGGGCTTCCCTAAGAGAGATTTTAAGGTCAGCTGAACGGCACATGATGCCTGCTCTCCACAGGGCAACCCCGGTAATTCTACGCAGGGGCTCAAGGTGACCAGTAAGGGAAATCCCATGTTTCAAAAGGTTGTAATCGATACCAGCTAGAGCACATTTGGAAGTGAGGCCATGGCGGATGAGAAGGAGGCAAACAGCTGAACACCACTCAGAATAGCTGCCCTCTTACTCAACATTTCGAGTAAAGTTTTGTATTGCTGCAGGCATGAACTTAGACTGTAATGTAACTTCTGAGAGGTCATTATACCATATTTTGAAAAGTCTGGGGGATTATTACTGATTCTTAGCAAGAAGAGATACAAATGCTTATGTAGTGACTATAAAAGTAATGTGGAGGTTATGTTTTGTGAATTCAGCAGCAGCCAATGTTTGGTTGTATAGAAATTATATGTAGACATGACAAGTATTGTCATGATTTGAGTAAGTTACCTAAATTCTCCATTTTCTTCCAAAAATTATTGAGCTAGAATCTCTTTTGGGAAATTTTCTTTATCCAAACTGTGGCCATTCTGGCAGAAGTAAGAATAGTTCTCCTTGAATTACGATTTCTTATTGTATTTCACCAAGGCAAAGAACATGGATCATATGCGAGTTACATAGTTCCAAATTTGTTAGTTTTAGCTGCATATAAAAAGATTTACACGATCAACTACAAGTAATTTCTAAGCCTGTGTACCCAAACACTTGCTTTTGATCTTAAATTTTGAGAAATCTTTAAATCAAAGATTTAAGAGCAAAAAAGAATAGCTTCATAGTACAATAACTCTGGCTTCTGGGCACTTAGTAATGGCCAAAAATTGTTTGACTTCTAGTAAATAACGAGAGGCAGAAGAGATGCAAGAGACAGACAATGTAAAAGTCCTTATTTAATGCTTTGTCCTGAATTTTACTGAAAAGAACAGTATTGCTAGTATTTTGTATAAATTGTGTATTTATGATTCCACATCTGTAAACAATTAGTATTAAACAACTTCATATTATTTTACATTGTAAAAATGTATAAACATGTTTTGTTTAGGATCATCAGTTATTTCTGCTATTCTTTTAGCCCTATACCAGGTCTATAGCAAGGAAGAATCTTCATTTTTGCAGATTACAGAGACAGATTACAGAGCTGCCTGTAAAAATTCAAAGGCATTAGACAGGAAATTAGAAAATCATTTTTTTAAAATTTTGTTTCCACTAAAAAGGCAGTTTCTTCTATAATTTGTCTATCAATGAGAGAAACTAGAAGAGAATATATTCATCTACTTAGGGATAACAGACTCAAACCAAAAATTGCCGTATCATGCAAAATTAGAGACGTTTCATTTGGGGACTCACTTTGATCCCATCTTTCAACAATCCCTACTCTGCAAGAAATATTGCTACATATTCTATAATGGATGGATATCAATTGTTTTAAAAATTCAAATTCAACTTATTGAAATCATCTTATTGGAATGCCCACATAAGAACAAAAAAAAGCATTCTGAGACCAGAAATGATGTCAAAGCATGGCAGACTGTGCTGGGCAGAACTTATTTACACAGACCCACACATATACTTGACCAGCTTTCCCATTCAAAAATATCTTTAATTAGATGGAGCATTCTCCCAGTTAATTACCTGACTTCAATAATTTTGTGGGCCCTCTAACAAAATGTGGCGTATGTCATACCTATGACAACAGAAAGTGCCAAAAATTCATATAATTAACTATGTAAGGCTAAGGGAAAGAGTACTAAGGGTAAGTATTATACATTTTAAAAATTGTGATTAAATGTCTAAAGCTTAAAAGTTATAGCTTACTCAACTGCATACTTCCTTGAAAATGTCTATAAGGAATTTTCCATGTTTCATTTACAAAATTAATTTTTAATTACGTTTGGTACTATACAAAATGTAATTATAGGAATCTAAATATCTGAAGCTTTCAACAACACATAAAAGTAAAATTGTAAACCATAAAATATTATAAACAAGTTAGTAAACTAATGCTAATACATCTGACTAATACAACATTCTAAGCAAATACTCATATTTCAAAATACTTTCTTTTTTCTGTGAAGATGTAAATTCATTGCAGACTTTTTTAAAAAAAAAAAAAAAAAAAAAAAAAACGAGGAATAGCTTGCTGAACATTTCCACAAACATCTTTTCTTTGGGTTACACATATGTGGCAGGGAAAATTTCTTCAAAAAAATCAAGAGAAACCAAAAAACTAAATGCCACCAGTAGATTCAATTTTAAGTAAAAGTTGTAACACTTCCCAACAAAATCAGCAAGTCTGCAGAGATATCAGAAATTAAATTTACAGAAGGAACACGTGCAGAGCCACGTGTGCACGGAAGGAGCAGAACCCTATTCCAGCTGCATGACGTGCTCAGCCACCAGCTCTACCCGGGAAATCACAGATAACTGAGTTATGAAGTTATTTTAAGAGAGTGCACATAAAGCTCAGTTAAACTACTACCACTGCACATTTTTCATTTGGCAGCATAGCCGCATATACATATGGATAGTATGAGAAAGAATATTGAACATGATTATTAGTCATTAGATATTAACTACTTACTATTAAGAGCCATAATATTATCTGTTCCTGGATGATGGAAGTTTATTCCCATACGCCCTGGAATGTAAATAAAAGTTATTTTAAATATTTTTATTTCAAGACTAAATTAACTTCATGAATATTAAAGATTGCCAAAAGGGATGAACAGTTGGGGTAGCTGAAACTTCCATCTATAAAAGATACAATCCCGAGAGTACATACTTAAGATACTTAACACTGGCGTAGCTTTTATATTATGTATTTAAAATAATGAAAAAAAATTACAAAGTAAACAATATTTTTAGTACATCCTTTGTACAAGGAAAATAGTATGCTTACCCTCTCAAAATGGGGCTGCATAGCTCAGCCCACTGCTTGCTGCAGTTTTGCTATTTAAGATTTTAGCCTTCAAACAAGAAGTATAGCATTAAAAAGTACACATCATTGTAATGGCAACACTAAGTCACTACTTTCTATACCACCTCTGACACCAGAAGTCCTTGAGTCACAGATCACAGGAGACTGGGAATGCTTACCCCATTTTTATATTTAACCTTAAGAATCTGCTACTGCTCATTGTTTGAGACAAGATACAGGGCTGCAGGGAGCACAGATATTCATATGTACATATTTACTGCTGGTCCCTAACACGAGAATGTAACATACAGAAGGTTCTCCCTGAAGCTCAAGCAAGCCCTGCTGCTCTGACACAGGTTTCCCAGGAGCTAGAGAGATGCAAAATAGCACCAGTTTTCTCAGGTGAGATTTCACTGTTGAAAGGCTGGCTGAGATGATCTCTGCTGATTTCAGGAATTGGAAACGGGAGGAAATTTAGTTACTTAGCTGGAAAGGTGCTAGCCCACAAAAAATCTGCTCTCTTTCAAAGGAAGAAATGAGCTAATTCTACTATTCAGGTTAGTTTTAGTTTCTTAGATTCTGAAGCTGAAGTATTAAGAAAACAAACCCTAAGGAAACAGGGAATTTCTTCAAACCATCCCCCTCTCCAGAATTGAAAGCTGTAATTGATATTAGTCCTTGCTTGGAAAAGGATTTTAAAAAGATCTTTACAGCCACTTAAAAATTATTTCCTTTTTATATTTTAGTTATGTACAAGGGCTGTAATCCATTTCATTTACTGCTTCTACGGTTAGATTTGGGGATATGCTTGGGTGCTAAGGAAGTAGATTTACTTTTTTTTTTTTTTTTTAAAACACACGGGCACTGGAGCCTGGGAGCTCAAGATCCTGGGCTGTACCAACGAAACAGAATAGCCAGCAAGCTCCTCCTGCGTAATTTCCCCTCTCTACTTCTACCAAAGCAAGTTTAACAAATCTGATTTCATAGAACAGTACTGAAGCCAATCTTGAGGTTTCTTCTTCTCCGATATTTTCAGCTCCTACCAAGGAAATGAAGCCTTCTACTTGCAGCCACAGTGACTGCTGTGCGGTAATTAATACACTTTCTGAACAGATGTAACAAGAAGTTTCAGGACACTTCAGAAACCAAGACGCAAGCAGTTTAAAAGCTAATATATTTTCTTCACATGATAAGTTTCTCATTCCTTTAGGAAAAAAAAAATGCCCCCACAGTAGGAGGGTAATGAAGGAAACAGCACCTCCAGGAAAGAAGCACGAGGGGAGAAGAAAGGAAAATAAAACTTCCATTTCACTTTTCAACCGCTTAGACAAAACTCCTTAGGAGATTGCCTATTGATCACAATATACCTCTACATTAATCTGACACAGCAGGACCATTAAACCTACCATTATTTCAGTTAGCCTGTTCTAAATATCTCAGAAATCTTGTCAGATTGATAGCAGTTCCCATTGCTTAACAGTATATTAATGAGCATGAGGTAACAGGTATTTTTAGAGATTGGGCATATATATTAACCTATACTTGCAAATTAATATTTATAAAAGAGGGGGCTGCCATGAAAAAGATCGAGTAAAGCAGGCAGGCTCCGTGGGGGCAGCCTCTCCTCCCTTGCTTTGCTGAAGCTGAAATTGTTCTGTTTGAGCAGCTACAGAAATAGAACCGTATCTGTGACATCTGGGTTGGGGTTTCTCTCCCTGCAGGCAGTTGCTGAGCCAGGTGCTGCTTGCCTGACATTTTATCACCTGCCCTTGGCCTGCTATTTTTAAACTGTTGTCAGCTATCTTTTAAGAGCAGCAGCAAATACAGGCACAAGCAGGACGTGTTCTCATATGAGCTAAGCGATAGCGGGGGCTAATTCTGGGCGTCTTCAGAGAACCCTCAATCCCACAGCAACAAACCAGGGAAATACTATCAAAACACACTTGTACTAAAAGCATTCAAAGAGGCTGGTAACGCAGCAGGCATAGGAAAATTAGTTACCTTTTTATACAGCCTTTCATATTAAATACATTACTTGAATACATTACAAATTATTCACGCGAAAAAAAGCCACATGAAGAAGTCAGGCATAATTATCTAAGGAATAAGAAGAGAGCATGAAACTAAAATTATTAATTTATATATTGATGCAGCATAAAACTGCACAATGCAGTTAGAAACATTTGAAGAAAAATATCTGGGTTAAATGCAAGACAACATGTCGCAGTAAAAGCACCTGTATGCTGCCTAGCCCTCTAAAAAGTCTGCATAAGCACACGTTTCCAACTATAGCTTTTATATGAAGTCTCTGGATAAAATTTCTACCCTCCAAGACCCTTGAGCACAAGCAGAACTGCACCTCAGTTAGGGCACAGAGGCTACTCCAGCCGTTCCCTGAGGTCAGCAGTAGGAACCCTTCCAATAACAAGGGCCCAGGGTTTGTATTCAGGGTACATCTGCCACTTTCAGTCTGCTCATCTGGGTTTCATAACTGTCTGCCAAATAGATTTTCAATTATATACTTTTATAACACATTTATTACTGTACTTAGGCTGCAACAAAAGCTCTTTAACACAAGTCTCTTCAACAGCTAATTCAAAAAAAAAACAAAAAACCCACCCTGAATCCAGTTGCATACTTCCACTCTTGAAGTATTTCAGAGCACAAACAAGGGTGCAAACATTTCTACATAACCCAGACTGCTATTTGCATGATCCTTAGGCCATCACATCCCCTGAATTCTCTCTCCTAAGGGCCTGGGAAGGATTTCCCTGCCTAGATGCTGTGTGCCCAGGATCATGCTTGCCATGGCAAACACCTCAATCTTCGGGGCCATCCCAAGCGCTCCAAGCACATACATTTGTTCTGAATGATAATACAAATTTCTGAAGTATACTGAAAATAACAGAATATTAACTTAGATGAATTAAATGAATTTATATCGACTATTTTCCTGATATATTTGTTTTCAAAATCATTTCAGAGCTGTCTATACTCTTGGCCAGTTTACAATTACTTAGGTGGAAATGCTTTCAACAGAAGATAAATTTAATTTTCAATGAGAACAGGTCTGCAAATTTTACAGTGAATATTGTCTGCCATTTTTCCTGTTTTCCTATTTTCTAAATCCAGACAACACATCTGCCATAGAAAAACACATCCTTCACTTTCTTTAGCTTTGCCACATGCATTTCTTTTACTCTGTTCCAGATGTTTCTAAAGAAACTCCGAGAGGGCATAGGTCAGGGGCTGGTGATTGATACTGTGTGCAAAATCATCACTGTTTGAACTCATCCTTTTCTCTCTAGAAGAGAGTGCTGTGATTCTGAAACAATTTTTACATCTTCTCCACAACTGCAGGAAGGATACTTTTCCCACAGTTGAACATTCCTATTAAGACTTTGGCAAATAGGTAACCTAATTCTTTTTTTTTTTTTTTTTTTTTTTCCGAATTGTCTGGATAACTTCAAGTTACACAAACGCTATTCAGAAAGAATGTAGTTGCAAAAATTATAATCCTGGATATCAGGCCCAGGTTTACTACTATCACAGGTTTTGGCAGTGTCACGCTTGCCTACAGTGGTCACATTCTTCATTTTAAATCCTCTTAGTGAGCTGTATATAACTATCAGTAAAATTGATCTCCGATTTCATCATTGCATTTTTGTGATGGTATTGCTATTATTTTTCTTTGTGTCTGAAACATAACTTGGAAACACTAATCACCAACCAGTTCCAGATCTGCAAATAAAAATTTTGCTTTAAGAGACTTCGGAATGGTAACAATCTTTCCTTAAGTCCACTAAATGCATTTTTGTCTTTTTTTTTTTTTTTTTGCACTTATTTTTAACTATTGGACATCAACATCCACACAGTGAAGGATTTTTAACAGTATAGTTAGCTATTTGCATCATTTTAAGTAGACATTCCAAAAATCTTTTTTTTTTTTTTTGTTATACACTCAGGAAACTTCTTGCACGCTGTTACACCTCATGACTTTCACCAGGACTGACCAGCTACACTAACACAACAAATGGTATTTGACATGACTGTCTGAAACAGTGAAGTTGTTTCCTACTTCTGATCTGTTTGAACTTCCTGGGAACAAGAACTTGCTCTCACATTGACTGGATGTCAGCTACAAAGTTAGGTCAAGAGGTTCCAATGGAACTGGCAACAGGACTAAGGCAACTACACATCCTTTCTGTATTTGCATAATAAGTATTCTATATTTTTTACTTCTTCTATCATAGGTTGACGCCATCCATAGACTTCAAGGTTGGTGCCAACAAAAATCAATGCAAAGCAGCAGCAGTTATTTGGAGGAATAGGTTACACGTGTGGTATAAAGTCAAGCTCAGGCACAGAAAGTGCAAAACTCAAAGTATGGGCATCCCTCCTTCAGACATCTGCAACGGGGCTCTAGTTTGTAACCCAACTCAGCAAACAAAATACTACTGGCTCACCCACAAGCCTCTGCCCCATGGTTCACAAATGACCAAAAAGATGCTGAAAAGTAGCAATGATTTAAATTGTTACAAAATCATTTAAATTATTTTTACTTCAGTAGACCACAGATCATTCCCTCTTCCTTCTTTCCCCAAAAATAGAGACACTCACACTGATGCTGCACTAATATACAGGCCTCAAATAATTTCAGCCAATGGGCTCATGTAAGGGTCTGTAAGCACTTCCATAAGGAATCATTAGAGAATTTTATATATATAATATATATATATATATATATATAAAAAACTCCATGAAGAAATTTCCTTTTTTTTGTTGTTTTTGTTTGGTTGTTTTTAAAGTGTCTCACCCTTTTAGTCACACACACAATGTAGACGCCTGGTTGCGACCCAGGTCTTTTTCAAACATGCTCAGAATAACAAAAATACCATTGTTTGTCTGGAGGAAGCCATGCACATCTATCCTGCTTGTACAGTTTATATTTTTACTGTGCAGATACATATTGTGGCCATGTGAGCAGAAGTGCCTAATTATCAGTTATGAAAATCAGGAATAAAGAATTAACTTCTTTCTGTCATTGTTGGCATATATTTGGTAACTCAATCAGTAGAGAAAGTAAGCTATAAAATATGATACATTACTGTGAAATGCATTCTTTATAAGCAAGTTATATTGCTCTGATAACACACAAAGGTCTTGTATATCTTCGAGTAGCACATTTTTTTAAGCTTGAAAGCAATTATATTTTCAAAATATTAGTATTTTAACAGCAAGACCTGTTGAATATAAAAGGCAATCTAGCTCTACTTATAAGCTGTAGACAAGCATCTATACACAGGTACCTATACCACATTTAGCTCTAGAACTTTACTTGAAAAACAATTACAGATTGTCTAAAGGAGGTGGATAAAACTCAACCAAAATGAAATCATTTCCAACAGCAATTTACATTAAAGGATACCAAAATCCAAAAACTGGGTGGGAAGGAAGAGAGAAGGGAAAAAAAGAAAAGAGCTTTAGGTATATGCGAGGCTAGTCCTCAGCAGCATAATGAAATAATGGAAATAAAGCAAAGGAAAAATTGATATCTGCATCACCAGACCCCCTAAAATATATATATTTTTAAATCCTTCTGAAAACAGATTCAGCAGGTCAAAGACAAGGTCATGCTTGGTGCCAGCTGCAGAATTAAGAAGTATGCTCACAGTACAGGTTCACAAAGTAAACATTATTTCTAAATTAAGAAAAAAAAAAAGAAACAAAGAAAGAAACCTTTAATGGTCATATTCTGTCCTGCAACAAAGATTAAAGAAGGATTTTCTTGTATAAGCAGTCATTAAAATGCAAAGGAAATAGAGTATGTTTCCTTTAAAAGGATTAGCTCGGGTGGCCTAATTTTACACGTAAATAGAGGCGCAAACACATCTGTCTACTCACTCTGTTTTTCATGGGGATTTATGGAAAGGAGTCTGATGAGCATCTAGATTTTACGCCCTGCCTTTACAGCACACTTTTTCTACCAAAAGTGTTGCAAAGAGCTGTGCCTAGATGGCACCATTTCTAGGGCTGGGATGACATGGGCTCTATTTGCACGACCTTTGTGTTCGGCTGCGGGCCGGGAACACAACTGTGGTCATTCACCTCCGCCTCCCTCAGGTCACGCAGCGAGCTTACAGCAGCTTTGCTTAAAAAACAAAAACAAGGACAAATCAAAGAGTAGGAACAACTAGGCCAGAGCAAAATTGTGCCATGAAGACCATGAAGATCAAGATGGAAAAGTAAACATCTATTCTAGAAATATTCCAATGTTCCCTAAGTCACATACGATTTTCACTGTGCTCAAACCTCATAAGATATCGTTCAGTTGCTTTTAAAAAAACAAATCTTAAATTCCAGTGTGGTAGTACTCATATAAGTACTGAAAAACAAAATCAAAGGTTTCCCCATAGAGAGTATTTCTCTCTCTGAATGGTTGTACACTGGTGTTCCAAATCTCTATCTCAAGCCAACAAATACGCAGGCAATAAGTGTGTACTCCCTCCTGAAATATTTAATTAGCACAAATTCATTATGCATCACTTCTGGAGTTTGACAACCAGTAAAATTAATTCTAATAAAATCTACTATTGAAACTCTCCTTGTACATCTGATTCCTCCAAATGCTCATACTTCTAGACATCCCACATTGATACATCATAAAATCTCAAAATTTTGGATTGTTTGGGGATTTGAACTTATGAAGTTTGTTATCACTCTGAATGAAAAACAAATAAGTTATCTACTATAATGGTAGATGAAAAATATTTCAAATGGTGATGATTTCTCACCTCATTTTTATATTTTTATTCAGTTTCATGACTAGTCAGTAACACATGATCTAACACAGCTGAAACTATTTAATTATTTTAAAATAGGACAAAGGCAGCTGATAGTTATTACTGATCAAAATATTTTTATAGATTAAAATGCCTCTGTTTATGTTGCAATACAATAGGTTGAAACTGATAAACAAATTGCAACACTGACATGTTACACCACAGACAGGAGACACTAATGCAGGAAGGAGAAAAAGGTTTAGTCAGCAATAAATAGCCAATACCCATAGTTATTTTCATAATTCAATGTTTCCTGGAAGCACTTAGTATATGCAGTGATAAGTACCAACAGGTCATAAAATATTGCAGATACATACTTTCCTCACTCAAGGAAAAGTCTCTCCAATATTTTTGTAATATATATTTTATTGGTAACCAGGAGAGTAAGACTGGCAGTTCAGGACAGCCATCTTAGAAAATACTTTACACTTCTGCAAGGTAGGCCTGGTTATGAGCGACACACAGATCAGCTAGATGCCCATGGAACATCTGATCAGTTCCTTTATTGTACTTTTTTCACTTTTTTTTCATCCTCTGAGAAAGGATTTATGAGCACTGACTGAAAGAGACCAAAAAAAAAAAAAAAAAAAAAAAGTTGAAATTGGTCTTGAAAGCAGAGAAAAGGGGTAGGGAAGTCTAATTGTCTTCAAAGAATAAGATGAGACCTAAAATAATATTAAGCAAACAGTTTACAGTCTGTAGCTCCCAAAGCTTGAAAAAGTATAATAATTTGCAAAGCTACACAATTCTCAGACTACAAAGACAGAAAGAAAGGGACAGAAAGAAAGCAGGCCATCCCTAAGCAGCAGGAAAGACTGATGGGAGAAGAAAAAAAGAAAAAAAAAACAAACAGTTTTGGATAGAGACAGTACAAGAGTTGACACTGAAAACCTTCTCCCAAGGTCTCAAGATAAATTGCAGCACAGAAGGGTAAGTTGTTAATTGGCCTAAGTCCAGAAACCTCAGAGTTAGGCATCAATTCTCTCTTACAGCAAGACAGACCAAAAAAGAACTAAATGACCCTAGGTAGAGAGGAGCAAGCGAGGCTGCCAGTGAGACTGGGATAGCACTAGGTCAGGACAAGTAATTCAATACTGCAAGACTGAAGATCATTTCGTTTCTGCAGCACTAACAATCCTTCGGTCTCTCTTGTTCCACGCTTGAAAGCAGCACCAAAAAAAAAGCCACTGAATCACATGCCCTCCCCAAGCCAAGTGGAGCATTTAAAAAAAAGTGACCTGCTTCAGTGACCTTGAAGCAAACTGTCAGCTCGTGTGGCCCACAGGACGCAACGACTGATCATGCCGCAGCTCCAGGGTGGCTACGAAGCTTCAGCTACCACAGAAAAGATGAGAGACTCTTCCTTTCACACCCTCAAACTCTTCCTCCACCCCCAGAGACCAAAGCAGAGCATGAGCAACTTATCTAACCCCAAAGGAGAAAATATCCCAGAACCACCTCACTCTGGTCTTTGTATTGCAATCCTCAAAGTTAATCCTTGCATTCACATTGTAACCAAGAGCTGTTGCTGTTGCCCTATAAACAAAAGTACCGTTTTCCCACTTCAGGTACCTGTTTGGATGTGAGGGCACACATATGACACTAACAAGGGCTATACTCCTAGCACAGTTTCTACATTCAGACACACTAACAAATAAATACCAAGAAAGTACTTCTCGAAACATGCATTTGCTCAAAACTTTGCTGCCCAGTGGTGGGTTGTCATCACGTGGAACTGGCAGCACCAGCTCTGCCTCACACACTGCAGCTTCCATGGCACATGTAGCTCCCGCTAGAATGGAATCTCTCCATCTGTTTTCAAAGACAGAGGCCCTTGCTACTCATCTGTTCCTCTCTTCTGTTTAAAAAATTGTATGGTTAGTATTAAAACTAATAAGCCAAGTGGCATGTAAGTATTCCTACCAAGAACTGCCCGAGAAAACAAGGCTCATTTACCAAAAGGTGAATGATTAAAAAGGTGATTTGAGGGGAAGCCATTTCCTTAGTTTTTTGCTTGGCTTGTTTAACTATTTTTTGTGGTAGTTCTACCTACTAACTGTACAAGAAAAAGCTGCACAAAAACTAGGCGAGAGTATAGCCACAGATGACAAAAGAAGGCAAGATTTCAAGAAAAACAAACCAAAACAAAACATAGTTGACTATAAAAGGAAAACAAAGATGGATTACTAGCTCTGAAATTTGGGTAAGTTCCTATATTTCTGAAAGAGCAGGTTCCATTTAGTACCAGAGGCGTTCTCACTGGAATGTCTATGGGGAACTGAAAACCAAGTTTCTAAAGCATATAAACAGTTTATTCAAAAGGCTTTCAGAAGAAAATAGATGAAGAAGCAGCAGCTGCTGGACAAGGCAAAACCAAGCATAGTTGAACACATACTTTCTCAAGGCGTTTACAGCCCAAAATGTGCTGCTATTGCAAGAGGGAGAGGCAGGGGAATGAGATAAAGAAGAAGGTGAGGTACAAGATGATGTGAAATCTGAGGAAGATGTAGAGAAGGGCAGCAATCTGCATCTATGGTAGGGGAAAAGGAGAAGGTATGAGGGAAGAGTCAAGATATCAACTGTTTCTAAAAAGACAACAGAAAAAAATGCAATAGGAGAATGATTTGAGTGTTTTAACTTTGGCAGAGAAAGAGTTAGATTTTTTTAAGCAAAGAATTAAGTAAAAATAACAAAGTAGATCTGTTTAACGCAGAGGGAGACGACACTTCTTGTAGGAGAGAACAAGCCCGTCCTGAAGCAGCCACTCCTCTGAATATTGCCAGTCATGCTGCATAGTGCGAAAACAGGAGGAGGGGAAAGTGCACGCTAGGTCAGGCCAAGGCTGGGGGTTAGCGAAGGCAGCGCACGGCTCAGGGAGGAGGAGAGGAAAGCAAGGGAGGGAATTAGCTCTAGCAGTGGAAAAACAACAGCTGGGCACAGATAGAGCGAGAGAACTAACAGCAGACAGGAATGCGCCAACAGCTACCAGGCAGAGAGCTGGGAAGGACCTAGGGAACAAGGCTGGGGACAAACTGATGGCAGCACCGAGCAGGACATGCTCCAAGGTGGAGAGAGGGTGGTCAGCAAGCAACAGAAAACATTGGTAGAGAGAAAATGAAGCAAATAGAAAAGACTAACTCGAACTTTACAATTAATCCTCAATTCTTCGCTTTTCCTCTTTGAGCAAAGGAAGAACAGTTGCTACTGCTTTCAAGTATCTCCTTAGACTAATAAGTCTTCTACATAAATTTATAACCTAGCAAAGATTAAAATAATAAGGGTTTTTTGGGAAAGGATAATTCGCTTGGAAAAGCATGAATTTTAATACTGCATGAATTTTTACTTCATGCATTGCAACATCAATAAAATGTCGATATAAAATGGTCTGATGACACACTGAGCTGCAGCTGTGGTATATGCCACTTACAGCACATAAAATAAAAATAGCTAAGCTGACTATTGGAAATTATTTTTGATAGGATAAGCAAGCAACACAGAAGAATGTAAGAGTTGTATCCACTATTTTGTGTGCCTCAGGTTCTGATCTGAAACACTAAAAAAAGGTTGAGAGACAGTGATAAAAGTTCAAGCAAAATGGCTCTGATACAAATTTAAAGTCTTTTTCAAGAGGAATACAACTTCTAATCCTATTTTCCTCATTTTCACTGCTCAGGTCCCTATGGAAATTCAGCTTTAAAAATGAGTCTCAATTTATATATTTAAATATATTTAGCTGGATTATAATAAAGTTAATGAGACATAACAAATGTTTAAGTCTCCATAACAGCAATTTGGAATTTTTTTTTATTGGACAGACAGATAAAGCTAGGAGTACAGAATCCCAGAAAGATGGTGAAAGAGGCACATGAACCAGAAGATACATGTATATATTTAATATACATGAGGAGAGGGAAAGATAAGGCAATTCTCTTAACAGGATGTATAATGCATATGCATAAGAAGTGCATACAAAAGCATATTTCTTCTTTGTTGTGTCCAGTGTCCTATTTGTTAGAGGTTGGAAATAATATGTAGCTCAATCCTTGTTTCTGTAGATGGTTTATTACTGAATTCACATTTCACAGGAAAATACTTAGCAACCTTGAGAGCGAGACTGTGTATTTGTTTTGAAATGTAAACAATGAAAGATTAGGATAGATGTGTATATAGATCAATTAGGAACAATTATTCATTGAAAAGTTGCTCTAATTCTTCATTATTCAGTGTCAGGTAAGTACTAGAAATAGTTTAACCTGCAATGCTGCAAACGATAGAACAGATACACTCATGTAACCTAAGAATCAAAATTTCCCAGCACTTAACACAGTCTAATACTCGTTGGCTCTCCTCTAGCCATGTGAAATCCAAATCAGGATACACTTATAAAAACAAATCTGAAAACTTGTACAGCATCAGCATGATAAAGGGTTTGTTTTACAACTCCATAAATTAGCCGACCATCTAAAATCAGAAGTAATGTTAATTTTAAACAAGATGTTGAACAGAACTACTGGACTGCAGTTTCATGACTGCAGTAGGAGACCCAACTGAGCAATTTGCTTACACACAAAATAAGTTTCAGAAATGCCAATTATTAGATAATATTATGATTATGCACTTATAATAAATGTATAGACATTTTACCTGACTCTCCTAGAAAACATTATCTTAAAATGGGAAAAGTTTTATATAACTGACAACTCATTCATTAGCAAAAAAAAGTTATAGCAATACTGAAAAGCTGATTTTTGTTTAAACACCAAGCAAGCATGGACATATGAATATTCCTAACCTGTAAAATGATTCCTCCACATTATATCAGCGAAACTCATTGGTGGGCCACTGGGAGGGTAGTGTTTACCTTTCAGAGGCTCATGATCAGTCCTTATCATATCCATTAAGGAATTTTCCAAAGAGTGCAAGTTAAAAGTGTCATAGGGCCTATTCCGGTCCTAAAAGAAAAAAAACAAGAGGAAGGAAAAATAAGACTGTTATAGAGTAATCATTTTCTAACATAGGCTAATTTCTTATTTTGTAAAACTCCAGCATGGAGTCCAACATGAGAAATATAAAAAGTGCTATCAGCAAAGAAACCAGCAAATACACATCTACAATAGCTAAAATGATAGTCTGTATTGCAGCCACTGCTTTCACCAATAATGCTAAGGCAGAGGGGCTTTCAGTATTTCTAAAATTATCTACAATCAAAACTTCATTCCAATCATTTCAGTAACAATTTAGAAATAGAACAGTATTAAAAGTTTGTGTTGGAGAAGTGAAGTTTTTCAGTATTTCAAAGATTTTGTTTCATGTTTCACTGGACAAGCTGAAACATTTAATGTCACATCTATACCCAGAAAATTCCTGGGAATTCTTTCCGGGAAGAATCTTTTCCACACACCGGTTACTTCAAGATAATCTCCTGGCTTGCAAAAATAAAATTTTAAACGCTTGGACAGTAATACACCTAAGTAACAGTACCAGTAGAAAATGTAACTCCAATTTTGTCTCAGTATATTCAAATTATAGAAAATATAAAATAGAGGGCGGGTACGAATTCACTGGCATAGTTAAGATTTCTTTCAATAGTGCTATTCAGAAAAATATTCAAAGTTTACAGCTGTAGATGCTTCTTTGAAACACAGATCCTCTTACTCCCAAAGATCACATGTTCCCACAGTATACTCTAGCATATTGTTGAAAGTTGAATTTTCAGTTTGATTTTATATTTTCCAAAAGTGGAGTAGCACTATTTATTTAATCTACTAAGCATTTTGTGATAGTCAAACATTACATACAAAGAATAATGCTTTTTTTCCTCGTAGAAACTGTAGGAAGCAATAAAAGTGAGCTCGGATTTTTATCACTTAATTCAGATGCTACTGTTTCTGATTGTTATGTTTTCTGCAGCTGATAAAAATCCTAACATCTGTATATGATCTGTGCATATTGATCAAGGCTAATTTGAAAAGAAAAAAAAGAAAAATTAGATGCAAAGATTTCTATTTTTGTGATATATCAGTAACTCGAACAGCGTCCATACTATTGCCCCAAAGAGTATTTCTTCCTTTTAAAATATTTATCTACAAATTTGTGGTGTAAGTATCCCAAGCGTTACAGCACTAGACTACAACACGTTTTAGAAGAGAAAGTATGGAAAGTAGCATGCAGCTTTTATCCCAAAATAGGGAGTTAGCGGTAAAGAAGTATTTTTCAGTCGGGTCAGTCCCCTGGTCTGATTTACTATCCAGCTGCAGCAGAGAGCTGAGCTGGCAGAGCTAACCCTGGCAGGACAGCAAAAGGGCAGGATTGTTTCTTTTGCCACAATGATAGTTTATTCCAGTTTCAAACATTCCTGAGATTACCATTTTGGAGGCTGGGAAAAGTGAGTTCAGAAGAATACACAGCCTATACATTTGATTTCATTTTATTAACATATACATGTTAGTTCTTAAGGCAAAAAAAAATGCATACACAACAACAGTATTTGAAGATTGTTGCCTAAATGTAGTCATTTCTTCTGAGAAGCCTGGTGCTCCTGTGTACATACAAGATGAAGTTTCGGAGTTCTCAGCATCAACAAGCTGGGTTTGGTAACTGATCCTGTTCTGTCTCCTGGTTTGCCCTTTGTATCCCCTCCACAGACTACCAGATCTGCTGCCAAATAACCAGAACAGACACAATTCATAGAGGTCCTCAGTAGCACATGAGAACTTGGCTAAGAAGTCCTTGAACCAGAAATCAAAAGATAAGTGACAGAATGGCAAAGCAGACTAAAGGACTTGGGAAAGCAATCTGAAAACCCAGCAAGTCTGGAAATTCAGCTCAGGGCCCAGAGGGGACAAACACCCTTACAGCTACTTAGGCATACTAAATTATGGACAAAAGAGACCTCTCTGGCCATGAGGCCTTAGGCTACACAGCAGCCATTGAGCCAGTGGAACAGGCAGCCCAGGCAGCCAGTGCTGGATCACACTTCTGCACTGCACAGACTGCGGCTACTTTCTTGTTAGGCGTGAGTGTGCAGGACAGCAGATTTCAGGTCTTGCAATACTGGTGTCTAGATCTAAAGAAAAACAGCTAAGAAGATCAGAGAAGGTAGGGGGGTCCCAGGACTCCTAACCCCAGCCCTGATCTGGGATTCATATCCCAGGCTGAAGTACAACTGTTACGTTTGCAGTCATGCTTGGCACAGTCTTCTTCAAAGATGTATAATTAAGCATAAGGAAGAATTACAAATGCACATGCAGCATCAGATTTTTGAAGTAACATAAAGTAAGACTGGAGCTCCAGATTAAGTTAGGTATGACATTTCTACCTTTAAGCACCTTACCTCTAAGACTGATCTAAAATGCAACAAGATATATGGTATCTATAATCTGTCTCTCCATTAAATACAAAAGAAAAAAACATAACTGCCAAATGATAACTGCAGAGTCAAGACATTTAAAGAAAATGAGAAAATATAATAGCTTGCATTTTGCCTAAATTTTAGACTTTCATGCCTATGCATTATGCTAGTCTTTAATCACATAAACATCATAATTTTTCAAAAGTCTCCAGTCTCCATCCAATGGGTATAAGGTCCCTGCCCCACTAATGAATGTAAATTGCTCTGTGAAGGAGCCTGTTTATGCCTGGGACAGACGTCCGTGTTGCTTCTCCCAGGAGCTGGCCGAGGTGTAAGCAATCTGTCAGCAAATTCCAGGAAGGGAAAAAATGGTCATAAAGTTAGGCTACCATAGGCTTAATGACAAAACAGAGATTACTTAGCTGTAAGTGGAGTTCTCTGAAACATGTAATTGCCACGTATGTGCACCCCGTAATTTGGGATCAAAAGATTTGAGTGCCGAGGAGGAGAAAAGACTACATGGACCATAAGTGCCTGCATGACAGCTACTCATAATATTTTTTTAAATGACAGCCCATATGCACGTACTTACACTCTAGATGTTTCCAATATATTTTGTCCTGTCCTATTTTATGCAGAGGACAGGTTTGAAATTCTTCATGCAAACAGCAACAGCAGTCTGACCTGGTGGCCTTCAGGGACAGAGATGCTGCAGTGGTGAGCAGAAGGATGGGGCTCCCCAGAGCTGGAAACTAGAAGCTGAGACAAACATTTCTCACAACGCTACTGGAGTTTGCTCAGCCTCTTATAAACTGCATTGTGACTGCAGAAATAGGTTCCACCCTTCAAGCCTCAAAAACAAACAAAAAAACACATCACCGCATCAAGGCAGTGTTCTCTAAAAAGGGCCAGGTCCTTTCTTCATTCAGAAATGGACATGAACTGCCTAGATTTCCAAAACATTGTGTAACAGTAATCTAAAGATAAAAGCCTTGAGAGAATGCAGAATAACAGAATCCATCTTGGAAGGGTGAGCTAAAATATCAAACTTGAATAAAGTAAACCCCAGGCATCAGTTTAAGCAGAAGCGCTGCACATGTTTTCAAAGACATTATCTTTGAAAAAGATACACCTACGTGGAAGGGCAAAGAACCTGGTGGGTTCAAAGAAGGAAGCCCATGAGAACATGTAAATGTAGCTTAAAGTCTGCACCGCATGCTGGATCCCTAACGCAGAGGCATTTTAACTATCCCTTTGAGAACTGAAAATTACAGTGACAGAAAACAAGACCAGATCTACAGCTAGGGCCATAACAGATGTTAAATGAACTTTAATGCAGCCTGGCTTCTTCACTAGCTCTTTCTCCTTGAACAGGTTGCTCTTGCTCGCAATTGGAACAGATGATTCAGAAAAGCAAATGACCAACACATCCCATGGCAGAGATAAGGAGAACAAGCACTTTGATCTAAGAGCTGAAACTACTTCTTCTTCCAATGCTTCTGCAGTGGGTCGTGGCAGTGAAACCACCTCAAAACTACAGCCACAAAGGAAAAAAATGATCCTGAGAAGGCAGGGCAGGAATCTAATAATCCATAGGATAAAGAAGAAAATGGCTGTCACATCAGCAATATTTTCCTAGTATCAGCAGCAGTTCTCACCAGGACTGCTGACCTCAGTCCAGTGGTACCTCTTGGCAGTCACAGGCTCTAGAGCTAGATACGGTTTTAATGGTCCTCTCAAACAGAAAATACTGCTGCTCAAACATTCCCGACTTTAATGGGGGAATCCTTTTCACTTTAAAAAGAACAGCAGACTGATAACTCCCTAGGAATTTTTTCTTTATCTAAAGCAGATGGATACAAAGATATCTTGTATGTGTGATGAAAAACAGAATTAAACCCTCCCATTTGTCCTAAGATGAAAGAAAGGGCTTTAGGAAGAGCCAGAGAGAAGAAAAGAGAGGGGAAAAAAAAAAAAAGAAAAAAAAAATAGTTGGCTACAGAGAACAAAATATTCCTTAACAGATTTTTTAAGAACTGAAATGACATCCAATATCCCACCCTATTTTCTCTGTGAATTCAGCAAAAGAGAGGGCAGAAAATCATCTTCCTCTTAAAGATACTGCAAAGAGATTGTTAAGACTACAGTCTTGAAAGAAGGGAGGGTAGAGACCTTAGCACAGGAGGGTTATCAACTGAAGAAAACTTAGCTTCATTCAGTTCTTGGATCTGTAATGCTGGACATGCTGTCCAAGTGAAGCTACTATCCATACTCAAAATCCTTAAATATGTATTTATGCACGTGCTGAACCCACACTGCCACAGCCATCTGCTTATTGAACACAGAATACATGCTGAGTTTAGAGATACACCCAGTCTGCCCATTTTGTACTATGCAAGCAGCACAAACGTGGGTACCTAGACTATTCCAATGACAGACCAAAAACTCCTTGTGCCTATATATTTCAGTCCATATACTGACTTCCTACTAAGTTTCCTATATTCTGAACATTTTCTGTCCACCAGGGCACAGACACCACACCTACTGCTTAGATCAGAGCAATGAGATTAAGCAACTTTCCTACCAACACAAGCTCTTCACCATGGTCACTGCACTTGATTTTTCTGAGGCTGACATAAATCTGGATTTACATGGCTGCACATGATTGCTAAGCATTGCCAGCTAAAGCTGAAGTCAAGGGAAGCAAGACTCCAAATAAAAATGCTGTAAAACTGTCAATATTGCTTTAACCTTAGCTCAGTGTCTTGCACACACACTTGCTCTTGTTCTCTTTCTCTGTTCCAGCACCTGCAAGAGTAGCTACTACC
Organism: Tinamus guttatus; assembly: GCF_059628265.1. Taxonomy (NCBI): domain Eukaryota; kingdom Metazoa; phylum Chordata; class Aves; order Tinamiformes; family Tinamidae; genus Tinamus; species Tinamus guttatus. Next base: position 8,582,281 of record NW_028288848.1, read on the forward strand.
AGCAGCACAAGGAAAACATGTTGACCTCACTCCAGCATCCCAATCCAAATCAGGAACAGCAGCCATAAACAAAACTGCTGTGGAAGGTTGGCCTGGGACGTGCTCAATCTGCAGGATGGTGCACATGAACCACCACACAGAGCAAGCTGCTCCTGTTCCTGGAGCCCTTCTTCCAGCTCCTAGCAGGCTGTGGTCGCGCAGTCCCCTTAAACCTGCAGAGCAACCATTCTCTTTGCACTTGCACCCACAGTACAGTTCAAAGTAATCGTTTAAGAAGTAGGAAATCTGGGGAATATGGTCACACAGTAAAATAAAATGATCATTTTGCAAAAGAATCTAAAATACTTTAAAATAGTAAGTGTTACTTCCTTTGCAGCTTGGCGCTGGAATGCTGCCAGTCACAACATGACGGACAACACAGATGCAGGCAGAACTAGAATAACCATGAATTTCAACATTTTTTCCATTTAATGGTTTTTAAAAATATATAAAATAAAAGTGGATAAAATGTAGAAAAGAAGGAAAAACATGTTAGACTTTACTAAGCCCATGGTAAAGAACATTGAGTATAGGTACTGGTATTAAGCGTTGGTGGAAATTATTCCCATTTCTCTTTCTTTTAATCTTTTCAGTTAACTTTGGGCAGTATTAAATTAAACTGAGCACGATTCATTAGGTTCCATTTCAGGAACAACAACAAAAGATTGTTTTCTTATGCTATTCTTGTTCTTGGAATGTCCATGAACACTCCTGTAGCAATTTGGTACTTTACTTCAGTAAGTGTCTAGCAGAAGCTTACTAGGCAAAAAGTGATTCTTTTCTTCCCCCTGTAGCTTGTTGAAAAAGCTAGGAAGAAGAAAGAGAAAATACAAATACAAGACAATAGTCACCTTAACACATATTACAGAAGACTTCAACATTATTTGAACAATAATATTTCAGAATTCTAGTTAACTCTATTTAATAATCTGTATTGTATTACATAACTTTCTGTAGCTTTTATGCAAAACTAAGAATGTCTCCAAAAGCTGTGAATTTTTCAACAAAGGCCATTTTTCAGCAAGACTGCTAAAGGTTCTGTTCAAGTATTAACCCTTTACAAATTCTGCATTCCCAAGCTGTTCTTTTAACAGCTGCCAAGCTTGCTACATTCATCACTCTAACATTATTTCTCCATCTCAGATTCAAAGACAGTAAATTACCTAGTCAAATGCTTAAAATACCTAGCCTAACATTCCAATAGGGAACGCTATTTCTAGCCAACAGAAACATAAGGCACTTCAATATTTCAAATGTCTTCTTTAAAACAATTAGACAATGTGAGTGAAAAAAAAATCCCACAAAACTGCTATTATTCTTACAGCCATTACTCTGCTATAGGGAATTATCTGCAGACATTACGATTGACTGAGCACTTACTGACAGCATTTATGGGTAATTATTATTTTGTTAACATGATGTTTTAGATAAAAATCTGCCTATCGGTCCAGTTGCTGAATACATCTCAAAAGGCTGATGCATCCACTTTCTATTCTAGTTCCTGAGTCCAGGAACAAATGGTTCTAGCACTTGTAAAACAAAGGATTAAAGTAGCTACACCCAAGATCACCATCAATTCACAAAAACAAGCAAGTGGGAAAAAAAAAAGAAAAAAGACGTCAGCAGTAGGATTTGCAAGGCCATTCATTATACCCTTGAACTATTAAAATGACCTAATTTAACTGGTTCATTGGTCTGCTGTGCAAGAGCCCCAAATTGAGAAGTTACCTTTGAGCAGAATGTTTCCCAGGACAGGAAAGCTGACACGGACCTAAGAACTCACCCTGCTCACTATACCAACATGCAGGGGAGTGCTAACTTCAAATCACCAGATCAAACTCCTCTTAAGAGTCCAAGACTGCAAAGAGATGAAGAGGGGGGAGCTACTGCATGAATAGATCCAAGGGATCAAGTTTTGGAGTCCAGATCCCATAAGGTACAAAAGAATAAAAACATAATTTAAAGAAGCCAGTCTCAAAAAAAAAAAAAAAAAAAAAAATCAATATGAGCAGTCTATCTCATGATATTATGAGAATGAGACAAAATGGAGGTAGAAAATAATACAAGTAATAGTCATAAACATCATAAGCTCAGAAGTCTGGTTACCATTGCCCAGCATCCTTATTTGCTTTGGCCAGAGCAGTCAAGAATCTAAAGGATTTCTCTGAAACAAAAGCAAGGATTTTGTGTATGTTCACTGATAGTCACTGACATGCAAGATACTGCTGAAGTAAAAACGGTGTCACTTAAATTTTTAAGTACTGTGGCAAACAAAATATTGTGTCTGATCCAAATTTACTGTGTTTTTAAAAACAGCATGACTAAAACAATATCTGACTGGCATATGTCAAGCCAGCCTCCTGTTCCACTTCTGTGGTGTTCAGGAAATATTGCCTAAGTGAAGCAACTTGCAGGTGCCAGAACTAACATTTCAGCAGCTAACATTTCAGTCTAAATTTCAAACTAAAGATTTCAATCAAAAAGGGATGTTCATACCCACTGTTTGAAGAACTACCCTATAGCAGAGTACATATATATTTTTTCCATTTCAATGGCAAATAGTCCTTTACTTCTAACAGGAAACCAAAATAAGTCCAGTGGGAATAACTGTTCAGTTAGAAGAAGAAAAAAAAGGAAAGGTTACTGATGTTACCTTACATTTTTTTATTAAAAAAAAAAAAAAATACACCAAACCACACTTTGTATATTTGCATCTGTTCTTACCTAAGAGGCTCAGAGGCAAACACGAAAATAGCAACTATGTCACATACCATGCCTGAATATTCACATTACAATCCTACAAAAGAGGCAGACTGGATATAACTTCTCCCTCCTGGAAGAAGGGAAGCCATAGGCATTTGCACATTGTCAGCATTACAGATTATGCGTTACAGTTACTGCTGCACATTTGCATTTAAGTAGAATAGTTCAGAAATCACACACAAAATATACAAGTGCATACTGGTCAGACAACTAATCAAAAGGAAAGCTTTTTCTTGTTAACTCCTAACAGATATTACAAGGATACTCACATGAGCAAGAAAAACATTTTCCTATTATATTCTGGCAGCTGAAAATGATTCAGCACAAAAAAACATTAGTAAAGATTGCTCCAAACAGGAAAAAGTTAATGAGGAAAAAGCCTAAGGGATTTGCAACATAATTCTCCTATTTGTAATAAAGATTGACAAGTACCTTAAAAATGTTGCTATAGAGAAGGAATGTTCAGTCACTGAAGCACATTCAAGAAAAAATATATAGTAGGTTTTACATGAGTACCTTGGACAACAAATGCCCAGGAAAAAGTCTAACAAGGCTGATTAAGAAATTAAAGGAAAAATATTAGGCAAAAATAACCCTGCAGTGACTGAAGCAAAACAGGAAATTATTGCACCAATGCCAAAAAGCACTTCTAGTATCTATGACTGCAAGACAAGGCTGTTTCTCTTTTTAAAAGAAAAAGCAGAGCTAACAATGTAGCATGATACATTAATGAGCCCGTAGAGTATGATTTCTGGTTCTAGAAGGTTATAGGGCTGTTAAAACAAGAACTTCAATCTAGACTTTTATTTACACAGTGCAACAAGTAGAGTAACTATATAAATGGGGAAAAAAAAAAGAAAGAGAATTTGTGCAATTCACATAAGGAATAAAATTATAAAAAGAGGAAAGAAGTGATAGTAGTAAACAGAAATATCAGATAAAGGAAGGTGACAAGGTGTTTCTGAAAGACCAGTCTGGACATCAAATTCATCAGGAATGTTGACAGCTGGAACACACTAATAATATTTGCAAGACATATCAAGATACAACAGATCATATAGGAAGAACTGGATGACTTTGAAGAAGTATAGCAAAGAACTATGATGTTTTATAGGACAAATTACAAGATCAAGACATTCGGGACTCAATTTTCATTATAAACTGGGACCTCATAAACCAGAAAGAAGGACATGGGAAGGAGAAAGACAAGAGCTTACTAGTTAAGTTCCAGAGAACTGTAAAGCACAAGTATAAACATAGGTGTGAAAGGGCAAACACAATTTGCAGGCTGCATGAAACAGGGCCCTTCTAATAAGGGTTGATTTTTGCATCCCGCATTTGTATCCATAAAGATATTATTCCCCTTCCACACTTCCCACTGAGCTATATTTTGAAGCATTCAGTTATACCAATAAAAGTTTATAAGGTTACTACACAATTGAAACATCAGGAAAACTTCCAAGTTTCTCTAAGAACCGAACCTTTTCATACTAGCTGTTTCTTTTACAGTATTCTGTTTTAAATTCATTTTAACCAATGCACAGGAAGTCACTTCTTTACCTAAAAGGGAAAAAAAGGTTATGCAAGGAAACTTTTACTTGTGAAATAGTGTCAGAAGCAAGTGTTCCTGTTTAAACAAGGGAGGGAAGACTGTTCACAGAAATTTTGATAAGCTCTGCTGACAAATAAGGTCAATTTTATTACCTAGATGTTAACAGGTAGAGCTGCATTTGCAAGCAGTCAGTCAAAACTAGCAGGAGTCACTGATCCTTATTAAATGTGGAATCCAGCATAAAATTTGCACGATTTTATCTGCAGAAATTCTCATCTACTGAAAGCAGATGGGTATACTATCAGCTTGGATTCCCATTCATGAACACACCACACCAGCACTTTTCTTTCTCATATTTACTCTCACCCTGACCTGTTTCCTTCACCTCCTTGTCCTATGTTAGTCTACCAGGGGAATAGTTATCTGCCAATAGGGATTATGTGAGTTTTAAGGAAAAAATATATATATATTTTCGGTTACTCTGAGGGGTTTCACCAACTATTTAGATTTTTTTTTCTTTTAAATGACACAGAAAAAGTATGAGCTTTTTACAGAGAACATACAAATAACTGAATCATTTAAAAGACAAAATATTGGTCAGATTGTGAAACTTATCATACTGTAAAATTCAAACAGGTATTTACAAACAATTTAAGGAAAATGTCAAAGTCAAAACGTATGTTATAAACATTTGACAGACTTGAATATGATGCATCTGAAATGGTTACTAGGCACACTGGGTAAATGATATTATATTTGGTTATAAGCCATCTGTTAACATGCTGGACTCTAACAATTGCTTAATACATTAATCATTTATTAACCCTTTACAAATGTGCAATTAGTGCAAAGGTCACACAGTAAACAGTAGTAACACTAGCTACCCACTTGTTAGTTCATTAATGTATCTAACAAATATTTTTCACAAAGTAAAATACTATAGTAGAGAACCTGTACAAGAAAAACTCTGAATATTAATAATTAATATTACTCAACAGATAGATAATACTTTCTTATGAGACCCCAACAACCATAGTAGTTCAAGAAATCAGAATTAAGTTTCTGAAACATCTTCTGTTGACAGCTAAGGTCAATGAAGCACTTCATGATTATCTCTAAGAAAGGGCTTATCACATGCTGTTCTCTAACATGTTCTGGTTGCTTAACAAAAAAAAGGAGGAAAAAGGGACACACTCATTCCAATGACAATATTTATACACAGGAGTGTTCTTTATTCCTAAAAGGGCACTAATAATTATGACTCATATGACTCATAATATAGCAACACCATATCTGTTATTGAAAGCCCTTTTTGGAGACACACTTTACCCTCTCTTCCTTGAAGTGCTTTTTCAGATCACTTTTCAAACAACTGCTGTTGCTGCAGCCATTACCACTATGCACCTCCCTGCACTTGGGGAGAAAGAGTCTTCTATTACAATTCCTGGCTCCAGAACAGCTTCTTTCACCATGAATAAAATGATTATTAGGGTGAGAAACAAACCTATGCCTTTAACCCTAAGTAATGTATCATAATATACAATAAGCAGATCAAGTAGAAATTGTCACACTTTAATATGAGACAAAAATGTTACTGAATATGAAAAAATGTTATTTGAACTGAAGCACAAGTATCTGTTTGTAAATAAGGGTTGAAATTTTTTTTTTTTAAACTCAACTGCCTTTCTGACACTTAATCAAATGCCACATAAAGGATGAATTTTTAGCTTAATACATAGGAAATAGAAAAAATGAAAGAAATTAAGAGAAAAAGATCAATAGGAAAGAGAAAAGGAATGACTGAATGGTCATAGTCACAAAGTCACACAAGTCACAAAAAATGAGACTATCTAACATGCAGTAGACCAAGGGAGTAGAAGCTTGTTTATTTATGCATTGATGTTAGATATTTAAGTTAGTCATACAGTTTTGTAAGCCAAACTAAGCATATATAAGTTGAAAAAATACTATTTTGAATATCATCTGAAATGTGTACAAATAGTTCACAAAAATCTAAAATTCTGTCAAAGAACACCATCCCAAATAAGAATAAAAATATAGGAGTAGAGAAAAACTCTGCATGGCTGAGCTTAGAATTTGAGCTCTGCTGACACATGACACAGGCAAGTAAATTAGCATTTACTTATTCCATGTCATTTTTAATGGGCTAAATGCTCTGAAAGTAAGAATTGTTAGCTACACAAGTTGTATAACACATAAATAAAATTAAATGACAATTCACAGTCAGATACTGGTAAGAATGTCTTAGTGCATCACAATGACTACTCATTTTACAGGATAAAGAAAGCATGGATTTAAAATAAATTTTAAGTCTTAAATTGTTTTATAGCTACATAGTCAGACCAAACCAGGATTTATTAGAAGAGAAAAGCACTAGTTTAAAGGAACACTCATAAGACTTTTTAAAATGTTAAGAAAGACTTTGTAAAGAGGGGAAAAACTGCAATTCCTACTTCACAACATTGTATTAGTCATTTAGAACAAATGCATAGATACATAAAATGTATTTCTTTTTGTGGACAACTGAAAACTAAATACAAACACTAAATGAGTTGAAGAAAAAACTGAAAAAAAAAACTTTTTTAAAAAATAAATTAGGTTAGAGATTAGAAGTTCCAGTTTCCAGAGGCAGATTAGAGAGAAAAGGTCCAATATCCAGAGACAGAGGTTCCAGTTTCCATTCCTGAATTCTACGTCATCTACATATAGAGCACAGATTTAGTAGTGCTGATGTAGCAGCACTCATGATGCAGTGAAGATTTAAACTTCATCCCTAAATCACATCATCAAAATCACTGGCCTGTCTTTTTGAATTCCTATCACATAGGAATTGCATAATCATTTAAGGCAATATGGCAACCCTTGCTTTTTTATCGCCTGCTGATAGCTAATAAACAAGAGGAGCAAAGTTTCCACTCTTTCAAGCAGAATGATGTAGCAACTTCCAAACAGGAAATCAGATTTTTCATTTAATCTAAAATAATATTTTACTGTTCATGCCTTTTAAAATAGAATGTTTGCTATCTGTTTTATTTTGAATAATTCTCATAAGAAATCCACAGACCGCCCCTAGCAAACAAGCTTTACTTGAGCCAAAAAAGAAAAAAACATAGGCTTTACCACTCTGAACACAGGTAACAAAGCTTTAGTGGCTGATTTCCTTCATTTTGAAGAACACTTTCTATACATAGGAGAGAGGAATTCAGAAGCATGTAACATTACAGAGAGTGTCACTTTCTAAAGTTACCTGACATTTCCCATTAAAGGTCAGCTCTAAGTTGCTTACATTGTTGCCAAAAATAACTTTTTGGGGGTGACTCTTTAGATGGGCACCTCTCACAATAATTCTTCAGCACAGGAAAGGCAAATTTCACCAGACCATGAACTTATGAAGACTAAGCCATAAAAGTAAATTGTGTAAACAAACAATGTCCATATTAAAGACGTAACATTTCTGCTTGTTTTGCAGAAATACTCTTTTAATGTCAGAAGTGTCCTTCCATCAGGCTGTGTGAAAATCCATCCCAAATTACACTTTTTGGAAGTCAGGAGCGGAGAGGAAAAGAGAATCAGTTCAGCATGTTCAGGCTAACTGCTCATTTCCTATCCCTTGCTTGAGGTTGGTAAAATTCAAAACTTTTAACTAACATTTCTGAAGACTCCATTTTCCCTGCGTTTGTTTAAACCTTCTCAAAACTTGTGCTAATGAGTTTGCACAGGAGTCGTTCCCAATAGAGCAAGTGAACATGATTCTGCTTATGACTACAGGGGCTTATTGGGACTTCCCTTGTAGCTTTAAGCTTTGACATACCAAATGCAATAGGAAGATAACGCAAATGAGAAGTCAACGTAAAAAGGAGATCAAAAGGCAGGAACAGAAAGGAGAAGAGAAGTTTGAAAGCAGCAGAGGTGAACAGGTCAAGGCTAAACAAAATAGGAAAAAGGGACTATGCCACAAATCAGGCTTCAGGGAAAATCTTGTCAGGAATCCCAGGCCCCCAACGCCTCTGAAAGGCCCTGGCAGCATGTGCTACTCCCACCAGCTCTGTTACTGCGGGAACGAGCTACAAGCTTGATCAAAAGATCCCAGCTTGTCTGGTGAGTCATGTGAATGTCATCATAAGAGGCAACAGAATTTGTGGGTTTGCATAAGCATTTCACGTAAGTTCAAGGAAATTCAAAAGAACTCTACATTTTGCAAAGTCAAAGCCTGAAATTGCAAGAAGTGAAGAAGCAAGACTGCCTGGGAAATATGACCACCTTGCATGAATAAAAGACAGAGTCTAACTACTTGATTAAAAACATTTTCCCCTCAGAATAGAGAGGCACTCGGAATAAACCTTTTCGGTGACCATTCTGGGCAATTCTTTGTCTACAGAACCTCTACATTATTTCTCACAGAATTTGGAAGATAACATAGGGTCTGACATTTAGAGATATTATTTTTCCCTTCTTTTCCTTAATGAAGAATTATTACCACCTAAATAGTACCTGGCATACAATTTTGAACTTTTCACATATGACAATTTTTCTTCTTCATTTCTGGTGACTAATTTGAGATTCGCAGAAGACAGTCAATAAAGGGTCTGCTTTAAATAAAGAGCTATATATGGTAATTTTTTTTGAAAAATAACTTCAGGCTTCTCAGACTGAACACTGAGAAGAGAATATCTCCTCCAAACTCTGTGCACATACACATTTGTAGAATGGGAATGGCACCACCTCTCCGCCTTCTAACACTCTGGTGACAAAGCAGACAGGATTTCCTACCCTGTTCAGCACAGTGCGCTCTCAAAATGAGTGAAAGGATGAGCCTGAAAAGCATGCAATAAAAAGAGGAAAGCATGGAAAACAAAAAAATAAGAAAGGAAGTCATCAATTAGCTGTATGTTTTTAATGATAGCCGAAACTTATAGGAAAAGACAGAATCATATGCAAATGAAAGATGTGACCAAGTGATCTGTGTATCTTAAGATGCACAGGTGAAGTTTTTCCCCAATATTTTCCCTCTTTATTTTTTTTTCATTCTAAAAGCTAAAAATAATAATAATAAGGCAATAAAAGTGAAAACTTATTTCTATGAACAAAATAGCACATCCATCTAGCCACTTTATCTCGGGACACTGCTTATTATCATTATGTGTCGTATTCCACTATCAACTGCTTAAAAGCGATGCTTTTGCACATCTCTACTCAATTTCTAACAAGGAACATTTAAATGAAGAAATAATGAAACAAGACATGGAAACTTAAATCTAGTTACAGAATGTATAAAATGCAGAAGAAGCCTAAAAAAAAAAAGAAAAGTCTAAACACTACTCAAACAAATTTGTTAGAAAACAAGAATGAAAAAGATTATATTTCAACTTTGATAGCTGCTAGAAAAAAGAAATGTAGCTTAGACACAAAAGAAAGGTGAATTATTGCATCACTAGTAAATCACACTTTGCCACTATTGTTTTAAAGCAGATGTTATTGAATATTTTTAGAAATGCTTGCTGAAGAAAATAAACTATTTATACATATAGATATAGACTTTGTGTGTGTGTGTGCGCGTGTAAATGCATATTACATACATTTACATAAAAAATGCTAATTTTCCTATGAATGGGAACCTTTGCATTGTTAAGGCACTATTGAGGTCTCCCATACTACATGTTCCACTTATTGTTGCTGGCCACAGGAAAAAAAAGAACAAAAACTGTAACCATATGGAGCCATTTAGGAAGTTTCCTTATAGAAGGGAAGTTACTATTCTAAATAGCACCAGAAAAAGTCCAAAGGGACATTTAGCTGACCTTATGCTCAGTAAACAGGAATTAGAAGGCTCTGTTTCCTGCCCGTTCTGAAATTTTATTTCCACCCCACCATAGCAAACAAGTAGCTCGGGTGAGAAGTGGTGAGAATTGTTCAGGGCAGCATTTTTTGACACCAAGCACCTAAATGTTCTTGCATCAGAGAAGAAAGTCTGAGCACCTGACCCAGGGCAGGAACTCTTCTACTGACTTTGATCACTCTCCAATCTGAAGATCATACACAACTTGTTTACCTAGCTTGTCATACCTTCTGACAATAAAAATATGATGCTTTAAAGACATGAGTAAAGAATCTTCTTTCATGTGTATAGAATAGGCTGCTCCCTTTTTGGTAGGTAAACACAACTGAATTACACAAGAAAAACTTTCTAATATCAAATTCTGGGAGGTGAGAGATAGAGGGCAAGAAATAGGGAAGATGAAAAGAGATTCCTTAAATATCTAAAGGATATTTAATTCCTTAAATATCTAATATCTGCCATTATACTAAAAGATTGAACATCATATATTAGTATGAAAAAGCAAACTCAAAGAAGTGTGCTTATTCTGGGGAAAAAAAGAATAACGTTTGTAAAGGCCTTTATTTCCGGTGGGAGCTTGTGCCAGTTTGAAATATTGTGACAAAATTTCTAGGACAAGAATCTCACACTTACGAGCAGTACTTTCAAATTTGTAACATTAACTCAATTATCACAATGAAAAAAAGAAAAATAAAGGCCAGAAAGCCTTAGATCGTCTCTGAAAGTTAATCACTGAATAGGTTTGTCATGATTTTGTTCCCTCCAGCCCACTTAGAGTTTTTGAAGAGAGAGTCTACCTAGGTCAAACAAAATTCAGATGTGAACAGTTTAATATCACTTTGTAACTTCAAACCAAGCTCTCTCTTTTACTCCCCTTCTGTGTGCTGCATGTAGAGCTCTGAAGGACAGAAGAGCTATTTCACCAAACCTTAAAAAACAAATGGACATCATCCAAAATGCAAACTCATACTTTCTCCTTGAAAATCCCCTTGACCAGGAAAATATTAATTTTCCAGTTCTCTCTTCTTCCTACATTCAATTCACAAGAGAAGCCTTTAGGCAATAAACTACACCAGGGAAGATGACCAAACAAAGGAAGTAACAAAAAATTCCTGTGCCTTTCCCTTCCCTTCTGCCTTACCTCCCAGGACAAAGACAGATAATCCTTTTGCCAAATCTTCATGACAAAATTGTATTCATTGTATTTTATTACAGCCTTTAACAAGTTAAAGGAAGTCATGTCAGTCTAGTTCATTCAGAGTACCAACTGGATCTGAGCTTGCATCCTTGTCTCACCCTCAAAAACTCCAGTCAAGAGCTTGTCTATGATTCAGTTGGTTACTTAAAACAATAAGAAATAGCATTCAAATCATCACACTTTAAACATAAAACAGTAATGCACTTATCCTTCTACACTAATGTGTTTTAATTAATCTGAAAATTCGGACACTTAGAACTCTATGAAATTAAATATCACAAAGACTGCAAGGTCATTCACAATTACTAAAGTGAGCAGATAGTATATTGGCTGGACCTGATAAACTAGAGACTACTACAAGACCATGAGACAATTTCTCACATATTAATACTCATAAGCAGACAACATATCACATTAAGCAGAACTACAACGGAACTATGCAAGAAAGCAGGGAAGAAAAAAAAAAAGTGAGACTGAGATATTTCTACAATACCTAGATATATTTATTCCAGATAGTCACAGGCTCTCCACATTTGTTTATCTTCATATAAGAAATTAGTCTACACTTTAAGAAATAGTTTTCAAAATACCAATAATGCTATTGTTACTGTGTATGTTTATCTACTAAAATGTTAAGAATCTGACTCAGATTAAATCCCAATGCAAAAGCTTTCACTCTAGTTACCACCAATTCCTGGGTAATTAACAATCTTCTGTCAAAAGATGGCATGTTATAATTATCTTTACTCAGAAGACATACCCTATTTACTTATTTCTGCTATATATACATACACACACTGGTAAAGCTGATAAGAATTACTTGATTTATGCTAAAAACTTCAGAGTACCAAATTGCTATGCATTTTTTTTTAAATCTACATATTTGGGATTTTTTCTAAAACACATTAGAAGAGCAGCATACCTAACTGAACCTGAACAATTTATGAGAAATCTTTCAAGATATTATTAAATACTTATACTACAGAGCTCCTTAATTAAGATTCTGGTCTCCAAACTTTTAATTGCTTTTCTATCTTCTCCACAGTAAAGAGAATTTCTTTTCCATGCTTTCAGTGATCTATTTCGGGCACAATCCTGAAACCTCTACTCTACTGGTATGCATCATACAGCCAAGAGACAAAAGCAATGCACTATTTACCTGAGAGAACTGAAGGAAAAGGAAACTCGGAGAGCAGCTCTGGGGCAGATGACAACAGCTCTCCTGGAGCCTCACTGTTCTGCTGTGCAAAAGGACTGGACCATGGCCTTGGTACCAGGGACAATCAGCAGTGGCAGCCTCAAATGCTCTTGGTAGCTCCTTCATTTTACAGCCAGAAATGAGGACAACGTGGCATAACACTACTGCTTGTCACATGATAACCACCACTGAGGAACTTGGCCCGAACCACTTAAAAGCCAAACAATATGGAGCAGAACAAACTGGCCACCTCCCTATATTTCATATCTAACCCTTTTTCCACATCTATTTCTGTGATCTTATCGCCAACTCTTATCCAATATATTTTATTGCTTTTTCTGTTTGCCTTCTCAACTATCAACTTTGCATATTTAGATTTTATTTTAAAGTGCAATCAGTTTTTCCTAGCAACTACACGAAAATCTGCTTCAAAGCATTTCTAGTTGCCACTCAACACCATTCAAAATTCAGATACGAACAAAATTCCTACTAATTGATATTTTAAATGCTGCTATAATTCAGCACATTTCCTCAGCACAGATACCTCAGCAGTTTTGACAATCAAGGTACACTGATGTTTTACCCAAATTAGTAGCTATAGTAGTTATATCAGAAACTGATATCAGCTATCTATAAATATTATATATATGGAATACAGTAATTATAGAGGTTTCTGTTTAAAATTGTTGATTACCACAAAAACCTGAATTAAAAATATCATTGACGTTAATTCAAGTAATTAATCCACTAATGCCTTGCTTTTATTCAGAACATCTGTAGCTTCATATCTCAGTGTTTAAGTAATTAAATGCTATACATAAAAATGTATCTTATAATCTTAAACAACAGAGAAAATAACTGCTTGGTACAAAACAATTGCTAATGTGCATTAACATTTTGATATTTTTACTGGAAGGCACTTCTGAAACAAAATTAAAAAACTGGCAGTTATGAAAAGTAGCAGATGCAAATGGATAAACCTGCCAAAATTACTTGATAGTGCTGACAGGCAGAACCTACTGTGTCAACATATTGCCCAACTTTTAGGAGAGGAGAAAAAAAAGCACACAAGCCAAGCAACAAATATTATCATTCTTATACAAATTTGTTTTTATCAAACAAAATGTGAGCTAAACAGTTATTTGTGATCAATATCATAGCTTCAGAATTCAGAATGAGGAAGAAGAGCATCCAGCATTAACTCAGGCAGAAAACTCTCAAGCAAAGTTGGGTATTTTGTATTAATTAGAGCCTGCTAGGAAAAAAAAATGTACAAGTTTCACAAGCCTCTGAAATCAGACTCTTATTCCAGCTGGTAATGAGAGTAGTCGAAGTATTTGCTTTCAGTTTAACAGGCTAAATTTACAGAGAAGAGAAAAGAAGTTTCCAAATTACATATAAATGCACACCTTATATTTTCAGAACCCTAATTTTAAAAATCAAATGAACTTTTCTTTAAAAACATTATCGTTTTTTTCTCATGATGACTAAATAACTGTCAGCTTCATTTGTGACAATTTCTGATCGTTTTTTCTGCTAGATAATTCTAGCGTAATAATGATCTGAGAAAAATAAATACATAAATTATAGTTGAGCATGCATTAAAGCTATACCTCATCGCTCAAAACATAAAAATAAGACTCTTTACTGTTATCTTTCCTATAAATACAAATTCTTCACCAGAATACATGAAGCCTTACATTTAGAGAAATTCCATAAAGGAAAAATCATAAGATGAAATGCATTTTCCCTTCATAAAAAAGATGCGGAGCTATATGTAATATGTTTTGTGCTACTGTGGACTGTGCAACGTAACAGTTTCGGCAGGCGTATCATGTCTCAAGAACAGCCCTTCTGCAGACCTCAGTGCTACAGGGCCAGGGAGCAGCAGTTTTCCAGAACCGCCCGCCCTCGTTTGGGACAGCCAATAAAAAATTAGCAACTCGCCCTTTAAACAGAATGAAGCAGCAAAATGAAATTTCAGGACCGAGTATAAGATATCCGCTTTGAATGGGACTGGAAAGTGCATAGGAATGCATATATCCTACTCCAGCAATCTCCTAAAGGGATTTTTTTGTTTGTTTCTAATGCCAAGTGTCAATTGAGATATCATTCTTATTGCACTAACCAGTTAAAAATTCTTGACAGCTCAGACTTTGTTGGAAAAGCCGTTGTACTCAAAGAGAAAGTCTATATATCATTTCACTGTATTCCAAAATGGAAAACTGTAATTTATCTGAGAGTACAAAAGCTAACCTAGAAAACATTCACAATTCGCTCCACCTTGCACAGATCTAACTGCAAGTGCACGCTCTTCTTTTTCCAATCTAAAAATGGAATTAACACCATGACAGGTTTTGTTCTGCATTAAAATTGCAAATCTTCTATGTGGCCTAGTTTCAGCTGCAATTGATCTGCTTTGTCGTCATAGGTAGAAAAAAAAATAGTGAAGGGCACTGCAGCTTTAAATATTTCAGTGCTATGTAGCTAGTAAATAGACTCCATTGCAATATGGCTCTGAAGGTCGCGTCCTATTGTCTCTTTTCCCTGCAAATATTTTGAGAAGCACGAAAAGGTTTATTTTATACAATACTTCCCTGGTATTTCTAAATCACGTCAGTTGTATTAGGCATTTCCTTACTGGAAAGGACAGATACGCCACTCTTTCCATACACACCCACGCTGCTTCTAGATGCATTCAAATCGTACACCGTCAATGTAACACCACGGCCATATGGAGCAGACAAATACAGCATTTCATGCATATACCTTACACAAACAAGTCCCCCTTAAACCCACCACAACATAAAGACAGTTAGTATTTCAACAGGGATAAACTAATTTACTAGATTTCTACTGAAAAAGCGTGTTTGGATAAAACACTCTTAGAAAACGGCAACCAGCAATTTTAATATCTCCTCCTGTTTCTCACATATGAGAGATCATGAAAAAAATAATTATACAGAGCTCCGATAGAACAAAGTCTGCCAAACCTGTTTTCTCTGAAGGTTACTGCATTTCTAATGCTAATCATAATAATGGAAAATGCTGGTGATATTTAAGAATAAATTACAAGAAAGGTAAGATACTAAACCTTAAGCTAGAATTTGGGATCTTTGTGTACACACTCCCTAGGATCAACCCCAGTAATTTCACACAGGGTAACTATTTAGTGCAGATATAAGTTATGAAGATGCCTCTCAAGTGGAAGAGTATCATGAAATAAACCCCTCCAGTAAATATAACTGTGACAGCTGTCACCATATAGAAGGTGCATGCAGTCATTTACCTGAAAAGGCAACAGATTGTTGCCATTATCCGTCCTGAAAGCGTTGTCTTCCATCCAGGATTTGGGAGTTAAGGGTGCAGCCCGTGGGAACTTCGGAGGGGCAATGACATTGCTGGAGAAGGGTTTTTTAAGGGGTGAAATGGGATTGAGCGGGGAGGGTACGCCGACCCCCACGCCCACGCCAACCCCCACTCCAACTGCCCTGCGAGGGTCCCTACCAGCCTGCAGCCCACCCCAGGGGTTGGAGGGTGTACTCCAAGCCGCATTTTGATGGTTATTCCAGCTGGAGGAGGAAGAAGAGGAGGCAGAGGAGGAAGACGGCTTGCTGGTCATGATGGGCTGATGGCTGTAAGCAGCATTTCTCTGGGCAAAAGGTGCCTGATTAGGGCTCACAGGTGACCTCCGCTGCTGCTGCTGCTGAGCTTGCTGCTGCTGCTGCTGATGTTGGTGGTGCTGAGTCTGAGCTAGGCCAATTTGAGGCGAGAAAGTGCCACCAAACACAGGATTGACGTGGTGTGGAAAATTCTGGAAAAGCATTGTCCCATTGACTGGAGTAATCCCTTGGAAAAAGCTATCATCCACCGTGTTTGTGGTCCCTGTAGACCAGGTGCTGCCGAAGGAGGGAGACAAGGAGGTGCCGGCTGCAGGTTCTTGCTGAGGCTGGTGAAAGCTCAAGCCAGGCAAAATGGGGGACTCCATCTGCATCTTCTCCTTGCTATTTTGGGCAGGAGCTGCTGTGCCGATACTAGTCACTGGGCTGCTGTCTTCTGGTTTGGGTGTCTCCGACGAGATGGGCGTAGAGGGGGCTTCAGCTGAGTTTGGATCTTGCTGCTGCTGCTGCCGCTGCTGCTGGGGCTGGGCTTTGCTTTTGTCCATCAGTAAATCATCCTGCATGGTTTGCGCAGCTGAAACAGTAGGGGAAAAAACCACAAAGACAGATTATTAGCATTGTCATTCATACTACAAACCAGGCTGTTTCAATCATTTGCCTGCCAAAAATCTCGCCCTATTGCTACGCTACAGCGAGTTGCAAGGCGAACCCGAAATCTCCCCCTCCCCCATTTCGGAATATGTAACGCTTGATCCTGCCAGATTGCCTTTAAAATATATTTTAAGATGCTTCACCCTTTTTGATGCCTTGTTTCCCTTCAGTTTAAATGAGAGATGTGCTTATAGGGCAGAGATATACAGCAATTTCGCCACGTCTCTTTTCTCTTACACCGGAACTCAGAGCTCTCACCCTGCAATGAGAAACTGATTCTGGTTCCTGTTTTTCCAAGCACCCTCCTCCTCCTCCTCCTCCTCCCCCTGGTTATTTGCATACGTCAATAAATACTGCTGCGTCCTTCAGCAAGGTTAAAAAGACACCAGTCTGCGCTCCTCTCCTCCCCTTTTCCATTAGGGGACCTTTAAAGGAGCCGGGCGCCTCTTTTCCTTAACGAACAAACAAGCCTTCAAGTCTCTAAATCTACGCGAGAGAAGCACGCAGCACATCCTGCGCGGACGGCAGGAGCTGTTCTGAGCGGCACCATCATTTTCTGCCCTTTTCTTGCCAAGCAGCTGGCTTGCTCTTTGCACATGGGAATCGTCCTGGCGATGAGGCAGGGGGCAAATAGGCGTAGGGGCACTTCATGCACACCCATGGGCAGTTATATTGGCCTCTAGAGACCTTACAACCCTTCTGTTTAAAATAGTATTTTACGTCAAAGTAATCCTTGCCGAAGTGCATTGCTACTCACTACATTCCTATATAGGAGATATCACAAGGAGAGTAATTTCTCTAAAAGAAACAAATACGGTCAAAATGAGCAAATCCGGGAGATAGTATTTGACTCTAAAGTTTCTCATGCTTTTGCAATAAAAAATAAAAAAGGATAAATCAAAATATTTTAAATATGGACATGCCACATTTCAAAAGCCATTTTTAAATGCACAAAATAAAGATTAGCAATGCAATTTATATGCTAAATCAATACACAGGCAGAAGAATTAAGAATTAAATGCAAGTAGCATGAGCGAGTCTTATATCTGCTAGAAATGTACTTCATATAGAACAGGTCAATATCATTTGGATATTATTTTAAAATACTAGCACTAATGTTTATATGGATGTCAAGGAACAGCAATTGCATCAAACTAAAACAGGCACCTCCTCTTAAAGCAGACTTTATAATGATCTCAATTATAGAGATCATTATAAATCTAAAAGTACTTTAAATGAGCCAAAATCACTTAATTGAATAACCATGTCGAAGATAGTCATTGCTGGATACCTAATCACATTTCTATTGAGCTAATCATATGATGTTGTTTAATGAAACAAAGTAAACTTAAACCAAATCTATAAATGGATTAAGAAGGGTGTCAGTGCAGTCAATGACGCTGTGCTTTCTGGCATGAACTGTTTTCACAAGGTCCACACCTACCTTTAAGACTTGTTTTTTAATCTTCTCCAAGACATACACATTTGTTAATTAGAAATGAATGTCAGGACAGGTTTCTGCTATCACTTAGGTTACTGCTCAGGCTTTCTATTATTTCCCTGTTTAATACGTAAGCCTAATGACAAGGGCTTATGAACAGGCTACATAGAGAGCCAGCACTACAGCAAGGACCTCAAAAGAAGGGAGGAAACTATTGCAAGAGAGAAGGGCAGCGCTGCTGCGGGGTGCAGGAAGCTTGCGAGGCAGTTTAAAGCAGTGCTGCAGCAACCGTAACAGTCCAAGCTCTGGGTAGCTCTCTGTTAGCTGCATTTCTACCAAAGTCACCATTACTCTTAAGGCTGCATAAAATTGCTGATGATTCCACGTTAAAGAGAGAAAAAGGTAACGTTCACCCCTCCCCAGATTCTGAGACATCGATTTAAAAATACATTCAGGCAGAAAAATATAGCAGATGAAACATCAAAAAACTTGTTTTTAATAAAGTATATTTAAATCTGTTAGTCACCAGGTTATCTATAGTTGCTACCACAGCAGTTGTTTCAAGTATGTATCTTGACCTAGCTATTTGTTTTTGAACTTTATCCTGAGGACTGCAATCCACATTTGTTTTCATATTACTTCTTAAAGGTAAAATTTCTGCATAACTTAAGCCTCTCGTCAAGGTCAAGACCTACCTTTAATGAATGAAGCCAGTCTGAATGGAAAAACACTGGATAAGAAAATGACTTTGAAAGACAGGCCAGCCAATGTCTAATGTTAGACTAATATGCAGTACCTCTCGATTATTTGCTGGTGTAAGTACTTGTGCAAATTTACAATCCAGAACAGGAAATCTATATTCCCGTAGCAATACCAGCTTCATTTCATGCAGCACTCCATGCAGTCAATGCAGAAATTCTTAAGGAACAGTTACCTTTGGATTTTCTGTATTTAAAGATCAATAAAGGGACAGTGGTTTATTTCCTTCTTTAGGATTTGGCATATGACAAACAGGCGCCCACTGTGGCAGGAGCACTTTGACAAGTGGCAGGCAGCAGCGCATGTGCTCCGAGGAATTCTGGGGCTTGGAGTCTCACCCAGCACCGCTTCTCCCGAGGTCTGGGATGAGAATGGGTGCCTGGAAAGGAAGGGGCTTAAAAACATAGAAAAAAAAAAAAAAAAAAAAAAAAAAAACCACACACACACAAGCACCCTCTCAATCTCCAGGGAAAAGTCGTGTTGCAGTCTGACTCACTAGCTCTCGGAAAATAACTATCCGTCAATGTGAGCTGTGAGTCAATAATAAAATCAGAGCTTCTAATAGTTTAATTACCCAAATCAAATAGCTACCTAGTTAGAACAGCAAACACTAGCCAAACCAGCATAAGAAATTAATTATAAGCTGTAAAAATATTGCAGCTATTACAGATGAGATTGTATCATGAGTTTTAGCTGAAGAAAATATTAATCTGCTATAGTATCATTTTTAAAAACATATTCCAAAGCTCATACACAAATAGAGCATGCAAGTTTTTTAAAAAATAAATAAAAATCAGCACATAGGCATTAAATGATGCTATATAAATACTTTCAGATTTCCGAATCACCATTTTTCAATACCAAATTATTGTTAATTCCTTGGGAATCCTACCAAGAAAAAAGTAGACATTTTTCAATTTAAAATACTGTACGCCCTGTACTCTGCAGCTCCTGATTCCAGATGCTTCCCTTCCACCATCCACAAACCACATATCTCCAACCCTCCACTGCAGTACACATTCACAGTTCGATGATTAATATAGGTCAGATGGAGTATTCAGAAGGTAGTTTACAGATGCTCATGTTTGCTGTCTTATACATGAATAACCATGGTTCTGGTTATTCTGGACTGAGTGCTAATGCCTGTATGAAGTTACATAACTGAAATCAGCATTGTGAAAACAGCAGTGTGTTATAAAATTGAATGTTGATTGTTCAAAGGATGAAATGGACTCTACGCTTTATGGATGAAAGGGACATGGCTAAAGCCAAGAAACAAAGAAAAATTAGGGAAGTTGAAAATGGGTTACTGAAAAACAGGTCTTTGCTTTCTACAGTCTGTTTATGTTGGACTGTATAGTCTGCCTGCCTTAAATCAATGTTGTAATTAAGAGTTTCTCAACACTTGCTCTGATTTGTTTCTGCTGCTCTGAATCTCTAAGGGCCAGGAAAACTGCTTTCTTACGGCAGTTGAGAATTCCTCATTTACTGAAATATCCCAGCTAGTACTGGTCTCTCTGTGTTCACTGAGTACCAATCCTTTACATCCCTTTTCATTCCTGGGACAGCATGCTTCACTGCTTTTCAGATGATGTGAGGATGAGTGTGAAAGGGACCATGGCCTGTCACTTCTGCGCAGGGGGCAGCTTCTCTCAGCAGATAGATCATTAGGCTGGACTAGATGTCCAGAAATGGAAAAGCACTCTAGAACCAAGAAAGTCAGAATATAAAGGCAAGGTTTTTTAATATTAGTAGCCACTAGGGGAAAAAAAAAAAAAAAAAAAAAAAAGTTACTTCTATCAGTTACCTCTTCAGCCAATGAAAGTTGAAAAGATAATAAGAATAGCTGCATAAGCACATAAGACCTTCATTCAATCTGATATCTGAATTACTTGACCTGCACAAGTTCCAAAGAGACAAATATAAGAAAGACACAAATGAACCTAGCTAACTTGATGCATTTTTACTTTCTAAAATACACTTAGTGCATTCTTATTTCCTGAAAATCATTGTTAATTTAAGCCTACAATGGGTAATGACGTAAGCAAGTCTTTTTACTAGAAAGTGAAGATTCCAATTATCTTGAAGGCTAAAGGAAGCATTATGGTATTGAAAAACTTTTATTCCATAAACATTTTTCTCAGGTCAGATTTCCTTCATTTTATTTTCACTGAGGGCTCCTTGTCTTGTCATGATGGAATTAAGTAAATGTAAAAGGCCTAACTGAACTTGTCATTTATTGTATGCATTGCTTTCATAGCAGTTAGAATGCAGTATTGCCTTAAGAGAAGTAATACTTCCATATTGCCAGGTTACTTCACTTTGCAGAAAACAGTGAATAATTCCTGCACGATCAGTATTGTCACATCAAAAGAACTGCTTTAAGGAACCATTACTTCATTATTCAGCCTCTTTTTCAGGTCTTGCTGAAATGATTCAGTAAGAATTTACTATTATCTACATTATTTACATTAATTACTTACAAACTTCTTTATTAGACTTTAATCTGACCAAGTTTGTTGACAAAAGATGACCTGTCAATTTATAAATCTGACAGCCTAATTTAGTGGTGAATTTGCTAAGCTCTAAATAGCTTACATAATTTTGGTGACTTTTATCAAGCACTGTACTTCTCATGGAAAGTTTTATTTAATTCAAAATAGCTGCCATCTCCTGTTAGTATCAGTGAGGCTGAGCTCAGTCTAATCTCAGTTGGTTTCCTTCACTTGCACGGGTAAAAAGGAGTCTATTCCCCAGGGATTTGTGTCTAACTGGGCTCAGATGCAGCTCCAACAAGGTGAGGACAGAGCAAGACAATGCACTGAACGCTTTGGAGACAGAAAGGAAGAAGAAAGAGCAATTTAATAGCAAATAATACGGGGAGTAATCATTTAGAAAATGCAAAAGCAGCAAGAGGCAACCTGAGCTTTGGCAATAGTGGAAATTGCCAATGCAAAGCAGGAAGCATACAGAATAAAAAGTGCAAGGAAATGGAAGAGAAAAAGGGCGAAGGGGACAATGAATTGAAGGAAAAGACTGTTGGGGAGAATAAAGGAAGCATTTGAGTAGAGCAGCTGCATATCCGGCCCTGTTAGGGGGAAGAGATGAGGGTGGAATGACAACTCCTACGCCGTCATGCAGCGAGGAGGGCTCTCCCGAAGGCAGAAACAGTTACTTATGTGTGTGTTCGTATATCACAGAGCGCCTGCGATGAGCAGACAAATTGAGAACGCGTGCCCCCAGCTGTGCAACCAACCCTGCAGCAATATGGAGGCATAAATCAGCTTTCAGATTTCAGGATTTTAAGCTATTTATGGGATGCTTTGAGAAGTGATTTTTCATGCTTGATGTTTGCAAAAAGTATGATGTACGAGCCTGCCAAGTGTTTACCATTTGACCTGGTATTCAAGCTTTGACCAGTCTTGCCAATCAATGATAGAGCAAAGGAGCCTTATTCTTCAGCCTTGCATAGTAGCCAAATAATCCTGAATTTCTTCAGATAAGTATTGTTCATGCCATTATTATTGATCATGACCTCATAGCTTTTTCCTAAACGGAAGACAACTTCCTACCTTCCAAACAGAAATTCAGAAATTACACAAATCATATAACCTTAGGAATAAATCCAGCTTCCCAGTTCATGTCCAGCTTGCAACATTTGAGGATACATATATAAAACCTAAGTATCTGGCCCATTTGTCTGATCAGTACTCTGGTCAAGAGCCAACACACATAATCCAGTCCAAGATTAGATCCCAGGAACTGAGATAGCTAATATCTCTCTTGTAGTCCACACACTGCTGTATGACTAATTAGCAAAGGATGTATTGGGCTCTCTGTGAAGAACTCATCCATGTACAGTGTACCCAGGCCACTGCAGGCCCATGACTTCTCGGCAGTGCAAGCAAAATTGAATTTCTGAATTGAATTTAACTGTTCTCAGAATAAGTACCAAATTTTCTAGCATATCAGTTCGATGTCTTCTTCCTTCCTCCTCCTACTTCTGCTTCCAATAAAATACACTCAGATCAATGAACCTACTTCAGCATTCCCTCTTAGGATACGTAGAGATTAAAAACAAACCAAACACCTCCCACACTCACTCTATACATAAAGTAGCATAACTTAAAAGTCCAAATCAGCGTGTGAAAGGACAAATGGAAAATAAGGTCTGGGAAAGATACGGTCAGATACAAAATAATGGTAGAAGCTTAAAAAACACACATAATCCCAACGCATGCTTAGTGGAGGGGACCCAACTGTGCAACCAACCTCTATGTTTATATTATTCCGTAATCTGACAATGTTGCAATGCTTTTTTTACACCCATTTTTACAACCCCTCTTTCTCCCCACAGACTCTCAAAGCAATTTGTTTTCCGTAGTTAATGTGTTAGAGTCAGAAAATTCAGGACATTGCCAAGGATCACCTTCCTATTTAACATGATCCCTACAGACACGTATACCCACCACGCAAATGCTCCATGTCTCAACTGAGAACGGTCGCATGTTGATGCAGTTGCCTGTTTGTGGGGTGGGCCTGGAAAATTACCACCTTCTGCAGCAATTACAGCATAACCAGCTTACAACTTACGCAAGGGGACTCATTTCATGTAACTCAACTCATTACAAGGCCTAGTTATTAAAACAAAAAGTAGGCGTGCTAGTGGTTTAACCTGAGAAGTAAAGGCCACAGTCCCTCCTTACTAACGGAGCGTCCCAAGAATCCGGAACGCCTTAACCGCCGCTGCAGAGTGTGACATCAGCCCTCGCCAGGGAACGTGACACAACGCAGAGCCCTCGCACACGGGCCACGCGGTGCCCGAGGGGAGCGCGACGCGGACACCGAGTCCCACGCCTGCCCAGGGCAGAGAGGCCGCAGCGTCGCTCTCCTCCCGGCACCTTTCCTCTCTAAACACATTGCAGGTCCTAAACGCCTAGCTTCTCGCACTGTGATGCTGTGTATCAACTTCTGAGCATATGTCAGATTTTAAAATCACCTCAGAAGTTTTTCCTGTCTTTTCTTTTTTTCTTTTTTTACCCCCCTATCTCTACTGAAGTAACGGGTTACCACCGCCCTGTGCCTCACGCCGCCGAGAGCCGCTTGAGGGGCGGTTCTCACCTCGCCCCGCCAACGCGCCCGCGCAAACGGGCTCCCTTCACCCGCGCCGCCCTCCCGGGGCGACGGGCACAGGCACGTGCCGGGCCGCGCGGCTGCTCCCGGGCGGCGGCTACTCCCGGGCGGTGCCCGCACCTGCCGCCGCCGCCGCCGCCACCCTCCCTCTCCGCCCGCGCTGGGCGGGGCGGCGGTTGCGCGGCCGCCCCTCACGCGCCGCGGAAAGAGGCCACGCAGGGCAACGGTCGCGCCGCCGCCGGGCCGGGATCACCTTCCCGCCCCGCCCATGCCCCGCCCCGCACCTGCCCCGCGCGAGCGGTGCCGGCAGCAGCTACTCGGCGGCGAGGAGCGGCATAGGGAGCACCGGGAGCGGGGGGACGCAGCAGCCGCGGAGGAGAACGGGGAAGGGGAGGGAGGGGTGCGCCCCGGGGGACCTTTAAATCTCCTGTAGGCGCCGGGACTACATTTCCCAGCGTGCTGCGCGCGCCGCGGCTTGTGCGTGGCGCAGGCGCGGCGAGTGGGCGGTGCCGCGGCCGACGCTCGGCTCTTACCTCACAGAGAGTAGCGGCTGCCTCCCTCCCCCCGCAACCCGCCAACGGTCGCGGCCCAGAGCGGCCCCGTTCCGGTGCCGCCCGGGCGAGCGGCTCCCGCCCGCCCCGTCCCCGCCCGCCCGCGCAGGGAGGGGCGGCCGCGGGAAGGCGGCTGCGCTGCCGCTTCCCCGGCGCCGCCCCCCTCCGCCGGCCCCGCGGCGAGGCCCGCTCCTCCTCCCGCCGCCGCGGAAGCGCGGCCTGGCGCAGCCATGTCCGAGGAGACGGGCCTGGCGCTGCCGCAGACCATGGACAGGTAGGGGCGGCGCGGGCGGCTCTGCTCGGGCCTCCCGGGAGCTCGTGGGGCGCGGGGAGCAGCGCAGGGTAACGCGGCCGCGCTGTCCCTACCCCCTCCCGCAGCCGTGACCGGGCTGGGAAGGTCGGGGGCTCGAAGAAATCCCATGAGCGCCCTTTGGGGCGCGACTTAAAGGCAAAAATATCTACGTTCCAGGCTAAGATAATGTTACTTAAATAAAGGCGAAAACTGATGTTTAGATGCTTTTTATTACACTTACCCTTTATGCTTTTCTCTGAATATGCAGCACTTTGTTCTGCTGAGGGCTGATGATAGGGTACAGTTCGAGTTAACCATGAAGCACGTAAAGCCTGACCCCGTAAACGAGTATATTATTGTAGGAGGTGAAGGCCTTATTGCAGGAAGGATTTAAAAAGGTGGGGACCTAGCAGGAAACAGACTTCTATTGATGAACCTGCCAGGCATTCATCGTAAGGAAGCAAAAAGCCCAGTGTTTTTCATTTTTCCAAGTCATCTCTAAAGAAAGAGGATTTAGTGAAATACAGAATCTCATCAGGCAAGTGATGGACAGGTTCAACTGTGTAAGACAGGAGCAGAGCTGTATACAGCTTTGAAGGTGAAGATGAGGAATTTCAGGTTGATGTAGATGGAGAATATAAGAGAGCTGAGGGA
This sequence comes from Tinamus guttatus, assembly GCF_059628265.1. NCBI lineage: Eukaryota > Metazoa > Chordata > Aves > Tinamiformes > Tinamidae > Tinamus > Tinamus guttatus. The sequence continues at coordinate 8,607,989 of NW_028288848.1, forward strand.
AGGAGAGAGAAAGTTGATTATTTTAGAAAAACTGGAGTGAAGTGAGGAAAAAAATGGATAATTTAGATTATAATGTAGATTGACACCTGTCAAGGAGGATAGCATTCAGGAGGCTATAAGTGTTTTTGCAAGAAGTAACAAGAAGAGGATGGATTTTTAGAGATACTATCAGGAAAATATTTAGTTTGGCATATCTCCTGTGAATGGAGAATGGAGAATCTCCTGTGGTTGGAGAATGGTAGCATTGTTGTGTAGGAAGTTTTTTTAAAAAATGAAAAAGTTCAGGAAGAGAATCAGCTTCTCTGTAATTAAAATTTTCATCTTCTAAAGATTTTCTAAGAGACCTGGAAAATCACAATATTCTGAGTGGATGTCTCACTGTTTAGTATCATATCATGAAGTCCTAGTTAGTCCCATTGGACTTATGTGGTGTGAGGTGGTATTCTGTGGACTGCAAATAGATCCAACTTGGTTGGCACTAATTAATAAAATAGAAGCCTTTCTTTGGTCCCTGCATCAGTGTTTGGGACTGTGTCATGCAGGAGGTTGCAAAAATCTTTTTTTTTTTTTGGCATTTTTTCTGTCCTTGAAGAGAAAAGGATTACTATTGACAATGTTGCAATAAATTGTATTAAAAATTATTTGTGGAATATTATGTGGGGAGTTTAGTTAAGGATGTCATGAAAGATTTGGTATAACTAATTAATAAAATCAGAAACTTTTTTTTTAATTAGAGGCCAAACTTCTTTACTGTTCTTTAATTTTTAGGCCTAGTGGATATGTGATTGATATTAACAGAGTTGATAATAAGCAACAGTTAGAAAGACTGCCTTGCTTCCTACAAGGAAGTAGAAGGCTACAAGGGCTACAAGGACAGTAGAAGGCAAGAAAAAAAAAAGGTGCTTTAAGCATTAAGAAAGAGTGGAGCTTTCATATAAGAATTCATTGGGTTCAGTTTAAGAGACGTTAGCAATAGTTACATTGGAAGTAGTGAACAGAGTGGTAAGAGAACAACTATTTAGGATTTTAATTTAATTTGGAGCATGGTACAATACCAGTAGAAGAATTTAAGAATATTGGAGTAACTTAAACCTCTAAAAGCAGCCACTGCATTTTCCTGCTACCCTTTGTGTTTATCAGAGAAGGGATTACATTAGAAGAAATAAGTTTTTATTTTTTGGGTTCACACATATTTGCTTTTAGGCTGTACTTGGTGATCATTGAGATGATCTTCAGCATTTTCAGTATCTTTGTTATAACTTCTGTGCTTTTTTACTTTTTTTTAAATGGAAGCCATTTGGATTGCTCCAGTGTAAGAAGTATTTTGATAGCATTTCCAAATTTTTGCCTAGGGTTCATCATTCTTTCACGTCAACTGTGTTCCCTCTTTCCTTATTGTTTCATTATGCAAATTCAGTCTGGAAATAGACAACACATTAGCAAAAGGGTAAATAACTGTTAAGGTGACTCTACCACAAGAACTAACTTAAGTTGTGTTGAAATATCTAGCTAATAATTTTATACTTATCAGAAAGATTGGCTGCAGAGTGAGAAATGGACATGACCATCATGTTTTCTGCTTTCTGGAGTTCTGTCATCTGTCACCCTCTCCTCTAGCTCATGTTTTAAATAAGGGGCTAAGATAATACCCTTAGGCCACTAGCCTATTCTGCATACAGAATTCTTCAGACCATATTCCTAGAATAGTGCATGCATTGAAGGCAGTGGACTTTTTGTTTTTGTTTCATTTTTTTTTGTCTGTGTAAATAGTGAGGTTTTATTTTAATCCTTTTATTCATAGAATTTTAATAGATAAATTACAGAATGATAGGAATTTCCATTACAATTTGAAATAGTTTGGCAGGGGTGTTTATATTGTTAATCAATATAAAAGTGACTTTATCACTTCTCAAATGCAATTTGACTTTCCTGTTTCTATAGTCATATTTTTAAGCAGAGATTATGCTTGTGTCCTTCTTTTTTTTTTTTAATGATAATGGCTACATCTTACCAGTTTGCTATTTTATAGTTCTCTGTGCCTGCGCATTATTGCCTGGGCGTCAGTTGGCTTTGATAGTGTTGCACTAAACCTTCTCACAGAACAGTTGAGAATTGCCACAGGGGCTGATAGTTCTTCTTTTCTCATACTTGTTTTGAGATGCAGGCATTTTGTGTGAATGTGTTTTAGTTGAGCTGTTGCTTTCTGAAGTGACAGCATTTGAAAAGTTGGTGTTTGATAACCTTAAGGGAAGACAGTGGCAAGACCATTCTGTCAACCTGCAGTTTGCAGGTTAACTCTGAGTGCTGCGTAGTGATACAATGTAAAGATTTGATTAATACAGTAATATAGTGGAAGCTGTCGGTGTTTTGCTTTCTCTTTTAAGATCACTACACTTACAATAAATGTCATCCATCTGATTATCTCTAATTTATTTTCTGTGTTGAAAAGGGGCAATTTTCTGTCTTCCAAAAATGAACACTTAATCACACACCAGCTTTTCCCGATCTGTGTCATTGGCTATTTCTGCCTTGCTTAGTGTGAGCAGCAATGCTAAAATGTACTCATATTTTTAAGCTTTGGTCTCTTGACTTTAGTGGGATTATTTATGGATTGCCCTTTCTTTTTTAAAGGAGACAATTCAGCTGAAATTGTGAATAGACTTTGCAACCAATTAAAATAAATTCAGCATTTCGGCTTGTTTAAGAAATTACTTATACTTTCAATAGAAGAATACTGTTGCAGCTAAGATTCCTTTTGCCAGAGCACAGATTTGTCAGAAAGATGCTAGCAATGAGATCCAAAAGTTGAAAAAACAAATAACCAAATCCGTAGGTTTTCAGAATCTGTGGTCTGATTCTGTGGTGCCTGTTATTATTATTGCTATGCAATGCTTTCAGCTGTTCGTTTTCTTCCAGTTATTATCTGTGTAGTTGCTTTGGTTTGAATTTTGTCCTTTACCTTTTCTGAAGTGTGGTCATTGATTGGGATTTATTTGCACTGTTAACTGTTTGATACTTCAGGACCGAAGTCATAGGTTAGGATTTAGACCTTAAGGCTGCAAATCCAGCAGTGTAATTAGTGTAATTAGTGTGGCCTTCAACTCTAGGTTTAAAGCCTTTATTCAGAACTCCCAAACCTCTGCTGGATTTTGTATGCTGTAAGTAGTTTCACTGGCCAGCGTTGACCCATAAATAATCCTTTATAGCAATGGAGTGCAGCCAGTAAGAGATATGGAATAAACCATGAAAAAGACTTTAAAGGACAAGATATGTGTAGTATTTTTACTTTTTTTCCAAACTGTTTATTCTACTTCAGCTGATCAGGTTTGCCTGTCTTCAGTGCCCTTTCCCCAGAAATTGATTATCTTTCACACAGTACAAACAGTTTAGCAGAGGTTAAGATTATTATTGGAAGAGGACTTGCCACGGCTTCCAGCTGAAGTCTGTGAGTCTGACTTTATGTCCTTCCTTTGGAGTAGGATTCATGTGCTTGGAAAGAAGTGTCCGCATCCATAGAGGATGGGCTGTGTTGCGTTCATGTCTGCTAGAGAGGAAATAGGCTTCCACAGTAACTGGTAGGAAACTGGAACTGATAAAGGGTGAAAACAAACAGGATCATCCCTGCCTTGGGCATATTTTTGGGGGGGACGGGCAAGATGTTGCTACCCTTTATCCAGACACTCCATTCTTGCTGTCGTTTTAACTTCTCTACTAGTTGGTTTGTACTTTGCTTAGACCTTATCATGAACAATGCATTCTGTATTTTGAGAACTGAGTATTGGGAAACCATAATGTGTCTTACATAGTGGGCTTTTGTGTTTGTCATATTATAAATGGCTCCTCCTGGGATCTGAATACTTTGTTTAGAAGTGGATGTTTTATATTGGACTAAATTGTGCCAATGTTGGGTTAGCCTTCTGTGAAGGATATAATTACAGAAAGCCATGTGCTGAGTGCTTGTGATTGTTCTGCTGGTGAGTCATGCAGAGTCCACTCTGTTGAGAGCAGAGGAGAGCCACTTAATGCTCTGATCAGGCATCTTGAAATCCTGTTCACATTTATGTGGACTGCCCAGCCTTCCTAATTTTCATTGCCTGCCAAATTTGGGTGGTTATTTTTGTTGTTCTTTGGCTATTAGTGCTCTGACAAAATCATTTTATTACAAAATTTAAAGTAAAAAAATAAAGTTACACACTGAGAATCAACTTGAAGAGTAATCTCTATTATATAAACTCTGAATTCAAATCAATTTGCTTGCTTTGGACCCTTTCTGCCAATTCCTGCAGCTTTAGGACTGCACTTCCTATTTTTCTTCCCCTTTTTATTGAAAGAACAAAATGGACAAATGGCTTACCTACCCTGTTAGGTTGATTTAACCATGAAATTCAGTAGGTATATGTACAAAAGAGTTAAATTCTTGTTTCATGATTATTTTATCTAAGTGCTAAGAATGGAATGTATGGTAAATAGCCTTAAGTTTTGGTTTCTAAACTGTTTGAGTCAATGTTAATATATTTACTTTTAATCTAAAGATTAATTTATGTTTTTAAGTTACCTGTGTGGCACGGAAGAGATGCTGCAGGAATCTGAGTTCATGTAATGCCCAGTCTGTCAATGAAATTCAACTTTGTATTTTTCGACTTTTACCTTTTGCTTGGTATAGAAGCAGTTTAATATTTAATGTCATAGGAGCAGATGGGTACAGCTTTAGGCAGCTCAAAAATGCTCCGTTCTGTATGTATGTTGTTTCTGATGTTTGTAACATCTGTCAAATATTTTTTAAGGTATATCACAAATACCATTATATTTTCTGATGCAACTCTCTCCCCTTCATTCCCAAATGCACAAACTACAGTATTTTATGGTAGTTTAATGCTTGTTTAATGGAAACTGATTCTCTTTATTTTTAAAGACCAGCAGCTGCATTTAACATTCCAATTTGAAACAACAGCTTAAAAATATTTTGATACTGATCTCTGAATGCATAAGTATGGTTAGTGCTTGTTTAAGGAAGCTAATAAGTAAACGCCAACCTTCTGTTGCGGAAAAGTAAATCTTCCACAGGAGATAGGAGGTACTTTAATGTTTATTATCCCTTGGCACAGAATTTGAAGGAATAAAGGTTCTGGTTAAATTCCTTTAACTCAGTCTAACTCTTGCTGTGATTTGTGGGTCAATCACCTTGGTTATTGGTGGGGTGAAATTGATATTGCTAATCAAATGATATAGTTAATAGCACAATTCTGATGCAGCAGTGAAGCAACTGTACAGTAATTCTTAACCTTGGCCTGTGAGCAGCATTACCAAGGAAGCTGTTTGCTGTAAGCAGCGTTATTATGATACTGTGGTTAGCTGTAATGTTGGTAAGTTACAATTCTATAATGTTGAAAGGTTCTTTTCTCTGAAACATGGTCTGGGGAACCTCTTCAGTGTATAGTAAGTTACAGCGGTGTGTTGGTAGAGGATCTTATCATACTCTGATTTTTTTTTTTTAAACTAAGAAACAGCCTCCAGTATTTTAGAGCTTCAGACTGATTTTTTTCTATTGCATCTATTGGTATTTTTTACATAAACCTTCCTCTATCTTCTATTCAGCTCTCGTCATTTAGAATTACAAGGACAGCCAAAGAAATAATTTCCTGTACATTGGTCTTGATTTCTTTTTTCTAGCAACTTCTTCCTTACATTGGTGTTATTTAAGTGTTACTATGTCACGTCTAACTGGAGAAGGTATTGACTGAGCTACTAACAACAATGACTCATGTGCTCTTGATATATTTTTGCCTTCCCAAATGGAGTACAATTCAGGTCATGATGACTATGATCAAGGGGATAGCTAAAGATGTTTTTTCAAGGAGGCTTCAGACATGATTACTTCTGCTATCTGGCAAGTATATTTGAGGTGTTGGAAACTACAGAAACAGTCAAAAAGCAAAGCTTAACACATAATGAAATATAGACAGTATATTCCTAAGGAATGATTTAAGAATTTAAGTAATATGTCTTCCTTTTATTAAATCTGGCACTATTGCTAGAAGGAAGAATTGTTCTTTTAGCCTCAACTAATGATCCATTCTCCTTTAAATAATCTCATATTTGTGTGTAAGTCAGGCACTCTAGCCACTCAAAAGTGGGGGATGTTCCGCCTTTCCAGCAGGTCACATTATCAGTGAACATGTGTAGCCATCTTGCCATCTGGAGTTCTTGAAGCATCCTAAGTGCTTTTTCCTTCAGCCACGGTAAATATCTGGATATGAATTCTTGCTGATCCAGCCTTGCACTTCTTCAGTTATGCCTTGACACTGTGCTGCTCTGCAGCTAGACATTGAGAAGAGCCAAGACTTGGAGGGTTTTCTCCTGGTTTTTATTTTTCTCATCATTGGAGCTTCCAGGCAACTTCTTCAAATTCCAGTACAACATTGGAAATATTGCAAGCCAATTATTACTGAAACATAATGAAGATGTTTAAGGGAACATCCAAAGAAGTAATTTTTAAGCGCTCTCTACAATGTAATTTGGTAGTTGTCGTAAGCCCTCCATTACTTTCTAGATTCACGATTACCAATGTTTTTGTCAAACATTACTAAGGAAAATAATTTTCCTTATTTAGCATGCTATCTGCATTACTAAAAAAATGTTTAGGGAGTTAACTTACTGCTATGAGAATTCTTCAGTCTTTTCTGTGTATAGGTGTTATTTGTTCAGCCTTCCTTTTCAAATAATATTCAAGCCACATTTCAGTTCTGGAAATAATTTGTGTATGTGGGTGGGTGGTGCTTTTTACTGCTATTAGTCGCTTAGATTTCTTCCCGAGTCTGACTAGGGGAGTCAAATGCCCTCTAGCTGACACTCAGGATCTTAAATTATTAGAGTTGTGTAAGCTGCTAGTTATCTATTAGAGATGATGATAATGTTTTTATCTTATATGAGCAGTTTTTTTTTTTTACCTAATTTTCACATGTTTTAGAACAGTTCTGGTTTTTGTTATCTCCTTTAAGAAAAATAAATGTATGTAACAACAAAGTTCTTATATTTAAAGCTTTGGTGATTCCTTAGACTTGCCCTTTGGAAAAAGTGGGAGAGTATGATAATATTGAAGTCTTCTAAGACTTTAGTGAATTTTAAGTCTTTAAGTCTTTAAGTCTTTAGTGAATTTTGAGGCCTTTTCAAAAGGTCTGTGCCTGAAAATCAGATCCAGATCACAACAATTTAGTTTTTTTCATAATAAAAGGTTGTGTGTGGGGTTTTCAGGTATTGTTGTTTTGTTGGTTGTTTTCTCTTCCTTCCTCCGGAAAAGTCCATCTTGTCTTTGACAAGCTAAGAACTGAAACCTAATGAGAACTTGAAAGTGCTCGAATATATTGTATCCCCGTCTGAGGGGAATTTCTAATATGAAGAGGGGCAGACGTAAAGGGTCCTTTTCAGCTCAGCAGCCATCTGGCATTACATGGGTTTTGCTAATTTGCTTTACTTTGACAGCCCAGGGCGCTCTGTGTGCATGTGCTGAAACAAAAGTTTGTGTATGATTGAAGTGTTGGGCAATCGGACAGATAAAGCTTGGGAAAGCTGGTAGCTTTCTGCGAAATCACTGTGGTTAGACTAGTTTCTCTGCTAGCATTTTACAACAAAACAGGAAAATCCTGGAACTCATTGTTTTTTCAAATCATAGAAAATAAACATGTGTCGTCTTTCTTTTTTTCCTTTCTCCCACTAATATCTGCAACTGTTTGTTCTAATTAGTTCATAAGTTTCTATGTAACCTTAGCTGGGGATTGAACAGCTTTCCCGAGTCAGTGTATGTCAGTGGAGCATGAATCACAGTGACAGTTTAGAAGGGCAGACAGAGGATGTGGGTGTGCTTAGAAGAATCATCTTGAGAATAATTACTCCAGTATCAAAAGCATTATAAGTCATCAGTGTTAATGTCATTAGTTACAAGAGAAAATAGAACCCTAAATTCAAGCCTTGGCCAACTGTGCATTGTTATCTTTCACTTTATGGAATATTTAATTTATGATAAAGTTCTGCATTAGATTTGTAAAGGGCGTTATGTTTTTTTCTGAGAGCAGATGAAGCAGCTAGTGTGTCGTACTTTCTCCACTCTTGAAATAAGAAGGTAAATTAAGTTTTCTTTCTTCAGTGGGTATTAAAGAATACTGAAATTATAATGTAAAACCATAGCGTGGAGGAGAAGCTGAATAGAAAGCTGTGTTTAAAATCTTCTATACAGAATTAGATGATATGGCTTTTTTATAGCCCTAAAATCATTAATGGTGATTGTTCACTGATCCAGTGAACAAAGTGGTTTGTTGGGTTGTGTTTCTTTAAATTTCTACCATGAATTCATTTTATCAGAACAGTAGCAGATGTAGGTTAGGCATGCATGGTTTAGGACACATTCAGGGTACAAATATAAGAAAATAATCTCATAAAACTTCAAAACTAGAATAGTGTTTAAAATAGTATTAATTTGGTCAATGTGTCTTACTGTCACGCTGTTTAATTTTCTGTGTGTCTGAGTAGGTTAATTGCTGTAAACAAAGAAATCCTATTTTATTTGCTTTATTAATAAAAGAAATCTAAAATGTCACCTATCCAATTAGGAACAGAATTGGATGGCTGCAGCAAGGAAAGGTCTAGTAGTTTATGTGTTTTTTTTTTCTCCTTTCCGGGAGAGTTTAAAGGAAGACCAGTATCAACTTTCATGTGCAGCCTGGCATCTTAGATCAGCGGCTACTTTGTGTTAAATAGTTGTGTTTGTGTCTGATCACACAAAATTGTGTATGTGTGTATTTATATATCTGTGTTTATGCATATCAGCATAGGCTGAATGCAGCACTATAGTGCATAAAGCTTTGTGATGGCCTGGTTCAGCAGAACGGACAGTGGCTGGCAGTCAAGCATTTGATTTTATCCACGAGCTATAAAGCTGCCAGCAGGATTCTTTGAGCTGTCCTTTACTCACGTCTGCCTTTATATAGTGCAGCCAGCACAAGCTCAGACTATTTCTCCTTAATTGGAGCTATAGTTGAGTGTATATATCAGCAATTTATGGTAATCACCAGATCTTTCTAGTACCCATTCTGTTTTTCCATGTTTTGCTTATGCTGTTGATGATTGTGTGCTTACTGCCTTTTAGCTGTTCATGGCTCAAGTTGTTCAACAGCTTGACAAATACCTAGTTTAAAAAACACCAGCCTGTGGTTGGAGTTAGGAGCCCTTGTATGGTGTGGCCATATGCGCTTCCCCTATTTTTATTTTTTTTAACCTTTTCCTGATGCTTTTGATGAGAGCACCACTTGTATAGTCAAGTCTAGATTCCTATTGTTTCTAGATTCAACTGCTGCTGAGGAGAAGAAAATCGGGGATTGGGTCAGGTTAGCTACAGAAATATCCCTTAAGACTTTGTTTCAAGGAGACAGCACATTTTCTAGTGTAATGATCCACTCTAGCATGGCTGCCATATGAAGCTGCTTTAAAAAGGATACCCAGAAATCATCATGGAGCATCTTTCAAGACTGCCAGCTTTTTAGCCGTATCCCATTGGAATCTGCTTTTTGTGAGAGGGGAGTGGGGAATTCCCATCATTAGGACAGTAAAAGGACCTTTTTTAGGGGTTTAATAGACACAACTTGTGTTGAAGATAGTGTTTTATGCTGTGAGTGATGGTGAGGGCAAATGCTGGAGTAATAGTGATGCTTATTTTATAACCCTGATAGCTGCTGGCTTCATCTGCCAGCCAGTATGCTGGGTAGGAACTATATGCAATCTGTTATTGAGCTAGCTGGGTCATTTTAGATTTTGTAGCTGAGCTCTTATCTTTCAGCACAGGGATGACATGAGGTAGCATTCCACTCTTCATGGCCTTTATCAGGAATATGCAGGCGGCACTCGTGGCCCGTTGTGACCAGAAACTGGCCTTCCATCATAAGAGTCTTTCTCCTGCAAAACTGTCCAAACTCTGGAAGAGGAGGTACAAAAGCAGTAGTGTTTGCAGTGAAGCATTTCCTTCAACATTTTTTTCAGAGGAAAGTTTGCTATTTTCTCATACATAAAATCCTTACTTCAAAGCGGTCAACTTATGTTCTCTTCTGCTATATATCTTTTCTGATGTTCTGATGCTCCAGTCTTCCCCTTTGCATTAGATTTTTGTAGTGTTGGCATATTTAACGGAATTTATTGCTAATTTTCATCAATGATATTTTTATCTGTTAGCCGAGACAATGCATAAAACACATAATCACAGATGCTCATGAAGACTTTCTCTCCTCCCAAAGGATGTGGGTCATCCTTTGGACCAGTACTTTTTTATGACCAGATATCGAAATTGTTTTCAGGTCATTTCTTCCAAGATGTGCTTTCATGCTGCACTGCATTGCCTTGCCATGCTATTACTGATAACAGTTGTACTTCCTTTTGTTTTCCTGCTTTTTCTCTCCTTCTAGATATGAAATTTAGTTGTATTAAGGCATAAAATCAGTTACTACTTAGCAAAAAAAGATGCTTCGCTACCAGCAAATTCCTGCTGCATTGAGGAAAAGCAGTGTATGTTATGTGATTGAAATGCAGAAAAGGTGTTTCTAAAAGATACTTCTTGCATCTTGCAAAGGATCTGTTGCTGAAGCAAGAATGCTTCGTGGCTCATAGTTCTAGAGGACTTATTGCACGTTCAGGTTGGCAGTTCTCATGGTTATGCAGTGCTAGGTACTGCTAAAAGCAGTTTTTCTCCCAGAGGAGAAATTCTCTGGTTTTACTTGCAGTATATACATGTGTGCCCATCAGCACTGGAAACAAATCCAAGGTATTTTGCCTCATCTCTTGCAGCACTACACCATAGCAGTGCTGTCCAAATCCCATTAGTCATCTTCCCTTAATTGTTGTGAACACAATGCTTATAGGGCATTAAAGATCTCTGAAAACTCTTTTCTCTAATAATAACTAACACAACCCTTTTAAATTCTTGGCATTTTTTTTTAATGTTTACACAGCCGTTTGTGTCTGCTTGAAAACCAAGCTGTGTCGTAAGGAACTCCGCTCCCACCCATTTCATCTCTCATCTGAGACTTCTTGGGGGGAAGAAATAACCTTGAGAAACAGTTTAAGTGAATAAGGAGGCAAGCAGTCTGCCTCTAGCGAAGTTTTTTTGGTACTGATGTGTCTTATTGGTGTTTAGGAACTAAGCTCCAAGAGTGTGTGTCTTAGTGATGAAGAACTTGGAGAAATCTGTCTTTAGGCAGGCCTTGACTTGATATTAGGACAAGCTTTTTTGATTAGTCATGTAACATTTGGAATATAGAATCTTTAGTATTAATACAACTTCTGCTGTGTACGCTTTGTTCCTAACACACACAGTGTCCTGAAAAGAGTTTGTCTTTGGTAGAGTGAAACGGATGCACTAAATGAGTTATTCTTGGAGTGAGAATAGAATTTTTGAGATTGGAGAGCGTTAGATGCTAGTGAGATGAATTTAAAAGGCAATTATAATAAGTTCAAGGCTGAAGCAATGATATTTTCCTTTTTTTCCTTTTTGCCAATAAAATGTGGAAAAATACATTAGTGTTATTGATCTGGCTCTGTAGAAAGTCATCAAGGAAAAAGGTTTGAGTTTCTATCAAACAATGCTTTGTTCTACCTTGTCAGCCTTTTCTATTTCAGGTTATCTGAGTAGCAACCTGATTCAGTAGTAGAATCAAGGTCATATTTTATTCAGTACAAGAAAATGGAAAATCTGGCAAGAGCCACGATACTTGTTTTGAAATGGTTTTATTTAGCTCTTTCTGCTACAGCTGCTGTCAATAGAAAGAGATAAAGCTGATGACAGAATACAAGCAATTAGCTGTTCATTATTCATGGTGTGCTAAAGGTATAAGTCCATAAAGGATTTTCTTATTTTCTGCATGGGTCTGTCTGGCTTTCAGACATAGCTATAGTTGCTTGGCAAGAAATCAGATGAAAGAAAAGATGTGTGTGTGTTTGTTTTCAAACCTTAACAACAAATTTGAACAGAATTTAGTCTACAGAGTTTTCATGGACTAATTCAGTAGTTAAAATTGTACTGTAGCAGGATTATGTTCATGTTTAAATCCTTTGCAATGAGAACAGACTCATTAGGTTCTAGATTTATGTAGCTGGGTAGCATAATGTCTTAGTGCAGCCTATGGATCTGACAAGCTCTATTGTGAAGGCCTTAATATTTTTTGTTGCTATTGTTGCTTTTAAAAAAAAAAAAAAAGCTAAATTACAAATTTAGAGATGTTGCAGATCTAAATAGGATAAGGTGCAAAGGAGTGAAGGTTTGCCTCTGAAGGCAGCCAACAACAAAATTGTGTATAAAGAAAGATTATCAGTAGCATTGTGTTACATTGTTTTTTCTTCCAGGAAATGTTTTTTTTTCCTTAATGCAAGCAGAAATTTAACAAACCTTGTTAGAACTTCAGTACCTCAAGAAGTCCCTGGTCTAGTGCAGTGAATGAAAACGTCTGCCATGCTTTGTAAAAATTCTACATTTTAGTGGTGGTCTTGGCATTTTCATCTGGATTCTTACCGATTGTGGCTAATCTGTTTTTCTGCCTGCTTAGGAGGGTTAATGTCCTTTTGTTTAGGACTGCAGTGTGTGCATCCAGGCACTGTGAAGGTAAAAAGCATATATATGAAATCCAAGGAGTGCCACCCATCAGAATTCTGTGGGATGGGTTTTTGTTTGGTTGTTTTTCCTTTTTTTTAAAAAAAAAAGTCAGGCTTCAGCTACACATTAGTGTTAAGATGAATGAAACAAATTGCAGTTTTTATTCAAGGTGTCAGTCTTCAAACTGAACAGCCACCCTGAATACAAAATGATGCAGTTCAAGTTTGAGAGCTTTAAAAGGAGTAAAGCAGAGGCAACTTTGGAGGGGGCTCTGGTCTGATGTTAGTCTCCTGCTGTGCATGTAATTTCCTTGTAAGGTCTGCCAGGTTTGCAATTTTGTTGTTGTTTTTAAAGGGGGTAGAAAGGAAGAGGAAAAAAAATCTAGTACATATGAAGCTGAGTAGAAATTTTTCAGGTAAATTTTGTGGCATGTTCTTCAGTGAATATGCTCCTGTTTAGTTACAGCTCTAAGCTAGTATGTGACAAACTGGCACAAACTTCTAAACTGCACTTTCTTCTCCCCAACACTGGCAGAGGTTAGAAGTGGCTGGCAGAAGGGCAGAAACAAAAGATATGGAGGAGAGGGAATAAGAGTGAGGAGGAGCTAGGAAGCTCAAACAAGGACAAAATTTCATTGTAGGGGAGCACTTAAGGCATAGGAGGAAGGCTAATAACTGACAACAAATGCTAGGGGAGGGAGAGAAAAGGCATCATTAACCACTGTAACACGTTTTCATGTAGAAACGACAATTGCGATCACTCTTCTTGAATCTTAACGTTGTTTTGTTTGATAATAAAAAGCTGCAAAATTTGCTGGTGTTCTCAGAATTACCATCTGTTAGTAGTTATACATGAGAAGCCTTTTACTGTTTCATGTTAATCACATTTCCCAAGTTGTGAGAACAAAACTTCAGCATGAAAATAGTTCTGCAAAACTCTATTTACAAGATGATCTTTGATGAGACTATCTTGGTAGTTAGATTGTAGGGATGCTTTTGGAATACGCTTTTTAAAAATTTAACTATGAATTATTCATATAAAGCCTCTTAAATTGAAGTAGATTAGCTTTGCAAGAAGATCATTAATCATTAGATACTAGTTTAATCTCAACTTCACAACTCAGTATGGAAGTTATGGAAGTTTATAGAAGTTATTTCACTGTAAAATTAAATAATTATTGGGCCAGCATATTTGGTATTTTTGCTAGTTTTGATGCATGTGTCACTTTCTTTTGTAAGGAAGAAAAGTCTCCAATAATCTGGCCTCATGCTCAGAGCAGCTATCAAGGAGTTCTTAGCATTAGTTCTCTCCAGGTCATGTAGCCCCTCATGCTGGCATTTCTCCCTTTCCTAAGGGATTTATTGGGTAATAAATAAATCAAACACTTTGAAGAATTATCTGGATATAAAAATGAAAGAGCAGAGCTTTCCTTCTGTAGTGCAGAAGAGTAATATTTTTGAAAAACTTTGTGATTTTAATATTATTTTAATATCAATAATCATATAATAATCAGTTTTAATAATATCAATATTTTAATAACAGTACTCATACACTGAGTTATTCAGAGACTGAATACTGTAACCTCTTTACTTAGTGATTCAAAGTACATTAGAAACAGTTGCTTACATGTCTAAGATTATAACATACCAAAACCAGATTGTGGCACAAAGTATTTATATTTATGGTGGTTAAGAATAAATGAAAAAGCATAATCCTATCCAGGTGCGGATTTTGTAAATGTCTTCACATGTGAAACTTTAAATCCTTAAAAGGAGCAGCAAATATAAATGACTTCTTCTTCCTGCAATTACAGAAGCTGCTGGGTTTGTTTTGCTACCGATGAGGATGATCGGACAGCAGAGTGGGTGAGACCTTGCAGGTGCAGGGGATCCACGAAATGGGTTCATCAGACTTGTCTACAGCGCTGGGTGGATGAAAAGCAGAGAGGAAACAGTACTGCTAGAGTTGCCTGTCCTCAGTGCAATGCAGAATATTTAATAGTATTTCCAAAGCTAGGTAAGAAATGTACCACTTATAAACCATTATATTTTTGTTTAAAATCTTTCTTTGTATGGTTCCTGTCTTTTTTCTTTCCTTTTTTCTCAGATCTGTTGGAATTGTTTCCATTCTGCTCTCCAAACAGAAACAATTTGTTCTGCACACATCTGTGTTGCCTTAGTTAACTGTATCATAAAGATTGTTTCCTTACTTAGATGTATTGATAAGTCTTAAGTAATTGACCTGTTTAAACTTATGGTTAACATCATTGTTTTTTTGCCTTGCTGAACAGAGAGAGACTTTCAGCAATTGACACATTAGCACATTAAAACATGCCAGATTTATTGAGCCTGCAGAGAAACTGTTATCAAAGGAAATTTGGAGGAAGGAACCTTGCTGAGCAAGATGTTCCATTACCTGAAACGATATTTTTATTCTGCTTAGGAAGTAACAAGTGAATATTGTTCTAGATTCAAGATGTAAGAATATTTCTATTTGGTTGTTAGACAGTGCTCTAGCTCAGTTTGTCAAGGTGAAAGAGGAGCTGGAGATATTGTTCCAGAATCTACTTTGATGAGATGCAAGGAAGACGCTGCACAGTATATAGCAAAAAATGTAGCCGAGTAAACTGTACTGTAGCTTTATTTATTATTTTTTTCTTCTCCCTTCTTGCATAGAAGATGAAATAACTGCCATTTTTACTCCTAGAATATCTTACCCATACATTAAAGAGAAAATATAGTAAAGATGAATGTCTGTTCCCATCTGATACTGTTGTTCATGACTCATCTTTACATCAGTTCTGTATTTTGCTCATGCTATGAAGCTCTTTCCATAACTGCAGTAGCTGAAAACTTAAATTTTTATTATAAATAGCACTTAATGTGCTATATAGCAAGTGACTAAATCTTAGGGAATTTCAAAGACGACTTTTTACAGCTTGTTGTTTTCCAATTGGTTTTAACACAGCGATTGAAAATACCTTGTGCTGTCAGCTCTTAGGGACAGAGCCCCATTGTTAATAAAAGGCCTGACCCAATTATGAAGAGAGGAAATTTTATATGCCTGGTGATACATATTGACAGGGTGGAGCACTGAGTCATGGTAAAGAAAATACGATACAATAAATTGGCAATACTCAAAAATATAAAACAACATGTTAACTTACTAATAAGATGCTTGTATAGTAATCCTTAAGTCAGTTTTCCTGTAAGGATAAATTAGAGTTTTCCAAACAGTTTTCCAGATTTCCTCGGTGACTGTGAAAACCCTTCAGGGTATGGAAACTACTGTGCACTTAGTTTGTAGAGTTATGACCTTGATGCCACCTTCCACAAACTTAGATCAGCACGTTAAGTCTGGAAAGTCAAACAACAGTTGAACAGTCTGTTCTTTTATTTATTTTTTATTAAAATGTTCCCTCTTTGGAAACACAGTGGGATACTCGAGAATAAATTATCTGTATGATTAAGCTTTGTTAGTTGTATTGGAAGCCAAGTGCTGGTGAGATGCTTACTGTTTTGCAAGCCGCAAAAGAAGATGCTTCCAGCCCTTAAAGCTAGAGCGGCTACTGAAACCAAGAGTGCGCATAGCACTAGAAGAGGTAACTAGAAAAGGTAACCAATTTAAAATACATGAATAGTAGGGTGAAAACTGGAAGATGCAGCACAGTTGGAATAGAGATTGTGTTGAAAAACAGTGTCTAAGCCATTTAGAACGGCTCAGCACAGTTTCATACATAATTTACTCAGCCATGTTTGCATTACTTTTGTCAAGATTGCATATCACTTATAGATGTGTTTAAATTGTACCCTCTTTAGTATGGTATTTGCACAAATACCAATTAAAAAAAGCTGCAGTCCTTATATAAAGTCTGTGGATGTTACCACCGCTGTTCACATAAAATGTTAAATGCTATACTGTCCTTTTTAAAAATAAAAAAATGAGGAGTACCTTACAAGAAAACTAATACTGATTTTTGAGAAGAATTTTCATTAATATTTTCATTAATGATTTTAGCAGAGGGGAAAAAAAATAGAGCCCTAACAAGAACTATAATTCAAATTGTGAGCTGGAGGACAATCTTTATGTAGCAACATGTTTGCAGCACAATGGGAAGACACTAAGTTATCAACTGTACTTGTTTATTTTCTGTCAGGGTATGGTATAGTTAAGGTATTTGTTAGTAAATTTATTAAAATTTACTACTCTTTTGCTGTTTTTTCAGAAGGGTGAAAACTAGAAAATTCTTCTTAGAACAAATGAATTACTAGGATTAGCCTGATTAGGCCCCTTCTAGCTACACAGTTACAAAAAGCAGCCCCTCAGCCTCAGTGCTGTAAATCAGCCAGTGCAGTAACCAGTATGTTTCCCCCTCAGAAAGATGTTGCCGTGAATGCAATGATAGGTAGAAGCAAGTGAAGAGTTTAGCCCAGGAGCTGCTTAACAGCATGTTCTCGTGTAAATAGCGGACGCGGGATGTCAGGCTCATGTTTTGCCACATTCCCGCTTCCTTGGCAGCCATGCATACTGAGTTTCTTCAGGATGTTTCTATACACATCTTGAAACCTTGCTTCTCTTTATCATAGGTCCAGTTGTTTACGTTTTGGATCTTGCAGATCGGCTGATCTCAAAGGCCTGTCCGTTTGCTGCAGCTGGAATAATGGTGGGCTCTATCTACTGGACAGCCGTTACCTACGGAGCTGTGACAGTGATGCAGGTACACATATATTCTTCTCCAGATGTTACCATTTCTGGAAAGCAGTTTTTTCTTTTTTTAAAATCTGTTAAAAGCCTTCTTTCTAGTTTAGAATATCCTTTAGCTGCTCTTACCATTTGCAGTACAGTTAACAAATTTGCCAGATGGGCACATAGAAAGCTTTTTACGTCTAACCGATCAAGCAAAGGGCCACAGCTAATGAAGCTCATTACCGTGCACAGCACATCCAGCAGCAGCAATAAGCTGGTGAACTCTGCTGTTAATGGCCAGCCTCCAAACAAGGGTGTCCCATTGTTCACATTTGGCATAAGATCCATGTCTTGTTTACCTAAGGAAAAAAAAAAGGTTGCTGGTAATGCTCAAACGTTTGAGATGCAGTGAATTTTTCATGAACTTAACCAGTTTTGTTTTTTTCTTATCCAGAGAAGACTTGAATACTCTGAATTGTGTAACTTGTGCAAAAACAACAAATGCAAAGCACTGCATATTAATGGTTAATTTAAGTACTTCAACCTGCATGATTGCAAGCCACATAAGAGTTTTCTTTCTTCTCTTGAATTGTATGGTCCATCCATTTATTTCTACCTGTCACTGTCACAAGATTTTGTGCCACGTGGTTCTATTTGCACATGTCCTCGGAGCGGAAATGCATGTGATAACTGGAGGCCAGCCAAGCTGCTGCAATCTGGTGGTAGTGGCCTGTGTCAACAGGCTGCATAAAAATCAGATAATGACTTTTAATGCCTCCTCCCTTCCAGTGGATGATTGTCCAAATTATTTACATAGGAATGTTCTTAACTTCTTGTTGTGGCTCTTACAGTAACATTGCAGTAAATGCAGAATTTAGCAAAGGATACCAGTCCTTGGCTTCATCTGCTTGCTCGCTGCTATACTGAACCTCTTCTGTGGGAACCTTTATGACTTGGTTGAAGGACGAGAGAAGCACAAAAGCTATTCTTAAGCTTCAAACAGATAAAGACAAAATAAGGATTGGCATTGTGGCTGCAGTGATAGGCTAAGCCAGTAACAAATCCTATGGGAATGCTGACAGTTTTGAGAGAAATGGTGTCCTAAAGCAGGAAAGGGAAGGCAGTCAGGGATGGGGGAGTTGGTGGAAGACGCCTGCGTGGGGGGAAATGGATAGCAGCCAGGCACAAGTCGAGGGGGAAGGTGATGAAGAAGCTGGAAGACAAATGCTGGATATTTGTCCCTGAAGGAATAATCTTTTGGCAACAACAACATCGGTTATTCCTATTTGTAGAAACTGTGGTTAAAAAACAGCTTCCCATTTTAGAAGAAGAGATGGAAAGTTTTTCAAAACAAGGCTAGAGTAGGTGACAGACCACAGTATATTCAGCCCGTATCTTCTTTCTCTCAATCCCACCTATTCCTGGTACCAAGTACTGTGTGTGTCTGTCCTTTTGGTTTTGTTTGTTTTTTGCTATTGTCACATGGTCTTAACATCTCATCCAAGCCCTATGCAAGGGAAGGCCCTGACAGCTTTTTGCATATCTGGGTAAACAGCAATAAAAGACAAACACATCAGGAAACCCAATGCCTTACAAATAATTATGTTTTTAATGGGTTTTGTCTTCCTAGAGGCTTATGAGAAAAGTCATGAGATCCCATTCTTTCCAGAAGTGCTTAACAGTAGCTAAATTGCTGTTAGCATTTAGTAATTCTTATTTTGAGACAAAGCTGGAGGAAATCTACCATTGTTTTATTTTTTTTTCCTTGGATTATCAGACTTACTTTTGAGACTTTATATATTAGCTGTGTGTCTAAATATGTACTTGAATCCAGCCTTAACTTCTCTGTTTTTCTGAGGCATTAGATTTTTGCCCCCTGCAAGCCTGCCTTATTACTGAAGAAAAGCCAAAGAGAAGTTAGTCTAATAGCCGGTTTGGTTTCCTGCAGGCCCTCTGCACTCTCTAAAGTGAAAAATGTATACTTTTTAGGAGAGGGGGAAAAAAAAAAAAAGCTTCCTTTTGAAGTAGTTAATATATGTGTATTAAAACGAGCAAAGTCTGATTTTTATTTTGACAGAAGAATGGTCTTAGATGCTTCAATAATGACCTAGTCTAGTATTTCCTTGAAAACAGTAGCACTAACTGTGTTTGAAAATAAGGTGCAAATAAAGACATGCGGTTGTTACTTCTGCTAGAGTGGAAAATAACATACCACTTTTTGCATTATGTAGAGAACTAATACTTTTTAATGCTGTAATTTCTGCATCTAGTATTTTTAAATAATTGATTGAATTGCTTTTGATTTAAAATGTTCTGAGATAATTGCTATCAATTAATCCTTTAAACAGTAACATCTGATTTTGATTGTAGGATTAATCATTCTACACTCATACGTTTTCCTAGACACTTTGGAAAACCCTGTTTTTATATTTCATATTATTTTTGAGTCAAAATGCATGGTCTGTCCCCATGAAACCAGATGCCTTGAGAAGTGTGTTCTTTGACTGTGAACTCTGTGACATTTGTCAGTTACCCAGTCAGCTCCCTGCTTGTTTTCCAGGTTGTGGGTCATAAAGAAGGTCTCGATGTCATGGAGAGAGCTGATCCTTTATTTCTTCTGATTGGACTTCCCACCATCCCAGTCATGCTGATATTGGGCAAGATGATTCGATGGGAAGACTATGTGCTCAGACTATGGCGCAAATATTCTAATAAACTACAGATTTTGAACAGCATCTTTCCAGGTAATGTGACAAAACAAGTTTGCGCTCATGTCTTCAAGAGGTGGGTATAGACAAGTAGTTTTCACCCCTGTTAACTAAGAGGGATACCTTTTCTCTGTTTAGACTGTGCTCATACAGCACCCGGCTGCAGGAGGAGAGGAACATAAACCTGGCTTCAGTCAGGGGCATCTCCTCTCCTCCCTGCTACTGGCTGCTACAAGGTACTCTGAATCATGACTTTGGGTTTGAAACTGGAAAGGAGCACAATTTAATGGAAATAAAATACTTCCTGAGGAGAAGGTCACTGATTAAAAAAGTGATTGAGTAACTAAAACAGACTGTTCATAGACAGCAAAGCCAGTTTTCTTAGTGCTTCCTGTATTCTGTTTGTGGTAGTGGCAAAGCCAGTTTTTTTAGTGCTTTCTACGATCTATTTGCAGTAGTGGCTCTGTAACTCCTCTTCTCCTATCTTCATCCCTCTAGGCATTGGTTGCCCCGTTCCTCGTATTCCAGCGGAGGCCAACCCTCTAGCAGATCACGTCTCTGCTACTCGTATCCTCTGTGGAGCTCTGGTGTTCCCCACTATCGCCACGATAGTTGGCAAGCTGATGTTCAGCAGTGTTAATTCAAATTTACAAAGGACAATCTTGGTAAGATTTGGTATTGCTTGTTTCATAACTGGCTATAATAATTTTATAGGAATGTGGAGTTTAGTTGTGTGTGTGTGTTAAGGAAAGAGAGCATCAGCTGAACTAGAATTCAATGTGGCATTTGTTTAATGGCAGGATTTTTTTTTTTTTTTTTTTTTTTTAAAGATCCTTATCTTGGCAGTGGACAAGCATTGTGTTGTGTATGTGAGACCAACCTCTTGCTATAACAGAAATTGATCTCAGTTCTAGATAGGGTAGAAACTTGCCTCTGGTGCTAGTCAGATCTTAACAGTAATTTAATAGTGATAATGAAGGTGAGAATCTAGGGTGTTTTTAAGAACGATCAGTGCAAGGGAAAGCTCAAGGTTTGTACATTAGCCTTTTTGTATTAGGTTCTGAGTCCTATCTTTGAAAGAATCCACTTATTTCAATAAAGAGGGAAAAACGAACTCTCCAGAGAACTCGAATGCAGGGGGAAGAGCAAGGAGGGGTCTGAGACCATCAATGTGGACTAAAGGCCTCCTGGAATGTTTGTGTGTTGAAATTTCTAGATGAGGGTGAAGCCTTTATAAAGAAAGCTTCCTGGTTTACTAAGGCAGATTTTTGTCTCACGCCATACTTGCCTTTGGCAAGTGGACTTTGCCAGTCTGATTGTGGTAATGGTAACTAATATTTTGTCTTCTACAATATTTCTTCAGAGAAGGGGAGAAGAACAAATACATATCTGCATTTTACTTTTGTTCTTCAAATAGGATAGATTCTGACTTTTAAGAATATTTGTCAAACTGCCAAGCAAATAAAAGCTTTCAAAAAGATTTATAGACTCTGTATGTAATTGCTTTACGTAACATGAACCCCAGTAATACTGCATTGTGACAGAAAATGTTATGCCTATGATACTCATTTGGAATTGTCCTAATTGGCTTGACTTCAAAAGAAATGCTATTTGATCAGAAAATAAACAGTCTTTTCCCAGAAGTCTCTTTTTAAAAAGATAATTTGCAATGATATGATACTGAACTCTGTAGGTTTTAAAAATCTCCTTTTATTTCAGGGTGGAATTGCTTTTGTTGCTATAAAAGGAGCTTTTAAAGTTTACTTCAAGCAGCAGCAATATTTGCGCCAAGCTCACCGCAAAATTCTAAATTATCCTGAGCAAGAAGGAGCATAAGGCTGTGACCGCCGGATGTTGCACAGATTCACCTAAGATTTCCTTGTATTGATTCCATCATCATTGCACAGTAGTGGAGAATTGTGATAAGTTGCTGCTCGTATTTTTTTCTTCTTTAAAATAAAGCACTGTCTTGTGGCAGGGTAAATTCTTTCAGCAACCACTGAACCTAAGAATGTGACTTATTTTCATTATTTTGGGATATTTCTGTTGGGCAAGAGGCTTCTGAATTACTTTATTTGAGCCAAAATGCTGAATGAAAAGAAAAAGCATCAACTGTAGAGAACAAAGTATTTTAAACTGTGTAGCTAATTTAAAATGTTGGCTATGTCTGAATGCCTTTCCTATACTGTGTTTTGATACCCAGGCAAATCCAGTTCATTACTTGAGACGGGGATTTTTTGAAAGGAAATATGGGTCATTACTAAGGAGAAGTAATTGTGGGTTACTGGCCATTAAAATTTCTTTTTTTCTTTCTCTTGATGTGAAACAGGGAGTGTAAAATAGTGAGATGACAGGCCAGAGAGGCACAAGATGGATCACTTTCTAGAGGACCCATATATGTCAACTTTAGCCACCTAAGTACTAGGTTTTAAAATGAGCATGGCTTGTAGGTGATTTTTTTATTACTGTCCAGGAGTTTCTTAAGCAGTGGCTAGTGTTACTTTCTCGTGGCACTTTTGCTGTTTTGTGACTGATACTGGATAGCATCTTTTTCCACTCATGTAAATTACAAGGATCAGTGAATTTCAGCCACTCAGTTTGTAATTAGTTTGGTTTTAGAACAATTGTTTTGTAATTGCAAGTGCATTTGCTGTTCCTTTTGATTGTCTAAGTATCTGTACAATTAAAAATAGCAGAAATGTGAGGAAGCAACATTGGACATTAAGGCTGTATTTAAACTGACATACTAGGGCATCCTTCTAAACTTCCAGACCTAGGTGCCCAGCTCAGCCCTGTATCAGGACTAGACTCTCCCCTGCACCTGCAGCTCCCCTGGAAGGAAGTCAGTCCAGGTACCTTGGCTACACAGGGAAATAAATCCAGGTGCTTTGGCTGAAGCGGGGGCTGCACTACACTTGGAGGTCCCCGTTGGAGCATGGTACATTCTTGGAGGCTAGATGGTTTAAGACAACAACTTGGCTCCTTTTTGTAAAGGATGGATATTAAATGTGTAATAACCTAAGTTATTTTATTTATACAGTAAGCTTTACTGTTACAATATGTGCGGAGTAGCCTGCTGAAGAAGACATTAGCACTTCAGTTATTTGTCATATTTATAAACTTCAACAGAAATAAACTACAAGAAGCTAAATTTTGACAAACATTATAATAGCTATTTAATAGTCATACCAGACTTAACCTAGTTTTAGTACTTGAAGTCCTTGCTTTACAACCACCTTGTTGTTTATCTCATTTTTTTTTTCTTGTTCATGGTAGTATGTCAGATGCATGGGGAAAGGTAAAAACTGTATCTTAGTGGGAGTATTCATAAGTAAATATTGCTTTCCACCAGAAATGAAGTAAATACAGAGTGGACTTCATATTTGATTGCAATAATGTATGTTAGTGACATTCAAAATATGGTACCTTTTCTATGGTATGTTTATCTTCAATACTGCAATGTAATATTTTAGAATTGTATAAAAATGTATATAATTGCCAACTAGTATTCAGAATTACAGGTATTGAAAATAATACATTCATATCAAATACTTTGAGGTTCTTGCTATAACTGAAGAATTACTATAACCTTGTAGGTCTGCTGATTATATTTGTCTTAGAGTGGGCTGACTTTTATATTAAATCTTTAAATATACAGCAGCAACCTCAGAAAGTTGCTGCTTTCTGTAAGATAGTCTTAAAACAATGTAATACGTTTTTCTTACAGAATTCCTCATTTGGAGAACATCTTTTCAGTGGTCTTCACTGTATATATTTCCAACCAGTTTATTACTGTTTTTTAAAGTCTCACGAAGAATTGAATGATGCAAATTAGCGGTTTTGAAACTTGTTCAATGCGAAAGCTCATTGTCTTCTCTGAAAATTGAAGCTCTTGTAAAATACAATTGCAAAAACACCGTATGAATTATAGAACAATTGAACTGGGTGACAGAAGGTCATTACTTTGATTACTATGTTGTAAATCTTGTTTTTAGTATTGCAGACTATCGTCATGTTGAATTAGGTTGAATAAATATTTTTTACATTCCTTAGTGTTTTGTCAATTGAACAAAACCAAAACTACTGAATGAAAAATTCACATAGCTGAGGATTAAAATAATTCATTTTATGCTGATGGC
The DNA here is from genome assembly GCF_059628265.1 of Tinamus guttatus. Classification (NCBI taxonomy): domain Eukaryota; kingdom Metazoa; phylum Chordata; class Aves; order Tinamiformes; family Tinamidae; genus Tinamus; species Tinamus guttatus. The sequence goes on from NW_028288848.1 coordinate 8,632,147, forward strand.
TTAAATATCTTAGTGATAAAGGAGCACATACTTTAAGTCTATAAACTCACACTTAAGTATATTATATATTTGCCCTTCTAGTGATCAATGAAGATGTAGGGAAATGCATCTCAAACTATCGCTGTGATGCTCAGACAACGTCGTTTACAGCAAAAAGCTGTTTTAACGTGAAAAATAACCCAAAAGCTGGGCTATAGGATGTTATTACAGATCTCTGGGTTGGCTGAGGTGCATTGACCTTAGTCAGAAGTATCTGTGCAGAGGATGCAGTTTTGACCAGCTGTGTCCTGCAGCCCGGGCTGCTGGGGGTTTCCCTATCTCAGCACGTGCTGGGCAGCTCGGACAGCTGCTGCTTTGTGGAGTGCCTGTTTGGGAGCACTGGAGTAGCTTCTTAGAGTAAACTTATTTCTGGAAGACTTTTTATTCATAAAAATGTCCTCTTTGTAGACTGATTTTTATTGATGGAGACAACTGGGACCCACAAAAGTACAAGAGTCTTTGATCCATTAACCATTACACCAGTAATCTGGCTTGTGGAACCCCGTATTTAATGTTCAACCTCCACTGCCACCTTCTATTCAGGTTTTCTTTCTTGAAGAACTAGGTCAAACTCGTTTAATGCATCCGTGAGTATGTCACGCTATCTGTTTTTATCGAAATGCAGTGCTACCACTTCCTACTTGCCATTTTATGGATGCCAGTTGAACTAACATGCCTGGTTTTGAAATTCTCCCCTGGTTTGCAAATGCTGCTGATACTGTGCTTAAAGCATGCTGGCGAGAGGCTGCCCCACATCAAAGCTAAGAAATACTGAAAAATTATCTGCACAGTTTATTTGTCTTCTCATCATCATGGTCTTTCCTCTGTATCCTTGCAAAGTAGCTTCTCTATTCTGCATGCTGTGAAAACAAATGTAGTGGCCAATGCACCAGAAGTAGCTGATTATCAGTTTGTTCTTATACAGTTTGAGGGGAAATGTCCCTGTGTTTGAATAGCAATTGAAGGGGAAGTGATTCTGTTTTAGCACATTCTTTTGAGAAGACAGGGGAAAATGATGATGAAAGGGATGTTTACAGCTATTTACTTCACAGGGATGGCAGCTCCTAGATTGAAAGATGCCTCAAGGAGGGCGATGGCCAACTGCTCATTTTCCTGTGAAAACGAAGGATAAAAAGTGCTTTTTTGAAAACTAGGCTTTGTCCTAAATCTTCAGAAGTCTTGATTTAATTCCACGTTAGAAAAAATCTTGCTAAAAGTCTTCCTGGCTATAGATACATTTGTGAGAATAGCAGTAGGTTGGAAACGGGTTGTGGCTGGGACTGAAGCAATGCTGTAATTCATTCAGCTGCCTTAGGGCAGGATCAACTAAATTGATGTGCTGTCAACTGAATAAAATTTAACACAGGCTGTATTTAAGATGACCTAAAACCATTACGGCAGTGTAGTGTTAATTATTTGTTTACTCCTTATTCATCTAAATAGTGCTGATTTTTTTTCTCTCTCTCCATTTTAACACGTGAGGGATTCGCCTGTTGTCACCTTGCTTATGTGTAGCTCTGTTTCCCTAAACTGAGATCTTTGACTCTTCAGTTATTGTGACTTACTGGCAACCTCCACTTACTGTTTCTGCCCTGGTCTTCTGCAAAAACTGAGCAGGTTTTTCAAAGGCTGCTCTGGTTTGTCCCTTTGTGAGACCGGGACCTGTGCTCTTCCCGGGCACTCGGACACCAGCACCGGCTCTGCCAGTGCTTCAGCTCCCACTGACCCGCAGCCGCTCCCTAAGGACCAGCCTGGTTCTGCCCCGCTCACGGAAAAGATCCATCCTCTCCCACTGATGTCGCATTCAAGATGATTTTCTTTTTATATTATTTATTTTTTGAAAGTCTTCACATTTGTTTCTACACTTTCCATCATAATTTGGGGGAAATCAGAAGCCAATGCTCCTTAATGCATTGTTTTTCAATTCCTGCAGGCATCGATGCAGCATTTTGACTACTTCGAGGAACTGAGACTTTTTCTGCAGCACTCTCTTGTAGCTTGTTCTATTGGAAGGGTTGCTGATCCCCATTCTGGGCTAGTTTGTCACATTTGAATTCTTTCTGCTTTATAAAGTTGCAGAAGTCCCAAGATTGTTTTTGTTTTTTTAATTCATTCCAGGCCTTTTTTAAGAGTTCAAGTACTGTAGCCCCTTTCCCGGGAAGGGACCAGGTACAGGATGGTCCAAGGAGACTCTTATTGCAAGTAAAAACTTGTTATGTGCTAAGGAATGTCCTGTAAATAGGGATGAGCAATTTCTGCTGGATCTTGGCCCCCATACCTCAAGAAATTTTGAGATTTTTTTGTCCATTCTGGCTAGTTACCTACTTGTACACTCTGGATAGTGAATTGCTTTTGCACCTCTGAGTGTAATGAGCAGAAAGGAGTTATTTCTAGTTGTACAATACTAAGTAGTCCAGTAGAAAAATCTAGTCTAGAATCACTAAAAGCCAATAGGAGACATGACTTGAAACTGCCTCAACTAAACAGCAGCACCTGTCAAAACAGATCTTTCAGGCACCCTATTTAATGCTGGATGACTTAAGCCATGGAAAAGCAATTGCCTTGCAGTGAGCCTCCATAGAAAGTACTATGCTTATTAAAAATACATATATATTATGAGGCTGATTTCTAATTTCAAACCACAACCTGTGATACATGTACATGAGCATGTACAATCTCAGGTGGTTTTACTGTCTGATTTTTCAGTTCCCCTTCCACTCTTGAGTGGCACTTGGCTGTAGCTGCCCGGAGCTGAGTAAGGAACTGGCTCATTCCAGTGTTTGCCCCGTGCCCAGGGGCTGCTCTGCCAGGAGCTGGCAGCTCCTGCAGGCTCCACTGCCAGCAGCCCCCCTCAGAGGTGCTAAAGAAGAGGGGCTCTGGGCCCCCTCCCCGCTCATCTCCGGAATGGCCTCCTGGTGCTAACGTGGCAGTTCCTGTACCCCAGGGTAGCACAGAATCAAAAGCGTTTTCTCCCCAACAAAACTACAGCTGTTTCTGAAGCGCTTGATTAGTTTGGTAAAAGAAGATCTCTGCAGTATGTCGGATATACATCTCGCCTGTATCTTTCCCCTGAAGAGCGCGTGGGTGCTGCTGTGGCCACGTGCTGCTAGGGCCCTTTGCTGCATTATGCAGTTTCGAGCAACAAGACCAGAGGGCAGGAGGAGAGTCCCCCTTCTCCAGTATTTCTCCAGTATTTTAATCCAAGACAGATGTTGGCTGAACGTATATAACACTATGTCTCCCTGTGGACGAGGCGTGTTGGAGCAGCACAGTGAAAGCCATTAGGGTTGTGGGGAGGGGACGTGAAGGAATATATCCTCACTTCAGCATCATGTGAAAGGGAAAAAAAACTGCCTTTCTGGTGCACCAAATGTGAAACCTGGACCAAATTCCCTCGCTACCAAGCTAGGAACAGCTAGTAGTATTTCTTCTGGGTTCTGAAAGGGGCATAGAAATTTTCCCTGTGAGGATAATTCAGTCTCAACTTCATTAAACAAAGGTTTCAGGGATATTTTTTGGTTGCATGGTGTCTTAAATGCAAAGTAATGATTTTTGCATTCTCTCAGTGGTTTCTTTTGAAACAGCAACCAAGTCTTTTAACTGTGGGGCTCCCCCCACAAGAGCAGTGTTAAATTTCAAGGCAGTACAAAAACTGGATTGCTTTCCACTCACACAAATTGAACACCATGCGCTATGGCCCGCACTACCTGGCCTAGGCTTCTCTCACAGGCTCAAAACTGTACTCGGCCACATTAACACTAACCGGGTTTCCTTGCTTGCGGTACTCCCATTTCAAAGGTGAATGAAGGTGCAAGCCAACAGGTCACAGACTGCACACAATTCCAACAATATGTGTGCCTGCCTTTCCTCTTCTTCAAGAACAGAGTTGTTCTCCTTTCTAAAGGGGATCAAAATTGGCAATGTTTATTTGGCAAAACTAATTACGGGTGTATGTTTAATATATTTATTTATAGATAGCTACTTAGGTGTCAAATGACAGGAAACATGTATTCCTTCTGCCTTCAGATCTTAAGGTGTTTTGGCTGGCCAGCATAGGTGATCACAGACAGTCCCTAATGTTCTTTGCAGTAGCTCCTGCCCAAAGCTTTTAAGGGCTCGCTGAGCTACAGCACAGGCGATAGCTTTGCACCTATGTTATCTATGGAGTCCCTTCCCTTACACTTCAGGGTAGAGTCATTAGCAGCTCACAGCCAACCTTTGTCCTGATCTACACAATAGGACCAAGAATAACATAAAATAGTTTTACTAGTGGAATCTGTGGAGAAATTTCAGGGATGGCTTACAGCAACATGGCTTGTAATTTGGCCCAGATGTTCGAGATCATCTCGCCTCTTCAAGCCTCTGAGCACCACGAGGCCTTTCTTGTCCAAGTATGAATCTCGGGAGTGCATCTTACCCAAAGACCAACAGCACGTGGTCCGTAGCACTCAGCTCTCCTGCCTCAGGCTTTTAGGCGAAGCCTTGAGAGACTAAAAAAAATCCCTGCGTGGAAACTGCAACCACAGCGAGCGCAGCTGCGGGAGGAGTCGGAACAGGACACAGCACCGCTGGCCCTCCCGGCGCTGCACGAGCTCTGTCTGTGCTAACTTCAGAGCTGCTTACGTTCAAAATCAGGGCCAAAGTTCTTATTTATCATAGCTGGCATTCAGACTTTACGTAGGCAAGTCATTATTTGCACACCTGTAGCAGACAAGCAAACTGATCTTCCATAGTTAGCCTGTTTGTCCTTGTCACGATTATTAAATTGCCGAAACGTCACTTGCAGTGTTTTCATTCCTGTCTGCTCCTGGATGAATACAGGCATTTGTGGCATCCACACACAAAAGAGTTTAAAGAATTTCAAATTGTTCTGCATAATAAGCACCTTCAAAAGTCTGCAAGATGGTCAGCTTTAGGAGCAGCCTCATTGCAGGATAATTAACTACATCTGGCTATTCCTCAGGAAGAAAAAATGAGCAACATGCTCTCAAAAGCAGTGCCTGAGACTTGAATTCAGCCCTTTTGGCAGTTGCCTGATCATCTCAAAAGGGAAAGAAGCCCCGTAATCCTCCTCTTGCACCAAAACGCATTCCTGTGAGCAGCAGGCCTGCAGTGTGGCGACGTTTGCACACACAGGAGCAGCACCAAGAGGAACTGAGGGCGTTCAGTCGTCATGGGCAGCTTGGCTGGTGGCTTGTTAGGCGGGTTTTTTTTTTTAAGTTACTGTTTTTAAAAGAGGAGCCTTGTGATACTGTGTACTGCAGGCAGGGCACACAGGAATTCAATGTGACACTTCTGCTCCATTCACGAAGTAAATAAAAATGTAAATAATACATACAAATACATAAAAATGTAATCGGGACAAATCAAATATGTGCTACAATATGTGGTATTCCAAATGTGAGTTGTGTATTTTTACATCATAACGCTTCCTGAATCCAAGGAAGGTTCATTCCTAATTACTGCACTTCTGAGGTGTAATTAGATGATCTTGAATGATATTTTTAACAAAGTCACGTCTTTTGCTGTACTAATTGACTATAGAAACCCCTGAGGAGACACTACAGTGTCACCTTCAAAATACATGAACATGATTTTTTTTGTCCCAAACATAGGGAAGCAAAAAGATGGGGAGAGTGTAAAATTGAAATTAAATTCTGGTACTCCCAGCACTTGATGCTATGTTTTATATAGTGTATTTAATCTTTTAAAATACATTGGCATTAAAAAAGAAATAAACCATAGGTTTATAACACATCCTGCCTCCGCACACACACACACACACACACATGAAAGCTCTTCCTTTTTGCTCAATACAGCTATCAAAACTGAAGGGAGAAGATACGAGAGTGGCAGCCAGGTCATGACTGCAGCATGAGGGGTAGCCTAGGCAGGGACTGCAGACTCACCTTCACTGTGCAAAGGAACAGCGAATTCCCAGCAATTTCCTATTCCTGTCTACAGAACCAAAGCAACCACTTGATGGCACACACTCCAGTCTCAACGGGGGAGGAGGGTTTCTGGAGCACATTGCACAGAGTTGGGCACAGCTGAGCGTTCTGGCAGGTCAAATTCAAGGCGGCTCAGGATGCAGCTGCACAGCTCACATACAGCAAACACGCACAGAGCCGCTTGTACCAGCACCAGCCGTGGATGTGCCTCTTGGCACTCCAAATCATCCTGCATCTTGCCCCTTCCTCCAACTGCTGGCTGCCTGTGGCCTCCCCTGCCTCCCTTGCAGGTAACAATACTGCCTGGGCCTCCTTGCTGCGGATCCGCCTCAAGGGCCGCTCTCGAGGCCCTGGGAACCGGGTTGGCTTGCCGGGAGACCCACGCATCTGCACAGGCAGCGCCGCAGCGCTGAGGAGCCCCAGGACACGGGACAGAGCCCTGAGTCAACACTGCGGCCTCAAGGACGTAAAGGGCACAGGGTGCCCTCCACCACCGCGGTATGTGGTGAAAGCACCACCTCAATGCCAAGGGAGCTGTTAACTTCTTCAAAGAATGGGCTTGAACACAGTCAGCTCTGCTAGAAGACCTCTATGCACCTTTTTTTTCCCCCCTCCCAGCAGATACAGTATTTTTATAAAGAAAAGCTCTTTATCTTTACTAGGGCATTACAAGGCTCTGAGAACAAAATGCAGACAGATGATAGTGCCAGGTCAGCCTCTGAGCCTGCAAAAGAACAAAAATGCATGAATGGGAGCACTGTGGCAGGGTCCTGAAAATGGTACCAACCACCTGGAAGAAAACAAGCACAGATTTCATAGGTAAGATCATCTCTCAGCAACAGATGGATGTGGCCTTTCCATAGCGTATGCAACAGCATATTAGACTTCCTATGAATATCCTTAAGTGAAGGGCATGGTTTTAACTGAGCCAACGTAATGGCTGGTACTGCCTTTTTCGGACGCAGTTGTTTCATTTCTTCTCTCGCAGCTCCTGACACTGGTGCTGGGAGCTGATTCATGGAGCTAATTTAGCAGAAAGCCTGTTTTGTATGTCTTGGTTCACTGAAATAAGCCGAGCTCCTTGTGCCACCTCCCTGTGGGGCCAGATGAACTCCTATGCTGGCTCGGCAGCACGAGTGGGTGGCAGAGGAGGTGGATAGAGAGCCATGAGATTGATACTACCAGCTCCAAAACCTCACCTTTAGACTCAGTCCCATCTGCCTACATGAATTTACCTTTTTTTCTGTTGCTTGCTTTATGGTGCACTTTAAGCAAGTCCAGCTCTCCATGAAAGGCTGGAGCAGCCAAGGTCACAAGAACCGAGTGTAGCAAGGGAGCTCTGGCGTTCAGAGCGGTGCTCTTCAGCACACATGTTCCATCGCTTCCGACGTGCCTCGCGGTGCTGAGAGGGCACATGGAGCTCTGAGGCCACTCCAGCTGACAAATCTCTGACTCATCTCTCTGCAGTGGGTGAGACACTCTCTGCTTTAGCTGAGGCTGCCTTTGAAATACAAAACTGACATAAGCAAAGACAAAAGGGAATTTAACAAAATGTCATAATTAATTCAGCAACATTTTAAATCACCAGCTACAATGTTATTCAATTACATTGGATGGGAATTTAAATAATTCAAAATATTTCAGATCACTCAGAGCAATTTTTCAAGGGAAAGCTCAAAAGTTCAGATGAGCCCTCAGAGGGATGTTTCTGATGCACAAGGTTGCTCTCCAGCCAGGAACACGCATTACCCTGTGTGTAGCAACATTTGTGTCGAGCTTATGGGTCTGAGGAGCAGAATTTATTCATCTGTCTGATTTCACACCCTTCTTACCAGAGTATCGTTTCTATCTTATTTCTCCAAACCAGGAAATAAGTGTTTTTATTTTTAGAAAGGCAGAGCCAGCAGAATAAAGCCCTTAAACACAAATCGGCTGATTCAGGGCCCCTTCTCCATTTTCTATCTCTTTCAAGCACATTGCCTTGCATTTCCCCTCAAGTTAAAGCAGAGCTTTCGCTGGCTGTGACAGAATTAGAAAACAGGCTCAGCAGTTTATCCCTTCGGCACACAAACAGGGCACCTCTTCTGCGCAGGGACAGGGAAGGTGCCTCATGGAGCACAGCGCGGCCTGTCTCCTTCTGCGGCGGGTACCAAGGCTCAGGCTGCTCCTCCTCTCCCCTCCGCCTGACAGTTGCCCCGTGTCGCACTCTTTGAAACGTGCTCGAGGCAAAATCACCCGTTTCCCCATGGCACCCATTGCTGAGGGGGGACCCCAGCCCCTTATCCTCGCTCTGGGCCTGGGGGGTGTCTGGGCTACCTGACACGCGCCCCGACCTCACTGAGGTAAAACAGGCGCCTGAAGCGCAGGCTGCGGCCTCATCCCATGGATACACCGAGCTGCCGTTAGGTCATTTACCAAAATGGTGGCCTTAGGTGGCCTTCGCAAATTAGACATGAAAATTCATGAAAGCCTCAGTGACTGCATGTTGAATGAAACTCTTTAGGCAAGACAGATGGGACAAAACATCATTTTTATGAAAAAAGTTTTCTGCTGTAGCATAAACCGATTGCTCATACAGTTGAGCATGAAGACAGGAGAGGCCACACGAAAGGCAGGGCCTGAGGAAGGCTACTGGGCACAGGACAAGAAGGTAAAGTTTGTGAAGATAGGAATTTCATGTGGTGTCCCTACTTATAAAACAGACATCTGGACCATTTTTTGTGATTTAAAAGTGATTTATTATCTCAGGTTAAGCATTTCAAGTTCTTTTTATGTTTTACCCTTAGAATCATACAAACACAATTTTCCTCCTCACACTGAGGAAAACCCTCTTCATGCACAAAGATGAGATGCACAACTCTTCACATTGTTACAGGGAAGAACAGCAAAGTCCTACCAGATAGCACCAAGGAGAATTTTCATTACAGTGTGAAGGAAAGATACCATGAAAGGGTCTTGTTTCATGGTGAATCTTTTATGCTGACATTTTTTATTTTTGTTGTATATACATTGTTTTCCAAGTGAAGAAAATTAATCTTTACATTTAATAGAAATTTAAAATACAGCCTTAAAAAAACTTGACACTCTACAAACTAAGCTATGAAATTTGATTTCTTGCATGGGAAGCTTTCTTTGAAATAGCAAACAAAAAACCTAAAAAATTACTCTTCCTTTCCTGGTCTTCTCTTACCCAACCTGGTCAAACAGTAAGAAAATAATTGTTTAATATGCACAACTACAGCAAGAATCTGAACATTCCTCTGCAAATTAAGCACACAATCCCACTCTTTGGAATTTCTGTCAAATTGGCACAATACAGCTCAATATGTTACTGCCACATAAAATCACTTCTACTTGTCTTCCTAGGTCCAAAAATAGTTTGGAAAGTGCCTGCTCTAAAAACTCAGCATTGGACCAAAAACCAAACTTGCAGCCTTTTGCTTTCTTGCATCACCATAAATATAATTCCCAATTTCTGTTATTTGGTTCAATCTGTTAGGGACTAGACATTCAAACATCTAGGCACTTCATATAGATATACATATACATATCTGTATGCACAGGTAAGTGGTTAGAAGCAGCACTATAAATACCTGCAAAAGATATAATTAAACTTTCTTTCTGAGGGAAAAAGTAGCAACTTAATACTACATTGAACAAAAGGGAAAAACTGGTGGGTAAAGAGATTGATTTTGTAGTTGCTGATCAGAAATTTAGAAATCTGTTATTTAGTCAATGCATTGGAGATCACAAAGGGCCCGTGAAAATGAATAACGCTTCTCTCCTGATGCCTTCAGCCATTCCTTTTCCTTTGAGGGACCAGGAAGAAATACTACAAATCCAGCTCTTTTTGCATGGAAGAGCTGCTCCTGGACCGCGAACGCTGTATTGCTACCTGCTCTCGTGCTGTCTCTCCAGGTCGCACAGTGTCCCTCTTGCAATACCAGTCAGTCTGCGACTTGCCTGCCCAGGGCTGTGCACACTGCTGCTGGGACAGTTCTGGCATCACATGTAAAGGCCCCTCAACATCTCCAGTGAGCCAGAAATTGCCAGCAGAATAAGTAAAACAGTTTCATCTTACTGACTGTACTATCCCTCACTGCCTTATTTAATTGTACACATGAATCTGCACAGCTTTAATTTTACGTTGCAGTTAATTTTCTAAACAATTCTTCCTGAGTTGCTGGGCCATCACACACACTAAATCTTTCCACACGGTTTTGGGAAGGTGTATTATTCACTTTGTCTTAAGGAAAAAAAAAGTGTTAACTGTATTGTAAATTTGCACTTTCCAAATTTAGATACACATTATAGTGGACTTCTGGTATATCTTTGTGCCCTCTTGTTGCAGAGTGACAATAGGAATAGGAAGGCAGCTCCTCTGGCATCTTTGTGATTAAGTTCTCTGTGATACCAATACTAAATTAAATCTCAATCCAGCAAAGTCTGAAGCCAGTAGCATTTTGCCTGGATTTAATGCTCTTTCTGTGCATGAGAGAGGTTAATCTGGATCTCAATTTGAAAAAAAACAACAAAACCAAAGCCTGAATTTGTTACAAGAGTACCACCATTATTAAGCAGTTTCCAAAAACATTTCAAATTATTTTAAATGATTAGTCACAACTTATGCCAGGGCAACCAAGATACTACAGGGCAATGCATTTACTGCAAGCAATGAGGCTAGTTTAAATGTTTAGCTAGGATTTAATCTAATTTAATCAAATGATCCTACTGGTATTTTAACAATGCAGTGTTAATAAAACTAATGACAGATTCTGCTACCTATTATTTTGTTGCTTTCAAAGTTCAAAGCTCAAAGAAACTTAGGCTGGTCAAATAATGAAAGTGTCTTCAAAGCAGGCCTTGTGTCACACTCTCTATTTAATTCAACTTTTAGACAGCCTAATAATATTTATTAGCTATACAGTACCATTTGCGCATTGATAGTTAACAAACATAACACATGACCGCTTTTCACAGGAATTTATACGTAATGAAATGATAGATAGACATGATAGACAAAAAGTGCAAAATAGCATGCAACTAGTTGCTTTCAACTTATATGCATTATCTTCCATTTCAAAATTATTTTCATTAAGTGGCTCATGGTATGGGCAAGAACCTCAGCTCACCTTATGTTTTGTATACACTGAGGTTAATACAATCTTCCATATTTTAACATTCATAATATTTCAATGATTATTGACATTAAAGGTCAAGTGGTTAATCCAAACTACAAGGCATTCTTTATGTATGCATCCTTCAAGCTACACAGAGCTTACAAGATATTCTACTCTTCCAGACTTCCAGGAAAAGGCTACATAATGTACATATTTATTAGATTATTCCCAGCAACGTAAGTCATATTGCACATACAACGGCAGATCAGTTTGGTCTCCTGTTGTGATTGAGCAGCCCTGTTTCCAAATTCCCTCCAAAAATGTTCTACTTGCTTAAACCACCCACTCTGCTGAGCTTCAGTCACAGTCCAGTGTGGCTTAGACCATATTCTAGGTGTCATCTTTGTATAATTTTATGGATAAAACTTACCAGGCTCTATCCAAACAAATTCAAACCATGGAAAAAATATCCTAGAATACACGTAGAGCCCACACCTGGCCCATGCGCTAAAGGGACACCATCAATGTTTAGCTGATGTGACCAAAGCAGTGCCCTGGTCACCCCTCCTCGGTCCCAGAAACCCGCGTGCAGCGCCAGATGAACGGCAGCCCTCTCTGCCTTTCAAGATGACACAAGGAGTATTACAATTCAGTTGGTGGAGATGCCAAGCCAGTTATAAGTACAGATTCTTGTCTGAAATTCAATGCTGAATTCAATGGACATTCAATGCTGAAAAATTGTCACAGTTATTTTCTTTTCCCTGAAATTTTATCCAAAAATGAATATTAATGAAATCTGAAAACCGGGGAAATATTTTTGGCACAAATTTTTTTGATTCCTTAATTTTCAGCCTTAGCACTAGTGAACGATACTGCTATCTCACTGTTGAAACACAGAATTTCATTTAGATTAAGTGCTGAAAAACACTTTTTTTTTTCCAGGACTGCAGAAAGCTTGAAATGTACAATCATTACCAGACTAAAAGTTACTGTAATGACAAAAAGATAAAGTAGGGAAACGCTGAACTGTTTGACAGCTCTCTGACTCATTATACAGTCCTGCAAATATTCAATTGGGCCGACACCTCTATCAAGCTAAACTAATTTCATTCCAAAGCAAGCTGGAAAGCTTGAAAAATACCAAGTGAACCATTTCTGCACAATACTGCTGGGAAACGTTTACAAGTTCCTGATGTTTAAAACATGCTCCAGCACTTCCTTGTCAGGCACATCACTTTAATAGCTATAAAGCACTTTTTTAAGAGTTCTGTCCATCCGCTAAAAGGCATTGCTTCTAAAGTTTAGATCTTCAAAGCCCACACTCAGCTGTCACTCATGTTTGTATGCACCCACATTTGCTATATTAGATTTCCCTGACTACCATTTTTGCACATTCCCTGCAATGACTCGGTCTTAGTGAAGTTGAACATGTCAGTATTTGCTTCCCACCTACATCTCCTTGGGATCCATATACAGGTATTCTCCAACCTCTCTCACCACAGGAGCTCATCCTTTACTTGAGAATTCACAAAAGCAAGCACATTCTTTCATTCCACAGCTCAATCCTTAGTGCAAGTTACAGAAAATAATGACTCAGTTCCCGCTTCTGTTAAGTTTTCTCCAGGGCATTTTCCCCACCTCACCAGGAGGGCAGTAGCGGAGGCTGGAGGCCCCCATTTCCCCTGCTGCTGCTCTGGCCTTGCAGACTAGGTGTTCAGGAACACACGCACCTACAAGCCTGGGTGGACCGCGCTACATCGCGGTGCGCGTGCTGGGGGAGGTTCCTGAGTTCCAGCTGATGCTTCAGTGAAAAACTTTCTTATTTTTGGCAGTCACTAGAAGACTGACTTCTTAAAAGGGAAAACCAGCAGTAGGGAACAATTGCAATGGGAATTTGAAGCAGAAGGCTTCAGCATGTCTTTCTAATGCACAAAAAGGTCTTCAGAAAGAAGCAAGATTTAATCTTGCCCCCTTCTACGTAGCCTACTCAGCCCCCTGCCCAACACATCAATACTGCACAAACACTCGAGGACTTCAGTTCAGGATTTTGCATTGCATTACAAAAGAGAGATTCCTAAAATATAAGAGGAGTAAATGCCAAGTACCAGCGTGTTTATTACATAGAATCACAGAATGCTTAAGGTTGGAAGGGACCTCTAGAGATCATCTAGTCCAAGCCCCCTGCACACACAGAGTCACCTAGAGCACGTGGCACAGGACTGCGTCCAAGTGGGTTCTCAAGATCTCCAGAGAAGGAGACTCCACAACCTCTCTGGGCAGCCTGTTCCAGTGCTCGGTCACCCTCATTGGTAAGAAATTTTTCCTTAAGTTCCTGTGGAACTTTTGATGCTTCAGTTTCTGGCTGTTTCCTCAAGTTCTGTCAGTGGCCACCAGTGAAAAGAGGCCACCATCATCCTCCTCACTGCCTCCCTTGAGGTACTTTAGACACTGATTAGATGCCCTCTCAGCCTTCTCTTCTCCAGCCTGAACAGGTCCAGCTCCCTCAGTCTTTCAATTCCTTAACGTGTTTTGCTTTTAATTAACAGCCTTGGAGAGGCTTAAAATTATTAATCTAAAAAGCTCTGGCCCTGGCTCTCTCCTTTTGATTTGCAATTTAGATTTCACATACTATCAGTATTATATTCTACCAACAGCACATGCTCTAACTCATGAGGATTTCCTTGAATAGTATGTGCACTCTGAAACGCTTCAGAGAAAACACTTCCAGCAGAACCTCCAAAGGCAAGGCTCCTCATAAAATTATGTGAAAGCTAAGAAAGGTGCTCGAGTCCCTGATCTCTTCCTTCCTTCAAAATAGCATAGGAGGTGACATGCAGTAATAACCTAACTCAAAAATGAAGTTGAAAACTAAGTTTCCAAGTTGAATTTTGGATTTGTTGGATAACAAATTTACTACCAACTGGAAAAGACCCAGGCATCACTGCTGACCATATTATCAATTCTATCGTAAGCCTGATGAAAAAAAAACAGGGCAAAAACCTATGAAGAAAGATTTGGAATATTAGGATTTTGTACTTCACAATGGAGCTATAACAAAAGCATATTAAACACTTAAAGGTAGAGAGGGTGGACTAATATTCCACTGATCTTATGTTGTAACAAAAGCTAGAAAATAATGAATGAATTTAAATAGGTAGTGCATTTTCGACACAACATTTAATTACACTGTCGAACACATTATCATCAAAAACTGTTCAAGTCTAAATGCTTAAGCAATATCCTCAGCAATAAGCTCAGCTATCCCTAAGCTATCCCTATGGCTAACAGTGACAATGTGACCAAATAAATCTGGGTAGCTTGATTTTTGGTAAAAGATATTTTTGCAAAAGATAATAAAGCCAATCCGTAACAATCAGAGGGGAGAACGAGAGCCCTAATGTTAGGAACAATTCTCTTTGTGTCTGGCATACTGCACATACCTGTGCTGAGGTTCCCAACTACTCTTCCCAACACCAAGGTCAAAACCATTCTCTTTTTACCTTGCCAAAAGTAAGGAAGTACTTCAAGGAGCCCCATTACAACACAACACCAGAAGTGCAGGCTGATTTATGGCTTTAGGTTGCCAGAATTCACAATATTGACTTTCCTAATAATCATTCTTCAATTCATTGTTTCTAAGCTTTCTGAAAATAATTCTCTGGTGCACATAAAACATAGAAAACTACTGGAGAAAATAATCTCTCAAAAGCCAGCACTGTAAAGCTGCACAGAGTAAGCTTAAGTTAGGCTGCAGGGATGCTCTGAGTTTACAATTTCAGATTTGATCATTAAAAAAAAAAAATCCTGTCTGCTTTTATTTTACAAAAGTCTCACACACCCAGCAACGAAGCTGATCTGTCCACACGATGTGGGATGTCACACGGGGAAACAACTGTCCTCTGAATCCTCCCAAGAAGGGAACAGAAACACTACAGAGCCCGTCCTACCCTGCCCCACTAGTACAGGCAACTGCACCCTCGCAATTCATGATCAGTATATAAAAATAATAGTAAGAAATGCACAGACTGATAGATGTAACATTACCAGTATGCAAAAAGTTAAAATAAAACAAATTAAGAACTCCAAAGGTTAAATTCAGATTGTTTATTGTAAACAGAATAACTCTAGCACTCTGTCATACTGGCTGTGTCACATGCACCCAATTCCACATAAACTGCTCAAAATAGCACTTGCAAAAATTACAGTTATGTAATAATAATTTACGGTTTCTTACATAAACTAATTAACAAGCACTAAAACTGAATTACAGTGTATTCTAGGTAGTTTTTTATTGCTTGTAGACACTGCAGCTTTGGATCCATTAAAATGAACCCATTAGTATGCCTGAGTTTATCAAAATTTACTGCTATACCAAACTCAGAAACTGTAAAATGCTGGAGAACACTTAAAAACAATTAAAACATGGGTTTCCACATCCACTTACAGAATTTTAAAAATCTACATTTTTCTGCTGGTAAACACGATTCGGGAGTTTGTGTTAAATACACTGTTGTTCCAATTCATATAGTTTGTTAAAATTAGCGTTCATCATACTTTCATGAATATTTATATTTATTTTTACATATGACAGAAGCAATCTCATTTATTCACCATAAAAGTGGTATGTTTAAATACTAAGTCCCAAAATATATATTTTATAATATGTTGTCAAAACTTTTATATATATAATACAAACACTTTTACTAAAATAAAATTATAAACAAAAGCAAAATGCAAGAGGGTAAAAAACCCATTTACATATGAAAGATCCATGAAAAATGTGGCAAACTGAGCAGAGACCCCAATACTGTTTTTTGTTTATACTAAACCCCAATTTTTTTCCTTAGGCTACAAAAAAATTCAAGTGGCCTTCTCTGGCAACAGGTTACATCACAAACCAGCATCAATTTCTTTCAAGAGATGTTGAAACAAATGCACTGTTTACCTTTGAAATAAAAAAAACCTTTTAAATGCCCTGTATTTACTCAATTAAAACAGATTCTGGTAGAGACAAGTTAAGCCCTAATCCTGTCAAGTGCCCATTTGAATTCGGCATCAGTGTAGACAGGCATAGTGATTCCAATGGTAAGAACAGCCCTACTGAGGACTCCAGGATCCCGAGGGCCCTTAGTTTCAGGTTCTCTTAGTATAAAGTAAACTTGCAGCAGCAGCCCTGATAGTAAGGGCTCACACGAGCAGCTTGTACATCCTCAGTGCTTTGCATTCTACATCCTGTCTGAATAATTGCAGTTAATTTTGTGCATTAAAAGGTAAAAGAGGTTAGTAATTACTAAGATGCTCCATTACCTTTTTTTTTATTATTATTTGAAGACTATCGTGATTTGTTGTCTCAAGCAGCACAAACATCTGCAGGAGCAACCCAGTGAACACAATATATTGCTTTACCATGTTTACTAAGTTATGAATTGTGCACACACAACATCTCAACATAATTCTTGATTCTTCTCAGTTTTGTGCAGCATTCTTAAAAGAACGGGGCCCCACCACGTCGTGACGGAACCCGAAGCAAGTCCCGCGCCGCAGCGGTGCCGCCAGCCAGGGGCTGCGCCGGCCCCAGGGCTGACCCGAGCAGACACCCAGGAGCGCCACGGACTCACGGAAGGCCCCAGATTTAGCCTCACCTGTTCTTAATTTAAGAACTAATGCACACAAAGGTATTCGCACTAACAAGTGCTTTGCTGGACTGAGACCTAATATAACAAAAAGGCAAAATGTACTGATTGAGAACTTTCATAGTGTATGAGCGATGGAAAACAAGAATGACACCAAATAAAGTATTTTATATTCCAATTGGCAACAATCCAGAGTAACCCTGACAAACTGAACAGTATGTTTACAAAATCCAAAGATTAGGACAACACTTCTGCTAACAGAAAGAAGATGGAGTAACAAAGCGTTTCCAGCATTTTACTAGTTTGAATATAAAACGTCCCAAAGTTTGTATAGAAAGATTAAAATCATGCCATTATCTTCGGTTACTCTTGTTAAGACAACTCCCTCACTTATTACTGTGTTGTCAAATTTCCTTTTTTCCCCGTTGGTCTTCATAAAACTTAAATAGAAAATATGTTGGTTGCATTAAGAATCAATTAAAAAAAATCAACATGTCACTTTTCAAAAACATGAAAGTCTCTTTTTATGAAAAATCGTTTTCCCCAAGCCCCAAAGGACTTGCTTTTCTCCCCTTTCGGCCCCCAGTAAGATTATAATTGGGCTACTAAACAGTGTTTTTCAGGAATGATACGGATTTTACAAGCAAAATTGTTTATTCTGGAGGCTTCTTTTATCAAAATGAAAACTTAAAGGGATATACTATTTTAAAAATATACTGCATCTACAAGTTTTTTATTGTTTCAGTTGATTTTGGTTTTCAACAGGCTTTCTGCAATATAAATGACACATGACCACAACTGATTTTTCTATACTCTCTATCCCTAGCACACAGTTTATGTTGAATGAACCAAGAACATATGCGGGATTTTCATAATGGACAGAACCATTTATCCTAATAATTTTTAATAATTTTGTTCATCATGAAATCCCTTAAAATCATGTCAGCACTGATCATTTGCATTTCTTCATCCATTGGGATTCTTCACAGTTTTGCAGCCATGAAATTGATATGTGGTTTCACCAGTGGAAAGAGCGGCAGACTGCGCTTGAATTCTGTCATATTTTCAATCACA
This sequence comes from Tinamus guttatus, assembly GCF_059628265.1. Taxonomy (NCBI): domain Eukaryota; kingdom Metazoa; phylum Chordata; class Aves; order Tinamiformes; family Tinamidae; genus Tinamus; species Tinamus guttatus. The sequence continues at coordinate 8,649,964 of NW_028288848.1, forward strand.
CTTGGCTGCAAAGAAGCGTATGCAAGAGAAAGTCTGCTCAGTATCGTGAATCAGGAAAGTGGGAAAAAGCCTCGCTCTAAGTTTTAACTTTTGCTACAACCACACATAAACACATCTTTCTTGTTCTCGTTTCTGTAGCTTAAGGGATTCACATTCATTATCATGGGATCTTCTAAAGCGTAGTTTTATTGCTCATGAAGTACACCGTTTTCTATTTACTCTGGGTAATTTAAAACAGTATCTATACTGCAGTAATAGCATTAGTAATAATGGCAAGTAAACAGAGCTCAACTACTTTGTCTTTTCATTTATGAATTCTATTTCAGAACATACCAGCTATTCTTTAATCACCAGAGTCAAGATCATAAAAACAGTAACAATTAATGAGTTATTATATTTCCGCTATGATTATTTCAGAATAACATTTTTTTTAAAAGGAGGAAGAAAGTAATTACCTAATGGGGCAAATACTAGCATCCTTCTTCAAGTAAATTCATTTAATGTTCAGTAAGCCTCTGTGCTATTACCTCTGCTCACACAAAAAGCATCACAGTGAAATCTCTAACACTTGCATGAATAGAAGTTGGCAAATTGCTTCCTCCACAGGTAACACAATGACAGGAATTTGCATTTCTTTTTTTAGACAAAGATGATAATTTGTTGATGCATCTGCAACCTTCTCTTGGCGTGTATTACATCTTATCATCTACACTCAGTATTTTCATGCAACAATTATCTGCACTTTATTCCACAGTGTAGATACTCGGTAGAGTTACTACTTCCATTAGCTTTTATTTGAGGGGAATAATAGGAACAAAGGCAACGGGAAAAACTATTCACATTAAGAAGGAAAAAAAAAAGTCAGGAGCAAAATTGCCATTCTTGAGGATAACAACACACATGTAAAAGGGCTGAAACATCAACCTACACCAGTATGAACTTCAAAAAGTCTGTACTTTTTTCCCTACAAGCTTTTCTTTAATGCTGCTACAGTTTTACCTGTGGTAGTGGTGGTGCTGGGGCCAGGTTCACATCATTTTGGCATGGAAATTCTCCAACAACAGGGCCTATTTAACATTATCAAAATTAATTTAGGACCATAATTAATACCCTACATATATGATCTCCTGTTCTTATAAGACAGATACATACAAAAAGCATAGATTATTTTATAATATCTATAAATAATATTTCTGAAGATTTTGACTTTGATCTCCACAGAAATTCAAATAAACTAACCCAAGACCTGGGTTGAGACTATGTGTTGAGGAGTAGTGGCTTTTTATTCATTTTACTTCTACACAAAGAACGCAGAAATATAAGACTGCTAATTCACTGAATAATGAAAACTTGAACTGTTTTTTCAGCACGACTTATGTGAACAGTATTAAATGCGCACAGTATATGGAGCAATGGCGATGCAACAAAATCCGTATTTCCAACATTTCCTATAATTATACCAGAATTTTCTTGTAGGATACACTTATAAAGGGTGGGATACTCCATGTATCAAACCCTCTTTAGCAATCCTAAACCTCTCTCGCCTGTCCCCATCTATTTCCTAAATCTAGACCACTCAAAACTGTTCTTTGCTTTCCATCCACCTGTCCCAGAGAATTCCTAGTCTTAAATTCCTCAAGCCTCCCTTTTACCTCCATCCTCCCAATTTCAATGCTGACACTCACACAAGAAGTTCAAGTATTTCTTCCTCCTAAATCCCTGTTCTCTAACTCTCCTGTTTCCACTCTTTTTCCACTCTTAGGGCAAACAGTGCATCGGAAATACATGAAAGTACCATTTCCCTGTGGTGGCTGGAAAGAGGCCACACACCAGATTAAATGCTGTGGGGCTGGGGAACGTGTGGAAAGAGCAGGACAGAATATCTTGCTGTAATGTCTGTAAAGGTACCAGTTCTTAGGCGCTCTCTCGGACTCACCCTCGTCTCGGGAAGCTGTCATTTCAAGAATAGGCCATTCTGGGAATTTAGTTTTTAGATTTTAAAATGTTTCCTCTAGTTTAGCAATGTATGAGAGCTATTTCTGCTCAGCTATGATCAGTCATGAAAACTGGTTAGATATTTTAAAATAAATCTTCCTTACACAGTTGCAGAATCATGACATCCATGGTACCATAAAATCAGCCATTCTGAGACTGGAGGGAGTCTCATGACAGGCAAAAAAAAGTATCTGCTTCTTTCTGTTCCACAGACAAACCTTTACCATCCTTGATTTTACAACCAGTCACACAATGCAATTTAACTCCATTATAAACTGGTGAAAAATCTGCACAAAACAGCATAGAAGTTTTTCCTCTTAGTTTATTTACATGAAATGGTAAACATTTTTAACGTTTTCATTCTTGAACTTTAGAATGGAGTAGCATAGTTTACAATACACAGTTAATCTAGATTACTTGAAAGCAAAGCCTAAATAAAACTTTTTCTCAAATTTAAATATATTTGATATTCTTAAAAGTTTGAGGTTTCCTTTTCTTTTCCTTTTTTAACCCCACAAAGGTGCTTGATTAAAAACTTGCAGACATTCACTGTTTACCAAACCATTATATTGCTAAATGCAAATCTTAACTTTGTTTTTCCCCTCAACAGGAATGTTGTGGAGTTTTACATTTATTTTAAAATCTGCTCCTGAGAAGAGAAGCACTACATTTTCAAATATATAGTTTTGGTATCAGTGTATTTTGGGAAAGCTGAATAACTTGGCCACAAGCATCAATCAAAAATTCTGCAGCATCCATGTGGAGAAAACCTATAAAGTAAGTTTTTTCATCTAAACAATATATATGCAGTGCATTGTCTTTATACCATATAGCATGGCTGTTGTTAACTATGACTGCTTGAACAGGAAATTATTAAATATTATATTCAGTACAATACTTACAGGAATCCATTTCCCTTGCAAGGACATGTACTGATACCTTGTGTCTTCTGGGAGCATCTATTGCTAACAGCACCTACAGTAGACAACATTATCAGCTCTTTCAGGTTTGGGGTAACATTTGTAATTATGTTTTTAAAACAGTAAAAGGATGACAGCAATTGAATTTTAATCTAAGTTTTAAAACTAGAGGTAATTTTGGAATGTCCCTTAAAACATTATTAAAGGTCATCCATATACTTATTTGAGTCATTTTAGAACAAAGTTGCTTAAAAAATTCACGTAGCATTTGGTGCGCACACATACACACACACGGGAAAAAAAAAATCCAGAAATAAAGCCATTAGCTGTCACAGCACCAGGTATGCAACCAAAATCTCTGAAGCTTCCAAATCTTATTAGCCTTCTGGAAGCACATCACCTTGAACACAAATGTTAAATGCAGCTGGACCAGTTCACATACTCATGCTTTGCAACACTGGATAATCATGTATTTTGCATTAGCATATATATTTATATGAAACAAAATAGTAAGAGTAGATTCCTACAAAACCAGAATGTCGATACTTGTTCAAATTATTACTTATTAAACAACAGCTACTGAAATTCCATTTATTAATCTTTTATCTGCTGCACCTCTTCCCCCTGTCTGAAAAACATTCGTGTTCACTGTGCCATTTCAGCAGTAACCAGTTTTAACAGAAGGTTAAATTGCAAACTGAAACAGAAGATTATATGAGAATGACCCTGACTATTGAAAAGGACAAAGTACAAAGAGAAATAGTTTTGAAGACATTCACACATACATGCACACCTATCTAAATACACACCCATATATGTACACATAATTATATGTGCATACACTCACATAGATACTGTATAAGCACATCAACCCACCATGCTTCTACATGAGTAAAAGTTTTTCCAAAGTAAGTTTCAAAGGCAGCCACAGTATTTTCCCCCTACTATTTCCTTGAACTATTAGCTGCTCCCGAGGTAATTAAACAACATATAGACTTTGCAACACTCAGAATTGTCACTGCATTTGAAATTTGGTGCAAAACAGAAAGAATGAGGTCCGACTAATTTTCTTTTTAGGTAACCACTTTCCTCAGCCCACCCCAGTATTTCAACTGCCTTTATTAGACCTCTATCTAATAATTTCATGCTGAGCTGCAGTATATGTTTATTGCATCATTATGTTGTTCCTTTGTTCTGCAAAAGAGGAACAAGAGATGTATTGATTTACAGTGTGGAAAGCATTACAAATATCCTTTTTCATTCACAGTTCACACAAACAAAATACTGCTGGTTCAGAGGAAAAAAAATAAATTTGCAACCTGGGGTAAACTGGGTCAAAAAATCACACAGAAACATGCTTTCTATTCACAAAGGAAGGATAAATGACAGGAGAACAGCAGCTGGTAAGAAGAAAAACATCTATTTCTACCATTCTTGCAGTATGCTAGCTCCCTTTAAGCTAAGGAAGATTCAGTAAATAAAATTATTATTAAGGTATGTGCATCATTCATATTACCTCCCTACAACAAGTACAAGTATAAGCTCTCACAGCTCACAGAGTAATATACACCTCTCTGAATAATACTTTAACTACATGACTAACTTACCTTGTAGAACTGTATGATATCATCCTTGGTCAGAGTTTTTAGATAAGCCACTTCAATGTTATCTGCTCAAGAAGAATGAAAATTAAAACAAGTCTGAAATTCATAACAGAATGTATTAGCACACTTATTTGAAAGCATTTTCCTTCTAAATCCAGATGTTGCAGTTGACTGCAAATGTTACACTCACCATTCTTAACTTACAAGCTACTACCTGTATCACTGGAAGTGTCATTGGAAGTCTGGGAAAAACATACATAAAACAATCCATCTGATTGAATTTACTAAAAATATATATTTAAAGAATACTGATCGGACTACACTATTCAGTAGATAAAAAAATATGTCTACTTCCATATATTATCTTCAATTCCATGTTACATCTTCATCATGCAAACTGATGATAGAGAGCTTTATTTCACAGTTAGGAAAATGGTATGAAGATTTTTAATGATAAATGTAAGGAATTGTAACTGGGTACAGCATACACAATACTGAAGAAAACAAGATGGCATCTGGAACAATGTTTTAAGACATGTGAAGTAAAACAGTAATTAAAAAAATGCAGAAAAACACGAAAATATATTCTCCCTTTCACTTTTTATCTAATAGAATAAAATTACTAGTGGGTAGACAGGAATTAAAGTTACAAAAGTCAGTGGAATTAGTAAGTTGTGTGGAATTTACATAAAAAGATCTGGCTTCAACTAGCAGCTAGAAATGCTGGAGAGATAAGTCAGAGATCCAAGCATGGTAAAAAAAAGAAACACTTAAGGCAGAGAAATAAAACTGTTTCATCAGAAACACAAAAGGATTTCAGAGGTAAGAGTTTTCTCACCACCTCTCATATATGGGCATGAAATCTTTTTGTCAGTAGCTCTCATTCTCTTGAGACTAGGCTAGATGACAATTCAAAATTGTTCAGTACTAAAGCAGCTCACAGTTAGTCACTGCCTACAAAAAAAAGACTGTATTTGCTATTGTGAAAGGCCAATACAGTGCAAGGAAAGCAAAAGAGAAGTTATAGGATACAAAGTGAATTTTATGTAGGAAGCTTATTATGCATGGGAGATTGGAAATTACAGCTGTGAATAAGAGCTGAGACATGAAATGTGACGCAAAGCTGATCCATACCTAAAACAGAAATAGGATTTTTTTTTCTGTTACAAACTAAAAAAAACGTTTATAAAGTACCAGAGTGGGGTTTTTTGGTTTGTTTGGAAAAATCTTAATGGAGCAAATAGTGAACAAATTAGAAATTATATTTCAAAGCCTTAGTCATAGTTTAAGAAACATGTAGCTTTACGGTAAGAAACAGCTTTGTTTTGTTTCAAAATGTATTATTTAGTAATAATACATGCCTCAATAAGCTGCTTTTAAAATCTCCAAACATTAGTGAAAAAGAGAAAAATACAACTTAAATGGTAATGTAAGATCACAGTATTATGCTATCAATTTACAAAATTTTCCATCCATTTTCACAAAGAACTCTACCAGTTGGATCCTAATCCTATAGGCTTTACAAGCCTATAACCTTTAAAGTATCCAGGTTTAAAAAAATTAATGTTTCTTCTAGGCTTTTCTAAGTACATTTGAAAACTCCCATCCAGGTTTTAGGCATCTCTATAATGCAAGTGTCTGAAGACCATGGAAGAAATCTGAGCTTATGTGGATCTATGCTTAAGACCCTCTTACATCCAAACCACTCCCATCCTTGACCTGCTCTGCGCTTCCCTGAGCCTCCATGGAAAGGAGAGAAGGTCGAGGAAGCCTCAACTACCCCACGCTCGGGCAAGCAGCAGGGAGCAGCCGCGTCCGCTGCTGCTAACGGCCCCGTAACAAGGGAGCCCGGGCTCCCCAAGCGAGCTTCTGTCCCCAGGCAGGAGGAAGAGCTGGAGCTAAGGGGATGCCAAGCACAAGCAGCACAAAAAAGGACCCAGTAAAAGCTGAAGCTGTTTCCAGAGGCTGCACTCACATCCACCAGGGTCCCAAACACAGTCAGACTCCAGCACTCAGCGCTCCTCGCTTTGGAGTCGAGCGCAGCTGTGCAACTTTAAAATAACTGCCCAGGAGCTCCATGAAAAGGGGACATTTTCAGGCGTATCAGCCACTGCTCAGCCTTTCTTCTAACAGAGGTGTTCATTACTGCCCTACTGAGAATGGCTAAGAACTGCACACTGTGCCCTAGATATAATCTCGGAAATATTTCTGTTCAATTTTCAGCAATGAGAGATTTAGCTAAATGCACAAAATTTTAGTTATATTTTAAATAAACATTTCTGTCAAAAAGGAGTCAAGAGCATATTTTGGCATTTGATTTTGCAGTTTTGGATTTTTATCTTTAAAATAATTATGATTTTTCTTACCTCTGTCAAAGTTATACTGTTGGGAAATTATTTCTCCCCAGTATTTAGCACATTCTGCAGACAACTTCTTTGGTTTGTCTAGGCGACGAATTGCTAAAGCTTGGATGTGTTTTTGGAAGGCCTCTTCCGTCATATCTTCTATGCATTTTTCCATAGTTTTTAAGAATGCTTCAACTCTGCTTTCTAAATAGTGAGGTGGCTTTTCAGATTGGATAATAAATCGCAGTCCTTGAATGCCATTTGCCCGACGTGGACCACTGAAGACAATGTAACCTTGGCAAAACAAAATAGTCACAAATTATTCAGTAACAACAACCACAACTACCCTTATTTCAGCACTGACTTTTGCAAGGATGCCAGGATTGTTAGAAATCCAATTTTTATACTAGGTATAATTCTGCATTATGAAATAACAGTGTTTCAAAATATACCAGTTTATTTTTTAAAAACCTCTTTCCTCTATTTCTCTGAAGTACATTATCAGCTGAGGGAAAAGGTGAAGAGATGAAGTAGAATAAGAAAGAACAAAAAGAAATGTATCATCAGTATCGAACAATCAAAAATTAGGCTGAATTCTAGTGTCCCATTACCCTCAACATTAGCAACTCACTACTATTTTCCACGATGTTTAATCTGAATACACTTTGCTGAAATATAAGACCACTATTTCCCATTTTATCAACTAGATATAAAGAAAGAATTCTTCCTTTTTGTTGCAACTTGTGCATATATGAATACTTGAGCCTTTCTCCAATCTTCTTCCCCCTTTAAAATCAAAACCATTGCATTTCAATCTTCTCAGTGATGTTTTATAGAGCTCTGATCATTCCTTGCTGCTCTTGTGTTCAAAAGCCTTACCTGAATAGCATAGAAAGATCATTTTGTGCATCTTTGGAAGCTCCCTTTTATAGATCCCAGCACGCCTTTTCCACAGCGGCATGACACTCTTGATTCACGTCCAGCATCTGATTCACTGCACCCTCTAGATTGTTTTCAACACAAGTGCTATCTAGCCACTTGGTTCCTCATCTTGTGTCTTGTGCAGCTGATTATTCCTGCAAAACTGCTCCTACTGAATGGCATCTTTTCTTCATTCAAATCATGTCCCCAAATGTCAAATTAATTTCAAATTCTAGTTCTGCCTTCCCACACAGTTGCATTTGTGTTATTCTAGTTAAGTATTATCTAAAGATTTAGCAAGTATGTTCATGTCTGTCATCCATTTTTTTTATGAAAACACTAATAGGATTGGACTGCAATACAGTTCAGTAGAACACTTTTTCTAATAAACTACTGCTAACGACTCTGCAGTCGTAACTTTCCAACCAGTCTTTTATCCAAACACGTAGCAGTTCCATCTGGACTATCCTCTAGCTTCTTTGAGAACATTATGCGACTGTCATGCTATTAAAAACTAGACATATGACATCATCACTTCCACCCATACAGCTAAACTCTGTATTCAAAAAAGTTATTTTGACCTGTTTTGTTCAGAAAACATTTTTCAGTTATCTCCTATATATTTAGAATAGGTTTCGTAATTTGTTTCACGTTTTTCCAGGAATGGGAATTAAGATGACTAATCTGCAAGTTTCCTGCTCTTTCTCTCTTTTAAAACTTAGTATAAAGTCAAACCTTCTTTAGCCTTTCAGTGTCTCACCTATCTTCTGCAAATTTTCAGTTTTAACAGTACTGGTTCCAGGATTTCGTAATTTAAATGCAGAGTTCATCATGCCCAATTATTTAAAATCTTTTAATTTATCTGCATAATGTTAATCTGTTATTTTTGTCAAAGGTGAGCCCCTGGGCTTTGATCACTGGTATTTATTTTGGAAACTACCTTGTCACCACTGGCATTTCAAGTGGAAACCAACAAAACTGCCCTGAAGCATTTTGACCTTTTCACCATCATTGACAACTTTCCTATTCCTTGGTCTTTTCCTCACTGCTAAAATATTTACTGAATGAACCTTTGTTACTCTCTCTGCTGTTTAATAGACTGCTAACTCTTGAACTCCTTTTTCTTTAGCTTTCTCACATATCTTAATAACAGTTCCATTGACTTTATTGAAAGCTGCTTGTATTATTGCTGCCTTCTCTCCTGAGAGTTGTGAACTCAATAATTTGGCAGTCCTACCATGCTAGCCCATATTCATAAACTCAAACAGTTCTTCCTTGGGGGTCTTTCCCCCTCTCCCATGTTTTAGTTGTTCTATCCAACTTGACAAGAAACCTGCCACTAAAAGCCTGCTGAATAACCTGGGTCCTGCCCTATTTTCTACAGGTATCTACAGAGTTAAAACCCCTGTACTCAACATGGTGAGGCTCACTGCTTGTTGTTCAAAAAAAAAATTATCCGATATTTTCTGGTAGCTCATAACACCAGAACGGCACCTATGTTCTTTTTATCTTTTAATCATCATATTGAGAATTTAAATAGGACTTCTGGATATCTGGGTATACAAAATCTTGATTTACCAGATGAGCTCCTTTCTTATTCTACTCTCATCCTTTAAAAAAAATATTTTAATATCTCAGTAATGCAAATTGTCATAAGAAGCCTCTCTTTCTCTTGTTATTCTATTTGGAATAATCTTACTAGTTTTCAGCTTTACTCGTTCAGGTAATGATTATTTGTATTTCTGAACAACTGTATTCTTAACAAGCCTAAAATATATTTAGGATTTGGTTAACATTGCAGCTTACTATTACCCACACAGGAGTATTCCTAAATTAGGGCTTGTGAACCCTCTACTGCAGCTGTAGGGCTGTGAGTGGTAAAGACTAAAGTAGGGCTGAGTGGTAAAGACTAAACTATTGCTGATTTGTTTGGAAAATTTCTTAAAATTTAGAAAACTAACCTAATCTTCCTTTTTTTAAAACTGAAGTTTTGAAATCTTTTGCACAGTGTTCAAATTTTTTTAGGGTAGGGCTGATTTCAGATACTACACTTACAATCTTAAAAGTTAGGCTTGCTTCTCCTCAGTTCAGCATATGTGAATAGTAACTTTGAGTCATCGGCAATTAAAACTTGTGTTTACCAAGTGTCCTTTAAATGGCATTCACTAAGTGGGAAAAGAATACCTCATCGCATCTAGGCATGTAAGTGCATGAACATGTGTGTGCACTTGTGTGTATTCACACAGTCACCAACAGCTCTGGGAAAACTTACCTAATTGCTCCTTGGTGCGCAGAGTATTGAAACATGGTTCTGAGATAATTTGACAAAAGAGCTCCAAAAACATATTCTCAGAGGTGCTCTGCATGTCTGTCTGGTAATATATTTCAATTCCACAATTGTTATGAACTTCATTTCTCTGTTGATAAACAAACCAGCCTCCTAAAAAACAAAGTTAAACCAACTTAAGTTAAAAAAAAAAAAAACATACATAGTTATTAGCCAGTATTAGGAAGATAATGTCTATCACAGGTGGAATGGAATTATAATAAATGGCTTAGGACCCTTAGAGCACAATTGTCACTGATAGATCAAGCAGGGTTTTCAGGAAATAAAGAAAAGATTATTTAAGCATTTCAAAATGTCAGAGTTTGCACATATGAGCAAGCAAATTACAAACGAAAGGGTCCTCAGCAAAAGAGGACACGCCAGACACTCCCCCTCAGGTATACTGAACTCAAGCATCTGTGCTCACTGGATATGGAGTCTAAATTGGCCAATTCTCTTCAAATAAGTATTTTTGGAACTGGAGTGGAAATCTGCATTGCCTCTATCATGTAAATGGTGTTAATTTGTCAGAAATGCTTATCAGGATTAAAAACAATTCAGCATTTAATATCAATAGCTTCTCTAGCATACAGTAATTTCCACAGGTTAATGATCGTCATAGGGTAATTGATTTTGGCTGTAAACTATGTATTTCATCATTCTTATGCAACTCTCACAAATTGCCATGCCTCATTCCTTAAATATAACATTTTTTGCACAACAGAAGTAAAATTAATTTCAAGTAAATCTGATGTCCAAACAAAACCTAGCAGCAGAGTAACATTCATTTTAAAAAGCCATTAGCAGAGACTATTTAGTGTGCTTTTAAAATTAATTTATAAATGATTTAGCTTACTGTCAGGAAGTTGTACTTCTCTGTATCTCACTAGCTGACTGGGAAGAAGCGGCTTTGTATGAGCGTGCTCAATGAGAGTGTCCTCAACCATCTGCATAATTCCTAATGCAGCCTGGAGGGGAAAAAAAAAAAGAGAGGATTTTTAAATGATCATCAGTTATTCTGTACCTACCAGCAAACTGAAACTCTCCAATTAGTGCTGGTGATGTGAAAGGAGGTTAAAACACAAGAAAGAAGGGATATTGTAATTTAATGAAAATTCAGATGTTAAATGGATAATTTTAAAAAATATATATATTTTCATTAAATGTTAAACTACTTTCCATAAGTAGTACGTTGTGAGTGGTACGTTGTAATCTCCACAATACTTCTAAGTGGGCTTCCTCTTTCCTCCCTTTACCACTTTGATGCACTCTATGTGCCAAGACTGGAAATCTAAACATCTACAATGTATGTTTGCAAAACAAATGACGTCTCAGGTGGAATTTTAAGAAAACAAAGTAACAATTCAAACATGCATTCTATTGATGTGCTGAAGACACAGCATGCATGAATTTTAAAAGTAAACAAGAAACTATGGATAAACAAAGATAGAAAAACAATATCTTGCTTTGTTAAGAACCAAAGCGGAGGTCTCAGTCTGCTCAAGTTCTTTTTGTTACTCCCTATGTGTTTTGTACAAACTGACACGAAGAATAAAGACCCCAAGTATGCAAAGGACTTAAACCAGCATTAAATAAACAAGGAATCTGTCCACATTTTTAAGGCATTTGAGCAAAATTTTTATTCTTATGGAGAAAAAGAAATTGTTGTTCTTATGGAGATATGCAAATTACTAAAGATAGACTGGAAGAGGAAGAACACTTTAACTACTTTCAGACTTTCTTCTTTTTCCCATGCAAAATTTCTGCCCTGACAATAAATATAAATAAATAAATAAATGAAACACGCCCATTTGCACCTTAGCATAGCTTAAAGTGCAGACAAGCAATACCTGCAAGATTTTATTATGTGCAAACACCACAAACCGCAGTGCAGCCCCCCCAGGCCTGCCCGCCACTGCGCGGCTCTGCCACCTCATCCCAGGACACACGTAAGCACCCGGCTGCGTCGCGACCCGCGCACCCCAGGGTAACGTCAGGCACCCTCGGTCCTGCCACAGGTCTCCTGGCGTTACCACACCCAAGCCTGGCAGCTGCACAGACATTAAAACTCTAATTTCTTATTAAAAACAATTTATGCAGTAAAATGAATCTGGCCATTTTTTTTTCCACCAAACTTGTGGTTATCCACCGCACCTGAAGCCTCAGCCAAGAGTATCACAGATCACACAGCTGAACACAAGTCTGAAGCAGCGTTCCCCCTGCCCAGCACCTCCGCAGGCTCCACACGCGCAGTTACTAAGCGGGCGCGTTTGGCTCCAGCTCAGCTTTCCTTGGGCTAAGGGTCACCTTTGCTGACGGTGAGGAACACACTAGTGACATCTCTATCACTGCCAAGGTATATTTGCCTGCAGCTCTTCTCCCGCCCCAACCTCTTTCCAAAAACAGAACTGTTTTTTTTTTTTTTTGCCAACTGAGATCATGCTAGAGACACATCCTCCCTAATCAGAGCTCACTTACTACAGGGGTCACATAGGCAACTTACAGACACCAGTGAGACCTAACCCTGTTCAGACACATTTTAAATCTTAATTTCCCAGGCACACGAATCAGTGGAGGCTCAATCCCTTCCTACGGCAGAGAACTCCTGCTCCCCAAATAGGAGGCCAGGACCTGTTCTCACGAATGTAGTTCTACAGAGGGGACAGGAACTAAGAAAGGTGCTTTATTTGCACGGGGAATGAAATACACTCACTTTCCTACTGAAAGGACACTGAGTACCTGTGGGTGAAGCCAGACCGCATGGCCATATCTTACACCTCAGAGCACAGTAAACAAGCCAGAGCAGGAGCAGGGAGGCTGCTGCAACGAAAGAGTTCAGCAAACACGCAGGACTCCACAGGCACGGAGCAGAGGGAGGCATTACTGGATGCTTTGCTGCAATGCTTTACTAAATGAGGGGCCAAAGCTTCCTGGTGAGGAAGTTAGCTGGAGTTATCAATCTACATCAGCTACAGCTTCCTCGTCTCTCCACCCCTCTCTGACATGTTCAGGCCTTTCCAGCCCATTTTCCACTTTGGGCCCCCTTACTTATCAAAGAAAACTGCTTACATGCTCCAGTGTTGCTCAAGAATGCTCTCTGGCGGGCTAGCAACAGACTGCAGGAAGCAGAAGATCAAGGCAAAGCTCCTGTTTGAATTCTAGTCCTCACAGGACCTGGCTCTGGACTTTCAGCCCATACTTTCATGTACCTGCTGAGTTAAAACAAGCTGCAGTGGCAAGTCGCAGAAAGAGACCAAAATCAAGAAACACAAGTAATGATCACCTATTGTTTTCAAAGACTTTTGTACTTTCATATCTTACAGTCCACAGCTTGCAAATTAAAATTTTGTGTTCCTCACATCTGACACAGGGGCTCTCATGTGCCTTATCAAGCTGCCAAACACAAGTTTCATTGCCATTCAATTGGGCTGCAGCAAAAACCAGGAAAGTTTTCCACATCTTTGTGATGATGGAAACCACTGGTGAGACACAGGATGAGACCATCAGCAAAGTCGTGAAGGAGCAAGAGAACCACGGCAACTCTTTTGATCTTGGCAGGCTCAGGAAGTTAACACATTGGCCTGCTCATGCAACTTTGCCACGCAAAAGTTGCTGGGGAAAAAATAAAACCAAAAAAGCATTACACATTCAGCACATCCTTGACAGAGGACAATAGCACAATGAAGCCCCTTCTACAGATGAGGGATAAAAAGGGATAAAGAGATGTCTCCCATTGGTGGCCCCAACACCACTGGAGAAGGCCATGCACATGAAGCCTGATTTGACCGCTGCATCTCTTATCCTTGAGAATCCCAGGAAAAGAGACTGCTGAGCAGCAACTGGCACTTGCTCATGGTCACCTTTCCAAACTTAAGATCAGTGACAGTCGGAAGCCGCCCATCTTTCAGTGATCATGGGAGGTCACTTTTTTCACTGCTCTATTAGTGATCTTCAAGAGTGAAGCTCAGCATAGATTTGCATGAGCACTACCTTCTTTGTTTCAGAGTTTTCTCTTTATAGCTGATGCTCTCTTGCATATGCAGAACAAGCTTCTGTCATTACTATTCTTAAAGATTGATGCTGCATGGAAAAGAAACCAGCACTTTTCTCCTCCTTATCAGAATGTCTAGCAGTGCAGCCAGCTGCACATAGGATACTGCCGGTTCCACCTACAGCTCCACTGGTGGCCTAATTCTCAATTTTTGGTGGCTACGCTGAACAGAAAACAGGGCTTCAGATTGACAAACCACACATGCACCTGCAGCCCCATGTGAAGGACTCGTGTCAAACTGCAAGCCATGCTGCTGTGGCTTGGGGACACGAGCTAGATAGGCAAACTGGCATGAGAGGATCCTGCGGCGGTCAGACACAACTGGCTGCTTCACAGCCTTGAAGACTGGCTGATCTCTGCAACAGGGAGCTGGTCCACAGCCAGTCCGTCAGTAATTGTTACCAAAATGGAACAAGATCAGATGACCAAGAGGCAAAACATAATGCAAAGAAAAACACCTACATAAAAGTCATAAAGAACATTCTAACTAATCAGAAATGCACTTGTGTGTTTCTACTGTAGACAGTCTAGTGCACACAACTCAGAACTGCTGATTGATTCGTGCATTAATGAGCAGGCATTAGTCCTTAATTTGTCTCATCCATGTTTGAAATTCACACTAAGTACCTAAATATAATCACAAATACAGTGTGATGAAATTCATAAATCCACTCTGGAATCTTATTAAAGTTAAATTGCATGACTATACCCAGAGACAGAGTTCATAATTCGTATTCGGTTTAATATTCTACATCATTCCCTCATATTTTAATTAAACCTTATTCACTATCTTAAGTTTTTTCTTAATGCCTTAAATATACTTAGGGTTTCTTTTTGAACAAATGCACAATAACAGTATTGATTTACTCAGTTCTACAGTCACTAATGTTTTCAGAAAATTTCTTGCTCCAGTCGGAAGTAGTTCACAAGCAACAACTCAAAAAAAAAAAAAAAAAAAAAGGCATTTTTTGTGAGATGTAGAACTTCGAAGAACAATGCAGGTCTTTTTGTAGAGCCCATGAAAACCTTCATTTTGATCTACAAGAACACTAACCCACACCCTCTAAATACAAAATGAACTAAAAAAATGAACATCAAAAAAATCAAACAAACAAACAAACCCCCCAAAAAATATATTGAACAGCAAAATCTTTTAGTCTGTGCTGTCATATAAACTCACAATATAAAAGTGACCTCATATAAACATGTAAACATGCTGGGAAGCTTTAAAAACAACCAAAACAAAACAATTCCAAACCAAAGACTAACAAGTCCTAATAAAACAGTTTGAAAGGTTACAGGAAAACACTATGTGTTCTGCCAATCAATGCACCAAATTACAACGATCACAAGAGTTTGAACATGATTAATTTACTATACACCCACTTATGGCAAATGAACGTGACAAACAGTCAAAGAACATACATCAGAATGAGATTAATTCCAGTGGAAACAAGACAGTTCTAAGCTTTTAATCTTATTCAATACCAAAACCTGTCACGAGAGTATGTCAATTCTGATTGAATTTTAGATGGAAACATTTCTCAGATCTAGGTTACAATTTCTGGGTTGAAAAAAAAAAAAAGGTGGTCAATGCAGCAGAGCCATGATCTTGATGATCACAACTTGGGCAATGAGTCTTCCTACTCAAATCTCTTCAGGGGAGGATCACATATTATTTCTAATTATTACACAGTTACAGGTACAACAATTAATCCTTCCCAATTGTCACTGTGACCTTGACTTACGGAATAGGCACCCATTATGCTAAAGAATATATTTGTTTGTTATGACTGAATCATAATGAAAATATACACTCATCCTGATCAGTGATGTTTCAGAAAGAATAGAATTTCATAACATATAGGAAAGTGCAAGAAATTGGGGGAAAGGGAGATGATATCAAATTTCTTGACAGGACAAACACTCTATATAAAGCTAAAAAATACATATTCTGCAGATGCCCCAAAAAGAACAACATTTCTGCATCCAATGCTTCCAGCTCCATCTTTCACGCACACCCCTCCGCCTACTATGTAATTTCTTCTCCGCACATTCAGTAGACATTGCCAATACTTAAGTATTGCTAATAAAGTATCACAGAACTGGTATAATATCTTGATAGAAAAGAATGCAGACCTTGTTTTTACTATAAGAACAATATACATTTTGTATTTGTACAAATATTCAGATCTTTGTTTAAATTTCCTCTGCTAGTGCAAACCATTACTGTTTTAATGCTGGATAGAACAAATATTTTCTCATTTTTACTTCCCAAAAGACAGAACTGAGAGCTGAACTTTATTGTTTATGGATCACCATTCCTGTCTAGCTTTATATAAAGCATTTGGCAGAATTCTGGCTTCTTAAGTCTTTGTTAGTTGGCCTGAAACTCATACACGGAAAAGCAAGATCTGCAGCACGTTGTTCCTTATGCAGCTTGATCACATTACAGTAATGACACGCAAGATAGACTTTAAAATATTAAGATTCTAAGCTGCTTTCTATTAAATCTCCAAGAGCAATAGAGGGGCAGCACTTAACCTAAAAAAAATTAAAGTGGAAAAAAATGACACTATGATACTCCCATAAAGAAGTACAAGTCCTAGTATACAAGCACATTTGGTGAAACTGTTTTAAAATCTGAGACTACAAAGCTAGCCCTTCATTTCTAAGGCTGCTTTTAAATAAAAAATGTTTTATTAAAGAAGTATCATACCAACCTGTTTTGTTATATTGCCATGGAGAAGAGCTTCAATGTGTAACCGTGACAACAGTTGAGATATAAAGGCCTTGAGGCGGGGGAGAGTGACATCTAGAACAGATATTTCAACAGTTAAATCAATTACTTGTATTTTTACATTAAGAAGTATCTAACTTATCATTATAATATGTGTATTTCTTAGAGAAACAGTAACTCATCATCATAAAAAAGTGGATCTCTCGTTATAAATGCAGCACTGGAAAGCTTCCAGGTGTAAATGCATCACTTATCGTATAGTTTGCTTGGCTTAGAATTCACATATCGTCTGACCCAGATTCCAAAAGGGAATTGAAAAAAAAAAAAAAAAAAAAAAAAAAGCCTTCTCTCCAGTCATGCTGAGCAGACATTCCCTCTCTAGAGACAACAGTTGCAATCATTCAGGTGCTGCTCCAAGATAAAGCTTTAGCTATTAACTAAACGTAGTTTATAATGCTTCAGAAACACAATACATTTACCCCCTAAACTAAAAATCTTTGCACAAACTATACACAGGAAATACTTATTTTAAGACATTTACTAGGGTATACACACACTACTATGCTAGCACCTTTGTAAAGCTGTTTTTGTATGTAAAGCAAATCTAGGCTAGCACACAGAACCAGTGGAATAAGAAGGGGAGGTATGGTGACTGGATGGGTGCTCACACCGAAATTAACAGATCCCTGACTCCACAAGAATCTCTGCACTACTTTACCTAGTCCATTAGTTTCTCATCATTTTCTCAACTACTGTAAAATCTACAGGACTTTTTTATTTCACAGAAGTTATCAAAAGGTTATCAGAAGTTAAGAACTACAATCAATTTTTTATTATCTACAGAAAGGGGAGTTAGGATCCCTAGATAATGAAAAAAACAACAGAACTACAGCCACAGGAAAGCACACTGGTGGGTCTGCAACATGTCACCTGAAGTCCAAACGAATTTAGTAGTGCCTGGTAGACCCTGGATTCACCATACGTAGGCTCATGCCCATAAAACCAGCTCAGTATTCAGCAACATACTTCCCCAGTGCTGGCAGGAAGCTGTATCAGGCTGACTGCAGGCCTAGACCAGGCTACAACAACACATTTGTACAGCCCTTTGCCTCAACTAACACACTTTCTAGAAACTGGAGGACAGGTATAGATGCATCAACTCCCAAGAGCATGAACTAAAGTCTGGCACTGCAGGAGCTCACTTTAAATAACAGGTAGAGTTCAAAATAGGTACCTTCACTAGTTTTGTAGCAAGACATACTCCATTACAAAAATAAAGAGAGGAAAGTTTAAAACTGGCAGAATGTTACCATCTAGAGCTTCTTTTAACTCATCCTTGGTCCAAGCAACTTCCGTCATGAGGAGTCGGAGATAATACATTGCATGTTGATGAGGCTGTTCCGCCCTGAAGTTGTTAAGTGATCTCATATACTAAAACAAAAGTTAAATCAATTAAATTTAAATTGCAGAACTCCTTTTCTAAACATCAAATTGTAGCCCTGTACTCTCTGAACCATCAAAAACATACGTGTCTAATGTCAACAACATTTTCATGCCTGTTAGATTTGATCAACAAGTGTGTTAAATCATCTTAATGGCAATATGGGCCTAAGAGGCAATGGCTTAACCAGTAACCATCAAGACAGTTTAAATGAGAATGAAATCATACTTAAATCAAAACATAAAATTAATAAATGATGTTTGAATTATGGTAGGTAAATCCAAAGTAAATATTTAGTTCAAGCTGCCTTCATCCAGAAATAGGCATTCTACAGTGACTGAAGGGGGTACTAATAAATGTATTTTTCTCTCAGTTCCCAAGGCTGAAATGCATAGAAAAAGTACAGGAGCAATTGGGAAATTCTTTGTGTTCTTGGCCTAGTTAAATGAGGTGTGAGAGAGGAATCAGTGAGCTTCTCCACAACTCCTCTCTAGCCCATATCACACCTTCGCAGGATAAGCAAAAAAACTCTTTCCTCTAACAAATGCAAACTAATCATTTTGGCAAGCTGGGATCTCCTGGGCTTACAGAGACATAAATAAGCACATCATTTATACTAACTGAGGAAAGTAACATTTCAGAAGATGTGGGCAAGAAAGAGCAGGAAGTTGCTGAGGATGCATCCTCCTTCTACCTGTTCAAAATAGCAGAAAGAAGCTGACACTTCCCTAATCTGTAGATACAAACATGAAGTAAGAAACTGCAATCACCCCATCTGATTTAACTTTTGGATAAGCAAAATAAAAGCAAAATACCAAAAAGGTTTATACACTGAAATTCAAGAAAATGACAAAATCATATGTAATACAGAGACAAAACTCAAGTAAGCTGTAAAGACAAATAGGGAAGTATCACAAACTAGAAGAAAAATCACACAAAACCGATCGTTCACAGACCCTTGGGGTTTTGTCAAATTCAGTTAAACTTTTCAGATACATATTTGATATGCATAGAACCCTGAACAAAAGCAGTTGTAATGAATCTGCCTCATGTTTGATGTACATCTACTTAAAATTTGTTATTGCATGGTAACGAACTAAAGATGGTCCTGGTGTTCATCCAGCCCAGTGAATCATCAAAAGCAGAGGATTAAGGTTAAGACTATAAAAAGTACGAAGTAATCTTCCACACAGTCACAGCTCTCTCATCTATTGCAGACTATGTACAAACTTTCCGGGCCAAAAATAAGTCTGCCCCCCAACATCTGTCTAATCGTTTTTCTGAAATCGTTTAATTTCCATAACAACTCACAATTGTTATGAGTTACGTGAGTTCCAACATCTAATTGCTATATTCTTTTTAAAGTTACTTCCTTTATTTTAGCTTTGTCTTCCTCCTGGGAAAACAGCTGAAGACCAAGTATTTACATTTCTTGGCTGACTTAGCAAACATAACCAATGTTTTTAATGTACTTAAAATTTTAAAAGATTACTTAGCTTATTTCATAAATATGCATAGGTCATTATATTTTGGAAGTCAAACTGCCACAAGTCAGTATGTATTTTGCAAACTAGCTATTTTTGTACAAAAGAATACTAGTCGAGGAGCAGAGCTCTTTCACATCTGGGAAGAAGAAGAAATGTATTAACTCTTCTTAATATCTCCTTACTCCTTCTCTTATATTCCCTTTCTTTTATGTGTAGATCCCTTGGGGCTTTTCCAAATGGTAATCTGGGATAGTTTAGATTCTTTTCCCCGTTTCTTACATTTCTATTCTTATCAAAGCAAGTTGTAATCCCTTGGTAAATCATAAGAAAAACAGACTAAGATGACGACTGCAGAGCAAGTTATTTTTGACCGGAAAAATGTAACTGACTCTGGGGAACTTGCAGCTAAAGAAAAAACCTTCCACAGACTCAGCAAGGCAGAACTTCATTTTATATCTCTCTGAATAATTAGACCCTCAAATTTCACTTCAAGTCAATGCATTCAAACCCCTTCAGGTAGCTTACCGCTTCCTTGATAATTTCAAATCTTTTTTCATCAATCTCAAAAGTGGCCATTTTCTCAATGATCTTCTTGAGCAAGATATGTTGCTTGTCATTATAACCTTTTACAGAAAGCTACGGGAAAAAGTGCATAATGTGTTTTTAAATATGAAGGTTAAAAAAAAAAAAAGAAAACAATTACCAAGATTCTTATCATTCAAAGAACAATAAACTCTTCAACACTTACTCTAAATTCAAGACTTTTTCAAACTAACTTGTTCTTGTTTGTTTGTCAAGTTAGTGTAACTTGTAACATAAAATTATTTTACCCATCCAAAGATGACACCTAAATGATGAATAAAATATCACACATTTGCCCAGGAGTGATGAATTCAGAGAATGAATATAAATTCACTCTGATGTAACCAAACTGTAACTCTTAATACAGATTTTTATTGTGAACAAGCTTGGGCGCAGTCAATAAACCATATGTTCAGAATACTGAGAGGGTTTTACTCTGGGTTTGTCATTGTAGCAATAAAAATGAGACTCACAACCCTCTTAAATATTTCCTCCAACTTACTTTAACTGTAAATTGTGGCTAAAAATGGACAAAATGAACTTTTCTTCTGTGTTTTTTTGTTGTTGTTGTGTGTTTGTTTTAATTAATTCTGACCTTGGTAACTTCAGCCAGCTTTGAGACTGAAAATAGATAGCCATGTTTTCAGTAATTGGATGCTATGAGAAGATGCAAGATCAGATTTTTCTTGGAAAAAAAAAATGCAGGGATAAAAAGAAAGTACTCTTCTTCATATAAAGAAACAAAGAAAATATGCAGTACAGTCTCCTACTATCTTGAAAATAATACCCTCATAAGGAATTTCAAAACAAATTTTGCTATAAAATCATGATTAACAAAAGCTTTTAGCAGAATGTCAAGAGATACTACTAAAATCTTCAATCATAAATCTTGTAGAAATAACCATTTATCATAATACCAATATTTATCAGGTAAATATTGTCAGCACTTCAAGACACATATGAAAAACTACTAAGAAAAGCCATAAATATCCAGCCTTGCATTCTAGTGAACACATGCACAAGCCATTTCCACAGCTCACTACTGCAGAATTAGAGCATTAGAACAAAATGTGTTAAGTTTCATTCAACAGAAAAGTTAATCTGTTTAATACAGAAACCAGCGATATTGCTTTCAAGATCACCATGCAAGAAGATAAAAATGTGAATTACAATGCAGCAATCGCACGGCACACGTGGTCACAAGACACTGCAATCTTAAGTTATTCACTACTCATTAAAATTAATCATCTTGTTCTGCCTTCAATTCGTGAGATATATTCAGGAAAAAAAAAGATTTTTAGAAGTGCAGAAGTCAAATGTTCTGTCCAAGCTCAACAACTCCCAAGCTGTCTCATATCCTCCTGTTTTTTTCTTACTTACAAGTATTGCATTCATTCCTGATGCAATGCCATAGACCAAACCTGAGAGGCGTGCTGCATATGTATACTCTTTTAAATCATCCTTCAATAACCTGATAAACAGGTATGTCATGTTGCAATGGAGAGGATCAGCATAAATGTAGCGACTAACGAAAAGAAAAACAAAAGAAATGCTTTGATACCTCAAGCAGTGACAAAGTAATGGATGAAGAAACATGACTGAAGAGTATGTATATGCAGCCTCATGATCAGTACCTCTTGGAAAGGAAAGTTGAAATGTACCATTTAACAGCAATGAAAGGGGGTTTTATTCCCTCCAGGTCAAAAAAGCTTTTAATAGGTATCCGACAAACTGAAATAAAATCTACGCTTGGATTAGATTTTTTTTTTTTTTTTTTAAAGGAGGAACAAATCTTAGAGCTAATTAATTTCATGAATGCATAAAAAGAAAGAAGAAATTTGCTTAATATGAATGGAAAGATTGTCAAAGACTTTGAAGAAAATTCAACTTAAAATTCAAATTAAAGAAAGGATGGTTAATAATCAAGATCAAAAGGAATAACAGTCTTAGACCAACAATGGAAAAAAGGCCATTTTTTAAAATAAAAATGCTTCCATCAAATCAATACAAAAATGTTGATGAGTGGAAGTAGTTTCAAGGCTCGAAGCTTTTCCTTGGTTTGGGTACTTACATACATCCCATAGATGGTATTTTGGAGATCATAGTTCAAGCCAGCTAGTTCTGCTGCATATGCATACTCGTTGAGGGAGTCTTTGAGTAGTTCAAGGTACAAATAGGCCATGTTACAATGCAAGGGATCCACGTAAGCAAATGGGCTGGAAGAAAACGTTGAAAGTAAAATATGCAGTTTAAAAATATTTCTCAGATTCCTTTGGCCTGTTTAAGTTTTATTTACTGTAAGTATGCTGATGGATCCCATTACGAAAGATTCCTCTTTCAAAACCAAATACGAAGATAACCTGAAAATAATTATTTAGCTTGCTTATGGCTGGGTGTTGCCTAAGTGCATTGAAGACTTCAGAGATATTCTTTTATTTATGCTGGAAAATCAAACCATGTTATATTTACTTTGCTGCAAAATCAGAACACAGGAAGTATAAAATGAGTTAAATACACAATCATAAACATTATTTAATTGGCTTAAATTAAGGTCTAGATTCTAAACATTAATTTAATACTTTTATGCTGTTAGAAAACACGGGTACTTGCTGTTACAAATTAAGAAGTTAGTCATTTGTGGTATGAAAAAATATTCAGTATATCCTAAGCTCAGCTCAGAAAAAAAGCTAGGCATACTCAGTTTCATACCTTGGTAATTTTGTGGGTTTTCTAATAGCAACAACTACACTTGCTCTATTGTTATGTTAGTATTATCAGAACACAAATAGTATCACTGCACATCTCTCTAAAAGAGAAATGCAACTCAAAGACTCAAGCCATGTTTCTGGAGTACATGTGCATTTAAAACCAGTTTCACAGAAATCATTAGCAGTTTCACTGCTGTCAAGATACTGCTTACCATTCAAAAGCATGCCATTTCCTTTGTTATTTCTCCTAAGCAACCACTAACAGTCACATTCAGATACAAGCTACCATGTTAGATATATTTAGGTTGACCTACCATGATATTTCATAGTGTATACTAACATCAACTCAGTAAAACAAAGACAACTCAGTATCATCAGCATGGGGGTTATGTTCCACATTTGAGGGAGACTATTTCACAACCCTCATCTGCTTCACCTCAGTTCATCTATGCACGCTGGTGCTGCTAGAGTCTCTGGGTCTCCTTCCAAAGAATCATGACAGTTAGGGCTGCAGGCAGCAGAAATCCTCCTACTTTTTTCCTAGTATATTGAAGCAGCTTACAGTGTGAATGTGATGTGCTACAAAGCAGCACTGGCTCATTCTAGGTCAGAAGATGATGGCTAAAACTTTTCAAGGAAAGTATTTAAGACGGATTATTCACAAATATCTTCAATAGTAAAGACATCCAGAATTCTACTTAAAGGAAACAGCCACCAGAAGCCATGGATATTTCATCATTTCTCATTAGGAAATACTATACACATTTTACCCTTTCTTCTGTTGACAATCAGTAAGACCATTCTCAAAATGGAGAAAGATTAACTAAGAATCCATTCACAGCATCAAAAACTGTCAAAACTCTTGCCACTTCTTTTGGAGATTATGTAGCCAATGATATCAAAGTCTCCTACCATATACAATAAATGTAAGTTATCTGTGTGTGTGTGTAAGGTAAAAAAACACAACCCCCCAAACCAAAGCCAGCTTTCCTGTACTGTCATTCCAAGGAGTAGAGAGGCAAATCATTGCCTCGCACTTGAGCTAGGAGCTCAAGTTCTCCTAGCCCTTCAGGCGGGCTCCTGGAGAAGAAAGGACAAATCCAACTGGGAAAGACTTTCACTCATATAGGGCATATATGCATATATTTATACCAATGTGTGCTCTACATAAAATGTACTATTATATTTTAATCTTTCATAAACTAGGTTAGACATTTTATCCCTCACAGTTCATTCAGATATTCAAAATAACTACACATCATAAAATCAGGCTCAATGAATAAAATCTCTTTGGTGATTTTGGCAAACATAATAGAGTGGAATCCATGACAGGTAATTACACTTTGCTCTTCCATTTCCTGACATACAAAAGTCGAAACAGTTGAAATGTTTGTCCTCTAGTCTCAAACAGGAAATAAAATAAGGAAAAGTTCTAGCCAATCTATTTTGCCCAACAAGTGGCAAACAATAGCACAAAGTTATGCCTTTGAGTTATGGGGATACCTTAAACAGCAGCTATAAGTTCCCTCAAATACGGTGTTCAGCTCCCATATTTAAAATATTTTCAGACAGGCAAGTACATTTTCTTCTTTCTCCTGACTATACTCTCTGCCCAACCTTTAAGTCAGTTATTACAAGGGACTTAACAGTAAGCTCAGAAGAAGTCAGAATTAAAAAAAAAATCACTCATCTTTAAAAAGGTATATTGCAATAAGTAGCATTGCTATTGGCAGGTGTATTTCAGGTGTAGCAAATAAAGTATAAAAAAAGTCTTGATAAACTTTTCATGTAAATACAGATGACCACTACAATTGCTTTCTGTTCAACTACTGCATAATTCATGAGCTTTCCTACAATCTATATCTTTCTGTACATTACCAAGCAAGGACAGCCATTTCAAAGCCTCACTATATGCAATGAAGTTTCTGACGCACAAACACAGATTCCCAGCAAACAAGAAATGTTTGGAGTGCAATTTGTGTGATATACTTAACATATTACATACCTGAAAAACTCAAAGTTGAGACAAGCTTTTGGCAAAAAAAATTTGTCATCTTGCTTGAACCACAGTTTGCTCATAGCAGTGTCCTGTGTCAAGAAAAGTTATTTTTAATTAAATCACCTAACTTTTAATTGTAATTTTTTTTAAAAAAAAGATATAATTACTTCTCATGTCAGTTTATTTTAGCCCCTGAAATTTACATTCTTCCTATATACATTTGTGTATACTTTCACCAATCCTTAACGAGACTGTCTTCTCATTATTCATATTCTTCTCATATATTACTCATACAGTTATATGTCATCTTAATAAGCAGTTAAATGGCTGCAGCTGTGTGATTAAGTAGACAATCAAAATGGGAATAACTTCTCTACTGCAGGAATGGACAAAGACAACTATAAAGTTAACTTCAATAAATTTCCTGTTAGTACTGGCATTAGGGATGTGCCACAATAGGGAGAGCATAAAGGTGATTACAGTACTATCACAGCCATAAAAATTTTAGACTAAGAATTTATTATAATTGTTTTAAAATGACAAATAGATATTATTCCATTTTAAAAAAAATGATAATAAAAACCCACCTATATTGAGAAAAAAGTAATAAAACTAGTTGAAAATTAGTTAAAATATATACTCAGAGTTTTCCCCTGTTAAAAAATATTGCTTCAAACATATGCCTGAAGCGCATTATGTATAACAACAGATATATTCTTCTAAGGGTTGAGCTTGTACACACTAAAATAGACTTAAACTAGTGTGCAACAAGTATTCTGAAACTCATTTATTATTTGAGCAGAAATAGAACACAGAGTAGCAGAAGACTTATCCTAAAACAGAAATAAGCATTAGCAGACATCTACGTTTCAGTAGTGTGTAGTATGATTAGGTACTCAGAAATACTGAATACATATTGGGAATCATTGAAGGAACTTCAAGGATAGTGAAGAGCGATGTGTATCTATGTGTGTGCACATGTGTCCACACACAAATGCAAGCTTTTTCCATGCGCAGCTGCAAAAAAAACCAGTTGTGGCTACCCTGAACTGACTAAACACTGATCAAACAAATGCAGAAGTGGCATTCAGCCTTCTGCTGAACAAACGTGAAGTTCCAGTACAAGCTCTATCAATTTTTCCATACACTTTTTTTTTTAAGGGGCAAGAAGAGCATGAGTTATTCGTAAAATCATTTTCATAGGAACCCAAATAATCCAGTCCAAAGGTCAATAAAAATGGACTTTCTACTGTCTTCTTGGTGATAACTGAAGAGTTTCATTCTTTTGCTTTAACAAAGTTTAACAATTTACACTTCGGAATAAGAAATTACCTCATTTTTAAAAATGTACTAAGGAGTAACAGCTGAATTCCCAAGAGACTAGCTAGCAAACAGAGCAAATATAGGTAACTTACTTTGACAAGGGCTGGGTACTGTGTTGCATCTTTTTCCAATGGCAAAATCTCAAAGTTAGTAGGAATGAACTCATTCTTCATCGGGAGCTTGAATTTCCCATTCAGGTCAGCATTTTGCCATTTCTAGATTTGTCGGGGGAAACAATGAGGATAAGTGGAATTAATATAATTATTCTTTTATGCTGCATCAATACTTACTTCTTTTATGCTCTAAGAGATAATACAAAAATGTGTTGCAAAAGCTTACATGTAAGTGATAGCAAAATAAGAAGAAAAGAAAAAAAAAAGCAACAGTCTGTAATCGTAGTTGGAGTAGGCCATTAGTAGGATGCAGTCTACAGCAGAAGGAAGATGAAAGATAAAAAATAATTTTGGAAAGTTCACCATACAGTGGAAAGTGGTTCTGCATCTCATCAATTTTCCCTGCTGTGAATGCCAAGTGAAGTGAAGGCGTTACACAAAATATACAAGCAGAAATTCTGTTTAAGAACACAGCTGCAGACAAGTTAAATGAAGCAGTGTGTTCTAGGCAAGTCCAATACAGCCCCAGGGCATATTAGGCAGCCACCTCTTCTTGAAAGAACGCAGGTATCACTGGACTCAGCAAGAGGTTGACCACTTCCTCTTCTGGAGTATTGATTTGCAGAAACTCATTAAATTTGCAACATATCTTCATTTTATAAGCCACAAAAATCAATTTCAGAAACACAAACACAAAGCAATCACAGAAATATTCCTTTTTAAAGAACAAAGTACCTCATTAACATTTAATAGAAACTTTTATAAGCCTTAAGTGGAGCCTTATATTTCTAGGTAGTTATTGCATATTACTTACCTTTCACATAAACATTGTGTACTATTAATGTATTTAACCTTGGTTTAAAACATTAACACGGCTTAAAACCATAAAACATTTTACGTACTAAAACCATGAAAATTAAAGACTAACATAGGATCCTTATTTCTCATCAAATTAAAAAGACCCACTGTACAATTTCCATGCATTGTAGAACTGATTTAAATTCTCTTTTCTATTAAAGGGAGAATCAAGTAAGGATTTACCACTGGTTTTTACTAGAAGATACTGGAAATATATTAAGTTCTTTAACATGCCTTAATGACTTCATCAGAAATTGCTTCTTGTTTGTACTGTGTTCCATACCAGTCTTCTGTTCGATCAGTTTTTCCTTCAAAAGACTTAGAAACTATTGCAACTCTGAAACAGAGAGACAAAACACTTGGTATCAATACACTTGAGAAAAACCTATGCAAAAATATCCAGAAAGCTGTTTCTGTTCCATCACTAGAAGACGTTTATTTTTGCAAGTGGTAAATGCTCCCTGGAGGTGTTGGACAACTACAGAGTACGTTTAGATAGCAAATACATGCACATTGAACTATCCACAAAGTTATGCATGAAACTGGTCTATTACTGCATTTTAATTTTACTGGTTTTGTACAGTGTTAAGAGTTTGGGGTTATGCACAGCTGGTGCTGAAAAATCCATTTCTCAGTCTTTATCTTGTTTTATAAAACACAGAAAGCAATTACCTTCTAAGATTAAGATCTTTTAAAAACATATTGAAGTGACTAACATTTTTATACCTCCTATATCAAAATCCAGATAATACTGACTCTACAAAAAAAATTTATTTCAAAGTGATTTAAATTATATTACTGCAATTTCACTTTTCCATTCATAATCTAGTTAATAGTAAGCCAATTTCTTCATTATGGGTCATTCTCATTTTGGATATCCATGTTTTTGGGAGGTGGGGTGGAAAGTTAATAGATTCTACAGTCAGTACAACAGAATTTCACTCAATGAGACACCCACAGAACACAGCTGAAGGGGAGGGAAATCTCTCATAAAGAAAATTACAAAACTATAGATTTTTTTCCCAGTAGTTTTCATAATAGCTATTAAGAAAACTCTCTTAACTATGCTTACCAGCCTACCACACGTAAAAATATTGAACAGAAATAACGTGCTAGCTTTGTAAGTATATAAATGCTTATAAGAATGCAGAAGCAATCAGAAAAAATCATGCAGTTATCTCCCACATACATCTAACAATCCCTAGATACTAAATAACACAATATCGAGCTGTATCAAATCTTGTACAGATGACTAGAACGCATGTTAAAACATCTAAATATATGCAATATGAGTGTTCTTTTATTTCACAATATCTTCAGGCTAGTAACATT
Source organism: Tinamus guttatus (assembly GCF_059628265.1). Lineage (NCBI taxonomy): Eukaryota > Metazoa > Chordata > Aves > Tinamiformes > Tinamidae > Tinamus > Tinamus guttatus. The sequence continues at coordinate 8,678,709 of NW_028288848.1, forward strand.
CTGCTGGGTATTTCTAATGCTCACAGCAAAATTGTATTGAATCAAAATGTGCCTCATACCACAGTATTTTACTTTACAAATATGTTATTGGAGAATATCCTCAGGATAGAGAAGTTTAAATACACAGACTACTAATAATCTAAATGTTATGTCCTCATCCCTCCTTTTCCTTCAACTATTGACACATAAATGAATAAATGACCCAAGAATGCTGAAAAAGGGGGATCTTACTGTACACAGTACCCTCTATCATCAAGATTTTCAAATCACCATAATTTAACCTGTGCTTTGCAGCTCAAGCAGCAGGAAGACACTGGGGTAAAAGATCACTCGACCATTAGATAAAAAGCTACCATTAGATACCTTAACTTAGACAAGAAACGTATCTCAAAGAATTAAACAGTATCGCACAGCCACATTCTCTAGCATTGATTAAAATACTGAAGCAGGGTTTGTTCTACAGCGTGTCTGATTTTGAGACAGTATTTTAAATTGTGCACACTGAAGAGGAGTAATCAAATCTCCTGTTGCAGAGACACAGATGACAGCCTCGCTGCCTCACAGAAAGCACGACAGCAGCACATGATGGGTGTGGGCGTGCAAGGGCACCCGTGCACACACACCTTTTGCTTTTCTGCAACTGCTATGAGTGTCCAAATCAGAATGAGAACATTCATCTTTGAGACACATGTATTTGACCTCTCATTGCAAATGCCAAGAGATGATCTAACATTTTTATCATGACTTCACATGAAGTTTTCATATCTGCACTTTTATCTATCTGTGTTTTGCGTTTTAACTTGGACAGCTGGTGAGCTGCAGCTCTGTTGTTTACAAATGAAGTTGCTAAGAGACTACAAAACCCATAAAGTCTATTAGAATTTACTAATGCCCACCCTCCTCCCCACCTTCATTTTTCCTTAACTGCTAGCCAGTCTCAGATTGGCCTTTACAATTCCAACCACCCTGTGGCCTGAGCACCAAGACTGAAGGGTTTTAGTCCACTGCACTTAGAGGTCTCCTATTCCCCAGCCCCTCCTCCCGCTGCAGGCATCGATGCCCAAAGCAGCAGTGGCAATCCAAGCATCCACACGTTTGCTATGGGAACACGCTAGAATGAAAGAGCTAAAAATAATTCTGCCTGCTCAATGTACAGAAAATGAAGTTGTGGAAATTAGCTTTCCCATTCTTTCTGTAATCCTACTTTAATGGATCCATCAAGTCATACATTTTGTACTCAGAATAACACTCGGTACCATGCACAACAAACCAAAAGGCATTTAATCAGCCTGAGACTTGCAACAACCAAGAGACAACCACCAAGAGCAACAAAGAGCAGGACAAGAAAAGGGGCGGGGGGGGGGGAGGGGGGCGGGGAGAGCACCACAAGTAGAAATATAATGTTTTGCAGCTATTTAAATGTGTCATGGTGCATCTTTAAAGTTACCAATTATGTAACATTATTTTGCTTTTCACTCCTGCATTGTGCTGTATAAAACAATGAATATCCACACAGCTTGAGTCAGAGCTGAGATGCACTGGAGGAGTTCGATAGGTGACTGCCACCGTGATCTGCACGTTTAATCTGAGGCAATTAGGCTTCTAACCATTTATGGAGAGGCAACACAGTTAGAACTAAAAATATAATTTACTTCTATGTGTACATTCTTGTATGCTAAGACTATGGTAGTCCTTAGTTGCTCAGTCAGATTCAGTTTTCAAAAATAAGCATAAATTCTGTAATGTGATGCTAGATCCTATCTCATTTTTCGTTCTCCTGAAACGCAGCAAGCAGCAGATCTGCAGATTAATGTTTCTTGGAAAAAGAATAAATGTGCTCTAAAATAAACGCACTTCCAGGTAAGAATACCAGCTATTACATTCCAGATTCCAGACCTACATAATAATAATTAAAAAATAAAAAAATAAAAAACCCACACACAAAAAAATCCCACAAGATTCTAAGGGTAAAAAATAATATATTGAGAGCATAATATTTGGGGTATTAGTAACTGCATCAAAGCTCTTTTTAAAAAAAAATATACTTAGCAAAGAACAATTGCTGTTTTATGAAATAACTTAAATTTTCCCTTCCAAATAACGATATTCTGAAATAAATCATGGAAGAGTATTTATGTAGCTTATGTATCTTGTTCAAAATATACATAAATGTCATGATGGAGACAAAACAAACTCAAAAACCTAGATTTGTTTATAACTTCAGCAACAACAACAACAAAAGCCCAGTAAGACTGATGACAGGCAATACAACCTACTGAAAGCCACTTTCACAAAATCTCATTGCAAAATACAATGAAACAAAGAGAAAAAAAAATACACAGAAATGTAGCTGGAGTGCAGCATTCCAGTGATTTTGCAGAAGCAAGAGTTACTTCTTAGGTTTCAGTATAATCACCAAGTGAATCTCTACACATACAATAGTTTGGGACAGAAAACAAATGAACAAATGGTGATTTTCAGAACATTTACTTAAATACAGGGTAATAGAAGAAAAACACATATATTGTTGCAAAGTTTCTTGTCGGGGTAGACACTGAGCAAACAGTGATATCTGTGCAGTTGCTGGTTATCTCTGAAATTCAGGCATCTAGAAGTTTGTGTATCAACATTTTTGTCCCTAATTCTATTTTCCTTCCAACTAGGATGCTAGCAAAGCTGCACTTCAGATATCAAGAAATAGGGAGAAAAAATCCATTAACTATCCAGGGAAAAATGTTCTTTAGTTGCTCAATATGATGAGTCACTAACTTCTCAAATTTTAATAGCATTTATTCTGCAGATGATAAGAAAAAAAAAAAGTGTATTAGAAATGATGGCAAAATTACTTTTTTCAGCTGAAACTACAACACATGCCAAGCCTTTTCCCTTATCTCCACAGATGGCTGGCAAAATCCAATGCAGTTTAAACAAGTGAAAAATGATGCCTGCATCTTAAGGAGGTTTCTCTCTTAGGGAAATTAAGCTACTAATGCAACAAGTAGAATGCGGGGGCAGGAAGGAAGAGGGGAGAAATATAAAAACTTCCTGTTATGGTTCAGTCAAATAGAAGAACATATGGATAGTTGCTACCATCTGTGAGTATGGATATTTTTCCATACTCGTTAAAAACGAAATTTGTTAAGAAAATAGCACAGTAGAACTAAACTTTTAAAAAGGACAATAAACTGCAGTCTTTTAATGGGCAACATAACTATACTAATGTAGGCAAGTTCAGAAAATTCCTTATTGAAGGGTGAATTTCAATAGTGTTAGAAAAAGGAAATTATAAATAAAACCATTGTTTCAAACCAAGACTACATCATTGCATGCCACAATTTATGCAAGACACAAAAGAAAAAAAAAAACAACCCACAAACAGGTAAAGTTAATACATTGTGTATACGTGTTTACACCCACACACTCTCTCTCTCTCTCTCTCCCCCGACTTCAGCTTTCTTTTTTCTTGCCTGTTGCAGGTTCTTCAACATGCACTGGGAAAATGACTTAGGTTCAGGCCTATGTCTCAGCAAGTAGCTTCCACTGAAGCAGGCAGGAATTTCAATGGGAACCAGGCCCCTAAATATAGTTCTTAATACAAAGTGCTTTCTATCCATAAAGTAGAACTTTCCTACTTGACAGTAGATGAAAGAGTAAAGAATGGTCATCTAATTTAAAAAAAAAAAAATGCACAACTAAAATCGTCTTTTTGTTGTATTACAACAGGCAGAATCTGCCCATCATAATGCAGATCTCCCAGTATGACTTCTATGATACCAGTGAACAGGGATATGGGGCATCTATTAATTCTTCCTTAAAGGAGAACGGAAAAGTAAATATTAACATAAATATCAGTGAGATGGCTGATAACCAAAAGCATATAGATTGTTTAAAAACACATGTTCCTGGCTTCGTTTTATTAGTACATACGATTTGCTCAAGTGAAGAAGGAAATAGGTTAGGAAATGGTTTATCACATCCGTGTAAATATAGATGTAATAAAAAAAAAATGAAAAGCATACAGAGATCCTTTTATCAGCATCTATAATCTCCTATTATTCTTTTACAAGAGCAATATAAACCTCCTAAAAATGCAAATTCACAGTGGCTTCCCTGAATCTTTGTAATATATTATGAAATCACTTTCAGTAATATTTAACTAAGGCTTTTTTTTTCTCCAAGAGATATTATCTTGATGGTAATTTAAAATAGAAGTTACTATAAAGTGATATTCCAGTTATATTTTACTACATATTTCAAACATCTTAGGTAAATACAAGATGAAAAAAAAAATCACTATAGTTTTTATTTCTGAAGTTTGAAACATGTCTAAGAGGAGTCTATTCGTATATAGAAGTTGATATTTTATTTCAATTACATGAAAATAGAAAAATCTCAGAACTTTAAGCAGTTGATTCCCTTAATACAAGTATTTAATTCTATTAAAAGTTAAAGGACTTATACTTCTACCTCCGATAAAAAATGAGCTTATGATATTACTAAGCTGCATTCAATAATAATTAACATATAACATATATAAAGATGTTACATAAAAGTACAATTAGTTTTTTTATTCTATACTGAAAAAGATGTATCAGATAAGTAGGACAAAGCAACATGACACTTGAGATTCTTAAAATTGATGTAGGGCTTTGAGACGAGGCGCATCCTACACCCTTCTGAGGTTCTGGTGTCAGCTCACGCAGGATTAGCCCAAGGTTGTGGTTTTCGAAAAACCAAACAGCTTAATACAAATGCCAGACTGAACACAAAAAGAGCTAAGATGGGAATGCAGTTGTCATGGTAATAGAAAATTAACGTGGGCATGTTTTGGTTTACATGTAACAAGCAATACATTTATCATTACTGAGACCATCCATCCACCTTTACAGCTCAAGGACAAAGTTTTCCTGCTGCTCCAGCGCGACCGCCTTCCTGCTGACTTCGTTAGGGCACGTTAAGAGAATCACTGCGGGGTTGCACTCTGCTATGCAAACTAGACTTATGCAGTTTTCGGGTACTCTTTAATTTGTCTGTGTTTATTTTAAAGCCTGAACAGAATAGCTGTACACATTCAAGCTTCTATTTACTATCTTTAAATCCTACTAAAATTTCTGCAACAAAAAGAATATATCCATGTATTTAACTAAAAAGAAATCAGAGAGGCCATAAATGTAGCTTAGGTTCCAATTTTTAAAGTCCCTATTTTCAAGTCTTTTAAGTCTTCCAACAATTACATCACCATTGCTATTAATTCTTAAACCAGTCAAACAAAGAGACAATGGCTTCCCCTCAGGGAAGACTAATAAAACATATTCCTTTCAGCATCCAAAGATGCCGAAGAAAGCAGAGGAAGACCTAAGCTAGGTGAACCCTAAGATCTCACAGCAACCAGATATAATGAAGCCCCTAGATGCCCACCTCTTTCTCAGCCTTCTTGATTCAGTCAGGACTGAGCTCGTTTGTACCCTAACAGATAACGTGTAGGTCTAGTGGTGTATGTCTTATCTACCCATGCTACTCAAAGTAATGACACATATGCTCTTTAGCCATAGAGATGTTTAATCCTTTCTGACTTTGCACTCTCAGTCATAAGGTCCTTTGCAGAGGCCAGTCATGACAGATCAACCATTTCCTCAAAAACTCTTACAAGTTTTTTTCAAGCAGGATCTGCAGAGCTGCTGCTTCAGTTTCTATACCGTGAGGAACCCTCTGTCACTACTTCATTTGCCTCCTTTCAGGAAAGGTAAAATACAGATTCCAGTTGGCATTCATGTATAACTGATGACAATGAACTCCACAGTCCTTTTATACCTACATACGTATATGCATATATATGTGTGTATATATGTGTATACACACACATTTTAAAATCTTCTTTTCTTAAAATGCATCTATGCTCAATTTCATTAAGTGTGGAATTCTAAGACAGAGAGAACAAGAATATCCAGATTACTTTTCTTTTCTTAGTCATCTCTACTTTTTGATACATCTCCCCAGTTTGTTCCAAACCTTTTTCAGATGTATTTTTAATCTCTCCAATAGCAAGCAGCCCTCTTCTTCACACCCCCCCCCTTTTTTTTTTATACAGAGGACAGAACTCAGCATTGCAATTGCACATGCGAACAAGGCCTTATATCAAGAAAAAAAGAGAAGAACACTGAACAACAGATATGCTTACTACACATCTGACAAAAGCCAAAGCTGGCAGAGCACACCGTGTAACATCCCAAAGTCTTATAAGAATTGTTACCACTATTACTCTTTAGACCACATGCCACAAGCCTCATTTTTCTGCCCACATTCTCTACATTTTCCTTTCTCACACTAATAACTCTTAAACATTTTGGCTATTTGATGCTGGAAAACTGTCACTTGGATGGCAGCGACAAAGGCTGGATTAGCCAGTCACAGCAGTAACAAAGAAATCTGATGAGTGGGCTGTGGTGTCCAGCAGGACCCGCATTTCATAACAAGCTCAAAACATCTATCAATTCATTTAAATCCATTAACTTCCCATGGACATTTTTAGAAGTTTCAGCAAGTAGACACTTTGGTAGTTCTCTGGCAGGCAGCATAAAGACCAAATTACATTAGAGAAGTTATCCTTCCCTAAGGAAATACTTCTGTTTTCTAAGAAATCCCAGGAGTCACATTTAAAGCCATAATTAATATCAGGCTGCATTCAGCACCTGTAGCTTGTTTACTAAATCAGTATAAAAAAAAGGCTTACCTATTGCTTTGAAACTGTCTTCCAATCAGTTTAAAGTTCATATCCATTTTAAGTTTCTGATTAAGCTTTCTTAAGGGAATTAGTAGTTACATATTTTCTCTTTTAATTACTAACAGCAGTCTTTACACTAAAGGAAAGTTCTTGTATCAAGTCTTGTATCAAAACTTGGGCAGTGGAATCAAGGTGGAAAACATATTCAAAATAGAAGTATTTCACACAATAGGAAATAGAAGCTGGAAATTGTCAGTACTGCTTGTTCAAAATATGTTCTCTCCAAATATTCAAGCTTCAGCTGCAGTATCCCACACACATCACACAGATACACACCCACACAGAGATATAGGCCCTTCTTTAAAGGGCATTAATTACTATGGCAACTACAGTCACTGACATATGCAGTCACATTTATTTTACCATTACTGGTACACCCCTATAAATCCCATGACATTTGCAAATGTACATCATAATCCAATTTTATTCTAATACAGTCTCTTTATATATTAATTTAGCTTAAACTGCATTGTTATTGAATGTGTCACAGAAAAATTTTATGAAGATTTATGCCCAAAATTTTAGATCTTCAAAAGTAATTTCACGAGGCTGGAATATATACACTTAAAAAATATATGAACACATGCCTCACTGTCCATCTGCATGGTATGTTCTATATCAAACACTAGTTAAAAATTCTAGTCTGGAATATATAAACAACCAAACATGTATTATTTTTGTACCATCCGACTTCTGAAACATTTTGATAAACAGGTGTGCCAATGTATTAAGATTAATACACAGAAACACAAACAACAATTCAATTTTGCGTTTTATATGTCATAGTAATAATTCTACAGTACTTGGATTTGATATTATAATTACTGTGTGCGTACATAAGTACATACATACACACAAGTTTTTGGTTTAAGTTTAATTTTGCACTGTTCAGGGCACAGGATAGACAATTATGAAGTAGCTTGAATTTTTTTGTTTGTTTGTTTTTATCATCACTCCCTAGAGCTACCGAAATCTCTCTTTAACACCACCCACCACTCCCACACCAGCTCTGTCTCAGGCTCCCTTTCTCTTTGTTAATCTTTTGCCCCAGCCTTCCTCCTCCTCAGTTAATACTCTCCTTGCTGGCCTGTCCCTGTTTTCTTCTAATTTCCAGACTCCTCCACTTGTGTATCTTAATCTCAGCAGACAATTTGTTTCAGTGCAGTCATTTCCCCCATTGTGGTCGGAATATGAGTCTTTATGTATTCAAATAGCTATTAGCTAGACTTGTTCTTTAGAATTCCTTTTTTCCCTTTGATGACAGCATAGGACAGGGGAGTGATGCTGCTTCTTTTCCTTTCAAAACCTGGTCTACTTTCAGGACTACTGAGCCCTGATATCTGTACTGAGGAACGCATGCACATGCTTTGGCCACGCTCATATCAAAGAGGTGCTCTCAAAGCCTGAGAGATTTGAGTAGCTAAAAATGCAGACATTTCTATCCAAATAAATTGGTATTTTTCAGGGGCTTTGCTGATCTGCACAAATTTGATAGTTCTCCATAGGGTAAATAAAATATATATAGTGGATAAAACCCATCTTCTTAACAGATTTTCAGACCTAGCACCAAATTATGAGCATTCAAGCGTTTCATTTAAAATATCCAAAGGATTTAAGCAAAGCAGGATAACTTTTGCTAAGCATTTACTCAGTTGCCATTGAACTGAGTAAACATTTTATTAAAAAGAATTTCAGCCTGAGGAAGACAGCATACATAAAAAGTTTCAGCCTGAACAGAAAGGTTACGTGCCCTTGAAAATGGAAGTGGCTAATTTTCAACTGGGAGTACAAAGAAATCTCCTTAACACACAGAATGACCATCTCTTTCTCAGCAACATTTACTTTGGAGATGTAAAAGATACACAAAATTGAAATATTAGAAATTAGGTTAAAATATAAGTTACTGCAATTCAACTTACCGAACGTTTTCTGGTCTCAGTTTGTCTAATACCATCTCTATTAAATCAGGCCTGAATTCTTCAAGCAAATATTCAGCAGCCAACACTTCTTCTATAGGATAATACTAAAACACATAATGCAGAAATACGTAGATAAATTAAACAACAAAAACTAAACAGTAAAAAATCCTACTGAAATAATCTAAACAAGATAAAGTAGTACTCTGATAATGCAGTTTATAATTTTCCAATTTTTGGTACTTTTATATATGAGCATTCTTTTGTCTTAAGTATTGCATGCTTCAATATAAAGTCATACACCTCTCAGTACTGATTCACAGAAACAAGAGTAAAAATAACATGGTAAATGCTGACCCCTGGAGGACGTTTTTAAAGATAAAAGAATGTCAATTAGTCACAACAGTGCATCTGGGAAAAAAAACAAAAGGGAATACCCTCAATATCTAATTCACTAAAAAAAAAAAAAAAAAACTTTTTACAGTATTTTAAAGCTAAGTACATATCACTTATGTAAAAGTTCAATATAGATTCAGTCATCTTTATTTAGGGTTCCAATTATTGTGAAAATCTCTAGAATTTTCTAGCAAATCTTCAATGTGTGCAACATAGTGTAGAAGCTTCAGGGCAGAAGCTACAAATAGCCAGGCTAAAACTAAGATTTAAAGTAGGAAAGAGGGTTATCTAAGGGATTTCAGCAAATCATGTCAACTGCATGCTCTCACTATCATCAGCACACTCCAGTAACAAAAAGGGCTTGTAAGAACTCTTAACGGAGAACACAACTACTGACTTCCTGCCTCTCAAATGAGGTGTCCTCAATGCCTCACTGTGGCAGGCAGCCTTGGACCATCCTTACACCTTTTCCTTGAAATTGTTAGTGCCTCTTATTTAATTTTACTTGCAAGAGACCCAAATGGTACAGTTCATCAAAGTGGAAAAAAACAGATGTTGAGTTCTGTTCCATTTCTTGAATAGTAGTCAAACTATAAAATGTCAAATCAGATTTAGCTTTAAATGCATAGAACATGCTTCTCTCTAGTGGCATTTATAATTCTATTGTATTCTCCTATCAGCAACTGTCATTTCTAGAAACACGTTCTTACATTCACTTTAAGAGGTGTTTGGATTATTTTAAATTATTTTAAAGAGCTATGTGCATACAGAGATGTCAGTGAGCTAGTTATTATACATCTGAAAAAAAATATGCATATATACAATGAAATTTTAAGACAAGGTACCTGGCAATTTGAGGGAAGTCAATTAGAATTTGTGTGAAAGTGATTAGTATTAATGACTTTGGAGGCCCTTTTATATGAAGGCAAAATACCAGGTAAGCACAGGGTAGTAGCAGTGTACCATACTGCTGCTGGTTTAAACCAGTTTTGGTTTTAAAATCAAAATTATTATAAAGGGGCGATTGGATTTCACATTATCACATTATATATAAAATTGTAATGGAACCGATTCCAGGAGACATAGTAGCTAAAATCAAGCACTTTTTTGAAAAAGAGAATGAAAAAAGGACCAAATCATTGTCATTAAACAAAAACCACATGTGAACGCTAATAACCTATCAAATAGACCAGAAAAGAAAATTTGAAAAGCCTAGTTTGAAAGACTCCCAATACACCAAAGATCTCTCACAACTACATTCAGAACATATAAGACTAAGCAATTTGAAAGGGAGATTTTAAAAAATCTCTAATTTCTATTTTGTCTTAAGCAACACTGAAATAAACAGATGAAAGAGCAACTTCAGATACTGCAAAATCAGTTCTACCAAGCATGGAATTATAAAACAGTAAAGAGGAAAGGAAATGTGACCTGTAGGCTGCCAATGTTAACAGCTCATGAAACATGACTTTAGCTTCCTAACCTCAAGAAGTGCAAAGCATCTTCACAAATGCCCGTATTTATTCACAGCAAAGAACTTAAACACACTGCTAAATGACTAACATATTGTCCAAAAAGTCACTCACATGCAACATTCCTCCAAGTTTCGACGTATAACCTCTTGGTCGTTCTTTATCTTTAAATCTGAAAGCCACAGCATTTAGATCCTATGAAAAAACACAGCAAGAGGTGAAAAATATATATATATATATATTTGATGTTTAAGGCTACTTACTACTAATAATACTTAGCAACATCTAAGGCTACTTAACTTCTTTCTACTATATAAGTAGGAAATTGTTTTTTATGCATTTTATAGAAGTATTTGTTCTAGCACACAGCACATGAGCAACTTGAGACAGTATCACAATGTGAAGCATTAAGCATGCTTAGCACTTCAGCATGCTAAAGTCCTATGGTGAAAATACAGATGGTGGTCTTTCACATCATGGTCATAGTAAGAGACCTGTAGCATAGCTTGTATTTTCAAATTTATTGGTAATCTGAAAACACCTTGATGTTACCAAAAGACAGACAATGAACATCCCACTGCAAGACTATTAAGGAATTGAAGCCTTTCTCTTTTGCCTTTCTATTCCTTTCATTTAGCCAGCCAAAAAATAAGCTTAGAGGCAGAAAAAGCATGTTTCTTTTTGCTGTCTTTAGCCACAGAAATAGAAACACATAGAACACATATTCTTAGAATACAGCTGCACGGGTGACAAATAGATATAAGCCTACAAGGGCAATGAAAGAGACAGTCCCTTCTTCCTGTAAAATTATGCAGCAAGTCTGGTCAATTCAACAATTCAGAGGAAAATTAACTCAAAAAAAAAAAAGATTAATTTTCAATCAGTTTGCCAACTTTTCTAATTCACTTCACAGTCTGAGAAGTGTTAGGGCTAACGCAAGGAAAAGACACAGCTACAAGGCAGAGGATGAAACTACCTCTTTCAGTGATAATGCAATCTTAAATTTGCTTATGGGGACACTGGAATTCTCTTAGCAGAGAGCAAAGAGATTTCTTTCATAGGTACACAACATCAAAATGTAAGGAATAAACTTGCATCTATAGAACTTCTAATTTTGGACAGAAGAGACATAATAGTGTTCACCAAGGAACACCTATGATAGAATCATAAGCATAAAAATTCTTTACCCAAGCATCTCTAGTGAATCAATGAGTGTATATATACATGTGAACATATATGTATACTGTTTTTATTGCACACTGAAATAGAGAATTTCTGTACTGTTTAACTCTGATATAGCACTTCTAATAACAGTTAAGCTAACAGTGAAGCCTACAGCTGATGTACTTTTTACCTCTCAAAAATAAGTCAGATAACTGGTTATTAACATCCTACTGCCTTTACAATCTCAACTCTAAGGCTTGGCACATGAATCACTGTACCTTGCACTCTTGGAAAACCCATTCTTGAGGTCCTTCTGTGCGTAATTTTTGAATATATTGAAACATGTGCAAAATAATATCTTCAACGTGCACTGAAAAAAAAAAAAAAAAGATGCTAGCTTTATAATTTACTCAGTCCTCCAAGCAGAAATCCTGATGAAAACAGGTATGAAAGTTGGCAATTTTTACTAGATCCTGAAACATCCTGTACATATAGTCCCACCAACAAAGTTAAAGTGATCATTCACAGGATCTAAGTAAGTTTCCAGGTTCCCAGCTTAACTCAGAAAACTGCTTGGAAGATGTCCAATAGTGATGATTAATACAACTGAATCCAAGTTTAAATAGCTTGAATAAACACTTCACGCAGGTATTAAAAAAATCTTTTAAAGAAAAATTGTTAAGTATTTATGTATTAAAATAGTTTAATACAATTCAAATAAATCAGTTTCTTCTGTCAGATAAGCATACTGAGGGGGATGCAAGCCCAGAAGCCAAAAAGTTAAAATATATTGGTTTTCGAGTATTAATACAATTTTCTTAAATACAAATGCAAATCCCATCAGATCAGGAATGACATGGAATACAGACATAGCACTTCACTTACAAAGTCCTTCCTCCGTCAAGTCCACATTAATGATGAAAAACATGAAACCTCTAGCACCTTCCTTCTGCCCTCCAACTAGAGTATTTACCCAGCCTATGAAATCAAAGAGAAAATGTGTTACATAAGCAAATTTGTAAAGTGTTTCACTGCTTATTTGTATGCTTTGGCAACTTTATATTATTTTTGTTTTGACATTTCTATTACTGTCCACATTTCCCCTTCTCTTCCTTTAACACTGATATCACCAGTGCCAGTTAAGTACTACAGAAGTGAGACCCATGAGGTTTCACTCTCAGCACTCAGTGAAGGGGTGTTAGGAAGAACCTGAGACCATTTGGTCACTAGGCAATTTATTTCTATCTGGAACACTGTAATAAAAAGAATAGCCAAGGTTGTTCTGAGTTCTCACAACATGTGCAATGTAGTAAAGTCGTTACCTTTGTAGGACTTACCTTTGGCTTTAAGCTCTGACAAAAGGCTCCCTGGGCCTTCATGCCCAATCAGATGACCAAGATAATGACCAGGGTTTGATTTGTAGTATTTCTGAAGGTCTGGTATAGGAAATGTGACATAAAGATTTCTAATGTCCTTAATAGGTACCACTTTGTAAAGTTGCTGAAAAGAAAACAAGTGAGGAAATCCATAAAACAAACATAAATTCAACCAATCTCACTATTTCATTCTATTCAGGAGCACCTTTATGCACACACATTTTATTACTCATACTAACATACAAAACCACAAATGAAAACTAAGGTATGTAAAAAATAAGGCAATACTTAAACCACTGTTTTCATTTTACAAACCTCAACATGTTGCAAATATTAATTGTTTATTAACTGTAGAAGTCATTATTACTCAGCTGCTTACAGCTTCATCCAATGTGCAATCTTTACTATAACCAAATAATATAATCAGGATGGAGAGGTATGTGGAAAAAAGGCAAAAGAAATATGGAATTTATCAGAGACACTGACACAAAATTACTGAAGTGCAGTTACTGTAATATGAAAAATATCACTTAAGCTACACATTCTCTATACCTACCCGGAGGTGTTCTTCTTGAAAAGGATGTTCAGGGAACTCCGGTATAGGGACATTTTTGTTTTCTACTTCTGAAAATAACTTCACCACTAAACTAGTCAGCTCATCCAAGGATTCTAGGGAATAAATAAATAAATAAATAAATAAAGCTGTCATTAGAAAAAGCATAGAAACTGGAAGAGAAATATCTATTTCAAATAGGAATGAGTTCACAGTAGTGAAAATATTTGCAGGTTATCTTCACTAATATTACAATATTTACTTGCAGGAATTGCCCACTACTATGAGCAGAATACATAAAGTGTTTTTTCATGTGACATTCATCTAACACTATTTGTGTTAAATACATTTCTACACATAACAGACAATGCAACTTTAAAATATACATATAATTTTACTCTTCAGCTTATAAAAAACTTGTTAAAAATATCATATATATGATATTACAGTGGATATGCTATAATAATAAATCTTACTGAGGAGAATCACGGAGCCTGGAACTGATCCAACAATGAATATACACACAAAACTTCATTTAAGCAAGAACTATTATCATCACCATGTTTACTGGTCTTAAAACGTAGATGAAATGCTACTTATCATAGAGCACTTACGTTCTATGACTGAAATTACACAGGCATGCTTCATCAGTGACCTTCATACTCAGCTTTCTTAGCAGAAAAAGCTAAAAGGACTTTCCTCTGCTAATGAATTTTGTTCTGTTCATATCCATTGAAGCATTATTGTAAAACACCATATAAATACTGCTCTGCTACAGTATTTTCTTCAACAAGCAAACAGTTTTCAGATCACTGTTATTAAGCTTTTGGCAAAGGCTCATGAAATATCATCTTGATTGTAGAAGGTGTTAGGCAACTGGAATTTCATTCAGAAAATGAAGCAAAGGTTCATGACTAAATATTAAATGAGTATAAAATATACAGCTTAATCCTTGGAGGTTCTGGCTAAAGTCATTCTAGAACAAGCTCTGTCAGGTATTCTGAGATTATGTCTGCTAACAGGCTAATCTCTGAAGTAAAACTAGTTAATAATATTAAATTTTTCCTAAATTTCAGTGTTTCCTTTATCCTTTGATAATAAAGAGAACTATTTGTAGTTGAAGCATAGGTTTAAAACATAAAAACAGAACAATAGTCCTAATATCTGAAATCAGAGAAGCATCAGTTTTTATAAGACAAGCATATACAGAATAACTGCAACAGGTGATTTGATATAAACCAATTTGTTTTTAAGAGCATAAGTAACACTCAGAAGTATTATTCAACCAACAGTGTAAAATTATGGGTTCTCACCTCTTCCTAAAACACAAATAGCCATTAAATTTGATGAATAATAAGTAGAATGGAACTTCAATAGCTCTTGTCTTACATCTATTCCTTCTTTGGTTGGTCTAGTTTCCAGAGTTAGTTTGTTCCCTGTAACATAAAATAAAATTAAATGATTTAACTTTTGGATGACATAAACTTTATGTTTATGAATTTACAGATCAAAAAGTATAAATGAGTGAATCTGCTCTGCTCCAGATGGACAGTCATTTTAAAAAGAATTAGCATGCACAATAACAAGCAAATTGGATCAATATCATCTCAGATTACTATAGCCAATAAATACTTCCGTTCTCAAACTGCATCCTCCTCAATAACCTAGGAAGTTTCGGTCTTCTAAATCAATCCTTTAACTGAGTTATTTCTAAACAATATAATTAAACTCATAAACCCATATAATTAAAATTCAGAAGACAGAAAAGCTTTTTTTTTGGCACATCTGTAGCAGGCTTTTACTCCTATACACACACATCCCTCACAGGAATCACTGTGTGCTCAACTGCCACAAATTATAGCCTGGTACATTAAGACAAACTGAAATAAATAATTGCTATTTTCAACATCTTGGTTGTAAACTGTGACTGTTCAGCTCTGGCTTTACAATCAGCTAATCTGTTGCTGCACAGAGGAACAGGACTAGAAGGCAGCAGAACCAAGACAATTGTCCCTAAATAATATATATATATATATTAACTGAAGAGATTATTTCTATTATTTCATATAACAGTAGGAACTTGAAGCAGCAAGAAAAATAGATTATACAAAGAACACGCTGTATTCTAATCAACTCCACTTCCCTTTATTACACACAAAAACATACAATCTACAGACCAAATCTGCAAACTCTATCTGCCACCTGTGAAACTAATAAAATGCTGAAGCCAAACAGACCATATGCAGAAGGAAGCAAGGGATGCAGTGAGGAGTGAGGCAACAGAATGTTTAAAGAAAAAAAATATATATATATATATACTTGTTTAAGGACAAAATGTCCAGATGTTTGGTGATTAGAGACAAATCTTTTCACAAATGCTACAGCCAATTGTGCAGAGAGGCTGTCTGAAGCAGTACATTTCTTTCATTTTAAAGTGTTACGTGTAAGTGAATAAACGATTCCTAACAAAGCTTAAAAAGGATCATTAAGGTAGCACACTTAAAATACTCCGCTCCCAACCTATGAACTACAGCAGCTTATCAGATTATACAGTTTTAAGCCTGCAGATAAGCAAAATGCAGGACTTTTAAATACCCCAGCACCTTCACTCCCACAGAATCAATATACATGTTAAACAGCGAAAGGCAAAGCACTGGCTTTAGCACAGTAAATGTGTTATTAGAGTGCTGGAGTACATCAAGAGGCAACTGACACAGGGTACCTAGAGATGTAAGAGAATGGACACCAGACACTGCAGAACTGCTTAGGGAAGTACTGGACACTCTTGAGGGTGAGATGGGTGTGAGATTCAGTGAGATGTGGGAAGGACACCTGGGGACAAAATACTAACAAGAACACTGAAGGATTAAGGTATATTTGTTTCTCTGGATAAACAAAGGGGACTGGAAAGTTTGCTGGCAAAATAGACTCCAGAGCTAAAAAAGAAATCGGATTTGTCACGAAAACCATACCACAGTTGGCACCTCTGAGTAAATAAAAGCCAAAGCTTCCTGTAAAAATCACACTCCAGGTGTTCTCTCCATGAGAACACACCACCTTTCCCAGGTGTAAAACCTTCCTAAATTGTATAAAACTGTTTCTGCAACTTTCATTAATATTTTCTGAATGCTATGGAGCAATTTAGAAATAATCTCTTCAGTTAACAGCAGAAATCATCTTCAAGAATGTAACAAGAACAAATTCTACTCCTCTGAGATTACAGAACACAGGTGAAAATAACTGCTTTGTGTATCAATATGCAATTACAAGCACTGTCTTTCTGAATTAACTTTTGAAGGGAATACAGTTGTAATTTGCCCATTTCAGAGAGCCTCTATTTAACAGAAAACAGTCAACACAGGCTCTTGCAGCTGCTGGTTACCAGCCTTTCACAACATCAAACACAAATGTATTCTTCTTGTTCTGAAGACAGAGGAAGACACCAGCCTTAAACCCATTGCCATCATCCTACAGCACTCATTATTTGCACTACTATTTTTCCAACTAATGGACCTGGCCACAAATAACACTGATGCTCAAGGACTAGATAGCACAAAACATAAATTCATGGCCCTACTACTTCTATAGTTTCACAAATAAATCTGCAATTCATGTAGAAAGTGACTGAAGTGTAGACAATTTCAATTAACCTTTGCCAGAATGTCAGAAAATGTGGATTTATTCATACCCATAATATATAATGTCTTTTACATCTACATTTACTATTCTGTGAATAATACAGCCTGAAAAACTTAGAGCAATAAAATCAGGGTTTGTTCAAGACTAATTTTTCTAGTCATCTTATGCTGTTTTATTTTATGCTTAGGAATTTGTTTTTATATTGTTTTTATATTCACATTCAGTGATATCACACTACTTTGGTTACCTTTCCAGTCACTACCTTCTCTTACAGCAATAGTTGTTAGCAAAACAGCACGTGGCTAATGGCTATTCAAACACGGGTTGTTCACTTTGGTGTGCACAAAGACATACAGTCCCAAATCACGACAACTCAAAACCAGGCACTGGAAAATAGCATCCTCTGCAGTACTTATCAGAATCATAAAGGGCCCATAATCACTGTACTGCAAATCTTCTATCCCTCTGTCTCCTATGTTTATGTCCAGCTCTGTTTGGTCTATGATGTGGAAAATGTAATAAAGCACCACAAAAAACATGCACAGAGTGGGGAGAAAAGGGAATTGTTTCAGTCCTGTCTTTATCAATTTCATATAAACAATATTACTATGTACATTAAACAAAACTCCAATGGACGGATAATTGCATTGTGACAAACCTGTTCCAAATTTGCTGAAGGGATGATTGGGGTTTCCAGTAGCCTTCTCCAACTGAAACAACCTCCAGGCATCATTCATTAGATTCTTTTCATGCTCAGAATCAACTGCATTCACTTCCCTGTCTTTGCAGCTCTCATCAAACAAAGGGCACAGGAAAAACTGGGCAAATCTAAACAAAAAATGTTCAATTTTTTTCAAGTCAAGAGCACTGAACATTAAAAAAAAGTTAACATAAAAGCATAAAGCTTAAACCACTTCCTGAAGAGAGCTGAACATATTAATTTGTCAAAGGAAAAAAAAAAGAAACACAGAATTCCTAATCCAAGAATATTTGACTTGCATTCATCATCTATCATCTTTATCGCTTAATTTCTTTATCTATAAACACAGGCAAATAACAGATTCACCAGACAAGATATTACAAGGATCTTACATCATACTTCACACATTCAACACTTCCATGGCTTTGAAGTTTAGTGGAAAGAGGCTCCTCATCTTGCAAATCAAATCAATCTTTTGTCATTCTTCCAGAAACATATATAAGAATTCTACGGTGTAGGCAAGAAAAAACACATTTCTCACCCAGGACAAAATCCTCTCACTTTGCCTCACTGACTACACACCTTTCAATTTAAGTCAGTTCCTTTTACTAAAGGAATCCTTTTTCATTTCTAAACTTCATCCTTCATATGCTATGAAGGATGTAAAGATCCTGTGGCAAGCATAATATTTGATCATACACTCAGACTATTCGTACTATGCAAACGCTTGCGAGTACATTCTGCGCCCCAAATACACAATCCTTAGACTTTGAAAATCAGCCTTGATGAATAAGCCTGATGGCTAAAAAACTCTGAAGAAACTTTTTTGTACTGAACATCTAGTGTCAATTTCAACTGAACACAGTGTTCCCAACCTTTTCTTTATTATCACAAAGATTAAAAACTATCAGCAAAAACTTCTATGCAATTTCAACAGCACAAGTATTAGCAAATTAAAAGTCTGCAGGACTGTGTGTTTACCTGTCCAGGGCACCTTCTAGATGCTCATGCGACACGTCGAAGTAGTAGTTGGTGTGCTCGCCGCTGGTGAAGGCGTTGGAGCTCCCTGCGTGCTCGCTGAGGAACTGACTGTACTCGTTCTCTTTGGGGTATTTCTTGGTCCCCAGGAACAGCATATGCTCACAAAAATGGCTAAGCCCCGCAATGTTGGGGGGATCGGACAAGGATCCTGCAGAACGAAAAAATTCGTAACACCTCCATGAAAAGAAATATTAACATACTAAGTTTTCTTTTTTTTTTTTTTTAATGTGTTTTATATTACTGTTTGTTGCCTCAGTCAATTAATACCAGTTCTATAGCTGCAAGTAGACACTTGGGCAATTATAGCCAACCAAACTCAAACTCAAAAAAAAAAAAAAAAAAAAAAAATTGAAATGAGTAACTGAACCAATTAGTGTCTCAAGTTGCCTCAGCAAATCAGCCTGCATTGGCTTATAGAGAGACAATTTCTAAATTTAAGTCCATGACTCAATCTGTAATCATCTGGCAGATCACAATGTTCTGACTTCTATACCTTGATTTCTATAACTGCATTTCATTAAAAGGTAGCAATTGCCAGATGAAATTAAGGAGGTTATTTATCCTGTGGTTTATAGGGCTAGGAATAAGCCATAATTACTTGAAAATAAGCAGCTACTGATGATCAGCTAGTAGGTTTGAAGGAACACAGATTAAAAAAAAATGACAATGGTTTGTAGGAATGGGAGCCAGAAACATGGAAGTTTGAGCCTGGTGTGTGCAATGGGAGAACGGAGGTGAAAAATATTGATACACCCGTGGGAGTCGGACACCACAGCTGCCTACTACTGCCATGGTATCCAAGAAAACTAGTTAGGAGCATCTGAACTAAATAATGACTTGTGACAGCCATCCCCACTGCAAGAGGGGCCAGAGGCTTTCAAGATTACTGTACATGTCCCCTGACACCACTGGCAGCAAATACAGACAGAAAGAAGAAGAGGAAGGATGTGCAGGTAACATGCGCGTGCATCTCATTTTGAGAGCAACTACAAAGCTATATAAGTAAAGACATATTTAGTGATTTTAGAGACAAAGCCCCTGCCTTTTCCTTCCCTTCCCAATATTTCTGTTTGCACAAATAGGCATCATAGACATGAGGGGGTGTCTCCCTGCACTCACACACTGCCCTTTTCTGCTTATAAACTTGCATACTTGCATAACTTGAAACTTAATGGTTGAAGAAATCTCTCTGCAGACTGAGCTATACTTGAGTAAACACAGAATACATCTAGTGATTTTAATTAGCTTTAATAGCTTCCTATTTGATATGTGAAAATATTAAATAAACTCTAAATTACAGTAAAAGTCCAGGCTGACAATTGGATGCTACATAAAGGTTACCAAAATTTTGCTGTATAGTTCCATCCATATATTTGCAATTAAAATAAAGCAGTTTTTATTAATGATCTAACGAACACAAAATGTATCAAATACCTATGTGTACATCAAGTGCTGCTGAAGACTTATCTGTGGTGGGGTCGCTGATGAGAAGTGCTTTAATGCCATTTGCCAATTCCAGTCCACGATATTCCCGCTTATCTTCAGGTGATTTGATAATTTCATTTGTTATTCTCTTAATAGCTAGACTGTTCATTTTGTTATTTGTCTCCTTCTGAATCCTTAAATTAAAAAAAATATATAATTTTACTTAGGCACTGCTAAAATATGAGTAAGTATATTAGAGAATAAGCTGTGAACAATACAGACAGCAAGAAACTTATTTCCATGTAAAACTCATAAAATACAAAGCTCATGAAATATAAACTTATGAAATATAAAGCTGTGGTTCAAATACTGAGAAACAGTCAGATTAAAGACAAAGTGATAAATGATCACTTATGATAAGTGATATGATAAAATTGAAGATTGCCTAATTGAATCAATTTTCTCTTTCACACTTACAGCAATTTAAAAATTAACTTAGTAAAGGAATACCCCCTTCTTATGATGAAATGAAAAGAACACAAGCAAATTAAAGTCTGTATTGCTATCTGGAGTGTACTTTCTGGGTTCAGAAAAGTATTTTATATCTCTGCGCTCGTGGTTATATTATGAATGCTGTAATTTGGCCATCATCTTAGGTAAACAAAAATTTTACTGGATAAAATAGGAAAAAAAAAAAGTGCCTCACATGTTGAGACTCCCACTATTGGTGTAACGACGATGGTATGAGACCTATTTGCTTAACAACAGTGTTTTAAACACTAATAAAGTAAGCCTGAGTCTGAAATTATTATCCCTGGCTATTTAACTTACTGCCAAGTTGAAAGGCAAGCGGCAGGGCAGCCACTTGGCTGTGAGATTGACAAAGAAATTTAAGGCAATCCCAGCAGAGCCAAATGACAGCAATGCTGGGGGCCAAGCACGGTGCGTCCACGTGCCTTATCCCTGTGCAATAAACTGTAACTCTGTTTTACAGCGCCTGGCATGAGGACACAGCGCAACTAAGCAGACCTTTTTGTGGTGAGAACATAACCTTTTAAATTGCCAAGTAAATTACTACATGAATCTGGGTTAGTAACTGGTGAATTAATTTCACTTATGAGCAAAACCAGACCCAAACCTAAGTCTCCAGGCCTAAGAAAATTTTGTACAGTTCTATCAATATCACTTATGTAACCAGGAGTTTCACTCTATTTATTTTCACATTTTCAGGTCATACGGTTCAAGGAATTTCATGGAAGTTTGCCATGTTTTAAGACCGCACAGAACGTAGTACGCAAAGAACTGCACAGTTTTCTACTTATTTACTGTCCTGTGTCTTCAGCCACAGATTTTTACCTAAGAAAGAAAAGGTATTATAAAGAAAAGCACCCAAGTAAGCATTAGATGACTGAATACTTCTGAAAGAAGTCATGAAATTACTTTGGAATTTATAAAAGTTATGGAGCATCCTCGTACAAATATAAGACTACAAGCAAACAGGAATTATAACCCCACTAAAACAGAGAAGCCCCAAGTAAAGAAATCATCAAGGAAAATTACACATCATGGGTGCAGTCAAATGAAATGTTAAGATGGAGATGCTCAGCTCCAACTCCAATAATGGAGATGCTCAACTCCAACTTAAATGCCTGCAACTCTTGTTTAGACCTGCCCTTTATCTACCGCTTTAACCCTGCGCAGAGGCTAATTCTGCTTGGAGCATGTCTTTGAATCTACAGATTTCACCCTGTTAATGAAACTTATCACTCAGTTTTTAGGTAAAACATTCCAACTCATCAATATACTAGTTCCTTGCTGCAAGATGCATACATACTATTCACTTTTCAAGTTTTTCTGATCATGTCATATGAATTTCTTTGATCCAGCATCTCCTTGTTATTCTAAGCCATATCATTAATTCACAGAACTTTTGTTCAAATGATTCATCTTTCCAACATGATTCATCAAACTATGTCGCTTCTGTGAAATCTTAGGAGATTTCATCTGATGTTTTCTGAAGCTGCACACCTCCATTTCATTTTATTATCATTTCTTATTTTCTGCCTCCTTCAAAGGTTGCCTCAAATTTGGTAGTCAAATTTCAATACAAGAAAAAAATACAATTTTCAAAAGTTCAAAGTCAGCAATTAAGCCTTCAAACCAGGACTTAGCCTCATTACCTCTTTCTTGATTGTTATTTCAATGAGAATTATGAATGTAACATTCTCTTCAAATATGTTTGCATGATTAACCCTCCGTTATTTTTCCTGCAAAATAAACTGTCCCACCAGCAAATTCATACCAAAGCAAGAACAGATCAACTATGAAATATGCTTGGAAGGCAATGTGTCAAAAGAAAAAATTAAATATGAAAGACCAAACTCTCTGGCTAAAGTACTGTTCCTGCGAGTGCTATGCTATTATAATACAATGGTTAGGCAAGACAATTTCATATGAGATTGAATATTCATACAAGGGCATTTTCTTAAGGTGTAAATTGCAAGACATAATATCAACATTCCCTTGTATGGCTGCTTTTCTGCACAACTTCAAAGTTCTCTTAGAGAAACTGCTTTATAACAACACCTCACTCCAGCCTTTCACACAAGAATTGCAAATCACTACAGCACAAACCACCTTTCAACAACAGAACTTCTTTTCAGAACACAAAAAAAAGGGGACACAAAGAATTCTGAATTTCTTGTTACAGCTTTTTAAAAAGCAGCCTAATTCCTAGAGGAATGCTCAAAAGCTGCCCTGAAATATCAGTGTTGTATGTATGTATATACGCGTTTGTGTAATATACATGTATATTGCAGGTGCATATATATAAGTGTGTATATACATATATTACGAGTATATATATTACACATGCACACATACATATGTTGCCATACTATCATTACTGCAAGCACTAGATGCAGATGTTCAGTAGCAATGAAATCAATCTACAAACTAGACTAGACTAGACTAAGAAAGAGGCCATTGAAAGAAAGACTTTCATACTACTCTTACAAAATAGAAATGACAGAGAAAGACCCAGTGAAGAAAAAGGCAATAAGAACAGATATAAAGCACTACAATGGCATTGGGGGGAATTCCTCCTCTGGCTCAAAAATTGTGGGTGGCAGGTGACTCAAATAGAAGGAAAAGGGAATGAACTTTGAACATGAGCCCTTTGAACTGCAAGCATCATCCCTAATCAATATAGGGAACACTTAATTATTTTTTTTCATTCTCAACTAAAAGTCTTAATCTGTACAAGGAAAAAAAAATGCTAAAACAGGTGTTGAATTTTAACCTATAGCACTTTAAAGTAAAATTACATCCGATTCCTTAAGGCCTCATTTCTGTAATGAGTACCAGGCAACTAGTCCCTTGGAATCAGTGAGACTCTTTGGGGATTTTAGGTTCCAGCTGAGAAAAGAATATTACAGAGCAGGAGTGGGATTAAGTGGTATATGAGTCTGTCTAACATTTTTAATCTTTCATAGTTATTTTAGTAGACTTACTTTAATTAAAAGTTAGCCCACATAGTCAAACCCTAGTTCGATGTTTGAACAATTAAAGGACCGTATTTTAAACCCAATTAGCACAAACTCCTGAGAGCTGTCTTCAGTGAAATAACACATTAGCTAATAAAAAATGTAGCTCCCAAAAGCACAAACTCAAAAGAGTTTTTCCCTGAACTGGTGGCAAAACAGGCTCTATGAATTTAAGTCAAACGTTAGCACATAGGCATGAGTCAGATCAATGTCTAGAAGCAATGACCACCCCTAAGTAACCAGATGAATGGCAGTTACCAGCTTAGCTATTTTTGATTCCAAATGATCTCAGTTATCTTAAAAATCAGGGTTTCTGGAATACGCTCACTAAGTAAGTTTACGATCATGTACGCTGGGAACTGTGTTGTTCCTGGTTTTCAGCTCGTGTCGCACACACGCACAAGCGTATGCCTTTTGCATACACTCGATACGTATCGCACCCATGCATTTGCAACACTACTCTTACCCAAGTTCTAACTGTGTCTTTGAAACTACATCTTTGAAACTATGCAGAGGCCGTGATAATGTCCAGTCTCATATTTTGCACCTGCTCCAAGTTCTGTATTTTGTTTATAACCCTTCCACCTCCAAGAGATTGAAACATTTGTCGAGTCAAAACCTCTCTCTGCTCTGACCTGTAAGAGTTCTGTTTCCTGGATTACTTATGAACCTGTCTTGGTTCATGGTTCTTAATAACCTGCACGAAGGAGCTCTTGAGCTGCCAGTGCCTGGAGCGAAGGAAGCGCCGAGGGCTTCAACAGGAGGCCCAGGGCTGCGGAACCACCAGGCTATGGAAACCAGACCAAGTTTCCTCACCTCTTTTACAGGAAAGACAGCACTGAATTGAGCACGTGGGAGGATTTCATGAACTTCTTCAGTTTCAAGTCAGGGGCTCTGCAATAACAAAATAAATCTCCATTCTTCTACATGTCTCTGCCTCTGCTCTTTTTGCGCTCACACGGAGCGCTCCTCATGATGGCAGCGCCATTTCACGCATTGTGACATCCCTCTATGGGTAACAGTGATTCTATGGGCAAGTCAACCAGCAATCTACTGCTCTCAGCTTTGATTCACTCACACGCTATAATTAAAGCTTAATTTTGGCCTATACAATTAAGGACTTCCCTAAAATATTTTTATGTTACCAAGACCATGAGGTTAAATCAACTCAAGTGATCAGTACATCCAGGCGCTGCCCATAGTTTTTTTTACCATTACAGGTTCTCAAGTAGAGAAAGACAGTAAACCCACCTTTAAATATATGGAGATTAAAACAGCTCGCATCCTTCAACATTCATAACCCACACGAACAATCTTATGTATAGTTGTCAAGAAGACAGTGAATGCATCTAAGATCCCAACGTATTCTTGGATGCTGAATTAAATAAATCTGATTGCATATATGAAATGCATATATGCAAGCAGACAAACTGTTTGAAATTTTAACACTCCTATAATGTTTTTGGACTCAGCAGGAATTCGGCACACTGTTTTACATTACACACACAAAAACCCCACAAAAGAGATCCACGACAAATTAATCAATGGTACACAGTTAGTAAGACCGACTAATCACACAAGTTTGGGGGTAATGAACACCTTTGAGCTCTCGTTACACAGTTCATTTTGAGGAAATTCTGATGTCGTGCTCCAATTAGAGATTTTCCAAACCTCACAGCTCTGCAGCTTCCTGCCAAGTCTCTGACCTGGACAATTCCCCCTGGATGCCCACGGCCAGGGCCTTGCTCTTGCCCTGGGCTTCCAGGGATTTCAGACCACAGAAAGAAAACCTGGTGTGCAACAGGCTTGTGTGCCAACCTGCCAGCAGAAGCGCTTGTGGGGCACACAGCTGCCAGCAGGATTAATCAGAGGATGCAGTGTGTGAACCTGGCAAAAACAAGGGCCACAGGAGTTTCACACACAAGATCAGAGCCCAAGTATTCAGGCCAGCTGGCCTGAATTGTAAATGACGGGTGTTTCCACAGGCCTGGGTTGGTCAAACAAGGCAGGAAAACATAAACAACAAACCAACAAGCAACTCACTGTCCTAAAAATACAGTCCTAAACCTGATCGTTTCACAGTTTCCGATGCACTGGGTAACAAAATCATTTCATGGGGTTTATATGATCTAATTTCAGGCATAACAATAAAGGATAATATGATTTTTTAAATTGCTACATCAATGCAGCCTTTTTCCATAGCTCTTTTAAAACTGCTCCAAGCAATTCATCAAAACACATCTTCAAGGGTAAACAAGCTTTGTCCAAATTCACCAAAACCGGTAAAAAAGCACAAATAACCCCAGCATTTCATAGTCTCGTGTTTTTATCAGATTAATGGAAACTAAGCAAATTCCAAAGCCTTTTCTTACAGAGAGGCTGGTTCTTTTTTGAATTTAAGTAAAATTATTGATTTTAATCTTCAAACACTATGATGATATAGGATCTTCAGAATGATTTCACAAATCTGGTAGAGTACTTGAGTTTGTATCATTATTTTCAACAGAGTCAAGTCACATGTTAATCATGAGACTGATAAGACTATTTTCTGTGTTGCATGATTAGCTCCTTGAAAGTGCACTTTACTCATTTTCCTCCAAAATGTATTTCTGTATTCAATTAATTGCTTTATATATAAAATACTAGTAAGCCAGGGTGTCTTATTCTCCCTTCCTCCTCCCAGCCTTTTTTCCCCTTGCTACCCTAGAGCTGCAAGGCTTGATCCACAAGCACAGGGCAGCAGGGGTGTCTAGCACATGGCCTTGCACATGCCAGGATATTTATAAGATCAGATGCCGAAGGAGAGACCTCTGTGCTTTATTCTACACTACCCAGTTGGATGTGTATATCACATATTTTATCAGCAAGTAGCACATCAGATTGCCCAAGACGCTTTGTAAAGCCAACTCACTTTACACTTCATGTTACCATCTGTCTCATATCCTCAAAAAGAAAAACTTGTGAGCTCTGAATAAAAAAATAAAAAAAAAACAGATCAAAACTTTAGTTGGACTGAACAACAACAAAAAATACATAGGAAGATCTGAGAACTGGTAAGAAAATCTCATCTAGCTACAAAACAGATAAAGAACTGTAAAACTCTGGGTCATGAAAAGCACTGCCCAGAACTTTCCTTTTTTGTTAGTCCAACACTAAAATACAACTGTATATTATTCAGGGTAATCCCCTATTAAAAAACAACAGCTTATTTAACACTAGAGCTTTGACAGAACCAACAGCTCTATAACATGAATAGTTTAGAAAAGTGATATGTTTTAACAAAGGTATTAGCGACTGTTTACCCATTTTGTGCTTTACTTTCAATGTTTTTGGATAATTCAAGTCATATGCTACCATTAACACTGTAAGTAAACTTTCAGTTCTACAGTATTTTCTTCTGTTTGGGTAGTTGAAAGAAGCTGTAGTTCTGACTCACCCTGAAAAAAAATCAAGTTGCAAAGGCGAGATCTTCTAAGTAAGAAAGCTACAATGAATTGACTTTTGAACAAGTTCTATCCCCAAATCACTTTTTTTTACATGTACGCAGTGCTGTCTCATAAGAATATTTATCAACTTATGCACATAAAGCTGAGAAAATAAAGGCACTCACTGACAGCAACTTGCCATATACAAATATATAACAGAACACAACATCAACTAAATTTATTTCTCTCTGGCCATTTCTTACTACAAAAATGTCCTTTTAATATCTATTTTGTTAAAAAACTACTGAATGAATGTATTAATATTGTTTATTATGAAAGCATCTAATACAATACAATTAATATATCAGAAATATCAACCCAACATGTGATTTCCCAAAGAGACTGACAGTATTTTTAGGAGATGACTTAGGCAAAACCTTGCAATGACCCCTAGCTATGAGCCTAGCATGTTCCAGCTCAGTGAAACAGGAGCTGCACTTAGGGTAGCAGAATTTTTGCCCCTTACCCCTCTCTTTTTTCTGCACTTAACAGGGTAGGGAGCTACATGCAAAATGGGTTTTACCCTTGGCCCTTTGATCAGTTTGACACATGCACAGGCTGCAGACAGGGAGAGGGAGCAGGAAAGCACGCGCACAGACACACACACACATACACACACACACACACACACACACACACGAGCATGACCCCTTCTAGGGTCTCCCCAGCACCAGCAGCACTTGATTTTTTGTTGTTGGTGAAATCAGAATATGTAATAACACTGCAGCATACAGAGGAAAAGGAGGAGATAGGAAGGTCTAAGTGAGCAGCAATCTCAGATACTTTATGTGCACATCAAGGTTAGATGACAAGCAGTTAGATGACAAGCAAAACTTAGAGCCAAAAAAGTGCAAGCAGGGACAAAAATCAGACACAAGAACAGGAAACATGAAATCAAGAAACAATTTGTCCCTTTTTATAAAATTTATATCTTTAAAAAAAAACCTTCACGTGAAAGCATTATACCTACTCTCATTTCGTTAATATTTATGTAGACACTAACTCACAATTAAAATTAAGCAGGTGATTAAATCACGGTTGCAGGCAGTGTGAAAAGGCTGCGGGCCCGCTCACGCAAATAAAGCCAGGTCCCGGTCCTGGACCCACGCGCGCAGCAAAGGAGCAGCAACAACCCCGGGGAGAAGCTGCGGCCCGGGGACGGCGCGGGGAGCGGCGCGGCGGTGGCCGAGCCCGCCCGGCACCTCCACGGCACCGCAGCCGCGAACAGCAACGGAGCGTCCAAATTTTGACGCACGACAATTTGCAGCGTGAGTCATCGTAACTCAAAAAAAAAAAAAAAGAAAACATGTTTTTGACATGTCTTACTTTTACAGTGACAAACAGAGGCGTTGCTATGCGGCCGGCACACGCAGCACGGAGGGCAGGCGGGGAGTCGCTTGGTCCCTCGGCCGCTCCCGCTCGGCAGCCCCCGAGCGAGCGGCCGCGCGGCTGAACTCGCCCCGGGCGCCCCCGGCCGCGCTTGGCTCCCGCTGCGACTCTGGCGGCACGTGCGGCGACGGGGCCCGCTCCCCCGCTCTGCCTGACGGCGAGAGCAAGGGGTTTCCTTTCACACACACACACACACAAAAAGCTGAATTTCACACTAGCGATAGCGCAGGCAGGGGGAGCGGCGAGCGAGCAGCGCAGCGAAAACGCCGCTTTCGCACCAAAAACGACCCCAGGCGCAACACCCCTCCTCCTCCCCCCCACCCCGGGCAAGGAAGCAGCGCAGCGGCCGCGCCGCCCGCGAGCAGGGAGGAGAGCTCGGGCCTTCCCGCCGCGGCCCCGGGGCAGGGCCGGGCCGAGCCGGGCCGGGCGCCGCCGCCTGCCCCGCTGGCCAGGCCCGCCCGCCGCGGCCTCCCGCGCCCTCCGGCCCTGCCGCCCCGCCGTACCCGAGGAAGCAGCGGCGCCGAGCGGGCAGGCGGCGCGGGGTCGCGCCGAGCAGCGCCCGCCGCAGCAGGGGGCCGAGCCGCTGCCGCATAGCGCGCCCGGGCCCGGCTCAGCACGCGCCGCTCCTCGGCGCCGCGGCCGCCGGCGGCGCCATCTTCTCCGCCCGCCTCCCCTCGCCGCGTGGCCAATCCCTCCCCGGCGCCCGCGGGGTCTCGGCCGCCCTCCGCGCCCGCCGGGGCCGCTGTCGCCGCGCCGGGGCCCTACCTGGCGGCGCCGGAGCTGCCTGTGCGACGGGGAGCGCTGCGGCTGCGGCTGGGGAGGGGGCCGCGGGCCGCTGGGAGGAGGCGGAGGCGGCGGCGGCGGGAGGGGGTGGGTGGCTGGGCGGGGAGCGGGGCGACACTCGCCGCGGCGGGGGGGGGCCGCGCCGGGAGCCCGCGGCAGCCGAGCGGGGCTCGGGGCGGCGCTGCCCGCCCGCCCCGCCGCCGGAGGCAGCGCTGAGGTAACGGGCAGGGCGGTGAGCGGAGCCAGCCGGAGCGGCGGCGACCGCGGATCCCGCGGCCCCCGGCCGAGAAACCGCCCGCGGGGCGGCCCGTGAGCGGCTCCCGTCCTGTTCGGGGGGAGGATTTTGTCAGGTTTCGGTAACTTCCCCGCGGGAAGGCAGCAGTTGTGCCTGGCTGCTTTACCTTCTTTTTAGCCTAAAAGCTTTTCTGTGTTTTTGCAGTTCCGTGTTTTATTCGGATGTATTTATTTCCAGTGTCTTCTCAAAAAATAAGAATATGAAAAGAAACTAAGCAGAAACGTAATGTGCTGCGTTTGATACCTGACTTTGCCTCGGGGGGTTGCCATCTCGCGCCTCCTCGCTGCTCGCCTCGGGTGGTGCTTCCCTGCTGGAAGTTGACTTCACAGAACTTTCCTCAGTTCCGTCTTCAGAAAGATTTAAGTGATCTCTGCGTTAGCCGAGGTGATGTCTGTGCCCAAATGTGGGACTGAAGACGTAGCTGGAGTCGTTTTAAGCTAGTCAGCTCAGGTCAACCTACACTACTCCATATGGTCAGCAAAATCTTGTCAGGGAGTTTGGGTAGACGTTGAGCTGCCGATTCCTGCTGAGGTCTGTGCTGCTATAGAGATGCTCCTACTAGTACCTGTGTTGCCCAATTTAAAACAGTCATGTCTACATCAAGTACACCCACGCTTCTGGCCTCAGTTTAGGCACAGAACTATTTCTCAAGTTAACTAACCCTCATTAGAGCAAAGCAGTTGGTAGTTTTTACCTAAATAAACTGGTTTGATTTAGAACTGTGTGGGAACCCAATTTTAACACGGTGTTAATTCATGTGAAGAGATTGGATGTCTTTGTCCTCATGGGATTCTAGCTTGAGTGAATCTTGGCCTCTCCTTGTGTAGGCAAGGCAAAGCTGGAGGGAAAGGGGAATAGGGTAGATAGTGAGAGGAGTAACAGTGTATTGTGTCCCACAGAAAGCGCGCTTGGCTAGATGGGTGCCTCTCATGTACTCCCTTTCAGAAGCAACAGTGAATTTAGAGATTGTTTGTGATTTGGAGTCACTCTCCTAAATTTTATGTATAGTAAAAATGCTTTGGCCTTTATTCTTAACACAAATTGTAGCAGTGTTGTACTGGTTGTCATCTGGCAGTGTGAGTTATACAGGTGTACAAGGCTTCAAGCAGATTATTCCTTCTTAAGATCCTGGCAGCTTGCAAGCCCGATGTGTTTTGTGGTGGTGGTGTTTTTTTTTGTTTTTTTTTTTTTCGTTTGCCTTTGCCTACAGATCTTATGTTGGGGCTGTGTGGACAATTTGGGGAAAGCAATAGACCAGCAGCAAAAACTGTGGTGTTCTAGGAGCAGTTGCATTTAGAGCAAGGGCTTCTGCTCACATAGGTGTGACTGTAGAGGATCACACCTCTTCCTGCATGTCATTCTAACACAATTATTGCAAGAAGCGCACAACAGGAGTCACACCTGCTGAACTTTACACTTCTTTGCCTACTTTGCTTCCTCCAAGCTCCTTTAGCAGCCAAGCAGTGGCACTTAGGTTTATTCAGAGCAGATCATGTTCTTATAATCTAACCCCTCTCTGTTTCAGTTTCTGCTAGTCACATTTATCCTTATCAAATATTTGAGGTAACTTTTTCAGGTTGTGAATGAATTTAAGGGCCTATATTATCCTGCTTTGCTTATGAATAGATAAGAGGAAGATGCTGAAAGCAATAACTTTCTGGAAAAGCTTCATGAAAGAAAAAAATGTCCCCAAACAAGGTATGTATACAAAAGGCAAAAAAAAAAAATCTTTCTGTTTGAGTAATACGAAGAGAAATAAAGCCACTGAGAGATAGCAAGTTCAGTAAATGGGCTGCTGTTACAGAATTCCACTCTAACTTGCTTGTCTGATGACTTCTCTTAGTTTAAAAATAATGAATTAATCAAAAGATAATGGAAAGCGAACTTCCTCATGACTTCAGTGAGTTGTATCTAATCTGTGTTTGCATTTTTTTTCCTCCTGTCTTGTCTTTTATGCACAGGCTATCACCCAAGGTGCATGCCCTAAATGAAAATCTGCAAGAGGAAAGCATAGAGAATAGCTTTCCTCTGAGGTAATTACACACATGTATACACACCCTTAATTATGGTGTTAATTTTTTATTATGGTGAGTAAAACCATAACAAGTTGTAAAAGACCTTCTGCATCTGTGAGGCACAATGACCCTGCACACGCATGCACTCCCCTCTTTGTTCTGTGTTATTTTTGTTGTGTACTTGTAACCAGCTCTACTTTTATTCGTGTAATATATACATTGAATCCTTAATTTTTAACAATTAGGTAGTTATTTTATTTCATTATATCTTTATTTTTCAACGGTGACATAAATATGCAGTTACTGCAATTGAGGGAAAACCTTGTCTTCCAACTAGCAGAAAATATACCAGGACTGCAGTAAGTCCTTACTGGTTTAACTTGCTGTTTGTTTTCTACATATTTTTAATGTAAATAGAATGCTCTAAGGTAACACATAAATACATTAATCAGTATTTCTTTTCCTATGCCACTGAGAATATTAAGTAGGTTCAGAATTAACTCTCACAACACTTACCATGATGACATTTACTTGCTGATAATTCTTCAATGGCAATGGCATGTGGATACCATTTTCTAGCCCATTTCAGCTTATCTAATGTGCACTATGTTGTTAACCAAAACAGGTAAATACCTGTTTAATTATTAAGCCTTGAAAAAAATCTCAACCACACTTATAATTTGTATTAATTATATATCTCCATTATTATAACTCTCCTTAATTCTTTGCTAATCATGTTCAGGGTCAACAATTCTACTATTTGTCAGGCCTCCACACCTATTGTTATCCAGGTCATCCTACTTAAATCCTAGAAAAATGGTCGGTTTTTGAAACATTCATTGTCTACTAATGTCATTATAATACCTTTTTTTTTTAAGCTTTGGTAAAGGTTATTTTCTCAGTCACAGTGGAGGCTCTCTCAAGTGTTCGGGTTTCTTTTTTTTTCTCATTTTTTCTCTCATTTAATTGATTTTTGTTGGTTGTGAAATGCCAGTTCCCTGTTACTCAATTTATGCTTACAACATATTAGTATCTTTAGGCTCAGCTTAGAATGGATTTTACAGCAGTTAAACTCTATGTGCATTTTTTTAAACTAGCTTGATTACCAGAAATAGCAGTTTTCGTCTTACCACAGCAATAGCAAAGGTAGCTATGGGTCAAATTAATCTTCCAATAATTAAATAGATTTGTTCTGTTTTTGATCATCTCTATCTTTCTTCTATAATGTATTTTTGAGAGATATATTCTAAGCCAAATTCTGGCATAATTTTGAGGCAGACTTGTTGGGAAATACTTTCATACTCGGAAAGAACAAACAAGCAGAAATGGGATAAAAGATTACAAATTGAAGTTAAATAATCTGGCAGTTCTTAACTTTCAAGCTGTCTGCAAATATATATACTTTTTTTTTTAACTTACTGCTTGCATTGCTTTTAGTAGCATGCAGGCAGTGAGGTCTTTATGAAGCCAACAGCAAATATTGGTTCAGACAGGCTTGAAATGAAAATTGTTATTAATCATTGTAAAGATTTCCCATTTCTTGTTCTGTCTCAGCATCAGCCTATTTTTAGAATGTCAGGCAAGTGTCTTGAATGTTAATGTTATGTGAATCGATTTCCCCTCAGAGGAAGAACTCAAGACTTCATGTCCTTTTCTATTAAAATGTATATATTGCTCAGATACTGTTTCTTGTGCCTTGTATAAGACTGATTGGCTCTGACATTGTTTTAACTTTTGAGATAAATGGTAGAGGAACATAATGTGATGCTGCCTCATGTCACTGTCAGAAAAATTACTGCAATCTTTCTGGGTCAGGAATCATTAAATATTATCTTAAAGAACTCATGGAGGAGAATCGTTTCAAAGTCATGGGTAAAGGGCACAGCCAACCCCAAAAAAAGAAAAGAAAGGGTTAGGATGGCCTGGTAAGTGCAGACAACGAATCCTAATTTCAGCAACTGGAAAGGCCCTAGAATGGCAACAGCAAAACTGAAACAAACATTGCAATACTGTAGACCTTAACAAGCTGGTGATGATGACAGGATATGAAGTTGATGAACTGGTCTGGAGAACAGTCTGAATTAAAGCGTATCTAATTCAAAGATGGGGCAGTGCAAAGCTCTGGGTGGGGACAATGAAGTGAAGTTGCACGATAGAAACACCTGGGATGGCAGTTCTGCTGCAGGTGTGCGGGGCTTTGCAGTGGATCATTGCTGAGTATCAATCAACAGCAAAATGCTGTGGTGAAAAAGGTGAATGCCATGCTCGGCTGTGTAAATAGAGATACGATCTTTAAAATGGGGAAAGCAATTCTGCCATTCTACCTGACATTTGCTAAGTATTTTCCTCTAATTTTGAGCATATTTAAAGAAATATATGGACTAACTACAGAGTCTGTGGGGAGAGGAAAAGAGCAATTTGAGGTCCTGATCCGTGCTGGAAGATGAAATGAGTCGATTCATGTAACCCAGAAGAGAGGAAGGTTAAAAAAAAATGTAATTGAGGTGAGAAGTTTTGATGTCTTCAAATATTGCCGTAATTGCAAAGCAGGCGGCAGCGAGTTTCTCTACTGCCCCCTTGTGAGCAATGGGGCAGAACCGCCGCATAAAAGCCTGAGTTGCACGTTTGGGAAAACTTTCCAGCGGCAAGCACAGCGCGAGCCCCTCAGCGTTGCTGCCGCTGCCAGTAACGAAGCAAAAGCGGCCCTGAGTGGCTGGGATCCAGATTATCTTGGACCTAGCTCTACGCTCGCCTCATTTTCTTGTTTGTCCTCTTTTCTGTTGGGATTCGTACAGCGCAGGGACTCGCATAGTGCGGGGTTAGCCCCGCGTGACTACCTGGGTGCGTTTGAGCTCCTTTGCGGGGCGGGAGGCAGCGCAAAGCCGTTAACGGCCGCCGCCCAACCGTCACTCGGCGGCTGCGGCCCGGCTGCTGGTCACGTGAGCCCCGGCCTCGGCGGGGCACTACAGCCCCCAGCATGCACTACGTGCGCTGCTGGGGCGGCTGCCGTCGTGCGTCATGACGCTCACACGTCATCAGCACCTGCGCCCCGCCCTGAAATTTCAAACTGGCTCCCATGGTGCCCCGCGGGCTCGCGCTGATTGGCCGCGCCGCGGGGCGGTGCGTGGTTCGAAGGCGGCGGCGCGCGCGCACCCCCGGCCCCAGCCCGAGCGCGGCGGTTGTGGCTGGTCCGGCTCGGCCGTGAGGCGGCCCCCGCTGCGCTTCTTCGCCCAGACTTCCGCGCTGAGCCCCGCCATGGCCTCCCTGAGCCTGCAGAGCGGCGGCAAGAAGGACGAGAAGGGCAAGAACATCCAGGTGGTGGTGCGCTGCAGGTACGTGGCGCGCTGCAGGCACGCGCGGCCGTTAGGGGGCCCAGGCCGCCGCCGGCTTGGCCGGGCTGCGGCGGAGGGCTGGCCGGGCGCTCCGCAGCGGTGCTACCGGCGGCCCCGGTGGAAACGGACCGGGGCGAGTTACTCACCCCAGTTACTCGCGTGTCTCTGCGCCTGAGCTTCGCCTCGTACTGCGCCTTGAAACGCATATCCAGGGCGTTAATTGCGTGTGTTGTGATGTGCCACCTTTTTCCAGAGTAAAGTTGCTCTATAGAAGGGTTTTGTTTGTTTGTTTGTTTAAATGGTAAGGAGGCAAAACGTTTTGAATTCCTAGGCTGATTTAAAGGCGCAGCCAGTTTAAAGTTGCTTGGGAAAAATAAAGAGGAGCTACGAAAGAGAGAAGTCTGACGGTGCTGAGAACAGGAAAACTGAAATACCATCTCCTAAGTTCCTGTGAGAAAACAACTACAGTCTAACAGCTATTTTTTTTTTTTCGGGCTTTTGTGTAACTTCAGCAATACTTGCTGCCTGAATTTAGACAAAAAGCTGAGGAGTCAGCTTTTACTCTTACTAATTACTGTTTATCTTGGCTGATAAGATGAATTAATAATGCATTAATAATAACATTCTCTTGCTTGGATGCTCTATTCTTCCAAATGCAAAAGTAGAAATTATAAGCTATTTTTATTCTTGCAAAATAGCTTAGGTAGTTCCTGAAATAGTTGTGGGATTGGTGAAAAAGTTGAATTAAGCACTTGTGAAAGAAGAATGTATTTATTGAAAAAAAAGGTTTTGAAACCCTGTTAAGAGCAATGATTTTTTTTTTCAGCTGATTAGTGCTCAGTTCTGGAGAATCCTCACGAAATATCGGCATATATTGTAAATGTATTGCTCAACATGTCATCACTTCAGGCTTCCTAGGGGTGTAGTGCTTATGTTGAGATTAATACTTTGGACTGAGTTTTACCTCAAACCCTTTATTTACCCTCAATCCCTAAAAATCCTCCTGTTTCTCCTTGCTCTTGCCTATGCTTTTCTGATACTGCTTTAAATGTGTGTTTGCTTGCAAAAGCTGATCCATCTGAGCTTAACAAAAACCTTCTCAAGCAGGGACTCTATGCCTCACCAAGACCCTGACTTTGGAAACTCAATGTGTGTGTGCTGACACATGTTAATACGCTTTGGTCGGCTCCCTGGTGGGATGAGGGCAGCGCCTTGTGCCAGTGGGGCTAACCAGGTTGCTGCTCACCTGGTGGCAGGTGGTACCTGCGTTGTTGCTGTGACCCTGCTGTTAGGCACCACATGTTTAGGTGTCTCGGATTTGGCTGGTTCAGTGCTGTATCATTACAGAGCAGACTATAGTTGTCATTCAGCCTCCTTTGAGTCACAAAACTGATGCTGTAACTTGTGACCATCGGCTGTCACTGTAGCGACCCAACTGCCTTTGCTGTCAGTCTTGCATAAAAGTGTCTAGTGGTTTACATGGAATCTGACACTTCAGCCTCTGTGCTGCGTTGAGGAGGAAATGTTAGCCACAAAGGTCAGGAAACTCCAAATGCTGCAAACTTGTGGCATCATTTAACTACTTAAAAGATACTGCATTTGAAATATCTCTGATGTTAAAATATTTTGAAGAAGGCTGTAAAGATTCTGTTCTCAAGCTGGCTACTCTTTTACATTCAGTGCAGTTACACTGTTGAATGAATAATAAACTAACACTTCAATCTGCTAGTATTATCCTGTGATCATTTTCTTGACTTTGGAAAAGAAAACCGTATGCACAAGTTTTGACTTGCACACAACACTACATAACATCTCTGTAGACCAGTGCTTTAAATGATGAAACAGCACACTGACCTTTACCTTTCTAAATGTTCCTTTGTTCTTCTATCAAGCTTAAATCACAACCCAGTCTGCCTAAAGAAGTTGGGTAGGCTTTTCCCCCTTCCCTCCAACCCCAAGTTAAGTGTTTGTCTATCTTATGAAATTCTAGTTAAAATATATTGAGTCAGTGTTGTAGGGGTTCACTGCTGTTCTGCTATAAGTTTTATTATCATGTCTGGTATTTTAGAAGGAGTGGAACATGTGTTACTGGTGCAAAATGTATGTTTCATTATTTGTGCAAGTGAAAAAGGGAATTTTTAAAGCAAGTTAGTATGGTTCACCACTGCCTTTTCTTCCCTGTGCAAGTTTTTATTTTTTGAAACATAATGTAGTATAAGCAAGCACCTTCATCTTTGTTTTCTTCTCAAACAGGCAAAACAAATCCAGTCAAACTTTTTTTTAAATGCAAATTAAGTGGTGTGCATCTAACCCATAGTAATTGTGTTTACAGGATTGCTTAAATACTTGTCTACACAAACTAAAAGCTATACATGCCTGAGTCCTCCCAGGGAGAGGAAAGAAGAGCAATGTCTCAAAAGCAAATTGTGATAGTTTCTTCTTGAACAATTTTAAAAATAAAGTCTTAATGTTTTTATCCAGTTATTCTGCTGTGGATTCTTAAACTGAGCAATATTGCTCTGTTGATGCCTGTGTTCTTGTCAGAAATACTGTTAATACAGCAGCCTTAACTTCTGTCTTTTTAGGCCTTTTAATGCCTCAGAACGCAAAGCAAGCTCCTATGCTGTTATAGACTGTGATCCAGCAAGAAAAGAAGTTAGTGTCCGTGCTGGAGGAGTCACAGACAAGACATCAAAGAAGACTTACACGTTTGATATGGTAACTCCCTGTCACATTGAGGCCTTCCAGGCGCAAGCTAGTGAATTTCTCTAATACAGTCAGCTGGTTGTGCTGGGTGATGCTATATGGTGCTATGCTGGTAAATTGGACCTGTTGTCTTTGCCCCAACAGGTTTTTGGAGCTCAGGCAAAGCAGATTGATGTGTACCGGAGTGTGGTGTGTCCTATTTTGGATGAAGTTATTATGGGCTACAACTGTACAGTGTTTGCGTAAGTAATCCAGTAATGATTAATAAGAAACTTCATTTTAATTTTAGTTTTTGTCTACATTTTAATTTTTCATTCTCACAGCTATGGCCAAACTGGTACTGGAAAGACCTTCACGATGGAGGGGGAGCGGTCACCAAATGAAGAATATACTTGGGAAGAGGTGAGTGAACTTTTGCTCCTGAGGTCTCTTTTGTAGGTAATTTTATGGTAGTTCATGGTTAGATACTGCAGAAGGCTAATGATAACCTTAATGTTTATCTCTTGAGAATTTTGCAACTGACTCTCTTTAACCAGGTTGGAAATAACAAATACTCGTTATTTTACATAATCTAAGTTTACAACCTTTAAAGCATACATAAACATCTTAACAGTAATTATATAGCTTATGATCTTTGTTCAAAGTGTTCTTATCAGATCAGACTATTTTCTTTCCTGTCCTTTCCCTTTCTACTCAATCCCTTTCAGGATGCTTATGTATTAAATGCTTCTTAATTTATAGGATCCACTAGCAGGTATAATACCCCGCACACTGCATCAAATATTTGAAAAACTCACAGAAAATGGTACTGAATTTTCTGTGAAAGTGTCTCTTCTGGAAATCTATAATGAAGAGCTTTTTGATCTTCTGAATCCTTCTCCTGATGTTGGAGAAAGACTGCAGATGTTTGATGATCCTCGAAACAAGGTAAGTGCTCTCTCCACAGATTTGCTATTTAAAGGTTTTCAGGACTATTGAGAGAGGCTAAAAAGTAAACATTCTATTTTGACAGAGAGGCGTAATTATTAAAGGCTTGGAAGAAATAACTGTACACAACAAAAATGAAGTGTATCAAATCTTGGAAAGGGGTGCAGCCAAAAGAACTACTGCAGCTACTTATATGAATGCATATTCCAGGTACAGATTTTTCTCATTTCAGAAACTTTAACAAGAACTTACTGAAGAGTTAGAAGAGCAGAATGTTCTTTATGGAGAGTATAGAAATTTAGCTATAACCCAGAACTTATACATTACCTTTTTCAAAACTTTACCTGTGGAAACAAAAGAACTTAAGTCTGATGGACAGATATTTGTGGCTGAAACTTGTATACTTTGGCATGAGAAAATTATCCTGTCATAGATATTGCACACCTTCAAAAAAAAAATAGTTTAGAAGATTGTGTTTAGCTGATAAACATATTAGAGCTGTGAGTAGCTAGTATGGGTTTTGGATGTTTTTCAGCTAGATGAGAGTTCTGTGCGGGAGTTTCCAATGCCTATCCTGTCCTCTCTAGCAGAAAGTCCTATTCTAGGATTTTTTAGTGAAGCTGGGATTTCAAAGTACTATTATAACATTTGTCCTTATTATAAGCTGGCACAAGACCCTCTTTTCAAACTTCATTCAGATGCTTCATTGTTATTTTTAAATACCTTATTATATGTATGCAAAAAATCTACTTGGTAGAATTACTTGGAGTTTGAAAATGTGTAAACCACAATTAATGGGTCAGATTATTTCCCCGAAAGACCAGTGGTATTGATGGCTAATTTGTAGACTCTTGTAGTGAGTGGATAAATTGGCTTCATTTGGTTATTATATCTGAAATTGAATTCTTTTGTAGTCGTTCCCACTCGGTGTTTTCAATTACTATCCATATGAAAGAAACTACAATAGATGGAGAAGAGCTTGTTAAAATTGGGAAGCTAAACTTGGTAAGTATTGGAATTAAATTTCATTGATGCTCTTCCTGAAGTTAGTGAACCAGAATAATCTCACTTCAATCTGCTGTGAGTCTCATGGGCTCTGCCCCCACCTCTGGTGGGGAGTGCTTAATTGTGACTTTTCTTTGAGAGGTGAACTATGTTTATGTCACTCTGAAAAATCTCTCCCACTTATTACCCATTTCTTCTGAATAAGTACTGGTAAGCTAGTTCATGTAGGGGTGTTCTGCAGCACTACAGGTCAAATGTATCTCATGGTGATTTGAGACAAGAACATCCTTCCTCTGGTGTTTTAGGTTGATCTTGCAGGAAGTGAAAACATTGGTCGGTCTGGGGCAGTTGACAAAAGAGCTCGTGAAGCTGGAAATATCAACCAGTCCCTCCTGACTCTAGGAAGAGTTATTACTGCTCTTGTAGAAAGAGCCCCACACATCCCATACAGGGAATCTAAACTCACAAGAATTCTTCAAGATTCTCTCGGAGGACGAACAAAAACATCAATAATTGCCACAGTTTCTCCTGCATCTATAAATCTCGAGGTAAACTTTATTCTGAATATCTGTAGATTGTATCTACTAAAAATAGATACTATATTTTACAGAAGGTATGAAAGAATAAATTAGATATTCTTCAGCTTGACCAGATACTGTACCTATTTATCACAGGAAACGCTAAGTACACTGGAATATGCCCACAGAGCAAAGAACATATTGAACAAGCCTGAAGTTAATCAGAAGCTGACAAAAAAAGCTCTTATTAAGGTAAGCTAGATGTGTGTTTTTCAAAAATTCAGCAGTAAATTTGGCTGATTCTGTTAATATAGTTTCCACTATGTGGTTATGCAGAAACTAACTAGTAACGGTACTTTTCTGAGCTGATTTTATTCATTTAACTGATGCTTCCAGACAAAGCTGCCCTACTGATACAGTATTAATCACTTTGCAGAACCTGAAACTGCTGCCAAGACTAAAGATGGGAGAGGTGGCTATTAACAACTAGCTAGAACTCTGTGTATGGGTTACTTGTTTGCAAGTCAGTGTAGAATTGCCAGACAGCTCTGGATGACATTTTTTTCTGTGCTTGCTGTATTGGCTGCTTCATTCTCTAGATAGTACCTACATTTAAATGACTAAGTCAGTAAATATGAGATGAGTTGAAATGGCTATTAAAGAACTGGAGATACCTCTCTAATCTTTTAAATGCAACCAAGTAGAATTCAAATGTTTGTACATACACCAAATGGTATGAATTTAAATGTTGCTATAATGAAATTGTTTGGACATAAGTGAACTATTAGATTGTGGAACATTTTCATGCACTTATGCAAAACTCCTATGGAGTCTGTCTTTGAATCATCTGCTAAGCTAAATTTTTAAAGTTAATTTTGGGATTACATGTGTTTGTCCTATCCCCCCATCTCCCTTGCAGGAGTATACTGAAGAGATTGAGCGTCTGAAACGAGACCTTGCTGCTGCACGAGAGAAAAATGGTGTCTATATTTCCCTTGAAAATTATGAGTAAGTCTTCAAGGCTTCAAATTAAAATATTTTTTTTTGAGTGCTGGTAGCTGTCCTCATAGACAAACACTCTGTAGGTCTATTTTCACACCGGAAAACTGAAGATGTCAAAAAAAAAAAAAAAAAAAAAAAAAGACCAGTCAAGTTATTCTTTAGAAATTAGTTATTGCATATAAGTCTAAAGAATGGATCTGTCCTGAAGTTGCTTACATACAGACCCTCCTATAAGCCAGGAAGCAGCTTTATAGTGCACAAATGTTCATCAGGTGGAAATTTCTAATAGAAGAGCAAACCTAAGTTTTTTTTTTTTTTTAAATTTTCTAAGAGGGCTTGTTTATACAGGAAGCTTCAAATTAAACATTGTCCTGTGTACTGCATTAAGTTAATATTGCCTGCTTTTCATGTAGAAGTTAACAATACTAATTTGAAAGGACTGAACAGGAAAAGTAATAGGTAATGATAAAATCATGTCTTGCCTGATTTCTTGTTATTCTTGTTTTAGAGCCCTTAATGGAAAGCTGACGGCTCAGGAAGAACAAATTGCAGAGTATATTGACAAAATCAGTGCCATGGAGGAAGAAGTAAAGAGAGTAGGTCAAATGTTTTAAATGTGACCTAAACTTTCCCCTTATTTCTCAAAGTCTTTGGAGAAGGAAAATAGCTTAAGGAAGGAACAATATAACCCTTCAAGAATAGTCTTTAAGTTCCAAACTTATAGTTTAAATTTTCATTTTATAATTCTTTATGCCTTTCAAGCTTTCACTAATTTTTCCTGATAACATTTCTTGGAGAGTTTTGTTTAGGGTATCTTCCACCCTCTTGGAGATTAGTTGAGAGTAAAAGATTCCTAGTCCTTGAAGCTAGGAAGATGGAATACTAAATATGAAGCTGCAGTATGCAGTATTATATTTCTTAATTGAGCCATTTTAATGTCTGAAACTTTACCTTTGATTTGCTCAAGTGGGTTTTCAGCAAAAATCAGTCTGAAGTAGTACCATCTCAGCTTATTGGCCTCTGCTTAGAGGTGAAGGATGAGGGCAACAGGATTCCTATTAACAGATGGGAAATATGCAGGAAGTTGGAACTTTTTCTGTGAAAGAGGAAGTTATTGCTATAAGCAAATACTCTGCATAACCAGACTTTCATTTGATCAACTTTACTGCCTCCCTCATTCTATATGCTTAATTTTCCTTAATGGGTATTTTTTATTCTGTTGATTTGGTCTTACGGCTGGAATGGGGAAGCAAGGAATTATCACAGTAAAACTAGAATTGATTTGTGATCGTTTTGGTCCATATAGAGAATACTCTGGTCTACATTTAAGGTGTTCTAATCTTAAAGCTAAAGCTCCACTTATAGATGGCACTTGCTTTCTGGTGACGAGGTATAGTTTGGAAGATGTGAGAGTGACTGTGGAGTCTCTACCATGTTGATTTGTCTTCTGCTTCAGATCACAGAGCTATTCACAGTTAATAAAAATGAGCTTGAACAATGCAAAACAGATCTGCAAATCAAGGAGAAAGAATTAGAAGAAACACAGAAAGATCTGCAAGAAACCAAGGTTCACCTTGCTGAGGAAGAATATGTGGTCTCAGTTTTGGAAAATACTGAAGAAAAGCTTCATGGCACAGCTAGCAAGGTTGTCATATTCTGGCATCTAACTGCTGTTTTAACTTCCCATGGTTAGAATTCTTTTAAGCTGTTCAAGGAAATTGCTGCTAAAATAATAATGAGTGATTAAAAAACTAAATTTAGGATAGAAATAGGAAAAAACTTCTCTAAACTATAACATGGTGAAATGTTATAGTTCCACTTAGGAATGCAATATTTACTATGGTAACAATTGACTGTTAAGCATACTGGTTCATCTGGAGCAGCCTTCAGACCAGCTGATATGAGAGTTCCAGTGCTTCCCAGTCTCTTGTCATGAGTGGTTTTACAGAATAAGTAATTTTCCTTACTAAAATCTCATGCCTGGCTCTTAAAAAATACTTAATATTAAGTGCAAAATGCAAAACTGCCAACAAACTTTAGAGAGTCTTCTACTTCAAGTGCAAAATGATGAAGCCAGTATCTTTAAATTAATATGGACGGTTCTTTTTTTACTCAAATTCCTGTTGGAGTTGGGAATGGGGTGTTTTGTTTTGCATGTGGGTGGTGGCATATGCGAGAAATGGATAAAGTCATTTGCACTGACTACAAGAACCAGCTATGTTTTCAAATTCTAAATTAGTTATCATAGAAATGGTGCTGGAAAACACTTTTTAGATTATTAACAACAACTTTTACAATCAAATCTCTTACTAAAAGTTGAGAGGGTAGTTTCCAGTTACTATTTTGGGTGGGGAGTGGATTAATTATTTCCTTAGATAATGGAGGATGTTGTTCATAGGTGATAATTGGTCATAATTGTTTCTAGTAGCTAACTTTTTTCTGTGTTCTAAGATTCTAATGACTTAACATCATGATTAAGAATAGTTGTAAATTGATGCAAAAGGAAATATCACTTTTCTAAGGAAAAACTCTTAATTAAATGTCCTTTCATGCAGGACTACAGTTGCTTTTCCTTATGTAATTTATGCTTGACTCCTAATTTAAAGGCTAACTAAAATAACTTTAAATACTTCCAGTTGCTTAGTACTGTTGAAGAAACTACAAGGGATGTATCTGGTCTTCATGCAAAGTTGGATCGGAAGAAGGCTGTTGATCAGCATAATGCTTTTGTCCAAAATGCCTTTGCAAGCCAAATGAATGTTTTATTCAACAAAATACAAGATTTGGTTAGTGAGAACAGTTTGAAGCAGCAACACATATTGACATCTTACACAAGTTTTATAGGTAAGTGATATATTTATAGCTAATCTGTTATCTTGAACTCTGCAGCAGTAATACCAAAGACTGTTTCTTAGAACTCATACTTTTTAGTAAATGGATGTGTCTCTATTTTGGATGATAGTGGTTACAGTTGTACCAATAATAATGCAACTAAAATGATCAATTAAAAATAGTGGTTATA
The DNA here is from genome assembly GCF_059628265.1 of Tinamus guttatus. Classification (NCBI taxonomy): domain Eukaryota; kingdom Metazoa; phylum Chordata; class Aves; order Tinamiformes; family Tinamidae; genus Tinamus; species Tinamus guttatus. The sequence goes on from NW_028288848.1 coordinate 8,723,196, forward strand.
ATCAACTGTGCCACTTGGATACCTTTTAAATGTCTTAGAAACTAACAAAAAATGCTCCTTTCCTGTGCAACTTGGTAAGATTTAGTAAGGTTGTATGCAATAGAGTTCCGATTTTAAAGAAAAACTTTGTAATGCTTTTTATTTTTTTTTAGGTGACCTCCTCTCTACTAGTTCTTCAGCAGCTAATATCCTTGCATCCGTTGTATCTGCATCTTTTGCCTCTGTTAAAGAACTGGTGTCTGCTGAAGTTTCTTCTGTATCTGAAAAAATACTGCAACATGAGACTCTCTCCCTTGAGAGCAAAGCCGAGCTGTTGAAATTGATTGTTAGTATATTTACTTACTGCTCTGTCATTTAATGTACACAAAACTGCTCTCAGAGGGACTGCCCTAAATAATACCTAGTCTTCTCTGGCACTTGTATCTGTCTGTTCCCAATTTGCCACTTGGCATAATGGTGTCCCACCTCACTTCCCTCTTATGCTGCTGTAAGTTTTAATATATTGTATAGTAAGCGTTACAACTGAAGAGCACACAGATCTGTGTGTATTCAGATACAGATAGTTTCTTTAAAATGTAGATGATTTATTCTTTTCCTATTTTTTCCAATTCTGCTCTTTCTAGACGGCACATAAATCTGGTTTAAGTGGTGCATTAAATAGTTTGACTCCAATGGTTGAATTTGTGCTGAGGCTAAACTCTCAGTTTCAGAATAACATGAAGAAATATTCTGCTATGGCTGTTGAGGTAATGTATATTCTATCTTGTTACTCTCCTATTATAACTTGCAGATACATTCCTATTATAACTTGCAGATACATTTTCAGTGTTTTCTGCTGCATGTCAATGCTTCTACTTCTGGTCTGGCCTCTTTTCCTTTATCACATCCCCTGAGTTGTACCTTTGAGTTTTCAGACCTTTTTTTTTGCTTCTGAATGTAATGAATTCATTTGCTGCTTACATAGGCGCAGCTACTTGCTTGAATGCCACAGAAGAATGCTGAAGTATAGATGCTTAAAGCTACACGTAACAAATACTTAATATCCCTAATATTATTTTCTTTCCTATCTTAGAGAAACTAAAATAACCAACCTATATGTTAAAGTATTCCTGCTGCCATACCAAAATCTTTCACAAGTTATCTTTATTCTTAATGAATGTAATCCTGTGTGACATTAATAGCTGTAAGTGCAGTAACTAATGAAGAAAAACTTTGCTTAAACTTTTAATTTTAGTCTCTGTTGTGATGTATAACTCTTTAAAACTATGGCCTCACTCTTTTATTTCTTTTTCTGCCTTTCATCAAAAACAATCTTTGTTCCTGATGGCTTGCTGCTGTGACTGCTAAACTTCCCTCCTTTTGTCACTTGCAACTCACCCAAGGTGATATTTGAATGTGCTTTCTTGATGGCTGTCTTTGCTCATCTAGAAGCTTTTCCTTGGTTTTCAAGCTTAGACTATGGAAGAGTCTATGGTTTATCAACATGTGCTTCTTACACTTGTCTTAAGCATCTTGCTTGTGTCATTTTAATTTGTCTTCCTCGCATGCCAAAGCCTGGTTTTGAAAAAGCCTTTACTGAATTTCACTCTGTAATTTTGAACTGCTGTTATTTGCCATCTCTTAACCATATTACTTCACTAGTGGTTTTAATTCACAAGTGCCTTTAATTCAATGGGGCAGAACCTGTATTTGTATAAGTTATATTTGGGAAAAGTATCTAGTTCCTGTCTAACCAAAAATATCAAATTTCAAATAAAACTTCTTTCTCTAAAGATGGAGGGCCATAAAAAGGAAATTAATACCTTCTTTGGAGAGCTTGGTCTTGCTCTGAAAGAATTACAGGAAGAAACAGCCAGTGGTTTTGTTCAGCTTCAGAATGATTGTGAGAACTTAAAGGAAGAAGTAGAAATGACAAGGATTGCTCATACAAAGGTATCCTTAGTTACACTTTTTGAGAATATCTTACTTCGTTTGAAATATAATAGCCCTAAATGGATGTACTTCCTTGAGAAACGGCGTTAGCAGAGTAGCTTCATGATGCTAAATCCTTTTATCAGCCTTTACGGTGCTTTAGGAAATTTGGGTGATAGCTAAACAAACAAACAAACATTTCTAGCATGTATTAAAGTCTTTACCTATACCTCTAAAAGCAACATGTCAATATCTTCTCTACACCCAAATCTTATCTTTAAAATAATAAAGCTATAGTATTGGTTATACCTTTCTTACAGTATGTTTTGAATACCTTTATTAATGTCGAAGTGCAGAATACCAATGAGATGTCTATTTTTTTTCTTAATAGAACACAGCTGAATTAATATCCTCACTGCAAAGCCAGCTTGACTTGTTTGCTCAGGAAACTCAGAAGAATTTAACTGGTGTACTAGCAAAAAATGGGAATTTGAAGACCACCATCACTGCTGTACAGGAAAATGTTCACCTGTAAGGAATAGATATATTGATGCAAGATAAAAGCCTATATGAAAGGGGGCACAAAAATGTTCCTCATATTTCTATGTATTGACAAATTCTTCTGGACAAGAACTGTATATTAGAACTGAATTCTCTCATGGAACATAAATGCCAGTTCAGCTTTCTCCAGAGTAAGAGTATTGCTGATAAGAGGCTTTGTTTTGGGGAGCAATATGCTGATGAACAGCCTTCAGCATGTCTGGACTTCAAAACTTCCTACAGTGAAGGCTTAGCTTGAGGTATAAGCCCCCTAACTATTGTAATATGTTGATTCAGCTGCAGTTCCTGCTGAATACTTGTGATCCTAATGTTGGGAAAACAAAATGAATTAAACATTTGAAGTCAAGATTTTTTTCAAAGGATTAGCTGAAGTCCTATTTGAGACACTTTTAATAGATTTTTTTTTTAATTATGAGTTTTTTGTCCTTTAAGGTCTTGCAAAAATTTTTAGGAGGCTGTTTCTAAATATAGAGCACGTTAAAACCTACCTTTTGAAATCTTTGGACTTTGAAATCTTATAAATCTGTTCTTGCAGGAAAACGGTAGACCTAGTCAGCAGTACTACTTCTAATCACAGCAAATTTATTGCATCTCTGGACAACTACTCTCAAGAGCTCCAGGACGTGAATTGTGAGAACGGAAAGATGCTGAAAGAATCTGCTGACCACTGTCAGCAACTTCTCTGCAATCTCACAAACATGTCTCAAGATGCTGATAAATGGTGCGAAGTTGCAACTGCGCAAGTAGTCACCTTTACTGACCAGCAGCTGTCGTCATTCAGCAAAGAAAAACACCGCATTCACAGTTTACAAAAGGTATCTATAGTGATTTGTAGTTTAATGCAATAGTCTAATGCAAATTTTTTAGAGGAGAACTTGTTGGGAAACAACTTTATTCCAATAAAACTGTGTTCTCTTTAATCGCAAAAAGTGTTGGCAAAGCCAACACTTTTTACTAACTTCAAGAGAAACTTACCAGTTTTCCAAGCATTTGTAGTCTTGTGATGCCCCTGTATGTTATGTATGCTGAGTGCTTAGAGGTTCTTCAGGATGGAAAGAACAAAAAATACAGACTTTCTTGCTCATTCCCAAGAAATTCATAAAACTACTAGTCCTAGTGGTGGTGTTTTTGCTTTCACTTTAGAATTCTCATTCCATGCAAGTTTATACGTAGAAGCTGGGGCATCTGATTTGAACCAGATGACATCATCTTTATTCCTATGAGTAGCTTTCTAAAATGATCATACTTTCTAAGAACCTGGCTGTCCTCTGAAGAGAGTTCTCAAAATGAGAATGTAATGCTGGCACTGAAACTTCTGTTTGAGGTCTCGGTTGTTTCATTTCAGGTCATGTCACTAATCATGTACCACATCTTAGAAAAGGGGATGCAACCTTGACTTTTCCTGTTAGCTCAGTGTTTTTATTTTTTTCAGAAAACCAAAGAAAGCTGTGATGGAGCAGTTGCTGAAATTGCTGACAATATTGATAGACAAAAGGCTGCTGAAGAGAAGGCACTAAACGGCCTTCTCGATCAGATAAAAGTTGATTGGGAGATCCTTCTGGAGCAGAAGGTGGCACTTGATCAGGAAGCACACCAGGGACTGGCTCAGGTTAATGGCTTCCTGCAAGAGGATCTTAAAGAGGATGTTTCAACAGGTATTTAAAGCAGGGCTGACATAAAATGATTTTTACAGAAACAATTTATAAGCCGAAGAGCTCGTAAGTGAGGTTTAATGGGACCAAAATTCAACTATCAGTTGTGATCCTTTTTTAAAATGCACACTAATAATGATTGAATAAATTATAATTTCTGCTTTTAGTTAATGTAAAATTGAGCATTTAATTAAAGAAATTACTTGAGTGTTATATAGCTCCTTTCCTTAGTGTTCCATTTTTGTTAAAGGCACAACTCCACAGAGAAGAAACTATGTCTATCCAGTCACACTTGTGAGAACAGAACCCCGGGAACTGTTGTTGGAGCAATTAAGGCAAAATCAAACAAAGCTTGATATTATGTTAAACAGTTTGACAAAGGAAGTGGAAGAGAATGCAGATCAGGTATGTATATGAATGGTTAAATAAAACTAGTAAACATCAATTTCCTATCTTTGAGATTCTCATTTTGCATGTCTAAGTTGACTAGAACTCGAAGCTGAAAATTCTGAGGCTCTATGCAGTACGTGGAATTGCGTGTGCCTCAGTTGTGAGGAAAATAGTACCTTAAATAGAGAAGTCACTGATAGTTGTTTAGAGACTTTCATTTCTTCCTGTTTCATGAAAGTGGGTGTGCCATGTTTTTCACAGATTCGATCACAAGTTGTATGTTCATCTTGGAATTAGATATAAATACACTTTCCTGGAAACTTCTGTTTTAGGACTTACTGGAAGAGGAGGTGCAGGAATCCAATGAAAGTCTTCTCAGTGACAAGTCCTTGCTGGATGCAAACATATGCTGCAACACGAATGGTGGCATTCCCTTTTTCCAGGTAACTTCCACAGGTATTCCAAACAGCTATATATTTAGGAGTGAAGGAAAACTATCTTTCCATAAAAGTGCAGTATTTCTTAAAATCACTTGCTAATGGTATTCAGTGTTATCTAATGACTAATAATCCTGGAGAATTAAGCTTTAGTAACCTTGAGCTAAAGTAACGGTGTTCTAATTCAGATATTCTGCTGTTTGAACTGAGAGCAAATAATCCTCTATGATCTGCTAGACAAAAAAGTGTCATTTAAAAATGAAATTTCTATGAGGCCTTGTAAATGCTTTAGTATTCTCAATTCTTCTCTAGCAATTAATAACTATGCAAGACTGAGTTGTGTTTTCTTACAACTCTCCTAACGTAGATCTCTGGTATACTTGGCTTGTGCATTTTTTATACTTATTTTTCATCATTCAGTTAGAAGTAGATGGAGACTTGTCAGATGACCGCAATAAATATCTTCAGTAAATATTAGAAACCTTTTCTGGCATTCTAACAATTTTCCTTTTAAACACTCTGTACTACACTGCACAGGAGCAAGAAACTCTTACATGTTAAGAGAATACAAAGGAAATAATCAGACATTTTATTTTTCATTTCTTTAATTGGGCTTACAGCACAAAAGGAGTCACAAAAAAGATAAAGAGAACAAATCTACAGCTGCATGGGAGAAGACCAAAACAGACGATATGATGGAGCAGCTTCTTCCAAAATCTAAGCTTCCTTTAAGATCACTGAACTAAGAAAAATCCATGGCAGATCACTGTTTTGAAATACTTATTTCCAAGTGTTTACTGAGCCATAAGTTTTCATGGTTATTCTTGGTTTCTGTATATAATGATATATTGATGCAAAGTTTAGATCAAAGGTAGGCCTGCCCTGTGTCCTGCCTTTGTCCTATTTTTATATGCTGTAGCTTGCGAAGTATTATCAGGCAGCTTTTTTTTAAAGAAAAGATTATGGTTCTCTATCTTAAATAAAGAGATGTAGATGGTCAAGTAAGCTAACCTTTTCTGCTTTTCAGTACATATACAACATCAGAAATGGATACAAAAAAAATGCTATCGGCATTACCAGCTACCATTTTGTATTTTAATTAACTGTAAATAAGTATTCTGTTTCCCTACCTGCTGTAATTTGTCTCCTCTTCCTATGAAATAGATAAATAGTTCAAGTGCTGTCTTTCTGTAACTGGGATACTTTGAATAAATCAATTCCTACCTGTAACACAAATGTATAAGCACCGCCTCCCTCAGAGTAGAACAAGCTTACATGACCTCCATCTTAATAAACCTGGTAACTTTAGACCTGTGCTTTTAAGTCTTGTGCTGACAGAAAAGGTTGGCTGACTTAAGCCTTCAACCTGTATAGGTGTTTTGTATATGTGTGTATTCAGGGTGATGGTCCATGTCTCTTTAAACAAGTGTCGCAGTGCTCAGGTACACTGTATAAATGATGTTCAGAGTACAGTACATTCCTGTCCTGCTGATTCAGAAGGACATAGTCTGAATGATTCCTGTGCACTCCCATTCTCATCTCATCAGGAACTAGACTGCTGCTCGTACATTTCTCTTGCTTTCCTGGGCAAAGCTAATTGTGTGGGTGTTTTTTGGTTTTGCCAGGTAAGAAGAAGAGTAAAGGAATTAATATTCCCTTGTTACTCACAAATGAGGCAGGGACTTTGTGGGTGCTGGTTGGGGGTGGTTTACTAGTATGTTTTTTTTTGTTGTTGTTTTTTTGTCTTCCATATGTATTTTGGTACCTGACTTCTATACAGCAATATTTGGTATATGCTTTGAAACACTGGAAAGTTGTATGTATTTTTTTAAACTCTCCTCCAGGAATGTTTCTTTCAGAGAATACTTAGAATATTTTGGCCCTAGAAACTTCATGGATCTAAGTATTCTTAGGGTTTAGTGTCCCTTTCCTTGGACCAGATGTCTTTTACCATTGACTAGAGTTTAGCAGAATTGTCCAAAACAGAGGAATCGCTTGCCAAGTAAAGCTTCTCAGAAGATCAGAGCTAGTTTGAACAACCACTTTCTAGATTTGACACATGCCAAATCAGTGAGGCTTGTGCATGTCTCGAGCTCTACAGCTTGCTCTTCCCTATGGAGGTCCCAAGCTCAGCAGTGTGAGCAGCCTAGAACAGCCTGTGCCCGAGAAGGGCCCCATCATTAGATCCTGCCAGAAGGTGCGCTCTCTAGTTTTATCTGCTTGGAAACTGTCCCCCTCTTGATGGTATCTATTCTCATTTGCTGGCCCCCTGGTATAGGCAGGGCCTGCTTTCCTGATACTTGAAAGCTTTAGCAGATGGATGGGCTTCAAAGACTGTGCCTTCTGTCCTTGGCTATTATGCTTTGGTTGACACTGGTATCACAGCTCACCGTTTCATTGGGCACAGGGCCTAGAGGTCATGTTACAAAGCTGAACTGAATGAAAAATTTGGAGGCAGCCCTGGTCCCGCCCTCATTAGCTGGGCCTCTTCTCCCACTAGGTGGCTCCAATGCTGCTTCTCATTCCTGCGATGCCAGAGCACTGGCTCTTGAGACCCAGAAGCAGGGAGCCAGCTTAGCTTTTCTGTCAAGCATCTGTTAACAGCTTTCAAAAACTGCTACTAAACTTATGCTTCAGGGAGGACTGGCCTCTGTTTAAGCTTGGGCAAGGGATACTTTTCTGAAGATCTGCCTTTCAGAAAAGGTGGTCGGGCCTCTGCCTCAAGCTGTGTTCCAGGGCTGTCAGAAGCTACTTCAGGCTCATTGGGAAATGTCACTTATGAACATGGACCTATTTTGGCAGAATAACAGGCAAGGCCTTTCCCTGACTGAACAAGTCCAGGTGAGCCTGAGGAAGCTATGGGGTGGTAGGTGAGGTTTTCCTAAATCTACAGTAGCAGCTAAGCTGGACAGCACTTTTTTTTTTTTTTTAAAAAAAAAAAAAAGGTAAAATAGGACATGAGGAAATGAGGTAAAATAAGAGCTTGTAAAGGGGGGATGTAGATAGGGATAAAGAAGGCTGCAGGAAGCGTGGTAATTGGAGACACCAGATTTCAAGTGAAAAAGGAGCAGTTAGGAAATGAAGGAAAGGAAACCTCCTGTTTCCCCTTGGAAATATAGGAGCCGAGGCAGTGGCTGTGCTGGAGTCACTGGGGACGCAGTGTTTACCTGCGGAGGGGAACAGAGGTGAAGCTGCCTGGCTGCTAGCGCTGGCCACTGCTCTTCAGACATGAGAAGGAATTGTGTAAGGAGAGGAGAGAAGGTGGGTGGCTGCTAGACTCAACCTCTGCTCTTCTGTGAGGTATTGGACACCCCTGCAAGCATCTGTTAGTTAAAGGGACAGAAGAAACAAGAGGAAATGTGCAGCCCTTTGGGGCAGGTTATTTTTTTTTTTAAAAAAAAAAAGATTATAAAGATAGAGGGAGTTGGAAAAATGAAATGAAAGATGAAAATTCCTTTTCCATCTAAAAGAGGTGGGAGGAAAAAAGAATCTAAAGTTCCAGCGCACTAAAAATTATATTTTTCAAATATATCTTATACATATTTCAATCAAGTGTTTACAACTATTTCACTATTTTTTCTTTCCTGTTAAAAAATACTTTTTATGATAGAGGGCTATGTTCTATAAAGTGCCTGCCCACCCATGCAGTTACTTTATAAAGTTAAATAACCATGAAGGATGCCAGGCTTTGTATTAGGAGGCTTTATGTGATGTGGTGTAGGTGAGATGCAGACCACCTTGCAAAGCAGGCTGTTCTTGTAGGTTAATGCAAACTCGATCTAGAGCAGCTTTACCATCTGAAAAAGGGCTTTGCCATTTGAAAATGCTGGAAGTCCCCAAGCAAGTATGAACATGGTACAGCTGAGAGTGTTTAAATCTGGTGGGAATACTGCTTCTAAATCATCTTAGCTGCTACTAAAGGGGCTAACCACCCAAAGAAGTGCATGTTATAAATACACAAGTACTCTCTAGACTCAAAATGGAGCAAGCACTTGGTCCCACATTCTGTCTTCAGAGCTGCCATTTTATCCATGCTCTAAAAAGGGTATTTTGTGTTCTTGTTCTGTTGCAGGCACTGTCAAAGAGAGGTTTTACAAGCCTCTTTATAAAAGAGACAGGAGCTTTCAGATTGCACAGATTAGATTTGTAAAATGAGGAGGATTGTTTTTCTCCAAAATGTTAAACTGGTTTAAGTATTTTCTTGATTTCCTTAGTTACACCTAAAGTCACACTTTTGTGACTCTATTCATAAATTGCAATTCAAACAATGAGGTACAAAGACTAATTTTTGAACTTGGTTATTGTCATTCTTGATTTTTGCCATTTTTCAATAAATAGAAATAAGATATAAGACTATATTGATTTTTAAAAGCTTTTTTGGATGTATTTGCAATTGTTAACATAATTTTAACTATAATTTTATTCTGAGAATGTCCAAAGCACTAATACAGATACCTGAAGGTTTTTTCCTTGTATGGTGAGTATTTTCATGGGAGAAGATATTTAAAAGAAAAGACTCTTTTCTGCCCTAGCTATCAGTGCAATTTTGCAAAGCAAAACATAAAATGGGCATTCTAACCATAGTAATGACCACTGTTTTTCAGAGGACTGGTTTTCTCACTGAATAAGTATAATTGTTTGACAGTAATTTATCTGCTGCAATCATTTAGATTTTTATATTAAAATAATAAGGCGGAAGATCAGATAATCTGCTTGCCAAAGTAGAATATAATTTGGTAATTTAAGAAATAAAAATCTAGGTCTGTTCTCTATGGCTATTAAAGATTTCAGGGCAGCCCTGAGAGCTATTTTCATTCCTAATCATAAATGCCAGTTCACAGATACTTCAAGCATATCTCTTTGCCCCACTTTATAAAGTGCTTTGGGGATCTTTCAGGATAAGGGATGGTTTTGTTCTGCTGTTTGAAATACTTGATCCAGTGTCTGTTGAAACTATACTGAGTGCAGTGGCCACTGGATGATTCCATAGAGGCCTTTGGCATAGTGTCAGAGCAATAGTGACCCGTTGAATGTACAGAAGATGGCACAGTAATTCATGTACTAGATTTTGCTTATTTTAGGAGTCTGACCATGCTGATTTAAGTACTGCCATTGTAGAAGTGGAAGCTTCTAGCATCTTTCTTGGGTATCAACTCATTCTGCTGGTGCGGAAGAGTTTAGGTGGCAACCGCTTTGTTACATGCAAAGATTTTGCATGTAACAATTTGGGAAATGTAAATTTGGGAAATTGTTTTTCATCTTTCAGTTCATTTCTACTAATCCTCAAAGTAATGCTGTATTATTACTATGTTCAGAAACCACAAAAGCAAGGTGAATCATTTATTACTTGTTATAGTCAGCATCTTCTATTGCTTAATTAAAACAAGACACACTAATTTCAAAACCAATCATTTGGCCATAAGCACATATTTGAATGGCTATAGCTATAATAACGATAGGCGCCAAATTTTTGCTCATATGCTCTGACAGTTTATTTTAGGAAGCCTAGTCCAACATGATGGACCTTGAATACATGAATAATTGCAAGGAAGGAAATTTTATGATGTCTGTTGGTTAATACAGAAGCCAATCTTATTAATCGTGGATTTACAGAGGGCTGTTTTATTAGATGTTAACCATAGCTTATGTTGACAATTGATTTTCATTGTAGGACAACTAAATTTGTTATTTGTAATGAGATAAAGATAATTAAATTGACTTTATAAAGGTTACTATCATAAATGTTAGGTAGTATCTGTGAATAGGGGGTTTATATCTACTGCTGTTAAAAAAAAAAAAAGTGTGTTGAAGCCTTGCTTTGAATTTATTTTCTTTTCCATAAAACAGAATGAAAACATTTTTAAAGTCTCAGATATAAAACAAAACAGGCAAGAGCTCTGTCCTTTGATTTTTCTTTTTTGTCACTATTTTTTCTTAAAGAAGTATGTTGAAAAAGTTGTTGTGTCTACAGCCAAATCTGACCTTGAGATCTTAAGTATGTAAAAAAGCTTGATTTAGGCCTTGTAAAAATCAGAGCGCACAGAGATTTAGTATCTTGTAATTGTACTGTTTTATGATGCATAAATCTTTACCTCTCAATGCTGTCTGTCTGTACACAAATGTTAGGAATACAATGAATGCTAGAAAAAAATGAAAAGCACCCTGAAATAATTATTTCTAAGCTTAGTGACTGTACAATCCTAAGCTTTCATAATGTGGGGACCATCCAATATGCATGCAAATTCTGTCAGAACACTAGCAGTATATTTTTACTGTAACGTTAATCTTTGGTTTCTAGCACTACTTTGCCACAGTATTACAGATCGGAAACCTGTCACAGTCTCTGCCATTCTGGAGCAGCCCTCAAAGGAAAGGGTTAGGACATTTTAGGAAGAATGCTTTTGACTGTGGAGTAAGAACGAACATTTGAGCAGTTACTTTTTGATAAAGAACTGCATTTGGCTGCAGGTGACCTGTACTAATGATCTGCATCTGAGCAAGTGTGAGTAGTTCTTGCGCGGTTTGCAGTTTGTGTAGCTCGAAGGTTTAGCTGGAAGACAAGCGACCAACAGGTCTCAGGAGATGCAGCTGATCAGGGCGGTTGTGCTGCCAGGGATGAGTGCGAGTGGGCAGTGCTGGCACCCCGGTGCTGCTGACTTGTACCGAGGGCCAACGGGCACCGTGGCCTCCTGCCCTTGGCCGCGTTGGAGCCTGGTCCGTGGGGTGTCCTCCTGAGCCACTGCTGTTGGGATGCCAGGAGCCCTGCTTGTTTCTGGCTGTCAGCTACGTGGGGAACCTGCAAACATCGTGCTCTGAACTTGGATGCTACAGGTGGGTGGATGAATCTGGGCTGTGCTGTGTCCTTCTCTGCAACTAGTTTAACTCGCAGGGAATTCTGGTGACGGATAGACATCCTTTGAGTATTCCCATTATATTTTTTTTCATGTAAAAGGTATTTATTGAAATGTAAAATACAGGCGCCTTGGCTGAGTTTTGGCTCTTCACAGCTACCTCACACTGTATTGTTATCCACCTTCAGATAATTAAAAATAGCACCTTTTGATTCTCCCAGTGTGTATTTGAAGCCATTGCAAGAATCTGATATGTCTGGTTTTAATATATAACTTAATCTGCACAGAACTAAGCCAAAGCAGACTCGTTCGTCGGACAGTTTCCATTTCAATTAAGTATTTACTTTAAAGGAAAGGCCATGATCCTGTTCAAAGACATGATTTCCCCCTCTCTCCCCTGCTGTCATTAGTCAGATAAGAGGAAGAGACAGTCAGATAACTGACACTTATTTAGATTTCACTGAAGCTTTCAGGCAGAAGTGGGAATGCCAGCTGGAGCCAAATCAATTCATTTGAATGATTTGCTGATTATCTCTGTTAGTTATTCCTGATTATCTTGCCCACTGTCCATGACTAATTCTTTTGCCTTTGGGCTTAGGTTAGCTGTTTATTTTAGCCTGTCATTTCTAGGAAATATTCTGAATTATGAGCAGTGCACCTCAGCCTATAGAGACACAAGAATACTCAGCACTGGGAAGAGTGAGGACCAGGAGGCTAATAACTGCTCAGTAGAAAGAAGAATGGTCTGTGTTTTTCACAGTGGCATCTTAGCTTAAAACAGAACTGATAAAATGGTCTTTGAGAGCTCCTTGCAGGACTGGCTTGAACATTTGGATCACTGCTTTTGTATCATTATTAATAGCCCTAAAGATGCTGGTATTGAAGGTACTATATGATGGAGCTGGAGTAGCAGATGGCTAAGGCTTTGGAAAATTCTCGAAAATCTAAGGAAGTAGCTAGTACTTCAGGGCTTCTGGCTGCAAAGGAAAAAATAAGCATTTCCTTCTCTTGCATTTCCATCAACTCTAGCGTGGTGAGCCCCTAGCCAGCAAAGGGCTTCATTTCTGGCTTTTAGCTCTGTGCTTTGTAACAAACAGTGTAGATAAATGTGTACAGTGTTCTCTAAAAATAAAACACTTGGTACTTATTCCCTGCGGTTCCTGAGTGAATGAATGTGTGTAAGCAGGGCAGTTAGCACGTGGTCTGAGCGAATGCAGGAAAAGGAGGAAAATGATGCTGTTCCCAAAATGAAATTTTCACATTCTCAGCGATGCACAAAAACCTCCATGGCAAAGTAAGAGCAGTAAAATCAGCCTCTATTTTGCAGCTAGGAATGAAGAAATAATATCAGCATGAGCTGTTCGTAAGGGCCAAGTTTCTCTTCTGGGCTGGAGGGGCAGCGGAGTGAGAGCAGTGGCTTTGGGACCTTGCCAGCCATCCATCATCTTCCTGTGTGCGTTTTGCTCTTCAGTTAGGACAAATTGAGGAGTTTGAGGAGAGACTGATAAACCAGTGATCACAGAGCAAAGTCAACAAGGAGAGATGGCACCGTGGTGGCCATGGGACGTTTGTTCAGCAGCGCTTCAGGGAGGGGAGGCAGCCCCAAGTGCGGAGGCAACTTTCACAGTACAGATAAGTTTTCTTTTTGCCATCAGTCTCCCATGGAGTCAATACAACCTGCATTATCTGCAAAATCAAGCCGTTGGCTGGACGAAGAAGCCTTGCGCTCCTAAAGCCTTATGCCTCCTTTAACTAGCTCGCTGCTATGAGCTGCCTGTATTAGCCACAGCTGGATCAGATCTGACAAAAGGAAAGAGGAATTTGGAGAAACCAGAGTCAATCAATGTCCAGGCAAAAAAGTTATTATTTAAGCCTGCAGGCATCTGTTGATATCTGTGGGTATCAATACCAAAAGGGGGACATCAAAGCTGGCCCTGCTCTAGAGGCTAAGTCGGATCCCTCAGCTCTGTTTCATGTTCCTACCAGCAACTGGTAGAGGCTCCTGAGATGAATGGTTGAGAAAGAGGCACCAACAGACAAATCCTCCTCTGCTTCCAGAAGGGTAAGGGCTTCCTGAGCCAAACGCTGCAAGCTGGCCCTGTTTAATAGCCCCCTGCATATACCTGTCCTCCATTAATTTGTCTTCTCTCTTCTTGAACCCATTTGTACTTTTGGCATCTGCAGCTTCCCATGGCAACAAGTTCCCCCATTTAATTACGCGCTGTGTGAAAAACTACTTCCTCTTGTTTGCTTTAAACCTGCTAAAGCTGAATCACAGGATGCAAGACGGAATTGCAGGGGGAGGCTGCGAGGGGAGGGAATGCACAAGGGCCATGGAAAATCAGCCTCAGCCCGGGGAGCTGGAACATGGCTGTTTTTGTTTTACTGTGACTGCTGGCATGGAGTTAGTTAGGATTTCCTAGTGTTCTTCTCCTGGCCATAAATAAGCCAATTTACCTGATTAGCACAAGGAGTTAGAAAGCAGACTGGGCTTGCTGCAGCAGTGCCTGTATTTGTATAAAAAGTGGGTTCTGTGGTGTTGCTGCCCTGGTAGGGTGAGAGACATCCCAGCTGCAGCAGGAGATCCGCGGTGGCACTGGGGTTTGCCAGGGGGCGATGGTGACAAGTACCCGTTACAAGTACCTGGGGAAGAGCGCACGGCTGTTCTGGGAAGCGGCGGGCGCCTGGAAGACGAGTGTGCACAGGCACTGCGCTACCGAGAAGGCGGCTTCGGGGAAGCGCTGCCGCCCGTGACGCTGCTTGGAAGAGCCGCTTGTGAGAAAAGGTGTGACGGGCTGGCGGGGTCCTCACTAACGGACGCGTGCAGAGCGTGGTGACACAACCACTGCCTTGGTGCTTACGGTGTAAACCTGCAGGAACAAGGGGAAGGGGGTTAATGTGGCATGGGAAGGTGTCATAAGCAGTGAGGAGCTTCACAGGAAGAGTGATAATATTTTGTTATCTGCCAAACATCTGCCTTGGGCATGTGTGTCCCGCGTCCCCACCCATTTGCCAGGAGTCCCAGCTGCAAACGCTGCCCATGGCAAGAGGGCAGGCAAAGGGACAGGGCGCCAGGGCCTCTGCCCTGCTGCGAGGGGCCCTTCGGCCTGGTGGAAAGGCCGGGCTGAAGCCATCGCGCCGCCGCTCCCGGAGCGCACGCAGGGGCCTGCGCCGCGCGGCAGGGCTGCTGCACAGCATCGCGGCCTGCCGCTGCGCCTGCCGCTGCCGCTGCGCCTGCCGCTTTGCGCCACTCTGCAGTTTATCTAGAGCATCCTGGCTCTGTAGGAATTCACTTTGTTGCTGATACACACAGAGCTTGGAGGAAGCTGTGGTGCTCTCTGTCAAGCCAGCCACTTTATCTAGAGCACACACTTATCCTGGCTAACTGATTTTAATGTGCGTTCTTACCGTTTAATATTTTACAGGTGTCAGGTGAGTACTATGATGGTTTTGTAAAGAGCAAGGCCATGTCTCCCAGTAACTTCTGTCCTGATGTGAAAGGTGACATCATTTAGGAGAGAGGAGGGGTGGGGGCGAGAAAAAGGCAGTTTGGCAGCAGAACTGAAGAGATGCAGTGCATTGATTTAGGCAGCCGGGTCTTCCCAGGCTGTCAGATGGTCCCTCAACTAAGGAAAAAT
The DNA here is from genome assembly GCF_059628265.1 of Tinamus guttatus. Classification (NCBI taxonomy): domain Eukaryota; kingdom Metazoa; phylum Chordata; class Aves; order Tinamiformes; family Tinamidae; genus Tinamus; species Tinamus guttatus. The sequence goes on from NW_028288848.1 coordinate 8,738,636, forward strand.
ACAAATCTTCTCAGCCTTTACTTGTAATGGGTTAGATATTGTTAAATAATCCTCAAGTTTTAATTTTCATTAAATTTTAAAGATTGCTGAAACTATCAACTTGCTTGTCGGATTGTGTGCATTGAAAGCACAGAGCTATACAGAGGGCAGTGGCGGGTAAGCTGTGGATAGAAACTGATCTTCTTGAAGCAATATGTATTTATTCCAGTTCATTTCTAGCACATGTTGGTAATATTATACAAGGGATCTTTTTTGTTCTCCATTAAGCCCTTTATGATCTGGTAGTAAGTGGGTCTTTTCCACAACCTATAGTGTCTGTGAAGACTCTGCACCAGGGAGCAACCTGCCCTCTGCATCTTCTCACCAGGTGCTCTGTGTATCCAGTGAGCCTGCACAGGTTTGAAAAGCTCTGTGGTTGCTCAGACTCAGGCTGTTCCTTGGCATGCAAAGAGCCACATGAGTTGGCACTCAACCCACACGTGCAAGATCTCTCCTTGCTCATTGTGTAAAGGACCCTGCCACCCTTGCTGGCTCATGGCACTGGGAGGGACGTGCTGCCCTGGAAAGAGTTCTGTGTGTGGGTGCCCACCCAGCACTGTGATCCCTTTCCAAGCATTTCCTCCAGCCTCTGAATTATTCTGCTGATGCAGCAGCTGAACCAAGCTGTGTACAAGCAGCTAGGAGGGGTGTAACACTAACAACACTAGATCACTTGGTGTGACTTCAGCCCCTACGTTAAGTCCTGCTGCCTCTGCAGTGGCTGTGTTATCTCCTAGCTGGTTGCTGGGGACACTATTCAGCCACCTATTTGCACCTACTTTTTATACTGTTTTTGCTGTAGTGCTTTAAAGCAAGCACTTTAGCATAAATGTATACTGTGGCTAGAGATCTAAATTTGGGTTAGCATCTGCATCAGGTTTGGTTCTGAGGTCATGGTTTGCGTTCAAGGAAACATCTGGGCTACGGTTTGGATGCTGCAGCAGCACAACGCCTGTGTTGGCACCTATGACTTAAGGCCCCAACACTGGAATGAGGTAAGATTATGATGAGATAAGCTAGGAAAGGAAAGAAAAAGACCAACTGTTCTGAAAAGTTAGTCCAACCCAACCCTCAAAATATTAAGAAAGTATGTTTTTTTATATGCAAGGTCTGACATACAAATTTTTATCATCATGTTTGTTTTCATGCCAAGTATGGCTTGTGTTTACCAAGAGAATGTCAGTCCCATTTCTGGTGTGGACTGTGTTGTCCTGGTGTGAAGATACTCCTTTCCATTCAGGAGTACAAGGCGCCTTGGTGCCAGCCTCGTTTCTGCCCTGCGAGGAGGGCTGCTCGCTCGGGTTACACGAGCGCTGCCGGAGGTGCCGTGACCTGCGTCGCTGATGCACGGGGGCAGAGTGAGGCAGCACTGCAACTCAACTGGGACACATTTCCCAGGCATTCTCTCCAGAAGAAAAATAATAAAAGCGCAAAAGGTAATGAAACAAACTGAGCGCGAAGGTGAAACCCTGCAGCTTTGCAAAGGCATCTCCCTTGCTTCAAAGGCAGCTGAGAGCTGGACAGCGACTCACCTCGCCCAGGGTTGTTGCTGGAGAGGGTGAATGAAACCAGACACAGCAAAGATGCAGCCAGCGTGCTCACCTGCACCTTCTGCTTGCCCTGATGTCATTTTAGGTGTCCAGTAGCGAGTACAGAGCTGATGCAGGCCTCTGTATACTTTCCAAAGTATTAAAATAACTTTCCAGGTTACATGTCCATTGCTCCTATCTCCTCCTCCTCGACTTGGAGCTGTGAGCCTTTGCCTGGACTGGGGAATGTCTCCTTTCTTTACTCTTCTCCAAAGCAGGTGTGTTTCTCCCCTGTCCCCTGATAACAAGTCCAGGGCCCAAACACAGTGTCTGGTAGTGCTGGAGAAGTAACCAGCTGCTGCTTCCTGATGTCGGAGTGTGTGAGGAGCAAGGGCTGGATTTGCTGCTCCGGGAGCCACGGTGCCCTCCTGAGATCCCCTTGCTCAGCAGCAGGCCTAGTCGGAGAGGTCTTCCTCCTAGTACTAGCGTTGCTGGCAGTCGGTGCCACCAAGCTGCTGCAGCCAGCAGGATCCTCTGCACTGTCATTCCACAGGGCAGTAACTCTTAGCCGAAGCGGCAGGATCTATGTGCACTGGTGTAACAAACTCCCCTGTGCTAGGTGACCTGGGGCTGTCCATGGCCCTGTGCAGCACAGGGAGACCCCAGCTCCACCTGGGAGCTGGAAGGGAGACTTCTGCCTTAAGGAAAAATGCAGCTTGCTTTTATTGCTGCTATTTAATATTGCACTTTATAAGATGTTTCCATCTCAAGGCATGCTCTGTCCTTCTGCTTATGAAAATCATCAGCTTTAGTGGACTCCAAGACCATTACACAAGATCTGAATTGGTCTCGGAGGCAATTCCTCTCCCAGTCTTCCTGTGCCAAATCTACCCAAGTGTTTTGGCTCCTGCTCATGGAAACAAAGCCTTTGAAGAGCTTCTGGACCTTTGCATCTAGCAATCTATTTTTCAAATGAGGACAAATTTCAGATCCATCCCTCTAACCCCTCTGTTAAACAGCCATTAATAGTTAGCTAGATTGTTATTGTAAGCTTCTGTATTTGCCTATTAGCAACAACTGCATGTGCGTATCGGCTCCAGATAAAATAAACCTACCTAGGGATTGATTTTATGATGCCAAAAATGATAAAGTTTGTTTAAAAAAAAAAGAAAAAAGTAGAGAGAATGTGTAAGCTCTGGAAAACATTAACAAAAACAACCAAGTAACACTCCCTATTCATACCAAATTCTTATTGACATCAAATTTAGCTCTGTGTACTTTGGACCTACTGAAACTGCTACAGGGAAAAATCTTGCTGCACAAGTCCTGTTCGGAGAGTACAATATTTGGTATTCTGATTATTCTGTAAGGGGAAAAAAAAAATGTTTTGTCATCACCGTAGTTTGAGCAGATTCTCCATTGTCTGGTATCTTGTTATAGTCATTTATATCAACACAGAGTGGGTGTACAGTAGCCAACTGTCTGTGTTAGCAGCATTTTATATTCAGTTTGCACTTACGTAAAGGATTGTGCAAGATGTGAGAGAGAATGTAGCCTCTGGGACTTATATGTATTTTTGGGTGCAATCTTTATTTGCGTAGCCAACACACAAGAATATAGAGAAGTTTTAACATGTTACAGTTGCTATCACCCCAAATAAATATAATTAGCCAAGCCCTTGTAGTTGCACATATAGGCAAGATTCAAAATAGTGCTTGTTTTGTGGTAGCAGATATATAGAAAATACAAGCCCATAAGGAGCAATATATTGCTTTTTTCTTAAGCAGTTAGTGACAATTCCTCTTACTTGTTCACCATATTTTCATAATGGCCAGATAAGAAACTGTTTAGGACAAGGAAGGATTAGGAAGGGAAGGTTTTAAAATATTAAAACCTCAGTAATACCGTGAGATGATCACCAAGAGAGATAAAAAAAAAAAAAAAAGAAAAGCTACAGCTGAATTTTGACACTTTTCAGCTAAAATAGAGCAGTTGGCATCATGGCGGTGCCTGGGGCAGCACACCTACTTTAGCACTGTAGAAAGCTGTTTTGGGCTGCGTTTGCAATACAGGGCCATGTGTTCCTTCCTTTCACCGCAGAGCCATAAATGCTGCATATCCCTCTCCGCAGCCAGGACGTCCCAGAAGAGAGATTAACCCCGCGAGTACAGGGGGGCTAGAGGAAGCGGAGGCGCCTCACGGGGACCTTCCCTGAGCATCTGGCATGTGTTGGCTTGGAAATCTTTGGCAGAAGTTAAACACACAGTTAATAGTTTTTCTTTTCCTCTCCTTTTCTCAGAGGTGGTGACAACGTATAGGAAACGGGCACTCAGGGTGATGCTTGTGGCTCTTGTCCCCAGAAATGCATTGCCAAGGAAGGAGAGCCCTTCAGCTCACCCAGGAGCCACATCAGGCCACATGTGGCCTAAACACTGCAAGACGGTGGGATCTGGGAGCCAGCCCCCGGCAGAGGAGCAAAGGCAACCCCACAAGGCAGCCCCTGGCTGACTTTCTGCTGGACTCTTCCCCCGCTGAACGGCACCCTAGCAATGGGGCACCACAGGTTTTCAATGCAGCACGGGGATGTCTGAGTGTTGGCAAGAGGCTGCTCTCCGCTAGCCTCATACTTGGAAACAGCTGGAGCTGCTCTGCTGAAGCCTGAAAAAATTCACAGCACGAGGCGGATCCCCTGGAACAGGATTTTTTCCACCTGAATGGTTTAGATTTGGCAAAATCGTAATCAGATGACTATAAGGATGTAGGGTGGAAAACACTAAGCCATAGTCAGCACTGCCTATGGTAGTTCATGCATTGCCCACCTCTTTTTAGGCTGAGGTTTGCCCCATTCTGCTACATCTAGTGAGTATTTTGAGAACTGACCTTAATGGCTGTTATGTTTGTGACTCATTTAGCAAAGCGGACCTTTGTGGTGAGGAGAAGGAGGTAGTGCGAGGCGAATATCTGTCAGATGAGCTATGTGGCAGGGGCAGCGGCGGCTGGCATCACGCGCAGCGTGCGGTGCCGCCGGCTGGCGCGGCCCGGCCTCTAAGGCGCTAGGAAAATCAGCGAGGTGAGCTGCCTCCTATTTCCTTCTTGGAAAGTGTTCAAGGCTGCAGCCTCACCTCTCTTGGAAGAGCCTTGAAATATTTTCAATACCGGGAAGGGATGGGACGGCTGCGGCTGGATCCTCCTGTGCTGCGCTGGAAGGCGACGCTCGCTTGTGTCCTGTTCCCACTGCTAGAAGATGGGCAATGTTGCATCACTTGCTCCTGCTGTAAGGCCAAGTGCAGCTGTTTCTGCTAGAAATGACCTGCCTTTGCCGTAACCCTCCTGAAGCCTGTGGTGCCAATGAGGGAGCTGCTGAGGATCCCTCGGTCCCAGAAATTGGAGTTTCTGGGAGCAGCAGCCAGGCAGGTGCCTGTCAAAAATACATGTGGTGATGGCTGCAAAGCCTGCGGGAGATGAGAGCGCTCTACCTGGAGACCCACTGAGCTCTGAATCGCAGAGTATTCGCTTTTTGCCCCAAATGACCCCTGCGGTAGAACCCCCTCTCATCACCCCTGTCCGGGGTGCTTAGTGCAGGTGCCCGGGGCCGAGGAGGCAGATCCCACCCGCGGAAGCGCGCGCGAAATCCCAATTCTCGGCTTTTTTGTTATGGTTTTTGTTTGTTTGTTCTTTTGTTTTCAGCGTTGCTCTTAGCCGACCCCGCTGCTTCCCGCTGCTCGCCCGCGGCAGAGCCCGCCACCGCCTGCAGCAAGTGCGGCCCCTCTCTCTCTATATAGACATTATATATATATATATGTAAGGCCGGGGCTCGCCCGGGCAGCGGAGGGAGGACAGGGGCCCGGGGCTATTAAAGCCGGTAATGAGATCTGCAGCCCGTCCCTCCGGGCCCAGCCCGGGCGGGGTGCGCGGGCCACCCCTCCAGAAACCCCGCTCAGCGAGAAACCTCGGTGGCCTTGAAGTGCATTCCGGGAAAATTAATGCGTAGCGGGGTTTGGTCAGGAATCGAGTGTATATGTATGTACGTATATATGTATATATCTCTTTCGAGCTTTTTTTTTTTTTTTTCTTTCTTTCCCCCAAGGTAAAGCAGAGCGTTTCGCAGAGCGAACCTACAGGAGAAATAAGAGAGATATAAAAGCGCTGCCCCGATCTTGCAGTATCTGTAACACGTTGCTTTAAATGCGCACTGTTCCCTAAAACCTGCCCCAAAGTGCGCTCTTCGCTGTAATATCGGTAATAGAGTGTTTTATCTGAAGCTGCGCTATCTCCCTCACGACAGAAACTACAAACAGAATGCGTGTTCCAAGAAAGAAAAAGGAGAGAGAGAAAAGGGTCTTATTTAATCCAGAAAATAATTAAAATCTCGTGTATTTTTATTGGTTTTAGTATCCAGCAGAGTGAAAATATTGAAACTCCGAGACCCCTTGCATTAAAAAGTCACAACTGTTCTATTTTATTAGTTCTGACTGTGTGAAAAAAATTATAAGGACAACATTGAAAAAATCCGGGTTTTAGAGCCCCGAATGGCCATAAAAACAATAAAATCAACTATAAAACCTGCACTAGTGATATTAAAAAATTATGTAGTTCAATAAATGTGACATTTCATGAATGCGGATTTAATAGTCTCTAACCCGGGGAAGGCGGAGGGCTGAGGGCGAACAATTGAATTTGGAAGGGGCGGTGCTGGAGAGCTGCAAAATTAAGTGCTTCATTTTTCTTGTTAGGGATTATGCAGTGGTAGTGGAATGTAATAACTGTGCCATTAAAACTTCCTTTTAACAAGGCCTATCGCTTGTATAAAAGTCAGAAAAGAATAATCTCTTCCTCTATTTATTTGTTTTCCAATAATACAGCAAAACATTTTTTTCCTTTTTTTCCTTTTGCTGAAACTTGTTCTCAGGATTTTGAATCGACAGCTTGTTAAATATGGTGGGGGCCCTCCGTGCTGCTGCCTCATATCATGCACGTCGTTATTCCAGAGGGCAATGGGTCATCGGTTTACTGTACATTTATTAAGTAAATCAAGCTGCAAATCCAACACTTCCAGATGAAAACATTAGCTAACCCCCTTGGAAGGAGCAATGCCTGGGAGACCGAGCACAGAGAGCAAAAATAATCAAAACTGTCAGCTCGCTTTACGTGTACCTGATATTTACAAGACACAAGACCGCGCTTTAAAGGTGAGTTTTGGCATTTCTTAACAATGTGGTTGTTTTTTTTTTTTTTTTTTTTTGTAAAAACAGCTTCCCCATATTATTAAAAATATATGTGTATTTCGATTTCACCAACACCCTTTCGTCTTGCTCTGAGCCTCTTAGTTATTAAGATCATCGCAGAGTTGAACCGGAGACCTTTTCCTCTCTCTTTTTTTTTTTCCTTATTTTTATTTTTTTCACACAGCACCTGCTGTTCCTTAACAGCTTCCCGGCTGTCCCCCGCTCCGCGGCGGGACGCGCGGCCCCGCCGCCTCCGCTCGCCCGGGGGGCGGGAGGTGCCACCCGCTGCCGTCGGGGCGAGCGGGTCCCGCGGGCCGGGGGTTCCCTGCCTGACAGCGCGGGGCGGCGGGGCCGCAGCAAAGACACGGCGGGGTTTTAAAAACTGAATCGACGGTGCCCAGGTGGCGCTGCGCGAGGGAGCGCGGAGCGGCCGCGGCGCCTCTGCGCTCCCCCCGCCTCGCTCCCCTTCGGAACCGCGGCTCCCTCTGCGCCGCGCTTGCCCTATCTGCGGGCTCGAACGGCGGCAGCCACGCGGAGCGGGAGGCCTCTCCAGAGACACGCGGAGCTCCGCGGCGGCGTCCGTGCCCTCCTCTCCGCCCCGTCGCGCAGCCCCGCGCCAGCCGCGGCGAAGCTGCTCCGCGCGGGGGCCGCGCCGGGGCGCCGAGGGGCTTCCGTGGGGCCGCGCTCCGCTCTTCTGAGGCCCCGGCCGGTGCCGTCGGGGCCGCGCGGGATGCGGCGGCGGGCGCGGGCCCCTCCGCGCCTGTTGATTGGCGCCGCGGGGAGCGCGGCGGGGGAGGCGCGGGGAGCGCTCCGCGCCGGGGGGTGGTTTCCCCCTCGCCTGGCCGGGCTCATTGGCCAGACGGCGCGGCGGCAGGAAGGGGCCAGAGACCACGCGGGCTCCGCCCCGCGCCGATAGAAACTTGCCGAAGGGCAACGGGGCGCGGAGAGAGCCGCGGCGGCGGTGCCAGCACGAGCGGCGGCGCTCGGGGCCGCTGTCGGGGGGCGGGCGCGGGGGCCCGCGGGCCGCGCCATGCAGTACCAGGCGGCGGGCGCGGCGCCCGCGGCGGCCCTGGGCGTCCCGCTGTACGCGCCCACGCCGCTGCTGCAGCCCGCGCACCCCACGCCCTTCTACATCGAGGACATCCTGGGCCGCGGCGCCGCCGCCGCCGCCCCGCCGCCCCACGCCCTGCCCGCCCCGCCGCCGCCGCCGCCGACGCTGCCGTCGCCCAACTCCTCCTTCACGAGCCTCGTGGCCCCGTACCGGACCCCCGTCTACGAGCCGACCCCTGTGCACGCGGCCTTCCCCCACCACCTCGCTGCCCCTTACGGCGCGGGCGCCTACGCCGGGCCCCTCTACTCCTTCCCGCGGACCGTCGGTGACTACGCGCACGCCCTGCTGCGGCAGGACCCGCTGGGTAAGACGAGAGCCGCCTGCCCGGCCCTGCTCCGGCCGTCGGGGGGCTGTGACCCCCTCCCTGCTGGGCCCTCCCGCTGCCGCCCCGGCTGATTTACAGTAAATTCAAGTGGCGCCCGGCGCTGGCAGCGCGACCACAGTGCGCGGCCGCGGTGACTCAGATTTGTTTTTTCCCTCAACTGAGCGACTCTGCGCGTGTCCCCAGCCCCGTCGCGTGTGGTTTTGGTGGGGAGTTTGAATCGCGCTGGCAGATCGCGCTGCAGATCGCAGCCGCTTTCCTGCCGCTGCCGTGAGCGCCCCGGCGCGCTGCCCTGCGCGTCGCTCCGCGGCTCCCGCTCCGCGGGATTGCAAAACTGGACCTGACTCACCACACTGGTGCAGTGAAAGAGACTGACCCTTTCCGTTCATACAGGAAACCTTGAGCTCTCGATAGGAGTAAATCTGGTTTCAGAAGCTGTTAAGTGTTTTCCTGGCCGCCTGAAGCAGGCTCTTCCCCGGGAGTCGTGCACATTGCTGATTACTTTATCGACATCCTCAATACAGACAAATTCAGGAAACACTCGACTTCTGATAGCCAGGATCCGTTTTTCTGATATTGTTCATTTCCTCTGTGTGGGATGTGACTTTATGACAGCTAAAATAACCAGTTGCTTCCTATTTTTTTGAGTCTGTTTTGCACCAGAATTACTAAAGCCTGACGCAAGCAAAATCTTGAAAAACAATGCAGCGAATTTCAAAGGGTGCAGGCAGCAAGACAGCAAGACAAACAGTGTGACTCAGTGGCCCTGGCCAGGGAGAAGGAGAAACGCGGGTCGGGGCGGAACCCGAGGTCGTCGGGTCGGTGACACCCCCGACCGGGGAGCTCGTGGGGGCTTCTTGCCTAGAGCCGGGGGCTTCGTCCCCTCCTGCTGGCTCCCCCGAAATATCCGCCTTGAGCCCCGCAGGGGTCCCGCTCTCCCGGGGTACGGAGAAGGGGAGACGCTTCTTTGGGGCACAGCAGTGACAAAGCAGAAGGAAAGGACTTCTTTCTTTCTTTCTTTTTTCTTCTTGTTCTCTCTCTCTCTCTCTTTTCTTCGTGCGATAGACCAACAGGAAACACATTGACGGAAACGTTGCCAAAGCCCGTCGGGTGGCTTTAACAGGTCTCTCCTTTTAGCGGAGAGGAAAAATCAGGAGAGGCGAAAGATCGGGCTCGCAACTGGGAGAAATAAAATCAGGCCAAAGAAAATCGCGGGCCCTGAACCCGCGGCACCTCCTGGCCCGTCATCGGGTCAGACCCGTCGTGCAGCGACCGCAGCCCCGCACCCCGGGCGGCCCGGCCCGTCCCGTGGGGTGACCCGTCGTGTCTCTCTCTGAAGGGAAGCCGCTGCTCTGGAGCCCCTTCATCCAGCGGCCGCTGCACAAGAGGAAAGGAGGCCAGGTCCGCTTCTCCAACGACCAGACCATCGAGCTGGAGAAGAAGTTCGAGACGCAGAAATACCTCTCACCGCCCGAGAGGAAGCGCCTGGCCAAGATGCTGCAGCTCAGCGAGAGGCAGGTGAGGCCTAACCCGCCCCGACGGCCCGAGCGCCGCGCAGCGAGGCCGGGGCCGCCGCCGCCGCCGTCGGGGCTGCCCGAGCCCCAGCCGCTGCTCCGTGGCTCCGAGCCCACTTTCTTTTTTATTTTATTTTTCTCGTTCTCGTTGCTCAGGTCAAAACGTGGTTTCAGAATCGCAGGGCCAAATGGAGGCGTCTAAAGCAGGTACGGGGATGTTTCCGTTTCTATGGAAATAAGTGTTTTAATTGTCTTATCTTACACCGTGATCGCCTATTCCCTGTTGTATGCAGAAGTCATCTGAAAGGCTGTTTAACCTCTTCACCTTGATTAAAAAGGCAAATAGTCCTGCTGGAATCCATGAGGGTTCGCTCAGGCAGCACTAATGTTAAAAGCTCCTAATGTAGCTCCTATATCAGTTATGGTCGGGCTTCACACACCGCCTATTAAAACTCCGCGCTAATTGTTTTGTAAACCCATATGTTGTTTATCCAATTAACGTGGAGAAGATAAGTAATTGTCAGTCGGTTACTTAAGCAGTTGTCTTGGAGGAGAATATTTATTGCTCTTTTTAGTCGCCCCCTGAGTAAACGCAAAGTCGATTTATTCCACAAAGGTTGAGAGAAGCAGGTGCAAACGCCCTGTTTGCTTTGAGGAGCCCTATGGAAAAAATAGGAGCTTTTACTTTTCGTTGACGAACCGTTAAAGTGTACGAGGCTGAGCGCTGGCATCACGTTCGTCCCTTGCTTTAATCGGAAAACGTGCTCAAGTGGATACATCTCTCCCCCTCTCTCTCTATTTTTAATGGCCAAAAGGACCCGATCTTGCCTCTAAAAAAAAAAGAGAAAAAAAAAGAAAAAAAAAAAAGAGAGAGAGAGAAGAAAAGAAAAGAGAAAGAAGCGCGGTGCCCTTTGCTGGCGCTTTTGCCCGCGGTCTCCCCGCGCTGCCCCGGCCGTGGAGCCGCTGGGATCTCGGCCATTTTAAGTCATTTCCTCCTTTGCAGGCGGTCGCAGCCCCTCGGCCCGGCGCGCCTGGCCCTGTCCCCCTTGGGAAGCAGGAGCAGCAGCTCGGGACCCCTGGGGGACGAGGCTCCAGGAGCGCTCCGAGCGCAGGGCTGCCCCTGCCCTAGGAAGCCAGGGCTGCTCTGTTTTGTTTTTCGATCATATGCGTTTTAATGGCGAATTTTACCTTTCCGCCTTAATTAGGCATTTCCCCCATTTATTCTGGGCTACCGATGGACTCGACCTCCTTCCTTCTGCCGCCAAGTGCAGCTAAAGGAAGATCGGGGCGGGAGGAAGCGGCCCGTCGGTGTGGGCAGCGGCGCCACAAACCTTTTCCTTGCTTAAAGCCCCAGTGCAGAGGTTTCCGGGCTGCTCCGGAGTCACTTTTGGCGAGCCCAGCGCGCTGCCCCCCGACCTCTCGAGGCGGTCGGTGCTCCAGAGGGTTTCTCTCCCCTTTAATTAACTGCAGGAAAACCCGCAGGCCGCCAAAAAGGAGGAGGCCGAAGGCACAGACGGCGCTGCTGCCCAGAGGCCGGAAAGCTGCCCCAGCCCCGAGCGCAAGGGCCAGGAGGTGCCCCTGGACGGCTCGCAGTTCCCCCCCTCGCCCGCCTCTCACGAGGACCTGGAGTCCGAGCTCTCCGACGACTCCGACCAAGAAGTGGACATCGAAGGCGACAAGGGCTACTACAACAACGCTGCCCACTGACGGCCCCGCGCCGGAGAGCGGACCCTGACTCGGCTTGCACTTTACCAGGGGCTGGCTTTGGAGAACAGGTTATTGCAGGAGAAAACTTTCACCGTTCCCCTGAAAAAAAAGACCAAATCAGACTCGTTTTATAATAAGCAGAGAGAGAGAGAGACTTATTTTTCACGGTCTTTTTTTTTCTTTTTTTTTTTGGCAGATTTCTAATTTGGTTAAAGGAACAGATCCGTGGTTTGTATTTAATTTGTAAGATATATTTGTACATTAATTAATGTTCAGACTGGAATCTAATACTCCCTCTTGCCCATATGCACGGGGGTCTGAATCAGCTGCTGTTGGTGATCAGGCAAAACCCCTTTCTGTCCCGTGTGGGAGTGAGTATGGATTGCAGGACTAAGCCCTTTGTATGTGTATACAAATGTAGTCTAAATAAATTAATTTAAACACCCTTCCCAGGCAGAGGAATGTGTTCCATGAAATACACAGGGATTTCACCGTCGTGATAAGTGCCTTATACCCGTGTTTTACTTCCCGTGGTGCTCTCTAACGGGACTTCCCTCTGTTTTATCGGGAAATGTCTTTGGACAGACTCGTTTTTGCTCTTGCCTGGGATGAAGCGCCCGCACCCCCTGGTGTTTCCGCAGATAGTGCCAGGCTCTGCTCCACAATCTGCACGGTCCCATTTGCAGGGGGAAAAAAAAGAGTTTTTTTTTTTTCCTCGTTGGAAATCTCTAGCTCTGGTTTTGCCAGATTTCGTGTTTGAGGGAAAAAAAAATGTGAGGAGCGAAGTGATAGGGCCCCGCTGTGAGAGGGAAAGGGCCGTGGCTGCGGGACGGAGGCAGCGCCTCTTGCAGACACCTCGGTACCTGCGGGCTCACTCCAAAAGCCCTGCGGCTTCATCGCCTTCATATCTACAAACTCATTCAGTCCTAAGAGTCCCTCCCAACAAACCCGCTATTTAATTTTCGTTGAATGGCCCGTGAAATGACATGGATCCTGGAAATAAGTAACATTTTTTGTCTAGTACCAGGCACAGACCTCAGCATCTTCAGCTCCCCCCTTTCTGCGCCCGGGCACTGCAGAAAGTGCTCAGGTACCCTCGGCGTCGCCCCGGGCAGAGACTCTCCAGCCTCCCCCGTCCCCAGCAGATCTCAACGTCAAGGAAGGATTTTACGGAGTGAGAAATTATTATTTTGACTGGCGATGGAGTACGGATCCGGTACTGTCTTTAGAGGAGCCCGGTGTTAGGTCCAAGCAGGTTAAAGCTTCTAGAAATAGCAAGTCTGTTTTCTGGATAACTGTCTGATCGTTTTGCGAATACATTTTATTTTATTTTATTTTATTTTATTTTATTTTATTTTATTTTATTTTATTTTATTTTATTTTATTTTATTTTATTTTATTTTATTTTATTTTATTTTATTTTATTTTATTTTATTTTCAAACTACATTCGTGATAGGGAACTTAAATCATTCAAATCACCTGGGCGGTTTCGCTTCCCTCTGCTAGTGCGCGCTGGAAAGAGGAAGAGGTGGGAAAGTCGGGAGGTCTCAGCCTTCCCTCCGCTCGCTCCTCTGGACTCCGACCCCCGCTTTGAAGCCCGGAGGGAGCAGAGGAGCTCCCAGACCCCCTCGGGCTGCTGTGCCCAGCTCCTCTGCGCCTCGGGAGGAGCGCGGAGCGTGGGGGGTTGTCACGGCGGAGCTCGGAGCGGCCTCCTCCCTGCTCGGTGTTTCTGTCGCGCGTTGCAGCCCGTCGGGGATGGAAACGGCCTCGGTGAGTCCCCACCGCCCTCCTCTCCCGTCCCTTCTTCCCTACACGGGAGCCTGTCCCGGCCGCGGACACACGTCGGGCAGAGTCGCAGCCCGAGGGTACGGGACGCCCGGAGCACCGGTGAAGGGGTGTCACCTCCAAGGGGGTGACACTGTCACCCCCGCCTACAGCCATCTCGAGACCCTCTACACCGCCCATGTGGCCCGGGAGGAGGGAGAAGGCTCGGCAGAAACCACGCGGATTTGCTCACGTCGTGTCACAAAACCGGCATTTTAGGCTCATTAAATAACTTTTTTTTTAATCTTAACCTTTTTTAATTATATATATTTTTATTTTTTTTAACTTAAAGCCGCTGCGGACTTTGTAGCGACTTCCCTGGTCAGGGGGCTCCCGGAGCAGCCGTCGGGGCCTCTCCTTCTCCGGGAGAGGAGAAAACGCAGCCGAAATCCTGGGTAAAAGCTCCGAGCCCCTTCCGTGCCGCCCTGCCTTCTCGTATTTGTTTGCCTGTTGGCTATTTCGTGCCGATCTAGCACGTATGACCTTTACAGCACAACTCCCGTCCTGTTTTCGACTCTCTTTTATCAGGAGATTCAACATGAAAATGGTTATCATTTAGCAGGAAAACAAACAGAAAAGCACATTTTTGTAAGCAAAACGTTAATGATTGGAAGAATTGCACCAATTGCAGCCTGACAGTGTGTGATTAATCCTCCGGGTCAGGTACTTATATTTTTAGTCATTAGGTTCGTCGCCCTTTGATATTCAGAACTGTTTCTAGCCTAATAGGGTATCGACCCGGCTGCCTATGTACTTTGACTCCTTAAACAGCGTGGCTCCCCGGCCTGCAGGTGCCCGCTGCGGGGGGCAGTGTTTGTGCACCCGGACACGTTGATGCTCCGTGCGGGGATGTCCAGAGCTCCTTTATTGCACAATAATAGGAAATAATAACTTCGGGGCTTAAATGTCCCCTTTCCCAGAGCAGGAGCTGCCCCTGTGTGTAGCGGGGCAAGGTGAGCTTTGCTCCTGGCTGGAGTGGACATGTGTAACTTATCTTAGGCCTCTCCCAAAAGTCTGCTTGTAGATGGCTCCTCCTGCAAGGAGGAAAAAAATCCATGCATTGACATTACTGCCATTCAGATTAAGCAGCCCCAAAAAGAAAAGAAAAAGGAAAAAAAAAAGGTTTGGGGGGGAAAAGTTAAAAAAGGTTTAAAACTGTCTGTTGTTTTAGCACCTGAGTAGTTTCAGGATAGGCAGTGCTAAAAATCTGCATTAAGAGCCTGCAGCAGATCAGAGCTTGCTGGTCTTATTTGGATCAGCGTCCCATTAATGTTTAACATCAGTTTGGGCTTAATAAGGACAGAGATTTTGTCCAGGACTGTAGGTGACAGCAAGTGCTTATAGAAGACCTGCTACTGAGAGCTGGGGGTGCCTCCATCCTAATCTGAGTCGCATGCTCTTTGGTTCAGGCCTCAAAAGCATAGGAAACATTCATTTTCTTCAAGAAATAAGGGCGTATTTCTAAAATTTTGAGGTGATGCAGTACATCCCACCAAAACTTGCAAGACCTGTGAGAGAGACTAATTGTGATAATTTTGTTGGCTGCTTTTTGCAGCTCCAGCATTTGTCAGCTGTTGACAAATGGCTACTCAAACCATGGAGTCTCAAGAAAGTCAAGTTCAGATAACGCAACTGTTGTCACCAGAAGGTATGGCCAATGAATCACTCATCCATTTCAACTGAGCTAGTGACTTGTCATTTTTTGTCCTGAAGGTCACATACCCAACCATATCAGAAAGGCATTTTCTGATAGGACTAATTGAAATCTAGATTTTTGTTCAACCAGACAGATACCCACCCATGTCATAAAGATATCACCATAAATAGGAGCACTGGTGTTCAAAGTCAAGCAGAAATACCAATGGTAAAGGCACCACTGAGCTTTGCATTCATGGATGTATTAAAATGGGCAAATGCGTCTGTGCAAAAGATTGAGGGGCATGAAAATGAACCAGCAACTGCCAAGGGAAAGCACTCAGAGAACTAATTCAAGCAAGTTTAAGGACTGAAAACTCTTGACACATCTGAAGACTTTTCAATATCTGTAACAGCACGACTTTAGCAGGTTGAGTTACAGTCAGCCAGGCCTGATCATCTGGTAAAACGGAGCAGAAGGTGGTAACCTTAATAGACTTTAAGTCGGTTTTGCTTTTTAAGAAAGAGAACCCGACCAAAGTGAATCTAGGGAAAAACACCTTTTTTTTTTTTTTTTTTTTTTAATCCTCTCCTGTAGTCTAGACAAGACTTTGGAGGGTTTCCCCACCTGTTAATTTGTCATTGCTTTGAAGACCTACATAGAGATACTTGTATTGATCATTTCCTATGTTATAATTCTCCTTGGCTGCTACAGTGGGACTTCCCATAAGAACTGTGTGTCATTTTTAAAACTATTTTGGCATTGTCTAGACTGGTATAAGAGCTGTATTTTTAGAATGACCTAGCAAACACTTTTTAACACTTTTTAACATTGACTTGCCCTACCTATGCAAGGTTTCAGAATGTGTTAGTTAAGCCATATTATCTAATATCTTTAAAAATACATTTTTTTATCTCCAGTCTAGATGCACTTGCAGATAATATTTGTCCTGGGAGACACCCACGTAAAAGTAGAACAGTTTAAGAATGAGTCAGGTTTGCCCGCTACCATGTAATTGTATCTCATCATTGGATTTATTGCAGATATCAGGATAAAGATCACAGGTTAAAAGGGGAAGAGGTAACTTTGCTTTATATACATCAGTTCTTCCACTTCCTTCTCTTTGTAAGGAGGAAGGCTCTCACCCAGCCATTTAGCACAAAGAGTCAATGGGAGAGCAGCTGAGACCCATAGTAGACATCGTGTGTAGAAAGATCCAGTTCTGCGAAAGGTTGGACCAGGAAGGAAGTCCCTCTAGGGACTTGTCCCTCCAGCCCTGTCATCAAACCTCTTCAGTTTTGCCAAGGGAGTGGTTGCCTAAGATATCCCAAATGAGAAATGGTACGATTTGGGATAAACAGTTCAAAGAAAAGGTCTGCATTAATTTGGTTCACCCTGACTGCTGGGGGTCAGCAGATGTAGAACCAGACCACCCTGCTGGCACTTCTCAGTAACTTTTGCTGTTTTGAGGAGTTCATTTAGCAGGTTCTGGGCTCTTTGGCTGGTAAGGCACTGAATTAAATTGATTCGAAGGATGCCACTGCTGTTTAGACATGGGAGGTACTGTGAAATGAGTTGATCTCTTGGCTGAATGCAATTCCACGTGGGAAAAGCTGAGGTGGAGCTGTGCTGCAAGCAGTAGAGGCTCCAGAAGCTCATGGGAGCCGAAGGAAAGTGTGAATGGCACCAATGTCCAGTAGCCTGCGGCTCTCATGCAAAAAGTAGAGGAAACCTCATCCTTCTGCCAGCCATTTATTCTGGATTTTGTCAAATTAGTGGTGGCCACTGACAGAACTTGAGGTAATGGCCATAAATGGAAACACCAAAAGTTCCACAGGAACTTAAGGAAAAACTTCTTACCAGTGAGGGTGACAGAGCACTGGAACAGGCTGCCCAGAGAGGTTCTGGAGTCTCCTTCTCTGGAGATCTTCAAAACCCGCTCAGATGCAGTCCTGTGCCATGTGCTCTAGGTGACCCTGCGTGTGCAGGGAGGTTGGACTAGATGATCTGTAGAGGTCCCTTCCAACCTTAACGATGCTATGAAATTAGAAAATTACATTTGCCAAGTGACTGGTCCCAGTCCTCCTTACAGCAATGCTGTTTGGGAAGCTGAGGACTGAACCCAAGCAAATCATTAGACACTGAAAGTGCTGTGCAAAACCTCAAGCAGGTAGTCTTCAAGTTGTTCACAGTTTCCCATACCACAGCAAGAAAAGACAACACCAATGTTGCAGTAGCTGAATAGAAGACATGGAGCTTCTGCTGAGGCTGCTCTCGTAAGGAACATTGTTAATGCTGAAAGCTGACTTGTGTCCCCAGCCACCCACCAGGACGTCTGGAAGTGTCTGGGATGGTCACTCACAGGAGACATGAGTGGTGGCAACTACCCCTTGGAATATATTTGTGGCTTAGTTAAAAAATGATACATTCATTTACTCTGGAAGATCTCCACTTTGCACTGCAGTCGATTTTCTCCCTTTTAAACCATTGACTGATACTTTTGCCCTAACAAAACATATGTTAGATGGAAACAAATGCTTGACGATGAGACTTATGCTACAGTTATGCTACAATAACTCCAGGTAATGCGATGCTAGGACTCCTTCGGATCCAATGCACAGTGAGGGCAGATCAGTTAGTTTCACAGCTTAGTTGAAAAATAGCAGTTCTCTACGCTTTGGGAAATAAATGTTACCCTATCACAGTCGCTGCTGAGGAGGGTAGCTTATACTGATTCATAACTGACCACTCCAAAATGAGATTACTGCATTGTAATATAATGTTTAGACATGGTTTCTTAACAAAATCGTAATTACTTTCTAATGCGGACTACTTTTTAATGTTAATGATTCATTAACAAAGCCTGTATAATCTTATTTTCCATAAGCATAATCAATATTTTTGGCACTGCCAACTCAAGCACAGGTCATGATATTTTAAAATGTGGAGTATTAAGATATTTGTTGGTTGCACTAGAGCAAATGTAGGATAAATAATGCCTCTCAACAACAAATGAATTAAGGCCTTATTTTTCCTTAGTTGCTTATGGAATCTGCATTACTACATACTTTCCATTATTTGCAAATTACACCAAACTAATTGAATAAATGCTTTAAAATGGGTCCTGAGCGCTGGTTTAGAAGCACAGAGGAAGTGGTTTCTTAGACAACTGCTACCTACATATTGATTCAATAACAGAGAGGTGGAGGGGCTAAGGTGATTATGTTGATGTACGGAGCTGTTGATTGCTTAATTGAAGGTAAATTTTTTAGCTTCACTAGTCAATTACCTGATCTCATTAAGTTCTTAAAAATCACTAAAATACCGTCCTGGCTGAAGCAGCTGCACTTTGCTGCTATATTGTCCAAAGCATTAGGAAAATCATTTGCTAATGGTGATTTACAAGTGTAAACAGATGATATTTTTAGCATCCAAATTAGCTTTCTCCATGTGGGAGATCTTGAGGACTGATATTTACCAAGTATTTAAAGATGGAAAAAAGGATATGAAATATGTTTTTATACCTGCTTAAGTGAACTGTGGACCTTAAACTTTTTTAATGCTTTGCCTAAATATTAAAAATCAATGGAGGGTTTAATAAAGGTGGCAGAGTTCACAATTTGTTTACTTTCCCCCTGCCATATAATGTACATAAAATTCAAAAGCTATTTCAATTGTAAGTATAAGTAATGTCTGGCACAAAACAGTGCTTGCTATAAGGACAAATGTAAATGCAGGTAGCACTTAGTGTCTTGTGCTGAGAAGAAGCCCAGTCTTGCTGTAGAGACATGGCAGTAGGAGGTAGCCATGCCCTGAGCCTCATGGCATTTTCTGTATTTCCAAACATCACATGATTGGGTTCTTCTAAGTCAAGGCATTCTCATTTTGCAGGATGACTGAGTCACAGAGAAGGTGAGTGATTAGTCAGTGGCTCTTCCATAATATGATCTCCAGACTGAGAAGGTGAGTTGTCCTGGGTCATGCTGCTTTTTCTAAACCCGTTTGACAAGAGAGTTTTGCTTCTCTATGTATATTCTATTTTGCTTTTGTTTTGAATCAGTTATTAGAGAGACAGAAGACTTCCTTGAAAATTGAGGAGTCTAGGTCCAATTTCTTCTTTCTTGAAAAGAAGAAAACAATGAAAATGTAACTTAAGTCACAAAAACTCAGTGAACTCTCAAAATGATTGAGGAATGTTTTCTCCTCGGTGCAAAGACATAACAAGAGGTTATGAACCAACTAACAGAATGAGAGATGCAATAAGGTTCCCCCCCCCACCCCAGGGAGTAATGGTGGATTTTAGAAATTGAGAAAAAAACTTAGAAGCAATTCACAACACATGGGTTTCTCAGTATTTTGAGATATCCCTGCTGATGGCTCTTTCTGGCTTTCTGGTCCAGTGGTTATTCACCTACTGCTTAGAGACTCTTTGGAGCCAAAAATGACTGACACAATATGAAGAAGAAAGGGTAGTGATGAGGGGAGAGATGTACAAATGCCCCAACCTCATAGCACATGCCTCCAAACCCTTTAGTAGATAATTTATTATTTCCTCATAGTCATCTAAGATGAAGTTTCTGTGCACCACTAGTTCCAAGCTGCCTGTGTCTCTGTCACTTAGGTTTTTAGGTACCTGAGGTGATGTACAAAATGCAAGGCCAATGCAGTCACTAGCGTTGCACTTTAATGTTATGTAAACTGGTGACTGGATTTTGTCTCATGCACTAATATAAACTACAGGGTCGGCACCAATTGCTGGGGCATTCACATCAAGTCTTCCTTAATGCTGCACTAGATGCTGGAATGACCTGCAAAAGTATTTGATGGCACTGTGCAGAGCAACTCCCTGACTCGTTTGTACATCAGGCCAGACAAGGCAGCTATGACAGTGTTATTGTGGCCAACTTGTCTGTCCAAACTGACCATGAAAATTCTCAGGCTTAAATGACACTTAACTATTTCGGGGAGGGGAACAACCAGTGTGACCTGGTCTTCCAGTGCTGCTTCTGGCAGGAAAGAGACCTTGGCTATGATTTATTCACAGAAATCATCAAGCCATATTCGATGGTCTGGAAGGCATTTCTTGGGGCAGCCGTTATTAACAGAGGGTTGGTTTCCCACTGCGTGAGGGGCTGGGACATCCTCTGCAGTGAGAATCGGCGCCTGGGCAGTCTCCTATGGGCAGAGCACAGTGCCAGGGTAGCCTTGCATGGAGGCTCCGTGAATCGCCCCCTCAGGAAGGAGCCTGACCTGAGCGTGTGCTGAACTTTTCTGAAGTCTGGTTCTGCCTAAGGTCTTTGTGGTTTTGAGATAAGGTACGGAGGAAATGGAATAAAAGCAGCTACCCACCAAAGGGATGACATGTGCAGGAAGGTATCTGCGAGAGCTACCTCCTCTCCACGCAGACCTGTATACTGGGGTACATGTCTCAGCTGTTGGTAAACAACTTTTAAGGTGTTTGACCAACCTTGAAGTTCACACAACTTCTTAAATGTCAAATATCTGTTACTCAATACCCTGCAGGATGCACTCTAGCACACAAGAGCCCCTTGTGAAACAGAGCGGGGGGAAAAAGGTAGAATCTGTGTAATTTTCCTGAGCATAAAAAGTCCTTGCCTTTCAAAGAAGTCCACCTTCTCAAATTCTCCTATGTTTTCCCTTTTATTTTTTAGTTCTGTGTTTCTTTTCAGTGATATAGTATGAAAAACTGTTTCTTTGGTACCATGAAATATATTAAAGCTCTCAGGATATACTTAATATAGATTTTTATGGTAGGCTTAACTAGCAATGTCAACCTTCTCCGAACCGATAAGCCAATTTCCTGTCCAGCATGAAGGTGGTAGGTGGGTGCTTATTTTGTGTGTTTCATTTCTCTCTCATTTCAGCAGAATTCATACTGTCTTGCACAACACTGGATTGCACTTAAGCTTTCTGGGATGTGTTCCGTGGAAGGGAGTAATTACAGGGAAGTAGATTTCAGACTACTGCAGGAGTAGGGCAGCCGTGGTATTTTAAAAGAATAGCATTTAGATTTCTACTTTACAAGAATCAGCTAATGCATGATGCAGAGAGTATGATGTGTAGTAAATGAGGACAATATTTCAGTGATGTTCTAGAGGAATTGTTTCCTCCTACTTCCACATATGAGTAAGCAATTAATTAGCCTATAATTATTCATAAATCTAAAATCACAATCTCTTATGGTAATTAAAATCAGCAACATATGATACAAATATATTCTAAAAGTGTGTTATTATGTCTCAGCATTAATATTTTCTCTAGTTACATACGTCTTATATCCAAGTTAATAAACTTTGTTGCAAAACTTTTTATATGATCACTTACAAAGTTTTTAATGATCATATCTTATGAAGCTTATGTTGCCTAGCCAATACCTACCGGAATTGATTAATTGTTTTTAATTCCTAATGACACTAAAATTAAATTATCTGAGTGCTCTCTTACAACATCTATCTCCACATCTAGAAAACTGTTTATCTAAGCAATCAGGGAAGTTAGCTGTTCACTGGCAGGGCAAGTGTCTGCAAATAATCTCTGCAATAACATGTTAGCAGCCACTGCAAATGGCAAAATATGAATTATACATATAGATTTTGCACTTGTTTCCCTTGTGCCTCCCCCCCTTTCCTTGACATGTTTGCTAATACATTTGTAATGTCAAAAATGGCTCCAAACGTTGAACATTAATTAGGCGTGGGAACTGGAGCATAAAGCAACATCTACATTTTATCCGTTTTAATCAAGAGGAAATGCTCTAATGTTGGATTTAGATTTAATGCAAAACTAAATATTTGACTCGGTATATATGGTGTCAGTAGATTGGCTGGTATTTATCACAGTTTTCAAAACTGCGATCTTTAATGCCTCATTTGACATGATTTTGTCAGTCCCTGGCAGAAAGCTGATAAACCGTCCATTTATGCCATTATAGCCGCTTTTTGTAGCACCGTGCTGCTACGGAGAGGGGTCAGTTGTCATTTCTTTAAAACCTTTGTTTTATAGTCATTTTAAAACAGGTTGATTTTAAAAGTTCATTTGACACTACCACAATAGATAAGTCCAGACTATAAATCAGGTTTTGATTGTACAAAAATAACTTAAAGTAACTGAGTGGTCAAAAGTTATCTAAATACTGTGCTATTACTGTCAAAGTAGCTGAATCTGGAGTTAAAGCTATGGCTGGACTTCCACTTCCTTCCTTATTTTCAGTTCCACCTCCTTTGGATCTTCTTTTGCTTGGGCAAAAGAATGCAAAGTATTCAGCTTGGGAAATGGAGAAAATGCCAGGGCCTGTGCTGCACAGGGAGGTGGCTCTGAGACCTGCTGCAGGCAATGAAAGTTACCGATGCTTTTTGAGCTCGTGGATGAGGAGTGTGGTGAGCCCATAATTTGATCTACTTGGAATAGCGACCACCTAAGTGTTTGAGTTAACCAAAGGAGAACCCCCTCCGTGAAGCCGTCAGCATGTGCTGTGGGTGGGTACACAGCACTGCAGCAAATGCAGGATCACAGGATCACTTTGGGTTGGTTCACTGTCAGTACATTTTAATGAGACAAATTTCTATGGCAGGCCCCTAAATTTCATAACAAAAGCAAAGCATGCCACAACAGATTTTCTTAAGGCTCTTTTGGCAAAATATATAATTCTAAATGTATCATTTTATACATTATTTCTTTTGTTTAATGATGGCAAGGAGAATATGAAAAATTGTGGCTGTTTCCTCATCAAAAAGCCTGAGCCAGGTTCCCAGTTACGGAGAGCAGCGTACATCACACACTGTTAAAACTCATTTAAAACGTGTGCTAGCGCACACATCTGGCAGTTTCAATTGCTGAGCCCTGCTATGCCAAGTAGTTTCTGACTTTCTTCTACCTCTTAATGATGCTTAAAAAGCTAACAGCAGGTTTTCCAAATGCAAACCCCATTGCTTTAACTCTTTTTTTTTCTTCTTTTTTTTTTCTGTTTCTCAACTTTTTTTCTTTTTTTCTCCAAGTCTTTGGCAGGAGGAATACCTGACTCTTTTCCCTGACTGCCACCTGTGTTCAGGCTCCAAATCTCTCCAGTTTTCAGGATCTGACTGTGACGGATATCCCTTCTTTCTTCTTCATTTTAAAAGGGGTTATTATATCACCAGCAGGGGCTGCAGCGCTGCCTGGATAGTCATCGAAGCCTGGGGAGGTAAGAAAACAGCTGGGTATTTCCATTTCTTCTGTGATATTTCTTCACTCCATCAGGCTCTGCTTACAGAATATGAGCATTGCACCCTTCATCAAAATGAGTAAAATAGCACTGAAAAGCCAAACACAATGCCAGCATGCAGGCCTGCTGTGGCACTCACTCAGTCACTAACCTCCACTGGCACAGGAGGGATTTTCTGCCGACCTTGTTGAGACGGGATGATCTGTCGTGTATTGGAGTTTGCTGCGTGACAGATGCAGTGTTCAGTGCAGTGCAGTGCACTGGAGGCGCTGGTGCATGTGCGTTTAGGAAGCCCAGCACATGGTGGCAGTTACCTGGGTGAGATGAGCTGCAGACCTGGAAGCTGAGGGCGAGCTCTGAGCTGCCTTGAGGGGCACGAGGGCAGCCAGCCCCTGGCTAGGATGTTGCACAGCCCATGCTGCTCCTCTGCCTCCCCTTTTGCTGCTCTGATCCTGTTGAAGCTAGTAGCAATGTTCGCATGGATGCAAAGAGTGCTTGCCTCTGCTGCCTGCCTTTTGGTAGAGAAAGTATGTGGAAAATCAGTTGCTCAGGAGACTGAAAACAACACTTCTTGTTTTACAGCTACAAATGCTTTTCCCCAAGCCCCCAAAAACACAGTTTTCCCCGCGCTTTGGGGAGAGTGAAGAAGGGGAAAAAGAAAACCCTTTCCCAAGCAAGCCCTGCCAGATGGTGGGAGGAGAACAGCGCACGCTCGTGCCCTCCCACCCCTTCCTGCCTGGGGCCCACCCATCCGCCCCGTGTCCCCGGGGACGCCGCTGCTCCCTCTCCACCGCGCCTGGACAGGCCGCAGCCCCGAGCGCCCAGCGCCCTCCTCAGAGAGGGGTGGCAGCGATCGGCGCCCTGTCTGTGCTGCACCTCCCCTCGGGGAAGGGGGAACCTGTGCTCAGGGCTGCAGAGGAGCCACCAGCACCACCTCATGTGGTACGAGGTTGGCGCGTTAGGGGTGCTGAGTTGCTCTTGTGCCCCAGGTCTCTACTAAATCTCTAACATCGCTTATTTTGTTGGACTGTCCTCAAGGCAATGTTACCTGCATGGTGTAGCTCATGCCCTTATAGGGGTTAACATTTTCATATGGGTCTTCTGGGTTGCATCAGCCTCTGCGCCCACTCGTGCATTACCTTCCACTCCCTGAAGTGGCAGGAAATCAGCTCCTGAGCTCATGGAATTGACACTTCATTTATGTGAAAGACCTGTCTCCTTTGATTCAATGCTGTTTTCCTTCCAGAATGGAGGTAGATGCCAAAGCAAAGGCGTTTGTGACTGCCCTGTCTCTGCAGTTTTGACCTGAGGGGCTGATGCAGAGAGCGTTTTTCCTCTCGCATCTATTTACTCCATGGAGAGGGGATCAGAGGAGCACAGGTTTGACCCAAATTGCACAACAAGGTGTCATCAACTCTTCTGATTGTGTTGGCAATTGCACCAGGTTTTGTGTTTTATTTTCAGCCTAAGTTCTTGCTAGCAAGTTTTCATTTTAAAAAATGAAGAGTATGAGGTTGGAGACCCTTTAAAAGTCAAATAACATGAAACTGTCAAAGAAAAATTAGAAAAGGTGATATTGATATATCTAAAGATTTTTTAAAATTGGAATGCAAATAAAAACCTTTGTGTTATGAAGGACACCTGCTTTCCTCTGATTTCCTGACTTTGCAGGATGGGGGCTTTAATGTTTTTGGTGGCACAAGCTGCTCTTCATAGTCCTCTAACCTGGTTGACAAACTGCTCTTCACATGCGTGGTTCTCAGGGCTGCTCTGGACACAACTTTAAGGGGCAAATGGGTGGGTGGCTGCACCCAAGAAAATAAAAAACAAGAACAGGAAGAACTCTCCTAACTCATCAAATTTAGTCTTCTACTCTCCTTATATAGATTGTTGGTTGCGACTGGAACTACATTAAAATCACAGTTTCTTTTTCCCTTCCAGTCTCCTCCCATTCCCCACATGGCACTGGGAGGCCGTCTCAGAAACACTCCTCTGCTAGTTAAGAGTCTTCTCCTAGTGCCACCCAAAGTATTGATGTCTGGTTAATCACCATTTTCTCAGGCACCAGCACTGTCTTCCAGCTTAAAAATCTCATTGTGCCTCCTCATATTTAACTATTTGTTGGGGAGCTCTGCAAAGACCTGCGTGCTAAGATCCTGTGTGCCTGAGCAGGCAGTGAGCATGAACCCCACGACGTCTCACTGCGAGAGGCCTCGCTGCCACAACACTGCTCCGCACGATCAGAAAACTGAAGGAAGAGACATTCCTTGAGAGCCACTCTTCAAGGTTTAAGCTGAGTTTATAGCCTCAAGCATACTCACAAAGAGTAAATGAGTGGTAATCAGACCATTTCATGTAGTTTCATTGAAGAAACTCTGAGATTTGATCATACTTTAAAGTCAGTCTACTTAATGCAGAAGACATTTGTGAGAAGAGATTTTTAAGACCTTCTAACCTGTATTTTTACTTTGCTTTTTTTAAAAATTAAAGATTAAGACACACTGCACTGCCTAGGCCTTGATCTTGTACATGCTTGTTGTTCACCGAAATGGATAGCGAGAGGGACTGAGAAACAGGTATGATCCTTGGCATCCTAGAATGAAATAAATGAAACAAAATACAGTGAGTTTGTGCATGACAATGTACAGTATCATCCTTCATTACAGTATAAAATATTTCATGGACTGTAGCTTATAATCTGCAGGTCTAATTTCTACTGAATTTCATTTTGCAAATATCAGATACTAATATGAAGGCTGAGAGTAGGGTGAAAAACTGCGCTAGGTGTGCAGACCGGTGGAAAAGGTGATCTTTGTATTTGAAATCTGCCTTCTCTCACACAGGATGCCGAACACTTCACTTTTCCAGCCAGAGTTAAAACAACTGTTCTGCTAAAACAAATAAAAGAAGTTCATAATGGCTACATTTGAAGCAGCAAACCCATCTGCTGCAGCTCTGAGGGAGAAGCAAGCCCACCCTGGTGCCATGAGCTGCCAGGCCCCATGGGTCTCCTACCTCACGTGAGCTGTATAACCAGGGAAAGCACCAGCTCGGGCAGGAAAGATGTCAATCCTTCCAATTATTGACCCAGATGAGAAAGATGTCATGATAGTATTTTACAATAACACGTGTGAGATGACAGCCACATACACTAGAACAAAGATGCTTAGTACACAGTAACTGCAAGTATCTAATAGATCTCTTCACCTTCCAGCATAGAGTGTGGAGGAAAATCTAAGCTTAATAAAGTTACAAACCCCATGATTTCTAAGAAATCATGGTGTGAATTCTGCCTCAGGAAATGACAAACCAACTCACCTACCATGAACAAAAATAAGAAGCACCTGTTCCCTTTCTCTTCTGACTTAATTTACTTCTTCCAGCACAGATCCCTCTTTTCACTTGGCTCTGGAGAGCTGAGGTGAAGACTGGTTAGGTCCTTATTGCCTTTTAGCATTTATGGTTAAAGATATAGGTAAGTGTCTGCATGGATAAGATGCTGTTTTAATTTGCTCTGTTTTTTTTTTTTTTTTTTTAATTGCCCAGCTCTTTTCCTTGTACTTCATTATCTACCATTAATTATCCCCAATGCTAGATGATACTCAGTAAAATGGACTCTTGGTCTGATGTGATGTGGCTGGTTTTATGTTTACAAGTTATTATTTGTTTTATAAGAATTTAAAGCCCAAACACTTGGGAAAACACTGTTCGTTTTGCATTTTTATTGCCTTGTTTATAAGTCTGATGTTCAGTCTCCTGTGACAGATATACTCCTCAGAAATTTCTCTTCTTTTTACACTTGAGTATAAGATAAAATCATGCAGGATTCTCTCTAAGTTTAAGAGCAGGAGAATTGTGTTTTCACTCCTACAGCTGAACATGTTTCCGCTAACTGACATATCATCTTCTTGTCCTGAAAAATAAGTCCAGGTTTATGGAATAAAAATTGGGGGAGTTCTGTCCACCGCTCATCATAACTTTAGTGAAATAATTCAACATCAAATTTAGAATGAGTAACACTTCCTGTTATGATACAAATGGTTTAAGAAAAATGGAGTTAGCGCATATGTGCTTGTCCTTTCTGTCTGGGAGTTGAAAGAAAACACCTAGTTTGGCTTTTTTCCTTTTTCTCAAAGAGAGCACTTGCATCTCTTAGTGCTCCTTATGGTCATTTAAAATTCACTATTTTTATGCAAAAAGTATATATCCTCTGGGCATCAAGAACAAAAGCTGCTATACGTGCTAAATATTGTTTCATTCAGGAAGTTATTCTTGTGTGTATGTTTCCACAACTATTATCAGTCGAGTTGAAGGGCAACAGCAATATCCACAAGTTGTCTGATTTCCTTCCCGCACTATCAAAGATTGAAACAACAAAGATGAAAATGTTGAGGGAAATGCCTGTGATGATGACACAAATGGCCCTCCAGTGAGGTTTAAGGAAACTGTCTTTAATATATTGTTTACGGTATGTAGGAGGCTCTCTTGAGTGAAGGAGTTTGGTGGGGACCTTGTAAGCGCTCCCCAAGCTGCTTCCTATGTACCCTTCATCAAGCTGTCACCTGCCTGCCCTCCGCTATGCTGAGGGCAGAGCAGAGCCCCCTCCTTGTTTCTGGAGGAGGATTGCTGCTCAGGTGATGCTGATGGGACTGCAGTGGGTCCATAGTAAAGATCTGCACAAATCTCAATTCACTGAACTCGGGAAAGTTCAAAGGATGAAATCACATTTGCAATATTTACTCTAAAAAAATGTGTTTATTTCAAACGTGTGTAAGGGTTAAGGCAGGCAGAAGCCTAAAGGAGCTCTGCAACATAGGTGTACTGCTGGATCCCCCATTTCCAGCTCCCATTCCTCTGTGG
The DNA here is from genome assembly GCF_059628265.1 of Tinamus guttatus. Classification (NCBI taxonomy): domain Eukaryota; kingdom Metazoa; phylum Chordata; class Aves; order Tinamiformes; family Tinamidae; genus Tinamus; species Tinamus guttatus. The sequence continues at coordinate 8,766,625 of NW_028288848.1, forward strand.
GAAAAGCCCTCTTAACACAGGACGCTTCCGATGGAAACCAATGCCTAGGGAACAGTTTTAATCTCCTTCAGCTCCTCTTTATGGAGCTGTTTTGTCTGAATATTACGGGTCAGTCTCATCCATGTCCTGGTGTAGGGACTGGGAGGAAGCAGTTGGCATGGCAGCTGGCTGTGGAGCATTGAAATCGGACATCCAGGTGCTTCCTTGATTTGAATCTCTAAATGAACCTTCCCTGAGAGTCTGTGAAGGAGCAGAGAAAGGCACAGCATGAGTCTGCCCAGGCCATGTCTGCACTTTCATAATCTTCTGTCCCATTTTTAATGCTGCTTTCACTCAATCTCTTCTAGAAGGGCTCCTAGTAAAGCAAATTAAGAGGTACCGTGCAGCAAGTTATACCTAAGGGGGTTGCAGCCACTTGGGACACACAAAGCAAGTGTGGCACAAGTTCATTAGAGCCTCTGACTCCGTCACAGTGTAGTGTGGCTGCCCTCCCCACCTTCCCTTGCTATATGGCTCTGCTATATTGCCTCCTATCAGAAATGTGTGGCTCTGTGCAAGGCTGTCAACTTCCTGGCTCAATAAAACAGCTCCTCTATTAGTGGTTAGAAATGCTGCTGAAGAAGCCAGTATTTGCATATCCTCAGGCTAGATAATACAGTTATCTGGTGTATGCAGTTTTAAAGCACTAGTTTTAGCTAACAGCTTTACCATCAAAATGCAGCCTTCTTGGTTGAAATAAGAGTGTAAGAAAATGTGACTGGCATTATCACAGCAGTCTGATGTTGTTTCTTAAAACTCAGAGAAAATAGTATCAGTATTTTCTATTCCTTTTTAGGCCCCAAGAGCTAATGATCTTAAAGTAGCTCCCTGTAGGCTGTATTGACAATATCTGCTCTAGATTTGCTAGGCAGGATATTAAACAAAGTGCTGGGGCTGTCAGTGCAGGTTACAGCTGCAGGCAGGAGTGCACATCCAAGCCCTGTACCTGACAAGGCCATTAAGTTGCTTGAGTTTCTCCCCACCCTCTTCCGTGTTAGGGGAGGGAGTTGACTTACACAGATTAGTTCTGCCCAAGTCTTTCTCCTGTGTGATATTTTTCTGAAATGAACAGCAGACATTGCCCAAAGTCTGGAGTAATGAACCCTGACTTATTTGGGTTACTGACTTACTGAAGGAAGGATTTGGAGTTGTTTAAAATAAAGTACACTATAAACCACTGGATCACAAATGAGGAACTTTGGAAAATTGGAAGTTTAATATAGTGTAGGTAAAAGTGACCTCTCTTAATAGAAGAGAGCACTAAACACCCTTGTAAATACTTAGAGTCAGTGAAACCAGTCAGAACACACAAAATCTGACCTGGCCATAGAGCAGCTTTGTGCTCGTCAGCTCTTGCAACCTCTCTGGTGCCACCACGAAGGCCCATGTTAACTTTCCAACCTTTGAGGTTTCGAGGACAGAGACTGTCCATCTGTTGCAGTGGAGGCTATAAAACCACAAGATAAAAATAGTTAACAGCAGGCTAGCATGTGCCTTGCGAACAGGTGAAGTCTGAATATCCTTTGTCCTGCAGCTTGTGCCATCATTCATATTGATACATTGTGCTCACTGAAAGTGAATGTAAAATGGTGCTGGTAGTTGATATTTTGTAATCGTATTAAAGCCAATGATAGTTTTAATGTGTAGGTTTAAACAGCTGAAATCCTAGTTGACCTTGAAATAAGTATGCTTAAGAAAATAATGAAAATCAGAAGTGCAGGGTCAGAAAATATGCTTAGTTGATGATTTTTTTTTTAAATATACATTCAATATAGCAAAATAAAGCACTGATTTCTCCAAAATGTTCAAAGGAACACTGGAGAATGCAATGCATATTTTTACATGGCTTTGCACAAGCTCTGAAGTAATGACTCAACATCTATCAATCAGAATACTGAAATTATTCTGTCAATCAAGATAGTTTCAAAAATAATTTCAAAGCAAAGAATTGCATGAAGATGAAGGCCGGTAATAACTGTGGTGCTTGTGTTCAGGATAATGCCCCTGCAAGACTGTCAGGATGTCAAAGACACAAGCTGCTTTTAGATGCCTTGATTTAGATACATTTCTATGATGCTCTTAAATGCTTTGCATGACAACGTCTCAACACATTATTACCACACAAGGGTAAGTTTGAGACGTTTTCTCTTGTAACATTGTTATTATGCAGTTCTTTATCCTTCTGAAGATGCCTTTTTCTGATAGTGTGTAATTAAAATGGAGTAAAACATATACATGCTTTTCCCCAGCAGGGTGTGGGGTAACTCAACATGGGCTGCATTATCTTCCTCTTCATTTGCTCAGGACTGTGCTACAGGCAGTGGCTCTTGTGACGTGCAGGATCCTGCCCAGTGTGCAGAGCACTGCTGGAGGCAGGGTAGGCTCAGCACCCTCCCTGCACCCTCATGCACCTGCTGCTAAAACCTGCTGCCTTTGTGCCTGTGTCCAGTTCCTATCCTGTCCTTCCCAAGTTGCCTCATCTGTTCTCACCTTCTTTCTCTCCAGACCTGTGGGCCAACCGCTCCAGCGCCCTAGTTGGGCGCCAAGTGCTGGGCTTGCCTCCGTGTGCGCAGCTGGGCCGGGGCTGCGGTGGCTCCCCAGCTGCTCATTTGCCTAGCTCGCCAGCGAACGTGCAGGGGCCGCTTCTGCTTGTTCTGCATTACAATTGATTTCTTAATTAATATAGTGGTAGGAATCAAGGATTCAGGGGAGTTTCTTCCTCCTCCTTTCTTCCTTTTTTTTTTTTTTTTTTTTTTCCCCTTCTCCTCTTCCATTCCACTTCCACTGCTTTGGGTGAACAATCCAAGCTCTGTCTGCATTCTCCAATCTGTAAAATGGGAATGGTGATACCTACCCTGGAGCTGTGAGCTTTGCTGAACTCTTTAGCATCCTCAGTAGGAGGCAGCACAGAAGCCCTTGGCCCAAATACTATTTCAAGACAGCCTGGTTTTAAGGTCTTGCAAATCTATTAGCCTGTGGCAGCACGTAGTCCCCCTTATGGTCCTTTTTTGGTTTAAGAAGGGTTGCAGCCCAAAGGGTTTTTCTGGCTCTCTTTTCCCTGGTTGCTGTTCCTGTGTGCCTTGTGAAAACTTGCACTAGTGAAAACTAACCACTTCATTTGTGTTTTTTTTTTTCAGGTTAATTTTCAGCTGAAGTTCCCTGATCTAATGTAGTTTCGTGACTGCTAACTATGAGAAGAGGCACAGTAAGTAAGTGGCAGCAGGACTGCCCCCTTTGGTAGCAGCTTGCATTTAGATTGGCTTCAGTTTGTTGAGAAACCCAAATTTCAGCAATGTTAAGTGACCTCAGCGTGTCCCTTGAGCTCTATAACTGTGTCAGTTAAAAGTCTGATGTTAAGATGCATGGTTATCTGCGATAAACGCTGTGAGTTAGCTGTATTTCAGTGATCTGCTGTCCACAGGAAACTATGATTCATGAAATCATATATTCAGTCTTTTCTGGCTAACTGGCTTGAGCTTGCAGGGGGAAGGCAGTGTGCTCCCCGGGCAGCTTGCGCCCTGATGCCGTCATCTTCATATCCGTGCTGGAGCCGCGGCCTTCCCAGGGAGGAGCGAGTGCCGGCTCTCAGACCCGTCTTCTGCGTAAGCTCATTAAACCTCTGACTCAGATGAGGTCCTCTGTAATCCTCAGGCGAGCTGAAAGATAAACGGGATATATGAGTTTGTGAAAGCCGTGGAACCAAGGGACTTTTCTGGGATAGTGATAGACTTCACTTAACACCTTGGAGACATAGCAGAGTAAATTAAACAGTCAGGAGTGTCTCATGTAGCAGTGCTCTCTGCTGCCCCAGATAACAGGGGTACTATCCACTGCCTGCTTGAGCCAGCGTGCGTGGCTGCTGAGGGGAAAACTGCAATAGTGCCTGTAGCATGGAGTACCATTTCTGTCATAAAAGATGTGAGAAGCGCTATTTTTAATTATTACTATTATTACTGAAGTAACTTATGCTCTCAGATTTAGGTGGGTTTTTTTTGTTGTTGTTTTGTTTAAAGCAATGGACCAAGGGGCAACCTGCGTGATAAAATAACACACTCTTAAGCGTAGGCAAATATGGACAAAAATTTTAAACATATGCTAGGAGTTTCCAAAAATGAAATTCAATTGATGGGTTTAATAAGTGACCAGTCAAAATGAACATTCCCTAAGAAAGCAAGAACAAATGCCAAGGCTTTTTTTAATTCCAAATGAGCCAAGTAGTTTCCTTACGACAATTTGTCAGACAACTTGTAACCTGCTCTTTACTGTAACGCCTCTTGATTTTGTTTTTTGTATGTCTCTGAGTACATTTTTTACAGTAATGGGAGCTGGAGAGAGAGCCTGATCCATGGCTGACTGAGGACTGCCATGCCCACTGCTCCTGTTAGAACAGTTTTGGGGTAATAAGGCCTTTTTTGGCATAGCTAAGTGAGTCCATTAGTGCACATAGAAACAGTTAAAGGCATTCAATTATGCTGTTGAGGGATTAACTTTCTGTGACAGGACTAACGCGGTGCTTGACCAAAGGAGTTGATTCACTTTAAGTTCTCTTCAGGTTTCAAAAAAAAAAAATATATAGTAGTAAAATGTCTCCTATAGCAACAATTTGTAGCTCTTCACTGGACTTTAAAGAAATGGCCCTTGGTTGGTCAATGACCAGAGAATCCCAGGACCTCTCAAACAGGCATTTAAAGTAAATACTGGCATAAGCCTACAGGCATTTTTATGAAACACAGACCTATTAATGCACTGGTTGTGGTGTACCCTTTTCCACTGTACTAAATATCTCTTTAAGACTACTGGAATTATATGATGTTTAGTCAACTTCAAGGAAAAAGTTGTCTCAGAACTGTGTCTTTGTGGATATGAAGAAATCTGACATGTCTCCCAGAGTTGAAAAGTTATGTGGATCTTGCTCAAACTTACTTTTGTAATATTATGTTCCCTTTTCTGTATATATGAGCCAGGAAGAGCACCCACTTGACACGAAAGTTGTTTCAAAGTGACCTTTGGAAAAGAGTAAGATTCTCCTGCTCCTTTGGTATTATGTAACCAGGTTACAGTCTTAAATGAAGAGGCTAAAGAGCCTAGTCGTATCACAGTTGTTTGCATTGCTCTTTTACTTTCTTGATGGTTTGCATTAGGAAATGGAGTATCTCTCCTGGGAGCTTCAGACAGAGAGTGCTCTGATAGAAAAATACACTCAATTCTGTTCATGGTGCTTATTTCCGTGGGTAAAAGGTGTGGAGGGCTGAATCGCTAGACTAGCTGATCATCTTTTTTTGAAGAAGTTGTATACAAAGTGTCAGGGTTTCTGGACTTTTTTTTTTTTTAACAGCTTATTCATCTGTAAAAATTTGGGGTGGCTGTTTGTTTAGCTGTTTAGAATTGTACACTTTGCATAATCACTATTTGACTATGCTATGAAAAAAGGAAGTTCGGTGTATTTGTTACTCAACTAAAACGATCTAAAACACGAATCACACTTTCCAATTTCTTTTCATTGCACTGAAAGTCTGAGCTACCTAATTCTTTCAGGGGAATACACTATGATTTCTGCCTGATTAGTTTTTGTTTCACAATCTGGTGTACACTTTTATTTTTGAAGGAGAAATTTCCACAAATGGAAGGCAACATGCTCCAAGATAGTGTGACACAAATAGTTTATTTCACTCAGGAGTAGTAAAAATAGTAATCTCTTCTGTGGAGTTAAATATAAAAGGTCAAAACCAAAACTAACGGATCTTTAGATGTGAGAAACTGATATGTTCATATATATATTTCCTATATATATATACCCACACATATACATACATAAATATCTATTTAAAATGCTTTCTATTGGTTATTTTTCACACTGCAGTGTGGATTTGATCTCATCAGTCAAAGTCCCTATCCAGTCATATTAGGAGAAAAAATGAACAGAATTTGTCTAAAAAACTTAAATGCATAAATACTGCCCATCACCAATAGCCTAGCTTGCATTATATTATCAGTGTTTCCCTGTGTTCCCAGAGGCTATGGAAGTTGTGGCGATAACTTGCAGGACAGATCTATTAGTCCATTTCGAAATCCATGTTTGACTGCAGGGCCTCCACAACTAGCAAGGGAGGCTGCAGGTGCTCTCGTACCCCTGAGTTGCTGCAGACTCGGGCAGGGGTCCACAGGGGGGTCCCAAGGCGCCGGCGTGTCCAGGTGGCTCCTTGTAAAGTTTGCAGTAATATTTCTGGATTCCTGTTTTTGACTGCTGTCTGTAGATATTGATGAAAGGCTCCTTTCATGACAAAGGCAGGAAACTTTTAACATGAAAATGGCCAAACTGTTGTCACAATTCAAAGCAAATATGAGGCCTGGGCAGAAGCACAATATAAACATTCCCAGGAGAGCTTCTTGAGACATGTTGTGCAGAGCAAAGTTGGCAGTGTGTCCCATTTGCAACACTAAAACCCAACTGTTTTTTCTCTCTCTCTCTCTTTTTTTTTCCCCATATTTAAGTGACTTTTTAGTTGTTTTAAGAATCGGTTGCTGACGCACAAGACACTTCTCTACCTACTGATTCACATCAGCTGGATGCTCTTGACTTTGCAAGCTTGTTTTTGCAATTGAAAAATTGATATTTCATTCATAGCCAAGATAAAGGGCTCAAGCCCATTATGAGATTACCACTACCGTGAAGCCTCTCAATAGTATTTATACTAAGAGAGGGAGAAGGAAACTGAGAGCATTTGTTACTTATAACTCAGTGTACTACCTATTTTAGCTTTTCCAAGGTGCCTATCACCAGGCTATCTAAGTAACAATAAACTAGTCACTTAAGTGTTATACTAAATACTGCTTTCAAGATAACTTAGTATAATGAAAACAAAACTTGTTTTGATGGTGATAAAAATGTTTGTTTAATAATTTTCTGCCATCGTTCCCACATGAACAAGCAGCCCAGGGGTTCACTGAGGAAAACTGTCTCCTTAATTGCTATTTAGTAGCATATCACACCTGAAAATTACTAATCACTCATAGCCTGATTACATTAGTTATCTGCACAAGGAATCACACTGGCAGGGAATGTACAAAGGCTCAGGACAAAGTTGTATAAGATTAAAGCGGAAACAATCGATTTAGATTATAAATGATCAGGTCTCCCTGATCATGCAAGATGTAGAAGTGATGGAAGTACCAACACTTGCCAGTTTTGTGCTTTCTCATTTATTTAAATAATTTTACTTGTTGCTGTCACCACGGTAGATAGCTCATATGAAGCCTATCATCTTCTATGGCGTATGGCTCTTTGGGTGAGTGTGTTCTTGGTAGGATTAACAATAACCTGGTAGGCTATCCAGGGAGAAATTGTTGGTAAATCCTGTTAGAGTGGATCTAGTAAGTGTGTGAAAAGCACAGCTTTTTGCCAGCTGTTTTCTGCAACATATTGGTGTGACTGCAGAGCTGTCAGCAATCACTGGGCTGTGTTTCCATTTGCAATTTCTTTAGCAACAAATCTGGTTCCCCTCTGCTCCTTCCTGCCTGCCGCAAAGATTACTGTTGTGGCTGTTCCCTTGCTGCTGCGGCTGTGCCCCAGCCCAGACCTGGGGAGCGATACAGTTAAAAAAAGAAAACTGCTAAAAAGGATTTGGGGTTATTTTTTTCTTTTTCAAGAAACTGGTGTTTCCCAGACTGATTCAGCACTGTGCAGACCCTGCGTTGGTTGGCCTGCGGCTCGGCAAAGCCGTGTTTGTTAGATGGCATCTGCCTGCCATGGTCTTTGTCACAGCTCACCGCGTGGCTCGCGGGCCGCCTCAGCCCTGCCCAGCCATGTGCAGAGTCCAAATGGATCGGAGCAAGTGCTGACGCTAGGGCTTTTCATTTAGCACAGGACAAAACTCTGGGAATATCATGTTAATTTAACCTGCCATTATGTTACTTCATAAAATTGCAACAGAAACAGAAGTTTTAACTTTTCAACATTTGGTAGCATTTGATTACATTTTAAAGTAGAGTAGTTGTTCCTTTGCTGGTTCTTTACACTGTGATCTTTTTAACAAAATAATACAAGCTGCAATCACAGAAGGAAATGCATAGACTAGAATAAGAGAGAAAGAGCAATGATTCTAAGGTGAAAGTTAAGAAAGATCTTTCTTTATATCAGAATAGGTGGTTACGTAATGAGCTGGGATCCCTTCGGTCTCCCTGGACAAGGCCTGTGTGCGGATGTTGCTCCATGGCAGGCCTGGCTCTAGGATGCTGCCACATCAGGTTGCAGCAAAAGTTTGTGCAGTAGAATAGCTGTTGCAGGACCACCTGTGGAAACCCTCTCTGCTTTCAATTATTTGCCTTTGCTTTCTGACAATGTGCAAGTCTATTTTTCAAATCTATTTTGTGCTAAATAAGTGAATATAAGGCATTCATCTTACTTACATGCATTTTGGATTCTGCTTCTATCTACAGAACTTTGTCTCTTTTTACATTGATAAACGACTTAGAAATTTTAAGGATTATTCGCTTGGAGTTGACTGTAAATTTTACACTTTTCCTCTCAACTGGTGAACAGTTTATTTTGAATTCTTGGTACCTGCACTGCCAATTGCATGTACTTCGAATGTTTAATATCCATGGGTTTTTATTTTGTCTTCTGATTAGTTTACATATGGAAGAACACCATAACATTTAAAACTCTTGTTTAAATTCTAATTCAAGTATCTCCTGGTACAAATTACATGCATACTTTTGAAGTTCACTTTCCCCTCCTCAGGCTCCAGTGTGAGGAAAACTTGGCTGCCCAAATATTCACAAAATGAAGGCCAAGTAATGTTTTATATATATGTACAGGAACACACACACACAAGAAATTAAAATTTTCCGTAAATGTCACCTCAGGCTCCAAGAAATTGAGAGGAAATTCCAGTGACAGGGAACAAGTGATGTTTCCTGTAGGTTTTTTTTCCCACATTTGAGACAATGTGATCGTATTCTTTAAGTAATTACCCCTTATTCTTCCATTTGACTAAACCGAGCTTTCTTAAAAATAGAAATAAAAGTATTCCTAACTGGTAGGTTTCCGAGCAGCAGGGCTCCAGCTGCAGAACGGGAGCCATCAGGAAGATACACGTTTGGGCAGACAAGCACGGAGCGCAGTTCCTCAAAGAACCGTTTCAGAAATGCGTGAGTAGGGCTGCGCCGGAGCTTACTGAATCTTAGTCACTTGTGCTTAGGCTTTTGCAATAGCCACGTGAAAAAGAAAGGGTTATTTATTAAGAGCAGAACAGTTCCCTTTTAGTTCTGTAGCAATCATGTCTCTTTTTTTCCAGTCCATGGAAAGTGTTATCTCAGGCAGCTTTGTGCAGGAAGTTCTGTTTATCACTTCCTCACAGTTGCAGTTTGTCTAGGACTTAAATATATGATATCAGATTGCATCAAAATGTGGGCCTTTGTGTACTTAACTCATCAAAGGAGGGGACCCTCAGGACTTGATATCACTTCTCTGCATATGCAGTCATGTAACAAAACAAAGTCTATCTAAACAGGACAGGACTATTTCTGTTGGTAGTGCAGCAAACCCAGCAGAATTGCTCTAGTTTCAGGTATCTGCACTGTTTCACTTCTTGTTTTTATTTTTATCGCCTTTTTTTTTTAAAAAAAAAAAGTGACATGTTTTGCCTGCTTTTACTATGTAAACTAAGATGAAAACCAAAATATTACTTGCACAATCAAACAAAAGAACAACAAACCCAAGCGGATTCACTCGGTGCTGACCGCTGTCCTGTCTGCTTGCCTTCCTTACCTCACAGAAACGTGCGCCGCGATTTTGGCTTCGTGCACCTCGCGTTGTGCGTTTTCGGGGCAGTTCTAAAATGGGGGATGGTTATCAGGGCACTTGTGTGTCAAGGGAGGCTTGTGCGCTGTGCTCAGGGCTCTGCCCACTACATCTACGGCAGGAGGCCGGCAGCGGCCGGTGGGCCTGCTCTGCCACCTTTGTGCTTGCGCTTCTCTTTCCTGTGGCGCTCCGGAGCGGGCTGCGTTGCCAGAGCTCGGGCTCCACACGCAGCCCCAGGAAGCTTCTCCGCACCCTGTCATGACGCTGCTGCTTTGAGCACCAGCCCTTCCACTCTGGCTTTTATTCTCTCCTCGCCCCTTGTAGCACTCCCTCACTTAACTGCGTTACCCCTTTAGCTCTGCGCAAGTTTCGTGTTAGTGAATTAAGTGTCCGTCTGTCCATCTCAGAGCTCTGCAGCTGCCTGCTGGCCCGGCTGCTGCTTCTCACCCATCTCGAGCCTCGCCATGCGCCACAGGCAAGACACACTGCTGGCAGCCACCGCACATTCCCTGATGTGACACACTCTGCTCTTTGTTTGCTCCAATCCCCTAGCACTACTGAAAGGAAAAACAAATGAAATTAGTCAGCAGGAAAAGGCGAAGCAAAAGGAGTCTACTTGCCTCATCTTACTTGTGAAAAATGTCTTATTAACACAACGTGGACAGGAACTGCTTTGTGCATTGGCATTTTGCCTGTGTGTAGTTTTCTTTCCTTTTCATTATTTTAACTGCTGTAGGGGTTGCAGACCGCAAAAGATAACTCAGGATCTCATCAAGTGCTGGTGGAGCAGTGAGGGGCGTGACCAGGCGGCAGCGGGGGTGATGCCAGCTCCGGGCAGATGCCAGCAGAGCCGCTCCTCTCTGCTCTCAAGAGAGTAGGAAATAATCCCGTCCTCTTGTGCTGCCGGCTTCCACTCTGCCTTGCTCTGCCAATGAAAGCTGAGAGGACTTTTGCTGAGCCCTCCTGCCTCTCCCTGTTTTTCCCATGTGAAGGTGGTGTAGGCCAATGGATCCTCCTCAGCTGGTGGAGCTGAGGAAAGCCTGGAAAGGTGCAGGGTGTCCTATGGTCTGCTGGGTTGCTGAGCCTTTCAAGGTTTGGTAAGGAACAAGCTCTTGCTGCTGGCCAAAAACAAGCAACTTCACCAAAACTGAGGATTTTTTTTCTTTCTTTCTTTTTTTTTTTTTTTAATTTGCCTTTTTTTTTTTTTTCAAATAAACTGAACTTTCCTGCCCATCTCTTTCAGTTTGAATATGTAGCAAAAGTGAAAGCCCAGAGCCCTCCTCAAAAGCTGTCAGGCTGCTCCAAAGTAGTTTTACTTTGAAAATAACAGCACCCCGCAGGAAGCCAGCATATACTGTCACCTAATGAAGAGTTCTTCCATTTTCACTGTGGGGAAAAGTACCTGATTTTTCTCGGTCAGTAATGATAATCAGTGCTTGTGTTGAAGTTCACCAATGCTGATTGGCAGTATCTCATTCACATGCACAGTGAAAATTGGGAGTTTTGCATAGTTTTTCTTTGTAGCACCTCACACTGTCCTAAATCTCAAGCCCTTCTTTTGGGGAAGGGGGTCTTGTGTACCATGTATGTAAGCTGATCTTTTCTTGATGATTTAATTCTAGATAGTGATATTCTCTTATAGATTAATAAAACATTTTCCAATGTTTGAAGACTTAGACATTCAGCTAGGTGGTGGTACCGCTTATGCTGTGTAAGATGTCTGGGAGAGTGAATGGACTCTCCCCTTCTTGTGGCCTGGGGTTTGCGCACTCTAATGTGCATGAGACCTCTGACCAGTTGAATTGATTCAATGTTCCAATTAAGATGATGCTTTTAAATAAAATTCCTGAGTTTTTGCTTTCTGTCTTTCCCATCTCAGTCCTGTTTGGGATTGTGCCTCCACCTAGGAAAGCCTGTAAGATAGTGCCAGCTTTAAAATCCTACTGAAATGCGGCTGAGGTCAGTTGGGCAGCAGCTTAAGGGTTTCTTGGCTGGGGCCTGCTACAGAGCTCCCATGGATGCTAACGCATGTTAATTTCAACATCTTATCACCAGGCTAGCAAGACTGTTCACACATTTTCCAAAGACACCACAGGAATGGATTTAGGCTCTTGCCCTAATTGCTATTGTTCAGGCTGCCAGCTATTATATTTACCACAAGCTGCTTCCATTTTGCTGGGTTGCTACAGGAGCTAAACTGGTGCTAAACTGGAAAACAACACCTTCCTTGACAACTTGTTGCCTTCTGGAAGCTGAAGCAATTATGGTATAGTAAGCAGACAAGCTGCTATACAATGAGCATAAGTTTGTAGCTATGGCTGCAATAGATGCTGATTCTGTTTTTTGGGAACCTTGTACCTGCTCAGAAATGCAGGGCTCTATGACATAAAGCACAGCACACAGTCATGCTGCGAGTTAAAATTTGATTTATTTTTTTTCTTTTTTTGGAAGGGTAAACATATTATAACTGATTAACCAAGATGTATGTGATCGTGTTTTAATGTCTGATCAGGTCTGAACTTATTGTACTAGATAGTCCAGCAGTGCACAAATCTGCTGTTTACAAAGTGGATGCGCAAAGTCCCTCTTTGTAGCTATTTTGTATCATCGACTCTTCCAGTGATGCAAGTTTCTCTATCCCACCAGAGTCTTAGCTCCCTGGAAGACCATAACATTGCCCAGCCGAGTTAGTACCAGCTCAGAAAAATACTCCTGCCAAGTGAGAAAGAGTAGAAATGGTGGCAGGCCCTTCTTCCCCGCTACAGTCGAAAAGAAAGAGCAACCCTAATCTGTGACCAGATTTTCCTCACTTTATGTGGTTTGAGGTTAGATTAGCTTTGCTGTGACACCTCTCTGCTGCTGAAAAGCACTCTCTGCCATGCTTTCCTGCCCCTTAGCTTGTACCAGGATTGGGGCTTCTTTGGCCTGGCTGTCAGCTAGTTCAGACAGCCGAAGCAGAGAAAAGAGATCGCTCAAGAAAAGTGATTAATTTTCTGCCACTCTCAGTCCCTGCTCTTGCTCAGGGAAGTATCAGGAACTTGTGTCCTGAGGAAGACAGAGGGCAGCAAAACCAACCCGCTGGCAGCAGTTCTCCACAAGAGCACCCTCGGCAGTAAGTTGAAACTGAACCACAAGTACTCAGCTTCCAAAACTTTCTAATTTTTTTTTTCTTGTACGTTAGGTGTAATTGTTAATCTGCTTTACAAAAGAGGAAATTTGGGTTACAAGTGAGCGACTTTTATTTAAAGATTGATTTGCCTTGAAAAAATTGTCCTTAAGATTTGTTCTCAACTTAAATCAAGTTTGAGGTTGAAGAAGGGGAAAAAAAAAAGGCTGGGCTATCCTTGTATTTGTTTCATTTTCATGCTCTTCTCTCTCCACTTCCTTCTTTTGCTTTTGCCAACCCCATCAGAACCTGGAAGTGCCAGGAACAACCATTTTTGCAAAGAGTGGGTGCTCCTGTGTTAAAAGTAGTAGCCTGGGAGGAGGGAAATGTGAACTCAATTTGCTGCTTTGTCACTGATTTCCCCTTTAGCACTGGGTAAAATATAAAAAGAAAAATAAGTCTATGCTTCAGTTTCCCATCTGTGAAACAGCTGGTATCTCCTCACTTATCAGGAGGGTAGTAAGTGCATTCATGATTCTACAATGTGCAGACGCCAGGGAGATCGGAGCCATTTGCAAACATGAGAGGCTCTTTTAGAACAACAAAATGCTGTCAGGTTTAAATACACACAGGATTTGTTTTTGCTTCCCAAATCATTATTTTTATCTTGTTTTAACCTGCTGGAGAACAAACTGTTGTGTTTGCTTCTGGAGACGCGTCTTATCCCAGTCCTAAGCAGCTGTATGTGTGTGTTTTGGCCCTGTTGCTCCAAATCAGCTAACCTAGGATGTGATGTGGTAGACACTGTGTCTTCAGTGGTGCTGTTATAGGGAGTTACTGAAGACGTACTAATTTCAGTAGGACTTTTTTTTTTTTTTAAAGATCTTAAAAGTAGAAAATCTTGAGTAATCAGCATATTTACATTTTCACCTAAAAGTGTGACTTAGTGGGCAGTGCAAGTGTATATCAAATGACTAGCTTCAGGCAGGGAAGAGTTCACTGCTACCATGCTCAGCTTAGACATTTTTGGCTCTGTAGGTTGAGCTACTGCCTCATATGTTCAATTCCTGATTACCTTCGTTCAGTCCCTGGCATCTCAATCCATACAGTAGTGACTGCAATAGCCAGATTTATCACCCACTGACGCACACCTGACAGTTCACAGAGCTTCCTTCATGCAGAACAACTGCTTAATACAAAAATTAAACTAGTCTCTACCACTGTTTTTGGCTGTACTAAGGAGGCAGAGAGTGGTAAATCCTACTCTCCTGATTTTAACCTTGGAGGATGCTCTGATCCAGCATCCAGGTAGGAGCCATGAGGTCCACAGCTCTCCTGCTCCTCTTCCTCTCTTTCGGGTGGCTGTCAGGAAGCAGGGAGCTTGGATACATGGTGCCAACGCTGCCTGAGGATTACTGAGTGAGTGCTTGTGGGGGATGTTGTGGATGGGAAAGGCTTGGGACGAGGTCACGGAGAAAGGGATCCACTTCAGGAGTGGTCTTTTTTTTTTTTTTTTTTTCCCGGCATGTTTTTAGAGGGAAAGCAGAAGAGAGGTGAAGCAATGTGCTGTTGGCTTCCAGTTTATCTGAGGTAACTCCCAGCTCACGGAACTGAGCGCTAGCCGGTGGCTGGATTCAGAGGATGCTGCGGGTATCGCCTCACCTACGTGGGGCTGGTTCGAGGAGCAGTGAGCGTCACTCCTCCATGGAGCGCTCCTCTGCACAAGCAGTCCCACAGTATCTGCTGTTTGCACTGACTTGTTCCAGGGGGGAAAAATGTGCAGTATTCAGGAAGACAGACACTGTGGAATTAGGAAATACCTGCAGTAATCTTATCTTGTTGGGTGTTAAAACCAATATAATCTCATTACAAAAAGGCAAAAATGTGATCATTTATTAATAGATGTATGTTCACACACAATATACATTGGCAAAGTGAGACGAACGCATCTGTCCAACTAGACCACTATATTTCATTTTGCTACATCTGTTACCTGTGTGAAGACACAGATGCTCCATCGGACTTGTGGTTTGCTTACTCTTCAGGAAAACTTCCCAGGTGCTTCATTACTGATTGCAATGTCCTGGAAGAAGATTCAGATGAAACATATTTGCATTAGCTTATTGGAACTGAGAGAGTTTTAAAATCATTTTTATTTTCACTATTAATGCCATTATGTCTTCTCATTTTTCCACCTGCAAATATATATGTGTACTTTTTTTTTTTTGGCAGTTCCTTTCCTGGAATAAGCTGATTTGGTTTAGTGATATGACACTGACTTGTAGGTGAGGTCTCAGTCATTTTCTGATTCTGTAGAGAGTTGTCCTGCATTGGCAGTGACCTTTGGTGCAGAAAGAGTGTTTGCGCTTTCTGATACTTATATGTAATTCTCAATGCTGATTGATTAAGAGTAGGGATATATTTTGGGATGAAAAACTCATTTATCCTTTGGTTTATCCTCAGAAATATGGAAGTAGAATTACCCTGTAATGTGTGATTGATGATGGGAAAAATCCTTTACTGCTTTTCCTACTCTGATTCTTCTCCACATGTTGCCAGATGCACAAAAGCTTGAAGCATTTGAGACATGGGTCATAAATGACTTTATTTGAAGGACAGCCGCAAGTCTAATTAAGTCTGCTTCTACTTAATGACCTGAAGCCTATGCCTTTTTGATTAGGGAATGGTGAATCAATTCACCTGTGCATTTTAATTAAAAACTTTTCTTTCTATATCCTTTATATATAAAAATGAATGGAATAAGTGCAGCACAGGGTCACGTGTATGAACTCTCTGTTGATGAGGACTGTTCAATACTACAAGAATCCTCAGCTGTTACACTGAGACCCCACTAAATCTCATGATACTTCTCCAGCTGAATTATATTAAGTAATGATCCTACTTATCACTATATAGAGCAAGTATAAATAACAAATTAATAACACTTTTTCATGACATAGCACTCTGAATATGCTACAAGATTTCATATAAATTATATTTTGAAGAAAATGCTAAGTAAGCACAAAAAAAGAAAGTATTTAACCCTGGATTTGGTATACTGCCTTTTAATTGGAAATGCAAACCATAAAAAATAAGCATTTGCAGAATATACCATTCAGTGCAATACATTGCAAAAGGAAGCCCACAAGTGGTTAGATTCCTAGGAGAAATCACCACAGCTGTCTCAGTTGTCAGATGCCAGTTGAAAAAAGACAAGTATTAAAGTCTCTGAAAACAACAGTAAGTATCAATTATATAGCAGTTGTTTCACATATTCACTTCTCCTTTGGGCTTAACATAATGAAAAAGGATTCCTCAGCAAATGGCTACTACTTTCTTAAGTAATTTTGCTCTCATTAAAAGACATTCGCCTTAGCCATTATGCAAATGAGTAGGGCGCTGTTTGAATCCTGCCCATGCACCTATGTAAACACGGTCTGATAATATGGACACTTGACAATTATACTCTTAATTTTTCACAGCACTCTGTGCCTTTATATTAAGTAGTCTTTGGAAAGGGCTGCTACAATCAGAAGGAGCACCTGGATATGCACACAAGTTTAACTAGAAAAATTGAAGTTGAACTCGGAGGCATTTCCACCACAGTAAGTTGTAAGGATGAGCAAAGGGTATTCATGAAAAAAGCACTTTGAACTTGAGGACGGCAGGACACACAAATTTACATGTTTATTATTATAGAGACACACACTGGAAACAAGAATTGTTGCTAGCTACTTCAGAAGTACTGAGAAACCCAGAAGATAAGTAAGTAAAGGAATTGCAGTGGTAAGACATACCTTACTGTGCTTGCCAAGTTTATAGTTGTTAAAGAGTGTTTGCCAAAGGCAGGTATGGTTGTTGGTTACTATGTTGTTATGGAGTTATATGCAATTAACAAAAGACTTTCAAAAACATATGTGCAAGTTGTAGCTGGCTAATATGGATTTGTTATCTGGACTCAATTTGCTGAATAGCTGTTGAATTGGATTAATGAAGTAGTGGATGAGGTTCTAAGATGGGATTCAGTGCTGACTAGACACCAACTTTAAAGAGTTCAAATATAGTTGCACAGTTTGCAAGAGCTTGATAGTAGTCTCTATGTGAGTTTTCATGTCCTCGCCTGGTAAACGAAGTATTTGATTTTATACTGGTTAGCTCAGTTTTTGAGGACTGACAAAGGAAGATCTACATTGTTCTTTTTTTTGTAGCATTTGAGATACGAAAAAGTATGAAAACAAGAGTTTCTTTATGTAATATACAAATGTTCTTCATATTGCTTAAAATCTTCTTTTAGAGCTGTATCAGGGATTGTGATGGGAGGCGGGTTTGGTTTTCACTGGTCTCTCTCACATCGGAGTTGATCTCTCTGTTTCCAGCTTGTAGTAGGATGTTCCCAGCTCTATAAAAGCCAGATTCTGCTAAATACTTTTCCTTTACAGCTTCTCCCAGACCCAGAGAAATTGGGACTGTCTAGTGACCTCTTGCTTCTTAGCACTTTAATGGTTGGAGCTTAGTGTATAGGCATAGGTGTCCCTTAACTGCGAAAATGCCGTAGGGAGATACAGCTCCTGATCTTCAGCTCTGACACTTGGCACTAGAGGATGAGTTCTTTTAAAAAACAGCAAGTGTAGGTTTGTGGTGCAGGTCAGCTCTACCACATCTTTAGCAGAAGATAAGTGTACTAGCCAGAATATAATTCTCTTTTGTTATGCTTCATTATATTGAGTGTAGGAGTTGTTGTTTTTTTTTTTTTTTTTCTCCCACATTATGAGATATCAGCTGTGTCGCATCACAAGACTGTGCTCAAGTATGACATTAAAATTATCTAATCAGAATATGCCTATGGGTGTGTAGGTAAGCTCTTTAATAGTGCTGGCTATAAAGGATTTTAGCAGAATGGAGCTCATCTAGAAGAGGTCAGCTCTACATACTTGCCCCAGCCTGTTTGCTAAACTCTAACCTGCTTCCTAACCCGCAGAGAGATGAAGTCTGCTTTTTAATGACAATTGCTTTAATACATTTGAAAGCATGTATGCACTTTTTTTTTTTTTATTTCCTGAGTCCATGAATTGTGATTCCATGTGCTGTGGTGAAAGGAGGAGAAAGGATTGTGTAAGCTCCATGTGCAGAAACAGAGATTTAACGGACGCTGAAAAATCTGGGATCAGCCCTCATGGCTTTACTGTGACATGAAGCATTACTCAGGTATCACTGATTTGCGTGTTGCAAAACAAGGTAGAAAGAGATCAATTTTTTAAAAGATTGTTATGTAAAAAAGACGTTAAGTAGGTGAAAAGTGGGTATAGGATATCAATTATGTTACTGAATATGTGATGTAGAATATGAATGTTTTCTCTTAAAACTATTTCTGTATTTGTGAAGTGTGTTGGATGCATTTTAACAATTATTTTCCAGTTTTCAGAAATGTCGCTACATTCTCTGGCAGAGCAGATTACAGCTACAGTGCAGTATAGGTGAGATTGTTGCAAGGGAGCAAAAAGGGAGAGAAGAGCAGAAATACGACACTTCCACTTTCCTCATTAGGCTTTTCTGAGTTTGACAAATCACTTCCATGGTTTCCTCGGTGATTTAAAAATTAGCATGATCTGACCAAAATAGATCATTGGCCCACAAATATGACTTCCACCATGTCAAAATTTGTAAATTAAGATAAGGGAGAAGCAAATGAGATCACTCTCCAAAAGAAAGGTCAGATAGTGAATACCTTTCTCTGCATGTCATGTCTTAGCAATGTTGATGAATTTGAATGTTAACTTTTGAGAATATCTGACTTGAGAAGCCATCATTTCTAAGGCACCCAGAAGTGATTCAGCATCTTACGGGTAGCAAGTCACACAAAATCAGATGTACGTCATCGTGCCCCATACTAGAAATCAGAAGTGATCAGAAATACATTTATTTTCGATATGAAAAAAAAAAACAAGAAGTCATTGCGTGGTCAAAATGAAAGCTTCTAGGAAGAGACCATCTGGGAGTGCTTTATTGCCGAATCTCTCAGCCTGGGAAAACCACGCAAGTCTCCAGTCATGCCCCACAGGTGCTGCGGGCTGGGGAAGGGACCTGCCATGGCTTGATGTGCCCATGGCTGCCCGATGCGAGCCGAGCCACCAGGCTGTTCCACAGGTGCCACCCGGGGTGTCCCTTCCACCGTGGCGTGGAGGGGGCTGCACCCTGTGCTGCAGCCCTGCTGCTTCCCTTTCCTGCCCCGGTGCCTTGCAGGGATGTTGAGCACGGGGGATTTCAGTTATTGCTGGGGATGTCTTTGCTGCTTCTCCCCCGCTCCAGTTTCTAATGCTTTGGCAGGAGGGGAGCTGGTTACTTTGGCCTTGGACCTTTGAAAGTCCTTGAGCGGTTGTATGTTTAGGGCCAGGACTTGTGAGAGCAAATCCTCCCCACTTTGCCTTTGGGAAGCGGTGCCTGGCAGTAATTTTCAACTTAAATTAGTCTGTGTTGGGGATGCCAGGGGTATGGTGCGTTCACACTGCTGCAAACGGTGCTGCAATGGCCCTGGAGCTGAGGGAGGAGGAGGGATCGGCTCCATAAAGGCGCTCATGAGACCATCTCCAGCTGGCTCCCCGCGGCGCGGGACTTCGACTGACTCCAGCCACGACCCGCTCTGCGGTGCACTTAACTACTTAAAGTGATCTTAAAATTGTTATCCTGTGGTGAGTAGGAGCGAGGAAATATCAGACTGGAAGTCTGGGATCCCGCACTTATTTTTCAACAGTTTAGGAATAGATCAGGGTTTGCGAAAAGCAAAACCTCCTAGTAAATCGTAAGTGTTCTCTAACCCTGCTTGAAAGGACTCATCCCAAATGAAGGGGCAATCCTACCTCTAGCTCTCAGCCTCAGATCACTCACAAAAACAGAGAGTTTACAAAAACTTGTTGACATAAAAACAAAATGTTTAAGCAGCTTTTTAAGCACTAGACTGGCTAGAGTTGAACTAGCTATTTAGTGGCTGAGGGATTTTTCTTCTTCTCATTTTTAATCCCATTGATGCTGAAACATTTCAAGCTATGTTAGTTAATGGTTTCTTAGCATCCTTATTAGGACACTAAACAGTAATTTCTGTTCCTCTTCCCACTCTCCATCCACATCATGCACTATATTTACTGAGAACAGCAGGTAAAAGACAAATCTGGCATCTGACCAAAAAGGTTTTTTAGCTAGTGATTCATTAGCGTGTATAAAAATAGCTAACCTTGTTTAAAGGCACTTCTTGCACAAAAAGAAAAGGGTTCAATTACCATATCTCATTTAAAGTGAAGATTAAACATCTTTACCAGGACAGTACGCTAATCCCATGAATCCTATGTATGTCCAAATGTAGTGCTATTGGCAATAAACAGCAATTTGAGGAGTCATAACCCAAGAAAATCATTGTCAAGTGACTTTAGAGCTGCCTATAAATTTCCTCTTGATGACTTCGGCAGTTGTGTGTAACAACAGGGTTAAATATTTGTATTACGTGCTCCTGACCTTAAGAGACTAATTAAAAAGATGGAATTCTTTGATTCTATCTCAGATCATTTTAGTTCTAATCTCTCTCAGGCAAAGCCTGCTCTATAAATTGAGGTAAATGTATCTTTTTCTGAATAGACACTTTACAGTGTGGCAATAAATTCAAGCACTGGGAAAGTAAATGTAACTGAAGTGCCCCTAATGATTCCATTGTGCAGTTGTTATGCTTGTCATCCCATTACACAGACCTTTAGCTTGAAGGTTATAAATTCTTTGAGAAATTATACTAATGGAGAAGGGCATTACTTAAAGCATTGTGTTTAAATATGACAAAAAAAAAAGAGGATAATTTAAGGTTGAAGAGCCAAGTCACACAAACTTAAGTAATATTGGTGGGGAATTAATTTTTTTTCCTCATCATGTAGACCTTCTTGGTTTGTAATTCCTAAGTTATATGTCAATAGGAGTAAGAGAGAAATCTGCACTAAATCCACCCTCAAGACACAGTCGCAGGTAAATGAAAGGACGGAGCTGTGCTAGGTCCCCCATAATGTTTTGCTTCTGTTATGGCAGAGGTGCATGGGGCAAAGACCCAGGCCCCTGACTGTTCTGCTCCTGCAAAACCCTGGGAATTGGGAATCCTTAGGCTCAAAATCTGACCCAAGTTGCAGGGAAGTCAATGGGAGACTCCCCATCGATTTTAGTGATTCAGTTCAGGAGCTAAGTAAGCATTTCTAAGATAAAAATCAATATTGTCCCACAGTGGTAATGTCTTCATGTGTTTCTATTGATTCTTTTGTCATACATTACAGGATACCTTGGCACTGTCAACATACGAGGTTTTAACAAACTTATTTGATTTATTAACAGCGTTTGATTAACAACTGCAGTAGCAAGTATTTATCAAATGTCGGTAAACATCAGCTCAGCAGAAGGATCCCCACAGAAAGTGTCTCGTTGCACAATGTGAGCTGAAATCCAATAGGGACAGGCTGTCACTGAAACCAGAGTCCTACACAGAGTCTTCACTATAACATAGGTATTCAGAACCCTTTTTTTTTTCTTTCCTTTTTTTTTTTTTAAACCAACTATATCATCAGGTCTACAAAAATTATCACCATCCCTGGAGGGGAACCACACCTCCTTTCACAATCATGATGAGAAGAACATTGCCATGACAGTACAGTGACAAAACTATATTGTTATTTTGCATATAATATAAATTAAATTATATATATTTGACAATAATATATAACAATTTGGAAGTTAATTTGAACTTCTTCAGTGTGTTGATTAGGCTTAATAATCCGTTTCTTAAAAAGACTTTAATGAAGAATATCCTGTTTCAGAGATACACTGCAGTTCACTGTTGTATTTATAGCATCTGATTAAGAGAGGCCAGACTAGGGGCTTTGTCAGCAGGACTGCTTGTGCATATAATATTTACAAATGTGGATTGTTCAAGTGACAGCCTTGTCACTCAGTGTTGGCACTTCTCAAAACCAAATTCAGCCCCTTCAACCACTTCTTCAAAATGCCTCTTTGAAGTATGGGCTTCTAATTTATCATGATTGTATGTGGTTATATACAAAATAAGTAGTTCCCACAATTCAAAACGGGTACAGTAGCACTATAATGGTATGTACCTTTCTTTCTACATGCCCAGAATTTAATATTTTAGTGCTTTCAGACTATTCTTCCAGACGGTGTCTCTCAGTTTACTAAGAGACCCAAGAAAAATCCCCTCATTACTATATCATTTCCACCCTTTGAATGGCTCTTCTTCCTGGAAGAAAATTTGAAACCTTTCCCAGAATTTTCCTGATCCAAAACTTGAAATTGTGTCTGGTATAGAAAAGGGTTGGTTACCTCCCTCTGTGTTTTCCAAACCAATGTAAAGTTTAATTTGCTAATTACATTTGTAACTATTTATCAGGGTACCCATTACAGTACGAATCTCTCTAACAACTCAATCAATCATAACAAAAATGCGAATACCATGTAAATCTTATCAGGATCACTAAAATAATGGGATTTTTGTTTACAAGGTGTCGATTGGTTTTAGAAGCTTTGATAATGACTCCAGACAGTCAATAAATACAGAGACTCTTACATTGCCAGTAGGAGCCGAACTAAACTATCTAATCTTTTTAAAATGACAGACAACACAATGAACTCTGAACTTAATCCCCTCCAAACACTAAGGAGACAGTTTAGTGCTTAAAGTACTATTCAAACTCAAAACCTACATTTAAAAAAATCATTAAGTGTCTGGCTTAAGCACACCAACCCGGGGAAATTTGAAGTTAAGGCTGCAACTTCAAGGTGCTTTTGCTTCCCTTTGTGCCTGAGCAGCAGCCTGTGCAAGGAGCTCGTCCCCCGCAGGGAAAGCACCTGTCTGCTTTCTTACAGCAAGTTTGCAATTAAAGCATTGGGGGAAGAATAATGATAAATAAATACATAAATATATAAAAGCCATGCAGAAGTCTTAATTGCTTTATGTCTCTGTTGAGCAATTTCCCACCAAAGCTTTTAAGAAAAGCTAAGTTTCATCTGTCTGATGAATTTTTGTTGCTTGTTCTTAACTTCTGAAAATGACATGTGGCCTTAAGAGGAAAGGGCAACCATGAATGGGAAGCTTATGTTAGATGGAGAGATAGGGAAGGGGAGGCAGGCTAAATATGACATTGATCCTTTTTTTTTTTTTTTTTTCCTCTTGTGGCACAGCATCTCTGAGCGTTATGAGTCCCTCGTTTTCTTAAAATCTATGAAACAAGAAAATACTTGTTTCAGTGAGTGGTACTCACCACAATTAAACATCTCTCCAATACCTGTTAATAAAGGGAAAAGAAAACAGATTTTGTTTCAAAAGCTACCTAAGATTATGCCTCCACCCTTTATTTCAATTTAACAACTAATTTTTAAAACAATCAATAAAACATTGAATGCAGGATTGCAGTAATAGAGATTTATTAAGAGGAGAAAGAACAATTATTTTATCATCATCAGTTCTTGTGAGTTAGGTAACTATTTTTTTTTTCACTTCTTTAGGATTACTGTGTAGTGAAAATCTGAATCTTTCTGATACTGAGGAAGACTCAACATTCTCCTGTGTTCTAAGGTTTGTGTCTTGAGTGCTGTTTCTATTGATTTGTCCTATAAATGTGCTTTAACTCCTGAACGGAGGAATTAATCCAGCCTGCCCCTTTCAATGCAGTCCTCTTGCTGCCATAGTTCCAAAAGTGGTCAATGCTCTGATTTCATTCTTAACATGGCACAGACATCTTCATCATCTTTCCCAGGAAACTGGAAAAAAGGAGCTGTTAAATCCCTAGATTTCTTATCAAACAATTTCCCTGAAGAGGTAATATTTCCCAAGATTTTTCTTTTGATGTATCTCTATGCTTCAGCTACATTGCTAGATGTTAGATGTATATGTTAAGGGAAAAATACAGTGCAACTATCATTCGGATTTTATACCACCGATTTTCAACTGTCAAGTCTTGTTTGTGGTGTTGATTGCAATTTGTTGTTGTGTAACTTCGTAAAATTTATATGCTTAAAGGTATCTCCCCTGCCTTGCCGAGTTACAGTAGTGAGGTGAATGGACTCAGATAATTTCTTTTACTGAACAGCTAACTCTCCCGGTGGGAATTTCTGACATTTCCACAGCCTGTATGCTGCCATTATTGGAGCTCGTCTTTCTTGCAGTGCTGGTTGGACAGATTTTAGTTATATATTGACTGAGCTGTCATTTAGATGAGCCACCTTATCAGGACAGCCTAAATCTTATAATGTGCTGTTATTGAGATAACGTGCTGTTATTGAGAGATGGGCTGCCTGTGTTCTCACGATGAAGTCAAGCCACAGAGGTGAGAGTGTGAGTTTTCATTTGGCATCGCTGTCTGTGTTTTCTCAAGTCTACTTTGCTTTAATTGCATAAGCTCTATCTTGATGTCAGGCCCTGGATATGTTAATTAATTTTGCTGACACAAACATTTCAAGATGTTCTAATAAAAAGTACAAAATGCTTTCCTTCTAATCATATGTATATGAGATATATATACGTATATGTGTGTTTGTATACGTATATGTGTGTTTGAATGATAGGATCTTAATATTCAGTACTTTCTCTCGTGGCCATTTGGAGCTCGATGTATTGTGGCAAAAAGAGCAAGATTCTTTATTCCAGGTCACTTTTCCTTTGCAATACTTATATTTCCATAGCTACTTAATATATATTTCCCAAATCATAGAAGAGTTATATGTTTTACAGCAAAGCAAAACAAAAAGATGCTGAACCAAAAACCTGCAAGGTATTGTGTTGCATCAAAACCCACAGGGGCATTTTATTTTCCTAATTTGTTTGAAGGCTTTATTAGTCATCCAAATAAAGATGGCTTCCTAAATTTACTGTTATTTAGTGCTGTTATGCCTCTAATGACAAGAATTGCTGAAAACCTCATAATAGGAAAGTCTGTGCTGAGGAGCTACACCACTGGTTGCGAGGAATATCTAACTCTGGTATCTAGAAAGAGCAGAACTTGCAAAAGGCGTTTTTTTTAGGCCAGTTGTTCTTAAGAAAAAAAAAATCTCCAGAGATGTGTTTGGCTTCTGCATGTATGTTTTTCCCTGCAAAGATTTCTCTAGGAAAGCAAAAGGGACCGAGTCCCTGCTAGGCCCTGCAGCATCTCCTGTGCTGCCGGTCGCAGCGGCGATGCTCTCTGTCCTGCCTCTTCCCTTGGCCAGCACCATGTGCTGCCTTGGTGTGCCAGAGACGAGGCTGAACCCTCAAGGTAACCAAGTCCTGGCAAATCTTTAACTAAGATGAATTTTAGGCATTTGTCCTTCTGGTATAGCCCCGTCAGCACATGCAGTGCCTTGGTTAGGGCACCTCTGGGCCATGCATGGCCACAGTGCTCCGGGGACACAAGTCACCCCTCTAGTGACTTTTCCAGGGCAGTGGAGACCCGTTCAGGACTGTCCAGCTCTGCATTTCAAAATATCCATCTCCTCCAGCTCTTCTGCAACAGCCCCAAGGGAGCCACAGCGTTAGTGCATGTGAGATCCCTGCACTCCAGCAATGGGAGCAAATCCGGCTTTGGGAAGTGGATCCTAGTAGTGCTGCATCTGATGGCCTTCCTGTCATGAAGGCAGGTGATGGCACAGATTTCATCTTTTTCCCCCCAAACAAAGTGACCGTATCATTAATCCCCAGCTGTGTAATAATTTCCCAGTGAGCGCTCCCCAGTGTTTCTATTTTTCAATCGATTGGGTCCTCTCCTCTTTCTGCCAGGGTACGTGGGTATTTATAACCATGTAACACTAAACCAGATTTGCCTTTGTTTTGGTGATTTATGTTTTTTTTTTTTTTTCTTAAACAGGAAAGCATTCATTATCAAATGTTGTGAGAACAATGCAGCAACTGGAGGTTATTTTATATGAAAATATTGTTGATTGTTCCTCCTCTAGAAATCACTCTTAGCAGCTCATTTCCTGCCAAATGAATCAGCAAAAGGTGCTTGTGAAAGCTGTTAATATATAATACAATCATCCAGCATTGCACTTGTTCCTTATCTATAAAGTCCTTTTTGTGATCAATGATTGACATCGCCTTTTGATTATAGTCTCTAAGCTCAAAAAATAATTCTTAATATGAATTAACAGCCTTGGTATTTCTAAACAAACATTCCCTTTTGTTTAGCATCATTTCCTATTTTCTTACCAAAACAGACTTGCATTGCGATTGTTCAGTTAAAATGCTGGAAAATGTGTTTGCGCACTGGAATGTCCTTAAAAAACAAGAGGTTCCTTTTGGAGCTGCTAGCACTGGTGTTCAAGGTCTAACCTGCTAAAGCAGCTAAGTTAGGTGGTATTGTAAGCAATGATTCCTGCATTCACTTACTGAGAAAGTAAGCTTTCTCTTGAAGTATAACAGTATTTGAGTAATGCATCTTTTTGGTCTTTCATGGGGACAAAATGACTGTTAGCTCAATAGGAGATACTGTTGCCCTAATAAACTGTCTCTTAAAATCTCTTATTGCTGCTAATGTTACTAGTAACCAGGATCGCTAGTATAAATAGGCACTCTTGTAAATACCAGTTTTGAAGACTTCCTCTGGCTATGTCTGAATAATAGGATAACAAAATACCAAATATATCATGTAGTAATATGCTAATGTTAATTACCCCCATAATATTTAATGTTAATTAAATTAACACTTAATTAAAGTTAATTAAACTTCATGGAAGCAAGAGTGGAAAATGTAGCAGAAGCACAACTATGACCTGTGGAGAATCAGTGCACAAAGACAGTTGATCGTTTTTCTTTCTTGGCAATGGATTTCTTTCACTAAAATCTGTTAGGTGGAGATTTTAACTAAGCTGAAACAAGAAGTTAAGAGACTGAAAATGCTGTTAGAGACATTTGGTTTAATTAATTCTCAGCTAAATTGATCAAACCTTATGTTAAGCTCCACCATGCAGGGTTGTTCCGGGCTACTGCTGAGGCTTGTCCCTTAAAAGCATTAGTAAGTCAGGAGCAAAATTGTTCTGCGTCAGTGTTTTGTTTCTGGCAGCAGCACAGAGGTAAACTGTGTCTATGTTATAAACTGTTGTAAAACGTTATTGAGCAGTGTCTCCCTCCAATCTGAAATCCAAACACCGTGTTAAAATGTAGATGTATTTATTTAGTCTGAACTCTTAATTATTTTTGAGTGTGCCTCGAGCTAGGGCTGAGCATTGTTTCACGGTCTGAGTGTTGCAAAGAAAATTAAATAGTATTTCTTTCTCAATGACACTGAACACTGTACAAACACACAGGATGAAAACGATTCTCCTCTTGTTCCCACTGATGTCAATCAGAAGTGCCTCTATTAAGTCTGTAGTCTCTATGGCTTTAATGACTCTTGCAAAGATAACATCAGCACCAGCCACTTGAATGATGTCAATGAAATGCCAGAAGTAGTTAGTGATGTGCTGCCATCCTAGCAAGAGAGATGTGCTTTGTCAGAGCAAGCTACTATAAAAATTATCAGGGGCAACTGTGCAATAGAGCATTTGCCTCACATTTTGGTGAAAACTTTTATATAGCATTCCTTTTTTTAAATATAGGGTGATTTTAGAAAATCATGAATTTAAAAATGTTGTCTGTAACTCAGGAAGCACAATTTGTTTAACCACTCCTAAAAAACAACTATTCCCTTGCCAGGATAGCATATGCTGGCAGAATCAAATGATCAGAAAAATCAGCATCTTGTGGGAGCACATTTTGTGAGATGCTTGCTAAAGAGATGTTTTAATACTAAGGTAGGTAGCCCCAGGAGCAGTTTGGTTCCAAAAGGGTCAGATTTTTGGTCAGTGTTTTGAGCATCAGATAAAGCAGCTCAAAGCCTTGATTTTTCAAGTTGCCGCCTTGGCTTCCTGCACAGAGCTGCAAGACTGAGTACAGTTTCCCAACATGTTTTCCTTGGCTATTGGGTGTAGTGTAATATTTTACAATAAATGTTCTTTTACATTTTGAAACAAATTTGTGTACGATAACCTAAGACACAGTTTGTCCTGCAAACCCTTATCCTAACAAAACATATTTGACACATTCAGTTGTAGCAAATACTAGTGAATCATGCATAGAGGCCTTTACCCAGTCTGAGAAAGGTTTTCCTACAGGTCCTAAAGTTCAATGTTAATGTTTTTAGTGTGTTCAGGCGTTTAATCTGGAAAAAAAAATAAGATCAAAACATAAGAAACAGTTAACCCATATACTATTAATTCATGCACAATTTCATATTCTGCATTTCAGAAAAATGAAATTCCAAGGGGAACTTTTGTGTATAATGAGTGGAGGCCTAGACAGCTACTGAGGCTGCTTTCTACAGGGAATGATGACGATCGTGAGCACGTTTCTGATCTCTCAAGCTGGTACTCTCAGAAAGCTCAGTAGTACATCGGTTATGCTGTGTAGGTGAAATTAGCTTAGCTGTGTCTGTAGGGTCACCCTTGCTGTTCTGCAGTTATCTGGCCAAAGGTGTCCAACTCCTGAGGTTGTAGGCTTGCGCGCTATATCACTCTGGGCTGCCTTTCCAGACTTTCAATGCTATCTTTGAGAAGAATCATGTTCTCCAGACCAGGCAGTTGGCGGGGAGGTGTGTGTAGTGGTGCAACTTGTGCTGCCCAGGGACCCCAGAGACGACCTGGTACTGGCTGATGCGAGGAGCAGCCTGCCCCGTGCATGAGCTGGACACGCAGAGTGCACCAGTCCATCATGGGCAGAGAAGGCACTCTCTGCTCTCTTACAAGGGGAGACGAGAGGTGCGGGGAGCGCTGCTTTGTACAAACTGGTTTGGCCCAGACGTTGCTGACTGCAATGCTCAGCCCTGTAGGAAATGGTTAATGTGTCTAGGAAAGGCTCAGCACAGTTAGGTATGTACAACCAGGCTGCGAGGCCAGCACCAAGGTTTTGCTCGTGTTGCTTCTCACTGTTGTGTCCTCGAAGCTGCTGGTGCAGCAACACACGGAGCTGCTGCCCCAGGTCTGCTGGCTGGGGCTTTTGGGGACTGTTTTGCAGTGGGGCTGCAAATATCACTTTTCTGTCCAGAGAAATTAGCCCAGAGGTCATGTTGAACAAGGTCTGGTTTAGGCATGAGCTCAGGAAAGGAAATGCAGGAGATGCAATG
The DNA here is from genome assembly GCF_059628265.1 of Tinamus guttatus. Classification (NCBI taxonomy): domain Eukaryota; kingdom Metazoa; phylum Chordata; class Aves; order Tinamiformes; family Tinamidae; genus Tinamus; species Tinamus guttatus. Next base: position 8,795,732 of record NW_028288848.1, read on the forward strand.
GCAGCCAGACACTGCCTGACGCTGTTAAGTATGAACAGAACAAAAATAGGAAGAGAAGGTGATATCTAGACAGTGACCAGTGAAGTCATTTGTTATGGAGGGTATCACGTGTGAACATTATATTCAGTAACTTTATGTGAGGGTGGACATTTTCACCCTCTACCATTTTCCATGGGAAAATATAATTAAAGGAGTCTCTGATGATTTGCTGCTCCTAAGCTTGCATTGCTTATGAATATATACACACACACACACACACACACACACACACTGGAATTAAAGACGCAGGAGGCATGACCCCATATTATATACTATACTATAAAAAGAACAGTACATACTGCTCTTTTTGTAATTGTCACATAGTTAAATTGTATTTGTAAAGTATTATCCCAGACAGTCTATATGTAAAGCTCAGGGATGGTGTTGGTGGAACAGCAGTATTTGGATGCTGGTATCCCCAGTCACGAGACAGTTTGGGGTGAGGGAAGAGCAGACCTTGGAGGGGAAGGAGAGAGAGAGAGAAAGGATGTGAAGAAAGAGGTTTTCCTCTGGATAAGCTTCTGCATCCTGCATCACGATCTTGTTCATATTTGCCTCAATTTTCCTTTTGTCCTGACTGAGCATATTTTTGCACAGGAAAATCTTGGGATGACTGGAGCAATTTCAGCTATGATCTATACAGCTCTCAGGTCCTGAGGGCTTCTGACTGTTCAGAATGTAGGCAATTCAATGTTTCCTTCACAGGAATTGCTGGAATAACAAACCTAGAAAAATTCTGCCATTTTCTGATCAAGGACTTGTAGCACATTAACACCTTCTCAGGCTTTTTGAATAAATTCAATTTCAACCAGTACAATATCAAGCCTCAGAAATGATTATTGCTGTCCTCCCTTCTAGAAAAACAGATACTATACATTAAAAAAAAGGAGAGAAAAAAATCAAATATTAAATACTTATCATTAGTATGTCCTTGCTTATAATGAAGTTAACTGCAGTCTCTGAACAGATCATATGTAGATGTGAAGTTGGGATACTCTACAACCAACTGGACTGCAATACTTGTTGCACATTTCTTGGTCGTTCGTTTTTGTATTTGTTTGCCCCCTTTTACATTGTTTGACTTTGTTACTAAACTTATTTTTTTTACAGGCAGCTGTGATACCTGCAGCAACACTTGTGCAACAAACTCAAAGCACTATTTACTTTAGTTGATTTATTTCTGAAATAAACTCGTATGTGAGATTTTGGGAAAGAAAGAGGAAATTGTATCCAAAGCCTCTGTAAGTATTAAACTTACTTTAAATCCCATTAAAAACACAAAAATCTCTCTTCATACGGCTTCATGCTCCCATTACTGTATCAGATTTTTCTTGTACGTTATTGTGTGTGATGGCTGGGTACAGATGTCCAAGGTATCTCTGATTTATCTCTCTTGCCAGTGCTCAGCCACAGTGGCAGCAGAGGCACTTTCTTCTATTATGTGCCTTGTTATCACGAGCCAGTGTTCTTCCAAATAAAAGTGGGTAGACACATTGTATTGATAGCCATGTTATTTGGAAGGAATCAAATGTTTACCAGTCTGTTATTGAAATTAATAGATATTATTCTAAATCCTACTCCTCAAATACACCAGTAAATGACAGCTGTCCTCAGCATCCAAGGACTGTGCTTCTTTCTAGAATGATATAAAAGTGAATTAACCTATTTAGTCATCACAAGCTTTGCAAAGCGATGATGCATCAGCAATAGTTGATCAACTCAAGTGCCCCTTCCAGGAAACAACCCAATCTTTGCCACTTGCAGCTTGTGTTGAAGACAACAGGATTGAGACAGATGTCTGAGACAAACAGGCTCCAGTGAGGCAAGACTTTGAGCACAGATTAATGTATGTGATCTACATTGCTCTGTAGAGGACCCTGTCTTTCCCCTTTGACTACAGGCAGAAATGTGAGAGCCTGATCAAACAAGTTAGGTGCCAAAAGCCATGTGGCGGCCCCACACTGAGCTTTTCAGAGGAGGGCCAATAGCTTGTGTAGTGCTTGAGAGTAAATCTGCAGCCCAGACTGTAGTAAGACACTGCTGCAGCAAGCTGTTATTTTCGTGTTTAATGTATGTTGATTGCATCAAATACAGGAAATTCCTTCATCAGTAATTAGCAGCTTTAGTTGAGCTGCACATTAAAGCTGTAAAGCTGTGAAGACAAGCTGAGTGCAAGGAATCTTCTAAAAATATCCATCCAGCAGTTATATCTAGTGACAAGCAAACACAGAGGAAGTTGTAGTGGTATGATTTTTAGAACTTTGAAACTTTAAATCAGAAATATAGTATGACTGAGAGTTAGGACAAACAAGTTCATAAACCAAGTCAGTCAGTGTAATAACTTTTGCAGTTATTAAATTTACAGGATCCCCACATAACTGATAAATTCATATTTAACCTGGGATCTGTCAAGATTAGGAGGAGTAGTTAAGATGCCCTTTCATCTGCATTTGTGTGACATCCAGTGGCTGGATGGGTCAATCACAGGCAGGCATTTCTTGCAGAAGGTGTAAAAATGGCTCACAGCGCTGGTTAGGACACAAAGGCAGAACATGCATTGAATATTCATACTAATGGAGCAATTGCTTAATTCGGGTTTCAAAATAAACAGATGATTAAAGAAGCTTATTCAAGGGAAAGCCACGAATTTGTATGCATGTAACGCCCCTTTAGGGCACTTTCCCACTGCCTCTGAAGTAAACTCATCCCAGTACTCCTGCTGAGCACAGGGAAGGGAATAAACAATATGCAGCCCTAGTCAGAAATGAGGAATTTCTGTTTTGCTGCATTCAACTGTTGACTGCACCATAAGTGTCAAAATTCTCATGAATTTCATTGGGAGCAGTTCTGAGAAAAGAGCTAAATTTTCATTAAAATCTTTGAAAAATGAGAAATAGACAATTATCCTAAGAGTGACTGTGCCATATAATAATGCTGGTATCAGTCTTCCAATACATTTTTGATTTAATGGAAGTATCCAGAATTGTAGTCTATATTCCAAATAACTGCTTGAAATTAAAATAAATAGTGGCAGATGTACAAAGTTTTTTTTTTTTTTACTGTTATCATAATTATCTGATATCAGCATTGCTCTAAACATTAGTAGGAGTCCATCCATACTCTTTTCCCTGCAGGAATGCAACACATGTAATGAATTAGTAACTGTTTTATTTATTGCAGAGTTGAACGCAGCCATATAAAAAGAGTTAATGTAGAACATTTTTTACAAGCTGTTCTTATAAATACTATCTACTATTGCTAAAAATGAGAAAGGTGACAACAAAAAAATCTTTTTTTTAGTTTACTTTATGAAGTCCATAAGCAGCTACATAAAAGCTGCTAAATACTTATTCGTATGATTTTTTTAGACAGCAAAAGGAAAATCACAATTTTCTATAAAAATATATTTTAATCTCACAAAACTGGACAGAGAAATTGAGCATTGTGGTTTAGGGTTTGAAATGACTTTATAATTGTGTTTTTCAAATGGGCTGAATTTCAGGCTCCATACTTATCACTTGTGAACTGGTTTGAGGATGCAGAAATATAATTTTTTGCCAGTCAGTTTCATTTTAAGGTGAATGGGATACACATACAAAAAAGACCATGCAGGCCTGGGTACTGCATACAAGGCAAATGTTGCTAGCTGAGACAGGAAAAGAGCAGCTGTGCACCATTCTTGGACACAAAGTCCTCAAGAGTCACGAGGTTAATGCACGATCTATTTTTTTCATGCCTGGTTTTGCTGACTACACGCTCAGTCAACGATAATAATCAGAATAAAAGTCTTCTCATAGAGTTAGACCTGTTTTATGCTAATCTATGGCAAGGAAAAGCAAGTCAAATGTGTCAGAGTTGTATTTAGAAGAAAACAAGGATCAGATATATGAAAATGCTCTTGCTGAGATCCAGTCCTTTGAGCTGCCTCTTGGAACCACGCTAAGGTATGCATCGTTTAGATCATATTATACTGTTCATGATGGATTTGCTCCATTCGTTAGCCATTCTTTCAGCCAGCTCAACATATTAGAAACTTGGTTATCTTGACACTGGAATATACAGGAAAGTTGTATTTGATTCCCGTGTGATTGGCTCTAAACCAAAAAATATAAACTGAAGGCATCAACTCTTTCTTTTTATCAAGGCACAGACAGCTATTACCAAAGGCTGGCTGCAGGTTCTCTCTGAAGAAAGAAATTGCACTTGAACATGAAAAAAAAATCACTCTTGTGCAGCAGGATACTTTCAGTTTGATGTCGACAGCTACAGTTTTTTAAGATTAATTGCTTTTAATTTTTACTGAATAGAACTCTCATTTTGAAGGCACACATACTTGGAGTAAGGTTTTATTTAGCAACATACCTAAATATCTGAAGATTTTAATATTATTTAATTTACAGCTTATGGAAACAGTTTAATGGTAGAAGTGCATGTGAAAAAAAAATCCTTTGGATATTCAACCATACAAAAGTAACGTATAAAATATTATAATATTATATTCCTAAGTATATTGCTAGTATCTGTAGAAGTTTTAAAAATAGCCTGCCTGGATTATAGGCATCAGGTTGCAGTGACTACTAGGCTAAAGAAAGAAAATCTAATTTACCCTGAAAAACGTATGTGTCAATCTACTGAAGTATTTTGGTGATTAAAAAAAGTGGGAAGACTTTTTACTACCTTTGAGTAATTTCTTGAAGGAAATACTATTGCAGAAATAACCTGTAGGATTTTTCCTATTTTCTTTCTGGAGTATGCACTTTTGTAGTCACTTGCCTACATCTGGACTCCTCCCTGTTGTTTCAGTAGGTGTCATCAACAAATTCAGCTGAATCAACACTGAGTATGATAAAACAAGCACAGACAGGATGCGCACGCTCCTAAGCGACGTTTATTCACCAGTGTACAAGTGTAGTTGCACCAGGGCAGGAGATACGACAAGTCTGACAACAGTATCCATAAGGATGCTGAGTGTTATTGTAGCTCACTGGTGTGTGGACCTAAATGCATTCATAACCATAAGCTTTTGCCAGTTTTTTCTTTGGAAAAGCAGCCACAAAGCACCCCCCAGCTTCATGCCTATTCATGCCTAAGGCCTGTTTCTTCAGGCTGGCTCCCTCTTTGCAGATACCTCTGCCCCAAAAGCAGGTGTATCCTGTCTCCTCAACATGCAAAACCCAAGGAGCGGCTCATCTTCGGCCACAAACCACAAAGTGTAGAATTTAAATAGAAAATGAGTTATTCCTTCTTCATTGAAAATAACATTAAAAAAAGAGCCTAGCTGTACACAGGCACAGCATGAGGGGCTATGGCAATGCAGGAAACCATATGTGAGTTTCTAGTGAGCATTACCCCTGGATTTCTGCCACCTGAGGAAAGCAAAGAGGCAGGTGATCTAAATTAAGTAATAGTAATGATGAAAAAAGCTGCTAGGTGGCAGTTAGCTCAGTGCTGCGATGGTGATAAACAGAGCCTGCGTGGTGACTGTATCTGCTGCCTCAGAGGGAGCCCCAAGAACAGTCCCCAGGGGAGCCAAAAAAACTAATATTAATAATTAAAAAGCCCCCTGTGTCCCCTAAAGCCTTCAGAGGCTGCTCTAACACGCAGCGCGGCCGCGGAGCCGCCCGCCCCGGGAGGCGCGGCAGAGCAAGGCCGGGGCCCGGCGCGGCCCCCGCCGCATCGCGCAGCGCTGCGGCCGCCGCTCCCCGTCTCACCGGTGCCGCCGGGGCCGGGAGGCCGCCGCCTCCCTCCGCCCTCGGCCGCTCCCTCCCTCCTTCCCTCCCGCCGCGGCTGCGGCACGGCGGCCGGGTCCCTCCCATCCAAGATGGCGGAGAGTCTCCCCGAGCACGATCGGATCCTGCAGGAGATCGAGAGCACCGACACGGCCTGTGTGGGGCCCACGCTGAGGTGAGGCCGCCGCGCGGGGAACCCCCGGCCCGGCCCGCAGAGCTGCCGGGCTCGGCGGCCGCGCTGACAGCTCCTGCCCGGGGGAGCTGCCGCCGGCGGGGGCGCGGAGGGCCCGGGCCGGCCGCTGTCACCCGCCCGGCGGCGGCCTCGGGCTGCCCGCGGCTGGTTGCGGCGCCCCAGAGCCCGCAGCGACCCCGGGCACCTCGTAGCCTCCCCACCTCCCCCAGTCGAGCGGGCGCCAGGGGCGCGGGCTCTCCCCGGCCTCCTGCGCGGCCGCGTCCCCGCTCCCGGTGGCTGGACGGCTGCTCGGAGCCTTTCTGAAGCGCCGCGTTTCATTGACGTTTCTTTTTTTTTTCATTATTATTGTTTTCCAATTATTTTTCCAATTCCAATTTCCAGTGACTTAGATCGCACATCGAAACGGGTTTGCTTTGACTTTCCTGCGGGTGAGCAGGATGTTGCTGGTGGCGCCGGCCCCGGGCAGGGCCGGGGGAGGAGAGGGCTGAGATGCCGGGGACAGGAGCTGCTCTCGCCGCGCAGGTCACCGAGCGGGGGCGGCAGATGAAGCAGCAGGTGAAGAGCAGGGGCTCTGGCGAAGCGGAGCTGGGACAGCTGCGAATGTTTCCCTTATTCCCTCGGGAAGGCGCTGGGGGAGCTGGAAATGCAGCTTGTACTGCAGCGGTGATGGAGAAGGGCTGTGTGGGGACGGCGTAGAAGGTCTGGAGCAGAGAGCTGGCTGGGAGGAATGTCCCTGGCGCATGACATGGGGCATCTCATGCTTCGTACTGGGTGGTTGGGTGTTTGGGGACCGCAGCAGGTTCCCTCCAACACACGCAGGTGCGTGGGGTCTGCAGCGGGGGCATTAGTGCGGGGCTTGGGTTTCGTCCAAGGGCATGGGGAGGCTGCTTATGGCATCAGCCCTGTCTTGGAGGCTGCTGCTGTGCAGAGCTGCTCCTGCTTGCCCTGGCCTGTGTCCCTCAGCATGGCTGGAGCTGGGAATACGGCTGGAAGCGCCGTGCTGAGCTTTGTGAGGAGCCGCTCTGGGGGAGCGCTCAGGCTGTGAGAAAACGAGGCGGCCCCGCGGGCACCTGAGCCGGGCCTGAGCCAACAAGCCCAGGCAGATCAAAGCTGATGCCTGCAAAAGCACCCGTACCAAAGCAAAAACCTAGCAACAGAATATGAAATGTAGTTGCAATTCCCCTACTGTCTCCAGTGTATAACTTTTTGTAGGGACCCGTATATAAAACATGGGCAAACAAAACGTGATTCTCTTATATGTGCTATAGCACTTCAATCTGTATGTTTATAGGTATGATTTAAATACTTAGTTTCTTAACTTTTTTTTTCGTGTTTCTGTCCTTTTTCTATTTATTTTTCATATATTTAAATAGGTTTTTATCCCCTTATCCCAGTAAGTTTTCCAAAGGAGAGTTTTGCATTGGAGGCTGTCAGAGCTTTTAGAAAAGATGTGCATGTTGGTCTGATTTAAACTTGTCCTCATTTACAAGCCAAGCAATTGGACTAAGGAACATTTACATCTGTCTTAGTGTCTTGAAAGCAGCCTGTCCAACCCCACGTAACTACTCTGCTACTTTAGAAAAACATAAATGTTTAAAATCAAAACTGGTGTTATCCCTTCTGTTACGCTTGTTGGAAATTTGTGAATTGCTGTGTGAAACTGAAGTCTGAGGTTCCAAATGCAGTTTCAAGATCTATTTCAATAAACAAAAGCACAAACTAAAATGTAACATTATTTTCTGCACAAAATTTAGAACAGTATAGATCAACTGAACAGTATAGATCAAATAAATGAATTTAGTAATTCCATAGCATAAGCCTACAGCATAGAGCAATCTGTTGATTCCGTGATTTCCAGTCCTAGAATCCATTGACAGCAGACAGTTCACCCAGTGAAATGTTTTTGTAATATATGACCTGTAACGCTGGGCAAATATTTATCACATTGTGATGTGAAATAAAGTACCAGCATAGCTATTTAATTAGCAGAATGAAAGAAAGGGTTTAAGCTGAGTGGTTCGGCTGAGGAGCATGAGGTAGAAGGCTGTGAGATAGACAAGAGCTGACTTTTCCTTAATTTTTCCTAGCATGATCTTAGTAGCTTAAATACATCTAAATGCTTACAAAAGAAGTGTAATATTTTTGTGGGTATTACGCAGATTCCATGAAATCACTTTTCTTCTCAAGCTTTTCTTTGCTGTTTTGTTAGTTTGATCACTACAAGAGAACTGTGTGGTATCCTCTATATATGTGTATATGCATGTGTGTATAACACACATATAAATGTGTGTGTATAAATAATATTAGCGTATGTAATTGATACGGAAGGTGAGAAACACTTCACAGATCAACCGTGCAGGTGATTTTATAGTACTGCGATCCACTCATTTATAGGAATGTGCGGTACTTTATAGATGGAATGAAGGTACAGCCAAAGCAACTGGAGTTACTTAGGAGGGAAAGCCAGCTTCTAAAGGCTTTTGTGCAACTTAATAAATGCAGCAATTATATTTGTTTAAATAAATTAAATGAAATAAATTTATTTTAAACAAATATAAGTGGATGAATTTGTTGATTTCAGATTGTTGGCATTTAATTTGCATCTGTCATTTCAGTAACCCAAGCCAGGCCATTCTAAGTGGGGCTTAAATCAATTGTATGACATACCTTTCCTTAAATAGGTAAACTGTAGATAGAGCAGGCCAGATTTTTTTCAGCAGACTCTGAAATTGTTTTATCAACACCTTTCTAGCTTAATGGCTAACTAAATGTGGTTAACGACAATCCCTGTTAAAGGCTCATCATTCTCACCTTTTTATATAATGTGTTAATATAGTATAATTCATGTCATATACATACCATTGGTCTTTGCAAAACCAGGAAGAGTTGATTGTCACTAAATTTCTGATGTTTATAAAGCAAAAGGGGGGAAGGGGCAGAAAGAGAGAAAGCCAATTCCACTACTGCCCTCCCCAATATAGATATGGTTAAAAAGTTGGTAACAAAAAGTTTCAGGCCCTTGTTGAACTTTGTATAAATAAAGATTTTCAAAATCTTAAGAGTTGATTTTTAAAGAAGAACATTTTCACTGTTCTTTAATACTATGTTGACCATACCAGGGTAATTATTAATAAGGTAATCACAGGTTATATTTTTCTCTTCTATATAATTTATCTACTGATTAAAAATATGTTGGTTAAAATGTGACAAAGTGGAACTTAACTGAATGGAAGATGCTGTTCTAGCAATGTGTTGATATACTGTGCTGAAGACTTATCCAATTTGTTTGAAAGTGTAATATTTCAAAGATGTTAAAAAAGGAAGAAGAAAGGTGAATGAACGCTTAAACTGCAGGTTGGAGATGTCAAGCACCTATGTGGCATGCTTCTTTTTCTGTACACCTGGTCTCTGCATGACTGCATCACTGAGATGGCTGTGTTCTGTGGTCCCTGTGTTCAGCATGTCAAAGGACCTGCATTTAGTAGAGCAAACTTTAGTACAGTACAAAGGTAAAATAATTAAAGGATCGCGGTGGAATTGGTGATGACGATTTGGCAGGTAAGGTGCAGAGGATAAGGAGGTGCTGTGTCTGCTGCCGCATCTGTAAGCGCGCTCTGTGGCTTAGACCCGCTAATGCCGCATGGAAGCACCGCTCGCGTCAGTGAGGGAGCGTAGGGTGCTTATAAGCAGCTTTTCTATTCAGCTCATCTTGAAGTCAGTTATTATGCAAGGCCCTTTGTAAATACTAGAGCATCCTCTGAGTTGCTGTGAATTACACTAGCCATGAAATTTTGCTCAGTTTCATGAGGGCTCAGAGTCTTGTATGCAGATGTATGACTGACATGTTATCTGGAATAAGGAGCATATAGGAGATATATATGTGCATCTCCTATATGTTAGGAATATATATCACACACAGATATATAAACATTATATATATATAAATATATATTGCTATGATTTTATAGGAATCATAGTGATTAGGACTACAGCGTTAATTGTTTTCTGACTGATATTGCACTGTCCTGTGGGGATCTCTGACAAACCTAGGATTGTTTTGGACTGTCAAAGTTCAGAGCTGCCCAACTGCAAAGCAGCACTGTTTCTGCACAGTGCTGCTTTTTTCTTCTAAATTTAGATTGAACGTTGCTGATAGGAATGGCTAGTAAGTTACACGATTATTTGTCTTCAACGGAATAGTTAGTAAGGAGTTGCAAAGCCAGTTTGAAGGATTTCTCCAGATGGTAAAAGATATCAGTGCAGTATCAACAATCACAGCCTGGGAAATATTTTTTTTCTGGACACTTGCCTATGGGTTGTTGGGATTTCTGATGTGGTTATCCAGTGACAAAATGTGGTTGCCCTCAGCTTTTCCCTGTGGTCTTATTTGTCAGGTGTGATTGTCTAAAGGAATTTTTCCATGTTCTATTTTTTTGTTTTTGGATTATGATCCAGAGATTCACATTCGTCTCTGTTTACAGCTTAGACTGTTTTATAAATACAGCGAAAAACTTTAAAGGGTTCTGAGATAATCAACTTGAGGTTTTAAATCAAAATTAAATTGATTTAATGTATTTCAATTAAAATGGTAATGTCTTACAATGCTATAAGCTATTTTTATGGTTTTAAAATTAAGAGTCTCAATCTATTAGTGCTCTTCTTAAACCTGTACTCAGTTTTGAAGTCAATGTATTTCATTCCTGATTCCTCCTTCAAACTGAAGTTAAAAATGGCCTGAAAGAACTAGAAAATTGTTGCCAGTTGTGGATTTTTTTTTTTTTGGATCGGGTTATAAAATATTCTTTAATGTATATGTATATGTCAGTTTATCTTTATTATAGTAGTACACTGCAATTGCAAAATGCAAGTTCTGTAGTCTGTTGAAAATAGCCATGTCCACCGCAAACAGTATCCTGAAAAGCATCTGCTTTGCCTGTAGGGTGTTTTCTGCATTTACTGAGTTTTGTTGCTTGATGCGGATTTCAAGATATTAGTTGCAAATTGAAAGACAGCAGTCAGGTAAAGCAGTTAGCTGCTAGAACACATTTATTGGCATTTATATCATTGTAACAAAACTGTTTTTATCACTAGCCCATTGCATGAAGTCATAACAGCATAACCACAAAAGCAGTGCATGCTGTAGACAGATAATCTAGAATATATATATTAAATCACAGACCTGTAGTTCTGTTTTATTTTCTGTAGGCTAGCCTCATATTTCAGACATTCTTCAGATTTGCCACTGGTGGCCAAAAAAAAAAAAAAAATTAGCAAGGATTTGCTTCCTTTGCTGCAATTTCGAACCAGTACGTCTGAATTTTTTTCAAAGCCTGAACCTGTCTCTGGGTGATCTTATCTGTATAGCATTTCTTGTGCAAAAATCTTTAGGTTCAGTGCTATTTAGGTTTCTCATGAAAATAAATGTTTGAAAATTAGGCCATCTTGAGCTTTGTAAGAGTGTTTGAACATCAGCATCTGACTGAGTTCTTGTAGCATTTTCCGAATTGTGAACAGCTAAATGAAGCTTTAACCTAACTAGCATTGTGTGTGAAGGGTACTTCTGAAATAGGTCTCTGTAATTTCACAAGCATTACCAGAGAGCACGAAAGTGTTCCCATGTTTAGGAAATATGTTTCAAAATGCAATAAAGCTTTTAAAATAGAGGGATCATCTGCTAAGAGGCCCGGAATAGTGTACTCGAAAGGTAATTGAAGCAGTTTGTATCACTGTATTTCATCTAAATTTAGTTGTTCTCTCTTATGAGCAGGTCATTTAGTGTTATGCAGGAAAGCCAGTGTTACTTATGTAGCACTTCACTGGCCTATTCCTGAACATGATTTTCCTTAAGCTGATTTTCCCAGTGCTTGTCAGTTGTCCTGATTCAAGACCTGCCATATGCATGGCAAATGCAAATTTTTCCATTCTTCTCTTTCAGATTTTTTTGGAAGACCATAGCTTACACAGTCCTGCAGATTTCCATATATGTTTCTGAACCATTTCCCAGAGACTATGCAATTTCCCCAATACAGATGTCTACCTGAGGACCAGTAGTTTAATTCAACGAAATATAAGTCTGTTTTCGACACTTACATATGAAAGGCTGAATTATAGCAATTAAATAAGTTTTGAATCCGTCATGTTGCATTTTATGGATCAGACTATTAAAAGGAGTTCATAAGTCTGTGAGGACTGATATATTTCAAATGATGTTTCTAAGATAATGCCAGGAGTGGATTCGCAAATAGGAAACTATTTCTATAAGCTGTAGTAAGCTGTTAGATACTGACTCGTTTAAAAACGTTAGGCTGGTTTGCATTGCCATCAGGCAAGCAAATCAGATTTTATCGTGCTCCAAGGCTTGCTATGGCTGGTTACAAAGTCTCGCGCTCGCTAGTCTTCCTGGCTGTTCTCTGACTGTGGTTGAAATGCCCAGACCAATCCCTGTCACCACAGCCATGGTAAAGCAATGACATCATATTCCATTTAAAGTTCAGCTTAATGTATGCCCAACAATACATCTTCTCCTTATCTCCTGCCTGCCTTCTAAGGAAATACTTTTATGCCTGACAAATGGTGTCCTGTGCAGATGGAGTTAATGATCTTTCCTGGAGACCGGCTCAAGCGCTTCCTGTACCACAACCTTTGCCAGTAATACCAAACCAGGAGGGAATTAATCACCGATTGAGGTATTAAGGAGGAAAGAGGCAGGGTTTAGAGGCCTTCAGCTCTGCTAGAAAGATTTGGGATTGACACGGAGGGCTTAAAAGATGGGTTTGAGCAGTTCTCAGCTGGCAAGCTGGAGAGAGGGCTGGGGCTTGCTTTTCCTGTTGACAGAATCCAGCTTTGTTCAAGTTGCTCACTTTTAATACTCAGAGTGGGAAATTCGCCATATCTTAGAGAAAATGCATTTGCTTGCCAACCACCACTGAATGCAACTCTTGAAGCTCTCCTGTGAACCAGAGTAATTTTAAATTAATAATGTATATACTGTAATGCTGGTATCTAGTGGGACAGTCCTGAGATGGACAAGCCCTCAGAAGGGCTGCACTTGGAGCCCATTTCTCAAGCACATAGGGCTACTGAAGTGAGCTAGCAAAGATGAGAGGTGAATTATTGCAAAAGGTAGGTGCTTCCCAAAGGAAAGAAACATCGAGAGTTAGTTTAGGTGGGTTTTTGAACTAGAATGGAGACATTTCTTTTTACATCATCTCTTTCTGTCCATGCTGGAAGGCATGTGCATGAACAAAAGATATATGCAGTACAACCTGTTGCTTGTATGAGGAAAAATGCAACATGATTTGTTAAGTATAGCTGATATGAACTTGTAAAGCCAAGAAAAATTAAAAATATAAAATTATTGGAAAAGGTGCTCCTTGTTTATTATATATGTTTGCAGAAGAATCCAGTTGTTTTTAAAACTCTTTTAATTTGGAGTTTCCACGGTTTCTAAAATCATATATTTACATCTGTGTACTGTTGGTGTCCTGGTGAAAATTTAATTAGACATTTTTGCTTATTACATAAAAATGCTCTTTTTTTATTTTCACGTGTCATGAAGGATATTCAGAAACAATTGTAAGTTTTTATCTTAAAGACAGTGTATGAAGTGCCCAAAATAAGGAAAAGAGATTAGCTACAGATTGCCATAAATAGCTGTTTGTTTTGGGCAAGTATGTAACAAAAGTCTGGTCAAATCTTTAAGAACAACTCAGAAATTCACATTTTCATTAGTAGATGAATCTGTTGTTCCTGAAAAGGACCAATTTAGATTACAGCCTGTGGAAATAATGAAATATAATAAGACTATATGAACTTCAGTGTATCACTTTATTATTTTTGAATAATCACAGGTTCCATTTACTTCCATTATATTCATTTACCTGTATGAAACAGGTGGCTAAACTTGGCATTTTGTTATTTGCAAATAGCTGCTACTCAAGGTGGAGAAGTTGCCATGTTCTTTGCAGCTTTGCTGTCTTTCTGATATACTAATACAATAAAAATTTGAAGGAAAAAAAAAAAAAGTGGTGGCCCGGCACTTGTTTTTCAGCTTCTTGTTGCACACATCAGTAAGTAGCACAAAGGCTTGACAGGAAGAGCCATCTCCTTGGTCAGCAGTGTAAAAACAGGAAGGAGGAAGTCTATTGCAAATCTGGGTTTGCTGATTATCAGTTCATGTTGCTGCAGAGGATGTCCATTAAGAACCATCAGCATGATACACACTTATCCAGAATGAGCAATGACTGCTCCACGGTGCCTGCCACGGAATATGGACCCTGCTTATAGGAAGTAATGTTAACTAACAAACTGTACTCAGCCCTTTCCTGCTCATAGAAACAGGATACTATTAGTGAGAACAATTCACAGAAATTGCACATACAGGAAAACCAGACAAGTAAAGCATAACAGCAAAACTAAGATTAATAAAATCTTTTCTGTGATTAGGCTGTGGCCCAAGTTCTGCGTTATTTTGGTATGTAATAGGATCTTTTCACTCTAGAAGAGTGAAATGTAATTATAAATAAGGATGGCAAAACTGGACCCTAGGTAGTGTCTGGCATAGAAAGTCTGGTTAGGTATTAAGAAATGTGCTTATTACTATAACTCCAGTTGAATTACAGGAAACACCTGGACATTATTTTATAAAGCTTTTTAAGGGTGTATGCAGCAACCTATATGAAATTACTCCATGGAAAACTCCCTGCAAAGTTTGCAGTTTTGTGTAAACAGAAAATATCTTTGTATATTGTAGGACAAAGGAAATTTTTGCAGGGTTTCCTGTGAATTTGCAGCTTAAATTGAATGTTTGATACAGTCTCCTGGTCAGGGATGGCACAGTTATAGTCAAAATGACCTTCTTGTCTTAGCGGCAGAAACTTGATCTGCATGGTAGGGTTATTGTGCTGCACAGAGTCTGCTGAACTCATCATGCGTCTTTGAAAATATTATCTTATAACTTTTTTAATTAAATGAGAAATGGAAGGAGAGGAAGAAATGTTTAGTTGTCCCTTTCTTCCAGTGTGTAGCTGTGAGCTACTTGAGAGATCATCTCTAGCTTTAATTTTAAAATTGCTTTTGGTAACTGGTTACAAATTTTAAAACACAAATTTTAACAAGTGCAGTTGCTTCTTTTTTTTTTTTTTTTCCCCCCAATGTATTTTTCATGTCTAAGTGATCAGTTAGTTATTTTTTACCCCAGACTTGCAAATGTGAATCTTTACTCTTAACGTCCTCTGCAGTCTGTGCTCCATGGCGACCTTGTCCAGCTGCTGTGCTGATCTGTGCAACTGCCCTCTCGTCACGGCGGGCTGGGAAATGAAACCAGCACCCGCCAAACGGGCATTGGGATAGAGAGGAGTGTGCACGGTTGTTAATTGCTTCATGTGTCTTGTGTAACCAGGAAATGAAAGACTTTGTGGCAGGGCAGCCAGGGGAGGAACATGCAATTTATGGAAGGAACCGAACAGAACGAGATGGGCCGGTGTGTGTGTGTGAGAGAGAAAATGGTTGCAAGAGTCAAGTCATGAATAGTGAGGAACTACTGCTTTGCTCATTTTGCCCTAACACTGTAGCTTTAACATGGACAGTTTCTTCTCTATCTGCTGTTAGTTTCTTATGCTCTTTTCCACGTCATTTTGCAGCATTCCTTCAGCAGTGTGTTGAGCTGAATTGTTTACATCTTTAAAACCTAAGTGTGGCAGAAGGCTTGGTGTTGGAAACAGGAGAGTTGTACATTTCTGAGGATATCTGCTCCCAATGTCAAATAGAGAAGTGAGGAGGAAGTCATTAATTGCCGACGTTTGAGCTTAAAAGGTAGTTTTCTTACAGTGAAGGTGGCCTTGTTCATAATAAGAATGGAAAATATTTTAGAATTTTCATGTATTTCTTGCGGCCTTTCTACAAATGCAGGTACATTCAGGCCTCTGTTTTACTGCCGAGACTCCATCTGAGGGGTGTCAATCATCAAACTCTTATTATAAGTTTTCATAAATCTTTATTCTGTAAAAAAGACAGGTGAACTTTAATTTCTTACATGTTTTTCCAAACAAACCTCTGTTTTTAAAGTCTTCACTTTATTTCTACTGCTGCTGTTAGAAACTGTTGTTAGAAGTGATTTAATCACTAAGAGGAGCACTCCAGAAACTAGCTCTGTAAGCTCAGAGATGTTCATCTTGAATACAGGTTGTGATTAAAAGTCAAATCATTGTCCATTTAGGACATGTCAAGAAATAATGGACTTATTTGTTTTTAAACCCCAAGGGGATTTGTTAAAAATTATTCTTTGTCTTTAATTAACTAATAAGCTTTAGTAATTAATTCTCACTGACAGAATTATTTGCTACCAACCAGGAAGTCATCTCATCTTCTGGATCAGTGTCTGATGAAAGTGTGCAGTGTCTTTTTTTAACTTATCTTTTTAGCTTGCATGAAATCTGAGTACCTGGGCAGTTCTACCTAGCATTGAAAAGTTATGTTGTAAGAGAAGAAAACAACTTATTTCTCTTTATAACGACTCTGGAAATCCATTTCACCATGATAAGATCCTGGCTGGTAGGTGACACTGGGGGTTGTAGTTCCGTACACATTCCTGATTATCCAGGCAGGAAGATGGCTCAGATATGGGTGGTGGGAAGGGGAATTTGCTGAGCTCGCAGCAAATATATTTTGGTTTCTCTCTTTTTACACTCACTTACTAGTCTGTATGTACTTCCTTTGCCTAGTCTACTCAACGTGCTAAACTAATTACGGGGCTTATGGATTTAGGATTTTTTTTTCTCCTTTATTTATGATCTTTGTCCCCTTCTTTTTTATCCAGTTTACAACTGGATATTTAAGACTTGTATCGTGGGTTGTATCCACAGAAATTATTTAGGTGATGCTATAGCAAAAAAGCCATATTAGAAGCTAGGCTGTAACCCTTTTGTGAACAGATCTACAAGAGTGGCTTTGAGTAAAAATGCGTAAGTAGAGAAGTTTTCATAATCTAATGGTTCAGATGATTTGAGGGCACTTGATTTTTATTTTATAAAGGCTTAGTTGCATTTTATGGCAGGGGATAGTTAGATTCTTGACTGAAATTTAACTCTCTGGCAATAGTCTTTTTGACTATTCCTCAAATAGTGTGTTTGGGTATAGAATGGTGCCCTCTGGTGTTTCAGTAGGGTCTAGCTGGTAAACCCTGACCCTTTCTCCAAGAAAGACTGGAAGATTATGTGTGTTTCACAGCATACATCTGTTTTGAAAGTGAACATTTCTTTACTCTTGTTTTATCATTGTAAGAAGGAATACAAGTGTCTTTTTTTTTAATGATAAAGAGGCGTCTTTATTTGTTTTGGAACCTGAATCTGTTTGTTTTTCTTTTTCCCTTTAATCCAGCTAATAACAGAAGACACAAGTGTCCCTATTTCAATGACATTGAGCCATTTTCTCCTTTTTTTTTTTTTTCCCATTTATCTTTGTGACTGTTCAGTGCTTGACCTCAGCTGGTTTTTCTTTTTTTTTTTTTCTTTTTTTCTTTCCCCTGCCATGGGTGCTCTACTTCCTCCATCAATTGAGAAAGTAAATAGTCCTTGACTCTTTTACCAAGTCTGTTGTCTAGGACATCGCTCAAATTAATCATCTCTCATTCCAGATTCAAAACTGAGATGGAATTGCAATATATTGTTTTGTGCCAAAATTAAGCACAAACTTCTTCTGCTTTAGACTGCCGATTTTGCACTTTTTTCGCTCCTCAATTTTGCAAATGTCTAGTGACAACAGGTTTGGTTTTCATGGTTGTGTGGAGTCAGTAGTAACCCATAGGTCCCTGGGGATACATTGATCATAGGTTGAAAGCAATTGTAATGCAATTGGATCATGTATTTAAATTTTGTTCAGTTCGGTTTGTGTTGTATTTCAATCACCAGCAATCAGTTCAGGTGCGCCTAAAGCTGAAGAGGATTCTTGGGTATCTGTCATCAGAAGTGTATGAGTCTAAGAAAATTTGAAAGAACTGCACACGGCACATGTAACATTTCTCATACTAACTTAGGCTTCTTTGCTCCTTTTTAAGACATTTTCCACTGAAATATGTGAAGCCATATAAAGTGAGAGAGATATTTTTAGGTTTGAGGTAATTGCATGCAGTAGTCACAGTCTGAAAAAGTGCATCTTGGTGGGTTGCTGCTTTCTCACTTTCCTCCCAGAAGAATTGGGGAGTTTCCTAAATTCTCTTCTGTCTTGATTTGTCTGCTTCCCAGTTTAGCTCTGTGAAGCCAGTTTTACCATCCGGATTACTTGTAGTGCTGCATGCCCAAGCAGCCATAAGCTGTTGAAATACACAACTTCAGATAAGTTAGTAATTATTTTTCCCAGATATGTCTAGACCATTTTTGAAATGTATGCATAGAAATCAGCGTCAGTATAAGCATGTCTAATAGGTAAATCAGACATTCATTTCCTCATGCGTGTTTACGGTTTTGAGAAAAGCTTAATTTATGTCTAGACAAAGTGCACTTTGCTTTTAAAGTGACCGATATTTTAGGTCAGAGGCTTCTGAAATAACATGTAGTATCATGCCTTAAGAATACAGTGTTCTGAGAAAGTTAGTGAATTTGTTTAATTCATCCTCTTAGATCTCATATATATCGGAGAAGTTTTAATGCAGAGTGTGAATTTCTTCTAAATACTGTGATGACACTTTTTTAAGGCAGTTCTCCTTCAGGAACTCTCTTCAGTGCCTCTTCAGTGAGGTGGAAAGGGTGGATTTGTTGTTGTTCCCACAAGATGGAGCCCTTTACATACACAATATGGAATTTTTACTGCTTGTGAATTTTAAGAGACTGTCAAATACCGCTTCAGATCATAGGTCACCATTTTGCTAGTACCCTTCTAGAAAGTGATATAATGCAGGACATGAAATAGTAACTCTAATAAAGAAGGGTAATTTCGTGGGTAAGGCAGCACATAGGAACATATACTGTATTGATTTCCTTCCTATTTTTAATCGTGTACTTTCTGTGTGACTTCAAATTGTCCTAATATCCTTCTAGAGGTTTTATTTATTTATTTATTAGCCTATGCTCTCTGGAATTATTTAAAACACTTAAGAAATACCTCAATGATAAATTATTTTCTCCTTTCAGTATCTTAACAACTTGAGTGTCAGGGTTGATAGGTCTGAAGCACTAAGAAGGTATCAGAAAAGCCCTGCAGAGCTGTAGCTCCGAAATCAGCAGAACACATCCAGGTCCAAAAGGCCTGTGCACTGTTACCACCAAAGGCAAAAGCTCGGCAGCATTTAACCAGGCATGATGTTCCCTTCACATCATCTTTTTTGCAGTCTTATTGTCCTTTTAGTCATGGGTTCCCTTACTAATGTTAGGGGTGTTTCTCCCTTGCTTCACAGGTCGGCAACTTTGGATAGTCTCCTGGAGCACTTATGAGGAAAGAGCCTGTCTTTTAGCATGTTTGCTACCTTTGCTATCCTAATCAGAAGAAGGACGTTCCTCAGCTTTTAGGAGCTGGGAATCCCCACCAGAGATATTTTATTGAACACACTTTCCTTGAGAAAATCTGGCAAGCTCTAAGGAGTCGGCTTGCTTCTTTCCCTTTGTAGGGCAGCGTACTTTATTTTTAATTTTTCTAATTTCTGTTGCTTCTCTCACGCTGCCTAAAAGCTAGCAAGGTTAAAGGGAAGGACTCTAGGTGTGAGAGTCTCTTTTTGGCCCTTCTCCTCTTCAAAAGGACAAGTTCTTGTCAGACATAGGCTATGGATTTATCGATCAGGTTATTATGAACCAGATCTTAACAGAGCAAAGTAGGGAAGTGGAAGAGTGCCTGTGTGTGTGTATATATACACACACTTCAACACTGTAGGACTCTGGTTGGTGTAAGTACTGGAAAGTGTTTTGCAGTCCGTATTGTTCTAGAGACTAAGTGTTTGGACATCCCTGCTGTCAGCAGCACGGCCTGGTTTTAATGACTCTTAGCTATCCACAGTCATGTCTGTTAACAGCTACACTTATTCCATACAGAGTATTTTGTTGGAGGACAGAAAATATCTTGTAGAACAAAAATGTCTGATGCCAAGAGGAAGACTATTCTAAGGGATTAAACATTCTGAAGATTATCTTAAAACTGGAAAAAAATGAAGCATCCAGCATTTTTCTCCTTCTCATGCTGCCTTTACCTGTGTTGGGAAACTTCATACCTTTGCTCCCCAGGACAATCTTCAATAATACTTTTCTTGCTGCCTCTGCTAAGGTTCAGAGCTTTAAATTGCCCATCAAATTGTGTGCTTGTTTTCACACCTGCACCTTTTCCATGCAGCTTCTCTTTTGGACCCAGCTCAGCAAGCTGCACTCCCATTTTCTCATTGACTTGTGTTTGCTACTTGACGTTTATAGATTCATTATTCTAACAATTAGTAAACCAATAAACTCTATCAGCTGGAAAAGTCGTCTGCGTCTCAAAATAATTAGAACAAAAAAAGCCAGACAATACCTGTAACAAATGTACAATCTGTTCACCTTGAAGTACACACCAAACTTTGTAAGTCGTATAAATGAAGCACCTCAAGCTATGTTTCAATTTCTGAGTTCCAAAGAAGACCTGTTTATCTGTGTATTTAGTATTTCTCCAGCACATGTAAACGTAACCCCTTAGGTTTCCAGCCGTTGCTTAGGCCGCAGCGTGGCCGTGTGGTGCTCTGGTTGGCCCAGGAGCTGCGCTGCGTGCGCGGGAGGCGGCCGGGCGGCGCGGGCTGCCGCGCGCTTCGCCCCCTGACTCGGCTCGCAGCGTCCAGCACG
Organism: Tinamus guttatus; assembly: GCF_059628265.1. Taxonomy (NCBI): domain Eukaryota; kingdom Metazoa; phylum Chordata; class Aves; order Tinamiformes; family Tinamidae; genus Tinamus; species Tinamus guttatus. Next base: position 8,816,482 of record NW_028288848.1, read on the forward strand.
GCCTGCGCTGAGCAGCTCTGACGCTGGGAATACCAGAAAAGCACATTTGTGTGTTTGCGCTTCTTTATGTTTACCACAGGGCGGAATTTGATGGAAAAGTGATCCATGCTATTTGAGGTAGCTGGAGAAATGGATTCTTTTGTACCCCTATTTGAGCATTAGGGCAGAAAGAGCCAAGCAGTGAGGCTCAGGTCAACCATGATGTAACGGGCTAAGCACCTGGATTAATGCCATAAGGGCTGGGTTCAGTGCTCAGTTTTGGGCTATCTCTTTCTTTTAATGCTGACCTTAGAGGAGTTGATCACAAATGAGCCGCTATGGCAGTGAGCTTGCCTGTTTTTGTTTATTTTTTTCCTTAAGGGAGACTTCGATAAAGATTCTTGCACACTATATTTAACTGGGGAAAAAAAAAAAAAAAGCTATGCTTTTCTTGTTTGTATTTCACAGATCTGTGTATGATGACCAACCAAATGCCCACCAGAGGTTTATGGAAAAACTAGATGCCTGCATACGTAACCATGACAGGGAGATAGAAAAGATGTGCAATTTTCACCATCAGGGCTTTGTGGATGCTATTACGGAACTTCTTAAGGTTAGGGCTAATGCAGAAAAGCTAAAGGTAAGGAAATGTTTTTTTTCAGAGTTTCATATATCATTGTCTTTCAGTTCAGGAGGAGTAACTTGTTCTTATTTTCTTTACCGAAAAATATATTTTTTTGCAATTATCATGTACACTGTAATGTTTACAACAAATTCTTAATTCAGGTTGTTTAGGCTTTATGTTTAGGGCTTTGTTGTCTGGTCCTGTAGTACATCTGCAAAATTGAATATTTACTAGGTCTAGTTATGATTGTTTTAATAAAAGATTTCAGAAAATGTTGCCAAAATTATTTTGCCCTTTTTAAAGCCTTTCTCAGAAGGAAACATATTGGCGGACCCAGTATTTTTAAGCTCTGTGTGTGTGTGTGTATGTATATATAGAGCTCAGACCTTAGAAAATATCAAGTCTTGATTAAAAAAAAAAAGGCATCTTGAAAAATAAGTTTTACTGTCCTACAATGTGAGTAGGACAGTAGGTGGAGTTGGTAGTTTTCTTTAGAAATGAGATCTAAGATTTACACACAAATCAAATCGTAAATGGTGAATTATGAGATCTGTCCCTTTTAGCTCTCTTTACACTTTTGAGAGCAAAATATGCACACCAGACAGAATGAGCATAGTTCATCAGAGGTTATGATTAGAAGAGCATTATATAAAGGATATTCAGATAACAAGAGACCAAATACAGCGTCAATGAGGTCATTGAGCATCTTTGTTCAGAAATTAATGAGATTTTTAATAAACTAGAATGTGCTTCCTTATTATGATGACCTAATGAGTCACTTACTATGTGGGAAAATCTGAGGTCGAGCTTCGCCTGCACCTGCAGCATTAAAATGTTGCTGTGGTTTGGAGATTTCCACGTTTGATGTTAATCAACCACCCAGTGTTTGCATTCAGCAAAGTATGAATGTTTAATTACCATAAAATGCAATCACCATTTCTTAGAGACAATGAATGGCCCATAGAGCTCATTGAGGTTATCAAAAAGGGACCAGTGGTCAATTGGGTCAATGATTTGAATTGTTTGACAGACCTACAGAAACAAGGAAAGTTCAAAAATCCCAAGTAAATTTGAGAAGTTTGCCACAGAATCTGTTAGAAAGAACTGTCATAAGTAATTGAAGTTAACAAAAGCCCTTTGCGATCAAAAGTTCAAGTTCAAGCTGTAGAGTTAATTTGAATTTGCATTTCTTTGTTCTAAGTTTCTCATGAAGCATGATCTGATTACAAGGGTGAGCAGTCACATCAGGGCAATATATGCATATTTGTCTAACAAAGGTGAAATTTATTTTTAAGGTCCAAGTTACTGATACCAACCGAAGGCTTCAGGATTCGGGAAAAGAGGTGAGAAAATGGTGCTTCCTATATGGGTGTTATGAACATTTATAGCAAATTAAATTTGTTTGCATAATTCAATTGTGATTTTCTACTAAAAAAATCTCTAAGGTGATAGCCCAAACAGAGGAGATCATCCGATGCAGAGTCCAGCAGCGGAATATTACAACAGTCGTTGAAAAACTACAGCTGTGCCTTCCAGGTGAGTGACATAGAACTAAATTTGATGGTAACTTTTTTTTTTTTTTTGGTAATAAGACACAGTAGTCAAAATTCAAAGGATTTTTTTTTTGAGTTAAGGATCTGTCCTATACCATTCAGTTTAACAAAGGAATTACTGTTCAAAAAGATGTTACTACAGATTCCCTCACTTTACGGCATTTGAAATAGGATAATTATGCTAGCTTGTAATAAAACAATGAGATAGATATAAATGATGCAAAAAATGTAGCTATAGACACCTTTAAATGCCATCCTATTTTTAATTACTAAATCATTGCTTAAGAATTATTTCCTTGTTTAAATTGTAAGGAAAATATTATCGATACTCTTCAACATTTTATGGTCTTTTAGCTTTGTGACATTGCAATAATACTTTCATAAAAAATAAGAGCTCTAAATGTTTCAGAAAGATAATATTGTAGGATTACACACAGTTCTATAAGGATTTTATCCTGTTTGTGGTGTTGGCATAAAGAAGGTTTGAATCTTTTTCTTTGTAAGAGTCTTGTGTTGACTTGTGGTTACAGTAGATGGTACTGTTGCCTTTTAATGGAGGCAGGTAATTTGTATGAAGTTACGGTAAGTATTAAGTGGATGAATATGCTCAATATATGTTGTGTCTTTTTTCTTTTCCTTAACTGCATTTTAGAATCTTTCTTTTTTTTTTTTTTGCCTGTTTTGTTTAGTTTTTGTTATACTATGAAATTAATAAGATAAATTTAGTGTATCTTTTTCTGGGGCCTATTTTGTGTCTATTTTATTTTAATTAACTAAAGCCACTATATGATCCATGAATTAATCTATTTGTTTTTATGCAGTGCTGGAAATGTACAGTAAACTAAAAGAACAGATGAATGTAAAAAGGTGAGTGAATTATATCTATAAGAAAATAGAATTTTGGAGGAAAACCAAAAAAAAGGGGAATACAGGAATATTACTATAGGAATATTATAATTCCTAATAGGATAGCAAATATTAATGCAAACAACTAAATACTGAGTTCAGTACTTACAGCCTTTTTGACAGTTCTTAGTCTTCATTTCAACACTATCATTACAAATATCCAGATGTTATAGTAAATAAAAAAAAAGGAGCCTAGTGAATACCATGAAAAATAATTTTTACTTAAATAAGCAATGAAAATATGGTTATAAACTGTGAAATATAATATGTTATTTTTAGTACTTAAAAGTAGTTTAAGAAGTAAGAAGAGTAAGATCTTTAGGGAGTTGAACTGAAATAGAAAATGATGATCTTTGTAGACATTATTAACACTTGCATAATCTACAGGTATTAATACCTGTATTAATCATAATATATTTAAAGATCATTTATAAATCAGTGAAAAAGGACCTTTTTCTGTATGTGTCTTGAAAGACCTTCTGTGTATTTCTAATCTCTTATGTACATGTGACTGAGTATAAAATGCAAAGAATATTTTCTTTTTTTTTCTCATGTGTGATAAATTGATCTGTAAAAGATAGTAAATCTGTAATTAAAAAAAAAATCTCTGCAATAATGGTTTCTAACTGTTACCTGACCACCTGCACCTTTTTGCTTTTCATCCCATGAGAGATGCACTCGCTGCTGCAGTAGCACCAGTTTTCTCTGCAGTGTCTTGGCTGCCTTCCCCTCTCTGTAGCTGCCACCTCATCCCACCACTGCTCACCCTGCTGCCTTGCACCTCGGGCATCCCATCCCAGCACTGCTGCTGCCGTTGCTGCTTTCACCTTCTTGCTTTCTGCAGGACCACTGCTGCCTTCACCCCTGGCTGCTCTTGTTGGTGCCTCTGTCTCTTCCCCTGCTGTGTCATTGTCATCACCTTTCCCTGGGCCTGGCGCAGCTGCTGGCAGCCACACCAGCTGGTCTGTCCTGGTGCCATAATACTTTCTGGGAAGTCTGCTGCAGAAATAGAGGAGCTTTAGGAAAACTGTAATAGCCATGGCCCCATGCTGTGTCCTATTACAAGCGGACCCTGCTAGATGGGAAAGAGTGCTGTAGATCTTGTTGGCTTGACTAGTGTATGCTGCTTCCTGTAAACTGGGCACTGGTTTGACACCCGCTTAAGGTAGTTGTAATTAAGTAATTTGTGGCAGTGCTCTCAGAGCAGCTCAGCAGAGTGAATGAAATGGTTGGATATCCCTTCTGCTACAGACGAGAGAGCAACTTTCTAACAATGCTAAAACTAGGATGGTACTTCTTTTAGCTGCCAGAGCAATGGAGAGTTGTATTTCCTAATGTCACTGGAGTAGATCACTGAGGTGAGATAAAGTGGCAGATAGCTTTTAGCATTTTGACTCCGCATTCATTAATAGTTTTGTAGTTCAAGTCCACTGATTGCTGGTGGGCTTTCTGAGATCTGTGCTTTTCAAATCTAAAATTCTGCTTCCATTATTTTAAGAGTTTAAGATCTGATAATACTCCTGTGGAAGGAGTCCCCACACAGGAAATGTTAAATGTTGCAAAGTCAAATGGAAGTATACTGAATTGAGGAGTTTGGACATGTCATCGTCATCCCGTAACAAGCTATAAGAGAGAGGGGAGCTGCCATAGCTTTGATGTACCTTGAAAGCACGTGGAGCACACAATGTTCAGACTCAGCTCCAGGCTACTGCTCTAGCTCAAATATCTCTTTCATCAACTATGCTTTTTGCCTGTGACTTATTATTCTCTTTGTCAGAGCCCAGGGGTGGGTATCCTGTGGATAACTGTAGAACTTGCAATTAATTCAAATGGTAATTTCCTTGTGGCTTAACAGGCAACAAATCCGGAGTGACTGTTTCCTGGCATTTATCATTAAGTGACTCAGAAGTGGCAAGGACTTATAGAACATCAGTGCTGGCAGATGATTCATACAGATATAAGACATTTCAAAACTGACCTTCTCAACTTTTGCTATGACTCTTTCTTAAAAGAATCAGAGATAGGAGCTTTCACAAATCTTTATTGACAAAACGATGAGGAGTGTTTATTTTTGGCCAAGATAACTTTTCTCATAAATCTTTGCTGAGCACTGTTATTGCAGCAAAGCTTACATTGGTGTTAAGAAAGCAATCTCTATTTTGAGTGTGTATGTTTTTATAGTATCATTTCGTTATTGCTAGATTTGTCATAGAATTTTGCAAAATTCTAAAACTAGAAATTCTAATGTTTAAATTAGGGGAGAACGAAGTGTGAATGTTTTACATTTTTGAACAGTTGTTTTAGGATAAATATTGGTGTCTTATTTCCTTTTCTCTATAGCAGTTATCTTTTAAGATAATGCAATCTTCCGGATCTGGGATACAGACTGTTTTATGCAGACGGAATGAAGGTTTACTGAGGAGTCCAAAAAGCCATCTGCTGATAGCAACTTTTGGTCACTACTAACATGGATTTTATTTGAACTGTTGACCTAGAGGTGAAAGGCTCTGCATCCTATTTATCTATCTTCTGAGCCATGTATAACACAAGTTGACAAGAACTATAGTGGTGAGGGGAAATAATTGAGGAATCTGCTCTAAACAGAAAGTTGGCTGGAAAGCGTTACGAGGGTTTTTAAAGTCTTAGCTGAGGAAGCACAAGGGAGAGGATGTGGTTTCTCTGCTTTTTTCCAAAACACCTAGAGGAGGATTATAAATTTAGCCTGAACTTCCCTGATACTTAGCTGTAAGTCAGAGGCAAGGACATGCCACGCTTTATACAGACCTATTGCCCTGGCTTGCTTATGGGTATTGATATGTGTCTCTAGAGAAAGCTCCTGGCTACCTCAGAAGATGGTGGGTGAACAGTCTCGCAGGAATTGTTATAACTAGCATATTTGCAACCCTTGTTCCACAAAAGATATTACCAAAATACCCAAACCTACAGTGAAAATACCATTAAATAATTCTAGTAAGGGTGTTGCTGAATCTTCTTCAATCTGTTATGAGGAGGTGGAAAAAAGGGTATGGTCTTGCAGACTGAGCATTTTGCCACTGAAAGACTTGGGTTCTTTTCCCAACCTTGCTAGGACCTTTCTTCAGAACAGTGTCAAAGATGCAGCTGATTACTTGTTTACATTGCTGAATCATGCTGAGGATCAGATTGCTCCTATGGTGAAAGGGTGACATGCTTCAAATTGCAATTTCAATATGTCATTTGCGAGAGGTGAAGAATGGCTCCTCCTCTGTGTAACTGAAAAATTCTAGTGGGGTCTTTTAAATTTTTCTTGGTTCGGTAGAGTATAAAAATGTATTGAATAAATACAGGAAATATAATAAAAAGGAATGTAAAGCATTTATATCAGAAGGAAGCACAGTAGTCAGAGTTTTTTTCAAAGTTGCTTTGCAAATTGTTGGTGTCCTTAATCGAATGAAAATTAAATTTTTAAAGGTTACTATCTCTTCTCTTGGTTTTTCAGCAGGAAATTTTGGGACACGAGTACCCTTATCTTTTTCAAAGGCTTGCCTACAAGCTCTTAGACCTCAGTAAAACCCAATGCTATCGAGTCTGTCTAGCTCCTGTCCTTCGTCGCTGCTTGATGTTTTAGCTAAAATTTAATTTGATGAGTTTTGTTTTTTTTTTTCCTTAGGAAGTTGCAGTATTTCTCTTATTTGTCTCCAAAATACATTCCAATGATAAAAATCTTAACTCACTCTGTCATTTAAAACATAAATTACTGCTAGCAGAAATTCAAACTAATGATTCCTGTCCTAAAATTTTAAATTCTAGTACAGACCTGACTGTTCAGTGCCAGGGAGGTGGATGATTGTAAAATAAGATCATGCAAAATTGTGACACTAATTTCTGTTTTTCCTCCAATTCTGCTCTTTGCAGTTTTTAGAACTTTTCATTCTTAAAGTTTGGAGGAGTTAGTAAAGATTAGTACAATTCAACTTACAGTTTTCTGGCCCTGAAGGCAAGACGATTCAATTCTGCACAGCCTTATCTTACAGACCTTCATTAGAGTTTCAAATCTGCATTTTCAGTTTCAAATTTCAAATGAAGAAATTTGTTTTGATAAACCTATTCTTACAAAAGTAACTCAGAAGAATAAGTAGAGAACTGCTGTATTTATGACAAAATACTGTTGAAGATGCTCCTTTAATTCATTTTTATTTAAATGGGCAACTTTTTGGCTTGAGTGTTTGGTAATATATGGAGACAACTAATACAATTGTCAGAGAAGATCTTAACCATCGAGTTAAATCTATATAATGCTTTTTAAGCAAAAAATACAAATACATCATTCTATGAAATAACATGTAAAACTTTTTAGTTTAATCCTGATCTGCAAGTGACCTTCAAAACAAGATGGTTTCAGTGCTTTGTCAGAACAGATGTTAGAAGGGCAAGGTCCTGAGCTTCATATATATATGTGTATATATATATATATGTGTATATATACATATATGTATAATCAGTGTATGTATAATCAGTGAGGGACTCTAGAATGGATTTAAAATGGATTATGCTAATTTGGATCTTGGAGACCACAGTCAAAAACCTTCCAGATGAACTAACAGTGGCTTGATAAGCTAATCTGTATAATTCAAATAAAAATCTTTTATACAGGTTTGATGCTTCTGATGCTTCTTGACCTCTTCTGTCTACTTCTCTTTAAAATGTTGTTAATTCTGTGGTTTTAGCAATCATGATATTTCCATTTATTGCCTTCTTAGTTTTACTGTCTGGAGCAGAATTGCCTCATATTTATTTTGCTTCATTTTTTAAAATAACATAAAAAATTTCAGAAGCTTTTTGGCAGTATCCAGAACTGTGGCGCCTATGTGATGTTTGAAAATGAATTAACTTCAGGAATAGGCGTGTAGGAATCTAACTCAGTGCTCTGAATCACCTCTGGTGGTACTCATCTCTTCAGAAAGTCTGAGAACTAATTTCCCTTTATTAACTATAACAATTTCCTATTGTAATGCTTCCCTAAATCAGCTGGAAACTTCAAAATTTTCCTTATGTGATACAGGCTTGCAATGGATGAATGGTTTTAGCAAGTAAGTCTTGACCCTGAAACCCTTGTAATCTAGGAGAGTACTTAGAGAGGAGGTGGATAAGTAACTCTCTGATGTCAAATTTGCTTCAGTTTCTTTACTTATTGTGTTATTGTACAGTCTCCTACAGGGATCTCAAAGATTTGGCTTTCTTTTGCCAAGGGAATAACAGATCATTAAAAAAGCTGCTTAAAATGTAAATAATGACCATGTGGTACAGCAGGTTCAGTTCTTTTAGTCATTTTCTTGATGGGATGTCCTGTACTTTGTCAGAACAATAAATAGACTCTTGGTTTGCAGACAAAACATGATATACTTCTGGGAAAAGTACAGCTCAAGATAGATGTGTACGTGTTTTGTCCCATCGCTAGCTGGAAGAAAAGGGGGGATGTGTGTGCACATATGGTCACATATTTCTAAAGAGGACATGTGTAACAGGCACCCCTTTCCAAGATTTTTTTTTCAATGTCTGATGCAGGTACTGAAAAAGTTGGGTGAATACAAGACTCAATTAAAAAAATAAGTAAATTAAAAAAAAAAAAAAAAGTTTTCACAGTACAGTAATTTAAACTAAGAAAGGAGATAATTTTTATAGCTTTGGTGCCCCTCTGTGGGCAGAGACTGCAGGAATGAAATTGATATATTTAATAAAACGTTTTTATAAACATTAATAAAATAGCTACGTAATTTGTTTTTCATTTCTTTACAGATATTATTCTGCTTTAAAAACAATGGAACAGCTAGAAAATCTGTATCTTCCTAGAGTTAGCCAATACCGTTTTTGCCAGATAATGATAGAAAATCTTCCAAAACTGCGTGAAGAAATAAAAGAAATTTCCATGTCAGATCTCAAGGATTTCTTAGAGAGCATTCGAAAGCATTCTGATAAAATTGGTGAAACTGCAATGAAGCAGGTAAGCCTATCTGCTGGGTAAGCAGTATGACTTCCATCCTCTTATCTGCTGAAAGTTATCCTAAAACTGAAAAAAATAGAAGCTTCCTAAAAATGTGGTTAACTAACATAATTTAGGGTATGTTTATGTTACTATTGCGTAGTGCCACTGGTGTAGTTACAGTAACATGGAGTTCATTGTGGGCTGTAAAACTCATTTGGACAGTTAATTTACTTTTGATTGTATGCTTGTATGGCTACACTGTCATAAGTCTGTCACTGATAGCCTCAGGTTAGCCCAAAAGATTTGTGTGGGGTTATAGTCATCACCTAGACTTTTGAGTAGAGCTGTAAAGTGCTTGTTAACATCCTAAATAGTTTCTTCTTCCTGACACAAAGTTGTTAATTCTAGCAATGTCTGACTAATAGAGGAAGCAGCAGTGTGGCTCTTCCACTGCACTCAGATTTTCCTCCTGAGTTTGTATTTGTGGCCTAGACCAGAAGCAGTTTTTTCCCTGAGAATGCAGAGAGAAAAGAAAAACTTAATATATTTAACCCCAAGACACTCTGCTACTCAACAGCAGGGTGCGAAGTAAGGACTTACCAGAACAGAGAGATGCATATCTAGCCAGCCTGTAAGAATGAATAAAAGACATCTGCTTTTCTTGCCATAGCATATATTCCTCAGTAATGAAATTTGTATTACATCGCTCTGTATTGATGCTACTTTTAAAACAGGCACAGCAGCAGAAAACCTTTAGTACCACTCTTCAGAAGCAGAATAATGTAAATTATGGTCGGAATACGCATTTAGGTAAAAACAGAGTTTGGCAATCGAAGAATGAAATTACACTGAAGAGGACATTTGAGGAAGAAGATGAGCATGAGGAAGAGGTAACTTTATCCTAAATCAGTAGAGCTTACTTAAAGTGAATTTTATAGGTTAATTGAATAAAATTTAAAGGTACTATCTATAGATGTGACATTGTTGCAGTTAGGATGAGTTAGAGAATCCCTTAAAGGGGGTACTATGGCAGATCAGCATTTTTGAAAAAAAGCATGCCAAAATATTGATTGCATTAATGTTAGCTTCAGTGTCCTATTTGGAGGTGTTCTGTTGAATAGAACTTGTAATTATTCAGGAATTCCATTGCAACTTATATTACCTGCCCACTGCAGGTGATGTGTGGCTTACAGCAGTGTTCTGTTGTTAGTGGTGCAGCCATCATTACTTTGTTGAGGATTTCAGCTTGTGTTAGACCTGTTTCAGCTATTAAATATTCAGTATTCATATTTTTTCCTGAATAAAGGATCAAGTATCAGACGCTGGAGTCTGAAGTTCTGAAAATACTGCGAAAACAGTCTTTTTTGTAACACAAGGAAAATCTAAAACTGTAATAGAAAGAGAGGAAGGAGACAAGCTTTTCGTTCACTCTTCATGACAGAATGACTGAAATTACTGGCAGAAAAAGAAAATCTTACCATGATCTTTCATTAAAGCATAGTCTCTATGACACTTTCTATCAAAATAGTGGTTTTAGTGACCATAAAACCTGTCAGTGGAGTTGCCTTTTGCTGGCTTGATTGGATCATGTATTTGTAATCAACCCAAAGAATTTACATATTTGTTTGAAATTTAAATTCACTGATCTACTGACATCACAGTCTACTAAACTACTAATTCCTCACTAAGCATCCATATTCCTAGAAGCCATGTTGAGCAGTTTTAAAATTAAGGGCACTAAAACTCAGTTTAAAAGAAAATGACAATTCCTTACTAGTAAGATGCCTTACAAAGTGTTTATGGAATGGACAAGTTCTGTTGATGACGTATCACATTATGCAGATTATATGCTTTATATGCTTATATGCCTTTTTTTTTTTTTCCCCCTCCTTCAGGTTTTAACTGTTCAAGATCTTGTAGACTTTTCTCCCGTCTATAGGTGTTTGCACATCTACTCAGTTTTGGTATGTATTAAGTTGACTTTAAAAAGATTGTGGTTTTTTTTTTTTTTTTTTTTTTTTTTTTGAAGTTCAGTGTTCTTTTTCTTACATTTTGTGCTCTTGAAATTCATAAGCAAGCATATTTCTTATATAGTCCTGGATGAACTGGCTGAAATGGATGTAGCCTAGGTACTCAGGGTATTACTGCATGGTTTATTTTATGTGCATAAAAAAGGAGCACACAACAAGACTTAATTTCGTAAGTGGTCTTAAGAATATAAGTGATAAATGCATGTTTGCCTCAATAATAACACTGTTTTTGCAGTTCTCCCAAGTGCCCAAATGTTTGGGGGAAGATGGTCAACATTACAAAGCATAGGTATATTCAGTCTGAACCTTGCGGAAATCAAAAAAAAAACAAGTAGAGCAAAATAGTCTGCAGAAGCTGAAGATGGTGACAGACTGTGATGGGACAGATTAGGCCAGATTCAGTGGCAGAGGAACAACAGCCCATATTAGTTGTTGCAGAAGAAGGACTATGAACAGGCTAACAAGAATTTAAACTTTTTGGAAGTAATTCGGTAAAAAGTGGTTTATTATTTTCTCACGACTGAAATCATCTGATTAATAATCCTTGGTAGGATTAGCGGTGCATTAACCACTCTTGGAGTCCTTCTCCTTTACTTCCCTTTGTAAACCATCTCTTCATATTTTGGAGCTTGCAGAATTATATGATGACAGCAGAGGTGGGAAGGTTACAAGAGGTGGTGGTTCATTACATTTTTGCTTCGAGACCTTATCTCACAAGCAGATGTCACCTAAGGAGTGAATTATCTCTCTCCCACAAAGTTGTAGAAAACAGATTTTTAACACAGAACATAAGTTGTCTACTCCTTTGTGTTGCAGAGGAAAGGCAACTTTTGCAGACCTCAGAGCACTCCATAGCTTCAGTCACTATAAAGAAGGTTTGTGATTACAGCCTTGTGATTACAAGGTGTCAGCACACCAAACGGACTGTAGTCATGGGCAAGATCTTTTCTTTAGGCTATGAAATGGAAGGGTTTTTTGAAAAAATACTCTTAACATGGTGGATCATATAGAAACAACAGCTATATTCGACTGTCTAAAGTATTTGGCAGCTGTTAAGTTCTTCCAGTTTGTTGTGTATGCCTGTTGCCTGCTTGGATTCAGCTTTTCTTCTGGAGCAACTCATGTTGTACTCACTCATATTATGATTTTTTTCTAACTGTGAGATAGATCCCAATGTAACTTAGCAATTTTATACTTGTCACTCATATTGGAATGTCTTAACAAAGTTTAATCTCTTCATTTCTCCTTTTTTTGTTGTTTATCTTATAGGCTAACCTATATCTGTAGAGGTTGTTTATAGGATTCTTTCTTTAATCTACTGATTGCTTTAGAGCATCTGTTTAAAGGGGTAGTTGCACCTCAACTGCTGGTTTTGATTGCATAGGATTACATGATGTGTAAATAATCACGAGATATTTTAAATCTCAGTTTTGGGTGTGTTCTTTTGAGAAGAACAGCAGTTCTTTTTGACTTGAGACACTTCTACTGGGGCAGAGTGGAGATGTGGTATGGGAAGGAGAATAAATTCTGTTTTGGGATGTCTGAGAACCTGCACTGAAGTTTTGGGCTGGAGGTGACTGGTTAGTGTGTCTGATAAATATATGCTAGTATGAATTATAATGCATTGTAAAATCTTGCTATAATAAGCTGTTCCAGCAAATAAGCTGATTTCAATCATTTTTGGGGGGTGGTTTAACAATATCCTTAAATATGGTCAAATATTCAGTATGAACATAAAATACTAAAATTAAACTTTCTCTGTTCTATCTCATAAGTGTTAGATAAGTAATGCTGGCTTAGGAATGTGCAGTTTCTATAATATATTTATTTTTGGATTTTGGAAATTTTTTGGAAGCCCAGGTAATAGAATTCTTAATAGCAGTGGTCTAATAATAGGATTATGAAGTAAAACCAAACCTTAAAAAATGCTAAGCTTCTTTATTCTGCTTGCATACAAATTGCATTGCATTTAGTATGCGGATGAGTCAATATAGCACTGATTTCAGATGGACAGATGGTCTGCACTGAGTAGCCATCTTAATTAGATGGCTAGGACGTCACTTGAATTTCTCACAATATAATCATGCACAGAAATTGTGCTATTTTGAGGACTAATAGCAGAAAAATCCAAATCTGCAGTAATTATATTTACAAGTTCCAGAGGGAATAAACAAATATTAGATATAACTTATATGTATTCTGCTCATGCAGAGCAAATGCATTTCGTATTGAGATGTATAATATCAGAAACATTATTATAGCTAACTTATAATGTACTCAGTTTCTTGAGGAACCTAAAGAAAAAGTGAGTATCCACTACAGAATGATAATTAATGCCTCCCCTATAATTCATGTCTTTACACATTTCTTTATATTTAATGTGTTAAAAACTTAAATATTGTTTGATTAAGTCTAGTCACATGAGCAGAATTTTTCTTTTCAGTGCAATCTGTAGACTGCTTTAAAAAAAAAAAAGTGAATATTTCATGCATGTAAAATTTCGTTGATCTTAGCTGGATGTTTGAGTGTGGAACAAATGCAAAATATGTGGTTGCAGTTTAGAACAGAGTATTCTACCCCTAATTTCAGAAGTACTTTTTCATACTGAGAGTGTGTTCTTGTTTAAACTATTTTCCTCTTGGTTTAGGGTGATGGAGAAATATTTGAAACTTACTACAGAAAGCAAAGAAGGAAACAAGCAAGATTAGTTCTGCAGCCGCAATCAAGCATGGTAACCACCACTTTTGTTTTTGCAATGACTTGGGTTGTACCTAATATTCAATGCTATTTTTATTCCTAAACTTGTTTTCTTTTTCGCTGAAAGCATGAAACAGTAGAAGGCTATAGAAGATACTTCAGTCAAATTGTAGGGTAAGTTTTCTAAATTGAGATTTATTCCAGTTTTACTGTATTGATTCTTAACCACCCTCTGTTCACACGTCTTCCTAAAACTTTCTTCTGAAAGATTCGGTTTCTGTGCAACTCCTGTGGGCAGCATAAAGCTCCCATATGTCAGAAGTTTGTTGCCACACTGGCATAAAACCAGCTTTTAGTGTTATGGCTTTATGGTGGGCAAAACAGAACCCTGAAGTTTTACTTCTCACATGGCCAGGGTTTGATTTGTACTTCCTGTATGAAAGGGCAAAATTTGCTCTAGTGTTTGGAAATAACTTTTTAACTTAAGTATTGTTTTTGTCTTAGTTTCTTTGTAGTGGAAGACCACATCTTACATGTGACCCAAGGATTGGTAACTAGAACATATACTGATGAATTGTGGAACATGGCCCTTTCAAAGATCATTGCTGTCCTTAGAACCCATTCAGTAAGTGAGAAAACTTAGCAGTAATATAATTTAAATCCATTTCCGCAAGAGCAATGTGTGTCAAAAACTATAATAATAACAGACTGAAAAATTACCTCCATCACCTTTTTTTTTTTCCCCTTGCGATTAAAAATTGCTCAGATTGGGGAGGGAGCCTGCCAAGCTTTTGTTTTTCCCAACAGTATCAGGCTGTGATCCCCAGCCGTGGGCTATTTGCATAATCCTCCACTGATTTACAACTCACTGGGTCTTCCAAATGTTCTCTTAGTCCAGCAGTTTAGAATATGCAGAGTTAATCTGCTGTTATTATTGCAATCCTTCCTCATTAGTCTCAGCTGACCTCTTCATTAGATCAGACTGAATAGTTCAGCACTGAAAACACCACCAGGAAATAGTTCCTAATTATCATTCCAAATGCTGTGTTTCCAAAATAAACTCTACCAGCAAAACCCTTGGAGCTACCTCTTCAATGTAACATCTTGATGTGGGAGTAAAGGTACACAAAAATCTTGACAGATTTCAGAATGTTACTCTGAAGTGGCATGACATTCTAGTATATAGAAAGTGTGGTCCTAAAGCTGCACTTCTACTCTTTGCTCAACTGATTCTGAATATCTGCATGCTGTTTCTGATTCCTCTTCAATAACCAATCAAATACTACTATTTACTGAGACTAACTGTTGGTATATTACTTAAGAGTTATCAGCAAGGTCGTCTTTGGCCTAACTTTTAGTATGAAGAAAAGTAGAAGAGTCTTACCTTGCCTTTTTTAAGGTTTGCTACAAACAGTTCCTTCATGTTATTTTTCTTACAACTATTTTTTAATTTAAGGAATATTTAGCATTTCATGTGTACTTAAGAAAAATAGTGGAAAAATAGATTGCAATTATTGTTTAAGATCAAGGAAATGTGTTGGTCAAGTTTTGTTCTCATAGTCCTTTATTTCAGAGGGTTGGGCTAAGCTGAGACATACTCAGGATTTTTTTAAGCAGGTTAGTTGGCTGTATATTAATACTGATTTATAAACTTATATAAAAATATGATAATTTAAGATGTAAAAGTTATGCAATCTCTAATTTAAAGAACTTTTCAAGGTCTTGTGATATGATTGATCAGTATTTCTTCTTAAAATCCATGACTTTAATCAAATCCCATTCTGTGAAATTAACCTCTCCAAACATGACTGTAGTACAGACTAGTTTTTACATAGGCATATATTGTCTTCTAACGTTTTATAAGCAAAACCCTTGCTTTATTTGATTATGCTGAGAACAAAAATTACAGAAAGGCAGAACAGGCATTATCCAGTATTCAGAATAGTGAAACAAAGATGAAAATCTCAGCTATGTGATTCCACGTCTCTGAAATGTATCAGGCATTTAGTGAACTAAGTAATTTAGGTATGTGAATTTTCACACCTGAGTTTGTAATTTGAGTGATATACATGTTTAGTAAGTATTCTTGTAAGGTTTTCCCTTACGTTTGGGAAACTGAGGTGGCACAGTGCTAATGCTAGTTAAGATTATGTTCAAAGGTATGTCCTGTGGAAATCCCTTTCTGCTACTTTAATGGAACACATTAAAATGCTTTGCTAAACAAGTAAGTGCAATTCACTGCTTTTGATTCTAGGTAAAACACATTTCTGTTTATGGCGCAGTGTATTTTCATTTGCTTTTTATGACCTTTTATAGCATGGATAGACAAATGCTCATATATAACTGGAATAAGTGAAGATAATTGAGTCTAAGTTGTTTTTACAAAGGCAGTTGGGTAAAGGGATAAGATGCAGACTTACCTTTCTATGACAATGTTATTTGAAAAAGTGTGTCCAAGATTTTAAAATATTTTAACCAAATCAGAGTATCTCGCTTTCAGTCATATTGCAGTGATCCTGACCTTGTTTTGGAACTGAAGAATCTCATTGTAGTGTTTGCTGATACTTTACAGGTTGGTATCATATGAGTAACTCAACTGAAACACTGTGGTGGTCTTTTTTCTTTTAGATATGTATGTGCAGTGCTTTGAAATTCCCTGACATCTATGTATGAATCAAAAACATAAATATATAGTAATATTTTAAATAATAAAAACATCTGTACTTCTTGTTCTGACTCCTACTTTTCAATTTTACCAATTCATGCAATCCACTTAGCATCCATAGCTATATAAAATTATTAGTTCTGTGATTTGTATGTGATTTTTCTTTACTTCTGATCTTTAGGAAGAATAATATTGCATTTGTCATTAGTATTCTAGTTGGAAGATCAAATTATTATCAAGTTATTCTGATAATAAGAGATACACTGATAAAGCAGGTTAATTTTTAAATAAATGTAATAAATATAACAAATGCTAAAGCGTTACAGAGAAAGAGGACAATTTTCTGCTCAAAACCTGGAAGTATTTAGTATACTAAATGAAGATATTTAGTAATAGTATTATATATAGTCTGTTAAAAGTAGTGGTGTGTCTCAAGTACTAGAGTTTGTTTTATAAAAGTGGCAAGACTGGGTAAGAAATCCTAATATCTTGAATTGATGTGATAGAAATGAGTGTATTAGTTCTTCAAATATCATCCTTTCTGTTTTTCTACCTTAGGGTTATGGTTTTCCTGTCAATCGATTATTTGATCTTTTATTTGAGATAAGAGACCAGTACAATGAAACATTGCTCAAAAAGTGGTCTGGATTGTTCAGGTTAGTGTTTCAAAATAATTGTGCCTTTTTTATTGCACCTATTGTTTTCCTTAAACCTCACTTTTTGATAGAACAATTAATTTTGGAAGAATTGGTTAACTCAATGATTACATATGAAAACCTGGTCAGGTAGGGCTAAGGACTAATCACAGGTAACTGTTATTTAGGAAAGCAGGTGTCCAAGACTACTTCTGTAGTACATGTGGAACAGGAGGTCCTGCAAAGGAGGAAGACTCAGAAGAGAGGTGCCTCTTTCTGCACTGGGAACCTACTCACCCCCCCAGCTATCACAGCAGGGCATTAGGTTCCTAATTTGGGTTATCTTACATTTAAGAGCTAAATTTAAATATTATCTTCTCAACAGATAACTGTTATTGCCAGTAAGTCTTGTTCTTTTGCCAGAAAGAGAGAGCTTTTAATGCAAGTTGGCTTCCATCTCTGCCTTGGAAGTATTTGACAGGACAAACTCAGGAATAGGACAGCCCAGGACTGTACTGCAGAGCCCTTTGCAGATAGAGAGTATGATCTCTGAAAGCACAGGCTAAGAAACTATCTTGTATTGCAGAATATGTTAATAAAATACATTTATTGCTTAAGTTTAATATTTTAAGGATTTTAAGCTCTCTAGACCCCTGCTATCATCAGAGGACTACTAGAGACATCCAAATGGTACTTAAATTAGGTTGTGGCCACATGTCTACTAGAGGTATCTGAATCATCTTCACTCTTTCACAGTCTGAATATCTGGGTTAGTGCAGGCACAGTATAGGCTACCATAATTTACAAGTATCTCATTGTGGTTAACGTTGGAGTAGACCACTTGATCTGAAGTTCTTTTGCTGTATTATGCTTTGAGTCATGCATACTAAAACTTTTCTCAGCTGTGATCTTTTTTCTGTATATAGACAGACTCATTATAAAAAGTAGCATATAAAAGGTACTTGCAAATTCACCTAGTTTGGATTTCTGAGATTATAGTTACAGTAAATTGCTTTTTGAAATTGCATGTGATAATAAATGTGATAATCAAATTTATATTAATTTACATATATTTTATTTACATTATTTTTCAGTGTTAATACATGTCCTATCTTTTTTCACCTCCCTAACTGTTCTGATCAGGGATATTTTTGAAGCAGACAACTACAGCCCTATTCCTGTAGCAAATGAAGAAGAATACAAAATAGTTATAAGCAAATTTCCTTTTCAAGATCCAGAACTTGATAAGGTAAGAAAAAATATTAAAGCTTGCCAAAATCTAATTAAGGACTTTTAGGACAGTAATGATTTTTATAATTAAAAAGTAATTAAGGTTTGAAAAACCAGGTGGATTAAGAGGCTAAGTCACTGTCTTTATGGGTAATTATAGTCATTGATAAATATGTAATTCAGTATGTAATATGTATATTACATCTCTGAAGTTTGAGTGAATAATGTGACCCATTCTTTTCTAAACATATTAATAAGCGCTTTGGTTAATTAATACTAATATTTAATTAAAATAGTCTTTTAAAATTACAACTATCTTAAATTTTATTTCATCATATTGGATTTAGTAACCTGTGTGTGTTATATGTGTTAGTATTAAAAATATATGTATGTAATAATAAGCAGACTTTGCACAAAATAATAGACTTTGCTATTTTTCTTTGTAAGTTCATGATTTATGTCTAGATACCTGGGGAGAAATAAACCCCAAGAGACTGTAAATAGTTCTGCAGTGGTAGCATTCCAGCAGGATATTCTTGTATACCCTTAGCCATTCTCCCACTGAGAGCTGCTTTCACAGAAAGGTCATAAGTATTTTCTGCCGTTCAAATACGCTTTTGGTAATGCTCATCATGAGATGGAGTCTGTGAGGAGGAGCTAAAACTAAGAACGATAAAACAGAGGTAATAACTGATTTAGTGGGAAGGTATTTTCTACAAAATCCACCATTAGAGATACCTGCAATTTAGCAGGGATTTACCAGGCAACTGTAAGAGCTCCATATTAATAGCTTTGCAGTGAAGATGATGAAAAATAAAAGGTGGGTTTTATGATGGTTAGGACTCTAAAGCTCATGCTGGGTTTACACATCGTCATAGATGATTATCTTTAAAAATTCTTTTAAAATGGTATTTCTGTTGTGATGGCTTTAATAGTATTTTAATTTTTGTAATATCTTGTTCATCTATTGAAGTTATTTTATGATGCTGTTCTCCATCAAATAATTAGTCAATGTGATATATTATTATAAAATAATACCAGTCTAAGAAAACTCTGTATGATGTCAGAAGTATAGAGTACAGCTGATACTATTTAGCATGATGATTTTGCTGATAAATTGCAGAGATTTTAAAATGGTATTTAAAATTTTTATCTGCCTCCCTTACTTTCACTTTCTTTCTGATGTATCATTGCAAGTGTTTTTATTATTTGAGTGTACGTGTGTGTGTGTACGAACACGTATGGTTAACAAAGACATTTAGCTTGTCTTTTGCTAGAAGGAGAATATATTTTTGTATAGCCATCAATTTTAATTTTGTTTTAAGACACAGAAAGGGATTGTTATTTTATAGTGAACAGCACTTCATTTGTGGATATTTTTGGGGCAGAATCTCAGGCTGATACTTAGTTTTTGGTTGAGTGAATTTGAGATTAAAGCTGGGAATCAGGTTGGATTCTGTTCCCAACTCTGTCACTGACCAGCTGTGTGACACTGGGTAAGTCACTTCACATCTCTCTGTCCCTGTTAATTCATCTGTAAAGCAGGGATAATGATTTTTACATATGTTTATAAAAAAGCTTTGAAACCTATATGTTAACTAGGGTGTGTTGTTTTAGGGCATCATTAGGAACAAAACTGTGTGTTCCCCCTCACCCCGCCTTGTGTCCTACCAATCTTTGAGCCACTTTAGTTGACTTTAACCAGATTTAATAGAGTGGCAGAGGTCTCAAAGATAATCAAGTTCTTAAAAGTTTGCGAAAGCACCCATATTGAATGAAAGACTGAAGTCTTACCTTTCGTTTTATTAGATAGCAAGGAATCTGCATGGAAGAAAAGCTTGATAAATGCCACAGCATCACTTGTAGACAGTTTATAAACTCATCCACGTCACCCCTCTGTTGTTGCCTCAGGGCTATATATATATACATATATATATATATAGGAACAAATTTGAAACACAGAAAGTTCCACATGAGGAAGAACTTTGTTACTCTGAGAATGACATCCCTGGAACAGGCTGCCCAGAGAGGTTGTGGAGTCTCCTTCTCTGGAGATCTTCCAAACCTGCCTGGATGCCACCCTGTGCCACAAGCTCTAGGTGTCCCTGCTGGAGCAGTGGGGTTGGACTAGATGATCTCTAGAGGTCCCTTCCATCCTCAACCATTCTGTGATTCTTTGATTATAAAGCACGGAGATGTTATTAGCTCCTATTTAGTGGGTTAATTTAGTCTATGTTTAGATGAAAAGAAAAATAATTACAGATGTGTAAATCCCAGCGAGTCACTGAAAGATGCAATGAACTTGAGAGAAGAAGGAGAGAAAAAAAAAAAAAAACCCCAGAGGGCTATTTCATTTGATGCATTTGCAATGCCTATTACAGATTAAGATGAAATGCCTGTGAAAATGCATGTTTTAGTTTTAAAAGATCCAGTAGTAATATTAGTAAGCACTAATTCTAACTCTTAGCTAAGATGAATCCCCCTCACAATTTTACAGTAAGTTGCTTATAGGAGCTGCTTGAGGCATGTTGAGACAGATTTGTGAATTGAACCTACCTAATGTTTATTATTGCGGATAAAACCTGACAGGACAAAATATATGTTTTTTTCCTGCATTCTGCTGTTGAGATTGAATGTGCAAGCTATCATGGTTTGATTATATAATCTAACTTCTGCACTTTTGTTATACGTTCAAAAGTGAAACAATTGGCTTTCATCTCTGTTTTACTGCCTCTTCTAAATTAGTCTGTTAAGAGAATTAAACTCTTAAACTGTTGAATCTCTGAAGGTTGAGATCAAGCCCTGCTGAAGGGACTTCGTGGGGATCCTTAAAGTTGTATGTGACAGTACTTTTTGCTCTTAGGCTATGTTATCTGTCATGCTGCCAAATATTAAATGAAAAGTTATAGTTAAAAGAGGATGTCAAGATCATGATTATTATTGTTATTTTTTAATACCAGAGTGTTGATCTGCTGTTTATTAGGCTTTTATTTGAAGAAATACAGTTCTCCTGGGATGATACCAGTTGTTAATTATTTTTCTCATGCATTAGTCATAGAGTCAACAGAAAATTAATTGGGGTATTTCAAATGCAATATCTTAAATGCAGACCTGTCTATCTGGTGTTGTAGATTTAATTGAATTGCATTATCTTCTTTGTGCCCCCAAATACATTATCAAGTTTAAAAATGAAATAAGAGGCATGATTTCATTGTTACAGACTACTAGTATGCATAAAATATGCTCATCCAAATTTATGAAAAAGAATGTAAATAATGTTTTAGTTTTGTGAACCAGTAAATGTGTGGCAGTAAATATACATGTCAAAAATTGTTAAGATGCCTTGAAGATATCACCATATTCAGCTTTGCTGTTTTGGTACTTTCATTTTTAATGTGTATATTTAAATTGCTTTCTACAAGGTGATCTGATAATTTACCTGGAGTGTTTGAATTTTATTTTAATATAAATAAATGTTAACATTATATTTCTCTTATAAGCTATTTAAATAGATAAAAATCCAATTTATATTGATGAAAACCAGAAAAGCTTAAAGCTAAAAAAAAAATAGAATTGTTGTTTCATGCCATTTCTCCTTAGAATCAAAGTTCAAGATGTAACATAGTGTTATCCTTTGTTTTTGTAGCAGTGTTTTCCAAAGAAGCTTCCAATGTCTCAGTCAGTGCCTCAAATTTATATCCAGGTTAAGGAATTTATTTATGCAAGCCTTAAATTTTCAGAGTCACTTCACCGAAGGTAAGCTTTAAATGCCAGGAGTATAAAGTAATCTATAACTTCCATGTGCCTTCCATGCCCTAAAAATGTACAAGCTTTTCTTTTAACAAAGTATATACAATTTGAAAACAATTCCTCAAAACTGATTATTTCAGAAATAATTGGTTTGCCTTGAGTAGTTCAGCCCAGCTTTTTGTTGTCTGTACTTTGAGTTTCGTTAGTAATGATTTCTGCTGCCAGAAAACTGTACTGGCTGCATACTGATTCCCTCTTTCCTGCCCCCTCTCCCTTTTTTTTTTTTTTTTTTTTTTTTTTTTTTTTTTTTTTATGGAAGGCACCCTGATTTCTTTCCCATTATGCCCCTGCAAGACTTGGTTTTAATTACATAAAATAACATTTGTAGCTCTGAAACCTGGAAGGTATTGATTGCTGGTCACCCGCTTCCGCACTGTTAAAGATGTAAATGACTCTTTCACACATTCTTAATTGATACTGTTTATAATTTACACGTACTAATGAGTGCATGTTGACCTCCATAATAACTCATTAAAAGCACAAATAAGTCTTTCCTAACCGCTGTGGTAATAAACATGTCCAAAATCTAAAAATAACAGATTTTGCTTCAGTGTTGAAATTCAGTTAGTGGATAATTTGGTGAGTGAAAGAGGTATTGTGTGTGATAGATCACAGAAACTTACTGCTATTAGAAATTATAGGCACATAGGGAATTCTTAACATGAAAAATTTACTATCCATAAAAAAGAAAAAAAAAGCTATTGTCATGCACAGGATAGTTATAAAAATATGCAATTGTTTTTCAGTTCAACAGAAATAGATGATATGCTCAGAAAATCTACAAATTTGCTGCTAACCAGAACTCTAAGTAGTTGCTTACAGAACCTAATTAAAAAACCTCATATAGGTTTAACTGAGGTAAGTTTTAAAATACATTCACAAAACTGTGTGTGTGTGCTTGTTTTTTAAGGCAGTGTTAAGCATATTCTTGTAAGTGTAGACATAGTGTAGTATTAAAATTTGTGTAAGAATAAAAGTAGCATTTGCTTCAAAGCTGAAAATTTGAAGAGAAGAAAGATGACATAAGGAAAAGTAGCCGTATTTGGAAGTAGTCTCTTATAGAGATGGTAGCACTACAGTGTTGGGTCTAGTTGGAGTATGTGTACGTTGGGACGCACACGATGTGACAGTGACAGAGCTCTCTCCTCCATGACAAACAAGGGCTTCTAGAGAATTAGCTAAGGTCTTCTGTTTCTCAAACTGCCTGTAGTGCATGGTTCAGTGTGCTGTGCTCCTGTCTAGCAATTATTAGGACATTATTGAGTTTATTTGTCTCCCAAGAAAAGATGGAGGGGGGAGAAAATCTCCCTCACATGAAGCTGCCAGATTAAGAAATCTGAAGTTCACTCTAAGACATGCAACTTCTTCTGTCTGTATTAATTATATTAAAATATTCTGGTAGCTTTGTACATATTGTTTCTGTGTCAGGACTCTTGTCTCATTGGGTTTACCACACAAAATAAGGGCTAAGAGGGTGAATTGCTCTATTAACGTTCCTGCAGTTATTTGCAGTGTTAGGAGTTGGCAGATACCTACTGAAAGATGATGCATAACACTGCTGAGAAGGAATTAAATGGTAGCCAGTAGAGCTGTACTAGATCATATTAAATGCTGTTTTTTAAACTACAAGATTCACTTATTTAGTGAAAAAGTAGATGAAGAAACATCTTTGTAAATCATATATTGCCATGTTAGTGAATCAAGATGTGCAGTTTTTCTGAGCTGTAGTTCTTTACATTTTTAAAAACTGGTGGCAGAAACTTGCAAGGATATGAAAATAAATTGCTTAATATTTTTGAAGGTATTTAGTTGTCAAGGCAATATGCTTTATGAAAGAAAAATGTTTAAAAAAGAAACATTTCAATAGTGTTCACTAAAACACTGTTGGAGCCAGTGTACAGTGATGATTCAGGAAATGATGTACTGATGTTTGTTACTGTCTATTATAAGTGGTCCTTAATTTGTGAGTGAATATGAATGAATGTCCTTCTTGTAAAAAGATAAATAACTCAGCAGCAGGTTATTATCACTGTTTGTCAAAAACATTGACAGCCTTATTTTTAAAAAACATTGACAGCCTTATTTTTGAAATTTCCTAACTTAAGAATGCTTTACTATGCAGATACTTCTGTAAATTTTTCTTTTTCTTAATTGTCGTAATTTATTTCTTTTTTTAATGATGTGGATGGTAATTTTGATGATACCTTTCCTTATTTTCCCTTTTTTATTTCTAAAATATCAAGTTATTTCACTGGGTAGGTGGTCGCAGTCTTTTTTTTTTTTTTTTTTTTATCATGATCTGCGTAAATTGCGGTATTTGGAAGCTATCTTTGAAAATTGGCATTTGTTAAGTGGTAACTTGAAATACTGTAATTACTTTTTAGTAAACTGCTGCTGAAAGGAGTAACAACACTTGGAAAAAATCAAGTAACAGTGGATGATACAAAAAGTCACTAAATGGGGTTTTTTGTGTCTCGTAGCTTGTTCAAATCATCATAAACACAACACACCTAGAACAAGCCTGTAAATACCTTGAGGATTTCATAACTAACATTACAAGCGTTTCCCAAGTGACTGTTCACACTGCAAGACTTTATGGACTCTCTACATTTAAGGTATGTTGTATGTCATCCTTAAAATAATCGTGTCTGAAAAGTTATATAAAAATAACTATAAATTAAGTATCTTAAAAATGAAAGGAAGGGAAATGGCACGTTTTCTCACTTTGTTGTTAAAAGTATTCTGAACTGATGAAAATTAAAATTCAACACTCAGCAGATTAGCACTTTTTCATATTATCAGTATGATTTGAAATATGTCAGTACCATCAGATGCATTGATGTTCTCTTCCAGACATGTTAGGATCTTTTATTAAGTTACAAAATGAGAAGCTGAACCTAACTTCACTAGAAGCTTTTATAGACTAAGCTCCAAATCATGTAGTATCTTCCATTTGGGAATAGAATCAAGCCAAACTGTACTATGGTGATCTAAAATACACGAACGTATTTTGTTTGTTTTTGTTATAAAATAGCAATTTTTGTTATGTTTTCAAGTAGTGACCTAGTAATGCATAATGTAAAAGTGAAACCAACAAAAAATACATAATTGTATTTTTAGAGCCATGTTTTTACCATGTCTTATAAATAAATATATGCATTAATACTTGCTTAAGTGGAATATGCAAGGCCAAATATGAATAATTACCTGTAATTCTAATCTACAAATTATCATTTTAAAAAGCTTTGATATTTGCTATCATTAAATAATAATAGCTGAGTAGCCGGGGAAAGAGCCGTGCAGGAGGATTTTGCTTCCTAAGCTGGTGAAAGTTGATCACTTACATGTACATGACTGAATGGTTGAGAAGATCATAATCTTCAAAATTGCCTGTTCAGAAAGTAAACCTATAAGTGATCGCCGTATAGAAGCGCAAATATTTGTCTTATAGGACAAAAAAAGGAGCTGTTCCTAGCAAGATAATAAACCGAGTGGTGCAATATGTATTTTCTTTTCTTTCTGTTCTTCAATTTTCACTTCCTGTGTGCTTGTAATATAGCTTTAAGTTAGTATTTTTCCACTGTTTTTGGCAAAGCTTATTTTGTGTACTTTGCCCTAGTTATCAGAATTTTGTGATGCATGTACTCTCTAAACATACTGTGCCATAACTCGATCTCCAGTTTATGGCGCATGGGGCCAGAGCCCAGGAGTGCAGTGCTGCTCAGGGAACAGTGTGTGCGGCTGCAGCGCTGCTCCTTGCCTCACTGGAAATATTCCCACTTGCCTGATTGTCCTTAAATGTGTTTTTAGAGTGTATCTGCACAAAAGCTTGAGGAAAAAAAAAGCAGCGGTTTGGACAACGGTCACATTGGTGAATTCATCTAAAAATGCCATTGCTTTCTCCTGTTGTACTACAAAAGGTGTCTCAATAAATGTTAAGTCTGTATCATAATCAAAATAGGAGATTAATTTATTAAGACAACCTTCAATCTTGAGTTTTCCTAACATGCTAATATTTGACTTTGCAACAACTGTATTTTTCTTGTGAATGCTTCCCTGGATGTGTGGGGTTTTTTGGTGTTTTTTTTATTTATTTATTTATTTTATTTTTATATATATAAAAAAAAAAGGAAAAAAGGGAGAGAAACCTGTTTTCACATTAGGGAGCCATTGTATTAACCCGACATGAGAGCAGTGTAGGAGCTCAGGGCTGCCCATGTAGGAGTTCAAGGCAGGGGTGGGCTGTTATCCTGGATGTGAACCACCTATTACCACATTTAAAAGTTGTTCCCTCAGATCAAAGCAGTGTTGAGAATCAGTAATTCTACGTTTGCTATTGACAGGAGCGTGCTCTGGTGTTGTAAAGCCTCTTGCTCCTGCTCCTTCTCTGCCTACCTCTCTTCCCTTTAGCATTTTGCTCACACTTTTAATTCTTGTCCCCTTTTACCCGCTTGTTAATCCTTCTTTTTTTTCCTTCTGTTGATGCCCCTCCAAAGTTCTTCATTTTTTTGCATTCAAACATTTGCCATGAGTCTCACAAGCACCCCAAGCAGCACTGAGAGAGCACCGAGCTGGCGCTGCAAGGAACTGCAATCTCTTTTTCCTAGTGTGCCACTGGCTTATGACTCAGAAATAAGTCACTTAACCTCCTAATTTCTCAATTTCTTTGTGTGTATCTAGTATAGTCCATTGTAAAATTATTTTACAAAGTGTCATAAATTGTTCACGATAGCAAATGTCTATAGAGAATGAACACATTTCCCCCTTTTCCTTTCAGGTGTTAGAATTGTGATCAGATTGGAGTCAATTTTATACTATAAGGATGAAAGATATGTCCAGGACACTAGAATATTATTCCAACTCCTCCTTAACAAGTGGCCAGAGCCCTCTGAGGGTGCAGGGGGCGTTTCAGGCCCCTCGTGCTGGGGTGACACTTGAGCACCCGGTCTAGGAGCGCGTCTACAGCAAGCACGGCAGGAATTGCTTCCCAGACCTGCTGCAGCCAAAACAGTATTTTTGGTTTACATTAGAAGAAAATGGGTATGATTTGGGATTCTTTTCTTTGGGAAAAAATCCCACATAAATGTGTAGATACTAGTGCTTTCCATAGTCAGGCAGAAAGAAAAAAGAAAACAAAACATAAAGCTTTTGGACATCAGACATACTTTGGAGGAAGATTTCTAGGACTGAAACATCGTCTTTAAAAAAAAAAAAAAAAAAAAAAAAAAAACAGTTATATCTGTTGGTCTAATGAGAGGTGTTACATCTGCCTCAAATTTTCTCATAATTATTGCTATGGGCTGGAAGGCCAAGTTGTTGTAATAATTTCTATAGAAAATTAAGCAAAAGGTTTTGGGATTATCTGTCCTGTTGCTTTGCAGTTTGTCCTATACATTTTAAAATCTCATCTAAGTATTCTCATCTGCACAATTTCTGTCCTAAACACATTTTTTTATAAAACATGCAGAAGTGAACCTCTATTCATAATGTGTTTATCTGTTCATATCCTGGCATGTTTACCATTTAAGTAATTTCTTTCCTTGGCAATTATTTGGTGATATAAATTAAAATGTCATGCTTTGGATGTATGAATAATAATCCCATTATACACAGATACAGTCTCAGTGATTTATATATGTGTTGATTCATATTTGAGATGCTTGTGATGATTAGTAGAGTTCTGTTTGTCAAACTTAACATTTATGTTTATTTCCTCTTAAGCTACCCCACTTCTGTACCTTCATCATCTGTTCTTCTTGTGATGTATTTGTTTTTAATTAATATGTATTTATAGCAAAAGAACTATTATACAGTAATCCAAATGAAAATAGTTGAAGTTAACAATGTATACAGAGATCTGTTATTCAGAATTCCCCAAATTACATTATCACCTCTAGAACTTTATGATAAAGTCTCCACATTTTTAAAGAAAACTGGAAGAGAACTAAGAGAAAAATTTCAGCTTAGCTTCAAAGCAGTGTATAAAGTAGTCATAGATATTTGTAATATCTGTTCCAGAAACTGGTTGTCAATTAATTATTATATAAGAAATTATATTTTATGGGTCATATTTTGTCTCCACATGGAATGCTGGGTGAGATGGGAGTAACATTAAGATGGAGAAATCTAAGTAGGTGACAGAAGTGTCCCAAATAAAAGTCTAAATCTTATGGGAGCCTCATCAGCCTCAGCTTGTGACCGTTGCTTCTGCCCTCTTGCTGTGCCCCTCCAGATTTCATCCCCTCTGCACCTGCCCATTAGGAAGTTGAGGGCAGCAATTAGGTCAACCCTTCTGGTTTCTTTTCTTTGGGCTAAACAGTCCCAATCTACAGCCCCTGCTGACATGCTGGGTGCTGCAGCCCTCACACCTTTTTGTCTGTGCTGCCCTGTGCTCCCTCTGGGTAGTCAGTGCCTTTCCTTGGGCTGGAGAACCTGGGCCAGACACAATACTCAGTCCAGCAGAGTGACTCTGACCAGATGTGGTCTCACAAGTGCTACACAGGAGCGTATTTCATATAAATTATAATGCCATATAAAACAAGATTCATCAGTGTATATGCTTGTTAATTAAAATTAGCAAAGAATCTTCTAGAATGACAATGGAGGAATATTCTTGTATAGGTCACCTTGTGGAGTTAATTCAGCCAGTGCTTGCCTTCTCCATCAGTTAGGGCTTCTCTAGAGAAACTTTGGGAAGAGAAGAAAATAAAAGAAGAAATCGTATAGGATTCCAAAGCAGTTGTAATTTGAACTTTACGTTTGCAAGTTTTTTTTTCTTTCTCTCTTCAGTGTACACTGAAACAAAAGAAGGTGGTTTCTTGTATTAATGGGATAAGAAAGACTAATCCTATTGAGAGGAGTTCTATCTATTTTCTGTACTTTTTTTTTTCCCCCCCTTGATACAAGATGCAGCTTATCCTGTTGTAATATCCCCTCTGGCATAGATTTTAAAAAGTGGGTGAGGTGGAATAAGACATTGTTGCAGTATTTATATTTTATATTTTCCAGTTGATTGCCAGCAATTTTCTCATTAACTATCATTTGTTTTGCTGAGGATTTAATGAAGAAGGCAAGCTGGAAAGGTTCTGGCCTGGGAAATGCAGTTAGGCTACCATCGCCCTGCTTGTGTTTGCCTTGTCCTTTAAAATTCCATTGCTTAATTTGCTTGCGGTTTGCCTATAGAGCACGTGTGTGTTTGAATGCGTATGTCTGTAGATACTTTCTTGTAAGGTCCATTTATATTCTTTAATATTCAAAACAAACCAATGAGTGCAGCTGTAGTCTTTGATTTCACTAAGTGTCAAGAGTTGTCAAGAATTTTGTCCTTCAATGTTATATGATAAACACAATTTTAAAAATGCTTTACGTTTTGTGCTTATTTGTCATTCAACACGTTATGTTTAAGTATTCTATGAATATTTCAAGTTTTGTCTTCCTCTGGTTTACATTCTGGAAGTCTTTCAAGTAAGCATAAAAGCAAGATAGATTTATTAATATCAGCTTTGATTTGTTTTTTATCTTGTGGATGAAACCATTGTATACTAATTATCTTGGTTTAAATGGTTTTTGAGGTTTCATGTAGCAGTAACTTTGTGTTCTGCTTTCAGTTATTGGCATTTTCATCAAAGGCTAGTAAAAATGTGCCATGTATAAGGGTTTATTCAGATAGCTATATCTTACCTCACTGGCTAGGTGCTCAGTCTGTTACAGAGCAGTTTTGCAAAATGCAGAATGAATAGGGACAAATGCATAAGAATGTTATGGTTTCTCTCCTTATCCTTCTTTCTGTCTCCCTGAACGTTAGCACACTATCCTGTACTCGTAGTAAAAAAAAAATCCTTTTCTCATTAATCCCCCCTTTTTTCCTTTGTATTAATGAAAAATTGTGTGCAGTTCCTCAGCAGGGCCCTTACAGAGTTTGGTATGTTCTGCTGTTATTAATTACATCTCCTGGTGGCAAATCCTGTCACCCTCATTCTTTTTGAATGGTCAAACATTTCCTTTTGTTAGCAATGCTGATAATCCCATTCACATTCACACCCAGGGAGGTGATCTTAGAAATACATCTACACTGAATTTTTAATAGAAGCCTTCAGACTTATTTCATGGCAACTTTTTAGAGGGCTGCTTTTCCCATTTTATTATTGTATATAAGATCACATCTTCAGATGACATTCAAATACTGAGTACTGTTTCACATGGGTGAAGGTTTTTTTTTTTTAAAAAAAAAAAAGGCAGGATCGTTTTATCATATAAAAGTGTGTGGCTTTCAATATTATAATCACATTTTCTGACTTTGGATAACTGAAGAGATGGATACCATCTTTTTCATACATATATTTTTTTTCAATCAGCAGTCACACTAAGCATAAACAGATGTAACTGCAGGTCTAGCTGGTAGAAGTTTTTGAAATGAGTATCTCAACATTAAGCTGTGTAAAGACTGTTGAAGAGCCAGACACACAGCATGGGATCCTGTGCTGGGCTAGATCTGGTGCCCATGAGAATAGAATAACTGTTTCCAAACCTACTATTTCTCTGAGAAAGAAGCTATTGAACAGAACAGCCTCATTTTCCCTATTCAGGAGGAAAGTCTGGTGAACTTTCTAAAGTTTCCTGTGAGCTGTCTGTCCCAAATTAAAAGAAGAGATGCAGGGATTTCTCTGCTTTTAAGAGTCATCCCAGATCTAAATGGGAATTCACCCTAATTCACCCTTTCCTGACTTGTGCAGTGGGATTCACAGTGCTGCTTCTCAAAAGTCTCTCTTGGGTTTCAAATCCATTTTCTAGTCTTTTTAGCAGTTACCTCACAGACAAGTACAGATCTCTTCATTTACAGTATTGCCACACTGCTCCTATTGTATCCCAGTAACCAAAGCAAAATAAAAGATTGCCAAAAACAGACTTCCAGAAACAAAACCTGAGGGACTAATTCTGTCTTTACCAGTTATTAGAAGAAGGAAAAAAAAAAAAAGTGATAAAATGCTGCAGCCACTCCAGAGATGTCTTAATAGGTATATGTTTTTCCTTTCTTTTTATTACCTCTTTTATTTATAGGTCACATCATTATAGATTGTGAAAACCTAGGTCTTATAATTAATTATGCAGTTAAACAACAGCTTATCCCTATTTGAAGCTTTTATAGAAATAGCCATCTACGTAACTGTAAATGTCAGCATATTCCTTTATTTGACATTTTAACAAGTTATGAGATTCTTACGTGTCAGATTAGGCGAGCTTTTTATTAGAAGTTTTTACAAGTTGGTGTTGCCATAAAAATGCCATTTTTAGGGAAACCTCCTCTGGCATCTCTACATGGAGGGTCTATAGGCTTGCTCATTTCTGCAAGTGCCTCACAGGCTGAGATGTGGCTGAAGGTTGAATTTCACACACAAAATTTGATGCCACCTTTAGGATTAGTTCCTTTTGCTTTTACTTCTATCTTCTGTTGCCTGAACTGCTGTAATTTTGGACTACTTTTACCTAGAGGAAGCTAAGGATGGGGATTTCACCCAGTTTTGTGTGGTTCTAATATACCCAGCTGATTCCTTCTCTCTAGAAAACCTCAGCATCTGAGCAACCCATCCTCATGATCCCTCTTTCTTGGGCTCTTTCTCTGAAGAAAGTTTTACCTTGAGACCGACTTAGAGAATTTGTCAAACATCATTAAATTCCAAGCTGGGAAAAGTAAAACTTTCCTGGCAAGAGACCCCTCATCAAGCATCATTGAGTACATTCCAGTACAGCTGTGAGGAATGGCTCTAAATAAATGAGGCAACTAATATACTCACTTCGCAGTAAATGTTATATTTTACCTCTGGTCACGTAATTTCTGTGTCTCGTGTTCATGCAGAACAGACTCTGGGTGGTGGCAGAATAAAAAAAGGGATGAGCAGGGTTTAGGGGAGTGCTCTGAATCGTGCTGTGGTATCATCAGCATGTTTAAGGGAGGATGTAAAGACATAAGTGTTCTTCAGATGTGCAACTTTAAGATATTAATTAGACAAAAATCCTGTGATTGCTGGACCTCCAGTCATGACAGATAAAATAATTATGTTTTTGTTATTATTTTTCTGTATAAAAGGACCAATAAAAATTGTTTTGAGGTTTATAAATTTGTAAGGCTGAATCAAAGGTGATGTCTATGAAGGAAAGTAAAGCAATTTCTTTGATTGCAAATTCACTTGTGTTTCGTTTATCTCTGTAAACTTAGATTGCTCTGCAGGCATGTTTTGTTAGAAACACTCTTATAGTATGCATTTACAGGTATATTTAAAAAAATGCATGCTCAGATGTATTGCTTCAAGACTAGTTAAAATACAAATTTTAAAACTTGTTTTTCAATTCTAAGAAAAACACATGACTCGCTTTGTTAATAAAAATAATTATTCTAACTTAATAATGTTTTAGAATTGTGACAGTTGTTCACTATTTATTTCAGGATGCAAGACATGGTGCAGAAGGAGAAATATATACAAAACTTAACCAAAAAATAGATGAATTTATTCAGATTGCTGACTATGATTGGACAATGTCCGAATCAGATGGAAGAGCCAGTGGATACCTAATGGACCTTATTAACTTTCTAAGAAGCACATTTCAAGTTTTTACTCATTTACCTGTAAGTGCTCAAAATTGTTTGATTTATAGCTATTGGCATGTTATATTATTTTAAAGTATGAAGATTTTTTAAATTAAAATACTTGTGAAGTTAGTATATTAGAAGAAAGGTATGATATTTGATTTTGTGCATTTGCTGTCTAATGTATTTTTTTTAGCATTGGTATTGATGATACCTATCCATGACAATATTTTGAAAAATACTTTCAAATACTTTGGTAATATTGTTAACAAGAGCTAAAATACAGATAGTAAGAACTCAGTTTTCTAGGGCAAGCAAGAGCAGACTACCTGAGGGTGGCCTTTTTAATTAGCATTCTTCTATGGGCATATTCACTGATTTAAAGAATACAGAATTTAATGCAAAGTCTTGGTTCGTGCATGAGATCCTGGAGGGCTCGGATATTCTCCAAGGTTGTCTTCAGTTAAATTGTTTTAACTATTAAAAAATATATATGTATTTTAGTTAACTGAGCTTCAGTGAAATGACTCCTCATTCATGTTTGTATGTATCTTTTGTTATTTTGTCCCAGGTAAAGGGTGTTGTTAACCTGTTTATGTGCTTATTGTTACTTTGTTGCCTAATTCTCCCTGCTTCAAGACAGAAAATAAAACATCTAGTTTAAGTTATCATCACTGCAGTTTATACCTGTATAGATCTGCAGGAATTAGAATGAGTCACTGAAGCTACATCTGCTTTCCACTAGCATACTGTTGCTTTTGTCACGCTGATGCTTGATCACTTTACTCATATGCAGCTCTCCTAGAGAGTAAGTTCTCAACACACAGAACGTTTTGAGGCTTCAGACTGAAATTCAAAGGTATTTTCTTCGTGTGCTACATTACAGCACAGCTGTACAGTTTAAGAAAGTATTTGATAAAATTATGTTTTTCAGAAAAAGGACTTTATACAGGATTGAGATACTGAAGTTGCTGGGTTAGGGGGCTTATCTGGTATTCTGAATCATTTGTCAAGTGGCTGTGACTTTTCTGAATTTTTTTTTTTTTTTTTTTTTTTTTTTTACTGATTCAAACAGATAGCTCACTCAAAATACACCACATAATGTCAGTATGAATGTGAGATGTGAGGTATGGGTTAAGGCCATTAGACTGTAATGGCATAAGGCCATTAAGGATGGCCTCTGTGAAGAAAGTCTGTAATTTCAGATTTTATATTTTCTTGCATTCAGTCTTAACCAGTTAATAGGCTGGATATAGAACTACATGGACGCCTGGTCTGGTCTGGAATGAGGGTACTTGCGATTTTTTACTTCTCCCATATGCTGCTATTCTGGCTTGGCTGACTGTAGAAGCATCCGGTCCTCTGAATGTTGTTGTGCATGAATGTGGAAATTATATAAAAATGTATTTAGAGTTTTGTTATGGTGATTTGAGTTAGATTTGTAATAGTTATTTTCATAGTTATTTATAGTAAAGGTGTTTTGAAAGAGAATCCCAGAGCTACTTTCCATATGTGAGTACTTTTGGTATCCTAAGCAAAACTAGATTATCACGTCATAGCTGAGATCTGGAATAGTTTTTGTTGGTCATTTTCATTATGGAATAAAAATGTCATAATGTCATTTTTATAACAACTTTTGTATAGCTGCCAAAAACATGCTATTATTCATAAGTTTCTTAGGACCTTGTCTAGAATTAGAGATCAAAGAGCAAAAGTCCTAGGCGTTGGCCATGGTTTTAGTAAGGAGGAGGGTTGGACAGGTGGAGAAATGCCTTCTCTTCCCACCTTGGCATATGCAATTGTGTTAGCAGACGCCCTTCTAAGGTGAGAGGCGCAACTAGTTTGCCCCAGTGGTTGGCTGTAGTCTTGCTCAAGCAAGGATCGTTGACTCGCTGATGTTGTCTCAAACGAGTCATCTTGTTGAAAAGTTATGGTGTGTTCTTTGGGATTGTTGGGTGCTGCTTTTATCCTCTTTTATTGTGGATGTATATGTAAACTGTGTAAGCACTCAAGGGTATGTCCCTTTGTATAGGTCTGCTTCCATGTGGGTCTATGCTGTGAAGTAGTTATGTACCAATGTATGCATAATTTTAAAAAGTATATCTTATTTCAAGTATCTGCTTTATGAAAAGTATGTTATTTTTATTAGAACGTAAGAAATCTAAAGAAGTTAGACTATGACCTTAATTTTTCTGAACCCGTGATCTCATATCTCCATGGAGTCATTTGAAACATCTTCTGTCTCTAAAGCATATTTTTTCTCCTTCTGAGTCCTCCATCTTTGTTCTCTCCTCTCTATTTGCATACTGTAAAACAGCATTTTATTTGCTGTTAATTGTTGTTTTTGTTTGCTTTATTTGCTGCTGTAAAACAGCAGCAGTTTTGATAAA
The DNA here is from genome assembly GCF_059628265.1 of Tinamus guttatus. NCBI lineage: Eukaryota > Metazoa > Chordata > Aves > Tinamiformes > Tinamidae > Tinamus > Tinamus guttatus. The sequence goes on from NW_028288848.1 coordinate 8,851,546, forward strand.
GGAATTTCATTCCACCCTCCAGTTATATTAACATTAGATTTATATTAAAAAGATGTTAATGCATTATAATGCATGTAGGTTTTTATTTTCCTAAGTCATTCCTAAGTCTTGCCTGTGCAAGTTATGTTAGTAGCATAACTGTAGCCTTTGCAAGTCAATGCAGTAAAAGAGGCATTTTTTTCTTCAGTATTTTAAAATAAAATGTAGTTATAATGAAAACTTTTTGAAAGTCAAATTGAAGCATATTTCTTCATATGGAGTTTGCTACTTTAATCTTATGGCATACAGTTTCTTACCACAGAAAAACATTTTACTGACAAATTTGTATTATTTCAATTATAATTTCTTTGCTGTGCCTTGACAAAGTACTAAGTAAGTTCATAGGCTAAAAAGTATTTTGAAAGTAATTGTGTAGATACTTTTGTTATTTTGGGAAGCTTTTTCTTACCTTTTATTGCTACCATTTTTTTATTCTTTTTTTTTTTTGATGTTGACAGTACATCTTAATTTTTTGTTTTGATTGCCTTACTGGTTTCCTTCTCAGAATAACAACAATGACCATGCAGCTATGTCGGTAAGTAGACGCAAGATGAAGAAAAAGCATGTGAACTGAAAAACTATGAACTGCCTGCAGGCTTATTGCTTCCATATTTAGTCAGTTAATAAAAAAGGCCCTTCTGTGTGCTGGTGACTTGCTGCGTACCGTGTGTGGTTGCATGCAGGAATCAGGTTGATGACTAACCTTGGTCTTCTCTATGCTGGGACAGCAGGAGTCCTACAAACATGTGGAAGGTTGATAGGGCGTGCGCCGCATCCCCAATGAGAGCACGCGGCGGAGACCGTGAGACCCTTTGCAAGCAAGGTCAGGTATCAGAAATGCAGCTCTGAGACGTGCACACAGAATAGGGTAGAGTGGGGAATCAGAATAGAGGATCTGTGAAAGCTGCGTTGCTGCTTTGCTGCATCTGCCTGAGGTCAAGGGAATGTCTCTGTTCAAGTGTGTTTTTTTTAAGAAGATGATGGATTGCATTTAAGAATTTTTTAGAAGATGATGGATTGCGTTTAAGAATTATTCTGAGCCATGATTATTTGCAAGTCACCAATTTTTGCATCAACAGTTTATTTTGATTCAGCAGAAGCATTTCCATGATAATGGGAATGTTGAAATTTATACTGTCCTGTTAGGAACTGTCTGAACTAATTTTTCCTAATTTTATGTGAATGTACAATTCCAATTTAACAACTTCCATGTGACTGGGTCTTATTGCCATACATTCATTTTTTAAATGAACAAATGTATAAGGTACTTATACTGGAGAAAGTGTTGGGATTCGTAGTTTGTAAGATGTATTTTTTATACTTAAAATTGTATTTCCTCCAGGGAGAAAATACTTCTAACTGTTGTTAATGTTAATTTAAATACTGACTTGGGCAAAAGCTTTGAAAATCAGTATCTAGCTGATGCACAGATCTGTTGTCATAGCCTTGTATTCAAAAAAGCATAAATTTAAAAGGTGAACAAATACAGTGTGGCCATTTTGTCCTACAGTTAAAGACTCCAGTCTGTATTGAATCAGTTGTTGACAGTTATTATAACTACCAGCAATTATAGTAGAAGATACTACTACTTACATAGTTACATAGTAGTAAAGTAGTTATATAGAATTAAAGTAGTTATAGAATTAAAGCAAAATACATCAATTTAAAGAGGCAATAGTAAGATCAGTGTTATTATCTAAGGTTTCTTGCCATGTTTTTCAGTAATTTTCAATAGTAACGTAGACTGTTTCAATTACTGTGTTTATCTGTAGTGCAGTTCAGAAGATCAAGACAAATAGATTGTTTGGAAGCAGCACAGCCCACTACAACTAGATGTCAAAAAGAAAGGGAGAGTCTGAGTCTCCTGATTTCCAAGGAAGATGAAAGTGGATCCAAAGTAGTTTGTGTTGGAGTGTGCAGGGAGCAGCTATAAAGTTGAACATCATCCTTTATCTGGTAGATTTTCTTTCTGAGTGCCAAAAATACATTGGATGTACAAAAAATAGTATCATTCTTACTTTCCAATTTCCTTTTATTTTGGATTATTTTCAGTTTCTTACTTTTTTTTTTAAGCATGCAATCTAAATGTGCTCCTCCTAGAGAGAATCCTAGGTACAAAAAGAATTACAAGTTGCTTTGAATGAGATATTTGTGACTGTTTTCAGTACCACTTGGGAATTTGGGGCAAAATTACAAAAGTGGAAGTAAATTTAAATCCTAAAAAATGCATTAATGTGTTTTAGTATTCTTGGTTTCTATCTGTAATACAAAAGTTGGATTGTAGTCATGTTGTTAAGCAAAAAACATATTTTATTTATAATGACTGGTGAAATCTGTAAGTTTAGTTTCTTTGCTTAGGAAGCTTTTTGTTGCTTCCATCACTTCATATTGTTAAATTATTTCTTAAGCTTACTAGCTTTAGCATATAAGCTTAGTTATTTCCTTTTATGCTGAGGATGGCAGTTTGTGTTATTTTATTGTTTCTGTGATTGGCAGTAAAAGCCTAATTTCACAGCTTGCACTGAGGGTGAATGGGTGGTGGTTTTCTGCAGCTATATTCAAAAACTGTCAATCAGAAGCCTCCACAGGCTACTTAAAGAATGGGTTTTCTTAGTTATTTCTCCAAATGCCGCTTCATGCTGTCTTTGATTGGCACAGCCTGGCAGGGAGGATGGATGAATCTGTCACCGGCCGGTTAATTGTGTTGCTGGTCTCTGCCTGACATCAGGTCTTTGACTCTTAAGTGGCTCAATACAAAACAAATTAGCAGATTGTAGTCATATTTCTCATTCTATATGCTTTGACTTTGTTGAATGCAGTCCATAAATCATATTGACTGACACCATAGTGAATGATGAAAGCTGCTTTTGAGACAGCTAGCGTGGGTCTTAGAAAGCAGGACCGTGAAGGTGCCATGGAAGGATGCATATGGGTGACCCTTTGGGAATTTCCTAGGAGCCAAATGTCTCTTTACTGCAATTGTTCTTAGGAGAAAAGCTTTTGGGTCCTATAATAAAGGATTTAATATGTCAGCAGATTCTCTTTGCAAGCTCCTTTGAAATATAAGAAGTTTGTCTAAGGGTTTTCTCTTCTTGCAAACTTGTATTTCAGCAAAATGTGGAGGCTGGGTTAAAAAAAAAATAGTTGCCTTTAACACTGTTAGCAGGTGTTTTTGCTTATAGAATAGGGTCCTTGTTTCCTAAACTTTACATCGGCTAAGTGGAAGAAAAGGTTTTGTGGATAGCAGCAATTAACGTGGGCGCAGTGGAGATAATAGCAGTGTCGCCAAATGGGAGGCGATACTGGAGAGAATGCAGGAGGGCTGCTGGATCTCTGCGTGCTACTGAATATCCCTATTTAATTGCTAGATAGAGTAACTGTTGCCACCCTCTCTAAAAAGAACAGCTGACAAACCCTATTAAGAATGTCTTAGCTTTAGCTTTAAAACTGGCTTAAACTTGTTTCATTGTGGAAAATAAACATCATGTTAGCATTTTCACAAATCTTTACATTTTTTCTCTTTAAAATGCATTGTGGAAAAAAAAAGGCAAGTAATCAATTACTTGGTAGATGGTAGAGACTTCAGGAGATATTTAATTAGAAATCATTTGTCGAGCATTAATTTGAAATGGTGTTCCCTGATTTCAAAGAAATACTTTTTCTTCATTCTTTTCTAAGTTGTACATCCAACGTATTTTGAACTTGGAAACACTGAATTTTGAGGAAAATAACAATAAAGTTTATGTTTTTCTAAGTTATAATCCAGCTTTCTTTAAATTATATACTTCATAGATTTAAGCTTAATTTTTCTCTAGTTTTACAAAAATCAGATCATCCTACTAAGTAAACATTATGCAGAGTAAACTTGTATTATTTCTTAATGTGCCAAGTGAACAATAAGCCTGTAGTTCAAGTTGCATAGTTGCAAATAGTTAAGAAAAAATGGGATGTTTCCATTCTATGACATTTTAAAATAAGCATTACATGTACAAATATTGATACTTATTTAAAGTCCCAGTGACTTTTCCCCTCTCATTTCTGTTTTGTAACCATTATCTTGTGCTCCAGTACTATTGATATTTGCCAAATTGTAACAATTAAGTACAGATGCTTGCTGTAAAGATAAAATTCTGTCTTTTATTTATAATAATAGTGGAGTACAATTTGTTTGCATATAAAATAAATTGAACGTTAAAATTTTTTTTGACAACCTATTAATCTGCTTGAACTTTTATTACATTATAGTGGCACCATAAATAGGACATGGAGCTGATTTGATGGAGCAGTACATTAAACTGAAATGCACTAGTTGTTCCATTAAATCAAAATGACATTTCCATTAAGTATTTCAAACCTACTACATTGTAATTAAATGAACTATGGCCCATTGATTCCCTCGTCACCCCCCTTTTTCTGCCTTCCACCCCCCCGCTTTTTTTTTTGCCATTCATATTGATATTGTTCTGCTTGGGGAATAGAGCTGCATGTCTCCCAGTGTAATTACCATTGGGTTTGGGAGACTTTTAGGCATGCTGTTCTTGCATTGTTTCCTACATTCCTTGTTGTCAGTTCATCTGTTTTGGTCAAAAATGTTATTTGTCTTTCTGAGATTTTTCAATTAAGAAACCGACATCTCATTTTAGATATGAAGCTCTTTACAGCTCAAGGTGTGTTAATGCTAAGGAAGTATTAGCAAAGATTATTTAATGTTTCAGTTTGACATGTGAAGAAAATGAACATTTTGTATTATATTGCCTACATTTTAATGGTGTGTATTATAGCAAATAGATTTTAAAGGTACAAAATTGGATTTGTGCATTATGTGCACATCAAGATGCAATGACGTGAGCATGTTGTCTTATTAAGAGCAAGATCTGGTCCTTTGGATTGTAGACCAGGACTTTCCAAATCTTTTGAGACAGTGAATCCACTCATTTTTCACCAATCCATACAAATCCTTATCATCCAATCTGTATTTGAAATCACTGCTTATTATGTGTTCTTGTGATCCACTTGATCATCCTGACTTTGCAGAAAACAGTTGAGGAACCATTGCTTTAGAGAACAGGCGTCATCATTTTACTAATGCATTAAAGTAAAATGATAGTGGTTTGCCTTCTGGTAGGTACATTAAATAACTGTAATTTTTTTTTCATATAAGCATATTATTAATTACCCATGTATCAACAGATGTTGTAACATATAGGTAACTTGACAAGCATGGTGACTAGAGACACAGAGAATCATGTAACTGCATTAAAAGCCAAAATCTCTATGCTCTAAGAGATTGTAGCATTATGAACAGAGTGTTGTCGTCTGGTCAGGTATCTGGTCTTCACCGATTTGCTTTATATGGAAATATTTTCAGTTTTTTAAACCTCTTTAATAATTGAGCAAATTAATATCTGATTTCTTGCTTTGTTTTATTGATCTCAGTCTTCGAAAATTATTTGTTTCAATCATATACATTGTGAAGAGGAATGTTAATAACTAGATTTCGATAGGCAAATTGTTTCTATGCTGTACAGCAGAGGGCTGCATTTCATTTTGTAAGTAGTTCATTACTGACTGTACTGACTTTTAAACACCTGAAAAGACATTGGAAAAACTTGAATATTTTAAATAACTTAGCAGCAAGTTTTGAGGTACATTTCTAACAATTAGGTGACAATGATTAGCACAAGCTATTATAAGAAATGTCCTAACTGAAAGCAATGGTTTTGGTTTATATGAAGGGGTTTGTTTTATTTTGTTTTATTTTTTACTGACTATCGTGAAACATATGCAGCATGTTGATTTCCATTCTTGCTTTCATTCTGTTCAGGTAGAAGAAATCCACAAAGCTGTTCATGTGCTTCACCAGCTTATATTCTCATTATGCTCTTTCACATTTGGAAGTGTATCTGTATTTTTGAAGACTGTTGGATATAAATCTGGAAGATATAGCAGTACTTGTTTTAATATAGATTCAATTTCAACCCCCCAGTTGATGCAACAGAGCCAAAGCTAACACGTCACAGAAATAACAGAAAGTCTAATCAAAGAAATAACAGAAAGTCTGATCACTCTTCTAAGTGCTGCATCATTAAGACCTTGAGTGTGTTACAAAATCACATCAGATACGCTGTTCTTCAGTGTCATATCGTTTGCTTCTGTCCTAAAAATTTGTTGGTCTCTCTATTAGGGAAAAGTGGCCCAGACAGCTTGCATGTCAGCCTGCCAGCATCTCTCAACATCCCTAATGCAGATGCTACTGGACAGTGAATTAAAACAAATAAGCATGGGAGCAATTCAGCAGTTTAATTTAGATGTGATACAGTGTGAATGTAAGTAGATGTTCCAGTATTCCTATCTGTATCTATCTTAACATTGCAAAAATTTATTTAATTTAAGATAATGTATGGTGATCCTTTTCTGTAATCTACTAAAATTTGTCCTTCTTTATATAATTGTATTATGCCACAACTTACTGTAAAAGTACATGGATTGAGTATTTTAACATTTCTGGGAAAGTTTTTGATAAAGCCTTTTTTAAACTTATATGTCTGCTTGAAATGTACATTTGTTTTTACTGCCTAAGGCCTTCATAATCACTGTGTTCAGTCAAAAGACGGTAACCTAGTATAAAATTGCCCCCAAACAGCACTTGTTATGGTTTTGTAGTTGAGCACAAAAAAATGATCAAATATCTCTGTGATTTTTATTTTTCTTCTTGAGTTTGTTTATGATGATGCAAATTTTAACCATTACTGTTACATAGGAAACTTTCCTGCCTTCCAGAGCTACTGCCTTATTGTGCAGAGTAGTAGTGTCCATGTAAAAAACATCTGATTTTTATTCTTGCTGTTCACACTATGGCCTCAGAATTATTTTATAAAACTGGTTGAAACCAGCACTGAAGGCAAAATTAATTTCCTCGTGTATTACATGAAATTCACCACTGTAAAACAAGTTCTTAATCTGTGTTAAGGAAAGTACTTTCATAACATTGCTGTAGATGACTAGGTTTTATGCTTGTTTTTCTACTTGATGACAGATGCACAGAAAAGATTTACTAGGCGGTTTTAATCCATATTTTTAGATTTTTATATGTTTTTTCTAAGCATCTTTCCTTTTCTGCATTTGAAGCAGACTTCACTGTGTTTAGGATTGCTGTAAAACATGACAGTTCTGCTAGTCATAAGATATCCTAAGGTTTTAAATTTGAACACGGAAAAAAAAAAGGGACTATGCATTCGGCAACCACCCTTTTTTTTTTTTTTTTTTTTTTTTCTTCTGCCCTGTTTGTTACATTGCATCTAAAACCACTAACGGGTAAAGCAGGCATCTTTCTGATAGCCCTTCATTATGAAGCCTTAAGTCCTTTCAGTGCAGGGAATGAACCGTCAGGACTGTCAAGGGCTGTTTGAAAAAAAGTATTTGTGATCATGACATGATAGTTTGTTTCATGATGTGATTGTGCAAGCTGCCTAGATAGAGATGCACAGGCCATGACATTTGCTACATTTAGCATAGCTGATATTGCACATTAATTGTGCTCTTTTCAGGTAGGGTGAGTCGCAATGTATGCATGTAGATTCATTTAATTTCCCAGATTTTAAAAAGTTCCCAGCTGTAAAAGAAGTGCCAGAATGTTCATAATAGGGACAACTAAAATCAGTCATCCAGGCAATGTGAGTCTGAGCATCTACTATGCAGCCGTCTGCCTCCTGCACAAGAGGCAGGACAGAGAGCACAGAATTTCTGCCTAGTGCTGTATTGTTCCGCTGCTAAAATCTGGAATGTTATCTCTGCACAACACCAAACTACTCCTTACAGCTTCATCATTCACTGCCGCTCAGGATTTCTAACGATAGAGGGGATAAAACGCATGCTTTGCAGGGGACTTTCACAAACCCTATTCTCACAGGAAAGCAGTGAGAGTCCGCAGAAATCCAGCTCACGTCTCATGTCCGAGGTCTTTTCAGACTTTTCCCTTCTCCTGCTTTGTCCTGCTACTTACTGTTGCAGTTTCCGTTATCAGTCTTTCTACCATCCTTGGTTGCTATACACCAGAAAGGTCAAGCAGTGAAGAGACCTTAGTAGAATTCAGTTTAATATAACATGCTAACATTTCATTATTTTGAGAGGAAAGAAAATACCTTTGTGTAAAAAAAAACATGTTTTGTTCTGTTTAGCTCAGTCATCTCCAAGTGAACTCTGCAGCGCAGTACAAAGTGGTGGCGTGTGTATATACTGAGCCTGATGCCAGAGGAGCTACAGTTAGAAGCAGAAACACCATTAACTGCTGACAAGGCTACCAATTAGTCCAGCATCAGCATTGCTCTAACACCATATACTGTTTCCAGCGTGTGAGCTGCTCATATACATGCTCGGCTGTGGCTACAGAAATAGCAGTTTGCCCAGGACAAGCACAGGATGTCTAACATGGCATTCTTGTGCAGTATAAATCTTGGTGTTATTTTATTTTTGAGGGGAAAATAACTAAAAGATTTCTTTTTTTCCACCTCTAAACTCATTTTCATCATTTTTTGCAGTAATAATCCTAAGCTAAGCATTACCCTTGAAATATTTTGGCAAAATCCCCTATGAGATAATTATCTTGCACTTGTGGGAAATGTTCCAAATTTTGCTTGTTCTTTCAAATACAAAAATAAAACTATGAAGGAAATATGATTTTTTTTTTCCATTTTATCATATCTCAAAATTAGCTAAAAGGTGTGGGTTTTTTTTTTTTTTTTTTCCCAGTTTCTTCCCCCAGAGTTGATTTTTTTCCCGTTTCTTGCCCCACAGGCAAGGCATGCAAACTTTGGGCCAAAATGAGGAAGTTTCAGAAAAGGTAGTAATGTGATAGATATAGAAAACTGCATTCTTTCAACCATTACATAACCTACAGCATTGGCTGTGCAACTGCAAATATCACGGGGTCCCTTTCTTCCTACAAAACTTTTTAAAGAATGACAGAAAAAAAATGCTTGAACAGAAGCCCCTTGGGGAGTTTAAATATAATAGTGGAAGCTTGTCACAATGGTATGTTACAACAAATAGCATCTTAAAGTCGGTGGAGTAAGGGGTTGTCACAAGATTTTGCCTTGAGATTGCTTTGCTGTTGCAATTTCATTCATAAGGTCCATCACAGGCGCATTCCAGGCATCACTGTGATGCCTGTGATTTATGTTCTTACTCATCACCCTCCTCCAGCTTTCTTCTTTGACGTCTTGGGATTAATGGATGCAACAGTGACATTTCAATTAGCGCTCAGGCTGTGCAAATAATTCACAAAAGTTGGGTAGTTTCCTACTGTATTGCATACATAGATTGAACATTTTCCTGATAGAGGCAAGTATGCTCAGATGCATTTTGAACTAAATAGTTGTGTGAAATGCAGAAAGTAATGACTATTCAAAGTTTTATATGTGTGTGTATACATATATATATATACATACATTAATTCTTTACAATATTCAAGATGTTTATTGGATTTTTTTAATCTGCATTTTTCTTCTTTCTGGCATGAAATTGAGGAGATATAAACAACAGCAGTAAATTGTGATTATTTGTCAGATTTTTTTTCCATTAAAAACCAATCAGCAATCCAACAAACAACCCAACAAATCTGTTAATGAACTGTTAAGTCAGTAAGTCCTGATATCCTGCGGTCCTAGTAAACAGGTAGAATGATAAGATAGAATGATAAGAGGACTCCTATGAAATGGAGGTAGCGGTGGAGAAGGGAAAGAGGTGATTTTGTGATTTCACTATCCTGCATTTCTACGAAACTGCCTGACTTTTAAGAGGCAAAGCTACAAATCTGGAAGGTACTGTTCTGATAGTTTTGCTAGAGAATAAGGTTGGGAGATTTTCTCTCTAATGATAGAAAAAACAATAATGATGGTCTTCTCCATATTAAAGAAGGCAGGTTTTAGCTGCTCTGCTTCTAAGACTCTTCCAGATGTTCCAAAAACTAAGTTTGTTTCCAGGTTGTCCCTTTCTAATTGAAGTACTTCTCCGCTTTCTCAACACGTTTCATAACACAGAGCAGTGTTTTACCTCTGTATTTTCCACCGTTCTTTATCAGCAGTGACATTCCTAGTGTGGTTGAGATTCTTACAAGAGTTCCCAGAAAAATAGAATTTATGAGGTTTCATAGAACACAACTCAAGAGAACAGCCCCTTGCCTGCACACTGGATTTCGGTGCCTTGAGGAAGGTTGTGTTTTGGGGAAGGGAGGCACTTGCCATTTCTTGAAGATGAAATTCTGATGTGGGTTGAAGCAAGGTGCAAGTAAGAGGAAATGAGCTTTTTAGGGACAGAGGTCCCTTGGGGAATTCATGCTGGTTTTGGTAGGGAACCCTGAAGCCATTGATAACAACCTCTGAACTTTGATAATAGTAGTAGTAGAGAGTTACTGATAATGTTTCATGTATTCTGTTTCATCAGAATAATTCGTCATTAAATATACTTAATATGATATATATCTATGTAACACAGATACAGAATAATTTTATGTATATCATACCTTTATGAAACCAGCTACTGTGCTTGAAATTGCTTGGCAGAGTAGTATTTGAAATCTTTCCTGTGTGTTTCTTGAAGTAAAAGTGATCACTGAAGTGAAAAGTGCTGAAGTAATTATGTGATCTCTGTTTTTTGTTCTGTAACATATATGGAATATATTATGCATTATATTCGAGTATAGCTTTACATGCTAGTGAAAATACCAGGAAAATATTTTAAATTTGATTTTTTTTTTTGTCTATAGTGAGTCTGTGAAGAGAATAAAACAGAATTAAGGGAAGGATAATAGCAGCATATTGAACATATTATGCTACTGATAATATTTAATAACTAACACAGTATGCTTGAAGATCTCTCATTAACATCAAATTGTTTTGTTGAAGAGATCTGACCCACCAGTCTGTAGACTCCTTCTCCATAGGAATAATAGGTACTTACATTTTCTGCTTCCATGGAAAAAGAAAATAATCTTTTTTGGGTGATATTGGCTTATCTAGAAAGACTTGTCTTTAGATTTCCTCATCTTTTTCTTATAATCTTTAAAGTTCAGAATACAAGTTTTAGGGGACACAGAGCTTTAATTTAAAATGCCATCCAGACCTAGATGCCTTGCACCAGCATTTTACTTGGTAACCAGTTCATAAAATCTAGTGGTTGAAAAAATTGTTAGTAATTTTTGTAGTTTATGTAAGTCTTGTAATTTATGCCCATGTTTTCACAAACATGAATTGTGAGATAGGATGAAGTGGCAGCACAAGGTTTATTTCAGGAGGCACCCCGCCTCATGCAGGCAGGAGTCTGCGCAAGGATGCGAAGGTTTGTGCCCTGCCTGTAAGGCAGGGGGAGAGCAGGCCTGGGAGAGCATGGCTTAGCGCAGAACTAGTGCAAAGCCAGACTCAATACCCTCTTCTGACCCTCCTGACCAGTCCAACCTAGGACTTCTACCAGTCCCTCTTTTTGACTCGCTGGGTTCACTAGGAGTTGCTGTATCCAAGGACAGGAGCTGTTCTTAATGTGGATTGCCTTGGCTGTGTGTACGGAAAGGTGATCTCACACAGGGAAGCGGGCCTGAAGCCGAGGTCCCCAAATGCTGTTTTTTCTTGAACAGGCTCCCTATTCTCTTCGCTTTACCTGCCTTGTCTCCCATCTCATTAGCCAGGTTACTGGAGCTCATCCTTCATCTAGTGGCCACATTTGGAGCGCGGGAGCGAGGGCACGGGGAGACGCACGGCGGAGCTGGGGCTGGGCCCGGGCAGCCGGCAGCCCCTCGCGAGGCGCCCCGGGGTGTTTGCACAGCTGGGGCGCCCAGCCGGGCTGCCGAGTGGCCAGTGGCTGCTGCCGTAGGCACCTGAATCACTGCTTTGCATTGAAAAATATATTTGCAGCTTTGCTGTCCAGACTTTGAGTCGAGGTTCCGTGTTAGGACGGGAAGAAAAACTGTGCTGATTTATGCATAATGCATATGCACATGAATTCACATATATCCTATCTAAAAAGTGTAATTAAAAGATCAAATTGAAGTATTAAAAAGAAAACGAGTGTAAGTCATCCTTCCAGTGACTAAATTTACTATTCTTGTGCATCTGTTAACAAAAAATGTTAATGAAAAAAATTTAACAAAAGCCCTGTGGATATCAGATTTGTACAAAGCTTATTTTCAGCTTAGTTTTTCTGAAAACACTAAGGTCTGTCACAAACTACAGAGCAGTTAGTTGTTTGTCCCTATAGAAAACTATTTAGTGCTGGTCTTTGAATTTTTGCTCTCATATATTGTAAAATTCCTGAATGTTGTTATGCACTTTAAAACAAACAAACAACCAGCTCCCCCACTACCCAAATCCTTTTTAAGCCTGCAATGAATGTAGAGAAGGAATATTTTAAAAAATACAAGAATGACAGTGTTTCATTACTATCTTGAAAGGGACCCTTAGGACAAAGACATTAAGAATGCTAATCCTCTTCTTGTAATATCTTCCTAAAATGCTGTGCAGTCGAAAATATTTAATTAGCCTTGTAAAATTGTTAGCAAAACTTAAAAGCCCTGAGTGGGGGGAGTGGAGAAACTGTCTGACCTTACCATAAGTAGATTATCTTTTTGCCCTTTGAACTTGTGGAATTATAATAATGAAACAAATTCTGCTGTAGTCACCTGTCAAAACTGACACCAAACGTGAGAACAGATGCTTATGCTTTTACAATTGCCCCCTGCCTTCACCCCCCCTCACATGGGTTGTAAATGTATTTATAATATGAAATTAGTAGTAAAGAGCATGGAGCATATATAAAAATTAAATTTGGTGCCTTGTATGCTTCCTGCTTTTATAGTTGCCCTCATAGTAAAGGAGTAAAATAATTTTATGTTATCTAATACATCGGGATGAATTCCAAACTAGAGTAGCCAGACAGTCTATAGAAGGGGCAGGTATTTTCCTGTGGTAAGAAAATTTATCCCACTATAGGAAAGTATCTCCCAGTATAGGGAAGTATATAAAGCTACTTGCAAGCGTTTACTCCCAGTCTCTATGAATGGCTCGGGAGCTGTAAAGTCTTTAGTTTCCCTAGTGCTTCCTTCTCCTACTGGGTACCATTATGGGTGACTGGTGTGACTCAGATTCAAGAGGGAGAAGCTGACATCCCTGCACAGTGTATGAATGGAAAGTCATACAGGATCAGGTAGAACAGACCTTCTCCTGCGAGGAGAGTACAGGCTCTCTTCCTTTCAACAACTTGTGTCATCAATTTCTGGTATTTCTAGTTGTTAGTTTGTATTCATGTATACACCATGTATTGTAGAGTCTTGGTTTTAGTGCATTTCCTATTTTATTCTTTTACTGAACAACAGAAACTGAAATCTGTGAGATTGGGGTTGTTGCAGATAATTCCCTAAGTTGCCTTCAAAATACATTAAAACCATGAAAAAAAGTACTTAAAAGAGTCTGTTTTTTGAAGCTTGACAGTTATTGATAGTTTACTAATTTAAATGAAGAGCTGACTTAATTTCTTTGACACAAGTGTTTCTTTATTTATTTTGAACATACTTTTGCCTTCCAATTTTGCCAGTCTATTTCAAGGCTCATAAAGAGCAGAGGTCCATTATCAATAAGCTGGTTAAAGGCATGAAGAGACATTCCAGCTTTGTTCAGACTGTGGCCCTTAGGACTTCCCACCTGTGGCCTGCACATTAAGCTAGCTCTCACCTTAGTGTCTCTCTTTTATGGCCATTTGGCTAGAGGTGGGATTTTTATAGAACAGATGCTATAACAAAAGCAGCTGTTTAAAAAGATGTTGACAGCCATGGAATTGGTATCATTTCAAAACACTTCAGTAATTGTTCACTTCTAAACAAATATGTAGAGATGCATATGGTTGTGACATTATTACTGTTTTACAATTTTACGCAAGAGAAACCACCTAAGTGTCTTTTTGTTGGGAAATCACGGAGCTGGAAAATGTTGGGGACATTTGATTGCTGTATTATCAGTGTGAATTAGTAATTGGAATCTATTTCTGTCAAAATAGTTTCATGTTAATGTTCAGGAGCATTTATAATGCAGAAAGACTTGATTTGCTGCTATTTTTTTCCCAAAATCTGCATCCGTAATATTTTCAACCTTTCCTTGCAGTGTTTGCTAGTTCTGAGCCTGTGCCAGGATTCCAGGGAGACACCCTGCAGTTAGCTTTCATCGACCTCAGACAAGTAAGACACTAGTTGTTGTTTTTTATCCTACTAATTTCCCCTTTTGACCAATGTTGAAGTTATTAAATTCAAGAACCTTTCATGTTTTAGCATTCCCATGTAATTAGTTTTGAAAAGCAGAAGTTATTTGAAATGTTATTAGTGGCACCATTCCTTGTAATTTAGTATAAAACTTTTTTTTTCCCCAATGTGATGTTAGACGGCACTGTGCTACTAGTGATACTGAATATAATCATGAATCAATACTGGATAAAATGTTGAATTGTGATCCTGACAATTTGTAAAAATTTGGTGACACCTTTTTGCAAGAGTGTACATGTTACTGTGGTGGGCTGGCCTGGTTCCAGTTTGAGCAATTGATCCTCTCTACAAAACTACTCCCTGGAGAGCAGTATTGGGCATGATATTATTTAGCATTTCCTTTCCTTAACTTGTTACATAAAAATTGTTTAAATTGTTAGAAAGCAGCTTTATTCCAGTGGGCTGATCTCTATTCTATGTCAAATTTAATTTTAAATACCTCTGTGTTGGAAGCACTTTTCCACGGGTCTTGCCAAAAGGAAGGTTTTTCCAACCTAACTTCAATTTATCTTAATTTCACCTAGTTATTTCTGTTCCCTGTTCTCTGTAAGTTCTGACATCATGTCCAACCATAAAAATTCATTTTCATAAACTTTTATTTCTTAAAGTAAGCTTTTAGAAAGGGTATATTTATTCTCAAAATTGCAAGTACAAGTGTCATTCATGAAGTGAGTCATTAACTGCAAATGGAGAGATTTTAACTTCCTACAGACTTTGGTGATAAATAAATTAATAATTGGAAAGGATTTCATTAAGGTATGTTTTTCAATGAAAAAGTTAAAACGTAGAGGTCTATGTTAGATTCTCGTAGGGATATATCCTAGCAAATACTGTCTACAATGGGATGAGTATGGGCTGAGTGAAGAGTGATATAAGGTGGAGCCCCTAAAACTTGTTAATATGATACCATATGATACCTGCATATTAGGAGTTCCAGAAGATCAAAAACGGCTACCGGGTATGTGAAATAGACTCTGCCAAACTTAAAATACCAGAAGTCTTGCCTTGACTAGCAGTCTTCCTCTTTTGGATTCTTTTTCATTCTCTTTTTTATCATTTTTAGAAGTGACTGAACATCTTCCACTTTGTACTAAGCCAATTTAGTTGTAGGGAAAGGGTGTTGAGAGATTTTGGCACCATTTCTTTCATTCTCCTAAGTGCTATAAATTCTTGCAGAGCCTATGTTTCTTTCAAGGGAAAATGTGGCTTCCAGCCATGCAGGAGGGCAGGGTGTTTGCATACTTGCGCCAGGAAACAAATAATATTTTTGTGTGTTTTAAGTACCAGGCATCGAGCTTGTCACGTAAATAAGGATGATGTTGCTTATGATAGCACTTGGTTTATGTTGGCAACTTATATTTAGAATTCTCACAGCGCGAGTAACTCTCTGCTCTATGCCATGGGAATCTAATCAATTTCAGGTACTTTGTAAGCAGCAAAAATTTGGGCAGCTGTTTTTGTTAGGTTGTGATAGGTTGTGTTAGGCTTGTAGATGTAGAATAATTCTGCATTTTGGACTATGGAGGCTCTATGTTTTGCGTGCCTCGCCAAAACACTGAGGTATTGCTAGCACACATTAAAAGCAACATTTGCCATTTAGTAAGGATTTGCACTGTTTTCCCTCTCTTCCTTATTTGTGATCTATTTCTATCTTAATAGGGTGGATGACAGTTCTTTTCAAGAATACTTAGCAAGGCAACAGAGCCTTTTTCAGAAAGTTCTTATAAGAGGTCATGCCTCTGTTTTTTAGTTTGAATTTGATACTTCTTCATGAATCGCAGGATATGAAAGATAAGGAAGTAGGTCCAGTGGTCAGGTTTTACCTGCCCACCCGGACTGTGCCCTGAGGTCAAACTCCTGATATTGGCTGTTTGGTACAGAGGAGCTGATGACAGGTAGGGGCTGATACAAGGGGGAAAGCTTGAACCGTATCAAAGCTAAAAGGCAGGAGATTTGGGACTCAGTGAGAGACTGTAGCTAAAAGATGGATCAGCAGGATTGCCCTCTTCGTAAAAAGCAGCTGACCTGCAAGGGAAAAGACTTTATCGTCCTGCCAATCACATACTCGCTAATGGAAGCCAGTTATCTCAACAACAGCTTAGTCTGCCTGTGTTGTGCAAGGACAATGTGTGAGATTAGTGAGCACTGGGCAGTAGAATATTGCAGTGCATTTTGCTAAAGAAATAACTGACTTACAAGGAACCGGCTTGTAAGAAGGAAGAACAACTACACTTGGATAAAAAGGGAAAATAATTGCCGAGGATGTTTTCATGGTAATAGTTCCTGATCCTCAGTCTTTCCCTAGGCAGAGTGTGAACAGCATGTTGTCTTCCTGCAGGCTCAGTTTTTACTTTCTAGTCTTACAATACTTTCTAGTCTGCCGTAATAAGGACATAATGAGGACTTGCTTATGGAAAGAGAATAGGATATAGTAGCAGAAAGCTCTAAGGGGCCAGAAATCGTGAAGGGGCAAGTGCTTCCCAGTGTCCCTTTTGATGAGCTACCTCTTTCTTTTTACACTATCCCCCCCTTTACTTCTTGTAATATCTAATATTCTCCCTAATGGAGCTTAGTAATTTGTAGATGAATTTAGTGAATAAAAATGTTTGTGCTACTCTTATGGCTGTCATCCTACAGAGATGACTTACATGATGTGCCTGGCCAGTCACAGATAGTTTGCTTGTTCTCCAGTCTTTTTCCTTCTGCCAGAAGGAAAACTTTTGTGTGCACAGACTTCTTTCTAATTCCTATGTTTCACCTGTGTTCTGCTATATATTTTTTGTTGGTAAAAATAGGACAGAAATCATCTTTCATTGAAGAGGGGGAGTGCCACAATTTCTGAAGAACTTAGAAGTTTATATATTGCGTGAAGTATCCTAGAAAAATGATCCAGGATAATTTCATGTTTGAACGGTCTTTTCCATGTAAATGATCAACTTCAAAGGGAAGAGTCCATTTCACTTGCTTTATGCTGACTGGAGTGTAACAAGCATAGTCAGACACACTCCTGGCTTTTACATCACTGTAGAGCATTGCATTCACAGTGGCCAAGGGCATTTTTCCAAAGGATACATTCAACTGTGCAGGGTTATCCCAGATCTGGTAAGAGTAGAGTATGCTGCAGACCTGGAAAGATGAGCAGTGGATATACAGGACAACAGCAGGGTAATAGGGGGCTTTCTTAGAAAACTACTTGAAATTTACTGAAAGAACCACCTCAGTATAAGATTTGTAATACAGAAGCACATAGACATGATCATCTATAAACTTGCAATTCCGGCTAGTTTAGAAGCAAGTAAAAAAATCCAAATAGATGCCTGGTTCTCTACAGCTGCTGTAATTGTGTCATGTCTGTTGTCGCCTGTCTTACTGTATGACCTGAGGTGCATTTGCCCACATGCACCCTTTCACCCCACTTACTTAAAGCCACTGAGGGGCAGGTGAGCTCGCCAACAAGATTATCAAAGTGGCATGTGATGCTTTTAAGGGAATCTTCTCTCGAAGATGACCCAGGCCACCTGCGACCTACATTGCTCTCTGAAGATAATCTCTTGCTACTGACTATAGAGGGAACCTGGGTAAATAGCACCATTGACCAAACTGAGGTGAAATGAACTTTGGGGATTTCGCTACCAATTCAGATCTTAGGTCAATTGGAATTAACCTTCAAAAGTAAACAGGTCTTAGTTCCTCTTACTTGAATTAGTCTCTGCGGAAGCTCAAGCTCCTACATGAATTAGTTTTGTCCTGGTTATGATCTTTTCTTTAGGGTTTAAGACTAGGATTAACATGCTGGAATGAGAGGTGATTTTTTGGATGTCCTGGATGCCTAAACATTGTGAAGAAAAGGCTTGAATCCTAAAAAAAAAAAAAAAAAAAGTGCAATATTCAGGAGAGAATCAACTTAGTGAGCAGTGGATAAGCATGATAACCTTCTGGTAGCTGGAGATAACCTGTTGTGTTTTGTGTTAATTGTTGTTTTCCTAGGGCAAATTGAATGATTCTTAGCTAACTAGAAGGTAGCAAATACGTGTTCATGGAATCCATTCATTGTCTGCAGAGAAGACTTAAAACATAATGCAATCAGCTAGTTCATATAAAGTAATTGTAGTAATGTATGCAACAGGTATAATTTTATTTCAAGGAGAAAATTCTTGATAGTGTGCTAATATAGTCCTCAGTTTTCTTCTGCTACTCAAGTTTGCTTTTCATTCATCATTAAGAGATCATACCATCCATCTGATCAACCCAAAAGTCGTGTGTAGCTAGAAACTGTGGGGCAGATCACTGAACTTCAGTCCCAGCCATTAGACTGTCTGCCACAAAAGGCAAGTTGTAGTTCACTTTTCCTGGTCGTTTTATTTGCAGTGTTTGATTTGAATTCATTTCCTGTGGTAGTAACGCATTCCAGCTCTGGCTTTTTTTTTTTTTTTTTCTGATTTCCCCAATGTGCAGCACATTAAAGTTCTCACATCTGTGTTCCCTGCAGAGAACTCTCTCAAGCCTTTCTGTAGACTTCAGAGAATAAGTTGCAGCCTGTTGCCGAAACCATCCATTATCAGTGCTGGTGGCTCAGGAGGGTAGGTTTGCGCTGTGGCTTCCTTCACAGGTTGCCAGCCCTCACAGCCCTGGCTTTGAAATCAGTAGGTTGCACCTGCCCATGACTTCTGCTCTGCAGAAGTCTTTTTTTCTTGGCCAAAAAGACCACCAGAATTTTCCAAGAGAGAGAAAACTCTCATAGTATCTTTAGGAATCTTAAAGTTTCAGAGTTTAAAGAAAAAAGAGAGGCATCCATTTCATAAAAAGCCATCAGTTTGCATTGTTGAAGAGCAAGTAAAATGAAATATTTTCCTGAGGGAAATGGTTGCTGAGACTTTTATCTTCACAGAGGCTCTTTCACAGTGCTTACGGATCCCCTTTTCCCCTATACGCTCCCCAGCTTCTCTGAACAAGCAAAGGAGCATGTCACATCTGTAACATGAAGCCCAGCCTCAGGGTCCTGTGAAATGGGATTTGTGCTTCTCTAGTTTTCAGTCCAGTGCCACTTATTCAGATAAAGAAAGGAGCTCAGATTTCAGACAGCAGTGAAATGGGAATGGGAAATCCACTTCTCTGGATTTCAGGCCACATCCTCAAGCTTTTGGAGAAGGAAACAAGTCTCTTGCTGACCTTCGTCTCCATAACTTGGTTCCACAGTAAAGGGAAGGAGTGTAGAGGCAAGCTGTGAGCAGAACAGAGACTGTTCAAGGTTGCATTTCTCACATATTTGCATCATACTGGCATAACATGCCTATATGTAAGAAATCTGCATTCAGAATGATTCAGTTACTTAATTATGGACTGCATGGTGCATGTGTGCTGGTAAGCTTTAAGGGAACATGCAATATTTTTTTCTGAATTCTTACCAGTAAACAGGTATTCTTCATGTGAACGTGAGCATTTATGCATTAAGAACTTACATTCCCCAATGGCAAATCTTGCTTTTGATCTCTCCCCTTCACCTGGACTCTGAAAAGCCTGTAGATAGACTCTGATCACAAGCTGTGTGTGTAGAGGCGCTTGTGAGGAAGGTCTCAATCAGTGCTCTTTACACAGAAACAAACCAGCTCATCACTTGGAAGGGATTTATACCTGCCAGCTGGTAAGAGTTAGGAGGCTCTGGAAGCAAATGCAGAGAAATCAGCAGCAGGGGGTTCAAAAACAAGCATGGCTCTAGTTGCACTGTCTTGATAAGGATTTGCAGAATCAAAGCAGGATGGCATGTCTGTCATTCCCCAGCAGTAGGTTTTCCTACCCTGCAACTGCCAGGGGCTAAGAGCTAGGGCGCGTGTTTGGTAGTGTGTTCTCCAGGACATTAGATCATTCACCAAATTTGGTGCAAATCTGATCGTATCCAGTTCTACATCTGAATGGCTCTTTTTCAGCAGAGAAGTGCAAATAACATACTGCTAACCCAGCACATTTTAACTCTGGATCATGGTATACCGTGAATGTGGCAGCATAACTGAAAAAGAGGTTTTTAAAAACAGTGCTGTTAATTCATCTGAGTAGCCCTTATCAGTAACTTACCTGAATAAAACCCTGTAGATGTGGCTATTTATCTGCAAGATGTAGCATCTGATCTAAGGCAAAAGCAGTGGCAGTTGCTTCCAAGGAAAGTGTAAAGACTATGTGATGACAGGTATAATGCTTAAAGTGGATGACATCTCCTAATCTGAAGAGAGCTGTAGCAATCCTGTAACAGGTAATTTACCAAAAAATAAGAGAATATTTTACCTGTTATTTCTTTAAGCTTGTTTTTATTTATTCATTTTTTTCATTATATTTCTTTAAACTAGCATTTAAGGGATGCAGTTGTCTTAGTTCTTTACTTTCACAACCAGAAATATCCAGATATTAGATGATTTGTCAAGAAATCTCTACTGTATATTTAGAAAATAGATGAGTTCATGAAGTGCTGATTCAGCTTGACAGAGAGACCTGTAAATAACAGCTTTTGATTCAGAACATAAGCCTTGAGTAAGGCTTTTTAACCCCAGTTTTTTGTTTGTTTGTTTAGATGAATAATAATTTTTAGAACAGAGACAGGACATGGCATTTATTGATTTCATTGCCGTGTGTGAATGAAATGCATCTCAGAATAATGCAGAATACTACCAAATATCATAATTAGCCATCTTTTAACTCATCATCGATACTTTCACAAGATAAGATTTAGAAATAGTTCATCAATGCATTCAAAACCTATAGGACTGTTGTTATGATGAAAAGTCCTTATTCACATCCCCAGGAAACCCCCCTGTTAAAGAAAGTTCTTTCCATAGTTAGAGAAGATCACAATGTAAGTGGCTGTATCTTTGGTACTGGACATGTATGTGCCACTTGTACCCTGTTCGTAATGCCAGAATTATGTATCTGGAAAGCTATTTATGAAGTGGTCAAGGTTTGGCTCAATATTGTCTGCTAACAGAAGAGCTTGTCTGAAGGTTTCTGTTATTTCACAGAAGCAGGTGTTGGTAGGAAAGAGTCACTAGGTTCACTTCCAAGTAATTTTCCAATAAATAAATCTCTTGAATGGGAAGAAGTTTGTCCTTGTGTCTATTACAAACTGTTGCCTACCCTTACTATGAGTCACTGCTCTTGCATCCCATTAAAGATGAAGAAGGAGATAAGTTATTGAGTGGAACGAAGTGGAATTATTTTCTCTATTCATTTTCTTTCTGTTAGCAGCTTTGCTTCCTGCTCCCAGGCACACCTTTATCTTTGTCTCTTTAGAAATGACATAAATGCAACCTGGAGGTTTTATCTGCAGGACATTTTGGATACGTGACTTCCCTGAAGACAGTGAATACGTCATAGGAAGCTGTTGTCTTCCCAGTGACAGCCCGTTGCTGTGGAGTCACTACCATTGTGCCTGGGCCCTTCTGTAGGCCTGAGCTGATGGATGGAGTCTAGCGGTGGAGCCCCTGGCTCCACAGGACTTCCTCTGCATCCCTAGGTGGTATGTGCTTCCCAAGTAACGAATGACCAGTGTTAATTGGAAAACACCCAAGAAGAAATTTTTGTTTTCCTTCAAGTTACTTGTATTCTGGTAACATCTGTGAGCCCTAGTCATCCATCAGGGAGCCAAGGGGCTCGTTGCTGTGTTAGTGTGTTCAGTAGTTTCTGGCCCAGGTTTGCCACATACTCCAGCCTGAGCTAGGTCAGTAGTATCCCTGGTATGTAGTGAACACTGGTCAGTAGGCATAACCCACTGTCCATACAGCTTTGCATTCAGTAGTGTTTCATTGCATCAGTCAACAAACACGTTTAGATTCTATTCCTTCTGTAAATTATCTGTCAATCACGGGCAGTAAGCAGGATATCTCTCTCTCTCCCTCTCTCTCTTCTTTTTTTTTTTTTTTTTTTTTTGCTACAATTTCTTCTGTGGAAAAGAAATGTTATATGTCTCTTCTTTCAAAAGTCACCATAGGACCAGTGCAAATTTAATTTAAAGCAAATGAATCTTTTACAATAAAAAAAACAAGGATTGTTCTCCACTTCAGAGCAATAGTGCAAGAAAGTGGAGCTTTCCTTCATGCACAGAGTGCCTTCTTGAGTCAAGGCTTCCAAAGCTTTGCAGATACACAGTATAGCAAGCACTGAAATAAGTGATATGTAGTTAATGATTGCTTAATCATTTGGAGCGTAGTCTCTGGGGGCTTTTGCCCCCCATCTTCATAAACGCTTCTCTAGTATGTAATATAGGGTGGCACTGTCCTTCAGGGAGTTTTAGAACTGCAGAAATACAAAATAAATAATAATTCTAAATATCTTACTGCCTCCAGTCAGTCAGTGAAGTCCAGAAGATGAAAACTGGCTATCCTCATATTTTCATATTCTCATATTTAAGAGGTAATACCATTATTTAGATAAATGAGGTGAAATAATTATACTGTAAGAGATTTGACTGAACCAGCATGTCCTTAAGCACAGGTCTGTATCATCCTGGTTTATACTATATTAACACAGATGTCTGAGAAGATTATCCATTCTGTATCAATTTATCATCTTACAAGTTGTATTAGGGAATGCTGAAATAACAAAGTTTACATATAAGTTTTACATGTAAGGTGTCTTTTAGAAAATTTTGGAGTGCTTTCTTTAGAGCATTAGTAGCAAAGGACAACCCTCCAACAACCACAAGAGAGTGATCCTATGGGGGAAAAAAAGACAGAATTAAGAATGATAAAATAATAGGAAAAAAAAAAGAGTAAGTGTCAATATTTGAATAAGTGAAAGCAGTAAATTATTGGAGAGAATGGGCCTAAAAATGGAAGAACAACAACAACAACAATTTATTTGACCATAAATGCATTTTATTCTCCCTGTCCTTTTCTTCTTTCTCTCAATTTATTATTCTCATGGTTTATGCTGAGAACCTTGAAGAGCATTATTTTTAGAAGAAACATTAAAGAGGTATTTTTACCCAGAGGAAGGAAAAGACTTTCAGTATGCAAAATGTGATATATAAAGTCCAACAAAGCCCTCCAGTTGTCTTATTCCCAGGAAAAGACCAGCTTTCCCAGTTTAAATAGCATGCTTCCAGGAAATCATTCCAGGAGAGCATGCAGCCAGCCCATGCTATTCCCAAACACTCAGTGTAACATGATGCAGCTAAACCAGAGGACAATTTTCATCTTTTGACACTGTGTCAAACGTGTCAGTTGAGTAGTTTATGTGAAATTTGTAGAAGTACATAGGCCTTTAGATACCTCTCCAGAATAAGAAACATGCAGTAGACAAAGAAGAAAAAAAAAAAAGTGATTTTAAAGGCTGACTTTTTAAATTTAGGTTACAGAAAAAGTACGGAGCCAGCGGCATGACTTAGTGCATTCAGATCCTTTTTTTTTTTTTTTTCCCTCTAATTGGCTGGAGGGAGTGGAACAAGTAGAAAGATTATTCATAATTCCTGATTCTGTATAATACAAGGGGAATGGTACATTAGCTAATGTTACAGGGTGCCTAGAGAGGTTGTGGAGTCTCCTTCTCTGGAGATCTTCCTAACCACCTTGATGCCACCCTGTGCCACGTGCTCTGAGTGTCCCTGCTGGAGCAGGGGGGTTGGACTAGATGATCTCTAGAGGTCCCTTCCAACCTCAACCATTATGTGATTCTGTGTGTGTAATTCATAGAGGAGATTGAAGCTGTGCTTAAGTGACATGATCATAAGTTCTACTGCAAGTAGTGTCCCAAAGTTAACATTCAGAATAAAAGCAAAAAAGGGATCTTACAAACACTGCTATTCTGGAGTTCAAATCTAAATCTTTGCCTTCTCTCAGGGCATATGAGAAGGACATGAAAATTGCGCTACAGGATACTGAGTTTTGTGGGAGTAAAGGAGATTTGATCCTAACTTTGATAATATAATTACAATGCACATCCATATGATATGCTTTGGAATAGTATTATGATGAGCCTGGTGCCCAAGTCTTGCACCCATTGAGCTAGAGAATCGTAAAAAAGTTCACAGTGAGACAGAATAATGTTGAATAGTCCCTAGACAGGAATATGAGGTAACTTGTGGTGGGGCAGCAAGTGGTGTAACTGATAGATTGAAAAAACACAAACTGAAAACTCAAGTGACAGTGTAAAACATTCCCTGTAGCTTAATTAATTAAAACCAATAATACAATTTAAACTTCTTTGGGTTAAATTTACTTTAATGAGGGTGTTAATTACTAGAGGATTAACACGGCTTACATGTGATAATAGATGTGGTCAATCAATAAAGGGTAAGAATAATGTTCGTTTAAGAAGCAAAAGAATCTAGCACAGGATTACTCACCAGAAAGGGAGAACATTTCAAAGTGGTAAGAAAAATCAGGGGAAGCGTTTTTCGAATTGCTGCAGGCATTGGAGGCTGTTTTGTGCCATCATTACTCAGCAAAAGTTTCATGTCTAGTGGGATCTATCAGAGGAAACTTTAAGAAATGAAAAGTGAAAAGTGGTGAGAAAAGGCGTATTCAAAGGAAGAAGATAGCAGCTTCCAAGGCAAAAGATTTCTTGAAGATGCATTTCTTAAGAAAAAGTCTTAACTATTGATATTAAACAAAGAGTCTTTCCTAAAGTGTTTGTGAACGTCACAACAGCAGATTGTTATCCAGGTCTTTGATATCAGAGTTATCCAGGTCTCTTATTATAGCAACTTTTAGGTTCAAAGGCCTTCGGTAGAGCAAGTTAGCTAGACAATAAAACCAAATACCAGAATTATATGTAGACCATGGAATTTGCTAAAGTGTTTTTAGAGCCATGTGATAGAGAAGCTTTAGCAGTAGCTGAAGGAGAGAGGAGGGAAAAAAAAAAAAATGAATGTGTGGCTTTTGGCTAGTGGTTTTGGCTTTGCTTGCAACTTCTCTATATTTACATTCCTGAGCTACTGATTATGGCATTCCTTGTGCGGTGGTTCCCAGGTTGGGCATGGCTTTGCCTAAGGCGTGTAACTTTGTCTGCTGCCGCGGGTAGCCCGTTGTGCAAGCAGCGCCTCGCGCTGCTGCAGAGGCAGGAGCTCTGCTTAGGGTGAGCTGGTGATGAGCAGCACACGCATCCACAGGGGCCTTTACAGAGTGCACGAGGTGCTGTGTTGTTGTCGTCACAAATGCAAACAGAAGATGTAGATTTCTGGCCTGCTATGTCTTAAATTTATTTGAGTGGCTTTCCAGGTTCTCTTAACTCAGCGCCTGAGATGCCCCAAGATACTTCAGCAAGGATACTCACACAACCTTTGTGCTCGGACAAACTGCTTCAGACGTTTAGCTCCAACACATGGACTTCATAGGCTAGAAGACAATTTGGAGTAATTAGTTCAAAACTGTTTTTCAGATAAAGATTTTTTTGTGGCGTAGTACGTATGCATCAACCTACAAAGCTCTAGGCTTATTCATATGGATACTGCTAAATTTTACTTAGCTGGGACAAGAGCGTTCAATTCCAGAACATGCTATGGAAGTTGAAGTGAATGTGCTTGGTATTTAAATTTTATTTCAGTTACCATAAATTAGACTAGTCTCACCTTCTCTTACCATTTGATTTTAGCATTTATGAATACCCCTTTTTAGTGAATACTTTAAATGGAATTTTACCTGAAGAATGAGATTAATGAATGTTTAATCCCCCAAAAAATGTTTTTAAGGTAGTGTGCCATGCTATATGACATTTATAGCACTATTTCAGATAAGAGCAAATACCTAAAAGCAAGACTATTTTATGTCACGTGCAGTTGGGGAGAAAAAGCCTATGGAAAATGGAAGTTTAAATAAGCTATTCTGTACAAATTTCCTCTTAAGATAGGAATGTTTGGTAAATTTTAAGGTTTAAGTGCTACTTACAAACCTGTGTTTAAAAAAGAAAAAAAAGAAAGAAGCAAAAGAAGCAAAGTGAAAATGACAGCTTTCAATTTAACTGGGATGGTCTAAGTGCTTCTACAAGGTTTTACCAACTCAGACTTTCAAAGTGTCCTTCTGATGAAAGGCAGAAGTCGTATTTGGGGCTGTGCACATAACTCCCTGCATGCTCTCTGAAAGCATATGCCTTTGTATCAAAAGCTCAAAAACTTAGTGAATGGCCTGAACATCGCATAATACACAGTTTTTATCCGTGCAAATGTTAAATGCTGGTAGAGCTTTCTGCCTTGTGTAAAGGGACTTGGCGTCCAGGCTCAGGGACTGCCCTCTGGAGCCTGGCAGTCCGCCTGCATCCGCCCTTCCAGCTTTTGGCCGCTTCACAGCTCGAAGGATACTTCTTTTGCTACTAGTCCAGCTTATTTTTTAATGATGAGGAAGAACATACTTCATAATAAGGATTATTCATTAATAATAATGAATTATTAATTAATAATCTGCAATTAAATCATCTTTGAGTAGGTCTTATTTGCATAGGGCTTATATGTATTGCATAGGGCTTATATGCTACTTATATCTGCCTCGATTACTGTATCTAAGGTACTTTCTTCACATGTTTCATCCTGGCTGCTGGAAATGTTAATGGGGCTCATAAAAGCTGAACAGTGTCACTGCTTCTCTGCTTATGATAAGCAACGAGCACTTCAGCAATACCGATTCTATTTTCCAGGCAGGCTTAAGTGTATTTGAAGAACTGCAGAATAAAAAAATGGTATTTGCGTTAATTTTTGTATATAACAAGACCAGACATCTCAGAATGTACCTCAGGGCCCATATTTTAGGAAAGTATTCTGCCCTTTGGAAGAAATCAGGTTCTAAAGAATTAATTTGAACCCAAGTGACTTCTGTTTTTTTTTCTTTTTTTTTCTCCTTTCTTTCTTTCTTAGCATAACAACAGTTCCGAGTGGTTCAGCTTTCATAACCTCTGAGTCTATGTATTAGACACTTACAAATGTGTTAAAGATTCTATCCCAGCATTCAAGATAGCGGCAGATATGATTTTCACTTACAAATTTTAAACAGATGCAAGCATTCAAATAACTGTTTCATTTGGGTGAATATTTAGGTGCTCCACATTTAGGCACAAATGCTAGGTGCATTTTGCTTAAGAAAGGAAACCTTCTAATTTAGTAGCTTAAAAACTTAAAGATACTGCCTTTATAACACAAACTATCTTTGCTTTGAAAATCTAGGGCTCAGTTTTCAAAGCAATGCCTAGGAATTTAGCCTGCGACCCCCATTGACACTAATGGGAATTGCATAGCTTAGTCCCCATAACATCACTTTGAAAATGCATTTGTTATAGCAATCCAGAAAATGCTATAGGGAGACATTCACAGCTCAAGAGATCAGTTTACACTTTGAAATACAAAACCAATGTGTGTTATTTCAGTTATGTGATCAGTGGCTGGGGGGATTTTAAAATTCACCACCTTCACAAAATAAGTCACCAGGAGTAAATAAAACAAAATATTTTGGCAAGTGGCAGACAGACTTGCTAACCAGGCTAACAAGGCGTTTGTCAGCAGTAAAGAGCTCCAGCTGATTAAGTGCTAATTGAATTTGGTGGGTGCCGTGTTATTCAGCAGCTAGCAAGTGTCCTCTTTGTTCCTTGCGGGTTGGATTTAGATATCTATATTTTCAACACTGCTGTTGTTCCTTTGTGTCTAGGAAATGTTTAGAGTGAACAAGACTTGTCTTTGTCCAGTTCAGCTTCTGCTCCTTGGCATTTTAGTTCCATCCTAGTGAGTGCTGTCACGCTGTGCTCGCTTCCAGAAACGGGGAGAGAACGCAGTTTGTGAACTAATGGGCATGGTGTCTTAATGTTCATACTTTTTTGTTGTTGTTGTTACTGTTGTTGCTTTTAACTCACTGGGAATAGATGTGCACCTATGCAGTGTATATTCACGTCTTCTTGTGCATGAAATGGAAACAGAGCCTGGGAAGAAAGCGGCTTTGTTTGGTAGCTGTATTACTGCGGCGCAGATGAGTCCAGTCATAGGCCATGGCCCCATTAGGCTGGCCAGAGTATAAATAAGTGTTTTAACAAAAGGAAGACAATGTCGCCTCAGAAATTGCAAGCTGATGAGATTATAGCTCCACTGGAAGGTTACGGTTATGTCAGAAATTATGAAACAACAGTGATTCTGGTTGACACGCTTGCTCTGCGGGCAGCAGCCTGGTGCATCCCTGTGCGTGGAGGCAGGTAGCGCGAGCCCCTCACAGCTCAGGGCCTTTCCCTGCTTACAATGGCAAAGTTCCTGCGTGGCTGAAGCTTTTTCAGCACCAGTTATTACAGTAGTAATAACTGTATATTTGTATACTTGCTGTTCTTGTGTTTCAGTGGCTTGAATGGCACATAGCTACCAAAAATCAATTTTTTTTTCCTTAGGTCAAAAGCCATGTACCCTCAAGGAAAAACTTATGTTGCTACTGCTCTGTATTCTTTCCTTAAAAAAAAAAAAAAAACTGCTAGCTTGTAGCTTGCAGTTGTATATGCTTGGCACCACTCATTTCCCAGAAGAGTTCACCAGTATTCTGGGCTTTGGGGTTTTTTTAATTAAAGAGGTCAAAATCCATTATATCTAAATTTCAGAGAATTTACCAATTAGCTCTAGTCTGCAATGCCCAGCAGGTGGCTTTTATACTATTAAAGGGAGATTGTTTCCATCTCTGATCAAAGCAAAAACAAAGCAAAAGAAAAAACACAATATTTTCCTGTACACAGTGCAAACCACATGCTGTGTAAATTATAGGTGAAAGCTGGGTGTGAGAGACTGTTCAGCAGTATGGCTTCAAGAAAAAAAATCTATATATTTAACACCCTTCCCCATGAGGATTTTAATGGTAATGTCTAAATCTGTTTAGACTACTGATTAGCTAAGAGGATTAGACAGCTTGCTATTTCCTAAAATGAAGATTTTAGCATTTTCTTATTTAAAAGTAAAAGTAAAAATACAACAAAGCACTTTAAAGAATTTGATAGAAGTGAAATGAGCCAAAGCTGAGTGTGCCAAAATGTCTCAAGGTGCTCAAGCTTTTTAGCTTCTAATTTGCCCTTTTCAGTGAATCTAAATTTCTCAGATTTTTACCTACTTAAAAGAATGCTTGTGACCTCCTGACCCTTTTGTTATCCTTTGCTCTGCGAGGCCTTTATTCTGTAAGGCTTAGGTATAAAAAATAAAAAGGAGCGTTAATGGCATAACAGTCCTTTCTGATCACCCTGTGTAAGATGTTTATGCAAAGTGTCAATAGAAGCAATTGGCCTAACAGTGTGACAACCTGCTTTGCTTGGAAATGGGCTAATCTCCTGTTTGGGTTATCCAGAGGTCAGGTGAGGATTTCTTTTTTGCGCTCCCCATAGTGCATGGGTACATAACCTGCAGACATTGTAGGCCGGAAAGCAGAAGCTGCTGAGCCCAAGAATGGCACGAAGTAGCATGTTTTGTTTTGTTTTAATTCCTGTCTTATTGCTGTTCCTCCTCTGTCTTCTTTTAGATTTTTTCCTATCCTGGTACCATCCTAGAGTTTGATCGAACATACAATGTATGACAAGGACAGAGGCTCTAGCACTATCATAGTCTCCTACTTCACTTTGCCTTTTTTTTTTTTTTCCTCCCCAAAAAGGCATCATCCCACTGTTTTCTGAAGTTCATGTGGAAACCTACTTTACACCGCGGTTTTCCAGGGCTGCCCCTGTTGCCCTGTCACAGCAGGCTGGAGCTCAATACGCGCTCAGGCAAGCATAGCGGTCACGAAGCAGGCCTTGGCGGGCTGCACGCTGTGAACTCCTGCCTCACTGAATCAGCTTCTGTGTGTTTTTATAACTGCCTCTTTTTTTTTTCTTTCTTTCTCTCTTTTTCTTTTTTTTTTTTTTTCTTCCTGTTAATTATGCCCCAAGGCTGTGGAAAGACAGCATTTATCTGTTGAAACAGACTAAGCAGCAAGTGTTCTGACATGTTTATCAGGCAAATTGTACCTGACAAAAGGTAATTACACATGCAATCAAGTCCAGCAGTAACTGGGTGACTAGGGGTTAATAAACTGTTTAGCATGAGAAATATTCTGCTTGTGAGCAAGGAGAGTGGGCCAGAAAGGCACAACTAACTAACAGTGATATGTTTTTTTTTTTTAAAAAAAGAGACTTCTGGCAGATTATGTAGATTTGCGGAAAGATAGCAGCAGGATATTAGATGTACAGCTTCTCATTTTTATCACCAACTCTTGCCCAAATGTGCAACAAAGCAATTTACTAGCACTGGTGATACATCAGAAGAGATAAAAGCAATATTCGAGCTTGTACAAAGCTACCAGGCAGGATAGTTTAGAATTAGGGGTGCTTCAGTGTTGCCAATCTTGTTGGTATTGTCAAATGGCTATAGGAGCCGTTTCCTTCTGTGGCACCCATATCTGTTGCTGAGCTGACCATGGATAGCTGGTTCCCAAAGTTGTCTTCACTTCCAAGCTTCCAATCAGTTGCCCAAAAGCAAAAAAGGAAGAGGCGTTCAGATGGTATGTGGGGATGTGATAGAGACTCAGTCAACGTTGAAGAGCTGCGTGCTTGAGTCAAGCATTTCCCAGTGCACAAATTTCTCACGTAATTACAAGATGGCCTAAATAGAGGGCTACGGCTGAGCTCCTCCAGACTTTAGGTAACAAAAGACAAAGCACTACTCAGTGATGACTACAATTAATTTATATCCCCACATTGCCATAGATATTGGGAAAACGTAAGAGTTCTGAGCTGAGGAATAAGTACAGATTCCCTATTTGAAACTTGAATCCTCTCCATAAAGTCTTAAGACTTTTTTTCCTTTTGGTATTAATATAGTTATATTTTGCATTAGACAAATTCATGTCTCGGATGTCAAGTTCTTGAAGCAGGACCTCTTTAACTGAAAAAAACAGATCAGTATCTTCTATGATAATGTTGTGTTTAAGATCAGAATTCTTCTAATCAGAAATAGCAACAGTATCTTTGGCATGATATAAATATAACCTTCCTTCTTCTGTGTTGTTTATTTGTTTTTTGTTTTTTTTCTAAATGCTGTTTATTTCAAGCAGGGAGAGCTTATGTTAGACATATAAAAGGCATTTAGAAAACAGATAGACAGGAACAGAAAGATTCAAGTGTAGAACAGCAATGAAAGTTATATATGTATATATTATAGATGTATTATAAATATGTATTAGAAGTTATACATGATTAATAATGGGGTGCTTTGAGAGGGCCATACTTGTTCCCATACAGTGAAAGGAATATGCTCTGTGGTCATCAGCTGTGATATTCTCAGGATGTTGGATAAGATTCCCCTCCATGACACTTCTGGAAGAGGCAAACCCCACAGGCGAGGCAGAAGGCTCCGCTCCCGCAGCCAAGTGTGCACAGCAGATCTGCTCTCTTGCTCATAGGACACCATATTCTGCTTCCTTCTAAAACTCTCTTCCCAGGTATAGCTTTGCTTGTCTTAGCTTATTCTCGTTTCCCAGGGTTGTTATGGGAGAATATAGATAAAAAAGAGAGTTGAGTACAATAATGCCATTGTCCTCACCTAGCAGTGTGCCTATATCTGGTTTAGTGGATGCATCGTGTGCCTATATCTGGTTTAGTGGATGCATCACTGTGCTGGTTCTGCTGAAGCACAGACAGGTGTTTCCTCAGGTCTGTGTGAGAAGCTGACAAGCAGCTAATGGCCTACGCTGCCTCCAGACTCTGAGAGTAAAAGATTTCTTTCTGCCCGGTTTGTAGTATTTCCTGTATATGTCAAAAAAAAAAAAAAAAAAAAAAAAAGAGATGCATGGAAGAAGCAGGCACATCCTATTGTAGCTTTGAAGCACACAGTGCACGTTCTAACCTTGGAGTAGCATGTGGACACCCAGTAGTGCTAATGAGATGTGTCGCACTGTAGGATTTTGATTGATTTTTAGGAAAATATTTATTGCTAGGTCCTACTATGTGCACTTATTTCTCTTACTGCAGTGCATGTAAATGTGGACCTTCCCTTGCTAAATAATAACTGTCATTTTCAGTTACTGTCACAGTCATGGTAACAGTTTTAGTAGAGTAAATAATAGTAGGGGAATGCTGATTTAATTTGGCCTTTAATACCATTATTCTGGTCACCACAATAAGAACCAGTATCATAGGACCAGCGAATTCTCCTGTACTTTGTACTTTACAACTGTGAAGCCACAGGACGAGTTGACTTGAACTTATATGCCCTAAATGTTTTGATTAGTTGTAGCTGATACCTTTTTTGGCAAAATTAACGTTTTTGTGATGGGACTTGCCCTTGAAATATTTTTTTCTTTTTATGCATTAATGGTAATTACAGTATTTAAAACCTCAGAGTTTTATAACCTTCTTTTATTTCAATGGGATTTAACATATCCCACATATTACATCTCTGTAATATGAGTCATGTCAGTATGTCAAGCCAAATCCGCAAATTATTTCCATTATATCTGCACCTTGAATATTGTGTAACATTACCAAACATTGTTCCCTCTCCTTGTGGTTTTGCACACACCTGGTCCTTGTCACATTATAAGATCATTTTAATATGCGACTATTGTGAATGAAAATACAGTAAAAATATAGGGGGATATTGTTTTCTTTTCATTTCTGGTGAAGAGATGGGCAAAAGTTAGTTTTTCAATATAAATTTCTTGAAGATATCTGTGTGCATGAGTTTTTTTTAAAAAAGGCTTTTTTTGCATTTTCATATTTTTCTGTTACTTTTGAGAAACCTTAAGTATGAATTTTGAGCTATCTCTATCCCCTACTGGACTAATATTAATTCACCAAAGGATTAGGTGGGCCAGTGCTTCATTATCAGCTTTGTATTTTCAGGAGTACGTTCACATCATATGAAGTAGCCCAAATAGTTTTTTCTGCCTGTGAGTGAATGGAGCATCTCCCAGCTCGTGGCCAAGAGCAGAGCAGAATCTGGGGCAGAGCTCAAGAGGAGTTTTGTACGAGTGGGTTGGAGCTCTCCCATACGTGTGATGGAGCAGCAGCCCGTTTCGACTCGTGTGTGCTCGCTGGGCTGTTGCTGTGCACAGCCCGCTCTCCTAGTGAACCGGCGCTTCCCTGTCCGTTGGCTGAGTCCGTGCAGGTGATACGAGTGGCCAGGACACCGACCCGAAGCGTTGCACTCCGGGCAGCTCTTGCCTGCCCACGCAGCGAACAGTACACGCTATCAAAACCCATTACGCACAGCAATATGCTGCAGTCCAGGCATGCAGCCGTGAGGGGGACAAAATGCTTGATGCAGAATTGTGCACGGCAGCAGTCCAGGCCTCCTGCATGTTTGCTTGGTCATGCTGCAACCCCCAAACCTGTGCCCAGGAGGAGGGAAGGGAGTTATGATGGGGTTACGATGGGATGTATCTCGTGATTGCAGGTCTCCGGTGCTTCATGTGGTCTGCTGCACATCGTGGTGACTGTTTTAGCTTAAAATATTTAGTAGCATGTGCCCTCTGCTGAACATGTTTCCAGTGGCGTTCACCTCACCGGAGCCAGGAACTCCTGGGGATGGGCAGAGTGTAACCTTATGGTCTCTTGGGACATGGTTTTACTTTGTGAGTTGCAAAGCAGCAGGCTGCATGGTCTGTTTGGGCCCCTGAGTGCCTATCTGTGTTTAATCAGATGACAGCTTAGGTCTAATCTGCCACCCCAGCCATCACTATCACGCCTGAAACACAATTTGATGACTAATTCAAACACTGGCAGTATGGTATGAAAATTGCTCACATGTTATTAATAGGAAGGTTTCTTTAAACTTGTCAACACTTAATTTTATCAGTGGTCAAAGGCTTTGAGTTACTCATTACTGAAGAGATAGAAAACCTCTATGTTGTTTAGGATTAATCTGGAGTCTTCAATACAGATGTTACAGCAGGTGTAAGAAATTAAATCTTTTATGTTGGTTTTGCTGAACACAACCACTGCAAGAACATTGCTTGGTCCTTTCCTATGAGCCATCTTCCATGTGGAGCCCATGCCAAGATGTCTGGTGATTAGTGTTGCGTATCAGCGCGCTCTGGCCCCTTCTCTGGGAGAGAGGGAGAACGACGTCTCCAAGTGACCTAGGGTCTGTGTTGCTGTTGGCTTTGCCCTCCTCATCTTGTTTTGCATCTGCCCATCCCCTTCCCCGTCTTCTGACCATGGCTTTTGAGTGTGTCATAAAGCATCTGTGAGCACTGGGCACTACTGACTACTTTAACGTGGGTAATCAGGTGTGGGTGACATGCAGCAGCAAGTAAGGCCAAGGGGTTCGCAAATGCCGCTAGTTCCTGGGTTATCAGAGCCTTCTGGGTCACTGTGAGTGCAGTGACTAAAGGCAAGTGTCTCCAGGTCAGTAGGATAGTTGATGGTGAGCATCCTTAGAAAGCAGAAAGGACTATTTGCATTTGATCTTGAAAGCTGTATGGATATGTAGCCAGGAGAGGATCAAATAGTTTCCTTGCTTCTTATACACCTTTCTCCAAACTGCAATATTCAAGTATAAAATCTAGTTGGGTGAGAAACATGCTGAGCATTTTGTTGGTTCCCAGAGGGCAACTGAGAATTAACTGCATTTTCACACAAGACTGTATTACAGATAAGGGATGAGTTACTAATTAGAAAACAGCATTGATTTTTATTAGATACTTTATTTCAAAATACTAGAAAAGAAAATGAGAGGTGCAGAAAGGTTTGGAGAAGACTAGGAAATAAACTCGAAGCTGTGGAGACCAGTTCACACTTTTATTTTGTAATTGTATCTCTGGGGAAGGGCATGACTGGCGACCCCTCGCATTTTCCCAGGGTGAGCAGCCCTGAGCGAGACGATGTGCTGAGGCACAGTCTGCAGGAGGGAGGTCAGTGCTGCAGTGCTGTCACTGCTGTGCTCCAGCTTAAAGACAGAAGTGAACGCTTTAAGTGGAAAGGGTTGTATATTTAAGCAGTGAAGCAGTACAACCTGCACGAGTTTATATAACAATCTTTGAAGTGGTTTTGTTGCTGCAAATCCCTGCCCACCACACTTCTCCCTGATGTTACTGGCATAGTCAACCTCCAGGCGAACCATGGACACAGCTTACCCTGAGGGCCCTGCTCAGCAGAGCAGCCCTGGGCACCGCCAGCCAGGGCCATGGGACTGCGGATGCCTCCCCACACCTAGTTTAGCAGCAGGCTTGGCTACCCCAGGGCAGCCAGGCCCTCCCAGGCCCCCATTCAGTTCTGTGCCGGGCTGAGGCCAGGCAGCAGATCCCGCGGAGGCTGCGAGCACCGTGGCATTGATGTCAATATGAGCGGGGACCCGCCAGCCCCCAGCCTGCCGGCCTGCAGGTTGTCATGGGAATTGCTCCTCTGAGCAGCACCCAGGCTGGGAGCCCGGCCCCCGCATGTCTCCGAGGAGCCCCGGTGGGAGCGATTTTGGTTCTCCAAGGGGAACGGGCTTCAACAGTGCTGGTCCCTGGGTGTTGCATCAGCCTAGCAGAGCAAGCAGCAAGCTGCCTTGCTGGATGGCAACCTCAAACAGAGAGTCAGAGACCCGGCCTGAAGCTGCGGCCGGATGTGGAGGCTCTTTCCCCCTCACCCTCCGCCTAAGTGGTTGGTTAGAGTGGGAAGCACAGCCAGGGCTCCCAGCAGAGTCATGAGGATCGGTCCCCACATGGACAGTCCGATTGCTTAATTCATCAAATTGAATCTAGGTGAACCTCTGTTTTAAATTACTGTGAGTGACAACAGCAACAACTGTCCCTGTCTCCCTCCTCATGGTAAAG
This sequence comes from Tinamus guttatus, assembly GCF_059628265.1. Taxonomy (NCBI): domain Eukaryota; kingdom Metazoa; phylum Chordata; class Aves; order Tinamiformes; family Tinamidae; genus Tinamus; species Tinamus guttatus. The sequence continues at coordinate 8,887,591 of NW_028288848.1, forward strand.
CGAGCCCCCAAATTACCAGCGCGTGAAGCCCATTAGTGCCTCCTGTTAGGGCTAAGACTGCACATCTGCCTCCCCACTGCACGGCGGGGCCTGTGAAGCTTTAGAGGAGCAAACGCCCCAGAAAGGGGCTGCATGCGAGGGGCCGGGGCTTCCTGGCCACAGAGCCGGCCCCGGGCGGCTGCTCCGCGCCCCGACCCCGCCGCTCTTCCCCGCAGCTCCTGGACCTCTTCATGGTGTGGGACTGGTCGACCTACCTCGCTGATTACGGGCAGTCCACGTCCAAGTACCTGCGCGTCAGCCCCAGCACGGCCCTCGCGCTCCTGGAGAAGTGAGTGCGCGCGGGGGGCGCCGCGAGGGGCTCGGGGGAGCTCCGGGGGGCTCTGCGGCGCCGCGAGGAGCTCCGGGGGGTTCCGCGGGGCTTCGGGGGGCTCTGCGGCGCCGCGAGGGGCTCGGGGGAGCTCCGGGGGGCTCCGGGGGGCTCCGGGGACCGCGGCGGCGGCGCCGCGCGGGTTTCCCGGCGCCGGGAGCCGCCGATCCGCCGCGCTGAGGCGGCGGGAGCCGCGCGGGCGGCGGGCGCGGAGGCGCCGGCACGAGGAGAAGCCGCTCGTGGCGGCCGGGCTGAGCGCCCCGCGTTTCACGGCGCCCCTTGCTAACCGTGTCCTCTCTCCTCGCCTGCCCGCCGTGGACGTGCGCCTCGCAGGGTTCACAGAGGGTACGTATCCGCCCCACGTATTTGTTTTATTTCCCAGATTTTCTTTTAATTCGTTGATGCTCGAGGCTAGCAATAACGGTGTCGGGCACATTGGTGGTGAAAAAAAAACACTTATTCGGAGAGCGTGGGCTCACCATGGTCGTAGATGGTACTAAGGGATTTTTTGTTTTGCTTCTCAGACAACTGTAGGGCCAATTCCCGCTAAAGGGCTATTTGCGAACGTTTGCAGGCGATTTGCAAAGTAATTATTTGTTAAACTTCCACAATATGGAACTTGTTTTAAGAACATATAAATACGGCGCTTGTAACCTTTCAGTTCTTATTAATAAAAAGATCAAAAGAAGAACGAAAGTAAGCCTATTTTAATATATCTTTTTCTTCTCCTAATATTTCTAATGTCTGTGTCCTTTGCTCTTGTTTTTTTTCTCTTTCCTCCAGAATGAAAGACACTAGCAAAAAGAACAATATTTTTGCTCAGTTCAGGAAGAATGATCGTGACAAGCAGAAGCTGATAGAGACCGTAGTAAAGCAACTTAGGAGTTTAGTGAACGGTATGTCCCAGCACACATAGGTCTGGTAAATCAGCTACATGTACCTCGTCATGCCGAGGGGTATTTCTTAGCTGCTCTTTCTACTGAGCAAACAGTGATATTCGTTAGGACGCTGGTTTGAGCAAGTAAAGGCAAAATGCAATGGATGGCTTGTACACAGTGTCTTTAGTAAACAATTCTTTGTTATGTATTTTTAATGGATTGAATGCTATTTTATATATTGTAAACAAATGGTGAAAAATGAGATTGTACAATAAAAAAAAGCAATCATTGTACATGGAACAGTTGAACTGTAAATATTATTTAAATATAGCTAGACTGGATGTCCAAAATCTTGCTCCAGGTAGGAATTATTTGACAGATGACTCCTTAGTTGCGGTTTTCTGGATAAATCCTAATTTATTGGTTTTTGTTCGGTTGGTTTGGTTTTTTTTTTTTATGTTCAGATACTTGCATTTCAGATGCTGCCTGTCATTTTCCTGCATAAATGTATATTAGCCTTAAAGTGATTGGACATAATTTTGTATACCAGATTTTATAGTCTGGAGGTGTGAAAGAAAAAAAAATCTTTTTTTTTTCTTTAGTACCTTTGAAAACTACCGGAGAACTAGACTCGATGCTTAGTCAACGTTCGAGCTCCTAGGCTTTGTTCTCCCGAAGCGTTTTAGTCTTGCGTTGGTGAATGTAAATAACCCTTTCTGTTCTTTACAGCGTGACTCTCTTTGCCCGGTGTTGTTTCTGTTCCTCAGGGGCACCGTTTCTGACTGTACTTTTGCAAGGGGCAATTTTGCCGCCGCCGGGGGGTCCCGGGGCGCCCGCCCCGCACCCCAGCGCCTAGCGGGGCTCCTTGCGCCGCCCCTCCTTTAGACGCGGTGCGAATGTCCGGCGAGTACGAACCAAATGCAACGTGTAATTAAAAAATAATGTACATCTCGCTGCATTTTTAAGTTATTGACGGTCTAAATACAGTAATATAAACGTTACTCGTATGCGTGTCTAATTGCGCTGCTTCAGACGCACCTTGAGGGGGTGGGAAGGGTGCGTGCGTGGCGGGGGAGCGGCCCGAGGGGGCGGTGAGGGGCTCCCGGCGCCGGGGCGGGGGGAGCCGCCCCGGCCGCGTCCCCTTCAATCAAGGCGCGGGTCTCTCGCGGCGCCAATCACCGCACTTGGCCGCGCCGCTTAAATATGCAGCGGAGACGTCACCTCCGAAGGTGGATCGGGAGCAAGTGGCCAATATCGCTATAAATGTGGCGAGAGGCGGCGAGCCGGGCGGGCCGCCGGGAGCCGGCAGCACCTCGAGAGCCGGTCCGGGCCGCGGGGCGATGCCGGGCGGGCTGCCCTGGCCCGCGGCGCCGCTCGCCCTGGCGCTGCTGCTCGCCCTGGCGCTGCTGCTCGCCCTGTGCCGGGCCCTGTGGGCGCTGCGCTGGAGCCTGAGCAGGGACCGCGGCTGCGCCCTGCCCCTGCCCCGCGGCTCCATGGGGTGGCCCTTCTTCGGCGAGACCCTGCACTGGCTGCTGCAGGTAAGGCCAGGGGGCGCCGGGCAGGCGCGTGGAGGGGCCCGCGGCAGCCCCGGCCTCACCGCCAGCTCCTCTCGTCCATCCACAGGGCTCCCGCTTCCACAGCTCGCGGCGGGAGCGCTACGGCAATGTCTTCAAGACCCACCTGCTGGGCCGCCCCGTGGTGCGGGTGACAGGCGCTGAGAACATCCGCAAGATCCTGCTGGGCGAGCACACGCTGGTCAGCGCCCAGTGGCCACGCAGCACCCAGATCATCCTGGGCTCCCACACGCTGCTCGGCTCCGTCGGCGACCTACACCAGCAGCGCCGCAAGGTGAGCCCCGCAGCCACCCTCACAGGACGTGTGGGCCTGCAGGCACCTCCTGCTCAGGCTCAGGCCTCGGCAGTGCCCTGCAGCTCCCCCCTTAACCGCCTGCCTCTGTCCCCCCTTCTCCTCCTAGATCCTGGCGAGAGTGTTCAGCCGCGCTGCCCTGGAGAGCTACCTCCCGCGGATCCAGAAGGTTGTGAGCTGGGAGCTGCGGGGCTGGTGCATGGAGCCAGGCTCCATCGCAGTTTATTCCTCTGCTAAAACCTTAACTTTCCGCATTGCAGCTCGGATTCTGCTGGGACTCCGTCTGGAGGAAAAACAGTTCAAGGACCTGGCCAAAACCTTTGACCAGATGGTGGAGAACCTCTTTTCCCTGCCCCTGAACATACCCTTCAGTGGGCTGCGCAAGGTACTGCTGCCTGCCCCGCTCCCTCTGGGCAGCGGCACTGGCCTGGGCCCTGCGACATGCACCCCCGTGTCCCCAGGCCCGTCACGCGGACCCCGATGGGCCGGGGCGGCCCCTTCTGCAGCGCCCTGGGCCATGCTCAGCACTGCCCAGCAGCCGCCCCTCCGGCCTCCCTTCTCTCACCCACTCCTGCTCCTCCCCTGTGCTGTACAGCGCGGGGCTGCCGTGTGCCTGGATGAAGCCTTTCCCCCAGGGTGAGTTTCAGCTCCTCCGAGGCTTTAGTTTCCACTAAGCAGCTTGTCAGGCCCCTTCTGCTCAGGTTCTCTGTGTGCCCGTAGCCTGCTCTCCTTCCCCAGCGTGTGTGTTGTCCATGCTGGAGCAACACAACCTGTCATGTTTGGACCTCTCTCATCTTACCCTGCCTGGGCTCATGCCAGCTCATGGTGGGGGGGTCTGTGGGCATGAGGAAATGGCAAGTGGGCGCAGCAGGGGCCTCTCTGCGCACCTCGGAGCAGGCGCAGGGTGCGAGAGCCACTTGCAGTCCTCAATGTCTTCTCCCCAGCAGCAGAGGACGATGAGGAGGCCTGGAGGAGAACATGCCAGAGGGACAGTTTCCTGCCTCCTTGAACGCACTTCTTCCCTGCTGGATTTCCCCTTTTGGCCTGTTTCCCCACACCCCCGTTCCTAGTATGGGTACCGTGTCCTACTTCTTTCTCTACGCAGGCTTTGGGTTTTCCATCCCCTCAGGCCCGGTGTTGCTGCAACCCAAGTCTCCTGGCTCCTTCAGCAAGGTCTTGTCCAGACTCCGAGATTTCCACTCCAAGCCCTAACCCTTTCTCAGCGAGTCCTACTTCTCCTCCAGCTTCCTCGCAGCTCTTTACGCTGGGTCACAGCTCATGTTCCTTTGTCCACAGTTTCCACTTGGAGGTTGCCATCGGCATGAGCTTTCACCATCTCTCCCGTTCCTCCTTCTCCTCTTCCATCAGACACAGCCTGTCTGACCCTAAACCAACCTCTTCAAGTTGCATATAGCTCCTGATTCCTTTCCTGCTCGCTGTCCTATTTTCTTCACTCAGTCTTTTGCACCTCAACTCTGAGCCCTTGTATCTCATTTCCAGCCCCTGGTCCAGCCACTCTTTGTCCCAAACTTCTGTTCCTTTAGGCTTTTGAGGGAGGCATTGTGCTTCAGAGCCGTACTCTGTCACTCAGTTCATCCCCACTTTGCACAGAGATCTTCTGAAATGTTTTGCTGCTTAGGAGAACAAATCTACTGGAGATTGGGTATGATTAACGTATACATGTAAGCTATTATATTCTGGAAAAGCCATGCATTTGTCACAGTATCAGATCTTCCTTGCTTCCTGGGCTTAATTTTGCTAAATCGCCTCTTCTTGTTCCTTTGAATGAGCCTCTTTTGGACCTAACAGACCATGAATTGGTTCACTGCAGGTCCCTCTGCAGCCAGTCCTGTGGGCTTACTGCTGTCTTTTCCCCACAAGGTGTTTCTTAGGACTTGCTGTGTTTGGTTCACAACAGAAAGTCAAACAAATCTGCAGCAGTTCACCCAAAGACAGAAGGATCACACCAAAGCAGTGCATCTTGCAAGGCTTTGGGGCTGGGTAATTATGGATCAAGCAGATTCTGCTGTTAACTGACCCTGGGATTAAAGACAACCACATTTTGAGTCCCAGGTCGCTCTGGATGGGGTTGGTTTCTAAGGCTGTCCTGAACTGTGTCTGCCTTCTACAGGGAATCAAAGCACGGGACATGCTGCACAAGTACATGGAGGAGGCTATACAGGAGAAACTGCAGAGAAACAACTCAGAAGGTCACAGCGATGCTCTGGATTTCATAATAAACAGTGCCAAGGAGCATGGCAAAGAATTCACGATGCAGGAGCTAAAGGTAAGGAGACTCTTCCTTTGCCGTTCCCCTTCTGACTTGGTGGTTGTTTGGGTGAGGGGAGGAGGGTCACGCAGGGTCCCACATCAAGCCCCTGGCTCCTGCCCTCCTCTTACCAACTCTGGGGATACCATCTCCAATGCATGCAGGAAAGCTTGGACTCAGTGTGCCTTGCTATGTGCCTGTCTCTCTGTGCCAGTTGCCATGGAAAACAGCCCATTTTCCTTCTTGAAAGTGGCACTCAATGTACTGAAGAGGGCTGAGGGTGGATGGGTACCTCACCTGGAGAAGGTGCTGGAGCAAAGGGGGTGCCTAAACAGCCCTTAGCCCTCGGGCAGCACCAGGGTGTGGTGGGCAGCATACTGCTTACATGGTTCTCTAGGCTTGCATCTCTTTGCAGTAGTAAAGAATTGGTATCTAAGAGGAGAATAAATACTCTTTAGCATTTCCTCCTCATTGCCTCCTGGCTTCATCCTGGTTTAGAGAGGATGCTATTAGGGTTATGCAGCTGTGATAAGTTTCTATACATCACAGTGAACTAAAAAGGCTCTAGATACTATTATCTGAAAAATATTGGAGCTAGTTGTGTGTTCCTTAGTGTGTAGCATAGCAGGGCCTATAGATAATGTGACCATATTCCTCAGTGCTGTGAGCTCAAAAATCTCTGAGGTCCCAAAATACCCCAGATCAGCCCAGAGGTGAGATGCTGGATTGTGAATCAGTCTCTATCACCTAGTCATTAATTATATCATGTAGCCTGGGGACTTTCATGCTGCGGTGATGGACATGAGCCATCCCCATGACTTAAGAGTCAACTCCAGTAGTCCTTATGGAAGCAAATCTACCAACTGAAAGTAAGGGGCATTTTTATCAGAAAACCTTGAAAAAAATGGACTTAAGACCATATAATTCATATCTCTAGGTCATTCTGTCAGTGAGAAATATGCAACTAAATTTGTATGACAAGTTTTGAAATTGTTTTTCATGGGTATGTAGCTGAATTCGGTTTAAAGCTAATGAACATGCATAGTGTTACTTTTTTATCTAGTTAAGGAAAACTGTCTCAAGACAAACGTTTTTAAAAGTGAAATATGTAAATAATTCTAATGTGTTTGAAAGACAGTACAGAGACTACTAGATACAGTTAGAACGAGTACATATTCAGCGCAGTAAACAGGAAAATCTATGGCAATAATTGCCAAATCAAAATGAGAGTGAGTACAATTGACCAGTCTATTAGTATGTACATGTACGTTACACATCATGTCTCTGGCTGTGATCACAAATGGACAACAGCAGTAGAATGTTAAATAAAACGCTTAGTGAAGTGTCAGTGACTTAAAAGGACTCAGCCAGGGGATTCAGGTGGTAGCAGGTTCCTAAGGTGTTTATACCCTCACAGTTACAGACTTTCTACCTTGTCTGTATCTAACAAAATTACTTGCAAAGTACACTGCATGTACTTGTAAATATGGTGACATTGTGCACTGTAATAAAACAGAGTAGAGCTCTCATCCATTGAAAGGGTCTAGTTTGGTCAAAAGTTCAGAGCAAGTCATGGCTACACAACTTGGAGAGATGCTCCTAACACCAGCAGATACTAGTTAGCAATTCCTGTCTTGTTCAAACAATTTGAAGGAAGATGTCGCATTTTCTTACACAGCCTGTGATTTGCAGTGGTGGCATGAACTCAGCTAGAGCCTAGCAATACAAAGGTCATTAAAAATGTAACCCTTTGCCACAAGTACCGTCTTAAAAAGATTAAAAATTTGAAAGGTTTAAGAAAAAAGAAGAGCTTGCAGAGTAGCAGCTGTCAGTGACCGAGTTGGTGAGACAGGCATGATCTGCCCGAGTCCCTGGTGAGGAGCCGGGCTTTAGCACTGGGCAGTAGTGAGGGAGCTGTGGGAGGAAGCAGCCTCCTCATCGCCGGCTGCATTGGTGCTATAAAGGCAGAGGGAAACGAGCAGCTCGGTGTCGCATCCTGCATAGCAGCACGGTCAGAAATGGATGCAGAGAGGCATAAGGGCTGGTATTTCACTGTGCAGAGTCTGCCCTGAAAGCCTCCTGTGGTAATCAAATGCTCTGATTTTTAAATGCGCATTGTGAGTCTAAGAGATGCATTTAATCTTGCTGTGAAAGCAGAAACTCTTAGTAGTGGCTGCAGGAGACTGCGGGGAGCAGGGGGAAACTGTCACTTCACTGTCACTTCAGGTATTTTATTCCATCTGAACATGCCCTTGAGAGCTGCACTTTGGTGAAAGCCCCTAATGTCCAGCCAATACCTGGTGCTGGGGACCAGTAGCGAAGAATAATCTCCGTTATATTAGCCATGGCCTTCCTCCTCGGCATCAGCCTCTGGTCTTCTCCCATGACTTTTGCATCCATCCAGGCCCAGCACTGCCAGCCCCATGGCACAGTGCCACGGAGATTTTCAGATAATACTGTAAGTTAAATCCTGACTATACTGAAGCCAAGGCAAGGTTTGTTTTTCTATTTTCCTTGTGATTTCACAGGGGTCCAAGGTTCACTGACATTATTTTGGCAATTTGCCTTTCGTTTCTCCGTTTTAGTTTGCTGGCGTTGGAAGCAAGTGTGAGGCTTAGAGCTGTTCCTGCCATGTTGTTTTCCTTGGCCTGTTGCTGGTGTCCGTCCACCCCTGAAGTGACTGCAGTGCTGCTGGGGCGGGCGGGGGGGTTGTGCTGAGCATCCCAAACGGCAGCTTAGCCACTTCCATGCATGCTGGAAATGGCAATAGTTGGTATTTTTAACCTAAACATTTTCATTTTGGCTTCCTGCAAGGATAGGAAAAACAGTGTGATCTTTCTGTAACTTTGCATGAGTTGAATGTTGGTTCAAGGCTGCTCTAGCTATAAGCAACACAGCCAAGCCAGCAGGCTGCCAAGGGCCTTTAAGTTTTGGGGGGTTATTTTGCAGTTTGTCACAGGGCAGCGCCTGCAGCAGCCTGCTGTGGGCTGTGCCGTGGAGCCCTGCACCGGGTCTATCCCGGGCAGCGGGGATGGGCGTCCGCAGCAACGCAGTTACGGACACGGCTGTGATGTGTTTGAGCCAGTTAACCTCCAAGCTCCTTATGGACACCTCCGCTATGGAGCTATCAGGAACGCTGCCATCCTTCAAGCTATTAGACTTAAAAAAGCAAAACAGTTATTTGCCAGATCTGTGGATCCCTGTGGAGTAGTTCCCTGCCAGGACCTCCTGGACTGACTTGCTACAGCAAAGGTTTTTCTGCTGTTGGCTCTGCTGGCTTGAGGTCCTCCTCTGCACAAGCAGATGGTTGATTTTAATAGGAGTGGATCAAATGCAACCTGCCTGAGCCAGGGCATCTAGCACATACACACTGACATGCAGCCTCATGACGCCCCATGGGCCAGAAAGGCTGGGCACCAAGAGCAACTGGCAGATGAAGTCAAAAAACTTAATGCTTGGAGAGAACTGTAGTCAGTATGCTAAACTGCATGTTGTGATGCCTGTTAAAATTTGTTAATGTTGGAAGGATGACTCAGAAAGGCTGAGTTGGAGGTGACGGATATTCAGCTGGGTTTCTGTGTGAATGCCTTGGCAAGTGGATGTCCTGTTCTTCCATCTCTCTCTGTGATGGGTGAATAAGGATTTCTCCCCTTTTAGTCCCTGCTGACCCAAGGTGGGCACAAGTTTGTGGAGAAGAGCAGGGAAGCCCTGCACAGAGATGAGACCCCCCCAAAGGCAAAAACAGCCTGAAATCATGGCCAGATTATGTCATTCAAGCCTGTCCCCTTCCCTCCTCTCCCAGGAGTCAGCGATCGAGCTCATCTTTGCTGCTTTCTTCACCACGGCCAGTGCCAGCACCTCGCTGATCCTCCTTTTGCTGCAGCACCCCTGGGCAATTGAGAAGATCAGGCAGGAGCTGGTGTCCCATGAGCTGCACGGGCAGTGCCCATGCTGTGCCGACACAGGATCCTGCCCCAGCACCCTGGGCACGCGGGGCCGCCCTGGGGAGAAGCCGGCGCTCCTTGATATGGCTGAAGACGCTTGTGAAGAGCTGAGGTGGCCGCCAGGTGTGATGGGGGACAAGGAGCCCAGGGATGGCTGCTTGCGGCAGCCGCCTGCCCTGCAAGCGTCCGGCCCTGCCCCGAGCGGCGCCGGGCACAAGGAGGCACCGGGGCCGGGCTGCCGCTGCGCAGCGGACCTCAGCCTGGAGAAGCTGGGCCGCCTGCACTACCTGGACTGCGTCATCAAGGAGGTGCTGCGCCTGCTGCCTCCCGTCTCCGGGGGCTACAGGACGGCGCTGCAGACCTTCGAGCTGGACGTAAGTGCCCCCTGCGCTAGCGCTCGGCGGCTGCCCCCCGTGCAGAGCTAGTGGCGCGGGCGCCTAACGCTCCCCCTGCTCTCCCCCCCAGGGCTGCCAGATCCCCAAAGGCTGGAGCGTGATGTACAGCATCCGTGACACCCATGAGACAGCTGCCGTCTACCAGAGCCCCCCCAGCGGCTTCGACCCCGACCGCTTTGGTGCCACCCGGCTGGAGGCTGCCGGCCGCTTCCACTACGTGCCCTTTGGCGGCGGGGCGCGCAGCTGCATCGGCCAGGAGCTGGCGCGGGCCATCCTCAAGCTGCTGGCCATTGAGCTAGTCCGCACGGCCCGCTGGGAGCTGGCCACCCCTGGCTACCCCGCCATGCGCACCGTGCCCATCGTGCACCCCGCCGGCGACGGGCTGCACCTCTACTTTCGGCCTTCGCAGCCCACCCACCATAGCGAGGACTGAGCCAGCAGCACGTGGCCCCTGGCTGCGGAGCCCCTCATGCCACCTTCAACACCAGGGAGTAAAGAAAAGGTTTTTGTTGTTGGTTTCCCACCATCCCCCTCCATCTTTGTGGCCCCCTGGGTAGGGGGGACCTGCAGAACACTGCCCTCCCTCCCAAGCACGGGGTGCTTCAGCTGCAGCCCCCAGCCCTGGGGGTACCATAGGAGCAGCAAGGAGAGCATCCTGCCTCACCGTAGCTTTTGAGAGAGGGGGAATGAGCAGGAAAATGGTGTGGGGAGGAGGCATCACTGCAGACCACCACCACCCTGCTCTGCCTAACCCAGCATCAGCAATAGCTAGAGCAATAGGGTATAAACACATCTTTATTGTGAACATTTGACCTGGTTCCTGCACTGCCCCTTGCAGCAGGCACAAAGCGGCCGCATCCTGTGGTGTTCCAGTCAGGCAAAGCGCCGTGTCCAAGCGCCCTGCTGCTGCTGGGGCCCGCGGCGCAGTCCTCATCTGCAGTCGCGCTGCTCTGCTGCCACCCGCGCTGAGGGCAGGGAGCCTGGGGGAATAAACGCCTGGAAAGGGAAACTTCTGAATGCCACCGCTTCAAGATGGGAACTTTGTGCACCTGCTCATGCTGTTGGCGTCACAAGGGACATGAGGAAGGCAATGGGCAGAGGCTCAGCAGCTGCCTGGGCTGGACCCCGACCTCCTGCAGGTGCAGGGTTGAGGACCTCAGGTGCTGGACACCTGCCTTGGTACAGCACCAGCCAGCTTTCTCCTAGGAAATGAGTTTGGGTTTGGAAGTGAGTCCTGGTGAGGACAGACCTTGGGAAAGTACCTGGCCACATGGGGATAAGTTTCTAACTCGTTCAAGCTTCTCACTCCCGGTCCGGGAAAGCTGCTGCTCACCTCACAGCAGCCGAGGAAACCAGGGCCTGTCCCCACACGGGCCACCGTGAGGGAGCCATGGCCACGAGGGCGCCAGCGCTTGCCTGGACGTGAGGCTGTGGCAGAGCAGCTCAGACAGTCTCTCCATCCCCTCAGCTCCTGCCTTTGCCCCGCTTCAGCACCTGCCCAAAATAACCCTGTTGCAGTCGGACTCGCTGGCACATCGTGACTGCGCTAGAACCCTGCATCGTGGTGCAGCTGGCCCAGCCACTACCTGGGGCAGAAATGTGACTCCCAAATGTGACGGGTCAAATCTGGAAAAGGTTTACCAGCGAGGCTGAGTTACGTGCTGTTGGCAGGTCGACCTCTGTAATGATCCTGAGCCCCTGCCCCTCCTGACCTTGTCCCAGAGGCGAATCCTTCCAGCTATCAGAGGTGCAATCCGGAGGCCGTGGCTGCAAGTGGCAGTGACCACTGTAATTAGCAGGAGTTGCTGATGTGGCTGTGACCTGTGGGGGAACAGGGGTTCCCAACCAGGGCAGGGCCAGGGCCCTCAGCCCCCAGCATGGAGCAGACACGACCAGGAGCTCCCCAGCACCATGCTCAAACATTACAGCGAGTACTAGTAAGCCCAGTAGCTGCCCACTGAGACATGTACGGGAATGTGGTTAAAAAAAAAAAAAAGGGAGGGGAAAAAAAAAAAGGTTGAAACTGATTTTGTTTCCAAATAAACACAAGCATTTTCAAATGAAGTGTAATAATTGTTACACGTAATCAAAGTTCGTTCATATTAGGCTGTTAATTTCTTGACCCCCTTCCAAGATGTTTTTAATTATCTCTTTCACTCTTCCCCATTTGATTCTCCCCCGGCCGGTGGTGGCCGCGTACGCAGCTGGGCAGATAATAAAGGCTTCCTGTGGCAATTATCGGTGCTTAGGCCACCGTATCTCGTTATTTTGATAGACAGTGAACTTGGCGCGGTTGCCGGCCGGGTTCACGCAGATGTCACGGTCCGTGTTGTAGGTCACAAGCGGGTCAGCGCCCGGCGAGGGGAGAGCGGCGGGTCAGGGCGCGGCCGGCGCTGAGGGCCGGTGGCCGCGGGGATGGGCGCGCTGGGAGCAGGGAAGGATCCCGGCCGCCGCGCGAGCCTGCCGCTAAAAAAGTGTCTTTAAAAATGACAGCGCGCTCTCAGCCACTACGCACGCAGCTCCCAAGGGTTCTTGGAGATCACGCTAGAAGCAAGAAAGGAAAACGGCCAGAGGAGTGCGGAGAGAGAGGGAAAAAAAAGAGAGAAAAAAAAAAAAAAAAGGCGGCGAGCACTGCAGTTAATTGGCGGTTCCTGCAGCCGCGCTCCGGGCGCCCCTTCCCGGCGGAGCGCGGGGCGGTGCCGGGAGCCGTCGCGAGCGGCGCGGCCGCCGGGACCCCGCGCTCCTCCCGCCGCTGCCGCCGGGCCGGGCGGGCAGGGCAGCCCCCGGGCGCAGCCGCTGCCCCCGAGCGCCTCTCGCCGGGCAGAGGAGCGGCGCGGCGGGCTGGGTGTTCGCTTTCCGCGCTCACCTCCCTTTCCCTCGGTGACCCGCGGTTGAACCTGCATCGGGAGGCCGCGACGGACGGCAGCCCGCTACTCCTTCCTCCGGGGACGGGCAGAAACACAAGCCAGGCCTTCGAGGTGAACCAGGGGGCAGCGGCGGAGGCTTCGCCGCCGCGATGCCTCTGCCCGGCGCAGCCCCCGGCCAAGCGCCCCGTCCGGAGCGGGCACCGGCCCCAGGCCCGCGGCTCCCGGGCAGAGGCAGCGCCGGCTCCGCCGCTCCCCAGGCGCCGCCGGGAGACAGGAAGGGGCTCCGCGCCCCTCGGGTACCGCGCTCCGCTCCGCGCGCCTCGGACACGGGCTGCGCGCGGGCGGAGCGGCGCGTTTCTGTCGCAACCTGCCGCTCCGCGGCGATAGATCCGCGGGGGCAGCCGGAGCCGTGGCCGCGCAGAGCGAGCGCAGCCGCCGTCTACGGCGGGAGGATGCGCCGAGCAAATAGTTAAAGATTTCGGGGGGAGGAGCCAGGCCGCAATCCGCAATTAAAGATGAACTTTGGGTGAACTAATTTATCGTATCAAGGTGGGGTGGGCAGCAACCTGGGAAGGGTATAAAAAGCTGCGGGCGGCGAGCGTGGCCCACGCACTTGGAGCTCCCGGGGGGCTGGGCGGGACGGGACGGGACGCGCTGAGCTGCCCAGCCCAGCTATGGGCTTCTCCGCCCTGGTCGCCAGCGCTCTGTGCACCTTCTTGCTGCCCTTGCTGCTCTTCTTGGCCGCCGTCAAGCTCTGGGATCTGTACTGCGCGAGCGGCCGCGACCGCAGCTGCCCGCTGCCGCTGCCCCCGGGCACCATGGGGCTCCCCTTCTTCGGGGAGACGCTGCAGATGGTGCTGCAGGTAAGCGAGGCGATGCCGCCCGCAGCCCAGCGGCGCCCCGGCGCCTCCTTTCGCTGCAGGAGATGGGGTTGAGCAGTGGCTTTGCCGGGCTCCCGTGCCCAGGTGGGGAAGAGCGACTGTCACCGCCTCTCTTCCTCTTTTTTTATTTTTTTTTCCTCTACCTTCTTCCCCTCCTCTCCCTCCTCAGCGGCGGAAATTCCTGCAGATGAAGCGCAGGAAATATGGCTTCATCTACAAGACGCACCTCTTCGGCCGCCCCACGGTGCGGGTGATGGGCGCCGAGAACGTGCGGCACATCCTGCTGGGCGAGCACCGCCTCGTCTCCGTGCAGTGGCCCGCCTCGGTGCGCACCATCCTGGGCTCGGGCTGCCTCTCCAACCTGCACGACGGGCAGCACAAGCACCGCAAAAAGGTATGGGTGGCCCCGATGGTGCCCGGGCGGGCAGCGGGTGCCCTGCAGCGCCGTGGCTCAGCCCCTCTCCCCTTCCTCCCTCTCCTCCTCCCCGGGCAGGTGATCATGCAGGCCTTCTCACGGGATGCCCTGCAGCACTACGTCCCCGTCATCCAGGAGGAGGTGAGCGCCTGCCTGGCACGGTGGGTGCGTGCCGCCGGGCCCTGCCTCCTTGTGTACCCGGAGGTGAAGCGCCTCATGTTCCGCATTGCCATGAGGATCCTGCTGGGCTTCCAGCCCCGCCAAGCCAGCCCCGATGGTGAGCAGCAACTGGTGGAGGCCTTCGAGGAGATGATCCGCAACCTCTTCTCCCTCCCCATTGACGTGCCCTTCAGCGGGCTCTACCGGGTAAGGCTCCGTGCATGCTGGGGGCAGAGGGGGACCTGGCCCTGTGGGTGGCCCTGAGGCTAAGGCCCGCGGCCTCCTGCCCAGGGCCTGCGGGCGCGCAACATCATCCATGCCAAGATCGAGGAGAACATCCGTGCCAAGATGGCCCGCACGGAGCCCGAGGGTGGCTACAAGGATGCCCTGCAGCTGTTGATGGAGCACACGCAGGGCAACGGGGAGCAGCTCAACATGCAGGTGAGAGGCTTGCGCTCAGGCCCTCAGGGCCAGATTTGGCTGTTTCCACCTCCCGCTTTTCTCCCTGGCGGCAGCGTGCTACCCGTAGGGAAAGCATGGAGAGAGCAGGTGCTGCCTTCTCTCCCCATGCAATGAAGCAGCTCGGGCTGCACCCCGTGTCCTGTGGGCACGGGCCGCCCCCAGGCTGTGGGAGCGAGCGGGAGCACAGGAGCAGGGCTGCACCCCAGTGGGCTGTGTCCCGCGGAGCAGGGAGCCCAACACCCTGGGGCACCCGCTCCAGCTGGAAGCACCGCGCAGCTGCTCTGTCTCCCTCAAGGAAGGTGGCAGCCTGGACCTTGGGGAGACATCATTTGAGGCCTGTTTCACCCTTCTCTGCCTCCCCTGCAAGGAACTGAAGGAGTCTGCAACAGAGCTGCTCTTTGGGGGCCACGAAACCACCGCTAGTGCTGCCACATCGCTGATCGCCTTCCTGGGGCTCCATCACGATGTCCTGCAGAAAGTGAGGAAAGAGCTGCAGGTGAAGGTGGGTGCTTCCCTGGAGTTGCTCCACGGGAGTGGGTGCTGCCAAGCCCCTGGGTCTGTGCCACATTTGGGAGTCCCCTTGGCCTGCATGGGGCAGAGCGCCCTGTTTGACCATTCAGCAAATGCCACGGCAGCACCTCCCTTCCTAGGGCTTGCTGTGTGGCTCTCACCAAGACAAGCAGCTGGACATGGAGGTCTTGGAGCAGCTGAAGTACACGGGCTGCGTCATCAAGGAGACCCTCAGGCTGAGCCCACCCGTTCCCGGAGGATTTCGGGTTGCGCTCAAGACCCTTGAACTCAATGTAAGCAGGGCTGGGGCTTGGGCTCGGCTCCTTGGGGCAGCCGCAGACGCCTGTGGATTTGGGGAGCAGAGGGGCTATAGGGAGGCCTGCAGGGAGGTGGGTCCAACAACCCAGCCCATGCCAAGGCTTTGGCTGATCAAACAGGTCCTGGCACTCAGTGACTCTTTTCTCTCCCCTTGGACAGGGCTACCAGATCCCTAAAGGCTGGAATGTTATTTACAGCATCTGCGACACTCACGATGTGGCAGATCTCTTCACCGACAAGGATGAATTTAACCCGGATCGCTTCATGGCTCCAGCTCCGGAGGACTCCTCTCGATTCAGTTTCATCCCTTTTGGTGGGGGCTTGCGGACCTGCGTAGGCAAAGAGTTCGCCAAAGTCCTCCTAAAAATATTTACAGTGGAGCTGGCTCGGAGCTGTGACTGGCAGCTGCTCAATGGACCTCCTATGATGAAAACTGGCCCGATAGTGTACCCCGTGGACAACCTGCCTACCAAATTCATAGGTTTCAGTGGCCAAATCTGAGGGGTCAACGTCTCTGGCTGGATTTCTATAGCATCTAGTATGTACAAAGTAACTTTTTTTTTTTAGTGACAAAGGCCTTTAAATATTTAAACTTGTAAATGTTTAATAGTTATTTATGTCTTCTAAATATTTCAGAAGGGTATGATATTTTTTTCCAAGCACTACAATTATGGGTCTCTGATTCATAATTAGATAATGTTATTTCTATAGAAATAAGTCTTCCTCTATTTAAAAATGTTATTGAAAGCTGACCAGCTAAGTGTTTGAAGACATTTCAGAACAGTATATGTATTAAGAAATATTCTTAAAGACATTTGAAAAAAAAAAAAAACAGACAAAAAAACTGTAACTAGATACTCATCCAAATTACCTAAATGGTTATTGTTTGAGAAAGTTTTCAGTATTACTTGTGTCTAGATCTTATGTTTAATGTGTGAATTTTAAGCTGATAATAAAGTTTATTTTTGAAGATCCTCTGTACAAAGATCTGCCTGTATATTAGAGAGTAGCTTAACTAGCTGAAATGGGTCTAAAGGGGTTTAGATGCGAGGTCAGATGTGGTCTTGTGAATGATTTGTTCTCTCCCCATTAGGTTCATAACTTACTTCCCCTTGCCCCCTCCCCCATATGCACTAATGTGGCTCTCACTTAAAAGAGGTAAAATGTTTTGAATTTTACCCTCTGCAAAAGCAGTGTGAAAACACAGAAACTCAAAAAAAAAAAAAAAAAAAAAACGCTCTACCACATGCCATGACTTTTCTCCAGCATGTAAACTTGGGAGACAGTAGAAGAAGAGCCTGTACTGAAAGCCTTTCTCTATAGCTAGAGAAATTGATTGAGAAGAAAGTATTTCTGAAAACTCTCCTCCCACTTACACCAGGCCTGTATAAACTGGCCCCTGGATCTTGTTGTGTGTCCAGTCCCCTGTCTATGATTGTTGACTTATGGAGGTACCGTAAGTCAGGACAGCATCAGCACCTGGAGCAAATAAAATCTGCTGTGATTTCATCTCTCCATGCCACTGCTGAGAGCAGGCCAGAGATAGCACACACGGCTCCTGCGCAAACCTCTTCCCTGGAATTCAGCAAAGTGAGAACTAAAAGGCAGGCACTAATGTGAATTGATTAACAGAGAATCAACTGTTGAGATGCAATTCCCTAGGGCTGTGTAAGCAGGACAGATAAAATGCCCTAGGCATGACCTCTGTTTTGGCTTAACCATAAGTTTTTTTTGTTGTTGTTGTTTGTTTTTTTGAGGGTTTTTTTTGCCTTTTTTTTCTTTTCTTTATTTCTCTGCACCCCCACCATCACTACACCTATTAGTCTTCCCTCAGAAGTCAAATAATGTTGGCTGTCTCTATAAACAGCTATAAAGAAAACCAAGGCAATTCAGTGTCACAAACACAGCACCATATAGAATAATTTAATTTTTTGTTCTCTTCTGGAAAACAGTATTTTTTTCTTTAAGTTTTCCCAAGATTGACATTAAGGATGAAATTAAGCTGCTCTAAAACCCTGCAGATGTTTAATAGCATCTATGACTTTTGTTTGTTTGTTTTTTTAAAGGAATGTCTCTCATTCATTTGATATGTGCTTAAAAAGTTAACCAAAACATGAACTTCATAACATAAAACATTAGATAAATCCTATGTATGATTAAAAATGAGTATAGCTATAACCATTTTTTTTTAATATTAGAATGCAAAACCTACTCTTTTTAGATTGTACCTGAGTCTTCCTGGCAAAGTTTAAGATCTTAAGTAATTTTTACTGTGCAAACATCCTACCCTAATGGGCTTTTCAGCGATTTGATGAATAACCTAAGTTTAAGACCCCTTTATTACCAGTCTACTAGTAGAAAAGCATAAATGTTCCTCCTGATTCAGAGATGATCCTGAAATCTGGGTAATGCTAAGGCTCCCGCTTTGGGATTCCTTGTTCACACGTTCTTCTTTAACAAAACAAAATTGCAGACAAAAGTCTAGAAATGCTTTACTTATTTTTAACTGAAGACTGCTAGTTGAGGTTTACGTATGGGGACTGATCTCAATAATATATATATATATTTTTTAAGAGCAGGAATCCAAGCGATGTCTGAAGAATATATGCCCTTTTCATAGTGTAAGTTTCAGACTGTACATTTCTCTGATTCTTTTTTTATTATTATTTTTGAGTCATTTGCAATGCTTTTATCTTTGGAGGGAAACGAAATCATACTTTTGCCTGGACATCTGGGGACATATCCTCGGCTGTTGTAAATCATGACAACATAACCCTAAGTTAGGCACTGCCCCTGTATAATTTATCTCTGTGGTTAAATCGTCTGTCACTGCTGTGTAATTTAGGCATCTCCGAGGTCGCTTTAAACAAGCCAGCGTGAGCCGCGGCGGCAGCGTAGCTGCAGTAACAGGGAACTCAGCGCGGGTTAATTGCTCAAGTATTTGCCCGACTTCTTGAGCAGGTTTTACAAGCCCCGCTAATCCCCTCTGTGCAGCTGGATGTTGACAGGTTGGGTGCTGGCTGTGAACCAGCTCCGAGCAAGAAGTGGCTTTGCTGGCTCGGTCCTGGCTGCACGGGCAGGTGCCGAGGTTGGGATGCTGCACAGGGGGACCTGCGCCCTGGCCACGCATCGCTGCAGAGCCAACCCAGCTGAGAAGTCACCTACCAGCGAAAACACACCTGATTTCCAGCCAGGCCTCAGCCGCTGTGTTTGTGCTGGGGATCAAAGCAACTGGGGGGGAAAGAGGAGGCAGGCAGAGGGGAAAAAAAGGACGCAGCTGCTTTAACCTCCCCGCTGCAGAGAGGTTGTTCCTAGTGCCACCCTCTAGCTTGCATTTTGCAAATGTCCCCTGTATCTGGTAAGTGACTGACTGTCCAAGACACAGAGTCTACAACATTCAAAACCCTGATTTGGGAGAGTGCATCCTCCTTTCTTATAACCAGACCTTTTTGGGATGTCTCATGTTCCTTGTGTTACTTAACATGGCATTAAAAAAAGAAGAATATATATATTTTATATATATATATATATATACACATGTATATAAGCTAGGTCTAGGTTTTAAATTGCAGATGCTGCAGGTGATCTGATGTCTGAAGTGAAAAGCCAAGCCTTATTTGTAGTTATGTGTTTATCCTCTAAGGGTAAGGTGGGCTGCAGGAAGCCCAGCTTCTCCTGTGTGAACCACAGCTCCTGCCAACCAGCAGTATCACCAGTGCTTTGGTTTCTGAGGTCTCTGTGCAATGCTTAAGTTGTGTTTCTGCTTAAGGAGATGCCGCTATATTCATGCTTGAACACAAGCATCACCAAAGAACTACCTGACACTGAGGAAAGTCACTTGCTAAACTGATTCCCAATTGAAAGGTAACGGTATATTCAGAGCAGACCTTTTCAGAAGGTCAGAAGAGGTAAGTGCTGTCTTTTGAAAATGACTACATGAATAAGAAAAAATATGAAGATGAATGCCTCAGAAATAAGTATTGATGATAAAAATGATTTAATTTTTTTTTCAGTTTGTGCTAGTAAAATTATTATAAAAAGACAAGTTGCTGAGCTGAGCAGCTCAGCAGCTGAGCAGAGTTTTTTTTCTTTTGGTTCAGAAAAAAACAGCAACTGAATAGACAATATTGCTTACCTAGGATATTGCACATATTTTTGTGTATTTTATTTTGTGTGTGTGTGTGTGCTATTTCTACAGGAATCTTTCTCTAGACCTTGTAAGATGAGAGACTGACAAAAAGATTGCCCTTCTTTCTTCCCTATTTCAATCTTTCTTATGTTTTCTTATCCTGTTCAGTGATTTAAAACAACCTTTGGAGAGGTACTGAGAAAAATATGTAACAATATTAAAATATTCCATCATCAACTTTCAAGTGGTGCCTTCCTAAGTGCTACAGGAAACTTCTTAAACTGCCTTTTCAAACCTGTCTCTAGTCACCTTTGAAAACAGAATGCTGTTGGCTTCGTTAATCTTACACATCAGCAGAGGTGTTTAGGATGTCTGTTGATAAAGGAATGTGCCCCAGTAGCTTTAAACTAACATGCACAAAATTAGGTCTCCACATCCGTAGCTTGATTTTATGAGGTATAAATATTCAAAAGCTGCTATTGATCTCAAAGGGAACTGCACTGCTCAGACTCCCTGAAAATCCAATTACTTTAGACCTAGTCCCAAAATAGGGATTAAGCAGCATAAGCGTAAGCAGCCTCTGTCTTTCTGTCCTTCTGTCTTTTTTCCTTTTTTACCTTAAATTTGTTATACAGCATCTTTGCTAGAAGAGTCTCACAGGATCCTATAACAAGTCTGACTCTATTCACATAAACCAAACTCTAATCCATTGATTTTTGGCAATGTTTCTGAAACTAAAGGCATTCACAATTACTGTGTTTGAGACACAGTGCTCAGGAGATTACGTTCCAGCCCCAAACCAATTACTTTATTTATGGGTTAGAGGTACTGTGTTACCTATAATCGTCTCCTCTCTTTATAACAAAAAGAAAGTGTAGGTTTGGATAGCATTTGCTAATCCAGAGTTTTATTTGCCAGGTGGTTTGTATTGTAAATTCTCTGTCAAGTTATACATCCAGCATTCAATGTAAAGCATATACAGATTAGTGGCAATGATTTTAAAAGTTTATTAGTTGCAACCATTAGAGTGATAGATTAGGAGTAAGGAAACGTAACCGGCAGCAAGTTTAGAGAAGGCTCATTACCAGACTGGCTTGCTTCACTTGTTTAATAATGTCTTATGAAAAATGTTACATGAGAAGTTCAATGAATAATGCAGCCTTCATTAAGTTATGTAAATGAATGTAACTTCGTGGGTGGGTTAGAAATAAAATATTTAACAAATCTGTTTATATCCAAAGAGTGAGAGCAGGAGAGACAGCACTTAATGAATCTCAGATTTAAATATTTAAAAGGCAACAGGCAAGAAAACTTACAGAGTACAAGATTGTAGGACTGTTTTAATAGGTTTTTACAGCTGGCTTGCAGTTGCAACATAGGCTAGGTAATATATGCAGTGCTTTCTGCACTTTCTTAATTAAAGTGTTATTCGTTCCTCTATCATCACTGAGGTTTCACTTGCTGTTAGTAACCCAAAGACACATTCAGAACTTGTGCAGTTTGCAAAGCTGGATGGATCATTTTAGCAAAAGTGACTTATGATGTACTTGTTTGCAGGGTCATTCTGTTCACAAACCCACAATCATTCATGCACTGGTTAATTTGTTTCTTTCTTTTTCTTTTTTCTTTCTTCTTTTTTTTTTCTTTTTTCTTTTTCCAATTTATGACCATTTAGAAAAGTTCGAGTCTCCACAGGTTAAGTTTACACTGCCCTACAAGATAACAGCCTCAACATGAGAAAATTATAAACCAGGGACTAAATCAACTATAGACAATATGCTTTCCTTCCACGCCTACAAATACTAGCCTTTTTTTATGCCTCTCCCAACACAAATCCTTGGATTTGGGCCTCACAGCTTACCCAGAAGGTCAAAGATTATTGGAGGCTACTTTTGAGCAAAGGGGGGAATAAATTCCAGAGCTGAGGGTCCCTGACAGGTTCTCTCAAGAGATAAAACAAAGTAACCAAAAGGCAAACCCATTTGCACTCTTTAAGGTAGGAGGCAGGTCAGTAACTTCTCCTGGTGGCCAGGAGCTGACAAGCTCAATGGCAGCACAGGGACCTCAGGCCTGAACTGGGGTCTCGGTGGAGCTGAGACAGTGTAAGAAGGAGATGTGCACTCACATGAATGTGCTCAGATTGTGTTAGGCCAGCTTTCTTTTTGCTGCCTTAAATAAAATATTTTTTTCCTTTCGGAAGGAAAAGTACAAACTCATTATTTTCTGCTTTTCAAGCAGAGGCATAGCACCAACGCTAAAGTATTTTGATATACCTGCGTCTCAGAAATACGCTGTTTCTATGAGTAGAATGTCAGAAGGACAAAAACCTTTCCAGGGTTAGATTTGAATGTTCAGTGCAGTGATTGTAAGTCTGGGATTTTTTGACTCAATGATTTAATTGCCTGAAAGGAGTAGAAAGTTTGTGGTTTGCTTTGCCTCAATTTTGTTTTATATTTAGGTCCCTCTGATGTAACACCTCCTGTACACGATGGGAAGCAAGGAGGTGTAATAGTCCACTACTAGCTACAGTCGGGACTGCCTGTGGGAATAGGGTGGTTTTGTTTCTCTTGTTCATCAATCTACATCATACATCTAGTTATAAAATACCACTCTCTAAAGCTTCTCTTGAAAGGGCAGGGGCCACAAAGTAACCAAAAACCATCCCTGACCTTGGAATAGCCTCTTCTTTCTCACAAGAACCGACAGAGGTGGGATGGAAGCCCAGGGCACAGTGTGAGCGTTGTACATGGAGGAAGTGGTGCCGCTGCTTCAGCACCGCACTGAAGCCCCAGATGCATAAGAAACAGGTGATTTCCACTCGTGTTTTCCTCCTTCTCCTGTCCTCTTGCACTTTTTGGTGTCATTATCTTAAATGCACATTGCTGATGGTAATGATGCTGCTGACAGCACTGCAGCAGGCTAGTGCATGTATTACGAATCTCATAATTAATCATTAACAAAAGTTCATTAATCTTAACAAAAGATTGCTTGACGTAACAGCATGTCATGGCCTTTTTGTTCATTATATGAAATGAAATTGCCCAGATTTGTGATATTTCTAAGGGGACCTTTCCTGTGAGTTGAGCTGAGAGAGCACTGATCATGGAGAAGAACTAATTACCAGGCAGCATTTCGAGCAAAGACCACAGATTCCAGCTATGTGGAAAGACAAAGAAAAGTGCATTTTACAAAGACTAGATACATGCTCACAAGGTGGAACAATTTGCATTTTATGGGATCATCTCTTTTATTTTTCTACTGTTTTGTATAGTGCTTTTTTAGTTAAAAGTTGACATCTGTACTTATTATCAAAGTATTTAGAGAAAGAGACAGGAGATAGAGCACACTGATGAAAAAAAAAACAAGACTCTTTAAGCAGTCAAAGGTATTGTTCGTTTACTTTGGTGGCTCCTTGGTGATTGCTCTTTTCACCTTTTATTAACCTGCAAATAGATTAGTCCTCGTAAACTAAAGACCAGCGCACAACCCACTGCCCCAGAGATAAGGTCACAAAGAGGGGATGTGTCCTGAGCACAACCTCAATAAAGAAATAGAGGTCTGAAGGCAGTTACATGAGGCTGCCATTGCACTTTACTAGCACTACTGTGATTTACCGTATCAGTTCAACTGCTGACACCTTTATGTCCCTCCCTCCTATCCCAGCAGGCCACAGAGACACAGCCCATGATAGATGCTGGTGAACTTTTCCTCTGATCACCTTCTGAAGAACTTTCCCATAATCTATTGTTTTCTATCACAGTGGAAAACAAAACAAGGGGTTTTCTGACTTTCAGTTACCAGCTATTTTGCCCTAACTTTAAAGCCATGTACTGAATTTATTACATCAGTGTGAAAGAAGTTTTAAACTCTTGTCTCTTTATCCTACTCCCTGAACTTAACATGGTCCAAAGTAAATCAACGTAATTGCTGTTAGACCTACATTGTTGCAGGAATGTTTTATATTCCATGTTGTCAGTTATTTAGAAGAGTTAATTGAAATTGCAAACATAAAAAGAGGAGAGCTACAGTTTTAAGAAATTAACTTTTCTTTTTTTCTTCTTTCTTTTTCTTTCTTTTTTTTTTTTTTTTTGGTGCCTGTGGCTACTGTATGAATTACATAAGGAGCTAACATTAACTTTAACATGAGACTTAAAGTGTTTGGAATAGCTAAAAGGAAAAATACAGTTGCGGATTCAAGGCAAGTATTTCCTTTAATTGACCATATAAAAATACAAGAGCTCATTCCGGATTGAAAGAAGCAGCTGACCTGGCATTCCACATGCTAATTCCCAAATACCTACCTGGGCCCTCAAAAATGTTGCATTTGCTTCCAAATGAATAAATGCCATGGGCTGCACCTGTGTCTCTCTCATCAAAATTCAGCAGCGGTGCTAGAGTGGCGAGGAGGAAGGAGAATCACAGCAACGTGAAGAGGGAGCATGGCGAGAAGCACGCGCTTGGAGGAGGAAAGGGGGGAGCTGTACAGCAAATGGCCTCCTGCACAGGCCTTGCCTAACCACCCTGCTGCTGCGGCCTGTGCAGAGGGCAGGCAGGGGTCCAGGCGCAGGCCACCCTGTCCGGCATATGTGAGCACTGGGTGTGCAGCAGGGAGCTAACTGGCAGCTGGACTGTGAAGGGGACACCTGAGACAGGGTGATCCGTCTCCTGACCAGAAGGAGCTCATAGGGCTGCTTGGGAGCTCATAGGGCTGCTCTGCCCTTCCCAAGGCTCTCTGCGCTCTTCAGGTTGCGACAATGTGGTGGTTCATTAATCTTTTAGCCCCAGAATACCTGAGGCAATGGAAATTTTGTCCAAACAGAATCCTTCACTCCAAAAGATCCTGTTTGGTAGTTTAACTCTGACCATGTGACAGTATGATTTCGGGAATGGCTCGAGGAAGGAAAGGCCCCTGTCAAGGCCTTGGACAAAGTGTAACCTCATGTCTTACCTTCCACAAAACTGTGCAGGCCTCACAGTGGGCCTTACTCAGCTAGAGAGTATCTCACCATGCCAGACTGCCATGGTGCATCCCAGTCTTCCCTTCGGGATGGTAACAGTGAGGTCATTGCTGCCATGGTCTTGCTGATGGCGTGGCTGCTTCCCAGCAGACCCTTGGGGTTAAGAGCATTGCTTTAGTTGAGGCTCCCCTCAAGGGTTACCACCCCTGCTCAATCTGAACATGCCATGTGGAAAAAAGGACATTTTTCTTAAATTGAATCTTCTACAGTCAGATGCTGGACCTTCAGCAGGTGTGTTTGTCAGATGGGTGCTCTGAGCGTGAATATTTGATCAAGAAAGTCTTCCTTGTATTGTCTGTATTTCTGACTTACTTAAATTTAGCTTGCAGCTCTTATGAACCAGAGCCCCCATAGTTAATTGGCAAAAATACTTTCAAATAATTTAAAATATTATATAATGGCTTAACTCAGAATTTCATGCCTAAATTCACTGCCGATTGGAAGCGATGTGAATTGTTGCTCATTTTCACTTCTGCTGCCTGGAGATATGTAAATGACTTAAATCTTTATGCCTTTTTTTTTTTTTTCCCCCTCTCTCTCCTTTACCTTCTGTGTGGATGCTCCAGGTTGGAAGTACTCACTGATCTTGGTATCTGATGCTCCTCAAGAAGTATGCTTCTTGGAGATGCTAATAGTGTTTTCCTCGTGACCAAACATGTGGATGACGGGTAAGCTTGTTAGTCAGAAACTGAGTGTTACTGATTCATTAAAACAAATCCAAATGGCTGTGGTATGTCTGTAAATATGCTGTAATGAATCACTAGTGACCTCTAAGGGGAAGATAATGTGTCAGAGATTGCCTACAGGTACACCTTCCTGATTGTTATGGAAAATGGCTGTTTCCAGGTTTTCTGAGATGAACAGGGAAGGTATTTGAAATAAATCTTGTAAGAAACAGGAGGGCTGGCATATGGTGTCATTCACTTATGAGTCACATTCAGCCCAATTCAGCACTGGCTGAAGTTGTTAATATATCATTGTCTTTTAATGGCCTATGAAAATGAACTTTTAATCCCAGTCCTGTTTTAAGTAAACAGATGACCCCATCAAGCAACACTGTCCCATTTGGGAGCTCAGCAGAGGCTAACACCAGCAGTAAAAGATCTTCTGCCATTTAGAGACACTGCTCATTGGAAGTGAACTTTTGGAGCAGGGAGAAACACATGCACCTTACCACTTCTGATAGATTTTTTCTTTTTTTGAAGGTCCAGTTCCTTTTGCCATGAGATATTTTAGAAATTAAGAATATTATTAATGAAAAAAATCAGGAGGCAGAAAGGGGTACTGACTTGGTCCATACCCCCGCCAGAGGTTGCCTCTGCAGCGGCAGAGAGTGAGTTCACATGTGGTTCAGCTGTCCCACTCTGTGGAGAGGACTACAGCCAGCACGCGTCGCCGCTGCATGTAGCTCAGGTGATGCTGAAGAGTAACGTTAGCACATGTGCAAGCGCTGGCCCTCTTGGTCTGAGCTCAGTGACAAAGTGAATTACTTCTTCTACCAGATATAAGATGCAAATTGATTGCACTATTTTCCATCATGGTCCCAGAGACACATAGCGTATTGTAACATGCTGCGCATATGAGCTAGCATAGGCCATTTTCAATCTGATCTTCACCTTTTTTTTTCAGGAACTAGAAAATTCACTCGGTCTAAAATGCTTTTTGCAGATTACAGTTGTTTTTGCTAAGTCGAAGGCGTTAGTTTAAAGTCAAGAAATGCCTTATGCCATAAAGCTGAGTAACCTTTTTGGCTGGGGGGAAAGGCTGCACAGCCTTTCACCTTTCAGCTTTACAAGTCAAGCCGAACTTCTGGACAAGTGCTGGGCAAGACACCTTTTCCCTCCTCCTTTCCAGTGAGGGCTGCAAACAAAGGTCCTTCGGGCTGACTATCCCAAACTCAGGACTTTGAAGGGTCTTTACTCCATTGGAGATCAAAGGTTTCTCCGTAAAGAGTTTATCACTCAGACAAATACTCTGGAGTTAGCATTTCAAACTGGGTTTGCAAGTCAAATAATTTAGCAATTTCTTCTAACCATGTGGCCTTACGCAGAGGCTGCTGGATGCCAATTATAGCCCACTTTGACACGTAGTGCAGCAGCCTCTTGCTAAATACAGGTGCCCTTTTCACCAATCTTCACCACAGAGCAAAGAGGTTTCCACATATTTTGAGCAGGTTCCAGACTGCCCAGCTGGGGCCTAAGTCTCCTTCCTGGGCTTGCTGATTCCTTACTTGGCACTTTGAGTGACTTGTCATCCCCTCACCTCTCTCTACCCCTTTAGAAAACATTTTTCTTCCTTTGGAAGCATGAGACCCACTGAGATATGTAAGTATATGGTGGGCATTATGGGTAGTAGTGTGACTAAAATCTTGTTTTAAACATAATTTTTAGATTTCACGTACCACTAAGCCTTCTCTATTCAGAGGTGCTATCTCTCTCTCTTCCCCCCTCTCTTCCCCCCTCTCTTCCCCCCTCTCTTCCCCCCTCTCTTCCCCCCTCTCTTCCCCCCTCTCTTCCCCCCCCTCTCTCTCTCTTCCCCCCCTTCCCCTCTCCCCTCTTCCCCTCTCCTTCTCTCTTTTTTGATTTTCCTTAGTTTCATTAGTTCAATTGGCTGCTCTTAACATAAGACTTCAACTGTTTTGTTTTCAATTAAAGCTAGAGACAAGGTAAGGAAAAAATGTCAGCATGTCATGGATAATTTGTGGATTATATTTTTTTTCCAGGTGAACATTCAGCTTGGTATGTGGCAGTTGTTACAGAGAGCTGTGTGTTCAGGATTATGGGTAACTGAACCCTGGGTAAAAGAAACGTACATTTATATTAAACAAATGGAATATTACACCTGCTCCTGTAGGTATGTGAAAGTTTGGCTAAAGATCATTTTTCATTTGGGACAGTTCCCTGTTCCAGGAGTGTTAGGTACAAAATACCCCTTCTGATTTTACATGACTGTGGTGTCTGTTCATCATCCTCACTGTTTATTGATACTTAACTCATAGGAGGCTTTTTTTTTTTTTTTTGACATCAGACTCACTCATACTATCTCATAGAGACAGTAACTATTTTCTAATTTATGGAAAAGTGTATGTCTTCCATTCCCAAGGCTGACAGATCCTACAGGAGTCAAATCCATTGCAGAAGTGAGAATCACAGGATAAGCCTCCAGGAAGGGTGAGCCTGCTTTGCATTTTCTGTCCTGAGCAGCTTCTGTGCGCTAAGCCTGTCCTTGCCTTCTCATTGCTCTTCACAGAAATCTCCTAGTACCATTTCAGAACAGGCATTGACACATATACGGACTATACAGAACATTGACACCGATGAGATAATTGTTACTTCAAAAATAATGAAATTAATCTCTGGAGGGCTTTTGTATCCAGTGTACTTTCAGGGGGAGCAGAGAAAATAAGGAAGACTGGCAACTTCTAGATACCGTAATGAAATCAAAAGCTTTCCTAGGGCTGCTGAAGAATTTTGGCACCCAATATTTTCATTTCTGAATTCTTCAGGAATTGGAAGTATTCAGGAAAGGGCAGTAATATCTACAATGTTCACACCATCTAATCTGCTGCAACTTAAAGACACAGGTCCCAGTGCATGTTTGCACATTGCAGTATTGGGAGTAGTAGCTAAAACTATGACAGGAAAGAGTGAGGCAAGAAGCGGCAATATTGGCTTACTGCAGAAGTGCTCAGATTTCCTAATGGGTTGTCAATATTTCTGTGCCTGAATATTAACATTCTCCACTTCATTATCTCTATCTGGAAAGATGAATTAAGTAAAAGATATTCATAGACCTGAGCATTTCTGAGTGATTTATCATGCAGTAGGACAATTTGGAATAAAAGTTAAATCTGGAAAACAACTCTATTACAGACTAAATCAATGCAAAATATGAATTCCTTGCTCTCTCATATCCTACTTGGTTTGCTCATTTTATTCAATGTAGTAAATGGGAATACAGTTTTGTATTCATTACTCAAATACTCATTTAATGTAAAAGAAACTCCTTGTCTCAAAAGGAGTTGCAACAGATCTGAGTTAAAATGGCAGGACTGGGCTGTAAGTCATACATCAAAGACTAATAACTTCCTGGCATATTATCATTATGTGCCACAGAAAATAAGAACTAAAATATCCATGCTCCTGGAAAAAAAATCTTTCAACACTTCACCACATCCTAAGGTATGTTTTCTTTTGGAAGTAATGGTATACTGAACTTTCAATATAACTGGGTCAAGATTTTGTATAATATATTCCTAACATTACTATTGCTTTATGAAATAGTGCCAAGTTTACTATCTCCTGAAGCAAATGGTACAGGGAGAGAAAGGAGTGATGTTTCTAGATTTTGAGAGAAACAATATTACTATGTCAATATCAGTATCATTTTACAAATAATATTATTTTGACACAAAGTGGTAATTTTTATATCTGAGCAAACACATTTTATCATGAGCAATATATATTATCATAGTGATGGACTAGAAGAGACCTACTTTGACATGGCTATTGCAGGTAACTAATATCTGGTCATATAATGTATTCCCAAAATATATCAGACTTGGTCTTAATACCAACTAATTTTTTTGTATACTATCCCCAATGGAAAGATATTCTAGAATGTCACTTTTCTAATGGTTAAAAACCTTTTTCTAAATCCAGGAAATAAGAAAAAAATGTTGCTCAGAGCAAGACTGTCTATTTGTTGTACCAATTTGGTCTTAAATACATTTTCTCCATTTTGCTTAATCAACTGATTCATTTATTTACAGAGACCCACCCTAGAACTCTTCATTCTGCTATACCACACAAGCCTTTTCATTCTCTTCTCCAGGATCCTATCACTGCAGCAGGCCTTCTCTTCAGTCATCCAGTTCTGAACAAAAATTAATTTAAAATGTGAACTAAGGTGAGCATTATTCCAGATGAGATTAGAGCAACACCTTCTCCAGTGTTACGAATACTTGACTACTTCCACTGGAAATGCATTGCTTCATATATTCCAGGACCACTTTTGGCTTTTCCCAGCCATATCATGTTGGTGACTCAGTCTTTCCATGATCAGGTGATACATCCTGATCTTTTTTCCTCTGCTGTTTCCAGCTGATGAACCCCTTAGCCTAATTTAAATTCTCAATATTATTTGCTAAATATATACCTGTACTTTATATATTTCTTTTCATCCAGCTTTCACTACTGTAGCCTTTACGACCATCTCCTTCTTCATATGTCATTTGGATCATTCTCTTTTCAGCAATACCCCCTCAACTTTTGTCATCACAAAAAATGAGGTTGGTTCCCAAGCTAGTCTTTGAAAAATTGCAGTAGTAAGTTACCTTCAACCAAATATTCCTTCCTTCAGCACCTCCCCTCTAGCAAAGTTCTCCTCTGACTTACAAATCTCTTATTTCCTGTCTTCTCTTCTTAACTAATAAACACTTGCGAAGCAAAGCATCAAATGCTCCACTGCAGCAGTGAAAATGCTCCCTTCCTGCACCCCCAAAATTTAGTATTTTCCCAAAGAAAACCTTCATAAAATATCTCACACACTCTGATTTACTATGAATCCTCCCTAGTAGAGTTGTAGTTTATATGCTAATTCCATAGTGTCTCATACAAAACAATCCTTAGCTTTTCAGGAAAGAAAATAATTTATGCAAGAATTGAAATGACCGCAGAAAAAGTAAGGTAGTAAGAGATCGTTCTCTGTCAAAGACATTTATGTATATTCAATTTTATCAGTATTTTCAGGTATGGAACCTGATGCCGGGGCCCCTGCTGGGGCATCACCGAAGTTATATTCTGGTGAATATTATTTAAGATATGTAAATATATACATTTAAAATGTTGATAATAGTATTATTGGCAGGTTCAGCTTTGTGGTGCACAAGCAAACTATTCAACAGCCAATTCCTTCCATAACAGAGGAGATAAAATGCAGTAGCAAGGGATTTTTGGGAGGAAATGCTTGTCTGACCCCCTTGTTTGTTTGTTAGTTTGTCCACACAGATTTAAAATGAAATCCTTTCAAAGCTGATGAAAAAAAATCCCATGACAACAGTTTGTGCTAAATATCATCTTTATTTATTGACTGCTTGAATCTTTGTAATAAGTTCCCAGTGCAGCTGATATGTCCCAATGGTTCAACAATAACAAAAAAAATTCTACTAATCATATAGAAATGCATAAAATACCTTCCTTTCCATATTGTGATATGTGCTTCCTTTCCATATTGATATTATGTGCTTCTGAAATATAGATATGGGTGAAACATAATTGAGAAATGAAAAGAGATTTTTTTCAGTTTTTCTGCTAGGAACGACTTCAAGTAGGTATATTTATGTGACCAAATCTATTTCTATACTATTGAAAAAAAAAGTTTCCACATTTGGCATCTCTTCTTCTAAAGTATCTTCTGTAATCCATATACTAATGGCTCTTTCAATAGTAGAAAATGCTTTTAATTCTTCAGATACAGCCTTATGATACTTGTACCTATACATTTATTATCACTGTCTTATGATTAATAACATCCTGGAAAAGATGGTAAGTATTTGAATATTACTCATATTTGGTCAGATGACAAATATTTCTGGTAAGACATCAAATTTTTTTATTTACAAACGGGAAAGAAGCCATGAAAAATATTTTTCCCCCCTAAAGAGAAATACCTGTATTTTTATAAATTCTGAAATCCAGCTAAAAATAATGAGGTAAATATTTCTGCAGATGATTTCAGCCTTACACACCTGGTTTTGAAACACAGAACCACCTGTGCAGCGTTGAACATGAGAAGAAGGAAATACAGCATGCAAGGTAGAAAGAGCAGGGCGAGGCAACGTGATGTATCCCTTAGGTCAAACAAGAGGCCGTTTGTAAATGACCCTTCGGAGGCAGACATATGACTTCCCAAGATTGGAGTGTTCTACAAAGGGATGCATAAATAGCAGTTGTTCACAGCAAGGGTTATACTATATGGCTATTAGGGTGAATAGAAGCAACTCGCTTCTTGCCAATGACAGGAAGTAAGGTCAAGTAAAAATAACAGGTCTTTGAATTAGAGGTCTTCAAAATATTAGTCTTACGCCTGTAGTATGGAGTTGAATGAGTGGTTCTCTCTAAAATGTCCTACTTCGAAAACTCAGAGACATCTGAAACCAAGGATATGAAACAGCAGTCATCAAGTTTTATACCTGCTTTACCCAGGTTCGCTTACTCCAGAAGGCAGTACAATTACTAGCATAGCCAGTCTGAATGTAAATAATTACAAAATGCAACTGAGAGTTTTGAGACATATTTTTATATGGCTTTGTGTTTAATCTGATTGTTCTCCTTTAAAAAAAAAAAAAAAGGAAAAAAAATCATGAGGTATATCAAAGGCACTGCTAAACACGTGCTTGAGAAACTAATGTATTTCCATTAAAAATGTTGTTTACCACTAATCCTTGATTAACTGTATTCTAATCTTGCGGATTGTGAATGAAGATTTTTGTGAGGTTTCCTTTGAACAGTGGGCAGTGTAAAATCAGCTTGACAATATATGTCAGTGCTTCATATTTTAATATATGTGGAAAGACTATCTGTCTCAGGTTGATCTTTTCTTCTACTCTGCATTAACTTTAATATTGGTTTAATTCTACCATATATTCTGTGAGGTACCTAAAGTAAATGTCTGAGTGGTGTTTGGTTTTCATTTTTCCTTGGGTCTTTAACTTTTATTAATAACATTTAAGAACCGGTACAATGTTTCACTGCATGTGTCCTTTTGAGTTATTTCTTTATCCTTCAACATATTTTACTCAAAGTTCATTAATTTTGTTAACTCTTTTTACACAGTTCATTCTAGTCTCAAAGGATGGTATTTTTCCAGGGTCTGAATGATTTTTGGTAACTGTCTAAAGTTAAATATTTTTATAGGCTCAAGAGATGTTTTCAGCTCCTCCATATTTGCCATGTGTACCTGGAGAGGACATATTAATTCAGTGAGCCTGGCTGGGTTTCTGTGCCATAACTACACAGAGCTCAATCATTCTCCTGCAATTTCCATTCCCAAACCATGAGACAAGGTCTAGCCTTTGTGTGGTCATTATGACTTTGATTTCTGAGTATTATATTCTCATTAATGCATTTTCTTTGCATTTCCCTTATTTAGGGAACAAAGTGTTGCTATTCCCACCTCACAGGTAGTTCATAGAATCATAGAACACTTAAGGCTGGAAGGGACCTCTAGACATCATCTAGTCCAACCCCCTGCACACGCAGGGTCACCTAGAGCACGTGGCACAGGACTGCGTCCAAGAAGATTTTGAAGATCTCCAGAGAAGGAAACTCCACAACCTCTCTGGGTGGCCTGTTCCAGTGCTCTGTCACCCTCCCTGTTAAGAAATTTTTCCTCAAGTTCATGCGGAACTTTTGATGCTTCAGTTTCTGGCTGTTTCCTCTAGTTCTGTCAGTGGCCACCAGTGAAAAGAGGCCAGCACCCTCCTCCTTACTGCCTCCCTTAAGGGTCACTAAGTTTCAGTTTCTGACTTACACACTCTTTCAGTGGACCACATGCTTCAACACACAGGATGTCAGCTCCTCCACTCAAGTCCTAGCTACTGGGCTTTCAGTAATGCTCCTGTGTTGTGCAAGGTTTCTATGCCAGCCTTTTAAAAGAAGCCTCTTTAAAGACATGACTCTCCGTAGTTGTAAATGGTAGAGTTGGTAAAAATGCTTGTAATTGTTGCACAAATTTAAGAATGAGATTGAGACCTTCTGTGTTGTCCTATTTTCTATCTTCACAAGTGAAATTTCTTCTCTTGCCCTATACTTAAGGACTTTTCCTATTATAGTAACAAACAAAAACACAAATTCTGTATCTTGCCTGCTGAGCGTTTCTGACAGGCACCCTGTGAGGGACACACATGTTGGTAAGGATACTGCCAGCTGCCATTAAATAAATCATAATGCTCTCCTAAAAACATTGACAAAATAGAACCAGATTCCACACTGAATGCAGGCCAGTTTTTCATGTGAATGTCTTTCACAGAAATCCTTGGGCACCTGCTATAAAAGTTACTTTTCTGTTTTAATTAAAAGATATCCATAAATATATTTATTAAATACCTAAGCACACGTGGTCGTCTCTCTTTTTTTTTTTTTCTTCCCATAGAGCATAAAATCGGCCGAGCAGTGTAATCTGTGCAAGGCTTGCAGCTTGAGTCAGGTTGAAATGGGGAATTGGACAGATGGAAAAATGGACACACAACTCCAACGATGTATGTATAGCCCATACCTACCATGCTGAATGCAGATGCAGGTACTTTTGTTTTGTTTTCGAGCTGTCTTCTAAAAACCAAAACGTAGTTCTGGAGTCATTTCCTGGTGGAGATTAATCATCTCTTAGTAGAGATGCATTAGATCTCCTGGTAGAGTATTACACATGTTTTAGTAATAAGAAATTAAATCTTAGGTATATGTGGGGATAGGATTTTTCAGTAACTCAACTACACTTCCATATTTTTTACCTAGATGTATCCATCTGAAATTGAATTCCTAAAGTTTGAAGGAAATCTGTTATTTGCTTTCTTGTTCTCTGACTGATGGGTGGACCTTTGCCTTACTGGGTAGGCTTTTTCTGTAAGTTTTGATATTCTTTGCTTTGTATCATTGGTATAATCTGTCTTTTGTTTTCTCTAAGGCAAACAGTGTAATTACAAAAATTGCCATCACAGAACATTCAGATTCTTATGTAATCCTTTATAATAGAACATTTTCCAGTTTTTCCCCACCACTGGGGAATTTACTTGGCAATCCAGCCTGTTTCAGAAACACACGTTTTTTTCCTCAAAGTTTCCTGTGGGAAAACAGAGAGAAGAGCAGGCAACAACCTAGAGGCCCCACTGCCTCTTCTCCAATCTTCATCTCTCTACCTTTACCACAACCTTCCCAGGTGCTGCTTATATCTCACCAAGTGTTCCTTGTTAACCTCTAAGGGTTGGCCTCAGAAAATCCTTTTATCCATCAAGCAATCAGCATTATTTTCATCTCTGGTCAACTTTTCTTCCCATTCCTACATTCCCACCACCCCACCACCACCACATTTTTTTTTTTTAAATAATGATTAAATTCCTATTCCTACATTTCTATTCCCAAGTGTCAATCTTTTAGAGCTTCTGAAGCTCAGTGTCCTGTTTTCCCTTTTTATCTTCCCTTTTCTCCTGCTTTTTCAGTAACTAAAGCTTCTGAGGCTCACTTCCTGAGCATCCAGAGCTTCCATAACTCACACTCCCGTGTATTCCCGAGCATCCAGAGCTTCTATGGCTCACAGTCATCCCACGTAGCTCAGAGATTTGTTACCATTTACAGTGTTTCACATTCACCCTGTCGAGCTCGCTTCTCCACCCAGTCCTCTAGAGCTTCTCTTATCATCCAGGGTTCAGGTCCCTGTTCGGGCACCATTTGTAGGAAAACAGAGAGAGGAGCAGGCAACAACCTAGAAGCCCCTCTTCTTCTTCTTCTCCATTCAGGGCATCTTTTCTCTCTCTTCTCCTCCAATCTTTCCAGGTGATCCTTACATCCTCACCTCTCTACCTTTGCCACAACCTTCCCAGGTGCTGCTATCTCAGTAAGTGTTCCTTGTTAACCTCTAAGGGTTGGCCTCAGAAAATCCTTTTATCCATCGAGGAATCAGCATTTTTATTTTCATCCCTGGCCAACCTTTCTTCCTATTTCTTATTCCTACAGTTTCCCTGTGTTTCTGTAAGCACTGGGAACCACAGTGTTTTCAACACAGGTTTTCATGCAGACGTCTTCTGTTCCTGCTCTGTGCTGTCCTTCACGTTGCTTTAGTCAAATAGCATAACACCAATACATTAATGACAGTTGTCCTCAAAAGGTGAAATGAAGGAGAATTGTAGAGCATCCAGACTATAAAAACTATTAAAATGGGTGTGTATGCCAAAGTTTTTAAAAGTCCTCTTCAACACTAGTCTACTCAAGAAAAAAAAATAGGAATCCGGAAGCCACATAAAGCATATTTTAGGTAAGCCATTAGCTGTTCAGTGCAGTGGCAGAGGAGCGTTCAGATGCAGCCAGCTCTACTAACATTAAATTACCATGTTCAGTGCATAAGGTTACTGTCAAACAGACTTCATGCTGACAGTCTGTTTGATATGAGAGATATTAAGAGATGGAAAACAAAGTGAAATATAAATTTTCTGTAGAAACAGTTCATAACCATTGAACATTGATCTCATTCCTGAATTGTTCAAAAATTTTGTCTATCAGGAGCTCCTGAGAAGGGCACTAGACTGGGATAACATAATCTGGTGGAAGTTAGTATGTAGGAAAGTCCTAGTAGGAAATCTTTGAGCGATATAATACCATACGTGTATACAAGTGAGAAATACCACTAGGAACCTTGCATCAGAAGTGATGTATCATACATCTATTAGCTTAAGCTCAATAAAAAACAATGCCAAATCAGGAGGCTTATGTTTTATGCTTTATTTTGAGTTTACTTTATTACCTAATACCTTGAAGAAATTGTTAAAAAACTGTTTATCTTCATGTAAAGAGAATCCCTGAATTTTTGCCAAGGTCAATGTTAATTTGGATCATAGACCATTCCGATGTCCATGGGACTAGAAAGCCTGCCCAAGGGTATAGGAAGGGTTTTGTCTAGTTTGGAGTGGCTTAATAAAATAAAGATTGTAATGTAATTGTAACTGGTTACTAGAAGGCATTTTGGATTAAAGATAGAATTTATCTCTTTTTCTCTTACTTAATTGTCTGCAATGGAATTACTTTTTTGACTTTGTGCTTACAACCTTGTGCTTTAACCATTTTTCTTTGTTAATATTGCATAGGGATCCATCCATATTTTAGAAGCATATTCTGTTAATTAGTGTCTCTTTTTTTCTAGTAAAATCCTCAAAACCCATCACTTTAATTGTGAGCTCATTTAAAAACCATTAACAGCAGCATACATATATTGATAGTGTAATATAAAATTAATCAAGAGTTAAAATGGATAAACCACAGAGATTAAAACTGCTCTATGCAATAAATAAAATGGGTGAGTAAAAACTGTCTAGGGTATTGTCATATACAAACTACGCAAAACATCTCATCTGCTTTCTGGCATTAACCCAGCTGAGACCCAGCTACCATGTAAAAAACAGATTAAACTAACATCCATCAAGGTGAAAGATAATTATTGCTTGTGTCAGACAACACCTGTTTTTGCAGCATTCCTCAACTCGGTTAAACTAGAGACATGCTGAAACTTTCCACTGAATTTTACATTTGACAGTTGCCTGAGGCAGACATGTCTGTGAAACACCTTCACCCTTTTCCTTTGTTTACATTTTGGGTAGATTTAAAATGTTAAAATACTAAACATAAAAATTTAAAGTTAAGCCAAAAATCCAGCAGCAAAATATGTAAAGGAAATGATGGACATTTGTTTAAAAAATGTTACAGTAGTCGGTCAATTGTGAAATCTATGTGCAGATCTGTTGAAAGCATTTACTTAAGAGTGAATTCTGCTTACTTTACTGAAGTGAGTAATCCCACTTACTTCACTGGAGGTTCGTAAGAGTGCAAGTAGTAGACCCTAGATAATGCCATAATGCATTTTTGCTATCTTTACAGGCACTGCATTCGTTATAAGGCAGATGCTCATCCTTCTATGTAAAGTAATGTGTATTACAGGCACAACACTTCACAACGAAGTCTTGCTTCAGTCGAGCCAGGCAGTTTAGACTCATGGATCAAAGTACATTCTGTTATGTGTAAAGGAATGATACATATGCATGCTACAGCTTTCCTAAGTCAGCTCACAGAAGGATTTGGGGGTCTTTTCTGTTTTGTTTTGCCTTTGCCTTTTTGTGAAATGTAGGATGAAGTTTGATTTTCTAACTGTAGGATCATCTAAGGTCTTCTGAAATAGACCTCCTTTGAAATAGAACTCATTCTTGCTGTGAATAGAGAAAAGTTGAAGACTCTAGGTCATCAGCTACTTTGCAAGACACAATCTAACTTGAACAGGTTAAGAACTAAAAGGTCGCATCCAGAATTCACTTGCATCAAAAGGCATCTTTTAATTTGTTTAAGTGGACTTTGGATGATACCTGGTAGAAAACCCGATTGGATGATTATGCAAAACAGTAGTTCTCAAATGAGTTTCACCAAAGGGGATGTTACTTTGGAGGACAAGATGAAATGAGGGCTTTGGTAGACTGCAAACTGTACCCTGAGCTGAGATGGAAGGAAATGGACAGAGAGTGCAAATAACGGAGCACCAACCATTAAAAGCAGAGCTGCCTGCACAACACAAACTGTGTTCAAAAGGTAAAGGAAGCCCCTCTGCTTCCCAGGAGAGAGACCCGGAGGTACATACAGCCGAATGAACTGAGGTCACAGATGTGATGTTTATTGGGGCAATAGATCCAGAGACAGCACAGCATGCCTCATTGCAAAAGGAGGCAGCAGTTAACAGTGATTGGGGCTAGCTGTTTTTAATGACTCAGTACTTCTAACAACTGTGCATAGATTCGAAAACAAACATGATCCGATGAGAAGATGCCAAACAGCTAAACTGCATAAGCCAAGGGCCTTAAAGAAGAAGGCACTGCCACAAGCCAGCTGCACTATTGTGCGTAAAAGATATGAGCTCATCTTCTGGGAAATTTCTCCTGAGTGATCAGGCTGAGGAAATAAAGTGCAGTATTAGGCACCGACCTAGGAAGAACAGCTGGTGATACAGTAAGCAAGCATGAGCGTTTTATAAAAGGGAGGCATCGCAAGGATCATGACCGTAGAGAAGATGACAGAATGGCTAAGATATGTACATTTCATAATGCCTTTGCAACATCACCAAAGGAATTTCTACCAGCTCCAAATCGGTGGATGGACAGAACTCCAGGTCTAACCTCACAGTACAGCAACCAGTGATAGGAGTTATGGAGTATGCAAAGAATAAGAGAGTGTGTGTGGAAAGTGTTTTGGAGATGATGCATCAATAGAGGATGAGGTCAGTGGAGAAAGCTGTCAATTATTTGAGCTGGAAATCTACATTGCTGGGAGCTATATTAACAATACAGCTGGTAGTGATTATATAAAAGCAGTACAGGAAATACCAGAAACAGAAGATAAAAAATGTTCTTTGTCTAATGGGTATGAAAAATATATCTTTGTAGTTTCAGTGCTAACTGTGGAAGGTCTTAGTGTGTTTCTCTGTAGCTCTTTTAATGCACTGATTCTGTGCTTCTGCATAACGTGCTTAGAGCATGGGTCAGATACATTAAATCTAACTAAATAAAAGGTGTAATTGGTGATTAGAGAAATGCAGTGGGATCCATGGGAGGAGCCAGGTAATTAGCTTCCAAACAATGTTTTTCTGAGTTTTGTTTTCGAACAAATCTGAGTACAGACCTAACAGATATTCAGTCAAATCCCAGGCATAAAAAGCAATTATAGTTATGAAACCTTTCCCCTGGAGTTTGTATCGCAAAAGTGTTTGAGTACCAAGCCTGTATTTCTACATGTCTTAACAGTTGACCATCTTGTATTACCTGAGATAGCTAAGAACTTGTAGAGAAAAACTCAATGCTCAATGCAAAAAGAAAATGCAGTTAACTGACAAGGAGGAGATGGGCACAGCTAGAGTAGGATTGAAGGAACTGGTCCACAAACCATGTGGACCAGCAGAATTTCATGAAATGACAGCTAGGGAACAAAAAAGGTTACAGTTTTATAAATGACTCGCCCATTTGTCTGCATGGCATCATGCAGTAGAATTGACACCAGTGTTGAATGTGGCACTGTATTTGTATTTTATGGGCTCCCCCTACTTAATAACCTTCAGATAGAAGCTTCTCCAGATACCTATGCACTTAAAATATTTTTATAAAACACTCATCTTCCCATATACCAGTTTCTAACACATATTTCTATCTGCCCTACACAAAAAAAAGGAAAAGAGCTACAAAAATTATTTTTAACAGACTGTTACTTCATTCATCTCTCTCTCTGAATTCTTCACTGTGTAAGTCAGTGTGAATGATTTGTCTTTAAGGCAATTCATTGCCTATCTGAACTCCTCATTCAGAAGCTAAAGTTGATAATTTCTAGCGTGTTAGTGAACCAAGTCTATTTTCCACTTACTACATTTTCAAATCAGCATCACAATTCTTTCATCCATATATTTGGCAGAAGCTCCAGTAAGAACTTCTTGGACAGAGCTGTAACCTGTTTTACTTCATTGCCCTTTGATATAGTTACAAAAAAAAAAAAAAAAAAAAAGAGGTGTAGGGTGGGTCCTTTATTGTCTGCCCCTCAAGCCGATGAGTATTGCTCTGATGGTCTGTTGTAAAGCCAGGTAATCTGTTCTCTTTTATTTTATAGTAAGCTCTTTGAGGCAGGGGTCTTTTTCTGCTCTGTATTTATGCAACTTTGCTAGGAGCTGCAGTAATGGCCACAGAAGTGTCCAAAATTATGTTTCCTAGAGGTTGGAGCTATCTGCCACTGCCTTGTAGCTTGCAGAACAAAAAAGAACAGCCAATAAACAGCAGTGTTAATTTTTAACCAAACTAATGGTATCTTAAATTGGCGTGTAGACCTGACCTTCCTTCAGCAACAAGCAGGGAAATCCCATATAATTAAAGAAGTCATACCCAAATACAATCTTTTAAAGTTTGCTGCATTTACATGGTTCCAAACACCATATTTTGCCCATTCATGTTTTGGCTGTTTGATTTACACTTATTTCAGAGTAAGCAAAATGGGCCCTAACCAATGGGCCCTAACCTACTTGCTTCTGAGTTTTCTCCTAATGTCTTAAAGATGCATGCATCAACACAGCAGTCTAACAAGCCATTTTAGAAGTTGATTTGATTGATGCGCCTGTAATAGTTTGCCAGTACAAGTCCTACAACAAATTAGAAAGAAATGGGAGAGCAGGGGCATACACGGGTCTACAGAGCAAGGGTCAACTTCATAAGTCTCACAGAGGATTCAGTGTTTCATTTGGGCCCCAGGTTTGATATACTGTTCTGGACTTCCCAGAAGAAAGACAAGAGGATCTGGAGGATTAAACACATATTGGTCATCCACACCCGTCACTGTGAAGGTAACTGCTGCCTTAGGGGGCCTGGCCACAAAAGCTTTCCTTTCCATTAGTTTTCCAGATGACAGAGGTAACTTTCTCCCTGAATCAGGGAATGGGTGCCAGTTAGTCCTTCTCCTACAGTTTAGCCGAATCTTCTCCATTCCAGTCCATAGCTTTTTGCCAGAGGAGCAGGGAGGAGCAAAATCACTCCTGTGCAGAAGAGGGTAAACAAATTTCTCCGCCCTGCATTACTGAAGGCTTGAATTGAAGGTAACATCCCACAAGCCTTGGCACAGTAGTCAGTGATTTGTTGGAAACCAATGCTAAATTTATGGTTATCTGCTGAACAGTTGCAAGGTCCATATTGCAAGTTGAATCCTGCTAAGTTGAGTTCGGGACAATTCATCCATCTGTGTTTGGATGTTAGATGGTTGGATGTTGGTGTGTCTATATTGTAGGTATTTCAAAAATATCAACAGTGATGTGAAGGGATTGGAGAAATTTCCCTTTATCCCTTGAAAGGCTGGGGAGGTTGATTTATACAGCATCTAGGGTGTGCAGTTAGATATTTCACAGAAGATATATAGAACCAATCAATAAATTATTCAACTATTTATTCAGATATCTGATAAAGATACAAATACTAGAAAGGACAACATATTCTTGTTTTAAATCAAGTCCCTGTAAGAGATTTTACTAGGGTATAACTGCCCTTCAGTGTGTCAGCTTCTTCAAGTGTTTTAGGACCAGGTGGAGCGCACACAGGTAGGAGCTAAGCTGCAAGTGGATTAGAACTGTTATTTTGTCCAGAAACATAACTGAACTTGCGGGGTTATTCTGCTGGCTTTTCAGAGGTGCCCCCAAACCAGAAACCATGATTTATTTTCCAATTAAAGAGTCACAGCTGAAGTGTTGCCAGTCTTGCCAGTGTGTTCAGCACTATCTAGTATGAAATGGGTGGGGTTAAAATGGGGGGGGCTGCACTCAAATTCCTGGTGCAATAATCTTTTTCAAAGATGTTCGTAATACCTCATGTGACACAATGCAGCCCATCATCGCGTTAAAAGCCACTTTTAAGAAGCCCAAGTGCAGCCATTAGGGGTGCGAGCGTTTTGGGGGGCCGGGAGGGAGTGGTCTAGGAAAGCAGCCGTTAGGAGTGTGAGTGGTCGTTACGGGAGCAGCCGTTGGAGGGGACGCAAGGGGAGGGGTGCGGCCGTTGCAAGGGGCGCGAGGTGGGGGCGTGCGGCCGTTAGGAGCGCGGCCGTTAGGGGAGCTGGCCGGCGCGGAGGAGGCCCGTCGGCACGTGGCGGGCGAGCGCTGCGCACGTGCGCCCTGCACGCGTGGCTGCGCGGCCGTTGGCGGAGCTCCCTGCAGCCCCTACCACCGACTCCGCGACAAGGTTGCCATCTCTTTGCGCGGACGGGCCTTGAGGAGGACTCCGCGCTTTTCTCTGCTCGGGGTCGGCTGCTCCGGCTCGTGGCGCCGTCGTAGGCAGACTCAGTGACGGGCCCTGCCCTCCTCCGGCAGTTTCAGCCTTTCAAGTAAGTGAAGACACCACAGCTGTTAATTGCGGGTACTTGTCTAGCTTCCATTTGTCTCGCTGTTTGGTTTCCGTTTGAAATTAAGTGAGTCTACAGTTGGCTTTGGGTAGCAAATTGAGGTCTTGCTTATCATTATTTGCATGTGTATAACCTGTTAATTGCATGATCAGCAACGGAGAAAGAGCCCTAGGAAGCGGCCCCAGAGGGCAAAGCTGGCTTAATTTACTGAGAAGGAGCGTCTCCTGGGTCACACATGCTAATGTCTTGCCTGAGCACATCTGAGTGGCAAAGATCGCTTCAGAAATCCCAGTGTAAACTAGGAATGCCCAGAGCAGCTCAGACAGCGCCCAGGGAATGCCTGGTTAAGTGCGCACACTGTGTGCTTGGCTGTCCGCCCACGGCTGACCCAGGTGCTGGGAGCCTGCGGGATGAGCGCCGGTCCCAGGCAGTCCGGCCTCTGGGAGCCGCTCTTTTTACAAAGTGAGGAGACAGAGATGTTCTTTCCTCCATTCTTGCGGATGTCTTGGATGAATAAAAAGAAAACAGACCTCAGAAATACAACCAGCCTGGAAATTAAGTGGGAGAGTTAAAAATGCAATAGTATAAATAGTCTTCGGTGTTAAATGGTAAACTTGGAGGTTTAGGTGGAAATAAAAATTTGTAGTACCAAATGTTTTTAATTTGCTTTAGGAATTTTATAGTATTGACATGTGTATTTCTGACATTTCAGCTAAATAAAATCACATAAGTAACATTACTGTTGCATCGGATAAGTGATAATAAATGTAATAGTGATTATTACAGCTGCTTCCTGTAGATAACCACTGAGTTGCTTGTTTAACGCATTTGAAGGGAGAGAAGTAATGAGTGACTCGGTGCTTATAGAGTAGTAAAATACTGGTTGTTGTGCAGTATGATTGTTTTCACAGGGGACTTAGATGGGACTGGACAGTGGCTTTACCACTCGTCTCTTGATACTTTTAGGCTCACTTAGATCCTCTATATTATGTTGTCAATATTTTTAATGTGGTCAAAGATCTTTGTACCTGCTAGTGAGCTAAAAAACTGATCATGAACTTGAAGTAGAAGGCATTTTGCAGGCTCTTAAAAGCAGTTTTAAAAGCCTCAAAATATTTTGCAATTTATGAGGGTTGGTAGGTTTAAAAGCATCAGCTGAGAAGGCTGTGGTACTTTGAGTAACTATAAGAAGGAATCATAGATTTAGTATAGCATGCTGAGGGGAACAGTTTTGTACAAGCAGTTCTAGTCTTTGGGGCAGTGAGGAGCGCTAGCTTAAGAATCTAAAATGCACTTTAAAAAAATAAGACTTTTTTTTTCTTTTTTTCTGGTGTATGCAGGAATGCAGGTGACAAACCATCTCCTTTTTGGGGGGGGAAAAAAAAACCCTAAAAAACTCTTCTATAATAAAGAGAATCCAGCCTGAGCGTAAAAAATGAAATTGCAGTGCAGGGAGTCAAGTGAATTCATGTGTGTGCACTTTTTTTTTTTCTTTTTTTTTTAAGCTCTTTTAACTAACTTTATCTGTGAACTCCCAGCCCT
This sequence comes from Tinamus guttatus, assembly GCF_059628265.1. Taxonomy (NCBI): domain Eukaryota; kingdom Metazoa; phylum Chordata; class Aves; order Tinamiformes; family Tinamidae; genus Tinamus; species Tinamus guttatus. The sequence goes on from NW_028288848.1 coordinate 8,931,265, forward strand.
GGAGCCTATTTGAAATAAGATAGGAAGCTTCAGTCTTGTCACAAATGCAGCTACAGCTTGTCCTGGGGAAGCCTTTGTAACGGGGTCAGGTAAAGTTCAATGAACTACCAAACCAGCACTATTTCAGAAATGCTAAGGTGCTCTTTCCACTGATCTCTCCACTCTCTCTGCCTGTTACTAAACTGGTAGTTTTTACAGCATCAATAAAGAACTTTCCTACCCAATTGCCCCAGACAAAGGCCTGAAAGCTAGGTTTAAACTATGAAAACTTTGTGTTAGGTTCATTTAGATTGTTTTGCTGTGTCAAATACTCCCTTGAGTTCAAAAGTTCAGATGAACCATGAACTTTGTCATTTCACAGCAGGCAGTTCTACAAATACAATCCAAAAGTGGAAAAAAAACCCAATCCCAACATATGCAATATTTAAGGTGTATTTGTTGTTCTATATGGCATATACTTGGAGTTTGGAGTTTGCAAAATTCTGATTGATTTAGAGAAGCTTTATAACTAGAAAAAGATGGAAAAAGCCCCAAACACAATTAAGCCAAATAATTCCTTGATCCTTGACCTTTTAGGCTTTCAAACCAACACATATTCAGTGACTAATCATTACTGCACAAACTAAACCCAGCTAATCTTCTTAATAAATTGTGAAGTCTTGTATGTCTCATGGTTTCAGTGATGGCTTTTCTCCCTGTCTGGAACATTGCAGAATATCAAAACAAATGGGTCATGCCTTTGTGTATTTGTTTAAAGTTTGAATCCATGTCCTCTTGCGATACAGTCTTGAGCAGGTTTTGCATGCCTATGTGAAGCATAAACCTGTTAGGAACAAAAATCAATCAAAGCATTTTCACCAACTTACTAGATAATAAAAATGCGTGGGCACAAACAGTTTGTGCAAAACTAGCTTTTAAATGTGGAACCTTGCCAGAATGAAGAACCTGTAACAAATTCAGCTTTTCCATGAAAAAGAATTCTTTATACTCCTGCCCTTCCTCCTAGCAGTTCTGGGCTATCAAGAATAAGCATTTCCTTCTTGGATTTTAATTTGGAATCAAAACAACTGTATTGACTCTATTGACCCTGATTCTTCAAAAATCCCTAGTCAGGACTCTCAAAAATTGCTGCATCTCTTTGAATAAACAAACAAAACCCATGACATTATCTGAAGTGTGATTTTGTTTTTCTTTCTTTTTCTTTTTGGTGTTTGCTTTGGGAGAATTTTGAATTTTTGGACTTCATGCTGTGTAAGAATTGTGATCCTGTTTTAAGGGGTTATCACATAATTACAGTGCTCTAGGAATTTATAATTTAAGGAAAACAAGTAATGATAGATATTTGGTATAAACTAGGCTTGGTGGTGTTCTTTATGAAGCGTGTGCCTTTTGCATAAGAAATGTTTTTGCTGTTTGAAGTAATTCAGCAATGCATAACTCAGCAAAGAAAAGATAAAAAGTTAGGCAAGAATTTAGCAGTTATATCCTTTGTGAACAACTGAGAGCTGAGGGTGGGACAATGTCTAATAGGTGGACATCTGCAATAGTTTAAAATCTGCGGTGCTGAGCTTACAGTTGTGGTTGAGCTTTTGGTGCAAGTTGTGATTTTTATTAGAATCAGTATTTTTGAAGGCTTGTATCCACTAAGTGGGAAAAACGTACTGAGCTAAGGAGAGGACTGCGTGACTTGCGCAATAGTTGTGAATGTCCTTTAGCTTGGGGCAATTCTACCTCATCAGGCAGAAGTGTTATGATATCTCAACTAAGTGCACCTATCCCAGAAGAAGGTAGTGTTAAACACATAGGACCAGATCTGCTGTGGCAGATATGAGCTTTCTTTTTGCTATGCAGCCAGGGAAGCAAAACTCAATTTCCAGAATACAAGCCCTGTGTTTCAGTGGCAGTAGCTTCCTAGCTGTGCTCTCAGGAAGTAGCATGTTAGGGGTCTGCAAGAGGAGCTGCAGACTTGCTGTAAAGCTTTGGTTATAACCTTGTTTGTAAATATGCATGTTAGCCTTTCCTTAGTTCTTGCTGGGAGAAAAAAAAATGCAGAGCAGTACAAAAAGGAGTTCTAGATGTAGGTGAGGATGCTATCTTCTAAAGCCTTTCCTGCCCCATTCGCCAGCACTCCTGCGGACGGGCTTGTGTCAGGAGAGCCACTGGAAAGGAAGGCTATAGGCCGCATCATCACAGATAGTCTGGGCAGTTGTCAGTGCGTTACAATGGAAACTGGGAAGCAGCCTGGGATGAGGGAAGACAGAGGCCGCTTTAAGCCACTTGAGCCTTCTGTCCCCTCTCCGAGAACTCTGTGTGAGTGAAGGTACAGCTTACCTTCAGGAAAACTGAACGCGGAATTAACTTGCAAGCTGAAGATAATTTCAGGGATTTTTTGTTTGTTTGCTTGTTTCTTGACGATATATAGTTCAGGTCAAAGTCCTAGATAAATTTTGATCTGAGGATGGAGTTGGCTAGTGCTGAGGGAACTGATCATCATTCCTGCTTGTTGAGGCTGGTATAGCACAAGGGGAAAGAGCCAGGAAGGATGTATTATTATTATACTTCTAAACAGGACCAGTGCTTTTAAGCATGATTTTCCTCTTCTATTCGGGAGCATATCCTGCTGCATTCTTTCAGACAGGCTGCTGTTTAATGGGAGTGATCGGATTCTTTAGAGAATGGAGGTGACTAGAGTGGAAGAATGAGATTGGCAGAGGTGTTAAGCTCCTTGTTGAAAGCATGAACTAAAAGTTTTTTCAAATCTTTTAACTTGGTTTACATAACAAATTACATTACATACATTACACAATGAATGTAGCAAAGTTGTTATAATTGTATAATGTGCCATTTACACTGAAGTAGTGATGGTGTGTCAAGCAACGAAAGCACACTGTCTGCTTGAAGTTCCGATTCAAAGTTCTGATTCTATTGATTTAAGCACCAAAGATACTGTCCTAAGCTTCTTGAGACTTTAAACATTGTCTGGAAAAGCTGCAAAAAAAAAGAGTTCCTTCCTGGCATTAGCTCTTGCTGGCCCATTCCAACATACTTGGTGAACATCATATTCAGTGGTATTCTGGCCTTTTGGCTCAGCTTGCAAAGTAAGATTGAAAAATCATTAAAATTATTTCAGAAAAATTCCGTTTAGATGTGACATAAAAACATTTAAAATGGTATTTTTGGATGACAATGGTGGAATTTTGTTTTTTCCAAGCTGTTTGAATGATCACTGAATCAGTGTTTTCTAATTCTACAGTGCAGCAGAGGCTCTCTAACTCTCTCTTTTTTTTTTTTTTTAATATTTTGAGCAATACTAAAATGTTACCTTTTCCTTTATGAATATTGCATTATTTTGGTTAATTAGTAGTTTAACGAGTCCTCTGGAGGCTGACGTGGAATTTAAACGTAGGTCACTTAAAATACCATCTGAGGCCACAAAAGGTGCCTATCAGCAAAACAGCTTGTGTGCTTAGAAAACACACTGAAAGATATAAGAATCTGATCCTCTGAATGCTCAGAAGTTTAAAAATCATATCTGAAACACACTGTGCTTCCAGAAAGAAAAAAGGAAGCAGTAGATTGCAGTTCCAACCCAAAGATAATGTGTGCTTGCTCTAGCAAGCCTATACCAGTTTGGGCAAAAAAATCAATAATTCCTTCCATAGGAGAGGATCTTTCTTCTAGTGACTCTGCTAAGTGTTTCTATCCTTAACTGTGTTAAGGTCAAACAGGGGTGGTTATGGTAAGTATGCAGTGACTTACTGTGAGTGGTAAGAAGATGATGAAAGCAATGGAAAGGGCAGAAGGAGAATATTAAGTTATAATAATTCAAACAAGGAGTTTCTTATGCTTTTGTCTGCCGTAGGATTGTTTCAGCCAGCTATTCAGCTGCTACCCATTCTGTATTTATTCTTTAAATATGCTTTAACTTTTTTTTAACTTTTTTTTCTTAATATTATTTTTTCCCTGAGTAGCTGAAAGTGAGGAATTGTCAGTACTGGCTTCACAGCACATAAAAAAATCTGTGGTATTGAAAGCTTCCCTACAGCATTTTGGAAATTGTACTGTTGTAGGAAGCTGTCAGACTGACTGCATTTCTGTCCCCTGTGAGGCCACACAGTAAGTGGCACTCCCTCCTTGTTTGTATGGCTCTGTCTTGGCACTCCATAAGTGTTGCTGGCTTCTCCTGTGCCCTGGGAAGTTATCCCATCCTTGTAATAGAATGTAATGACAATATTGGTGTGTTTTCAGGGCATCCATTACTGCAGGCTTCTGTTACAGCTGATTTTATTTGACTGATTATTTTAGAATAGAAGGTGAATGTCAAATGGAGCTTGTCTGCTTTTTTTGTTTGTTTGTTTCCCCAGTCTGTAGGTGTATCTGCACAACTAACAGATCCTATGAATGCACAGTGATACCCTGAAAAATAAACAAAAATCCTCCCCCAACACTAAATAGCTTGCCTCCTCCCCATTTTGTGTTTTCTTGCAACCGCAAAGAGTTTTGATGTAAATCCACTGCCTCAACGGTATCCAGCTGCCATTGATATCTTTGGGCATGTTAATTCCACCAACTGCTAGGATGCTCAAAAAACACTGGTTAATTGTGTAGACTTTTTTTTTTTTTTTTTTTTTTTTTTTTGGCAGTGGATCTGTTCAGAAATGAGCAGTGGTAATAGGAACTCCGAAGTCCTTTCCCAAGCCAGAACCTTCAGAGTCTCAGGTTTTTCTAACAAGAAAAGTTCCCCGTTTTCAGTGCTGTCCTGAAAGCGCATGAAGCTGTCTCCATAGGTTCATTTACTGATGTGTTCATGGTAAGCTAGGAAGTGTAGTATTTTCTCTCTCAGTTTCCCATAAGACGGTCCTTAAGGCAGCAGAGTATCAGGAGGAGATCTATTATTGTTTAGGATGAATGGTTCCTTGACATGCTGGGAGAGGTATCCATTATCTGCTAGGGAACTTATCTCCTTATATTGCCGCTTTTGTGATTTGGTGATTTTGCTTGAATCAGAGAAGATGGGGATCCTTCAAAAGCGCTAATATTTAGAGCAGTGTGGTATTACTGAACTTACGATAGGTCTATTGAAGTTTAGTTTAAAGACTGGATTTCAGGACAGGAGGAAAGTGTGGGTAAAACAAGAATGACTCTACTTGGAGGAGCACAAGAAGGGGTGAACAAAAAATAAATGTAAAATCAAGAAGTAGGAAGTTATCTGGTGATAGATTTTTTTTTTTTTCTTTCTGCTGAGAAAAATCCATCCCGAGAGGATCCACCAGTGTCACTTTGAAATAACAGTCCACGTTTTGGATATTCATTCATCTGCAATCTCTACTCTGAAAAGAATCTTGCATTATTCTGTCTTACAGCTGGAATATTGAACAAATTACCTTTTCTGACTCAGACACATTGTTGTTTCTGACCTCCTCAAATCATGGTTCACCTTTGTTACTGCCAGATGCCTGACTGCCTTCTATTTCCCATTTCTTTGCACCTCAGACTGTCCTTCATTCCTAGCTGAGTCTTTCCTGTTGGTCTGTCAGAGCCTCTTTTCCCACCACTTGCCTCAGATCGTTATAATAGACAAGTATTTATATTTTATTCCACTTTAGGAAAGCAGCTTCCATATGGAAAACATATTTGATGTTTGACTTACCTAGGAGCTCATCTTAGTCATAATAACTGTTTCTCTTTCAGAGTTCCTACTTTTCTTTCAGTATTTTCCAGCTGGACTGTTCGAGGCATAGGAGGTAAATGATTTATCCCAGACTATGAGTCAGTGCTGTGAATTTGGCTTAGGACCCAGGATCCTAACAGCTCTCAGTTTTCTCATAGACCACCACTGACCACCACTATACAGCATCCCTGAAAGGTTTGGCCCTGTTAAAAAAAAGAAATTAAAACACAGAGTTTGAATCTTTAATTCCCAAAACGTAGTTATGAAGCCTTGTTCAGATTACAGTGAAAACATGTTTTTCTAAGTAAATAAACCATGTAACGGCATTTGGGGTTTTGTCTTTTCTCTCTCTCTCTCTGTGTGTCTCTCTCTCTGCCTTGCTAAATCCATGTCACTGGCAAAATGTTTTTGTTGTGGGACTGAAACAGTAGGGATAGCATGAAGAGACAGAAATCTAGAAAAGTTTGACCTGTGGCTATGATTTTTTTTAGGAGATATTTTGGACAGACTCATTTTGTAGTTGCATGCAGTTGGGTGAATCCTCTGCTGAATTGAAAAAACTGCTGTTTAGAATTTGAAGGTCAAACAGTCTTCAATATTCTGATTTATACAGTGTTTTCTCAAGGACCCTTCACCAGGGAGGGTCCCAAGCAAGCCTAATCTTTAGGCTTCGGAGATCTTGGTTAAGACATCTTTCTCCCAGCGCAGCTCCGCGAAGTAATGAAGAGTGCTATCCCTATTTTGTAAAGTGTAACAAACATGCGGGAAGTTGGGGATCTAAAAGGGCCTTGGGTCTTGAGTGTGAGGCACTTAGACCTGTTTTATGAATGAAAAGAAATACTTGGTTCTTTTTTTAAAAGCAACTGAAAACAAAAAAATAACTGTGTAACTTCATGAAAATTATCAACATAATTCCATGAAATGGTATTATAGTGACTTAATCCCACATAGACCTCTGTCACAGGCTTTGGGCTGACAACACCTGTAGTTCTTTGTCCTCAGCCACGCAGTGAAGACATCAAGACTTGAGCCTGTCTTCTTGTCTCAGCCTCCATGCTGACTTATGTAGCTGACTTATGGTTGAAAGTTGTTTGAAGATATGTTTTTATTATGGGGAATACTGGATAATCCTCACTAATAGTGAATTGGTTGTAACTAGAATTAAACTGATAATTTGCTGTTTTGCAAAGAGCTGACTTCCGAAGAAAAAAAGCACAAACTTGACTCACACACTGCACTGATACCATACACGGATACAGGTACCTATGTTCCATCTTTGTATTTTCTGCTTTCTTTTGAATAACATACAGGCCCCTGGCTACCTTCTTTTTTGTCACTCCCCATGTGATGAGGGCTAATTCAGTTTTAGTCCTAAACCTTTATTACAATTTTGGCTTACATATTTAGATCAATGAATGATAACAACACTTCCAGATGATACATTATCTGATTAATTGCAGAGCATTTAAAATGGAGAAGCTTATCTGCTTTTGAAAGCAAAGTAAATGTGCTCATGTCACACTGCTTTTGGTCTAGTTAAACAGAGCACCTGAGATGACTGGTTTCAGTTGGGAATTTATAACATAGTACTGGTGGTGCCTGTTCAGATTCTGTCTCCTAGGTGTACATACAGCTGTAGCAGATTTGACCACCACATAAGCTATTTGACCAACTTTCTAGTTTTTAATTTAAATTTTGAATGGTTTTGTAAGCCTCTAGACCAGGGGGAAAAGAGACGGAACTCTCACCAGGACTTCGCTGAGAGAGAGGGAGAGATTGGACAAAGAGGCAGTTTCAGATCCAGTGTAATTTAAGGTTGGATTGAAAAATGAGTGCAGATGAAATGGCATCCATATGCCATAAGTTTCCAAGGAAAGTATTTCAAGGTTAGCAGTTCTTGTAAGATGTCTGCTCTTTGAAACTCAATCCTCATGGAAATTCTTATTCTCATGAAAATTTTGACCAACTCCTAACTGAGACTAGAGTGGAACAAATCTGCCTGGTTTTGATTTTAACTGAAGTCAAAACTGTTGGTTCAGTATTGGACGATTTCAAGGATACTGACTCACATATTTGAACTTCATTTTATGCTTAAATGTGAAGCTGAATCAGGATTTTGCAATTGAGACTCTGATGCCACTTTACCATCTCTAACATGCTTACGTATCATAATAATGTGCAGATACAACTTTCTGCCTGTTTTCCTTACCTGTTTTTACCTGCTATGGAACATAAACAGAGTGAGGAACAATGTTGTTGTTTTTTTCCAGGGGAGTGAGAGGTATTTGATTTATTTATGTTTTTGTTTTCATTCAAGCTTACATTTGAACGAAACTGGGAGACATTTTCCAACGGATATTTGTCTTGGGTATTTTTGTGACACAGACACTTGTGAAATGGAGAACATCTGGTTCAGCATTGTTAAGCTAATTTTGGAGAATACTAGTCAGTTGTTGCTCAAACTTTTATTGTAAAAAATATTTTAATTATTTTTTCCCATTTGAAACATTTATGAGGTAGTTGGAACAGGGACGGTACATACCTTGTTAATAGAATGAATCTGTTACATGAAGCAGTAAATTTTTAGGTCTGTTTGTAGATGGTTAGTTTTAGTGCTAGCTCAGTCCAGAAGGATGAGCTACTCTAATAGTGAACTATGGTTTTACTTATTATGGAACTGCAATGTATAAACCAATGCATTCAAATGAGACAAAATGAAGGTTAGGGAGGCTTGCCTGACCTTTCACTTGCTGCAGTGAACTTCTTTTTTCACAGAATTTGTATAAAGGCTAGAGAAGCTTTTAACAGCTACTTGTCTTTCATCAAATCATTCATAACAACCAGTGCTTATAACACCGTGTGCTCCCTTGACTTTTGTATGTGCAACATAAAAATGCAATTTTACTTTCACTCTTGTCCATTTTTGCCTTTTCTTCTATTGAATAAAATTTGCCAAACAGTTTATAAGGTCTACCAGCAATGTACTGTGTCAGTCTCCCACAACAGTAGCCAGTAAGGAAAGAACAGCTTCTTTTTTTTTTTTTTTTTCTTCCCTCCTGCTTGGAACAGCCCTTTGGATTGTTGGTAACACTTGACATTAATATTTCTTCTTTACTCCAGAGTACTGAACAAATTGCGCAAATTATCGCTTTGCTCATAACATAGAGGTTAAGGCATTACATGGTACATTTCAGCAAAAGGAAAAAAATCCCTATTAAATGCTGCTCTTGTCTCGTTGAGTTTCTACTGTCCCATGTGCTTGTTCTGGAAACTGCCCTGGATGTTAGTTGCTGAATGTAAGAACAGGGATTTTGCATCAAAAGCTCTGCCCTATTGCTGCAAAAAGTTAGTTGTGTAAGACAGAAAAGTGTTAAGCTTATTACACTTTTGTATTAGTAGTATTACTCACCCGCCCTCCTCTTTTTTTTTTTTTTTTTTTTAATATGGTCCTCACTGAGCTTCCTGCAGCAAAGAAACAGCCCTTGGAGGCTTTAAATGAAAGCAAGCTTCCACAAATTTCATTACTTAAAATAATTGGAGATATAAATCCAGCAAATTCTGCTGTTATTTTGCTTGGGACAAGAGAGGAAGATACCTGTATGTATTAGATCCCTTCTGAAATGGGGGGAAAATATGTGGAAAATCTGTTCAATCTATATTGAATCTTCTTTTTAATAAGTTATGATATGGTGCACCAAGAAGGGCTATTTCACTCTTCCCCCATCTCTGCCCCTGCATGAATTCTCCAACAAGTAGCAAATTATTTAAGATAAATGTCTACTGCTGTAGACAGCTGCCAGAATAGAAGTGAAAATAAACTGGTGAAAGGAAACTGCCCAGTTCATGCAAAGGGCAGCAGCGATATAGTGCAGCAAGTCCATGACACTTCTGGATACACATGCTGAAAGACTTACCCTGCCTGGCCTGCTACAAATCTCCCGGTAATTCATTAAGGGGAAACGCTCCTTGCAACATTTCATTCCCATTTTAACACCCTTTGTCTTTACCTTCCATACTCAGTGGGTTCATTCCTATGTCAAGTGAGCCTCAGTGAAACCAGTTTTTCATTCCTGATAGAGCATACTGTTTTGCTTGAGTAGAAAGGTTAGATGGATGCTTTTACTGTAAGTATTTTAACAGCCTGTGGAATTTTTCAAAGTTTGGGGTCAAAAGAAGGATATGATCATTGTGGTCCAGTAAATAATGTGGAATAAAGTAGCGTGACTAGTGACTGAAGTAGTGGTGAATGTTGTCATGTTTTGCTGTGTCTTGGAGAGAGAATGCCTCAAAGAAACAGTCATCTTCTAAGCACAATGCAATCTGAAGTAAATTAAGATGGAAAGATTAAAAACATATTCTGGTTATTCTAAAATTAATTTACTTTCATTATCATACTGAGCAAACTTGCTGTAGTTGTTCAGGGAGGAATCCCATTAACTTCACTTTGAATTTTCCTGAGTGCTGACCACAGGTTTGACCTGTTTAAACAAAAAAGCTTGTGATTTATTCCAGCTAAGTATTTGATTACATCAAATGTCCCTATTCTTCCTTATGTAACTTGACTACCCTAAATAAAGTCATAGCTGAGTCCTGTTTTAATAATTTTGTATTTCTAAAACAGATCAGAGTGCTGGGTCAGTACTTGAATTTACACAATAGTACCTGAAATATGTTGGCAGGAACCTGGGTGTGGATAACCTGAGTGCACCCACAGAAGTAGAAATGTCTGCCTTTGCTCGCTGCTCAGTTTTATGAGACCAGGCAGAATGGGAGGGCAAAGTATGGTAATACCAGTACTTTCTTCTTTTTCCCTCACTTTCCTTCCTCCCCTTCCCATTCTTCCTCACCACCGTCAACTAATAGGTACATAGTGGCATAGTGGAATACTGGCAATTTCTGCTATATCTAAAGACTCAATTATGATTTTCTGAAGAGTTTGTGTAGGCTCAAGCTTCTGTTTTGCCACAGTGGTTTCAAAATGGTCCTATCGAGCACAGAATTCAAAATGTGGTCTGTTTTCCATCAATGTGTCTCTGGGTCTCTGACTACAGATTTATCTGTTTCCCCGCCGCTTCCCACTCTATAAAATGGCTCATCACTGATGGAATCCTGCGGGGCCTCTTGAATTCATTCATAAACCCCCACAATCTCATGGGAATTCAGTGGTCTTAAGGCATGTTAAACTGTGCATGTACGCACGTACATATGTACTCCGCAATCTTAGCCTCTGTAAAGGAAAATCTGCTCTAGTAGAGGCACGTAAATGAAGCATAAGCTGACTGAATTTTATACCAGCACAAGAGGGGGTTTGTATGTCCATTAAGAAAGTTAACTGTTTAATGCTTACTGCTGTTAACTCTCTCTCATGTGGATGTAGACTTGGAAATTCAATGAGCCGCTCTTGGTTTAAGGCAGATGGTGGCTGAATTTGTTTGTTGTAACCCATCAGGATGCAAACTTGCAGCATTACAAAGCAAGGGAGATTTGTTTTGCTTTGAGAAAAGGAAGTGCACCCTCTGCACAATAGTGACTTTTCCGTTCCCCATATTGGGTTTGAGACTCTTTCTTCCTGTCTTTTTCTGCTGTTTCCTATACAGTGAAAGCGGCTCTTATCTTTGGAAGTAGGTGTGTGTTTTCTGTTCATTTCTCAAGAAAACTTGGAGAGGGGTATTTGTATTTGAAATGATATGGAAGTGTTATGTTTTACTCTTTCTTATACTTTCCTACTATATGTGTAAACTTTCCTACTATATATGTAAAAATTTAAATTTTTCTATTTGTCTTTACCTGTCATCATTGCTGTTTTTCTTTCTGATTGTATTTTGTGTCTGAATATCGTTTTATATGCTAAGGTTAATTTGAATTTGGAAAACTGTTCCTTCCCTACTTGGTATTGCCCACTGCCTGCTGTGGGAACAGAATACAGAAGCGATGCAATCTCAATAGTTTTGGAACCTGAAATTCCTTCCTCCAAAGCTCTGAATGTTTTGTGTGTATGTATGTGTTCTTGCTTGTAAATTCCATCCCTTCCTACAGAACAGGTGGGATTCTGATGTTCCAGAGCTGTAACGAGAGTGATTTTTTTTTTTTTTGACATACTGCATATCTCTCTTTTTTAAAGTTTTTTCTAAGTACCCTGTGGGGATATATGTCTTCCAGGTTAGTGCTTATCATACATGGGAAGAATTATTCTCTTCACCTTTCAGTTTTTTTAGTTTCTAAGATCTTTTTCATCTCTTTCTTATCAAACATACCTTTTGCACTGCTTTTATTTCTCACATGTTTTATTCCAGTAGATGGTATTACCAACCCACCAACAGTATCTCTTCTTTTGGTGAGGTTGCATTCGACTTGCTTTTCTTTTAGTTTAATGTTTCAGGCTCACTTGCTTTTGTCCCCTGTCCCTCTGTAATTACCCTGCTTGTAGGTTACATGCTCAAAGTAAATATGTACTTCAGGGCTATCTTGCCAAAAAACCTTTGAGGGATGCAAAAACAATGTACTGTTAATATGAAAAGCAAATGGTAACAAAGTAGGTAAGCTTGAAAACCTAGTAGCTGACAGGAAAGAAATGAATGATAAATAATTATACTGTTTTGGGTAACTGAAGGATCTGTTTTTAGCTAATAACTTTTCTTGTCATTGACAACTAGCGTAGTCAAGTAAGTATATGCACTGATTTTGTAACTCTAAACTAGTTCTGTTAAATAGCAAACTGGTTAGTTAATGCTTGCAGAGATGTTTGTCTTGGTCAGAAGAGCTGTATTAGCAGGAATCATTGCAAACACATAAAGATTTAAGCTAGGTGAAAAATGCAAACTGAGTCAAGGTGAGAATAAAAACAAGGCACAATACTGTGCCTTGGATTGTGAGGAGCATGGATCATGTCCATTCTAATATGCTATTTCTATTTGACTTTGAGAAATAAACATGGTATTTATTAATGAAAATGTTACATGTACTTAATGCATAGCTCTCATCTGTGTTTTCTATGTTGTTTCTTTTCAGGATGTTACTAAGAATTGACAGCTTTATGTACACTGGACATTTTGCAGGGTGTAAAAGGAATGGTCTGCTGATGTACAGGTAGCATTCTCATAAGGAAATAGCAAAACATAAAGTGTAATTCATTTCTCTTCAGAATTCCTGGAAGGTCAGGGCCTCTGCCACCCTTTATCTACACCTTTTATCCTTAATTTATTTCTTGATGTGAAGTTTGAGGTAAAAGGGTTTGTCTTACTGCTGGAGATGTGACTGAGCATTTTGTTAACCTGATTGAGAGGTTGAGAGAGAGGCTTTCAAAGACTCTTAAGTACAAGCTCAGTATTCATGAGCACTTGATAATTTAGGCACCTAGTGTGCCTTTGCCAGGGGTGTAATTTTCTCCTCTTTTTTCTCTTTTCTAATTTGAGAACTTTAAAAAACAGGTCTGCTTTTTTTTTTTTTTTTTTTTAAACTATGCAGTACTGTGAAGATGCTTTAGTTAGTGTTTACTTTCCTCTTGTTTGGATTATAAGTATTTATAAGGATGACTTTAAAGGGTCAGCCAGCTTTGTAGAGTGGCTAATTACATCCTTTAGAGAAATATTTACTGGCAGGTGGCAGTTAACTTCTCCCTGGTCTCTGTTTCTCTTCTCACCTTCTGTTTTGTCTGTAAGCTTTTTTAGGTTGTATCTTGGCCGTTACTGTAACGGCCTTCATTAGCACTACCATTTTTATTGTTTTTTCCCCTCCACATTTTAAGTTACTTCCATGCTCTATTCTTGCTTTGAATTTACCAGCCTTTTGGTGGATTGTTTGTTTTCTATTTTTAAAAATTCTAAATCTAATTTCCTAAAAAGTTATGTAACAGGAATGATTGCTGTGGTTTTGCTGTGTTTTTTAGCCTTCTTTCTTTGATTAACAGAAGCTGAAATGGCATTCATATGTTTGTATTGTTTGCTGTATAAATCAAAGAAAGTCTTACACTTTGGAGTGTGCTTATATTTGGCTGTAACCTCTTAAAGGCTGCATTCCAAACCAATGGCTGTTTTCATCAAAATCCTAGAAGTTAATGTAAATCTAGCAGTAGGTGAATGCACTTAGACATGCTCTCAAACCTTACATCACAAAACCATTTTGAGATTGATAATGTCCTGTTAGCTTTTTACTCTTGATTTTGATTTTCCTTTTCTCTGTTTGCCTTTGAAACTAAAAGGAAAAGTGTGAAACCAGAATTATGCTCAAGGAATTTCTCTTGACCAGAATCAGACTAATGGTCTCACACAGAAGTCCTCTCTTTCACCTCCTCCTCTGCTTCCCTTGCAATGTTCTAGTCTGGAACTGTCGACCATGTTACAGACTAGTCTCTTTATGGAAAAGCAGACTCATTTTGTATATAAGTTTACCCAAAAGATGGCCTTTAATTTATACCCATGTTGTGTTGCTAGAGGAGGTAGCCAGAGATCCTCTAATTTTAAAAACACAAAATAAACAAACAGAGTCTCTGCAAATACATTGCATACATTCTGGGCTCTTCCGGACCAGCCTGAGGAGCTCCAGATAGTGTGGGCCATTGTTTTATGGGGGATATTCCAGCAAAATGTCATCTGCTGTAGTACTGCAGTATAGCCTATATTTTGATCTCAAGTGTATTTTTATACTGCCATCACATACCAAATTCTGATACAAAACTTAAATTTTTGTTTAAAGTAATATTTATCATTTTAAATATATCAGAATACATCTGGATACATCAGAATACATTTAACACATTTCTATAATCCATAAGCATCAGTTTTCATATGCATGTTCTCTTCATTGCTATATGTGATTTGAATGGAAGTTAAGAATTCCACAAGCTCTAAAGAGAGGAGGGAAGTTAGGCTTAACTGCTGACACTCTGCAGCAGTCATTTCCCCATGCATGTATGTAACTTCTATCAGCTGGAAAGCATTTTAAGATTCTTTCAGCTTCAGCTTTGTGCCTTATGGAGACAGCATCCAATGCTTTTGTGTGTTCAAACCTGACAGGATATATAATCCTTAATCTCTTTTGGCAAGTAAAGCAATAGACTGAAAGCTCCCATTATGTAAAATATTACTTGCACTTAAAGATTATTTGTGTGCCTTGTGGTTCAGCAGGGTACTTACATGCAGGCAAATACTAGTCTCATTATTCATTAGTAAACAGGGGATCACCGCAATCTCTCATCCAAGTTCAGACCTCTTGATTGTAGCACATACCAAGTTTTATTGATGGAGCTTCATTGCTGTTTGGGAGATAAGATATTGTTCCCCTTTTTAACTGGGCATTTATGAAGAACGACTGAAAACATGTTGATATCTTCATGATTTGAGACATCCTTGACCACAGTGGACAAATAGGCCTGTGAACAGTATAATTAATGAACTTTGATTTCTTACAGGATTGTTTCTTCTGTCCTAAATTCACAGCCAAGCTAGCTCCCTATTACACTGTATATTACCTTTGCAGTGCATCATTTCCTTGCTACATACACACACTGCTGCTTTTGATAATCACCTGTGCCTCATTCTCTTGTCCTTTGTCCACTAGGAGGACAAGTAGCAACATGTCCTTTGCTGGTTTAGTTGCAAGCATGTGCTGATTTGCTGGTCATTGCCTGTGTTCAAATTAGCCAGACCACAAAAAATAGGTGTCTTGTAAAAACGGGTTATTGTCTCTCCTTCAGTGATGTTGCTGGTTTATGCTTTATTCACCTTCTGATTTTATGAAGTATGTGTGAAATTGAGATCTTGAGACAGCTATACAGCTTTCAGAGTTGTTGCATTCAGTTAACTGGGCCCAAAATTATGGGGAAGAATGACAAATGCACAGATAATACAACTGCATGAGCTTCATTTTATGAACAGATCAGGAAAGGAAACTATTTTTCTGGAATTCTTCTTTGAGTTTCAAGATGAGCTAACGCTTTTAGCATCACATGGAGAGTTTTTCCTATTATGATCTATCACTTCAGCTGTGGGTGAGTCTAGTAAAACAAATGGAATGGCTATCGCAGTTGAATGATCAATTTTTTATTAAGTAATACACCTCTGCTGCTGTTTCAATAGCTGCTCTGTTATATTCTTTGTTTTTGCATTTCCTAACAACTGTATTTCAAGAAACTTGCTCTTGTAATGTCCTGCTAGGTTTTTTTGAGTCAGTTTTATTTACGTGCACTTTTACAGGCAGTAGTCTGCTACGAGCAATTGAAAGTCATCTTCTAAATGAACTACACTAAGTCTTTGAGCCGTTATTTCTGTCTTAACTGATACATGCATGTTGAATCTTGTCTGATTTGAGGTTGAGGCTAAAAGTCTCTTCTTTCTAGAGTGTATAACTGTTGGTGAAATGTCATTGTAGTTACTCTTGCTGTTTGGAGATGCTACTTTGCTATATGGAGATGTAACTTGGTAATTCATAAGTTATACTGAGAGAGCTTTAGAGAATTACCACTCTATCTCTTTGCCATATGGTCATCAAGTAGTCCCATTTATTCAGTTATTAGGTCTTCATAAGCATGTAGAATGATACCGTGTAAATACCAAAAACTTGAATTGAAAGGATAATCTTTGCTGCAGTACTTCAAGGTACTTCAGCTGTTCTGGAAATATATCTGAAAATTAGTTCTATGCTTTTTGTTGGCTAACTAATTATTTTATAATAAAAAGCTTAATGGACTTAGCTAAATCTGGGGTATATGCATGGTTCATAAATATACACAAATATTCTTTGATAGAAAGTATATAGGATTGGGCTTTATACAGGAAGATGATTTATAGAAAGAACCTTGTATAGATTTGTTCCCATTTCAGTCTGTTAGAAGTTTCTGTAGGGGAATGGATATTTTTTTCTTCATGTTCCTTGGTCTTTAAACAGTGATTTTACTGTAAAATCTGGGGAAATACTCACTCTTGTTTTTTGAGGGAGTTTTTATTTAAAATGTCTCCTGTTCTTACCCAGTTGTAGGCTAGAGTTCAAAGAGATTCTATTTCCTTTTTCCATTTTAGCTGCACAGTTCAAAAGTGCTTCTCCTACAAATTTTGTAGCAGCTCATAACGTAACAGTACGATTGTTCATAGTGCATCCGTTACCATCTAATTATAGGCTGCTCAGCCTACATGGAAATTTCTGAAGGCATCTGTCTGGAAATTTCTAGGTCCTGTCAGAAAAAGCTGGGTTGCTACTGTCTTCGAAAGCCTATTCTGCATATGCTGTAATCTGCAGACTCTGTAATCACTAAACCTGAGCAATAAAATGTAACACTACTTGTGTGTACAGGGAGTTACCATTCGCATAGCCATTAGTGAACTTCTCCTGAAGTTTTTGTCATTGCATGCCATTTCCTTACCTGCATTACAAGTACCTAAGCAACATCAGGGATAATACATCTTAATAGGCAGAAAATAGGCAGTAGATCTGCAGAAAATAGGCACTATATGGTGCTTGTCATAGATGTGTTGGCCGTCGCCTTCACAGTCCCTTCAGAAAATGGCAAAAACTGTAGTTACGTTCCCAGAGTTGATCCATTGACACATTGGTGCTGCGTGTCTAAAACCTAAGATTTTTTTGAAAAAATGGAAGTACAGCTTGTAATTTGGATAGAGCTTGAGCAATTTCCCTGATGGAAATCTTACAGCTCCAGGAGCAAGAAGTGCATCAGCTTGGAATGTTTTTACATGTCTGCATCTTACAATACAAATGCCACACTTCAATCCTTGGTTTGACACATGGAGTACATCAACATAGATGTGATCATTGCTGCTTAAGTTCAAACTAAAAACCCCAAAGCTAAATTTTATTTAAAAGACACATGCAGACCTGTAGGAGGGAGTGTCTGTCTTTCCAAGATAAATTAGTTTGATATAGGTCAAAAGCAATGTAAGCTTTTAATGTATGGTACAAAAGTTAAGGGACTTTGTGAACAGTAGATCTGTGCTGGTCGTGCCTCTGCTTCAGAAAGTAATCCTTGTTTTAGGAAACATCAAAGACGGAAAAATGAGTGGCTGGTGAGAAGAACAGGAATGAATCTAATTGGGTTTGAGAAGAAGCAACAGTGTAGGGAGAAACATTAAGATTCCATCAGGCTTTTGCTGCCTTGAAAGCAGAACAAGAAAAGGGTTTCTAATATAGAACTGGCAGTAATCCAGTGGCCACAAGGGTATGTTCCAAGAACTGATACTAGGATAGGGGAGAGGACACCTGTAGAGATTGCTGCCGTCGTGTTAATCTTTATTCTTTGTAGTGTATTATGCAATTGAAAGTATGGCAGAAGGTGTCCTGCCAATATTCCTGTGACATTTAAGAAAGGGCCAGTCCAGCAATGAATCTGTTCCATTCTTCCTGTTGTTCTTAGTAGGCTCTTCCCTGAAAGTGGGTGTGCCTTGATCAATGAGTTAATTTTTCATCTGGTAAAGAGATGAATTACTGAAAGTGCTACGGAGGAAGGAGAACATGCAGAAAGCAGCAGGTCTGAGAAATGTAAGTTGTCAAGTGTATTTCTTTAGAAATACATAGGCATGAATAAAATAACTTTGCAGAACAGTGCATGGTGTAGTGGGATAGCTGCATATTTTCTGAATTAGGTCACATAAAATGCTGAATTAGCTCATCCCTACCTCAGCCACTTCAGAAAGGAGCCAAGAGCCTGTTTGAGTCATCAGACAACTTAACAGCTCAAGCATGGGAGAGGAATAAAGGCACAACCTGATAATCATGTACCCTTTCTTCTGTTTAATATGCTCCTTCATTTCCTGCTGAGTCTCTGTCCATCAGCCAGTCTTCCTGTGCACACCTGAGTATTTCCTGGGAGTAGCAGCAATTTACTTTTAAGTTCAAGACATTGGTCTGTTAGACAGTCTTACTTGAAAGTGAGGCGCTGGTTGCCATAGCATAGTCTACTAGGTTAAAAATAAGCTCTCAGACACTTGGATTTGGCTTCATCTTGATACCACCATACTAAAATACACTGCAGAGAAACCAAACCAAATCCCCCACTAAATTTTAGTAAAGCTTTAGTAGTGTGTGGATCTGCTGTCAGGGTTCTTAGTGCCTGATGATAATAACTTACTAAGGAAAGATTAAAGACAGTTGCAAAGCAATTGGATACTTTTCTATGAATGGTTATAAGTGCAAAAGTATGAGTTGGTACCCTAGCATTTGGGAGTAAATTCTCATTTGTA
This sequence comes from Tinamus guttatus, assembly GCF_059628265.1. Lineage (NCBI taxonomy): Eukaryota > Metazoa > Chordata > Aves > Tinamiformes > Tinamidae > Tinamus > Tinamus guttatus. Next base: position 8,950,120 of record NW_028288848.1, read on the forward strand.
ATGGTTAGTGGAACTCCAGACACTTGCTGTATCAGTAATACAACACTGGAAAATGTGTGTCTATAGCTGAGTAATGCAACCCAGGTGAAATAAAAGCATAAGGCTTTTCTCACCCTTCTAGCTGTAAATAGGAAGAGGGTTCACCAAACCATAGAGTCACACTGGTATGGAATAGCTTGTATAGCCCAAACTGAATTGCAGTAGCAGAGAGGGTAGCAGGGAGGATGTCCTAAAAAGGAAAGAGGCAGAATTGCTGAAGTTCTCTTCAGGACAAGTATAACCCGAGGGAATGGCTTAATCTTGAATCTGCCTGGCAGTGTGTTTTCAGTGTTTCTGCATTGCTTTGGAGAGTCCTGGTGTACATTGAGTGATACTAAATGTTTCAAAATATCTTGGATGTGTGGCTGGTTTTGTACTTCTGAGGCATCCATTGATATTGGCTGATGGTCAGCTGCCTCATCTTTGTCACCAGTAACCTCTGAAGTGGCTCTGAAAGCTGGATATACTTCTGCTGTCAGTTAAGCTTTTATTTATTCCTTGACACTAGCTAATTGCATTCCTACAGAGAGACCTGTGCTGCACTTTCCATGGGGGCTGTATCATATTCACACAAACATTAGGATGCAAAGAATTCCTGTTCGTAGTTTGGAGAGAATAGGCTGAAGACAAGACTTGCTGTAGCGTATACAAGGCAAGAAGGCAGTGATGACAGTAGGTTGAATGTAGGGTGGCACTCTGGCAGTGGCAGAGTAGGCAGACCCCTGGGAGCAGCAAAGCACTGCCTTAAAATGAAAGGAAAGCAACATGGATAAGTGTCGCATCTTGCAGCCGTGTCAGTGGATGGGTGTCTGTGCCCAGCCTGTGCTGACCCTGTGGCAGTTCTAGGGCAGCTTCTTCAGGCACTCAGAGTGTTTCAGAGTGCTTTGATCCAATGATCTGTAGCACTGATTGAGGTAAGGTTGCTCTAAGTTGGTTGGGAAATCTCCTTACAAAATTCTTTTTGCTGTCATCATACTTTGGGATTCATGTTTGCTTCTGAATTGCATTATGCGCATGTCCAAAAGTTGCTCTTTCTTTTGTGGGCAGTTGGATGTTTGAAGTGATTAAAGAAGGAAAAGACAAAGGAGTAATACAGAAACCTGTTCAAATCTTAAGCATAAGATCTGAGTTATCTGTATCTGCAGTGCCATCTTGCTAGGTGCAAGGAAGGATGTGCTGCAGGAAATGAGGATATTTCTGTATTTCTGGGAGGAGGGGAAAAAAAAAAAAAAGAAAAAGAAAACCTCTAACTTCACCCTTAGCCTTTCATCATGATCAACAAATCAGTGCGTCTCCTGCTTGAGGGAGGAACACTAATATATCCACCAAAGCTTCTAAGCCTTGCATTAGAATATAAATAATGTGAAAAGATAGCAATTTTATCTTGAAGGATTTCCTGAGATGGACATCCTCTCCATTTACAGATAGGGAAACTGAAGCTTACAGAAGTCCTAGGACTGACTGCAGAGCCTTTAATACAGGCCCGCAAATGCTAAAACGTGAGGTTATTTGAGAGAGCTTCAATGAGCTGCCATGGGGATTACCTGGATGATTAAGGATCACAAGGAGTAAATCTGGCCTGCAAAGATTTACCTAGGATCATATGACAAGCTAATGGCTGTGCCAGGAGTACAGCCTGGCTCCCTTGGCTTCTAGTCCACTGACTTATTCACTGCCAAAATTAAATAGGGTGATTATCAAAAAAGCATCAACATGGATTTTGTCAAAAATGGGAAGCCCCATATTTGAGATGATGAATGCCAAAACACTATTACATTCACTCTTTAAATCCATTTGCCTTGCAAGTACATTAACAAATCTAAGTTGGACAAATGAGCATAAGAGAACAAATGTAAAAAACCCTAGTAATCCTTTATTTAGTTCTGCAGTTCATAGAAGTAACTCCTACTCATCCACAAAAACATTTGCAATCTAAGTGGGAAACAAACAAAAAAATCTTTCTGTCAAGGTCATCTTCAATGGTGAGAAACTTTGGGTCCCACTGATTTTAATAGTGGCTTGGTTTCTTGGATTTTTTTGTTCTCCTTCTAGTTTGTTGTCATTTCCAGATATTTTAGGTACTGTTCTTAGGGAGTATCCCTGATTTACTGTGTCCCTTTTAACTGGAGTTATGAGGTTTGAGAAGTTAAATAATAGCTTTTCTTGCTACAGAAAAATGAGATTCTCAATGAAAAAGGCTTTTATATGATGATTGATAGGTCTACTGTATTTCTGTTTTTAAAATTCACTTTGTCCATTTCTTTTTTTTGTAAAGCAGGATAGGGTTAATACAACATTCTATTCAGACAAGCCTACTATAGGCACTCAAATGTCAAAATGTTTCAAAAACATATAAAAAATAAAAAAAATGAATAGAAGCTTCCTTGTTCCTTAAATTATTACTGTGTTACCCTGAACTGTAAGTGAACCCTTTTTGCTTATAAAAGAAGCAGCTGTTCATGCGATTGAAACCATGGTTCATTACAAGCTGACCTCAAATTCAGGAGTAAAACTTCCTCTATTTTACTACAACTATTCAGACGCGGACTAGAGATAAACAATAATCAAAATCAGGATGAATCTTGACTGGGAAACCCTCTATACTCTTTGGCAGAATTATAGCAGCTCTTGGATCACCAAGAGTGATATAATGTTAAATGACCCTAAAACATTCCCTTCTCAAATGCAGTAGGTCTATGCTGCCAACTCTGTAGCAAACAAAGGCTGATTGTATTGACTCCTTAAGCATATGAGTATAGAAACATTAATTATCACATTTTTTTCCACATTAAACATTTACAGAGAGTCAAGATGAAAATAGACTGGTTTATATTCATTTTACACTTCCTTTTGGGTAAATCATGTGATAAAAACAGTTTTCCCATATGCTTCCCATTTGAATTTCATATCTTTCCTAAATGGTTTTGCTTATTAGCTAATTCTGTAATTATACTGTATGTAAAACTAACAAAAATAACCTAGTGTGCCACTATTTTGTTTTGAAATAAAATGTATGTCTAGAGTAATGCCACACCATTAAAAAAGTAATCTAAATTAATGCTCATTACTAGCCAGCTCTCTTTTATAAGTGAAGTAGGGCAGTTACGCAGTGCTTTGGACGTAGGTTTTTCTCATTTGGTCTATTGTGTTTGTTATCCCTCTTCTGTAGCTCCCTTGTTTGTTGGTGTCCAATTTTGAGACACAACAATCCTTCCTAATGTTATTCATGACCCATATAATGGACTTATCTTAGAGATAAGATCTTTTCCTGTTTACTAAAGCTCTGTATAGAGTCCTAAGATTTACTGATAATGTACAAATAGGAGATTGTGTATCTGTGTGGGTGTGTGCACGTGTTTGCCATGATACTTTTAACTACATACGAAATTTGAGTCAGAGTAGAGCAAAGTCTGTGTCAAGTAATAGCAATGCTGATGAGAATAACGCAGAATTCTTCATCAGGATATAGTTCAGGCAATTCTTTGGGGTTCTAACAAAACTTGCTTGTGGGGATGCTAAAAACTGGGTGAAAGGAATGTATCTCTAGGCTTTTTACATATGTTATGCAAATGTCTTAATCACAAAAATAGCTGCTCTCTTGTGTTTAGAGATTGGCTGGGATGGTTACTTTTGTTCTGAACTACCCATACACAAAAGCTGACAGTCTTCCACCGATAAGTGGTTTTCCTAATGTCTTTTTCACCCACTGAGGAGCTTATATTGCTTGATTGTAATTATTAATAAGGCATAGAATTGTTTTTTTCTTTATTTGGCAATTGAGAGGTGTTTGTTTGTTTTATTTGTTGTTTGTTTTTTGCAAACATGACATTTAAATTAAAGTATGTCATCTTTAAATACCATATGTAAATTTACATATCATATTTAAATATTAGGAAAAAAATAGATCTGTTGCGATACCTTTCCTGGAGGAAGGAGAATCATTGAAAAGTAAAAATTTTAGATTTCTCTGAAATATTTTCTTACGCTCTTTGGATTTGCTTCGCATATAGTGTGTACTTCATGTTCTCTCTCTTTCCCTGCCCAATAGAATTCCATGTCATCTTGGAATGCCCATCTCCCTGTAATATTTCTAGGGGCAAATTTCTTTTAAGGGTTGTGTATTTGCTGCTTTTAGTGTTCTGCAGTTTGTCTCTGCTTGGCCTGTCCTCTTTTAGCTGCCGGACTTGCTCATACCTTATAGTTGTGCCCTCTCTCCATTGTCTGTCTTTTGTTCTAGAACTCTATTCTTAAAGGCTTTTTTCCTTTCTGCTTTCGAATTTTTGTCTTCTCTGCTTTCTAGATGGACTGGTTTTGTTGTTTTTTCTAGTCCTTTTTTGATCACTGCTGTTTACTCAAAACATGTTGTCAAGTAAGAAAGATTTTTTTAGATTTAATCTCTTCAACTATGACTAGTTTTATGTTCACCAGCTAGGTATGTCTACCTCGAGTAGTGTAATCCTATATATCATGTCTGATATATAGGATGTGGTCATGTTCTTCTTGAAGTGAAAATAGATTTATACATTTACACTGCAGATATGCTGGGGCTTTTTTTTTTTTTCCTTCATAGGGAAGGTCTATTTATAATGCTGTCCATGTTTAGGTGAAGTAGGTCTGTTACAGTTTCACTTTGCAACGACTATGTAGGAGACAAAACACCTCACTAAAAATTCTCTCAGGTAAAAAAACAAGAACCGATTTGGATCTTACTGTATAGTCTACTGCTGTTTATCATCAGTCTTCACAGAGCCTTTACCCACGTCTGTTTCTTGTTGAGATATTCTTCAGCTAAAGAAACATTTCTCATGGGGAAAATAAGTGGCCTTCCTGAAGATAATGCAGTGTCACCTATGGTGACAGAATTGTGGTACACTGAATGCTGCAGGTTTCAGTAGCATCATGTCACCATTCTTGGACCTGCCAGAGACACACACTTCAGCACTGACTGTAGTGAACAGTGGTCAAGTTCCTTTGGCCACCAGTTGAAGAACGATAGATGCTTTCAATTTCAGCTCCACACCTCCCCCAGAATTGTGTGCAGGGATCCACTGCTGCCAGCGTGGTGCAGCTGCTTCATGTTAGTAATGCATCTGTAATCTTCTTGGTTTCTGGGGCTGCCTGCAGGAGGACCTCCTACTCAATCTTTGATTTCCACTTAAGGAGGAAGCTGAGCACTTCTGGGCATTTCTTTAAGATCCACTGATTGTTAGGGCAGCACTTTCTCTTAATGGAGCTATTAGAGATGAAGGCAGTATTTTGTGGTTTACTCAGTCCTCTTGGCCTCTGGCTGTGAGGGGAGTAGGCAAAATGTATGGGCTTTCCCCTAGGGAGCATAATTTCTTTGTTAAGTATCTGCTGTGCTGGAAGTGTCTAAGCAATCTCACTGTTAAGATAGGGAGTCCTAATAGGGACTCTGCACTGCTGATCACCACCCTCTGAGCTCTGCCATCCAGCCAGTTCCTAATCCACCTCACTGTGCACTCATCTATCCCACACTTCCGGAGCTTGCGCATGAGGATGTTGTGAGGGACGGTGTCAAAAGCCTTGGTGAAGTCGAGATAGACGACATCCACCACTCTCCCCTCAGCTATCCAGCTGGTCATTCCATCACAGAAGGCTATGGGGGTTAGTCAAGCATGATTTCCCCTTGGTGAGTCCATGCTGACTGCTCCTGAGCACCTTCTTGTCCTCCATGTGCCTGGAGACAACAGCCAGTATGAGCCGTTCCATCACTTTTCCGGGGACGGAGGTGAGGCTGACTGGCCTGTAGGTGCCTGGGTCCTCCTTCTTGCCTTTTTTTGAAGACTGGCGTGACAATGGCCTTCTTCCAGTCCTCCGGCATTTTGTTGGAGACTATTGTAGGAACAGATTATGATCATGTTTTTCAGATGAGGGAGATTTATAAATTATTTCAAATCACATCATCAGCTGCTAAAATTATGCCAAGCTGAGGCTGAAATGTGACATAGTTACCGAATGCTGCTTTGCCTCATCTGAGGAAGGGAATGGGGAATGTGTAGTCAGAAGCTTTAAGGAGAGTGGAATCATTATATGCACATCTATAAATGCCCTAAACATCTGTAATGAGCCAGTTGAGCAGGAATATTGTTGGGCAGGTCTTCACATATCCCTCAGCGTTTCTGGTTCAGACCTCACCGGGGGGAGCTAGGCTGTTCCCGGCACTGCGGTGCTGCCTGCTGAGCCGCAGGTGCCTTTGCTCGCTCTCTGCAGGGTTATCCTGTGAGTTTGCTCCTCCGTCTGGGCTGGCGGCGAGTCTTTTGAGTCGCAGTGTAGGGACACAACTGCCTTTCTTCTTAAATTAATCTCATAGAAGAGAGAGTCTTTTTTATATATTCTCCCTTTTTTAATTCAAGTTGAAGTAGTAGTGTAACTTTGTGTAATCAGGTGTAACTTCAATTTTTATTATTATTATTATTAAGACATTTTATATTATTTAATCACAGTAGGATTTAATACATCTGTTGATGCATAGCTCTTGCTCAGGCAAGAAATGCACAAAATGTCTAATTTAGTACGTAGATGGTGCAAAATTGAGAAGTACCAAGGAGCAAAGTAAATTCATTTTCCTCCTTAATTTGTAAAAACAACCTTTCCTCCCATTTATTTTAACATTGTCTAGAGTGGACTTTTCAAAATGACAAAGATATTCTGTGGAAGCTATTATTTAAAGACTTGTACAGATGAGAAACTGGTTTAATGTGAGGAACATTTTTAATCTAAGGGATTTGTTAATATTTGGAGGCTTTAAAAAAACATATAAATGTAAAAAGTTACCACTTTCATTTGCTAATGCTCACTGAAATACTTGTACCAAAACCTAGTGTTAGGGTAAAGCCTCTACAGAATTTAAATAGCTTTTGTGAAAGTTAGCAGTGAAGTATACTGCTTAATGTCATTCATGGCCCCTCTTTTAAGGATCATAGATTTCCCTGTGGTCATATTGAATTGACTCAGGAAAACATACAGGGATCTAAACATCTAAGAGGAAGGTCTTCTGTTGCCTGATGGAGAGACTGCTCATGGGTATAGATTATATTTTTTTAAAGAGAGTCAGAACAAAACCACCTCTCCATGACCGAAACCAATATGTAAGGTGCCTTAAATATATTAGCCTTTCAGGGCCTTCTTTGTTCTGGTACTGCAACATCTGCCACATGCTGCACTGTGATTCTCTTGAAGTATTTATTTATTTCTGTAGTGACAGAAAGTTTTAGTGCAGTGTGTGTTAGAAACACAGAAGGTAGCACTGTGCATAAAAACTCAACAAGCTAAGCAGATGGAATACAAAGGGGGGAGGGATGTTTTTATTTATTTCTGCTGCCTCTTTTATTATTTTGTCTTGCCCATTCTGCTTTCTGTAGCTGCTCTCCCGGATATTTTCTTTAACTGCACACGTGTGCCTTGTTGTGCCTTGTGTAACCTTTTCTTAACCTCTCATATAACTTTTATATTCTGCTTTCTCTTAGTTTTCTTCTTTTTTATACTCACATACAAATAGTTCAGTTGCGAGGGAAAAAATATTTTCTGTTGCAAACTATTTGCTCCAGAGCCTCTGGGTATCTCCTTTGTGGTCATAAATGAAAAGTGTAAAGCAAGAATGAAAACTGCACTGTCTGTTACATCTTCTTGTTCACTCTGTGCTTTCTAGCCAGGACTTCTGGCTAAAAACTCAGAACAGCACATTTTCAAATATGCAAAGTTGTTGTTCCTTGACAGAAAGGGTAGTCCAAGCCTCCATACTTTCCTGATAAATCAAGTGATGATGCTGGGTGTCCTTCAGCAAAGGTAAGTGCAGCTTTCACTAAAGGTAACATAGCTGAGCTAGTTAGCTGTTAAAAATGGCCAAGTAAGAAAGCAAGAGTGAGAAGAATGTCTTCACACACACACAAGCAAGATTTATTTTAATTCAGATTTTAATAGATTAGTTTCTACTGCCTTCCAAAACTTGCCTCAACAGATTTCTCACCCGATCCCAAGCATATTGACTGTGTCCTTTGGAAGAGGTTTGTTTCAAGAAAAGCAGTCCAAAGGAAAAGTATTTCCAAATACTTCCAAAATGTAAAAACAACAACAACAACAAAAACACACCAAGGAATTCAAACCCACAAGCATCAGCTAAGAAGCTGATACATACCAGAAACCAACATTTGAATTCCTGTAGGTTGACTAAAGAAAGCAGTGACATTTCTACTGTTTCCTTAAGATGTTCGTGATGCTACTTAAGCTTTTGATGAGATATGATGTAAAAGGTAGTGTCCTGGCATTTGCTGGGTAGCTCATCAAGATAATGGCCACTTTTCAGTTCACCAGGTGTGCAGTGACCCATGCTCAGGTCAGAGGGAGGCCTGCGCTCTCTGCAGGAACCACCTCCTCCTTGGCACAGCACTGCTCACTTGCCCGCCAGCGGGCAGGCTGGTGCATCTGTTCTGGGGCATGAGGGCAGTTGCTGAGCAACTTTGTACTTCTACTGTACACCAGCAGCATGAGTGGCACATCCCGCTTTGTCTGCCTTTTCCTGTATCTAGGCTTTCCACAACCTTGTCATGCAGTACCATTTAACTCTCTTTGGTCAGTTCTCTTGTGTCTGGTTAAGTTTTCCAAATATCGAGACTTTTGGTACCATGTTACCATGACTTCATCAAATATTTCAACTGAGAAATAGGTTGGGAAAATAGGGGAGTGACAAATCTTGTGGGGAAGATCCACTTCCCCTGTCACTCTTAAGGCATCGCACTCTCAGACATGATGGTGGAAAAACCTGAGTTGCTGGAGGGGAAGATTAGAGAGCAGGAAATGTACCTGATCTCCTCTGGGGTTTAGCATTTCTCCTTTAGTGGTGAAGTGTGTTTTTTTTTTTCTTTCTTTCTTTTTTTTTTTTTTTCTTTTTTATGAAATACCATAGAATCAGATTCTTCCAGAGATCTGGGAATCCCTAATTGTGTTAATCTTACAAAAGAGAGGATTTCCTCATTCCCCTTGTGAAGTGGTATCAGGAACAATAGAGGGTAAATAGGGTCAGCTTTCAGGAAGAAATTTAGAGCTCTGTTTATGGACTGACCAGCTGATGCCCTTGGTTACTAAAGGCATTGTCAGCTCTGCTGTTGCAACAGATTTAAGAAATTGCTGCATTTCAAGTTTTCATTTATTTGTTTTGAGCTGGTAGTTGCCTCTTCTCTCTCTCCCGCACCTGCAGAGTGGTAACTATCTTAGAAAAATGCGAAGTGAAAGAGTAGTAGAAAGTACTACTCTTTAGTAGAAAGCAACAGAAAGTGCCCAGAATGCACCTACATGCCTGAGGATGAGCATATGTGTAACTTATCTTTGCCTGTCTGCATTGCAGGATTTTCCTGCCCATCTTTGTGGGCCAGCCTAACAGTCATCTGAATGCATGTCAGATAAAGCCATGTACAAAGAAAAAAAAAAAGTGGAAACAAGATGTTTTGAGGGATAAGTTTTCTGTGTATCCTGTCGTGTTGCACTTAAAAAGCAGTGGGGCAGGTGTAATGTGCTTTAGATCTTCAGTCACCCTGATGATCTCAACAAACAAAACAGGAATAACTAAATAACATGAAAAGTATTTAGTTGAGAATCATTCAAAGTATTTCAGATCTCCCAGGAAGAAGAAAAAAAAAAAAAAAAGGTAAGAAAGGAAAATAGTAAAATATAGTGGAATGTTTCCTTGAGATTCCTCTAAATTTCAGTTTAAAGCAGAGTTCTTCTAAAACTGATGTGGGAGGAGATGAGAAGAGTTAGTTTATAGATTATTCAGAGGCATTTGAGATTCAGCATCATTTAGCATTGATTTTGGAGTAATTATTCAGATTAGGTTAAAGAACATGAAATTTATTGGATGGCTGAATTGAAAACTCTCATGGGGAAATGATACCTGTTTTTCTGTAGCTTACCTTTCTGGACTAATAGCTGCATGCAGTTATAGCATTATCATGCATGACTTTGCTGCCTTTTGACTGTCTTACTGCACACAGAAACATAGTTTTCACAGAATGATAGTGGCTCCTAGGGACACAATGATATTTTTAATTTTGTATTTCTTCTCTAGTATAGTAATATATTTCTAATGACTTGGCATCATTCATGGGTGTAGGTGTTTTTTTTTTTTTTATACAGATTTCTTTTCATAAAATTTCAATAAATACAGATTTCTTTAGTACATATCTGGCTTAAGAATCTGAATGCCTTAGATCTTGGTCTAATGAAGGACCACCAGAGAAATTTGTATTTAACTGTAGTTCTTTCCACTTTGCTGAATTCATGTTGATGCAGTTCAGTCTCCTGTTCACCACAAATGCGAAAACCACACAAGGTCTCACTGACAGGAGGACAGTAGAGTCTGATGAAGATATTTTGATATGTGCAGTAGCTAGATCAAATATAAGATGTTCTAGTAAAGCTTCATCACGTAAGTGAGAACAGTCATATGCATATGTGTAGCATTTATTTTGCAGAAAAACTGAACATCTTGTATTTATATAAAGGCCTAGTTTTCCTTTTGCTGTCAGCATGAACACTTTTCCTGGAAAGGGGAGGAAGTTGAGCATGTGAGAAGACTAATGCCTCAGTGGCATTTGAAACCAGTTTCTTTATTTTCTTTGAGTTTCTGTTTTTGGTATTTCTCCTAGTGACTTGAAGTGACTGAAAGGGCATTTCCCTAAGTGACTAAAAAAGGTTTAGCCTTTGTAACATTTAGTTTTCCCTGGCACATCTTCAAAATCATCAGCTTTTGAGGGGAAAAAAAAATCCTGGGTAGAACTGAAAGCTTTTCCACAAGCTGGTGACAGAATTTGGAGAGGTCTTGTTTAGCTAGTTTGTGGTAACGGTAGTGGTGAACAATTAAATTCTTGCAAATACAATCCAGAACTAAAAAATAAGGTTGAGAGAGGGTAGCATGAGCACTTTACACAAAGTAATCATTGGGTAAAATGAAGTTTCTGGAGGTTAAATTTCTTGTCGAGTGGCCTAAGCATCAATCTTAGTGCCTTTCTCTACTTTACAGGGGAGATCAGGGTCAGGTCCTTCGGTGGGAGAATTTCAGACATACAGCTGGCTTGAGTGCTTCTTTGTTGGTCAGGTGTAGGCTGCTCTGCAGGATGGCTGCCTTGGCTTTGTTCTCTGGTGTGTGATTCATTCTGCCTATTTTGTAGAAGAAAGCACCTAATAATAAACCCTGCCTCCTGTCTAGGTGGAAAGGCACACTAGATCCAGTTAGGTAATTTTATGCATTACCCATATAAAAGTGCTTAGATATTTTGTTGGATCCATCCTGCATTTTCTTGCATGCTGTTATCATCTAGAAGCCTTGTGTGTGTGAGATGGAACCTTGGGAGCAGCTTCAAGCCTTTCTAGGGGAGGACTGAGAAGAGGGACAGATAGACAAGGAATATGATAGGATAGCATAAATCGTCACATGCTGTTAGATGAAACCCTGGACCAGAATATAAGAAATCTTGCTTCTTGCTGTTGACCTGTCTGATGATAGTGAACAAGTCGTTTTATTATCCCATGCTTGATATGGGCCTAATAAAGCATGCCTACATGCACTGAAGCTAGACATTATTATTACATGCCAGAGCCAAGGGTAAAAGTGTTTCACTAGAAAACAAGATGGCTTAGTCTGATGTGACATTTATCTTAACTCGTCAGAAGTGCAGTCAGTGGCGTGTTACCTAGATCTTTGTTCGTGAAGATAAATGTCAAATGTTATCTGTCTGCATTCTCTAATGGTTCTCATACCTTGGCATCTATCACCATGGTATCTGAATGCCTTCCAAAGCAATAACGTACATGAGTTAGACTTACACTAGTTAACAAAACAGTTATCATAACAATGTCTCTGACAATTTTCTGGCAATGGCTGTTTGGAGCAATTCTTTCCTGTTTCCATTCGTTCAGTAACAGACAAATTATTATTTTTTTTTAATGGATAGACTTGGGTAGTTTAATGGAATACTGAATTTATAAAACATTCTTTCACCTTCCTCCTAGTCCCTTTCTGCCCAGGAGGCTAAAGACATGTTCTCTCTTCTACAGACAGTCTTAGAGTAAGCACTGCCAACAAGGCCAGGTGTAATTTAAAAATATTTATGCATTGTCAGTTCTGGAATTAATCTTTCTTAATTGAAATGACATGAACTCATGTCTGCAGGTAATGTAAACTGTCAAACACTCTACCAGTGACAGCATGTTCATCAGGGTGGTGAAAATAATGACAGATCTACATTATGATGGAATATCTCAGTGTTGGCTTTGGAGCCTGGTGTTTATAAATGCATTAGTAACATCATGTTAACTACAGGCTACAGACTCTGAGTTCAGAAGGGCTAATTATTTGTTTTTTGCAGTTTCTGAAAGAATGAATTAGGATGAGATATTTGTACCTCAAACATTTTCAGTAGTTTATTTGCTGCAATCAAGTTTCTTTCCTTTGAAATGCTTCTAATGGATTTTTAAAGCAGAGTATGTTTCCTTTGATAAACACTCTTTTATAGAATGGAGACATTGTTTTTAAATGCATATATCAAAGCATTCATCAACTCTGTGTAGGAGAGTCTTATCCATTTCCTCTGACAGCTAGATCAAGCCTACATTTACCTTCCAGCATGCCACTTAGCACCGTCTAATAATGATGCATCTCTTTCCTTCCCAGCAGTGCAAAATGGGAATACTGTTAATCCTATACAATACAGATAGTGTAGGGAAGATACTATATGTGTAACAAAATCACAGATAGTGTTTTGTGCTGAAAGAAAAATAATTGCCAGTGCACCTTTCCTTTCTGTGGATTACTGTTCATAACCTTTTTACAGGTTCCTCCATGTTCTGTGAAGTATTGTGTGCTCCACATGACATATTCCATGCGCTGGTTGGTAGTAAGGTCTTACTGAGGGGTGGTAGGAGACGATTAATCCATATCCTGAAAGAGCAATCTCCTGAGAATGGATGTTTTCATGAGTGTCATAATAGGTATGAATAAGGCTGGCACTGCTTTCTGTGCTAGAGTTCAGATCCTCTCCAGTATTTGTAGGCTGAACTTGGTGGAGGTTCAGCCTATGTAAAACAGGAGAGTGATTTGACCTTACACAGTAAGGGGTTGATTAAGGCTTTCATCCTAAGTGTTTTTTTTTTTTTTTTAATTCAAACAAAAGAAAAGATTTGACTGATTAAAATAAAAAGGAGTTAAGTAACCCAGCTTTCAGAGCAAAGGAACTGATCTTTTTTGTGGGATCCTGAGACGGAATGGCTAAAATGTTCAGATACCAATTTGATATTTGGACAGGCACCTTATGGATTTGGGTGCAGAACAAAAAGCAGAGAACCTCCAAGAAACCCTCCTGATCTTTTCAGATGCATCTTGGAATTGATATGAAGTCCCTCTCCAAACTATAATGATCTCCACCAAGGAGACCTCATTTTAGCTCTACTTGCAAATGCCTTCAGAAGTAAAATAATCAATCGTAAAACTAGGTCATCTAAACTTTCACTGGCTTTTGTTTATTTTAGAGAAATATATTTTATGAACGATTTAAGATAAGTTATAAATAATTTTGAGAGTTGTTACACAACCAGGTTGACTTAGGCTATACTGTCTGTGTTATAAGGGGCAACTTTTCGGTCACCATGTCAAAATGAGAGAAAATAGAGAATTTCTGGATGTAAATGAACTAAAAAGCTACAATTTGAAGTAACCTTGCTTGTTACAGCAGGAATAAAAAAATAAAAATAAATAAATAAATAATAATAAAAAAAAGGAGACGGTGTGGTAAAGAGTATATTGAAGCATGTTTAAGAAAAGGCTCATATTCTATGGCATTTTTTTTGTGAGTGTAGTCATACAGCGCTCTGTTCTCACCGTTATATCACCGTTACTGTCTTTGCATCGCTGTAATTACACTGGATGTTTCCCACCAGCTATTCAAAGGGCTGTGGTGAGAAGTGGAGACAGACTTTCACCGTAAAGTAAAAGTAGATTTTTGAAATAGTTCTTTGATAGGGAATATGACCGCATCTGCGGGTTGCTCACTAATGTTATTCTCACTAGATTACTTCCTTCCAGTGTGTGTGTATGTGGGGAACTCTCCCAGAGGAACAGAAATCATTGGCCTTGTTCCGAATATGTTTTCTTACTGGCATCAGAAAGTGGGAGTATTCTGCTAAGTGTCCATCCACATTACTATAAGGCAGTGCTCATGTGGCAAAACTCAGTATGGTATTAATTTGCGTCTCCTCTTCTGTTTTCTTCCCTATTATTCATTATTTGCTCATTTAATTCAGGCAAAGATAAAAGTTTACCAATAGCTCATTTAAAAGTTGCTGATCCAGTAACACAAAGGTTTGCCAAGGTTTTCCGTAGTCAGTATCTTCATGTAAGTGCTTGGCTTTCACATCAGAGTTCATTTTATGGTGTTCTGTCTGTCAGCTATTTCTGTATGGTTTTTTTTCACTATTTTCTTACCATTGGAGCAGTGCAAACTGCGCAGCAGTAGAGTAGTCTAGATAGGTTGATTAGCATTTCATCCTGTCCTCTTCAGGTCCAGCTGGTTTTCTGGTAAAAAAATGACAGTAACTTGTCTAATGCTTGTTGATTTTTATAGGGTGACAGAAAGTTTGGGTCAGATGTTTTCTGTACAGACAATTGAAAATTTGTGGTCCCACTTTAATCCTTGACATGCTCTTGAACAATGGGAAAAATAGGGCTATGACCTGAATTTGTAGCTTGTCACAAACTGGCTTTGCTCATGTGAATTAGCAGAAGCAATTTGTACCTTGGAGTAGCTTTTTTGGTTGTCAGCAGAAGAGGCTGTTTCTGGTTCAGTTCAGCAGCATTGCTATGATTTATTCATGTTGGAAGGATTATGGAGAATTAGAAAATGTGAATTTACTGAGCTTGTAGTTTCAGTGGAAATGTTATGGGTTCATTCATCCTTTGCTGAAGGAAGGGCAGAGTTCCTAGTTGAGCTTGGCTGGTGTTCCTGAGCACTTGTAAGAGCGCCAGTGCTGCATCGGACCATAGCTTCCTCTGCCCAGTTAAGATGTAGCTACTACCGCTGCAGGCACCTTTGGTAACTCTCTGCAGAGCTGCATTGAAATCAGTGTTCATGGTTATTAGCAAAATAAATAAGTGGTGGTGAAATTTGCTGTTGCCGTTTTCCAAAATGGAAACTCTACTGCTGAGCCAGTTGTGCCATTCCACGGTGGATGTGTAGTAGTCGAGATACCACTGAGGTGTAGTATCTCAGGTGGCCTCAGGTTTGAGCAACTGCTGTGGGATGGTGCTGTACAGGTGGCTTCACATTCTGGCCCATGTGAGCTTTGGGCGGGTACCACTGCTTTGGAGGCTGTCTGAACTGAAGACGTTTTTCTGTGTGCTCAAGAACTGACACGAGCAGGTTGGTAGCGAGAACTGATGCTACAGCAGCGCTGTACTTGGCAGGCCAGCCTGGCTTTTGCTGTATAAGATGGATTTGGAGTTTCACCCAGTTTTCTCCCCTTGTTATTGCCCAAGTTACTCTCAATGTCTCCTGCTAGTTTGGGAGCAGGGGAGGTACATTTCTCTTGTATTGCTTTGGGAGATTTCCATTCCATTTTCCTTTCATTTGCTTTTCCCAGTTCATCCATAAGAGAAGCTTGGAGTGTTAAGTGAACAGATAATTCTCCATCTTGTATATGGGCAGGAAGAATTCAGATTTGCATGAAAATAGTTGTCCTCAGGTTAGACCTTTACATTTGGAAAGGGGCTCTTTTCATGTCTATTTTCCCTCTATTGTTATGTGTTTTATTTAATGTGAATGGTGGATGTTTGGGGAGGGACAGAGGTTTGTTTGACTATTCAGATTCATTGGCAGGATTTAAGCAAGCACAGCATGGATCAGAGCAAGCTGAGTGGAGAGGGCTTATTTCTAATTAAAAACACACACACATACACTTACGCAATTGAAGTAAAAGCAAAAGCATTTCCCAAAGCTGATTGCTTCTGCCTTTCTACTTTTTGTGTTCAAACTCGAAGCACATTGTGACCATTTTTTTTCAGGAATTTTTAAGACAAGAAACAGAACCAAGATCTGGAATAGGTCTCCAATAATGGAGTCCCTGTAGGGCAACACCAGATAAAGAGCTGACTAGGTGTTCAGCTTCCTCTCTTAATTGCACAGATACTTGTTTCAGTCTTTTTTTTTTTTTTTTTTAATATTCTAACAGCAGCACTTGCACTGTGCAGGCCTTCACAGCTAGATTATGTGGTCAGTGGATATGTTTCTGACTAGATGGGCCTGATGTGGGCAGGATTGGTTTTAAAAGTGTAATCGGCCTCCCCTAGCTCACGCACAGGAACTCTTAGCTCTGAAAAAGAAAACAGTGAAACTGATCTGCTCCGAGAGGACAGGGAGCCGGGAGATTTGGAGCAGGAGCGAATGGCTGGAGTTCACAGAGGTGCTAAGACTCTAAGTAGCCTTTAGAGTCTAGTGTGTGTTTCTTGAACCCTAGAAGTGAGGGCAGAGCGCTGAAGCAAAGGTGCTAATTGTGCTATCAGTTCTCCCCCAGACAGCTATCGGAACAAAACATTTGTTAACTACCTTAATTAAAACAAAAGCTTCATGTATCCTGGAGTAAGGGCAGAGCAAATTCATATGCAAAATACTTCTGCAAAGCTTCTCTCTTGGAATCTGGGAAAGGAGTCTAGGAAATCGGGAATTTCGCTGCAGGAGCCTAATGCTTTTCTGTAAGCATAACATGATGCCTATGATTTTAGTTAAAAACTGTTGCTTTGTCATGCACTAATATCTGTCTTTTACACTTAGAATAGATGTTGGGCTTCTTAAAAGTATTCTTTATCTTGACTGCGTAGCTGCCATGCTTGCAGTGTCCTTCCACATTTCTAGTACCTATTTGAACAGGTGGCCAAATACTTATTCCTATTTATTCATTATTTGTCCCTCGTGGTATTCCTATGTGCAAATAAACTCCTTTGATGGTCATTCCTAAGAATTTGATGTATTCTTGTCTGCCTGCATGTGATTGGAGTTAATCCCACAAGAAAACTGCAGAGAGGGTGCAGGGCTGTGTTCTAGTCCTGATGCTGTTAGCTGCTGTAGGAAGTAGGAACGAATACCTAAACTTAGTAATGCCACCAAAGCCACTGTAGTGTCAAGTCATGGCCCCATTGGAACAGTGGCTCTGAAGTTCATCCATGATCTTCTGAAGAATGTTATAAGTCACTTCTTCATAGTATTTTATCTGATAATCTAAGGAATAGGGAGGAACATGTGCAATCCTGTTACCAGTCACACAGTGGTAGTCTGATGTGCAATACCTTTGGAGTTCCTGCAAGGAATCATCCAAGTTAATGAAATACAAGAACTAGTGTATTTTGTAATGTTGCCTCCATATGTAAATACCTGCTGCAGCTTTTCTTTACCTTTACTAAACCAAATGGCTTCCTTGACTCTGAATATCAACAGTTAGCTAAAATCTGCACTAAAAATGTCTCCTTTATTTTTATTCCTTGTAGTTGGACTGTTTTGAGGGCAAAGGAGTCTTTGAGTGTATACATGCAAGGTTTTAATGCATTCCTTGAAGAAAGGCTTCTGAGTTATATGTTCTCTACATCTCCCTAGCTTACTTGAGACAGGTTATTCTCCTGTTATTCTGTCACTGCTCAGGCTAGTGCTGACATCTTAATCTTGATTTTTCTCATACACTTGCTTGTTCAGGATTGTTTTCATTGTTCATCTCGGTATCTTTATTCCTTTGTAATGTGCCCTTTTTTAGACTTGTGACAAATCAAACATGACATTTGAAAGTAAGCTTTTGTTGATACTAAACCGTTCTACCATTTTCTGCTTTGTTCATTGCTCCCTTTTGAAGGGTGGCTATGACTTTATTAATTCTCCCACTGCCTGTTCCATGCTGAGCTGCTTTCATGGCATTAAGAGTCAGAGCCAGGAGAGGACATGACTGTCTTCTATTGAAAAGAGGAACTGAGAGTTCAGATGCTTGAGTGCAGGTGATAGCAGTTCCATTACAGCCTAACAGCAGGTGCACTTAAGCTGTGTATTAACTCGAGCTACTGAGTTCTGCATCTCTTCCTGGTGGTATCTGTGTCTTATCAGCGCCGAGCAGCTTGGCACCTAAGCTTGAGCGAGGATTGTGTCGCCGAAGGCATGGGCTGGATGTAGCTGGCAGTGGGAGCAGGCCTGCCCTTGCTCCTTCATCATCGTGGTACTGAATACAGGACCTGCCTTTGAAAAGATGGTGCTTGTGTCTTGTGTTCTGTTTGAACCTGCTAGCTGAACAGCTGCAGCACTTACAAGTGCAGGTGAGCTCACATCTGTGCCTTAAGGACTGAAGCCCACATATGCTTCCTGGCTGAGCAAGCTCTTCCAGAGCAGTGTTGGTGGGAACACCATCTACTGCTCCCATGAGCCAGCAGGAAGGAGAGGGGCTCTAGTTGGTCTGCGGATCCTAGACAGATGCTGGCAGCTACCTGCTGCCCCGAGTTAAAGGCAAGGTGTAAAATACACAGGAGGTTCATTGGCCCTCACTGCTAGTAGTCAGTGAGTACTGCACTCTGCAGTGGCACCTCTCAGTGTCTTTATGGTAGCTGGCAGCCCCGCTGCTCTGTGCCAGGAGTCCACAAGTCTCCTGCAGTGTTCTGGATGCCCTGTGCTTTTTGTTGCTAGTCCTGATATCTTTTGGGGTTGGGAAAGAAATAGAACTATCCTGGAATCTTTCAATCTTTCATAAGCAATTACAATTCATTCAGAGGTGTTTTTAAATTTATTTTTCAGTGGCTTCCAGGAACTTTTTTTTTTTTTTTTTAATACCCTATTATGTACTTGCAAGTGGATTTCATCTTTTGGTGCAGAAGAGCTGTGTTTGAGACACAAATGTCTTTGAAATGTTGATGGGTGGACAAAACATTGGATTAGGACTTGAAAGACATAGATTCTATCGCTTTCTTTATGGGTATGTGTGTGTTTTTTTTTTCTTTCTTTTTCTTTTTTTTTTTTTTTTTTGTTTTGGAGATCCACTTTCCCCCTCTCTCACCACCCCTTTGGCCCCATCTAGTTCCCTGTATAAATGAGAACCGCCTTTGCAGAGAGCACTGAGCAAGGCCAGGCCCTGGGTCTGAACACTATGTAACTGACTGTGGTAGCTGAACTGAACTAGCATTTGTGCAAGCTTCTGTGTTTCCGTGGTTAGACTATCTCTTAGCTGTATCTTTATGTCAGGTTTCTGAAGGCTGCCACCTCCCTATCTGAGTCCCCTTTCAACTAAGTCACTCACAACTACTTTGGTATTTAATGGCATAGAGTGGAAATTCTCCACATGCTCAGAAGTACCTTTGCTTTTACTTTCTGGTATCTTAACTGGCAAGGCCCAGAAGTGCCCATGTCTGCAATTTCCAAATACCCAGAGCAAGAGCATACTTTATGCTTGAACTATGTTTTTCTGAATTACTAAATACATGTTGTTTTCTATACGTCAGCTGCATTTAAGACTGGAATAGAACAAAATACGGCCTGGACTTAGTGAACATACGAGGCTTAGGGTGTCATCTTGTGGTTGTTCAAGGACGTGCAAGAACAGCTGTAGGGATGAGTTTCCTTCTGTATTTCAGCCTGAGCTCGTGGAGGTGCATTTTTCTTTTCCTCTTCAGCTGCATTGTGATACTTTATTGCATAATCTGTCTAGCTGCAAAGTATCTGATAATTACTGGAAGTGCCGGTAAGGTTAAAAGTCATCAGGAGGGCATTAGGTAATTCCGTTTTGGGGGAACTGAGCATATCAGAGTATAGCTGCTGATGTGTGAGCCAGCACAATGTCAGGGTCATAAGATTGTCAAGTGCTGGCAATGACATTCTGCATGTTTTGTGGTTTTTTTTTTTTGTTGTTTTGGTTTGTTTGTTTTGTTAAAAGGCTTTCTGTCTAGCTGTAGCCTTTCCTTAGCAGTTTCAGCCAGCTAGTTCAGTGCTATCTGTGACACCCAGGAAAGGTAGAGTCATCATGCAGGTTTCCATTTCCCAACCACAGCCAAGGCACTTTGGACCCAGGTAGTCTTTATGGAACACAGAGATTATGTACTAGACCCTGAGGGCAGGCATGCAGTTGATAAACACATTAACTCTCAGGACAGAATATTTTTGAATGAGAGTGCCTGTGTACTTGCTCTACTGAGAGAGAGAAAAGTTTGTTTCTACTTATTCTTTTTGATACTCATGGAACTTGGCATTATGCATTTACACTGATCTAATGGTCTTCACTTCCTAGATAAGAAAGAATGATGACAGGTACAGCTACTCTCTTCATTTTCTGTGTGCCCTTAAAGGATGTTTGCCTCAGTTCTTGGCAACTAGAGGAGTCCTGGCCAAAGTGAACCTCCTACAAGCCAGGACAGAAGAGTGGCATAAAGTTGTTCACTGCATAGGACTAAATCTTTGCCCCATTTGAAACACGCATTAAGCTTGCTACATGCAGTTTCTGCCTCTTGGAGTGACGTACAGCAGCTCTAGGAGCATTTACAGCTTTCACTAGCAGGGCATGGATATACAGCAATCATTTTCTTTCCTGTGAGTGTGTGTTGTTTTTTCCCTAATGGGACAGGCTGAGACAGGATGGTTTCTCTGACTTTTCAGCCATGTTTTTTACTATAGCCTGTCAAGGCCGTGCCTGCCTGGACAAAGAAGCATCTGGAGCATGGTGAACTCAACTCAGAAGGGCAGTAGCCACCACTCTTCAAATACTGGGAGAACAGGCATGCTAAGATCTCTTGCTCCACTTCATAATTGTTTTGGAGGAATGTTGCTCTTAAATAACCCTTTAAGTTTTTATCTAATTACAACACTTTCAAATGACACACTTTATTTAGCCCTAAAATGAAAATAAGCTTGCTGTGTTTTTACTAAGTCTAAATGAAGTACCTGTTTTCTACATGAAGATCAGATTTTAAACAGGGTTTGAATCTGGGTTGCATATCCTTTCATGTTTTGGTTCAAGAGCATCTCTAAATCTAAGGACAATAAAGTACCTATTCAGTAACTTACTTTCTTTACAGTTACCCAATTAGTAAAGGTTTTTTTTTTTTTTTTTTTTTTTTTACAGTGAGGAATAAAGTACATCTGCACAAGTTAATAATAAATACCTAAGTGTACCTAAATACCTAAAAATACCTAAGATTGCATTTTTAAAAAAACATAATTAGACTGAAATCTTCCTCGGTATTGTGGCACTACTTCCTCTGATAGACACGGTACAATACCAAAAATGGAATGTGGGTTTGCAATTGATAAACAAAGGTGTAAACTTGCTTTTTTGGGAGAGGTGGATAGGTTTATTTAGCTATTTGTAAGTGTCACTAAGTAAACAGTAAATTAATGCTTTTGTTTCTATACACATGCAGTTGTCGTCAAGTTACATATAGTGCTGTAACTAAGAATTTGTAGCTAACAATACTGAAACCTTTTCTAAATAGAAACTCTGAGCATTTGTTGATTGCACTGTGATGTTTCTTCGGCATACATAATTATAAGTAGTGCTTGTTTTTTTTTCATTAAGTTAACACACGGAGTTTTAAGGTGCACCCAACAGAATTCTCAAAAAAGAATCCGTTTAAAAAAAAAAAAAAAAAAGACAGCAAGAACAGCAAGCTCTTGAGTGATTTTTATCAAGAATGTAGTTTAAAAGCCAGGAAGGTAGAACCATGTGTAGATACCATGAAGATCAGAACATGTGAATGGGACATGACCTTTCTTTTATACCAGTCATGACCCCCTGAACCTTGGCTAACCTTGGTTAAATTCTTACTTCTTACCTATTTTCCAGTTTAAAATACTAGCAAATAAAAAACATGGAGAGCCTTGCTGAATTTGGTCCACAACCTGAGGCAAAACCTCATTGCTGTTTACAACAAAAGATGAAAAACTCTTCTTTAAATTGGCTTCACAATCTTCATTGATAAATAGTTCTGTAGGAGGAAGAGAAATGAGGAAAAAAATGTATATGAAATATATGTAGTTTTGTTTAAAAAAAACCTCATTAAGACATTAAAATGGATCAAAGTGCATTCAGAGTATAGTAACTTCATTTAAAATGCAACAAAATGGATAAAGTATTTCTGACTAAAATAGATCTACACTCCAAACTATTTTTAACTGAATTATTTTTAACTGTAAAGGTCATTTAACAGTTCTAAAGTACTCATTTGCTTGGTCTTTACTTACTAGATTAGCTTTAATGTATGTTCTAATAGATTATATCTTACAATTACTTAAACCATTACCATTAAACCATTACTTAAACCATTAAAATACAATTCATCTATAAGGTTGCATTAGATATGAAGCCTTATCTCCCTGCTAGAACTGAGAAGGCAGAACCTCTGCCTGAGTAAGAGTGTGTCTGGTAGAGTTGTACCTAAACTAGCCTTATGCTACAGCTGAAGAATAGTAACATGTAAGAGTTCTTACCGGCAAGGAGTAGAGGAGTACAGCCACAAACAGGAATATAATTAGCAAGATGATAAGGGCTATAAAGAGCCACTTAAATCTGCGCCACACAATAAATTTCATTGTCTTGCATGGATTTGTAAACCACAAGAAGGAAGTATCTGGTCGGCTGCGTTTTGAGAGAGAAACAAACAAATATCAATCATGCTACTAAAAACAGGGAATACTAAGTGTGAGAATATAACACATTAAAACACTCTGGTTCTTGAGCTGAAGGAAAGCTAGGTAGCTGTGTAGAGAGAACAGCAGTGGTGTTTTAGTAAACGTTTGCTGTTCCACTGAAATCACCTGACCTTCTATCCTAACACATGCCTAAGGGAACAAGACAGGCCCCATAAACAAAATTTTGCTAAGGATAGCTGATGTCTAATACATCATTTAGGGAATGTGGATTTTGTGAAGAACTCTGTGGTAGGTAGGTTCTGTATTTGTTAACCTAGTGAGAGAAAAGTATCTTACTTTGGTAGATCTAATTTGGGGTTCATGTTGGGTTCATCTCTTCCTTTACCAGCTGGTCGTTCTTCAGCTTCTTTTTCATTGACAACTTCCAGTGTCATTTCAACTTTACCCTTCAGAAAACAAAAGCATGTTTAAAAAAAAAAAAAAAAAAACATTTTATGAACAAAGGAAAAAATACTTGTATGATACATATATAGCAGAGTTTTGGATGAGCTCCTTACATATATATTTCAACTTCTGTCTCAAAATACACTTGTTTCTGCACTATGACAGTATCACAACTTTGTATCATAGAATCACAAATAAAATCAAGCTTGCAAAATAATTCTGCTCATTCATGTGCAGTTTTACTTTAAGCTATGTATTTTTTTTTCCAAGTTAGCAAAACCCATGCATAGTAAAAAATAATTAAATAAATAAAAAGGTTTTGCACAAAGAACAACCCATGGCCTTCATCTTTTCCCTAACATCTAACTTTTTATTATGTTGCAAGTTATATTTCTGATTATCTTTTCCTCATTTATTGAATGCCATAATAAAAACAAAGCTTAAAGAAAAGCATTAGAAAGAAGCAGCAGCACATACACTTGATGATAAATCCTAGTATTCTAACTAGTTGTAAATAGTTTTTAAAATTATACATATATCTTAGGTACCTTAAGTTTATATTATACATATATCTTAAGTACAAATGCATGTTTGAATATCTTAATTTGAGTTAGAATTATACTAGTGGTGAATGATTAACTACTTCCAGTTAAGACCCTTAGCAATTAAAAAAGAAAGCTAGGTTATAATGCTTTTGTTTTTCTGTTCGCCCTCATCATTAAGAAAAGAGTCTGGCTTTTCCAGTTTTCATAAATTGCATTGCCTGTGTATGAAAATGCTCTCTACATTCAAGCTCATTTCTTTAAAATCTACAGAATGTGTGGTTGTTTCTTTTAAGCCATAATGTGATAAATTTATTCACAGAATAACTCCACTGGTTGCTTTTGGTGAGATAACTCAGTCTCTCTCTAGTTCTACAGATTAAAAAGAGATAAAAACAAAACAAAGAAACTTAAGTGCTAAACTCATTTAAAAATACTTAAAATACAAAATTGCTGATGGAGCAAAATTCCCAAAGTTGAGCCTGGAATGATCTTTTTATTCCTCCTCTCTCTTTCTATTGAAAGCTAACATCAAAAAAAGTGAATTTTACAGTCTTTCTTCATTATTTTCAAACCAAGCGAATACATTTTAGTACTGTATAGAGAAGTAATAATCATACCGCCAAAATACGGGAACCATCCTTTTCTACATAACATGGCCACCAGCCCTTCATGGATTTCTGCTCAAAGAGGGAAGCAGTCTTGTAAGCCTTCTGAGGATTTTCTGGTTTGTAGTCTGGAATCATGTCTATATTGCACTTCTCTGGAACTTTGGCAGGAATTATTGTTTTGTGTAAATCAAGCTCAACAAAACCTAGCAGAAAAAAATGCATGCATTGTGTAACGCCATCAGCCAGACAGAAGAGGGGTTCAGGTGAAGCTCACTTATTTCTAAGCGTGTCCTACAGGAACAACCTTACCAAACATGCCACACTTGCATCTGCTTGGGTGTGTTGGGAAGCAGATCAGTGAGCCTAAGCACAGCCTGCAACCTCCTGCATTGTTAGTGTTGAGAGCACTAGTGTTCATAAAATTGACTTAACCAGCTCTTCCTTTCCTTCTTCTTCTTTTTTTTTTTTTTTTAAAGTATGATCACCTTTTTAGTCTTTTCTGTTTCTGTATGCCTTTCCCACCTCCCCAACCGTGAAGAGAAAATAACCAATATACGCAATATAATGGCTGTGTTAAACAGTTAACAATCAGTGATTTATATTCATCACTTAAGTGAGCAAAATCATATGTTTTTCAGCACTTGAGGGGTACGTGGTTTGCATGTAATCTAAAGACCTTTGAGTTTTCAGAACACAGGGCAGAGAAAAATCCTTTATAGAGCTCTGAAGTGCTCCACACAGTAGCTAAACATTACAGAGAAGTATTTCTGTAAAAAAGACATTTTTGTTTTGTGCAAGCTTGCTATTTACTCTCAAAAGTCTATATTTGCTAAAGCAGAAGTCAGTTTCAGAGCAGAACTTTCAGTATGTCAGTATTTGGAGATAGACCTCCTTATAAAGAAGTAGCACAATTAAATGATGATACTGCCTAAGAAGAAATACCAGCCAGGGAGTATCCAGTCTCAGTCAAATACCCACTGCTGCTGCTTTTCTTTGAATGCATTGAAGACCTGCTCCAACGATACTGAAAGAATCTGCATTAAAAAAGGTACGAAGTAGATTGTCTAACCTAATTACAGCCTTATGTAAATACTCTTACTTAGAACTGAAGTATTGTTATTTTAACTAATTTTACTTCAGAGGCAAAGTAAGTTTTCATACACATGATCTTCCCATTCACATTTTATGATAGGGCTTATGAATCATGGCTCACCGCAAGTTTATACATGAGTAAAAGTAGCATTGTACAATGTGTGAGAGTGGAAATGTACCTGCATGCCCAGTGGTCCACTGAAAATGTAGGTTTTATGCAATATGTATTTCTTTAATTTTCACTTACTTACTTTTTTTTTTTTTTTTTTTTTTTTAGAAACCTCACCTAGATAGTCATCCAAGGAGAACTTGTCATTATCCCATATCTGAATGATCAGTTTGGGTGGGATTCTGAATTCTGTCTTGTCAAGACTCCAAAAATGTTCCTAGAAGTTTAAAAAAAAAATCAAAAAAAAAACAAAGGAACTTCTAAAAATTACATATGAACATTCAAGGCTATGATCTGTTCCCAGCTGTGAATATGGATGGAGGGGGGTATGTAAGGGGTGAGAGGGAGAGAATTAAGGATTTTATCTTGCTAAGAGGCAGGATGTTGCCAAGAAAGATGTTGTTCCTTGCTCAAAGACAAAACTGAACCTGTACACAATAGTTTGAGATGTGTGATGCATCTAGAATACAGCCAGACTTCCTCTCTGTGCAAACAATAAACGGAATTGTCAGACTAATTACAACCTGAGCTTTAAGAACTGAAGTCTTTAGAAATACCTACCTTTTTGGAAACTGTACAGAGTTGTTCTGCTGGAAGATAGTCAAAAGGAAAAACAAATCTCCAGTTGAAGTTCCCTTCACCATCCAATGATCGGTAGTGAACATCCGTTTTCTGCTTATTTTCTTCATTACCAGGCATCCATCTGAAAGTAACAGGCAGATGGGGCTGGTGGTTGCAGTGGAGCTACAGCACTTGTTCGTACTGCAGTCACGTCATTGAGTAGTTGCAAGCAAGCCAAAGTACTGAGTCACAGAGGGCTGGGGAGGCTGCTACAACCTTTCTCAGTTTGGTTAAAATCTGTCATTGTAAATAGGAATGCCTGAACTGAACTGGCTGTCTTACAAATTGTCTGAAATTGCAAAGCTAGAAGATTTAGGCAGAGCTTTACAATCTAGTTGGCGTGTGTATAGCCAGCATGCTATTTCTTCAGCTTGGCTGAAGTCAAGAACTGGTCTTTGGCCCCCATGGTCTAGGCATTTGCAGGACATTCTGAACCTACCCCTTCACATAGATGTCACTCATTTCTTCCCCAGTGATACTCTTTTCATCCAGAAGGACATCTTTGGTGTTCCAGACAATTACCCTCAAGATATACCTGGGAGGCAAGACATTTGAGGAAAGACAATTGAATTGCTTTGTCAGGGCAGCCACGTGGTAGGTAGTATACGCATATACTCACTTCTTGGCTTTTCGGGGTGTGATGTTGAAGGGAGGGCCTGGAGGGCCTAAGCTTTTGGGGAAAACATCAACCCACATCTGGAGCTTTCCCTGTATCAGTAGAGAAGTTAGATGAGGGATTATTTGGTGCATACATGTTTGTCATGGTAATTCCAAGGTACGGCCTATTTACATCCCTAGTACTGATAGCCACAGGGCAAAGCTCTCTGCTATTATTAAAACCGATGTTCTGTCTTCTATAGACTACAGATAGGAAGAAACGGAGTCATTCCTGTTTTGCTAGACATGCAACTCCTAGGGATTCAGTGCAAATTAGGTGCCTGAATAATTCTTACTCTCTAGGTCCAAGTTTTTGTTCTCCCAGAGGTTGTAGCACAAGTTTGAGAGATGTGGCTGGTACTTTGCAGAAGATAGCCTACCCCAAGTAACTGATCAGCCCCTTCAGCTATATTAGATTATTCTTCTGAGGGAGTATTCTTCTACTGCCAATTTTTCCTCCCTATTTTTCAACTGCAAGTCTATTTCTTTATTCTTGCAGTTGACTTCTCTGTTTGATATAGGACACTCTTATTGGTGGTGTTTTTTTTGTTGTTGTCCAGGGGTTAATCAATAAATTCTTGAAGACAAATGCTAATATTTATTCGTGGCCAAGAAGGCCAGTGGGCTCCTGGCCTGCATCAGGAGGAGCATTGCCCAGCAGGTCAAGGGAGGTGATCCTTCCCTTTTACTCAGCTCTGGTGAGGCCACAACTGGAGTACTGTGTGCAGTTCTGGGCTCCCCAGTACAAGAAGGACATTGAGCTTCTAGAGAGGGTCCTGCATACAGCCATGAAGATGATTAAGGGACTGGAGCCATTTGTCACAGGAGGAAAGTCTAAGCGAGCTGGGCCTGTTTAGTCTGGAGAAGAGAAGGCCGAGAGGAGATTTGATTAACATGTTCAAGTACCTGAGGGGTGATTGTAGGGAGGATGGGGCCAGGCTCTTCTCCGTGGTGGCCAGTGACAGGATGAAGGGTAATCAGTGTAAATTAAAACACAGACAGTTCCACCTCCATATGAGGAAGAACTTCTTTCCTGTGAGGGTGACAGAGCCCTGGAACAGGCTGCCCAGAGAGGTTGTGGAGTCTCCTTCTCTGGAGATCTTCCAATCCTGCCTGGATGCTACCCAGGCCACATGCTATAGGCGTCCCTGCTGGAGCAGGGGGGTTGGACTAGATGATCTCTAGAGGTTCCTTGCAACACTAAGCATTCTGTGATTCCATGACTCCTTTCTTAGATATAAGCCATGCTCTTCAAACTAGCATTTGAAGACCTGGTAGAAAGCTGACAAGGTGGCTTTCCTTTTTTGGAAATAGCTACGAAACTCTTCTGGGAGTCTCCCTCCTTTGTTGCTGGCATGCTATTAATAGGTATTCTAGCTTATTTCAATAACAAAGTAATAAATCATTCCCAATTCCCACTCTGTCTGTGTCCAAAATCATTTATGGCTCATAACAGCAGAACATAACTGCATTATGTTGCATTTCTAATCTAATCTGATTTAGTTTCTCAGCTAAGCAGCAGCACCTTGAATTACTGCAAGAGATACATCGCTATCTCAGTAATATGACTACCTTACTGACCTATTTATAGCAGTATATTATGGATCTAGGAATATTCTATTTTGCACCTAACAAGCCCAAGTGAAACCAGTTTATATTACCTGTGGGATGTTGGGCTGGAAGGTGCTGTACAACGTCCTCGTCTCCACATGTTCAGGGACCAAGCCCTGTGTTCTGAGGATATGAAGGGCCAGCCGCTCTTCACCTGGACCCAGATGCTGATGCAGTATTTTGTTAGCTTCTGAAATAAAAGGAAGGGAAAAGAAAGGACTAATGACCCAGAATTTGCACTTAAATATCCAGTTAAAAAAAACGTTTTAAGTTTGAACACACACACACACACACACACCCTTTTTCTTTTCTCATAAATTATTGAGAAGCTATATTTTTATATCACAGTGTTAATTTAAGAAATATGTAATTAGTAAAGAAGCTTACCAACTTCCTCCAAAGTATAGTCTCGTCCTCCGTAGTTAATTCTTCTGCCATTTTCAGAGAGGACCGGAGGAGCATAGCCTTTAAACCTGGCTATGTTTTGCAATAACTGGGTTGGTTTTAGTTGATCACGCCAGGTATTCACACCTGAGCTTTGGGAAAGAAACAAAAACACATCCTAAAACTGTTAAAACATTTGGGGCATTTACAAGTTGTGTAAAATATACTTACTAGTTTTATATCAATTCATAATGGGATGCACTATCTGACTAGATTGACTGCTTGATTTGTGAGGTGATAGTTTGAAATAGTGGTTTAATTCCATACCAGCACAATTAACATTCAAGACATAGTACACTTTTTCTTTATATAACAAAATAACTTATGCTAAAAGATGCTTTCATATTTATTCCCAAAAGTAGGTCAGAAAATTCTAAGTGTTAAGTTCTCTGTACATAACACACCACTGTATGAAGATTTCAATGTTTGCAGTCAGGTGTTTTAGTCTCATAGCTGTTCTGAAGACTTTGCAGCTTCACTTTGAATTCAGATGATCCAGTGAGCACAACAACCAACCTCAGCGTTGTTTTTAGCCCAATTAATAAGCTGAAGATGGTCCAGGTTTGATACAGTGACGATAGGCTACATGTTACAGATACAACGTTCAGTAGACAAAAATGTGACTTACACACAGTACTGCTGTGGGATGCCACAGTGAGACCCATAGCGAGAAAGGAATCTGTTCTCAAGATCAATGATGGTTTCGCCTACTTTTTCATCACGAGTCAGTGTGTCATAGTCATAGACTGAAATTTTCAGATCCTTTTCTTGAGGTAAGAAGCAACTGAGTTCATACATTCTAAATATAAAATGTCCAGTCAACACTATTGTAAAAAAAAATCACTTTTACAAGGTATTAAAGAGACATTTTCAATAGCATTATGCCTAGAAATAGTTGCATGCTTTACTGTGTATTTGCACACATCAGTTTATCTGTATGTGCTTCTGTGGATATTACATCCTTGCTTTCTGCAGCACGTATTGCTCTAGAGGTTTTTTTTGTGCAACAGCCTGAACTAAGCTAGTGGGGCTCTCTAAGACACTCCATAAAAAGCAAGACTGTTAAATTAACTTCCAGCTGTTTTTATACTGCAATACAAACATGTTTGGAACCTTAAAACATATGGCCTGCGCATTTAGCTTCTGCAACTAGAAGGGATTATCCTACTAAGTTTCTCTATACATAAATGACTGTAGAACTTCTTAAAATTAGCTCTCTGAATTTACTTTCAAACTCTTCAGTTGCATGGTTTCCACTGCTGCTGAATGCATTACCCCTGGGGAGAAGTATTCCACGGGTTAGTTATTCAAATATATATATATATATATATATATATTTGTTTATTTCTATTCTAACTTTGACTTCCAGGGTCATTATTGAAAAAGATGCATTTTTTTAAGTTCCTTTTAACATGTAATCAAAATACTCTATTTCTCTTTCCCTTTCATAGGCTAAATTAATTGAACTCCTGGGACACCTCATTGTAAAGCATGCTTTCTAAAAACACCTCCTTATAGCCTCTCCCTGTTAGCTTTCTAATTTATCAGAAATTCTTCAACTCTGGACAATTTTACTGCTAAATAAGAGAAGATGCAACTTCTACATTTCTAATTAGGATTTTTCTGTTTATGTATTTCAAATATACCATTAGCTTTTGAAGCCACTACCCACACACTGGAAATTTATCTTCAGCTAACTCTTCATCACACCGGTCAAGCAGTTTTCAGTTGCAACTTTTTCATATTCTTCAGGCATGCTTCATTATTCCTGGACACTTAACATACTAAATTTTAATGTATACTTTGTTCAGTTTTGTACAGTTTGCACACATACTACACAAGGTCTGCAGACTACCCAAACATCTAGCTGTCTACCAATTTCAAAGAGAATATGGTTTAAAAAAAAAAATACTGGAAATGCAATTTTTGTCCCAATAAATTGTTACTATACAACTGTGAGTACAGTTTTGGATATTTAAAATAATGGTTTATCTTATTTGGTGACATTAGTGGAAACAACAGGAAAGCATTCTAAAATACAATACATCAAAAATAATAATAAAAAAATGTTACCTGCCAAAAATGGGGTTGAGAGTATTGGGTACATAATGATCTCTGTCTTCAATCACTTTTTTATTTAGTGTTATTTTTATATAAGGATCACACTATTTAGAAATCAAAAGAAAAAAATGGTTAAGAATTAGTTGCCAGTACGGTAACATTCTTTAAAATACATTAGAGCGGAGGTGGCTCACAAACATAAAAACAGGGAGTCTCACCAGCCCATTGCTATCCTGAGGCTGAAGCTGCAGAGCTCGAACAATGTAAATTCTCACGACACACTCCTGCGGCCCGCTGTCCGGGAGCTCACGGAACTGCCGAGGAGGGGCTGGAACAGTAGGATCATCGGGTAATGCATAGATTTTAAAGGACCCCTAAAAATAATCATTAAAAACTCAGTCAAGAAAAATTTAGAAAAGTCTAACAAGATCTGCTTTTCTTACTAATCACATGCATACATAGTCCATTTTTACATAGGAAGAGCAACATCACAGCCTAATCAACAGTTCTTTAAAAGTCTTTTCTTCAACTTCAGTGAACCTGGGAAAAGATCTACCACCAAGGTAAAGTTACATCCATATCTGATCTAAAACAATGCAGCTTTTTTTCAATTGCAGCAGACAATCAATTTATTCCAGATAAGAACCCATAAAATACTTCATTTTTCTCTCCAATGCATCATTTTCTGTGATTTTTAAGTTAACATTATGAAAATAATGTTTCATTAAATATGTTACCATTATGAAAATCTTTAAAAGCCATAGACAAAGTCTGAAAAATACTACAATGCGTCTTTTTCCGAGTCATTTTTATAAATGCACTTTGCTGAGCATGTCTGCATGTGAAATCTTGGCTCTGTTCAGCAGCATCTCAGGGACGGTTCTGTTTATATAGGTATTCAGAAAGCTTAAAATGATAGACACTATATATTTTTTCTAAAGTGACGTACGTATCACCTTTAGAGCAAGTGATCTGCAGTACTGCCCTTTCCTTGAACAAAAAAGGGTCTTTAAGCTAACTTAAGCACTTAAGAGCACTTGATAAATATAGTCAAGCATGCACCTTGTTTACATTTAAATGCTTGCATGCAGACATGCACACTCATTACCATTGAGAAAAAACTATATCCAGCATTTGGCTGTTTCCCATTACCTGAAATTTACCTTAAACTCCCCTACCACTGATGGATCATCACTGTCCTCAGATTTGCCTCTGTACAGTTTAAAGGTCTCACAGAAGTCTGTTAAGCCATTAAATTCAGGTACCTTTTCCAATTCACAGTCATACACCTTGAAAAAAGGCAGGGAGAGGGGAGAATTAAAACATTTAGAAATTACCGTACATGTGAGCTCCATCAATATGCTTGATGGTACATCTTAAGGAACCAAAGCACTGGGGACTATTTTTGAATCTATGGGGAAGGGAAGATTCATTTAGGTCTTGTTAAAAACAGAATAAATACCAGTTCCTAATCTTATCTCTACTTTTTTTTCACTAGGAGTATTAGATGAGAACAAGAAGTGGTCTGGCTTCAGCTTTTAACTAATAACAAGAAAAGTTACCACTCTATGTCTGTGTTCTTACTTTTTCAGTGTTATTTTTTCAGTTCTGGGATCTGCCTGTCTCCCTCCCCCAAAATTCTACTTGACCAAAGGTTGTGCTAAGCATTTAATACATCTCTTAAATCAGTGTGATTAAGCAGACAAGAAACAAAGATTTCTGGAAACCTTCATTTCACTACATGAATTAATAATAGACATCATCAATAGTTGTATTTTGAAGAGAGCATTAACAATTAAAAGAACAAAGGTACAGGTCTGACAAGGTAATATTATTGTAAACTTCAACAATTCCTTTACTTTGAGCAGTACCTTTAAAGTATCATATCCCTTTTTAATATACTGTCCACATTTTTCAGGTTCTCCCACTGAAGCATAAAATTTGCTCCACCAATCAACAATTTCTTCTTCCTTAAAAATAAAGTTTTATTAGCAGACAAAAATAATTCATATTATTCATTCCAGCTTTTCCTCTAATCATGCTGTACAGTAGAAACAACAACTGTTTGAACACACTAAAACCTTGCTATCGATCAAGGCATATTAAAGTTCCTCAGAGAAAAAGAAAATCAGAGTTCAAATGCTGAAGAAGTATAGTCCCTTACCCAGCTTTAGATGTCTAGTTTATAAGCCTGCTGTGTCTGTATTCAATAGATCAAGATCTCTTGATCTCAGGAGATCAATAAAACATTGCTGTCCAGATTGCTATCTCAATGGCCTGATTTCTGGAGGCACACATGTATCTTCTGTCCCAGGGTCCTCCAGCATAGCCTACTCGCCTAATTTTTAGAGGGTTCAAGTTAGAGGAAGTGATTCCATTCCAAGTAGCTCATTAAACGCAGAGCGTTTAGGTCTCCTGTCTATGCAGCCTAGTATTGGGCCGTTCGTTAGCAAGAGTTACTACTCACTGCTTTCCCCTCTCCCCCCGCCTTGAGCCAGAGCAGTCACTGTTTTGGCTGCTGAGGAGAAACACCATCATTCCTAGAATTCATTACAGAAATTTTGTTAGTGTGAATAGTAACCATAATGAGCATGTTGAAAAATTTTCCCCATGGGATGAATTAGCTAGTCTGTTTTCAGCTAGGACTCATTTACAGCACTGGAACAGACCTGTAACTGCTGTAAACATAAACTGTTCTGAAAGCCACCACAGATCTTCTGTACCGTGACAGAATGTTTTTCACTGATATCAGTAATTCTACTTTATTGTTGACCAAACGTGGTTGGGAAAGAAAGAGCAGTAAGGTCTGAAAAAGCAATATTCAGATGATCTAAGAATAATACATTCCACTCAGTGTGCATTCCTGTTTTCAACAGATTATTATGTTCTGTTATTTATCCATGGGAATTACATAATTATTTTCCCCAGAAACATACTCTGATTTGTAATGCTATTCATTTACTGTGTAAGTTTGAAAAATATCTTAAAGAATATTCAAGATCTTAGTGTTTAAGATTTAGGATTTCAGTATTATACAGACAATTGTGTTTTAATAACACGGGTTTACTGTTTCAGTGTTGCATAGCTTTCCCATATTTCCTATTGTACAAATTGCTGGTAGATTTTATAACACACTTTCAGAAACTACTATTCTCCACCCCTAAAAATATCAGTATTAAAATTCACATTTGTAATTGCAAATATATGCAAGAAAACAAGGTGTTGATTTTCAAAAGTAGTATACATTACCTTTTCTGTAAGCTGTTCTCAAGAGTCAAT
This sequence comes from Tinamus guttatus, assembly GCF_059628265.1. Classification (NCBI taxonomy): domain Eukaryota; kingdom Metazoa; phylum Chordata; class Aves; order Tinamiformes; family Tinamidae; genus Tinamus; species Tinamus guttatus. The sequence goes on from NW_028288848.1 coordinate 8,984,351, forward strand.
TCATAAAAAAGAGGAAGAAAGAAACAAGGTTATGATAAGATTTATAACACTTCATATAATTTTAAAAGGTGATAGTAATTTATAAATATTTTTGAAGAGTATTTTCTTTCCCCCCTTTGCTTTTGGTACCACCTATCAGCAGCAACAAAAAAAAAAAATTGGACTGTAAGACTTAATAGCCCTCTGCTTTATTTATTTTTTTTAATTCACTTAACAAACCAAAAAAGAACACATGGTTTCATCTTTAATCACTAACTTCGGATTCTATTTGCTGATTGTCAAACTACCACAACCCACTGCTTCCATCTGTGGTTGCAAAGAGCAAAGGATCTGACTGATTTTTTTTCAGACAAAATTTTTTGAGTACTTAAAAATCAATTTACTATTTTTAGACAAATTTCACACAAACAAGTTGAAACCATTTTTCTACCTCTTGGATGTTTTTAGAAGTAAATACTCATAAACAAAAATGTTACTAAAAATAACTCCTAATGCCTAACAGCCTTTTCCTTTCTCCTGTCATTTTGCAGTTTTTCACAGGCTGTGGAATTTCAGAAGTCTGAGAAAATGTGAAAAAAAAAAGAGCACAGGAACAAGGATTACATGTCTACAACTTTATTAGTATAAGTGCAGTAACAATCTGCACTGTCCAGAATGCTTCACTTGTTAGATTACAGGTACCATAATTATGACCAGGTATTCCATAAGAGCAAGCGTTATGCATCCCCTTTGGAAGCAATGATTAGTGAGAAGCAATGAGTAAGAGTGATTTGTGCTAGTGTTTATGTATAATTGTAATTATACATTGTTTAATTTAAAGGTGTAATCTTTAAATATTCAGGTAAAGCAAAGGAAACATTTTAGAAGTCAAACCAAATGCATCGATAGATCAGGACATCACTCTGGTACATCATGCTATTCCCCCTTTCTATTCTGAAAGTAATTATCTCCTTAGGATATTCCTATCTTTTTTAGTGATCTTATCCAATTTAAAATTAGAAATAAAGCATATTTTTCAGATTTGTATAAGAGTTTCTGAAGGCAGTTTGAGTGATTTATTCTCAGAAACCACATCATTATTGATTTGCAAAACTTAAAGCAGGCTTTACTCAATACTTTGCCTTATTTGAATTGAATTCCCCTAAGCTCTGACTTAGAATATTGGCAACAGAAATGGAAGCTCTCATTCCTATGCAATAAGCATTTTAAAATGAAATGAGTTTCCATAAAATACAGTAGTGTAGATCTCCGAATCTTTCATCAAAGCGTAATGCTGAAAGCTCTAAAATCAGATTTGTTTCTCCTTGATACGCCTTAAGATGTCTCCTCAAATAATGCACTTGGTAGCTTCAGTAAGAAAAGTTTAAGAAAAATTAAGTAAACTATAAGCCCTTCTTTAAAAACTCCCCAAACAAATGACAAGTCTCCCATATTTGGATACTATTGTTACTAAAATCAGTAAAAAACAAAAGAAAAGCAGAAAACCAGTAAAAGCAGGATATGCTTACAGGATGCTAAACAAAGAAAAAACTGCCATATAATAAATTTGAGATTTTGGAGTGAAATATCACATAGTAAGGACCATGCAACCATTACTGTACATTTTTCTAGTTGTCCAATGACTGCCCCATAGATTCTTTCAAGATACTTAGATTGAACTGCTGATTTTATGAACAACTTGAAAATATGGGGAAAAAAAAGAAATATTAAGAGAAGCAGTGGATTCCTAGTAAAGTTAGTTTTCATTTTATTTATTATAGATCTATTTTATTCTCCAGAAAGCAGACCTGTTAACAATCTTGAAATAGTAATAGCAAGGTTAAATGAGTCCTGTTAATTTTGGTGCTTCTGGTATGTAGATTGCAAATAAGTTGAGATAAAAACAAAAAAAAAACAGTTCATTGTGCAAATGGAGTAAGATTTTCTTCAGAAGAATTACAAGGATACCTTGATAACTGTAACTAATCCTCTTAGACTTCTTATGAGCATCATCTCCTCCAAAATCTCTCTATGGATTAATTGTCAAGAGAAGCTCAGCCTCACAGCCACAGGATGTGAGCACCACTGTCCAGTCCCCCGCAGCCCTGCTGGGGTCATCTCCATGCATTAATGCATATGTACATACATACATGCACTGTTGTTGGAGAAGCCATTTTGCTGAGTGCTGTTGACATACTGCTTAAACACTGGAAATTGGAATGTAATTGATGAAATTTGTGTCTTTTCAGCATAGTTGCCATATCACTTATGCTTCCCTCAGTTGTATGACTTCAGTTTTAATTGTTTTGAATATTTTTACCTTTCATATGAATGTTACCACTGTAAATAGCGTTACCAGTATTTTTGGCTCAAATGGTGCCAAACTCTAAAATCATGTTTCAACTTATGCACTATTTCATTCAGTGGTACCAGTTCTGGGTGACTATATGGTAAGAGGCAGAGCCACAACTGTGACAAAATGAACAGCTGAGGGTCTTTGGTGCGATGGCTTTGATTCTGTACCCATCAAACCACATCCCTCCCTTTATTTAGAATTGTCCCGTCTGTGTGAGATCAGGCTGCTCTAAACATCATCAGTGGATGACTGGCTTATCTATCATATGCTTTCAGTAGCTATAATAATAACTATATATTCTGTTAAGCTACCATGTAAACTTTAGTACGCACAAAGAGCTACAGTTCAATGTCTGCTATATAAGAAAACAAGGTAAAATAATTAACATATTTCCTTTGCTTCCCTGATGCAAAAAAACTTGTTCCAGAAGGCTACAGTTTTGCTGTCTAGAAAGTTTCCCAGAAATTCCAGATACTAAGAAGAAAGTATCAAATTTCAAAGATTACCTGAGCTGCTAGCAGGGGCTGTGTGTCTTCCATTTCAATTACAGTATCCTGGGGAGGTGCAGCAGACAGAAGACTAACTGTAAGCCAAAAATTTTATTAAGGCAATATGCTGTAGGAAGAATAGTTTTGAAATCCAAAGGGTTGAGAAAGATGTACAGCCTCTGAATTGTTTTTTATTTGACATTTTTATGCAAGCAATTAGTTGCCACATTTGCTAAAAATGCCATTAGATATACAATAACTATTATACACAAATGTTTCTCAAATAAATTCATATAACATAATAGATAAATTCAAGATAATATAATTGAGCAAAAATACAGAGGTAGACAACAGGTTTGCATTCAGAGCATTTTTGCTGGAATACAGCCTCTACCTTGATACTAAGAACAATGGTAACTGCAGGTAGTGAAGTTCCAAGTTCTCTCTAAAGAGGAGCTTCAGAGGATCAGGACTCAGTCTGACAGTAGACTGTGCCTTGCACCTTCTCCTCTTATACCCTAGACATTATTGCATTATTTTATTAATACTTAGAAATAATATGTTCTGAAAGAAAAAATGTAACTGAGTATGCCACCCTAGATGGCTATTCATCGGTACAATATGCAGACCAAACAGCAAAGATATTTTTTTCTAGCATCTCCTAGGAAGGTAGAACTGTTTCCATTTTCCAGCCACCTACCTTTCAGTTGCGGTGCGATATCTTCTTTAGCAGTGTAGGGGTCACAGCGAAAGCTCTCTAGCAAGTCAATCGTGCACTGTCCCACGATGGGCTTCCGCCCAAACGGTCTGTGGTCTATCACTTTAATAACAAGCGATGGGCTATACAACTCTTCTTTGGGTAGAAGCTAAAAACAAAACCAAAGAAAATTTATAAAAAGCGTGGGGGGAGGGTTTGCTTCTCATGCAAACAGAAGAAAATCTGAGACCACTAATCATTTTTCCTGTCCCCAAATCAGAGCTTTTACTTCATTTGTTTAATAACTGAACTACTACGTTCAGTGGTTGTATAGAAAATGAAAATTTCTAACCTCATATTATAATCATTCAATAGAAAGCAATAAGGAAGCTTTCAGATGCCTAAAATCTTGAATGTTCTTGATTCCTGTACACCTCCCATCCTTGCAGTGCGAAAGCGGTCATACAGATTTGCAGGTGGATCAATACCCTCTCAAATAAATACAGAGATCCTGCACTAGAGCATATGACACAGTCTATTTTCAAGGATGTGTGCAGACATGTTTACATGACCTTTATTACAATTTTCAAGCTCAATAAATGACTTATGTTAAGTGGGAAAAGGATGTGCATTTTTTCCTCTTCTATTTTCCACAATAAATCTTTGACCTTCAAAAGCCTGGGTAACTAATGCTGCTATAGATTGCTAAAAACTATATGTGAGCTAAGTACCACTTTCATGAAGAGAACAGAAGATGGAAAATTTGGTGTTTTTTTGAGGTTTTTGATCACCACAGATTCCACCATTTCACCTCCACATTCCACAATCAGACTTGGAGACATAACAGGTGCCAGTTGGTAATTTTTCATGTTCCGCAGTCCCCAAGCCAGAATCTGCAAAATACATTTTAAGATGCATTTTTAATGAGGCAAATACACAAGCATTACAGTCATTTCATGCTCCAGACAATACTTTAATTCATTAACTTTAAGAATAAACTACCTCAACAGCAGTGAGTTGAACTATTGGCCTGATTCCTTGAGGTACCATGTAGAGTTTCGGAGCTCTTTGTGAGGGAAGAATTGGAAGGTTTGAACCGCCCTGTTAAGAAAACCACATCAATAGAGTTTATCTCCTATTCCTTAAACAAAATAGCTTGCAAGTATTAAGACCTATGCAATAAAATTCTTCACATTATTACTCTCTGCGGAATACTATAAAAACATATATACCTTGTCCCTCAAGATAAGCTCTGCAGCAAAAAGAATGTCACCACTAGCTTTGCCATTATTTATTACAGGATACCAGAGTAGCTTTGGTGTGATGTCATCTTCTGGATTTAACTTGACCATGGGGGAGCAAACACTTCTTCCAAGGAATTCATCTTTACCCTACACAAATAAGCAAATAAATAAATAAATAAATAACCATAGTGATTAATTTGTTACCATAAAGAAAAAAAAGAATCAGAGTAAAAATTTCACATACCACTTGGTCACTGTCAAAAAGTTCAATAACAACGTTAGGCGGGTTTTGGGCTACTGTCTGTGGGTCCCCATATATCTCAATTTCATTAAATATAAGAGTTTGGTCCCATGTAGGATTTAGAGTTGAATGAATGATCTCAGTTGTTTTGCTTTGATGAAGGAAAGAAACATGAGCATATGGATCTGAAATATAATACAAAGATTAAAAGTATATTGTCACAAACAAACAAACCCCATCAAACCACAAGATGCACAAGCACAAATTTTGTTAAATTATAGTACATTATTTTTCTTTTCAGTCATTAGCAGCTATTCTATATAAAGGCATTCTATATAAATGAAAGTCCACATATAGACATCAATTGCATTTACTAAAGCAAATTCCATTTGCTTACTAAACAGTTCCCTTTATATAAGTCTTGATTAACAGACTTAAAATGATTAAAGTATCTTTTGAATCAGAAAGTCAGCCTGCAAACTGACCTGAAAAACTAGCTATAATAAACTCTTAAATATCGTGCATACGAGAGTTTCTTCTACCTCCATTGATACACAAATCTACAGGCTCATAAATAATGCAGAGACTGTAGTTCTGATTAGCTACTAAACAGTAAATTCCCCCAGGCTATATTGCTCAGATGAAGCTTTGGTGTCAAACATGCCCATTTATAGCAATGTTGCCTTTCTGTGAAACAGCCGAATGATTTAAGTGGTGTAGGGCCACTGTTTGGGAAGTCCTTAGATCATCAGGAGCTTTGCAGACATTAGCATTTCCTGTATAAATTGCTATTACTAAGCACCAGGAACTATTTTAAAAGTTATCTTTAGGCCAGTTTCAATAGTCTCTGGCAAGGTACCAATCCAGGTTTTACAGTTTTGGCCAACTCTTCAAACTAGACTCTTGAGGATGGACTTGATAGATAAATTTTAGATAGGCAGGTTTACATAGGTACCTCCAAGATGTTCACATCCTGAATATTGCACATAAAAAAATAGAGCATTTGTTGTTCCTTTGTCTTGTTCTTAAATGCAACATAGTAAAATAAGACCATAGGAGTGACACATAGGCAGCTATTTAAAAAAAAAAATAGAAAAGAGTACTAAGTTATCTATGTATCTGTGTCCTCTGTGACAAAAAGATATACACTATATTTGATCATTCATTAAGAAAGAGGAGAAAAGAAACACATGACTGAGAGCCAATATAGAAAGAAAATTCTAATGGAAATAAATTCCAGGTCCCCTCTTCATCTTTATCCTTAACTGAATTTATTTAAAGGAAATGTAAAGCCATGTTCTTACAAAAAACAATACCAATTTTGTCAGACCACTACTTTTGGGCAACTTCTGGGCCAGGATTAACCAAATCTAGATTGTATGGGATAAAGCTGCAACTCCTTTCCTGACAGTTTCAGTAACTGGAACCTTTTCCTAGACGTGACTGTCCACAGCTAAATCAACTTACTAATTTATTGCAGAACTGCTTTTCTACACCATTAGTAGCATTTTTCCATACCTGAAAAACTGTCCTTGTCTAAAGCCATCAGATTTCTTGCCTGGTAGACATAACAGCGAAGGTGGTAACTATATACTCCTGCATTAAATAAATAAAAAGTGTTCAAATGCATTGGCTGTATACAGACATGTTCTCTCTAATGAAGCTATATTCAGTTTATAAAAATGCCTTAAACTTCTTCAAATAAAGCACCAGCAGCGTAGAAACATTTCTTCACTTCTTCACTAGTGGCACACTACTGTACTAGAATCAACAAGCCAGCAGCTCTGCATGTTGGTTGCAACACAACTTAAAGCAGGAATGAAAAAAAAACAACATTTTTTTTTTCCTCTCTCCTCCTCCTCCTCCAAGTGCATGACCTTGTACGAATCCTTCTACTCAAAAATTCCTGTTTGGAACAGTGCAGTAATTACCAAGGCTCAAAGAGGAACAAGGACTGGGTATTGCTGTGCTTAAGTATCCATTATAGCTCTTTCTGGGAGCAAGGCATTTTATGCCAGTCTAAGCTGGCAGTGTTATGGTTTTGCTCACTCTGCCCAACAAAATGTTCTCACTGCCTCCTCTGGGCCAGGACTGGCATTTGTCTGGCCCTTTGGAGAGCTGGTTGAGTGAGTTAAACCAGCAGACGATTAACTGTGTGTTCATCTTTTCTGCTGGCCTAACTCCTCACAGAGACTTTTTATTGACAAATCACCAGGATGAAATTTAGGCAGCCTAAAATTCATGTGCTGCAGTAGTTGGTGTTAGAACTCCCGTCTCCTACAAGTTTTAAAAATGTTTGACTGACACTGAACAAGTAGTAATTACTTGATCCATACAGTTATTCAATAATTCCTTACTTTTTAATATTAAAATTTATGCTAATATGAATTGCACATTGACATATAAAAATGATTAATTGCAATCTCTTATAATAGTCTAAATATGGTTCAAATAAGGATCACATGATAATTGTAACAGGAAGTAAATAAACTTATATGTAAAACAAAGCATTGTAATTCTGTTTGAGACCAGAGAGACAGCTGCAACTTCTAAGAAAAGAATTAAGAACATACTGTCAAAGTAGCAGGAAACAAGTGGTGTATTGGCACCAAACACCTTTGTGGCCGACTCCTTCGTTTTATCTGTACTCTTCCCCTCTCCATCATCCACACTGGTGTCTGCTCCCTAAAGTTACGTATAGAGATAAAAAGTCACTGAATGTGATTCAGAATAAAGTTGATACAAGTGGGAGTGTATACTGGTTTCAGTCACTCCTCCAGGTCAGGGAGGATTTTAAATTCCTGAATTAATGTTACTAATGCAGAAGTCATTCCTTGTTGTTACTGAAGCTGTACAAAAATCAGATCCAGTCGTTTCAAGTTATTCGGGAGAATGTCTTATTTTTGAAGATGCACTGGCTACTGGCTATCTTGTTGAAGGAGAGGTTACAGGTCCTCTCTTCTGTTCCCCTGCACAGATCTGTACTAGCCTTCATCCTAGCAGTGATCAGAAGAGAAACTGAGGCAAGAATTTTAAAACTCTGCGGGACCAAAGCACACAGAGACAGAAAATGAAACATGGGATGATTGTTGATGAAGGAAAAAAAAAAAAAAAAAAGGCAAACTAAGGAAAAAAGCAAGCTCCTTAATGCTGTACAACCAAACTCAGAATAAGTAGCTCAGGAAAGCGGAGTAGCCTTCTCATAGCACTGTTTTACATCATTCTGGTGAATGGAGCTTAAATACTTAAGTCTGAAACCTTGAGGAATAATTACATTATCTGTCCATCTACCTCTGATTTATGTCCTTCTAGCTTCTCAGATGCTTTGCTATTTTTCCTCTCGTATTTTATACATGCAAGTATTAATCAAGGGCAGCTATTTCAATGTCTGCTGTTTCTACTGCTAATATAATGAATTATATGCATGAAAAGAGTGAGCTGTCCTTTCAGTTTATTCACAGAAATTTCATGTAGTATTTTGGCCTTTTGCTTTAAATCTCACATAGTAATAAAAAGAATTTAAAGAATCAAGGATGGCAAGAGTTTGAGTAGATACTTTAATAGTCCCTTTCAGACTTCAAATGATTTAAACAATATAAACTATGCTAGTTCCTCAGGTGCATATCAGCCTAACCATTTAGGAGCTGTAATAGTCTATTGGTATAAAATAAAAGATTGAATTTTTTAATGACTTGATGTGCTGCACCTTACCAAAGCACCTTCAAGTTTGAAGATAGCTGCTGCACCATGTGTCTCCGAGGGAGCCATTTTTCGTCTCCACCGTCTTCGACGGAAAGTATCAGAACTGCGTTGTTTCCAGTGAAATTTCCAGCCAATCAAGGAAGCATATTCCCAGCCTTCTTGGTCTTCATATGGTAGCATTCCCTGGCAAACATAAAACCACTTTACCCACAGCAATATATAAATGTCATAAAATAAAATCTGCTGTTGTCTTAGCAAGGCATAATAATGCCCTCATACAGAAGTGGGAAACATTAATTTACAAAAAGACAAAAGAAATAAAGAGGAAAAAAAAACACCACAGTTATTTAAAATAGCGGGTTTTTTTGTCAGTAATTTCTTTCCTCAGGAAATTCATGATATCTGATAGATTAAAAAAAAAAAAAAACCCACAAAACAAACTCTTACCATGTGTAAGAAATAAAATCCGTGACTACCTGTCTCTCCTACTTACCCTTCCTGTTGTTACTGTTTGAGTTGGATCCCTCCTGCGCTTTCGCACCAGTCTTCGGCGTCGATGCGTATGATACATTTTCTCTGCAGCTACCCAAGACTTAGGTTTAGTGTCTGGGGGAATCGTGATTCCATATTCCCATCCTGAAACAGAATCGATTAGTTAGCGTACTTTCAAGAACACATGTAAGATACAAATAAGAAAAGCATGGAAAATTGCTACCTTAACTACAAGGGATAAAGTTTTAATCACAAAACTATTTAATATTGTAAAACCTAAATGCCCAATCATTTTCTAAAACTGATACTAGTTTATGTTGATGTTACACATGACAATAAACTTTTCAAAATTCTAACATATACATTTTAAGTTATTTTCTTTGTATTCTTGTTTTTTTTTCTTTTTTTCCCCTCAAATTTTAGATGTATTGCTAAGACATGAATGTAGGGCCAGGCTCTTCTCTGTTGTGGCTGGTGACAGGACAAGGGGTAATGGGTGCAAGTTGAAACATAGGAAGTTTAATCTCCATATGAGGAAGAACGTCTTTACTGTGAGGGTGACAGAGCTCTGGAACAGGCCGCCCAGCGAGGTTGTGGAGTCTCCTTCTCTGGAGATCTTCCAAACCTGCCTGGAACCCTGTGCCACGTATTCTAGCTGTCCCTGCTGGAGCAGGGGGATTGGAATAGATGATCTCTAGAGGTCCCTTCCAACCTCAACCATTCTGTGACATTGTCATACTTTACCAAAGGGAGAACACCTTATTTAACTAGGAGTGGAATGCAACAGTGTATGTATGCAACAGTCTTATAAAGGAGCACCAAGTATGTGAACTCAGATCATAATGCCAAAAGAACTGGTAAAACTGTGTAATTTTGGCTCTACATGTTATAAAGCGGTTACCAGGTATCTAGGGCTCAGGCTTGTATTCAGACAGCTAACATACATCATCTGAGATGATGTGATTTTTCTCTCTTGTAGGCACTTCAGGTACATTTCTTTCTAATACTGTGCAGAACACTGGTCCCTTTTAATTCAAAGGAGATGCACTGAGAGTTCTGAGTTTGATGGAACAATGAGTAAAACAGGAACAGATGCAGTGAGCATTTACTCAGTGTCATTTTATGTGATTCATTCACTGGTACCTAAACATTTCCTAGATGTTCCCCCACAGGGCACCCACGATCATGCTGAGGACATAGCAGCACTCCTGGAAGGAATCTTTCTACTGTACAGACTGCAAGGAACTGCCTTAAAAATCAGGATATTAATAGTAAAGCTTACCATGCTCATCCACTGCTCTATTTAAATCAGATTTCCAAGCGTCATCTTCCCACATCCATCCAAGAGGACACGTAAACTCACGTGGAGGTGGAGCTTTTTCTCCATTCTTTTATGTGGGAAAATCAGAACAGATGCGTGCCTTAACAGATAACATTGTGCAGCAAATCCCAGAGCTCTTTCGCTTCCATCTCCCTGCCCCACTCCGGTGAAAAATAGTAATAACCTCACCACATCTGTGTAACTCTCTTCAGCTGCTTTCCATTCCCCTCCAGGGTAGCGGCTCTCATTTTCGTACACTTCATCAGTGAACTCGGTGTGACCAGCATCGGCTTCAGTCAACAAACTGCAGAGCAATACAATGCTGAACTAAAGGTCTCTGAATAAGCTACCAGAAACACAGAAGCAATGAATAGAGCGCACATATGTGCTGAAGTCTGCGGAGTTCAACAGTAGTAGCAGCAATAGGAGAGTCAGTACTGATAAGAACGAGCAATTAGCAGGAGAGTTTTAACTGCTGGCCTGCTTTGAACGCCTTTTTTCTTTTCTTTTTTTTTTTTTTTTTAAATACAGAGAAACGCTGGATGTATTCAAATGTAGGAAAAAAAATAAAAACAGCGCACGACATAGCTCTATGCATCTAATTTTTGTTTCTAGGTATGCAGTAAAATTTGGCAGTTGTTAATTTTGTCATCTTTCTGCAATTGACAAGGCAAGTAATAATTTGTCTAATATTTTTCTAATTTGCAAGTAAAATAAACACAATAGCAAAGTAATGCTGACAAAAAAAAAGAGTAGCATAATTCCCAGTTTTGATTAATAGGGTTTAAGAAAGCACTGAAGTATGTTCTGAAATGCCATCTGCTGTTCAAATAAAGCCATTACTTTCCATTAAGAACAGATATGAGATATAACCATATTCATGCATTTTAACAGCATCTTTTTTCCATTTTGTCACCATGTATGTTTTTTTTTTTTTTTATTTTCCTCATCAGATTATTCATTGAAATTATAGGAAAATAAACCTATCCATTCATACTTGTAAACTGAAAAATTTTAAAACAGATCAAGTAGCATTTTCTTGCACAACTTTTCTATGGCAAGAGTCCTGTGTTTTTCTTACCATCAGAGCACAGGAATTAAAATCTGGACTGTTGACCTCAGCAAATTCAGTGGGGCTAAAGGTTTTGTCACTGGCACAAGCCAGCTGAAAACGTATTGTTCTGTGAACACATGCAGTTATTTGGTTATAAAATCTTCACAGGTTCAAACTGAATGCTTAAAATCAGTTTAAAATGGCTAAATCTTAGCCAAGAAAACAAAGAGAGGGGAGCATTTACCCTACATTTTGAGATTAAATTTGTTTATTCTACTTTCATAGAAATAATAGATAAATAAGTATATAAACAAAAAGAAATCCAACCTTCTTTCAGGGTCAACCATCCATTCTCCTTCCCACTCCCAGCCCTTTGGGGGTAGGAAGTATTCTCTTTTCAGTTTGATTTTTCCTGTGACATCAGAAAACTTGTGGCGGCCAACAAGTCCTGAGGTGCCCCACTTCCCAAAAAGAAGAGCCTGATTTTCATACTGTTTGAGAAGGAAGAATAAAGCAGTATTTTAGATCAATTAAAAGCTTCTATAGGGAAAAGCAATATTTATGTAATTTATTATGTAATTGTTACAGTGTATTCTACTGTAAGTTTCCTTCCTCTGAGCTTAAACGTCTTATCACACTCCCTTCCAACATTAGTCTGCAGTGTCACACTGTGAACATACACCATCTCCTCAGTTTAGTGCTTCTGCAGTCAAACTTCCTCCTGATTAAAGCTTTGGTAAGTAAAAATCCATTAAACTGTTGTTAAAAAACAGCTTCTTCCATTCTCTCTTTTCTAGCTCAGATTGCCTGTTCACAATGTTTTCTTCTGTAATATGTAAAACTGATCTGTAGTCTTATCCTGGAAGCTACTGGCCTCTGATATCAGTCCAGTTTACATCAATATATTTCCACCACACTAGGGGGATTATCCCTGATTTAAGACGGTCTTTTCTTCTCTTTCTATTCATTATTCCTATAGAGTTGTTGGATTGCTGTATATTGAAGGAAAACATGACATGCTCCATAGTCTCTCAAACTATATGCTTAAGAAATAATTGTTTTGAACATCCATTGACTATTCTGAATGATTTGAAATCATCAACGGATATTCAGAGCACCACTGGGTATTTGACCATAGCTGCAGTGGTAACACAAGCCTGTAAAAATGTCTTGTGTCGTTAGCTATTACACTGATACTGCATTACACGTGCCATTACATCTGCGCTTGGTGATGGGGTATGTAAGAGATGTATGCAGTTTTCATTATCATGAGAATGAAAGGACTCTTGGAATTAGAGCAGACTGCACTAGAGCATACTTCTGGACTAGTTCAGGTATTTTTAAGTCCGTATTCTTTGTTAACTCTTACTGTACATTTCCATATAGCCTTTAGTCAGTGAATTTACTCATTCTGACCAGTTTTTCTGTGACAGTTAAGTTTCTGTAAAGTTTTGCTACTCCTACAAACGACCCATTATTAAACTAGTTGTAACCATGTATCATTTGTAAGAAGTGAAAAAGCAATTAAAATAAAACAGTTCTTCATATGCCAAAACATAATTACACCGATAAAAATCTGAAGTTAGTGCCTTAAAATCACTGGAATTATCCAGTCTTTTACTTGACTAACCAGTTTAGGACCTGGTCTGCTGAACTTCATCCGGTAGGCACAATGGACTTGACGTAACTGCCTTGAATGGGGTCTGCTTGTTTCAGCACAGAGCATGCATACAGTGCTCTAAGCACTCTCTCCCTTCTGCATGCAAAAAAATTCAGAAAAGCTCCAATTTCAGTGAATTCTTAAAATGTACGTCCAAACTTAAGGTAGGGTCATAACAGACATACCATTTCTGCAAAAACACTGAATGTTCCCTCTGCAAAGCTATTGAACTTCTTTTCAACTGCACTCAGCCCAAGCCAAATGTTAATTCGCAGCTCCACAGGCATTTTGCTGTCTTTCATCTTGTCCTGGGGATACTAGGGCATACAAAAAGGGATACTTAAAAAAGTATTCTTTGTTATGTTATACAGGTATTGTAACTCCTAGTAATATACACATAATAATACAAAGATGTGAGAAGTAATATATGGTTTATTTATATATCCTTGCATTTTCTCAAAAGCCAGTAACAGAACAATCCAGGAGGAAAAGATTCTTTAAATGGTACCTGCCTGAGATGTGTAAAACACACACAGTAACAGCAGTAGTAGGCCCAGAACCCTGAATGGTTGAGGTTGGAAGGGACCTCTAGAGATCATCTTGTCCAATCCCTCTGCTCAGGCATGGACACCTAGAGCACTAGAGCATTATCCCTCTTCCTGTTTATACTCTCTCAAGTTTTATCCAACGGTGAGTTTGCAATTATAACAAAAACTTAAAATTTCAATATTGATGTTATTGTTTCTTGAAAAGAGAGTCTGAAAATGTGTATGTTAGAATGTTTCAATAGCTAAGAAGCAATGTCTCATAAAAGAGTCTTCATAAAAATACCATCTTAGCTGCATGGAGTCATTAACCTGTGTAAGAACAATAGTACCCGACAAACCGTGTAAATGTTATCTATGTTCTACATTGCCTTTTACCTTTTTCTGGTTAAGTTTATACCACTTAATACAAATTTAAGTGGAGAAAGGCACTCTCATTCAAGAATAAAACTCAATGCAGAGAGATATTAGGGAACTTCTGCAAATAGCTTCCATGCAAGGAAAACACCCAAAACTTGGAATAGTTTTCTGGAACTTCCAAATTGTTCTAATTCTGCCCTCAGAAAGTTTCCATTCACATCCATACCCCAAGCACCAATGCCAACAACACTGTAAGGGTCATATCACAATTCGGAGCTCTTTCGAAGGAGCTTGCAGGTTAGGGTTCACTCTCTTAATTACAATGAGATTTACATTATAATTTCTGTGATTTTTTGGAGTAACTAAATGCAGTTGGCTTTTGACAACTCACTGTTTAGGCTGTGTCACATGGTCATGTCAGAGGGCATCTCTCTCTAACAGTTACATGACAATATTATTTACAGTACCTTTAAGAAGACTGTTTGGGTTTTTCCACAGTATTTACCAGATGATTCGGGACTTGTGGTGGAATAGAGCACTTGGTGTGCAGGAACACGAGCATAAGCCAGCCTCTTTTCCCCGCGGATCATCCATATGATCACATCAGGCATGCTGTTTTGTGGCTGTGGATTTTCAGGGAGGAAAAAAGAAAAATCAGTAATTAATAGAACGATAACCTTAGATAACAGAAACATTCATCAGGTACATTAAAGGACTTATCACTTAGCATTAATAATAATGATTTTTTGATAATTAGAGGAAAATGTTTTGCTTTGCAATAAGACAATGTATAGCTCTGAAACAGTCATTATAGATACCATTAAACTTACTGGAAAGTTAGTGCTTGGTTCCTACATCTCTGGCAAAATTTCTATAAATGCTTTGATGCATTTCACTGCTTATTTCACTGACAGTGACACAATGACTACACATTACAGGTAAATAATGGTAAGGCTTTTAGCGGTAGATAGAAGCAGCCTACTAGCTTTTTGTAGATTTGTGCACACACCTGTGTGCTAACTACAATTCTTCCAAATGAACTGCCATTTTTTAAATCTAATTTTTCCAAAGAAAAGATTTACAAAGAAAGATAAAAATTTCTAAAGTCTTGTGCAAATCAATTATGAGAAAGAATAACCTATATAAAAAAATAATAAATTACTGAAAATTAACAAACAAAATTCAGAAAAATATATACATTAACTCTGTTACAAGCTGATTCCTATAACTCATTGGGCACAGAAGTACTAAATACATTCTGCATTCCCATGATAACTTGGAATTCTGGAAAAAATAAAAGATAAAATACTGTTCTTTGCATAGATTACAATATATTCTATGAATCACAGTGTGATTAAAGAAAATTTAGATTGGGAGATAAAGTCAGCTACTAAACAAAACACTGTATTTATATAAAACCTAAGCATATTTACAGACAGGAACATGTTTCCTTACAGAGTAAGAGCGGATATTGTTTGATCAGCAGTGGACATTAGACACATATTTCTAAACTAGCTGAATTATTGGTGCCAGGCAGTACAAACCTCTTCACTCAGCTGCAATAATTTATCCAACCAATCCTCAATTTCTGTCAGAGTGGCTTTCACATCAGTAGCTTCATTTCTCATCTTTGTTGCTGCTTCTCCAATCTGCTTGAGAGACTTGAGGCGCAGTTTTTCTATCTGAGTGTCAAGGACTGTAATATTAGATTTTCCTTCTATGAGGGGAAATGGTTTACTGAAAAGAAAGCAGTTACTGTGGTTAGAAAATGGAGATATTATCTGGCCACATACTAAATATTCCCACATGTAAAATGGCAACAGATTAAGTGCTATTACTTGTTGTGACCTAAATCCCCCAAAAGAGTGCTCTAGCAGCTATTCCTACACAGATTTCGAGCAAAGTTATTACAATAAGGACAAGGCTTTGCCCTTAAGCAAGCACCAGTATAAAATTGCTTGAGGTGTACATATGAAGTTAGTGCTACAAAATCCATTTTCCTATCTTTGTATTAGAAAATTATCTCAGAATGTATCTCAGAAGGTCTCCTGTCTTTCATTGGAAACTGTAGCTTGACAGAAACTCACTACGCAGAACACAGCTTGTATCTATGATGAGAGCTAAACACCATCACCAAAAATGGAGTAAGTCTTAAAAGAAATCTGTGACTTACCAGGATTTGGCAAGTCACCAGAGGGCAGAGTAACTATTCAGCAGCACCAAGAAACACAGAAAAGCATTGCAGCAGAGTGCAGGGGAAAAAGTGACTTTTTGCGTTCATAGGGGTTTTCGGACAAGCCAGCTATTTGGGGACCAATTACCAATTATTACTTTAACAGAGTTCCCTTAATAAGATAGTGGAAAAAAATTTCAAGCATTTTCCAGGGGCACTGCCAAGTTCGAAAACACTCTTTTGTCCCTCCCTAATCACAATCCATGTACTTTTAACAGTTCTGACTTTGCAAAAACTTAATAGTGTCTGTTGTACTACTGTTGCATTGACCTGAGTGTACCCAGGGCAGCAGATACGTTCCAGAAGGTTGACAGGTTTCAAGCCTCTCGAATGCCTAGCCATTCAGAATTTTACATAGCAAGGAAAATCATTTGACAAATTCAACATAGGAAATTACATTGACAAAGATTTCATGACTTTTTCTTTCATACAAGCGGTGTGAAATGCCTACAACGGGAAGCTAATCTGGTTGATATAGCTAAGTGCTACTGCTCCATAACTGTTAAGTGATGAAATACTTAAGAAAACAATGGAACAAATAAAAGCAAAAAAACAGCTCAGTGTGTCAAAGAACAGGCTGATACAACTGACAAAGTTCCAACAATATCTAGATGGTTCCAAGTGATAATTTACCCTTCACATTTTGCTGTCGTAATATATGACAGTTCATTCTTTTTTTACTTTCTGCTGTGTTCCACGCAGCAACGGGTATACTTTTAAGTTACCAGTTTATATTTTGGCATAAACTTTCTACCATTTGTTGTTTTTGTTAATATATACTGAACTGCATTGTGTTCACTTTCCTATTAGCTCTAAAACTTGATGAAGCTGTTCTCTCCTTTTATGTTTTATTATTTCTTTTAATGAATAATAACAATTCTCTCCCGTTTTTCCTTTGTCCTTCCCTTTCCCTGTGTTGTTTCATCATCCACTTCTTTAATGATTTTCAGGCTTCTCCAGCTTCAATCTCTCCTGTCTGTTAAAGCCTCTTAAAGCCATTCCCTTCCTCCCTATTCAGAATTTTTTCTCCTTCAATACCCCAAGTGCTGACTCCTACTGCCTTTTCTGAACACTTCCATACAGACAGATACACTGACCAAAGAGTCACAGAGAAGTCATGTTTATGGCACTAACTCTAAACAGCTCACTGAGAAATTCTAGAGAAGCTAAGATGGTAGAAAAGCAGCAGGAATGAAAAAAAAAAAAAAAACAGTTTTTCAGAACAGTTCTGTCTTTTTCAAAAGAGATCCTATTTCTCTGTTGTTGATGACTTAAATAAAGCAGAGTTATACAGCTAGACATATAACTTCATGGTAAATTCCATGCTGTCCTACTGCTTTGAGAGACTTAGAATTCCACTTCTCAGATGCACTCAAAGGTAGCGAGTTATATGGTTCTTAGTATTTATTTTTTGGCTTAGTTAAGGCAACAAGAAGTTAAGGCAACAAGAAAACAAGGCATTTTTACCTTATGTCTTCTGTGAGTTCATCAATCAGCTTCAACCACATCTCAGCTAATCGGTTTTCAGAAATTTTGGCCTGCATTCCTGATTTTAAGGTAGCCAAGTTGTATTGCTGAGGAATTTAAAATAAAAGGATTAGTACCTCTCGACTTTCACTGTGGCATTATGGCCAGTATAATTTTTAAGATTTTATTTAATCCTTTTTACACATTTATATTTATTAAAAAAGAAAAATCAACAATGCTCCAGTGTTTATACTTGACTCCTATTTAGCAGGACTCTGCCACACTGGGTTCAGTAACACAGGATACTGCACGCAAGCTCCAAGTCAGACACCTGCCTACAGACTTGTCGAGCCCCTGCCAAGGCTGAGGACTCCTCTGGGGGGAGCTCCCTGCAGATTCAAGCGTGAAAGCGCTGCGCTTTGCCACAACACGCACCTCTGATTAGCTGTGCCATTTCTCACACTGACCTGTGTTTATTTTGAACAGAACCAAAGCAAGCATCAGAATCTAGTTCCAGTATTTGTTCAAATGTCACTTTCCATTACACCTCTAAATAAATAAATGAATAAATGAGGCAAGCAAAAGAAGGCTCTAGGCAGCTTACCAGTCTCTCAGCCATATTTAAGATGATGTTCACAGCATCTAGTCTATGACTTATGTCCTCCCAAAAGGAAGTCAGTGTTACAACTGGCTTTGTGTTCGCCCATGGCAAGTAGTAATAACAGTTACCTGGTGGGAAACATTCCTGACATTAGAGCTAGAATTCACGGCAGGAATACATACTGTACACTGCACAAGCAGGTATATTTACTTCATTTACATACAATAGTTCATGAAAAAGATACAGATCTCCCAAAATTATCATAGGATTTGTATTTTTCAGGCACTGTGGAGGGCAAGCTTTTATCTCAAATTGCCTCAAAATCCAATAGCTTTTTTTTTTTTTTTTTTTTAAAAGTTATCTGTTAACATTTTAATTATCCTCTCAAATAATATATTGATATCTTCAGCACATTAACATAAGCATTTCTATGAAATATTCCAGAGTAAAACCAGATTACTTCATTTAATATGAAGAAAAAAGAACTCTTTTTGCAATTAGTTCGCAATTAGTAAACTTTTAGCCAAGATGCATTTTCCCAGGATCTAGTCATTTTTTTCCCTCTAGGTTGCCAAACCCATTGTAAAAGTTTTTTAAAACAGAATGTTCAAAGAGCATTTTCTGATTTTAAGCCCTTGCTTTGAGATATCTGTAAAATACTGTGTTTTTTATGCTTGTCACTTTTCCTGTGAATAATCAACAGGCCTCAGTAAATTCTGTGCAAATTGCTTTAATAACCTCAGAAAGTCTTGAGAGCATGACTTACATAAATATAACACTGCATTTAGTGATTTTCAGGGAAGCTAGCTGCCATTCTAAAACTACAGGGTAAATATTCAGCACTTCCAAAGGAGTGTTTCACATGAATTCAGCCCTATAACAGCAGCATCCTTACCGTCAAACACAGCACGGCTGTACTGAGTGGTTGATGCCAAGGGCTTACAGGTGGTGTCGAACTTGTTGCCGTAGTTACCGATGCTCACTTCGAACTGGATGGGCTCCCCAGTGTCTTGCAACATGGTAGCGGAGTGAAACACCGCGGCCAGGCTGAACTTCCGCCTGCGCTGGTATTTCTACAACAAAAACCTTTTCAGTTTATTTAAATACTTACAATGTAGTACCCACAAGTATAGAGAAGAGTAGTAATTTCTCAGTGAAAATAATTATATTTTTTCTAATTTCCGAGTGATGCAAGCAAAAAAGACATAAGGAAGGTATACGTGCATTCATATGGCTATAATAAATTACGGTATTAGATAATAGAAAATATCTTAAATTAGTATTTCATGCTGTCAGGGTATGACATTTTTGCAGGCACACCATCAAAAACTAGACCTTTTAATTGTCAGATTCAATTACTCTGATTCAGTTGGTCATGTCATTCTCCAGTAACTACTACACCAAGCCCATCTCCACTATTGACAGTGACAGTAAAGCAGGGATTTACCTCCACGACCAGCACGTCATCACTAGGAATCATCTCTAACTTTTTATTAACAGGCTTGCTGTCAAGTACTGTAGACAGTTCAACCAGAATTCTCCCTCTATATGCAACTCCTTCTCCCTGAAACACAATGACACATTCAGTCCAACTTAATAATCTTTCTTCTAAATAACATACTTTTTTTTCCAGCAGCACATGCTTCTGACTCCACTGAAGTCTTCTGAAAACTTCTGTGGAAGCATGTATCAATGTATTTCAACAGACATATTTATGGAGCTCCATATTTATGGAGCATATTTCAAAAATGGAAAAACAGTAATTGGTGTTAATATTAGAAGTCAAAAAAAAAATTTAAGAAAAAAGGGAAATAAGGAAGTACAAATGTATGCAAAGATGCAAATGAAGATGTTGTGATGTTTTCTTATTAACCATAAATTATTATTCAAAAAGCCATACCCTAAACAGTTTAGTATAAAACAAATAAATAGGAAAAATGAATTAATTATTGATTTAAAATAATTTGGTTCAATCTTTTTATCAAAAGTAATGAAAAGAGGATACTGACCTTTCCAAAGTTTAATTCATCATATGGGTCTGGGAATCCAGTGTACTCTCTTGGACTTCCATAAAAGTTTAGGTAACATGGCCCAAATGTTGGTAAAAAGCCTACTTCTGTGTCCCCTGTGCTTGCTAAGAGGAAAACATCCCCATGAGAATCTTTGTTAATTATCATTCTGAATCAGGAGAGCAATTAACATCACTAACAGCTGATATCTAGTGCTTATTTTACTGGTTTTAAATAAAAGGTAAGAACATCTTGGTCTGTGGGTATACCATGTGAATGAATTATACCACTGACTGTTCTTTGTTGTAAAATACTTACTAAATACTACTTCGGACAGAAAACAAACAAAAAAAAAAAAACAGAACTTTTATTTTTACTTGATAAGTAAAATTGTATATTTGCCAATGTCTCAACAAGTCTAACTAAAAATGAATAAGAAAAATCTACAATTTTGTCTGTTTTAATATCCGAGTTAGGAAATCACATGTCAAACCTGCTGCTTCTTAAGATATTCAAGAAATTGAAGGATAACAACAAGGGGAATATCCCCAACTGCATTTTTTCATGATGTTCTATTTTAAGTACAAACATGCATATATAGAATCCTTGTTTATATTACTACTACTATCATTTGCTTTGTATACATGCCTTGCAAATTTATTAGACTGAGATTCCAATGAAAATGACTAAAAAGAAACAGCTTTTTTTTAAGAGCTAATTAAGACCTAGACTTGAGGGTAGGTTATTTGTCCTTTTGGTAACAATCACGCTTTAACAGGATGCCAAGACTATTGTTTGATAAATATTGTGAGCGGTACAAAGAGATATAGAACAAGGTTAGCAACAAAAAAGACACACATACAAAAAAGAAACACCTGCATAATCGTGAGCCAACAGAAAAAAATCCAAATCCTTTTTCTTGCTGTACCTCTGGCTTTTACCTTTGATCACATCATCTTGGTGTAAAACAGATCAGATCTGTACCTCACATTTATTTAGGACAATCTCCATAACAGAGAAGGATACATTTACCACAGAAAAGGATGTTTGAGCCCAGAAAGGGAAAATACATGTGTAAGTGTTTTATGATTGTCAAAGTGACTATTCTGACACAGTGATACATATAGATTAAAAAAAAAGAAAAAAAAAAGTATGCCATATCTTGATATAATTTCCTGTCAAAATAAGTTAAATTGCATCAGATTTATGGAATATGCAGTTTTCTGTCTTGTGCTTTGATTTTTTTTTTAATCTGAATTGGAATCTGATCAAAATTTGAATCAGAATGAATTCAGACTCTTGTTGGGATATCATCCACTTTTTTTTTTAATTCTAACATTGAACAGGTGTTAGAATTATTTCATCTTATTACATCTAAATACAGGCCAGATTTAATGTAAAGATCTGTAGGTTGAATTAATATATTTGTTGGCAGAAATTAAATTCCCTCTCAAAGCACTCATTTAAAGAAGCCTGTTCATATTTGAATTGCTTATATTTAAAATTCCATTGTTTATTTTTAAAAAACACATTGCTGTGTATTCAGCGATCCCATACTGCTGAAAGTGATTCTGAAAAAGTCTTTCAGCCTTTACATTAGTATTGCTTTACTATGAAAGAAAGATAGTAAACATAGTATTTGGGTGGGTGAATGAGTTTCAGCTCCAATCATAATCATTTCTCACTACATAGATGTTCACCATAAAAACTGTCAAAACCAGATTTCAACCCTGATGATTTATGAAAAGCCATCTGTCCGGCTTTTAACAGAATCAGTTTTCATTATTCAGAATTTATTTATACAGCTAGTTAAGCATAAGCAAGACAGTCACTACTTGTTTTAGTCAAGTTATTTACTTTTACAGAGCTCTGCAGCAGCACACGGTTAGGATCTCACATCTAAGCTAAAAATTGCAAGCCACTGTTAGACACTTTATATCTGAAGCAATTGCATGCTCAACACTAAAACACAGCCTTAAGCACCAAACAGAAATATTTACAAACCAGTGCCAAAACGGTTATAGACAGTGGGTCATGTTTAATACTCTTTAATCATAAAGGGGCCATTTTTCAGGCCTTTTTTTAAATATATATTTTTAGGATAATGGGTTTTGTTGGACAATTTTTCTGTTTGGACAATGAAAAGCAAAATCAGTAACAAATCAAGATGTAAACCTTCATATGATGAAGCCCCAGTTCCCGAAGATGAAAATTCTATATTATGAAAAGAGAAGAGGTTACATGGCAAGAAATAATAGCATCTTAATAGCATCTTAAAAACAAATACATCAAAGAGCATTTTGTTTTAGAAATAAAATTGAAACCCTGAAATATATATGAAGTTTCACATAGTCTGCAATTTTGCTTTGTGATTAAAATCAGCCACTATTACTCTTGAGCCTGGGCCTGACATGAAAGACACAGTTTTGATGCTGCTGTT
Source organism: Tinamus guttatus (assembly GCF_059628265.1). Lineage (NCBI taxonomy): Eukaryota > Metazoa > Chordata > Aves > Tinamiformes > Tinamidae > Tinamus > Tinamus guttatus. The sequence goes on from NW_028288848.1 coordinate 9,007,240, forward strand.
TCAACTTCTTTGTACAGTCCTTCTCCATCCAAAATAAAATTTCAATTTTCAAATTAACTATTTTAAAATCTTAAGAATATTTAAAAAAAAAAAACACTACACTTCAGACCTTTCCTTTCCAGTTCTTTAGAAGCTACAGGCTGCAGAGCCTAGCACTGACCTCAAGGGAAGGAGGTCTGTGACGGTAAGTATTGTGCTCTGACAGTATTTCAGTAGTCATGAAAGTCAGACTAGGATCATCTCAGTTACTGTGCACCCAGGTTTGAAGTGTAAATGTGCTGTGATTCAGGAGCAGTCAGGTCACATGCTTACGGAGAGCACAAGGATTTCCCCAGAGCAGAACTACCCTAAGAGATTAGTCCTTCTGTCTTTTATTCCCCATTATCTTTTTCTGTAACCATTGGTTTTGCATCTGCTTGCACAAGAGGGCTATATGAAAGGAATGTTTGCCAAAAGTCTTAGTTTCAAGGAGCAGTACTTGTAGGAAGACCGGGTTATAAACTTTAAGTTTACGTTGTTTGACTGAAACTGCCTGAGGAGAACTTAAATACCTGGCTCAAGCCATTGCAGGACTGAAGCCAATGTAACTTTGTTCTTAAACTCCAGATGTAGCTACCAGCTTACAGACAAGTTAATCCATCCTCAGACAACAGTACATAATAATAAAAATTTCATAAACACAAAAATAAACAGAGAAATACTTAGAATTTGTATCACAGAAATAGTTTTGAGCCAGTTTTCCTCAAGCTAATGTAAGCAGTGAAATGCTAAGCACACTTAAGTATGAACTGGTATGATTCTTTATGGACACTTGATATGCCATACAATGTTCATAAAAAAAAAAAAAAAACATAATTTTTCTGGCCCAAGCAACACAGGATCCATGGCATGGAGCTGACTCAATTATAATTAGACCTATCTACAAAAAGAAGATGAGATAATAGACGTAGATCACAAAGAAATTATAAAGAAAAGCATTCACAATATTTTAACATTACTGTATGTAGTTAGAAATTGATGTTTATTTTGCATTGTGGTAATGCTAAGAAAAATGCTTTTTATGACATTGTAAAGAAAATACTTTTGATAGGGACAACATTCAGACTAACTAAATTTCCTTTCTTGCAGCTAGAATCAGATTAGCTCTTTAGTTGTTCCTTAAAAACATAATTTGTTAAAATGATCAAAATAAGTGTTACCTGGAGCTCTTGTGCAATTACATATAATGCCCATTTCTTGTAAGCTACCAATCTAAGCAAGGATTGATCCAAGTTTCCCCAGCATCTGAAAACTGTTGAGTTGTATAGAGGAAATGCCATTTTTCCATAGGCATATGTAGAGAGCACGTATGGGAACGGTTCTATATAGTTCCTGCAGACTAACTACTCAGGAATAGTCCCTTGATTTTAGCTTCACTCCTCAGAGAAAGAACTCATACACTCATAAGGTGGCAAAAGAAGTCTCACCTGTTAGTGCTGAACGATGTTGTGACTATGAAAGAGTGACCTCCAAATTATTCTACATTAATATCTTACTAAGAATCTTAATAAATTTACTCATCTTACTCATGATACACTGCAATACCCTATAGTTCTCTGAATTTTGGAAAAAAGTGACTTACAAATTTAACTGATTAACTTCTAAAATACATAACAGAACAGTATTTGTAATTAGCTACTGGTAATCAAAGGGATACAGTTGCAGGTAATTAAAGGGATAATGTAATTAAAATGTTAGGATTGCAATACTGTGGGACTTCCCAAAATACAGCACGTTTTCTGTAAGTATCACTTTGAAAACACTAGAAATGATTTCTTTGTCAAAGAATTAAGGAACTACAGCAAAACATACTTTTTTTTGAACACTGATCCTTGCTACTCCTAATAACACACTAGGCACTAAGTTACATACTTCTGAATAAATTACCTTCAACTTCTCCTCCAGAAGAAGCAATTTTGGAGAGACTTAAATACGTTGTTCCTACTACATCATTTTTTGTCAGACGATCCCTACAAAAGAAGAAAGATTATTTTAAAATAGAATGCTGACTGTCTTGCACAGAAGCAAGACACAAATGATTACCAATACTCTAAGAGAGTCTGTATTTTCACATTTTCTATCACTTAGATTGTTTTACAATCACTACACAGAAGATGGTGTCTGGTTACAAAAGTGGCTTGTACCTTGAGGAAGTCACCTGAAGTACTGAAAAATGCATGTAAAACATAGGTAGAATTTCACTCTCCAACCTAGAATCTCTGCTGAAGAGTATCAGATGCATCACTCTGGAGATGCAGTCAGGAATGTGCAATACAGAACCCATTCAGCCTTCCCCTTACTATCATGCCTGAGATATACAATTAAACCTAACGAACTTGTGAACTACTAGTATTTGGGTCATATAAAACAGATTTTCGGACTTAGATACTAGAAGGTTCCCAACATTACATCAATTTCCGAGTAACTGTTGATAAGAGCAAGACAAATATTTGCAGGAGATGTCATTCAAGTTTTATTTGAAAATATATAAGGGAAATTCAAAGATATTCTTAAATATTAATGTATTTATTAATGTATTAGTGGGCACAACACTAAGAAAGCAAACTGACAAATACAAATGTTAGGAACATTATTCTACACTAAACAGCTTGCTGCACGTTAGCAATACTCCCATGTTATACTAATCAGGTCTCTTGTAAAGAAATCATATCTACTGAAGGGAGATACTTCAACACTCGCTTAAACACTCTCATGGATCAAGACTAAAAATGCCAGTAACTACTGTAGAACCAGACTTCACTCCACTTAATGTGACAGCATCCTGTCTAAGTGCTTTGATCAAAGGACATAACTCACCAATCAACAACTGCTATCTTTATTTTCTCACACATCGAGGGAAACTGGAAAAAAGCAACAAGAATAAAATGACTGATTACTTACTTTGCTTCTGTAATGTTAATGCCCTGTGTTCCAAAAAGATAGCACATTTTCTCTTCTTTAACAGTAATGGGAAAAAAAAACATCTGACCTTGATTTGAAGACAAATAATTTGATTCCACTCTGGATTAGCATTTTTCTCAATTATATTTGTGCAAACCTTAAAAATAAATAAATAAATAAAAAGAAATCCATTACATAGCAGGTCAAACAGACAAGAAAAAGCAGGTAGCAGCTATTAGTTTACAATAAGTTAGGATAATACTGCTAAACTGATCTGCACGGGCTACAATAATGACTATGGGAAAAAGATTATAAGACAGTGTCTAAACCTGAGATTGAAATTACCTTATGGGGAAAAAAGAAACTTGTTATTTCCACTAGCAAGAATAAGGAGCTTTCATACTAGCTCTGGTATCATAAGAGAGAAATAAGAAAATGGAATAACTTCATTCCAGGTTACGGTATGCATATTTTAGAGTGGATGAAGCATGTCCTCTATGGGAGAGTCTCTATTCTTTATTGATAATGTGCACTGAAGAGCCCTTATGCCAGCAAGCAGCAGTCACCTGAATATGTAACATAAGAGACTGATAATTTTCTTATTAAAAGAAAATAGAATGGCCAGCTATGCATATAGGATGTCCAGCTGGAGTTCTGCTCATAGCTGGCATTATTCTGAAGAATGTATTAGTCATAAATGTACAAACACTGTTAATCTGTCCAGAAAGGTCTGTACCATCAGTTACATAAAAAGATCAGGAACAACCAGTAGGCAAGCAATCTGACACACACCACTTCCCAGCCTTTCATTATAGGTTTCTTTTATTAGTCACTAGTCCAAGTTTTACACCTATTCTGCTGTACATTATACTTTGTTCTCAACTTATTCAATGAGCTGTAACGCTAACAATTGAATATTTCCATAATTTCTGCAAGCTTGAAAATGCACATGAATTCTTTAATCAGGCACTTAATCAGAAAGCAAAAAGTTCAGATATTTACTAAATTACCTTTTTCCCAGCAAAAGAAACTTCCACAAATGGATCCACCAGGTTTTTCTTGTCTGCTTCTCCTCCAAATATTTCCTTGACGGTCTGTGCAAAAGCATCATCCACTGAAGTGAAGTTACAAAGCAGATATTAATGGCCGTGCTTCTTTCCTCCCAGCCTAAACATGCCATAGCAACCCCATTGAAATCAACTAGATTATACATCTAAGTAGGGTAAAGTCTAATCTGAACAAACTTCTCAGCAGTAAACAGTTGCTGGCGGGAACGGAGAGCTTAGACTTTGGAGCAAATTAAAGAATACAAATGCTTGTAACATCATGAGGAACGTCGACAGAGTCCTGAACTTAGTGCAAAGTTTGCATCTGCAAGACAGTATTTGAAAGACTGCAAGCAAGTACCAGTAGAGATGGTCATTTGTAACCACAGATACATGTGAGAAACCATGGCGAGAGGGAACAGAAAGACATATAAATTCTGCTAGCAGAAAATGTACACAATGTATAACAAAACAATGGCTTTTGTTTCAGTAATATGAGGCTAGCATAAGTGAAAACTCATCAAATTAAAGTCAAAGAGCTTACAACCTCCCCTGCCCGCTAGGGCTGTAGCGCACAATTTTAAAGTCCACAAGTTGTGTACTGCCTCCTAGGATACAGCCAGTTCGTGCCCACCACACTTCAGGAGCTGGCTGCAGGCAATACTAACTGCTCGGCCATTGCAGCAGCCTCCTGCCCAGTTTTTAGAAGTTCTGAGACCTTTCCCACATCATAAGTAGTTGTGCCTGTGAAGAACTACTGGACTGCTGGCAGGGAATGGCCAGCTGCAGGCTGCCCTCAGCAGTACTATTTATCTGCTAGTGTCTAAATGGCATTGGAGAAGAGGGCTGCATGGAACCAGCTGTGTGATAGGGATGGATGCATGCACTGAACACCTGAGCTACACAGGTACAGTGAGCACCTCAAGCACATTTGCAGACCAACTCTACATGAATGTAAACTACATGCATGCAAGTTCTGTGACTGGAAAAGGGCTAATGAAGAGCTCTTTCTGGCTACTAGAAGCTACATGGCCCACATAGCAAGAAGAGATGAACATTACTAACCTAACTGATAGGTAACTCATTAAATTTTCATTACAGGAGTTAAGCAGGCTCACTGAGCGCTACTAAAGGGTTCAAGTACTACTTGAAATGGACTGCTTAAACCATCACAGAATTATTGGCTCGAATTACAATGTAAAGAACACATTCATCCGAGCTATTTTATACTCAAGGAATGTTTCTGAATAGCTAGAACAGATATTTCTAATGGCAATTAAATTCAGTAATCTCTAAGTATTAAGAGCCATCTACTTTGAGGAATATCTTCAGCTCGGTAGATTTTAAGGAGGAAAGTGACCCATCGAAGCGTAATTCCAGCTGGCAATAACAGATTGCTTTCCACATCATCGCTTTCGTTATCTCTCTCTCTTTTTTCAACCTGTTAGAAGATACATTGGTGTGTAAAAGAAAGGCAGGGAATAATGTACAAAACTAAAGTAATTAGTTAAACTAGTGCCCACAATACCTTTCATATAGAAGACTGTCACTTTCATTGTGAAGAATGAGATTCTATCCATAAAAAAATAATTCTACTTAAACTATTTTATTTATATTTTATCTCTTGAGCAGTTAATTACAGGAGCCTATTTTAATCACACTTAAAAATCATCATCCATGATGATTTTGGCACTCACAGAATAGCAACTTGATGCAATTTCCATATCCAACTCAAGATAAGTATTGTGGTAAGGCGTATTAGTGCAAATAGAAAACACCAACCAATCTGGTAATTCACCAGAACTTACTGTTTCCTCCTTTAAAAATAAATAGGCAATAGAAAAAAACATCACCATAAATAACCACAAATATCCCCGTGATTTCAAGAATCATGACCTTTCTTTGTAAATTTATCTACATCAGACAACGAATTAAGAGATTCCCAAGTTAATCCTAGAACTAGTATCAATATGTTAGGTGATTTAACTATGCTAAAGAGAATTACATGTTAGATTGCATGCAGCAGCAGGCTAACGCATCTCAACTTTTTTCAACATCTGCAGAAGCATCTACACATGGCAGATCAGCACATACAGAGCTTGTCCAGATGTTGTTCATTGCACAAGATAAGCCAAATAGGTTTTTGGTTAGTCAGTACTTCGAAACCACTTCTAAATCTTGCCTCACTTTCATATGCTGCTTGAAGAATGATTTATACAATATTTAATAAATGTTAGGAAGGTATATTAATAAATATCCAGGAAAAACAGAATAAAGAATATAAATCAAATTTACCGGTGGCTCATCTCCAGTCCCCAGAACAAACATGCTGACTTTCACATAGCCTTTAGATCCTGAATTTGTATCTTCAGGATCACTCAGCAAAAGCCATTTTCTCATAACTGCATGGCCTAAAATGAAACAAACAAACAAAAACTCCAATTGTAATATCCATTATAAAAAGGAAGAAGTCATAAAATCGTAGCCAAAAAAAACACTCTTAATCTTAAAATGAATTATTTTAATAATTTATTCTGACTTAGAGAGCTCATTCTTAGAGAGCTCTTGAGAACTCATTCAAAACAAGAAATCTAGCAGTATCAAAACATTGATTTTACCGATTCAGCAACATAGTTACTAAATATGAAAAATAATGCAAAAATGTTTGATATCTTCTTTGTAAAGTCTTTCATACCAAATCTAATATCCATATTTTAGGTGCTTGTACTTCATCTGTGAAAGATGTACTGGAAGAAGTTATATAGTCACAGATCTTTATAATGAATATTTGAAGCAGTAACCTTAGCTAAGTTTCTTTTTCAACTTTAGAAATTGTAGTAAAAACGTTTCGCTCCGAGTTTCAAGCTAGGAAAGGAGTTCTGAAGTAGCTGTTACTTACCAGGCTCATCATAAATGTAGCCAATGTCAATCTGAAACAAAAATAAAGAATATTATCTCTGAAAAAATAGCAAAACAGAGAAATAATAGGCAAATTTCCATTAAGTTTTCCATGAATATGAAAATATTCATGATATCCAAATATTCACATGAAAATATTTGTATGGATCTTCTGACTATATTTCATGGATACAGACTTACTGTATAAGCTTACTGCTTTTTGGATTCCATATGTCCCTCATTATTTTATGTTCATACAAGCTTTTCAGATATCTTTTATTCCCATTTCCTACCCAACATCTTGTTCTTTAGTTGCCGAAATTAAGCTGTTTTTTTTCATGTCTTTTTTTTTCTTTTATAAAGATGATGAGAGATTTCTTCTCCAATCATGTCAAACCCAGACAAGATTGCACATATACACCTATTGGATTAACTCTACCAGATTCCAAACATGTTAAGGAAGGTAAATACGTTCGCTCACAGCAACTGGAGCTAGTGTTTCTTGCAGATAAAGGCCAAAAGGGTCATTCTCGAGACAGAATTACTTTGGGGCTCTTCAACTGGAATGTGCGCCTGCAGGAATGGAAAACCACTGACATGCTATCACCTGCCTGTCCTGCCTAGTCAATGATCAATCGTCCCCAGAGCAATGCAACATTCCCCAGTTCCCTAGAAAGTAGACAGAGAATAAGCAGCAAGGAACAGAAACAACCCGATTTGTGGTAAAACCTTTCATGTACAAAAGAGCTCTTGCCTACGCGTAGACGATTTTGTGAAAAACAGGTCCAGAGGCCACTCAGAATTTACACAGTAAACAGTAAGCAAACACAAAATACAGCCAACACTGATATTAAGAATGATAGGACATTCCAGAAGCCATTACATTTGTCATGTGAATGTTCTGTCTGTATTCTCTTAGGTAAAAATACTTTAAATAGGCAGATGCTTATCTCCCAATATTAACAAACATAAATAAATCATGACAATATCATTGATATAATAAGAGACTTCTCCATAATCTTTTTTTTTTTCCTAACAAACTTATGACCAAAGGAACACTTTCCCACACCATTTGAGACTGTATCTTCATTCTGCCATACATATCACTGTTCTGCCTGTAACCGTCTAATAAAATTTTCTCTTTAAGTGTTGCTTCATACCATAAAACATCCTGCTACCTTTTGAGCAAGAGAATTTACATTAGGATTCTTTTTTCTCGGGTCAAAGTTTTATATAAAACAGATTTGTTAATACAATGATTTCCTACTGAAATAAGGAATTGCTAGCATTTCAAGCAAACCATGATTATGCTAAAGCAGTACTTTAAATATTGAAAAAAAATAACCTCTCATTTTCTTTATTTTAGACAAGATATGAAAGTTGGTTCACACCCACCTTAAATTCTCCCATTAGACAGTCTGCTCGCAGAGAATAAGAGTCATATACCTAGAATGAAAAAACAGGAATGTTCCTAAACCTCATAGTAAAATGGACAATGGCAGCAACAGGCATTCAGCAACTTTTTTTTAAATATGGACCATTTTTTTTCTTACCCGAATGCTAACTGTCTCATCAAACAACTCTAAAGGAGTCATGTGGACGTTGTAGAAAAATATCTGTCAAGATAAAAACAAGAAGTGCCTCAAAATGACAAACTCGAACTCATGAAGATACTATTTTAAGAGAGTTGCAAGGCACGCCTGCTATAACACGTTTAGTCTCTCTCCTTACTGAATGCTGGAGATGACAGTTTAGCACATAATTAATAACTAAAGAAGTTTAGTACCGTACTGACAAAAGACAATCCCACAAGTTCCCTTGGAACTGATACATTAGATATAACTGTGCTGTAAACCTTCAGCACTGCCTTTGCTCTGCACTTCACGTTTTGCTCAGGGGAACAACCTCTGGATTTGTAAAGGCTGTTCATTCTACAGGATATTCAATCCCAGTCTAGCTATATTGCAACTTATCGTAATTTTTAAAAAGGTCTCATTTAGTGCCAATGGTAATCATGATTTTTATGATTTGCCTATTTGAAATCCAAGACCATAATAATAAAGCTGATATGACAGCAGGAATATATCATTTATATTTGCTTTATTTATAGTAGTGCTTCACTAGGTTTGGTCTTTAAGCCAAGCCATATCCAAGTCACTACTTTATTTGACAAGAGAGAAGGGTTGGTCCTATTCCCTTGTTAGCCTGGATACTGAGACTGACTAGAAACCCATTAAATGTAAGGTATAACTGGCTTTCTCCATTCTAGTTTTCAGCCACTGCTTAGTCACCTTGATTATTAACTACAGCTTAGTTCAAGTCTCACACTTTCATAACCTGCTTGTTTTTGCCTTCATGATTGAAAACACCTTGCTATGAATTCCAAAATTTTCTCAATTCTCCATGTGTGTCCAGGCAGTGAGAGAATCTGGCATTTCCAGATTCTGTGTGGCAGTCTTATTGACTCAAAGAACTAAATTGAAAGCTAAGCTGGAGGCACTGTAAAGGTCAATATTTTTCTCAGATTCTGCAGATTTTATAACCTGCATACAACTATTTAAAACTGTTATTTTACACTGACCCCACATTGTCAGTGGGGTTGAGGGATGTTCTTCACACATCATAGCTGATGTTTAACTTCCTCCTAGTTTTATCTGCTGAGACTGCCAGCAATTTGGGCAACAGCCAAGTCATTTTTAGTGATATGAATACAAATAAAGGGACGCAACAAGTAAACATCTATTAACCAGAAATAGCCTTTAACTGTTGGCAAATTTTTATTCATTAATCATAATGAAAGCTGTATTACTCCAGTTTTCATTTGCAAGTTTTAAAATAGCAGCTACTTTTACACTTACTTCATCAAAATATGGGTTGTTCCCCCTTTTGATTCTTGTTCTGTGTGTCTGACCACAAACATGAACTTTCACTACAGGTTTTATGTTATTTCCAGGTAATTGTCGGCCTTCGATGACCCTAACACGAATCTGGAAAAGACAAAAAACAACAGCAACAACAATAACAAAAATCCAAAAACACTTCTGTTAACAACCTGTGTGTTTGATCATCTATTATCCTGTTCACAATACTTACTGTTCCACCCCAAAATTTTAGCCAACACCTTGAAGTAGCTGGCAGACTTGGGCTAAGCAGTCATTTAAAACTAACTAATTATAGTTAGTTTTAACTATAACTATACTATACTTATTATAACTATAGTTATAATAACTATAACTATATAGTTATTATACTATAACTACTATACTAGTTACGTTAGTAACTACGATTTTACTTGAATTTTACAATCAGTATTTTTTTAACTTGTTTTTACTACTTATTTCTAAAGATGTTGCTGTAGTTTGAAGTCCTAAACCTAAATCACATTTATCTAAATTTCAGTCTGTACTGAAATTCAGACTGTCAGAGCTGTACAAAACTATTGATCCTCAAATTCTAGACCAATTTTGGTCCAAATTTCTGAACATCTCTGTAATAATCGGCATTCTTGAAAAATACTTTTGAAATATGGGCTTTCAAGCAATGGAGATGCTAACTATCTCCAAGCACGTTTACCTTGCATTACCGGACATTAAATTATTCTCAGAATATGGAAAGGTATGTCATGCCAAGCAGAAAAAAGCAGCATGCAATATTTTACAACTGCTACCTGGAAATCTTGTGGTTTATTAGAAAGGATTCTTCGTGTTTTCTTTCCTTTGGTGATACGTCTTGCAAGCTGGACTTCCTTTGTGCTACTTGGAACCGCTGGTGCACCAAGTGGACCATCCACATTATCCTCATAACCTCCATCCTCTTCTCCATCTGCTACAGTAAGAAGTAATGCACTTAATAAATAGCATCACTTGATGTCCAAGTTACAGGAATAAGAGCCTGATATCCAAGGGTTGCATTAAAACTGTATTAGTACTTCATTTTAACAAATTATTTATGCTAACTCCAACTCCTTTTGAAAGCAGGCCACTCTGGCATACTTCAAACCCCAAATTTACATCCTAACCAAAATGACTATTATACCTGTCCCTCTTTAGGTGCAGAGTATCTAAGATAATTTGTCTACATTCCCTTGAACTAAACAGCTGAAGTTGCAGCAAAGTACAACTCAGCTATAATCATCACTGATTTGCTCACAATACACCAGAAGTGATTAATTTTATTCCAGTTGAAGCTAGTTTCTGAGCAATAGTATTGAGCCCTATCATCTCAGTGGCTTTTACTTTAGGATCTTTTAGGATCTACTACCATTAATCTAAAATACAAATCTCAATCACATTTAACTGCAAAATTAAGGGAAGTGTCCTTGTAAGTCTCTTGAAAAGACTTAAAGACTGTTCTAATGCCACCTGACACTACAATACTGGATCGTACAATAAAATTCCAGTATTGCAAAACAGATCCATAAATATCTAGACCACAGAAGTGTGTCACTTCCTCACTTATTTTTTCTCAAAGAACAGTAAGTATGGTAAAAATCTACAAAAAGAACAAGTCATCTCTGGTGTTTAGCTTTAGTAAAATGATGTTTGTTAACTTTATGAATTAGCTTGCCAACACAGAATGCTGTTCACTTCGTGCAACCAACCAAGTCTTTAGTGATTCTCACTGAAAAACGTATGAAAGTATAAACCGACGTACTATACATTAAATACCTCTATATGCTATAACTACAAGTCCCCACCTCTAAAATCTTTCAGAATACACCTGTGCCCTGATGGTTCATGCAGCTGACTCGTTACACACCCTGACAGCCCTTAATATTTTATGTTTGAAGTGGAACTGCAGGGGCCTCAACTGGTGAGGTAATTTCACTTCACTGGAAATAGATATCTAAAATAATTAAATAAGGCATGTTTGCTAATTTGCACTGAAAAAAAAATCATGCAGATTGCTGTACAGCAGGTAAAAGCCTGCCATGTTTTACTTTATCTGTTCTATAATTAAGTATATGGTATATGTACATCTTAAAATAGTTCCCCAAGTAATCTTATATAAATCAGTTTGTATTTTTACTGTTCGGGTTCAGATTTCTATTTAAGTTTAGTAATTTAACACAGAGCTTTTGTGTCTGCATCTCTTTCTGCACTGCCCAAGTGACACCTCTCATTGAACTTAGGTGGAATTAAAATTTCACTCCAGGAGACTTCACTTTTTTGCTTGCTATGTTGCTCTATCAGTAAACAACAGCCAAAGTGATTTACTCATTACAACGCAATGTACAGGTGTAACATCCCTTGGGGTAAGAGGAATAACAGGTTTCTGCAGCGTTGAGAAAAGGTATGCAGGATGACTTCTGCACGAAACTCACCAGTGTATTAAATCATTATCACTACTTCTGAATTAATAGATAGTAACACCAGGAGGCTAAATTTTGCAGAAGCTTCAAAACACAATATTAAGTGCCATAATTCATAAGAATTGAACATCAGATACTAGCATTGAGCTTCAAAAATAGGCAGAGTTCAGAATGTCACTCTCCAAAGTGTTGGGAGAATTCAGGCACGGTGTAAAGGTAATATTTAGTTTTTTTAATATATAAAATATACATCTTTACACCACCGAAGATGAGGTGTTTACTGGCAATCCAGAGGGATGTGGCAGTTCACTAATCTGTCTTCTTCCTTAAGCCAAAATATAAGCTTTTGCCCATATTCTTCAGAAACACTCTTATTTGCAGACACCTTCCAGAAGCAACCAAACTGAAAGCAATCATTCAGGCAGTAACAAGAGCAAAGACAGATATTAATATATAATTCAAAGCTGCATATCTACAAGCTTCAGTAAACAGAAGAATATGAAATGTGCTATTTAACTGAAATTGAACAAAACCTTGGAGATCTACAGTACTACATTTGAACATTATTGTTAACACCAAAACTGTCAGGCCTTGAACTGATCCAGAATTAAACTGGAAATTTGGAACATGAAGGTTATTAGCTATTTTTCCTACACAACCAGTTTAATAATCATGGAACAGCAACTGCGACAGACTAAATTGAATGATCACAGTAACAGTGAATCTTTCATGTTTCAAAAATTTCACTGAGCTATTACCACAACCCCTCCAAAACCACTGGCCATGCACTGCCCAGGGCTTTTTTTTTTTTTTTTTGGTTAGTCCTATAGCAATACAGCAGTTAATTGCCTTCTAATTTGGGCACTCTGAAAACTTCCTTAAACAAAAGCCCTTTGAAAAGCTTTAAGCCACATTATTCTTCTGTAATCTGACTCCATTAAAGACAATGATGTTAAAAAAACACTCCATGACTGGAAGTGCAAATTTTCCAGACTGTAGTTCTGAAAGATCTGTATTTTTTAAAAAAATTACCATTAGAAAACATTGACATGCTTACTTCTGTGTGTTTGGATTTTTTTCCCCTCCATTAGCAATAATGTTCTGAGAAAAGACTGAAATACCTTCTTGTGTACTGATTCCTCCTGGGTCATTTGGATTTGCAGGTCCAGCTGGTGGCTCATATCCTACTACCAAATCAATAGTTGCCTGTATGGAAATGCATTATTTGATACAGAGTTAATACCGTTAAACAGTATTAATAACAATGTATTTAAAGCATTAAGTGGGCATAACACTTTATTTAAACAGTAACAATTTCTACTCACAGCATATTTTATAAAAAAATACTGCATCCTCTTAGTAAATGAATAAACTGGTATTAAGCTCTATATACATGTGTGTGTATATATATATACACACACACACACTCACACACAAAATAAGGACTACATAATTTACAGCTAATGAGAAATAGGCACTAAAACTATTTAACAAACTGAATTACTGTATTTATATTTAGAAAATTCCAATGCGATACAAATATATACAATGTTTTACAAATTTTAATTTGTTTAATTTCACAGTATTTGTGGCCAAGAAGGTGATTGTTACCATCCTGCACACACAAATGCAAAAATAAAGGTAGTGACAAATAATGCTATCTGATCCACATAACGAGTCTGAATCAGAGCAAAATTTCCTATCTGGCTTTTCTAACTGTTTGTTCATACCACCATCCTGGAAAAAAGCATTAAGTCATTGCCCATTATAATCATAAAAATGTCATTTTTTGCATGCAACTGCAGTTTTGAATTTTTAAATAAACCATTATTATTTCCAGTTGCCACAGTAACATGTGGATTCAGAAAAAAAAAAAAAAAAGTGTGATGAACTAACCATGCTCTTAAGCTACAACTGAGAAGATACTGAAATCTCTTATTAAGTGTACTAGAGTGCAAAATAAGGTGTCTTATCAGCTACTCTGCACAAACAAGTTACGGTCCCAACTGCACGAACTCCTTCTGTCAGACATCAATTACTCTGTTAAATTTAAACACAAGCTAAATTAAGTTAAGCAAGTTTTTCTGCCATTTTCTGAACTGAGATGAAACTGAATATGGAAATGTTTATGTGTTTCCTAAAAATACATGCTATGACACAGATGGATGGTACAAATAAACAGGCAAAAACTGCATGAGGGAACCCCTCATGATACATAGGAAAATATGATTTTCCAATATCAGGCATATTTTTATGAATAGCCTGTTCAACATAATAACAAAATACCTACATACAAATATGTAACACAAACATACAGTCAGCTTATCTGACTTAAAGGATTCTCTTCAATACCAAATGAACTCAGATATAGGTATAGGCATAATATACTTCATTATAAATTATATTTGTCTGGAGCTTTGGATATAAAATTGCAAAGCATTTAATCTATAAAGCAAAAATAACTTAAAAATACATTTTTTTTCTATATTCCCTTTTGTGGGAGTATTTTGATCTAGAATATAGGAAAAGAAAGAAATGAAACTCACTCCAGTTTCTTGTCCCCTTTCATTTAGCAGAGGTACAAGTTTGAAAGGAAGAGATCTGCTCTGGTTACCTACAAGGTCCTTAAGTGCTATGGATGCACTACCAATTAATCTGAAACGAAGTAAAAATTGTATTAGAATGCAAGTGTAAATCAAACAGAAGATCCCTTTTATCTGTTGTCATCCAAATGACATCTGTTTGTCAACCAAATGACTCCAGCCATGACTTGGAAACACAAAACACAACAAAAAGACATAGCAAATGCTATCTAATGATTAAGTACTGCTAATTTGTATTTTCTGTATCATTACACTTCAGCATTCTGGTTTCCTTTACTGAAGACACAGCTCCAACATAATGAGGTGAAAGACATAAATTACTTTATTTATTTGATTATATTCTTCTGAATGACCCTCAATAATCATTGCCACTTGTTTCAGCCACAGAGTTCTCATAATTAGAGAATATAACACTTCCCCTTCCTTTATAGCTTTGTAATTCTCAGATGAGAAGGGCTATATGACAGCTAGACACTATAGCTGTTGTGGCACACAGACCCCAAAAGAGATATGCACACACATGTCCATGATAAAAACAAAGAAACAAACACAAGAAAACAAATACAACCAACGCGCTTACTACAGTCTTTACAAAATAACCTTCCTGATGATACTTTAGACTTTGCAGTAGATTCATCTGCTTGTCTCTAAATTCTCAGATATTTAAATATGGCTCTAGAGAGGCTTTACCCAGTAAACTGCCCAGGAAGTTTAACACTATGTGGCAGGATCTCCTGGGTTCCATTTCACATTTGGGGATTGCACGTACTACTCTGAGGCTCTTTAAGAAAAAAAAGAAAAAATAATAATAAAAAAAAGGCAAGAACTGGATACACTTTTTACCTGAGAAACTTCTTTTTAGGTAGAATTTCTATTTGTGTGGGGCTATTGTTGTAATACGCTGGCACAGTATTTCACCTCCATAACATTTAGTAATAATTTACTTCTGAAAATTGTAGCAAGAATCCACTGAAGGGGATTACTGGAATAACTAAGATGTTTGAAAATGAGAGGACCCTGAGTTAATTTCACTATGTAAATATTACAAAAAGCTTTCCAAACAAAATACCATAATTTCTGCCAAACTAAAAGATCTTTAAGTGGAGAACTTAACCAAGGCTGCTTTCAATAGATTCATTGCTTTTTCATGCACAACTTGAGGCTTTTTTTTACATAAAGCAAGAACATTATTATAGCTAGTCTCAGATACTATAATATCACAGAACACACCTCACTGTTTGCAAACTATGTTAGAATACAGTAAGTATAAACATTATTTTTCTGTAAATACATATTCCAGGTATTCCAAACCACTACTTTTTTTTCTCTGTACATAAAAAAATACTTATGTTTCTGTTCAAGTGACTATCAGAATTACTTTGACACTGGCAACTTTTCAGTAACCTGCTTTCCCAGATCATCTCCCACCTTCAATCCCAGTTGTCTTTTTGATAGTTTGGACTTCTCAAACTTCCCACTTCTGTGTCCACTATTTTCACCTGCATTAGGATTATGCTGGGTCTTCTGTGCAGCCTGACCTCTCTCTCCGCATCTTCTACAACTCCTTCCATCCCACTGCAGAACTTTTTCCCACTTCCCTGTTGACCTCTGAGCTTGTGACCTGCTATGCAGCCTTGTTCCCCATCTCTGCCATTTCTTTTTCTCCACCTCCCTCTCTGCTCTCTTTCCCTTTCTCTGTTCTATCTTAAAAGCACCCATTTCCATCTGCCTTCCCACAGTTGCCATTTTCTTTTTGTCTAGGCAATACTTGATCACAGTTTTCTATGTACAGAGCAGGTATCATACAGGCAAGGCACTGATATGATTAGACATCCAAAGAAAAGTAGAAAAGATTCAATTCGTAAGATTGGAATTTGCAAATATATTAAGAAATTCCTTTTTTCTCTTTAAAATGGGCTTCTATTATATTAACATAGCTTTGTAAGCAAACAGAAAATAATTGATACAGTGGAGAGTGACAAATAGTTGGATTTCATTTATGCAGCTGGATACTGAAGGAAACCTTCTATTATCTACAGTCACTTTTTTTCTTCAATACAAATTGGATCAATAATAAATGACAATTCCAAATACTCTCATTTTCCCCAAATACTTCAACTATGACTATGCCTTCCCATTTGAGAAAAGCATAAGCAATTATAGAAGGGAAAAAAGCCAAGTCCACCCAAAAAAAAAATCTGATTCTAAAGAAAGGCAGAAAAAATATATTTTCCTACATACATTTGTGGGAAAAAAAAAAAACACAAAGTAGCTGATTTGGATTTGATATGAACAGGAGTGAATTATTTATTAACACCAAAAAGAACTTCAAATCAGTTCATATTCAAATCTTCCACATAACTGTACAGGAACCACACCCTCCTATCTGGTGACATTAGCCCAAGGAGTAGCTGTTGAGCAGTAGAGCTTTTGAAATTTGCCAGGGTAAATTTGCATTTCCTCATACTCATAGGTCCTGCCCCAGTGATAACAGTGCACTCACTTGAATACAATAGGCTTTATTATACACTGATCACCTCAGATGACTGAAGAGGCATCAGTTAGAGAGACTTCCTGCCTGATATTAGTCTCAAATCCTAGGTTTTCCTCTCCTCTACCTCTAGGTTCGGCAAAAAGGATCTCTATTTCTTTTCCCCATTATAGCAAGAATGGGAAATCTAATATTCAGCTTATCTATTTATTTAATTCAAAGCTTTAATTCCAGGCAGTCAGTCTTTGGCGTTTTCCGAAGTGGTCCTGTGCACAGAATGTGGATGCTTCACTCCTTCCTTAACAGAAGTGCAGGACGATTGCTTGGTCTCCCTAACTTGCTGCTTAGTGCTATCTTTACCCCTCCTCTTGGTGCATACAGGTTTGCAGATCCAAAAGTCGTAAAAGCCTTTTAACTCTTATCTTGTCCTGCAATCATTCAGCTACAAACTCCAAGCTCTAAGCATTTCTTTTCTTCAGCCAGGCTGAATCCCTCCATGGGAAAGAATCACTGTTATAGACCTCTCAACAACTACAGAGGCTATACTTGGCCACTGAGTTTTACTCCTTAATTCTTTTTATGTAGCCTTTCATCACCCTGTACAGGCTTATACCTGTACAGTGACCAGACAGCCCAAGAGTCTCTTAAATTTCTCCAGCTTTACAAAAGTTGAAAAACAAGCAAACACACTAACCTGTCCTGTCACAAGCAACTTAAATATTCTCATTTATCTACTAAGCAGGACCTGAAAAGATAAACGCAAATTCCACACATAGAAGCGAATTTTCAACCATTCAATATAACTTCTAGCAGTACTAGACTTAAATCAAAGAGAAAACTCTATTTAGAAACCAATTAACTATCAATTGACCAACTGTTCAACCCAGTGTTGCACTTGTGCCAGAGCTAATTAAGCCGTTAGTGCTGTGGTTAGTGCTTCCTGTTAGCCACCCAAATAACCAAGAGAAGTGAAACTTCACAATCATGCCTCAATGAGAAAAATGAGGAAATGCTGATTCACTCCACCAAACATTTTATTTCTCCCTCTCTCTGTTTGAAAGTAGCAATTTATACAAATTTCTTTGGCATATCAAGCTGACTGTACGCTATTCCTACCGGCTGCCACGCATGCATAATGATTCAAACCTTTAAATTCTTTTGACTTTTTCTATTATTTATTTTGGCATAAGTTTATATTGATTCATTCTCTTCCTTGATCCCACACTGTAAGTTATGATTGCTGCACTCGCTGTCTTTTTCAGTGTCCTCCATTATGGAGTCTGTGCTACAGGCCCCATCTCCCACCTTGTGTTATTCATATACTGAAAAATAAAACATTATTAGCAGTAAAACAACTGTTTTCATCTTCTTTAGTTAACTGATAATACTTGCTGCAGGAACAACGTTTAAAAAAGCAGCAAATTGTGGAAATTATGGGTACTATTTCATACAAAACAGAAAATCCAAAGACTTAATGTTAACCAGGCTGGATCTTACGTACATTCTATGGAAGGACCGCCCAGCAACCACGCACAGCCTCACACACACACAGAAGAATTTACAGAAATTGATCCAATTGTAAGAGAATTCAAATGGTCTAGAAACCATTTTAAGTAATATTGTAAATGTAAACATGACCAAATAATTTGCTGTACCATTTGTGGCTGCATTCTTCTGCCCGAGAGAAGGGTGTGCTCAATCTGTTTTTCCTGTGTCACTAGGTTACTAACAATGTAAAAACCTGGAGAAACACATGATCTCCTGCCTACAAAAAGGCTGCCAAATCAATTCATTGCAACAAGACTTTAACTTCCTGTTATTTTTTTAAACTTCACAGACAGAACTGAAGTGACTCATTTTTTCTTCTTTTAAACTGTATAAAGACTTGAGTTCTTAGAGTTTGAAATATTTCCAAAAGCCCTGGATATAACAGAAAACAGATGTTTTCTCTTTTCATATATCTTTATACTGGAAAATCCAGCTAAGCATGAAACTTGCATGTGAACTCTCTCTAGTTTATTTTTGTGTTGATCTTGAAATCCCCATCATTTGCTTTATTTATCTTTTCCAGTGACTCAGTCATTTTACCATGAAGAATACTCATTTAAATCTGCAAAAGTTTAGTGATCCTGCAAAGGAGTGGCAAATTATATCTCCAGGAAAAAAAAAAAGAAAAGAAATGGAAAATTACACGTAATTTTCATTCTGGCTTGATTTACAAAAACATGTCACAGCAATGTTTTGACGAAGTGTAGAAACAGCATAATATCCACTATGCTCACTGAGTCATTGTAAAAATTGACTGGACAAAAACTATAAATTGCTGGTTTCTTGTTCCGTGTGTTTCTAGGTGTGGAATATGTGTTCTGCAGTCACTTCTCCAGCATAGCCAGCCATGCGCACAGCAGTAGCACCGCATGAAATCGCATGAAACAAATACAGCAGTATTTGTTTTGCAGAAGCTTTGTGAGTGAGAAAACAGAAAGCGAGGGTAGGGCTGAGAAAAACATTTTTCTGCTTATATCCTACCCTGCAACAAAGAAAGCTGGCAGAACATTCCAGCAAGAAGCAAAAGTCTGCAGCAAACATGGGGTCTCTTGAAGTAACAGGCTTTTACCCCTGAGGGGCTAGAGTTCAGCTAACGTCATGAACATTACATGTTGAAATAAACGCCATATTTAGTGTTGTATTCAATGAATACAATTTTTTAATTAACTATAATAAAAATTCTGTCAAGAGGTTATAGTAGTAGACATTGTACTCCATCTTTGCAATTCTGATCTAGTCTGCAGATAATCCTAGGTAGCCTAATTTGTGCACTGTTTTCATACATCTTTTGTAGTTATATGCTGGCCTGAGATTTATGTAAAAAAAATATACATTTGCTTTGCTTTCTACCTTGCTGAGCAATAAATCTGTGGGAGAATTAGTGAGAGAGGTTCCAAACCAAATCTTTAGACCAAGGTGGAGGAAACTTGATTGTGTAACTGGAAAGAAAATTTCATTTAGCGCTAAGATTTATGCAAATCGTTTAGGGGCTTCTTATCTCTAATTATAAATATCACATCAAATCATCAGTTCTTTGAAGTCAGAGGAAGTTGAGCAAGATATGCTTTGTTCTGGGAGCAACATCTAAATACTTCTCCTTAATATAGAAAACTCTGAATTCTTCTTTACTATGATTGAACAAATAAAATAACAAGAAACTATACAGGTATAATTAGCCACCATTTAAGCACTAGGAAGAACAAATCTATATATATAACAACTACTACTTTGGCCAAGTAAAATATTTTGTCCTTTTGTATTAATTGCTTCTTTAAAAAACTGCCTACTTAAAGTATTCTTAATTCAAGTAACTCTTATAGTCACATTATCTGACAGAGATATTTAGCCATATATATGCCCTATAGAATATCTTCCTGTTCTGTGATTGAGATCACCTCACTGCCAGGCAACAAATTACCCATTCTGAAGAATGGACACATTACAACAATGAACCGTTATTTCCTCAGGCATTTACAGTTAAAGTATCACCTATAATAGTCACATAAGGCTGATGTATAAGCCAGAAGAAACAAATACACACAGCTTGATTAGCAACCCAAACAAAGCAATTCCTTCTATTTTGCCAGCTGTAAACTGAACAGAACTCATGAAGAAACAGTAAACAGAGAGAAAGAGTTACCTACAGCAAAATTCATCTGTATCTAATCTAAATCTAAAAAACATTGAATATATCAGGTTATGAAACGTGATAAGCTTGCTATAAAGCTCACTTATCTGCATAGTTATACACTTTTAACTATTAAAAGGGGATGCTGTGCAAGACTGGCAGTACTATGATATGATAATAATATTATCTTGAATTCAGTAAAAATAATTAAAAAAAACACACACACACAAAATAAACAATATCCCAGAAACTCAAAGGCTACATGGCTTATGCATGCATGGGAGAAACATAAGGGAAGTTTATTTCAGATCTTTTTTTCCCCGTCTTTTACATTCTTTTTCCTTGTAACATCAATGTTCATTAATACTACAGCTCTTCTGCTGTTAAATTGCTTTGTACTTTTAAAAGAAATATGAAGTGACATTTTCTATAATCTTTTCTATAATTCTCACACCCTTTTCCTGCTTCCTCACTCCCAGTAATCTCTCCCAAACAGGTCTACATGCTACACCCATGCAAGGGTTACCGAAGAAGAATCATTTAAGGTGTTGCTCTGTTTTTGATGCAGCTATACACATTTTTGCACAGCTCCCTATGTGGAAATTATTTTCCCGAAGTATTATTTGCCCCTTTTAGAACCATTTTTACCTATCATTTTTATTTGTCCTTTTTATTATTATTATTTGTACACAGAATATATAAATTGTAGACAACTTCTGGTACACAAAAAAAAGGCAGGCATAAATTCTGTACTTGCACAAGCTAGGGTTTAAGATTCTCAAACATGAACCCAGATAATATCTAATATACACACATACAGAAAAAGACAAAGAGGCCTCCTTAAATTTCAACCTATAAACACCATTAATTCTTAGGAACATCTGGGGGGTTTGAGATGAGCACCTTCCCTTATTTGGTGATAATGTTTAAAATCCAGCACAAAACTCAGACTCTTGGCAGGCTTTCCTGTACCAAGATTTGTGCTTTCTGGGATTTCCCCAAGAACAGAGGCATGTAATGCATTCCACTTACTGATTGAAAGGAATTTCAAGAACGAGAACTCTAAAAGCACCAGATTGGCTAACAGTGACAGAATTGCAATTTAGATATTAGGAGAAGACTGGAAGTAGAGTGCTAACAATAAATGTGAACATATGCTTAGTTCACAGTCATAAAATATACAAACTTACCACGGAAAAGTTAATAGAAATATAGGATATCATACATGCTCTTAATGCAGCAAAATCCAACACTAATGGGCATTGACAGGACAGAGAATATTTCATATTTCATAATATTCAATTGCTTTTCTCTCCAACAAACTGAGAAACATAGACATGTATCTCAGGCATGCTGGAAGAGAAAGAGCAGCAATCCGTGAAGTGCACACTGATGACAATATAGGAGTTTAGATAAAAAAAAAAATAGGCAGCTAGGATCTCATTTTGAAAGAGTTGTTCTTTTTTCTGTAAAGAATTTAAATGATTCTCCAGGAGTTAGACAGTGGATTGAAAACTGCCATAAGATCTTGACTTGTTTGTCCAAATGTATATAATTACATTTCTAGAGGAAATATATATATATATATATATATGTATGTTTTAAGCATAAATCTGCAGAAGTTCCCAAACACGACGACAAAGTTCCTTCATGGGCAGAAGGAAAGCTTTGCAAAGCAGAGGAGAGCCCTTACACAACTGCAATGGCAGCCATGAAGTAAATACTGCGTAAAAAAGGTGAAGATAGGCAGTAGAAGATAGAAGAGATTCTGATTTTTTCACTTCCTCATAATTCCTACTGGAGTCCCTTTTACTCACTGCTACCTCAACCTTTGCCAGAAATTTCAGTAGAAGCAGATTTGGACCCAAAAATAATACATTTTATTCTTCTTGTTGGTTATGTAAAAGAAAAGATTTCTTATTATCTTCCCTTTGTCAAAGCCTGTAACCTTTCCCTTCAATTTATTTGAGAGACTAGAATTCTTCCCACACGGTGAATCATAAAACAAACAAACCAACTATGTGTTTTGATAGAACAAGAATTAATTGCATTGGAAGATTCCCATGTATATCATTTTAGTATTTCAAAGCTACATATTTTTCCAACTGGCCACAGTAAAAAGATTCTAGCAACTTAATTTAGAGGAACAAATAGTTTATAATAACTAAATTAAAAACAATTACTCTTAAAGGTTAATGTATCAAAACATCCATATTAAGGAACTTACATATTTAATTCCTATATATTCCCATTTTATGTAGCTCAACAAAAATGCTTAAATGCCAATACAGCACTAGACAGCATTAAAGCACTCTCAAACTTTTTATAGTTTCCTCTTGACTTGATATGAAGAGATGACTGCTAGTCAAGCAACTTCAACAGCAAGACTAAACATAAAAATGCATAATTTCCACGAAATCTTACAACAGAAAAGACACGCAGAGTGCAACTATTCCGCGTACAGAAAACAAATGTATTTTTCATTTTTTAGTTAGAAGAAAACTATTTATTTTGTGGTATCTTTCCAGGCACATGTAGACATACCTATAGCTGTTGTTCCTTTAATTCTGTTTTTGTCTGAGCACCTAAGATTTCATCAAATGTCCACTGAAAACAACTGCATGTTTGAACTGATCTTTCAGCCTCTCACGAAGGAACAAATGTACATAGACTCATCCCAGGAGATGAGTCTAGGACTTGAATCCCTCAGCGAGGGTCAAACTTTGATTTCCTCGCTTCCTAGACAAGACTTCTAACAACAGAAGTAAAATACAGCTCCTTGGGGAGATTTTTTTAAAGGTGACTAAGAGCCTCACTTGCATTTTGTAATCCTTTTGTGTTTATCTTAGCCATGCTATGAGAATGGCTATGAAAAGTTCCTCAGAGCTATTTTCTGGATGCTAATCAGGTATCATAGCCTTGGGTGCTGAACTACACCCATCTGTGAGGGGACGGCCTGTCCCAGATATTTATAATGGCATAAATCTATCCACCTAAAGATCTTTAATATAAGGAAGCACCAACTGAATTAAGGCAGCTCTAATTTTCAATAAACAATAGTAGATGTAGTGATCTAAATTTTACCCAAATTCTGCTTCATACGCCCAAATCCTTCCTTGCAGTTAGTTTCATATAAGCATGTATAAAATTACATAGGAAAAGTGAGCTTTCCTTCTAAGTAATAATTGAACACACAAGGGATGGGAAACACACTGGCTTATAGGCTACAAGGATTTTTTTTTTTTTTTAATCAGAAGCCATCTAGCTGCATCAATCATTTCTCACCACTAACAATCAGTCTCATTTTCCCGCGGACTTCTGTACTGAAATTTAAGTGTTTAATGTTGGAGAAAAAGAACATACTTGTTTTGTCCAATTGTTTCAAAATCCTTCACAATTATCGTCAGGGAAGAAGAATTATCCAGAGCAATTCCTTTCAAGTCAAATTCAAGAATCTGAACAAAGAAATGCAGCAACAAGAAACCATGATTACAAGTTAAACGTAAATAATTAACAAAGGTGGCATGTAATGAAATTATTCAGAAATAAATTTTACTTCTACTGAGAGACAGACAAGAACAGCTTATATCTACAAGAGCACAGTGCACGATCTTGGAACAACCTCATAAAACACTCTTGATTAGGCACTTAGTAACAGCAATAACAGAAAAAGACCCAGGTTGTTTAATACCGACCCATTATCACATTTGTAGTTGCATTTCCTCATAGCCTATTTTATATTTATTCATAAGATCTAATACTATTTCCACTGCAATATTGATCAGAAGTCAGTTGCTTTTGAATTCAGACAGATGTTTTGTAGGTTTCCTTTCTTTGTATAAATAGTTACAAAATGTAACAATCTTTGACTTTCATTTCTGGTGGGGAAGAGCAGTACTAAAATTTTTATCCTAGAAAAATATTATGAAAGACGCAAAACACGACCAGATGCTTGAGCAGGGAGGTTGGACTAGATGATCTCTAGAGGTCCCTTCCAACCTCAACCATTCTGTGATTCTGCGACGCACCAGACTCATGAGGAACTTCAACAGAGTACTCCTCCTGACATGATTCTTTTTTTATTTTTAGTATATAATAAGAGGTCCAAATATATATCAATAGACATTGGTATACAATATCTGAATATCACCCAGTCCAGAATGAGTGCAGAAAAAAAAGCCACAGGCCACAAAAGAAAAAAAAAAAAAAATCATATTGCCTACTTTTACTTGAAATGTTACTTAATGTATCAATTATACATGGCACAAGATGAATCCACTCAGTGTTTGTTCATGCATTACAAACACCTTCACTATCACCAACTTCTGCTTCCAAAAGTCACAACTGCGGCAACTGATTTACCAACTTTATAAGTATTTTGTATTATAAAAGACCAAAAGTTTGGGAAAAAAAAATTACCTCATTCCAAACAGGATTGAGTTCACTGTCAATTTTCTTTGTTTTCTTTTTTTCATCTACAAAGACAAATAAAGTATAATGATTGACTTTAGTATTAGTAAAGAATAACACAAAATATCAGAATTCTTCAATGAATTTTAAATCAAACATTCCTTTTTTTTTTTTTTTTGGTCTCTTCCAGTAGTTACAGATTTTACAGGAAAAAATCCTTTCCTTTGGCCAATTTTAGTAATTGTTAAGGCTTTCTATTCTGTTCAGTTTATGAATTAACTTCTAGTTACCTCAAACCTTGACCTTTTCAGTACTGGTAAAAAAGAAAGAGAAAGCCCAGAGACATCAAACCCAACAATAATCTCAAAATGATGAACTTTAGCAGTAAAGACAATGCATTATAAACTTAGCCTACCTGGGTTACTAAATATTTTTAACTTTTTAAACTCCAAATAACATCACTTGAAAAAAAAAAAAAAAGAATTAATGCTTAAACATGAGTATCTTCTGCTTTAAATGAGCAAGCATTAGCAAAAGATACATATGCACACACACAGCGACACACAAGGAAATGTAGTCCTCCTCAAAAAACAGTTTTCCAGAGACGATATGTGAAGATGCATCACTTCACTGCCTGTACTATAGCCTATGAATTACAGATCTTTCACCATTCAAGGTAAAATCTGCATTTGGTCAAGCAACAAATCATGGGACAGAGTAAATTATATGTCTTGTGGCATTTCAATACAAGTTCCTTCTCCTTAAGGGAATAACAACTTCAGGTGTTGCAAAAGTCCCCGACAGACTCCCGTTACCTACACTCTTCCCTCAAAGAGAAACAGAATTGCAACAGGTTTGAAGCAAATAATAGCTGATAAGCATTTTCAATGTTTAGTTAAACTATATGCAGCTTCAACAGAAAATATGTCTTGACACAAAAAAACAATGGCAAACAAGCAGATCTCTGAACAAAGATCATATATCAGTGACAACAAATGAGTATATCTAAGTAATGCCAATAAACTAACTGCTGATGTATATCAAATACACTGTCAGTATCAGAAGGCTGGAGCTCAGACACATTCCTCCCATTTAAGAAACACAATAAGGTAAGAGCATTTTTATTATTTCCCAGTTATGACTATACTTTGCCAGAAAAGCTTTGTAGAGGTCCAAGAAGCAACAGTAAAGATATCCTGGGCAAGTCTGTACACATACAGTTTAAGTAGTAGACTGTAGTGACTCTTTCTTGGGATGAATAGCTGGCGGGGAAACGAAGGAAAAAAAAAAACAAACCCATACTGCAGATTGCAAGAACTGAGTCACATTTGTGTAACAGGAATTGTCTACAATTTATACAGGATATTGACTCACAGCATACCACAAAGGAAAGAACATTCATAACCAGGCTGCAGACTCACAATTTGCAGAACAAAGAACTAATCACTATGCTAGCAAAATAAATTCAAACTTCATGCAGTATAATAAGAGACAAAGCATTTCTGAATATGAATTTCCCTCAAAATCTGTGGTTTGACATTGTTACTCCGCATCCTCCTACAAATAGGAGACAGGAATCACAGAGCAGACCTTTCCAGTGCTGGTGGAAAGAAAGTAGGAACAGTTGCAGCTGTTAGTTTAAAGGTCATAGTGAGTCACAGATAGGAACCTGAGAGAAATAATGGATAAAAGTTCTATGACTCGTGTCTAAGCTCAATTGTAGCTCTGTAACAGAGGAAAGAGATTGATTAAAAAGGGGCCAAGACAATTCTTGACAAGGAGTAAGATTTTCCCCTCTGTTTTCCTAAAAACAAGGATAAGATTTATGATTCCATTATGATAGGCATATTCTAGATTATAGTTAAGAAAAACATTCTGTGATATGCATTTCTGTGAAAGTTGAATCAGAAACTAGAAAGCAAGCATTAGCTGCTTGAAGGCGCCTAATTCAGAAATATAAAGGGACATCACATTCCAGTTGACTAAGCGCCCACAGAACGTCCTTTAGTAAAGAACTAAGATCACACAGTGGTGACAGATGCAGGATGGAGCAAACAGACCTCTGAAAATCAGGAAATGAAAGTTACAATAATTTAAACCTCTGAAAAAAATAAACTAAGAATGTAATGAATAAGTACACTCCATTTTTTATTCACAGAAAGATAAGCTAATACAGTTATGCACTGCCATAAGCATGCTGTAAAATCATTACATTAAGTGTAAGTGTAGGAAAACAAGCAAACAAACCAAACATCATTTCATTTCATTTTTAGTGCATAAAGCCATATGACACAGTCAAAGGGAATGACTAAACCACCAACTGACTTAGCACTGGCAGCACATACCAGCCCTGCTAACTTTTACATCCAAAGGCAATAAACTTACTTATTTTTCTCCATTTCAGTGAATCTGACATGCCAAAAGAATTTTACTGACTTAGTCATTACCACTTAGTGCCTTTTCAGTGACGGGTCACACTTTTTCTTACCAATCTGCTGTAATAGCACCTAGCTCCAAGACAGCAAAACTAGTTTACTCTGGGGGTGTAGTTCTGTTTGAATAATAAAATGCTCTTAAAGTAAAGTTCCAACCCATTGGACTGATAATAAAAGCATAAAAAACAACATTTTCAACAAAAAAATCACTCTATTGTAAAAGAAAAGTCACAATGGAAACTATTGTACATTTCCTAATAACATGTACTACCATACATTACTATACTGATTGCACTAGCAGTAGTTAGTCTCCAAGCTATAGTGATATCAGTGAACTCTCTTCTATATACACATAGAATGGTACTAATACATGCATATTAACAGATAAAATGTTTTCTGGGTCATTTATAGACTAATATTTGTAGGATCATGATCTTTTCGCCTTCACAGTATAGTTGTAAAGACTAATCCTGAGAGATACTGTGCATTTTAATTGAAGTTAAAAAATGGCAAGAACTACATAAGTTAAAAGTTTGAAAATACTAATGAAGAAAATGTTTTTCAATGAAACACAGCTTCCATAACAGTTTTCTGTCAAGTAAGTCAAGTCTTGTACTTAAAGACTTCACCAAGAATACTCAGGAATGCGAGAATATAAATACACATTGCAGAGGTAAGGGCCAAAGTCCCATAAATGCCTGATTATTCTGAGTCTTTCCCAGCCTGTGAAATGTACTCCCAATTTTGTTTTTTTATGTCCTACTGATGTACATCCAGTGAGCATGGACTACAATTAGTACCAACTACTGCTGGTTAGCATACATCTGGGAAAAAAAAAAAAAATCCCAGCTTCAAAAGTTGAGGGGGTTAGGGACAACAGACTAAATATGAAACAAACCCAAACAGTAAAAAATTTAGAATATGAATACATGCCAGATATGATCTCCACTTCCTTGCACTTGCAGCCAGATAATCCAACTACAAATTAAATCAAAGCTCTTCAAAGGTTGGCAAGAACCTGACATTTTCTGGACCCCTTGAACCACTCTGGCCAGAAAACCAAAAAAAGCTAAGCTACTGTATGCAGTATAACCACATAAAAAAGAAGCAGCACGTATAATGAGATATTAAACATTCTACTAGAAAACTGTTAGAATCCAAGTTGTATTAAAAAGAATGGTTAAGCACATTTATGAACAAGAACAATCTTCATTATGATGCATAACAGATAAATATGATTTCACTCCTTTAAAGTCTGATGCATGATTCCTATGATAAGAAAACAAATCCTGCTATGTAAAAGCATGAAAACAAATCTTAGAAACAAACCCAGCTATGTAAAAGAAAAAAAAAAAACCTACAGATTCTTTAGGTAACTGAGCTGAAATAACAAATAATATGAGCAAAAGATGACAGGGAAGAATTTTATTAACCCTGAAATGCAGTAGAAAAAAGTTAAGAACAAAAGGCACTTTATTGAATCACTGAAGACTCAACAGAAGAGAAGTTATAAACCAACTCCAGCCCTCAACAAAATGTCATCATTTCAGATTTGATTTCTGGAGGTGACAAACCTTTGCAATGATTTTTCTTATTTTGGAAATACCACTTCCATTTCAGCATATACTTTTGGAAATTATATCCCCAGGAATTAACATAACTAATTGTCACAGTTCAGTTCAATGAATTACAAAATCCAAATTTCCTGGAAGTTTCTGCACCTCAAAAACACACCAATATGTGAAATCAAGTCCCTTTAGTGCAGCCAAAAAAGAAAATATTGACAACAGAAATCAGGTAAAGAATGCACAACAGAAAAAAAATACATATATATAATCTTTATAATCTTTAATAGCTAAATCAAAATGGATCTAACTATGCAATTTGGTTTGGACTTTAAAGCGAACAGCTAATCGTTTGCAGAAGCTTATAAAGTGTGGTTCTTGTAACAGAAACACTGCTGTCCTGAAAATAAAGTTTTCCCCATCAACACTCTCCATACAGTTCAAACGTCATTCAAGTAACTCCAGCTTTCTTACAAAAGTCTCTCCTAATATTATACCAGATGTAACTTTATAAACAGCTTATTACAAATTTTCAAGTACTTACATACATCACTAACCTAAAGAAACCCTCCTTCCTAAGTAAATTTATGACGGTTTTCCTTACCTTTAAAAATAACAGAAACAATAGGATCTGGTTTCCCAAACTTGGTTTTAGGGATATTGTTGGCACATTCCACAATCACCCGGAGCATTGTTTCCAGTCTCAACTAAACTTGTGTTGTCACCAAAGAAATTCAAAGAAGTCTTAAGTTTCAGGCTCTAACTTCTGGACTGAAACACTAGCAGGAAGGAGGCAGGGAATAGCTGGTTTAGAGTAAAGAAGGATTATGGGTGGATCTATGACGGATTAACTGTTGAAGGCTATGTAAAAAAAAAGTAGGTCTTACTAGAGAAATTCAGTGAGAGAAATAGCACAGCGAAAAACGGCTGCAGGATTTTTTTGGTCTTTTTTATTTTTAATCTGCATTATATTGTTCTCGTAAGTATCCATAGCAAGAGAAGTATAAACATAAGCAGTATGAATTAAGGAAAACCCCAGCAGTCAAGACACATGATGGCTGTCAGTACACCAAGGTATTAGACTTAATGACATTTCATACTTTTTTCACCTCTATTTCTAAAACTTGATTGTCTGTAAATGTTTTTAGTCTGCCTCTGTGACTCTCTTGAATCACGAAATACCTGCGACCTCTGAAGTAGTTTAAGTGCTCCCCCTTCAGTCGTGACCAGGAAGCCACGTATTAAATAGCAAATACAGCCATGTTAAATGCAGAGACAAGTATTTAGTACGTCTCTCGTAAAGAAATGATTAAAATACAAATGCAAAAATAAAAATGTAAAAGACTTAGAGAAATATCAGCAAAAACGAAGCGATAAGACCTTGTGTATTGCTTAGAGGACTATAAATATTTTCTCTAATTCATACTAGGATTAAAATCTACTATAACAAAACAACACAAAATTTAGGTGGACTCCAAAAAACTCATAAAACCCCACTGTGTACTAAACTACTCCATCTTCAGCTTAACAGCTGTGTTTCCCAACTTGTGATCTGTGGACCAAATGTAAGAAACCAGTGCTCTACTACGGAAAAGTATGTATTTTTAAGTACAAGTAAAGAGGCACAACAACAAAATGGAGCAATATGAATCATACATAGGCAATCAAAGTTTTGCCTACGTTTTATTTGGCTACACATGGAAACTACTGAACTAACAGTGCTCTGTGTGATCCTGGCTTACCATCTCTAAAACAAGATCGGTCTGGTTTCTTCTCTAAAATGATTAGATCTTGCACAGTTGAGAAAAAGGACTACAGAGAGAAGCACAGGAAGACAACGGAGACCATTACATAGAGAGGACCGAGAAGACCTGGCCAAGACCGTTCTACCCTGATTCCTGTCCTAGACAAGTCCCGGCTGTTGCAGCCCCCAGGGCTACCGGTGCCACTAGCAGAGCCGGCGACCTCGCTAAGCCGCTTACCTTGCCGCCGCAATGGCGAGGAGACGGGGCCTCGCACGAGGCGCCGCGAGGCATCGCTCGCCAAGCGACGTGAGGCAACGACCACCTGTCATCGCCCCTCGCTTTGCAACAGCCATTTAACGGCGAAACTTCAACCCTCTTCGAGGGGAAAAATGCTTAGGGGCTCGCAAAGGAGAGCCGAGCCCTCTGCCACCCCTCGGAACCGCCCGAGCTGCCCGCATGGGGGAGCGACCACAGCCCCCGCCTCGCCTCAGCCGTTAACTGTCCCGAGCACGTGCCAGGTAGGGCGGGGGGGCGCATCAGGAGGAAAACTCCAGGCTATTGGCCAGGCAGCGCCAGCGGCCAACGGCCGCGCGGCCCCGCCAGCCAATGGGGCGGCTCCTCTCAGCAGCGAGCGCACCGTCGCCCCCGCAGCCCTTAGCGCCCGCCCCATGGCTGGGCTCACGCCCCACCCACGCCTCGCGCCCAGCCCTCCCTTCCGCGCAGCCGCAGAAGCGTTCTCGTGTGCGCTTTCGCCCTCCCCGTCTGTTTCGGACCATCGGAGACACCGTAGCCGTCGCCGTGGCGGCGGGATTCAAACTCCCGGAAGCGGCGCCGGGCCGGGTGGCTGCGAGTGGCGGCGCCGCCACCACCGGGCAGGGCGGACGGGCCCCACGGTGGGAGCCCCCGCGGCCGCCCGCGCTCCTGCCGGTCCTTGAGGATGACTGCGAAGGGCGCCAAAGAGGTCGTCATCGGCAAGTGGGTTTTCAAGCTCGGGAGCCCGCGGGCCGAGGCGGAGCTGGAGAGGCGCCGGCGGGACTCGGCGGCCCTGAGGAGAGCGGCGGAGGATCTCGCTGAGGGGAAAAGCAACATGACGGATCCGGAAAGAGACCGGCTCCTGGAGGTGAGGCGACGGTGCGCGGTGGTGACTGCTTGTTACTTAAGGTAACAACCAGGTTGGGGAAGGGGGGAAATGTCACAGACCTGCTCTCCTACGTGACCTTTGTATCAAAGTGTTAGTGTCTGGAGAAGCACCTTTTGAAGCTAAAGGATAACTTAGAGATGGAGGCTTTCTCCTAAATGATTTACTGTACCTCTTCTGTGACCTTGCCTTACTGTCACTTTACTTGTGAGAAGGCTCTGTAGCTTCCCAAAAGCTACTAAATATGCTAACATCCAGAAATGACTCAGCAGCACCCCCTCCTCCCCCAGAAGTGCCCCAGTACAGCTTGTACATGAAGGTTCATGTATTGTGCTGATTTCTGTTCATATAGAAACCAAAGCACCTACAAAGTCTATGGAATTTGTTCTTTGCATTATTTTCTGTCACTCATTTACTATTTCACTTGCTGTACACTATATTTCTCTCAAATGATTATCACAGCAGCCTGTTTTGAGTAAAACTTACTGTTTTCAGATAACTAAAATCTAAGAGAACCTTTCAAAGTAAATACTTTCTTTTTTTCAAACTGTTGCAAACTTTCTAATGCCTTGGCTATATAGACTGACATTCCTATCTGTCATTTTTGGGGGGGGTTCATTTAGAAAATACTTTCGCTTGAAACAGAAAAAGAGCAAAACAACCACATTCTTGGACAGAAGGACAAAGAAATCCAAAATCTAAAAGATAAGCTGAAGTCCAAAAACAAAAGCAGTGAAGTATCCTCATTACTTAGTCAACTAGAGGAAAAAACAAAGGAAGCAGAAAAGAGAGAACAACTACTAAATTCTTTGTCAGAGGAAATGGACCGGTTAAAGTGCAACTTAGCTGCTGTTACTGCAAAATGTTCAGAGCTTGAAAACAGAGCCGGGACTTTTCAGCCATCCCAGGTAAGTACTGAACAGATGTCATAATTATGTTAGACTTGAAACCTCTAAGTACCAAAATGAATCACAAAACAGCATGGACTGTAAATCTTCCTTCATGTTTTTTGCATGCTGAAATATCCTTTCCTGAAGAGAGGAGGTGCCCAGTTTGACCCTTGCCAAGTGAAGAATGGGTAGAGCACAACTGACCCCTTCAGTGGCAGCATGACTGGAGAAGAGAAATCTCTGCTAGTGTCACCCAAGATCCCCTTTTCAAGTTCTTGTGGAAGCAGCATGACTCACTAGCGTGACACACTATATGTGAGGATTCAGTATGACTAAAGCAGCTATGACACCCTTTTTTGGGTTCTGTATGTTCAGGCCATCAATAAAGGGAAACCTAGCTGCTCACCCAGTTCTGCTTCAATCGTAACAATATCTTTGTCCTCTCTTATGAATCCTCATTTACTCCTCAATCAGTTTTTAAAACTAGTTGCCTGTATTTTACATGACATCAAAAGTTGCAAATGTGTCAGAGGATAGGGCATGAATAATGAATTCTCTCATCTAAAATGGTTAGTAATTACAGTGATAGGCACTTGGCTGATTTTATAATTGGATTTAGTGTTTTTATTTTTTCACCGCAGTCTGTGCTAATACTCATTGGAAAAATGAAGCAGTGCATCAACAAGGGACAGCGTCTAACATTTAGATTATGCTCTTTCCCATGCTACACAAAGAAGTTGAGTACTTTCTAGAAATCCCACTTAAACCAAATCCTTAAGCAAGTAAATCAGCTTGTTAGAGAGATAAAGAATTTAAAACTTTGAGTTTATTCAACAGATTTTATGCTATTTTTTCTCAAAGAACTTGTCATTCTAATAACCACTGTAGAAACTTGTCTTCTAAACCACAGCAGTATCAGAAATGTATCTCTGAACAGTCTCAGATGAAATGAAAAACCTTTTGGCCAGCTAGAAGATACACTCACTGTGTTCTCTGGTTCCTAGATGTTCCTTATTACATCTGCATAGTAACCTGAAGAAGGTGTCAAGTTAAATTTCAGTGGCAATAGCATAATGTTCTCATGCTGCAAAAATGTTTAGCAGATTAACAGAATGCTAGGTCATAAATAAGTAAATAGAACAACTAAGGCAAATAATCCTCCTGTAATCTAAATTCTAACTTTTAGTGAAGAAATGCATGACACTGAAAGCTCAAGACCATCCTTTGGTACTTATACTTACTCTTCCTCACTGTCTCTGCTCGCCTAAATTGAGCAGCTTGCTACTCCGAGGAGGCATTTCTTTCTATCTTAAGTGCCAGCTAGCAAGATCAACCCGTTACCCTACACATTAGATGTGGTATCTTTGCTAAATTATCTCTTGGTGTAAAATCAGCTTTTTCTTCTAAATGTTGACCATGTTTTTCAATGAAGGACAAAAAAAATTTGACTTTGAGTTAAAGTCTTGGAAAGCTTCAAAACAAGTCTAGCAGTGCTTCCTGAAGCTGCTAGGTGGCACACGAGGAGCAGGTATACTCTGGATTGGAAAAAAACAGTTGTATGACATAATCCTGCTAGAATTTTTACAGGTGTCATGTTCTAGAATTTATAGAAATAGGAGCCTGATCAATCATAGTGTCTCTAAATCTAGTTTTTATTAGTTTAATGGTTACATTCAAAATATCCCGTATTTTCAGCCACTAAAATTGCCCTAAATCATGTTCCAAAAATCATAGGAAAAAGTCTAATAATACGGCTTGGAGTTAGATAGCATTTTTATGCCTGTAAAGTTTCCTCTGACTTCCCTCTACACAATTTCAAAACCTTTTTACTTTTTCCAGTGTGCAGTGAAATGTGATGTTTGGTTATGAACAAAGTGTAACTGCTTAACTGTTCTTTAGCTTTAGCTCCGTCTAAAGGATTCTGAAAGCCATACTTTAAATGTGAGAGCTCTACTGTGGACTGTGTGTCACACAGTTACAGATAGCCCTGCCTGTGTTCTGATACACTTGCAAAGTTCTAGTTACACCAGAGAAGTTGTCAAGGACTTCTGACAACTCCTAAAGTATAGGTCTACTTTATTTTTGGACTTCTTTACTGAAGATAAGCAAACAAACACTGTTGATTTTTAATTTGTATTTAAATAAAACGCTAGATATCTTAAATTTCAGAAACACTCGTGCAGCCTTCAGGACTTCCAAGATAGCAGTTTAACAGAATACATGTGATATTCTTATAAAATATTTTGAGGTGCATACTTAAAGAACAAATTAAAAGTAAATCCAGTGCACTATGTTTTTCTGGAGATTTTCTTTTACCTGTATAAACCAAATATGAAGATCATTAAATACAAAAATACCATGTATGAGTCCATGTTTGCTGCATATAAAATATTCTTATGCTGACTACTTATGTGAGATTAATAATTACATAGAACTAGTTTTACTCTTTCAACCATGTATTTTTAAGAACACTAATGGATTGTTTTTTTTAAATCTGCAGGAAGCTGTGAGGAACAGCACTGGATCACCAACTAATCTTAATGAAGTTGAAAACCAACTGAAAGATGTAAGTTTCTTGTATAACATTCCAAGGATACATAATTTGTAATGAGATGCATAAGAATGTAAATTATCACCATGTATGTTTTGCCTATAATGGAACCCTAGAGTATGTGTTTCTCTCTAAAACTATCATACCTAGAATTATTTTGTGACAAGTAGTCATTAAATAAGGACAGGCTGCACTGGGTATGTTGGTGGGGGAGAAACAACATCAAACAAACAATTTTTTTTTTTAATTATTATTATTTTTTTTAAAAAAGTGGGGGGAGTGTATTTTCCATCATCCTCGAAAAGATTTCTTCTTGCAATGTTTGAACAGGGTGGCTGTTGGTAGAAAAGGAGCATCTTCTTGCCCAAAAACAAGTTTTGGGGATAAAAAACGTGCATGTGTGTGCAAGCACATGCTCCCTCTTCTATGCTGCATTTGTTCTTATATAGGCTAAGATTAACAAACCACTAAGTGGATATTCTGGAGTCTGAGGCACTAAGTATTAATAAAACCTTTATACATGTTTCTATATTATTGCAGAAAGCTGAGGTAGTGGTTCTTATATTAATGAACATTGCATTGGAACAGAAAACTGAACATGCAAGTCCTTTGCTGTAGAATTATTTCAAGCATGATCCTTAGGTCACTGTCAAGTTCCCTTGAAACATACCCAGAAGTATGTTTCAAAATTGGAGAAGGAAAGTTCTTTTTAGGGAATCATCAGGTAACACTCACTATTTCAAGTGATACCTGCTGAAAGGGAGGGATCGAGTGGGTCTCAGCAGACAGCAAGCTGGACATGAGCCAGCAGTATGCCGTGGAGGCAAAGGTGGTTTCCTGGCCAGTTTTAACAGCAGAGTAGCCAGTACATCAATGAAAGTGATTATTCCCCTTTACTTAGCACTTGTTACATCACATCTAGAATACTGTGTTCAGTTCTGGGCCCCCAGTACAAGAAAGACTTGAATAAACTGGAGTAATGTTCAGTAGTGAGGCGCCAAGGTGGCTGGGTTACTTCTCCTTGCAGAGAGGCTGAAGGAACTGGGCTTGGTCAGCCCAGAGACCAGGTGGTTCTGGGGGAAACTAACGGGAGACTCCCTGGGAAAAGCCCTGACTGCATTGGTCTGCCCTGGCTGCTGACCCTGCCTTGGACAGCATGGCATTGGACTTGAGGCCTCCTGTGGCCCTTTCTAACCTGAACTAATTTGTCATCCAAAATTACATCCACAAGCTTCTAAAAAAATTAAATTTACAAACTTTAAATTGTTCAGTTAAGCTTTAGCTCATTCCATTTTCAAGATCTGTTATTTTATATTTAGGAAAAGTTAATTCCTTATAACCTGGGGTATGACTAATGGTGGCTTTTTTTTTTAATAGCTTTTCCATTTCAGTAAGTCACCTAAACAGTATCAGTCTTCCTACAGTTATAGTGGTATGATGTTAACTTATGTATTTCACAGTCTAACTTAACTTTTCAAATGAAGATTTATTATACAGAAAATGCCATTAGAATTTACAGAGTAGAAATCAACTAATTTATCTTAATCAAATGTTTATTAACAAAACTATACATTATACAAGACTGATACTTTTGAAATATGATTAATGAACGGAATTTACTTTTTGTGTGTGTGTATGCATGCTTTGTGGGGTTTGTTTGTTTTCCCCATTCATTCGTATGAAGGCTCTTGAGAAAAACCAGCAGTGGCTCCTGTATGACCAGCAACGTGAAGCATATGTCAGGGGATTGCTAGGCAGGATCTTTGAACTTGAACAGAAGTCAGAAGTAGTTTACCACCAGCATGCAACAGAAGCCAATGCGGAAGGTACTAATATATATTTTTTTTTCCATAAGTGATCAAAACTGTAATTATCTAGAGAATAAGTCTTGTGAAAACAATTTATAGCACAAAACTAGGAATTTATTCTCTCAACCTTTGGTTCCTTAATGGTAAAATTTGAATAAATAAAATTTCTTTGCTTCCTGTTATCTAGCTGCATTATTTAATCCATAGTTTTTTTTGTTGTTGTTATCTCCTTCATTACACATGATTCTTAAAAGCCTTGACACTCCATTGGCAATCTTTCTATTTGCACAAAGTGTTGAGGCAAATGTTTTATGCTTCCCATCCTTCAAAGTACACTCTCAACCTACACGCAGGAAGTATTAAAAGTTTATTGTCTAGGCGTGGATCAAGATTTTTGGATTTTTTTTTTCCAAAATAAATATTATAAAAATGATTAAGGCCTGACACATCCTTTACTCCTCTGAACACCTCTTGCCTGGCAAGAAAAACTGATAGGTTTGGCACCTACCCGTACCAGTATTTCGCAATTTGTATCTGGTCACCTCTAGTTCACCTCTGTGCTATGTGATTTCTTTACGGCGATGGAGCAGTCCTTCCCCACGGTGCCTTCAGATCAGTTTGAGTAGTGCTCAGCTAGCACATGGGGTAAAATTAAGATCATATTGCACAGAAGTTTCAGAAGCAATTGCCTTGATATCCTTATTATCAAAGTAATAATTTCATATATGCCATAACTGATCTATATTTTTTGTTTGTTTTTTACACTTGGAAGTGCCATCAAAGGATCTTGCTCTCTGTTTTTAAGTTTGACTTTTTCATTTTTGTGCTACTGTTTCAATAGTTCTGGCTCATGAAGGTCTTCTACAGGAAAAGCAAAAGTATTATGACCAACTGTTACTAACTGCTAAAAGTGATCTTGAGACTGAACGACGCACTATAACCCTACTGAAATCTGAACTTAATGAATTAAAAACGAAGTATGAAGAAACACAAAGAGAAATAATGAGTTTAAATGCCTTGCTGCAGTCACAACAGGTTGTTGAAGTGAAGACTCTAGAAAATGAAAATAAAATCAAAGGTGATAAACTGCAGAGGCTGAAAGAAGAAAATGAAGTTATTAAAGGACAGCTTAGAGAAGAAAAGAAAAAGTCTGATGATCTTTTATCTCAGGTAAGCAGATGCATTTGGAAATTTAAGATCATTAACGAAGAATCAAGACAGCTTGAAAAGTCTTATCAGAATGGACCATCATTCACTTGGTCTGGTAAATATTTGCTTTTTATATCCATTTAGGCTTGACTGTTTTGTATTTCAAATTGAATTCTTTAATTTAGATCAAAATCCAAAGTTTTACATGATTTCTTTGTTAAACACATACTACAGTTATTTCCCTATTCCTGCAGGGCACAAGAACAAGAAGGGAGAAGTGAGATTGATTCTTTTTATTATTGATTGAAGATTGATATTTTTTATTTTGTATGCTCCTGAGCACATAAGAAAAATGTTTATGTGAAGGGTTACAGTGGTCTCTTTTTCAGAATCTTCTGATCAGCATGGTCATGCTGACAAAGGTTCTGCTAAGATCTCTTCTAAACAAAAGCATAGCCTGACCATGTTATCTGCTAGAGAGAAACTGGAAAAATCCTTCCTTTAAAAACTAGTCCTTTGGGCATCCAACTACGGTAAACTTGCTATTTGGAAAAGTTTGTGGTCAATAATCTCAAGCAATGTAGAATCAAGTTCTTGATTAGGAGGGCAGAATTTATGGGGTGCAAAATCAGACCCAAACCAACCAATTTAGCTTCCTAAACACAGGCTGGTTCTCACTGGTTAGTACTGATTAAAAGCTGTCAGTTTTTGCAACTGAACAACAGCATTCACTGTAAAGCTTGATATGTTCTGATAACCAAGGATATTTTGGGGAAGGCAATATTTAATTCATTATAGCTAACATTTTCTGACTCTTAATCTTTATCAATCATTGTATTTTAAAGAGTTGCACTGCTTCCCCCTGCAGCTATTAAGTTTTTTAGAGTAAGAATAGGCTTTCATGTGTATATTTTTGTCTTAAAGTATCCTGGGTATTGCCTAGGAAAGTGTTTGTAAATTTCTTTTTTGAATTGCAACATCATTTTGTATTCCTCCCTCTTCATGTAGTAATAATGGTCCCCTGTGGAAAGTAGAGGTATTTCAGCTGTGATTGGCTGCTATATAAGAGGCATGCATTTTCTGCTAACACTGCAATATTAAAGTTTAGTTCCATCCCTCTATTAGATTTATTGTTTGTTAAGCTTATTAACAATTGCACATGGAAGTTCATTTCTTTAAGATGTTTTTCTGCCTTATAGGTACAACTTCTTCGTAAATCACTGCTTAAGCAGCAGGAGGAACACACTAGGATAGCTTTGTTGGAACAACAGGTACACAGTTATATGGTTACATGCTGAGCTGACTACTCAATTTTTTTAATCCTTGTTATGATGATTGATTTATATATTTAAATGGAAACTTTTTTTTCTAATTCTTAGTAATTCTGACCTGACATTTTTTATTTTCACTTCTTGGGGGATGCCAGATCCAGATATGTACCACAGACTTTGAGAATGAAAAGCTGGATCGCCAGAATTTGCAGCATCAGTTGAACAAAGTTCTTAAGGAGCTGCGCAAGGCCAGAGAACAAATAACCCGTCTAGAACCTGTGGTATGTACTAAGTGACTTGCATATGAACTTAGGGATTTTTACATAAACTAACATATTTTCATAGTGGGGTTTTTAGTTTGAACAAACTGGGCCTTCTATTACTGTCAACAAAAATTCACTCCAGGTCCTTACATCCTTTGATATGTGGCCCCAAGATGCAGAACTCTGTTAGCTAGCTTGGGTTTTTATCTACAACACATAAGTAGTGCTGCAGAAAAAGAACCAGAAGAGTCAGGTTCCTAAGCAAGGAATTTATTTTCTATTCTGTTTTTTGTCACAGCATGTACTTGGGCTTCGTCTGTTGTACAGTGACAAAGCTGCAGTGTGCTTCTACTTGGACATACTTTTAGTGATCAGAGAACATTCCTTAAAATACAAACTGAATTACTTAACCCCACTCCACCACCTGATGTAGGGTAGATCACTAAAATCCTAAGTTTCTCATTTCCTAAAAAGAAAGAAAAAGGACATTCATTTCATTGTGAGGACCATAGACTTATTGTTCCCTATCCTGTAAGAACACCACCTGGATTTGACCCTGATCTGTTCTGCCTTATTGTCTCCTGGATTGCCCTGGTCTTGAGTGGAGATGTATTTCGACTGATGCCTCTAGGACTCTAGAATAAGACATGTTGAGAGATTAGGCGAGAGCTGAATAGAATTGCCAAGACTGCAGTTCTGGACCGATCTAAATGAGATAGATGTCTGACTTCAGTTCTGAATATATGTGCCCTTTGCTAGAGCAGGTCTGGAGCTGTTTTGTATTTAAATTTCTAGTAATAAGCCCAAGCTCCTAAAATTGCACATGAAAGGAATTATTCTGCAGCTGTGCTATATTGTTCTCCTCCTTAGTTGTATGCAAGTTGGAGAAGTATTTTATAGATGAATGTAGAGCTCCACTATCTCATCAACCTCCTTCACGTGTTCTTTCCCCTGTGAGAGCCTTATTTGCTGCAAAGCCTTAACTGCAGTTGCTACTTCAGCCAGTTGAGGCCACTGGAAAACCTGTTGGCTGCCAAAAGCAACAGCTGCTGAACAGAAGTTTGTGTAGGCAGAGCAGGGAAATCGGAGTGGTGAGTTCCCTTGTGCTAAAAGAGGCAGGTGAAAATTTTCAGTTTGAAATAGTTTCTTTCTTCATAGGCCACTGAATGAGAATGTAGTTCCTTCCACTACACAGAATCCTGCCATAATGTAACTGTGGTACTGTGTCTTAGTATGTTGTGGGAAACTTGTTTTAAATAGTCTTCAGAAAAAGCTATCTGCAGTCTAGCTTCAGTGTGGTTTTGGAATGATGTAACAGGCTGATACTGCCCTCTGCTAATGTGTGCAGCATAAATTGCATTTGGGCATCTTTAAAATTCTTCCCTTAATTCTATAGCACACACAGCAGGGGGTGTGTGCCATCAAATATTAAGATTCTTTCCTACTGCTACTTGATCAGGGCATGAAAGCCACAACTGCATACAAAAGATTCTCCTTTTCCAGAAACTCCAGGAGTCTGGACGTATGGAACCACAGGAACGTTTGCAAGCAGCATTCGAAGAGAAGATGACAGTATATGACACAAGTCCTTCCCTGAAACGTTCAAATCTCCTTGATGAAAGTTTTCTTGAGTGTCCTAGATGTAAAATGCAGTACCCGACAAGCCAACACAGAGAATTACTAGCACATATTGACTTTTGTACAGCCTGAACTCAAAACGGATTTACCATATTTGCTTTTTAAACACTGCCACTTTGTAAAACAGCAAAGAGAAAGGTCCTTTTTAAGTGGTTGGTGGGGTTTTTGTTTGTTTTTGTGATTTTTTTTTTTAAAGTTTCATAAAGGACTACTAGTTTTATAAGTCACTTTAACAACAATATTATAACTTATTTGGCCTTAAATATTTTACCTGGCATGTCTGTGAAAAATGTCTACTGCATATTTGGTTGCAAATGGAAATATTTTTACAAATAAGAGTATCTTCAAAAAGTAAACTACTGACCTTTTTCCTTTTTTGTTGTTGTTTGTGGATTTTTTTTTTCTTAGTTTTTTTTGGGTCTTTTTTCACTATTAAAAATGAGACCAGTAAGAAAACACCTAGTGTGTCAGGTTTTATTTCACTACTTGACCTATCTAGCTCAACCTAGTCAACTACGTCTGAGAATAGCACTTGTACCCTAATATACCCTGGTATAACTGGTCTTTTTAGATCTGTTTCCACCAGGCTAGGCTATCTCACTACATTTATATCACCAACCTGATCCATTAGAGTAGTAGTGAAAATGTCTTTGCTACTTGCAACTGGTGTTTTCAACATCGATGTGAAGTCCCTTGTTTTCCTGAACCACAGTCTTGAGGTACTTAAAGCAGGTATGAATGTTCATTAATAGGCAAGTACTGGAAAAATGTCTTCTTAGCAAATAAGCATCTAATGAAAGAAGTTTACATTTCAGACGCCATGAGGGACCCTTTGAGAAGTCTGAATACATGCTTACACTTAAGTAAAATCTTGTTGCACTTCTGTATCTTACTAGTTAAAGTTTGAAAACATCCCTTTAAATATTTGCTATTCTCTTCAGCTGTCCTAGTTTAAAAACATAGGTTTCAATAAATTGCGCTAGGTGAATCTGAAGTGTCATGTTATTTTAGTATTAGTATAGGAAACAACTTAGCAATAAATTCTTGCAATGCTTCAGCAACAGTCAAAACTTTCCTTGAGAACACATCAATTTGCAATCACAGTTTTGTGATCAAAGATAGTTTGTTATACTCCTTAGTTCACATGTCCTGCTTTTCCCAGGAGGGGAATGTTCTTTATTTCATATCTCTTTCTAACCAACTCTTAAATTCAGGACAATAACTATCCTTTTCATCCCATTGTAACAACACTAATCTATATTTAACTATGTTTTTAGAAGTTAAACTTGTCTTCTAAGAAACACCACACTAATCATATTCTGTTCTCAGTTGTTTAACCAGCATGGTTTCTAGAGGAAGAAATTGTGAATGTTTTATCAACTATCAATTAAATATGCCTGCCCCAGGTCAACATTGTCAACACTTAATAGCTGAGGCTTTCTTAAATTAGGAACAATCTCTTTCCCTTTAGAGGTTAGGGCTGCAGAGGGGATCTAAAAGGTACAGCTTGTTAAGTACTCAGTTATTTAATATTCAAGTGAGTAAATTCAGGTAAAGTTGGTAGTTCGATGACTTTTAAAAGGTCTAGAGAAACTTAGATTAAAACAAGACTTTACCAATACTAACATACTTTAAGAGTCTGCCTTTCAGGTACAGCAGTCTCTGGAAACAGCAAGTGAATTAAAATGTTTTGATGCAATCTGCTATGATTGAAAAGTTAGCTAAACTGTACATAACAACAGATTTTTACACAAGAACACCTTACAATGAATCATCCTGTCATCAGCTCCTAATCATTTACTTGCTTGTACAACTTTGAATCCATTTCTGACTTACTTGTTTTTGGTTTTCATAAAATCTTTCATGCAGTTATTTGCTGTGTGCAATCAGGTGTTCTACAGCTGTTCATGCAAACTACAAAATAAAACATTTCACTAGCCACATAAAAAGCAGCAGGGAGACACAGGGCTTATTATGCTGTAATCACACTGAACACCACAAATGCTTATAAACAACTGGACGTCACTGCTCACCTGACAAGGAATACTAACATGAATGATACAATGTCTTCAGCATGCTGAGGCGCAATATTGCTTTCATGACATCTCTATAACAAACCACTGATGAGATGGAATAGTACA
Organism: Tinamus guttatus; assembly: GCF_059628265.1. Lineage (NCBI taxonomy): Eukaryota > Metazoa > Chordata > Aves > Tinamiformes > Tinamidae > Tinamus > Tinamus guttatus. The sequence goes on from NW_028288848.1 coordinate 9,051,209, forward strand.
GTGAAGTAATAAAAATATAGCAGTAGTAGAGATGTAGGTATTTCATTTTTAATCTGTCACCTGTCATTTTAATTTGCACTTTTTATAATGATTAAACAGTCTTAAGATTACAGTAGCAGTTCTGGCTATGATTTTATCTTTGAAATGATAAAGAATTATGGCTATCATACAAGAAAGAAACAGTTAGAGATTAACACTATATATAGTAATACAAGCTACTTTATGTACAGCAGGACTCCACAGCTCCAAACCTGTAACAATCCTAAGTCTTTCCCTTCCTCTAACTTGAAAAGTATATGCCAGAGTTATGTTGCAAGTGTCTGCAAACCAGACCTAGTTCTATGGAAAAATCTTTGCGCATTAGAAACACAGATATGTCACTCTGGGAGTCTGTTTGGGGTATTTTAACACAAACCTCATGGCAATAGTTAAATATTTATCACAGAAGATGAGTGTTTGTTTATAGTTGTACCATATATCAGAACTATCATAATTAGTTTCAAAATTAACATCATTGCAAAACTCAGGCTATTGCTTATTTGGTGAGTTTGTAAATTGGCTAGACCTAGTGAAGCTCAGCTGAGAGAACTCACACCTCTCCAAAGTCATCCAAGAGCAGCTGGCTGTTATATTTGAGAATTCTGGAGTGCAGGAGGGATTTCAAAAGACTAAAAAGATAATAAAGGCACAGTGCTTAATATGGAGAATAGGAGCTGCCAAAGAATTTTAGACCAAACCATCCTAACTTCAATTCCTCAAACAAAAAAACACTGTCATAGCTCTGTCAGGGGAAGTCATATCACACATCCTCAATTTTCTTAATTGAAGAGGTGTTGTGGATAGGGAGAACAAGTTTGTTAAAATGAACCTTCTGTTTCACATGCCGTTGTTTCATAGCAATGTAGCAAAACACAATTATTTCCTGTAGTCTATACACTGGGTGCACAACCAGCTGAAAAATTGTATTCTGTAATTAGATATCAATAACGAATAGCCACAAGAACAGCCACAATTTGATCTTTGTTCTGCCTCACAACCATATACATTGCCTCCAACAAGCAGCCAAAAGTGGATGCTGAGAGTATAGCACTAGGATAGTGGAAGCTGCGACCTCTTGCTAGTCATCCTAGGGAACTTTGAGAGCCAGATACAGTTCCCATGTGTTAGTACTTTTCACTGGATTTCGCTATTGAGCGATGATGCAGATGCTAGAGCAGAGTAGACAGCCTGGCACGCTCCAAGGTAAGAATTGAGAGCTCTTTAGAGGCCAGCATTAATTTTCGATTTGTCAGTAATAAATGATCTGAAATAGGATAAATACAATAAATATTACAGGTAGGAACATCTACAAACCTAAATGCAAAATAAATAGTATCAAATACCAGGTCTTCAGGAAAGAGTTTAGAGAATACAGAAACTAAACATGATTCAACATGCCACTTGCATAACCTTGCAACAGTTTTAAAACGGGATGAATAAATAGATTCTTTACACATTTTACACATAGTCCTTCCTTTTTAGTCAATAGTGATAAGACTTTTAGCTCACATATTGTATCCAATTTTGAGTATTGTACTTTAAGAACAACTTACACTAATGAGAATGTAAGACATCTTCAGGATTTCTGATAAAAATCAGAGAAGAATCAGGGTTATTAAGTCTAGAAAAGACCATAAAAATGGCAAAATTTCATATACAGAGAAGAAAAAAATAAATTCTTATATTCAGTGAGAAAAGTAACAAGCTCATAAAGTGCAACAGGGGTAATTCTAACAGGAGGAAAATCTTTCTGGTGGTTATAATAGATAAGCAGTGAAGCATATTGCTCATGGAAGCTGTAAAATCTCCACCATGGGAGATTTACAAGGACAGTTATACAACTACCTAAACCACTCCTGACAGATGGTTCTACCTTGGGTCTGGGGCATCAACCAGATGATTTCTCAAGGTCCCCTGAAGCCCTATTTTTTAATGACATCATATATAGACCTGTAAAGCAACACACCATAAGATATCAACCAAATAAAAAGCAGGGAACATAAGGTCTGGTCTTTCTGCTCTGACTCTCCATAGTCCTTCAGCATTTCACTACAAGCAGAATTAGTAGCTACCTCATAGAAGTCAATATAACAACTTATACTGTTCCTTACCTCATAAACTTCTAGTTCTGAGCACACAAAGCCATTTGAAGTCAATATTTGGACAAATGCATCTTAACTCTTTTGGAAAGCAAGAGTGCAACTTGATGTCACTTAATTCCCTAGGGTTGAGAAATGCTTCATTCCCACTGTAAGGAACAGTGCTGTGTTGTCTAGTTTTTTGGCACTTTCACAATCCCAAGCTGGGAGGTGCTGCTGAGGATTCACAGATGCAAATTTTCTTCAAGCTTTACCTGCCTAAGACAAATGAGAGTCATTCATAGCAAAAAAAAAAAAAAAAAAAAAAAAAAGAGGCAGACTTCAAATATGACACACTACTAGAAAGTAACGCCTTCCCTTACTCCCCTGCAGAACTGGAGCTGGGCTCTCCAGAGGACCGGCACCACCTCACCAACTGGTCTGTTGACTCTCTGACCCGTTGATAGTTTAAGTATTTCACACTGAACGAACAGTTCCAAAAAGAAAAGACCAAAGTGCATCAAAATACCCTAAAAGAAACAAGTCTGAGACCTTACTAGAACTATTTATTTTTTTCTGGATCAAAGTGCAGCCAGGTTTAGTTGCTGGATCTGCTCAAAACTGGTGAACAAGCACACTGCCTCAGCAAAAGCACAAGTTTTATCAATATAACAAGTGTGATCTGTTCAGTATTATCTCAAACAACTAGACACAAACTATAGAGCATAATTTAAGTAGCCATCTGTTCTGGGTATGGCTTATGAGAAGCTTTAAGTCACACCTCTTTAATCATCTCATATCAAATTATAATGTAACCAGACCCCAAACCACCAGTGATAATGAAAAACATGGACAGTGTGGGAAATACTATTATTTAGTATTACACTTGGGAAGATAAAGGATTTTGCAAGAGAATTTGAGTGTGTTCTGTACTTTCGTGGGTGTTACAAGAAAGAATTTTGTGTATTTCCAGCTCTAGCCTAATGCTAACTAAACGTATGGTTTGTGTTCCAATGCAGATTGATTTTCTTTGTAGCAGCAAGCATTCTATAGCCCTTACTTCAGAATACTTAGACAGAACAGGTCTAGCTGGAGCTGAGCCACCCTGATGAAGCTCTGGTTAGTGGCGTGGCATTCCAGAGATTGTGACCTTCCCAGGGAATTTGCTGTTATGTGCACTTGATTTACAGAGAAATGCCTGCCTTATTGCAGGTCATTGCAAGAAATTGTTCAGCATATCTGTTCACAGAACTTCGTCGTGGCCTTGATGACAAAAAATCCAATGCAGCTCTCTTTAGAAAGCACATCTACTGAGAACATGAACAGAAGACATCCTTCTGTCTGAGGCACCGGTCAGTAATTTTGCTATTATAGTTTGAATCAACAGCACTACTGGCATGTATCCCAGGAAGTATACTAGCTCCTGGTGGATTTTAACTTCGGGAAAAGAAGACTTCCAGAAAACATAGTGACTAGCTGTTGACAAGACCACATAAACCCATAGAAGGATCTGATATTTGTAGTGGAGTGGATAAGCTTGCTACAATATGAAGACAAACAGTTGCATTCATATTTCTACCACCATTTAAAGAGACAGAGATTATGAACTCGAGAGAGTTCAAGACAGTTACTTCAACTCACTGAAATGGGAGTATACTGTGGTTAAAAAAATCTTTAGATATCAAAACAAACTCAAATAGATTTGTATTTGAAACAAGCTTTGTAAATGGCATAACTTCTTTCAAGCAGAGTATTAATTGTCTTTAGAAGCAATACAGCTGCGACATGGTATGCACTAGAAAAAATGGAAATAGAAAGCTAGCCCGTGTTGCACTTCATGCTAAAGAAAAAAATCTCTTATTATATAGACACAATTTGAGTCACCTACCAGCTTGGAACCTCTTTTGTGAAGACAAAGGGTCAACATCTCTAATGCAATAAACTTAAATCATTTAGCAAATACTAAACACACAATACACCTTCTATAAAAGTCAGTATTATTTACTCATTGTAATACAGGTGCAAGGAAATACTGAACAACAAACTACATAAGAGATGATATATAATTATGGCTTTACTAAGTCATGTCCAAACACAACAAGAATTCTCATCTTCTAGTATTACCCAGCCAAGAACATCCCTCTCTTGGTCACCATTTCTTATGCCCAAGAAATAAGCACTCTGAACTATCTAACCCCATTAGTCCTGACAGTTCATGGTTGTCAGGGAAACAACTTGAAAAAAAGAGCTTGGGTTATAGTATCAGCTAACAGTCCTCACCTGCCATAGAGAAGACTGAGACTCAGACTTTACATTCTAGGGAAAAAAAACGCACAAGGAGAAATGATTTTTAGTGTGTGTGTTCCCAGGCTAGCTATCCAGAATTGTGTAACTTGAGTTGACTCCAGGTTTCATCACCTCTAAGTAGAAGAAAGCACATAGGCTGAAAAAATGATATAGATTAAGCAATCATAACAGGTTTCCAGGCATTAATCACTTCCTCGTCGCCACCATGTGTGGATTATGTACAGCACACAGCATCCACCCATTAAAGTATTGCAAGACTAGCTACGCTAAGGTTACAATTCCTTCCTTCCTCAGATTTCACACTGTGATAGTTGCTATCCAACAGCAAATGTAGCTTTTGTACTTCATGGGAGGCAAAAAACTCTTATTTTAGGTAAATGCACCCATTAGATCCATGAGTAATCAGACTGCATTTGTTTCAGCAAGGAGCTCCAATTCATTTCTTAACATCCCATTGAAATAAGCATGACAGCAGTCACCCTGTACACAGGACATGGTGAAGCTCTCTCATGAATACTGAAAGCAGCATTTTGCTGAGCAAACAATAGGGTCATGCCAAATAAATAATATTTTCATTCACAGCTGAGGTCCCAAGATAAAAGTGATCCAATTGAAGATCAAGTGCATTTCCAATGCTCTCCCAAATCATCTCAGTTTCAAACCTTCTGCTTTCCTTCCCAACTGAAAACACGATCATTCCACCAATAACGAAGCTTTAAATGTTTCTATTTTCTGTACCCCATTTTGTTTCCAATGACTTTATTTTACCCTGAACTGATTGAATCAGATTTTGAGTTCATCTTTCACTGTCGCCAAAGGGAATTTGGTAAAGATTTTACTCATAATACAATTTGCATTTATCTGCACAACTGTTTACCAGCTGTTCCCCACGTTAATGTTTGTGCAGGTATGATAAGACTTGCAAGGATCACCCTCTTCCACAGCCTAGCCTATATTCAGAACTGGCAACATCACTGACGCTGCCAGTGCCCACAACTTTGGCACCAACTTGCTGATCCGTGAGGTTTGACACCTGGAAGGTATTCAGTGTATTTCAAGATTCTCTAAGCATCTTGCATAATCAGTCCATAGTACAGCCAACACATGTGGTGGGATATGTCAAGTTTTGATCACAAATACAAACAAACATCCTCAGCAGGGTTAGAAAATTTACTGAAACCTTTGAAATAAGTGTGGAGATTTTTTTTTTAATCCTAAGAAATGATGTAGAATGAAATACTTACCAGTCACTTGTACAGTCATCTACCAAAACTGAACTTTGCAAGTCTGATTGTTGACTTCACTTGAGTTCATAGCAGCCCCCTGCTTAATAGCAAATCTGCCTGTGTTTTATACAATCCAAGATAAATCAGCAGGAAGCAGCAGGCGCATATCATCTGATTTAAGCTGCACTGCAAGCTCTTTGTTTGATGAGACAGACTAGATAGTAACTGGCACTTTAGCTCAAGAGAAAACATGCTTATTAAAATCTGAGCAAAGTCTGTACTGGCAAAGATAGGGGAAGTCATCCAGCAGAAATCTAACTCTTGTCAGGCTTCGCTAAACGATGGTCTCCCAAAACAAACAAGTTTCCAGAATTTCCACTAATGCCATTATACAACAAGCTCATTGCAAGGGTCACATCCAGTATACTCTAGAAGTAAGGGGCATTTGCAAAGTCCTACTGCTATCAGTTTGGAATTGCTCTAAGAGTAAGCAGATAATGAGAACCAGAAGGAGGAGCTCCGTGTGTCCAAATCTGCAACTGAAACCTTAAGCAGCTGCATATTAATTCATCCAGAACTGACTGGTATTATACAACTGTTTACACACATTCTGAAAACATTTTATCTTCTTTTTACAAGGCATTACCTGCTTGCCTGTGGTGATTTATGTGTCTTGCTTCTGGCCCGTTTGTAAATCATCTGCAATGAAAAGCATAAGAAGAAACATCTGCTTTCCTTACCGTCTGAGCAACTGCTTTCAGGAAGGAAGATCTAGAGAAAAGACACTGGGTATTTTCCAGCTACGTTTTGATTTATGAGGCTTTTACAAGAGGTCTAAGGCAGATGGTTGAGATGCTGGACAAAGATCCTTAGTAAAAGGACCCCCAAAGCTTTACATTGTGACACTTGCTCACCCCATGGGGCCATTACTGCCAGTCCAAGTGATACACAGGACTACTGCCTCCAAAAGCCACTCTCAAGACACGAGGTCAAGGCTAAATTCCTCTTTTCACCTTAAAATACTGCCAGTTATCCTAGGGTCCCAAGCAGACCCCTCAGAGCGGCTCTTCAGCACTCCCTTCTGGATGAAGGACAGGCCATGGGGAACCCCGAGAGAAGCAGTCGGGCCCAGAGGCCCCTGCACTTCCCCGATGGGGGTGTCAGCCTCGCCTTTGTGTGAGCTGTGCCGTATTTACCCTCCTACTTCCTTGTTCCACCGCAACGCCGGGGCCATAAACCGCCTGGCTGACACGGCTGAGCCCCAGCAGGGCGGGCAGGCGGCAGCAGTGCTGAGGGGATGGTGGCCGGTCCCCCAACCAGAGCTGGGAGGACACCCCGGTCACCACCACCGTGGCGAGCAGGAACACGGCCACAGGCCTAGCGCTGCCCTGCCACTGCCGCCTACTGCAGCTCCCTCGTGCCCGCTGGCCTCCCCCATGCCCAATGCTGGGGTCAACAGGACTTACTTCCCCTTCTTCTCGGACGTGGAGGGCCACGACAGCATCGGACTGCGTGCTGCCGAGTTGGCCGTGCTGGCCTGCATCTTCCTGCTGGCTCTGGCAGGCAACGTGTGGGGCATCTGCCTGCTGGTGCGGCAGCGGCACCGTCTCTGCACTGCCAACTGCCTGGTGCTCAACCTCTTCTGTGCTGACCTGCTCTTCATCAGCACCATGCCCATCATCGGTGTGGTGCGCTGGACCGGCGGCTGGGTGCTAGGCCGCACCATCTGTCACCTGCTCTTCTACATGGTCAGCCTGAGCGGCACCGTCGTCATCCTCTCGCTGGGCGCCGTCAGCCTGGAGCGCATGATCAGCATCGCACGCCTGCAGCACCGTGCCTTGTGCCGCCGCCGGGACCTCGCCGCCACTCTCCTCCTCATCTGGGGCTTCTCTGCCCTCGTCACCCTCCCGCTCTGCCTCTTCTTCACCGTGGTGCCGCTGACCACCGACAGTGGCAAGGTAAGGCAAACCGGGGTGGGCAGCGGAGAGCTGGGACACCCGGCACAGCCCAAAACGTAAACACGACGAGGGTTTCGCCTTGCACTCAAAGGGCCAAAAAATCCCCTTGGCCACATGCTTCCCTGCCACGGAACCAGTATCTTTTCTTTACAGCATATTGAAGCATGAGCAAAAAGCCGTTGAAGGTGATATCATTGTATCATTTACATAATTTAGTTTTTAGTCTGCATGCCTGTTTTAAAGCTGTCGTTAGCACTTCATGTGAAATTTATGGCAATAACTAGATTGTGGACTTTTTTTTTAATATTAACTAACACATCAGTTGACTGGTCTTTGAAGCAGAAACTTATTATTGATGCTGTTCTGTCTGCAGCCACTTTCTCCACAAGTAATAGAGAGAGGTAAGCACGACTTTCCAGTAAAACCAGAGGTACAATGTTAATTTTCCCTTTATTCTTTGCAAACAGGAGGTCCAGATTTGCACTTTGGTTTGGCCCAGCATTGAAGGAGAAATAGTTTGGGATGTGGCCTTCACCATCGTTGTCTTTTTAATACCAGGATTAATGGTTGTCATCAGTTACTCAAAAATATTACAGGTATTTCTTTCCTTTAAATTTTGTGGTATAACTAACAGAAGTAACCAGTATTCTCTAGGCATCAACATGTTATTATCAAATACAATTACTGCTAAAGCGTATTGACTATTTGCCCAAGTAGAAAAGTACCTGGCATGAAATGAGGCACTTCAACCTGTATCCACCCAGCTACACATTTCAACTAGGAGCATATGCTTAAATTACAAAGCCCAAGAGTTAGTCTTTATTCATATACAGCATTAAATAGTCTACTCTGTTTGTTGGTCAATATCCTAAATACTTAAAAGATTCAAACATTGGAAATAACTACATACTAGATTTTGCACTCCTTCAGCCTCTACTTTAAAGAAAGCTGTAAGTCAGCAAGGAAAGGCAGGCAAGACTGGAAACAATAATCTTTCTCCTTCTAAATCTACTGCTTTTCTCCTTTCTGCATGCCTTTTAGTATGCAGATCACAAGAGAATGTGCTTATTTCTGCACAACTTTCAAAGCAACTTTGCAAAAGCTGTAAATGAAAACTTTGTTTCTTTCTGAGTGGATATCACTTAACTGCTTAAACATAGACACCTAGACACCAGACACAGTTTTACTTTATATTCTAGCAAACATAGTATTAGATATCTAATGTATTATATGAGACAGTGAGAAAAGAATTAAAAATCTTCAACTTAGAACGTAGAATTGATGTCTCCATCAACTTAGAACCTAGAATTTAGGCTTCACATGTACTTGTCTATGGATAAGTCTCAAACTCAGTCCATATAATCAGTTCTTGAACCTCTTAATCTCATCACAATCTTCAGATAAATGCACTAAACTTCATCTAGTAAAGCACCTTTTCCAACCTCATATTCAGGCAAATTGTATAGGCAAAGAACATACAGTAATTTAATGAGGACTCTGGGCTCCTTGAAAAAAAACGCAAAAAGCTGGTGATCAAGGAATGTCACAGCACTTGGTCAGAGACCAAGACAAGAGTGATGTTTCTCTTGTCCTTGCAGACTCCAGATTACAACAGGTAGATTTAGAAGGCAATAGGGAGCTAGAAGACAATAAAAACACATTTTGAAGACTGGATGGCAAAATAACTCCTTACTGTTGTGTTCACATTTCTTTTACAATTTGACAGTGAAGATGCTAGAATGTATTAGCATTTCTCTGTAACCAAAGAGGAGCAAAGCCCATAGCTGGATCCCATTTACTGTAATTGAATTTCCTCTCTCACACAGCTCTCCATGAAGCAATCACAACTCAGCTGGAAAATATCTTAAACCTGTCATTCCCCAAACCAGATTCATTCTAACTTCGTAAGAACGCTACATGGTGCCAGTGTATATACAGTGAAATGCTAAGTATTACTGGAAACAGTTCAAAGCATTTAGATGCATCCAAATGACAGAGCAACTAAGATGATGACTCACCACAGATAAAAGACCTCAAATTTGATTACATACTCCATAAATGTGCTCAATTTAATCTGATTCTTACTTTACATAACACTGCCCAGAACACTGGCAAAAATGACAGCTCAGAAACATAATTTGTAATTAGTCTTTTTTGTTTGTTTTGTTTTTCCACCTTTCCCCCTCTCAAGCAATGCACAGCCTATACAGATTCAGGAAAAGGCTAGAACCAGTAAAGAAGTTCATCTTCTTGAAGTTACATACCTGTCTACACATGACTTTTAAGCTTCTAGTCCTGAAAGTGTGGTCCAGATGCCTGCTGTAGGTATCAAGATTCCTTATTTCTACGCCAGTCAGAAAGGAATCCAAAATATACTACTACCACCCCATTTCTGGTGAACATTTTATGTAGATACAATCGCATCTTATCTACTGCAACATTCTTGAAATCTTAGTTCTACACTGTGCAGATCCATCTGGAAAGATGGAGGGTATTTTTATGAGATTGGTACAAAGTCTGCTGGTGAAGATATTCTGGATAAGGTAGATTTATTCTGAACACTGGAAGCTAAGGGTTGGTTTTCCCACTTTCTGAACAAATGCTATGCCTAGGCTGTTTTAATACAGTAGGCCACACATGTACAAAACATGTAGAGATTTTTCATAGCAAGGAAAAAGGATCTATAAGATTTCAGGTTAGTTCATAGAAAGCAATTCTGATTACTGAAATAACTTACACAGAAATTTAACAAATTCTCTCCTATTTAAAACGTACCTTGACTTTTGTTACTGCAATGAATTCATGCTCCTTTTTTACCTGATAATATCAGCATAGCCATAAGCCAGAGAACTGGATTCTGTTCCTTCTTGTGCACTGACAGGATTGTTAACTATGTTCCATTTTACATGTGTGAAAAAAAATCAATGAGTTTATTTAGAAAGAACAAATGCAGTCACAATCTGAAGTTAATGTAATTTCATAAGTAATTAAGGCCCTGTTTGGAATTGGAAAGTATTTATTGCTGGAAAAGTATGAGGAGAAAAAACAGCTTGACTACTATTGAGTAGACTGGTAGACTGAGAATGTTTGAAATTGAACCGCTGACAAAAAACAAACAATCCTTTTCTATATTCAATTTTCAAAATAGAAACATCATGTTCAAAACTTACTTTTGCATCTGTAAAAATGTGTTTAGAATTCTCTCATGTTTCAATATAGGTTACTTCTATTTTTTTTTTTTTGCAGATTACAAAAGCTTCAAGAAAGAGCTTAAATGCCGGCCTAGCCTACTCTGAAAATCATCAGATTCGTGTTTCCCAACAAGATTACAAACTATTTCGAGCCCTCTTTATATTGATGATCTCTTTCTTCATCATGTGGAGCCCTATTGTAATCACTATTTTTTTAATTTTAGTCCAGAATTTCAAACAAGATTTGCATATTTTGCCATCAGTGTTTTTCTGGATAATGTTATTCACTTTTGCCAACTCTGTTGTCAATCCAATTTTGTATAATGTTGCCCATTTTAGACGCAAATGTCAGGAAATACTTCTCTGCTGCATAAGGAGCCCTATAAGAAATGGAGCTGGCACAGAAACCACTGTGCGAAGAAATAACTGTGAACAACCTAATTTATCTTTCATTTACAGATAATTAAAGTCTGAGCCATGCCACTCTTTCAATCTTAATCTTTACACTATTCTGGTCAGAATAGGTCACTGTTTTATAGTATTATATACTAAAAGAGACACTCAGGAAAACAAAACAGATAAACAGTTGTATTTACACTTACTGCAGGTAGAATTCTCACCTCCTCAGAAATATGCACTCTCATGTAGGTTTCCAAAAAAAGATGCCTGCATATAAAGCTAGGTAACTCACTGCCTGAATATAGTTTTGGGCAAACTAACTCATTTCAGGTAGAAAACAATACTGAGATCATAAATATGCATTATCACCAGGTGGATGATCATTTCTGGTTGCATATCAAGTTTAAAAAGTGACGACTTTTCTGAATTTCACAAATTAAAAACATTTACTCATAGCAAGTGTAAAATAGGTTCTTCAAAAAAGATGCATATTTTTTATGTCTTCAATAGTCGTATCATAAAATAAATAGGTGGTATACATGACAGTATATGGAAGGAAATTAAAAGTCTTAGAAAAAATGTAAGTTTTTTAGAATTTAAATTAGTCATAAGTTGAAACTGAGAGAAATACTGTGTTCTAATTTATTGCCATCTGTCACCAATTTTACCTAGTGCATTAAGATAATGGTTTACTAATAAAACCATCATCTACATGTACAGATGTGCATAGAAACAATCTGCATCCCCTGTAATCCAAGTTTATTAAAACATTTCATTGGTTTATTGACAAGCTGAGCTACACAGCTCAGATAAATATATTCAAGATCTAAATGAAGCCATTTAAAAGCTTTTCAACTGAACACTTAATCAATGTGTTAACATTACATCCATGCTGCTGTTACGTGATTTCCTTCCATAGTTTTGGATCTCCTTAAGAGCAGAATCCTGAAAAACACAAATATCAAAGTTTTATTTTTCAATTACACTGGAAACATTAAAATATTCAAGCTTTTACCAAACTTAAAGTGTTTTTATATTAAGATTACATTTTATACATTATATAGAATATATAAATATGTATAATATTGTAAAATGTATTATGCATTTTATATATTTTAGATATATAAACTGCTCTTAATCTAGCAGACTGTTTTTTAATCATTGAGCTTTAAATTAATGAGCTTTAAAGTATTTGTAATTTATGCTTTCTAATAAGAATGTGTTTCAACAAACAAAACTTCCTCCAAAACTTCCAATAGCAACAGCAGATAAGATAAATATATATACACACCACTGTAATTCAGGATTTCATTTTCTACTGAATGGTAGCAGCAGATTCATTTTTTTAACTTCAGTAAAATAGTGTCTTACTCTACAAGTAGTCCCACTGTCAATGTAAATATTTATGGTGACACTACTGTTGCTAGGAATATTATTAGAAGGCTAAACAAAGTGTGATATCCACATTCACACTGAGTAACTTCAAGCTACTGAGCTACAACTCTGAGAAAAGAGTAGCACAGCCTGATGCACAGCCTGATCCACATTTAGGAAGGAGCTGCCATTAGAAATGCAAGATAAACAACAATCAAAACAAAACTTCCTAGGCTTCTTTTGCCTCAAAGAGCCAGTATACAAAGAACTGCTATTTTAAGTTTTGTACATCTATTATTTATTTTGGGGACTTAATTTCAGTACAGTATTTATACAGAAAGCTAGTAACAAATCTTTGGGAAAAACAGATTTAGCTTTAAGATGTAGGCTTGGCTTGCACAATGAGAACAGATATACAACTATCTATAAAGTTCAAACAGAATTTGACTACAATAACAAATGAACCTAAGTTAATACAGACAAATGAAGCTGGCTATTTTGATAATAATTTTGATAAAGACAAATGAAACTGGCTATTTTGATAATAATTCTGCAGCTCTTAATTGCAGAATTACAGCATAAAGTAGTAAGACTTTCAATCACCCTCATACGGATTTAAATGAAGTTTGCAAAAGTTCCTAACACAAACTTTAAAATATTGTTTACCCTCCATTTTAGCTTACGATCATTCTCTCTCTCCCAAATATATTTGCTCTGCAGGAACTTGGACTTAAGTGTACTGGAGAATTCAGAATCAATTAACACTACGGTAATTACGGGTCCTGATCATATAGCAATGGAAGAATGCAAACAGCTGGCTTTAAATTTGCTTTATACTTTGGTGCTGGGCTCATAAAGATAAAATCTGGCACAACCTTCAGTAAAAAGCAGACAGCCTTAAGGATAGAGGCAACCTTTTTTTTTCATTTACAAACAATAAGGAACTCAAACAGTCTGTCAGACACTGTACTCAACACCTACCACCTGAATATAAATTAGGTCAGCAGACAACAAATACAACACTTAATTCAGTCTGGTAGGTTGGATATTTCTGTAACAGACTGAAGGTGGCAAGATCAGCTTCTAAATTAAGGTTGGACAGTCAAAGTATATTTGAGACTGAACTTTCAAAAGACATTCTAAGCTTTTATATTTAAAATACACTACCATTTCCATACTCTGTGAAAAAGGTAACCTTTCCATTTCATAGAAATTACGCCATGTCTGAAGAAGTTGTATCAAAAACTATGAACAAGTGAATAAAGCTCATTTTCCTTGGTTTGTACTTTCTTGCAAAGATTCTCAATACATTTATTTCTCATATAGTGTGGAAATAATAGAAACACAGGCACTGCTAAGCTAAATCAGACCAGTACTTGTACAAGTCCAATAGCCTATTCAATAGCAGGATAATGCTATCTATCTCTGGGTTTGACAGGGATGCAAGAGATGATCTTAATAATAATCTCTCAAAGGCACAGTGTAAGAACTGTAATCTAAACTTTATCTTTGCTATCATAAAAAATAGCCAAAACATCTCATTATTTTGTTCTCTCATCTTCAGATTTTTTTATTCTTGCTGTATTTCAAAGAGGAGTTGTAGTATTGAAAAACAAGAAAGTATTGTCAACTTACATAATGACATTAATTATCTTCTATCCTATTTTATACTATCAAATAGATATTTACTTTTTGATGGCTGATCAAAATTAAGCAGTACTTTTGTTTCACTCTCTACTGCATCATACAGATGCTTTCTTGAATATACAATTCAGAAGCCAGCAGTTTATGAAGGTTAAAGTTTCTCCTTTGAATTTTTATTACTGAGTACTTATCAAAAGCCAATTTTGTTTGCATTTATGATGTCTCTTAATTTTGAATGCCTTAAATACTCTTATGTTGTCTGCAAACTCTCATTCAAAACAAAACTTTTTTCATTGCCGCCAGGCACTTTTTCCAGGTCGCTAATCAGCATGCTCAACACCACCTACGTTAGCAGGTCTCTCAGGCACCATCTTATCAACATACTTTACAACATGGCACTATATTACTCTGTTTACAGGTCAGAAGAACAGACAATAGAGGCACAAGAGCTGACTGGGCTGACTTTCTTTGTAATACATTAGAGTTCCCTCAGTCAATCTCAGTTTCTTCCAACAGGTCATTTAGGAAAAGCCTTTAATCTTGATTTGCAGATTTCGGTGATGAAGAACATACAACAGCTCTTGGTAAATTGTTCCAAAGGTTAATGACCTTTAGAATTAAACAAATGGCTCTCTACTTCTATCCTGAATATGCCAGGCATCAAGTTTCAGCCATTTTATTTTATTATTTCTGTGTTTGCAAAACCTTTACTATCCAATCCCCATTGCTTTTGCAGGTAAGCATAGACTTTGCTCAGGTCAGACTTTAACCTCTTTCTGATGAGAAAAATATCAAGGTCTTTGAAGCTCTCACTAGAAGACACATTCTACAAACTTTCTGTCATTTTTTCTTTGCTTTTCTCCTTTCACGTTTGCTTGTCTTCTAATTATCAGGATCATTAAACATGGCATAGCAAGCAAACCTCTGCCAAGCACCACAGTCTCATGAAAGTCTGTAAATTCATCTTTGACATGCTCTGTTTATGCATTCAAGAACCACCCTGACTTTTTTGGCCACAGCATTCATGTGTGCCATATGGCTCTGATTTTTTTTTTTTTTTAGACTGTTCCCCAGTCTGGGTGTTATCTTTATCAATATGTATTTTATGTTATCTTCCAGATCATTGATTAAACCAGCATAAAATACCATTTGGCCTTTTCTAAGACACTTTTGAACTTTCTACCCTTCACACCACTGGTACATTTTACTGCATGGAATAGAAGAAATCTAACACTTTCGAAACCTCACTGTTCTAACTTTGTGCACCCTTCTGTGGTGCTGGAAATGTATATTCCTCATGTAGTCCCTTAGCTTCTCTGCAGCTTCTCAGCCCCACACACCCAATGGAAGCAGGTAAAGACAAGCTATAGAGTGAGCCAATTTGTATGTCTCTCTGCTGTAAGCTCAGGCATCCTGTAGTACAAGGGTATGTCCCTTTTCCATAAACAGTTCTCTATGAAGAACTGGACATGAAGATGTGTGGGAATGGGACAATCCTACTAATACAAGGTGGAGCATCACTATCTTTTCCAAGACTTCTGTTTTTCCTTAAAAACCTCTTGTGAGGGATATTTCAAATTATTTTTTGAAAACAAAGATAATAGTTCTTCCTTTTCAGCAACTACTTTGTTAAGAAAGATGAAGAATTCTGATAGACACAATTTCTCTTTACAATCACTATGAAGTTTATCCTTAGCATGTTTATTCATACTACGCTGATTCAATCGTTTTACAACTTCCTCTAATTGTTTCAACTGATGTAATATGACACATAAAAAGCTATACACATTAGCTCTCCTTCAGATAAGGGAAGCAAAAGTTGGAGTGAACTTTCTAAGAACTCCAGTTTCCAGAGACACTGTTAAAGCCACGAGGTATAAGTCTTCAAGCATTCACTAATAAACAAGACTCCAATTAAACCCTGAAATAAAATTCTTCAGGAAACATTCTTACCATTATGAACAATAACTCTGTATTTTCTGTCCAAGCAGAGGTCTACCTGCCGTTGTCTGACAATCTTCTGTGCCTCTGGGGGCAATCCCTTGGGGTCCCGGGAGAACACAAAGGAATAGCTATCGGCACAGGTGCCGTCTTCATTTAGTTGGCGGCAGGAGTAATGAAGAGCGTAAGTATCGTAATCTGTGTCCACTACCCAGTGATCATCATCTGGGAGAAACAATAGCACAGAAAAAAGGAATTAGAGAAGTAAATAAAATTCTAAATCTTAAGAAATCTGTCATAACTCT
This sequence comes from Tinamus guttatus, assembly GCF_059628265.1. Lineage (NCBI taxonomy): Eukaryota > Metazoa > Chordata > Aves > Tinamiformes > Tinamidae > Tinamus > Tinamus guttatus. The sequence continues at coordinate 9,067,671 of NW_028288848.1, forward strand.
GTAAAAGAGGTGATGCCACAAAGTTTTCTATGAGTGATAACAAATTATCTCCTACTCCTGTGTCAAGTATTTAATTCCAATTCTTTTGGATGATGGAGATGTAGAGGTTGAAACTTCTCTACTTCTCTTCCAGCATGAACCCAAAACAAGAGTGGCATCAAGCTAATAAGTCTCCTGCAAATCCATGCCTGAACATCATTATAAACTGTGGCAATGGCACAAAAACAGAAACATGCATTACAGTAACCATCATGAAGTACATAAAGATTTTTTAAAGTAAAACACAGGCAGTGATTAAAAAAAAGAAAAAAAGTTAAACAAACAGAAAATCTTGCTCATGCTGGTCATACTCCAGATTACACAGAACCTTCCTGAGTCACCATTTACCTACTGGGGTCACGGCATAAAGCACACTGGTGCGGAAAATCATCATGCAGTTGCCATGTACCTGTCTTAGAAATGTACTTGCAGCAAGCTGTATCTCCTCAACACACCGTTACAATTTTAGAGAATTCATTTAGCTAGGTAATGTGATAAATGTACGATCACACAGACACTCTGTGCTCACAGAAATGAACTGGACATTTGCAGTAACAAGCACCATCTCTCCACCTAACCCTTCCTGGAACAAAAAACGATGCCACCCATCTGTGTTACTGCAGGCAACAACAGTCAGCACTCTGGAGTATTCCTGCAAAAACGATTCAGCAGCGGGCTGTGAGGAAATTGGGCAGCAATCCAAAGCCAACGGCTTCCAGAGCATTCTTTTATTTTTCTTTTATTTTTCTTCAGAGAGGATGGAGCTTTTAATATGATTCTTTGATCTACTTCTCCAGGAAACTATTCATGAGAAAATCTTGAGCTATAAACAAATCTCTATCTGGCTCAATAACCTAATTATGCTTAGGTGTGTGGCAAATGATCACAAAAGTATGGATAAATGTATACGCACACACATCATCATATCTGTTTCTTTAAAAAACAAATCTCTGTATTTGCACATGAGACTAAGCAAAAGAGCAGTTGCAAAATCCTCTCCCCCACTGTTTGCTGAAAACCAAGTCTTACGCTAGGCTTTTCAAAGAAGACGGAAGCATTCAATAACTCTGTCCTGAACTAAAACAAGACTTCAATTATTTCATCCCCTTCCCCCCCCCCAACAATGACCTTTGTTTATACTGTTCAATAACAAACAAAAGAAACACAAAGGTAACCAAAGGCCTGGTCTCTACTTGTTTATAGAAAACCAACCACCTGTCTCTCTCTCATAATGGATAGTGACTACTTTCTTTACTGTGAGGCTTTACTTTATGATCCTTATTGTGTTTTTTAAAGGTGGTTAAGAAATCTAACACTCTTCCTCTCCCCCAGCATTGGGGCTCAACATAATATTCTCAGGTAGTTCTGCATCTTCCATAGCTAAGTACTCACTTCCTTTCTGAAGAAAAGAAGCAACACCCCAGTACTTCATCTTGAACTTGGCGGGATCCTCTGTGTCAGTGAAAGAGCCAATCATGTCTGCACAGACATCCCAGTTACTGCAGCCAGGGAGAAAGCAACACATTAAAACCTAACAGCACAGATTTGGAGTGATAGCGGTAGGGCTAGAGAAACAGCAAGCAAATCAGAAGTTTCATGACATGCAGTAAGAAGAGATGGAAGAGTGGAAACAACTTACTTAAAGAGTCTGACTCTGCCCTTTGCAGTAGCACTCATCTGTCCATTCTCATCTACTGTAAACTGGGCTACCACATTGTCTTGCAGAAAGAGCCCCTCTGGATCTTTCTTTGCCATAGCATACCAGGTGCCACTATACTGAAAGGAAATTAGAAAGGCTGCAGTTAAGATCTAGAAGGCATGGGGAACATATTTGGAAACATTACAAACTAGAGAAGGTTGACAGAGAAGAAGACATGCAGATCTTTGAACCCATACCTCAAAGTTGTATCTAAAAAAACAAATCTAGTTGTTTCAAAAGCATAAATCCACCAACATATCCTAGGGCAGAAAGGGTTTATGAAAAAGTTGGTATCTTATTTGTATCCACAGCATGCAAAACTTGATGGACAGAATAAAATAATTAGCAGGATCTTTGTAGAAGTAAACCTAAGTATGTGTTTTCATTGCAATACTTTCTGGAAAACACTGGAATATTAATTTTTCATAGAAATAACTGAGTTGCTACACTCCTTTTTTGTTTTGACCATGCAGTTTGAGACCATTCCACTGAATGTCAGATTCGGCGGTATCCTGAGAGGCATCGGGATCCAGCCCTGCAGAGGTGCAAGTAACACTACACGCACCTGCTGTTTCTCCAAGTTGTGGTCTGTGGCTGTTGGTGAAAACGTGAACGCAGTGGTATTCCCAAATGCCAAATTTTGTAGACTGAGAAGAGGAACTAGGAAAGACATCACAGATCCAGAAAAGGGAGATTTACCCTGTTCTTGTCGAAGTTCTCCTTGACTTTGAAGCTGCTCACTCGGCAGTCCCGTTCTGCTGCGCTGCCACCCAGCAAGGCCAGAACCAGTAGCAGCAGCCAGGCCAGGACTCTCCTCGCAGGGGCCATCTCGTCCCTACAGCAACAGCAAACAGAGAACAGAGTCAGAAAAGGGCTCTGTCAAGCACACGGGGAATAAAGAAGGGCAACCCTGATGAGTTCAGGGCATCCCACAGCTTTCCCCGATGCATCCACATGAAAGAGGCCTGGCCGCCCCATGCTGCTGTAGCAAGATCGCTTACAGACAGTGCCAGTCCCCGCAGCCCCTCAAAAGCTCAAGTGTTGGCAGCAGCAGCCAGGCCGCCCAGCCAGGCACTGCTTTATATAGCCCCAGAGCTTTCGCAATCCCTTGGGATCCAAAGCGAGGCTGGAGGGGGGAATAGGGAGGCTCGCGGCTTGCGCAGGCCGGGGCCCCTGCACAACAGCCCCTTGCATCATCCCTGCAGGTGGTCTTTGACCCTAACTTGTAGCCAAGTGGGCGTTAGAAGCAAATGCCTTTCTCTAGTTTTCTTAATCCTAAAACAGGGCCCATTTGGGGGGGGGGGGGGAAGGGGGAGGAAATGTTTTTATGGGGTTTTTTGTTTGTTTGTTTGTTTTGCAGGGGCAGGATGGGGTGGGGGAGTCTGGACAAAGAGAAGTGCCCTGTCTCCTCCCGGGGCAGAGGGAGCGAAGTGCCTCTACCTCTGCTGTCATTTTGCACGCAACAAAGTCCAAAATCCTTCTTGCCCAATGTGCTCAAACCAGTTACAAGGTGCAGGCTTGTTTCTTCCACCCCTTCCCCAAATTCCTTCCCTCCCTTCACCTGATAATGGTGGCAAACATCATTCTTGAAGTTTTTGCTAGCATTTTGGAAAGCCTCATAGTCTGTTCCCTCTTGCTTCTCAAAGGATGGCTCACGCACCCAAAAGCTGTCCTGGCCCTGGCTCCAGGAAACAAGAGCTGGGATCTCGCAAGAGATGCAAAGGAGCCACCTGTGAATACCCACATACATGTACGCACCATTCCTGGCCCACTTGACAAGAATCAAAGTTTCCAGAATTTCTTTTTTGGCAATCTGCTATCAGTTATATAAATGATTATTTTTTTCTCCAGTCCAGGCAAGTTTTGCTGCCTCTTGGTCAATATTTGCTCTATAGTTTCAACATATTTAGGAAGCATTAGAGAAAATCTGTTAATTATTTTCTAGATTTGTAACCACGGCAGGATAGGAATGAACATTACCGAGAGAACTAGTTCACATACTTATTTCACCTCCAAATTTTGCAAAAATAAGGGTAGGAGGATTGTGTTTATTACTTTATAAATTAACCCAAAATATAATTCAAATATGGAGATAGCTGTAAAGCATGGAAAATACTACAACAGTAGCTTATTTGAGGAAACCAAACACTTTATTCAGCATGGCCTTCCCCAGAAACATACTTCAACCTTTCCTTCCAACTATATATTCACAAAAATAGCACTCTTGCTGACCTTGGCAAACTTTCTGACATCTAATTCAACAAGTGGAATAGTCTGATTTATCTCTTTCTTTTCTGGTTTGTGTTGGAGCCTTTTGCAGCATACCTTTGTGTACTTTCTCAAATGACAAATGCTCAGGGCTGTTCCAAGTCTGTTCTGAACCTTTGATTCCTCGTGTTAGATATCACTAGTCACTAAACATTACACTATCTTTAATGATCAATTTCTATTTGGAGCAAGAAACTATTTAATATTCGTAACTAGAAAAAGTTGTATATTAATTATCCTAAAACCTTCAACAATAATCTTCCAATAAACCAACATTTCCATTTATAAACTGAGTTGCCTTTTCCCACAAAGACCCAGAGAGGTTCTTTCAGTATCAAGTCTATTCATATAATATTTCAGCAATGAAGTATCCATGAAAATTGCAGATAGAGGTTTTCAACGAAGTTTAAGGTCACACAACCAAATGAATTCAGATATGACGATATCTGTCCACCTCTGTATGTAGGTCACCAGTGCTATTACGTTTACTGCACATTGTCCTCAGCAAGTGCTACAGACAGAGATCAATCCAGGTCTCACTAAAACAACAACAACAAACCTTCTGTAGATAATTTTTAATAAGATCAGTTCTAAATATGTACAAGAGCCATTATACTCTTTTAAGCCCAGCTGAGGTCATCAACAGGACTAAATCAGAATTATGTAACTTCTCTCTGGCAGTTCATATCTGGTGGAGATGCCTGGCAGCAACTTAGTAATTCTAACTTTTAATCCTTTCAGCTCCTCAAGTCTGGGGTCTCTACAAACTCCAGGCAAAGCCTGCAAAAACTGCTCTAGAAATGGCAGCACTGTGGATTTGTGGTAGCACAGCTACAATGAAGTCACATGAGCCATACTTCCAGCTCTGTCTGAGACAACTTACGCTTAGGAAGTCCTATTGCTGCTATAGTTAAAGCCCTTCAGTTCAATGGCATAAGCCTTTCAGGCACAAAAAGCTCTTCTGCCTAAGTCAGTCCCATCTAGCTAGGGAGGGCACTGGATGATGGGCAGAAGGGTCACGAGCACAGATACGTGAATCACCTGAGCCTGCTGATTCCAGGGTGAGCTTTTTCTCAGTCTTAACGAAAGTAGCTGTGCCAGCACAGCTATGCAAACTCATAAGCAGTGTAAGCTTTGCCTCAGTTAATAATCATTTCCATTGACTTGGGCTATCGGCTTGGTTGAGAAATGATGCCACAGAGTGATTTTCATCCAGGTCTCTGGAACCTGGATTCAGCCCTTGTCACTTCTCACAAGCAGAAAGCTTTGGGCCAGGCTGTCAACAGATGCAGAGCAGTGTGCACAGACCAAGCCAGTGGCAGGAAGTGATTACTGAGCTGCGGAAAAGCTTAGACCATTTAAAAGATTTATTAAGTATATTTAAAAGAATAAAGTACTCTAATTCTATTTAAAATATTGATAGCATATAAATATGGAAATAAATCATTGTGCAAATCACAAATTTACAAAAAATGTGCTAAGTTAAACATCCAGCTTGTTAAATTTCATACATGACTTCCCATTCTCATGTTTGAAACTGGCAGCACACTTTGAATTCTACAGAGAATTTTTAAAAGCCTGCATGTGTTTCTTGGAACTGTATTTAACTGAATGGGAAAATGTCTCCTAGCTTCGAATTCTTCCAAGAGGCCAATAAAAGGGGGGAATTCCTGGCAATGATTCTGTGATTAAAATATTTTTTACATGAATAGCCTGCAAAAGTATGCAATATTTTCCATTAAGAATAGTGACAGAAAATGCACAGAAAAGTTCAGATTTTTACAGAAAATAGAAAAAAAGCGTTCATTGTAGGAGATATTTTCTCTTCATTTATGAATTTAAAATTAGAAAAGGAATAAAATTACTATTTAAAATATTTCTAACACTGCAGCATTGAAGCTTCAAGTATTTGAAAACTCTCATTTATTTGTGGCTACAAGAATAAGACTGGTTCTTAGAAGAAAGCTGGCTGAAATAATTGTTACTAGGAAATGGAGCGTCCATTTCCAGTCCATACGGATTGAAAGACTTTTTGTCTTCTTAAGGTTATTTATTTACAAAGGGCCACTCACAACCACCAGAGATGAAAACTTCAGAGGCAGGTTTTGCTGGAGACAGATCGGGCTACCGGTCAGATGGAGGCGTAGCCAGCGGCCCTTGGGCCGGGCTCATCTCGGCAGGCCAGCGAAGGGCAGGAAGCGAGCCAAGGAGCGCTGCGATGCCGTCACCATCACAACCGTTCCCCTTGGTGGCAGTCTGAGTACAGAGGTCAAGGACAGAATGAAACTGAAAATATCGGCCTTTGCACCACGCCAGCCTCTGAGAACTGATTTTGTAGCTTAATAGCCTCTGAGAACTGATTTTGTAGCTTAATGACATGACGTTCTGCTTAAGGCGTGAATGTACACCAAACACTTTACAAACAATATTTAAACAAATCTAGTTCAAATTTGCAACTTCATTCTCTTCAGCAAAGCTTCATAGAGATTATGGCTGAAACATTTTTTCTGGCTTAAAGTCTGCCAACTACTGAATAGTCACTGGATTAACTTTTAACATGCCCCATCTAGATATATGACAAAAATGGAAACAAAGGCATGAGAGCACATTTGCCAATGCACTGGCTAGCCTGGGGAAAACAGCTTTAAACTAGAAAATTTTCAGATGCTTTCCCATGCCCAAACACTTCTCATTCGCTCAGTATTTCAGCTCCACGAATCCACAAAACTCTGAGAAGCATCTCAAAAGTATCAACTGCTTCCACTTACATTCTGCTTGCTTGGAAGTTTCAGCGCTGCCCTAAGTTGTTCTTGCCCTGGTGAAAGAGACAGACTAAGGAAGGGAGAAAACAGAGACACAGGCACATATCTGTGCGGGCAAAGCTGCTTCGCACCTGGCTAAATGGCACTCTTTCTTTCTCCTGCCCAGGCAGCTTACTGCTACAGCTATTTCATACTGCCCTGGATAAGGGAGGAAGCAAGCTCAAGACTTGCTTTTATGTTCTTTTTGTTAGAAAGTTTCTGATAGCCCACAAAATATAGCCCCCTAAAGCATCTCATTATTCCCAGCCTCATTGCTTTTTTGGTCTATGTTCAGAATAAATTACAATACATGGTTAGCTTTACTTTTTCTCCAGTAAGTCTCTGCACAAAAGAATTTAAAACAGGTCTGTCTCCAGTTCAATTAGAATTACAAAATCATTAAACCTCCCCCCCGCACCCTGCCGGGGGAAAAAAAAAAATTCCCATTGCTATTGGCACTGTTTTGGGGGGTTTGCTTACGAGGTTGGGTTTTTTTGTGTGTGTGAGAGACTAACGAGCCCTCCTCGCACTGAAGGCCATGGGGCTCAGGGACGGGGCAATCTGGGCCTTGCTCACATGTCCTAACAGGTCTTGGAGCTGAACCCAGAGCTGCAGTTGGGGGCAGCAGGCAGGAGACATTAATCCACAGTGCTCTGCCTAGGTTCCAGCATGGGGAACTGTGTGCCTGCAGCTGTATTTTCCTTGTCATTTCAATTACTCTTAACTTTCTGCTCCAGATAATCTATAGAATAAGTGCATGCCCAGTGCAAACAGCAGCTGTTTAATTCTCAAAGCAGGTGTTTTTTGGTGGTAGCAAACTGGGATGATTAATATTTTCTGGCGCATAGATGCAGCCCAGTTATATCGGTGAAAACATTTTTGTGTCTCAGAGTGACAGCGGAATTTGTTTTGTTCAGAGGGAAGAGAAACTAAAACTATGTGGGCCCTATATATGTCCATACAACCAATGCTGTAACCCGCTGAGGGCTTCTTAATGCGTTAAATCTGTTCTTGAGCAGGTTTACTGTCATTAAGCAACATGAGGCTTACCTATGACACAGACCGCAGGAAAGCCCGCGCTCAGCAGCTCAGGGACAGGAGGTGGAGCTGCCGGCTTTCCACACCCCGCCATGCCAGGGAAGAGGTCCTGCTGTGCCAAGTGCGGGAAACACCTTGCAAAGCCCCTCTCGTCCCCCTCCGGTAACCACTCCTCCATTAACGCTAGAGCATTTTGCTGGAAGCTCATGTCAATCAGCCCATTGCGCTGCCCTTCAGAGACATTATTGCACCTCGAAACTCCCTGGGGTTTTGCCTAGCACGTGCTGTTAACAGCTCAGTCACTTAATGCAGCAAGGTATGATACTTCAATCCTTCATTTTATAGGTAATCTTTTTCATACAAGCCATGAGGATTTACAGAGGGTATCTCCATGTGTATGATAATTGCAAAATTGATATATAAAGTATGGTTCAAAAGAGTTATTCTGAAATCACACTATTATATTTGAGATGATAATGTGGTGACTCATTTGTCATCAGTAGGTGCGAGAATAAATCATGTTTCAGAGCTTTTTCCCAATTATCCCTTTTGCTTTCCTGCCTCAAAATAAATTTCTAAGTAGTAATGCTCCACACAGGCATGGAAGTATGCAGTGTGAGGTACTGCCAACACTGAGTACTGCCCAAGAAAGGTTTCAAAAAATATTCCAGAGCAGAACTTTTGCCTTCAGAATACATTTTCTTGACAACAGAGAGAAATATATTATCAGTAAATATTGCTCTTCAATTATTTATAACCTGTTTTTTATTAGGTTTCTTCATGCCCATTGCTTGACATTTTTTAATCTATTAGCTAGAGACTTTTGGCTTTTTGTCTTTCAGTGCATGTTATGAGAGCAATAAGAAACTGAAGTGAGATTCTGTTTGCATATTAAGTCTAAGGTCATAATATGTTGTCTTATAAAACTATTCTGGATCAAGAAATTCATTATGTACTTTAAATGCTTTTTAGATTAGATAAAGATATAGAGAGAGACAGAAATAAAGCATTAGATAACAGCAGTAAAAGTCAATGCATTTTCTCTGCAAAATACAGTAATTTTTTTTGATATGGTCCAGAAATGCCTGACAAGTTGGCAGCTGAGCCTTGTAAGATCAGGAATTCCATGGACTTTAAAAAATGTATTGACTAAAAAAATTGAATAAATACCTTGAAGTACCCTTCCACATGCATATGAGTTGCATAAGCTTTACATACATTTGCTGATGATTTGTTATAGACACCCTTAATGACAGGCTTTCAAATTATTTCAATTTTCTTGTTAGGGAAAAGAAATTAAAAATGGTTAAGTATCCCAAAAGCACTGAGGACTAAATGTGAGGACAGATTAGATGCAGTTGAAAAGGCTGCTGTCCCTCCCTCTCAATCAAACGCCCTGTCCATATGCACCAAAACATGTAACAAGCTACCAAGAAACTCACACTAGGTCGAAGTGCATCTATCTAGAAAGCCGTCTCAGTGCTGGGCAGCCACCTGAAACTACAGCTTAACAAAGACATATTGGCAACCCAGCTAATCTCTTTATCCCATACTGGAAATTCACTTCAGGAACTCTCCCCTCAAAGCTAAATCCTCTCTTCACCACCTTTTCATGTAACCCCAAGCTAATTGCTAGCAGTTTTAAAGGATCTAAATAAATGTGCAGGCTTCAGTGCCAACATTTTTAAGATTATTTATGTAAGATAAGGTATAGAACATTTTTAAAAGTAGCATAAGAGCATTTATATATATATGTATATATATATGTTTCAAAATATACCAGTCAGTGACACCAAACCACCTCTCTACCGAAAGCTGGCTGTGTTTGGGGCACAGAGCATCTTCTGTGAATGGGTTGTAGATCCCACTCTCGCAAAAGGGACTTTAGTGACACCCCTTGGGCTTTGATTACATTTTGTGAAAGGTTGAAAGAATTTGTGTCTTGGGAAAGACACAAACTCACATTCCTCATTAGACTTTAACTTGGATATGTTTTTTGGAGTTATTAAAATACTTTTGAAGTCTATCAGATAAATTACTTGATGCATCAGAAGTGATCTATAGGAGCACATTGTCCATCTCCCTGCTGGAGCAGTGGCCATGAAAACACACACATCAAAAGTCAAGCACCCGGAGGAGACACATTTCATCTGTATTTCTTTGAAAATCTTAACTGAATGAACCACATTAACTGCTATCAGCATGGACAGGTATGCTCAGACATAAACACTGAGCTGAACTGGGAAGCCTGGTAAATACCTTTGGCATTTACATGCTGCCCAAATCTATTTAAATAACTACGTCTGTCACTTATCCTGCTTAGGAATTTCCATGTATCAAAAGGGCTCAGCGACAGTCTACTACTAAGAACTAGTCCATAAATAGCTTTAATTTCTGTAGTAACTATGAACATCAAAGGTAAATGACGTCATATGTATTAAAACTGCAAAGCACATGTATTTCTGAAATCCTCTGAAATTAAAACAATATGAAAAATAGAGCAGCTTGCTCAGCATGTTTTTAAATCAAACCTCAGCATGGAAAACTTTCAAAGCCATGTGTATATTATTTTTGCCTCTAAAACTGCAGTGAAAATGACTGTGCAAGGTAGTTTCCAGTATCAAACCTCAGTGCATATATTAACAACTACATTATAACGTTGTATTTTCTCACATTGCCATATAACTGACAATTACTAGGGAAGATAATCTTAATGTCTTAATTCAGGAGATGTGAGTGGTGGGAACATACGGTTTGGAGGGGAGATAATTTCTTTTAATACATTTTAATGAGTAACTCTAAAATGAGGACTGAGTCAATTTAACAGACTAATGTGGTAATTTTTAAACACACACACACCCCTTTGCAGTATTCCAAACCTTATAAAGATCTTTTATGGGCTTCCAATACTTCTTTTGTCAGCTGGCTTATTCTTGCTGATAAGCTGAATAAAAGCAATTTAAGTTTACTGGAGAACATCTAAAACTGCTACAGATTAATTTGCAGTATTATTGACATTTGTGGGTTTGTTTGATGGCAACCCAGAATGAAGATTGTGGACTCCATTCATGTATGGCGCTTTTAAAGAAGACTAGTTAAAATAACCCTAGACCCAATCTGCAAGTTGATACTTTAGCAGAAATATGATGTGACAGAACAAGAGAATTATCATTAAATCACTGAACACTTGAGAATGATACACAATTCCTGAATGAGTAAAAATTTTAAATTGCAGTTTGAATTTGTCATGTTTTCTTTTTTTCTTTTTTTTTTTTTTTTTAAAATGCATCCAAATCATATTTGGCTGCACCAATTCAAACACCAAGGCTCAGCTTTTACTGCACTGTCACATGAGCAAATGACTTGACAAACTGTGACTTTTGTATGGACTTAGGGATTTCACTTTTATATATTTAAGTAGTTATTTACTTTTAAAAAATGATTTTCAATCATTTCACACCTATTTCAAGGAAAATTAAATCTTGATTTTTTTTTCTGTAGCGTTCTGTTTTCCTCCCCCTAAACACCTCTCCAAAGTACATGTGACTATGTCTGTACACGTGTTTCATATGGATTGAGTACCTAAGAAGAAATTCTCCTATTAAGTTTCAATGGAAACTTTCATATGTATGTCACAATCCATACAGTAGATGAAGGAGAAAACTTGCACATATACATATCTACGCATCAGATTTTTACATGGTCTAGGAATGGTTAGTTTAAAATGCTAAAATGATTCCCTTGGGATTTATGAGCTAAGAATGCTCAGGGGTTTAGTGTCCTGACATCTCTTTAATTAGCAGTCTCCAAGACCTCACGCTAAGAAGATACTAAGCCAGTGCCTTCTGTCATATCTCAAGAGTTTCAGAAGGTGGGAAGCTACAGGGGAAGCTGAAGGGACTATGCCTGTGAGATATACAGTATGTACAAAGTACCATTTTCTTACTAATATCAAATTAGGACTTTTTGCTACTATTCCTGCTTTGATGGTGATGCAGCTCTAAAGTTAAAAAAAAAAATCCAAAGAAGGATCCAACAAAAATGGGTGAAGTAAATAAAGATGCTGTTGAAAAATACTTGGAGAACAACCCCCAGTTTGCCAAGGAATATTTCGACCGAAAAATGAGGGCAGAAGTGCTGGGAAGTATCTTTAAAGTGAACCCTGGAGATGTGAAAGAAGGAGTCAGCTTCAAGGAGATGTCCCGTCTGGAGGAGTCTAACATACTTTTTGAGCTGCTAACAGAAATCCAGGATGAGGGAGGCTCTATGGAAAAGACAGTGCATAAGACCCTGCAGAGGCTGGCCCAGCTGCTGGCAGCTGATCGTTGCAGCATGTTTATTTGCCGAGCCCGAAATGGTATCCCAGAGGTAGCCTCGAGGCTTCTCAATGTCACTCCAACTTCCAGCTTTGAGGAGAATTTGGTGAATCCAGACCATGAAACTGTTTTTCCTCTGGACATCGGAATAGTGGGATGGGTGGCTCATACCAAGAAGTTTTTTAATATACCAGATGTGAAAAAGGTAAGTGAGTAACTTGTCTTGGTGAACGGGGTTCTGTGCATTTAATTACGCAGCCTCGGGCACAGAGTCATTCCTCAAAAACTTCCCAAATAAGAGATAGCAATCCTGACCAAAACCATAAAAGCAACAAGATAAGAAGCTTAAAATCCAGTAGAAGTATGTTATGCAGCCTGGCTAGATATTTCCAGTATCCCCACACAATATCTGTAATATAATTTACTGTAATAAGGGAAGAGGATATTAATCAAGACCAAAAAGTGCTTGTGTTGCTATAGAACAAGGTAGGTTCCTATCCTGCTGCAGCTCTAAAATTAAAAAAAAAAAATCCAAACAAGGATTCACCAAAAATGCAAGTGCACCTTCTTGGTCCACACTGCCATACAAGCATCTCAGGACAATTAATTTGTAGTCCTGTTAAGGAGAGCTTGTAAGGAGGTAAATGAGTCCATATGAGATGGTCAAGATAGATGTTAAACATCAAATCTGATTTGGGATTTTAAATTGCTCCAAAAGTTGCTGTTAAATTTTCATAGAATCACCTTCCTTAGATAAAGCTCAGATACAGATTATTATAAAATTACATGAAAAATGTGAACAACCTAACTGAAACTAAATCATGCATAAGAACTGCTTTACAAATTGGATACTGAAATACATACAAAGGTGTTCCTGTGATTACTGATGTCCTTAAAGAGTTCACCTTAAATTATGAGAGTATCATCTTCACATCTTTCTGGTCTAAGTGGAAAAAACTCAGCCCACATATAAGTCTGTCTTATTAACTTCTACTGTACAATCAATTTATTATTCTAGGACATTTTTTAGATGGGAACCACCTCAATGATCTCATACTCTATTTGAATAATAAAGATCTTGATGCAGTGCAATTATCTGTTTTCCAGGAGATATACCAAAAGTCTTGTATTTTATGTTAGCAATTGGTAGAAATAAAGATTAATTAATTTCCGAGTTCACCTGTTCCTGGCTAGGCTAGTGTCAAAGCTCAAAACACAAATACATACATGTAGGAAAAAAATTAATATAGAGTAAACTATCTCCGATGTAAGCTGGAAGCACAGGAACAAACAGAAGAAAGACTGAGTTTGATTTTTAACTGACTACTAAGATGGTTTCTTCAGTGGCTGCTCTTCTGACTAGAACCATCTGACTTGCTGTCTCTTGCCATCAAATGGGGAGATTGGAGGATAATCCTTCTAAATTCATAAGGCTGATTACATGAGAAAAGATCAGGAGGATCAAGAAAGATGTGCTTTTTATCAGACCCTGCACTGCTGCTTAATATTATTAGAGTGCGATATCTTCCCAGAGCAGGGCTGCCTAAAAAATTCTGCTCTTGCAATTGGATTTGTTCAAAATTGTGACAAATGTAATTTGAATATGCTGAAATAAGCAATCTGTAACCTTTCTGTCCGTCTAATACTGCCAGGTATAGATTTTGCACATACAACTTAATCTGTGTCTGCTGAATATCTATCTAGTTATTCTTCATTTTGAGGTAATTCAAATTAATCAATGACTGTGATTTTACTTGGGCGTTCATTTACTTTCCAAGATCTATGCTATCAGGTCCACACTTAAGAATGCAGAGTTAAACCTTGGTGCTGTTGGCCCCCATTTGGTAATTAAATGTCTCCAAAATATTGGCATTTTATTGGTTTAAAATGTAATGATGATGATCTGTATGGTCTGTGATGATCTGTAAAAATCAGAGATATTTCTAGAATCAAGGTTTGTTCTTCAAAAATAGCCATGAATGTCTAAAAAAAGTTAGTATTTGCATCCTACTAGTCAAAGTGGTGTCCAAATTCACCCTCCTCATGGAGGGAAAGCTCCCACTGCTGTCACCAAGATCTTTACCTAAAAAAGAAAGCTATAATTGCAGCTTTAGACAGTAGCACTTTGGTAACATTATCAGTCTATGGCATAAAAAATAGGCATCAAGAGCCATTATTATGTGTTCTCAAAAGGATAAATATTTTTCAAACCATACTGCATGCACTTCAGTCAAACTGATTGTCTGCTACCCAAACACTGTGCAAAAAAAAAAAAAAAAAAAAAAAAAAAAAAAAAGACAAGCAGAGAGGGATTTGACCTCTACTGCCTTGTCAGAATAGAAAATGCACAATGAATAATTCCCAACAACTCCAGTGCTTTGAAGATGTCACCTAATCACTTTTTATTATTGACACAGACCTTATCCAAACAGCATATTTTTTCTTTTTAAGTCTCAAGTACATGACAGCACTGACAGACCCACAGTGAGACCTTTTCATGCTTCAGTTCCCATCTCTTTTATAACAAGAGGGAAGGCAATGAAAGAGCACAGCAGCAATCAATCTCTGAAAATAAGAGACTCCACCTTCAGTGCCTGCTAGCCCATTCTTTAGTGATTATCGTTTTTTTTTTTTTCCTTAAGGGGAAAAAAAAATTGGAAGGGTACCAATAAACATGAGGAAGCTCCTTATCCTGACTAATGCTTCAGAAAAGAAAAGCAGAGGAAAAGATACAGACCTTCAATAATTAACTTAGTAGCAAGAACAGTGTCCTCCCCCCACAGGATTAGAGACCTGTTGATTGCAGGAGCTAATAGTTTTTAATCCTGTCTTTAACAGGAGTGAGAAACAGGAGGCCAGGCAAGATCGCTCTCTTTGCTAACTGGCCTCTCTTCACTCCCAGTGACATGACAGAGTATGTTACTCAAATGTACCAAAGTAAAATAACTGATTGCATAAAATCTCATTTGTCTATCAAAACAACAAAAATCCTTTAAATGTTAACCAATACCATGGGCAAAAGAATGATAAAGACTACAGTTACCTTACATCTTTTGCTAAGGCATTATCTCCAAATAGAATTAAGAAATAGGCAAGGAACATGACTTACGGAGAATCAAAATCTCACATTCTTAGCATGCAAGAGAATATAGCATAGACTATATATTTCCTTTAATACAAAAATATATTTAAAGATTTTGCTGAGAATCAGAAACTCAAGAAATAGCATTATTAGTTATAATATATATATATATGGTAAAAAATAGCTTCAAAGGAAGGGAAGGTTTTAGGATTAGATCTATAAAGAAACTTAAGCACTCAGATGCTGAATGTAACAAGCTCTCAGTTTTTGAGGCCCTGGACTAGGATCTGCAGCCCCAGGGGAAGTGCCAAAGCACCAGAGCAGGATCAGATGCCATTGCTTTAACCTCAGACTCAGGTAGCCAGGGCACCTGGCAGTGTTGCACGTAATCTTTCCATTGGAAACCTATACCATGAAATGTCTTAAATCTACCACCAAGTTTTCATCATTCCTTTGGAAACTGAGCCAGCTTCAGTTTGCAGAAGTCTTTTTTGGGGACCTCTACTCCTCTTTAAATATGGGGTGTGAGGGACTTTTCAGTCCAGGCCTGTCTCAAATGGCAGCAGATTCAGATGCATAAGAAAATGCTGGTCCCTCGGCTCAAGGCTGTCTGAGCCTGGAACCAAGAAGAACACTCAATCCCTTTTCTTGAATCTATATCAAAATTATTATAAGAGAAAAGACAGCCAAGAAAAGCACATCTTGGCAGCTCAGTGGTTTGAACTTCCATGTGAGGAAGAGAGGGCAGTGAGGAGAGCTGGACACCAAACCACTGTCCATAAGCTGTGTGAACAGCCATTCTGGTACCACCTCGCAGTGGGCCTGGGACCAGGCTTCATCTTAGACTCTTCCTAGGATAGGAAGAGGTTGATGGATTCAGATAAATCCATGTCAAAAACATGAAGCATATATGATGGACCCAGCTGGCTGCCTTGTAAGGGAGAGAGGGGAGGGATTATAGAGGAACTGCAGCAGCTGACATCTCAGTCCTTAACTCTTCTACTAGTTCCTCGGGCAATCCGATCAGAGAGAAGAGAATCAAAACAAAAACCACTAAAAGAAAATTCCTGCTACTCAGTGGGCCACAGGTTAAAAATGAGGACCATGCCACCACCCTACCCTGAGCACCTTCTCCTGACTGTACATTGGGCATATTCTCTGCGAACCACCTGACATGGCACCACAGGATGACAAGCACAGAAAAATCCATATTGAAGTTCTGTGCGCAGGGAATACTACCATGACCTGGTAAAAAGGCAACAGTTTGGCTGTGGACAGGCAAAGCTTTAGGTAAACCTGAATTTTTACTGGCAAAAGTTAAGGCTTCAAGGTGACAAGCAGATGGTCTTAGGACATGTTTTAGGATTGTTATAAAAATTCTGCTTAATTTTTCTTCAGGCCCCTTAGTGATAGGTGAGAGCTGTGAAAGCTGAACAGTTATAGTCATATACAAGTTTCTGTTGTACCTTACAAAAGAAATGAGAAGTACTTGGATTTCATAAAAATCACACAGTAGATAATTAGATATCACCAATGATAAAGGACTTAAAGTCTCAAACACTACTCCCAACTTCCAGTTGATTGAAACGGAAGTTATTGGCATTCAAAGTTTGTTTTGACAAAGGAAGACCATTAGAGAAGTCTTTTAGCCTCATTGTATTGATTTACATAAAAACATTTATTTAAATCTGTATAATAGATTCAATTTCAGGGAGTTTTAAAACAATCATTACCTATTGCAAAAAAATAAAGCAGACAGTGACATGACTAAAGAGATCAACCCCAGAATGCCATTAAACATACAGTAATTTCTACTTGCTTTCAACTGCAAAACTCTACTGATCTCCAAAATGTCCAAAAAAAATGTGTTCTACACTGCTTCTGCATTACGTTTTAAAATTGCCTTACACTCCTTGACAGAACAGAATTTTTCGATGTAGCCTTATGAATGGTCTGCTCATTTAAGTAACTGGTTTTGATGTTTCATCAAACTGGTGACATTTTCATAGCTGAGGATTGGTGCCTTTCAGATTCTATTCCTATTCAATTGAATCATTATGAAACAAAAACACTTGTGAATTTAAATCAGGATAAGCAGAAATAAGAGGCAAAGCAATATAGCACACCAATTTCCCCACACCTCAGAGGTTAAATTTTTTCTTGAGGCATTGGAGTTAATGCAAAACAACCAATGGGAGACCAAAATACCTGCAAGAGAAAACTAGACTGCAGGGCTGCTATAAGCAAATACAGGAAATATGTAAAGATGGTGCTAAGAAAGGTATGATAATGATGGAAGTATGGCACCCAGTGCTCCTGACTTCAGAGGTTCCTGTGTTTCCTGCTCCAGTAGCACTCCCAAATTTCTGCAGCCACTGTTCCTACCACGCTACAGCATAGGCAAGGAATGGCTTTGTGGGTGGGGTGGGGGGAAGGGGTTTAAAATGGTGACTAAGGACCCCCCCCCCAAAGAAAAAAAAAAGCCATTCTTCCTCTTTTATAAGGGGAAAAGGTTAGAGAAGAATAGGCATCAGCTTTCTTGGCACTTCTGCCAGCTGGAGGATTAAGTCTGTCACTTCTCCATGGTGACACTTGACTTGGCCAGGGTCAACAAGTGGAGTTAGGCAGCACAGCAAGTGTTGAAAGGTCACTTGGAAACAACACAACACTTGGAAACAATAGCAATGGTAAGAGGTTTGCAAATGAGAGTAGTTGTGATGTCAATGGGAAAACCAAGGTGTTAATGACATCTGTGAGACACAAAGTGACACTGGGCTGTTTCCTACTGGGGGTCCTCAGTCAAGGAAGCAAAGGCTTGTAGGAAAGTTTCACTCCTTAAATTTCAAATCACAGAGGTAATGAGATGTGGATGTTTATAAGTAATGGAAAATAAACAAATATATTGGAGATGTAGGAAGCTAAGAAGTCTGAGCTGCTCATCTGCTCCTGTTGCTTCGGATGACCAGTGCAGCAAGTCTTTACACTGACCAGCTGTATAAGACAGATCTGCCTTCCCTACTACCTCGAGCTGCTTTTCACATTCCTCTCATCTTCTTTCTTCCCTGCATTTGTATAAGTTACACACTTCTGGCATGTGCCATGAAAACCAAATTAACAGGGTTCATTTCATACCATCCCATCACTTACAGTAATTTTCTCATTTTCTGATCAAACTGACAGAGTAATTTGCAGCATTGAATTTAAGCTGGAAGTTTCCAAAACTGTCAAACTCACTTGCCTCAGGTTGCATTTTGCTATTAATCCAATCAGAAATGCTAAAGATGTAGCTCAGTGTTTTTAAGGGTAGTGTAGCAAAATCTTAAGACAACATTATGAACTGGAAATGAACTTCCTTCGTTAATGACTGTACAGATTAGTAAAATGAACATTAGAAAGATGGTCATCATTGCTTCTTTAACTTTGGTGAATTTAATGAGAAAGCTTGTGGAAGGTTGGAAAATTATGCAGAGCTGTTTTCACACTTCACTTAAAATGCTGTGGGATATCTCAAGCCAGCAAAAGCAGCATGACAAAAATAAGGCCTTTCCAGACAGTTCCAGGAAAGCCCATGGGAACAGAAGGAGGGAACTTGGTGCTAAAGGAGCTGAGATCTGAAAGAACCATAAGAATGACACAAGATGGTTCCTTCTAGACAGTGGAGGCAATAAGAACTTCTCAGAAGCAAATCTTAAAGTAACACAAGAACAATCTGTAATTTTGAAATATTATCTGCTCATGTAATCTACCTTTTAGAACTGTTTTTCTCTTCAAAAAACAGTGGTTTCTCAGAGCCTGATTTTACTTATATTTCTTATATTCATATTTCTTTTCTATATTGTTTAAATTCTGACTATAATTATATTTTTACTTCATTTTTATTTATTTTACCTTATTATGGACATGAACTTAGTTGCATAGCTACAATTCCAAAGCAGGTATGATCATTTTAGTAAGCAAGATTAATTATATGTTCACTTCATATTTCTAATGGCCATAATGAGGAAAATAAGTTAGTTTTAGAAAGGATGGTCTGATTTGCCTTTTTCAGAGAGGTGTAATCAATATCATTTTCATAAGAGCAACTTCTGATTTTGTAAATGCCACTGCTAGTTATGGGATGTAAATTAGGTTCATAAGACCTAAAGGAACAGAAAAGTTGAGACCAAAGGACATAGAGCATTATATTGCAAATGCATTGGTAAAAGGTTCATAATTTTATGCATAGTCATGTTAGTAAGATACAGTGAGATAAAACAGCTGTCAAGGGGTAGAAAACCAAAAAACTGCATCATCTACACAGCTGTCAAGGGGTAGAAAACCAAAAAACTGCATCATCTACATATTTCAAGTACACTAGCTAGGTCCATAACAACTTAAAACTCAGCTATTAGGGATAGATATGAGGCAGGTAAAGTCAGAGATTTTACAAGTGGGTTAACATATATTTGCCTACAGCAGAGAAATAGTAAAACTTAGGAATATTGGTTCTGGGTAGATGTTCTTAAAAGAGGACTCCTTTTGCTTCCCTTTGGGCAGCTGCCATGCCTACCTGTGGTGTTACAGTCCAGCCTGACCACCCCTGGTTAGCAGCTCCCAATCCCCACATCTTGGTAGTCATTTAATACCATTAGCTAACCACCTTGAGAAATCCAAAGCAGATCTTTTAAAAGAAAATCAGAGAATCTACCTTTGACTCTATCACTCTGAAGCAGAGGTTTGTACACTGACTTTTCAAGAGTGGCAGCTGTGAGGGCAGAGGAAAAATGAAGACAGTCTGGCTATTTCAGCAATTTAGCAGAATTATGTCACTTCTGTGCATGCACATATTGACAAATTTCCAACCTCCAGTTCATAACTTAGAAATTTAGATGCATTTCCACAAAATAACAAGCATCACAACCACCCTCCCTTGCCAAACAGATTTCCCTGACAAATTTCAAGGCCATACTAGCATTTCGAAGAAAACATGCCAAGACTTTCTTTGATAAGAGAGAATGAAGCATTCTTTCACGAAACAGATGAACCCAGCTTCCCAATAATTTCCAAATAAAAGACTGAGGGAGTAGAATATCTTTTTCTAAACTAGTCTTCAGTGCTTACAAGGGTAAGTTGTGGCTCATTTGTTGCATGGTCTCAGTCTCACAAGATCGCACAACAGAAGTAGTCCTGGATCCATCCCCATTCTACCCCAGGAGGACACATTGGGCTGGAAACTACGCAGTTGGGCTAGGAACTTCAGGAATAGGAGATGGTCAAGAAGGAGGCAGAAGATGAGGCTCAGCCAGATGCATCTGTATTGTGGATACCTCCCTGACAGAAGCATTTTCAGCCATATACTTTCAAGACTGATTTCAAAAGAAATATTTGAATATATTTCAGGAAATACCACTCATATTAGCTATTAATATAGCTATTATTACCTATATTATTAGATATTAATACATTATTCATACTAGCAATATTTTCTTGTGTGCAAGCCTAAGTGTAGGCTATAAAGTAGCCATTATATTGTATTATTCTCTCTTTTATTCTAGCTCTTCTCAGATTTTTATTTCCTTAAATTTATCATCATTCTAATAAAATCCTGCACGGAACTTGGCGCCAGGAGCTGTATTCATCATCATTGCTCAAGCTAGTTATGCATATGTATGCCTGAATGGTGGCGTTAAATAGTCATAATGCTCTTTGGGAGTATGAATCCACAGCACTCACTGTGCTTATAGCCCTGTGAACATAAGTAGCAAATATAGTGATTGTTTGCCTTTGGATAGCAATTGACTGTGGTGATTTCATTTGGGCTGTGCTTTTGTTTTTTTTTTTTTTTTTCCCCCTAGAATAACCATTTTTCTGATTATATGGACAAACGAACTGGTTATACAACGATCAATATGTTGGCAACCCCAATTACCCAGGGCAAAGAGGTGCTTGCTGTTGTGATGGCACTCAACAAACAAAACGACACTGCATTCTCAAAAGAGGATGAAGAGGTAATAACTCCAAACACTAGATAAGAGCACAACTGTTACTTTAACAAGTAGTTTGAGCGAACCTACATCTTGGTTTCATACTTTGACTTGTTTTTTTTTCTTTGTCATTTTTAGGTCTTTAACAAATACCTCAATTTTATATCTTTGGTTTTAAAAAATCATCATACATCATACCTCTACAATATTGAAACCCGACGAAGTCAGGTAAAGAAGAATTAGTTAACAATTAAGCTCTATTTGGCCAAAATAATTATTATCTTACATTCCCACAGCTTATAGAAATAAAGATACCATCCATTAATTACTTTGTTTTTAAAATATAAATGCACTTTATTCTCGTACTTTGGAATGTCTAAGCTTCATATGGTTATATTTTCTGTCAAAATGCATTTTACCTTTTGGAAACATTTGCTTTCTCTTTTCTTGTAAATAGATGCTTTTGTGGTCTGCCAACAAAGTATTTGAAGAGCTGACAGATATAGAGCGGCAATTTCACAAAGCACTGTACACTATTCGAATGTATCTAAATTGTGAAAGGTATTCTGTTGGGTTGCTGGACATGACTAAAGAGAAGGTAACATTTTTACCTGTTTCCTAGAATATGTTAACTCCTAACTTTACGTTATAAAATCCATCCTTCTGATTACTTAATTCATCTGTTCTAGGTATTTGTAGTTTACCTCCCCAAGATGTAAAGATACCATACTTTCTAACCCTTTAGGAAAACCTACATAAGACCCTGCCAAAAAATAAGCAAGGCAAAGCACACAATAAATATAAAAGTTGATTTTAAAATCATTTTTTCCAAATAAAACAAAACATGTGAGAAATAGAAGCGAGACCTGCAGTTTGACTATCTACATTTTAAAACAATGAAGGTGTACAGCATTCCAGGGATGAGGTTCACAGCAACCTTAAATTTATTGGCTAGCATTTCTTGCTTGGAACACACTTAACAGTTTCTTAATATAGTCTGAGATGTGACTAAAATACAGTTATGGAAGAAAAATATAACCACTGCCCACAGATGTCATGTTAGCTATGACTAGAGAGATGTTTTGCTCTCTCCTGCTAACGCCTACACGGTTCTTTCCCAGGAGTTTTACGATGAATGGCCGATCAGGCTGGGGGAGGCAGAGCCCTACAAAGGCCCCAAGACGCCCGATGGAAGAGTAAGGATCTTTTTTTTTTTTTTTTTCTTCCCCTTCTCTTTTTATGAATCTTAAGCTGGATATTGAGGTTGTACAGGTCACCCACCTGTTTTTTCTCTTTTCATTTAGGAAGTTAACTTCTACAAGATTATTGACTATATCTTACATGGAAAAGAGGAAATCAAAGTCATTCCGTGAGTATTCACTGGCAAACTGCAACTGTGTGATAATTAGATTAATTGCTGGGCTAGAACAACATGTCTATACCTGTAGAAATCATTTACTTTTATTCTCTCTCTAAAGGTCACCTCCAGCAGATCACTGGTGTCTTGCCAGTGGATTGCCAACATATGTTGCTGAAAATGGATTTGTAAGTTCATAACAAAAATAAGTTATAGTTACTTTGTGCAGTTCTGAACTATAACAAAGAAACTTTCCATACCCAAAAAATTCTACTAAAAATATTGTGCCATCTCCACTGTTACTGCTTCCCAAAGAAGCTATATGAATCAGTAGCCTGGAAGGACAAGTGCAAATGGTCAAAACAGCAGAACTTCCTTCCAATCATGGGGATAACAGAAGGAATAAAGCAGATATATCTGATGTTGTGTGCTAGATGTACAAACTCCATCTCTCAAAAAAAAATAGAAATTCATCACATACATGAGTTAATTTTTTTTGCTCCTCCTATTTCTGCTTCCTGGCTCTATTTGGGCACAGGACACCAAGACCTGTCTCGCTCCAAACTGGTAGCGCACTAAAGCTTCAACACGGCGTACAGAGTAGTCTGACAGGCAGGATAATTCAAAGACTTGGTGAATGACAGTTGTTAATAATTCTGTGGCTTTTTTTTAATAACAGTAAGGACAATCATGTAAATTAGTACTTATTTTCTTTCTACAAACCCTTATGCAATTTTAAATTGGCACAGAAGCAGTTGTCTTAACCAAAAGGCTTCTTAGCACACACTGTGAGGTATCATATAGGAAAGGTGGTTTGCTATAAGAATAACATCTGTCAGAATAACCATCTTAATTTTATAGCAACAATTAAAATTTTTGTAGCTAATTAGGCTGCTCACTATTTTTTCCATAGAAAATGTTTGCTATTTAAAATACCTTGCCAACTCCTGAGGCATATTAATCTTAAACAATGGTTCTCCTTTTTCTTTATACTGCAGATTTGTAACATGATGAATGCACCAGCAGATGAATATTTCACATTTCAGGTAATACCAGTAATAGATGAAAATACTGTAGAAAAATACATAATGCTTTTCACCAATAGTTATGCAGTTTATTACATATATAATTTTTCATTATTTAGAACCTAGTTTAAGTCACTTCCCTTTAAAGCTGCACCACCACTTAAAAAAATATGCAACATGCCCTGTTCTTTGTCTTTCTTACAGAAAGGACCTGTGGATGAGACTGGATGGATAATCAAAAATGTCCTATCATTGCCTATTGTTAACAAAAAGGAAGAAATTGTGGGAGTTGCTACATTTTACAACAGGAAAGATGGAAAACCTTTTGATGAGTATGACGAACAGATTATTGAAGTAAGCTTAAGATAAGAAGCTTTAAGTAGCTGTATGTTAATCAGAATGTTATTAAAAATGCAGTTTTAAGTGTCTAAACATCTTCTAGGAGGCTGTAATAACATCTAAACAAAAGTCTTTAGTCTTTTTCACTTAAGAATTAGAGAATTTTATTTTGCTGTATAAATTTGAACGTGAAGATTTGAGTTCCTACCTTTTGTTATCATATCTTCTATTAATTATAGTCAATATCTCCCTATTAACACAACTGGGTATGTAAGGATGGCATCCTGCTTCCTAATGGACATGAGGTCTGTGATGATTGCTCAAGGGCACAGCGCATCCAAGCCCACCCAGCCGACTTAACTTGCATAAGCCTTAAATTTTTATATACAAAATAATGGCCCTTAACTGCATAGATTGAGACATATCTGCATGAAAAGCTGCAAGGTGCTTAGACACCCTGCTGATGGAAGTTAAGTGCCACTAACACTTGGAAGTTTATGATGCTTTTAAAGGGGTATTGCAAACAGAAACTGGAGTTTAAAAAAAGGTCAAACTGTCAGCTTCACTTCATTGTCATGTTATCATCTCCACTTTTCTTGCCTCTATCCCAGACTCTAACACAGTTCCTGGGCTGGTCTGTTTTAAATACTGACACTTACGACAAGATGAATAAGCTTGAAAACAGGAAAGACATTGCTCAGGAAATGCTCATGTATCAGACAAAGGCCACAGCTTCTGAAGTTGAATCTATACTGGTGAGTTTCTGTCCAGAGCCACAAAATTGAAGTAGGAAGTTTGCTACACAGAAATAAATATTAAATGAAGTTAACGTTCCTTTTCATTTTTTAGAAATATAAAGAGAAATTAAATGCAAAGACTATAGAAGATTGTGAGGAAAAGGATCTTATCAGGATTCTGGTAAGTAGCTACATTGAAAATTTGAACTCCAATGGCATGGCTATACTAGATAATACTGGGCCGTCATTATAGTAGAAACTGAATGCAGCCAAATCCTGTTTAATACAATGACAAATACAAGACAGAGTTGTTTTAATAATATATCCTCAGCTTTTTAGGTCCTCTAATTTGCACTCCACACTATTACTTACTATTACTCACTTTCCCAAGTATCTGCCAGGGCACTTTGTTAGCCAGAAATTACATACAAAATTTGAATTGAATATGAATTAATGCATTGAGCTGCAATAAACAACCATGTGGACAGTGCTATTCAAAATGAAAATAGCGATTATTCTATTTCATTTTGAAAATAAAAGGAGGTTCATTAATGCAAGTTCTTTCTGAATAAGACAAGGCAGGAGTATCCAATGGAACAAACCTGCTTTCAGAGTAGTTTTCCTAAATTTCCACAGGCAGAGCAGTCCAAAGGCCATGATCAGAGACCTCACAGTAACAAGGCAGATTTGACTTGCTTTGACATGTAAGACTCAACAACTACTGAAACAAAAATGATACACTTCCTTTTCCAGAGTCTGCAGTCCTGTGACTGCATTAATATTTCTGGAATTGGAGTGAGTGCACTGAACTGAAAAAGGAGCTGAAGTTCCTTTTTTTCTCATGGAGCAGTTGTGGAACACATGCACTGGCCTACTTTGCCTGAGCCAAGACTGAAAGACGGGCTCCAGGGAAGCATTGAATATATTCCTATTTTTAATGGGCAATTCGTGCACAGGACAAAAACTATC
Source organism: Tinamus guttatus (assembly GCF_059628265.1). Classification (NCBI taxonomy): domain Eukaryota; kingdom Metazoa; phylum Chordata; class Aves; order Tinamiformes; family Tinamidae; genus Tinamus; species Tinamus guttatus. Next base: position 9,093,304 of record NW_028288848.1, read on the forward strand.
TAGGCCAAAGAAAAACCCTCTAAACATACATATCATAGATGCCAAGTCCCAGGATCAAGCTTTAGACATATTTGCACCTACTTCACCATGCTTGGTGATGTAGACATAGCCATAATGAGATCGTCTCATTAGACTACTTCTGACTTTGTACCCAGAGTGCAGTTTTGTTAAAGTTTTAAAAGGGCAAGCATTTATTTTGTGGGATCTGTTAAGTTGTGAACACAAAAATCAGCCTGTTTTAGCTTCACATACCTTTAAAAATAAATCTGTTTTAGCTCTTAATAGATATTTTAAAATCCCTCCACTTGCTGAGCAACAATTCATTAGTATAGGCCTCCAAAAAAAAAAAAAAAAGGATTTTTTTTTGGCTCCAGAAAACATTAAAATGAATTCTTTGCGTTGTGCCACAGATGTAAAGATCTATCATCTCCTGCAGTGCCAAGGCTGCATGCAAATGCTTTATCCTATTAGGAGGCCTGGAATCCCAGCTCGCTAATTGGATAAAGCAGGTGTTTCTAGATCTGATGATTCACAAAGTAATGGGTCTTAAAACACCACTGCTCCAGGTTTCCTTGACTTTGACCTCAACCTCAAATCAGAGTAAATTTAAAGGGAAATTCTACTAGGTGAGAAGGAAATAGTTGCACTAATGTTCAGGCTTATTTGTTGAAATATATGCAATGATTTCCTTATGCAATTATACATCTTAAGTTTTGTATTGTATCAGACTTGCCTGATTTAATTCTTGTTTGGATTGGGACACATCCTTTCAAATACAATACATCTCCCCTTAAGCTTTGATATGTACAGATAAAAAGTATTATGAAGCAGTTTATAGGTATCACTATTACCAGGTAGGCTATTCAGTGTGTATCTACACAGAACATGCAAGGGAGACAAATCAAATTTAATATAAGGTTTCTCAACTTTTATATACTATATTTTAGAATCTAGTATGTGTTTTCTAGAGGTTGTTCAGTGCAAGAAAGGATTGTGCAGTGAGAAAAATCCCTGAATAGTATCCAGCCAGCACCTAATAAACTCTAGCACATCTGGAAAAGAATATGCACTTATGCTTTCCACTACTTTTGTTGTGAGCCCCTCATTTTCATCAGACTGGTTAGAATAGGCTGTTTTAAACAGAAAGGACACAGCTAGTAGAGCCACCAACCAACCACAGCAGTGAAGAATAATTGACCCTGTGGCAGATTTGATGTTAAGACTGGAATACAATTTGCTCTGTACATTCAAGCATCATAACAGTATTTACTTTACACATATACTGAGTTCATTCAAGAGCCCAGCAGTGAAGAATCCACTGCAAGCATACAAACAGGGTCACAGGCACCAGCAGCCACTTAGACTGTCAATTGTTACAGCTGATCTTTACAGCAGAATTTTCCGGTCCCTTTTCCCCGTGCCAAATGATCTCTTCAACACTCTCCATTAGGTGTAAGAAGGGTATCACAGGTATAAAGAGAGAATCTCATAGGATGCAGGGAAAGATAGACTAATTTTGATGGGTGATTAGGGAACAGAAAAAAAAACATCAGAAGAACTTCTGCAAAACTGCAGAAGTTAACATCTACAGGATTGTACAGGAACCTTTGTTTGCTTAAATAGTCTCTCCAAAAGATGCCTATAGGTAGATGGGCATGTAAACATACCCTCTTGTTGTTTTAAAAGCAACCACATTGTTATACTTTCTTCTACTTTAAAAAAGTAACCTGTTTTATTTTAAGGTGGCTATTTTCAGCCATCATACCTATAACTATTCCTAAGATCCCAAAGACCACCACTTCCCCAAAACAGCAGGGGCTATTGAATAAATTTTGCTATGAAAAAGGTTAACTGCAGCCTTGAGTTAAGGCAAATTGTGGGAAAATGATGAAATATTGCCCCTGGCTGAAATAACATCAAGGCCTAGGACTTCCTAACCAAGGAAACATTTGGAAGTGCTGGAATTTGTGGCAGGTACAAACACCAACTGGCAAAGCCTTGCACATATTCTGTTTGAGAAGAAAACCAGCAACCATCACCAGTGTGTTTCGTAACTTGATATACATTACTTTGTGCTGAAGCTTGAGACCTTTGAAAATATAATAAGCATACTGTCCTTAGGCAATGCTCCTACTGAAGTGGTGGCAGGGGGAGGGGGGCGGAATATAAAGCACACACACACACACACACACAAAAAAAAAAAAAAAACACCACAACACCCCACACCACACACACATTCAGCTTTGTTTTTGCCAGAAAACTCTTGTGGTTTGATCCTTCCTGAACAGAAAGAAGAATTACCTGATCCAAGAGATCTAGAACTGTATGAATTTCGCTTCAGCGACTTCCCAGTGACAGAGCACGGCTTGATCACCTGCGGAATCCGGCTCTTCTTTGAGATAAATGTTGTGGAAAAGTTCAAAGTTCCAGCAGAGGTCTGATTTATTATATCTTACTTATTTTCCTTTCAAGGTAGCAGAGAAATAGCTGACTGTGGGTACTTTAATATAGAAGTGTGCTACACTAAGCAATTAGTAAAAAGGGTAATTATCCCTTCTTAATTAAGCATTCGCCTGCTTATTATATTGACTTGAAACTTCTCCCGAAATTGTGTGACCCATGTAAGGAGTTAAATCAATATGCATTTACATAAGAATGGTTTGCAGTTTCTATGTTTAATTTAATGGAAAGCAATTGTTTTTGTATAATGTTCATATTTTCCCTTTAAAAAAACACTGCAGCATATTGTTGCAATTAACAGCAATCTCCAACACTTTTATTCATAACAGGTACTTACAAGATGGATGTACACAGTCAGAAAGGGTTACCGGGATATCACTTACCACAACTGGAGACATGGATTCAATGTGGGACAGACAATGTTTACTTTGCTAATGGTAAGATTGCTAATATTAAGGTTGCATTTGGCACTTACCTTTCCTTTCCAATCGCAAAATTCAGGCAAGCCTATACTCAAAATTGTCTATTTTATTTTACAGACAGGCAAAATAAAGAAATATTATACTGATCTGGAAGCCTTTGCCATGGTGGCTGCTGCTTTCTGCCATGACATTGATCATAGAGGGACCAATAATTTGTATCAAATGAAGTAAGTGCAAATACTAAGGTATATGGTGAGGGGTATTTACAATAGCAAATGAAAAAATAATGTCAGTACCTGCAAATATTATATACATATATATATATTTCATATACGGTTTGTGTAAGTCAATATAATAAATTCATGTTAGCCTTTATTCTGAGTAGACAAAATATCCCCAAGTATTTGTGTTTTTGTTGTTAGTAGATGTTTGTCACAACCCAACATGAATTAATTTTATTTCTTAATAACTTGCCTGGATACTTATGCATCATAGTGAAACTCACTCTTCTCATGAAGAGCAGTCAACCCAGTAGTCTTCCATGGTATTTTTAAGGGCTTCTAAGGCTAGCCAGAAAACAGAAGCTTCTCAAATTGTTATGTGTGTCAACAGATTATAACCACAGCTTTCTTAGCACTCTTTCCCACTAAGTGCATCTCCAGGATGATTCATTCTCCCCCCCGCCCCTGGACACACTCCTCCAGGAAAGGAGCTTCATATCGCGTGCTGGACCCGTGACGCTCAGGGATTTTCTGATTATTGTCAGGGATTCTCCAGGTGACGTAGGAGAGGAAGAATAAGAGACACCAATTCTTATTCAGCCGACTGCTACTCGCCTAAATCTTCCTACTGTAGTCTTTCCTAGCTGAAAGCCCTCTGTGTGAGGTCAGACACAGGAAAGCTATTTATAAAAGTTATCAGGCTTTACCACTACAGTCTTAATCACAAGGCAGGAGCTAATGGGAGTATACACTAGCCCTCCAGGCTTTCAAAAAGCATGTTTCCAAAAACACATTTTTTTCAGTTTTGAGAACCCAGTGAGCACTGTACATGCAAGGCCTGTTTCTCTCATTTCTCAACCACAAACAAATACTTCTTGCTTCATGCCCATAGATAGCAATGATATAGTAATCTATCAAGCATACAGATCAGAAACATTTAACTCCTACTCGCCATTAATTAAAAAGATATTACCTCCAAAACACTATAAACTGCTTCTTTTTCAACAGATCAGCAGCTCCACTGGCCAAACTTCACGGCTCATCTATTTTGGAGAGACATCACCTAGAATACAGCAAAACCCTCCTGCAGGATGAGGTTCGTAAAGGCCACTCTTCCATTAACATTGATCAATACAAAAATTCCTATTAAGTTACCATCTTCCAAGTTCTCTCTGTTTTGATTCCTTCCTCTAAGCCCAAATGCGGGGGGTTATATTCAAATTCCCAAGTTTAACTTGAATTCTTACATGTTTGGGGCAGCAGCACACTATACGTGTTCAGAGAAGCCTCAAGGTGTCTGCCAAAAACACAATTTATCAAGCCAAAACCTACCCTTGTCCTCTGTCCCTCACATGCACGCTCATCTGCTCTTCCTACCCTTACACAACAGCTAATGCTGGAACCAGGGCAGAAAACAGGAGGTGTCGAAGCTCCATCCCTCCAAATCCAGAGGCTGGATTCAGCGGGTGGGAGGAGCCGGACCCGCAGGCTGCCCTGCCAGATCCCACACAAATGCCTAAACACACAAAGTTGTGCCCTGAAGTGCTGCCAGATTCCCATGCCAATCATACCTCATACCAGGCTGCAGTGAGGCTTCCCCTTGCAGCCAACCTCTTTCCCTGCTGCCACCCTCCCCCTAGTGCCCCTATCCCTCTTCTGACGCCAGCTTCCTCACCGAGCAGGGCACAGGCACCTCTCAAGAGCCTCCCTGGACTCTCCAGGTGGCCCCATGGTCCCTTCCTTATCTGCCCTGTCTGGGTGTCACCGCAGCGAGGCTCCCACCACAGCACTTGAGGCCCAGCAAGATGGCAGCCACTGGGCTAGGAGCCCCTGAGAGCTACAGGGCAGGCCTCTTACTACTGCTGCTCAGGCAGAAGAGGGTGTTTTCAACATTTATTTCATGGGAGAATAACCCACAAACTTTACAGCCACGGCACTCTATGGCCTGGGCACTACAGTCACCCACTGCCACTCTGAGTTGTTTTTTTTTTTTTTTTTCTTCCTCCCAGCTGCTGGAGATAGTCTATTTTCTGACCTTAAAAGACTAAATCAGAACAAACCCACACATAGCACAACAACCAGAAACAAAATCAAAGAATTTCATTTTTAAAGCATATAAAACATTTCTTTACCTGTCTGCTTGGTCAAAGAGAAAAGGAAGCTCAGGAGACTGAAAAAAAACCTTGAACATGATACTGTCCTAACCTTTGCTAGTGATAGACATTGTAGCTTAAATTAAAATGGTGATGAAACCCAAGAGCTTCCCAGGGCCAAGCAAGCAGCAGGGCCCCCTACCAGAGCAGAATTGCCCAACACAGGCAAACAGCCTATACAACCCTGTTCTGAACTCTTAAAATCGGTATCATCCGGTTAATGGGTGCAACCTGTAAAGAAATGGGGATGAGGTGCCTCTGCTTCCCTAGTTACATGGAGTGCAGCTGATTCTGTTTGGTTTTAATTTGTGCTTAGTTAACATATGGCAACAAGTCAGCAGAGATGTGGTCATCAGTGCAGTTTTGGGGGACAGTGTCCCTGAGCTGTATGCAGGTTGCACAGTTACTTGGTTATTGTGCTTGGTTCCCTCCTGCCATGTAGGGCTCCTTCCTACACCATGGTAGCCTCTGAGCTACCATTTTCTTTGCTGGTTAGTAGCTTGATTTCTTCCTTTTTTTGTAGTAAGCTTTTTCTGTTTTTTTTCCACTAAGTTTTGATTAACGCATGTGACATTGCTTTGCAAAATTATATAATGTGGTGATTTACGTGTTTCTTTTTGGAGCTCAGTATGGGGTAGCACAGAAATATTAGTATTTAAGTATGTGAATGGCTCATGTGAATAGGGGCCACCTTGGTCAAGTGAATAATTTTTAATCCATTATAATTTATATTTATTCAGGGACCCTATATGTATGTTGGCCTTGTATGCAGTTTTGTTATATTATTCTCTGGGACAGCCTGGGTAATACAAAATAAGGACAATTTTATGAAAGGAATTGAATTTGTAAACTTTCTATCTTTCAGAGTTTAAACATCTTCCAGAACCTAAATAAGCGACAGTTTGAAACTGTTCTGCATTTATTTGAAGTTGCAATAATAGCAACTGACTTGGCATTGTATTTCAAGTAAGTATTAATTCTGTATAATTTTCTACCAAAAAAGTCAACCCCATACGATTTATAACTGTGGTTTTGACTTGTGATATGCAAAATACAGTCATATTTAGAATTTTTATGAAATAAGCCTCATTCTTGTAAAAAATCAAGACACTTAGATTCACTATAATCTTTCAAACTTCAGAACACATAACTCTCTCTAATGCTTGGCATACATTTAGTAGGTCAGTCAAATACGCTTTTATTTACAAAACTGTATTTTACAAGTGCTGATTCTGTGACATAATCATAAGGTTGTGTGTGCATGTGTGGCATTTTTTTGTTCCATGTTACAATTACTCATACTAAACATGAGTATTACCTGGCCATGAAAATTAAGCTGTTGGTTTAAAAATGCAGCTACAAACATTTGCTGATCTCAGTGCTATATATGCTAAGGTATTCCAAAGATCAAATCATTCATCCTGTTCTTAAATTACTGATTTATCATGCTTAATAGGTATTTTCCTTGAAGATAAATGGATTCCCCATGTAAGCCTTTTTTTTTTTTTTTTTTTTTTTTTTTGTCCAGGCGTCTTGTAAAGCCAGGATACAGAAAACAATTTGACAACTTTTTCCACTACAGATATGAAATTTCAATGAGCAGTAATTCTATTATTCACTTGAAATTCAAAATTATAGATAATACTTCAGGTCATCAATCTATAGCAAAATCTGGATGTGTTAGTTTACTTGACAAAATTATCTTTGAGTTCAATGGGAAGAATGTATCACTGATAATTCTATGACTAGGATAATATTATGGAAAAGCATAAATGTGGAAAATGTGTTTAATATGTTTTTCTATTTTATTTTTAATGCGGGATCTTTCCTTCACTAATGTATGGCTTATTGGTATGTTTTAACAGGAAAAGAACGATGTTTCAAAAGATTGTGGATGCAATTGAAAAAATGCAGACAGAAGAGGAGGCAATTAAATATATATCTATTGACCCAACCAAAAAAGAAGTTATCATGTAGGTTAATATCTTACATTCAGTCAGTTATCAAGGATTGGGTTTTAAAAGCATTTGGGCACCTGGACATATAAATTAAGAATTAACTTACTGTGTTACTGTTAAAAAAAATGATGAGTGTAATCGTGATTTTGAATTAGAATTAGATGGCTACAGGTGTTTAAAAATCTGCACCCAAATAAATCTTAGTATCTAAATTCCTTAAAAAAATCTGGATCCTCTTTTTATTTTCTTTCATCATCTTAACTATATGCCCGGTCTGTTTCCTTTTTACAAAGGGCTATGATGATGACTGGATGTGACTTGTCTGCTATAACCAAACCCTGGGAAGTCCAAAGCAAGGTAGGTACTTCTCAAACATACAATACTGTATATTACATCTGTTTTATTGTCTATTTGGTGCATGATCATTAAAAAACACATATTATCATTTGCTAGATATTTACCTGCTTGAACCCAACTGTGTTTTCAGAAAACATCCTCTATTTTTCTGTCAGTGTTAAATATAAGTGCTCCAGAGAACCTCTTCCCAGCCAAACTTTACGTTTGTTCCACCCTTCATTTTTCAAGAGGTAGAGAGTAGCTATTTGGTGGAAAAGGCCTTATAGTACACTAGAGAGTATCTGCAAGTGTGGAAATACTGCATGACTATCTCTGCAGGGATTAAAGAGTTGAATTTTAATACTTTTTGACCAGTACACCAAATTTTTGGAGAAATATTTAAGCTACTCAAAAAGAAGCTTAAATCCCACAGAAGTTTTATTTCTGTGGTATGGAAGTTAGTAACAATAGTTAAGCTGTAAATTGAGGATATATTGATTTAAATATTAACACATGCTAATCAACATTTCCTGGAAAAACTTGGGTTTTTATTTTAGTTTTTGGCTGCTTTCTGTGTAATTTCCATTGAATTACACTCAGAAATTGTGATTTTTCAGGTTGCTCTTATGGTTGCAAATGAATTCTGGGAGCAAGGTGACCTAGAACGAACTGTGCTACAACAACAACCAATTGTAAGTACTAAATAGTTTATCTGTGTTAAGCAATATTACCTCTTGCTAAAGATACTGTCCCTACTGGTTCAGTACTATTTCTATATTGTTATACCAAAAAACATGATACTTACATTAAATTACCACTATTCTGTTCTAGCCTATGATGGACAGAAACAAAGGCGATGAACTACCGAAGCTCCAAGTTGGTTTCATAGATTTTGTATGTACATTTGTGTACAAGGTAAGGATATACGTTTTGGCTTTTTCTTTGCAGTAAGTCTGATGGTGCTACCAATGACAAACTATTGCAATTAAAAAAATTCAGCAAGACTCTTGGTCGTGGGGTAAATGTTGCCGTCGGACCCTATCTGCAACTGGTAAATGACTATCACAGGAGGCATAATTTTTAAATTTGCTCAAAAAAAATCAGGAGGCACCATAAAGTGTAGATCACAGTGCAACTTGAGGGCACTCAGTGTTCTTAGTACCTTGAAAGATTGAATTCAAAAACCCAATATGATTCTTCACAGCTCCATTAAATATAAAGGATGCAACATGTGGATGCTTATAGCAATCACATAAAACTAGCCAAAAGATTATGAAACTTGTCGTTATTCTGGAAGTATAGATATTCCATACCATATGGGAATGGCAATATTATTAATCTCTGTCTAGCCCAAAATATTAGTCCAAATATATTAGCCCAGAATATGTAGCAAAGTGACATCTAACATCTTCAGGAGCATTCTGAGCTGCTTGGTGTATAATGTTGCTATAAGATAGTACACTTTGCTATCACTGTATGTATATAATTGCAATCAATAATCGTATGATAAAATATAATGTGAAATACTGATGATTGCATTATATGAACCAGTCTGTCAAATATGGTGGATTAGGGAAGATATTAAAATGTATATTTTATAATGCAGATCTCTTGTAACTAATAATGCCATATTGTGCCTACAGTTCATTATTTCAACACAAAATTTTCAGTAGTGTGCCACTACTGGCAAAAAAGAAAATGCTCTGGAATGTATACTAGCAGCTATTAGCATTTTTTTTGTTAGCTTTTTCAAAGTAAATCCATTACCAGAGACAGAACCAGCGTTTGCGAAAAAAGATAAAACTAAGTAAAATCAATTCATCTGGTACATATACTGAAAGATTTTATAGAAAAGAAAGCAGACAATGTTTTCTTTGCACAGTATCAGTATTTCCACAAAATCAGAATTTACAAATTACATGTCTTTACAAATTTCTAACTTACTAATTTAAATCGTTCTATAGGAATTCTCAAGGTTTCACAAGGAAATTACACCTATGTTTGATGGTCTTCAAAACAACAGGGTTGAATGGAAATCACGAGCTGATGAATATGAAGAGAAGATGAAAGTTATTGAGGAACAAAAGAAAAAAGAGGAAGAAGCAGCTGCCAAAAAAGGTTAAGTAACTTTTACAGTTTTCATATATATATAAGGCAGTCAGTGTACTTCTATGTGAGATTCAGACTTTGTGTAGTATTAAACTTTACACTAATGCCATGTGAGTTCTGAATTAGCCAGATTAACTCTTTATTTGGAAGAGGAGTTAAAGATTATAGAAAATCAGTGCACTGACCTCATTTTCTAAACTGCAGTATTATAGACAATATGATCATAAGAAAGGTGAAGGAAATGTAAAATATCTGTTGTTTTAAGTCTAAAGACTATACATACTATAACACCTATTTGTCTGTGAGTGCTGCAGCCATCTGAAACACTTAAAAATGCAGCAATTCTATGTGGCATCAGTAACAAATATATTCAGATGCTTTGCTTTGGCTGAAAATGAAAGCTATCAAAAATGGATGAGAATGAATAGTTTGCTTTTGGAACACAGAAAGCAATATATATTCCCCACTCCTCTTCCAAATTCAAGTAAAAGCTTTTGGCTGTAGTTCCCTATCATCAGTTTCTTGGCTAAAAATATTCTCTCACCAAGTGCAAATTTAACTCTAATCTTTCTAAAATAGCCTAAATTCTAAAATTTGGTTTTGCATGTGATGACCTGCAAAAAAATCTAAAAGTCTAATTCAGGAGAAACTGAGAAGCTATCACTCAAGTGTAAGAATGAAACAAGTCCATTATTTTGAACCTGTAGTGCATTTGGAATATTAGATCACCAGGACTGTCAACCACCTGAAATCCTGAGATTAAAACAAAATATGCGTGACTTCTACAGCGTGATTTATGTAATTTGGAGAAGTCAGTTTAATAGTGTGTTGCACGTCTTCAAAATATAAAACAGTACTGAGTATTATTAATCAGTGTCTGTGGAAAATAGGTGAGTATTCTTCACGTATCACACAGAAGAGAGGTGACTCAAGGCCATGCATCAATTTCCTGTCAGATTTTGGAGCAGATCTGTTCTTGGTTCCTAAAAAAGGTGCTATTAGGCCCAAATTCAAAAACAATATTGTTGTAGAGTGGTTAAACTGATTATGAAAGTGATTTATTCAAAGCAGATTTTTGAAAGAGAAGTCTAGTAAGATGAATCAAATATTATTGTCAAAATAAATCTTTAAAAGTTTAAAAAACTTTGTACCTTTTTGTGCCAAATTCAGCATTATCCTTCAAACAGTCTGGATTCCATATATTTCCTACAAGAGTGCAGAGATCATTTGCAATAAAATTATAATAACATTTTTTTGCTTGCTTGCACTCTTATACCACTTACACACAATTTTACAAGAATTATGTCCACCCCATTTTCTCCCAAATTTATTTTTAGAGATACTTTAATTAATCATACCATCATATTAAAGATTAATTTACTGCTGAGAACAAGGTCATTGGGAATACAATAAAGTACTCTTTCCTTCTCTGGAATGTTAAGCATCTGAACTGCACAGAAAAACCAGGCAGGGGAGAAAAGAAAAAATAAATAAAACAGGACCTACTCACAAATCTCCTTATATATCTGCTTTCTTGGCAAAGGGTATAGTTACTTAAAGTCTTGTCCTTTGCTGTTTTGTTTACCGTTCTTCTTAACTAAAAAATAAATATTTAAGAGAGTCACATAATTGTACTCCCCCTTGAAATTAGGACCATCTTAAATCATTGGTATTTTGGAATCATTTAAGTGACTGAGACTTAGGCAAAGAAGTTATCTTCCCACAGGAAAGACTACACAGGCAAGCATGGGCAGAATGACCTAGAGAAGCTAAAGCTTTGGCCTTCTTTTTGGATATCAGAAATGATATTACAAAATTCCAAGTGAATCAATTTGCATCTTTTTAAATGCACACTGAAACAGGGCAATGCACATTTGTGAAGAACAGATCTGACACTGTCAAATCAAGGCAATGTAAATATATGGGCTTGTTAAGTGACTTATTACAAGCAACTAGTAAAATACATGATGAACCATGCTGAGTTCTCTAGATCACTCTGACCTGGCTATTCTTAGCCATTCAGGAGAGAGAAAACAAAATAAACATATTTGCTGAACCACTACAGTGGAAAGTTCAGAACAGAAATTAAAAACAGTAGAGCATTATACTAATAAGATAATATATATATTTAGTAAGTGTTGATTATATCCACAAATTACAGAGGGTAGGACACTGATCATGTGACATGTTTCAATGCAGGTGGAAAGGGTCGAAAATGACCTAGTAACATGGTGATCCACAGCTTTCAAATGTAAGTTTTAATTCTAATACCAGTATCTTACCTTAAATGAACCTGGAAACGCAATTTTTTACATTGAAAGATCTGAACTATGACCAATAAAAATCTGTGGAATCATTTGAGAGAGACAATAACACCATCAGTAGCTACAGAAAAAAAAAACATTAAAAAAAAAAATCTCTCGACTGGTAATTACAAAGCAATTCATACAGGGTTGGTTAAATTTTTTTTTACAGTTAAGTGAAATTCAAGCTTTTATTTTCTTCTCCTTCAAAAACCGTTTCAAATATTCTATTGATACAACAGGATATACTCTTTGCATTGCTTGCATTCCTCAGTTTTGTATGTGTGGACAGAATTAAATACATATAATTACTGAAACTTTCCAGTAAGAGTGGTTCAGTGTGTGTTTGGTCCTTTCATTAATGTTCATATCAGTTGCTCCAAGATGTATGTATATATGTATATATTTATATTATGCTTTGTTTTTCATATTCCGATTTCTCAGATAACATTGTTTCCCAGAAAACATTCAATTTTCAGACGGTCAAACATGTGTAACATCCATATCACAAAAGCAATATCTGTTTAAAAAAAAAGGCAACAGAACAGAAATACTCACATTCCTTTTCTTCTGTTTTTTTAGCTGAAAATGCAGCTGGAGGTGGCGGAGGTGGCGATGATGGAAAATCCAAAACATGTATAATATTGTAATACATAGTCTCAAAGACACTGTTCTGCTACAGAAAAGACTTCTAGAAAGTACTTCAATGAGCCCTGTGGATTTCTGCTTGGCATAGAATAGTACAGATCCATCTCTTAACAATCCTCTTAAACATCTGCCAGTTGTTGGAAATAATTTTTAATGGAGTTAAAAAGAACAGTAACAATTAAAAACTGAAAAATCAAAACACAGAAGAAAAAATGATTAATGGTGCAAAGTAAGTTAACTGTGAGGTCATGATATTATTTCATGTCACAATTTGTACACAATGTTTTTATTACAATATGTAACATCTGCACACTGTTTTGAAAAATATAAGTAATTTTGATAGATCTTATATGAAATTACTGAATGAAACTTAACATGCATAATTCAATGAAAAAATTGTGCATTTCATAACTTGTGTATTTAGATTTTTATATTATGTGTATTTCCATAATCTGGAATTGTGTCCTTTTCCTTCATATTCAATACTAGATACAATTCTAGAGGTAAACCTTTATTTCTGTTTAGGAGAGCTAAAAATTATTCCCTGGCTAATATGTTTAAAGAAGCAGGTACACAGTCTTTTTCCAAAACTACCAAGGATAAATCTGTAAATTATACCTGCAGCTTGGAGAAACCCTTCCTTTGTTCATGCACAAGTGGCTCTGCTCATGCTTCATAAATTGACTACCTTTTATTTTTAAAAATATAAAAGGGCAAGCCATCAACATCATTTACATAAGAATTGACTGATACCTACATCAGGCTCTACATTGAATGTCATTTCAAAAGGCTCATGTACCCTTTTAAAATTCAATAAAAGGACAGAACTTTTCAGTATTTGAAAACCAATGCATAGCATCAAATGGGAGAATGCCTTGTCAGAGTTCACATATCTCCCCTTCTAACAGTGTGTGCTACTTAGATCTTTGTAAGAAATATCAGTCTTCCTACAAAAACCTTCTGTCCTCGAAGAATGCAACAGAGCACTCCCTACCTGCTACTCGGGTCCCATGAATCTGGCTCTTCCTACAGCTGAAGGAGGAAAAAGCAGCTGTTATGCATGTACCTAGGCATTCAGTGGATCCAGTCCTGTCTCCTCCTAAAAGGAGAGGCTGTCAAGGCAAAAGAGCAGAACCACTTTTTTTTTTTTTTCTCCTCAGAAGGGATCTCTCTTAGCATCCACAGATAAGCATATCTGCTCTACTGCACACCCTTCTAAGAATGCCCTACACACATACTGTACAGCTATCACCAGAAATCAAGAAAAATACACAAAATGTTTCCCACTGATATACTTATTTACAAATAGGCCAAATCTTTTATGTAAACTTAACAATGCCATAAAACTGGGTATCAGGAATTATTTTCTGTACTACATGTAGATACAAAAGAAATCTATTCCAAGGTTGTTTTATTATGTAATTTTATTCAAACTATATTAAGTGTTTTATTTAATATGTACCCTGTACCATTTTATAACTGTGTTTTGAAGACCCATCAAGGACTTATTTATTCAAAACACATGCCTAACGTACAATACTTGCAGCAACAAATATAGCAGCACATTCTGGAAAAACCCCTTCGGGCAAGTTGCATACATGTAAGCAGATTGCTGCAGATTGGATTTGGCTCTCAATCATGCTTGCAAGACGACAGAGAATTAACCTTTAAATCCATCTTCTTACCTAAAGAAGCCTTCACACAAGCCTACATTATTTGTTACTCAAGGACACCCTAAATGCATCCTTGTAATGTCAACTATTATGTAAGTACAAACTGTTAAAAATGTAATTAATATTACTTGTAAATAGAATTCTCTATTGATATTCATGTGAGTGCATGCAATATGTTCATAAATACATTGCAACCACCTCTACTGTTATATTTTCCACATCAAGTATTTATTATGATATCTACATTGGGAAAATATTTATCAAAAATACATTTTATACAGCATTAACTTTCATCAGATTGTCTAACGTGAACATTTAATTCAAAACAAGTGTGTCCTTTATATTCAAAGTAATTTTCATCTGACAAAGAAAATGGTCTCTGTAACTATTCATGTGCAGACTGTTTCTTTGGAAAAATACAATAAAGAATGTTTAAAGTTGTGTTGCAGTTTGAATAGGAAAATGAACCCACTATGATTCTCAAGCAATAAATATTCTTTACTTGTATATTTAGGATTACACTTTAAGGAAGGATTAACGTTCATTCAATGTTAAGGAGATCAGAAACCATAGATAACCAACCACGTGTACATCTCCAGTAGCAAGCAATGTATTTTATTTATTAAAACAAAAATTCATAATGAAGTAAACGTTACTAAGGAGTAGGGAAAACATTTCAGATACACGTAATTCAAGCAAAAAACACACTTGATAAAAACTGAACTTCCCTAATAGCACTTGAAAATACTTACACAGAGTAATACCTGAATATTAAAGACCACAGGACTAATAAATTTAAGTCTATTAACTCCAAATTAATAAATAAAAGTATTAATATATTAAAGTCTATGGCTATAAACTGATAATAGACCTTTTGAAAACTTCCCTTAAACAAATCAGGCAAAATCCAAGGTTTAGGATAAAATAAAAAAGAGCTGAATTCTGTGATGCACTATCAATAATCTAAATTCTTGTTTACATCCTTCCTCTTCATGACTACACAGGCTACCACAAGAAACAGTTTTAGGCCTGAATCCTTCTACAAAGATACTTCACGCAGATGGTCCAATGGCGTGACTTTAGAAATGGTAGACTGGCAGGAAAAAAAAAGGCTGTGGTCCCTAAATATGATTGGATTTCCAGGCACTCATCTTGATGCTCTAAAAAGAAAATCAGTCTATGTCCACTTCAAGTTTCAGAGAAACAAGTCTTGAAAATATTCATCAAATTCCTCCTCCCTGTAAAAAATAAAAATACGTGAAATCATGTTCTGGTTTTGATCTATTAGGAGACAATTTTTGTATAAAAAGATTTAGCAGATTTCCAGTTACAATATGTACCCAGTATATATGCCATTTTGATTTCTTCACTATGTTCCCATACCCTTCGCATGTCCCCTTCTGTGCAAAAGCTGGGAGTTGACTGTTAGGATTTACTTCCAAGATAGCTGACCTATTCTGGCACCAGTCTGTTAGTTGCTTGACACATAATTTTAAATATCAGAATATTCACCAAAGCATTTAGGAAAAGTTTCTACCTTTGGAATTCTGAATGATCATAATTATTCAAACTTTTACTAGATACAAATTTATTGGTAGACCAAACTAACCGTGATTTTTCATCTGGCTCTTGTAGGGGACCTTTCCAAAAGTCTGCATCTGAAGGGCCATCTTGCACATCACTGTTATCTGAATCTGTTGAAAAATGAAGTGCCTAAGAATTTATCAAACTTTTCATCCAGATGCTTGTTTCGTAAAAGCAACATTTAATTGTAACCACAGGACTCAACACCAACTCTTTATATGAAATGAAAATATTTGCCAAATGTTATTCAAAAGAGCATCAAAATGACTCCTAGGTATCATTAAACTGATATCTAGTCCAAACATAATAGCAGTCAGGACAAAACTCTGATGCTTAAAACATGAGTAACATAGCACTTTGTTCCTAAAATTAAAGACTTAAAATCAAAAATCCAGGATCACAATTCAAATATTGCTATTAAATGAATCAATTATTCTACTTAAATTACAATTGATTAAAAAAAATAAATGTATCAGTGAAATTGTCAAAAACATGTTTTTCTGAATAACTGTTCAGTATAAGTATCCCGAGGGAGTGAAATAGGAAAAATGTCCCTTTATTAGAAATATGCCTTGACTTAAGGAAAAAAAAAAATTCCTATAGAACTTTCCTGTCAAGACAGTAGATATGTTTTCAGTCATAAAACTGCACCTGGCTGAGAAGTAATAGGACTTTCCAAAAAAACTGGTATTCCACAGAAAAGCAATCAGTAGAAACACTCAGGACCTTGTGGATACTTTGCAGTAAGAATGAGGAGCCTCATTCTTACTGCACGGGGCTGCTTTCTCAGAAGAGACAATGCGGCTGGATTTACTGCAATATAAGAATAACTATTGCCAAGGAATGGCTAAAACGCGATCTCTTGCATCCGGTAGGTCTCTGAGGTAATACAGGTAGTAACTGGAACAGATGTTGGTTAAAGCATAGGGTATATTTGGCCTGGTGTCTTTCCCATGCTCTCCCATTGATATTGCAGGTGGCATATGCATTAGTATTTTTCCACAAAAGGAATCAGAATAGTTACTAATACACTAGAAAACATGCATTATCTTGACCCACGCGATTATTAACAATACACCTATTTTTGCACCCAAATACTTTTTCCTGAGCAAACTAGCCCCTTATTTATTTCCTCTATACTATTATCCTCCTATTTTTCTTCTTTCCCTAAGGTTGAAAGATTTCTTTCTGAAAATTCCTAACAGGTTATCTCCAATAATTTAGAAGTAACTATTTGTTGACTCTTCATATCTCTGCTTGTTTTCACACAGGTTTCATGGCATCTTATCCAATATTAAAATTGCCAGCAAATAAAATTAGGACCAATAATACCTGAATATGATACAACTTATTACAAAAACATAAAAACACAAAATATATTCAAACACTTTACCTTTATCAGAATTATCTGAATCCTCTGAAGAAACCTCATCTACAAAGAAACAACATTTAAAAAATAGTAAGCCTATCCTGGTTTTACCCATTTTAAAAATGTTTACAAGGATAGACTCATCACAATATATTACACAAAACTATATGCACATACGCGCACACCCTCCCCCCGCTTTAATTTACAGAAAGAAAGCAAACACTGAAGGAAAAGCTTTTTTTTTTTTTTGCATGAGTTCAAAGATCATCAGTTTGAGCTCAGCTTATCCAAGATCTGTGGTGTAAAAAGGTTATCTTGCATTAGCAGAAAGCTTTCAACCTCACAGCCTCAATGAATCATATACTTTAGAACTCTTTCTGGCATGCAATGTCCCAAGTCTTAGACCTCTTTTCCTTCCAATGCTCTATTTTTCAAAAGCCTTTCCAATTTCTGTAACCTGTAAAAAAAAATGACTTTTTCTTTTCAATTTACCTTATTGAACACCTAAAAATTGTATCTAACTAAAAAAATTTCCACTTTTGACTACCAAAGTTACACAGTCCAGATACATTTCCATATCTACAACTACTGTAGAAATAGCAACCAACATATTTCTTTGAATATTTTCAAAATTGAAAGTTTAAAGTTTAAATTTACCTTTATGGGTCTTTTTCTTCGACTTGGATTTTTTTGAAGAAGATAACTTTCTCTTCTTAAATTTTGGTTCCTCAGAGTTTAATAGAGCTGTGTCTCTTTTCTTCTTTGATTTGATTTCTTTCCTCCTTCAAAAATGAATATTAATCTTCTTTATTACATGTACTCCTGAATCAACAGTAAACCTTAGCTATCTAATACAGTCAAACAGTTGTCATTCTTTATGAAAATTATTACTAGTTAAAAAATGCAGTTAAAAATGAAAGTGTTGTAAAAACACTTCAGCTGTATAGTTGAAGACAAAGGTCAGGACATGCTAAACCTGCCAAAGTGACATTGAATTAGCAATCAAAGATTAAACACAAAAAAATACTACACTATGTGCACACTTTATACTGATACAGACAGGTAACTAATTTTTTTTATGTAGCAAGTTTTGGGCACATGTAATAACAAAAATGCAGTAAATACTATTTCTTTTCTATTTTCTAACCTAGTAAAACCTGAGGTACAAGAATCTTAAGCCCAAGAACTACCGCAGATCAACAACCCATGCATTTTATTTTCGGTATTATTGATGTTATGTATATGGGCTTATTGTGTAACAATAACCTTTTTTTTTTTTTTTTAATTTTTTCTTTTTAAAACAGCTTGTTTGGCCAAAACAAGCCAAAACAAGAAAAGTTGTTTTAAACGAAGTATTACTCTGAATAGAAAATATGTTTTACCATTCTTACTCAGAATTAAAGTGGCTTTAAAATGTGAGTTCCAGAAAGAACCCAAATTAAACTAACTTCAATTATTGCTTTCTCCTTCTTAATTCTAAATATACATTTACATGGGACTTTAATTAAATCTAATTACAACTAACTTTAAAAATAGATTAATTAACGTTCTTGAACACAACCACATAGAAACAGAAATAGTAGCTTTCTATCTGAGAGCTTTCCCTGTACTGGGCTTCTCAGATACTACAGCAAAGGACACAACTACAAGCAGCCAAAACAGCATCAAGATCCAGAATACCATACAAACTGCGTATCAGTAGTTTGATAGTAATATTAGAGCCAGTAAATCAAACAATGTATACATTTTATGGGTTCAAAGTTCACTATTTTACTTTTCCTTATTAATGAGTGATTCTCAAGAACAAACACTCAAATTCAAAGTTTCAAAGCACTACGACATGAGTCACAGATAAAAATAGTACTGTTGGAGGAGGAAAAGAAAAATATTTCCAGCTCTTAAACACAGCAAAAGGGAAAACAGAAAAATAAAGCATTTTGCATATACTTCCAGAAAACAAGAATAATCAATGGGTTAAAACCAGGATAAGAAAACTTTGAGGGAAGGATTTTTATAGTTCTTTTAGTTTTATGGACTTTCCTTAGAGCAAAAATATCTGCCACAGAAGTACATCAAAACAGTGACTTCATAAGAACTCCAGGACAGAAATTTTCTAATCATCTGTTTTTTTTCTCTCCTTATTTTTCAGGTAAGCATAACTGGCACTTATCAATAATTCAGTCCCCATACTTTCAAAATATTGCATTACCGGTGATGGAAGTTAAGTTTTTTTGAACATTCTGGACACAGTCCTGAAAAAGAACAAGAACATTACATTTGTGTTGTGACATTGTGTATTTGATAAGCAGAATTAACAAAACCCGTTAATAAATCTATAAAACTAGATACAACATTTTCTTCAGATTTTATTAACTTTTCCTCCAACACAATTTACATTATGATCATAGCTAGGGATAAAAAAAAAAAAAAACACAATCAAAGTCTTCAGTACAAATCTAAAGTTTAGTAAATTTGGATGAAAATCACAGGTTTATCTCTGGCAATTCTTCATAAAAAAACTATCAGTGTTTATCATGCACATAGCACATTTTTATGGATGTCTGTTAAAAGATCGAATTGTTTTACAATTGCACAGAAGACCTTGAGTCCCTTAGAGTTTCTACAAACAACAAATGCTGCCAAACAGAGTGGCTTTTTGCAGACAAAAGGAAAAATGACATTAGTTCCTTTTATGCAACACATATGTACATTGTGATATGGTTAAATGAACATATCAACAAGGAGAGCTTACTTAAGAAATGAAAATGGAAAAGAAATTAATTTAAAGTTAGAAGTTTTGGAAAAAAAATGCAAGTACTCAAGAAACTAATTGAGCTGAAAGAGTAAAAAAAAAAAAAAAAAAAAAAAGTTGTCTGTTTGAAAGCCCTAAGAACTCCTAAAAGCTTGTTAGGCAATGGCAGTGATGAAATTCACCATGCAATTCAATATTGTCCATTAAAAAACAATGAGCTTATTTATATAGTAGCTTATAACTAGATATTCTAATTGTCTTACATGAAAATGATACAACATGACATGCTCAACCTTTAACAACTTTGTCACATGTAACGATAGCAGCCATTCTCACCAAACCATCATACCACCGGTGATTAGCGTAACAAAATGATCTCCTACACAGCAGCTTATTTTCCCCCCTGCAGATACTAGCAACATTATCAGCAAGTCCCCCACTATACCTTTTAATGTGCAAGGCATATATGTTTGTTTAAGTTTACATATTCTTGAACGCCAGCATAAGAAGGGCTGACTTACTCAATTTCACAAGGGCATTCCTCTTTTCACCATGCTCGACGTAACCAAAATTCACCTCCCAGCTCTTCAGGCCTTCTTTCTCATCACAGTGCTTACTTCCACAGGAAAACTGACCTTTAAAGAGGTCAAAAAAAGCAAACGAAGGTTCAATGATTAACATGCATAGGTTTGGGGTTGTAATTTTCGGTTTTGTTCAGTCTTTGTGTTTTTGATTTCCGTTTTTTTCAAAGAAAAAGGCTCCAGAGCTAAAAAAAAAAAAATACAGATTAACGAACTAGTAAGAGCTATAAAAAGCAATCAATCGTACTTGTCTTGTATTGAATACTGTCAAAGAAAGAACATAACTTGAAATCTATTTTACATTATTCTAAGAGATGGAAGATGTTCAGAAAAAAAGAAGTAATACTTAACTTTGGAAAAAACATCTACTTAATAATCACATTTGATGTTATATGGGTATTTTCTATATCCCGAATGATTACCTGCTTTATTAGAGGGTGATAGATCAGAAAGTACAATTGAGACATACATCTTTAACATGATCAAACTATTCAAAGTACAATATATATATAAAACTAAGATGTCCATATTCTGATTACAAGTCTACCTCAATGACCGGGCAAGCTATTTGCATTCTAGTGACTTTCAGAAGCACTTTTTTTTTCCTTTAAGAAAGGAAAAATTCTAAAAATGAAGAAAAAAAAAAGCTATTTTATGAGAAAATATGCAGCAGCTTCGGAATCTTCTAGATGTCCATTATATTAAACACAATATTATATTTAAAATAATTTACACATAGTGTATGTTGTTTACACAGCTGGGTCCCCAGTATTGCAGTTAATAGAAACATGTATTTCCTCTGCAGAGGGCAGGTATGTATGCAGAGCTGGTGGAACGGCTCTGCATTAATAGGCTCACAAGCAGGACTGTTTGTGAAAGATTAACCTCAGAACATTCTGTTTAAGCTGCTAACCACTGGATTGGCAGTGTCCTTAGATACTTCAGTTCTGCAATGCAAAAAGTACTTGCAGTACTAACACTTGAACAAATAAAAAAAAAAATCAAATGAATATGCATTAAATTTGGTAACCCTATGTAAGATGAAATGTTATCAGTGATACAGAAGAAAAACTATAAAGAGAAATCTATCCCCATATAAGGCTTTCAAGTAGTTAACTACTCTGTTAATATCATGTCTTCTAAAAAAAAAATTTCAAAACAAATCAAGAAAGAGTCACAGAGAAAAAAAATTGACATAGCAGATTTATTTATTATTAGCTGCTCTTTACAGGATACAGAACCACTTGTGGATATTCTGCTTTTTGTGTGGGATATTTTGCATTTGGCCTGTGAGAATGGACAAGAATGAAGTCAGAAGAGTATCTTCGGATTGCTAAGTCATGCAATGAACTGTTGAGTAAACTAGGGCTTACACTGCGCACATCACCATAATTCTGTCCCCTTATATGCTTGCTCGTATTTCTAAATTACTTATAATTCTAAATATTTGATTTTTTTTTCTTCTCAATAGTCTGTTATTCCACACTGTATTTTAAATAGCTTACAGCTTCCCATTTTATGGATTTATTTTCAAGGCAGCTAACTCACATACCTACTATTTACTGATTTAGAAACTTTAAAATAAGGATTCTGTGTTAACTTAAGTTTACAAATAACCATTTTGTGGAACCCTTTATGGAAGGTGGACACATATATTACACTATTAATAGTCATTAGGATCATACTTTATATGTAATAATATATAGTAGCGATCTTCAATATGACCTTCTTTCAGAGCACTTATGAAAAAGGATTGGAGAAAGAAGGGAATAAAAAAAAATCTGACATTTAAAATTAGCAATTCGGTAAGTTTCCTTTCACTCAACCGAACGCTTTTCCTCCCTCGTCACCTAGCAAAGACATGAAAAAGAAAGCAACCAAATGTCAGCAACCCATCCCTTCTCTTTCATCCTTAACATACCCCAAAGGATAATACAACTGGTTCTCACCCCTATTGTTTTCACCACTTAAACATGGCACACGCTACGTTAATGCTCTCCTTTTTTAAACATGAATTATCGAACACTGATAGCCCAACAAGGTTACTTTACTATAGTTTATTATAAACAGTTTGTGTTACTGAGTCATAGTTGAAAAAAAATTTTAAAAAAGTGTTAAGGACTCCATTTTTCCCAAACGACCACTTCAAAGCACATTTGAAAACACCCAAGACAACACTAGGTAACACTGAATTCTTGCGCCCCTTAGTGGTGAATGGCGCAATTTCTCAACTCCTAGGTTCTAGCTCTAAAACAAGCTTTACACTTGCCATTTGAATGCTTTCCATTGCATGCTTAAGGCAGGTAATTCTGCACTTTCTCCCATGTTTTTAAATAAGGACTAGCACATGGTAAAAGTATAATACAGCTTCAAATTCCTCCCTAATAATTCTTCATAAATTATTAATTTCTCATTTCATTTTAGTTATCTTTTTGAAGTGTTGGATAAAGCACATAACCACATTCAAGTTAGCTGTTAAAATAATTCTTAGTGCTGAAAGCAACATATGACTGCAATTAATGTGATCTTAGGTGGTTTACACAGAATTTATAGTTTTTTAAAAAATCACAAATGTTCACACTTTTCCCCATGAAATGTGATCAAAAATTATAAAAAAATAAGCGTTATATTTCTAAGTTCTTGCAGTATGTTATAATACAGAGAGCTATTTACAGAACTATATTGATCCATGCTATCACTTCATTCAATTTTCTTGTATGTGCACTCATGACTTCTGAAAATAGGACATGGATACGAATACTGCACTTCCAGCAATAGCAATATTTTCACATAACTTTCTTGCCTTGAAAAAGTCCATGCCCCTAGCCATGGAATGGGACTCCAATAAAAGATTTATAAGAATTTGAATGCAGAAAAAGCGAGAATGAGCTACTGCATTAGAAACAGGTTTAGGAGGCATGGTCAGCATTTTCATGGAAGCTTTCAAAAATGCCTGAAACGGACATCACACATGGAACTTCGATTAGAAAGTAACACATTTGCAAAACAACATGAGAGAAACTGTTAAGAAAATGATCTTCTAAAGAAAAAGTATTGGCACATGAAAGATAACAAAATAATAGGGTAATGGAGAACTACTGAATGGAAGCAGCCAAAAGGCACATCCATGAAATTCTACATTAGCAAATACAGCATCACAGTGTTCACTACAAATTAGAGCTTATGAAAACAAAACATGTGCTCCCTTCATTTTTACTTACATACGTCATCATATGCACTGAAGATACATGGCATAAACCAGAGCTAAGACTTAGGTCACTTCACTGCCCAATGTCCGATACATTTACCAATATCAAGAATTGCCCAACACTATCAAACAATTATTATTTCAAAAAGCATTGAGAAACACAACAGTCAAGGAGAAATGTAATATAAAATGAAAGACATCATTACCTTTTCCTGAAACTACTTCTTCCTCATGTCGCCATCTAAATCCAAACTGATTTAAAAAAAAAAAAGTGAATAGTCAAATGTGAATGTAACGATTAATTTTAGTCAACTACGGTCCTGCACATATGTTCATCTATTCAATTCTAAGTAGTAAAATTTAATTCTCCTCCTCATTAATTAGAAGTATGCCTGATTCTGGCTGTCAGACGGATTCCAATTTACTCCTGCAATTCAAATTCCAGAAGATACTGATCAGTACCCAATTAAAAACACTCTGAAAGCTTTCAGAGATGGCAGAGAGACTTGAGTCAACTTCAGAGGGACCGACTACATTAGATCCTTCTTCGTAACTGTCCAAGCTGAAAAAACAAAATCACTAGAACACTGAAAAGGCAAACAACTAAAGGCAAATTTCAGTGCCCCACCTTTCATAACCTAAAGACTAAAAATAAATACACCCTCCCCGCCGTTCAGCTGTGTTTCTCTTTACAGTGCCTAGAAACTCCACATAAAGATAACCCATCTACTATTTTTTTTCTGCAATAGAGTCTTCTTCATCCTCCCAAATGGCAAGTGAAGCCTCATGGAAAGATCAAAGAGAGAATGGAGCAAGAACTGCCTGGGAGGAATAATTTTCATTAGCAACTACAAAGAGGGAATAAAAGTTAGTGGCATGCAATTTGTTCTAAAGGGATATCTTGTAATTTCCTTTAAAATTCAGAAATACTGCATGACAACAAGATAAAATGGAATGTTGCTCTGTGAGCACAGCACATATAATCCAAAATTTCATGTCAAAAGAAGGAAAAGAAAGGGTTCTGAGTTCATAGAAGCACATCACTTGGATAATGAAGTTTCTACTTGGGCATCTAAAGACTGAACTTACACAAAAGTGTGTTTTATAGGCTTGGCATCGTAAATTCTATAATGTATAGGATTTATCTGAATTGTTCTTAATCTAATTTTAAGTATTCCATAGAAGCACAGGTATCTGTTGCTATGTATCATCTTTACTGTTGTTGATTTTTGTAATAAACCATAATAATTCGGTATCTGAAAGGCAACAGTATGAGAAAAAACAGTAGGCAGTTTAAAGAACATAGGGAAAAATCGGGGACCAAAAGCTTAGTCTCTTAAAAATATGCCATAAACTCAAGTAAATTCTCTGCACCTTAAAAACTACAATTCAAAAACCAAGCAAGAAGAGGTCAGTGGCCAAAAGTTTTCTCTGCCCTGCGTTTCCCCAAATCAAAATATCACCTAGAAGATGTCTAAGAAAATTAAAAATCTGAGCATCAGTAACCAGTAATATTTGCCTTTTGATACCAATTTTAGAATTGGAGATGTAATATACACTATGTTTTTGTACTCGTGGGCTTAAATGGTTAAAAAAATTTTGAGAGATCATGTTCTATAGCACGCTATACACAAATTGCTAAAGCAGGAACAGCTTGTGCTTAGCCTATTCTACAATCTGTAGTGTGGTATAAAAAAGTACCATTTTAACCACTCATGTCAAAGAAAAATTTAAACAATTGTAAAAAACAAGAGCTGTGCTTAACAGCTCACTGGAAACAGAACGTAAAATATACTCATAAAAGTAAGATTCATACAGAAATCCAGATTTCACATTTTTTTTCAGGCTGTTTTTGTAAATAACCCTCCCCAAATTTAACAATCCTCCACAATTATTTAACCCAGGTTTGAAGTACATTTCCCAATTCTAAATAGTAGCAAGGCAGTCCAATTACAATTACAACTCTGTCGTGGGTCTACTTGCATCATAAAAAGATCACCAAGAAGATTCATCATGCTTAGCAATTGAATAAAAATTGTGTCATCGGGGACATGCAGATCTCACTGACTTCACTAAGTCTCCTTCAAAACAAAACAGAAAAACAGGAATACAAGCTTTGATTTGAACTCTACTTTGTACCTTTTAAATTTAGAATGGTATGGGCTTGCAAAGCTGCTGTAGAAATTTCTGCTAACAGTTTCTGGATGTATTTTATTACTTCATAACGTCATGTTCCAAGTGATTTGTGCAGTAATTAAACTGCACAAGTTTAACTCACCTCTTCCTAGCAGTTCAGCTGAAGCATGGAAGCTCAACTAGTCTCTCTCACTGAGCTGCACATTATTATCCTTTGGATACACAGCAGTAATATAATATCACCATCCATTTTTCACTTGCCATATTGCCTAAGTACAGCAAGTCTGGAAATCCAGAGAAAAAGCAACAGAAAAGAGGGAGCCAGACCACCTGTGGTGTTCTTTACAACAAGACCCATTTACAAGTTGGACAAAAGCTGTCCTTGCGTGCAATTCCCTTTTGAAAATCATTCATCCAAACATTCCAGTGAAAAGTGACAAAGAGTGACAAAGACTAAGAAAAAGCCAAAAAAGAAATCCTCTAAGCAAGCTGCAATACTAGGAACTGCAGCTGAAAATACATAGGAAAATTAACGATGACTGCAGGTTTCTGAAGTCAGCCAGCAAAATAAAGAAAATCAGAAGCAAAATCTGCAAAAGAAAACTGTCTGTCTCATCATCTTTGATCTCAACAAGATCCTAAAGAGTCCTTTACTATAAAGCAAAATGCACAGTAAAATTAAACTGTGTGGTCATTTATCAGTCTCAGAGCTTGCAAGCAGATACACAAAGGTTCAAATAGAACCTTTAGCTAAAAGAACTCTTGTTTAGGGAAAATGCAAGGAACAACAGAGGAATGGCAGGAAAGAGCTATAGGACACTATAGACACTACAGTGTCTCTCACTGTTGACACTTCCCATGTCTATAGGGACAATTAGCCTCATATTAGAGGACCTCCTTGGCACTGCTACATAAGAGAAATAAAGATTACATGCTCTACCTATGCAAAGAAGAAAACACCTAACCTTCTATCTGCAAGGATCCTTGTCCATGAAGCCTAACTGTGACAGTGGAACCATTTAAGAAAAGTCAAACTAACCAAAGACCTGGGTGTTCAGCCATCCCTCTGTCAGGGACGTTTCTTTACTCAGTGCACCTTCATGGTCTGAAGGAAAGGCCCAGTTTGTCAGGAATGGCAAAAATCTTCATGACTTCATGAAAAATAATCTTTTGCTTATGAACTTGTGTTAGGATTGCAGGTGTGTCATTTTAAGGCTATCATCGACTTTACAGAGCCACATGCAGCAGGTTTATGTTTTCTTTTGAGCTTTGATCTTTGAAAAAGCTCAAAGAGAAAGATGACCTTGAGAAGGTCCCTACCGTGAAAATGATACTACTATTCCATGATGAGGAAAACTGTGTTCTCAGAAGAAAAGTTACAAATGAGATTACAGTTGCAATTTCTGTGCAGGGGTCTGCAGAAGAATTAGCTGGCTAAAGAATTTTAGCCCATCTCAAAATAACTACAAGTTCTGAAAAGACAGTGAATATGCATGTGCAAATCTTAATGTAGGCAACATAAAAACAAAAACAAAACTCCAACTTTATTTAGACATACACCTAAGAGGATATAGAGCATGATAGACCATAACATAAAAGGCTGAGAAACCTGCTCCTCTCATAACATCAGCACTCCAAAATAGAAGGCATGTCAGGCTACAGATATCCTATTTACACTTTCTGGAAATACAGAGAAAGAATCAAGGCAGAATCAACCTGAAATCACATGCTGCATCCCATTGGTGTGAATGGAAACTGATTAACAGCCCATTTCTGACTTCCATCTCTCTGTGTCAGTATTGAGGAAGACCTGGAGAAAACACTCTTACATGGTCATACTACCTATGAGGACAGAAAGCACGGCCTAATGTAAGAAAATAAATTGAATACAATGTATCAGAGTTCTGCTGAAACTGAAATTTTAAAAAAATGAGTTAACAAGACTAATTCTTACTAGTACAAATAGAAATTCAGTGTGACCTCACAAAGCTGGGGCAGTCGCATTTGAGTCTGCAAGGGAAATACTGTTCACACAATAAAGGAAAAAAGAGAAAACTGGGACAGAAGTTTCCCACCAGAGATAGCAAATATATGGAAACTTGGTACAGTAACAAAAGAAACAAAATATTTAATAAAACTCAAGGGAAACTCAGTTATTTTTGAGGCAGAGAGGGGATGAGGGAGGAGAATACATATTCAGCTTTTTACTTCTTAATTTTCTTTAGAAGGATGACATCTTTTCAACTCAATATTAGAGTTTCAGCCCAGTCCTTGCAAATACTTAGCAGTGAATACCATTTTCAACACTACAAAGAATCTCAAAGCACATTATAAAGACACTGTTTGCAGGCCTGTTTGTTACTATGTAGTTACAAAACACTAATCAATGTTTGTGTTCAACAATATTCTTTACAAAAAATCATAATACAAAATTAATCTAGTCATTTTGACTAAGAGGTTAGCTTGTCAAAAAGTCAGAAAGAAAAACCGAAACTGTTTCAGTTAAGATGAAAAATTTCTGGTGGAATTAGGCTGTTTTTCCGATAAATTCTACTTACCTAAAACGAATGTACAAATCTTATTTCCATAAACAAAAGAGAAAAACCAGCACGGGACACTGCTTTTAAGCATGCATTTCCATTTTTTTTTTTTTAGCCAGCAATCAAATAGCAAACTTTTTTTAGACTTTTTGTTTTGAAAACAACAGCATTACCAGCTTCTTAGGCTTCATCTAGTGCTTCCCTGTAGGCGAATCCCTCTAGCCCTCTCTGCCATTCTTATATACAATATATCTCTTCATAAAATATCACAAGACAGAAATGTTTGTATTCCCACGCAAGTACATTTTGGGCCTGTGACAATGCT
The DNA here is from genome assembly GCF_059628265.1 of Tinamus guttatus. NCBI lineage: Eukaryota > Metazoa > Chordata > Aves > Tinamiformes > Tinamidae > Tinamus > Tinamus guttatus. Next base: position 9,122,082 of record NW_028288848.1, read on the forward strand.
TGGATTCAAACCTACTACTGCTTATTAAATAACTTTACAGTTTCTCACAACTCTCTTACTAGCAAATGGCCTACTAACAGTCTGACTTCAAAACACACTGTCATAGGAAGGCATTTTTAAAGCAGATGTCTGCTCAAACAGCACATACTTTAAAACCAAGGTAATTGTCAATATTGTATGTACCTTATTCTCTTTGTATCTCCTAAGATCTGCTATACAGTATTCTTTGAATAATTTATCATAATACTTCTTTGCAAGCCTCTTCTCCCTGTAACAAAAGGCATTATTTTTATTAAATACATAACACAATTCTTTTTACATTGCAATGGCATTAGCAAGACAAGGACACATTCCATCTGAGCAACACAGGTTGCAGAGCTAGAAATGCAACTGAAATGCACTCAGTGAGCTAAGGTGCAATGACCACAGAAATGAAAAACAGTTCAGAAGTATACCTACACCACAAAATTAACCACACTTTTTTCATTTCTTCACAGTTTTCGGAACAATTGATTGACTCTCGGAGAATGCACAAATATTTGTTAGCTCTTTCTGTCACCAACTGAATTTATTACAGAGTGGTATTACTCTACCTACTAAAGGTCTTTCGTTTCTAAATGTATGAAAGATCAAAGAACAAACACCAAGTATGCATAGTAATTCTTAATAAGGACACCACAAATTTAGTACAAAGTGATCTAAAAATAGCATCTTAAAAAAGTTCTAGTTACCAGTTCATGTCTACTTCATCATCTTCTCTCCACAGGAATCTATGGTTTTCTCTTATAACATCAAGATCCGTCTTGTCATTTGCACTATAAAAGGGCACTTTTTTTAGCACAATACAACATTAAAATGAAAAGTCAGTCACACAATAATCTGGCAAACATCTCTATTTCATATTTGCTATCGCCAGCTTGTTGCCTAACAAAATATACTGCTATTGAATAAAAATTATTCAAAAATATATTGCAGCTTGGCATACCTTTTCCAAAAAGAAAAAAAAAAAAAAAATCACAGTAAAGTTTCAGCCTTGAAACTGTGACTGACTTGATCCTGTCTGAAAATACTTTTTAAGGAAACAGTTTCATTAGCAGGCAGCTATGTAGAGTTCTGAAGAAGATTGTTATTCTGGACAAAGGAGAGTTATTTTGCACATTTCATAATTATTCCAGACTGATATTTTCAAGGTACTGCCAGAAATTTCTCAATGTACCTTCATAAAAATTAATGTTCACCTGTCATCTTTCCTCTTACATAACAAAACAAGAAATACTCAGCTCATGGAAAGTTGTTATATAAAAATGATGGTGCAAAATGAAACATGACTGTTAACAATTCTACTTTGGATAATTACCCCTTGTGACCAAAAGCATATACTGCTTTATACATACACTCCCAAAAAAAAAAAAAAAAAAAAAAAAAAACACTTAAATTACAGCATGTATTTAACGGCTTTAAGTAACAGGAAAGTATGGGGGCAGTGAAGGGAAACTTCCTAATAGTCCTTACGTGGAACGCCGGAAATCTTCCATTTTGCCACCGTAGTACAAAATGTAGTCACTCACAAACTTTTTATGTCTTTCATACTGAATCAAGTAATTAAGGATTCCATTTCAGTGCTTATTTTTCCAAAAGTTTAAAACTATGAGAACAATAAAAAACACTTATAACTATAAAAATAAATTAAAATAAATACCTTTTTTCCTCAAAACTATTCGGTAGTTTCCAAAAAGAAATTAATTAATCAAAAATTTTCACTTTATAATCTCTTATAAAGGAAGCATTCAAAATACAAGAATTCAAGGCAATTTAATCTTTAAAGCCTTGTTCACCTGCAAGACACTTACAGTCCCATATTTTTAAAGAAGCTCTCTAAGCATAAACATGGAAGCTGGGTTCAATTCTTCTGCTGTAATTTAGAATAGCACTTCTTAGTGCTTACGTTTAGGTTTCAAATAGGTTTATACTTTTGTATTATAAAATAGGCTACCAAAATCAAATAATTTATTACTCTTTAGCATTAACATAAAAATAAAAGTTATCTGCTTTAGTTTGATTCTAGATCTGAAAATCACAGGAATCACTTTTCTAAGAACACTTGGGCCTTAGAGACATGATTCCAAACATATTTTTTACCATAATAGGGTCAAACATATTTAACTATCTTGTTGAAAAATAAACAACCTCACATATAGAAAAAACATATAGGCAATCATTTTAAAACATTTAAAATAACATATATATGATTATTTTCAAGCATTTTAATTAACTTATGGTGTTTTTGAAACAACAAATCAGGAAACGCGTTATCTCCTAGGACATAACCAGCCAACTATAATGTCAGTGTGAAAAAGGGTAATTTGCATCAGCCTACTATTTTGACATGAATTATAATAATTTTATTGAGAAAGCATTTTTCAAAGAAAATTTTAATTTAACCTCAGTATGTATTTTCTCTTTTTTTTTCCACTATAAATAGAAGAAACAGAATGGACAATTGTGAAGCACGCCCAGGAGGTAGAGTTGGCACAATTAAACACACTGCATGCAGCATACTATTTTGTATTTCCATTAGAATTATTAAACGCCATAACTATAAAGGTCTTAAAGAGGAACCACTCAAAAACATTAGGAGAAGCTCATAAAAAAGACTCTATACAATGAGTTTTCTAGTCACTCCAGAATATACACGCTTTTCAATGGCTAATGATAGTCTACAATCTCAGTGGGACTGATTAAGACACATCCCTTTTACAGGCACAAGAAGGCATATGTAGCTGCTGAACAAATTCAAATGCTGGTTTGAAGGAGTTATTTTCTGAATTTCCAGTTAAAGTAATTCTTTCCATATTTAATTTATTATTTTCTTTCCTCTTTAGTAACTTTTACAGCTGAAGAACAGCTGTTTAAACAAACAAGGAACTGGCAATACTTTGCATAGACTCAGTTAAAACACGTTGTAGGTGAAAACTAAATAAAAAGATAAATTTTGTAAACTAAATGAAGCAGTAGTTATAAAAATAGCTACAATGATGCATGAAGTACGATTAAGAGGTTCAAAAAGGAAGAACTAAAACACAACTAAACATGATACAACAGAGGCTTACACTAAAGCATTTGTAGAAGATATTGGAGATAATACTGTTTTAAATAGTCTTTTGAATTGATTAATGTGTTTCTGTATTTCAAGTGCAAATTTATTTATCCAAAGATAACAGCCTTATACAGCATTACAATTTATGAACACTCAAATGAAAAGCACTCAAAGGTTGGCACTCTTTGTGCCAGTCTAAGCAAATGGACTGTATAATGACTTAGTCCAGAACAAGATAACTGAGCAAAGAGAGGAGTCTGGAAATGCCTCCTCTAGGTAGATCTCAGGAGTAACAAGTTATTTTGAAGAAATATCTTCTCAGTATTTGATGCCACACTACAAATTTCTGTTATAACTGAGAAATCTGAAATACTTTCCTTTACAGAAATATCACATCAAAGTGGAAAAACTGTTTCCAATCTCAAACTTGAAGAAAATTAAATAGAAGGATACAGCATCCATAGATATCAAGTGAAATCTTCTTTTTCTTGCCTCTTCCCTGTTAATGACAAATATGTTTGAACAAAAGATGACTTCACAGCATGGTAAAAACTCTCACAAGAACAGTAATAAAACATACCTATCCCATTCTTGAGCTGCGACTTGACTGTGAGCAACATGGCTTTGTCTTGGTTTTTGGAATGGCTTTATCAGAAGGTCATCTTTTACACTGAACATAGGCAGAAGAACAGGGAGAAATAAGTTAGTTGAGAACTTTTCCTAAGCAGTACAACTTCCGTATGCCAAGGCTTGCATAACTTGAACAGCAGTAACTTATACGTTACTTGTTACGTGAATTCAAAAAAAAAAAAAAAAAAAAAAAACTCAGAATCATCAGGTTCAATTTTACTTCATTTGCAGGACAACTCCAGAAAGGCACTTGCTTACAGTCAACATTTAGGGAAAAAAACAACGAGAACAAACAAAAAAAACTTACAGTAGCACCTCTTGATTTTTATAAACATTATTATTCAAGAACCACACTAAACATTTTCTTCAACTTCACTCTACCTTTAGAGCCACCTGCAAGTCTAGGTTGCCTGCCTAGCCAAGTCAAAAAAAGGAAGGACAGCCAAGTCAAAAAAAGGAAGGACATAGAAAAAGAGAGATTGTTAATAGTCATATCCCATCCTTTCATGATAAAAATTTCTTGACATCTCATTAACCAAAGTCACTTTTCTTTGTGCAGTCACAAGAACTGCTAATTTAATACTGATTTAAATAGTGTCTTGTGAACAGTATTTGTCATTTAGCAGCTAAAAATACTTCCAGAATTTGACATATTAATGAAAAGTTAAATACAAAGTGAGGCACCTTAACTAGCCAGAGGCATACTTAGTTTCAGTCATTGTAAGAGGTGAAGAAGAGTTTTCCATAATTACTAGCTGACAGAAAGATAAGAAGTCAGAAACCAGTATAAAGCAAGACAGGGAATTTATATTTCAATCTATGGAATATGGGACACTAGAAACTAAGCATAAAGTATGCTCAAAAGGATCAGTAGAAACAAAAATCCCCAAAGGAGATGCTGTAAAACAGTAACATGCAGAGAACTGAAGACTACTGAAGACTACTACAATGCCTTCTATTATCCCGGCGATTACAAATTTGAAGATTTTGCCCCAGAATGCATCCAGACAGTACAAAACCCATTCTTTCAATTCCACTACTGACTGAAGTATGCAAGTGTCCTAGGCAAGTTTCCAGAAAGCCTTCTTGAATAAAGTCCAATAACAGAGCAAGAAAGACATAGAAAAAGGTAGGAAAAAACAGATTTGTACCATCTAGATTGGTATCGTGCATAAAGTAGTAAAGGTACACAAAAATACACACTTTAAAAAATACTAACAACAGAATTTGGTCAGATTACAAAAAAAAAAAAAAGGCCATTAATTGTGCAAAACATTGAAATAAGAGTTTCAAATAAGAAATGTGCAGTTAAATTCCAATGAAGGGGTACAACTTCCCCAGTAGAATTTCCAGATTTCTTCATAAATTAAATAATAAACATGCAATATCAGTTCTTCTTTTTCTTCAGGCAGGTGTTTTATGTCTACAAAGCCTGCTGTCACTTGGCCCCTTTTTCCTTTGCTTCCTGTTAGCAGTTCCACACATCCTGACACATTCGAGTAAAGTGAACAGAGCAGACAAACCCCAGCAGTTGATGTACATGCTTGGAAAAATGAAGCGGTCTGCTGTGTGAACTAAAAGGCATACACACAGCAGATGCACACAGCACAACTGATGCTACTCAGCTGTCCCTTGGAGATATGCTGTAGCAAACATGATATAAGGAGATGCAGGAAGCAAACAGGTTCATTTTTCATAAACATTTTCAACATCAGTTAACATACTCAGCATAGTCTTCTATACTAGAGGCCCTTTGCATGGAATACATAACCTGAAGTGTAAACTCTGTGTCACATTACCTTCTAGTCTTCTGCACAGATTTTTCTCCACTTTCCTCATCACTAAAATCAGAATCATAGTCTCCACGGCCTTTTACCTGAAAACAATAACAGATAATGCAATCAATACATCTGCTAAAGTAATATAGACAAAACTTAACCGGAAATCAGTATTGTGCATCCTCCACAAGCAAGAGCAAGAGCAAATACTTTCAAATGTCCAAACAAGATGCAATGAACAATGCTGAGTTATTTTCCAAACACCGCATGTCAAAGGAATAGTGGTTTTTCATAGACTTTGTCAAAAAAAAAGCCTTATAAATAATATATATACAGATATTTCCATATTTAATCTTCATGTAAATGCAGATAACTGAAAGATAGATAAAGTCTTTGGCCTTTCTTTTCAAGCAATCACCCTTACACAGGAAAAAAGGTGAGTATTTTCCCCTAGGAGCTGTTCCTTCAGGGGTCTAGAAGACAGCAAGTGATGTGCCTATGTTAAAAAAAGCTGAGAAAAAATGTTTAGCGGGCTGTGGTACAGCATTCTAACTCACTAGATCTTACATTAGCAAGATCTGGCAATCAGGTTGACATGATCATCAAAATGAAAAACAACAAGATTTCTGGGGAAAAAAAAAAGAATATAAGGTTTAATCAGCACTATTTTTGCAAAGAACATTCATACCAAGAAATAAAATATTTTATTCCACGTGCTTTGGGACTACAATGTCAACCTAATGGATATAAAAACAAAAACACAAACCAAAAAATGCGTAGCTCAATGTTACCAAATTATCAAGCATCAAGATGATGATCCATCACCTCTGTTTTCCAGGGCATAGCTACATGTCCAATTCTTTCAGAAGTAGTGGAAAAGTAGACCAATTTCCTCTTTCTCCTATTTTTGCACCATCCTTTCAGTTGCTCAGCTGCAAAAGGCTGAGAAACTATAGGCAGAACAGACCAAAGAAGCGACCCAGGTTACAAATGACCCAGTTTAACCCAGACAAGTTCCCTGATACAGTTCACCCAGAGTCCCATACCCAGCTATGTCAGCCAACTGGAGGGGTAGCACAGGGACAGAACAACTAGAGCTGGGAACTGCTTCGCCTGACACTGACACCAAAAAATCATTTACATAACTCAAACATAATTAGAGCTAAAAAGAAAGATGGTTATTACGTATCTACATGTGGAAAGGTTTGGCACATATCTTGGTATCTCCTGCTATGGGCAAGAAAAGAAAATTGATTAGAAAGCCAGTTTATGTATTTGATTCAGTTTTGTTGATGGCTACATTTCACATAATCATATTCCTCCTCGGGGGAAAAAAAAAAAAAAACAGAAAAACAGAAAAACAGAAACAAAAAACTGCCAACTTTCTCCTGAAAGTGAAAAAGAGGTTTCCAGTAGATCTATAGGAGAAATAACTTAATCGAAGCCCTTCCACCAACTTGCAACTTCTGTGTTGTGACTTTGTTCGGCATTTGCTTGCTACTATAATACAGCAACAAAAAGAGTAGCATTAAAAGAAAGCACTAACTTTTGGGTTACTTCCAAGATTAAGTATTGAACAGGGTACATCAAAACACTTAATTTCAGAGTCTAGGACACTATGAGAGACAAAAAACAACTATACAGCAGTTTACCGCAGTAGTTGAAAAAAGGAAGCATCTGATAGGAACAATTTTGATGAGGTCCCTCAATTAAAAAATATATTTTTAATTGTATCATATTTATTTTTTTCTTGCTTTAGTAATACCATTTTCTTTACTTGAACTTTCCTGAAGACAGACAACAAATTGACACAGCTCTCATAGAAGTATACACTTGAACAAAATATCTAATTAGCCTTTCTATTTTTCAGAAGACTCATTAAAAAATCTAAACAGTCAAAAGGAGTACTGCAGATGTCTGCAGTGTAAGTGGGCCTCATGCCCTGACAAAAGAGCAGCAGTGGTGGTGCCTATGTCCCCCCTACACAGTCCCCATGTGAAGCTGGTTTCATGGTCTAACAGCAAGTCTGTCACTATTTTTGTTAATAAATCTTATGTGATCTCTATAAAAACCTGAGTATATTATGAGGTTGATTAAATATATGCGAAGCAAGCATTTTTAGGTTCAGCTTCTAAATCAAAGAATATCATAGCAATCCAGGAAATATTTTAAATAGCAAAAATAATTCTTCCAAGTTGAACACTGATTGCTTGCTTAACACTGAAGGAAAGAAGGGAAAATTCTCACTGACACAAAGTGTATGAAAGTCAACACAAGACAGAAAAAAATAATAGGCAGAGAAAATACAGAATAAAAGGGGAGAAAGGTGCTTCTAGAGTGGTTGCCCACAGACGATCAGCCTCAGGAAAGGAGATATACTCTGTAACCAGCTCCAAACTGGTACTGTTTTCCAGGTTAAAAAAAAAATCAAAATAAAAATAACGGTGAAAGTAACGCAGCTTCACAGTTACGTCCTGCAAGAGGCCCTCAGAAGCTGGTGACCACCTTTGGAAAATCTGTGACTGCAAATGTGAGAGCAGGAATGGCTAAACGCTGAGAGGTCCTCAGAGGCGGTTCTGATGGGAGAATCCCCACAGCTTCTGGCACTCTTCCACATCTACAGCCCAAAGGCACATTCAGGATGGAAAAAAAATGGAGAGGTGCTGATGCTTTAGACCACTGCTCCTACAACATAACAACAGAACAGACAAGTCCTGCACTTGATGTTACAGGAGCAAATGCAAAACTGTTGGAAGGCACTTGTGGGCAGTGAATGAACTCAAGTCTTACAACAATACCAAATGGAGCTCACTTATAGGTAAGACATAAAAAAGAACTCCTTATCTGTCAAAGAATCTCATCCACCTGTTAATGTAGCTTTCCGGTTTGGAAGGCCAGTGTAAATAGACATGTGTTGTTAGGTTTACTCACTCAAGGCTGATTTCTCCCTCTCCTTAACAAACAAACAAACAAACAAAAAAAACTAAGCAAAACACATATAATATTCAGCCGCATTGAAGGACAGGCAACTGCAAAGCCTGGGCCTCCGGGAGCACTCCAGGAGGAAAGGCCAGAGCGGTGCAGTGACACCCTGCCCACACCGGCCTCACCTGCAGTTTTTAACCCACCACCTGGGAACAAAACTTTTCAGTTAAGTTGAAGTAGTTTTAAACCTGCTGCTCCTTCTAAAAGGATTTACGAATTCAAGCTATAAACAGTAAAAGGAATGAGGAAAGAAAGGTACCCACAAAATGCCTCCCTCCCCCAACACACACACCCTTCTGCCGAGTTTTATTAGAGATCTAGAAGGAAGACAAATGACCACGGCAAAGCCCGGCCCGCACTCTCCAGGCACCACAGGGCTCCCGCCACGGCCCGGCCATGGCGGCGGCCCCCGCTCGCGGCCTCGCCCGCCGTTTGCGGCCGGGTGCGGCGGCGGGGGAGGCCGGCACAGGCCCTGCCGCAGCGCCGGCCCGGCCGCCCGCCCCGCTCCCGCCTCCGCGGCCCAGCGCCACTCACCGCCGCGGAGAGCAGCAGCTGGCTCGGCACCATGGCGGCGGCGGCGGGCCCGGCCCGGCTCCCGGCGCGCCCTGCCGGAAGCGCGGGGCAGAGGCGGAGCGGGGCCGCGCCGGGCGCTGCCTCGGTGTCTGCCGGGCGCGGGCCGGGCCGAGCGGCGCGGCGGGGCGCCCGCGGGGGAGGGCGAGCGGCGAGGGGAGGCGAGGGGCGGGCAGGGCCGCGCCGCGGCGCTCAGGGGGCGCGCGGAGGCTCCCGGCCCGGCGTGAGGCGCCGCTTGCGGCCGGTCTCCGCCTCGGGGAAGGTAGGACGCGGCAGCGCGCGCTGCCGGGGGCGGCGGGGTGGGGGCCGCCGCGCACGGAGCCTCGTAGCCTCTCGCAGCGCCGAGCGGGGCGGCCTGAGCGCCGCGGTCTGTAACGTATCTGAGCGGCAGCAGGAGGGAGGCGCGGGCGGCCCGGCAGCAGCTGCGGGTGGCGCGGGAGGGAGCCCGGGGCCGGCTCTCCCGGCCAGGCGAGAGGGACGGGTCGGAGCGGCGACGCTGAAGCCCCAGGCGCCTCAGCCACCGCGCGCGTTTCCTTCCGCAGTTACCCCGAGCGGCTGCGGGAGCTTTAAACCTGAAGCGGGAAATGTTCCGCCGCGGAATGTTCAGCTCTTCCCTAGTTACTAAAGATGGATTACAGCGCGCAGCTAGTTGCTGTCCTGTGGGAAGGCTGTCACACACGTTAGCAGGGTCTGCCTCCCTATCTTGGCTGTGGAATGTTAGTTCTAAGAGCATAAGTATTTCTTCTCTTGACCTAGTAACTCTGTCCCTCACTATGCTGCTACAACTCGCAAGGGATTTAAGGTGATGCCAGATCCCTTTCCATGGAAAGCAGTTTGGGGTCCAACATGCTCATCTGAGTATATTCTGTATTTTGTCAAAGTCCCTTTGAATGTGGCCCATTTCTTCTAAAGGGCACGGGCTCTGTGTTGCAAAAAATGGAATTATCCTGATTAATAATTTAAATATCTCAAAATAAATAATGTATACCCAAGAAGCCGTAATAGCAGGCATCGTTCTGTTGTTCCTCTCTCACGGAAATGGCAGACTGCTTTAGTATGAATGAACCTGACATGATTCTGGAAACTGGGCCAGCATATCATTGATTATGCACTTTGAAGGAAGGTGGGAAAAGGTAGAGATCTGCAGTTCTGGGATCTATCCTCAGTGTGCTGTGGCTACCAAAGCCTTCATTTAGAGAAAATGAACTTTCTAGGACAGAGGAAAATTCGAGAGTGAGTCCAACTTTAGCAACAGTTATAGATGGTTGAGTTATTTTATAAAGGTGTTTTTTTTTTCCCCTAAGAATAACAGCTAGATAACTTTGTCTTATTTCTATCTGCCTGTGTTGCTTGAAAATATTGTATAAAGATTACTGTGTGCTACTGTACGTGCTATTGCTATCTAAATGGATTATAAATGGCCTCCAGGTAAACTGGAACTTGAAACTGGACTTCTCCTTAGCCTTTAGTGTATGGATTATAGCTTGATCCTATGGAAATATGTCCATAATTTAATTAGCATCAATATGGTCTGACATAAAAAGGGCAGTTATCTCATCTGGGCCTTGCATGTTTGAAAAGTGACATGAATTGAAGGAGAGATGTGCATGACTCCTCCAAGGAGAGAGGCTCTATGGATTTCAGTTGGATTGCAATGACTGTATAGTCTTATGGCTTCAATTTTCTACTATAGGTAAGCTGATCTATGGACAGATTTGCTGCTGAAGAGAACATTTCTCCTCTCAAATTGACACAGATGCTCATCTGATCATTTCATGCTGCAGCACTTATTTTTCTGCTGTTGGGAGCTCCTTCAACTCTTTTGCTGCAATATCTGATGAGTGTCGGTGCTGGTGCCAGTAAAAGGTTAGGAAGGAAGGGATGGGAGGGGAGGAAAGGCAAGGTGGGAAGCAGGGGCTCCTCTTTCAGCAGCAGCTCTCCATAGATCAGCTTAGCAGTAACTCTTAAATCACAGTAGCCCTGAAATTCATGGCCCACAAAGGAGACTAACAATCATTGTAGTTTTCCCTGTACTCCTGCCCTAAATCTAAAAATGGACCAACTTTGAGAGCCAGTGTAATGAGACAGCCTAACTCAGACAAAATTTAAAAGCCTTCAAGAAGTGAATGTTTTCTCTTAAGTTTTCAAGCCATTGACACATTCTTTATACAACTTCATTTACCTCAGTTTGTGATGGCTATGTATAACAATTTCAGATAAAGTTTTGGAAAGGAAAAAGTAGAAATTACTGAAAAGCAGGGGTATTCTTACTATTAATATCACAATTTAAAGCTCATGTTACTGAAATACTTCTAAGAATTTGTCAGCTTCATTATTTATTTATTTATTTATTACTCTCTTTTCTTCCAGTTTTCCATGTAATCACAAACAGTATTACGCAGACCACTGAGATACACTCAGAAGGCAAAGGACTAGACAAAACACGCCATTTTTATTTGATTGAATTTACCACTTCTTGGTCATTAAAATTAATTAAATCAGTGACAGGTCTGCTGACATCAGGAGATTTATGTACCCTTACAGACTCGTGTCACAACTCATGTCGTTTGAGCTGGAGAGACAGGAGCAGATTTTAACATCTGTGGTGGACCTTACTGTGTTCAGGGCAGACCTTTGACCTTTCTTATAATTTAGGAGAAACAGTATGTATTACTTAAGTAAACTATTCAATTTATGCCACTTATTTTTATGAAGGGCATTTTAATCAATCCTTATGCACCAAAAGAAGGTATTAAATCATAGAACTGCAATGTTCAAAAGACCATGCTGGTCATACTTGATGAACTGTTCCTAAAAACTTCCAATATTGGACATTTCATAGGATAAATAGTTTAACTTCTTATCCTTTTAGGTATATATTCTCCCCCGGCCCCAATGTCTAAGAGCAGTCTGTGTTGCTACTTGAGATGTTTTCAATCTCCCCTAAACTGATGCAGAAGACAAGAATCAATCATCCTTTTTTGTAACAAATGTTTTATTATTGAAAGATGTATGCCCAAAGTCTCCTCTTTCTGAGGTTAAAGGAATTGAAGTATTTCAAGTTGTGGCTGAAGGTTATATTTTGGTATAGCTATATTTTTGAGATGTCTTTTATCTTGCTCTCCTTCAGACTCTTTAGTTTCTCTTTTTATAACATAGAGTACGTAGCTGTTGAGTGCTCATCAGTATTTATCTGGGAAGAAAATTACCTTAGCTTTCCTGCAGGACATTATTTTCTCCTCAGATCTGCTGGTAAAGTTGTTTAATTCAGTAGCCTTTTGGTTAAAATTGGTTTGGTTGGCTGGTTAAAAAATGAGATCTTTGCTATTCCCCCCTGATTTTTAACAAAGCAGATCAGAGTAGCAGGCCAGGAAAGGTAGCTACCACTGGAATGGAGAATGAGAGCCAAGTGGCTTGTTCGCGGAGTACATGTATGACTACACTCAAATTTGATTAGGAAAAAGCAATATGGAACCACCAAAAGTCTTAATAAAACTGAGATTTGTTATATCTAATCTTTATTCTTTCTCCATTAAGACACTAGTTAGTTGAAAAATGAGGAAACCAGGCTCCTAACATTATTTGGTTTTGGAACCTTTCTAATTCCTTCATGTATGTTATGTAGGTTGCCAAATTACCTGTTTTCAAATCTTTGTAGGAGTAACCATCCCGTGGTCTGTCATTTTCCTGATTTGTCATCCACCCCTCCATTTCAAGTTCACTACTTAGTGAATACTTAGTAAAAAAGCAAGTAGAATTAAAAATGTAAATTCACATACACTGCTAAAACAATGCCCAGTAAATGTAGTTTTTCTTCTTTTAGATGTACCCGTGCACAGTTTTAGGGATGAATTGACCTGCCAACAAGCTCTGAGCAAGGTAAATCCTCAAGTGAGTGGGGTGGCTCAGAAGGCTCAGACCTACTGAGAGACAGGGCATTCGGGGGGCTGTGGTCAGGAGTGATGGCTCACGTTCACTCCTTCCCATGAAGAAACCCTCACAGGCTAGTTATTAAAGACTACTGAGACTGCCGTTCTGTAAGGGGCTAGTTATCACGTAGAGAGGCTGCTGAAATGCGTATTTGTTTTGTCTCAGATTGAGGAAATGCACACTTGGTCATGTAAACTTGGAGTTTAACTAGCCACTAGATGTCAATGTTGTTGTACTAAAAGGCAAATGCAATCGCATTTGTTTGGCTGATAAAGTAATTTACTCAATAAAAGCACTCTGGATTTGTAGTTCTTTTTCCGTGTGGGGTGTAATATAATAGACAAATTTCTACGGTGTCCATTATTTCAAGAATAACCATGCTATTTTATGCTATGACGGAGTCGCACTTACGATTTCAGTATGTAAGTATTGTTGGAAAAGTCCTTTGAAAAAATGGCATCTGATTGTAAGTTTTGTTCCTTATTCCAGAATCCCACATCCTTGCATAAGTGGCCACAATAATTTGTATTGTCTTTAATTTGTAGTAGGATAAAGTAGTGATAATAACACATAATAATCCTAATACAGGAGTATTGAATTTCTTAATTTCCTAGATCCCTATTTTCCTTTCAATTATTTCTTGGTAGCACCATTGGAGATCAATGTGAAATACACCAAGAAGGGACATATTTTTAGAACGTTAATCCTTCCAAGAGAATACATGATTAGGCAGACTTGGTTCTTGTGAAAATCTGGCCCTAATTTTGTGTAACTAAAGGCAGAGCTGCAAGATGATGGTATTTTGGAAGACTATGTGATGTAGAATTGGGTCTGCATCCTCCTATACATTTAAGGTGAAAAATCATGTTAAATCTTTACAATTATTTATGGGCTAATGAACTTTCAGGCTTTGTTTGAAGGCAAAGGTGCCATTGACCAGCAACAGAACACGTAACTTTGGTCTTACAGACCACATTTTGGGAAGTGTTTTTGTGAACAGTGATGTGAAGCTTCCAAAGAGAACTGGTCACATTTCAAATTCCAGGTTAAGTTCATAGTGCTATTAGGAAAAAAGAAAGGTGGGGGGGGCAGTTGATTAAAAATGGAGCTGAAATTTTCAGTTGATCCAAAAATCTCTAGAAGCAAAATATGAAGGACTTGCACTGTCTTCCTTAGTTGGTCTGTTTGGTAAATTGATCCCAGTTTTGGCCACATTCTTACACACTATGATCTAAACTGGCTCTACTTTGGTGCATCTAAAACTTCTCAGTCATCCACAATTCACAGAATATATTTGTTGTTATTCCTGGCAGAGTAGCAACTTTCATTTTCTTGGACTGTATTGGGTGGAATCATGGTCAGAATCTTTTTGCATGGTGGTAACATTTGTTAATATGCTAATGAATCACACACCTATGAAGATTTATGATTGTCTTAGTTTCTAACATTTATTTGAGTTTTCTTGTCTATGAGTATAGAGTTATGTAACAATGTTAAACATAGTATGTTGAAAACCAGAGTATTCGAGTCATTCATTCAGTGGCCCTTAAACATTCCTAGCAATAACCTTGACAATAAATTTCTGGAACTTTCCAGAACCAGGAAAAAATATTAAAATAATCTAGGCCACAAGTTCTTGATAATATTGATACAGTCAATAAGCCAGTATAACCCTGTAAGGACTAATTGATTCAGATATGGAAATACTAAAGCAGAATTTCATTAAAAATAATTATTGGAAGTAACCTGCCCTATGATATCTCTACAATATGTTTTTAGCAAAAATAAGTGAAGAATTTTACCTAATAAATGTTCCAAAGATATATGAGGTAGACTCCTTTCTGTTGTCCTTTAATTTCCATGGTCTCTGCCATATTTGTTGTATGGCAAGTCCTTTCGGTCTCCAGGGCTTGCGATCTGGCAGCTGTGCTTGGAACAAAATCCTCTAAAAGATTACACACACATGAAGGCATGCATAAACAAGTGCCGTGGTTTTAAGCTGTTGAGAATTTAATTAAAAAGTAATTATCAATGTACGCAAAATACTTTTTTTTTGTCTGCATTGAAATCAGCAGAATACAGAAATCAGCTTCTCCAGAGTGTGACAGTTTTCTTTTGAGGAATTTTAAAAGTGCATTATGCTTAAGATCCACAAAATATGAACATTTTTCTAAGAAAGCAAAGAATGCTTAATCCTAGTATTATGTCTAGATCTGTTGTTTTGGAAGTGGCTAATGACATTCACATACCTAAATCCAAGAGAAGAGGAAATCTGCTTTTCCAGTTTGATAGCAGAGTTGTTATATAATAAGGAAAAATGAATGAACATAATGAGCACAGAGACAAAGAAAATAAGGTGAGGTGGAAATATATAAAAAGCAAGCAGTAAAACTAGTGTTTGTTCTTTTAAATTATTATAACCTGCTAGACTTGTTTTGTGAAAGTAAAATGATTGTCAGCAAAGTTAAATCCCACTGCATGTTTAAGTCATGGTGAATATATACATCCATTTTCTTTTCCCTTGATACATACGCAATTTTGTTTATAATGTCTACTGTGTATTTATTTATTCATAATTTTCTTACGAAGAAGAATGAAGGAAGGCAAAAAACATTTACTGTTTAATGTATGGAAGCTAAAGATTTCTCTTTATATATAAAAGGGTGAGTGACAGGTCAGTATCTTCTCAGAAGCAGCAAGTCAATATATATGCCATTTACTTCTTAATCCTTCTTGGCGAACTTAGAAAACCTGGAAAAGATATGGTGCCTCAGAGTCTGCAGTCTAAGATGAAACATAACAGAGAAATAGGTGTCACTACTGCATATGCATTTGTTCCAGAAAACACCTCTGCTTTCAGAGAGATGTCATGCCTTGTCTTAAACAAAAGCTGAGGACTTACTCCTGGAATCAAGAAAGTCAGTTTTGCAGCCTGTGTTATGCAGCTGGTCAGGCATGTCAATTGTAGTGTTTTGTGCTGTTTGTCCTAAAGTTAGGAAAATACTAAAGTATTTTGAGGCAGTGGCCATGTGCTAGTTTCGAATCAGAGAGATATGTTTTTTCAAAGAAAGATGTAAGAGCAAAATGAGGCAGAATAATGACAGAATCAACCATTATTCCAGTTACGATTTCAGTCTTATTATTTCCAAGAGTAACGGTAAAAAAAAAACTGTAAAAACTTAAATAGTAGAGTAGTAATGCAACAATGTGTAGAGGCTACTCATATCTGGGTTGAAGTTATCAGTAGTCGTCCATCCACTGGAAACTGAAGGACGCAGGGCTATAAAGTGGCTGCTCAGTACAGTGAAGTGGAATGAATCAGTAAACATTCCTCTTTTTTCACTTTTTTACAAACACAATGATAACAGTATTACTGTGAGACCTCATTTAATAATACTGAAAGCCATTAGGATATAACTTATGTTACTAAGAATATTGCCAGATTTTCAAAATAATAGGGATAATATTTCAAATCAAATACAATTTAGTGTTATTTATGAAAAAAATCACTCAGACATAAAATATACTGGAATATTATATACCCTTTTATTGAAAGTATTTCTAAGATGCTATTAATTCTATGGTACCTACGTGGAAAGGGAAGCATAGCTATTCTAAATGGGAGCTTAGTTAAAAATATCAAATCGCATTCCATATAGCCAGCAACAGAGTTGCACAAGACCCTCAGTTCTAAGAGCAAAAATTAGAGACTCAGAAAATTGCTGAGGAAAGTGTCCATAGACACTTTCACATAGTGAAAAGAAACACTCAGCTTTTTATCTTAGGGGAGATTTTGCCACTTGCTGAAACCACAATCAATTTTGTTAAAATGTTAAGTTACGTATCTAGATGACTGCCTCTCTTGAATAGAAATAAAAGATAACCACATGAAAGATAAGGGTCAAGACTTTAAGTGGTATTTAAATGATACACGATTTTCTTTAGCATATAATGGAATTTTCTCTGAAATCTACATTACCCTGACCTCAGATGTACAGTTCTTAAAAGTTGGAGTGTGTTATTTAAAGTTGTATTATGATCAGTTTTAATACATTTTAATAATCTTCTTTTAGTTAATTTTTGCTACACTTTCCATGTACAATTACCTTTTTTGAACCTCAGCCTTAACAGACTGAGTATTCAGCACATTTTTATAATCTGAGCCTTTTTATAAGAGGAAAATATTCTTTTTGCTACCTCACTTAACTCCACAATTTTTAAAATCTAAAATTTGCATCTGAAAAGCAAAATCAGTTCCTAATACAGGACTCTAGAAGCACACACAGTAATTCTCATTATATTCTAATTTCATTCTCATTCCCTTTTCCTACAATTTTCTATTAAACTGCAAATTTTCATTGTAATTTTCTAAAATCAGCTAATTTTGGAGAAAGTTAAAATAGCTAAATAAGTTAAAGGTGTTCAGTATACAGAATACTGAAATGAACCTGATATTGGGAGCTACTGTGAAACTCCTTTCTTTCTTTTTTTTTTTTTTTCCGTGTTTTTAGGAGTAATTAATGACCTATATCTTGCCATCCATTCTTTGTTGCAGTTTATCCTTCAACTCATGTATTTTCCCATGAAATTCAAACGCAGATTTTCCTTGGAAGCAAGTCTTATTCAGACTCTTCTCCATGAATCAAATCTTGATTATCCTGAAAGGATGCAACCAATGATATTCTCCTGATGTACAAAATTAATTTCTAGAAGCTCCAAAATACTTTTAAGATGCTTCTAAGTATGGAGATAACTATGTTTTAAAGACACTCCCAATTTCCATATGTTTAAGTTTGACTAAACCATTCCTATAATCCCAGAATCTTTTTGGCAGACAATTTTGAAAACTTAGGTTTGATAACCTTAAAAATCAAATGATATTTATCTCTAGCACACTCTGCTGGTTTAGGCAGTATATGAAAGTTATATGTAAGCAGATATTCATTCACTTTATCCATTACTTCGTAGACAGGGAGGTAACTTCCAAAATTACCATTAGCTTTGTCAGCAGTGTCAGAGGAGGCATTGCCAGAAGTCCAAACCAACTGATTGTAAGGCAATTTTTAGATGTAGTTTATTGCTGTCTTGTAGGTAATCAAAAACATAATGAGATATCCTTTCAGCTATATGGTAAGAACAAGTGTTGGAAGCATTTTCATATTTTCCTGCTTTGAGGTATCAATGAATGCAGAAAAATAGACCCTCACAACAAATTATTAAGCTGTTTACATAGCTAAAAAGAAGCTACTGAGCTACTAATATATGAAGGCATTTTTGGTACAGTGATTAATTCTTTTTTTAAAAAAAAAATGCTTGAATTTATAGCCGTATCTATAATTTTTATTTTGAATGTGCAGTTCAGTGCAGACTTAGAGGAATAGGAATACCCCAGCCTTGGAGGCCGAGAATCCTTCAGAAAGGGCAGCGCAGCCCAGGTGACACGTAATACTCCAGCTGCCCCTGCAGGAGCCACAGCCACGTGGGTCCCTGTCCTCCACAAGGAGGGATTTAGCTGCCTTCCTCACATCGCCCATTCTGAATCTATAGCCACCCTCCTGCGATATGTGGAGCTATTTTTAGCATCAGGCCAGCCTTGAAAAGCAGCAGGTAAAGCATGAGAGGAATAACTAAGTGGCTGCAGTGCTAGCCTGTGAATGGAAGCCGTATATATAAGATGTCTCTCTTTCTAAATATAGATAGATAGATGCATATATACACACAATATATGAGTATATTTGTTTGTTTATTTATAAAGGGAGGCCTGCCTCCCCTTCAGGGAAAGTGTCAGAAACATATAATAGAGCATTATTGCTACTTTTAACCTGAGTGGTTATCAGTCTTTCAAATCATTCTGTTTAGGAAGATAAATTGTTAATGCAATCAGGCACCTTTGATTCAGTCTTTATTAACAAAGAATGTACTGTGTTCATTTCCCCGACTGAAGAGCAAGTCAAAGAACAGGAGATTATTTGCAGCTCCAAGAAGTTCACTATAGAGGCTTTCCTAAGGACCTCACTTCCAGTGTCCATCCAGGCACTCTGGAATATTTCTGCAGCTCTCTCTGTGAATTCCCACTTCTGATTTTTCATTCTTTTCTCTTTCTTTCATTTATTCATCCCTTTGCTTCAAAACATGCTTAGGAAAAAGCCACATATGCCTTTGTTTAATCAAGGGTTTGTGTCATTGATTTAACTGGGGAGTTGTATTGCTTCATAAAAGAGCTTATTACTTCTCAGTGATATATTGTATTGAGACTGGGAGTTAGGCTCTCCAGTTTAATGAGTCTTTGCCTAAATCACAAGGGCAGCAACAGTGAAAAGTTATGGATGCTAATAGCAAAAAAAAAAAAAAAAAAAAAAAAAGTGTATATGAAATTTGAATTACTGTCGTAGAAAAGTAATACATAGAAAGCGTTACAAGCCTAAAATCTGAAAGTCTTAACTATTATCATGCTCAACATACAAAATAGCTTCTGAGGAGTCATGACGAAAACATGTATCCCCCTGCTGCTAGAGAGCTGAAAAATGCATTAAACATTGCAGCCAGTTCTTAGACAGGATGTTCTGTTGGTTTTCATCCCTCACTGCAGAGGGAAAGAGACAGTCAGCCAAAGGAGCAAATCCTTTCCTAAAGCTCTGCTGAGTAAATAGCATGTTGGCAATGAAACTGAGAGAGATGTGATGGACTTCTTCAGCTCCCTGAAATCTCTACAGGGGATTTTTTTAAGGAAGGGAGTCAGAGGAATTTGTGCTGTATCATGTTTGATGGACGATTTGTATTGGACGTGGTACAGTGAGTGTCCATCTATCAGTCCATCAGGACAACCTACTCTTTGCTAGGAGTAAAAGGGATTAACTTTTAAGGAAATAAGGCATTTATCCAAATTTGTTAAGAACAATAAATGCAACAAAGTAAACTTGCAAAGCTGTGAGCAATTACCCCTTAAAGTCTCTTAGCCCTGGTCCGAATCCCAGCATTTTGATTAGCAACCGTGGAACAGTAATATGTGTTTGATGAGCCACATCCTTCTCAGTGTGTAATTTATTATTTCAGTGGTAGTCCAACAAGGCTTTTACTTGAACAGTTTGAGTGACTTTGTGGGGCTATGATTTCCTTCATTGTGAATTATTCAGGACTTAGTCAGAAACCTTTTGTTTTTAATGAGTAAGATTCTGTCCTCAAAAGCCTGTTATCTCTCCCATGTAACAAATACATTTCCTATTTAGATTTAAATAAATAATATTTAAGTTACTTTGTCTGCAAAATGATAAAATTAAATGCAAGTGTATAAAGGTTGGATTAATGTTGCAGGGGCCCAATGACAGAATACAGAAGGTCAATGTGAAATAGCACAGGTCAAGGAAAGGATTTTATAACATGCTGGCTGTTTTTAATTAACATCTTGGCAGACTGGAGGGGCTCGAACATTTTCCATGAAGAAATGCATTATAGATGTTTCTTGCTGCCAATTAAATGGCATTTAGCTACAATGACATTGCTAGGTTGTTCTGGGTCTGTGGAAAGCACTTGATCATGCCTGGGAATTTGAATCTTTTTTCTGTTTGAGATATGAGGTTCTTACTGGGCTGCATTTTGTATTGCTCTGTATTTTCACTGGAGTCATAAAAGGTACCTCCTATGAACAACCAGTAAATTCATGAATAGTTAGCAGAAGGGCTGGCAGGGTGGTCATCATAATTACCAAGGGTCTATTAGTATAAATCTTTTGAGGATTGTCCTCTAGCTAGAGGGCAACTTAAACAAGGCTGTCTAAATACTAATGCATTTTATGAAGTTCAGATTTTGTCCCATTTGATCTTGACCAAGGCAGTTGTCACCAGTTCTGTACTGTTGTGCAATTAAATGTTCATGAACATTTTCCCTGCATAATGTTATTTTACAGTGAGTTTTATATTTGCAAAAATGAGGCACAGTTCTACAGATACCTCTCAGCAGTCAATACCAGTCGAGTAGCTCCTGTCCCCCATCGCTTCTTTCCATCCTAACACTTGAAACAGCTGCAGATGAAAAATAATCTCTAGGTAAGACTCTGTGGAACCCCAGCCTGAGTAAAT
Source organism: Tinamus guttatus (assembly GCF_059628265.1). Lineage (NCBI taxonomy): Eukaryota > Metazoa > Chordata > Aves > Tinamiformes > Tinamidae > Tinamus > Tinamus guttatus. Next base: position 9,143,147 of record NW_028288848.1, read on the forward strand.
TAGTAGAGCTTCTTGCTTCATTGAAAAACCAATTTTGTCCAGGCCAGATTGGATGTGGTTTCCAGGAGCTTATCAAGCTTTCTAGCAGAGCTGGCCTTTTTTTCAAATATGAAACTGTGACATTGCTGGTTACCATTCCCCAGGACAGGAAGATGAGCGGCAGCGGCAGCGCAAGGGAAGCAGCAAGAGCCTGCAGCCCCTTGGCTGGTGCTTTCTGCATGAGGTAGCTGTGAGAGGAGCATTGAAGGTGAAGTTCCCCATGACGCTGAATCTTTTCCAGATTGCTGCCAAAAGAGGTGGTGCAAAATCCCTCTTCTTGTGCATGAGGTCTGGTAATCATGTCACTGGAAGGTGACCCAGTTCAGCTTGCTGATCTGTTAGAAAACTAACCTGCTTACAAAAATATTAGTGTTGTATCACATTAGGAAAGCACAGCTCACTCACTGCAGCACTAAGAAGCTACTTGATCAGAATTAAGCAAGGTGAAGGAAGTAGAACTGCCTATTTTGGTCATAGTTTGTACTTGGAGCTGAAGAGTGCAAAATGAAAGTGACTCCCTATACATTTTTTTTTGAAATTTGCTCTTTTTTTTTTTCTGCTTTTGAGCTTCTGTGTTTGCTGTTTGCTATTTTCATGTTTTCTCCTATCCACTGTCAGCATTTTAAGGCAAAACACAGACAACAGAAATGGAGTAGGAATTATTTTTGTGGATCTGGGAAAGGTAGTTAGTCTTCATAACAGCTTATGAACCTTTTAAAACCTGAGTATACAACTGGTCCCACTGTGCTGGAAAATGGAAGTTACGAGCTAGGGAAAAGCTGAGGAATCCCAGCTCTAAGGAGTTTATACAGGCACAAGAATGAAAGCAAGAAGAAAAATGGAACTGGAGGGTAGAAAACATAACAGGATCAAGAGGATTTGTGGGGTCTTTCTCATACTGAAGAGGCCTTGGATATGAGGGAGTAATTGAGGTCATGATCATGTCTGACCTGAAGGACGTTTACTGGATTTTTGTATTTTTGTATACACTCTATTCTTTTTCTTGCATAAAATAAAGCTATTGCTATGGCAGTGTGTGGCATGTTATGGCCTGGCCTGGAAGATGATCAGACCAGAATAAGCAAGATATTCCAGCAGAATATTTAAACACATGTAACATTAGCAGTACTGTCAATATCAGCAGTTTACATCCTTCAAAATTTGTGGTATTGATTTAAAAAGCATATAATATAAAAAGATCACATTTTGGATACTTTGTATCTAGCTTCTTAGCTTTTGTGACTCTCATTTACCCAGGAGATGGGACTAAATTGACTCCCTGGTCACTTCCAACCTGAATGATGCTGTGAGCCTTTCAGGAATCACGGGGAGCAGAAATCCTATTGCTTGTAAGTCTCATCTGAGGTAGCTTGTAATATTCCCTATTAAAAACCTGCATTTGAAAATAAGGGTGTCAATCCATCTCTAGTTGTAAAAAAAAAAAAAAATGAAAAGAAAACCCTAAACATGAATGAATTCAGCCTAGCTTCTGTTTGGATGAAACATATTGCACATCTGTTTTTCTGGAGTAATGATAGTTCAGATTACAGTGCATCTCTCCTGACATTGGTTATTGGTCAAACTATTATAACTAATAATAGTATTATTATTAGTATTAGTATTAGTACTATATAATAGTATTAGTATAACTAAACCAGTAAACAGAGCTGCCTGTGCACTTACCCATATTCTGCATCAGCAGATGCAGATCTGCATGACATCTAAGACCTGCTTATCCTTAAAGGTGCATTAGTGGTTATTGATATAACTCAACAGTGAATTGTGAACTGGCTAGTTTTGCAAGGGAGAAGAGGCCACCCTCAGAGGTTTTCTTTCCTTTAAAATTGGCATCAATTACAACAGCAGTTTTCTTAGCCTTTTGACACAGAGATTGGCCTGATTGTTCTGCATTTAATGAAACTCTTGTGGCATAATAAAGAAGGATGTCTGTAATACAGAGCTCTGAGGACAGGGCAAAGTAGGTTAGAAGACCTGTCCAAATAAAAGCTTCTAGGCATCTCTCTGCTAATTCTCAAGCTGTTCTGTTTTATGAACTGTTGTAAAGGCATTCCTAGTTTTATTATATTTCACTTGGAGAAGGCCTCTTCCTGGCACTGGGTCGTGGTGCCAGATCCACCAGAAAGCAGTCTTTTCACAACTATTTAGAATTCAGGACTTAGTTTTGTTTGCTGAAAGTACAGCTTTAGTCTCAGCTGCTTGAAATTTGTCATTTATTGCAGAATTTGTGAAAAGGGCGGCACTCTGAGAATGAGAACTGGGACCTATGAAACATTCGCTGGAGTATCTGATCTCAAAATCCTTCTGCTGTAAATACAGTGTAATGTATCAGTGACAATATTCTGCCTGTTAGAAGACTCCTGAATTTTGGGGGTGTGATTTTGACGATTGTGAATCTGTGTGGTAAAATACTGGCCTTACACAAAGTCCAGCAAGTCCTTTACTCAAGTCCAGCCATCAGTTTCAGTGGATTTTGGATTAGGGTACATATGTGCAGGCAGCTCATATAGAATACAGAAAAGACAACAGAATTTTCCAAAAGCAGGATGATATAAATGACGACTGTAGTAGTATATGTTTCTGCAAAAGGAAACATAATCAGCATGAAACCACAGGAAGCTTATTAGAACTTTGCCATGTGTTGGTAATAAAAACATATTGGACTAATGTGAATATGCAAATATAGGCAGTGGAGCAGAATTAATCCCTAAAAAATGCATTAAATATATTTTAAAATAATTTTTGGATCTATGTCCTGACCTTTTGTGTTTGCTTTCCTCAAATATTTTAGCAAACAGGTTTACTCAGAGCACTATTCATATTTAAACCACATATTCAAGAATATTTGTAAAAAAAAATATTTCCAGTAAATAATAATAATAAATACATATGTTTGCAGTAGAAGCCAAGTTGCAAAAGTTGTGCTGAACCTGGTCAGGAAACCGGAGTAGTACCAGGTGGTGGATTAGATACTACTAAAGACGACTAACTAAAGCATTTTTAACTTTGAGTGTCATGAAACAGTACCAAACTTGATATTAAGTAGTTTATTATCAGAGGTTTTCATCACACAGTTTAGATACCTTTGATGAAATAAGCTGTTTTGTTCCTAGCATGCAGAGAATATATGTGGGGAATAATTATTCATTAAAAATGACTTACTTGTCTCTAGTCAAAATTATAATGGAGAAATATCATAGCATATTAAAAAGTATAAGAAATAATAAAATCTGTTCTGCTTAGTGCAATGCTGAATAATTCTCAGCTGTTTAAGAAGAGGGCAAAAATTACAAAGAAAAGCTTTAAAAAGAAAAAACTGTGACAAGCAGGTTCATGTCTCCAAGAGCTAGACTGGCCTCATTCCATGTTTTTTTGTTTTTGAGGGCTTCTTCTCAGACCTGATTAAGCTAAAAGAAAGCAGCTACAATAAAGGAGGAAAGAAAACAAGGAGCTGGTGGACATTTCTGCCAAATTTGTAAGTAAAGGAAAGCACACACAGCAAATGCAAAAGGCAAAACCTACTGGTAGGAGTTAGCAGTTAAACCTTAAGAGGTTGTAGAGAACAGAGATTACTGCAGTTCTCCGTGTTGCCAGGCTACAGTAGCCACCTAGCAGTAGTGATAGTAGAGCAGAGCACAAAATGAACACAGTGTAATTCAGATTTAGCAGTCATAGCTGAGAAAACTTGAGTTACTTCTAAGGATGATTTGCTTGAAATACAGGCATACGTCTGTATTGATATATCTTGTTCTACCAAAAAGGATCTGATGGCTTTAACTAATTAATATCTCACCAAAGCCAGATTACGACTAATAATAATGAGAGCCAGAAGCACAGCACAAGCTTATCACTGCCCATACTGAAACATGTATGCCTCCATTGCGCTGCAAGGAGAAGCTTTTTCCATTAAATCATCAAAACATGAGAAGCCTATCTAATCCAACAAGCCACAACGCGCCCATCTCCCTGTCAAACCACACTGAGAACAGGGAATTTAATTATGACTTGCACTGTGCCCTATCTAAAGCTGAAACCTAAAATAAAAACAAGCCGGCAAGGCCCCAGAAGCAGGCGCTCAGATGTGGGCACAGCAGGCAATTGCCTGGTCTGTTGAGCCAGAAAGCAAGCGGCGATGGCGTCGGGAAAGGGTGAGCCAAATGTTGCAACGGCTCGAGAGTGCGGATGCCCCTCAAAATCCACAGAGAAATTTGGTTTCTAAACTGTGCCATAGCAAGAGCTAAGATACTGAGCTGGGCACAAAAGGAACCTGAAAAACATAATTTATGCAACTCTCTCTGCAAAATTGTTGTAAATATTCATAACACTTGGAATTTGGGAAAACAGTTGTTTTGACTGGTAATTTGGAATAGGAAACTAACTTTAAAGCAGTTTTCTGCACAGATAAAATTAGAATGGTGTTACTGTTCTGCTGCAGAATGTGCTTTTGTTAAACAAAAACTGCTCCCCTGCAAAGTTTCCAGGAGGTACACAGTGTTACTAGAGTATAAACTAAAAAGAAATGCCTAGGTAATTGATGGTGGATTTCAGTGAATGAGCTTAAAAAAAGAGACATGGGGTTTTACCATCAATGGGAAAATATTGCCATGGCAATGGGTAGCTCTGCCAGAAATAAACAAACAACAACAACGGGCCTGTTCTCTTTCAGCGAAAAAGTTAGAGCATTTGCTGTTCTCACCTCAGCAGAAGTTTGGGCCACACAGCGTCCCGGAGGGGTCAGTTCCCGAGGCAGAAAGGTAACGCAGACGATTTAGGCGAATGCCGCAAAGCCAGCTGCCTTCTCCGTGCTGCCATTACATCATTTCCACAGCAAGGAGTATCCTTTATGCCCCTGGGAAGGGAGCCCCATTTGCTTGGTAATGATTGCAGCGCTTTGGTTACTGTAATGCTGTGCCATTTGCTTATAGAAGGTAGTAGGGCTTTGCATTACAGAAGCTTTGCGGCACTCCTGGCTGGAGCCAGTCCTACTTCGGGAGAGACAGCTGATACAAAAGATTTTCTTGTGAGCAAAAACATGGGCCCACACTTGAATTAATAAAGAGCATTAAAAAATAAAATAAATGGAGGGAGAGAGAGAGAGTGTGCTGAAAGTGAGAGCTGCCCTTTGGGCCCCTGACAGGGGCACGTGGACAGGGCTGTTGCACAAGTGCAGGGGTTGTGTCCCAGCCTGGCCACCTAAAGCTTTGGGCACCCTTCCAGCCATCCTGAGGGTCTTGGATGATGCAGTTCCCACTGTTTGGTGTGAGCTTAGTGGGTCCAGGGTGGCCTCTCTGCACCAGGCTGCGGATTTCAGACACAGCCCAGGTGAGAGACTGCTATCAGTATGGGCCTCCCTGGTGACCATATATTGCATTTTTTACAGTTTTGCAGGCTGCTCTCCCTCTTTGCCATCTCCCACCCAAAATATCTGAAATTCCTCCTAGGCACACCTCTAGGTGCTAGAGCCTTGCTGGCACCCTTTCTGAAGAAGAAAGACACAAATTGTTAAGCTTTCAGTACCATCAGGTTGATGGTAATGCAAATATTATAATTATATAATGCTTTCAGTCTCATTGTGGAAGTATTGAGACCTATTAAAGTTTGCAAATCTCTTCTAATAGGAACCTTCTAATAGAAAAAAAAAACTATTTGGCATTCATTAGTTGTCTTGCCATTCTTTATAATGTAACACTTAGGTGTTGCTTATCTTTTATAGGGTCCTATAAAATATTTAATATAGTTTGCTGTAAAGTCTTCAGGGTGAAGCCTATGTCTTAGGGTGTTTGTGGTGCACCTAGGACTATTCCCAGTTGCAGCCTCCAGGCAGTATTGCAGGCACTCATTACTGCCATCAGGATTTGTCCCTATCCTTTCATTTTTCAAATAAGGTGCATAACTATAACTGTAATATAGCTGGTGTTTAAATAATATTTTCTTTCTTGTGAAATGATCGAACCAGTCTCCAAGCAAATAAATATTGAACTTGTTTTTTTTAAATTAATAATATCCATTCTGAACAGTGCTTGATCCACAAGCCCAGAAAACATGCATCAGACTGTGTTTTTTGTTTAATGTGTTTGTTTGATTATTCTTTGTCTTAAAAATGCAGTTTGAGAGCTATTTTGCATGACAAAATATTTGTTTAGGAATGACAGTTGAAGGCATTCTCTCATACATTGTAATATTTTCCATGTGTGGCAGCTTGTTTTTCTGTGGTACAAATATGTGCAATAAGGTCTAAGGATAAAAATTAATCTAACAGCTTTTGCAGCAATGCTTTTGATGGTTTCCCTCGATTCATTTTCCAGGAGATACCGGCTCTACTTCCTCTGCTGCATGCAATATGTAAAGCACAATTCTCGGAGGTTCGTGAGATTGTAGGGATCCAGTAAAAGACGACTGATTTCTCCCCACACACACACGTATACTCCACCCCACACCCACTCACCCACCCACCAGCAAAACATAATGCTGTACTATTTTTGGTAACAGGGAAAGGGCCTCCCTGTGAAAACAGAAAGCAGTGTATTTCTCAGTTACATCACTTTGCAATCTAATGCTGTGTTGTGCTCGGTGTTTTTGTGGTGATGCAAGTCTTTTTTTTTTTCTTTCTTTTTTTTTTTTTTTTTTTCTTCAGCCGGTTGGATTTTCCCCATCTTACAGCACCTCGCAGGTCTCTTCTCTGAGCAGTACAGTGCCTGAGTGAGTGGAAACATACAGATCAGCTGCAGGTTTCTGTCTACAAAAACAGAGTGAAAGAGAAAGAAAAGGGTTGGGAAAGCAGAGACAAATATTGACCTGGACTTATAGAAAGACATCCAATGGCTGAATAAAGAACCCCCGTTCATGTTTTGGGATATTCTTTCAACTGGCTGGAACGAGAGCAGATCAAAAGAATGGGAAATGCCAGCAGACCCTTTAGAAGAATTGCTTATTTCTTATGCCTTTTATCTGTGCTTTTGCTGACTGAAGGGAAGAAACCAGTGAAGCCAAAATGTCCTGCCTGGTGTACTTGTACCAAAGATAATGCTTTATGTGAAAATGCCAGATCTATTCCTCGCAGCGTTCCGCCTGATGTTATCTCACTGTAAGGGCTGTAAGCATTTGGTTATTTAATTTATGATTTAAAATGAACTCGGATGTGTGGTGTTTTCAGTGCATACTGAGAGATGCTTGCTGCAGGGAGTACCTCCAGCATTCAGAATCATCAGCTAATGTGTTAAAATTGTGCTGCATCCTTGAATTGTGATTTTTACATCTCTTTCATCTGTCTGTCTGTCTGTCTTTGTATGTGCACACATACCATTTTATATCTTTCTCTATACTACATGAAAGCTGTAACATTTTTTTCTTTTTTTCTTTTTTTTTATTTGTAGTACCTAAGTAAATAAATTTCTCTGTGATAACCAAATCAGTATTATAAGCATGAGTATATGAGACTACATTAACGTGAGGTTGTTTTTTTTTCCTTTTTTCCAGATCCTTTGTGAGATCTGCTTTTACTAAAATCCCAGAAGGGAGTTTTTTGCTCACACCATCTCTGCAGCTTCTGTGAGAAATATTTATATATTTTGTTGTTGTTGTGAAATGTAAATGTGTCCATAGATACTATAGAAATGGTCTCAGTATTAATTTTATAAGAAATAGCAAAAGAATGTTCATAGATGACAAAATAGAAGAGTTTTAAGTAATTTGAATGGTAGTGCATGTTTAATTTTTTCAGACTGTAAGTGATTAGTATTTTGCAAGGATATTTGTTGTCAGTGCTATTTTGAATGATTACGTTCTGAAGCTTTCTGTGACAGAACATATGCTATTTTTATTATACTTTAATTAATATTACAGTAGGGATCTGAGCATTGCAACAACTATTCCAGTTTCTTTTCTGCAGTCCTAGGGCCTGATCCCAATCAAATGCTGCCTGTTTGCAACTCTCATCGACTACAACCTCAGAACCTCTCAGGTCAGGTCCTTAATTTCAGTGGGACAGGTCCTGCAGTCCTTTTTAATGTAAAATTGCCATTGACTTCTGTGGAAGTTTAGTCTCAAGTTTTGTCTGGATAGGTTCTGCATTTGACCCTATTTGTTTTCTCATGCTCTTAGAAAATATACAAAAGTAAAGATTTTAATTCAACAATAATTTTAAGCAATTATTTCAGAATCAAATATTGCAAGCAGAGAATATTTTTGCATGTTTAGATATTAGATTCATTTTTATATCAGATTTTTTCCGATTCGCAGGCTTTCTAGAAATGTGGCATACGATTATATAATTGCTAGCTATACAAAGGTAGAGGGGGTGTAACCTGAACTGTTTATAGTGGATGTGCTACCAGGCTGGAACACATCCAGGATCGTCTCAGAAATCTGGCAAGAAAGACTCCTGGATATGATCAAAATCAAAATCAGACATCTGTCCCAGACTGACTTCACATGCACCCTCGATTTGGTCAGAAGCGTAACGTTGCTATAGGAGCCCTAGGGCTGTCGCATTAAACTGTTGGTGCACTGGTAGCTGAAGCCCTGACCCTAGCTGTACTCTGCTACCTCAAGTGGAGCCGGTAAGGAGGTGCAGACATACTGTGCGATTTTGGATACAGGGCAAATAGGTAGATGTAGTTACTATGGAAACCTAAATGCTTTTCTATTGTGCTTTATTCCTAAGATTTTCCCAGGTAGTCAGAGACCGCAGAAAGGACATTTCTCACATAATTCATAATTCCTGCAATTCTTCTTTCAAATGAAAGAAAAAACAAAAACAAAAGCAAACAAACAAGCAAAAAAAAAAAAACATGGCAGCATTTGTACTGTGCTTGTATCTGAAAAGAGTGAGTAGGACATCATAACCATTGCTCTTGGCTACGAGTTGCCTCCTACACTTGGCAAGCCCACTGCTGGGGAAGGCAGTATTGGGTAGGGTGGAGTAGAACAGACACATTCTTGTTATTTTGAGTTTATCTATGCCCAGGACAGTGGGGTCTTGGTCTGTGACAACAGCTTTGGCATTTTGGTAATAGCAATTACTTGCATGATGTGCCATTCACTTCACTGAGCTGCATGTTCTGAGCTGCTGCAAATATAATGCTGCAGCAAAAGCTCCAACCCCATAAGAGCAGGCTTTGCTCCATGATGAGCTTTCAAGAGCGATATGTTAAAATGGTCCAAACAATCCACAGATTACTTACTTCTGCTATCTAAAAATATTGCTGAATACTGTTCCAGATATATTTCTAACATGGTAGCTGAGCTGCTTGCTATCTTTGTAAAGTGTCAGGCTGCAGATCTGAGACAAATAAACCCTCTTTAAATATGGCACATAGAAGCAGGATGGTATCTGTGGGACCAACACTCCAGTTTGTAAGCAGGAAAGAAAAAACTCCAGATTTCGAGGAAGACAGAGTAAGCAAAATAAGAATATGTATGCAAAACTCAGGATAATTAGAAATGATACTAAATTTTAACTTGGCATGGTTATAACTATATTGGTAGGTTTAATTTAGCCAGTAGCAAGATTTAGCAGCCTATCCATATTTTTTATGTAATAGACTCCAGCATTTTTAAGGTCCAAATGTTAACTTGATATTTCCAGTATGCGAGATGCATATTTCTGAGTGTGAATTATATCTGCTGCTATTACTATTTCCTGTGATTTTTCCTGTAGTGGTGGCAATGCTCTGCAGAGAAATCATGATGCCGTTGTGCGAAACACTATTCACAAGTCCCTTTTCAGTCCGTCTAGGAGAGTAGCGCAGAGCTAGGACAGGAGAGCCCTCCTTTGAGGGATGGTACGTTCTGTGCTCTTCGTGTGGCAGTAAAAATAAGAACGACCTACACAGATACAGTGAAGTGCCAAGCAGCAGCGTTTGTGAAATGCAGAAAAATCTCCCTGCCTTCCTCTCTAGCCCGTGTAACTCTGTGTATCACACAGTGAGCTGAGGGGGCCCTTGTAAACCAGCGATCTGAAAACGCTGAAGACTGGGGTGTAATCGGCACTGGGAGTTGTACCTGCCAGCAGCACGTGGCTCCCGCTAAGCAGTGCAGCCCCTAGCTGCAGAGCAGCCTCTCAAACCTCTATCCCAACACAGAAGTAACCAGTTGGTGCCTCACAGATGGAGCAAAGTGGGCCTTTGAGGTCACCAAGTGGGAGAAAAGCCACCCTGTGCGTCAAATAAATGTGACAGAGCCATCAGAGCAAGGGGGGAGGGTGCGGTGGGAGGCAAATGAGCTCACTAAGTGCAAGACCTGTGCTATAAGCCTGATGATCTCCGAAACTATTATACTATTTAAATTACCATGCTATTTAAAGAGCCACTACCCTATTCTTGAAAACTGCTAGGAGATTAGAGTGCAGAAAAATAAAAATTACCCAGCAAAACCTCAGCAGAAAAGTAAAAAAAAAAAAATTGCAGGTAGCAGATTTACTAAATGGGTCTTGTGGTTGAGAGTTTTTGTAGAAATACTTATTTTTTTCTGAGAAAGAGAGATACTTTTGTTTCTGACAAGGAGGAAGACTTTCTTATTTGTATCCTTTTTGTAAAGATATAGGATATCTTGTAATGATACAGGATATAAAGATATATTTTGCATTTTAAATGCAAAAAGCACAGTTTGCAATAGAAATAAAATAGAAAATAAACCAAATGGAATTTTATTGTATTAAAAATTTGCATTTTTAATGCAAACTTTAACAGAAGAGGTTAACTCATTAAGTGTATTAATTCATACTTTGAAATCTTGAATTCCTGCATGCCTGAGGACATTGTAGCTTAAGTCCATGTATCTGTCAGGCCCAACTGAATAAAATATACATGTGCATCTGTTGTTCCAGTGGAGAAAGAAAAGTTCGCCTTGTTTGATAATGCCTTGTCATATTAAAGGTGTGGCAGGCCAGAGCTGAATTAAAATGGACAAATGCAAACATGGCTGAATCTAAGTAAAGCTGGAAAAATCCATGGTGGTCCATTTTAATGATTACAAGATTACATAAAATTAAGCATGTTGCTGGTATTTTTACAGCTAGACAGATGAAAAATATATGTGCACACTAAGCCATCTCCAGTAGGTAAAGTATGGTTTTAAAAATATAGGTGATATGAACACTGACTAAATTAAAAGGATGTTACGAGATTTTCCATTTTTTCTGAGTGATTTCTCAGTACCCTCAGGCCATGTAAGCTCACAAGCATAACTCCTAAGTTAAAGGTTTATCCTACCTGCCAGCTATACAAATTCAACCTGATGTCTGGCTAACAAGCTGGATACTTGCCCTGTATTGTCGTCAAATGTAAGTGGTCTTCAGCACAGTTTAGGCTTCTCTGGCACTTGAACATTTCATTGTCATCCAGGTATGTCTTCACAGACTCTTGTGCTATCAGGCTGTTTTAAAGGCACGATAACCCCACATTTATATCCCACAGAAGTCAATGGAATTTTATCAGGTGGCCCCAGGTGTCAAAGCAACGATTTGTTGGGTCCTTAGGAAATCTTCCACTCGCAGCACACTAAAGGTGCAATACATCAACAGTGTGTTGCAGCCTTATCATCCTGTTGTGCTTACAGAGACAAAACTATAAAACCAGTCAATATAAGGTTGGCCCACACTGGCTTGCTGCACCATTTTCTAAAGATGCTGATAACTTAATGGTGTTTTGTTTTGCATCTCTTTACGCAGGTTGTTTACATCAAACACATTTGATGTTATTAGTGATGATGCTTTCATCGGCCTTCCTCATCTAGAATATTTGTGAGTGGACAAAATGATATTTCCTGGCATTGTTGAGTAGAGTGGGTGGGCTTCCAAGTTCCAGGCACTGCTTTGACCAGAATGACTTTACGACCCATTACAGGTTCATAGAGAACAACAGCATTAAGTCAATTTCAAGAAATACTTTCAGAGGACTGAAATCTTTAATTCACCTGTAAGTAAAAGTGGTTGAATATATTACTCAGTATATTTAATATAGCAACTGAACGACTGTGCTGTTTAATTTAGCATTTTGATGTGTCACTATTTACATTTGTTTAAGTAGTACTAATATTAATTTAATTTGACTGTTAATCTCTGTGTTTCCACCAAAGAGTTCCAAACTGTGGTACATATAGAGGATGGTTCCCAAACAGCTTGCAAGCAGCGTGTGGCAATAGCTCCCTGCCTCTCTGCTCAGAGCAGGAGGAGCAGAATGAAAACAGAATGGGTCAGGGAGCTGGCACCAGGGAGGTCAGACAGGAGAGCTGGGGAATGGGTCTGAGTCCCTGTTTGGGACTTGGTGAGGAAAGATGTGAGAGCTGAGGGGTTGAAGCCTGTCTCTTTGCAGGCACGTCGTAGTCTAGTGTGAATCTGGGAGCACATTATTTCTACTGTTGGAACCAGCTACTACCTTCCGTAGCTGTGTCCACCTCAACCACTGCCCATACCCACAAACTCTGACTCAGTCAGATTTGAAAACACCTATGCTTAGCGATTTTAAAAATGGGAGTTGCACCAATGTGCAGTTCGAGGCGACTTATCGACCCAGTTCTTCCACTTTGCTTTGTGGCAAAATCAGCCGCTAGACTTCAGCAGGATGATCCTCAGAGCCCCGCACAGCAGGGCCAGCACCAGGGCCTGCTTTGCGTTCCCCGTGCAGCCGCGCAGCTCTTCAGCTCTGCCAAAACACGGCCAGGGCCTCGTCCTCGGCCATGCCACGGGCCTCTCGCAGCAGCAGCAGCAGCAGCGCTGAGGCTACACTAGCCACAGGAGCACTCTGTGCTAAGGTGCCTGTTAGAAACAACACTTCCCACGTGCAGGTTAGCAGAGGTATCTCCCCGCTGTGCTTGGTGGGTGAAATGCACACAGGCAATGAATACCTGTAACATTTGTCTGCAGATGCAAGAGTCACATCCTTAACGTTTGATCTCACAAGGGAGTTTTTAAACAGGGTTCTGTCTCTGTGTTATGTCAAGTTTATGTCTCAACAATTTTATTTTAACAGTGCTAAATTTATTAAAAATACAGTATACACTCTAAAAAGCATTAAAAATACAAAAATACTGTAAGAGAGGAAGGCTAAGTTATATAATGCACTTCCTATACATAGGCTAACCCATTTGGGGTGTGCTTGACGTGGATTTATACCCATCTCTGAGCATTTGCATTCATAAGCATATATCTTGGGGTATTTGTCATAGGCAGAGGAGTGGATCCTGACCTTTTTTCTTTAACATAATAACCTCCAAGAGGGGTTGAAACAGGATCGTTTGGCTTTTTCTTTAATGAATCTAGATTTAGAAGACAGCATGTGTTCAACTTTAAATAATTAATGCATAAGTATAATAGCTTAACTACAACTCACCAAATCCTGCAGCACATAGTAATTGTACCATAAAATGCTTTATTGTTCCCTCTTTGGTCAGAATAGACTAGACTCTAAACTGGCTGAACGAGGAGTTTACTGTGACTACTCACATATTTGAGGTCACTTGTAGAAAACCTCTAGGGCTGGCAAAAGGGAAAGAAGGAAAAGATATATAAACTGGTTGTGCACATCCTATAAAAATCCACATTATAGTTTAGGTATAATTATATTATAGGCATAATTAGAGTATTGTTAGAAAAGGGAAAGAGATTGGTAAGACTGGTAACTGGGACCTTATATACAAAATATCTATGTACATGAATAGCTTTATATTCACAAAAGGTTCGAGTACATTATTTATTATATCCATTTATTTATTTAGTAGCTGTTACTGCCAGCAAGCAAATTGCTTTTCTGATACAGAGGAAGACACAGTTCCTTCTCCACTGAGCATACAGTCCAAGAGTAACATCTTGCCTTGACTGCTGTGTTGGTTTCTGGGGATGCTTCAACAGTTTCATAAGAGAAAACATATGCAAAAGATAGAATCACATTTGAGAAGCCGTTATGGTTTGCATGTGGTTGCACACACATTTTGGGGAGATTTATGGATCATGGTGCTGTTGCACATGAAGTGCTATTCATGAGGATGATGAGAATTTTTCAGACAAAATAACTGAAAAAGCAGGTCCATAAACAACAGACTGTGACTAGATAATCTCTTTGCAGAACTGCTCCCCACCCTTTGGGACAGATTGTACATACAAATTAAGAATAACCATTCGGCCTCCTGAGGCGTTTCTCATTTGAGAAACAGGAGAGTACTTTTGAGCCATTAAAATACGTTTGAAAGAGCCGTAGTAAATAAGAATAATAATAGCTCCCATAAAGTTACAGGAGAATATGAACTTTGTTCTATTTAATCTGTTCACTTCCATCTCGCAACATGACTTTTGCAATGAAGTGAACTATCCAAACATTTGTAGTTTTATTATGCAGTTAATTTTAATAATTACATTGTGCCATTGTGAAGTAGAGCCATTTCGTATTTATTGTTATTTTACACAATTCATCTGCTGTTTAGATTAAAGAAAAAAAAACAATTTCTATATATATGTTTCAGAGTTTCAAAACATGCGTCCATAACTGCATGCTTGACTCAGGCTTTGCTCTTATCAACCAAATACCATGCAGATCACCATGTATGTAGCTTTTTACATGGAATACAAAACAAAAAGGTTTAATCCAAAAATTGGCATATGTATAAACTTTGCATAAGTTTTTCTTTCAACCAGATTCCTGTAGCATTGGTGAACCATTGGCACTTCCAAGTCTATCATCCCTTTCAGTTTGATATAAAGCAGGTCATAAGGAATATAAGAATACATACTGAGCTGAACTTGTGCTTGCAAGTCTACTTAGCTTTGTTCACATGAGTTTAGCTGACATTTAGAGAATTGTTCTTGTGTGTAAAAAGAAGAATAAGTGAAGCACATGATACATACACCAAGCAATGTTGCAATCAGATATACATAGACAGCAGTAAAGTAAGAATAGAATAATGGAATCCCAAATTAATTATTCTGGATAAGGCAAAGACTACTCGCTGGCTTCAGTAAGTCTGCACCCGTTCTTGAATTAAGTATATACCTAAGTAGCTTTACTTATGTAGAGAAATTGTAGTTAAGTCCTTTTTGTGTTTACAACTAAAAATGGAAGAGTTTCTTACTAGCTAAGTGGGATCTTGCATGAGAAGGGTTTCTTCCCATTTTCATTTCTTCTCATCAGTAATAAATAATTTTGTTAATCAAAGGAGTCCTAATCTGTACCCTGTAAAATTATTCTCTACGTGCCATGTCCTCAGTGACATGTAGAAGAACCCAGGATCTTTGGTGAACCTACATAGACATTCCTAAATGAAATTTAATACCATCTTTGTTAAAAGCCTGCTTACATGTCATTCATGCTCTTACTAGCTGAAATATTTGTTGAATTTAAGATTGTTTTCCTAACTTTTAAAAATAAGGAATTAAGAACTGTTTTTGCTGGTTATACACACACACACGTGCACATTCTAGCAAAGAAGTTCATGCTGATCAGCAATTTCTTGTCTGTTACTGCAAATTTGCAAAAACTTAGGCTAAAAATCCTAATTTCGATAGAATGAAACACAGTATTTAGATTTTGCTTCCAGCAGAGAGAAAAGCAAGCAGAAGGTTGCCATAATACAAATGCGACTCATTGGTACCTCATACAGAAAGCTTTAGTAGATCCAGTCATGACTAATTGTTTTAAAATAATGGTGTTGGCAAAACACCAGAGGTGATTGCACTTTTTACCCCACTAAATGAAATACTGTAAATGCCGTAAGGCTGCTGAAGAGTCACGAAAGCAGGAGGAGGCCTTATATTTTAGTGGATGAAAGAGTCACAAAGTAAATGAGCTATTCTTGAAAGCAGTCTTCTAGAACTAAGTGCGGGAGAGTATTAGGGCTCTTTACCTTACAAAAAATCAAAACAAAAAAAGAAACCCAAAAAACTCAATTTGCACCTCACATAAATGTGTAATTTGATGAGCTAACACTGATACTGAAGTATCTTCTTTTACAGGAGTCTTGCAAATAACAATCTCCAAACACTTCCAAAAGACATCTTCAAAGGCTTGGATTCTTTAACAAATGTGTAAGAAATCATCAATTTCTTATTAACAAACACTAGTTGGAAAAGATGCTATTCCCTTTTCATGACTGGAAAATACTGCAAAATATTTTGACGTGGTATTTTTGTTAATCCTCAGTTCTTAAATTGTTAATTATACCAAAAAATACAAATAGATATTTTTAGATAATTATTCAAGTCAATTACCTGTAGTAGAACCTCCTTATTGTTGAATAGTGATTATAGAAGCAAATATAGACTTGATTTTTGTGCAATGTTGTTGATCATTTGTTTTATCTTGTAATATTTCACTAATTACAAAGATAAGTAATATTATTAATGATTATATAAAAAAGAGATTTGCGTGTTTGTTAAGACATAATAAAAAGAAAGAAACATCTGTGAGAATGCATGAGAGAGCATGATATGAAGTGTGGGGGTATGACATTTCATGGAAACAACATTTCTGATGAAGACACATATTTCTGGGAAGGTTATCTTTTATCACAAAACTTTAAATGTCTTAATTAATTAAGTTCCATATCTAAATCTAATTGCAACTATCCCAAAGCATCAGTTTGGTTTAACATATAACTTAAATATGAATAAAAAATATAAAATGTAGCTAAACCCTTTAGTTGCTTCACTGAAATATGGTCTGTTTACAGTGTACTGTTTTCCGGTCCCTGCGGTGCGGGGTGGTGGGTGCAGGACACCCGCTCTGCTCCCTGCATGAGCACGGTGGGCTGAATTTGCAGCGTGGAGCTGCGGGGGCCCACGGCCTGTGCCCGTGGACTGTGCTTGGCATGACTGATCCCAGGCAGCTGGTCGCGCCCTCGGCTCCTGGCGCTTCCCATCCCTGTACAAGCTTTCTGAAACGTGACAAAAGACAACTGTAAATACTTTACAGCTCTCCTTTTCACTGTGTCTCCTAAAACCCTAAGCAATGTCTACTAAAGGATAAACATTGTCTGACTGGCTGACAATTTACATTAATTGTTATTTTCTTATCTGCACTAACTTTACTAAGAAAAGCTAATTCAAAAGAAATGACCTCCCTAAATATGCAGCAATCAGTTTGCTAGGACTTTGTATACCTGTGAACAGAAATATTCTAGTGATTATCAAATCAAGTTCTCTTTGATTTCCTTAAGGGAATAAAATCTGTTTAGGTTCTGGTATGTAGATTTGAGTGACTATAGGAACTCTAATGGGTCAGGGCAAATTAAATTGAGTAAGCATCAATTTAGAGAAAGCAAGAGGGTGCATATTTAACAAAAGTCCAGTTTGTTGTTGTCCTGCCAGGAGAAATACAGCAGCTAACTCATTATTTTCAATGCATGATTTTATTTATGTATTTATTTATTTAGTGATCTTAGAGGAAACGCGTTTAATTGTGACTGCAAACTGAAGTGGTTAGTGGAGTGGCTGGGTAGCACCAATGCAACAGTTGAAGACATTTACTGTGAAAGCCCACCAGAATATAAGAAGCGCAAAATCAATACCCTCTCTCCAAAAGAATTTGATTGCATTATTACAGGTAATGTGCTGCAAATTATTTAATCCTGTTAAATTAAAAGCAAAGCTATCTATTCTTTTTTAATGTAGGGTCCATTTTTGCAATAAGGCAAAGGTCTATCAGATACACCTTTTACTAAAATCAGTATGAATTCTGTGTGAGTGTAAGTCTAGCATGCAAAAGATTTGGGAGTGGGGTCTTAACTGCTTTTACTTAGTCTTAATATGCTATACAAGCTTTTGAAGAAGTGGAACATAAAAGAGTGCCTCTCTTAACTGAGCAAAATGAAAAAGAGGTTGAAGTGCTGCAGTATCAATAGGAAGAAATGACTAGGGATTAGCTAATGTGATTTATAATGGCTTGATATCTGTTAAGAAGGTGCTGTCTCAGTAGCAGGGAAAGTATCTGTGCAATTATCATGTGTTGTATGTGTGTACAATTTTGCAGAATTTGAAGTTTATCAGTCCCTGCCATATCAATCTCTGTCAGTGGACACTTTCTCATACATGAATGATGAGCATGTGGTTATTGCGCAGCCTTTTACTGGAAAATGCATTTTTCTTGAATGGGACCACGTAGAAGTGATGTTCAGGAACTATGACAACATTACAGGTATGAACAGTGCTTGCCAAATAACGTCAAGATATGGGTCCAGAAAGGGGTGCTAACCATGTCTTCTATTTTTCTCTCTATAGGTACTTCAACTGTTGTGTGTAAACCTATAGTTATTGAGAGTCAGCTGTATGTCATTGTCGCACAGCTGTTTGGAGGCTCCCACATATATAAAAGAGATATTTTTGCTAATAAGTTTATAAAAATTCAAGATATTGAAATCCTTAAAATCCGAAAACCCAATGACATTGAAACTTTCAGGATTGCTGAAGACTGGTATTTTGTTGTTGCAGACAGTTCAAAAGCTGGTTTCACCACTGTTTACAAATGGAATGGGAATGGATTTTATTCCCATCAGTCTCTGCATGCCTGGTACAGAGATACTGATGTGGAGTATCTTGAAATATCCGGCAAACCACATTTAATTCTGTCCAGTAGTTCCCAAAGACCTGTAATATATCAATGGAACAAAGCAACAAATGAATTTGTTAAGCGTTTTGATATCCAAGATATGGAAGATGCATATGCAGTGAAACATTTCAAAGTGAAAGAGGATGTGTACATTTGCTTAACAAGATTTATTGGGGACTCTAAAGTAATGAAATGGGGTGGTTCAGCATTCCTGGATTTACAAAGGATGCCATCCCGAGGGTCAATGGTATTCCAACCGCTTCAGATAAGTAATTATCAATATGCCATTCTTGGAAGTGATTATTCTTTCACTCAAGTCTATTATTGGGATGCTGAAAAAGCAAAATTTATGAAGTTTCAAGAATTAAACATACAGGCACCAAGATCTTTCATACATGTCTCCATCGATAAACGAGATTTTCTCTTTGCTTCAAGTTTTAAGGGAACTACATTGATTTATAAACATGTCATAGTTGACTTAAGCGCATGACACTCATAATTCTGAGATTACATCAGACTTTCTACCTAAGTGGACAAAATGAACTAAATGCATGATGACTCTCTTATCTTACTTCCAAATGAATGCCTTTAAAAAGTTGAGATTGCTAGAACAAAGTATTACTAGTATCTTCATCTTTAATTGTCAAGTCTAGTAGTGTTGGAAGTTGCATTTTTTAACAAAAAGAAATTAACTGTTCTTTGCATCCACAATATGTAAATATGTGTGCAACTGCATCTGTTGCTATGAAAAATATTAAGATGTACTTTTCCATTTATTTATTCACCTGTTTGAAACAACTGCCAAATAAAATGTTTACATTTTGTGTCTTTCACATTCCAAATATTATTTGCAGATGATACTTTTCATTTGTGTATATATTATACACATATAAAGTAAACCCAAGCAGGCATATTGCAGTGTTGTGCTGCATGGAAGAAGCACAATATTGAAGAACAGATTGTTTTTGCATTTAATCAGAAGTGCTTAAAAAACAAAGAAAAAAAGAAAAAGAAACACAGCATTTAACCCCAGTTCTATAAGCAATCACCTGAACAGATCCTCAAATTTACGTGGTGCTTCACTGCTTTAAGCAGGACACTAGCCAGTAGAAGGGTTCAGTTATATAGATCTCCTTAGAGGATGGGGCTATGTATTGTGTGTAGTTGGAAGTGATTGGTTTTGTTTTGTATTTTTTAATTTATGAAGGAATTAACAGAATAAATGCTGATATAAAGGCCTTTCTCCACCTCAGGCTGAAGGAGCACAAACCAAATGTCTGGTATGACATTTGGGCCATCACTGTGCTAAAAGCTAGAAACATAGCTTATTTCAGCTAGCATAATTTCTATATCTGAACCATTCCACACAACTTGCATGAATTCTTTGTATTGCGATCAAGCCTGTCCACTGCAAGTGCAATTATTTAATCTTCAGTGAATTTTTCCATTCTTATGAATGAGGCTGCTGAAAGTGAAGTAATTTTTTCCACTGTCCTGCAATGATGTTCAGTGACATACTTTTGAATAGAATAGAAATTCGGGGAATTTTGAATGTGGCAGGACAAATTCAGCTGCTGTAGCATATGTAACTCTTAGGAAGGTACCTATTGCTGTTAAATTACAGCAGTTCTGAATTTGGCATGAAAATATATTAAAAACTCAAAGTTGAAATTGTCTTTTTCATACATATATATATACATATACATATATATATATATATATCTCTAGTGCATCAGTCGTGAGACACGAACACTTGCTTCTGAAGATCATTTGCTGCAGCTCAGAAAGAGAGCAGAAATGAAGTTTAAAACCCTGTGTACTTCCTCTGCTAGGAGGCTATCAAACTTGTATTTGAAGGCCATCTTTAAATTATACACGAGTGTCATGTGTACACATTTCTAACTTTCACAGTAGAGAGACTTAGATTGACAAATAAGACTTTTAATTCTATGAGTGTCCCAGCTACCCACCCAAGCTGATCCTGCAAGCTGGGTGGCTGGGACTCCCTGTATTCAGAGGTCCCGAAATGGCAGAGCAGTTTCAGCCTTGGTCATTTTTCCTTTATCTATTACTGCTACTGAGAGCACCTCTGAGTACAGCAGAAAGGCAGCATCAATAAAAAATGACAGTTAAGATATATTTTAAGAAGCTAATTCTAAATTGTATAGCTCTAGTAAAGAATAAAGCCTTTTACATTATATTTGATTTTAAAAGTAAGAAAAAACACCACATCTGAACAATGCAACTTCTGTAAGTTAAGATGCACTGGAAATGTTAATTTTTAGTGCCTTTTTATCCACAGCTGCCTATGCTCTGTTCAGTATTTGATTTAACTAGCTATTTCGTATAGACTCACAGTGTGACTACAGAGGAAATGGCATCCAGATATTTTTCTTAACAAATAATTTGTCCAAATATCATCTTTATAAGCGATCATTAGTTTTACAGGTTTTCTTTATAAATTTTTAGCTTTTATATTGGTGTGACTTCAACTTCCATATGAATCCACCCAATCTCTTCTGGTATTTCTGAATGTTGCCTGTACAACTGTGATCGACAACTTAGTCCAAGAATTTGTCTCTTCTTCAATCCACCTTAAATGGCAAAAGAATGAAATAGATCATGAACCGTTTTATCAGTAAGTCATGCAGTGTTTTCTGTTTCATCTTGTCTTTTTATTTTAATCTCTTTCTCAAGAGCCTATTGAATTATGTACACTGATTTTGATCTGATTTCTCTCATTTTACTTGCCTACATGCACTTTCTATCAAATTATATAAATAAAAGATACATATCCTCATTATGAGTGGATTACAGACATATGGCAGAGTTTAAGTGGAGTTGGGTAACTTGCTAATCTGCTACCCACTTTATTTAACAGTGTAGCATCTTTTAAACATTGCGTCTCAATACACTGCTTCATGATCACACCTTCAGAAGGTTATGTTTCATGGCACTTTATTTCAGAGCCAGCCAGCTCCAGCTCTAATGCTAAGGTTGCCGAAATTATTATCCTGAGTTAACTTTTCTTCTGACTTAGGAGAATTCGCTGTTACTCTTAGGTTTAAAGAAATAAAAAGTTTAGTGTGATTTGCTAGAGTTTGTAATTCAGAGTACCTGTAAAGCTGGCTGTGGTACAGTCCAGGGTGGTATCGTTTTAGTCTATTGGGATAACCTACGGAAGTGCGCAACTGTGTTAACAGCTTGGCTGTTCCTTCAGGCCCTAGTCAGGCATGAATAGTTTGGGAATTTCTTTATGCCTGTGTAGTTTTTGGAATAGCCAACTAGGCACTATAAAAGGCTGAAGCTAAATTCTTCTTGGAAAATCACATTCTGCAGTCAATTTATGTGAGGCTGAGTTTCACAGGGACGCCAGTCAGTTTATTATTGTGTAAATGTAGCATTTGATTGCACTGCATAAGGACCTAGGGTATTTTTAAAACAGAACTCATGATAGTCAAACAATTCCTAATGTGGAAGAGAGTAAAGGCTCATCAGGTAACTCCCTGTGTTGTTCTCCCTATTTCAGATAGCAGCCATTTTAACAATGCCTTTGAATATAAGGCCATATGCGACCCTTGTTCTGTGCTCAGAACTCCCTCTGATATGAAAGAAGACCCAGGAAAAAAACTAGAACAGGGCTTTTTATTGTATATATATTTATAGTTAAAAAAATAAAAATCCACTTCTTTCAGCACAGTGTTTTTTACTTTGGGCTGACTAGTTGCACTCTGTGGTTGTAGTGGATTTTCTAAGCTCCCTAATCGCTTTGTTTATGACCAATATAATGTGTTAAGTAGTAGAAGTACTATATATATTGAAGGTTATTGGTGGATACTACTGATCCTCAATATTGTTTTGTCATTTTAATGTCTAAAGACAGAAACAACTGTTAATGGAATTGTGTTATATTCCTAGAGCTACTTAATTATATTTTTAACAGACTATGAATAATATAAATTTCTCTACTCCTGAAGTAATATATGGAATACATTCAGAATACCTGTATTACACCATGTGTCGCCTTTTTTCTTTGTTTGATGTAACGTCTAGGACTTGCAGGTCTCTCTATTTTCATCTAAAATTTTTCTAAAATACACTCTTTTCACACACATTCACCAAGGAAAATTCTTGTTGCTGTAAAGTAAAAAAATAAGCAGAGATAAGGATAATAGTAGGAGTTCTGTTTGATGTTGCATTTTTATTAATCTGAATTCTTCTCTGAATTCTTTTATTTTCATTTTTTAAACTTTATTTGAATGGTTGAAAACAGCCATTCAAAGTTCACTTCAGGATGGGAAAAAATTCTTAGCAGATTTCCCAGTGTGATATGTTTTGATGTGTTCTAGTGGGGAGCTAAACTTCTTTTTAACATTGTTCTTCATGTATGTGATCATTATGATGCACTGTGTTAGTATGCAATGGAAAATAAAGAATATATAAACCATAAATGACAAGCACTCCTTAGACTGTTGACGAACATTACTGATAACAGCATTAAAAAAAGTCAGAGTAGTCAGCATGCCCAAAGTGTTAAAACTAGGGACAGAATATAAATCCACCCTGAATGTCAGAGTTCTGGATTCCTGTATTTCAAGCAACTATTTTCCTGGTCACTGGGCACATAACGTGTTCGTTCTCCATCAAGTTCCCTCAAAGTCCACCCACTCACCCAGTCCTTGCAAAATACAGCAAGAGACGCATGAGTCCAACCTGCTGCATCCACGATCTGGCTGGTGACAGGCGCCTTCCCTGTGGCAGGGCCTCGGCAGCGGCCCTGCACTCCTGAGGCGCGGGGCGTGCGGCAGCCGCCAGCTGCGCCTCGGCGGACGGGAGGTCCAGCCAAACAGAGTGGATATTCACTTGGCTCCTCTCTCCCCACAGGTGTCTAGCGCCTTCCTTCTGCTTTGTGCATATACCTTGCAAACATCTGTAGATCTGAAAGTGACAGCAAAGTTGTGATTTAGTCCTTTATTGATTACAGTGGCTAAATACAGACTTGTGGTCAGGAACTAAGCCGTACATGGGAGAGCCTTGGAGAGCTCAGTTTGATAAGACCGAGCTGCTCCACGTGGCCTGACTCGAGACTAATGTTCTCTTCACCGGCCTGTCTGCTAATGGCTCGTCCTACCGGTGACGATGTGTCGCTGATTAGGGTTCACTGTATCTGAGTGCTCAGATGCTCAGGAGTTTTCCTGAAATTAATAAACTGGGATTCCAAGGGACTCCAGTTTGCTCTATTGGCACTTGGAGAGCCTGAATTTCTCCCATTAGTTATGCTAGTGTAATGCTTCTGCCTTCAGATTCGCTGTGGCTGGGAGAGATTTGCTTCCAAATACACATATTTGTACTAGCATAATTTTTTATTTGTTCTCTGACTAGATCAAAGTGGATTATGGTTTTCTATGTATGTATATTACTATCCCAATCTCCTGTTCATCCAAACAGTTTTTAGTTCAACCTTAGCTTAGGCCCCATACTGAATTATGTCAATTGAAAAGGGACTTTCTGACCTATTCTCACTCCCTGTTAGAAAACCTGGACAGCGACAGCAGTCTGTTAGCAAGCTGTCAACCTGCCCAGATGGGAAATATCCAAGAATGCTGAAAGAGCTCAAGAGAAACAGGCTGATCTACTAACAGAAGTACACAGAATATCTTTCACTAAAAAAGCATTTATGTGCAAAAGAGTTGGAAGTAGCAAATATTGCTTCTGTTTTTTTAAAAAACAGTTCTTGGGACAATCAAGGGAGCACTAAGACTGCATTTATATCTGGTCAGATATCTAAATGATAATTGAAAACAGGAGTGTAAAATTTCAGGCAATAGTATGTAACTAAGTGGAACAGGCTGACAAATGGAATTTAGGGCTTGTAAATGCAAAATTCACAGGAAAGAAATGCTCACAAGAGATGTTTTAGACAAGCCCTAAAAAGAGGGAACTGAACATAGCTGGGAATAACTCACTAAGAAATGGACTTGAGCAATAGCTTTAGCAAAAAGCAAACAACATTATACCATGTGCAGAACGGTTTGGGGAATGCAACACTATGTGCCATGACAAATAAGTGCTGTCAGCTTATCTGAGACACTATCCTCTCCCTCTCAAAAACACACTGCAGAGTTATTAGGGACTCAGAGAAATGTGGTTAAATTCACTGAAGGTGTGGAAAATAATCAGCAAAGGAGAGACTGAAAATACTGAAACGCATTTTTTTAAAGAGAAGGTATGAATGGGATATGAGGACAAATATAAAATAACCTGCAGTGATAGGAAAGGTTACTTGAGATTTTATATTCCCTGGCTCAGTACAAGAACAAGACGGCATTTGACTTTGTCAAACACCAAACTATAAAATAAAATACTTTCCCACACAAAATTAAACCATGACATTAATTGCAACAGGCAGCTGTTGACATTCAGACACTCGTGAAAAAAAAACAGTTAAATGGACAAATTACATAACCTTTTTAATTCTCATTTTTTAGCTCTTAAAATAATATCTAGTTAACTGGGAGGAGGAGATTACTTGCTCTTTTATTGGAAGCATCTGGCTCTAGCCATTTGAAAAAGGGATCGCCCAGCAGCTGGGTAACAAGTTTGTTTCAGCACAACATTTCCTATAGCTAGTCCTTGAGATACATTACTCAGAAATTAGCTCATCTTTACTGCTGAGATTCTCAAAATTAAATATATAGTAAGTACATATGAATTGTATTTACCAGATCAGGAACTGAGAACACAAGCTTTCAGAAGTATTTACACTATTGAAAACAGAAAGATTGGAAAAATCTGGGAGATATCAGAAACATATGTTTGAAGGATGCCAACAGTTAGAAAATTTTGGCAAACAGTTTTCAAGTGCTTGAAAATGTAATTGCACAACTTTGTCTGGTTTCAGCTATGTAAGTCTTGACAGACATGGTTTCCTTTGGGAAGAACTGAACTCTTTTTATACACTTTTATATAGTTACTATTAAGGGTTGCATTGTAGAACTGCAAAAATAATTTTTGAACTGAATATTATCATTACTTTATGACTGACCATGTGACAACATTGTCCTGGGAGTGAGGACACCAATTCTGGAAAAATAAACAAACAAATGAACAACTCCTTCTCCCCGCCGGCCACCAGCAACTTCCCAAGCAAAGGTGAAACCCCATCCTGCTCCCTTTTCTCCTCCCTGTACAACAATATGATGATATTCTCCATTAAGGAGAAATACTCGCATATATTTTCATCTGGTGGGCAAGCATAAATGAAGATAAAGGACAAAGCAGAAAGAGAAGCAATAGTTTGGGTTCAGGAAAATGCCTCTGTTTTCAGAAATTTTAATTGGACCTGGGAAACTCTAAATGTTCTGAATGTTGAACATTAATGAGTGGATAAAATCATATTAATGTTATCTATTGAGGTTTGAGGGTACTGGATTATAAACTGCAAATACCAATAAAATAAATTTTTAAAAAAGCTTTTAAAAATCCATGTGAATGACATTAATTCAGTCTTAACCCCCATCTCAAGGGTTTCTTAAACGTTAAGGTAACTCCAACTCGGTCAATTTAGACTCACTTCAGGACTGAAACTAAAAAAAGTGCCAGGTACAGCAGCCAGTGGGAAAGCTCTGGAATACATCAAACTTATAGCAGGAGGATAATTGGATTGTATTAGTTTGAACAAAACAGGAAATGAATATTTGTTTCAGAAGTACAATCTGTTATTTCTGAATGTCTATAAAGTTATTTTGAGAGCAGTGATACTACTAAAGGATCTAAGAAGAAGAAAACAGTAAGCTAATTTGAATTGTTTCTGAGAAAACCCCTCTACCAGAGTAGTTATTAGTGTTGTCTAATGGTATGCATAAATGTAAGTAGGTAAAGTTGAAAATCTTTAGAAAAAAAAAGTAAAAATGAGTTAATTCAAATACATGAAGTATGAAAGTGTACTTGGCATAAGCATTACACATAAACTATATTACTGTGATATCACTGTATATAACTGGAGCTGCCTTCAGCCACTAAGCCGCAGAGTTTTGTTTGACTGTCTGAGGGCAGCTCCAGATCCTGCCTCTGGACGGCCCCACAGGCAGGAGCCCATGTGGCAAGGAGGGACAAGCTCCACGCAGGGCTCCACGTGGCCGCTGCCAGGACGCACCGCCAGGCACTGGCCTCAGCCCTGCCGCAGGGACGCCAGCTTTTCAGAACATTCCCCATTCTGATGATTCATGTATAAACTCACGATTCCCTGAGGGAGTCATGGGTTTGTGTGTGTCATCATCCCCACGCTCATTTCGTGGTCACTTGCTGGGGAGCCAAACCAGGCTGCAGAGCTCAGCAGGCCCTGAAAAGCCCTGCTCAGCCGTGGCTGTGGGCTGCCCTGCTGGCATGGTCAGGACGTTTGGAAAAAGAGTATGGAAAACACAGCAAAGTATGTTCCCAGGATACCCGCTCAGCTTCCAGCAAGGAAGGAAAAGAAGTGATGCTTCCTGCCCTAAGGAAGTGCTCTTTTGGACAGCAAAATTCCCTGGAACCAGGTAGATGCTGCATTTTTTCCATGTGAGTAACAGAGACTGCTGTTCTGAACGTGGGTCCTGTAGCAGAGGAGCACTGACTTTATTAAAAAAAAAAAAGAAAACAAGAGCATCCCTCCAATATCCGTGACCTCACAAATGGAAGGGATTTAAAAAACAATGTTGCAATGTTTTGCTTGTTAAGAGTTATATTTCAGATCATCCCACTTTGAACACAGCAGCATGAGATGAGCAGATACTGCACTAGCATGTCAGAAGGAGACGAGAGCTGCACTGGCTGAATCAGCTAGTATTTTTTAATGTAATTAGATGTGAGATAGAATCCCAACGTGCAAATAATAATCCATCACCTGTGACAGGATGTCATTGAGCATTGCATGCATTTTTTTTTCTGCAGAAAAGTAAAAGCCAAGAAAGAATTTCCTGCAAGTGAAATATATAAATGCATGCTTAATAATTCATAAGACATGCAGTTGAGAAAGTTTCGCCCTTTTTGCCCTACAGAGCAGCCCCAGGCAGATGGTTACAGAATGCTTTGTCTGCATTTCGTTCTTTTGGTTAAATGTAGTTTTTCCCGCTCATTTTCCCCTGCTCAATGACTATGTGCTTATTAGACTGTTTTCGCAGATGAGCAATGGTCCCTTTCAAACATTTGAGAAGTCCCTATCAGTGCTAGCATAAGCCTATCTCCTCTTACACAGATCAGCTATCACTAAGGTTTCTTTTTCTTTTAATTCCTTGTTCTTCTTCTCTCTCTCTCTATTTTTTTTTCTTTTTGCTCGCTTTACATTTCCATATGCCCTGGATGGTTTTACTCTGTGCAAATAGAGAGTAACTAAAAGGGAAGAGATGTTTGCCTCATGTCAAACCTCATGTTTGCCTTCCTAGAAATAGTTCTGAGAGGTCAGATCAGGGAAGACAGTAAGGGAAAGGGAATGTTCCAAGGTTGCAAGTTCTTGACATCTTAAATGACCCTAATAATAAGTGGAGAAGCAGTGATAAGAATTACAGGGTAATAATAAATCTTCTTCCCTCAAGTATAAAAATTATGTGTATTTCCCTTGAATTTTTTTACACACGGAGTGGACTCAGACACTTTCAAGTAACTAAATGAAATGATCTGCCAAATGAAATCCCGCCCTTTTTTCTCTTGACAGAAATGAGATTTTTCCAAATTCAAACTTTTACATCTTCCCTGGTTCTTTTGCCAGGTTTGCATTCAAAATATACACATTTTCCTAAAGAAGTGTAGTCTTGGAAATTTATGCTTTATCAGCTACTGATGGGAGTTTTATACATAAAGGAATTCTGTTCTTTACTTTCACTGTGTCATAAACTAAGTATGATTGAGTTTTCTACCTGTCTACTAGGATGTTGATCCCTAACGAATCAGATTTCAGCAACATCATTTCATCTTTTGATAGCCTCTATCAGAGTCATACTACTTTTGTTTTAAATAAGGAAATCCAGCTATAATTTATAAGAGTCTCTCTATTACATATCAGAACATTTCCAAAAAGCCTTGTACATTTTAGATGTACCTATATATATCTATATATTTTAGATATATATATATACCTAGATACACCTATGGTTGTGTAGACTATCATTGTTTTCAAAGCCTGAGAACATTTTGACAGCAGTTTAGATTTTTTTAATTTGTACACTACTACTGATCATCTCAAAGGAGCTCAGCCAGGTCTGCGTGTCAGCAATCTAATCCATGTATAACTGAAGAAACCGTGTATGCAATCCCCGTATTCGTGTATGCACCTTGGTTACTGAGACACACATATATCACTTGACATATAAATAATAAATTTGCAGTTAAAAAAAAAATGTTCACCAAGGGTAACTCAGTGCGTTTTGCACTTCTGGCATGATATAAATGTTACTCGATAACTATAACTCGTCACTGCAGTAAAACAGCAAGTGATGTTCGATGTTATGTTCCCTGTGAGTTCCAGGGCAAATGCGTGTGTGACACACGCTGCTGTGCAACAGAAAATGGTTTGGCCTGGGGTAAATAGATCTATGGTCAATAAAAGCAGCACTGAAGTTCATTCTTTTGTTTCACAGTGAGCTTCTAAAGTCCACTATATTGCTTTGCTTAGCTGTGTATATTCTTCAGGGTACACAAAAGGATAATAAAAGAAAGAAAGAGGAAGAATCTTATGACAAGACAGAAGGAAGAGATTTTTGTTGACCAAGAAATATTGGAATAGGAGCTTTCTTCAGTCATGCCTTTTACAAGTAAATGTCAGTGCCATATTTTAAATTTAAATATTTTCATGAATTACCCAGAAGTTTATGTGAAATACAAGAAATAAATTGCTAAGCTTGCATTGTTTAGTGGACATGAAAGAGTTCTTTTTAAATAATCTTCCCATGAATACTAGCTACAGAAATTAGATTATTTAGCAAGCACTATATTTAATCCATCAGAGGACAGAGACCATATGTCCCTTACATGACCAAAATCAGGCAAGCAGCACAGATTCAATACTGAACTGAAAGCAGGCTAGCAGGTATATCTGCATATTTTCCTATTTGTCAGTTATTTCTTCATTTTCTTAGGATTAAAAAAAGATCTTTCATTTTGAAAACCACAAAATAATTTAATACCTGAATATACTCCTTACTCCTGACTTAATGTGCTTCTTGTCTCGATACATTCAGTCTCCTGAAGAGCAACTGCTAACAGTGCATATTGAAATTTTCAGTTAAAACAGAACCCCAGGATTTCTCCATCTCAGCAGGAACAAAACTGCAACACCGCAGCCCTGTTCCTTGACACAAGGTTCCGTGTGCACACATCAGGCATGTTTGCACACATGTGGCAGCAGTTTTGTGGCGATGACCAAACTGAGCATCATTCACCTTTTCTCTAACAGTGAAGCTGAAAAAAGGTGTGATGGGTATCTTTTATCACTTCAGGGAGACATAGTGGATGCTGAGAAGTGCCCTGGCAATATGACAGAGCAACAGCAGCTCATATGAACCACATCTTCCCTGGACTGCAAGGAAACTTGCAAGGGTTACTCTGGTGGTGGTCCAGTGAGAGGGCAGCAAGATGAACCACCTCGTCTCCACTCACTCGGTAGCTTTAGGAGCACCTTTGGTGTGTCCTGAACTCAGCTACACTAACCAAGGCATCTCACACAGGACTGTGTAAAGAAAGAGCCACATTATCCACTTATTCCTCGAAAGAGCCAAAAAATTATATTGTTTTTCAGGACAAAGCACCTTTGCTCTGTTAATTCAAACAGGACATAGACAAGAAAAAGGGCCTTGCAAACAGTTCCCAAAGCACAACAGTCCCATGCTTTTGAGGACTCTCAGGCCTCCAGAGGCCACACAAAACTCTGGATGGAGAATATTGTCTCTTGATAAGTTTTGGCATATTAGAAAATGAGATATATCTTGAAGAACCAAGGACATATTGCAGAGCCCTGGCACAAAGATGCTGTAAAATCAGGGAACAAAATCAGCTTCCTGCTGGTTTTGCTTTCAAAGGATATTGTTTTGGGAATATAGTTAACCTCCTATCCTCAAATGCTCCCTAGGTTCTGTTCAGATTTACATCCCTCCCCTTTAGTATGTATTCAATCACCACATTTTCTGTAAACTAACTATACTAACAATACTTATGGTTGGTTGGTAGTCACTAATGAGCATAAGCCTAAACGGACTGAAAGCCAGCGGCGCTACGGCACTCAAAGGGTAACGATCAGCTGCACAAAGTCCAGCTGGAGAGCAGCCAGCGGGGGTGCAATCCAGGGGTCAATACTGCGTCTGGTACTATTTTAGTGTCTTCATTAATAACTTAGATGTGCTCCCTCAGCAAGTTTGAAGATGATACAAAATTGGGAAGGGGATTGCTATGCCAGATGGGTGTGCTGCCATTCAGAGTGACCTCATCAGGCTGCAGAAATGGGCTGACAGGCTCCTCATGAATTTCAAAGAGGGAAAAACAAGAGTCCTGCACCTGCAGAGCAATAACCCCCCACACTAGTACATGATGGGGGACAAATGGATGGAGAGAAGCTGAGAAGAACCTGGTAGAACAGCAGTCAGCAAGGTGTCCTTGTGGCAAAGAAGGCTGGTGGTATCCTGGGCTGCATTAGGAAGATGGTTGCTAGCAGGATTAGCGAGGTGACCATCCCCTCTGTTCAGCACTGATGAGACACATGTGAAGTGCTGGGTCCAGGTCTATGCTCCCCTGTTCAAGAATGGCATGGGCATACTGGAACAAGTCAGCAAAGAGCCATTAAAAT
This sequence comes from Tinamus guttatus, assembly GCF_059628265.1. Lineage (NCBI taxonomy): Eukaryota > Metazoa > Chordata > Aves > Tinamiformes > Tinamidae > Tinamus > Tinamus guttatus. Next base: position 9,174,542 of record NW_028288848.1, read on the forward strand.
AATTAAAGAATGAGAGTATCTCTCATACAAGGAGAGGCTGAGAATGCTGGGACTATTCAGCATGGACATGTGCTCTAAGCAGAGGGGTTGGACTACATGGTCTCCACAGCTACCTTTCAACCTCAGCTGTTGTGTGATTGCCAAATCACTTTGGATTGACCATAAGTTTGAATGAATGACCTGGGCAATGGACTTCCTTGATTCCGCAATAATAATCTGTTTTATAGCATTCCTGTGCAGAGGCAATCGTTATTACCATGCACTTAGAAGTTGGATGAATTTCAGCAGCTGATACAGTAATTCTTATCTATTTTGTTGCTAAACCTTTTCAGAAGGAAAGGAACAAATGTAAGGTTACTATTTACTGTGTTACTTTCTTTGCACGGGTCAATATTAGTTTTAATGAATTTATTGTCAGACGATTTAAAATCCAAATAAAGATCTTAAAAGTGGTTTTACAGTACTAGCATCTTTACAGAATAAAAATCATCAATGCAAGTTTCTACTTTGATTTAAATTGCCCCCTATTTTTAGCGCTCCAACAGTGCACGACTGTACTGATGCAGCTCCGTCAAGATCAAGCTGGGACGCACACGCCAGCGGTGTTCAGCGTGCAGCCAGCCATCTTCTCCTCCTGCTCTTTGCAGAGCCAGCAGTGCCCCAGGTGAGGCAAAGAAGGGCGAGTTCAACTCCAGTGCTTTCTGGGTTCACATCTTATAGTTCTCACTAAACCTCCAAGAGGCAATCGTGTTTCAGAAAGCTTATTAGGATATCTCAGTGCTGGATAAAAGAAATAATGTAATAGAGGATCAAGTTCTCATAATCTCATAAGAAAATCCCACGGTTCTCCACGAAACTCATGTAATTGCTTTGTCATTGTGCCTGTTTCTGTTAGAATCTCTGAAAGGGCTCTCTGAGGAGTCTGAGACGGCATTTGCAGGCATGGAGATGGGACCTGAACACCAAAAGATCATTCACGAGGCACATGGACCCAGCCCAGATGATTCATTACTGTACTGAGAATATTCTCCAGACCAAGTAACTGTCAGGACTATATCTCAACCTGAGATGTAGCACTAACTTATTCTTGGGATGATGACATGAAATGTCAGTCTAAATTCTGGCTGAGAGTGAAGATTCTCCTCCTTTGTAAAGAGGAACCTGAGGAAACTCTCTGTGTGGAAAGAAGAGTGGGTGACTGGAGGAAAAAGTGGCTCCCTCTCTGAGCTTATCACAGAATCACAGAAGGGTTGAGGTTAGAAGGGACCTCTAGAGATCATCTAGTCCAACCCCCCTGCTCCAGCAGGGACACTCAGAGCACGTGGCACAGGGTGGCATCCAGGCAGCTTTTGAAGATCTTCAGAGGAGACTCCACAACCTCTCTGGGCAGCCAACGTTGGACCCTCTCTAGAAGCTCGATGTCCTTCTTGAACTGGAAAGTCCAGAACTGCACACAGTACTCCAGCTGTGATCGCACCAGAGCTGAGTAGAGGCGGGGGATCACCTCCCTTGACCTTATGATATTATGAAAAACAGTTTAGACAAATAAGCCCTTGCTAGCTGCTGTTGCATTTGAATTGGTCAGAGTATTTGGTCAAATTGTCCAAGTTTACTGAGTCTTGTGGACTTTGCGTATAAGAAGGATGCCACAGGAGAAGCTTGCTCTTGTGTCGTTGTTTGCAATAGGGTAGCTGAGGATGGTAACTCAGTGCTACACATCCATCAACATCTACTTTAAAGAGCTAAACACGGTGCTTTAAGAATCCCACCAACAAGTTGGATATGTGTTGGGAAGAACAGACAAATAGTTCTCAAAACCGTATTTTATAAACAAGGCTTAATCTATACTTAAAAGGACTTCAGAAAAAAAAAATGTCATTTTTATGCAGCTACTTATTTTTCCCATCTAGTGCAACCTGACTACGAATGACATTTGTCTACTGGTTAGTTTGGGCAGCTGCAACTGCTCTGTCATTTTGGAAATGTTCTCCTTATTCAGAAAAAGAGAGTTGTACTTTGCAGACAGAATTTGGAAACTTTCAAGCTGAGACAAGTCTGGCAGTTTCTCTGGCAGTTTGACCAAGAGCAAACAGAACACTTTGTATATCTTGGCATAAATAAACACTGCCCTTAGATGTTCCTGTTCAAAGCCAGGCAAGGGGGAAGGGCTATGGAGTCTCTTTCAATCTCTCCCCACAGGACACTACTTGGCATTGTGGCACTTCAAATATTATTTGGGGACTAGCAGTGGAGATGTTGTAAAATAAGTACATAGTACATATTTTAATAAGCTGCATAAACAAGAACTCATTGTATTTTGTACTATGATTGTCTGTACTATGAATAAAAAATATTTGCTCAACCATCTCAAGCCAGTGGTCTACTGCTCTCCCTGACTGTAGAGGTAACTGTGCCGCAACTACAGACAGGCTCTTTTGCAGATACTGGTCCAGGTAGGCCAGGTTCACACTTGCTGGCCAAGGAGCGTGCCAAATCTTTCTGCCAGAGGCCTGAGGGACTGCCACTCACAAGAAGACTGATAAGAAGCACTATTGCCACTACTGGAACCTATCTGGGGAACGACAGTTACAAATTGCTGTTGGTGATTCACAAAACAGTGACCTATAAAGGCTGCCTGGGAGCTACAGACAAATATGAGCTTCTTGGGAAAGCAGTGTGATTTCATAGGCGTTGGCACCTCCTTCTCTAAATTAAACCAAACCCTGATTGATAGGTAAGTGTATTAGACACAAATAACTTCTTAATTATGGACAAAGGTGGGGCCAAACTCTTCTCTGTGGTGGCCAGTGACAGGACAAGGTACAAGTTGAAACATAGGAAGTTGCATCTCAATGTGAGGAAGAACTTCTTTACTGTGAGGGTGACAGAGCGCTGGAACAGGCTGCCCAGAGAGATTGTGGAGTCTCCTTTGGAGATCTTCAAAATCCGCCTGGATGCCACCCTGGGCCACAGGCTCTAGGTGTCCCTGCTGGAGCAGGGGGTTTGGACTAGATGATCTCTAGAGGTTCCTTCCAACCTCAACCGTTCTGTGATTCTGTGACATTTGTTTGGGAAACTTTGGTGGCCTGACTGTCCCCTCTGTGGAACACGCAACTGCTGTCACTGTTCAGTGGACAGATTTGGTATCGTTTGCTCCATCCTGGACTGTACTGGGAATCATTAAAAAGCAGATTGTATCTCCTACAGCAGCTAATTGTTTACCTTCTTGGTTTGTAGCAAATGGGGTTTAGATAATGTAAACACAGAGAATTAAGTCTGACTTTAACAGACTTTTAAAATTGCATTTCTTATTTTTCTCTTATAACTGATGCAATAGTGCACATGTAACTTTTATATTTAGCGTTATCTGTGAAAGGACTCTGGTCACATTAATCAGCTGCTAGCTCCTAGATAATGAAACACTTAGAGCTTCAGGGCAGTTTAGCACAGACTATGAAACATGGGAAGCCAGAGACAAGGAAAGCTTGAAATAGCCGGTATAAGGCAGCTTGAGGGAAAGCTTGAAAGTTTTTGTGAAATAGCTTATATTTACTTTTTAGTACTTTTTTTTGCAGAAGCTGTAATTTCATTTCCCCTTGTTAAATAAATAAATACTGGTTAATTTATGCAGCTAAAACATTAGCATAAGTCTCCATTTTGAATTAAATTTCTTCCTACTTTAATTATTTATAACATTCACAATTTATTCCGCTTCTTTTTCTATTCACTCTTCAACGGATAAGGAGACAGAGCTGCTGTTTCACATTTCTTCTGTCCAGTTCTTTCTGATTCTCCTGCCTAAAGGCAGCACTGTTCAAACATATATTGTGTGTGTGCGTGTATATATATATATATAAGAAATATATATAACACAGTGGTTAAACGATTTTCCTCCCCTACTAACAATCCCTTGAGGTATTTTGCTGTGTCTGTACGAGTAAACTGCCTGCTAGATCTCCCCTGCACTTCCATTTTGACCTCTGCAAAGGCAGCTGAGGCAGGTGGCAACGCTGCCAGGTACAGAAGACAATGCTGCTGTTCAGTGACACCGCAATTACATTTTAATATGCCCATTGCAGAGACAGCCGAGCTATTTAAATCGGTGTGGAGATTGGATTTGGAGGATTTCACACTGTGACACACAGAGCATGGAAAAAAACATCTTTAATAAAAGCTCAATTATGTCAGTCAGACACCAGTGCAAAAGCCGACTATGCCAGGCTGAGCAAACTCCAGGTTTCACTCGCACAGTCCAGATGCCGCTTCACGCTTTTACTTCACATGCTCGGACGAGGCAAGAGGGCCCCTAAAACAACTTCGCGCCACCTTTCCCACAGTTTTATCTTCTATCACGCAGCCGACCGCGGCCTGTTCCTATCAGCGGAACCCCGCGGGAGGGCGGCGCCACCCGACACCTCCTCAGAGACCGTCCAGCACCCCCCAACGGCGGCAACGGCCGTCCCAACAGCCATCCCGCCGAGCCCCCCGCCCACGGCGGCGACGGCCGTCCCCAACGGCCACCCAGCGGGGCGTGGCCAGGCAGGACCACCCACGGCCCTGCCACGGGGCCGGAGCCGCCCGGCCGGCGAGATGCGAGCTCCCCCTCCCGAGGCGCGCCAGCCTCGCCGCGACCTGGGGCGACCCCGGGCTCGCCGGGGAGGGGGCAGCGGCCGCCCGCTCTGCGCCCCGCGTGGGCAGCGCGCCTGGAGAGGGCAGTTCGGCGGGGCGCCCTGCCCTGCGCCGGTTCTCGGGCAGGTGTCAACAGCGGGGGGGAGCGCGGCAGCCCCCGGGACCCGAGCAGCTCCAGCCGCGGGCGAGGGGCGGGAGTCGGGGCGGCGCGGGGCGGTGGCACCGCATGCGCAGGAGGGCAGGTGCTGCCGGCTGCGCGGAGCCGGTAGCAGCGCGCGCGGCCGGGTGCCCTCATGGTGCTGTGTCAGGGCGGCGAGGCTGCTGCCGCCGTCTCGGCTACCGGCGAGAAGGAGCCGGAGGTGCCGCTGAGCCGGGAGGACGATGCGGCGCTCGGGCAGCCGCAGCTGTGCCCGGAGCCCGCCGTGGAAGAGGCGGGAGCTGAAGAGCCCCGTGTTTGTGGCCCCTGCTCGGGCTTGTCCTGGCCGTGTTGCCGCAAAGCACCCGGTGAGGAGGGGGAGTCTGGCAGGCGGGACAGGGGGGCAGCGCCTTCCCGGCCGGGGCTCCCCGCCTGGGGCGGCATTGCCGGCGGGGCGCAGGAAGAGGAAGCGGCCCCGAGGGCAGCCGCGCTCCGGTCTCGCCGTGACGGGCACCGAGGGCGCGCGGCTGCCGCAGAGGGCGCCAGGAGGCCGGCAGGGAGGATGCGGCCGCGGGCGGCTCGCACCTGGCAGCGGGCAGGAGACCCGTGGGCTCCGCGTTTGGCCGGGCTGGGCCCCCTCGTGAGACCTGGCCGAGACTCTCGGGTTTGCCCGGGGCTTCCCCCCCGCTCCCGGCGCCGCAGGGAAGCGCCGAGGGCTGCGGGCCGCTCCCCCGGGCGGCGCCTCTCCGGCTCCTTCTTCACCCAGGGCCGGGGGAAGCTTCGCTGTAAAGTTTACCAAGTAAAGGTTACCCGTTGGGGTAAACCCAAGTGCCCCGGCAGTAGCGGCTGGAGCTCCCGGCGCTCTGCGCTGTCCCAGTGAGCAACAGGTGGGTGGTGAGGAGCAGGGTGCCCTGCTCCCAGCTGGGCTTCCCCAGCAAGTGTTCTCCTTGGGTGCTAGGGCACCCTCGAGTCTTCATCTGCGTGTTTCACTTTGCCATTTCATTATTTTGAATTGCAAAGGCCATTGACTTAGAAACAGGCTGCAGTGTGTTTTCATAAGGTTAATGGAGCTTTAGTAGATGCAGCCGGTGAAATGCCAAATTTTTAAGTTTTAAGTAAACTTATTGACAATGTGTTTACCATGTAAATATGGAATATAATTTTTCTTTTTTTTTCTTTTTTTTTTCTCCATCAGATTGGGTAAAGTATCAATCTTTGGTAAATCAGTGAGCTGTAGCAAGCCCAAAAGAGAGAGTGGACATTTCCTGGGTGAAGATCACTAATACCATTGCTGGGTCAAAGCCTGGATCAGAACAATATTTGAAACCCTAGGGAAATCACAGTTATTCACCTCAATGATTTTTTTTTTCCTTTGTGGTAGTCTGCCTGGCTAAATGTTAATGACTCAATGGCTGCACAGTATGATTCATGCCCATGTCTTGTCCATGTGACCGCTGGGTGCTTCTGTGCACGCTCTAACGTGCGCTCCTTAAAGTGTTAGGAACGGAGGGCCGTTTTCCTGGCTCTTTTGAAGGTCTGGGAGAATTGCCCTAGTGATCTCCATGCTCAGAGGCAGTACTGTTCTGTCTCTCTACTGTTCTGCCTCTGCTGCTGTTCTCAAATTTCATGTACATAAGAAGTGTATGTTTTTTGTTTATTTTTCCTTCAATGTACTTATTTTTCATAAGAGAGTGTGACTTTAAAGCCATAAGAGAATATGACTTTAAAATGCCGTCTAAGAGAATTTACACATAGAAAGGGGAGTTCAATAGGATGTATTCAACTAGGGCTTTAGACAAGAGTTGTAAGATTGTTTGTTTGAATACCTGATGTATAGAGTTGGCCAGATAATATCGAAGAGTTGCTGAAATACATTTTATTTTCCTCAAATCTGCTATTCAGAACAGAGCACTTGCATAGTACTTTTTTGGAGGCCTAATGTTTGGTTGGGTGGGAATGTTATCTTAACCTAGCTTCTTAAAGTTACTTTTAAATAAGTATTCTTGAGAACTGTACGTCTTGTTTTTGATGGAAGAACTTGTACCATTTTATTTTTAAAAGGAAGTAGCACACTTTCTTATTGCACTGAGTACGTGCTTTGGCAATATGAGATGTTGATGGCTTAAATTCTAGTGTTATAAGATATCTTTTCTGATATGCTTGATATATTAGATAGCTCACAAAAGTGCAAGTTCCTTCTATTATTCGTTCAAATCAAAAGCTTCTAGGTATAACATCCCTTTAGTTTAGTTTGATTTAATTTGCTTTATTTTTTTTTCTATTTCAGCACTTCTATTCTTCCTTCTGTAGTAATCAGACAAGCTATCAAGCCTGAAATAAAAGTTAGTAGTTCTGTTTGTACAGTATTCTTCCATAAGTCAGCCTGTGTTTGGATTTCCCATTTCACTTTTAGGCCACTCTGATTTCCCTTTCTTTAATATTTCTTTTGCATGACTTTGTTTTTCTTTTGCATGACAATGCGCATTAGGACGTTATGTAATTCATGAACATTTTAAAGTCTGCTCTGTTTCACAATTGGTAAATGTCCCAGACCAGTGCTGATTGGGGACAATTTTAGTAGTCAGTTGTTGTATATGAGTGTCTGTTGCTAAATAGAAATATTTCTGTCTAGTAGAATTGCCATTCATTTTCAGCGGTAGCATGGATGGAATCCTGGATGTATTTTGTCTTCTGCAAACTTTACATTCTGGTTGCAGTTGCAAAGATAGCTGCCTTCAGAACAGATCAAGTTGGAGCCAATGTGACATACAAGGTACCAAACCAGTCTCAGCTCTTAGACAGCAAAAAGCAGTTTCTTAATCTGGAATACTGCTATCTGGGAGGATCAAATGGGTTGTGACAAGGTTTGTTAATTAAAAAAAATCTCAATCTCAAAACTGTCTGGAGTTGCTAAGCAACTCTCATCAGTGCCCTGCTGATTCTGCTGTACAGGATCTGTAAGGCTCATTGGCACCCACGCAGCGTAACATGAGACATCTTTTATCAAAACAGACTGCTTTAGGAAGATGGAGTTCTCCCTCCTGACTTCAGAGGGTGCAGTAGGAGTAACCCCCAGTGTTGTATACATACATGCTCTGCTCTTCACATGGGTTCCCTTTTCTATGGTGCTCACCTCTAGTTTCAATATGTTCCTTTTCAGCAACAAAGTTGTTTTTAAAAAGCTTGCTTTCTTTGGAGATGGTGGGGAGGTCAGCAGCAGTTCACCCTCTCTGCTCTTTTTTTTTTTTTCTTTCTGTGTTTTTTTTTCATACTTGAGGGTGGGGAAGGCAAGTGGAACAAGGATGAGGTGTCACTGAAGAGTGCCAGAGGCCAAGTGCAAGCTTGAGTAGAAACCATCAGACTTAGAAACTGTCTTCAGGAAGAAAAAGCCTAGTAGATGAGTGTAAACTAAGGTGAAACTTGGGCCTTCATGGCCCTTTTAGGGATATCAGTACTCTGCAGGGAACAAATGATGTATTAAAACTAAGCAATTATCTTTTGAATAAAAATCTATTTTTGATGCTCATTATAAGAAGATATTCGGTTTCTTACAGCAAGATAAAAATACTATGTAGAACTTGTGTAGCCCTTTGTCAGATTTGATCTGACAGGTATAACCTGACAGGTATAACAAACCAGGTAATGTGAGGGACTTCCTCTATTTTTTACAAATTCGTGTGTGTGTGCGTGGCTGTGCAGTGATAGAAGGAATCAAATTGTTGCATGGGAACCTTAATTGTCTACTAAATAATCAGATGATTTCCAGACAATAAATTTCAGTATTTCATAATCATTTCATGGACTTCTTTTTGCAGTCAGTTGAATTTGCTGATCCTTGGGTGGTGGACAGAATGAATTTCCCAAACTAGTCTGATGCCTCCAAAAAGTAAAGCCTACTAACTGTTGTAAAACTGAGAGAAGTATAGGGGTAGTTCTGCATTAAAAGTGTTTCCTTTTACTCTTACTTACTCTTTAATGAAAAAAAAAATGTGGCAGTTAATGAAACATATTCTCAAAGTATATCTGGTAAATAAGTATAGTATATAAAGCTGTCTGAGATATCTGGTAGCTAGCTTGCTCCTTATTAACTGGAGGGGTTTTCTTGATCTGTTGCAGGAACAAAGAAGGTGACTTCCTGTCCTGGACTTGGTCTGTTTTATACCGTACTGTCTGCCTTCCTTTTCTCAGTGGCCTCTCTATTTCTAAAAAAAATAGAAGATATGCACGCTGTGGAAGTGAGTGCATTTCGATGCATTTTCCAAATGGCATTTGTTCTTCCTGGTTTAATATACTACAAGTAAGTGTAGCGAATGTTTGAATTAAGAGTTATTTTGTAAAAATATAATCCAGAATTAACACTCAAATTGGAAATTAAATCACATTACATCATTAATTCAGATTTTAATTGAATAAATTGCATTGCTTTGGAGCAGCATTTTTTATTTCAAACTAAACTAGTTGATAATTTGTCAGTGCAGTTCAGAAAACTGAAAATGTTTGTCTCCCTGAATTGTGGTAGTTCCCACAGTTCCCATCTGATTATATCAGATGTATTGATCCTCTATTCAATGTTGTTTTTAAATAATAATAATAATAATAATTGTTAGATATTCTTCACTTATTTTTGCAAGAACAAATTTAATACCCAGGTGACCCTGAATGTGATTGTGGGTTATGGGAATTAATAGGTCTGTGATCAGACAGTTTAATATACTTTGACATTTGCAATGAAGTCTCTCATTGTGAAAGTCTATACAGTTAAATGTAATTGAATGTTAATCACAAAATAAGCATGGAAGTAACATATTTCTTTTTTCCTCTTAATTTTCAGAACAGGGTTTTTGGGACCAAAAGGTAAAAGGATCTTTCTTTTCTTCCGAGGATTCTTTGGCTCTAGTGCAATGGTTCTTCTCTACTATGCTTTCCAATCAATGCCCCTAGCTGATGCTACTGTTCTAACTTTTAGCAGTCCTGTTTTTACATCATTGTTGGCTTGGATCTTTCTCAAAGAGAAATACAGTATTTGGGATCTTCTGTTTACCCTCTTCGCAATTGCTGGAGTGATTCTTATTGCCAGACCACCATTTCTTTTTGGGTCAAAAATTGCGGGGATTGAAGGCAATTACACAGATCGTCTTAAAGGAACTATAGCAGCAATTACCAGTGCATTTTCTACATCTTTGACTTTTGTTATACTGAGAAAGGTGGGGAAATCCGTGCATTACTTTTTGTCCATTTGGTATTATTCAGTAATTGGTTTTACTGGATGTGCTATAACATTGTTTCTTATGAATGAGTGGAGTTTACCATATTGTGGTAAAGATAGAGTTCTTCTAGTATCAATAGGTATTCTAGGGCTGGGGGGTCAGATATTTCTCACAAAAGCATTACAGAAAGAGAAAGCTGGACCTGTTGCCATAATGAAAACAATGGATGTGGTTTTTGCTTTTATTTTACAAATTCTTTTTCTTAATCGTCTACCAACTTGGTGGACTGTGGGTGGTGCTCTCTGTGTAATAGCTAGTAGTTCTGGGACTGCCATTCGTAAGTGGCACCAAAGCTCAAAAAAAGCAAAACAAAATGAAATCTAATTCAGATACTATTTCATCACAGAAACATAAATTATCTTGATAAATACAATATTTATTTAAATACTTCATTTATCAAATCAGAGTATCCAGTTATCCTCAGTAAAAATCAATTTTTCTTTTTAAAACAAAATCAAAGCTGTCTGGACAACTGATTAGGTGTATGTTTTTGTCTCATGTTTAGGCATGAAAGTATGAAAACTAGCAAGATCTTTAGACAGCAAGCAAGCAACTTTTAAAGTTGATGATAGTTATGGGACAGACAATTTGATTTCTTTTTAATTTTTAATCCTTCTGATTCTTCACTTCTTAGACCCTACCTCTTGAGAAGTGGGAATCAAGATTTTACCGACTTTTGTTATTATTCAGTGCTTGATTTCCAGAGGGATTGCAGTACAAAAAAATAGACTATAATGAAGAATTATAGCCCTATGAACATCCAATTTCCATACAGCTTACACATTTGTAAATGTTCAATTTTTTTTTGCACAATACAAACTCCAAATACGTAAGGATTTATTTTTTTTGTTTGAGTTCTAAATGAACAAAGGATGTCTTATCTTTCCAAGTAATGCAAAAATCACCAGCTTTGCTTTAAAAAGACAAACAAAAAAAAGGCAAACACAAAAAGCCCACATAAGTTTGCACTTGATTTACTGACATAATGCAATAACCAACTCTCATTGCTTTAACATAATGTTTCCAATACATGTTTCTTTGGTTACTGAAGTTCTGGTGAGGAAAGGCAGTAGATATTTATATGCCACTTTAAATTAGCTGTTTCTTATGGTATGGAGTGTTACGCTGTAGCTGCGCTCTTTTTTAGTCTATGCAAAAGATTGCTTTTATTTAGCATAGTTTTTGTTTGTTTGTTTTTTGTTTGGTTTGTTTGTTTTACAAAAAGACTCTTTATGAGACTGAGTTTAAGGTAGACCTTCCGAAGTTAGGTAAATGCTTTATTGTAAATCATCCTAAGAACATACTGGAGGGCACAGAATAATCACACTTTCACAGAAAATGTGAGTTTGCCAAGGTGAAACTGAAGAATGCGAGGCCAGAGTCAGACCTGCTTGGCTTGCGACACAGAGGCTGGCACACTGTGTCCAGCAGTGCCAGTTGACAGCTTCAGGCCTACTTCTCCAGCTGCCCTTGTTAAATTTTCAGCTAGCCACTTGCACAGTTTCTCATTTTGATAGACTGTATCTTATTAGCAACAAATATTAAGGAAAAACTGATTCTTGCTATTGATCCATTTCCTTCATGCTTGTGGAGGAATATATTTTCAGTGTCATGTGGGGGGATTTTTCCAAGTGGATCCTTCCATACCTTTGTGTCTCAATAGTGCTTAAAGAGTGATTTAACTTGTATCTTAATTTGGCCCTTTACTTTGCATCATGAGGTGCTTTTCAGTCATTTACACTTGCTCCAGTGTTTCCTTAATGGAGGAGAATGTTGTACTCTTTGCAGTTCATACACTACTTCTAATGATCTTGGAAAAGAAAATACGTGTTTTCTTATTTGATTTGGACGTGTCCAGTCACACAAACTTTTCTTTGCCAGTAAGCATTGCAGCCTGGCAGGTCAGATCTACTGGAGCTGATTCCTGAAGGACTGGAACCCATATAGTTCTTTGGGATGCATCTAGATGGTATGGTAGACGCTACCTTTGTGCAAGATTCTGGTTTTCAATGTATGTGATATCAGGGTGTTGGTTTATGGACCTAATGTTCCACAACTCCCCATACGGTCATGAATGATCTGCAACTGCTCCCATGCTTAATAGGAGTGTGCTTGAATTGACTTTCGTAAAGATACAATTGATAGCAGGTCAGATTAGTATTTGGTTTGTCAGCTGGTCTCAATACATCCCTTATGCCAGTGCTAGTGCTTATCTGATTACTGGATTATTTATTTATTTATTTATTTATTGCTTGATCCAAACCTATATGATTGTCTAAGGCTTCATCTATTTTTTTTTCCTGTTCCCAAACCTTCTCAAAAATTGTCTTTGTAGAGAGAAGAGCAGAATAAATCAGGAGGGTTTTTTTCATCCATTTGAAATAAACCCTTTGTTCTCATATTCAGTTCTATAAAGAGCTGAGTGAGTGCATCTTACAGAGATGGGCTATCAGGGAAATTTAATAATTTCTTAAGATAACTATTTAAACAAGTTCCTATGCTGTAGAACACTGTGTTTGGAACACTACTGTGAGTTTGAAATGTGTTTCAGAGCATTGTTTAACCAGTGTGACAACAATGGAATTAATTATTGGTTCTGTAGTCATTTGTTCTCTTCATAAAGTATGGCTTCTACAACTTGCTTTTCCAGGTTACTTTGCCAATGTCAGATTTAAGCTTTATTTTTTTTCTTAAAAACCTCAATTAACATTTGAAAAGAAAATAAATTTTAAAAATGCTTTAAAAGTGAAAAACTATTTTTTATCTTGAAAGCCTTTAAGAGATTTAACTCCAAATTATACAAAGTGTAGTTACTAAAAATACCGTTTTAGGGTAATTGATACAATAGGATAGTTGCACTTTTTTTCCCCAGAGTTTACACTTTGAGAATCTGAAATGAAACTGTCTGAACTTTGTTTTTTTCTGGGTGACACTTGTAGAACTTTTTACCTCTAGTTTTTTTTTTTTTAAACTTTTGAAAGCTTTCCTTGTATGTTATAACAGTAAAGTCTCAGGGTCTCAAATGTTATTTTTCGAGTCAGAAATATGTTATCAATGTTCATCACCTATAACTCTCACTAGAGGACATTATAATATTTTTAGTTTTTCATAAATGTAATTTCATTTTCTAAATTTTTCCATTATGTTAATATGAAATATTGTTGCATAGCAATTGCTCTAAAATTAGTTTTGTTTCTCTTAAGTTTCAGACCTATTGGTTTCAGTATACCTTGAATAGAGTAATAAATAATTATTGGTTGTGTTGCACATAAATCTAGGGTAAAAATATTTAATTGTTGTTGGTGTGTCAATTTAAGCATGTTTTGTTTTTTTGTTTTTTACTATGCAAAACACTGTAATCATGGGTTGTGTCATCAGTAGGACTTTGTAGCCTTAAAGTCTTATGTACCTGAATCCTTTATGTGAAGCTGAAAAAGCTGTATAATATCACTGTGTAATTCCTTTTGGTTTAGGTTGGTTGTCAAAATTTGCTCTAAAAGCTCTGTAAATGCACCTGTACTAAGAATTCAAGGAGCTCATTGTGTAGACAAAGGAAATCTATGCAGTTAAAATGGATTTCCTACATTTCTCTTAACACCCAAATAGACTGACCTCAGCATAAAAGTATTAGTGAAATAACTTCAAACTGTATTTTTTTTCTGTAATCTTAAACTGGGATCTTTACCAATTCCAAAAGCTGTTTTCAAGACAGATCTTTGTGTAACTGATAATTGCAAGATGGATCTTAATACTTATCATTTGGTATAAAGATTTCTTTCCCCTCATTTATTCTTCCTAAATGAGCTTTGTTCAAGAGGTGGCTGTTGCAGGAGAGCTGATTTTTGAAGGGGCAACTTCTTAAAAGTTCTTTCATTTTGTTAGTGGCAGTAGTCAAGCAGGAAGAATCTGTTTTCCAGTTCTCTAATAGACATGCAGGCTCACCCTTGGCATCGATCCCACGAGGGTAAAAAAGTATGATCTCCATTTGTGGATGAGTTCAGGATCGGTAATGCTGACACCAGATGTGTAACACTGACTTCAGCACATTGCAGTTACCAAGAGAATGTTTTTCTGGCTTTAACTGCCTAGTCAAAAGAATGTTTTGACTTCATATTCCTGCAGATGCAGGTAACCTCGGGGCAGAACATACATAGAGTTCTGTAAATTGTTGGTGACAATTCTTCTGTATCTCAGAATGAGTAATTTCATATACTATGTGAGCTATTGTTTGACAAAAATGGGGTAAAGATACCCTAAGCATTGAATAATAGTTTTTTATTATGTCCTTTATATTGTTGAACATATGTTAGTAATGTTTTGTAGAAGTTACTGGCTTTGTTATGTAGTATTATATTTTTGTAGACAATTCTTATATCTTGAAATGCTAAGAATATTTTCATAAAAGGTTTGTATTCACAATTGATAATAAAATGAACCTGAGCAATTAATCTTTGTTTTTCTTTTATTGTTGTTGATGACTAGAATGTATTTGATTGTAGTGATTATAACAGCTTTATGAAAAAACTGTTGACTAAGCACGGTCCTGTTAAATATGAGCCCGTGCCTCAAATTCAGGTACTCTGAATATGTTATGTCACTTTTTATATCCTGCAACAAGCTTGACTTGAGACAGCAAGGTGCTCATTCAGCTTTCTTGACGTGGCAGTGCCTTACCTGGAAAATCTGTGACATTTACAGGTCAGTAAAGTTAAATTTTCCTGTTTCCAAGTGGCAATTTAGTTTTATCTTTTCATATGTCATCTCAGAGAGACTGGTCTTGGTTTTAGTACTCTTGCTTTTTTATGCAATAAGGTGATCCTTGGTTTGTCCCAATGCTTCCCGTACCTAGTTGCTGCAACAATCAAATGAGCTTCTCATCAAAGAAAAAGATCAGAAGAAAGACTTACTTGGTTTGTAAAACCTCACTCAATTTGATACATATCACAAAATGCTGTAGTAAAAATTATTAGCATTATATAAACTTTGTTGTAATTATAAGCACGCTACATGCCCCAGACTGCAATTTTGTCTGGCTTGGTAAAAGCAAAAGGAAACAGAACTGAGCAAGGGAGTTATTCTGCTTGAGAGATTTGTGCCTGTAATTAATCTTTATTTGTGTGTGACTTTACTTGATGCTCTAGAGAAAACAAGATGAGGGAAAACTAATTACATAATGGGGAATTATTAGAAGTGTTAGTCTATCTATGCACTACTCTCGTCTTTACCTTACATGCCCCCAAATTAACTCATCGTAGGCTAACTTGATGCCATCTGTTTCTTTGACTCTAAAATAAGCAAAGGAGAAGCAGGGTACTTTCAGGAGAGCTTCCTGTGACAGGCATAGGTGGGAGAAGACTAATGGTGAAGGGTTACTGGGGAGAATCTCTGCAACTTTTCCTTGGGGAAGTTCTTCTGTAGATTCTTTGGAATTTTATTTTTTTATTAAAAAATGTTATTTGATGGCAAGCATAGAAGTTCAGTAAGTGTTAAAGAAAGAGCGAAATAAATATTTTGATTGACAACATAAAATCTTTCTTACAGATTGATAGTGACATATTGCCTAGATAGTTTGGGATATCATAAATAGTAAGACTCTTGAAACAAGATTATAGAACTAAGTCTCCCCACTCCAAATAAAGCTAGTATAACTTCCAAAGCAAAAATAATATTGTAGTTCCCAATGAGAAAGCAAATTTCATCATTTTTAGAGACTACCTCACACTGATCATTATTGAGAATGTTTTATTCAGTCAATATCCCCCAAATGGGAGTTGGTACAAGAGATATAATGTGCAGATTAAACATTCAGATAAATTTCTGTTGATTCTTGTGAGTAATCAGTTAACTTTGTATTTAATTTTATTTTCTGACAATAAGCAATGAATGTCCTCACTATATAATCCTGTCAAGGGGCAATAAATTCTGAAAAGGATAGTGAGAAACTACCTTGTCTTCCGTGCTACCGATAGATACTCCATCTGTAGGGTTAAGCCTGCTGGTTTAAAGTAATTCTGGGGTCTGGATAGCAGGTTGTCTATATACCTTTTTTTTTTCTTTTTCCCCTACAATTCTCATGTGTTATTGTCAGCAAGTATGATCAATTTGTTAAATTGTAATTTCAACTTTGTAGTGCGGCCCTCTGTCGGTAGGGGGGGCTGTCTTATTTCTCATTGAGGTGTAACATCGAACTGTTAAAATGTGCAGTTTTAGGCATGCAGGTTCCAATACAAATGTGATGCTACAGTATTAGCTACGTAAGTAACTTTAAGTAGAGTCCATATGCTATTAAAACATGTAAATGGTTATGCAGGGCTTGTGCTTCTCAGCTACTTATTAAAATCCTGTTCGGACCTTGCCATTCTTTCGTATTTTAATTTATGTTTTAATCTACAGGGTGCTCTGTGTTTCAAAGTAAAACACTCGTATTCCACATGTGTATGGGAAGATCTAGACACTGTTCTCTCTGAAATTCTGTGAGTTGCAGATTGCCCTGAAACATGCAGTTGGGCAAGCAAAGGAGGAGACCCCTGCCATCTGCATGTGAACTTCAATGAATTTAGAAGGGAGGGTGTTATACAGTTGTCATTCTATCCATTTTGCTGAATATTAGGCTGTATATCTAGCATACGTCCTAAGCATTTCAAGAAAGGGTGATGCCTTCTTATTTTTAAATTATTTGGGGTAATTTGTGATGGGTTAGGATAAATTTAGGATAATTGTCACTTACAATTTCATGCAGAAATAGGGTACATGTGCTGGCTGAGCAGCTGATGAGCATCTAACTATGGCCTTGTATTTTTCTCCCACTCGGGGAGTTTACAGGTATAGTGCTGGTTCTGCTGTGATTTTTGGGACAGTTCTAATTATTGTTGACAACTAATTATTGACTGTGTTTCTTAGGTGCTGCTGCTCAGGCAGTGTCTGTGCGTCTCCAGCTCCTAATCCCGTGGGTTCTATTGCCAAATGCTTCTAATGCCAGGGTTTCAGTGGCGGTCACCACAGCTCGGGTCACCATAGCTTAAGGGTACAGACGGGGCCAGGTGTGCTGGAAGAGAGTCCGTTCAGCTCGACCAGCTAAAAATGGAAAACTTGGGCAAGGTTTCCAGAGCAAAAACTTCAGGCTTGAAGACGCATAGAATTTGGGAACAATCATTTCAGCTTCAATTTAATTAATGGGTGGGATTTATAGAGGGGGAGGTAATACATTTAACTACTGAGAGCTAGCGAAATCTTGTGTCAGCTTGTCAACTTGTTTTTCACTGTAAAGTTAGCTGAAAGATGTTTGTTGGTGTTAGTGACATCTACTTAGTGCCACCCATTTTATAAGAAAAATTGGAAAGTCTGGGGAAGCTAAGGTGTATTTAAGCAGAGTAAAAATCTGCTCAATATTACTTAGGCTATGTTGCACTTCCATTTCATACAAAGTACACTGTCAATCATATACATTTTATATGTTCCCATTTGTTATTTTTTAAGACAAATATGCTTTTATTTTGCCATAAAAACTGTTCAGTGCCTATCGAGTTGTGATCAGGAATTGAAAGGAAAAACTGTATGCTTTGAAAATTAATCCTGTTTTTATTTTTTCATTTTACCAGAAATATTTTATGGCAGCCTCAGATGTGTTAAATTTCTCGTTAAGCATCTTTATATCATATGAATAAGGCTTTACTTTCAATTATTTGCAAAACTGACAAAGGATAGCCATCTGTGAGCACTGTAAGCCAGTGCTTTTTTCTTTTGCTATATGACAGAATATTTTTCATTATTAAAGATGGAGAATCATAAAGAAAAACATTATAATCTGAAATCTCTTCAGGGAGGACTACAAATAGCAAGGCAGTCTTTTCTAGCCCAGAACAACTTTCTCCTTGTGTTACTAATCCCAAAGTTTCTATTCTGTACTAAAAGAGGTAGTTAATTTATGATGTGATCAGCCCTGATAGGCCTGCTTGTATTTTTAAGGAAGGAAGGTGTGAAATAGATTCTCTACTATGCAGACCTTAGAATTTATAGATATGGTATTTTATATTATAGGAACCATATTTCCTTTATGAATGGAACTGACAAATTTTAATGTAAATTTCTATTATAAATCATTCTGACTCTCCCAGTTTTAGTGAATAGCCTTGTGTGTTTCATGCTGGCTTGGAAGGCAGGGGAGAAAAGGGAAAGGAAAAGCACGTGTTGGGAAAATCTTTAGTCTTTCATTGGCAAATGCTCTCCAGCAAGACTCCCTTTATGGACCTTGTCTGTTTGATTGGGTACAGATTTAGGGAAGAGAAAGAACAGTTTGTTCTCCTCTGATTATACAAGAATACCCCTGACAGTGTTGCTTGCTTCAGTTTCCAACTCTTATCCCAGCATTAGAATGGAAGAATATGGGGAATTAGTGCTCAACCCATGATTTTTATTTTACTATGTCTTTCTTGAAACCTGGAAACCTTACTTTAGAGGTAATGGATGCTCTTTTATATTAAACTGTAACATTCTAGATGAATAAGAGTGCATAACAGTTGGTGGATTTTTGTCAAGAGGAATATACTTGGCAATTTGATTCTGCCTTTTTTTATATTTTCTAGAGGACACTCAAGAGTCCTTCCAAGTTTTGTTGTGTCCACAGACATTTTGTAAGATGTTTTTCCAATTTGCCTTTCATTGTCTTTTATGGGATATTTAGAGCTTTATTTCACGATTGAAAATATATATCTTGTAGTCTTTACCGATTCATTTTTTGCAAGAGGGCTTGTAGAAAATTAATGAAAAATTATTCTTTACATTTAATTTCTTCTGTGTGAAGGTCCTCAGTGTACTACACACTTCTAGACAGAAAGATGAGAGATTAAGTTGCAGTTTTTTGAAGCCCTGCCTAGCTCTTTGTCTTGAGATTAATGGATATTTTTAGGCCCCATAATTTTATTTTTGCCATTTTGGTGAAAATTTCAAGTGTGCTTGCTTGGATGTGTTATCACAGTTTGAGAATTTTTTTCTGCCTTTTCTGGCTTTTTTGTATTAGATGCCTTATAACCACATGTATTCGTTTTCTTAGCCTTAGCATATGATCCAAGTTATAATTAGTGCCTCTGTATTAAAATGTAACTACATGTCCATAAAAATATAGCATATGGTTATTTTGATGAAAGGAAATTGGGAGATGTTGATTTTACAAAGTTGAAAGCTGCAGAGCAGATGTGGAAGGAATTATTGCAAAAAATCTCAACTGGCATATTAAAACAGAAGCTGAAGTATATTTTGTTTTGTTTTTATTATAAAAGAATGCTTTTTAAAATTCTGTTCTATTTCAGGTTATAGAAAACTGAGTTCAGGATAAGATATAAAATTTTATGCTTTTATGTGACAATGGAAGTAGACTCTTCTTTGTTTTAAATATTTAGCAGAAAAAATCACACAATTGTAAAATGTCTGTTTAGTAATTAGAGTAAATTTAATAATGATCCTTTTTGGGGGGAGGGGGGTGTCATAGATACTGCAAAGTTCATGTCCTTTTATGATTTCACAAGCAAGGAACAAAGTTGCAATTACCCTTTTTGCAGTATGATTATCTGGCTATACTCATGGAAAATCCTGGTCATATAAACTCATTTCTGAATAACCATTAAGATTAACCCTAAATACTCCCATACTCTCACAGTTTAAACCTTTAATCAGCTAACCTGAATCTGTGGAAAACAATGGATTATTGAAAACTATAAAAATAAGTAAATAATAAAGCTTTTAAGTGCATCTACCAGGGAATTGGGGATATTATTACAGTACAAAAGATATTTCACACTTTGTTTTCCTACCAATTTATTAGTGTAATGCTATTTTAGAATTGCAGCCAAACAGTGAAGTACTATTCATGACCTCCTTCCTGAATAATCTGGGGAGATATTGGACTTGTTTATTTCTCTTTCATAAATCTGTTGTTTAAAGGAATGTATTCTGGATTTTCATTCTCTGTTGTCACTTCAAACATCACATGCAAGAGCACAGTGATAGCAAGAGTGAAGGTCATGTAATTAACAGAACTATAAAGGAATTCATCTAAGAAGTGGGTTGCTTTTAAATTTAAAATTACAGAATGTAGTCTTTCAACATTGGATAAGGTGGGTCCTTCAATATAACACTTTGCAGAATTGATTCTTGAGGACTTTACAACAGCATT
The DNA here is from genome assembly GCF_059628265.1 of Tinamus guttatus. Taxonomy (NCBI): domain Eukaryota; kingdom Metazoa; phylum Chordata; class Aves; order Tinamiformes; family Tinamidae; genus Tinamus; species Tinamus guttatus. Next base: position 9,194,742 of record NW_028288848.1, read on the forward strand.
AGATGTTAATGTAAAAGGCTTTTTGTTACATCTCCAGAATGAATGTGCACTAGCAAATTCTAACCAAAGATGGCAAAAGTAGTTGGTTACACACTGGGAGATGTGGAATAGTCCAATTGTGTTTTTTAAATAAAACTGATTCAATCACAGTGATTTGATCAGTGCAAAATTGCATAGTATTACCAAGTGGTCTCACTTATAATTATTTCAAGCATTAGAAATGTATTAAAGATCAGTCTTATTCTTGAGCTGATGAAATATCATCCATAATCATAACTTCTATGAACATTTGGGAAGAAGTACAAGTACAAATCTGTGAATATTAAACTTTGTGTGTACGTATAATGGTCTTATTTGGCTGCATTAAGAAATGTTTTTGTAGCACAGGTAACCAATTATATTAATAGCAAATATTAGAAATAAGATGTAGAAGAACAGCCCATTGGAAAAGACACCAACATTTCTGACAGCTCTGAGGAATTCCCTCCCCTTCTCCGTGTTCTTAATAAGTAAAAATGTATGCGTATTTCTGTGCAAAGGAACAACTTTTGTCAACTTCCACAGGAAAACACTGCAAGTTTTTTTTTTTTTTTGGTAGATTTTTATGTAGAACATACTGTGACTCATCTAGAATGAAGCATCTTAATGATAAGAACAAAAATACAAATGCAGTTTGTAACTACATGCATTATAATATTATTACCCATCATTTTCACAGCTAGACTTTTCATATATAGAGGAAAAACATACCCCAAAAAATAAGTATCTCATGGCATTAACAGTTCTTGTTGGTTATGTAAACTGATTCTTCTCTTGGTCCTTGGATTTGGTCCAATACATATTGTGGCAGGCTGGCAGCAAAAGGAGCTGAATAGTAACCTCACTCTGCAGAGGGGCCACTGTTCAGACATAGGCATTAAAACCAATACGGGATTTATAGTTTATTACATGAACAGCAAGTTGTGCTGGCTGCCTCCCTGCAGAGATGAGAGCGCGCTGGCAGTTGGCTCACTTCTTGGTTGGCTGATGAAGTGAAGCCCTGAGTATAATAATAGTTTTGCCTGGAAAATAAAGGCCAAGGAGATGATAGCTATGCAGTCTTTCGTAAAGCTTTTTCTGAAAATGTAAATCAGGAGAAGCAGACCAAAAATGAAATACGTTCAGAAGGATAGGCAGGTGAACCCGAACGTGTAATGGGGTTATACAAAGATAAATGCATCTAATTAGCTCAGATAAACCAAGCAGTATTGTTTAGCTACTTGGGATAGTATTCTCTCCAGGTTGCATCATGTAGTTTAATTCAAGGAACAACAAGCATCATGACTTTTAATTTATAATAGATTTTACTGTGCATTTGAGGAATGTAAATCTGAGACTGCTTGGGGACCTGGTTTCTTGATACTCAGGGTTTTCATAGGTGGCTCTAATTTGGAGTGTCATGTTTTCCTTATTATTTGCCACTTTCTTTCACTAATTTTTATGTACTATTCCTGATCCAAAACAGTCATAATTAATTTATTAATAGACAGGTATATTTTCTGTCTTCTGTTGACAGGGAGAATTAACAGAAAATTATAATGCAATACCTTCATTCATTTAGTAGCAGTATTTTATTTGATTTTCAGTGCAATACATCCTGAGCTGTGGGACGAAGCAAATATTCCTCCAAAGCTTAAAAAAACAGTGTAGCAAAATAACACTAAAAATACATTTAAATGATAAGAGTATAAGGTCAATTTTAAAAAGTATCTTAATTTTTGGTAAAAAAATATTTATTTTTTAAGCAGTTACTTATATAGATTATTTCTAACTTAGCTTGGATTAAGTTTTCAAAATTTCACCCTGGACTGTTGGTAATCAGATGGGTAAATAAAACTTCGTATCACGTAAAGTGACATGAAATCTTTAGTATAGTTACAAGGTCTCTAGAACATTTGTAAATTAACAGGCTTGATTAGAAACTTCCAGTCCAGAGTTAAAAATTTAAAAACAATTTCTGCAACACAAGTATTTTTTCATGTGCTTCTTATTTTGAATCAATATGAAGATAGTACTGATTTTACTTGTTTAGCGATTTACGGTACAATAGTTTCAAAATCATGCCTTTACTAAGATAGGCATTATTGAATTAGTCTGTCCATAAAAAATTCTCATGGGGCAGAATCATCTCATGATTGAAATATTTGTGCCTAGAAAGAGAGCTGAGCTGGCTGTAGCGTAGGAGCCTCCATCACGTGTCCGGTAGCTGTGCCTGAGCAGAGCGGTAAGGGGGCTAAAGGAAGAGAGGAGTTACTGTAGGTAAGGCCTATGTGGTGTTCCACCCCCTCTTACCTCTGAAACCCACATCCATTAGAAAATCACTGAAATTTTTGCCAAACTAGAACCAGAATGCAGTTGAGAAAATATTCTCTGTCCTGGTTTTCATGTGTTTCTAATTTTCTTTCAGGATTTCTCTTTGTGTGCATGTGTGTGCTTTTCTTTAGCCCTAGCTGAAGGGTGAATGTTGGAGCAAAGCCTCAGGAAAAATCTTTTTTTTTTTTTTATTAAAAGCACATTTTAAGTATTTTGTATAATTTATTAAATTGATTTAAAATATAGCTATGAAGTATAATGAGTAAAAATGTTTATTACATTATAATGAAGGTTGTAGGCTATCAGTGTCACACTGAGCATAGGGAAAAAGTCACTGTTCCGATCCCAGCACTCTAGTTACTTCTCCTCCGTGATGTTGGGAAAATTGCCTAAGTAAAACTCACGTTGTTTTAGTTTACCCATCTGTATAATGTGAATAATAACATCTTGCAGAGATATGTGGGATTTAATGTTTATGCAACACTTTGAAGTGTTCATCTCTAAATGAATTTTGTAAGCCAAGCTGAAATACATCGTATCTAGAAAATTGTTGCTGGTAAGAGCTAAAAGACGTACCAGAGATTTGTAAACCTTCAAGGTGTTTGAGTCGACACTTTGAGCTCGCATGTGTGGTTTATGTTACTAGTCAATCCAGTAACATGGTGAAAATTAGTTATCCCAGGCAAAATGACCATCTGATTATTTTGTTGTATCTGTCACCACTGTATCTGCCACATCTGCCAGCTCCCACATTGTTAAAAGTTTTCCATCTGGAGGTACAATGATGTTTATCGCGGTGTCTTAAAACCTTACTGAATAATTTTCCAGTGCTCCCCTCAAACATCAAATCTTCCATTTACAGGTGAGGAGCTACAATCTCAAGAAGAGATCCTTAATGCAACAAATTGCTTGAGCCTGTTATTGATCTCTGGTATGTTAAGTTGTCCATTGATGTCTTATGTACTTGAAGTTAGAAAGCTGCCTGATATTTTTAATCAAGGATATGGTTAGTTGTACAGATTTTCCATTCTGCAATGTGTGTCACTATATTTTCAGTATAGTACATGTTTGCAAGCTGAAAAAAAAAAAAAAGTGCTAACAGGCTGTGGAGGAAAATTTATATAAAAATTTCCACTGGAGTAGTATGATAATTACTTTCCTGTACTTTTCTTTTTTTCTTTTCTTTTTTTTTTTTAAGCAAATGAAAAAGCAGAGAGAAGCTGGGAAAAACTTCCATGGAAAGGTTCCTGTTGCCTTTGTTTAGAGAATGATATATTGCTGCTATTGTGGTGCTGAAAATGTGTGCGTGATTTGCTACAGCGTAATCGCTGTGACTCTGACACTAAAAAAAAATGTAACATACACTAATGTATTATTAATTGAGTGTATTTTGAGTCAATGTTCAGCATACTTGAATCTATGAAAGGACTGAAAAATATACAGATTGTAGGCATGAATATTGAAAACAGAACATGAATTGGAAAAGGAAAGCAAAGATTCACTAGCCAAGTTTTGCCCCTTGCAAAAAGAAGGAGGGTTATGGCATTGTTTTTGACAGCACTAAATACAGTGAGTGCAATCTGGGCCACGCTGGAGGCAAGACCAATATTGCATTTTTCTTTAGGACCCATATTTCATCCAAAATACTATTTTGGCATACAATGAATATTTTCACGTAGCTTAATTTTGGTGAATTTAATGAAAATAAATACAAATTTAGACTGACCATTCTCCTGTCTCTTTAACACTAAATGATTTTCACTATATACCGCTAAAAAGAGCAAGGTGATTGGCAAGAGTGGATGTCTTTTAACTCTTGTTCTAATGAAAACATGGAAAGGATCAAACTCAGTAATGAATGAAAAGTTGGTAAGCCTTAAGTGAATAAATACCATAATACTTTGCACCTACATGTGTTTAAAAATACATATTTTTTGAAAATCTGTAATGTCTGTAGTGAACAATGAAGTGAACAATGCCATTGACTTTTGTCATGTACTTGAATTGTTCACTTTCTCCACAGTGATACCCGTCCCTAGGGTATAAATTCACGCTATGGCTTTGAGCTATTGGCTGTTCCCTAAAAGGAAAGGAAAGTAGTAAACCTCAGTTGCAGGCTTTCAGCTTTGTTCTTCCCTTAAAAAAACCGTACGAGTCCCTCACCTTGGAATGGAAGGAAGTAAATTAACTGTAAGTTTTACAAGCCTGTCCTGGGACGCCGTCTCTGCATGCCTTAGTTATGAGCAGGGGTGTCCTTCGCGTGTAACTGCCCACAGCAGAGTAGTGTGTTATGCGGGGCCAACTTTCACCTCCTCAGAGCAGGAGAGCTCTTCCCGCCCCGCCCGCAGGGCTCTGCAGCACCACGCGGGACGCACGGCGGCGTCCCCCGCTCGCTCAACTCCGACCCCGGCCACGGCCGCAGCGCAGGGCAGCGGCGCCTCAATCGCGCCCTTGTTCCCAGCGCCGCTGCCCGCGCGCGGCGGGCGGCTTCAAAGGCAGCGCGGGCCTCGCGCCCCGCGCCCCCCGCCCGGCGGCCGCTGCGGCGGGGCGGGGCGGGGGCCGCATTCCGATGCGCTGAGGCAGCCCCGGCCCGGCTCGGCTCGGCCCGGCCCCCCGGGCCCGGCGCAGCCCGCCCCCGGCCCTGGCCCGCCCCCCACCGCCCTTCATTGAGCGCGCCATGGCCCCCGAGCGGCTCCCGCGGCGCGGGCTGTCGGGCCGGTGCTCGGCGGCCTCGTGGCGCCGCGCGTGACCGCGGCAGTGCCGCCCGTCCCGCCGCGGCAGGTAGGAGCGCGCCCCGCCGCGGCCTCGTCGGTGCGGGAGCGGGCTTGGGGGCTGCGCTCTTTGCTCGGATGCTCCCGTTTCGCCGCTGCGCTGAGACTTAACGGGTGAGCGCACGGTGGGCGGACGGGCGGGGGGATGCAGACGGTGCTGGCGGGTTAGCGCGCTGCAGCGCTGAGCTGCCAAACTTCGAAGGCGCCTCAGGCGCTGCTCCGGGAGAGGGGGCGGCTGCAGGAGCGCAGCCCGAGCTCGGTATCAGTGGTGATAATCAATAACCCTCAGGGAGCTCCGTGCCGCTGCGGGGAGCCGTGCCAGGTGCCTTCCCCACCGCGGCGCGCGCGCCAAAGTTGCATAAACTGCAGTTCAGCCACGAGAGCCGCACAGTGATGCGCGGGGAGGAAGGCGGAGAGTTGCCCGGGGAGGCTCCCCCGGCCGCCCCGATGCTTCCCACGCTGCAGTAGCGGTGTCCTCGTCCCGCCTCACCTGGCGCTGCGCGGCAGGGAGCAGCCAGGGGCGGCTCGTGCCGCGGCCGTTGCGCCCGGCCGGGCTGCGTAGGCGTCGCCGCCGCGCGCCCCGCGCCGGCCGGAGGTGCCGCCTGCTGCCGAGGAGGAGCCTGCGGCGACGCCGCTGCCCCAGGCCCGGCCGCCCTCGCCCCGCGGCTGAGTCAGCCGCCCGCGCCTCCCTCCCTGCCCCCTGCCCGCGCAGCGGCGGCCGTTGGAGCCGTTGGAGGGGAGCGGCTCCGTCCCCTTGGAGGAGGAGGAGGAAGATGCCGGCGGGAGGCCGAGAGGTGCGTGCGGCCGCGCTCCCCGTCCCGGCCCCAGCCTCGCTGGCCCCCTTTCCCCCCGGGTTCCCCCTCCTCTGTTCGCAGGGTTCAGGCGAGAGGTCCGGAAGGCCATTTGGGCTGCCTAGGGCTCTGCCAACGCGCCATGAACTGGTGGGGTTTCCTCCCGCGTTAGGTCTTGCGTACGCGCTGTGATTGTGCAGGCAGATTTTACTTTTTTATGCATTAGAAATGGCTAGTTGCATTCTGATAAAAGTGATGTAGCTCGTGCGAGATCCAGTGTTGGAGACAGCCTGTAAAATTTTAAGTTACTTGGGCAAAACTGCATCTTATGTTTCCTTGCCCCGTTTTGCCGTGTGGCTCTCAAGAAGCCTCTTGCCTTGTGGGCTGTGAACAACCCTCGCAGGTGCTGTGTGGCCCTACACCCAGGCCACGAAGGGCAAATTCTTTCCTAGCTCCAGACTGCTCTTTTAGGTGCTTGGAGAAGTGCAGTTGTGTTACAAAAGCTTGAAATCTGCAAACACTTACACGAGCAGTCTCCCTGAAGTGTTTGTAGGATCAGGACCAAAGTGGTTGGGATGCAGTGCCTATCGGTTCCGCTGCATGCTCTTGGGATGCCGCTGGAATAGATGATATGGAGAAGAGGTGGCTGCAAACCAGGCTGCTGATAAAGGAAGTCTGGGAGTTAACTAGTCTGGTGCAGAAATGGATAAAGGAGCAACTGTGCTTCAAGAAAAGGTGAAAGGTTTAGACTGTTTTACAGTAAGACACTTGAGTGAGGAATAGAGTTAGGCTCGCTGTTAGAGGACAAAACCTTGCTAAATTTTAATCTGCATGTTTTATGCATTTGGATATTTGAAGGGGATTGGAGAAACTGCCAATTATAAAGAAAAATGGTCTTTAGGAGCTACTGTAAAGCAGTTACCATTAAATAGGTGAAGTCATGTATTTCCAACTACTGATAGTCATCTTTGATATTAGCTGCACTGTTCTATAAAAAGGCAAACAACCTGTATCTGTGGTTCTTGCAAAAACAAAGCAAAAAACACCTAAACAAACCCGTGAGCCAAACAGAAACAAGCACTTTGTGTTGTAGAAAATGCTCCGTGTTTTGTACTACTGGTAAAAGCTACAGGGAGAAGGGCCCAAGTCATCAGAGTCTAGTCTATGCACAAATTAGCAAAAGATTACTAAAAATCATTTCCATTTTCATATATCTTGAGAAATGTTTATTACTAAGAATGTGCCACAGAGTGCAGTATCTTCTCAGTTTACATTGACTTCATGTGATGTATTTTATACCAATAAAAGGATATTGTTCAGGCCAGAGTTTCCAGCAACTGAGTAAGAAAAACATCAACGTTAAACTTTAAGTTCAAGAAACACGAAAACCCCTCTGCAGAATAAAAAATTCTTGAAAGCTTTGTCTATTGAAAATCATGGAACAAGTTCACAAAAAAAGTTGATAATTTGAGTTTTGGGAAATTTGTAGAATGAGAGAAAAAATCCCTATAGTTAGTTTATCCAAAAATGGTTGTGCAACAGTGTGAACAAACTTTGTGACTGCCTATAGAAAAGCATATTTCTTGTATCAATGGACCATTTGATTTCAGGAAAATGTAAATAATAAGATCCAGTGCCTAAAAGCTGCACAGAGATCCAGAAGAAAAGCAAAACATATTGCAAAATGACAATTATAACTGTTTATGAAGGATTGTGGTAGATTTACTATTTCTGGAAATTTTTAGCTCAAGATAGGAGCTGTTGTAATTGAGAATAGATCTTGGATTTGAAACAAGAATTAGTTAAAAGGAAAGCCTGTATTATAAAGAATATAAATAATCTATTAGTTTATTAAAAGCTTATGCTTTCCATAGGAATTTTCTATTAAACTTTAAGTTAAGCTGTTTGCTAAAATATATTATCTGCATGCTTACAAAAGTGTTTGCTTACTGTTTTTAAAAGAAAAGGAAAAAAGGAAAAGCTGTGTGAATCAGGGACTGTCACTTTGCTTTCTATTTGTACAATGCCTACCACGAAATGGACATTGGTTCATGACAGTGAGTGCTGAAATTTGTAAGTGATAGTAATAGTTTTATTAGCAGTAATTCCAATTCTTATTTGTTCTATATACTTTTTGAAAATACGAATAGCTGAAGCACTGGAAAGAGTCATGTAACTGCAGCATGGGATGGTTTATTGTCACATCTGCTCACGGTGCCGTTATTGATAGTGTCATTTGAGTATAGGATATCAAATTGCATCTGTTTCTTTAATATGCAGGGTGATTAATTTTTAAATTGGACTTTTCATCATGGTTTTATTTTGGAAAGTTATTAGCATGCTGAAATGAAACTTGTGTTTTTTCTTATGTTAACTCCCTCCCTTCTTGAACCTTCATAATCTCATTTCAAAAAGAGTTGTTCTGTGTGCACTTGAGGGCCTGCATGACTAAGAACACTGTGCATGAGAGCAGGACGGCTTACTCTGCATCCTGCTCTGTTTGTTTTGGCCAGCCTGCACATAGATCTGCTTGTGGGTGGGGTTTCCCTAATCATGGTCCTGCCAGATATTGGTCATACTTTGCCTTTTTTTAAGCAATATTTCTTTTTACTGTAATAAAAATTGCCTTGAAGAGATGATGATGAAGCTGTGACAGTGATGTTTTTCCCTGAATTTTCTATATATTATGTATCGCATATATATTTTTTCTTATTCCTTAAACTTTTGCTCTTCATAATTTTCATTTTACCTGTAACAATGGAGTGATTTGGTAGATACATCACTGTGGGATGAAAATCTGGCCCTACTGTTGCATAGTCTATCACACTGATATTTCTGTGCAAGATAATGTTAATTTTTTAAATCATGCCATCTACAGTACTAAGCTATTTAACTACCTAGTCCCTCATAAATAACCCACCGTGCTAAAGCAAATGCTCAAAGCCTGATATGCTTGCCATTGGTTTCTGAAAACTGGTAAACTCTCAAGCCTCGAGAGGATGAGCTTCACAGAAAGTTCTGTCCACCAAAACTGTCCTTCTATGCCCCACTTTCTCTGCCAGCAAGCTGTTGGTGAAGATGTCGCTGGTGATACCACCTCTCCCAGTAGATGATTTAAACCACCGAGGACCCAAACCTTGTGACATGCTGCACAGAACGAATTGCCTCTGTGGTGTTTATGTCTGAGGCTCTTGTGGAGCTCAGTAAAGCTTTCCACTATGGAGACCATGCAAACTTGCCTTCTGTGCAAGGACGAGTGCTCCGGGGGCCAGTGTATTTACAGTACAATTTTACTCACAGTAGTCTGAGGCATATCTTAGTAGATTAAATAGGCTGCCAACTTCAGGATACTTTTTATTCTACATTGCTATCAAAAAGTAATATTAAACAACTTAGTAGGATATTTGCAATGGAGCTGTTCATTTAAGATTTTTCAATTGCTGTACCATTTTGTAAGTAATTAGAGAATATTGAAAGTACTTGAATATTTCGGTTTTGATATTACTTATATTCAGATGTTTTAAGTGAGACAGAGAAAGTGGGAACCTTGAATGCAAAGTCAAAGCATTTATAAACTACGTTTAAAACCTTTTGAAAGCAATAGTTTTACTGTATTAGTATGCGCAAGTGCTGCATAACTTGCATCTAATAATAGTGTGTTTTGTTAAACAGATGATTCTCCAGTTGCACTGACCTTGCCTCGTGTAGTAGGACCTTGCTGTCTGTTGTTGCAGACAGTGCTCTGATGTGGGACCTCTCCTCCCACAGTGTTTTTATTCATCTCTGCTAAAGCACACAGCAAGAATGCTGCTGCAGGGATCTCTGGTATTTGAGGGTTTTGTTACACTGCGTCTTCCCTCCCCCCAACACTTTTATAATGTGTTCCTTTATTCCCAGTACAAAACTCTATTGCTTGGAGTAGGTTAAAGTCTTTCAGTGGTAACAATACCCAACTGGGTTTCCCTTTGGAATTTAGTGAGATATAAAAGGGGTGTGTAGCAAAGTAGCTACTGCTTTCTCTGCTACCACCAGTTCCGTTAAAGAACAACCTGCAGATTGCTTTCTGAGGAACTTCTTTCATGTGAATACACCCCTTTTAATTTCTTCGGGATTACTGTGTTGTGGATTGCAGCTATTTTACCACACTGAAAAGGAAAAAGAAAACCCAGTGTTTTAATATCCAGGCTGAATCTCCTTCTGCAGGTGGTATTCTGTTTCTAATCTAATTTCAGGTAACTCTGCCATGTTTCAAAGACTTGCTTTCAACTAGTTAGTTGCTGTTCAGTTCAGACAAGTATGTTAAAAAGTTTTTATAATCTAATTGCAGCATTAATGGTCAGAGATGCTGAGGATTTTTTTTTAGTATCTCATGGCTTTTGGGTATATTAGGTGCTTGTTTTGTGACCAACTGCATCAGTTCTACTGAGAACTATGGGAAATGTTCTAACTGTGGGCATTTCTTGTGAAAGCTTCAAGCTGGTGTATTTGCTGCTCCCTCAGTGTAACCATACTTATGGAAAGGAGTAACAGCAGAGAAGTATCCGAGGCAGAAGTTCTGTAGATTTCTGACTGCAGAGGCTGACAAACGAGCACCTCCCTTCTTTGATTCTGTCCTTCGTGTTTACTATTCAGCTGTGCTGTGGGCTGCTCTTCTGTAACTACTTGAGTGGCAAAGGTGTCGGAGTGCTAGGCAGATACCTTCTTGAAGTCTTTCGTATTGAGGTACTTCTGCATTTTTTTTTTTTTTTTAAGATGACATATATTTCTTTTGCCCTTGATATTTTTTAGTGTAGCCATTACTTTTTAAGTAGTTTCTTGTTTTCATTTTTTTCCACAAAGGACAAAGTGGGCATTCAAATAGGAGAGATTCTTGCATAATTACCTTTGCTCTGCTGTGATAGCACCATTTCTTCTCCCGTCTGTTTGTGCTTCTTTTAGTGGTAAGCTTGTGGAAGAGATAGCAAAAATAGGAACTGTAAAATCAAGCAGTCAGGCAGCTGCTTATACTACAAATATTTTAATCTTAATAAGCACTCAAAATGTTGACATTATAACTGACTTGAGCATGCATCTGTTCTTATTTTGTGATTTGGTCAGCAAAGTATAAACAAGAAGTCCCACTTAGATGGTGTTTACTCAGTACACGCGTCAGTGAAATACAGGAAATCATGATGTATTTTAAAGGTAGGTGGCTTCATATATGCCATAAACGAACGCTTTCAAGGCTATCCCATTCAAAGATTTTTCCAATTTCTTCATAATTTAAATATATTAATCAAATTAAAGTGTGTGTGTGTCTTTTTGGAATGAATTTAGAGAGCACCTATCACTATTCTGGCATCTGTCGCTGTATAACAATTACAAAAAGTAACCTCATCTGCATTAAATGTTACCCCTGTGAGTAGCCTTGATGCATCCTCAGAATATATAGTGGGTTTCAGTTTCAAAATTTGTGCTTCCTTGGCTTTTTTTTGTCTTGTTTGTTGTCAAAACAAACTATTCTCCTTGTAAGATGCAGTTATTGAAGGGCAATTCTGGTCATGAGTGTTTATTGCTCCCTGCCCACTAAACTTATTCGGTATCAATTTTTGCTCTTCTTCTGAATGTTTTGCAGTTTTTGCCTTCTCCGTCAAGTCATTTTTTTTTTCTTTATAGTCAAAATCCAAGAGGCAGTAACTGATACTAGGGGGAACGATAGTCTTTCATTCTTTTGTGTCATCAGTACTTTTTGTACAGTATAAACAGTATATATGAATTAGTATGTAAGTACAGATTAGGATATTGCCAATCGTTACCTAATTTTGTATTATTACAGATTGCTGTCTGCAAGAGAAAATGCAATGGTTGCATGCTTTCATTTCCGTGTAGTGCCTGGAAGCTGGGAACTCCGTTTTCTGCTTTCAGAGTGTTTCAGGGTTCCTTCAGAAATGCCTGTCCCAGGTGGAGTATCCTTGTGTTCAAACAGATAGGCAGCTTCCGCAGGTGCCCGATCAGCTAAAAGGGGCGATGACATCTAATACAAGACGTATTTGCACACATCAAAGTCTGCTCCTCCAGCAAGCACGTCACTTAATAGCACTGTTGCCTTTCTTTTCAAGACCACAGGACAACATCCTCCTGGGCAAGCTCCAGAAGTGTGGGATAGATGAGTGCACAGTGAGGTGGATTAGAAACTGTCTGGATGGTAGAACTCAGAGGGTGGTGATCAGCGGTGCAGAGTCTAGTTGGAGGCCTGTAGCTAGCAGTGTCCCCCATGAGTCAGTCGTTGGTCCAGTCCTGTCCGATTTATTCATCAATGGCCTGGATGAAGGCACAGAGTGCTCCCTCAGTTTGCTGATAATACGAAACTGGGAGGAGTAGCCGATACCCCAGAGGGCTGCGCTGCCATCCAGAGGGACCTGGACAGACTGGACAACTGGGCGGTGAAAAACCTCATGCAATTCAACAAGGCCAAGTGCAAGGTCCTGCACCTGGGGAGGAATAACCCCAGACACCAGTACAGGCTGGGGACCGACCTTCTGGAGAGCAGCTCTGCAGAGAAAGACCTGGGTGTCATGGTGGATGACAAGTTGACCATGAGGCAGCAGTGTGCCCTCGTGGCCAAGAAGGCCAATGGAATCCTGGGCTGCATTAAGAAGAGCATCTCCAGCAGGTCGAGGGAGGTGATCCTGCCCCTCTACTCAGCCCTGGTGAGGCCACATCTGGAGTATTGTGTCCAGTTCTGGGCTCCACAGTACAAGAGGGATGTGGAGCTGCTGGAGAGAGTCCAGCGCAGGGCTACAAGGATGATCAGGGGCCTGGAACATCTGCCCTGTGAGGAGAGGCTGAGGGAGCTGGGCCTGTTCAGCCTGGAGAAGAGAAGGCTGAGAGGGGATCTAATCAGTGTCTATAAGTACCTCAAGGGAGGCAGTGAGGAGGATGGTGCTGGCCTCTTTTCCCTGGTGGCCACCGACAGAACTAGAGGAAACAGCTGGAAACTGAAGCATCAAAAGTTCCACAGGAACATAAGGAAAAAATTCTTACCAGTGAGGGTGACAGAGCACTGGAACAGGCTGCCCACAGAGGTTATGGAGTCTCCTTCTCTGGAGATCTTCAAAACCTGCTTGGACGCAGTCCTGTGCCACGTGCTCTAGGTGACCCTGCGTGTACAGTGGGGGTTGGACTAGATGATCTGTAGAGGTCCCTTCCAACCTTAAGCGTTCTATGATTCTGTGACCTTCCAGTGAGCCTGTGTCTGGCAGAGCTTTGCAGTCAGGCCCCAATGTTGCATGCACTCCACGGGGTTTGTCACAAAGCGAAGTTATTGTAAATTTACGGAGAAGGAAAAAGGGATCAGCTTTTTCTTTCCTAGCTGTTAGAACTTCCCTGTCTAAAGTTTAAACTCTTTTGGGAATACAGATGAAACCCAAACTGTATTAATCAGTTGTTTCCATTCTCATGAAACTTTCCTTTAAGCAAATGAAAGCTAGGAATACACATAATAAGCAGAAGTCAAAACGTTTAACTTAAAATCAATCTTTAGTGGCTATTTTTGGTGTACAGCAACACTGTAGTATTAACTTCGGGTTTTTTTGTTTGTGCTAACTAGATTTTGTCAAATACGATCTAGTTGCATAAATGAAATTTAGTGTTGCTTATATATGTCTAGTGAAACGTTTTGGACATTTTGTGGAGACACAATATTTTTTTCTGAAAATTATCTTAGGACTATAGATAAGGGGCTAAATCCTTAATGCATTGTGTTTATTTTTTTGCATTGCTTTTGTGAAACCAGAAAAAGAATAATTTATGGTATTAGTAAATGGATAATACCTGCAATTTAAATTTCTTTGTCCAGTTATTTTTTTATGCAGCCCAATCGGATCCCATTCTAAGGGCTTGCAAGCAAAATGATTCTATTATTAAAACTGTGTTGTCAGCAACAACTGTTCTATATATCATTTTCCAAATCCTTGTTTTGCCTTCCCCTCCTATCTCTTTAAATCATTAGTTTGTCTTAAATATTTTAAATATGGAGCTTTCATTTCTGATTTAAAATGCTTGGGTCATTATTGTTTTCATTTTTCTATTTTTTTTTAGCTAAATTTACTGTTTCTAATTAAAGCTGTGATTCTGAATAATTATGTAACTGTAGGACTAGGGTCTTCTAGAAGAAACAGGTTTTCTAAGACTGTAAGAGTTAACAGCACTACGAAACCTGTTTAGAAATCATTTTTCCATACTATCTGAACTGTGATTCTACATTTGCAAGCCAGATTCAGTAGTGGTTTATAGAAAAAAGCAGTTCTCTAGACAGCAGGCAGTAAAACAGGTCAGTGTTAAAATATGTGGTAGCATCTTTCAAATGGCCATATAGTATTAGACTACAATGCCTATTTGAATTCTTTTTCGGGATGCAGATCATATCATCCATTTTGAGTTTTGTTACCTGTTAGGCATCGGAATTTTACAGGTGTTTGGACAGCAAAGGTCCCATTCAGAAGAGGCAAGTTTGCATGTTCTGGCAGGTGACTCTTTAGTTCTCTTAAAAATTGAAAATATCATTCTATTTTGCCAGAAGCTTACCTTGGGAATTCCCTGATTTACATGTAATCCGCTCATCTTATTCCATGTATTCTTTATTCTGTTGTGCAAGTTGATAATTAGAGTATTAAACATTAGCATACAACTCTCCCAAGCTGTATAGATAGGTGAACGCTCTGACGCCGACATTTCCGAGGGCTAAAGGTAATACGTGACGGTTAGAATGGTGCAGTACATTTCTATACTGTTTAGCAGCTTCTAAGTAACCTTGAACTTTATCTCAAATGAGAGCTGTTTGGGTTTGACTTTGAGTTAATGGGAGAGTTGTAAAGATGTTTGAGGAAGGTGTGCACAGATTTAAAGCAAGGCAAAACTGTTTGGTATAACAGTGTTTGCGCTATAATGGCCAATAAAATCCCTAATTTGTACATGACTCACTCTCTGCTTTAAACTCTACATGCTGCCTTCTGACTTGAAATTGGGCTGTCGGATTATTTTTATTTTCTGTATGATGCCATTTTCAGTCCTTTATCAGCTTTTCTCTGTTCACTCCAACTCTCCTTATGGATAAGAGAAAAAAAGAATTAAACAACAGAATTAAAAAAGAAAACCCTTCTCTTGCTATTCTTGCTTGAGATACTCTTAAAACATTTCGAGTGCATTTGGCCCAGAGAAGGCCGTGGATACTTTGCACAATGGCTTCTTAGTTTTCTCACAGAACCCATGCTGCCTACAGTAAGGCAGGATCTTGTTAGCACCTACACATCCCAATACAGATTTCAAAGTCAGAATTGAAAACAGAGACTGTCTCTGCTCTAGGCTGATGAATGTGAGGGTAGTTGGCTGTGTTCCTTCTACTTGCCAGAAGAGCAAGAAGGCTGAGGCTCTTCCTCCACTAGAGGCAAAAAGGGAATTTTAATCTTTCTTCATGTGCATTTTACAAGTATTGAGTCCTTGACCCGCTCTAGATAGATTTGTCTATCCCTTGCTTGCTGGATGTGGCCCAAAGCCCCCGAGAAAGAACTTTTCTAGACATAAAGGCCTACTAGCTTTATTTTTTAATACTTGATTAGATAGTTAAAGCAGCATAGATCTTCTTGTCAGGCACTATCCAACACTTGTTGTGCGGCTAAGTGGAGGCACTTCCAATACCAAGTCCTCTGCCATAGGGAGCTTTTATGTTTTCAATAGTCAGATAGTTGACAATTCATTAAATCATGTGTGATTATAACAAAGTATAATAAATACAGTAAAGAAGGAAGTTACCAGCTCATTTTTAATATACACTAATACTATTATAAAGTATGTTTTATTTATTATTGTCAAATGTGTCATTTATAGTAGTAAAATTAAGATATTAAACTTGAGCTTAAGGTAGTACAGTAATAAGCATTTGGCATGTATTGCTAAACATGATTGACAGATAACATAAGCTGTATTTTTCCACATGTGTTCATTACATGCTGAAAAGTAGCTAAAGCAGTGACATGAAGAACTGATGTAAAACATATTGATGATATCACTGAGATGCACGAGGTGCACTCAACATGCTGAGTATAACAAGAAAGGTTCTGTGTTGCTCAATTTTGTTTCACCTTCTAAGATTTTATTTTGTATTCCTAATTTTCAGCCCCATAAACTAAAGAGATGTGAAGCTCAGGCTGCTCTATTTATTGCCTTAACAAACGAAGTAATAAGTATGCCAATGATTAATTGATCTCACAATTTTTTGCTAAATGTGTTGTGGCTGAACAAGTAGAAACAAACAAGCTTAAAATTGCTTCTTTGGCTGAATAAATAACTGCTATTTTGACTATGCACAAGAAGCAATCTAGATGATTATGATACCTTTTGTTTACTCTTCTCAACATAACTGTACTTAAGTATATCTTGAAATTCCTATGTATTTTTTTCTGACCACTGAATCATGAAACCCCCCCCCCCTTTTTTTTTCTTTTGTGGAGTGCAAATCGTAATTATTGCCTAGAATTATGTGCATGGGAATTGCATACAGCTGTAATGCAGTTACATAAATCACATGCAACTGAATATTGACTTTTTCTCTGTAGTTATGACCGATTTTTCTGTAGTGAGCATACTCTCTATTTTTCATGGAGAAATTGCGAGCAAACTAAATGATGAAATGCATGTATCGCATTTTCAATGCAATTTTTGAAGCACTATAGTACTATTAGCATTATTACTTTCATTGCTGTTTCCTCTTACGTAATAACATTACATTGTTTAAATAAAAAGCATCAATGAACTGTTGATAAAGCCAGAAAACTACACAGAACCCACCAAAGAGCTTAGGAAGGGTTGCATGTTTCTAACTTAACCTATTCTTAGGTTGCTCTCAGGAGTTGTTCTCAGTTTGTGAAATACTTGGAGAGGTCTTCCGTAGATTTGGGTTTTCGAGAGAGATGGCTTTTTCTAAGCTAAAGTTCATTCTACTGATTTTATTGTTCATAAGATTAAGTAAAAAGTGAAAGAAGCACACCTTAATTTTAGATCACTTTAAAATTGTTAGTAACAAGATGATTAATAAAAAGGTGTAGATTGTATTTAGCAATTTCTTTGCTACATTAACGGTAGCAAAACAGCAGTTGTGAGGAGGCAGTTAACCATTTCCAAGGTTAATTCATTATAAAAATAACAGGCTTACTGATTTTCTTAAAAACATACTTAAAAATTAGTAGAAGCTAAGGGATGCTTATCGATATGGAAAAGAAGGCAACAACAACAACAAAATCTGATTGAGCAGGTGACAATTTTGCTATGTGACAGTAGAATGCCTAAGAAGACAGATGAACAGTAAGTAATCAGAAATCTCAAAGGACTGGTTAGTCTGCTTTGATTTATGTGCGCGCTGCTTTTATATATTGGTTCTTTGTAGAAACTGGCCTGTGGGTGTTTTGTTCTTTTTTTTTTTTTTTTTTTCTTTCCTATGTTTGGGTAGAGAAACTTGCTGTTATTTAGAAGATTTCTTCTGAATATACGGACTTAATCTTCAAATTTTGTACATCACTAAACGAGCTGCAAAATGTTATGTTAAAAATATTCCTCAGTTAATGAAACCCATCATTCAAGTCAAGGAAACACCTCTGAAATTTTCATTTAGTTGCATATGCAAGGCAGTAAACCCAAGCACGGAGAGAAAGACGACTACCTGATTGTGCTAGGGGACTGGGGAGGTAAATGATGAAATGCAGTGCAAATAATTTTTTTTTTTTTCCTACTACTTACATAACATCGTGAAGGAACTCTTTAAGAGTTCTGTAAAACCATGGGTAGTTTTTTTTTTTCCAGCAATCAAGAAGAACTGGAGTATTAGAATTATTTAAACAAAGAAGTTCACATAATATATCAGATATTAAGAAACTTCGAACTGGCTGTTGTACTTTGTGAGTACTAGTAAAGCTGATACTGTATAAAGTTTGACTTTTTTTTTTCTAGAAATATTTATGAAACTGCCTTTTGGCAGGATAGGTAATAGGAGCTTTTTAGTCTAGAATAGCAGCAGGTAGGTCTAGGGCAGCTGGTTTCCTTTTCTGTTTCTCAGCTAGGCAGAGTCCTAGAGTGCTTATTGTCACTCTTGCCCAAGAGAAGTCTGGTTAAAAAAAGTTTTGGCTTTTCATCTTTCACTTTGCCACCTAAATAAAGCCTGATAGTATTTGATTCAGTATTTCAGAATAAGCTCTTCATCACTATTCTTATCATTCCAGTTACTGGTGACATATAAATATCAGTGTCATTTGGGCATCACTGAATCCAGTCGTGAAACTTCAGTTTCCTCTTATCAATATAATAAATCGTAGCAGTTGCTCATTGTGGAATCAAAGAGCTTGCTGTTGGGAGCAGCAAATTTGGGCGGTTCCCCGAGGGAGACCAAGACAGGAGGTGAGGGTCTGTCACCAGCCCAGTGATCATGGGACCAACATGAGCCAGCTGGTCCCGGTCAGCTGCGATATCAGTCCAGCAAGTCCAGCCTAAAGGTTAGGAGCGGAAGAGAATGGACATGGCCCAGCCCAGGATCAAGGGCCACAAGCCTGAGCTGAAATGGCTCCTGTGCCCACGTGTGGGTGTCCCAGGTGAGGCTGCTAAGAGTAGTTGATGTACTTAGGGCCCTGATAGTCCCTCTGAGAGAGATCTGTGATGATCCTGGTTTAATATCACAGATTCTTATGCCAGTTGCAACATCAGTCCATTGTTATCATGCCTGAATATGTTACAGAACACAGAGTAGTTTTATATACTTTAAGTATTACACTAGAAATAACCTTGAGCATTCATTGGCCAGCTCATTATCTTTTAGAGTAATTTTGTGGCTGTTTCTCTGGCATATTTAGCTGTCATACTGTTTCTTTGCTGGTGCTTTCCTTTCTACTTTGCTGCATGGTGGAGGATACAGCAGGAGTATGTTTGGGTCTTTCCTGCTAGGACCTTTAGGAAGGTCCAAGAAAAGATACTAAGCAACAATCCATGTTAGCAGTGCAGCGGCACAGTCATACAGATATAAACTAGTTTTTCTGCTTGACTGACGAAGTTTAGCCTATATATATAATATTTAGACATAGTATCTTATTGTCTGTATATATATGAATATGAGAATGTATGCCTATCTAGTTTGGAAAAAAATCCCTAGCATTTTTATGATTTTAATGAATCACTGCTGTTTGGCACACCTTCCTGCCTATGTTCTAGAAAAGGAAGTGTCTTTTTCCAAATTATGACTGCATTTGTAGCCTGGTTTCTTATGAAAAGGATTTTTACACAGTTACTCTCGATGTCTCTATCTTTTCTACCAACTTTAGCACTTGTCCTATAGCAATCAGGTTTATCACAAAGGTACAGAGCTTAAGTTAAATATTCAACAGACTCCAAGAAAATACTATGCAAATACAAGAGAAAAGTGATTCTGACTGTGAAGAAGTTGGTCTGTGAGTTCACACGTTGTTAATTAACAGGGGATCTGTGTAGGAGTAAGTCCTTAGTAATGTCCTACTTGTAAGAAAGGTTTCAGTTGGAGTTGGCACCCTTTACACATCAAAAGCATTCAGCTCGAACATAGAAATCTGCAGCAAACCAGGATTCACTGTTTTTGGGAATAAATGAGGTTCTTGATTATTTTGTGTTACACCTTTTTTGTTCTGTGTTTTTTTTTTTTTTTTTTTTGTATATTTTTACCTGCTGCCTGTTCCTCATGGACACTAAATGTCCTTTGAAATGTTTGTCCCTTTTATCAACAGCTTCCCTCTGCATTTACATTGCATTCCATCTATTCAGGTGAAATGACAAGACAAGTCTTACACCTTTGGGCATATGTTAAAGCCTAATTGATTCTATCAAGCACATCAAAATCCTTGGTGGGCCAAAAGCTCCATAATAAGTGTGAGACCTGTAGTCCTAGGAGTCACAGTCTGTAGACTATTTCTACAAAGACTTTGAAAGATAACCAAGAAAAACAATTTAGTCTGCGCTTGCTCAGCAAGCACACAGGCGTTTGTTGGAATCGTTTTGAAGGTCCTCATATAAAGAATGGCCTAAATGCAACCGTCAAAATGATACATGGAGAGCTGGTGCCATCAGGTTAACCTTCAGACATTTGTCCCTTTCAAATAGGTTAAATTGTTTAAGGAAAAAAAAAAGATAAAGTGGAACTTAAGGAAAATGGAAATTACTGTAAACAGACATTTTTCTCTGTGTCTGGTTCCATTTATCTTGGAAGACATGATAGTATATTATAAAGAAACGTTCTAGTGATGATGCAAGTTATATTTACTTCCTATGAGTTTATTGGATAATATTGATTTATTAATATTTGCAATGTGGATTATAATGATGCCTCCAATAGTTTTTAAAAAACATTATTTCTCATTCAAAATGGTCAAGAACAGAAATGACAGGAGATTGATTATGTTGATACCAATCTTATAGCATTGTAAATATCGCTAAAAGCAATTTGTGGTTCAGTCTGGTTTGCTCCTTTAATTCTTGCAGGAGCCAACATATTAGAGAATATTTCGTGACATGAATGAGTTGGATGTGACGGTGGGCATTTTCCCAGAAGTGATGCAGTTGATAAAGCTGTCATAAGCAAAAAATGAATGCAGCCTTGATTTGAAGAGCAAATACTGTTTACTTCTTTGAGCAGTGTTATTTTCAGACTCAAAATCTTGAAATATTAGAATTGAAGTAGTATTATAAGATTATTTTATGTATTCACAGGAATGCTTAATAATGTTATGAAAATGACATGTGTCCTGAGGATGATATTAATTATCCTCTAAGCAACAAAGCAGCTTTCTTTTTCCCTGCCGCTGCACTCTGGATAAGGCACAGTAATGACTCTTCAAACCCTCTTCACATACAGACTGGGCTGTGCATTGTTACTTGAAATATGTTAATGTTCCAGTTTTATTAGATTTATTCTTCTTGCAGTTATGACAGTTGAGTAATAATAATATTTAACTGATTGCTCAAGTAACAGCACCATTCTGGTTTAGCATAGAGATATTAATGTGAATAAAAGGGTTAATATGGGGTTACAGAAGATATACTGTAGTGATGTACATGCTTCTAATGTACCTACAGGCATATATTAGTAGCTAAAAATATTTTTGTTATGGATTAGTTATATTCTCATGATCATGACAAGAATTACAGCAGTGGCATATAGGCAGGACTGTGAGAGGAGAGGAAATGAGAGGAGACTTGAGTGCTTGTACAAAAAATAAGGATGAAGGAGGAATTGCAGATGTTCTTGACTCTCATTGCATGACCTAGCTTTGAGTAATTTTAAAATTCATGTAAGTAACAGTCTTTATAGCAAGGTGTAGTTATTTATTCAAATACGTGTTGGTGTGCTGCTTTAACTCCCTTAAGTAGGTGCATGGTTTCATACTGGGCAGAAATACCAAACTAGCTCACACAGGAAGGCTCCTTACCTGTGGCACTCCATTCTTGACTAGGATTAGTTAGGAAAGGGGCTGGAGATCTTGCTGAGGGATGGGGTGGGTGGAATGTGTGTCAGGGATTTCAGGCTTGTGCTGCCCTTCTCCTAAAAGGGAGTTAGAGAGAAAACAAGGTTGATGATAGGATATTTGGAAAATGGCTCTTTATCTTGAAACTGAACTGATAGTCAGTTCCAAGCTGTTTCAGGAAGGTCATGGGTGGCTGGCAGGCTGTGGTGGCTGATTGTTTTCCACAATCTGAAGAGTGGAACCTGCTATAGGATGGGCTAGTGGCTGGCTAGCTGAGAGGGTGACTTCTAAAAACTTGAACCAACTGACTTATACATACAGTATCCGTTGGCCAAGATAACATCCATGAAAGCATAGTTGTACCAAATGAACTAGCAAGAGAATAGGATCCAAGCAGTAAAAGGCCCAGATCCTCACTGCTGTACCATTGTGGTCCAGTGCTGTGTTCATGGATTCCTTCCTTGTAGTTCAATTCCTGGCCAAAGCGAAGTTGCAGTGAGTGTAGGAAAAGGGAATTTGTACAGAAGCTGAAAAGGAGGATGGGTTTCTGATGTTTTCACGTAGAAAAAGATAACCCTCTATACTTAGACCTAATCCTCATGCAAAGAAGGCAGACAGTGAGAACCCTCTAATAGGTCTGGGTATCAGCTGTGGAGAGGTGGAGGGCTGATGGCAGATCTCCACCACATGGAAACGATTAAGGGAAAATCACAACATGCATAGTGCAATTTATTGCCAGTAGTTGCCAGATGAGAAAGTTAATAAAGTTGCTGCCTAATTAAACCATGTTCTCTGTCTGTCTTTCTGAGTGTCTCAGACAAGTTTCAGCTGCTGTTCAGTTGTTTGACCTCACATTTGGCTTCAAGGTGAGAAGTTTTCGGCAGTTTATGCAGAATGCAGAAATCCCACCTGTTTCTTAACACAGTGATTTCTAATCCTGGTCGTTCCATGATTATTGGTAATGGGTGGGAGGCTTGACTAAAGCTTTTCTGAATAACTGTTTTGACTAAGTGAAAATATCTGTCCAGCAAGCACCCTCATCGGTAGCCTAATGTTAAAATTCTCAGAGATCTTGTGGTTAGCATGATCCTTCTAGTGCCTTCCCTTAGTCCAAGTAGTAGTCTTAATATTCCGTGATTTCTTTTCAGTGATACAGAATTCCTAGAGTCTTCAAAAGGCATTAACTTAAGGAATGAACTAAAAGTTTAACTGATACAAAATTAATGCAACTTTTTCATTGTCGATTATGTTGTAACTATCTTTTACATAGGCAGTTTTAGACTTTAATCCCAGATACATTTTTTGTTAATACTAATAACATGCAATAATTCATTATTTAATAATAATGATCAGACTTAAGTTTTAAGATGTATGCAACACAGAGGAAAGAAGAGTAGACAAATGAGTTTCTCAAGTCAGAAGCATGTGACAAGTATTGCGTGTGTGCGTGCTGGAATGTTGCCAGACTGTTTATTTTCATTTTTCAGTTGTCTTTTTTGGCTGACCTCTGCATTCAGGATGATTCACTAATGTTGGATCTAATTTCTTATATTTTTACTTTCCTTTATTGCTAGAAGGAGCAGACTGCATTTCTGACATAACTGAAGCCTTGTAAAGTGAACCAGTGCAGTTATTAATGGATTTCATCAGCTAATCTAGTGGCTTTAGAAAATGTCAGCATGTGTTGAGTACAATGTAGTAGTCTGCTTCATTTGCTTTTATATTCAGATTTAATTGTGAATCACAGTGTTTTGACTGAATATGCAACAGGCAGAATATGATTTTGAATAACTTCAGCATTGTATTTTGTGTATTTGTGTATTGAATGCTTGCATATATTTTCAAGAAGTTTTTAATGATAGGATCCAGGCTTTGGCATTTCATGTGCAGGTATGCAGATCAGAGAAGCCCCAGGAAGCAAAAGTCTGCTGTTTTACAGTAAGTTACAGAATGTTGTTTTATTCGTTGAGTTTTACACTCAACAGCATTTATGGCACTGTGTTAACACAGTTCTTCATAACATGTTTAATGAATTCCAACAGTTTAAGGAATTTGCTGGGCACAGGGAATTAAAATCTGTTGATTAGAGTGAAAAGCAGAGGTTGAAAACAGTGTAATGAAGAACACATGAAACTCTTGTGGGTTCAGCAGAACTGCTGCTTCAAATATTTTGCAGTTGTCTATAGATCAGAGATTTGTGCTGACCCGTATCAATGCCTTTACCATACTGCGTTTTTTATGCTTGTTATCTAGATAGCTTTTCCCTTCAGTTATGATTTTTATGTTCAGGGTGCGTTTAGATGTCATAGCAAATGTGATCTAAAGTCAAGCTGCTACTGAGAAGTGTAGTCCTGTTGGCGTAGCTGCAACGTCAAAGTGCATTTACAAATTGCCGTGATGTCTGGATCTACTTAGGCAGCCTTTCTATCTCTTCCCTTTGCTTATTTTTTCTTGTGTGGTGCTGTAGGACACCTACAATATAATCATGATGATCTAGAGTAGGAAGATGACCTAGCTGTGAAGTAACTTGAGCAAGAAGTTTTTGAGCTGGATCAGTTCCCTATCACATTGCAGTGGTCATGAGAGGATGGGAACAGCTGGACATGAGTAGAGAGCTTCTTAAGCAGATTTTATTCTTGAATATATATCTTGAAGATATATATTTCAAACATAGGCGCAGATAAAAGAGAAAAGTGACGCTGATAGAGACAAATGGGGAGAGCAAATACCCTGTGGAGCTGACGGGAAACGTGACCTTGGATGGGTAAGATTAAGATAAAGTTCTAGAGAAAATAAAAGGCAAATCCTGAGAGAGGCAGTTTGGACAACATGCTTGTAGACTCTGGCATAAGAGAGAGATGGGAGAACGATATTGAAAGAAACTGCTGGAAGGGATGTGAGAGTAATTGTGATCCCTGATTGTGCTTTATTGACAGAATCTGGGAAAGATGTTGACTTGTAATTAGAGCAGCTTTCAGTTCACAGAAGTGTATCAGTGATAGGACTATTCTTCTTCCTCCCCTCCCCCCAGTTTGTGCATATAGACTGATGCAGAGAAACTTAATGTGTATGGTAAGCTTTTTGTGTGTTTGTGTCTTTCTGTAGTATTAAAATTGCATTATGAAATCGCTGGCTTTTTCTGCCATGCATAATGTTTCCTTCAGTAAGCAGAGTACTAAACTGTATATTCTTTTCAGTGACAGTCCATTCCATTAATTTTATTCCTGATTTAGCAGTATTATAGGGAGTACATTTATAATATATCACAGTAGCTTGTGTTTTCTTTGGATTGCCTGGCACTTTCTGGTGAGAACAGACAAGAGGAATCAGTCAAGTGTTTTGATAGATGAAAGAAATCCTCCAAGAGTTAGTACTGAAGAATATTACTAATACGTACATCTGCTTTGTACTTTTTACAAGTATTATTTTTATTTGGCATAGAAACAAAAAAACTTAAAAGTAAAAACAAGATAAAGAAAAAACAGCTGCTTCTCCTTTTAGCTTTCCTAGCTCTTTCTCCTATGATAAGCGTCAGCATATGTAGATGATTTGGACTTTGTAGATGTGTTTGGACTTAAAGGCACAAGAACAATTGTCAAAGGAAATAAGATTGGATCATTTCTAGATGAATTTCTCACTTCAAGTGTGCTGCAGAATGAAGCTGCATAAGCTGTTGTCTATGTATTGGAAGGGGAAGAGGTGGCAGGAAAAAGAGATGGGAAATGGTAGATTATTGTTGATGCTCTTTTTTCTTTTTGATGTTTGAGTTTAAATGCTCTAAACTGTAATATAAGCACATCTTTATGTAATTTTTGTTCAACATGATTTATCTGGGCATAGCTCTTGCTCCATTTCCTTTACTGAACTAATATTAGTTCAGTATATTCTGATCTCAAGATTTACTGGGCTATATACAGGAAAGAAACTGATACTTCATGGCAAGGTTGAAAGGCAAGTTAACTTTTTGCCTAAATGCATAGAAGTATGGGGGGTCAAGAAGATTATTAAAAATGTTTTAGTCTCTTATCCTGCTACACCTTTATGCTTTCTTTTTCAGTGGTAAACTTTTGGCAAAAAAAAATGTTTTCTTTATTATATCAAAGTACCAAACACAGCATAAGAGAGGAGGATGGTGGTGGGGGAAACAAACCTCAAAACACTAAATCAACTGTTGTACTGGTAGGCTTCAATTTTGAACCAGGAAAGAATTAGCTATTCAAAAAAAGTGACAGTTTTTCTACAAAATATTTTAACTTATCCAGGATTTAAGTTAAAGAAATTATAGAAAGTAAATTTTCTTTTTTTCAGTTTGCATAAATGTCTGGTATGTTCAACTTCAGTGTTACAACTTCAGTAAAAAATACTTTCATTCAGTCATGGAACTTTTCATAGTGTAGTGAAGACACTAAATATGTAGTTGATTGTAATTTCCCCAAATTGGAAAGTGAGACTTGTAAAGACATATTTGAACTTGTTTTTTGAAATTCTGTGGATTTGTGTAATTACTTTCTGGTGTTCTGTGTTCCTTCCCTTTACATAAAAGCCCTATGTTTGTGTTGTAATTGTGGACACTGTGCCATGGATTCTGTTAAATATATATAAATACGTGGATTTTTTTTTTCTTCACAGAAAAACACCATTTTTGGAGGTCCTCTGGAAAGATAAATCTTTGGCATGGACTGTACATTCACTTTTTTCTGCAACCTGAGGCAACGATGTGTGTGTTGCATCTGATAGAAGAATTAATTGTGGCAAGAGTCAAATGGCTAGATCACATTAAGAAGTTGATATAAGAATGTTTATATTTCTTGCCTGTTATCCACAGCTAGGAAAGATTAGTAGCCCAGTAGTTAAACAAACTGCTCTTCCCTCCCTCCCTCCCCCCGCAATTCCACAGGAAAAGTAACCAACATTTGTTTGACTATGTGTTTCTTGATTATTTAGCATTGAATCTTTAATTACACTGAAATTATGGTGTGATGATTAATAGAATTTTCCCCTAACAAACATCCGACAGCTAAAGACTGTGTGTCAAGATGAGCTCTGAGGAAATGACAGCTTCTGTTCTTCTGTCTGTGGTACAGGGTAAAGTGATACCTGCTCAGTCAGCTGGAGATGAAAATAGTGAAAATGCTTTGAACACCAGTGTTATAAAAAGACCTACTGGCAGTCCGGGAAGGCAAACTACACACACACTCTCATACTTACATCGACTTGAAGAGGAAAGTCTTCAGGGCACTCTGCCCAAAATATTCTCTCTGGCAAATGAAGGAATGACTGATGACAATAGCAATGAAAAATTCTGGGAGAAAAACAGCTCCATCCCTGATTCATTGGATTTTCTTAATATTAACTGTAATATTGTACAGAAAAACTATAAGAGCAGTATGCCATGCAGCCAGCTATATAAATCATGTGATTCTTTAGTAGGGGGAGACACATGCCTGGAAACTGGAATTCCTGTTTCACTGGAAAGAGCCATGCTTGCTGGACTTCAGCTGAAAATGGATGGACCTTCACTACGAAGCCAGTCAGCAGTTAATACGAATGAAACTAAGGATACTGATAAGGTAGCCTTTTTTCACTTTCACTGTGCTAGTGAAAGAAATATATCAAAGGCTTTGTGCAATTTACACAACAGCTTCATTTTGGATAACTGCTTGCCACCCATAAGTGCTGATGGTGATCACAGCACTGGTTCTACCGCCTGCTCTTGCAGGTTAGTGGAGTTGACAAATAATTGTGAGAATGGAAATGGGCAACAGTTGTATGGTGGTTGTGACGCTTTAAGGGAGAAGTATTTATGCCTGGAAAGAGCAGCAAGGAAGGTTAAAGTGTCATGCTCAGGTCACAGCTTCTGTGGAAACAACTTTATTGGAAGAATGCCCTCAAAGCCCTTTCTGAGCCATTTTGAAGACTGCAGTGATAACTGCGACGAAGAGATGGAGGACGATTTTTTAAGAAACAAAAAGGAACGTTCTACTTTATTAATAAGACGTTTTTGTAAAAATGATAAGGAGGTTAAAAAATCAGTTTATACTGGAACAAGAGCAATTGTTAGAACGTTACCTTCAGGGCATATAGGAACTGTGTCTTGGAGTTATGTTGAAAGGAGAAACTGCAGTGGCTTGAAGAATTGTAGGATTACAAGAGAGCAGCTAACTAGAATTCAGTCCTTAATAAAATGGGAATTTAATTCCTTTCTTCAGAAGTCTTTATGGTATGAGGTAAGCTTTTCATTGTTTTTTTTGTTTTTGTAAGACTTTTGCTAACCTGACGACTTTCTATTGAACAAAATGCTTTGACTAACAAACATTTAGTACCACCTAATAGGATATTTCACCTAACTGTACTGAACCTCAATTTTGTGTTTAACACTGCTTTTTAGAAGTACATATATTGAAATCTTAAAAATTTATTTTTGTTCAAAAGTATTGTGGGGAAGTACATATAACTTTACATCTCTATCAAATTGTACTTATGGATAATGATGCACATATTTTTATGTAATCTATAATGGTATGAAAATGTGTCAGTGATAGTGGAAGAATGAACTTGATGGTCCAGTATTTCTATGATGATTATGGAATTATTTATGATATCCTAATATCCTTCTAGAAACTAACCTTTTTCTGTTTACATGATTAAAGAGTTGCAAGAACTACCATCCCTCAGTTCTTGTACTAGGTAGCAAAGTTTTGTGGTGCTGCTCCCTATCATGATACTCACTATCCTAACCACTGAAAAGTGGATATACTTCCTAATACAGCATGTGCCCTGATGAAGGATCATGCTGCACTAAAGAAAAGACATGAACTACGTATGTATTTAATGTACCATCAACTGAGTGTTTCCTGTAGTCTTTTATGCTTTGCAGTGTGTAGGAGAGGGAAAGGGAAAATGTTACATTGCTAAGAACTGGGATGGAAAGGTAAGGATATACACAGGACTCTTCTTCAGGCATTTTAAGCATATGAAGGGTTTATATCCCAAAACAGAAATAACTGTATTATATTCTGTCTGTGAGTTAAAAAACAAAACAACCAAACAACCCCAAGATTAACAAGTACAGTGAAGCATTCTGTGTGACTACAATGTTTTCTTGTGTGGAAAAGAGGCTTAAAACTATTTCTATTAAGTCTGTCTTCTTTCAGATGGACACTTGTTTTCATACTAACAGCTGTATTTAATCTTTTAATATATAATAGCCATCAAGCATTTTTAGCATTCGTTTTCTGTTATTTTAGTATCAAAGATGATTGCTCTAATTTGTGTGTGTTTATGGTTTGTTATTAGCCTTACAGATGCTTTTATACGAACATTAAATGAATGCCATGGACTTTCTAATACTTGTTAAAAATATATACTGAGTTAGTGTAATGAATTTGGAGCATTTGTAGGAAATCTTTATGTTAATAACTGAAGAGGGATAAAGTGGCAAATGAATGTGGTAATTTGTTCTTTCTTTCGCCTTATCTCACCCTTTGAGTATGCATATGTTTGGAACAGCCAAATGAACAGTAGCTCTGTTTTTCAGGGCACTGGTGTAACAGAGAACAATAAAGACTTTTATGTTTTAAATGGGGAAAAAGTGGGTTGCATTGGTGCGTATTTCTACATAATTTTAGAGCTAATGTAGGAAAGGTATTGAATTGTTGTCTTGCTTTTTATTTATTTTTTTGGCTATTCCCAGCATAGGAAGATAGAACTGAGGCTTTTGATTATGAAGAAAATACAAGAAATAATACTTTTCCATATAGAGTATGATTACTGCTTTTTATATATTTTATATGCAGATTTAGGCTTCTCTGCCAAGTAGTTATGTTAGTGTTGCTTGAACTGGTGCAGTGTGGCCACTTGTTTGATTCAACTCAGCTGAATTACATTAGCAATCTGTAGAATTATAAAAGTCAAGATTTCTAGAATCATTGACCTTTCTATGCCTGTGACATGCTAGCTTCAGAGTGCTGAAGTTCACCTCCTTTATTATTATTATTTTTTTAAAAAATTTGTTTTTTCCTGGTACTGTAGTGTTTGTGGTAGTGTTATGTAATGCGACAAAAATATCCAGGTGCACTTTTGACTAAGATGTAAAATATGAGTAGTTCCTTACGCTACTCCTGGATTTTTTTTTTTTCAAAGCAGGTGAGCGATCTGGGCATCTCCAGATGGCAGCATGATTGTGCACCAGCTGCAGTGCACAATCATGAACTTTGCAGTTAAGCTTGTTTTGTAGGTGTTAATGCCATATTTACTGTGTCATTACATTCCTAATACCCATTGCTGAAGCTTTAAGAAGCAAGAATTTTGCTGGCTCACTTAGTCTTTTCACAAATAACTTAGCACACTAATATAGTTAGCCATTAATAACAATAAAAAACCTCCTTAATTATCTAGATTGAATCTAGATTTTTATCTTAGGAAGGAGTGTTTCATAGTTAATTGGTATAATATTTCATCATGTATGATCATAACACGTTTTTCATGTAGGTTAAATTAATTTCAGTAGGCCAAATTAATTTCAGTGTTTTTATGATTCAAGTGTAAACCTGATTTAATGCAAGGGTTCTTGATTTCTTGCATGACTAATATAAGGATTCTTGTAGTAAGAATTCGTACTTTTCATACTGTTGACCAATAATCAGTGGTGGTACTTGTTAACTAATAGTTAGAATAGGAAAAAAGATTGAAGTGTTAAAGAGTTTTACGGCCTTCTTTAAGGAATGTGATATCTGAAATAGTCATCCTGGAAAATACTTTTAAGGGAAATGGAGCCATATGTAAGAGACATAAGTCATTTTCTCTTTAGTATATGATGCGTGTTTGTCTGAATTTTTTAGTTCTTCAGAATTACAATTAATTTTAATTCTTTAGAATTAGAATTAATATTTGAATTCTGAGGCTGAGGTTAATTTCTGATTCCCCTTTCCTCCTTCCCTCGGGATGTCATAGCACCTCTAATCAGTGTACCATTTTGTTGTATGCTTTCTGACATCTCTGAAAACACACATTTTGCAAGTAAGTTGGTTCCAAAATTTTTGGTGTCATTGTGCTGGAGATCTTTGGATTAGAAAAATCACTTTCCAGATAGTTTGGGAGTTTCACTGTCATTCATGCAATTAACATCTGCTTTGACTATTCTTGCATCCAAGTACACTAAATACAGGAGCACTTTGTTAGGTGAAAATTTCCTTGTAAGCTCTGGGAGCTCCCCAAACCACAAAGCAGCCTAAGAGATGAAATTCTCACAGGTTTCTCCTGTCCGTTGCTTTTAAATTGTTTCTGTAGGAGTTTCAGGACTTGTTCCGCTGTATTAAGAACATCGTTCTGATGAGGTGTCTTTTCCAGGCTTTCTTCTTGCTCTGTATTTAAGAAGGAGAGATTATTTAAAAGTACTTCTGCACATTTCCCTCCTGCTTTTGCATGCTTACCTGAAATGCTGCATTACTCTTTATGGTGAAAATTATGCTATACTTAATTATAAAATGATAGTTTGCAGTTCTTCACCGTATATGGATATCACTATGAATTATAGGCAGATGTGGTGTTTGAGATTTTTGTTTTCCCACTTGGAAATAAAATTTCTTAGTCCAACAATCTGAAAGGAATTTACAGGAAAAAATGACATATGACATAAAGCAAATAAAGCAGGTGGCTGGGGCTTTTTCTCTTGCTGTGCACGGGTACATTACCTGTTACTAGTGTTGTTGCATTTCTAAACAAAAAGGTTTATATCCATATGAAATAATTTGAAGGAAAGGATGAGCTGTGCTTTGCTCTCTCTTGACCCTGTGTTGCTTGTTTATTTGCCCAAGAGTTACAGCCTTCTATATAGAGAAAAAAACTCTAGAGTAAAAATGACTATTTGGAAAAAAAAATCAGGGAAGCAAAAGAAAAGCCAAATAGGCATGAAATTATGTTTTCCCTTCAGTAAGTGCTGTAAAAATAAATTGAACTTTGTTAAATGAAACTCTGTACTTATATTTGCTTTGGGTCAAGTTACTCTAGTTTTATAGGTTAGCTTTAAAAATAGAACTTTTACCTTGCCTGCATAAGCGGTCAATTTATTTCTATAATGCGTAGTAGATATATATCTCATCATACTTTTTGTTATTTTGCAGTTGCCCTACAGCTTTAATAATTTGAGGCCAAATTATGAACAATGAGTTTTAGCTGTGAGCACACTTACGTGTTTCGAGCCAATAGTGTGGGAGTCTTGGCAAGAGCAATGTATTATGTCTTCAGTTTTTCCACATTTTTTGACTTGCCTTCTAGTGACTGTTCATTAACTGTGTAGAAGCATGAAGATCTGTTTTAGAAAATCTCCCTGCAGTACACCACAGAGTTTATTTTAGAGTGTTATAAAGTTATCCCCTTCTCTAAATTGTTTTTAGTTTAAAAATTAATTTCTCAATTACCTGTATGAAGTATTGAAAAGCTTTGACTGCTCACTCTGGTGTTTAGGAATAAAAGCTGTGCCTTATAAAGGCTGCTCTGTTGGTGAGTGGGTAATTAAAACCTGAACTCATGAATTTTCATACATATTTACTTTAATCTTCTTTTTTACAGTCTTTTGGAATTCTACAAAGACTTGTAGGAAAATCCCTGTTCTGGTAAAATGATACTTGCAGGAAAATGGCCACAATACTTAAGGCATCCTCCATGAGATAAGGTTATTCAATCTCTTTATTTATGAGAAGTGATTTTATATTGTAAAATTTTGAGCATTTGGCTACAAAGAATTTTGCTACTGAAAATATTTACCAGTGTGCCAACTCCTTAAAAATATAAAAATAATAGTAGGCAGTAATGTTTTTGGATATAGCAGTGACAGCTGTAAAAAAGGAATAAAAATTGAACATAATGCAGCTGTCATGTACTATCCAAATACGTATGAAGTGGGTTATCAAGAGACAGAAAGCTCTGAGCGCTCCCACACCAAGGAAAGCTGATTACCTCAGCTGAGCAGTTGGACAGTGTGACAGCTCGCGGCTTCCATCAGGAATGTCAGAAACAGGGCAGCACTGGGAACACAAAACATTCAGCTAATGTTCTCTTCATAACTCTCTTAACTTCACTAGAAAATTACAAAATTAGAAGTTAGTTTTGATCTGCAAAATGCCCGTTTCATACAGCGCTTGTGCTGAGATGCAAAATTGTATGTCAGAATGCATTTTTCTATCATTTTAAAAACCATAACCTGATACAGTAGCGATTGAAGGTTCATGTTTAAAATGTGCTTGTCAATCTTCTAGAGGTGCAGGAGAGAGGAAGTTCTGTGATCATTCTTATTCATGGGTGATATTCTCATCCTCACATTTGTAGAAAGTTGAAGAGTTTTCATTTATGAATGCATAGAACTGTACAAAATTTTGATTTTCCAGGAATAATACATGTTCAAAGATAAAGATTGATACCTACAAATAAGTATAGTATGAAAGCATGGGAACACGCAACAAGTTTGGATCAGTACGTGCACTTGCCAGAGGACTCTGAACAATTAACTGTTGTAAAAACTGGAGTTTTTCCTTCTTAGCTTTTCTAGTAACTATAATGACTAGGTCCAGTGTTTGGACTGCAATTTCATAATGAAATTACTGTGAGCTTCTGAGTTGATTAAAAGTGATTTGTATGACTAGCTTTTTTTTTTTTTTTTTTCCCCCTCTCCAAAAAAATCACACTAGACCTTCATTAGTAAAACATGAGCAAAACAAAGTAAATTCTATTGCTGTGCTGGTTTGATACTGCAACCATCTCAAAGTATTCAGGAATTCTCTCAAGTATTAAAGAATAGATGAAATTCTGATCATACTGAAATCTGTTCAAAATCTCCTACAGGCACATGTGACTTGCAAAGGAAAAAAAAAAAAAAGTATGCACAAAACAGTTACAGGTTTAATGGGATCCAGAATTCTATGCCAAATCTTTAATATAAGAGTTTGGAATTAATTTTTTAAAACTGTTTTTAAAACTACAGTATTAAACTAAAATTATTGTCTGTACAACAATGTATAATGCACTGACAGTGCAAATACAGTGCGGAAAGGTTAATTTGATACGTAAAGCCTCCTTGCCCTGTTAGCTGCAGCTCGCCTCAGTTGCCCAGGCTGCTGCTTGCTGTTCGTGTTGCCACTTGGGTTAGAAGCCCAGCTCCTGCGCTTGAACCTGGTGTCCCGGCTGTCCCACAAACAAGCGATGATCTCAGCTGTTCTATTGACTTAGATATAGGTAGTTGTAAATGATCTCACTCGGGCATTGGGTAAGAAGAATTGCTGCCAAACTCCTTTTTGCTGTGGCCTGACTTTCAACAGGCTTAGTTAGCTCTGTGCTATGCTGTAGTCTGCAGCATGTATGTATTCTAGGTCTCTAGTGGTCTAGTGGTTAAAAAGGGAACAAAACAGTTTTTCCACCAATGTGAGCTGTTCATCTGTTGGGTGATTTTTGGAGACACGTGCATAAAAGCAAACAATGGTTAAGGTGATTCTATATGTATGTGTGTATATATATATATATAAAATTAATAGTCAAATACTATTAATCTTAAATAAGGTCTCTCAACAAAACCATAGAAAGTATCTGAGACATGGAGAATTGCTCTAAATGTTGCTGTCACTTTGATCAAGAAAATTACTTCTGTCTTTTAGTTTCCTGCATTATAAATTGCGAGTTTGTTTTGAGTAACTTTGCAGAGTTAGAGCAAGCTTGAGGCAATTACAATTCTGTCCTGTCTGTATGCAATATATTTTATTTTATATAAGCACAGTAGAGTTTCCTTGGGAACCAAAATACTGGACTTCGTACGGATTGCCTACTCTCTTAATATTGCACCAGAAGGTAAGTGTTTTTAAACATAAACATGTTTTTGAAGAAGAAAACAGGTTATTTCATAAACACTTGAATGTTTGCCTTTTCTGAGCGTTATTTGTATTCTGAGTCTCTTTTAATTCCTTTTGAAATTTGTGCCACTTAAAATACACAGAGAACTCTGGAAATGCAATTTAGGGGGCCATCAGTGCATTTCATTGACATCTAATGATTTACCAACACATGAAGGAGGCTTTGGTGGTAGAGGTTATCAACAAACTTGAAGTAAAGCAGGAATCATATGTAAAACAGCACTGTTTTCATTTTCCTGTTCTCTGGCAGTCCAGAATTATAATAATTTGAATGCTTCCTTTGGGCAACAAAGTTCCTTAAACTTTCATCTTTAGCAGCATTTGTGATTTACTTCATATTTAATTTACACTGTGCACTCTGTGCAGTTGGTTTCGAAAGACTGATCCTACCTTTCTACATGGTGGATCACTTTTGAGTCTTTTAAAAAATATATTTTTATTTATTTAATTAGTTTTGAACATGTTTCTCATCACAGTTGAGCTTTGACCAGCTGTTTCCTGTTTTTCCTTACAGTGGTTCAGCTGCTGTGGACATAAAAGTATCTATGGTTTGTTTCAGAATTAAAATTATTGTAAAATCATGGAAAATAAAAACTCATAAAATGGATGCCATTAAAAGTAGAGGTATAGTGAAATTCAAAAGGTGAATTTGTGCTTGCTGTACTTAGAAGATTTTTCACAGATTAAAAAGCTTTGGCTACACAAGGAGTTCTTTTGATGCAAGAAAATAAATCCATCATCAGAAACACTAGCGTGATTAAGCTTTGTGTGGAGGATTTGGGTATGTATGACTGATTTTTTTTTTTTTTTTTTAAGCGGTTCCAATGCAATGTTTTTGTGTTCCAAGGGGGATGTATTGGTTTGTCCAATCTGTGATCTATATAGCAACCTGACCACTGCATGGATAAGTTCTTTTGTTTCTTTGTTTTTTTTCGGGATTGGCTTAATTTGGTTAGTGACTATGTTGTGTTTGTAACCATACAAATTATTATGGAATTTTAAAACTGAGTTTGTACATGTATTTGTACAGCATAAACCAAGGAGCTGCGCCTTTTCTTGGCTTCAGACATATTTTTCCACGACCTTTAAATGAGTTAGTTACCATCTGCATAAGCACTTTCCTAGTTGGTAAGGGAACTGCTACCTTGCCCTTTGTCATCAGCATTGAGGTTGTCACTATCCCTCTAACATAATAGAAGAGCATGCAGTGAAAGCTAGTTGATACCATATCAATTCCAGCGACCAGTGATTGAAGACTTTAAATATTTGATACCTGCTAGGTCATCGAGTTTCTTATGGGTGTGTAGCAGAGGAAGAACAGAGGCCTGGTCTCCCTTTCTAGGCTTCTATGGGGCTTCTCAACAAATTCTGGGAGGAGGGGAGTTTTTTTTTTTTTCTTTTGAAATTTAGGAGTTTTTTTTTCTGTCCTCCTAACTAGCTTTTCTCTTTTAAATCCACATCCTTCAACACCAGTCTGCTCTTCATTTTTGAACCTATCTTCAGTGTTAAGTAGCAGGCTTCAAGCTTGCTTACACTGCTGATCTTCAGGGAGCCTCTACCATCTGTATAGAGAAAAAAAATCCTTTCTTTCCCTTCAGTTATCAATTACTGAACAGTGTTTTTCTTACTGTTGACTCTCGCAATCTACTCTTTAGCCAGGCCTAATAGTTAACGCTGTAGTTCCCTCTTCATGCAGTTGTATAGCCTGTATGGCAGTCCTGCTTATGTTAGGTTATGTTAGCTGTGTTGACCTCAAATCCCTTTACGTGTTGCATCTGTATCATTCACAAATATTGTATTTTGTTTTGAACATTGCTCTGACTCCTCTTTTCCAAGATCTTTTCTTTTCCAGGCAAGTTTAGTAAACAGCATTTAAACTTCTGATTAGATGCTTGATATGTACATGGTTGTGGTATTAAACTTTCAGACTGGAATTAGCTTTCAAAAAAGCTGGTATTTTGGCTGAAGTTAAATTTCTGTAGTATCATAGAGAATGTTACATTTGCAACTACCTTCCTCCTTCTTCTTTTATTCACTAGTAAAAATGATGTGCTTATTCATTAATCTTTATATTAGAATTTAATGGCCAGATTCCTCAGATCCTTGCTTCAGTCTGCCAAGAACACAAGGAAAACAACAGCCAAGATGAAAGCAGATTCAGAGGAAATATCCATCTGGTTGTGACTCAGCTGGATCTGAGGAAAAAAAAAAAACTTCTTAATGGTGCTAGACAGAATTTCCTAATGAGATATAAAAGGCTAACTGAGAGGTAGTGAGAAGGAGCTAGTGATTTATGAGAAGTTTGGGAAGAAAATAAGAGTTTGTTGACAAAGAGTCTTTTGAATTTTGCAACTTTAAAAATGCAGAGGAAAAAGACAAAATCTTACTTCCAAATCTAATAAGGAGTGAATGTTTTGCTTCTTTTCTGGGGAAATAAGACCTTTCTAACCCAGCAGTAAAACTATCATGATGGATCTGCATGAAGGTTGCATTTTTATGTAGAAATAGGAAGATTAAAAAGAATTTGGAGAGAGATTGTTGGTCATTGTTTGATCTCTAAACCATGATAACCAGAGGCACTCTGGCAAGGTATGCTGTAACAAGGCTGAGTGAGTGTGTGGCAAGGCTCACTTGGATTGTTTCACTGATTCATTAATTTTTAAATTAGATAGTGTTTTCTAGTCACTCTCTCCCTCTCCTCCCTG
Source organism: Tinamus guttatus (assembly GCF_059628265.1). NCBI lineage: Eukaryota > Metazoa > Chordata > Aves > Tinamiformes > Tinamidae > Tinamus > Tinamus guttatus. The sequence goes on from NW_028288848.1 coordinate 9,231,763, forward strand.
GAATATTTTCTGTTATAGAAGATATCTGCGAAAATTAACATACTTTGTAATATATATATATTTTCAATCTTATTTGCAAGTAGAGATATTTAGTTTCAAAGCCTGAAGTATGAGAAAAATTAGACCTAGTGTTCTTGCTGGGAAGTGACTCAAATCCCTGTATACAGTGCAGTTAATTTTGGAAAGGTGGAAATTCCAAAGTTTTTTTAAAAGACTAAGAAGAGGCATATCAGAAAATTTAACACAGCTTTTGGTACCTGGGTGTTTCTTCTTGCTTCCTGGATCCTTAAAGTCTACCATCTCTTGCCCATAAGGAGGAGCATGGCTTCCACATTCAGTTTGATCACCTGGTAGTATCATCATGATCATATCTCTCCCACTCTGAATTTTTTTTTTCCAAGAAGAAATGTTCATAAATTTGAGAATGGATTAAATACTGAGCAGTTATTAACAGGAAATTTGAAACAACAGTATATCTCTAACGTGGCAGAGTATTGCCTTTGAACATGGAGGTTTAAATTTTTTATACTTTCCTAATTTTTAATTTATACGTTTTATGATGGTAAGCAAGTCATTCTGTCTATCTGCCTACTGAAGAACATTGCCCATTTTTTCACTACTCGGCCTTTTGTTCTATCACAACATCTCTAGATGTTCTCTTTATTAATAGGTTTGTTAACAGATGTGCACCTATAATCTATGATTAGTCGACTGGATAAAATTACCATGAATTTAGAGGTATTGAATAACTGGTATTTCTCATAAGTACCCCCCCTACATTTTGAAGTCTTGTTACGGAATTATAGGCCAATTTGAATATTTGGACCTTAATTCCACTGAAAAACTGTATTTGAAAATGTTGATAAGACGACTTTTTTGACTACAGTATCTATGTAATGTCATCATTGATTTCCCTTTAGTTATGGTTCGTACACATATACAGATATGTGCATTGTGTGCATTTTTATATATTCATATATATATTGCCAGATCATAAGTAATCGTGAATATACAATGTTCATAATAATGAAGTTTAGATGTAGTCTTTTGATAGTACAGCTTATTTCATTAGAACACTCAGACTTTATGCTATATTTATCTCTAAACTATGTCTGCAAGGATAGTTCTTTAGGTGTAACTTTACTTGTAGAACTATATTAGCCTCTCCTTGCCAGGACAGAAGGCGGCCAGGGTTTCAAAATACTTCTTAGCTATCTGTGTTAATTTTAATTTTAAAGGATGTGCCTTGATTGCAGCATATATCCTTTTATGTGCTGGGTTGACACAGAATAAAATTTATAAACCACTGTTGAAATATATAAAATTAGAAGAAAAACAGGAGTTTGATCTTCTGTGTCGTTGAACTCACAAGTAAACACGCTTGCAAGTAAAATGTGAGGCATATGCCATCTGGTGGATAAAATTGTTTATACAGCTTTTAATGTTTTTAAACAATTTCTGTTCTATGTTCTGTTCTGCTCTATGTTCTTTTTAAATTACAATTAGTGGATATTATTCTAGTCAGAAGTAAAGGAAGAAAAATCTGAAAGCTGAATTCTATATTATTTGAAAGATAAAATGACTTTAGAGCTTCACTCCTGTGTGTATCACATTGTTGCTAGGAAAAACAAAAGGTGAAATGGAAAAGTAATCATTTGAATCCTATTCAATTATGCTATGTCTAAAAGTTTCAAAGAGACTGATTAGCCAGAGATGTTCTCAGACTTGCCTTGCTCACACCCTTGCCTTATTTCAACTTTGTTTGGCCCAGTCCTTGCAAAGTCCCAGAGGCTGCTCTGCGGCTGGGCTGACAGGGCAGGTGAGCCTGGAGTGGCTTCTAGAGCTGCCAGGGTCAGGCCGTGCAGGGCCCTTTGGGCTGCATCACCTGCTGCTCAGAAGTGCCTCTATCCAGCGTGCTGGGGCACAGGTTCATCAAGTCAGTTTTGTGTAGAAGCTTGTGCTTTTAAACTAACGGGGTGTTTTAAAAAACTAGATGAGGAAGATAAAAGCAGACAGTGTTACCAGTATTTGAATATTGTTCTTTTCACACAAATGTGTGTGTGACATTAGGATTTATACTTGAAGGTTGTTTATTGAATAGAGGAGGCATGGCCACACACAGCCAGTGTGTTTCCATTCTGATAGGCAACTTCTCTATGGTGGTGATTTTTTTCTCTCTGTTGGTGAATTATTTACTGTTTTAGTGGACAGGGCGGATCCTCGCATTCTGTTACATATTGGAAAATTTTTATTGTAACTCTCATTTTATTTTCTCTAGACTGAACAGACCGAATTCTCTTCTCTTTTTTTTTTTTTTTTTCCCTGAACATACTATTTCAGAAAATAATTGAAAAGTTACTGCATGAGTCCTTCATACTGTGATTTACTACAGATTGGACTAAGTGAAAGCAAGTTCATTCTTATGGTCTAAAAATAAATTGAATGAATTATTCAAATGTATTGCAATCTATGAATGTGTGAAATGGAATTGCAGTCACCAGGTCGTGGGGAGTTATCTTTCCATTATCTAAGGTAGTAGTGAGGAGCAAGCTGAACTATGACACAGGTCATATGAAATATGACACAGGAAAAAAAAGGTAATGCTGTTACTTCTGCACAGCCTTGATCTCACACAGGTAGCTCAGGTGTCTGCACTGTGCTGGGCAACATTCCCAGCCCTGAAGGTTTTATTAGTTCAGTCTTGACACATATACAAAATGGAGATTTAATTGCACATGAATTCACAGTTTGTTTTAATTTTGCAAGTCTAATATTGTAATAATGGAAGTACTGGCTTCTTTAGAAGTGTTTTAAATGATACTTTTTGACAGTAGATTCACTTTTCATAGAATTAGATTTATAACGATTAAAATTTCATGACTGTTATTCTTCTTGCAACTAAATTATTTTTTTAACACTCAAAGAAAAATAGCATTTAGAAATCCGGAAGAACTAGCATCCACATTATTTGCAAAAATCATGGTTAAATCTTTTTGCACCTTTGTATAACTGAGCTTATTTCTGAACTAAGTTGCTTTGGCACTAAAGTGCTTTGGCACTTTGTGGCAAGTATTTTATGAAGGAACAGCATGTACAAGCTCACACCCCTATTAACTGTTTCTTTGATGAGGGAGTACATGCTCAGTGCAGTGTTCAGTAGAGCATTACTGCAGTGGCTACTGGTTTGAGCTTCTTTGCATGGTCCTGTATTCTTTCAAAGAAATAGGTTATATTGGGATTCAAGCCTTCAGTTTGTGCTCTGAGTCTTACTGTCTCTAAAGTGTTTTACATGGTTATTTACCCTCAAAACTCCACAGGTCTGCAGAAGATTCAGCAAACATGAGGATCGAAAGTTGCTCTGAAAAGATCCTTTCCTTCAATTTTGTAAGCACTTTCTACTTGCTGTTGTATTCTTTCAATGAAATGAGTCTTTTCATATTATATTTTTAAAAACAATATTTCCCCACAGTCTACTTGAACAATGGTCAATCAAAAACAGAAACAGAAGTGAATTCTGGCCTGAAACAGGCTAAGTTTTTTTTTTTTTTTTTTTTTTTAAGATTAGATATATTTTCCTTAGAGGCAATCTATGTTGAAGATAAATTCTTCATTAAAGAGTTGGCCAGAAGTTTTACTGGTTTTCATTTCCATCTTAAGAGGAACAGCTAAGGAGGGTAGGTCTTCTTTCACCCTACAAGACCAAGCAGAAGAATTATTTCAGTCCCAATTTCTTTAAAGGTTTTATTGTGGCCTATCAATAAATTAATTTGAATTTCAAATTTTATTTAGAAGAATAAGGTCCAAAATAGAGAATTCCATGTTGCAATTTAATGTAACGGTCCATGTAATGACCAAATCTAATTTTCTGAGATCTGAAATTTTTCCCCTTATCAGGTTGAGAATCTTCAAAGAGTGATTTAGAATTAGGGGTTCAGTATTTTACTTTCATCTAAAACCAGACAAAATACCCTCTTCCCGAGTTGAATTTGCTAGTCACGGGCCTAACATCCTTGGTTTTCTGTGCTTATTTAGCTTGGGCAGAGGTGATATTTTGGATAGGATCCTGTGTCAGGACAGTTATGTTTATTAGGGTCCTGTGTCAGGACAGTTATGTTTATATGAATATAAACAAAAGGAAGATTCATTCCAGGCAAATTATATGAACATAAAATAAAAGATTTATTCAGTTGGTTTGATGCTTAAGATGTTATCTTCATTCACATGTATATATTTGAAAAATACTCTAAAAATAGTAATTATGTATATACACATATATGTAGTTTTATATATGTAGTTATGTGGTTTTGCTCCTGGTAAAACATGATTTGCATGTACAGAGCAGTGCAAACAGTGAAGAATTTAGATTTAAGTGCAAATAAAATGGATTTTAATTTTTCAATCAATACTACTATGTATTTCAAGCAATTTAGGTTTTAAATTAGGACTTTTTATAAAAGTTCAATCAAGTTCTAATGCAAACTGTGCATATGTCTATTTTAGAATATTAGAAAGTTATTATATAACTTGATTTCTTTTTATTATTATCCTTGAGATATGAATAATTTTTGCTAAACCAAAGCTGGACTTAATTCTGTACTTGAAGATACCATTGCATAGAAGCTTGGAAAAGTAAGCTATTCACAGAGATCTTGATAGCTGGAAATTTCTCAAGTGGTAGATTTTTTCTATATAAGAAAGGAATTGCTTTTCTAGTAGACTGTAAGAGTGGTGATAAAATATGATAAAATGAAAATTCTAGATGTTTCCCAACTGCATAAATTGGGAAGAAGAGATTTTTTTTTTTTTTTTTTTTACCTACATTTTGACCTGGTAACCAAAGATACTGCACAATAATTTCACAAAACATCAGAGGGTTACTCTTTAAAGTCCTTATCAGCAGATTTTTAGATATTAGATATCAGATCTAATATTGGGGAAAAAAAACCAAACAAACATAAAATAGTTGCCAGTTTGACTTTTTACTCTTTGAGTAAGTTTTTGGGCAAAGTTTTTTTGCATGTGTTTGTACCATTGTTGTGGCTGTTGAAAGATAATTTTCCTACCAGTAGGTGGAATCATATGAAAATGTTAACAATTAAACACAGTGTATAGCTGTATTGTCTGGTTGGGCCAAAAGCAATAATTTGAGTGGCTCTACTTGGCATATCTCAAACATTAGCAACTATCTAAATACCATTTAACTCAGAATATGTATTTATTTACAAATAGTATAGCTTTGAATCTGGTTGTCTTCATGCCAAAAGGCACATATTATATGATCTTTAGCACTGTCAGATTGTAAAACATTCTCCTGCATGCCTTTCTTCTAATAGTCTTTTCCAAATATTTTCTAGAATTTCTTCATGTTGACTTTATGAGCATTATTTTAATGAAAGAAAATCCTTAACTGTCCAGTAGGCAGTTTCCCCTGCACCAAATCTTACAATTAAAAAGATATGTAATCTGTCAGAAAGATCAGAGGTTCACCTAACCTTGCAGTTGTGGCAGGTGAGGAATAGCTGTTCAGTGATGAGAGGGATACTGAAGGCCAAAAGTTAGAGATTTTGCTTCAGAAACTTCCTCTGAGTAGTTCTTATTTTGAAGATGTTATTTACATACTTATTTTCTTCACTTCTGGCATATTGGTAAAACTATACTAGTATTACTGGCTTTGGGGTATATTTTCCCCACCTCCTGAGTCATTTGGAAAGTAACAGAAAATTTCACTTAACTGTTATTTTTTAAGAACTTCAGAAATTAGGAAATGCAAAAGAAATAAAAGATTAGAGTCATTAGTAGCAGACATTTCTGACAAGGCTTTAGCATTAGCACAGTTTTTCCAGTTGGTCTTCGTCAGGTATAAAAAACTCAGGCCAGACTTCAGTCTGTTTTTATGAATTCCTCTAAAATGGCCTCCTGGATTTTTGTCTTCCTTGTTACCAGTAATTTTATGAGTTGGAGAGTTACCATTTATGTTCTTGGAGGAAATAATTTTTCATGGGAATGTTTTTCTCCTTTTGGAGAGGAGAAACTTTCCAGGGACAGTTTGGATCAAATCATATTTGTGATGAAAAGCTTAAGTTACTGGAGCTCAAAATATAGCTCCCTCTTTCTCAGTGAGGGGACCGGACTACTTAGCATGCTGTAAATGCATGTCTTGGTACAGACCCAGGTTCCATAGAGTCTAAGAAGCTAAAGCCCTTTGGGAAAAACTTACACAGGCGAATTTTGTGAAATGCATGTAGGGGAACTTGTAACACCGGAGTTCTACATCTGGATTTTTCTGCTGTGGGACAAGCTTGGCAAGCAGACCAAAGAGGATGTGTTGGATGTTGTTTTGATTCCTTCCTCCCTCCCTCCCACCCCCTGCCAGCTACTTCTGTACATTGTAATCCTATTTCTTGGAGATTTATGTTCTCAATTCCATTCATAAAGAGAAGTAGAAAGCTAGTGACATCCATTTGATATTATGTAGGAAATGTGTGCATTTCTTCCATACTGTATCACAAACTCTCTGCTCTTTGTGGAGTCAAAGCAGGCCTATAGTACTGCAATTAAAGCCACATTTTAACAGACAGCCTCCTAAAGCAAGAGTCAGTATAGTCAGTCTTTTACAGAGATGGTTTGTTCTCTTTGGAAAAAGAACAAAGCCAAATATTAGTGCGGGTCAGAGCACCTTCAACTTTTTGTCGAGAAAAGCCTGCAGCTGGGGGGAATGTCATCTTCTGCTAAAGCAAGTTGCACCAGCAGTTGCTCATGCGCTGGCAAATTAAATTCTGTAACTGTCATCCCTCAGGCATTTTGCAGTGGTTTGTTTACCTAAAATTTCTTGACATTAGTGAGAAAACACAACTTTTCTTCTGAGGATTGATATAATAACAAATAACAAGCTGTTGGTGTGGGGTGGAGGGAACAACATTGTTAAATTGTTGGAGACAGATGAGTGGAATCTGTTGTAATCTCACATTATTAGGTTACTATGCTGGGACACTGAAAGAACAAGGAAGGCCTATTTGATGGGAAGATTGTTTGGTTTTCTTGCTAACCCTGCGCTAAGACCATGAGAGCAACGGTGCTGTACCAGTGCCTGCCTCCCGGCTGCCTCAGGCACATCATCATTCCATTCTAGTCCCGCATGGGATACTTGAAGTTCCTGGGGAAATCTTAGAAGCAGCTCCATCCTGAAAGCTTAAGGAACTTGTCAGCCTTCTCCCTGTCCAGTTTGGAGCAGAGAGGCCCTTTGGGGCATTGTGAATGCAGTTGGACAAGCCTGTTTGTGTAGCAAATAATATGCTTAGGGCTTGGGGGTCATGCTGATCTTCAGTACAGCTGATAGAGCTTGTGCAGAAAAACAAAACAGTATCTAAATTCCATGTAGAGTTGGTAATGCTCTCTAAGTCCCCAAAGAGGAAAGAGAATTTCATTGTTTATCTGCCAGGAGTGCACTTTAAGTTGTATTTGACCGAATCTGCTAGACTTTTGTTTTGTTGGGGCTGCCAAGAACAGATTGGCTGTCTTGAAATTCTTCTTTGCATAGTGGATCATGCTGCATATTAAATAAGCTTAAAAGAGTAAAGGAGTTTCTATATTAGATGGTATCAGGGTTAACATTATTTGTGTATTGATGTCAGGGGTGCTTAGAGCAAAGGTTTTATTGTGTGGAATTTTAGTTCAAATTACATCTTTTGATCAGGTACCATGTTTTGCACTTTCAAAGAACACTATTGCAACCTCTGTGGAGTAATCATTATGAAAAGAGCATAGATGTGTCTCGCCTATAACTGGTAAAGTTACAGTTCTACAGGCGCTAATCTGTTGATTAGGTTTTAAGTTACTCCTTTTTATTTATTTTATTAGTTCTTTTTTTCTTGTCACTGTGCTCTTTTCAAAGCCATTTTGCTAACAGATAGCTGTATCCTTTAAAATATACTTTAATGTCAGTGCAGTATGAAGTCCATATTCTGCCAACAAGCTTCAAATGTGTCTTGGAATAAATTCTATTGTAAGTTGAAGTGATTAAAATTACTTTATCCTAACTTTATTATATTCAATACTTTGCTTAATTCAGGAGGATTGCAGTTACCCTACTTTACAGTGGAATAGAAGCTGTCACTGGGATTGCAGAGGTTATAGAAGAGAGGGGCATCTTTTCATTAACATTTCACATGTAAGAATGGGGCTAATGTTTGTGAAGAAAGTGATTTTGGTGAAAAGAACAGGCTTGTCATGTAAGATGTTCATATTCTAAGTATTAGATTTAGAAACAAAACTATCTGTAGCCACTTCTCTTTATTTCCAATGAATTTTTGACAAGACAGCTAAGGATGAATAGTTGTTTTTTGTAACACCTGCTTCTAAGACATGCATAATTATAGGGGATTTCTTTGAAGCGCTAATCTGTGCTGCAAACCTCGCCTTGATTAGGAGTGTATCCAACATGTTTCTTAGGGGAGAGATATCTCAAGATACTTAGGAGATATGCCCCTATCAGAGATGAAAGATTTTGACTGATGTTCTTCCACAGAGTGAATCAGTAGCTAGAAAAGAGAAAGCAGATAGATGCATCTGCTCTACTTGGAGATAAACTGCAAGTAGCTATCAGGGAGTTTTTGGTAGTAAAGCAGGTGGTTTATTATCAAGGAAATACCACAAAATCAGTGATTAGAGGTAGAGAAAATATTTTCTTGAAAGAATGCTTTTTCTATAGATAGCTACTCTTTGATAAATCTGTATTTGACAGAGCACTGGAAAAGGCTGCCCAGAGAGGTTGTGGAGTCTCCTCCTTTGGAGATCTGCCAAACCTGCCTGGATGCCACATGCTGTAGGTGTCCCTGCTGGAGCAGGGGGATTGGACTAGATGATCTCTAGAGCTCCCTTCCAACCTCCACCATTCTGTCATTCTGCATTTCATGATTTTTAGAAAAATTTAAGAATAGCTCTTGCAGAAAGTCTTGTTGAATGAAAACATGCGTGTGAAATGGTCTTTGATTCAGTTCTGGAAAAATAGCCAAACACTTGCAGTATCAGAACCGTATTCCAGAACTAAGAGTACTCAAAATGGCTATAATGTAGTAATCTTTGTACTATTTAATGACAAATCTTTGCTGAAAATTTTTCTTGGAAAGAGGTAAACTCTCATTCCAAGAAGTTAGGAATATAAATATGCATTTTTAATTAGAGATATTTTAAAAAATCTTTTCAATGTAGGCAGTTTCTTTCTTATCAAACACAACTATGAAGACAGGCATACTACGCAAGTTTTGAAATGCTGAAAGAAGTTTAATATGAAAAGGAAAAAAATATTCTGGATACTTTTGACCAGAAAATTCTTCTAAACTAGTGAGGCTGGACAGTTCTGTAGGATTAACTTGTAATAATTCTTTCCTTGTTTAAAAGTTTTGTGGCAAACAAATGTTAATTATAATAATGTAAGTGCTTTTGTGAATAATATATCGTGTATTATGTTTGAAGTTAAAACACACCAAACATTTATTAATGAACATTCAAGATATATTTAGAAGAAAAGCATTAGAAATCTGTAGTTCTGTTCACTGAGTGGTAAACTTTACCAAAACATGTATGAAGCATATGATTTTTCATATATGTGATATACCAATTTTTCAAATATGTGATACCAAATTAATTACAGAGAGATTACTTTCCTCCTCTTTGCATTTTTCATAAGCTTTTATGACTGTGACCTGTGGTTAAATATATATATATAACACTGTAGATTGATTAAGTCTGAGAATTAAAACTGTAGGCTTAAAATCTAGATAAAGAGAAGGAAATAAAAAACATTGCTATTACAGTTTCTATCAACTGATTAAGATACTGTGAATACTGCTGGTTTTGTTTTTACTGATCGCAGGTATGTCCCACCTGCTTTGTGTTATTTGCAAGATAATTTTTTGTATTTAATGGCGTTGCTATGTGCTATTAATATAACATTAAAACATTGTTACAATTTAATATTTTTCTTTCAGAAATCCCCATGCCTGTTTTGTATGAATAGGACAAATCACGAACAATGATCTTTAGTGCACAAAGTCCTCACTATTTGATGACTATCCTGCTTTTATGTTTATCATCTTTACCTTTTTTTCATGTTTCATTTTTCTGAATGAACTTGAAGAAGTTCCTAAGCTCACTGTATGAGTTTCCTGAGTGCTATGTTATAAAATCACAGAATAACAATTATGCTGCCGTACTTGAGCATTCGCTCCTTTATCTTATTTTAATCTATAAGAAAATGTTTAAATAAAGCTGCTTATTTCAGCTTCTGCATTGGGGAAGAATTTTGTGCGCTTTGTGTTGCTCTGTGACATTGATATGTTCTTAAGTTAGCATTTAAGCAGCCATCTAATCTTTAGACTAAGAAAAATTATGTGTGAAATGAACTTTTCCTTTCTAAATTATGCCCCCTTGTGAAGAAATATTGTGGGTCAATAGTACAGGACATCTGCAACTCTGCAGCAAGGCAGTGCAGAGCAATACCAGAAGTATGCTTGGGAACTGGTTCAAGATGACTAATTAGAAATCGTGCTTTTTTGTGTTTATATAATTTGGCTCAAAGTTTGTACGTATTAATCTGTATATTTCCTGAAGAAATATAATTGTACTAATAGATTTGAGATGAGAAATGCAATGTGGGAAGAATTATTTTATTTACAGTGAGCTTAGATTACACCAGTCACATACTTGTTTTTTATAAATAATTTTTACAAATTACTTGATTGCTTATGTTGTAAAATGTTTTATTTTATAAATTCCTGGAATGCCATAGGTCTAAAGCAGTATTTTCAGATAAATTTGCACTGAACAGTTTCATTTGCAATAATGCAAACAGAAACTCCAGTATGCCAGCAAAATTAAATACTAAATATTTCAGATTTTATTTGCTGTAGGTAAACTAAAATGCATACAGGCTTTTTATATTGTACAGATTTCAAGTGACTGCTGGAAGAGTAGAGTGGTAGGAGCTGCAGAGGTGAGGCAGCACCATGTGAAACGCAGCGAGGGGATTAAGATTTGGCAATACTCTTCTTTTCTCTGCAGGCTCTTAGGCAGTCCCTGTAGACGAGAACAGACTGTCGTCTTGTACTGCTGAAAGCTGCCTTGCAGTTTCTGCTTGTGCCTGCTTGTTTCGATCTCTGTATGGTTTTGTCATTTCTGCTACCAGTTGCTATGATGTGGATATAGAAATGTGAAACACAAGGGAAGAAGGTATGGTTCATGTAATATAAAATACAAAAAAAAAGCTTTTCTTATTGCAGGAATAGCAAGAAGGCTTTTCTTGTTCAGAAGGAAGAATGTAATGCTGCAGAAGAATATATTCTTGGTGTGTTAAATAGGATGTTTCTTATTGGAAAATGTTTCTTTTTTGTTCAAGACTTATTTTGCAGATGTAAACAATTAGTAGACATATGTTATTTGCCTTTTATTTAAATTGTGCATACTTCTGCATGAATGTTTATGAGCTTGCTGTGGTTAATTGATTGTAAAGACACTTTTAGAATTTTAGTGTTTAAAGTTACCAAACCTAGATGAACTTTGGACTCCTTGTGTTCTTTGGTCTAATTCAATAAATATAGTTATAGGCTTTACTTTTTTATACTTTTTGTTTTGATAAGCAAAATTCTTGTACTTAGGCACAGTTGATGATATTGTCATGAAAACTCCCACCGAATACCTCACAGTTTCATTAGTATGTTACTGTAATTTGATGAAGAAATATTGCATGTACGGTGAGGATTTATATAAGATGCTTGCCATTCACTAATTAAGTATATTGAAATTGTGAGGTGAATATATAGTTTTTGTTCTTGATTTTGGAAAAAAAAAAAAACAGTAGATAACATTTCACCCAGTGTAATCAGTAGAAAAGATTTCAACAGCAATACAACCAGGATGACATTGGATTGTTGTGTATTTTTTTATAAATACAAAAGGTACAGTTTTGTCACTGTCCCATCATATGCCTTTGAAGCTAAAATTAGAGGCACCTCAATACACACTAGTGGTCATAGCGAGAAAATGATTTCCTTTTATGAAACGTATACTGTACTTTAAGTATTGAATAAACTTGAAAATTGTGTAATGTTTGAGTGAACTGGACTGGTCCTCCAGTGAAGCGCTGTATTTCAGGAATTTGAACTACTAACAGTGCTTTTGAATTGGCCCAAGCAATTTAGTGTGTAAGTTGGATAATGAGGAATCCAAGTGTCTGCTCGTTACAGGAATGTAATGATGTTTTTTGTTCTGTGAGCTGTGATGATTTTCAAGAAAAGTTGTGATGATTATACTTAATGAACACAAACTATATCTTTGTGAACAACTTTCCTCATTCTCACTTGTATAGGGGGAGGCGTTTTGCCTCTCTAATATTAGGTAGTTTAATGTTGTAACTTGTGTTAAAATCAAGTAGCTTGGGAATATTGCAATAAAGCTTTGACGCCTTTAGCAAAGGGTTCAAATACCTACTTTATTCTTTGTGCTGCTGTGTTAAAAAGAAGTTAACTGGAACTTGCTTGATTATTAAAAGTCATTTATGCTGTGGTAATATGTGGTTGCATTAAGCTGTGGGACTTAATTTACCAGAAGCTATAAAAATGTATAGGAAGGTAAAAATTCTGTTGTGTATAAACACTCATGAAACAGGTTAGCCATGCGGTGTATAGATATAGCATACTGTTAAGTGGTCATAATGGCAAGTAGCATCTATAGGAACAGGGATTTCTGCTGAATGTGTCAGTTGAGTCCAGAGGAGTAATGCCCTGGGAAGAAAGTATAGCACAGGCAGTCAGTCAAGAGATAAACATGAATATCAGATTAAAATGTTTTAGCATACAGTTACAGAAATTTGTCAAGTAAATATTGAGAGTCCAGTGTTATTTTAAACCTCCTTATCTCAGTTTACAGAATAGTATTAGATTCCATCTTTACTCCTTTTCTATTAATTTTGAGAGAGATTTTGTTGGATTCCAAGTGTTCTTCTTTTGCATCAGTTATTTTAATAATACTGAACTAGTGTCCCACATTTCCAACCTTACGTTTTTAAAAGCAACTCTTTTACTGAACTTTCAGTACTGCTTCATTTTCTGTCTTCATAAAGTCTTTCACAGATAAATCTTCATGGAAAGGTTTCATTTTCAAAGACTTAATTAGTACAGTTTGCAGAGTAACTTTTGAAAAGAAGAAATGTAAAGACTTGAGCTTAGAAGTGTGGAAGTTTCTCTCTATTGAAAATCTTTTTTTTTTTTTTTTTTCCCCCACCCCAGCATTGCTGTCTGCTTTTTCTATGCGAGTATGGTAATGTGTTTCTAGAAATTTTTTATGTAAAAAATCTTGGGTCTGATGAGACTTCTGTTACTAAATGCATGTGGGTTTTTTCTTTTTTCCATGGAAATGGATTTTTCTTGGTGTGTTACTGAGAACATAAGGGTCCAAAAATGATTATCCTTTACTAAAGTAATGATCAATTACGTCTATATAACCTTTGTTAGATATCTTTTTCTGTTTTGCCTACTAATGGAGAGTCAAGTTCTTACCCTAGTGCTATTTGAGTAAAAAAGAGATTCCTGCTTGCTCTCAGAATGTTGGCTACAGCGGCTAAAAAACTGTGTAAAGATCTTAACAATGTCCTTATGATTTAGTGTATTTGAGGTTTTAGTAAAATATACTAGTCCTGGAGTTTCATGAAAACATACTGTACTTTCAGTGTTTTCTGTCCTTTTATGATAATAATTTGTTTCAAACTATAGGGCAAGCAAGCACTTCTGCTTGCGAATTTATTGAAACATCCAATACAAATTCCCCTTCTTCAAGTGCATGCATACTTTACTACATGCATGAAAATTTGGTTCCTTTAGTTCAAAACAAATCTGTATTTAGCTCTCTCTAAGCTGTTCACTGACACGATTTCTTACTTGGGCAAACTTTTTTTTTCTTTTTTAAAAAAGAAAAAGTTTATAAAACCCTAAATAGAGCATGTGCAATTTTAGATAAATGGGTCTACGGTTTTTAAACTTGGAGGGATGGAGGAAAGGCAAGCTTGTAATAGGAAACTAAGTTTTGTCCTTCATTTTGAGAACATAATCATTAGTATATATGTCACTTTATGCATGTAATTCATTGTAATATAATTGCAGTTTATAAAAATGATTGCACTGAGTAGGATGTCTATGAATTTTGCTAAGGAAGCTCTTATATATACAAAGTTCAGTTGAAGCTAACACTAAAGCAAAATAAATCTCATGGATGCTTAAACTGTTGTCCTGGATCTGTAACAATCCCCAGGGAATAAGGAAAGTTAATTTAAAATATTTTTGTTCTTCTGGTCTTAAGCCAGATGCCTTAAATTCTAAAAAATTGAGCCTCAAGTGACATGTCACTCCAGTGGGAACAGGCAGGAGAGAACACACTCTGGCCTTGTGCAATCACATTTGCTTTATTAATGGTTAAAAATCATAATTTAAATGCTGAACTAACCCTCCCCCCCAACTCTCTCTCCCTATATTGCATTCCCCTCCCTCTCTCTCCTCTGCCCATCCCATTCTACCCCTTCCTCCCCAGCTCTCTCCCAGACTTTCTATCCCACCCTGGCCTGCTCTCGGCTGCCCCATCCCTTCCCCTTTCTTCTGACCCACCCTTTATTAAAACTCCTTTAGCTCTGATGAAGGCAGTTGAACTTCTGAATATCGCATAACCTTAGATGAGCTCTTTCGTGTATTTTGGGCAACAAGAACTGAAAGGGAAATACAATTAATGAATCATCTTCCCTGGTTTTGATCTTGGAATTGGCTTCCAAACTCTGTTTGGAGATAGGACAAAACAAACCAGTGAGTTTTAACCTAATCTGGTAGTGTTACCATCATGTCATCCTTTTAGCAGATTTGGCTGAAGGCATTCAAAGCTCTTCCAGCAATAATGATTTCTGTTAGTACAGTTTTATTGCAGTATGCAGTTGTCTTAATATGAATGTGGTAATTGGTGTATATTACCTATCCTCCAACAGAGTTATGGGTCACAACATAAAAATATGTGAAAAATCAGCACACGGTGTTCTGCAGGACAGTTGTTTAAGGCAACAGTGGAACACAACGATTGAAAATAAGGAACCAAAGAGATTCTTTCTTTAGGTCCCTGGTTTACTTGTTCCCAGCTGCTGTCTTTCAGCTGAAACTCTTGTTTCCTGAAACGCCTAGAGCTAGAAAATGGCCTTCCTCTGACATGAATGAGAAGGGCCTAGGGTTGAAGGTACCACACTCTTGAGTCAAGACATGAGAAAAATGGCTCTTTACTATGATGGTTTATTGCAATTGCTTATTTTTTTAGCAAAAAAAAAATTCCAAGATTTTACTTATTTTTAGTATTTTTGTTAAATGTTCATCATGAACAAATTCTGTTGGGTAGGAAAGGCAGTGATTAATGAAAACTGTTTTCATTGGAAACATACTTTTCATTGGTAAATTAAGTTCAAATATGTCATTTTAAAATTAAGATCAGATTATGAATATTTTGTTGTTACTTTGCATAAGGAATGGTGCCTTTACTATTTCTGGGTAATTAAAAAAAAAAAAAAAACTTGTAGTGGAAAATGCCTCTTTATAGAACAAAGTTATTTTGTTTCTTGAAATCATATTCTGTAGCCTGACCTGAAAGTCTATTAAACAATTCAGTCATGAAAACTCTGAGAATTTCCTGGCCCCTAAGTACTATCCAAAATAATCTTATAATTATTCATGTGACCCTAAGAACCCCCCAGCTGAAGTACAAGCAAACAAATAGGCATGGATTCAGTGTCTACAAAATTAGAAAATGAGAACTAGATTTCCTGTGCTAAGAAAAAGGCTCCAAGTTGTTCTCTTATTAGCTATACACCAAGGGCAGGATGCAGGAGTTTTAAAGATACAGGAATAGGATATAGAAAACATAAATAGTGGAAAAAATGTATTAACTTTTGCAGTTATTAACATTTGAAATAATACAAATTTTAAAAGTCAAAGGCCAATACATTCAGGAATTGGGAGATCTCAAGGATTTTTATCACTTTAGTAGTTGACACAGCCATTCATGGGCATTTAATAAAGTGTATATTTGATATTTCTTACGTCTGTTTTGAGCTTGAGACCCCTCATAAGAACTCGTGTGAAATTGCTGTAGTCACAAGGATGCAACATTGCCTAGTGTGAAATTGAAATAATTCCATTCTGTGAACTTCAAGACCTACCCTTAATTGATTTTGACTTTTGTGGCAGAGAAAAAATCTGAGTCTGTGTATACAATTGTATACAATTGATTTTCTGAATCAATTGTATAAGCACTTACAATGCAATAATATTTTTGCAAAGAATTTGTACTTATAGATAAATAGAGAAGATTTTAGAAAGAAGAAATAAAATAGAACTTCATTAAAATGGGAAGGAAACAGGCCCTGAAGAAGATAGGAAACCTTACGTTAGGCAGGACTATGATTTTGAAGCCATGTTGAAGACAGCATGTTGTTTTAAATGCAATCTGTTGATTAAAAATCGAGCAAATAAATAAGCACTTAATCTTTTCAAAAATGAAAAGTTTAGTGTCTGCAAGAAGAATTGACAAGAGCAAACAGTTAACAGAAATCAGACCAGAGAACTAAGTTGTGAAGTAGTTGGGGAAAAAAAAAAAAAAAAAACAGTTCAGAGTGAAGGAAAAGTTAGCAGGAAATGTTAGCAAGAAAACTGAGTAATCACACTTTCTTAATAGTTATGAATATGTATTATTTTCATGTATAAATTTTTGATGAAAAAAATAGAAATAGGAAAGGCTGACCAGAAATTGATCTTTTTGGTACCTCATCTGGATCAGGTTCAAGAAATTTTGGCTACTTTTGCAATTTTATCTATCTTTGACATAGCCGATTTTTCAAGTTGATGAAAAGTGATGTGAAGTTGTGAAGAGCATCTCCTATCTTTTTATTTTTTCTTTACTGTCATCCTTTCTCCTAGTTCAAGTAGAAGTTTTAAATACTCAGGAGCGACATTTTAAGTGCCAGTTAGTTGTTTTGGCTTTTGTCAGTCTCTGTTTGATACCTGCAGCTAGTTCTTTGTAATAGTTATTTGTGTAATTAGCTCTCATGAGAAGTGACAAGCGTTATTTTACAATTCCTTCTACCTAATGATGGACGATTCTTTCTGAAAGTGAGAGATGCTTTGTTATATTGGAACCTCATCTTACTTCCAAACCAGTGAAGTTAATTTGTAATGTATTGCTTTCCTTTGTCTGTTTTAGTATATCAAAAGGAAAACTACTGAATTCATGGTAAAGCAACTGACCATGATGCAATCATTTATTGTTCAGATTTATTCTTTCTGCCGATAAGGAGATCATCTAAGCAGACCATTCTTCCATCTATAGTGACTGTTTAAGCAAGTAGTATTGCCTGACAGAAGTAGGAAGGTAGACAATAATACTGAGTTTGACCAGAAGTGAAACTGCTGACTTGTTAAAAGTTTGGGGTTAGTTGGTAGGATTTCTGATCATGAGTGAATTAATCTCTCAAATTCATTTGGGAGAGGCATAGTTTTTTTTCTATGTCTTTTAAAACTGTATCATAATTTCCTTTAGATTAGGAGTAAAAGTTTTGCCTTCTAAAGACATTAGCGATGTACCAGAACTGAATGGGGATGGCTGATGTCACTTCTCAGAAATGTTGGGTTGCATTTAAAGTTTACCTCTGCAAGATAGTTTGATCCTCATTAAATTCAGTTTCTGCTTCTTGAAATGATCTCATCCTTAACAGGATGCAATACATAATAAATACTGGCTGGTGAGGTAATGCACATTCTGTAATTGCTATTGAAGCTGTAGAAAGTTCACAGAACATCAGTTAATGAATATTAATATTTGGGCACATCTGTGCTTTCTCACTGTTTTGGCAAGATTCCAGCTGCCATCCATACTGCTTTCTGTCTTACTGGGATGAACTAATCTGTTTCCCTGCATGTCCTCTACTGCTCTTTCCTATTTGCCCTGTTAAAATATACTGCATAGAATTTGAAACACAGCAAAAGTTGCTATTGAATAAGTGAGCTTTATTGCTCTGTAACATGGTGCTGTCTGTGCTCTACAAAATCCTAAATCTTCTTAATTACTGATGAGAAAGAAAGCTTGAAAAACCTTTGAGAGCAACTGTTGTGACAAGCGTTATTGGCAAGACAAATGCTAGAAGCACAAACAAGTTCAGGTCACTGCAATATTTTGTTTAGATTGTTGAAATGTAAACCCAATTTATAGTAAAGCAAGGGCAAACCTATGGGCCTCCAGCAGCGCCCGTAGCACTTGGCACTATTACAATAGCAGAGTTTCGCCACATGCCACAAGTGGCCGAGAATTTGTGGCTCATTTGTGGCTGAGACAGTGTGATCCATGCAGCCTGAGTGTTCTTGACGAGCCAGTGTTCATTCTAATGGTGGAGAGGTGGCTGAAAAGCCACAGTCCTTTCCTGTGATGTATTATTTCCTCTAGATGTATAAGGAGACTGAGACACTTTATAGACACCTCATCTGCCAGAAGAGCACACCATGCCCCGGGCAGGGTAGGGTAACTTTCTTTGGACTCAGCATGTACATTCTATTGTAGGAAAAAAGTGATAGGATATCCATCCTAGGCTGTATCTTGGCATTATCGATGATCTTTTTTTTCTTTGGCACAGCTTTGTCAGCGGGGAGGTCCCAGCACGCAGCAAGTTTGCTTTTACATGCTGCCTGCGATTGAAATTGATGCCAACAGAGATGTGTTTTTGAAAACCACAGTCTTGTTAAAAGCATTATAAGTCTTTCATCAGAACACATAAATCTTACGAAACTTCCTTTCTTTCCTCTTCTACCTACTCGTTCTCGTGTGGTGGCATTGATGAGTGTTCATACCTGACGTTTTGAGCAAGGTTTGTTTTACCTCCCGGGTGAGACAACATTTCATGATAGGAAGTACATTTTAGATTATACTGACTGCACTGTATTCTCTTATTTCTGTGCCTTTTTTTTTTTTTTTCCCAAGTACTATACAGCATTTCAGCAGTCCAGAGATATTTTAAGGTATTTTTCCATTACAAAAATTAGCATCTTAGCAGTTAAGATATTCTGTTTAAGCACCATGTGAAAATGCTTAGAGATGGTAAGATATGAGCAAATTAAGATGTAGAGAGATACTGTTAACCCCTTATATTCTGAACAATTTTTGCACAATTCTTTCATATGAACTGTGAACTATGAGCTGTGTTCATAGCTTAGCATTCTGATGAGCTGTTCTTGTGGCTCTGATTATCTCCATACAGATCTCCAGAGGCTATTCTTTGTCATGCTGAGTGCTGTAGCAAAACAGTCCTTTACCTCACAAAAACAGTCCTTTATTACAGTTTCTGGTACACAGGTGCATCACTGCATCACATGGTTGTGTTTCAGCAAAAGTCCCTTTGGGAGCTGGCAGTTCGCATGTTGGTAAAGCTGCAGGTGGCAAGTGCTTTTGCTGCAACTACTGTCTATTTGGCTTTGCAGGGTAGTTTTGGACTTGCGCAGCCAAAACTGAAAGGTGAAATTCAAATACCCCTTCAAAAACGGCTGGATACGAGGAACAGTGGAACAGTGTCATGACATGAAGCTTTTTTTTTTTTTTTAATCTAAAATGATAGTTAATAGTTTAAAAATGTTGCCTGTTAGCCAAAAAAGGATGGATCGTGAGATGCTGGGAGAGGATTCATGGGAATTTGTGAGCTTGACCTCAGTTCACAGAACTGCAATTGCTTCCAGCTAGCTTTTTTCAGGATTTGCCACAGCATATTTAGGAATAAACCCTGCATTAGGGTGTAATGCCAAGCAAGAAAGTAAAGAAGGATGAGGTATCCATACACAATACTCAGTGTTATGTAAGGAAGAAGCCTCTATTCAGCGAAAATAAGATTCTGTTGCAAACAGTGAAGAGAGCTGCAACACACCATCTAATACTCAGATGTTACACTTGTGTGGAACTAGCATATCTGCCTCCTGCGAAAGCTCTTCTAATTTTAAATATTCTTCTAATTTTATTGCACAGTTGGCAGGCATTATGCTTTGCTCAAAGTAGGTAACTTCCATTTTTTTATACTAGCTGGCCTGTACAGTGCCAGCCAGATGTCTTTGTATACATAGATTTTATTCAAACCAGATAATTCCAAATGGAAAGTAATGAATTTGCTATATAAAATAATGGTATTCATTTCTATTTATGCACAGCAGAAAATACTTTTTTGAAAGCATGAGCTAGATGGAAAAACAAATTCAATAATTATTCTGTATCACTTTAGAATTCTGTACAAGTCAGCATGGCCTGAATTTAAATCCCAGATCAGTAGCAGGCCCTTTCAGTGGATAGCAGAACAGCTGGTTTTAGCTGTGACGGAGTGAGCTAAGTAAATTTTGTCCTCAGCCTCCCCTTTTCCAAGGGGGTGAGGATGAGTGGGGTGGGAGGAGAGGAGGGTAGAAGGTGTTTTGTTCTTGGCACAGCAGAGTAGTGCAGAGACTGCTCAGTCATCCTCTCTCTGCTTCAGATTACTGCACTGGTGGTTCCAACTTAGTTCCTCCAGTTTCAGAGTATTAGTAAGGGGTCAATAGGTGTCTTTTCCACAGCTTAATGCCTGGCGTTGCAGGAGAGATGGAAATGGACTGGCTCATGGAGGGGTAGGACGCTGGCACACAAGAGAAGCAGGAGTACACGAGGAGGATGAGTGGAGAAACCATGTCCACTCTTTAGTAGACCTCTTTTCTGATCTTCTCATCTGTTCACACTGTGAACCTTTTGCATTGCCTGTCTTTTCCTGACACGCTGTTTCTTTTCCCCCACTTCACTTGATGTACTCCTTTTTTCCTGTCCAAACTTCCAAAGTACCTTTGTTGAAGTAAATTGTTGTCATAGTCTGCTTTAGAGGTATTTGTATTAGATGGCTGTGGGATAAATATGTGTTCTGGGGTGTGATCCAAGATACTACAACTGTTAACTTGATCTGATTAAAATAAATTTGTCCATGCATTCTAGTCTGATCTTGAGATCAAACTAGAATTCAGACTACAATGCACAGTACAAATGGAGGGTATATATTCCTCTTATTTCTGTGTTTCATTTTGAGCATTCAGGAGAAGTCAGTGGACTCTTTTTAAAAAGAGTTTGGACCGCTGCTTGTCAGAAATGATGCATTATTTATTGAGGTCCCTTTGTGGCTTATTTTCTCTTATTTTTTTAGCATTGTAGTAATAAAAATACTTTTGCATGTCTGACCTTTACTTTGAACTTTTCAGGATGCTTATTCTTTATTATTATTATAAAGTTAGAGAAATTAAGCCTGTGTACTAACTCAAGGGAATGTTTGATCTGTTCTTAAGTCCATTTTCTGGAGTACATGCACAATGAGCAGCTTGTAGATGTTTGGCAAAAGGGTCTGAGGTTTTAAGCTAAATACCTGAAGCTGAAAAAATATGAAAAGAAAAACAACTAGAACACTATAATAACAGAAAGAAAAACATGTAAGTTTAAGTAAGAAATCAGAAAAGGTATTTTTTTGAACTTCACCTAATATTTCCAGTCCATCAGCACCTGTGAACTCCAGTTTCATTTGGGAGGAATATCACTCATGTACTGTAATGATAAGAATGGCCACAATATTAAGGTTTCTATTGCTTTTATGTAGTAAACTTTAAATGGCATGATTGGGGAAAGGGACTAAATACAACTTCTAATTGTGGAGATGATTAAGTAGAAAAACAAGATAAGAGAAAATCTAAGTAATATCAAGATCAGCTTGACTTGTTCTTGAAGTTATTTTTAATGAATATCTTACAACAACAACAGAAATATTTTCTAAAATTTTATTGCCTGAAGGTTATCAATAAGCTCACTTACAAATACCATTTTAAATTTTGAGAAGAAAAACTGAATAAAGGTTATGATTATTAGATACATTATACATAACAGTTGAAAGATATTTAGTTTCCATTTATTTCCCAAATATGGAGTTGTTTGTAAGGCTATAAGCTTGGAATTCTATCTGAATTTAGTTTTTATTTCAATGTCAATCTTTCATTTTCTTCTACAGTCTTCTTTTTCTGTTAAAAGTAACTTGTATTCTCTTTACTTACCACTAAGAACTCTTCTTAGACTTTAAAACTCAGAAGAAAGTAAAAATGTCTTAAAGCCAGAGGACACTCATTTAACTGCTAGTAGACCATGAGGTTATCTGATTTAGCTCATTTCTTGTTTTCAAGTATCATGTTAAAAAAAAAAGAGTATATTAAAAAGTATATTAGAATGCATTCTTTTTATTTTCTAAAGTAAATCTTGAGATCCTGTAGTTGCACATATTTTTACCATTTACATGTATGCTTGTTACATTGTATTGATAGAAAAGCTCACCGTACATTCCTCACAGTAATCAAACCAATATATACTGCTGCACTGACTCTCCAAAAAGGATTTTGAAGTATTTCAAGACCTTTTGATGCACGTATTGCCCACTGTTTTCTTGAGGTTTACTGCCCAGACAGTATTTGGTATGTGAGATACCTCAGCATTAGCCTGCAGGTGGGATTGAAGTCTTTAATTTGGCAAAATTTGGAGTGAAACACCTTTGTAAATCACTGCTATTTGACAGGAAGGCTCTCTTTTTAATGCTGCACTTCAGTCTTTTTGGTTCATCTTTGTAATTACAGCACTTGGGCTTTGGTAGAGAAAATGCATGGTACAGATCAATATGTCTATCTCTGTCAGGGTGACCTGCAAGCCCTCATTTGGAATCAACCATTTCATCTCCTGGGCAGAATTAATCTTTCCTATCAGCTGGGGCAATCTCACTGAAAGGTGATTTTCTGTATCGGTTACCTCAGGGATCTGCTCCTATCCTGGTGGTTTCAGGATTTTTTTTCAGTGGCTTATAAGCATATGTATTATGAGTCTCTTTTTCTAACTTCATCTTTATGCAGAAGAGTAACACATTCAGTGCTTTAATACATCCAAAGAGACAGTATTTGAAAATGTTATATGAAGCATAGAGTCTTTGGAGACAGCTAGTGCCCTGAAGTCTACTTCATACAATAGAGATTAACACGATTATTCTATATATAATCTCTCCAGAAAAACACTGTCGCCTGTTTCTGTCAACAAATGGTTTCTTTGCTTTGGCAGCTGAAAGAAATTTTAGTACAGTGTAGGCAACAGAACATGCCTTTGTAAGTTACAGAACACAATTTTAAAAATATTTTGGAAGGTAACTGCAGTTTTGAGAAGTTAAATTATTTTCATTAACCAAATATTTTTTTAACATGCTAAAAAGACTAATTATGTCTGCTACGTGTGACATACTCAAAATCTATGTGTGATACAGGCTCACTATTTTACTGCACACCTTTTGGAAAGCTATGTCTTATACTTTTTCCACTGTGCCCTGCAGACTCTTTCTTAGTTAAAAGATAGGTGGGCTATGGGCATATACTCTGTCCTGGTAATGTGCATTCTAGGTTTGTATTTTTCTTCTGAATAAAGGGGAAGATGAGCAGTGTTCACATGGAGAGATTAAGAGTTCACAAAACAGTTGTATACAAAAAAAAAGAAAGAGGCTCAAGTAAAAGTTTAGTATTTCAACAAGCCTGTTAAGCTTTAGGTAACTGAGATACAAAATACATTTTGGAACACCTGCAGGAAAAATAAAAGCTATCTCATTGAGTAATGAATTACCAAAGGTATATTTCTAACAGAATTAAGCTCTGTAAGTCATAGTCACAATGCAAAGTTTATAGCTGCATCAGTGTTTGTTTAAAATCAATGAATTATATTACTATTTAATACATTATTAGGTTTTAAACAAAAAATTTACTGGTCATCTCCCAAAATTATTAATATAAGTTAACGAAGCTAAGATGAGAAATCTGTTCTTTTTATTGAATGCTGCATGATACTTAATTTCCTGTGTTATGGCAAAAAGGAAACTCCAAAATATCAGTTAGAATTTGAAAAATTTTAAGCAGGTGCTTCTGCTGTTTTCAATGGTTTTCCCTGGTTGAGTAAAATTTGTATGTTTTTATTAATATTATATTAATGTTATTTGTGAAATTGAATAAATACTGAGTTGTAAAATACCTATTTCAGGTAAAATCAATTTATTGACTTACCTGACAATTTAACTGATAGGATGCCAGTGATGTGTATGACTCGGTGACAATGTCACAAGGTCAACCTTGTGAAAATTGTCTCAGCAGCTGTGCTGGCGACTGTTAAAATCACCTCTTCCTATCTTAATTTGGTAGATTACCCTCTTTAATTACAGAATACAGACCATTGAAAACAAATTATTGATGGTAATCTGTAAGCCAGCCTTCAAGAATGCAAAGAATCAAGTCTTTCCTTGTATAATAAATGAAAAAAAAATTCCTCCAGATTCTTGCTTTGATCATTAGGCTCTTTTAAATAAGCAAACATTACTTAGTCGCTAAGCCACAGCCTGAAGTTCATTAGTGTGTGAGGGCAAATATTGGAAAAAGAGTGCTAAACCAATATTAGATAGAGGACCTGTGTGTAGGCTGGAAGTAGTGCAATGAACGTGACGCCAGAACCAAAAGAACAATCGGAAAGATTGTTCACAGTCATTGAAACCATTTCTGTTCACAAAACCCCTCCGTGTTCAGCAAGAAAAGGCACGATGCTTGAATGGACCCATGTTTTTGCTGCTAAGATCTGTAAGATTTTATTGCGAATACAAAACAGTGTATAATCTTCAAATAATTTCACATATGTTTTTTATTTTAGATGTTGACCAGATTTGTTGGTGTGGCACAAGTTTATGTTACGGTGATCCTTAAAAAAAACAATTTCCACTAGAATGCTTTTAACTGTAGTTTTAAAGCAAGAATGCAATCTTATTTCACTAGGCAATTTGTGAACCTCATGCAAAGTCTTTGCGGATGAGTTTGGGTTTGAGATTTTAGGCGTAATACAGACGTGCAGTGTTCTAACCCTGGGTTTCTTGCAGAGGCTGCTGAACTTCACAACCTGTGCTAGTCTCAGTGTTCAGCATATTATTCTAAGCAAACGGACTAACACTTAGTGTATTTGTATTCTTCACAGATCTTCAGCACAGTGAGAGAAGAAGGAGCAGAAGTTATTTCTGAATATTATCCTCATCTCCTGAGAGAACTCCCAACTTTAGATGCAGACTGTATCTGCAAAGGTGTTGGTTTTTGTGTAAAGCCATGTGTAACAGGAGCTTACTATCAATATCGTGCAACTTTCCAGAGGACTGCACTCTCTAACTATATAACTGGTGCTTTACTAGAAGCAACAACATCATTGGGAGCAAGAAGTGGTCTTCTAAGTATCTTTGGAGGATCAACCGGAAGAACAATGCTTAAAGGTAATAAAGATGTCATTTTTAAATTAAGCCTGTCCACCTTCAGCATATGGAATATTGAAAAAACATAATACTATGTATTATTCTGTACTTTTTCTGCTTACTTGTGAATTTAACAGATAGAAAGAGTTTTCTTTGCAATTATGTCCTCATAAAAGCTAGCTATGCTAAAGTAAAAATTGTTTTAAAACTTAAAAGACTCCTTTAAAAAAGATGACAAATTTTCTTTTTTTCTTTTTTCTTTTTTTATCAGTAGTAATACTGGTAGTAGAAATATTCCTATCTGCATCCAATAAATAACGCCAAACCATTGTTGCCAGGGTGTTCCGTTGCATGGCATGTCAAATATTTGTATAAGTTCATAGACTGACTTGGTTCAGGATTTCAGAAAGAAGTAGGCACTATATTATTATTGTAGTCATTGTTATTTATACAGCACTTTGTGATAAGTATGTGCAAAACATTATTCTCTGTTTGTCTTCTCCTGGATCTGTAATCTTTATGATATCTGATCCTCTGAAATACCTTAGGGATTTTCTATATGGAAAATACCTATTTGAGAATGGTTTGTTACGTTCCGGATTTCCATGTTGATGGTCGTAGTCTGCAACAAGGGTGTCATTCTGTGGTTTAGTTTGGTCAGCTTTAGAAGTTAAGACATTCTTGGTATAAATTTACTGCATAAAAGCAGAGTTTTGTAAAGAAGAAAAATACTATTTTAAATTAGTGCCTATAATATTTCCTAAGATAGTCAACCATTTGGGAGGTTGTTGCCAGTTGTCCTTTTAACAAAAGGAAGTAATATCTCTGTTGTTCAGCTGTAGATTGAAGTATGTGGGTATCACGGCTGTAGTTTCTAAATGCAGATACTGACCTTATTTTACAGACTGCTGATGGTGTAGATTATACTAGAATGTCATAATTGCATGCCTTTGCTTGGATCTTTCTGGGTTTAATTAGTTCCTCTTTAGGTAGGTAAAATTACAGAGAAAGGCTCTAAGCTGGTATAAGAAGTGCAGGTTCGGGTGGCAAATGGCAGCATCCAGTGCATTTCAGTCACATGCTGAGCAGCACGACTAACCTTTGCATGTCTACTTTGAACATTTTCTGGGAGACAGAGGTATGTGCAATGCTGCTTCCTCTTGCTTTTCCTTTGCCTTATGTTTTTGTTTGTTTGTTTTAGTTTGTTCTGGGGGTGGGGAGATGATTGCTTTGCAAAACTAAGCAAGCCTATGTACTCCTGTGGCAACTATGGCGAGCTAGTTAAAGACGGGAACTCGGCACTGGGCTCTGCCTGCAGAGGGGACAAGAGAGCACAGGGGACTTGATGTCCCAGCTGTGACTGAGACTGTCTCCTCAGTACAAAGCCCTGTCCTCCAAGGGCAGGGTGACATGAGGACGGAAAACCCAGCTTGTCATCGGAGAACTATGGGTTGAACTGACTAAGGTCTGAAACTGGAAGCAACTTAGTCACCCTGGCAATTTTCAGTCTCAGCAGAAGTAATAGCTCAGGCTCACTGACATGCTAATATATCTGTACCTTTTTATAGAGCCTGAGCTAGTAACTGTGCTTATTTGCGCTGTTTACAGCACACGTTGCACTAGTCTGGGGATCTCGGCAATGCCATGTGTTACATAGCGTACACCTGCTGGGTTATGTTCTGAGCTCAAGCAATTGGGAACTCGATTTGAAGTTCCACGGGAAGTCTGTGTAGGAGCAGAGGTGAGGTTTGATTTAGTCTAGGGGTCTCTGCTGATGAGGAGATTTCTGAATGTGAAGATGCATTTTGAGGTATGTCACAATGATACAGTATAGCCAAGAACTGACAAAGATATCAGTAACAGTTATTTTTCCTCAGAATGAGATAGGCTTCTCCCTGAAATCGCCTACAGAGAGTGTTACTTGGCAATGTTATTACCTGAATAAGCCCTTAGCCTTCTGTAAGGAATCCAGGAGGACTCTGAAGTCAGAGCCACGCAGATCATTTGTGGGTGTGCACCTTTCAAGAAAAGAACTTGCAGATTTGTCCATGCAGATTCCTAAGAGGGTAATTTCATCTATCCAGAATCTTCTCCTCCTCTTGGATATAACTTCAATTAGGATTTACCCTCACCCAAACCTGAGAACTTTTAATTGTCCTTCATAACAGCTCTGTTGTCAAATGCAGTAGAGTATTTATCATAGGTGTCATCCTGAGCAGCTCACGTGTTTTCCGGTGTTGTAGAAAAGCATGGTTTAATAGTGAATAGTGAATAATAGTAGTATTCCCATCAGTGTTTGTGGGCTGTAGCACTCCAGATATGGTTCAAACTACTGTGCATTTCAACAAGACCACCAGTTTTTCTCGGACGAGATAACTGTATACAAATAATCGTGTGTTGTAGAGAGCTGGCAGCTGAAAACAAGTGTCTGCTTTGACAATCAGAGGTTTTGAGTGCCAGTGTAGTCATTTCAGTGCTGTGTGCTGGCCTGAGTTAGTTGCAGCAATGGGACATCTAAAATTGTGTCTTTTTAGGTTGTTTTTTTTTTCCATATTGCTCAGTCTGTTGAAAAAAGGAGGGAAGCCCCCATTCTGATCTTGCCATCATTGTTCTGCACCAGAATAGCCAGGGTTTTGCGTTATTGGTTTTCATAGGCAGGGAAAGGGAAGGCCAGACTTTCAGCTGTCGACTTGTTCCAATAAAAAAATCAAGCATAGGCAATTAAGGCTCATGTCTTCATAATTAATATACTCATTTGTTATTGTTTTTCTGGAACATAGGTTTTACAGTTCTTCATTTAAAATTGCACTTAGAAAAAGAATGTACAATGTTATAAGATACTACAGTACAATTGCAGATCCAAGGCCCTGCTAGCAGAGCAGCTGAGCACTGATGGGAGCTTGAAAGAAATTATAGCCGTGTCTGGTTTGTACAACACCTCCCCTGTTGCTGACTCATTCAGCCCTGAATTGAAGTGTTCTCATGAGGCAGGGAAATTCCCCCTGGAGTTTGCTTTGAAAACCATATAGGCAGCCCCAGTAAATAATGCCTCAAAATACGAATTTTTCCAGTTGTGGCACTAGCTGAGAGAGTGGTAGGTTAGCATCATTGCTCATGGTACAGAGTAGGCATGCTCAAATTCAATTGGCATTGTACTGATTACTTGAAAAAAATAAAGGAAAATAGCAAAAATAAATATAAACAGCAATATCATTGAAATAAATGGAAATGGGAAATATTATGAAAACAAAACAAAAAATTTTTAAATGCCTTCAAAAGTATTTTACTATTTTGTGTAGGAATAAATAAAGGAATTACTGAATTATCTAGCTGTCATTCTGCCACTCAGAAAAAAAAATTGGCAGTCCAGCTTCCTTTATGTTATACACCCTTATTTACCTTTTGATACCTAAGGACGTTGTAGATAAAAGTTTAAAGAGTGATTAATAATTGTAATTACAGTAAAACATTTGTGTGGTGGATCCAGTTCAATAGATACTTTACCTTGTAAAGATACACTCCATAAAGCCATTTTAAAAGCCTAAAATTTTTGCCATTGAAGATTTACTGTACTTTGCAAACAGGATTAGACACTGACAAATATTCTTATGTACTAGAGTAAAAGCTTGAATATCTGAGTTTGTGAGCTGATGTTACGTGGCTGTTTCTATATATACTGTTATTTGCCCCTTTCCTCCTCCTGGTTTTTGCTCTTTTATGTAAAAGAATTTTGTAAAAGAAGCGAATAGTAAGGGGTAGAGTCAGCTTAAGTTATTACTGCCTGCCATTTGAGTGCTTCATTTTGTCAAATCATGTCTTGGGTTAAAGATCTCTAAAAGGCTTTAGCTATTTCAATAACTAACTTCAACATTTCAGTTTATTGACTTAATAGGACTTTGTCATGATGTTTATGTACAACTTAGGCAAAGTTCTTTTATGTTTAGAAGACACTGTGAAAATTGTTTTAGTTTTTAATGCCTGTATGCATGGTCATGCATTTTATTTAAACATATTGTTACTTTTGTGCAGGCATACTTTTAAGTGTAAGGATTCTGGTTTTATTTAATTGAAGAATATAGGTAATTCTGAATTTATTTTGCAAAACGGTTTGGGACTAGGAGACTAATGTTCAAAATTACCAGCGAAAATGATATTGCAGAAATAGGTATTTTAATAATTTATATGAAAGGAAGTTTAGTTTAAATGAGATATGTTGCAAGTAAACATAGTGAATTGTTTGTTTTAGTTTATTGGCTTTCTTTGTATATATTTTTAATTCAGGATAGTTCTTTGTCTTCCAAACTGGGAAGCAGCTTGGACAGACTCTTTTTGCAGGGTTGGGGAACATTGTCTACAGACTGTGGTTTTTTGGGAGCTCTTTTCTTGTGCTGTCAGAGAAACATGACATACTGGGGGAAGTAGAGAGTAACAAACGTGTGACTGTACTGAAAGGAAGATGTGAGTAATCCACCTATGCAATTTGTTCAGTGATGGTGATAGCTCTCTGATGAGAAAAAGTTTCCATTTGAACCTGAAAGAAGGATTTTATTCTACTTGTAAAAATAATAATCATAAACAAGCTGGCTAATCTGTAGTGTTTTATAAAGAAGTTTACAGGTTTAGTGTATTCAGAGAGTTCACCATATGGCTGTAAACTGTAAGATGTCACATTTAGACCACAGGTATAGAACCTGCTTGCTTTGAGGAAGATTGCTGCTTTTGGTTTTGGGGGCCGTGCATTTTTAGCACAATATTTAAACTGTAATACTCTGAAATCCTGGAGATCTTTTTTACTTATGTTTTCTGAAGCTGTGAGAAAACACAGAGCTGTACCTTTTTTATGCCTGGAGCGTATGGCTTCCCACCTGGCCATAGTGAGGTGATTAAAACAGCCAGCACAGGGCTCTTGTTTGCTCTCCTCTGCTCACAGTCACCCTCAAAGTAGCCCATGCAGCACGGGCTGGGCCTGTGTTGGTCAGACCAGGAATAGATGCTCCTTTTAGATGTGAAATGCTTGTATGAAAAGTGGCCTAAACCCTTCCCTTTCTCTTACCAAGAAAAAAATTGTAGCCTGTGCACCTGTGCTGGTCTTGAAAAAACTCTTGAAGGCCCTGCTCCCCAGGAGACTTACGTCTGGGGCCTCACTGGGGCAGTGGCTCGGAAGCCCTGCTCTCGGGTACGCTCGGAGCTTGCAGGCTCCCGGCTGAGGAGCTGCAGGTCCTGGGAATCTAGGAACAGGCGCAGGCTGCGCTCGGGAACCACAGATGCCTGGAGTTCCCGCAGCTGGTGGGTGAGATTCACATTCTTGTCAACATCTTTCTTACTATAGAGATTGTAATTTTTACTTAATAATGCTGAAGAAATTACCTCTGTAATGTAATTTGGAATTTCTGGTTATTAAGAGATTCTGAGAGTATGTTTTAATAGGATTTAAACAAAATTTCTTTCCATGGAAAAGAAATCCTATGTCCTCAGCCTTTGCTGCTGCTCACAAAGTAAGTGCTAGAGAGGTTTCTTCACAGCTCTTTATGAACCAGAATTTTCACTGGAATTGTATTTGAGGATTCATTTCTTCTTGTAGAATTAGAGTATGTGAAAATGTTTGATACTTGTATCCAAGGTGATGGTTAATTAAAAAAAAACTCTTACCTTTCCTGCCTCCACCCAGTGAGAGGATAGCTCCTGTAACTTTGTAGTCCAAGGGCGGAAAAAGTAGGGGGAAAACTTGCAGTCTCTAAGGATGGAGTATACAACAAGCATTTTATATCTTGTTGTTGTTGTTGTTTAGCATCTTTCAAAGTGGTAATTATTCAAATCTGATGCCATTTTTTAAAATGATATGTACTAGAATGAATATATTCATTGTCTCTATCTGACAGAAAAAGGAAGGCCAGAAGTTGTTTGACAGACAATGACAATTTTTGGCCAAGAACAGAGGAAAATTCATTTGTCATGAACTTGCAGGGAGAATGTATTGATTCCAGGAAAATCTCCTTTTTCATTCATTCTTTAGTATTCAGAGGTTACTTTTTTTCTATATTCAGGCTTTGCCTTTAGGCAAAAAAAAAAAAATGGATAGCAAACACTACTCAAGACTCTACCACTGCCAAATGGCACTACCATTTCCAGTACTGCTGTTACTGGGGACCTTTTCGGATTTCTGAAGGTGACGCAGTTACCTACCAGCTATGTAGAAGAATAATGGGCTATATAAGCTTTAGGTGTACAGATTTTGGAGGGCCAAATAATTTAGATAGAATGTATGTGTATTTGGGCCCAAAAGCTGCGTCCAGATAGTTTTGGGTGATTAACCCAAAATATTCTCAGTATTTGTTTTAGGATGATAATCTAAGGCAAGAGGATGGGTCAGGCTATAGGAGTGGAAATCAAATCTAAGAGCTGCAGCAGAAGGGAGGGTAAGCAGATAATGTGGCCTAAGGAATGACTGTGGAACAGGACCTTAACTTCAGCATGTTTAATACATTGTGGGCACAAACAATTAAGCTCTGCCGTCATAGCTCATCCTGCCCTTACTTTTTTTTTTCTGGTGACATTACAGTTACAGTATATTGCTGTGAGTGACATATATTGCTATGAAATTAAAAGATAAATATTGAGTCAGGCAGCAGATTGAAGAATTTAACTAAGTAATGTAGCACCTCTCCTCCCCAAAAAAGAAAAGGAAAAAAAAAAAGGCATAAAAAAAAAAAGAAAAGAAAAAACCTCTAAAGGACATCTGTAAATGGCAGAGGATGATACATTTTTATATGGATCTAGAGATCTTAACAAATATGTAGAGTTAAGCAGTTAAGAAACAACTGAACTTATGATAATTTTATAGTCGATTTTTAGTTCCAATAATATCTTTTGGCAGTTTGATAAGCAGGTGATCCTTAATCCATGGAGCTGAGTCTGCTTCCGGTGTTTTTTCTGTTGATTGTCTGTAGCTGCAGTTTCCACCAGCAGAAAAGAGTTTAAACGCACACCCTGAGTCTGTCCCTGCTCTTAGAGCTTCGCTTTGAGGAAGGAGCAAAGGATAAGCTAATATGTGTGTGGCTGGTGTCTAAGAAAGAGATCAGAAGTTTGTGCAAACAGTAGTGGTAGTTTCAAAATCAAATTTCACACAAGTGTGAAGAAGAGTAACTAGTCTTCAGAAAATGGAGTGCAGTTCTAAATGCAGATCATGCAGATCAATCTCTAGATTGCATTTTATTGTTTTTGAAGTCTGAATCTTTTGAATGGGCCTTGTAAAAATAATATCCATGGGAACTTTTAAAGTGTAGAATGGAGCTGCTTTGGTATGTTTATGTTAGCATGTCAATCAAAAGCAAAAACCCCAAGGACCTTGAGTCAT
The DNA here is from genome assembly GCF_059628265.1 of Tinamus guttatus. NCBI lineage: Eukaryota > Metazoa > Chordata > Aves > Tinamiformes > Tinamidae > Tinamus > Tinamus guttatus. The sequence goes on from NW_028288848.1 coordinate 9,264,504, forward strand.
CTCTGAAGATTCCCTTGAAGTTTTGTTTCCATGAAACAAATTAGATCAACACATTTAAAGTACAATGCTGTTTTATTTAAAACCAGCAAAATTTTTTAAATTAAATTTGAAGATGTGCTGTACAGTTTTCTTATTAGAACTAAAGAACTTTTTCTTTAGATTTTCAGATATTTGCTTATATAAATTGTGTGACATTCTTTAATATTGGCCTATACAGATGAGGAATGATTAATCTAATGGGTTTTTTTTTGTAGTTTACAGGTATCTAATATCTGATACCTAGAATTGGTGCTAAGATCCTGTGCTGTACTTCCTTAATGATTCTTATCATATTTAATACAAGTTCTTCAGAAGTCTAAATGGATTAATTTCCAACTGGAAGTTCAAAAAACCACCAAATTGTCATTTTTCCAATTAAGAAACCATGTGCTAGTATTGTTGATGAAGACGGACAGCAGTGCTGTGTTGGCTGTGTTCCATGATCATTCCCTCAGTAGAGTTTTTTCAGACAAGACATATATATATTCACCATGTAAACAAAGTGACTCTGAGTGTACTGCTTGCATGCCAGCTCTGCACAGATCCCTCTCTCGGACTTCCTGGGGAAATGGAGGAAGGTTTCTTGGGGCAGTGTACTCTTTCTAAACCTGTGTATTCCAGCAAACCTTGCTTTCCACTGATGCAGTCCTGCTGCTTGTTAAAGTGATGGAAACCGTCTGCAGACGCAGCAAAAGTTAGCGTGCAGAGAGAGTGGGATAAAAATGCCAGAGCCCGACAGGAAGGACTGTGAGGACCGAGGCAGAGTATTGGAGCCTGTGTAGTTTACTAACATAGATGCAGCCTGAAAGACTGTGTTGTCTTTAAGTCCCTCAGATTGTAGTTTTTTTTACAGTTAATCATGCTCATGGAGCCTTGGGGAGGTTTTCTCCGTAGCTTCTCAAAGGAACATTTTTGGATGGCTGCCTAAGCCAGAGCCCTGTGGCCCATTAAAGCTGATGCTATTTCATTTTCTTAGAGAAGCTCGTGCGAATAGAGTAACTGTAAAGGTGGAGCATTTGCTAATGCAGAAACCCCTGCTGCAGTTTTTATAATGCTTCAAGTAAAGTTTCCTAAAACAAAACTAACTCAGTTTATTACTTTTGGCCTATTTAAACAACACTGATATAAATATAACCCATGCAAAAGCTTGGGTGTAGGCTCACTTTTTTTCTTAACATGCAATATATAAAGACAGAAATCCAGCCGAAATAAAATGGCTTTTGTTTATAACTGTGCTGTCAAAATCAAATGCTTGCAGTCCTAGCAGGATGTTGTGCTACTGCTTAATTTCTAAACTTCCTTGCAGCGAGCCGCGCCGTTCCAGCGTTTGTGCGGGGAGGTGGGTAACGTGAGCCGCCCGCGGGGCGGCCAGGCGCGCGGCTTCCTCGGGCTCGCACGAGGCGCGTCAGCCATGCGCCGTGCCGCCGGCCCCAGCTTTAAACCGAGCAGCTGGTGCCGGGCTCGTGGTTTGGGCAAGTGCAGAGCACACCCTCTGTGCTACTGCAGGTACCGGCTCCTCTGGCCTTTAAGGGGGAACCTAAGAGTCAATGGAAGACGATTTTGCTGGTAAGGTTTGTATTTTCGAGCCTGTAATACAAGGTCCTGCTGAGCGTAAGAAGGTAAAGTGATAGTTTTATTTACAGAGTTAGAAGCAACTCCAACTCTAATGTTGGATCTATAAATACATTCAGTAATAATACTTTGAAGACATTTAAAACTGTTTCTACATAGATAACGAAGTAGGGTTTTAATACAAACAATATGAAAAGATCTCTGTTACTATTAAGTGTGTAATAATGCGTTGCAACTTGTTTGAAATGGAAAATAACATAGATATTTATAAGTAACTGAGGTCTACCTTGTGTATGCTTGGTTATTACTGCAACTATTTTAACATCCATTCCAATTATATTGTGAGATATTTCTTTGCTTCTTGCTCTGGAAGAATAGATGACCTATGAAAAACACTGGACTAAGTGTCAATGCGAACCATAGAAAAATTTTGAAGAGGGCTGGAGCAAGGTAATTGATTATTCTTTAAATTTACATTTCACTCAGATGTTGCAAGTTAACAATATATTTTTACATGTAAATCCAGCTGTGCTTTTGTTCTTATAAAAGCCCTTGTTTGTGTACCTTCAGGATATGTTTATAATTTGTAATGAATTCGTGTTTTGTGGATCTTTAAGGTAGCTGATTCCTTTTTGAATGACATTAGTGTACAGAGACATGCAAAGGAATTACTTTGTAGTGAACCAATCATAAAGAAACACCTATATTTACATTATTTAATCTGACAGGTGTAACTAGATGCAATGTCCATCACGTTTTGTGGAACATCATTTGTGTTCCCTATGCATATAAAATATTCTATATTATTATGTTTTAGGCTAACCCTCACATTTTCCTAAGGTGGCTGTTAGATAAATAAAACCATTTACCTTTCAAAAAAAGTATCCATTTACCCTTTTCCCATGACTTATTTTCACTTCAGTGATTTAGAGAGCCAAAGGAAATCTATGACATCAATTATATCTGTATTTCAATACAAAATAATGTTTTTTCTAATCCTTGTATTCAGTCAGTGATAACCTATGTAAGGTACATAATAGGATTAACAGAAATTGAGAGAATATGGTATTACTTAATTTAAGAAATCTTAAGCTTCTAGAATCAGCTCAAACTTTGTCTTTGATAGGCTGATATGTGGTTTTGAATTCAGATAGAACTATACCTGCATTTTCTTGAATATGAGCTGATATGAGAAGTTCTGATAGTGCAGAGTTTGTTAGTTAATTAAATGACTTCTGTATTGATATACTTTTCTAATACCTAAGTACTTTCTTTGGAAATATTTGTATATATAAAAATGTATTGCTATGTCTTTAACAATTCTGAAATGAGTAAATTGTCGATGAGATTATCAACCCCCCAAACTCCAAATATTTGCTTACGAAGTACCAGAAAGATAACAAAATAACTGTAAAGACAACTGAGGCTGAAAGTGCTTTCAAAGGTTTCTCGTGGACTTTGCATACTGGTACAAAAATTAACTATTTTTATACTTTATTTCCCATGGACCAGGAGCGACAAGTTACATGCGTATTTTCAGCTTTCTTTATGAAATCAAATGTTTAGATCATCTACGAGTAGGATAGATCTGATTCTGTTTCATGAGCTCTCCTCTCTGTTCTTGCTCATCCACATCGTTATTTCAGTTCCTCTTCTCTGTGGTATTATAAAATACATGTCCTTTGACTTCTTATAATGCCAGAGCAAGAGGTAGTGTCTTCCAAGAGCATTATTTCTTGGGGAAGAAAAAAGGAAATTTAATCTGGAAATTAAAGTTTTTGCTTTTTGCTTTTTTGTTTTTTAGTATGTTACTGTTAGTTAAGATTTATCTGAAGTTACCCACCTGTATTTACTTGTCAAGAGTAACATGGCCTTTGTAAACAATTCTTTTAAGACTTTTTCCTCATAATTTGTTCTTCTACAGTTTTCAGAAGTAGAAGAATTCAGATTGATGCCAGTGTTTGCTTTGGCCCCTGATCCTGAAAATATCTGTGCCTAAAGCCATTGAACTATACATGATTTTTGAACTACACATTGTTTTGCAGAATATTTGCAGGGACTAGTCAAATCATCTTACTATGTTCTTGGAGCACTGAAGGGGAATAGGTGATGGTTTCAGCAAGTTGGTTATCTTGGGGGTGGTATCAGCAGTAGGATTCTGCATATGAACTTAGTCTTCAGGAGAAAGAAAATTTCTTTGTAGCTGTATGAACAATTGTTTTATAAAAGTCAACAGAGAAAAATGAAAACGTATTAAAAGCAGACTATGCAGAGATACATCTAGAATTGTGTCAATACAGAGGATTTCTATTTGATGTATAAAACAAAATACTAGACTTTTTTAGAGTAAAACAAAACAAAACTCAATTTCAATTTTTAATTTTGAATTAATTTCAAAAGGGAGGAGATCTTGTTTTGTCTTGGTGTAGCTCTGTCATTTTAAAAAGAAGAAATATACATCAATTTCAGAAAATATCAATATAAGTCTTAATTTTTACAAAATAAATGAAGTAGTTGGCTAAAATATTGAATAAATTCAACAAATTCATAAACATTTCAGTCACTAAGTTTGAAATTTTCACTGGAAATAATTCTATCCAAAAGGTTTTTTTGCAGCAATTTGGGGTTTAACACTTCTTCAAAAATATTTTATTTTTTAAAAATATTTCTTTTTACTTACAAAAACTTATAAAAGCATTTCTCTATATGAATGACACTGAAGAAAATGGACACACAGGTGATGGCATGACTAGCAGAAGAGAAGCAGCAAAGGTGGTGAGAAGGGAAATGTATAAGGTTGAATACAGATTTACTAATTTCAGAAAGAACTTGCAGGAAAGAAGAGGCAGGAGAGCCTAAAAAAAAAAAAAAAAAAGAAAAGAAAAGAAAAAAAAAGGAAGTGTGGTTGATTGTAAGTATGATGGTCCAACAAATTTTAAGCCCAGAGGGCAATGGCAGTTCTTTGCTTGGGAAAGTAGGACAGTTCAGCAAATTTTAAACCTGATGTTAACAGAGACCACTAGCTATGGTCTGACTTCCTTTATGAGAGATCACTTGCTTTAACCCAGTTGTCTCTATTTTAAGCCTAGTTGAAAGGCAGCACCATTAATTTCAAGCCTTCAGAGGATGCCTTAGAACTATCGTTCATGTGCATAGCTTTTTCCACTGGTCAGTGACACTCACAGTTAAAAGGATGCAACCTATTTCTAGTTCCAATCTATCTGTCATCGAATACCAACTATTTATTCTCATTGCACCTTCTTCTACTGCATTGACGTCTTCTAAAAACTGGTTTTTTTTTTTTCTTTCTCTTGTTGGAGACATTTATGTATATCTCATGCAGGTCACCTCTCAATCTTTACTCTGTTGAACTAAACCTGCACATTTCTGACCTGAATCTTTCTGTCCAGATCTTTTTATTCAATCTTGGGATAATTTTATAGCTCTCTTCTGCATGCTCTGTGGTTTGCCTCTATCTTTAAAAAATGTAGAAAAAAATACAGCATTATTGGTATCATCAGGGATTTATGCAGAAGGAATTTCTTTTGCCATCTCATTTTTTGTTGATGCCTCCTTCTGAAAGCTAATCATAAACATTTACTTTCAGCGTCCCTTCGTATATTTTTCAGAAATAGTGCTCTTTGAGAAGCAGACCTCCATTCCTGAGACATGGGCTGTAGCTGTTTTCAGAGTAGCTCCTACTGTGGAACGCATAACTTAAAAAATGTCAACAACAGCATCAACAACAAAAAAGGAGCTTGAATGGTGCTCGTTCGGCCAGAAGAAATGTTTCTGCCCCATTCTCATCATTAGTCTCTTAACAAGTCTTTGTCTGATGGATAAATTTTGTCTAGTTATCCAGTTCTTAATCTACTCAAGGCAAGTTTTATCAGCTATATATTGAGCAGAGTAAAAAATTCAGTGTCAAGTGGTACTAATAAATTTCCTTATAAAAGTTTATTGGCAGTATGTTCATATTTTTATCAACCAAACTGAGAATGCCATCAGCTAGCAAAATCTGTTGCAGACCTGTTTGGCATGCAAATAGCCTGACTGGCAATAGTTTTATGATTTTCCTTTAATTCTTCATAAAATGGTCATGATATAAAATTTCCCAGTATTTGACCTGGCATTGATGCTAGGCCATTTGCTTACCTTTTCATAAATGCTGGCACAATACTACTGTTTCCAGTCTCCTGGAATTTTCCATTTTTCCCCCAACTAAGATAGCTTTCTGCCATTGCCTGGGTGCGAGAGATCTGAACCCGTTGCTTTTAAATCTTTTGTGAGAATAGTCTGATTGTGTCAGCTTTGACTTCTCAACAGTTCTCGTGATGGTGCTGAGTGCTACTCCCTAAGCTACACTGTGCCTTTCTGGTCTCCGAAATGGAGACTCGTTCTCAATCTTCGCAGTACTGGAATAGCTGCCAAGACAGACGCATAATTTAGAAGCAGAACCAGTTTCGGAAGTTATCACCAAATTTCAGCAAGCAACATACCAGTTTACTTGGTTTGTAACTGTTAGCCTGGTTCAGTCATGACTGTCAGAATAGCCTGAGTTGATAGGTCTTGTAAATAGAAATGTGAGAAACCAAATAAATTATTAGCAAATGGTAATACATCAGCAAAAGGGCTGCTGTGTATCTGACTGACTTTTAAAAGAGCTTGTAGATTGAGAGATGAAGATACTTGATGCAGCTTTTCAGGAAATTGGTCAGGCCCTCTGAGACACAGGCCGTGACATTTACTAGAATATTTTGTACTTTTAAACAGGACATTTAGGTAGTGTTATGTTATTCCTGATCTTCTCAATAAATTTACAAATCAGAGCCACATGGAAAAAAATAATCAGTGGTTCTTGTTCTGCTCTCTGAGCTGTTTTGAATCTTATGCATGTTAGTTCTTTCAGAAAGTTAGTTCTTTCTGATATAAATGCGCTGGTGGTTTGTACAGGTGTGTTTTCCACTTAGTGGCATCTACCTTTTTCTGCAGGCCTGGCAGAAGGAGCACACGCTGTGCAAATCACAGAAAAAGTGCATTTGAGGTCTCACCATTGTATCCCATGAAGTTTTAGGGATGCCCTAGCATTTGCTAACTTAGGTTAGAGGTGAATTTTCTCTTTGGCTGTAACATTTCATTTGTGTATTTATGAAATTTACTTTCACATGGACCATGCATGTTTGCTGACTTTTTTCTGGTCATAAGTTTTTTTTTTTTTTTTTTTTTTTTTTTTAACCAGCAAAAGTGTCTTCCATTGAACTTGAAACTCTTGCTAAACATATAAGTGCACTACTAGAATTACAGGAGTTTTTGAAATATCGATTTATGAGGAGAACTTTCACAAGGTGAAACTGGCCTTTAGTCATTGGCAAAATTGACAATGACATGAGTAGAGTCAGGATTTCATGCAGTATCTTTTTATATTTGAGCTAATAAATTTTTAAGAACTATTACTTACCTCTATGTCATATCAGGATTAATTTCACTACATCTAGCTATCTTTGATGAATGTTTATATACATTAAATTAAATTACCTTAAATCATGATTTGATTTCTACTATTTGTCCTTTGTTTCATGACTATATCAGACTTGCATAGTGCTGATAATAGCATCTACATCTGTAGAATATATATTTATTGAGCTAATGTCAAGCCAGCGGTGATTGCCTAGCTGCATTTCACTCAACAAGTAACTAGCTCATGGTGACTTACATATTAACCTACACTGCTTCTAATTTTACAATTTACAAGCTGTATTTTGCAATTTATACCAAATCTGGGTTGTCCTCGGTAAACTGCGTGGCTGGCTGCTGAGCTCGCCCAGCCACAGCTGCCATGGCTCTGCAGACAGTGAGGAGGGGGCTAGTCATGCTTAGATGCTCTGGACATTGGTATAAACATTAAAATTTAGTGCCCTTGCGTTTGATACGCTCTCTGTATCAGTGGATGGACTCAGTGGAATGCTCAGTTATATTGACCCGATCAGAACTCAGGTTTTGTTGAATTTTCTTCCTATTTTTCCTTTTAAAGTGCCCTCCAGCATCTTTCAAACTGACCTGGCACAATCTTTATGATTCTACAGGGCTTACTAAGAATAGTTGGGTAGTAGCAATGCTTTCTTAAAAGTAATATTGGCATGATAAAATACTTATATAACTTCACAAGCATGACTTACTATGATAGGAAATTGTGAAAGCATGTTAGTATTTTATAAAAATAGTATATGAATTTCCTTTAGCTTCCCATAATCATCCTCACATGAGAAAGCCAAGATGCCCACTGTTACAACTTTAAAAACGCTTACAATTTTCTGGTGGTTAGTGTAATTAGATGTTACCATTAAAAGACAACTTTTAAAATTTGGAAATTGCATTCTATAATGAAGAAATTATTGAAAAGCTTCCATTTAGTCCTTAAGAGCAGGACTCTTTAAGCAGTCTTGTTAGCTACAGTAGTTGACTGCTACCAAGTTTTTACTCTAGCATAGTGGAATCTTGCAAAAGGAGTATCTTGGGGCAGGGGGAAGGAGAATAGAGAGAACATAAACTAAGCCACCCCAAAAATAAACCACAAACTTTTATGGGGAATGGTGCCTGATCTTTTCCTTCACCAAGCCCTTTGCATGTTGCATATTGTATTTTATATAATATAAATGAGATGCTCTCCAGCTGCCTTTGGCAGATGTTCTTCAAGGTTTGCGCAGCTCAGTATGCGTTTCCAGCTACTTTGGTAGTGCAGAGTATGTGTGGAAGAAACATGTTCCATCACAAGAATTTTTTTAAAAGTTACAGTAAGATAATTACAAACATTTTGACTTGAGAACACTCGTAGAATTTAGCCCATGATACAATATTTCTCAGAGGAAGAATAAAACCTATTTCTAGTTTTGTTTTCACTTCATATCCTTTTTTGTTTTCATTATACCTCTCCTACCCGAGCAGTAAACGTCAAAGACATTTTTCAGTTGTTAAAATAATATTAAAAGCAAAAGTATCTTCTTAACTCCTCTAAATATAATCCTTAAGACAAACATGCTTAACTCGATGAGACTGCCTACCTGTATAATTCAGAGTTGCTTTACATGACTGAAAGTAGCTTATAAATTACTGAATTACTGCTTGCTGTGAATATAGTCCATAATTAACTTCAACTGCAGGAGGAAAAAAAGTGTAAATTGCATGTAAGGAGCCTTAATTTTTTTAATACAAATTTTACAAAATCTGGTTATTTGTAACAATTATGGGGCAATAATTGGAATTTTCATTGGACAGAGGATAATACAGAAAATTGAACAAAGTTCCTTAACAGATAATTCATAAAATTCACTTTTTGAAAGCAGGTACGTAACCAACTATTTTCTGCACTGGGTCTATTCTCCTTCTGGGAGGTAATTGCGTAGCAGATTGATCCCAGGACAAATGTTTTTTTACTGGATACTGTGCAGATAGTTGCTGAAAGCTGCAATGATGAAAGCTCTGAATTGGTGAAACCTTTTTCAAGCGCCCCGTGTTCCCTCAGAATTCTTTCACTTTAGCAGTGAAAAATCAGGAACATTTGATCAAATGTTGCTCCTTTTAGTGGATGCAACCTGGACTCATTCCTTTCCAATCATCAGTAATAATAATAACTGAAATATCCTATGCATCTTTCATATACAGGATTATTTTTTCTATTAGGATTCAAAGGGCAAGATTCATTATTTACAAAAACTGCATATTTACCAGATATTAAGTAATTCTTGTGTTATTCCTTGATACAACTGTCCTTTAATTTCTTTGTTTGACATTTTGTCATTGTCCTTTACAAGTGAAGTCAATGACAGTTTTGCTCATTATGACACTGGAGTACTATCATCATCACTAGGGGACTGTAGTAATGATTATCAATATAATACATGTATTATATATTATGTGTATGTACATATATTACATATAATATATGTATTATGTAATCTGGTGTATATATATATACACCAGATTACATAATACATATATTATATGTAATATATGTATTATGTAATCTGGTGTATATATATATACACCAGATTACATAATACATATATTACATATAATATATGTATTATGTAATCTGGTGTATATATATATAATAATGTGCCCTTTATAGATGAAATGACTGTTTGCTTCAGTGATAGCCCCAGGGTCATTTGTTAAGGCACTGCCTTCAAAGCCTATTTTTTCAGGCACAGTGAGCGTATATAGTGGCCACAATATATAAACTGCAGTATCACACTGATCCTCACGCAGGAAATCTGGAGGCTTTGCCACTCATCTTCATGAAGATGCAATCTCAGCACTGCTGCGTATCCTGACGGGAAAGGATGCAGGGAATCCTGTCTACCATGTCAGCATCAAATGGGATACATTTTCTTCAGAGATCTGCTACTACTATTGTAGAGTCACGATCACTGTTAAAATGCATCTCTATTTTTCCAATGAGACTATAGCCAGAAGCAAAAATAACTCATTCACTTACTAAGAGTGGGTTTGTGATTGTTTCTGTCAGCCCTAACCAGTACCAAGCAACAACATACGAGACTGGAAATGCTTGGTTAAGTGTATTGGCAGAATATGGCAATTCAGAAATGAACAATCAAATGCAGCAAAATGAAATATTTCTTTGAATGCCTGAGGCGAATGGAGTGGTAAAAAGCCCTGTGATACAGCTGGTTGAAATGTGAGCAGCAAGAAGAGGTATGGGCAGCCTGTCTCTCTTCCTATAGAGTTCTTTTCGATTTTTGTCTGGATTTTGCTTGATTGATACAATTGAAAAAGATGAAAGAAGAGAGCACAATGGAGAACCTGGTTTTCAAAACCAAGCCCTTTGCCATTTCCTAAAGCAAGCAATGAATTTAGCAATAAGTATTTGTTTGTAATTTAATGTCATGGTTACAAGCACTCATATCGTTCTTTCTGCTAAAGTACACAATGCTGGTCAGTTCATGAACCAGTATTTTGTGGTGTATAATTGTAACTTAATTCAATTATACCTCATCATGATTGCTGCCTTTTGTCAAATCCTCTCCAGAGATTTCATAACTCTATTAACAATAAAATCTTGGCCTGCATAGAAATACTTGTGCTTTATAGTTTTCTAAAGGTGTTTTTTACCTTAGTATTTTCCCCTATGTCCTGTAGGAGATAATGTTCTTTGTATCTGGTCCGTTGTGATCACTCCTTCCTGCTTTACTAGAGCCAAACACTTTCTTCTCCAGTTGTCATCTTAAAACAACAATAAAATTAAACTCTGTGCAGTTCTTCTCAGACTAGCTATGAAATTTGCTGTTTCTCTTCCAAACCTGGAAAGATCTTGTGCACCCACACTGTGTCTGTAATATTACTTGGTTATAAAAAAGATATTATTTCTCCCTAGAGACCCTGCTTAAATTATTTTTCTTTCCTTCAAATCCTAATCTGGGAATCTCCCTTGGCTCAGGGTATCATCCGCTACCTCCTGAACTACAGGTCAGACTGAACTACTGCCTCAGAGCTCCCCTTCTAAGATTTGATGACACATGCTGACACACAGTTGTTAAAGGTAATTCAGATTTCTAGATTTAGGGATCCAGAGAAAGAGCATGTCTTTCTGATTCTGTCATTATTTAGTAATAAGTAAGTTTGAAGAAGAAACAGAATCTTATCAATTTCAGTTGTTTCCTCAGTGAAATTGAACTTGATCCTGTTGTGCCGTGGCAAGCTTCCAACTGAGTTTAATATCCTTTAATACTGGAGTGAGTTGTTTGCAGTCAAAATTGATAATGGTGAACTCGTGTTATTAAAAGAGAGGGGGGGATGTTTTTAATTATACAGAAGAGGAACAGGAAATTAGCATAAAGCCTAGTGGTTTGGCTGTTACAGTACTGACATGTCACATCCCAGGGACAGCAGCTAAAAATGTGAGCTTAATTATGCTGATCTCTATTTAAAGCTCCTGTTCACATACCTATGGAAGTGTTTTCTTTGGGAAGTTTTGATTATGGTTCATCTTTTTGGAACAGAGTACTTTTTTTTTTTTTTTTTATCTCTACTGAGAGTTTTTCACCTTTGGCTTTTTTGATCTTGCCATAGTCTGCTTTTATTTTTTCATTGTAATCAAAATGCATGTGTTAAAGTATATAACCGCTAGGGATGGTGTCTGTAGCATTGCATTGCTTGTTAAAAAAGGAGTTAATTATGATGTTCCATTTATTACAACATGTTAGTGATGACATGGGAATTGCTTTTTTAATGAAGCTGGTGTTTAAATTATGGTAAACGTTGCCTGTTAAGGCCAGCTGAGGAAAATAACCCTCCACAGATTTGGAGTCAGTAACATCAGTATAATTTCATGGCACCAAAATCTGTTAGTAAAAATGGAACTGACTGTATAATTATGAGGTGTTGTAGTGGATTTCATAATTACCTTTTTCTTCAACCTATTGAAATCCTTTTTTTTTTTTCTCTCTCTTAAAAAACACAGTATGTCCTTATCCCAGGATCTTTCCCCAGCAGCCTTCTGGAGAGTGAACACTAGTAAGAGATTATAAAGTTCACATTGTTTTATTGTTTTCACATTATAGTTATCAAATAAAGAGAAAAAATACATCTTTTTTTCTGAAAAAGATTTTAGAAAAGAAAAAAAAACCTAGATAATAAAGCTAAGATACATGTCTTGTAATCTTATTTGAAAATCCATCTACCTTTTTTTAAATCAATTTTTATCTTAGTGAAAAGATTACTCTTTTCACATTTTTTCCTCTGGCATGCTGTCTCATGACTGTTCACAGCACATTTCTACAAATATAAAATTTAAGAGTTGTTGTGCCTGAGCATGGATGAAAACCCTTCTGTACCCCTGTGTGTCCTCTCTCGAGTTTCACAGGGAAAGTGATGTGATGTGATTTACAAATTGGAGGGTTGGAAGTAGTGATTTTAAGCAGGATTAGCACTTTTGACATCTGTGTGATTATGCTAAGGGCTGTATTTATTTTCCTTCTGTCTCTGTACAAATTCCACTTAGAAAAAGCATTCCTCAAAACCAGTCCTGGGTTTTTGCTTCTGGAAAATTGATGGCAGTAGCCCAACTATACAGTAATAAGTTGTGTATGTGCATGATGAAATAAAATTTCATAAATAAGCAGCATTTAATTTTAGCTATACAGGTAATATCTTAAATTACCAGATAATTTTCCTTTATTTTTAGGAAGTATTATGTATGTCTTAGAATTACTGTATTTAGTAGAACATAAAAATATGAGAAAGCTTATAAATGATTGCAGATAATTGCCTAGCATTCTAGCGGTATTTTTCACACTTTTATTTATCAAAGTGTCTTTGCATTTTTCTCTAAAGTGAAGTCCCTAACTCCCTGTTACTGTATCAGACTGTAATAAGACTTTAATAGAGGAAAAAATATCAGTGAAAATCTCTAGGTTTTCAAGATTAAAAAGTTCTGTGTGCACACGCATAAACATACACACTTCGGTATGTCTTTTGTTAAGCTTGTACGTGTGCAAGATGTATGGAAATTTTAAGTATTGTGGTAAGAAAAAATGAGTTAATCTGAAGATGATCTGATTTTCTTGAGTGTTTTTCAGGAGTTTATGGCAAGCCTAGGCTGAGGACATTCTATATTTTTCTCACATTCTTAAATAGATTATTCGTTTAGTAGAAAAGAAAGGATGATATGTTTTTGTTCCCATGTATATCATCAGAGTCTACTCATGAGTCTGAAGCTTGGCAGAGGTTATCTTGGGTTGACTGTGGAAGCAGTGCGTGCTATTTAAGATTATCTTCTCTGGGTATTTATCCAAGGGAGAACAAAGCTATCAATTCCAGGACTGAAAAGCTTGTGTGTGAGTAGTTAGAGACCTTCTCATTTTCTTCTAGTTGCTCTAGCATTAATTTGATGTCTTAGAGTGCAAAAAACAAGATCATGTACTGCAGGAGCTGCTTATTTAGTGGTAAGGTTGGATTGTATCTTACCTTAACTCTAACAACAAAATACACCCTGATTTGGGCCAGAAATAGCTCCATTTGGCAAGTTATTCTGGAGAACTGGTCTTTTTTAAAGCAGGGAAAGATGTGATTTCCTGAAGACCATAAGCCCACAAACAAGTCAAAGCTAGAGGCCTTATGGGTGAGACTGGTTAGGAAGCTTTACAGACGAAGCTAGCAGAGAGGTGCAGATCAGCTCCTGGCATGAAAAATGGTAAGAGTCTTCGGCAAAGAGACAAAGAAATAGTCCAGAAAAAAGGGACTAGATTAGTAAAGGCAATTTAGAAAAATGAGAGAGAGAAAAAGAAAGAAGTAGGAGGAGACTTTTATGCAGTATGTCAGTCATGAGAGGTAGTGAAGCTGAGAATGAAGAACCTGAATTTTCTGTGATTGAATGTATCAGACTGGGAGTAGGAAAGATAAAAATTGGAATCTGGAGAGGTAACTTACATCAACAGTCAGGGCATGCAAAGAGCTTTTATAATTCGGGTTGGCCTCTGCTCCACTTATTGGGTGCTGGCTGCTATCTTGCTGCAGCACCTTATTCTATGGATCATTGCACTAAAAAGATGTTTTCGTAGTTCTTCCAGTTTAACAAATTTAAGAATCTAGAAAGGCTAAACTGAAATTTGTTTTTTGAGTCAGAAAGTTTTATTTATTTTGTATATTCTTTCCAAATTCATCAAGAATGGTAGGAGATCTCATTTAGCCTATGACTTGAAACACCTTGACATAGCTGCTTTAAAAAGATCTTCCTCTTGACAGTTTTAATTTTCCATGATAATGAAGCTGACTTTTTAAATCTTTGATATGGAAGATGAGGGTCTCTGTCAGGTAATTTCATTAAGGGCTTTGAAAATAACTGCATTAGCCTTCCTGCATTAGCTTTATTCAATGGGCAGTGAGCATAGTGAAATGAAATTCAAATGATATATTCCCAGTAGCCCCTGGCAGTCAGCAGATACACTGTGGAACAACCCTGTTATCTCTATTTGCTTCAGTGTGGTGGACCTTGTTCTCAGATACAAGCGATTGTAATAGTGGAGCCTGAAGACTAATAATGTTTAAGTAAGGCAGAGTTCAAGAGGATTGCGAACAGTGTTTGAGCTTGTTGCAAATTCAGTGTCACTCTTTCTCAGGTGTGTAACCAAAACTGAAGTTGCTAGACAACTAGGGATCATGGACCTGTCAATAGTTTGAATGTAGATAATTTTTGTAGTTAGTATTACTGCAATGAATAAGGCAAAGTCTTTGTAAGTCCTTGACCAGCACTCTAAATCTGACCAGGAATCAGTTTGTCAGAAAAGAGCACATCTTCACCCAGATTTTTAATTTTCTTCTGTCAGCCACTACTTGACTTGGCACTCTATAAAAACTTATACCGTCCCTACTATATTAATACATAAAAAAAATGGATAATTATAATTCTAGCTACCAAAAAATACTGAATTTACAAAGTATCAGTATTTGTGTGTCACCCGTGCTACTTACGGTCTGCTTTCCCTACTTTCCATGACAGCCAAGCCATGTCCTGTACTCTCTGGTCCCTCTGTGCAGCTATTTCTGACCTCCGTGTCCCCTCCCGAGCCAGGGTGCTGCTAAGGGCTGATGCTTGTCAGCAGTTGTGTTGCACCAGCCGCCCTCCTGGAGCCCGTCTCCTGCGTGAAATGGATTCTGGTTGTTTGCTCCAGGACCGTAAACTAAACCACAGGGAGTGGAGACGTTTGGGAGATTTCCTTGAAAAATGCATTTCTGGTCCAAAGTAAAATACTGTTGTAGGTGCACCTCGAACACCCTCCGTTTCGGCAGGAAGGTGCAGGGGGCCTGGAGATGGTCTGTGCTTCTCCGTCCTCTCCTCACTGACCCTGCTCCTCAGGTGTCACAGAGAAGCGCCTGTCCAAGAAGCACAGGCCCCTGTCATGTGGAACACAGAGAATTATAGGAAGACATTGGGTAGGAGCAGAGATTTGTGTCGTTCTTCCATGTCCCTATTTCACTTTTTTTCTGAACTAATGCTGGTTGTGATAGTGGTAATTCTGTCTGCAAATTCTGTATGTGCAAAGCATTATGCAAGCATATGTTAAGCACCTGCCTGTAATATAAAATGAATGTCATGTTTCATATTGTTTTTATTTTGGCATGTGCTCATGTTTTGTTGTAAAGTCAAAAATGATTCAAATCACCTTTGAGAACTTTTTCTTACCAAACCTCTGAACCTCTCAGAGCTCTTTAGCAGAAGCTGAAATGGAAGGCAGAACTGCAATTCCAGTTGGAACTGGAAGTTACAAAGACTGAAAGGAAGCCCAAAAACTCACTGCATTTCGCTTGTTGACAAAAATCAATGTAAATGTATTGATGTATGCTATTCTTT
Organism: Tinamus guttatus; assembly: GCF_059628265.1. Taxonomy (NCBI): domain Eukaryota; kingdom Metazoa; phylum Chordata; class Aves; order Tinamiformes; family Tinamidae; genus Tinamus; species Tinamus guttatus. Next base: position 9,280,480 of record NW_028288848.1, read on the forward strand.
ACTGGTCTTTTCTCTAGCGTTTCTTTAAAGAGATTTCTTGACATCTGGAGATAATATATAGCAGTATTTCACTGTCCTTGAAGTTGCACCTGTTGCCTAGTCTGTAACCCAAATACATGTTGCAGTTGAGTCCATTGCTTTTTTTTCCTAGCTTCTTCAGTCGTACAAAACAGATTATTCCTTTTCTCTTTCAGAAGCTATCTTAAGTTTGTATATATATATAAATAATATATATATATATACACACACGCACAAAAATATTCTCAACACCTAAAGGCTTTATTTAAGGCTTTTGTAATTTATATTTTGACATATATATTTCTGGAATAAATTAAAAGAAGGTTGTTTTCTATCTCAACTTCACACTAAATAGAGTTTGCATGTAAGGAATACATTTAAGGGAAACCTCATGTAGCATGTCTTATGTTTGTTATAAGGAAGTGAATTGTAATCACTTTTTTTTTTTATGGAAAATGGAAAGAATACTTGTCCACTATATGAAAGAAGAGTTTATTGCTAGAAGAAAAAAAGTTTGAAGTGAAAGATAGGTCTAGAGTGTAACTCCATTGTGTGTGCAAAGAACTCCAAAGGTATTATGTGAAGAAACACACACACGCATATACATATGTGTGTATATGTGTACGTATGTGTATACATGTGTGTATGTATATATAAACTCTTTTTTTTGAGAAGGGAGAAGAGTACAAAATATACTATTATGACTGTGTTTTTTAAAAAATATTGTTCACTGTACCCATTCTAAGCTTATCTAGTGAGACAACTCATACTATTTTGGAATCATTGTGTTGATATTTCAGGATTACCACAAGGTCTTACAAAGCTTGGCTTCTTCCTTCTTAGGAAAAGTTTTAAATTTCAAGGGATATCACTGCTAGGATATTACAAAACTACTCTGAATCTCCTTTGTAGCAATGGATAAAACGTGCATTTTTCCAAATACATGCGTTTTCCCCAAGGAATGGGAAATGTTTTTGTATCTTTGGATATTTATTTTCAAAAATGCACTGAGCTCATATGAATCATGTGTTCTACCAAGAGGAATATTAAAAAAAAAAAAAAAACGCTGACCGCTCTTGATCAGTATGCATTATTTTTTGACAGGAGGGTCCCGATGGCCCAGTCAAGTCCCAAAACCCTTTGTTGCCATGGTCTCTACATGGAAACTAAGTAGAGTTAACACCTTGCCCAAAGGATTGTTTTATTCAAGGTTAGGACAAGACTGGTGACTAATGCAAGTGTTCGGGAAAGTCAGGAAGCCAGCACATTTTGTCAGGTAGCTTAACAGCTCAGATGCTCTAGTTACCAGCAAAATAACTAACATCAGATGTTTCTTTATAGACACATATGGAAAGTTCCCAACTAAAATAATGTATTAGATTGTTGCAATATAAAATAATTATGAAATACTGTAGTGCTGACTAAGTGAATGAATAAAATAAAAGAACAAAAAGAAGTTGTCTTAATTTCACACCATTCCACCAGTCCACGGGTTAAAGGCGAAACCTAATAAAATTTTGATTTGTTTTGTTTTAGAACGTCAAGCGTGTACATCTATGGCTGGTTCCAGTGTCCTTCCCTCCAACGTGGCTGGTATCAGTAAAGAGCTGATCGAACTCCAGCACCTCATTCAGTTCCCAGAGGAGGTTGCCAGCATACTGACTGAGCAGGAACAGGAGCTCTACCGCAAAGTCCTGCCCATTGACTACCTCTGCTTTTTAACCAGGGACTTGGGTAACGCTGAATGTCAAAGCAAGCTTTCGAGTATTAAAGCTTCCATATCTGCTACTATTCTTTCTCAAAATGATGAACATAATGCCGTGGAAGATCTTGTGACAAGGTTTAATGAGGTAAGACAAATCATTTATTTACTTTTTTATGAGGTTTATTACCTATTTGATGTAATTTGCAGGTTAGTTATTTTCTTTAATAGCAGAATTTAACCATAAACAAATCATAGCATGAAGGAGTTAGCTAAATAGCTTCCACTGAATTAAATGGGAGTTATGTGACTGATTTTGCTCAGTGAGTTTAGAAATTTGCAGCCTAAGTTTTTCTTGCACATTGCAAAGCAAACAGGAAGAAGAATATTACAGACTTGTCTTTCTTATCTTTTTATTGACAGCATGGGTATATTTTCAGTCATTTTTTATTTTGTTCAGGAGATGGAGGTTTGTTTATTTGCTTTGGATTTTGTAGGATAAGCATAGGAATCAGCATAGAAACTAGATGTTTCTGAATAATATAACTAATGGAGACTATTTATTCATTTATTAACTTTGTGCTTCTTGAATGTTGTTATGCAAGAAGTGTCATTTGACAGGACATATTTCCACTAGCCAAATCCTGATTTTTTAATAAGATTTTCCTTGATTTTTACCACTTTTTATTCACATGATCTCCTGATGAGTATAACAGAAAATTGATCAAGGAACGACTCAACAATTTGGACCTCTCCTCCACCTCTACCTTGCATATTACAAAAATACAGGAGTTTCTCTCACTTCATTATATTATGGGAGCAAGTATATAAGAAAAATTTAAAATGCATTTTTTTTAAGACAGAGCCTTAAAATCATTTAAATTAGCTCCAGTTACTGTATTTATTAAAAAATACTTGTCATTTCCCATTGTATCTGGTACTTAGCCAGAGAAGAATGTGGTCTGTGATGCAGCTAGAACGAGGAGCGTTCCCCCTTTCCCATGAGCTTTTTCCATGGTGGTCACTGCAGTGAGGGCAGGGGCACAAGGTGAAGCGGTTGAGCTCTCGCCTGGTCTCATGGGGCTCGGGGCCAGAGCTGTCTGTGGGGATGGTTGCAGTCAAATGTACAAATTAGAGGACCTTCCTGTGTGCTGACACTTGGAATAGTCACAAAATTGAAGAGCAAGTCATTGTGGAAAAGTCATCAGACTGAGATTATTGTTTACAAAAGTGAAGTTTAATTTTAAAGTTATTTCTTGGTAAAATATTTTTTTAGTGTGTGATTTACAGTTTTTATAATCTAACAATACTTTTCTGGTAATGCTTACAGGATCATCTTTCATATGATTTAAATTAATTCCTGCAGATCTGGTGCATATATAATAGTATATTATCCTAAATATCCTAAACATAATTCTTTTTTTTTTTTTTTGCTTAGCTTAAGTGTTGCATGTTTAAACAGAATTATTGTACCATATTTGCTGCTTGTAATAAATCATTATCTTGCTGTCTGCTTTATCTTATGGTGGAGTATATAGCCAGTCACCCGCGTGGGCTCTCTGAATGTCTTTGTTTATAAATGGCAAGAAAATTCTTGTGTGAAGAGTCATGCTTTTGTTGGCAGAAGTCAGTGAGTGAGCGCTTGCTGATTTTTTGGCATTGCTTATAGAAATACTGAAGTGTATTTATACTGTGGGAGCCAGAATGAATTTCAAAACGACAGCTTCTGATACAGAGTGGGAGAAAACTATTTCATGCCATTGTTCTTTTCAATGAGCAACTCAAGTATATTTTTCATACAGCAATCTGCTTTTCGATTATTTTTCTGATATGTATAACTGGGGACACCTGCTTATAACAGTTTTATAAGTCCATAGCTGCTGTATTGTGAAACAAAGGAACTGAAGTTTTTTAGTGGACCAAATACTGACTTTTTATGGAAGCTTGTATGAGTGTTGCTAGAGTATTAATGAAATAGACTAATGAAGTTTATTCTGAAATATTACTGAAAAGTAGGGAAAAGTTTGGTCTCAGTGAGGTAAATTTTGTTTGTACTATTTCTTATCTAAATTCCAAGAACACCCAGATCCCCTGTTCATTACTGAATTTGCAAACTACCATTGATGACAGAGAGCAAGGTCAAGCAGTAGGTATGGGGAAGCATCACTTGATTCCCCATACACAAAATAAATTTGCTGTTACTGTTCTTTTCTAGCTGTAAATTATTTAACTGATGGCACTGGTAAGGTGCACATAACACAGTATGAATACTTTCTATTCACCTTTACTTGTTTAGCCTATACTAATTAGAAAGGATTGATGTTGCTTAACATAATGAAGGCATTTAGACCTCAGTGGAGACTGGGGAGGTTTGGGAAAAAGCGTTATCAGGCAGAAAGAGTTGATGATGGTTTGTCAGCCTTAAGCTGAGTAATACAATATTGTGACATGAAAATTTTGTCAGATTTAGAAGAAATGGAGAAAATGATGTTGTTTTCACCTACACATACTGCTCCTTAGGCAATGAGTGCATTACCTTAGACATCTAAATGTAGCTGTAACTGAAACGCTGTCTATTGGAAATGTTCTTTAATAATGCTAGAATTAAGTTGACCTTTCTTTAGTCTTTCCTTAATCCTGAAATTCATATGAGATTTAACAAATATACAATGTATAAGGAGAAGTTAAGTTAAATGTAGGAAAAAGTTTAACTGTCGTGCTTTTAGAATGCAAAGAGATTTTTAAATTTCACTGATCCAGTGATCACCCTAGTTTTGTATGATGGCAGATTGCTAATCTCAGCTGTCATCATGCTTATGTTCTTGTCTCTGTTTTATATATAAAATTTAACCAAAAATGCACCATTACAGGGAATATTTAAAGGAAAACTGGAGAAGTGGACTTTTTTTTTTTTTTTTACTTCAATATGGGTAAATTGGATCATTTGTATTTTCTTTCAACTTTTTCTTGCAACAGCCCAAGATTTAAAATGATCTCAGAGAAAGGGAGTTAGATCTCTTTAGCCTTTTATCATAAAATTCTGTTCCTTCTGTACATCTTGTTCCTATGGATTATATATTTCCTTATCTGTTAATAATAGTATAAACATTTTGAAGAAAACATGGTTTGGGGCACAGCGAATGCATTTGTTTCAAATTTCCTATAGTAGCTGACTACCTAATATTCTGATAGAATTCTAAGTTTGTCCCAAATTCTATTTTTATTGCCACAAGACACTTAGGAAGCCTCCTTTAAATAATGAATTATCCTGTATTTTTAAGTGTAGAAATCCAAACTTAGTAGTGTTGCAGTGTAGAAATAAACATCTGTTCAAATCTTTATTTTGGAAAAGGGGAGTCTTTTGAGTATGTTTTAAGGGTGCATGGTATCACTGATAAATGTGTTGCTAAAGCAGATAGATGTATTTGAGAAGAAAAAATGTGGGCCTGTGACATAGCCTGTGCAGTGTGTAGACTGATAATTTATAGGGTGTTTTTCTATTTGTTTTTTATTTTGTATGAAAAGTTTGGGTATGACCATTTAGTATGACCACCTATAAATAAAATCCATAATCTTAAAATTTTTGATTTAATTTGCAGTTGTATGGTAGTGGAGACTTGGGCACAATGTGTCCCTATCAGCTGGACACATCTGATATTTCATTTGCTTCTATTAATATCAAATTTATCTTAGGACCTTGTGAAACTAAGGCAGTGGATCAAGTTAAAGACAGATACTCTTTCCTATTAATAAAAATAAATAAAGACTGATCATGAATTAGCACTTAAAGAGATAGGAAATGAGTGAAATATAGTAACATTTATTTTTCAAGTACTGTTTTTATGTTGAGGCTTTTGGATTCTCTACGACTGTGCTAATAGTCGTACACTTTCGTTAGTGTAGTATTGTACATAATAGTCGTACACTTTCCTACTGTGGTAGAGACCCAAGTTCTCAGATGCCTGTCCATTGTACTATAAAAGCCATGGGATTTCACAGGGAAATATGAATTTATACATATTTTTAAAAGAACTAAAAAGACTCAAGAAAGTGTGGCAAACTACAAGAAGGAGAGGAGGAGGGTGTATTTGGTGCCATTGAAAAAACTTGACAGGGTATGGAAATGTCTGAAGAAATGGCTGAGGAGTAGATCAGTTGCTTATCTCCATGTCTTTAAGGGGGCTTTCCAGAAACAATGAAACATGCCAAGAGAAAAAACCCTTTCAAAGTTAAATAAAGATTAGTTGTTTTTGAATCAATGTTACCAATTTTCAGATACCAGATGTTTAAATTTCATGGATGTATAAAAGCTGTAGGACAAAATACTTAGGAGACCCTGCAGAGGTAGCAGATCATTGATAGCAGGGAAGGGACTAGGAAAATTGTACCTATGTGAGTTTTAGGAGCTTTTCTATCTTTATTTGTTGCAAACTCTGCGTTTCTCTTCTTCATTTAGTTCTTCTTTCTGATTCCTCTATGTTATTGTGATTTCTTCCTTTTTCAGCTGTCCCATTCATGGGCTTGTCCACAGTGAGGACACTCTATATGCAATGTGGTCCTTACTCAGTGTCTTACCTTTATGAAATTCCCACAGTTATTCCAGAGTATTCTTAGGCACCTGTTTCTCTTTCTGTATCCTTGATTTTGCAGATTCTTGCTTATCTATGGCTTGTATTCTCTTCCAGTCTCTTCTACCTCTCTGCATCAAAGCAACCACAGAAATACAACTTGAATATGTGTGTTGAAATATATATCTGTTTACAAACACTTAAAATAATTTCAAATATTGCCTTACATAAATATGAAGAGTCCATTTTATAGCTTGAAGCTTTTGGCCACAGCTTCAGGAAAAAGGAAAACAATAAAAAAAATAAAACAAAATGAAGCTTTTAATATTTCCTCCTGAGCTGGATATATTCAACAAGTGTAACAACTTGCACTGAAACTTGTTTCACATAATTAAAAAGAGCAGCCTGAACTTTATCCCACTTTGGAGCTACAAATTCCAAATGAGATGTTCAGTACATAAGGTGATTTTTTTTTTTTTTAAATAATTTACCCCAAAATAAGCTAGTAAGGCAGCCTTTCTGATCTACTGCAGTATAGCACTATATTTGTGGTGCCTTCATCATTCACTAGGTCATTTTTATATTCAGTATAATTAATAAAAAGTCTGGCTATTTGACAAACTAAATGATAATGATAGTTTTATTTTTAATGGTTTAAATTTGTACATTTTTTTCATTGTTATTCAAAATAAACTTAAACTCTTACTAGCAAAACGGGGACATATCATTTTACTGAAATAATGGAATGTAAATAAATATTTCACTCTGTCTCTTAGTTCAGAATTTTTTTGCAATGCCTAAATGGGTTTGCATAATACTTTTTCAAATATCATGTTTGTGCAAATATCAAACTCTTTCCAGTCCTTGTTTGGAATAGTGTTTAATCAGATTTTAAATGGTAAATGTTCTTTGTAAGGTTATATAATTTCACTCAAGCATGTAAAGTGAACCATCTGTTCATAAGATACGCAATTTTAAAATACTCAGCTTAAAAATGCAACTGGAATTTTTGTAGCATATAATACTTAAATAATTTTAATGAAAAACTTTAATGAAACCTTTTTAAAGTAAAACAGTTATGTTATATGGTGTAATTTTATATATTCACCACTATGCATTGATGGGTTTGTGCACAGTTAGCTGAACAAAGGAACACAAACTCATGTTAACTAGCTAATTAGTCCTATTGCTAATGCTGCTTTTATCGGTCAAAATCTTTAAAAACAGAATAGTTTGGTTAAAAGGGCTACAGACTGTTATGCTTGTCCTTTGGATAACTGAAAAATAAATTTTCTTCCTCGCTTCAGTATAGTGCTTATACTATGAAAGGATACTTGTAGTTAATTTTTATACATTAGGTATTAGGGAGGGTATATACAATAATGTTATTTTGTAGTAAGCCAAAACATTTTATTTCAGTTATTAACAGTGGTAAATATTAAACTTCAGGTAGTCAACTGCATTTAGTAATTTTACTCTGAAAGCTATATCTCTTAAGTATTATGAAATGGCTAAAAAATGTATTATAAAAATAGAAGGCATCATTTCTTCCATGCTCAAGTATGTAGCTTGGGAATTGCTTTAAAAGCCTTATAAACATAAGAGCTGGGGGAATGAGTGCAAACCATTGCAGATGACAGGGAGAACATTGTGCTGTACAGGTGGAGATTGTGACTAGTTTTCTCCCTAACTTGCACCTCCGCATTTTTATTCTTATAAAAAATAAACAATAAATTAATTCCCATGCCGAAAGATTCAGGTAGTGCCTTCTCTGGCAGTTGTATTAAGGATAATAGATAATGCTAGATATATATGAATGATAATTAGATGAGTATTAGAGGAATAAAAAAATTCCATGTCACATTTAGGGATATGTTTTTTAATTCAGCCTGCATCAAATATCATTTCATCCTGTACAAGACAGGATTCCTATAGACTAAGTGATAAATGGTCGTGTAAATGTAAATGGTCAGTTGTAAAGCCTTTGAGGTTATGAGTCATAGCTTGCTCATTAAGGTCAATCTTGAATGTTTCTTTTATGTCCCATCACAAAGTCCTCATACCACGTTACTGATGCTCAGCTGCCTTTACTAATGAGCCATATCTTGCCAATATCGAATTGGGAGGTTTTTTTTGCCTGTGTCATACTATAACAGTATAGAGGACTGGCTTTAAATTGGATTTCAGTGATTATGTCATCAAAAACATAGGGGTTATGTAATTGTTTGATTGATATAAATTCCTCAGAGTTAAAGGATTAGGGAGGCTTTGTTTTACTTTTCATTAATAAAATGTTGTAAACTTAAAAAATAAAGTATTGGTATTAATTCTAATAATTGATTTATAGGAGTTTTTTTTTGTCTATTTAATTTGCTTTTTAAAAAAACACCAATGAAAAGAAAATTCTGAAAAGCAGAACAGAAATATCCAGAGTCTTCTGGGAGTGTCACATCCTGAAATGAGAAAGTTTGTCCTCAGTAAAATTTTATCATTGCTATCTTTGTGAAAATTTCCAGATTAAACAAGTTGAAGCCTTGAATGAGAGTTAGTCGCTGACTTAAAAATGTTCACAGCATACGGTATTGGAGGGTTATTGCTGAGTTACAATTTTGCTCTTTTTTTTTAAATGCATTAGCAATGTTTAACTTGAACTTATCTTAAAACTTTGAGCATAGTAATATAAGCCTAAATTACGGGTTAGAGTTTTGAGTATGACTTACAGTGATTTCTGTAGTCATCAAGAAATGCAGATTTGTTCTTTTTTTTGTGTGAGCTGCATTGAGCTCGAGTGTGCCCAGACAATGTCTGAGGAATCTCCCTTCTGGACTGGCATTCAAATGAAGATCCTAAAATGCTCCCTAGTTCTTAGATACCATCTGTGCAAAGGGAGCTTTATGTATGCCAGGCAGCTAAAATGTAGTATGTCCATTTTCAGGGCTTTTGGGGATGCAGGGAGCTATACAGTAATTTGAGAAATGTCAGTGATGTCAGAGGAGTATATTTGAGAATGTATCCTGGGCTGATGAATAAGTCGTATAAGAATACGTTTATTGAGTACTGGTTATTCTTTATATGTCTCAATTAATATACTTAAGTTTCCTGTAAATTGTCATACATGATGTTTCCTAAACAACTCAGTCATTTCAACTACCTTGATTTTAGTGGTGCATTCCCCATTGCACTTTGAACAGGTAATTACTTATTTGGCTTATTCTGTTTGTGTTTTTTTTGTTTGTTTGTTTGTTTTTTTCCTGCTTGGCTCTTGGACGACATTTAATTTTGGGGAAGTGCCCCCTCAGCTCTGTTATCCAAATGAATTCTCTTCCCTTTCCAGTTGTCTTTGCTAAAAAAGTTAGGAGTAGGGTTGTTGTTGCAAACATTAGGCACAGCAGTCAGCAAAACCCTCCCTGAAACATAGCCCTTGTTCCCAGCACCTTTCCTGTGTTACCTCCTCTGTGACAGAGCTATTGCCTTGTAGTGATCTCTGTTTGAATTGCAGACTGATGAAACTTGCATAAAAAGTACAATCTTCACAGCTTCTAGGAAATCTTTTTTCCAAGTTGATACACTTTTTGAGAAGTCCATAATCCTCCCATCTGGGGAAAAGAATGATACTTTCAGACTAATCAGCTAACAGTGCTCTTAATTCGTAGAAAATTTTCATAGGGAGACGATGCTATTCAGAAACACCAGAAAGGTCAGTTTATACTCCTGCATAGTGCTAAATATGACATGAAAAGACTTTAAGCTGAAGACAGGGCAGAAGAAAATAATGCATCCCCAGCAGGGGTGCACAAAGAACATGCCTATAAATATGCAGAGTAACACTTCTATATCATTCCTAAATTCATTAACACATAAAATAGTATGAATGAAATTTTCCACTAACTGCATCTGACTGAAATATCACAATGTGCTCCTTGACCTTTTTCTAATGTCAGAGAACCAGAAAATAAGGTCATTTGGAAGTAAGTTTCTAAAGCAAAGCAGGCATGTTCCTTAGGTGGTGAGTAGTAGCATCCTCTGATGCTCGGTTCTGTCTTTTAATTCTGCCTGCGCCGTTAGATCTTCCTTTGCCCTGTTTCATACAAAGAAAGAGATTCACATGCTATTTTTCCTTCCTTCGTAGTGAAAGATTTAAAAAAGAGCCTCTGCCCTTCCTATAATTCCTGTTCAGCAGAAGGAGGGAGGATCAGCTTCATGGGAGACTGCTGCCTTTTTTTGCTCTTGTCCCCATATTTTGCTCTTATATATACATATGCCATCTCAGGGCTGCAAAGACTTCTTCATGCTGACCTTTATCATTTTCTGTTTGCTTTTACAGAGTATTTGTAAGAGTTCATCATAACTGTTTATAGCAATTCTAAGCTCTCTATTAAATAAAATTTCAGCAACTGACTGTCCTAGTTTCAAGGGTGCTTCTTAGTGGGGAATCTGAATTCAATTGCTTTTGAATGTTCTTCATCAATTTTGATACTGTTTTCCCAGTTCTTCCTTACTACCTTAGATTAAAACAGGTCTGTTTACATTTTATCCTATAAAATGCTGAAACGCATATCTGTCACATTGTCATTACAATGCTTGATGTTTCAAATGAAGCAAATATTTTATTTCTGTGAGACTGCATGTTTAGCATTTATTTTTTCTAACAGAACAGTTCCTGGCAAGTAAAAATACTATTAAAAAAATCTGAAATTTTATTCCAGCATGCGAAATTTATGCCAGTTTTGGCTTATGAATTTTGCTATTTTGTTTCACAATTTCTGAGTCTTTTACCTTATTTCAACTTACTTTGTATTTGCCCTCATCTGAGCCCTGTGCAGTGCAGCAGTTATCTCTATTTCTCCATGCCTTGATGCTCTTCATCTAAACTGTTCTTGGAAGATTTAGTTTTTATGTTCTAGGAATAACCAATGAAGTTCTTGGCATAAAATTTCATGTCAGTGTAAGTTGTCATTCAGAGCTGGTAAGGTGATTAGATATGTGTTATGTAGGGCAGCCAGAAATGAAAAATAGTTTGTATTACCCAACCATATCTTGTGTTTGGCTTCACTATCCTCATAAAGACTGTGATTGGGAAAACTTCCTGAGCAGTTTTACTGCATTCAGTATCAGACTCTGGTATTATTTATTCTGTCTTTGCTGACAGCTCTGTATGGGATATCTGTTCCTGCTAGGTCTTTTATTGGATGTTTATTTTATATTTATATATATATATATATATATATATATATTTATATATATATATATATAAAAAAGACCCTAGCTAACTGTTTTCCTTGTCATTGTCTGCTAGACCTGCAGATCATTTCTTACAGCCATGTCTTCCATACCAAGCTGATTCATGATCGCTAGAGCAGACTGAACCTTCTTTCAGAAGATCCTTTGTGTCCTGAGCTTCTCATCTCATCAGAGTAACCACATGTGTGTGGGACTCGCTCCCGAGGGAGGTGCTCCAGGATGAGACACACAATGATTTTACAGCCTCATTTCTTTAAGAATTCAGTCTTGAAAATTTAACTCTTGTTGCATACACGCATACATATTGCAGCTATAGCTTATTGTCTCGTTTAAATGTTTTTTCAGTCGTGATTTTTCGTTCTTGATATATTTGGGCATCAGAAAGATTAAAGAGCAACTTTTTGTTTGTTTTCTTTCACTGTTCTCCCACAGGAATGAGAAGTTTGGAACACTGGCTCTATGAAGACTTGCATAAATAGAAACTCCGTGTCTTTTACTATTTTTTTTTCTTTCAATTAGTACTAACACATTTTTATTTTAATTCTTCCCCTTGTTATTTAAAATAAAATGGGCTATTCCCCAGGAAATGCTAACATTTTCTAATTTTTATAAGCCTTTCCTCACACCAGTAGTGTTTGTAAACACTTGAATCCTTCAGGACCAAAGAATGGAACTCAGTATCAGTACAATAATTACATTTATTGCTTCATAAGTGTTTATACAATGGCAAATATAAATCCCCAGGGAATCATTTTGTTAAAAGGAGCAGTTGGTCTAAATTAGATTTCCATTTTTCCATCCAAACTTCTTATGGATGTTGTGGGAACATAAACTTGAAAGAAATTTTGCACACTGGTGAAGTGTTTTTTTGGGGGGAGGGATATGAACAGAATCATGTATTAAGTTGATTTCTGATTCTGTCATTAATTAATCATCAGACAAAAGTTGGCAGTGTGGTCACACTTGGCAATGTGAGAGGTTTATACTTCACGTTCTGGTATGTAGATGACATGAATTATATTTAATGTTTGGTGCATTCCTATATGCATCTCAGCAAATTTATGCATTAAGTAAAACATCAGTTCAGTGAGCTTAAGCAAAACCAGAAATTGTAATTTATCAACTTTCGTTCTCCCTGTTTTAAGAGCAAGGATTACTTAGTTTACTTTAGTATGAGCCCTGAGTTTAAATTATGTTAATGAGAATTGGCACTGCAGATCTCTCTGGCAGCTTTAGAAATCAACATAAACTTAAGCAACCCATCTTCTTTAGTGATCTGAATGTATATTCAGAATACTAGATAGTCATATATAATAGATTTTGTTTGAAGTAAGTATTTTCTTATGATTCTATGATTCTCTGATTCTATGATTATATTCTATGATTTTTAGACTAGTTAGTCATTCAAGTATAGGAATGTGTGAATGTCTGTGTGCAAGATCATTTCTGATGCAGATATGATTCTGCTGTGTGTGTGAGCAAAATTTTCACAGATACTCTTGGGATGGAAGGAAAAAACTGCATGAAAATTTGCAGTTTTGCAGACTGCATGTTGCAAATGCTATTACTTTGGCTGATTGTCCTTGTCCATTTTGTTTTACCAGGTGAGCTCATGGGTTACCTGGCTGATCCTGACTGCAGGTTCTATGGAGGAGAAACGAGAAGTCTTCTCATATTTAGTACATGTGGCAAAGTGCTGCTGGAATATGGGCAACTACAATGCTGTCATGGAATTTTTGGCAGGGCTAAGGTACTGGCAACTCTGTTGTTGAATGATGTTTTGGTGGGAGATTACATTGCAGCTTCTGTTAAGCAGACCTCTCTGAAGAACAGTGAGCTAAATCAGTCACCCTGTGACATCCTAATGATCCTCTTGGAAAAAATAAACACGCTAAAAGATACTTTCTCAAATGGGAACACCATCATTCATCTTGGTACATACTACATACATTACATTAGAAAGCAGACACTTTTTAAACAGAAAGTTTAAAATGAGAAAAGAAGATGGAAAGCAATTGTGGTTTAACTATCTGTAATCAACCAAAACTATTGTAGCTTAGGATTGGAGTCTGCAGAATGTAAGATAATAGTATCGTTCTATGTAGTCAGACTTAAATTGTAAAAACAATCAGCTGAACCTCTTTCTTTAACCATCTTCAATATGCTTTCATTGACTGATATTGATGTGTCATTCTGTAATGATCTTACATAGCCAGACCAGGACAAGAGTAGGGGGATAAAGACATTTTGTTGCTCACTTTTCTGCAGAATTATAGGTATGTATAGGGTTGGGTGAGGAGAAGAGCCGTGCCTTTGTCTAGATGTGTAGTTCAGCAGGCAGTGAATTATGCTGTGCAGTCAAGAGTTAAGATCAAGTTTCCCGTATCTTAGCTCTGACCCTCCTTGCATTTTGTGTTTGTGTAACAAAGCTTTAATGTGTTTGTATTGTCTCTCTTTGTGGTTTCATAAGGATTCTCATTGAGCTATTTGTTTACATTTTTGGTATATAAAACACATCTCTGTGTCTGTGACCAGCTGAAAATCTTGTTCAGCAGAATGTATCCACCGTACAAGTTGTGAGGGAAAATGCAAAAGAAATTACGGGCTTAATTTTATCCCTAATTCATCTGCGCTGAACAAGAGAGAGAAGAAAGGAAGGCTAGTGGGAGATTTATAATGTTTCCAGGCCAAAGGCAGAATGTGGAGTTAGGGCTGTTTTGTTGTTAGCTTTTCTACAAAGTTCTAGGGATGTCAGGGGCCAGGGCTGATCTTGCCTTTGTGTAGACAGGCAGCTGAGAAGGTGAGACACCCCCCGGCAGGACCATCAATTCTTCTGCTGGGAGTGGTCAGAAAAAAATCTGCTTGAATAAAAAAAGATATTAATCTACAATAAAAACTCCGCAGATCTGTGTTGGTGCCTTAGAGTCGGAGTGTGATCTTGACTCATATATCTTCTTAATAGAGTCAAATTAACTTGGGAAAAAAATCAATATAAATTATCTTAACCTTTTTTTCTTTTTACTTTTGCTAACTTCATGTGTTATTCATAATACAGATGAGGGAATGGTAATAAACCATGTGTTTTTTCCTTATAATATGTCTTTAATATTTTCTTATTTCTTTTTAGGCCATTATAATTTTATGACAATGGTAAGCTTAAAACCCTAAGAAAGCCTGCCTGTTTTTCTTATGCAGCTGAGGTTATAGTAAAATCTCCAATGCTATTCCAGTCCTATGTAGTTTGGACTGCTTGCTTCTCCTCTTTAGTTTTGATATTCAATAATTCAAAGGGGAAAATGGTCTGCTATCCAGAAGTGTTGTAAAAATGAGTTTGTTTCATTTCGTTCATTTCTGAGTAACAGTTATAATATCCGTTACTAGATATGCTGCAGGTGTTGAACTTCTGGATAAATTGCGCCTTTATTTTTTTTTAATAGATGTTTGATCTCTGTTTGCAATAGGTCAAGAAAAGTTTTAAAAATGTGGCAATTCATGGACCAGTCTGATATCGAATCTATGAGAAGTCTGAAAGATGCTATGGCACAACATGAGTCATCATCTGAGTATAGGAAAGTGGTCAATCGGGCACTCAATATTCCAGGCTGCAAAGTAGTTCCTTTCTGTGGTGTGTTTTTAAAAGAGCTTTGTGAAGTTCTGGATGGAGCATCAAGCCTCATCAGACTCTGTCCACGGTATAACTCCCAGGAGGAAACATTAGAGGTAAATGGGACTGGTCTTCTAAGAGGTTGTATTTGTATCTATATCCAACGACAGTGGTTTTTTTTTTTTTAATATATTATTTACTATTTTACATGGCAATGCGTCTAAATAAATTTCTGTAGATCAACCGATTATTCACAGTTCAGTTAGGGGTACCTTTGTCTAATTCTCATAATAACTGTAGTAATAAAAATGATTTAAAATTAATATTTTTATGCATAGATCAGTTTAAGAGTATGAAAAATTAAGATTTGTATCCAAGTACCACATTCTGAAAGCTGTAAAATCCTTTCTATTGATTATTATGATCTTTCACTTACCCATTGGTAATAGAAAGGTTTTAAGTCCCTTAAAAACAGAATACAGAAAGTCAGTCATTAGACTGTTATATGAAAAGAGAAATTTCATCAAGCTTTATTGCTTTGTTTTGAAAAAGAATGTCCCTGCTATCTGAAAAGGGTTAGAACTGGGACTTTAAATAAATCTGCAGAAATTAGTTACTTGTGTCATGAGATTTGTGCAGTGATCTGATCTGTATTGTATGAAAAAAAGATATAAAATCCCATTAAATGTTAATGGGAAAGATAACGCTAAATATTCTTAAGTCTTGTAAAATACTTCTCTAATGAGAAGGAGATGACACAGTATTCTAATTCTTACTCTACTAATCTCTTAGTTATTTTTAGTTTGTTTCAGATTACAGTGGACAAGATAATTTTTTGCAAAGAGTGGGCCAGGATGGTTTAAATAATCCGGAAAAAGAGTCAACAGCAAACAATATATTTCAAACTATTCGGAGTTGTAATCGCAGTTTGGAATCTGAAGAGGGTGATGATAATCTCAGTGAAGGCAGCGATTCAAGAAAAAACTCTTTGAAGGACAGAAACCGGTACCAGTAGGTTTCACATTTTACTGTTCTGTCTTTATCTCTGTTTTTTATCTTTTACATTGTTCATTTTCCTCTCCCAAAAGTCATTTATAGAAACAAGTTGCGACTTTAACGTTTTTCCTTGTATTTATCCTCTTCTAATTCAAAACTTTACCCTCTACTTATGCTAAGTAGCTGATACTCAAATGCTTGAAATCCTCTAGATAGATAGTTTTATTTTCCCTCGTGATGTAATTACTTCCTTTCAACAGGATAAATCCCCTTCCTCTTACATGTAGAGCTTTAAAAATCCACAGTTATGATCACAATTTCGATCTGTGGTACCAGGAATAGCACCAGGGCATATCTGTTATCAGAGCTCAGAACATAATATTCTGTATGCTAAGGCAGGTTCTGTTCTGTTTAAAATAAAGGCTGTTTATTATTGTTTATGCATAGAGGAACATTGCCTTTAAGGACAAGTTCATTCGAGTCTGTTTAATTAAGTCCAAAAAACATTTGGAAGTCATTAGACATTCTGAATTTTCAGGCTGGCTTGTACTATTTTGCCTCGGTATCCACTTATTAGCACACCCTGAAAAAACTGACTGTTCTGTAATCTCAGATTTTTTGAAGATCCTGTATACTGTGAACTACCTACCATTGAGAAATATGGTAAATTCAAACTTTAACACTGCATGATGTTACAGTGTGTTGCACTACAGTGAAATGCAGCCCTTATAGACATTGATGGGTCTGCTTTAAACTAAGTAACCTGCACACAGCAGAGCATTGCTTCTTCAGGGCTGACCTTTGCCTAAGCTGTGCAGCATCTTGTGGTGCCAGCTGTGGGGAAAGCTGTCAATATTTGGATGCTCAGTCAGTGTTGAGCTCTGTGGATGCAGGGCTGTAACTATCCAAGCACCTGTGTGTGCACACACGCAGATTATGCAAAGATAAAGCCTTTTCTAGGTGAGTTAAAATGCAATTTCAATAGAGATCATATAGCAATAGCGAAGTATATTTCAGACCAGGCACAGCTATGTAATTTAGAGGTGAGGTCATGTAAAATGGCACATCAGGTAGTGCAAAAAAGAGTATACCTATTTCACTAGTAGAGTTATTACATTGATAATGTGCAGCAGAAGTTTTGTATATTGAGAAGCCTCCAACAGATTTTTGCAGGGTATTTCAGTATTTTATACATAAAATCTAATAAGTGACTGCCCGAGAAGGAACAACCATCTTCCTGTTCTAAATGCATTTATTTCATTAACCTGCAATTGTAAATTTCATTTCAAATAAATAATTGTTATTTCCCGAAAGAATGTTTTCTAATAGAATTATTCACATCTGGCTTTAGTTGCTTCTGGACAGTGGAACAATAGATTATGCCGAGAAAGACAGTCCCACTTTTCTGTCCGTTTGTGTTGTCTCTTGACTTACTTCAATTTAAATGCTTTCTTCCAGAAATTATTTTTCTTAATTAATATACTTCAAAACCATCTTGTAATTCACATCTCAAATGGAAAATGAACTAGGGAAATAAATATTTCATTTGGATAAGCAGAGCAGAATTTGAATATGCAAGACTAATATGGGGAAAATGAAGTCCATTTGTTTAGGTTTTTATGAAATCACTTCTTGGTAAATTAGTTATTTATGTTTTATATTGAAGTGCAGTAAGTCCAACTATACTTAAAGTAGGAATTAAATGCAAGAAAAAAAAATCTAATAGAACATTGAAATGAAAGCTTAAAATTTAATTGAACAAAACTGGAAATAAATATGTTTATCACTTTTTTTTATTAACAATAGTTCTGGTGCAGTATGTACTGATTATAATAGTATAGTGACTTGTTGAAAATACCTCTGAAATTATTCATTCACCTGAAATGTCACACAGACTTTGGAAATTCTCCTTTCATCTCTTTCCTCTATTCATTTTTGTACTGAGAGCTCTGTGAGACACAGAAGCAATTATAATTATGTACCATCTCATAATTGTATTGTGGTCATAAAGGCAGAAAAATATATGGCACAGCGTGCTTGTCATATCTCAGAAACAGAAAAAAAAAAGAAAAAAGAGTTTCTTGCGTAAATTTCTTGCCTAAAACTGCAATCTGTTTTAATGTTTCCTTTGTCCTTTCTTTTCATTTCACTGCATCTCAGTACAGCACGTGTAAAGAAAACTTCTGATGCAAAGAGAGTTCTGTGAGTTTGTTCCTGATGGTTGATAGATACATTGCTTCTGCCAGCTGGTGTCATAGTTTATGTTCCCGTATATGCTTGTGTGTGTGCTTGGCTTACCTTGCTTATACATGTAAATCTGCAGCCTACCTGCACTGTTAAATATGCAATAAGGCAAGAACAAAGCTCAGCCATTTCCATCTGCATTACACCAGTCTTCTCCAGCACATCTAGTGCCAGAGTAAAATTTCTAGGATTTTTGATTGATGGATTGATTGATTGGTTGCTTTGAGGGCATTGAGGAGAGAGAGAAACATCATTGGGTTTTTGATTTAATTCAGAAATTTTAACCTTGCATAGTCCTGTTAAATATTGTAATATATAAATGTGTGACAAGTTTTGTCAACTTCAAAGCTGTTTTATTCCAGCTAGGGTATAAGACATGATTTTTGTTTTTAGGTGGATTTCTTAAGGAAATAAAGTTACAGTTTGGATTTATTCAGTTAATCTACCTTTGACTATCAGTCTCCCCACCCATCAATTACTTCTAAGCCTGTTGGCCACTTCTAGCTAAATTTGACTGAGAAGTAGAGGTCTCAGTAGTTAATAAATTCATATAAGAATTACAGTTGATATGTGGGTATAGAGGGAAAGTCCAAATCACTGCCTCAGTGAGTTAAAAGTCTGAGGAAAAACATTATTTTTTGCTGTTTAGCTTAGTGAGAAGAGATTATACATGAACATCACAATGGGATCTGCCTTTTTTATAGCTGCTAGGATAAAGAGCAGGAGCTGGGAGAACTGGGGAGAAAGGAAGGAGTGTGGCGGGTGGTATGACAATATGCCTTGAAAATACACAGAAAAAGATGTGAAAGAAAATATTGGAATAGTAAGATATCTTAAGGAAACTCTGTTAGTTCTGCTGTATATTAACAGTTTTCTCTTTTTCGTGTTCATTAATGTTCATTAATTGAGATAATATGTTCATTAATTGAAATATTTAACATGCATTAATTTTATGTATTAGTTAGAAGCTCAAGTGGGGAATAAATTCTTTCTAAACTACCATTATTTGTTCAGCTATTGTTGCTCTATATCTACTATTTTTGATTACAGTAAAATATTTCAAAAATGTTAATTGCTGGACACATTTGATGTTGATATTTTGCTAACATAAACTTTCTAAAAGGAAGCATCAGCAAGAAATTTCTTGCTACACTCTTTTGAGAAAGGTATATATTCTAATCGCTGCTTTACAAGTGGTAATGAGAGAACTGAGGCAAGTTGAAAGATCCACATATTAAATCGTTTAAAAACAAAACAGATTAGAAGTCCTGTCTTCAAGCCCCTACGTCTTGCTAGAAGTCTCCATGTGCAGTACTTGATACTTCAACTAAAGTCATATTGTGCAGTGGATATAAAAACTCGAATCACTTGTCTTTAAGATGCAAACTATAGTTGTTTATTATTAAAGTAATATATGGAAAGCTCAAGGAAAATAACATTACAGTGTTAAAGCTGTCAAAATTAATTGTTGCAGCGTCTTTTAATTAATCCAAAATTGCAATAACATAAAATGTGCTGTAAAAAAATGTAATTGCAGATGTTCCTATAAATCCAAATTATATAGTCTTTATTAATTTAAGCTCCAGCAGAAAAAATATTAAGCAATCAAAGCATAAATCAGCACATGTATCAGGTGTTTCAAAAGGTAGAAAGTAGGTGTACAAAGCTCTTAAGTCTCTTATCTGCTCACGTACAGGTTTATAATTGGAGACCTTTCAGATTCTGAAAGTGATATATTTGAGCAGTCAAAAGAGTGGGACACCGCTTCAACTGAAGAGCAGCAGAAAGCTTTCTGTCATGGGATAGAACTGATTCCTTGGTACGTGTTATCAATAAGAGCTGATGTCCACCAATT
Source organism: Tinamus guttatus (assembly GCF_059628265.1). Taxonomy (NCBI): domain Eukaryota; kingdom Metazoa; phylum Chordata; class Aves; order Tinamiformes; family Tinamidae; genus Tinamus; species Tinamus guttatus. The sequence goes on from NW_028288848.1 coordinate 9,300,708, forward strand.
CATGCTGCAAGGGGCAACTGTGATTCATTACGACCAGGAGACACATCTCTCAGCTCGTTGTTTTCTTCAACTTCAGCCGGACAACAGTACTTTGACTTGGACAAAACCCACAACGGTTTGCCCTGCAAATACTAAAGCAAAACTGAGTGTGGCGAGTAGTCCTCCGGAGCTTGGTAAATATCAGTTTCTTGGCAATACTGGACTAAATGGATTGGTGGAAGGTTTTTTGGATTTGTTTTCAGCAAAGGCTGTGTATATGGGACACCCTGGCATTGATATGCACACTGTGTGTGTTCAAAATAAACTCTGTAATATGTCTCTTGAAGAAAATGGTATAACACTACTTTATGGACTTCAGACTACTGATAATAAGTTGTTGCACTTTGTTGCTCCGAAATATACTGCCAGAATGCTCTATGATGGATTGCTGGAATTGTCAAAAGCTGTGAGAAAAATGAGGCGTTTTCCTGATCAAAGATTACAGTGGCTACGGAAACAGTATGTCAGCCTTTACCAGGTAAAAAGATGCTGTGTTTTTCAATATCAATATTATCAATAAGATAATAATATTATAGTATCAAAAATAAAAGAAAAAAATCAAAGATAAAAACAACTTAATGTTATAAAATTAGTCCCTGTTACTAGTAAGCTAAGATGAAAGATGCGTGCCAGATAACCAGCTTTGTAACATGCTCTGATTCTGTCTAATGTTTTCAACATATTGAAGATAAGTTTTGTCATATTACAAAGTTCTTCATATATTTGGAATTTCGGAATAAGCATTTTATTAAGCAGCAAACAATGACTGTAAATAGGATGCTGAAATAGTACTGAGAGAGTCAAAACAAAATAGCAAACAAAATATTTTGCTAATGTTAAAAAAAATCATTAAAATAGTAGCGATGTTCTCTCTATCATTGAAAAAAATGTATCTGTTCTTTGGAAGTTATTCTCCTTATTTTGTTATTGTTTTGAATTTTTGCAGGAGGATGGAAGGTTTGAAGGCCCAACCTTGGCTCAGGCTGTTGAACTGTTTGGAGGCAGGCGATGGAGTGCAAGAAACACAAGCACAGGAACCCTTACCAAAAGCACTGAGAAACCTAGTGTACAGAGAAACAACACTCTGGGAATAAGCACAGCCAAGAAAAAGAAGAAAGTACTCATGAGGGTAGAATATTTTGTTGTTCATGTTTTGTTATTTATTTGGCCGACTTGTTTCTCTCTTGTAGTTTTTGTGTAGCTAAGTATGTATTCTGAACCAGGGAAAAGGCATTTGCTGATAAATTTAAAATTGTTTATTGGAGTTTTGGGGGTTTGGCTTATTATTTTCAATTAGCTTTTTTGTTTTTGATTTTTCTTTCTCATGCTTGGAGCATGAGTGCATAGAATCATAGAATCATTATGGTTGGAAAGGACCTTCAAGATCAATGAGAGGACAGAATCTGATCCGGACGATTAGTTATAAGAGTTAAATGTGTTAATAATAAAAATAGCATCATGCAGAGTGATGGTGGAGGTAGTATTCGCTTTCTTTCCTCCTTTTCATTTTTGTGTTCCCCAAAACATCACCAGAATTCTTCTGCCTCATAGTAGCATGAAGTTTCATATAACATGGCTGACAGGAGCACTGCAAGTGTGTCCTCTTTTTTCTGGACTTGTCCACTTTCAGCAGTATCCAGAAGAGAAGAAGCATGCAGAACATGCCAGCATTACATTGTCTAAACACTCTGCTCTGCAGGTAGAAAAAGTCCTAAAATGACAAGATCCACCTCCTTAGGACTCCAGTGTACCAGTGGAATAGTGCACAATCAGCTGGACCACCTTAGAGAGGTGTGATCATTGTCTTTTGTGTGGTATTACACTGAGGTAACAGTGTTTGCAGACTTCATCACATATCATTTGTGATGCTTAATTTGTCTTTTTTCTACTTAGATGTTTTTTTCTGAAAAGGCCCTTGCCAGCTTTACAGGAGTCTGTTTCATATAGAATAGCTGATTCATCTCATGGTTTTGTTGCAGACAACACTTCAGGATGAAAAAAAAAGTTGTATTTGAAGAATGTTTATTATGCTTACTATTTCTAGGGTGAAAGTGGAGAGGCTACTGATGATGAAATGGCAACGCGGAAGGCAAAAAGCTGTAAGGAATATCGTAATAGAAGCGGTTCAGACCCTCAAGATATTGATGAGCAGGAAGAATCAGGTGACTTCTTTCATTTGGTTTTAGTAGCACTTTCTTCCTGGCAAAACCAAGTGCTTATACAGGCATTGTTTAGAATATATCTTTCCGATTATCTTGGGACAAATCTAGAGTCTCTTTAGAATTTTACTGAGCATTAATGAATTATAATGCAAGTCTCTTGGAAGAAAACATATTTATTGAGCCAGATATTATAATAGTGCCGCTAACATGTGTTTTCTCCATAGATCAGAGTACTGTTATTAATGCGTCTCCATCTAACACCTTGTCATCAAGAAGAGCTCACTCTCTGACAGCATCTGGATCTCCTAATATAGCAACTACAACATCTGCACCAGCAAGACCAGTCTCCTCTCCTGTAATGTGTTCAAGCAAGAGTCAGTCTAGGTATGGACAAAATCAGTGTTTTGATTTAAAAGGGAAAAAATTGTTGTTGTAATGTAATTATGATCAAATGTGTTTTACATGAAAATCTTCTACAAAATTTGACAAAAACAGCACTAGAAATTTGATTAGCCTATTGATAGACATCTAAAACACATTATAGAACAACATAGGACATGTGAGCTCAAATACCATGAATCTGATGATATAACTTTGCAAAAAGTGACTGAGCAGCACGCTGCAGTTAGTAAGTCTGTTACAGAAGCAGACTGGAATGCTGTCAAAAAACTGCATAAATACAAAGTTTAATTCTTTCTCCAGATCTCCAAATCATAATTATAAATATTTTGCATATTTTGAAAAGTAAAACAGAGAAGTTGTAGATGTGTTAAATGAATTACTGAGGTTGCTCAACACAAGTCATTTCTCTTTGGGGGATTATTTACTTCTGTTGACGTTTCTGGTGATGATTGCAGAATGTCAGGGAACTGAAGGGACAGTTCTGAAACTTTCCTCTCATAGTCTTTCCTCTTCTCCTTTAAAATTTATCGTTATTCAGTCACTAACAGTGCAAGGGGTCACACTGTGGTTTTGCAGTGACATAATGCACTAATAATGCATTAATTCTGTCAAGAGGAATAATAACAGTAATATAACACTGGTAATATATCAGTGATGTGGATAGTACTTTATGACATACAGGAAGACAATCTCAACAGAGAACTTCAGTGCTTTTTAACATAATGAGTGCTGTGGTGTGGTTATAAGTATGGATCTTGAAATTGCAAGAACCAAGTGCTAAAAAAGTGGAGGACAGTACTGCTGCTGGTAGAACATTATTTTTTAGAGACATGTGTCTCATAATTGTTTATATTGCCTATTTCACAGGCATTTTTCACATTTAAAATGGTTAGGTTTGACAGTGGGAGTGAGTGATAGAGCCTCCTATGGATATCTACCACAGAGGGCTGCCTGCTTCTCAACACCTGTTTCTGAAACTCTTACGATGTTCTTCACATTCAGATCTTTATTCAGAACCAGCAGGGTAGGATTTATCTCTGTAAGGCATCTGTGCTCACTGGTTTTTTTTAGGGCCTCGAGTAATTTTCTGTTCAATGAAGTGAAGAAATACTGCATTGCTTCCTCTGGAAATCACTTCTGTTTTGCAAATCTGCTTTTAGCTTTGTGTATGCCAAAATAGTTGTTGTTCTGTAAATGAGATTAAGAGGCTGAACTGAGAACTCGCCTTCCCAGGAGAAACGCAGCTAATGTTCCTTAAATCCTCTCAATCCTGGGTTTCTGTACTGATCTCTGCATACCTTAGCTTTGGGGGCCTCCCCAAATTACGATGTTTTTTTCCTAAGATGGATGTCAGAATTGTCTGGAAACTGTGTAGTGTTGCTCAGTAGAGCCCCTTTACACTGGAATTTGCAGGAGGTCTCCCTGGATGCAGCTTTGTGGGTGCTCCCATTTGTTCTGAGGAAATCATGAGTTAAATGTTTATCAATTACTCTGCCCCAATTTTTATGAGCCAGTAAGGGGCTCGGAGCACTGGTGAGAGTGTTACTGCTGGGCCTTACCTTCCTTGATGAATCTGAATTGTGCTTATGAGTCTTCATGCCTTATGTCTTATAAGTGTCTGAATTGTACTTATAAGTCTTCCCATATCCTAAGAGAAATAATTATATGCAGTACATCATTTGTAATCAGTGCATCTAAGCTATCAGATAGCTCTCTGGCTGTCTCCTCTACTGCAAGCCCTGTGATCATCCACAGTATGTGTGTGTTAATTCACTCCTTAGATCTGTTTAGGAGTAAACCAGGATGAACTTTAGGTTCAGTTCTGGGAATATAGGTCCAGGGACTGCTGCCTTCACACAGTATGGATGCAGAACTGGCTGGGTTTTGGTCTGTCTGTGATATGCCCCAGCTGTTTGGGGATTGAGCTGGTGCTGCTTGTAGCATGGAGGGGCATGGAAATAGGCAGCAGCATATGGAAAATTAGAGGTGGAAGCTTACAAAGAGAGCTTCTTCTTGTATTATATGTGTATATACTCAACCCAGACTGCTCCTGATTACACAACAGGGGGAAATACAGGGCTGAGGCATGGCATCCTTTTTCCTTTTTTATTTTTTTTTAAATTTTTTTGATTTTTAAAAAAAATGTATTATTACCTGTGGAAGTACTATAGAACAAGTTACTTGTTAGAGACTGAATCGCATGCGGTGGTGAGCGTGCCCATCTGCTGCTGCTGGCCTGTTCTGGACTCATGGCTCTTTCTGGAGCCAGGAGACTTGCCTCATGATAGTTTATTTTTCTTGTCTCACAAAAATGTTAGGAGTGGTTTTAGCCTAAAAGTACGTGGAGCATGTCAGTCCTTGCCATAGTGATGCCAAACAAATGGAAAATTATGAGCCAAACTAGATGGTATTTTTAAATACATTTTAAATTACATTTAGTTTTCAGTTGCATGCAACCATGCCAGCCCAGGAGTGAATAAGGAATCTCATATAGTATGTTTATTTGAAAAAAACAAAAGTCTGCTTAGAGTACAAAATTCAAAGGACTGAATATCTTTAAGACAGTGGACAGGAAGATGGTCCTGTTTTCCTGTCGCAGCTGTTGAATCTGCTCGTACTGAAGCTGTTGGCAAAATTCATAGGTTAATGCATTTGCAGGGTGTACGTGATGCCAGGCCAGGTGACACACGCTAAAAAATGCTGTAACTTCTGGAGTTAGTTCCCCTTGTTTCTTTAAGAAGGAGGTGGCCTCCAGATGTTCCTACAAAGCCTAAAACAAGCACCAGCTTGTTCTGTCTTGGAGTTATCTGATAATACTCCTGACTGTTTTGGGGAAGTACCTGGGAAAGACAGGTGGCTGGGAAATAATGAGGGTTGAGTGCTAGGTAATCTGTATCCAGTCAGCACCTTATTTCCTTTCTTAAGCACTGAACTTTGAGGAGTTCTCAAAGTATCTCTTTTAATTTCCTTCTTGGCAAATCTTCAGTGATGTTCATAAACAGCAAGACGCATCTTTTAAAGCTTGCACTACCGAAATGCTGGCCTTTTTTTCTGTTAAAGTTGAAAATGAGGAGGTTTTCATTTGTGCCGTTTAAATCAGGTTCTTCTGCACGAGAAAGTTTTGAATAGTGCTTACATTATTTGCTCTGGCAAAGTTTACTGTTGTCTTGCGAGAAATGAAGAACCACTATGAAAAAAGAAAATACAAACTGTCCTTATACACAGCAATTGGATAATACATACATTAAGAGCTATAAATAAGCTGTTAATGTAGTGATGCATAATGTTTCAATGTGTGTAAATTAAATGTAACTAAACTTACAGCAGTTTCTTTCTGATTTAGCACATGGAGCAGCAGTAGCTGGCATGGCCGAGTTAAAGGGGGAATGAAGGGGTTTCAGAACTTCATGGTTTCTGATAGTAACATGACTTTTGTGGAGTTTGTAGAGCTCTTCAAATCCTTCAGGTAAAATATATTCTTATTTTGTATTGTCTTAATTCACTCCAATTTATAAAGGAGCAGAAATTGAACTTGTCAACTATTTTCACAGTGTTCGGAGCCGGAAGGATCTTAAAGACCTATTTGATATCTATGCAGTGCCATGCAATCGATCTGGTCTAGAGCCTACTCCACTTTATACTAATTTGAAGATAGATGAAAATAGCAGCGGATTCCAGCCTGATTTAGGTGTGTTAAAGAATAAAATACTACTGTTATACTACTGAACAGTTTCAGTCGTTGATCTTAAATAAATGTCTCAGCCTTCTAAAGGACAATAAATTTTAAGTATATGGTTGCTGCCATATCTCCAGGATAAAACTCAGAAATTAGGAGAAAAAGTATGCTTGTTTTGCATTAAATATATTTGTTATTGGAATAGAAGAGGCATAAATTTTTTTGCTGCGAGGCTGAGCCCTACACAGGCAGTATTTAGGTGGGTGGAAACTCTGGAATCTAGTGTAGGAGAGGTAAAGTAGTGACCAAAAATAGAGAAGAGAAAGGAAGAGACTGGCCTGTGGTTGATTTTTCTGCCTGCTTTCCTTATAAATCTGCTTTATGCAGAAGAATTATACATTAGTACTAAAATGTTCAAGTACTTCTTACTTTTTTCCTTTTTTTTTTTTTTTTTTTTTTTAAGATTTGCTGACTAGGAATGTTTCAGACCTCGGTTTGTTCATTAAGAGTAGGCAGCAACTATCAGATAACCAGAGGCAAATATCTGATGCTATTGCTGCTGCCAGTATTGTAACTAATGGAACTGGAGTTGAAAGCACATCCCTGGGTGTATTTGGAGTGGGCATCCAGCAGCTAAATGACTTCCTAGTGAACTGCCAAGGAGAACACTGCACTTACGATGAAATCCTCAGTATTATCCAGGTCTGTAATAAAAACATGTTGCAATTCCTTATATTAGTACTCTTGTTCCTTCTGTTTTCCCTATCAGCATTGTCTGCCTGGAATTCGGGATGCTATAGATATGTGGATATTTCCTTTCAGGCAAATGTTGCCTCTGCAGTTTGCTTGAAACTCAGTCTGCAAGTGTGCCCAGCAGTTTTGTTTCAGGGAACCAAGTGTGTTACTTTGTAGTCTTTGTTTCTACTTCGTAAATTTAAAATGTAATATTATGGGCTATAAACTTGTGCAGATGTCCATAAATATGCCCATAAAAAGAAAAAATAAGCTGAAGTGAATAAACAGCTTTATTGGCTATGAGTGCTTTATGTGGGAGGGATATCAAGACTTGAAAACATTATTCATGCCATTGCCTTTTTTTCTCTTATATGTGACCACCTTTGATACAACTTATCCCTAACTTGAAATGTCATCCTAAAACAGCACCATTTTGATATATTTTTATTTTGTTTCAAATGTTTTATTCCAGCCTTTAGTTAAAACATTCATTCTCACGGAGAAATTTTCCAGGAACACATCTTATTCACCTATGCATAAAATGGCTGAAGAGATTGAAAACAGTGCTGTAAATTTTCACTTCCTCCAAGGATGCATGATTAATACAATCCAAAATAAAACCCTTGCTGAACAATGTGAAGAGTTAACAAAGCTTAAAATATTGAACATTTCAACTGTCAGACATGTGTGTACAATATAGATTTGCAAAGTTTCAAAGATGGAAATTCTTAGGAAACATCGAAGTACCACATTAATAAATATAAATAAATCTCTTTAATTCAAAATGATGTTGTGTTTGTTTAAGCACAACAGATAGGAGAAGGGTCTGTGTTAGCAGTCCACAGATCCTTCTTAATTTTTGCTTAAGTGCTGACTCTACTTTGATTAGGAGTTTGTAGTTTGTATTAGATGACTTTCCAATGTCCCTTCCAGCCTCCATGATTCTATAATTCTGAAGTTGCTAGTTTAATATGCTTGTTATCTAATTTGTAAAACAAGCACAAGCATACTGCAGAGATGTACTACTTAAGCTACGTAAATACTGTCTTAATATAGACTGATTCCTGTGATACACAAGCTACATAAATATGAAGAAACCTTATCTGTAAAAATTGTTACATTGAAATCTGTTACATTTCTTTTTCACTACAGAAATTTGAACCCAGTGTGAATATGTGCCAGCAAGGGCTACTATCTTTTGAAGGATTTGCAAGGTAATTAATCATATTAATTTATATATGTGTATAAGGGTGGCACCAGTGTATTGATTTTTGCATGACGTTCACAAAACACTCAGCACAGCATAAAATTTCCTCACATCTTCTCACCTCTAGATTTTTGATGGATAAAGACAACTTTGCCTCCAAAAACGATGAGTCTCAAGAGAATGCTGAGGAATTGCAGTTTCCACTGTCATATTATTACATTGAATCTTCACACAATACTTACCTTACTGGCCATCAGCTTAAAGGGGAATCCTCGGTAGAGCTCTACAGCCAGGTATACAGGATTAGATCGTTGTGTAGTTTTCAACATGAACTTGTTTGTTTAACTAGCAAGTCACAGAAACATGACCTTTTTGCTTTGAAAACCTAAATGTTCTCAGTCCCTGCTTGTAAAATGTTGGAAAACATGATGTGTGGGAAAGCTGCCTGTGAGTGCAGTTGTGCTCAAATGCCTTTTCTAAGGCAAAAAAAATGGGTTTAGTTCGAGATTCATAGCTTTTAGACACTAGTCAGTCTGACCCAATCTGCTATAATTAGACTTTCCCACAGGAAAGACTGATCTAATATTTTAGTTCATTCAGATGTCAAAAGCACTATTCAAATACTGTACATTGCACTGCAAAGAAATTTCAAATAGAACGATAACTTCTAAAAAACATTACTTCTAGGAATATTCTGCAGTTTTTTTAGACTTTATGCCCAGTTGGTGGTGAACAGGAAAAGAACAGTTTCTCCCTAGGGCTTGTGGTTCTGAGTTTGTATATTTGTCTGCGTGTTTACCAAATGCTAGAGAAAATATCAAACTTCCTGTGAGTGGTGCTTTCATTACTCACCATGTTAAAGGTTCACCACATTTGTTAAATTGGTAAGGGTTCACGTGGAGATGCTACTTCTCTTTGAGTTTTAAGACAGAGGGGTGCGGCTTGTTAGGAAGGGCTGAATAATGTAGTTGCAAAGGGGAAGAGCCGGAGAGCCTGGTATGGGAAAGCCCTCTTCCTATCCCTCAAGTATCCCTCCCGGAGGAGGGCACTCTGCTTCAGCTCAGGGTGTCTGACTCTTGAGGAGAGTGGTTGTCTGATGGCCCTTGACACACCTGCCAGAAATCAAATTATTCCGATTTTGATAGAAGTAAATATTTCATTATTCATGTACATTTTTGCTAGAGACGATTTTAACTGTGAAGAGTTTTGTTTTTAGCAAAATATTTCATTGTAATAAAGATAACATTTTCAGGCATAGTCATGCTAAATAACGCTAATAAGCTTCACCCATATGTCAAAAATCTTCCTTCCCTCCTTCCCTCCTTCAAGAATGGATATAAATCCTGTTTAGTGTCATTAAGCAAGATGACCCGATACATTGTACTTTCCTATTCCAACTATCATCATGTGGGGTGTTAGCTTGAAATTATTTTCAGACCTCTGTCGTTAAAAAAATAAAATGAAACTCACCCACAATAGAATTAGCAAACAAACTGCAATTCCAATGCCCAGAAACCATCAGGGTAGCAGCCAGGGAAACATTGCCATGTAGCTTTCCAGCTGCTCTTGTAGCTAGAAGTGTGGAAATACTTCTGTCCCTGAGGACAGCAACCTATGCAGTAAGAACAACTCTGTGAGCAGATTCCATGTGTGCAGAACTACCATGAGTCTCTAAGCATCATTTTACTCCCTCTAAGGACATATATGCCGCCTACTTAATTTTACCACTGTTTCTCAACTGGGGGAGTGTAGTTAGGGAGTGCCTTCCATGGGCTGTGTTTACTCCACAGAGATTGCCCCTTCCGTTAGTTTTTCTGAGGCACTAGGCTGTGCAGTTTAGCTGTGCGATATCTGTCTTCTGCTTTGATGTGAGACTGTGGCTTGTATGTGCTCACACTGTGCACTTGTGTTGTAGGTTCTCTTACAAGGTTGTAGAAGTGTGGAATTAGACTGCTGGGACGGCGATGATGGGATGCCTATCATTTATCATGGGCACACGCTTACTACTAAGATCTCTTTTAAGGTATAGTGATAATTGCATATAGAAATTAAAACTGAAAAAAAAATTCTCTAATGAAGAAAATATTTTCCTAGAAAATTACCAATCCTAACAGCAGCATAGGTCAATAACATAAAATAGAGACTATGCAGTACTTTATGTTCTCTTCAAAAGAAAATGGAAAAAAAACCCCTCAATTATAAGCACTATGCTTTTCAAGTTATATTTTGTAGTATATGTACTATAATTTTCTTTATTTTTAGTTTCAACGTAGCTGTAAATATCTGTGTTCAGTTCTGCTGTAAAAAGATGGTAGGCTGATTTACAGGTGTTCTGCTTTTGGAAGCAAATGGCGGATTCTTTCTTCTTAGCAGAGAAAAATGCATTTTCTCACCCTTCAATAAGTTAAATGAATGCTGCAAAATAATCTTGTATTCTTACAATAATCTTTTTTCCTCGTAGGAGGTAGTCGAAGCTATCGATCGCAATGCCTTTATCACCTCCGACATGCCAGTTATCATCTCCATAGAAAACCACTGCTCATTGCCTCAGCAACGCAAGATGGCTGACATTTTCAAGGTAGGCCGCAGGGGATACTAAACGGTCCTGAGGATTTGCCTGGGGATTTTTCATAATATCTCACATACTCTCAATATTTCAGGGTGTGTTTGGAGATAAGCTGGTAACAAAGTTTTTATTTGAGAGTGACTTTTCTGATGATCCAATGCTTCCTTCACCTGGTCAATTGAAAAGAAAAATCCTGCTCAAAAACAAGAAGCTCAAAGCCCATCAAACACCAGTGGATATACTGAAACAAAAGGTAGAGGCCTTCCTTAATAAAAAGAACTTTTGTTAGAAATCATTGATTTTTTTTATTGCCATTTCTGTATGTACAGCAGAATAATCTAGTGCATATTGATGCTTCAGGAGCTCCCTGTGGTTTGCAACTCTTGCAAATAAGCTTAGAAGCCACACAGAAAGATACAGATACATTGTCACAGAATTTTAGTGTATTGACTTCTATAATATTCTGTAATATTTTTATTAGTAGCACATCTGCTCAAAGTAAATGGGTTTTCACTCTTGAGCTGTAACGTTTGCCAGTTAATGTTTGACGAGAAATGCGGAGAAGTACCCAGTATATTCTGTTTATTTTAATAATTTTAATAGACTTCTACTGTGTTTCTTCATTCATATTTAAGTCTTCTTACTACCTTTTCATGAAGAACTGTATTACTTAAATAGTGGTCATACCCATGTGAGGTATTTTTTGGTTTCTAAAAAGCTGTGTCTGCCTTTCTGGCAGACTCAGCTTGTGACAATTTTGTATGCATGATAAGCAATTAGAGTAACTCCTTGAAATTTAATTTCTCTTAGTCAAAATGTAACCACAATTTAACAGTTACTAGGAGGCAGAAAGTGTTTCATTTCTTCTGAGTTTTAGGGCTTTTCGTTGCAGAAAATCGTTGCCAGTTATTCCAGTATGCTTGTATCAGAATAAGTGAATCGCAATAAAACAAAATATTCCTGGCTGGAAAAAAACACCCTTAGTCTGAATAATGTCCAATGGGGACATTTTCCCATCATCCATCAGGATTCTTACCTTACTGTGTATTGTTCTACCAATACGATTTATATTTGAGCTTGATAATTTCATTTACCTCTTAGTATAGCTTTTCAGTGCTTTCATATAAATAAAGATGCAAATAACAAAGACGACTTGTGCTTTTTTAACATACTTTCCAGTGATATAGTAAGTGATTGGATCTTTTGCCGTAGGCTCATCAGCTGGCACATATGCAAGCACAGGCTAGCAATGGTGGTAGTGCTAGCACCCCCACATCTACCAATGAAGAGGAAGAAGATGAAGAGGATGAATATGACTATGACTATGAATCCCTCTCTGATGGTAATAATACGCATTTATTTATTACAGTACTGTTGCTAGAGAACTGTCTCAATAAGGCATTTAAATCTCATTCTAGTCCTTGATTAGAAATACTTTAATACTATAAAAATAACTTGAACAAGTAGAGGACTTCAGTGTTAGTTTATTCCAACCATTAAATGTTGCTGCGCAATGTATGGTAAACTACAGTCTTTATAATTTTTTTTTTTTATTTTCATCCTATATTGTGCAACAGTCATAACGCTTATTAATGTAGGGTACTCTAGGTATGTTCAGCTGTACTGCATTTTCTAAGGAGTTCAGACACCTGAAAGTTAAAGATGGACTACAGGATTAGTACTTGCCATCTGCCTGGCTGCCATTAAATCAGTCTAACATGCAGATTCTCCAAAGCCTTCTTGACTATTCCGTAATCCCAAAGACCTCTGAACACCCTGTCTTAGCTACACTTTCAGCATAAGCTCTTCACTTCATTGGTAAAGTTGGAGAAGCTGCTGTGCCCTTGGTTCATGCAAGTACATAGGGGACAAAAAGATTATGTGTTTATTAAAAGTGTACATCAGTATAAATAAATGAAAGGTAACACCTCCAGGGGATTAAATTTAAACCACACTTACATGATTCCAAGGTCAAAAGTGGCAGTAATAACTCAGAAAAGGTTGTAGAGTGGTTGAAAGTTGTCTGAAATTATGAGCTTGCTGTGCAGTGACAGCCAAAAAAAAGCCAGTAAAGTATTGGGTATCCTTAGGAGCAGTATTGCGAAAAAAAGGTAAAAGGAGGTATTTTATGCAGCTGGTAATAAACTTACGGGATTTGCTGCTACTGGAAATGGTGGAAGCAGGCAGTGTCAGAAGATTAAAGAAAGGACAGGAAAAATTCAGGGAGTACTTGAGGCTTATAAACCAACATTATAGGCAGGAAAGTACCCTCCAACATCCCTAATATCCAGGGATAATGAGTGCTGGGGTGGTACAAGGGGAATGGACCAAACTTAGGGATTTGTGTGCTCTCCCTAAATAGTATCTGCTGTTTCGCTGTCAAAAGCAGAACACTTGAGTTAGGCAGATTGTTGATCTGGCAAGTTGAGCATGTTCTCCAGGAAGGAAATACTTCACTTGCTGAACCTTCAAGTCTGATGGACACCTGTGTAAGTGTTACACACTGCATTTAGCAAAGATGCAAGGTTGAGCATGCCCTGCAGCACGGGAATTTACATTATTTGTTTCTGTGCTCACGATAAAAAAAATCACAAAATGAACAGCTGTGCACCTCAGGACCTGAATGCTTATAGGACAGCAGTATTATTTAAGCTAATAAGAATATTTATGGGTGTGGTTGTGGAGCCTTTTCCAGCTGCATTTTGCTAGAAAGTCTGCAAGAGCAATATTATGAGCTAACTCAGAAAATAATATTTGAGAAATGTTGTGATCAACAGAAAGTCTCAAAAATATGAAGCCAACAGCCAACATTCACACCTTGCAATATATGAAGCAATTTGTGTCATGGTTTGCTGCTTTATTACAATGAGAATTTATTTGGGATTTTTAATTATTTTAATATTTTGGCAAATCTAATCTAATTAATAGTCTTAATTAACTAATCTAAATAATAGTACATAAACTTTCTAAAGATTTTCAGTTTTATTTTCCTTACTGATATATTAAGTTTGCATTAGGCTAATAGTTTTAAAACTGACACTTTATTTTCATTTCTCTATCTGTAAATCTTAATTTCCTTTACTCTTATTCCCTCTTTGACTCCATTTCCCTGTAGCTGATGTCCTTAATGCTTCTCCTGCTGCTAACAGCCAGGAAGGTAAAGGCCATTTGGTTGAGCATTTTAACTGCATGAAATCATCACTGCATTTCCAGCCTGTTAAAAGTGCCACTGTGAATTTGGGTTTTCTACTTCATATTAAAAAGTGATAAGGTATTGGGTATTTTATATGGCATTATTAACTGGTCAGGAACTGTGAGAAGATTGCATGTGCAGCACTGGTTATGCATAAAAAGAATATGGTCAAAGCATCAGGAATGAATAAAAACCATTCCTTTTGTGACAAGACAGTTTTAAAATTTTGGTCCTAAAGACCAATCAGTAATTGTATTTATACTCTAATAACTATGTATCTTTGAAGAGGAATTTCTCTAAAAATTAAAAAAAAAGGTGTGTGTTTATGCACATAGACAATGAGGAACATAAGTGAACATGATAAGGGAATGAAAACAAAGACATTTGATATTTGAAAACGTGCAATTATTTGTTGTTCATGGATACCACTTAGTCAGATGGCAAGCTTGAAGTAATTTTTAATTTATTAGATGAATTTGTTTTAAGCATCTTGTGAGCACAAAAGGATGGACTTTCAAAAAAGTGCAACATATTAACCAAAGTCTGGCCATGACTTTTTAAGTAGAAAGTTACTATTAAAGCAAAATGCTTTGACCAGTAAATGCATTATTTTGCCATCTGGTTATTCAGATAATATTCACAGCATTATACACAAATATGGTTAACTGAAATCAAATTTCCAGTTGAAACTCTTTGGCTTTATGCTTATTGAAGTCCCATTGATTTTTAGATAACATTCTTGAAGACCGACCTGAGAGTAAATTATCAAGTGATAAGCTGCAGTTTGAATATAATGAAGAGACTGCCAAAAGAATAAAGAAAGCTGATTACGCTACTTACAGTAATAAAGGAAAGGTAGTACTGCTTTTTTCCTCCTTCCTTCTCTGCCACACTTTTGTATGCAACAAGCTTAAAAAGCACTTATGTTGCTTAGGTAACCAAGACATCAGATGCCAAATGCACTTTAATGAAGGCAAATATTAGAAAGCATGAAAATACACCAAAGAAAATGGATTAGAAAACCATTCAACATCTTGTTCAAGAAAAGGACTCAGAGGTTATTTTATGTCCAGATCATGTGGATGAAAATTTATATTGTAGTCATCCTCACTGGAAAGCTTTTCTTTATCTAAATCCTGAAATTTATTTGTAGATTCTCATTGACATCAGTGGACTTTAGTTATCCAGTAACTGAAGATTTCATGAGACTCTTCAATATTTCTGTGTATCTATTTAACTTAAAATATGAAACCATGATATCTATAGCTCTCAGACAATTAAACCCCTGCATTGTTGCTTAGCAAACTGTAGTTCTCCTGAACACACATCCTTTTTGTCCAGATTTTTGTAGAACAGATCATGACTGAGGTCTTTGAATATTATCCCCGTATCAATGACAGGTTAATGTATAAACCTGCACACAACAGATCTGTTAGGTAAAGACAGCAAACCACATAGAACGATGAGATAAGAGATTTTAAGGGCATTAACACCATATGCTAGAGTACCTTTGTATTCAATAATATTTTATTTATTTATTTATGTTTGGAATTATCATTTAGGTTTATGATATGGAACTGGGTGAAGAATTTTATCTTCCGCAGAATAAGAAGGAAAGCAGACAGATAGCACCAGAGCTATCAGACCTGGTCATTTACTGTCAAGCTGTGAAGTTCCCAGGTAAGTATACTTCCCTGTTCTATTAAGTTTTTAACTTTCTAATTCTTTGCGCTATTATATTTGTGTCTTGAATTCTTTAGTACAAGTTTTTTCAAATGTCAGTAGTTTAACTTTCTTTCTGAAGCTCTAATAGTACGTCAATCTACATAATAGCTCCTGGCTGAGAAGTAATAGGCATAAATCCATTACGTGGAAATATACTGTTTGTCTTAAAAAAAAAAATGCTTACAAAATTAAACTTCCCAGCTTTTATGACTTAGAGAATAGTTGTCTTAGGGCTGTGTGGGCGACAGATGAGAAAAAGACGTGTTTTAAAAGCTCTGGGTTTCTAGGTAGGGAGATAATGAATTGAGAATGAGAATAAAACCTTGCAGGAAGACCTTGTTGGATTTAAGTGAGCACAGTTTGATGTGTGCTTTCCTAAATGGGTAGGAGGAGAGCTGTCCTGGGGGTTGGCTGGGGCAGTAATGGGAGAAGTGACAACCTTCCTGCTTGTCTGGGGTGGGCAGCTGGAGAAGGCCTGGGGTGGGCAAGGAGAGCTGGCTGGGGAGGCGTGTGCACGTGCACGGGCACACAGCGCTTACGCAGAGGGGTAAGGAAATAGGAGCGTGTTTCTTTTGTAGAGCGTGTTTCTTTTGTAAGGTGGCAAGAATAATGTTAGCAGAAGAGAAGGAGAGGCAATAACTGAAGAAGAGATCACTGATAGTTCCTTGCTCAGCACTGAAACATGAGGATGAGTAGGTTTTGGCTCAAATAGTGTACATGAATTCTTTTAAATTGAGAATATATTGTTTATTGGTGTGTATAATGTTTTAAATGAAAAATCAGCTTTTTAATGGAATGGTTCTCTGTGGAAATATCAGCAATTCTGGCAATTCGTGATCTTATACAAACAGAGCTATAGTCAGATCAGAGAAGCTAACCAAACATAAAATAGAGTCAAGTATGCAAGATAAACACGCTGAAAAATGGAAAGACATACTTTCCTAATCTTTCCTAATTTTAGAATTGTAGGTGTTACATGGAACAGTAATAACTTCTAAAAAAATTCAAATTTGATACTCTCTTTTTAATGAAATTGCAATGGGATATCTTTTGAAAAAAAAATTTTCTTTTAAAGAATGATATTAAAGATTAAACAGCTTAAGTTGTTCCAAACATTTTAACACAGGAAGAAGTTCTAGTGTCCTAAAATAACTTCAAAATATTTCAAGTTTTTAATGTAAGTTCTAAGTTCAATTAGAAAAAAAATACTTTCTTCTCATATCAGATTTCTTCCTCTTGCTTTAATTAGAACATGAATGGAACAACTAAGAAAATGAATTCCTTTCACAGCTGAACACATGAAGCTATAGAAGTCAGTTTTCCAACAAATTTACATAACTGTCCTCTTTTGAAACAATTACTGTCTTTTCTGCAGTGGATGTAGATATGCGAGCTCACTGTGCTGCTGATTTGATCTCTCTGCTCAGCCAGAGAGCACAAGCTCAGTGCAGGCCTCTCTTCCACTGCTGTCAATTAATAACGAGAACGAGGCCAGAGCACCTACAGCTATGTAGATCCGTTGACCAGTTTCCTTTCCAACTGTGAAAATACACAAGTTTTTGAGAAAGGGAGGGCAGAATTCATATTAATGACTGATCATTGATAAAAGTATTTTATTTCTCCTGTCCTCTCTTACCTCTATATTCTGTGTTTATGACTGCTATTTCTGTGAAGGTTGTCTTTGATTTATTACTATAAAGCAAGGAAATGATAAATGTGATCACCTAACCAACTCTGCTGAGTAACGTGCCTTCCCGAATGATGCTCTGATCTAAACAGAATTTGTAGTTATTGTGTGGAGAGAAATAAGCAAACCTTGTTGTTGTTTGTACAATTTCCAAAAAGGCAGAACCCCACAGCTCTTGTTTCTGTGCTTTTCAATCCTTACTCTCTTTACCTAACTTCAGTTTCAGTCTGTTGGACATCATCATGCCAATGTCTTTGGTAAAGAAGATCTGTGCTTTTGGGTCCCTGAAGATGCGAGCAATGGAGCACCGTTGAGCATAGTACTGCTGCAACTCACTTGTACGTGGCTTGTTGCCATGATGCTGAGAATCCTTATACAATGAACAGAGAAATTTGGGTACATAAAATGAGGATATGTACAACCTAGTGCAGTGAGTGGGGTGACCCATCGGCTAACCAATGTGAAATTCTGTAACCATCTCCACTGTATCAGACTACTGCTACTGTGGTGTCAAGCTTCTAGAAATCAAAGTGGTCATAGAAATGCTAGCCTGCAGATTTGCCAACAGATTGTTTTCAAGGTCTGCAACTCTGTTGGCTGTTTCCTAGGGACACACAGTGAGAAGTCTGAACCTGATACCTTCTCATGGTTAGAACAGGAAGGGCAGGCAGTTTTGTCATCTCCTGGCTTAAAAGTCTGAAAGCAGGAAAACTGCTTTTAATTTTAAGCTACTGGGTTGTATCTAGTCAGAGGGAGTAGTAATAGAATCTGTAACCTGAAGAATTAAGTATATGTAACCCCCTATATCCAAGGGTTGTAGGGAGAGAGGAAACAAGACTTGGTCTGTCATTGTGGCAGTGAAACAGGCTCCAAGTTGCACTCCTGCTTTGAGCAAGAACCAAGTGACTTCCGTGTCTCTTCCAACTTCCATTATTTTATGAGTTTGTGATTCTGTGATTGGTGATGCAGTAGTTTGGAGTCAAGTTTGAACTGGAGTGGAAAATGGAGCTTCCCTCTGAGAGAGGGCCTGTCCCTTGCCAAGCACGTCCTTGGGAAGGAAAGAGAGAAAAGTCCCCGCTTCCCTGTAGCCATCGCGTGCAGCTCACTTAACCTTGATGTTTTGCATTGCACTGTCCAGTGATTTATGAGCTTAGTTTGTTTCCTCAGTGACTGTCTCCACAACAGGATTTTGAAACCTGGATCTTGCTTGCCAAATCCATTTGATCCATTGAAAACTGATATTAAATAGCTCGGGAAGCACATAGTCCATAACTGCTCATTCTTCTAGTCACTTCATATTCCTTGATCTCAGTCTCTACCATCTTCTGTTCTTTATGTGTATGCTTTGGTCCCAAGAGACACTAGGTCTCCAATCCTGAAAACATTTATGTGTAGGGTAAATTTTACTAACCCAAGGAGTCCTACTGAAACTGTAAGCATAACTTGACTAAGTGCATGTAGACATGCTGTAAAGACTGAGACCTGAACATTTACAGCTGTGGGCTGATTTCAGTAGAACAGAATTTAACATCTCCTCTCATGATTTACAGTCGTAGTTAAAAAGCTGTATTAAGTCCAGAGCTGTCTGGAGGCGGGTGAGGCAGGAGGGAGCTGGAGGGAGCGCACTGGACCCTGTGTGTCCATAAACCTCCCGCCTAGTGCCTGGGCTGACCCAGCCCTGCCCGCGTGGGGAGCGCCCCGGCCGAGGCCTGTGCGCCGGCGCGGAGGACGCGGCCCTGCTCCGTGCGGCCGTAGGGAGCAGGGCACCGGGGTTCTCTGCTGCGGATTCTGTCTTTGGGAACGTGAGGATTGGCCAAGTGACGCGCAGGCCGCTCTAGTGCGCCTGCTTTGTGGTCCTGTAAATCAGCAGCGCGTCCTGGGGCTCCGAGACGTTCCTCACCTCACTGCTGTGTCTGCCAGGATAACTGGTGTGTTCTGACTTCGCTTTAATTTTAATCAGCTACATGGTCTGTCAAAGTAAAGGGAAGGAAGCTGACCTTAAAAAGAATGAAATCTATTTACTTCACTGGCATTTAGATCATGATATTAATGATTATTCTGCTGAAATGTGTATGCTTGAATAATAGCTGTAATAGGGCTTTCCAGCCCCACTTTTGTGTATATATTGGCCATTAAGTGTTTAATGGATTTTGCACACTATTTCCCCTCACTGAAACAAAGTTCTAAGCAGAAGGAGATAGCTCTGAAAAGAGTAGGTTGAGTTAGAGGTTAAACAGGGTACAACCAAGAGCACGAGGGGGATTTCCTTTCTTATATATTGAAATTATATTTTGCATTTCTTTAATTATATGGCTACTGTAAATCAGTCAAATCCAATGTTATTCAATGCTGCACAGTTTTACTGCCTGTGTAGAAAAGATTTTTAAAACAATTTTCAGGTTGAATGTATTGGTATTCTTTCTACAAAACTTTCTAGTATTTATTAGGACCTTTTAATAATTTGAGACAGAGCTGCTACCTTCCTCAAGCCAAAAAGTAAAATGGAGAAAAGTCACCATCACACAGATTTCTCTCTTGCTTTCATTTAAGTTTTTAATATATTATATATTACATTTTACATGATATGTATGTATGTAATAATGTGTGTGTATATATAATATGTGTGTATATATATACACATTATTACATTGTATGTGTACATATATATCTGTCTTTATATATGCATGTATGCATGTATTTATATATAAAAGTATGTGTGTAAGGCTGTTGGAATTATGTTATGAAGTACACAGTTGTCTGAGAAAATAATGTAAAAAGTGATGGAAAATATCATGCCCTTTTGGTCATGTTTTTTGGCTCATTTATCTTACATTTATGGGAACAGGCTTGTCAACTCTAAACCCATCTGGCTCTAGCAGAGGAAAAGAAAGGAAAAGCAGGAAGTCCATTTTTGGCAACAATCCTGGCCGACTAAGCCCTGGGGAGCCAGCAACTCTTGCCAAAGCATCTGGAAAAGGTAAAGTTAGCATCATCTTTCCCCAGTCACGTGGAGTGACTCTGTAATCCAATGCATGCACCAGGCCACGTTGTTAAAGATCAAATACTTTATAATGTAGAAACTGTTGAACTTTGGAATGTTTTTTCATTAGCATGGCAGCTATTACAGTAACACTATTATAACTAAAGAATTGACTGTATAGTAATGGAATGTTAGAATAGAATTAATTGATCAGGACTATAAAGACCCTAATTCATAAATGATTCAAAACTAAAATAGATTTTAAATGATACATATTACAATTTATATCTTAAAAGACACGAATTAATATGTTTTTTGAAGTACAATTGGAAGATAAGTCTGTTGGGCTGGATCCAGATCATTAGTGTCTGAAATGCCTAAAATTCAACCAAGTCCAAATTTGTAATCCTGGAAACTGCCCCGGCCCTGTTCCGCCTTGGAGGCTGCAGCCCCGCAGGTACTGCAGGGTGTGAACTTAGAGATTCTGCTTCTGCACAGACAAATTAAGGAAATGCATGGAAAAGTACACAAAAGGAGCAGGGATGAAACCCAGATTTCCTGCCTTTCAAGGAGAAGCCATAAACAGAAAGTTAGAGAATTGTATCCTTTCTTGTGCTCCGTTTCTGTCTCTGAGCCATGTGTTTCTTTGAGCACAGTGGCACAGCAGCACCACACAGGTTAGATTCCCTTCTAGAGGCCAGTGACCTAAAACTGAATTCTAGCACTCAGTTCTTATAACCTTTAAGTTTTTGGCTGAATTTGTCACCCAACTCTCATGTCACTCACGGCTGTTTGGAGATTTAGCAGAGGGAAGTCAATATTTCCCCCCTTCCTAATGTAACATGTATATCTGAGAAGAATGGAGTGTTGTCTCCCCGAAGATCCTGCAGATGGATGAGCAGGGTGTTCTCCTGATACGCTGTAGTTACAGATTCAAATCTACAGCGGGGAGCCCTATCAGCAGCGTTTGGAGTTCAGGTGTGAGGACTGCAGCCCATGGGCTGTTACAGAGAGGGGCCTTGTCCGTAGCTCTGAGTCTGGGGCTTCCTCTCTGCCTGCTTGGGGAGCACCACGCCTGCCACTGCGCGTGGAAGGAGCCTGCGTGTGCAGTGCAGCACGTGGGGATTGCCCCAGTGGCACCAGGTGCCTGTTTTGTTACCCATTGCAACACTTCATATATGGTGTTTAAATCAGGTAGCCTAAGAAGTCCTCTGAAAGGACTTGGTTTCTTGTGCGGTGTTTGTAGCATCACCCAATTCTATAAATGCCTAACAGAGCTTCTGAGTGAGTTTGTTTCTAAGCAAAGGAAGGGCAAACTTACATATTTAGGAATGGAATTGCAAAAGCCAACACGATTGAATAAAGTGTGTTTTTAACCTTCCTGTGGAAGCACTTCTGCAGTGCTTTTGCACTCTGGGTGCTGCTCCTGCTGGCAAGGAGGCAGATGGTTTTTTTTTTTTTTCTCTCTTATTTTTTAACAGTCTCTGTATGGAAATAGTCTGGTGGTATTGCTAAACAGTTAAGAAATAAAATTCATTTCTAGCTAATCTCTATTACTGTTATGTTATTCAGGAAAGCCAGTTAAATGCTTCTGTATGAAAATGTTTTTAACACATCTACTTACAGTAAAACTTAAATACTTAAGCATAGTTTTCTTTCACTAACTGCCCTTACTGTATAAGAAGAAATTACTGTATAATAATAAGAAGAACAGTTTCATTTTCCAGGATCCCCTGTTTGCCAAAGTGTAAACATGTTCTTCACTAGAGAACTCGGAATTCTTGGAGTCTTCGGACCTGCAGCTGTAACTTGCAGATACTGTTTATTTTTCCAGGCCCTTTTGATGTGATGCGGCAGACCTGGGAAGATCCTTGTTCTTTTAACTCCCCAGCTTCCCTCAGCGCCATCATCAGGACACCCAAGTGCTACCACATCTCCTCGCTGAACGAGAACGCTGCCAAGCGGCTCTGCAGACGCTACTCGCAGAAGCTCATCCAGCACACGACGTGCCAGCTGCTGCGCACGTACCCCGCGGCCACGCGCATCGACTCCTCCAACCCCCATCCCCTCATCTTCTGGCTCCATGGGGTACAGCTCGTGGCCCTCAACTACCAGACAGATGGTATGGGTAGAGCGGTGCACGTTTTTACACATCCATATATGATACAAGTCCTTCTTAAAGTCTGGATTTATATTTGACGTTTTCCATTGCCTGCTATCTATTCTAAAAGGGCTTGACTGCCCATGTATTGCAGCACAAGCCTGTTCACACAATTACAATCTGTAATCCTTAAGAATTGGGATCCCAGAATTCAGGAGCTTATGCCAGTGCTGGCAAATCTCCTGATAGGACAAAGCTACCAGGATAGCAGCACCTTCCATCTTTTTTATTACTGTGGAAGGAACTTTTTTTCCCATTTCAGTGGCCATTATCCATTTCTGCTAATTATTTTGAGCATAAAAGGATACTGAACCATTTTGCTTTAGAGTTGGCTTCTTGGATGCTGCTTTAATGTCAGTTAGAAAATGTCTGTGCTATGTTCTATTGGGTGTTCCCTCACCTTTTTGGAAATTAAAGGATCTGTTAGGTTGTCTGCAAAGCTATTACAGCTGGTGCTTTTTCATTCTGCAGTTCAGGACAACTATCTAGAAACTTCTCAGGGTATAGGTAGTCCTATAGTTGGATAAAGATATCAGAGAAAAGGACAGGAAAAAAAATGAACTATTCTTACAGTTTTATTTAATTAAATATTGGATAGATTAGGTGTGTAAATCTACTCTAAAAAGCTCTACCATCCAAACATGAGCATATAGCACACCACTGAAACTCAAAAGAAGTTGCTAAAAGCATGTCCTTGTCTCCCCTGTTAAGAGTGTTTGCCATTGCGCCGCTGCTGTTGGTCAGTTCTGGCTGCCTTGCTTTCACAGATCTTCCTCTGCAACTTAACGCCGCGATGTTCGAAGCCAATGGTGGCTGCGGATACGTTTTGAAACCTCCAGTTCTGTGGGATAAAAGTTGTTCAATGCACCAGCAATTTTGTCCATTAGAAAGAGATCTGGATAACAAGGAACCAGCTATATATTCCCTAACAGTAAGTGCATTAAAATGGTATTTCAAACAGCCAGACAGATAGGAATAAACATGTAATTACAGTCTTAAACCAGAATTTGTCATGCTTCAGTATGGAAAGATGGTATGTACAGTTGTTTGTACTTCTGAAGCCCGGTGTAGCTAGAAGAAATTGTATGGGCAAGAAGAAAATGTTAATCTTTATTTATTTGGGGTTTTGTATTCATGGATCCTTCCATTGTTTCCTTCACAATATTTGGCAGAACCCAGTCCTGAAACATTTTCGGACTGCCCAACAGCATAAAATTACAAGTGTCATAAAATATTTCTCATGTTTGTGTAACAAAAAGCTGTAATGAATATTTATATATATATATATGTATATATATATATATAAACTATATAATAATATAGATTATTCATGGATTTATGGTAAAAATCTGGATTATGAGAAGCTAATACTTCCAGGAAATGCTTCCGAAAATTGATCTCCATAAGAGTGAACATTCTCTGAGTGTGGTGGTAATCGCAGACCTCGTTCTTTTATGCCAGAGGTCAGTGTTGTTACCTCAGAGTAACTGAGAAGAAAATTTGATCCTTTTGCCTACATTACCAGTACATTCTTTCTGGATTAACTTTCAAATGCCTTGAATGGTTACGGTCATGATATATAGTGTCCTTTTTTCAGAGGACAGATACCATAGCAACAGCATGTGGGTTAGGCAGTTCTGCTTCTGAAGTTACTGTCCTGGCAATTACAAAAGTAGAAGAGTATTGTAATTAAATCAGTGTGCTAACAAACGGTGCAAGCAGTATGATAAATAATATTCAGCTAAGAACTGGGACAGAAAAAGAATTGCTCCACTAATTATTTATTTTCTCCGGGTGCTTCTCGGCTTCAGATTGTGTCAGGCCAGAATGTTTGTCCCAGCAATAGCACAGGAAGCCCGTGCATCGAAATCGATGTCCTTGGGATGCCGCTGGATAGCTGCCACTTCCGCACTAAGCCCATTCATCGCAACACCCTCAACCCTATGTGGAATGAGCAGTTTCTTTTCCGGGTTCACTTTGAAGATTTGGTCTTTCTTCGATTTGCAGTTGTTGAAAACAACAGCTCGGCTGTAACAGCTCAAAGAATCATTCCACTAAAGGCTCTAAAAAGAGGTAAGTTAGTTTGCAGTGACACTGTATGGCAGAATGGTCCAGCAGACGCCTGGCAGACTGGGTCCTTCCTGGGTTAACGAGCACCAATAATTTTGTGACATTTGTGGGGGATCCCTAACAGCAGCAGCTCTTCAGCAAAATGGTGCCAGTAGTTTCAGGTTTACCTCATGCAGCTGTAACACCACCAAGCAGATTTAACGTATGAGGAGATCTGGCTATATATACTCATTTTCCCAGTGCGAATTTGTCATTCATATTTAAAATAGCAATTCCATGTATAAGTAGCTTGACTGTTATGGAGAATGCTAAAAGCAAAAACTATTTCAGTAGGAGTTAATAAGGGTTCACCACCGCACAGGCAGCTCTGCAGTTCATAGGATGTGCTTTGTGCTGGAGCCCAGACAGGAGAGCTCAGGCAGTGCAGTTACAGGGCTTTAGGGCTACAGGTCTAGCAAAAGCTTTAGATACCTCAGTGTTACATCTCTGAATCAGGTGTCCTAGGATGTTTCATGCACCCATGACCCCCCCACCCCCTTTTTTTTTCTCTTTAGGCTATAGGCACGTCCAGCTACACAACCTGCACAATGAAGCATTAGAAATTTCCAGTTTGTTCATAAACAGTCGGAGAATGGAAGAAAGTCCCTCTGGAAACACTCTGCCTGCTTCTGTGGTAATTCAGTTGTATTTCTGTGAATACCAGGTATATTTGGCTTAATCAAACAGTCTGAAGAGTTTTAGATTCCGCTGTTCAAAGGAACTAGGTACAAAAACCTGCGTATCTTTCAGGAGTATCTTGCAGCCCTGATCCTTTTGGTCATCACTGCAGTTTAGCTTATCCTTCCTGGCTGAAACGGTGGGTGGGGGCATCTTGTCAAACCCTGACTGTGGTACATGTCAGTATAGCAGAAGAGAGCATCTGAGCTGGAGGATCCATGCATGCCCTCATGCATTGCACAGAACAGATGCAAATTACAAAAATGAAGTTTTTGTTGGAATAGTGAGAATACAGAGGAATTCTGTGGCAAAAGATGGAGTCCATACTACCATATACACATTTTATACTTTTATACATACACATGTATATATACACACACACACACGTATGTGTAAAAGTGTATGTACACACACATGTGTACATATACTTTTATACACACGTGTATATATTTTTATATATACTATATATATTTTAGTATATATCTTGTCTAAAAGTGTGTGTGTATATATATATATACACACACACACATTTTATACAAGAGAGATATATATATATGCATACGTGTGTGTGTGTGTGTATATATATATATATATATATATATACATGCTTTTATACCTCTGTGTGTATGTGTATATATATATTTATATATATATATATATGTATGAATGTGGTGTTATTCAGATATCTTTTCTCTGTCAAGGTCCCATAGGTTGTGTCTGCAGTTTCTTTCAATGCAACTGTAATTAATATGCCTGTGTGTATGAGTGTCC
Source organism: Tinamus guttatus (assembly GCF_059628265.1). Taxonomy (NCBI): domain Eukaryota; kingdom Metazoa; phylum Chordata; class Aves; order Tinamiformes; family Tinamidae; genus Tinamus; species Tinamus guttatus. Next base: position 9,326,799 of record NW_028288848.1, read on the forward strand.
TGACAAACGTTGTCTCAACAGCTGTTCAGCACAGCCGACCGGAGAGCTGCCATCGTTCACAAAGTGACCGTCCACGGGGTCCCAGGCCCGGAGCCCTTCACTGTTTTTAATATAAGCGAGGGCACCACTGCGGCCCAGCTGCTTCACCAGGTGGGTGCCCGCGGCATCGCCGCCAGACTGCAAGAGGACATTGGGCTCCCTGCATTTTTCAGAGGCAGAATCGTTGCAGTTTATTCATTACAGCAAGGGGTTATTTGAGCAGTGTGTTACTGTGCACTGTAAATGCAGAGTATTGGAGAGGTTTCCAAATGTTGACTTCTGATAATGGGTTTTCAATCTTACATCATATCCCCTATTAGTATTTCAATATTTGGGTATGTGTATATAAGAAAAGAAATCTTCCTGACTGATGGAGTCAGCAGGCTGTCCTGGAAAAGGACATATTTTTTTGTGCAATACTTTGAATTTGAGCATCCTAGGAATACAGAGAAAAAGTTAGAGGGCTAAGTTCATGAGTAGAAAAACCATTTCACTCAACAGGGGTTGTTATTCCAGCAATGGGAAAAGACTGTACTGTCCTGGGATTATGAATAAATTGTCTGGCCAGCCAAAAAGGACAGAAATAAGCTTAAATAGTACTGCCTTGTCTGGAATAGTTGAGCTGCTTGGCTGGTCTAAAAACTACATTACCCTGGAGTAAAATATCTGAGGAATAAATAGCACATCAGAAAACTTGCCTATCAGAACTGTTACTCATCTTTTAAAGCTTTTTATTCATATTCATTTATAACTACTAATTATGCAGTGCTTATATTTAGCCTCCTAAAAGCTGTGTGTGTGTTGTGGTCTGTCTTAGCTCTTGGCTACCACCAAAGGCACCGAGTCATGTGCCACAGATTACTTTCTGATGGAAGAGAAAAGTTTTATATCTAAAGAAAAGAACGAATGTAGAAAACCACCATTCCAGAGAGTGATCGGTCCTGAGGAAGGGCTAGTGCAGCTTCTGAACAGCTGGTTCCCAGAAGAAGGATATGTTGGAAGGATTATCTTTAAAACCCGAGAGGAAGTAAGTCTGTTTTAGATAAATTGTTATTTACATAGGTAGCTAAAAATAGCTGTCAGGACCAGGAAACACAAGAGTGTGATATTTATATCATTGCTCGGTGAATAATGTCAATGCTGGGTACATCTTTTAAAAGCAAACGTAACAGTGAGCACAACTAGCTGCAATGCACCTCAGTAAGCAGAGCTGTGCGACAGGAATCTGCCTGCACTCAGCGCTCTCATCCGCCACCCCTGGGTGGCTTCATGTTGCAACTGATAGTCCCAGTTCAATGTAAATCAAGATGCTGACATGATACAAAAATAATACAAAGAAAGGAGAATAAGTTATACCAGGAGTCACAGGTAACAGAACACCAGGACAAAGTTCAGATGTCTGCAAGGGTGTTTTTGTTTTGTTTTGTTTTTTAATGATGTTCTGTAAAATTAGAAAGGACTTTAATATTAAAGTACCCTAAAAAAACTCAATGGTGAAATTATCCGTAGCAACTTAGAACAGTGAAGGAAGAGTTTATTTTAATTTAAGGCAGGAAGATGGTGCAATTATTTCACTTTTTTTATTATGGACAAAACATCCACAGCGTGAACAGATATAAGTGCTCACTCTTGTGAGAGGAAAAGTGGCCAAAAAAAAAGTAGAAGGCACCTAATGACCTGATTTTCAGAGGCACTTCCTTTGACCAGTTCTGCATAAGTATTGCCTGCTTAGTCTGAACACAGTAACATATGTACACACATATTTATAAACACAGATTTTTATATAGAGAATGAACAGAAACACAAAACACCTTTGTTTACATGCACGTTCCTCTCATTTCTTTGGAATGAAAAGAATATGCACAACTTTATTATATGATAAATTACCAAGCTAGTATTTGTACTCTGGGCGTTCAAGCCAGAAGCCGTAGCACAGGAGCAGAGAAAAGGGATGTTTTGTACCATCTCCCATCTTAATGCCTCTATTACAATACAAAATATAACTTTGCATATATCAACGAAATAAACTATTTAAATGATCTTAGCATGTGTCTGTCTTCATCCCTTGCCTTTATGACAGATATTAAGACACTGATTGTAGGAACAGATACTAGAAATAAAAACTTGACAAAGCCGTTTATGGAGAAGATTTGCATGTAATGAAATAGACCACGACAACAGCAAAAAATCTTGCGATTTCCATAAAAAGCTTTTGTTATCCTCACCCTCCAGCAGTTAGTTACCTCCCTGGCCTGAACAAATCTGGCTCTCCTCCTCTTCTCTAGAATTTAAATGAGCGGAACTTCTTCCAAGACGCGAGGGAAGAGGCGCCGGCGAGCGCGGACGAGGACAGCTTCTTCGTGCAGGTGCACGACGTCTCCCCGGAGCAGCCGCGCACCGTCATCAAGGCTCCCCGCCTCAGCACGGCCCAGGACGTCATACAGCAGGTAAGGAGCACGCCGGCGCCGTGTGGTGGGTCCCGCAACGCCTACGGGGGCCTTGGTTTCACACCGGGTATGTGTTTTGCTCTCAGCACTAGCTGAAGAATTTGTCCAGTACCAAATCTGTGCTAACATGGTCTTTTTCTCCTTTTAAACAGACACTCTGCAAAGCCAAGTACTCCTACAGCATTTTGAGCAATCCCAATCCAAGTGATTATGTCCTGCTGGAAGAGGTGACGAAGGAGCCAGCTAACAAAAAGTCCTCAACGCCGAAACCATCGCAGAGGATTCTCTCTGATCAAGAGTGTGTGTTTCAGGCCCAGAGCAAGTGGAAGGGAGCCGGAAAATTTATCCTTAAGCTCAAAGAACAAGTTCAGGTAAGAGATTAAAGAGCTGCTGGCAGGCCTTATGTATCGATGGTGTGATCAGCTTTGCACATGGTTAATAGGAGGGAGATGCTAAGTGGTCAAATAATATTTTAACATGGCAAAAACGTTCTCTTGGTACGTGGTAGTAATGGAATCAGTTTTAACAAAAAAAACCCACCAAACTGTAGAATGAACAGAGAAGTCTGATAGCAAGCCACTAAAAACAGGGTTAAAGACCCTGTATTTAACAACTTGGACATTTTAGCCTGAGTATGAAACACCCTGCTGTGCTGTCGGAGCCAACCTGACACCTCTTGTACTTGTATGACCAGCTAATACCATGGTCTTAGTACCTCTGCTTGACACTTTTAGTAATATTTAATGAGGCTTAAGATCAGGAGGTACACAAAACCTTACAGAAGACGCCTCAGCATTTTTACAGGATGGGAAGTTGGGAGAGTGGGAAAGGAAGAGACTACAACAAAGCAGAGTCCCCTTTTCTCTGCACCTCCAGTCGTTTCTTCATTGCAAAACTTCCAGCAGCTACATCCAGCAACATGATTTTCTTACAGTCTGCAGCTGCAATGGCAGCCTTTATCTTTTGCTACCAGCTTTCTCATTTTTGTAAACTTCTGGCTGTGGTGCCCTGCTTTCCATCAGAGTAAGACAGGAGGATTCAAATGGGCAGAACTTAAAAACTACTGGAATAAAGTCCCCTTTATTGCTACCCAGTGACAAAATTGTTCTGTCAGTTTATCTCGGGCTCAGGAAAATGTAATACTTATCTGGTTGGGGGAGTGACTGCATTCTCCTTTCCAGCAGATGCCATCAATCCACAGCAGTTGTTGCTTTAATCTAAGTGTTGTGAGCTCATATTTTATAAAAAGTTTATACAAAATTTGCTAAGCATAGTCTTAATGTTTGACAACACATAATTTTCAATTAATTTGTTTATTTGGAACAATTAGAAAAATGTGCTTGGCTATGAAAGCACAAGTGCATTGAATTTAAGCCAGGCCTGCTTAAAAATATCTTATTTCATGTTAAATTGTTTTATTTTTGCAGCTCTAACAATATATTTAACTAGTTCTGCAATGTTTTTTCTTTTTCTTTTTTTAAATTTTTTTACAGGCAGCACGAGATGATAAAAGAAAAGGCCTTTCCTTTGCCAGTGAGCTCAAGAAGTTAACCAAGTCAAGTAAACAGTACCGGGGGTTTGTGTCACCCGCGGTGCAGCTCTCGCCAGACAGTCCCCAGAGCAGGGACGAAAGGTCTGCATGCAGTCTGACTTTCAGTGACATGATGGAGTAAGAGCCACCACTGCCTGCACTGCAGTCTGTACAGGTATGAGACACTTGCTTTGGATTCCAGCTCCGAACCATCCCTGAATGCATGGTACACACTGTGCTTCTTGCAAAGATGCCGTTAAGTAAACCACAGGGAGGTACTACGGAGGGTCGGAAGGATCTACGGAACCTTTAGTGGTGTGCACAGACAAGTACCTGTGTGTAGTGTTTGTCACTAAGATCTCAAATTACTTAGTAAAATGAGTCCAAATGGTGGGAAAACTAGAATTTGACTCCACCTTTCCCCTTAAAAAAAACAACATGTAGCAGCTACTTTGTAGTATGCATTTTAAACAACTAACTGTTCTTAGTTAACCACATATATGAGAGTATCCAGTAGAGCTTTTGGTGTTGTTACACTACATGCATGTAATAAAATCACTGGGATTGATGATTTCTTTTCAAGCTGAAAGAAGTTTATGCTTTTGATTTTTCCCTATGTGAGAAACTTTTAAAACTTTTTTTTTTTTAACTTTAGTAAAAAAACATTTTTTAAAAAACTATGAAAGTATTTACTGTCCTTTCTGCATTTCTGTAGTTTCTGGTATTTTGCTTTACTTCAAATAACAAATATACAACATAAGACTGTCCCATTTATATAAAGATATGCAACCAACTTCTTGCCCATCGATTTGCACAGTGCTGCCTACTCGAGCATTGACATCTCACCTGAGAGGCTCTAACTTGCCATAAATGAAGAAGAAATCCTTTTTAGAGATGATAATCCCATCCCACATAGAATGAATTTAAGTTTACATTTCCTGTCCACATACACTCAATCATCAAAACATTATCTGACGTGCATCGTCATGCTAGTGCTAACTTATTATACTGTCCCAATTCAAATAATACCCTTTGCAAAATATTTTGATTATGAACAATTTTGGTATTTTCTTTCTAGGTTACTATAAAGACACTAAATCATTTCGTGGGGAGAAAGAACTCAAGGAAAGCAAAGTAAATAATGGCAAGAGCCCCAACCATTCCCTCTTCTGCATCTGTTCATTCATTTTCTTGAGAACTGGAACTTACATCAGAGGAGCCTCTGCAGCCCGAACTGCTCAGTGATCTGTCCTGGAGACGCGCGATGCAGACATGGCCTCTGGATGGGCACCCAGTCGGGAACGCCAGGGAGCCGGTGTGGAGTGGAAAGGGGCCTTTCACCTCTCGGGAGATTTATTTTCCCATCTGCAGATTCTCAGTAGGCAGATGAAGCAGTTTTCTTGGACTGTATGTTATAAACAAACATGCCCCCCATCCCAACGTTTTTGTTTAAAACAAAAGATAATTTTAACTATTTGTCTCAAGGGAAACCAGAGGCAGAGAACTAGGACTAGAGTGTTATGTGTATTATATTAAAATAATGCACTTTTATCTAAATATTCCTGTTAAACACTGTGTTAAGTGACTGTAAAGAGATTTAAATATATTGTAACTTCCTTAGAATATCAGTTTAACTTGGGTGAATATACACAAAATGCTCAAATTATTTATGGTTTATCTACTTTAACAAAATAATGTACAATAATAGCTAAATACACCTAGTGGTAGCAATCCTTTGACAAGGAACAATATTTTCTTCTTAGAAATTCTAGTTTTCCAAACTTACATTTAAAGAAAGAATATTTATTATCCTGTTCCAAAGTATGTGCCATTGTATAATATATTTATCATATACTACTTTTTAGAAACTGCAGAATTTTCAGCTGTCTCCGGATTTAGAGGAAAAATATTTAAACTTTCCAAGTTGTTTCTTTTCAGCTAAAAAAAGTTAATATCTGAAACTGACCAAACTTAAATATGTACTGAAAAATGCAATTAACATTTCAAAAGCTGAAATTCAAAAAACATTTTCCATTAATCAGAAAATGTCTATAGTTGTTTTTTACTCACCTCTTAAACCCAGAGAGTATAAGGAACTTCTTTTACAATATAACTCCTGACATTTCTGTTTACATAGAAACACTATTGTAAAGTTTTATATGTGTTTGCTGAATTTGTCTTTGGAAGTTTAAATTAGTTATGGCTGTCTTTTATTTCCCTCCATGGGAGTTACTGTTGGGCTTAGTTACTTAAAACAAGCCACACTGAAAGGAAGCAGCGCTGACATCAGCCTTCCTTCTGCTCTCCCACCCCGACCGGCGCTGTGGGGCGCACGTTGCTCAGCACTGGTTTGGCCTCCCTTTAGCACCCCCAAGGGCAGCGTTTCCGTCACCTGGTAGCCCAGGAACAGGCAGGCAGTGATGCAGCCCGCGGCGCCACGTGGACTCCGGCACACACGGCTGCTGCTTCTAGGAGAGAAGCTCTATAGGGCAAGGGATAAAGCAGCCACGGACTAACAAGTTTCCTCTTGCTAGTCAGCGTGAGGAGGATGGGAAGGAGTAATCCTGTGGCAACCAAATAAATAGAGAAGTAATTAGCAATCAAAAAAAAAAAGAAGAAAGCAGTTATTGACTGTTGATAAACAAGAGACAGAACCTTCATTGGGTCACTCCAGGAGCCATGCAGCCTCTAAGTATACACTAGGGAATTTCCTACAAAGCTATCACTTCCAAAGCAGAAAGTGCCCCCTTGAGGTCATTTCCAGCCTTCAGGAAAAATAACCACAAACCACAAGAAAATCTGATCTCCTTGTGACATATCCTGGAGGCCGTGCATGTCCCACTGCTCATCTTCAGCACTGCTGTAGCAAAACAGCAATCTGCACTTCCAGCAGTTGTCTTCCCCTTCCTAAATCCCCAGCCACCCCCCAGCTCACAGTGCTGTGCACATGCTGAGGAAAAGGCAGTGAGCAAGAAGTCAGCCACTTGGATTGTTCCTTGTCTGAAGTTGTCAGTTTACATTTCCATTGCAAATGGTTATGGAAAAATAAGATTCTATATGCAGCTGAAGTTAAATGGATTTTGGTATATTATTTGTTTGGCTACTAGGTAAAATGCTTGAGTGGCACCACTCTGTACTCTACTCTTAAAACCCAATTTAAAAAAAAAATAACCATAAAAAGGTTATTCTTAAGTTACCCAGTAGGTTCAAAATCTGTTATTACCTCTGTGTGTATTTATTGGCTGGGTGAATAGAAATAAGTTGCTCATAGAGTGGCCTCGCTTGTCTTGACAAATGCTAATCGCAACATACCTAGACTCTAAAAATGAGCTCTGTGCCCTTCCCACCCCAGCACATGCAAAATGCAAAACTGATACAGAGTTAAAATGTTAAAAAAGTGACAAATTCTGCATAGCTTTATAGGCACTGTTTGCTTTGGGAACCTAACATGCAATTCAACTGATGCATTTTTTTTTTTCCACATTATAAGGAATCCTTTAGCAGCATTTACTTTCCTGTACAATTTCCCTGTACCTATTTAGCAGCTTTTATATATATATATATATATAAAATATATATATTCAACAACAATGCAAATAAAATCCCTAGCATCATCTTTAATATCCTAAAAGTCTGGGAGACACTTGCTACTGCATTATGGAGCCAACTGCAAGTTTTCATACACGTCATAATATGTTAAGAAAAAGAAATCCCTGGGAATGCAAGGGACAGCCATAGCTATGTCACATTGTGCACAGCAGCTCTAATACTAGCCTGAGTCTGGCAGCAATTAAAAAAAAAACATAGTTTGTACTACTTCTGCTAACACAATAATTTTCTAGTTATGGGAACCTATTTATAGAGGTACCTGTCTCAGTCAAGGCCTAAGCAGCTTTTGTTGTTTATCACAGTGAAAGGAAACTGTTTGGCTTTATAAGCATTTAGAAGTTTGTAAGGCTAATTATGCTGTTTGAGTGTTTTCATTAATGTACATACATCTGTTAATCAGTTAAGATTCTAGGCGTTGGTAAACATCAGAGTATACATTTTACTGGTGGAATGTAGCTCATTTTTGGTAAAGTTAGAAAGGAGTATCCTTGCATTTGCATTGGTTCCAAATATCCTAAAAATGAAAATATAGCACTACTTAAAGCATGAAACAGAGGGTTTTTGTTAACTTTTATGAAAGTTTAAACAGATTTCATATGCTGTTATTATTCTAATAGGAAAGTTTATCCTGTCCAGTCCTAACACTGACAAAGTAACTTTTGTCCCTTTCGGTGCTTTTGGCTGGGCATAAACACCAATTATGAAAAAAAAAAAAAACATTTGTTTTTCACAGTACAAACTACTTACAAAGGAAGCAGCTTCCACGATAAGGTTTGAAAGAAAGGAATACAAATATCAACACCTTTCAGAAATGTGCAGTCTCAGAAAGGGAGCAGGCCTCACTCTGACCAGTTCACATGTGGAAAGTTCCCACCCCATTGCCTGTGGGCCACAGAGAAATATTTTCTGTATTTTCAGCTCCCTGTTACTCTTCTACCAGTGTCTTGCATTTCTGAGCACAGCATGTGCTGCCTGCAGTGCTGTGACCACATGGGACAGAACTTGGGCAGCTGTGGCCCCATCAGAACTATTCAGAGTGCAGGAATGGGAGGATGTTGGAGGCAATCAGTAGAACCCAGAGCGTTATATCATCTGCTTTGTTTTTTTTAACTGTTAAATTTGGGCTCAGGACAGTACAAAAATACTGTCTCCTTTTTAATTTTTAAAATGTAGTTACTTTTTATCTTTATTACTACGCGTATTGCTAGATGGAAGTGCCTCAATAGCCATCTTTTGAAAGCGGTTTGCCTCTAAAGATACATTTTAAAGACTTTAGCATGGATGTATCTAAATATCTTAAAAAAAAAACACCTCCTCTGGTATTCATCGTTTGCCTTTTAAAAAGAAGAACTTGCTGGCAGATTTACATTTCAGTACAGGTTGAGTCTGCAGCTTCTGAAACTGAACTTGAATTCTGCTCCAGTTCTCAAAGTACTCAGTAGTTAACATTGTTCCTTCACCACCTGCTCTTACTAGTCCACTGTAAAATTCAGTTTACTGCTAGAGTAGCCCACTAAATGTAACAACAGTAGAGTTTTTTCTGACTGTCGTAACTATTTTGTAACTGCACTAGTGCTAAATGTTTGGCAGAACTGGTAAAATAAACACAAAAAACAAATACCATAAATATATTTCTCTCCTGTACACCTAGAGGATACTTCAAAATGACTTGTTAATTGTACAGTCATCTTCCTCTGCCTCTTAAACATGTCTAAGTAAGTATTTTGATAATGCAGCATCACTATGTGCCAGTCTTCATGTTGTCTTAAAATTATGTAAAATGTACTATTTTAAAAGTGACTTTCCACCTGGAATATTTTCTGTCTGCTGACTTGAAGAATAAACTTTTATTTGTATATGTTGTAAAAAAAAAATAAACAGTTTAAGATGTGGAGTAAGTACTGGTAAATGACCATCCTGGAGTTTTTTAGGTTTAAATCGTATCTGTCTTTTGAAGTTGAGCACAGATTGAGACAACCAGATCGACTAGCATTTGGGAAATGGGAATAAAAATTCTACTGCCAAGATAAAAAAGTTTTAAATCCTTACCTTGAATTAGTCCAGCATTCTTGACGAGGATCGCCTACTGAAGGTCTTGCAGAAATTCAGTTATGGAGTTAGTTCAGAACTGGAATTCAATAATCTCAATTTGCTAATAAATACCAAAGAGATGTCATTGGGAAAAAAAAAGTATATTAAATCATTTCAAGACAAAAGAAATGACATTCATAATAAGAAAAACATGACGCATGCACCAAATCTCCAGATATTTTAGCATCAAAGAACTCAGAAATTTCAAAAAATGTATTCATTTATCAATACAATGCAGCAATTTTCAGAAACACATTATGTGTATACTCTATTAGAAAAATAAGGACTTTTTTAAGCAGAAGTATTATACTATAATACATGGTTACAAACAATTTTTACATGACCTATTTTCATATCTTTTCAGTTACTGACATGACTGTTCATTGTGATTCCCAGGTCTGGAGAACTCAGGCCAGGGGGTGAAATGCGGCTGCTTTTTTTTTTTTTAATGCCTTTCTATCTTCAAGCAAAATCCTATTTGAATTCTTTGAGCCACTCTTTCTCCATAATTAAGTCAACTGAATATGATAGAAATATTTATGAGAGGGATGATTCCTTTAAGTGTTTAGCAAAGTCCAAGGGTTTGTGAATAGCAGTCTCACTGTTGTGTTTTTGAACCCATTCATTTAGCTCTTCGTTTAGAAATGAATCCGTTTGTGAGAATGTGTCCTGAAAACCAGAGAAGGGGAGCTGTATTAGCAACCAAGGCATACATCTATTTTCAGTGAGCATCTCCAATTAGCAGTTTTCTTTCACATGCCCTTAGTCATCCCGTTGACCATCTCCTATGGAACCAGCAGCAATACGTAGTTGCTCTCCCAGCTGCTGTTCCTAGCCTCATTCTGCCAGAACTGCTAATGTGACACCCTGGCAAGACAGACATGGCTAGATGTCATTACCAAAGGACAGAATTACTAGGTGCAAACACACCTTCAGAAGCTACTTTGCTAGAAAACAAAAATAAAAAAAAAGCCATGCTCTCAATGCCTTAACTGACAGCAAAGAGTTATGAACAGGAGGCACTACTGAGGTTAATAAGGTTACAATGTTTTCATTAAGCAGAAAGAGAATTAATTATCACTTTTGAAGCACACAGCACTCCTTGGACCTTTCATGGGGTTTGGCATCTGGAACACATCCAATGTTGAAGATGTGAAAACTGTTAATCCTTTTCTGCTTTTTCATTCCACATTAGCTCTTTGTTCTCTTCAAATTTACACTTTAAAGCTATAAACGGGGGATCGATGTCCTTCTACATACTGAACCAAAGGCTCTGGGAATTTAGCTATCTTGCCAACTCCCAGCACTGGGAAAAAACAGAACTGTTTTTTTAATAAACAAACATTAGTTCATCATTACATAAAGCGAACAATGAATCTGTGCTCAGCCACTGGAAAGTCCACACGATAAGAAAAAGAACAGACACCACATTCATCTTGCTCTATTAACTTGTGCTATGATAGATGGAATTACTCCTATAGCTTTTCTTCCTTCTTTTAGAGTCAGTGCTATTTAGAGCCAGTAAAAAAAATACTCAACTGAGAAAGTACAAAATTCGGAAAGGCAAAGTAGTGTGCTCACGCCGAGGCACTGCATTGTGAGCCAGCAGATGATACGAACTGCACTGGTACATAATAAAATGTTAAAAATAAGGGCAAGGAGAAACAGTACCTTTCTTCTGGGTGTTACGGATGCAACAGGAGGATTAAAAGTCATTCCTTTCATGTTGTATGTCTCAAAAAGTTCTGTAGCAGGTCTATAACATAACCACAGTTTTCTCGGTGAAAGAAATGCAGTATGAGCTACATTTCCAAAATGAGAATATACACTTTCATACTACTGCCAACCAAAAGCAATCCCCTTTTCCCCATTTACCCTGCTTCCCCATCAGAAGGATGAATATATACTGGAAAAGACTGGGAAACAAGGCAAGTAAGAGCAAGTGAAATAATATATCTATATCTGTCTGGTTCACACTCAGCCATAGCACAGAGAAAGAAAGCCAAGGGAGGGAGACGAGAACTAACTAACTAACTCTTGTGTCTGCCTGCCAGAACTCCAAGCACTCGCTGCTTGCCCTGCACATACCTAGCTCCACCGCTGAAAGACACAAGCTACCGGAATTTCTCAAAGGCTTCCAGGGAAGTACCTCACCAAAGCATTTTAAGAAAACTAGGCAGCCATGGGAAAAAAGGCAAGCGTGTGACATGGGAAAAGAACTAGTTAAAAGGAAACAGAGTACAGAATTCTATGCAATGTAATTACAATGGCAGACAGAAACTGCATTTCCACTGAGTTGTGTGCCAGGACCTGTGCTTTTCAACGCACTCGGAAATAATCTGAATGAAATAGTGAGTAGTAGGTGTAAAGTTTGAGGGGGGGTTTTTTTTGTGTGTGTGGTAGTAACAAGAGCAGGCTGTGAAGAACATGCAAGAGACTGACTGGACAGTAAAATGGCAAAATGAATTTCAGTGTGAGACAATGAACAGAGACACACACAATCTCAGCTCACGTTAAAAAAAAAACAGGCTCCAAGTTGAACGTTGCCAGGAAGGAACAACAGATCCTTGATGTTACAAAAGATATTTTCAGGGGACTGTGACCCTCCCCCGCAGTGCTGTGCACCACTTCTTAGGCAGGAACAAAAAACAGACTATGAAGCACCTTTATGTGAGAATTAAATCCATGGATCACCCATATCTCAAATACTGCACTTAGGTGTTGGGACCTCTCCTTGCAGTATTTAAAATGCAAAATGTTTGGAAATGGGCAGGAACAATGATGACAGGCATGGAACAGCCCTTCAGCCGTGAGAAGGAGTGGGAGGTGAAGAGGCAGCATTGCAGAGCTCTGCACAGCCGTGTGGGCATGGAAAGGAGCTACTGGAATAGACTGTTAATTGTTTCACCCTGTGCAAGAACAGAGAACCATGAAGGTCAAAATAAAAGAAGTTTGTTCTTAACACAATGAGCTGTGTTACAGCACACTTGCCAAGGGATGCTGTATTTGCAAAAAGCATACTTTAGTTCAAGGGACACTGAACACTGTTTGGAAGCAAATTCCATGGAAAGTTACTAAACAGGCCATGACATCAGGTTCAGGAAATTCCCTGGACTGAAATCAGTCAGAAGTCAGAACACTGCTCACAGGAAGTGTCATACATGCTTGCCCTGTTCGTGCTCTTCCCTGGGCATCTGCTTACAGTCACTGCTGAAGAGTCAGACAGATCTCTGATGTGAATCAGAATGGCTGCTCTTATGGTTCAACATACCCTAGCCTTTCTGCAGATTACACAGGCGAGCCACAATTCTGCAATCCCAACCCATGTTGAGATCATGGCTGCTACTGAGGGAGTCTATTCGTAGCTATCTTGCTCCCATGGGAAGCAAGCACACTGAGAATTGTTTTTTCACCCTTGTCAGAGCCCAGCAATAAGTCTCACAAGGGAGAAAAAGAACAAAAAAAAATAAGGCAACTTTGTGCACTGGCAGATAAACAAAGAACCTGAGTTTCAAAGAACAGCAACATTTAAGTTTTAGGGAGTCCTTTAATACACTGTAAGCAGCTGCTACTTTGCCAGGACACTGTTTTTAAAATTAACTCTTTGATGGCTCACCTTCTGCTCAAATCAGGTGAGAGAGCTCCTGAGCCTTCAGCTGGTGCTCCAACAATAAGGTGAGCTGCAAATTTCCGCACTATCGGATGATAGTGCCTCTGAAAGAAAGGATGAAAAAAGGCAGATGAGTGAGCGCTATATTTTTCTATTGACTCTCCAATTTATTTCCATTGGAAAACTCCAGAAACTGCGGAAGGTTTTACATTTGTTTTAGAGAATTAAAGCACACAAAAATCAAGTCAGTTTCTAAGGGTAAGTGAACAAGAAGTCCCAGTCATACGTACACTACATACGTAGCTGGCAAGTTGTGAGCGTAGCTCTGCAGTTAACCTAACACCTTCTACTAGAAGGAAGAGAAAGGGAGGAGAAAGTAGCAAGTCCTCCCCAGACCAGGGCTGGACTGCCAGGAAACTTAACAGATGAAAAAGCCTCCAAACGAGCCTGTGGGTAACCTGCAGTGAAACCCAGGGTGGTGTCACAGGGGATGTGTAACGATCTTTTGTGCTCCCTCGCACCACTGTGCTGCAGTTCCTTTGCTGGAATATGTAGTAGGCTCTAGTGTGTTAGAAATGATGTCTAAGGTGATGGAGCCTGGAGATGTGTGTTCTCTACTTGTGTAGTCATATAAATATTTAGCAGATGTTTACTACTGACCATCTCAAATCACTCAGCTAGTCACTAACCTGCAGTAAATGAAGCTCCCACAGAGCCGTGTTCTGAGCATTGCAGTGCTCTGGTTCTTCTAGTTCTGGGAGATAAACTCCACTGCCTTGAGATTCATTGTCTAGTAGAAGATCCATCTTTGCGAATGTCTGCAACAGAAATGGAAACTGAGTTACTTTTACTACACATCCAACTATAAATGGTTAACTTAGATACAGGATTCAATCCACTTTATTCAGTCTCAGCAGTTCTTAAGAAGACTCTTAGCTTTTTCCGTTTAGAATTAATTTGGCAAAAAAAAAATCTATCACCTTTAACCAATACGCTAAAAATTCCAACAAGTGGAGCTTACGTGCATTAACACCCTGTTTGTTGCCAAGATCCCAATGCTGGAGTTAGGAAGTACGTGGAGACCAAGCGTAGAAAGTCTCTTCATGAACGCGAGCGCTCGCTGCTGGGAAACCTGCTTCCTCCGCTTGGCAAGCATGACGTCCAGGCACTGCAGCACAATCCCTATATCGTCATTGGTACCACCTCAAGAACAGGTATTTAATACAAGGAGTTAATAATGATTCAAGGAAAATAAAATGGTCTGCAGCTGATATTGACTGCACTCTGAAATCTCAGAAATATGTATAAAAATGTAAGATGTTCAAACACAGCACTACCATGATACAGGTATAAATACCCATCCCTTCTTGGTAAAACTAGTCCAACTTTGAACAGAAACAATATATGTTTCCTTCTATATTTCTTCGTGAAAAAAATATTTATTCCATCAAAAATGTCTAAATATTAGAAACAGTGTTTTATTCCTAAGTACAGCCACTCTTCAATCTTTCATAAACTGTTGCATTGTTCACAGATCTACTTTAGCCTATGCAGAACTGCAGAGTGCTTTCTAGGACACTAAAAGGCACTCAGGCCAGAAGAGACATTATCTAATGAAATACTGAAAATAAGAATCTGAAATTACCTGCATGTAAGCTGAACAGAGTCTTGTAAAGATGTGTATAGAACTTCATTGGATCAATATTAAGAACATCACCTGTTAACATAAACCCAAATAAACGGGTTAACTCCATTTATAGGACAATATTAAACAAAGAAAATGTTTTTAAAGAACTTTTACCTTGACCAGAGAGTATGTGAAAAGCACTGAGAATGCAATGAAGAGTCTCCCGATAGGTTATATCCTAGGAATACAAAACTGATAAATATCTGTAAGAACTTAATTTTAAGAAAACTTTAAGAAAACAAATTCAACTTACCCCCGATGCAATGAGAGAATGAAGAACAATCAACAGGTCATCAAAAAATTCCACATTTATGAGATGGGCAAACCTTGAAGCAGAGATTTATTTTAGCTATAGACATTATCTGAAAACTCGGTTCAAAGTATTTTGATTTGCTGAAGTCCAAACATTAAAAGCAGAGCTGAACATCTCTATCTTCCCCTAACTACACCATTCAGCCTCCAGCTGCTATTACAGCTTCCCTATAGCACTAGAGACAAGCTCAATTTCTTCAGTAACTTATCAAACTTACGTAACACAATTGCACCACAACAATTCCATCCTGGCAATTTCACATCACACTGAAATGTTTTTAGAAGTAAGGAAATAGTTCCACAGAGAAACAGAAGAATTTCACCAAATTTGTCAGAGACAGTACTCTGCCATTGCTTATAAAAGATATAAGCAAAAATCCTTTAGCGCTCTACATCTTTACCACACACAACTGAACTTGGACTCAATTCTTACTTTGCAAGACCTTCTAGCACCTCTGGCAAAAGCGGAGACTTCTGAGTTTTCTTCAAGATTCTGAAGTATGTTAAGAAGACAATATTCAAAGTCTCTGTGTGCTAAAGAAAAAGAAGAAAATACAATACATAAGCATCAAAGAGAGACATTTCTAGTTGCCTTAAACACAACTAGAAATGTTCCTCATACTACCGTACTATCACGCTAAACTACAGCGATACAATTTCCAGGGCCAGAAGCGCAGCTTCTCCTGCCTTTCCACCCTTCAACTGCCTTTCCTGGGGCTGGCAGAGCTACACAATACAGGAGGAGATGTGGCAAAAACCACATGCTGGCCTGGCTGCTCTACCTCCGTGCAGTCTGAGCCTGCGCTCAGGCCTTGGAAACCCAACCTGGCCCTGCCCTCTTCACTCTTGCAGTGCTGGAGAGCCTGATCCCGGCCTCCTGCCCCCTGCTCTGCTCTCTCACGTTGTCCCAGACATCAGCCTCTCCCCCTCATTCCAAAGGGCCACACTCCTCCCGCCTAAAGGCCACTTTGAGAAACTGGGACCACACGTAGCATGGAACAGGACACTTGGAGAACTGTGTATTCAAACACTTTTTGGTGCAGAGAGCAGAAAAAAAGAGGCATGGCTAAGTTGGCTCTTCAAGATACAGAGCGAGGGCTCTCTATACTGAAACCTACCCCTCTGGCCCAAGTGAAATGTAAGCTGCTATGGCTAACCAGAAGTGTGGACGGCAGCAGAGGGGAGACACTTGGTAACAAAAAGGCTGGAACTACTGCCTTGTAAAAATAGGACAATGAATTCTAAATTACTTACCAGTTTCAGTTTTTTTTCTTTACTTTCTGAAGCTTCTGCTTCTAGAAGTTCTCGTTCCAGCTTCTCTTCTGCCTTCTTCCACTGAAAACACACAGTTCATTTTAAGAAAACAGCCATTCCAACATTTAAAAACAAATCTTTCATCTTGCTGAGTTGATTAAAGCTTGCAATGCCACAGGATAACCAGCTTCTTAGATAGGCCCTTCCCCAATAAAAACAACAACCTGAGAGCATTACCAACAGCAGGAAGTCAGGATGAGAAAAAAAAATAGGAAGATCAATTAAATTCCCTGTAGAACCTCATGAGCGCTCTGAGTACAGAGTAAACACTAATGCCAAGAGCTAACAACAGCAACTAGAAGTGCAGCCACTGCTAGAACAATTTGTTACCAAAACTCATTAAAACAGAACCTGAGAAAGCACAAGTCATACCTTTCTTTGCATTCTAGAAAGATTTTTTCTTTTCTCTTTGTAAGTCATGAACTTTTTCTTTGGTGCAATGTCTTCAGAGTCCTTCTTTAATTCTACTTCCTTAATTCTTAAGTGAAGAAATACTTTTAAGACCTATAGTAAAATAAAGAAAAGATCCAGAACAGAAGAATGGAGAGACTAAGAAATTCTGGATTCCATTCTAAGAAATCCTGGATTCTATTCTTTCTATTTCCTTTATGTTCCTTTCCATTGCTACTGCTTGTTGCTGCTCCCGATCCCTTTCCCAGCACTGTCCATTTCTATCCCTTCCTCTATTTCTCTGTCTCACTTCTACCTCAGCCCCATACCCCACTTTTTAAACCTCTGGCTCAACCTACTTCAAGTCCTTCTGTTCTGCCAGAGTGATGAAATGCTGCGTGTCTGTAGCTAGCACCTGGATCAGCTTTCAGATTTTTTTTTTTAAACAAACACATAAAAAATTGTGAAGCACAAAAGAAAGAACCTTACCTCAGGTCTGACATTGTAATTTCTACCCTTCACAAGACCAGAAATGACCTTAACTACACCAAGTGAAGCAAAGCCCAGCTTGTCTTGTTTGAAGAGCTTTTTTACTGCCTCAAAGCACAGTTCAGAAATCTGGAAGGGAATTGAAAAAAAGTTTCTATAAAGCCAATCCAATGACAATAGTGACAGTATTTACTAAGCAAACAAAGTCTATGAAATAGTGAAAAATTTTATTAGAATACTGCAGGATAAAGTTCCGCAATAAATTGTTCTCAGGAAGAACAGGACCTCTTTTCCTGATCCGAAAATCACTTACCATTTTTGATGTATCATTCATGAGTGGAACAATCAGAACAATAATGTTATTGTGGAAGTTAAAGTGGGGTAAGGCCACAAGTAGCTCACACAGACACTTCACTGCAATCTCTGCTAGACCTTTATATGCTTTTAATGAGATTACATTACTTTTCTTCAGCTTCCTTTGTTTCCAATCTGCACAAAAAAGCCATTTTTAGTTATTATTGTGCAAAACGCAGGAGACCCACATATTTATATTTTTAATTTTTGCAGTTTTCTACACATTTATATGAAACAGTACAAGTATGAAAGACAGATTCAGGTAGCAAAATTCATTCAATCACAGGAGACAAACTGTGATGCTGTAAACAATTTTGTTTTTGTTAAAAAAATGAAAAGCATTGACTTCACCTTTAATTGTTTGCTCCAGATTTTCCAAGTAAAATTTGTACTGGCTCACAAGGCCTTCTTCAAATTCCCTTAGTTTCTGAGTTTCTTTTTTAACCTGTAAACGTAAGTGAAATTTTATTTGGAGAGCTAAATACTGAAATTAACCAGCATTGCCAAAAAACTACAACAAAAAAAGTTTTTAAATGAGTATCAGGTATCTGAGAATTCATTTCTTCTACCCAGGAATTTCTAGAAATGTATTTAAAGCAACATTTATATAAATGATCTGTGCTTAGAGGGCCTTTCTAAATTAGGCAACTTTATAAAAAGGGCCTGAACTATAATTTATTTTAAAGCTATAAAAAAGCTCTAAAAACAAGTTATCCTACATTTCTTCAGCATATTACTGAACTCATACACAGACACCTGTGCCAGTTAGGTGACAATGCTACATAATTTGCTTTCTTTAGTTTCCTAAATCTGAAATACAACACTCTAAGTCCAAGGTTTATGGTGAAAGTCACACAGGTTTGGTATACTACTCTCATATGCTGTTATTTCCCTCCATTACCCCCAAAATGCCACCTGTTTACTGAAGGAACTATGTAAAAACCAATGGGTCAAAACAAAAACCTCTTCCCTGCAGAATTTCAGAACTTCCATAAGTACTTGCCACCCTTTCTTCCAAACGGTAAATTTGTACTAAAAGAACCAGAATTAGCATTTGGCATCATTTAAAACAAACTGAACCACTAATGACACTTTATGAAGAAACTCGGTATTTCACCTTGGTAGCTTTTTCTGCTTCAGTCAGAGGACGGATTTTGTAAGAAGGAGCAATATCTTTGAATATCTCCATCAAAGAAACCATGACCAACTTTCGAACGATCACGGCCACATTAGGATCCTGCTCCATCAGCATGGCACGCAATTCTTTCAACTTTTTAATCTAGTTTAGAAAACAGGAAGTCATGGTCAGCTCTCTAGCCTAAAGTACAGTTCAGCAAAAGTCAGCAGCAGGAAATAGGTCCCATAATATAATACAAAAGCAAATAACACAGTATTTACTCAGTCTCCACTAAGCACTGCATAATGAACCAAGAAGCACTAGATAACCCCAACAAAAACGTTAAGAATTTTGGGAATGTTCAAGGTACCATGGCATTACAAACGCACATCAAATTACAGGAAAATAATGGTGTATCCTGAAATATGGAGTTTCAGATACAACCTTGAAAGAGCTTAAACAGCTTAAGAGCTTAAATAAGGGTCATGCCCAGAAACAACGTAGTTTGAACAGCAGGTACTGACAATATTATTCCTAAATTCATGTGTATTCACAACCAATTACTTCTGAACAGAGCAGACAGAGTCACCTGGATCTTCAGTGGATTTAAAACCACTGCACCAACCTCTGGCAAAAGCAACATCTGGAACCCCTTGGGAAAAAAGACTGATCTTGTTTCCTTGTTCCTGTGATATATTTTGATGCTTTTACTATTTCTTGGTCACTTTGTTTCCTGATTTACTGCACAATACAGGCACATCAAGTAACCACTACGCACATTGTTTTCTGGGTCAGACAGAATGGCAGCTGCTAAAGCAGCAATGTGAATCTTCCTTTCTTGCAGTTTTCTTCTCCTTTGGGCAGCCATTTCCTCAGGAGTGAGAATAGGCAGGGGTTCTTCGTTAGCATCTAGTACAAAGTTTAAGGGTTAGAGAGGAGGGTCACTGGGGAAAGCACTTAAACACTTTATTGCAAACTACAATTCCACATTTCAAAAGGGTACCAGGATAACTGCACCACATGCAGCTCCACAGTAAAAGCTGCTTTAAGGAAAATGACCTTGCTAGAGTTTCTAATAAGCCAGCCATTTTCTCTTGCACCTTAAAATCTTACTCTTGCAAAAAGAAATGGAACAAATCTATTTTGAATCTGAAAAGGTTTTTTGCTAAGCACAGTGATAATATATAAACTCAATATATGATTCCAGCTGTGCCAAGAAACAGCAGTGTCTCACAATTTGCAGCATATTTTTCATCATTCACTTATTTTAAAAATACAAGTCATTTACTTGTCTTTCTGAGGATTATTTGCTTCAATTTCTGACTTAAAAATGGCAGGGTTAAAACTATGACTGTTACTTGAATGTGACTCTCACTAGAGAGCAAGCTGAAAAGTGAAGTCTAAATTTCCTAGTGTTCTGCTATTTGATATTAAGTAAAAAAAAGTCTCTATATACAAAAGCCTCCGTAAATGTGTCCTGAGCTGCATTTCAAAACTATCTCAGAATCTAAAACCACACCATGCATTTCTCAACTAAGACCAAGATTTTCCTTCTCACTAGCAAAGATGACAAAACCTATATAAAGTTAAAGAAAACACCAATTCCAGACAAAAATCAAAGAAATCTTAAAGACAGGCTGATTCTGAAACCAGTTGTGAAAATTCTATTACCTGGCATTCTAAGAGATGAGAAAAAAAGATCTGACTCTCTGTTATTGGAAGTACCATGACAACCAAATGAACATATTCAAAAGCTCCCTAAACAAAATTCACTTGATTAAAAATTTGTTTAAGGAACAGTAATGTACTCTTCAGTTATGTCAGTGATTTGGGAAAAAAAAAGAATAAACAGGATGTTTTATTACCCTCTGCTACCTCCATTTCTTCGGTATCCTCTTCTTCATCCTGCGTAACATTTAGAACTGCAAAGATAGAGTGTCTAATGTCAAGCAGGTAATAATAAATACTTTGGAATTTTAAAAGAATAAATAATATACACCTTGTGTGACACTGCCACTATACTGATTCCAGGATCAGTGTCTTACCTGGCTTTTCCATGGTTTGAGGAATAATGCCACCTTTGTCTTTGATGGGTAGCAGATGAATGAGTTCTTTTTCCGGCTCGGTCTGCATGCGTCTTGGCATCTTCTCATATTTGTCAATCACACTCTCATTTTTTCGCTTCTTGATGTGCACGGGTTCACTGAGCAATACAAGGCAAACTAAATCAATTAACCATCTAACGAGACATGTACCACGTGCGACAGTGTATTAGCTGGATTATGCTTCCACAGTTGAAAAGACAAATAACGGACAATCTTATTATGTGGAATATTTCAAAGATGACCATGACAGAACCAGTCACCAGTCTCTCAATCAGTGTTTATGTGGTTCCACACAGAATATTTTAAATAACGACAAAAAACTACTTTTGATCTCCTTTTTAAAGGAAATGTAAATGTGATATGAGCAAAGAAAAATGAGAACTTAATCTTGCAGGTCAAGCTATTTAGTGAATTTATAAAAGATTGTAAATGAGTGTAAACTCGCAACCAAATGGCTTACATTGATTTAGTTAAATGAGTTTATAGAAAAATCTGAGTAAAAGGTGTAACCACTTGCACTGCAGACACATTCCTGAAATGTATTATTTTTGTTGTTAATAACCCCAAAACCAGGAATGCAAAATCTTACTGTGGAAGTGAGCCTTGGGATCACATGCTCTCCCCCTCCTCTGTCATATTACTGCTTTTGATATTGCAAGAGGCAGAGTTTTAACTCAGCACATTTGAAGACCTCTGGAAACCCTGTGCTGAGCAACTTCTTGGCTTCAGAAAGGAAAATCATACGTATGTGAATCAACTTTGTATCACAGTGAGTCTATCCAGCACACACGACAACTGCCTTGGGCGTGCACTGTAAGGGCAGCTTTGCAGCTCCTGTGCAGATTAAACATTCAGACGGGCCCAAACACTGAGCAGTGAGCACAAGACCTCTGCACACCTGTGACTGATCTACTATCACTGAAAAAATACACCTGCTGGGCAAACACTGGAAATTCTGTGTTAAAAGGACACCTGGAAAGCCCAGTGCTAGCTGATTTTGAGATGGCTCTCAAATGTAACAGCAAGGGACCAAGGGGCTCTTCAAAGTAAGGCAACAGTGAGCAGATCAGATGAATCCAGGTAATGGCCAATGCCCTTAGAAAATATTATTTCAGGCCCAAATATTAAAAAATGAAAAAAGTAAGTAAAATATAGCCAGGCAAAATGACAATCAAAAAGATCTCATCAGAGCCTTAGCAGTTTCCCTAGAAACTAGTTTATGTTATTAGTAACTATAATTAATAAATTAATTTGCCACAGACTAGGAAAAAAATAGAAAATACACTCCCTCTCTTTTCTCAAAACTAGTGAACAATGAGTTTTACACATTTCAATGTTCAGTTTGAAAAAAAAAAAAAAACGCTCCAAGGAAAACTGAAATTTACAGAGTCAATTTAAAGCACTTTAGAAAGGTCTAGGTATCCAGAATCTGCTCCCACTCACCATGAAAGGCACGTTAGCAATTTTAAAACATGTTACATATTAATCACACAAAGCTGAATTGTTATAAAAACTAGAGATTACAAAAACACTTACTTAGAAGAAAGATCTCTAGTTATAAATGATGCTTTTTGAGCTAGATCTTGCATTAATTTCAAGTCATCTTCATCCATCATGTCCAGTGGAAGAGCATCTTCCTCCTCTTCTTTCTCTTGTTTTTCAACTTTTAGAAGACAACATACACAGATTACTATCCTGTATGTATATTTACAGCCAAAAACCTACTCTAACTATATCTGTCGGGTCATTTTAGACTTTGTTTCAACCCTGATCTCATCAATCTTCACACACGTTGGGCCAAAAAAAAATTATCCCAGAAAACTACCCTGTTATTGACACATACAATGCTGATTATAGTGAACATGGTTTCACTACCTCTCTCTCTCAGACCTTGTTGCAAGAATGGCTGTTTTGTGTTTTTCGTAACTTTGTTTCTTTAACAAGTAAAACAATTATTTGTGTACCCTACATAATATTTTAAACAATTTTACAACATAACATAGCAGGATAATAGTAACCCTCATATCTTTGTCTTCCCCTACAAATAAAAAGTCCGAGAGATAGATAAACTAACTGCTCATAACAAGCAACCACTTACCAACTGTTTTCTTCTTGTATTCCTCCAGTGGGAAGGGTTTTCTACAGACAGCATCTCTGACAGCCTGCCTTAGCTTCTTTTGCTCTTTCCGATACTTCTTAGCAGCACTCTGCTGCTTATATTGTTTATTCTTTAGTTTGTTGTCAAGTTTTATCTTACTAGTTCTCAATAACTTACGAAAGCTTGGAACTCGTTTTGTATTTTTTCTCTAGGAAACAAACAGAAAAAAGTACACATAACTTATATAAGCATAAGTAACAACTCTTCTATTATTAAGCACAATATTCATATGCTTTTAGACACAGAAAAAATAGTCAGAGTGTGTTAAATAAATAGCCAGGGTACAGCTCAGGCACTCTATCTCCTTCCTCCATGATGGTGTCGCTGCTGCGCCGCATGCAGTGAGGTCAGCAACGCCGGTACATGTCTGCAGCCTCAGGAAAACATCCCAGTGCAGCTCACTAACGGGTTTAGCTGTGTGTGCTCCCGCCCCAAACACTCCAGGACAGGCCTGATGCAGGGAAGAGTCCAGGCCACCCTCAGCACCTCTGCACGATGTGGGAGCTGTGAAGGGACTCATGGAGCCGCAGCAGACAGGATAGTAGAGGAGGTAAGGAGAAATCCCAGAGGCACAGAGGAGCACGGGCACACTGGACCACAAAAGGCAGAACGCTGCAGGGAGTGCTCAGGATCCTGGAAATAGGCAGTTTACATAATGGGGGGGTATAGGAAGATACAGAACCAGGGGAAAATAATTTGACCGTAATTTGGCTGTACTGGTGAGGGAAGATGCGTCTTCTTAATCAGGAAATGAGTGACCAGGGCTCTCAGGTAGGGAATTTCTGTCAGTTCACCTTTAGCTCACCCGTTCAGATTTGGCTGTTGGGAAAGAGTTGAAGAGACAGAAACAAACCCCGGATATCACCAGTCTGCTCCAGGCCTGAACCTGAAGTTATGAGTTGTTACTGTTATTGCCATCTCCTTGCTAACAAGAGCTCAGATAAAATGCTCGTGTTCAGACCCTGCAATCCCAGATACTGGCGACTTCAGCATTTATCTGCTTCTAAGGTCAAGTTAAAGTTAATTTAAGGTTCCTGAAAAGGATGATATATGGACAAAACTCCAAAAGGGCCTATCTCATGTTTCTGAAAAACAACTAAAAATATCCATTGGTCAAACACTCCACAGGGCTTTCCAAAGCTGATCCTTGTCACCATCCACATAAAACTAAAAGCCACGACAGCTCTAGCCAGCAGTACCGGCTCCCTGACAGTCCTTTCACACCAGGCTTTTCCTCTCAGTATCCACTGAGGCCCCTGCCTCACGCTCGCTGCTCTAACGAGTGACATGACTGGTACCTGCCCTACCTTGCCCCCTGCCCTGCATCCCTAACAGCTCCCTCGCGTCCCGCAGCCCAACGCCACAGCGCACGCGTTCGCCCGGAGCGACACGGGGCCCGCAAGGAGCGGCCCCCTGCCTAGGTGCCCGCCCGGCGCCATGTCCGCCCAGGCCATGTGCGCCCCAGGCCGCCCACGGAGCTGCAGCGGGCCCGAGGCCCTCCACGCCGTCCCGCCCAAATTCGGATGGGCCCCGGCCACCCGCCCCCCCTGCCCGGGCTCCTACCGGCTTCATGGCGGCGGCCGCCCCAAGCGCGTGCGGCTCTGAGCGGGTGAGGCTCCGGCTCGAGCAGCGGAAACACCGCCCCGCGCGCGCCGCCCAACGGCCGCGCCGCCGCCCACAGCGGCCCCTGGCGGCGGAGGCCGCGGCAGCCGTTGGAGGGCGGGGCCCTCCTAACAGCCACGAGTCCCAAACAGCCCGGGCAGGCGCCGCGCACACCCGGGCCAGCTTGTGGAAGGACACAGAGATGCATTTCCTGCAGGCAAACGCTCTCCGCCCGAAGAACCACACACCGCTTCTATTATGAGTTTTATTTACACAGGAATTGTTACTAGTGGTCGTAAAGGAAGGTTTGATCCTTGTATGTACAGATATATACAGAGATTTATACTTGAAAAGTAAGAAAACTGTACAAGTTAACACAAAAATATAAGACAAATTGAATCCAATTAAAGTAGTGAATACATAAGTTAAGAAAAATTTGACATTTAAAGTTCAAATTGTAATGTTATGAGTAATATATATGTAGTTTTGAAACCAGATAGCAATGTAAGTTACATCACACTAGCTTAAATCTTTACCCCAAGTTATTCAGACTCTGCTTTTAAACACCAGACAACTGAGAATCTCCTGCACTTAAAAAGAGGCAATGATAATTGACTTGATTACTACAGAGGGAGCAGTTACAAAAACCCACATGTAAGGAATTTATTTACATTACATATTAGCAAAAAGGGACCAAGAGAGTGCAAGTGTTCCTCACCTGCAGTGCTATCCATTTTAAATTTCCAACCTCTACTACTGAAAGTTGTACAGTGCCTTTTTTTAGAATAAATATTGAGAATATCTGCTGTGACATGTACTGTACAACATTTCTCACAGTTAAAAGTTGGTAAAGAATTAAGTATGACAATACTATATGCTTTCTGGATTTCAGTATTGCACACTAATAAAAGATAATTAAAATTCTATTCCACATTGAATTTTTCTGAAGTGTATAAGGTGGATGCTCCTTTGCCAATACAAAGCCTGCAGATAGCTTTTATCAATCTCTAGTGTTTACCATTACCTATACATATACCTCTTACTTGAGAATGGCTTAGTGAAGTAAAACGTTTGGTGGCAGAACCCGTTCACAAAATACCCACTCCACTTTTAATAAGCTGCACAACTAATACACCAAAACAAAGGCTTAACACCATTCAGTTTGAAAGCTGTACACACTGAGAATAGCCCTGATCTTACTCCTTTTTAAATTAAAAAACACAAACTTTTTTTTTTGCTCTAACATGTTAGGGCACAATACTTCTGCATTTCCTGAGTTAATTACATTTGCCCAGAATGAAGCTGTAAATTAGAAACAAGCAAATTACAGTACTCCTTCCCAGATCTTCCCACCTTGCACATAACTATACCAAACAACCTTATTTGGTCCTCAATACTTCTAAATGGTTAATTTTGGAGGTAATATTTGTACCAAAGCATTTAGTCTGGATAGCAGTTTTGGGGCCTTAACATTAGCATTTTCCTCACCTTCTCCCCCCCGCCCCCACCAAAAAAAAAGTGCCTTTGTGGTATTTGTAAAAAAGTTATGCCTTTTTTTTTTTTTTTTTTTTTTTTAAGTACCAACAGAAGTTATTACAAATGTTTATTGCATTGAGCTGATTTTTAAAGTATTAAATATGAACTCCCCACTTCTGTTTCATAAGCTTTAGTATGCCGTGTGGAACAAATCTTCACACAGAAAAAGCTAATACTGGCAAAAGGCTCAAGATTTCATCAGTTCATTACTTCACTGAGAGCTATGCTAGCTCTCTCATTTCTTACACTCTTTTCTACAGTGGCTTTCCATATAGAAGTAATACAAACTCCTTTTTCATCAAGCGGTTCCCCGTGTTTTCAAATTGACCTAATGTGTAGACATTACGATGATTAGCTTTTCAGTGCTGGGCTATGGTTCTTGTCCCCTTCCTTGTTGTCCTTCATTAGTGAGGCAAACACCTGGAAATGTAAATTATTTAATGAATATAAACAAGCTAATCTAATAGAAAAGGCCAATATTAAGTCACAGTTTCAGCACAGAGACTAATTTCTGAAATGAGACACTAGAGAGGAAGAGTCAGTTAACACTAACTGTTATCAAATCCTATTAGGAAAATCCTTCCTTTATCTTAGCAAATACAGCAATGCAGAATTGATTTCAGGAATAACTGGAGATAGAGAGGCAGACCAGTCCCAAGTACTCCCTCACTTGCTATCCATTCTTCACAACTCAGTTTGCATTAGGAGCTGAGCCAAAGGCAAATCTGACTTCTGCCCAACAAGACTATATCTTGGTAGGAGTTTCTTTTGCAACAACTCTAGTCCTTTGCTATACAGATATTTCTCATCAGAATTTAGATAATTTCAGTAATGGGATAGAGGTGGGAAAAAAGTATGTCAAAAGCCATAAAACTGCATGGACAGAAATTTTATTCAAATGGGTATTGAGAACTCACTTTAGACTCTGCATTTTTGTTCAGTTTCTGGCAGAATTTGGTTTAAAGTGTTCATCTGTCTTGATCTGCACTAGGAACTAGAAATCAGTAATACCAATTCCTTTGGTATTCCTTACCAAATAAGCCAGTTTCAGGGGCAGTTCTGTTTACAAAAAAGCAACCATCTCAATATGAGCTTCTGGTGCATCTCATGCCAGAGGTTAGACCCTGAATACAGCATCTATCCTCACTTTAAAGTCTGACATGCAGCCTAAAGTAGTCATTAAGAGAAGCATCCCATTTAGTGTTCTGAGATTCATAATCAAAAACTCACCTGTGCCCATTTCTTGTTACTATTCTGCATCTGAATAGCTGCAATACAGGTAAAAAGCTTTTCTGATGTAATGTCTTCTGGAAGTTTTGTTAAAAACTGTGCTATATGAATGAAGTCCATCTGTAGAAGAATATCTTCATACAATCGAAGGATTCCTAATCCTGTCCTAAATAAAAATTCTTCCCCATCTCTACAGAAAACATCCCAGACGCGACAGGCCAGATCAAGTGGTAGTGACTTGCTATAGAGTGTAAAAATCCTACAATTAAGGAGAAAAAAAGTGTAATTTTAGCATATTTAAGAAACATGAAATTATCCTCTCCTTTAAATCTAAATTACATTAGCAGATGACAAGTTCTCTCAAGCTTGTCCCCCCCACCCTTAATTTGAAGATCATAGAACCATTATGGTTAGAAAAGGCCTTCAAGATACACAAATCCCCAGCTCTTCAAATCATAACCCCATAAACGTATAATGCTATAGGAAATTCTCCAATTAAAAACAAAGATGCTCAGAAGTTACAAGCATCTTTATATTCAAGTACGATACAATTTACAAGCGCTTATAGAAAGACAAAAACTGTGATATTTAGACTACACAGTAGGCAGAATTTTCAAATACTTTACACAACAGCACTACTTCTGCAACAAATACACCTCTTCATATTCTCTTTAAACAATTAGGGCTCTATCACTCATGAGGTTAATACTGCTACTGTGTGCCTTGCTCTTGCTGAAACTTGCTATCTGATAAGCTGAATCATGTAGAAGTGCTTCATTCCCAAGCAATGGGATGATCTAGCACATTTATTATTTAGTTCTATGCAACTCAATTTGCTCTATTAAAAATATTCAGCCCATACAGCCATCCTGTAACACACACAGATGTGTGCATGCACATATATTTGCACGGACTGTGCATACATGCACTTCTGAGGGAACATTCAGTATTTGTAAGCCCTGCATGCACTTAAAGGGTGTTTGCATTAGTGGTACACAGTTTGGTACTGCTTTAGATGATCCAATAATTTATAATGTTTATCTTATTTCCAAGTTTACTCCTTCTTGAATCAATAACTGTATTTCATTTAGTCTTTACTTCATATGTTTTCCAGAGCTTCCTCTTACATTTTTCAGTAAGATATTGTTCATTTCATCAAATCCCTTATGATCAGTCATAAAACTGCACTTGTTTCTTCACATTACAAATAAATGACTATTACTTATAATGATCTAAAGAAGTCTTCCATGCCTCACTTCTGCCTGAGTATATGCTTCCTTTAACCCCAGCTCAGAATCTTTGAATCCTGCCAGAGGAACTGCAGGTGTATAAAGCAGGCCACAGAAGTTTCACAAGACCTAGAAAGCTCAGGTACACATGCACCAGGTATGTTTTAGTTTGTCTAATCTTCTATTTTCATTGTTGAAAAATCCATAGCAAAAATGGGAATAGTTTCAACAAATATAAGTTTGGTTATACTATACTACGTTCTCTGAACTCACCAGTCTATCAAATATATGTCTGGAGTAAGACTGTATGATTTGAAGTGAAGAAACAATTTAGGAAGGTTTTCTTCAAAGAATACTTCAAAGGCTGCAAAGTATTTCAGCATCTGTGGAGATTAATAAAATACCTTATAAGCAGTCTGAAAAAGAATGGAGTTACAGAAGAGCATAAAACCAATCGAGGGTTGAGGTTCTCAACACAGCATGATGCAACCTTTTACATAAGCGCCATGATGAAAAGTCAAAATAGTGGAATGCGTTCAATGGATTAGTATCTAATCTATAGATGAAGTGCTTTCAATCTTGTCACCACAGGTTAAAGTTCTCCATTATACAAAGGAATAAAAAGGAAGGAAATCACTGAACTCAAATATGCTTTCAGGACAAAAGATGAACATCTTTTGTTAAAGTTCAAGTGTCAAAACCAGAAAACTATGTGCATACCATGCTGTGATCCACTCGGAAAAAGGCCAGCTGGCATGGCTTGTTTAGAAGGTTAGCAAAGGCAATGAAAGCATCTGCCTCTTCCAGATTGAGAATGAGCACAGCAGCAATGAAGGACATCCCTTGTACCTTCAATGGGGGAAAAGCATCAGGCAAACATAGGTAAGTAGGTTCAGTAATTTGTACATCATTGAAGCACAAATACTTAGTCAGCAATATAGCAAATACTATTATATAACATTTCCCAATGAACACAAAACAGCATGGATATCTTTTATGCATGCAGTCATTTAAGAAATCAAGTGTCTCTTCAAATACAAGTTTTAGATGCTTGATGAAAATTCTGGGAGGTCTTATAATTACAAGTCCTTGGGGACTTGGAACGCAAGAAAGTTAAAACCACACAGGCTGAACACAGAGCTCACAGGAAACAGAACTTGGCCTTAACTTTATTGTTAAGATATGGGAAAAACAGACATGGAGAAAGTCACATATGGGACAGTTTAGACCCAGACAAATATGTTGGAATTGAGACAAAACTTTCACAACAGTCAATGCAGATCTTCCCAGTTGCCAAACACTATTTGTTCATACACATAAAACTAGTTTAAGTGGTAGCTACAATGCAAGTTTTACACCTTTCCACAATCACATTATCAGCAACTTCAGTGTCCCATGAAATAACATTGCTCTTGCAGTTATTAACTGATGATCTGAATACTTATTATTCTAAAACATGATTCCACTAATTTGATCTGTAATGATGATTATTTTGCTCTTTTTAGGTACTTATGCTGTCAGTTCCTCACTAAAAGAACGCACACAATACTTCAACAAATAAGGAAGAAAGCATTAATGTGTATCAAAAACAACCCATCAGCTTAGCATTTTTGGGGGACGAAGGGGTGCAGAAATATTATCTTTAACATCAAGCTGACATTAAGAAAAACATAAAATCAGAAATATAGGCTAGCTGAAATTGTTCCATCATCTATTTCTACTGAAAAGAGAGGCCTGCTCATGGAAAAAAATACTTATTTCCTTTTAAAACTCCACCCTGGGAACAAGCAGCCTCATAACTTACAGAGTTTGTTATCTCTCTGAAGGGGTATGGGAATGAGTCCAAACATGAGGTCACAGATAAGCAAATTCAGAATGAGTAAAACATTTAAAAATGAAAAGCCAACTAGATATGATGCAGTCCTAAACATGTCTGACTTGAAGAAACACCCTGGGATATTTAATGCTTTGTCTTATAGACACATCTTTTAAAACTCTTCAAGTACTTTAGCCTAGAAGTGATTCAAAAGATTCTGAAAGGTATTCCTAGCTTCACAAGGAACAAAAAAATCCAGCATCCAGTTACTATTTAATTGCTCCTGTCAGCTGACACCATTAAGATGTTACACGTTTAGGTTTTTACTGTACAGTCTTATCTCCACCGAACTCAGATGAGCTGATTAACCTTTGCTATCAAAACAATATCCAATATAGAGTGTGCCTGGATTCTAAGATGTGAAGTAAGTGAAGCAGAGTCACTAAGGTTTAGCAGCAGTTGGAGCAATGCTAGCCTGGACCAGGGCAAGAGCTTAACTGGAAGCCTGCTGGCAGGTCTATAGATAATCTGGATCCACAAGGCCTTATGAACACATCAGTTCAAAAAAATGTCCACAGCAAGCCAGAAAGTGTACTTTGTATTAAAACTCAGCAAGTTTTCAGTTAGCTATATTTAAGAGCTACCATCATTGCAGCCACTATACAATAAGTGACGTTAACTTTTTGATCTTTGAGCAGCATAAAGTTTATAGAACCTAGTTCTACAGTATACTCTGATATATGGCATTTAAGCATCTGTGCCATGCTACAGGTATTTTATCATAAATACTTACATATCCCACATCCGGTCTGTAACATGTATATGCTCCTAAAACACTATGCAGGAGGTCATGATAGGGACCACCCTAATGCAAGGGGAGGAAAAAGGGAGGGGAAAAAAAAGAACTTTTCAAAACTGCTGCATAAATTTAGATAGGTATTAACCAGCAAAAGATGCAGAAGTAATAGTGAACTACTGCTCTGTTCACACCCTGAAAAATACCTTTTTACTGTAAGCACTACCTTTTATGCTGCTAAGATGTTAAAGGAAAAGTAACAGAGCAATAACTCGATATTAAATAATTCTCTGGAAATCAGTATAAAATAGAAACTGAAGATATCTGGTGCAGGGTTGTTTTTTCTCCTTTAAGAGTTGCTGGATGTTTTAACTTTTCATAACAGAAGTCATTACATTACAGTAATACGAGATATATATGCATGTGCACATGTTGTAGGGCACATTTCATTTCAGGAATTCACATATATTAAGACTTCTGCAGAAGTAGTAAGAATATTCTCATATTAAATGCAAGTAACTTCATAAACATTAATAGGAACTGCATACATGTTTTTTTCCAGAAGAAAAAGCATCATCTCTCATTTACAACTGTCCAAAAAGCAAAACAACTTTGTCATAGTAAGCATCAAAAACAAACAGCCATTTGTTGTTGTATGTGGAAACCAACTAATTTTAGTCATTTAGTTTAATAAACTGCTTCTAAAAAGTATTTGGCATATGGCGAGCCACATTTGCCTGTTTAATGATTCAGAAGTTTAAAGTTGTCATAACTCAAGTCATGAAATTCTCACCTTCTGGAAAATATACAGGGATGGAAATGTGCGTGATATGTCCAGCTTAATTAGCTCCAGGCTGGCCTCACGATCAGCAACAGATGCACCTGCATCTGCAAGCAGAAACACCACTGATAGGTAATCCCACAGACTTCAGAATAAGTCTGCCGTAGGCATAAAGAAACTAAGGAAAAAGGTTACTTAGTTCTTCTAAAATGTATTTCTACACTGCTATAGTTTAAAAGCTACATTAAATACTGCCTACTGATACCTACTGTACATCACTCACTGCATGAAGTGAGGGATTAATCAGTAATTACTGCTTTCATCCACTCTTTCTCGTCAAGTCATACATACATCTTTACATCATTCAGACTTAGAACAGGTTACCCTTTACATCTGCATAACGCTTTACCAAAGCCCATACTGCTACAGGGCTTTGGAGCAAAGACTTTACATCCCAAGCACTCCAAGTGCTTAAACTAGAGGAGCCAAAAGCTATCCAGGAACTGAAAGGTTGCAGGATTTGATGAACAGGCTCAGAAGGACCAGCTACACTGAAGCCTACAAAGCAGTATTTTTTTACAGCCCTCCTAAAGCTAAGAGATAGACACAGGAAGAGTCAGGAGGAACTGGAACTACCACAGGCCATACTAGAAAAGCTTGTTGAGAAAAAGAAGGCAAATTACAGAGAAACAAAGTACACAATTTAAAATGAAAAGTCCAAGAACTGCTGCTTAATGTCCCACTTTTCTTTCAAAGACTAAGATATGACCAGAACCAAGTTTTTTTTTGTAGCATCCATTTAATCACAATGAGGTTCAAGGAAGATGGAAAGCTACAGAGCACAAGAAACTCTAGATTTATGCAAGAAATTTAGTCCAGTGAATGAGAACAGTCACTGCAGGTTTTCTGAGCAGGTCTAACACATAGCATTTTTGACCAACCAAAATCTTCACTCCAAGGCATAAAAAAATAAAGATTAAGCATAGAAAGTATCTGCTAAACAAAAGTATTAAAGACAGCCTAAGAGAAAAATAACTCAGATCTACTCAAATATGCTAAAGACAGCAGAAGCAATTCATTTTTCAGACTTTGCTGCCAAAGACTCCTAATAAAAACAGTAGGCTGGCTTACTCTTTTTAGGAAATTATGTTTCCTAAAATATCTGACACAACCAGAACATTGCTTCCTCCCATTCATTCTCATCCAGAGCTACCATCACCTTTCTGAAATGACCAAACTCCTTAACCTTCCCCCACTGTCTCCTCCCCTGCACCAAAAAGAAAAAGAACACCCCCCTCTCCACTACACACACAAACCAAAGGACATTCCAAATGTATTTTCCAAGGCTAAGCAGAGAGTCACGTAAATGCACAAGCTTTTACAGTGTCTTAGATGAGTTTCAGACAAGTCACAGATGCAGCCTAAGAAAGACTCAAATAATTTACTGTCAGAGAGGACAGTAAATCAGGACTGACTATAAGGGAAAGCAAACAAAAGTACTTCTTGCGTGACAACGATAATTTTTTTTTCCTCAAGAGAGACTAACTCAAGAAACAGTTCTTGGCAGCCGGTACTGACAGTCACATAAGACAGTACCATAAGAAAACAACCGAACAAAAAAGCATTAACAGCACAAAAAGTTAGTATTGGTGACAAGGATATATCCACTATTAAAAGCACATTATTAATGTTATTTTTAGCTGAAAGGACACCAACAGGGGACAATATACCAGTGATAAAATTCCATCATGCATACACTTCCACATTAGGCATAGAATTAAGTGTGGTAAATCTCCATTTAATTAATTTAGGTGGAAAGGGGGTCAGGGATTCAAAATACATAATGAATCACATGTTCTTCACCTTTCAGTTCCACAACCAAAAATCAAAAATAACTTTTTTCCTTTCCCAACATTGTGGAAGAAATATTTCTGCACGAAGTGATCTTTATGTCAGCATACAAATCATTTAAGCAGGGCTAAGCACCTAGATCTTTTTTTTTCTTCTTCTTGTTCTTTTTGATCTTTTCTTCATTTCTAATCTGGCTAATTTGGCAGCTCATTTAAAGCAGTTTTGGTCATTTATTTTCTTTTTACCTAATCTATATTTCATTATCTAATTTTCAAGTTAGTGTAGGGCTGGAACTTCAGAAGAAAAACACTGATTTGAAAATGAATCAGTACATACAATACTTTAACGTATCTTTATTGATACAGACGATCTTGTTGAGCTTCTCACTCACTGACTTGTTATAAGGAGGAAATCATCCATATGACTTTGAACAAATATTCCTATCACTGCATTACAGACGAACAAAAGATTTTGTGGAGTTGCAAAAACAAGAGTAGGATAATAAGACGACATCTAGGATCCGGAAGACTTTACCTTCTGCGTCATTCTCTGAACTTGTCTCACTGAAGCTTTTCCATCGTTCCTTAGCCCTAGATAAGAAGATTTCATAGAGTTCTGCCAAAAAATAGGAAGAGATAGGTAACAGAAGCACCCCTCAACATTAGAAGCACATGAAGTATACGTTTGGCTTTGTTGCTGTTGCTGGGTTTCATTTTACATTTGGACAGGAATATATTATAAGATTACCACTAACTACTAGACTAACAATACACAGTTTGGTACTTCACACTATATTATACTTTCTTCTGGAGTGAAAATTCAAATCACAAGACGAAAATAAAGAATTAAATGTTGACAATCTTGTCTTAAGTCGTTTGCATTTATATTCTTTTCTGAATAGGTTAGAGGAAACTTCTAGCTCATCAGAATCATTAGTTGCGAAATATTAAAGTAATCACTTCACCTCTTCCAAATCACAGTTAAAACTCTCAATTTTTAATCAAAGCTTTTCTTCTGAACAACATTTAAACTCTAATAAAAATGAAATGGTTTACAAGTAGATTGAACCCTATTTCCATAATCTATTCTATATCTATTTCACTGTTAAAAAATACCTCTTTGACCCTCTAACGCAAAGCACAAAATAAGACAAAAACCCCAAAACCTCAAAAACTCCTGTTTCCCTGACCGTGAAATACAGTTATTTAAAAAGCAAGTATGCCCTAATGATTTTTTTTAAATGACCGTCTTAATTTTGCATGAAAATATTATCTGTTAAAGCATACCAGGAGTGATATTCAATTCATTCCCAACCGCGAGACTCCAAACCTTCCCACGTACACTTGGAGGTAACCCCTGCCACCACAGTTCTCGAACTCTTCGGGTAGCACGCCTAAGGTGCAGAAAAAAAAAAACAAAAAAAGAAGCAAGCTAAAAAAAATCCAAATCTCATTCTCTGAATACATTAAGCAACTTAAAAGCAAGATAACATTTTCCAAATCAAAATTCAGGAATCTCTGGTTATGCTAAAATCCTCTGGCAGAGGAAGACCTGGCACCCATACACACAAAAACAATTAAAATAAAAATAAAAGATCAAAAAAAATCATGTTGCTTTAATGTATTATATTACAGCAACAGACTTCTTGACAGAAGAAAATGAAAAAGGCAAGCAAGGTATGTGGCTCTTCTGTTTGCAGAAGAGAAATACATGCCATATGTACCTCATTTACATAACAGAACTTCACTTACATGCCTTCCCAGTTAGGTAGTATTTCATTAACCCAAATCACCATAGCACTAGCAATATTCTCTTCTTGCTTGAAACGCTCTCTCATTATTTTTTTCCTTTTATGTGCTTCTTTAATTTCTGTTAAATATAACACACAAAATCCTGTGTTACTGTATCTAGCAGTTGAATTATTTATCTGATAAATTATCACCTGAAAGATCAAGGTTAAATCACAGTTGAGAGAGCTATTTTCTGTTGACTGCAGGCAAATACCGAATCAATTCTGCAGAAAACCAAAGTTTAAAAAAAAAAAAAAAAAAAAAAAAGGGGAAAACGGTGGTTATTGCATGCCCTACTTTGAAAAGGGATAGATATGCCCTGTTTGTATTTTGCTTCAATGGTCAAATAGAGAGTTAGTCGCCAGTGGGTAGACCTACTTGGTAAGAAAATACTGAGTTAGTCCACTCTCTAAAAACACAAATTTGTAATATTACACATGCACTTTGCACTGCTCTTAAGTATAATATTTAACTCAATTCTTCTTATAAGAGAAACATATAATGCTTCAAATAAAAGCATTCAAGCAATGTGTTCTGCTATCTTAAAAATTTGGAGCTTTAAATGCTAGAATAAGATCAGTTCTTTCAGCTACCAATAGATCAATTTATCAGAAACTGGAACTTAAGAGTGAGCATAGACTATTAAAACAGATCATTCCCTGAATACTAGAAGTGCAACAGACCCTTATAGAAGTCCTTATAAGTCACATTTTAACAAACTAGTCAAAGACTGACACAGTATAAAACGCTACAGCTGTGTCTAATTAAAGACTAGAACTAGTGGGAGTAGGGAAGTTTGCATAGGTACAGATGGCCAGGAAAAATATTCCACTGTCTTCATGTTGAACTTTATTACAATTTCCTAGGGAAAAGAAGAATCTTTAAGCAGTCAACTTTACTATACTTCCAGCAGCAGCTGCAGCAAGTCCACTAAGGAAAAAGTCTGAGCATTTTGAATGTTTCCAGCTGATCACATTACACAAGTTTAATAAAAAGAAAACTAAGTTTGCATTTAAAATATACATAAGTTAAACTGACTTCTGAATCTAATTACAGTCATAGAAACAGCAAAGAAACAACCCAATGATGGAGTTCTGGTTTTATACTGTGTGCATCATATGCTAGTGAGCTGTAAATATCAAGCAAGGTTATCTTTAACATAAAGACTAGATAAGTCAAAATTATTTTTAAGAAGTTATAGTGATTTTTGGTAGTTAACGTACCTCGTTTTTTTGCCTCTGCCACCATTTCATCATATTCTTGTCTGTGGCGTAAAGCCTCCTCCACAGATTTGGCAGGAAGATTTCTGAA
The DNA here is from genome assembly GCF_059628265.1 of Tinamus guttatus. Taxonomy (NCBI): domain Eukaryota; kingdom Metazoa; phylum Chordata; class Aves; order Tinamiformes; family Tinamidae; genus Tinamus; species Tinamus guttatus. The sequence goes on from NW_028288848.1 coordinate 9,363,994, forward strand.
AACAAGTTGTTCCTGAATTCAATACACAAATGATATCCTGAACCATTTCAAAATAGGTTTTTACTTAGTCCTCTCCAAGATAAGCTCTAGAGACATAACATTACAGGTCTTTCTGTAACAGTGATAGAAAACTGCCTTTTTTTTTTTTTTTTTTTTTAATAGAACTAGCCAATATTGCTTCAGTTAATTTGTTCTCCTATGGTTTCTCTCTAAAGCAGGAGAGGTACAAGAAACTAGAACTCTGTCCAAAAAAGCCAAGTCCCCATACACACACACGGAAGACACACATATTGGCACATGCAAGATCTCCCAAAATTCTAATTATCCTTTCAATTTATGTGTACAGAAAGCAGAAGATTTTGCTCACACTCAGTCCCTAGTCTCTGAAATTACTAAATTTATTGAATATCTGTAATGACATCTGTGGTTACCCAGAACTTTCTATATCATTAAAAAAACAACACTATAGATATGATATTTCAGAGTTTCAGTTATGAGACCCAGTATATTACCAGGGTCATCTCTACAGGCCACAAGCAACTTTCACTTCCATGCACATCTGCACCTATAAAGGGTATCTACTGAAGCAAAAACAGTTATCAAGATTTGTTAGAAAAGTTACCTGAACTACAAGACTAACTTTACTAAATCAGCCTCGAGGGCAAGAGGTGAGAACTGTGAAATAAAAACCATAGTCTTCAAAGAGTCTCTAGAAAAACCCTTCATAAAGTAAGAATTTCTATCAAAATTATTGTCTTTGATATATTACAGAAACCAGGCTCAACAAAGTGAGACATGCCATTTATTTCTTCCAATACAGTGCCACCACACTTAGGCATATCCATACTTAAATCATTAAATATTCCAGCATATCTATGCCTCATTTCTCTTATGAAATTTATGACTGCATATTTTCCATTTTCCATTTAAATTGCCAAAAGAGAAGATAGTTTATTCAAGAAGGATAGACCCAGTTTATGTCTAGAGCTGAAAGTAAGGAAGTTCGTTTTTTTCTTCTTCTCTATAACCTACGTGTCAAACACACACTTTCTTTTATCCCAGTGTACTCACTCCAAAACAAAACAGTACCACAACTTTGGGTCTCAGCCTCTTACCCAAACTCCAGCCTACTTTGATTCAAAATAAATATAAGAGTTTTTGTAGTTTTGATATGCAAGAAAAATGAAGTTCCCCATCTCCTTTTATGCAAGTAGAAAAGATAATTTTCTTAATCTATTTCTGTCAGAATGAGACTGGAATTTATTTTCAAAGATCATATGATACAGCAACACATTATGCACTTAGGATGGTGCTCCAATCTGCAACAAGTGGCAGTGTCGCATTTTTTAAAAGCCTATTTCTGGTAAATTTGATTTTTCAAATTGAAAAAATTTGAAAGAATAGGGTAGTATCAGCAAGGCAGTTAACTCCATATCTTACTGTCAACCACAGTAAGGGAAACAACACATTTATGAAGTCTTATAGCAGCCTGTATGTCCCTCCCTTCAAGACAGCTGTTTTAGCACTGAATAAGCTAGAGAATCTCTAAGGAATATTCTGTTTTTCATGTTCTCATTGAAATTCAGAGCAAATGCTTAATAGTGTAATCCAAATTTTCTCAAGGTGCAATCCAAAAGCGTTGGCTCTACTTGCTTTCCACATAAGCATATGTTCCTAGCCAGGAGGATCTCCTCTTTCCTTCAAATTACTGAAGGCAAGAGTAATAAAAATACAGACCAAAAATTACAGAATTGCAGAATATCTGGAGTTTCAAGGGACCTCTAGAGATTAGCTAGCCCTTTTAAGCCAAGGAAACAGTTTCACTGAATTCATCATCTTGGACCCAACAGATCATTTAATTGTAGTTGTCAGATACCGTCTGATCACAAATGCTGACTGTTCAATTTTATATTTTTGGTGTTTTAAAAGCAATTCCACCCACTCCCTGCCACTACTTACCTACTACTTAAAATGTCTCTTCTGGTAGAACACTCTCCAGCTTTGCTTATGGAACAACTGTTAGTCTTGGGACTTCCCTACTGGTCTAGGAAATTAAAGTTTTCAGAACTGGGGAAAGAGAGGGGAGTGCACACTCAGGCGGCAGGGAAAGCACAGGGAAGAAATCCAAAAAAGTTTTCAAAAAATTCTCCTGATTAAGAGTGCCTGTGACACTGTCATAGGGCAGGCCTCAGTAAATGATTTTATTATATAGACTAAGTAGTTGTAAACCCTTCTGGAGGTATTTGTTTAGACTATCACATTGGATAGAATAATCAAATGTTACTTTTGAAGAAGAAACCTGAAGATTAGCTCATCATAAGCATAATCCAACAATTAACTGTCCTCTCCTACTCCACAGTAGGATTATACTTACGCTGGTCGATCCTCCAGAATTAGAGCAGTAGTCGAAAGTGGTTCAAATTCTATATTTTTACGCCTTGTTGATGAGGGTGGAGGTTTACACATTCTTCCTGTCCGCGCTTCATATTCCTAAACAAGATTGACAAAAATTAAACATAAACTTTCAGCTTCTCTTCTAATCAGAGAACATATATATTTTAAAAGTATTTTAAAAGTGCTAGAGAAATCATTTAAGATGGCATGGAACTAACATTTCAAGTTAAAGTTACTTATAGCAAGACAATACAGCTTTTCAGGACTAAGTAAAGATGAATGAGAAAGTAGCTTCATGCATCAGCTTAATCTTTTATCCATTCCAGTTCAACATTAACACCGAGCACTCAAAGATCAGTTACATTTATAAAATCTGCATAAGTATACTTCTAATATTAATTATGAGCAATTATATTTGAGTAATTACCTGTGATGGTGGGGGTGCACTAATCATGCTTTCTTTCCATGTGTTCACGCTTGATGACTTCAGTAAGGCCATCAAACCTTTATCATCTAGCATACATATCCTGTACTGAGTGCCTGCATATGTATACATTTATTATTACCAATCTCTTTTGCCTCATTTGTTTCTCACATGCAGTCTGTTTGGAAAGGAACACTTAAGAGCTCTCAATACAGAGACAATACCGGGGAAGAAATACCATTCCTTTTTCCATTGAGTAACCCAATAAAACAGAAATATGAGAATGTCTTTAGGAAAAAGGCTGGCCAGAGCCAGATGAAAACCTCAGATATTAAGTGTTCTCTTATTCAGGCTCTGTCTACTGCCAACTTGCTGGAAAATGCATTCTTGCAGTTTAGCAACTTTTGAAAGGTTATATGTGAGAATATATTCAACTTATTTGCAATCCCAATTCATTCGAGGCTTGTCTTTACACATGAAGACTAAATACTACTTTCCTGCAATATTCTTTCACATACTAGAATTCAAAAACAGTATCTTAACAGCTGAAAAGTCATCTTTAAGAGAGCAAATTCAAGGTACTTTAATAACATACTTCCAATGTTCCAAAATCTCTGTTCTTAAGCAGAGCCAAACCCGCTCTAACTCATAATTGCTAAAAGAAAAGTCTTGTTTCTTCCCTATCTGCAGAAAAAGCACAAACATGCACCTTGTAAAGAAAATGTGCAAGAGCGGTAGTGGCATGTGCTATCATCATTAATACACATTCACACAAACTAATTCTTCATAAACGCAATGATTTGAGAGTTAGTCAACTGTTCAGAAATATACAGAACTTAGTTTATTTAAGTGTCCTAGCCAAGAACAATAGGCAAGGCAAATCTCCTAGTACATATTCCTCTCCTGAATGATAATTTATCCAAGTTACTTTGAAAACAAAACACATCCAGCATCATTTAACACAATATGGGGTTTTGTTGCAATTTACAGCAGCATAAAAATCCAAAGGCCCTAAATCCATTGAGTATATACACACATTTAAAGCCTAAAGTTATTCCATCCCACCAAAAACCTTAGATATAGATGCATCTCCTACACACTTCATTCTTCAGTCTACCCTAGTGCTATCTCAGTTAGGAAAATGTCCTGCAACAGCTCCCACAGATCAGTTATCTGGCCTCCAGTACTGAAAAACAGGCCCACATCAGAGCACAGTAGCGATGGCATCTAACATCAAGCGGAGGTTTGGAGTGACTTTACACTTTTCCAGCACTTTGCAACAGAAGTCACAAATCAACCTCATTCAGGAGTCAGAAATGAGAAAGTGCAGATGACACCCAGCCTTTTCAACATGCCTACCACCCAATTTGCATGCAAATAAATAAAAAGTACCAAAAGGAGGATGTTAGAACTGACATCACTCACTTTAGTACAAGCAACACATCTGCATGGCACTGATGCCTCTGACTATCATGTATTATAAGAACTAATACACTACTTCTAAAGCAATGAGGAAAAGAGTTCTTCGTAGGGGTTTCTATGAAAGGCTGAACTGTGAATGACTGAACAGCATTTTTGGAAATAGGCAGACTTTACAGGCAGTTCCTTCCTCACCTGTTGCCCTCTGCCAAGAAACAATAAAGCATACGTGCAAGGAAAGAGCGGAGCCTATTAGCAATACCAGAAAGAGTCAAAGAAAGGACCAAAACCGCTCCAAGTTCAGAAACTGTCCTGGCTGCATATTTTCCCAAGACGCCATGTATTGTATCATGGCTTACCTAAAGGAAATGATTCTTGCCCAAGAAGTCTGTTTTCTAAAATTTATTTGAAGCCATCCAGCATGCAAAGAACCCACCAGTTTGGTCAACTAAAACGCACATTAATGTCTGGTACCTCTCCCCACACATTTGTGTTACTGTGTTCAGCAACTCCAATAACCTTACCATGCTTTTGATATAGAATCAATTCTCAACACCAGATGAAAGCTTGAGCTGACACAGAATTTAATTTTACAAGAGGCAAGATAATACTCTTTCTTTAAAGAAAATTCCATTTAAGGCACATGACAACAGCTGAAGTTGCAGGGAACATCCCAGCAGATAAAACAGCCTCCAGCTTGGACTGCAGACTCCAAGACCCATTCAATAGCTGAGTTTTGACTTGTCTGTTGAGGTGAAGTAAGTTTCAAAAGTCAGCAAAGTCCACTACACATCCAAATACAGGAAAGAAATTAACCTCAGCTTAAACCAATAGACTTTATCTGTAATCACTCATGTTTGACAGATCACTTCCTCACATGTAGAGTCAAGAGGTCACAGGCAGTTCCAGTGATGCACACACTGCTGTTCTGAGCATCATTACGTAAAATTAGGAATTATGGTGGCTACTCTTACCATACAGAACTTGAATCTTCCTTTAAGCGTTCATTACCAGCTATCAACCTCTATTTCTACCAACACAGAGGCAAAAGACTAGAGGTTTTTATAACACCCCAGAATCAAGCGTCTCTTCCTGCCTCCAAAGGACGGGGTGCGCCAGCCAGACCAGTCGCAGCCGGTTCGGATATAGCCCACAGCGCTGGACTCCATCCGCTGTGGAAGCCGCGCAGGAAGGCCGCAGAGCTGCCCGCAGCTCTGCCGTGTGTCCTGCCCACAGCTCCTTCCAACAGGACCCGGGCAAACCCGCACGGAGGGAAAGATGCTGCTTCCCCTGACTCCAGTGGGGCAAGGCTCACTGGTCAGATAAGGTATTTCTCTAGATGTGGAAATAATGGTTCAAATTTTGAAGACAAACTTTAATCTTCAGTGTCAATAACTCATACTGCTTTAAAGGAAAAGCAGTACATTTCACAACACTAATAATAAATAATAAAATGAACATGCATCTTGCTGGGTTAAGTTTTGATTTAACCTGGACCAAACCACAAAAGCTGAATTCCTAGAATGGAGTGACATGCATCCTTGAATCACAGACACTGCCAAGGGACTGACAAGTGCCAACTATACCTATTAAAATTACAGACTCAATAATATTTTAAGTATACTAGAAAAAATGGACAATGTTAGGCAACACCATGAACTAACTTATTTTATTTTGCTAAAGTAGATATCAAACAATATTAACAATCTAAACAGCGCACTGATCCCTTGTTCTACTGTTTCTTTTAACATGGTTCAACTCTCCACAAAATCCTGACACTACGACAAGTTTATTCCACCAGTTGCAAGTTTTGCTGAGGAAACAACTTGGTGAATATTTAGGTGAATATTCTGCTGAAGTTTTTAAAACTTTTCCCGTCTAAAGTAAAAAGTGCTTATAGCAAAAAGACTTTACTGAAAAATTCTGGACGTCAAAAACTACATGTCTGCTCAAAAGGCCACCAAGACAGACACAAAGTAACATGTAATATAGGAAGAGGGGAACTTTTCCCTAATAATGTGATATAGGAAGGGGAAAATACTAATCTTAGAACAGTAGGAAAGAACAAGTCCTAAGTATTAAACCCCAAACAGACTCTGAGGAAGTTCCTAGGTGAATCTCCCAGCTTTCCAAGGAACATTAGCCACTTGCAGTTGCTGACTTCTCCCTTCAACTGGCTCTCCCACAAGGGGTGCAAGTTTCATGTCTTGTTGCTTACAAAAAAGCATGAAGCCACTGGCTCCTTGATCCAACACAAAAGAGAAGAGTGATCATACCAAGTAACATGAACAACAGGCATCATTTCAACAGCTACTTATACTCCTTTATTTCACAAAAGGAGAGTAAGTTCTAACAAGATGATAGAGTTGCTCTACTCCTGTTTAATCACCAAGGATGGACATTATTCAAAATTCAAAAGAACAAGCACACACAACCAGTTTCAGAAGTGTACAAGCTACAGCATAAGGGAAGTATAATTGCATATAACATGGAAGTTAATAGTTACACTTCACTAGGTTTCCAATTTCATATTTAAATAGTGTGATTAAAAGCATCTGGAGCTCTGAAGCACCAACATTAACAGCTTATGCGACCTGGTAATAGGGAATAAAAGATTCCAAAATATCAATTTTCCAGACCAACACAGTGTTCAAAAACACTATCAATTTTAGCATTTTAACAATTTTTACCAGGGGCACAGCAAAAATGGGTAGAACTTGACAGGAATTTACTTCGTCTCCTGCTATTCAAGAACAACCAATATTAATAAACAACGCTACCACTTTTCAAGTTGTTAGTGAGATTCATGTGCAAGGTTATTTCTTTTTTGAACTAATGGTATCTAATGAGTTGATAGTTAGTGCCATAAAATATTCATGCTACTATGAAAATGTGATGTTCTATTTTTAATGAGTGCTATACAGTCCCATGCATGGCATTGAATGCAACTAGAAAAATATTAAATTCCATACCCCTGTGCTTAACAGACTGAGAGCAGATATTGACGCAAGACTGCCAGAACTGTCATCCTAATGAGAAAAACAGAAGCAAAACCTTAGTAATTGAAGAAAGAGACCATTAAAATATAGCAGCATGCAAAATAATTTAAATTTACATGAAGAATACTTATACTCTATGTTTGAAATATGCAGCTGTTTCTCCTTCATCAGCCCCCAAACTAATAAAAACGAAACTTCATACTTGTGCAACTTAGGCATAGATTCCTATCGGATTATTTCTCCATTTCTATTGAAGCTTTACATTTTCTAAATACCTGCATCCAACGGTAGACCTCCTCCTCCTCCATCATAGCACCTTTGGCAAGTGAATGTCAGATTATGCTCACCAGAATGTCCTTCTCTAGCTCACACCAAGCAAAACAGTTACATGTATTACACTAACACTACCTTGGCAGGTACACTGTTAGTGGGAAAGAACAAAACATGATCTATATACAGACATTCCCAAGGTTTTGTTTTCTCTGAAAATTAGTGAACATCCCGCTTTCCTTCAACTCGTTGCAGACTGCATTTCAGTCCCAACTGTATTACCACCCATAAACTAGTTAGCTTTTATCTTGAAAATAAGGAAAACACACACACACACACACTCTACAAGACAGAACTTGGAAAACATTGGCAGGAAGACAAACACTAACATTCATGTGGAGCTGGTAAGAACTAAGATATATTAATAAGTATTTGAATTATTCACTTAAAAATGACAGATATACCCAATCTCTACATAGACCCTTATTTTCTAGGGCAAAATTCAAGGTTAAGAAGGCTGGCAAAGAAAAAGCCATTTTAAACATTACACTAGAGATTTTTAATGCACATGAAAGGAAAGAGAAAATAAAAGTCCTTTATTACGATTTTCATATTATTTCTGAGCACATCTATAAACATCTTGTACCATACGTTTCCAAAGTGGAAAAATGTATGTTAAATTCCTCCCTTGTTATACTATTTTCTCATTTGTACAGCAGTACAGCTTGAGGAAGCTGATAAACTACCTTTAAATTTAGTATCAACATGATCTTATAGTTCAGAGAAAAAAGGGGTGGGGGGGAAAAAACACCACACACACACAGAGTACATGAAAAGCAGCATTATTACCACCTAGAAGGCAACCTTCTTGCTGCATCAATTCCAGAAGAACTAGATTCAGCCCTCCTGAACAGATTCTTCTGTTACACCACAATATTTTAGGTCCCATATACAAAGAAAGGGGTATTTTTTCCCACTGCGGTCCTAGCAGTTTCATTACCATTTTAGAGACAAGACAATTTTAGAGACAACAGCAAAAACCTGAAGTGTTGGGAAATGTCTTTGATATAGTTTGAAGCAAAACATTTTCATTCTACCTGTGGCATAACATTTTACTGACAGACACAGTTCTGCAGATTCCAGCTTCCACAGGAAAGACTTTAGAAATTCATAAAGGACCTGACAGCTACCACATCTGCAAAAAGTGAAACTACATAGCCTTCCCAATGTTTCTAGTAAATAAGCTATTATTCAAATGCTACATGCCCCTTGCAAGACCTACTACTCATACATGCCTGTCGATTTCAAAGGAACATTACCAATGGGTTTTCATCCATATGTACAATACAGACAAAATCCATGTCTCTCCTTTACAGTAGGACGAGGCAAGATGAGCCAGTGTGACCTCTATCTAGGTAAGAATCTGCCCCAGTGCCACTCCTTCACAAAAAAGCTGCCAGCATTGCTTTTACCCATCTCTTCCAGCAATATTCAATGCTCAGATTTATTGACAGTCAGGTCCTACACACTTTCTAAGCATTAAGGAAGAGCATTAGACCCAGTTAAGTTGAAATCACAAAGACTTGAGGGAAAAGTTAATACTCCAAGTTGGAAGGTCCAAGCTGTATGAAAATTGATTCAAAAATGTGTCTGTTCCTCCAAAGAAGAATCTCAGGCAACTCCTGTCCCTGGGAGGCCATGGGAGTTCTGCTGATTCAGTGAATGCCATTTCACCATAAGATTTTAGACCAGAGATACACATGAGTGAAAATACTGTAAGAGTTTATTAGCCCTCAGGTATGGCATCTTAGATAAGCACATGAGTGATAATCCTGGAAGAGTTAATTAGTCTTCAGGTACAGCATCTTTTTCAAGAATGTTTTCAGGTGTTAGTTGGAAGACATGACCCAATCATCTAACCCATCTCTAACGCTTTCTATTCCATAGATGACAGCTTTTGAAAAATGTTTTTTATTCCACTTTGAAATAAGAAATTCAAAGTCACAGCAAACTTCTTGCTGCCTTTTTTTTTTTTTTTTTTGGTGTGTGGGGGGGAAGGGGCAGCAGAGGGGCAAGGAGGGAAATAGCATTTCATATTTCAGTTCTGTTAGCTCCCACTGGCAGTACTCAACACAGTAAACTCAAAAATGTTGAAATATGTATTTGTAAGGCAAAAGTGAAATATTTACCAAATTCACTTTAATTTGAGCATATTTTAGAAAAAATGTTTTCTAAAAAGCTAAAGAGATTCAAATCTGCTTTAACAAAAGCAAGAGCTAAACCCAATCTATGATCAAAGTCAGTCTTGAGTATCAGTCTTTAAAAACCTCTTTTAAGCACAAAGATGAAATGGAATTTCCATCTCAAAACAGATCTTGCACTTTAATCAATATGTACCGAAGTATTACACACAATCCTACAAAACAGTTTCAACTTTAAATGCTTCTGCATTAAAATAGCTCATTTCAGTCTGCACATAAAATTACTTAGGCTGCTGAATTTACCAGACAGCATTAATGATACCTTACTTTTTTTTTTTATAACAGCCAGCTTTATTAGTTGCAGCTGATGAAAAAAGGCACTTCCTGAAACCATCAAGTGCATTTGACATTTAAAATCTTAAGGAGTTGCTATTTTCCCTTTAAAAAGTGAAGGAAGGAAGCCCAGAGGAGGGAGATGTCCAGCAAAAGAGTTGGCCTCAACCACATCCTGCTCAGGCAGCTCCAGCTCCAGCGCGCGCCGGCAGCTGGGGGCTGCAGCTGCCGAGGACTCGCAGCCTCTGACCCAGTTTGAGCAACTAGAGCAGCCCACACTGAGCGCACCGAGCGCAGCGCAGCTGCACAGCAGCCTGGCATCCTCTGCAGGGGCCATCCCTGCGCAGCCCTCTGCCAAAGAAGAGTTGGTCTTCCTCCAAAAATGCCTAAAAGCTCCCAAAGAAATAGTATAAGGTGATATTCATTAGATTTTCTCTGAAGGCAGGACCCACTATTGTCTAAGAAGTATCTAGAGCAGCATCTCAAATTAAACACTGGACTTCTTTGTAGAGACAAATACAGCTCTGTCTAGTTGAAAGAGCAGCTGCCTGGGAGCAACAAATATTTATTTTCATTAAAATGAAATTGATGTACTGTGTCACCCTCACTAGAGCAGAGGGGTAACAAAAGGGACTGCAGGAGCAAGGATGGAAATAGGGAAATTTAAAATTCACAATACTTAATGAGGTACATCATTTACCAAATAGCAGCACTGAACACAATAGTTTAAGTTTTTCAAAAGCTGGAAGAACTCTACTGCTTCAAAAAATTTTAAACAGAGGTCTTAGTACTGATTTTTTGGTGTCTTCCTCAGGCAAGCTAAAACTTATTTTATGGTAGGAAACTTATTTCCCCAAGAATCTTGTGTTTAAACTATGTTTCACTTCTATAATATCTTCCATAGGCTACAGTTCAAGGTGTTTATACTGGATTACCAAGCAGGACTAAGACAAACCACTTCCATACAACTGTGACTGGCAGTAGCGTGGCCTAAACTGGAGGAGGAAGGCTAGTGAGCCTAATCCATAAAGGGGGAGTAACAAAAAGCACGCAAAAGTGAGGATTCTGTGCCTCTGTAATAACTCTGTACGGTGAGTTATTCAAAAGAGATATTTCAGTAAATGGAACCAAACTAAAATATTTGGATTCAGATCAAACTGACCTTGTTTTACCTGCCCTCTCCCCAGAGGGGGGAAACTAGGTAAATCCTTTTACAAGAGCCCTGAGCAGGATGTGTTAAAGTAATAACAGCATACTAATTCCAAAATATCACATAGCAAACCCAAAAATCTTTATGTTGGTTAGTTTAATCTTAACACAGAATGCAAAGTCCCTCTGACTATATGGATCTATTCATATAGTAGGATATGCATCTTTTGCTAATCTATTAACAGGTGAGCCCTTTAAAGTTTGCAGTATTGCCAGAAAACTTTGACTAGGACACCACTCTTCACCAAGACTCCTATTATTGAGTTTCATGGAATTACAGAATGGTTGAGCTTGGAAGGGACCTCTAGAGATGTCGCAATTTAGTTTTCCTGCAAAAGGGCTTCTTACAAGACCTCATCCTTTATTTGAGGGATGCTGACAATACCAGGTGCATGTGCACTCTCCAGAGCTGCCCATGGGCATCAGCATGTTCAACCATGGAGACACACACCGCACCTGTTCGGGAGCAGCAACATTTATTGCTTATGGTGAACTGCTGCCAACACGTTCAGAGGTGGCTTGTCTGCAGCTTAAGTCTGTTCTAGCTGAACTAAACTCAGAACCTCCTTCCACACAGCAGATGGGTTAGTAGCCATCACCAGCCACAGATGAGATGGAAAAAAGACAAGATTTGGTCATTTTCCTCATTCAACTTCAGATTTACAGATACAATGTGGAAGTTTGTAGAGATCTTCCATGTAGGATACAATATATTCTGTAAGAATCACAGGTAGTTGTGAATAGAAGTAGTTAGTCTTAATATTTATATCTATATCTTAAATGACTTACGATTGCAATCTTGCCTAAACTCACTTTTAGTTGAATCTCCTGCTCAGCAAGGATTTTTAGTTTGAGGACTCTAGTCAACCTTTCTAAAGTAGAGATTCATTATTGAGGATTTGTGGAAAATTGTAACACACTTGAAGTTATTCTAATCCATTGCTAGATTAGCCAATTTGAACAGTGAAGAAAAGAAACTATTCACTTCTTTAAAAAGACATATGCATGAGGAACCGTAAATTAAAAAAAAAAAATGTATGCAAGAAAACATCTCCAAACAAATTTGGAGATGTTGCATCACCTCTCCAAATTTAAGGGAAAAAATCTAATATTTTTAGATTCTGTTCAGAGTATGCAGTCAATCTGAATCCCCCTTTGATAACTGTATATCTTAGAACATGTAGTGATGTATGCCTTACCTAAATCAGAAGCTATTATTAACTAATTATAATTCACATATTACTCAGATTATAAAAATGAAAAAGTAACCCTGATTTGACAGCCAGTCCAGCACAGGGCATATAACTAATGGCTAGTACAAATTCAACAATGTTTAAAGAAACATGGAAACATGCAGTTTTAATATATTCTCTTTTCTGTCACTTTTTCTGCCACTGTTAAAAACAGGAACACTACATTTTTAAAAGGAAAATGATCAGAGACAACAGGAGAAAACAATAAAAATATTTTCACAGATTATGATTTGTCTCTGGAACAAACACTTTCATTACTAGGAAAAGGGAAGCAGATAATTTTAAGTGATGTGCATACACTCCATTCCTCAGGAGCAAAGAGACATCTGTGTTTTCACAACACAGAGCCAACAGCATTCACCAGCAAATAAACTAAGAACACTCCCGCAAAAGCATTTAAATAAAGGAAAATTGTATCTGAAAGTGTATTGAAAAAGATTAGTTTACTTCAGAGTCAGTAGCACTTGCTATAATCTCACAGAGTTTTCTTACTTTCCTACAACATTTCACTTTATGATGTGTCCCATTACATGGAAGCCCATCAAAAAGATCATTTTTTCACTTTAGTAGCTCCCAACAGGCCCCCTTTGCCGTAAAGCTCTTTCTAGACAATTGACTGAGCTCAGCTTCATCCATAGCCTTTTGCACCTAACAAATACATCAGCTAATGAGCAGCTGCAAGGAGACACAGACACAACAACTCTCAAGGGACTCAAGGACTTACACAAGGCAAACATTCCTTATGCCAGCATGTGTTTCAACTTCACAAGTTAATGATACATTAACATAGCTAAGTTCATCAGTTATTCATCTTGGAAGGCTATGCAGCTTTATTAATGATATGTTGGCACATTAAAGACATATTCTACAGAAATGAGCGTACAGACTTGATAAAGTAGCACAACTTATCAGGTGAAGAAAAACATAATTACTTTTCTATGATACATGAGTAGTAACTCCAGAAGCAATTTCAACTTAGAGCATTATAACTATTTTCAGGTGTAATTATACTTGGAATTATACCTGAAATAAGACCAAAAATCTAAATGAAATGTGATTATGTTCCATAATTCTTAGCAGTTTGTCACAAGCCAAAAAATAAGGACTTCAGGAAGATGAGTTAGCTCTAAAGAAAACAACAAACAACAAGCACACAATGGTTTTATAAGACTAGAACATAAAAGAATGGTTTAGTGCAACAAATGTTTTCTGAATGAAAGTTTAGAGAAGTATAAATATGGTTTTATTCCACAAACAGACAAGACCAAATCCAAAAATCTCAAAATTAAAGACTAAAACATCTCACAATCACTTAACCAAAGATCACATCACACCATGTTAAAATATGACAAAAATCATCTTTTTCATCCAAACTGTTTAAACACTTTTTGTACAAGTATCAACTTTTTTTCATAAGCACTGAATGTACTGAAGATTGTACTAGATAACCACACAAGCTCAAAATCCCTCTCCTTGGAAGCTTCTATTCTTTAGACAAAAGCCCAAAGAGCCCTCCCAGGCTCTCTATGGAGAGACAGAGATTCCTGCAGCAGAGATTTGTAATATCTATGCATTCACTTTCTGAAGTTTTATACCTAGAATCATGTAATGTTTACTCACCTGCTGGATTAGTTTGGAATCCTTCTGCAGATTTTCCCTGGGTGGGACTTTTCCAAACAGCTTCCAACCAGGAGCACTTTGGACAGCAGGTTTGAGTTCCTTTGTCCTTTTAGTGAAAAAGTTTCTGAAAAGAGAGAAGTGTTGCTCTGTTTGGTTTTAATTATAAGCATATAAACAGTGTTACTCCAACCTATTTACGTTTACATCAAGTGCACCACTGTAAATATTCACTGCTCAGCAAAATACATATTTTACCTAGTTCTCCCTCACTCATAAAAAGGTTAATTTGAGGTAGCATTCATTCCATGTGCTTTGATGTCAATACATTCATTCTTAGCATTCCATTTTACCTCTGACTTCTAAGCCACTTAACTGTGTTTAACATCAAAATTCATTTAATAATATCAGACACTTTCTTTAATACGTTAGTGACATTCAGCAGCTCTTAAACACTTTTGTTTGGCATTTATTTTAGTATATCTTATCGTGGAGATATCTGGAACCTGAAAAAGGTATAGACCTGAAAAGGCTTATAAAATAAAAATCAAAAAACTGCTATTTTCACTAGCATTTTTGACAAGTTTCATAACACAGACTGGAAAACAGAGCTCAGTTTAGCAGACACCCTTTGCCAGTGCCTAAGGCAATTACACTTGCTCAGGCAGATGACTGCATTGCTCAATTATTTCTTCGAAAGCCAACCATCACGAGGTCACATCAGCAACCATTTGTCTAGATGCACGGCTGTACTACTTGACCTGGACCAAAAGTTCCCACAGAGCATATTATGTATCAATGCTTTGAAAATAATACATTTATTTTGACTACTAGAAAGTTACTATCCAGAAATTTAGGTATAAGTGCAGGGATCAGGTAGAAGTAGCCTGTAGGCTTAGGATGCTTCCATGCTCACACGGAGCATACAGAACACTAGAACCCCCTGCAGAGACTCACATAAGCTACCAGACTTCAGCATTACTTCATGGAGCATTCCTTCAGAATCATTGTACTAACATGCTAACTTTGTACTTTCACACTCATAACACTTTAGTCGTCCAGGAGGAAGCTCCCAAATTCTTCACTTAAAGCATTTTCTTTATTCTGAAGTACACTTCCTTCTCAGGTGGTCTGTATTCATATCTGTGCATAGCAATTACCTTCTGGCTTTACCCAGATAGAAGCAGCATGCTCCAACAACTGTAATCTGCCTGAAAAGTGTTCAGCCACTCAAATTCCAGCACTGTCAAGGTTTCAAATCATGAAGTAGGGCTTTATAATTAGGAACAGTCAGTGTCTGTAAAACACAGTACAATTTTCAAAGACAAACCTTATCTTTTCAGTTCCCACAATGTCTTACAAATGCCTCTGTGATAAAAGCCCCTTCTGTGCAACCTTGCCTGAATAGGCTCTACACTTGTGTGTGTAGCAAAATACACAGCTACCAGAGAAGAGCAAACTGGAGAGAAAAAACATACTGAGAGGTAACATGTGAAAGTCCTCAGGAACCTACAGGCCCAAGACTACAGTCCTGGAGAAGCCACAAGAACTGACAAACTCTGAAGACCAGGACCTGGCTGAATGCACCTGAGGCCATCATGTTGCACACACTACTGCCATTAACAATATGGTATAATTCAGACCACTTTCAAGGTGGTGGCTGCTATATGCAGACAAAGGCTACAGGATTTTATGCACATCTGATTAAAGAGACAGTCCCTGGGGAACTTCCTGAACACCCACCTAGAAGTCACTAGTGCCTCAAGTCCAACCTTATGTTTCTGAGGGAGCAGCTGAGGTTGCCCTCCTAACTGTTGTCCCAACCCAGCAACTGCACAGGGGCATATTGAGAACTGTGTGCTGTACAGGTACCTGCTATTAACAGAATCAAGCTATTGCCATTAGGAACAGCAGGTGTTCTAGGAAGCACTGGTTACGCTCTCCATCTCCCCCCATTCAAGGCTCTCTGAGGAGACCTGACCTGTGGCCACCTGCTACACACAATGCAGTACAAGCACCTGGGCACCCACACAGCAGCAAGGGGGCAGGACTGATCAGAGAGCCACCACACAAGGACTCTAAAAGACACTTTCCTCAATCATCCCAACCCAGGCTGTATGACCTTAGTGGATGAACAGCTCCAGCCATATGAATAATAAAATAACCCGTACAAGATGGAAAAGCATGCTAATATAGAGGACAGACCCTCGTTTCACAAGTGCAGGACAGTTTTCATAGTGCCCTACACTGCATGCAAGAGGAAAAGAAAGGGTTTAGAAATGCACTGCGGTCCTAACTGTTCGGTTAGCAATTCCACAGCTTCTTAGAGCTTTTGCTAGTACTGAGATCACGTGTATTTTCATTTTGTGTGTGTAAGGGGGCAGGAAGAAAGTTCTTTTTTTTTCCTGTTTATTTAACGCTTTCTAGTATACATCCCTGCTCTTTCAAGCCTCTAATAGCAGTTTTGACTTAGTGAACTAAGTTGAAGATCTTTTGCTTGTTCAGAAGTGCCTGAAGTTGACACACCGGGGGAGGAAACCAACACTCAGACAAGAGTTCTAAGGTATTTTTAAGTTAAGTTCAATTTAATTTAAGAAATTAATTCACAGCAGGATAAAACCCAACTTTTTAGTGAGCAATTAGTAGATTTAGCCTGGATGCAAATGCCTCTTTCACATGATCACTGCAAATCACTACAGCTGCTCATACTTTACTACAGCCTTGCCCTCAAGTCTGAACTACTGCAGTGGCTGAATTTGAACTTACTGGAAATAGGTTTTCAGAAACAGGTATGCAAGAAGAAACATTAAGGGAAATATAAAATAGCTCCTGTGTCCTGCCTACACGCACTGCAATAGCCACCTGGGCTCTGCACATGCCAGCATCACCTGGCCTCACTGCTGGTAGCACCTGGGGAAGCTGCAATACACACGGCTGAGCCCAAATGCAACTGGGTGCCCTGCCAGAGCTGCTTCGTGATTAAACCAAAAGGCTGGTAGATTAAAAAGGAAGAACAGCATAAACATACAGAACATGCTTTAAGTTACATTTCTGTACAAAAGCTAAACAGCATACCTAGTATGCCCAAGGCTCTTCAGAGCTTTTTCTTTTTTTACAATCACAACGTTAACACAAGCCTTTCAGAAATTAATCCTCTTAAAAAAATTCTTTAGCATAGTGAAATAAACACGAGCTTATTTGCTTTTAGGAACATGCAAGACAAAAAGATATATTTTCACTCTTGTTTAGTGGTAAATATTTATTCAAGTTTGTTTCTTCTGAAAGTAGGAAATCAGGTCAGGTTTTGTTATCAATCACAAGGATAAACTTCATGTAGGAATTCTAATCCAAGAAAATTATGGAAGGTTTACAAATAAGCTTTCCATAATTAGGATGGAAGGACACTATTTCAGCAAGCTGTTTTGGCAGTTAATGCAGCACCACCTTTTCTAATGTGTCACTGACAACAATAAAGCCTTACAAGAGCCATGGCCTTTTAATTAACAGCATCTGTGTCTGCTTACAAAGTACATTCACTGAAATGCAGGAAATATACTGGATTTGATACATACAATGTCACTACTGAGAATATTCATAAATTTCACTGATCCTGGGAAAAGGAACCTAGAAATTAGCTAATTTAGTACTTAGGATTAATATCCACTTGAAAACTTCAGTTTCTTAGAAATAACTGATCATTAGAGCTCACTTCATAATGCTTTCTGTTACAAGGACTTATCAGAGGGGGGATACTAAACTCATTCGCCAAATTAAAACTTTCGTTTACAGAAGTCCCGTAAAAAAGTTGCACATTTTTCCCACTAGCTCTCCATAATCACACTAGAAGGCATAGGTGGATTGACGTGCATGAAAAGGAACAACATTAAGTCACAGGAATAAGCCACTATCACACGCCATGAAACCTATTGCTAGCACTGCTTGCATTACTAAAAACCTACTGGCTTTCATGATAAATCAGCTAATAAAGTCATAGTAGCAAGAAGTGGCAGTTTTCTTGCTTATTTAACAATATCGCTCCAAATATCCCAGCTTTGCACTGCTGCATGAGTGCCACTATTTCAAAAAACAATTCCAAGTTGCTGGCCATTTCCACAGCATTAAGATGAAGTTCTAGTAGTATAATTGCTAGCCTAGCCACTGCTTTTGCTTCTCAAATTGCTCTTATGATTGTTTGTTTCTGATGTTGCTGAGATATACCACTATAGTAATATGTACACATAAACACAGTTCTTGCATGTATAGCTTACTCTACATTGTTAGAGTACATTTAATGCAATTGCCTAGGAAAAAAAAAAGTAACTGTTTGGCCAGAGAATCTGACAAAGCTGTTTCAATAAAATTTAACAAGGGAACAGCAACCTCAAAGATAATTGCACCAAATCAGTTACCAAAAATAAGATACCAAAGCATACAGGTATCCTGGGAGGCATTTTGCCACTCCCACTGAAGGGGAGGTTGCAGCATGATCCTATTTCTTAGGAAATATTGAGGCTCACGTTAATAAAACTGCACCTTGAAACGAAAGTTCACTGGTTCTGCTCCTTACAGAGCTATTACTTATCTAGGCACCAATTTCAAGCAGTCAACGAAGATCCAAGTTTGCACCTAAGCTATTTAAAATGGTTATCAGCATGAAGCATTTTAAAATAAGCCTCCCTTTCTCAAGCCTGTTAACCCTGCAATACTGAGAACTAGCAGAATCGAGCAGGATCATCTACTGAAACAAGGGCACGGTCTCAGAAGAGAGCATAAAACATGTTAGCAATACTACTGCTACACTCCATCAGTCAAGCATGTTTCCTTACAGTTCACTTTAATACAGAGAGAAACTTAACCCCAAATACGCTGCATCGTGTTACACAATAAAACCAGCAGGCAACTACTATCACGCACTCTTGAATGCTAAGCTTGGAGCCTGGCACTCAGCACAAAAAAACATGAACTTTTCCAAGCAAAATACTTAGAGATAGCGGTTATCCAAGGGAAAAAAATACATATTAACCCTATGCTTAAATTAGAGAAAAATCATCTTGCTTTCAGAATAAAGGTTTATTTCCCTTGCAGGGTAGCTCTGACCTTGTTCGAAATGTTTACTCATTAATCTACAAATAAAGCAGTTCCATCAAGTGACCTGTTAAGTTTTGCCAGAGTATTAGAAGTATTTTTAGAAAAAAAAATCTTTGTTGTTAAAAGATTGTTTATCTTTCACTTGCATAACCTCATTTTCAATCAATACTCATTTCTCCTCATTGTGCTCATCCTTAAGACCTGCAAAAGGAAGGAAATAGTGAAAAAACTCAAAAACTACAAAACCAACAAAAAACTAACACCAACTTCAAGTGCAATATCCCCAGCAGTACATAGTAGGTTGCCATGAGTGCAAACCAGACACGCTAAAGTACTAGCAAAAGCTGAAGTTAAAAAACAGGGTTAAAAATGAGCAAGAGAGGCAAAAATAAGCAAAAAAGAGGAAGGACCAACTAAAGCCAAACCTGGAAGAAACTGATTTGGAATCTCCTACAATAAAGCAGCGTAAGAGCTGAACAAGCTCTGAAACCTCAGGCAAGACCCTAAAGAGTCTGAAACGGAAAAATAAGGCAGCACTGTTTGTCAAAGCGATACCAAGAAGCAACACCTGATTAGAAAGATCTTTCCTCCCTATTTAAGCTTTTTCTTACAAAAAGATTTCCCAAGCACACAAAAGCAGTATATGCTTGAAAGTTCTGCTAGCTAAAAAACAACTGACAAGAAAACTACTTATGTACCCAAAACTGCTATCCTAGAGAACTGTGTAAATCAGGAGGACTTAGAAAGGCTCTAACCCATAAATTGTTAAAGGTTTATTTTTACTGGCATAGCAAAACAAACAAAAAGCAACACACACACACCATTTTGCCTTAAACCTGCACTTCCAGAGCACTGGATGCAAACTCTGAAACCCCCTGCAGGCCTGCAATTTCCTATTCCTTCATCACTATATAAAAATTGCTTTATAATACAGTAAGATTAATATGACTGTGCTTTAGCAGGTATAAAATGCATAAGCTGCTTTAAAAAGCACACCAGAACCTTGTTCTTCATATGCAAGTTTTGTCCATTCTAGGTTTCATGTGCAACAAAATGGAATAGCAGAAAAACATTGCCTGATTATAGACAATTAGTTTCCAGGCTTTTGAATAGACTTTTCATAATTTGTATAGAGAAACACATGTAGCTCAACTCTAAGCATAAACAATGAATCATTAAAAGGAAACAAGACCTTTTTGCTTGACACTTAAAAGCTTTCAGAGCAACAGAAATAAGATTTTATTCATATAAAGTGGTTTAAACTGTTTCTACAGAGTACAAAATTTGTGGGGACTCATGCATTCAAAAAACTACAGTAGATGTTCAGGACATACACATGAACAACACTCAGTTTTCAGATCAACTGATAGTTTGTCATTGCTTGTCCCTCATTTCCTACTTGAATTACAGTCATTACCAAAAAGCTACTTTCTCACCTACACATGCCCAGATATTCAGGTTTTCCAGATATAATCAATAATGCGAGAAAAGTTATATGAACAGAAAAACATCAAGAGTAATCATTGCCTAATTCATACTTTTCCACTAATCATTTATTCTCAGATTTTGGTCTTATTCTGTACACAGTGTTCATAAATAAACATGCAAGTGTTTTCAGGTTTAGCTTTAAAAAAACTTAACATGAGGATTTACAACATAGCAACACACTGATTAAAAATTACAATTTTACACTAATTCTAAGTTACGAGTTTCAATAATGTAGAATAGCATCAGCCCATTTTGACTGAAGGCATTAGTTTCATGCCTACTTTTAAGAATAAATTTGTAAAACCAAACTTTGTGCCAAGCTATTATCACCTTCATACTTCACCAGGCAATTCAACTGCTACTTAAACACTATACAAAACAGCATAGCCAAACTTCAGCAGCCACCAAGAGCATTTTATCTGTAGAATCCAACCCAAAATCCTAGGTCACAGAGCTCCAAGTGCAGCACTATCACTCAAGCTAAAAATGTTATCCTGCTTCTTGCAAGGATAGAAGTCTTGACCATGCGAAGCCACAAGCAGGTAAGCTGCAACAGACTTGGAACAAAGCAGTGCTAGAGGAATAAATAAAATACATGTTGGCAGAGCTTTAACAACACAGTTATGGGTAAGGGAAGTGCATTTCTCTTCCTTGTACCAGAAACACACTCCCTCTGCTGCATTGATTCTGGGAATACCCAAATATTGCAAACCCATTCAAATCACTAATCCAGAAGCAAAACATCCGGGTTTATCCTGCAGCTGCTCAAGAGATGGAGCAAGCACCAAGAGCAATGAGAGAGGCATTCCTCCTGCTTCCCAATAACAGCTAGCTCTTAAATCAGTTTGAGATGTCTCATGAAAGAACAACTGTTCCATCAGTGACTCACTTCCAGTCAAAGAGAAGTTATCAGCATTATTTATCAACCATCATACTGCAGCCCAAATGTCCCAGATGAGGAACAAACTCAAGACAGACCAGAAAGATTTACAGCCTTTGTCAGTCTCAGTTCTGAGTTCAAACACAGGGTGGAATTTTATTTTGAAAATTGCCCCCGCAGTTTCAATGTTCTATTTGAGCCAACTTGGATTAAACCTTAGTTAATATTTTTCCACCTTCAGTTCCCAGACTGGGCACCTGCCAATTAGCACATTGTGTAATATCCAGTTATGCTGCTCAAGTGCTGCAAGTTACAGTAACTAGTTAATATATCTGGCATGTGCTGGGGTTAGCAACTCATGATAAAGTTAACCATATTCAAAGATAAATTGCACGAGCACTACAAAATGCAGGAGCTGTCATACGGTTGATATCAATACACAAGAGTTTGACTCTTCCCAGTTCTGCCTGACAACTTGATATTTTAGCAAGTGAAGAAGAAACTCCTCTCCTTACTACCCAGCTACCTACAGAATTTGAGGAACAGTACCCAACATGGAAACAGCAGTAAGACTGACAAGGATCCTGCCCTAAAAGTGGCATTAGACAACTGAAGTAACTCAGAACTAAGCTTTGCTGGAACCAGGACCTGGAGTAGAGCTGGCCTCAGTGATGAGATTTGATGCCCTTGCAGCACAAGGCGGACATGAGTACATTACCTTTTTCCCATAGCAGTAATTTTCCTCAGTAACCACACAAGTCCTCAATGATGGCAGAGCAGCAGCAAGTCTGTTTTGCTGTGGTTTCAGTGGAGGCAGAAAGGCTAGAGAGGTTTTGTTGGTGTTGTCTCCATCTCACATCTGTTCTCTTTTACTTCTGCTCTAGCCATTCACTTAGTTGGCCTATTCCTACAACAGACCTTCAGCCAGGTTGCTTAGGTCAGCAGAACTCCCCCAGATACAAGGCAGCAGATTTTTATTATGCTACCTGATAGCAGAAACTCTTGGGAGCACATTGGGGGGGCGGGGAATTGTTCTTAGCTAAAGGAGCATCAGCTCCTTTAGGGAGCTGGGAAAAATCTGGTGGCGGAGCAGGAGAAGAAACCCAGGTTTCTTCTTCCCACAGGCTACAAAGATTATTTTCAGTCTGGAGGTAAGACAGGAGGATATGACTTTACAAGAACACAAGGCGTGGTGTTTAGCTGCCGGAAGTTCTAAAAAATAAACAAACACACCTAAGAGCAAAGCTAATGAAGCCTTTTTTATTGTTACTAATTCAATTCAAAACCACTCATCCACCCCTCACCCTGTTACCAGGCCAGCAGCAGAGAGCTCAGCCCAGCTACCTGGCTGCAGCATTAGAGAGATCAGGCACTGACTAGGTAAGTGTCACTCCTTTAGGAAGCACACTCCAGTCATCACTATTAAGATATTTGAAGTAATGACTATCTACTATTCCAAGTTTTTTCCTAGCTGTTCAACTAACCAGACCAAAAATGGATAAAAGAAAGCAAGAAAGAGCTGTACATCTGAAGCATCTGACAAAAATAACCTTAAATTCCTTTTCATTCTTAGACAATTAAGACAAAATATCCCAATGGTTGGTTATCAGTCAGAAAAAAGTTAACAGCCTCAGAAAGCTACTTCCTTATAGGAAAGCTGGGATTAGTGACCTTTTTCTGGCTCTTTTCCATTTAAAAATTCCCCCTTTGGTCACAGGCCATCCAGGAGAAGAGCGGTCCCATTTGCTTTGTCACACTACTACATTTTGAGTCTTAAAGAAGCTCTGTGACAAGACAAGCAGAACAAAACAAGGAAGGAAAGGGGCCTTCTGAGATGCCAGGAGGAAAGGCTTTCAGGTTAAATGAAAGAGTCTATAAAACACTTTTTAGCTAAACAGCCTGACAACATCAACAATATGTTAAAGTGTCTATTTCAGATGCTTGGCTTAAAGCAAACTACCACTCTCGCCTAAGAAACAACTTCAGAAAAAAATCCTATTAGAATAGGTTTTCCAGCACCAATATAAAGTATTACACTGCATACCAAGGAGAACAGAGAAATTAGGATTTGGGGTAGTTTAAACTGATGCAGATTACACCTACAGCACTAAGCTTTTAGAAGGAGGAAGATAACAAGACTAGTGTGATATAGATTTAATCTGCTATGGCGGAATCTGCACTTCCAACAGAACCTCAAATGTCACCATTTTAATATTAAATATTATATCACTGCAGTGCCATCTCCTTAAGTAGTAAAAGCTAAAATTAGCCAAAAAGCTAACTACTAACCTGCCAAGGAAACAATAACAGCATTAGGAATAGAGAGATTGCAGAGAAACAGAGACATTTTTATGAATAGAAAAAAAATACAATTTTAATAAAATTTTATACACACAGTTATTAAAGAAGTTGGGAACTACAGAGAAATAGCTGGAGTTTTGTTTTTAATGTTTACTATAGCTGGTTTTACTTTGGAGTTAATATTTACTTAAGTTGCAATTATAGCCATTATACATACAACAAAGCCAGAAAGTGGTCATGTCAGCACAACTTGGTAAAACAGATCATTCTTAGTGAACAGGATATGAAGAATATTCAGAGAAGTTCTTTATTTTTGATAACATGAATGCTTTTTCTTCTTTGTATCAAGTCATTATGCCTCTTAAATCTATGAAAAAGAACACTGTTTGAGTAAATGACTAGTTAGTGACTCCTGCAAGATCTAGGTCTGGGAACTTTTGCCTACTTTCTCCAGAGCTATAATGCAAATAAATTATTAGTATCTGCTTTTTCATTCCAGTTTTTCTCATCCAAGTCTCTTATCTACATTACTACCAGCATATTTCCTTCACCTGTTAAAAATTGTGCCCCTCATTTTCTGACTTGGATAAAGAAAGTGAAAAGTCTTTCAGCATGTCCACAGGATGATCTAACCAAGATACCAGCAGAAGCAATGTAAGGATATAGCCTAAGCATTATGAAAAGTCACATCATCGGTGCGGTTTCATCTTTAGACTAGATATTTAAAGCTAGAGATTTTGATCTCCAGCTTTAAACAAGCCAGAAGGGCAGCTCACTTACCAGCTGATTCTCATTACCCAACAGTAACTCACTGGGGTCACCCAAGTGATCCAAATAACACAGAACAGTGCTACTTAAGACCAAAACCCCTAAGAACTGAGCCTGTCCATCACTGTAGTATGACTCCTACTCAGGAAGACAGGGCAGTGAGAGGTGTCTTGGGAGAAGCCACTTAATGCTCTGACCATGGCCAAAACATATCGGAAACAAGTGACCACAGTCTTGAATTTTTCCTTGCCATGCCACTCTGCTGCACATGCCTCCGATTTACTTGAGGGCTCCCACTTCACATGCTAAGAGAAACAAAGAGGTAGAACAAAAAGATAGCAAGAATAATTCTTTTCAGTTAAAAAACATTAGCACTATTTTTGACTGGCTTAATTTGACATTCCAGGATCAGCTATTATCCCTAGTACTAACCTGAAAAAAGAAACTTTTATTTTGAATATTTGAGCATTTTAAGTAATCCACTACACTCCAAGATGAGGTGAAAGGTTATCTCTGGAAGGGACTCCTCCCTATGCCTCCCTGCAGCAGCGGAGAAGCTGCTGTTTGCAGTCACTTGCTTCTGCCCTGACTCACCTGACCAGTTTCCCATCCAGTCCAGTGGAGTGAACAAGGACAGTTAGCATGGATCATTTCACCAGACTGCAAAACAGCCCCAGCCAACAGCACAGGAGATGGGAACGAGCTGCTGGAAACAGCAGCCTCCTAACCCAGATCTGCTGCAGCAGAACAGTTTGCCTGACTGGGCTGCTACAACAGCGAAGCTTCCAAACACAGAGGGCAACATGGTTTCCCTCTAGTCTTCTCTCGGTTTAAAACAAAGAATATCTTTTAAATGAAAGAATTCTATGCAAGTCAGTCTATTAGAAAAAAAAACAAACAAAAGAGATCAAATTTTAGACAGTTTGTAAACTAGACAAAAAACACTACAAGGACGTAACATTTAGTATAAGATGCACCAGATCGTAGAACTACTTAAGCACATTTTGCACACCAAGTGTGTTTTCTGCTGTACTGAAAACAGGCATACATTTTGACATAACATGAAGGAGCTGCTCTTTCAACAAATAATTTTGATAGAACAGTGCCACCCAGGATGATATCAACATTAGAGATCAGACATCATTTACAACTCATGCTCATTTAAAAACACAAGCAATCACCTGCTGAGAAGCTTCCTAAGTTAGTATAGTATTGCCACCAACACTCAATCACAGAACAGCTTTTACTAATTTGAGCCCTTATTTCTACGAGTCAGACCACTTATCTGGAACTGGAGGAAAACACAATCTGCTGATGATGGCAATTGTCAGTTTCTGAGGAATCTGAGCAGTTTAAATGAGGAGTCTCAGCCTTCACACTACCAAGAAACTTTCAGAAGTAACTGAAACTGAACTTGAAGAGTAACTACTCCTCAAGAGAACATTTTTAGTATTTTAGCAAGCAACAAGAGAACGCAAATTCAAGTGTTATTGGATCTAGAAACAAGTTAAGAGGCTTGCTTTTCCTTTTTTTTCTTTCCCCGTTCTCAAACCAGTTGCCTCATTTTGGCTGCCCAGACAGTACTAGGAGAAACTAAAAGACTTTTGTGCAAATACAGGCAGAACTGAAGGCAAAAAGCTTCAAAGCCAATACTGCTCAGAAAGCTGAGCACATGTGGACAGATGACACCCGGACCTGCAAGGGGCTAAACTCAGCTCATTGCTGAATCCTTCTTTCAGAGGTGCCAGCACTATAACTTTTGCCAGGGTGGACGTAATTAAGTTTTTCCATGTAATATCCAAATCCTTCCTGAAAACAGCAAGTGTTAGTATACGCTGATGACAACTTCAACTGCAGACCGAGGTCAGTCCTCTCTAGCAGACTAAGTTCTGGAGAATTTCATCAAGCTATTACTGCTCCAGGATAAAAAACAGCCAGCACCAATGCTACTGGTTAAAGAGCTCAAGCAACGAGGCACAAGGAAGGCAGAGCACCCACTCTACGTAACATGAAGAGGAGGACGGGGAAGACGACTAAGCAGAAACGGTGGCGATCGAAGAACATCTCTCAATTTGTCCTTGAAACGAAGGAGAGGCAAATGCCCCATAACTGCCACTGCCTAATCCTGTGGCAGGAATTCCCTGTATCCCTTTCCTGAGTGTTGACAGAGAAGACTTCTTTCTCAATATGGGGTCATCCCCAGAGATCAAAGCCCTCTTCTTTCATATCAGTTAGTAAAGTTACTCTTAATCTGCCTTCTCAAAACACTGAAGAGACACATCGTGTTACCAGAGCAACTGTCACACAGTACCTTTAAGCCCAGGGCTTCAAAGAATGGAAGTTGGAAACTGGGAAATTAAACTTCCCTCTCTGACCCATTCGTGCTCCCCTCTCTGTGCCCAGAGAAGCAACACAGAGGATGTTACTACAGGCAAGGTGAATTTCCTGGAGTATACTCAGGAGCGGGACTCAGTATCCGCAGCCTCTGCGTATGATGTGTCAAAGTTTTTGTTTTAGAAACTTAACACAAGCCCAGAGAGCTGAGCAGAGCCTCGCGCATGCAGCTTCCCAAACCATGCTTTGGAATAAAGCAAAGCAGCAGCTCCCTTGCTACGCTGCCAGTAACGCCACGAAGCTCTTACTACTTCTCAGCAACTTTCACAAGGAGACTCAAGTCACCTCAAAGTGGCTTCCAAACACGACAGATTTCACCTTAAACGCCTACGATGTTTAATTAGCATCACTGTGTTTGTGCAGACAGCAAGACAGCCCGGCACAGGAGCAGAACTCCGCGCACGCAGTTTGCGGCAGCAGAGGCACCTCTCGGCCGCAGCACCGGGGACACACGCGCTGCACGGGCTGCAGCCGCCGGGCCGTGCGAGCTCCGGCCCGGGCCGCCCCTTCCCCGCCGCGTTACCTGCTGAAGAAGTCGGCGAAGCTGCTGGCGGTGCCGCCCCCGCGCCGGGCGCGCTCGGGCGGCTCCTGCGGCGGCGGCGCCGCGCCGGGGGGCAGGTGCTCCGGGGCGCTGCGGCGGCGGCTCGAGACCTCGTACGTGTTGCGGGAGCCCAGGTGAACGTCCGTGAAGGCGGCGGGCGCCGCCCAGCCCCGGGCCGCCCGCGCCGCGGGCTCGGGGCTGCCGCGCCGCTCCGCCTCGGCGCGCAGACGGCAGCTCCGCAGCGGCTCCTCCAGGGCGGCGCCGCCGCCCGCCTCGGGCCCGGCCTCGGGCCGGCACAGGAGGAAGCCGCCGTTCTGCAGCCGCGCAGCCTCCTCCGGCCCCGGCGCGGCCGGCGGCGGCGGCTCGGCGGGCGGCGGCAGCAGGAAGCCCGCGTCCCCGTTGCTCATCCTGGCGCGGGGGCCCGCGGCGCAAGCGGCGCCGTTGGCGGCCTTGTCCGGGCCGCGCTTCGCGCCCGCCGCCGCCAGGTACCGCTGCAGCAGCAGCCGCTGCGGCCCCGCGCCGCCGCTCTGCCGGCTCAGGCGCCGGCTCCCATCCCGCTCGCCGTCCTCCTCCTCCTCCGCCTCCTCGGCCGCCGCCGCCGCCTGCCGGCCCGCGGGAAGCACGGCTGCGCCGCCCGGAGCGCCCGCATCCTCCGGACCCACCATCTGCCGGTGCCGGGGGCGGCGGGCGCCGGGGCGCGGGCGCCGCTGCCGCCTCGCTCCGCGGTGGCGGCTCAGGGGCGGCTCACGCAGGCGCGCGGCGCCGCCAGCCGCCCTTCCCCCCGGAAGGCACCATAGAGAGAGCGGCAGGAAAGGCGCCCGCCACCGCATCCGGGACCATAGAGATGCCGAGTGGCTGGGGAGGGGCCTGACGGCCGCCGCTCCGCCTTTACCGTAGTCCGTCTAAAGGCTGCCCCCGTAGGCGCCTCCCCTTTACCGCATTCCCTCTGCATTCCGCATACCCTTTACCACAAGGAAAGCCCGAAACTCGCCGCCAGGTCCCTCCTGCCAAGGCAGAGTTAACTAACACCCGCCTAGACCTAAGCCTAAAGCTAAGTCTAAGCCAGTGCTCCAGAACACAGCGTTTCCTTGCAGCACTGCCAGCAAGAACCTCTCTGCTCCTGTCTGGGGCTCTTATTACAATTATTACAGTTACAGACACTGGAGCAGAACTGGGGATGGGCTTTGGGAAAGGGGAGCGGTCAGCGCAGAAGCCCCCTAGTCACTCCCCACACAGCAGTGATGGGGCTTCCAGCATTGCCCCTTCGTACCAGGGATGAAGGGAAGATACAGGAGAATGTGGGAATCACTGACCACGCTTCCTGGCGCTTCTCTCAGGCAAGAGGAAACATGATTTATTTCTCCTTCTTCCTCTCTAGCGACCAGACAATACCAAAAGTCTGAGGCCAAAAGACCTGCAGTCCCCAGAGCTGTCAACGCCACAGGCACCTGCAAGGCTGTGGGGCTACCACGCTTCCCAGCACGAGGAGCCCCAGCACAAGCAGGTTGCTCTCACACTACTACAATAAACGCTCACCGCTGGTAACAGGGAAAGTAGAGCTCTTTTGGAAACCCTTCTTGGTGGCCAGAAGACTCCTCCATTTGGAAAGTCCACCTTCCAAAGGCCTGAGTCTTGCTGAGGTGCCTGCTCTTAAAGGCAGGCAGGCGGAGCATGCCCAGGGTGGGGGAAGGCCCCATTGGCAAAATGGAAACAGCTGGGTTGAAGAGGTGCCCTCTTTAAAAGATTTTGCCTGTTCATGGGAATTCTAGAAAGAAAAGTTTAAAGGGGGAATCTTCACAAAAAAAAAAAAAAAAAAAAAAAAAAAAAAAAAAAAACATATATATATATACATACATACATACAACAATACATTTCCTTGTGCTTATTGTTAGGACTTTACAATATAAGTCCTGCCTAGCCTAATTTTAATAAATAAATAAACTCACAAATAAGCTTATGATGGTTTTCTTCTCCTTCTTGTCATCTTTTAAACATACTTCTTATCTCAGGCATGCAGCATGGGATGTTTTATATGTGAGATGAGACTTATTACCCCTTTTGACAAAAATAATCAGTGAACACTTGGGATCTCAGGGGTTGGAGAAGAAACTAGAATCAGATTTCACAGAATCACACAGAATCACAGAATGGCTGAGGTTGGGAGGAACCTCGAGAGATCATCTAGTCCAAACCCCCTGCTCAAGCAGCCATTTTTTTGTTTTGTCTTGCTGTGATCTTGACAGCCAACATGCAGCCTCATCCACCTACAGCTGTGGCAAATAAAGGACCTATTGACCTCAGCTGCTTGGGAAAATGTCCCAAAACACCAAGATTACCTATTCTTCAGGTATGCCAGCTGAACTGCTTGTGGGACTGCTTGTTAGGCTACTTCAGGCAAAACAAGCCAGGAGCAAAGATGGGCTAATTACGCTCTTTGCCCATGTAATTATTATTTTTTAAAAATTATTTATTCTACACTGTGGTCAGGGTGATCTCGGATACGCAGGAGGCTGATCACTGTGCCCACCGAACAAGCCTCCCTCGTGGGCGCTGCAGAGGCCGCCCCATGTGTGCGGGGCGAGCGAGGCGTTCCGTGTGCGGCGCCGGGAGGCTGTGCAACTTGTGCTGTCAACTTGTGCTGTCAAACTATCACCAAGAGGAATATCCCAAACAGCACCTGACAGCTTGACACAGGAAGGGTACACAGGAAGGGTAAATACTGTTTGATCAAAAGGATTAAAACAACCATAAAACTTAGTGCTATTTTACCCATCTTAACCTGGAGATTTCCTACACTGTTAACAAGGGATCGGCAGTGATTGCACTTTACACATTCCCTCTTAACCTCACTAGGTTCCAAAGATTTCTAGTATGCTGCAGTGATTCATTCTTGATGTCCGAGAGAGGCAAACTTCTTGGTTGTCAAATAAATACACAGGCAATAGAGACCTAGGTCTGTCTACATTGATGACTGGTTTTGACAGGCGACCTTTTCAACAGAGCCCCTCATTAGGAAAAGCCCCTGTCTCCAGCTGCACCTTTCAAACCAACAACTCTTCATTCTTTGCTGTGCGGTGCCTGTGGATTTGAACTGAGACCACACTACTGGGTGGTCAGTACTGAGAAAATCTTGAGGTATCTATTCAGGAGCAAGAACATACCAGTGAAATGCAGAATGTGATGACCTGACATCCCCACCAAACTGACAGCCCCTGCCAAAAAGTGGAAAGACATTTACAGAGATTCAAGGAGACATTGGACAAGCACTTGCTCAGAGATGCAGCAAGGCACAGCTGACCCAGGAGGGCCACTGCTCAGAGCAGTTTCAGGGGCTCTTATCCATCGCTTCAAAGCTGAGGCCACTGATACAGAGCTTATGCAGCTGCTCACCCTCCTTCGGAGACTCAGACATTTTCATGGCAGTGGTAAGGGAGACCCAGCCTCTAGACCGGGCTTAGTGACAGGGTATGGGATTAACAGACCCTTGGTCTGAACTAGGATGACTATTCTCATGCTTTTAAGCAAGTTCCTGTGGTCACCTCCAATTCCTACCTGCAACCAATAAATCAGATATTCTCAGCAGTTTTGGAAATTATGAACAATTTATAATTGTCAGTTTATAATTTGGTCCCAACAGCTGAGAAACAGCACTGTACAAAAACAAGCCAGTGCCCATTTCTAGTTTCTCTTCATATGAACAACATAGAAAGGCCTCAGATATTATCCTACCTCCTGTGCCAAATAGTGATAATAAATATACATTTATTGGTTACAAATATGATCAGTATGTGGCTATTGCTTTCTTTGTGCTGTTTCATTATTTCAGTAATTAAAACGTGGAATGGCTTCCTCAAATCAATACATATGAACAACTGTACTCCAGGGCCCCCCAAATCACAGATATTCACGTATTTGCACTATAGTTGTGCTCTTTGGCATTTCACTCCAGAGGTTCTAGTTTCTTTGGAAATGCTACTTTGGCAAGAACATCCTTACACCCTACTAATAACAGTTTGCACTTTTAATACAAGCCTTCTGGCCAACATCTCTTCACACTTTATAACTAACAATTAATTAAGCAGCTCAGAGCCATTATGTTTGGCAGACTCCCACATGCCGCAAGCTTCTCCACAGAGCATTCTCTGCCGCGCTTCACTCCTAGAATAAATTACAATCCTTGTGGATAAAACATGTTATAAGCCTATGTTAAGACAATTCAGCCTGTGGTGCTTTGCTAGGGTGTTCTTACGCTTTCTGTGCTTCAGACACAGTGTCAAAACTTTCTCGAGTATGTAACAGGTTAAGCTGTATTTTCCTTTGCTAGGTGCTGAAAAGCTTTCCAGGTTATTGATAGTCACTTCTTCATGAAAGCTCCATGTTATTTGCTGGCCAGTACACCTAAGTAGAGAGTTAGTCTCTTCCCTCTGGGTATCATCAGCAACATACTGAAAAACTAGAGACTAGTGTATCTCAATATTCCTGTTGTCAATGTCAGCAAACACACAGGGATGGAGAGGTAGTTACCTGGAAATCACCCTTAGCAGGCAGAGTAATTTAGGTTTGCTACTGTTTACTATTATGGAAGAGCCATCTGGCCTACACAATAGCAAAGCAAATGAGAATTCAGCAAGAATCCAAAGGTTCTTTCAAAGCACAGGTTGGGTACATAGTAGCGATGGGGGATCTTCAAAGAAGAATGGATACAGGCCTTAAAAAGGCTGTCGTGAAGCCTTCAGAAGGCTTTTACCTGCCTTCCAGCATTACTTCTGTCTTGCTTATATTCTGCTACATCTAACTGTTCGGGTCATGCAAGCCCCAGGTCTTCCTGGTGGTAGTGGCACGGTCATTACTTTGGGACAGGGAGAACTGTGCATCACCTCCCTGTGGTCTGACCATGTCCGTCCACCAGTCGCGTTGGTGGCTGCATGCAGACTTGTGCAAAGACTAGAGACTGAAACACTGTGAAACACTAGAATTCAGTGGCTATTGTGCATCACATCCTCTAGGCACTAGGCAGTTTGCAGTTACTAATTCACAGTATCATTAAGAACCTGAGAAAACACAAACCAAACCAAAATGAAAGTTAATGCAATGGCCACTTGAAGTTCTTTTAAGTGAATTGGTTCTGAGTACAGATTAAATTTTGCTTCCTAATGCTGAGTGCTAAATCCTGTCCCCCATAGACAGAAAGTCCATTTTTATATCCTCAGAAAAAAAAAGTCATCTTCTCTCAAAAAGCTGCCTCACACATTGTGGGGACATTGGCAAAAGAAGAAAAATTTAATTGATTTTCAGATGCACATTCTAAAGCAAGCGAAAGTCTCTAAACTGAGAAAATCTAAACCAAAATGAAAGGCTTAAAATTACGTTCTGAATCAGATATCTTCTTAATCATAATAGGTACTAAAAATATGTAAGCCTTGAGTCTAAGATGAGATAATTTTACAGGGGAGAAGTAAGATGAGAAGAAAACTGGCTGTGAATTCTTACATAGAACTGTCTGATCAGACTCCCTTCTTTCTTTTCTTGGAGAAGATTCTGAATACAACAACTGCTTTTTTGAAATACAGAATATAGAACAGAGAGATTACATACACTTACATACTTCGTAGTAGATTTTATATATATGGGCTGGATAAATTCACTTTTTCATAAATGGAATGAACTCTGGAGTTGCAAGAGGCATTATTTTATACACTTTATTAATCTTTTACATTATTTTGCTCAGATCCTTCTTATCCTATCCAGACTACGCTTAATGCGATAAATGTTGACAGATGCAACATGCAAAATTTGTGGCATTTTCAGCTTAGTGCACACACTAATTTTCATGCAGGATCGTGCTTTTTCCGCGCCTCTCCAATAAGCTTTTTCTTCACTCCACTATGCTCAACATAGGAATAAGACTTGGACGACGTTTCTATTCCTGTCTTTGTCACTGACTCACTGTATGGCTTCCTGTGCATTCACATCTTGTGGTTGGATTTTTCTGGTATCTGAGAAGGTGAATGCATCTGTCAATGTTGTCTCCAGAGTCATAATGTCTCTCTCTGTACAGATTCTTTTGCATTTAGTAAAGGTTGAGACCTCACTGCACCCTGTC
Organism: Tinamus guttatus; assembly: GCF_059628265.1. Classification (NCBI taxonomy): domain Eukaryota; kingdom Metazoa; phylum Chordata; class Aves; order Tinamiformes; family Tinamidae; genus Tinamus; species Tinamus guttatus. The sequence continues at coordinate 9,397,676 of NW_028288848.1, forward strand.
TATCAACTAAGCTATTAAGAGGCATTCTTATGTCTACCCAGATGGCTATTTTAATTATAACCATAAGAAAATCAAATCTGTGAGATCTCTGCTTATTAGTCAGATTTGATTTTGATCAAGTGCCTCATAATTTTGAGATGGAGCACCCACCATAGGCACACAAGGCAGCATGATCACTTCCCATTTTAATGAAGGTTAAGGAAGACATAGAAATATTAATTCAGTACGTTTGTAAGCTGTAATGGGATCCTGGCAACTGGAGGTACACGGAGACACTCAAACCAGTTGTTTTGTTGTATAGGGAGAACGCCAGTTACTGGCTGCTACAGCGCCCTGTAGCGCTACTATCTGCTGAGTATGCAAAGGCACTGATTGCTCTTTCCTCTTCAGTGCGATGTTCTCTGAAATCCCTCTGCGGTTCCCTTCACAATTCTTTGCAAGAATAGTCTGTTCTTAGGTCATGTTATTGATTGTTAAATTGAAACAAATATATTTGAGTAAAATCAGCAAGTGTATAGATAAGTCTTACAAACTAAGTTTTAGTCCTTTCTTAGTGTTGCAATGAAAGTCAGAGAGCCACTACAGTTTGGAATGTCAATAAAATCCATGTATGTCTGCAAGAAAGGTAGGGTCTTATTTTACAGCCTTCGTTATTTTAACAGCTACTACTTTTGTAAGAAAAGTATAATATTTTAACAGAGACATTGTATATAAATTGTTTTAATTATGAACTAGTTTTACAGTCAAACACACTAACCAGAAATGTATTCCAACTTCCAGTGCTGTATTAGGGACAACACAAGGGGCTTCATTGCGAAGACTACAGCCTCCAAGGCACAAAGCAACCAGAATCGTTAAAAAACATGACTAATTAGTAACAATCTGTTATGAAGTGATACAAGCTAGTTCCTCTTAAATATGTTGATTTTTACAGGAAAAGCTGCCAGCTTTGCTTTTTATTATTATTTTATTATTTTATTTTTCTATTTCCAGTCTCCATTCTAATCATCAGGAATGTTATAACAGTATGATAGAAATCAGATACTTATCGACCTAAAAATTAGTTATAATGGTATCAGCAGATAAAGTAAGTTTAATCATCAGGCAGAATAGAAAATATAAAATACCTCATCTAAAAACACTACCTGTTTACCATATTAACTGAATTATATGAACTGATCTCTTCCACTCATATTCCCCTTATCTTTTTTTTTTTCCACGACAGGATTACCATGAAAATTCTTCCAAATAAAGGATCATACCCTATTTGCATTAGGATACTTAACTGAAAATAGCCTGTAAGTGTATGCAGGACACATTTATATGACAATATGTATATAATTATAAATGCAAAGGGGAGAGTACTGAAATAATCAGAAAACCTCTTTGGCTGGAATAGGCAGCTCTTGGGTGCTCATATCTGAGGAAATGTGTCAAGCACCTTCTGCCAAAATTTGAAAAAAGACAGAACGAGAGACGCTTTAGGTTTCTGTGCGCTTGCTTTTACAACATAGGATTTCAATTAATACATATATATATATTATATATGAAGACGAGCAAAACGTGTTTTAACGAACAGACAGCTCCCCACATCCAGATTTGACAGCAGTGTAAATTCCTCGGCAAACGGAAGCGTGCCCCGGCTGCGGGACACGCGGGGCGCCCCGCCGCCCGCACGAGGCCGGCCGCGCCCGCGCTCTCCAGAGGGCGATGCCCGGACGGCGCCCGCAGCGGGCGCGCACCGCGGCGCGCGGAGCTGCCCCCTCGGCGAGCGCGGCCCGGCGCGAGCGCACCCGGCCCGCGCGGCGCCAGGCGGGGCGGCGCCGTCACCGCCTCCCGGCGGCCGGGCGGCAGCGGCGCCGCGGGGCTCCGCGCGGGCAGCGCGGGGGGCGCCCGCGCGGCGGTGAGTACCCGCGGGGCGCCCGAGGCGGCCGGGGGCGACATGCGCGGCGCGGGGGGCACCCTGCATGGAGGCGGCGGCGGCGGGGGGCCCGCGGGCCCTGCGGGCGCTCACGGGCTGCCTGCTGGGCGCCCTGGTGCTCAGCACGGTGCTGGGCAACGCGCTGGTGTGCGCAGCCGTCCTGCGCTTCCGCCACCTGCGCGCCAAGGTCACCAACTGGTTCGTGCTGTCGCTGGCCATCTCCGACCTATGCGTGGCCCTGCTGGTGATGCCCTGGAGGGCGGTCACGGAGGTGGCCGGTGGCTTGTGGCTCTTTGGCAGCCACTTTTGTGACACCTGGGTGGCCTTCGACATCATGTGCTCCACCGCCTCCATCCTCCACCTCTGCATCATCAGTCTGGACCGGTACTGGGCCATCGCCAGCCCCTTCCGCTATGAGCGCAGGATGACGCAGCGCCTGGCCTGCACCATGATAGCCATGGCTTGGGCCCTCTCCATCCTCATCTCCTTCATCCCAGTGCAGCTACACTGGCATAAAGCCCAGGACAGGAGGCCTCTGGGGTCCCGGTTGCCTGGGATGCCCCGCTGTGATGTCCGCCTGAACCGCACTTATGCCATCACCTCCTCTCTTATCAGCTTCTACATCCCCGTGGCGATCATGATCATCACCTATACCCGCATCTACCGAATCGCCCAGGCCCAGATTCGCCGCATCTCCAGCCTCGAGCGCGCAGTGGGGCAGTGCCCAGCCCTTGGCAAGGACCCTGCATCCTCTTTGAGGAGCTGCCTGCGCAAGGAGACCAAGGTACTGCAGACCCTCTCCATCATCATGGGTGTCTTCGTTTGCTGCTGGTTGCCCTTCTTCCTGCTCAACTGCCTGCTGCCTTTCTGCCAGCCTGCACCAGAGAGTGGCCACAAAGGGCCTTCTCCCTGCATTGGCCAGACTGTCTTCAACATCTTCACGTGGTTCGGCTGGGCCAACTCCTCCGTGAACCCTGTGATCTACGCCTTCAACGCGGACTTCAGACGGGCATTCAGCAGCCTCCTGGGCTGCCGGTGCTTCTGCTGTGGCACAGCCAGGTCCACCGTGGAGAGGGTCAACTTCAGCAATGAGCTGGTGTCCTACCACCATGACACCACGTGTCAGAGGGGGGCAGCTGCCTCATCCTCAGTGCCACCCGCTGCCGTGGCTGCCTGGGTTCAGCCCGCGCCCCTCGCCATGAGCCTCCAGCAAGAAGGGAGCAGCGAGGAGCCGCTCACGGAGAAAAGGCCCGTGATTCATCCTACAGGAGCTGCTCCTGACAGCAGCTCCAAGTGTCTTCCCATGCCTTCCACTCTGCCATTTGATTGTGAGGGAGAGATATCCCTGGAAACAACTACCCCCTTTACAGGGTTTGGTGGAGGTGAGAGACCCCATCACGCCATTGCGGAGGGATAAGCGATGCTGCGTTCACACACAACCGTCCCTCGCGCAGCTTCCACGTAGGATACTTGTGTCCCCCAGCAACCAGCGTCCCGCGCCAGAGGGGCACGAGCCTGCAGCTCTCGGCCCAGGGAGGCGAGAGGCGCCTAACGTCTGTTCCGAATGTGCAGCAACTACAGCTTCAGCCCTTGCTCTCCTTCACATTTCCCCTGCATTGGTTCACCCACCACTCTTCTAGCAACAACTTCTATGATTTTTTTGAGAATTAATTAGGTCAAGACAACTGCCCGCACAATTTGAAACTCTATAATATTATCTCATGCAGATAAGTTTAGAGTTAGCTACTTTTCTAAAAAAAAAAAAAATTCCTCACAGTTTCATATCATACAGTTATATACTTGTGGTCTTAAAGCTGTGTGCCTGGTTTTAGTCCTGTATTTATTTCAAAGCTGAGTGTGTGGATTTAAACCTCTGAATCAGTGATTAGTTTCTTAAAATATCCTCAACTAAAACATCACCACCTTAATGTGAAGTCCAAAGCATGGACCCTGGAAACGAAAAACCCTGGAAAGGAAAAAAAAAAAAAAAAAAAGAAAGATGCTTTTATGTAGACCCTAGGCACAGTTTCAAGGCCTAATATAGGTATCCAGGTTTAATGATACTGACCTAGGATCTTCCTAGGATCTAAAACATTAGAAAATCTATTATTGCATTAAGCTGAGGGTGCCACAGTAGGCAAACAGTACAGCCTGTGATAACTAGCAGTACAATTGCAGAGCAATTTAAGCTGCTATAAAACAAGAGTGCTGCAATCTGTCCTTTCTCCTGATAGTTTAGGCAGCTGATCCTTCTTATCAAAAACAAATCCAACCCAACCCAACAACCACAAAAACCCTGGGTTATCTCTCTGAGCCCACTCCCTGCTTGGTTGCAGGAATATCAATGCTAGTAGACCGGGAAGAGGTGGGACTGTGAGGATGAGGGCAGGAAGGGGGTGGCATTCAGACTAATTTAAGCTTCCAATGTCATCTGAGAAAAGAGCTGTCAATCTTTCTTTGCAATACACTAGCTGTGATTTCATCTTCAGGCAGGAAAGGAAGCAAACACTGGAAAAACTTTTTGAGAGTCAGGATAACTAAGCACTGCAACAAATTGCCTAGGGATGTTACGAAGTCCCCAGCAGGGAAAGGTTCTAAGAAGATGTTACCAAACATCTGTCAGAAGTGACACAGACTTTGTTAATCCTGTCTTGGGGCAGAGTGTAATGATCTGAGATCCCTTCTAGTGTGGCTTCACTGCGACATGATTCTTTAAGGCAGAACAGAGTTTAAGATGTGTGCGTTTTTGTTTGCAAGCAGTAATCTTTAGCTATTCTCTTGAAGGCCCAGAGTATACAGGTAAGAACTTCAAGACCACACTCACAATGTTGCCCTTCTCTGTGTGTTTATCCATTTTTGTTAGGCGTTAATAACTATCATTCAACATGCTTTCTGTCTCACCTGGAGAGTAATTCTGAAATCTATTCACATATACAAGATCTGTATTTTTTATTTTGATTCCCTTTTGACAATTTTCTAAGCTTTACTATATGAAGCATGCATGGATTCAGCTGCTAACGTGTCCCCATTAATCTGCTAGAGGATTTTCCTTGCTACATTTCTTTATTCTTGTACAAACTGGAAACTCCTATGGTAAGGCTGTCAAAATTTTTTATCTCCTCCAAAAAGCCAAAATGATATCCTTGAGCTGTAAAAGACATCTCATCTCACCCGCACCTCCCGCCACGGAAGCCCGTCCCGAGGGACGCTGACAGAGCAGACAAAACGCGGTGCCGCCGCGCAGCTCCCTCGCCGCTGGCTGCGCTGCCCTCTCTGCTCTGCAGCCTCCCGCTGTTCTCCGTGCACGCGGGAAAGCCGCGCTCTGCCAGGCCAGGCCACACAAAGTTATTCCTCACAACAGCTCTTTGGAGTGTGTGTAAAGTCTTATTATTAGAGATCCAAGCTGTTAGTTAATGGAAGGGAAAGGTTTATCTTCTCTGCATATGGGAGCTGTCTGGCTCAGGAAGTCTTCCGGATTTAATAAATCTAATGATGAAAACTTAGCATATGTGGGTGGGTTACAGAAATTAAGCAATGAATATATGTAAATAATTTGCTCTAAAGAGTAATCAGAAGTGCATGGTAGCTTTGACTTATGAAACTATATTTGTCTTAAGAGTGGAAAAAGCTATCTATATCAGTTTTTGTGGCTACAGTTTAAATAAGGTTCACTAACAGGTCAGACAGTACTTGAAAATAAAAGGATATTTATTTAAAGAAGAAAAATATGACTTTGAAGCTTTCTAAATGGACAATTTAAAATAACGCTTTGTAAGTGATGTTGGAAAGGGTTTGCACTTAATTTATGCTGGTCATTACTGATGTGCAGATGTTACAAATAGCTATATTCTAAAGTTGTAGTATCTGTTGTGCTGTGTGATGTTTAAGGGTGCAATAAATTTTAGAAACTCTGTATTATAAATTGTTTATACTCCTTTTAAATGGCATATAACTGAGGATACGTCATATTAAAACTGTATCTGACTGTTAATGGCATCTTCTACTATTGTTGCTTTAATAACATATGGGTATTCATACTCTATTTTTATGCATTGTACCTTATTTTTACTTTCCTAAGCTACATAAGGCTCCTGATCCTTACTCTGACTACAAAACAAGAAGTTCTGTGAATAGTAAATGAATGAAATTTCATTTTCTTTTTTTTTCCCTAATGATTCACTGATTTCTATGTGATGTTTTTCTTATGATGGGTAAGGCTGTTGTGTTAGATTAGATAAAAGGCTAATTAATATTGTGAGGTTCCAGTCTGATGAGATCCATTCAAATTATTACAAAAAGCCACAGATTTACTTTAGCAGAAATTGAGACAAAATTCTTTCCTCCTTACACCATTGCAATCACTTTAAAGAAATGCTTTCCAAAGTAAAACTTGGCCAGCATTTGTTATCAATTTCTGGGTCATGATTTCCTGAATTGTAAACCTAATATTTTAGGGATCTACAAAGAGCTCTTCCTATAACACATTTTGCAACTCAGATCATCACATCTACATACTTCTTTATAAGTTCACCACAATATTTGTGAGCTTTTTTAATGACCAAAACCAGTTCACTTCCATGCCCGTTAGTTCCACAGTTACAATGTCATTAATGTCACAGTGACCTAAAAAATGGCTTTTAAATACCCTTGATGTCAGAATGGGCAAACCTCACAGATACCATTTCTAAACACTCTGGTTAGCCAGTGTCTAAACATCATCAAGACATGATCAAAACACGTTCCAGTTTAGCAGGGTACACAGTGTAGGGCTTCATGATGGATACCAAGTGCCTTCTTGCCTTCTCTGTTAAATCAAATAGTTCCTACTCCCTTCTCTTCTGCCAGTTTACAAAGTTCTCAATTAACAAGTTGTGTCCCCCTTCCAAGTTCCTGTTTCTTTCTATTACAAAATGGTACTGAACATGAACATTTTGTGCATGCTGCAGCTCTGCTCAGGATTAGGTGCCACATGAGAAGGAGTGATAAAGTCTCTGCACCCTGCTTGGGTGGCTGTAGAGAAGCTTATCCACCTGAGACCTTCTCCTGCTGTCTAACTTCTCCGAAATTATTCAGTGAGTTTCAAGTTAATCATGGGAGTAGACAGATATGGGTATGTGCATACCTTTGTGCTTGCCTTGTTTTCTTAGGGAACTAGGTGAAAAAGCAAATAACTGTCTTCAAGGAAGAGGACACTTAAGTCTGGAGGCAGAAGCTCCTGGAGCTGAAATGCCGTAAGGACAAGACAACAAGACCTAAGGCCAGCGCCAGGTCCCGCACACCTGCACAGTGGAGCTGCTAGCACAGACCCCAGGTGACAGTTCCACAAGCAGGGGCTTGTTTTAAGAAGAAACACAGGACCACCAGGTCCAAGCACTACCACTGCAGGGGTAGCAGGAAGCCAAGGGAGAACAGGAAAGATGAACTAAAATACGGTGTTTTTAGCAAAGCTTGGTTTTGCTTTCTATGTAATATTTTTAAAATATTAACTACAATGCAAGTACATATTTGACATGATGTGTACATTTTTGTATTTTCTTGTTTATTGCTCTGTCTTGTTGCTGATCTGTTTGTAATCTTATTTATATAGGCATTTATTATGTATTATGCAAAACTGACTTGCTTTTAGAGAGTACTATTGACTTTTAGGAAACTTGTTATAGACTCAGCACAGCCTCTACACATGTTAATTCTGAGAACTAGAAGAAACTACAAGTATATGTCTCTTGGCATGAGAAAACATAGAGCCTTGGCCATGTGGATATTCAGATTTACATAAATATATAAACTTTAGAGTCCTTCCACTTGGGTGTTTTGAAGAGGAGGATGTCATGAAAGGCCATGGCAATTATTTTAGGCTTTATATATTACATAAAATATTTATTGCCAAGGCATCAGAAGAGACAGATAGTCTTCTGAAATTAGTCTCTTCTCCTCTTCCCTTTATTTTTGCTAAACTGTTGAAATTTGTTTTGTTGAGCTGAATACAGACTAAAACAATATTGCGCTTTTCCATATATTACTATATATTGGCATAAAGCCAGTTATAGGTATAAAATCTATCCTTACAAAGTCCATCCAAATACACACAACTAAAAATGATTTAAATATACTTTTGGTTTTAAAACTAATAAAAACTAGTTTTGATTTTAAAACTATTATCCACAGTTGTGATGATAACACTAAAACATACATTATTGTTCACAGTTTTATAATTACTATTATGTATTTTAAAATAATAAATTATGTGGAAATACTAGCAAAGGAAGCCAAAATCATACCTTAATAGTGTGATTTTCTTCCCCTTTGTCCCTCTGATACTAAACTGATGCCTTAAACATTCAGTGAAACTTAATTTCAGTGAGAAACAGCTGACCTAGGTAGCAAGACAGAAATTTCTTACACAATTCAGTTCTTATAAGCATCTGTTGTTTTGCTTTTGCCAAAATCATGCCTTGTATTTCAGATGATGCTCGTACACACACCATATTAAATATACTTTAATCAGCTGAATATTTCTCAATAAAAATTCTCCTTGTGAAGACTTATTTCTTTATTCTTCATCAGCTCTGTTTTTTTCCTGTTGCATTCCTGATAGATGCAGACAGTCTTCTGGATGCTACACACCATCAGTCCAGTCCCCCTGGGGTCTAATGTGCTTAAGTTGTTTCATTACCATGGTTACAGGACTCCCATCACATAACTCTTAATTTTCTCTAGCTCAGTGTTAAAATTTCACTCACTTTTCTAAATTTCCTGATGATCTTATTTGCTGTCATCTTATTTGCCATTTAGCCAGTCCCAGGCCTGGTGACCTCAGGCTCTGCGTTAGGGTTGGAATTAAGAGAAAGCCTAGAGCCCCATGGGCAGTGGGGCTAGAAAGGGCATGTCAAAGGGTAAAGTTTGAATGCAGGAAGTTTCAGCTGCACATGAGAAAGAACTTCTTTACTGTTAGGGTGACAGAGCATTGGAATGGGCTTCCAGTGATGAAGAAGAGAAAATGAGAAGTCCTGCCAATGCTACTGCTGCTGTAACTACTTGCTATCTATCCTACATTTTACATTTTATTCTAAGTTTAATTCCTGCTTTCTGAATTTGCATAACTTGGCACACAGCCTTTGCCTGAAGTCTTCAGAATTATAATGAGTCCCTGTCACCAGCAACCTGATTCCATCCCCTGGCTACTCCTCTGATTTCTAATTCCCCTGAGAACTCATCTTAGTTTGTATCAAAGCAATATCTGGCAAATGACATGAAATAAAGCAAGAGAAAACTACTGGTGCCAATGTGGTGACATGTAGCATACCTTGAGGAGCTGGGCCGAAAAGAAAGCACAGGCCACAAGCAGGAGGTGAGCACTCGTGCAGAACAAGCCGAGGCCGAGCTGCAGCCCAGCATCGTCCCTGCAGCCCTACTTGGGGATCAGCTGCCTGGAACAGCAGAGATCCTGGCCACCCAGCAAGCCCCAGTCAAGCAGAGCCCGGCTAGCGGTCCTGTGCATACAGCTCCAGAAAGGGGGTTATGCTTGAACTGCTCAGAGCTTGAGGTTGGATGACCAGGAACAGCATTTCATGGACACAACCAAGCAGGCACCACATTAGAACAGCTTTTACACAACTGAATTTCAGTGATGAATCAAACTAAATAGACTGCACAAAAGGAGTGGAGAGCCAAGTCCAGAAGAAAATAACATTCTTGACATTTCTTGTAGAGCTTGACCTGGAAGCTCTGTATCACAACAGAAAACCCCTTCCTACATTGTTACCTCCTTAGAGAAAAATTCAGATCCTGCATACTCATCTCTGGCTGTTCTCAAGGCAATGAGCAAAGGTAATGTACCTTGTGTGGGAGCGGGGCCCCTTGCAGCACTTCCATCATTTTCCGATGGCCAATGGCACATACAGCCAATGGGAATCCTGGAGATCTGACCTAAGATCAGGTCAGCCCTTCATCAAGTTTCAGATCAGCAGATGAGAGTTCCCAGTGGACAAGGTTTTCATTTCAGTACTGTTTCAAAATTACTAGCAGAAGAAAAACGGCAGATTTATCATTTCCCATATATAGTAAATTCCCATAGCAATTTATCATCATTCTTCTCTACAGATGAATATTTATGATTTTTTCTAAAGAAGCTTGACACAAGGCAATAATATATATTTCTGTGCTGGTAAAACATCAGAATCTCTTGTTTCGGAGGTATTGCAGCATAGAAAATATGGCAAATAAAAAAAAATACTGCAGTTAAAAATACTGCTAATTTAAATTATATTTTGTTCTCAATGTAAAGACAATCAATTGAAAACATCCTGATAAGTCTTACAAATAAAAGATGAAATTCCAAGAAGTGCAAAAACTTCTACTTTCTACTACACACATAAATAGTCTTTAATGAATTTTCTACACAGAGAAATGGAATAAATGCTCTGTTAGATAGGTGAAGGTTATGATCTGGTGATTATTCCCCTTTTCCCTTACCTTGTTCCATTCTGCTGCTCACAATTTCTTAAGAGTCATTTTCCAGATCAGTGCAATATTTGTGTACCAGTTATTTCATGTGTCTGTCTCAGTACTATTACTCACTTGTGTCAGACAAGTCACTGCCCACTGCCGATGGCTCACACAGTATCTGGAATTTGTGAAATTGTGATTGTGGTTATCAAGGATATCTCGGTTCTTCTGCTAATTAAGTGCTTCTGCATGCCAACAGTTGTTTGTAAGCAGAGAAACCAGGGATTTAGGGCTGATTCAGGTGGTGTATTTCTTTGTATGACACAGATGGAAAAAGACACTTCTCACACACATTAAACTTACTTCTAAACATATGTTACAAAGAAATACAGATTTACTTCAATATCTGTTCTGCCATAAGCAGAATCATGATGATTCCAAAATATTAAATGGAAGGATAATGAATGAAAGTATGGCATATGAATGATTAGTGAGGTGATTCTCTACCTCTCCATGAGATTCCTTTGATTACACCATTATGTAATTTCAAACCCTATGGGTGCCATGATAGATGTTTATTAGTCTCTACCAGAAAAATGGCTTTTTTTGGCCTTGGCTTCGAAGTTGCCTTCAGTTTTATTTTCACTGTGCAATTGGAGGACAATCATATTCACACTCAATATCACCCTAACACTTTAATGAAAAATACTGAAAGTTAATAGCTGCACTTCAAATTGTTAGAGGTAAAAGACCTATCACTTTTAACAAGAGATATCGTATGTGTGGTAGGAAAGGAAATTCCTCACGAGACATTGATTGAGGAACAGATTTGTGTGGCTTCAGTCCACTTTTTCGTGTTACAATAGGAAAAGCAATGAATTTCAGCACCACTAAGGGCCTAGCCTGGGAGAGGTGGGAAGGACGTACAGTGATTTTCATACCCATTAGGCTGAGCATCAAGCATCATGCAATACTGTATTCCCAAAACAGAGGCTTCACACCTCCCACTGCTCCGTACCCCCTGTTAGCAGAGCTGGCATCACCTCCACGAGCTGTGGGCAGCTTCTGCCTTCTCCAAGCCAGTGGTGCCTGCTGATGCATGGTTAGTCCCTGCTTGTTATTATGGTCTCACCACGATGCTGTCACAAAGAGCCAGGGTGCAGAAAGAACATTTTATATTTTCTCTGTATTTCCCTTCGTCTGGGGGGATATACCTGTCTGACCAGCTGTTAGGATGCCTGGGTGTTGGACATTCCTGAAATAGAGAACAGAACATCTGTTCTACTTCAATTTCAGCTTTGCTATCTGTTCCTCAAAAATAATACCTGCTTCCTTCCTTACAAGGCAAAGAAGATGAATTAACTAGTTGCTCCACAGTTCTCTGAAGAACTGACCGAGAAATAGAGTTTCCAGGTTTTGTAGTTCTTTCTTCATTCTAAACTGAGACATGTATCTTTTCAGAGTGAGTCTTACCATACTTAAGAAATACAATCAGAGAAAGAACTTCATTTTATCAGTAGTCCAGTTTTGTTCAATTTTGGTAGAAACTGAGAGAGTATGATAATACAGCAAGCAGCTTTTTCTTTTTTTTGTGTGCTATTGTTTAGTACACTGGTACTGTCCTCACTGTTCAGGTCTCTAGATAAAACCACAATGTGAATAACAAACACAGAGACCCCATGTCATGTGTGACTATACAGTCACAGAATTATACTGGGAAAAAATCCACTCTTTATTTAGATGTGACATCTAAAGAAAGCAGCAGCCTTCTGTTTACAACTTTGTTGTCAAATAATTATAATTTTGGTTTTCTTTTTGTCTTTTTTGAACAGCTCTTCAATCATAATTTGTTAATTAAATCCACATAAATAAATAAATCCCCACAAAAATACAAAGAAAAGAGAGAGAGAGAGAGAAAGCAAACCCCCTCTCTGTTTCCACCCACACATGGAGAATGGAGAGCTCATGCTGCAGGACCAGGTTTTACATTAACAGCCTTCTGCTATCTTCACACTATGCCTGATGCTTCATGAATAAAAATGATATCTTTTGCACAGTCTGAAACAAACATTTTATGATAACATTTTAACGGCTGATCTCCTACATCATTTTAGCTATTTTCTCTCTTCTCTTTTATTCTTTAGCAACTCTTTTCACTTAAATGATGAAATAAACCTTTCTTATCATGTTGGTTTCTTTTCCACATTGTAAAAGACAGGCAAAAAAGTCTCTAGATGCATTTGTTGAGTTACAATTTTTAAACACTTCACATTTCTAGAAATGTTCAGATGAAAGGGAGTTTAATGTCCTGTCTCTGTCTAAAATTAATGGTAAAGATAAATTTAAGAGGCAATTGGTTTTTATTTCATAACACATGATTTTTAAACTACAGAGTGTAGGTCTGTATGCATATTGTGACAACTGTTAGGAATATATATATTTTTTGTTTCTTTAAATGTATTTTAGGATGCACAGCCAGAGCTTATGTGAAAATGGCTTTTTAAATTTTCTAATGAAGTCATCTGTTAAGCAGTAGTAGAAATCAATTCTTTCTGTAATTCCTATTGCTATCAAGTAGTTCATTTTGAAGCAGCTTAAATAAGAGGAAAGGCAAAGCTGGAGTCTAGCCTTTTGCAAGACTTACACTTGTGATCACCTAATAGAAAAGTCTGGAGAAGTAGGAGTATCTCAGCAGACTCCATACCAACCTCACAAGGGGCATTGTCAATGTCAGGTCAGACCATTATTTATAAAAAGAATAATGAAGCTGGGAATAGTGGTCATGTGCTTTTCTTGTGAAAGGAGACAATAACTCTTGGATAAACAACAGAAGAAAAATAAATTTTAAAAAATAAAATAAATTTCCCTCGCCAGAGAGCGTAAAGAATAAGCATGGCAACCTTTACATGACCAAAAAGGCATATCCTTACAGTGGATAAGAAAACCTCCTTTAAAAGTGATCTTTCAATCAAATTAAACAATTCTGCTTCACACTAAGTGATAGCAAGAATGTGGTACATGGGCAAGGAGAGCGGTGTAATGCTATACTGCAATTGCAGGTAGCCAGGAGTTAATCTGAATCAAGGTTTGGTGGACTAATAAGCTAATGCACATGATGCACCTCATGCTCACTGGAGTCACGGAGGATCTTAAAAGCTACAGAGTAATTCATTATGGTACCTCGTGGTGGCCCAGCCCCAAGGCAGATGCAAAGATTCCTCCTACAGGCCGGGAGAAGACTTGCGAACCCATGAAGGGGACTCACACAATCCAGCACGCCGAACGCAGCCCGCAGGCAGAAACGCCGTCTTGTCCTGCAGGGTAGTGGTGTGTGTAACTGTAAGACAGAGGGAGCTATAAGTTTCCACATGGAATTCTTGACTGTGAACCCTCTCCTATGATTCGCTCGCAAAGCAATTTTACTTCCTTCTTATGCCCTTTCATCCGGCTGTTCCTCCGCTGCCCCAAAAAGAACAAGGAGGGAGGGCACTGCCCCCAAGCCCTGAGTATGTAATGCAGCTGGGAAGTGGGAGACTATCTGAAAATCCTTCCGCTCCTTGGGTTGGAGAAAGGGCTCTGCATCCCACACTTTGCCCAGCAGCCATTCTCTCAGCTCTGCAGAAGTCTTACGTGTTTAGGGCAGTACAACCAGTTAGTGCACTGACAGACAAATGAGTTAGTACAGCCTCGTTCTCCCCATGGAGTCCCACTACCCACCGCTTGTTTAACAGCGCAGCTCCCTCGGGAGCTATGACAGGAGCACCGGCGCCGCTGCTCACCCTGCAGTAACGCACGCACCTCCTGCCATGGCGTTACCAGCCTCCCCGCTCCACGTCAGCCCCCTCCTCTGCCCGGGCCGGGGCCCGCAGGCCACGCGTGGCGGCGAACGGCAGCGCGGCGAGACGCGGCGCCCGCCGCTGGGTGTCGCCCTTGCGCCGAGAGGCGGCTGCGCGCGCAGGGCCCGAGCGCGTCGCGCAGCGCAGGGAAGCAGCTCTTCCCCGCACCGGCACCTTGCATTAGACGTGGCGTAGATAAGATCACGCTACTGCTATAGAGCATAAATGCATACGGGGGATGTGTGTGCACCCATATCTATTCCGCAGCAACGGTCCTTCCAAAAGCTTGTGAGGAGCGCGGGACAAGGGGACCTCGCTTGCAGGTCTCGGCCAGAAGCGCCTGTGCGCAGGGCGGCGCGCGCGGCAGGGACGGGCCGCGCGGCTGCTCCGCTCCGGCGGGTGCCAGGGAGACGCTTGGAGCAACAGAAGCCTGTCTCCACATTAACAACGAACAAGCGTCCCGCAGTAATCTGCATGTACGCTTTGCTTTGAAGATGAGAATTCCCTTTTAGTGATTTAATTGGATCATTTTTTTAAACACTCATTCATTGACCAAAGTGTCCGCTCCGAGTTAAGCTGGCTGGCTGGCTGGCTCGCTCACACACACACACACACACAGCCCTTAGCCGCGCAGCCGGTTTGCAGCTTCCTCGGATGAAGGGGCCGAGGGGGCTGAGGGCCGGGCCGCGCGCGCGCGTGTCCCGCGGCCGCGGCCGGGGAGGGGCGAGGGCGGGGGCAGCGCCGGCGTTGAAAACCCCGCACCCGGGGCACCCGCCTCCCGGCATCTCCACGGCGCGAGCTCCGCGGCGACGGTGAGGGGGCAGGCGGGGGACGGGGCGCTGGGCTGGGCGAGAGATGGATTTAGGGGCGCAGCGTCTCTGGGGCGGCCAGCTGGACTCGCGGGGCCGGGACGCGTCTGCTCTTGGCGGGGCCGCCCGTCGGGGCGGGCAGGGCGCCTCAGTGTCCGTGTCTCTGCAGGGCGCGGGCGATGCGGCGGCGCCCCGGCGGGACGCTCCATCGCTGAGGCACCGCACGAGGCTCCCGCCGCGCTGAGGACATGCGGCTCGCGCTGACCCTCCTGCTCCTGGGCGCGCTGGGCGCCGCCGGGCCGGGCGCGGAGCTGCCCACGACGGCGGCGGAGGCGGAGGCGCCGGCGGGGCACTTCTCCACGCCGGAGCAGCACCGCTGCAGCTGGCAGCTGCGCGCGGCGGCGGAGGGGGCCAGCGAGCTGCGGCTGAGCTGCCGGCCGCCGGCGGGGCGCGGGGAGCCGCGGCGCTGCGTGTACCGCGGGGAGCCGCGGCGCTGCGCCGCCTACGGCGCCCGCAGCCGCCAGTACTGGCGGCAGATCCTGGGCAAGCTGCGGCGGCGGCGCGACCCGTGCGCCGCGGGCGGCCCGCTCAGCGCCCGCCTCTGCGGCCAGGGCCGGGCGCCGCCCGAGGCGCAGCTCCGCCTGCTGCCCGCGCCTTCCCCGGCGCCGTCCCGCGCTTCAGAGCCCGCCGAGGACCTGGCCGCGACCTACTGCGCCGAGCGTTGGCACTCGCTCTGCAGCTTCCTCGTGGGCTTCTGGCAGGGCTGAGCCGCCGCGGGGAGGTGGCGGCTGCTCCGCGGCGGCTCCGCGCTGCGCGCCCTGCCCGGTACCGCGCGGCGGGCACAGCGCGAGGCTCGTGTTTAACCCCCCCGCCCCGGGCCCGGGAACCGCTCCCCTGTGCAGCCTCGAGGAGAGCCGCGGGTTTGTCAAACCTCGTTGTTCCGTGTTTTTGCAAATAAAGCGCTAACTATTTTCTGATACCCTACAAGCTCACGGACCTCTTCTCTCTCAAGCCCTCTAATGTACCAGCACGCCGGTGCACAGAATAAACACAGGCAGTAGCAGCTGAGTGACTTAAGAGATACTGGTATTTAGAGGAAATCCACCCGTTTTAGTACACTGCACTTTTTCCAAAGCAGATAAAGACAGGGATGGCTTATTTCTACACGCACACCTTCCTTTCCCTCCTCTGCCCCCCTCCCCCCCCAAAAAAAAAAAATCCACCATGCCTATAAATAGACATTTATATCAAAATAAGGAACCATTCAGTCCTCACTGAATACAACATTCTTGCAGGAACACTCCAAGACCTTGATTATCCCCCTGTTTTCCTATACTCAACACTACTAAATGAAAAATATTAGTGAGGAATAAGTTCATTTTCTAGCTGCCTTCCCTCAGACACCTCCTTGTACCACACAAGCATGAACATATCTGTGCATAATCTTTTGAAATAGGTGAATAGCTTCCTTGCTTTGCAAAGGAGGAAGAAGCTGTTGAGATATTAAACACTTTACTTACTGAAGAAGAATTTGCAGTTACAATCCAGGAAAAAAGCCTAAGTTATCCTCACTCCTCTTTTCCTTCATTTAGACACATCCCACTCAGATTCTAAAAGAGCAATGGTGATTCCTACAGCATATATCTCACTGAGCATCAACAGCTTTGCTGAGGTAAGTCAAATCCTGCCCTATCGCCTAAGGCAAATCTGCAGAAAGCAGGATTGCACCAGAAGTAAACAAGAAGAATCTGGCCTCTGCATTAAAAAAAAAAAAAAAAGGCAGCAGCAGCTCCTGGGGAGCCACTTGTAAAGAAAGGAACAATACCTGTCTGCAGAGAGATGTTTCATTAGATGTTTCATTAGAGATAAAATTAAATTTATTGTTCCTCAGGGATAAATTGAAATTCCCCCTACAATCACTTAGAGGGCTGCTTCTCATACATTATTCCTGAAATAGAATACCTCATTAGATTGAGCACAGAAAAGCAACACCCCATCAGCAGGAGAGCACATATCATAGTTTCTTCACGCAAGACAGGACCAGCAAGTAAACATCAAATCCATAGGAAGCACTGCAAAAGAACAGCATACACTATGGACAAAGCAGCACAGGTGTTAGTCCCCCTCTGAAGAGGAAATAAGAATGTTCAAAGAGATAATCACATCGGGAAGCACCAAATAAATTTTATCTTTGAAGAACAACTTGAGAAAACAAGCAGACCACACATCTTTAAAGCATTACAGCTCAGTAAGTGGTTAGTCATGTAATGAAGAGTCATTCTTATGGCAGCATTATTTGTTTGCCTTGATGCGTTGACAGAACTTCTCCTTTCCATGCAAGGGAAATAGTAAGAATATGTTGCAAAAGTTTGATTTTCATAGTCCAAATTACTTTGGGCTTTACCTGTCTTCATTTATTTTGTTACATGTTCAGTCCCAGGACTACCTATTTAGACTCTCACTCACCTCTTCCCAATCCATCTCAAGACATTTTGAGTTAGAAAAAGTACCGAGAGGCCATGAACTTCCAATATCTCAAAACAGACAAACACAGGCTGAATCTCCCACAGATGGGCTGCAACTCTGCCAGTCCAAGCAAAGAGGTCTATGGAGATTGCTTGGGAAAAAAAAAAAAAAAAAAAGGCTAAGCTGCAGAAAGTTTCCCCCAGAATTTTCAGTGGTCATGAAACCTCACACAATGTGGGGGTCTGTTGGAAGCCAGTAACGCGGGCACCCGGAGCAGCGACACAGCTCCAGCCTGCCTTGATCTCTGACAGCAGCAAACACTGAGGTGGCTGCTCATGTGATCCTTTTTGGGTTGCAGACCCTGAACTTTGATCAGTTTTGTTCTTTTGTCCTAATGCACAATAACCAAAACAGGAATTATTATTTCCTGGGCTCTGCACTGCACTCTTCAATGTGGAAAATGTCTAACAAAAAAAAAAAAAGAAAAAAAAGAGAGCAAGATACCATTATTTACATGTTTAAAAATGTAAAAATGTAGTTTGTATTCAGTGTCTGAGGGTGAAGTGCTGGCCATGGTGCTTGTGGTGTGCAGTCTCTTGCTGCTTCCCATTATCAGCTTTGCCTTGGTAAGGGAGCAGTGGGGTGAGAATGATGCAAAGATGAGGATGCCAACAAAAACCTGTGTTTAAACCACGCCGCAGCCCCTACCTGCCCACGGTGGCTGTCAGCAGTCTGTTACTGTAAAGGAGCTGGTCACCACATGAAGCCACAACTCCTCCCTGTGAAAACAGAGCAGCAGCAGGAGTGCGTACAGGGCCTTCACCAAACACTCGTGACCTGTGCTAGTTGTTGGATTCCCTGGCCTCCACCTGGCACTGGGAGCTCCCACCTGAGGGGCAACAGCACCCACATATCCACAGACACTTCTCCCCACCCCCTTCCACAGAAACCCTCCAAACATCAGCCATCTAGGCTTTATTCAGCTTAGTGTGGAAACACGCTTAAATCCTTTCTTTCAAAACTTCAGCTAAACTAAGTTAATTTGCCTGTGGTGGAGTTCTTAAATTATACTTGCGAGAAACTTTTTTTTTGGAGAAGTGATGAGGCCAATATTTTGGGTTAACATGATTTACACTTAGCCTGGGTCCATGCCCACCTCAATCTGCATGAGGCTATTCTTTCCCCATGTCACTAACCCTACCAATGGGACTCTGTTTCTCCCTGTGAAATCCCAAGCAATTTATTTGTAGTACTCACAGTTCAGTGTAAAAATTAGTTCCACCACTTGTGTAAAGGGAACAGTCTCCAACTATTGGGCTGAGCTGTCTGCTTACACACCACAAGCTGAACAAGAAAGCTCCATTTCCCATAAAGGTAACAGCTACAGAGAATAGCGCATGAACTGAGCTTGGTTGTGAGGTGTCTGAAACACACCGGAGTTTAAACTGCTTCTCTGCACTGCTGTAGAATGATGATATGATTTTCCACTTAGTTAATTCTTGAACCTTTGAACAATTAAAAGTTTCAAGAAGTGAAAAACTAAAATCTTATCAGACCATCTCAGGTCAAATCATCTGCTCTATCAGCCACACATGCCTCTACTTACATATTTAATTTTCCTACATCTGATTGTCTGACATGGATGCTTTCTACCTAGCTTTAAGACCAACCTGTTCTGTGTGTAGCTGGTAAAAGGAAGCTGTGTTTTTGGAGATCTGTGTTGCGGCTTAAAAGCAGTCAGGCTATTAACATATAAGAACAACAAGGCAGAGGCAAAGAAAAGCAACCACTCAACTGAGAGCAAGTTCATAATGGAACCTTAAATCTTTGGGAACTTCTCTTTAAATGACCCTCCACACATTACACATCTCCATTGTGCCATGAGTCCTTTTCTGAAACTCACTGTAAAACAAAGCAATATAGGAGGCAAGTGAATGGCAGGCTTTGTGATTTTGCCAAATACCAAACTAAGTTTCCTTTGTAATAATTTGGATTGTTAAGAATTTCAAGCTCAGTTCATAAACAGTTACATGAAAGAGACTTTTAACCACACAGTATTAGAGTTTAGATTAACTCCTGCAGCCTTCAGATTGTTTCATTAAGAGGAAGGCATCTGTTAAGCGTAATTATGTATAAAATACTCTACAGACTTAGAAATACTTCAGAGTTTTAGGGATTAGCCTTATTTGGTATGCACCTTGCTTTGTGAAACGTGTACAGGCTACACTGGCCTCTGAGAAGGCAAATATTTTGCCCAGTTTATTCCAAGCATTGAGAAGGTTAATGATGCATGTTTCTCTGAGCGGGGAGAGGGCGTGAGAGGGGCGGCAGTAGCAGCCCACATTCCCGTTCTCTGAATAGGGGACATGGCCTGATTGCCGTGGTGTGATTTCACTCGTCAGTTCCAGCCTTCCCACGGGAGAGGCCTCCCGAGTGGCTCCTGTGCTTCACCCGAGCTCCCACGCAGCCTCCGTAGGACCAGGACAAACATGGAGGGCCCAGCCTGTGTGGTCTCAGCACATTAGGGAAAACACGCGGACACTTCAGTGCCAGCGAGAATATATATCTGCAATTTAGAGCTCTGTCCTTGCTGCTGGCCCTCACACCCTGGATGGGTGCATGCGCTCAATAACAGCGCTGGCTGTCAGTGTGTCCCCTAGGGAAAGGGCTCTGCTGAACGCTACGTTAGTACTAGAGACACACGCATTAGCCCTATCTTACTGGGGAAACATGCTAAAAACAACTGCGTGAAACTATTAAAATATAAAATTATTACAACTATTTACTATTTTGGTTTCATCCTGTGTCATGCACACACCATTTTGTTATACATGAGCCATTGTGAATAATTCTAACTTAGCACATCCTCATATTTAGTTTTGAGGAAAGCAGGAGAATAAAAACTAGTTGCTGCCTTCTTAAAGCTCTGCTTCTTTTAAATAAGAAAAAAAGTACTGTGAATATATTTAGGAGCAGAGTGAGCACTAACAGGAATATATATAGCTTTTACTCCATGCTTTTTTTTTTTAAAAACCTTTCAAAATTATGAATAAATTTATCAGCATTCTTTTGATGGGAAGAGTAACAAGACAGCCGCACAAGAGAGCATTATTTCACGTTAGCAGAGAAAAGATGTTGAGGATTTAGAGGTGCTCTTTTGTCTCTGCTCAGAGACGAATGGTATAAAATTTATATGCATGCTTCTCTCCCGACAGCAAAGGACTTCGACACGACTCTCACTGAGAGCTAATGGCTCTTTGGGATTCTGCTCTCTAAAGTGCCTC
This sequence comes from Tinamus guttatus, assembly GCF_059628265.1. Classification (NCBI taxonomy): domain Eukaryota; kingdom Metazoa; phylum Chordata; class Aves; order Tinamiformes; family Tinamidae; genus Tinamus; species Tinamus guttatus. Next base: position 9,418,437 of record NW_028288848.1, read on the forward strand.
AGCATGAAATGGTCTCTTGCGATTCATCTCCCGTTAACAGTAGCTCCAGGATTACAGGCTCCCTCTCCCTCCCTTTTTGTTTTTTAAGTTCTTTTATCCCCAGCTGAGGCAGCCTGTGTTTTCATTGGGCCGCAGCCCATGTTGTGTGGACGTCTTCTCCGCTCGCCTCTATTCTCTCGCAGCCCTCAGCAGACATTCGGGCGGACGGAGGGCCCTATTGAATGCGGGGCCTCATGTCATCCCACCCAGCGAGGGGCCAATGAGCGCAATCCTGCAGGCCACTGTAGCTAGAAACATCCATATCAACTGCATTTTAATAGCTTTGGGGGGCATTTACATCTCTGTCAGGTGGTAATATGGCATTTTGTTGGAGTGACTTCTGCACTTCCCTTAGCCAAGAACTTCAGAGTTCTATAGTCATGTAGGAAAACAGCATCAGGAAACAAACAAAAACATGCTGTTTTAGGAAGTTATTTGACAAATAGAGTTGGTGAGACTTGTGCTCCTCCCTGCAACATGAAGCAGCCCAGAAACCTGTGGTAGCCACTTGCCAAGACTAAAATGGCTGCTGGGCTTTGGGGGGGGTGCCCTGCCACAGACAAAATGGCTGCTGAGTATCATGGGGCCACCCAGAGCAGCTGAAATAGCTGCTGGGCATCACAGGGCCACCTGTGGCAGCCAAGATAACCACCAGGCTTTGCAGGGACACCTGCCGCAGTGAAAATCTCTGGGCATTGTGGTCATGCCCTGTTACCTGCAGTGGGTTGGTTTTTGGGAGTCGTCACCTCACAATCGGTAGGACCACAGCTGGTATGTTCAGTGCAGGGTGGGATGCCACAGTGGAGGCTGCACCCTCAACATGGCAAGGCCTCACAAGTTTGTAAGATGCTCAGACTTGCAGGAGAGTCTAGCTAACTCTTACCTTCCTTGCTCGGAGTCTCCTGTATCTCCCTGGAGTGATCTGCGAGGCTGAATGAAAGCAGGAGTAACAGCAGCTCCAATAGCAGCCGCAAGCAAGAGCTTCCCCAAAACAATTTGTTTTCTGGGTAGTTTCTTTCAAATATTGTAGCATACTCATTCCTGGAAGCTTGAAGCTAACTCCTACGTAAGGTTAAATGAAAATAGATCCATCACACATCACTGAGAGCAAAAAGAAATCAGCATAGCGAGAAGGCACAACCTAATTTTACATCAGGAACAGGCTCTGCTCTGAACCCTGGATGTCCTTTTCATTACATGCTTGTTCAGCTAACCTGGTTATGTAGTACATGGGTATCAAGGCTGGAGAACATTGCTTACGCCAGGAATCCACCATCAGTGTCACTCAGCAGAAGCTGGCCTTGCTGCTGAAAGAGCTAGCCTTGTCCTTCTGTCTTTTCTCCATTCCCCATTTTTTATGTTAGTACTAGTGTTAATGCAGCCACGCTCTGAGGAAGATCAGGAAAACCATCCAGATCTAAGTCTCCCAGGGAAGGGGAAGGTTTCAGCTGGGTCAGTTCCCCCAAATGCTGTGGCAGTATTAGGGAAGAGGGCATACGGAAGTTGAAGACAGTCAAACATGCTCTTCAAAGACACGGTGAGTGAAATCTTGTTAAAGTTGGCTGCAAGTCAATATACTCAACTTTTGAGTCAAGTCTTGCAGCTGAATACCATTCACTTACTCAAAGATTCATTTATTTATGTTTTTCTAAACTTGCTCTGAATAAAGGTTGAATTCAAAATAGCCAACAACATAGTCCCTAGAATCAGGGACAGGGAATTTATGCAGCTGAATTAGGAAGACCCAGTGTAAGCACCAAACTCTCCAGGCACATTCACTGGAGCATCCAGAGGGGACCAGAGGGCCCTCAGCTGGGTTCCCAAGCACCACGGAAGGAGTCTGGAAGCCAAAAAAAAAAAAAAAAAAAGCAGAGGTCTGCTGCAGGTAAGTTGTACTTGGGGTCTACAGGGATAAAACTGTATCTGCTTATCATTTGTATTATGGTAGTATCTGAAGGGCCTGGACAAGATTAATTAGATGTACAGGGGTAGAGACAGTCCTTAATGCAGAAAAAATTACAACCGAAGAAGAAAACGTACCTAATGTGTAAAGAAAGAAAGCATCATTTTTTAAAACTGTTTTAAACTGGTTTCTCTTTAGTGTTAGATAACATACTCAAATCCTTTGAGAGACAGGCTCATACTCTGATCTTGGATCTCAAGATCAGCCTCTCTAGGGTGCTAGGGAAAAAAAAAAAAAAAAGACCATCTGGAATTGAAGAGGGAGATTCCTAGCAAGCAAAGTGAAATTTTAATTCCCAATGTCTGCATATTCATATTTTGTAAGGATATTATTAAGGAAATACAGTAGAAAAGATCAAATGCAGTATTTATAGGGAAGAGGCATGTGAAAAAACAGAACTCACCCAGCTGTTGTCTCATCATGGAAAGAGCTGCTGATTGCATATGGTCAAGCAATAGGTATTATCTAAATAGTTAACCATCAGTGATACAATAAAAGGCAGAACACAGATATTCTCATACTTAATGGGAAGAGGAAAATAGGCACGTGTTATTATATAAGATGACATGCTTTCCTCCCTTTTGTTTAGTATCTACAGTTAACCTTATCAGATGTTTGCATTTGCATGTGATTACTGACCACCTTTCAGAAGTTCTGACAGGTCAGGGAACATAGCAAATTCTGGAGCTTTCTAACACTTTTCTGTTGCAGCAAGGCAGCACAAAATTGTCAAATATGTGCAGCTGCAGAGAATTATTTGTACTTCTGTTTGCTTTCTATCTATAAAAGTTGCCAGTTGTGTTTTCTGGACTTGGGCTGGCTACTCTCTGCCTTTTCCAGCCCCATAGGTAGGGAGCCAGCTGAAATAAACCTTCCAGTTTCCTACCACAGCGGGTCACATTTAAACCACATACCTGTAACTGGAAAACTAAACTAGAGGGCAGAAAAATAAAGGAGTTGATTACTCAATTTAAATGTTTAATGAGATTGGCTACTAAAGTAAAAATAGGGTTTCTTTTGTCTGTGATGACAAAAATCTCGACCTCATTAACATGAGCCTCTAGCTTCCCACAGAGCATCTTGATCCAGAACACAAATTAAATATGATGTGCATCCTTTCATCCTTTCATTTAGCTGAGCTGCAAAGCCCTTTTGTTTCCTTTTACACTCTCCCTATCCACCTCACCCCTGCTCCCATCTGAAGGCTCAGGGCAATCCCAAGGCAGGGACAGTGGCCGCCCCTGTGCCCCGGGCCACGTGCCTGTCCTGGTGCCCCCACAGGTCCCTTCCCCAGCCTCACTCCAGCCTGCTGAGGTGCAGTGTGGCCAGAGCACGGGTGACCCTTTCCTTCCTGTTGTGACCCTCAGGAAGTTTAATCACCTTTTTATTCATTAAATGAAGCTTTCCAAGAATCTTAACTGCCTGAAGTCTTTTCTTAGTAAGCTGTAGCAAGATAGTTTAGATCAGATTTTTTTTTTGTAACTGTTAGTGAAAACTTGTGCATGCTCTTATAGAAGTGCATCAGTCATTCAACTTTGTGTGAGCTCATCCCCAGCAAAGACCATCTTCCCCACGTGAGGACAGCGTTTACTGCAGCTGCTGCTACTCTCAATTTGCATTAACTCAAAGAAGTCAGACCCCAACGTACAACTTCTGCTAGAGGTCTGTTAAAGCAGCACATCTCTGTTGCTGCCACTAGTGGCTAAAAAAAAAAAAAAAAAAAAGTTTGGATGCAAAAGGAAAAAGACCCCCCACAAAAATCGATTAGGATGAGCCCTGAACACAAGACTAGTGTGGTAAGTCAGGGCAATATGCAAATGGCTGCTTGTCCCACAAACTCTAATCCTATCAAGAATGCAGAAGATGTTAATTTGACCATCTTTCACAGCTCATAAATTTATCTGTAGCAAAGCCAGGCTGCCAGATGCCATCAAGTAGCATTTCTTTCAGGCTGGCAGTTTCAGCATAGATGTCTGATCATGCCTCAGTAACAACCAATAAAGCACATTGTATGTGTGGCCTTGAGAGCAGCTTCTCACAACTTTTTACAATAGAGCAAAACAGTGGGAAATGCGAATGACTGACTGTCAGAACTGGTGGTCTCCCTTGCACTGCTTTGGGCATACAGAGCTATGCATTTCACATTAAAATTGTTAGTATGCAGAGTATGCAGATTGGCTTATTGTGTTCTTAACAATTAGTGGTACAGGCTTCTCTACTTAATGTATTTAATCCTAAACAGTAAACAGAACCTAAAAATAGTCTCTCTTCTGATTCTCCTTATTAATTCGAAACTTCTTAAAATGCCAAACTGCTATTACTATAGCATAATCTTACTACCATTTTTAGAATAGAAATAGCCTATTTCAAAGCAAAAAAAGTTCTCTAAAACGAAGAGCTCTAAAAATATGTATACACTGTTATCCCTCTTTATCTCTCTCAAATACAAGGCTTAAAATTACTCGCTGGAATTCTTTTCAATACAAAACATGGGAATTTCCAGCAATAAAAATGTTCATCTATAGATCCTCATGGAAGCTGCTCCTTTTTTAGGACATGCATATTTTTGTCACATGCCATCTAAAACAATGCAAATATTTCAGATTATGGAACCTCAACCAGGGGAAACACACAAAACAGACTTAGAGCACTTCTTCAGGTACAGATTCTACAGCTGGACAGAAGTAGCAGAATAGTGAGGCATTTGTTACAGACTGCAGGACCTTGCTGGCCTGAGGGGCCCAAAAAGCCACCGATAAAAGGACATGTCCCTAAGGTAGATGCAGACTTCAACACTACTTGTTTGGTGCTTTGTTTGACACATAAGGAGCTACCTTCAGTGTTGACAGTTCCTGGGCTGGGCACTGCTCTTCAGGAAAGGTCACCTCAGGAACAGAGACAAGTCACCCGGCCTTCGGAATCTTCCTGAACTAGCCACAAGCCCTCCTGCAAACAAGCAAAATCTCAGTGCAAGGAATAAAATTTCAGAGAAAAAAAAAAAGATCTATGCATAGCCTTTTCCGTGTAGCAACACATGCTAACCCTTATTTTGACCTCTGTACAAGGGAGTGACAACAGTAATGCTATTTTTAGGTAGATCTAAGATAAGCCACAGGTAACTACGTAACAACTCTGCTAGGCCAAAGAGAGAAGGAAACAGTATAAAAGAGAGTAAACTAAACTAAAATAAAGTTTTAAACCTAAAGATGATACATCATGAATTTGCTTGGGAAAAACTGGTTACATTTTTCCTCCAGAATTAGACAGAAAAGGGGAGAATTAATTGTGTCAGAATTTGAGAGCCAGCTGCTAATAACTTTAAAGTTTTTGCTAAGGTAGGGCATGCATAAGCTGAGCTTTGATTTTTTTTTTTTTTTTGAAAGCAACAGTATTCAGAAGAAAAAAACATGATGTTTTACCACCTTTACAGATACATGAACATTTATACTAAAACTAATAATTAGTGAGTCCAAACCTCACTACCTTAATAGTATTTCAAGTAGGCTAAAGATGCTGAAACCCTCAAAAACTCTACTGAAAAATCAATGCAGCAAAGGAGACGTATTGAGCATTCATTATTTTTCACAGGCATTCTTTTTTAATTAAAAAATGTTATTTATTGATACTGCATAAATTACTGATAAAACATCTGTAATACATAACAATCCACCCTGTTACACAATTTTAAACAATATTTAAACTATTTGGCAAACATTGCATCATTTACTCTTTCCTCTTTTCAGAAAAAGTAATACAACCAAAACCTGAAGCCCGAGTACTTCACTCGTGTATTTTGCTGAACTGCTTTATGGAAGGCCGGCGTTCCCTGGGAGGTGCGGGGCGGCTCGGAGGGCAGGGCACAGGCGCAGCCTAAGGCACGGCTGTTTGTCTACCCACCGCTTGCATTAGTCCTTGGATATTAGTAGTTGCCATGTGCACCCTCTTGCAAATTATTTTTGTGATTACTACTGGACTACTTGCCTATGGTAGGATATTTGTGCTTTTAAATATAAAACTGTTGATAGCTGGTTTAAAAGTCTATCCCTGTATAAATCATTCCTTTTGCATAAATATGGAGTCGCCCTTACAATCAGTCCAGATCTGAAGCTACTATTATTTATTTCTGCATTTTACAAACAGCTGCCCTTTTAACTAGGTGTTCCATATGTTATAATCGATCAAGTACATCATTAACAGTAGGCAATATTTCAGAAGACATGTTGCTTTTGGAATATGGTCTATTATGCTGTTACATGAAGACAGTAGGTTTCCCTGTTTTTGTCCAATCCTTATCCATAATGGATTATTCCCAGAGTTGCATCCACCATTCTGCCACACCATTTCAATTCTGGTCTCATTATACACACACTCATAGGCTTTTAAAGACATTTAAGATACTTAAGTGGCAGCTTGGGATAGGAGGTTCACTTTTTAGAATCAGTTTAGAAATTCACCAATCTGACTTACTCTTCACTACCTTTAAGAGCAGTACTTTCCTCCATTCATAGAGCTCTTGCCTCCAAAAGAGACCCCTCCTTTTTTTTTTTTTTTTTTTTTTTTTTAAGAAAAATCTCCATTTTTGAACATCTAATACATTTTCACATTCTTAATCTTTAGAAATAAGCTTCATTACTATTTCCTTAAAGTCAAATTTATTTCTATGTGTGATTACTGTTTTATAATCTTTGCATTACATAACATTTTCTAACATGTGGTTAAGAGGTCTCTTACCTTACTATTGAGATTACGCTGTGAGTTAAACTGTTCTTAGATTTTTTTACTTGTGAGTTTTTGTTGCTTTGTAAGGTACTACAAAGTCTCCCAGTTCTTGTCCTTGACTTCTGAATTAGTGTTTGTTTTATGAAAAAGGTGCATTGTCATTGATATTTATTACCTAAAACAAAAGGATTTAATCACTTTTTTCCCCCCCAACAGCAGCAGTTTTTAAACTCTTAACTTAAAAGTGTCACACACATTGCACTTGACCACACTTGGAAAGCACCCCTTTTACCCTATCCCCATTAAGACCCCAGTTGAAACACACCTGAACTGCACTCACTCCTCGCCTGGTTACTGCTGCAGATTATGCACAGCACTTCCAACATTACACACCACAAAAAGGAAACATGCACCTGCCCTCTACTTCCATCCTTCCGTCTGCATTAAAGTTACAACATCCTCCTCACCATGCCCTACTGCTGGCACAACCCAGGCAAATAATTTTATGAGATATATTTTCATTTATTAATAATAGTTATTGGATAACCAGTGCTTAAAAACAAAACAATGTTTTTTTAAGACCTATGGTATAAGACATTTACTTTCAGTCTGAATCCTAGTTCTTTTTCTTGCACTCATGTCCCAGGTTTTAGCTCATTAATGCTCTGAGTTGGTGCAACTTTCTGCTCCTAAACATGCATGTTCTTCTCAGGAGTAGCTATTTGGATAACCCTGGATAATCAACAGCTGTTGGCTTTTGGTTTTGACTCAAAATGCGACAGAGATGATTCCTACCACAGGTGGAAGCCAATGTACTATCATTATCTTAGCCATTCCTAACAATCATTAACAGTTCTACTATAACTCTTGAGAACTTATGGCAATACCCAAAGAAATCTATGTTATTACTTCTTATTGTCTCACCACTCCCACCTGCTTCTTCCAGTTTCCAACCGTGTCCCCCTCCTGGGGCAGCACACCAACTTCGAGCCGGTCACCCACGTGCCTTTCCCGTTCTGCTCCCGGTGCCTGCAGCGCCAGCGCGGCTGAGGGAGCGGCGCCCCTGCCTGCGCTCGCTGCGGAGGGGCCACGGGAGCCCGTTCCCCCGCGGCACCTGCGGCCCCAGCTCTTCCCTCTGCTGCACCTCGGCGGGCGCAGGGGGTACAGCGCAAAGCAGCACCGCAGGGCGGACTGGCCAGATCACGGGAGGTGAGAAAGCACTCGTCTCTGCTAAGGCTGCACTAGAGAGTGCACATTGGGCCTCTACGCTTTTCCACTAGGAAGCAGAAGGCAAGCCACCCAGGGGACTCTTGTCATTTCCAACAAGAGAGAAAAACTGTTTTATTATCCTATTAAGTTCAGGAGACAGCCAGATAAAGGGGAAATTGCTCATAAGGTGCAGAACCCTCCCTAGCAATACCATGCTCCTGGATGAATCACCTCTTCCTCTTGTCCTCAGCTTCTTGGTGAATGACGGGCGGGAGGGAGGAAAGGAATGTGCATGGATGCACCATGTGACTTAAGGAGTAAGCTCAAGGTAGTAAAGACGAACACCTCTTTCTATAAAAATTATCTCAATTGGAAACCCCTTGAACATCTCTTGCATACAGTTATCCATTGGCTTGATAAATTACTTTTGAACTTCTAAAAATTAGGCTTTAAGTTATAAATAAAGTTAAGAAAAATACTTTCACTTTGCTTAGTTGCAATAACTTTTATACTAGTTAAGTGTTTTTAACAACTAATGGAGGATTTTTTTTTGTTTTGCAGCCTGTATCAGTAGAATTTTCAGAAGCAATTATTATAACTTGTGCTCCCCAAATACCTTCTAGAATTTCACCACCTTGGATTTTTAGTTGCTTTCCTGCCCTCTAGTGCTCATATATATTTAAACCTATATAAGACCGCTTTTGGAAATCACTAAGTGGTCCTATTGAAATAAAACTATTTGCTTACTGCCACATGACAAGCAATCTAAGCAGGACATTTATAATTGCTCAGTTAGGCAACGCACTCAATGAAAGGTCAGAATTTTCATGTTATCACTCATTTTACAAAACTAACTTAAGGCAGTTTTCTATTTCAGCTTTGGGATAGATAATGTAGTTTCAAATGCAAAAATCTAGAAATAAGCTTGAAGCTGTTATTCAAACATTTGCATTGATAGTGAAAACTGTTAGCCAGATTTTAGTTCCAAAGACCAAACTACACATTTCCACAGCACTAACAATGTCATCTGTCAAAAGCTTGTCTAAATTCTTTTCCCCTCTAATTATGAAATTTATATTACTGTGCATGCTTACATCCAAAACAACATATTACACCTGTAATTACTCCCATACTACTAGAAAACCAGTGAATTAAATTTATTTAGTGTTAAATGGATATGGAATCTTATACAGTACATGTAAGACTTCAGGATGAGTAAAGCAGAACTAATTGCACAAAAGATTAAAGGTTCACCTCAATAGTCAACATTATCAAACCATTACAGCTTCCATCTTCAGAGTGCAAGGTATGTCATGCAAAAAAACACAACTCAAAAAATCCCCAGACAAGCCCAACATTGTGGTACCACTTAAATGATAGCATACCACAATATTTTACAAGACAAAGTGATCGTTCATAGAGAATGAAGCGTTTTAGCTATAACTAAAGTGTTTGAACATACTTAAATTCTGCATGAACACCAACTCCAGCATTACTATACCTAAGGAAGAGGCAACATGCTGGGAGAAAGTACCTAAAAAAAAAAAAAAAAAAATCAAAGCCTCTTTTATTCAGATCCAATATAATAACTTGCAAGAGTTAAGTTATGCAATCTTATTATTCAGACTCCCCACATAACTGGGTAAGTTTCAATACATTTTTACATAGAGCATAATCACATAACCATCACATCAGCAAGACAACTTCATTATCTTGACCACTACATTTAAACCATGGTATGATAACATGCCCTGCGAACAAATTGTCTTCTAGGACAGTAACCTATATGTAGAAATACCAAGCAACTAAAATACGCTCCTAACCGCTTTAAGATTAAACCCAAATGAAGTACAATTTGTATTTTATTTACATGTTTTTGAAATACGTAGGTGAAAACTGCAGATGGGACAGAAGAACAATGCAGAGGAGGGGTAAGACAGGGCTTACTGATCAGAGCAATTTTACCTCCTGTACTCTTTCTCGAGCAAGGGCTCTTACTAGGGTTGCCGTATCCAGCAGCTGCAGGAGGAGCTGCTCTTCCCGCTCCCACATCCTCGCCCAGCCAGGCTGAGCGCAGGGGACCAGCACCTGCCCCCCAACTGGTTCCTCAGCCAGAAGCACTGCGGAGAAACACACTCCTGCACAGGTGCTTCAGCAAGAGCTTCAACACAAACATGCAAGGAAAACAGAAGATGACAGAATGGTTTTAAAATGTCCACCTGATAATATTCATGTCCTGAGGGCACCACAAGTACATTAACTTACAAAAAAAATCATTAAAAAAAATGAAGTTGTTAACCCTAATATATAGGAATAACCTATTTGTTTTCCTGGCTTAAATGTAAGCAAGTGGAACTTATCTAGAAAGACCTCGTTGAGGTTAACTTTCCAACTACATTCAAAGAAAATAATTTACGAAACTATAATGCAAGGTCTAGTTGAAGTGAGGATGCAAGTTAACTATAACCATAGTTAAATAAAAACTTTAAAAGACACTGTAAAGAAATAAAATATGAAACTATAGGAAGTAGCTGAAAGAACACTTTAGTATTCACCTGGAACATTCTACTCTCAAAGCCCATCATTCTCAGGAATGTGTATTTCATAAATAAAAATACAGAACAAAAATATGTGTAATTATGCTAATGCTGGATACTTCTACATCTCTTCAGATAAAATTTGTCTCTCTTCCAAATTAATGATAAACCCTGAAAAAAACTGGCTTTTCCAATCTATTGTGCAAGAGGAAACACAGATGAACAAACCAACATTTGGAAAAAAACACTTTGTACAAGGTTGCAGTTCTAAACACTTATATTACAAAGCAATGTAAATAAATACCAGGCTAGTACAAAAGCTCTTATTTACAGTTTTACAAATGAAATTGTTTTCAGTGTTTTTAAAGAACACAGTATTAGTAAAATGAGTTCTTGTATATAGCATTACAATTTCTGCTAAATTTCATGTAGTATTGTATAAAACCATTGTTCAAGTTAATTTTTGTTTATAATTTAGTAAGCCAAAGCCCAGTTTATGCCTGGAATGGTATCTGTTAAAGTGCTGAAAAAGAGGAAATTTCTGAAACTTTAGAAAAACATACTGTACATTATTAAAGCTTTATCAAGTCAAAAATGTTAAGATTTCATTCACATTTGCTACCACACCACCTGCAGATGAATTTGTAACAATGCTGGAAAAATTAACAGGATGTTGATCGCTGTTATCTTCAAATCCCATATCTGATGGCCTCTCATAAGTATTTTGTCTTAAGCTTCAGTGGTGGCTTCAGGTTTCATAATCTGATAAGTAATCAAGTATTCTGGATAAGCCTGAAAATGACAAACACATTCTTTATTACAATTGTATTTTTCTGGATACATGCAGAGAGGGAAAAAGTGCATTATTTATGTCAAAATGGCAAACTGGCAGAATGTCTGAAGTGTTCAGGAAATGCGGAGTCTTTTATACTTGTTTCTTCAAAGACAAAAGCAAGTTCTAGCAACCCTCAAGTAAAAAAAAGAAATTCTAATGTGCTTTTAAAATATAATGTTTCGAAAATAAAATAAAAAAATAAACAGAAGCAAAAATCAAGTTACCTGCTCCCCTCTATAAATGACATATTCTGCCAATGCCAGTCCATTTACACTGGGTCGCCCAGTAACGGAGTGATGTCCTGGGGGAGAATGAGCCATTTTCATAGCACTGAACTGCAGGAAAGACTTGCCCAGGGTTACACGACAAAATAGCAATTGCCTATATTAAAAGGGGAAAAAGGACTATGAATTAAAATAATACTTGTGAAGCAACAGAAAGTAAGATTATCTTAGTAACTTGAAACTTACACCCGAGCCACTTTAGCCAGTCCTTGTAGTAAGCAAAATTATGAATTTTTGTTTGGAATGATAAAACTTACATTTCCTTAAGAAAAGATCTTTAGTTTGGGGAAGGACTAATTATTCACTAATAGTGAATAATATTAATCACAATTACTGGCAACAGAGTGCTTAACAATGAAACTCAGGCTGTCACTTTTCAAAAAAGCACTTTTCTAAGGGAACACTATTCCCCAAATCAGTCATTATAACAGCATAACAACAACACCACTTGTGTTCTCTGTAACAGCAATATCATCGATGCCAAGTACAAACCAATACAAGCTATAGATAAAATCAAAACATGTTAATACTGGCATTTGTCAGTATGGTATGTTAAAATGTTTTCATTAGAAAGAAAAATCAGAACAAAAGCAGCTATTTCTTGCCATATGCTCCAGTATAATGGCAACCACCTCAACATTTTTGTAGTTCAATGTTATGTACCATTTTGTGATGCTCAGCCAAAACACTTTTGCTTTTTAAACTCTTTACAAGACAAATTGAAAGAACTTACCAAAATTTGAAAAAAATATGAATAGGAAACCAGAAAGAGATAATGACTGCCTCTTTAAGCCTAGAAGATTATTCAAGGATACAGGAAAAGGGTATGCAACTTGAAAGAAAGGCCTCTGCACAGACTCAAGGAAGGAAACTGCCACAGCTACCTAATCTCTGCGAAACTAGTGGAAGCAGTACCCAAAACACTATTTTCCTGCTTGAAATGATGGCCGTTACCATGAGAACTCCATGAAGAAAGAGCAACTTATTCTAAACTGAAGGTGTCAATGGGAACACAGAATCACAGAATAGCTGAGGTTGCAAGGGACAGAAAAGGTGGTTCTGCAGAAAAGCAGACCTACAAGAACTCAGGATTAGTGGTAGTGACTCCACAAATCCATGCCTATGTTTTATTACCTGAAGCAGAGGGAGGTGGAGGCTTTTATGGGCACACCCTCAAAGCACACATCTCAATATTGCCGAATTTCTCCTTCCTCTGTAACAGGCAATGAAGCAGACTGAAACCTTGCATTGCTGCATCTTTCACATAAGTGTGTAGCAGATCTTCATTTGCAGAGAATCTAACCTGACTTTTACCATGAGCTAAGGGCAAGGACTCAGGTAAATGCACAGAAGATGCTTAACGGTTCTGTTAGACCTCAGTGCCAAAGGTTTCTGAAAGGCTCAGCACATGGTGAGCACTGGGAAGGTTTTGTTGCCAAGCTCATCTTTCTTCAGACAATCTGCTGACTTGATGGTCAATTGCCAAGTGTGTAAATGCAACCTTGGATTCCCCTGTGTTAAAGATCATGACTTACCTGTGGCAAACATAACAAGATCTATCCTTGTGAATCGGACATCCAGTGCCACCTCCAATTCCATATACATACTGATTGCTTTTGGAGGAATTTTCTGCAAAATAAATCCCAGCTCCAAACATGCCACCTATGTAGGCATGTCTTTCATCAAAGCCTTTGTGAATAATCGCATTCACAAAGGGGGAGCCTAAAATAAATAAATAAAGTTAAATAAATACTTGGAAATGTGCTTGTATTTATCTTAATTTTACCATCCATTCCCCAATATTTTTAGTATGAGTTTTCACATATAAAAATGTATCTCCAGAAATGCTAAGCAACTCAGGTGTATGTGACCCGATTGCTTGCAGTGTTACACACAGAACAGCAGGCGATACGCGGGCATTCTTACAGTTACAAAGCATAAGATTGGAGGCAACTTTCGCAGCAGGGGAAGGCACCGTTATTCAGCACTCCTTTTCCGTTCAGCACAACTCTTTTCTAACCAAGATTTTTTAAAATTTGCCAGAAAAGTCTTGTCTTTGCCAACACTGAGTAGACTACATTTAAACACAATAGATGCACTCCAGTCAAAACTCTAAAGTAACTCTCTTAAAGAGAATAGATTATTCTTCTGTTTCTCCCTCTAATATGTATTTACTTGCGCTGGGCATAAAAGAATAAAAAAGCCTTAAAGAATAATCTATTTAAACTGGGCTCTCTATCTTCAGAGACACTTGACATCCACTCATTTTTCTAAAATGTGTAACTTTAATAGGAATTTTAACCAAAGCTTTAGGAATGCTTTTCTTTTTAAGAGGAGCTTTCTCTAAGAAAATATAGCATTTCTGTTACAAGAGGAGTTTTAATGAAAATAATCCAAAGTCTTATCCTTCACGTTAAGAAAGCCTTCTATGAAGCAAAACAACATTCCTCACAAAAAAAGATAATGAATTGGAAAGAGTCACAGCTTTTTTTCATGTTATGTTCTGTGTAATGCACAATGATTCAAGATATGTATTAATGTAAACTAAAAAAAAAACAAAAAAAAAAAAAAAAAAAACAAAAAACTAAGAGAACAGTCATATGGCATAAATTCTCTGTTCCAGGTATAATTGTATAGTAGTGCACAAAAATAGGGTCAATTTCCAATGAGAAAAATTTACTTTTAACCAGTAGAAACCCTCTACTAAAGAGTGCTGGTAGTGTGAAACGGGTAAATAAGTTTCAGTATCTTACCATGAAACAGCATCCTTTCATTAGCATGGTTATGATTCTCTTCAGAGACCTCTTTCCTCCTGTGAGTGTATCTTTCCCAGAGTTTTTTGTTGCATACTTTCTGAATCTGAAACAGACAAAATGTAGATTTCTCTACCTTGAAGTCAAAAATTTCCATTTGCTTTGACTGATATTTAATATATAGTACCCACATCACAAATATACTACTCTAGAACACTAAACAAGAATTGATCCTTACTTAGAAGTCAATTAAACAACAATGAATTTCTAAAGCTTCTAAAACTGATTGTTAAAACGGCAAAACACTGAATAAACCATAATTACAAGCTTCATGACAGCCAATGCATTTTAAAGATCTATTGAGTAATTCTTAATTAAAATTTAGAAGAGTTCACCACAATTACTTTAGTGTCCCTCTAAACATTGCTTGATATAAAATGTTAATAAAAAGATGCAGTAATTCAAAAAAAGTCTTCCACAAAGACTTCTAGAATGTTAAAAAGCAAACAAGACATCTTGCCCTATGCAGAAATATGCTTAGCATTCTCACTGTAATGTGTTCCACTGAGAAAAAATTAACATCAGTGTGGTGCAAATTTGTACTTATTTTCAAACCAAAAAGTTTCCAGTCAAAGAATCAAAAACTTCAGTTTTACTGAAAATGACCATTTGGTCATTTGTTTAGGAAATCAAAAATGTGAGTGCAAACCAAAACTCCAGTTTATTTATAAGCAAGGCTGTCTGCTTCCTATTATATTAAGAATATTTGTCTTTAAATAGAGCCATACTTGGTATCAAGCCACACCAGATCCCTTTACTTACATGTTTCTGCAAGTTTTCCTGTAGGTTCTTGATTCATGTTTTTCCCTACCACTCTATCAACAGAGTAAAATCTCTAAAATCTCTGGCTCCTATTAAATAACCTGTCTTTTTCTTCAAAAATCCTGCACTTTTCTGTGAAGTCCTATAGGATTATTCTATAGTTCTCCTATAGTCTAGTCTTTCTCTATTAAAAGTCCTTAATCTCTATTGGCCTATAAACAGTTTTTCCCATATGATCTTGTTCTGTGATTTTTCACTTGAGCATGATTGTTTCCTTGCGCATGTCTCAAAATGACACATCCCTTATGGAGCTCAGCCAAGGAACATACAACGCTTTACTGCTGAGTCAAAGATACTTCCGAAACAAAGCACTGAAACTGTAACCAGCAACCATAAAAACGTGACTGCTACCTTTAAAATGTTGTATCTGTTGAAGACTCCCCCAGCATGTCCCCCGTCTCTGTGCTCTCGGACGGTGCTCTGCATCTGAAGATTGAGAGTTTTACAGTGTTACTTGGCTCCAGAATATCCTTCATACATTCTGGTAATCAAATGTAGAATCAGTCTTAAAAAATATTATAGAAGAGACTTTCAGGCAATAATTGTGTGTAAGTAATGCTGGATTGTGAAGGCTCACAGACAGGTCTTATGACATTTTAAAACTATACTTTGAACAGTCTATACACTAGTTTCTAAATTAAAAAGCACAACAATTGGAGCACTGTTTCTTCACTAATTTGCCTTGTGTGATTATTATACTTTGGAAAGGAAGTGACTTAAACCCGTGTCTAAGAGAGAGGCAATTGGTAGCACTGAATTTTTATGTTATATCGAAGAACTTTTCAGTAAAGATATTTACCACTATCAGTAGTAACACAGATAAGAATAAAAAATTACTGTTCATATTAATGATACCCACAATACTGCTGCATTCAAGTACAGACAAGGAAAAAAAAAGAAAAAAAAAACCTAAAAACATCTTCAGTTCTTTCTTTTCTTACAACGCTTAAAGTGTATCGTACAGTTAAACTGTCTAGTAAGACTTCTTTGTCTACTTCCTCGGTAACAGTGACAAGCAGCATACCTCCTCTTCCACTGACTGAAATTCCTTATCTTCAGAGGAAAGATCTATGAGTATAGTTCCACTGCCAGAAGTATTCAGAGTCAGGTATGGGTTAAGTCCTGTGAATATAACAAAAAACAACAACAGTTTCAGATACTGCCTAAATAAGCAAAAACAGGGATTTTGTTTAAGTGCTGGGGGTGGGGAAAAAAACAAAAACAAACAAACAAAGAAACAAAAGAAGCGGGGGCTGGAACTGCTCCTTAAAAATAGTTTCCTAACAAAGTACTCAATGAATCAGTCAAAAAGCAACTGAAAGTCAAAAAAGTTAAAAGATCCACAAAAAAAACCCATCATCACTGGCAAAGGATTATCTTATGGCTTGGTTTGTCTTAAAGAGCAAAAAAAAATAATTTAGTGCTTTGGACATTGAGTCCACCTTATTCTGGAGTCCAGACTCGGAATGAGATTTCACAGATGGCATCTTTACAGAAAAAAAAAAACTTTACAAATTCTAGCTAAACTATTCCATCGCTCTGAAACACAGCACAACAATAGCAGTTAATGTTTTGATGAGATAGGGAGTGAAAAAAATAACGTACTTTTTTGTCTGCCATGCAGCCATAGTTAAATGGAGCATGCTTTTCCCAGGATTGTGCTGGAATCAACAAAGCTGCTGCACAAACAAAAGGGTTTAGCATAAAATTCAATAGAAGCCGAAGCTGTTAAACAAAGCAGCTACGTTCATTTTGGCTCACTGGAAACAAACCGTATTTCAGAAGAGAAGGATATACAAGACACTTTCTGCTCGCTCTTGGGGAACACACTATGGCTTCCCTTGCAGGAAGCAAGCGAGCAGTGCAGAACGGGCCCTGGCCACGGACGGATGACGAGCTCTGCGCTCCGGCCTGCGCGGAGGGAGGCGACTGCTCCCTCCGCGGCGGCACAGCCCGGCCACCAGCTGGCTCCGAACCGCCGCTTCAGCCAGCGGGCAGACGCCGAGCAGGGATCGCGGCGGAAAAACGGGCAGCAAATTAGAATATTAACAGTAAAGCACTGTACAAATAAAAGCACTCTAAAAGCCCTCATACTACTGATCAAAAGACCTTTTTTCATTAAAAGTGCTCTTTTTAGAATAAACTAAGTTTTACTAAAAATTGTTTTCAATATTTAGAACAATATGAAGAATTTGTAAAAATGTATTTTATAAAGACAACGTTACATAGTATTTTGAAACAAGCATATACCTTGCTGCCCAGAAATCAGTCTTTCAACTCCTTTAATTATTTTATGCCGATGGCCATAGGCATTAATTCCAATTTCCTTCAATTCTTTGTGTCCCATTTCAACCAAAACATCCAGCGTTATCTAGAGGAAGAGCAATATCACTTTTTGGACAACAGCATAAACAGAACAGCTACCAATCACACTGTGAATATATTCTACAATAGCTATGGCAAAAAGTGTGGAAGGAATATGCATACAGGACATTATTATTCCTGTCCTTGGCTTTACTTACACTGCATTCTCCAGACTTTTGTCTTTAAAATTTCTACAAGCTACAGCTGAGTGACTGGCATTTCTTGAAAATACCATGTTTCTGACTAAAAATTTTCATCTTCTAAACATATTCAAGTCCACATATAAAAACCACAGCAATTACTAATCAACATCGATTACTTATTGACTCCATTTATACCAATGAAAGCAAACATAGTATACAGTATGCAATACTGTATACAGGTTATATACAGTAGTATAGAGCAAAGCTCTCAAACTGATATAGATAATATTGCTTCACTTTAAAATAAGTATTTTCTTTCATTCCACATCCAAACTGAAACATCTACTCATTTTAAATTTGTCTAATTACACTATGCTAAAAAGTATTTTATTCCCTTGCATCCTAGGTGGGTATGTGAAAATACAACCACTCACCTGTTCTCTCTCAAATATGTCAATTAGATGTTCAAGGCCAAGGTTCCGCACAAACTGATTTATGCTAAAATCTATACCTGAAACTAGAGAAGAAAAACAACTCATCAGGAATATTCATACACATACTTAAGTAGTGTACACACCACTCGCTGCAGCAGTAAAAGGAGATACAGCAACCTCGGCCTTGTGCAGACTTAGAGGGGAAAACAAACAAAAAAACCCATCAAACAAAACACACACCCACCACAAACATCCACGTCCCTAACAAGTGTCAGCTGGGGCTACCAACCCCAAAAGAGTTGGATGTTCTACCCTCATTCGCCAAAAGGCCCAACCTTTGGGCATCTGCAATATAAGCAGCTAAGTGGTTATTGGAAATTCACCTCCAAACAGCAACTATTTTGAGAACTAACATATTATAGAAATAACCTTTTTAGGTTATCTGATCCAAAAACAACCCCTTAGAAACTAGATGAATCCTGTAATAAAATATGGGTTGGTGTGGAGCCAAAGTTCATGTGACTCCTTTTAAGACTTTTGTTCCACATTAATGACAGCATAGGGAACACAGCTATTGCGTATGTCAAATGACAAATCTGTGCAGAGCCTCAAATTTAGGTCTTATTCTGTTATGTATGTTGCAAATTCTTATTACTGAGGTCTCACCTTCTTTCTTCTCTAAAACTGCAGCTCCCTCTGCACCATTTGTACCAACGACAGAAGGAAGTTCAGAAAAACTACCAGACAAGTTGTCAAGGCTGCTTGCAGCAGACAGACTGGATGGACTGGATGGAACAGAAGAGAGGGAATCAGCTGCAGATCCTGTAGTCTGTGACACATTTATAACCTGAGGTTTGTAGCACGATGGTAGTGCAGAAGGAGGCATTGCTGCTGTCAATAACGCGCTGACATCATCTGCCTAAACATCAAAAGGCAATTTATTACAAATGAAGAAATGCTTTCACACACAGTTTTTCCTCAAATGCATTATTGTTCTTCCAAACTACTTTCTAATTTTAATGCAGCATATATAACACACTTATAGATATCCAAAAAAGACAAGTTTACAAATGGCCTTTTGTGCCAAAAACATACCAAAAATAAAGACAAAAGAAACAACTACAATTTTGAAATAAAAATATAAATATGTATATACAGACAGAATATAAGGAAATAAGCTAAAAAAGTAATCCTTCAATATTTCTACAAAAGCTTTTGAGTCAGAACACAGTTACTCTGAGGGTAACTTTGGATTGCATTGTAATACTTAAGGGATGCCTAAGAGCCAGATGGTTACTTGAATTTACACTGCTACAAATTTTGCTGGCATTTTATTGCCACAGCAGTTTTTGTAACAGACAAACTGTAGGTACCAAATTAAAAGCATCCATTTAGATCCCCTCCTACCTTTTTTGTGCACTATTTTAAAATAAGAAGCCTTAAACAGGAAAATTTTGAAAAAAAAAAGTTTGAAGAGGCTCTGCTGATTTTCTTTACCATTTATAAACACCAGAGTAACCAATGCATTGTAAACTTTGCAGAAGTTACCACATTATTATTTTTTTAAAATATAGTTTTAGAGGAGTTGCCACA
Organism: Tinamus guttatus; assembly: GCF_059628265.1. Lineage (NCBI taxonomy): Eukaryota > Metazoa > Chordata > Aves > Tinamiformes > Tinamidae > Tinamus > Tinamus guttatus. The sequence goes on from NW_028288848.1 coordinate 9,438,192, forward strand.
ACAACAGAGAAATAGGTATTTCCCATAAAGATCCCCTCCTTCACTTACAGTGACGAGGTCTAATGGTGTTTGTCCTTCCTGGTTTTTCAGAGTGGGATCAGCCCCATGTGCCAGTAACAAGGCACAAAGTTGTGTTCGTCCTTTCTGGGCTGCTTCATGTAAAGGTGTGAAAGCCCATTTGTCCGTAGCATTCACGCATGCGTTATACTTTATGAGTAAAGCTGCCACATCCACATGCTGAAAAATAAAACATCATGTTAAAATCCAAGGTGCTACAATATATTAAGCTAACTCAGAATTAGTATTGACTCTTCTTAAAAGGTGTTTTTTCCCTGACCTATAGTAACCTAACCAATAAAAAGTTAAGACTTCTCTTGTGAAAGGAGGATCAACTACAGAATGGTGAATCTAAATGCCTTGGATTTCATTAACAGATGAAGAAAATCTTAAATCCAAACTTCTGGTCTGGAAAGTACTCCAGCCATTTTATTAAAAGACTTGCTCAAAACACAAAAATCCTGACTGAAAGCCCACACAAACAAGTAGCATCTCAGCTTTGATCAAAGTAGTGTGAATAAGATCTTGATACAAAGTGACTGGCATGGGTGAGCAAATGCATTTTATAGAGCACCTCTTGAACTACTTGCTTGGTAAATGTTCGCATTCAGGAAATGGATTCTCTATCAATTGAGGAGTTTTCACCTATACAGTTACTTGAATGAGTCGGTTACTTTTTAGCTTTTCAGGAATAAGTTACACTACAAGAAAACGGAAAAAGCTTTCCAGAAAGATTATCAGATGAAGACATTGACCATAAAATGCAGTAATGCAATTTTTTCAAGGCTAAAAAGGTTGGAGATATTTACCCCATAAGATGCAGCATTATGCAGGGGAATCAAACCTCCTTTATCCTGTGCATTCACATCTGCGCCATGCTGTAAAAGGTACTCAGCAACCTCCAAATTGTTGTAACCAGCTGGAAGTTGGCAAAATGAAGAGTAAACAGAACATATATTAAAATAAATGTTAGAAGTAAAATTGACAAATGAGTAGTTAGGTCAAAGAATTCCAGTGAACATCAAGTAGCTTCAAGTTGCAGAGCAGAATAAAAATCCTTCATATGGATTCATCCAAAACTTTCTCAAGAGGCAGCAGAGAAATGATAATTCACTGGAGTACATGAAAGTTAGAATGTCAGTCCCAATGAAGACAGTGTATTATCTATTAGTGAAGACAGCTTCACATTATATAAGAGTGTCTGGTTTTAAAACCTCTGTCAGAAAACAAAATAAAAGATACCTTGAGGCTAGAGAGAATGGGAAATTGAAGCCATTAGTAATAAACACTTCTGAAAAGTGGAGGAACAAAAGATACAAAAAGACCCTACATCCACAAACACAATATACACATAACACTTAAAATAATGTATTTTTAAATAGTAACAACATTTTATATGGAATCCTTTATCTTGAAACTGTGCTATTAAACTCACTTAAAATTAGTAAATCCAGCTGCAGTAATTCTTAACTGTATTCCAAGCACTAACCTGCTAAGTGTAGCGGTGTTGAGTGTCGTCCTTGTGTGTCCCGACAATTGACATTGTCAGGTGAACACAGCTTTTTTACTCGGGCCAAACAACCTTTCTTAGCAGCATCTAGTAGAGCTGCGTCTCCTCTAAGTAGGTCTTGAATATCAGTATCGCCATCTTTAACAAGGTCTAAAGGAGTATTTCCATCTCTGTTTTTCTTTGTGGGGTCAGCTCCATGCTGTGGTAAACACATAAGTAGAGTAAACATCTCTAAATCTTGAGTGTTTCATTTCTTACTGAGCAGGTATTTCAATATACTTTCAAATCTTTCAGAGCAATGATGTATTATATGTTAAAAATAGCCTTTCACACACTGCTTCAGAAAGGGCAAGACATAAATAGGATACCTCTACTGAAAACATATGTGGAACTACAGTCACTTAGGAACACAAAGCACAAGTCAATTCTTACTAGAAGTCCAATCACAGCTCAGACTAAGAAAAATATTTCCAAAAAGTAATCAATATATGGAATACCTGTAATAGGAGTTTGCATATCTCATATTTTCCTTTTGCTGCAGCTTCATGTAAGGGGGTGAATTTCCACAAATCAGCTACATTTACAACTGCTCCATGTTTAACGAGAAGTTCTGCAACTTCATAGTGACCATAAGAGCAAGCATTATGTAAAGGGACAAGTCCTCTGAAAAGAAAATAGAGGTATTCATTTAAAAAAAATAAAGTATCTTCGACAAATTGATATAAATCTGGAATACAGTGCATTTAACAAGCACAACACAACAAACATCTCTTGTTTTCTGAATGTTCTGCAATATTCTAATACAGTATCTACAGCCCAAGTGATACAAATGTATAAATGCCACCAGTAGTGGGCCTGGGCAAGGTCAGGGGAGAAGACAGACAAAACAAAAACACAACTCCCAAACTAGGGGTGGGGGAAAGGGGTCTTGGTTATTTGGTTACTTAAGTCCTGCAAAATATTTCCGTGGGTTTTCTGAACAGCTCCACACTAATTAAACTTTCTATGGAAACAAGAAAGTGAATGTCTGAGGAAAGATGAAACGCAAATCTGCTGACAATATTCAAGGACTGACAAATATACAATAAGGACTACATTTGCTTAGAAAACATATATTTGAATATTTACCCCTTATCTTTTGCATGTACATCAGCTCCATGTTGTAGAAGATATTCAACAACTGATACCCTATTATAGCCAGCTGCAAAATGAAGTGGTGTGGACTGACGTCCTTCAATATCTCTGCAGTTCACGCTTTGAACTGTGCATAGTTTCTGTGAAAATCAATAACAAAAACATTTATAAATACATATAATGCTGCACATAAACTTGGTTATAAAATGTTGTTATATATACACATCTAATTTGTATTTTTAATTAAAAATAATTGTAAACCCTAGGTCTTTACTTTGTTTCCCCAGATTCTTCTGCCAAATTGTTTACTCAAAGAACAAAAAAATTTAGCATCCCCTCTCCCCACATCCACAGCCATTACTTTTAAATTTTTAAATTTAATTCGACTTTAAAAGCTGAATGCAACTTTTACAATGCGATCAGTGTCAGATTTTATCATTTGTAGCTCTATTGCAATACAAAGCTCTTAGGGCAAGGATTATAGTCCTAATACAGTCTGGTTCCGGGGGTAGGAGGAAGGAAGTATGAGTTATTTTATTTGAATTTGAGAAGTCCTAGATTGTCATAAAATTCCCTGTCATATTTAGGATGCTTTAGTCTTACTTTTACAGTATCCACATCTCCAGCCTTTGCAGCCTCCAGCAACTGGCGATCTGCATCTGAATTACCTAGTGGGATACCCTCTGCAAAAGAAATGGTATTGTATGATAGTTAACAGTAGGTAGTCAAAGAATTTGTTAAGACAGGAAATCATTTGAGTATTTCATGTATTTGCCCTTAAAAAGGGGTTAATCGGCTATAGACAATGTTTCATCTTTTATGATCTGTAACTGTAGCTGTTACTTCAACAGTGCTTGCAAGGCTCTGAAGCCATATCAAAGCTGCCCTTAGCAGCATGTTTTCTGCCTGTTTTGGAGTAGTTCAGAACCAATTAAATATTTTTATTCAGTTTCCAAATTAGGAAAGTTATCTGTGAGTGTGTAACATCCAAACTTTATTCATGGACATTCCTTTTTTTGTTGCCTTTGTTCACAAATGTACAGTAACGGTTTTTAACTTCTGAACCTCATTTTCCGCTCAGAAGATTCAGCCCTGCCCACCTCAGGACTTTTCCAAAACAATTCCAGGTGGCTGCACAATTAAACCTTCTGAGCAGCTCTGACAACTTGTGTAGTTGAATGCTACAGAGTAAGACATACCCTTAATTACATCTATGGCAGACACTTAACATGTGCACATGGTAAAGCATCCCCAGAACTGTGCAACTCAAACCAGTTTTGCATCTTTTAGGGAATTTTTGTTGCCTGTGCTCGCTATTATTCCTTGGTAGCACTTGAATTGGCAAGTAAAATGAAACATGACAGGGCATTAAAAGTGAATGCTAAATAAAGTAATTGTACCTTGCAATAGCTGTTGCACACTTTCTGTTCCCATTTGGGAGGCTGTAAAGCCCTGCAGGGACACAATGGAAGGATCACATCCAGAACTCAGTAGCAATCTGCACGTCTGAAGATGACCACAATGTGCAGCTCTATGAAGAGAGGTCTGACCGAGATTATCCAATGCATTAACCTAAAAATTATACAGAATCTTGAGAATACATCATTACCAGAAATAATACCATCAAAATTAATACAAAGGCTATTTTCTTTGGTGAGCAATGGGATTTCACACTCTTCTCACTTTAATTAAATGGAAATAGGCTGAATATTTTCCAAGGCAGATAACTTTGTAAAGTGCTTTGGCTTTATAAAATTGCACTCACTGAAGACACTGAATAATCCACAGTGCGAGTTAAACAAACAATTACAGCCTGTTTACCACATACAGAATAGGTCTTAGTTTTGTTCATGACAGCAAACATTCTTTCTCAAATAAACAGGACAGTTTTAACTGTTACAGCTTATTGCAGTCTTTCAGAACGAGGACTTTATCTAAGCAATCAAAGTAACTAAGATAAGCTTAATAATTTTTAGCTCTGCTGCCAAACATGCTTATCTTCCCTACTGTCCTGCTGGTTTTGATCATTTCTGCCTAAGTATCACAGCAATCAATTGTATTAAAAAAATCCGTAAGATACCGCTGACTCCTAGTTTTGGACCATTCAAACAACGCAGAGAACATCTCCTATGTATATTATTCTTAAAGAAAACCGGTCCAAACTCCATCTTGTATGATTTAACATTTTGCCTCTACTGTAGTTTTACTACACATCATGGTCTACCTACTTAAAGTACAATGCTGTATTAATGGATTTATAGCCTCTTATGTATATAAAAATGTATAAACTTCCAAAGCCCGATTATTTTAGCAAACTTTGTGACCCCAGTTTACTCAGTTGTTCTTTCTTATGCTGTGAAAGCACATATAGTAGTTGAATCTAAACAAAAAAGCGTAAGTAGTGACTCATACCTTAGCTTCATGTTTCACAACTACTTCAACAACATCATTATGAGCTTTTTCTGATGCTACATGCAGAGGAGTCAAGAAGCTGTTATATACAAAAGAAAAATCATTAAAAATGCATTCTGTAAAATCTCCTAAACAAGCAGCTAGGCTTATTTATTTGTAACCACTTACTCTTTTGTCTTTTCATTGATGTTGGCTCCTTTCCTCAGCAGCAATTCACACACTTGTTTTCTCTTTGGATATGGGGATGCAGCAGCACAGTGCTGAAACATTGCAGAATTGTAGCATTAGCAGCTAACTCACGGTATACAAATTTCACTACTCGCTGATCAGCTGAAAGCTAAGAGCTAGTTCTATGCAAAGTCAACAGAAAAACAACAACAAAAAACACATGTAGAAGCTTATTAATTCAAGAGATTCCACATGGGCTCATGGATTTACTCTGGTATATTCCAACACCCTCCCTCCAATAATTGGTGAAAAAGTTTAGGCCTTAAAAAAAACCCAAAGCTAACATGCAGCTTGCTGCTGCTTAGAAATAGACTATTCTGGTGAAAAAGAGAAAATCAATTTCAATAGCCTAATAAGACTAGCAAAATTGATTGGTCTTAACATTAACTTAAAGCAACAAAATATAAATCAATGCTACTTAATCTTTCTAATTAGATAAGGCATATTTCCGTTTCATCTGAATTACATTGTTCTGTTGCACAAAAATGTTCAGACTACTATTTTTAGGTCAGCCACAACATATGCAAAATAGATAACAGATCCTGGAACATTACCAACGCTGTTTCATGTGTCTGGGGATGCTTGAAGTTCACTGTCTCCAAAGAAAGATGTTTCTTTATGCGAGCTACATCTGATTCTCTTGCAGCCTGTAGCAGTGAATGACCTTTGAATTCATCTTAAAAAAAAAAAAAATCCACTTCTTAATTCTAGCAGAATCAAGAGAATTGCTACTTTCAGTTAGAAAAAAATATTAATTTTCTTGGTTGGTAAGATAGGTAAAGGGTATCTTTCCCTATACACACACTTCAAAATCAGAGATCTAATCTTCTAAATCATTTGACAAAATTTATTAGCCAGTAAGTCAAAGCAATATGGGAACATACCTTTATCTTCACTGCCTCCAAACCAAAGCCAGAGGCATCCAAGTTGTCTGAACAAGATCGATTTCACTCAGCACTGCTCTGGGTTCTTTGTATGAGTCCAAATATCAATAAGCCTTTATTCCCGACCTCTCTTTGTGAAACTTTTATCTAGTTGCTAGTCTTTATTCCCAACCTCCCTTTGCAAATTTTTATCTACTTGTTAACCTGTGGCCTAACACGGTATGCAAAGGTCATGCCTGTATTTCTCCAGAAAGTTACTGCTTGTCCACTTAGACAGAAACTGAGGATATTCCAATCAACCCTTCAAGTCTGCTTGAGAAAATAAATACATGCCCTCAATTTCTTTGAAGTTTTAGTCATGGCAGTGCACTCAAAAACACATGTATTTGGCATTCTAAGCAATTAAAAGTTTTTCTTCTGTTCAAATAATACCGTGTAATAAAGAAATAATTCAACAGCCTTGTTGCAGAGACAGGAACAAGTGAGGAAAATGAAAGGGTCCTAGCAAAGTTGTGAAGGGAAGAGTGTATTAAGGGAAAAAAGATACAAAAGCCATTGCAAACAGATGACTCTAGGATTTGAAAGAAAACTATTTAAAATGCCTATGTTCAGAAAAAAATATAGCAATCTCAAATTATACAAAGCTGTTATCTAAACAGTGAAAGGTACTGTCAAACACAGATGCTTGAAAAGTAAAAGCCTTTTCCAAAAATGATTCCTGGCATTTCACTGTCTAGAAAACCTAGGTGCATATTACAATCTATAAGTGAAGAACTGAGCTCACTTTATACTCACATGCTAATCTTTCTTTTAACTGGGGCGTTGGAGCCAAGTCAATGGTGCTTTTGTTGTGACAGTTCAAGAGTGTTGGGTCAGCACCATAACTTAACAAAAGAGAACACACTTCCACCCTGTTCTTAGAAGCTGCTTCATGCAGAGGGGTGAATTGCCACAGATCCATTGCATTCACACATGCTCCATGCTTGAAAGGAGAAAAAAAAAAAAAATGCATTATCAAAAACAGATTTTTAGGAAAAGATTTTTGTCATTAATTTCAACACAATAGATGGTTAAAATCAATGCATGTATGCAAACACTTTGAGATATTCTTGACACATTCATATTTCATGTAACATCTCCACTGACAGAGTATTTCAACACACTGCAGTTTTCAGCCTTACACTGCCCTGCATCTCTACCTGCAGAAGCCAGAGGAAGGCTGGTCTCCTCAGTCTATCTCCAGCTTTGCTAAAAAGAGCAGCTCTGCTACTGGACAAATCAGATGAGCCTAGTCCACCCCCTTCAAATCACATTTGAATAAGCTGCTGGTTTTTGTCTCTAAAAAAAAATCCGCAGGGAACAGTTTCACTAAGATAAAGATGTGCTCTGTGAATGCTGCTCAAGAGATGAAGGCTAAGTATCTAAAAGGAGATAGTTTGACAATAGAAAGTGAACTTTAGGTGCCCTATTTTCTATTTTTCTATTGTCAAACTCAGTATTCCTCATTTTTTTTTTAAATTATTTTTTGCATGGGAGATGGAAGAGTGAAGAGAAGGAATGGTTACATGATGGTAGCAAAAACATTCAATTTTGGAGCCAAGAGAGGTTAAAAATTGAAAGCACATTTGTAAGGAGAAAGCCCCCTCACAAGCAGAAGGTACTGTTGAGATTTAGTTTCAACTGGATAATCACTAGCTATCATTAACAGCAAAACAAATCAATCATTCTTTTTAAGCTTTGTAGACCTAAGGACAAAATAAAAGATATGCAAACAGTTCTCTAGTAATATCATCTAATTTAACTTAATCATAAGATAAAGACCAACCTTTACTAGAAGCTCTGTTACTTCATAATGACCATAGGAGCAGGCATTGTGAAGTGGAACCAAATCTCTGCATACAACAGAAGGGAAGGAATGTGTTATTACACATTTCATTATAATTTTGTCTAGAACACTGCAAATAATAGTATATTGCATGTTGAGAAATTTGCAAAAACTAACAACTCAAATGACACCGAGGAGACTGCTGAGGAAGAACCCAGAAAAACTCTATAGTGTTACTCAAAATAATAGCCATTAAAAATGACGAAAAATACAAGTGATTTACAATTTCTTATTGCATATGAAATTGTTCCTCTGGCAGACCTGGAACCTCAAGCAGACAAACTATCTGCAGGAGCTTTTTAGGAGCAACAGTAATTAAACAGTAATTTACTGCTGTAAACTTATCTTCCATTTGTCTAACTGACTAATGTTTAGGTAACAGTACAATGTGCTCCAATCTGCAATGACAGCAGAGGTGCAGTGTTGTTAAACCAGTCTTCATTCTTCCCAACTGAGCTGTCTTAGGAGCAACTGAGATGCTGCCCAAAGTGAATTTTTTCACTGTGCGCTATTATGGGAGGGAGGACTGACAAAACTGAATTTCAACCTCAAGGACACTTGAAGCTGTCTGGTCAGGCAGCTACTTACGCATCTTTGAAGCAGTATGAAAACATTGCATTCCACAACCTTTAATGTACATACACTTTTTTAAAGACAGGTGATTGTACTTCATGCAATGGAAATAAACTTACATGCCTATATTTCACTGGATTTCCTGAGATACTTTAAAATGTAGCCTAAAAAGCCCTAGCATTATTGCATGGTGAGTTCAGTTGGGTGGTGCTGCTTCTCAAGACTTAAGACTACGTACTTTGTATTTTTGTTATGACAGAAAGGTAAAATATGGCATAATGGCCTTAAATTAGAAAATGATAATGGTTAAAATCATTAATATTCTTTAATACAGATTAATTTTGAACAGCTTGTTTATTCTGAACTCAGAAAAAAAAGAACCTACCCTTTATCCTTAGCATGCACATCAGCTCCATGCTGTAGTAACAGCTGCACTATTTTAACACGATTATATCCAGCTGCTAAATGCAAAGGAGTCGACTGAAAAGGCAGAATGCAGAAGTAATCAGCAACACAAAATATTTTTCCCCCAATACTTGTTAACAGTTCTAATATGGAGGGCTTTAAAATGCTTGTACCACCCTCCAAAGAGTGTTTGAGCCAGACATTTATGAAGTATATTAATTCCTTACTGACTACTCTTCTAGTTACAATGCATACAAATCCTAGATTTATTTAATCACTGATACATTCTGGCAAAGAAAGCCCTTTTAACAGATATTTGAGTCCTACAATCCACTTTATCTTTTAGTTTACTATGGCTATAACATACAGGCAAGTCCTACTAAAGTGGAGTTAAGAAGGCTGTCCACAAGCACTGACTGATCAATTATGAATAGGTCTCCCTGACAATCAACAGATTAAGTTTAGAAATCAGAGCTGGTTATCCACCTGTGAGTCCCTAAGTTAATGGCAAACATGGCAGTTGCTACCTTCTCCCCCTCCCGAGAGTAGTCAGCTCTGCTGCATCAGCTCATACTCTTTCCAGCAAACCCCCTCAGGAACACCAGGCGGCACCACCAACCACACAGCTAAGAAGCAACAGAATTCACAAACTCTTCATTTACAAATTCATCAACTCAGTGACTCTGTACACTTCCAAAGGTTCAGTCTCATGCCAAAAGGTGAGAAAACAGAGATGCTTAGGCATCTTGGAGATCCCAGATCTTGCAGCAAAGTTTAACACAGCAAAACAGGTTCAAACAAATTAACCAACTATAAGGAGGCAGAGCACACGCATAGAGAAAATGCAGATACCAAAATTAACCAACTCAGCTTCAGTAGGCTATAGACTTAGTTTGGGGTCTATCGGATTTTTTTTTTTTAATTGAGATTTTAAGCATATTTGAAAATTTATCTTTACCAATATTGACTGTTTTAATTAACCTGATTTTGAAATAGCAGCAGTAACTTGTCTATGGTTTTAGGTGAAAAAGGGGCCTACATCTACTTCTTTATTACTTGGTAACTAGAGCAATCTATGAAAGGCTTCCTTTTTTTCCCCCACTACAGATGTGAAGCATAAAATTAAGAGGATGTTAGTGCATTTTTCCTAGATAGAAGTACTTCCATAGTCCTTTTCAGGTTAAAAAGCATCATCAGCTAGCACATTCTTCCCCCCCACCCAAGAAAAATATTTAATACACAGAATCCACGCTTAGCATTCTTAAAAACCTGGTCAAACTAACAGTAATCTTGAAATTGTTAAGAACGACCTAATATTAACACAGATTTTAGACACAAAAAAATACCTTTCTGCCATCGCTTGCATGGCAGTTAACATTTAATGGTGTGAGAAGAGACATCATCTTTTCTTCATTTCCACTCCTAAAAAGCAAGACATGAAATAAGTAGAATTCTTTTTATATCTATTGCTATTAGTTAATTATCTTCTTGTGATTTTGCTTGCTGTTACATTCTACGAATCTGCTCTAAAGTTATATATTCCCCTTTGCACTGTCTGCATTAAAGGACAAATAAAAATGTATGTATATAGTAGTTTTATTCACAAACAGCCCAGGCTTAGTATCTAGAGGGAAAGGCAGTTCAAAAACTAATATATACATATTCGTTACACGCAAACCACCAGACAATTCTGAAAATGTAATTAAATTCCAGATGTCTTCCATAGAAATACATACCTGGCACTTTCTAAGAGTTCATCTTTCTTGTATTCACCTGAAAGCAGAAAGTGAATTTCTTTAGCTGTTAAATAGCTGTATGTGTGAAGTTTATGAACAGAAATGTAATTGTTAGCCTCCTCCTCCAAAATTTTAGGGAGTCAAAAGTGCTAAAAATTTTACATCCCATTACTGAGCTAGCATAATAAACTACTTATTCAGAATCCCATGACTGAATACACTCTATAATGCCAAAGGCCACAGAATAATTTTCTATTTAGAATTACAAAGCTAATATCACAGGAAGAAAACAGAATATTGTATAATCTTCAAGTGATATTAGCCACAGTGTGTTCTAAATTAACTGAACGTACAGATTATCACTCACCAGTCAGCACTGCTTTTGCAGACGGATCTGCTAAATCCAAAGCTGTTCTCCCATCTGTGTTACGGATGGTTGGTTCAGCACCGTGCTGCAGCAATACTACAAAACAGCAAAGTTTCCATGAGAAAATAACTCTGTAAAGCAGGCAAACCCATAAGGCTTACAAGATCTATCATTTATCTAAACAGGAAGCAATGAAAGGAAAAAACAAACAGTTATCAGTCCTAACTTCCTCTCTCAATCTCTGCATGTTAAAAATTCCTAAACATTGCTTGTGACAGTTCAACTAGCAAAATATGCCTAGACACATTTTATGAGATGAGGGCGGAAATGGAACATTCATAGCCTGACAGCAGGCAATTTCCTCTGAAAGACTGTGACTAAAACACTCCCAAATCCAAAATATCCCAGTCCAGAAAATATTGCCACATGAGTTTAAGTTTCTAAACTTTTTTTTTTTTTATGACAACAAAAGAAATGAGTCCATCACAGGAAGAATGGGAGAAAGTTACCAATGCAGACATCTGTCTTGCCCTTAATGGCAGCTTCATGAAGAGGAGTGTAATTCCAATTATCCCGAGCATTAGGATCTGCGCCATGCCTCAAGAGAAGATTGACAACTTCGGCGTGACCGAAAGAGCAAGCGTTGTGAAGAGGAATAAGGCCTCCGTCGTCTCGAGCATGGACATTGGCACCACTCTGAAGTAAATATTCAACTACATCCTTCCGACCAAAACCTGGAATAGCGAGAGAGCTCTACGTTATCTGCTAGGCAAGAAAGACAGGGAGCGTGGGGGTAAAAACCCTGTCCCACATATCCAGAGTAAAACCACCACCTTCCGTAAAAATCACAGCTGACATTTCTTACGAAAGAAGCATTTATACACTAAGGCTAGTTATGAAACTCCTAGGAACTATACTAAAATAAGCAGAAGAACAGTTTGCAAGGTTACTGGAACAAGAACCAACAGCTTCTTGAAAACATAAAGAGAATAGAATATTCTGGCAACAACCTAACTCCCCTCTTATGGCTAGTAACAGTTTGCATTGTACAGAAATGCTTCAGAAGTGCAGCAGGAGACACTTTGAAAGCCTCCAGGAAGGTTTTGCAAAGGACGGCACCAAGCAGCAATTGATGCAGCCTTTGTCTTGAACTAAAGAATTACTTTCAAGACAAAAATTTACAGACAGGACCCAAGATATTACTGCTTCCTGTAACTAGTTACTGAATATTAGAAACTCATAGTTAAAATGGATCTGCGTGACATGGATTTGACATGACTGAATCCAGTTGCTTCACTACAAATTTAGAGAGAATTTACAGCATTATCTTCAGATAAAAACTAAAAAATAAGAATGTTTATATGCTTGTTCATGTAGCTACTTTTTAGGAAAGCATAAGCTGTTATTAACCACCTTTCAGCTCTGCAATCACATCGTGCCTGGCACACAGATTCTGATCAATCAGCAGGTGTTACAGTAGCTCACAGGGGCACTACAATATTTTCAATAATTAGAAGCAATGGCTGTGGGGTTTTAAACTTTTAAAGGCACGTGGGAGACTCGTGGTCCTTACAAGTTGGTGTCAACAATACTCTGGCAACCGCAGTCTGTTTGCAGAAGGACCAGTAGCTGAGCCCAGGGAACAGTAGTGGGTAAGGCTGGCTAGAAGCCACTGCATGAACAATTTGTATTTCCCTTTAAAATGTTAAGTAGCATAGAATCACACTACTTGTATTAAAAAGCAGCTGAGCTGCACTGCTGCAAGGGTGAAGCTCCAAAAGCATGGCTGTCTGCTGTCTAAGGATAATTAATGTAATACATACATAGTTTTCGTCTTTGCAATTATCACTTAAGTAGACCCTAGTGCCAGAAAAAAAATATCTAGGAGACCATTCTCTATAGAAGAAGTTTGTAATAAGAGTAAATACAACCATAATTTAAAGACACTCATAAATTGTAATTTCACTGAGCCCTACTATGATTATAAATATTTGGTTATGACTGAAGCACAAACATGCTCTTACATTATGTGGCACAATTTTCCAAACTTGCTGTTTAAGTTAGTAGGTAGCAAAAAAATAGGTGTACTTGCACATTAGAGACTAGAACCATATAGATAAAGTGTGTTTATAAGACAATATTATAGTTACTACAACTTAATATTAGCTATATCTTACACATTTATGTAACAGCAAATAAACAAGTATCTCGAACATGATTCATCAACTGTGCCTTTGTTTTCTCTTAACATCTTCGTAAGAGACCAGTATGACCTAGGACTTCTACTTCATAGTCATTATGCCCATACAGTTATGCTCTAAAGCGTATTGCCACCAAATTCCCTCAAAGACTTCATGAAGATCTGAGTGGGACTCGGGGATTATCAGGTAGGGAAAAGACATATATTTTTGAGTTGCAAATATTTTTCCCAAAGAGAACAAGAAGAGGAGATTAAGTCTCCTTACGGGAGCCAGGAGCTTTTTTCCCTTAGATCATGCCATCACTCAATTACAAACAACAATTATATACTCAGACTGTAACAAATTCAAACTTTGTTATAAGTTTTGTTATAGGTTATCCATGGAAAGTCACTGGGTAGAAAGAATTCAAGGGCAGCATAACCCAGAAATTATGTTCACGCCTGATGATTACATGTCAGGCAAAATTACAGACATGCTAGCATTTTAGGTGTAACTGTGATGTTTTTCATTGTGTGGTCTATTTAACAAATCCTTATACCAGACTGGCAACAACTGAAAACATGGAGCAGGAGAGGCTGTCACCTTTGCTGTTCAAAGCTCAAAAACAGGTGTTGCAATTTTAAGCAATTTTTGGATCCTATTATTTTTCGTGCCAAATATATAAAAGTGTTCAGTTAGCCACGCTGAGAGAAAATCTCATATTCTAGTTAAATGGACTAAAGACAAAGAAGCCAGAAAATATCTTCAGAAAAGCCTTTTTAAAAATTCCTCATAACCACATTCCTCATAACTTCCTACGGATTATAAAGATGCTGCTCTGTGAAACCTTTTAATTCCCGAATGTACATCAAGGTACTTCCACAGCAACAGCCATCACACAGACAAGCTTCAATTCGTCAAAATATATAATTCAAATATTACTTTTTTGGGCACTTTTATTCCTGTAGCACCACATCCTCTAGATCAAATGTGCTTTTGTTTCTCAACAGCACATTGCCCCCTATACTATAAGGGAACAGAAGGTACCTTGCTGTCCTCCCAAGCCTCTTGTCTGAAAAGATAGTAGAACAAATCCATATTAGGTTTCCATCTATACAACTCTAGGTCCTACAGATAAAGATTTTTCCTTTTGATAAAAAAGTAATGGTGATGCTGATGCTTTTCGTACTATTATACAGCACAGGTTTTCCCAGATGCATCCACAATACACATATGTATTTTCTTTCCCAACGCCCAGAGAGAACAACTTTAGCCATTTATTGTAGATACCTCCTAACTGGCTAGATACAGGCTACAAGTCTAAATAAGCTGCCAGACACGAGGCACAAACCCCATACACTGGAAACGTGATTTGGATCAGACCTACCACACACGCCGGAACAATTTCTCTGCACAGTCACAGTAAGTCATATTCACTGCACACTCATGTTTCTGCCACCTAAATAAATATGCATATCTACACAATACATATCCATTTAACTCCATCTTCTATAGATTAAATTATATGCGGCATATTTCCCATTCTTAAATAAAAGTAAATGAATCTCTCATAACTAAATATTTTTATTATGTTTCTTCACAAATCTGTCAGATTCAAAATTTCCTAAAATGGTTCAATTAGAATGTATATTCAAAATTTGCTAAGTTCTTACACAGGAGCTATTCAGACACCATCTTTTACAAGTGTTCACAGAGTCTAGAAACCATATATCGAGGTTGTTATCCACAACAAGCTGCTTGGCACCTTCTTCAGGTACCATAAATAATGTTTTACAAAAACTGGGCTAGATACCCCAGAAAAACCTGTGTTCCAATTTGCTGCCTAGAAACTGTACCTCTGGTGGATAAGCATGACTCACTTTTGGTGCAGAAGATATGCCTGTCCCCCAGAGCTTTCATGTATATCCACTGTTTTGAACATGAAGTGCTAAACCTAGTGAGAATCAATACTGAAATGGATAATTAACCAGCTGTTGTAAATCTCATCATTATAGGTGCAGAGAACTGAGAGGTGAATTAATTCTCTAATACAGCAACAGGCCCAAACTATCTATACTCATTTTAATGTGGAGACAGCAGATTTACATCGTACCATTTTTTGTAACTTCTCCTCAGCAGTAAGTATACAGCAGGGATTCCTTACTTCCTCATAGAAGCATTTGCACAAGAACGCACGCTACGTGCGAACAGAAGCATTTTTTCAATATTTTACAAAGGACATATGTGTACAGAGGAGGCAGCCACCCTCTGTACAACAGCCTCTCCCTCCTCTCTGTTGTTCTCGATGGGAGTGGAAAGCACCTTTGCCAGCACAGGAAAGGAAGGCAGTAACAACTGTTACCATTCCTCTTTGCTGTTAAGTCCACCCCTACAATTTCCCTACTTAGTAAGAAAATACGAAGCTATTTTAAAGTACTTTTATTTTTGGCTATCGAGCTTTACAAAAAGACCAACTAAATGGCATCACGGCCCACACTTGTGCCAAATAACTGCTTTCTTCATTATGAAGACTTTATGCTGACTTCAGAGTAGGAGAGCTAATTGAGGTCCCCAGTTGACACTCTTCAACCCATGGCCAAACGGCAGCTTCACTTTGAAGAGTTATAAACTTTCAGCTATCAAATCCTAAAGATCCGTTACAACAGCAAACAGTAACCGCACGTTACCAATGACCACTGTTGCGTCAACTGACCTAAAACTAATTTAGAGGGGTTGAAAGGAGATAGAATTTTTCTGCTTGCTTTGTTAGCTCTGGTTTTCTCCTTTACCCAAGTACTTTGGTTTTCAGATGAGTTTTACCTTGCCATAAAGGCATTTCGGTTCCCACCAAGTTCCTAAAATCTTGTTATACTTTCAGGTTGACACACACGGCAATGAAAAGGACTGACTGCCTTTAAATATGCATGTATGGCTTATGGTGAAAGAAGACTTAGCCTAATATGCTGCAAAGCCCAGTGAACTGTTGACTTCAATTCGACTACAACCTACTTGCCACACACAGAATTACACATTGCAAAAAAAAAAACAGAGAGCAAACTTTACCAAGATCTCAGTATGTTTTGCTTTTAACAGTAGCACAAGAAAACAAGTTGAAAAAGAAAGCTTTCTCAATAGTTTTAAAAAATCCATGCTTGCAAAATAACATATATATACACACACATGCACACTTTTTAAGTCTCCTGCAGACAGGTAAGATTTGGAGGGGAAAAAAAAAAAAACTCCCCCAAATTAAAAACTGAAATCTGAGTTCTAATTACAATGCCATTGCAAATGAGCGAAAACAAACCAGCAAACGAAAAAATCCTGTCTTCACATAGATAGGTCTCTTTCATAAAACAAAAGTCTTGAAACTCATCAAAACTAACTGAAGAAGTTTCAAAGTCTATTTTCTAAGAACAAATAATCTTGCCTAAAAATGCAATCACACAAGACTTTTGCTTTTACTTCCTGGAATGTAGTTCCTCCAGAGACAGGAAACAGTTTTATTCAATCTGTGAATAAGAAGGAAAAAAGCGAGAGGGAGGGAAAAAAAAAAAAAAAAAAAAGGTACTTATGACTATCTTACTATCTCCCTACCCATTGCAGGCAGGCTGACAGCAGAAGACTGCCATCTGAAACCATGGAAAGCTGTTAAATCAAGCACTAAAGCAAGTATTTTATACCAGAGCTTAATCATAAAGTTTTGGAAGACCCTGCAATCTTCTCAGAGCAGCCATTAATAGTTTCTCTATATCAAATCCAAAGGAGACATAGTATGGCCACTGACTCTCCCATTTACACACCACCCTGCTTAATATTAGAAGTCTAGTGAGCATTAACTTCTTTTTGTCCTCCTTAAAGAAAAAGCTTTCATGGGTCAGAAATTCTATTTTTCAACCCCAATCAAGATCACTCCTGTCCAGAGAGGCTGACCAAATCATGGCCCTACATAACCAGGCACTATCCAAACAAAGTGCTACTGAACAGTTGCTTTTGTCAAAATGTAGTAAAACATACTGATTTATTGAGAAGTTCAGAGTTGATGAGTGAACAAGGACGATTGCTGCACGTAAAAAAGGTAGGCGAAAATTGCTCTCCTCTGGATATTTAAAGCTGCCTCCTGGGATCTCAAATCCGTAAAATGGGGTTGTCCTGAAAAGAGGCTTTTAGAAACTAACACCCGCTATGTCTTCTGTACAAGAGAAAAGGGCATCTTGAATTGACTTTCGCAAAAACAATTCAGCAAAGAAATAAACGTCTTTATTACAACCCATGCTGCTTAGCAGGTGAGAAGCTGCTGCCTTTTGTAGCCAACCTGTCCGGAGGTCCGACACATAATTGCTGCCATCAGGAGATACAACAGGAGCACAACGGCCACAATCAGGTCTTTGTGTGGAAAAGGTGGGATGCAGCCCCCGGGCCAAGCGCCAGCGAAAGCAGTTGCTGTGTGATGTCAGTTATTTACGGGCCGGGGCGCCGCATTCACAGAGCAACTGCTTGTTGGCGAGAAGGCTGCGCGAAACTGCGGAGCGACAGGAATTCTAAAAATAAGCGGGATTGCGGAAACCTATGGAAATGGAACCTGCGACACGCGACCCTTTCCGGGTGCCCGGGCCACCGCAGCGCCTGCCAGACGCTCGCCCGAGAGGCGCTGAGCGCCAGCCGAGGGGTTATTTAAAGGGAAGGGCAGGAACTGAATACGAGGGAGCCACTGCACGCCCGGCATCACCCCGCCCGGCGGCGCTGCCGCCGCCGCAAAATGGGCGCTGGGAGCGCGCGGGAGCCGGGCCGGGCCGGGCCGAGGTGGGCGGCGCGGGGCGGCCCTACCTGCGGCGAAGTGCAGCGGGCTCGACTTCCTGCCCGCCGTGTCGCGGCTGTTGACGTTTTCGGGCCGCACGAGCCGCTTCACGCGCTCCACGTCGCCGTTGCGGCAGGCCTCGAAGAGCTCGCGGGCCGGCTCCGCCGCCGCCGCGCCGCAGCCCGGCGCCTCGGACAGGGCGGCCGCCCCTCCCGCGCACCGCCGCCCCGCCATGCCGCGCTCGGCCGGGCCGGGCCGGGCCGGGCCGGGCGCCGCAGGGGCGGCCCACGAGCCGCCGGCGCCGCTCACAGGCCGCGGCGCCCCGACACGCGCCGCGAGCCGGCAGCTGCGCGCGCCGCCTCCCCGCGGAGGGATCCGCCGCGGCGGGGCGGGGCGGGGCGGGCCGAGCGGCGGCCACTGCCGGGAGCGGCGCCGCGCAGGCGCGTGGCCAGGGCCGGGAGCGCGCGGCAGCGGGGGCGCGCGGCGCGTGCGCAGTGCGCGCGGGGCGGGGCGCGGGCGGCCCGTGGCGGCGGGGGCGTGCGTTGGGCCCGGGCGGGAATGACTGCGGGTGTGGGGGCTTCAATGGCTAAAAACGCGTAACCTGGAATTGCGCTGCTGACAGCTTCATGGCCGTACCAACGGCCATGATCATCGCGTAGCCGTGTGTGAAATACATGCTTCAGAAGGATGTAACGTAGTGGCCTAATAACTACGAATTAGACATTATATGCAGAATTAATAACAACTTTCTTAATCTTGGGAACTGCTATTAGAAAATACTGTAGACTGGTGCTGCCTAATCAAAGTTTGACAAAGGGGCACAAAGCATCTCTCCCCTCCACAAAGCAGGAATGAGGCCTGATGGGCTGCGTGGGCTCAGAGGGGGCCAGCCAGAGGGGCTATTTTGGTAATTCCAAATAGTTTTTTCCACTGATGGCATAGTATTTAAATAAAACCATTTTGAAAATATAGTTGAATGGGGTCAGTGACTTCCAAAGGCAGGAAAGAGAAATGCCCCCAAAGTCAACTGAACTTGCAGATGTTGTGACACTACTCACTAAATGGCCTCCAGGGCCAGGCAACAGCACCTGCTGCTAATGGGGGCAGCCCAGTCCCTTCCAGGCTCTTAAACTCCCCTGGCCCCTCACATGAGGTAGCTGCATCCAGGCTGCCTGGCCCTGCTCCATGCCGGTGCCCAGCGTGTGCCCAGGAACTGCGGGGGACAACATGAGCTGTCCCAAGCCACGTTACAGCATCAGCTCCATATCCAGGGCCTCTGCCTGCAGCCGGACACTATTTACTGTGCTAAAATACACGTAGCTACAGTTGTGAGGCAGAAAGATGCAGACAGCTCGGCACAGAGACGGCAAATACGTGCTTTGGCAGACAGCCTGGAGCGTGCACATACATTGTCTGTCACCCTCTGGCACGTCACCCTTTCACTGCTTACCGTGGCAGCCCTGTTCAGCAGGCAGTATTATTAGTAGGCAGCAGAAAGGCAGGGTATGGCCAGAGTCTCTATCAGCTTTTGTCACACATACATAATTCCTGCACTGCTTTGCATGGAGCCGCACCATTCTGGTGTGAGCTAT
Source organism: Tinamus guttatus (assembly GCF_059628265.1). Lineage (NCBI taxonomy): Eukaryota > Metazoa > Chordata > Aves > Tinamiformes > Tinamidae > Tinamus > Tinamus guttatus. Next base: position 9,457,953 of record NW_028288848.1, read on the forward strand.
GATCAAATGTGGCTCACGGGCCTGGAGCCACCTTAGGCCTTCCCAACATCTTCTCTCCCAGATATGCAGGGTAAAAGCTGCCCTGTGTGCGGGCCCCGCAGATGGAAATGAGGAGCTGCAGCGCTCCAATTCACTGAATCCTATGTCAGTGGGCCAAGTGAGTTGCTGGTGAAAACTCGACAGACAGCACATAAGGAAAGCAAAGCATGTGTTGGGAGTCAAGTTGTAGTTACCATCTCAAGCACTGCACCATCTTCCCTCTTAGCTACCTGGGGGCCTGGAGAGGTGATGGTGGCTGGACCTGCTCTGCTGCCAGGGGACCCCGAGCACCTCCACACACGGCACAGCCAGGCAGCAGAGGTTGTTACCATTCCAGCCCCAGTCTGTCATGGACACCTGAGGATCCATGGATCACCTGAGGGAAATCTGAAGCATATATTAGTTACATGATCATCCCATACATTTTCTGGCAAAAAGCAGAGAGCTGATATGCAGAAAACAAACTACAAAAAAAACTAAAACACTTGTGAGAAATGCTTTGCATTTTGCCTGTGATAGCAGTGTTTATCTCTGTGAAGGTCAAAAAACCAGACCAAGATTTGCGGAGAGAGACATCTGTTTTTAGGCCAGCTAGTGTGGTGGAATAAAATAAACAAGTCTGAGTTCATAAACCCTTCTTCGGGCCTACAACAAAAACAGCAAATGAATTTACTTGAAATTGGTTGTTTCTGTTTTCAGTGTGAAGACTGTACACCCCAAAATCTGCTGTTTCAACTCTAGTAAAATCCATCATTATGGAATGCTAATGGAAAAAGACTGAAGTGACTTAGGAAAAGAACATGGTTCTAAAATATATTGCTGTTATGGATCTAAAATTAAGAAACTGTATTCTTTACACTTTTTTAATATTAAAAAGCTTTTTTTTTTTTTTTAATTACCTATAGCCTGGCTTCCTTTTTCAGTATGGTTCCCTGACAACTTGAGTACAAAACCATGCCAGGTCTCTGTGAAGGGGAAATAGTTTTTAGACGTGCCAATGCTCTAAAAGCAACATTTAGTTCCCATTTAATTTAGTGAGTCAAAGATTCTTAGCATCTTTCAGGACTGGTATATTAATAACCTTCACAGTGTTTTTAGAGAAATCGCCACCCCCTATAAAAAAACTAGTTTTAATTTTATTTATATTCATTTTTAAGAGAAAATAATCTGTAAATTTTAGTGGTTTCTCTTTGTACACCAGACTAAATTAAGGAAATTGTAGCTGAAATATATGCCCAAACTTCTGGTGAGGACTTTTCTAGAGGAAGCTGGGGGCTATAACCCACCCATGATTAGCACCACCTCAGAAACTCATGTGTCCACAACTTAGAAACATTTGACTGCCATTTCTAAGTGTAAATTGTGTTATAACAATAGCTGCTTCTCTCTAGCCCGTTTATATTAGTGGTAAGACTCGGCTGAATAAACACATGACTATTTTTAAAGAGGGTACCAAATAAGTTTTTTTTTTTTTTTTTTTTTTTCCTAAAAACTGCTTGGTTGGTCACTAGAGGGCAGAAAAGGGGACTATTGAGTACGGCAAACTGAAAGAAAAGTCCTTCAGTTTCTGCGTCGGAGACCAACGGTTGTTTAGGGGCAGAGTCACCTCCCCTGCCATCCTTCGAGATAGTCTATCAGATTTAGGATTTTCAGCTGTCCACCCTCGTTTCAAAAGCATTTATCAGTTCTAAGTGGGTCCTACGGTGCTTTGCTTTGTGCTTGGAAGCAAACTATCTATTAGTATCAAAAAGACACTACAAGTATGCAGAAATTTTGCTTATTTCGAAAGAAAAATGATGAAGATGTACCCCTACAAAGTATTTCCAGGTCAAACTCAAAAAAAAAAAAATAATGCTGTGCATCAGGAAATTATAAAACATGTCTAAAATGAAAAAAAAAAAAAGGAAATTTAGGAGGGAAACAGAAGTGACCAATTGTTTAGTAACTATGTGGGGTTTCTTAAAACTATAATTAGAAACCCTTTAGTGCAAGCTATTTTTTTTCTAAGTGAAAAGAGATGCTGAGTAATTCAATAAGACTATACAACAAAATTAAAGCTGTGTAACAGTGAATGTGTATGTAACCATACCTTTAAAAGAACTTTCTTCTTCCTCTTTTTTTTTTTTGTCTTTATATTAAGTCATGTAATTTGTTCTGCCAAGTAGTTCAGCTGCTTGACTCAGGCAAGCAGGAAGCAGTCGCTGTTCTCCGCGAGTCACTGTTCTGCAGCCAGTGGGTTTGGATGTGCCAGCTTCGTTTGGCCAGCAGATGGGGGTAAAGGGGAATAAATATAACGTGTTGTTCTAACACAATAAAGGGACCCAGTCATTTAAAGATAAAACGCGATTGGAGATAGTGGAACACTGAGAGATAGAGTGCTGCCAGGGGAGCAGTTACATAACGAGTGGTCCCTCTAGGGCATGGGGATGCTCCTGTGCGATGTCAACAAGCTGCAATGGTAGGAGATTTCGTCACCAAGGTACTACATCTGGGTGTGCAACCACAGGAACTGTTCAGCAGCTTGGGGACCAGCTATGAATATGACAGTTCACACGATACCTTTAGAGAAAATTGTAGCTAGTGGTAGGGAGAAGCTTGTGATCCCCACACCAGAAGCACAGAGAAATGTATAAGCGGTCAGGGAAACTAAATGTAGATTAGTCAGGAAAAAAAGCTTTTGCTCCAGAACCCCTTCTCCAGAGCCCCTGATTTCTTTAAAATAAATGTGGCTACAGAGGTATTAAAATCAAATATGATTAAGAATCAGATTTGATAAGAATTAAAATCCTGAGACTTAGCATGAAGAATATATTTAAACAGCTTATAACTGAGTGACAGAAGCAGGAAAATGTCCTAAAAGATTACTCGGATCAAATCCTTATGTCTGATGTTGTCAGTAGAAAACAATAAAAATAAATATAATTGAAAAAGAGTTATGTATATGTCTTGCTATGTAAGTTATCATGGAGAGAAACCAACACATGCCAATTAGAAAGAAAATTCTTTGGCTGATTTTTCCAACATCTTCTAACTTACTGTGGCCAGTATTCATGTTTCAGAGTATATTTTGCCATGGATACCCATGGAGAAAGCAAATGCTGTGATTCCTTAAAAAGATTCTTATTTTCCTGCAAACAAGATTCAAAATTTGTATCCAAAGATTCTTTTTTTTTTCCTGGAATAAATACATCTCAAAATTCTTAAATAAACATGATACTTGCATTTCTTCCGGAATTCAGAGTAAGCAATTGCCTTTTTATTTTAAGGAACCAGTTCTCACTTACGGGAAATCCTCCTTTTCATTCATCTGTTGCATGAATAAATAGAAAAGATAATCTATTTATTAAGTTTCTTCAGATCAAAGCAGAGATACTTCAAATTCAGTGCAGAACTGGGCCTAAAAAAACCTAGAAAACCCTGTTTATCAGAGCTTTAAAAGAATTCTGTCTTTAAACTGCATTAAGAGCAAACTATATTGTAAAACTGAAATAAAAGTTAAGAATTTGGCTTTATATTGAGACTCTGCCATTTAGGTCTCTATTTTTGCCTGCATAACCTGGCTAAGGGAAGTGCATGCAAGAAATAAATCATCCAGCGGTTTCATTGATGCCATATATAAGTGTTTGCTGTATGTCACACTGAAGTATATTCAGCAAATATTTAGCTCAAGGAGGGGCACTGAAACATGCTCACAAACTGCTCATCTGTAGCTTTCTTTTTCTTTTTTTGTATCAAATCTGTATACGCTGCTAGAAAATAATCATTTTTTGTTTTCCATTCATTCATTGACAGATTATTGATGTTACATTGGAACATTCCTCTATCAAAAAGAAATGATGATACATTACCAAAGTTCAGTCTATTTAACTGTTTTAACATTTATCTTTTCATTTGAATTGCATTTTACATGAAGGTTCACTGAATTATTAAGCAGTCAAATGGTTACTCCCCTCTCAACTTGCAAGTAATAAACAGCTATGAAAAACATTTTGGAATTATAATGTCTTGGGCATTACTTCCATATCCCTCTCCACATTCCCCCCACCCTAATAAAAAACATTTTTTCTAATCCTTCTAAAAAAATGTGCGTCTTCTTTTCTTTGACTGGACATACAGAACCTTACTTGCTGGAATGTTGTCTGATGGTCCTTCTCATGATCATGATTACACAGTGATATAATTCGGATGCCTAAAAATAGTAAATAGTAGTACTTATATATCACCTGAGACTGTGATTATTTTGTATGCTATGTACCCTCTGTGCACTTGGCCAGTACACCCAGTGCTTAACACCCCATAAAATCCTCTTTAGATAGCAACATTTCCAACTGTATAAATGCAGGATTTCTTTTTTCTTTCCTTTTCTTTTTTTTGGCAAGCTAGAGCTATGCAGAGCTATACATTTCAAAATTATTCTTCGTGCATTTTACAGATGACTAAGTAAATTAATTTGAAAACAAAGTGCCCTTTTTATATTAAAATGATGCATGTATGTGAATCTTTGTTAAGATGAAATGCACAGGATGTAATTTCAACCGCAAGGGTACTTGAGGGTAAAAGTAAATATAACTGAAGTTCTCTCTGGAGTGCCTCCAGGAGCGTGCTCCTGATACTCCTCCTAACACTCCTCCCTTCCCTTTCCATTGCTTTGTCTCAGCTGGCCAAGCTCCCTGGTCTTCATCATGCGGTCACAGAGCAGGAGCTGAAGGAGTCTCCTACCTCACTCCTCCAGTACTTGCCCCAGGGGAGCCCATTCCTCTTTCCAGAAGTACCTCATACCCCGCAGCGTTTCAGAACTGGAGGCAGAACAGCTGAGTAGAATATTGGCCTCGTGGTGGAGGTAGCATCATGATCAAGATCTTAAAACCTCAGAACATCTTAAATGCTGTCATTGCACACAGTAGACATGCAACCAAATTGCTCCATTGGCTTGTAACACGGAAATGACTTTCTCCCAGTAGGTTAGAAACAGCTATTCTTCAGAAATAATTCCACTAACAATCCTTGCTTTGTTGCCTGGACATGTCCTGCCGCAGAACGACTGCAGTTGTTGGATACGGTCCCATGTGCAGAAACTCTTTAGTGTGTATCAGAATAGTCTCAGAGTGCATATGGGGACGTAGCACCTTCCAGGATTAATCACGCTCTTGGGAAAAAAAAAAAAAAAAAAACCTACGGAGGGCATGCTTGTTACTAGGGTTCTTTGACTGTATGCCAACAAAACACTTCTATCATTTGAGTTGCTGGTTTGACATCCTTAGCAAAGTCCCTAGGCCCAGAGCGGTACAAAGCACTGTAGAAATTACAGCAGCGTACACAGAAGAGTACACATATACCTCTGTGACTTTCTTTTCCATTCAATGTACTATAGTACTTCGGGCTATAGTAATACCTGATCTTTTTACTAGGAATATTAGTTTCTCATTTTATATCTAGATTGAGTGATTTCAGAGCAGTCTGCTGCTGGCTTTAGTGAAGATTTGACTGACTGAAGTGCAGGCTTTGCTTATCAGAACAACTGATGCCTGCCTCCCTCATGAAACTATAATTTTTACCTGAGACAAGATGATCACTGTAAGGAAACATCAGAAGGAATCCTCACATTTAGCCAAAATGGCTTTTAGCAGAGCAAACTTGGAAATGAATAAAACTGATCTATTTTCATTTGGCAGCTACTTGAGGAAAACCTGAGAGGGCAGCTGGTCTCAGAATAAGTTAGATTCACCATAGAGAGTAGGAAGTAGGAATTGCACCATTTGTACAACTCAAATAGTACAATTTCAATTTGTACAATAATTGCAGTATTAACTTCTGGGGGGGATTGCTTTATTTTCAGTAGCAACCCCACTGAGTGCTTTGGTGTAGGCTACCTTGGCCAAGTGCTGAATCAGTGACTCTTTTGCACAGCTGGCCTAGCTCTGGCTACCAAAGAATTAGGGTATTTTCAATAATCATGTTGACCTACATAGACATACCTGTGTACTGGAATTTCAGAAATATATGTGGGAAACCACAGTGGCTAAATCTAAGCTATTATGTATTATGTATTACATGTATTAATACATACACGTATGTATGTATGTATGGATGCATTAAGGGCAGCCCTGTCCAGCTTCCTCGTCAGTCAGATGGCAGCTGGTGAGCAGGGCTGAAGCGGTGGCCTGAGCTGATCCTTCCGAGCACACAGGCCCCAGCACCTGAGGCCAGCGAGGTGCAGCCTCCAGCAGCTTGAGGCAGCTTTGTGGGTGGGACGAGGACAGGGAGTACAGCACAGAATAGCCAGCATACACCTATTTTGCCTTTGCTGTAGAGGTAAATCACCTGTAGAGTTGTCTTTTCTGTAGATAGGGTAGTAGGGCTCCCCAAGAATGGCAAAGACGTTGGCACGAGCACAGGCAGTCATGCGACAAAGTGATGGCAGAATCACACAAGCAGTTTTATCAGCAGAAGGGAGTAGTCCTAACCTCACTATTATTATTGGTTTGAGCACCAGGAGCACATGAACTCCAAGCTATGCTCCCAGACAGCCCAAGCTTATCATGTTACTTGAGCTAGAGAGCTGTAAGTGTGGAGAGAAGTCAGCTTGGGACAACACTGAAACTCAAACTCATCCCCAAGGAAAGGGAAGCCCCAAGAGTCAGATATATATTTTACTTACTGAACTATTTCAGAAATAAATTTCTTTACAAAACAAAACAAAGAATCCAAGACTGTCCTTGTTTGTATTTTGAAATTGCCTGGTTACTGATTATTTACAATTCTAAGTTACACTTTTTCCACATACTTTAGAGAGAGGATTTACTGCCAGTTATTTTTTCATAGGCAATGTGCCAGTGTCCTTTTTTAAACTCATGCTTCTGGCTTCAGCTGATCCCAGCACAAATGCAGAAGCTTAGGTGACTTCATACTCCCCAGACAGAGCTTACAAACCTGCATTGTGTGAAAGCCTGATATAGCACCTCTGTACCTATACTGGGAGCAGTTATGTAAAGCATCTAGACATGTGGTTTTTGCGAGTACTGCCAAACTCTGTTGCCATTTTTTTTTTTTTTTTTTTTGCTTCAAGTGCCAGGTACTGTTTATATCCTAGAGCACAGCCTGTGCCATTTGGACACCCTTCCTTCTGCCCACTTGTCAGAGAAAAAGAAGTTGAGTGAAGAGAAAGTGATACAAATATGATATGCATTATGTGCTATCAAGTTTCAAATCAGAAATTTAAAATCAGTGGAAGACCTTGATTTTTCAGGTCAAATTGGTAACGGCTGCCTCAGAGATAAGAAATTAGCCTGTGCTACTGCATACCAGCAATTTGGTGCCTTGACCTTTTGCAGAACACTGGAACACCTAAAGACATTGGTCAAAAATGTTAGTATAAATGTTAATGAAAACCTCAAATGCCAGAAAGCAATGAATATTAAAAAAAAAATCCTGTAGAATATCAGTGGGGAATATTTTCACAGGTGTGTGACAATTAGCTGCCTTTTCTGGCTGCTTGTTAAGGAAAAATACATCACTTCTGTTAGAGGGAGAAGTATGTTTGCAAAAAGACAAAAAAATCCACCTTTTCCTTAATATCTTGAGTGGTGTTCAATTAAAATCATGCCTTTCAATCCAGGGACCTCTAAAAAGCTTACTAACTAATGATTTTTTCATCATTTATTGGAAGTCTTTAGATTGCCAAGTAATTAACTAGGAGAAATAAGACAGAGATAAGGGAACTGTTCTTTATGTTTGCAGGTTAGGCTTGGTAGATTGTGCTGCATCGCGTTTGGCAACCTACAACTTGAAACAGACCTGAAATGAATATTGGTATTCCAGGCTAAATTCAGAGTTAATTCAAAGCAAGAGGTATTTTCTTGTCCTTTGCTATGTGTGTTTTACCACCTAACGCCACTCCCAAACATTTATCTATATGAAACTTGCACTCTCCTATGTTTAAATCACTTTTGAATGTGATGTAGGCCCTTTCCTTTTAACAGTGTGTCTGCTCATGACTAAGCATTTTTAAGCTGCTGAGTTGGAGCTTGTTCACAGCAGACCACTGACATGCAAATCTTATTTCTGCATCAGACACGTTTGCATATGCAAGTCTAATAGTACAGTCACAGGCAGGCACCGCTTTGGAGCCCACAGGCTGCTAACTTTTTCAGCTGCCTCAGCTCTAACAGTGAACAGGACTGCTCCTAGCTGTTTGCAGGGCAAAAAAAAATTCGCTTGAACTCTAGCTGCAGTTCCAGCCAACCTTGTTCACAGTCACAGCTCTCTGACCTGCCCTAAAATGATTTAGGGACACTGGATCAATTCTTGGCTCTCCCCTGTTCCCTACGATGCCCCACCTCAGAGGAAGGAAGGATCTTGTGTCTTACCCTCACGTCCACAGGGCAAGAGAGGCAAACAGAGTCCTGCTCAGCCTCAGGCCAGAGCAGGGTTTCCTGCTGCATGCAGGTGAGCTCCGAGTGGACAGACACAGTGGCTGGATGTCCTCGGTTGGGCCTGGCACAGCTCCCTCTCTGCAGGGACAAAAAAAAGGGTGGTAGGAGGAAGAAGGCAACAACAAGAAAATGTTCCCCTTAAAATGTCACAGGCCATTTTAGCTCTCACCTTTTCTTAACATTTGTGTTACATCCCTGTAAAGAACAAGGTGTAAAAAATGGAGTAAGGTGGGGGGAGTGGTGAGCACCACCACTAAGTCAGGCCCCTTGTGCTTAGCATTGCTCAAGGACACTGACAACTTGAAAAAAAAAATCTGCCTTCTTCTGGCAGAAGAGGAATTTGGATAAAATCAGATCTGCCTACAAAATACTAAATGCATGAAAAATACGGAACAAATGAAAACTTAAAATTTCCCTTCACATATATACAGGGTATCTAAGTGAAAAGGTTTTTGTTCATGCTTTCTTGGCACATGTTACATTTGGATTTCCAGCTACATGATGAGAGAAACGCACCGCTCTGAACTAGCAATGCTCCCCTCCAACTCCCCCGTGGAGTGAACGGAGGACCCCACAGCACAGGGTTGCAGCAGTGTTTGTTTTGGAACAGTGCTCAGAGAGACAGCGCAGCACCCACACACGGGTTCTCTGCTTTGTCTTATTTTCTAGCTTAGCATCCATTTTTTCTATTACCATGTCCTCCAACTATCTGACTTCTACTCAGAGTTAGACCCAATTTAATAGATAAGAACAGGCATTTCTAGTCAAAAATATCCTCTTGCAGGAAATGCCTTTTTTTCAGATTAAAAAAATAAATAAAACTGAGGATTTCCTATGAATGTATGCTCACATCTCTGTTGCACACTCTCAATGTGCTTTTTGCATCAGCAGTCCCACTTTCTGCTATTCGAGATAGGCCAAGATAAACTCGAGGCGGATGAGTAGTCAATTAATTATCTGCAAGACTGAAGCCTCAGTGAGTACTTGAACTCACCAGCTCGTAAGATTAAAAAAGGAAGGAAACTTTGATGCTGTGTATCAGCAATGCAGTCATAATGTGTTTCGGTGGTCTTATGATACTAAAAGTATGCTGACTCTACAGTTCAAATGTTAAATAACATAACAGCAGCTCAAACAACTATTCAGTAGCTTCGTTATATGTTGCTGGAGTGATGCAATAGGATATAGCTGCAGTCTCCTCTCCCTTTTTCCTGCTAGAAAGTCTTGCTTTAGTTCTGTGTTTCTGCATTTTGACTATTGTGATTTTTCTGTTAAGGCATAAAAACATCAGAAGGGACCTTGTATCACAACTACAAAAGTCCTAATTCTAGATGTGAAACCTATTAGCAGTATTAATTGCTCTATGAAGCATCTTTTCTTTCACAAGCAACACAGAATAAACAAATACTAGGGAACAAATTTTTATGTTGTTTCTTCTTAGCATTGCAAAAGACTGATGTTGGTTATTACCGTTGAAGACAATTGAATGACAGTGGCACAAAACAAGCACGAGGCAGCAAGCACGGACCCCTGTGTGCTGTTAGGGAGCTCGCACTCCCTATATTTGTGCAGCTGTGGGGATGATGCACAATGAAGGCGGGATTGCTCCAAACTCGGAGCACAGGCCCCTTGAACAGCTACGCCCAGCACCTCCTTCGCGCCGTCACGGAAACCTGGTAGTAGGAGTTTGATGTGCAAGTTACCACTCTTACCGCTTCTATTTTAAGGGTTACTACACTCAATGTGTAACACTGACTTTCACGGAGAAAACCCTTAAGGAGTGTAGTAATCACTGTCTCTCTCCAACTCCTATGGATAAGAAGAAGAAATGATCCTGAGAAGGGAGGGGACTACAGAGCCTGCGCAGCAGCCCCGCAGCGAGGGGAGAATCGCCGCTCTGCCGCGGCAGCACGCGGCAGTGACCCGCTCCGTTTACCTGGCAGGGGCTACCTGCACATGAGCTCCGTGTGCTTCCTCTGGAGAAGCTCTCGTGTTTTGTCAGGAAGTCTGTAATTTCATTAGGCATGATTATTTTTAATCAATTTTAATTTAGAAAAAGATCAATGACAGAAAACATAAGCCTGCTCCTCTGTACATCATTTTTAATAGAAATTTGTCAATAGTCAAGAATATGTTTAGACTTGAGAAGCTTTGGGATATGAACAAATATATGAACATACAAATCAGCAATCTTGGTTTTGGATGAACAGAGAGTGAATCATCACTTCTCTTCCTCTACCAGTACCTACAACGTGTTACATAAAAGGGGCCAAGTTCATACACCACATTACTTTCTGGTATTATACCTGTAGGGCATTCATAATCTGATTTTGAAGCTAAGAGCCTTGAAGATAAGGTCATTTCTAAAGCAGAGACATTCCTTTGACCAACACCCCATCCTGCTCTCGCAATTGCTGCACTACGACGGTTGAGAAGTTTCTCCTTCGGTATCTTCTCATGGGATGTACAAACAGGATATGAATTATGAATATGGTTGTTATGTGGAGAAGCCAAATGTGTAGGGCCTAATGCTAGTAATAAAATGGATATATCATTCATATGCTACCATTTTTATACAGAGATAGAATTTATTTTCTGCTATGCTCACTGTTTTCATGACTAGCCTGAAATAAAAGCAAGGAGCAACCTTCTTTTCCTGTTGGGCAGGGAAAGTTTCAAAATTTAGTGCTACAGATCAGATGAAAACAGATTCTTAAGCTTATTGTTTTTAAAGATTTTACTTCCCCACCCCTATCTCCAATGGACAGAATCACAACTGCATCCCCCGGAACCGCCAATTCACGTGGCCAGAACTGCCTGGATCCAGTGATGCCCTGTTCCTGCTCTATCAGTAAGGCCTCTCCCCGCTCTCGTGTTAGAGCTGTGCCACTTTGCATGTGTAGATATGAGGAAGACACAAGTGCAGGAATGTGCAGAAAGGAACAGGGCCTTGGTCTGGGTTTTTGTATCCCAGGAGAGTGCCATGATGCCAAGTCACCATGCCATGTTACTCCTATTGTTTGGGAAAGCTACCTGGTAGAAGTCCATGATACAGAGATAAAGAAAGATTTTCAAACTGTTTTGTTTCAAAGAAGTGCTCTGATAAAAAATCTGATTTTGTAACATAAAAAGTTCTTACTACCTCTGGTTAAAGAAGCTGTTTTTTCTTTTTTACTGAGGCTGAGGATAAAACCAGAATTCCTTTCCATCTCCATCACACTCAGTGCTTTCTCCTTCAGGAGAAAATCCTCAAATAATTCCTCATACCCTTAAAAAGTACATTATAACTACAAATATGTATGTCAATATCACTGAGGTCAGATATATGGCAGAAGTTAGACAACCCTGGTGCATGAACTCTGCTCTCTTACACCCCATGTGCAAAGTATTTCCAGGTGTCTGGTTAATGCAGTGTGGCTAAAAAGAAATCACCAGGAAGATCATGAGTGGGTTAGGTTGGCATTTGAGCAACCTTAAGTGGTTTGAAGCAAATTTTGGTGTGGTATAGGAGCAGCATGCTAAAAAAGCAGCTGTTATTTTTGGTGTTAGGCACCTTTTTAATGGCCTTAGAAAAACAGAGAGGTTTGACACACACATTGCCAGCCTGACTGCTTAAATAAGATGAGGCAAAGCAGTAATAAAAATCTTAGGGACTTCAGCTAAGTTAAAAGAGTAATAAGCTTTGGGTAACAGTTAAGGGAGAGAAAGTGGAAGTGTGGTCAACCAGTCTGGGGAAACTTTCAGCCAGAAGGTGAAATGTAAATCAAAACCATGAGAAGTCACACAGCTGAAGTGGATCAGAAACAGCAGAAAGATGGAAGCAGAAATGGGTAGAAAAAAAGCTCTGTAAGGTCTTAAAATGTAGTGTGAGAGCAGAGCCCTCCAGAGCTTTTTAAGTTTGCCTGTCCAAAATTGGTTCAGCAAAGTAAAATATTCCTGTATCAGCATTTAGGAGGACTGGAAAAGTTTTACATGTTTATGAACAAGTGTCATTTGGACATGGTTAAATCAAAATCCCTGAAGGACTGAATGAAAGAGATTGCAATTGTCTTCTTCCAAAAGTGCCACATCTCTTCCACAGGTGACTAAAACCACATGTGAGAGCAAGAGAATGACTTCCAAACCTCCCAAGTTCGTAATCAAAAGGAAAACAAATCACAAATGAAGTACAATCTGTTGTACCCTGAAGTACAAGTGAGAGAGAGCAGCTGTTTCCTAAGCAAACCAGAGCCACTGAGAAATTGCACAAATTTCTATATACCAACCCGTACAAAAAGTCTTGCCACAACAAACAAAGCAGAAATTCTGTTGATATTTTGCAGTGAGAGCACCGTGAGGTTTGTTTGAAATCCTGAAATAGCTCCAGTCTGCTCTCCTGATCAGCCTCAGCGAGGGAACCGCATGCCGGGCTGCGCGAGCAGAGCACGGCCGCCGGGTCAAGGGAAGGGCCCATCCTGCTTGCTGGGCGCCTACAAGGTCATGTTTGTAGCACGGCGCCCAGTTTGGGGGCCCTCAGTAAAACAGACATGTGGACTAGCTGGGGCGAGACCTCCAGGACAAGCCAGGACTGGAAGATGATCCATCAGGAGAGGCCAAGAGGGCTGGGTTTGAACAGCTGGAAAGGCGAAATAACGCAGGAAATGTCATGCAGCCTTTTACTGCCTCTCGGGAGGTGATAGAGAAGATGGAGACAAGACCTTCCTCCGAGATGTGCAGCAAAGGGACAAGAAACTAACACCTATATTGCAGCAATGAAATTCCAATTTAGGTAAACGGAAAAAACAAGGGGGAGGTGAAGGCTGCCCAGAAAGCTTTGTCCCTGGGGGTATTCAAAAGCCCTGAGAAAAGGCTCTGAGGAATCCGACTTCCCCACTTCAGGGCGAGCCCTGGTATAAGCAGGAGACCGGGATTAGATCACCTCACAAGCTGCTGTCCCGCAATTCTCTATTCTATTACTGCAATTCTCTAGAGAAATATGTTTTTTTTTTTTTTAAGGATTCATGACTCAAAATTGCAGAAGCAGCTCTCAGAATTATTGCATGCATGAAGCAGGCACATTTTAACAGTGAAGTCTTTGTTTTCTGGGAGCAGCCTCCAAAAATAAGCCAAAGAAAACAACTATTACAAATATGTTATTTAGGCAACAGTCCTTTCAACACTCAAGAGGCCCTAACTACTTCCTCTCCTGTTACAGGATGAAACAAGATTGATACTGTTATAGCACCTGGATTTAAGAGGTCTCATTTTTACCAGCAAATCTAAAAATTAAATTATTTTCGGGATGAAGTTTGGTCTTTGTGAGACCAAGAGAAGAGGTCTGAAGGAGAAAACGTTCATTCATTACTTAAGACCTATGTCATAGGGGATCATCCCCCCACTCAATATGGCAAATCCAAGTAAAAAGTCATACAGAATTTCACTGAACTAATTTCCAAGCACTGATTTTCCCCTGTGATGCACAAGACAAAATAATCTTGTAAGAGAATTTGAAAAACAGAAATGGCTGATGTGCTCGTGGTGGCAGACTAAGAAAAGAAGGACTCTTTGCCAGTATGGGGGAAATCTGTGAAAGGCCCAATTTCTACAAACAAGTTGGAACTGGGTAGGAAACGGACCTATTCTCCTGTGAAAGTCTAAGATTTCAGAAGTTGTCTGACGATGAAATATCTGGAAAAATGAAACATTTTTGAAAACTTACTCTTCCTCCCCCAAATATATTTGGGCACTTTGTTCAAAACGTTTCATTTTAAGTTTTACCTTTGTTCTTTCAGAATTAAAAGCCATTTTAGAAGTAAAAGAATGAAAGGTGATATTTTAGCTATTCTTTTTTTTTTTTTTTAGCCTTTCTTCTTCCTACAGCATGCATGTTTGTGAATGCTGACCTGCAATGCTCTAGAGAAAAATCAGCATATTCCAAGGAAAACATATTTCATTGGCAATTTCATTCTGAATAATATCAATAAAAAATGCCTTTGAATTCTCCAAAAGTATCATCATGATAAAGATGAATTTTGTTGTTACGGTAGATTACCGGAATATTTTTTCTAGCTATTCTGCAAATTGTATGTTAACAAGTCATCATGAGTTACTGATATCTCTTGATTATTTCTAGCAGAGGGATTCTAAAACTCTATTTGCATGAGCTGAGCCATGAGGAATGGGGTAATAAAAATTCTAGAAAGATGAAAAACTGATTTATTCCACATATGGACTGTGCCACTGCCAAAAAAAAAAATCCCTAAACCAACAGTGGAGTCCCAGTGAAAGTTACCTGGGTAGGCAGCTGTGACCATTGGAAATGCTGAAGGCTGTTCAACTGCAACACATCTTCCTTCTTCCCTCCTGAAGCTCTGGGGGATGGCAACACAGCAGCGCAGCAACAGCAATCTAAAAGTAACAAAGCCAAACACTAAACCATAAAACCTTCTTTAATTGCTCTGTTTTGGAGCAGAAGTTGAAGAAAGCAGCTCTTTCATCCTACTCTGCCACAAAATGACCACAGCCAACAAGCAAATGAACAAACAACTCCTTAGCTCGCTGATTTATCCTCTGCTTTAAAAGGTGCTGATTGAAAAAGGGTCAGTTTGACAGGTGAAGAACAGCGAGACCATGTCAGGCTGTCCACATATGAAAGCACTCACTGTTGAGCTACTGCTATATACTTGTCTTTGGGAGAACAGCTTGGACTTGATTGCAGGGTTGTCACAGGGCAATTTCTGTGAACTCACTGAAAAGTCAGCCCCCATGTGTTATATTGCTCAAGGATAATTTCAAGTGGAAACTATTTTTAAAAATATACATTTAAAGTTCATTGAAGCTATGGTTCAATTCACACTGGTTAGTTTGTTACAATTAGCATTTTACACTTGAAATAATGTTTTCAGGAAAAGGGAGGGAACCAGTATATCAGTGTCAATTCTGTTTTACTTGTCACAGAATCAGTTTGAAGCACACGCTGTATGATGCGGTTTGATTTTATAATCACCCCAGCCTCCTCCAGGAATATATTCCTCCACTTGTTTCTGTGTGAAACGCACCTGCAAATGTCAGGAAGCTGATATAGCACAAATTGCTGTCAAATGCATAAGAAGACAACGGTATTTTTTTCTCTGGCACTCCCATTTTAGCAACCCTATTGAAGATAAGACAGACAGACAGATCTGCAATTTTAAAATGCCGATGACAGAGAGGCAGCTGTACCAAAATAACTAGAAATCTGAGTCCCCTCTAAAAAGAGCAGGTAGAGAACCATCACTGACAGTGCACACTGTTGCGCTACCTCAAATAACCCCATTAATTTGTCTCAGCACAATCCTGAGAACCCTTTCGGGTGAGGAAAGTGAAGCTCTGGCTGTGCACAGACCTCTCTGCTTGTACTGGCACCCAGGTGCTGCAACACCAGCCCATGACCATGAACGCACTTCAGGTTACCAAGCAGTTACAAAGCTGCTGTTTCCAGGCCATATTTACTAACTTGGGCAATGACCGGTCCGCGAAAAGGCTGCATATCTCACTGCTGGTTTTTTGCTAAGCATATCACCTTAAATAATCTTTTAAAATGTTTTCCAAGTTAGGTAAAATACGTGTTGTAATATGACAGAAGCCAGGTGTTTTACAGTGGCCATCAATGCAACAAGTTGCATCACATACATAAAACATTTGCAGCAAAGCTTCAAAGTAACTTCTTTTTTTCACAGACATGGATGAATTGGTGTGGAATAAAACAATTTTCCAGATCTTTCTTAATGCCTATGGGTTTATGGTGAGCTCTGCCCCGGCTGCTGTGGGTGCCCATGGATGCTGCAGCAGCTGCTGAGCGGCGCTACCTGGAGGGCTCCGAGGACAGACCCAGCTAGCAGAGGCTCCTAACACCCGCTCAAAGTTCACTATGCTTTTTTGCTTTTTAAAATAGATAAATACAGCATATTTAGTAAGCATTTGCCAAATGCTAGATCCTCCTTTAGCCTGTGGGGGATCTTGGGCCTTGTTTACTGCTGTTTTGTAGGTGGCTAGGGCTTAAATACTTTTTTATTGTTTTTTTAGCTCTTATAGAAATCAAAACCTCCAAGCTAACAAGACTCCAAGTGCAGAAGTACTGTTTTCTAGGAATTTTCCAGAGCAAATCATTAGAAAGTATCACCTGTATTCAGCAGGGAGGTGGCAGTCACAAGAGATAAGGAAGACGGAAAATGAGAGGAAGAAGATGTGTTTGGAGGGATGTGACTTGAGAAGCAAATGACTGGGGAAGGTCATTGCAAACACCTGACGCCAAAGAGCAGAGATCTGCACTTCCAAAGAGCCTTGTCTACGCTGCCAGCTACGTGACAGCCATTGTCACGGGCTGGCACGTAGGGCAGGAGCTTCAGTCACCAAGCGCCCATGCTTGGAACGGGAAGTCCTGCCATCCTGTGACCGCTCTAGTTTCACGTGCAGAAAGAGCGCGTTGAGCAGCACCGCGGGTCACTCAGCAGCACAGAGGCCTCGTCCTGTCCGCCTCCTCCGGCTTCTTTACACATCCTCTCCCCACAAACCCCCACGCTGCTCAAGAGAGCTTTTCACTCCTTTAGCTCACAAGGCAAGAGCAGAAAAGAGCTCGGAAGGCCTCCATCACCTGGCCATCACTGCAAGCTCCCTTGGCCTCACACAGGTCAGAGGACTTCCCGCCCGCCTCTTGTGCACACACTCACTGAGCTTCAATGTGCAAAAGCACTTTTTCACTGAGGACAAGGACAGTTATATTCTATGATGAAAGATTTCTGGCCCTGGCAGCCTATCTTACAACATCAGGCTCCAGTTCCCTTCAACAAAGCTTATGCTTCTTAGTTTAAACTGGATGTGGTTTTTGTTCCACCAGGCGATATCTTTCAGCAGCGTCTGGAAGCCCTGCTTTGCTGTGCTAAGCAATACCCTCCTCTCCTGGAAATGCTACACAGCAAACCCTGTTGCTTTCCCCAAAAGGCAGGTGTTTCAACAACCCCCTTCCAACATGTCCTGCTCACTTCCCCTCGGCCTGGGGGCTGTGGGTGCTGCTGGGGACTGCAAGTGCTGCTGTGCTCTCCTGCCCGGCCCCTCCCCAGGACAAGGCAGCAGTGAGCTCAGAGCAGGGCCCCTGAGGGGCCTCACACCATGGGGCAGCCCCATTCCTGCCTGGAGGTCTCTGCTCAGCTCCCCCCTCAGCAATAGCGGTGGGGACTTCGGAGCCCCACACACAGCACCAGGAGGGGCCCTTGGCCACCAACAGGCAATGCAGCAGCAGTTTTGAAAACTACTTTGGGGGCTTTTGGGAGTAGGCAGGAGGTTTATCCTTGTAGTTTAAGCACAGGCTAGCTAAGCAGAGAGCAGGATGGGGCTCCCCTGGGCTGCCCTAATCACGCCGTGGGGGACAGGAGCAGTGAGCAGCCCTCCTGCTGAGGGAGGAACCCTCTTCACTTGCTTCTTCAATGCAAAACCCCGCTGCCTCGTCCCCCGGGCGAGGCAGGAGCAGGAGGTGCAGAGCTGAGGGCGCTGCGGCCACCCCTGCTCTGGGCCGGCAGCCAGCCTGCCGCCACTGGCCGGCTAGTCACGGCCCCCGCCTCGTGCCGCGCCGCGAAAGGGAAAAGTGGGAGAAAATTAAGAGATAAAAAAGGAGCGTTTGTGCCGGGGGGGTGGGGGGCCGCCGCTGCGCACCCCGCCGCCCCACGTGAAGCGGCCGCCGCCGCCTCAGGCCGGACCCGCCGCGCCCCCGGGCGGCGCCATTGGCCGCCGCGCCGGGCAGCGCCCCATAAAGGCGGCAGCGGCGGCGCCGCGCTCTGAGCCTCGCCGAGTGTCCCCAGGGCGGCCGGCCCATGCACTGCGGCAGGTAAGCGCCGCCCGGGCCCGGGCACGGCGGGTGGGTCCGCGCGCCCGGGGGAAGCGCTGGCGGCCGCGGAGCCCCGAGCTGCGGCGCGAGGAACCTGCTGCTGCGCCGCCAGTCCTGCCCATCGCGGCAGGTAGCGCCGTACGCGCAAAGAGAGGGGAGAGCGGCGGGTTCCTGCGGGCTTCGGCTCGTCCCGCTCGGGCGGTGCTCTGGAAAACCACTGAGAACACGGGGAAGGTGAAAGCTATTTTTACATATATTTTAAATGACAAATCAAATGTTTTTACTTCCCATGACTCAAAAAAAAAAGAAATCGCTATTTCCAACAAAGACTGTGTGCCCTCAGAAGAGCTCACTCCCCAAAGTGTAATTGCAAACTGGCCCAAAAAGGACCAGGCTTGTGCATAGTAGGGTTTCATCGTTCTGTGATTCTATGATCATCGCATAGGCAGGCTTGTGAACAAACTGAGCTAGACCATTCTTACTGAAGACTAGCTAAAGCATGGACTCTAGGGTTTGCAGGAGAAAAATACTTAAAAGTAGTTCCTGTTGCATGGTATGAAAATAGACTCCATCCCTCTCTTTTTCCCTTGCTCAGTTAACAGCCAAAACTACCAGTGCAAGACCGCTGTTAGCTAGACCTTGCTATTAAGGAGCTATTAAGCTCCAGCTATTATGGAAGCCTTAGCTTAGTTTTTGTTCATCCTAATTAGTAAAAACCAGTTTTCCCAACAAATGCATTTGACTTCTGAGAACCACGGGGCAGGGGGGGTTGTCTTGTCTGATGCAGTGAGATGGGACCAGTAACTTGCCTGACAAGTGCAGTGCCCATCACGGATGAAGCAGCTGATCGAGCCTGCATGAATCTCAAGGCCGTTTCAGCCTCTAACAAAGGAACCTTTAAAGTAGATGAGTGTTTTAATTGTGAGTAGACCTGTGTGCACTGGTCTACTAGAATAAATATTTTTTTAAAAATACAGAAAAACAATGCCACAATTGCATTTTCATAAAGGTCTGGAAAAGCAAACAAGAGAATACATTTGAATCAGGAGTTTGGAGTCTGCAAGAACTAGCTGAATGCCCTAGTTCCTTAGCTTGAACAGACCGGCAGGCAATTTTAATTTAATCAGGGTTACTTAAAGCTATACAAAGAGCAGGCCATGAATAATTAAGACAATAAGATAATGAAGCAAAAAGGCATTTTTAAGAGGCACCAGTCCCTGACATAGCAGGCAACATAACTTGCTGTCTCTGTCTATTTCAGAATGCTACAGATCTTGGATCCGAGACCGCTGCCAAGCCCCATCATGCCCGTGGATGTGGCCATGAGAATTTGCTTAGCCCATTCACCGCCGCTGAAGCGCTTCCTCAGCCCCCTCGAGGACTGTCAAAGAAATAACTTCGTTAACAGATTCAAACCTCTGCGCTCCTGCCTCAATGTGAAACGGGATCCTGAAGCGCAGCAAAGTGATTGGAGCCGCCCGTCAGCCCGAGCCAAGAAGCGAGTCGTGTTTGCTGACTCCAAGGGGCTCTCCCTGACGGCCATACACACCTTCTCCGAGTTCCAGGAGCACCCTGCGTGGGACCTGCAGTTTGACTTGCTCGGCCTTGAGAACATCACGTCTGGTTTAAAGCTACATGAGGAGAACAGCCTGATTCTGGGTTTCCCTCGGCCCTCATCTGACTACCTGGACTTCCGGAGGCGCCTGCAGAAGAATTCTGTCTGTCTGGAGAACTGTGCCCTCCAAGAGAGGGTCCTGTCAGGGACCATCAAGGTAAAAAACATCAGCTTTGAGAAAAAGGTTCAGGTTCGAATTACATTTGATACTTGGAAGACATTCACGGATACTGAGTGCGTATACATGAACAATGTCTACGGTGACTCTGACAGTGACACCTTCTCTTTTACCATTGACCTGCCTCCTGCCATCTCCTCCCAAGAGAAGATAGAGTTTTGCATTTCTTACCAAAGTGGAGAACACATCTTCTGGGACAATAATGAGGGTCAGAACTACAAGATTCTCCATGCAGAGTGGAAACCAGATGGTGTTCAAATACCATCTGCTAGAAAAGACTGTATAGACCTTCAGGCTCCAAAGAAAGTGCAGGACAGAGAGCCTGATCACTTAGGCAGCCCAAGAATGTCCAGAGGTCTCTTTCCCCAGTGGCAGAGCGTGGGAGGGATTGAAAATTCATCACCATATTGGTGATAGATGCTAGCTAGGAAGTGTCTTCCATTTGCAACAGAACAGTATTAGTTTCCTGGTTCATGCACACTATGACAAAACCACCCAGCAGGCTTTGACTCTCTGTACAAAATGAACATGAGACTTATTAACCATACTGCATTACTAAAGTTCTTAGCAGAAACTTATCCTTGGAAAGAAAGCAAGATAAAGCCCATGTGTCTGCCATCTGCCATAGAAATAGCACATCTGTATCTTAAATATATGCAGCTTGCTTTCTGCTAGTCATTTTTCTCAGTCACTAGACAAGACTGAGAATGTGCAAGAGGCAGTGATAGCTTTGCAAACTGTAGTAACTGTGCGTGTGCAAGAGGGTATGTGAACAGAAGGCCACGATGTGTTTTGTGCCTGGTAGGACTGAGATAGAGATGAGGATGTGATCAGGATGGGGGTTGCTGCAGACCCTCCACATCCCTGTAGGAGCGCAGCACTAGGGGCTGTGGCTTCAGTACGAGTTAGAAAGAGAAAAAAAAAAAAAAAACTTGATATCAAAAACTGAATGATAATGGAAAGGTGGGAAAAGGGGAAGAGGAAAAGTGTGTAGAGATGCAGAGATTTTTATTTTGCTTTCGAAAGCTAGTCTTCTCAAAGAATCAAAAAAGTCTGTTTAAAGTTAAAATAGAAAACAATGCAAAATAAATGAAAATGAGGGGTGAAAATGATTGCATTTGGGAGGACATTTGTGCCTACATCAGCCTTGTTCTCCAATGAAAGACACTTACTATTCACAGGTCTAACCTTGGCTTTTACCTTCATCACCCTGTTTGCCTAGCAGGCAGATAGTAACCTTCTAATACTGAAAGAAATATGTGCCTTAAAAAAAACCCAGGCCCCTAAATGCTAAAACTCATAGCTGGAGCCATGGCTAGTCGAGAAAGCAGACAATTATCTGCAGCCATCCTAGTCTACAGCAGTGCTGCGTAACTTGACTGCTCACCTGATCTACGGCCTGGTTGACTGTCCTGCAAAACTATTGCAAAGTTAGTTATAACTTTTCAGAACTGTATAACATAGGCAAAGTCCTTCATATTGAAGATAGTGAATTAACTATACATGGTAAAAGGTAGCTTCTTTAAAAACAGCAGGGTTGCTACTAGTTTTTTTTTCTAGAAAGAATATAAGCTTGCAAACAAATATGAACTGCTGTATTTTATCATACCTCATTTTTTTAAGTTTAAACTTGTTTTTGTTGTGTTTTTTTAGATGGCAATAAACTAATGTATATTTTGTATATGTATGCTTATAGTTTAGCTTTCTGAACTATAAAACTGTAAAGATAATCTTTCTTGTAAGAATCATGTGGGAGATTGTTCAGTATGTACTCAGTAGGTGTGAATACTGGCATAGCTTCACTCAGCTCTGCAGAAGTGGTGTTAACATCAGAATGCAAGCTATAGTTTTGCCCATTGCTAAAAAGTATAGTATCCTTGTAATGCAATGAAAAGATAAACATGAAGGTGAAATAAATCTTTTCTACTAATTGCACTTTCTCCTGTGTAACCCCTGCTGTTCTGTGTAAACTCTAGCCATTTTAAGAATAAATTGTATTTTGATACACCTGGTTCCTGTTGAGTCAATCTCATTAACTTGAACAAGTGAACTTGATCCAGTGCTGATATCAAACATAAGTTTGTGCTGCACTGCTGGGCCCAGCTAACCATGGTTATAAAGTAGGTCAGGGCCGCAGCTGATATTTGCCTGAGATAAGATGAAATGCAACCTGCTCACAAAGAGGTCCTCACAGGTATTAACCTTGGGAGCTGTATTTTAAATATTAACCTATATCTTACACACGGCACTGGGAACATTTTTGGCTTGAATGTTCGTCTGACCTCCTGCTGTACCTTGGGTAAGTCCCTCTTTTAGACCCAGGCCAGGCTTGCCAGATGAAGTGCTTCACAGCTTTAGACTTGTTTTCACTTGATACAGAGTTTATTACACTAGCTTCTCCTGCAACTCTAGAGCTCTTTGAGAATGCCTAGGGCCTGGCCCCTCACTTCTGAAAATGCAGTACAGAAGCACCCTCTGCAGCTACTCAGAAAGCAAAGAATGCCCTGTGCTGCAAGGGCTTGTGCCACAGAGAGGTTGGATACCCTCATGCTCCTCCTAGGCAGCAATATAGACTAGCACAGAGTAACGTCGAGAAAGTCAGTCAAAGCAAGTGACACGCCAGCTACTTCTGTGATATTTCTTAGCACGTTAAGAAAACTCAGTAACAAGATCCAAGTTTGGTTAGGACTGGTGCCCAAGCAGTTGGAAGTTTCTCAGCAAGGCGTATAGTTTTAATCATGGAAAAAGAGCATTTCCAAAAAAGGCAGAAGAGAATATGGCTGTAAGGACCCATTCTGGGGCTGGAGAATTAATTTGGAGTTTCTACCTTGCCAAGGCTGCATTGGACAGGTAGCCCTCCTCTCTGTTTCCCAACTCTCATTTACTGCTCCCAAACAGAAGCTTGTCAAGGTCTTACTCTTGGGAAGGTCTTCCAGCAGGGAAGTCATGGCACATTGTACAGCATGGTCCAAGAGGAAAAACACCCTGTACTGAAGACATTCGAAACCTCGGTGGCCTGAGACTCCATTTGCACCCATGCACCGCTTGGCTCCAGCAAAACAAGGACAAGGCTGGGGGCAGATGCAAGGATGGAGGGATGTTTTTCCAGCCAAATTCTGCAACTAGTTGTCAGAACTGAAATGATTACTTTTTCTGCAACTGACTGAGATATAAGCCACGTAAAATGCCAGAAGACAACCTCTTTAATCAAGCTTTTGGTTCTAAACAAGCCTCTTTATAAAGATGCCTTACAAGATCTCTCTTGCTCAGCAGTGAGGTGGAGATCCAGGAGCTTTCTCTGCAGCTGCTTCCTGCCAAAGCAGCAGAGCCTCAACTTCACCATTTAAACCTGACTCGTATTTGACACTAAAGTGCACGTTACCAAAAAGGTGAGAGACACGTTAGGGAAGGTGTTAATAGCAGTGAGGTATACAGAGAAAAAAATACAGTCTTACAAATGCACATCAGAAACAGAAAAGCTAGGCACCCTTGTAAAACCATCTTAGCCTAGGTATATTTTGGATACTGTGCTTTCAGATGCACCAAAAAAAGTAAAGGCAGAGGAAGGAAGGCCTCAAAACTGAGCCTACAACCCCCACATAGAATGCTTAAAGTTGGAAGGGACCTGTGGAGGTCACCTAGTCCAACTCCCCCTGCACACGCAGGGTCACCTAGAGCACGTGGCACAGGACTGCGTCCAAGCAGGTTTTGAAGATCTCCAGAGAAGGAGACTCCATAACCTCTCTGGGCAGCCTGTTCCAGTGCTCTGTCACCCTCATTGGTAAGATATTTTTCCCTTAGGTTCCTGTGGAACTTTGGATGCTTCAGTTTCTGGCCATTTCCTCTAGTTCTGTTGGCGGCCACCACTGAAAAGAGACCAGCACCATCCTCCTCACTGCCTCCCTTGAGGTACTTATAGACACTGATTAGATCCCCTCTCAGCCTTCTCTTCTCCAGGCTGAACAGGCCCAGCTCCCTCAGTCTTTCCTCACAGGGCAGATGTTCCAGGCCCCTGATCATCCTTGTAGCCCTGCGCTGGGCTCTCTCCAGCAGCTCCTCTCGTGCTCTTATGAAGCCTTTTTTCCATTTCCATTGTAAACCTGCATTTCCTCTGCTGACGCAGTAAGTGAATACAATTCTCTAGCTTAGTAGGTCTGAACACTTCCTGAAAACACAATTAAAATTTTCACAGGCAATTAGACAATCGTTTTGTCCATCATTGTATAAGTTATATACATGTGTGTATAAAATACATACACGTATACTTTATACATACACATACACAGAGCAACTACTCTCATTCCTCTCCAATCCCCTTTGAATTTTCAAAGCAAAAGAAAGCATAAGCATAATCAAGATCAACACATTTCAGTGAGGCTGAAATGAAAGTAAGGCTGCCATAAAACATCTCCTGAGATCTCTCTCTCCCTTTGTGAGCAATCTGCTATACTGCACTCATTTCTGACAGGTACTTGCCTAGCTTGTTCTTACAGCACCTCCTGTGTTAGAGGCCACACAAGCTTTCTAGTTTTTCTTCACTGTTCTTGTGTTAAAAGAGGCTCCTAAGGTTAGTGTTCAGTGATCAATAGATTAATATTCAGTGATAATGTAATTAAGTCCCTCCCCTGTTTTATTTGGCATAGACAAGAGGAAGAACGTATTGCTTTTCCCTTGCAAAGACTGTAATTACTTGAGGGCAAATATCAACTTTCCCTCTCTCCCCACATCCCTACTCTAGGCTAAGTAATTGTTTTATGAAAAACAAATTCTTCAGCTTGAGGAACCTGTCAGACCTCTGTATTCTACTTACAGCAGCAATACCATTTTCAGCCAGCTCTGGTGAAAGTTTTGCAATGTGCTCCCTAACTTCAGCAGCGAAAAGGTAGCCCAGCTCAATACTCATCTTCCACTGCTCAGCTGGCCTGCTCCATCTCATACCATGAGGCTGAGGGAGCAAATGCATCATTCCTGCAGTGCCAAGAAGCTCACGACAACTGAGCAGAGTGAATCAGAGATGTGGTTCACTGCTCAAGCTGTTCTAAGGATATCATCTCCTCCACTAAAAACATCCAACATCTCCCCCCTCCCTTTTTTTTTTTTTTTTTTAAGTTACAAACTTTTAATACTCCAGCCTTCGTTTCTCTGTTTTCTGAATTCGTTCATGCCTTCAGTGTGAAAAGCGTTTTCTCCTCCAAAGTTCACGCGGGTTGGTAACATTTGTGCAGACAGGGCAGTTTGATATTTAGTTCTGCAATGTTTGCTGCAGGGGACACAGCATCCACCTCAGTACAAGTCCCTTTTGCTAAGCCCCTTAAGCTAGAATATACCAGGATTACTCTGCTGAGGCAAAGCAGAGGTCTTCCCAGTTACTGATCATTTTGTAATACACTCTAGGCCATTGTAGCTTAGCAGTCTTGCACAAGGGACATCCTCAATCTCTTGTGAACCCAGTGAAAGAATAGTGTTGCTCAGCAGCTCAAGACTGGGCTGACAGGAATAATTGCTAGCAATATTGTGATTACAATAAATCAACAACCAGAACTTATTTAGGGGAAGAGAATAAGGGCTGAAAACAAACAAATAAAAAAAAAGTATGCCAGGAACTGGAAGTCCGAAAGAAAATAAATCAGTCTATAGTTTTCACTATGAAGTAGAAGAAATAAAACGAGAAGAACAAAAGCTCTAGAGAAGCTGACTGTTTGCTTCAAAGGGGTTATTGTACAAATACCTCTGTTATATCTTTTTGTTTCAGGTAATCACAGTACCTTATACAAAGTCAAGCTTTCAACACCTTGAACCTCGCTGATCCAGCAAACAAGATTAGGTGGGCAGTGGGGCCAGTCTAGGAAATCCTGCCTCTTGCAGGAATAGCAAAATAAAGCAAACAAACAAAAACAAAACACACACAGCAACAAGTCCCCTCCTCCTACAACAACAAGCACAGTTTACTGAGCATTTTCACTGACCATGAGACGAAATCTGGGAAATTTTAACATTTAGAACAAATATCTGTTTTTTGTTTGTTTGTTTTTTTTGCAAAAATGTGTCTACTGATATTTCTTTCAGAAAGTACTCTTTTAACAGAGGAATATATAACATGCAACAAGTAACACAAAGCTAGCCTTGTGCTTTCCTCTGATTTCAGTTGTCTTAAGGGTTTTCTTTGCAAGACACTTTTGTCTCTTCTTCCCACTCACATCCTGCCTCCTGTTTCCCTTGCGTCAGAAGAACCATCCAACACATCTTGAGGCACTGCAACATGCAACCAGAAGATGAGAAGTTCTGAAATTGTTCAGCTGCCTTGCTTTAAATTCACATTTACAACAGCTTAGATTTTTTATTTTTTTTTAAGCCATTGCTTAATTAAGAGTTAATTACCTATCTCAGGCAGGCCATTAAGTCAGATTGAAAATACTATGTTGCAGCACAGACCTCTAGTACTTTGCTGCAAGCATTAAAGTGAATCCATAGAACCCAGGACAAGAGGCCAGTCCATGAACTTACAAAACTGCCTCAATCATCTGCTTGTCTCCCCTCTCCTTTCCCTAGAAAGCCGAGAGCAAACACAGATACAGAACAAAAATGTGCAGGAGCTGAGTTGGATGGGCATAAATGAGTATAAGACACCTGGGTGTTGAGGTGTCAACCACATCCCAGACACTCATCTCCTTCACACACTCTGCTCTGCCCATGCATCAGGGCTCCGTGAAAGCAGAGTGCTGCCTGCCTCTCCTGAAGTTTTTTTCTTACCAGTATCATGTCCCTGGAAGAGTCTCACCTGCCCTTTAGTCTCACCTGAGACACACAGCTGAGACCAGCAAACATGCTCTATGTGGCAACTAGCTCTTCCACAGCTGTATCAGCATAGATATTTGTCCTTCTCTCCAACACGGAAGGAAGGACATGTTAACTTCCAGGTCATTCTTCTCATCCTTAGAGCTTCTTTCATCCATCAAGCTTTGAGATCCTCTCTCTCTTACCTGGAGTCGTCTTCTGGGAAGAGCAGGGGCATCTGAACTGCTGGGCCGGATCACCTTCAGGACTCTGGCACTACCTCTCCTCAGCAGGGACACCAGGGCACCATATGCCCACACTACGCAAGAAGAACCTGCTGATGGAAAGCAAACAGCAGGAATGGAGATGGGAAGAGTTAAGAGGACTCACAAGTGCACAGGAGAGGAGCTAAGCACTCCCCAGCAGCAGGCAATGAAAGAGGTGTTACTGTTGAAGGAAACCTTGGGCAGGCCTCTGATCAGCCTAGGAAAAGCTGAGAGCTTCATTAGCTGCAGCTGAGGAAAAGGCAAAAGCAGATGCTGCCTGGGTACAATCACAGCAATTATTTGTTGATTGACCAAGTGGCATGGCCCTGCTTCTCCCCCAAATCACACGGTGAAACTCTTCCCTGTGACAGGTGTAGTCTCCTCATCTCTCATGGTAGTGCTGCAAACAATTTCCTTTCTGTCTGCGTGGCAAAGATGTGGAAAGAGAGCCCGGGACATTTTAAATGAGCAGTCACGTCCTTGGCTGAAAGCTCCTTAGAGGGGGCAGGAATGGGCTCTTCAGGATCTGTTGTTCACAGACATGTACTGAGACCTTCCTCAGGCATTACAGGGAACCATTAAGCAGAGACATGTGTATATATGTGTGTGTGCATATATATATATATGTGTGTGTATATTTATATATATATATATATAAATGCTCTATATATTATCTGCAAGAATAAAGCAGAGTGAAGTACAAACATAAAACATCTTTTTTTTTTTTTTTTTGGCATGTACTGTGTTAGCCCTGCTAGTGTTTCCTTGCCCCTCTTCCTCTTGGGAGACTTTTCCAAGTATTCTCAGCTCTGCTACATCTGAGATTTAATGGCTGGCGTTGCTGAGGTGGTAGTAAGAATAGAAAAGCCTCATTGCCACCTTCTGTCTTTGCATTAGCTGCAGAGAAAACAGTTGTCCTCCTACACAGTGAGTCCGAACTGCCCCAGCTGGGTGGGCAGCGGAGCGTCCAGACAGGGGGAGGGAGAAAAGCCAAAGCCCCTGCAGCCAGGAAGGGAAGGGCAGGATCCAGGCCCTATTAAATGCTCATTGTCTTATGCTATCTGGCACACAAACTGTTGAGTGGCATTTTGGGACGCAAGAGGGAAATGTCCTTGTTTATAGCAGCTTTGGCCAGCAAAACCACTGGGTTATAGCTTACATGATAATTGCAGTTGTTAGCAGTTAAAATGGTTTGTCAAAAGCAAGTAAAAAACACTAGGATTTTCACAGGATGGTTCCAAAGGTGCAAAGCTAAAAATCTCTTATTAAAGACAACAACAAGGGAAGTGCATTTTTCCCCGCTCTTAATGGAATATTATTAACAGCCCTAGCACTTACTTTCTAAAGTGGCCTATGGACCCTTTCCAGACTCTATTCTACCCTTATTTCCATTTCTTCTTGTTTACTGAGCATTTTTAAACCCTGAAGGCATAGCTATTAAAACAGTACTTACAAATGCGCTCTCATAAGAACCTTTGAGGGCTCTTCTCAGACAGCAGGGTTACCACCTCTCCTGCAGGACCAAAAACCAGAATGAATTCCTAATATTTCACCTCTATTTTTATATGGTCCTTTTGGTAAAGAGAGCAGTGTAATTCATAGGCACGTAACTTGTGGTTTAGTTCTTACAGGGACATTTGCCACAGATTTAAAATAATCTTGAGACAGCGGAGCTTTTTTTTTTTTTATCCAGTGTTTCAATTTTTTTTCACTGTTCTTTTTGCCTCTCCTCCTCTAAGTCACAAGTTTGTGCACAACAGCATGGGAGCCACACAGTATTTTAAGTGCTTATTTGTGCTCTTCTATAGAAACAAATCTGCACAGTTTGTAATTTTTTTTCCCAATAGATTCTCAGCTCCAGCCTCCTGCAACTCATCTTTGATGTTAGTATGAGTTTGCTGTTTTTGTGACTACACAATGGACTCTATTTGACATTGCTGCTGCGGGAAATGTATCTGTAGGGCAATTCCTCTTGAACTAGTGCCAGTCCTGCAGGAGTGACTTTGGCCCATTGTGTTCAAGCCACCTTCCCCGAGCTTTTGTTCCCTGTGGAGCACTCTTTTTCAACACCACGAGCCCAAATGGTTTCCCCTGACAGTGTGGATTTCCCTCCACATAATGGTTTAAATTAAGTGTCTCTGTCCTTCAATAAATTGGGACATGTGTGACTGCCTCCCACACTGGCACACAGTACGAAAGTGAAAAATAAAAGAACAAGTGGACAAGAGGCCCTGGCTATTTTCCACCATCCGGTCCTTAATGCTTGTCACTAGCGCCTTGCTTCCCACGCCGGCTGCCAAGCAGAGTCCGGGGGTTAAGGGGACAGCTGGGACGGTGATGACTGTGCTGCAGCTCAGCTCCATTAAACAAAATACTCTTCTGCTGCAAAGAGACACTGAAATAGCTGTGTTACCAGCATCTGCCTTCCTCTTAAACATCTATTTTACTCCTACAGTTGACAGATGGACCAGTGATGGGAAGACAAACACTGAAAGCCTCAGGCTAATTTTGCTAATTTGGGAATGTAAGTGAGAAATACATGTATTTTTATCACTATCTTCATTTTTATTCCTTTCATTCACCGAAGTCCAGAGCTACAGACCATATTTGAATTCACTTCCATGGGGCCTGAAGTAGAAGATGCAGGTATCATGGTGTGGCTGAACTGAACCATTTCTGACATTTTCATGCTTTTGCAGGCCTGCTGGATATATCAAACATAACTAACACAGCTATTTTCAATGAAGAGACTACTAAGGGAGTAGAAGAAGCTATTTTTGACTTTCCTGCCTGGATTAAAGAGCTGCATTTCCCACCCTAGCCTGAAACATGCTTCAATAGTTCACAGTTCAGCTAGGCCCTTGGTTTTATTGCAAGTCAGGCAGCACAGTAATTTGCCATAGAGCTGCTGCTGCTGCCTGGCCTCGGCTCCCCGTGTATCCCCAGCCCCGCAGGCTGCGCCCTGCAGCCTGCATCCTGCCCGGGATGGACAGGCTCCGGGCGCTGGTGTGAGTCAGCCGTGATCCCACCGCAGCGCTCCCTAGGAAGGGAAGGGAGCGACTGGGGTGAATCAGCACAACCAGACCAGCCCCATGGTGCTGGAAGGGACCCCTTGACTCATCAGGTCCAGGCTCCGCAGCCACAGGCAAACACGCAAGAGATGTTTGTGCTAGAGGGGTCGCAGTAACCTGAAACACTCTCTTGTAATCACAGGCTGCAGACTAAAGCGCTATGGAAGGGCAGGGACGGTGCCTAAATGCTTTCACTAATTACACATTTTCTAGCCTTTCAAATATTCTTCTCTCAAGTCTCAGAAACAAGGCCCTGTCGCTAGAAATTAGTTTATTCTGATGAGTCAGTGCTCATAGTATTATCCTGGCATGAGCAATTAAACCTTATTCTCCAGTTGTTCTGCCTCTTTAATCACTGCCAGTTCTCATGTGTTCCTGGCTCACTGCTCACTTTGAACAAGGGGGAGGCACTGGGCCAGTCAGGTATCACAGTGACTTGCCACACTGATAACACCCCAAGCACAGAATTAGAGTCTACTGTCATCTGAACAAAACAGATTGCAGTTAGGTGGGGAGTCCACCATGGGGTTATGTTGCAGGATCCATTAAAACAAGAGCTAAACAGAATTGAATACCAGTATTAGAGGAACCAGCAGTTAATTATGATTGACTCAGTTAACATTTGTTACAAATTACAATAATTAGCAATTTAAAGTAGAGTCAAAGGCATTTTTTTCCAGAATTTAACTACTTCATATTTCTTTTTAAAACTGTATGGATAGGGTTGGGCAATTGTGATATTTATATCTTACTGAACTAAGGCACACAAGAGAGGAGTATTCGGCAGCACCTATATCCCGCAATCTGCTTTCCAGCCTTGCAAGCACACTGCCTCCCTTCTTTAAATACAGTTTCTCTTCTGCTCTTCCTTTCCAGACAGTGACTGCCAATCAGGCAATATACTGTATTGGACAAATCAATAAAGTCTCAGGTTGAGACCAAGATCCTCATTTTGGCTAGTTTAAGGAATAAAATGCATGACATATTTTTATTATCAATTATTTTACAGCAATGACATGCTGTCCTCTCAGTGCTTGCAGGTCAAGTGGATAATCTTCCCTTATCTCCTGAATATATTTTGTGTAATACTCTGAACAGCATTTGCAGCTAATAAACAGCTAATAAAATACATTTTTTTAAAATGTATGTTCTAATTTTACAAAATGTTAATTCATTATTTGTTTACTTAGTATCAAGATGTTACACTCTGCAAATAATGTCTTTAAAGAGGAAAATATTTTGGAGGCATTTCAGAACTGAAGTGTTGAATCTGGAATGTAAACAGAACACATCATCTGAATGCCAGACATGGAGAGATGACACCCCGGTGATTGCTAGACTATGCAGAGCTACTCACGTATGAGAGCTGGCATGAAGGCTCCTAAATCTATAGCTCAGTCTTGATCATGCAACAACTTTTTTTCTGAGTTCAAAACTGAGGCTGCTTGTGTTCTTCCTGAGGGGAAGTTCCATATATATCAGTTCAAGAGAATTCATACAGTTAGGGAGAACTATTAAGTTAGTCAACATGAAAGCGTGGGTCAAGCCCTGTTCCTCTTCATAACTTATTTTGAACTTAATTGTACTTTAAAAATAGCCCTTTATCAGCATTGCCAAGCACCTCTCTCCTTTTGGGTTTTCCCTTTTGATACCTTGAATGTCAGAATTAAAAGCTACCTTAGTATCTCCTTTCAAGATTCCTACCACAGGGGAACAAAGACAGACAGCTGAGAGAAAGAATGAATTAAACAGAAATGGAATTTTGGTAGCACAAAAGTGGCTGCAATAGTTCTGCTATTTCTTCACTCTTTTCATCCCCAGAGTTGAACCGCAATCAAGTGAATATAGCAAGTGGTCTTTCCCTAAGCACACGGTGTTACTGATTTTTTTGTCCAGCACATTCCCTTGACTGATAGTCTAGCCAGCGACAATATTTTCATTATCTTGATAAAACTACAGGCATCCCATATTGCAGGAAGCATTCATGGTGCATGAATCTAAGCAGAGTCAGGACAGCCAGTTCCTTGTCAGTCTTTCACTGTGACCGTACAGAACTGCCAATAATTCACAGGAAAAATTTGCCAGGCAAAGCACACAGTGTGGGGGCTCTTGCAGCCATGGGCATCCTGAGATCCCGATCTTTGCACCAGATTATTTATTGTCAGTTACCTCAACCACAATTGGAGAGATCCAATTTCATCACCTCTTATGCCTGAAATTAAAAATAGTATCTTCTAGGGGAGTTCCCTCTCCATAAGCTAATTCTCTGCCATATTTTGAGAGAAAACTTGGAAAGAAGTACTTGAAAAACTTCTTCTTGAAGGTGTTCTCCTGTGCACTATGGACATAAACCTCCACTGCATAAAATCCAAAAATGGGTACATCTTAGTAGCCTAGTGTTTAGAGTATACACATGACTTGCCTTGTCCTAAGGACACTTGTGCATTTCTATATTAAATAGCCCCTGGACACAACACACGAGCAATTCCTGCAGCCGTGCAGGGAGGGAATGCAGCCCCCACACCTGGGCAGGACTGAGCTGCACACAGGTGTTCAGCTGTGGAGCCTCCTCATGGCTGTGCTCATGGGGCACACACAGCTCCATGACTTCAGGCAATAGAAACAGCAATCAAAGCTGAAGGTGCTGTACACTGCACATACCTGCAAGCTTAGGCAGCAGCTAAATGGAATTGAAGCAGAGCGATTTAGATGCCAAAGGTCTGGATCTGGACCTCGATGACTGCATTAATAATTGCAGTGAAGCTTCCACTGGATTTCAACAAGGGATTTGTCATCTGACCTCTGGTCCTCTCTTTGCTTTCAAAAGAAAGACAAATTCATAATAAGATTACTATATGCCCACGATAATATTTCAAGTAGCATCTGAAGAGATAAGGGGAATTCTTGGATAACTTGTATCTTGTATGTACTCAGAAGAAACTGTTATTTTTAGACAAAGTGGCAGAATACCTCCCTGAAATGTATATGTTTGCTTTTTTTTTTTCCCTCCAGAAAAAGACACAGCTAATTTATTTACACTGCCCTATAGAGTTCTTGAACAAATCTTTAATGTAAAAATTAATGTTCCTTTTCCGAAGGCAAATAGTTCCATTGGGCATATAGCAAATGGCTAAAAACAAAACTACAGTTTATACTGGAACATTTATTTCAGTTAATATTTATAAATACCTTGTTATAAACATCATCAAGATGCCACAAAAATGCTTTCTCAAATGAGAAACAAAGCTAGTCATGTATTAGTCTGATTTTGGTAGTGCTGACATAGCCATGTATATATTCATAAATTCATTTTACCAGACATTACCATAGGGCATAACTGTTGTGTTTCCAAGGGCACACTTCAATAGTCCTGCAGGCCACTACTAAAGAATGCACCAGCATTACTGTCAATGAACAGTATTTTCTTTTTAATTTAGAAATGGGATATAACTTGCAAGTTACATATGTTTATCAAAGTTGTGGGTTAATCAGGGCTGGTCTTCACCTGAGGCACAGGGCTCATAACAGAAAGCCCCATCCCAGACTACCCCAGCAAAGCTTGGCCTACTTTTGTTCAAAGCTCTTTCTATTTTCTCCACAGAGCTGATGGCAAAGTTTAACAAGCTCTGTATGTTCTTATAGCTGAATTTACATCTATTTTACATTGCCAAACTTTTGCTTTGTCTAGATTATCTTGCCTCATCCTCACCTTTGATGATTAAACAACAAAGGACACAACACCACCAAGCAACGAGGAAAAAAGTGCATCTCAGATGATGGACTGTTCTCCAGGAGGGCTGGAGGGAGATACATGCAGATTAAGTTATCTTTGTATCACCCATCTCCTGGATCTGGCCTGGCAGGACCTGTGTGTGGACAGATGGCTCCCCTCACTGCCTACTCTCTCTTGCCAGTTAAGTCAAACCAAATTTACCACCTCCCATTGGCATGAGAGTCTGTGCATAGACTGCCATAATCCATGACATATAGATTCTGCAGGGAGGACCCCTATATCTTTAATTCCTTAATAATCTTACATTTTTTCAGACCTGACCAATACATGGCAGAAGTTATTGGAAGAGTGTTTGCAGGGGGCTGGGATAACAGCTGGCAGGGTCACACAGCATAATCATACAGTCTCATTTCCTTAGAAAGACTTCTTTTTGTTGTTATTCTTTTTAATAAGGGAGTGAATTGATGTGATAGCCAAGTGCTATTCCATGATAAATACTCTAGAGAAAATCAAGAAAGGGGCAGCAGGGCAGCAATGCTCAGTGCAATTCTTCTGCACTACTCTGTACTAGAGTCATTAGCAACATTAGAAACATCTCTCTGGGTAACTCTCTGAAGAATTCACTGTTCCATCCATTGATTTGAATTTATCCCACATAGGGCAGATATATTTAGGAAAAAGCTCCAGTCAAAGCTACGTGATACCATCATCGATTTAGGCACAGAGCGATAACAAATTCACAGTAAAGTTAAAAAGTAATGAGAAGCCTAGCATGTGGGCAAAGTACCAAAATAAACATTCTGATAAAAACACAGATTCAGCAAATCACCAAACCCAATGTGTTCATAAGAATTTGGGCCTTATTTGGGCCAAATAATTTTGCTAAGACTGTTGATACACCATTATAATACTAAGGCACAGAACATAACCAAAGAGAAATCACAGAATGGTTGAGGTTGGAAGGGACCTCTGGAGATCATATAGTCCAACCTTCCTTTCCTCCTCCTCTTTTCTCCAGGCTGAACAGGCCCAGCTCTCTCAGCCTTTCCTCACAGAGAAGATGCTCCAGCCCCCTAATCATCTTTGCAGCCCTATGCCAGATTCCTTCTGGTAGCTCCATGCCTCTCTTGCAGTGGGGAGCTCAGAACTGGACACAGTATTGCAGATGTGGCCTCACCAGGGCTGACTCTCTGAGAAGTGACTGAATGGCACTGCAGCACTTTGTATTTGGTCTTTGTAGCGACTTCTAGGAGATCTTCAGTTCCCCAATTTGCTCTAGCTAGTTACCAGCACAGAAACAAGCGACACACTGCTGCTTTCAGGGGAAAAGGAAGAGCTATCCCCTTCCTTTCTCTTCAGATTCCACTGTAGATTGAAAATAAAGGCAAGGTGTTGGCTACAGAGCTTCCAAAATCAAACCACCAGCCAAAATCCTAAAGAGCAGGCTCCCAAGATGACAGTGGATCTTCCTTGACATGAAGGAAGCACTGGAGAAGCTAAGGCCCTTGGAGAACGGAGGTCAGAGGCTCACTGAAGCTTGGAGAATGGCTGAAAATGACACCACTCTGGTATTTGCATGTGTGTTTTGGACTTTCCCATCTGCAAAATCTGCCTTTCCTTTATGTCTGAATCAAAATATTGGGCATCTTTGGGACCAAATATGCTTTCTGTTGTTACAGTTAGGTATCCTGGGATGGGATCCTGGCTTGCATCAGGAGGAGCATTGCCCAGCAGGTCAAGGGATGTGATCCTGCCCCTCTATTCATCTCTGATGAGGCCACACCTGGAGTACTGTGTGCAGTTCTGGGCTCCCCACTACAAGAAGGACATTGAGCTTCTAGAGAGGGTCCAGTGTACGAAGATGATTAAGGGACTGGAGCACTTGTTGTATGAGGAAAGACTAAAAGAGCTGGGCCTGTTTAGTCTGGAGAAAAGAAGGCTGAGAGGAGATTTGATTAATATGTTCAAGTACCTGAGGGGTGAATGTAGGGAGGATGAGGCCAGGCTCTTCTCTGTGGCGGCCAGTGACAGGACGAGGGATAACGGGTGTAAATTGAAACACAGGAAGTTCCACCTCCATATGAGGAAGAACTTCTTTCCTGTGAGGGTGACAGAGCACTGGAACAGGCTGCCCAGAGAGGCTGTGGAGTCTCCTTCTCTGGAGATCTTCAAAATCCACCTGGATGCGACTCTGTGCCACGTGCTCTAGGTGTCCCTGCTGGAGCAGGGGGGTTGGACTAGATGATCTCTAGAGGTCCCTTCCAATCTCAACCATTCTGTGATTCTGTGATCCTAAAATACCATATGCATTATTTTTTTAGGTAAGTCTTAAGAGCTTTGTTTAATCCTGAATTCCTGTGGACTCTCTACCCTCTATCTGCTTCCAAATAATTTGCTCCTATGCACTTACTCTACATGGTCCATTTCCTATGTGACCATGGTGGCTTTTATAAGCATATCCATGCCTTGCAGCAATATAGAACTGGAGTATTGAGAGAGGAAGTGCTGAAGTCTATTAGTGCCTCCTGCCAAAGAAAGAATGTGACCGCATGGAAGGCATCTACTTATATCCTGTGTCAGAAAGATGACTCTTGTCCTCTTCATAGAAGTAAAAATAAATAAGGTTCAGGCTAAGTTCATCACTCTAAGGTTGCAGATTAGAAGCTCAGAGTGTTGGTGAGAGACAGCTAAGTCTTACTGAGATATAAATCCCTTTTAAGGTTCAAACCAACAAGCAAGTACAATCAGATAAAAGTGCACTGTGTAGATGAAGGCCATGTGCTTACAGTTATGTGACTCATACATTTGGGTTGGGCTTTTGGCTTTGTGTTTTATGAACCACCACTACAGAATCCTTTCACAGAATTGCCTTTAGCCTATGCAAGATCTGTAGATCAGTAGAACTTGACTGTCTCTAGAATAGACTGCTTTTATGTCCAAACATTGGATTATAGTGTTTTTAGATGCAACTGTAGGTAGACTGTCAATTAATTTCTACCCTCATCTCTTTTGAATAGGAAAGCCATTAATAAGTAGAAACCATTCATTGGTCAAATCTTGCAAGTAGAATATACACTCACCTCAGTGTTAGAGACAGAAATAACATGCAAGAACACTAAGGTAACTGCAAATTACTGTGACTTTCCAAATCACAGGCCAAATAAGGTAATTCGAACAATGTTCCTTCTTTCTCTCCCATTCTCTTTATTCTCCCTTGCCTACACTGTGCATGAAGGCTGACTTTAGAGCAAAAGCAAGTTCGCTATAGTCTACAATTCAAAATACTTTAGTGATCTCAGATACAGAAGCAATTTAAATTCCCATATGAAAATTTATCATGAAGCCGGGGAGCTGGCAAACAGTAAGGTGGACAACCCTCTGCTTCAGATCAATCTGTATCAACGTGTATTTTTCCTTTCTGTGTCCTGCAGTGAATCAAGATGGCTTTTGACAGGGAAAATAGTGGTGGCTCATAAAACTTTTTAAAACCTTCAGTCTAAAAAGATAAGAATGAGGGAATTATTTTGTCTCCGATTGTGCAACTGCCAAACTTCAGTAATACCTGTAAGTTTACAGAAAATGTAGGCTCTTCCATTCTGACTAGAGTGTGATTTGCTAACAGAAGCACTGTTACCAACACAGCACTGATTTTAACCAAGATCTTTTGAATGAAGCTAGTTCAAAACATGAAGATACGTGCACCCAAACAGCACACTTTCTAGTTCACTGTATCACTGAGACGTCAGCCAGTGTATGTAGCATGTTATACACACATAGAGTCCCTGAAGGGGCCTGCTGTAAAACAAATATTTATTTTGTAGATTGTATAGTGATAGCTTTCTTTAAAATCTGTTCAGTCTCTTTCTTGCTGCTGTAGTGTGCTGCTGCCATTCAGGTCACAGTGCACAGCTGGCCACATGTCCTCCTTTGAAAAGCAGAATATCTTTCCCATTCTGCTGTTTGCCTTTGGCAGGTTGCAGCAGTGAAGGGTAGCAGCTTGGGAGTCTCTGCTCACATACCTGGCAAGCCAAAGTCTGGGCTCAGCCCTGGCGCTGTCCAAGTCACGGAACAGACCAAGAGCCCGGAGCTGGTTTTCACAGCCTTCTGTCAGGCAGCCAGACCAAACCCTTTTAGACACAAAGAGGACATTTTCAGAATAACTAGCGATCAATCAGTGACAGATCAGACAAAATGGTGTGCTTCAGAAAATTACTGCTCAGGAAGAAAGACTAGAGGTATGAGAAGAAAAAGGATTTGCAGCTTTACTAAGCTATATTGAATACATTTTTTTTTCCAAAAACAAAAGAAATAAAGTTTTAGCAGCTAAGTGCGTTTGACTTGTTTTTTCTGATGGAAGAGGCTGAGGCTGAACCCTTCCCCTTGTGAAAAAAGATTTAAAGAAGAGTTTGCTCCCTCTGTTACACTATTCTTTTCAGAAATTGCAAAGACAAACATTTGTAATGTAGTTGAAACCCTTGCAACTAGATGCACGCAGTCAGAAATCTGCACCCAAATGGTATCTGGGACTCCAAGGCACATATATTTCCCTGCAGGGACTAAGCCCAGAGAAACAAACCTCTGCATTTCTAATATTTTGGAAGAGTCTGGAAGAAGCTTTGGAATCTGCAAGGATCAGGGCCCAGAAATGGCCAGTGAACATCACCCCTGAGGCCTCACACTCCAAATCTTTCACTCATTTGCCATTAAAGGAACCACAGCCGACTTTGGAAGACCCTTGATTTTCTAAAACACACAACATTAATTTAGCAATGAAGAAATTTCTTGCAATACACTAATGGTGAAATAATTATAACTTTTTACTAAAAAACTGCATTCAAAATCCAGAGGAGTGGAATAATTTTGATCAGCTTCCATCTATTTACTAACGTGCAAGTGGCTAAAAATATATATTTACCAATCACAGGTAACATGAGTTTAACATATCAGCAAGAAAGGTAAGGTCAGTTAAAATCTAACTGGCTAGGGTGATTGCAATCCTTGAAGCAATGTTCAGAATAAAGTAGGAGTTATCTGTGGAACTAACCTGATTTGAGCATAGTTAGAGGGTAGTCTTTGAAAGACTGCCAATACAAATGATCCTTTTTGATAAAGTCTGCCGTGAGCATGATGAAATATAGCCCTTGGATCTGATTCATTAAAAGTTTCTGCCCTCTTTGAGCACCTATTAAGTTAAAAAAAAATTGGCCAAAAGATTAGCCTAATGATAAGTTTGGAATGTTAACCTAAAATAGGGATTGCCTAACTGCTTTTTATGTTTTACTAAATAAAGATATTTATTCAAGTGTGATGTTAATTAATAACTCTCTGATGGGCTAAGTTGGAGACCTCAGGATAGGACTGAATGATCAAAAGCAGAAACTTTTCTAATTTTGTCTGCATTTTCTGCCTGTTCAAAAATGCAAGTCCTAGTCTTTAATGCCAATATTTTAAGAGGTTACTTGGTGCTGTTGCTAACATCAAGCCTCTTCTTATCTACATATCTCCTATAAGACAGTTTTTTTTTTCAGCCATCTATTAGCAAAGTCTTATGACTTCCAGTCCAATCCAGTTATGATTAAATTCAAAAGACAGGCATGAGTGGAAAGCTTTCCTATGTTATTTGTTTTAGTGGCTAGAGTGCAGGGACCACAGGTTGAAATATATATTCCTTTTCACTCCCAGGTTTGACAGGATTAACCTCCCCCTCTAGCCAAGGTGGCATGTGCAGGGCCCCTACTGCCACCAAAATGTCAAGGAAATCCCTGAAGTTTCAGTCTTTGCTCCTTGTCTGGAGATGTCACAAAGCATTCTTCCGTGCACTGTCTGTTTTCAGAAGAATACTCCATAGCAAGTCAAAAAAATACAGTGCCATAAAAAACCAGTCTAATACAGCAAACCCATCTGCAGTAGCATGTGTAAATCGCTTTTGTAACCTGATGCTCACACAAGGAGTGTGAGAAGATGGCACCAAAGCCATAAGGCTCCAGGGAGCCCCTGCAGCTCCATGGCTACAGCAGCGGGAAATGGCGATCGCTCTTCCAGCTGTGTTAGAAAAATAATTCTTGCCAAAATTGCATGCTGTGTTTGAATAACCCTCAAGTTAGCACAAAGTGTGAAATTCTTCTTAAGGATTTGTAAATTTTAAAACACATTTTGCCACTAGTGTCTTTCAAACATATACAAGACAACCCTGCTGTGGCACAATAAACCATTCTTCTACTCTGGGTTTTCTGTATTTCAACACATTTTCCCCAGATGCCACTCTTAGTCAAAGCTCTTTCTACATTTAGCAAGCAGAAACGTAAACTCTACACAGTTTATATGAAATAAAAATGTCATGAACAAGAATTCTTCCCTATCTTTCCTGTCTTTCTAAGAAAGCATTTCAATTTGCCTCTAACCAAGTATTTAAACTTCTTTGAAAGCAATATTGCCAAAAATAAAATCACAAAGTGGTTTTCATTCTATCTTCCTACCTACAAACTGTGAAATATGGCAATGTCCTGGGACTCAGAAGCTGACAGCCAAACCTAATACCATTTAATTCTCACAAGAAAGTATTCAATTCTTCAAATCTTAGTGAACAGTAACATAAAAAGACAGATTTTGGATTAGCTGAAATGTATATTCTTTAAAACATTCCTAGCAGCCACAGGAGAATTCGTAATCTTCACACTCGAAATGCTAAAATTGTTTTGCCAACAGTCACGACATGAGTTGGACCACACAGAGCTGAATTTTGAGGGATGCCCATCAGAATTTCTCTGCTAACTTCGAATTTGACCAGATTTTTTAGTTCTCCTGGTTAAATGAACAGAGGCAGTTGTTTGCCAGCTAAGAGCAAATGCCTTCGGGCCTTTGCCAGTCCTGAGCAAACTCTTGGGATTCTGCTCGGAGTGTTCGGAATAAGAAAACAGCTTGTGTTTCAGTGCCCAAAATCGTCATTCCAGATAATTTTTATGGATACAAATTATATATACTATGTCCTGTAATGCCCTCGTGCCCCAGAATTAATTTACAATGCTGAGAAGAAAGCATGTTGATATGTGTGATGTCACCTAAACTAGCCATTTTTTGGAATTTCATGCAAGGTTAAGGGATATTGCTCAAGGAAATGGAAAGGAGAGTTGGGGTAAATATTCACCTCTTATAGGCACAGAAAATACAGCCAGAAATGTGCATATCGTTCCTGTGGTGTTGAAATGCTACAGCTGCTTTTTAAAAGCAGGACTCTCTTGCTGCTACTCTCTGCGATCCTTGTGAAAGTGTGGTGCTCTTAGGGCTATAGCTTAGGGAGGAGGGCCAGGAGCTCCACGCACTCTGAGCACAGACAACCAGAGCAAAACCCTCCATGTTACGAAGGGACGGCCTTGTTTCCTCTGAGCTGTCATGGCGCCGGGCAGGCTGGCCTTGCCCCTCGCGGCTGCCACACGATGCTGCTGCTCGACGCAGCGCCGCTCTCCGCGAGCCGCTCGATTGTAATCATTGACTATGTTAAATCTGAATTTGTAAAAACGGAGCCAACAGAAGTTGGCAATTCCGTGTGTGCAGCTAGTTTTTCAAAGGAAGGCAACAGAAAAACCAGCATCTGTTTATTCTGGCATGAAGACACTGTTACCACAGCTGAAAGCTCAGCTGTATTTGTTGTAGACCCAGAATTATTTTCATTCTGCTCACTATATTATCATTTCTCTCAGACACACATTAATGTTCTTAAAATGAATAATATTTTGCAGCAAGAGATAATGCTTCTAAGAAAGCTTAATTCCAGTGAGGTTACTTAATTACTCAGCAAGCAACAACGCTCCTTTATCATGGTTTGCGGCTCTCTACTATCTGATCTCCATTAAGTATTTAAAGCTTTTACTAAAACCCTGCATTGCTCTCACTTTTATTATTTTTAATGGGGAAACTAAGCCTAGAGAGATTATCAAGATTACCTGATTACTGTAGGGTCAATAATTCCCAGTTTTGTTGCAGCTTGGCCTAACTTGAGAAAATGAGCAACATGCCATAATTCGCAGGTACAGGTTGCATACTTTCCAAACAGAGCAGTAACACAGCATACTGATGTTTAAAAAAATAATGTCATGGACAAAGCATGTAGCTCAGAGCACGAGTTGACCATACTAAAGCCAAAAGCAAAATATCATGTTTACCTTATTAGGGAGAGGTCTGTGACTGCTTCCATGTAGAGCTGCAAGGAGCGGGAGCAGTCTGGAGGGAGCGGCAGTAAAGTGGCTTTGCAGCTGAGATGGGTCTTGTGGGATGAGACGGAGCGAGGAGCCACGCACGGCCCCTGGCTGAACGGTGCAGGCGAGCGGGATGCACGTGGGATGTGCATGGAGACAGTGCTGCCTCCGCCACCTCCCTCCTTGCTGCAGGGAAAAGGCACCTGGTTGCAAACCAGGCTACTGCTGGCTACTTCAGGCCACACAGAAGTAGCCTGGTACAGAGCCAGAAACCCAGTCCAGATCACCTGCCAGTGAAGCACAGAAGTATTTTCTTTCTCATCAGATTGCTAGCATTTACCTCTCCAAAGCACACATATATCTACAAATAGAGAAAAAAAATATAAAATGGAACAGGAAAAAATGAAAGAATTTCCAAAGATGTAATTATTTCTTCATGGAAAAAATCTCACAGAATATAAGAAAAAACAGAATATCACAGAAATTAGAGCCCTTTGGAAATTACAATAAAAAGCCTATGAAATTTTATGAAGAAGTATTATTTATTCTTTTCACCTAGACCTATATTCTTTCTAGAGAACTTTAAATGAAACAAAACACAACTCCATTTATGAGCTATTAAATTATTATTTGGACCTTATTTTGTGATTGCAGAGAAGTGACTTTCTTATATCAAGAGTTTCATACTTGAATGAGAGAGCCCACTTTTACCACCATGCATTATTATCATTAGTTGTTCTATAAAACGTTTTTTGCTGCCTTACAACTGTACTTTAGTGAAGTACTGCAAGACAGTAAATATTATTACCTCTCTATCTTAAGACATTCACTGATTAAGAACTCTCTAAAGTTTTTTTCCACTACAGCATCTATTTTCTCCTCTCTATTGCACAACAGACACGTCACGCACAACATAAAAACATGCGGTCACACTATTGTACTTACCACAAACATTTTTTTGCTCATATTGTGAAATGACTTAAATTCAGAGCTAGATTTGTATTTTGTTCATATAAATGCCAGATGCATTGGAACTGCTAGATGCATTAGGAACCTATTATGGGTCCCAAAATACTAATGAACTCAAATGGTGAGTAAGTGAATTTTCAATAAATAGGTGCTTTACCAGGATTGGTTAATGCACCCCATACCATGTATGGATGGTGAAAGGAAGGGCTTGTTTTGGGCATGTCAGGATTTGCAACAGGTACCAGAGCCTGAGGCTGCAGTGTACCATTTTTCAGATAACATGCATGTATCAGTTCTGAATTTAGTTTGCTCATTATCAACTTCTTCCCCAAACCACGTACAGTGCCAGGAAAACATATTTTTATTAACTTTCTATTTGTTTTTCATCATACTAATCTTGAGGTAAGCTTCAAAAAGTGTAACAGTGGTGGGATCCTCTGACTTTTGCAAAAAAATTGTAAAGCTTGGAAAAGGGCTTAGGAAAGGCAAATTTAGCATCAGGTAGAAACAATATCTAGCAAGTCTGCTAAAGAAACCTCTGATAGGCCTTAGGAAAACAGGCCTTGCTGCTGAAAACCTTGCCGGTAGCTATTCCTTTTGAATTTAGCCACAGGCAGCTCAAGTAGTTGACACTGCTCCTTAGCAGCGAACTGGCATAAATGGACCAAGAGGCACTTGACACTGCGCTGGTGCTGATGTGGAAGTGCAGCTACTTCCGTTGGCTCTTAGTGCCCGATAGATGAGCTGGCTTTGCAGCCTCCCATTGCTTGTGGTCTTACTCAGCTGGTAACAATGCAGGGCTTGGTAGTGAATAGAGGAAAAAATGGTCTGTTTTATTTGCCATTTTCTTTCACTTTTGATTCTACTTGCTCAGGAAGTATAGTTGCTGCAAGAAGAAAAGGTGTACGAACACTGCTGATTGGTCTCAGGCAAACATGCCTTGCACACAGGAAGCTTCAGGAGCTGTTACTCTCAGCTCTAAGGCCCAGTGCAAATCTAAATTGGCGCAGTGACAAAATTAGGTAAAAAGAACATCAAATCTGGTTTGTGCCACTTTACTCTCAGTCATTTTACAATCTGCTGTGCTAACATTTAAGAGAATCTTGTGTAACCTGCCACTGACAGTGAGAATGCTGCCCCTGGAAAGGCACTTCAAGAATAGCCTGAAACAGCATTTTCACTTGCCTGAAGCGTATCCTGTGATATGAAGTATCTAAACTGTAACTTGACAGCTCATACTAACACTCTACACGTTCAGATCATTGTTACTCAGAGGATGTCCTTAGCAGAAGATGTCATTCTTTCAGCTGCAAGTCAGGTCCAACTCACAAAAACGTATTCTGGCTCTGAGCTGGAGCAATGATGGTGGGTCAGCGCCATCCCTGCCTGCACAGGTCATTGCTAGAAGATGGTGAGGAACGGAGCAGGACTGCCAGAAAATCGAGGTGCCTGGCAAAAAGATGCAAGTCACCGCTGGTGC
The DNA here is from genome assembly GCF_059628265.1 of Tinamus guttatus. Classification (NCBI taxonomy): domain Eukaryota; kingdom Metazoa; phylum Chordata; class Aves; order Tinamiformes; family Tinamidae; genus Tinamus; species Tinamus guttatus. The sequence goes on from NW_028288848.1 coordinate 9,502,540, forward strand.
AGCTGCTTACCAGGAGAAGGCTCCTGCTGACAGATTGGGCCATCTGTGCCGGTCAGACAAGGTGCAAGAGGCAGAGCCCATAAATCCATTTTTATATAACAGGTATCAAAGATACAAATGTACTCTGCAGTGATCTATTGGGACATTATATAAGCAGTATGATGTCCATAATGCACAAACTACAGCACTAAATGGAAATTCTACTGTATTTCTGGTATGCGTTAATTATATCTAAAAATTGAGGTTATTAGGTGGTGAGTTGCTCTTGGATAATGGAAGAGAAAGTGTGTAACAGTGACTTAAGAGTTTTAATGTAAGATCAGGCGTGTTTCTGTAGATACAATGCTTTCAACAGGTTTTAGGCACAGATTTTTTTTTTTTTTTCATGTTAACCATCAACATTCCTCTAAGTGGAGTCCTTTGCATTAGAACAAGGAGTTTAAATGGAGATAAAAGCATAGGACAGATTCTTACCTAGTGTAAACTGTTACATTTAGGCTATTTTAGGATGGCTCCATTTGTTTAAATGGCTGTCCCCCTTCATACTGCTGTGAATCTCAGTTTTTAATGCTGATGAAATACGTGACCCGAGCAGCTTCCCAAGTGAAATTCCATGTCAGCCAATGAAAAGCATTTACTGGCTTGAACAGTCAGAATTCTTCAGCATGTTTAGAAGACACCTGGCAAACACCAATCTCCTAGAAAAATAAATAAGAAAAAATGAGTGTCTAAAGTAGCTAGCAGGTTACAAAATATTTATTTCTGAATAAATAAATAAATAAAACTAGACTGCAAAAGTCTTATTAGGAGCATTTACAAACTATGATTCTGATGAGATTAAAGGTGATCTATTGTATGTGCCCACACTGAGACACCAGCCAAGAGACACTCACAGAAATTGCAGAGCTTACACATGCTGGATATTGATTTATTATTTCAGACTAATATTTAAAAACCTGAAATGTTCAGAGGTATGCAACAATTTTGGAAGACAGCATACTTAGGGTAGAACACTCACAAAGCATTCAAGCTTGACAGAAGGAAAATATTAAAAATTAGAGCATCAAAAACATCTTTTTATTGTCAGATTTACAATTTTGTACCTAAACTTATAATTTTTATAAAAAAGGAAAGAATGAAGTTGTTGAATTTCAGAATATATTTTGGTAAGTTAGTGAGCCTAGAAACAGTTGTGATAAAGTCTTTGCCCATCAGGTTGTCAAACTGAAATATTCTTCAAGCAAAACTTGAGTTTTATATTGATAGCATTTTTACAAGTTGGCAACAATAGGACTTGCCCAAAGCCTGCTAAAATTGGTAGGAGATTTTTACCAACTTGAATAAGGGTTTTAGCATGATATACTCCATAGTGAGAATGGCACAATATTCTCAGCATCTCTCTGCAAAACTACTTGTAGTTTTGTAATCAAATTAGACTATTTTCAGTTTTTAAAATTTATATTAAAAATACAAAGCTTTACTGAGACTCAATGCATTTTTTAAATATAGAATTCTTCAAAATTGCTAATATTTAATTACTCTATACTGTAAAACTAGCAAGTAATTAAAAAACCAGGACACTGAAAACAGGAAATCCAGTTTGGGGTATAATCGATACGTGACTTTGGGCTGTTTATTGAAATCTCTGTTCTTCTATGATGAAAATAATTCAGTAAGCATGCCCTCTTTGAGCTATTCAAGTACAAGGATTTTTCTACTAAAAATATGCGATAAATACATACTAAACTGAAGCTTACTCAGTTGTTTATCTGCAGTCCAGAACAGTTTTCCCAGAGAAATGGCCTAGAGAGCACTCAAATATTTACTGCTACTATGGCTTCTGCAGACACCCACCAGAAAAAGACAGAGATTTCTCCATATGCTTCAGAAGTGGGAATTTTAGGCTGCCTTAATTTGCATTTCTTCACACAGAATTATGATAAAATTTGTAGGCAGGTAACTGGGATACTGGGAAGTTGCAGTAAGCATCAGTGATAAAGACTGTTGCTCTCACACAGGAAGATGTCTGCAAAGATCCTGGAATCGGGAGAAACCCCCCTGCACCTGCTAGGGAGAGCAAACGAGTCCAGGATCACACAGGGCCCCTGCCTGCCCCACTGCTGCCTCTCCTCAGTGGCAGCCCAGGGCACTTGCACTGCTCTGCCCTAGAAAGGAGGCATTTTCTGTGTGCAACACAAACTCTTAGGTGGTTCAGAGGTCAGACAAGGCCTTGTTCTCAAGTTTATGATGTTACCAAAGGAACTAAATACAGCTAGAAGAATATAGCTTGCTTATATTATCATAAAACATATCATTGTCTGAGATTAATAATAAAGAAGTTTGTGCTATACAGAAATTTCCACGTTGGTTTTCACAGTATGCTCTGTATTTTCAACCAGTAAGGTCATCCTAACTTTTAATTTTTGTTATTTGTGCACATTGCTCAGAATGTGTAGTGGGGCTTATTTTGCTGAGATAAAAAAGCAGAAGGCCCCAATTCATCCTGAATCGGAAAGGAACCTTTTATTTCACTTGGGCATGTTCAAAAAAAGCAAGCTGCAGAAATTAAAGCAGACCTCATACACCGTTCACAAAGCTGAGGAGAACACAGCTTCCTTTTACTCACCAGCTCATTGCACGTACCTTGAAGGCAAGAGGCCCAGGCCCTGTCCGAGGCCAAACACAGTTCCAGAGCTCATGGCATGGGAGCAGTGGGTGCTCAGACTCCATCGCAGAAGACCTCAACTGTTGATTGTCCCTACGGCTGGCAAGTGCTCAGAGCACTAGAGCCGGCAGCACGAAGCAGATGGAAAAGCTGGACTCCTCCTTTTCATGAAGAAGGCTGAGGGGAGACAGTATTCATGAGCTGAAAATACTCATTAAAATTGTTCTCAACTTGGGGGCAAAGAAAATGGCTGGTAGATTCCAAAGGGGCAAAAGAAATTTGCTGTAGTTTTGAAAAGGTACAAATATGCAAAGCATTGCAGATATATTTTACACATACTTATCAAATGTAATAATTTCTGATATGCTTGTTTCTCTTGCTGCAAAAATCAGACAAATCTGCTAAAAAAACAACTCATGAGTGAAATAAGCATTTAGGCTAAATGTTGTACCTAATACTAAAGGCATGTATTGGTTAAGAAGTAGTACACTGACCTAGAGTTACCTCTTGTTTTTCAATTCCCTTCACCCAAAGTAATCCTGTGTTCTGCTTGTGGTCAGTCTGAGAAACTGACCAAAAAAAAAAAAAAGACCACAAAAAAAAAACCTTTTTTGGTTATAGGTGAGTTGCAAATATGTAGTTCAGTTCTCTGTGATTCTCACCTCCTAAACTAACTGTGCTAAAAAGAATTTGAGGGACTTGGGAAGGAGCATTTACTAGATAAAAAAGGCATTTCAAGTTGAAATAACATCGCTACGTATTTTCATGTATAAATCTATATTCATGTATAAATCTATACACTGAAGTTGAAAATATGAATAAATGAAGATAAAAAAGCAGATAAATAGTTTTCCCCTTTCTCCCCCCGATAATTATCTCTAAAAGAAATGACTGGTGAATATCAAGTCACTAATCTCATCACTTTAGTAATAAATCTACATTGCAATTCCTTTATTCCTGTCCACTTGCTAATTTCTAGCAAAACTTGTTTGAACAAGGGCAGGAAATCAAATAGAGAATACAGAGGCAAGATATTCAGAGAGCTTCAGCGGGTGTCTGGCTTTCAGGGTCTGCCTGACATTTACAAGCAGTAGCAATTCCAAAGTGAAGAACTGAGAAGGCGGAAAGGGCTTCAGGGAGGGGCTGCAGCCCCTCAGCAGAGGCCGCTCGCTGCGCTGTGGACGAAGGATCCTGCATGCCGCCCCGGCGGCCCTCGACACCTGAGATGGCTCCTAGGGCAGCATCCTGGGCCTTGCCAGCTGAGCAAACACTGACAACTCAGACTGTTTAAATCAGACTTAGTTAAAAATTGTTCAGTGTAGCCAGGTTCAACACAGATATACTGTTAGTTGTCTAACTATTGTGCAATTAGTTGGGATTTTGTATGATCTGTATGGGTCACATGAAATTTCATATGACTGTAGGTGGAGCTTGGTAACTTTTAGCTAGGCATGAGAACTGGGAAGAGATCCAAATACCAACTGATCTGAAATACATAGGGCTGTCCTGCACGTACCCCTCCTAGACAGGCCTTAGGCAATATGGGATAACCACATGCTCTACCTGGCTCCTCAGAAACCTCTGAAACAAGAGATTTGGGGTTCTTGTTTGCAAGATCTGGAGAAGGGGAGGCCTGACTTGGTGGAATGGTTGCAGGGGGTGGTCGCTAGCAGCGAGCAGGCCCGGCCATGCGGAGCTGGGGAGGAACACGCTCTCCTCACAGAGCGGCTGCCGTCATGCTGAGGAAGTTCAAATGGTTCAAATGAAAATAACACAGGGAAGGAAAAGAGTGTAAGGTTGAGGGCTACTGAATGGACTGTCAAGAAAACCAGGGATGAGCCTGACCCATAAGGGACCAAATGAACACTAAACTCTCCCATCCTCCCCCACCACAACCTCCAACCATTCTTTTAAAACCAAAGGCCTTTACAAGACAAGGAGTTACAACCCTGACACACAATGCATCTCCTTTCCTTTACTAACATTAGAATCACTTTGATTTATGCAACTGTACTGCAAATGGTATGCAGATGGGGATGGAACGAGGACAAGAGAACTAGTCACAGAATTGATCAATGCAAGAGATGATTCACTTGTGAAGATGGAAGTCTGTTAAGGTCCCCTAAATTACCTTATTCCTTAAGAAAACACAAAGTAACACAGTTCTACACTGAAAAGGGGAGAGAAAAATAACCCACAGGTCACAATAAGCTATGGGACGATTCCTTACCCTAGAGAAGTTGCAGGTTCCCAAGACAAGAAAATCAGCAGGCATTTTTTTTTTTCAACACCTGCGAAAAATGCCACAACGAATGACACCTTGACGTTCCTAAGTGCAGTGTATGAAATGCACCCACTGCAGATACAAGAGAAATAATACACACCAACACATTTAGCGCGCTAGGAGTTAGTAGATGGGAGAGAGAGGGAAAAAAAAGCTTAAAAATTTCCTGAAATATCAGTTTAATATTAAACTTGCTTCTGTTGCATCACTCATTTTTTGGTTACACACCATTGTGTAACAGTAGTTCAGGCAAAAAAAAAGGGGGGGGGGGAAAACGAGGACTAGAATGCAGTTACTAGCATAGCTGAACTGATGTTGCCTCAACAACTTTTATTATAGGATGATGCTTAGCTTTTAGAAGCAAATATAACAAAAGTGGGTCTTCTAAAATAACTTCACTAAGACATTAACCCTGAAGCTGTAAGTTCCTGGCCAACACCCAAGCTGCTGAAGAAACTAACTTTCAAAAAGAAGTTTTGAAAAGTTTTTACTATTTTGCCTTTAATCTTTCTAGTTTTAAGGAAAAGTTCTATAGCATTAATTATTGATTTATTATATTATTATCATAGTATTAATTATTGCTTGATAGTTCTCTTACCTGTATCCTGCCAAGCCAATGGATGGGTGAAGTCATCAACTACAAAAAAAAACCCCAAAAGGCCCAGACAACAAACCTAAACAAAAGAAATCCAGTCACTCAAACCTCCTGTTTTTACTTATTAGTTTATTTCAACTTTTTTTTTTTTTTTTTAAAGAAACCACACACACTCTTGCCAGCCACCTTACTCTATATTCTAAACAGAAAAACAAAGCAAACAAATATTATTTGCAGTTCTCTCACAGCCAGTAGATAGCTACAAAGAAATAGGAGCCTTAAGACCTGTGAAATGACTTTTCTAGGGAAACACAGCAGCATTAAAAGAAATATTAATCTATCCCAAGTTTAGCTTGCTAAATAGAGCACTAACAACAGTAAAGTAAAAAGGTGAAATGCGTTATTATTTTTTATGGTAGCTTGATATTTAGTTTATTTGGAGAGAAGAGATAGAGACTGTTCATTTAAAACTAAAAGCTAGCTGGATTGTCTCAACTGTTTTTATTTTCTCTCGGGAGACTCTTGGAGAAATATGGGATTCTGTGCTTTTTCTCACATATTAAAGCCATTTGTTTTATGGAGGCTGTATAGCATCCCTCTCCACCATGATGAATTACTACTTCTATTATCAAAGTAAAATGTGTAACAAGGAATAAGATGCATTTAGTATCACAGAATGTGTGAGCTGGATACCCCTCATTTTGATCTCCAGACAGCCTTGTGAAAAGACTCCTTGGAAGGGAAATAAGTATGATAATATCAATGTCTTCCCTTCTCAGCATGAAGAATGTTACTGACATATCTACCCATCTTTCCAGGTCAACTACTGAACCCCCTCAGCTCCCCAAGCAGTGTGAAAGCTGCCGCTGCACTCTGAAAACAAGGTGCATAAGGTTACCCAAAATAACCACAAGACAGTCAAAGAAAGACTAAGATCTATGCATTTGAGTTTAAGCTACACTGCCTTCAAAACAATCATGCTTTAGCTAATCTATATCCATCTCTATTGATTATCTAGGGCGCAGAACACTCACAGGTCCTGCTCTCGGTAGTAAAATTTCTGACATAAAATGAAAAACTAGTGAATATTCTGGACTACCTGGTATATGTAATCCTAGGCCAACTCATTCATTGGCAAGAATGATATAAACACCACATTTACAAACAGTTCTGTCCTGATACTGTCTACAGCTACTGCCTAACTTGTACCAGCAAAGACTACATTATCTATAATGCGGTAGCATCCAGAGATACTAGGGTAAAGATGCTAAGGATTCTGTGAAAATAGATGCATTTCTTCTGGGTTAATATGAGCAGACTACAACAGAACCAAAGCATCCTTTAATCAAGGACAGCAGAAGATGATGGCAGATCAGATTTTCAGGTCCATTATCATCAATTATGGAAATCTGAAATTAAATAAGGCCAGAAATGGCAATGTTTGATTTAACAACTGCACAATTTTAATACATAAAAATAGATACTAAGTAATCAACAAATTTATACAAACCAGGTTTCTTTAGTACGGTACAAAACAATGATAGAGATAAAAAGAATTGCTGAATTACAGGGCAAGACAAAAGGACAACAAAAAAATCATTGAAGAATTTTTTTAAGTGATCAGAGGCTTATTTCATAAATAAGTGCAATGCTTTCATATAACAAATACAAAACTTACTATTTATTAACATCAGGAAATATATAAAATGTCATTACATGATAGTATCTTATTTAAAAACTGATGCGAATACAATAGCCTTTTTAGAATTCTGAGGTAATATTACACAGTAAATCAAAAAAGCTTTAATAAATAAAACTAAACCCAATACAGTGCAATTCAGTGGAAATAAGATAAAGCTTTTATTTTAACAATAATAGATAAATAGTTATTAAAATTGGGCTTAAGCCGTAAAAAAAATATTTTGGCTAATGTGCCTTCTTTTCAGATAAATGTATAGATATTCATGATCCAACATTCCACAATTCCAGCTCTACAGGGGGAAAAAGGGAGTTGCTTGATTCCATATTTCTTACCTACATCCTCTTCTGCTGTTAGGTTCAAGCAATTCTAAATTTCTGCCTAGTTCATTCAGTGCAATGGTGAAAAATTTAACATCTCAATTCCTGCAAATTGAAATCTATTTTAAAATCTCAATTTTTGAAAGAAACGGTATACAATTCCCAGTTTTGAAGTGTTGCTTTTAACACAGACAACGCTATCTTAATATTCTTCCAAGCTCAAGTAATTGAATTTTAGTATTTGTTTCAGTAAGAGTACAATTAATACAGTGCCAATTATTGTAAAGCATCCCACTAGTTGTCCCTGCTTTAATAAATTAATAAAAAAAATCCCTGACTTCTCTAGGTAAGAGAATAAAATAAAATTTACCCTTAACTATATAAGAAAACCCACAGTGGCTTTGGGACTACAGTTTAGACAAATGAATTTGTTCACCATGGGAAAATCTGGTGGTTGTAGGCAAATGAAGGGAAAGCAAGAAATATTTTCCTATTATTGAAAATAAGTAATTGACTACAGACACTAAAAAAAAAATTGAGCATCCAACTCCCAGTAGAAGTCAACTGGTAAAGGTGATAAGTTAGATGCCTAAATATCTTGAATGATCTAGGTCTCATTCAGCAGAAATAATCTATAGAGCAACCAGTAGCTTTTTATATGAAAAAACACTACCCTGCATACTAATAGATTCTGTTTAATTAATAAATCGTAGACTTGTAATTACATTTTAGAACAATTTTTCCCCAGCTTCTAGTTTGCTAATTCTGAACAGGCATAGTATATGTATTTTTTTTCCAGCTTAGTTTATGCAGGGGGAACTACCAAATATAGGCTTTGGGGGTTGATTTTCAAGCTAATGAGGTCTTCAACCTTCTGCTAGAATGTTGTTGCATTCATTTATGTTATAACTTAAGACTTTCAAAGTTGCTGAAAGGATGATAGCATGATACACTGTATTTCATTTTTTTCTTCTGTTGCAGATTTCATTCTTTTCCCAAAATATTTTAATACGAGGAACTTATTTAAAATATCTGGCTTTGTTTACTCTATGAAACTACAGTAAATCTGAAAGGAGGAACAAAGACATTGTTCAGTACCTGTAGTTTGAACTTGAGTCCACTTAACCTGAAAATTACCTTTTAACCTCTGTGTACAGTCAATCCTGCTGATCTGTAAAAGCTGAATATAGAACATTTAAAACCTCTTATTAATAAAAAATAAACTTTTAGCAGTAAATGACACTATCAAAACTGTATTTGTTTACCGGCAGTTATTTACATGCTTCTTAGCTTGTTTAACTGAGAATGAAAACCATAATATTAAAACTGCATACATTTTATAAAGATTAAAATTCCTATTTGCCTTTCTGAAAATATGGCTACATGCTGTATTTTACACTCTACTGTTCATGTTAATTGAAGACATTCTACCACTGGGATTAGTTAATCAAGAAATATTCTGTATATTATTTCCCAGTAGGATACCCATGATGTAAAGTAATTATGGTTAATGATAAAGTGCTATTAGGAATCACTAAGAATGAGATATAACTTAGAACTTGTTTTAGTCTTTTTTTTTTTTTTTAAACAAATATACCAACTTTTTGTTGGAAGAATACTTTCCCTAACAAAGCAAGCAGTAAATGTATTGCTATGCAGCAAAAAAAACCCACACACTTCATATTTAATTTAAAAAAGTTGGGTAAGACTTGCACAGTATCAAGAGACATAACAATGAAAAGCTTAAAGGCACAATTAGAAGATAGTGAATGCTACATAAAAACGCTGTTCTTGCAGTATTTTCTCTCATTCTAGACCAAACCCCTCTGCATTTGAAATCCCAATTATCAACTTTTGCTTCAACTCTTTCTTGTTCTTGTAAGGAGGGAGGCAAAGCTGGTTGAAGCAGGTATGAGCCACAGGTAACCTAAAAAAAAAAAAATGCACTCAATATAATACAAGAAAAGCAGGACTGTCATTTACCTACACATTTCCATTTAAACATTCCTTTCAGAAAGAAACCTTATAAAATAAACATTCATGCTAGTGTTACTCTTCAAGTTATGTTGTAAACATAAACACCGGTACTGCTAGTCACCCGCGCCTCAGGTGCTCAGCCTGGTTTCTTTGCTTGCAATCCCATTTCCCCTCCTTTTTGGTTAAGTTGGAAACATTCCTAAGAGGTTTTCCAAACTCCAAGTAGCCACACAACTTAAAATCAGGTCTTCTCTACATTTAGAGATGCTTGCCATATAATACAAAGACTCAACATATGAAACACTCAGTAATAAATTTGGAATAATCAAAATCCACAATGTGAAGAAGTGGAGCATGCAGTAGGCACGGACACAGCTAGCCAGACCAGAGTTACCGTAAGGATACCGAAGGCTGGAAGTTCAGCCTGGTGAGATACATCCTTGCAGACATATATGTCAGTGCAACACCGAGGAGCTCATTGAATCCCTGGGAAAACAAGAGTTCCAGAATTTTGGCCCTAGTCAAACCAATTTTTGAACTTGTGAGATTCTCCAGGAAGCTGAGATGGCATATATTTGTAGGAGTCTTGTCAGACTGCCTGACAAACACATCACTAAGCTTAGTTTGGTAAGAACTATTCTTAGAAATGTTTAGTTTGTCATCAATACTAGATGTCAGCAGGGCCAGCCTTACAGCCACAGGCAGGCAGAAACTCTGGGATGTTGCCGCCCTTTACACACTCAGGTGACAAGCAGGAGAGCTCTCCCTGATCCCTGCGCGTGAGCGATGAGGTGCCAGCGCGAGTGATGCGGTGCCCGTCGATGCGCGCAGCTGACTGCACGGAGTGTTTCCTAACACACAGACCTGCACAGCTCCAGCACACATACTGCTTACATACATATTTTTCCAGTTTCAAGAAAAGCAGCAAGTAACAACAGAGTGAAATTAAGCAAATTCAAAGATGACAGAATTTTCTTTTTTTTTTTTTTTTAAACCAGATCCTTATGTTCAGTTAACATACTGGGGCAATCAGTTATTTGAATAAAGCTTTAGCAATGATATGGACAAAATTTAACAACAAAAATGGAGATGGCATGTACATAGCTCAGGGCTCCATGAAAACCATCAAAACTGTGACCTTCTAGAAACATAACAAAAACACTTAAAAGGAACTATATTGAGAAAGGAGGGTAAGCCAGACGTTTTTGCTGAGAAAGCTTCAGAACCAGTAACTTTTGGAGACAGCCTTCCAAATTAAACAGAATACCTCCATTCTTGAGAGGGAAAATATTAACTGGAAAGTATGAGGAATTTTTTCAATTTCACTTCAATACAAATAGAACCACCAGAAATCTAAGTACTTGTCAGGAGCTTCAATTTAACTTTCACAATGAAGTTATAGGCTGCTTTGTTCCTAGTGCATTGGAGCAACCTCTGCATTAGCAATTCACTTACTCACCGGAGACCATAAAGGAACACTACGTCTTTACCAGTCATACATGTTAAAATCCTTATTTAGCCCGTCAAGAAATAACGTAAATGTTTTTCTGCAGCTGCATGGGCTGCTATTCATTATGACAAGCAGACTCAATGATTTCAGAAAAAAATTATGGTGATTCACAGTGTATTTTAATTAACTCAGCTGTCATGCTAGGAACATTAAAGCTAATAGTTTCTTTGTACTGAAGACATGTAAGGAAAATCTTCATAAATAAGTAATTCCTGGACTCCAGAGTAAATACCGCCTGGAGAATTGATTTTGTATTAGATAATCATCTGCTAAATTTAGCTATTCAATAAATGGGTTTGACAACATTTTGAAGACAATCTAGAAGAGATTGTACAGTTTTTCTCCCTTATAAGTTAGGGTGGCTTTTTTGTTGTTTTGTTTGCCTTTTTTTTTTTTCCTCCTACTAAAGCACTGAAGAGCAACAAGAACTCCTTAAGAAAGAATTTAAGAATTAAATAAAAAATATCCCGAAAATTATTTACCAATTAGTGGAGGTTTCACTCTTTGAAATCTTGAAATTCAAATCAGCCATTCCTCCCACAGGTACTCTATCACTTCCTGTAGCAAAATGTAGCAGCTTCTTTTGAAGGTCAAGAGAAAATCCAAGTACTACATCCCAAAAGTATCTGTATCCAAGACAGAACAAGAATAAAATGGTTTTGTAAAGTGAAATACCCTGACAAAGTAGGAGAACAATATGACTGCAAATATTATATGATGAATTTTAAGTAGGTACAAGTTTAATTAAACTAATAAGTAGGACATTAGTACTATCCCAATATGTAAATTTGTTTGAAACAAATCTAGGAGATTTGACACATACTACACTATGAATTTTGCAATGATGCACTGTCAAAATATGCCCCAAAACCACTTACCTATGAAAAATAAGTGTTGTCCTACTACTATTAATATCCTGAGTGTTAAGTAACATTAGTAGACAAAGGCATTTTTAGAAGATTGGATAAGATTTCACCATGCAGGATTTTGAAACTACGGTTCTTTTTGACTACTTCCAATTCAAACTGGTTACATCCTTCTAAAGATACCCAGCTGCATATTATAATATTAAAGCTCTAAATGTTCCTACTTGCAGATAAATTATGTCTTTTTGTCTTATTTGGTAACACATTTTTAAAGCTTCAATCATTCATGATTGATTTTCAGACTATATTTAAAGAAGAGATTATTCCCAACAGTCTACCATTTTAATACGTTTTAAAATTCACTATTTAGTACGAGGGGGAAAAAAAAAAAAAAAAAAAAAGGAAAGAAAAGTTTTAAAAAAAAAAAAGAGCCTACCGTATAGTAAGATCAGTTTTCTGGTAGCCCTCATATTGTGTACTTCGTTGTAAAGCAGACATATCCAGTTCAGGACTACCACAGACAAGAATTTCAACCTCTTCTGGACGAAGTAGCTGTCAGAAATTAATCGCAAAATATTTAATTTTTATTAAAGATGAAAAGTGATGCTACAAGATTCAGACAAAAAAATATTTACGATATTTTGCTGGCACTATAGAAATTTAATAGTATTCAAAGATAAATTTATAACTTTGATCTGACCTTGTTTCATAGAAAAATAAATTTCTGAATATTGATGAATGCCTTACTACATATATAGTAAAAAGCAAAGTTACTGGAAAACATGGTATTTTAGCATATTTCTTTTACTTACTTCTTCACCATTGTTACATTTATTACACTGACTTGCTTGTCTTCCAGTTATATTACAAATGGGTCCTTTTTAAAAAAAAAAACAAAAAACAAAAAACCCCACTATTTCTATTTATATCCAAGATGGATTGTTAAGGAGCAGTGGCAGAGGGCACCTGGTTTTTCATTATAAACACTACTGTGCAATGGCAATACATAAAACAATAAACCATGTTAAATGACTGCTAAACTTACACTAGTAGAACCTACTTTTTAATCATTTACTACAATATTGTTAAGCTGCATGAAAGTACTTCATGGCATTTCAATGGATTTTCAGGCTCCTTCCTGAAACTTCCTTGCAGTTCGTCACATTTCACTTTGCTGCAAGTATGTCATATTTGGCTAATTTCACAGGAATGCAGAAATTCTCATGCAAATTATAATCGTCTCTTCCTTCTCTTCTTACTGCACAAGGAACAATGTAAAATATAAAAGATATTCCAACAGCCAAATAGGACTGAATACACAAGAATCTATCATCAGTCGCTTTGATTATTCTTCCTGCAGAAGTTAACATGGGTGTTTGGAGCTTTGCTGCGTATGACCGTAGGCAATACACACAATCCTTGGGAATGGTCACACGAGAGCTTATGAACTGTCAGCAAATACATGCTGTTAAATATAAAATAATTGGTGGACGTTTTTTATCCATTTCTGAAGGATCGCTAAAGATATCAGCTCGTGGCCTGCTTAATTACTTCTGTTCTTGCACTCGTGGGATGCTTGCAAACCTGCTCCCAGTGCATTACACACCCTACAAATAATGGAATTTTATTCTTTAAAGTAGTTAGGCATAACTTGGCTGTGGTCTACTGTGTTACTCTGATCTCCCCTACTCTATTCCACAAGCACATTACTGTTAAATAGGGTCCTCAATTTGTGACATTTACTATTTTGTTATTTTCCCTCTTCTCTTGTAAAATTACTGGTGGGCTGAACAACAAAAAGAGCACGAAAAAAACTATGTCTGAACCTGCGACTCTTCAGAATCAAAACAAACATCTCTGTGCAGTTGTAATTAGAGGTTTTCTCAGCTACACGGGCTAATCAAGATTCTTTATGAACCCTAAAAGCAACCACTGGAGTTACTGAGTAATTGGCATCGTTAGACATTTTCACATGATTGAAACAGTAGTGAAAAATTCTGCTTTACTTTATTCTTACCAGTAGCGCATATGAAGCACAGACACTATGAAATCCATAATAGAAAGCTGCAAATTGTTTGTAGATTGATTTGTTGAGAAGAAAATCAACATAAAGCTGCACATATTCTAAAGAGAAAAACATTTTAATTTTTTTGTTACATAAAAGTTTTAGACAATCATTTGTTGCACTAATTCAAATTGCATTGAATTTCTAAAGATGAACAGATGTTATTCAGGTACAGTTAAGATACTATTAAAGTTGGTGGGTATACCAGAAAGAATTTTAAGAATTTCAGTTTCACACTTTGTCAAACAAAACGTAAAAATATAAAGGGATAAATTGATATATTTAGGTATGTCAAGGCTGTGTAATTAATATGTATCGTAAGTACCTTTTCTATTCTGATTTGTAACTGGAATTTTATCTCCATTTGGCTTTAGGTTGTAAGATTTTATAACACCAAATTCTTCCTGAAAAACCTGGGGAAAGAGGATTTAAGCTCAGTGCCAGAGAACATGTTCATATACTCACAGAGGACAAAGCTTTTCTTTATTACTATAAATATTAATCTGTTTCTCTGTTTAGAGCATGTTGCAATTATAATGATATATTTTTTTTAATTAAACGTTACAACTTGCAACAATTCCAGGGTCTAAGTCATGGACTGCAAGGTGATGGTGCCATAGGAAGCAAAAAGCTAGAAATGCAGCACCAGCAGGAGGTGGGACCCTGGCAGTCAACACTCAGATTGACTTGAGCAGCCACAAAGGCCCAGCTCGAAGCCCTGCAAGATGGGGTGGGCTGCGGCGTGCGTAACCCCAGGGGCTCTGCTCATCCTCACAACGGAGCTGTCCTTCCTTCCCAGCCCCTTACACGCCAGGCTGCACAAGCACGCTTTGTGGGCCGCTGCACAACAGAGAAACACTGGCTACAAATTTCTGAGGAGGTTTGAGAATCACTTAATAGCCATGTATGTAATGACCTGAAAGGTTGAGTAAAAATCCTCTTCAACATTGCCTTCATAGGCTAGAAGTTCACTTAGTCCATGGGCCAATTCCTGCAACAACAGTAAAAAACCTTTAGTAAGCTCGCAACATTAAAGGATGTGCTTTCCATGGGCATATCAGAATTGTTGTTCCGTACAAAGCGTACAAAGAGTCTTGGAGGGAGGGGGAAAAAAAAAATAAATAAAAAGGCTATTCAAAATGTATATTCATACAAAAAATCCACAGTGCCTAAATAGTGTATTTGAAAGTTTTTTTTTTCTTCCCTTTCATTTCAATCTAAACTGTTAAATTTTCTTTAATTCTCCTTTTAACTATGGAATATATGTCCAGAGCATTCATGCTGAA
The DNA here is from genome assembly GCF_059628265.1 of Tinamus guttatus. Lineage (NCBI taxonomy): Eukaryota > Metazoa > Chordata > Aves > Tinamiformes > Tinamidae > Tinamus > Tinamus guttatus. Next base: position 9,517,807 of record NW_028288848.1, read on the forward strand.
CTTTAGTACTCTAACTTCAGGTAAAGCAGATCTTTAAAATTCTACCATGCTAAAGAAGGTGGAGAATTTTTATGTTCAATGGAAAAAGGGAGACTGTTTATCAGTCAGTGCAAATTAAGCAGCTGTTGTGAAGCTGTCTATGAATCATGCATTAAGTTAAGTAAGACAGACTAAATAATAATTTAGCCTTTAAAAACACTTAATACTTACTGGCATAACTTGAATCAGGTCTTCTAATGTAACATCACAGATGCCTACAAGTGTATTATGATCACAGGGAACAATGGGAGGACTCAACAGTTTCTTGTAACAGCAAGGTGGGAAACGAATATCCAAGGTGATGCTGTTATATACAGCAAGTCCCATAAGCTACACACGTCAAAGGTTAAGGGAAGAAAAACTCGCATCTTTACTGTAGTTAGTACTTTAATTAATTTGGAAAAAAATATTCTAATATTTCCTGAGTATACTCTAACGCATGTCAAATAAACTGACAGAAGTTATTTAAGTTTCTTGGACTGACATTCCTTTAAACACCATTTTATATTTCCATTAGGTAATAATTAAAGCAGTCAAGTTACATACTGAAAAAGATCTGAAATCTTTCGTCATAATGTCTGATAAAAGTATTCCCCGAAGCAATTGTTTCAATGTATTGTTTTGATAATATTGTTTGGGAAAGAAGAAGTATAATTACAGATATAGATTTTTTAATCCAAAAAATTCAGAAAGATGGAAAAAGTAATTTTTCTTTTGAATAAAATTAAAAACATGAAAGTGCCTGTGCTGGCACTACAGTTCATCAACTAGCCCATTTAGAAATATCTGACAAAACATTATAGTCACAGAGTTTGCAGAAATAGGAGTGGGAGAAAACAAGATTCTAGTTAAAACTTGCATGTACAATAAACTGTTTTCTCTACTCAGACTTGTATTTTTACTGCCAGATTTGTAGCCCAACTGTTTTAGCTTCATATTGAGGGCAACTTAAACTCAAGAAATATCCCACACTTTGTCACAAATATTAAACATGTAAAACAAACACAAAGCTAGCATAATTGTCAATTAGTTTCAATTAAGTAGATGAATCATTCAATTTGGTCCCTTTGCCCCATACTCATGTTAATTAATGACTTAAGTGTATCTCTTGATAAATGAGGCAATGCCTTCCATGTTCTTTATCTTGTTTAAATAAGAGGTATCAAAACATTAAATAATGAATTACCTGAGCTAACAATTTGGAGTACAAATTTGAATTAGACCAAAAATTAGCACAGTAGGCCCAACTCAGTTTTCTGTTAGTAAAATGGGGACATCGTCATCTCATTATTAACATGTCGAGAACTTCATCATTTGGCACAACAGAAACCCTAGAAAATAAACCAATGTTCAAGAGAGCATTTGGCTTCCACTCAGTTAATCGCCCAGCCTCAAACACACACATACTGTTAATAAGGATTTAAATGAATTAATGAAACACTGATGTACGCAGGGTCACTTACGTTTACCGAATGACACTGAAAACCTAACTCTGTAAAAAATGAACCCGTATGCATAAGAAGTTGCTCCTGCAATCTTAATTCTAGTAATTTCTTAATTCAAACTGTACCACACACTCATACATAAACAAGAGTATGAGTTTCTTCCTGTTTTTAGCTCTTCTGCTTGAATGAGGTTCTTTTTAGATGTTCGAAGTGCAGCATCCTTGCGTACAGGGCACCAGGAGGAGGTGGCAGCAGCTCTTGGTGCCCCACGAGCTCGGGTCGGGGCTCATTAACTACATGTTCACACAGCACCTTCTAGCGAAGGTAAAGGATACAGCGCCCACCAGCCGGAATTCAGAGTAATTATCACACTTAAAGCTGCTGAACCAGTGGCAGTGGGAATCCTTGTGATACGTGAACATACCTGTAAACACAGGAAAGATGCTCATTGCAAAGCTTCAATAAAAACCCATGCTAAACCATTTTTTTCCGCAGATACACCCTTACAAGTGTGTCTATTGGCATATATCTCCAGGCTTGCTTTCAATCCTGTGCCCACCCTTCCACAGGAGAAGCAGTGGACAGTCTCACAGCAAGGATCACCACGTGCAGCTCCAAAGCGGGATCAGAGGCATCACTCCTGATGGGCATTTGTGCAGTAGATGCTTCAGTACCTCTAACAGCAGATGTTCTTCTCACCCATCTATGACACCTAGTTCAGTGCTTTATAATCTGTCCAGTCAGAGATGTAACTATCCCTAAAACTTCTGTACTGTACTGTAAGCCCACCTTTTCCTGCCTGCCAATATCAACAGCAAAACACAATCTTTAAAAACAGTGGCATGAATTCCACAATGCAAAAACTGCAAGCTTTACCAACCTTAGAAGACAGCTGTATAAAGTCTTTCTTATATACACACTAGCAAGAAAGGAGTATTCTTCAAATTTGATGTGGCTAAAAATTCAATTAAAGAAGTTATAAAACAAAAAAACCCCAGACAACTAAAATAAATAAATAAATATCAAAACTGCCATTGCCCTAAATTATAAGTTAGAGCCTATGAAAATCAGGACTGTAAAATGATATGACTATTTACATCAGATTTTAATTTTAAGAGCAACAGAAAGGAAAAGTCTATGCAAGGAAACAACATAACAGCTTTAAGAAGCAGAAAAAATTGTCAAAGCAGCAAGAAAAATAATTTATATGCTAGTTAAGCAAGCGCCAAGAGCAAAATTAACTTCAATCCATAACTATATTGGATAGCATGTTTTAATTTGTTGAGACTGAATGGGCTTGAAATTTAATATTGTTTTCACAGTCACCGTGTAAACAAAAGCACTAAATGGTCCTCAGGATATCTAATATGCAGCATGTAGTTTCATTTCCTTTTGAAAGGCAGGGAAAAAAAAAATAGAGATTGATAAAACAATCAAACTCCTTGGTAAAAAACAAATATATATTATACACACACACACACACACACACACACACACACACAGAGGCAGTAACAACAAGGCCCTTCATCCTTCCAAACTTCCCTGGCAGACACTATTTGCAATTTAAGCACTAAAGACAGCAGATTATACAGTCCCTTTACAAGGGACGAGAGCAACTCCAACTCTCCTCCCTTACTTGGCTGATATTCGTATCACTGAAAGAATTTACACTTTAAAGTGAGAAAACCTGCCAAAGATGGTGAAAAAACCTACTCTCTAATGTTTCCAAACTCATCAGTTAGCAAGCTCTGCTGACAACACGTTTTTATTAACAAAACGGTCAAGCTTACTGAACAGTTTCTCCAAGATAAATTGTTTCCTATTAAGTTTGTTATTACTAATGCTACTTCTCCACATAGACCCCCCCCCTTTTTTTTTTTTTTTTTAACTAGAAAAGAGGTCTAAGTAAATAATGGTCTCAGCAGGTATGAGATATTTCTGGCTTAAAACTGTAGATTTTTTTTTAAAGGAATCCTATAAGGACCAAGTACAATGTGTTTGTAGGGCATAATCACCTCCAGACAGACAAACAAGCTCTTGTGCTCTATAAAGGACTAGCAGGTGTCATATAACAACAAATATTCAAGAAAGACCTAAACTCTATTTTTCACAAAGATGTCGTGCTGGAGTTTACAGACACTAAATTATCAGTGAAACTGAAGCAATTGATAAATGGTTGGCCACCAGAATCAGCAGTTTGCCACAACCCTGCACGGTAACATCACCCAACCAGTTATTTCTGAAAAACAGGGAGATGTGGGGAGATTCTCTAAAGCAACAACATGAGGAGAGCTGAGTGCAGAGTAAAGCAGACCATGAAAAGTAAGAGTCAAGAACAGCAGGTTAGAACAAATACATTTGATCTTACAAGCTCCTGAGCATCTACTAAGCTACCTACCTCAAAGGCAGTTATGTGTCCCTCTCTATTTTTGGAATAAGAATACCATCCTCTGACTTCAACCAAAGAACATAGTGAATTAATGAGATAATTCTTATGCCTGTTCCAAAAACTGAAACATTCTCTGTGGAGGCCGCTTCAAAGACAATAGTAGTGGATGCTTTGGGAGTAGGTAATTAACCTCAAGGACGGCAGTACAGAATGTCTTGTCAGCAGATAAGGAACAAAGCAAGGAAAAGATAACTGCAACCGCATGGCTGGCACATGATCAAGATGCTGATTGGTTGTGAGTTTCACAACGCTTGTGTTAAGAGAGAATAAAAGAAGTTGGTTTGAGAACAAAGTTGTCTCACTCTGCATCCCAGACTGAGTATGTTTCTTCATAAGGTGAAACAAATGGTGCCCAATGTAGGGCTTGAAGACCAGCTGTCTTTCCAGTTGCACCACCCAGCCAAACTCCAGGATTCACGCTGAAAAGAATCATGAAGATCAAGCTGAAAGGAAGCAAATTTTGTGCGCACATCAAAACCTCTTGAAAGGAAAGAGGTAAACAGCCTGGGACTATGGGGTCACATCTGACAAAGGAACAAAAAGATGTTTTAGAAGTATTTCTTAACATCTTAAAACAACAGCGCAAGAAAATAGATGAGGAAGATCTACAAAAGGTCCTTGCCTCGGCATCTAGAAATGACTCTTCTCTAAACAGTAACAATGTATTTGATCCAGAGAGGTGGGACCAAATTGGGGTCCGACCATGGGACAGTGCCATGCATGGTGCTCAGGCTGCTGCTGGCCTGTTGCCACAGTGGCATGTCATATCTGAAACACTGAAATCCTATAACGGCTCGCAGTTGGTCACGGATGACACGGCCCGGGCTGCTACGATCCCACCTGCGCCGCTGCTACCCGGCCATGTCCCGGTGTGAAATCAGGAAAGAAAAGCCGCTGCAAAAGCCTTCGCGGCACTGACGCCTGGTGACCCGGACGATGACCCTTTTGACCTGAGTCCTACTGACCCTGAAAAAGAGTCAGATTTATACCCCACAGATCCATGTGATAAATGGGCCTCAGTGAAGAGGGGTGCAAAACAGGCGGGGAATGTAGAGATATTGAAGGCTTTTCCTGTAACGTATGCCCCAGATCAAGATCTGCTTCGGGAAGGCCTATCATACAATCTTACTAAGGATGCACAGCGCACAGTGACGGATCATGGCCTTGGCGCACCATATGCCACGCATCTTACACAATCTCTTTGTGATATTTCGGTTTTTACTCCCCCTGATTTTAAAACTTTGTTTTGCCTAATTACGACCAATAAGCAGTACACAACGCAAGAGTCAAAAATGAGACAGCTTGCTGAAGCACAGGAGAAGGAAAAGAAACCCTTTATGGGCTGTTACTGTGGACATGCTAATGGGGGACGGTGACCACAGTACTGCAACAGCACAAGCAGGAATTCCCCCTGAGGGCCTGCAGCAAGTTAAGGCACTTGCTCCCCGTGCCCTTAAGGCTGTCCCGGAGGTTGGTAAACAAAAACAGCCTTTTATAAGTATAAGACAAGATGCGAATGAACCATATATGAAGTTTCTGGATCGGCTTAGTGAGGTGCTGGAGAAGCAGATTAAAAATGTAGCTTTGTGCTTCTTCATTGTCAAACGACTGGCGATTGAAAATGCTAATCCCGATGGCCAGAAGGTCTTATGGCCTCTGATAGATCCCACCATTGACAGTATGTTGAAAGCATGTATTAATGTTGGTTCTAAATTATATGAGTATTCATTCATGGCTGTAGCACTTGCGACAATGTCAATGAAAAAATCCGTGTTTTGCCTGTGGTCAATTTGGACATGTCTGAAAAAACTGCCCAAAAGCAAAAATGAATAAAGGTGGAGCACCCGGAATATGTCCGCGCTGTCACAAAGGACGACACGATGCTAATCGGTGGCAATCAAAATTTGATAAAGATGGTTGACCATTGGTCCCTTCAGGAAACCTCAAGCAGAACGCGGCGAGGGGGCAGGGTACGACAGCAAATCACCCCTCGGAGCAGCCCCCCGGGAAGCAGCCCCCGCTTGTGCACCACCACCACAGACAGCAGCGCCGGGGTGGATTTGGCCACCGCAACACAAGTGATAATTACTGATACATCAGTTGTGCTAATTCCAAGTGGCGTCCACTGCTCCCTGGGGCGAGGAATGGCAGCACTGCTAATCAGGAGATCTTCAAAAACAAGACAAGGGCTATTTGTGTTATCTGGAGTTATCGATGCTAATTTTGAAGGAGAAATTAAGATAATGATATGCACTCCGATACCACCATGCACTGTACCACCGGGAAGCCGAATAGCACAATTAGCAGACTTTTTAACACAGATACGAAATGCTGCAAAAACTAAATGCAGCACAGGTCCTTTTGGATTCACAGGACAACCTGAGACTTTTTGGACTCAACAGATAACTATGAATCGCCCACAGATATCCTGTATGCTACAAGCAGGAATGATAAAGTTTACTGTATAAGGTCATGGATGCCAAGATTTTGATGGTCTCTGCTGCATGAAATATCTGACCCTTTGGGATCCATCCATAAGAGCACTGAAAACTTACAAGGAGTGCAGAAGTTATGTCAAGACAATGGTTTCAATATTCTTTGGAATCTTTTTGGCCGTGTGAATTAAGGGGATATTGCAAATAAGCTTGATGTGTTTAATAATCTTTGCTTGCCTTTTAATTTGTATCCCATGCCTGTTAAAAACAAGGCAATGTTTAATAGACCGTACCTTAAAACGAGCATTCTTTATAAATAAAAAAGGGGGACAGGTGGGAGTCTCAAGGGCAGACTCGAGAGCGCTGGTAGAGCAGCCTTGGGAAAAGGACACCGTTATGCTTGTTGGAATCAAACCATGGGAGTAAATGCAACAAACTAAACAACCTTTTGCTTAGCCATGTCAATGCAAGTTGTAAAGTTTCTAATTATTGTACTGTTTTTTTTTTTTTTTTGTTACTGTGTCTGCTTTGTTTCTGATTGTGTGTTTAACGGTTAAATAATCAATCAATCAAGTTATGGCTGCTCAATTAAAAACAGCTATGGCAATACATCAGTTATATAAAGAAGGGGGAAATGTGGAGGCCCGCTTCAAGGACAATAGTACCCGATGCCTTGGTAGTCAATAATTAACCTCAAGGACAGCAGTGCAGGATGTCCTATCAGCAGAGAAGGAAAAGGAGGAGGACTGCAATCGCGTGGAGAATGTCTTGTCAGCAGATAAGGAACAAAGCAAGGAAAAGATAACCGCAACTGCACGGCTGGCATGGGAACAAGATCCTGATTGGTTGTGAGTTTCACAACACTTGTGTTAAAAGAGTATAGAAGAAGTTGGTTTGAGAACAAAGTTGTCTCACTGCATCCCAGACTGAGTATGTTTCTTCACAAGGTGCAACAATCCTCCACATGTACACTTGTATTTATCTTGGGAGATTTCCAAGGACAAACACTAATATTTGAATGCCTGGAATGACTTTTGGTTATTCTCTCAGTTTGTAAACTAATCCCCATAAGAACTAACCGCCCATTCACTACCCCCATAAGAGCTACTCAGCAAAGAAACTCACAGGGCCTGCTCAAAAGCCCAATTCCACCTAAGCTGTAACAGATGTAAACCATCTCTGCCCCATTCCATAAAATAATTCATGCCCTTTCCCCATCTGCAACAAATGCATCAGTGGATTTTTTTTTTTTTCTCCTCTCAAGCCCACTGCTAGCCTGGAATCCTGCCTGTTGTGTACTCAAGTAGTCACTAGCCAAGGGATTATAATGAAACACAGACATTGAGCCTCTGGTTTACAAGATGAGATTTCTCATGACTGAAGTCCTAAAAGGCACAATCCTACTTTTCATTCTAATTCCAATGACGAGAGATTTCTTCATCTTCTCATTTTGTCATGCCACTGAAATGAAGTCTCAGTTTCTCAAGGACACTCAAACCACCTTGTCAAAATTCAGAGTCTTTCGAGTTCTGCAATAAGTCCCACTCTCTTCCACTATCTTCTAGGGCTAAAATTCTTCCCAACTAAATTTGTGACATGCCTTCTTTTGTTTGCACAATATTAATAATTTGCCTGATACTGGAGATAAATAAAACTTCCTATCCATCATCCCTGTGGTAACTTAAAATGAACAATTTTAAAGCTTGGACTTAGAACAAATATATGGACTCACCATAGTCTGGATGAAAAATTTGCCGAATTAGAAGGAGAAACCACTCTTTTGTCAGGCCACCCATATCAAGACCAGCTTCTCCCACAAACGTGACTTTCAACTTCTTTTTCAGATCTGCCCTCTTCCTTGCCAACTATTACAAGGTAGGGGGATTTAAAAAAAAAAAAAAAAAAAAAAAAAAAGCACACAACATTATCACAACTTAAGGACATCTATACACAAAGAATACACTTTCTCATTTCTACTGTTCTCACTAGGAAGCTCTAAACTAGGAATTTGCATCATCTCCTATCACAACTGCATTATAAAAAAAAAAAATCATGTGGAGAAGCAGGTCTTATGACCTCTTGACACCATCGACTTACTTGCATGGAATGTCTCTACATAGACTAGAGGAACAGTTAAACTGTTTGCAAAGCAGCCTCTTAACAAGATAATAGAGTCTAGAAGCCCTGGAACTGAGTCTGTCTGGAATGGGACAGGGGGAAGGAAAAAAAAGAAAAAAAAAAAAAAAAAAAAGGAAAAAAAACATCATGCACCACACACATCTTTGCATCCTATCCTTGCTTTGGAGGTGTTTAGCAAATAAGGTGGTAACTAAAATTGTCAACATTTGGACACACTTCTATTCAGCACAGGATATCTGCCAGCAAATACCAACTGTCTTGCAAAGCTAGCTTTTAGACTATAGTAACACCTTTTTTTCATTACTTTGTCCTAAAAGACTACATGCAGCATTTCATCTATGTATGCAAGTGTTCTGCAAAGAGCAAGATTACAGCCTTTCACAATTAGCATTGACCATCCAGATAATGTTGCTGTCCAATTTTCCTCTAAAACAGTAATTACTGTCCAACTCCAGAAAAAGCTTTTAAATCAATTAGGATGATGCATGTGCTAAAACTATAGTTTTCAGCTGCTTAAGTAAATTCCAGGTGTGTTAACTTTTATATGTATAGATATCTGTATTTGATTTTTTTTTTAATAGTTGAAGTAGTTTCCCTTTGCAAATGATTTTTCAAGTTTTAAACAAAACAAAATAAAACATCTCTTCCCCCTTCCAATCCCCACTCCTTTGAGAGCATATGAATTTTATAGTATATTTTTATTCATCCCTGAGCTTGGCAGAATTACTTATTAGAAATAAACAGGCACAGGTTTTGCCTTTTGGAATTTGTGTAGCTTTTCACAATTTTGCCAGTGTGATAAATAAACTACAATGCCTCAGATAAAGCAGTTCATAGCTCTTCAATTTTAGGAGACAAGACTGGCATTAATCTGACAGAAAAGTTTAATCTTATGTTTTCTGAACATGAAAACATATCAAGACAGTTTGGTTTCCTCACCTCTTCACCATTTGAAACATTTTTTCAATATCATCAGTCTGTTCCCTCCCTCCCCCCCCCCCGCCCCGTGGAGGTAGAAATGAGATTTTATTTTGTATTGTTAATTTTAAAAGTTTCCATGGACACATGTTTTTTCTTAAAAAGGGAAAAGAATTATATTAGGAGCATGAGAAATTTAAAATGAAGATATGACCCTAATGAAGTCTAAAATAAATATTATAGGATAGAGAAATTGGTGGAAGAATAAAAGTATTTCAAGAATTACATTAGAACCAATCCACCTGGTGGTTAGACTAGTCTCAGTGCTTCTACCATGGAGTATATTACCATAATTTGTTAACTATGTACAGAATTGTTAGGGAAAAAAATAAAAACAAGCACACCAACAGGCTGTGTAGCATGCAAACAAACATGCACTCTCATTGTGGGCTTAGCTATAGAACAAGCATAAAGACAAAGAAGTTCAGAATGTCCAACTCTATTCTGCACCACTGTTGTTTTGACACAAAAATTCAGTTGCTACTTTCATTTAACATTAAGTTATATTTACCAGCTCTTTGCACAGAAAGATTTAAATTACTTCTACTGAAATCACAGTCCAATAGCTACTTGGCAGTATCACTCCATTTAATTATATTTGCAATACCTCATCAAGTGAATCACTAACAAGGTGCATCCTCCTCACTTTCACGTTTAGGAACAACATATTCATGTCAGGTTTCTGTCTGCGAGAGACTTTGTCCACAAGGCTTTGCTATTTGAATGGAAAAGAAACATCTCACTTGCATCTTCATTTAAAAAAACAAGACATCACTGACTAAACGTAGGAAATCTTTAGTATATTGCATGAGATGCATTACCCTAATATGACAGCTGCTTCAACACTTGCAAAAGGCAGATAGCAATACAATCTCTTTTCCACTGCATATACTATTTACACCTTATTATAGCAAACTTACCAGGAAGTCTAAAAGAGAAAGTGGCATAAATCTTCTAAATTCCTCAAAATGTTAAAGATATATACCCACAAGACTCCAGAGACTGGCCTGTTTTACATATCTATCAGAGGGCTGGTCCAGCAGGACAGTAGTTGGGATGTGCTGCTCCCACATTGAATACTGGGGAAACCCGTAGCACCTACCATCTGCAAGAAGTCACCAACAAAGGAGGGAGACAAAAGTCTCTTTCAAAAGGAAAGGAAGAGCCCAGAAAGAGACCTCTTCCGTGCCTTGCAAACAAAGTTGCATCTTCATCTTCAGTGCCCATACATCTTTACACATAAACTGTCCGTGGACCACACTTTTCAGGATAAATTCTCATTCTTTCCTTAATTATCTTATTGACTAAATTGGTTGAGCTAGTGTCTCAAAGAAAGCTAAGAAAAAGTTTACTGAAATTTACTTCCCATACCACTATTAAAGAGCATTCTGAAGCCAAGCACCCTAAAAACAAGACAAAATCTAAAAGCATTCAATATGTTATTTATAGACTAGTAATTACAAAACAGCTCAAGTACATTTCAGGGTAGTTCTAAACATGAGAATTTGTAATGAAGTGTCCTATAGGACATTTCGCCAAAAACTTAAAGGATTATCATGGATTATACACAAACATATATCCCTGAATAACTTACCCGTGCGATACTTATCATCTGTTGTTCTGAATCCCTTTGAATAATAACTTTTTTTGCTGCTATTGAAATAATAAATGGGTATTGACAGAAAGAAAACCTGAATGATAAATAAGAAAAAAGATAATATTTCCTAAAAATCACAAAAGAGGAGTAAATTTTTGCATTACTATTTAATATCCTTCTTCCCTCTACCGATAATAATTTGTAAATACCTACCATTCTTGTTATACACATATGCCATACAGTAAAACTCAAACAATTCAGTTAAAATAATATGAACAGAAATTCTACTCAGCAACAGTATACACCCTAAACAAGCCTCTTTTTGTTTAACACAGCTCAATAGTCCTAAGAAAATGCAGTTTACCAATTACAGATGGCAGGCAGCATCTACTGCTCTGAATTCTACTTTTTAATTGCTACACTGAACTAATGAAAATGCAAACATCACCTTACTAAGCACGAGCAAAACAACTACCTCAACATCGGATTCTCAGATATACAGTACAAGTATTTCTCTTTAGGCTTATTTGCTGCAAATCCTTTCAAAAGGATTTTGCTGCAGGCCTTTCAAAAACATTTATTTTCCACAGGCCCTTCTGATTTGATGTGAGGCCACAGGTACTCAGTATTTCTAAAATGTCAGATCCCATCAACATTCCACTGCAGTCAAATAATATCAAAGATTCTGAAAAACTTCAGAAACCATTAGGGTAGCTGATTATTTTAGTAAGTCTTTCATTCATTTATTTCACAGAAGTCAGATAATAGTTCTACCTCAACAAAAATCCCTGATTTAGGAAAAAAAAATAACTAACAAGCCTCTTTTTGTGAACCTGTAAGGTTTAACTTTGTTAAGCAATAATACCAGCAGCATTCAACATGTATTTTGTTTGACAATGCATAAACACTATATTAATATTACGGTATTCAACAGAATACAACAGCTTCTTTTCCGCAAAGACTTGCTGTGCAGTATGTAAAAATTTGCATTCTGGATGCCAAAGCCTAGAGCAGTCCAATTAAGTGGCTAAGCAACTTAGTAACAATGAAGAAATAACCACAGTCACTTGACATTTAAACCTAAAAGATGTCTTTACCTTGGAAAATATTATGCAGGTACATAGGCTTATATTCTGCACTCAGATTGAAACCAGATCTTTCACTTTTCTTCCCAAATTATTTGCAACTATGACAAACACACTGTAAAGAGGCATTTGGTAAAACACTACAAAAATTCTTCTGTAGAAAAAGAAATCTGTAAGTCTTCTGTATTACCTTTGATATTCATTTTTTCTGCCAATTTTGCCTAGCTTCTGGAAATTTATACAGATCATTGTTGTTGGAATACAAACATTTGAAAATAGTTGCAAAATTTCATTAGGCAGTCTCAATTATCACCAATATCTTGTCCTACATTATCTTTGCATTGCATTTGTGTGTTTACTTTTTCTACTGTCAAGTGCACGGAAACTCAAGCTAATGCAGCCTTCCTCGGGAGATGAACCTAAAATATTGGGGTTTTTGTTGTTGTTGTTTACCTGGTTAACCCTAGCTGAACAATTTCTCACAGGCTCAGGGATCTAGGCAGGCAGAGTGAGCTGGGTCATTTACTAGAAGTTCATACTTAGGCACCTGAACTGAGTCTGAGACCCTATATGCATGCCCTGAATTCCTGCCCATGATTTCTACTGTCTTTAGGAAAGAAAAAATAATAATAAAAATCTCTCACTGGCTTCCTGGTAATTTTAATCAGAAAAACTTTTATCAAAGAGTCTTGACTTAGCTGGAAGAATTAAGAGTTTCTAAATATTTTATATAGAAGGTGAACTTCCTTATAAATTCTAAGTGGACAGTCTTGATTGGGATGCTTTGGTTCTGAAGCACGACTATGCAGATTTACAAGATGTAAAACTGAAGGTGAAGAAAAAAAAAGGAGGGAGGGAGGGAGAGGAAGGGAGGGCCGTGATAGATACTGAATTCCCAGCATCCCCACTAACTGCAAAGAACTAGAGCAGGGAGAATTCTCTCAGCCCTTCTGTAAATTTGGATTTGGGTGCCAACGTGGCCAGATGGTATCCATGCGAAAATCAGTCTGAAGCTTGGCATCACTCAGGGTCTAATACTTGGAGACTACGTAAAGCCTACTCTACATTTACTGCTATCTTCTATCATGTTAGTTTTTCTTCTTTAACTTCCCAAGCAGAATATCAGTAGAAAGAGTAAATACCTATTTCTCTACATGTTTCTCAACAAAACTGTCTCTCACAAGAAGAGAAATACTTATAACCTTGGTCCTGTAAAGATTTATCTTATTCTTATTTTTTCAAGTAAGAGAAAATCAGTGAAATCAAAATCACATATAACATATAAAGGATAGTTAGATACATTTTTCTGTTAAGTCGTAAGGCTGGACACATTACTTTCTGTGATTATGCTGGAGGCATACGTTCACAGTAAAATGCAGTTAATACAAAAAAAACAGCAAGTAAATCCTTATCAATAAATAATAAACAAATTATTAACCAGTTTATAAAGGCAGAATATGAGTTCTCTTACACTGACCTTAAATCTATCCACATTCTGCAAAGAACAGTTAGGGTCTTTTCCAGTAAAAGACAATATGTAATATGGCATACATATAAGTAGTGAAAGAGATGAAATATTACTTAATAAAAAAAAAATCTATTTTCCTTTCTTACCTATGAGAGTTTCCATAACATTGCCAGTTATGATATTCCTCCATAAGATCAATATGATCAAGTGTAGAATTATAGAAATCCGTATACGAAATAATAGAAGGACTACTTAAACTATTTGCAGCATCTGAAAACAAAATACAAAGGCCTTTCAAAACACTGCCCCGATTAAGCATATCTGTTTCTAGGTATTCTGAACACTAAGGACCTTAAAAAGCTGTAAAATAAATCAGCTACTAATAACAGCCTCAGTATTAGCCATGTAAAAATAATGTTTTACATTGTTATTTTTACATTGGCTAATAAATATTAGCCAATCTCCTAGCTTAGTTCACCTACCAAAACAAAAGATTGATTAAAAAAAAAAAAAGGCATCAAGAGCAAATCCTTTATAGCACTTGATTCCAGACAATTTAGTCAGTGACACACACTGTAAGTTAAGGTGTAACGGATGAAGATTAATACCGTATTCTGATGAAATCTATGAAAAAGCAGCTTGAAAGATCAATATCTTATACAACTTCACTTACCTTCAAACACACCTACGTCTATAACAACCTCTACAGGCATTCCATGCAAGTTAGTTTGATGGCTGTTTGCTAAAGGGTACAAAAAGGAAAATCCTAACCACACGTTACCTCTGCAGACTTTTGTTTGAACGATCTTCGGTTGTCGCCATAGGAGTAAAACTACCCATAGCAATTCCTTATTAAAAGGTGAGTGTCAGAAGATTTCTGCTTCTGCTTACAAATGTTTAGATGCTTTTGGGGATCCTGTTTTACTGTACTTCTTACTACACCACCATCCCTGTCACTTTCCACATCAAGAAGAAAGGTATAAGCTGTCCCACCCAAACCATACAAACACACACATAGGTGTGCATATACATACACACACATGCACTAAGAAAAGACCTACTAAATAAAGCCAGGACTTTGGTTGCTGATGGAATCCACCAGGTACACTTCATCATGGGTGGAAACTCTTCAGGTTTTGCAGGAAACAAGCGTAAAGAAATAAATTGCAGCAACCTGTCCACCAGCTGCTTGAACCTTCTCTGTGCAATCCTAGAACAAAAATGCTAAAGTTACTCTTATGTAACCACTGCCTACAATGAAGCCTATCCTACCAAGACTTCAACACTATACATAACAACAAAATTATTAAGTTTGAAGCAGCATGCTTTTAAATTAGCACAAAGAAATGCTCTTCAGTGCAAAAGCACTCCTCAAATAAGCCTTTTAACATGTGCAATTTAAAAAAAAGTACCTATGCATTCATTAATTGCTCTAAAACAGAACTATTTCACTGTACAATCTGAATACTCTGCAATTCCCATTTTAAATTTATATTCTGAATGAACAGAATGAATACTGAAGCACTTGTGACAAATGCACATTTTAAATCATATGCTATTATCACTTACCTAATCACAGCCAAAACATGTATGAGTATGTGTATATATATATATTCACACATTTAAATACATTAAAAAGCTTTAATTTTTAAGTGATTAATTTTCTAATGCTTGTTTCAATAATTAAAAATATCCATCTATTATATCCTTTTAAAAAAACGGCCTGCTATATTCTTATCCATGAGAATAAATCTAATTTGCAAACACTGTTCCAAAGGTAATGATAGCTACCACAGTTTTAAGCAAATGTGAACTTTTTTGTGTGTACCCCTTCCCCCACACACATACATCTACCTCTACCGTTGCACTGAAGGAATCCTTAATTAACAGATTCCCTAGGAGATACAGGAGTTTCTAATAAGGATGCTTCAACTTCCTTAACCCCAAGCACTCTAAAACAGACATCACGCATGCAAACTTAAAAGATAATCTTTAGACAATTATACCCATAAATGACTTCATTAGGCTGGCGATATTAGATTTCTTTTCCTGTTAATTAAAGTTTAATGGCTTAACTACACTCATCACCTTTTAACTGTACGAAGAAAGGAATTGTTTTCATTTGTGGTTTTCATGCTCTAGAGCAAAGCTACAGTAACTTTTAGAAATAATGCAAAAAGAGAGCTTTAGTTAAACAAAAGCCAGACATTTGCATTAATACTGTACTTTGAATATCTCTTTACAAAAAAAGTTATAAAAAATATTTTGCAATGAAGGCATTTATTTCTTTTTTTATAAAAATATTTTTATACATTATATACAGTTTGCATCTATAAATCAGTATCACATAGCGGACTATGTCCAAATGTGCTTTGAGAACAACAAAAACAGTCTCTGTAATCAACTTAATTAACCTTCACATAATCTAAGATATAAAACAGTCAACATAAATGGAAATACAGTAACAATCATAATTCTAAGAAAATGGATTTTTATTTTTATTTTATTTTTATTTTTACTTTTTAGACCAGTGCACTAGGAAATGATGGTCAGCTTCTGTTAAGGCTGCTATCTGTCTTAGCAAGTGAGCATAGATGACATAAGTAGAAGTGTTACTAAATTGAGGATTCTGAAAAAGATTAAAAAAAAAAGTGTTAGATTAATAAACTGCATAAGGGAAAAAAAAAGTCATTAGGATTGTTTTTTATTTGCTTGTTGTTGCCAATACAATTATCCAGAAACGTCTAATTCAGAAAACTGCCGCAACAGTGGAAGACTATGAAAAAATATTATTTACAACCTCTATTGAAATGAAAAATACCTAACTCCTATATTGTAAAAGTATATATTTTTTGGCTTTCAAAAGAAACTAAACGCACGAACCAATGGCAAAACTCTGTTTTTTTTTTTTTTTGGGGGGGGGGGCTATTCAAATACTGTAATTCAAATATCCCAGAAATCACGTTCATCCAAGTGACAAGTTTTGCGTCTCAGTAAATATATTCTGATAGCTCAGTCTTTTAACTTTCCCTCTTACTCACAAGTCTAAACCATTCCCTCCTTTCACCAATATATACTCCTCATAATCCACAGCTAGTATATCAGCCCAGGGAAGAAAACTTCTCTCTAAAATTTTAATTACCAGGTGATATTTTACATTAACAGCAAAAACTTCTCTCATGTGGGCAGGTGTTATCTACTCTGCCAAAATTTAAAGAACTTTGCTGCAAGAAGAGATCAACTTTAGTAGCAAAGATCATATGCTAATGCAGACAAAAATTGGAGTGAGTTTGATGAATAAACCAAAACATTATTCCAGGAACACAAAAAATGGCATATACTGAATCTTTCCAGAAGGATCAAAGTTACAGCATGCCAAAAAATCAAACTTGGAAATAAGGAGGAAATAAGAAAATTGCTCTTTCAGACCACAATATGACAGAAATAACTGCATGTCTAAGTGTCCTTAGTTCATAGTTTTAGCCTTTTCACCATTTCCCCATCAGCTTTTACTAAGCTCCCCTCCCCATCATGCAACCCTAGACTTTTCCTGCATTCTATTACACTTTGACAACACGAAATTAAATGAATTAAATGTAAAGTTTCTCAGTTATAGTTTTCTAAATATTTTGTTTGCATAGTATACTGGTTTATAGATTATAAATTAAATGTACAAATACTTAAAGATATTTTTCTTACCTGTAAAAGTATACAGTATGCCCTAAGATCATCTTTTGTTCGTGGCCTAAGAATGAACAGAATAAGAAACAGAATCTTATGGGTACCTTTTACAGTAACAGCCATGAAAACATGCATTTTGGGACTCTGCTTTGCCAATACTTTTCGTACACCATCCTCAGGGGTGAGCTATGATAGCACCTCTCTCTTGTGGTATAACACAAGACGGGGGAGAAACAAAAATCAGAAATGAAAAGGCAGAAATCCATGCTCTTGTCTATCTCAGAAGAGAGAAATATATTTCCTCCATCTCTAGCATTTTCTGCCACAATTCTCTATTATTTATACCCCAGCAGCCCTCTATGCATCTTGCTGCTCATCTGCTTCCAGACTTCTGCCTAACCACAAATACAATGTGCTAACAGCACAGAGAGGGCAATATGGGGCACAGAAAAGAACAGGCAGAGGCTGGGTCACAAGTGACTGGAAGGGGCTGCATCTCGCATTCTTTCTGTGATTCAAATGATGCATTTTTGTCTCTATTATCTTTCGCTAAAAACCTTTCCTTCTCATTAACTCCTGCCTTCTGGCTATTTCCCTCTGCAGCCTGTACCTTCTTCTGTGCTGCTGCCACATGAGTGTAACGTTGTGAATTTCAGGCCAAGGAACTGATCTGGGTTAGAACTAACCCAGGAGAGGGCAGAGGGGCAAGGTGGTTTATGCAGGATCAATGCCCCAATTCATCTCACAGTTCAGATGCCCAAGAGATTGCCTCGGCACAAAGAACGGGGATTTTAGGTGAGGAAAGGAGATAAACTCTTCGAAGTCAAGTGAGTTATATCAGGAGATTTTCTTTCTTTGGCCAAAATAGTAGAATAAAAGACAAAAAAATCAACATTGTAAATAAGTGGAACAGCACTAATGTAAAAACTGCTTATAATTACCCTTTCCATTCCTGTAACAGACCATTAATTATTCCCTTTAGGACTGACTTCTGAACATCTTGAGGCTACAGAAAAAGAAGGTGGGAGGAAAAAAATTAACCAAATTTCATGGTGTTAGACAAACTTATTTTTGTAGTTCAATAAGGGTGGTATCGTCATAACTGAAAAATAAGTGAAATATTAGAAACGGTGACAAAACTAACCTCATCATACTGTCAGTTATACAGTATGGTGATGCAGAATCACCAGAGCAAATACTGCCAACTAGCACTAAACACTTTAGCCAGCTGCAAAACTGAGGAGAGGGGAGTAAGGAGGAATCCTATGTCCAGACAATGAGCTGAAGGCACTAGCAAAATTGACTGTCACCTTCTCTTAGGACTAAGGTGTAAGCCTGGCACAATGTGTGTCCCACAGAGGACAGTGCTGGACAGCAGGGTATGCAGTGGTATACTGCATATTAGCAGTAGTCACAGAGGGTTATGAACACTACAAAAGGAGTCAAGCAAGGGGACCTAAATTAAGCAGTGATATCCTTATCATTCACTTCCCAATGAGCTTAAACACTGTAACCATCATTCTATAATGTTCTTGCCTCCTGTTTGATAAGCACAGGATGTACTTGTTGCTGCCCCGTTCTCACAGTTCCTTAATTTCCCCACCACGCAGTGCCCCACCAGAGTCATGTCATGTCTTGCAGGATTGCTCTGAGATCTACCACACGCCTAAGCCACACCACAAGCAGCAAACGTTTCATCTCCTTTTACAGGAGCAATTTTCATGAGTCTACTGCAATTCTCATGGGACCATTTTAAGTGTGTTTTGAGAGATTCTTCAGAAATCATGCCTACCTGAGAAAAACCTGTGGTGTAATTGCTTCTTATCTTATTTCTTCACTGAAATAACAGTTAAAATGTTTTAAAACATGAGTTCTTTTTTTCTACTTACAGTATTTAATAAGGCATCATAGACAACATTCACAAATTTTGCATTGATTCCAGAGTCTTCAATGGTATTAAATGGAAAATTGGCATCTTTCTGCAAGTTAGACAGTACATGAAGCATTTTGGTTTTGAAATACCTTGAATAATTTAGCTTTCTTTAAATAAGAGTTTAACAGCATGTTTAAACAAAACACACGCACATAACCATTTTCCTTAGCAAAACATAAGAATCTAAGTCACTTTTATTAGTAGTATTTGAAAGATAAAACTAAAGAATGAATCATACACACTGGCAAAACTTGCATAACTCCATTAACTACACATACAGATTTAAAATATATGAGTGTCTTTGTATAACGAACTATATAGTTCATTATCTTCCATGTTTGCTATAGATTCATCATCTGACAAGAGCAACAGCCATCATCATTCAGCAGTTATTTTGCTCAAGTTCAAACCCTACTGCCAATATCAAATATCATAAGTGAGTTTTGCTCTGTAACAGGCAGGAAATATTCAGCATGGAGCTGAAAGATTTTTCACTCAGAGATACGACCTTGCCCAAGCAAAACTGAGCGTGCCACCAGAGCACAAGAATAATGATACTACCTTAGCCCAACTTGAGAACTGAAATTCCCTATCCTTAAAAAAGTTCAAGTTTGCCTTGGCCCCTGCATTAGCTGGCATTCCTAAACCATCTTATACAGAAAGTACTAAGCAGTCATAGTGTCACAAACCAAATATTTGCATTTTAAAGCTACACATATGCTTGAAATGCGGTTACTCAATCTGAAATGAATACATCATTGAAAGTCAAGCAATGACAGGTGAGATCATAATAAAACTTAAAATAAATCTTAATTGGTCTGAACCAATTACCTAGCCAAAAGTCTTAAAATTATGATTTATTATGAATTATTTTCTACCTTAAATGCAGCATTTATCTCCAGGAAAGAATCAAACGATGTAGAATAAAAATCGTGTACCGCTTTCCAGTCTCCTGATGACTTAGCTTTTTCCACATCATCCCTAGAAATAATTTATTAAAATATTGGCAATTAAATATGAATGCTCAACCTTCCCAACGACAGACACTAACTGCCTTAAAAGAATAAAAAGAAAAAAACACCCTTCCATTTTATGTTGTGCTATCACTCTAACATTTCTTCAGCAAGCAAATTAAGACAACAGACAAGTATAAGATCAATGCCTCTTGTCTTGTAAAATCATGGTCTGACAAGAAAACTGAACTATAGATTGTGCTCGAGACATCTGAGAAACATCTCTTATTCGAAAGCATTAATTTACAGTGTCAGCATTCAGTACGGTAAGGTACGGTAAGGTAAGCAGAATAGGTTTATGCTGAAGTGGAGTGAAGAATAGAATATGCTGAAGAATTATGCATATGAAGTTATTGCAACTAATTAATTTTGAAATATACAATTCATTTATATAATTTATAAATTTATTTATACCAAACTTTTTCTCTTCATTTTTTCCCAACTAAAATTTAGACTTTTAATAGGACTGTACATAGTCTTTGGAGGGACAAAAAACACCTATGGATTTTACCCCCAAAATTTAGGTATTGGATCTGTAAAGCTTATGTGTATATGAAATTTTCTCTAATATAAAAAATAGAAAAAAAAAAAGAGAGAGATCAAAAGTATCTAAAATAAATCACGGAACCACAAACATCATCCTAGCTGTTTACAACACTGGTGATGCCATCCAGATTCTCTTTCTCTTTTGTATACATACATAACAAAAAAAATCTGCTAGAAATAGATCATTACTGGAACAGTAGTGACAATTTTAAAAATAATTTATTTGAAAGAATACTTCACAGTAGTTATTATACAGAAGTCTATAGATTAAAAAGTCTGAATACGGAAAATATCAGCACTTCAAATCACCTGAATTTTTACAAAGAATCATCTTTTGCCGAGTTATCTTTTATACCTCTATCCTTTTGAACCAAACACATACACTGAATAACTGAAAATCATTCATTTTCCTCAGTGAACACACAACATTTCAAACACCAAAAAGAGCAATGAAGAGGATATGCTCATATGTCTCTTGGAGCAACTGTTATTTTTTCCATCTGTTTGAAAAATGGAGAAGTCAGGCTTCTTCCTAGTCATTCCCATTTCCCTACCAGGATTCTCATACTGGTAAAAACACCAAGGATATTAGAGCAGCATAATCCTATTGTGTGGGTGAAGGGTAAAGGGGGAAGAGTAAATTCACATTTTCAATGGATCAGTGAATACCACTCCAAGAACTTACCTATTCTGAAGAAACACTACCAAAATAGATGAGCTTGCAGCATTGCAGGGAGAAATCCCTAACCCAGACAGCTTATGCCACTGTTTTTTTTCCCCTCTCTCTTCCCTACAAAGTTATATATATAATTTTCTCTACAAATTTATACTATTTCCTCAAATAACATCATCAATGTCACTATTTGAGCGGGGTAACTTCAGCTACTACATCCTCTTTAACTAACTGGCAGTCACATTTAATGGGGTCCTCTGTTTGAAATCAGCAAAAAAAAGTACAAATCAGAAGCAAAAAATGGAGAAAGTTCAAAGAAAGAAAGTGTAGTTTGAGAAACAGCAATGCGACTTACTGAAAATCTTTCATGGTTTTGGTTCGGATGGGAAGGGAAGGTTGAGGAGGGATCGGTGCTTTCAGTTCTTGCGGCAGTGCATCTACAGACACGCGCTGCTTCTGTCTGACGTCGAGGCAAATAGGTGGCAAATCTCTCACTTATCAAAAAAAGGTAAACGACAATAAATACAGTGCAATTCATACACCTAATAAACATATTTAGCTATGAAATGATACATTCATATGAACTAGAAAAAAAAATTCTAATGGCCAATTATGTCTTTAAACACTTACGCATTCCTAGTATTTTCCTTAGAAGGCCCTTTCCAAACAGCAGACATTTATACTAATTGAAGGAAAAGAATACAAACAACACAAATCATGTTTTGAGATCACAACTAGGTCTTTGCAAAGAGCAGGGGACACTTCAAGCGCTTAGTGAGCAGGAAAACACTCCCAGTGTTTTTTACTATCTTGCTATGTGGTATGGGATCCTGCCTGCTCCCTCCTGCCGATGGGAGGAACAAGCTGGCTAGACCATCTGAACCAGTTCTTCCTGAAAAGGAGCCTCTGCTATTTTATAAAAGATAGCCTATCACTATATTTATCGTCACAGTAGTATTTGCATCATGCAGGAAAAACTTAAGTTCAAAATGTAGTATCACATTCCAAATAGGACCTGCAAAAACTTCATTAAATCAATAGATTTCATTGTAGCTGTAGATGTTCAACTGCTCTAAAAATTAAGTCCCTTATAAGGTCAGGTGTAGAATAACCCCAGGTATCTTATAGCATCTCATGCGCCTGAACCCATGAGGAACTTGAGGTAAGCAGATTGAAACCAGCACCAGAACAAAAAATAGCACAATACTCTTAATCTTGTGAAAGATGTAGAGAAATTAGTTACCTAGTTTGATCCAGCCTGGGGAATTTACTGTTTGAAAAGACAAATGAATGTTACAAGTGCCAGGAACGCCGAGGATGCTGGTAGCACTCTCTGTTACTGGCTTGTATTTCATTCGAAAGCAGTGGCAGCATCAGGGACTGCTGGTAGTGCAGTCTAGGAAAATACTCAAATACAACCAGACCAAAGCCCAACTATTTCTGACATGTAAGGACAACTCAGTTTGTCTTTGTTGTCATATATAATTATACCTAGAGCTGACTGCAGATCCCAAAACATCTCTCATAAAATAAACGGGATATCCAAGAGCTCTGCCTTTCAGCAAATTACTGCTGGCACAATCTTTCCACATTCCTTCTAAGTAAATTTGGCTGCCTATCTGCCTGTTCTAAGCACAGAATGCTTGAAAAAGGTCTCTCTCCTATTCCTTACTTTATGTTTGACCCAGGAACATGGGAGAGCACACATGTCTGTGTAGGATACACAGATATCCATTTTACTGAGTCTCTTCAAATATCATCAAAATGCTGTTTTACCTGATGTGCACCACACACTTCCAAACCAACTCTATGAATTCTAATGTCACTACCTAAGAGAGACCTCAAAACTAAAACATGAAACCAAACTCCTCTAAGAATTCTGTTTTATCTCCAAGATTTTTTAAAAATAAATCGAAGATTAAATTACTATTACTACTCTGTCTTCTCCATTCATCACAGCAGAGAAATAGCAGTTGCAAATGCTAACAGTTAATAAAATCCCCCAAATCCAAAGGCAGATTCTCCTCATGCCAATGACAACTGAACTGCATGCGACTTGCTCAGCCAGCCTTCATAAGGGGGTAATAAATCAGAGCTGCCCTCAGCCTCAGGGTATAACATTGACTCCAGATACAGAACTTTGCCCATACCCATGGGTGGAATTTTAAGCCATTTAAAGAGAAATCAAAATCAAAGTGAACATGGAGACACTAAATTAATTCAAATCAAGGTACCAAACAATTGCACCGTGCAACTGCTCTGCCCTTCCACAATCTTCTCTGAAAGCAGGATGGCCTGACATAAAATAAACTACTATTTTTTTAAAAAGATGCATCCTTTAATTTAACTCCCATCCTGTCTTCTCAGTATCTGAAGAAATTAAACTTTGAGTTATAGCCAACTGAATACACTGAATTGAAGAAAACACTCTTTGCATCTGCAGAAGATGGCCTGCTGACAGAAGCTGTTTCTCACTTCAGTAAATTGCAGCTGCTGGTGCTAAGCTGGTGACTCGCACCATTTCAGTGCTGCAATTTGCTTTAAAATACACACTGTCTAAATTAGATAAACTAAAACTGGGCTTTAATAACATGTTTAAAGCATATTGTCATCTTCAATGTCTTACCATGATTCAAGTTTATTTGTAAATATATTTATCTGCCTGACATTCAAAAATATTCATTAAGATCCATCACTTCAGTTCTGTTTGAGAAACTTGAAAATTTATATACTGAGTTGATAGTCAGCAATAACAGTCTTACGAAGCAAGAAAAAACAGTCACTTTGGCTGTTTGCCCAGTTACATCAAGTAAAAATGACTTAGCAGTGCATGACTGCTTAGGGGATGACCAAAGAAAGTCTCACTGATACAAAGCAGAGCTGAATGTTGCAAAAAAATTCAAGATGAATGAATCTAAGCAGTGATATTTTTGTAGCAACACAGCTACAGGTAGATTAAAACGTCCAAAGCAGTTATTTAAAGCACACAAATCTTTCTTGTACTCATAACATTATAAAAGGATTAGAACAATTAAGCATATCTATTTCACTGCATTTTTTTTGCTAGATCATCATTGCATCGTAAAACTTATCACATAAACTCGATCTTTATGGCAGCTATAAAGTAAATGAACTTCATCTTCGCTTCCGTGCTGTACTACCAGCATTACCTTTTCTGTGCTGTTATGTTTTTCAAAGAAATTAACATTCTTCTAACTCAAGCCTACCAGAGTATTACAGTGTGTGTATACACCCACTGTGCGTGTATATATACACACACACAGTACGTGCATATAGGTATTTTTACTTTACTAAAGAGGATTCTTGAATTCTAGAATACCAATTAAAATGTTTTAAAATGCAATGTTGTAATGATCATATAATATATAATATATATAATAATAATAATTCTATTTGGAAGTGCACTGTATTTTTCACCCTGACCATTCTAAAGCTGGATTTAGTTTTACTAAATTTAGTTTTGTCCTAAATTTTAGTCATAAGCCAACTTACATATCATAACATGGGAATGTATTAAGCAACTACCCAGACAGAAGCTTAAAAGTTTACAACTACAAAGCAGGAGTCTCTAAAATTAATAGATAGAAGTTTCTGTTAAAAATGTTAGCTCAGTGGAATAGTCAAGTGGTCACTTTTAGTTTCTGAGATAAATATTGCTCTGATTTGAAGAGGCAAGACATTTTTTTTCAGAGCTCATTCAGATTCAGACAATAATGTAACTGCTTACACAGAGTTCACATATGCAGACTTTTCTTTAAAATACACAGGGAGAAGAATGGCCACAGGAAGGTGGTTCTCCTGCTTCCTCAGATAGGAATTCCAACATTCATAGGAATCAGCAGAGCTCTGCTTTACAGCATCGCCCTCAAGCAGGCTGCTTCTGCTTTGCCCTAAGGAAAGCATCCAGCAGTGGGAAAATTCTTCACTGGCCATCTCCAGAGGTCTGTCTTTGCTTTGCACGCTACGAAGTGACTTGAGGAGTGTCTAAAATCCTGTCCAAACCACGCATGTTAAAACAAATTATGTCATTTACAAATAACTGCCTTCTGTGCTTCCTTTACCAGTTTTTTTGAAGCAGGAAGCATCTCCCTATTCGGTATCAAAAACTACTAAAAAAGAGTTTTTCATTGACTTATGTATGCAGTACAGCTAGCCATGATGCAAAAACTGTCTTACTAGAGGATCCAATCCTACAATTATTTAGCCACTTCTTTCAGCTCAAGTTTGAAATGGACAATTTCTCCACAAATTGTCCATTCCTCCAAATCTGTCCACAGTTTTGCTTCAAACTCATTATTTTGATTCTATAATTAATGCAATCTTTCTTTCCAGCCTCAAATGCACTCAAAGGTGCTATAAAGATAGCAAAAAGACTTAAAGAATCAGAGAGTATTGAGACTGAAACAGACCTGCCCAGAGACAAGACCAGCTACTGCAAGCACAGCTCATTGAAATCTGACAAATGTTTATACTGTCTTTTCTTTGAAGTCTGAAGTTACCAAAATCCCATATCCTGACACAAAATTTGGCATCTTTGCTTTTTTGTTTCGGGTGTAACCACAATATCATTTTATTAGAATTCGTGATTTTAGCTCACTATCCTGAATACCAAGATCCACTTTCTATCTTTCAATTATCTCTACCTCATCTTACCACAGTAACTTTCATTCTCATTTTTAAAGGTCTCTAGAAATCACTATTCTGCCTACAAGTGTATTTTGTATCATTAATGGTGCAGCAATTCTCATTATCTGTTGCCTTCAAAAATCCTATGCTTGCGTCATCCTTCTTCAAATTTAGTCAGAGAAATCTTCTTGACACAGTTTTGACAAAAATTCTAAAGCAAGCTGGCATCTGCAGTTTGACAAACAGCATTTACAGATACACTACTGAATCTGTAATTTCCTTTAAAACTACAGATGACTGTTTAATCCTCCAGCTCTCCTACCAATTTTTTTTAATCCATCTTGTCCTCTATGACCTAACTTCTCCAGAGATACCTCGCCAGGGACCATCATCTCACTGAGTGTACAATGCACAGTATAGTGTAACTTAATGAAATCTAGATTTTCTGGCACTAGCCCAATACAAATATTGGCAGAACACTGAGCACCTTTTTAAATTGGTAACTAAGTAACACAGGAGCCTTATTCTCTTACCATTTTTGATGTTAGGTATAACAAGTTGCGTGGGTGGACTTCTGTTTCCGGTGCCTTCCTTCTTTTGGTTGATAGTTGTGATGAAATTGCTGAAAGTGGAAAATTGATTTTTGGCTCCTCTCTCCAACCCCTGTAATTAAGATGATAGTGTGTTATAAAGCATTACTTTTTACTTACATAGTGTTATAATGCATTACTGCAAAAGCAATTTTATTCATAAGGTATTATACAGAATACTTAAATAACTTAATTTGAAATAAGAGTGGTCATATTTAAATAAGACTTAAACAATGTTTCAGCAAGTTTTCCCCCAAATGCAATCATGAAAGACACCATGAAATTCCTTTCCATTTCTCTCATGTCCAAAAACACCTCTGGATAACTGAATAGGGCAAAACGATGTCCTGTTTAATATTTTCAAAAGTATTCTAATTTTCCATGATTTGATTTATCACATCCACCTCAGTTTAAGAGGAAAGCATCTCATATTTTTCTCTCAAGATATCCTGACATGCTGAAGCAAGCAAACTTCCCGAGGCTTCAAACACGCACCTGGGAATTTTACAAGAGACTTCCTAATAAACGCTAAATAATGCCTAGCTGGGTAAAAAGCTCCAATGGTTTAAAACTTTCAGTATTACCTGTCCCTGAAGGAAGGGCAGCCAGCACTTACATGCTAACACAACATTAAAAAACCCTGCCTGAGCATCTGCCTGTGGCGCACCAAGGAGCCTGCATGAGCCCTTGCTAACCTGCACGGGGCCGAGCGTGCTCAAGCAGTGACCCATGCAGCAGTAACACAGGGTCGCGCCTGGCATTCCTGCTACCTAACATACGTATTTACTGCAGAGGCTTTTCAAAGCTTAGGTGAGTGAAGGAGCTTGTCCGAGGTGATTAGAGTTTGTACCTCGGCTCCACATGATCAGATGACATCCACCAGAGGCACGTGCTGGAGAGGCAACGCGCCCCGTCTTCTTTTCACCCCCCTATTAATCTAATGGTCACTTTGCTCGACATGCAACACCTGCACTCTCACGCTTGATGAAGACAATTATTCTTGTAAGACTGCAGAGATTCCACACAAATCAAAAGTGGAATTCCTCAAACCAGAATAGAAAATCTAAAAAAAAAAAAAAAAAAACACATCATCCTACCATTTTTCTTAAACTGTGCATTTCTTCTTTTTAAACAAATAATTTTTGACCAAGACATATAGCTAGAGTTCTGCAGAAAGCCCTTCACTTGCACCACAACATCCTGAAACATCACCACAAGGGTCATACAGCCCATAAACCTGCCATGCTCCAGCATGCGCATGCTGCAACACTGCCAGGAATTATAAAAACCTATGGTGCAAGCAGGCATTTTCCCATGGCTTATAGCTCGGCAGAAATAGCAAATCTGAGCAATCAGCAGGACTTCCAGCTTTAAATTTCTATCTTTTCCAGTTTCAATCTCTATCCTAAAATTCCTTCTATGCAACAAATATTCAAAAATAAAACAGAATTCCATTATTATTTTCTATTCTGTAATATCTAAAATGCATTTTCCTCTGACACCTGGCAAAAAAAATAGCCCAGATATTGAACAAACAGAGTAAGACATAATCAGCCAAAGGAGGACTTCAAAGCAACCCAGACCTGACATTTTTCTGCTGTGCCACAAAACACATGCTCTAGGTAGAAGAATTTCTTGAGCCATCACACACAACCCAAAAAAGGAACTTTTATGGAGCAGGCTGCTATGACAGCCTTTCTGACCAGCCTCACCTTTCCACAGCTTTCCGTGTTTTACACCAGCCTCGCCACCACAATAATATAGTTATAAAGGCATTTAAGCAGATTCTTCTTAAGGGCACTCTCTAAAAAGTGCTCAGACCCCCCAAACTCACGCACACCGCTTAACTGTGCCATGCTGCTCTAAGTGCAATGCTGACACATTTTAACCAAGCATATGGAAATGGGCTTCGCTGGAAAAAGCCCTGGAGGAAAAGCTGGAAACCACACGCTCATTAAGGAAGATCTCTGACATCTCCTGGGAGAGTGATCCAGGACCAGCGCTGCGCACCACGTCACACTGCAAGCTTTGTGGGAGGTCAGGCAGCCTCGGGAGCCTGACTCACGCACTGCACCGCAGAGACGAACCGCCACGTAAGGGACGAGCACGCTCAGGAAGGTGGTGGATCAGAGGCGTCTTCAATCCTCTTCAAGTGCATATTAATAACTCGTAACACTTCTTGCTTTATAGAAAGAAAAGTTTTCAAAAACAGTAAGCTGGAGAGGTACTAGCCTTGTACTTCATAAACTTACGCTTGTCACTATTGGAATTAAACCAATAATTATATTGGTGGGGGGTGGGGAAAAAAATCAAACGGTTTGTGAAGAACAAGTAGAAACTACTTTTGAGGAAGACGGAAAATTGGAGAAAAAAAGGAAAAAGAGACCACCTAGAAGAGTTTCTTGGAAATCCTCCACTTGTACTCTAACATCTGCCCAAGACCCATCTGCATGTGGCAGAGGCCAGGGAGGGGTAAAAGGCTCCCTCCTCTCTGCACCTGCAACGCGGAGGGCACTCCAATTCCATGAAAGCAGCTGTCGATGCGAGAGCCAACTTGCCAAGCACAATATTCCTTTTCATTTAAGTCTTGAAAGGTGTAACATAGAATTATGTTCACTTTATATTCCTACCTGTACCCTGCCTACTATATGGCAGGCTCTAACTTCCTACTGTTACCTATTAATTTACTCAAATTCTGACCTTCTCCACAGATATTGTGGAGCTTGGGAGCTGGTTTTAAAGGATGTGTCACACATTCACATGGCTTTCTAAGAAAGCCATGCCATACCAACCCAGTCTCTGGTCGGTCATTAGCATATGGAAGAAAATACCAATTTTGCAAAGAAAGCAAAGGACAGGATATCTGAGGCTCGCTGTTCTTATTGAGACTGCAAGGTAAGTCACCATACAGCAGCTACAAATATAGACAGAATAGAGATAATGAGAAATTAAGGTCATCAGGAGTATTCTAGTAATTCTATTAGGCATTTGTTTTTAAGGGCAGAGTTTCAACGGGAAAACCATGAACATGCAAAAAAAATTAAAAGACAGTTTCTCCCATTAATCTTCACATCTAAGTTTTTCTCCAGTTTGATAAGGATGCAGCAAAGAATATATTTTACTTTGAAAGCATTTTACAGTATTTGGATAATAACATTCATTTTATGTTCAGAGAATTTAAGACAAGAATTTATATTAAAATCATTCTACAATTTTAAAATATAAACCTAGCAGCATATTCTATAAATACCTGGAATTAGGTGCTTGTGTAGGTCAAAATTTAGATTAGCAGATCAGTTGTCCATTAGCTTCTTCAAAGAAGCTTATAAAGATCCTGCAAAAGGATATCTGCATTGCCTAGGTGGTCCATTTGGATCACCGTTTCTTCCATGACACACAAAGGAATGCAGAGATATAGGAGCTCCCATTACATCTTTCCACAAAACTGTCTCTCCATGATACACTAGTAAAGCCTGTATGTATCCCATGGTAACGTCAAAATCTCATGCTCTCTTGACTCTTTAGGACAGTAGGAAATCCCTGGTTACACACATTGCTCATTAGCTTCCCAACACATTTTAAACCAGCACTCGCACCTGAATTTTAAGGGGTTAACACTTCCCTATCACAGTCTGAAGCTGAGATTTTCACAGGTGCAAATGATTCCTGGATACTTGTCTACTGCAGGTTCCTGAAACTCTCCAACACTTTACTTGAAAGCCAAAAACAAGCACATGAGATCCTCCCAATCCGGGGGGCATGTAAGTGCAAAGCCAAAAGTCTTTCAGGAGTCCAAAACGTCGTAGGCAAAACGCAGAGGGGCAGAAGTTTGCAGCTTGCCCACAATTACCTGCTTTAACATTACAGTCATTTCAGGACGCCCAAACATTAGACACTCAAATTCTTAAAGTCAATTTGTACAAAGTGAAAGTTTCCTGTAAGTCAGATATTTATGAGAATTATTGAACTAAAAGCTCATACCTATTGCTACAGGTTTGGTAACAGTTTTGCTTCCCTGTTAAGCTATAGTAAGCTTAAAGGTTAAGGTATTAAAAAAAATCCAACTTATGCCAGGAGAACTTAATGTTTAATAATATCGTGTAGCCAGCAGAGAATATTTTTTAACTGTTACTAGAGTCAAAAAAACTCAAATAAGGTTTACAAAAATGGAATTTTTATGGCGTATCTTTTCTGCAGTTTTCGCCCGACTTCATCCATACAGCAGCACTCAGAGAGTTTTACCATCTCCCCTTTAACACGAGGCAATAATTTAAAAAGACCTTTCAAGAAAAACAAAAATCCCCACAACTCGCGGAGCGAAGCCCCCCGCGCTGGCTCCCGCCTGGCGAGGCGCCGCCGCCCCCGGCGCGCAGCCCCGCCGCGAGCCCCAGTCGTGACTAACCCGGGCGGACAGACCGCCGCAAAATGCTACAGAACTATAAGTAGCTGGAGAATTTATAGCTTCATTATGTCACTGCTTGCAGACGCACTTGTTATTTTTAAGAAACTTGAATGAAAGCCACGCAGAGGAAAGGAACGTGGAGCGAAAATGATGCCTTTTCCCTCTCTCGCTTTTCTCCCTTTCCCTTAACCCTGGCAGCGCCGCAGCAGGAGCGCCCCGGGGGAGGTTCCAGCCCCGCTGCCCCCGCCGCGGCCTCCCGGGAGGGCCGGAGGGGACCCGACCGCAGCCCCGGCCCCCACCTACCGTGGCCGCGGCGCTGGGCGCCGGCTCGATGGGCGGCAGCTTCCCGAGCTCCTTCTCGCCTTCCTCCTCCTCCTCCTCCTCGCCGTCCTCCTCGGCCGCGGCGAGCTCGGCGGGCGGCGGCAGCGCCGCACTGGGCGCCTCCGCGGCGGCCGCACTCGGGAGCGACATCGCCCCGCGCCTCGGCCCCGGGCAGCCAGGAGCCCCGCGCCGCTCCGCGCGCTGCGGCAGCGGCGCCGCTCGCGGGCGCTCAGACACCCCCGCACGGCGGGGCGGAGCGCGGCCCAGCCCGGCCCGGCCGCCCCCACCGTGCGCGGTGAGGAGGGGGAGCGCGGCACGGGGCCGGGCCGGGCCGAACTGCCCGCGGCGCCCCCTCGGCGGCCGCACCACCTACAGCCCGGGGGCAGCGGCGGGGGCCGCCGCCATGTTGTTTATAGGCGGCTCATGGAAACGCGCCGGGCGAGCGGGGGCAGCGGAGGACGCGGCGACGGCAGCAGCCCCGGGCGGAGGGGCGCGGAACTGCCCGCGCGGTGGCCGTGGCCGCGGCGGGGCGAGGCGCGGAGCGGGGCGGAGCGGAGCTTACAGAGCTGCTGCCGCCCGCGCGGCCGCCACTCGCCCCCCGCGGCTCCGCGCCCCGCCGGCGGGCGGCGCCCGAGGGCGGCGGACGGAGGTGGTGGGAGCCGCAAACCCCCTTCCGGGCCGGGCGTTGTGAGGGACAGCAGGCGTTTCCCATCATCTCATAACGCGGGGTCATCCCATCCTGGTTCCAACACGGGCTCCTCAGATTGCTAACGTTTAGAATAGTACAAAAAATTGTAAAAGAATTCTGTTTGCATCCATGTTTTGCTGGGGAAAACCAGAGCCTGTGTGTGCTCGTGGACAAGGCTCAGGAGCTCTGAAGTGCTGCTGCCAGCCCAGAGGCTCTGCTCTGGAGGCCGGGATTGCCAGAGCTGTACTGGGAGAGCGGGCCAGGTGTCTTCAGGAAGCGAGCCCTGTCCAACTACTCTTAGCACAGCATTTGAGTGGGTTCAGGGTATGGGGAACCCTGAGCAAGTGGGGTGTCACATCTGCTGTACACAAGGCAACCTTACAGCTGAGGCCCTTGAAGCAAGCTGAGGCTACTTGCTGCTGGTCTGCTCTCATTGCGTGTCCAGGGAGGCGTCCTCCCTCCGTCAGGGCCCGAGGAGTGCCAGCAGAGCTATGTGGCACTTGCAAGAAATCTTTTCAATATTGAGCAGCGTTTCAGCTGGAGACCAACCGTGTGATAGCTTTTCTCGGTACTGCCGTTACTCAAGGAGCTCCTGCGGGTTGGCTCTATGGGGTAAAGGTCTCTGTAAGCTGCATATAAACCAGGGCACAAAACGCCCTGCAGGGCTAAGCTAAGGCTGAAAAGCGCTTTGCCTTTTGGAGGAACTGGCAGACCTGGAGCATATTAGGTTTCATTAAGAAGTCCCTTTGTCTCCTCCGCAAGTTAAATTTGAGAGCTGGTTTTCCAGAATGCTCACTCCTCGCTGCGTCGGCTTCCCAGGCGCGTGCAGCGGTTTGCGTGAATAAGCGGCCCATGGTGGTTAAGCAAAGCGCCCCAAACATGCACACATCCTTTCCCTTCCCTGCCACGGTGTAGCTTAATGATGGTAATTGCAATGACTTTGGTACAAACAGCTATACAGCCAGTGGCAGTCCTCAACTGGAAGTAATTGGCACAGCTGTTCTGTGGAGCTCTGCCAACTTAAAACGTTGCAGGATTTTCTCCTGAGAGCCTGCACAGAGAAAGATGAGGCACAGGGAAATAGAAATGCAGGAAGGAAAGTATACAAATGAACTTGTCACAGCTATTTTTTTCACTCCCATTGAGCTATAAAGCTTGTTTTTTGTTAGTTTCAAAAGCATGGAAATAGCTTTCTACCAAAATTATTGCACAAAAGCTAATGTGACATTAAAGACTCTTTTTTTTCTGTGCATGGAAATATTGAACAATATTGTCCGCAATAGAACACTAACCTGTCCTGCTGAACTAGACCAATATGTTTCAGGTGAACATTTTGACCCCTGACAATTATGAAGACAGGTACAAAACAACCATTAAAAAAAATATTCATGCTCTTTTTGTAAGAGAATAAAAGGAGCATATACTGAAGGAGAAACAAGTGCATCTTCCCATTCCCAACAAAGGCAGCATACAAACGTTGCCTATGATTTATGCTTACAAGTACTCAGTATAATCAATAGATCCACATTGCAGTCAGAGGGGAAAGGCACGTCTCAGCTGGCTTTAAAACTGCTAGCATGGATGGCTGCAAACCTTCCTGTACTTAATGGGAGAACTATCCTGCCGTAGCAGAGTGTTGGGTCTTTCACGTGTCACTGCTTGACAACATATTTAAAAATTGTTCACTAATGCATTTCTTTTCTCTGAAGAGTTGGAGTTGTCAGGAAGGGGAAAAAGTCAACTGGAATGACGTGGCCAGGCCACCATCAGGAAATGGAAGCAGATGGAGGCAAACCAAATGCTAACATTTGTTCACAAATGATTAGTAAATGCTTACGAGGAACAGATACGTTTACAGAGATTACCATTTGGGAGTGATGCACAAATGGAAAAATCAGAAGGCCTAAATTCCCTGGCTAATATTTTCATGACAAATAGTTGACTGTGCCTCATTACATTTTACATCCTTACAGTCAGAAACCAGAACGCAGCCATGGCCAAATTCAGCCCTGGTTTCATGCAATAATGTTAGGGATGGTAGTGGCCCATTGCAGATTTTTTTTCCTGTCCTTCAAATGCTTCACTGATGTTTGCAGGAATGTCAAGGAAGGATTCAGGAAGTGAAATGCCCTGTGTCCTTTATGGAAGCTAGGCTGAACTGTCTGATCAATTGGTGAAAGATTCTCACCAAACAGCTGTGCAGTCTCTGTTTCACTTACTGAACCAATTCCTTTTTTTTTTTCCTCTTCATATTATTCTGACATCTCACATGCCTCCTAGTACAAAATTATTTGGATGATTGTACAGATGTGCCCTTTGTGAGGTGGACCTTGAGCGGGCACAAAGGGAAGCACAGGATGGTTGAAAGGGGAAGCAGAAAGCTGGAGCCAACCCATTTCCTCTCTATGGGAGTAGGAGAGAAATGGTTGGGAGTTTTCCAACACAACAGGTTTTCAGGAAAACATTTCACTTTCAACAGAAAGACCTGATTCATTGAAATAAAAATGTTTTACAGAAAATCATCTTTTCCAGTGACCTTCTAGCAGAACTTGGGCAAGATGCCACTGAGATCCACCTGGTACCCTGCCCACTGAGTTGGAGGGCTCACCACGCTTGCTGTGTGAATCACACCAAAAACAGGGACCGCACGACTCCTGGGCTCACCGCTCCAACAACACCTGAGCTGCGCAGGCAGGGAGGCAGCAGGGCAGGGAAAACCAAAGTTCATGTCTAGCCACGAGTCATAACTTCTAAGGCTGCATCGCCTCTGCGCTCAGAAGGGATGATTGCTGTCAACTTCTCTAGAAATTGGACGGAAGTACAAGTTTTTTGGAATTTTATCCTAAAAAATCCTAATGACTGTGATTTTCTATCTTTGCTGAAAAGCTACTCCAATAGTATTCATTCTTTGTCCTGGGAATAGGAATTTATGTCACACTTGAGCCTGTCTTTCTCTAGCTTTCAGTTCCTAGGTTGTATGCCTTCATCTGCAAGATTGAAAAGCTCCCTCTACCTCATCTCTTTTCTATGATCTCATGTGCAAGGTGAATTTGAGCACTCCTGAGCTAAGTCTGCATTACTTCCCCCATGACTAACATTAGAATAACTGATCTGTATCTCTGGCTTATCCTTTTGCCAGCCCCTAGTGTTTTGGAAAGTCCCATTTTGTAAAGATTTTGTTAACATTTACCAAAATGGCTAAAAGAGCTTTTCAGCTAATGCATGTGAGACTCTTACATGCAAGCTGCCCAGCTGTTGCCTAGTGCTGGCGGGTGCTCACTTGCATCGTTCTGCTGGATATAGGGTAAACTTTGGGTTGAAGATACATCAGCCTGTGAGGTGCATCCTGCTTGTTCTTCCCTAATAAAGATAAGAAGAGCTAATAAGCTCTGTCTTTTCTGCACAGTTACTTTTGCTGTTCCTTGGCCAGACTGCTGTCTGGTGTAGCGCAATATTTGTAGCTGCTGACTGCAACAAGCTCCTGGTCACTGGTGCCTAGGCAACAGCTGATTTTTTGGGTCAGTGATTAACTCTTTTTTTGTCTACCCCGATTAGCTGGATATTGAATTACCCTTTGATGGGGAACAGAACCTTTGGGTTGAAAAAAAATCACTGGCCTCTGTGTTTAGAAATAAAGATATTTCAGTGGCATCCACAGAGTGAAGTTATCTGTGATAACATGCTGGATGCAAACACTGGAAAAGACTTAAGAGAAAAAGCACCAGGAAAAGAGACTGAACTCAGCAACTGTGCAACTTCTACTTAAAAATTTCCTCCCCTCAGAAAGTTTCTTCTCAGAAAGGAACTGTTTCTTTCCTAAATGTCTTTAACCCCCCATATTCATAGCTGGCTTCTAGTTTTCAGTTACAGCTCTTATGAGAAGGAGCAGCAACCCCAAGCTATTGGAGGGGGTAAAAGCTGATGCTAGGAGATGCTCTCTATCCTGGTCAAATATGGCCTGTAAATTATTTTCAACTGAGATAGATGCAGATGAGACACAGGACTTTAGCTCCCTTTCTATTCAAACAGGAAATGAAAAACATGCCATTGCTAAAGAAGCTCAGTTCCGGAGCACTTCAGAATAACCTGGGCCAGTATGTAATTTTTAATTCAGGAAGCTCAGGTTTTACTTTTCCAGCCTTCAGATGACCTGCAATATGCAAAACTGGAATTACGCTTGCTGCAGAGCATGCCATTGCAAAGACTTCCTTAATTATGGGCTAGGAAAACAGCCCGATTTTCTTTAAAAGGAAAGCGGTGGAGAACCGAAGAGAGAGCCAGAATCCCGCAGAGCTGCGCAGTGCTCGTCCCCGCGGCCTGAGCGCGGCACGGAGGGGCGGCCCGGCCGCCCAGAGCCCGCGGGGACGGGCGGCGGCGGCCTGAGCGCGGCCTCTGGCGCCCCCTGGCGGCCGCGCGGCGGCTCTGCCGGAGCTGAGGGCGCCTCGTGCCGCGGGGCCGCGCGGCGCCTCCCGCCTCCTCCCGCCTGGGAGCCCGGGCCGCCTCCTGCCGCCTCCCGCCTCCTCCCGCTTGGGAGCCCGGGCCGCCTCCTGCCGCCTCACGCCTCCTCCCGCCTGGGAGCCCGGGCCGCCTCCTGCCGCCTCCCGCCGCGGGGCCGCGCGGCGCTTCCCGCCTGGGAGCCCTGGCCGCGCTCGCGGCTCCTGGAGCGGCCGCTGCGGCGCCGGGGCACGTAGGCGCTGGTGTGCGCGGGGGGTGGTGCTCGCTGAGCGAGCGGCGCGGGTGAAGCCGGGCTGCGGGCGGCTCTGGCGGAACCGGGAGCCTGACGCTCGCGGTGTGCGGAGCGTTTCGCTTCACACACACGGCGCGGCCGTCAGCCCTGCCGTGTCTCCCCGCGACGATGCAGAGCTTCGTCTTCCCCTTAGCGCACGTAACTGGTGCGGGGGGTGTCCTGGTGATAGCTGATGTCTGACCTGCGTAAGTAGGTGCCAGCCAGCAGCAGTGTCCGATCCCTCCCGGCAGAAAGGGCTTCCCAATCCAGCACTTCAAGTCCTCACAAGATTTTCTCCAAATTCCCGCTTGGCCACCAGCCAGCTGCCTGCGAGCACCTTGCCGGGAAGGGCTGTCAGAAGGGGTAGACACAGGAAGCGCAGTGCTGTGCTGGGGCAGCCCCACACCACAGCCTCAGTAGGGAAAGCAAAAAACCCCAAACAGCCCCAAACTGTGCTGTAGCACCAGTGCACGTGCTGCAGTGTTCAGCAGTGCCCTCTTCAAGGAGCACAGCTGAGGTTTCACAGCAGCTTTGGGGAAACCACTTGTGCCGTGCAGCATCCCTCAGGACACACTGTCACACAGAGGGGACACTGCTATGAGCAGCATCCACGCGCTGTGCATGCCAGTGGGAAAACCCACCTCAGTGCGCGGAGCAAGAGGAGCGTGCAAACCCTACCGAATAAAATAGCGACTGAATATATTTAACATATGAACACATAATCTTGTTTTGCTTCTGTTTTGTTTCTCAGCTTCAGAAGACTGTTCACCCAGCAGTCACGTCTCCTGACTTCTACCTACAGAAAAATCCTGTATAAGAAAACAGCCAATTTTTAGCTCTAATGGTAGAAATTTTTAAAAAGTGAAGTGTTGGTCCAGGTAATGAAATGGATATATCTGACTTTCTCCTCACTCCTAAATATATGTTCCCTTCTTATGCTTTTCATGCACTTACTTATGTTAAAAAAAATGCATCTTCCAACATTTTCAGGGAACTTCTCATCTTCTCGTAGTATCTAGGAGGGTCACGCTTGCTCAAGCCCCTCAGCCACACAGTCAAGCAACAGAGACTGCTGGAGCTGCGACTTTCCATGTACAGGTCCAAGGTACTGAGATTAGCAGCTCTACCAGGCCCCACGCACATTAGTACTAGCCTCTAAAGTGGAAATTCCCTCTTCTGAAAATGAATTCGAAAGCTTTTTTTCTTGCGACTGGCTCCAGCTCACGGCTTTGCTGACCAGTGCCAGCAGTGTGAGCGGGACGGCATTTTCTTTCTTGGTCTGAGAGACAGAAAAGGCTGATCCTGCCCTTCACCGCAGGCGGCTCCCCCTGACCTTCCTGGGGGGAAAGAGGAGGCAGAGGCGTTCCGTGCAGAGCTTCCCTTGGCCCATTCATGCACCAGGAGCGGTGAATGATGAGGTCGAGACCCTTCCAGTCCTGGAAGGGACCAAGTGGGACAAGTGGCAGACGTTTTCAGCTGCCACTGCAAAGTTTGCAGTGTGTAATTTTACAGTGCTTGCAATTAAGTGCAGAGGTGTCCCAGTTTTACTGGGCAATCACGGCACTGCCCACGCTGCCCCAGCCAGCAGTGCCATGTTCTAATGTCATCTGTATCCATCCGAGTTAAGCAGTGCTATTTATAACAGCCTTTCAGGTGACCCAATCATATACTTGGTAAAGCTCTTCTAAAGGAGTTACTTTCAATCTTTCCAACATATGAAGTAGTACATATAAGTACTGCAGCTTAACAACGGGCTAGTTTGAATGTCAGTTAGGATCAGGTAGTGTTTATAAACTCCTCATTTTTTAGCAGTTTTTATCCAGGGCTTTTTAAATTTGCATCCAACTGAAGCTTGGCATGTAAGCTGTCAGCACAGATGCTAATTTTATTCTAAAAACAGACTATGTTAAAGCTTTTAAATGTATCAAATGGTTTATTTATGCAGTGGTTGCAGATGTTTAAGTGCTTGGCTGTTTCAGCTATATAAGGCTTACTGTGTCACCTCTTCCCTTCCTTCATTCTCCATAACTTACAGGCCTAAACAATGAGGAGTAAGAATACTGGGGTATTACTCTTGAGGAGTAACACACTAATCACCCAAGGACAGTGTCCCCTGGAAATAAATTCAAGCAACTTTTCTTTTTTTTTTCTTTCTTTTTTTTTTTTCTCTGACATAGAACTATCTTTATGGAGTAACCATAAAGAAAAATAAGAACCGGAAAAGAGACCTAGAGCCAACCCCTCACAGTAATGACATATTACTAGACAGCACAGTGTAAGGAAAGGCAAAATCCTCAGGCCCACACTAGCTTCTACCACTTCTACCTTTTTGCACAAAGCGGCTCCTGCCAAACCCTTGCTGTACAACCCGATGTTCTGGTAGCCAAGCAAACAAAATGAGCAGAATATGCAGCACGGGCCTTTCATGCAAAATGTCCTGCCAACAGTTGCAGAGAGGTCAGGTCAACGTGCACGTGTCACACGTCCTGTTCTCCTCATTGAGACCTATCCTGGAGTTCAGAAGGAGGGAGATGGAAATGCCAGCGAGGTCCTGCCGGGTCAGAGAGCTGTTACAAACATCTGTCTAGAGCACAAGTTTCCATTTATAATGAAAAGAGACAACATACACATAATCACAGGTAAATATATCTAAATTGTTTAAAAAGTAAATTACAAGTGTCCTACATTATTATGCATGTATATATATTATTACACAATAATATATTATGTTAATATATATATCATACACATACATATATATTTTACACATATACAGTTATTAATTTCCTAAGTTTTAAGAATGTTTACAGGACATAAAGACTGTGATAAAATTTCCAGAGAGTTTACTCACTTAATTTGATCCTCAAAGTCCTAACTGTAATTTTTCCAGTGATCAGCATACCCTTGGTAGAAGTACTCATTCCAATACAAGTTAATCTGCATTATTAGTTCCTTACTCTACTCTTCCTGGGAAGGCTGCTCCATCTGTTTAGGGGAGGGGAGGGGAGGGAAGAAAAAAAAAAAAAAAAAAAAAAAAAAAAAAGTATTTAGGTTAATGGTTACAGGTGAACATATTCAGGTTTAGATCCTGTGATTCCACTGAATTCATCTGGATCCACATGTGAATATAGACCAGCCACCAGATTATAAGATTGAAGCATTTGCCTATACATAATGCAATATATTCATCCCTCAATTATTTGTTCTTTCAAGAACAGTAGCGTGTCAACATTCATTGCCTATACCTCTTTTTAAAGACTCATCAGTACTTTTTGCTCTAAAATTAAATGCATATTATGTTCAGTGATGTCAAAATAACAGATAAAGATATCACATCAAGAGCTGTTTCATGGCTGAGATCTAGCAGCGCAACTTAGAGTAATTACCATGTGCAAATGTTTTAGTCCTTTCAGCTAGGATGAAGCAACA
Organism: Tinamus guttatus; assembly: GCF_059628265.1. Taxonomy (NCBI): domain Eukaryota; kingdom Metazoa; phylum Chordata; class Aves; order Tinamiformes; family Tinamidae; genus Tinamus; species Tinamus guttatus. Next base: position 9,558,091 of record NW_028288848.1, read on the forward strand.
TGAAGAACCTGAGTTAATTTCTTTGCATTCCTGACAGCTGTGGATGACAACTAATTTATGGTCAGGTTTGGAAATCACACCAGCTGGAGCTTACTTTTCACAGGAGCATTTCCATATGCCACTGGGAAGGTCACATATCTGATGTCATTATTTGATGGGGACCTTGTCAGGAACTCTCCTCCCCTCCTGCTACAGCTGTCACTGTGAGCAAGAAAGCATCATGTTTGCTGGTCATCGCGTGCCCTGTGAATACTTCCTCTGAAAGGTAATTTACAGAGAACTCAGGGATCCACTTTCTCAGCTCCACAGACCTAGGGGTTGAGCCAAATCATGTTTTGTTAAAATATGCCTAGGGTTGTACAGAACTCAATCTCTTTAATTAGTTTAGAATGGTGAATTCATTTTATGATTCAAAAAACAAACAAAACAAAACTCCCCCCAAAATAAAACCCAATCTCGCAGGAACTTCTTTTCTACGAATCCTTTGCTTTTTGCATTCACATCTGAAAGGATTGCATTTTCCCTCCTTGTACATGCTAGGTAGAAATGACACAGCCCTGTAAGATTTAGGCAGAATAATATGTCCTTATATCCATGCCCATCTCAAGCTCCTCTTGGATCTACAGGAAGGCAGGGACCTTCACATCACATGTCATCATCCACCCCCGCTGCCTTGGGGGCTGTGTTGTTTTTTTTAAAGACCTCTCCTCTTTAAAGAGCAGTTTCAAGAAGCCCAAAGGGGAGTTCAGGCAGAGGGGAGCCGCACAGACAGCCCCAGGGCACCCAGCACACCCTCCCAGCGCGGGTCGCAGGAGCCTTTCGGGGGCCGCTCGCCGCAGCCCCGAGGGGTGCGCGGGGCCGAGGGCGGCAGCGCTCGCGCTGCCCGGCCCCGTGCCGCAGGCAGGGACAAGCGCTCCTCGGCCGGCCGCTTCCCGCGTCTCCTCCGCCGCAGCGGAGCGGGTCACGCTGGAGCGCTTCTCCTCAGGAAACCAGGGCTAGCACCAGAGCTCTCTAGGTCACACAAGTCTCTGCTGTACCTGACTGCAAGGGAGAAAAGTAGAAGTTGAGTGGTGGGTCTCACTTACTCCTGCTGCGCATAGGCATCTGCAGCAGCAGTTTCATGAATGCTTCAAGCTAGCATAAACCACCTCCAATGCTAAAAGAAGCTGGCCACCCTTCACCATCTTTCTAACTTCTTGCTGCCGTCCCACTGTTCCATTTCGCTTTTGTTTGCAGGAAAGTTATGTGTGGTCACAGGGAAAACTGATTGTATCTGTATCAGGGAAAAAAACAAGCCAGGTTGCAAAGAGCTCATGGAAAGACAGCCTGTTGCTGAAGAGACCACCAGGAGGACCCAGGTCCAGTAACGCTCAGCTCTGCAGTGCCTAAAGGTTATGCACTCGCTCCAAAGCGGGAATCCACAACACTTACTTAGGTATCTCCATTTCCCATGCATTGCTCAGGAAATGTTGCCTAAATTAGCCTGGTGGTGGGGGAAGCTGAAACAGGGCACCCTTTGAACCAGGGACCCACAGCCCACATTCACTTCTGGTGCCTTCCTGCCGCGAGCGTGCTCAGGGAATGCACACCTAAGTCATGCACTGTGAGAATTGCCCAAAAAAGGCAGAGCAAATATTTTTTGCTCATGGTGTGATTTGACACATGACATACCACAGCAAGCATCCAGGGCAAAGGCGGCAATCCTAGTACGTATCAGATGTAATTAAGGATGTATGACTTAAGTACCAACTCATGGCAGCAGTTTGAAGTGATACCATTGGACTGAGATACAACATTGTGGTTTTACTTCCCATCTAGGGAGCTGTAATACGTGCTAAAAATACTGTGCTGGGCACATGGACATAGGGAGCGTTATCACATGTGGAGGAAGAAGATGGAATGTCAGTCCCTGGAGAAGCAGCCACAGGAGAGGCAAGAACTTAGAGATGAGCTCTTCAAGGTGAGCCCTGCCTCACTGCCAGCAAGATGAGCTAGGGCTCCATCATCATTCTTTACCCTTCTCTCCTCCTTTTCTCTTGGGGGATGAAGTGATCTATATTTAGAAATGAGTCATAGGTAAATAAAAAAATATAGGTAATTACTTGCACAATATAAAATTCTAGCTTATTGCCTGACATTAGCTCCTGAAAAATATTATTTTCCTCCCTGTGTTTTGTCAGGAAAGGAGTCATTTATTATTTAGCTGTGTTTGAAGTCACTCCTCTCTGGGGAAACATGGAAGGGGATGCTTGACTCACAAAGACTGCAGTGACTAACCTGGTATGTGCCCTGGCTCTGCGGTCCCAACTCTGGGTGGCACACGGCGACTGTGAGTTAGGAGAGCAAGCAGCTGAAGAGGAAGATCTGCTCCAACAACCTCTTAGTATCCCTGGCCCTTTTTTGTTATCCTCATCAATTAATTCAGTGCTCTAATGTAAATTAATACATTCAAGTTCAATCAGAAGAGAGTAAAGAGAGACATTTCTACATAAAGTTACTTGTGAAGGACGATAACGTAACAAACAGGGTGTTCTGAATAAATATCAGATTAACCAATGTGGTTAGATTTCAGCATTAGTGAGCTATAGAACCCATTTTACTTATGTGAGTAGTTTCATTAACTACAATCTGCTTCTTAGTAACTTGCTTGTTATAATAAAAGCAATTAAACTTGCTTTATTTCTCTAGTGCTACAAATTTTAATAATTCTTGTCATAACCATTAAAATCCATGCTTTTATATTCCCCTGTTGCAAAATACTCCACGCATTGTGAATCCACTCAGTCTCTCTCTTCCATGTAGCTGCGAGTTTAGCATCCATAGGAGATAGAGAGGAAAAACTCGTTGGGAGCCGGTGCATGACACGAAGCACCTGCCTTCACGCTGGGCCCTGCAGCCGGGGCACCCTGTGCAAGAGGGGACAAAAACCAGGACCCAGAGACTTCCTGCTGCAGAGCTTGGTAAACAGCGGGCAAACAGCAGCGGGGTTAGATTTGTCTGCAGTAATCGCTTATTTGTCATAAAGCCAGGTAGGTTTCACAAATGTATCTTAAAGTGGTGTTCAGCAGGGTCACTAGTATAAGTAGGCAAGTACTGGCTTAGAGGAGCAAGTTTTATAAGGATAGAGAAGTTTTTTTTTTTTTTTTTTAAATAAGATTGAGGACATACTTAAAACTAATCATATAATATCTATCAACATTGTGATCTTTAATATGCTTGTGTAAAATACCTAAAAAAAAAAAAAAGAAAAAAAGAAAAAGAAAAAAAAGAAGTTTAAGAAGTTGTGAATAACAGTTTTCCTAAGCAACAGCACATTCAGAAAACGGCCAAAAGTTTTTCATTCTATCCCTAAAAAACGATATTTCAGAGGGCTCTCTTTTCACCCATTATTCTCAGGAGAATTACAGAGAGCATCACTGGCTGAGTCAGCTCTGGAGAGAAAGATTTTATTTTACTGCCTCCATGGATGAAAAGGGAAAAGTGAGAAAAACAATATTAATTTGGATATTTATCCAAGTGAGGAAAGCAATGTTAATTTGGATATTTACCCACACTCTGAAAAGTCACACTTAAGAAGCCAAGGGCAGCGTACAGGCATTACTCACCCTCGGAGTGCCTTGAAAACCAGCAGCTCTCTGTGCTGCATGTTTTACAAATCTGAAATAAAAAGACAGGCTCAAAGCAAGCTGGCAGATGCATGCGATACAAATGACTATAAATGAATGTTAACAGATGGAAATAGTGAAACAGTTCTGTTACAGGCTGCTCAGTGATCTCAAGAAGTGGTTTGCAGAAAGGACGGGAGGATATAAAACCTTCTTCTCTCAGAAAAGACTGATTCCTAAATAAGGCCACTTTTCTCAGTATCTTTTTAAAATCTTGTCAGAAACTACCTATGGTCGTAATGGCTACTTTGTGAGTTTGACATACTTCATCTCATACGTCTGGCACATTTGAAGCACTGTTGGGTGGACACAACACTGGGATCTCCGGGTTAGGAAGGGGCCCACAGATGGTCTGTCCCACCCCAGAGGACATCACTGCACTTCCTCGTGGTGCTCTGAGGGCAGAAACCCAGGTCTCTGGCTCTGGGGCGGATTCAGCATGGGGATTAGCTAGAGGCCAGGATGTTTTCAGTGTCCCTGGCTCCTGGCAAACCTATTCCTGGAAGAACAAGGTTTCTTGGGTCTTTGTATTGCACAGAAGCAGCACAGTCCCAATCCAAACCAGTGCCTCTAGGTGTTACCACCATACAAGTAAGAATTATTAACGGTAACAGACTGCTCCACAACTTGAAGGATACAAGATGTCCTTGTCCTGGTAGTTTTCCATTTGCTCACGACACGAGCGTCTCCAGTGACCGCCTGTCTGCTCCCGGCTCCGCTGCGGTGGGCGAGCGGTGGCCGCGCTGAGCTCGGCTTCTTGCTGCCACGTCCCGCCGGGGCCGCCAGCGCTCGGCGAGAGCGCCGGCTCTTTGCCCTTCACTCGCTGCTGAAGAAGCTTATGCCCATTTAATCTAAGCAGTTCTACTTAAAATCGGTTGGCAGAGGGGAGTTTTTGCTGAAAAATGCTTTAGGTAGGAGAGAAAGTCAATGATATGAAATGAAGCCAAACTATAAGTGGTAGGAACCTGATTTTCCTTTTCAAAGTAAAGTTAAATGTATGTGATCTAATTTAAAATGTCAGGATGCTTTTGAAAAATATATAAAATGTTTCATTTCAGTAATAAGAGACACTGAAGATCTTTTTTTGCTACCAAGCAGACATGTGGGTGACATTGGCTGGCAACCTGTTACAACACAGTATTACAAAGGGAATTTTTTCAAGTATTGCTATAGTACGTGGATTGTTAATTGGGATCTTTCTACCATAACGTCAGTCAACCAAGACAAATTTCTCTTGTTTTGAGTAGTAATAAATCTTCCCAAACAGCATTACCCAACACTCCAGGCAGCTTTGCTGGTTCATATTTCTTTATATCCCACAGTACAAATTGCTGGAATAGGAGAGGGGACTTAGGCATACATTTCTCACATTTCTTTCATAGTTTTGGTCAGCATCATGACTACGTGAAAGAAACAGCAAGAGATTCATCATGAATATAAACCCAGTAAGCTCCAGCTCAGCTTTAAATACAAAAAAAACCCATAAAGAAAACAACTCTTCCTTCCTTCTCCCCCTCCGTATTCCCATCGACTCCATGGGCTTGGTGAGAACTCTTGAAACAATTTCCCATTTCTACACTTCTAATTCAAATGCCCTACTAGAAATGAATATTTCATAGCATATCAGGACTCTCTTCTTCAAAGCTTCATCTCTTTAGTGCTAATTATTTCAACAAGGCCTATACTAAAGGCAAATCCTGTCACTTCTCTAGATTGCCTACATTAACACTATAAAACTCGCTTCATATGACAGTTAAAATTCTTGCTTCTAGTATTTCTTCATTTTTGATTTTTAGAAATTCCCACATTAGGAAGTGACACAGTTTTCTTTGTAAATCAGACACCCCGCAGTTAACCAGCTCTGGCCTTGTTACTTCTCCTCACTCTTCAAGCCAAAACCATCTTCCATTTCTATACTAGAAATTCCCATATCAGTATGCATAAAGTTTAACCATAAAGCTTAACCCCTGAGGTCAGTTTGAAATAGTGTGTGATCCTGCCCGACTCTCACAGACCAGCTGAGCATCCAGCTCAACAGAGTAACAAAAGCAGCTGGAAACAGCGCATGAGAAGTTCGGGGTTGGGGTTGTACTCCGCCTGTTGCTGACTGATACAATCTGGGGAATTTGTGGCTGCCTTGTGCTGCCCGAAGAGCGTAAAACAAGACCAGTACAGTCAAATTGCTGCACATGGTGAAAACAAGAGCGATACTAATTTCTCCAGACACCCATGTGTGTCACTGAAGCTGGTGGATCAACAGGCAGGTCACACTTCCATCATTCGCCTCCAGCTTCTGAGCTGAATTACCAACAAAATCAGTTTTGACTTTTTAAACATTCTATTCCCAAAATCTAGACTTTGGTGCTCCAAATATTCCAGACAGCTTTTCCTCATTAAAAAAAAAAAACACGTTTAGCCTTTACTAACCCAAACTAAGCTTGGTCTTCTGACTGAGAACTAGCTTTGCACACCCTCACCAGCTTCCAGCATCACTCAGGCAGTATCCCAGGCGCTTTACATCTCCAGTAAACTGGCATAGGATGCTAACAATTCACTTTTTTTGAACTAAAGTGCAGTTTTCTGTAAAGGTGGAATAATCATCAGAAAACAATCTGCTGCTTATTATCAGGCCAAATAGATTTTGGCAAGTTTGTTAGTTTTAGGTGTTAGATCTTAACTATCTCCAACTCCTTAACTATTACAACAGTGACTTTAGTCTTATACCCTTCATAAGCAAGATGAAATAGTAAACTAGATGAAATGAAAGGAAATGTTGTGGGATTGGCTCTGCACTTAAACTGAGCTCTCATTTCATTGTGCTATTTAGCAAACACAAGGATAAATGCTTGACAGGTGGTGCTATTTAAATAGCAAAACAGCAGGAGGATTTTGGGAGACACAGTATGATTAGGATTAAGTCTTTTAAAGAGAAATATTTTCCAAAATTGTAGCTGAAAAAAAGAGGCACAGTATTTTCCATTTGTCCATAAAAGCTGTTGCAGCAGTTCCTGCAGGAAGGCCGAGATGGCACCTGCCCTTCGTTACACAGGTGTCTGTGGTGGGGACGGAGCCTTTCCAGGTGAAGCTCTGTTGGGCCCAGATGATCCTCAAATGCAAAGAGCTTCGTGCAGGTTGCATAATACAGTATTTCAAAAGCTTTGTTTCATTTAGCAGTACTGTTTGTAACTGAGGGCCAGATTTGCAATATCTGTGTTTTTGGCTATTAAGCACTTGCCCTTCTCCGAATTTTGTCAGTTTGATTCCACTTTTGTTGGGCTGTCACCCTGTAGTCCATAGGGGCAACTGACCCTGCTGACACTGCCAGGATCCCGCAGATGTATCTTAATTTGCTAGTGCTGCTAGACACAACAAGGACTGATGTCATTGAACTTATTTGTGAAGCAGGGCGCCACTCAAAAGAAATAAAGGGATCTTGCAGTTTATCTGCTCAATTGAAGTGCAGAAATTCAGGGAGGGAGCAATGACAGACAGAAACAAGAAGCCTTTTTATGTGCCTAAACACTAATTCTGGGATTGAAAAATGCAGGAAAACAGACAGTGAACATAAACATATTGTTTAGGTAAAGACTAAATTACAAAAACAATCCTTCACATAAAAATTGAAGTACAATTTAAAAAGAAACAATATGTATTTTCCACCAGAAAAATCCATCAGTATTTATCTCCCTCTGCTAATATAATCACAGTTTAGGCTAACTCTATCATAATAAATGAACTGGAAAAGAGAACATTCTGTTTCATAGCCGTTAAAAACAACTGAATACAACATCAGGTTCTCTATTGGCTTTGGCAGCAACCTCTTGCCCTTTTAAACTCCTATGTACACACTTTCTACTCTTTTGTGAGAGGCTTCAAAAAGCGGAACTCGGCTTGCGTGGACGCGATGCAACCTGCACAGCGTTTGGAAGCTGCTGCTCGCAGGGCTTCACCAGGCGAGATCTGCCAAAAGCCCGACACACACCCGCACCCTGGGAAAGCCTGGGACAAGCAAGGAGAACAAAGCTCTTCTGGTCTCTGAACTGCAGCTTTAAACTGAAGCTAGAAAGTGTCACACAACCCCGGCCCGCGGCCAAGGCTGGCAGTGGGCAAGGACTGCACACGAGCAGAACCCCACGCGGATCTGGGGTTTGTGCAACGCAGACACGCGTCATTCCCACTTCATCTGCATGCTTAGCAGAACTAACTCGTTTGCCTATTTTTCTTTAATCCAATTCTGAACTGAAATAATTTGCTATTCAATGAAACTGGAATAAGATGAATAAATATTCCAAAAGCATGAACAACTGATAAGAAGGCATGAATAAAATGACTTCCATGTGTATGTGCTTATTGAAAATGGGATTTGTCTTTCAAACAAAGAGCACTGTACACAAATACATGATACAGTTTATTAAGCAGAATTGGCTGAACTACAGTTTGAAAATAAGAGACACATGTTAGCAATTACCATAGTACGCTACATTATGCCATTAAAAATCATAGTTCATGTGTTTGTTTTGTACAGAAGCTGTACCCTTTCTAGCCAGCCCTTACTAAGAGATTTTCAAAAAAAAGTCTCTTCACCATGTATTTTATATACAAGTCTGACTACTCAATCCATATTTCAACAGGAGAGGGCACATCTAGAGTCAGTCATGCCTGTGTTCTGGAGTACAAATTAAAAAGAGGTTCCATCCAGCTTGAATGGATGGAACGGAGAGGGGACACGTTCACGTGACTCAGTGATGAGCACGTCCGCCAGGAGCCCCTGCTGCTGAGGGTGGAAGAGCAGGAGATGCATGGCCTGGTTCGACTTAGGAAGTGCTCTATCCCAGAACTGCTGTATTAGGGTTATTTTATCTTTCAGGAGGGGTTTTCCAAGCTCCCAATCTGTAAATTGTGACAAAACAGACCTTCCATACCTCCCACAGGTAATACTAAGGGAACTTAAGCAAACTATTAGCCTGGTAGATGTTCTGATAATAGTGACTGAAGTTTTCTTCTAAAAAATAAAACAACAACAAAAAAAGCACTTGCTTTGACAGAAAAGGCTTCTCCCTTTGGAATAACGCTTCCAGACGAGCAGCAGCCCGGCCGTTGGGGCTCTCGCACAATACCCAGGCCAAGTCCTTGCTCCCCACCAGGCAGGGCCGCTGCTCAGCCCTGGCTCAGCTGCCTGCCTTGGACACCAGCCTTCAGCCCAAGGCTGCTCCAGGCAGGAACAGGCCTCTCTGGGATGGACGGCCTTCTCTTCCCAACATGAAAACGTAAGTCCAGGACTTACCACGTGCTCTGGGAGAACTGTGGGCTGAGAGGAACTAGTTAGGGCAAAGGAACCAAGTTAGATCCAACTGCAAGAAACAGCAACGCAGATGGAGGTGAGGACACCAGCCTTGGTCTGACCACAACTGCTGCTGTTCCCGTTCCACAAGTGGGACAGAGAGCTGGCAGAAGCAGCCGGAGGCCAGACCAGAGCAATATTCACACAAACTCCCACTTTCCCATACAAAGGAAGGACATGTTAATCCCTAGCTTCATTAATCCAGTGCTAGTCTATGACACGAGAAGGACTTGGGCAACAAGCAGCAACATGCTTGCAGGGATGGTTAGAGGATGGTTATTCATTGTTCTCACAGTGCAAGAGGTTTGTGCAGCAAACCAAGAAACAAGAAAAGAGGAAACGCTACTTTTTGCCCTCCTCTTGCCCCTTGGTCACTTGTGGAACTGGGTGTTGCACTGGTTGTAAGTCAAGAGAAACTGCAAAACGCCATTACAGTAAGTCAGTGCTGGGTCGCTGACCATGCTGCAGGACTCGGCTTTCTAAGCAAAACCCGGGATAAAATTACAGAGACCATGTCACTCTCCAGCTACCTGGAGCAGGTCAGCAACTTGAGAAAACTCTTTCCCTGCTTTACGCTACAGCTTTCCCACAATTGCTAGAAAACATCAGATTATTTTGAGGTTTTGCTGCTGCTTCTAATGTCACTTTACTGAAAAGCGAAATAAATTCTCATTTGCACAAGGAGTGGGGTTAAAATAGTGCGTGTAATTTCAACTGACTTCTTTTTTTCAAGTAAGATTTATGACATTAGATGATTAGTGTGTTCTGAAACCTGTCTAAAGGACCTAAAAAATGCAATAGGGAGCAACAGGCTATCCTGGAAGTGCCAAGATCTTGCCTGCCATTTATGACTACACTATCTAGGAAAATAACTGAACTAAGAAGAGTCAGAATTCATGTGAGAAAAATATATGAGGAAGAACCCCCAAAAGTCAGTGCTTCCCACCTCTCTAGATGGTTCATTTCATTCCATAAAGCCTTCTTTAATAAATAAATAAATAAATAAATAAAATAGAGAGAGAGAACTAGCTATTTGTTCAGACAAGCAGAAAATTCCAGATAAATCATTATTACTGACTCTTTTTCATCCACTATAGGGCCAAATAAATGGTTAAAATCAATGGTTTCTTTCAAGAATAATAGGTGATCTTTTGCTCTGCCTCTGGTTGTGTGGCAGTTAATGGGTGACAGCAATTAGAACTTATTATCTTGTAAATCGTTGTTCTTAGCAGCCCAGTTCGCGTGCTGGGGGATCCCTCAAGCTGGCAGCCAGCACTAGCACTACTGCTGCTCTTCCTCCCTGCCCGGGATGGACGCGTGCTGGGCCGGAGCTCCGGCAGCAGCAGGAATCTTGGCAGCTCCAAAGCACCTGCCTCGACTTTTTGTCCTCGCACTCTTGCTGCACAAGAGTTGCTAGTTTTTTTACTGCCTATGAGGCGTATTTTGCACCATAAGAGGGATTATTAATAGAAAACGTGCCTGCCTTCACAACTTCTCAAATTTCACGTCTGAGAGCAAAAGCCACCTGATTCACTAGAAATCATACCAGAGATGAGCTTGACCAAAATTGATAGCTTGTAACCAGCCATTCTGGAAGTGTTTGCAATTCTGAAATCATTTGTTTGAGAAAAATCTGCTAAGTTGCTAGGTGACTTACAGAATTTAGATACTTAGCATAAGGTAGAAAAGTAATCACATCTATTCATCTTTGTGCTAAATACCTACAGACAATTATTTATTATCTAGCGACCCTGAGAATTTTATATCTTCTGGTAGATCTAATTTTTCTAAATCATTGGAGTTCAGCAATTGTGCGAGATCTCTGCAGCTCCTACAGCTCTAGGCTGCTCCTGTTGCATCAAACACTGACAGTCTCAGAATGAATCTGTTTTCCAAACAGCATTCCGAGGGGATTAGGGAAATAAAAAGTCACTTCTCCCTCATACAATTAAGAGAAAACCCACAAGCAGGACTCAGAACAAAGTCTGTTTTCATGCAAAAGTTCTTAGTAAAGAAAGGAAAGGAGAGAACAAGTAGAGTAAATGATTGAAGAAAAGCCTTTAAAGGGGGAAAAAAAAGATTCTGTAGTTCTCAAACATGCCTGTAAAAATGGCTATAAGAAGGCTTTACTAGTGTAATCTGAAAACAGAATGCTGTGCTTAGACTACTTTCCCACAGTAAGGTAATTATTACTCTTCTATAAAATCTTTTACAACATACAAGTAAGTTTCTAGTAACTGATAAAAAAAAATATTTAAAGAAATAATGCATTACAAAAATCAGCAGAACCTTTTACCTCTTATTTCCTCTATATTTCTTACCCTCTGTATGCTTCCTTCCTCCTAAAGTTTTTAATTCTTGAGAGAGAAGGTAGTGAGGCTCTGCAGAAGTGCAATAGTCCAAACATGCTCTATTTACAGATGGAGACTTAAGAGTTTAATGATTTACAGGACAACACCTCTGCTTCAGGCTTTCTTTCAGCTTTTACTAATTAAAGGCACATGCTCATGACCTAAAAGAAAATATCAATCAGGTGAGAGGCATAGCATTCTCCAGGGTACTTACCTGAGAGCACCACAGTAGATTAGGTTTACTTTAGAGGTCTCATATACTGTTCATCTATTTGTTGGTATAAATTTAGATCATGTTATAAGGTTTAAAGCTCAAAAAGCCTGAGCATGTCATAGTGAGCCAAAACCCAAGAGATTATGCATTCTCCCTGGAATCTGTCTCTAAGGAAGTGATGGGTGTAACCTCAGCTTTCTCTGGCTTTTCAGCAGGAAGCGCTGGGGAATGTCCCTGGGGAAAGTTACAGCAACAAAAGCTGTAAAGTGAGAGGAAGGATAGAGCAACAAAAGCTGTAAAGTGAGAGGAAGGATAGATAAGAGAACTGATAGAAAACCTTTGGAGAAATGAATCCCCTTGGGTACTGGGAGTCTAGAAGAGAATTGTTTTCTTGATGGAACTGGCAGTTTATTGGAGAAAAAGAAATGAAATGAAGTAACAGTGATGGGTCCCCCCAGAGGGTTTACTGGAAATTCACTCATTCTGTACATGCTTTTGGATTATTTTTTCAATAAAGGCTTAAAAAATTAGTTAAACTTCATTCTACCCCAGCGACTGACTTTGGCTGTGAGACTTAAGAATAATATATATATATATATATATATATATATATATAAAATACTTGTTTGAGGGGCATTTTCCTGTTTTCTTCTGCTAACTGTTTAGCGATGGCTCTAACAAAAAATTATGGAAGAACTTCCAAATCACTTGCGGAAGTAGCTAGGCTTCCATGTGTGACCATTTTGGGGTTTGTATAAAATGAGTGGGACTCCAAATCCTGCCCTCCTCACCAGTGATCTCACAGTAGCTCTTTGGGTGGTGCTGTGATACTCTAGATTAACTGCATTTGCTGCTGAAAAGAGCTGCTCCTGACAACCACGACTTCAAAAGAAGTTCAAGGCAGAAATAAGGCCTTTTTTTAAAGAAGTAGTCATCTAGTTGAACATATTGTAGAACCATATTTTCAGTCGTTTGCTGAGAATTCAGAAAGTTCTGCTCTCTTCGCAAATTTAGACCAGGGAAGAAACATAAGTCAGTTGATAACTTCAGTACAACCAAATATTTGAAGTGTAGGTTCATAGTGTATGAGACCGAAACTGCCTTAAAGCTTCACTGCCTTAAAACTCTTCTCTGTTGTGAAGACATCTTCATTCTGCCGGGGTAGCAGTGGTGACAGGAGCCAAGATATTACAGCTTTATTATAAATAGAGACATGTGGCCGGAGGAGGGGTGAGAAGCACTTGATCTCTGAGCAAATCACAGTGCAATTTTGTGAAGAGTCATGTTTATGGTGTTAAGTTTCTTTAAGGAACAAGGAGACTGGAATTAGTGTCCTTGGAGGAGTTGCTGCTGCTGCTTTTTTACATACAAAATTAATTGCTGTAGAAATAAAACCAACCAACCAACCAAAACAGACACGTGCCTCATGCCACAGTTGAAATGTCCAGTATTTTATATCTGTGTTTACTTCTACAGTAGCTTTCAAGCCCCAAGACTGATTGTTCAAAGTAGTCTTAATAAAAATTGCTTAATAACATTAAAACAACTTGTCAGGCAGTTCCATGAGAAGTCCCCACCTGGGACATTGGGGAGGTTCAGGTAGAGCTGCTCCTTTCTGCACACAAAGCTTTAGGGTTTTACATGGACCTAAACAACGTAAGGAATACAACTTGCACCCACAGATGGCAACAAGCTTAACCTATGCCTTCAGAAAGCAAGATAGCTATGTAGAGTCAACGCCAGCATATGTCTTAAGGAAAGGGTCTTTCCGTTGAAGCAGTATAATCTATTTGGTGTGTGAAGCGAGAGCCAGTGCTTGTCAGACCTGGTCCCCCGTGTAGCCGCGGTGAGCGCGGAGGGCAAGAGGAGCCCATTGGCGGCGTCATCGCGGGCGGCAGCGGCGCAGCCCGCCTGCCTTCTACGTGAGGCGACGCACAGCGCGGCGTCCGCCGGCCCACGGCCCCATCGCCTCCCCGGCAATAGCCCCGTGTGAGCGTGTTTGCAGGATTATTTGTGCTGAGCTGCACATAAATGCTTTGCTCATATGCGTGCTGCATGGAAGTCTCATGTTACAAGAAAAGCCACTTAGCCATGTCCTGGATTGCCCTCTGCCTCTCCTTCAGTAGGAAAGCAGCGGGGGGAGAACAGCCATCATGCCTGCACAGTTTTCTGCACGAGAGAGATAAATTAGAGCAAATATTTGTAATAAAATGAATCTGCTTCCTTGTTTGACTTGACAGGACTTCCCTTTGTTTAGAGCTAACTTGATGCGAGTGGATGTTTTGGAGGTAATTTGTATGCTTTGGAGCAGCAGACAACAGCACAGAAGAAGGGTCCCTATCCAACAGCCAGACCTCTCCCTACTGCTGAACAGGGCTAGCAGGTACCTGCTGATAAGGGAGCATCTGCTCCCTTGTTTTGAAGAGATGTCTCTATTTCTCAGTATGTTTATAAGATTCAGATCCCCTATTTTAATGAGTTTCAGGAAGAGGCAGATTTGCCCACTGACGTCAAGAGAAGCAGCTGGAAAGCCAGTAACAATTTTTAGGTTTTAAAGTAGGTTCTGTGGCTGTGCTGGAAGGAGGAGATTTCTTGTCACAAGCACAAATAAAAAGGTCTTTGAGAAAAAAAGAGAGTAAATTCTGTCAAAATTATTCATGTTTTGCTTTGGCTTTTATGTTTTGCAGCCAAAAAAAAAAAAAGTGATCCTTCCTGCAGCAAGATTTCCATCCGAATTACTAGGAACTTTGCTTAATTAAGGCCTGCGAGATATATTTGGAGTTTTTGCTCCAAAACTACATTTTGGTCTATTGGCATCGTGTGCTTTTCTCACTGAATGGAAATACCCAATAAGGCAAAATGAAAACGAGCATTTACCTATTTCTCCTGCATCTTCCTGCTTTGTTCCAATAAACATAAACATCTACTCACGGTCTGTACACAGTCACATTTAGCAATCTTTCAAAGAGGGTAAGTTACCTGCTGAGATTTTTCTACTGCCTACAGTAAACAAGTAAGGCTCTACTGGCCTCCTAATCTCTGTTCTCCTCACAGATCTCTATTTGGAGCAGGATACTAGTTGCTTGAAAGAAAACAACAAATTATGAAGATAGGAGAATGTGCTACAGTGCTCTCAGGTGAATAAAGAGTGCAATAGAAAGGATCATAATTAAACAGAGATGCCTATCTATGAGTGGAAGAAAGCATAAGTGTACTCAACTCGCATTTTTATAGGGCTGTTTGCTTTTGTTGATCATTACTGGGGGTTCCCTAAAGTTTGTTTACAACTAAGGTTCAATTCAGAGGCTCTCATTTGATTGTAAGTTATTCAGGAAGCGAAGACAGCCCAAACATTCACAGTTGCAGAAAGGAACCTCCACCACAAACCTGCCAAACATTTTAAGCAGCTCATTTAATAGTAAACATCTGCTAAAATACAAGATACACAAGAGATGCATCAACCTACCTATGTAGTTTTTAAAAAAAATAAAAGCAGTTGAAAAAGTACTTAAAAAACGCTTTTAATGTCTGTATATAAAAATAGTCAGGGCAAGTTATGAGGTTACAGCTGAGATTTTCCCTTAGATCTGCCATCTCTTTCACATTTTCTATACCAACCATACATATCCTACTTGGGATAGGACAGTAGAGAACATCGGTCTGAGTTCAACTTTCCACACTTGGGAAGATGGATAGACCCAATCATTTGAACTCATAATCTTGCAACCGAGCCTCTCTACTAGTCCAGCGTAGAGAGGAATTACAAATTGCTGCAGTACCTTCAGCAAAGGGACCGAAAGGTGAGTCAGGGCAGGCCACCGGCATGGCACGTGCCACTGAAACATGACCAAAGTACCCTGGTGAATCAGGCTAGATATAGTCAGTATTGAACCCCATCCGAATTTTCCAGAAAACAATTTCCACATGGCTGATGTTTTCTAAGGTCAAAAGAAGTTCATTATCTCAACTCTGTGCCAAAAGCAGTCATGTCAGCATTTCTCACAGGACAGAAATTGTCATTTTGTTATACATCTTCATTCTTTTTCTTTGAATAAAGGATTTAATTCCTCTGCCCTATGGATTTGGCATGACATGCCAACAGTCGTGACATCATCTAATTGCAGATACGTAACACGGTATGTGGGCACCTACAGCTTAGCAAATTATTCGTTTAGAAAGTCTAATTTGGATCCCTGTTCTGGTCACCCTACAGAAGCACTCCAGCATCGTTCTACTGCTTACGCAGAGCAAGGTTTATTTCTGTGCCCTGGCGGTGCTCCAATCCTCTAAGCATGCTCAGCATCCTGCGTGTGGTTCAGATGGAGTTCATTCATCTTCAGCATCAGTTGTAATGCAGAAGTTACTAGACCGAATGCCCTCATTCTGGCTGAGAAACAGTTCTTGAATTTCTCTGCTTCCTTTATTCCCTGAAGTTCTACCTGCTTCCTCCCTCCCTCCCTGTCGCTCTGCAGAGGGCACGCAGATCCCATCCTAAGCAATCACTCTGAGTATGAATTTCAGCATTGTTGCAGTTAATTAACTTGTCAGATAACAATCCAGGAGCAGTTGGATAGATAAGTCCCTCAGGCGTGCTGCATATTTTATCTTCGTTGTACCTCTAATTATAACCGTAGCTGTGATTAGAAGGCTGAGATTCACGTTTCTACACATCTCGCCCTTTCCCTGCTGGTCCTAACTCTCATTTCAGCTTTCTCTCTCTGGCTCCAATGGCTAAGAAAACAGACATGAGGGACCAGGGAGCGCCTGCCAGCGCCGCAGACGTGAGCCAACGCTGATCTCTCTTCCAGTAACATGTCCTGGCCGAGCATGCCCAGACTGAAAGATCATTACAGCCCAGCTTACACATCCTCAAAACTAGCTATTATCACTGAGGTCTAAAATGAACAGCACTGTCATCCAAAGATTCTTGACCAGACAACCCTCTGATTAATGCAGAAATTGAAAGCACTCTTCCCTCAAATGCTTTCAGAGCATTCTTCCCTCAAAGATCCTTTCAGAGCTCTCCTAGGATCCTCGCGATGCGGGAAGGCAGACTGAGCTAATAAAGGGACAAAAAAGGAGATAAAGGAGGACTCGTGCAGGATTTAGGTACCTGATCCTAGACTCTGTTTATTGCCTCCTAATGCTGGAGAAGAACCAATTTCACAGATACCTACTTTTTCCACTTGAAAATGCCCCGGTGCCTTGAGCTGCACCGCTTCCTGTGTCTAGAACTGTCTCAGGCCAGACTATATCAGCTCACCATCCTGTTCTGCTTCAACCCAGTCAAGACCTAGTAGAGGCAGGGCTTGAGCTCAGAGCAGTAGCAGGAATCACTCGGTCACGATGCACTCAGATTTGGAGTTGCAGACACGATGCACTCAGATTTGGAGTTGCAGACACGATGCACTCAGATGCACTCAGATTTGGAGTTGCAGACAGGGACCACGGTGGCTCCTGCTTTCCTGTAGGACACAGGACTGTCAGGTGCTCTGAATTCTTTATCAGCCTGGTGTTCAGCTGCTTCTGCCTGAAGGCACGAAACTGACTCCCAGCAGAATGTCTTCATCACTACGTGACAGCTTTATTTTCCACAAGGAAAGACTCCTGATCCACCAGCTGAAGCTTTTCTGTTCTTTGTATTCATCCTTTCTCTCTCTTCAGGTAACTTCTGTTTGGCGATACATATTCAAAAGGAGAGGGGAAGAAACAGTTTCCAGGATAAGCTGTTGCCTTGGAAGAAGGACATGTGGACTTGGATTCCTTCATGTCGAGAATGGAACTGAATATAAATTGCCTCATCCTAGTGAAAGGCTGTAATAGTCTATTATTATGGAAGAGGTGGGCATTGAACAAATCCAGCAAGCCATAGCCACTTTCTTGAAGGAATGGACATTGACAGACATTCAGGTCACAGCAGAACCAGGACCAAGAATCCTGCAAGAAGGCAGATGTCTCATGAAGCTTGACGGTGCTAACAAGGCATTTTACTCACACAGCTACCAAAGCAACTTCTTGTGGAGCATAAGGGCTTTGCATGACCCTCTTCTCAGATTTTCCAGCTGCTGTGGATATCACTCTGATGTGGCCACTTCTCTCTAAGTTGGGGGCAGGGAACCTACAGCGTTATGCTGCTGGTTTGTCGTTCCATAAGGGGACCAAATATTCAGATTTAAGGCCTATTTTTTTGCATGTACAACTGTTTTCCTCAGCTTGACCTATACACATAAACATCGGTAATAAACAGAGTCTGCCTATCCAAATTGCTAGAAAAAGAGAAACAGTGATTTCTTCTAGGAATAGCTATGGTAATAAGTAATGTTTTCAGAATACGACCCAGTATGTACACCTGACCTCACAGTTTGGGTGAAATGGTATCATCGCTGATATTTGGGGGAGGGGAGAAGTGCTTTATTCATTCCTAACCTCTTTTTTGAGTATTGTTATTACCACATCTGGATTACTCGGAGCTAGTAAAATTGTCTAAAATTGTCTCACAGGCTGAGCTTAGCTCACATTCTGAGTTTTGTAGGCTACCATGAAGGTGTCAAACGATGACTCTGCAACCCAAACATTACAGCAATGGCCTAGAAGCTGAAGAGCCTGAAACTCTTGAAGTCTTTTAAGCCCTACCGTGCTATGTGCAAAAGATCATCAAAAGCCAACAAAATAGCAGTATTGGCTTATGTCATGTTGATTTAATATCCAAAAGTGTAATTTACAAAAACAAACAAACAAAACCCCCAAACTATGAAATTAAACTCTTTATATCCCAGCATCAAGCCTGTTACGCCTTATTACATTTCAGTTAACTTACATGAACAGGATTTTTAAAAGTTCAGTTATAAACATCACTGTCCTGTAATAATATTTCATATCATGCTAAGATTCACTACCTAATTTTTCTTCTTGAACCAACAGTGAAAAATTCATTATTGCGTGTTTCATAGTCTGAGTCATAGAAACGCTGCAATTGATTACACAGAGGCATGGGAATAATCTCTCATTTTACTGCTTGAAGGAGACACTGAAATTTGTTGAGACATTTACAATTCCCATGAAATTTAGACTTCTAAGCTTCTGACTTTAGACTTGAGGCTTTTTGTTTGTTTCTCACCCGCTGTCAGAACAGAGACTCTGGGCTGAGATATATATTCAGGAATCACAAGAACACTAATACTGTCCGAGAAGTGAATATATGATAAACATTGTTTTCTTTCTAGCAGTTAATAGTTATTGCCAATACCTATTACCAATATTGCTAATTTGCAGTACACTAATCTCAGTGGCATCACAGGCCTACAAAGTGTTTTTGGTATTTAACGAAATCTACATTTACTGAATTACCCCCTTTAATGTCAACTCCCCCCTACTACCCTTCTGGTAGTAGAAGACTGTAATTATATCCACCCAGCCTTATTTTTCCTCACGGATACATAAAGTCATTCCTCATACCCCCATAGCTCTCTCTTTTCCTGTCATGTGCTCCAGCCCCATAACTCCCCCACCTTGGTGGCTCACCACTGCATTAAATCTGTCAGCCAATAATTGCCCTTTATATATATATCAATGTGTGTGTGTATATGTATGCATGTATATCACAAACACACTTCATATATGAATGTGTGTGTGTGTGTATGTGATATATATATTCATATATATGTGTAGGTATAGGTACAGGATATGACTGATTTCCTACTGGAGGTACATCTAAATACTCCAGAGTGCTGAAGGAAAAACATTATATACATACATATTTAAGATGAATTTTGCTTCTTGTCTATGGAACCAATCATGGTGAACTCACAGGACTCAGTCATAACTGAGTTATGACCTTATAAGCTCATATAAATCTGCAGTAAATTTACTACAGGAAATGGAGTTAGTGTAGAGTTCTTTCTGGGTTTCTTTGAACTGGTGTAATAGACTGGAGCTGCTAAACTAAATATACAAAGTAGATTAATGTTTGTTGTCTTGGAACAGAGATCAATATTGATACCTTTCTGACTTCCCTATCATCCATGGAGCAGGTTCTAGCTAACCTTTAGCTAGTAGCTAACACAAAGGGTGCAGGTCAAGGTAATGTAAATATACTGCCAATGAGCCGAGGGGAAAGAAAAAAAATATATATTCTAGGTGAACTAGAATATATCCTGTTAAAGACAATGAGGAAGCTTTAGCTAGAAGGAAATAAACTAATTCGTACTTCACTGGGATATGATGGCGATACAACTATATTAAAGCAAACAGAGCAAGGGTGACTTTTCTCTGCAACCCAGGACCTGAACACAAGCATTTCCAGTAAGAGGACTCAAATATTATTCTTAGAAAGATCATCTGGTAAAGGGTACCACAGCCCCCACTGGCTCCCTCACATGAGGAAAGTCACATTTTTAAAATGTTTTGTCTATTTTACAATCCCGTCCCCTAGGTAAGCACTATCCTGCAAATGCCACATTATATTTTCCTGCATCAAAGAAAAGGAAAAATACTGGCTTTGTATACGCTTCAAAACTTATAATCCTCTATTTGTCACTACTGTCTGCAGCACTCATACAGTTCTGATCAACTGGCTTCCCTTGTTTCCTGTAATAACTTTCAGAGTTTATGTCTGTGAAAAATAATGCAATAAACCACTTCTGAAATAAGTTTTTAGGTGGATTAGAAAATACACCTTGCTGCAGGTAAAAGTCAGGAGTTTTTCATTTGGTTTAATGCAGCACTTTTTTTTTTTTTCTTTTTGCCCTGTCATCAATGGGGAAGAAGATGTTGGTATTAAACCAGACTAAAACAGATATAAAAAAGTTGCTAAAATGACTCTATTTCACTGTCTTCCAATTGTAAAACAGACCCATGGAGAAGTGCACAGACCTGAAGCAGAGCCGTGGGTGAATGTGGCCTGTTGGGCCAAGCAGCATCACCTGCTCCAGCTTGTTCTGCACAGGCAGGGCTGCAGCAGAACTTGCTTGCTTGAATGTTACAGTCGGCGGGGAGGGAATTTGGAGCAGAAGTGAGCGACGCTGCTGTAAACTGTCACCATTTTCCAGCTCAGCCCTCAGCGGCTCCCCGCCGCACAGGCGGCCTGGCGGGCGCTGCGGGTGAGGGAGGCCTGTGCCGCGCGGGGCTCCTCGCCGCTCCGAGCCCCGTCTCGCGCTGCTTTGCTTTGAGTTCTGGCAGGAGACATTTCTGTTGCATCGGTGCAGAGCTATGCTGTTCCCCAAGCACTGTCCCAATCTGCTGCATGAGTGTTAAGGACTTGCTTGGTAAACACTAGATTTCATATTGTTTCATCTGCTGTTTCCTAACCCCAGCCCCAGGACAAAGGACAAAAGTGTTGATGTCACGTAGCATTTCAGACCAAATTGCTGCCAGGCTCCCCTTCCTTTCCACTGCTCCCCTCCCCGCTGAAGTTCTGCTAACAGCCAGCATTAGTATTTGTCTAGCAGTTACTCCAAGCCCACAAGGACACAATGCCAGCAAGGACATGGCACCTCTTCAGGAACAGGAGGAACACAAGAGAAAAGAAGTAAAACACCCACAAACTGGGAGAAGGTAGAAACCATTCTAATCAGCAACTGGGTTTAAAGGGACAACTCACTCCCAGAACAGGAGGCTGTGGAAAATACCCCCTACAAGGGCACATACTAGATGGGAAGTGGCTGGTGATAAAGCTGCCAGGAGATGGTAACTACAGCTGCTGCCTACCTGTCTAAAACACGGAGATTTCCTGCGAGTTACTTGTTCAGCTTCTGGAACCTGGCCAGTTTTGCATATTGTGCTGATGTCGTTCATACAGCACAAAGAATGAGTCTCTGTTTCCTTTCCTTTGTGATTCATACCTTAAATTGTGCTCTCCTTTATGACTCTCTTTTTTTCTTTCTAGAAAAAAGAAAAAAAAAACAGGAGAAGGTAGATAAAGGATAAAGCTGCAGAAACTTTTATCCCCCAAATAAATGGACATGTGGGAAACTAAAAACATTTTTCAATAAGAAAATTACTTCAGTGCAGTTCTTCATTTGGAAAAAGGTAGTATTTGCAATAGTAAACTCCTACACTTTCAAGCATACTATTCAGTTCAAAATTGAGCAAAAATTCCTGTTAGTGTCATTTGAGCTTGGCATCCCTGAGCCAGCATCTCTCCACCCTTTCTTAGTATGTCTCTGGTCTTTCCCTGCTGTAGATAAGCAGGGGGATTTGCATTCTATTTTCTGACTCACTCATTTTTCAAAAACATTCATTTAACAAATATTATTTCTGCAGGCAGCCATCCCCTTCATAAAGGAAATTACTCAATCAATAATAAAGTTAATTTCCACTCCCCCTGATGCAGCCACCCACCCCAGCAGATGTTCAGAAACAGACTCAAACAAAGCCAGAAACCCACTCAATTCCACTTACCTCTTGCCAATGTCCTCCTGCAATTAATGCTTAAAAAATACTTTATCTATGCTAGGAAGTATTTGCAGAGAGCAAAACCATGTTCTGCTTCTTTAACCAGCTAACTGAGAGATCAGTAAATAGCACTAATGAGCTCTGGCCCATTTTTGCCATGTTTACTATCAACCAACATTGTTTTCATGTCGAAACAAACTCAAAGGTGACACTAACCCATGTGTCCCCTGCGTAGAGCACAGAGTATTGCACTTCTGAAGGGGATAGGGGAACTCATCCCACTGTCATGTTTCCTCCCATAAGGAGGTCTGTGCTGAAAAGAGAGCGGACACTTACTTGGAGAGGCCTGAGGAAATCCCTTATGCTCCTTCTGCTTGAGGTGGATGCCACGGAGGAGACTTGCAAAACCTTTTGGGTAGGGTCTGTTATCACAAACTTGCAACCTGTAGCAAGCAAAGTCCAATCATGTTAATCAGATGAGAAAAGTATGTGATGGCACAATTTTTACCTTTTTTTTTTTCTTGTAGCAATAAAAATAAGATTCCATAATGCATGTACCAAAAAAAAAAAAAAAAAGGAAGAAAAAAAAGAAAAAAGGAGCTGGGATTCTAATGTAATAATGCAATCTGCTTTACATGAACACAGTGTCAGTGGAGCAACCCCAGATTTAAACTGAGAAAGGAAAGAATCAAGTTTGCATTCACAAAAGTTTTATGTTGTCAAAATGTCAAGAAAAGTTAACTGATTCAGGCTTCACAGAAGCTGGAAGCACAGGGAAAAAAAAAAAAAAAAAACCAAAATACAGAAAAAGTGATGAGTTATGGATAGGATGATTTCATGGGGAAAATACATATTGTGAAATGATTCTCAGAAACAGAATATCAATGCAGAGTGCCTTAACTATAGAAGATATTATGTTAGAGAGGGGCTGGGAACCTTGACTGTAGGCCTGGGCTACTGTATCACTATAAAAGAAAAGAAGAGCACAGTAAAACACACTGTGAATAGAGAAACCAGGAATGATGAAGTAAGGAAAAAATGACTTAACCATTACCGGGATTAAAACAAAAAAGTACATTCTTAACTGAGTGTGAGTAGCCAGGCACTTCACTGAACAGACAACCTCATACATCTATAGCAAGGGGAAGGTGCCGCAGCCTCGGTGTCGTGCTGACAAGGAAGAGGTCACTGAGAACTAAACTTTGTGTTCAGACCATGGCAACTACATCAGTCCCTGATTTCCACTTTAGCAGAAATGTTCATTCTGCTGAAACTGCCACCAGGAGAACCTGTTTCAAAGAAATTAACTGTTACAACTTTGCAGAGAGCTTGTTATTAAAAAGACAAAGAGATTTTAATGACAAGTAGAGGTAAAACTAAGAACAACAACTGTGAATTCAGCACCTGATTTGCTCAGAGATCCAGTTGGAGAGGATGGAAACTGGTAACACACAGGCGTCTCCAGAAGCTGGGACTTCTGGCATTTTGGGGGGAAACAGATAGTCACTCTTGGTGGTATAATTAACTGCATGAGCTCATGGCTCCACAAGCTCTTTGGCTTCAGCTCCTTGAATCGCACTGATAGCAAAAGATGCTGAGCACAGGTCCTTCTGCAATCTAAACAGATATCTGTGACACATTTCATACGCAATGAGCTTAAAACGTGGAGGTCCAGCACGCTTGTTCCAACAGCTCCTGGGAGACTGACAGCAGCGGAATAGGACTTACTGCCTAGCTCTCCTTGTTCTGCTTTTTGCAGGCTGGCAGAGTATCAGAACAATTTAACTTAGATTTTCCATATAACTACCTGGCACAAATACTCTCAGAAGTGCCCGGATCCAGCTGCGTTACCTGTTGAAAGCAATAGTTCCTTTTAGAAATCCTTATTGCACAGAAGTGCAAAATATTGCTCAGTACGTTATCGTGCCTGGATACAGAGTCACACTATTTAAGTTCCTAAAGGTCAAGGCTGACGACAGACTGCAGACAGATGAAGTTTCTAAAGTTTAAGATAACTTTCTAGGCCTCCTCCATCCCCAGGTATTACAAGTGATCTACAGAAGCTCTCATCTGCAGTTAATGTTAGTTCTTGCCTACTCACTGTAAAGGTACTAGTTACAGTTCAATATTCTACATTTGACAGATCTGAACCCAGACTAAGGCTGCTCTGGACTAATCGTTAACAGCAGTAAAATACTCTTTCAACAGATTAGGGCTCATCTGTTGTTTTTCTACAGGAAAAAGATGACATATTAATGAACATTCAGAGCATCTATAAAACCATTAACAAGCTCTTCTTTAAAATTCTGCTTGACTTAGCTTCTTTGTACTTTGATGTAGAATTTAGTTAACTCTTTTCTAAACTCTCTGTAATTGTAATGAGATTTTTTTTCTTCTGGTCACAGGATCTGTGCTACTGTCCCATCTGCAGGCTCCCCATGCTGCTGAAGGTCTCTCAGTGTTAAGGGAGGAGCTTTGCTTTCTCACATTTACAGCATTGGAGTTTTTTCCATCATCTTTAAGAATTTGCCTCAGGCTTTTGGGAAATTGCCAAAATGTAATTGTCCTTTCAAAGCAAAACACAAGCTCTGCATATTCACTCCTTCTGCATATTCATTCACCCTAGACAAAAACACTGTTTGTGGGGGACAGCTAAACAAACTATTGGTTCTAGAGAGACATATTTGCCTCTTATTGCCCGTCCTGGGATCCCTCCTGGGATGGACTTCTCTGTTTTCCCTTTGCCCCACCGTGGGACTTGCCTTTGCCCTATCCGTGTTGCTCTGCTGACAGCAATCAGCTGCATGCGGAGCTGCTGCTCCCCTTTCCTACTCAGATTCACCTTTGCACCTCAGAATTTTCCATGCCTTGCTCCCATACTCATGGAAGTCAGGGAAAATCTTCCTGCTGTCCCTCCTGGTTACTTTTGTAGAAGCCAAAACTGGAGCATCTAAGTGATGCTAGGAAGGGATCTATGAGACTCCAGGCATTCTTAGTGCAGCCTGGACGAGTCGTCACTCAACCAAGGCCAGATCTCTCCGCTTCTAAATATCATTGATGCATGAAAAGATTAAAAGATTTGGTTAAGTTTCAGCTCCTCAATTAGAAATGTGTATGGACCTTTGTGGTTTGCTGCGTTAAAGGTGCTTGTACCCGTGTGCTTTTAGAGATGTGTATAATTGATCCGGTGCTGAAGGGGAAAAGAAAAATCACATTCAACTTACGAGATGAAATGGAAACAATCTTTGGCCTCTATGGGACAACTTTTAGATACGTTCTCTTAGCAGCAACTACAACACACTGTGCTCTTGGGACCTGGTATCTTTTCTCAGAAGCTATTAACAGTATGAAGCACTATCTATCTAGTGCTTACTTTCTCACAGAATGTTTTATTTATATTCACAAGCGTGCAGTCTTTACC
Source organism: Tinamus guttatus (assembly GCF_059628265.1). Classification (NCBI taxonomy): domain Eukaryota; kingdom Metazoa; phylum Chordata; class Aves; order Tinamiformes; family Tinamidae; genus Tinamus; species Tinamus guttatus. The sequence continues at coordinate 9,583,475 of NW_028288848.1, forward strand.
ACATCATTCCCACTGTCTTCTTCTCCCTAAGACACTTCTTATTCCAGTGATCAGTTGTGGGCAAATAAAAGGAGACCAGGTAATACAGCTACCTCAAAACATATCACTTTCCTTTCTCATGACCTGTGCTCCCAAAGTACTAGCAACAAGACACTTGTGAATCTGTAGACTGTCCCACACTAGGATTCACAGCCTTAGGCCCACGGCTACTCCAAGAAGTTTCTTCTCTTCTGCCAAAGCTAGGATATCTTTTTTTTATGCCAGTAATTTGATGGTAAGACTCTGGGGTGCCATATTTTCCAAGGTCACATTTTCCAGTAGCTTAATGTTGAAGGGTGAACTGTAACTGAAACTAAACGGTAAGCTTCTTGCTAGTAAAAATGGAGGACATTTATGAAATCCAGTAATTTTTGCTGGTCACCTGTTTAATTTGGGCTTTGTTTGGCAGTTGTGAAGAAAGTTTGTGGTAATAATGTATTTGCTGGTGAAGAAACACAGAATGATTAAAGTTGAAATGAACCTTCAGAGATCTAGTCCGCCCATCTCTCCAGCTTGTTGACAGCCTTCTCGTGTATCAGCCACTCCTGCCAGTTTTGTATCATCATCAAATGTGCTGAGGTGCAGGAGTGCACTCTGTCCCTTCCTCCAGGTCATTAATGAATAAATTGAAAAGGACTGGGCCCAATATTGGCCCCTGAGGGACACATCTAGCTACAGGCCTCCAACTAGACGTCGTGCCACTGATTACAATGCTTTGAGCAGGCAGTTTTCAATCCATCCCACCATCCACTCATCTAACCCACACTTCCTGAATTTGCCTATGAGGATGTTGCCAAGGGGTCTGGGAGATACTCAGGATTCAGATGTCACAGGAGACAGTGTCAAAAGCCTTGCTGAAGTCCAAGTAGATGACATCTACCACTCTTCCTTTATCTACTCAGACAACCATTATAAAAGACTATCACAGAATGCTTAAGGTTGGAAGAGACCTCTAGAGGTCATCTAGTCCAACCTGCCTGCACACACAAGGTCACCTATCAGATTGGTTAGGCATGATAACCCCTTGCTGGATCCATGCTGTCTGCTCCTGATCCTCTCCTCACGCTCCACATGCTTAGAGACAACATCCAGGGTGAGCTGCTCCATCACCTTTTCAGGGATGGAGGTGAGGCTGACTGGCCTGTCGTTGCTTGGGTCCTCCTCCTCACCCTTTTTGAAGACTGGCATGATGTTGGCTTTATTCCAGTTCTCGTGCATCTCTCCTCTTCTCCTTGACCTTTCAAAGATGAGAGAGTGTGGCTAACCAATAACAACCAGCAGCTGTTGCAGCACTCTTGGATACGTCCTATCTGGGCCCATGGATTTGTGGCTGTCAGGTTTACCTAGATGATCTGTAACCTCATCTTCCTCAACCAAGCGCAAGTCCTCCTTTCTCCAGACTTACTCTTTTGTCCCTAGGGTCAGGTATTCCAGAGGGCTGGCCCTAGGAAGGACTGAAAGAAAGAAGGTATTCAGTAACTCTGCCTTTTCTGTGTCTTTTGTAACCAGGGCACCCACCCCTTTCAGCAGTGTACCCACATTTTCCCTCTTCAGCACTAGAACTATTCCACAACTCAAAGGCAACAAGTTGCAAGTACTTTCCCAAGAAGAAAGATTCTGACAATGGAGAAAACAAGGTAAGAGGGGGAAAGCCGGGCACTGCAAGTGACAGAAGACTATTTACCTGTACAGGATCCATGGTGTCCTCTTGTTCGCAGAGTTTTCATCATGAGAGAACAATAATCTGACCTGAATATTTACAGAAAAGGCTCTAGATACAGCCCAAGAAATTGCTGTTTGACAGAAAAGCAGTTACCACTGGAGATGAAGGTAGCATACCGTATCAACTTATAGGTGTTTTCTGATGTCATTTACTACCAGAAGTGCACCTCTTATTGAAATGGCTTCAAATAAACTCTCAAATTTGAAGAAAAATAATGCTGTTCAGATAGCAATTTTATGCTGCTGTAACAGAAAAAAAATTTAGAATTTTTTAATATACAAAGGATAAAATCCAAGGCATTATCTATATGCAATGCTATAGAGTAATTTTAAAATAAATAGTAGGAAACATATGTTTTTAAACTAGGCTAGTACTTCTTAGATATAGTTTAATTTTCGCAATGATAAAATTCTTTTTATAGGCTGATGGCAGTCAAGCTGTTTACCTGGATAAGATTTAGATTATTGTGCTGTATTTTGCTGGTCCTTCAAAATAACTTAAGCAGCCCCTTGTTCTTAAAATGAGTTGAATATTATCTGCCTTAGAAGAGAGCTCTGCTCCTCAAGGACATCTTCCTATTGTTCTTCATGAGCAATAAGGTGTTTTACAAAATTCAACATCATAAACCAGCAAGACACAGGGACAAGACTGAACAGCCAGAGATACTCAGCAATCTTGATGCTGGCTGCAGCATAAGGACACAAAGACGAACAGAGAGGGATCTCCACATTTGCACCACTTGCTTTAGTAGTTCAGAAGTATAGGAATAAAATACCTTCTAGTAGTAGTCAACACAAAAATCATACCACCTTAAGAAACACATGGGCATGGGGGCAAAAAAACGAAAAATACTGGTCATAGCAAAATATGCCAGTTCTACAGATGAACTAGAATGATCAAAATCTGTTGAAGCTCCTGACAACATGACTGGAAGTCTGCAGGGGCACTAGCACATATATGTTGCACACCTTTAATTTTATCGCAGGATAAAATTAAAATGAAGAAACCTTGAATTTCTGAAAGTACTTGAATGAAGCACAGTCTTTTTCTTTCTAAGAGTAGGCTCCATATTATAATTATTTTCCATATTTATAAATGCTCTTATTGCAGTTATTTATGTACTGTAGAAAGTGACAGAACTTTACCTATAAATAGCTTAGAAAAGATGGACAGTGTTTTTGAGTATGAAAATGTTTTCTCTTGCCGTGGTAGTTTAGTGGGACCGATGCCAATGTTTTTATGAATTATGAATGCAGCAGTCTTCTTTCCAAATGAAGATGTTGGAAGTCTGCCACTGGAATGAGGTGCTCATATTACAGACTGCCAGCAAATTTCAGTTTCTTTAACAAAATCTAGATTACCAATAACTATTCTATTAAAGTATGATAAAAATTACTCTGTCCTATAGTGATGCTGCACAGCATATTCTCCTCTAGAATAAAAGAAAACCAAGATATAAAGCAATTTTAACCACAATTTTACTACTAGAAAAATTCATTTGCTGTGCCTTTGGTATAAATAGCTATACGTATGCCACCTACCTGCAGCTCTGGCCCTAGGAAGGACTTGGATTCCTCCTTCAATAAAGCAAAGCTAGGATTAATGACTTATCATGGATATGTTACTAGCTGGATGCATGAATTGTCCCATTATAATTCTCTTTTTAGCTGCCTGAAAGAAAGTAAATCTTTAAAATATTTTAATCACCAACATTTTAATGAAAATCTTGCTTGAGAAAGCATCTCCCTGCTTCAGAGTGGAATTTTGCAGTTGAATAGGATTCAATACATTTAATTTCACAAAGAATAATTTTTCTAACTTGTAGAAGCTTTTTTTTTTTTTTTAACTGAGACTCAATCTCAAGAACATTTTTAGAACAAGGAAAAATACTAGTCTATGACCTCTGACATAATGTAAATAAGCACGTTACCAAAAATTAGGAGATCACATAGCCAGCATGAAAATAGGTTCAAAAGAAAGCTAGCAAGGCTGCACTTTTTATCTAGCAAAGGTTATCATAGCTGCAAATGTTATCACATGACTGCTCTTTACTTCTGCATCAGCAAATTGCAACCTTAATAACAAATCTAAACCAGAGATGGAAAACTTGCTCCATTTAACCATATGCGCATATTATAAAATACTAGGCATCTCTTCATATTTTATGGTCAGAAACAATTGTTATCTTCTTCAAACTTCTTCAAGAATTATAGAAGAGGATGCAAAATATTTTGTCCAATTTTAGTTTAATCAGCAATCATTTCTATGATTTACTGACCTGAACCACACTCTACAGGCTCCACAGCAGCATCTCAGATAAAAAATATGTATCAAAAGGACTAACTATAACTAAAGGAAGCTATAACTAAAAGGAAAAAAAAACCTGACCTGATAAAAAGTAGCAAAATTATATTCAATCTACCTGGTTACAGATAAAGAAGTCAAATCCAGTCAACTTCAGTGTTAGGCAGGCTTTGTGTTCATGTAAGTCAATGGTAACACTTCTTATGATGTTAATGAGAGCAAAATTAAGCCATGTAAGTACATTCTGATCGTTTCATAGGGCTTAATATTATTGCATTCCATTCTCAAATCTGCACCTCTCTGAGCTGACAGTAGGCTCGCATGGTAAGACCTAAAGCTAGTAAATGTGTTAACTCAAACATTATTACAAACAAGAGAAAAGTCAGATAAAACCAGAGATCTTTTTATTGCACAAAATAAATTATATAGAAACAATGCAACAAAACAACTTGTATTGTAGGCTGCACAATAGATGTTACAACATGAATATATTTATTGCTTTGAGAAAGGAGCAATTCAGTGCTAGTAAGCAGATTAGTTATACTTCTTGCTCATCTAGATTTGTAAGATTAATCCAACTGGGCTAGAGCATGTTGCAGCATACGGATCATACCAAAGAGTAACTTCTTATCAGCAATTATGAGGGTGCTGTGAACATTCTTGACATTAGCATGAAGCACTCAATTTAACATCACTGGTACTGAACCATACAGATAGTTACATAATTAGAAATATCATTACATACCAAATATATTCAGTACACAAGATCTTAAAAGGTCCATTTACAGAGTTCACACAAGCTACTGTTGTAAAATAAGTCTTGTTTACAGATATAGATGTAACTTTAAACAGGCTCACTTCACTTTGCACCAAAATGCAGTACCAAGGGCTTTTGCTGAAATGAAAACGGTTACTGGCACTTCACTGACCGAGCTGCAGAATCGCTCACTAGTGACAGTGATTCACTACGGGTTTTCCAGAACCACACTCAACTTTTAAGGATTTTAACACAGATGAAAAAAAAAAAAAAAGATTCCTTTGGCAGAACTGGGTGGAATTTACAGTGCTTGTTTAAACACTTCACAACACATCGGGTTCTTTTAAGAATACAAAACTGAAATATATGTCTGTTGTACTTACAGCTCAATGGATTTCAGTTTTTAAATGCTACTTTGCAGACCCTGAGATGTTAAGCTCTCAATGAATTCATATATAAATTGTCTTAAGAAAACATTGTAAAAATGTACAATATTCAAATCATTTAACACATTAAAAAGTTACCACTTAAAGATCTTTGAAAAGCATGCATATTAGTGATAGTGGCATTGCCAGGATTCAAAGTCCGAGTGAAATTCTCTTACTATTTGACAGCTATGCAAGTATTTACTCATTTGAGCTTATAACACTGAATCTACTGCTAGTATAGACATCGAAAGGTTTCAAAATAGGTTAATCCAGTAAGGTTAAATTTAAGTATTATTAAGAGATTGAAAAAGTCACACGTGAAGCAAAACTCAGTGAGGAAGTGGGAACTCTAGCTCATTTCAAGTCTTATTACAAGGATAATTAAGCAAAGTGTCTTCACAGAGCTCAATCTGGAGACATTAACTCAGTTTTAGGGCCTCTCAACAGAGCCCCGTAGAATCCCGCTGAAATAAAGAGTAGTATACATGAGCACCCACAAACACGGCCATGCCTCTGTGCTAGTTCTCAAACAAATATTTTTTTTTTACTTTTTTTTTTTCCTAAATTATGTTAATTCATTGTTTTGAGTCAAACTATAGTTAAGGATGACATTTCAAGTAGCCTCAAAATATTATATGAAAGAAGCTATTCTGAATTAAAGAAACACTTTGTAAAAATGCTCATTTAACTAAAACTTTAGCAGTGCAATCACATTCCATGCATGTGCCCAGCAGCAGGCTATTTGAGAGGAAAATAAGCATTAAACTTGACTCACCCGGTACACCTTTTGTCTGGGAAACTTGGTTTTTTAAATATTCTAGGTAAAATCTTGTCAACATTTATCAAGATGCAAATGAGCAACTAAACATACCCTAAAATATCCATTAAAGCACAAAGCTCACAAAAAATTATTAGTACTTTTTATAATAAATATTATAAAGTAGAAATGTTGTAAGGCGGGATGAAGCTAATATCAAAGATGAAATACAGCACCACCAATTTAAGTTTTGCCATCAGATTTTTGATCAGACAGGAAATGTAATAGCAGAGTCAGAAAGATTTGATTAATTTTGGGTCAGAAATGCATTTAGCCCAGCTGTACTAATTATACAGCTTCATACGGAATAAACATTCCATAAACCAAGAGAAAATGCATTGAGCACAAAAATAAAAATATGTGATTCTCTAAGCAGCATTTTGTTTTTTTCAAAACATTAATATAGATAGATATCGGACTGATTACATATCTACAAGTGCTTTTCCTTTACAAAAATACATATATTTAATAGGATAGACTGTCATTAACAATGACCTGTGTTTTTTTTTTTCACTTCAATTTGAATGATTTATAAGCTAAAATTTACAACCACAAAAAGGTTTATTTGTAATATGATGTTCTCACTTTTGACAAAAAGCTTTATACAGTTTATATTTTAAAACAAATTAGCAACATAACATCACAATATGTCCTATGAGCTCCTAACCACTGTGAGGGCTGTTACATTAAAAACTGCTAGCTACTGATCAAATGCAAGGAAGCATCAGAACATTATTACTGCTCACCACAGGCTCCTTTCTTACCATAACTTGGATCACAGCTTATATAAGGACACTTAGGCCCCCATCTGAAAAAAATCAACCTCCTATAGTAACTCTATATCATCTATTCAGTAGGCTGGAACATCTAACAATCCAGGCTTTGCATTAATTAATTAATTAAAAAAAAAAAAAAAAGGCAAAGTATTTTCCTTTCAACAGTTAAGCCTGCAATATGGGAAAAAATATGCAATGCTTAATGTTTATTCTAAGAAGCTTATATCTGAGAAAAAAGTAAGATCAGTAATCTTTTAAAATGAAATATTTCAGAGCTAGCTAAATAATCAAACTGTTTTTCCATGTTAGTTAATCACTACACTGGAAAAGGAAATCAAGATATTTACTGAATTTCGTTTTCTATTTTATACTGCACAAGTAAAATAACTGACTTTTTGCTAATCTCTGTCTGACATCTTGGACAGCAATGCCATTTGCTAAAAAAATATCTATAAAAATCTGTAAAACGTACTTATCTTCTCATAATCCTCCAAGTCTGTCCTTTCCACCCTCCAAAATATCACTGAACTACAACTAGAAAACCCAAAAGTAGCTTGGTGAATATTTTGTGCTTTGGAAGGTTCATGGGATGGACAGCACACTGAAGTATTACACTAGTTAACAGGCCAGGTATAGCAGACACATCAGTAATGCAAGCCCTTGTGCTTCTCTCTCTCTCTCTTTTTTTTTTAAACAACATTAGCTATGATTCAAAGAGCTACTCTATGCCTGTTAGCTCAACCATTATGCTAGTCTCTCTCTCTTTTTTTTTTTTCCCTCTCCACTTAAAAAAGGATATCTGTTTTAATCAAGTTTATTTTGGAAACTGCTAGGTGTGCCTAATCCTTTAGTCTGGTGACATATACGGCTACTACCAGGAACTTGTCCTTGACTGATTCCAGGTGTAACTCTGGACCAGTGCACTCCAGAAAAGTATCAATGCCTCAATCCAATTCAGCTTCTGGGTGGCTTACCTTTGGTATTAAATAAGTCTCTTAAATCTTTTAGGCAATGAGATTATCAATAAAAATAGTTTATTTTTAGAAAACTTTTTTTGTTGTTTTTTTAAATGAACAAGCTAAGTATCTGGCAACAAAGAAACAGTAATTTAAAGTCAGTTAGTATGTTATACTTTTCAGTAAAAAGGGACCATGTTTCATTTTACCACATCAGAATTTATCAGACATCACCATCATCTACTTTACTCAATATGCTATAATAGTAAACACTATTTTAGGAATAGAATACCATCATAAAATATGTGCCTCGCACTTTGATAATAAACATCTTCATCACAACTTCATTTGCAATACATACTTCAGTTAGCTAGCAGCACTAATGTTTCACTTTTGCAGCAGTTTTGTACACTACGTAGCAACCAAACTCTCAACTCTCACTTTGCCTTCCACTCATCTTTGTGAGGAAAAAGAAACACAAGAGCTACTTATGTTGTCTACCTCATCCCATCATCTGTTACATATCATTAAAATTTGTTAGACACACTTGCTAAAAACAGGCATAAAAGTTCCTTCAAAGAAAAGAATGTTTGATGGTTCAGATTAACACGCAAATTCAAACTAATGCCTCTCTTTGGTTAAAACTGCAAAAACTTCCACCTCTAGACATCTCTCATTCCAGAAGGTCTCCTCCATCCTGAGTCTACAGGATGGAGACACTTTCTGCAAGTACACGCAGTAGCCTGGACTTTTCCGCTAGTCCACCGCGTCCTTCCACTTCACACCCCAGAAGTGCACGGATGTACCAGGTTGGTAACTAGATAACGGGGTCTGCATTCAGCTGTACTGGCAAGCTACCTGAGCCCAGACGTTACTACAGGACTTCTGCTGCACGCCCTGGGACACAGCATCTTAGAAATTCTTGTTCCTAGTCCTGTTTTAGAATCTGCTGTTTCCCGATACGTAACATAGGCAGTATAGTAGTTTAAAGTAAAACAAACTATTTGCTGACAAAGAAAAAAAAATTACTATTGTAAGTTCAGAAGTCTCTATAAGCAGAGTTGTGGAGGTGAAATCTTCCTTATTCATAACACCAGTGGTAAAAATGAGCAGTTGGAAGCTTTTCACATTTCCTTTACGGCAGGTCAGGCCCCCTGTGTCCACCCTGGAACATTCTCCAGTAGATACATTCCCTCCTCAAACAAGTAGCACGAGATGAACACCTTGTGGAAGCATTACTTTGTTCAAAGGGGCTATAAAGGATTCAAGATGCAGAACCATGAAAACTTTGCTGGGTTACAGGAGAGATAAGCTTATTCCCCTCTCAAAAATACAAATTACTCGGGCATTAACTTTCTAATGTCTGTTTGTAGATGTCACGGTCATGATGCCATCTGATTTTGATCTGCTTCCTGGTGTGCAATTTCTCCTTCACAACTAACTTGATGTTTGGTTTTGCTGGGCATGAGAAGGGAGTGGGGAAAGAGCACAACAGTTTTACAAGAACCTAGAATTACAGCACACTGGGAACCTGAACAAATTTTGAAGTAATGTAAATAATAAGGTAGAATCAGGTCAAATTAGATGGGGAGCACCCTGCCCGATAACCACATTTTTGATTGAACTGATGCTTTCAACTTAAGTTACGTGAAAAGATCAGACCAACTTCTTGATTTAAGCATCTCTGTAACATTCACGCACATTTGCTATGGGTAGAAATAGAAAGTCTAAACTGCCTTTGGTCTTTTCCAAGATAAAAGCTTAGTTACTCCATACAACTGTCCAGGATTTTATTCAGCCCTTTTGTACACAGGGCTCAACGTGTTCATTTTCAGACTGAAGACTGGCTTAGAACAGTCATGCTTCTTTCTAGTATTTCTACCAGACCTAGCACTTGTTTGCAACAAAAGGTAAAGCATCCTGTACCCCAAGAGTATTTTCCTGGGGTCTGAATGCCTCTTGGTGTCTTCAGTGATGGGGAATGAAAAACAAATCTAACACTACAAGTAAAGGACTAAACATTGGCATATCTTGATATTTTAAAAAAGAAAAAAAAAAAGTTTACTTCTCTCCCAAAGTAAGGTCTAACAAGAAGAGATGGGGTGAGAAGTCTGGACTATCACTTTGTACTGAGGAATGAAAGCCTTGCTCGTGTCTATAAGGAATGCAATGAATCTCTTCTCCTATAGACAACTGCCTGTGTTATCTGCAGAAGAAGAAAGTAGAGTCAAATTTTTAAAGCCCAGAGTGAAAAGATCAAGATCCAGAATTCGTGGTTATCTCATGAAGAAAAATGATTGCATCTCAATATAACTCATCACATAGTTTCTACTAGGATGTGTTTCTTCGATTCTATATAATCTAACCAAACATGTTTCTTTCATATGAAAGATTACTTCTCACTACAGAATGCTCATGAAATAGCCTTGCAGAAAAATATTAAGACCTTTGATAAAATACAGCAGAAAATATTACCTACAAGAAACAAATAATGTGTGTTAAAAGAATTCTGTATTAACAATCAGGCACTTTGCTTTATGTAACATTTTCAATAAAGCCAAAATAGTGTTTTTGAGAAAAGAATAAGGAGATTTTTTGCATACAAACTACAAGCTAGCTGAGTATGCACACTGTAGTTAGTGCTGCACAGACGAGTCCCTTAGATTATCATAGTAGTCTTACTATTTCACTCAAATGTGAGCATGCTTATAGGACTTCACCCTCAGCTGGCAGTGTAATAATACATGATGGTAAAGGTCTTCATTAGTTAATTCCCTTCGGCTTTTAAGAGATCTCACTTGTAAATCCTAGCTTATAGCTTGTTACTAGAGAAATATAGCATACTGTCATGCCCAATGCATGGTTGCTTACGACTTTCATTAATGGGTTATCCCAGAGTTAAAAGAAGATAAAAATTACTGGCTTTTAGGAGAAAAGAACACCAAGTCTGCTGAATGCGAGAATGAATGGTTAAGTACTAGTGCAGAACTTCTTAGGTCCTGTACCGCTGTAGCTACGTGTCGCCAAATGGGAAAAGCTACAGGAAAAGAGGTATAGCAGTACTTATTTTCCATCTCTTTACTTACAATGGAAATATTCAGAAAATGTGACTGTATAGAGTAACCTCCTGCTCTATGAGGACATACGGTTTTTAATGGAATGCTTAGGTACTCAACTCACTTTAAAGCATCTTTGGCACACTGGAATCCATACTTGCATTCTCATATTCCTGTACTGTAGATATTTTTAATTGGCACATAGGAATCAACAGGGATGGTCAAATACGCCTATCTGTAGACAGATGGCACATACATAGTATACAGAAGAGGAATTACCTGAAAAAGCAGCAATGGTTGTGTATTATACAAGCTAGTCAGTTAAGATATACATTTCACTGACACTTCAGCACTACAAAATCCATTAAACTAGAACAGTGCTCAGGCACTATGCCATCATATCAGAAAGGTATAAAGTTTAGGTAGCTAGATCATATGCATTTAAAAGCATTTAAGGCCATGATTTTCAGATAGGAATGGGAACCCATACATGTCAGTATTTTACACGCTTAAAATGAAGATCTACTCTCTGAAATCTAGTTTCAAGGTGGATCAAGAAGTTACCATGATTTAAAACATTTACCAATTCTGATCAAGACAAACTAAGGGCTCTCTGAACCAGGAATGCAGAAAGCCATTAAGCATTCAAACCTTCTATATTGTCATTCACAAGCCAACACCAAACAGTCAAATTTCAGTGGTGGATCAGTTCGGTGGATGCAAACTCGCATATAAGGTAAGTGAAAATGCATTAGAAACAATACATGTTGTTCTTCCCTTCTTTTCTTCAAACAAGTCTGTTCAAATTTGCTAATATAATAAATGCAATTGTTGAGAAAAAAAAAAAAAACTGTCCCCTGAACCAGTAGCAACTTTGCTGAAGAGCACTACCATTAGCTTTGTGATAAACCCTAATAGGCCTTTATGTTAAGTGGAGCTACAGTGAAAAATCTGATATGAAAACATGTGAAATATATAAAAACTGTTAGGTGTCATTTGCATGTGCATGTAAATATTTACAAATAACATCCTATTTCTGTTGTAAAAAACAATTATGTTTAAAGATAACAGGATTTGTGATTAGAATGCACACTCTGATCTTACAAGCTGCTCCATGGGGAATACCTCCCTGTCCTTCCCTGTAAGGAATCTGTTCTTCTCCAGAGACTATAAAGAGAAAGGCCCTCCCTCCATGAAGTATCTCGTTTCTGCCAAGCAGCACATCCCAGCCTGGGTGGGCAAAAATGTGACCCCTTCCTGCAGCCAGTACCTGGACCCATTCCCACCAAGAGCTTGGGCAGCTGAGTGCCTATACCAGTCAGCACCTTATCCCTGCAGAAAGGAACAGCAGCTTCCTGAATGTTTTACTTCCCCAGGCTCACTGGTGCCTGCACAATATGTGCAACCTTGACCTGCAAGTTTAGGAAAGCAAGTTTAGTTTAGTTTAGTTTAGTTTAAACAAGCTACTGACAGCATCTTTATTTCTGCATGTCTCATGGACTTGGGAGTGCAATGGTAGGATTTAGCCCAACTACACAAGGGTTCCTGAAGTCATCAATGTCAGAACTCTCACTAACATTAAAGGGGTCAGATTTCATCCACAACATGCTTGTTTCTCCTACTGAAACGCATAGTGCACAGGAACATACATTTACAAAGGAGCTGCAGCCTTGCATCTATCTTTTATGCTTCGATCCCAGGTTTAAAAGACTTTTAAACAGAACAAAGACAACAGAAGCCTACAGAAAACACACACATTACTACGCTCCCTGCAACATTGCCAGAACCCTCCACAAACACTCTCTCCCAGGACCCTCATGCTCGCAGGAGGTAAGGCAACAACCACTTGGTTCATCCAGCATTACCAGGTCTTCAGAAAAACAATGACCTGAACTATTATTTTGGTCAGACTGCTTATCTTTAGTAGTGCATTACTTCTAATTTTATTGTACTGGCTTTATGAGGTGACTTCAGCTAATGAAAAATTCTACAGTTAACTCCAAACTCCAGAAAGTCACAAGGGATCTACGATCTAGTTAAAGTCAAAGGTTTTCAAATATGTTAGTCTTTTCTTAACCTATTACTTTACCTCGACCCAATCTTAAAAGCAAATGCTTACTATGAAAAATAACGATTACGTATAAATTCTGCCCTGGTTGTGATTTTAGAGTGAAATTTGTTTTATAGCAATTTAAATAATTTTAGCTTCCTTTACAGAGGCTTTGCTAGGAGAAAGGTAATCTGACCAGAAACCATATTCCAAGTTTAGCTGTATCTCAAATTCCAGTCTTCATGGAAATCATAGTGATATTTTGAAGTGATATTGGCAGAACCTATTTAGAGAATTTAAAAATACTTTTCAGAATTACCACATTATACATCTCTTGTTAGGGGCAATCTTTGTTTACTGCAAAAGGACTGTTGCACACTCATGAGAGAGCTATACCTGGACCCATGAGAAGCTTATCAAGAAAAACAGTGGCCCAATTACCACTTTCCTAAATATATTTTCTATACAAAATATTTTCAAGGTATAATCCTTAGCTATTTGTACAGTACTCTATGATTGAAACAACAATATTCAGTAAAAGAGTAAGTTTGTGAAAACTGCAACACCACATGAAATGAGCACGCTGCCATTTTGCTAGTGTAATCAATATAGGACCAGAAAAAATATTCTAATACGCAGGCAAAAATATTCCATAGGTTCTGAATCTTGACCGTACACTTCATGATTTTGGCTATGACTTGCAGCACACTTTTAAGATACATAAATATCTTACGCACATTTCAGTAGCAGAATGGCACTTGGCTTGCTCTAATAGAAAGAACAAAGATGCAACTGACAGTTTTAAGAAAAGACAATGTTCTTATTTGCATGCTGAAAATCTGGTTGTGTCCCCCTAATCCAGGCACATCCATTCATTGTGCAATCTGTCGATGGGTAAACAAATAGTGCAGGATTCGTCTCAGTGGGATCTGGCCCTTTGGTCTAACCGAAGTCAATTCTAGGTCGATACTGAAGTACCATAGGGTAAGACTGAAACCAAAAGCAAAAAACAACACCACACAGAGATAACATGAAGATGTAATTAATGACAAAAATCTGCATAAAATGCTATTAAAGTTTGCCTTAAGGATAGCTACAGCCTATCTATATATATTTGGCAATCACTTTCGTTTACTGGACTGAAATAATTCTATACATTTCAACAATTAAATATCTGTACTTCAAATATAAAGCAACTTAGATGTAATTTTCTGCCAGAAAAACCAAATTCCCATATCTGACTTTTATGCCGTTTATGACATTGAGAACTCAAAAAAAAACTTATTTGTTCTATCTGAGAAAAAGCAATTTTGAAATATTTACACTTTTCAAAACAAAAACCATTCTTACATGTACTTGGTTTGATTTCAAATGTGCAGAAATTCCATAGCTACACTAACACCTGACAGTAGTTAATGAGAACCACGTTACTCTTGTACTTGGTGGGGTACAGAAGTAGGGCATAAAGTTGCTATAAACATGATTTCTGAGAAATAAAGTTAACTTTTGCAGAAAACACGGTAGATTTTAATAGCTATTATTGGAAAAAATATAAAAATGCAAACCAAATCAATGGCAAATTATTTAGAAAAAATGGCAGATCTCTGAAGTGGACAAAACTGTGGTGTGGAATGGTAATTGAGAGTATTTTTCCAGAAAGGGAGATGAAATATATTCGTACTTGTTGCTAGAAGTTCTGTTTTACTAAAGGTGTTATTTTTTCAATCTGACATATTTGCATATAAGTCTGATGTTTTCCTCCCAGTTCCTCTAGAACACTGAACATTTGATAGCATAAAAACCAGGAAAAACTTATCGTCTCAGCAACTGCACAAGCTTAAATGAACTCTCAGTCACTGGGCTACTAGAAAATCATAGCTAATTCCAGTCCTTTTTATTGTAAAGCTAGAAATATCCATAATTACTACAGAAGTTAACATTACAAACAGAAATATTTTACTTCAGCCTTTAAATGCAATATAGATGAACTTCCGTGATCCCAAAAGACATTACTATAGATTCTTACACATTTTAGCAATCTTTTCATGATACCACGTGTAAATGACCACCAGAATTAAATGTGATCATGATTGCTTAAGATTTAAAAAGTAGAGCACACAGTAACTAAAATAAAAGCCAGAGGTATTCAAAAATAGCAAAAGCACTTAGGAGAGAAGACAGAGATCACTGTGGGCAGTCTGCAAAAGTAATTAATAACCATATACTTGTAGTATATAATGATTTTTTTGTCTCTTTTCCATATAGCTTTTAAATAATAATATGGCAGTCATGTGCTTTTTCAGTTGTTGTTCATACTTCAAAACAAACACCTAGATTATATAAATTGCCTCCAAATGTACTCAACCCTAACTGGAATTGCACATAGGCAAAGAGAGAGCAGTCACCTCCTTGAAGTTTAGCAGGTCAGCATGATTCAGTCTTTTTTTTTGCAAATTAAGTCTAAATGCTATTTAGCAAAACTACAAATTAACTCTAGCAATAAAATACAAGATGCTGGAATAATTAGAATTAAATAGGCATGACTGCAAAGTATAACCCATTCTGTGAGTGACCTTATATCACTAATTGCAATCTTCTACAGAATCAAAAATACTTTTCAGACTTTTAAAATTAATTAGTTCAAATCAAAATTCCTATTTTGGACAGAGTTATTTCCAATAGGTTGAAACAGAACACCAGTCTGACCAGTGAAATTCAAAACAATTTCAGTTCACAGATTCTGGAAGTTCTGGTTTGTTACTTTCTCTATGTAGATCAATTATTACTCAATTTCTAGAAAAGTATAAATAAATAAAATATTAAAAACCACAATTTTGGAAAAAAAAATACTCCATTAAATAGAACGGCAGACTTGCCATAAAGAAATGAAAACAAAGCAGTCCCTTTCATTCATATTCTTCAGTTTTTTTCCTTACCAGTAACTGACCAATGCTACCAATTAAAGGGTTAAGTAGGGTTAGGATAATTCTTCCAGATTCATGCAGAAATCGGCCTGGACAGCGACACAACAAGATAAATGGCCCAAAGGAAACGAACAAACAAACAAACATACATACAAACATAAAAAACCCCACACACCTCAAACCTGATAATTTGAGTGGATTCTATTCATTGATGCAATAAAGCTTTCTCTCAACTAATGAAAATGCACAGTCCTCCCTTATAATGTTTTAGCACTTTGAGGAATTATAAAAACTCCACAACCTGTATCACAGTTGAAGTGCTAAGGACCTTAATGACTGTAATATGTACAGTCGTGAGTGCCTCTTACCTGATAAAAAGTGCCATCCTGCGAGCAGACTTGCGAAGATGAGCAGTTCTGACACCGAAACTGCGAAGGAGATGATTTTCTGATCAGATAAGAGGCAACCACAGCTGGACACATACATTTACCATTTAATTATTTGTAAATTTCCAATGTAAATTTAAAAATCCATCTACTTATTTAAAACAGAAAGGAGTTGTCTAATGAATAAATGGATGTTTTCCTTTAACCACTCTACTTTGTAAGGTCCACAGCTGTGCCAGTAAAAGTTCACGGTGAACAATATCAAAGTGTAGATAGTGGTTTTATTGGATCTTCTTTCAAAATAAGGGATTAACTAACTAACTACTGTTTTATAACAAGACACACTTCAGTCAAGTGAAACAAAACCCGACAAGCCCAGAGATTACTGGATTTATCACCAGTACCATGTAATTTGTTGCAGGTTTTAGTCTGTTGTCTTTTGAGTTTCAGGGAGCAATGTAGAACTACCTAAAGATACATATCTGATGCTATTATTTGTATGTAAACGTAACTTACTAATTTGATCAGGAGTTTGCAAGTCTTATATTCATATACAGTTAAAAATAATAGGTCTAGGATTTAAAAAAAAAAAAAAAAAAACTTCAACCTGTACGAATAATGCTCTTGGTTGTTAGGATGATGGTTACTATTGGTTCCAAACCAACACAACTGCCAGAAGTCCATTTGTAGGCAGGGGCAGCAGGATTAAATATCATGAAAAAATTACATTATTACTAAAGTTGTTACCTCAATGTTTCCTAAAAGAGCAGCCAATGCTAACAAAATAAGCTGACAAGCCAAACAAATACCAACTGGCTTTCAGGATAGTATTAGAAAAACATGACTTTTGATTAAAATCCTTCCTTAGGAGTGCAATACCAAGAGTCTTAGTAATTAATCAAATTTCAGTGCAATATTACTTTCTAATTTAGAAAATAGTCGTCTATGCGAA
This sequence comes from Tinamus guttatus, assembly GCF_059628265.1. NCBI lineage: Eukaryota > Metazoa > Chordata > Aves > Tinamiformes > Tinamidae > Tinamus > Tinamus guttatus. Next base: position 9,600,643 of record NW_028288848.1, read on the forward strand.
ATAAGTCTTGTAATTTCCCATCAAAATCTACTCTTTTCCACAGATTCAAAAAAAGCTTTAAGAAACTTCTGAACTGTTAACTCAACAGTGTGCTAATCTTTTGTCTTCTCTGTCCATGCCCCAGTGCTTTTCATTGCGAATACCAGAAAGCTTAAAGAAAGAGTGGAGAAAGTCTTGAATTTACCACAGATGAGTATGTTAAAATACGTTAAGTGCTTAACCTTAGCTGCACTCCAATGTAGCCTCCACTGGTAGAGACAGACAACATATCTGCACACAGCACAAAGCAGTGCAGGGTTGAGAACAATCAGCAGCCACAAGCAAACAAACATATGATTGCATAAAAGAAAGAAGAAATGAGGATATGATTTCTAACAAAAACACGCAAAATACACAAAGCAATACAATGGCTACTAAATCCAACTGACTATCAGACCTAAGAGAAATATAAAATAAATGTTACAATTCTAAAACATACACATTCAACATGGAAAACCTATTTAGCTGTATTATCTGGAGGCTTGTGTTGTTATAGAATATATCTAAAAACGTGGGGTGTAGTATTAAAAGAAACAATAGTTAGATTTCTCAGATGGTTTTTCAGTGTCAGAGCTTATTACCGAATGACTGTGATAAGGGTTCTGAATGTGGATTTTGGCAAAGAATGGCTGGATACAGATTCCTCTGATCATCATAACTCAAAGGGTCAATGAAAGGAAATTTGCAGACAATGGGCAAATGCTTGAGTTTTCAGCTATTTCACTTAAAATTGGCAAGAATACAGTTAATATGCAAGTTCTGCTCTGAATTTTAAGTTTCCGAATCTACACAATATATTCACTGGAACACTGCACTAATGAGATCCTTTCTAACACAAGAAATCCAGGAAACACACAAAATTCATTTTTAGATATAGGGTTCTTTGTAGGGCCACAAGATAGGTTTTGTGCCAACTCATGAAAATATGTATACTTTTAGTAAAACTACCTAAACATAATGTATTAATAATGTAACATCATTTACGTTTTCGCCTCTTAGTCTCCATCTTGTCATATAGATGAATTCCATAGTATGATCCTTCCCCATGATTTCTCCATTGCATAGTACATCCAGCTTAAAACACAACAAAACAAACAGTAAGCCAAAACAGACATGCAGAATTTTCATGACTAAAAGATTCTCTGGCTGATTCTCTGAGAATTAACCCCAGAACTCCAATCATCATACAAGAATCCAATCAGATGTACTAAAACCTGATAAATGTAACATACTGACAAAATGCAATTTTCTACAGTGGTCTTCCACTTTGTGGACTTTCATATTTTCAGTGAGGGGGTGGACTGAAAAAAAAAAAAGAAAAGGAAAAAAAAATGCCAGACTAGGTAGGAAACCACCCTACACTGTACCACACTATCTACTTAACAGAAAGTCTTATATTGTATTTCAAAGGCCTTCTTGCTAAATCAACACATTTCCAATCCCAGGGATACAAAGCAAAAGTATTGTAATTTTCAGCTTTTCAAAAATAAATAAAAATATTTAAAATTACAAGGAAAATGCATTGAGTTTCTGGGTATACAGGATGCCTCTTCATTAACTGGAGAACTAAAAGTAGAAGAAAAATAAAATGATGATCTGTGAAAATGACTGGTTTAAATTGCGTAACACTCCACTGAAAACATCTGATAAACTCCTTCATTGTTATACCAAAAATGCTTTTCTAATGTCAAAAGATAAAAAATGTTATAGTTTTGAATTAAGTAGGTACTGTATAAAGTGAGTCATTAAGTGCCAGAGACAGAGTGAATTAAAATAATACAAAACCTAAAGGGCTGCAAAATGTCTGGTGGGGATGTCACTCCCACTGTGACAAACTCCTGTGTGTAGCTCTGCAATAACCTGAGCATTTACCCTAACTCAGCCCTGTCTCTGACCAAAGCTGGGAGGTTGCCTGTGCAAAAGCAGCCTGCAAAGTCTCGCTTCTACTATGGGCAATGGCTGAAGAAAACACTGGTGCTGGGGCCAAAATCCCTGCATCCCTGGAAAAGTAGAAGCAGGAGTCTCAGGCTTCCAGCTCCATCCTGGATCACAACTTTCACCATGTTAGGGACTGCCCCCAGGAAATGGCCTTGTTTCTCTGCCAAAAATCAAACCACTGATGGAGAAAAGACCCTCCCCTCCTTCTGCCAAATTCCATCTAATTCCAAAGAAGTGGAGAAACATTATCTGCATTTAGAAAGATAAATGGTATCGCTCACCACTTCATTATTATTACTGAAGTGTGTTTTATTTTTTTTTTAATTACCTGCAGAAAATGAAGCTGCAGCATTGTTTTATGCATGTCTACCTTCTCCCTACCTTTCCCCAGCAGTCACTGGTCAAAGCATGTTTTAAGTAACATTTGCTATTAGCCATGTGGAAATAAAAAGTACTTATTTTTTATATCAAAACAACAAAAACTGTCCCTTCACAGATGAGCAACAAATTGAAGTTTTTTTGAACTGTAAAAATCGCTCAATTAACAACTTAAGTTACTGTGATAAAATGATATCCAGTGAACAATTTTCATTTAAAGTTTGGAAAAGTTTGGAAAAAAGTAACTCTCCATCTTAAACAGTACTCAGCAATAGGGATTAAAAAAAAATCTCAAGTTTAAATGTCAATTGATTTCATAAGAACAGAATATTTTACATGGGCATAAAAGTAAAGGCATGGTTCTTTCATATGTACCTCGTAAGAACTTGGAAGTTTTAATTTTAAGCTGAGAAACTTTTTAATAGTTCCCACGGTCACTCGGGTAGAACAGCGGATGAATTTCTTCATTAAACCCTAAAGTAACCAGAATAAAACAGAAAAGTCATGTCAAATTTTGGAGCTAAGCATTCTCACTTTTCAATCAAACAGCACTTAAGCAAACTTTAGTGCAAGAACAGCTGTAGTACAGTACAAGTAATACATATATATAAAAACAGTAACTAATTTTATTGAACTGTCTTCTAATTCACAATTATACCATAAGTACATTCTTGTTGACTAATTTTTAAGAAATTTAAATGATGACAAACAAGTTCATTTAGTCCCTCTCTGCTTTAAAAGAATTTTAGAAGAGATACAGAAGGACAGAAAACATATAAAGAACACAATCTAAATGTCTGAGTCAGTAACACTGGTGGTCAAACAGATATTATTCTTCTTGGAATTTCTGAAAACAAAATATCCCTAATTTTAGTTGTTCCTCCCTAGAAACAGAGAAGAGTAGGTATTACTCTACACATTTTACAGACAGAAAAAGTGATTTGGCAAAGGCTGCAGACAACAAATGAGTGTCAAAATGAGATTCATAGGTCAGAAGATCTAGACTGCAGCCATTCAGTCTATACTATCTGAATAGCAGAGCTTGGCACTGCCGTGTAGAAAAAGCAATTCTGGAAGTGTGAGGTAGCTCACCTACAGCTGGCTTTACAGCACCTCTGTGATATGCTGCAACCTGCTATAATACACAGATACACATCATCAAGTGTGTAGATTAAGATTGTGTAATAGACTGAAGAAAAAAATCTGTCACAGACAGGTAGTACTGTGGAAGTTCATAAAAATTCCAAGAGTCTTTGAAATGCATCAAACAAAAGGACAAAATAACTGTGCAAGCAGAGATAGGTCATCAATTATGTCTTATTTAAACTTATCACAAAATGTTATGAACTTATTTGGTTCCTGTAAAACACTATTCTCCTGACAATCATAAGAGCACAGGTTATTTTAAGTACTCACTTTTACCACATTATCCCCTGACTGCCCGTTGTTGCGTAAACAGTCAAGGCAGATGGCAATCTGCGGGTCACTCCTGTGATAGTCCTTGTCTTCTTCATTTTCATCACCTTCCTCATCTACTTTGGGCTTATCAGCTTTTGGACTTTCATCTGTAAAGTATGAAGACCATAGTATTTAGGTGTAAAACAACTTAAAGTCACAACAGCAACAGATATTTATTCAATGTAATACTTTGTTTTCAACAGGACACTTTTCCTCAAATTAACTCTACATAATTCTAATTCAGGGATCAATTGATCAATTTACAAATCTCTGAAAATGAACATTTAAAAGTGAAATTTTAATGTTATATAAATACAACAAATTTCTAAGTGACAGAAAATGGGCTGAAACTACTGATTACGGATGCCTGCTTTTGTTTGTATCCAGTTTAAAGTTCCTAAGTGCAAAGCATCAAGATCATGGTGTGACAGTTCACTGCCAAACAACCCTCTCTGCCTTCAAATACACAGTGAGATAACTACTTGTATGTCAGAGTAACACGGGCATGTAATACACATTAACTATCTGCCATAATAATCCTGTGGAGACAAGCTCCTGAAATGTTAGTATGAAGCACATTTTATCTTTAAGGAAAGATAAAACTTAACTTTCATCCCTTTTTTATCTAATATAGGCATGGATGTTACTTTTTCTCCATCCACCTTTATTTATATAACAACAAATCTTCTATTAGCAGTCAACAAAAGTCCAAGTTTTATAAAATATTTTCTAAATATTTTAAAAACTTAAGGGATACATACTAGACAGCATAGTAAGCTAATATAATCTAGACTGTCTTGTAGCTTTTCATGTAACTTTTTATGTTACATCATGAAAAGTTCATGAGCTTTCATGTAACAAAGAACCTCATCAGTCGTAATAGCCACCAATTGCAAAAACGTACAGAACTACTGCAAAAGGATATGAAATATTTTCTTATTAAAGAGGATATTATAAACAATGGAACACAGAGGGAAAAAAAAAAAGAGTATTCAAGAAGTTTACTTGACAGTGATTTGCTAGAAGAAAACACTACTTTTTTAGCAGAGCTTTTCAAACGGTTTAAAAACGAACAAAAAACACACTACAGCATCAAAACTCCTAAACCAGGGGGCATAGGACTTGGACACGATCATTTTTAATCAGCTCAGTGAAGAGCTCTCAGTTCACAGACCAAATACATAGAGTGCACTTTGGAATCTATATAAAACAATTGCTTAGCACGTGTATAAAACTGTTTTATTACTTGTCATAACTAACTCTTGACAACCTCCTACGTAACAGCTGGTCAAATTTGATAACAGAAAATAATATGTAAAAACAATTCAGAGTTCTACACCCTACAGTACAATGAATTGTTAGTAGCACCAATTAGAAAATATGTAATATTAAATTAAGAATTCAAACAGAAAAGTGAAAGACTGATGAATGTGAGAGCTTTGAGAAATGCAAAAAAAAACCCACCAACATTTCTAGTGTTTGTAAAGCAACAGATTATATTTACTTTGGCCCAGATTACACTGACACAGATATGTTAAGAGCTTTTGTAGCATTATTAAATTCAGCAAAAATTATGTATATGCGTAAGTGTTTATAGAATCAGGTCTTACAGAGGAGTTGTTTCACTTAGCATACAAGGCGGGGTGGGGGGGGGGAAGGGGAAAAAAAAAAAATCACCTTGTCCATTTTCTTGAGGTTTGTTTTTTTTCCAAAATTCGATCTCTCGCTGCAGTTCCTCTAGTTAACATCAAAGAAGAGTAATGTGAATTTTTTAGTCAATACTAGAAACATATTAGAAATAGCCATACTTCCCCCCATCAACCCAAATAAGTTCTGAAAACAAATCAGAAACTTACGTTCTCGAAGCCCAGGCACCAACTTAAATATAATTTCCTCTAAGGTATTATCCAGCCTTTTAAGGGGAAAAATACATTCAGATTAGCTAGGAAAGAGTATTTTAAATACTTTCAACCTTTATTATTCATAAGTTCTTATTCTTTAAAGTGAATTGCACAGCATTTCTGGTAAATAATGCATCATGCACAAACCAATTGATTTTACAGCTCAAAAGACAGAAAACATATGATAAAGATTTATTGCAACCACCTCTTGCACATATTTCTTTTAAAATAATAAACAAACTCCTGGTTTATTTCTAATTTATAAAGACCAAAACAAAAGGAGTAAGACAGAAAAAAAAAAAAAATTAAATCCTAATCATTCCAAAAATAGATCATGTATAAAGCCTGCAACCTTAGCGTAGGATGTATTTGGCACAAATTGCACAGAGATCTTTTATTACAGAGCAGCTAATGTCAAATATGTATTTTGTTTTGATGTGCAAATTGACTATTTGTAATTGGAGATTGGTACTAAGTTACTTGCATAAGCCCTTATGAAAAGATGATGGTTTCGCTGTAAATTTCAGTGAGCATGCCTAGCAAGTCTGTGGGTATCAAATTGCTTTCACTGATGGATACAAAACAAATTAAAAGAAGGGTCCATATTTAGGTACGCTGAACTGCAGTTATGCAGATAAAAGCAAGCTAACACCTGAAATAAAGCTGCATAATACAGGTCAATAAAAGCAAGCGACTATTTTCAGTGGAGACACAAACCAATGTGAAGATGAGAGTAACTGAATAACTGATACAGTATTTAGGGCTTCAGTTTGTGCACTCACAAATGTAAATCCTTTCTAGCAAATCTTTCTGGCCTCGGCCAACCCCAAAAACCCAAATAAGTACAAAGCTGAACTACAACCATCACTCTATTTCTGCAGCTGCAATCACTTTAAACAGCGTGTTTATGAAAAACAAATTTACTAACTACCATTCCTACTGCAGGTTAGACATTTCACAGGCTTTAGGATGTAACTATACTTCATGTCCAGGTCACGCAGGTATTATGCATTTTTTATTTAGTCAAATTTGGTTTTGAGATATGGGTACTATAGAGTCCACAGGACATAGAGGAGGAAAAAAAAAAGGGAAAAAATACCATCACCTGATTTTTAAGTGCAGTAAAACTAAACTTCAATTGTAAGGAATGATTCAGGAAATTATAATAGAGATTCTCACTTTGAGAGGGTGTTTTACAGTATTCCTTTCATCGAAGGGAATGAGACCTCTAAGAGGGATTCATATTTCTATGCCTCCCATCATACCCATTCCAAACTGAAATTGCTTGACATAACTGCAAAGGTGTCTTAGTCATTTAGCAGACTTCCTGTTAAGGCTGAAACACGAGCATTAAATATTTTGGACACACCTCTCCACCCCCAAATTTTCCAACCTCCAAAAAAGAAGGCATAGAAAGAAGAACTAGGCATTAACATCAGTTCCTTTTCCCCCCATTCTGTAATACTGAATGAATTACAAGATGGAAGCAACTCAGATAACAGCTAGTTATCTGAAGAGAAGCAAACGAAACCACGCCCCCAAGGCGGCACGCTCAAAAGAAAAAAAACTTGGCCTCCATGGTATAACCAAAATCCTACGGAATATCGACACATACACAATTCTGTTAAATCATTACAATGATTTCTAGAATTTAACACTTACTGCAAAAGTTGAATTTTAATTCAGTAAATCCTAAACACTGCCAGCTCAAAGACACCTCTAAAACAAACCCAGATATTTATGAAGTATTTCAGAATTCAGTTTGTGAAGTACCTATATCAAAGATCTCTCTTTAAAAATGCTAGTTACAATGAACGGTCAATGCCATTTCTCAAAAGATTACTGCATTCTCAAGCATGGGGCCGGTCTCTCTGAAGTCACAGAGTTTGATAGCAGACACATTATGCCACAGAGGCAACATAAAAAAAGATAATTTCATTACAGAAGTCATGCATTCTTCTGATTATTCATTTAGTAATTTAAAAATGTTAGCAAACTACTAGTTATATGTAGTTTCTTGGCAAACTATGCCCCTTTCACCCTAAATTGGGTCTCAGGAAAAATCTCAGCAGAAACAGCTCTTCCTACAGTTCTGGGTTGTGGTCTTAACTTTTCTCATTCTTCTATCATTTCCTGTTTAATGTATATCATTTTACTTAACTTCTTGTAGATGTTTCAGGAAATGCATTTTCAACTTGTCTGAAATAGTCTTGTCAGAATAAAATAAATATTTCTTAAATGTTTTTGCTTTCAGCCTTTCAGTGCATTATGCACACTGTACAGCATCTTATGCCATGGCAGATTCAGTGCTTCATCTCACTTTCATTTATTCAGGACCCTGGGCACAACTTAGAAATCTCAGCAGCAGGCAGGGGGAGAGTACATCAATAAGGCTTTCCATCTTGCAGGCTGCCAACAATAACACTCTAAAAAGTAGCTAAAGATTTGGGGATTTTCGCCAAATAGCAATAGCAATTCACTGCATGTAAAGGATGAGAGGTGTCCGGTTTGTTTCTTTGTTTAGAGATTTAAAAATACGTTTATTTGTACGACACAGACAGCTTCACTATGTCCCTTGTCTTTGTTTCTTTTACAACATCTGAAAACCTCAGTTTATTACTTATTTGGTGACTAAAAATTGGCAAAAATCTAAAGCAAGAACAGCTCATTTTACAAAAAAAGCAAAAAACAGAAATCACTTTAGCATAAGAATATTAAGAGTTTTTTAAATTTTTCTTCCACACATTTCAGCAAGTGTTGTTTAATGCATCTTACCGTAACATTTCTAGTGGGTTGGTCTCATGAACTTGGTTGCCACACCTGGGACAGTCATTGCTGTCTTCAAAGTGCTGAACGATACAAGTCTTACAAACTGAAGGACAGAAAACAAAGGTATATAACTCAGATTAAGATCTAAATATTACTGATTGCACATAGTCTACTGCTGTTACCAGCTAACTACTTTGTGCATCAAACATGAGAGTATTATTCTAAAGCAAATAATGACAATATACAATATATACCCCATCTACTTCTTGTTATCCAAAGTCGTAGCTAGATCTGCTCTGCTGAGACAGAGAATGCTCAGTTCAGGAGCAAGTTCAGCAGTAACAGGTTAGATAAACACTGCTTTATAGAATACAGAATTTTTATTGTCTTGTAATTCTCACAGCACTGTACAATGCAACAACCACCCCATGCAGCTTATGCAAAGAACAGCTTCTGTGAAGTGTGCTAGGGAGTCCTAGATCGGCCAGAGCCTTTCACTACTTCGGATAACCTGAAAATGACTAGTGCACATTATTTTCTTTCCTTCGGCCTGGCTCACAACTGAAAATACTATTGTATTTTGGCCTAAACTGAACAGACAACTACAAATTCAACAGTAAATGGGCTGAAAAAGTAGAACTGCTGCAAGTGCCTTCTGTGGAAGTGCTGTTCTATAATTTCTCTCAGCAATAATCAAAAAATTTAAGAGTACTCCTGAAAAAAATTCATAAACCTTAATCAGATGGCAATCTTGAAACCTCTAAATAAATAAATGAAATAAAAATGAAGCATTTTAACAAATGCCACCTAACAAGCCAAGTTTACTCTCATGTTTGCCTTAGAGAGCTCAGAAGGTCAGGATGAATCAGCTGGAGCTGATAACACACATCAAGCCACCGGGGAGGTGTTTTTTCCATTTGGTTCCAGCTGCCGTTGGTACCTTCGTGGTGCTAGCAGCAACCACCCTGCGCGTTCCCGGCACGCAGGCCCAAGGCTGGCGCCGGGGGCCGCGTTCCCAGGCTGGCAGCTCCAGCGACGCGGATGCGCGGCCCGTTTCTGGGCATCCCGGCACAGCGAGGCCGGCAAACCCACAAATCCTGCCAAACAAGCCCGGTAAGTGGGGCACAGCACTGTCCTCTGGATACAGGGACCTCCAGATGGAGCCAAGGACACTGATGCGGTGAAAGCACAGTTCAACCCTTAGGAAATAATGCTCTTGTTGTTTGCCTTTTTTTTTTAAAAAAAAAAATCCTCAAGCTGTAAGGTATTTGGCAATGGCATACAGATACAAGAAACTATAATCACAGAACTTTTCTAGTATCACAAACTTCTTATATTTCATTAAAATACTGCACTTAATTCACTTTTGTACATGTGTTTCCTAACATTTTTGCAGGGTAAAAAGTTAAACATAGACCAAAAAATGCTACAATCTATACTGACAGGACTTCCTCACTTTTCTGCCTAACTTGAAACATTTTGTTGCTGTAGCATTGTCATACCAATATTTACAACTGGTTGCCTTAGACTTTGGGTGAACCATGCATTAGACTTGGAACACACATAATTTCACAACTCACACAGAAGCACTCATGGCTCAGTCCAGCAGCACTTAAGAACATACTTTACTCTTAAGACATATGTAGTAAAGACTTCTACAATCTTTCTTTGCTAACATGACTGAGAATCTCCAAAACAACCAAAAAAAAGTTATCTTTGAAAATGAAAACACATTAAAATCCTTAGGTGAAACATTTCTTCAAAGAGCTAATATCTACACAAGTACAACCAAGGCCAAACATAGAATCATAGAATGCTTAAGGTTGGAAGGGGCCTCTAGAGATCATCTAGTCCAACCCCCTGCACACACAGGGTCACCTAGAGCACGTGGCACAGGACTGCATCCAAGCGGGTTTTGAAGATCTCCAGAGAAGGAGACTCCACAACCTCTCTGGGCAGCCTGTTCCAGTGCTCTGTCACCCTCACTGGTAAGAATTTTTTCCTTAAGTTCCTGTGGAACTTTTGATGCTTCAGTTTCTGGCCATTTCCTCTAGTACTGCTGGTGGACACCACTGAAACGAGGCCAGCATCATCCTCCTCACTGCCTCCCTTGAGGTACTTATAGACACTGATCAGATCCCCTCTCAGCCTTCTCTTCTCCAGGCTGAACAGGCCCAGCTCCCTCAGCCTCTCCTCATAGGGCAGATGTTCCAGGCCCCTGATCATCCTTGTAGCCCTGCGCTGGACTCTCTCCAGCAGCTCCACATCCCTCTTGTACTGTGGAGCCCAGAACTGGACACAATACTGCAGATGTGGCCTCACCAGGGCTGAGTAGAGGGGCAGGATCACCTCCCTCGACCTGCTGGAGACGCTCTTCTTAATGCACCCCAGGATCCCATCGGCCTTCTTGGCCACGAGGGCACACTGCTGCCTCATGGTCAACTTGTCATCCACTATGATGCCCAGGTCTTTCTCCGCAGAGCTGCTCTCCAGAAAGTCAGTCCCCAGCCTGTGCTGGTGTCTGGGGTTATAAGGGGATCATCATGAAGGGGAATTATTTGGCTGATCAGTAGTTCCCTTCCTCAGCTATCTTAGCTCCCCTCAGTTTCTGACCTATCTTTACTTATATTACCCAGCTGAGAAATAAGGTGCAAGGAGCAATTGGAGACATTATTTAACTCCTTCACTAATCGAAATGCAGCCACATACACAGAATATAATAGAGAAGAGGAGCAGATTGTAAGGCGTACACAAAATCACCCCTCCAAGAACATCAATCACCACTTGTATTTTCTTGTATTTGTGCAGTATCTGGATGAGACATTTCTCATTTCAACTAGCCATGCCAAGATCAAATAGAGGGTGGGATTTTTTTTTTGAAGTTATATCTTTTATTTACATCTTTTATATATTTTTAATTGCATTGTCCGGCCTCCTAATCACAACCTCCAGCACATTCAAAAGCATGACATTTTATCCTCATCTCAGATGCCCAGAACCAGGGAGGCAGAGGTGTTGCATTTACACTGCAATTGCACTCAGTAATTAAAAAAAACCTTCTCTCTTGTAGCCAGATGCCAGGGTACAGCTTAAGTCCCCAAGACGAGGAAGCGCCACAAGCAGAGTCAGACTCACAGGCAAAGGGGCAGCCCCAGGGTCCCAACCCAGGCCTTGGGAAGGGACACGTAGCACTCAGTGAAAACGTGCACTGATGAAAAAGCAGAAGCAAGGAGCTGCCAGCACCACCCGAGTGGTTACACTCGGCACAGATGGAGTTTGATATGCTAAACAAACAACAAAATGTAATATTCCCCCAAAATTTTCTTGCTCATCCTCAAACACTAATTATTGTGTCTTTCCTTCTTTGACACTATGAGTAGAGGACTGAAAAAAAAGATAAGCCTCTAGACAGATGAGTAACATGCCATTTCACTTGAACTTTGAAACAAACACCATTAACACTAACTAACATGAAATTCTGAAAAAAAATGTACATGAGAGGTAGAATCAAATAGTGAGGTTTTCTCTCTAAAATGGTATATAATGTAGCTCTGGTTATCAAGTCGTTCATTTATCTTCTCAAGAAATGAAAAATGATCCACCATAAAAAGATTCTACTCTGAATGTATGATACAAAGGCCAAAACAGAAGTAACTTTTCATAATATGGCAAAAAAACATGGTAGCAAAGGCTCTTTAATTGATAACAATACCTACTGTAAGCTCTGTAAAAAATGTAAGCATTTAAACTGCACTTACATTTACTTTACGTAACTCAGATTTTTAGAGAAAGAAGATGGTCCTCAAAAACAAATCTTGCAATGAATGACAACAATTCACATTGCTGAAAAATAAAAATTCCCTGCTCATTGATAAAAGAGATCCTTTCTTCATATTAATAAAAAAACAGGACATTTCTGGAAAATTATTCTCCTATATTATGGAAGCAGAAAATATTAAGCTATTAAGTATAGAGATATTAGAAATCAGAGAGAGAAAACAAAGGAGCTAAAATTCTGAAATAAAAGTCTTAGGATAAACATTTCTTGGATGGCTTCAATGAGAATCAAAATAATCATGTTCTGTTTAAGCTTCTTTTTAACTCCGGGAATCTGTGCAACACGCTACTGTCAATCGATCTCCTCATCTGCAACATCTGACATCTCATAATCCTGGTTTCCACCATGTGCTGAAGCTGGAAATGATACATTACCTCTGTCAGAAGAAACTGAACAGATTATTGGTGGGAGATGACAATACTGATGAGAACCACAGGGTTAAGAATCATCTGTTATCTCAGAAATTCCATTAGCTGGAGAATATTAATTTAGAGGGCGTGAAAAAAAGTCATAGCTGCTACTATGACGATGAAATCATAACACAGTCATAAATTATGGCCATATGGAAATCCAGCTGAAAGCCACTGAGGTTAGTAACATAAAGGGCTGAGTTACTCTAAACGTTTTCTAACTTGACGTCACAGAAATAGAGTTTAGGCTTAACTACATTTCAGTACAGTCCAGGCAACAGAGCTCCACTTCTACTAACCCCTCTGATAAACAAACCCCTTCATTTTATTTTTATTTTTGGTAAGTGTCTGGTATGGTGGAAGCTACAGCATCTCTTTGGATTCAGTCTTTGTAATCTGATGCAAAATTTGAAGGGTTGATAAAGAACAAGAATTTCATAAAAAATGGTTTAAACATAATCAGTATTGATTATTGATTCAGATTTCTGATAACTTTCTTTTTGAGCTGACAAGCTTTATAGTGAACCTTCTCTTACTGTGGAAATTTTAGCAACGGAGTCCCTGAGAAAACTGCCACAGAGCTCTTCAGCAGGATTACCAGTGGCTTGGTAACAATACCGCAAGCTTTGCCTTCCCCCCTCGCCGCTCCCTGTAAGTAACTGGAATCCTGTATTTGCCTCTTTCATATCACACTGCCCTTTCTCTTTAGAAAGTTGTGTCTGGAATTTGTTCAGGAGAGTTTTCTTATTCGCCCTTGACATCTCCATGCATGTCACAGAGTTTCTTGAAGTCTATAATAAGATGACACCAATCTGTTCTGACTACCTTGAAACAGGACTCATTGATCTGGCTTGTAAAGATAGTGTGAGCTTGGATTTTCCTTTTTATTTTTTCCCCTCTTGTTTTCCAAGCTGCAGACAAAAAAAAAAAAAAAAAAATCTATTCAAACTCTGACTTTCCTTCATATCCAGAGAGTACTTGGAAGAGTTACGGTTCAGAACTACTACACCACGGGAGAATTAACAAGTCTGTTTAAAATCAGATGATTGGCACCAAAAACCGCCCAAGTTTACTGATGCTTAGTAGCAATATTAAATATTGCTAAACATAAAGCCTAATAAATCTTCTTTAACGGTTTGTAATATAAACCTAAATCTTCCATCTTCATATATCCATATATGCCATCTTTAGACCTTTTTAGAGAGAAGAGGGCACCTGTGCAAACTATGAGGGTTCAAGAAAGAGACTAACAATTAAGATTTTAACCTCCATTTTTTTTTAAAAAAAAAAAAGGTCTATGAGTAGAACATACACAGATGAATCATTAGAAACCAAGAATCTTGGGAATAATCTTCTATGTGGATTCATTCCCTGCTCCCCCAAACACCAGTTTGGACCAAGTCTTTGTAGAGCTAGGTCAGAGCATGAGGTCACCTTACAACATAAAGGAAAAAAATAAAAATAAAAAATAAAACTGTAAATCAATACTAATCTAAACAACTTCTATTTTTTCCTCATGCAAGGCTATGCTGTCATTAGGATTTGTACGTCAAATGGTACATGCGATTTACTGACAGCAACACAAAAGTCAAACACACAAAAAATCTAGCACTCAAGAATAAAGATCTGTGATACTCTTAATAGGATGGGAATCAACACTAGTATTTTCATATATGACAGTTATAATCTTCCTGTGTTACTCTCAATATAAGAGACGCAAGGAGAACACTTCCCAAGGCTAGCACTTTGGAGCGTCAGAGAATGGGGTGGAGACAGAGTATTGAGTGAAAAAGGTAGGGCGGGAAAAAAAAAAAAAGGGTTTTAAACAAAATTGAGTTACAGATATATTTAATTCATCATTTCAAGTAGTAAACTAAAAAACTCTTGGCACTTACGGTATACATTAATTAAATGATATAGTTTTAGTTGCTTCATTGTAGATCACAGAATAACAGGGAGAAAAAAAAAAAAAAAAAAAAAAAGAAAGAAAACAGCTTGATCAGGGTGCATACAGCTTGCAAAATTGCCTGGTTTATACACCACTGAAATGAAGACCTACATTTCCTGGCTGTACTATGACACTTTGGATGAGCCTTAGTATAAGTTAAGCTCACATAAAATGATTTACAACTGATAAAGAGTACTTCTGTGACATAGCCAATTTGGTGGCAATCATAACATACTGCACAATGCTATCTTCCCCAGTAACGAGATATCTGCATCCTACATGCTTTCAATTCTTGGAATTCAGCTGTACATACATAAGCAGCAGGACTGCACTACATGTCATCTTACACATACATGCAAAAAGTGTTTATCTTGTGCACATCTACCCACATATCGCTCAGTAGGAAGAATCTTCCGAGGATACTTTTAAGATGCTTTTTAGATATCAATGAGATATCTAAATAAACTTAAAACCTCATCTTGCATTTTTTTAAATATCATTCTACAAGAGAGAGTTTAATTAGTTAACTGGGGGACAAATTCTCATATTTTAGCCTCTAAATTTTTCCAAGGATGTTCTCTCTCAGAGAGGAAACAAATCACTCCTTGACCCAGTGCAGGAAGAAGGGCACACAAGATACCCACAGCCAGGGGAACATCAAACCCATTGTGGTGACAGCACAAAGAAGTAACAAGTCATGTGCTATTTTGATCAAGTTGTTAATCTACCACCAGAGAAGCTTTTCCAACATTTTAAACTTACTGCAAAAGCACTTCTTGGTGCAAAAGATTCATAATGAATATGCAAAACAAGAGTATATCCAAGTGGAAACAAGGACAGGCAACAAAGGGATATTTAGGGACAAAACCTGAAGGCCAAAGCTCGTGGAGCTAAAACTAATGAGCAATATAAGGAATATAAGGACAAGCAGGCTAGTAGCTAGAGGAGTGCTGAAGTAGTTCAGGGAAAATGTGTATCCATTGATGAATGAGGGAGACAACTCAGGGATGGATTATATGGACAGCTCTCAAGTCCTCTATGTCTTTTTTTGCCCTGGTCTTCACAGGCAAAACTGGATCCCAAATTTCCATGCATACCAGTATCATTTGGGAAGGAGAGGGACAACCAACATCCAGGGAACAACAGGTTAGGGTCTACTTAAAGAAGCAGGATGTTTTCACACGCAGAAGCCAGACAAGATTCACTAAGCTGAAGGAGCTGGCTGATACAGATGTGAGGCTGCTGTCACTGATAAAGATGTCATGGTGATTATGGGAGGTCCCTGATGTATGTCTTTGTATGTCTTAAATATAGTTATAGTATTACCCTTTTCAGGGGTAACTATAACTATATTTAAGACATACAAAGAGAAGGACCCAGGCAACTATAGCCAAACAGCCTGTCCTAAATCTCACCTAAGATCAACACGTCTCCTTGGAATCGATTTCCATATATGTGATGGATAACAAGGTAATCAGGAATAATTAACAGAGATTTACCAAGAGGAAATCACAGTTGAGGCAAATAACACAGTTGAGGTGATCTAATAACGGTCTACACCATTTGAAGGATAGTTACAGAAATGAGAATCAAACTCTTCTTGGAAGTCAGAAATGCTTTAACAAGCAGCAATGGTCACAAGTCAGGGTTTAGTAGGGCATCCAGAAAAAAATTCTCACTACTAGACAGGGAAGCACTGGAAATGGTTATTCAGAGAGGTTGTGCAATCTCCATTCCTGGATTTTTTTTTTTTTTTTAAAGACTCAACTATACAGAGCCATGGCCGACTTGGTCTACTGTTTTCAACAGACCTGTTGCACAGAAGAGGTCATCCTAGAAAACCTCTAGAGCTCTCTTCCAGCCAACATTTCATGATTATATAAACAACATGATATATTTTAGGACACTGAAAACGTTCTTGGGGAAAGTTTATTTTTCAAGTTTTATAAGTTCACACTGTGCTAAACAATGGAGTGACTCAGGAGACAGACAACGGAACATACCCCCAAGCTCACATCCAGCCCACTTAAGCCAGTACTTCTTAAATATCTTTGATGATTGCAAAGCAAACTAGAAAAAGAGGTCTCAGTCCGTAAGACAAAAATCCTTCTGTTGAAAGAACCAAAATCAAAATGAATTAATGACAGTGTAGAAGAATTAATCTTACAGTATTACAAGCATCTCCCTCCAAACAGAAAGAGTACAAACAGTTTGCACTGCTGAACCTAAGTTGCTCTTATTCTTCTGGACTCCAGTCCAGAAGAGCCCAGAATGCAGGACTCCAGCTGACATCCAACATTTCCAAAGTTCTTGTGAGAAACATTTCCTATTAAAAAGGTACACATTCCTCAACTCAGAACTGTACTACTTAATTGCTTCAGTAAACAAAAAACATGAAATTAACGACCAACTCCTTTGCTTATGGTAGATCATAATAGCTCTTCTCTGATCACCAGAGATCATGTGCATCAATACACACATTTATTCTCTTCCAGAGCAGGAAGCTGCGTTCCCATTACCTAATACTCTGTTTTTAAACTGTTAACATCTGCAGATTTTCTTCATTTGTGCAACAATTTTTTTTTGAATTAAGGCAATTACTAGTACAACATCTGAAATTTCTCATTTTCCTTTCTAGCACTATATACTTCATATTTTAGCAACTAAGCTTGTCTTAAAAGAAAAAATCACCTAGTTTCCTGCATATCTAGTTAATGACATATTTATGTGACAGTCTCTGTGGGGAGAGACTGCTGCAACCATACAGAAGCTCAGTGAACTTTTCTTGAGCTAAGCTGCTTGCAGAGTTGGCAGTAATTGAGTTGTCTGGCTCCTCACTAAAAAGCCCACAACCTCTGAGTGAGCAAGAGAAATGGATGCTGTTGAGAGGGGGAAAAAGAAAAGTGCCGCTTCTGCCACTATTGTTTTGTAGTGGGAGAAAAGTAAACAAACAAATGAAGACTGGAGGATACCACAGTAAAAGTAAGTCAAAGTCTGAGCTGAGTGATGACAGCATTTTTGCCTCTCCCCAACGTTTAAAAAATTTTTTATAGTTTATTCAACTTCAATCATAAAAATAAAGTATGCTGGAAGTTGTCCATTTCTAAATGAAAAATTATTTAATAACAGTTAATATACTTCTCTCCCAATTTATTTAAAGTTGTTACCGGAACATTTTGCTTACCTTATCTCCTCCTATACTTAAAAAATCCTTTACTAAATAACTCAAAGCAGAAGAATAACAGGCCACGCTTGGCTGACATAAGACTTGAAAAAAATTCAGCTCAGGACAATTTAAAAAAAAAAAAAAAAGGCACTACATTAAAAACATCTCTGTGCTGTTAACAACATATAGGATTGATACGTTTTAATTCTCTATGCTCTTAATATATCAGTGATAAAATACGGTAATTTAAAAATTATCAGTAAAGATAGCAACTACCAGAGCAATACTGCACAAAGATGGAAGGAAATGCTGACACGTTAAATAAAATTTAATTAATAAACTTAATAAAATGTATTAAAAGGTTTACCTATTGGAAAATTACCAGAAAAATGCAAGATTTCACTACTCTTCTTTTAGGAGAATTGAAAAATTTTTTGGAAAGATGCCAAATTCTCAATTCTCTGAAAAAGCCATTTTTTATTCAGGAACAAATCTAAAAAACTCAAGCACATAAGTAATTTACCTCATGCAAGTAGGCCCATTGAATTTGACAGGACCATTTATATGTTTAATATCATTCACATGCACGTTTTGGAAGCAATAGCATAACTTCCATAGGGCAAATAAGCATAAGGCAACCTGAATAGTCCTTTCAGAGCCAGTCCTGCTCAAAAGAGTTCCTCCTCACACAGATACCATGGGGCCCTATGCACTGGGCCACCAAAAGCAACGTGGTAGAGACCTCTTTGCTAGCGCTGACCAGAGCGGTGCATCCCGCTGCCAACAAATAAGCTCCAATTTCAACAGCAGCCTAGTTGGGCTACCGAAATGTCACAGCCAACCTAAAGATCTTAGCTCTGACCACCCAGGGCACAGGAATATGCATATATATTTACATGTATGTTTGAGTTGGAAGCCAGGACAATTGCCGCTATCCTGGCAGAAGGGCAAGGGCGATCTTCACTCCGCACGCTGCCAGAGGGGACATGCTCTCAAGATGACCCAAATGGCAGTCTAGTGACTAGGACACCCCAGCAGACACTTCACAGAATTTCATGCAACGCTTGGGAAGTAAACAAAAACCGAGGCAGGATCAAATGGGAAATGCAGTATTTCAAGGCAGTGCTACTCACACAGGATCGACGCTTCACCAGGTGCTACTTACACGTATGGAGGCACTCCGTCACTGTGGTCGGCTTGATGAGATATCCTTTGCAGATATAGCAGGTGATATGCGGGTTGAAATCTTTCACCAAGTGCTTCCTCTGCGTAGCCATTCGTGGGGCAGGAAACGCTGACAGGGCGCTCCGGGCCAGAGTAGCGAGCGCGCGAGGCGCCTGCGGTTCAGGAGAGCGGCTCCGCTGCCCGGCGTGCCCGCGCCTCTGCCGGCATGGGCTCCAAGCGCTGGCCGTCGCGGGGGGACACGGCTCATAACTCCCGCGGCGCTGCGGGGCGCGGCATGCTCCTACCTGCGGCACACGTGGGGACAGAGAGGCGCGTGAGGCGGGCGCAGGGCGCCAGGGCTCCGCGCCCGCAAGCGTCGCCACGAGCGCGGCGCGGGCGCCCCGCTGATTTATGTAACCGCCGCTGCGCGCCGGGGGCCGGGCCGCGGCTCACAGGTGCCGGCGCCGCTCCGCAGGCCTCGGGCCCCGCGGGCGGGATGGAGGGAGCCGCGCAGCGCCGCGGCCCAGCTCCGCCCCGCGCAGCGCAGGCACCTGCGGCGCCGCCGCCTCCTCCGTGGCGGCGCCCGGCGAAAGAGAAAGGGAAAGGGCGCGCGCCGCCCGCCGCCCCCTCCCCCGCCGGCGGCCGCGGCCGGTCCCAGGCGGGCGGGACGGGCGCGCAGGCGCCGCTCCCCGGCCGAGCCCTGCTGCGCCGCAGCCCGCGGCGCCGCCCCGGGGCGCTGGGCCCGGCGAGCCCGCGGCCACAGGTAGCGCCCGGCCCCGGGCCGCGCCGGACAACTTCACTGGTGCCCCGCGGAGCTCGCGTCCCCTTCCCTCCCCCCGGCACGAGCAGGGGCCCGAGCAGCGTCACCAGCTCTACCTGCAGCCCCGGCGCTTGCTCCCTGTCCCTAAAAATGCTCGGCGTTATCAGGAAATTGTTCGTGAAACTGAAGCTGCCTCTATGGTGTTTTTCAGTTGCACTGTTTCTAGAAGATTTCTCCTCAACTTACTTTGACAACCACAACCAGGGTGAGGCATTTCCTATATTAACTGCGATGCCAGCACATCAACAACGGCCACGTTCGGCCCCCGCTTCTCTCCTCACACTGGAAATACTGATTTTGCATCCACCCTCCCGTTTGTCCCCTTGCCAAGGAAGGTGGCCCCTGCCGCCGGCTCCTGCCTCTGCAGTAACTGCTCCAGCACCTTCACACACACAAACTCCGCTGCAGACTCATTAAAAACTTTCATACTAAAAGTCAGAGTTCAGTAGTGAATACATAATAAAACAAATACAGTAAGTCAACAGAATGCGTATAATTTTTTCCTAATAAAGTTTTCATCTTGAGGTGCGATCCCACAATATCAATGGGAGTTTATGGAGCTAAGAGCCCTGTGAGGCAGCAGCACGTGCTTTAGTTTAACAGAGTTGTGTTTGGAAGGTTTTAGCCTTCCACTCTTAACCACTGTGCCATTACTATACTGTAAAGCATAGTAGGCCGAGTTTACATTAGAAAATACTGAATTCTAAAAGACACAAAATAAAATATATGATAAAAAATACAGTACAGGAAAATATTTACAATTCAAATATTGAGTAAATAAAAAATAGGTAGAATACATTAATACATTCATCATTCTTTTCTTTAGGGACTGTGGGGGGGGGGGGAAGGCCTAAGACTGTTTTCTAAGCATAGTTAAGTTTTATCAGAATAAACTACCATGCAGCAAAACTGATTCTTCATATAAGAATGACCAAATTGACATCATTTTGGCTTCACAGACAGTCCTTCATTATGGTGTAGAGTCTAGCACTGTGCTGCGATAATGTTTTTTCGCCTTCTTATACACCACTGATTCTTGGTAACAAGGTGAGGAGGGAGGAAGGTTTACCTTTGAGCCATCAGATTGCTCACAGCTACTAATGCAACAGCAGGTTCAAAGCTGGGTAATCAAGAGGTTTTTAAGCATTTGTTTGCCTGTGTGCTTAGTATTAAAACCAACATCTGAGGTGGGGTTAGGAACTGCAGGAACCTGAAACACTAGTGGTACCCTTAATCTGTCCTATTTTTGTCTTAAGGCACAGAGTTTTCTTTCTGTGGGCTTTGGTCTTCTGTACTACATTAGTTCTACTCAGAGTTTTGCAGGGTGTTGAAGTAGTGTTTTGTGGCTTGAGGTTTGTTCCGTAGGCTGGAACAGGGCAGGCATTATTTCACAGCTGTCTGTGATTGTGGGGAACCATAGTCAATGACCAAAGTAGTCTTTTACAGTCCTGTGTTATATATAAACTTATAGCAAATCTGTGGAAGTAGTTAAGAGGAGTAAACATCACTTCCATTTTGGTAACAGCTTAAAGAAGACCCATAATTTTAAACAACCCAACTTGGTTCTAAAACATGTGCTCTCCATGTACCACAAAGATCTTGCATCCTCAGAATTACTTTTGTCATCCAGTTATTTCACTGACATTGCACCACTTGTTAGACTTTCTCTGAACACATGGAAGTCACGCCTGGGTTGCCATCGCTGTTACTGTAAAATCTCTAATACTTCTTAACTACTTATCTGTATTCCTGTTTGATTATGTATTTCTGCCAGTTCAGTTTCCTCTTACTCTGCACTCTACGATGTTATCACCCGCTTATTCTGTAGCATTTTCAGAAAAAAAGCTACTCAGGAGTTAATGTTATCTTAAGTCTCCTTGCGACGCACAAAGGGAAAAAATCAATCAGTGACTGTCAGCCAGATTACCAGAAAAATCCAAGCAGAGTAACCTAAACAGGACAGTCTGAACACAGCTGCCGCCTGCGTGGGCAAGACGGATCCTCCTCCACAAATACCCAGGACCTGCGAGCAAACTCTGTCAACTCAGTGCATCCAACCTTCCAGAGAAAAAATAGCTCTCTATCAGTATAATCATAAGTTCCACATGTTCTAATCAGTTCTCAAGAAAATTGATACTTTTCTGTAAGACATCCTAATGGCTGTTATAATTCAAATATTTTTAAAAACTTATTTAGCTTCTGTCAGCACCATATTCTGTTTCTTCCATTCTGTACTGCAATTTTTTTCTGGATCTTTTTTTTCCCCTGAAAATATCAAAGCTATTTACATTAACATATCATACAGTTCAGCTATACAATAATGTGAATTATTCAAATACTTTTGAAAGACACTGTCATTTTTTTTCAGTCTCCAGGAGACGAAACACAAACTATAAAAAAGAACCTTCCACTGACTCCCTCTAAAACTGTTACTAACAGATTTTGTTTCTTACAGTTGAAAACTGTACAAGAATACAAACTAAATTATATTTCACATGTCAAAGAGCTTCACAATTATACTTATGCAATCAGCTTGTGCTACAAGTTAAAAACAAGATTTGCTACTAGATCTTAAGTAAAAACAAATTTACAACTCCAGTAAGTTCATCAAAAACAACCATCAGGAAATCTACTCATGCCAGTTATGATGGCACAAGTAGCAAAAGAGGAAGCTCAAAATGAAATAGAAAAGTAGCAACCAAATTGCCTCGTCTTTTACAAGACAAATTAATGATATTCAAAATGCACTTGAGTTGCTTTTCATCAGGGGTTGTGCTTCCAGCTCTCTCAAGAATAAAACCTTCAACAATAAAACAATGTTGGATGGAGTCCATTTCATTGGAACTGTGTGTGAAGAGTCTAATTCATGGGAACCATCACTTAGGCTGCTGATCAACATAGTAGACTTTGGAAGAAGGAAGAGAGACTTGTGAAGTTCATTTCTAACTCCCTAAAGTAAATACAGTGTTTTCTTTGGTTAAATTAAGAGAAAATAGGGGCAGACCAAGAAAGTCTAGCCTTAGCTTCACATACACCTATGATCTTTCTAACAACAATTTGCACAATCCCATGGGCCGTATGATCTAATCCATCTGATTATATGACTATAGTCACAGCTGAATTTGGCCTACTGACATGGATTTAAAAAATACGTTATCTACATATTTCCCTAACATTAAGCCTGTTTATACTTTTATACTTATACTATATAGACACTGTTTATACTTTTGGATGCTTGTAGCAGTTACCAAATGAGAGTTGCTCCAGATAACATTTTATCAAAACCATTACCTTGAAATATTAACACTTTTATCCAATATACTAATAGAAAAGATGAAACAAAACTGATACTTTTAATTGATTATTCCTTTGAATAATATGGCAGGGAGAGAGAAGTTGAGGATTCTAGCCAGAAGCTATTCTTGAGTGAACAACCACTCCTCATCCCATAACTTGGCACCATATGCCACTTCTGACATCAAATTAGCCTGGCAAGGTGACAGTGCTAGTTTTCCAACTCGATCCCCATGTCTGCAGTATATCATAAAAGTCTCCATAAGCAGCACCTACATCTGACATTATCACTGCCTTTGTGAGTATTCTGAACCAAGAGAATTGTTTACTATTGCTTTGTGCTTCACTGTTATTTCTAATCTGTCCTACTTCAGTTCCAAATCCTCTAGTTACTGTCAAACACTTGGGATTCTAAGAGATGAAAAGAGATTTATCTCAGATGTAACACCTCATCTTGAAGCTCCCAACTGCCCTTTTTTTTTTTTTTTTACAGTATCCACTTGCTTTAAAAAAAAAAAAAAAGCAAAAACTGACTCAAGATTTTTTAGAACTGATAATGAGTTGAGCTGAGAGCTGACAGATAAACACGTTTCAAAAACATTTTTTCTAAAGAAGATGATAAACTGTGCTAATGGTAATAATATAATATCTGACCTCCCTATACTCTTACATCCTGTTTACACTTAGTTTTTTATTCATGACTATTATGCAATACACTTACGTTGCAATGCAACTGCAATACACTTACATTCTACAGTCTAAAGCTAGAAGGTTTCACTTAATTTAAACAGCAATCCCTCCATTCCCCAAATAAATAGTCTTCCTTGATAGGCTCTTAAGAATAAAAGACATAATAATCTTGAAATAGTTTCCCTTTATCACAAATACATGGACTGGAAGAGTAATTTCTGAAAAGGTATTGGGCTTATGCAAACTTGATACACATAACATATAGCCTGCTCGTATCATTACCATGCTGGCTATTTAATAATTCACATCTAAATACGATACCTTATTTGCCATAGCTCAGTAGGAATAAAACTAAGATTTACATTTTCCTGATTTGAAATCTGGAATGCTGTCTACGGTTTTACCCTTGTGTCTTTTAAACTTGTTAGAAATGCTGATGCTGTCATAAGCCTTGATCACTAGTGTGAAGAGAACTAAAATATGTATTTGGGGGTTATTTGTTTTCTACTAAGTAGCAACAAAAATCACAAGAAAAGCCATTCTTACAAAATATGTCAAAAACAAGTACCTTTAAATAGAGACTGCCAATTTACACTTTTATCCAGTATGCTTTAAATCTACTCTATGAATTTCTCTATGGCATCTATTGCACTAGGAAAGCAATTCCCGCTGCCCCTCTTTTTTAATATGTGGATAGTATAAAAGATGGCAAGAACAGTTGAAAATCTCAAGGTGAGGTTCTTCAAACTATTTTCTAAGAAACAGTCTTACACTGATGACCTTTATTCAACGACGATGAACAAAATTTAGTACAAAGAGGGTCAATAAGTTTCCTGAAAACTACAATTTGTGCTACCGTTCATGTAATACTAACAAACTCACATAACAAAGACTGCTATGAAGAAATGGAGAGCATATTGTTTCACTGTAGATAAACTACAAACAGCAACTTATTTTGATGAAGGAAAGCAGCAGTCCTACAGTTTGTAGTCTAAGATGACTTGTCCAAATGTTCAGAAACATGACTTTTACGTGGTAACAATTGCTGTATTTTAAAAACTGACATCCTCTCTGAGGAAATCGTCTCTCAATGAAGTTATTTCTCAAACCACTATGCTAATGGCAAAAAGAGATAGTTTAAATGATACTCAGTGCCCAAAGAATAATAAACTTTAAAACTGCTTAAAAGAATATTATAATTTATTTAGCATAGACAAAGATGATGAAGATCCTGAATGCCTTGATAATGGTTTTTTATTCAAAGCCACAAAATACGGTAATCTTAGTCAGATATTGACTATAAACAGTAAGAGGTAACTGCCATAAATCCTGAAGCTTATTCTGCCTCTGTGCACATCTGAGAAGTATACATTTTTTAAGGAAAATTTTCTAATACTTTTTGAAGACAAAATTCTGAATATGTGAATATGATATACTCCCAATTTACCAAAAACAAATCCTGAAAGCATTATTGACTTACACAATTAATTAACAGAACATCTAAGTCTAGATGTTAACAGAACATCTAAGTCTAGAGATAAGTGGCTCTGTATCTCATATTAAGCTGTCAAGTCATCATTTTATTAAGCAATTAATTTTGAAAATGTTCAGTAATAAACTGCACATTTGCAGATTGCACAAGATAATTTTATTTCAGAACACCCTATACCTTGAAAACAGCCATCAAGGGTAAAGTAGGGTATTAGTATTCAACCTGTAAAATGTGGTTGTATTAGAGTCTGTGTCCTGTTCATCTTGACAAACAGTTAAATCAATTTGATGATAGAAAATTATGTTAAAACACAGTTAGGGCTGAGAGTACCAAATTTGCAATTTATGGTAAATGTTTTTTAATGGATGCTGTAATCAAACATTCTAAACACAATACAGATACCCTGCACTCTGAGCTTAAAGAAATCTGTACCTTTACTAAAGGCATCAATACACTACCATCATATTTGTAAACGAGTTTCAAGTATCCATCAAGCAATTGCCTTGTGGGATCATTACAGGCTACTTAGTGTAACCCAGGATCACAGATACTTCAAAGCATTTTGGGGGTATTGGCTCCTCACTGTGAAGTAACATCAGAAAAAAAACAACAACTAAAAACATCTCCACATCAGTTAGTAAGCCAACTGCAGTTTAGAACCCTCAACCTCTTTGGGTGCCTGCCTTCTATTACAAGGTAGAAAAAAGACATTTTTTTCCATTTTGCAGTCCCCAAATACTGGTGAGTGGTGGGTACCTGCTACACCTGATCAGGAAGAGGAGGTAGATGAATTTTCTTACAGTTGTCTGAAAAAGACTTCATATTTAGAGGCCATCATCCTCCCAGGGGACTCCAACCAGCCTGACAGCTCCTGGAGGGGTAGCATGGCAAGGCGCAAGCAATCCAGGGGGTTATGGAGTGTATTGATGGTAACTTCCTGACACAGGTGATCATGAACCAACTAGGGGAGACTGTTTGTTGGACCTGATCCTGCAAACAAAAAAGAACTGGTCAGAGATGTGAAGGCTGGGAGCAGCTTTAGCTTCCTTGACCATGAGATTACGGTGTTCATTAAGCAGGATCACAACCCTGGGCTTTAGGAGAACTGTATTTGGTTTCATCAGAGATCTGCTGGAAGAATCCCATAGGATATGACCATGGAGAAAAGAGAGTAAAGAGGAGTGGTGATTTTCAAGGATCACATCCTACAAGCTTAAGAAGAGTCACATTCTGACAAACAGAAAATTGACCAAAGGCATCAGGAAGTAAATATCAATGCAGAAGGAGCAGAAGGGGTACCAATGTCCCTTTGAGACAAAGAACAGCAAGAGAATCATGAGTTGCATTAGGAGGCTGAGGTAGGTGATCCTTCTGTTCTGGGATCCTTCCCAAAACTGCATTCAGTTCTGGTGTCCTCAGCACAAGAGCACCATGTACAAACTACAGCAAGTCCAGTAAAGGGCCACTAGGGAAACACAGCAGCTGTCATATGAGAAGAGACATAGAGAGCTGGGACTGTTTAGCCTGGACAGGGAAAAAAAGGAAGGAATGTACTGAGGTAGAGCTGAGATACGATAAAAAACACACACCCATGGTGATGAAACAGCCCTCAAAGAAACATGGCATTGTTCATCTAAAATGAAGGCAGAGAAACATCATAAAATATTTCACAAATGTGTAATTTGGACATACCTAACTATTCTTAATAGAAGTATTTTGGTATAGGTGGAGTTGCCCAAGAAAAAGTTGCTGAAGGAAGGCTAACAGCCTGATGTCGCTGCTCTGTACTTCTGCTGCACCAAGTTTATCTCCTGACCGGGGAGAGCTGGGCCAGCTCCTGCCTGAACGGGTGCCCCGGAGGAGCCCACCCTTCAGAGCGGGGGATACCCGGGCACGCGTGGGCTCTGTCACTCCCCTGTCCGCTTTGTTGGGGGACTTGATCCCCACCACACTGTAAACTAGACACCAGCCACTGGCTTTTCTTAAAATCATGACAGGTCAGTGCCACGGTGTTACAGAGCACCTCTGAGTCCACCCACATTTGTTCTGCAATTTGTCTCGTAATTTTGTATTATGAAGAAGCTACCGTGTATGCCAAATAATCTAAGGGCAGATTTACCATTACTTTCCTGGAATAGTGTAAAACAGAAGAAGTACCCAGTCCTGCTAAACTGGGTTCATAGCTCCTTTGCATGTCCCAACTTCCCTCTTCTTTCCATCATTCAAACTTTTCCCTTCCTCTTGTTCCTCTGGCCTTTCACTGCTCCTATACATTGCTACATTTCTTAGAGGCACCCAATTTTAACACAGAATCTCATTAACAAATTTACCTGTAAGCTTCCAGAAAATTAATTTTGTATTTTAAATATTATGGCTTTGGGGTGGGGTGTTATTCCATCATATCTGTCATATAAAACAAAAGATTAAATACTTCTTGAGGAAAACTCAACCCCAAGCTGCAGAATATGTAACTCTATCAGTTAAGTTATATATTCAGGGCACTACCTGGCTTTTCAACACTTATTCTTTAAGAAGTTAGCAATACCAGAAGTGGGAAATTCATGCAGGAACTGGGACCTTGATAGAGGAGGGTCAGAAGAAGAAAGACAGAAATTATATTTGGGGTCTCAGCTGGGTAGGGAAATCTGTGCCAGTCTGTATTGTTCCAAACTTTTATATGTTTATATTTTGCTGTTTTCAAAGTATCAATAGAATCATACTTCTTGGAAATCCTGGAGTGACTGTCAGCTGGTATTGCCCAAAACCCAGCTTTGTTAAGCAGAAGAGCCACAGAAGTGTGCCCTCTGCACAAGTGGTCTTTTGTAGGTAATGCAAGAATCTGCATTGCGAAGGCCAAGGGAAGATGGAGGCTGGAAAGGTTTGCTTCTACAGTGACACAAATCAGAAGAAAATCTGCAGATTCACTGTAGAACCTGGTAAAGGAAGAAAACAGAAGTTGAGCAAAATAAAACAAATTCAAAAGGGAAAAGCAAATCTACTCTTCAATCTAACTAGTCCCAGTAACAACAGAAGAGGACACACAGAACTTACACCAGCACAACCTAGTCACACAAGGGTCCAGGACAAGCTGGGACCCATTTACTGAAATACCTGACCCTATTCTTACTGCTCTTTAACAAAACTGTCTAGAATACAGTTAGTACGGATTTATCCACTCTGCAAATACACCTTCAGCTCCAGTGTAGACAACACATCCTTTGAGAGTCCATCTGTTCTCAAGAGCCTCCAGCCTAAACTTCATGAAGGAAGCATGCCTTATTGAGTCCTTTTTGCAGAAAATAAAATGTTTCTAATATGTAACCTAAAAAAATTCTAATATGAGGAAGAGACACGAGTGCCTAGGAATTAACACTCCCATGCTAAGTTCCAATCTAATGTGCTAATCACAATACTACTCTTCATCTAAAAGTCTGACATGCATTTAAATCAGACACCTGATCTCTATGTTGTGAGATCAGTATCAGTGATATTGGACACCGTGCATAGATACTGTCTCATTTTGCTATTAGCTCCTGAAAATAGTTCAGATCTCTGTAGTTACTTTTAGAACAGGAGCGGTAAGAAATTAAAAAGGTGAACCTCAAATTTTCATCATTCTGGGGCAAGGATAACACTTTACAAGCTAAAATTACTGAAGACAAAAAGACGGACTATTCTGTATTCCATTCCTTATATTGCATGTGTCTGCATAATTTTATACACACGCAAAATGCGAGTGAAACAAAACTGTTTAGATTGCATTTTTGCATTGCTTAAGCAAGAGTAAATGACCACTTAAGATGACAAAGAATTAGACCCATCAGCTCATCTGTCTTTTTCTTATTAACATCTCATGAACACAAATATGGTTGTTTACATGACCTAATCCCACATATTCCCTCCATGACTTCCTGAAACAAGCTATTTTTATGTCTCTCTGATGTAATTAAATCTACTTCTACCACTGCTGTGATGAAGAAGTTGCTGGGTACTACACATCTAACACTGATAGACTGCTTTCCAGCTACACATTCATTATTAAGAGAGAAATAAAAATGCGTAGTTCCACTCATTTCCGAGAAGCAGTTAAAATAAAAAATAGCTCAAACAGAAATATTGTCTTACTTTATATTTATAACTAACTGAAAATATTCTTGGTACCAAACAAAAGAATATTATCACAAATTCAGGGACACACATATTATACTCTGCGGTCGGTTTGAAGAGAATATCTTTATCATTCCACTTTATGGAGTGCGGTTAGAAGTGCTCCTGTAAACTGGAACTGTCTAATCTTAGTCCATGCATGCAAACGGTTAGGAGGGAAGACACAGAATAAAGGACACCAGCAGTGCCCACAGTAGGTTGCCAGCTCTGAGCGGACAAAGTGTTAGCCCTAAATCTCCCAAGAATTCCCCTGTGAGGAAATTCCAGCACTACATTATCAAATAAAAATTGTGCTGGAGGCAGGCAGACACTACCTTCAAAGAAGGCCTTTTTCTGCTCTGATCCTCTGGTCTCTGCTCTGTTATACCTCCCTGATCTGGAAGCCACGAAGACTGCATTACCCTCCCATGGATGTTCTTTTATGTTTGACTGTATGGTCAGGTTGTGATGATCACTGCACACGCAGAAAGTACTCATATGAAATGCCAAATTTCTGTTCTTGTTTATAGTTCCTTCTTCAGATCTTCCAAGAAAGGAATGGTTAGATACTTTAAGTACCTCCTACTCTGTCTTCCAAAACACATCAAAACTGCTTAAGTATCCAAATGGATGCTTTACTTTGCTGTACAGTCTGACTCATTTCACTAACAACATGTAAGCAGAAATGAGGAAAGAAAGTTTTCATGCAAGATTCAAATACTGTTATGGAAAGAAAGCTATAGCACGAGGAATGCTACACAGCTTATATGTCCACAGACTCCATCTCAATAACAGCCACCTTTTTGCTCTATTCCCAATCAGTAAACTTGCAAAACTCTTAAGAGATTCCAGCAAAAAAAGAAAAAAAAAAAACAAATTCAGTTTCACTGCAGACAAATGCCAAGTATAGTCTTTCACAGCTGATTTCTTGTAAAGGAATACATTATTCTAGACAGGAATAGGCACAAGAAAATAAAAAGTCCATTTTGAAAAAGCTGAGCATAAAACAGTTTCCAGGCTTTATGCAATGCAACAACTGTGTAAGAAGTCTCTTTTTGGTAGGAAAAGGAATGAGACAGAAGAATTAGTGCTGTAAGCATGAAACTGGGTTCATGTCACACCTAAATTCTTACCTTTTAATTCACGCAAGCCTTACATAACTTCAGTGGAACACACTGCACAAATACAGCCAATAATACTGACCACAGATTCACAAAAAATGTAATGTTTGATATTATTTCATCATTATCCTTTTCATTTCAAATATTAATGGAAGATCTAGTGTTTAAATTCCTGTATCAGATGATCATAATTTTGTTTTGTTTTTTGGAAAAGAGCTGTTTATACACTTCTTACCTAGAAATGACTGCCATAATTTAGCTCCAGTTCTGGTTTACAGAAAAAGAGTTCAACTTTTTTTCGTTTTGTGTTTTGCTAGAACTTGCTCCTTAATCAATGTCGTGCCTGAAATCACATAGCAACACAAAACGAAGATCTGTAATATGGCATACATGGAATAATGAGCATTGGGGTATTCACAATGATGCATTCAGAAGGATGAACATACCATTTACAAACACCTATCTAAAATAAAACAAAACCCATGGCAGCACATGCCATTACACCACCTGAAGCAAGACTACATTATGGCCATACTGCAAAGCTCAAAAACCTTGGGGAACCCTTTGTGCCCTTTGCAAAAGAAATGAATAATTTCAAACAGAAAATTTGAGATTAACAAATTTATCATTTTCCTTAGCATTCTCCTTTAGGTCATAGTTGCTGGTACTGTTTTCACTTTGTAAATAGATATTAGAAAGACAATCCATCATGAACTTTAATATCGTATCATTTAATTTGATAAAAACCCTCTCAACAACTTCACAGATCATCCTGCTAAATCAAGGAATTGACAGAATCAGTAACATTCAGCCTTTCTACTGCACTGAGTGATTTAGAAATATGCATTGAGAGCTTATACTCACAGCAGTGACATGACAAGCCTGCATTTACTAAGGTCTACACTCTCCCATTTCTCCATGGCCGCATTCAGATGTGTGTGGTGCAACGTGACCACCCTTCATGTTCACCTCCAAAAGACGGACAGATTGTGGGAGTGGGATGATGCCTGGTGAGCTACTTACACGGACTACATCCAGTTCTCAGACTGCAATTTACCTGTGGGTCGGTCTAGTTATATGAGAATAATTTTTGTTACACTGTGTCTCCAGATTCATTGATGGTTGACAACACATACGCTTTTAACACAGTTCTCAAAAATTACATGAATGAGACGCCAAACACGCACAAAAAGTCAACCAAAAGATGGCTGCTTATAACACAAACTTCTCCATTTTTGGAGAGGATGGATTAGAAGTATGTGACAAGTGTTAGTCACATTGTTTATTACCCTGTTGGAAGATTTTCATTTATACGATAGTGTAAGAACCTATACAGAATAAAGACATAATACGCAGCTTCAAAGACAAGAACTCTGATTTTGCAGGGTTCACACGGCCCACAGAGTTTTACTTGCATAGAATACTCCTTTGCACTACTTGCTCTTAGAAAATCTAGGGTATACAGTACTACGTGATTTGTATTTTCTCTAATGTTATTATCTGCAAAATAAATATGACAAGCTTATTGAGGCTTGATTTTCTTCATTCAGAAAGGACTTTTCTGGAAAGCTGTTTCTGCACCATTCTATATGTCAGCTAGTTTGCTTTTGCCAGATCACATATCTTTGAATCTGTTGTTAAAACAATTTTTATATGTTTATTTTTAAATAAAATAAAAATATAAATGAAGAGATGAATACAAAAGCTATTTAGTTTTCTGTAAAAATGTTCTTCCTAGTCAAGCACATATCTGATCTACACTGAGACCAACTTGTTATGCAAATATAGTATATGCTTCTGCCTTGAATAAAAGCTATCTTTTGCTTTATATCTATAGTCTTTTTGGATGCTACCACCACAAAGCAAGATAAAGGGGCATTTTAAAATGGACTTTTCATGCCTTTATAAATTGCTGACAAATCACACTAGATACATGAAAATGTCTCAGCTGTCTAATAGCATCCTACAGCCTTCTCTATATGCATGTCCCTGTGTTCTGCTTTTACCGGATTAGCAATCTGAATTCTGGAGAATTTCAGGTAATCGTATGCAGAACAGTCTGTTCCAGGGCTCTGTATAATTAAACATGCAAATGCCACAGTAAAGACTGACTGCACAACCTTTACTGTAACACACATTAAGTCAAAAAGACCATTGTGACCATTTAGTCTGGCCAGCATAAAACAGGCCATAGTACTTCCCTATATTAATTACCACCTGAAGTTCAACAACCTGCTTGCACTCAATCATCTTATTTAATTTTCAAAATTGAAAGAATCCAACAGAATCATTAGTAATTTCAATTAGTAAAAAAGATAAAATCCTTAACTGTGGCCTGAATTAGTCTGGTTTTATTACCTCATTTGCTAAGCTACAGCTATTTGATTTTCTTTTTGTCTGCAAGGCTGAACAGTGCTCTAAGTGTCAGTTACTTTATCTCGAATGCTTCCATTTAGTTTACCATAGGAAATATTAAAGCTTGCCTTGCTTACTGGCTGGAAATCCCACCTGAGCTTTACTTTGAGCTGTCGAGACAGCTGCTGTTGAGATGCTGCGCCTCCAGGATTCATGATAGAGCATGTCTCCCAAGTCCTACACCATTCTTTCAGCTCTTCTATGAACCCTTTTCAATTTTTCAGTCTCCTCCTTGAAGCTCAGCTGCCAGAACCAAGTTCAGTATTTGAGTAGTGATCACACCATTAACAAGCACAGAAGCAATATAACTCGACAGCTGCTTGATATTCCCCTTGCCCATTCATACAACCCTCATCCTTTCATCTCTCTGACACAGGCAGCTGATCACCCTCTCACCCTAAAACTCTGTGAGAAGTCCCTGCATTGTGCAGACAGTACGAAACACTCTGTAAACAGAACCTACAAATACTAAAGTTTCTACAGCATGGTTTCTCCTTTGCTATTCCAGTCATCAATTTCATCATCTCAGATGGTCTAGAACATGCCAATGGAAGTAACAGGAGACTTTTATTTTAAACTCATCTAACATGAGGAGGCTTCATTATATTTATGTGGGAATACAACGATAGATTTCAAAATTATCCCCACGTTCTCTCTGCGGTCTCCCTTACAAATACCTATACACTGCATATATGCCTCTATGGTTTCATGCAAGGGAAGAGTTGGTTAGATACAAATGCCCACCCCTTATAGGCATCCTTTTACATCCACTTCCTTGATGATGCTTTTTTCACTCACAGTTCAGCTGTACTCTAGTCTAACAATTGAATCAAATGCCTATTGTAGAAAAATCACCACTATACTACCTTAAGAATACACCAGATTATATCTCCATTTCATTTCTGCTGATGGTCCTGGTCCCTACTCAAGGTTTTGTGTCATCTTGTTAAACTCCTTTTGTAACGAATCTCTCCCCACCACGCTCCCTGTTTCCTCCTGGCTGCCCTGCACACAGAACTAACAGACTTGTAGCTGCAGCCTTTTATACCAGCTGAAGCAACAGTGAGATCATAACTTGAATTTCAGTTCAGTGGGCACTAAATGGGTGTTTTTACGGAACAGTACTAGTATACAGGCCTCAAAAGCGACCTTCCAGTCTTCTGTGTTGCACTTGCGAAGAGAAATCTTTTGAAGCCAAAACAGTAGGTCTGTCTCAATAAGTCAAAAAATAGTAAGATATTTCCCTAGTACTAGGTACCTGATTCTAGCCAATCAACTTGTAATGCAAGTATACCTGTTTTTAGCCTGTTGAGCTTTCACACAGTCAAACTCTGGAAACAATTATTCATCAGAAAAAAAATGCAAATTTAATGCTACAGAAGTGAAAAAGGAGCAATTCAAGTTTCATAAATTTAAATAAGCTCTCTGTGTTTTAACCATAATCTGCTTTCAAGGGAAAAATCTCTTCTTGCTTCCTGCAGATTCACAGGTATAAATTCACAATTGCCATAGTAAATATAAAGGATTAAAATGTGGACCTTTAAATTAGCAGGAACACTCACCAGTAATTCCAGTGGAAATACAGACTCATACATGGCCCAAGGTACTCTTTACAGCACTACTAAAACGAGTGGAGAATATCAGCATCTTCAGTCTTCAGTAAATGAACTATCTTTGACTTCGAATTGTGGAGACAGAAGACCCATTTCTTGTAGGGTACTGTTTGAAAACTAAAATTGAATATATCTTAATGCATCACAATTTCTCAAAGAAATCTCATGTCAAGAATATTTACATATAGTTTTTCTTTTGATATCTTGGTGTGAAGCAGGGGGGAATGCATTCAAAATATTTTAGAGGTAATATCAGAGGCAAGAAAATCGAGTACTAAGAAGTCCTGTCTCTGTGGCCAGTTTTTACCACATATGAGACACTGTAACTTACAGATTAAAGCATGAAAAACAGCTTGATGAATACCACATAAAACAATAGGAACTACATCTGAACGCATTTAAGCAGAGTTTTTCTGGTAAGAAGTACTCTTTACTTAGCCAGCATAGGCTGAGTGGAACTCTTTTCCACGCGGTACTCTATGCTAGGTGAGGTTTGTCTTCCAGGGCCGAGAGTGATCTGAATTTAAAGAAAAATATTGAGAATTTCATGCCAGAACTTGTACTCTATATTCTATTCCACAGTCCTTTCTCGATTTCTTTGTAGCGAATGCAAGTTCCTCCTGATTTTTAAGTTTATCTTCTACATGGAGTTTTGATCGCTTCATCGTCCTTGCTAGGACATGAAAGAAAAAAAAAAAAAAAAAAAAAACACGGACACAATGAAAACATAAAGTCCTTAATTTGAAACTTTGATAAGTCAGAGCCAAAATAGTTCAAATGCATTTATATAGACAGCAATTCCAGCCCCCAAACTGAAAATAGCTGTCATATATCGTGATGAATACTTGGTCACAGGACAACATTTTGAAAAAAAAAAAAAAAAAAGCTATGTCAATCATTAAGCCCAGCAGTCCCTCATAGAGGTAATTAGACAGTACTCACTGCAGTGTAGCTCACTGCTGCTGGGACCTCGTAAGAGTGAAGGTACTTCTAAACTGGCATAGCTGGAGTACCCACAAAGCTCTCACCTATTGCCTGGTCTCCAGGGAAGGAAAAGAAACACCTCCTCTTGCATATGCACTTGACCCAACAAAGAAATACAAGGGTTAAGGCAGTTGTTCTATAGCAGAGTTTTCTATCTATGTTGGTATGAACCAACACCTCTACATTTTGAAATCCCTACTCTATAGCTACTTCTGGGTATACTGGACCAATTAACTTTGGTCCGTGGTGGCCAACGGGTAGCTGCACACTCAGTAGCTACATTCCCATGCACTGTTTAGCTACATAAGTTATAGGGAATCCTGCATTCCTGTATGTGGTATAGGCACAGTGGCTGACACATGCATAGATGGCAATTTCCAAGTGAACATTGTTGTGTAAGGTGGTAAAATGTCCAATGATGGAGCATCAGGTTTTTTAACAACTACTTACAACCTGTATAAATACACAGAAATTTAAAAATTACTACAGTTTAGCAGCTAAATCAATATACTGGAAACAAAGTAACTCCAGTCTAATACACTCCATGTAACATTTCTGACAAATATTTGTCTAAATAGTCATGACCATGTCAATATTTTATCACTCAGAGTCATCTGAGCTACAAAGATCCCTGTTCCTCAGCCATGCATCAGTATGGGATCCTCAGCAGCCCTTACACTTTTCTTTCCTGTGGGAAAACACGGCGATCAACATTTGGCAGCCAGTCCCCATTTTTTAAGGAATGATGGCTTTATTCTCCTGGACGAGGTAGGCCCCACCAACTCCAATAGGCAGGATCAGTAATGTCCTCCTTGCTGAGGTCTAAAAGAATAAATGGTTCTGCATCGTCTACCTTTAAGTACTGCGGGATGCTCCCTACTACTCTACTGTCAGAGCAGTCTTTCCTACACTCTGTCTCCCTGGCTCTTCCCATGGATACCATTCCCAAAGCTCATCCATAAGATCACTGCCATAGATTCCTAAGTAATAGCTGACTTTAAGAAAACATGTTTTAATTAATTTTGCTTGTTTTAATGACAAGAAGGCTTCAGAGCTTGGTCTGCCAGGAGAGAGATACGTCTGCGTTGCGAGCTGACAAAGCCAGATTCTGGTGTTACTGCAGCACTGAGCCACAGCTGATGTGCTCTGTCCTGAAGTTGTGCTAACTATATGGAAATGGGAAAAAAACTAGTCCTTCCCATACATGAATTATAACATTGGTGTTATTTTTTTTAATGCTATAAGCCTATTTTTGACTGAACCGCCTGATGCAGAAGCAAGGCAATCATTCTTTTTTGACAACATTATTCCTCCGTGTTTAGCATCATTTTCAACCGTTCCTGTAGTATTTCAATGCTCCCCCCCCCCCAAAAAAAAAAAAAAAACCCACATAACTTACAAATATGAGGAAAAGCCAGAGACATTTATAGGCTGAAACTGCCAAACACGACACCTGCTGTGAGTCTTGAGGTTCAGCTTTTCAGGACACTAACAGCAATGTTCAGTCTCACATGATTTTATCCGCACTTGAGAGATCAGACCATCACCAGCAAACTTGGCTACAGCTGCCTCACAAACATCAACAAATGAATGGCCCACACCCAATAGTCACTTAGCACCCAAGAGGGGCACAAATTAGTGCTCCCAGGTGGCATTCGAGTTCCACAAGCGCGAGGCTCTTCTTTGCCTTCCTGCCATCCTCTGCCTCAGCCAGAGCTCGCTCTGCAGCAGAGGAATCCTACACATGAATCCCTGCTTCATTCCTAAGACTGCACAGCGAGTAACAAAACTCTGGGGAATAAGCCTTTCAAGAACATAAAATTTAAGAGTACTGTAATAGATAAATTATGGTCACACCAACAGCCTAAAATGTGAAATGTCCTAACATTTTAGCACCTTAGCCGTAAAATAGCTATTTTAAAGCTTTAATACTTAAAATCCTCCCATACCCAAAATACAGAAATTCTACTGTAGAGTCAGTACTGCTCCATGCAACGTGAGTTGTCAGAAGCTTGACTTCTGCACCCACCGTGTAGTATAATTACTAAACATGACAGAATCAATAGTAAATCAGCAAGCGCTGAAAGGTAAGAGATCTTCTTTGCCATTTGTGCTCTCTGCCGTTTGCTGAGAGCAGAGATAAGAAGAGTCGTAAGTATGTTTTCTCCTGGCTTTGGACCTCTGCCCCTACCCTTGCATGGGCAGAGGACCCCCCCAGATCACCCAACATCCACCTCCACATTCCTAGTGCTGGAACCTCCTGGCCATCCTTCTGCTCCCTGACAAACAGAAGCCACTCACATTTTTCACTCTCCTGCAGAACAGTTCATTCTTCCTTCTCAGCCATGTTGTGCCTCAACAGTCAAAGCAAAGGAAATCTCCTTTTTAATATGTGTATCAAAGGGCACACCAGGATTCAAAGAGGAAAAAAATCACAGGGCGAGTTCTACTCAACTGCTTGGCTACAGATACTGTCTTTGGAAAATGTCACTCCGAAACTCACACCAGCTTCTTTGGAGAACATGCAAATTTTTTTCAGAGGCTTATACATTGCTCAAACATGAGTCTATTTTTTGCATGGACATAAAAATACACTCATAGTACAAGAGCTGAGGTTAAGCCAAATTTGAAATACTGGCTGAATAAAAAGGTTACAGAAAGTTTTTTAACTGGGCAGAACAACAGCTTTTCCCTAATCTTGTTCATGGAAATATTTAAAAAATGGCAAATCTATAAGCAACTGAAGGCAAGCGCTCATAATGGGAAATGCCAGCAAGCCTTAATTAGGGGAAGTACAATTAATAGTAGCAGTTAGGATTTCCTCAGTCCATGAGCATATTCACAATTGGCTTGAAGTCACATGAATCCACTTAAAATTAAGCTACACAATCTTGTATCAGCTAGGGCTAGAGCTCTGTATGATTTGTATTTTTACGGATTCCACCCTGAATTCATGATACCACAGACACTTGCTTTTAAAGCATACAACAGAAATAACACGGTATGATCACTGGAAAAAAACATAGGAAATTCCTTTACAGCACATTATTTGTTCAATACTTTGACATACTACCCTCCAAAGATGGCAACAGTAAATCCCCAAGCCCAGCACTTGGCCAGTCTTCGCAATCACTCTTCACGCAGCAGAGCTGCCCGAGAAGCCTGGCACAGGACAGCTGAACGGGGGATGCCACGAGAGAGGAGAGATGCTCAGTGTGCACCTTGTGCCTACACAGCCCCTACCTCATGCCCACGAGGCCCAAACCTGTCCCCGGAGCAGCAGTCTAGTTTCCTTCCCAAGGCAGGAATCTCAGAGGGCACCTAACATACAAAGGTTTTCTTAAACTACATTAATCTATTTATGCGGTTCTTCTGTCCTTGTTGATGCAATTACACATACATTAGCAGACCCACTAGGTGCCAGAATGAATTTAGCGAGACAACATTTTTTCTCAGAAAATGCCACCTCTCACTTCTCAGTCCTGACCACCAAATCAAACTTTGGAACTCAGACTCATAGATTTACTAAAGGTTAAACTACAGATTCAGTGGAGATGCAGCTCCTATTGCATGCTGACACCTTCCCTGCATCTCACCCTCACCTACAGCCTTCACACCTCTCTTTTACCTTCCTTCGAGGAGTTGGATGTTAGGGAGAAGCTCCACCCCTACAACTTTGTCACTGGTTTCATCCAAATTCACTCTGGATTAAAACTGGAAAAGTTTCACTTTGGAAAAGTTCCTCTGCAATTAATGGAATTTTTTGAATCATGGGCTAATTGTAAATAAACATTATGGCCCAAATTCTCAGCTGCAGACATACGAAAATTTACAATTCAATAGGAGATTTTAAACACTTGCCCACATGAAGTACCAACTGTCACTATGTACATTATTTCAAACAAATCTGCTTGCATTCTGCGAGCACCAAACGTAGATTTTGTTATGTATGTGGGACAAAGGCTTGAAAATTTATCTATTATATATTAAAAGAGTTAAGAGGGAAAGATGAAAAATATTGGTCTGATTAAACAGCTCTTCAAAATCACTTTGCAAGCAGGGAAATTCTGCAGACAGAATCAACCAAGAGTATTTAGTCAAAATATCATTTATATGTTATAAAGCATCTTTTGTCTCTGCAGTTACCACTGATGCTTCTTCAAAGCAGTAAATAACAATTTCATAAAGCCATGAAAGAAAGAAACATCTTTAACATCATTCAATCCACATATTGGCTATTTAAGAGCCTAAAAACAGAACTGTGTTTTTATTATGAAATAAGAGCCTGATTTCTTACATACTCCATTCTTCTTATTGGGGCGGGACATAAGTATAATTGCACTTGCTTTAATTAGTGGTGATTCTTCTGTAACAGTGACTCAAGATTATCTCAAGATCAGCTACTTCTATGGTGACAGAGAATGTGTCTGTCAGATCAGATCAGTAGCTAACTTGCATTTAAATCTATATGCAGAATATTTACTTTTGTATTCTATTACTCCTTAATATGCTTTGTTAGTACACAAATATTTTAATAAATGTAGCTGCAAAAAGTCATCTGAAAAATTAGATGCAAGATTTGAGACTTACATAAAAGATATTTCTGGAGAATTTTACATGCCAGAGAAGAGCAATAGCTTCTCTTTGAGGGCTTTGAAAGCATGTTGTAATCCCCTAATAGACAGACTTTCAAATCCAAATTAAAGTAATAAGGAGATAATATTTACCAGTGTAGGTTAAAAGAAGAACCAGAACTAGGAAACA
Source organism: Tinamus guttatus (assembly GCF_059628265.1). Lineage (NCBI taxonomy): Eukaryota > Metazoa > Chordata > Aves > Tinamiformes > Tinamidae > Tinamus > Tinamus guttatus. The sequence goes on from NW_028288848.1 coordinate 9,640,991, forward strand.
AAATGAGAAATCTTCTGCTATTGAAAGGAACTCCACTGTCTTTTATTTCTTCTCTGTCAGAGCTTCAGATTCAAGAAATTAGTATATTGCTATATGTCACTTCCTCAGTATTACATTGTATGTAACATATATATTGCATTGCATCTTTATGTCAAATAACTTTAATCTTCAGGTACTTGCTTTGAGGATGGCAAAATACCAGATTGTGAAAATGCAGTGATTGATTAGGAGACAGGCCAGACTGTAAACCGAGGACTGGGATCCTGTTCCACAGCAGGATCTTCTGCATGGGATATGGTGCTCAGTGGAAGCTACAAAAAACTTGGGGCAGATTATACATTACAGCCTATCTTCTTATCTTACAATAAGATATTTTTAAATTTCTTATTTATATGAATTATCCCAATTTAAAAAATGACAAAAATGAAATCTCCATATGCAGAGAAAACAGAAGAATCTAAGTATGTTATATACATCCATACTATAAGTACATATTAAAATAACTGAGCCTTTTACAGGATGGTAGAAACTCCTTTAAAAGAAGTAAATTCAAAACACATATTGAAGTGTTCCATTTCAAAGTTTTAAAGTATCTGATACGCTGTTTCCACAAAATAGCCTGTCAGCTGCAGCCACTAGATAATATAAGTGACTATCTCATAAAAACTCCTAGAGTGTTTCCTCTGATCATACAACTACTAGTCCACACGTGTCGAAAACTAGTCTCTTGTTTTCTTTAGTACCATGGAATTCATTAGTACTGACTGAAACTGCTACAGAACAATTATACTACTCCTAAAAAAAGCCTGATCCATGAACATTAATATCTGTAAAGTTCACTAGAAAGAAATAAAAAGGCACCAAGTAATACTACATTGTAAATCTATATATTTCCTATGCTCTGATACGTGCCAATGTGAAATCACCCTTGTAATTACAAAATGAAGATAAACTGTCTCCTTGTCATCAACCACAGCACTTGGTTCCCCATGGCAGAAGCCACCTGTAGCAATTGCACTTGTCTACAGCCAGTGTCAGCAGTCTCTAATGCCACATCCTTACAGGGGAAAACAGGCCTGTCAGGGTACAAAAAGAACTGTCTAACGCCCAGTCAACAACTAAGTTTCTGCTCAGGGCACAGCAGGACATTTTGTCTACACAGGAAAACTGCAAATCTTCTTTTTCTTTTTTTATAAGAAGCATTTCTTTTTCTTCTTCTTTTTTTTTTTTTTTTTTAGAAGCACTGGAAGAAACTATGAAAATATTGTGTAAACACATAACAACCAATCTGTCCCTTACAGAAGTTCATCACAACAATTGTTTCCATTCCTGTCACATTTGAGAATTCCTGTGAGATTTTTCCTGATGAACTACGCTGAAACAAAACTGAAGTCTTATTTTTCTTACAGTTTAATTTTGTTCTTGATGACATTCATGCTCTCTCTCTGCAGAGCTTCATGAGTCACCAAAAATGAGAGTTTAGCTTTGTTATTCCCTTTCATTCTTGTTGTTCTCTATTTAAAGTTGTATTCTACTTACAGCGCTGGTCTTTGGACGAACATCCTATTAGAACTGCAAAAAAAAAGTTGTTCTATTTTTTCCTCTGCACTGGGAAATAAATATGGTAAATACTCAGGCAACGATGTTTAAAATGGAAGCTATTGTTTTTTATTTTAATTGAGGCTGGAAGTGAAAGCAGCTAGGGTACTGAAGTGCTAGAAGTTTTTCAAACATAAAATGAATGACAAAGTGTTCCCTAAGAGTTCATGGTTTATTAGTTTTTATAAACTAAGCTGTTACAGGTGAACTAAACAAACGTGCCATTCAGAGGTGGAAGATGGGAGTAACAAACTGGAAAAAAAGCAATGTTACACCGATTACAAACCATGACCCTTCCTACTGGTACCAGATTTCGCTCGCCGATTCAGCTGTCTGCTATGCATAAGCACAGAGCTATAGATTTTCCTTAGGGAGAGAATAATTATCAGAAAGCTGCCAGAAACAATCTTTCCTTGTCAGAAAATAAAGCTGCCCTCAATTATCTACATATTGTAAATCATACCTTTGAATCACAGGAAAAAACAGCTTCACCTTTTTAGGTCTCAGTACTACTTATTGGTGCATTTACCTCAGCAATGTAGTATGTAGGAAGGTTTTTTTCCAGTAAGAATTTGCATGGAGTGAAAGGGCTATGAGTTCAAAAGGATTTCTCTCCCTGGGGAAGACTCAAGTATCAAAGCTGTGCACAAGGCGCCAGGGAGGACACCCCGTGTGCAGGGTGGACACGGGGTTCATGGGCAGGCAGTGCTAAATGCCCACATGGTGCCCTCCTAAGAGCAGCAAATGCTGCGAGCTTAACTGCTGGGCAAGACTTCGTGCGGTCAAGCAGCTCCCGAACCAGAACATTACCCTGCAGCTTGGTGCCAGCCTCTGTGCTGCATCAGTCAGCAACACACAGGCACCCCTAGGCGTGAAAATCCTTCCAGTAACTTTTAGTCTCAACTTAATCTCCTCTGAGAAAGCAAATCTTGACTCGTTTTCCTAATTAGACCCCTTACGAAAACAGGATCGCTACTAAATTTATTGGAAACTAGCCAGCTATCTTGTTGATCTCAGCCAAACCTAAAAACACATACAAAGAATGACGAAGAGGGAAAATTAATCCATAACAGGAAATAAATGACCAACATACACTAGCCGATCAACAGTCTGGCTAGACAAATGGGAGAAGAATTGTTGAAACATGGATGGATTTAGCTATTAATAATGGCATAAATGGTTTCAACTTTTGGTAAGCAGTCAAATGTATTCATGTTTCACATGGAAGAACAGATAGTGACAGCTGCTGAGACCTCAGTGGTCAAGTAACACTACGTACCTTTCATTCCAGAAGTGGCCCACATTTGGCAGACAATTTTTATTTTATAAGCAATAATTAAGAAATAACACTGACGTTGCCCTCATGCACACATACAGCTATTTGTCAAGTTTGCTGTGTGTGCTATATCTGCTCTCCCAATTAAGAGCTCCAGCCTCAAAGTCTGTCAAGCTGGTACTTTTCATGACATTACATGGACTGGAAAAACGCAAAGAGAGAAACACAGTAATCAGGAACTACCGAGACTTATTAGTCTCAGCATAGGAAATATACAAAGGCACTATCCATCTATAACTGATTAGATACAACTCTAATTGGAACAGGGGAACAAGAGACCAACAGGATACAATGGGATATATCTTGCTATGTTGTAAGACTGATACACTTTTTTAACTGAGAATCTGGGAGACAAACAACTTCCAGGCTAACATGCATTTCCTGAAAAGTTTTCAATATTGAAGTTGAAGAAAGGATTCTGTAAAGCTGGTCACGATTTCTACTATTTTGTGGGCAAAGTACTTTCCATTTAATATAAATGACATTAATGTCATCACGGTTATTTCTTTTTAATAAAAATCTTATATATATAAATATTTAAATTTATGTATGTTAAATATTACACATATACATACGCATTCTCATACCAGTGTAAGAAAAGACAAGATCCAAAGTTCAGGCATTCCACTTTTACCTGCACTGCTCCTCCCAAAGCTCTACTGTGCCTCCTAGAGTAATCTGCTTATCAGTCCTAAAAACGGTACTGCACAGAAGCAACCTCAAACCAATCCATTTTATCTCACTTTATTTTGTGCATTCTACAGCTTAAAAGTGAAACCTTGAATTTTTCATTTCTACTTTGAAGACCACAGTGCATACAGAGAGGGGAGAAAGCAGGAGCAGAGCGACAAGCCCACTCAAACTGCTGCTTGCTCTACTGCTTTCACCTGAGGTCTGTTTCTGGGCACGTGGAAACGCACAATGTGTAGGACATTCTATCTTTTTTGTAAGGAAACTAAATAAAATGGGTAAATGTGGTTTGAACACTAATACAGCCATAGCCTGACTAATAAGATACTATTTCCTCCTTGTTAACTTGACCACACAATACACCTAATTTAAGAGAAACTCTGTTACATCAAGCGTGTTCACAGTTGCACAGTCTTAACCTGGTTACTTCAGAATCTTCCCATTCAGAGGCGTCAAAAGTCTCAAAGCAAACACTGAAGTAACACTGTTCTCGTGCACTTAACTGCTCCAGTTCTGTAATTAATGCTGTGAAATTGTTTTGAAGTGCCAGGGCACTCAGTTTTAAACAAACACAAACAACAGCAGCAAGCGCAGGAGCAATCTTCTACGTGACTGATGCCTCCTCCATGTCTGCAGAAGCAACACCAGACTGGAAGGTGAAGGGTACCTGAGGCCAAAAGGGGCAGAACACCTTAACAACAGCATGCACAGAGCCCTTCACATACTCATAGACTGTGAAACCGAATGTTTCTATCCTGCATTAGCTCCCTGTTGCAAACAGTGACAACTCCTGGATAGCTGCAGGTATGCCATGGGAAAAAAAAAAAAAAAAAAAAAAAGGAGGAATTAATCATGTAAAATTCATAGCACTGCCTCTGTGCAGGGAGAGACAGACATGTCAGTGAAAAGTAGAAGATGGAAATGCCACTTTGGAATCAAGTGGGTGTTGAAAATAAAAATATACATAGGACCCAACTGTAATCCCATTTGTTTTTCAAATATATATAAATACATATTTACTTCATTCTAAAGAAGGGCAAATACTTTGCATAACAAAAGCAAGCAAAACAAATCCCAGATTAAAGGGACCTGGGATTTGTCTCTGGCTTTAGGGTATGGGCATAGGAAGATACCATTTCAGCTTTCTGTTCGAGTTTGATTTGGAATTAATGCACCTTAAATAAAACGGTTGCTTAGATCTCATCAGTAACGTCCTTCTCCTCCTCGTGAGCACCAGGCTGGAATAAAGGGCAGCCCGTTCACGCAGAACAGGGTCACCGTTCCGCCCGTGTGCCACGGAGCCAAGGGCTGGGGGCTCCAGAGCTCCCGCGGCTCCCGGACCTGCTCCCGGGAAGCGGGCGGGTTTCCGAGCGCACCCTGCGCTGCCCAGACCCCGCCGCGGTGCCGGCGCTGACAGTCACCTCCCCGCAGCGGCGGCGGCCGCTCCGCTCCCCGCGGCGCGCGGGCACGCGCCGGGCTGATTCACTGGGGTTTATTCCATGGAAGCGGTGATTCACGGAGCGCTCCCCACACGGCGCGAACGCGCCAGGCACGCACATGCACCTCAAGGAAGCGAAAACCAAGTTCCTGAACTTTCCCGGGCTCAGCCTTGCCCGGCCGCGCGGGGCCGGCGCGCGTGGAGCAGCCTGCGCCGCCGCTCGCGGGCGGGCGCGCCCGGACACCCACGTGCGGGGGCAGCGCCGGGGGCGGCTCGGGGCCCTGCGCGGCCGCCCGGCCGCTCCCGCCGCCCCGCGCTCGCGTCTTACATAAGGAGCCGCGCGCAGCCCGGCCCGCGGGGAGGCTCCCGGCGGGAGGCGGCGGCCCCGCGCCGAGCACCTCCTGCCCCCTCGGCACCGGCGGCACCGCGCCCCCTGCCCGCCCCGCGCCAACGGGAAGCGAGGCAGAAAGTTGCTCGCCGGCCCCGCGCGCCGCGCAGCCCCCGCGGCGCTGTCACGTCCCACAACTTGTTATGACACATGATCCCCGGCGGCGCGTCCCTTACCTTCCCCTCGGGAGGCCGCGGGCACCCGCGGGCGCGCGCGAGGCGGCGGCGGGGCGGGGGCGGGCGGGGCGGCGGGAGCGCGCGGCTGGCGGGCGGGGGCGGCGCGGGGCGGCGGGAGCGCGCGGGGGGCGGGGGAGTTTCGCGGGTTGTTTACGCGCCGCTGCGCGGCTCGCGGCGCGCGCTTCGCGCTCTGATTGGGCACAAAGTGGGGCACGGCCGCGCGCGCGGCCCCGCGGCGCTGCTGCTGCGCCGGGGCGGGCGCCGGGGCGGGCGAGCGCCGCTCCCGCCGCCCGCGGGCTCCGGCAGCGCCCGCCGCCTGCCCCCTGTGCGCGTGCGCCGCGCGCCGGCCGGAGCGGGGCGGCGGCGGCGCATGCGCGGGCGCGCGGCCGTGAGGGAGCCGCGCGGCCCGGCCCGGCCCGGCCCGGCCCGGCCCGGCGGCCGCGTTGTGGCCGCGCTTCCCTCCCGCCGGCGGTTCCGTGGAGCGGGGCGCCCGCCCGCCGTGTGCGCACGCGGCGGTGCATTGCGGGTTCGGGGTGACTCACGTGGCCCCTCCGGTGTTTTGTGCTGAACGTAGGAAACACGCACACACCCGCGCCGATGCTGCTGTCGGGGTCATCGCTGGGGGAGAAGGCGCTTCACAAACCGTGTGTGTTGGGAAGTCTCAGTGCACCCGAGAGTGGATATGGATTTAGGCTCCCCCAACACTTATTTTCAGCCAAGGAGCTAACGGCTCTTGTGCCAAAACACCGTGTTTCTCCCGTCTGGGTCACCAGAAGCCCGTTGCAGTGGTAGTTACTTTCTTCTTGGTTTGTTACTTCTGCTGTACCGATTGTGACTCATCCTTGGTAGTTTCCAATGGAAGAAATATTTTTAACCGAGGAGCTAATGAGATCATAACACAATTATATACCATTGCTCACGTATTCATTAGCTCTAATTAAGCAGCCCCTCACTGTTCCTTTTACTCCCATCCCACAGACAACAGTGGCAATAAATGTAATATCAGAATACATGCCATGAGAGCGCTTTGCTGCAGGAATCCCCAGGCTGTACTCTCAGTATGCACCACAGGAATTTCCCTGACTCATTTTTACATGAATAAGCTTCTCAATCAACTTTTCCTAAGATTTAAGAGTAAATCGCTCCACTTCCTCATGCTGGTAGCAGAAGTGATATTCTCCACATCCTGCTTTTTGTGCCTGAAGTCTCGGGAAGGCGTCCTCACCAGAGCCATGTCCCTGCAGAGTGAGGGCCACAAGACCTGACTGTCAGCACTGGAGGGATGGCAGATAGCAAAGCATTTGCCTATCCCACCTTCCAGGGCATCTTACGTGAGTCAGTGAAAATCTGGTTTTTAGCTCTTTAAGGAAAGAGTAGCAAAAATCAGATTTGAAGGGTGCACTTTATCTATGACACAAGTTTGGGTTTGTGATGATCAGCCAGATGGGTGATATCAGAGCATTGCATTCAGCTCCTTCAAGTTCATACTCGAGAGCAGGGGAGCAGCTCAATGCTGAGTAATGCCATAGAGTATTTTCAGGAATTGAAAGAGACTTTGCTGAAAATAAACTGGCCTGTTCATACTTTAAGCTGTGCATCAGGCTCCCAGAAAACTGAGACATCTCTGAGTTGTTTTATTTGATTCCTGTCCTCAAAAGATTGTTTTGGGGGAGCTGCATGTTTGTTTTGTAAATAAAACTTCTGACTATAAGGTTTCGTTTGCAGAAGAGAAGGAATCTGGAACCCGAAAAAAAAAAAAAAAACACACAGTTACAGAATCTCACTGAGCTTTTTTATCAGGAAAAAAAAAAGTCAGAGGACAAATTCCTTCTTAGTTCTTTACTGCGTTGGAAGGCACTTGAAGACTCACCATTTCATTGGAAAACTAACACTTCACTAAGAGTTCCCCTTGTTACCAGGGAGCACAGTGATAATGGTAGCAAAAAATGTAAGATGGTAGTAAAAACTGTTAACACCTGGAAGGGGCCATCTGTCAATGAGGAACAACCAATGCCTATGCTGGAGTCATGGGAGAAACAATCTTGCAGGTTAAAGATACTCCAGCCACAGTCGAAGTAGAAAAACGTAACTGTGGAGATAATCTAGACATGGCAGGAGCTCAGTGCAGACTAGCCCATGCTCATAAAACAGTAGGGGTGGCATAAACTAAACCCAATGCAAAACACAGGTCAGCCGTGAGGCTGTTACCTCTCCAAAGTGTTTCTGCCTGTTTAAATGATGAGTGCGGGTTTCCCCTTTCAAGTTTTTCTTCACAGTCAAGGTCCACAAATTTAAAAGTAAATATCTAATTATATTTTCAGATAAAAGCCAATCTTCTCTCATGTTTGCTTGGCACCTTGGATACACCAAATAGCAAGAGACTAATAATCAAATTGCAAAGGTTGGCACTGCTTCTTCCATTGCAATGCAAGACAGAAGGGTCTAAATCCATTAAGCTGCTTTGAAAACCTCAGCTATAGATTCCAATTTTGTGTTATGTTTCAGAAGCTACTGAATTTTTAGTGTAATTGTCTTTTGCAGTTTCACAGTAAACTTTGCATACATCAGAGAAGAGTTTGGCCGGTTCAAGATTCAGTTTTCTAGTTCTATTTCTTTCACTTCCTCTCCTATCTTATTTCTAGTAGGGTGAGGAGTCTTTAAGGTGCTCCTTAGGGCTCTTTCCTTGATCCCAGGCTTTTTAACGTGTAGGTGTTTCCTCAACATGATGACTTTTATAGGTTGTCAGCTAATCGTGATTAGAGCAAGTCACATCTGCACCAGCTCTTTTGATAATTTAATTTTTAAAAATTATTTCCCAACCACAAATTTTACAGTTGGAAACCACATTCTTTCCAGTTCTCCAAAGATAAACAGAAATAAAATGAAAGTGTTCATCTTGGTTCTCAACAGTTGCTGCTTTTGGTGTTTGATGTTACCCTACAAGTCATCAGTGGATTCTGCCTCTCAGATAAGCCTACGTAATTTCCACTGAAAAACAAGCCCTAACCTTTTGGTATACATTAACCTTTCTGATCACTGGCTGTCAGTTCCCGACTTTATATACATAAATATCAGTACATGTCCTCCCTACCTCCTCAGGAATATTGCCAGGGTACATTTTTCCATTTCCAAAGCTTACACAGAAATTGCTATTCATAGCTTTAAAATATCTAGCATTAATTACACAGCTTTCTTACGAGCTAGGTCTTCTTGCCAGAGTGAACACTGAGCTGCTCTCTGCCTTTCATCTAGAATGTGACTATTAAGCTATCTTGTTCAGCAGAGTGCGAGGACACTCTGCTGTTAGCTTTATTCAAAACAAGATCACCACCCTTGACTCCCCATTTAGAGCCATTATGCTATTTTAAATTTACATTATGATTTTGCCTTTTAGAAAAATTGTTCTTGATTGTTCAAGCTACTATTTATGTTTCTATCATGTGCACTAGGAGCTCCAAGCAAGTTTATGAAGTGTTTCCCTGAAAGCTAAAAGCACCTTTGCGGTTTAGTAGTTCTAAGCACAACCTGCATGTCCTCTTTGTATACACGATCTCATAGCAGCACTGAGACTAAATTACAAATTCTGCTTTTGGTGTATATTTTTAACTTGAGTATTGTTTTATTTTATAAATGCTGAAATGTATAAACCACACTGCAGAAAACAAGTGCTCTCTTTGCTTTTGACTAGACTGAGAGCGCTTTCACTCAGCTGCAGCAGGGAAATAAGGGATGTAAAAGCCTGGTCACCTGCTCAGCCCTGGCTTCAGCTCCAGCAAGAGGAGCTGCCAGATAATCTCTTTATTGTCTGTCACCTGGAATAGCTCCCCAAGTACAAAGTTGGTACAGGGCACACCACACAAAGTTTACTTTCTCCTTAGGACAAAGCAGTTAAGGAAAGTGCGCAAGTGCCAGATTTAATATTAATTATCACCATGCTGAAAAATACATAAATAACTGACAAACATCTTTTAGGTGCCAGGCAGCATCAGGTACTGAAGACAAACACCCCTTGGTATTGGAGCAGACCGTAAGCACCGCCACAGCACGCGACGACCAGGCCCTCAACAGGCCCCTCCACATGCCTGCTGAGGGGGATGTGCGCTGCCTCAGCCAGCCTGCCTTGCCCTGGCAGGTTTGTCCTGCCTTGCCTCCCGGACAAGCACAGCCCTAGAAACTTTCTCTGCTTCCTTCCATTTCCTTTCTCTTTTTTTTTTTTTTTTTTTTTTTTTTTTTTTTTTTTTACAGCACCATCTTCAATAGCTTGGTATTATCTACCAAACTAAAGCATTTTAGTTTCAATGTCAGAGAAAGGTGTTTCCTAGCAGCAATTTGAATTTCATCATTTTATGCAATATGAGCAGAGGTATAATTACCTTATATAAGAGACTATTACAACATGTCATTTGATAGGAAGGAAGAAACGCCTGTGAATGACTGTGGGCAATCTCCCTCCAAAATGGAGCTGAGGATAGACAGGTTGTCTCTCATAATAAGCTGTATCGTGTAGCACCGGGGAGCTCTGCTCTTAGCAAATTGCTGGGGTAGGTTTTAATAGGCTGAACTATTAAAGTTATCTTTGAGTGGGTTGGCAGGAGTTTGGCACAGACATACAGAGGCCAAGACTCGCGCTGGCTCTCGCCACACAGCGCCGTTCCTGAGCGCGTCTTCTGGTCAGCAGCGCCACTCATGGCGGGAGAGCCGGGCCTAGCTCATGCGGGCTCCGGCCTGCAGCCCTTTGGAGCCCGCGCGAGGCGGCAGATCGCTCTGACGCTGCCAGAGGGCACGGAGGACGGCATGGAGGACAGCAGGTCCCCACACGCTTCTCCTCATTTACAGATGGGAGTGTAACTGATCCCCTCACGCGGCCTGCGCTGTGCAAAACAGCTCACCCGTCAACAGAGAGGTAGCAGCTCTGGAGGATCAGGTGCTTCAGAGCATCTAGATTAGATACCTATGTTTGGATGATGCAGATACCCCCTCATATAGACATTTTCACATTATCTAAAGAACAAGATTTCATGCATTTAGGAGTCTTCTTTTGATGTTCTTTTCAAGTCCTATTTTTATGTCAAAAATGTATAAATAAAGATTTTTAAAAGGTAAAGAGAAAAAAAGTAGTTCTGAAGAATTTTGCAGGAATGATGCATTCCCTTCCAACACAGGTCACGGTTTGACAGGATTTGACAACAAGCTCAAGAGTTGTTATTGTTTGTATACGTTTTACAGTTGGGAAGGGCCAGGGGGCAATATATATATTATTCTCTCCTGCAAAATTCCCATCCTTTTCAGGCAACTAAGACAAGTCACTTTTAACCCTTCATGCTCAGCATTCACACACAAGTTTAACACCTACAGCTCATGTAAAGCAAAATAAGCTACCACATCATTTCTTTCCTCCAAATGGATTAGATGTTTCTTTTCTTTCAGCTTTATAATCCCAAAGAACGCATGAGTTTTTTGCATCTTATTATTCCTTCTGTCCACAGAGTCTTGAAAAGGATACTAGGAAAGGCAGAAATCTGTCCAGGAGGTCAGAGCCTCAGGGTGCTCCGTTACCTCAAACAACACCTAAATGATGCCTGACAAATCAAAGCCAACCACTAAAATTTCTAGGGGTCTTTGGTCAGCCAGGACAAAAATGGCAACTTAGGTGCAAGTGTTTCTCTGGGAAAGATTCATCATTAACCGAATAGACCTCTTCTCTAATAAATGCTTATCTTGCTTGGGTCTGTATTTGAAGTCAGTGGAGGTGGTGGCATGAGAGGTTGATATATCTAAACTTCTATGAGAACAGGATATAATTTTCTAACTGCTTGTGTGAGCTGCCACTTCATGTCTTTCAAAGGATAACAGGTAGTCAGTTGCTCTGCTTTGCAAGGCTACCTCCTGGATCCTATGGGCTCCGTGCAGAGTGTCTCCAAAGCCATGGCAGGGTGAGAACACACTGAACAGGTCTAGAAACTGTAGATAGACCATAGGCATGAGCTCTACTACTGATTACACAAGGAAAAGCAACACTGCCCTGCTCAAGCAGTATTTATTTTCAGTCTACCCTGTGGAAATTGTTGAAAGTGATTGAATTGTTAGGGGTCTATGTATTTGGGATGGAGCCACTGAGGTCTCCATGTTGCTATTGAGCTCTAGATGCTACAAATTTCATTAATGATGGGAAAAAACAGTGCAGATGAGAAAGGAAAAAAAAATGGGGCGGCAATTCCAACCAACCAATAATATAATATAATATCCAAATAGATCTTCCTCGAATATCTTATATGAGAAGCAGCCACTAATAAAGTTCCTCCCAGGACGGGGTACAGCTGGACTCAAAATTCCTTTAGGAAAAATGGGCTTTTCTCATTGTTAAGGATAAATGTGTTTCCTAGCAAGTACTTAGGATCATACAGCACAACCAGTCTTGTAGAATAAAAGCTGTTTCATAGCACATAAGCTAAAATGCACAAAAAAGTGAACATATTTTATGCAAATATGCCCTCTATGGATATACCTGATGGCACTATAATTTGGAGCACAGTAAAAATCCTTACAAAGTCTGTCTCACACAGCAGGGATCCAGTAGTTGTTAATCCTGGAGGATTTTAAAGACCATTATGAAAACATTTTTGAGTAGTCCAAACAGTTACTTTTGAGAGCTGAGATCATTACTAAGCAATGTATATATTTTAAATGAGTTACTGAAAGATTTGCTTCTCAGTAGGTAGTGCTAGTATATTCTCTTGGCAAACAGAAAAGACTTTTATGCAAGAAATACTAAAGTAGAATTTGACAGACTGCTCTTTACAGTCTAATCAAAATGGTTACTGAGATGCTTTGGTTTATGAAACGCACACAAATTCCCCCACTCTGCCAAGATTTTTCACTCATTAAAACACACAAGGAAAATCAATGCAGGTAAAATACAGTTTGCTCCTAATTTGACTTGTCATAGTCAAACCTAGGTACTGTAGAGTTCCCTCAAGGTATATTCCACATTATTTATTTCAGGTTTAAGGAGATGCCTGGTTTCTTTAATATCAAGTTTTGCTATTTACAGATGAGCTTATAGAAAATTGCCCAATTGTTATTTCTCCTTAAGTCTGCTCAGGGTTTCCATCTTGGCAGTTGGTAGAGAGCTTTATAGTAGGCAATGAGCACAATCACAGGTAGCTTTTATTTGTTCAAGACAGGCACGTCAACACCTTACCTTGCTATTCTGAGTATTTCACTGAAAAACCTGTCCTTTCAGTGAATTTGAAGCTTTGCATGTGACAAGCTGGAATAAGCATGGCTGCTGGTGAGTCCTCACACTGCTACATGCAATTGCCTGCCAGTGAGTCAGAGAGACCACAGGAACACTCTGCCCATCGAATTAATCAAGAGAAATTTCTTGCAAGGAGACCACGCCTGAGACAACCACCCCCACATCTGGGTAACTACAATGAGGAATTGTGAGGAGTAGGGGAAGGAGGCCACACCAAAGGACCTCTCTTCCCACTCAGCACGTACTCCCTTCCTGCTGATTTTAAATATGAGTTATGACTTTCTTCATAAGCCAACAAATTGTTTGCTGAGCAGCAAAACTACAGCAGCCAGTTCTCCAAGTATTTTTGTTCTACAGACCAACACTCTCCCTTTCCCCAGGGCTTCCGGCTGCCTCTTCTCCTCCCAGCCACACACAAAGTGTCTCCCAGTGCCCTCTCAGGCTCCTGCAACCACTCACCTCTCCGGGGACTGCAGGACTCGCTGCCTTCCCTTTGGAGGGGGCAGCCTTTCAAGCAGGCCATGCTCCTCTGCTGTTTTTCACAAAAAGTCTGGAAGCTCCACGTTTGCCAAGTCTCCAACTCTATCAAATTTAGTTGAGCTAGTCAATAAATCCAAAGATGATTAGGGAAGGGAAACTGGCAGATGGACAGACTGTGTGTGAGCATATGCCTTATTTCCTCCTCAACCACAGCTAGTTCTAGCCTTCGGAAGTGCTCTTAATACTAACCTAAACCTTTGCTGAAATAAATGCTCAAACTACATTTTCAGTAGCCTTACGATAAACACTGTATTTTGTATTGAAATCTGAAGTTTTGTAAAAGAGCAGTAAGGAACCAATTTTCAGACATCCTCACTGGCAAATGAATGGAAGTAGGTGGACATCCAAACTTAAAGACTCAACAGATTTTGAGTCTATTTTTACACAGAGCTGTAAATAGGAAGAATCTACACAATGATTTGATGGAACTGCAACATTTTACACTCCCCAAATTTATGCCATGGAAAATTCAAAACCCATCTAAATTCCTGCCAAATTCGAGGTCCATATGTGTGGTGTATTGCTGCTATGCAGCAGTAATCTGAATTTTGAATTTAAGGTGTTAGTTTTCTGCTGTGATATAGCATGTTCAATGCACACAGATTCATAGTTGGAGGGAAAACTAGAAAGAGCAGAGTGCAAGGAAACAAATATTGGAAAAAAAAAGAAGAGCAGTAGAGAAAAAGGAAGATGGAATGTCAGATGTCCGGATAATTTAAGTTCTCAGCTACGCTGGCAAGTACCCTGCACACTGCCGAGCTGGCTGCAGGTAGAGTGGCGCTGGCAGCCTTTGCAACTCTGCTAGGAGATTTCATTCACAAACTCTGTAGGAGGAAGTCAAGAAAATCAATGCCGCTTTTTCCATCTGGGTACCCACAAGACCATGTGAATGAAATCTGCCAATATTGCTAAATGGCTCCCCAGGCAGGATGATGGTGTAATTACTGCAATTTCCTTCTCCCTTCTTCACATTCAGTTTGCACCTTCTCAGCTACATTCAGTCCATCCCAACTTATCCTTAGCTACTGATGGAAGTCACTAATTTTAAGCAAACAAATTACAATCAGGCAGAATTGGGCATTATAGAGAAGCACGTAGATGAGCCCAAGAAAAAGAGAAGCCTTCATACTTAGATATAGACATTTGTAGAAGGGTAAATAGGAACATGGACACACAAACCATCTGGTGAACTGCACAGTAGGAAGCTGGTAAAGTCTATCTACTTTCAATGATTTCCTCATTTACAGTCTTATATCCCTTTTGTGATGCTGCAATTCAGAGAGACATTTTGGAACAGCAAGGAGAAAGGGCATCAGTTAAGCATACGTCTAAGTTTTCTCCTGTTCTACAGAAGGCTTTGATCTTTTAAAGCACTGTTCTAGGAAAATACAGAGCCATAACATGCATGGAAAGTTGTCAACTACCTTCGAAACCTATTTAAAAACTCCCATACATTAAAATTGAAAGGATAAATGTCTAGTTCCTGGAAAATTATGTTTTCTGTTCATAAGTAATTTTCATAATGCTGTTATTCCTATTGCACAGAACAGGCTGGTCAGGCATGTTTTAATAATTAAGATACAGGTAGAGCATCATCAGCATCACTCAAAATGAAAACAGAATTTTTGAACAAATAGTAAAGTGAAAGAGACTCCTGAATTTTAATATTTTCAGTTTCAAATAATTGGCATTAATATTTTTAATATTTGCTTTGAGAGACAGAGTTGAGCAAATTCAATTTTGCTGCAGCACTTTGGACTTTGAGTTTCAAGAACTCAGACATCCCTGGTTGAGCTGCCATTTGCAGTTAAAGTCTTGTATGATGTAGCTGATATTTTTTATTTTTTTAAAGAATGGTGGGTGCGGGGCTGTGGGCAATAGGGATCAAATCCTTTATCTGAGACGTGGTGATAGCCCCATGAGCGCGCAGCCGGAAGAGCCACTCCATGGCTCATAGTGATGAGGAGTTCAGCTTGCACATGCTTCGCCTTAGCCAGACCCTGGAGGCTCACCATAACTCCTGGTAGCCTTTGAGGATGACACCTATCTACTGGGAATATGAATCCAGTACCAAACTCTTTTCACAAATGCAAGAGACACCAAATGGGGATTTTTTTTTAAATGCTATTAGCATAACAGCCCACACAGGTAACAGCTTAGAGATGTTTGTTACCTTTTGAAATAGCTGTGGCCACTTTCGTTAAGCGCCAGCATCTCGCTTCCTTCTCCCACAATCCTTGCCTAAGCGTCACTGCTGCATATGCTGCCTGTAGTCCACACCTCTCCTTTCCAATCTCTGCAGCAGCTCCAGATTTCTTCATTTTTACTCTTGGCAGGAAAGGTACCTTTGCTGCCTAGTATTCAATTCTTCATTCAGCAAAACGCGGAACAAATGTTCAGTGACAGTCTGTTGCACATCAGTTTAATAGTCCATAAAACAAAAGGCGACTGACAGAAGCTTTTGAAAATTCAGCATTTTGTATTTAAAGCTATTCAACTTTACAGTAATGCAATGGTGCAGTTAGATTTTCAGAGATGTGTGGCTATATATGTTGAGCAACATTGCTGTATTTTTAAGTCGCTTTTGGAATTCTGTTGCAAGGTCCTTTGTGAACTAAGGAAAAGGTTTCCTCCAAATCCTGCAACAAGACTGGTTAATAATGCAAATATCCTACTAACCTCAGTAGAGAACTTGCTGCTCCAAATTCCTCTAGGAAGTCAACAGGAAATTTAAAAGATACAATGTCCCATCAATTTAAAACAATAATAATGATATATTTCTCTAGCAGGTATATATTCCTAAAATCTCAAACACTGTTTAAGCTGTAATGATCAAACTGAGTATCTTCTGACCACTAGTGAGGCCGCACTTCTGCACGAAGGAAAAAAGTGTTTTGTTTTGTCATCTTCTAATAAAAGATTTCAAAACTCAAATGTAGATTTGGAGATGTCTTGTCCCAGATTTCTCTGTGTCTTTCCAGAATCTCTCTTTGCTCTTTTTTCACTTTCCCTTGTAGGACTCTCAGCGGTACCAATTTTCCCCACACTTCTTTCTTCCAAATGCTGGTCCTGCTTTCCCCTCAGTTATTCTCCTGCTGCAGGACCCTTCCACAGTCCCCATAACGGCTGTTTGGGGCAAACCTTTGTCTTTCCCATGTGGCCAGCGAAAGGTTTGCCCCAGCGAGGAGAGGACAGGAGCAGCTCTCCTGGCGGGCCTGCGTAGTCCCCAGGCCTGGCTGCCGCGAGCAGGCCGCGGGCAGCCTCACCAGCCGCGTGCTCCGTGTGCCACAGGGAAGAGCTCCGTTTTTCCCTAGGGCTGAAGATGGCACTGCAAACCTATTCCCATGCCTTCCGCTTAGGATGCCTTCAAGGATTTTGCGCCTGTGGCCGGGTGGCTGCTTTCCCAGCAGATACTGCTTCAGGCCTCTTTCCCTTCGTTAAAAGCATCTCTGGGGCTGCGTGACAAGTATCAGGTTTTTACGGTTGCCCTGTCTCCCGTTCCCATTGGCAGCTGGCTCTCCTGAGCCAGCCAGGAAGACTTCTCATAAACCAAACAGAAGGTAAAGAGCTGCAGATGCCAAAAAAGTCCTTTCCACACATACTATTTAGTTTTATAAGAGCATTTGGAGGTCACACATCATTCCTTGCCTGCATTCGGTTCCTCTGAAAGTTTTAAAGAAGCTTTGAAGAGAGCTCTTAGCAGAACCTTCTTTTTCAAGTTGTACATTAAACACAAGAAATGACATTTGAAAAACTGCTTTTGTATATATTAGTCTCTAATCTTCTAAGAATAAGCTAATCAGATGCAAAAACTCTATTTCCCAAAAGCATTTAATATGTCATCTTAATAGAGACATCTTTCCAGGCAGTAGGTTTCCCCTAACAGCAGAGAATTAGGGAGCCGTCCTCATGGAAATAATACAACAGTGACAAAGTTATTCCACTGCAACACAGTCAAGAAGCCTCCAAACGGAAACTTGTCTCCGAATATTTAGTGTCACCTTCAGCCGGCAGCAACACTAATGGAAAAGGCGACTTCACTTACCTACCTCTGGCGTCCTGGCAGCACCTCGTGCAGGTTGCTCCCATCTCCTGGCCTTGGTGTGCGGGAGGGCATTTCACAAGGAGCAAGAAACTTTCAGCTGAGTCTCCATCCAGGCTCAGGAACATAAGCAGAGCAGGAGCCCGGTGATTGAGAGAGCTTTAAAGAGTGACCACCTGTTAAAGGAGAGCAAAAGAAACCACATGGCTGCTGGCTGAGTGTCCTCACCTTCCATTACTTCTATTGTCTCCACTTAATGTTACTTTAAGATGAGCAACATGGACGGGAAATACTTTCTGTCTGTAAGTTCTCTTATACTACTACACAAGAATAAGAAGTTTATTGTAGGTATAAAATATTGCAAATATTAAATGAATAGCTTTGCATCTCTTTCTTCTTTTAAGACTCTTCCATAACAAGAATATAAAATCAAAAACACTGTTTTTCCTGGCAAGTTTCACAAATATCTGCTCTATAATACTCAAAGTCGTTTTGAATTTATTTATGCCATGAAAATAAAATCATCATCTCAGGAAAATAAAACCCCATAGCTCAACATAAAACAACTAGTAGATTGCTACTTAATTTTCTTCAGAAGTATTAAAGTGCTGTTCAGCTGAATGAGAACTCAGCCAGGGATGAAGTACCAAAAGGACGATTTCACCCCCAGGTTCATTTATGCAAAAATAAAGGAATGATTTCCCCAGAGCAGCACAAAAGCAGCACACAGTGGGCAGCAAGGAGCCCATGTGTGTGTCCTTGCAAACCCTCCCTTGTTCTTGGATGCACATAGTGCAGTAGGGTCTGTCAAAGAGACTTAAAAATGTTTGAGTCACCACAGTGGTCGTGACCTGGCAGGCCTATGATTTTTTTGTTGATTAAACTTCATTAGAAGTAAAAAAGCTGCATGCCATTGCAAGGGAGGAGAGAAGGAAGCACTAACAGGCTACTTTCCAAGCAGATTTCCCAGAAACACAGCAATTAATAGAGTGCCTTAGAATTGCTTTTTGTGCACTTCTATTTGTTATGTCACAGAGTGTCAACTGAAAGCTTAATGAATCATAAAATGCAGCATTTTTATGATTATTTCTTCACGCCTGATCCAAATCTTTCTGAACACACAGACTCTTAGGAATGCACATGCAGCACCGGGAAGGAGCTTCCCCTTGGCCAAGGTCACACACTCAACACAAACAGGTCTGTGAGCAGAGCTCCTTATGAAGCCTGGTCTGCCATGGACCTTATCTGCAAGTTGAGTTTATTGGTAGCAAACTGGGTGTGGATTTTAAATGAAGGTCTTCCTGGAGTCAGGATACTCCTGCCATAGCCCCTGTTATATGGATACTCCTGTGCCTTATGTAAGGTTGAGAGACTCTCCATTGACAGGGGTGCTTGGAGTCTCTCTCTTCTCCCATGTCTGGCTTTTGATTTTCACAGTTTTGGGGGAATTTAATCACGTACAGACCACTGTTACTGCTCTCAAATTTGTTTGAACTTGGCTAGTGTGTTAGAAAGTTGCCACAGAAGGACAGGCAGATGCAAGACAATGTCCAAATGACAGTTGCATAAGCCTTGTTTCCTTAGGAAACCAGACCAAAAAAGTTTCAGGCCCACAAAAAAATGAAATTGCAGAGAAAGAAAAGCACTATATAAACAATATACTGACAACAGCTAAAAAACCACCTCCCACTCTTATCCATAGCAAACAAACCTACACAGAAGTACAGTCTTGAGGCAAATTTTGGTCACAGGTTAGAAACACCTTCAAAACTCTCAGCACAAGCCAAGCAATAGTTTGTCTTTCTCACACACTAAAGTTAGCTTCCAAAGCACATGCTTTATCATTATAATATCTATAAGGCAAACACCTTAAAGGAACATTATCTAGTGAATGACATTTCTTGTTGCAGAAAGATATCAGTAGAGGTCCATGTTAGTTTTATCTCAAAATCTTGGAAGTAAGTGTGGCACAAAAAAGAAAAATAACAAAATGTGGATATAGTCTCTTAAAGGTATTTTATGTCTGGTAAGCCATACAGTTTTCTTTCCTCTATATTTTTCATCAAAACCAGGACCAAACTAACATTCAGAGAACAACTCCTTGATGTGCAGAAGCTCCAATTTGGATATGCATCTAAGACCTCACACTTCCTTCAGTTTATGTAGAGTTAATTGCTCAGTTCCCACAAAGTTGCAGACTGTGTGTTGAAAATATAATTCTGACCCCCTGTCAGGCTTAGCTAATGGGCCTGAGCTAGTAAGAAGCATTTAATAATAATGAACTTTCACGCAAGAGCTAGAGCAACTCTTCCTCACTAGTGGTTCTGTAAGAAGGTCTACATCATACAAATACTTCTCTAATCTTTAACTAGAGTTTTTTAGTTGTTTTGCTTATAAACTGCTCATCTTGTTACACAAATTAAGCGCTAAGGAAGACACATATAATTTTTAGATCTAGGTGTGGCTGATAGGTGTGGAAGAATAACCCTAGACACCAGTACAGGCTGGGGACCGACCTTCTGGAGAGCAGCTCTGCAGAAAAGGGCCTGGGCGTCGTGGTGGACAAGTTGACCATGAGGCAGCAGTTGCCCTCGTGGCCAAGAAGGCCAATGGGATCCTGGGGTGCATTAAGAGGATCGTCTCCAGCAGGTTGAAGGAGGGGATCCTGCTCCTCTACTCAGCCCTGGTGAGGCCACATCTGCAGTATTGTGTCCAGTTCTGGGCTCCACAGTACAAGAGGGATGTGGAGCTGCTGGAGAGAGTCCAGCGCAGGGCTACAAGGATGATCAGGGGCCTGGAACATCTGCCCTGTGAGGAGAGGCTGAGGGAGCTGGGCCTGTTCAGCCTGGAGAAGAGAAGGCTGAGAGGGGACCTGATCAGCGTCTATAAGTACCTCAAGGGAGGCAGTGAGGAGGATGGTGCTGGCCTCTTTTCACTGGTGGCCACTGACAGAACTAGAGGAAACAGCCAGAAACTGAAACAACAAAAGTTCCACAGGAACTTAAGGAAAAATTTCTTATCAGTGAGGGTGACAGAGCACTGGAACAGGCTGCCCAGAGAGGTTGTGGAGTCTCCTTCTCTGGAGATCTTCAAAACCCACTAGGATGCAGTCCTGTGCCACGTGCTCTAGATGACGTCTAGAGCTCCCTTCCAACCTTAAGCATTCTATGATTCTATGATGTGATACAAGAAAATCTATGTGATTATTTCACCTCTAGGTGAAGGTAGAGCAACAGCAGATTTGCAGTTTGGGTCAGGTCAGGTTATTTTTCACTTTAGATGCTGCGGACAGCACAAAGTACACAAGGACTGGACACATACTTCAGCAGATAGGACCTTGCAAATGTCCAGCTCTGTCCTCCTAGCTAAGGCAGACAAGATCCTACCTGCATCCTACCTTGCATCCTCTGACTCGTAGTTCTCGTTGGATTTTATTTGCCTTTTTCTCTCCTCCTTACTAGTTATCACAGTGGAATAGCAGCTTAGACTGTGGTAGAAAGAGTTCAGACAGCAAGACAGCTGATCGAGATGCTCTGTCATCCGCACACTGAGACAGCAGCACTGTGCATTGCAGTCAGCACCATCCCAGCTAGTGGGTATCTACAAAGAGCGTGACCCTCGGTGCTTTCATGCAGGCTTCTGCATAAACTGGAGAAAACTCACTGCGGTCTCCACTGGAGCAAGACTTGGTGTGCAATGTGTGAGCTAAGCAAGACTTCAGCTGTTGAACCGCTTGCTGGCAGCTTTTGCAGCATTTTTTCCTGCACTGCCCACATGGCTGCCTGTGCTGCACAACGTCATTCACCTGGATGCAGCCCTGCCAGGGACTGCGCTCAGGGCAGCTGTGCTAAGTGCTACTGCAGCGTAAGAAACAGGAGGTGCTGCATTTCTGAGGACTTCAGTTGGTAGGTAGGTTAAATTTGATACTGGGAGAAGAGACTATAAAACCAAAGGTTAAGCAGTCTGGAATACCATTTGAAAGAGGCACATTATGGTCTTCATTCCTCTCCATTCCTTGCTTCCAAATTAGTTACACTACTAGCATTAAATTTTAATACTCTCAAAGTTTACACCTTGCAGCATATAGGTGCAATAGAGACGGTTTTTCTGTGATTTCTGTATCTCACAGAGCATCCTTTAACTTCCTAACAACACAGTACTCCTCGTATAAATGTATGTGGAGCTTTATTTTTCTGAGGGTAATGTGACAATTTTTCTCTCCAGCTGCCCAGGTATGTGACAATTTTTCTCTCCAGCTGCCAGCTCTGAAATTTATGTCCAGTGAAGTGTTACTCAAGTGACTAATTTCAGGAGTAACGTAAGTGGGTGCTGGTTATAAAGGTAGCATTTGTCCCAGCTTACAACAATGGCGCTTTGTTGCTCCGGCAGATGAGCTGCACTCGCTGCCACGGGTTTGTTTTTCTGATGCCTCCTCTCCCAGGCATACAAATACCCCAACAAGGAGCAGTGACTGCCGAGAGCAAAAACAAATGTTCATTGAGAAACTATCTAAAACCAGAAATATCTTATTTTCTTTTCTTGTCCCCTTTCTGCCATTTTCTGTGATTTGGATAGTCATATCAGTTACACGGAACCCTAGAAGTACTAGATGTTTTTCTGAAAATGTGAACAAAGGTAAAATTATTTCACTCTTTCCCCACTGCCAAGAGCCTTGATCTACCTGTGGCAATTATAAAAACAAAACAAAACAAACAAAATCTTACTTACATTCAGCTTAATATGTTCAATTTTCAAAATATGCACACTGGCCTTGGAGTAGCACAGAAATACCAGAGTATTAATACAGGACAAGAATTTTATTGTTTTCATATCCAGGGTGTTTGCAACTTACCTATCACATTTGAATTATTATTCTCTCATCTCTAAATGAGAATCTGCCAGATGCCTCTGTCTCTTGAGCTGCTCCTTTGTATGCTAGATCCAACACAAGCATCAGTATGCATTAATATTTCTATTTTTGCACCAAGCACCAGCTCATAAAATGACAAATATGATAGCACAAAAACAGAATTTAATTGAGGCTTCTGCTGATGAGAATCATATTTTTCCTGGTGAGAAGCAAAAAGATTTTGATGAGATCTAAATAGAGCAAATTTCTTTGTTACCTGGAGCTTTGGGGATTCATGTGAGGAGTCACCGATCTTTGCACCTTTACTTCCTCTGAATATCAGCTGTTAAATATCTCTGCTCAAGATTCACCTTGATTTCTTGGTACAGGACAATATACTGTAGAGAGACTTGTTATACCCCCAACTCCTCCTTTTTTATGATTTTATCTCAAATACACATACAAATAGCTTTCTACCATTATTCCACCATGTAAAATTCAAATTTGGCACTTGGGTCTGCTTTGAGATTGGAAGATCTCAAACCTATGCATGTTTTAAAAACAATTTAGAAAACACTCCTTCACTTATACATAATAGCTTGATTATTGCAAAGAGTTTACTCATAGCTCAAGATCTCGCCCAGGAAAGCTTCCCCCCACATTATTAGTCTGTTTTTACTTAGCCATAAGAAGTCAGGACTCAAATCCTTCCTTTACTGCTTTTCTCCATCGTTATAGAGCAACAGAGCTCATGGTACAAGCTACATCAACTGCTTCTCTTGATTCTACCTTCATAACAAGAGACATTTTAAAGGGCATGGGAAAGAAAGCCTAGTTTGTGCTGTGTACTGTGATGGCACTAAGGGGATGTCAGGGCAGTGTGACCGCAGTGCAGTGGCACGAGGCTGCTGCAGGAATAGGGCTCTCAATGAGGCCAGGAGGGCTGGGACCCTCTTTGCACTCTAAGTGCTCACTAGCAGGGGTGTATCAAAGCTGGGCAAGTAAATAACTGTACTTTGGGACACCAGACCTTAATTCCTAATGAGAAATCTGCATTTCTAACAATGATTTACTTTATTTTTTTTTCTGAACTATGAGTCACAGCAGGTGACAATATTAATTCCTGCTGCTCTCAACAAAATCTGAGATCGTCAGGCAGGATTGATGAGCTCTTTAACCAGCAACGAGGTTGACTCCATTTGGGAACATCCACCCACCGAGCAAGCTCAAATCTAGAAATGACTAGTCCAGCTTAAAGCCTGAATGTAACCTTAGAAATTATAATGTCTCTATAGATACATACACATAGGACCTCTGCACCTCATTTATTTATCTATCTTTATCAAAGCAGTTGGAGTTTAGCCTGACCAAGAGCGCAGCCTCAGGTACCTGTGTTCCTCCTTACTTTGAGAGCTGGAAGAAACGAGACATATTCCTTGTTTTTTGTGACTACGGTGGGTTGCCTGGCTTAACGGTACAATAGGAAACAGGCTGGGGTTTATCAGCAAGATTCATCTGTTAGGTTTGATTCTTGCTCCTGCCCACCTTCTGGGCACCAGTCATACCATGTGCTGGGGGGGTCTCAGGGAAAGGGCCAACAAATACTTCCCTCACAAAGAACATTTCACAGAACGAAGTCAGGCCAATGTCAGATGCTTTCCAGAACTGCAGTGTCTGAGATATATCTCCAAATAAAAAAGGGCTCCAAAATCTGGCAGTTGGGACAAAAGCATTTCAACATCTAGTCCACACGGTCTGAAGACTCACAGAGAGCCTTGGAGCAGCCTTCAGCTGTGATCTGGCTCACTTCTGTAGCCTCCAGCTTACTGGATGTGTTCCCTCTTAACACTGCAAGATGAAATCTGAGGTTTGTATTGAACTTTCTACTGGCTTCAAGATTTTTAGTTATTTTCCTAAAAATCTGAAAATTGAGAGGAAAAGAAAAACAAACAACAGTGTCCTCCCCCATCCCCCCCACTTTAAAGGTTACTATGGGACCCTTTGGTGATCAGTGTTGCTTGAGAAGCTTTTACAGTCACCCCAATGAGCAGGAAGCTCAAACTTTCACTCGATAGATCTGAAGTAGTGAAAGCAAACCCTTAATTAATTTCAGGAGAGCACAAAGTCAAGTCAAACTATTCTTCTATAGGTTCAAAAGAAGAGCGACTGAAAAAAACACTTCAACTCATCTGTCATTTACGCTGCCCTAATATACACGGACTACAGAGCTCCTTATGAGAGCAAGCTCAGACTAAAGAGGAATTCTCCAAGCTCATTATGCAGTACTTGCAAATGAGTTGAAGAGCTTAGTCTTTGATTTCTGGAGTTGCCAAACACAGGCTCAAATGACAGCCCCCCAGCACACAGTCTGAGTAACTAGGACATACTCTGAGGAAATCAACAGGAGGAAGCTTTCCCTCCATAGAAGACAAGGTATCAACAGAGCTGCTTTGCACTTACTGCTCAGTGATTCATCTTTAATAACCCTCTTTTCTTTCTTGCATCTCTTTTCTCCCCCAGAATGGGGAGCACAGTTATGTACCTGTGATACCTTTCCCTTTTCCCTTGCTAGCCCTTGAGAAGACCCCACTAGTCACCCTGAAGGACTCAGCATGGGTGGCCCTGCTCCCACTTCAGCAGCTCTCGGGGAGGTGGTTGGGTTTGGGAAGCTGCACAGCATATTGTCTTCGCCTTTTCTTCTGAAAAGATTCACATTTCATTGCCTAATTTGTGTCTCTGGTTTAGAGGCCTCAAACCCTCAGCTTTGTGCTGCAGCCCCTTCCCGCTCAGCACATGTTACCCCAGCGGCCAGGAAGGCCACAACCAAAGGAACGCTCAAATAGGAGCATATGCTCTAGCCAGGCTGAAGAGTGGGCAAGTACCAGGGTAATGTACCACAGCACCAGCTAAGGTGGCCATTTTAATCACTGTGATGGCTAGAAAAATCAAGTCAGCTTAGGAGTCTTTTCTCTTTCCCTCATGAGAGGGACCCACTTTCATTTGGAAGGGCTCTTCCAACGAGATGTCTTGCAAGCCCAGAGGATTAAATCCCTTGCTAACATAGACTGACATAAACCCATTGCCTTCAAGCACTGTAGCGGCATTAGAGCGGGCCCAGAGCTGCTTCAGTCTTGTTCTAGTCATCAGCTAATGTATCATTAGTTACTTTTGGCATGCCTAGGACTCCTTTACTTCATTCCCAGAAGGCAAAATGTCAATGGAATTACATGATTGAATAGTAATCCTCCATGTGATTTAAATTTATGTGATCACTGAGCACTCAGTGTATGAGCTCTACCTTTCTGGCAGCTTCACCAGACTGAGTGGCCAGAAAACTCAGCAGTTGGGTCAAATTTTATAGCTATGCAGTTAAAATCAGGGGGAAACCTTTCATAGACTCAACAGGAATCACTTTAAGGTACCAGCAGTGGTGCTTTTTTCTTACATCTCAATTACATGGCTCCTGTGTTTCAATTTGCCTTTTTGTTTTTGACCCCATAAGCCTATGCATTGTGGGTTCTATGCAGAGTGCTGGTAACACATCCATCAAGGCTCCAGGTCTGCTTTGCTGCACACATGCTACATAGGAAGGGGGTTGTGCATCTCAAAATGCCCCAGAGCAACTGCTACCCAAGGGGAAGTCAGCCTTTTGGTAAAGGCCTGCAGAAGATCATGTCATCCTGGAATAGCCATCACCCATTGTATTCAAGATGAGAGCACAAAAGAACATATTTTCCCAAGAGGATTTACAGTTTCTCCTGCCTTATGGCAGAAGGATGGTCTTATGGCAGAAGGATGGTCTAGATCCCCTGTGATCCCTTTTATCTCCATTAAGCAAAACATTAAAAAAACATGGGAACTAATCAATTTCTTTAATCCACAGTTGAGAAGCTAGAAGCACCTTAAAGTAAAATCAGTCTGTACTGTGGGTTTAATTCTCAGAACCACAGGCTTCAAGTCTCTTCCTCAGCAGCCTGAGTTCCAACAGGGGCACAAACAACAGGGCTGGGCCCCTTATCCAGGGCACTTGGGTGAACAACCTGCGTGGCAGGTCCCGGAGATCTAGGGGGACCAAGTGGGGCCAAAGCTGAAAGAAGCTGAATTTTGGATTTGGTGGATTGCAACAGTACAAGGCTGGATGGATCCCCAGGGAAGCACAGCAAGTTGAAGGGATGACAGCAGTGCGTGACCATTTAGTGAGGCAACCTCAGAAGAGCTCACAACCTTGTGAGATTTTAAGCAACCAGAAAAGTGAATTAAAAATTAAGTTTGGAGTTTTATTTTCATTGACTCTCTCCATTGGATTTACAGCAGTTCAATATGGGAGCCTAGCATTTATTCCTGCTGAGAGGGTTTTTTAAAACAGTATATTTTAAGCATTCAAAAGACAAGTTTACACAAACAGGAAGCCATCATACAAAACTTTTACATCAGGGCTCCACAGAGGAAAAAGTGCTTTTTGAAAGTTTCCTTCATCTGCTTTGTCAATATCTTTAGAAGTATTAAAACTCTCTGATGTGATGATGTAATTCATAGCATCCCTGACTAAAATTCTGTGTGAAATCAAGCTGTAATTTTAACTTTCCTTTTCAATGAGCAAAACTAAAAATTAAGTACTTAAGTATTGAATCCATGAAGTGGAATATTCCACATCTACAATTAACATTGAAGGAAGTCTGTAGTTTGCTCACATTATCTTGTTTCATAGTCATTGTCAGAGTTCGAGAAGAATTATTCAGTTTACAAATTTGGTAGCCGTATCAATGAATGCAGAAAGCCTTGATGTTAAATAAAATAATAAAATTAGCTCTGACTGAAGCAAGCACCCTCTTTTGCTACTACTACTACAAAAAAAAAAAAAAAAAAAAAAAAAAAAGACACACCACACACATACCTGCCTTGTGTTGTCCCAACTTTGCTTTCGGGAAACACAAAGCAAATGAGCTGAGGTTGTGATCGTGATAATAGAGATACAGATGTGCAAGCCAGGGGTGGAGGCTATCCAGCCTCCACAAGGCACCGACACCACTATGCCCAGTGTAAGAGCTGGGGGAAGTTCCTGCACCAAAAATCTTGGATTTCCTACCAAAACTTCAGAGAACCAATACTGTACCCCAGCCCAGTGTCTTAATCTCCTCTCCAAATACATAGGGAGCAAAAAAACAAAACAGGACTCAAAGTGCTTGATCCTGCATCACTTGGATCCAGAACAGACACTGGTAGTGCAACAGGATTGGGTTTGCATGAGTAAGGTGCTCCAGGCAGCCATCCCTGCAGGGACCCCAGCAGCAGGACGACAGCCAGAGACTCCCTGCCCTCCAGTGCCCCATGCAGCTCCAGGATGCCACCGACACCTGTCCCACACACATATACATTATAAAGTTATTTTCCCGGGTATTTTCATTTCCCTGCTGTCTTTGCCAGATGGCAACGTCTCCTCTGGGAACAGCAGTCTGGGAAGTTGTCCCACCAGGCCAGCCCAGGGCAACTGCAGCAACCTGGCACCAGCCTCCTCACATAAAGAACAAGAGCTACCCAAGCCTTTAATCAAACAGGACTAATCAATTTGGACTAAAGCCACAGAGGAGCAAGGAGCAATGGAGCACTCCATCTACTAGTTATCCTTCAGGCAAAGATTTCCATGTGCAGCCACTGAGAGGTCACCAGACTGGGGCTCTGCCTGAAGTGTATTTGTAAGACCAGCATTGGTGGAAGTATTTTGTTGAAAAAAAAAAAATCTTCTCTTGGGAAGAGGAATTAGGTGGAGGCAGAAGAGTTTTCAGGAGTTCAGTTCAGATTTAGTGCCTAATAGTGACCAATAAAAAAGTGAAAATGAAATAAAGGTCAGCTAAATGTCCAAATATTTTTAAAATTGCCAGAGAAATGCCAAAACAAGTGTTCTGCTTGAGTCAAGTGAAACAGTTTCAGGTAAAATGATCTCTTCCTAATTTTACTCTGAAAACTAACCAAAGAATTTCATTTTGAGTCATTCCAGCATTTTTCTTTGGTATTTCAATTCAGCCACCAGTCCAAAAGCTCCTATTTATTTACACAGCTCTAATTGCAACCCACTCCCTTGGCTAGCTCCGAGGAGTTTTGAGGAGGTTTGTGCTGATGTTTGTTCACAGACACATTTATCAGGGAAACTGTATCAATTAGAGGGGAAAAACCTTTCTCAGTGCAGTATAAGAATGCAAATTTGAATTATTCTCATAGAAACTAATTTCAGCTGCACGTGCCTTCAGAAGACCAGGTATTTCTCTGCTAGTGACTGACAGGTCTGTCCCTGCTTCCATCTGTACAACAGAAAGGAGACTTATATAAGTGCTTGAATAATAATTTATCAGCAGTTTAAAAAACCTTTCTTTTTGCCTCAGATAGAAATATATATATTCAACTTATTTGTATTACCTTCGTGACCACACAGGCTGTATTTTATATTAGATATTACCAACAGATGAATTCCCAGCTGTCACAAACAAGTAACACTTAGCATCATCTTTCCCAATGAAACTGCTCATGATTACAGATTCAGTATTTGTTTTCCACAAAGACTCTGAAATATTTACTTCAAAATATTGCTCACCATTTTTTGGTGAAAGCTCCTGCTAATAAGCAGAAATGCTAGGACAGCTGCAGAAAAACAAGCGCTATTTAGGCACAGAAATAGTTGAGTTTTCAAACCAAGGTGAGGGACTGCAGAGGCACCTTTTGCATCTTCCCTTTACCCTTGGTTTCAGGGGGTGCTAACACCAGCCTGCAGCACTGCAAGGCACTACAAGGAGCTAATGGCCATGATATTCTCAGGAGACCCTGATGGGCATGAAGGGAAGGCCCCAGCCCGCACCTCCAGCTGGGCAGCAGGAGATGTTTTATCCAAGGGAAGGGAACAGGAACTGTGGGTTCAGTTCCTGTTCTCCACCTGTGCAGTCCCACCTGCACCCTGACAGCTATTTTCTGTTATCCACCCTGCCTACAACATGTTTATACATTTGAGGTCAGCTCTATTTATTGTTTCAAACAAATTACTCATTAAGAAGTTTGCACACCTGTCCTAGCAGATGTGGGGGGAAGAGTTTTGGGCAAAAAGACAGAATGAAACAAAAAGCACATATTAATTACACTGTGTTCAAGTGAGGGTAAATTCAACAAGGTGGGACCTGGTTAATTTAATTTTGGCTGTCAGTGGGTACAGGAAGGTTGTGAGACACCAACAGACAAGAAAGCTACTGGAAACAAAGAGCAGAGCCCAGGGGGCATCACAGAAACAGTCTAATGGGATTTAATTACTTTGGCTAAACATGCATTTTAGGTGACTTCTTAGATTATGCTCCTTTTCAAGTAGCACATATAATACTGAGATAGATGTGCAGGGTGCAGTTGTGGCAGGAAAAAGCATTAAAACATCAACTTTCAGGACTCTGTCCATCTCCTCATTTTTAGGTGTCCAGCTCCTTTTAGGAGGTCACCATTTTCTTTGGGTCTCCACTGTAACCATCTCAGTTCTTTATTCACCCCTGCAAGTTCATACAGACTCTTAAGTGAAACATCTGCTTATCACTATCTTTTTGCTTATTTGCTCAGGGTTCTGATGGGCATATTTAGAAAGCAGGGCTCAAAAAGAGTATCTCAAATTCTCTTTTCCATTTTAAGGCTGGATAAGTTAGTGGAAGGAATAGCCCCAGCTGGGAAGAGCTTGGTTCCTTCCCTAGGAGGGAAGGGTCACTTTGGGAGGGCACCACCGCAGCATCCAGCTAAGAACGCACCAGTGGAATAAACTGCCCTGCTTGGATTATCTGCACTTGCTCTAATCCCCCTCCAACATTTTGATAAGGAGCCAATGCTAAAGATCCTGTGCCACTAACTAAATGCTTTGCATTTTTTGTATTTTTTTAAATCCCTGTAGAAATATTTTTAATTGATATAAGTATAGCAATAGTTGATATTTTCAAATTTTATGTTTATTGCAATACTTCCCCTTGGCAGGGAGAAGGCTGTTGTTTGCATGAAAACCAAAATATTAGAAGCAATTTGTCCACATGAGCATTTATCCAGGTATCCACATGGCCCTGGCTGTATGAGTATGCTCTTACAGAACAGAATTTAGTAATCTGTAAATAAATTTAACAACTGCCAGCCAAGAGCTCCCAAAGCAAGCCTCCACACTGGACAAACCAAATATACAATTCAAAAATAGAAACCTAGATTAAGGTTAATACATTTTCACAGTTAAAAAAAAATCCTCCTGTTTTGTTACAGAAATCCCTGAAGACTAGAGAACAGAGGACTACTTTTGCTTGATAAATGGCCACAAGCTTTCTACCCTGGGATAATCCAGGGCCTAGAGAACTCACCTGGGACATGGCAGCCCCAGGTTCAAATCCTCATGATCCAACAAGAGCCTTGAACCTGTGTCACTCGCGCTTGGGACAGTGCCCTGGATCAGCACAACAGCTCTTTTGCTTTCTTTTGTACTCTGGTAGTGTCAGGAATTTAAGGCAACTCATCTCAGCTTTGCATAAAAACTTGCTGTTTTAATGAATCAGTGTTTTCTTACTGAAAGCTGTTGTATTAAAAAAATCCTTCCTATTTCTACCTTGTCTGTGCTTCTGCTTGATACAGGCAGAGATAGAGAAAGAAGAAAACATGCTGTTAACAGAAATAGGAAAAAAACAAATTTCCAGGGACTGTCAAGGTAGTGGTAGAACTAAAATCCATTCCTGGTGACCACACAGATATACAAGCAGTTCTCCCTGTGGGAAGAGGCATCAAGCTGAAAATCCCACTGAGCACCCCTGTGCCAGTGAGTCAATTCATGGTGCTCCATTCGGATGCCATAAAGGGATGCTCTGATGCCAGCATGTCCCCTCTGTGGGAAGAGCCCCTTGCAAGACAGCAGCGACAGGGCTCAGGGTCCCATCTGGGAACTGTGGCAGGGGCAAGACGCCAGGGAAATATAGTCAGAAAAACAGCATGGAAAAAGGTCAGGGGAAAAAAAAATGTGGATGGTAGGAGGCCTAAAAGACATTGCTGAAGATTGATGAAGTGAATTCTGAAGCTTAATGAAAGTGAGGGACTGTAGGTAACACCAGATACCTCCTTTATTTCTTAGCTAAGACAGAGCAATATTACACTATGTTGCTTGAGCTTGTGATTTGGATTCAGCTTTGAGAGAAAGCAGGATGGAGGGAAGAGATAGGACTTGCAAATTAGAAGAGCAGAGGGATGAATTGCTGGGTACTCTATGTGCTCACCGTAGGCAGAGGGGAGCTGGAAAGCAATCGCAGTGAAATTGCCACGTGTGCAGTAGCGGTTCCTAAAGCATGAGCAATAGATGCTCAAGGAGGAAAACAAGCTCATGTTGGGTGAACTTAGAGTTATTGGAAATTGGAAAGTAAAGCCTTCAGGGAAGAGAGACTTAGCCTCAGGTATTTAAAATGACAGAAGAAATGAGCAGTTATTTGGACTAGAAGGGGGAGAAAATTGGAGCACTTTCTTCTACTTTTTAAGTTGAAATGAAATAATGAAATAATCAAGAAAAGGAGTAGGAAAAGATGAGCAGAAAGTTACATGTAAGTGTTTACATTAACAATAAAGATATTTTAAGGGAAGAAAAAAGATTATCAAAACAAAATAAGAGCAGATGCACTGGATAAGACCATAGGTCACCCTAGCTCTGACTTTTTCCTTTAATAAGGGCCAGCAGCAGATGCACAGGCAAGGTTGCAGAAACACAACAGCACATAATGATAATTCCCCATCATACTCTCCAGCCTCCAGTGATTGGCAGCCCTTGGACTTTTTGCACCCTGATGGGTTTTTCCTGACTCTAATTGTCAAGTTTTTTTTTTTTTTTTTTAAATAAATAGGATGAGCCATCCTGCTTTACTGAGCTAGGCATAGTCCAAGCATGAGCATGTAGAAACGGCAAGAAACAGCATTTTCTGTGAAGATTCTGTGACCTGGTGTGACCACTTTCCTACTTTTGAGCTAAAGCCTGCCCCCTCCACCCTTTATTTGGCCTCTTTGACAGTCTCTTATATTAGTGACACAAAGCTATTCACCTGACCTGAAATCAAATAGCACTGGCTTTTGCTATAATTTGAAATACTGATTGGTCTTGCCATGTCTTGAACTTTGGCAACAAAAAGCTTTTTCCCCCCTCTAATTCAGCGGCCAACCATGGGGACGAATGGCTAAAGGCTGTTTTATTATCACTCTGAAACCTGCCACAAGTTTAACCCCAGAGTTCACCACATGGCAATAGTGGGATGATTCATTACAAGACCATCAACAGTTGCAGTTGAGTCAAAGCCTGGTCATAGCCCCTGCTGCACACCCAGGTCGGGCAGTGGTTGCTCAGCACTTAGCTAGGATTAGACTTCACCAAACAGAGGGGTCAAACTGTCCCACCAGCAGCCTGCTGATAAAGCATAGCCTGGGCATAGGGACCTAAGCCAAGGCTGAGAAATCACAATCTGGAAATACAGGATGCCCAGAAACACAGGCTAAATGTTACTGGCTTCCAACCCAAAGCAGAAACAACAGAAGGGTGGCACAAAGAGCTGTGTACCAAAACTGCATTTTCCATCAGGATGCCACACATCTCCCTTCCTACATTCATTACATGTCTAATACAAATAGATAACTTGCTTAGGGGACACCCTGAAGGATGCATCATTTCAAAACATCTGCCAGAAGAAGTTACCAGCATGAGCATGCTCTTGCACTGCAAAGCACTGTATCCTCTGGCCTCTCAAGGTCTTCTCATGGAAATGAGAAAAACTTCCTGAGAAGATTTGTGTCTAGACTGAAACCAGCATGAAAAGTTTCAACTGAGGCAATCACTTTATTTCAAACTCTAAGGGTATCTCATAACTGCCATTTCTTCCCTAACTCTGTGAGCCAGTTTGTACAAGTCTACTCCTTTCTTACCACATGTATTTTTACCACCCACAGACAGTGCATCCATGCCATTGTCCCATTTCTCCTGCCCACCACATGCTCTATGCTAGGTTTGTGCACTGTTAAGGGTACTCGCTATCAGAGATGGGAAGGGACAAGACCATCAGCTGCCCCAAATAAAGAAATAAGGGGGAATGTTCCTCACAGGTTGGGCCTCTAAGATAAGTGTTCTAAAGTTGTTCACTGTTTTAAGTGACTCACTTTTCAAATAAGTAAAAGAGATGAATCACTGGGTTTTCAGAAGTTAGGTGGGAGGGTGGAGAAAACAAAAACAAACAAACAAGACTTTGCATCATGAGTAACAGGCTGGCTCTGCTGATAACACATGGCCTCCTCCTCTTTTACCCCTCACTGTAGAGACCTGCTCAGCACAGACCCCCCAGGTGGTGCTTCCAGCCCCCTCAGCCGTCCCTGCTCGCCCCACGCCTCCCGCAGAGGGGCACGCGAGCGCTCGCTGGCAGGAGCGGCCAGGGGTAGCGGAGCACCACGCTTGTCCCACGCTGTGGCTCTACATTGTGCTCTGGGCTGCTCTGCAGCACACATCACCTGTGTCCACCCAAGAAGCTCAAGTCATCCCCAGGAAATCTTCCTGAACTTCCAAGAACAGTTTCAGAGCAGGATCAACTGTTATATTCCCTTTTAATTGAAAATCTAAAAGGACTGCAGCAGACTGCTTAATACCTTGGTAACCAGAGCACACTGAACCTCTTCAGCTCTGCCAAGGTTCCCACATCCAGCTTATCAGCTGAGCACCCTCCAAGCCCAGCACCCAAACACAACACAGTTCTGTCACATGCTGCTTGTCTGCATCTTCTCCCCAGGCAGCTGCAGGAACATCCTGTTCTGGTACCTTCCCCCTCCAAGATGCATATTGCTACATGCTTGTGCTAGAGTTTGGAGGATATGTTGGAATTGACATTGAAACCCACAGGGACCTCAGTTGTGGAAAGTTTTTCACTGTCCTGGAGTTGGTCCCAGAAAAAGACTCTTCTCCTCTATAAACACACCCCTGAAAGTGCACTTACTGACTGGCGGCCACAGGGGCCTGACTGACAACCTGCAAAGACACCCGTGCAGAGGAATGGGAAAAAAGGGTTGCTGGAGCCAAGGTCAAGATCCCAGCCCAGCAGCTCAGCATGGTAGACAAGTGAGCTCCTTGCAGCTCGTGCTGGTGCTTGAGCACCACGGGACAGTCAGATGTCCATCAGCCCAAGAGCCACCAGGCAGCAGCAACACAGGCACAAGGCCAGGCACAGGCTGGCCAGCCAGGCGGCCTCCTGCAGGCAGCTCTGCAGCGTGGGATCCCGGGGACCCCCCTGCCAGCAGCTCGGGGCCCCGGGGACAGCCCCGCCGCACACAGCGGAGGGCACAACCCCGGCATGGCTGGGGCCTTGGCCCAAAGCCTGTGCAGGCGGAGGCAGACACACAGCGCAACAAGTTAAAGGCATCCACGCCTGTTCCCAACGCAACGCATGACCCCATTCCGTTCCCGAGACACTCACCGAGGATGAAGCGCTCGGAGCTTCACAAGCAGCAGCAAGGGGCTGCAGATGCTCTCAACAGCACTGCAGTGTGAAGGGTGGGTGAAGCTGAAGCACAAGAGTCCCTGGGAAGCCACCACCACAAGGAGACCTTTCCTACTCCCCCAAGCATCTAAGACAAGCATTTCAAGCACCACCACTAAAATCCTTTCCTCTTCAGCTCCTCAGTTTGCAGCATCTTACCCTCACACTGAGCTAATAGCATTGTTTTCACTTGCCAAAGTATTTTCAAGCACAAGTGAGAATGTAGGCTCACCTCAAAGCTGTCTGTGCCATCTTTCTACCTTGCACAGCGGCACCACAGGGCACCAGCTCAGTTGTTCTTCCAAGTCGCCCTCTGAGGCATCTCCTGCCTGATTGAATCTGAGCTCCAGAGAGCTTCAGGCACAGCCTACAGCAGCAGATAATCAAACTGCCAAGCAAAACTGTGCTGGGTTCAGTATGAACCTGCAGGATTTCCCAGCCTAAAGCCACAGCTGCTTCAGCCCTATCAAGAAAATGAAGACTGAGGTTTGCACACTCACTGCTCCAAGCTGAGGTCCGATTCAGGGACTGTTGCTAAAGTGCAACTTCACTTTCTGATAGTACAGGAAAAAAAATAAAAATGAAAAAAGGAACAGTCACTCCACATGGCTGTGAAATGAGTCTGCCCAGGCAGCTGCTAGTGAGCAGCTACCCATAACACTGACCACTGAGCATCTCTTATGAAACCTCTACCAGAAATGCCTTTTTTTTTTTTTTTTTTGAGAACACAAAATAATGAAATAATTTGAGTAGCAGAGGAAAGGCAGACCCTTCTCCTCATAGCATTATTTCAGGAGCCAGTATCTGATTAGTGCAATATTTAATACGTATTTTCCCTTTAAACTACCTACCACTTGTTACTAGTGCTGTCAAGCTGAGTCACTTCCAACTACCTTAAAAGATAGGTGAAAGATCACATGCCTGTTACTGAAGCAATAAGAATTTCCTTACAACCTGCAGCCACCTTTTTATTCTCTGTTCAGCATATATACTGGCAATGTCATCTGAAATATTATGGATTCAACATTAATTTATTCGTTTCTAGGGAGGAAGAGAAAGAGGTATTTTGAAGCCTTGACACAAGAACATTACATTTTCAAGAAGAAAGCAGATGTGGAACGTAAAAGCAAAGCAGCTTCCAGCACTGATCTTCTAAAAATCATTGATTTTAAGAGGAACACATTTCTGCAGCATTGACTTTGGGGTAGCTGGCAAAAGACAAACTCTGCCCAACAATCTGCACCCACTCTTCCCCACTGCCTGCTGCTGGACAGCCACTAAAACATGGGTGCACAACTCCCATGCCTCAAAGCTGCCATACAAGCATGGCAGATGCAGCTGTGGGAACCCTGCTGCACAAAAGTTAAAGTGGTCCTCAAGCTCATTTTTGCTTTTTAAACTAAGTCACCCAGCAAACATGATTGCAGCACAGTACATTTGCCCTAGATTAAGGCAACAGGGCATTACTATTGGGGCTGGACCCCACACGCTGGGCACCTGCCAGGCTTAGAGGGCACATGGCATGCTGGTGCCATGAGATGAGGATGCCCAGGGCAGAGCAGGAAACAGAACTCTCCTACACTAGGGTATGTGCAACACCGCAAAGGCCTTGCTGAGTCTGCTTAAGCCTATTAAAGCATAAGCTTAGAGTACATGACAGCCATTAAAAGGAAAAAAGCTGTGTCTGTTTCCAGGATCCAAAGCCCAGAGCAGTGGTTGTGTGGGTTAACCCACTGTTGCAGCTCCCAGGCAGCCAGGTTCACAGCCCAAAGCACCGTGTCTGCACAGAGCCAGCAGCCAGTTGTTCCTGGCCCCACACAGCCCTCTGTGCTTCCACAGTACCAAACAGACAACAGGCTTTAGGACATATCCATTTTTATTTTATTTTACTCCATGGATGTTCCCCAAACTCCTACTGTCACTGCTAACTGTATGCTTATGCAACTATTATGAATAAAGTGATCAGAGCAGGTACAGAGCAGAACTCCTATAGCAAGCATCTATTTAAGCCAAGGCAGAAAAAAACCCAAACCTAGGAAGATGGGCCATGAAAATTCAAGAATCTCATAGCAAATACCTCTTCTGTACCATCCAGCTCAAATCCCCAATGTTAAGTTTCACAGATCCAACCAAACACCTGAAACCTCAAGAGTTTCCCCCCCCCCCCCCCCCCCGCAGCTGCTTGTTTTCTTGTGATGCTTGTGCTGCAGTGCAGCACAGAGCTGGCTAGGTACCATCTCGCTAAGGAAGGGGCGAGATCAGCATTGTTACTTTTATTCATGCCACCCATAATAAGCTGAAGCGATTCCTCCCACTCTCCTGATGCTCAGAGGATGCGGCTGCATGTTTCCAGGTAACCGCTGAAGGCTGCTGGATTCCTGCACCTTGGGACCTACTTCCCACAAAAAGGCTGGGAAGGATCAGCCCTTCCAAGGCACTTGTGCCTGCAGACAGCCTGCTTGCCCCCAGCAAGCCCTGGCTGAGGGGCTAAGGTCATGGGCCTGCAGGGAGCCATGCAAGGCAGGAGAAAACAAGAGGAGAGGCAGAATGACACAGAGCAACAGGGAGAAGACACATATGCATGTAGCCAAGCAGAGCTGTTTTTCATTCCTTAACTTACACCTCCTACCTTGCCTCCCTGTGCCCCCAAACACTACAGTGTTGCCTCCCTGTCCTTTCACAGGGAAACATCTCCCCCCACCACAGTAATAATCATAAAACTTCTTATTTAAAGCTGATCAGTGGAGCTGTCACTTTGTGCAACGCTTGCTTCAGGTGACTCCCCTGGGGGTGCTCACCAAGAGCGTGAGCTCACTGGGCTGCAGGGCAGCAGCTGAGGAGCTTCTCATACTGTCTGCGTGCACCAGCACCAGCCCGGTCAGCACAGGTGAAGCCCCAGTGCCCGATACCCAGGGACGAGATTTTTTTAGAGAAAAAAAAAAAAAAAGTGGCATTGCCTGAAACAAAGCATGAAGGTGATCTCTTTCTCCCCAGAAAGCATTACACAATGTTTCCGCAACCCCACGCAGCCAGTTCCAAGTGTTATTTATTTTAAAGCCTGTGGAGTCAGTCATTTCTTACGCTTTCAGCGCTCCCTCCGAGGCGGTGCTCGCGCTGTCCCGCAGATCCCCGTGGTTGCTATGGAAATCCTTCCTCTTCCAGCCAGCACGCAGGGCAGGCCTCGCTGCGGGCACGGAGGGGCCCCCAGTCACGGCGCCTCCGCACTGTCCCCACACCTCCGCGGCAGCGGGGGCCAGGGCCTGTGGCAGGGCGCCCGCGAGGCGCGCACGGCCGCCAGAGCTCGCGGGGTGTTAGTAACACAACACGAGGCCGCACAAGGTGCCACAGGAAAGCTCTGCCGAGTGGCCTCAGCCAGGCGCGCTCTTGGGACCCCAGCTCACCTGCTCCTGGCAGCGTGGGAGAGACAAGGTGCTGACCCAGGAGCACAGAGCACTATTCTTGGTACTTTTAAGCACTTGAAGCGGGGGGGCAGAGGAAACACACCCCTCAGGAGGTGCGACGGAGCTACAGTCATTGCCTGTAGACCTGCAGCCACCCATAAAGCAAGGTGACAAGCCAAGGCCTTCAACAAGGATGTGCTATCAGCAGCATGACCCAGCCCAGCAGCCCAAGCCCTGTCCTACAGCAGGAACACAAGGAGCAAACGCACCTACGAGAGCAAGTGCCTCTGCCTCATCACATTCAGCAGCCATTTTAAGCGCAGTCTTTGCATCCCTAGAGATATATGCCAAACATATCAATATCTAGTTTTTGTTGTTGTTGTTGCTGTTTATATGAGAAGACAGAACTCTCCAGTAGACAGGCCTCTTTACCAAAAAGTTTTTTTGCTCCACCCTATGTAAAGAATTGCCCTGGCTAAAGATCAAGTGACCCATCACAAACTGAGGGTTTTTAGTCATCCCATACCCATTCTCCATGCTACTACAAGGAGTAGAGGTATCACACCTGCTCTCTCCCACCACTACCCTTCTGCCCCAGGCACTAGAGAGCTGTTCATGGCTGAGTAGTAGCTTAGAACTACAATTAATTCAAGGAAGTTAACACAAGTTTTAAACTGAAGAGACCTTCTTATCAGCAATCTTGAGGAAAAGCAGCACACTGAGGACTCCAAACATCTGAACATCTGCCCAGCACCTTCAACCACACAGGCGATTACCACAGAATACAACCTCTCTGAAAAACCCATCCAAAACCACAACTGAACAGAAACGCATTACCCAAACTATAGCACATTAATATGAAGGTCTCCCTCAGCCATAGCACAAAATAAAAACAACACTTACTTCAGTCCAACCCCACATGATCATGGCCAGCCCTGCCTCCAATTTCCCCACTCCAGGCAACATTTCCACCCCCTCCTCTGCCCACTCTTATCAACAAGCACAGACTCAAAGCACCTGCGTGCCCAGCATGGGTCGTTAGCTAAGTGCAACCAGGAGGGGGGAGACCTAAAACAAAAGCATAAGCTTCATGGGATGCCCTCTAAAGTTTGTATTGCAGAGCTAGTTGAGGCCTTTTGAGCCTTGCTAAACATCCTTGGGCTCCGATAGGCGTTTTTATTTTACTGTTGTGGGTTAACAGCTGCTGCATTCAGATCTGATCAATAGCATCCTGCTAAACTGTTACCACATTTTGTAAAAATAGAGTAATATGCAAGCACTGGTGTCTCCAATTGCCTTAAGAATACATGGTACGAAATGTGAATAAATTACATTAAGTAGTGCTGTCATATATAAATTTTTTTTGTTATTTATAAGTACCTACTGTATGTAAAATAATACCACACAATTCTGCGGCCCTGTGGATAGATGTCGTGGTATAAATACATATACTATGCCTCAAATGCTTCCAAATATGTGGGTGGGAAGTGGAGAATACAAATGACATAAGAAGCTGAAAGGATTTATTTCAGGAATGTCTTAGTATCTTCCAGGCTAGAATCTGGCACCACAGATTAGAGGTTATGGATTAGAGACGCACTTTCACTGTGTTGTTGGAAAGATTGCAGAAGAAACAGCAAAGGAATAGCTAAGGGCAATGTATACATGTTTGCATTTGTTGTAACTAATCATCATTCATTTTATTTTTAGTATAATAGTATTCCTGATGAATCATGCTGTGAGTGTCAGTTTAAGAGTTGTAATTGTAAATGTATTTCATTTCAATTTAGCACGACCTATTTATGACGTCCATAAATGCCAATACAATGTCACCATTAAAGGGACTGGGATCCTTTGCATGTTTCAGAGCCAAAACCTCAGCCCAACTAAAAAGATAATCTCTGAACAAATGGCTGAATTTACTAATCTTTACTTCTTCTTTTCTAGGTGCATTGTTTCATGTATATTGCACGTTTCTTGGCATCCAGGTCAGAGCCAGTTTGAGGTAAAACACTCCTTAAAAGTATTTGATATTCTGTAAGGGAGTTTAAAAATGTAGATCAGTCAAGTCATATATTACTTAGTTCATTAGTTTCCTAAAAATATTTATTCAACAACAGAACTCCAAACCAAAACCCAAGTAAAACTCTGTATAAAATTCTTGCAAACCTTAAGAAACCTTATCCTTGGCAGGGTTTACTTCACTATGAAATGCAAGATTAAACTAATAAATGAAAAGAAACTGCACATCTAAGAGCATCAAAAAAGTGAGGAGAGTTACTGGCTCAAAGTTGCACTAACTTCTAAATTTCCCTTGAGACACAATATTACTCTGCTTTGCACAACAGCAGAGTCATTCAGATTCCGCCAGATTCCTCAAGGACTTTCACCTCTCATCAATCAATAGAAATTGCACCCAAATTTATGAGTGGCTATAGGGGAACACAAAATATCTACGCCAGTGCCAAATGCCAGAGCTAAGCTGCAGAGAAGAGGGAGGCCCTGCCCAAGGCTGAAACACGGCTCCTGGCACATCCGCCTGAGCCTAGGGTGCACCCCAAAATAGCAGGAACGCTGGTTAACTCACACGGGAGGCTCATAGCTCAGCACTGGGCAAGTGATCGCAGCACATTTCAGGATGAGATCATTTCCCTACTGGATAACAAACATCGCAGAGCCTCTTTATGCTGATTCCATACATATAAATACGCTGGTAAATCTCATCACCAACACATCAAACTGGTGCTCTCCCAGCTCAGCATTATGCAACTTGGCTTCACTTGAACAGCAACACACCCTGACATACAGATATAGGAAGGGTATTTTAATCTGACCAGACTGCCAGTGAAACCGAGTACAAATGCCATTCAGCTCCCCTCTCCCCTCCTCTTTGTTCCTGGGTTCATTTTGTGAGAACATTTGTCCTGTAAACAAGAAAGAAATCATGTGGCTTCTCCCTTCATTTTAAAAATAATCACAGAAACCTTTATAGGTTGACACTGCATAATGCTGAGTATCTGCCCTTTCCCTGGAGCAGAACTGGGTAAAAGTACTTTTTTTCTGTTACAAAGCAGAGAAGCAAGCAACATTTCATTCTCTTCTGTATGAGCTTTTGTCCCCGAGTCCAGAACTCTGCTGATCAAATCTCGATTCAGAGCTGGAGAAGGAGAGGACAGAGTCATAGCCAGCTGTCACATGTACCAGTTCTACTGATTTAGAGTGAAAATATGCAACTTATCACGTTGGGAGGCAATCTAACTGCTGCTTGACTGCTGAAGACCAAGAAAACCCAGCCAAATTGCTTCTGTGCACACAACAGAGTTGTTCCAAATACCTTGAGTAAGTTCAATATATCTAGGATATACATGTTGGAATCAGCAGTGCCATCCGTCTGTGCTGGGACAGAAGCATGCTGAAAGCATGGGGACCCCCAGGTGGGTATGTGCACGTGCCAGTGAGGTGTCTGCAAATAAGAATGAAGTATCTGCATGTAACAGGCCCAAAGCGTGGGGTACGCTGCTCTTTCTGATAACAGACCTGCGCTTGTATCCCTGCACAGTTCAGTAGTTTGCTGTGTGCTTTATAGCACACAACAAATTCTCCTACCAATTTCTCTAGCTGATATCAAATACCAAATACCAAAAGGCATGCTGCTTGCAAAGGCTCTGGACTTGCATGCTCCCTTTCTCAGCTGTAACTTGTAAACAAGCTTGTTTTAAATGAAAGCCATAGACAGGGCTCTTACAGTCACACTTGCTGCATTGCAGTGAGATATCAGGGGCAGAGACCCGTTTCTGGGATCTATAATATCGAAATACAGTAACTTATTTCAGAAAAAAAAAAAACGACATCAAAGACATCAGCAGAGTTCAGAGTTCAATGCTCAATATTAGCTGTCCCTGGCCTAGAAGTGTGGCTTGGGATGATGTTAGGGTGACAACTCAGGATCCCAGCCACAGTGGAGAATACACAATTGTCCCCATGTGACATGAAAGCTGACACTGTCCGCAGCACACAATTTTAGCAATTAGACATTTATTATGAATACCCAGCAGCTGCAGCTGGGATTAATTTCAAGTGTGAAGTGCTTGCATTCCCTATATACACAGGCTAGAAGGGAGAGTCAGCAGCTGCTTAGGTTATTAGTCTTCAGCTGAAAGTCTGCAAGCTTCTCACCCCACATATTTTGCCTGGACTTAGTGGCTCCATGAACATACAGCTGCAAAGGCCACATGAATGGTTTTGTACTTGCTGTGCTAGGGAAGTGTCTTCACAGCTCTGTTCAGCTACTCAGAGTAGCTGAATTTGTCCACTTCTGGCGGATGCTCCTAATAATGACCTGACTTCTTTTTCGCTTGGGACTGTTATGAGTAACAAATATCTCATGTCATTTTCTAAAAAGATACTTTAGCATTTATTCCCTTCCTCAAACCAATGTAATGAGGTGGAAATTACGGTAAGACAGGAGAGTTCATTATACTAGTTCAGCCTAGCTATAACCTAGCAACTAATTGTCCTTGCAAGCTAGGAAGAGATGACTGAAGAAAATCATCCATCGTCAGTCCAAGTATCATTTGGTGAATTTTTCATAGAAGCTGTTTCCATTTCCCTGGTATCAAGAGCTTGTTCCTGTCAGCAAAGAAGTCTTGTTGTCAAGTTTTTGTGTTTAGTGAAAAGTCTTGACACAAAGACAAGCTCTGTATGTGAGCATGATGGAATTTGTGGTCATCTTATTGCCTCTATTGTGCCCTGAAGCTGTGGTTGATGTGGTGATTCCTCATGAACTTATGTGCCAGCAGGACATCAATGAGCTAAACTAGTTGTGAGCTACTGAAAGAGATGTTAAAATGGTTGCTTATCATCTTAAGTGAACTGGGGCAAGAAGAGTCAAGTCCAGCATAATTATGGTACAACCTTCTGGGAAGATCACAGATGCTGAAGGTAGTACCTATTTGTGTTATCGGGCTATCAAAAGGCATTGTGGACTAATTTATGATTTTGAGACATCTGCTTTTAAGAGCATCGTGTTTAAGAGCATGGTGCTCTTATGTTGCACCTGAATAGCTCAAGGGCTTCTCCTACTAGCACCGTCTCTGTTTAGGGCATACTAGCTGCAGCCAGATGTTTTTTAGCCAGTTGAA
This sequence comes from Tinamus guttatus, assembly GCF_059628265.1. Taxonomy (NCBI): domain Eukaryota; kingdom Metazoa; phylum Chordata; class Aves; order Tinamiformes; family Tinamidae; genus Tinamus; species Tinamus guttatus. The sequence continues at coordinate 9,684,379 of NW_028288848.1, forward strand.
GATAAGAGCTGGTTACGGGGGAGGGCTTAAGCGCCTTTATGGCATCTCAAGAAGCTGACAGCTATTCAGGCCATAGCCTTCAATTCATATACATTATGAGTTAAAGAGCTTACCACCTGCCTAGAGAAACAGAGAATATCCTGAGATACAGCTAATCCACAAGGAAAACTACTGGTTCATTACAGAAACAGGATTATTTGCTCAAGTGAAATACTTGAAATAGGACAGTTTAGAATGAGTTGAAATGTCTGCTCAAATGTGTTTGTTTCTAAATTCTGGTTTTGAAGGAACTTTTCGATGATCTGTTATGGGCCATTCTGGCAAATACTAATTATGGAACCTTACAACACGTCTACAACAAATGGACATTCAGTATTTATAACATAGTAATACCAAATAAAATGCAGTTTATAGATGGCAAAACACTTCTATCTCTGGTGAATTTTTCATTACATATCGTTAAGTTTCATTAACCCATATTCCATGGATTCAGTTACATTTTATAAAATCTATATAGATTGAATTTACATAATTTGTTCTTGCAGGTATTTGTGTCAAGACAAAGTTGGCAGGTCCTTATGCTGTGATTAGTGTTCTATATTTTAAATGTCTGTCAGCAGCTGGTCAAAAACTTGCGCTCATACAGGACCTAGTCTGACTCTGTTACCAGCTACTGGAAAAGGGCGCAACTTATGATTTGCAACAGAAAACTCATGATAAACACAGAAACAAAGCAGTTCCTATGTGCAAAGTGGGGTTTTCCTTATCTTTCTCAGCCTCTGGGAACATGTATATCCCACCCTTAGTTGTCCTGGAGGTCTCTGTGGGTATGGCTACGTTACCAGCTGGTGCGGCACACAGGCAGGCTGGGGTGTAACTTGTTACAGCAAATCATGTTGCCACCAGGATGAGGTCTCTTATCTTCAGCCTGTAGAAGGCAAGGACAGAGAGCAGTGACCGCTGAGGGCCTGGATTCCACCCCAGCAGGGGACAGTGTCTGTGTCACCTCTGCATGAGTTCAAATTTGGGTTTGGCCTGTATTAGCCCCAGCTTTGTCTCAAGAAGTGATCACTGAGGTAGCTGTCTTAAATAAAACACATGCCTAAGAGAAGGTACTCATTAAGCTATTCAGTGTTACTTTTTTCTGATGAAAGATGATTTCTTCTGAGTTTACCCACTAGATACCCACTACCTTAGCTAGAAGTCTGCTATATATTTACTTGTCAGGCACCCCATCATACTGCCCTTTGGATATGTCTGAAAAGTCAACTGATTGGGCTCACTGGTTGACTTGAAAGAACTGGGGGTCACTTGGTGCGGGGCTCTTCTTCCTCAGAAAAATGCCTATATTGCAAAAACAGAGTGAGGTTGATAAAGCAGGCACTTGGCCTTAAAATCCAGGAACACACTCTCTAGCACAGAGCAAATGCAAAGTGATCTTTCTACAAGATCTTTCTCTTAAACTAAGAGAAAAAAAAAGATCTCTAAAACAATCTGAAGCCACATGTAATTGCCTTCCATGGAAAAGCCAGCTAAGTGAAAAAGGTGAAAAAGATAAGTCATGCGCTGTCATATATTCTGGTTTCAACTAAGCCTTTGCTATCTAATGCAGATAAGAAACAGGAACAGTCATGTGAGATAAAAATACCAAAGAGGAAGCAGAAGTCTGAATGCTACTTTTCTTACAGTACCTGGACAACATTTCCAATCTTTTGAATTTTTTTTTATTGATTCACCTGCAATGGTGTGATAGCAGGTCTAAATAACTCTCTAAAGGTAAATGCCAATCTGTCACTGGGAGAGCAAAGGGACTTCACTAGATTTCCAAATGCATGGTATATACTTTATCTCTGTTTATCTATGTGAAGTATACCATGGTAAGAGAGAAATACGAAAAAATTCTGTATGGCTAGGCTTCTTCAGACTAAGGCAACTTGCAGATCTCTGCAAGCAGTGAAGGAAGAAGGCAGACGCCTCAGTTCAAAACGAGACATTGGTCTGCCTAATACTGATGTCCTATGGATAATTATGTCCTCCTGATTATATTAAAATGCAGCAGTAATTTAGCTTAGTCATATAATTGCTGGAACATTCATAATTGATTTTATTTGTTCACATACGCTCTAAAGAACAACCTCTAAGCACCACATAGCGAGTTTCCAGCCACTGCAGCTCTGCGCATAGAGGTGCGCTCAGGCCAGGAACCCACAGACGACTGGATTCTGTTTCCAGGCTGACACCTAAGTCCTTTGCTATTTCTGATAGCTAAACGAATTGCTAAGCCCAGTGTGTTTGGTTTTATTTTCAGTAAGAAATGGGTATACTAGTCGCTGAGTGTACTAGATACGGTAAGCTTCAATGGGGACTTCCGTGCCAGCCCCTTAGCCTAGGAACAGAACATGCAAGGAAGAGAGGCACTTCCCTACAAGTATGAAATTGCTTCAGAATTGCCAAGCACATTTACCTTGGCATTTACAGGTGGCAGAGGCTCTACTGTTTTCCAGCTTAGTCTGAGGTTCAAAATTTTCCATTTTAATCTTCTATTTTGTTTTATAAATAGCTCATACAGATGTCAAAGAAATACTATGTGTAAGCTGTAAGGTGCATCCCTGCCAATGCTGTTAGACAACAGTAAACAAGAAAATGTTTGTCTTCTCCCCATGATCTGAAGGCTCTATTAATACACACAACTGAGATGTCCCTATGTAGAACACAAACATACTAGTTAATGAGTATGTGAAATAAGAGAGAAAGAAAACATACACTCGGACAGATTATTTATGTGCATGTGAGTGCTCACACCTCCAACAGAGACAAATGTGAGATGCGCATACAAACGAAGGGGGGATACGTTTGCTATGCTGAACGGAGAAAGGCCAGCATGGAACAAGGTGGAATGCATGCAGGAATTCAATAGCAGGATCACAGATGCCTGTAGCAACTGCTCCCGATAAATTACAGTTAGATCAAAGAAAAATAGAATGCTTTGATAAGAGATTAACAAGTGCCATTCTCATATGTTGCAATTAGAAAAGCCATCACATTTTAACCCCTTAACCAAGGTATTATTTCTAGTGAATTATTTATGAAATTCTTTTAGCATCCATGAATAAAGACTTTTTTTTTCACTGTCTTCATTCCTTTACACTCAGCTACCAAATAAACACACAACCATTATTTTTATACAGGCACTAAGAGTTCTACTACGGGACATGGGTTTGGGGGGAGACACGGGGGTTGGTCAATTTTAGCAAGATCGCGTGGGATGCTGCAGCAAAACAGCTAGAGCTAACCCGGCTGCAAAGCTGCTGCTCTCTCCAAGTTACTAGCTAAGTATCTACAAACTTCTAATAAAGAAGAGAAAAGCAAAATTGAACGTCCTTTCATCTATTTCCTATAACCTTTTATTGCCCTCAAAGGTAATGAATACATGCACACTACTTCTTTTTACAACCTAGTAAAAAACGTAGTTCTTTGAAAGGTCAGTGGAAAACAAAGCCTTAAATAAAGTCATAAGTTCTGACAAATGAGAATTTCTTTCCATCATCTTATCTGAAATGTGAAGGTTGGATTTTTTGCTAACTTTCAGTCAGTGTGGGAAGGTGCATTCTGACTGTCCCCTTTCAGCATCTGAACCCTGCGACTGCCAAGCTATTTGCTGATGTCTGATGCTACCTTTGGAGCACAAAGGACGGAATTTTCCCCAATATGAGCATTTTGATGTAACAGGTATCTAAAAAAAAAAAAAGTCTTTAGAAAAAAAAACACATGACTATTTCACCATTTTGAAAAATTTGTTCAGACAGTAAAAGCCAAGTCTTGCATTACATTGTTTCAGCCTCATGTTTTCATATTCCAGAACTACTTCACCCACACATTTTTCATCTGATGGTAAAGTCTACCATTTTCTCCCACTAGTTCCTGGTTGTGCGGCTCATAAGGAGAGAGACAACCGTGGCTGCAAGGTGCCCATGGTAATTGCCATTACTTTCTCAATCAGCTGGCACTGGCAACTCTAACATTTTCCTTGTAATGAATTTCCTCGATGGAGCGGGCTGGAGGCAGCTTCACAGCCCTACGTGCTCCCGTGCAAAGCCTGGAGGGCTCCTCTTACCAAACAGCCCTTTCTGATGAGATGATGTCTCCATCTCCTTGTAGACAGTTTACAGCCAATGCAGAATGTTGTACTCCTCCTCCATGCAGCACTCCATGAATGCAGCACCCCTTCCAACCTTATCAGCACTAAGCTATACAATTTTCCTTGAACTCAAAGCCACTAAGCTGTTTTTTACATTTTCACTGTTTTGTGTCTCCGTGTTTGCGCTTCTAGGCCAGAGTCTGCACATGGCAATAACCTACAAAAATGAAACGACCACCGTATCGAAAAGTGTGTGGCATATATATCGATATTGTTCTTATTGTTGGACTGAAAAATAGGAAAGCTCTGTTGTTTCTGCCACTCTGGAGAGAGCAACATACTTGAGTTTTGGCACTCCGATGGACTGAAAAGACCCAAAAAATAAAGCTCATAGAAAAAATCTTGCACAGTTCTTGAGCTAGATATAAGGGCAAGGCATGGGCTTAGCACAGCGTCAGCAAGAATTGGCTAGTCACTGGCTAGCGACTTTTCTAGTTCCTTAATGTGACTGACTACAGACTGTGGAGACTACACCACAGTCCCCCTTCCGACTCTCCTGTGCGAAGGTGCTTATGTTGAGACACAATAGCTATGGAGGAGGGTTTGGGTGTTTTCTCTTGTCAAGTAGTAACTCAATAAAAACAGTGCCTGCAGATTAACACACTGCTGTTTGCAGGCCCAAAGAAACCAAATTAGACATTTCATTCCTCTTTCCTCCTCTTTCATGTCATCCCTATGCTTTCTCCTGCAACAAAATACAGAAATCCCATGCCAAAGTATCAAAACAGATTCCTTTAAAACTTTTGTGTGTTACAGGATAGATTTTTTTCTCTTAATTCATCTAGTATAAATTTACCTGTAATTATGAGACTTTAAGGTTTTTTTTTCTTTCAATCTTTTTGCATGTTTAGCATAGCATTCTATCTGTAGCAAATTTATCAATTTAATACTCACTGCCAATGAAATCTCATCTCATGAAAGGGGGGAGAAAAGCTTTTCAGCAAATTTAATACGAAGCAGATTTATGTTTTTACATTTTAATTGCAAAATTTTAAAAACAAAAAATAAGTTATTTTTTTCAGATAGTGGTGATTTTAAAAGCTCTTCCACTTGCATTTCTAACATTACAGAATTTTCAGTAAGCAAGGGAGAGAGGCTTCTGAGCCTCAGTGCCTGTATTATGCCAGTGTTGTGACATACTATTGTTTTGCTAAGAGATAACAAAATCAATTTTCTATCAAAACATCCTCATATTTTTAAGCAAAATCCATGCAATTCTTTCATGTCTTGATTCCCTGAGCTCCCTCTTACACACGAGATAGAGGCGCCTCACTGAGGTAGCGCGACCGATTTGCATGCAAAGACCTCCAGAGCCAGCCAGAGTCTGGGTGCCCATAAAGCAGAGAAGCAACTTTTTGTTCTTCCTGAGAACCCAATTTATTTCCCACAGTGAAAAGGATGAAAGGTGACCACAGGCTAGCCAGCCTGGGACAAAGCGGAGAGGGTTAACTGAAGCTTTATCAGGAAAGAAAAAGACGCTTTAAATGCAATGAATACCCCTTCATGTGGTTTGACGCAAAACAGACCTTCTTAAACAAGTCTCTTTCTACAGGATGACAAGTCTGGTTGAGTATTCACATTACTGCAGTTTACTTAAGCCTTGCCAAAGCATTTCATGTCATAACATATGATGGCATATTTAAAAAGTAGGCATTATATGGAATTAAAAGGATGCACTTTGGAAGAACTAAAAACTGGCTCACTGACAGATCGCACAATGTCCATCTCAGTGTGAAGAGAGTAACGAGAGGAACTATTTCTAGCAGATTCCTACAAGGATCAGTTCCTGGTCCAACATCGTTCAGTATTTTCATCACGTGTCCAAACAATGATGTAAAATCAATCCCAAGATGGTTGGGGTGGGAGCACTTGCCCTGTGAGAAGAGGCTGAGGGCACTGGGCTTGTTCAGCCGAGAGAGGGAGGGAGGGAGTGAGTGAGTGAGTGAGTGAGTACAGGGCGCCCGCAGCAGCCTGCAAGGACCTGCCAGGAGGCTGCCACAAGGATGCAGCCAGGCTCTTTACAGAGGTGCCTGGTATGATGGCCATAAATTGAAACAGAGATATGGATATGTATAAAAAGATCTCATTAGGAGGACAACCAGACATAGGATCAGGATGGCCAGAGAGAATGTAAACTCTCTGCCCTTGGAGGTTTTTAGACTCAGACAGGACAAAGTCACTACTGAGCTTTTCTGAACTCTGTTTTGACCCTGTTTTGAGCAGAAGTTTGGATGAACTGACCTCTTAAGGTGCTTCCTGTTAGGGCATGTTATGACTGTGATTTGGTTAATCATGCCTGGAAAGTCTTTGGGATCCAGTCAGATAACTGCTTCAACATGTGCTGTAGGATGATCGATGCTACAGGGAAAAGCAGTGGCTGGATGCAATTCTCGAACCTATTCTGATACCATGTCTGGACTCGAATGACAATAGAAACCCCAGGAGAGAACTCACATAGCACTGCAAAAGGGCTATCAAGGCTGAAGCACACGCCTTTGGCTGCGATGTTCTCCAGAGACACAGAGACGTTCTTTGGCCGCTAAGCAGCACTGCATGGAAAGAGGCCGTTTTTGCAGGGTGGAACGGGAGCAGGCCATCGTCTGCTCACCAGCAGCGCAGCCCCTGGGCTCTGGCTCCGCCGGCGGATGGAGCTGTGCTGTATCTCCTGAGCTACTGGCTTGGCCGCATCAGTCCGTGGACAGGAGGACACACAGGACTTGAATTTTTTTCTGCTCCAACCAAGAAGAGCCCAGTCCCTGCCAGGCAGCATTCGAGTCAGGCATTTGTATCACAGCTCACATGTATGTAGCAAAAGGGCACTGTACTATCTGGAGGGAAGGATCCCTTCCATCTTTCAGGTGAGGGTAGAGCAAGATCCAGTAACAGGAGGCATTAGGTTAGACAACATGAAATTTGAAATAAAACAGTGAAGGAAATTAAAAATTGTCTTATACACACATCTTACCTGGAGTGTAGCTGGACTCACCCTCACTGCCAGCCAAATGCACCAGCAGTCAGATTCACATGCATCACAAGAATGCCATCATGATAAAACTCAAGGCCTGTGGTGCATTTAAATCCATTGTTTTTTAATATAAATTACTGCTTTCTTTCTATCATGTAAAAATCCTAATATACTAATGTCATTCATGCAGGGTTTTTTTTTTTTTTTTTTTTTTAAGTCTTACAGTAGGTGATGCAACTATCAACTCATTGCTATTTTGGGTTTTGACACAGGACGACTGTTCTGTCCAGACCAGAAACCTGCCAGACTATGAGACTTCAGTTATAAGAGCAGTCATCTGTTATAATAGATGATCTGAACCAATGGAATGTATAGCCACATCCTGCTGTTAATTAAATAATTTCTTATATTCTAATTTTGCAGTTAACACTGACTTGACATTCTTAGGTGAAACTTTTTTTTTCCCCATAAAGAGACAATGTGTTTAGCAGCTTTTACAAAACAAACAAACAAACAAAAACAACAACAACAAATGAAGTCCTGAAGTCTCTGGGCTGTTTTAAGAAGATTATGTAATACTTCCCTGTTTGTTTTAAAAAAGAACTACACACAGACAGATATCAATGTGTTGAACAAGTTAGGGCATGAGTGACATAATTTGTGTCATATTTAGCTAATACAGCTGCTTTGTGACAATAAATATCTAGTGGTTTATCTGTTAGGCAAATAAAAGTGCTTCCTGCCTTTTAGGGGAGGAAAAAAAAAAACGGTTAAAGTAATAGACAAAAATACAGCTCCTGCAATGTGCTCTGATTGCCTGCTGTTGTGTGTGCCTGTACATAAGGTACACAGGGTGCTCATATGCACAAAGGAATAAACAAGAGAGCTCCCAAATCCGGGAGGAATAAGCTATGGGTTACTGCTTCTTCAGTGTACCTTAGGTGGGTAATTACCCCAGACTGCACATGCATGGAACATAGTTTGCTGGATTAATACCCTCTCAAGTGCATAATCACTTCTCAGCAACTGATTTTTTCACACCTTCACTTATTTAGCAGCAGGAGACAGACAGAGACAGCCAGGCACAAAGGCATCGCAAAGGGCACCACACTGGAAGGCAAGGACAGAGCCAAGGGCAGTGTTCTGGAAAATGTAAGATAGCCAAGTATGGCAATGACAGCATTGAAAATATGCTGGTAATACACTTCACAGGAGGCAGCAGGCCTGCTTGTACCAAACGTAATACCTCCACTCTACCATTAGCTTCTTATAAAATTAAAAGACTCCGCACTATTCAAACAGCTTCAGCCCCGACAGGAGGGAACGGGATGTACCCTGCAGTTTTCTCTCCGTCATGCTGAGCCTGTTGGGCTCCTGCTCCTGTCTGACAAGTTTTCCGGTGACAATACCCAGACCTTTGCTCTGCCCTTACCCTTTAGCAGACTGGCCACCCTCCTTCAGATTCCCACTACACATCTCCCACTGACCGTCTGCTGTTACGGACTTAACAGAGATACGAGAAGTCACTTGTTGAAAGGTGATCAGGTTGTTACAGTCCAGCACAAGGTTGCAAGCTCATTATACTATTCCTGCCTTCAAGACTAAGCAATAGTGATAATCATCTGAGTTAGAGTCTTAGCTAAGCTGAATGTGTATATTTTGACTGATTTTGGTAAGGTTGCCTTGGCTTAGATAGCATTTAGCGCAAAAGCACTTGCCCATTAGACAACTTGGATTTCAGCCCTTGGTTAAAGGAAGTTTGTGTGCTGCCCCTCAGTGTACTCAGTATTACTAGGGAAGAATCTTTTTTATTTCTTGTTATTCTCTATAGTCATCAGGGCCTGGATGCTTTAGGTATAGCTGTTGAGTGTGGCTGTTTTGCTTGGTAGCACTTTGAGGATACTGTACCACAGAAACCCCAGGCTTGTGCTTCCCCCCGGAGCACTGAGGTCTACTGCAAAGCTAGTGTGGGCTTGATTTATGAATCACTTGCAGAAAAAGCGCTCTCTGCTTAAACCTTCTAGGTTAGGTTTTGCTGAAGTCGTTTTTATATGTCTGTCTGTTTAAAAGATAATAATAATGATAATAATAATAAAGCCCCCTGCCTCCAGGAAAAAGAAAAGGCATAAAAAGGGACAAGTAAGGTTAAAATAAGTTTAAAACATAATGAGGCCCGAGATCGTTAGCAGCTTCTTCAACAGTTTTGTTTCTAAAGCAAACTGCTAGCCAGCCCTACACTTCCCTTCCCACATCAGTCCTCTGCTGTAACCAGCTTCCCCGAAATGAGAAGTGGTCTTTGCAGCTTTGCTATAAGGAGTGTGGGTGTCAAGACAACCTCCCAGATAAGAGAGGAGCCACAGAGTGAAACAGTCTGAAATCACCTGTTACAGCACACTTGTAAATAAGAAAAAGCCAAGCTGAGCCTTTTACCATAACCACATCCAGCAGGAGTCAAAACTGTGAAAAAAACCCTGAAGTGTGATTGAGGACATACCACCGTGGGGGGACCGACATGCTGGCTGTACTTAGGTTTAGAAAAAAAAATGTTCTGAAAGGTTCTCTTGCTGCCACATACTCTATTTTAGCTCTAGGGCTCACCCTGTAATGTCATACATATTCTAAGTAGTAAAGGAACCACCTGATGTCCAGCTTCATTTCAGGGAAAGGGAGGGCATAGGTATGATGAGGTCTAGAAGACAAGTTTGGATGTACTCAAATTACTGGTATATCAGAAGAGTAGAGACACCTTGAAAGGTCAGTATCAGGAACACAGCATATCTTTAATGATGCTAATGATATAAACAATCCCCCCAGATATTTAGGACTTGATTTGGTGAAGTAATAAGTGCATGTTGTACTGTACTTCAAGCACCTGAGTAGTTGCATTGATTTCAACCAGGTGACTCAAATGCCTGAGGCCTTATACTTCACCACACAGAAGCTTAACACACTGGAGAGCACTGTGTTGCACTGGAGAGCGACACAACTGATTTTCCTGGCATTTATCCACCCTCTTGGATGCAGGGATTAGTGGGTCTTCCATTTATAAAATTGTATTTTGCTGGCATTCATTAGCCTGCTCCCAGGCTCCTTTGATTTGCAGCACAAGGAAAGCTTGCCCCTCTAATCCCAGGACTCAAAACTCCTTTTTGCTCAAAACTAATCGCACATTTGTGTGTATCTGTCTCTGTTCAGTCTCACCATCAGAAACAAACAGATCATATCTGTGCTCCTATTCTCCCATGTTCCAAAGGAAAACATTGTCTAAGAAAACACACACAAAAATTTTTGTTTTCTTAGGCAATATTTTCTTAGGCAAAAAAATAAAGCATAATGGGCTTTATTTATTATTCTGCTTATAATTACTGACAATGTCCCAGAAAAATGCAAAGCTTGCTGTTTTAAGATCTTTCACTGATTGTAACTTAGCATGTCATAGGCCCTTTTAGCACCGGAGACATCATTCTGCCTCAGTAATCCCTTCAGAGAATTCCTTCCAACAAATATAGGAGAGTGCCATCACGATGAGAAAAACCCTTTCCCCTAAAACTGTTTACCATCCAAGAATAAACAGCAATGAGAAGAACCGCTTCCCAAAAAAACATCAAGGGTCATCATCCACTTACCGGGAAATTTAGATACTAAAGGTATTGTCCATAAGCAAATCACCCTTTCCTGGGTATTCCAGTCAGCTGAAAGTCAGTTAAAAAAAATAAATAAAAAAGGGTGGTTATTGCAGGGCTGTGTGAACAGACAGCTGTCCTAGTGGGCACCGTGGCCGCGGCGTGGCTGGCGTGGCTGAGCCGTGCGGTCATCGCGAAGGAGCCCGGCACGGCTCACATTTCGTTCCGATTCACACACGGGGCGGGGAGCCGGGGAGGCTGGACCGGCCCCCCCGCGACACCAGATCTGGCTCGTTAACATGTCTGGAATGCGCGCGAACCTGCCTCCTCGCTGGCAGGGCCCAGCGGCATACTTGGATTCCCAGGTTGGAAGATTATCTCATTCAAGCGAAGCTCTCCCGAAGATATATAAGCAAAGCTAGCGTGGCGGCCCCTGCAGAGCTTGCTTGAGCCCTCGGGAGCTTCGTCCTCACAGGAGCACAGCCTCGACCGCTGGCAAACATGATGATGATGATGAAGGTCGAAGAGCTGGTAGGTCCAATCTTCTCTCATTTATGCATTTATGCATCATTACTTTTCCTTCTAGCCTGTTGTTGTACCAGTCAGAAAGGGACAACCTGTGGGGATCATTGAGGGGATTTAGAGTGTGACCATCAGTGCTGTGCTCTAGGTATAAAAGCTGTATATCTTATACGTTATGCTAAAATGTTCTTGTTTTAACCTCCCCTGCGAAGGGGACTCATCATTGATACCACTACATAGCTGTGAGGGTTTGGCATCACCAGGTATTTCACCAGACTAACCCAAACTTAGCTGTGCATTTTCTTTTGTGCTTGATTCCTTTTTAAGAGCTATTCACACAAAGTAATTCCAGCCCAGTAAGGGATTAAGAGAGGTATCAACACAGGGAAACCAAACTTCTTTATTTCCACTTTTAAACCAGCATCATGATTTACTAACAGCTCCTGTGCTCTCTGATTTTCACGGTATAATAGACCTTTGAAAAATAACATCTAAATCAAATCACGGGGGATGGGCACCCCATTGTAGAGTTCAGACAAAGTATTATTGATTTGCCCAGTAGAAAGGGGCACTACAACACTGGAATATTTTAAGGAAAGTCTTTGTCCTTCCAGATGAATAAGTTAAAATGAAACTGCCATAAAACCTAGCTATTTAAGCCTGCCTTCAATTCTTCAGCAAGGCCCTGCCAGGTTCTCTAGTGTTAAACTCTGAGAAACAAATTTTCATAAGGATGATTGAATGAAAAGTCAGTCTAGGTCACGTGAATTTATTAAACCACTCTCAAAACTTGCCACAGCCTCCACTAAGCTTAACATGTGATCTTTTTGAACACACTTAATCGAATATATTTCCAAAAATTATTCAAAACTGCCAGCAAAACAACCAAGCATCCTACAGTTTGTGCACAGGAACCACTTTATGCTACTATCTTGCTAAGTACTATAAATGGAGAGTTTGGTGTTTACAGCAAGAGTAAGATCAGCCTTGAAATTTTCTCAGCAACCTGATTTTGTTGCTCCGTATTTCACTCTAAGTGCAAAGTCCCAAGGCGAGTGGCCTCTCCTCTCTGCTTGCTCAGGGCAGCTCTTCCCACCAGAGCCTTTGACAGCCACAGGCCGTGATGCAAACCCTGAGATGCCAACGGGGTGTTGCTCTGTGGTGGCGGAGGGGCTCCCTGCAAGTGAAACTGCTCCGTGCGCTCACGCGCAGTTAACCCAGGCACGGGCTGCGCGATCTTTGCGTTCTACCACACGTTCTGGGAGCGGGACACCTAGCGAAGTGACGTGCAGTTAGCTCCAGGTAACCCGCCGTCCCAGGAGGCGGCCGCTTCAGTCATGAAACTGCTGCTTGTATCATACCCCATTTGCTTCTGCAGGTGACGGGGAAGAAAACTGATGATAAAGAGACTGGCAGTTTCCTCCCTGAGGACTTCAAAAATGGAGAGTACGAAGCTGCTGTAAGATTAGAGAAGCAGGAGGATCTAAGGACAGTTTCTGAGCTGACCCGAGGAGAACTGGCCTATGAGAAGGAGAAGAAGCTAGAGGCAGAGGTAAGCTCCTAGGGTTGGCGCTCGTTGTTTTTGATGTCTTGTGCACACTTGGTTCAGCAGCCCGAGGAGTCTTGTCTCCTCCTAAATGAGAGATAAGGGCCCCGAGAGCTGCATAACCCAAGCCCCGGGAGATCGCTGCCACATGCGCCAGGGCCTGCGGCCTGTGGGAGGCGGGAGCTGCTGGCTCCCACACGGTTGGCTCCAGGCTGCACCACGGCTCCCCAGGAAGGTCCCTCTCCACAACGTCCCCACGGGCTCTCTCTCGCTGTCAGTAACGGCCAAGACACCTCCAGAGGCACCGCTGCTGGCGGCCCCCAAGACAGCAAGCTTGGGGGCTCCCCCGGGCCTACCAAGCCCAGGAGAGCTCTCAAACTGGCACTGCTTTGCTTTCCACTGGGGATGTAGAAGTGCATTTCTGAAGCCAGAAGCCTTCCCTACCATAAAAAAAATTACTTTTATGAAAATCCATCAGTGTGCTTGCTAGCACCTTGGGAAAAGAGAAAAATGATACTGGTCTACAAAAAAGCATCATTTTGTGTTTCTGTAGCATGACAATTCCTCCCATATCACCCAAACTGATTCATTTTCCCCAAGATAAAGTATATGTAACATTTTACATCCTTTGGTGAATTAAAAACCAGCTGGTCTCAGAACCCAAAGCAATATGAGAACGAAAAGGATTAACTAGCAGGGGAAATAAGGCTTCAGTCTGAAAATGAAGGGTGAAAAGGTGAGCCTCAAAAATATTAAGTAAAATAAATACAACTACTGATCCTCACCTTCAGTTTGGAGATCATTACTTGCTAGAGAATTTTCTAATTCTCTGTTAAAAACAAAACAAAAATGTCCTAACAGTTCTGGAAATTGCTGGAATTGGCAGTTGACCAAAAGCCCACCAAGCCAACAGAATGTTTTACATTAACTCAATGATCTTAATGCAGAGGACAGTAAAAACAGGGAGGTGAAAATGACTTGAACAAAAATTCAGTATAAAGAAATATCCTTATGGCATCATTTCACCAGTATATTTACCCTTAAAGACACCATGAGAAAATTTATCACTTGTTTTCATCCTGAGTCATTCCTTGTTCTGCAAGTCACCCTTCTAAAGTCATAGACTCAAGGACAGCTCATGGCATTTGAGATCTTGGCCCTTAAATCAGGCAACACAGATGTTAGCACCTTGATGTTAGCAGTGACCCATACTGACTTCCTGCAGTCATGCTTTTTACAAGCAGGCTTGAAGAAGTCTTTAACATTTACCAACCTGCCCTCTCAAGGACATTGGAGATGATCTTTGTAGCTTCCCAAAGTGTAACACTTTCCAAACGAAATGCTAAAAACCAGTATAAACTTTCAAATTCACTTAATTGTACTTTTTTCATCAAAGAGAATTAAATAATCAGGCAGACTACAGCCTAAAAGTGGAAGCTTGGTAGGAACCATTAAAACTGCCCTCATAAATTGATCACAAGATTTCTCAAATTGTTGAGCCAGAAGGGACTGTGGTGCTGCTCCAGCTCCTGATATGACCAGAAAAAATATGTTATCCAATAACACACATCTGAAGAGAGACAGTATTTCGAAAAGGGGACAATAATATATGGAAAACTAAAGATGGGGTAGATTTCCATATGTCCTTAGTAACATATTATAATGCTTAATTAGCCCCAGCTGTTAAATCAGCATCTTAATTCAAAGTTCATCTAGGCTTAACCTAGTGGAACTCAGCTGAAGAATAGCAAGCCCTGTCCTACCACCCTGAAAGGGAGACGTGCTTACCTGCTGCTCTACTTGCTGCCTCCCCTGCTCTGTTTCAGCTCAAGAAGAAAAAATTACAGGAGAGGCCAAAACTTGAAAACTTGGAAGATCTTGAAAAAATTATTCAGCTGAGGAAGAAGAAAAAATGCAAGAAAGTGAAAGTGCCCGTTTTAAAGGAACCCGAGCCAGAAGTTATCGTAAGTCGTTTTATGAAGTGCCCTCTTCTGTGACAGGGCCGGTGGGGTTTCACACTACTGTAGAGCTGCCACATGCATTTACGTCCTGCGTATTTCTCTCCAGCAGACAGGACCAGTGGATATTCCTACCTTCTTTAGGGCTGCACTGGAGAACAAGTTGCCAGTAATCGAGAAATACTTGTCAGACAAAGGGGATCCAGACGTCTGCGATGAGGTACAATATTTACTTTTACTTCAAAGCCTGATGTAGAAGAGGGATTATTTGAGAGAGCAAAAATAACTTTTACCACAAAGTTTTGTAGCTTCCACACTTTTGAGTCAAAGAAAAGGGGGCAGGAGGGGAGTGAAGTGTAAGAAAGTAAACATCAGGAGTTTGATGCACTACATTTTCCAGTAATAAAGAGGCTACTAGGGTCCTTCAGAGTAATGTTATCACTAAAGAACCTTTATATTTAAAAGAAAGAGGTTGGGGACTGGGAGACCCTGCTTCCTGTAACAGTGGTTTTTCAGTGCTACAGATGGACCCACAAGGATTTTTTTTTTTCTGCAGAACTCCAAAAGGGCATGCAGCAGAGATGCTGTGCCCCGTAATGCACAGGCTGCATTGGCAAAATGCAGCACAGTTTGTTGCATGGAGGAACACAACAGGCACCATTTTAAAATTTCTCTGTCATACTGCAACATTCCTCATGCCATTTAAAATGCCGGGTAGGCAGCACTCTACTATTAGAGTGCTATTTAAATTTAGCAGATTTCAGGTCTCAAAAGTATTAGCTCTGGAAAATGAATCAGCATAATATATGTGTGTTTGCCATCATCCCAGGTAGGCAGTGAGAAAAGATTTAAAGAGGTCTTTTGGAGCCACATTTAATATCTGATTTTGCACTTTTTTAATTGACAGTACAAGCGCACAGCATTGCACCGGGCATGCTCTGAAGGACATCTAGAGGTGGTAAAAAAGTTAGTGGAAGCTGGAGCCCAACTCGAACTGCAAGATATGGTATGCACATCCACTTACATTTCTTTCAAAAATTCGTTTATTTCCTAACTCTGCCTAAAAGCACACGTAACAGTGAAGAATGTCAAAAGGCTGCTGCTACCTAAAATGTCTGGTATGTTTAGCCTTAAGATAACACTGTTGAGAAGAGGTTTCAAGAGGGGGCGTCTGCCTCGCTTTCCCAAAACGGCTGTGGGATCACACGGGAAGCGGAGGAGCGTATCAGCCTGGACACTGCCTGGAGGCCCAGGGCGGATAAGAGCGCTGGGGTCAGGCTGCCGCTTCCGTGCGCCAGCAGCGGCGGAGGCAGCGCTGTCCCTTGCTGTCATCGGGGCTCGGCACAACGTACACGTTCTCTGTCAGGATTTCAGCACCCCACTCAGGAGAGACTTCCAGTCTGCTGGAATGCAGCCGAGGCGGCAGCTGAACGTGAACAGCTTCTGCAGCTGTTTCCCTGCTTCCCCACTCCCTGCATTTTGCCCCTTTACTGCACCCACTTGGAAGCAGCCAGCCTCATTCCTGGCTGCTTAACCCTACAGTGCTTGGGGCTGGCGTGAGAAACACGAGGAATGATGAGCAGAGCAGGATCTGCAAGGCGAATTCCACCCTTTGCAGCAGAACTTAGGGGAGAAAAGTCAAATACTGGGAGCCTCAGAGTTGAAAAAGAGAACTGTTCTTTCCCTTCATTGTCATCTTCTTTGTGCTTTGGAATCCAAAAGGCATCAGATGAAAACAACAGATATAAAATAGGACATATCAGCCATAAAAATCATCCCTGGCTTTGGCATACCAAAGATGACTTCCTAGTTCACAGATTCCACACAAAAATCACCCTTTCTCACAGCCATGACTCTCTGTCTTTAAGAGCAATATGCAGTGACTGTGACAAGCGAGAAACTGGCAGTATAAAGAAATTAGGGCAAAATAAGAAAAGCTGTTACTAGAAACAACTCAAAGGTCACAGTAAAGTACTTCAGGCTAAATTGCCTGAAAATGATTTTGTGTACATTTAGAGACACAATCAGAATTGTTACGTTTGTTCTTTTTTTTAAGGATGAATTAAATTACCTTTCACTTGTTTTTCCTGGTGCAGCTTGAATCCACCGCCCTGCACTGGGCATGCCGGGGTGGCAACCTGGATGTCCTGAAATTCCTGCTGGACAAGGGAATAAACAGAAACGCCAGAGACAAGGTAGGTCCCTTTGGTATTCAGTAGCTTCTTGAGCCGCAGACGAGGAGCCGACCCTGACTTGAAACTGCTGGGTTTGGTGGCGGTTTGCCCTTCCCCTGCCGTGCCGCTGAGCGCCCTCTCTTGCCTCCCGCTCCGCAGCTGCTCAGCACCCCTCTGCACGTGGCCGTGCGGACGGGGCAGTACGAGTGCGGGGAGCACCTCATCGCCTGCGAGGCGGACCTCAATGCCAGGGACAGAGTGAGTACGAACAACACGTGGCAGCTCCAAAGTGGCACCAAGCTGACACGTCTTCACAGCTGAGCGCGCCCCAAGCTCGCGGCTGGGCCGCGCGGTGCCCGAGGGCTGCGCTGACCGGGCTCGTGTCTCGCCCTCTAGGAGGGAGACACTCCAATGCACGACGCTGTGAGGCTGAACCGCTACAAAATGGTGAGACTTCTGATTCTTTACGGAGCGGACCTGACCATAAAGAACCACGTAAGTAACAGCACAGTATCCTGGAAAGGAAACTGTTTTGGAAAGAGTTTCCCTGAAGAGCGGTATCATAGCCCTTAAGACCAGGAGAGACTATTGCAAAGCAGCTTCCTGAGACCGCTTCTGACTAAATTAAAGCGGAGATGACAGAGAGAGAAAGCATAGCCTAGGGAGGGCAGCCAGAAGCAGCAAAACAGTACCTGTCCTAAAACCTAAACTGTCTGTAACTTAAAATATCACATTGTACTAATTTAATTGCACATGTAAGACTTTAAAAGCTGTAAACACAGATGCTTACCCCCTGAGTGACCACTGGGCTTCAACCACTTCTAAGACAACCAAGATCTTCACTTGCCACAGAAAACTCCCTTCTGCTACACCAGCAAGCCCATGGCCGATAGCAAGTCCAAGCTGTACGGGCTAGATGCCTGGTTAACCATTAGTCTGATTGTTGGGCAATGAATCACCTGCATCAGCAGGGTTTCAATTTAAGAAGCTCAGCACCTGACACTGCTCATGACCACTTCACTCACAGCAGCTGCAGCCACTACCTGCAAAAAACAAACAGCTTTCAGTCCCTGTCACCCCAAATCCAATCAAAACATCCATGGGACTGACCGTAACATTTACTTATTCACAGAAAACACTGACTGGCATAAAAACTGAAGCAGGCAAGGAAGAAAGTAGCCACTATTAGCCTTTATGCTCTCTCAACTCACTGCTCAAACTCTCTAATGTGAGGGTGCTCCTAGCAATAGCTTGAGGTGTATTTGGGACACAAACGTGAAACTATGAAAGACACAGCCCAAAAGACCTAGGACCTGCTCTCAGGCTTTATCTGCACATGAAAGTTGCTCCTGCTTAATTTACATGTGATTCATAAGCTACCTAATTAGACCAGTACAAAGTCTTACCTGACTTCTCAATTACATGGACAAGTGGTTTACTGAGATTTCATCTAAACATGCGCCTAGCCAGTTCAGATTGGATCAGCATAAACACACAGAGGCTCTGCTACTGAGGGTACGTGCTAGCAATATGGCTTAGACACACAGAGAGACAGGGAAATTTCATCACCACTCTGAGCAGGACAAGCACTACAGCTGCAGAGCAGGACGCCGAGCTCACATAGGAGGCTCTGTGACCATGGGCATGTGAAATGGTCTCACCTGGGGCAGATGCGCTGGGCAAATATTTAGGAACGAGTAAAGGAGTCCGTGTTCACTGGCTGAAACTAAATCTCGCTTCCTCTGCCCCTTCAACCAGGAAGGGAAAACCCCCATGGATCTCGTGCTTCAGTGGCAGAATGGCACCAAAGAGATATTCAACAACCTGAAAGACAATTCCTACAAAAGCACACAGCTAAACAAGTTTTGAAGATAGAAGACTGCTTTCTGCTGCTTTTAAATGCTTCTTACCAACCATGAAGAAATGGTATTTTTACTGAAGATATTTATGGTTCCAGACAATTTGAGATGCCTTCATTGAAAAACAGCAAAACAAAGATGCACAGAAATTATTTAAAAATGCAGGTTGAGTGTTAAAATTCCATTTAAAATGGCTTTATTTATTCCTATTATTTATTTATTTATTTAAAATGTCATTTTAATGAGATTATTATTAATTTTTTTACAGTTTTAACTAATATAATCTTTGTCAGCAAATTACATCCTTTTTGCCTTAGATGGCAATATTTTCAACTACATTAGTAACTTCCCTCCCGTCTTCCCATAGCTCTAAATAGCCCATACCTGTAACTGCTGCCTTGTCTCTGCTGAATTCTCACTATTAAAGTTTTAAATGAGTGGCAGTATGTGGATGAGATCAGATAGCAATGGAGGAAGGTGTACTAAGATGCCAAGTGGATTTAAAGACGCAGTTGAGTAAAGAGGTTTGCAGATGGTTTACCAGTCCTGTGATAAAGCGCTCAAGGACAGAGGTCCTTACACTAATTTTGGACAGTCACATTCAAATGCAATGTTATGAAGGCGAGAGAAGATGGGATCAGAACATGAAGTTCCTAAAGCTGGTCTGTTGTGAAGCCTGATAACCGAAGAATGCAAAAACAGATGATGTATATTTGTAAATTTGTACGGCTTTTTCTGTACATTTTGTACTGATCTACTTCAGTTTAAATAAACAAGTGTCTCTTTGTACTTGCTGGAGTGTGCTACACAGCGCGGCGCCTGTACAGGGAAGCTCTGCCCTTCCTTAAGGTTCTTGTCTTGACGTCTTTAAGATGCACAGCACCTTCAGAAAATTTCTCAGCTGCTTTGAGCTGCTAGTCCTTGAGCTACTCCCCCGGCACCGTTAGACAAATGCCTCTCCTTACTTTTTAGTAAACGGAAACACACGTACAAAAGCAGAGAGTCAGTACTTGGGTAGCTAGTAAAACTGAAAGTTACAGTTTTATTACTGAGCTTGATTTAAAGCCTTGGTTTCTCAGCAAATTAGCACTTAGAGGGTGGCACACATGAAGAGAGCTCCAGCTGTCCCAGCCAAGAGATATCTCCACTTGCTCCCACCTCACCACTTGTTTCTGCAGCTCCTCGGGCACCGGGAACACACCTTGCAGGACACAGACACGGCCCCAGCCCTGGCAACCTCACTGCCTTCCCACGGAGCCTGCTCACTTGCGCAGGCACAGAGGGGCCTGAACAGCAAAATGCTTCAGGGAACCAGGGCAAAAGAAACATTTCGCTCAATTCCCGATGTAGTTTATCTGCTTAAAGGGCAAATACGTAGACTGTAAATTTTAAAACCAAAGTCAAGCAAGCAGCAAGTAGGATGTCCAGATTTCAAAAGCCTCTCTCCACTATTAGTTACTAAACAATTCCTCTTCTGCTCAAGGTAGGTTATCCTCTGGCCCAGGCAAGATAACACGTTATGGAGATAACTGCACCAAATAGAGCAGAAGCTGAAATGTGTCTATTTTGCTAGAACCTCATTTAGGAGACAAGTCCAGAAATTAAATTACTGTATACATATTACACTCCACCCCACTGACAAAACAGGACTCAAATCACAAATTCAACAAGAGCAATACGAAGGGCAAATATTTCATTGTTCTTTGGTCAAAGCAAAAGCTGTTGCAACTTACACCCAGAATGTTATAGAAGTGTTAGTTTACTGACAACTCCTTTCATTTAGCTGTGTCCAGTCACTAGAGTTCAGAGTTCAAGTTCAGAGGGACAACACAACAAGATTTTTGCAGTATTTTACATACAACATCAGTTTGGTGTCAGATGAGATGAAGGACTGGAGTATTCACAGCACAGCTGACTCAGGGACCTATTATAGTATCGTAGATATTTTTCATATTGGTTTATCAAAAGAAAAAAAAAAGTTTCAGTCAACATTTGGAAGAGCTCTAAAAATGCTCTTCTGATTATAAGTCTGTTACGGTTGCTTTTTTGGCAGCCGGATTAAGTTTACTGAGGCAGTAACATGAAGAAAAAAAGGAAAGAGAGGAAAGTTGATGGGAGAGGAGAAAGGAAAGGCTGGAGATGGCCTGGCAAGCACTCTTGCAGGCACCGCTGCCAGAGCAGGACATCAGAGGGAAATCCTGATGCGGTGACTGTAGAGGCCCAGGTGGGACACGGTCACACTCAGCTGCAGCTTCCCCCTGAGCACATGGTGGGGGCAGCTCGGGCTGTTCCCTTCCATCTGCCCTGTCTCACCTTACGGTTTGAAGAGCTTCAGGCCAGGGCAACCTCTGGATGTGCATGTGCACGAGGTCTAGCAGGTCAGGTCAGTCAGCGCTACTGCAATACAAACCCAAGGTATTTCCTAACAAGTGACAGATGCTGGGCTCTTCTTTACAGTCACTGATCACAAACGAAAAGGGAAGCACATTTTTTCCTGCACAATTATTCCTCACGGGCCACTTAAGAGGACTTTACCCAGTCACTGCAGTTATAAGGTTTAGTACAGAGATGTGTTCTAAAATTTGAGAAGCCATAAGAACTAGACCTTAAATGGATATGTTCTTGAGAATACTTTTAATTAAAAAGAGTTCACCTGTACAATTGAAAATGTTAGAGAAGTTGTGTGGAGTTTACACCGACTCCAGAAGAGCTGGGGCAGGGCAGAGAGCTGTTACCCCGGCCTTGCGCAGAAGCACAGGATCATCTTTCAGGTGTGACGAGCTATTCAGCAGTCCTATCCCCACAGCTCTCTCACTTGAGCACAAGAAGAATATTTTTCCTCTGGACGAAATGAAGCAGCAAGTGAGGAACTGAGCTGGTTGGAGAGTTGGAAGGAAGACACAGCACTGGGCAAAGACGGTACAGAGGTTTCTGTTAACACCAGATTTGGTCCTCAAACTTGAGTCTTGGCTTTTTTACAGGCTGGCAGTGTTGTTTCTTCCTCCTCAACTTTGCGAGGCTTCTTCACTGTGTACACCACCCCGCAGGCACTCTTCCGCGTTTCTGGAATACACAACAGCAGCTCTAGCATCTCAGACAGGATCATGCTCACATGCTCATGGAAGGGTCTTACTAATACTTCTCTAGTTCACAGACACTGGTGCAATACACTTAATCTGACCTATGCATTCTTCATCTGACTTAGGCATTTTGTTTAAAGTGTCTTTGCTAAATATCCTCCTTTCTACCTTTCCAACCTCACCCGTCAGCAAGGGACTCACAGTAGCCACTGTGAGCAAGGGACTCTCAGCAGGTACTCCAGCAAAGTCAGATTTTGTTGTATTGGCAATGGGGAATGTCAAGTTATTTCAGGAACTACAAGTTAAAAGACAAATAATCATCACCCTGAAAACTAAAAAAACTAGCATGATTTTTCATATCTACTGTATGCAGGTAGAGATAATGCTTTACACTAGACTATAGACTAAGGTCTAAAATCAGTCAGATGAGTCTCTAATTACTACTTTAGCCTTGCAGACAAAAAACACAGCATGTATTGTTTCACACTAACCAGAAGTAAACTGTCACAGCACCGAGTGTAAATAATCCTTAGAACTAATTTCTGTCTTCCATCTCTGCCCTTTCACTGCTGCATGTATGGGTAAGATGGAGCAACTGCAGCAGGGATCAGCAAGAGGAGGGATGTTTGGTATGGATGCAGGGGGTTGGGAAGCAAGAAAGGATTGGGCCTTCACACTTTCTGAAACACGTGATATTTTCACTATGCAGCATAACAGGCAGACCTGTGTTTTGGCCAACAGTTTACAAGCCTGTTTAATATGGTTAGTGAGTACTCCAGTACAGACAGCAGCATCGGTTCAGACACTGATTTGTTAACATAGCAACAAGGCCAAAAAAAAAAAAAAAAAAAAAAACACCAAACGTTTCTGTACAAGCTTCTCTTCATGAGTTGGACAAAGGAGGCAAAATCCAAAGCTGAGTCCCTTTGTAAGGTCTCAGACTGCATCAGTACAGACTTAGTTGAAAAAAAAATGCACTTGTCACTTATAGAGAGGGGTTCACGTGTTTTTCACTTACCTCCATGCAGCAGGGTCGCTCTGCAGTTGGTAGACACGGCTGCCTTGGCATCACTTTCTGACATGCCAAACAGCAAACCTCTGTCACCTTTGTTCAGGATCAAAACGTACAGAAAGGAGCAAGCAGACTAAGGAAGTCTGTCTGTAGGATAAGTTTGCTTATTCAACATATAACCGCAAATTAGCAAAGCTGCAGATCAAAGTGACATCTTGCCTAAGGTTACCCAGGGGCTGAGAACCAAGGCACCCAATTCTCTCTTTCTGGAAATTTCCTAGCAGCCTCCCAAAAGGCTCTCATGAATGTTGTTTTTTATTCAGACAGGTAACTGTCATTTTGAAAATGAAAGACTGTTGACATAAGTACATTTCTTATAAGTATCATCAAGTAAAAAATTATCCCACTGAAAATTTCAGTTTTGTAGGAAAGAGTGCTTTTAGACACAAAAACATTCTGCACAAAAAATCCCACCCGCCTCGAACAGGGATGACATCAAAACCAGGTATGTTAATTTGGGTTGAGCCTGACTGCTGTTTTCGAGAGGGAAGGAAACTTTGTGCGTAAAGTTCTTCCGGCCACGAATCCTCCCACTCGGTTCTCATGAAGCAAAGTGTGATCCTCTCCTCTGGAGACAACCCAGGCAGGGGTTGCTCAGGGTCACGGGGCAGGAGGAGGAGAAGGGCATGGAAACTCCTAAAAGGGGCAAGAACCTTTCTTGCTTTCTAGAACACACGCGCTGACTGAACAGCATTACACAACCGAGGACTGAAAGTTAAGAACAGAAGTAACTAGCACTAGAATAGGAACTTCTCTTTCTTAATATAGTCATGCTTTTTTACATACACACACATGTTTGTGCACATATACACACATACAGATAGGTACCTTTTTTGCAATAAAAGACATGACACCTTGGAGATCATGATTAGTGATTTATAGTTTGGTCCAGTGTGTCTGTATTTTTATCCTATTTAAAGACCTATGATTATGATTGTTACTCATTCCTGCACTTACACCCACACCAGTGTCAAGATGTGTACCTGTACTCAGACACTGCTATTTGCAGTGACTGCTTAAGCTACTGCATGGCCAAGATCTGCTGCTTCTTCCGTGCCCGCTCACAGCCCTCGTCCTAGCAATGAGTCAGCAACAAGCATCCCTGTGTACAAGGAGCAGGAAGGATGGAAGTATTTCAAAACCAATCTGACCTTCTACATGTTACTATTAATTGCTGTCTTCAACTTGGATGAAGGATACAGATTAGCCACGTCATAAGGACCTCGTAGTTCTAGAGGCTAAAACAGAACAAAGAAGGCTGGATGCACACACGCACTTGCTCAAAGGCTGGCACAGTGCAGAAAAAAAGAGACAAAAGAAAATGCACCAAAAAAAAAAAAAAAAAAAAAGAAAAGAAAAGAAAAAAAAATGCCCATCTGGCAGAAAACTGCTATGGAATACACAAGGACAACAACAAAAAAAGTAATTATTTGGTAACACAGACTCATAAAAAATATGAGAAATACAAGATGGTATTTCTTATATTTAAAGTTAAAATATTTATATGTTTAAAATAATTAAAGTAGTATCTTCAGCTAAAAATAAATCCTCATTTTTTTCCAATATTAACAAGCATCTGGGACTTACCTTTTCAGCTGCACTTGACAGAACAATGTTCTAGAAGACAAAAAGAGAACAAACACTCATCTGTCAAACAGCATCAAAAAGAGGAAAAACTGCAGGCAGCACAGACTTTGTGAGCCCTACCTGAAGTTCAAGCTCACAGCCCAACTGACTGCCGGAGAGAAGCTGCTGTCCCAGGATGAGGGGATCCCTGGGAGCCCTCAGCTCCAACACACCCAAGCAACCTGCCGTCCCCCTGCAGCACGAGGGCCACGCGGAGCAGCACCCGCCGCGGGGACAGACGTCCCTGGGACCGACGTGAGCCGAGCGAGCAACGCGCCTCGCGGGCGGCAGGCTGAGCCACCTACATCTCCAAGCGCTGGTATTAAGCGAGCACTTTTGAACCTCTGTCTTTTACACTCCACTTCAAATGGGGCTTTACATAAAGGGTAAAGAAGAAATGTGGTTACACACAGAGTGTTAAGACGTATCCCAATTTATTTACACTGGTTAGAAGAGACAAGGAGCGATGGGCCCCCAAGAGCCACAGGCCTCGTGACACCTGCTGAGCGCCGTCAAGAAAGGTGCATGTGGCAAGATGCACAAACGACATGACGCGACCCAAGCTCTAACGCAGATGGATTTAGGAGCCCAGCACACCCCCCAAGAGGCTTAAGGACTGTATCTTTAGACAGCCTGGAGCTCCTGAATTTTTAGTCTACCCTCTGTGAGGCAGTTAAACCCCTAGTCCCCCTAACCTCAGCACCTGCACAGGCCTTCATCAACACCTGCTGAGGAAACCAGTCTGCAGTTAAGCAATGGCAGCCTGAGAATCAGTGGGCAAAGAAGAGTCCTTCTCCCTTCCTCTCTCCCACAGGGTTTCTACAGAAGAGGTACGTGACTGCTCAGGGGCTCAGACATGGCAGCTCAGCTGCCAGCTCTTCATGGTAACCCTCCACGGATGCTCACCCAGGGGAGGCTGTTTCGCACAGGTAGAAACTTCCTTCTGCAGCAAAAGCAAAACATACTTGCATCTTTTCTTCTATTGAAGAAAAGACTTCAGGAATTCCCATTCGAGTGGTGGGAACGGGAACTGGTACTGAGGCAGCAAGACTTTCCCTCTTTGGCATCAGTACCATCAACACATCACACCATCCCCGCTTGCAAGGGGGGCTCTCACTCCTGCTCTGCTTCACTTGTTCTTCCACCTCCCCAGCACAAAGGGCAAAGCAGCCACTGGAAGAAAATGCTACTTGCACAGCTGGAGCTCAAACCACAGAAAAGCTACCTGCACAGTAGCCCTGCTCACACTATGCCCAAGGTTTCCTCGCATTGTGAGGAGGAAAGGACGGGACTAGACAACTCTGCCTCACGTAAGGAAAAGCATAAATGGAATAATATATGCATCAAAGTAGCTTAACAGCACACAACACAATGGAGACTAGAACACTCCTTTCCCTGCAGTTCACCTTTAAAATGACTGCCTTATGGATCCCATGGGGATTTTGGTCTTCAGCAGTGCTGACTGCAAGAGCTCACTGGGAAAATTTAAGCTTCCTGCTCCAAGCTGCAGCAGCCACTGCCCATCTTCTGGCCTCAGCCACACTCCAGAGCGGCTCTGCCAGCCGTCCTGAGCCAGCACAGGATCCCTGCTCGCTGCTTCAGTGTCTGAGATGGGCTCTGCTGACACCAAGGTGGGTGCCTTCCAGTCAGGGTGAGGAGGAGACAAGAGTGGACAAGAAAAGTTCTGCTAGAGAATGAAGGAGAAACAGGCAAAGGCAAACCCATTGGGACAGTAAAAAGGAAGAACTTAAAGACAAAACACTATTTCCTCAGGTAAAGAAGAAAGCAGCAGCTCAGTACACTCTCCAGAGACAGTATCCATGCTCAGTTACCAAACCCTGCATGGCAGCAGGATTGTGCATATACCTGTCTGTCTGGTGAGACAAGTCAGTCATCCCCTCAACTCATACACACTTTAACTTGTTTTAGAGACCTGGTTTGAGGCTAGCTCTGAGGATACCAGCAAGTTTCTGGAAGTTTCCCTGTCTTGCTACAAAAGAAGAGATAAAAGAATCCAAGACAAGCTAGCAGTCCATTCCCAACTTTTCCACTGCCTAACAACAATTGTTGTGCTCAGCTCCAGCCAGTTTACCTTCCAGGCATAAATGATGCACCAGGTCGACACATGCAGAAAGAAAGACAACTCTGCACAGACCTAATGTCACTTGCTCTGTGAGGCTACCGCAACTTTTGCTACCCAAGTCAACAACCGCATGTGGTACAAATCTGTAATTGCACAGAGGGAAGAGGAGCAGGGCACAAAGGAATCCCAAGGGAAGGGATTTTATGTGCCTCGTCTCCAAGGCAGTAGTCTGTGTGACTGACAACCAGACCTGGGCTTCTTAGCAAAGGCCATGTAAGCAGTTACACTTTTTACTTTGTTGCACCAAGCGAATTCCTCTCTTTGAACCCCTTCTCTGTGCTGTAAGACAGGCCTGGTCCTGTAGTAACGTATCTCCCTTTACTTGCACCTCCCAAACTCTGTACCCCTCTTTAGACTAGACTTGCTGGGCAGTGTAAGTTTTGGCTTCTCTTGACTAGCTAAGCACAAAGACCTTTTCAAAATTGATGGTGGGAGCTACAATCTCTTTTAACTCATTTATGAATTATGATACGCTTCTGTTAAAAGCATGTGGCCTGTGAGGACCCACATGACAGGCAGCATAGCTTGGGGAAAGGTAAGATATGAAAGCAGAGGGGCACAAGCCAGCTGCAAGTATTACTCCTTTCCTCGGTTTCAGCAGCAGGGAAGATGCAGTTTATCTGACTGCAGCAAAGCTCTGGCTTACAGCCAGCTAGCTGTGGGATCTGGTTTGTGCGCTGGGAATTTACTAACAATTTAACAAAACAAGACTTCTATCTTTTTTCTTGGTATTTTATCCCTTATTCAAGGCATACACACTCTCTCAACAAAACAGCCTTTGAATAATTAGAAATTTGAAATGCAATCTTTTAAATAGATGCATACATTTCAATTCCTTAGATCTCTGGGACTTTT
This sequence comes from Tinamus guttatus, assembly GCF_059628265.1. Classification (NCBI taxonomy): domain Eukaryota; kingdom Metazoa; phylum Chordata; class Aves; order Tinamiformes; family Tinamidae; genus Tinamus; species Tinamus guttatus. Next base: position 9,712,000 of record NW_028288848.1, read on the forward strand.
TTTTTTTTTTTTCCCTTTTGTTTTTGGTACTGTGTACCAGGATAATGATTTGACAACTTAAGGCCAAAGTGTGCAGTGGTGCATGGCTGGAAATACCTGCAGCTGGAATAAATGCTTGCTTGTATCTGTAGGCAAAGGTTCAGTCATAAGTACAGAAACCCCAGCATCAAACTCATTTAAAATGGCTCAGTCTGTGCAACTCCAGAAGAATTTGAATTAATGACCTTGTTTTCCCTGTGAGAGCTTACCTTTCCTTTGCAGATCTGCATCAGGCTGATCGCATTTGAAATTGTGTATCTTCTCATTGTGGAGTCTTTGATGGCAGATGCGTAAAGAAGTTCAAAGTAAATGCCTCGCTCTATTGCCTTCACATGAAAGGATGTGATTAAAAAAATAAAAGAAGCATAACAATCTAACAACTGCTGTTTATGATTGACGCAACTTATTCTCAGTTTAACTGTACTATATATGAAATAATTAAAGCAGAATTGTTCTAACAGGAAAACAGCATAGCAGGAAAGATGGAAAAAGATATTTCACTGTATGCCAGGTATGTGCACTTGAATCTTCAACTGTTAAATAAATGAGGCCTAACAAAGAAATGGCATCTACCTAATCACAGTGATGAGAAGGATAATCACCTTTAGCCAAAAACAAGTCTGATATTTTAAGGATACCCTCTGTAGCCCCACAGCTTGCCATAAAGATGACCACTTTCTCCAGTATCCATGTCTTGCAAATGAAGAAACTGCCCTCGCAGAAAAGCAATGGGGAAGTCCCTCCTCTCTTCTGTCTCACAACACAGTGTTATTTGTGACAATTTTTGAAGAGAGCTTCCAAACTGTAATAGTTAATACCTTTTCAGTTGCTTTAAAATCCTTTGCTACCTACCCAAGTGTTTCGCCAAAAGCCTAGTGTTGTTGTTCTTGTTAACACACAGAGATAAGTAACTTGCCATTGGATACTCAGTGCTTAGTGATAGAGACATAGTTCAAAGCTAGGAGCACCTGGTTCCACTGCTTCTATTAAACTAATCTGAAATGTTGTTCTATGGTTTATACTCATATTATTGAAATAAAAATGATGTAGTGTTAATAGTGTAAAGAGAATCTGGTAATTGAACACAGATGTAATTAATCCAGCTACCATTCACGCATAAAATCTGTGTACATGCGGAACAGAGGTTACACACACATCAGATGTTCTACACAGAGCTTCCAACAAGAAGAAAAGCCTAAATTTATCAAAAGCAGAACGGGTAATGATCGTACAACCATCTCAACTAGCTTCAAGGTGGGCCGATTTTTAACCTCATCCCCAGCACTCCAGCTGCCTGCCCAGCATCACTGCTAGACTGACTGCCCAGGAAGCAGAAAACCAGTCTGACAGACAGACTGCCCCGAAGCTGGGAGCGGGGAAGCTGAGGAGCGGCTCCCGATGGAAATAGCTCTAAATGCAGCTACTGGGGGCCCTCTTGGCCACCCAGCTCCTCACCTGGGTCAGCTGGTGGAGTTCAGGCATTTAAGGTAGTTTCAAATGGCATTTTTTTTTATTATTCTAAATAAGAATATTGAAATTCCCAGTCTGTTGTAAACTCCAAGATGTTACTTCTGTTGTTTCAAGATTAATTCTATATATTTTTTAAATCTATGTTAAATTTTCTCTAGAAGGGGAAATAAGATTCTAGGCAACTTTAACTTCAATTTCTATGCTCCAAGGACCGTACCGGCCACGAATGTGTGCATAGAAGGAACCCTGACACACACTCAGGGGAAAAATAACCTAAGAGCAGGCTCAAATTAAGTTTTCTGACAAACTACCAGCAGTAGGCAGGATTGTATTAAAGTAGTTGATCTATAGCTGATGTACTGTTTTAAAATCAACTTGTGTGCCACAGCAAATACTTAGCAACTCCGCATTCAGTTAATTTCCCAAGACATTCTTTTGTCTAAGTCAGGATTCAATACAGTTGTTCTCCAAATAACTGGCACAACACCCTTTTCCCAAATTAACAGTCACTGATGTTCTCCTATTTTACCAGCAGCAGGGCTATTTATCCATTCTGACAGGGCTACATCGCCCTGTTTGGGAGGCAGCCTGGTCAGCAACCACACCAAATCCCACAGCTTGGCACAGCAGAGGCCTGTGGGCTCTGTTCCATTCCCTGGGAATACCACTTTTGCCTCCTTAAGTGGGGGACAAGAAGGAGAAAGGAAGAACATACATCATTGCATATTAAACACTAAAGTTGAGGCCTTGAAGTGAAGGACATCTAAAACAATTCTAGATGTTATGCAAGACAATACAGGAACCACTTGGATAGGAATAGTGGGAGGGAAATTGCAGGGAATTCAGCTCAGACTGACAGTAAATACCGAACTTAATGGCAAGAAAACAATTTAGATGTAAATTTACCACATTCACAGGAGGCCTTCGGAAGTAGAATGGTAGCTTTTCTGTTACATTTATGCATACCAGATCCACATCTAGGGTTGTGCAAGCAATCTGTAGCAAAAAAAACAATCAGTAGATTATTAGATATGCCAAAAAAGCACCTTTGGGTGTACTAATATCCTTAATTTCTTAATACAGGGTATGTCTCTCCAGGGTGAATACAGTTTTGAAACAAAGAGGTACATGTCTTACAGGTATGCCAATAAAAGATCAGAGCTACAGGTGTACAGCCTAGTATATGGAATATTTAAGACACAAAATTCTCTCATTTACAGAGCAACTTTTCCAATAAAACAACCACCAACATAAAGGCAGGACTCACTGCTTCGTTCTTACCTGCTAGAGGACATGCAAAAGGAGTGCTGGCATTAGGGGAACCAACTCATGACTAACAAAAGACAACTCATCCCAAAAAGAAGAGTCCGGGAACCATCCCTGTCCTTGCTGTTCTCTAACCCCAGTGGTGCTGCAACGCGGGGGCGACTCATGGGGCCTCCTGTTCTGGGGTGGGGGCAAATGCACAACCCTTCCTGAAGGCCACGTCTCTAGAGGCGCCCCAAGCTGCGCACCTGAGGTCCCAGTTGGAAAGCTTAGCTTCGAATTCCCCTGCAAGTTACACCTTTGCTAAAAGAAAGCAGGAATGAATAAAGGGTGGAGAATCTCCACACTGACACACAGAGCAAATTCGGTGTACATAAAAGGGAGCTCCTGATTTACATATAATCTCATGCACACAAGACTTGAAGGAATTATATATGCCTACCCTGTAAAGATGATTACACAGGACCAGATTAATTTCTATAAGCAGCACAGTAACAAAGAAGATAAAGTGGGGCTGAAGATGTCCAAAAGGAATTTTCTGTTCGTAGGGGAACTCTGCACTGAGAAACCTGCCAGCTACTGCTCCAAGTGCAACTGGGCTGGCTGCCAACCATTCACCCCTTCCTGCACTAGCGTGAAGGCAGACGGGGCTGCAGCACAATCCAAGGCCTGGGCAGCAGGGAAGAGGGACTGTGACTGGGTACTCTAATGAAGGGCCCTGCAAACTAATCTTTTTGACTTTGCAAACTATTTTTTTTTACCATTTTGTTCACAGCATTCCCTCCTAGATAAGAGACTCACAGCCCAAACGTGATGTAACCAGACACAGAAAAACACAAGACTATTGTGTTAAACCAAATCCACTAGGCCATTTAAATTAAACTTTATCTTCATGCTTTACCAACTCTGTCAGGTGGGGCACAGTTTTAAACTATTTTAAACGCAGGTCTAACCTGATGCAAGTTTGGCCCAACTGCAGGCAGTTTTAATTCCTCTGCTTATGTGCTGTACAAGCTACCATAGAACCTACCACTGGGACAGGCAATTCACAGGAACACACAAAGCAGACTGCTCTGAGTCACATCCTAGAAAAGATGTTGGCAAGATCACAGGAAACACAGAAAGAGGGAAAAGCCCCAGAATGAAGAAAGGAATGAAGATATGAAGAATACAAACCAGGAGCACACGGGTCACACTGTGTTGTGAAAAAAGTGAGCCTTCCTAATCAGGTCCAGAAATGTTGGAAAATTCTTTGCCATGTTGCAAGTCAACCATGGTGGGAAGGAAGTGAACCAAACACTGGTGTATCTGCAGGACTCCAGTGACAAGAACACTTGAGAAAACACCACTAAATAAAAACAAAAATTGAGAGTCACTCCTTCCCATACGGAAGAGTTTCTGAACTGCAAGGAAAGAGGGGAGAAGCCCCACTTTCAGCCCCGCTGCAGCTCCTGGAAAAGCCTCATGCTGAGGCAGATCACACAGCCTGCTGAAAGCATCCGATGGGCAGCAGCTGCCTAGGGAGAGGGATGGACAGCAGCAGCAGCCGTCCCCGCGCAGCAGCCCCAGCTCTGGCTTCACGGCGGGCAAGAGCCCCATCTGGTGGGAGCTGCAACACAGCCAGAAACAGATTAGCCAGAGCCTGGGCCCCGGCTCTGCTTTGGGAAACTACTTATGAGCAAACATGGAAATCTGGCTTTGCAGTGCATCCTCCGACTTACAGACGCAAGATCTATCTGTAGATCGTGGTGATCTGCTAGTGGCCTACAAACAGCGGGTGTAACTACCTAAGGTGATGAGAAGAGTTAGAAACCTTCAAGAGTAAAATTTTTAAAAAGCCACAGGCCCTGGTCTTACCACCACGGACAGCATCATTCCAGTTCAGATCACAGCCCTCTCAGGAGATTTAGAGTAGAAGCAGGTTCTACAAGCACTTTGCAACCGAAGTGTCACCATACTCGTAAGCAGGTGAAGTATCTGAAGAATTTGAGCACATCTTTCTGCCTCTCAGTGCCAGGAAAGCCTCCCCGGCTCGTGACAGGACAGCCCAGAATTGTTTAGGTCATGCTAAAGTTAGAGCACATCTCCACTGGCCGTACATTTCTTTCACAAACACATGAAAAATACTGTTTCATGGAGACTTAACTCACGTACTTAGCTTTCAATGAGAAAGATGATGATCTTTAGGCAGTGTTGAGTTATTAACAGAAAATTGTAAAACACAGTTAATATGATGCAAGATCCGCCCCAGAAGGCTTTATCCTTAACATCGAAAGATCCATGAATTACAAGAGCAAGAAGAACATACTGAGAGTCGGATCCGTGATGTCATCTACGCCATTCAGATTCTTCCTACAGATACCTCTAAAAACTCACCACAGTTCTCCACAGAGGCTGAGGCAACTCAGAAGCTTTAAACAAGAGACACAAACACAAAGCTGCTCTAAAGGTGAGCATGCAACAGTCTTTCACCTTGTGCAGTTTCTAAGAAACACTCTTGGGTTTCCTCCCCAGATCAAAGTGTCACCAGCATAGCAGAAATGAAGATGCTTTTGTGGACAACCTGCTTCCTTCCTGACACGTCTATCACCTGTGAGAATATCAGCTTAAGCAGCCGCTCCCTGCACCAGAGCACGGCCACCCTCTCCTTCATGCTGGGACAACCCTGAATGCTGAGTCAGAAAGGGAGTGAAGATTTATTTGAAACTTGCCAGACTACGGTTACTGTTCAGCTGAAAGGCAGTTCCTCAGCCCAAACATCCATGCAGCTGAGCCCAGTGCCTCACCAGCAGAGCAGACAGCAGCACTGCTTTAGCTTTCGCGGTGACCAAAGTTTTCTAAGTGCTGATAATATTGATGTTTTATGCTTGCTATCAGTTACAGTACAAGAACACCACAGCGGAAGCACCTACAACTCCAATGACCAGGTAGATGCTTCATATTTTAACAAGTCTCCTCAAGACCTTGTGCCCTACTGCAATCCTCTCAGCTTTCTCAGTTTGTGAAGTGCCCAGGGAGCCAACACTACTTCATTAGCCACACGATATTCAGGCCTGTATAAAACGGGAAGTTAAATAAAAACAAAATATGTACATGGACTAACCCAAAGCACTTAAAAGATTATCACAGCACTGGCATTACCAGTAAATAGAGAGACAACAGTTCTACTTACGTGGAACAGTTTCTCGGTCTTAGGAAATACTGCTATGATGTCATATAACCTTATGTTTGTAGATGTTGATCGCTACAAGAGGAAGAAACTGTTAGTAATTTGACTTCTAGCACATGCCAAAGATAGGCACTATGATTACTACCAAAATAATAAGAAACCTCCTTCTCCGTTTTACAGTACTACATCAAAGTCAATAACGCTCTAGCAAGACTAACAATTTTACTTAGTCTGTTTCTGCTGTGAGCAATTCTCTGTAGTCATTTTGAAACTTGTCACATCTGCCTAGTAAGGTAGCATTAAAATATTAAATAAATAGAGGGCTTGCCCATGGTGTCCTTACCAAGAATTCTAGATTTGTACATTCTAGATTCAAGTCTGTATCTCTTCATGATCACTTTACTTTCTAAAGATGCAATCTGAGAAAAATCAATGCTGAGTGACCTGTGAAATTCATTAACTTCCACCCTACAAGATTTCATTCTTTCACTGAGAAAAGGAAACAAAACTTGAAAAATTAATACATCAAATATACTTACCAAGAGATTACAGTGAGAAGGATCAGAAACAACAAGTGTTAGCCGGTTTAAGACTTTAATTTGTTTAGATGTCCCCTACAAGGAAGAAGTACAGAAAAGGCATTAAAAGCTGCAAAGCAAAAACTTACAGTGAGAATCATCCTGTCTGCTCCAAAAAAAAAGTGGCACTTGGCTCATACTCTTCCCTATACTGACTTCCTACAAGTCTGTTTTACATCGATCTTTTCAGTATCACATCTGTCCTTCAGAAAGGATGATTTATGGCATTTCTGTAAAGAAAAAGAAGTGGACTGAAAGAAAAGCTAAAAACAAACAAATAAAAAAAAGACAGAAAAAATAGTGTATTTTGCTAATACTGTTATGGCTCCCCAGCACTCCCCACACATGAGCAAGAGTAACTTCTTAATCAATACATCAGTGATTTGAAATATAGCCTTGGTCCATTAAATGAAAACCTTGTTCCAATAAATCCAGAAAGTTATTTCCAGGACTCAGGCGTTTTAAATTCAAGTACTACACTACAATTATTCAACTGCAAAAAGCTCCAAAATTCACACGAAGCAACTTTTAAAAGCATTTCTAAAATTAAAGACTAGAGTGTCATCTAAAGTGAGTGTATAATTCTTCCAGTGTAGGAGATTCTAACAGTAAAGCAATAGAAAAAAAAAATCTTTTTTGATTAGTACCTGATGTACAATAATTGCATACACCAACATATAAAGGTTAACATATAAAGTAAAAATATAACTTTCAGAATAATACCATGTAGATGAAAGGTAAATTGACTTACCTGTACAATAGGCAAAGATGGAAACAACTCTGTAGGAGGCACTGGCTTGACAATTTCCTTGAGAGAGAGACAAAAAAAGAAAATGATTCAAAATACAGCAGCATGCATTTAGAATATAAACAAAAGCTTGTTTTCAATTCCAAAAAGAAATTTGCTATTAAAACAACAACGAACCTATTTTCCCGGGACAATTTAAGGACTGAATTAAATGCCCACTGCAAGGCAGTAATACTGAAGTCTCAAATTGCAGTTTGGTTGCAAACAGAGGCTTTTGTGCACATGCCCAGACAAGCTCTCCCAAGAGAAATTCACCAGGGAGCACATATTAAATTAGGCTGCTTCATGAAACAAAACATACTAAGGACAAATGCTCCCCCCAAAAAGTTACCTGTTTCTTTTCTTTAAAATCGATGACATGATTAAGCGCCACTGCCGAGTATCCCACTGGAAGAAGTGAGCACAAACGTGAGGGTTTTGCCCAGTAAACTAACGCTGAACAAACTAATACTAAAATAACAAATCCAAACAGACAAGCTCAGCACATAAACACCTCAAAATTAACACCGATTCGCATATTTGCCTCCTGCGTTACCACTTTCTGGGGATTAACCCATTAAAAAAAAAAGCGTGTTAACCCCGGACACGGCGACGGCCTTTCAGCCGGGGCCGCGCGGGCCGCCCGCTCCTCACGGGCTCCCGGTGAAGCCCGGGCCCCGCCGCCCCTGTCCCCGTCCCCGTCCCCGCGGCCCTCCCGCCGCGCTCACGGTGCGCCGCGGCCTCCAGCAGGCTCTGCACGCTCCTCTTGTCGGCGCCCAGCGGCACGTTGAGGTCGGCGAAGGCGGCCATGCTGCGCAGGGCGGAGCGGGGCGGCCCGCGGCAGCCTGGGCCTTGTAGTGCGCCCGGCCGGGGGCGCCTGGCGCCGCCGCCCCGCCAGGGGGAGCCGCGGGCCGGGCTCAGCGCCCGGCGGGGACGTGGCTGATCCCTTCCCTCTGCTCCGAGGCCCCGCTTTTCCTGTGCGAGCCAGCAAAATGGGAAATACAGCCCCGCGCCGAGAGGTGTTCCCTCAGTGCAAGAACTGAGAGATTATGAATCCATACATCACGTCCATGTTAAGTGCACGGCACCCCTGCAAAACCCACAAATCTCACACTAATGCCTAGCTATGGCATTACCTACTGATACAGCAGAGCATATTTAAAATATGGGCGTCAGTTCTCACCCCTTTTGTTCTTTTGGGGACTTGGCGCAGGCACAGACAGAAAATACAGGTCTCAGATGTATAGGGAGTTTTCCCGGCCTCCATGAGGGCTGGGGAAGCCTTCGCATCTCGTGTTTCAGGCTGAAAGCCCACAGGATGTCAAACTGCACATGGAGCTGGGAAATGATGCTGCTACGACGAGACGGGCGATGCCCCCAAGTCCTCAGTCTCTCCCTGCTTACTTCACCTCCACCCCGGTGCAGCTTTCACCAGTCAAGCTCTAAGATCCACGTTTCATCTCTCCCAAAGAGGCCCCGCAGTTTGCAGGGGACAAGTAAAACTGGCCGTGCCCAGCCGCACGTTGCCGGCCTTGCAGCCGGATCGGTGCCCGGGTCCGGAGCGGTGGCAAGGGAGAAGCTGCGGGTGGGCTGCGCAATGAGCAGGAGCAGCGCTGGGGTGGCAAACAGCTGCCCGACACCTCCCTGAGAACGGCAGGAGGGAGCCCATCTGCTGGACGGACTGCTGCAGCCGGCTGGGGCAGCATTAGCTAGCAAGATATTGCAGTAAAGGAGCCCTGTTTTGGTTCATCTATGTCCACGAGGTGTTCACCTACCAGAGCAGCCAGGGCTGTTTCTCAGCCAGCCTTATTTTCTGTATTACTCAGGTCTTACTACTTCCGTTTACGCTAGCTGCAGTGATCTATTTAAAACATGTTTGTGGTCCTCCTTCCGTTAAGTCAGAAGCCTCTAACATGATTCGTTCGTGTGTGTCCTGAAGCCCTCCTAGCAGACCCAAATTTCCCTCATCTAGGTGTTCTTTCTTCCTCCGTGTATTTGGATCCCAGGGGAGTCTTTTCTGTGATTCTTGTGCAGACCAAAAGGCTCCCGAATCTATCTGAGTGCCTCCAACAATTCTTCTAATGTGCTTTCCAAAGGCACCCTGCAGTGGCAACCAGCAGATTGTTTTGCTTTAGTTCTGCATTCAGCTCTTTCAGGGGGCTAAGATGCTACTGCTATCTGTCTCAGCAGCTCAGTACCATGAATGTGACAGACGCTCTAATCATAACCTCAGCTGTTCCTTTGTAAAGGTGCATGTTGAATTTTCAGATATAGGAACACTTTCCTTGAGTGATACAGACTTTTTAAAGCATATATTTCACCCCGTTGGCTTGTTTAATTTTCAGATGACAGCTTGCTGCAGTCAGTATTTGCTGATTCCAAAAAGGGAAGACATCATTTCATATTTATTTAAGTTGCGCAGATGTGAATATTTATTTTGACACTGAAAATAAACACAAAAGATGTGAATGGTTACCTCTCTCTTTTACTGCCATGGAGTGGTGATGATTTATTTCCACAAAGATAAGAAAAGGCAGTAAAGAAAACTGCAGCTGCAACATCTTTGCTAGAAGTTGGAAAAGGGTGTTATTTTCTAAATAGTACATGCTGGGAATAAATATCAAGGTTCCAATAATATCTGTCCATAGAATTCTACCCAGACTGTGACAAAATATTTTAAAAATTTTAACAACATATTTCCCTGTGAAAAACATATATCTATACCTCATTATTTCCAACATCAGACCCTCACTTTATTGGTATACAAAAATAAAAAAAAAGATGAAAACAAAGGTAAAGGATATAAACCTTTTACAAAAGACAAATGAAAATGATTATTTTTGAAGACAGACTTGCTCTGACAAGGAAGGAGAAATAAAGGAGACAGAAAGGAACAACAGCAAGAAAATCTTCCTGTTTACCTTTTCACGCTCATATTGTGGTACCCCCCAGCCATGTACTCAAAATTGCAGCACTTTTAAGCTTTTACATTAAGATGGGCAGAGCTGCTGTTTTGGAGACCTAGATGTGTGGGGAAAAGGTTTGCTGGGCCATGGTTTCTGTGGTGGTGGTGAAGCTCTTGGTCTGCACTCCCTGACCCATCTGAGTCCAAGTGCTGGAGCTGGCAAAGCCATGCACTTTCCATAGGGCCTGGAAGCACTGAGTCCTCAGGAGACACACTGAAAATCCAGGACACAGAAATATTGATGGGATTGTTTTGACCTCACTAAATTTATTTGCACTTGTGAAAATTTATTTCAAAAGCGAGCTCTGTCTGGCTCTATCTAACCTGACCTCACTAACGTAGTAGCAAAGAACTGATACCAAAACCCACTGCTACACAACAGTGCTACAGTTCAATGAATCACAAGTGCTGTAACTATGTGATTACCACTATTTTTAGAAGACGAAAAAAAATCAAACAAAAGAGTTTGTTATTTTTGGAGGGGAAAAATCAAAGAAAATGGTTCCCTCCTTCCCTTGCTTTTAATTTGAAACACTTCTATATAACAAAAATGAACATTAAAGATAAGAACTTTAAACATAGTGCATTAGCAAATGTAAACCAAATCATTTAATTTCAAAAGGTGCACAACAAATGATGGGCTAGGGTCCATTTAGCACAGAGCCAGAGATGAACAGATATAAGAAGAGGAGCCTTTATAGCCTTTCTACAAGTTTAAATGACTCAAAGGATAGTACCTTACTGAGTTCAGCCATAAAATTATCTGCTGGAAGTTACTGAAGTCTCATGGTAGGTAAAAAGGTAATATTTTGTGGTGACACAAATGCCAACTTGTGATTTTTGACTTTCAGCTCTCAGTTGGCCATTTGTTTAATTTCTATAAACTGTCTCGAACAGCATGTGAGCATTTTATAGCAAGGGTCTCTGAAAAGCAGGATGCACACTTCTAATTTAATGTGAGATTAGTTTTCAATCCATGGGGATAGATGTAATCTCACAGCGAGGGGATGCCTGCACATGGGGGGGACGAAAGCCAAGGCACCTCTCCAGCAGTGAGCTGACCAAAAGCAGTGTTGATCCGGTGTGTCACAGCGAAAAGCAACCAAGGAAAGATGTGTACAGAGGTATGGGCTGCTTCATGTGGCCAAGGTGTTGCAGGTTTTCTCTCTAATCCTGCAAAAACCCCTTTGATTTGGATTGGTTTCTTTTAGAAGATAAGATTTGAGAGTAAACACAAGGAGTAGTAACAAATGACCCTTGAGTAGAAAAGAAAGCAGCATATTAACTTGTAATGACTGTATGGGAATTTCAGGTACAAAACAAAAGATGAGGCTAAAATCCTCCTTTCAGGTTGAAATGGGTAAGAGTAGTACGGAAATGATCCTGCATGCAATGTGCTGAGTACACTTAGCGAGTCACCTTCCAGAAATACATTGAAAAGTTGTCAGGAAAAATGACTGATTTAATGAACTGTGTCAACACATTTGCAGAAAGCACCAGATTATGATTTGTCCTGTGTTAGTCACATTTTAAGCAACTGAAAAATTGCTTTTACAGAAGGTATTAAACTGTACAATGTTATCAGCTTTTAAGATACATATCTATTTTGAACAAAATTTACTCAGTTCTCCTTAGCTGTACTTCAGACAGTATTGAAAAAAGAATGTACCCACACAACTAGGGGATAGTCTCCTTTCTGCCCATTTTGCCTGAATGTTTTCAACTGTTTTGATCAACCCTTTCTAACTTTAAAATCTTTTTTTTTCTTACTATTTGCTCAGCTCTGAGGGAGGACAAAGGAAGGGCTTTAAGGCAAGGCACCCGAAGCTCAAGGTTAATGAACACATTCTAAGTGGTTCAACGGGGAAGTCTTATTGCAAGTGGACACGAAGAAGCAAATAGCATGGAAGGATAGGAAAATGAATGACCTCGTGGGAAAAAATGCATTCAACTTGATGATGGCTGAGGAACTGCCCAGCTATGTCTCTTGCTTCTTCGTTGAACTTGCTTATCACATCATTCAGATAAAGATTCAGATGGAGGTGGAGGGGGAAGCAAGTACCTGAAGCCGAGTGCTGCTCGCTCTGCCCCTGGACAGCTGGACCCCACGACAGGCCCTGCCCGGGCTCAGGGTTTGTAGGAGTCGTGGCTGCTCCGCCTGACCCCATCCCTGTGGTCCTGGCTGTGCTGAGCAGTTACATATGAGGAGAACCCTGCTTTCAAGAATGGGTGCTGACAAAAGATTTCATTAAAAACAGGAATTCTGTGAGGCAGCTATGGAAGCCTCATTTGCTATGGATTTTTGTTGCCTGGAAGAGCCAGCCGAGGCTTTCCCAATGGCTGGGCACTTGTTAGGGCTCGCTAGAAAGCAGGGTGTTTCAGCAGTGCAATGTGAGCTCGTATCGTAGTCTCTTGCTGCCAGGCCGCACACGCACCTCTTCCCTCTAGCTGGTGCCTGCCTCAATGAAGCTTCTTACAGAGCCACCAAGAAAGCGCCTTGCTTAGAGGTGACTGAAGCTGGCCACGCTGATCAAAGCACTTCTCAGTAGTGTGATGGAGGCTGCACCTGAACAGGTCCACCCACACGCGCCACTGGTCACCTCGGCTGCAGCCGAACAGCTCTGCCGCAGGGCCAGTCCCACTACCCTGTGGCGAGCTCGGGGCCCCACACAGACACGTCTGTCGCTGAGTGCTTCCCCTCAGCAGCATTTTCCACCCTCACCAAGCCCAACACCTCAGCTCGGCTGCCGGGCCCGTCCGCAGCGTGCCCCGAGGGCAGCGCCTCCCGCTCGGGTGTCGGCTCCAGGCAGCTCCCGCTCACTGAGGGGGGACCAGGAGGCTCCCGCTCAGTCAGAGCGGACCGCGTGGATCCCACTCGGCGTGGGGGGACCGGGTGGATCCCGCTCAGTGAGGGGGGACCGGGTGGATCCCGCTCAGTGAGGGGCGCCTGGAGGCTCCAGCTCGGTGAAGGGAGACCGTGGGGGCGCACACGGCTCCGGGGGAGCCGCCGCCGCCCCGCTGCCCGCCGGCCGGGCCGGGGGAGCCGCCTCGGAGCGGGGCGGCCGCTGGGGCAGGTGCCGCGCGCCGCCCGGCCCGGCCGCTGCCCGCGCGAGGGGCGGAGCGGCGCCCGCCTCCCCACGAGCCGCCGTCGCAGCCGCGGGAGCCGCAGCGGGAGCGGAGGGCGCCGCGGCGCGGGTGGGCGGCCGCCTCCCGCCCCTCTCCCCGCGGGGCCGGGGCACGCGGAGGCGGCGGCCGGCGCGCGCCCGCCCGGGGCAGCTCGCGCGCGGCCGGGCCCCGCTGCCGGCGGCGAGGGGGCGCCCGAGGAGGAGCCCGAGCGCCCCGGGCAGCGGCGGAGAGCGCGCGGGCTCCATGGGCGCCTCACGCCACCATGGTCGTCGCCGCCAACAGCAGCCACCTCTACGGTAACCTGCGGCCCTTCGCCCTGGAGGACCCGCGCGCGCTGGGCGGCGGGAGGATGATCGGCGGCTCGTGGCCGCCGCGCCTCGTGAAGCTCCCCCCGGGCGGGACCCCGCCGGCGCTGCCCACGGCGGGGCCGCCGGCGCACAACGACTCGCAGTGCGGGGAGCACATCCTGAGCTACGGCAGCGTCGAGAAAGTTGTCATCGGCGCCGCGCTCTCCCTCATCACGCTGCTCACCGTGGCCGGCAACTGCCTGGTGGTCATCTCGGTGTGCTTCGTGAAGAAGCTGCGGCAGCCCTCCAACTATCTCATCGTCTCGCTCGCCCTGGCCGACCTCTCGGTGGCCCTGGCCGTGATGCCCTTCGTCAGCGTGACCGACCTGATCGGCGGCGAGTGGATCTTCGGGCGCCTCTTCTGCAACGTCTTTATCGCCATGGACGTCATGTGTTGCACGGCCTCCATCCTCACCCTGTGCGTGATAAGCATCGACAGGTGAGTCCGGCCCGGCCCGGCCCGGCCCGGCCGCCCCGCCGCGCTCCCCGCCGCTCGCGCCGCCGGCCGGCTCCGTGCGCCGTCCCCTAGAGCGCTTCGTGCCCTGGGCAGTCTGAGCCGCTTCTCCCCAGGCTGGAGACAGCAGGATCCCCCCCGCCCCGCTAAATTCGGTGGAGCTTTACGAGCTCGGAGACGACGCAGGAATTGTTTTATACCTCATTAGGTCTTTTATCGCTGTGCTAGTGCAGCTAGTCTCAGGATGCCTACACATCAACGGAGAGAGCCCATTTTTGACAAACTTAGTACTGAGGGAGAAACTACTCCTAAGTGTTTGCCTTTTTCATACTTCTCTAGTCACCTAAAAAAAAATACTACACTTGCTGACATTTACCATCTTCCAAAAGTTATGGGCACTGAAGCAATAGGGAATTCATTTCTAGGACAAGCAACTTATTTCTGATAGTAAAGCCAGGTCTCACTTTCCACCCATATTTCAGCTCTCCTCAGTTGGGGAAGGTCAACAGGTTTCTTTATTCTATGGCAGTCCAATCCTAAAATAATTTGCTGCATGTGTTTTGCCTCCTTCATGGCATCCATCTCATCCTGGGCATTTTAGCATCTAGGGGGAGACAGTTTTCATTATGGCTCAGTAACGAGCAGAAATTGAAGAACCTCCTAACTAGCCTTCACAAGTGGTTTATCCAGCCCAGTATTCTAACAGTCTCCTGTCCTGCGTGCTTCAGAAGGGTTTCTGAAAGATCTCTGCACTTGGTCTCTTCAAAAGAGAACCCAGAGGTTGTTTCTTGCCAAGGAGCACCACAATTTATATTCATTGCAAATAAAGAGTCCCTGCTCTGATGCAATGGCCAACAGTTACCTGAATGCTGGCAAGCATCTTGTAGCAATGAAATCTTCCTGCAGACTTCAGGTGAGTATCCCAGTATTTTCTCTTGCTTTGAAGTTTGCCACCTTTTAACTTAGTTCCAGTTTTGTGGGAGAAGATGAGTAGCCTGTTTTAATTTCCTAGCATTATTATTTGTTTTTCTAACTACTTATTTCTAAGGCAATTGATTTCATTTTTCCATTCCCTCCACACATAAGTGGTTCCATTGTTTGATCGTTCTTGATGGCCATGTCTGAACTCTCCAACTCCATTTCTGGTAACTTTTCTAAGGCAGGTAAACGTAATTCAGCTCTTTTATCCAAGTAGTGTTGGATGACTGATTCACACTGCAGCACTGTAGGTACTCAGTTTTACTCTCTTCCATTTCCAGCTTAAAATTTTAGGCCACAGCTGTATGCTGAATAGAGATTTTAACTGAACTAATTGCAATGATGATCTCTTTCTGTACCTTCTATTCTCCTCATCCTCTTCAAAGAAATACTAACAAGGGATACAGCAATGTACCCTAGAACAAAATGTAGCCTATTCTAAATGACTGATTTTTATTTACAAATACTATTTAAACCAGAATTATTATCCTTTTGTCTTTGCATATTCCTATTTCTATTACCAAATGTTTATTCAACACAATTTCTTCATAACTAATGATTATGTTGTCTACTCCCTACCTGAAGTCAAAATTTGGTGAATCCTGGTGCTCTATTATCTATTATGGATTATCCCATATGATGGATAATAGCATACACGGAACATCTTAATGTGTCTCCCATTAATGGGGAGGCCAGACAGCAATTCATTAGCAAAATGTCTCTATCACTTGGCAATAAAGGATTTTAAAACTCTATAATTTGATTTAAAATACATAATCTTACACTGTTGTAACAGTGGTTCACCAGGCCAAGGATTAGCTTGAGATATTAATATTCTTTGAATACTGAAGATGTAGAAAATATGCAGATCAGAGAAATGATGAAAATTAAACATGTGATGAAATACAACCAATGTAACATTGATTTAGTGGTTCTAGTTTATCTAGAACTGTTCTTATATTTATGTAGTTAGGAAAGCTTTGATTTAGCATTGGGGGAGACATCTCTGCATAGATAAGAACCCCCCCGATAAAGTATTATGTTTGTTATAGCAGCTTGTAAATCATGATGTACATAGTCATTAGAGATTGAAACCACTTTCATGAAAGAGTCCATGGGAATGACAAAAACACTTGTAAATTTTATGTTATCTATGCGGGGAGGTTCTCTGCTGATACAGCCCTTGTAATCCCAGCACAAAGATATAAGATGAACAGATACAGAAGACGAACCAGGAAATCCAGAAGCAGGGAAGAAATGAATGAAATTCACTGTCATCCAGTTTGGCACTGCGTGCCATCTAGATGCACTTAAACCTCGTAGCACGATTGGTAAATGGTTCTGGGGTCACAAGAGAACCATTTGCTCAGGGAGCAGGGTTAAGTTTGGATAAAACTACACATTTTCCAAGCATAACTGTGAATTGGATTGCCACTTGGCTCTTTAGGATAGTCTAGGAAGCCTTTGCTGCCACCAGTGAAGGCTCCCTTGAAGGGAAAGATGAAGCTGTTGAAGGCAGCACAGAGAGGCAATAAATTTCCAGATTTTTAATTTTCAGTATTAAATCTCCAGGTTATCCCTTGAGCAGAGATGTGAATCAGTCCAATGCAGATAGCTGCAAGAATGTCACTGTTGGATCAGTTTGAAGAACAGTTTTAAAAAAACCATTAGGCAAGGTTTGTAAGAGGAGGCAGTATCTTTTATTAGACAAATGAATATAGCTGGTAAGAGAGGCTTTAAGGTCCTTCTGGACAGGATAAACTGAGTAAAATTAAGGGGATTTTTTTCGCGTGCACATTAACATGCTCCTGACCTCAAGCCACTGATAGCCCTAGAGTGCTGGCAGCTGCTGGGCATTCTGTACTTGGAGACACTTTGTGTTACAGCCCTCAGTGCTGGATGCATTTTTAACTGAATTTCTCTAGCAATTGGAAAGCTCTAAAGGATGCAGATTAGCATGGACAGCTCACCAGCTCACAAAAGCATTTTCCTGCATTGTGATGGGCTTTTTTGGTTGCTCTAAGCTCATTCTGTCATGCTCTCACTCCTCCATCTTTTTCTACTCAGGTACATTCTGGGTGACCCATTCCAAGGGTGCCTATTTTCCAGAAACTTCTCAAATAATGCTTTTTCTCCCCCTCCCCCTGTCCAGGGGAAGCAGCATGCTCCTGGATACAGTAGCTAAACACTTCCCTAATTTTACACACACGTAGGTAATACAGAGGCCTACAGCTCGGGAATGGGAGACTTGCATATTAACACAGTGGAACAGTGTCCCATGTCACTTCAGAAACCCATAATTTCTTAGAAGGGCACGAAAGGGATGAATACAGGATTAGGCATCAAAATTCAAATGTCTATTTTCCCTACCCTGTTTCTAAGCATAGGTTACAGAATAGGATTCTCATACACAAAATTATGTTTTTGAATTTGCATTTTAATTTATCAGATAAGTATAAATGTTTAAGGGCAGGCTTAGTTTGTGAAAAGTGCTCTTGAGGACAGGGATTTGCAAGTCAAAGAAAAATCTTCTTTTTAAAAGTATCTGAACAGAATTGCTAGTAGTTGTTAAACTGGTTCTATTCTTAAGCTGTACGAACTGTGGTGAGATTGCAAAGTATGTGCTCACGTACTGATGCAGGAATCTCTAATTTTGTACAGGATGCATTAAGAAAAAGTCTTACCTGAATTATGTCTTTTATATAGCCACAGTAGAGATTATTCTAGAAAGGTCATGTTGTTATCCACAAAGAACTACATTTCATGGAGACCATAAGATAGTGCCCATAATAACATCAAGATATGGATTACTGCATTTTTTTTTCACATCATCTCTTCTTACTCCACAAGATGAAAACTTCACAGATCTCCATAAGAATGAAAAACACATTTCTCACTTTGCTAATTTCATAGGGATGAAACAGGCAGCTTAATCACTGGAAGTCAATATTACCTTCACTGTACTCTCTGTTCACCATGCAGGGTAGCTCTGGAGAAAGGCAGCAGGTGCACAGACTTTGGCAGGATAGTTGTCTCTCAGTGAATGATAACCTACTTCAAGCATTTCTTATTACTGTTTGTTTGTTTTTCCTTTAATGCTCTGCTCTTTTGACTTCAAATACATAAATTATACCAAATTTGGATTCCTTTAAACTTATGAGTGAGCAAAATTTAGAAGTGAATTGTAAGGGGAGGATGCAAACCACATCTTGGTGGGTGAATAAGTGTCTGAAGGGAATTAATTGCATTTAAACTGGTGTGGTTTGCCTGCTGATTCATCATGTTCTTCTTCTGACCCAAGATAGCTACAGAAATCCTGTTTTGGAGATTATCCACTGAATAATTGCATAAGTAGCAATTTTTAATTCAATTTAAAAATAACTCTTTGGCTTAGAAAGTAATAAAGAACATAACTACTCAGATACAGTTTAAGAATTATAACAGTTTCCCCACACCCACACAAGTCATTAAATACTTTCTGGAGAACTTTTCCAGTGTGTGTCTAAGCCAACATTAAATGAGTATTATAACATCCATTAAATTGATGAAGATTTAGGATTTATACCCAAATGATACACAAGCATGACTTCTTGTTGTTCTGGAGCTTTTTATACACAAGGATTGGCTTTCTCTCCTGTCCCTGGTTGGTATCTTTTGCCATGCTCCAAATAAGTGTGAGTATTTACGCATCACCTTAGAATTCGTCGATCATGAAATTCACATTTCCTTGATGCATGCTTGGGAACTGAGGAGGCCAAGTGCCTCATAGGAAGGATTTAAGACTACACCCAAATAAGGATTTAAGCACTTCAAATAGACTCCAGGCATCTACATTCTGCCTAACTCCAAAACTGGAAATGGTGACCTGAGAACACTGTCAGTAATTTCTTAAACTGAGTGGCACCCAAGAGCCCTGTATGGCTCTTTGTTTGGTATGGACAATTTTATTATGCATTTAGGCTGAGGGCAGAAATGGCTGCAGTCTGCTCTGCCAGCCATGCTCCGTTCACAAAATACTTGTAGTGTATATAGATATATAGATTGCACTAAAAATGTTTCATGTAATACATTCTGGATCTAGAATATAGAGACCCACCTGCAGTGTCCCCCAAAAGATTTTATTCACTCTCTATGACCTGTATCATACTGCAAGAGTTCCTACCATTGCTGGGGATGACTCAGATGTACTCGTGTCCTTGTAGTTCCCGTGGACCAGTGCCAGCTGGTTCTTTGCTCCCTTCTAGGAATATGAGATTTGTGGATTCTCATTTCTAGGTTTTATTTAGGGAACCTTCATCCTTGTTATGAAAAATGTGCAGCATATAGACACATTTACATTTAAGTTTCCTAACTATAGTGATATAAATGTGAAGTAGGTTCCTTCATACCTTTGCAAAATTTAGGTCCAGTTGTCTTACAAACATTGGTGGCTGTAATGTCACTGAAGGCTTGAGAAAAGAAGAAAACTTCTGTTTACACATAACTGAAATTACTGAAGGATCAAGAAAAAGCTGAAAGGAATTGTAGATAAAATATGTGATGCAGTTTCTGCAGTTAAGGTGTCTATCGTGGAAGAAAGTTTTGTGATCGGCACAGCAGCTTGTTCCTATGCACCACCACCACAAGAGCCATTCTTTCCACTGCTAAACCCAGAAACAAATGTACACTAACCCTGTAAATAACTGTCTAGCTGATTGAAAATGCCAACAGCAATGTACACTAATAAAGAAAAAACAGGTATTTTTATTCTTTCTTATGTAGTTTTTCTAGTTTAGTCAACGTTCTTCATTTGAATTGTTCTACTTTGTTTCTGCAGAGAATTTGTTACTGAACATTTCTTCATTCTCTCTTTTATTTTCATTGAAAAGAGACATGACACTAATTCTTGCTCCAAGATACCGAGATGAAGAAGCTGAATTGGAAGTTGAATGCACTTTTAAGTAATTTGTAGCAGGGCAATGTCTATCCCTCACTGAAAGCCAGCTCCTTAAGCATGAACGAAGCGGGGCTGTGAAGCTGTGCTAACAAGATCACGCTGGTTCCTGAGGCGTCCCTATTCACCTTTCCTTCCATCGTGAGGCAGACTGGAAAAGATGCCGTTACTAAAATTGTACCTGCTCGAGGCAATAGCAGCTACTTGGTTATGTCTTTGCACGGTCGTTGTTCTTAATGGCTTGACACCAGATACATGCTGGAGAGAGGATATAGAATCATAGAATCACAGAATGTTTAAGGTTGGAAGGGACCTCTAGAGATCATCTAGTCCAACCCCCTGCACACGCAGGGTCACCTAGAGCACGTGGCACAGGACTGCGTCCAAGCGGGTTTTGAAGATCTCCAGAGAAGGAGACTCCACAACCTCTCAGGGCAGCCTGTTCCAGTGCTCTGTCACCCTCACTGTTAAGAAATTTTTCCTTAAGTTCCTGTGGAACTTTTGATGTTTCAGTTTCTGGCTGTTTCCTCTAGTTCCGTCCCTGGCCACCACTGAAAAGAGGCCGGCACCATGCTCTGCACTCCCTCCCTTGAGGTACTTATAGACACTGATCAGATCCCCTCTCAGCCTTCTCTTCTCCAGGCTGAACAGGCCCAGCTCCCTCAGCCTCTCCTCATAGGGCAGATGTTCCAGGCCCCTGATCATCCTTGTGGCCCTGCGCTGGGCTCTCTCCAGCAGCTCCACATCCCTCTTGTACTGTGGAGCCCAGAACTGGACACAATACTGCAGATGTGGCCTTACCAGGGCTGAGTAGAGGGGCAGGATCACCTCCCTCGACCTGCTGGAAACGCTCTTCTTAATGCACCCCAGGATCCCATTGGCCTTCTTGGCCACGAGGGCACACTGCTGCCTCATGGTCAACTTGTCCACCATGACACCCAGGTCTTTCTCCGCAGAGCTGCTCTCCAGAAGGTCGGTCCCCAGCCTGTACTGGTGTCTGGGGTTATTCCTCCCCTGGTGCAGGACCTTGCACTTGGCCTTGTTGAATTTCATGAGGTTTTTCACCGCCCAGTTGTCCAGTCTGTCCAGGTCCCTCTGGATGGCAGCGCAGCCCTCTGGGGTATCGGCTACTCCTCCCAGTTTGGTATCATCAGCAAACTTGCTGAGGGAGCACTCTGTGCCTTCATCCAGTATATAGTGAATATATATATATATATGCAGTATATAGTGATTAAAAGATAATCTGACAAACAGATGAGCTCTTCTGTAAATGCTAGAAGACTCTGGAATAAGGTAGAGATCCTTCTACCACCACAGCAAGTAAAGGCTTAGCAGATTAGAAGTGGGTTTTTTTTCTAACCATTTTAGCCATATTCACTTTAGAAATGCTTAGATTTGCTAGACGCGGCTGAGGGAGGCTGCTTACAAGTATTTGGAGAGAGCAAATTAAGAACTTTGATGTGCATGTGTTAAGGTCAAGAATCATTTGAAAATTTCATTACTTTGAGTGACTTAAAGGGACACTTTGTTCCTTAATTGACTTTTGAGCAGTATTCATCATTACGGTGTTTATATTTGTAAATTGTTTTGCATAGTGGATGTATTTATAGCATGCATTGAAATGACTTGCTGATGACTGCATCCAAGCTAGCTGCGAGGACAAGGAGCTCTTGCTGAACTTGGCTGTTTCTGCAGTTGTGGAGACCTTCCAGTGATGCAGACCAGCTCCTGTACTTGGCACAGCAAAACAATCTTTGGTGCCGATAACATTATTTTATTATTATTTTTTACCAAAGTTTGCAATATTTGGATATCTTTGTTTATTATGTTAGGAAAAATGGCTTTTTGTGCTGTGTTATATAAGAAACATATCTAAGGATGTACTTGGATTTAATATTTATAATTTTGGAAAGTTCATTTTTAAAACTTTTTTGAGAATGAGATTTTTCTTTGTAGTAGAGAAAAAATATTCAAGTAATTTCATATTTTCTCCCTTAAGATTATCTGATAGATTCCAGATGTTTATTTGTTTGATACTTTTGTACAACTGTGTTTGAGATAAATGGAAGGAATAATCAAATTCTATTTTAGTCTGTATATTTTATGTACCAACATTTGAGTGAGTGCGTACAGCCTCCTGCTGCAGTACCAGTGGCAGCACAGGTTGCTAATTTGTACTTTTTCACAAATCTTAATTAATCAATAACTGATGGAGGTTTCTGAGGTCTTTCTTCACACTCAGTTTTCCCTGAGTCACCCTAGCAGGAGAATGCGATACATGAAGCAGTTCAACTTGCCCATTAGTTCATTCTCTCAGCTTTAGAGATCTGTTTCACAAACAGCAAAGAATATTCCATTTCCTTTATCTTCTTGGAGAAGGGACATGGGTTTTTTTCTTGCCAAGGAAAAAGTTATTCCAGCATTCCTTTTCAATCATTTCTTACTATAGGAGTTCTGGTTTGCCAAGGTTTCAGCAAAATCAAAGCTCTAGTCATTCCTCCTGTTAAGCACAGTTTTAGGTCTCCTTTCGCTCAGATTGACACAGCCAGGTTGGCAGCTTCCTTGTGGCAGGTCTGCTGCCGCGCTTGGTGTTTCGCAGTGCCCGCTCTGTGGATGGGCTGCTGCTGCTGCTGCGGCGGGAACGCTTCCCATCTAACCTGTTCTCCTGGACAGACATGGCCCGGGCAGAGCCGGCAAGCTCCCGAAGGAGGCCGAGCACCGCGTCGGCTCCAAACGCCAAGGATGCACGTTGGCTCTGCCGGCGTAATTCAAAGCTCAGTTGGAGCTAGATCATAAGCCTGAGGCAAATACTTGGTCTTGTAACAGACATCAGATGTTATGGCTCTTCTAAGTATAGCCAAGAAAACTCGATTATGGCAAAAAGATGACTATTTCCTCAACCAAAGAAGGGATAAGACATCTACCTTTCGGTCTCTGTGATCATGAAGACTCCTATGAAATGAGTTTGTGAATATTATTACACGACCCCCCCCTTTTTTTTTCTGAAATTCAAAGGTTGACTCTCTTGCCTATAAGCAATAATGAAAAATGAAAATGATTTAACAATTTGGAATCATTTGCCCAAATTAAGGGTGTGCATGCATAAAACCAGCCCCAATGTTAAAATCAGGGTAGAAATCTTCAGTTACAGAGTTAAAGATACAGGAGTTTTCATAGCTTATTTGCCACAACACACACGCCCCTCTCTTGTTGACTTCAGCAGTGGGTATGTGCCTATAGGCTTATATAGGCATCTGGAGAGAACTTGTCTCTGTTTTGTTTGAACTATTATAATGGAATTAAGGAAGGAGCACGCAGCATCTTTGCTTTGCTATACCTATCCATTTATCCACAAAGTTTTATATAGAATATTTACACTGATTGCTATTTTTCACATATTGGTGGTTCCAGAAAGATTAGCATGTGCACAAGTCAGATAATGAATCTTAGCAATAAACAAGTTCTCTGGCTAATGTTGACTGTGCTATTGCAGCTCCCATAAAGAACTGGTACTTGCAGGGAAATGAAATCTGTACTGAGCTTCTGTGCTTATCCTGGCCAAGGAGGGAGGCCAGGGCTATTATTATCTTGTATAGTTATTCCACTGCAGAATGGTCATAATTTGGTTAAAAAAGTAAAAGCAAGGAGGACCATTACAAAAACTTTTTGTTGTTGTTCTTTTTTTTGTTTTAAATAATGAGAAACAAGGGTGAAGGCTATTCTTAGAGGTACATTGTATCTTGGTGAAAAAAAAGCTGGCAGCAAAGTCCTTCCTGAGATATGTCAAGGAAATGGGTGGTTTTTTTTCAGTGCTGTTAAAAACTCAAAGCCAAGTTTTTTAGCTCAGGGAAATGTTAGTTAAAAATAAAACCAGGGGCAAGTTGGTTGTTTACCCTTGTTTACCTATTTTTTTTTTAATGTTCCTTTAAGGAGTCTGGGGGAAGTAGAAGGGACAACCCTGTCCTTCCCGGCTGCCACTGGCCCTGCGGCCTGTGACCAGGAGGGGAGTCTGAAGAGAGGAGCAACCAGCAGTCAGGCAGTTTTTAATGGCAGTGGAAGAGCTTCCCAGGGATCGGGGAGCCTTGGCAGAGTTTGCTGCAACTCACAAATGTCACTGATTTGGGGAAAGCCAGAGATGGTAGCAAAGGCTTGTGTGCAAGGGCACAGCAGCTGTGGAGGGTGTGCACAGATCTCTCTACTTCTATCTTGCCTGGTCGTGATGAGTTTTCTCTAGCAGTTTCAGTGGGAGATGTGGCCAGTTGCCCCTGTGAGATAAACAGAGCCCTGGATACAGAGCTTTCTCCAAGCACATTGTTTCTACCTGTTCGCTTTTAATTCGGGATGCTCTAGAGACTAGCAGCAAAGGATTTCAACATATGGTTTGCAGTTCCCTGGAGAGGGACACAGAAGGAACTGTGGAAAAAAACAAGGCTGTGGGCAGTTTTCTAGTTAGAGGGCTGTTCCCACAGTAGAAAATTCAGGGGCTTGCAAAGCAGAGCAAAGAACACTGGTCTAGAAGATTTGTTCTCGTAACTGTTATTTAGAAGTTGGCCATAGATATAGAAATTAGAAGACAGAAATGGAAGAAATGAGCACACGTAATGGAAGTATACACTTCTATCTGAACTTACTGTGTAAGTTACAACATAGCTGTTATTATCAATACAAGCCATGAAAACATGTTGTGATTGTTACCAAATATTTCAGATAGACTGTTAAATTTGCCAGAAGAATTTTCTGTAAACAGTTCTTTATGTGGGTGCTAAATTTTGCTTATTTGCTGTAGAAATAGACATTTAACAAATACTTGAAATACTGAATCCTTGAACAAAGACCTAGTGTGTTATCTGGCCACAAAATTACATGGATATATTTATACCTGTGCCCCAAAACAGCTGCTGACAAGATGCAGAGCTTTTCTTTAATAGTCTAGTGAGATATTTTGATGCTAAAAATAATGCAGCTCCATCTCCAAAGACTTTTTTTTTTCTTTTTTGCTTTGTTATGCACTTTAGCTTTCTTTTGCCTTAAGAATCTGCAATTGGAAACCCACTTCTTGGCACAAACAGTTTTATCAACAGTGCTGATTTCATCACCCAAGAGCCTATTGTCCCATATTGAAAAGCTATTTTTGCTATATGAGTTTGGCCATTTCTTGGACAAAAGCTTCCTTTTTTTCAAAAATCACCCAAATTAAAATGGCACAGTGAACTGTTTGCCTACGAATAAAATAATGCAAATGGAGTGCTTAACATTCCCAAAAGCTGGTACTTAACATTAAGCTCATGTTCTCCTGCCTAGGTGCTGACACCAAGGGAGCATCTTAGCAAACATGTCCAACACTTACAGCCCCGGTGAGCTCCCAAGGTGTGCAGGCTCTCGGCCGTGGTGATCCATCCACCCCGATGCCAACGTTCTGCTCCTAAATTCAAATACACATTTGAAGATACTGGCTTGCCAATGAGAATTGAGATTATTGGAAACTGTAAGCACAGGAACCAACCTTGGGTGTTTTAGTCTTTATCCACACATGGTTTGATGTGACCCCACCTCAGAAGGACCTGAGTGGTGCCAAGGTGCTGCAGGGAAAAGCAAAGGCAGCCTCACCAGGAGGCAAGAGGAAGGGCTGCCTTCTGCTCAGCCCACTCACTGCACCCTACTTGTGTGCTGTGGCATCCACAAATCAGCAGGGAGGGCTGCGGTACCTAGTAAGCCCCGAATCCATGAGTATGCAATAATGGCAAAACAGCAAGTAAAGGAAAATAAATGACTGGCTAGGTTTGGGGCAGGAATCACGGTAGTATCTTTTGGTAAGTTCGCAATACAGAAGTTCCTGTTAGAAAGGCCTGTGAGCCTGTCTAAAAGGTTCTTGAAATGCAGTCTGCAATTTGGTCTGATCTGTTGCCTTCTCTCCATGATACCTTCTGTTCCTCTGCCTCCCATTCCACAACAGGTCATAATTTATGTCTTTATTTCATATTAGGAGGTGAGACACACTTTCAATACTGGAAAGGACAAGCTACTCCAGAGAGTGCATATTTACAAAACAGTTGGTATGGCAGTGGGTCAGAATGCATGTTCTGTTATCAAGGTATTTTTGAGTATTTTATGGGATCAGGATGATTTTTGTAAAATTTCACTTTGGAAAATAATAAAATTAGAATGATTTTCCAGTGATGCCCACTGCTGGTTATTTCAGAACAAACTGTTACAGTTCATTTGCTTTCATGGAAAAAATAGGACTCACTGCACCATGTTTTACTCAGTCAGTGTAAGATTAAAAAAAAAAAAAAGCAAAATGAAAAACCCAAAACCTTTTTGCAATTGTCCTTTACGAAATTCAGAATGAAGGCCAATTTTAAATCTTTCCTGAAACACAGTGAGGCTCTGTGCATCCTTCACTCAGCCCTGCTAAATACCTGCCAGCAGGTGCCTCTGAGCAGAGAGCTTTCCTCCTTTCCAGCCACTGCGCAGAGCTGTGCCTGGCATGGCCGAGTTGCTCATACTCTGGGACTCACCACAAACTCCCTCCCTCCTTGTATTTTTTTATTGACTCAGGTCTTACAAAACTTTACTTTGCTTGCTGCTGTTTGGATTATTCACAAGTACAGCATCATGGACAATTTGTCAAGAAAAGCACATTTGTCTTTGAGGAGATGCAATATCCTTTTCCTTTTTCATCTTGTATTTTCATGAAACAGAATTACTTAGATACTTTGGCACCTCAGTTAGAGGACTCAGAGTCCTAAAGCTGCCATTTCTCATTTTTATTTTGGTAGCAAGCTTTCTTCTTGCTTTCAGACTGATCTGCATCGAAAGTTCCTCTCAGAGAGGACTGTGTTAGTTTTTCAAGTATGTTTCACAGTGAACTGTAATGACAGTATTTTAGAAACGCTTTTGTGGCAAGGACTGAAGTTAAAACCCCAGGTGCCCACCTCCTAGGAGCAGCATGTACCTCTGGCTGACATTCCCACAGTTAATATCATAGAGCAACCCGGACTCTGTAAGACAATACAAGATGCTTTGTGCATCCAGTAGCATTAGAAATAAGGCTTCTAAATAAACCTGCTATTACAGTCTTAGATTTTCCTTTGCACACTAACACAGTTTATCAGTTTTCTGCCTTTTTTATCCTCTGAACTTGGGCTAAAAGGTTAAGCCTGAGGTGAACATTTAAAATATTTACCCACCCGACACACAGCAAAGTTTTTGTGCAACTCTGACAAATTCAGATCTGCCTTCAGAGAAATCCAACTATGACCAAAGGCAAAGATGTCTGAGTAGATTAGTTAGTTGGATATAGAGATTCACCTGTAACTATTTTATAGGGTTCAGCAGGGTTCTTGCAAAGTCAGTCTCAGGGAGAAGCAAAGAAGAGAATTTGGAGCAAATCCTTTCACTACCAGATTTTTCCTGTCTCAGCAGAGGCTGGAAGACCCAGAAAGGGGAGGGAGAAGGAGTATTCCCCAGGGTGTTGTCCTTAAGTGCTTTGTCTGTAGATACTATGTTTAAATTGCTTGTACTCAAGGAAGGAAGAGAGGGGACATAAATATCAAAACATTTAAATAGCTATTCCCTGAAGATACTTTGTTTTAGTATAGTGGTGTTATCAGTGTAATTTTTCTTTTCATTCATTGCTTATACTATGGAAGTTTCTGAAACACTTCACTTAATTGTACTAAGATATCAGTCATCATTTTCCAGTTAAAGTTGTAGGAGGCTTTCATTTTGAAACACCATTATAACTTTCAAAATAATTCCTTTTAAGCTGATGTTTAGTGTCAACCCAAGCATGACTCATATAGTTAAGTTGGAGAAAATCACCTTAGCCATTTCTGCATTACAGGAGTCTGACAAGAGGTTTTTTCTTTTTTTAAAATGACATTTTTCATAGCTTTAAAATCCAACCCCCACACGTTTTAGTTGCAGCTATCTGGTAGCTTACCTCAAGAAATACAGAAAGAACGAGTTAGACAACCAAAGCACTAATCTAGGCCCGCGGTGCCGCCGCAGTCAACGTTTATGGGTTTCTTTGGTGATGCTGAGCAGGCCGGCAAGCTGCGTTTAGGCTGAAGGCGTGCACGGGCCTGCAGGCCTGGGCCGTGCAGACCACGAGCGGCCTCCCTGCTCACTAACACGTGTCTGTGCCCGCGTCTGGGAGAGCCCCGGGCTGGGAGCAAACACACTGCCATCTCTGTAACAGCTACCCGACTGTCTGCACCAACGGGGCATCCCGACACGGCGGCCGGCCTGGTGGTTGTCTCCTGGCACGTCTCCTGCGGCCTGGCCGAAGCTGAGAGGCTGGCTGGGATCACGAGCGCTCGTCTGTGCCAAAGGACACCATGGAGGGGTATAGGAGAGGAGACAGATGTGTTCTGTGTTAATATGTTTGAGTTTGGGAACTAAAACCTCAGCTGAAGGCAGTAAGGTAGGAAAAAGTATTCATTAAAAGTGCCATATATGCTTCCGAGCAAAAACCTGAAATCTTTATTAGCTTCGGGGATGCCTCTGAGCATGAAGGAATAAGGAGAAGTAAAATGGGAAGAAACCTGAAAGACAGTGGGCTTTTTCAGTTCCTAATCTGCAAAATATATTCTTTCTCTCCATTCCTCTGCTCTCTTTTGCTCAGGAACTGCATCTATAGAACACAGCAGGGATTTCATCTCAGCTGGTGCTTCAAGAAACCACACATTTGCTTAAAGACATTGTGCTCCACAGCAGGGACAAAGCAGTAAACAAAACTTTTTCTATCAGCAAACATCAACTGTCTGGAGTGCTTTTGTCTATCTCCAAGTTATCCCAAGACATCCAGCTCTTGTCTGCTAAACTGGATAGCCCATTGGATCCAGTCACACTCAGGGACTTGGGACCTTATGTGCAGTTTTATAACTAGTTCAACCAGCTGAGCAAAGGGATCATCAAAGGCGCTAGATTCTCTAATCACACAGACATCCAGCAAGAGATCACATTAAAACCCAGCTTATGGCAAACAGTTCAATTGAACAGTGAAGCTTATTGTACAGGAGAGAGGGCTGCTTGGGGGTAAAGATCCAAACACGTTAACTCCCCATAAATGAAGGGCCACCCTGACATGACTGCCAGTACCAAAGCATTCCTCCCCAGTGTCTGAAACAAGAAACAAGAAACTGAAACAAGAACAGAGCCCAACATTTCTACTCCAGTGTCTCACCAGCACCCATTAGCTTCATCCCGTCCATTCACTAACTGCAAGTTACAAGCCAGTTAAATACTGACAGAAAAAGTGAACTAATTAAAATGTAATTCTACCTACAAAGTACACTGAGCCCAGTAAAAAGCAGTTTCATTTGTGTGCTTCAAAAACAGCATAAGTGATCCCTGCATCACGATACATTAAATTTGTTTGTGGGTTGCAGAGGGCTCAAGAAGTTTTAAAACTCTTAGCTGTTAGATTTTCTATTACTCTGTGACTTTACTCTCAGTGAAGAGCAAATCCTCTTCCTGTTTTTCCCATTTTATTAACCAAATAGAACATGCAGTGCAGTAAGTTTTTGGACACAGAATCCAAAATTTGTCTTTCTTATTACCCTTTTCTTCCTTTTGTTAAAGTTGATAGAGCTGTACTTGTTAATTCTCAGTTTGCCTCATTTGTTTTCGAGATATTTGAGAAGGTTGGGAGACTAGACGCATTCATTTCAAAGTTCCCAAAATAGCTATAAACACTTCACCACTTTTACAACCTAAATATTGCAGATGTATTTGTCTTTCCCACGTGAGAACAAACACAAAGAAAAGAAAAAGAACTATGGAAAAAAAATCAGGTTCAATCCACAAAAATTAAATGTCATGCCTGGTAACCTTGAATTCTACCAAATCTGGCCCTGCTGCTTTCTCTTAACTATGGTTGGAGGAGGAACTGGCATCTTCTTCTGCATCTATAGAAGCCACTAATCACTTCAGCTGCAAATAGAGAGTTAGTGAAATGAAGATGATGAAAAAGGTCATCCTGAAAGGTTTCTGGTGATAACTGACTACATGAACTACCTTTGTGGTAATGCAGATAAAACAGACCATTTCACACAATTCCCTAGGTTGAAGAATAGTCTTATTTTGAGCTTTTTGAGGCAGTAAGGCCTCAAGATAGTATATATTTTTGGAATGATATGTTAGTTTAGCTGTTTACCTTTAGCTATCTTTGTAAGGTAATCATTAGAGATTAAGCATAAAACAGATATTTTTATGAGGAGTTTGACATAATACTTCAGAAAATCATGAGTTCGTTAAGTCTTGGACACTCTCTAGTGTATTAGACAACAGTGATGATTTACATTATTTTGAAGTTGCAACTAAATTTTCAAGGGTAATGCATTTCATCTGTGGAGATAAGAAGATAAAGACACTTCCTTCATTAATGCCTCTCTGTCTGCTTACTTCTTTTCTTGGCATACTGCATTTAATAAAAACGGGTAAGACAGAGGATGCTGGTGTATTTTTATGTTAATTAGTGTATTTTAATTTCAAATAGCACTTTGTGGAGCTCAGATAGCTTCCCCAAAAATGGTGTCAGTGCAAAACTAATGAATTTTAATTCTTTTCAGTATATTTCTGCTTTCATGAATTCTTTTTGTTATATTCTGATGCAGCAGAATGCACCAGTAGGCACTCAGAGGGTGCACCCCACAGATCTGATTTTTTCAGAAATCTAATTTAGCGGTTTTAGATGTATAAGGAAGATCACCTCATAATCACGCTGTTTTTAATGACCAAATGCATAATAACTAGAAAAATATCTGTCTCAGGAAGATGGACCAATCTTTTTTTTTTTTGAAGATTCTTTAAAACAACACATTTTAGGAAGCTTTTTGCATCCATGATATGTTTAACTCATTTGTGGCTAGATCATGCCGTTCTCACACAAATGCTAAGTGTGCAGAGCTGTACTTGAGCTCCCAACTCATTAGTGGTAACACACAGTTCAGGCCAGTGAATCCACGGAGCAGAATTTGCCTGGGACTCTACGCCAGGGCCAAGGCCTCCAGGAGCAGCTGCCTGCCCCTGTTCTAATGCAAAGGATGAACGAGGCATAGCCTTTTTTTTTTTTTTTTTTTTTAACAACATGGTCCAGGCTCACACATGGCACTGCTAGAATCCCAGCCAATTTTAACACGTGTTCTTCGCTCCTGGCCCTGCAGGCACCGCTGCAATCAGCTCGTGCGCTGCTGGGAAGAGGGCACCACAGCCGGGGCCTGGCTCCTCTACCCAACCTGCCCCATCAGTCACGTATCAGTGATGTAGCTGAGACTCAGCAGAGCAGGAAATCGTCTGTCTTTTTATTTGCACGACTGTAACATACCTGAGTTCTTATATAAAGCAGTAGCACCAGCCATAATTTACTGCATTGCAGTAAAAATAATAATAATAATAAAAAATCAACACTACAGCACTCTACAGATACCCATGTTGTGATGTGCTGGGTACTCACCGATACCAAGCAAGGACATTCTTATCACATTACAGCCTTTCTTGTTTGTAGCCTACTCAAACCTTCATTTTTGACCAAACGTAGCTACATCTTAAAGCAAAAGTTTGCTTTAGTGTCTGATAATTCTTATATATAATGCTTACATATAATGCTTATAAGCACCAAAGTGAAGCGCACTGATTTTTCTTCCAAATTCTTCCTTTTGGTGGGACAAGGAAATAACAATCTGAGGAAGTTAGTGGGAATTTACAGATCAGCTCCAGTTGAGCAGAATACAAATTTTGGATAAAAATGTGAGATGGAAAAGTCATCCATTTCTGCCTAAGAGAAACCTCTCATAGGTAGAGAGGAACTACAGAAAACTTCTGTAGCTGAGAGAAAACACAAAACTAGAATATTGCTGTCCATCTATATAGGGCAACAGTGGTAAACATTTTATTGGGACAGAACGTATATTTTTAAGCTCTTACAGTTTAGGAGTTTTAGAAGCCATTAGACCTGCCCTCTCCTCCCCCCAAACCATAGCAAACTTAACATTTTTTTCTTATGAGTTTCCAATTATTTATCATTCTAAACTTAGCTTGGTAAAACCAAGCATCTTCTCCAGTCCTCCTGAACTGACATTGTGATGGATTATCATTTAATACACTAAAAGTCTGAATGTTGAAGTAGTGTCATTTCTTTCAAATTAAGAGATAATAAAAGGAATTATAGTAGTGCTGAGATAATCTACTCTTGATATAAGTTTGCAGTTTGCTGTTCCCGCATGAAACATGAAAGTAAGAAAGACAACTCATCATCTCAGTTTAGTGCCTGGGATCTTTGTAACAGATGAATAAGTAAGATGAATGGAACCACTTGTTTAAATTGACACATGAACTCAATACAGAAAGTAATATGGTTTGTGGGTAAGCACTTATCTATACCAGGACTTCATCAGACAGTCAAATCAACATTAGGTTTCAGTTTCCTTAATAATCAAAAAATAAATTATTATTTTTAGCCAAGCATCTTGATTTTTATGGTAAACTCCGTGAAACGACTTTATCAATGAACCAGAGCATCAGATAGTAACTCTTACGTTACTGTTGCAGGTACCTAGGAATAACCAGACCCCTCACATATCCTGTGAGGCAGAACGGGAGGTGCATGGCCAAGATGATCCTGTGCGTGTGGCTCTTATCCGCCTCCATCACGCTGCCGCCGCTCTTCGGCTGGGCCCAGAACGTCAACGATGAAAAGGTTTGCTTGATCAGCCAAGACTTTGGCTACACCATTTACTCCACTGCAGTCGCCTTTTACATTCCCATGTCGGTGATGCTTTTCATGTACTACCAGATTTACAAAGCTGCTAAGAGGAGTGCTGCCAAACACAAGTTTGCTGGTTTTCCCCGGGCAGAAGAAATAGAAGGAATATCTGTGAATGGAGTTATTAAACTGCACAAAGAATCTGAAGAATGTGCTAATTTTTCACGACTCCTTAAGCATGAGAAGAAAAATATTTCCATTTTTAAAAGAGAACAGAAAGCTGCCACTACCCTTGGAATTATCGTTGGGGCTTTCACTGTGTGCTGGCTGCCATTTTTCCTGCTCTCAACTGCCAGGCCCTTCATCTGTGGCACAGCGTGCAGCTGTATCCCGCTGTGGGTTGAAAGAACATTTCTATGGTTGGGTTATGCCAACTCTCTCATCAACCCTTTTATATACGCCTTCTTCAATCGGGACCTGAGGACAACGTACCGCAACCTCCTGCAGTGCCGGTACCGGAACATCAACCGGAAGCTCTCGGCCGCGGGCATGCATGAGGCTCTGAAGCTTGCAGAAAAGCCAGAATTTGTCCTGTGAGGTTGCTTGCCCTTTATTAGGATAATTTATTGTTTTAATCACATTAACTTGTTTCTGCAAATTTGAAAGAAGGGTTATTGGAAGAAAAAGCATTCCTGAGTGCTCTTAACACAGCCATCAAGAAACGGGAAGGTAGGAGGTAAATTCCTGCACAAGGCATGGGCCGTAATGAACCTGGAGAAAGCAGAAGATCATCTAATGCATCTGGGTGTAAGGAAATGGCACTTGAGTACTGGATACCGGGGAGGGGAAGGAGGAAAGGTGCTGCAGGGTGTCTGAGTGAGGAAAGAGGCATGTTGGCCTGACCCTTTTGTTTGGTCCTTGGCCCCAAACAACTCCTAGTAGCTCTCGATATTGGATGCATCTTGTATCCTAGAAATTTTTGCTGTAATAAAGACCTGAAAATGCTGAAGAGTTCAGTATAACTCACTGCTTTCCACTTTGTTATTAGAGAAATAAACCATTTAAGATGAAGCTGGATCAGAGAAGTTACATTGCTTTGAAATATTCGTTATTGTAAAAAAAAGTGTCCATTAAACATTAATTTACTGAATTTCCTGGGGATAAACTAATTTGTGAAGTTTGATGTTGTGTTTGTGTACTGAAAGAATACATTACACAAAGCATGTGAATAAGAGATGGAGTGAAGTCTCAGACCAGCTCTGCGCCTGCCCAGAGCCATGCAACACAATTATCTACAGGGCTGCTATAGCAGTTATGCCAGAGAGATGTAGTGTCCTATATTGCTAACTTTAATAAGTGATTACAGCTTATTGCAGGAGTTGTCTAGTCCAAGTCCATCTTCTTTCATTAATTCTCTTGGCTTTATCACTTGAACCCTTCTTTAATCTAGACTCACACTTTTTCCTACACTAATATGTTAGGTTCTTTTGTTGCTACAGCTAGTCTTTGTTCCAATACAGTAGTTAGTTTATTGTATGTTTGAAATTTTAGGGTTTTGTTTGTTTTCCTGAGTCAGCTAGGATTAAAATGAGCACTAGATATTATGAAACTTGTAGTCGTTATCTACACACACTGATTTAGGTCATCACTTCTGCTTAAAAAGATTTTAAAATTTGCCTTGAGTACAGGAACATTCACAGTTTCTAGTTCTAGCTGCTTGCCTGCACACAAGCTCCTCTATGTGATTCTGCTCCTCTTCACATGGGCAACAAAGCTCTTCCCACAGCTGAGCAGGATCTCCTAACAGTATTGCTTATTTACAACTTGCAACAAGAACCTAACCTGTAACAACTCATACCAATGTGATGATTTCTGTGGAGTGAGCTGGCACCACACAACATGTTCCAGATGCACAGGCTACACTAGTGAGCTCAGTTTTCCACATCTACATTTTCAGCTCTTGCAGTATTGCTGAGAAAAAAAATGCTCATTATGCTGTAAAGTGGCTTCTGCCATTACTAATCAGTACATTAGGGCATTTTATATGTTGTTTCCTCCATCACACTTCAACAAATCCCACTTTAGGCTAAGTCTTGTCCTCATGACTTATTTAGCTACATTCAGTGATGTTAATTCAGGCTAAATAGCGAGAGGTTTGCACCACACGGTGTGTTTGAAGCACACACAGATCTTTGCAAAGGCTCGAGCTTGTAAGCAGAGGCTACCAGATACGTGATAGCAGCATCTATGTGCTGAGCTGCACACCCCAAAACAAGCTCAGAGAGATTCATACACTGGAATACACGTACTACAAAGTATCTGGGGGCTCTTATTTTGAGAGGGACAATTTTGTAATGGTAAGAGATATACTATATCCCAGTTTCATTTTTTTTAAAGTTTCAAATTGATTTGAAGTATTTTCTTTTCAATATTCCAGAAATATTATGTGCAGAAGGAAGATAAGAGAATATCTGCAGCTCTACAGAACACAGAGTAAAGCTCATGTTACTACGAGGATGTTTTCTGTAGTCAGCATGAAATGACTGATGTTTCTGAATTTAAATTACCTGTCAGAAAGGCACTTTTGGGATTCTTAATGCAAGGGAGCAATTTTCACAGTTATTCTGTGAGATAAATGTGAGATATTTTTTTTCTATGAGATAAATGAGATTTTTCAAAAGAGAATAAGCAAATTAAAATATTTACAAAGGCTCCAAGTAGGATTTTAAAATTCTGCAGCTGATTTCAAAATTCTGTGCAGAAATTTCAATTGTTATTATCCTGCAGGAAACGGTGGGAAGTTGTGTTTGCTGCATTGCTCCAAGTTAGAACTTTTTTTTTTTTTAATATGGAAAAGTGTTTTGTGACTCAGAAATTCTGACATTTGCCCAAATGTCATTAGAGGCAATTATTTCCATCAGAGGGAGCATCTTGCAAGACTCCTCTCCTTTACCATCTGTTTCAGATGAGGACATCCCTGGAAAGAACAGGAATTGTTACGGGTTACGTCAGGGCCTCCTGAAGACTGTGGGGTAAACAGACAACTTTCATCTCTGGATATGTTAAAAAGTCAAGCTTCTTTATTTAGCCCAAACAAACACAGCTACACAGCAAATGGAAAGGCTGTTGTTGGTTGGAGGTCGTTTTAAGGGGGAAAACAAACAGTAAATTTTAGGAGAGAGCAATGAATTCCCACCTTCCCTAGGCACACGGGAAATGTGCGCTAGGAAGATGAGCAAGCTTCAGACTGGAAGCAGCTTGGTTAAGCAGCCTAAGGAAATAACTGCTCCAGTTCAAGCTAAAATGCCCAACTTCAGCAATTACATGTTCTTTTGTTAGATAATTCACCACTCATCTGGCAAAGGGCTAAAACGTATGAATAAGAAGTCTCCTTCACATACACAGTCTGGCATTCCCTAGCACCAAGTCCTAGGAGAGCTCACACCCTCCGTCTCTAGGAGAACGTGAAGGAGGCAATCAGAGAGAAATGGTGATTAAAACTCCCAGAACCAGTCAGAGCACAGGGAGGCCAGCATAAGAGCAACCAAAAGGAGGAGGAAAGGCAAGAAATCAGAAACAGTTCTAAGTTTTAGATGTGCAACTGAGTCATTTTTGAGGTGACATGCAGAAAAGCAGAGGGAACAAGGGCTATGACTACTCGCTCCCTAGGAGTCCTGGAAAATTTCAGCCATCTCTTTAGCTACTGTCTGAGATGTGAGAAGTCCCCTGTTAATCACAGGGCATAAAAGGCTCTTGAAATGCTGCACAGTTTCAGCTTTTCTATCAAGGTGTCTGTTGCTTTGCACAACGCGTGTGTGTTTGACAGAAAGGTCCTCAGGATCACAGGGCAACACAATCCAGTAAACAAAAAAAATCATGAAAAAGACTATCCTGGGGAGCAGGTTTGCCTTTAACTACAGTGAAGAACTGGTCTTGTCCCAGCTGAGTTTTTTGTCTGAGAAAACTGATGACAGCATTTGTTATTGCTGACTGTGCCTGTGTCCAGCATTTCTGATTAGAAAGCTTAGTCTCACTGCTATGCTTTCCAGACCATCTTTCCAATTTCTGTAGTTCTGCCTCTGGTTCCAAAGTTGATTTCTAGCACCTATAACATGACCTCCGGTTGGTGATGGTGGTGTGCAAATGAACTGAATTCTGCTTCCATTGACTAGACTGACAGGTTTGTGAAATAGCTGTACTTAGCTCACACTCATACTGTGCTTCTCACTGCTTTCCATTGTCTCACAAGGCTGTTCACCCCTTGACTTCCTCTATAGCTCTTGAGTAAGGATTTACTTCTGCTTATTCAGGGAGGGAAGGAGTCATCACAATATATTTTTAGGTTAGGACTTTTTTGCTTGGGACCTCTCCAGTTGAAATTTCTTGGAAAATGCAGCCAGCTTTACTGTAATGAGTCAGAGGAATCAGAAGAGTTACAACTATAAATAATGAATACTAATCATTATAGAGATTATTTACACAAATCCTCATTTTGCAGTGATGATACCACAGTGAATAATGTTCAGATACTGTAGGGAAAGAAACGAGGCCTCCTTGACTCCTCCTCTGTTCACCTACAAAGTGGTCTGTAAAGATGCTCAAGAGCAGCTATTGAGCAAACCAGTTCCCTAAAAGTAATTGTAAGCACATCTGTGTGCCAGAGATCCTTCCCTAAGCCTAGCTCTCAGCATCACAAACACTTTATTAAAGATAAACATATTAGCAAAAAAAAAAGACCGAAACAACAACAAAAAAAAACCCACAAAACTGCCCAGCTGCAGACAAAAAAGCCAAAAGGCAAAAGTCTGAACAGGATGGGAAAAGGCAATCCTCCACATCACTCCCGGTATGGTGTTGGCACTACCTTTTCTGGAAGTTACCACAGAAGTGCCGCTATGGACCTTCCTTCTTACTTGAAGCAGCCTTTCTGCGGCCCACCTCGTGGCGGCGGCGCAGGAGCCTCGGGGCGGTGACCATGGCGGCGGCGCAGGAGCCTCATGGTGATGACCATGGCGGCGGCGCAGGAGCCTCGGGGCGGTGACCATGGCGGCGGCGCAGGAGCCTCATGGTGATGACCATGGCAGCGGCACAGGAGCCGCTGCTGGCGCCACACGGCCCGGGAGCCCCGCACTCCACCCAGCCTCGCCCTGCTCGGCTGCTCCACATTCTGCTCGAGGCACAAAGTGCCATAAAGTAAGGGCTTTCAGTTAATAATTTAGACCAAACAATTCCTCTCTGCCTAAGCAGTGGCCTTCAGACACAATCTGAGATAATGGTTTTGTGAAGAATTTACAGTTTGGATCATTTTTGCTGCCCTTTTTTGCGCCCATCTCTCTCTTACGCTGTTGAGTTAGGGAGCCAGACTTGAGTTGCTGCCTCCTGTCCCGAGCCTGAAGTATCCCTTGTTGCCTTAGCTCCTCCGTGTCCTTCTGCTGGCTGCGGCCTTTGTGAATTTACTGCTCAAATACTGCCAAGCTCCCCCATTTTGGGCTACCAGTTAGTCTGCAGTTAGTGCTTCCAGCAAAAACATCCCATACTATTCACTGCCTATTTCCCTCCTCTTTCAAATAAAACCAAAGGTCTTGTTGCAGTGTAAATACAGCATGAAAACTGTACCCCTTTATTTCTTGCTGCTGCTTTTTTGAAGTCATTAGGGGAAGACCCATTCCTAATCTTTCCTTCCAGCTCCTGCAATCCGCCAGCATATAGGCTTAATACCGTAGACTCAGCACTTACCAAACAGTTCAGTAAGATACTTACTGTGCCAATATCAGACACAGCAGAGTAGTAGAAATTGAGAATGTATGTTCCCAATGACTATTGAGATAATGACTATTATATGTCCACTGCTTCACACTGAAGTTTCATTAAACAAAAAAGCCTTCTGCTTTTTCTTCTCCTTTCGGATACTTTGCTAGCTAGCACCACCCACAGAAAGATATGTCAAACTGTGAAATAAATCCCCTGCAATGACGAGAGAGAAGAGAAATGCGTATCAGATAAATACTATAAACACTGCAGGAAGTTGTCCATTTATGCTCTCCCCCTCCTAGCTTTACAGCAGGAAAATAAATTTCCAGGCAGCCTTCTGTCCAAAACGCTGGTACCAGCGAAGTGCCTTTAGGAGGGCCTCTGTTTAGGCAAGTTGTGGGACCACTGGCCATGATGCTGCAGCTACTGTACCAAACTGGAGGAGTTTTGAAGCAATACCATTCATTCTGTTGGGTTCCTGTAGCTGCTAACATAACCTTCTGTGTATTTTTCCTTTTCTTTCAGGAAAGCTTTCAAACTACAATCTTTGCAGAAGTTGAAGCCAAAATATCATTCCCTTCATTGTTTACTTAAAAATCAATTGGTGTCTTTTAAAAGAGTTCTCCTCAGAAAGGCCCAGTGAGATGGGAAGGAGAAGGGAGAAATTCAGACACATAGGCAGCAGCTTTTGTGTACAAAGCTATTAATTTCCTGGAATAGAAGTCACTTGCCATTCGTTTTGGAAGGTGAGTGGGTAGAAATGGAGAGGGCTGGACTTAAGAAGAGAACTCAAGCAAAAAAAGGAAAAAAAGCCTGAGAAACACTACGTTAAGAAAGTATTTTTTTGCACTGTACAAAAAAATCCAGACTTCTACCTTTCCTGTCTTCAATCTCTTAAGTAGCTACTGCCACTAAAGAGCAGGTTCAGCATGATTTTCAAATGAAGTAATGTTGCTTTCTATACCCCCTTTCTGCATCTCCTGCCAAATAGGCCTAGCATTCTTCACGCTTGCGATTCCGACCCTCTTTTAGCCATCCCGCTGCATTGCCAAAGCCCTTCATACAACAAGCAATATGTGCAATAGGGCAGAAGGGCATTTGCTCACCGAAAACTGAAACATGCTTATATTTCTTGGATTAATTTTTCTGCCGCAAAAAAATACAGAGGTAGAATGTTTTCTTGATGACATTCCTACATAGTTGCTGTAGAGATAATATTCTGATGCCTAATAGCACTGCAGCTTATTTTCAATTAAAATGATTTCTATCATTTAGGATCCTTATTTAAGCAAAAAAAAAAAAAAAAAAAAAAAAAGGCATACAGAAGTATCAGGAGTTCCCAGAAGAGACCAATGAACTTTCATAAACCAACATACCAGACTGAATAAATATTTTGCTTTTAGTTTTAGATCTACTCAGTCAAAAATATTATTTCACTAATTCAGTAGCTGTGCGGTCTTGCTAGTTCCAGCAAATTGCGTTTACAGTATTAAAAAAAAAAAAAAAAAAAAAAAAAGCCTTTCTACATGAAAAGGGAACAGCACTATAGTACTGTAGTATACTTGCTCAGCTATTTTGGAGAATTCATGCTTTAAAGTATGAAAAGTGGGACAGAATGCAACAGACTGAACTCGGCAATATCTCAGAAAGCTTTGGGTCTTTAGCATTTGCAATCATAATTTCTGCAAGTTACTTATAAAACAGTAGAGATTCACCAGTGAAATCTGCCATCCAAAAGACTGCATAGAACGGAGGCTTGTGACGTGAAAAATAAACTCAGGAAGTCAGAACAAGCTGTTGTGGCTTCGTGGTCTGGTAAATGCTGTCTAAGACCTATTCAAGGTACTTACTGGCTTTTAAAGCTACAGCATTAAAGAAACTCAGATATTTATCCTGACAGGGAAGCAACAACAACAACACAGAAATCAAACAGAATAAAGAAAACTTGAAAGCTCTTGGGTGTTTTGTTGCAAACACATAGAGAGGCTGTTCCTTACAGAATGCTTGTAGCTTTTCTTAGTTTATATGTAATAAGGATTTTCAACAGATATGTTAATTATATTCCTCTTTTCAGTCTAGGCAGCAAATACTGTGACAGAAAATCACATTAAGGATATCTAATTTGCAATTTGTTGTGTTTTTATACACACACAATCAAGTGTACAACTGGATAGAAAAGATTAATGCTGTAAAATAACAAATTTTAAATATCACTTTTCCATTTTGAAAGTAATTCCTTAGCAGCCCAGAAAACAGAGATCATCAGAACTAGAAAGGTTTGAAATCTCAAAGGCATACAAAAGCACACTTTAGCCATAATAATGAAATAACTTACTATCTTTAGCCCATGTAGTCTCTTAAAATTTGTGCTCATACAGAAACAGAAAATGAAAGGATAATGACATTTCCTAATAAATACGAAATTCAAATTTTATTTTGGCTTTAAGAATCTCCTATAATCATCTAAATCTTGACCTTTCAAACAATCTTTGCATTCTTCTATATCTACTTTTGAATTTGGATCTCGTCTTGTGGGTTTCTGTGTTGATCTGTATGAAGCGCCTTCTTTTAATTTAGATTTATTAAGCAGATGGGGTGAAGATGTGCTTTCTTGTAATAAAATATTTGAAAAGAGTGCGAGTGCAGATTTGCCTGTAAAAGTGCCTATGCTGATACCTTTACTGATTAAGTACCTCCATAATACCTCTACTAATTAAATAGATTTCAAAAGGAAGACCAGGACAAGGCAGAGGATGCCCTACAGCACACTATCCCAGACAGAGCCTCTACTCTGATCTCACAGATACCTCCAGTACAAACTTGCAGCCTTGATGGGGTGGGTCACAGTGGGGATGGGTTCTTCCTCTCCAAACACCTCTCAGTGTGAGCCAGATCTTGCATCTTAGCTCAGTGGCCAGGAATTGGGGATGTCTGTATGAAGGTGGGATAAGGAGGAGGTCTTCCCCTCCCTTACAATAACTGTTCAGTTGGCATCACCGCAGATCTACAACTGCTTTTCTGGGGACAGGCTGTTCCATCCTTAGCGACATCATGAACACGTTCAAGGATAGAGATGACTTGAGGCCAGAAGCCTCATGATTTTGCCGTGTGGAGACGCGCAGTGCAGCGTGGTGCAGACAGGGTGACCTGGGCACACAGGCAGGGCAGTGAGGCCAACAGGGCCACCCATCGCTGTGGTCGGCTCCAACACCACTTTTCTCCATGGCATCTTCCTGTACTTGCTCTCACTCATGTTGGATTCAACTTCAGAGAACAGGCAGAAGTTGGCCAAAATCATAATTAAAGTGATATAAGTGGGATAAAATACAGAGTCATTGCAGCCAAGATGACTATTCTGTGCAAAGCTTTTACAGTGCTTCTTGGCCTGTAGATGAACAGATAAAATTGGCTTCTTTATTGCTCTGACTCCCTTCTCTCTCATATTGGGTTTCTGCCACCAAGTTGTGTAAAATGGATTGAGAACTTTGTCAGTTCTCAGAGCAACTAAAATGAGATGAGTATAAACCATGGCATGAAAACCATCATGATCTCCCACTTTCCCCTAGCTTTTCCTACTGGACCTCTTGGAATTATCTCATTAACCATTATCTAATCCCCTCTTAAGGTTTTCATTTATTTCACTGGTACCTGGATCAGGACTTGTAGTTTCTGCAGACATTTCTTATCTAATTCATTCACTTTCTACAAAAATAGGAGAAGTTCTTATATTGTAAAGAAAAAAAAAGAGTCATGACTCATGATGAAATGTGCATCAGTGCAACCAGAAAAAGTCAAGACAAAATGAGAAGAAAAATGAAGAGTTGGCTTCTGAAAAAAAAAATGGATGGATTTATGAAGTGTATTTCATCTTCTTTAGAGAGAATGTACAAAAATATTCAATGAGCTCAATACTTTGCATTAAATATATTTCTACTGGAAGTTGTTTTTGATAAAAATGCTATTGTGTACAAATGAAAATTGTTTTCTGCCTGAGCGCGCCAAATTTTTCAGCAATAAGCAGCTTGGTACACAGGCCAGGAAAAAGCAACTAAAACTCAAAGATAAAGCACTGCACAGATTTCAAGCACATTAATCAGCATAGAAGGGCATTCATTATGCTTTCCGTGTTTAGGGATCCTCAGTGATAGAGGAAGTATTCTTTTTACTACAAAAAGATATTTTTCAAGGAAGTTGTGGTTTTTTGATCTTTCAAAGCTTGCCTTAAAGAGATTTAACATACCTGAGAAAAGGACCAAGAATGGCTTGAATCAAAAACAGAAGGCTGATTTTTGTCAAGCATTCTAGGGTAAAAACCAGCATAGAATGAACACTATTTTGTTAATATTTGAGGTTAAGGCAAGAACTTGATTTCAGCAAAACATCATCGCCGCAGCAGAAGGTGAGGGTTCCCTTTCCTTTGCTATGCAACCCTGCTCACGTAATGGAGAGGTACACCTGGCTCCACGCATTACACTCATCCACCAGGAAAACGCTGAATTGCCTACTGAGCCTTGAACAGTAAATCATTAGTGGGGGAGAGGGGACACATGAACAGAAATAAGCAGATTAATTCGTTTTGAGGGGTGAAGAAACATTGACTATTGCAAATCAATCCTAGTCTTTTGAGCCTCATTTCCATATATATTCTGCTTATATTCCTCTTACCTCCCAGACCAAATGAGTCTGTTGTGTAGACAGCCCTCCTACAGCCAGTCCTTCTTAATCTCTTTTTCTCTTCTTCCTGTAATATTCTTTCTCCTGCTTTTCTCTAAAGTAATTGTCACTACTCCAAAAGTACTTGAATGTTTTCAAACACTGTCACAATCCCCAATTAAGCTAGGACTGACTCCCCCTAATTCCCAGCAAACTTTGGCAGGATTAGTGGGTAATGAGATGCAGCTGTTTAGGCCTCTCCTCACTTCATCACGAAGACCTGCAGCAGTCTGAGTGCGTCATCTGGTCCCTAGAGTAACACACACAGGTCAGGGGCTACCATGCAAAACTCTGACCACAAGAGCGTAAGCAAAAGTCAGGAGGTGTCCAAGGGAATTAGGTAGCTCAAGTCTTCTTACCAGTCA
This sequence comes from Tinamus guttatus, assembly GCF_059628265.1. Taxonomy (NCBI): domain Eukaryota; kingdom Metazoa; phylum Chordata; class Aves; order Tinamiformes; family Tinamidae; genus Tinamus; species Tinamus guttatus. The sequence continues at coordinate 9,755,650 of NW_028288848.1, forward strand.
CTTAGACTAGAAAGATCTATTGCCTGCTGCTCCTTGGAGATTTTTTTCTTTTGTCTGAACTGACTAGAAAGTGGAAGGTATCTATAATATGAATCTGTCTTTTAATTTTTTTTTAATCTAAATAAAGCCTTATATTTATAGAGATATGCCCATATGTAGGATTTAATTCCCGATAAACCTCCTCAATATACATCCTGCCATTCTGAAATTAATGCAGTTTCTCTGAAGTGTTTTTTTCTTGCCAAGTAGAAGATGGTGTCCATTCTGCAGGCAAAATTTGGAATCCTTATGTATTTTACACGTTCATGGAATTTCATTACCACTAGCCCTGTTCATCAGTTCTGGATGAATATACAGCCCAAAGTGTGGCTACTCCTCTGTACACCAATAATGTTTCTCTCTTCTTTAGATACATACAGTAAAATTTTCACTGCTTGATCCAAGCATTTTTCAAAACTGCTTCAAACGAGGCTTAATCAGACAATTTTCAGCTTCCTAGTCGCAAAGAGTGAGTAAAAAGTGTAGGATATTTATTAATATCACTATTATCTGTTTAGCATCAGTACCAAAAAGCTGAGGCATTTTGTATTTTGTTTCAAATGCAGGTAAGTTTATGAGGAGAGTTTATCATCAACGCCTTGGATGTCTGCAGCACCTTTTGGTCTTTACTGCCAATTCTGCAGGTCACTGTCTCACCCAGCTTTGATCATGCAAGGTGTGACAGCCCCCCTGTAGCCCACCAGACACACGTAACTGGAATAGGATGGCGACACTGTTAAAAACATGAATCATTAAGCAAACAGGATGCTGCTTTTTGTATTATTTCACTCTCTTATATATGCACAAAGGAAGTAGGCTTGAAGAAGACAGTAAATGTAGAGTCTGAGGACACATCTTTAAGGGTGTTTGAGCCTGGTTCCTAGGCTGACAGCTGTGGAAGGCACCATGTTATATCCCCTGCTGTTATGTTTTGCTGTCAGTAGAATGAAAGGGACTTGAGGGTAACTTTCAAGGCCTGTTCACTCTGCAAGAATGCTGCAAAGGCAGTTTAATGCAAATAGCCATCTTAAGGATCCCAGGTAGGCAGTTACTCTCATGGCAGAGCTGAACCATGCTGCTACAACCAGGCATCAAATTTAGAGAGTCTATCTCAAAAACGCACTGGTATTGATACAGCTCTAAGTCCCTGCCAAAAGAAAAACAAGGCTAGTGAGCCCACAGCTTATCTTCAGAAAGACAGAACATAAGGGTTATATCTTTTTGTCTTCCTTCATGCGCTAAAGCAAGTGGAGGGAAAAAAAAGAAACATAAAGGAGAAATATATTTTGCCAGATCTTTTATAAAAGTTCCAATTCATTTGCTGTACTGACAGCTCAACCAGTGCTATGTTGAAGCACTCCATGTTCCTCGTGAACAAACAGGATGCGCCTACTGAAACAGACACGAACTTGAAAATAAAGTAATAAAATAGGTCTAAAACCTGAAGGGAAAAAAGTCAATTAGACCAACAAAAAGATTTCTTCAAAAAACTGCAAATTAATTATCATTTCGGACAGATATCACTCAAAAACCGGTAACTGAGACTGGACTTGCAGACCAAAGATAAATGGCTTTCCTAGAGGAAAGAACATGAGGCAGTATTAACAAAACCATGAGAACAACCCCCCAAAATTCTCTGTAGGCAATTGTTACTTGGAAAGTAGAGATCATTCCAAGGAAATCTTTCCCCCCTGCTGGTGTGATGAAAATGTTAAATGTCTTCAGTTCTAATATTTGATTCTCCTTTGGAAAAATATTATTACCAGTCATGTGGAGAATTCAAATTTGTACAGGAGACTAGATTTGTAGAAAGGGAAATTGAGTTTTTAAGTATTTGGTAACAAGCTGTACTATGCTCTTATAACGTATAAGCCCAGAAGAATATTAAAATGTTAATTTGGATAGCGCTTAAAAGGTAATTACTTCCACACAATAAAATAAAATGTCTACTGAATAATAATCCCTGTTTCATGCAGTTTCTTTGAACTAACACTATAGAAAACAGAAACTCCATTTAAATGATTTAAATTTAGATTAACGGTAGGCATTCTCACCCAGAAGAAAAGCCTGAATTGTTTAAGTCTGAATCACTTAAAATTATTACTATATCAAAATTAATATTAAAGTACCTACATTTGCTTGATAGCAGTGAACTGAAGGAATTTAAATAAAACTCTTGAAGAGAGGATTATTTGTCCCGCGCAAGCATTGCTACAAAGGGCTCTGGCTCTGCTGAGCAGGTCAAGATTTACCGTGAAAGCTCAAGCTTATTTCTTGTATTCAGGCTTCAAAAAGCCTGACAAAAGCAAGGAAGCTGCTGCAATATTTCTTTCTTCCTCTGGTCGTTTCCCCTGCTCCCCTTGCTGACACTTTTGGAGTAGTTTCCACTCTCACCTTATGGGTTAGGCTTCATGACTGCCCAGACCTTCCTCATTTCCTTTCACTCAGTCTGCATCTTCTCTTAAGCTTTAAAATACTTGAACTGTCTAGGAGAGAAAAAAACAAACAAAAAAGCAAACAAAAAAACCAGTCCATCCTCACCTGGCTCGGGGGTCTGATGCTGCTATTAAGACTCCTTTGTCCCATGTCACCTTCTCCTTCCTCAGCCGTCAGTCAAATCCTCCTCGCAAGGTCTTGGGTACAGAGTAGGAGCTGCCCTTTGGTCCAGAGATGATCATCCCAACAGCCCAATTTCCTGAGTAAACAGAGTAATATTGATTAGGTCTTGCTTCTAATTCTATTTTAAGAAATCATACAGAATATTGCCTAGAAAATCATCCAACATCAGTCTTGTTTATTAAAAACGAATGATTCACCAATTCTCTTTAAAATCTAAGGATATTGGTGAGTGCAGTCTCAATGTTTTTATTTGTATAAAAACAAATTAGTATTAATTTTAATGTTTATATTTTACTTTCATTTATGCCATTTTACTGGTTTCTATGCATGGCCACATATAGGAATAGACACATATATGAATACACAGAAGGAGTAGGGGGCTTTTACGCATTTTTTCAGTATTTATTCCTACTGCCTTCAGAGATTATTCTGATAGTGATGATTCATAGGCTGCAGTGTGGGAAATGGACTCCCCTTTCGAGCACACGACTCTGTGCATCGAGCCACCTTGCCTGTGAAGGGAAGGGGTCCTTGTGCTGTCTCAGTGCTATGTTCATTCTTGCCACGCTAGGCAGTTAAGCATTACTTAATTTTAGCAAGAATATGAAACCCATTGTAACTTATGAAGTTACAAAGTGCATCTGCCCTGGCTGGAAGTTTCTTTCACGTTGGAAGATTTAGGTTGATCCATGCTTAAAAGGAGGAATGTCAAGAACCTCTCACTCTCCTAGGCCATTTACATATGCTCACTCTACATTCATTAGTTCAAAATTTAATGCTCTTTTCCTGTTGGCAGAATGTTCATTTCACTCTTGCCATTACAATGTCACAGGTAAAACGGCCCTAAGAACGGCACAGTAGAACCAGAGCATGAATTAAATATGATTTCTGACGAGTAATTGCTGGTAGGAAACTGAAATATAATGACTTACAACTGGGTAGCAATTAGCTAGATAAAATTATTTTATTCATTACCATGATTTATAGATGACTCATTGGAGAAAGCCATCAGACCATAAGTTTGTCTCATCTAAAATGTTATGAGCGTCGAAGCAGAGTGATCAGTTGCTGAAAGGGGCAACTAGGGCAAAGAGAAAGGAAAAACAAGTGAAAAAGCTGCTGCCTGTTTCAAGCCAGCCAGACCTCGCACTGGACAAGGTTGCCTTGGAACTGGGGAGTGAGAGCGCAGTGAAGCCGAGCGCTGTTTTTGCAAGAGCTACACCAGCAGACAGCGACTTTGGTGAAGACGGGAGGAGCTCTCCCCTCAGCCGGGAGCGCAGAGCCACCAGCTCCCTGTGCCCCAGCGCCTGCTCCGCGGGGCCCTGCGGAGCCGCTCCTGGTGAGCGCGGCCACCTCCTCTCAGACGGGCTCGTGTCGGTGACAGCATCGCCGTGTTGGTGACAGCATTGCCGTTCCGTGTAACACGGGCTCGGGATTTACTCAGCAAATGGGAAGTTTAGTGTTGAGACTCACATGAAACGCCTCACCTCACACCTGGAGCACTCCGACCATGCGGTCCGGAACAACAGAGGCCTCGTCGGTGGACTAAGAACGGTAAATGTTCAGCCAGAATTCTGGAAGCAGAAACCAGAATTTAGGTTTCTGTTTCCCCCATGAGCTCCTGTACTATCGAAGTCCCTAGAGATCCTACAGATCTCACGGTTCTCCTGCAAAGGGGTGTCACTTTAGGAGCAGAAGCGAGGATCCCTCCACCACCAAGTCAGGAGATCCTGCCCAGGGCCTTCACTTTGGGGACCAGACACCTTAGCTACATTGGATTTGGTACAGCTGTTTTACAAGTGTGCTGGATATAGTCATGGGTATTATATTAGTAGCTTTAATTAAATAAGAGAAAACATATACTGTTCTCTCCAAGGATTGACATAGTCAAGGTTATTACTTCTGTAGTGCTGTTGTACAGCTGTTCATGGCTAAAAGTGTTATTTTATAGTGAATAATTATACCCATTAATATAATTTAGCGGAAAGAAGATGTGTTTCTATTAGTAACAGTAGGAATTCCTTTGTTAAGATGCATTCAGGAGTCAGGCTAAAAGAGAAAAATCCCCAGAGTTGATAATTTGCATATAGCTAGTAAACTTCTCTAAAATAAACCCAGAAACAACTGTTGTGTATTTTTAAGTTATTTGTCTAAAGTGTTTAAGTGTGTTCATCTCTTGTTATTTGAATTATTATTTCATATTTACTTTTCCAAGAGTTTGATGCTATATATCCATTAGCACTTTATGTAAAAGTACCCATTGGACACAGCAGTTTTGATCCATTATGAATAATATTCACTTGAAAACTGAGAAAAGTAATGCAAAATAATGCAAAAATAATCAGCAACTTTTTACTACTTACCACATTACTCTGTGTCTCAGAGCATGCCTAATTGCTTTTCTCCATATAATTTATGGGGAAATTTATTCAATAATAAATGCCTTTCCCTGTGCAATCTCTTCTCACATGAAGGAATATAGTCATTCCTTTGCAATGTTTCTCCATATGTTTCTGCACGAATATTTTTTAATCCTCTGAAATACTGACATTTCCTAGCAAAGTCTCCTTCTATTTTTACACACTCTACTAGAGAGCATTTATCTAAAGTTATTGTTGCGCTTTTCTTCTAAATTTTTCTTGCATTCCCAGGGCCCTTTTTTGAAGACTAACCCAAAAGGAGTTGCTCAGTCCAGCAGTTTTGACCTTGATCAACAGTTAACATTTGGCAGGCAAGAGAGAGAAAAGCAGCACAAATTTCTTTCGGTGCTAATATTGAAGATTATTTATTTGTTGCAACCTGGCCTCAAAGCAAGAATAGGATCTCTTTATGCTATAAACTTATAGAATTACAAGATAATTTCTGCTAGAAAAGGCAGGAAGTTATCAAAAAGGGCTTTGCCATAGAGGAAGGCAGGCCGGACAAACTGCCAAGGAAGCATCTGGAGGATGCCCAGCGCGAAGCAGATAGAGACATTAGGATTGAGCATTGACTGTTTGGTAGAACATGCAGACAAATCTGTGCTCCAAACCTGTCACACCAACGTGCTCTGAAAACACAAAGGTGCGATTCTTTCATACTTAAGTGATGGCTGAACCTATATAAAGATTTAATAAGAGAGCACTGATTTTTGCCCATTAAAGAAAAACTAAGCAAGTACTATGAATATGCATTAAGCACATCCTGAAAAATATCATTTAAAGAGTGCTTTGCACTACACGATTCTAGCCAGCTGTTACATTAATACCGATGTGATATTACTTGATCCAGCAAGGATTTATTAAAGAATGTTCTACACCCTAACACTCAGCATGCAATTATTCATAACAGAAGTTAGGTAAATTCCATTACTGCTGCTGTTTTTTTTTTTTTTTTTTTTGATTTATCTTAATGAGTTTATTCCCAATTCCTAGTAAACTACAAGAAGTTTAGCTGGCTTCCACAGAAGGAAATGGAAGTGAACCAAATGCCTGCTGCATGCCTTATACTACTGCTTCATACCATATAAGCTTGGAGTAGCATAATCCTGGGTTATGTCTCCAAAAAATATCAAAATGCAATATTGTAACCTTGTGAATTGTCAGTAACTTTTACAGTGTGCAGTGTCTTATTTTTTCTACTGCCATATTTCTCTGTGCAATCATCTTTAGACTGTAGAAAATAAAAGCTTTCCTATCAAGGCAGGTTTTAAAATATTTACTTGGGCTTATTCTTTTGCCACAAAGGAACGCCCCAGCCTTAAAATGCTCCCCTTAGAACTGTTCCAGATAATCATCAAGATGAAATAATACTGTTCAGTTTGCTACATTATCAGATAGAAGAAGTTGTAAATACAGGGAATTCTCTCTATTTCCATACCTAACCACTTGGTTAATATTCTCACAGCAGGCTGTAAAATACGCATTTTGCAGAAAGTGTCCTGAATGAGCCCCAGAAACTGCTCTATCTGCTATAGCGTCTGGGCTTCAACTCGCACAGAAATACTATTTTTTTTTTTTTAACCCATCTAGACATCAGACCCTCTTCCCATTTAGTTCTTCAAGCTCTAGCTGCAGGTTACAGTATGTAGAGCCTGAACTGTAGTTTACTGAGCAAACCCGTAGAAAAGACTGACCAGTTCTGATAAAATGCAGAGAAAGATTAACCCTTTATTAGAGAAAATGGTGCTGGGATTATTGGAAGACAAAGGTACCTCCGTACTCCAACTGACATTTGACAAATATCTGAACATTTTTTTTTTTTTTAGTACAGACTTTTGCTACTTAGCTAACAAAGGCTTTGAAAGAATTTGGAGTGATTCCAAAACCCCGGAGCGCGGACGGACGGCTGTCCTTCACTGGTGCCACACAAAGGCGGGAGGCCCCACGAAGCGCTCGTGGGCCCAGGCCTTGCTCCCTAGGAACCACGTACCATGGTAGCAGCTACTCCAGCTCCAGTGTGTGCTGACCGCGACGAGCCACAGGGCCAAGCTGCAGAACAGGCTCCCCTCCTGCCTTCCCGTTCATCTGCCAGGACAACCACCAGCACAACAAATACAGCCTCACAGGAGCTCACCTGTTCTTTAACGTGGTTCTAAAACTGGCAGTTTTTACTGATTGTGCAATACTGTTAAATCAAAATCACCAAGTCACCTTTAATGAACATGAACAACATGAACGTTTATGTTGTAAAATGTTCAAGTTATTTAGTTTAATAAATTGTAAGCCTGAATACATGTGTAAGTTTTACAACAGGCAAATGACATTTTTATTTAGAGACTAACAGATCTGAGCAAAACATTAAAGCCTTTTAACCTTTTTTTTGTGTGTGTGTGTGTGTCAAACTGCTCTAGAATGCAAGCTGAAATTCAATGAATTTGAACAAAAACACCATTCTATAATGGATTTGTTATGTAACAAAAAGGAGAAGAGATTATAAGTGTTTCTCACTTTAAAGCAAATGATTTATTAACCTATGGTAATAGAATCTGTATTTGGTGAGCTGAATTAATGGCTTTCTGATCCCTCTGTTCTTCAGTGTTTAAAACTCGCTGCTAACACTTTGTCACACTCTTTATTCATGGATTGGAAGAGAAGAAACATTCCTGTCTTTACAATAACCTGTTTACAGCTTCTTAGTTTTAAAGAATTAAACTAAGAAAACTGAAAACAAGACAACATTTTATCTGCATTTGCTGATAAGACCCTATCTACCAAAAGTGGGCTTGGCAGTTAAAAGCCCATGGCTCTAGATGAGAAATTCAAGACTTCAGTAACTCAGTTATTTGACTTTTTATAATGACAATCAGAATAAAAATATATTGCAAGCTGCCACTGTTGGAAGTGTAATTTTTAATAGCTTTAAAGAGAACAGAGTTTTAAATTCACAATCCCATTTAAATAATTGTTTAAAACTCTCTGATTTTATTCACCATATCCAAGTCAAAGGTAACTGCATTTTCTTAGATAATACTACATATTTCATTCAAAAGATTTTCTTCACTGTCTTTCCTCTGGCTCTTTGATTTACTCTAATATCCTTTTTGTGGTGAGCACCCCAGACCCCAACTTCACCATGAGCCCAAGTGCCCCGCGTCGTAACCAGCCAGATGCACAGAAACAGCCAGAGCAGGAGAAGCAGATTTAGGTTGAAAACAATAAATGCACAGCTGCTCACGTACAGAGCACCCTCCCCGAGCAAACGGTTACTGTGAAGATGATGCTCATGATGCAGAACTGCAGCAACCAAAGGCACCCGCTGCAGCGGGCAGAGGTGAGCTCTGCCATGAGCGCTTCAGTGTCTCCACCAAGATTGCCCTGAGCTACGTGGATATGACCCGAGCAAAGCAGAACCCCTGGATCCCTTAACTTTAAACCGCTACTGGAAAATCGGCAGCATCTGCAGTAAACTGAAACAGGAGGATGTGGCATAAACAGAACAACAAATCTACCCACTCTCCTTTGCTTAGTTAATATTGCCAAGTTACAAGACTTAATAAATCTTTGAATATAAATGCCATAGGGCCTATGAATAGCTATATATATACACTATAGCTTGTAGTTTAAGTACTACATATGATTTATAAATGGAATAAAGCAAACGAAGCTTGAAATTAAAGAACGCCCACAGAACGGTATAATTCATGATGGAAGCAAGCAAACAGACATAATTTTAACTAACAGGAAGCTGTACACCAAAAGATGAAAAACAGGATCACATGGTGGAACTAGGCTGGCAAGATTAACGTTGCAACAGGTACAAAGACTGATGCAGACTATCAGGAAGCAGGAGATAAGAAGAACTAAAATGAAATTGCAGCCCTCTCCAAGAAGGAGACAGCAATCTAGGCAGCAACACTCATTGCATTTGTATTTTTATGCTGTATTGCAGTTACGTTTGTCTTACAAAACTATCTGCTCTGGAGGGCCTGGCATGCAGCAGTTATGAGAGGCAAAGGTCCATGATGCCAAGGTCTGCCAAGGCAGAACTCCAAAATTAACCAAGCACATCTCTGAGATGCCTTATATGCCTGTACTCATGGATTTTTTTTTTTGTGAGAAGAGAGTTAAAATATACTGGAGAGCAATAAATATACAAACAGGAAGATGTGCAGAAAATCATGTAATCCTCCTCCTCTCCACCCTCCCACATTCAGCTGACTTACAGCAGATGCTTTCCTGATCTCTCTATGGATGCCAGCAAGTCCCGTGTCTCCATGTGCACACAGCAAGAGTGAAGCCAAGTCACATGCTCTTCTAGATGATCTCTCTTGCATGTCGCTGGGATTAAATTCTTCTCCAATCTGCTTCTAAATCATTCAGGAGGAAGTCTCTTAATTAGCAGGCAAATCTATTTTACCTCTTTGGAGCTAAGTGCAGGCAAACCACACGCCATTCCTGTACAGGTCTTAGCTGCGAGATGCTGAGGCAGAGGTGCTTGTGTGTATTCAGAGCCACCACTAAGTACCATGTGTGTAACGAAGTGCACTCCTTTAAAACAAGTGAGTTCTCTGTTCTGCAAAGAAAGCTGGATACTGGTCATATAAGTGGCATAAAAAGTGTAAATATTTAATTTTCTGTGCTATGTGAGTCTTGCTGTGAAGTATAATGTGCCAGATTATCATCTGCCACTACTCAAGTTCTATTCACTTGAAAGACATTAAACTTCTGGATGCCAATAGGAGCAGGAGCAGTCGAGATGCTTCTACTGTCAGCTATATCTTTATGACAGATTAAAACACAGTACTCTGCCAGTAGTTTGCCATGCTTTGCTAATCAGGTGACATGATTTATTTTGCACTGATAGTGCAGGCTGTCAGAATGAGGCAGCAATCAGGAAGGAGTACGGAACAGATTTTTACTTTCTGCTAGAAAAGTTCTTCTGTAGAGAAACAATCTCAAAAGTGACAAGGTTATGTATTACCATTATCACATTCTCAAATACATTTCACAATTAAATGCTTTTGAAGTCAGCTTGCATGTACTAAATTAAATATCCTCAGATAACGTATTTCAGATAAGCTGGGTGTTATTTGTTTTGGTAAGCTGCAGTTTCATCTTCGCACAGCACTCAAAGACACTTCACTGGCAGGTGATTAATCCAGTTAAACAGCCTTTATGGCTTTGAAGTAAACTCATTTACATATGTCACTAGTATAGCTTTAGACAAAATTGTCCTGAAAATTAGACTGCATTTGATGAATGATCAATTGTGGGCATTTTATGATCCAGCTGCACCGCGTTATACAAAGGAAAAGTCTCCCTGTGGTTGAAAACATTTTATAACAACATTCCTGGGGTGTTCTAAATTCATTTCCAATTCATTCACAACTTCAGCCACCTGAAGGTCCACTGGATCCATACTTTCAGGCCTTTTCTAGGTCTTACTTTTTTTATTTTTAAACTTGGGAGCTCTAAAGACTGTATCTTCATTTCCTCATTCCAACCACAATTCTAAGATTGCAACATATTATGCCCAAAGACCTAGAACTTGCCTTTTTTTAAAAAAAAAAAAAAAAAAAAAGAATCTAGCAGCACTTTTCTTTGTATTCAAAACTCTGCCACTGAAATATTTTTCTTAGATCCTTTACACTGCTTGGGTCACTTGAGTGCCCTATTGTGTCGCTAGTCTCAGACTTCACAGAATCATGGAACGCTCAAGGTTGGAAGGGACCTCTAGAGATCATCTAGTCCAACCCCCCTGCACACGCAGGGTCACCTAGAGCACGTGGCACAGGACTGCGTCCAAGCGGGTTTGGAAGATCTCCAGAGAAGGAGACTCCACAACCTCTCTGGGCAGCCTGTTCCAGTGCTCTGTCACCCTCACTGGTAAGAAATTTTTCCTTAAGTTCCTGTGGAACTTTTGGTGTTTCAGTTTCTGGCCATTTCCTCTAGTTCTGTCAGTGGCCACCAGTGAAAAGAGGCCAGCCCCATCCTCCTCACTGCCTCCCTTGAGGTACTTATAGACACTGATCAGATCCCAGACTTGGCCAGGCTAGTGTCTTTTGTCTTGATTGACCATCCATTAGCTTCACCCCCTTGACTTCCTTCAAAAGAGAAACCTACCTTTTTCCTCCTGATTCTCTTTCCATGAAAGAGGAGCTCCCTGTAAGGGTCAGACAGCCCCTCAGACTCAGTTCACATACATGCACTGTGGAGATGACAACTAGTCATCTGCCTAATTAGAAGATGGGGCTTTATCCTGATCTCCTGTGGGAATACAAGGAGCAGCCTGCAACACAACCAAACATAAAAAACACGAGGTGATGGCAGTAATTCATTTTCTTCCCCCAAGACAGTGTTCACTTATGAAGAGATATCTCTGAGGTTCCTTTAATGGTCACAAGCCCGCAGCTGCCACTCATCAGGATGCTGCTATTGCTATGCAAAGGTTGAACGGGTGGCATTCACACTGAAGCAAGGATAACTTGGGTACTAAGCAACCATTTCCTAGAAAAGTTAAACCAGACCATCAACAGCAAGGTGGAAAAGTATTCCAGTGTAACACTAAAAAAAAAAAAAAAAAAAAAAAAAAAAAAAAAAGGAGGAAGAACAAAGCTGCTAATCTTCATTAGCTCACTTTTCATCAATTTGCACCTTGATTTTCTACCTGAATGAGTTTAATTATAGAAGCAATCAGCTTCCATTTTCCCTCAGTTTTCAATACACTAGGGTGACAGTTGAGGCCTGGCATCTTCTGCCCCCTCAGTGTTCCTGTGCTAACACTAGTTTGGACTTTCCATCAGTGTCACTTCTTTGTGTGGCTGGACAAATAAACATGCATAACCCAATAAATGCACATAGGCAAATCTATAGACCTTTCTCAACATAAGCTGTCCTTTTGCTGAAGTATCCAAGAGATAGTGAGACACAATCCCAACTTTTTTACACACTTGGCTGTGCAAATGATCTGACCATCACTGCCAGACAAATTTGGAATGTGCAAGGCATTTCTTACTCAGTTTACGCAAATGTCCTGAGCACTCCGGTTGCTGAGACAGTATCACCAAATCCATATGGTTGCACATGGAAAATGGCAAAAAATTAAAATGCTCATATTAAAATAGTGGTGTTTCAACAAATTTAAAAGTATTGTAAAGTATTGTAGCTTCCTGGTCTTGTGCTTTTTAGACTTTCCTTTACAAGCAAGAAAGTTCAAAATCTGCTTGACTTGAAAATGAAAGTCAAGATTCTCAGAGAACGCGATGTCTTAACAGACTGAAATTTGATAAAATTAGAAGACAATTTTACACAGGACAGCATGTGCACAGTTCTTATCCTCTGGGACAAAATTAGTTAGGGTTTTTGTTGAATATTAGTAGTGGAGAGGCAGAAAGAAGGTTCAACAAATGAGAATCAGGAATATGAACTTTAGTAGATGACTAGTCAAACAGTGGTAACAAACGACCAACTAGCCCCGTTACAAGTTGCAACTAAAGAAAGAAAAGAAAGATGAAACTGGAAGCTTCCTGTATGCCACACACAGCTTTTGAGGATAAAAAGGTTCTTTCTTTTCTTCATAAAGAACAGGTAGTTCATGGTCATTCTAAAAACTACATCAAACGTAATACGTGTGGGATAAACTAGGGAAGATGAAACAAATCTGTCATTATAACTTCACAACAGGGTTACCACCAACTTGGGCCATTCTGAACAGCTTTTGGAGACTGCTACCAGCCCATCTGTCATATTATTTTAAAAGGGAAAACATCTAAATTCCATGATTTCTAAGACAACAAACTGAATATTCTCTCCTTTCAGTATAAATTTAAAGACAAGCAAATTAGAAATAGTAAGGTTTCTATGAGTCTGAAATCTTCTGAAAAAGATGTCAGTTCTCACATTGGAAAATGTTGACTACATTTTCTTTTCGAATAAAATGGTTATTTTCCTTCTGTCAAAACCACTCTAGTATTCCAGCTATGTACTCCACTTTGCTGATAATGATCACTGTAAATTGCAGTACAATTTAGCCTTTTTATGTGCTTGTTCTAGTCTCTAAGATAATTTTTTACGTATTCAAACATACACTCTTTAATCCATTCTTTTAACTTACATCCCTAACCATACCAGCTGACATCCACTTTTCTCCAGGAGTCACACCAAACTTTATTTTTAAAAAACAAAAACAAACAAACTAGTAAAGGTTCTGTTTGGCCTTCTTTTGCTTGTTTCTATCTACTGGCAGTTCCAAATCTTGCTCAAAATAGTTCTTGGGCAAAATGAATTGGTTGTAAAATAGATGAGAACTATACAGAGGTGCAGAGATTGTAATATATTCTTTCACCTTTGATCGATAAGCAGAGGCCTGCAAAACCTTAAATCCTGGTTTTTGCTTTACTTTCCTTGGTCCAGCAGGAAAGACTCTGACATGAAAGAAAAACCTGATGCCGCCAAACTCAGTAGGGATCTTGCTATTGTTTTTAGCACCACCAGGATTTCCTGCTAGACCTCAAGTCCTACGAACTTTTGGTGCTTCATTTCACTTCCAGAGTCTTTGATGAAATCGGGCATAATGGTAAGGTTAAATAGTAGTGATTTTTGCTATGGAAGACTACTGTTTTAGAATTACAGATATTTGTAGACAGACCTGTCTGACATACCGAAGAACAGTTCCTAAGCTAAAAACTTGGACATTGATTTTATATCTTAGAGCTTGAAATAGGCACTTCATTTTTCCGATATTTTTTGCTTGTTCACTGTTTTTTCCACTTAAAAAATGTCTTGAAAAATAACTGGAGTAAAGAGAAGAATGAAAAAGGAATAACATACATAAGAATTTAAACCGTATCTAAATTCCAAGAACTATTACAATATGAAAATCTGCTTGAAAATATTTTCAAGTATGAGAAAAGACTATACTTAAAAGTTGCTCATCTGCAAAATTTCAAATGTTGCTACTGTTAGTTTGGCAACAATTTCAGTGCAAATTATTGAAAACTGTGACTCAGTCCTTTTATCTTTTTCTTTCTCAACTAAGATTTCAGCTTTTTTCAGTTAAATGAAAACAAAAAGTTTGCCTTCCCTTTGTTAACTATATTTGCTTTGACCAGCATAAATCCAGCCTTCATCAGCATTACTCTTTAAACATGCAGCAGCAGTAAAATAGAAATCTACAGAGAAAAAATGAGGCTGTAGTTACTAGAAGCTATACTTTTATCAAGTAACTATTAATTTCTGCTTCTTCCTTCCCCTTTTAGTGCAAACGTTAACAGAAAATATTTGAGGGGTGAAGTATAACAAATTAAACTAGCTTTGTTGTTTTCATCTTAATTAAGTATTGTGAGTCCCAGAGTTATCTGACTGTGTGGGCTCTAGGCCCAACAGGTCACCAAGGATCTCCTGCTCTGCCTCTATCATTCCTAGTTGTAGGTTTCTTTAGAACCACAATTGCCTTTTAATTTTTTTTTTCAGTGGATGTACTACTACTTTTTAAGTTTCAACGTGCTCCTTCCTGCTTCTGGGAGTAACAGTTCTATCAGTCCAGATTTGCCTGCTGGACCACGAAACTCCCCAAAGAGCCACTTACAACAAAAACAGAAGAACGACCAGCTTAATGCCTTACCTGCACACGGCAACCAATAAGTGCAGAGAGCAAATATTTCAGCTGTTGCTAGTCTGATGCTGACATGGCCTTCAAATGAATATCAGGCTTTATTTAAAAACCATCCTGGCTCTTTTGAAGAGAATACACTTTTGGGTACAGTCTAACCTATCTGCAACATGATGAGTATGGGCAACCTGAGTGTTCCAGCGCGGAGCACATCATTGACTTCCACCTGATCCAGGTGCACTATTAGGACTTCAAGTATGTAACACCCTACAGCTTTGTCTCAGCAAGTAAAGGAGCACTTTGTTCCTACAGCATCATGTTTCAATCTACATAACTAAAACATTTGCTAAATCTGAGACATAATGAAGAGCAATTCTGTCCTGCCTCAGTCAATCAACTTCACCGATCCCTGCTTTGAAAAGGAAAAAATGTGAGTAGTTGGAAAAAACAGTGAAAGGAAATTTGGTGTATGCCCCCCTACATTAAATCCATTTATATATAACTAGATGTTAATGACTTTTCATATGCTTTGCTTTGATACAGCACTTAGAACATACATTTGTTCACTGTATGAGTTATACACAAAGCTAGGACAGAACCTGCAGAGAAATAAAACTGGAAAAAAGTGCCTGTAAAATAATTATTTTCCTGGAAAAGAAATGCTAAAATAGAAAGAATGACTCATGGGAGAAGATTACAAAGGCAGAAGTAATTAATTTTGCACTTACTGCTTATTCTGTATGAGGGAAAAGTACAGAGTGGAAAAAGGATCCCACGCATTACGATAGTCAACAAATGAGGAGGTTTTGCCCTTCGCACCTTCTCCCTCGCGGTTCATTCCACAGCTGCCGTCCCTGGATCCCAAGAGCTCGTCAGAGGGCAGGCAGTGAACTGCCTACTGCTGTCGTCGTAGCTCAGCTCAACGTCAGGTCAGCGCAGGCCCACAGCCAGCAGCAGGCTCTGCTCTGTGCATCCCACTGCTCCTCTTCGTACGCCAAACACAAGGGGAAAAGCACGTGCCAGGTAGCAGGCCTGGGAGAAAGAAGCACTGTCTTCTGCCCTTCTTCAAGATCCACGAAACGAAGGTCATTTCTGCTTCCTCAAACACCTCAGCACAAAAGTGCTGCTGTGGGCCCTCCTGGGCAACATAACTGGATTCTCCTGAGCAAAGCAAGTTCCTCTGCACATTACCTTTCCTGAGGACACGGTGAGGGAAGGAAGATGCATCCTAGCAAATCCTGACTAAGCTCTGTCGGTTACTTGGGCCAAAAAAGAAAACTGAGACATGAGGAATGTGAAATATGACTCCTATAAGGTATTACCTCAGCATGCTTGACTTAAAAATCAGAGGAGCCTTCTCTGTGTAGAAAAAGAAGCACTCCTTGTGAAAGAAAACTGCCCCAAATCCTGAGAAAGAGAGTGTTGATCAGCATGACACAAAACCACCTCTCCAGCTCCAGCAGGTTCCCCTCCAAGTACCCCTGGGAAAGGGGGTAGTTTCTCCTTTACTTCCATAGTGCCCAAAACCCTTAAACTTGCCTGTTTAAGGGTGCAGGCTACCATCCATCCTCCTGCTACTGCATAACAAGGAAATGCTGAAATTCAGAGAAGCCAAGTCATTTGAACTTACTGCATCTGTCTCATGTTTGGGAAATTCAGATAGTCTATAAGCCAGGATAGCGGTTATGAGGATGTGTTCCCCTGACTGCCGTTGTCAACAAACCCCAAAAAACATTTCATTTTCATTCTATCCAGTGATAGACATGCAAATAATATTGATTTGGGAAGGGTGCAATTAATTAAAAGAGTGTATTTGTTTTTCTTCTGTGTTTTTGTTTTATGGCTAGTAATCACGTGCAAAATGTGACCCTCAAATATTGTACACACATACAGTGACAACACAACTAGTGCAAACCTGTTTTTTACATAGAGCAGACTGTGTGGAACTATGTAGAAAACTACATGGAACGACTGGCTTCAAATCTTGCCTTTAAATCACTGAACTCTCAAAGCGAAGCTCATTTACAACATTCACAGTGACCTACGTGATTACATTAGAGATATTCCAACAGTAAGCGGCTACACCGTATTTTTATGCTCAGCAAAAGAAAATTATTTTAACAAAATGACCCATTTTACTGCATTTTATTATCTGGGAACTGTCCCAAGTGAATAAATGTTGAGAAGCTTCATTAATTTATCATACTGCAATTAGTCTGGCTGTGTAAAGATTTCTGTCCAAGTCATCGACAGAGTGGCTTGCCCCACTCAACTTTAACCTCAGAACCAACAAAAGTTAACAGGCATTACCAAGGTAAAATATTAATGGAACATAACATAAGTTAGAAACTTCAGGACTGTCTGGACAAAAAGTAAAAAACATATTTAACAAAATACTTCAGAAGTCACATTCATCATCTTTTTGCTCCCAAACACAGATTATTGAACACTCCCTACTAGGGATTCTTAAAAAAAAAAAAATAATAATTAACATTTGCACAGAAATTTAGCAAATAATCTGTTTAGGTGAAAAACAAAACCTAATCAACACACACACACACAGCAAAAAAAAATAAACAAAAAATACAGATATTCTGTTCAAAATTCTGTTCTTTCTTCTTAGAATAGTTGACATTATAAAACTACAACTCTGTACTACAGAAGCTCTAGCACCACGAGAACCTTAACCTCAAATGCAGCATTCCTCTTCTTACAAAACAAGAGAAGTGTCTATAAATGAGCATTTCAAAACCTCCCGATTGTTATGCAAGAGAAATAAAGAAGCTTATTAAATACATATATGTTACATAAATGTTTTCAGGACTAACCAACAAGAAATCTGAAAAGCAAACTAACTTTTCTTGTAAAATCACAAAAAGAAAGAAAAATAAGGAAAAGCAAACAGCTCTAATATCAGAAGTATTTTTTACTGTCAAGATTGATCAGAAGAATATGCCCTGGCTCCATCAAAAACAAGCAGTGTAACAGTTCCTGCAAAGAATTTAAATGCTTTAACACTAAACCACACGAGATATGTGAACAGATTTTTAAGCCATTTGGCCCACTTCATTTACTCCTCTCTAATTCTGGAGATGTAGATGTGCTTTATTGCACATCTCTGTGGAACCAAAGATGACCGCAAGCATGAGCACCGCTCTGAAGTTTGCTCTTTAAGGGGCTCATCTTCAAGAAGGAACCGAAACCATGGACTCTTCTCTCCTTGGTAAATTCTCTAGCTGCTGGTCTACGTGGTTATGATCTGACTTTACGGCACTTTCAAACTATTGAATTATTTTCTGCCCAACTGAACAGATGAGGGTGAAGAAAGCAGTGCTGCCATCCTTACTATGGCACATGGCTTGGTACATTAGCACAGCTCCTTACAGGCAGGAAGGAAAGGGGCTTAATTCCCTTGCATTGATTTAAGAACTGAACCTCTTTTTCCCCTGCATCTAAGATCAATTCTCTAATTGCTACATTAAAGGCTTTCATAAAAACAGGCAGAAAGGAGAAGCCATTGCTGTAATATATTGTGAGAAACCCAGGGTGTCAATGTCCATTAGGACATTTTCTGAGAATGCTGCATAAAGAGATTTGAAACAGCTGAAAACCAGACTGGCCACTTGAAACATTTCAAAAATCAAGTTAAAATGTTAATGACTTGCAGGGGAATTTGATTTAGGAAAGAGGAGGGGGGAAGCGGTAAATGAGACGTGGTTCGAATTTCTGTAGATAAATCAAAACATCGTGCTAGGAAAGTTTCACTCACAGAGAAGCTCTAGAGGCATCAAATAGTAACTTGCTGACATCTCTGGGTCAGCTTTCCATGCATCAGAGTGTCCTTTACAAATAGATTAAATTGTCAGCTACAAGCTAACATATACATTTTCCCCAAGACTAAAAACTTCCCCTTTCAAAAATATTAAGCAAATATATTTGATTTGGCTACATGTGAGAGAGAGCACAGAGATACAAGCTGCTCTAAAAGAAGCCTTATAAATGCAAGCCTTGCTAAGTGGAAAGGTTTACAGCTCAGACCTCAAAGATAGCATATTATTTTTCCTCATTTCGTCAGCTCTATTGAGTATTTCTGCCAGTCCTACAGTCCTCAGGAGGCCCTGGAGGATCTGGCCTTGACATTTTTCTCATTTGTTTCATACAGTTTTATTGTTACGAGCTCATTTGCAATCAGGAGTTGAAGACAGTAATCAAGCGCATGAGCTCAGACAGCACAGCGCTAGCTGAGATTTTATTTCCTCAGAGATTTTGGTGAACACTGATAATCAGACTTTCTTGTGGGCAGCAGCAAGAGAGGAAACCATAGATTTATATAACAAATGGCAAAAATATGTTATTTTAAGGACCTATTTACAGGAATAGGTTCAAGCTATTATTCCAACTGGGAGACAACTGCAGAAATGCTAATCTGCAACAGTTACACAGCATCACCAGCTAAGTCTTTCAAAGCAGGCCTGAATCACTTAATTCCCCCCGTTTTCTGTGCATTTTGTCTGTGCTGCAAACTTGCCCAGACTCTTAAGGGTTCTAACAAGTCTCCTCTCTTGCCTTTGGCTGTCAGACAGCCTCCCGCTCACGCTAGGCAATAGGTATCTTTTCTACTGCATCCTGAGTTGGCAGCCTATGCAGCTCAGCATTGGTTCCTTTACTCAGCACATAAGCTTGGATAATGATAACCCAGTGATTCCAGCTTAAGGCTCATTGCATTTCATGGGATCAGAAGAAGCCTTTCACATACCAGTTACCCAGAAATCATCCTTTACACCAAAGAATAAAGTGAAAATTCATGTATTCAAGTATGTATTTGTACAGAGTTCATCTGGACATCATTTAATGGGAGCCTCAAGACAAGTGAATCAAAATAAATAAATAAAATCCATGCTTAGATTTGTTTGTCTTTAAGAGATAATTTTAAAAGTCTGCTTTTTTCTTTACACTATCAAAAAAAAAGATGCTAGAGCTCAACAAGCTTTGGACCAGAAACAAGCAACAGGAGTTCAATATGAAAACCAACAGGTTTGGAGGAATGGGGCAGGATTAGTGGCCTTCAATCTCAGAAAACATAAAATGGGTACGAGTCTTGAAGTGCATAGGGAAAAAACAGAGGGGAGGTTATAAAGCCCAACTTTGCTTCTTGCTAATTACAGAAATACTGCATTGAAATTATTTGCACTGCTTTCAAAACTACTAGTTTTGTCAAGTCATAATCCTGAAAGAGACTCACGCACACAACCTATACTTTGCACTGTGCCAAATAATTATTTCTTTTTTCAGGCCTGCATGCTTTGGATGAAGATCAAGCTCTGCTCTTTACATAGCAGGCACAAACACAGTTGCATCATTTAAGCTCTCCTCCCTATTGGCCTGCCATTGCTCATTTAGCCATGGGAAAGAGAGAAAAGGCTTCTAAAATAATAGTGGATGTGACATCATCTGACCTATGCACCTTCCAAAGCAAACAACTAGGATTGGATCAACATACAAATAGGAAACAGATTAACTGTTCTTGCAGAAGGCTTCAAAATATTCTCCTCAAATATTCCTATAATAGAAAAGCCCATCTGCTCTGTATGAAGCTAATGAAGTCACTTGTCATAATGTGTCTTTTCTGCTATCCTTGTTGCCCAAGAAGTCCTTTTTAGTCGATAAAAGGACATCTAGAATGTAATGTTGACTTCCATTCTTGCTTGAGTTAATAAATTAATGGAGAAATGTTTTTAATTTAAGATCTTAAATATATATTTAATTTTTGGTTTTAAAAATTAACCAAGAAGCTAAAACTGATCTATCGTGATTCAGGTCATTTTAAAATCAGATACATTAACATGGATAATAGCTTCTTTTTTAATCTAGATGAAGGCGATTTATGAATACTGGGAAATTTTGCAGATTGCCTGTGGGTAGAGCTTGGCATGTGTGTAATTATGTGGGATCTCTGAAGACATTTAAAGGGCAATTGACTGCTTTTAAATCATCTCTCTGAAGTAGTACTAACTAAGATATAAAGATTTTGTAGCCAGATGATAGAACTGCACTTCAGTATTGCCAATTTTGGCCCAGCAATTCATGAGCCCTGAAAGTTCATCCTTAGATATGTTTCATAGAATATATATTAAAAATTACTTACAAAATTGATATTATGAAAGACTAATTAATTTTAAAAGAAATGAAAACATTCTAGAGTCACTGGAGAAAAATTGAGTTCAGTGAAGGCTTTAATTATAGGGAATAAATCACTCTGCTTGGCTGACTATAGCAGATCAGATGTAGGAAAAGTAAGTTTTCTTGGCCTCTTCTGCATACATTTCTTGATGTGTGCCCATCAGTATTAGCACCCTGGCTATCTATCAGAAGGAAATTGCCATGCAAGCTGCTGTCAACCTTCTCCTAACTACAGAGGGTTTTGTTCGTTTGCTTGACTCTGTGATATACACTGAACCCTCTCCAGTACCTGGTTTTATCGCCTTTTGTATTGAAAAAGGCCAAAGCAGCCATTTCCTTCCCCTTCGCACTTGTGTACACTCCTCCCCTTTGGGCAAAATAAGGCCATGTATAATGGCCAATGGTTTCAGTTCTTGGAGGTTTTACATTACAACTAAGCTGTGTTGCTAACGATAGCTTTGATTACATCCCTTAGTTAAGCAGTATTATGACTTAAAGCAGGCGAGGTAAAAGCTGTGTCAGACAGGCTGCTCAGGGCAGAACTAAGCGGAGTTGCAAACTTTCTTGCACTCATGTCTGAAGACCATTTCTGGCTACTTCTAGCTCATCCACCAGCTTTGGTGTCCCAGGAATCCCACTGGTCGGAACTGCACAACACAAAGGCACCAAACAGACGGATTTACTGCCAACAGGCATGTTGCATTTGGAGCTTCAACATATTCCTATGAAATTCCCCTGCTTTTGACAGCGAGCCCTAGGCAGCTAGAGAAAGTGGAGTGGCTGCTAATACCCAGCTCCTCCAGTGCAAGCCAGAACATTTAAAGCACGAAACCAACTCACCAGCACAGCTACCAACACTCCATGAAGCTGACAGGAAGAAGAAACCAAGAGTCTGCTCCTGGAAAGGTTGTAATTAAGTATATTATATTTGGATCTTCCTACAATTCTCTATTGTCTTTATAGTGAGCCATATCCATTCATCTGTGCATTATAAATCTGATGAATCCAGAACAATCTTCATCAAAAAGCTGTCAGAAGAAACTATTACAGAACAGGTATTTCTTCACAGAAAATTACAAGTGCCTCTATTACTTTTTGTGATAGTATGAAATTTGAGGTTCAGTGTCTAAAGGAATAAGGGGCTATAAGACTCTGCTGTCAGAAGAAACAAACAATTTACTACTGTTGTTAGGAAAATAAAATGCATTTAATTGCAATTTATAGAAAAAATGTCTGCATGTAATTAAAAATCCACTTTGCATTTATTTAACAACCAGGTTTTAGTCACTTCTTAAGAACTATCTCAATCAGTCTTGAATAACAGAATGAAAAGACTGAAGGCAGCATTATAGTCCATCCCACTGCCCAAATTCTTCCTATATTTTTCTTGACAGATTTTTGCCTATCTTGTGTTTAGAAACCTCTAGTGATTCCAATGAGGACTCCCTAACTTTCCCAGGCAACTCTTCCTGTGCTTAACTTATCTCAGACTATAGAAAGAACAGGTTGGTTCTTTCTATGTAACCACGGCTGGTTACATCTGACCTGAGCTACGACAAAGTGAAGGGCACCAGAAACGATCTGATCTCAAATATTCATCTACCTACATTTTTAATCAACTCTCCTCCATCCTTATTAAAACAAAACCAAAAACCACACCTACCTCCTAGGCCCAAATCTTATACACATGTGGGAATTTGGAGGAAAATATAGAAACAAGCTAGGTTTTATAAACATGTACAAATTGCTAAATAACAGTGGTGTTATCCATCATCTGCTTACAGAACCCAAGACCCAAAATCAAGGGAATGCATTAATTAATCAAAATGAGACTCCAAAATGAAAGCACATACACAAGCTCTGAAATACACATTCACTTTAACAATTCCGAGAGCACAGTGGGGTTTATTCCTTCAGCAGCAATAACAAGAATTGGTCATTATATTCATACATTGGTCAGCTGCAGATACGATGTGTTATTTCACCATACCTTTCCTGTCAAACTCTATCTCAGCCAGAGTACCTGTTAGATATACTTCACCAAAGTATTGTCAATTGACAAGCTATATTTAAGTACTGAATAAATGTTTTTAAGAAAAGCTGTGTAGAGTCCAAAATGCAAATTAAGATCTCTCTTCCTACCAGGTAAAAAGCTTTATGGCACTGTTGTCTCGGATGAAGCAGATACTGAATAGTTTCAGTATTCGTTTACTTGGTAAATTATATAAGTTTTCAGATTTGCAAATATTTCCCCTGTTCTGGTTCAGTGTTGCTGGCTGGGATACGCTGTCCGGCAGTGATGGTTTTTAAGGGTGACTGAGCTCAAATTCCCTAACCGGTCATATTGTCTTTCCATAGAAGCAATTTTAGAGCTTACTGAGAGCAGCATAAAGAGAGAAGAAAAAAATGCAGGACAAAAGTGCTCAGCAAAACAAAGCTTTGCCAAGAAATTAATTTTGTCAAGAAAACTGATATAATTAATTTTGACAGTCTTGAAACTAAACTGAACATTTTATTTTTTGAACTGAGGCAAAAGGTATTAATTTGAATGATTAAAAAAAGAAGTTGCTTAACTCTGAGGGGCAATGATGGTTTATGAATGCAAAGTTGATAATAACTAATTTTACTATAATTATATACAATCACAGCACAGTGATCTTTGTAGATTTGTCTGTGTCTTCATAGACTTTGTAGTGTAAAATGAGAGCGATTATATTTATGGTTGTTTGAAAGATGTAAGTAGATTATTAGTAAATCATATAGCTCAGTACTTTAGTAATGAAATTATTTTTTAATAAGGAAAAGAGTTAATGGCTTTATTTATGAACTGAATTTACAGCACAGTTTCCACTCCTGCTACTCACAATTTATCAAAATGCTCAACTCTCCAAGGCTTTCATCTTTCCTAAAGATTCTACTTATTACAACGAAATTATTTAACACAAAGGTTAGCCGTGCCAAAGAAGAAAGTGGAGGATGATGTGATATTAAATTTTGTGAACTTTGGTAGGCACAGCAAACAGCGTAACTATACATGCATATGTATATAATATGAACATATGTATGCATGTACATGCAAACAGAATTGGCATTTTTTTCCTACCTCTACAATATCTGAGAAAGAAACTCAACCTGAATTTCATATGCATTTATAAGAAACCCAACACATACTAGGATAATTTCTTGCCTTAACTCTCTAGGTGCCATTTGCAGTAGCAATGAGGCACACTGGTGGGGGAGACTTCTTGTGGGGCATGAAGAGTGCCAGGGAGCAGTATTTTCTCCCCTCTCAGGAGCTGGCCCAGAAAAGATCTGGTTGAGGAAAGGCTCAAGGCAGATTTGTAGATCCACCCTCCTGGGTATCTGGGATGCAGCCCAAGTTACAGGGATTCAGAGATATGCCAGGGGCCACGTAAACGTGCACTCACAGCTGTACTTGGCCAGCTCCAGGGTTTACATACCTACATCATGAAATTCTCTTACAAAGACATGAATCTCATCAAAACACAGGAAGGCAAAGAAGTAGTAAGACGTCTGTCGCTTCTCACCTTCGCACAGCATCTCAGACCAAGCCAAGGAAAGAGCTGGATAAAGCATCTCTACCAAAACAGTCCAAATCCAGCACTGCACGAACCACCTCCCTGTTCCTACAGACTCTTTATAGCAGATCCTGCTGCTGCGATGGCTGATGACGACTCATCTGCACAGAACAAGCCCATTCTGCACTAATTAGTATGTTGGGTGACCTGTCAGAAAGAAACGTTGGTACTCTAGGACAGAGGCAGATAAGGAGTATTCAGACACCTGCACATCTTTTTGTGGGCCATTAAATAACAAATCCAATATTTAGTGAATTATAAAGCTTAAAAAACAAACCTGTAAACAACACATTGCAGTGTCTTAGTCTGATAAAGTAGATTCTGGAAGGTCAATGCAGCATTTGAAATTACATTTCTTTCTAGCTATTCATGCCAAAAAAAGAAAAAAAGACAAAATAAATGTCTAACGATCTTATACAAATAACTCCTGCTTCATCTATATTACTGTATCAGTGAGAACTTATCTAATCATTATGAAAAACATACCCTCTCATATATGCATTTTTAATCCCATGCTACTGTTCAGACATTTTTATTTTAAGTGATAGAATAGTTTTAAAATATTATAAGACTAAAAAAACATAATTAAGCTTTAATCCATGTTGTCACTAACACAGAGAGTCAGATCTTAAACTCTCGCTCTTACAACATAAATGTTTTTAACATGCAGGATAATGTTTCTGGCTGCACTTGCATGACCTAGAACCTTAATTTTAAAATGTTCTTATGGTACAATCTCAGTCCAGGTTAATGAAGGACTTAATGTGCAAAGGATGTATTTTAGACACCCTTAGCCTCCTAACTCCTAGTCTGGAAGTGAAGCCTCCCGTTAGGCTGCTCCAGGAGCCTGCGCACTTGCCCTGATGGCTGCTTCATGGACCAAGACCCAGGTGTCCTGGCCAGGAGACCGGTGGCACCCATGGCCCCATCAGCCAGGTTAGGAAAAGCTCTCCACATTCTCCTTGCATATACTGGAGAGGGAATGAATGCAACTTGGGCAGCCTGTCCTTCTCCTCATTATTAGCTACCTTAGGAAGTTAGTCTCAAGACCTCCCTAAAACTCACGTCTCTTTAGAGTTTGCTTCTTACCCCTTGGTGGGGTAAACCTGAGCAACACCAACAGATCTATTTATGATTATTCTTACCCGTTTTGCACATTTTGGGTGTTAGGAAAGCTAACTATAAATCAAATAGATCAAGGATTAAAAACAAACACACACACACATATTCATGGGTACATATTAACTTCATGTTCCGATCTCCAATGTTCTTTGACTGAACTCCAACACAGTGAGGTGACATTTAATCTATCCAGATAATAGCAGAAACTGCATTCCCACAGCTGCCTCTGATGCAAATAAATCAGTAGCCAACAGCAAACACTGATATTTCAGATGAAGTTCACCTTTAGCACAAGACTAAAAGAACAATTTAGTTTGGGCTACAGTTTCAAATGATTTGTTTAATACAATAATGCCTTTATATAGTATTATAACACCTCTAAAATGCTGTGAGTTATTAAAACTTGATTTACATGCAATCCCATAACAGTCCAAAAGGATAGCAATGATACAGCAGACTTAGTATTATATTTATCAGAGTTCTACAGTGGAAAAAAATAGAAAAGAAATATGGCTAATCATGACTTAGATCCAGTTCTTGGTCTTAAGGTATAAAATTTAAAAATACACTATGGATTAACGTTCTCTTCAAACCCTCATGACAATTTCCTGAAACGAATCAAGCACAAATCACTGAGGTACAGACATTTCTTTAATGGAAAACTGACAAGGGCAACTTAATATCTCTACAGGAAGAGGGAGTTTGAAAATTGAATTTTAACTGTACTTCGGACAATAAAATAACCTTTAGATTACAGGTACTGCACACTGGAAACTGTGGGAGGAATTCAATAGGAGTGCTTCCTTGATTCTGCATAAGCAAAAATTATTTAAAAAAAAGAAAAAAAAAAGAAGAAAAGATTTAAAATTATTTCCCCCTGCATAGCTAAAACTGATACCTCAGTTTATTTTTTTTTTTTTTATTTAGCACATAAATGATATACAGGAT
Organism: Tinamus guttatus; assembly: GCF_059628265.1. Lineage (NCBI taxonomy): Eukaryota > Metazoa > Chordata > Aves > Tinamiformes > Tinamidae > Tinamus > Tinamus guttatus. The sequence goes on from NW_028288848.1 coordinate 9,782,187, forward strand.
TATTCAGTGAAATTTCCTGGCTTTGGTGAATGCATTTTTCAGAAATATCATTAAGTATTAATATCACTAACATTGCACTTTTAATTCATAAAAGCTATTGAAATTATATCATTTGTTATTCTGACAATAACCAAACCTCTCAATAACCCTTAAAACAGCAGCAGATAATTTATTTTTCCTAAAAAATTATATATTCCTTTAGCTTCTAAATCATTGTTCACTATGAACAATGTGTTCCTCTATCACCATGAGCAATCCGCCCTAATACTTTTCTTTTCACTTATGTCAGTAGACAACAGCAGTGCTGAGTTGCATGGCATAGCACATCCTTAGGAACACAGAGGAGGTTGTGGTTCCTCTGCAATAAGTTATGTCCATGCTCTAGTTGCCAACAGTAAATTCAAAGACTGCTGCAACAAAGCTTTCCTGCCTCACTTTCTGCCCCTTACAAGTATTCTAGATGAGGATAAGGACGGATGTCTCAGCAGGTTCATTAGATTTCCTTTCAAAGTCAATAACTGATATTCAAAACTGTCTCTACATCAGAAGTTCAAATGGGGCTAGAGCTGAGAAGAGAAAATAAATATGGTGTTTCGGTCTGGAGAGGTGCAGAAGCCAGCATCTCTTCTGTAAGCCCAAAAGCCCCTCTCTGTACCGTCAACTCAACCTTCATGTGGGTTAGGTGACCACACAGTGAGGTGGGTTGAAGACTGGCTGGATGGCAGCAGAGCCCAGAGGATGGTGATAAATGGGGCTGAGTGTGGTTGGAGGCCTGTGGCCAGCGCTGTCCCGCAAGGGTCAGTACTGGGCCTGGTGCTGTTCAACTTGTTCATCAGTGACTTGGACAAGGGGACAGAGCGCACCCTGAGCAAGTCTGCGAGCGAAACCCAACTGCGTGGAGTGGCCAACACTCCCAAGGCTGTGCTGCCATTCACAGACACCTAGACAGGATGGAGAGCTGGGCAGGGAGGAACCTCATGAGGTTCAACAAGGGCAAGTGCAGGGGACACTGCACATGGGGAAGAACAATCCCAGGCACCAGGACAGACTAGGGGTTGACCTGCTGGAAAGCAGCTCCGCAAAGAGCCATTTGCTAGTCCTGGTTGACAATGAATTATGGATTATATCTTCATAGAGAATATTTGGGAACTGAGCTTCCAGTCACCCAACTAAAATAGCAAATCTCCATCATATATAAGGGTTTTACTGCAAAAAGCCCTGAAAAGAATATAACTTGTTTTGGCTGAAAACACAAATCCACTCAGACCAACTTTTATGAAGAAGATCCTAGCAGAATATATATTTTTACGATCCAAAAGAACAATTGTCAAAGAAGCCAACAAGAATTGTGGATCCTTGGAGGCTGCAAACTGTACATCAGGTTATTATGCCTTAAACATAAAGACAGGCAACTATTGCAATTTGCAAAGTAGTTGTCGCCCTCTTTCCCACAGAAAAATCTTGCAATCTCTGAATAACTGGAAGTGCTTAAGTGAACAAACAAATTAAGGCAGCACCTAGTTCAACTGCAGGGCAGGAAAGCCAGCACAGGAGAGGACCAAATTCTGTCAAAGAACAAACATCCTGCAACGCCCATGCAAAGGGAAACAGTCAAGGTTTTACTGAATGAAGAGGAATTCTGAAAATAAGGTCAAAGCCACAAGGAATATGGGCTGTACACTGGAAGTCACAAAAAATGCAGAAACGTGTAAGAATGCCTGGATTAGATGCCCAGTTTCCACCTTTTTAAACACCAACTAGGATGCAAAACCACAAAAGGAGTTATGGTCCAGAAGATGGATTTAATCACACCATGCCAACATCATGAACCTGAAAGTGCCAATTCCATTTCCATCAAAATCAACAGAGGCTTGAGCCTCGCATTTCTACATTCTCATTTTTACTTAAGAAAAGCTTTACTTCTGGAAATATACAGAAATACTTCAGTCTTCACAGGACTGAGCAGTCTGAGACAATCAAAATTAAACCCTATTCACTGAATCTGCAAATAACAGTCTGTTAAACATGAAGCAATGCATGCAGAGCCAGTCTGTGTTTTGGAATATGAACAAATGTGTTAAATCAATGAAATAATTATTAAGCAAAAATCAGAGGTATTATATTTACAAAGAACATTTTATAAAAGCAGCAAATAAGGCTGCTTTTAAAAGGAGGAATACATGTTATTCAACTGAAAGAAAACTTTCAAGAAACCCCAAAATAGTTCTAAACTCCCCAATGTTCTTCCAAAGAGGAAGAAGGCAACAATTAAGTAGCAACACATGTTTCTTCTGAAAGAATAAAAGAGCCTAAAAGAGCTTGCAAATGCCAGAAGTAGGAAAAAGAGGAAGTGACCAGCCAGGGATACATACAGTCTGTTTAATTTTGTGAGGGACGTAGAAATTCTCCCAAAGGAGATGGCACTAAAATCCTAGGGATTAAGTGGAATAAAATGACATCCTAGAAACATCAGGGAAAAAGATATGGGGAAAGTTCAACTCTGATAATAACGGATAAGATGATAATGCACATGGTAAAGTTACTGGATTATTAAAATTTTGTATATGACAATTTTATCAAGCACCAAAAATGAAACAAGACAGCAAAAATGACGGTGCTTAAAAAAAAGGAAACTTCCAAAACTTCAAAATATGCAAGCAACCAAGTCTAAGAATCTTTTAGCATATCAAAGGAATTAAATTACAAGACTAATGTTAAACAGAATTTTATTTTAAATCAGGCACTTGAAGGAGAAGAGATGAATAAAATGTCAGTTCTTTTTTTTTTTAAAAAAAAAAAAAAAAACAGTTTAGAAGTCTAGCTAAGCAAATTCAGAGAGATAAATTCAGAGAAGCTGAAATAAATATGGTAGAATCATCAACCCAAATTTCTAAACAGAAATCCTTTAAACACCCTGCTTTCTCTGATAGAGAGAATCATGTGGGGAAGGGGATATGGATAAGGTAGGTCCATCCTAATTCAAGCCAAGCAGGAATAATTCCCTATTGTGTTCCATCCTTTTGATACTACTATATAGATTTGAAAAGCCGACAAGTAGGCAGGAATGGCCTGAAGCATCCATCAGGCATCGAGGTGGGAAGCTAACAAAACGGGTTCTGTTGCCATGCCCTAGGAATATCAGAGTGCTGTTATAGGCAGTTCCCTGGTGCTGCTGAGAATGTGGGCAGCACAAACATGACTCGAAATGCTAATTTGGGGATTTTCTAATCTTACATTGACAATCCTGAGCAGGTTTAGACCTTTTTTTCTTTTTTCTTTTTTTCTGAACAAAAACAATTTTATTTGCATTGGAATGCACACAACTGGATCAAATGAAAAATTACAGGGCAATTTCTATTTTAAAAAAGGCAATAAACCTTACTATTCCTAGTATCTAGGGAAGAGCTCTATTGAGGTTGTGCTGTAACAGCTAAGGGAAATATTGGATAAAGATGAGGAATACCCAAAGGTTAATAAAAACTGGTGGCAAGGCTATCAGGGAAGACAGAAATTTGACCTGGAAAGCCTGAAAACGGAAGCAGAGAATAAGATGAGGTGGAACATGGCAAGTAGGGAGAAGTAGCTGAAAAGCAGGCACACCAAAGTAGGCAGAAAGGGATAGAAACGAGTCCAATTACATCCCAAAGTTAAAACACAAAACTGAAACAAAAGACAGATGTTCATACAGGCATTGGAGAACATGAAAAAACACAATCTCTTGCAAAGAACCAGTGACAGTCTACTGGGAATATTTCAATTTCAGTTTCTCAGTTTACATTCTTATTCAACCGGGTTTGAATTTTTTTCTTTTTAGTATTTAACTTACCCGAAGTGTCCAGCTCTGTTTGGGTTGCTGAACAACTAACACAGGTGAGGGGAGAAGAACTACAAAGGAAAGAGGAAATGAGATAAAGTATGAGACTTAGGCTGAATGACATAATGTCAGTTGGGGAATTTATCAAATTTAGTCAGTGAACTGGATAAACACAGACCTGTATTTGCAAGATTAAAGTTCAAATATAACTTAATTTAGTAATTTAAAAACAGAATTCAAGAAATGCCCATTAGAAGATTCAAATTATAGAAAGCTAGGCTTAGTCTTAAAATAAAGACAGAATACGTGACAGCAGATTCTAAAACACTGCTAAACTCAACCTGGAAAGCCTTTCTATCACATTGGCTGAGCAGCCAGTTCAGTAACTTTTAACTATTGCTTCACCGGCTCATTTTAGATATTTCTGTGCTCCATTTATGTCTCTGCCCTGATAGAGAAATCCAAGTGCTACCTGGCACCAAGTGAGCACCAGAGCTAGATTAAACTCTCAGAAGCAGCACACGAAACTACGGCTGCGCAGCAAAGCCGCGCTGCAGCCTCCATCACCGCGCACTGAGGTCGAACACGTGAATCATCTCCACTTTTCAGCTGCTCTGCTGTGGAAAGGGGCAGCGGGGCAGCAGCCGGGCAGTTCAGCTGCATGAGAGCATTTTAACCAAAGACATTTGGAGAAATGTCAGGGCCATGACAAGGCCGTTTTCTGGGCTGACGACCGCCCCTCTGAGAGCCTGCAATGAGCGAAACAGAAAGGCCAGGGAGGACTCCGAGATGAACGCTACCTCCCCAGGCTATGTTATTTTCCTTCATCACCCTCTGACTTGCTGTTTGTTTATGGTGATCCATGAAGGTTCTCTTTTGAGCTGAAGCTTTATTGCCAAAAGCCATTTTAAAATTAAAATAGTGGAAAAAAAATACAAATGAAAAATAAGTTACATTCTGGCCAGTTCTGCTTTCTGCTTAAATCTCGGCAAGGAGATTTCAGAGGGCTCGCTTTGGTGTATCTGCCTATAACTGCTTTTCAAAGAACACTGGGATGCTAACGTGGTGCTACCATGCTTCTCCCAGGGCAGGACTTACCTGATCTTACATGCTTTACTGAATGAACACTGCACAGAAACGAACCCTTTGCCAACCAGTCTGGAAGAGACTACGGCACAACAACAAAACGTAGCAGCATTTAACAGTTTTGCTCCGGCTGTCTGCAGCTGCCGAGCAGTGACACAACCCCATGGAGTGGTTGAGTCTCGTTGCTGCATTTCTGATCTCTATTACTTCTTCTGCACCCCCACCTGGTACTGTAGCAGTGCATTCAAATCAGTAAAATTTACATCTGCACAAAAAATCTTGCTCTGCCAGAATACTCCATGTTTCTGCTGCTCCCTAACTGTCCGGAAGCCAGAAAAACATATGCTGGGACTGATAATACCTATAACTGCTATAGTTCATTTTTGTTCTGGAAAGGGTCACAGCATATTTGGAAACAAATATTCCTGTTTCATGTGCGATAGAAGAAATTTTTCCATGGGTATTTTTATGCTTTTCCTCAATTGAATAAGACAAGTTTTACAATTCTAGACATCACTCCAGGCCTGTGTAGCTTTTTAAAATATTAATTATAACATTGAAAATGTCAGAGGGATGAATTAAAATCAGATCATTCTGTCAAGTACACAGATATAAAGCATGCTAGAGGTATAAGTTAATCCTAGTGCAAAATGTAAAAAATTCTTTTCCCAGCTGAGTTTATCTGGGACAAATTTGAACGTTATAGAGACTGGTAGAATACTACGGAGCATCTCCCATAAAGCTGTTATGGCAGCAGGAATTTATGGGGGACATGAGGAAGTTTATTTTCTCAGAGCTTTTAAAAACGATCTCATAAGCCAAACATTACTGAACTATTTACTAAACTTGGTTATAACGAGCTTTAATTCTGCTTACTTCTAAATTCTACAATAAATTGTATGCATATAAATATAGTTATACAAATACAACGAACTGATTCTCCTCCTTAACCATGTTAAACGAAAACTCTGTCATTAAAACATTGTCTTAAGCAAGGTCTTGAGTACAATCCCTTGTACTGGGGTAGCTTGTTAGGAATTGTGCTCCACTGGAGCCAACTCCAGGCAAATGCCATGGACAGCATTTTCACCACAGATTCCACAATATACATGTCTGTGGTGATTATTTTGGCATTTCTCCTAGAAAGATGGAAGGAAAAAACTCTAGAAACCTAATCTGCAGGTCTCATCAGCTCCCTAAAGATGCTGACAGGTTTTCAGCTTGCTCAAGCCTCTTAGGGCAAGAAATGAGCTCTGCAGAGCTGGTCTAAGCATTTTACCTATTGCTTGTTTTAATCCACTGGGGCAATTAACTTCATCTAGGTCTCAATTTATATCCTCCATGTCCCTCCACATACTTTTTTTCTGTAGTTTTACACACATTTCTCCAGGAAAGACCAAACCAAAACACTTGCACATAGGATGAATCCTTCCAGAATTCCTCGCTCACACGGAATGAGTTTAATGGCCATGGACACATCAGGTTTCATACCTGTCCCCTGCTGCTCTTGCACATCAAGCTTGGCATGCAGCTTCTTAGCTAGCTCTGCGAGCCTGACCGAATGAATGCAACTCAGTTTGTCAGTTAGATGGTGCCATATAAATGAAGATGCACAGTCTAGGGAAGAGACAGGGCTTTTCTTGCCTTCTTATGTTTACTGGGAGACCATTAATGCAAAATCATCTTGTATTTAGAATATGAACAGAATGTGTCTCCTAATTTCTAGAATTTCCAGATGAAATTTAATCTATTTTGGGGGCAATCCTGACAGGTCACAGCCTGCATTCATGTCCTGAAAAGATTCTGGCTGGATAAGCAGCCTGCACCGTAACCCAGTGCTGCCCTGATGACGCCGCTCCGTGTGCTGGCGCTTGCTTCAGAATTTCCCCAGTACCTCAGGGTCTGCAGTGCAGACATCAAGTGTCAAGGCATTTCTTCACAGCACAAGTAGCTCTGGAAGACTAACTGTTTCAGTGAGAACGAGCTAGCGGCTGCTAATAATTTTTAAGTACTATAAATATTTATGATAGCTTTCTATTCTACTAGAACAGCAGCATGCATTTTCTGACTAGCTCTTCTTAAACACTTTCCTCCTGTATTAATATATGGAGTTACTGATAAGAAAACCAATCTATAGAATATACGTTTTATGATAAATCCTGCATCAGAGTGCATGAAGTCATTTTATTCTGAATATATGACTTTTAAAAATCCCTAATGTGAAGTGATTTTTGAAAGCACTACAGGGAGGAAAAAATATTTCAGCTATTACTTTGCAGCATTTTCTTCTGCATTTTATTTACAAAGGATCATTGGAAAAAAGCAGCTGCAAAATACAACTGAGATTTTTCAGAAAGAAAATGTATCTGTCAGAAACAATCACAGTCTTCCGAACATCAACTTCAATTTCTAATCCCATTTGGAAAATAAGATTACTCAAAAAAACGTGATCATCTGGAACTAGAGAAATTTTTTTACAGTGCACAAGCAGCATAATTTGAAATCTCCTAATGAGACAGGGAGAATCAATTTTTCTTCTCAAAAGTCTCCTTTCATATAAGCCAAAGGACAACCTCAGTTTCAGCACTAAAGACTGTAGAGAGGCTTTCAGTGATTCACATCAATGTGATCACATCAGTGGTTCTTGTGATTCACGTCAAATTGTGCTTGCTAGAAATTCACCTAGTCCACATTAAATATAGTTTATATGGGACACGGATCAATATTTCAGCCATTTTTGGAAAGCTACTAGATTTATTCTAGTAAAATGATATTTTCTAGACAAAAGGGAAAAAAATGAGAATACGGTTCTAAAAAGAATAGGAAGCATTTGTGCCTGCTAGAACCAAATGACAAACACAGTCACCACTGCTGCTCAGCAGATAACAACAAGGACCAAGACACAACGTGAGCTTGAACTGCAGCTCAGGGCGCACACGACACCCAGTTCCTCGTGCCACTCGCTGTCCAAGGGACTGCTAAGCTACATTACCAAAGCAAAGCAACGCACATCAGAGAGGCCTTACTTGCTGAACTTCTAAATAGTATTCAAATCCTCTTTCTGGAGCCAATATTCAATTTCCTACCAAAATTTCAGGGACCATCTTAAAAGAGATAGTTTTGCACAAAAACCAAAGTGGCAGTTGTCTCCCAAGCCCAGCTGCAGCGGTATGAGGATACCCATCTGCTCGAGGTATCGCTCCAAGGAATCCTGCCCAAGATTCCTCAGCACTGCACATCATACCGAGCCCAAGAGGAGGAATCATCTATTGAGTTTCAGACATCTGTTACAAATGTCTTTGCCAGACTTTTAAATATTCTGTTCAAAATAAGCACTGCCCAACATCACTCTCCAGAGTCATCTCAGGCACCTCATATCTAAAATACCAACTGTGCCCATTGGGAAGCAAATTCATAGAGAAACAAACAACACTTATGACTTGGTTCTGATTTAAAACATAGAAGTAGCTTACAAAATTACAACTAAAAATGTTCATAGCATTATAAAATGCTCTTTTTTTTTTTAATGTTATTTACACTATTCCCATTAGTGTAAAGAAGCATTTTCATTAATGTCACTAAATATCAGATAGGCAGCATGAGGCCAACTCCTCTTAAAAACATGAAAATTGTTTACAGACCGTTTGCAGACTTGTTCTTCAAACTTTCTGAGAATCAGGATAGGTTTCTACCAAATCCAGCATTTGACAAACACTACCCCGCTGAGAGCTCTGCTGCGCAGGTTCACACGAGCCGCCTGTGCAGCAGCAAACAAGTGTCAGCAGCCACCCAGAAACAGAGAACACCACGAGCACAACACGGTTTGGGTTGTGGTGCACAGCAGTGCAGTGTGTATGACACGCTACGACACCCAAGCGTCTGCGTCCACCACATCGACAAAGCGCGTCAGGGCACTGTGAGATTTTAGGAAGCTGTTTTCAGCTTCAGATGCAGCGCCCAAAGGCCACGGCAGTGACATATTGCAAACACGCATGAGAATTGCAACTGTTAAGAAAATATCAAGCCATCAAGCTTGAGTTACAGCAGACAGCTTTAAAAATGCAGTTTCTGTAAAGCTTCCAGAATTAACTAAGCACAATGCAAAAATACCATGGAACTTACAAACACAGGAGACCTCAGGTAATTACTGCACAGGGGACAGGTGCACTTGGAAACTCTGCAAACTCAACAGACCTATACTAAAATTAGTTCAGTCATTCAAATGAACTTTAAAACTTATGTTTATCATACTTACTGAAAAGCTGCCATGTACCACTGAAATATGATATTGTATATTAAAGCCCATTTTCTAGGAAACGACACTGCAAGTGAACACTGAAAGAAATGACACAGCAGTGTTACACAGCTGAAGGCATCATTTGATAAGATGCAACACAGGCAAGTAACAAATGCCAGTAGCCTAAGTCTTCCTTAGGCACTCTCAGACCTAGTGACCAGGCATTTCTTTAAATTTATTGGCTCACCATCAAAGTGCTCTAAACTTCAAGCAAAATTTCCAAGTCGTTTCTCCTGTGCCCATGGTACAGAAGGATTTGGCACATAAGCTCCAGCAATGAAAAAGGAATAAGATTTTCTTTTTGAATTTAAAAATAATTTGCTTACAGTGCAGCTCGTTCCATAGCTCACTAAGAGTAGTTTTAAGGAGTCTATTTTAAAATATATATATATACACACACATATATATTTTTATATAGCATTTTATGATTTAAGGCAACACTCACCAATATACAAAAGACATCTCCTATCAGCAAATCACAGTATCTCTACCATAAGAGAATCAGAAGTTCAAGTAAAATAAATCCATGCTGTTCTTATCACTTTAAACCCTATCCACAAAGGCAAAGCTAAGAAGTCAAGTTGGGGTAGGGTTTTGTCATGGAAGGGGAAATGGGAGAGGAAGCACCGACACTGCCCGTGCCCAGGTCGCTGCCTCCAGCCACAAGCGGTTCAGGTTCCTTTCTTGCCTTCTAGCAGCTTATTACCTACCCTGTAGAAATGCACTGCTTATACTTAGACAACTGCCACGGTACAGCCTCGTAATAGAGAGACCTTATCAGATACCCGGAGCTGATTTTCTAAAGCAACATCCTGTCTGCCTACTGATCATTTCAAAATATATGCTAAGCATTTCTTTGCATTTTTTTCCGCTGACAAAAACATTGCGCTATGTCAGTGTAGCTACTGGCATTAGGGCACATCAGCGACTGCAAACGATTTCAGTTACAACCAACTGAAGTGGGAATCACTGATTTCAGAGGGTTTCAGATCCAATCCTAGCACTCCAGGCTGGTTAATACGCTGCTGAATCACAACTGTCTTGGTAAACGCAAGAGCTGAACCACACTGGCCTTCAACACGCTTGTGGGCAAACTTCTTTCCTCCTTGTTTCAAAAAAGTCCCCCGGAAGAGCAGCAATTCCCTCTCCCCCAAATCTGCAGCAGACTTGCTCCCCTGCTCGGTTTGCTCCATGATGAAATCTGCCAGGAAAAATAAAATAACATAATATAAAATAAAACCAACTGTTTGCAACTCAGCAGCTCCTGCATCCAAAGGCTGACCACTCCTTTGATATATTCTACTGCTACATCCTGGATAGCAAGCAGTTGGAAGAGTCTTACGTGCAGTTATCTGTGATCTTACGAATCCTGCATAGACTAGTTCTCATCATCAATGTCACCTTGACTCTCCTCTTTACAAAGTTTTATGTGTTTAAGAGGCAAATTCAATAGTGTGAAACACTGAGAAGGCATTTTTACCTTTTGTAAAGATAGAAAAAAATATTTTGCCATGAAAATATTTCACATAATATTTTCACAAAATACGGGTATGAAAAATACATTTTGTGGATCACTTATTACAAAACGGAGAATAATACTTTCCTGTTACCATTTTTTTTTTGCATTTAATAACAATGCATGTAGTTTTACAGCTGAGAATCACATATATAGCTCTTTAAAGTATCCTCTTTTTTTTTGTATTGAATTGAGAGTGCCTTTTTCTAATGCTTTGCAACTATTGTGCCTAAGGAACATTTACAGGATTTCAGAAGTTGGAATTGTCCCTTGTGCATCTTCCTGAAGACAGAAAAACAGCTCCTATCTCATTTTCACACTTTCTATAATTATGGCACAGCTGCTTAAAGGAAACTTTCTGGTTGATTTTCCCTGCAGGGGGTTGCAGACAGCATCATGTGCGAGCCATCCAGTTGTAAGCCCTTGTGGGGCTCCACTGTGAGCCAATGGGAAGCCAATAAAGAGGTTTTAGGCTCTGTCAATCCGCACGGTGACAATCAGCTGCTGCCTGTGACTGAAGGGACAAAATTGTACTTATTAACCTGGAAAGAAGTGGAAACAAGGTTTTCCTTTTCTGAAAATAAACCCACATAAGTAGTATGAATCACTTGGAATTTTAGCATGAAATTTCACTAGCCCCCTTCACTGTTACTGGAAACAAGTGAGCAGAATCTCACATTTTCTACTGTAAGAAATGTGTTTTCCTGGGTGAGATGTCTGGAAGACTCAGAACCGAAATCCTGCAAAATTCAAAACAAGACACTGTTTCAGGTTTTTTAAAACTCTAGATCATCATAACCAAACCTTTAGAAAACCACACATCCCAACTTGAATGGAAAATAATAATGCATCTCTAGGTTAAAATTTCCAGGTAATAATCCAGCAACGTTTCTAGGAATAGATCACTCTGTTCTATTCTATGTAGCTAATGCATGTGTCCAAGATATGACAGATTTGGGTTCAGATCCTCAGTTCCATTGATTATTTTACTTAAAAGCAGAACAGTTCACCTGAAGAGGCAGGCAATCACTTCGGAGTGACTAGAGAACAAATCCAGGCTGCATTAAATAAGTTTGATTCAAACCAGAGATTCGCTCAGGTAAACACCCTAGTTAGTGCTGGCTGATGAGAAGCTTTGGCTAGAAGGAGTTTTTCCTCCCAGCAACCCAGTTCCTTTTGGGGTCTCTCTCCACGGCTCCTCTCCAGCGCAGGGCTCGCAGGGCCCAGCTCACCTGCCCTCCTGTTCCTGGGGCCAGCACCGTCCCCACAGGACGGCGATTCCATCCCTCTCCCGCCGGGGAAGGGGCTGCAAGGAGCAGGAGCTCCTGCCTCACACAACGCGGGGCGAGGGATGCGCCAGCTCCCGCGCACAGGAGCACAGGGACTCTCCTGCCTTGCTACCCCTAGAACCAGCTGCACCTCATCTATTCAGTGAAAATAGGAGGGTAAAATAAATTGTACTGTGTTACATCTACCTCTGCCTGCTGTTTGTCCTCGTTTCAATCTGCAGAGCTTCGAGGGGCTTCCTTCCTTTATACAAGCCCGACAAACAGGTCGGTTCTACACAGCGGTGTCCCAAGCCAGCCCATGTCTGCAGACGAGTCTGCTTCATTTGCTTCAATTTCTAACCGTGTGCATCAAGCTTTCCCTCTGGCTCTGCAATCCATACCAGCCTTCCCAAGGGATCTCTTGTTAACATCACGCCTGCAAAGAAGCGGTTTCTCCAATAGCTAAAAGAAGGAGAGACGGTTTATTCCTAAAACACATCCCAAACAGCTTATCCAACTAAACATGGACAGCTTTGAAAGAGTTTTGTAGAAAATTAGATTTTTGTGTCATTCATCACAGGACTTTCAGGAAGACCCACCAGTATTATACTTTCCAAATGAAAAAAGAAAAAAAAAAAGAAAAAAAAAATAGGGAATTTTAGCAGTTTTGTTTCGTATGTCTCCCTTTCTCCGTTCCACTTAAAATAACAGCAGCAATGAAATGCCCCCAAAAGAACCTATGCACTCTAAGCTGAGAAACATTACATTTCCAAGAGCAAAGTAGTGAAGGAAGTAAGTGATAAACCTAAAATAAGCTACTCCGAATTCTGCAGTACCCATTAGTACAATGTTAGCTTTTGTACCATGGTCTCCCCTTATTATGGGATTCCCTCACCTGGTATCATCTTTACTTTTCATTCTTGTGTGCTCCAATGACCAAGGAACTAAACAACTAAAAAGAGTATGGATATTTGGATAATTTTTAAGCGGGGAAAAAAGGTGTGTTTTTTTTCTCTTGCCAAAGCCACAAGAAATACATATTTCAAGAGCCAGAAAACCCTTTTGGATGATGTGGATGTTTATATTGGAAGTAGCCAATACACGGTGAGTGCCGGCAGAACACAAACAACAAGAGGAAATTATTCCAACTATGCTGAATTAGCCAGTCACTCGCGTTACTGCATCACCCTGGTACTTTCCATGGCACACAGTATGCCCCAAGGTCCATGTGCATACACTTCAGATGTTACTGGCATACATCAGATTCTAGATGAAGGAAACTAAATACAAAAAGTATATATACAAATATATTTTACAAAAGCTGATGGTCAGTGTGGCAAGCTTTCCTTTCCTCTCGCTTTGGGATGATATTCCTGATTGCAGCTGACGTTTAAGCAAGCTGCTTATGGCACTGAGAACAGAGATACCAATGTGGGCACGTGTTGCACACATGTAAAAATGTGCAGAAACAAGAGCTCCATTCTCCAGCTACGGATCTGCAGATCTCTAAGATTCCTAGTAACATGAGAACAATTCTGCTGATATAACTCACAAATTGAGGAGTAGGAATAATCGGTTCAAAAAGCTTGCTGTATTGCAATTATTTTCAGAATGCACTTGCTGAGGATATGCCAGAGCAATGGCTTTTGGATATGAACTTTTGGCCACACATTTTATCCTCTGATCACTCTGCCTTCGAGACATCCCCTCTGCTCTCCAGTGAGACCGCTCAGCTCCAAACAAGAAGCACTTTACAAATATATCAAAGCTGTATAATATACCAGCTGTCACTTCCTAACTGCATCCACAGGAACAGACAGATACTTGAAGACTTCCCACCAAAGGAAAGAAAAAAAGCATGGCAGTGCTCATGGTACTTCCCTCCCCTTTAGGCATATCTGGCACATACGTGGGATGCATTCCATGAAGTTTCAGATGTCCAATGGATGGGTTGCATCTGCTCTGGCCATACCCTGTAAAACAATTCCCTACCTTAAAATCAGATATCTCAGATATCTAAATGGCCTAATTCAAAATGCTCTGATATTTCACTATAAAAATTACAACGAAATGAAGAGGAAACAAAGCACCATCAATCTTTTTGTCATAAAAATTGCATGAGAAAGATTAAAATTAACTGCGTTCTGAAGAGTATAATGTCACAGTGCTCTTTGAATACATAATTTATGAGACATGCAGCTGTTTTCATTTAGCTTGAAGTAAGGCAGGAAGAGCTTTGCAAAGAGAAAAAAAATACAGGCCTTTGTATTCTATAGCCTCAGTTCTTGAGCAAACTTAAACAATCTTTAGTGTTTCACCCTAAAGGTCCACCACTTTTAGTGGTGGACGTAACACTGTTGAGGGGTTCTGTTATTTTTTTTATTGAAAAATACCTTCTTATGCTGAAATCTGAAAAAGCTATTTGTGGTAGATACAGAACTATTTATAATGCGATCTAAAAAGCTTACAGTGTCTATTTAACACACCTCTTGACTCATGTCTTTTATGAAACAGGAGCATTAATATATTTAATAAAACACAAATTAAGAAATAATAAGGGGCAAAGTAATCATCAGGCAAGACAATTCAGAAAAATTATTTTGCTAATTTAGCCTGGTTCAAGTAGGATACTATTTCAGAATTTGCAAATTATCTGCAACCTTGAGGTCACTTAGGAATGACATTTCGAGATGCGACATTTCGAGATAAATATCTTGGCCTTTAAACGTCTCCCTCTCCGAAGCACTGAAACACCGCGGAGATGCCGTGTCCGCCTGGGAGAGCCCTGCAGCCGCAGCGCCAGGTCCAAGCAGCAGCGCACAAGCACCGGTGCTCCTGAACTCACAGCTGCCCACGCTGCTGCCGCTGCACGGGGAGCCCCGGCTGCTCCGGCCTCCGCTCTGACCAACACGGACCTCTCACGTCCTGCTGCTGTCCTACCTGTAAACACTACGGAGTAAAGTCTCTGAGAGCAGGACAAGATGTACGTTGTAAGAGATATCTGGATGATCAAATACCTGTTTGGTCACCCAGGTCATCTCCAGGACTGGCTTTTTTCTACTTCTTCCTTAATGATTGTAGTTTCCTTGTTTTATCAACCTATTATCTTAGAAGACCAAAGAGAAGAAAAAAAATAAAATAAAAAAAGAACTGATCCTATTTCATGTTAAAGTAGGTACTGTTGCTAACATGATTCTGTCATCTACTCTTCAAGGTTCCTAGAAACATCCCTGCAAATTATTTTTGGTTAATTCATTGACTTATATTCTCAGCCACTGAATGACAAATATTAACACAAATGAGTTATATGCCAAGTTTAAGATGTACTAAAAGATAAAATAAGAAATTTGTCTTTTACTTTGAATGAAGTCCCTAACAAGTGTGTCCGAATCTGTTTCCCTGAATACCGAGCAGCAATAACAATATCGGACTGAAATTCCTAGGCTACAAACTTCACCAACAACTGATAAATGGCAATGGGTTATTTGAGAAGCTAAAGAGGAAATTTTAGAAAAAACAAACAATACAAACTGATAAAATTAGGGTAGCTTATTTGTAGTGCTGAATGCAGTCCCAAAGACATGTAGATGAAGATCTGAGTTCTTCCACATGCAAGTGGTTACTGTGTGGTGTAGAAAATCAAGTGAACAAAACTCCGTAACACACACACACGAGGAATTCACAGATCTTTAACACTTCAAAATCCATCAAAACTACATCATGTTAAGAGCTGAGACTATACAAGAATTTTCAGATGTTGGTCTTATTTCTAAGACTTTACAAACGAGCAAAGAAATTAATTAATACTAATCTTATTTAACTTCAGTTTCTCCAACTTTTAATCATACAGTACAGAGAGTCATCTTTAAACACGTATAACGTGCTTTTTTTCTGTTTTTGAGAAAATGTTATGAAGTAGTCTCTGGTCTTTGTGATTAGTATTCCACATGCTGTCATACCAGTGAAACAAGTATTGCTGCACCAAATATAACAAAGCACCCTCACCCTCAGGAATAAAATAAAATAAAAATACTAAGGCAACATAGCTTTTCTGAAACTGATTACATTAAGTGATCTACTTCTGCAAGCTTTCAATATATAGTTTTCTCTTTTAGTGAAGCTTTTACTCATGTGAAAGGTATTAGAACCTGCAAATTAGGTACAAAAATTAGATTCCATTTTTTTTTTTTCCTTCATCACTGCTAGCATCTCCTTTCTCCACCCACACACCAGTAGCTCACAGAAATGACTAGCCAGTATTATGGCACTGGTCAGAACTTGGATACAGTGCTGGGCTGAGAATGGTGCACATCACAAGGAATGACTGCATTGCTTTGCAGATACAACCCCCTTCTAATCAAGTATTCCAGTATCTTATTTCTATCTTCAATATTTCTATTGGGAATGGAGCAATTTATTCTACTCAAGTTTGGTTTTGCTCCAACAACCAACCTGTTAAGCAAAACATTCTAAAATCAGACTCTCAATTGCTCTGGTTAAATAACTGATGATTAAAAGAAAATACTCTATTATGCAATAAAGCTAGTGAAAATGTCTCATAAAACAGAAAAGGAACAGAGACACCTGTCTACAAGACGACCCTGACATGACATTACAAAGGAAAACTGGAAGAAAGATTTTGAGTATATTAAAGTTTTCTTCCCATGGAAAGTGACTGAGGTGGAAATTGAAATGCTCTCTGGAGTATTCCACGGAAGTATTTTTTAAAAAAATGCAATTTTTCAAATTTTGCAGTCTGTCTGGGAAGAAATAGCAAATGTCCTTACCTTCTCCTTTTTGTAAAGAAATATCCAGAGTGCTGTGAAACAAATCTAATAGAATCCAAAACAAATGGTGGGGGAGCCAAGTGCGGCCATTGCATGAAACGCTTTGATGCCTTACTTGTACTTAACACAATTTAGCACATTCTGCTGGGAACAGAGGCAGAATCTAGGCACAACACGATGAATAATCGAGGACTCTGAAATCTCTCTGCTAAAGTACTTGGGAGCGTTACTGAGTAGTTTTCAAATCAGCAAAGCACTTTAAGAATTGAGCTGTGGGAAAGCATTGCAGAAGGCATTTGACATAGACTGTCTCCATCACTGTTAAACACCATGAATCATCACTACTGTCAGTTAACATTAACATTTATTTGAACACTGCATTAGTTGCACTGGAGAATAACTTTGCTAGTGAGGACTGGATTTCAGGGCACGGATGCTCCAGAATGAGTATTAATTAATATAAGGCACCACTGCCCTAGATTTCACCGCATACATTTTCTGCCTATGAACTCACCCAAAGTGTGTCAGGTGAAACTTCATGTCCAGGGGGGTCAGCTGATGGAGCCACGAGAGCCAGAGTAGAATTGGATGAGCGGAAAAACTTCAGAAAGATGCCCCTGTTGCTCTCTCTCAGTGCAGAGCTCAGCCTTTTGCCTCAACAAGAGCAGACCCATGCGACAGCTCACTTTCTCGGTGACACTTCTTTCTGGGAAGATGCCTGGTTATCTCGCATACTGCTAGGCAGGCATTTTGTACCCTGTGAAGTTGTGAGCCCGCGGGCAGAGAAGCCTCGTGGACGTGGCAGGAGAGTTGCGTGCACCGTGCACACCCTGCTGCACCAGGGCTGCTCCCGGCCCCGCGGCACCCCGGCTCCTGAGCAAAGGGGAGGCCGCTGGGGGCGTTCACAGGTCTCGGATAGTTCTTCCTTGTGTTCCTCAAGACAGTATTTCATTACTACTGCCTCTTTCCATGTGCAAGGTGCCTGAGCAGAGCTTTACTATTGCTGCAGAATAGAAAAAGAGACACCGTATTCTTAATGTTGTAAAATTGGAGAAATTGCTAAGTTCCATACAAGGAGAAGGCAAAGGCTCACTGGCAAACGTTTCAACAGTTTATTGAATTTCTTTAACGTTCATAAACATGGCTAGTCAATGCTGCTAGCAACCTTGATTATCTTTCAAAAATATATATAAACAGACTCAGTTATTGTGTTCAGATCAAAATATATAATCCAGGACCAACATAAATATAACAGAAGCTGATTGCAGAAACAGTTTCCAAACACCCACACTGCCACTGCCAACTCATCCTCTGAAATAAAAGGAGTGAGAGATGAGCTGAAATGAAAAGAACTAGCCCAGCTGTTCTGGCCATTCAATTCTTTATTCACACAAATAAATATGTATGAATTGTCTCAACCTGTGTTTGGGCAGGCTAATAGCATTTTCTTTAAACCTCTGTAACAAATCTTTCAAAAGCCAACACACACACCCACTCTCTCAAGAGATACATACTTTTCCCAATGACATTACTGGGATTGGTGCCGTTGACACCAAAGAGGGAGGATCTAGGCCGTGAAGCTAAAAGCTATTACTACATAACATATCATCCAAAGCACTACTCTCTGTGTGGCATCACAACAGTGCAGAAGCCTTCTGGGAAAACATCAAAATGTAACAAATATGATCTAAATCACAGTTACGAAATCACACTTACTAAGAAATACTACGCAGTTCACAGTTACTACAAATAAGCTAAAGTCTGGCATGCATCTTCATGATACTACTTTTGTCACAATTTCAGAATCTAGCTAGATTAATTTACTTATACAGAACATTCAATTTCTGTTTCCATTTGCTAAGTCTGAGAAGCATTTAAGCAGCTATTAAGTTTGCAGTATGCCAGAGCACTCAGTAGAAATGTCACTAGCAGAGCAGAGAGAATTCCCTTCTTTAGCTTTGCCAGGGCTCCTTTCATCTGCCTGAGATTTGTGTTGCACTTTAGCTGCTCTCACCGAAGCAAATAAGCAAAACCCAGACTAAACCAAACATACTTTCATGTCTGTGTACAAGTGCTATATTAACATATATTTAATCATTCACTTTCAAGATGCACTTCTGTCATTCCTGCTTGAATGGTACGTTAGATAACAATTTGAAACTATCATGCAGTCACAGCCACTTTCTGCAACGAAAAAATTAAAAACTTTCCTATCAAGTGGGATGCTCCATCCTAGGCCAAAACCCATTCAATCATTATTTTAACGTGTTAAACCATTGTAAATTCAGTGATGGGCTACCTACATCTTCTAAAAAGCAGGAAACAGCTCTCATCAACAAAAACGACTTCAAATTCCAAATTTCAGCACTTCTCATACTCCATTCAATTGCAATACATTCTTCTTGGCAAAAACCTGAATAAACAGGGACACTAGTTTTTCAGGTATGATTTTTGCTGCCTTCCATGAAATTAGGCTAGCAGAATCCACAGGCACAGAGAACACAACACATGGGAGTCCTGTGCATGCGATCTCCTAGCAGGAGAGTTCATGAGGATCTGCTGTTTTCTTTTACAGAGAAACTAACGGTGCAGAGATATTAATAGATTAAGCATCTGTAGGAGATTTAATCCACTCATGTAGTTATCCTAAAGGGAGCTCATCCATGATTTACAAAGTTTCTTTTCAACAAGCCTTATGAATATGCATAATAAAAAGCAAAGAAGGTTTTGAAACCTTTCCAGCAGCAAAGGGATAATTAGAAATAGATCATACAGAGGTTCAAAAATACTTTCACAAATATTTTTCCAACTTTCAGTCATTTCACAGTTATACAGAGAACAACCTTGGAACAAAACAGATTCAAAGAACGAGCAGAAGCTCTCAACATATGCATAAGTTAAAAATTAAAATATTTTGAAACTTCCTTGAAGGCCTATATACTCCTTCAGGCATTCTGCAAGGGTTAAAAAAGCCCTGTAATTTCACAATACAGCATAGAGCACCACAATACAATAGGACAAAGTTATTTCAACTTTGTTATCTACACGAAGGTGCTGACATCTAAACTGGTTTTGAAAGTCTACTCTAAAACCTGCTGCAACACCTGTAAGTTGCTTAAGAAAAATAATGGTATTCATGATAATATTCTACCATGCCTGGGTATATATGATCTATCCTGTAAATATGTGAGCTCACGCTTGCAGCTTGTCAGCCATCTCCTTGGATGAGGTAGGAAAAAAGATGGGGAAAAAAAACATACAGCCTGATTTAGGTAATCATGTCATGACTGGCAAATTATGAATAGCAAACACTCCAAGCAATAAACAGCAATTAGTTGCTGAGCAATACAAAATGTGAACTGATGTGCAGTTCTGCAGAAACCAAAGCTGGGACATAGGAACAGCTGTCCCACGCAAATCACGTAAACGAAATCTTACTGCCACCTGTCTTTGGCAAGGCTTTAACAGAAACATCTTGTTGGAACCTGAGCACCACGGTCTAGGAGATTTGGACCAAGAACAGAAGAGCAATAAGAACATCTGGAGATATTAACATCAGGATCTGTGAGAAAAGATTGCATAAACAGCGCTGGGGAAAAATCTGGTTAGAGGATAATTAGATGCAGGGGTAAATTTTATCCTGCATATAACACTGCAGAGAGAAAAAGGAAATCATATGTTCTGTGTGCCAACTGTAAATAACTCGAGAAGAAATAGCTTTGTGTGTTAGCACAAAAAGCTTCCATAGATATAAGAATTTCCTAACTACTGCTATAGTTGAATATTGAAAGGGGTTACCTAGGGACTTCAGTAAGACCAGCTTGGGTAAAGAGCTCATCTGAAGAGATTCAGACTGTGCTGATCCTGCCCTGGGGTAGGCAGCTGAACTAATCTACCCTTACGTCCACCTTCAGATTCTATTTGATGACTTGCACGCAAAAAATGCAAGATTTGTTTAAATAATATAAAAATGATTATTCAACACATTCTCAGAAATTCACAAACATTTTTATTTAAGTCTGAAAAACAAAAAAAAGAGGCAAACAAAAGGTTCTGCTCTGACAGTGGTGGACATGATCACTGTGTCTAAGGAGAGTAGTTTTCAATAGTAGCACCAAGCTGCTATAAACATTCCTTACTGATGCAATTACCCATCAGGAAGATGTGTAACACAGATAAAACACAGACACGAGGGAACACAGTTGACTCGTAGAGCAGGGCCCCAGCCTCAGGCTATTTGGATACTGCTTAAATGCACACGTGTGCTATCACCTTGTGAAACACTGACCAAGTAAATTGCTTATCCATATGGATTAGTAAACACAGAGGAAGAGAACACCGGGAGAATCAAACAAGCAGAAATAAAAAGTAATCGGGCCACATAGAGAATATTATGCTTTAGTCCTAATAAGCATTAAAACCTTTTCTAGGCAGGTTGTCCGCTACTGTTAAAGTTCTATACAAACTTCAAACACCCGAACCCGAATCTTTAAATAATTAAGAGCTAATTTTAAGTTGTACCTTCTATTGCCCAAAGTATTGTTTGCTTTCAGACCTCATAGCTAGTAGTATTTACTAATCTTGGTAGTTACTCAAATCTCATTAAAGGCCTTTGAAGAAAAATATTGTAAGCATTAGCAGTTCAGTAGCTTAAAGTAGGAAATAATTATCACTGTCTACTGTTATGAAGCATTATATTTACTGCAGTTTTACCCAAAGCACTGCAGCCTACATTCTTGTGGCTGCTTGAAAGAGAAATTTTATTTATTATTTAATAGCTAAACTATTTAGGCACACATTTCCCTGAATACACGTTTCTACATTCCTCCTACCTATGACACTTGGGAAAACATTAGGATTTGGAAAAAGTTTTCAAGGAGAAGAAAAGCCTGGAGTTTACAGAGAGGGAAATCATTCTATATCATTGCATGGCTGCTTCAAATTTTTCTTTCAGGAACTAGTTTACCATGAAAGAATATTTCAGCAGCATAAATTCAGCAAAGCTCAATACTGGCACTACGTCATAACCTAGTAGAGAGTTAAAATAGCACTGAAGAATTCCAAGCTGCAGTATATAGGAAAAGATGGAAATTTGCAGGTAAAAGATGGCAAGAGAAATAGATATCTAAGTTTTAGTTGGGAATTTGAAGAATTTGATGCCTATTACCGTATTTTGAGATATGCTAATGAACAGGTTTACTTCGCAGGCTTATCTTGAAAAAATTAAAAGACAAAATAAGGTTTCTGTTTCATACCCTTAAAGAAAGCTAGAATAAAACTATTTCCTCATGTTTAAGAGATATGTATTTTCACAGAAAATTCACACACATACTTTTGTTTGAGGAAAGCTGCACGCATCAGGAAGAGGTAAGGTTACCATTTGGTCCAGCCAGGAGAAAGGGCCATATGTGGAAATCCTAAAGCATACAAACTCCCATTGGACTTTCAGCATGCTGCTCTTCATAAAATTCCAACCAAGTATGAATGAAGTATCACAAGTTGACCTGACATGTAACTTCTATCATCATTTTGACATCATCTCCCAAAGTAAAGGGAAAGAAGCAGCGGCAGTATTTTTTCTCTGCTACCAATAAACTCTTTTGAGGGGTTAAGTTCCTTGAAGACAGAATGGTAAAGATCAGGAAGGGAAAAATATTTGACTAGAAATGGTCTTGGCTAGAGGACATCACTTTCAACTAACACAGGAGATTCCTTTCAGAGTCAGCCGGAATGACAGTGGTTCCCAAAGGACTCTCTGTTAAATTACTACACAGATGCAAATAGCAAATTCACTTACAGCTAATGCACAAAATATATAAAGTATGCTTGCTTACAGCACCCTTTAAACCTCATGCTACTATCACTGTAATAACAGATTATGAGCACCACATCTTTCATCCTTTGGTTCAGGGAGCTATATAACTGCATGCTGACTGAGGCTCATGAACAATCATTAATTTTAACCTGCATCCTCATTTCAGCAAGAATAACTTTTAATCCATGTGCTTATGATTAAGCATATATGGGTATGAATGAAGTGCACCACATTTAGCATTTTGCTGGGAACAAGAAATGTCTCTCCAAATAACCAGAACAAGTTCTCATTCTGTGTGAATGTTTGCCTTTTACTTTATTCGTTTTTCTAATAATAACGATCAGTGTAATAAATTAAGAATAAAAGCACTCATAAGAAAAATCATTATTTTTTCATAAATACACAAAATACACACAATTTTCCAGGAGACTATAATGCTCTTTAGTAACCTAAAGCTCATGAGAGTATTCTACGAGGAAGGAATAACCTCCAAAAAGATGACCAAGTAAACCTTCTGGATTTCAGTAACTGATAGTTTTATAGGGCTTCCAAACTCCCTCTCATTAATTCACTTAGAGTAAAAGCTGATAAACAAGAAAACTGAAAGCTGGAAGACTAAGAATCAACTTTACCCCAGACATCAATAAAAAGCAAAGCATTTTAATAAGCAAACAGACCTTACTGTTTTAAATAAAGCCAAGCCTATTATTTTCTCTCAGTCTCTAAGCACTGCAAAGCAGAGCAGAGGAATGTGGTTATCTAAATCATGCCAGAGGAAGCAGGCTGCGATACAGCCCTGCTCACAAGAGGAATCAGGGCCTTCAACCAGAGCTACTCAGGAAGATGTAGCAACCACTGAGGTTGCCAGGAGCACTACCACCCATAGAAAGCACAGGGAGAAAAACTTTTGGGATAGACTTGAAAACTCTCTGGAGTTAAGTCCATCTAAACCATCTCCAGATTAGAGCAAGGTAAGTACACACACATGGATATTATCTCTTTGGAAACCCATGTGTTAAATTCATGCAATGCAGAAGCCTTATCGAGATGAATACATTACTGCCAAAAAAACTCCTAGGAAAACACTCTTGTTTTCTTCTGGCAACAGATCAACGGTTGCCTAGAAGTGCCATTTATTGAAGAGTGATTTTTAAATTTAAAACTGGTCTCTAGAGATCATTACCTCCTACAAACATCTAAAAGACAACTAAAGGTGTCAGGGACTTTAGTGTTTGGCTCCAAAAGCAGTGAGCTCACTATAACAGAATGTCATTTTATCACCCTATATAAATTGGAACAACTTATTTTGAATGCATATACATATATAGATTTAAGAATATATAATTGTGTGACAATATTTATAGATGATTTATATATATATAATTTTTTTTAATCTCCTGGTATTTGGTTTATTTTTAGTCTTCCAGATAAATCCTGAAGAGTTGTTACTGAATTTCTCATTTAGTGGAATAATAAAGAGCCATTTTAGCATTCTAGCCACCAGATTAGTTTTCTTATAAATATGGATTTTATGCAAGAAATATATGAAATAGGGAAAAAAGTACCATTTAATTAAACACAGTAATAGCTGGGACAGACGAATCCTGTAAAACCATGGATTTGGGGTTAAAAAAAAAAAAAAATCCTTGCAGAAACACTCTCTAGCGAGAATAATCTAGTTCTGTAGAAAAAAGCCACACAGGAAAGGAATTCTTTCTGACTCTGAAAGGACATATCCCTTTAATCACAGGACTGATGTTTTTACATCATTTTCAGATCCCCAGTAAGCCAATGAGACAGGAGGAACAAGAACATATCTGCTTATTACTGAGGTCCTGCTTTTACAGGCTAAACCAATTTTACATTTTCTGTAGTGCTTTCAAGGAGACAGCTGGAGAGTTACAAGCTTTGTGCTGTAACAAAGCTTTTCTCCAAAATTCATTGCAAATAGGACTGGTTTGCTGGCACTCACATTTTGCTCCTTAAGCATTTATGCATTTCCACTAGAATTCAAAGCATCAGAGTGAGAGTTCGGTACTACACGCTATGAAATGTGGTCTTTAACGGCTTCATAGAAAAAGTTATACTGCTTTCATTATACGAATTTATTGCAAGTTTCTTGATCACTGCCCTAAACACTATTTAATGAACTACTCTGTATTTAAAGTTGTTGAAAATTTTCTATAAAGTGGACTTTTTGTCTGAATTTTGTGAAATTAGGTTTCAAACTACCATAGACTTCTAAAGTGCAAACGTAATATTAGCTGTGCAGCTGCCCCATGACAAGGCCAAATTCAAACAGCAAAGCTTGGGTTTGCAGAAGGACTATGGACCAGAAGCCCCAGGAAACACTTTTTGCCCTGCTCACTGCATATACTGACAAGCTGAACAAGCTCAGGTGTAGCAGTTCACTCAGCTGGCAAACATCCCAGTTAAGGCTGTTGGTGTGTCCATATGCCAGTGAAAGTGGGCAGTATTATGCTTTTTGCTGTCATTGTTTTTATTGCAATACAGTTTTTGTTTAGATTGAGATATTAAAGGTTTTGGAGGCAAAGAAATGAGGAAACAAGTGACTTGACCGGTATGCGATCAGCCAGCGTTCAGCTCTTGCCCCGCGTAGCTAACCTCCCTCACAGGAGAGGCACGCGGCCTGCCGGGGAGCCGTGGCCCTACTAGCCAAGTGGCCTGTGTCTCCGCCCTTGTGCTGCACCTGAGCTTTCCTTTTGCCAGAGCAATCCCTTATATCTCAACTTCAGTCAGCTGCTCAACCTATAGCACAGGCACCTCCAACCCTGCAGGTCTCACATCTGAAGAACAACTGTGGGTTTCTCCCTCGTCCCTGCCTTTGCACTGGTGCTCCAGCCCACCAGGCTCCAGTCATCTCTGCAGGAAGAGGGCGCAGTGACAACTACACGACCAGCAGACCTGAGGACTCTTCATCCTTCAGATGGGATTCAGGAGGGAAAGGAAAAGCTATCAACAGCTTTGCTACCCTCTGCCAGCAAAATCCAGGTCTTTGATGTAGGCACACTGGGGAAACTTGTCCACATCCCCTCCTCAGGTAGACGCAGAGCATCCCCACCATGCTGTTCTCCTGTGCCTCTCAGTAAAAAGCTTCAGTTAACTCCCTTCCAGAAGGGGCAAAAGTACCAACATCCCAGACAGAGTACCACCAGCACTTGCTACCTACCTTGCTGAAAGCTACACTAACATATTGCTGAATTCAGTCCAAGATCTGTTTCAAGCGGCTGCGAAAGCATCGAGTGCATCTACTCATGAGGCACCCCTGGAGCGAGTAACAGGTAATGGTTACCCCACTGCTGAGGGATCAGAGGTCCAGCCCCTGTGCTCCTGCCACCCACTGCTTGGTGTTCCCTGCACCTGCTGAAACTTTAGGAGATTAGATGTTTTTTCACTTCATTTCTTTCCTCAATTAAGCTAATAGCAAGTTTTGCTCAGAAGTGCTGGCACAAGCTATAATTATGATGACAAAACAATTTTAGAAAGTTACTGTAGCTGTACTATATGTGGTGAGCAAATTAGTTATCTCACAAGTCAGAGTGCCCATCAAGCACAAGTGCCTACAGTAATTAGCTTTCTGCTCTGGCAGTGAGCTTTTCCAAATATAAAATTTTAGCATTAGGTCTTCTAATTATTAACACTGGGGGTTACACTTGTTTCCTCTCTGCTTATCACAGAAAATATTAAGTATTAAAAGTATAAATAAATAACTACTGATAACGGCAACTCCAAAGCTCTAATAGCTTTCATTGTCTAGCTTTAATATTGCTTGAAAGATTATCTGGGACATGCTTACTTTAGTCTTGTGACCAAAAAATAAAGTTTAAATGTTTGATAATACTTGTACAAAAGCATGGCAAAACCCTGTGAACAAACTCAGCCACGCTTTCAAAGGCAAAACAAAATCTGAATCTTCATACACCTTGTCTCTCTCAGAGAAAAGTAAAATCATTAACTTTGAATCTAACTTGAACTTTGGGCTTTTACTATTCAAAATTTTACAAAATATGCTGCTTAATTCTTCCTCACCAGCTTCCAGATACAGCTCTGGTGCTAAACAGGATGCATTTATGAAAGGCACTCTATTGAAAAGCTAAAATGTATGTATTTGCTACAGAAAGCCCAAAATTCATGCTATGTGTTTAAGACTGTTCAGCCTCTGTGCGCAGGATGTTCACAGTAAGATCTGAGAGGGAGGATGCCTGTCTTTCCTGCTATTCATCTTATATTACTTTAGATACTCAGATTCTGTATTTGCCTTGAAAATAAAGATGAAATTGGCAGCTTTAGCACAGAATTACCCTTAAATAAAAAGCAGATCATGAATTGGCATACCAGGTAAAGCCTGTCTGTCAGAGCAGTAGACAAGCAAACTACATGGAATCTCTACAAAAGAAAAAGGAGAAAACGGAGATTCAGTTCCTGGACTGTGAAGCGAGAGCTGCACATGTTGAATCCAAGTCTGCCTGGGCTCCTCGAAGACGCGGCCCCACAGCAGTGAGGAATCCTGCCGCGCTGCTCCACAGGCCAGCAGATATTCAGGATTCAATCAGTGGCAAGCACACTGCCCGGAAATTGCAAGGCCTGTTGTCAGCAAGAACAGCTGATATTTCTTAAGAAATATCCTAAAAACATGGACTATTTACCTTTTGTATTTAGGGCCTGCATGCAGAGGAAGCTATTATTAGTAGTTGGAATTGTAACAGCTACAGCTGTGACAGTAATTCAGAACTCTGTGTGGGAACAATTTGGGGATAGGAAACTTCCTTTATGCAAAAAAAATCAAGTTTGCTTGGCCAGAAGAATTTCCATAACTATCAAAGAGCACTCAGAGCTCACATAAAAATAAGTCACAATAGGCCAGAAGGCATTTTTTTCTCCTTGAGTTTATTTTCTCCTTGAAAAATCCTGCTCCTGGAAGTATTTTTTGTTGTTGTTGTTGTTTGTTTGTTTTTTAATTTCTATTACAGTTTGGAAGATGCTCAATTCTTTCTTTCTCAACATCAGATTTCCCTGTCCTGGCCCATTATATCAATTAGCCTCCCCACTTTTTTTTTTTTTTCTCCTTTCTTTCTTTCTTTCTTTCCTCTCAGAGAACAGGTTTGTGGCATTTCTATTCTTGGACTTCTTGGCCCTGATAAGAATCTGGGGAATCACCTCATGAAAAAATACTTTGGATTTGGGCTTCCTCTTCTCTAAGCTACTCTTCTTTCCAGTGCCACTAAGTCCTTGCCATTAGGCCCAGTCAATATACTTAGTTTTCACATTGGTTTGCAACTGCATGAGGAATATTTTCAACATGAAACAGTATAACAGCCTGATTAAAGCTGTTCACAAAGTATTTAATACAGATTTAAAAAATTATCATTAACTTTTTAAATTAGTCTCCTGCATTTTTACTTTCAGTTACTTTCAGTTTCACAGTGACTAAAATCTGCAGACTAAATTCTGGGTTCAGTTATACTCAAGTAAACCTGGTTTAACTCTGCAAAACAGACAAGCAAAATTTGTCCTCTGCTGTTTCCAAATTCTAATCTAATGTTCTAACACTTTATGCAAGCAGAAGCAATGTTAGATTTCTTTCCAATTTTCTTCTTTTCAAGGTATTCTTCAGCACACTCAATACTCTGGCTATCTTTCCTTTATACAAAATATTATCACCTGTAATTTACCAAACTTCTATTTACCTTTTAATTCATCATTTGGAGTACAACTATTTCACAAAAAAGTGCCTTTTATTTGAAATGTTTGCCATGTGCTTGCAAGTCCTTCAAACTAGAATTTACTTATTGGTTTTATCAAGAAAATATATCTCATCATCTCCTCAGAACCAGAACACTGGTATTCTCTAAGATAAAAAAAAAAGCCAAGAGAAAGCAAGCTACTTTTTGGCAAAAGTTGAGTTCCAATCCAGAATCTTCTACTATTAATCTAGGTTGTGTAGTTTGTAAAATGTTTATGTATTTCATAGCGACAGATACACCCCACTCATGAAAATCTTCTTACAAAAATGTTATGTTCCAGTGATAATTTCTGTGCCATTCTGAGCTCGGATATTTAGATGCAGCTCACTGAGGTCACAATCTGCTTCAAATTTATTGCATCAGCCAACCTGTGAAAGTTATCTAAAACCCCTCACTGCATTCTATGACACACATAAAAATATTATTTACTGTTACTCTATTTTCTTTCTAAGGTTTGAAGTCTGTTGAATTTCTGCTTACAGGCTCAGTTCTCTGAATTGAAATTCCCTTTAGGTGACAAAATGGTCTACTACAAGGTTATTTAAAATAAGTTACCTATTTTTTCTTCAGCAACACTTTCATTGGTCTTTGGAATGTGTTAAAAGAATACAGAAATAGACCTTTGTTGTTAAAAGAAAAAAGTATTTCCAAAAAGAGCTAATCACTTTTCTCTTCAGACTTATAAACCTCATATAAACTTCTTCAAAGCTGCCTCTAAATCTCTCCCATGTTTTCCAGTAATTTTTCAGCCACCAGACACATATACAGGACTGGATTTTCAGTTGTGCATCAGTGGTCCAAACTGGTCCATACCTTAGCCTGCATGGACAAAGGGAGGCACCTCTGGTGTGAACTTTACAGTATAGAGAATTTTAAGCTGGCCCAGAATCAGCATAAGATACAATTAGTAGAGCAAGGTGACACAGCAATCATGCAACTTACATGCTGGAAATTTGGCATCAAGTCTGCTGACTGCACTGCAGTGATATGCAGTAGCTATTGTAATCAATTGGAAAACTTTAAAAATATATAAAGCAGATCACCCTAGGACTATTTTAATTTAGCCTGCGTGCATGTACAAACCGTCAGGTACATCCATCAGTTAATGCCAAGGTCATCTTCACCTCCGAGAAGAAAATGGGTAGGTGAGGGCAACAAAGCTTAGCTGCACTCTGTGTGCAACTACATGCATCCATGTGTGTTTGCACTACATCCCATCTTCCGTAACAAAATCTATTTTGAAAAGTAACAATAACAGCACTGTATTTAATACCTCCAAAATTATTATCTTCAAGCAAATCAGGACAAAACACGACTAGTCGCTGATGGGAGCAGCAAAAGGCAGAAAGACAGTTTCTTCTGTGAACATTTCTGACCATTTCTAGCAGTTTCATGCCCCAGCTGATGTGATTAGCAAATTCAATAGAAAATTCTTTACCACAACTATCAAAGGGCTCAGAACAGATCTTGTACAACAAGCAAGTATGTCTCCTCTCTACACCAGGGAACTCTAAGCCTATCACTATCCTGTAAACATGATTTCGGGCAATTCAGCTGAGGCCATTTTAATGTTAAGGCCACTAGCCCTCTGGACCATCCTCTGCTTCTTTCTGTCACACTCCTCCCTCTCCAAGCAATAGCACCCTTTCTTCCCCAAAACACTCAACCCCTCCAAAAAAATCTAACTGCAAAAAAAAACCCCAAGAATTAAGCATGAGCAGGACACACACAACATGCTGTGCTAACCCTGCAGTAGCCTTGCAAGCACATTTCAGTATGGTATGATTAATAACGACACCAGGCAGCAATTATTGTAATAACTGGCACAACTTCCTCAGCTCTTTAAATTTTCAGCCTTTTCAGACATCGGCAGTTTAGCCTGGGCCCTCCCTCTGCATTCTGCAGTGATCACCATTAGAGTAACACTCTGGGACGCTTTGGGCCTGTTCTTCTCTGACTGCTGCACCCAGGTACACGTATCTGAGCATTTTTCCCCACAGGTCTGGTTCTAAGACACTCTGGGGACAGTCACTACTCAAGAAACTCAACAGCAGTGTCACCTCATGCAAGAAATGACACCTAGTTTACAAAGAGCATAAGCACACCTATGCTTACTGACTTAGCCCAACTACAGATCCTTTACAGATTTACACATTTAGATCCTTAACTTGCCTAACTTGTTTCCCATTTCTTCATAATTGCTTTTCTCCATTCCCCATATTCTGGCAGAAAACCTATTGGTAGCTTTTTGCTTATACCGTTTTTTTTGTGTGTGTGTGTGTGTTTTTTGTTTTTGTTTTTGTTTTTGTTTTTAAATCTTTCTTTATCTTTTTCCACCTCTGTAGAAAGTAGACAGAGGATAATTGCATCTCCTTTGTCAAAGCAAAATCAATTATACTGGGCCACTCCAGATAAATGCTTGGTGGAGTCCTTGGAGAATGCTTTTTAACAAGAGTGATTTAGCAGTCTCCCCTGGTAGGTTTTTATAGTGCTTTGCTGTTATTTCTTAGAGCTTTTCTGACGCTTAATAAACTTCTTTTGCTGTAATTTAAGTCCCCTTCTCATTATCTGTACGCAGAGAGGGAAGCATTTAAACCTTTCTTACCTTTTATCTTTCTGAAAACTTAGGTGTCACAGTCCAGAACATTGTTACTTCCAGTATGGCCTCAGTTCCTGCAACCTCTCCTCACAGGACCCTGGTTCTGATGGATTCCAATACTTCAGGATGCCTCTATTCACTTCTTACCTGACCTGTTCATATGGGGGACAGAACAACAGGTGAAGTCTTAACAGAACAGAGCAAGAAAATTATTTCCAATATCCTTTATACGATATTGTAGCTCTTGAATGGCATTTGCCTTTCCTAACAGCATAATGTTATTTATCCCAGTCAACTGTAAACAACAGTCTCTGCATGAGCAGCACCAGCCAATCAGTTGCTCTTTGCTCCATGTATGTGCCACTCATGATTTCCACTGACAGGTGTATTTGTCCTTATTTAAGTACTGCTTTTTGTAGACTTTACTTACCAGGATTATTTTTCTTTTCTAACCACCTCCTTCTATATTCAGGTTCCAGCATTAAGTACTTGTTAAGGTCAGCAACTGAAGCTTGTGCTTCTCCAGAAAAAAATCTCAAAGAAAATACTAAATGTCACTGAATACCAACTTTTGCAGACTTCTGTTGTACAAGACTTCAGTTTGATAGCTGCTTTTTAAATATAGTTTTACAGTTGGTTACATGTATACCTAAATGCAGCTAATCTCTGTTGGTACAATTTGGTTATGAAAATATATAAGAATGTGGTAGAACACACTGATAACTCCAGCCTGTCCTGTAACTCCATGGGTCTTTCTCTCAGACTGCTAAAGGAAATACCAATATCTTTCATAGACACCTTCATCGTCTATAAATTTTTAAGCTGTTTCTGAGATTGCTTTGACACCTCTCATGGCTACCTTTTTGTCCACACTTAGTGCAGCACAGTCCTTTCACTACTTTTAATTTTCGCAACATCCTATGTAAAAAATAGGATCCTCTAAAAATAATACTATCATATCACAAAAAATATTTAGAACTGTTTATTTGAGTTTGCAACAATAATATAGGTCAATTTGATGATTCTTATAAAGAATTAGCATTTATCTAGGAAGTCAAGTTGAAAACATATAAGTTAAAAGGCTTAATGACTTGGAAAAGGTAACTAGACATTCCCAGGAAGGAAGCTTTGGTCAACAGTGTGACCGCAGCCCTTGATGACTTGCAGAACAGATGAATAAAAAGCAAGAAGACCAAGAACAAGAGTTCACAAAGTTTGAACTCACTTGGAGACTAGAAATACTATATCTGTATATACTCACACAAACAGTTTGTTCTCTTCATTATAGTTACTGAAAACAGCATCTTCAGATGAAACACTGGACCTGTTCCCATTCACTGACATCCATAAATGTCAGCATCTTCACAGTTCTTACTCTATTATTCCCATCTTAGATGTGGAGAAGCTGGAGCACATTTGACAACCTGTCTAAAAGTAATTCAGGAGATAATAAGAATCAAGAAAAAAAACAGGTTCAAGCCAATGCTATATCAGGTACAGGCAGGAAGGATTTTAAAAAACTTCAGTCTGACAAGTAGTCTTTGTGCAATCTGGATTTTTAGCTAGAAGATCAGTGTTTTATTTCTAGAAGCTGCAGTTCCTGAGCCACTGAAGCAGCGTGAATTCAGCCCAGGAACAGATGGGTCAGCATCCAGAAGCTATTCTGAACAGCATCTCAGTATGGCCCTAGTAACACAGAGCATCAAGAGGAGGCTGTTCCAACTACCAACACATTTAAATTCTAACATCTTAGACCAACAGAAAAGGAGAGGACAGACACCAGATCTAGAGCTCCTCGAAAGCAAAAAATCCCTGGAGCAAAACGGAAGCCTCAGACAGATGTTAAAAGCATTTCTCGTGGAGATTTTTGCTATCTGCTGCCAATAGCTCACAATAAATAGCACCTCACAATAAATGCCTAATGCAAACAAATGTTAGGAACACAATGTTTCTTACTGGAGATTCTCAACCCAAAAGATGTACTTTCTAAAAATAGCTGACAGCTCGTTGGTAATATTTAAAATTTTCACATTAGTCATACACAAATCAGATACAAAAACAACTACATTAAATAGGGACTCTGGGAATACAGAAACCAAAAGCAGAAAGAGGCCTTAGATAAAAAGTTCAGAGTTTAGATATAGGAAATTCTCTCACACCATCTTCTCGAAGGTGGCTAAGCTGTCTAAGAGGATGGAAAACCCTAAAGTTAGAAAAATGCACTCCAAGAACCTACGTATTTCGTCAGGTTAAAAACAGACAAGAAGGCCAACAGACCAAGTCTCTCCTTGATACAAAGAGTGCAATAAATAATGGGCTTTGAATGTCACAAAGGTATTATGGTAGGCAAGAGATAACTGAATTCAGGATTAACATCACTGGTACATCTTCCGTCCTGGCTGGTCACACAGAGCTGCTCTGTTGCACTGGAAATCGTGTTTCCTTCTAGCATTTTGTTGTTCTTCGTTCAAATTAGTTACCTGCGTTATATTTTTGATTTAAATTTCTTTATTTTCTAAGTCAGGCACTCAGTATGGGCAAATCCCAGGCAAAACATCAGTATTTTTAGCTCAAATGCATTTGGGGTGCTACTTTATACCATAATGTTTTATTACAACTTCTATTATATTATTATTGGCTGATGTAATAAAGGTCTGATCAAGAGCCTGGACATGAGGCATATACGAGGAGCTAGGAGAAGCAAATTAAAATGCAAAATTTACATTCTGAAGATTGGAAATCTGAGATCCTCCCTACATACATCAGTTACACTCATTTCTGTGACAAACTTAAGCTCATGTATCTCAATTATTTTTTCTGCAACTTCCAGAGCCATTATGAATGTTAACCCAACAAAAACCAAAATCGTGCTCTGTCTTAACCAACTCACTAGCCTTTGCCAGATCTGCTTTTATCAGATTACCCCCAGTGAACAGGTATGAAAATTTCACATCAAAACATTTCTTGCAATACGATCCCATGAACAGATGGCACATCAGTAAAAGATGTTTTACACTTGCAGCAGAGCTATCCACATCTGTTACCTCACAATACTAATGAAAGCAGGTTTTAGAGGCACTAAGTTTTTGGAAGAATGACTATTTGCTAGTAGGTCAAGAACAGGATTTTGTGGCAAGTGTGGAGGGCAGTAGGAAGGTACCTTCTCTCCAGCTCTCCGAGGAATGCTGGCTGCCAGCAGACACAAAGACAGGTTCAAGGAATTGCCCTATCTCTGTTGCTCCTTCTCCTCTCCTGTTCCACTGCCTCTTCAGCGGTGCTGGCACAACTGTTTGCCTGCCACAATATGAACTGGGCCTGGAAACTCAAGTGGGTACAAATACTGATTTTTTTTTCTATACTGTTATTTAAGCCAGTTAGATTTTGTCCTGCTGGACGCAGCTGCCCAAATGAGGGAGCACAACTGACGAGGTGACGCGAGGACACAGTAAGGTGGCAGGAGGCAGCCTCGCAGCCAGGCCCCGCGTAACGGGGAGACGCTGCTCCCGCGCTGCCTCCCAGCTCCCGGCCTGCGGCTGCAGCGGCAGCACCGCCTTCACGGGGCAAAACCGCGGCTGTGACTTGTGCTGCAAACACACCGGCTCCTTGTCTGAGAAACATTTGATAATTCTACAGAAAGGAGAAGGCGGGGATTTAGGTATTTGGTTTTAATCAATTCCAGTGGTATCGTTTACTTGGTAGCCTTATGTCATTAAAAGGTGGTAGCCTCAAGTGGAGGCCGGCTGCTGTTTCAGGGGACACCTGAAACCTGGGGTGCTCTGCAGTCCCATCCGTCACCATGGGCTGGCTGAGCGGTGCCCCAGCTGCACCCGAGCCCGCGACGGCCCCGCAGCACAGACTGCGGCTTCAGGAGCAGCAGAGAAAACCGCTTCAAGCAACCGGCCTGGTTCAGGTAAGTCCCATCTCATACACTGAATACCTCAACCTTACTGCAAGAGCACACAATATTAGAAATTAAAAACAGGCATTTGCCTGACTCAAAAGCTAATCCACCGTCGGTGGACATAATCAGCTCATATTGCAACTGTTTTTAAGATCTAATGTTACTTCCTAATGTCTTGACTGAACCCAGTTGTACAGTAATATGCTCTGCTTCATGTCTCCATGTTATCAGACGTAGAAACACATTTACAATAGTGTCCTGTTGTTTCTTTGATTCAGCCCTAGCATTATCATATTTTAAATCTTAAACTATGTACCTTCAATCCAAGATTACTGCTGTAGATAAAATAAATGCTAATTTCTGAGGTAAATTGGGTCTCATTAAATTGACTGTAGCAGAAGTGCAAAAGGACATTGTTTGTAAATTAGTCAAGTGAAGAATATTCCCAGCACATTTTCAGCATCACTGTTCGATTAAGCTGAAAAATTCACTAGGAGGAAATAAAGCCTAAAGAAAAAAAAAAATCAAGCCATCTTACTAATTAATGGCAAATAACCAAGCAACTGTTTCTTTTAACAGCAACCCCTTTTAGGCTTTAAAATACCATAACACAATTATTGTTTATATTTTGGCAATACTCAGTCCTAATTCAGATTAAGAAACCATTGCTCAAGATGATACAAGCACCATTTTAGCCTGAGCTGGGGCACAGGATGAGGAAGGGGAAAGAAAGAAAAAAAAAAAAAAAAAGGGGGGGAAAAAAAAAGGCAGGATTCAGGAAAATATTTCACAACTATCTCAATGGGTCCAGGTATTTTTCTTTTTTCACTGTTTTGTCTTTTCAGTAGGAAAAGGAAGGAAAGGGGATTGTGGTAGAGAGACTGAGGAAATGAGCAGGAAGCCCAGGAAATGGGAAATCGTGGTGTGCAGTTTAACAGACGCCATCGCTAGACTCCTCCTGGCAGCGCCGCTCCATCCACACATCCCGTGCACACAGTTCCTGGGAAGGCGAGCGCTGCTCCGGGCGCTCCTCATGCCGCCGTGCTCGGAGCAGGGCCCGACCCGAACCAGCAAGCGGAGCCCCCGCCAGCCCTGTCACCTGCAGCAAGGGCAACCTGGTCGCTCTTCTCTGGAGAGGGAGCAAATACCAACGTGAGCAATCCCAGCACCCGCTGGCAGCAGGATGAATCCCATGGCACGGGCCTGGTCAGCAGCTCCTACCTTTTCCCTCTGCCTTCCCCAGGAGAGGCTGGTGCTCCTGTGAACATGGCAGCCCAGGTGCGCTAGGGTAGGCTCTTGTGCTGTGTCCTTCCCCTGCTCTTTCTAAATGCATGGAAAACACTTATAAACCTCAAGTAGTTTTAAAGCAGTTTTAAAATGAGACTTATTTTGGTAGGCACAACTTAGAATTCAGGATTAGTCTAATTATTCTAACGTTGAGTTTCGAAGCTCATTACACAGTTGCGATTCTCTGCAATTCCATATGGTATTTGTTTTCATTCAGTGCACCAATATTTCAAAAAGAAAAAAAAAAAAAAAAGGAGTAAACGCCTTCTCTAAGATGAATGTATCAATCATTTTCCACATAAACTATTTTAGAACTTCCCCCAGGGAAGAAAAAAGTGTCTTTTACATAACCCATAAAAAGAGATAATAAGAATCTTGCATATTTAAACTGTTAAAAGCCCTTACATAAACAGCTAATGACAGTGAACCTTGCTGCTGACTCCTGTGGTCAGTGAGCACGGAGCTGCGAATGCACCCGCTTTGCTCCAGGCACCTCGTCCTCCCTCCAGTCGTTTTATCTTTACTCACCACAGAAGTTGTTTTTAAAAGGAAAAAGTTTAAATCCTGTTCCTAGTGCAGGCAATTTACAGTATCTTGAAAGAAATTATTTGCACTACAACAGCACTTCAAACCAACGCTGACATTTTCAAACAAACACAGCTTTAAATGAAAAGTTGAAGTACAGAACAAACCCAAGAAACTTTTCAGAAGAAATATCAGTGATCAAATTAAGGACTGCCCCATAGATGGAACATTACAGCTAATACTCATACTCTGAAACCTCTTCAACAAGGTATCAGCAAATATCTTAGTAAATTGGTATGTCTGCAGCTTAAAAGAGCCCTTAAAAATACTCTCCTAAAACTATTAGTGCTACTGTAATTGCTGATATGGCATTTCATAACAAAGCTGATCAGCTAATGAGGGAAATTTGAAAACAAAACTGTAATCTGCATCACAGTGTGTATTTAATTTCTCCTCATCTATTTTCAGTACCTATAAATATACATAAGACACACGCAGAAGTCTTGTGAAATTTTTTGTTTTAATTCTGTCTTACAGCTTTCCAAGCCTTGCTTGATTTTGTATAAATCACACTTAACTACAACCAACAAATCAGTTCCTTGTTTTCAAACACTCACCAGCATTCTTGTTTTCACAGAGTGACATCGTTTTGATCTGAGCATCCAAGCCGGTAAGTGTCACTGCCCAGTGCTAGAGGGAAATTCACCTTTCCCTGGAGACAAACAGTAGGAGCCCATTCCCGTTTTCCCACCCATGAGCACATCCACAGGCCTCGAGCTGGCATTTCAGACCCACACTCAGTCAGCGGTGACTATTCCTCACTTCAGATCTGCGAAGAAAACCAAAGGCTTCTGTGACTGTGCTCAGTATCGTCTAACCTACGCACCAGAGCTGCTCCAGACCACGTTTGTTCTCATTTCCAGACACACACTCGCTTTGTTACATTATTATAAACACTTATTGCTTTTATAGCAATTGCTTATAATTATTAAAAAAATGCAAGCACCTTACTTATGCACACAGTGCTCCTATTTTACATGGACTGCTGTTAGCTTTGAGAGGATATGCAAGTATTTGAGTGGCCAGGCAAGGATTCCTATTTCCAGCATTTCAGCAGACACTTATTGCCTTTCTAGAAGCGCTAGCAATTTGAAACTGGAGCCTTTCAGAACACCTTGCAATAAAGCCCAAGACAACAAGCAGACAGGGCAGTCAAAGCACAAGATGCCTAGAGCTATAGCAAAATAAGGTTCCTACTAGGCTGTGAGTTTTCAGCAGTCAGCAGCCTAGAAGTATGATAAATACCTGGAAAAGAAAGGAAAGAGCAGCAAAACTTAACAGTGTTTTTACTTTCATTTAGCATGAAGTACTTCCAAGGAGTATCCAATATACTTCAAACACAGAAGTAAAGAATACTAAAGCAGAAAACAGAGTAAGCATTTAAATATGATTACCTGCAGCCAAGTATGCGGTAATAAATGAAGGCATGCATTTGTCATGGAAAATGCATATTGTTAATCC
This sequence comes from Tinamus guttatus, assembly GCF_059628265.1. NCBI lineage: Eukaryota > Metazoa > Chordata > Aves > Tinamiformes > Tinamidae > Tinamus > Tinamus guttatus. The sequence continues at coordinate 9,820,368 of NW_028288848.1, forward strand.
CGTATGATTTCAGAACCAGTAATACACAGTGCAATTACTGATAGTCATTCCTCAGGATGAATGCTGTGACATCTCCAGGCTCCCCAACTACAACAAAATCTTACCTATGAAAACACAGATGCTCTGCCAAACTCTGCCATCTTTCATGGGTACCTGGGCTTCTCTGGATGAAATAAGAATGCTTCAACCATTCCACAAAATGAATGCTGAGAGGGATGAAGCAACTTGACCAAGAATATTTTAGAGAAAGTTCACAGGTTACTTTAGAAATTAATCAGATCTCCTAAAGCAGACCAACATGTAAGCCAAAATTCAACCTTCCTGCAGGTTGGTCAGAGCTTCTTGGAAAGCAGTGCATAGCCCTTACCCTGATGGCATTAACATTTAGGCACACTCAGCATTTGGCTTGATCAAGTTCCAGATGAGTTTTGCCGGCTAACAGATTTGAAAGATACACTTTGGAAAGAAGTATGTTCTTTATTTCTCATCTGACAGTACATGGCATCATATTCGCCATTAAAACTAATGGAAAAGACAGTCTGTCAGAACACATCTGTGCTTCATGAACGAAGGACATAGTTATAACTATCATCATTGGGGGACAAACAAAACAAATTACATCTGTGAAAGGAAGCATGAGAACAATCTTTTTTAAAGAAATGGAAAGACAAAATTAGATAATGTTTCCTAGGAAGCGCTGCAACACCCTAATTGTAGCTTTCAGTGCCAGAAGAGTTTAGGAATCACACACAAGGAAACCCAGGCTTGCACAGGCCCCGCTTGGTGTGACAGCGGCAGCCCTGAGGAGCTCAGTGACCCGCAGCAAAGGCAGCGCCGCGCGCAGACAAGGCCAAGATCAGCCCCACACAGCACTGGTGACACACGGACATCGGGTACTTCTCACAACCGGGCACACAACAGGGTCATGCACCCCCTGCTCCCACTGCACAGCAGGGAACGCAGTCAAGGGAGACCTGGGCAGTGCTCTGCTTCTGAATATACATCTACCAAAGATAAGAAATGGATGGACATCGTCTACTCTGTTCATCCCAGTTTCAGCTCTTATATGGATTAAATTTGATGTGACATAGAAGAGTTTCCAAAGAGTTTAGGATCCACCTACACTACTGTAGATGACCAGTAACATGCATTTTTTCCACAAAAAAATTGAATGAATGTTTTCATATGCTACTCTTCCTTTAAGATTCCACTCTCCTCCCTCCCACAAAAGGAAAAGTACAGAAATAGGTCCCTGTATCAGTCCTTTCTCCTTCTGGGATGATGGAAAGACAGGGCAGAGAAGCTCATCAAAATATTCAAACAAAATGCAATTACAAAATAAAAAAAAATTAAATGCTGCAGTGTCCATTCCAAGTTTGTGTTAAAGTATTTTTGATAATGATATTTTAATATTTGAAAATGTAATACCATTTTAATGGAGATTTTACTGGTTGGGGAAAAAAATACCTACTTCAAGAGGAAAAAAAAATACCCTCTGCCTGCCTTGAAATGGGTTTTCCTGAGTCTCAAGCATGTCCTTCTATGATTGTGGTGCTTTTTAGTCTTCGAAATGCAGAGCACAGGGAGCTGTTTCTGAAATTTCAGTTTGCAACACCACCTGATGGAAGACACACAACCAGGGAACTTCTTTTCCCAAGCTCACAGTTACTTGCTCTCTGCTATGATTAGACTCCCTGAGGATACTGGAACAGCATCTTTCAAGATGAACATTTCAGTGCCCGTTACATTCACGCTAATAATAGGATACAATGTTCTGGTCATCCTGCATCCCAGTGGAAAGAGAAATGTCACCTATCGCTAGGGCCATAGGTCTTTTCACAGTCCCCTGAAAAATTCTTCCTCTGCCCCCTGAAGATATTATTAGACATTTTATTTTCTATGTATTCCATTAATTCTTACAGGAAATGCTTTATAAGAATTTATCAAAACAATTGCCTCTGATCATCACGTTGGAGATTAAGTAGTCCTTCAGAACCGAACCTCCCATAAGTCAGCTGGCATTGCATAATATTATTACATTTAAGAGCATGTCCTGTTTCCTGCCATCACTGAGTCTCTTCATCAGTTACAAGGGCAATTACTGGGGCCAGTGACATTATCTTTTTGCACATTTCACGTGCAAAACTTATTTTGTCCCCTGGAGCCTTTACATTTGTTCGCATTAAAACTCAACTAGGATGAAAGTAAACAGCATTTGCTGCTTTATGTGGACAAAATAGAACAATTGTAAGAATGAAACTGCCATAAATCCGTGTTTAGAAACAGCAAAGCAGCAGCTGGGGAGATGCGCACACACACTGATGCCACGCATGTACACAGTTCCAAATAGAAGCAGGTTCTTCCTCACAGAAGGAAAAAAATGATGAGTTGTATTGTACTGATCAGCAGCCTGATCTAAATACTTTCATGCACAGCAGCAATACTGAAGATATTGGAATAAACTTTAAGCAAAATGTATTCTTTTCCCAATTATGCTGAGACATTTTAGTAATGAAGAATTTTTATGCAGGTAAATTTTAGAACATAGTATGCATGCATTTAAGAGAGAAACACCCCAAGCAGAATTTTTCTAGCTGGAGAAAATAGGGATGATCTTTGTTTCTTCCCATTTTGTATCTAAGCATTGAGGCAGATTTTGACAACAAGAATTCCAACCACATCCCATTGAGTACTAGTGCAATGAGGCACTGGGTTGTGCAAAGGAATTGTACTGACCAACACAGGGATCTTTTCTTCTCTTCCTGTCCTATCGGCAGCAGAAACTACATGGACAGAAAACGCTGCGCGAGGCTGTCAGATCTCACCCTGAGCCAAAAAGGGCACATCAAGAGAAAGTCACTAATACTTGTAACCCTTCGAGTAGTCAAATAGCTGAATTCTTCCACAGCAAGCATCAGTGGGACAGACTAGTGCAATTTATCCTTCAAATACTCACATTGTGTTAAAAACTGCTGAAGATAAGGAAATCCCACAGAACCCCCCTCTCAGGGCACATGAAGCAGCTTGCACTGATTATTGTCATTAGCTCCTCAGGCTATACAGCATCCGACAGACTGATGCCTTGTTGCCTTACATGTTTGATACATGCTCCATAAGCCAGCATCTGTTGTCCCAGGGATATACTGTACATAGATTTGTATTAAGGTTGCTAAGATTAATAGCATGGCTTGAAAATACAACTAACTTAACACTCAAAGCACAAGTAGGTCTTACCTTGCAGAAAGAGAACTAAATCACTTCCACATTCTTTCCAAGCGCAGTCCTTAATTTCTATTTCTTTAGAGAGAAGCACATGGAAAAATCTTATATAGATCAATCTTATCTGTTTCTTCAGCCACAAAGGATTCCAAGGCTAATTTCTTTTCAAGTAAATTAGCTATTTAATATTTCACTGACTGTTGATTTTTAGTTGATTTTTTTTTTTAGAATATAAACTAGCAAGAAAAGCCCTTTCACACCAAATTCAGCCTCAGTTTAAGGCACAAGGATCTAGCACTCCACAGACAAGACAGGCAGAATTATCACAGCTGGTTAAGCATTTCCTGGATTGGTACTGCAGTCTTGCCAAAGGTTAGTCTAGATAGAATGCATTCAGAAGTGTTTAAAATGCCCCTTTGTGCTTAAATTGTGGCTTAATTTAAAACTGGCAAATCCTGTTTTGGGCCCAGTTAAATAGCCTAGATACTTCTATATGAAAGACTTTTTCACCCTCTTCATTCCCTGATGGAGGAATCTATGGTTATGATCTTACTAAGACTGCCAGGAGGAGGACGGTGATGACAAGTGTTTTCACGTACCACATGCATTCCAAGGCTCAACTCTTTACTAGCAGTAACATACAACTCCATAACACCACCAAGCAGCATTGGAGAATTAGCCATTCTCCTGTGGTCAGGGCACTTCCAGCATACTCCTATAAGATTACCCTGGATGTGCTGAGTTCATGCTAAACCTTCTATGCCAAAATAATAATTTTTAAGCAATATCCACGCCCTACACAACACAGATTCTTGAACATCCACTTACTTGATGCACCACTGGCCAGTTTTATGCTTCTGCAGGCAGGGATAAGTTCAGATAATGGAGAATATGTCCAGGTATAGACCTGCCAGCACTATGCTGCTAGTTTAAAATGGGATATAAAATCTAGAAGTTATTCTAAATCTTAAAATTACCATACATTGTTTCATGCCCTTCTAATTCTTCCTGTCATTAGCCATTTCAATTTGAAAGCAGTTTCAAAAAGCCTCTCCAAACTGCTATAAAAGAATAGTATGCTATAAAAACACTCAATGCACTGAGGGACAAATGCATACAGAAACAAGCACTGTCATCACCTCCAGCCCAACCACATGTTAAAAAAAACTACTCATACTACATTGCACACTGAATATCATTTTGAAAAGTGTTGCAGTGAGGAAAAATGCAAGAGCAAATATAAATAAAGGCAATTAAAGAACAGAAGGAAGGAGACAATCTTAAGTTTGATTAAAAAAGTAAGCATCTTTCCACTCTCAATTTCACTACAGGACACAATAGGGAAATGATTAGGATGCACAGAGCTGGCAAACAAAGGCTGGTCAAAGCCAGACCCAAAGAGGTCATAACCATAGGGACTGCACACCCACACATCTGAGCAATATTCTCATTTGCCACAGGAGAACATAACCGCACAGCAACAGTGCATCCCTGTGTGTAAGAAGTGAGGCAGAGGGGGCAGGAGACCTGCGTGGATGAGCAAGGAGCTTGTGGCAATGCTCAGGCAGAAGGCAGCGGTATACAGAATGTGGAAAAAAAGGACAGGCCCCCCTGGGAGAAATACAGAAACGTAGTCAGGGAATGCAGAGATGCGACAAGGAAAGCTAAGGTGTGGTTGGAACGCAATCTGGCAAGGGATGTTAAAAATAACAAGAAAAACTTCTTCAAAGATATTAACAGCAAAAGAAAGATTGGGGAAAAGGTGGGTCCACTGGTGAACAGGATGGGCACCCTGGTTACAAATAACACAGAAAAAGCAGAGTTGCTGAATGCCTTCTTTGCCTCGGTGTTTACCAAGGGCAGCCCTTTAGAGTCCCAGGCCCCAGGGACAAGAAACCCTGCAGAGAGGAAGACTCACCCTGGGTAGAGGAAGATTGGGTCAGAGAGCACCTAAAGCAACTCAATACCCACAAATCCATGGGTCCTGATGGGATACACCCCAGAGTGCTGCAGGAGCTGGCAGATGTCATAGCTAAACCGCTCTCCATCATCTTTCAGAGATTCTGGAGACCAAGGGAGGTACCAGAAGACTGGAGAAGGCTGAGAGGGGATCTAATCAGTGTCTATAAGTACCTCAAGGGAGGCAGTGAGGAGGAGGGTGCCAGCCTCATTTCAGTGGTGTCCACCGACAGAACTAGAGGAAACAGCCAGAAACTGAAGCATCAAAAGTTCCACAGGAACTTAAGGAAAAAATTCTTAACAGTGAGGGTGACAGAGCCCTGGAACAGGCTGCCCAGAGAGGTTGTGGAGTCTCCTTCTCTGGAGATCTTCAAAACCTAGAAGTCCCTTCCAGCCTTAAGCATTCTATGAACTTAGACCTAGATTTTGCAACTGCCACTCTGCTACTGAACTTTGGGACAAAACTGGACTTACTATGGGTTTGGACATCATGCTGAGGTTAGACAAATTCTCCAAAGCAGACACAGGAAAGCAAACCATATTCTACCTATCTGATGACTGACAACATGACCTGAGGCTGGCTTTTGCCTTCATAGTCTGAACAACCTTTAAAAACTACTCCCACAAAGTATCTCATTAACTTCCCTCTCTTCCCCAATGTTCTGAAATACAAGGCAAGGCATCAACTTGCTTTAGGCTTTCCATATTGAAAAGACTCAAGAATGACACACTGAAAAGATGTTAGTTGCACTTTTACCCTCAAAGCCTTCCTTAGCTTAAGAAATATCCAGGAGACAAGTCAAGACTAGTTCACTATTGGTATCGCCAACAATTATTTGACCTTTAAGTGCTTAAGTTCATGACTGTCAGTGTTTAGCCCTGTTTCAGGGTAAGGCGCTCTCGACACATATGTGCTCTTCACACAAATCAGCTTAGTGGGAATAAGACCGTTTACTGTATCAAAAAGCCAAAGGTAAAGAGCTTTTCAGAAAACACACACAATAGTACAGGATAACACTACAAAAAGAAAATCTGAGCCTCGGAAGCCTAGACCACAAAGATTTCTGATCTTGGATCCTGAGAAGATGACTCTTTGGGGCTTCCAGTTTCACTGCTCCCAGCCAGCTTGCCAGAGAGGCCATTAAGAAACCAGGCAACTCTTGTGTGCTCCCGTTGTGCAAGAAGCCTGCCAAGGAGGTGGCGTGACGACTGGAATCCCGAGCTATTGCCACAACTCTTACACAGTTTTACAGAACATTTAGATTTTGAATAATCAGCATTTTCGCAATTGAAAAAACATAGGCAGAAAATATTTCATCTCGCTTAATTAAATGTACACTGATTTGAATAACAAAGCTCGCTATTACCCTTTTCTAAATGTGAAGCTCACTGAAGATAACATTAGGAAATAAAGTATCAGCCAACCTTTCTTTCTGTCCTCCTACTGGCTCAAGCAGAAGTTAGGGGAATGCCTCCTGCAAGGGTATCCTGCCGAAAACAAGCAAAATCAGTGGGGACATACCCAATATTAACAGCCAAAAAAAAAATCCACAACCCCCCCCCCCCCCCCGCCATGAACTGTATCTAAAGAAAAAACTTTAAATGAAGCAATCCTGGAGGGATTTCATTCCAACAACATTTACTTTCAGCAGCCTTGCAAACCTTTATAAGCAATAATACTGTTAATTACAGCCATTAATTTGCAAGCTCTTTCTCAGAGGATTTTCTCCACCCTGAAAGCTCAATAGGAGTGTCAGAAATTCCCAAAGTGATAGCAAATGCAACTTAATTGCTTTTAATGATCTAGAATTCTATATGAATTGGAGAGCACTGTAAAAATGGACTCATAGCAACTAAATGCACCTACTCAACAGAAAAAAATCCCAGTCATGAATAAAGAGCTGAACAATCTGGTATGCAAAACAAACAAAGTCCCACTCCTCATTCTGGTTTTGGCTACAAGTAGCAATTACCAAGCAACAAAATTAGCGAATAGTAATTGTGGAAACAACTGAACAAACTGGAAGTATCTAAAACTTCTGTTTTAAATACTACCAGACAAAATAAGGGAGAAATATATGTATTTTTATAAAATGCTTTGCTGCATTCTTTTCAGTAGTGTATCCCTTTATAATGTGTCAAGAATGTCAAAAGAGACAGAAATATTAAAAAGACATTAAGAAAGTCCTCAGGTGACCCAAGACACATAGCTGGTACCTCAAAATTAGCATTTTGAAGGTTTTGCCCATATTTTTCAAGAACAGCAGTGCTCCACACACGTGTTACTTCTATGCACTCAGTCATTACCCTGGTATGCTTGTTCCACGCTGATGCTGTTAGCCAAGCCCGGCCGGGCAGCCTTGCTTCTGTTCACGGTGTTCTGAGGAACAAGGGAGGAGAAAGATTTACTCTTGAAAAGTGCTCGAAAACCTGCAGGCTGCCAGTGAAGCTGTTCTTCACAGAGTAACACATTTGGCCTCTTCCTAGAACTTTTAACTGATACATGCTTCAACTTCCCCAGCTTTAGCACTGACAGTAAATCCAACATTGCGTGTTGCTAACCCAGTAATTACACTTTCCACTTCATAAGCCAGCGCATCGGCATCCTGATCTGTGCCATCTGGAGGGCCAGCTGACAGCACCGTCACCTGGGATCCAGTCACAGCCCAAGCTACAATTGCATGAGTTGTTCCAGCTGTGTCGTACAAGTAAGGAACAATTTTTGACAAGCCATTTACAGTGTCTTGTATTGAGGACCGATTTAGTCAATTAACACATAGCTATAAATGTTCATTCATTTAAACAGAGAAGAATCATTCATATTCTGAACGTTTCTTATTCCAGACACCCTTTGACTTCTCATTTAGACTGCTCAGAATGAACCTCTCTGCCAAAGCAAGGGAAGGCCCGATATCCTGCTCCTCTTTCAGTATTCCTGATGGCAACTTTTGGAAGCACCTCTGCTAATGAGGGAGCAAAAGTTGCTTTTGGAACGAGAACAGGCCCACACAGACTACATTATATTCCTTAACAAAAACATCACAGGAAAATAACAATGTACCCAGAAGAATTATACTTCAGAAAGTGAGATTTTGGAGCTTGTAGGACCTCTGCAGACACACTTGCAGGCCCCTTCCCTCAAAGATTCCATGTTCACAGAAGGAGTTTTCTTCTGATTACTGAATCAGTGTTAACAGCTACTCAAGCATCGCCATCCAACCACACAAACCCATCTCACCCTCCACAACTAAGTTCTTGGCTCTGCCTCCATCCCAAGAAAACAGACTTGTATCCCCACCCCGACTTCCTTCCGAACTGCGCAACCTTCAGGTTCACAACAGAGAAGTAACAAAATACTGACAAGTTGTGAATCCTGCTCTAAGACAGTTCAGCAAGAAAAATTAACATTGTAACATACCTCCCAATAGGATAAATCAATTATTAACTAAAAATACAGTACTAAAAATATTCAAAGCTTGTCAACAGATGCCAAAGATATCAATGTAAATCCCACATGCTCAGCAGAATCGGCTGTTTCTATGCATGTCACAACTCAGTTTCTCTGTACATGGTTCAGCTGACAAAATAACATTTTTTTTGGCCTTCTGCTCTGCATAAGACTACAATTAAAAATAAAAATCCCAACATGAATAGCTTTTAATAGGCAAGTTCCAAGTATCAGGGCTTTTTTCCCAGATTACCCCTAGTTCACAAAACAGTTTACACTGAGGGCTGATTTTGCTGTTACGCGATACGCTATGTCTAGCCAGAAGTTGGACAATCGGGCTGGAAAATGCCTCTCATGACACTCTTAGCCATTAGAATTTTATGGCTGATCTAAAGCATACTATAGTATAGGAAGTATACTACAGTATATATCCAGCCACTAAGCAGAGTTTAATACACTAGTAGTAACTAGAGTGACTACTCAAGCGACTCAGTTCAAGCCATAACCATTTACTCCTACACTCTAACATCTGAGTAGCTGTAACAAACAGTGAGAAAACAATCATGCAGCCCCAGACCGTTTCCAACAGATTTATGCCAGTAAAACAATTCCTACCTTTTCAAGCTTTATTGTTGACCAAGCAGCCAAGCATCCCCACAAATTATATCTATTCAAAAAGCCTGCAAAATATCTGAGCCAGATTGCATAGCTTAATTAAACTTCATGAATTATCACTATTAGTTAAATATTTATGAAAGCAAGTTTTGAAAACTGTACAGGTCAGGATCTCATTACAGCAGAAATTCTTTGTTGGACAACACTGCAATATTAAACGGAGATGAACACAAATGAACTGGCAGAACTATGCTTTATATAGATATACCACCCAAAAGAAACAAAGCTATGCAAACAGTTTAGTTTCATCTGTACTCCTACAGCTTCACTGGGAGCACAGAAATATTGATTTATTTACTTTCCCCTATTGAGCAGAAATTAAAAACAAAGGCATCATTGTTTTCTCAGGGTAATTCACACCTTTCACAACCTCATTGCTCATCATCTAGAACGGTAACAATTCCCTGCAAAAAGCTGAGGTAAGGCCACCTGTTGACACCTTGCATTGCCATCCAATTTGCAGGAAAGCCTCTTACATGAGCTTTCCCTTCCAGCCCCCGAGCAACCAGGGTAACAGGTGGGACCAGCAGGTCAAGGAAGAGTGACTGCTTACTCTCATGTGTCTGCTCCGCAACCCAGGACAGGCTCTGAGCTTCAAAGAGGAGTCCTTCAACCTTTATCAACTCTGCAGACCAAGTTCCTGTAAAATGCTTTCACTTCTTATTGCAAGGGCTTTCCTCCATGGTGTGTTACTGAGATTCAAGGTCCTCCACAAAGTCATCAGGGTGAAAAGGAGATGTTCCATGTCATGAGCAGTCCTGTTCTTAGATCTGCTTTCTATCCCTGGTACAGGTATTGCCACCTCTACAAATCTTGTCAGGTCAGGTAGGAAGATCTTGGAGGAGGGGCACAGGTGTTGGAGAGGGCCTGGCAAGCTGACCCAGTCAGCAGAAGAAATGATGGCCCCGAGAACGCTCCATTTTGTCCCCTTTGCTGCAATAAGACCTAGTCATTACTGCCATTCAGCACCACTTCCTACTTTCGAGACAACTAATGACTTACCTCATTCAAATACAATTATAATTGCAATTCCCTTAAATGAGAGCTTACTTTAAAAGCAAGATGTTTTCAATTAAATAGCTATTATTCTGGAAATCATTCTCCTCAGTATGCCACTTGAATAATATGGGTGGCAGAGGGAAATATCAGATTAAAAACTAATCAGTAAACAGAAAAAGCAGTTCAGGCTATTATCTTTTATTCAACTTCATGTTTTTTAAAAAAAATGTGAGAAACAGTGAGTAAGTTTGCTTTTTAATAGAGTGTTCTCTAGCAAGTATAAGAGGAATTCAAAAAAAAAAAAAAAGCCATCTAACAAAGTCACCAAGTAGACATCAGTCAAAAGAAAGTATCCTTGACTATACACTGGGAATTCAGAACACATTCAGTTGTAGAGGTGATATAGAAAAATGGGTGGAGGGGGAATGCAGTGACCTCCATCTTCCAGTATATTCACGTTTGACATTTCCCATAACATTTATTCCACCAGTTCAAGGCTAACTTTCCTATGGCAACATAGTCAAAAAAAAAAAAAAAAAAAAAAAAAAAAAAAAAAAAACAACTACCCAGTTTAAAAAAAAAAAAGGTGCACCTCCACTCTTTGTCAGAAAGTGGTCGTTACATTAAATATTTGCTCAACACAAGACAGATTAGCAAGAAAATGCCAAAGAAATACAAAATCAGAAAGCCAGTAGTTTTTTTCTCATATATTATCTTCTGCATTGTAAAAACATGTTTGTAATAGTGTGTGTCATCACAGCAAAACCACATTATAGCCAACTCTACAGATTGCATTAATTAAGAAAGTCATTACTTTACATTAGTAGTCCTGTTCCAGAGAAATCACTATTTGGATAATGGATGAAAACAAGCTTAAATTGCACTGAGGGTTTATTACAGAGCTGTGATTTGCCATGGTAATTAAATTTTACAAGAAAAACTCACTACGTTTTACAACAACTATATGAAACTGTCCAAATAAATGGTTATGTTCATGCTCATTTATTTGCTCATTGTATTGAGTTTTCTATTTATTTAAGCAGTGAGTTATATTTAGAGCCATAATTGTCAATCTTCACAAAAGGAATTTAACAGAATGATTTTTTTCTAAAAATTGATTTTTGGGAAAAGGGGAAAGCAGGGAAAAAGGGAAAAAAAATTCCTGCAGTATCAAGTATTAATATAATAATTCCAGAATTCAGTGGTAAAATTTCCAGGAGACTTCAGCAAAACCAAGTTTAATCCATGATGCTGGAGTTCATTAGTAGGACCATATTAATTTCCCCAACCTTTGGTTTCTTGTAGTCCTGCTCCACACTACACTAACATGAAAAAGATCTTTTTAAAGAAAACTATTTACCCTACTCAGAGCATAGCTAAATCTGAACGCGTTGTTTTTGCAGCAAGCAGACAACAGCTCCAGGTACTTGAGTGGCAGCGCTGCTCAGGATTTTGGAAGCTGCCTCTTAGTATGGAAGGAGATAAGACAATAATGAAAGCTCTACCAGGGTCAGTTTTTACAAGGCTTCAAGCAGTTACCTGCATCAGGGGGTGGATTTGAGCAATGGTGCCACTTCTGAAAGGACTCCCATTATTTAATACGCTGGGTGTATTTTTGAAGAATGTTATTCAAGTGCATCATCTCCAACATTTTGCATATTCTATTCTGTATACGTATTAGTGCACAAATGCATAGCTGAAGTTACAACCCAGTAAATAATAGGGCAAAGAGAAGGGATAACACCCAGTAATTACACACAGGCTTCAGAGAACATTCAACACCAAACAGGCATCTGTGGAGACTGGCAACAGGATTGTTAAACGTCAGCAATATCAATGGTGGAAATTTTGTTCTTTATTCTCGCACAGATTGCCAACCACAAAGTGCAAAATATGCAGGAGGATTGTTATCCTGTATCGTTATGATTACCACCACACTCGCTGTTATTTGGACAGAGTTAAACAATAGTTAAAATCAAAAAAAGCCACATAATCCCAAGGATGGCATATAATGGCTTCAGTTCGGTCCATACTGCTCAAAAGATTGATACTCTTATTTAAGCGTGTTTGTCACAGGGGCAGATGAATATCACTCAATTTTGTGCGAAGAATTCTTGCTCATTGTAATTATCACTGCCAACATTAAGTTTTCCAGAACACCTGGCACTGCTCTTCCTGAAGAGAGGACCGTGGCAGCAATGGTCTCTGAATTCACCTCTAAGTCCCACCTAAAAGTGAAGTGAATGCATATTGATAGATATAGGCATTCAGTTCCTGCCTCTCCCTGACTGGGTTTGGTCCCATTATTTTCCCTCTCCTGGAAATGCCTAGACCACTAGGCTGCACAGTATCTGGAACAGGGCCTCCTTTCAACAGCAGTGCTTTACATATATGCCTGACAGCTAGTTTTTTTCCCCAAACATACACCATGTAGTTTAATGAAATGTCTTCTCTGTATGTAAGTCAAGGTCTGCAAGGGAAAATAAATAAATAAATAAATGAAAATCATTGAACAGCAAGTAAAAATCCAGTGCCCTGTGTCCATCCTTGCCGGGAGGCTGAGGAGTTATTCCTTCGTCCTTGTTCCATCTCATCAGCTATTAAATTCTCTTACACAGGTAGGACAGCTCTAAGAGGAGACCAGGGCATATTCATGGGAGGGGAAAGGACACAAATTCAAGTCTCTCACATGCCAGGTGGGCTCCTTTACTGCTAGATTATTACATGAAAGAACAGCCCATTCCTCCAGCACTGCCAGCTCAGCTCTTCGCTGCCTTATCTTGCAAATACCCCAAAATAAGAAGTTCCATCTGACATGAAACAGCTTTTAGCCCAGTGCAAGACATAAAAATAGGTTAATTCAATTCAAGCCTGAGTTGAGCAACTGCCTTTGATTTCTTTTCCTTCACCTGCACAGTGGATAAATGAGTGGCAGGAGGGAGATAAATGAAGCCAGTTGTCCCCCCGAACAGGCTTAGGGAATCAAAGCCCCCTTGGGCCTGCTGAGGACCGAGGAGAGCTGCAAGCCCGGGAGCCCCAGCACCCCGCAGGCAGCGCCACGCGAGAACAGGCCCAGGCCGTGAGCCGGGAAGCTGCATCCCAGAGAGGCTGCGCGAAGGCTCCACGCAACAGCCTGCTCTGCACCAGGCAAACCGCGGCCCCTCGCCTTGGGTCATTAACCCTTTTGCAAAGCCCTTGCTTTCAAACACAAACACAGTGAAAGGTTTAGGGCAACTCTGATGAAAGTATCCAGAAACCAAATACTTCAGGATATTACGGAGATTGCAAATTACCTGCGTATTGATTGGCTAATCATCTTGTTGAACAGAGCTCAGCATATACTATGATTACTCTCCTGATTGAAATTCAGCTTTGTCAACTTTCTCTATTTTAGTAAATCCACACATTCAGCTTGAATAAAGATCACAGGGCTTTTCTGTTGAGATTGCTGGGTTGTTTTTTCTTTTGAACTAAGTTTAAAAAGTCACATGTTGCCCAAGATGACTAAAGTTTTTATTATGTTTAAAATGAAACATCGTTTTATTTATGATGGCAGATCTTATGACACATTCACAATTCCCAAAGCATCTAAAACTTTCTATTTAACAGTGAATTTTCACTTCATACTTGCTTCTGCTTGCAGTCCAATTCCAGGCTCCTCAAACTCAGCTCTTATCAGGGGAGGAGCACCTAGAGGGTCTAGAGGAGCATCTAGAAGCACAGCTACTCTCAAACTGACCTTCTCCTCTTCTTGGAAAAACAGTAACTTTGAAGAAATGGCAGCTCAACAAAAGTTCAAAATGGAAGTAACCACTAGCTCTAGCTACCAGGAAATCCAGAAAGAGCCTGTACTGAACCACTCAGCAGCTCTAGTTGATGCTTCCTTGCCAATCTACAATAACTACCATAAACTGCTGCTTGTGTAGACACTGTTCATCTCTTGAGAAAAGTTCCTGTCATGATGGACTGGGTGTTAGATAAGCAAAGCATACCAAAAACATGCACAGAACCTGCTGAAACATCACCATGTAAAAAGAAGGGACAAGAGTACTCGTCACAAATGCCTAAGAACCAAATTTCTTAATGGGAAAGTGTTAAAACATTTTTAACTTCACTGCATTTGTGCAAGGCCCAAAGAAAGAACACAGATCCCATTTTCCTGCTGCCCTGCTCCCAACTTCCAAGTTAAAAACAAACAGCAAAACAAAACAAACAAAAAAAAACAAAACAAAAACCTGTTAGCTTACCAGTATGTCAACAAATGTCAACCAACTATGGTGGGGTCTGAATCTGCCCCTGGGTCTCACATGGGTAGACCATGCAGCTACTGAGCAGAATTACAGACCAGGCAGCACCAATTGCAGGGGTAAACTGAGACACATGCTTACAGAAACACACATCACCCTCATCTTGTGAATAGGTAGGGTCAGAAGTTGAGAAGTAGCTGCAGCGTTACCAAAACGCGGAATCTGCTGCAATCTTCAGAAGTGGGGAGAATAAAGAGAACAAACTTTTGCACGGCAGATCTCCTCAAAGCCACAGCGAATTAAGAAGCACAGACTGCTGTGTGAATGGCAATGATAACAGCATGTGAAACAGAGCCAGTGAAGGAGGGAAACGGAATGCCACTTGTGCAAGTACACCTTGTGGGAACAAAATCATAGACCTAGGTTTATCAGCACTTGGAATTTTATCAGAATTGTTATTGCAGAATAACTGTTTTGGTTGACACTAAAATAACCATTCCAGAATATTTCCAAGTAGCTGGAAATGTAGGAAATAGAAAGCTTTTTTTGTTCACTAGGTGTGTTCGGACATCCCCACAGCACAAGGCCACCGCTCGGTCACACCGTTAGGCACTCCTGTAAGCGGCACTGAGGCTTTCTGCAAGGTTTACTAACATACATTGGCAGCAGACACACATAGTCTGCACCCGATTGCTGTATCTGTATGTTTTGTGGAAAACCTACAAGCATTGGGACACCTTGCCTGGTCACATACAGCTCTACCTTTTCCTTTCTACATGGTCCCCCAGAGAAACATGGAGAGCTCAACATCTGTTTCACTCTTTGGGTTGCTCTCCCTCCATTACAGGGGCTGCCCGGTTTGAGCCCCATTTCAGAAGATTCTGGGTAACCTTTGCATCAAACATTCAGGCTTCCAGGCTGGAGGTTGCCTCTGGGATATCTTCACTATCCAGAAAAGGATACTGAGTTTCTATGGAAACAGAGTTGCCACCTGAAAGTCAGAGCCATCTCCTTTGCAGTGCTCTCCCCATATTATGGGTGTGTAATTCAGGTCTCTGTACCACATTGAAAAACCTTGCTAATGATTTTGCTCAATTTTGGATAATTCCATCCTTCAATATCAGCAGGAAGCCATGACTGTTATGGAAGATCACAATCAAAAAGAGCTGTAAGATTCAGAGGAGGCATCCAGTGCTCATGTCTGCAGTTGCAGTACATTTCATAGTGCAGTCGCTGTGTTTTTCTGCCTTTTCAAGAGATGATTCACTTCTGGAATCAGTCAACTTCTGCAAAAGTGTTCTACTCGGCACACAGAATTAGGAAAAAAAAAAAAAAAAAAGATCATTCAAACGACAAAAGTTTTGCCCACTACCCCAATACACCTCTAACATGACAAGGAATAATCACAGTGTGGATGCACACCGGGGCTCAAGTTGCTCAGCAACACTTCTCAGCTTGTACTGGTATTTTGTATTTGTTCAGGAGGAGAAGTGTTATTAGCTCTCATAACTCCTTGTTGAGATTACAGTGAAAGGGAATGGATTTGTCACAGATAATTAGAATAATTAATCCATTCTTACTACCTACTCACTTTTCATACAAAAAAAAACACCTAGCTGATCATTGCTGGAAATTAACATAGAATTTAAATGTTATATTTTATTAGTAAACACCTTCCCACACATTCTAAAAAAAAAATACTTACAGTTGATGTATTTAGTAATAGATTTTGTACAATATATTTATCCATATTATTCATATTCATCAAGTGTCAAACTAAATTTTCTTTTAATAGAAAAATTATTAGTAAGTCAGGTGGGTTGAAAACATTATTTTTCCAGCCTACATCAACTCACAGCCCATACAACTTCAAGAGTACAAAGGATTTTTCACATGTAGTGCAAAATTTTAAAGCTTTCCTAAGGCCACAGAATGCAACATGGAAGCACAAAACGATAATTTCATCAAAAGAAAAAACAGCTTAAATTTAGGAAGTGTTCAAAAACATTTTATTTTACAGCAGAGCTACTGAAATAATATTCATATTTAGTATTGCTACACTATCATCTGATAGACTGTAACTACTATAGTCTGATAAAAGTGAAGTTGTTGCAGATATTTATAGAAAAAAAATGCCCAGTAAAAGCAGGTGTTTTCTCCAAATGAATCATGGGTTTGCAGCACTCAAAGCAAAACAAATCAAAAAAGAAGTTTTAATCTATCAGAATTTTCCTATAGTTTAAAGCACTAAAAATAACATGGTACTACTGAAGCAATTTATGTGCCTCTAATAAAACAGTAATAAAGTGTGTACAAAGTAGTGCTTTGTTTTCTGTCTGAAAAGAAATTTAGTACCACACTACTCCATTTCCAAAGTAATAGCTTCACATTGCCCCCCAGCAGAAATTTTAATTCCACAACCATATCTGCAGTTATGTTTTCCCTGGCGGCTTTGAACGTTCTCTGAAGACAACCTATTAAGCAACATAAGCAGTGAGACTACAGCCACCTCTGAAAATAGAGAGTTACCAGCAACAAATCGATTGGCAAAGAACACCCCAGGGCTAGAATTACACTCAGTGGTCTCACTTGAGTAACAAAGAGAAACAGCAACTACCTTTAGGCTTAGTCTGTAGTCCAAAAAATTTTCCATTTTCTAGAAAGAAAATGAGTAAGACCTTCACTACCAGTATTTGAAAGACACAGCGTAGTCACTGGAAGCGGATGCTGAACTTCAGTAGCTCAATGCAGAGTCAAAGTATTGCTGCCAGTAAGGTAGGAATAGACACATTCTGTACCAGTACCTTTGCATCGTACCAACTAACCACAGTCTCCAAATGGGAAGCAGGGCTGAATAAAGCAAGTTGAGATTCCACGGCAAAGTTGACTGAACCTTAAGAGGCAGTAAAGGAAGAATTTGGTTTTGGACTCTCTATTTTGGAAAAGCTTAACTTGTACTACATTAAGAAGCAAAACTTAAAGCATGTTGGAAAAATCCTTGAGCAAAGCCACCTCTAGGAGAGCACCCTAGCTCTGCCATCTCCTGAACTGGTTACTCTTTCTTCTCTTTAAAGACAGCAGAGTTTGGCTAAACTGGAATTTCAGGGGAGAGGAGTAAAAAACAGAAGTCCTGTTCTATAGTTCTCTGCTGAAGAAGGGTCCTTAATGAAGTTTTCCAAGATAAAACCTTCTAGTTCCTCTAGCCTCCTGTGAGGCACCCACTTCAGTGGAGCATCCGACACCACCACCGAGACAACTCTGCTTCTGCACCGCCACACACTGCAAGGCAGATTCAGCTCCCAGCTGAAGCCAGTTCTGGGGGGGCTTGCATTGCTCTCACACACAGCAGCCCTTAGTGCTGCACACGGAGCGAGGGGCAAGGACTGCCACGTTTTCCTCATCACCTTGAGCACGCCCTACAGCAGCTCTGACTATAAGCAAGGATTCTCCTGTGGGTCAGGTCCCAGCACTCCTCAATGTATATGTGTTCATTGCAGAAGTATCAGTTACATAAAGAGAGTGACATCCGATTTCCACAGGAGCTTATAAAGAAAGGAAAATTTTATCTTCTATAATAACACCTTTTCCCCTTTAATCCACTGAGTTGCTGTAGCCCATGATGTACATTCCCAGGTAATGAATGCTGAAAGGTCAAACTGCCAGGAACAAGTGTCATTACTCTAAACAGAGCTCCCCTGTGTAAGGTAGTTTAGTGCCGTGATACTTCACTTCCAACTGTTAATTAAGCAGGTAGTTAGACATACACACACATTTAACAGCAAGCAATTAATAAACTACCGTTCTACTCTATCTATTCCTGCTTGAACTGCACTGAACTCTCACTCCTCTGTTGCTGCAGAGGCATTTACTCTATCAACCGGCTTTCCATGACCAATGACAAAAGCAATAGAAAGAGTAAAATGCATGAACAAATCTCAGAATATCAATTTATAATTAAGATTTTCAAGATTATTTGGGCAGAAATGTAAGTCCGTTCAATAAATTTAGAGAACCAGATGACCTGTTCTCTTCTGTCTTTATGCAGGTCTTGACCTACTTCCAATAAATATACTCATGTACGGTAATGGGCAGACAGGTTATTTCAGGCTTCAAGGCCACGCTGAATGCTTGGGACACTGGTAAGGGCCAGCTGGCTGTCCTCCTTGTCTATTGCTGTATTTTCCTTCGCAGTTCCCCCTTTACAGAGCAGTACTGCATGTTCGCTGCCTGATCAACTCCCCTCCAAAGCAGTGAGCTATGACAGAATTGGGACCAGTGCCACTGGACTGACACTGCCCGACACTGTCGCACAGTGAGCAGTGCCCTGAAGAATTGAGGACATGGCTGTTCAAAATAGGACGCATTTGGAAGTAACACGTGCATAGCATACATACACCTGTGAGTTCAAACTCAAAATTGCTTTTATCAGACTCAAAGGTTACACTTACCCTGCAGTTTTTCCTCCAGGTTGAACATAGATGTTTTAGAGGTGCAACCTTGAAGACTTGTTAGGCAATTTTTGCTATAGTTTTCACAAGGTTTTCTACATGAAAACTGTTTTCTTATTAAAAATGAACTGCTTATGTCATTACAGCTGTAGGACTGTTCTAAACAAGCCATAGCATAGACCTTACACTAAGAAAAAAGAGTGCTTTGCTCTGAAGTGCTCTAACACAGAAAGCTGAGTTACTATTTTTCTTGAAAAAAAAAAAAAAAAAAACCTCAATGACTAAAGAAACAATGATTATAGTCTTTTCCATTCCAACTTTAAAGTCTGAATGACAACAGTACAAAAATTCTTCCTGCAAGCAACCTACTATTCCACAACTCCCTCTGAAGGGACTGGAATAGGCCAACTGCTTTCACATCTGTGAGCGAGATCTGCTTATCTGTATTGGGCTTTCCTCACAAATCACAGTTGCCAAACAAATCAGCAGAAAAATCATCCGGGCATGTGAGACATGCTATGCCTTTGTGGTACGTAGAAAGTTATTCAAGAAGATTTCAATAAGATTCCATCTAAACAAAATTATTACCAATATACATCTTTTTAATGTAGGAACAAAAATCTGGGTTAATGCTTTTCACCTGCATAGACAACTAGATAAGGAGCAGGCTAGGCCATTCTCACAAACAGAGCATTGAAGCGGGGATGGAGATTAAGCAAGCACAATTAAAAAAAAAGGCTAGACAAAGTAAATGTTACTATTAAGAACAGCTACAGCTGTTTTATTTTTCTTTAACATCTTTCTCACAGCAGTGCAATCACTGCCTCTTTCTCTTCAACCTTCCCCATCAACAGTAGAAATTCAGGATTCATAGGTCCTTTAGCGTAAGGCAAGCAGCAGACATTTACATTTGAGCAAGTACAACTCTGAGCAGACAACCATAATTTGTTTCATTGGGGTTACTTTTCAAGCTTTCCTCCTAAGCCTGTGCCTTGTTTTCCTGCCTTGGCTACCAGATCCTTTCTTGAACCCCCAAATAGATCTTCTCTCCCTGCTGATGTCCTGCTGAGCTTTCTGATATTTTATGCTCGTTTATCTCAGTTTATATATATTTTAGGGCTCCCTGAAGCCAGGAGAGTAACCTGGCTCAGGTTACAAACAAACCTCAGTTTGTTTGCTGTAAATACAATATTCTAGAAACCTAGCAGGAAAACAGCAGCAGACTATACATTAGTGTGAGGTTTTGCAAGTGACTGCACCACTTAGCTACAACGCAGGCAGCCCATGACACAAGAACTATTGGTAGAAAGTGCTTTTCTTCAACCCAGAACGACCTGACATCATAGTTAAGTAAACATCTCTCAACTTTCTGTGGATTTTTGCTATGCATTTTAATGTTTTTGAAAGTACCTGTATAATAAAGAGTAGATGGCTTAGAGGCATGACTAAGGGAAAGAAGCTGGAGGTCTCAGTCTCTGACATACATGCTCTGAAATCATTACTGGAATTATATTTTCCCCACAGAATTATTTTGCTGAGCGACAATAAGGTATTTGGTCCAGAGTTACCAATTACAAGAGTGACCAGGCACATTAAATGAGACAAGATTTAGAAGTGAAGCATGGTGAAGTCCTATGTTTTTTGACATGTCCAGAAAGTAAACCACCACCAAACTTCCCTTTCTCACACCACAAGCCAACTGTGATGCATTGCCTTTCCTCTTCCTCATACCATGAAGAAATTCCCCGCACACTTTCCATAGTATAAGATAACAAAGCGTAATCGCAAATGGTATTTGCCGATATTAAGGTTCTATCTCCTTAGAGAAAAATCACAGTAGAAATTCACTTGGAATAAATTAATCTTATTTAGGCAACACAGGTTAACTTTAATTAATAATTAATCCCCTAAGAGCTTTCCTTCTGTTCCATGAATAGATCATCCATCATCATTTATGATTCTTCACTTGAATAAATCAGAGCCTTATTACAAGCCAGAATGAAATATGCCAGAACATTTTTCAGTGCTGTTTAATGAAAAGGCAGATTCTGAAATTAAAGCAGATCATTGTTTTTCATTTAAATTTCAAATAACTCCTGGTATTTTATAGAAATGTGTAAAGCCATTTACATAAAAGTATAAAGCCATTATCCACACGGGCATGTTCTTGCCTTACCCCAGGCCAGTTCCTGGAAGAGGGCTTTAAATGTGAATGCAGTCTTTAAAGAAAAACTGAACTTAACATGCACTCTGCCATAATATTGTGAACAGACCTGATTTTTTAAACCAGTACTGAATACTAGTGAATAACTACTTTGGCTAAGATATTGGAGCCAAGCTGATACAACTCTTCACTTTCATATTTTCTATGAACCACCACAATCAATATGGGCTGCCGTTTTCCTGAAACGGAAAAAGGCCTCATCCAGCTCCTTTTAACTCAGTCTTTTGATTAACTTCAGTAAGTACTGGATCAAGTGTTTTCTACAGAGTCTGGCTCAAAACAGAGGACTATTCATTATACTGAGTAAAGGGAGTTAATCCTGTAAGTCTGTCTGTATGAGACATTATGCACAAAAGTTCTATTTTCCTTGGAACCCATGAGCATTTAATAGGACATGGTAACTTTCAGGTTGAAGAGCTCTTTTGTAATAGAGGTACATTACTCTCCACATGCAAGGGTAGATAAAAATGCACTACTGCCAAGAGAAGGGAGCTTCCTGGGTAATCAGTCGGTTATTAGCCTTCAGAACCCAAAACCCAATTTGCTGAATATTTTTTCCTAGGAGCAAATATATTTCAACTCCATCTACTTCTTCTCTTGTGAAGCATCCCAATGTTTCCTGCTGAACCTACTCTGAGTATTGTTTTAAGCAGATTTACCCTCCTGCTATAGTGTAGTACAAGATTGCTAGAAGGAAGGAACGTGTGGGCTACAGCCCCCCTTCTCTCTCCCTGCCCTCCACTTCAAATTCTTTATATAGATTTGACTTATTTGCCTGATAGAACCCAAAACTGCTTTTAAAAGCTTTTTTTGGCATAGTTGAAAGGGATACAATGGCTGAACCATTTGCTCAGCTGTGCAAATCTATTATTTTTCACTGGTTATTTTAAGCAACACAAATACTGTTTTTGGTTTCATACCCTCACGTACGAAGCAGAGAAGCATTTGGCAAGCAATGTGTGTCAAGACAATGACAAACATTACTTGATCTTTTTGCATCTCCTAACTCCTAAACATTAAGCTCTCATCTGATGTCACAAGTAGATAATGAATATCCCAAATGCACTTTCCTTTCACTAAAACGTTCTGACACATCAAGCTTATCTCATCAGAGGTTACATCCCGACACTTTCCAGACAATTACAATAATCTGACACTAAGATATCTGAGGTGACAAATATGCCATATTTCAGCATCGATTGTTTTAAGAATTGAGATTTAAAGGCAAAACAGTCAAAAAACCTTTCTGTGTCAAAACAGCTATTAATAGCAGGATAAGCACTGTTAGCTTGAAAACCATTTCAGGAGACAAGACTACAGCTTTGTATTTGCACACACTCAGATTTTTCCATATAGTGCAGAGATCTGCTCTTCTCACCAGCCTTCGGTTCAGTCGTGAATGAGATGCGATTGCAGAGATGCCCTGACCACTGTCACCGGCCAGAACACGTGGGCGCCTCTGTGGACCCAGCAGGGCTCAAACCTGCCAGCCGCTACCTGAAGGAAGTTGCACATCCTTTACAGTCACTGCTCTACTGACAGGGGGCAGGCCCAGGTTTCCAGGCTTCCAGTAACAAGAATGGCCTCTACTCCTCTACTGGGGAAAGGAAACTCCAGATTTTGGTAAAAACCTGACTGCCATAAGGATGCCAAGGAACAAACACAGCATGCCTTTGCTAAGGTAAACTGCTCACTATATGCAATATCACTTTTACTTTTCATGCTATGCTTTGGCATCCATCAAGTGATAAATACATTTGCAAACTGTCTTCCCAACTAGCAAAACAAATCCATGACTAGCTCTGCCACACACTCAGAGAAGCTTAATCTGCTTGCCCTACATGAGAAGCATTTTTTGGCCCCAATAGTGGGCAGGAGGGTATCACCCCCACCTGCTACCTCAGGAGAGTTAGGGAACTAAGACTTTGATCTCCATGCCAGGATGATTTTTGTTCACATTAAAACACTGACTTGTACCTGCCCATATTACAGCTCTGCTAGACTGAAAGTGTACGGATTTGTCTGCACTAAAATAACCTATACAGCAACATCCTATTATCTCAGAGTGATTACTTAGTTATGCAGGTTTGGCACTAATACTTTACTCATCTCTGTATTCTTCCACTGAAACATTTTGCAGCCTCTTCCCAGGCTTCACTGCTTGTAATTAGCTATTTTGCTATTTTCTCTATAGAGAGCCATATCAAAGAGTTAACAGAGACTGCAAGAGTGAGATTTAAAATAATGAGGTGTGTAGGAGGGAGCTGAAGGGAATAGGAGTCTGGAACAGCAATATGACAAATGCATAAGGAGATATCCATGCAACTATTACTTTATAACTTATTTTTAATAAGTACCAGACATAACTTATTTTTAATGCTATCTTTACAGGTTTGTACAAATAAGGAGGTTCTTGTGTTGTACAGGTGTTATGATTTATCAAGTAACAGAGCCCATTTAAAAAGTACTTCAGAATAAGCTAAAAGAACAAAATAAAAAAAGTGTTCACACATGATGGTAATGGTTATGCAAGCTGGCTCTTGCTGCTATTATCTCCTACACAAGCAGAGGTGGTAGCATTTTCTGGTAAGGTTAGCAATGGAAAACACTGACAAAGTGGCAAAATACCCAAATTCCTGCATGCTAAGTATCACGTTCAGGAGCCAGCAGTATCCTTCTGCCATAGTATCTTGAAAGTCCATTAGAGCAGCATGGGAGAACATTCAAGAGGAGCAATGTTATGGGTAACAGGACTGGTCTGAGGTGATGCTGGTTTGAAGGGGATTTTTTTTTTTTTCTCTGTTGTTCCTTCTTCCTTTTCATCAAGAAAAATGAAAACAAAGCTTAGCAAAAATACAAGCCTATTAATCTTTAAATAACCACAGGCTGATAACTTATAAGAAATAGCCCTACTAGCATATCTTTGGTAATAACAAAATTAAAAAGAAAAAAAACCCCACGACACTACAGAGAGCACACAAAACCACAAGCTACCAGCTGAGTCAGAACTATATTTGGAGCATTACATTTTCAACCTGTAGGCTTTTCTGTAGGTCCTGCAGAGTAAAGTGAACCACAACGACCTTTTTTTCATGACAAAAGGACAATTACATAAAAGCTGCCCCCAGGGTTCTGCCTTTTCCACAGCATAAATTGTTTCACTTTCTACTTAGATTTCACAGCAAACCAGCATAGAATTTACATAAGATGGCAATAACTCATCATTTATGTCACAGAAATGGGAAAGGCTCATGAGGAATCTATGGGAGGCCTAAGCACATCTTGGTAAAAGATATTAAAGCCACAACAACTTGCTCATCACAAGGAGAATACTCATAAAAGGAAAGGAATTGTCAAATTTTTAGCAACATTCAAAAGGCCTAGAACCCTGTTTTTGCCTATCTCACGCATCTCCCTTATTCTTTAAACACTTTAAGTTCATAATTATGAAAATTCAATCACCTTTTCTTTATATCAGTCAAAAGCTGAAACAAACAAACAAACAGCCACCTTCTGGATGTGCCTAACAGTCCCATCCCTTCTCAGGGCAATGAAGCAATGCATTTTAAGGGTTAGTTCCAGATCAGCTGAACACAAGCTTGTAAATAACATGCGGTACAGCAAAGACTGGATATAGATCAGAGAAGACAGCACAGGAATTCTGGGCCAAGAGAAAATTGAACTATCGCATTATAAATAGACATTACTCGGCTGCAGGAGATGCACTTACTCAACAGGGTTATGACAGGAAGTCATTTAATCAGCACACAAGCCAAAGTAACATGTTTTGTTATACAAAACGCCCTCCCCACAGAGCTAGATGGATATCACTGCATAGTCCCTCTGCTGCAGGATTTCCAGAAGCCAGAGGCTTCCAAGCAAACGCCTCTTGCTTGCAACAGGCAGCCAAGAAGCACTTCCTCACACCTGGAGCAGCGCCAAGGTTAAACACGGCAGCAAATACCAGGACATGGTTCTGGGAGACGGACAGCCAAGAAGGGGAGCTCCAGGCACTCAGCCCCACAGATCTTCGTTCCCCCTCGCTGTGCAATCCCCACGGCTCAACCTCCTTGCTCTTTATTGCCCCATTGCCTTCTCTTGAGACATGGAAAGCAGTAAGCAGAAATCCCTGAGGATATAGCTATTTCTAAGACAAAGAATCTTACAGTTTTCCTCACTTATTATAAGTGAGGAAAATGCCCCTTAGCTTACAAACAAATAAAAAGTTTTCTACATGAGACCAAATTTTAATTCAGTAAAGATCAAATTTAACATTAGAGAAGTTATTTTGGAAACTCCTCCTAGTTTCCGAAATAAAGTGGTTTTGACTCTAGTAGTTTTTAATGAAGCACTTAGAACTTTTCAAATTAGTTAACTTGAAGCATTAAATCAGCATTTCACCTTGAATTATTTATATTATTACATTAAATTACCATTGCGTAGTGGTGCTACTATCAGGCACCATAAAGTAGTTTCAGATTAACAGAGCACAACGGAAAACTTAAGTTATTTGCCTGATGTGCAGACCAGGAACACACATAAATATACAACCTTTGTCTGGTCATCATTTCTCAGTTCAATTTTACAAGAATGACAGATATTTGATGAAAAAGTTTTCAGGGACATCACTGAGCAATCCCAACTCAAACGATAACAATCCCAGTGTGGCTGCAGAAAGACACAGCGCCACTCAAGGGGAAGAGAATCATGTTGGTGGCTCCCCCGCCATCCTGCAGCTACCCAACTCCCATAGTATTTCAAGCATCCATCATCTGCTGCATTCTCATCTTCCTTATTACTAACTATGACATATGTGGACTTAATATGGGTGATGGGAATTTCTTTAGAGAGTAGCAAAGCAAAGACAAGTGGTTCTAAAAAGGCAATTTATGTACAGATTATAATCGAAAAAATGCATTGGAAAAAAATGGTGTGCACTGACCAGCAATATGCCAGGCATATGCATTATGAAAACACACATTACTCATTTCATGCACAAATATAACAGCTTTTGCTTTTTACGCAAGTACTTCATTGGTCCTGTATTAGCAGACTGTCCTGCTCATAGCATTTAAGTAGTTTCTATATTAGAAAGCACAGTACAAATGCAGCCCACTTGAAATTTCAAACTGATTTTTTGTTTGGAGAAATTAAAATTAATTCTCATGTTCAGCTTTAAGTTTTTTTTTCCTGTCTGCCTTCCTTGGTACCCCGCGGTGACATCTTTACCAAATGTCAAATTACAAAAGTAAAAGACATTAAAACCAGACTTTATCTACTTTTTCAAAAAAATAGAAGCAATTGAGCTAATTGGATCATGTAACACATTTAGGACATAATTCTTCAGGAAGTTTGATAAAATAGGAATACACTCATTTTTGTATTTTCTCCACAGAATCTATCTGGCATCTATTAAATATTGCCCATTTTCTTTTCAAACTTCTTCAGCAATATGCTGTGATCCTGGCACCTTTATATGAACAGGACAGAGGGTATGCTTTTGAAGCAAGGTGAGAGAAAGGGTATGACTGCATAAGTCTAGAAAAAGGTCCAGCTAATTATGTACAAAAACAGAAGCAGCTAGTTTATTTCTACAATAAAAATAAACTTTGCATAAATATGCTTGGATAATCACTATATGTATCCTAAATCCAGGATAATCAGTTTTATTGTTTGGCTCTACTTCTAAACCTTGATTATTCATAACATCAAAATTAGAGACTATTAAAATACTTACCCAATCACTATGAAGTAGTTTTATTTTTCCCTTATGAAATGAGCAGAGCCACCTTTGGTGGAAAAAAAAAAAAAAATCTTGTTTGCCATTACCAAATCTAAAATATGGTTTTGAAATGACTCAAGTGCTTCAAACATTTTCCATCAGTGACATTCCATGGTTTGCTATTTATTGACCAATGACTTCTGTATCTTTGTTTTAAATAAAGAGAGATTAAAAAACTGTTCATCACAAGATCTATTAGTTTTTCTTATGAGATCTTTCATTATGTTTTGTCTCTCGTAAGAAGGTGTAGAGTTAAAAGACAGCTGGCCAGAAAAATAAGTCTGTTAGGGGACAAGTTAGTAGTTTACATTATTTTTCAATAGTGTTTCAGAATGAAAAAGTAGAGTTTTTGGGGAAAAAAAGATGCAGAGTGGGGAAGGACAGGGGGAAAGGAGGAAGAGGAAAAAAAAGCCAGCAAAGTTCACAAGTTGCATGACCAGCTGCTTATATGTGGAGCAGCCCAAGCTGGGTAATGGAGGCATCATCTGCTTTTCCACCCATTTGCCTCTCTAGCTAGGGACACACATTCCTGCAATTTTGCAGCAGGAGCTCTTCTAAATCAAAGTTGCAAGGAAACATGTGTTTCCACATTATTTTTTTTTAAATGACATTCTAAAAAGATTCCCAACAATTCAATAGATCCTTTATTCACGCCTCTTGCTTTTCATTTATATAGATTTTTTCAGATACATTCTCTCATTATTGCTTTTATCCAGCTCCCATTAGAAAAGAGAAAAAAATACAACAGAACTTTAATCTTACGTTACATACTCCATACCAGCAATTGTTGCAAAAGTCACCTCTCCTTGGCTACCTGTAAAATACCTTCTTTACTGTGATTCTGAATGAATACATTCAAAAGAAAGTCAACTTTTTGTCACTTGTTAATTTATACCACTGATAACAGTGGCAGAAAGTAAGAATACAGCTCCAAGATGAAAGAGCAATCCCATGTCAACAGAAAAAGCTCAGTTACACCAAGGTGATAACACAGCACAAGGCAAGACTGTTTATTCTGATTTGTCTTATACAGCTCAGGCAGCACATGGCAAGAACCATTCTGCAGCATCATTGCAAAACTTGCAAGATACAAATCCCATCATCCATAACTGTCAGACTGTCATTCCTCATCTATCATCTCACTTCATGTTAAAAACATTCTAAAATACAAGTTCTAGGGTAGAAACAATGCATCCTTACTATAGGTTTGTCCAGCTGCTGCAAAATGTTACTTGAACACTTAAAATACAGGAGTAGGACCATAAGTTGGTCCCATTGGGACAAGCCTGAACAAAGTCCTCTCGTGCTCTTCTAAGCTACTCCCATTAGTACTGCATCACACCCAAGGGGTTAACTGAAATCTCTTTTGGATGTGCCACTGCCAGTTATTTCAGGATTGGTGCCACCCTCCTGTTTCTTGGAGCAGAGAGCATCCGCGATTTCCGAGAAAATTAAATCAGTAGTGGTTATTTGTAAGGGTAGTTCACTGAACACCTACCTCTCTGTTTTATGCCTTCACGGAGTCAAAGCACCGTACAATTACCATCCAGAAGCAGCATTCTTACCTATCAACGTCTGCTTCTGTCCCTGCAAGAGGAAAGAAACAAGCAAAGTAGGAGCTACCACAAAAATTCTTCATCTTTTCATTGTCATCAACTGAAAGTAGCACCTTGTTGATGCCCAGAGTGACAGGCTTCAAAATATAATCCTCCACTTTTTTTTTTTTTCCTTCTCTCTCCAGGATAACTTGCAGTTTAAAAACTTAAACAAAAAGAAATTCCAGTAAAGTTAATTCATCCTTCAGGAGTCATTAACTGAACAGAAGCAGTGTTATTACCCCTCTTTTGAAACATCCATTTAAAACATGAATCACTTGAAAAATTGAACACTAAAGAGCCATTCTTCAATCTCATTTGCCCATAAACCAAGGAGCTGACATTTCAGACATTTCAGTAGAGCTCTTCCCACCAAGCAAGTGTATCATTACTGTAGTCACTCTGGGAGAAGACTATGCTAGAAGAAGCTCCTTCATAGCATCTGTATTACTCCCAATGAAGCATTAGCATACAGTGACTGGAAGAAAAGGTCTTAACTTTTCCTTAACTACCTTAACCATTGGAAAGGGCAGATCAAAGTTCCTGAGTGACTTCATCCTGTCTACTATACAGGGTAACAGATCTAAAATTGCTTACTCATTACCCCACCCTCACCCCATATAAGGCCTCTTTCTTCTTTCTCCTCATGTTTTATTTCGGTTTACTTCCCCTAAAAAAGCCTGAAAGATGCACAAAAGACCCAAACTGCGGAACAGATGTCAGGGGGAGTAACATACAGCACGGAAACAGTGGTATCTTTTCACATAATGATGTTCCAGTTAAAGCTGTGCAAGTATAAAATACATTTACTGCTGAAAGCTAAGTGATTCCAGTTACAGGGGATATAAAACAAGCCATCACCGATAATATCTAAGTTTCTTAAAATACTGCACTATCAAATATATTTTTTTAAAATACTGTCACATGGTCTCTTACTAAAAGTGAGATCAAGGGCTAAGTTAATTCCCAATGGCCTCCGCTGCCTGGTGCTAGAAAATGAAACAGAGAAACAAAGCGATGTAAAGCAGGATGAAGCGTCTCCTGCCAGGCTGCCTCGCCAGCTCTCCTGTCCTGCTGCAGCTGGCAGCACATGCACAGGCACTGCATCAACACATGGCTCGTGGAAACCCCTGTGCAGGCAGCAACACTCACAGACAGACATTAGTGCCTTTGCTAACCTTCCTTTGTGCAGCTACTCCACTCCATCCTCCAGCTGAAAGCAAGGCCACAACCACCTTAAGTATTTCTAGCAAGCCAAGGCCCATGGCTGCTTCCCAAAGAAATACCAGGAGCATTTCACACACGCATTATGTCTACACAGACCCAGTATTCCCCTTCAGTTACAGATGCACCTTAAATGCTCTGTGTCTGCATACAGACGCCTCCAGGCCCCACAGACCAGCAGGCAGTACTCAGCACCAGCCAGGCCCAGCCACGGCTGCTGCAGTTACAGCCACTGTACAGCGGTACTGACAGGTCACCAAAGAGACTCAGCAGCTCCTCTCCAATGCTCCCTCCTCACAGGCTTTATACACGGCCGCAATCCCCTCCCAGGCGGCATACACACAAATGGGGTCTGATATTTAGCAAACACGTTGTGTTGTCACAGCTGCACTCTCCCTTCATACACAGCAACAGTTTACTGGATATAGTTTCCTGTAAGCATATAGAACTCCACCCGCAACCTTTGAGAAGTCCTTTTCCCTGACACGTTTAGTAAGACAGCATTATTAACTAAAAATTAAATCTGCCCCAGGATGTTTACTACTTTCCTAGGATGTCAAGTTAAACAGTACTTAAAAAAAAAAAAAAAAAAGAAAAAAAAAAAAAGAAAGAAAAGAAAAACACACACACACCACACAACTAACCACACACACCATATTTTCCTCTCAGCTCCACTCTCCTTGAGCAATGTGCAAGAGTATTTGTACTACCCTGCTTCCTCAATCCATAGAGGGACACCCGTATTCATTAGAAGTCACAGACTCCCTCTGTGCATTCCTACAGTGCCACCAGACCACTCTACATTCACATCCTTTCACCTTCTCTTACACCTCAAGGTCTGCCTTACCCCTCAAGACTCTGCAGGTCTCCAGCTCAGCCTGCACAAGTGCCTGCAGGAGGCTCTCCCCTCACCTCCTTGCCCACGACCGGCGCTCAGTGCTCAAGTAAGGCTGCGCTGGGCCTTTTGAGCACAAAAAGCACAAAAACACAACGCTGGGAAGCTGGCACATGCTGTCTCATTCAAATCCCAGAGCACAGTCACGCTGCCCCAGCCTAACTGCATTAACACCCAATGCCAACCTAAACCAGTATGCAACCTCTTGGGCTACCACCAACTCCAGACAGTGCAGGGAGCATTACATAAGCACCCACACACTTGAGGATTTTCACATGCTTGAATCTTGCCAAACAGGTATTGTGCTTCTGTCAAACCTTTACCACAACTTATGACAGAGGCAGGGCAGGTCTAGCCAAACCACAGTCTTTTTTTGCATGTACCTGTATAGACATGAGTGACTCATGGGCAAACCTCCTCCTGCCACATTCACCTCCGTCCCTCCACAGGGAGGCAGAAACTTCAGGGCACACACACTACAGCTCTTGCCCGTTATTTTTCTCCTTTCACACCATTTTACAGATCTGATGCTCATTGCTTTGGAGAGCTGCTAAAAAATCTGTCCACAGCCACCCTGATGAAAACACAGTAACAAAGCTCAGAGTGCTCTGAAAAGAAACACCTGGTTTGGTGCTGGCAGGGGTCACACTGACAGACACCAGACCTGCAAAAAGCTGCCTTGGCTTTTTGAGCACTACCCAGGGGCAGGCAGAGCTTTCACCTCCCTCCCCTACTCTCATTTCAGTTCTTAGTTGTCTTTTTTTTTTTTACCCCCAATTAATTTCTTCCGCCAGTTCTCTCAAATGCCACAAGAATGGTGTCTTTCACACAAGCCTCACACACTTCAACTAACAGCTTGGTATTTCAGACTGCCACATTTCTTTAAAAATTGTTGCTACTCCCTCTTGATCGTCTTGCAGTAAAGCCTAAGGAAACTGCTAAATTAACAGGTTAGGCAGAAATTATAACCACTCCTCCCTACCGACCCTCCAATTCAAAGTCATTTTACACAGTGAGTTCCAGCACACTCCTCCCAAAGCAAAATACGTGTTTTAGGCCTGTTGCTTCATTTTCCCATCCTGCGCCAGCTTTTTTTTACAAGCAGCTAGAGCGAAAGGCGCAGCCAGGCGAGCCACAGCGCCGAGAGCCTGGAGGAGCTGCCAGGCCGCTGCTGACACAGGCGGACCCAGCGCTCGGCCTCACTTGCTCCCCGCTCAATGTGGGGCCAACGAACCCACCCGCTCCTGGAGCTGGACATGCAGGAGAGGCCTTCTTGGCTTTGCAGATGGCTGTTGTTATCCATCCGAAGGGCACTATGTGCCAGGTGCTTTAACCTGGGCAGAGGGCAGGATCTCCCTCCACTTCCCCACAGCTTCTAGCATCTGAAAATTTAGTTGAGACATTTGCACACAGGCATTGAAATCCACTTCCATTTACCAGGTGCAAGGAGGCTTGGCAGAAACTGCCCTGGGCTGGTTCCAACTGGATTGGACTGGTTGGAACTGACCCCTGTCCAAAGCAGTGCTGGTGCCTGCAGAAGCCTCATCCCCACCCAGCACAGGGCAGCAGGAAAAACAAAGCTCTTGTGCAATATCAGTTTTGCATGTTTTATTAGACTTCCTGGAAAAATAAACCACGTAACCTCTTGTGATTTGCTTCACACATTGCTCTGTCCAGTGCTACCCTCTGCAGCCAACATTTGACATGCAGCCTTGTTATTTACAGTAGCAAAGGCAAAGACTTTGACTGTGGGTGCCCAAAGCCTCATGCGATGCTCCTCACCTCCTATTCAACCATCTGGTTGCTCCATTCCCATCCTTCCCCTCCAAGCTCTGTCCACAAGCTGCCTATAAAGCACTCACTGGTTTGGAGCAATAACTGGGAAGAAAATTCCCACTGTTGACTTAAGAGCAGGTTTGCCACGTTCACAGGCCCCTTCTCCCACTAGCCATGCTGGCGGTCCCTCATTCTTGTCCCTGCATGGCAGCCTCTCCTGAGCTCTGCATGCAGCCCCAGAGCAGCTGGAGGAGCTGGGTAGCACTAAGGCGCTGAAAGGCTGATCCCACCAAAGCGCATCAGCCCCTAGTACTCCTCTGGACTCCACTTGTGCCATTCAACAGGCAATGACATCAGCATCTCCATCAAAAACTGAGACTACTGCCTCAAAAGTACAAATTTTCATGTTACATTAGAGTTACAACATGTAGGATCTAAGTTCCAAAGGCTTCTTTTTCACTAGAAGGTTTTTAAATTAAGTTTAAATTATTACAGCAGCAATAAAAGCAGACATGAGAGCTGAGAGACTGATCCCAATCCCTCCTTTCTCATTTCAGTAAGTGCCCATTTTTATTGTGTACATCACAAAAGACACATCACAGGGCTCCCAAAGTATTAAGTCATAGCAGGTTCCAATTCACACCTGTGAGCCCTTAGAAGCATGGATTCAATGAGCTCAAGGCAGTCCTTGACTCCTTGCTGTCTTCACCCTCTTGGCAGCATTAGAGATGAAAGCAAGGGAGCCCATGAAGTGTGCCAAAAGTGCCAGGAACCACACGGCCACTGAACTCGCTATCCCTCAGGAACAGTGGCCTCTGTCTTGTAATCGTGAAGTGGAGCTTTGCTGAGCTAGAGAACAGCTGGTTATTTGTGTCTCAAACATGAACAAAAGTTATGTTTCATTCAGGGAAAAGGAAAACTTATCAAAGATGGCGGTTGCCAAGGCCTTTCTCACAAGCCATGGAGAAATCATATCGTCAGTTCCCCTAATTATGAGCAGTTTTCACAGTTCAGCCAAGATACTAAACCTCTTCCAAGGCAGAATTAGTCATATATAACCCACAGAGCCTGGGCAGTTCCAGGAACTTGGGAGTTTAATTCAAGGACAGCGAGAAGAACGAGCACCAGATGTCTCCAAGATACTGGTCTTTACATCAGCAGCCCGGCCCTCGGGAAGTTCACAGCCAGAGCACTAACTCCCCTCGGAGCCATAGGCGAGACTACGAGCACTTTCGATACAAGCAGGTATTTCAAAGACTCCAGCCCAACAACCTTCCTAAGGTATTATTTAACACAGCAGCAGAATGCAAAGCCTCATTTTTTTCTATTCAATTTCTCTGAGGGATTACTAGATCAGCAAGGAGAGGAGGAAGGAAAGAAAAACTATATTTGCTTATTATAGAAACAAGTTCAGCACAGTACAGATTATTACCATGCTCAAACAGATCAAAAAGCTACAAATAATTTAACCAAATCTCATATTCCAAAAAAAAACCTGATTTTACAGCAGAAAACTAGTTTTGGCCATCTCCACACAGGTCATCTGTAATACACATAATGAAACACTGCTTGTTTCATAGGGTTAGCCATACGTAGTAGTCAAGTCACTTACAAAATTCGTCTGTTGAGCTTTTCTAGTAGCAGCTTTTAGTACATTTAAGATGTAAATAGTGATATGTACACAGGAAAGGAGGCCCAATACCTCCTGGCTATACCTGAGAACTTGAGGCTAGAAGCATTTGTGAAATCATAGAATTCATTCTGCTGCCTCAAAACCTTGGAGCACCTAAGTTAAATTCAGATAGAACTTTTCACTGCTGTCTTTTCATTTTGGTCTAGAATAAGTTTGAAATCAGAATCCAAAGTGGGAAGATGCAGTCATTATTTGAGCAGTATACAAATGAATCCTTTAAATTGCTTAGTATTCTGAATTGAAACACCGCAAAGTTGTCTGTCCTACATATCATAGTGCAGAGAAAGTAAAATACTGCATAACTTGAGAAAGGTTGCAACATACAATATTTTCACATCAAACTATAGCACGCATGAAGTTTGAATTGATCACCTAACTAGTTTTCACTTTAAAATCATGTAAGAAAAGAAAAAAAAATCCTCAAAGTTTTGTTTAATGGTTAAATTCATATCCTTTCATATAGGAACAGCATTATAATGTTTATCTATACAGTTACTTTAAAATCCTTTTGATAAGAAACAAACTGTTGTAGTTGTGAAATTATAGAAATCAACATGTAAAATTTAATGGAATTCCTAATCAAGTAATCACTCCTATGATGCAGAACACATGGACCAATGCACTACAAAAATCATTTTTTTTTTTTCCCCCCCCTCTCCTCCCTCCCTGCTGCAGAAAGAGCGGTTCTTTAAAACTCTTCACTCCAGTCATTATGCAAGCAGAGCACTCTTTGAAGTCAAATAAAGTTTCACAAAATGTGGGCTAAATAAAGATCAGAGAACCTGAAAAGTCTTTGGTAGTTTTATCTGTTTCTGCACCAGACAAGATAAAGCCTACATAAGAAGTCACTTCACTAACCTCCCAGACTAATAACAGAAACATTTTACAGATGAGAAACCTGACTGCAAGGAAAAACATTAACCTCTTGAGAGGAGGAAAATATATAAATATACATAAAACACAAATAAGCACCACAGCAGTGATAACTTATATCACAACAAACACTCAAACTTTACCTACCAGATGACTGGAGTTGCACAGATGTGGTGCCTTACACAGAGCCCCAGATACTGCTGAGCCCTACAGACCTTCACCAGTGCCTTCTTAAAGTCATCTGCAGCCACACTGCTCTCCGTACCACAGAGCAAGCACCACACTTCCTCCCTCCCTGACCTTAAAGCTGTGTCCCAAAGAGCTACCCCCTTCAGCTGTAATTAATACCTCCCATCAAACATCAGCAACATCTGAGGAGCTTCTGAGACATCAAATTACCCCCAGTGGCACCTGCAAACTCACAGCTGTAATTTACCTTAGTAAATAATTCTATTTAGAGTCTGTAAGTATTAACAGAACCTAGGTCATTCCATGTGTGGAAGAAGACATTATACTGACCTCTACATGTTGAGTACAGGTGAAAGAATGGAATTCTTTGCCTTAAAACATGCAAAAGAAGACTATCCAGCCATAGCTTACACTCTAAAATAAGCTCCATTTTTAGGCAACTGAGTTTTTTTATTTTGACAAAACTAAAACATTTTGTTCTTGTTTCAATCTAGTATTTTATTGAATAAATTAGCTAAACTGGAAAATTATTTTAAATGGACACATTTCTTCATAAAAGATCACTTGTCCAGAAGTGCTATAGCTGCTGTTCTTGCACTGCAGGGTTAAGTTAGGTGTCAGAGTCCAAAAGGATGATTAATCAAGTTATCAACTGTAAAACCACAGAAACATGCTATTGATAATAGGTTCCAAGTGTCTGTCATGCTGTGAAAAGATACTTTAAGAAGTGTTACCATCAGTCAGTGCAAAGTATCTTTAAACTACGCAACATCTTTCATATGTTGAATAACTAAAGCAGCCCATAGATTTGTGGTACTTGTGGGAAGAAAGCATCTGTGTAGCTAATGCAATGAATATAGGTAGGGCAGGTTTCCCTTGGCAGTGCTAGTCTAATACTGTGTGGACATGTTAGAACAGCAGCAATGACAAACATGGATGAAGGAGCCTATGAGTCCTGCTGTGCAACTCTGTGTTAAGCAGTGAACCTCTTATAATCAGTTATGGTATAACCCACGCTATGCTTTCCTAAAATAAATCATTGTTAAATGCTCTCAAACTTGCTGAAGCATTTAACTCACAATAGCAAGATTATAGCATAGGTAAGTATAACAGGATTATGTAGTTAAATTCCATGACATGATTTTCAGTGTAAGCCACTATTTGAGCTAGCATACACACTGTCCAATGGCAATGAAACCCATTTACTGCACTAAAATAGCTGTGTAGCTGTCTTATTATCAAGATATGGTTTAGCCAAGTATTAGCAATTTCAGTAATTGGCTTCATATGAATTACAACACAGTAACTTTCATCAGCGCAGGTTAGCTGATGAGGAATGAGATCACACTGCAGCCTTTTCTCTCTCCCCAGTTGCTTATTTTCGTGAAACCTGTAGGGCTGTAATAATTTTAGAGAGTCTGCCAGACCTCTAAATCTGTCTGCAATTGGCCAATGGATTCAGCAGTTAAGATGAGGACACGCTCATGTAGTATGATGTGTAAATCTTTTATCTTTATGAAACCCAGGCAGAGCCCTCACAGGCTACTGCACCAGTTGCTGGCATCATAACTTAGCAGCAGCTGGTCTTTGCTGTGACTGAATCCCAGGGCACAGCAAAAGCCAAGGGGGACTTTTGCAGGACCACAGCAGCCCATCTTGTAAACCTGTGAACTGTAAATCTGCTCTGCAGGGGATGGATGTGGCTGCGGCTGATCCCACACGCTCCCTGCTGCTGCGCTGCCTCGTGGGCCAGCAGACGTGCGATCAAGTTCGGAGCTAAAGAAGGGCTGGGAGGTCCCTGCCTGGCTGCTTGAGACAGAGGCAAACTTCATCACACCTGGTGTTGTAAAAAGCAGCAGTATGAGGATTGAAACATGGTTTTCATTTTAACCTGTTTGAATCAGAAGGCACGGACCTCAAGGGTGAGGATCTCTTGAATTAACTCACTATAACCGCAGACCCATTTCTCTAAAACTGACTTTTCTATTATTAAAAAAAAAACAGCTTCCAACAGTAGTTACTAATCATCGCAACATATGGCTAGTAAATAAGGGCTAGCAAGGCATCTCTCAGACTGGAAATATGGCCATAGGAAATATTGGCCATATTCTAGATGGACCTTCTGTAACAAGACTCCCCGTAGAGCTTTTTTCCTTTCTCTCCTCTTGCTGCTAATTTGGGGAGAGGCAGAAAGAGAGCCTATAGGATGTTTCAGTGCATCCTCTTGTCATTTGGCAGTTTCTATATCACTGATCCACTCCAGCCCTCTCAAGAACAGAAAGCACTCGGTGAAACATTCAAATCCATTAAATGTCTTTTACAGAAACACACAAAGACAGGCTGTCCTAACATCAAAATCTCAGAGTGACATCAAAAGCCAAAGAAGCACTAAATGAAAGTGGTAAATTTACCAAAACCTTGTTAAAAAGTCACAGCTTTTTTCCTCTTTACAGGGAAGAATCATCCAGCTGAATTGTACTCAATTAAACTGTTTTCAGCCAGAGTGAAACCTCAGGCTTTTCTATAAAAATTAAAAAATTGTAGCTGCACAAAAACTTCTCCAAGGAAGCCGGAATCAACTGAGATAAAGAAATGCAGACATTCCTGTCTGTGTTCATCATTTCCCAGGACACTAAAGGCTGTTTTATTTAGTAAAATAGTTCTGGACTGGCTCTGATTTCCTTTAGCTTAAGGAAAGGGTTTGGCTGGGCCCTGAGGCCACCCTCACATAGGGCCACTATTCATCCTGTCACTATCCACCATGGCCTCTGATTTTGTAGTTCTAGCCTTCTGTTTCCTTGGCTTTGTTAGAAATGCTCCCAAATAAAAGTAGTCTGCTTTTGATCAAACAAAATGTTCTGTGCGGAATTCTGTTCCATGCTTGTTTATTCCAGAATCAATAACTCAAAATCATAGTTGGAGACACCTCAGTCTTCAAGCCTCCCTCTGCCACCCTGCCCAGTTTGGCCACCAAATTATATCCACATTAATAAGTATATTAATCTTGCTACCTTCACGCAAATTCAGCAATATATTTTCAGTGAACGTTCAGCCCAGTTAAAACCCCTCTGTATATTCCTGCTGCAGAAACTGAGGCAAGTATCTGCCTGAACCAATGCTTAAAATGAAAAAATAGGTGAGCTTGAGGATTAGGGCATTTCAGAAACTAGCTGTAAGAAAAGGGAGGGAAGAAGGCGATTATATCTTCTTTCCTTAAGAAACAGAAAGCTATTTATAACTAAGGGCTACAAAAGCTCTTAAGATTTTTTTGAGAAGACGGTTATGCTAATTGCAGACTGCCTTAAATAGGGAAGACTTTATATAGACAGTTTATAATGTAGCCATTGACACAGAGAACAAGTTGATTTACATGAGAAATAATCTCTTTCAATAACATTTGCCAAAAGTGTTTGGATTTGTTGCAAAATTAAGTCTTGATGAGTATTATACCTGGTCATACCTTGACTGCAGGGAGTGGAGAGGCCTTCCACCTCTCCGGGGCTGCAGGAACACTGGCCAAGATTCTGCCTACCGGGTGACGGCTGCTGCTTGAGGTACCCCCAAGGACATCATCTTCATTCCATCTGCACCTCAGAGTTCTTATTAACAAGTGATACTTCTCAGGAGAGCTTTACTGTCCAGCTCTTACTGCAGTTGTTAATGCAGCTAAGCCTTTAATTTCTAGCCAAAACAAATTACACAGATAATAGCTGTAGATACTGGCAATTTAAACATGTTTCTGGTTTGAACAAGAGAATTCCAAAAGCCTTGGGAGAACAGAAATTTGGATTAGGCAGGGAAGCCATGCATGGAAACTGTTGCTGCTCAGAAACTGTGAGAAGTTCTGGACAGATGGATGCTGAATAATTACAGAATGATAGAAGTTAGATGAGTTCCTTTACTACTCATTCATCTGCCTGCCAGTTCAGAGTGCCCCCCTGTAGTACAATTAGCTACTTCAAATGCAGACTGGAAAGGAAGGTCAAGGCCAGCCTGGCATTAATTCTCTGTAAACCCAGTCCTAAAAGCTAGAAACAGCAGAATTATAGAAATGGCAGTAATTGCTTAATTATACAATGTACTCTTGCTCCAATAGAACAAATTGCTTTATTTTCTTAATCACTTTTTCCCAGGTCTGTCTTTCTCTCTCTCTTTTTTTTTTTTTTTAATGCCCTTTCCTGTTTCTAGAGGACAAGCTCTTTGAACAGCTTAAACTGATTTAGCTCTCTTAGGTCTTTGAAATTAGTCACTGATATTCAGCACAGTGTCCAAAACTAGTCACTCTCAAGTTAACAAGCTATTATTTCCCTGAGTGTCAGAGGCACCTTTTCAAGTTCAGCTCAAAATTCAACTTTCCTTTCTTACTGCCATTCAGTATTTGCTGAAATAGGATTACTTTGAAATATTTTTGCATCATAATATCCAGCTACTAGTTTCTCAGTCAGAAAAAAGGTATGTCATTGCCATAATGTACTAGGGGTCTGTGGTGTCCAAAGTGAGTCTTGCTACACTGTACTATTTCCAGTGGAACAAAACATCCATCCTCAGTGCTGTGGCTGCTCTTCTGCACTGGATCTTCAGCAGGCTTCCGCTCTCCTGCACTGACCTTGTAAATACAGCAGCGTGATTCCTGCCAGCCTTCGTTACCCCTGCAACTGGGGGGACTCTTCATGTTTGAGACTGAGCATTATCTAGAAACTGTTGGGATGTTCGGCTCATTTCAAGGGCTTAATCTCGCTGAGGTTCAAGTTTTCCCTCTAAATCCATTTTCTCAGCCCTTCAATCTGCATACCCCACAGATGATCACACTCATTAAGCTCAGATACTCACACTGAAGTACGTGTCCATAGAATTGTGTCCAAAATTTCAGCCAACTTGCTTCTAAAAATGCAAGAGACAGGTTTCCACCTGGCATGGCGGGACACTTGGCTATCAACAACCCACTAAGACATATTACTAAATCACCTTTCTATCTTTATTTACGTGCCCAAGACAACTCTGCTGCTGCTGCTGCAACCCCTTGAAATGTTGCTTAGGACAGCAGTTATCCTGAAAATCCTACAAGCACTCTAACAGAGGATTTTTAGCAAGATATGGTTTGGATTTCATTAAAAAAAGTTCAGTGGATGAGGATGCAGTTGAATTTTTGTATCTAGCAGATTGGCACAAAAAACACAAGTTAACACCCTGGTTAGCGAGGATTACCCAGGTAAGGCAAGAGCAGACAGCTCTGTGAAAGAGCAGATTTTAATAGTGAAGTGCTGAATAGGAGAACCCAAGGCTGGGGCAGTTGCTGTAGAGAGGACATGCAGTTGTGCACTGCTCTTGAAACAAACTGATGCATCTTCACCCGATAACGTGCTCCCACATCCAAGTTTGAGACACAGTTAGGGAAAGGCCAAAAAGACTCTGTCTCTCAACTGTAAATAAAAATTGTCAGGCTCATCAGAGACAGAGTTCTAGTGCAAGAGTTTTCCTTCTTTCTCTATGAGAAGAGCCTACCTAGCAATCACGTATGAGATGAGGTCAGATATAAGGTGCAGATCATGTTTTGTTATCATGTTTTCCCCATATTTGGCATCAAAGCTAGCAGAAACCAGCATAGAGAATAGCATGCAAATATTCACATTCTCTCCCTCCCAGGGGATATGCTTTTCCTGTGTCAAGTTCAAATCTAGTTATTTTCTGGGAAAAGAATCAATTATACCTGAAATTGTTGATTTAAGCCCAGTTCATTGATTCTGAAAGTCAATAATAAACAAGTAAAATATAATGGAAATTATAGCTATTAAAGAAAATAAGGGTAGAAAGCTTAGAAAGGCTGTAAACCTCAGAAATTTAACAAAATAAGTCACAATATGCAGTGACAGCCCGTTTTGGGTTTTCACAGATACTCTGTTGTCTACGTCAGCCTCAGAAACAGCTCTACAGCATATAATCTGCTTCATGTAAGCCAGTACCTCATTAGCCTGTCCATTATTCAAACTCTCCTCCCTTAACTCCTAGGACACCAGACAGAACTGGTCATCGAACACCAGGAAGGCCACCAAAAATTAACAGAAAAAAATTGCTTCTTTACATTAAATTGCTATTGAAATTTTCATGCAAGTTGATCCAGATACCTAGATAGAGACATACAAAAAATAAACCCAGAAGTAGAATTTAAGTTTTGCTTGCCAAGAAAGGGAAATGGCACAGTTTATAGGCAGATCATCTAATTCATGTCGAAGTTCTTTCTGCTGTCTTTCAGTATATCTAGTGCATGTCATGCTTAGGAGTCATTTAGAAATTCTTGATTAGGTTAAAAATAATAATTGCCGCTATTGCAATCTCTCCCGCGTATACCCACAAAAGGCGCCCAGCACAATAAGTAAAACAATTCCTGACTCACACAAGTCCTCTCTGTTCCCTTTCATCTCTACCACAAGCCGATCTGCTTACTAAGCC
This sequence comes from Tinamus guttatus, assembly GCF_059628265.1. Classification (NCBI taxonomy): domain Eukaryota; kingdom Metazoa; phylum Chordata; class Aves; order Tinamiformes; family Tinamidae; genus Tinamus; species Tinamus guttatus. The sequence goes on from NW_028288848.1 coordinate 9,862,061, forward strand.
ACCAGGAAGCCCCTTCCTATGCAGCAACATCCATAGCCAGCAGAACATTAAGCAAAACATCCCAAACCCGAGGTTTGCTTTGTTTTGAAAAGGACGCTACAGATACTTGTAAGTGTACTCAGGGAGTTTGCCATATGCTTCTCCATTCAAACACTGAGGTATACAACTTGTAACACCAATACATCCCTCATATTTAGCTGAAACTGTTTCCTGAGATGCAATTTCATGCCCTAAGACTTGACATTAGTAATGCTAGTGACCAGAACTTGAAAAACCTTGCTGTATTCGCAGAGGACTCTGTGGACAGCATTGCTGAGAAAAATCTTTGTTTCCAAGTTAAAAATTCACCTTAAGTTTTATCTGCTCATACTAAAAAACCATGGCTGAAGCGCAAATTACAACAACTTTAACCTCACTCCAGAGGAAAACTATGCTTAGATTACAGAGTAAAAAGATCACCTTCTGATCAAGAGAATTTTTATGTTCATTTACAGATTGCATTTAGTGCTGTTTTCCTGGAGAGCTTGGAATCTCATAATTAAAAACATAAAAAAACACTTCATTTTTTCCTGTAAGTCTTATAAAAGCAGCAAATATTCATCTCCAGAAAAAATATATTTAAGCTTTGACTGAGACTGTAAAGACTCCACTAAAGCCAAAGTTACTTCATTCCATTTATAATGACATCTAAGGCCCCTTTCAAGCGGGCAAGGCTCCTCATGCGCAGGGATCTTTGGCAGCGCCGCGCCGCACAGCGGGGTGAGACGCTGCCTTGGGGTCCAGCCCCCAGCTTGCCCAGAGCGTCGGACACGGGATCCTGGTACGCGGAGAAGGCGACGCGGGTGAGCTCCGAAGCTGCTACCAGCACGGCTGCTCTCCAGCAAGAGCCAATAAGGAGCTGCTGACAGCTACGGGGGGCAGATATCGACATCCAATACTGCAGCTGCAGGCCGGAGCGAAAGAGGACGAGTATTACTGAATGCTGATCTGTAGGCTCACGGCCATGGGGACTGCTGCTCTCACCCATGCAGCCGCTGCACCCACACAGATCCTGCCACCCTTCCACACCCGTGCTGCTCGCTCTGCCACGGTTGCCCTTGGCTGCTGGGTGATGGCACTGACACAAGAAACGGGAGCAAGGAGAGGGACAGGAGAGGCACAGGGCTCCTGTGCCTGATGGCAAGAGACACCGTGTCAGCTCACCTCGGCCACTACACCACCTCCTGCAGCATGCCCGAGCGAGGCTGAAACTCAGGCTGAAGCAGCAAAGTAACTGGATCGCCTGCTCATGCAGGAACTGGCTGTTCAACCAGGAAAGAACTAGATGTGACCTATGGCCAGTAAAGAGACATCTGCAGCTATGAGGAATGAAGCAATGCTTATCTTAAGAGCAACCAAAGCATCTGGAATAAGAAAAAAAGTCAGTTAGAATGAGGTCCCCCCAGAATATTTCAAAAGGGCAAGGATTTGCGTACTCTGTCAGGATGACATTACTGCCAAGAATGCAGAAAAGGGGAAAAGTCTGGCAGAATTAACACATCAGGAACAACCTACAGCTGAATAAGGGAGGGAGCCTAATTTTTGATTTAATCCCAAAGTCAGTCTTTTCCTATTTTGGATGTTTTATTTACATATTACCTTAATCCAGGCTTGAGTTAAGAGCACTTTCAACATAACTGAGTAATGAGATCCCCATCCATGGATCATGTAAATTTATAAAATAGACTGAAAAACTCTCAACTTTTCAGGTCAGGTTAAGGTTTATAAACAAAGGAAGTGCCACTTATTAGACAAAACTGTATACAAAGAAGAATTAAGTAAGCCTCTGGATGCATAAGACCTCCTTGATCACTTAAGGGCCATCATAGCCGCTGCAAATCCAGAACATGGCAGACAGCAAATTTTGCTGTTTGAAAATGAGAAGAACCTATATGGTCCACAAACTTGTTTGATTTTTACACATATGCCTATCGGTATAAAAAAATGAAACTCTTGTATTTACATATCTCATTCTGTAAATACCTATTTCATCCATCACAGCTACAGCAAAAACAAACAAAGAAACAAACAACCACACTAACAAAAAACCACAACACTCAAAACAGTTTCCAGATCTCCAAGAAACAAACACAGTGCAGAGACTGGAGGCAGGAGGAACTCAGGCATCCTGGTGGCCAGGAGAAACATAGACATCTTCTCAGACTGGGTAAACCAAAGGGGAGCATCAAAAATGAGCAAAGATCTAGAGAATGTGACCACTCAAGAGAGGCTGGAAATCAGAGAATATGATAGGCCATCTTTTAATATGAAAAAATTATAACAAGGGCACTAATAGGGTATTAGGATAGCACAAGCAATGATGAACTGATACTGCAGGAAGGAGAGCTAGAGAGCAGGAAATCTAAGTGTACAGAAGGTTAGCTGTTAGAGAAGATTTCCACTTTAGCAAGCTTTAATATTGGCCTAAACTACCATCTGTAATAGGGGAAGCAGACAGTTAATTTTTGAAAAGCTCTTCCCCTTGTTTATTTTGTTATTTTTATAGCTTCCCCACATGCTTCCAGTGGTACATGCTGCTGTTGTTGTTCCGACCATTAGCACTCAGGTTTACGCTGGCTTGCGGAGATAGTTGTAGGACAGCTTCTTGTCAAAAAGTTTATAGTGGAGGAGGTGGTGAAGGAGACTAGAAATGTAGTTCCATTTAATTCATTTAATTTTAATCCTTGAATCCTAAGCGCTAAGAAGCAGCATTGCAGAGACTAAGCACTCACAGATACAAAAAAAAAAAAAAAAAAAAAAAAAAAAAGTCTTTAATATAGCTGAAGGAGTTTAACGTCTTTGCTTCTGCAAAAGCAGGTACCCTCCCAGATTGCGTATGCTTCACCCTTGGTGAGGCCTGTTCCCAACATAATGACATCGTCTCTTCTTTCCACTTCAAAGTCCTTTGTGTACATAACTTTGAAACCTAGGGTTGAAAAGCAAACCTGTTAGGTGTGAGAAGAAGGATTTTTTTAAAAAAAACCTGAAAATTTCCACAATCCCAATATGTCATTCTGATAATCCCAGTACATAACAGTCTACAACACCATAGTTCTGAACACATTTTTGGTTTTCTCTGTCATGAACTGTTCCAAGGCTTTTGTAAATAGTTTTACTGTTATATAAGCTCACATTTCAAGTGTATTTATTTCGTTGATACAAGGAGCAACAACCAAGAGAATTATGTCAAAGGATAATACAAAAGCTAGTTTTTTTAAAAAAAATCTCTGCACGCAATTTCAATTTAATCCATTGCTTTCCATAAGATAAATTATTTCATTCTCAGTCATTTGAATATTGATGTTAAAAAAAAAATACTATTTGGTGACTCATTGCATCTGGAAGCTAGATTTTTTTGATTTTCATTTAAATGTTAGAACTATGTTAACTAATGGAGCTTACAAAATCTGAAAATTTTATGTTAGAAGAAAAAAGGTACCATTGTGCTTTTTACTAGGGATGAGATCTTTATCAGTAATGTTAGAAACAAAAATAAATACGTATACTTTTGGTGCTCACATAGGCTGGAAGAAAGGCAGCAAAGTAAATTAGTGTTACGCAAGATAGTGATCAGCTCATTCCAAATGCAGTGAGCAGAACCTTCAATTGCTGTTTTACTTCAGATGGTATTTTTTTGAACTACAAAAAAAAAAAAAAAAAAAAACCTTACAAAGAGTATAACCTTTAATGGAGAACTAAAAGGACAGAGGAAAAGTTGCCTCTTCTCCAATAGCTGAGGCAGCTTACAAAAAAGCCATGTCAGAGTTGCAGAAGGCTTTTTACATCCTTCTGACGTGCACATTCACCTCTGAGATTGTCCCTCGACTCCACCACCGCAGTATCTTACCGAGCACCTCCTCTTTTCCTGGGGACCAGGGATTGCCTGAGGTTGTCTCCCTGTCCCTGGCCGCAGCTCGAGGCCCTGCACTCCCCGGCGATGCGCAGGGAGGCCCCCGCGCCTCAGGTGTGCGGCCGCAGCGCCAGCCCCTCGCGGCCCAGGCCCGGCAGGGCCGGCGCCCAGGGAACACGTTACCGCCCTCAGGCAGGCCCTGCTGCCGGGCAAGGCCTGCGGCTCGGCCGGGCACCTCTGACGGGTACGTGGGCAGAGTTGAGCAGCACAACGCACAGCCTGGCGAGGCACGGGCTGCCAGCGCTCATGACATCTCCGCTAGCCCAACCAAATGCGCAGCTAGCGAAGGATTTCGGCATGGGTCATGCCATAGCTACTCTGACTTAACAAGTTGAAGTCCCATGCCCATAAGTATAAAAGTATAAGGGCATAAGTGAAAGCTGAAATTCCAGAGTGATTCTGTGCATTTTTCCCAAAGGCTTAAGAGAGAAATATCTAAATGCCTTTCACTACGATTTGCATATCTGAAATAATCTCCAAATCAATGTCACCACCAAATAGCATCCATAGTTACAGATTATAGTGTATTTACTTCACCAGTTCCCAGAACCTTGCTCCTTAAAGCTTTAACCTTCCATCCCTGCAAGACATTTGGACTCCTCCTCCTTTTAATCACCTCCTTCATGTTACGAGTTCCTGTTGAAAAAAACAAACACATTTGATTTCTGCTGTGGTGCTGCTTGGCACTCCTCAGTGGAAGGACAGTCCTATTGTTCCCCTGCTTTTATGTCATTTACAGAGGATGGCAGAGAAGTAGGTCAGGACACTGCAGTGTTGGATATCTGGGATCAGCTTTCCTGTATTCATAAGGGAACTTGACTGTTCCTGCTGCAGCACATTGCAGCTCACCACGGGAGAAGGGAAAGTGCTCCAGGGGAGAAGGAAACAGTACAGGTAACTTCTTGAACTCAGAGATGCAACTAAATAAGAGAGGGGCAACCTTTCTGGGGTGAAGTACATGCCCATTTTCAATGAGAGGAAAGCAATGCTGCAGCAGAAAAGCCACGAAGGAGCTGTTCTGCGGGCAAGTGGTCACATCTAGCTTGTTGAATACAAAGTCAGAGTAGGCTTTTTGAGGAAAAATAGGATTTTTGAGCAAACCATTGCTACTTCACTCAAGTTTTGTGCCCAACTGTTCAGGCATCAAAAGCTATGGCTGGGTCGCATAGTCCCACAACAGCCCTTCCACTAAGACAGTCCTGGTGCCAGGGCTTGGTAGACTCTGAGGGTCCATGTATAGCAGCAGATCCGGAGAGGAAGGCTAAGGCCTCCAGGCTCCTGGAAGCATTTGCTGTGGAAAGAATGGCTGAAATGTTTGTGCATCCTAAACCACTGCAGTCTAAGTGTTAGCAAAAAACCTAACATTGGAGAGGTGCTACACCAAGCATACCAGGCTGTAAACTCTTACAACTTCCAGGGTAGGAGCATTTAGCCCATCATCCTGCTGCCTCACTGCTTGGGCAGGGACTTGGTCAGAAAGGGGTATAAAACTGACGAGTTAGTCACCTGCCTCAGTTGAGGCTGACACAGACTAATTTTTCAGCATGTGAATACACAGAATCCCCATGTGTCAACCTTAATGAGAGCAGAATGTCACATGAGTCTCTTCCACTAAATTCATACAAGCTTGGTGATACTTGTGTTCAAGACGTCAGTCAGCAAAGGTGAATGCCACACAACTCTGGCACCAGTTCTAAACCCAACACAAGCTGAAATCAGCAGTTTGCAGACAGCTTAGCACTGCATGGTCTTCAGCAATGATGTCAGGCAAATCAGTCCAGGAACTGGAACAAATGCTTTAGTACTATTCCATCAGCTCTTTGGAAATCTTGATCTTACTAAGTTCCTCAAATACCACCACTGCAGATTTCTTTTTTTTAAAAGCTTTTAATGTAAGAAATGCCTTTTTGGCAATGCTCATGTAATATGCAATATGAGAAGCCATCTAAAGACTCAGCTTCTGCTCCCAATATCAGATTGGGAGATAGTCCCCAATCTTCTCCCAGGTTCCTGCACACTTGCTGATGCCAACTCTAAAGCTATTAGAATAGTCAAAAATCAGATACAGTTGGACCCTCCCATCAAGCTATAAAACAAGCATCAGATTTCAAATGGAATGATCAAGCTGGCATAGAAATACTGGGAAATAAAACTGTAAAAGCTATGTATAGTGTAGCACTTAGTAATTCTAAGAAAGGGAGAACAAGTGAAATGATAGACACAAGCATACATATAACAGCAGGGCTTAAAAGGTAACACTAAATGTGACATCTAAGAGGCAATGCAAGTCAAAAGAATAAAAAGCAGTTGAGAGAGATATCAATAGTTTTGAAATTCTAAAAGGATATAGGTGGATAGTGTTTGATATGATATATATAGTCCTTAGTGCAGCATTCTTAGCTTGTTTGAAAGCTCATAATTAAAGTCTTCATTTTCCCCCCCCCGACTTCATCTCATTTGCTACATTGGTTTAGGAATCTATAGCATATACCAATTATCTTGCCAGCATTATCTGTAGGGCACTATAAAAAATATTTCCTGGTGGCTATAATAAGCAACACAAAGATTAGAAAATGGGATTTTGAATTCTTTTGCCAAGCAAAAGCAAAATTTCCAAATTTGGTAATGAAATAAGTGTTTGAATCAAGCAGAACATTTTCAATAAATCACAAGTGATAAATATAGCTCGTGTATAAAGATATATTTAACTGAAATATGAATTTCCACCTCCCACAATGAGATGTTTAAGTTATGAAATACTTAATATTTTGGCAATATCTATTAATAGATGACTGATACATTTCTTTTATCTATTGCATTAACAGAGAGCTGATCCATAAATGAAATTCAGCCTCAAGGTTTTCTTTGAAAGGTTGTCATGAGATCCTAGGAGATTGACTGTACTTACTATTTCATATTTTATTACTCATTTGCCTCACTAGAGTCTGACTACCAAGTTTAATTTAACAGGAAGAGAAATTTATTTTCTTCACACAAGATTACAGCATTGGATGTGTCCTGCTCTGAACTCTGTTCCAACCGCAGAGGCCCAGTTGCCACATGCAAGTTATAGCCTTCGGCCTTCGCTGGGTACAAAATAATTTGACATTATTAGGAACTTGGCTTAATCACTGTCTGCAGGTATAAGCACTTCAGCGTTTTCTTCTTCCCTAAGCAGAGTTTAGCAGTCAGTCTTACCAAATCTTTCCAATCATACCATCATTAGTAGAGACTAGAGGAAATTGTGGCATTTCGTATTTGGGTAATACATTTTACCTGGTTAAATATCTCTGAATCAAAGTATATCCACAGCATCTTGACATAATGACTATCCACAAAATAATTGTTTCTCTGATTTTTGAATTATTCATTGAACCACTGAAAGGAAACAAAGTTTCTTTCTTAGTCCCTATAAAGGGGGCTTAGTGCTTAAACAACTGTGTACCTGATGATATACACTTCATAAGGAAAGCAGAAACTTAAACAGATTTGCTGGAAAATATTTTCTCCTTGCTATCTTTCTTAAAGAGAAACAGAAATTCTGTTAACAGAGAGAAGCTGGAATAGGAAATACTTACAAAGTGCTTGTTTTCCCTCCTAAAAGGAATGTATTTACTTCCTAGAAGGAATGCAACAGCTTGCATGAACCTCCTCTTAATGATATCAGGCCAGAGCTAGTGAGATTCATCCTGCCAGAGAGGCGACTGACATTTTCAAACACCTGTGAGCACAGAAGTGTCTCTGCAAGCAGGTTTCCTCAGGAACTCAGTTCATTGCCTTTACTTCAGCACCTAGCCACATTCAGAGCGTAAGATTGCTTCAAAGGCACTTTTCCACAAAGCTTTTCCTCTTAGAGCAGCAATGTGCTCCTCCTGTGGGGAGCAGAGCCACAGGCTCTTTCATTCTTTCTCCAAATGTCTTTCCCTCATCAATCTCTTAAGACCAAAATAAAAACCTTCAGATAAAATATGTCCAACTCTGCACGGATCATAAAGCCAGAGTTTTTGTAAGAGAAAAGAAAAACGTAAGTCTGTGCAACAGACTCTCAACTATCACTTAAAATTGTTGCCACAGGTAGCCACAACCTTTTCTTACAGCAAGGAAATTTGAGGATCCATGATTGCAATGAATACAAGAACAGAACAGTTTTGTAACACTTGCTTGAAATACATTCGGTACAATTCTGTCCCTATAGTAGTAGACTGATATTAATCAATCTCTGTTGAAAAAACAAACAGCAAAACCTTTAATCTACAGATATAAAGGTTTAAAAATATTAAAATTCAGCTTGATTAGAAAACTTACTCTCCCTTAAACAAGTTGATCACAATTTTTTGAGCATCTCTAATTCTGTCTACAAATTCATAAATAAAGGAATCTTGTCTCAGTTACAAGGGAAAAAATACATAAACTCCTGAAGACGTTAGTGCATGGCAGCACATGAATGGATACAATAGAAATCAATACATATAAAAACATTTTGTCTCAATCGCGAAAATTGAGAGCAGCTTAAGCTTTCAGTTAATAGTCTGTAATTATAATCAGTTTATGATAGAAACCCATTTGTTAACAGTAAAATTATCAAGAAAAACAATGGGTAAGACCAAGTATGGCTGCTTCTGCAGTCAGCACTTCAACACACCTAAGTGTCAGAAGGGGAGAAGGGCCTAATCTTGGTCTAGGTGGCAGCCAGCCAGATGTTTTGTTTGCTTGTTCTCACTCTTGTTTAAACTAGACCATCTCAGAGGCAAAGGCCTTAGTTATGTGCCTTACAGACAGTGCATCTGCTAATAGCTCTGACAGACAGACGGGATAAATGGTTCCAGCTTCTGGGGAGGAAAGACATTCTGCATAGTCTGTAGAGTGTAATGGCAAAACTGATGCCATTTCTGTAAGCAACACAGGCATCAGTAATAAGTCAACTCTCACTATTTTCATTTTACAGAACTCAAGAATAGCTTAGAACTTAGAATAGAACTTAAGAACTTAGATGTCCCACTAGCTCCTTGTTAGAAACATGTTGCTTGCCTAGCACCTGCACCAAATGTCCATAAGGGTCTTACTGATCAGTACGTCATCTCTGGGCTTCTCTCAAGCTTGCATGTTTTGCTTTACAAGCAAAGGCAAAGGTAGGCTTTATTTGAAGGTGTGCAGTGTTCATCTAACCCTACTCCAACAGAAAAAAAAAAGCGAAGTTCCTATCAATTTAAGTAGAAAGATGTAGAGCAAAAAACTGGACATCCTCCTTCCCTGTGAAACCCTGCTGTAGGAAACTACAGAGTTAGGTTTTTCAAGTTTCTTGTAATAGCTGATTAGAATTGTTTTGTGGCACTGAACATGGTACTACAGTCTTCCCGGTTGCAAAATGAGTGCTGAATGAAGCACAAGTTTAAGTTCACTGCTCTTACATTATGGTTGAATACTGATCACATGTCAGAAATAAAAGAATACAGAGCTTTCAATTACTCACTCTATTCAAATGTTGAATTTTCTGAATTTGTCCAAAACAGGAGAAATTTAAAATAGCACTTTTCTGGAAGCAGCGAGTACCAGCATAGGAAGTGATAAGAGGGCTGCCCAGCTTTTGATAAGATAGTTCAAGCAGGACTACTTGGGGTGTATAATTTTCAATTACATCAAGTATAGGAAAAAATGTAGATGCCTGAGAATTGCTGAACTCCATACGCAAGTGAAACATTAGCAGTATATTTCTAAATGAAATGGGGGTAAGAGGGTAAGAGATAGGAGTAGAAAACGTTGAAAACATTCCTTGAACTAAGAACTGCAAAAAGCATCTCCAGAAGTGATGAGGAAAGAGCACCAAGTCTGCAGTGTCCGAGATGCTCATCACAAACAGGAGCTAAATGGCCGGGAATGAGAGCCAAGGCACTTAACTACCATCAGCAGTCCAGATTAGTGTCCCTTCACTTGCTTCAGAGGACATTCAACTCCTCGTTAGGGAGCAGGCCCCCTTGAAGTTTACTAGGAACTTCAGCTGCTCAAACTTCATTGTTTGTGATGAAATGGGACCCAAGATGGACAAATTTGTGTGACAGGGTTGGATGCTGAATGCACATGTTCAAGGGCAGCATTGCTATAGCAGGAGAGAAGACATGAAGGGCTAGATCTTTGCAAGAAAATACACTCCAGCAAGGCCTCTTACAAAACGTCTTATGAAGTGCAGATAAGCGTGATGAAAAGTGGATTAATTTAGAATAAGGCAAAATCCTCCTGCCTTCCTGCCCCTCCCAACTGAAACTCTGTTTCCAAAGTCTCAAGACAGGACAAGAAGGGCCTCAGCGCCATCTCCTGGGCACCTTCCTGTCACTGGCAAGATTCATGCAGTAGGTCTTGCAGAGGCATGTACTCACCTCAGTGTTTTGTTCAAGTAACTTGATTTTTCTTTCACAGCACTATCAAGTTTCAAAACATTGAGCTCCTCGCGCTATCTGTAGGATGTGATCTTAGTTTTAAGTGATACCTCCTTATAAACCAGGAAGGTCTGAAAAGAACAGGGGAGAATTCAAGTCCACACCATGGATTCCTCCCAGCATCAACAAAAATATGTACAAAGGGTGACTCAGTTCCTAGGCTGGTAAAGTATAGGCTCAATCTCCAAGAACTGCAGGAAGTACAAAAATCATAATCTCTTGACTGATGCAAAGGGAACATGATTTACTTCATTATATGTTAAAAATCTATAATCAGAGTTTGGTAACCAAACCTACACTTACAAAGCAAGTTAATTCAGTGCAGTTCTTTGAAATGTAAAGGCTAGCCTAGGGACTGAAAAAAATAAAATACCATGAAAAACAGACAAAAATATAGCTATTCTAATATCCTGTTAGTGACTGTACCAAAATATGCATTGAAATGACATCCAGAAAGAACAATTTTTCATATAGCCTACAAATAACTTTGCAAAACTGATGAACTTTAAGTAGTAAATACAAGATTTAACAGATACCAATACTACAGACCGTTAAGTAAAGCAGCGTTTTTGAATGATGCAGAAGCTAAGTTGATGGATTCTAGTCAACTGCAGTGTAACTTGAAAATAAACTGCAATTTAACAGAGCAATTCACTAAAATAAACCCTCTCAAAGGTTTGTCACTTGCTATTTATCTGCTCATAAAATTTCTCAGGAGCATTGTTTTTTTTTTTTTTTTGGAACTATGAAATTTTATATTTGGGAGGGAGAGTAACATACACTTTCAACCAGCCATTAAATAGGAACATCAAATGGCTGAAAAAATTTCTAACATTTTCCATACATTTGAATCAATAAAGAAATCATACATGGAAAAAAATCAAGTAATTTAGCATCCTTTCTATCCTGCATTTACCTTACAAATGGTTTTCTGCTAAACGAAGAGTCATAAGCCCATTTGATGATTTAATGATAAGCAATCAAACTGTCATTCAAGACAGCACGGTGGCATATGGATTTCCCTGCAGGCACATGCAAGGTTGTTCACAATGGAAGGAACAATCTGGCTAAACATGCACACACTGATGGGTACTAAAATAAACTGAAACTATTCAGAAAACAAGTTAGGGGTCAAGATGAACAGCTGATGAACAAGATCTGAATGTGCAAACAAAACAAAGATCGATAAAAATGAATATGGAAAGTATTATTTTATAAACTACTATATGGCTTCACCTGGCAGATTGACCTTCTCCAGTGACACATGAATAAAATGAGTAACTGTAACCTACCTCTAAGAATCCTCACTGCTTGCTCTTCTGTGGACTTGGAGGAGATTGGTCTGAGTAACTGGACTACGAAAAGCAGAAACAAGTCTATAAAGGGACACAGGTTTCCAAGCATAAAGTCCTTCCTTGAGAGAAATTAACAACAATACATTACCTTTATTTAGGAAGTAGGACAATCTGACCAGCTCTCATGTGCCACTCCTATTAGGAGGAAAAGGAGGAAGAGAAGGTGGCAATACAAAGGAGGAGAATTAGTCAATGAAAAACAACCCTAGGTTTTCATTCATACATGTAGAATGAAGTGCAAGAAGAAAACAAAACTAAAGCTTCACAAATAACTTTTAGCTCTTCCGAATCAGGCTCACTTTATCACTTTCCAATCAGTGAAAGCAAAGCACCAGTCTTTCCTCAGTCTGCGACGATAAGGAGGAGCTAAGAGAAAGTATTGCTTAGAGGTACAACACTTAAGGCCTAGAAGCTAGAAAAGCCACCTAAGTATTGGAACCTGATCCTATCAGTCTGGGATCTACAGAACCAAACTAAGCACTGCCCTTTTGTAAGGGAATTTTGCACTCAGGCAATCTACACTCAGAAGGAATATTAACCTGACAGAATCTTTGTTCACATTTCAACCATAACCACAAGAATTAAGTGACCTAACTGACAAATGACCCTTTTTCCTATTGATTTACCCTTGGCAAGGTACCTGATTGGCTAAAGGACTGTTGTAACTTAGATTTAAAAGTTCTCATCTTATTTTAGATTTTCTTTAATGTTCATGGCACGTATAACAAGTCAAGCTGAATATCTTCTTATAATCAGACAAGATACAGCCAGTCAAAAAGAAGAACTTGCAACTATGTGGATGAAAATCAGGGAATCAGTTCTAAAAGAAGGACCCTAGGCCTCACTATAAAAAGTAGCTCTTTTTGAAGAACCGAGTGACTAAAATAAATTACTCCTTAAAAACTCTAATCCTTAAAAAGTTTTAGGCTTATAAATTTGTTTTTAAAGAATAAAAGACAACAGTTAAAAACCACACAAATGATTGAAAACATGCTGTATTTCTTCCCATACTACCAACTTCTTAATTTTCTGTCTGCACATTTAAGTCTAAATGCACAGCATTTTTTAGTCTAAGATTTAAATGTCTGCTCATTTCCCCCCCCGCATACTCTTAGAGAGATTGGAAGTGCAATGGCTATTGAAAACACAACTTAAGCATAATTCATATGTAAAGTGATTTATGTACAACGTGAAAATAACAAACATTTCAAAAGATAGCAGTCCAAAAAAATTCAGACACAGGCTTTCTTGAACTGTATTTTAGCTTTAATGGAATCAGAACTTGAAACCTTCAGAAACAATCTGTACAACTATACACAGGGTTAAGAGCATGATGCAGTATCTATGCTTTCCTATGTACAATCAGCTGAAATAGGACAAATGACACATGCCTGACTAGGAAAAAAATAAATGTGCTTTTACATAATTATTTAGTCCTTTTTGATCGTAGGCGTCGCTTGATGATTAGGTGGTCGCTTTCCTTTTCTTTCTGTTCTATAAAAATCTGAAAGAGATATTTCAAGAGTTACTCAGCCTTTCCTCAGAAATGTCTGGCTTACAATATTGGATGTTAAACAGTCCCTCTAGTAGACGCTTCTAGACACATTAACAACATGACTTTTCCCATAAGCTGTTTGCAGAATGCAAGTTACCCATTATCCTTTAAATGAAGATCATAGGATGCAAAGAACACTTTCAGGGCACAGCAAAAAATTAGTTCATGAATTAGGTGAACAGTGTTAAGAATATATCAAACTTAGCTTATAAAATGTCCAAAATTGTTAGGAAAAAGCTCATCTGAAAGTAACTCTCTAAACTCTTATGTTTTTTGCATGAAACAGGAATTATGTAAAGTCCATTTTAGCTTAAATTCTTCTTTGTTTGACTGGCCCAGGATTTAAACTCCCTTACTTTACCTTTCACCTGTGCTTCTCAGGTTTTTTTTTGCCTTCATTTGTGTCTTGTTTTCTGCTTATGGACACTCAGCACTCTGGCTTCCATTTCCTCTACTCATAGAACTTAGAGGAAAAAATTCAAGGGGCTGTCTTAGCATAGGCAAAAGCTTACCATAGGAAACAGAAGAATAGCTTTAATAGAATAGATGAAGTTTCAACACAGCAAGAGTCCTCTCACCACCACACCTACTCACATCTCTCATAACCATAAAACTGCACTTCAGTTACTCCACATCCCATTAGTTGCTGGCTTGGGCAGAACAAGGCAATTGAGGCACACCCGGAAAGCTGTCTGAACAGTGTTCCAGAAGAACGTGGATGTATCCACATCCTAAAGTGATCCAAAGACCATTTAATAATAAATGGAGTTTGAGACCACATTGGGTATTCACTTCCTTTGCAAAGTAATTTGGTGTGCAGAATTTCATCGTTAGTGTTTCAAACATGCAGTCCCCAGTCAATGGTTTACTGAGTCTTTATTTCTATTTTCCCTTTATGCTATACTTAAATGAACACCATCTGCTGGAACAACAAATAAATTGATTCACCTACTGTAGTACAGGAAAAAACACCACATACCACAGCTACAATACCTATACATTTAATTTTAGAAAAATATAAGAGCAAGGTTAAGACCAAAAATAATGGCTGGACAGAAATCCGTAAACAAGGCAATATTTTTAACCCCTTTCCCAAATTGAGGGCCTTCAGTTGTGTTCTCTGCTCTACAAGTTCATTTTAAGCCAAGACTGCAGAAATACTTGTTAACTTGCATTACACCAAGCAGTAACTTGCAATCACTTACTGAAGAAGCAGGGATATCTAGAGGTCCAGAAATGTCAGTTGAATACAGCTTTCTCTTGGCTCGTTTCGACTTGATTTCATTTTCTTTGAGACTTTGGGGTTCGGTAGACTTAGGAGAGCTTATCGTCGCAATCAATTTCTTTGCTAGAATAAAAAATTTATTATAGATCAGCATTTTACTGTCTTCTGAGCCCCAAAAAGAATTAGTAAAATTAAACTTTTGTTTTTAATAACATTGGTTTCGACAGATGTTGAATGTTGAAATATTAAATTTTAGGAATGGGGAAAAAGATATAGGAAGAATTTCTTCCACTTTCATTTCTTTGTGGTGACTTATTTGCTAAAATTAAATATTTTCAGAAAGCGGTTTTGAATTCTTCAAATTTGTTTTCCATCGAAAGTGAGGCTCAGTCCTCATTGACCATATATGAAAACCTGAAAGCTTTTCAAAAATCCACTGTCATTGTCTGGGCTATCTGGTAGCAAAAGATAACATGTGGTTTTGGAACAAGTTTTGAAGTTGATGCACAGATACTAATTTTAAGTACCTACATAGAATGCTAACTGCCCTAGTTTTAGTAAATAACAGTGTCCGTCAAAATTAAACCCTGGAGATCCCTTGTGCCCCCTGCCCCACCTTGTGTTTATTATACCCTCCTCTCCCCTATTTATTTTAAGGCCACAGTAACTCAGAATCTACCTGCTACCCTAGGTAAAAATAAAATATATTTTTCAGTGAAAAATCCTAACAACTGCACTTTCCAAGGCTACACTCAAATATAATGCATTCATTAGTTGCTTTGCAGTCAGTTGATTAAAGATTTCCAAATATTTTTGTGAGTTACCTTATTTCAGATTTTGAGAAAAGATTAGTTTTACAAGCATAAACATATCAAATTATTAATATAGCTTCCACAGAGCCAAGCTAGGAGGAGATTGCTTATAGAAAAAGACAGGATGAGGGTGTGGACTCAGCTTGATTTTTATACTAGTAGCAAAAGTTTCCTTGAAATTTTACCTGTTTTAACATAAGAATGAACAAGACTCAGACATTTGGAAATTCTTAGGCTGAATTTATATATTATACCCTGCAGTGCATTGTCTTATCTCACCTAGGTCACCTTTTTCATTTAACCAGAAGGTTAGAATTAAGCTCCCTGCAGTCGGGACCTCCTTTCATGTTTTGCAAGATACAACATAACAAGGCCCAGTTCATACATTTCATGAAAATGAACAACAGACATGGCCTTTAGCTACATATAAATTACAATAGCTACACATTTGTTTGCAAAACTCTGCAAAAAACATGGAGATAAAAACTTCATACAAACCTTTAGAATGAATAATAGTAGGCGAACCTTGAAAAAAGTCTCCAATTTTTTGTAGGGTTCCCTCCTTTCTAACTGACTTTGTACTTGAAGCAGATTCTTGCTTTCTTAATGAGTATTCTTTTTTAAATGAATTTGTGGTAGGCATCTAAACAGAAGAATAAGATTAAATAATAAAGTTAAAAAGAGTAGAAATTTGGCTATCTCCAAGTTTAATTCAGTTTTGTAACCTAAATATTTAAGCTGGCATTCTGAATTTTGCTACTGACACCTGTGTTCATTCTACTAATGACATGACAACAGTGATTTAGAGAATCTCATTTTATAACTGGGGGGGGGGGTGGAGAATGGAAGTCTTTAAAAAATTTGACAAATTACTATGAAACGAGTCTTAAAAAAAGATTCCAAGTTGCACAGTATTTCCTTACACAAACTGTTCTCCTTATAAATAAAACAAGGGAATTAATGACAGGAAGATCTGCTACCTACTCACTGAATTTGTGCAAGATACTGCTAGGATTTTAAAACATCCTAATTTTGCACATATGGATAACTGTCCCAGCTTTACTTCAAAAGGCAACACATACAATATCACACACCCTAATAGCACAGTTGAACTTGTCTTCATAGCTAACATGCCACTTCCACTCGAGCCATATAACTATATAACTGCTAGTATATGATCTTGCCAAATACATACTTAAACTCTAAGCTAACTGAAGATATTAACAGGAAGATAACATAAGTGTTATCACAAATAGAAAGTGTTATCACGAAGTTACAAACATAGCACAAGATCAAACCATTTTTTTGTTGCTTGTAGAACGGATAGATTTCGCATTTTTCTTGTTTTCGTTTTTCACAAAGTCCTAAAAAAAGACAAATATTAAAATTGCTATTATCGTATTGGAAAGAATAATGATTTATAGCATAGAAACAGCCACTTTTAAATGCTGTGACTAACAGTAGAGAGTTACTGGTTGGTATGGGATAGAAGAAGCTAACCAATTCTGAATCAAATGGCTAGACAACCCTGTGATAGACAGGACATTAGAAAGAATTGTAGGTAAACAATTTTGACATTTGCCGATTTCTTCTCTCTCCATTTGCCATGCTTTCAGCTTAGAGCTATTTGACAAGTGAACATGCAAGTTAAGTCACTCAGTAGATCTACATACAACTTCAGATTTGCAGTGACAACCATAAAAGCAAGTTGGCAGCACAAAAATATCTTACACTGACAGCTTAACAATGGTGCTATCTTGGGATGTGATGTCACCTGTGTCTAACAAACTTGCCTTTCAAGATCTATGCGAAGCAAGACTACACCTTCACAATGCCATCAAAAGAAATTCAAATAGATTAGATAAATAGAGAAAAACAGTGTTTGGGAGATTAATTATTTGTGTCTACAGCTTTTCTGAACTAAGTGAGAGATTTCCAATAGCCATAACAGTAGAAGTCTAATTGACACCAATAGTTGCCAAAGGCAAAACAATCAATCATGTATCCTATAGAATCAGTCCTTGATCCCACAGATCAAAGCTGCTGACAGAAGTAAATGGTACTCCCAGAAAGAACACCGTGTAGAGGGCAGCAAGAAAGTACAAGTCAGGGACAGGAGGCCAAAGCTTGGATAAATTCAAGTTATAGTTATTTTCAACAGAGACCAGAGATCCACCGCTTCTGGAGAAAAAGAGACTTTATGTGTAAGATGTATCATATATTTATATACTTATATAAATATATATATATATATATAATATACACACACAGAAGACATATCCTTAGTGATCCTAGTGAGGACCTCATGAGAAAATAAAAAGTGATCCCAGTTATCACAGTAATACATAAAAACTGCACAAAAGACTTAGTTGTTTAAGTCATACCTCATCCATCTCTTCACTCTTCCTTTTCCTTCTTGGTTTGAGCATTTTCACTGTTACTGGCAAGGTGCTGCCCTGATGCTTCACCTCTATCTTGTTGGGTTGCAGAGGTGTGAACTGGATTTCCATCTCTGGCTTTGGGAACCGACTAGTTCTTCCGTTTTCTGTGGACACTTCAGAAGAATCTAGGACAATGTCTGAATGGCCCTGCAAGCAACAGAAACTTTAAGCAAATAACCTTCCAAGTAAGTCTCATGAAAACAAACAAGGTGAGGAAATGTACGTGAAGCAAGCATCCCATATGCCAGCTATTAGCTTATGGAAGACTTAAATTACTTCAATTATAGCAGAGTTTAAGCTTTATTTTCTAAAACTATTTCTACTAAATCTAAACAGAAAATAATACTTCCAAATATGAACTCAGAATGCACACAACACATGCAACTTCACTGTGTGTGTTAACTCAACCTGGTGCCTTGTTTCCCAGCTAGTTCAAGGACAGAACTGGCCACAATTTTTACTGCTAAATTGACAGGACTGTCAATTGACAGAATTGACATGATTTTCTGCCCAGCACAGCCGCTCCTCAGGATCTGGGCAGGAGGTATTTTGACAAGCTTAATCCTTTAGCCTATTTTTAGAGAGCTTACCCCTTCCCCTTCTGCAGTAGGGATGTTAATTATGTAGATAACAGTGTAGCTGTCAGACTAAAAGCCCAGTTCAACCTATGAGACACTTCAGTATCACCATCTTGGCTCTGAAGACAGAGAAAAGCTTTCAGGCAGCATCACAAACTGAAGACCTCTCCTTCCAGCTGACAACCAGAACTACCCAGTGAGAGCGGGATGGAAAAGGCACGCTGCACAGCTCCTTCCCAGTAGCACTCGCTGTCCATCATTCCCATAACCCTGTAAGCAGAAGGAGCTGGAGCCTCCCTGGCTCCTGCTGCTCCGTGGCAGCCCTGCAGCTGCTGGCAAGCAGCGCACAGTTCAGTGGCTATTTGGACAAAGGGCTCAAGGGACACCAGTGCTTGAGGAGAGGGGGCAGGTGGCTGCATGGACTGCTGCTAGGGTCCCAAAGAGATGAGCTGTTGTTGCTTGCTCTTCTGGTTCACCCTGGCAGGTCCCGAGACCTTCCTCCTCAAACCATGAACACAAAAAGAATGTCAAGGACTGTCACCCTCTTCAACAGAATCTGCTGGGATTCTTGAGCAGGGGTATCACCACTGCAGCCCTAAAGATAGAGTTGCTCAATAGAAATATTTTTGAAGCGCTACTGTATGAAAGAGTTTGCCCTTCAAGAGTTAAGAACTCTTAGAATTCTTAGCCAACAACACTGCACACAGGAATCCTGCAGCCAAGGAAAGCAAATTCTTGCTGTTGCTTGCCCATTCAGATTGCTTTAAGTACTTTTCCCAGGTGATTCTCATCTAACAATCATCCAGTTATAAGCATCACTGAAAAGTATGTTTTCAACAGCACATAGTTAAAGTCAAATGAAGTTAATTATTCAATTATATTTTCCCATAGATGTGTTTCTACCAAAAGCCACTAAATCAAGTGATTTGCCTTTTTTATAGCACCCAGGAAGGGATAAGAGAATAAAGCTTTAGGTAATGCGACTCAGACATCCTTATCTATCAAAAAAGACACAGCTACAGGAAATGGCTAGATTTAAAGTTCATATCAACCTCGGTTTCACTTAATAAAGAAGCACTGCTAGGACATCAAAATAACGAATAATTCTCTAGCTTCATCATATCTTACTGGAATATTTTGTCCAGCTATATGGCTACTCTTGCTCTGTTTTTCCATAGACTGTAAATATGTCAAATGAATAATGATTATGCTATATTGTAAACCTCAAAATATTTTAAGGGTTATAGAAATTTCAATACAAAAGCTTCAGCACATAAGGCTAATTAACATATGGGCTGAAAGTCAACAAATTAAGAGTGTAGTTGCACCTACTGGGGATACAACCATCTGTGAGGTGAGGCTCCACTAGGTCTCACCAGTAGTCCACCTAGGTCACTATTCTGCCTCCAGGAGTAGCAGGGATGCTTTATTAAAACACAAGCATGACTATTTTCTACACTCTATTCTCTTCACACTCCCCAGTGCCACATTGAAAGTATCACAAGATACACGCTCATTGAATCCTTTTAAAACCCACTTGAGAATGCTTATGGGTTTCTCTGCTGTTAATTTGCCTAATACCTGTTGACATTACCTGCTTCTATCTCCTCCAGAAGATCACTAACTGCTGCCAAATGAGTACTATTTTTTTTGAAGCATGTCCTCTTAGTTTCACTGAGTGCTCCCAAGTTCTTGAAGTATTTAGTGAAGGACAGTTCTGTTTTCAGCTTACCCATAACCTCTGTGATTTTATAAGCCTCAGTCATACCTCTCCAGAAGCCTTAACCTCTCCCAAACTGAGGAGTGACAGCTTTTTAGCCTCCCCTTCTAAGGCAGGAGTAACACATCCCCTTGATAGTTTTAGCTGTTCTTATTTGAAACAGCTACATCCTTTCTGAGGATTCCACTTCCCCCCAGTTTGACATTCATATTTCCCAATACCTCAAAGTTTATTTGGGAATTTCCTGACCTTCCATTAGTACATATGGCACTCATCATTGTCAGAGGTGAAATCTATGAAGACAGTCCGGTTGCAGGGGAAGGGGCTGCATCTCATTATAGCTAAAGGGATTGTTAGGCCATCTCTGTTCAGCCCTGTTTCATCATCAATTAATAGCACAGCCACATAGAATTAACTCAGTTTAGCTGGAAAATTGCCTCATTAAATACTGAGATACAAGCAGCACACAAAGGTCCATTTAGAATCACAAGTCTCAGTACAATTGCAAGCCTTTTACTCCTTGTTCGGGAAGAATGCAGAGTTAAACTTCTCTTCACACAATCTTCAGTTATTTATTTATATATTTTTACGGGTGGAATGCAAGGTATTGTCTTTCTTCTGAATTGCAGTATGGTCTAGCATCCCCAATTACAAAATCATTCCCTTTTACCATACTATAGGCAATATGAAAGATGTTGAAGCTGAAATCCCTTAATATTTGAATAACTAAACTAAAAGTGAGCTAGAACAATGCAGAATGGAAGATAAAGTACTGTATAAACAAACTTTTTAATTTTTCAAAGTATCCCCAAGATGACAGAAGAACAAAGCATTAGCAACATGTACGTAACGTGTCTTATAGAAGATACTTTCTAGTCATAAATATACCTCTTTGTTGCATGTAGACTGATCCATCGTATTTTGTTCATTTTTGGGTGATGGTACTTCTGCTAAAGACTGAAGGTCATCTTGGTGAAGACTTTGTTTTAAATCTTTTATGTCATCTTTGTCTGCCAACTCCTTTCTTAGTTCCTCTACCACAGTCTCATTCTCCTAAAACATTAAAAATGGCAGAAATTGAAGACTGATTAAAAAAGGAGTTAAAGGGCATACGAGCATTACTCCAACTCTTCAGTAGCATGATTCAGAATTGTATACTAAGCAAATATACTACCCAAAAAAGCCCATCCCCTGTGTTAATGGGGCCATGGTGGAAAGGGAAGCAGTCATGCAAAAGCATGGGAAGATGCAGCATAAGATTTATTTTACTCTGCTTATGTACTTCCATCTTCCTCTAGCAACAAGTTCTCCCAATCATTCAGGATGTCCTTGGCAGTGAAAAAGGCAGCAGTTGGGCTATTTGTTGATCTTATGAACATCTGTCCTCAAAGACAACTAATCCAGAGCAACCACAAAATCTGAACAGAAGACTGAGTTACTGTTTTGTGTTATTTGGCCAACTGAATTTTCTGGAACATCAGTCACATCAGCCACTACTGCAAATTCAGCTTTACAGACTTCTTAAAGTAACAGCAAATGTTTTATTGTTAAACAGTATCATGCTTAAAATAAGTGCAGACAAAACAGGAAGAGCAAAAATAGTGTTTTGCAACATGAATGGATAATAAAAATCAAAGCTGACCTTTCTTGAATCCTTTAATGTAGCCTGTTTCAGTTCTGCTATTTCTTTATCCTTTTGAGTGATGCTAGAAGCTAGAGTCCTGAGCTGTACTTCCAAAGCTTCTACTAATTTATCTCTTTCTTCACGCCATTTTTGAAGGTTGCTGTCCTTTTCTACCAGCTGTGCATTAAGTCTTTCCTAAGTGGGGAAAATACAGGTTAGAATTAGACATCCTTTCCTACATAATTCATCTGAACTGTGCTCATTGTTTGGTTTCATATAGTTAGTGTTATATTATGGCTTGAAAAAAGGCAACCAGAAAGTTAAAGCCCACAGACTCTGTCAATTCAGAAGAAAAACTAGTGAACTAATTTCATCAAGAACACGCAAGAGCAAATTTTGCTTCATACAACAAACCTGCATCTATAGTAAACTCAAAAGCAGAGATTTTGCAGCAAATATTATATATTTTAAAACTTTAAGAAGTGTTTTTTGGTAGGTTCCTTAGTGGTGTTTTAG
The DNA here is from genome assembly GCF_059628265.1 of Tinamus guttatus. Classification (NCBI taxonomy): domain Eukaryota; kingdom Metazoa; phylum Chordata; class Aves; order Tinamiformes; family Tinamidae; genus Tinamus; species Tinamus guttatus. The sequence continues at coordinate 9,884,267 of NW_028288848.1, forward strand.
ACACAAGTCAAGGTGACAGAACAGAAAAGATTGCTGCAAAAAACAGACATGTTACCTCTTATTACAAGCTTCTTTGTTTGTGACCCTTACTGCTATATTTTCCTTACTGAGCAGATGTCACTTGAACTTCTTCATGGAAGCAAGTGAGAGAAGTTCTGGTTTTGACAAATGCCAGTTGGTCTCAAGTACCTGCACTACTGTTAGCGCTTCACATGAGACTTGTTTTGAACAGATTAACACAACAGGACTTCCAGAGACCTCCCACAAGACAACTGCAGAAATCTCTCAACTACTGCTTACAATTTCTGCTTGTTGCTTTACATGACATTCTCGGTCTTCAGCAAATTTTCTCATTTCTCTGTTGCGATGATTTTCAGCTTCTTTTACTTGACTTATGAATCCCATTTTTTCCTCAAGCCACTTCTTTCTGTCAGTTTGATACTTTTCCTCATACTCCTATTTTAAATAAAACAGAATCATTGGGGGAGTTAAGCTGAAGTAATTTTAAATGGTGGATTACCACTAATGGCCTTATTTCAAAAACAGAGGAAATAGCCCAGTTTAACATTCTGAAGTGCAAAGTTTTTATTTATTCTTCCCAATTATTACAAGTACGTAAAAAGAAGATCCGAGCTTCCAAGTCTCTAATGCTGCCTAGGCCACATTTGAAAACCTATTTCTACCTCAATAGAGGAAGGCAAATAGTACAGCACAGCTTGAATATTAGGCGAAGACTGTACCTCACAGGCTGTCACTTCAGCCCACAGCAACTTTGCCTCCTCCTTCCCCTCGCCACTTCCACCAGCCAAACCTTTTGTCAGATATGCTACCAAGTAAGATAGATAGCACATTGGAGATAGCTCCTCAGACCCTCAGGGACAGACTTAGATTTAGCTGCTCAAGTGTCTGACAAAACACGTTTGTCAGACGTCCTCTGAAGTCATAATTGTTTTGTGTCAGTGTTCCTTTCTTGCATACATTGAACAAATAAATTATGCAAATATACCATATTTATTGTATAGGTATATTATGAAACAACAAATATTACATGGACTTCTTGTTCTGTAGCATTTGCTTTAGTCATTAGAAACATTAAAATTATGCAGGAAAACACAAGCACAAAATATTCCACTAACAGAACATACTTGGCCAGTGTGTAACCACACAGAAAGTGCTAATGACAGAATCCTTCTTTAATGAAAGAAAGAATAGAATTGGTTAATACAATTGTACAGAGGAGCCCAGCTATGGCAGCACTGTCCACACTAGCGTTACATGAAGGTTGCTTTCCACGCTATATAACGGGCTATCAGTGATGCAATTCCTCATACATTACCAGTGATGCTGTATCCAGACCCTGCTGCACAGCAGCTTTTAAAGGAAATTTCTTGTACCATTATGAGTTTCATACGAGGCCCTGATTCTTGAATAGAACAGCAGAAGCTAGATTTAGTTTCCTGTTTAGTTTAGATTTAGTCTCCTCTTAAATTGAGATGGATTTAAGCTGATTATGAATTAAGTCATGACATTTTACCTTCAGTTTTTCTTGTAGCTTGGATTCCTCCATATTTGCATTTACACTTTTCTCTTCTTTATATACCTTCTTCAGCTGATCGCTATTGTTCTGGCACATCAGCTCTCTATATTTTTGCTTCCATTCTTCCAATTCTAGTCAATGTACAGAATGAGATTACGTAGTGTATAGTTTCAAATACATAAATACACACACAGCCTTCTACTAAGATGACTCAGATTTATCACTACAACCACAAAGGGTCTACTGAAATTATTAGAAATGTATTCAGGTACTGCAAAAATTAATGTCTAAATACAGTCAACAATTAAAAGTGGAATTTTCCAACATACTCTACATCAAAACACAATGTTAAAACCACAATTCTGACTTCCTGTTCCCTTAAAAAAAATAGTTTACCTGAAACTAATCTGTTAGTCTCTTCTAATTTAGCTTCAAGCACTTGCTCTTGTTCAGTCTGAGTTTGTTCTTGTTCTTCTAGTGTCATCCGCATATCTTCAATTATTTTTTCTTTTGTACACAGATCTAAATATTTGAGAATAAATGTGCAATTAAGCTTTCTTCTCTTAGTTCCCAAGGTTCTTTCCTGAAATACCCTCACTACAAATATTTCTCACTTCTCCCAGGCAAAAGCATTCCTACTGAAATACCTTTTTCCAAAATTCTTTAGTAGTTCTCATCAACATGACTCAGTTAAGAGCTTCAGGATTACTGTAGATCACGCTATTGCTTGTATTATCAGAGCAAGTCACTAAACTACTACATTTCTCTCTCTTATGATGAGAAGGCACCATCATTGCACTTCCATATTGGATTTTGTTAAAATGGCCACTATTGATACAGAAAATTCTTACTTCCTTGGGCCTTTGATTTCTTATTTTAAGCCTGTTTCTTTGCTCTTAAATATAGCTGATAATGGTAAGTTAATAAATATCTGGTTCCTGACTAACACTTGAACATTAGCATCGGAGTTTCCTCAAACAACTTGTAAAAAAAACAAACACTATAGGACTCTTCAACATGGTTAACAACATAGCTCATTATATTGCCCACTAAGAACAGAACAGTAGCGTCTCTGGCTGACCTTTACGTAGCTTCTCATTCTGTCCGGAGAGTTCTTCCAACTTATTATTTGGCAGCTCCTAAACAACCACATTGGAAGCAAATTTAGAGAAAATATATATATGACAAAAACAAGTAAACACCAGAAATCAGTATCTGCCTAGAAAAAAATAATTCTGGGTCTTAGCAAATAATAAACATAACACTTGAAATCATCTGGAATAAATAGATTCTATACATACACACACACCCCTACATATATGCTATAGAAACTCACTAGCTAGCAAGTAAAAAAGTTAGAAAGACCTTTCAACTAACATATTGAGATTTTCAAATAAGAATCGGGCATTTTCAGGTGCAAAGTAAGCATTTACTAGACAGTTCTATTTAAATTAATTTGACAAAATCCTGCAATGTAAAGCTGTTCTAACATCTTTCACCCACGAAAATTCATTTTAGCCTCATAGTCCTACTTTATCCCAACCTCTGTAGGCTTCCTCTATTTGCTCGAAAAAAAAAAAAAAAAATCTTACCTTGTTAATAGACAGATAAAAAAACTATAATACCTTTTTAAGTTGCTGGATTGTGCGCTGTTTGATATCCAGCTCTTCACCAAGCTGTTTTTTATTTTTTTCAAGTTCATTAACTTGGTTCCGCAGGGATTTCTCCTCTGAACGCATTGTGCACACCTGCAAAAGAACCCAAAAGAGAGCCAAGAAGCTAACTTTTATAGTTCTCCATGACACCTTTATAATCTCTTTAAGATAAATGACCTAATATTTGAATTTAAAAGTTCAATCATTCAACACAGATTTTGGTTAAACTAAAGGCTGAAATTCTGTACTGTACATCTTTTGTGCTATACATCTTTTCAAAGGAAACCTCTTTGAACATCAAATCAGTTATAACACTTGGCAAAAAAAACAACACAGCTGAAAATTTCAACACTAGTCCATTTAAAATGAAAGTTTGCCTAAATATTATCTCATCTACTCCTTGCTCCTTCTCAGGTAGGAAAGAATTAACTGTCGAGCACTAACTAGAACAAGAACAGCAAATGTCAACAGCTGCTGGGAGAAAAAAGAACCAATAACAGATTTTTAAAACTTTAATTTTCAAGCCCAAATGCTCACAATAATCTGATTTTGAGCTGAAGTAATATCCTGCCAGGTCTAAAGAACTGTTGCTGCTTAATAAGCAAATACTAAGAATTTAAGCTGCAAAAAATAATTACATTCCTTCATTGCTTCATTTCTTCTTCCCAAGCCTAATAAAGCAAAGCTTATTTTTTTATAAACATATATATTTTAAAAAATATTTACATATGTTTGTATATTTTTTAAATCTGGAAGCTAGGTTTTTTGCTTTGTGGCAACATATCAGTATTCCTTCCTCAAAATTAGCATTTTCCACAAATTTAAAGTCAGCTCAGATGATAACAATACAAGACTATCATTACATTACCACAGTTATTAGAAAGTCTCTTCTCCATAGCTAGCTTACTCATCTTTTAATAGAAGTTTTCAAAGAATATCAATAACACTTTCCCCACTTTCAATATTTATACTGATCCATATTTTGGCGTCTAATGTTCTCATTAGCTTATAGCTTCAACAACGTCGTTATTTAAAATTCATTATTATTCCAAATACGTGTCTTCAAAGAGCCTTAGTATAAAACATTTCTAGAATGAGCCTGAGCATAAAACATTTCAAGAATCCATAGTTTGAAAAAGCTAGTTTGCCTAACAGACCCCTAAGCAAAATATTGCAAAACAAACATCTGGCTTTAGTTACAAACCTCCTTTTGTACTTGCTGGATTTGTTTCCTGGCATCAGAAAATTTCTCTTTCAAATCTGTATACTCTTCATCTTTCCTCTGGAGATCTTTTTTCAGACTCTGTATGAGGGCAGAACTCTCAGAGAGCTCTTTACTCAGGCTTGTATTAGAAAATAAGAGATATAAATAACATTACAATGCTATGCATCCCAAAGGAACAGCATACACAGGTTAACAGAAGTTCTAACTACTGATTCCTAACCATTCTCTCAGATATTACCAACTTCCTATTATTTTTCAAATTTGAGCTTCTCATAATAAAATTCACAATTCTTTCACTTCCAAGCAGTGCAATAAAAAGAAAAAAAGACAGGGAAACTAAACAAACAAAAACCCGGAAAGACAAAAACAAAAAACACCCAAGATTTACAAGGTATCGAGGTTAGTTTCAAGTAGATTTTAATTCGACATGTACATCCCAATCAGGCTCTGCATCAAAGAAAAACAAAATAAAAATCAGAGGACTGCAACAAATAGGGCTCTTAGTTGCAAGCACTACAAAGTAATAATTGACTTGACGTGAACAGTGACGACCATTTATTTACTTAAACTTAGTATTGTGCACTTCCTGATGAAAATATTGCCTGGCTTTTATAGGAGTTGTAGGATATAAAACTACATCATGCAAATCTCCAAAAGGAGACATATAACATAAAAACCTTAAAAATAGCAACCCTTTTTTTTTTTTTTAAATTCCTTATATCATCTTTTATCCTTTTCAATGCTATATTTCTGGAGGCCTACATGCACATGCAGAAAAAGAGGAAAAGCAAGCAGAACATATACATTCCTCAAAACTTCTATTTACCATAAATTCTTAAAGAAGCAATTTAAATAAGAGTGTTGATAAGCACGCACATGTGTTATATGAAAGTAACGCTCACAGAAGGTGGTTTTATCTTGGGTCACTTCTCAAAGAAGTTATATCAATATTTACTTACAGTTCAATGGATTGTGCCTTCTCTTTATCATTTGTCTCTTTTTTCTGAAGAGAATGTTTCATCTCCTCCAAGTTGTTCTTCAACTGCACAACCTGATCCTTCAGATTTATTTCCTGATCAGTTAGTTCTTTCAACTTCTTTTCTGAATTAGCACATTCCTCTTGCAGGACTACTGTAGTATTTTCTAGATTTAAAATAATAGATTCTTTTTCCTTAAGTACTTGCTCTAACTTTGCCTTGTCGTCATCTTTGCTTCTAAAAGCCTCCAAAAGACATTCTAGCTCGTTTATTTTTTCTTTGTACCTGGAAGCTTCCTCTTCAAACTGTGCAATTGCTCTATAATGTTCAGCAGCCTGTTTTTCAGAATCCTCGTTTTTCTTTCGGATTTGTTCTTGCAATTGATCAACAAGAGCTTCTTCCTTTATGGACAGACTAGCTTGATTTGTAAACTCACTTAATTTTATTTTTAGTTGATTTTTATCGTTTTCACTGTCAGCAAGACCCTTGTTTAAGTTTTCAACTTGTTGAAGTAGTTCTTGAATTTGTTGACTCTTCTGTGAGGAAGCCTTAATAATTTTTTTGCATTCTTCCCAAATGCCTTCAATGTTGCAATGAAAGGAGCTGTCCCGTCTCAAGTCTTCTGTAGAAGCTGCTCGGGATTGCATGGCTAAAGGACCAACTTGAGATCTCTCCGATTCATCCTTTTCAGATTGCAAGTCATCCTTTAGATTAACCAAATCAATATCCATAGAATGAGACTCTAAGCAATATTTACATAAATCATCTATTTTGGACTGCATTGCTTTTATTTGTGACACTTTATCAATTATATTTTGGTTGGCACATTCTACTTCCTTACGTAAGAGAATAATCTTTTCCTCTTGTTCCTCATTTATAGCTTTCTGCTTTCTCAATTCAGACACAATTTCTTGATAGCTAGCTTGACACTGCTGAAGTTCCTCCCTCAGATCAGATCTTCTTTCTTCAGAGGCAGAGAGATCAAAGCCTAAGTTTGCCACCTGTTTGACAAGTTCTTCTTTTTCAGTCTTTTCTCTTCTACATTGTTTTTCCAGTGCAGCTAACTGAGATTCCAATGTTTCAATTCTTCCCTTCAGTGCTACTATTTCTGCATTTCTTTCTGAAGTATTTTGTTTCATGTACTTAGTTGTCTCTTGCTCTAGCACATCATCTTCCCAACATTCTTTACTAGCTCCTAAAAAGATACAGCTTAGGTTGGTTAAGTCAATACTCTAGATTATTAATAATTATCATGTAGCATAGAATATGGTCACACTTTAGATGCTAAAACTTCACACCATAGTGTTTTGCAGTCTGAAGTCATTAAGGCACTCTGAGCAGAGCAGTAAGCACCTCCAGATGTTTTAGACATAGCTTGTAGCAAAAGGCTTTCAACAGCCTCAGAATCGTTTTGTATGTATAGTAACACTCATTAGCTAAATATCTACTGTTCTATCTTATTCCCTTTAATCTATTCACTTTAAGTATGGAATGAATTATTATTGAGGGGGAGAATATTTTTCTGAAAGATTTCTTTCATACTCATAATTTACTTTATTTCCAAGTTCCTCAAGTAACATGCATGCTATGCCTCCCTATTGGGTTTCTCTTTAATCCCAAGGCTATTATAACCACATGTTTTCTGGAGACACCAAGAGCTGCAACTGCAGTGAGACGGAGCTTGGCAGTGCCCTCGTGCAGGCAGCACTGAGCACACAGCTGCACATGCACTGCATGGCAACAGCCTCCGAACAGAGCCAACATTTCACAAGCTGCCATTGATTATCCATCACACAAATGCAGTCATGCTAACATGTTAGCAATAGTGGTTTTGCTCTTAACTCACATTTTGTTTGTTTCTAAATGTGATCAAGTTCCACAGTACTCTGCATCTCTCTTCTCCCCCAATACTTTTGGGGTTCTTGTTTTAATTGGACCTATTAAATTGTTCTTTTGGGCCAGACACTGGAACAGCTTTTCAAGTATTATTTATGGAATAAAAACATGTTTCTAAGTCAAAGGACCAAGAACTTCATTCTAGTATGCAGCTTTCTGTGAACCCTCAATCTTATAGCTCCAAAAAAACTGGCCAAATACTACAGATTCCTCATTAGACCTAAGTCCTAAGACACCTCAGCTTTTTCCCTTTAGAACAGTTTAAGTGATAAAAAAAAAAAAAAAAAAAAAAAAAAAAAAAAAAAAACACGCACACACCCCCTTAGATCACTAAATAAATGACAAAAGAAAGTATCAGAGCCTAGCCAGAACACCCATAATGAGAAGGATAAGATCATTTGTAAGAAGATTTAGAACCAAATCTAGATGCTTTATATTGACAACAACAGTCATGCAGCAAAGCAGAATTATATTACTGCAAGACACATGGCATAAGACTTCCTGCATAAAAAGCTTCTGGAGTCAGAGAAACAAACCCAAAACCCACACCCAGAACATAGCAAGAGAGTTCTAAAACTTGAATGGTCCAAAATATTAACTTCAGGCCAAGATAACTTATGTTCTCTAAATAGTCTTTGCCTATGGATCATTGGTATCTAACTTCTATGAAGAAATTCATTATTATAGAACATCTAACAATTCAGTTAGAAAGTCTGACACCTTATACTTTCAATAGCCCCGGATAAGAGAAACAGGTATTTAACTTGACTGCATAACCTATGCTTTCTAATAGAAGAATCTCAGTGCTAAGCAGCAATTACCCTTTTTAATTTCTTGCTTAATAAAAAGTTATCACATTTCTGACTTTTTTTTAAATTGGCTTCTAGCACAAGACTATAGCCAATTCACTATCATCTAGTATGTTTAAAGGGTCTCCCATCAGCTTCTTTTTGGTTTCTGTAACATTTATTCAAGGGGTAGTAAATGATTATGCAAGGATCCAAAACTCATCCCAATCAAAGACAGTAGAGACAAATGAAAGACATGCCTAGTATAGACACAGAAGTTTCTCCCAGGCAAGTCTACACCACAGGCTTGTTCAAATAAGCAATAAGAACATCAGATGTGCCCCTTTAGTCACACCTCTTGTCAGCCCTACTCCAGTATTTTATCTCTTGCAGTAAAGAGAGGTAAAAAGGCCTGCATTTTTCCTTTTCCAGCACTATCTTGGCCAGTACTTATTTGTATACTGTTTGTAGGGAATGAGACCTCAACTTCTACAACATACCCTGTCCAACACTTGGACAAGACAAGCCCTGGCAGTTTATACAGGACCATCTCCACATAAAAGGGGAAATAAAAGGGTGGGAATCTATTGTATCTGTATCTATTTATGATAGATTTTGTAACTATCTGTATCTATTTATGAACCTGCTGGTTGGTGGTTTGTCTCATCATTGTTTGAATGTGTTAAAACCATTTGCTTTCCCTCCCTCCTCAGGCAAGGAATACCAGAAGTTTATTTCCCGCAGTGTGGGAAATACTTTTACACATTTTAAACCCACCTCAGCAGGTTTACACAGCAAGATCTAATCAACATCAGTTCTGCATTCAGTTTATTCACTATCCCTAGCCTCAGTTTTCTGTGATCCCATGAAAAGAATCTAGCAAGTCCCCTTTAACATATCATATTCTTCCTTTAATAAAAGAGGGCTTTCTGCTCATTTGTAAGCTTCCTTTCCTATCCTCATCCCAGCAAGTCCTAGAAGGTTTTCTATTTGAATTTATTTTGCAGTAGTAAGAGAAGAAAGGGAAAGAAATTCCAATTCTCCTTTCACATATTCTTTTCCTTAGTTCTAGGAAGATCAGAATTCCCTCTATGTTCACATGTCAAGTTAAAGGTTTGCAGACATGGCAGATAACACTGTGGGCCTGGCCTGAGCAAGATGGTTAAGTTTCACCCATAGAAACCTTACTAATTAAAAAACTAGTCCTTATCCTCAAAAGATCTTTTACTCCAAAGTATGTATTTATCCCCTTCCAACAAGATTGTTAACTTGCAGGTAAAGCAAGGAAAGCAGGAGGACAGAAATGCAAACATTACAGTTAAACAAAAGCATCCTATATATGAAGTTAACATCTACATTCACTCATTGCATTTGAGTGTTTTCCCTTTGTCAGCACCATCTTGACCAGTGTTGATGTATACACTGCCCGTAATGAGACATCAGCTTCTACAACACATATTGTACGACTGACCAAGTGGTCGGACACCTTTGATGCTTCCTTCTACCGTTTTTAAAGCACTTGAGCAGGCAATACTACTCTCCCAGAGGACTAAGAACAGCAAATACAGTACAGAAACTACTGTTAAGTAGTTCCTTCAGAACTAGACAAGTCTGCAAGCACAAGATAAGGAAAAGCAGCAGAAAGGAAACAGCATCTAAAAACTGATTTTTATTTTAAGGTTAGTAATAAAAAGAATGGACCTTCCGCAAACAATATTTACATAAGTTATTTACGTGTACAATTTAACATAGTAGATTTTCTCCTGATATGATAAAATTTACGCTTCACAACTTTTTGCTTCTTTTCTGGAACAGGAATCAAGTTTTTTTGGAAGATTTCCTGTTCAGTGGTTGTAGAAATTGTACCTTTCTTTGTAGGTGGCTCTTCTTCCACAGTAGGCTTATTTTCAAAGCAACGTTTTTTTCCTACTTCCAACACAGTTTCCTCACATTTCTTGAGCTGGGAGCTTTCAGTTACTTTCTTAGAGTTCTCCTCTACCAGTTTTCTTTTAATCGTAGTTACCGTGCTGTCCTGTGTTAAAGTAACATCAGTTACATGGAAGTTTTACAAGGTGAGTACCTAAAAGATTTACTAAGCTTTAATATGCAAATGCTTTTAGAAAATCATCTGCATAATATGTTCTAACAGCCTCTATACAAGTCATGCAGATACCTGTTAAAGTAAGAGCAGGTACCCTTTCAGGTACTAAAAAGCACAGTACAGAAGGCAGAAGAGTAGCTGGAAAAGCTATAAAACAACACACCATGTAAAAGGAGTTTAACCAAACAATTAAAATAATTTGACAGAGACTTTAAGAAAATTTCTTGAAGAAACTGCTGACCTGTAGAGCTATATGCTTTTTGAATGAGTTCATCACTTCAGAGTGGCTAAAGTTTGATATTTTAACCAACTTGAGCAGAGGAACAGAGTACACTCATCATGCAAGATAAAAGGCTTCCAGGTTGCACTTTAAGTTCTGTCATCAATACTTAGGACTAAGTTTGACTTCAGAAAAGTTTGACTATTCAGAGGACCATAAGTTATTAGCTATGACAGCATTTCCAAGTTTCTATTACTCATCCATATAACTTCAGGAATCTACAGAGTTAAGTCTCACAGCAGTGTTTTAAATTTCAGGTTATGTTAAAGAGCCACACGGAAACACTGGAGTTGGAATCTTACTCTTGGAAGGAGCAGCAGTAATAGGTGGCTGTCATTACAGCTTTTATCACCCTTAGAACATTCATACCATGAGCAAGGTAAGCTGCAATGGAGCAACAAGGGGGAGTACAAGGACAATAGAAAGGCTCAAGACCTTAAGTATTACAGGTAAAAAAAAGTAAGTGATCAGAGCACTAACAGGTGAATTTCTTTAAGTGCTCTCTGAATTGTTTTAGATCACTTGACATCAGGCCTCAAAAGAATCCAGAAGTGCCTTTCTTTTAATCTATACACATTTGGCCAAGGCATTCAGCAGCTAACCATCTAGTGGGCAACCAAAGTTTATCAATCATAGCAAAAGCAGAAACACACCAGCCATCCACTCTTCTGAGCATTTGTACTAGTGCTCTTTTGGGAAGCAGAACCACACCCCTGCCCCCACCCAAGGGCCCACACCACTTGTCACTTAACACAGTCACTGGCTTTCTCACTTTGACTGTTCTAACTTCATTCAAACTTATCCTCTTGCTGCAGCAAGACCTTCCTTCATTCTTCCTTTTCGGTCAGACAGGAGAAACTGTCAGAACCTCTTATTCCACTGCTTAAAGCCTCCTGCTCTGAGCTTGTTCTTTAGAGAGGCTCTATTTTTTTTTTTTTTTTTTTTTAAATCTAATTACCCAATAAAGTCTCCAGATCCCTGCTTTTGAAAGTCCCATCTTTCTCCTCTCACCACTTCTCACAAGAAGTCTGGTTTCAGTGTCAACTCACTTGTTACCATTTCACAAAAATATTCATTAAAGTGTCAACTTTCCAAAACCAAGAGCTCCACTGTAAGCATGAACTTTTTGTATAACGAAAATTTAGATATTTAAGACTTACATAATCTTTCACAGTTGTTTCTAAGTTAGTTATCAAATCTTGTAGTCTTGTAATAACATCATCTTTTTGCTCCACAATGTCCATTAGCTCTTGAATTCTTTCATTCTGGGTATTCATTTTCTTGGAATTAAAGAATAGCAATTCAGTCAGCTTCTGAAGTAATGTTTTAAGTTCAACTATGCCATGCTGTTACAAGGAAGGTCAGTTTAATTAAGCATGACAGGAATGAGCACAAAACATATCATGGGAACTGTATATTGCAAAGCAGGGACTTAAAGCACAGGGGCAGGGAGGGAAGCAACAGGAATCCACATAGCCACTCCCCAACAACTGCTTACCTCAGTTGCTTCTTTAAGTTGCACTGCAGACTCTTCCAGTTTAGTCATTTGCATCTCTAACTCTGTAATAGGAACAGAAGGCTGCATCAAATGAAAAGCCAGGGTATAGTTTTCCTAATAACCCATTTCCCTAAATCTTCTAGAATTAGGGTTGCTTTTAGAAATGATCATTTGTTTGTGTTGGTTTCTACTTGTGAGACACTTCAAAAGTCATTTAGTAAACATTAAAACAGGTTGTTTTGTGTATAACTTGCAACAGATTATTTTTAAACAGATTCCCAGGCAATTTAATTGGACAAAACATCAGCGCTATTTCTATTCTATAGACATTTCAGTCAGGTCCCTTCCAACCTTAAGCATTCTATGATTCTATGATTTTGTCCTGTCTTTCTGCATACTTTTATGTCCAACTCACCTCTGTTTTTCTGTGAGAGCTCTTCTTCAGTTTTTCTGAGTTCAGTAGTTTTGTTTGCCAGCTCTTCTTTAGTCTCAGTTAGTTCAGTGGTAGTCTTTCCTAGCTGCTTTTCAAACCAGCCTATAGCCTCCTGTGGATCCTCTATAGAGGCAATGTACCTGTGTGCTGCTTCAGCTTGCTTTTTAATACCAATGACATCCTTCTGCAGGGAATCAATAATGACCTCAAGATCACTGCAGCTGTCTTGAACAGTGCTACACCCTCCTTGCTGAAAGGTAATACATATCCTTTTAGAAGACCCTTTTGAGTTCAACCATATAAAGAGTTTGAGACTGACGTGAAAACATCTTATTTCATGTACTATTTGATAATCAACTTCTATCTTTCCTGTGCCTCAATTTCCATTATCATTAAACACTGTGGAAACAAGGTAGCTGTTAAGTGATCTACTGTACATATAAATCTCATTGCTTTAGTTGTAGCTACAACAGCCGTAAGGGGAGAAGGGGGAATAGAACAATCTAGAAGCCCTTTGGCTCAGTCATATATGGAGAGAGAAGAAAAAAGAAAAAAAAAAAACACCTTCATATACTAAGTTGCTAAATAGGCACTTATGTCAATATGTCATACCATAAGAGCAGTTACTTGCAGTTTCTTGTTAATTTCTTTATATACAGTAATTGTCACTGCATTTCAATCCAACAATATTGGAAGAAAGGAAGGGAAGGGGAAGGTGCAGCAGGTTTGGAGCATATGCTAAAGGCTCAATACTTCCCCCTATTAAATGAAATACAAGTATTATTTGTCCAGAAGTATAATTATAGAATATGCTATTCCCTGAAACAATCCTTCAAACAGAGGTTAGCAAAAGGCAAGATGTTTAGGGAACAAAATGCAAATAAAATACCGGAGACCCAGCTTGCTCATTGCAAGGGAGATGCTGTAATTTTTCCTCATCGAGGCTTTTAGTATAACCATTTACAAGTTCCTTAAAGATTTCCAAGCGTCTCTCAGAATCCTCTTCAAGCCGTTCCCGTTCACGAGAAAGGCGCTCTCTGCAGTAGGAAAGAACAACCATCTGCTAAAAACGAACTACTTGGAGATGTTAAGAACTTACTAGCAGAAAAGGCCTCCTAGAGGCAAAGCCAATGTTCTTCTATATTTTGGCACAGTAGCCTAATACTTCCAGTCTAGTGCAGCAGCCCTGCTTTATTATTTTCTGCTCAAGAATGGGGGAGACAAGTACACACACACTGACTACTAACACTTAAGGTCTTACCCTGGCACAGTTCAGCCCAGAGAAGAAAAAGAAAAACACACACACACATACCACCATACACACTGCTGATGGATTGCACACACACTGAGGAATATTCTTGAACTCGTAGTCCAAATATAAACTGATATATCAAGCTGTCAATTCTAGCAGAAAGTATAGTTTGTTATGTTTGAGAGTCTTAAGAAAACATATCCTTATAAATTTATAAGTATTGAAGTTAACTTACTTGAAATCCACTTCCCTCTGTCCAAAATATTGAGTAAATTCTTGTGTCACTTCTTCACGAATTTTTAGCTCCAGCATTAGCTTTTCCTTCTTCTCAGCAATAAGTTTGTTCTTCAGGTCTTCTATAAGGCTCAGCAGCTTCTGGAATTATCATTAGTATTTTAACATTTTCCCCTAAAGCAATCATTTCACAGAAGTGACTATTTCCCTTACTCCTGAAACATTAACATTACACTTTCTTATCTTGAGGGAACTACTTTTCCATTTCTTTCACTAGCTGATGAAGAAAACCATTCATGACCAGATCAAAATGTGTTGTTTGATACTGGCACAAAATTTGTGCAAACTTGTAAAACAGGCAAATACAGGGAACAAAGTGTTTTTTTTTTTTTTTCTTTCCTCCTCTTTTCTTCCTCCCTCCTTCCAAAAATTAGAGCTTTATATCTGAAAAAAGGCAAACTTAAGTTCTAAAGGATTTAGTGCCCCCCCCCCTTTTTAAGTACTCATTTCTTGAGCGATATTAAGGAAAACCTTCGAACCATCTCCAGCCCTCCATTTTCTCCTTTTCTGCCTTCCTTAGGAAGGCTTTTAAAAGTAAGCACTGGTCCAAAACAGACTAAACAGTTACTTGACAAGTATTTTCAGAATTTCTGTTAACATAAAACTGACAAAGAGATACTTGTTTTGCATGAAGGCAGATATTCCTTGCTCTGTAGCAATCACTAGTTACTAATAGCAGAGAATTCTCATTCCTCCACTCTGAATTTACAGGCATTTAATGCAGACTTCCCACAATAAGCCATGAGCAATTCCACCTTCAGTTCACAACTCTGGGTTTGGAGGTGACTGGAAGGAGCAGGAGAAAAGCAGGGTAACAGGAAGAATAGCACTGAATTAAAATTCAGTGCTACACTCTTGCTTAAGATAAACCTGGCACATACCATGTATTCTTCTTTTCCAATAACGATTTTTTCTTCATCTTTATGTATTGTCTCTTCTCCTGATGTACTCTGCTGTTCTTCCATCTCATCACCTTCAATCAGATCTTCCAAGCTTCTGTCCCAAAGTATTGTAGCTCTCTTCCTTGTTATCGGTATTCTCGTGTCACCAAGTGATGAATCTCTTGCCGATTTCTGACCAAATGACTGATCTTGGGGAAGAATAGAACTGTCCAGAACTAAAACCTACTCAGGAAACAAAGAACAATTATTTAAAAAAAACAGCATTTCTTAATCTCTGCCTGACTCTTCCAAGAAACACCTGCGCTTCCCTACAGCTCTGCTGCGCAGGGTGCTTCCCTGTGCACGCTGTTTAGAGTCATCATTATACCAGTTTTAAGCTAGAATACTGAGTAGTCATTTGTGCATCCAGTCCTTTTATTCCTGAAGCACCAACCTTCACAAGCTGGGCAACCCACAGGAATGCTGCCAACTCTTATACAAGGATTTTATATTTCTCCTAGCTACAAGCAACTGAATGTCACCCTACAAATCCTATTTCTTACACAATCATGCCACCCCATATTCTTCTCCCTCTAGTTTCACTCTCACCTGCTTAAATGAGTCCACCTCCCAAAGGCCTCTATAACCACATTAGCTTTCAAACAGTTTTCCACTACTTCCATTCAAGACTGAAGCAAATTTTGTTAGGGTTATATCACATTGTATTCACTCTTACATATTCTGCTAATCTCCACTTCCCAACCAAAACCCCTTAGGACAAAAAGGTCCTTTCACACCCTTTTTCCTGCTCAATTTGTTTTCTCAGTACCCGAGATAAGCAGGATAGCAGTAGCATTCAGACACAGCAACACTACTCACCCTAATAGGGAGATGTTAGGAGAAGAAAAGGAACACAGAACTACTTCTAAAGTCTATTTAAGTTGGTCTATATTAGGGATTTTTTTAATATGGAAAAGCTCTGGTCATTCGAAAAGGGTGCTCCCTAGCTTAACTGAATAGCTTTATGAGGAAATCAAGTCTGACAAAAACAAACAAGAAATCCACACACTAAATTAATTACAATGTAAGAGATTAAAAGAAAGTTAGCAGGAAGATTCATGTCCTTAAGAAGGAATGCCCCTTCCCTTTAAAGGCAAGTAAGGGTACGATCACCACCACAACTATAGCACACTTACTTTCTGTGCTATGGCAGAGAACTTCAGCACATTGAGCGTTTCATCATATGCTGAAGCACATTGGCTTATATTTACTATCATGTATACCTTCCCTCTTCCACTGAAGAAACCTTGAAGGAAATGAGTTAGTTTACTTTCCCGAAATGGTATGTGCTGCTGCAACCTTTAGAAAACAAAAAACAGATGATCATAAATTAGACAGCTTCCAGTAACTATTCAAAATATGTATAACTACACAGGAGCAATAGTCTTCAAATGATTTAGAGTTGCCTTCTGACATTTGTAGAGAGGTTGCATAGTAATCTAAACTGCTATACAAACTGCTGTTTAGCCATTAATCATCATTTCTGACAGGCTACAGTAATACAATTAATGCAACCACTTCAATCAGTATATTCAATACTTGGATCCGGTATATCCAAAAAGTATATCCAATATTTAACCTTAGGTAGGTCATATCCTACCTTCTCTTTTCTTTACTACATTATTGAAAGGGACCTACATAGCTTTAGACAAGTAGTGTTTTAATACTGAGTGATAGGGGTCTGTGGCCTATCTGAACTCCTAGAATAAGCCAACAGCAAGTGCCCCTACAACAATATTCATACAAGCCAGACATGGAAATTCTTCCCAAAACATCTCTCTGGCCCCCAGTATTTCCTCAAGCAGGAGCCGTGTCATTGACTAACAGCTGGTGGCAGATATTTGAACATCTATAGGAAGTTAGATAGGAATTCCCAAAACATAACTAAATTTGGAATAAGTGTTTATTTGGTAAGTAAAACTCAAGAACAGACAAAGTAAATCACTGAAGTCTGACACATTAGAACTTGAATAATTTACCAGAAAGCAAAACTGATGTTTAAAGTGACTTTCCAGATCTGGAAAGTCTAGACATCTTGTCCCACCAAAACTCATTGTATTAAATCTATTTTAAGCAGCAGTTTTTAATCTGTTAAATGCAACACTTAAAACCACAGTTAGCAATTCTTTGAAGACTTACTTGGACTGTTGACTATTCTTGAGTGCATTTATACACTTGCCCAGAGTCAGAAGTGAGGTGTTGATATTTCCACTCTCTTTCAATCTATCACCTTCATTCCGTGTCCTGGTACATCTTTCCGAACCCGCAAGATCACAAAGTGACAATCTGAAGAAATTTTAAAAAGTTCATTTTCCTTAACTATTCAGTTTTCACTTTAACTAGTTTTTGCAGAAAAAGATTTTTTTTTTGGTATTCAACCACACAAACTCTCCCATCCTTTTTGATACTACTTCCACATCATCTTCCTTCTGAGGACTTGCACAAGATCTGAAATGGAGTATTGTTTACTACAGCAATCTCATGCTGAATGAAAGAAAAAAAGATGTGAAACAGCACTATCTGGTGGCTTGCAGTAGAGGACCAAGTACCATACAGCTTCACAAAGCAGGGAAACCACTATTTGTGCATGACACGCTATAGGGGGTGTGATGTATATATAGCACAGTACTACTGCACCAGTGTAGAGGATGGTAGAAGCTTAGCAACATCAATGTAGGAAACAAAGGAGACTCGGCTCTGAACTTACTCATTGACTCGTGTCACTCGTGGCACTTCTAAAACTTCAATCTTTAGTACTTTAATTGTGAATATGCTGTGACTGAAAGGAAAAGTTTAAGACAGCTGAGAAGAGATGAAATAAGACCAATATCTTAAAAGTCTTTAGTCACTAGAACACCTATTCAAGCCTTCACAGAATCTGCCAGCATATTCAAGTAGTTACTCATTCAGTTTCAATACCACAAGTGTTAAAAAAAAAGGTTTTTTTTGTATTTTCCTTTTTTACACAGGGTATAATATCAAGCTTTCACATTATAATAGAAATTGACATTTAAATAGAAGGAAGCCAAATGTTTTTGCTTGTAGAATATTTTTAGAAGTGCTGTTAGCTTTTATGCACGTTCATCTTGTGGCAAGATTGAATCCTTTTGGCTCAAAGCATTGGGTCAGATAGATTTTGATTCTGAAAGCCTATAATACTAAGATACTTAGAGTTTGGTAATTATATCTTAAGCTTCTCCATCCCCCCAAACCACCATATACTCAATGTTTTTCTCACCTTCTGCTAGAAGTAGTATTTAGTTTCGTGCTTGCAATACTCTGGTGTTTCAAGCCCAGTTTTAGAAGTCTAAAAGCTTCTTTAGAATCAGAAATCTGAACCCACTGCAGATCTTTGAGAAGAAAGATGATAATCTTATAAATAGTCAGCAAAGATTAAGGGAACAGGAGACAGTGTACACACACACACCCCTCCCCAGAAAATTCTACTCAAGACATAGAAACTATATGATGAAGAGAATCAATATTCACCTCCCATGGGAAAGGAAGGTGAACTATATTGTGTAATACAATATGTGCACATTACTTAAATACACACAAATATTTCTAGACAGTCTGTCACCTTTTATATTCAATACAGAAGTTTACAGTGCTACAGTAAAGGCCATTTAGACTTTTTGATCTATAAAGAAACACATCTCATTTCAGAAAAGCAGAAGTTTCCACAGCCAAGTTTGGGTATTCACAATATATTCTAATCACCTTTTAGGTAAGAACATCCCTTGACATCTTGTGCAAGTCGTAGTGTTTTTCTCTTCTTGTCATTTGATATTGGAATCAGTAAGTCATAAAAGCTTTCATTGTAAATCTCGAAAAATGAAACCCAGACAGAAAATTTCATGCAATTCTCCCCACTTGGGCTAGATTCCTCCGATTCTGTTACAAGTTCTTTCAAACCTGCCAAAAAAGTACAAAGTGTTACAAACCTGTATGGACTTTGTAGAGTGAATTTATTTCCCAAAAGTGATATAACTGAACATAAATGTTACAGCAACATCTAAAAAAAGATTCCACAAACAAAATAGTCCAGAATTTTTCCTTCTTCCTCAAGTAGCTGGAAGTCATATGCTTACCTTACTGTCTCACTTTGTTCACTTGCAAATGCAACAAAACAGAGTTCCATTAATTAGGGGACTAAAGAAAATAGTTTTAAACATATTTAGTGAAATAGACATTTGATGAAAAAATTAAGAGCTTTAAGCTTCTATACGTAAATAAAATGCTAAAATAAATCTCTCAGGGGAGCATTAAGACCACAGTCCAAGTGCAAATACCTTTCCTCACCAGGTTTTCATGTGATTTGTTATCAGTTTGGGTTGATTCTTTCATATTAAACATACCTTTAGAATCAAGTGGTGCTTTGCTTTGAGTGCTATATTGATGGTCTACCTACAAACAAGAACAAAGACTTTCAGATGCAATCACAACAGTAAAAACAATTCACTATAACAGCTGTTGTTCTACAGTTTAGTTATACAGCTTAGCCAGCATCTTTCCTTTGGCATATCTATGTTCTATACACTGTCTACTTCAGTGCACCCACACATTCCCACAAAAAGGGCTGCACTTACCTCATGGCCATCCCCAACACTTCCCTTGCATCATGCCCTATCCCAGGGGACATGATTTCAGTTTGGTTGATCCAAATGAAAACTAGATTATAGAAAACAGAAGGGCAGGAGGCCACACAGAAGCAGTTCAATTTTTGATAGGCCAGTTACAATTTGCACATTAAACTTGCCCAAGAAATCTAGAGTCTCCCAAAATTGTTATTGTTTTGCTATTTCAAGACTTCCAGGTCTCATGGCTTACAAGTTCAATCCTCAAACAGCAGTAAAGCTCAAACACTTGCTCATATACTGTTTAGATAAGCAACTAGTTGCCTCACAACTATAAAAGTGTTCCATAGTTGAAATCATAAAGACTAAGCTTTGAAGAGGAAAAGTCACCTTCCACCAAGCTCAAAAAAAAATCCTATATGGAGATTGAGATTCATGTATGTACTCAGTTGCTAGTTTTACTTTAAGCAAACCCAACAGTGACTCTTGCTTGTTCCTGCAAGTGTATAGGACAGGATTGGCCATCCCAAGTTCTGCTTTCCGTGTACGACACATCTTAGCTGTCTCAATGAATCTGTGTTCGCTTCCCAAACTCAAATCATTGCTATAAAGTAAATCAAAGCATCTTCTGACTAAATCAGACTTTTACCAGAGAAAGCAAGTTTACATATTCTGGGAGAAGCCAGAACATTCCATCCACATGAAGATAAAGTCTGCATAGCAAGTCTCCTTTTGCTGATTTAGTAATGATTCTTTGTAAGTGAACATGAGTGACAAATCCATTTTAATACTTGTTGAATGATGTACCAAATGGGCCACTAAGCTCATTGGAGTTTCATCACTAAAAAAGTTGAAAGTGCATCTAGAGAAATAAAACACAGCCTTATATTTATTCTGATGAGCAACACCTCAGATGTAAGTATTCTTAGCTGCAATGAATAGGTTACAAATTAAAAAGCAAAGGGGTAATTCTGTTTCTTTCTTCTCACAGGTATTTTTTTCTAGGAGTTTTACTGCCACCTGCCTTCTGCACTGCAGAAGTCAACATTCAAATCATGGATTTAAAAAAAAAAAAAAAAAAAAAAAAAAAAAAAAAAAAAGAACCACCACACACCCACACATATTACAACACACAAGAGCAGAATACCCCAATAAAACCTAGCAGGCTATTGGGAAATGCCTTACTTCTCTTTTCAAGAAGACTTCTATTTTTAGCTTCCTTTAATGGTATTATACCAAACAGCGGGGGTGGAGAGAGAGAAAATAGCCTTAAAAAGATGCTCATGCTTTTGAATTCCTAGAAGGCAGTCAGTTGTTTAAGGAGCAGTTCCCCTGCTCACTTTGCTACTGTTAATTTGAATAAGCATCCAACAGCAAATCAAAGCATCCACGCTCAAAAGCTGAGAGCGTCTTCGCACTGCAGAATGAAGAAGGGAACACTGAGCTGTCTGTGGATGACCATACTCATGGAAAGAGAATGAAGCAATCCTCTTACCTCTTTGGTTAGACGAAGTATTGAATTTTTAATAGCAGTTTCTTCTCTCACTTGGTCTTTAGTCAGCTTTATATAATCTCTACACCGGTGCGGTTTGAGATCCATTGCTGTGTATAGTTTTCCTTGAATATTTTTGAACAACATATCCATAGTCCTTGGCAGAATACCAACATCATCTTCTGTACCTGTAAGTAACAGATACAGCAACAGTAGCAACAGTAACAGCAATACAAAGGATCCAAACCTCTCATGAACAAGGTGAACATGAAAATGAAGACAAAGCTAGGATTCCAATCTTAAGGCATAGCTGAGGACTTGTAGGCCAGTTACCACCTGAAGCAAAGCTTCATACACTCTAGATAACAGAAATTTTAACAAACACATATGCCTTTCAGGGATTAGGGAAGAGAGGGAAACACCACCATTGCTACTCATACCTTGAAACGTGTAGGTTTTCCCAGCATTTGTAACACCATACGTAAAAACAAGACGATTATATCCTTCTAGGAAATCTTGCACTGGTTGCTTCATAGTACCTTCAAAGAACTCTTCTTGAGTTGTTTCAGGTCCAAACACCTGAGCATTACCAAGAGATGGATTAACATCTTCATTTTGTTTTAGTAATCATTAGAGACATTTAATAAGACAGAAATTCTATACATTTACAGTCTTAGAGT
The DNA here is from genome assembly GCF_059628265.1 of Tinamus guttatus. Taxonomy (NCBI): domain Eukaryota; kingdom Metazoa; phylum Chordata; class Aves; order Tinamiformes; family Tinamidae; genus Tinamus; species Tinamus guttatus. Next base: position 9,905,893 of record NW_028288848.1, read on the forward strand.
ATAAGAACAGTTTAAGGTTCTAGTGTGCTTGGTATTAATCAACAATAATTCAACGATTCACTTAGAAATTAAAAGATTAAGACAAGTTTTTTACTCTCGAAAAAGTGAACTTCTGTATCAGCTGTCCAGCAGTCTTTTCACTAAGCCGACTCAAAGAGTTTTTGGGGGGTTTCAGTACGATGCTGGTTGAGTCCTCAAGTGAAACACAATCCTATTAAATGATAGCACAAAATACAAGCATAAAAAGCCATGAAGACCTCAGCTTCCAGACCGAAAAATAACAAAAATGATTGAGGTATTTTTAGATTTAAAGAAATCACACCTGATATTCATTTTCTTTTTCTAGTGAGGTGAATGGTCTAACACGAAGACAAACTTGAATATGTCCCTTAGACTCCAAACTGCTTCTCTAAAAAATAAAGATAAAGAAGTGACTAGCAATGCAACTAGATTCTGTGCTCAATAATCAGCTTGTTAAGACTGTGTTAACTACATCAGATCCAAGTATGGAGCAAGGCTAGATTTACTTGATGCAGGAAGCAAAAGTAAAGTAATTCACTATCAGTTGAAGTGTTCCAGCTTATGCAGAAATCCACTGTAATAACTTAGCATTTTACAACAGTCTTGCAGTGGACACACAATATATTCAGGCCAGTTGTAAACCATGAATGAAATCCATAAAAACTTTCAGTGGTTAACTTGCTCCAAAACGGCATTAAGCATATGCACAAGAAATTGCGTTGATACCTTATGCACATCAATGGTAACAACGTCACCTATTCCCATTTATTTCCTTTAGAATAAAAGCAAATTAAATATCACTTTCACTTGGGCATCAGGCAAAGCAAACACTAAAACTTCTTACCTGGCTTATGTCTGAGCTTGAAGAAACCAAAGAAAATTCATCAGACAGATCTGCTTTAATATCTTCCACATTTACTGGTCCCGTTCTTTGAGGTAGTTCAACACTAACAATATAAGATGGTCTGAAATTTTTTTCTTGATCCCAAGCTGATTCCATTCTGCAGGATGATACAATGAATTTTTTTTTTTGCTTTCTGATCACATAACACATAGCTTAGATAAGTCAGTCTGAGATTAAGCAATAGCTGCAGTTTCTTTAACAAAAGATTTTAAATCCTGCTCATATTTCACATAGAAAGTTTCTGATATTGACAGATTAGAGGCCTGCATCAAAAGGAAACAGGAATGGAAATCTTTCTTTCAAGAAAGAAGAAGAGTTTACTAGGGAACAACCTTGGCATATACTATTACTACCTTACTAAAACCATGATATCGCAGATAGAAACTCTAAGAGGTTTTTTTAATATATGTATAAAAAATAAAAAATAGGGAGTTACATTGCTGCAATACCTCTTCATCATCCTAGCATTTATATTTGCTCACTGCAAGAGTAATCCAAACTTCATGGCTCACTATGCGGGACTAAACATACAGTTGTTATTATATGGATGAACCAACCAAGCTTTATGCAAGGCAGAATTCAGAGACAGCTCAAAATGTTATATTTCGGGATATCAAGGGAACATTTGAAAATGTCAGAATACAAATTATTACTCCAATCATTTGATCAATAATTCTTTTTTTACTCCATAAGCTATGGTCTTTTGTGCACCTTTGAACTTGGGCAATGAACATGTGCTATGGCAAAGTAAACTTAAATTAATTCAATGTTAATAGAAAATAAAGAGGTGAAATTTTAACATTTAACCTATGAAAAGTTAGGTTAACTTTACAAACATTTATTCCTCTCCTCTTTTCTCAGGCAGATCAACTGCATGCATGGGCACACTAGACACAGCAAACTAGAACATCTAACAACACTAAAATCTTTCCAGAGTTAGCATGACCACAGACAGAAAACTAAACCCACTAGCAAATCTACCACCAGGAAGGCAAGGCAGTTCTTCCCCTGAGGCAGATCTGGTTAGATGCATAGGAATTCTCCACCCTCTTGAGCAGGGTCATCCTCATAACAACCATTAATGACTTTTATACAAAAAGAAGAATATATCATATTTTATTTCTTCCTGTGAAATATAGCTGGGACTTTGGAGTTTTTATTATAGATTAAGTGTAGGATGTCAGAAACTGCTTAAAACTAAACTCCCCAATACCTGCTGCCTTGGGCTATCTACTGCATAGCTTCCCACAGTTCTGGAGCCCAGACATGGAGAAAAGTTGTGGTTTGGAAATAAATTATTACTTTGTTTCTTCTACTCACAGCTCTTCAATCAGTTGTGCGACAAGAATAAAAAATCGGGAGAAGCTTGGCCTGAAATATTACCACAGCTTGATTAAATATTGACCTGAGAATAAGCTATAACCAGAAATACATATCTGTGCTGTCAATCTAGAAGCCTTATTTATCAGCACAAGTTAAAAATAATAATAAAAAAATACACTGCTAAACATTTAGTCAGGCCTTGTCAGGAACCAGAAAAGTGTTTGCTTTAAATATAGGCTTCTTTTCAACTGGGATTTGCCAAGATTCAGCTTTCATTCCACACCTTGCTTTAGAAGCAAAAGGCAAACATCCGTCTCTATTCAAAGCCCAAGCTGAAAGCCAGGGTACTCACAGCCCTAGTGTACACACACACAGCCTCTGGGCGGCTGGCACAGCCTCAAGACGCCGAATGTCCCCCCCCTCTCCCCACCATAGGACTCTGGTCGCCTTAGATATTTCACTTAGTCTTTGCCAGAGTGGTACAAACACCGGTTAAAGGAGAACGAGCTGAGGAAAAGCAGGCGGCCCCAGATCGACGCAGCACACGCAGAACTCTGCAGCACCATGCAGGCGACACGGGGCTCCTGGCGGGCAGAAAGCCGGGCAGCCCCAGGGGATGCGAGTCCCTCAAGGTTCCGCTCCCTCCTCGCGTCCCTGAGGGCCGCGAGCAGAAGGGCGGAGGACGCTGCTCCCACTGGGGGCGCCGCCGGACCCGGCGGGGGAGGGCGAGCGCCCCCCGCGGTCCCGACCGAGGCAGCCCCGTCAGCACCACCCCAGGAGGCCGCCGCGGTCCCAGCCCAACCCAACCAGGGCCCCCGAGCCCGCACGGAGCAGCAGGGGCGCCGCCATCACCGCCCTCACCTGCCCGCACCGCCGCCACCACCGAACAACGGCCGCCGCCGCGGGCCCTTTTCAAATCCGCCCAATGGCAGCGCGCGGCGCCGCGCGGAACGCTGGGAAGGGGGAGGGGCCGGCCGGCGGCGCAAGGCACGATGGGGAATGTAGTCCGGGCGGCGCGCGTGGCGCGGTGGGTTCCGCTACCCGGGGCCGCCGCCGCCTTGGGCGGCCCATTGGCGGCGATGGCGGCGGGGCAGTTTGGCCACGCGCGGCGGAGGCGGCGCGGAGCGCGGTAAGGAAGCGGCGCGGGCGGCGTCCAGTGGGGCGAGGAGAGGCCGCGCTACCGCGGGAGGTGGCGGGTCTTCACTGGAGCCAGCGGCGGCTGCCGGAGCCCTTAGTAGCGCTGAAACCTTCCCGAGGAGAATCTCCGGCTCGTTGCGAGGGTGGCGGGACAGGGATTGAACTTCTTAAACAGCACAGAGAGGAACCCTTGGCTTTAATCAAATGCGTTGCCGCAGTGCCGGGCGGGTGCGGAGGGGCGCGGGCAGCGAAACGGCCGCCAGCGGCTCCCGAGGCTCACGCAGCTCCTCGAGCTTCAGCGAGTCAAAAATACTTGTTGAGGAAGCGAAAAGGTAACTTGGAAGTCGTCAACAAGCGCCAAACCGGACAGGTTTCCTTCATTTGCAGAACAGAGCGCCCCTAGTGCGAGCGGTTCTGCAGAAACTGCGGCTCTGCCCAGGTGCCCGTCAGCTGCTCAGGGGAGGTTCTCCTTAGGGTGAAATCCCTTCGCCTCTCCTGTCAGAGGCAGTCACAGCTGTACAAGTTGCTGATTTCAGTTTGGGCCCAGGGCGTATTGCAAGAGTTGGTCTGTTATAAGATCACAAAATGACACAACTTGGAGTTTGAAATTGTTTGTGAAACAGAAGAAAAAAACCCTCGTAAGCCCTAGAGAAAGAAAAATTGTCTCCTCTGTGCAGCCTCAAAAGCTGATCTCTTCCATTGGGTGGAAAACTGAAGATCTCAGAATGTTTTGCAAGTTATATTGCTAAAGAGGTTGGGAGATATTTCATACAGAAAGTTAATCCTTGCTAAGCCCAGAAACAAAGCCTATGATACAAGCAGCACTTTGGTTTTATTTGAATTTTAAGTTCCTGGAACTGTTTTTGTAGTACTGCACACCCTGCGTAACTTAACCTAGTATCTCCAAAGATGATCATCAACCTACAAAAGTGCAGTATAAAGTATAAAGAAAATATTAGATCAGCACAACCAACCCAGGCTGCTTTGGACATTATGAAATTCAATCTATGCAAATAATCTTTGTGGCTTTCCAGCAGTTCTTAAGGGGTCTGCCTATGGCAACTAGTTACAAAAAAAAAAATCTGCTGCCCAGACTATTAAAGGACCTTCTCACTCACTGAAATTTAAATGTTTCCTTTTAGAATTCTCTATATCTTGTAAAGCAAGATTGTCATTCCCCAAAGAAAAAAAAAAGAAAACTTTTTTTTTAGATGACTTGTTAGAACTCCCCCCACTATTCTCAGAAACACTCATCTGTGAGAGAGACAGCCTATCTCAGTGTTGACTGTTAATGGCACAGTCAACACTGTTGGGCCTTGGCCCAGTGTCCTTCACCACATCTGAGCAGTGTCCAAATCAGGACTGACTTCAGCTTCTTCTTCTTTGTGCTTAACCCCTCTTCCTCAGAGAATTATCAAACCGCTTAAATTTGCCACTTCCATTAGGGGTCTGTGGTGCTTTCCCTGTGCTCCCTTGGGCGCAGGCAGAACAGCCTTCCCGTCTCCGCTGGAGCTGGAATCTCTCTCCTGCAGCTCTGGAGCTGGTCAGCACAGGGATTCCCCCTCCTCAGAGGAGGCTTGGAGGCTCCTATCACATTTCATTTCAGAATTTTGCAACTCAGAAACCTCAAGAGTAGTTTTAAAAGCACAAACTCAGCAAAACCAGCTTGGGTTCTTTAGAGCGACTTCTGAGCTTTAGCGTACACACTTTTGAGGTTTCCCTGGAACTGTGAAGCCCAAGGGCCCTCAGTTCAAATGCTGCAATTAGCTCTACCTCCTCGCACGGCCAGGAGAGCCATGCAGCGAGGAGGAGGCGGCAGAGGGAGCTGCGGAGGTGGCGCAGGGAAGGGGAGTCCTGGGGAAGGGGAGTCCGGCCGGGCTGCGCCGGCAGGAGCAGCTGGTGCTCCCGGGGTCCCCGCGGGTGCTCCCTGGATGGACACGGCTTGTTCTGATCCCGCCCGGCGCATGCGCTTCTCAAGGACGGAGTCCGGCCGTCCGCACCAGTGTCTGTGTTTCGTGTGATGAAAACATGCTCAGCTTATTGTTTTTAGGCATTTATGGCTTTGCTTCGAAACTTGTGTATGGCAAATATAGTATGATTCCTTGAGCAGAAATGTTTTGTTAGGTAAGAGAAGGTTTCAGGTAGATTTATAAAGGTGTTAGTTTGCTGTAAATTTGCATAACTGAGAACTAAGTTGATCTTTGGAAAGGGTGTAATTGAGATGAAAAAGCTGATATTTTTCTTCCTGCTCCTTCTTCCACCCTCTGATTATTCATTTTGTCCCTATTTGTTACTTCATAATGGAAGTGTGGAGATGGAGTTCAGTCTTTCAACCTTGTGTTTAAGATGAAAAGTTTCAAAATCGTTTACATTTTTCTGTATTATAGTAACAGTCACTGTTCAGAAGGTCAGATGTTGTGTTTTGAAATCTCTGCCTCTCCAAGTTATCAAAAGGCTTGGCATCTACCTAAACGTATAATTTTGTGCCTTGCATGCTTTTAATTAGTATAACTCTTTTTAAGCACACATAACAAAATGCCACCTATTACTACTATTCTGTATTGCTTATAGTGACTAAAGTAAATAAATAATTTAGTTATTATCAATTCTGATGAATTGGTATTGCAATTCATTTTTCTGTATTAGGGTGCTGTATCTTCCTCTCTCTCCCCCTTTTTAAATCTTTTGTCATTATAAATGAAAGGCTTTTCAAGACAGGATCATTAGGGCTTTCCAATGCATTTGTGCTCTAGTCTTCCTAAGATAATGAGAGTCTTAACCTCAAAGGGCTTTTTAACATCACCACATCATTAATGATAATAAACTGTTTTCTTAATTGTTTCTACAGTCTACTATTTGAACTGCCAATCTGAGTAAATTGTAATGAGCCAAGGTGAATAATATTAAGAAATATTTGGAAAAGGTAATGATGATATCCCAGTATATGAATATATTTTGTATATGTCTGTGCATGTGTATAGGCATAGGCATATATATAAATACAAGATGGAACTGAAAGTTTACTAACTGGAGAACAAAAAGAATCTTTTTTTCTTTTAAATTCTTTTTCTAGGGCTTTTCCATAACTATGGCAACAAATTTTATAGGACTGGTAGCTAAGTATTTTGCTTCTTTATTGATGAAAGGAACTGAAGGATCTGGACACCAGACTTCTGATCAGGCCAACAACACAAGGCCAAATCAGTCAACAACTCCAATGCAGAAAATGGTAAGAACTATTTTCACATAAAGTGGCCCAAGTGTTGTCCTAAAAGTCTATCAGCTGCTTCATCTGATCAATTGCCATGTCATGAATGATGCAAGTAGTTATCAGGTGTTTATGACAGTATATGTGTTGTTAGCAGTAAAACAATTATTTTTAAAAATGTGAAGTCCAATGTATTTTGTAACACTTTATACAAGGAAAGATTACTACTCTTATTTTATGTGCTGTCTGACTATGCTTAAGAACAAGTCTGTATAGATGGCTCTCTCATACAAAGATTTGATAAATGTTATTTCGAGGGAGGCAAGTTGTGAGGTATCTGCATCACTTTAGGTTATGGTTGTGTTGAAACATTTAGGCTTTGCATTTTTGAGCCATTGATAGTCACATCACTGGAGACCTAGATACAGAATTCACAAGTACCAAGTACTGATGTTTTTATTAAATCGGGGTGTTATATTCTTGTTTCCTAATGAACATTAAGATGATGACCCAAGACATACCACTAGAAACTTGCCAGGGTTTTCGTCTTAGAAGGCCTTCAAGTCCTCATGTTCTACTGTCATTAAAAAATGGAGTAGGTACATTAGTTTGGGCATTTTAGAAAATCCAATATATGTAATCATTCTAACATAGTTAGTCCTTTAATGTTCAGTGGACAGTGCAATTGCCTCCTTTCTTACTGAAAGGGTAGGGTAGTTTTTTTGATGTGGAAGGACAGACATAGTTTGAGAACACTGGATACTTCAGAATATCAAGGGTTTTTTATACATACTGATTATATTTCTTGAAGGATATTTTAATAGTGCATCCAACTTTTGTTTGGTGCCCTGAAATGCCCCCCCCCTTTTCTTTTTGTCACATGGAAATCTGGGCCTAAGTTCTTCTAATGTTTGCATAGCATTTTAACAGTGTGAGAGTAGGCCAGTTGCCATTTTTTTGCCATACACAATGTTAATTATTTCCTGTACAGGCTGTGTTTTAGCTTGGAACCTCCAGGTTAAGGACTGGGGATGAATTCCAAACCTTATTAGTAAAACTCTGTTTCTCTCCAGGTATTACTGATTCTTTGTAAGTCATTTTTTTTTTTTAATGTCCTGTACAGAAGCCACAAGACTGCACACTTCTGTATCTCAAAAACACAAGGTTCAGGAGCAAGAAGCTTAACTTCTCATATAATATGGGCCAAACAGGGCTAAGTGCAAGCAGCACGATATGTTACAAGGGTTACAAGCCCGTTCCCTGTAGTGTGGTTACTAGTGAATTATGAATAGATCCAATGGCATTGGTCCCACCTGCTTTTAAGCTAAATGAGGAGAAGGGTAGCTGGGTAGTATTTCAGTATAGTTCATCTTTCTGGCTCTGAGACCCAAGCCATAACTTTTTTTAAAATTATTATTATTATTTTTATTATTCTTGGCAGTTATATGTCTATTGGCCTCAGAAATAACTGCTGTTCACTGTCATTACATGCTGTTCCTCAGAATGCCATTATGGCTTTGGGGATGCTGAGCTTCTGCTTGGACTCACGTGAAGATGTAGGTGAAGTGGGACCATTGCACCACTGACCTTTGGTGTTTGATTTAGCCTTGCTGTAGAGCCTGCGGAGAGAAGTGCTCAGAATTTTTCCAGGCCTAAGTTAAGTTCTTCTCCTGGAAGCACAGTTACACAACGTGGTACAGCTGAACAACATAACCATAACCTGAGTTGCCCTCTGGAAGGAAATTTGCTTTCTTCTCTAGCCTCTTAGTTTAAGTATAAAATTAGATGCCAGTACTGGATAGATGACATGATTATTTTGCAGCATGATAAAAGAGCAAGGAATGCATATTTAGAAAACAATTTTCTTAAGCACTGACTTACCTTTAAAGCACTTGATAACACTGGCTCTTTGAAAATAGCAAATTTCCCCAGGGCATTTCCTGTTTTGGTTTGAGCTCATCCATTTTTAAGCTTAGATTTTATTAGTATTTTGGGCTGAACAGTGGATATGTTGTAGGAAAAACAGAAGTTAGAGTTTCTTAATATGCAGCAAACATCTGCTCTGCAAAGAATAGGGCCTTCTTGAGAAGCCTGTCTTTGTGTCGTGTCGTCAGGCTACATTGCTCTTTGCAGGCATTGAACACTTGCACAGTCTCCTTTCCTAAAAGCGGACAAGCAGGTCTAAGAGATGATGAAAATTGATGATAGTTTAAGTTGCCTCTCAGTGTTTAAACACATTTTAATACAATTATTTTCAGCCAGGTCAGCAAGATGACCAAACAGGTGCTAGGGTCAGCAGAAAAGCAAGGGGAAAAGCTGTGATGGTGGCAGAAGGGCAGAGCTGCTTCTCTGCTGGTAGGTGCTTCGACAGGCTAAATTGCTTGTGAAATCACATCTTTGCAGTCCTTAAGCAAGGAGGCAAATATGCAGATAGCTGTCAGGAATGCAGCCTAATAGAGTTGCCCTTGGACCTATCCTCACTTGCACAGTTAGAGGTGATATGTCTAAATGTGGTTCATCATGCAGTTCTTTCTTTGATACTGTCCTGCCCTGTGTTGTCACAACATACTCCAGCCAAAGATAAACAGTTTTGAAACAAGCCAGGCTTCCTCACTAAGAGTTTGATCACAACTGCTATCTGAAGAAACTGAAAGGTTTTTCCTGCAAAAGATGACTACTGCCAAGCACTGGCTGATCTGATCTTCTGTACCCCAAAGTGAACCCCATTTTGTGAAAGCAGAGGTGTAAAAAACTAAATTCTGTTATTAGTTATTCCTTTTTGTGCATCTGCTTTCCATTTGCTATTTCAATTGGTTATAGGATACTGCCTTTCCAGTGAGACCTGCTTCGGTAGTGCTAGTGTGTACTGCTTTCATGTGGGGGCACTGAAAAATAGACTCTTGTTCCTGTATATACATTTGATGTATACAGATTTAGAAAGTGCCATAAGATTCTTCTGGGTGCATGCCACTGTGTAAAATAAAGATAACCATTCTAACAGTAAAAAGTTAGAAAATGACTCACTTCTGAGTGGGTGACTCATGGTCTCAGGGAATTAATTACCCAAGATAAGGGAATCAGAAATAGATTCTATGGTATTGTTATTGTTTTAGCCAGATGGTTATTGCTGATAAAAATAAAACACAAGATTTGATTTCAGGTGTAACAATATAGCTATCCCCTGCAAATTATGCCACAGTGCTGTTTGACGTGTTCTACACATGCCAGATTTGTTTATCTGATGTTTTGTTTTTGTTTTTAGGTGGATGGTATAGGTAGCTACAAGGAACCTAAAGCAGCTTGGAACATGTCCAAGAATCTCAGCAGCAAATTTGGAAAAAGGAAATTTAATGTGGTACGTATTTATTTGCTTTGAGGAACTGTAAGCACTGATTTATCAAAATCTTGTCATAAGAGCATTCTTACTCACAAACATTTCACCCCAGAATTCTCAATGAGTTATCTGTTGGATGTTTTTGAGAACACTGACATGGGGAAGACAGGAAGATCCATCCCACCTCTGCTTGTGATGTGTCTGTAGTACCTTGGTAAAATTCCTTTTATGGAGGCAGCCAGTATTATATCAATAAGAAGATAAATGCCTCAAGAGATTTGTGCTTTATATAGTTATTTTGGTGTAACTTATTCCGGAGGATCTGAGAGACAGTGGAGTTGAATCCTACATTTACTAATGATAAGCTGTATGTCTGAACAAATAACTTCAAATTTTTCTTTCCTTAGTCCACTATTTGATAATTTGCAATAATGCTTTCTACACTGTGGACTTCTGTGAAACTAAGTATGTTGGCTATTATTGGCTGCACACATTCTTGGTAGGTTCTGCTCATAGAGCTTTCAAATTATTTCTCAATTTTGATCAGTTTGCTTATTATCAGTTAGCTTAAAAATCCCCTTTTCTTTTAATTTAGCCTCTAAATCATGACTTTGAACTACCTAGTGATAAAAAAATGATGGGATCACTGCTAGTGTTGTGCGCTATCTGCCATGGCATGCACAAGAGTGTGAGCACAGTTCAGCACTGCCAGGCACTATTACCTGCCCTCTGAAAAGTGTGTCTGGTTGTTGAGCCCAGATCGCCTTTACTCCCTTCTCTCTCCTGTAGGTACTTTTCAGAACATTTCCTGGGAGTGCTACTTTGCTTCATCAAAGCAGAGAGAGGAGTTGAGGAGGAGTTGGCTTTATTCTTTTGCCCCAGCAAAATACAGGACTAGAGTTGCCATAACTGTGAAAACATAAAATAGATTTTAAAAAGAATCAGAACAATTGCAAAGGCTGTTGGCTGCAACTTTTTTTTTTTTTTTTAATGATGCAGTTTGCAAGGTGATATCACAGGGCAGGTTTCATGTGATGAAACCAGATCTAATGCTGGTGCCTGCATATGATGGAAACTGAACGCAAAGCACGAACTTGGGAACGTTGGCCTCATATTAGGCAAGTCTGTTGCTCACCTTCCCCTTTTCCCTCAACTCCCTTTGTCCCTTTTCTTCCTCTACACAGTTAACTCATATCAGAGTTCAGTGTCACCAGTTGCAGGGAACTCGGTCTCACCTGGCTATACGTACCCTCTTCCCTAAAGAAGTCAGGTGTTGCCTGCAGGTTAGACATTCATCACACCATGAAAACAAGGAATGGTTTCATCACAGTATTGTTATTTTCAGTTGAGACAATGAAGAGGAAAGTTTGGCAACTTTTAGAGAAGCATTCATGTTTCTCTAACACATTCTTACACTGGTAGAAGGTAAAAGTTACTCAAATTCATTGCACATAGACATACATCCTTATTCTAAAAGATAGGCTGTTTTCTCCTTCAGCTGAAAGTATTCCTTTGCTGAGAGAAGAGAATGTCTAAGAAAACTGCTCTGAGTTTCTATTCTCTTGGTTTTGTTCAGCTCTAAATGTACTGGAGACCAGATCAAACAATGACTGACGTAGAGAATACCAGAAACTATGTCAAACAGGGACTTTAAACAGTGTGTTTTGAGGTCAGTAACCTAAGCACCTAGAACTTTGATCACACTGGTAACAACTGAATGACATAACCTTTGTGGCTGTACGTGTAGAAGTAAATAGGTAGCTCTCTCTGAATTTACCAAGAGAACAGCAAATCATTGGTGAAGTGAAAATGTATGTTTCTAATAGGCTTAGGGAGCTTCAACAGAGGATACTAATGCTGATGAATCAGCTTGAAATAGCAAGCAAGATTTTTTTTAAAACATAAGTGGGTCCTGTTTGCAACATGCAGCATGAAGGAGGAGTCTTTCCAAGGCCCTGCCATATCAAATGGAAGACAGCATGTTCTGTCTGATGAAATGTAAGTTTGACTGCTAATCAAACAATCCATTGCTAGATTAATAGCCAATTTGCTGAGAATACAGTTCTAGGAGATCTGAAACTGTTGTTTGATTCTTTGATTTGTTGAGGGGAAAAAAAAAGGATTTTTTAAAAACAAACCAATATACTTTAATGATGTTGTCAAACAACATTATTTTAGTTTATTACTTCCGTACTGATCCTGCCTAGGTAAACAGCTTAAAAATCGGAGTGTTTCTAGAATAAGATAACTACATTTTCCTGTTTTTTGGAGGGGATTTCATCTCCTTTCTGAGTCAAACTTCTTTAATACTGGTTTTAGTTTGGAGGTGAGGGGCAGTAGCAGATCCATTCTCAGTTCGCTAATTATTTGCTTTCGTTTATGACATTGTTGCTTCTGTTTCTTTCAATGGGAGGTGAGAAGAGCAGTTATTCACAGTTTGTGAAGTGTCTGAAGATCTGTGGGTACAGAATGCTACATAAATGCAAAGTATTTATATTCAGAACTATGTTATGTCTTCTTTTTTCCATATGTCAGTCTGTGCTGTGACTAGAATCAATCTGCTCATAATCAGACGAATACTAAATTGGTAAAGATGAGGTTTTTGTTTGTTTATTTTTACTATAGACTCTCTAATCCACTGAAACTAAGATTCCAGCCTGCTTTTTCTCTGCAAGGGAGAGATCTCAGAAAAGTTTTATTAAATATTTTACACTGATTAAGAAGTCCTTAGTGATCCTATAAAAGCAGTTACAATCAAGTGCTGATTGCATTTGCTTCAAAATGTGGGAATTGAGCTCTAAAATCACACTGGATTGTGCATACGTTACTTTACATGTGCTGAGAGGATTTAAGAACTCAAAAGGAGCAAAATAAGGAGGTCATAAAAGAGGCAATTTCTCTGGGTATAGGATTTTATCAGACTTTCAGATTATCAGACTTCTCGTGTGCCTATGAATGTAGACTCTATCATATAATTAGGATGATTTTATGTTTAAAGAGGTGAGAAAAAAGATTTTTGTATTCCTCAGGCATTGTTCAAGTTGAGAGCAAATCTTACTACCGAGTCTCTTGGGGAAGAAGCTACCCACAAAGCATTACAGACCCAGTCTTTGGGGTAGTTTAAAGAATAACTTGGGAAGTGTTGCCCTTGCAGTGTTTGCTGGGATCTTTTTATCAGTTGTGTTCCTTGACCTTTGATGCCTCGTAACAACTGCAGTTGTTATTTCCTCACATCTTCACCTATATTTCCCTTTCTGGTTTGTGTGCATTCCTTTCTTTTATTTTCTTCCAAGAGGAAGTGGAATGGAGATAAGGGATATATGTATCCTTTGAGTCTTTGGTATTTGAGAATGCTTTATAAATGAAGAAAAAACAAATCCATCAGTGCTTGCTACTCTTTGAGCAGTTAGACAAGAAGTATCTGAGACAGAGGTGTTAGCCACAGATGTGTTAGCCCTATTGGTTTGTTTTCCAATTGCTATACAGAGGTTTTTTAAATGAACAAGTGTCAGTTTTTTCCTGGTGTAGAGGAGGTACATGATGCTTTTGTTTTATTTTCCCTTCTGCTAAATGGTTGACACTAAAACTGATTCTGCAATTTCTTTATCTGATGCCCATGACAAAATTGAGGATGAATATAACAGTTTTGGCTGGCAGTGCTCAATGGAGAAGTTCAATTTATCCTTCTTAGGCTAAGAGGGATTAATGTGTAGCATTAGGACCTTATGTGGGAATGTTGAAAGACACTTGCATTGGTTTCAGCAAGCTCAGTCATATGTGGGCAGGATGTTCTTGTAGCATGTTGTACTTAGCGTAGATGTTCCTTAGACCTTTTCATATTGGATATTGATTGCAAAGAACTTGTTTTGATGACCCAAATGGTTGCTTTGAGTCTTAAATTCCTATTAGACCAAGAGGTTGTGTGCGTGTAAGCATTTTGGTGACACGAAGTTCCTGCAATGGAATACAAGTTGTTTCCTATGAAAGAGAGGGCCTGGAAGTTTATTTTTAGTTTTTTTTTTTTTTTTTTTTTTTTTTTTTTCCACAGTGTGTCCAATGAGGAGACAGGCATCTATGATTATAATTCTGTTTTTCATTTTTCTTGAATACATAGTTCATATTGACCTTGTGAAAACCTGAAATCTCTACACTGCCCTCTTAAGCAAAACAAAATTAACTGCATAGAACAGATTATTCACTGTAATATTTACTCTGAAAAGTCACCAATCCCAGAAATATCAGAGAATGTAACTATCAAACCAACCTGACATTAGCATAATGTTTTTTGTTTTCTTTGTTTCTTTGGTTACTAGATAGCTGCAGCCTTCTGGAGCAAACTTGTTGTTTACAGCACAGCCCCTTCCTACACAGGACTATAGTTTTCGGTAAACATGGACTTTAAAATGATGTTTTTAGAGTCTAGCATTTATGGAGTTTGTTATGTGATTTTAACCTAATCTCACAAGGACAGATTAAATGTTTGGGTTTTTTTTAGGATCAAAAACCTAAAAAGCACCTTTTGTTTATTTATCAAAGCACCTTGTATGGTTCAAATATTGAAGTTTTACCTCTGGAGTCAGTTGTGCTATTTGGACTGTGCTGAAATACTGCTTTCAGAAATGCACTTCCCTGCTGATACTGAAGGTGTTTGAGAAGTGCCAAAGGGGCAGTTTGTTTTTCTGTTGCACTGATCCCCATCTGTGGACTAGTTTGGAAGGGGAAAAATGAGTTTCTGCATCCTTTCTGCTGTCTAATGGGTACTGCGTGTTCCCTGCTGGGTTAGGAGAGTAGCCCAATGCTGTCCAGATTGGAAGTGTGTTAGATTCCTAGGCAGACTACATTGCCTTTTATTTCTCTTCTACATATAGGCATAGCAAAGTCTGGTCCTCTGTTTTTTCTACTTCCTTAGACATTAATATGCATGGAAATTTTGTGCCAGTATCTCAAGTCTGGGAATGCAGACCAATGTAAGAGAAAATCTCAGTGCATCTGAATGTTGGTGGGAGAACCAGTTTCTTCTCCTGCTCTTCCTCTTGCCCAGCTCTGGCAGAGGGCGAGTGGGGTTTCTAACTCCGTTGTTGTCTTTCAAACTGCTTGTTTTGAAACTGTCGCCTCCCTGCTGAGAGGTTTTTGAAGCACCATATAAAAATGCTGAGCTGAAAAAGAGGTCAGGTTGTTCAGCCAGGCCCAGCCAGTGTGCCTGGACCTAGACAAGCATAATTGGCTATGAGGGAGCAGTCAGAGAGCAAAGGCTTTTGTTTTCTCTACCAAATGCTCTGCCACTTGTTGCAATCACTTTTTATCATGATGGACAATGTTTCTCAATCAGTGGGATGTGAGCTCAGATGTTTGCCAATTACCTTTATGTATTTTAGTTTGGTAATTAAGGATAAGGAGCAGTGTATTGAGCCAAGCACTAAAATACCAGAGGTGAAGTGGATTAGCTGACGGGGGCAAAGGAGAGTGTATATATTTATACATACATACATACGTATATATAAAGCAAGATTTTTAGCTTTTGCACACTTGAGAGTTTAGATCCATACTTGGGTTTTGCTTATTAAGAACTGCAGAGTAGGAACTATGGCATGGGAAAGGTGAGCCATCTCCAGCATCTACTTTATCTTCGCTATCTTGTACTCCTCAGGAGTAACCAAGGACTAGTTTTTAAAAAAATGTTTACTAGTTTGGGGAGTTATATTAGAAATATCCAAACTAATGCATTGAGGCTTTGTTGTCCATAAGAGAGAAGCACCAAGAGCTTGTCAGGGATCAGTTAAAGCTGGGGAGAATCAACATGCCCTTGAACTAAGTAGCCGTTGTTTAGCTGGGCGCACACAAGCTGTTGTGTTGAAGACTTGAGAAGACAAAGGTTCTTGCTGCTCTGTGCCTGCTACCTGCCTTTTTATTTTCAGCTGAGATGAAAGAGAGCAAGGGCAACACTAGCCTCATCTCAGATCGGCCTGCAAGTAATTTGGAAACCACTTTGGCCGGTGGAAAGTCTGGCTGCCTGACTGAAAGGAGCCCTCACCAAGAGGCGGGTGGGGAGGGCAGGACCTGATGGTATCAATATAGTTCTCTATAGCCTCAGTCTGGCAAAGATTTAGACCCATAACTGAATTATGGGTCCCTTCACTTCCTCAGTAAATTTTTCTCATCCATAGGGGAGTGCTCAGGTCCCCTTGTGAAAGCTGGCATTGCCCTTCCCAGTTCAGATGCTACTTAGTTTGTGAGCTGCTGTGCCCCAGTTGATCTACCCATCTGTTATTTGTCATTATATATTTATGCTTAGCTGGTGGTTTTCTGCCCCCGCAATTTCAAATAGGGGGGCAATTTCAAATTCATTAAAACCTGGTTTGAACATGTGTGTCTACAGAAGGCCCTGCATGCACAAAAGAAAAAAAATATTAGAACAAAAATAAGGGAGAAATACAAGACTCAGATTTGACACTTTGATGCATGTGATACACAAATATAGCTAAAACCAATCAAAAGTATTTTTTTTCCAGTGAACGTACTTAGTATTTTTATGTGAATTTATTAAGCAGTACTATATTTGCTTTATTTTCTGAGGGGAAAAATGAATGAGAGCTAGTAATACTTTCCTGTAATATGGAAAAAAGGATAAAAACAGAAGTAATCTGAATGGAAATATAACCAGGAATGGCAGGGAGCCAGAAATCCCCATAACATAAATCTGCAAGCATCTGTAATGGAAGACTGTTTGTTATGCTCTTTGCATTGCATAATGCAGTTGGTATAATTTCCAAGTATGTGCATGCTCCTTATTATCACTTCTTTCCATAATATGGCCAAAGCTTTGTAGCTATCTGGATTTGGGATGGAATCACTGCACAGATGCCCTGTAGCATATTCTTGATTCTTGGATAATGGTTTTACATGTGGACCGCACCTGTTTGGTGCTTATTTTAGCTTTGCCTTAGACTAGAGATGAAAAAAACCCAGAGAATTGGGGAGTGGGTGGGAGGTGGGGGGGAGTCTTGAGCATTTTGGGGCAGGTTGCCTGACAAAATTGCACCTGGGCTTATCTTCAAGTTCAGTGAAGGAACTTCTGTGTAAGGGCTGAAGTGCGGTGCTTTTGATCCTATAGGAGAGCATCTTAGCCACAGCCTAGTCATTAGTTTGATGAGGCTGACTCATGGAGTGAGACTGTTACAGCCTGGCATTGTGTACTTATAAAAAACGATAATAACAATAATAATAATAAAAGTGATAAAAAGCCAGGCGTCTGAACTGCAGGCAGGTGTAGAATAATGCATGAAATGTCTGCCATGCAAATATGTAGTACCCCGTGACTCACGGCAGGTTTGTTCACTCTTCTGAATCCATTTGTATCCTAGGCTGTTCAATGTGTGACTGCAGTCCTGTTCCACCAGACTGCTGCTTTACAGCGAAAGGAAACATGTAAGAAATGATTTAAAATTAAACAAGTAGTTTCCATCAGCCCCTGCAGACAGCAAGTCTTGAGCCAGCTCCTCAACTGGAAGAACAGCAGGATGATGTGTTTCCTCAATTTATTTTTTTCTTTTGTCCTCTTTTGAGGTGATAACTTATCACAGCTATCATACTTCTGGGTTGTGTCTTCTCACAAGTTCCAGATTTTCAAAGTAAATCTGAGTAAAATCTGAGTTACTGTTTTCTATTAATTATAACTATACTTACGTGAGAGCTTTGTGTAAGAGATCCATCTGTGGCTCAGAGCTGATGCAGAAGAGCATGAGTAGTTCATCTGCTCCCATTGCTTAAATCAAAGTAATTTAATTTTATCAATACAATAGTCTCACATCTATTTTTCCACTGAATGGTAAATGAATTTCAATGTAGTTTGCCTGTGCCAAAATAAGCAATGCTATATATGTCCAAGGACAAGATTCCTTCACTTCAAAATAGATATCCCCTAATTTTACTCTCATTGTCTTAGTCTGCATTGTAGATGAGCTGAAAAGTTCTGAAATCAAAACTGAAAAAGGCACATAAAAACTTTCCAAAACTTCATTCAAAATTAAACAAGTGTGAACTAAGAGAAGACCAAAAAATGGCATTTTGAAGTGCATAAACCCATTCATGTGATATTTGTCTCTATAAGTGTCCAGAGTTGTTTTGACAAAGAACATCAGAGCAATACAAAACACCTGGAGATTTTTATTTTTATTTATTTATTTATTTTTTTGTCAGTACCTGACAGAGAGCTTATATCAGGGAAACTTGTCCATTCAGAAGTGGATCTGTCCCTGTACATACAACTTATCTTTTGGGAAAACACAATATTAAGGGTTGATTGTACCATCTGTAGCATTTCTCGGTTTCGCTGTTCTCCAACATCATTTGCAGGTAACTTTGTTGTTGCTGTTGAGTAACACTGGCCTAGACTTTCCCATCATTGTGCAGTAACCTACAGCAAAACATTAAGGAAATGTTTAATTGGGAAGAATAAGATTGGTGAGCGCTTCAGAGCACTCTGATTTTTCTGTTGCTGTTCTCTGTACTATTCAGTTATGTCACATTATCGTAGAACGTTAGTGCACAGACCTGGACACAGTCCTTTAAGCGGGTTTTGCTTTCCATTCCGGACGGATACGCAGAGCGATGAACGCGCAGGTCCCGTCCCTCCCTCGCTCTGCAGGGACCAGCACTGCGGTGGGCAGAACAGGGCTGCGTATGGGCAAAATTAGGAGTGTTTGAACCTTCTTCAGAATACTGGTTACTCGTTTTAGGATGAAAATTGCACTTGCTTTTTAATCTCAAGCATCTCTTTGGATTGTCCCATGCATGCTATTTTTTTGTTTGTTTGTTTTTCTGTGGTCTGCCACTTTTCTTTCTTTTTTTTTAACGTAATACAATGATTTCAGGAGAAAAAAAAAAAAAAGGCAGAGAACCTCGCAAGTTTCCCCGTGTGAATAGCCCAAGAGTGCACATCCCGCGCCGGGCCAAGACGGGTAGCCCCGCTCTCTCCGTAGCCGTTTCCCCGCGGAGGGCCCTGCCTGGGTGCTCTGCGGGGTGTGGGTCCAAGCGGGACCCGCTGCGTGGCGGCTCTGCGCGCTGGGAAGCCCCACGCGCGCAGGGCCGGGTAGGCAGCGCGCAGGAATGACCTTGGGGAGCGCAGGCGGCCTCAGCCCCGCCGCGCGGCCGCGCGCGCTCAAGGTCACGGCGCTCCGGGCGCCGCGGCCTCCGCGCAGCCCGCGGGAGCGGGCCCGGCTGCGCGCGCCCGCGGCGGCGGCAGGTGCGCGCGGGCGGGAGCGCGCACGTGAGCGGGGGGCGCCGCGCGGCGGGGCAGGGCGGCGGCGGCGGCCGCCCCTCTGCAGCGCGCGGCGGGCAGGACGCGTGCGCGGTGCGCAGCGAGCGCCGCCGCCGCCGCATCCCGGCGCACGGAGCCGCGGGGGCTCCGCCGCAGACAAAGGGGCGGCCGCCATGGGCGAGCAGCTCCGCGCGCAGCCGCCCGCCGCGGGGCCGCCCGCCGCCTGCCCGCGGCTGGCCGGGCTGCGGCACAACGGCTTCCACGGCGCGTCCCACGGCGGCTGCGGGGAGGCGCCGCTCCCGCTGCTGCTCCGCCAGGAGCCGCCGCCGCTCGCGCACGGATCGCCGGCCAAGAAGTGCCGGCTGCGCCGCAGGCTGGACTCGGCCAGGAGGCACCGACCGCGTAAGTGACGGGCGGCGCCGCCAACCGGCGCCTTCGCCGCGGGCCCCGCGCGCTCCCGAGGGGCTGCGGGGGCGCGGAGCGGGGCCCGGCGCGGCGCCCAATGCGGCGGCGGCGGCGCCCGGGCGCGGCCCTGCGGCCGCGTGGGCCGCGCCCGCCTGCGCCAATGGGGCGGCGGGCGGGGAGCGGCGGCCCCGCGCGAACGCGGCGGGCGCTGCCGCCGCCAGCTCTGCCCGCAGCTCTGCCCGCGCCGCCGCCGCGCCCATGAAGCTCATCGAGGCAAAGCAGCGCTGTGAGTAGCGGCCCGGCCGCGCGCCCCTGCTGCGGCTCCCCCGAACCCGGCCAGGCCACGAGGAAACAGGCTGGGGCTGAACCCGTCTCGCCAAAGAGAAGCAATTCTGCAGATACGTAGCCGAAGCGGTGAAGTGGGGTCAGCATGCGTGATACAGCTCTGAGGAGCCTGCTCACGCTGTTTGGTTAGCCAGTGTGGGAAGCGTTAGTGCAGCGGCTGCCTGCCAGGTGTTGTTTTAAGGCTATGAGTGTTCAGCTTCTGTATTTGCAGCATACTTAATTGTGTTAATTTGTTGGCAATAACATGGTTTATTTACCTGGCTGTAGCGAGGCTGTTACACAGAGGCTTGGAGCCAGTGAGTAGTCTCAGAGTAAAGCCTGTGGGTGAAGCAGGTAGCCTCCTGCAGCCCCTCGCACAGCCAGCGAGCGCTTGCTCCCCTGCTAAGAGTTGAGCACCTTCTGAAAGGGTGACTGGGAACGGCCAGGGTCACAGCTCCCCCCTGCCAGCATCGAAGGGTGTTCTCCCGGTAGGGAGTAGTGTGTGTTCAGCTACTTTGTGTTTTTCTTTTCCTCAGAATGGATATCCTAGTTCAGAGAACTTTGAGGTAAGAGCGTAGCACTGATCGGAAGCAGTCCCTGAGTGCTATGGGTTTCCGAGCTGTCCGTTAGCCAGTGCTCCTACGGGCGTTTAAAATGATTTTTATGGACTGTGCAGCCTCTTTCCCTTAGAAAGTTTTCTGTCCTGAGTAATCATTTAGTGCTTGCAGAACCTGTGGTTGTTTATTTTTCCCTTTCTTTTTCCCTCCTTTCAGGCTTCTGGTAACTAAACCATTCTGTGTTGCACGCTGGTTTCATACAGCCTTTTTTTTTTCACCTTCAGGCTTTTGCTCGCAGAAGAACTGCAGCGTTGTTTTCACCCTGCAGGGAAACAAGATTCTGGACTAGTGTTGTACTTCTTTTGGTGTAACTAAGAGGAGTCAGCACTTGCATATTAAATTTCCTCATAGCATTAAGAACTGTTTTTTTGGAAAGAAGAATAAGCCTTCTTGGGATTTGAGTAATCACTTGAATAAGAGAAAGAAGGTTTTGTTTTCCTTCCTTCCTATCTTCTGGGTGGGGAGAAGCCTATGAAAGTCAAGAGTATAAGCAGCAGTGCCTGTACTGCCCAAATACATGACAACAGTGTGTTCAGGTGTGTGTGTGTTGTTTATTTTTTTTAGACAAGGCTGTAACAAAAACAGCAGTTGAGAGTATAAGGCATTAGTTCTTGCCGCTCTTGCACTTGAATAATTTGTATGGCTTATTTTGTACAAAGGAAAACTTCCAATTTAGTACTGTATGACAGAGTGCGTTGTCACTAGCTTAACTTTGGTATATTCTGCTTGGATTCTGCAGGTACTACGCAGCTGTCTACTGCTTCCAGCTCTTGTGAATACTACGCAGTCCCGTTTGTCTGGTTTTTGTATTTAATCCTGGCCTTTGCAGATGTTTGTTCTGTGCTTAGGGAGATGTTGCAAAATGAAGTGCTGTTGCCACATAGCCCATAAGACTTAAATATTGACTGTGGGGTTTGCATGGTGTGGTGAAAAAGTTAATAAGGTAATTGGCATTTCCCAATATTCCAGCTAATAAAACTTGTCTGCAGTAATTACTCTTTTAAATCCTCATGTACTACATATTTTCTTGATTATTTTTACTGCTTTGAGGTGAGAATGATGTAGACTTCTGTAAGAGAAGTCTCCCTTTGAAACCAATATTCTTCGCTGGTGAAGTTGCGGTACTTGAGGACTAACTTGTCTTCTCTTATCGCTTACTCCTCCTTACCTTGAAAAGCAGAATGAGTTG
The DNA here is from genome assembly GCF_059628265.1 of Tinamus guttatus. Lineage (NCBI taxonomy): Eukaryota > Metazoa > Chordata > Aves > Tinamiformes > Tinamidae > Tinamus > Tinamus guttatus. The sequence goes on from NW_028288848.1 coordinate 9,927,611, forward strand.
TCAGGGATGTCTTGCTTACGCCTGTTTCTGGTTCAAATCGTTAATGCGGGCAGCTAGTGAGACCAGGTTTCGCATTAGCTTTCTGTGCCACAGCGTAGTACAGCAAAAGGAGAAAGGTATTTGTTGTGATGCCTTATGCTGTAAGGCACTCCAGACGAGAACAAAATATTCAAATGCTGTCAATGCTATAAAAATAGCCGGAGGAAGTATCGTTGTGTTCGGTTCAAATGTGGTCTTTGAAGGTCCTGGTGCTTGTATGTTCTGTTTTCCCTTCATGGGTCCTTGTGCAACAGTATCCTGGCTAAGCAGGAGCAAACATTTCGGTGTGACTGTTTTCTGCACTGATGCCAGCGTTTTTCCACTTCTGCTGTAGGGAAGAAACCATCTAGATGTCTGAATTGAATTGCTCTTTTCTAAATGAAGATGAAGCTTTTAGGTCTCAGGTTGAGTCAGCACCTTATTTGTCACCCTAAATTAATTGGTAACTATTAGAGGTCCAAGAATGAGTGTTTTGAGACAGCATGACTGTTAATGACTGATGTGTGTTAATCAGGGCAGTTGTTATTGAGCACTTTCAAGGTGTAGCTACAGTAAGGAATGTTTTTGGCCCCTGTTTAGATTGCTGCATATGTGATGTTTAAATGCAACATGAGTAGCTAGTACTGCTTAGCCTGGCTACCTAACTGGATTTTTCTCTTGTAATGATGTGGCTATGGAATACCATGATCATATAATACCATTAATGAAGAGAACAGGAGTGATACTCTATGATGCAGTGACTATAAATATGACTTTACTGGTTACTGGAATTGTTTCCAAGACATTAGAGTATCCGGCAAATTTGTAATCTTAGGAATTACCTGTGGTGACGTGCTGCTCACAGCAAGTCTCCAGATGATTTTACCACAGGCCGGAGCGAGGATGGCCTAAGGTGTAGCACTGGCTGTGAGAAGAGCAGTGCGCGTGGCTGCATGCCCGGCTGTCCCCTCGGGTGTCCCTGTCCCCACGGCGGGAGCAGCGCGGGGCCGGCAGCGGGGGATGCTCACGTACATCCCACTCGCGCTAGCCTGGGTGCCCAGGAACGTGATTCCTGTTCCTGGTCGCTAATCGCTGCTCCCTCTAACTCTGCCAGTTTGGGGTGGGGAGATTCTGTTTGTTGTGAGGATTTGCTGTTACACCTCAGAAGTCAGTTTTGGGTAATAAGTCTACGGTTTGTGTGGTGATTGCTCTCGTTTAACAAACGGCTCTATACTTTGTGCTTCTGGTTCTGTTGGGGTTTTTTTGTTTTGTTTTTTTTTCTTTTTCAAGTGAGGAGGTAGACATTCAGTAAGCCCTCACTGCCTCAGTGTTCTTAAAGTATCTAGAAAGTTTGATCTAATATGTATGCATGATTTATTTATCCTTAGTTTTGTAAGGCTTGAAGAAACTTCCGAAGCTATACATGCTACTTTTGCCCAAATGGAAACAAATGTTTCTCTTTTAAAACATATGTTTGGGTTGATCAAAACAAACCTGTAAAATAAATAATTGAGTTATGTATGTAAGTTATTATCAGTTTTTTAATAGAAAGCAGCTTACAGAAGCTGTGAGAAAGCTATCCCATCTTGGGTGACTTTTATTTTGTTTCTTTGTTCTTATTTTTGACTCTCCTCCCTTCTTCCAGTCCTAGTTGAAACAGGAGGTTCTTCACTCATCAAAATATCAAGCATAAGTATCTGCATGTAAACAGCTGATTATGCAGCCAACTGATGGGGAGCCAGATTATGCACTGGCTATTGGATGGCTGCTTTTCTGAAAGGCACACTTGCTTGTAAATTCCCATGTCTCTGAAATCATGTGCAGGTTGTTCTAGTGCCACTTAAAAGCGTGGAAGAAGGGTCCCAAAATGTAGTGTGCAAATAAGTACTGAAGCCCATGAGGACTTACAAGTTGGTAAATAAGTTGGCTGCACTATAAACTGGTAAATACTGTGATCAAGATAAATTAATATTAGTCTTCACCATGACCTTGACTCTGTGTATAGACACACACGCACACATGAAAAATGTTCTTACTGATGAGAAGCTGTTATCTTATTGTTCTATTTGTGCAGTGTCTTGAAGACATAAAAAATTAGATCTCTGAAAAATACCTAGATAACTACCTGTTGAATGCCGGTAGCACTAATCAAAGACTCAACTGTTAAGAACAACTGCTAGAAAATGAGTCCATTTGGAAATTGCAAAACATTATGAGAAATGTAAATTAAATCCCAGGACTTCATCATGTATGTTTAGGAAAAAAAAACGAACATAAAACGTTATAAGACGTGATGCTGAAGATATTTAAGAGTATCAATACCACAAATGAAGTTATTTATAAAGTATTGAAATAGCATATATTGCTCTGATTATCTGTGTTTGTGGAGAAACACTTTCAGAGAAGTACAGAAAAAAGAAAATGGAGCCTCTCTCTAACAAGAGGAGATTGAGTGGGTTTGGTGCATGAACCAGGATGGTGAAAATGTTAGTACCCTTCTCACTGTAGTCTGCAGCAATGAGTGAGGAGACCTGTGTAAACTGTAACAGCTTTGGCAACAGAAGGAACTGCTGTGATCAGTTTGCAGATAAGTTTGGGATCTTAATAGAGAGAATAAAGATCTAACCTGCAGGATTCGGGCACAAACTCTCTTTAAGAGTAGAGAATCAAAAATTCAACTGACTTATGTAGAGGTTGCTTAAACGTGCAGCAGAGCTGTTGTTTGTTATCCCTTTAGATAGGGGGAGGTGTTACTTAATGACCCAGGTGCTCCAAGGAAGTAAGAATGGAAAGGGATTCTTGCCCGTGGGGAACAGGCAAAGCTTTGATAAATTTTTCTTCCCTGCTTAGTGTTAAGCACAGCATTCAAAAAAAAAAAAAAAAAAGTGTGTTCAATTCTGAATGTAACCTGTCTTGTGCGGAGAGCTTTATGGGTTCATGCTGTTCAAAGCCCGTGGCAAAACTAGGTGAAGTGCCCTGTGGAATCTCTCGGAGCGAACCTTTCCCCCAGATAGCCCAGCTGCTGCTGTGCATCAGATTACGGGATTATGCAATGCTGCAGATCCCTCCTGTTTGCATAGTTGCATGTGGCTGCAGCAAAGTTTTGGAGTAATGGAGATTTTTGTCTTGAGATAATAAGCCTGTAAGTTGTTGGTGCAGTCTGTTAACATAAAAAGAATTAATTTTCCTAAGAAGATAAGTGGAGTCTTTGCTGTTGATTTATGTCAAGCTCTTAAAAGTCTATGGTTCATCTTGAGGCTTCCCACTTCAGTTCTGTGAAGCCTGGAACTAGACTTACAGTGTTATCAGTTTTTGTTTAATGACTTACTGTAGTGCAGCAATATAGCAGGGTGGTGTTATTTTCCCCACACTAATAGATTTGATTGAGCCAACAGTAACTTTACTAACTCTCTTTGCAAAAGGAGAAATCAGCTTGTAACAGTCTCATCGGATGGTTTTAACCAAGGAGAATTGCTCTTTTTTACACTGCAAAGACATTTCTGCAACACATCCAGTGCCTTTATTTTTCATAATAGGTCATCCTTTTTTTCACCCTTCTCGCCAGGGCCCATGGAGGCTGTATGCATGCAAGTAGGTTTCCTCATACCTACCTGTCAGCAGGGATGGCCCTGGTCAAAGTTCAATCCATAGGTACCAGCTGGGTTGGGGTATCCAGAGCTGCTGTCAAGAATTGGTAAGAATTAATGGTGCTGCAGTTTTGCCTTCTGTTTCAGAATAGACTGGTAGTAACCGAAGTTGCAATATGTTGTTAAAATAATTATTGTAGTACAAAGATTTTTCTTTACGGTTATACTGAGCTTTTATGGTTTAGAATGGGACCTCTCAGGGTCTTTGAGACTTGGTTTCTTTGTCCTAGATGTCCAATGAGTGGAAGTATTTGTCTCCTTTACTGCAGGTGAATTCCAGCAGATAACTGCAGTCAGCAGCTGTGAAGAAGCTAAGCTGCTGAGCCTAACTGAAGTGTTACTGGTTGTGGAGTAGTCTTGTGCTCTTCATTTGTGCTGCAAGAAAAGGGCCTCCGTTTAGGACCAAAGTTCTTTTCCTTCTGCATCTGGCAGTTTGGCTCACGGAATGAAAAGAGCTTGAGTTCGTAGGGAGAATAAACTAGAAAAAAATTGCATGACTGCTATTTAAGAAACTGATCTTGTATAAGCCATGTAGTCAAGTAATTCTAATTAAAATTTCTCTAACAGATACTACTAGCTGCCGCCTTCTGCAACACCTGTGTAAAATTGTGTTCTCACTTCTCACTTTCCATGAAGACGTTACCTGGCCTAGTATTTAAAGTCCGTGCCCGTGTGTGTTTAAGCGGAGCGCCCGGGGCAGGCGGGCCGGGTCTCAGCGACCTGCCTGCCGCACTGAGCTTCCCTCCTCGCTGATGGCGCGAGGGCCTTGCTGTGCCTGCGCTGGCCACGCGCATAGTGGCATTTCTAGCATAACTGTGTGCCCCAGCACGGGGCGTCTGTGCTCCTCAAGAAAGACGTTGTCTGTGGGTTCTAAACACTGAACTCACGCAGCTCATTCTTTCTGCTGATATCTGCAAGTGTTACAGCTCTGGTGCTTGAGGAAACACCCACTGTTATAGGAAAGGTACTTTTTGCCACCATGCAAAAGGAGCATTGGAACACGGGAATGCTGCAAGCTCCAGTTGGTGTTAAATGGGTGTCCTGTTTTTGGAGAGAGCACAGCTGATCAAGGACAGACGGAGTGGCTAGGGAATTACAGATATTACGCAGTAGAAATGCAACTTGAGGAATATTTTTGGATAGGTTAGTGGTTAATTGATTGTTATATCTCTTTTTTTTTTTTTTATGTTTTTTCTCTCCTACTCTCCCTTAATCTATTTTAAGAATTGGTGACAGGAGCCAGACTGGGTGAAATGCAGTCAATGTGCTTTCCCAAGAGGTGTTGGCTTAAGAAAATATTTTCCTGGAAAAAGAAAATTGATTTTGTAAGAGTATACTTCTCCAGAGAGGGAGGATAGTTTGAGGTTCTTTGCTGTTTTGGGGAGTTTAGGCTTGATGATAAAGTCTAATTTAGAAAGGTATCTTATGCCTGTGAATTGGATATGCAAGTGCCCAACAGTTTGCAGGAGCAGATTCTGATATTTTGACTTCCACCAACTGATTAATCATTCAGGAAAAATTTTGTGATACAGCTAACCTGTATATTTATAGTGGCTTTTTCTTTCTTTGTTTCGCCTTCCCTTAGCATTTCCATGGTTTGGAATGGATATCGGAGGAACATTGGTTAAACTGGTCTACTTCGAACCTAAAGACATAACTGCAGAAGAGGAACAGGAGGAGGTGGAAAACCTGAAAAGCATTAGGAAATACTTGACCTCCAATACAGCTTACGGTAAAACTGGCATTCGTGATGTCCATCTTGAACTGAAAAATTTGACTATGTGTGGACGCAAAGGAAACCTGCATTTCATCCGATTTCCCAGCTGTGCCATGCACAGGTTCATACAGATGGGTAGTGAGAAGAACTTCTCCAGTTTGCATACGACGCTGTGCGCCACAGGAGGTGGAGCTTACAAATTTGAGGAGGACTTCAGAACGGTACGTGGACAAGTCCTGTGGCCTCAGCGGGAGGGATGTTTGCGGGAAGGGACTTTACAGGAGACTTTCTATTGTGAAAATTTGCAGAGAAAATAGCAATTTTGTCAGCTCTAATTGGATGACACTAACAGCTTGAAGCCTGAGACTACAGGTACTCTTCTTGTATACTGAATATATATTAAAAATCCATAAATGAAACCATGCAGGCTGGCAACAAGACCTTTCTGCCCTTTCTGGTGTTAGTCTGCTTGAAGGCTGAAGTCTGGATTCTGGAAGAGCAAGCTTGGAGTGGAGGGAGAAAGCCCAGGGAAGCACAGGAATGTAGTCAGCTTCTGATTTCAGTTCTGGCAGTGTCACATGAAGAAAGCTCCCCTACATGGAGCTGGGGGGGGGGGGGGGGGGGGGGAGATGCAAATCTGAAGTATTGAAGTGCTGCTTGGGGTGTTAACTTCTGCAGTAGCTGCAGCTTCTGAATGGAGCTGGAGTGTGCCCTGCAGAAAGCAGTGGTGAGCAGAGGCAGCTGTCGTGCAGGCTGCCTCCCAGCGAAACAGTCACTGGGGAGGCAGGAGCCTGTTGTGTGTGTCTCTACTGGTGCATGTCTCCATTTATTTTCTGTAAAAGAATGACTAGCCTGTTTGTACCAGAGTGTTCTTTGCACAGCTAATGTGATGTGTGACCTTAGGAGGCAGATCTCCTGCTCCTGACTGGAGTGCGAGGAGGGACTGTGCAGGGTGATGGGTTGCAGCAGTTGCTTGTCTGTCTCTGCCTCAGGCTGGAGAGACGCAGCCTTGATGTGTGAGCTGTTGACCAGTCTTTGATGTGTGCATTCCTCACCCTGGCCAGGGCCATCTCGGATCCTATCAGCTGCCTCGCTGACACCCAGGGTGATGTTTACAGACAAGCTTGATTGTGTAGTCCCCTTTCTTCCTGCCTCGCTTGTAACCTCTCATTTCTCTTAATCATTGCAGTCCAAGATTTCTACTGTTAACCTATTCTGGATTTTTCTTCTTCTACCTGGCATGTTGTATGGCCCTGCCCCACCTATGAGAGCTGTAATTCATGTGTAGCTCCTCATGCTATTTGCTGTCCTGTCTAGGTGAGGGACCTGGGGTGCAGAAATGTCTGCAAATTGTAGGTTCTGCAAAGACTGGAACTAAATTTCTGGAAGTAAACCCTCAGATTCCTGATAAAGAATAGCTTCACTCTGCTTGCATATGCGCCTTTGCTCTGTCCTGATAAAGGTTTATAAAAGCTGGGGGGAACTATCTTTCCAATTCTGTTCCCTCTTCAGCTGTGGAATACTGTACTGGAGCATCCCTGGCCAATGTGTTTACTGCAGGAGTAGCCAAGGCTGCCAGGCTGGGCTCTGTGGAGATGCCTCTGCTGACAGTGACTTTATTGTGGTCTGAGAAGGCAGGAGGAGGAAAAAAAATTGGACGCATTAAGATTCTCTCATGCTTGGTACTGAGGTGCATGTACTGGCATACAGCTTGCCAAGCATTAAATGAAAAGAATCCAGTCTTTGGTAGTCAGTGTCAACTGCAAAAGAAGTGCGTAAGTGTCTTGAAATTGCACAGGGAAGAAACTGCCCATCTGCTCTTGACTGCTTCCTTTCAGACAAAAATGACTTTCTTTAAGAATCTACGAGTTCCTGGTATACATTCCTGTGTTATAGGATTTTTTTTTTTGTGAATATTCTTTGCCTACCGGAGGATCAAGCTATTCTCATTCCTCAAGGGGCAATGAGAATGCTGTGGAGGTGAGCCCAAATTCCAGCTGCTGTACTAGGAAACCATCTTCTGTAAGTGTTGGGCGTAAAAGTTGCTAATATAATGAAGGACTGTCAAGTTCCTGAATTGCTGTAAATCTTTATTAGTGCTAGGTGGGTTTTGAGGGAGATTAGCCTCAATAGATTCTGATAGTTGTTCCCACAAAAGGGACAACTTACATTTCTTTTGCATAGAGGTATCAGAGTCCATAACCCAAGGTGAATTCTGCAACAAGTGGGGCCTTAGTTTAGTTTGGGAGCGTCCTTGCGGGTGTCCAGGTGTGGTTTGGCTCACCCTCCCGTGACAACAGGAGGTCATTTTGAGACATTCTGAAGATGTTAGCCATCCCTCTGGGAAGGGCAGTTTTCCTGAATTCATGTTCTGCATTGTATACTATCAGATCAACTTATTAAATAAGGAGATTCAAAGTGGAATATCCCTTATTCCTGCAACTGTAGAATTAACTGAAAGTTACGTGGTGGTTATCACACTCTAGCCATCTTTCTTCATATATTTGGCCTTATTTGAGGAAATATGCAGTTTACAATGCAGGTCCAATCTCTCTCATGTCAAATGTTGGGCTGCTGTAGCTTTTGATTATTCTGATTCCCAGTCATTCTTACTGGCATTTCTCAAGATTGGTTAAACTTGAGAATCAGACTGAAACGCGTTCTGCTGTCTCACATTAAGTGGTATATCCAAAAAGTTCTATGTGATGCATCAGTACTTTTTTATTAAAACTTGATAATTAGGGAAAAAATTAAAATAAGAAATGAAGTTACTCATAGTTAGTGGCTGCTGATGTCAATTTTTTCATTAGAGTGGTAGATGTGATCCCATTAGTCTGCTTTAAATGATGGATGGGGGAGAGTGCACAGTACAGATTACCAGTACAGATCCCAAAACATCTCTAGCTAGAAAGATATTTGTGTAAATAAACCTGTCACTGACCTGACTTTTCTTATTCACTTTGCTAATTGCAGTCAGGCTGGCAATCTGCCTGTCAATTCCAAGTCAGTCAGTGCCCAAGTGCTGTATCCTGCAGTGCTCCCTACTGCAAGGCAACTAGGGTAGTGCTAGGAGCGTGACCCCAGGTTGGGCTTGTTCTGCTGCTTATGGCACCAAACTGTGAGGACACTTGGTTACTAGTGGACCTGCATGTAAAATGTTGAGGCCCTGCAATGTTAGTTTATATTCTCTGCGCCGCAGCACTTGAAATATATATGTGTGTGTGGATATGTATAGTGTGTGGATATCCATACACACATTTTAGGAGATTTGCTGGGGTGTTTTTTAGTGTACTGCAATCCCTGGAGTGTAGTCATGCCTAAGGAGAGTGCTTTGGACACCTCTTACAGCTATCCAATTCCACACCTTCTTTCAAAGCAAACATTGCTTGGCTCAAAGAGTAGTATCTGTGTGGTATTACAGAAGCAAAAGAAATGCTCTCCATTGTGTGAAGGCTTGCTTAGTACCTCTAGGAGGGCTAAGTGTCCTGGGTGCTGGCATTTCACCTGGCACACATCATGAGCCGCTGTAGCAGCAGCTGCTTCCCTTGATGTGCTCTGCTGACTGCCATTGGACATTGACAACAGTCGCAGCATTGCTCTTTATAAGCATTAAAATATCTGTTTCACACACTTGATTACTCTAACGTACCTGGAGGAATAGCAGTCTAGTGCCAAGTCTAATATCCTGCTGTTGGAGTATTTCATGTTATATAATGCCTTATATGGCAGAGGCTTAAAATGGAAGCAGTATGGAAAAAGTGATGTTTGAGTGTTAATTGCAATCCTATACATTTGTTGGCATTTTGTTGTAAGTAACCTGCTTTTATTCTAAACCTCCATTTTACCCCACACATACTTTTAACGGACACTTCCTTATATCTTAGTATTTCTAAATGCTTACGAGTCTCAGGATTGCATAGATTTAAGAAAAAAGTTTCAACATATTGCAAATAACACTCAAATTCAAGAGAAACTCTTCTTCTAAGATTGCAGCAGTTCTTATTAAAATAAACAGGTAAATGCTCCTTGGCTGCTTGCCTATTACAATACCCAAATATAAATCTCTAAATAGATTTGATCCGGCCTTTTTTTTTTTTTTTTTTAACAAAAATAGGAAAACAGTAGGAGCTATCTGCTGTCTGCCTGGAGTCTTTGCTTTATGCATAGAAAAGCAACTAAATCTGTAAAGCCAGTGGGGTTTCACCACCTGGCCTTCCTCTATGATTATAGATAAGAGGAGCCAGAGAGAAGTCTCTAGGATCTGTTGGGTGGCTGCAGGCGATAATGAGTCGTTTGGCAATTTATTTGATTCACTCTTTAAGATCTGAATGTTTTCATCGGAAGTAGGAAAACTGACTGTATTCATTAAGCTAGACCACAGAAATAATTTTACCAGCCGTATGGTTATACTTAATGCTCGTTAAAGAGCATTAGTAAGAGATCTGCTGAAAGGATTCTTTCTAGCGTGGGGTTGTAGGGTTTTTGTGTGTATGGTTATGTGTGTGTGTTTTTTTTTTTTTTCCTTCCCTTTCTGAATGAGTGGTCTTTATGGCTGCCTTTCTTTGCTTTCAGGTAGCCGGGCTGTTGAGGCATGGATCAATCTGTCCCCTAATTCTGATCATCCTCCCTCCTTCCTCCTACTGTCACTTCACATCAGTAAATGTATAAGTAATGTCCCGTTTGTGAAACTGAAGAGCACACCAGCTTATTTGCTTGCTTACTTGTCATATACATCTCGTAAGCTCTTTGCCTCTTCTGTGGTATCACACGCACCTTCCACAGAGGTGTGCTGTGATATTCTGAGGAGCAAGTTCTTAGGCTGCCGCTTCTTACTTTCTTCTGACTTTCCTCACAAAACCATGTGGGGGAAGAAGGAAGAAAGGTTGCATGTCTGCTCTGCAGACATTTATCCAAAAGCTGCTATATTGCAAATTTTCTGACAATTGCAATGGGTTGAAATTGAGATCTCTTTACTCGTGTCCTGAATAGGTTACTACAGATCCCAGCTTGTCTTGATAGGAATGTTGCTGCTGGCTTCAGGGGAAGCAGGGCCTGAGCCAAAAAACACTTAATAAAGAACATTTATGTGTGTGTGTACATGAATGTGTGTATTAAAAAAAAAAAAAAAAAAAAAGTTACCAACACAATTTCAGGTCTTCACTTCATAACCCATAAAAATGTTATAGAAACCTATAGAAAATACTATAGAAAAGCTAGCTGTAGTGATAAAAGCTGAATGCCTGACAGTGCCTGGTAGCTTTATTTTGCAGTGTGTGCTGCATAACGGGGAGCTGTGTCTAATCCTGGGGTGGTGTCAAACCTGGGTGATTCGTGTCGGCTCTCGCTGCTTGAGGAGGCCGCTCTCCTGCACAGTCGTGTGGAGCCGGCTCGGAGCTCGTGTGGAATCCAGGAAGGGAGTCAAGTAGCCAGGACACCTTGTGCCGCTGCCAGCAGCCGGGAGATCCGGCCGAGGGCACTGGGGGACGGGGAGCCCGCGCTGCCCTCCCTGGCAGGAGAGGGAAGAGATCCTCCCAGCTGGGTGGCCAAGAAGGAGGAGTCTCTGCAGATGGATCCCAAACTAGTGCTTTTACCCCCAAACTGGGGTAGAGTCATCCTTGTTTTTGGCCTTGATGAAGATGTTGGGTTGACTCTTTGGTTGTACTGAGCTTTGTCTCATTTAGATGCAAGTGGAAATTTCCTAGCCTCAGTGTATGGGATAAGCTGGGGAGAATACCTGCATCATCTAAATTGGAAAAGAAGCAGATTTTAAAAGGTGTTTGTGTGTTTTTGGGGGGTTTTTGTTTGTTTCCTTTTTTTCAATTTGTTTTCTGTGGTGGTGGTATTGATAAAGTGAAGACAGTCCAAATACAAAGAAAGCGAAGTGCGCACTTATGGAAGTGGAGGAGAGGTAAGGAGAGAGAGAGAGACAGGAGGAAAAGATAGACCATGAGCTATTATAAGAATGAAAATTTGGAGCAAAGCCCAGAAGGGTTATAAAAGCCAGAGTGATGTAGTAAGCAAGGCTGTTCTAACTCATAGTTTAAAAATTGCAAAATGTTACATTCATAACAGTTTCTTAAAGAAATATTTGTCTATCTTTCATTGAAAGTTCAGGAGACAAGTGAGCAGCTCTAACTGCAATAGGTTTTTAAAGTTACCTTTTTTTTTTCTCTAAAAATTAAAGTTTAGTGAAAACTTTCATGAGCCAGAGCTTCATTGAAGAGATGCGTGCTGATCCCCTAGGCTCTTTCTGCCCACCCCTGCAGAGATGTCCTGGCTGCCCTCAGCTCACCTGAGGAGGCCTGGACCCCCTCATGTCTGCACTGCTGGAGAGGAAACACTTAATTGCCCATAAAAACTAACAAATACGACCTGGGTCTTTGACTTCTGTCCTCCTGCGTGTGAAGGAGGCAGCAAGTTGGGGACAGGTTGTTTCTTGGCATCAAGGTCCTGTCAGCTGCCCTGCTGTGGTTGCTGCAGTCGTGGTCTTGCTGGGTGTGAGTCATTTTGTACTCTGTGATGTCTGAATACAGCTAAGGCTTATGTTTGGCATTATATACACAAGTCTTGAACAGAAAATGCAATTTTCTAGTACTCCTTGTAAATCTGCAGAAAGAGGAAGGTTTTCATTCTTAAAATAGCATCTTTACTTGTAACAATGGACCTTTTCCAACTCACTTTTTGGGGTTAGTTGCTCAGGCATGAGCTGTCATGCGGCAGCATTGACTTCTCTGCTGTGTGGTACCCAACTGTCTGTCTGTTGAAGTTCTTCGTCCTTGCTTTTGATGATCCTGAAGAATTTCTTGAGGTTCTATACTTTTTGTAATGATAGTTGCAGGAAATAAGTCATGTTAAAATGTATTTTTACATAATTTTTCATCTTTGTTTTGCCTTTGCACATAAACTTGAGTTTTTGCAAGGAAAACTGATTTGAGCAGCTGAAAAATGAGGAGCAGCAGCACGTGGTGAAGTCAGGTGATGCACCAGAAAAGACATAAGCCTCCTTGTACATTTGTTAGGATGTGTACAGGCTCTTCTGTTTCGCGATGCAGTTGAGGTGCTTGAGTCTTTGTGAGCAGAGAATGGATAGAGCAAGGGCAGCTGGAGAGGCAGCAGCAGGGGCTGTGAGTTCCAGCCCCAGCTCTCCTGCGGCCTCCGAGAACTGGGGTGTTTTGACCCATGGAGATCTCGTGGCCAAAGAACTAGGGATTCTCTCAGTAAAAGGTGGATCTGTGTGGAATACTGATGCTGATCTCATTCCCTCAGTAATGGAAGACAAAAACAAAACTGTGAAACAGCTTGTTTGCAGTGACTATTGTGTATGAAAGAAAGCAGTAACGCTTTTCTGCTTACTGGATATAACATTTTGTTAAAGGAATTTCTAGTCTCTTACTGCATTTGACTTCTCATGTACAAAGCTTTGCTGGTGGGTGCTTGAAAGAAGCTTCTGCTTAGTTTCTTCTGTTCTTCCCTTACAGAATCGTTGGGCAGACCTGAGAGTCTGTAGAAGGTTTTATGTGTTTCTGCATTGATACCGTGTTTTATTCTTAGATTTGGATTGATGGCTCTTTGTTTTCAAGCTTTGTCATGACACTGAAGAGGGACAAGCATCTTGTTGCTCTCTCTTCGGCTAATGCGAGGCGTAGAGGCTGCAAATCCAGCAGTGACTCGTCTGTCACAAATAGCTCTTCCGTAGCTTGTTTGTGTAGCGGTGAGCGAACAGGGAGCAGGAAGGCTTGGAAATAGCATGTGTTGGAAGAAAAAGTATTTCATACCTCTCGGTAATGATATGCATAAAAAGAAATGTGACATCACTCTGTGCATCGTGTGTCTGTGCTAAACCATGGTTTGTCAAGCTGCAGTTTGTGCAGTAAAATGACAAAAACGAGTCTCTGCAGTGCATAACATAGGAAAGATTTTGGTAAGTGTGGAACCTTTGCCAGTGTTTGGCAAACTATGTGCAACACTTAAATATATAAACATTAATTGTGATTAAATACTAATTATGAATTAGATTTGATTATATAAATATAATTACATATAATTATATACATTAATACTATAAATTATATTCTATATAATCCTTTCCTAAGCAGAGGTGGCTTTGTGGACTCAGAGAGTATGCAAGATGTTTATGATGTTAATCCACTGTATTATAATGCCTCTTGGTTGCAGTTTACTCTGCCCATTTAATAGCAGGAAGCTACTGAAATCTGTGCTATTAGTAAGATTTTTGTAAGACTTATTTGAAACACTTTTTTCTTGCTTTCATTCTGTTTATTTGCTGGGTAAATAGTTAAAGTCTTCTATGCTGTGTTTCTATAATTGTAACTTGTGTAACAACTGGGCAACCGAGAAGAAAACTTGCAACAGTTACAGTAGTAAAATATGAAACAAGAAGCAATGACCTCCACTTTTATGTATTGACAGGCAGGAGTCCTACAAACGACTGTTCAGCTGTTTTGAGTCTGCTTGGTATGAGAGGGGAAGGGAAAAGATTTAAATAGCTCAGAAGAATGTAACCTATTGCTTGTGTCTGTTGTACTAAAATATCTTTCCTCTTCATAGTAACTTAATATAGCTTCCAGAATTAAAAATAGGTAGTAGCTACAAAAATATACTGCAATGTGTACATTTTAAGAACCATCTTAGTTTTATATAGTTTCTTCCTGTTTCTAATGTCCTGTTGCCTTTTTAGTAGAAAGGGAATAGATAAGACACGTGGCCCAGGTACAAGAATGCAGGAGACTTCAGGGTTTGGATGGGTGATTTTTTTCTCCTCCATCCCTACAGAAATCTCCCTACCACGGGTCTGAACCAGTGTCCTGTGGAGGGGAGACTTCCTACAGGCTGTCACCGTATCATACGTTTCTAGAAGGCATATAATTTCTAATTCTGGTACATGGAATGAAATGACAAATAGACCTCCCTGCTTAGGCCCAGTTTTGGGGGAATCCGTGTGATCTCAAGAACGTCCTTCCTAAGGTCTTAAAATTGTTTTTCTGCACTCTCTTACAATGATGTTATTACGAACAGTGTGCCGGGGCATGGACTTCAAGATATTTTTGCTTGTGGATTTTCACTGCTGTTTTCACCAAACAGTGGGAATACTGAATTTTTTTCAGGAAACTTTTTTTAAAGTGCTTCTCATAATTTCAAGGAACAGCCCTCTGTTGGCTTGTGAAATATTTTAGAAATATGGTTTTTCAGGAATATTCTTCTGCAAATTTAATGCCTGTTAACATAATATACAATTGGTAAAGCTTGAACTGTCTGGTGGTTTAGCTAAGTTTCTTGTTTTTGCTTTTTCTATTAAATGTTTTATTAAATTGCTGGGGAAAATAGTTGGATTAGGAGTTAAGGCCTGTTGCATCCTGAGAAATGCTGAGAGCTGCAGAGCATAGTTCCTCTTGGGGTAGGGATGAGTGGAAGGATGTTTATTGCTTCAGACTGTTGGAGGGTAGGGCAAGTTCTCCTATACTGCTTGCAGACTGTGGAGTTTCTCAAAGGCAGGGAACCAAAGGTCAGAACCAAATATTCCATCTCCCAACTGTTCTGGGAGTTACTGTCAGGAAGATGGTAAATGGCTTTTATTTGTGACTTTGTTTACTCAGATCTTTGTACTCTTTAAATTTCATAATGTGTTGCTATTAGGAGCCTTTCTCCAGTGTCATGTTGTACTAAGAGATGCTCAACTAACTTCTTGTTGTTTTCTTCCAGATTGCTGATCTACAACTCCATAAATTGGATGAATTGGACTGTTTGATCCAGGGCCTGCTTTACGTTGATTCTGTTGGTTTCAATGGCCAACCAGAATGCTATTATTTTGAAAATCCCACGGATCCTGAACAGTGCCAGAAAAAGCCTTACTGCCTTGATAATCCATATCCTATGTTGCTGGTTAACATAGGCTCAGGGGTCAGCATCCTAGCTGTGTATTCTAAGGATAACTATAAAAGAGTCACGGGATCCAGGTAAATTTTATCCCATGTATTTTTTCCTTAGTAATTTGATAGACTGTAGTCAGCATGACTAGTAGGTGCAGCTCCAAATTGTGCTTATCTTTGTTTTTTAGAAAAAGCCTCTCAGTAGCAAAGCTGAAAATAGCCCAGGTTTTGTTCTGAGCAGAGGCTGTATAACCAAAATTACTGATTCATTCTACTGGGAGCTGCTTTTGTCTCCTCTTGGTGTTCTTGCTTCCTATCTCTTGCTATGAATTATGCAATAGATCTGTTCCAATAAATGAATCTGTCCCTTCCTTTGATGCCCCAGAACAGCCAGAGCAGTAAAATAAGAATATTTGGGCTAAGGAGAAACCTTTTGCTTGATCACTAGGACACGAACCAGAATATAGAAGATCTTGGTAGAATTACCTGCTACTACTGGATTTTTGGCAAAGGAATTTTGAGCTCTCTCTTCCTTCACTGATTACACTAATATGCTGTTAAATTAAACTGTGGCATAGTGTAAAGACCAGAATTTGCTTGTGTGTATGTTCTTACTTTGTCCTCAGCATAATTTCAGCCTGGGTCAGCTAGGACTCTGAAACAGTTTGTGAGGTACAAACTGAGCAGAGTTGCAATGGTCTCTTGCATGTACTCAGTAAGAGATTTAGTTGCGAGCGCTCTGTTTTGGCAGCTGGGCATTCAACAGGGTGGATAATTTCAGTGAATTGTCAACTTGATGATAAAACCAACATTGTTTGTAGCTGATGTGCAGAGCTTTCTACTTCTTGGCAAATATATCATATTGCTACTAGGAGTGTTCTGAAAAATACTCCTAATAGTCCAGCACAACTGACTGAATGGTGTTCCTAGGTAGCCTCTGTGTTTTTTTGTGGAGTGCAGATGAATTGTTTGAGATTTGTTGGTCCTCTTTACTTTTGCAATGGCTGCAATCAGTGTGACTGCAGTTAGTGCAAACTGCCTTTCTCACAGGTGTTAAGAGTGAGGAAGGATGTGGAGGTGATAAATAGGGAAGTTCAAAACAGCCCAGGGGTTTCTCAGCCCAGGTGATTGCAGATGATGGTTTTGAAGCCTGTTGAACTGATGCTTTTCGATGCATTGAGCCTGTGTAGCTTTTTTATTAAGTAAGTTTGATCTGTTGAGACTAAGGAGTATAAAGTAGAATTCTAATTGAAAATAGTTACCAATTGGTATGGAATACTCACTACTAAACATATATAACCCTTAATATTGTGCTGGAGGTTGTTGAGGATTTCGGATAAACTAAAATAAGTAACTGAAGTTGGTTACTTTTAGAAGGAACCAAACAAAGTGCTTCCCACCATTGGCTTAGGGGAATGTAGTCTCTCTTTGCTGCTTATCTCTGCAGAGATGCTTAATTTGGGTTGCTGGTAGTTCTTTTATCCCTGACTCAAGTCATCTGCTGGCTGCATATTCTTACCCACAGAAAACTTGCTACAAGTAGCAGACTGGTGAGTGGGATTGGACCATATTCTTAGCTTTCCTTTCATCTATCTTGATTTTTTTTTTTCTTTCTAAATATTAGAGGCTTAGGAATACCACGTTTAAAGCCACACTAGTGTTAAATAGAAGCTCCATATAGGGTGTCTCTACTTCTCCAATGCAGGAGTAGAGTTGCAAGGTCATAGTTGGTAACTGTGTAGAATATGTTTCAGAACAGGGATCTGAACAGCCATGAAAGAAGCTACTTGAAGCTGCTGGTTTCACAGAGTTGTGCTTTTCAGTCTTGGAGGTGGAACGTTCCTGGGCCTGTGCTGTTTGCTGACTGGCTGCGAGACGTTTGAGGAAGCACTAGAAATGGCTGCAAAAGGAGACAGCACCAACGTGGATAAGCTGGTGAAAGATATTTATGGAGGAGATTATGAGCGATTTGGCCTGCAAGGATCTGCTGTAGCCTCAAGGTACTTATTAATTTCACTGGAACACTTGAAAAACAACCATATTAACTGCATGCTGAACGAAATGCCTAATCCTTGGACTATGTACCGTGTCCATGTGGAAGGGTCATCCTTGTTTATCAGATGGCTTGTGTTTAGGATCTCTCACCTACTTTCTGCCTTTTTTTTAACAGGTATAAGCAATGCTTAATATAGTTTGCTTCCATTTAAATTACAATTATGTTGGCATAGGTGTCTTTGCTCATTATTTTGTCCTTACAGTGAGATCCCTTCTAATGTGTTCCTCTTTGCTCCAAGTGGATGAATATCAAATCCAAGCAAAACTTGGATAACTGAAATAATTTCTAAGGGTATTTAACGCTCCGAAATACTTCATATTAAAAGGAATGATCTTCCTCACACAGCTTTGGCCATATGATGAGTAAAGAAAAGAGAGATTCCATCAGTAAAGAGGACTTGGCCAGAGCTACTTTGGTCACCATCACCAACAACATAGGTTCTATTGCTCGCATGTGTGCTTTGAATGAGGTAAGATGGCATATTTACTACGAGCTTAAAACCTTTCGAAACAACACAATAGATCATTGATATAAAAAATGTTAATTGCTGGTATAGTGATTATATGGCTGGCCTTGGTAAAGATGCGTGTATTTAATGCTGGGTCCTAACTCTAGTGATTTTGTGTTGTGTATGCTTTGCTGCAAAGGGTAAAATGCACACCTCAAAGGTAGGGAAGACAGGGGAAAGCCGCATTGTAAAGCTGTCCTTGAGCACGGGAAGCCTTCTGGTGTCCAGTTGCTCTCAAGCTGTAAGACCTGCATATTAAGTCCTTTGTAATCCAAGTCAGTAATACTCTTAATCATTTCTTAGCTGCTATCAAATATTATTTTTCCATGAGAGATTTAAAAGCAAAAAAAAAAAAAAAGCCACACACCCTTTTGCTTGGTCTATTCTTTTCATAGCCTGATGAACTAGAACTGTCTAGGCTTTCATATCTGTAAGATCCACTCTGTTGGGTGGGAGATAAGATATAGTTCTGTGCCTGTTTCAGCCTCCTCGCAGATACTTGTTCCGCTCGTTCTTTGTGCTCTTTTCCTTAAGCATGAGAACTGGGGATGGCTTGTTCCATTAATACACTTTTTTGGCTTCCAGTAGTAAATATCAGGGACTTCTGAGCTGGAAGTTGCATCGTTCAATATGTGTGGTAATGAATCGCTTTGACCTACAAACTTTGGTAACTTTTTAAGCACCACAACATTCTGTGGCAAGATGAACTGTTTTCGCTGTCAAAAAGGTGGGGAGGAAAAATCCTCTGATACCTGATAAATCTATTGGATGCAATAAAATATTTTGCTTTATGAGAAATTAAATCATTTATCACTGGTCCCTTTTTATGGGTGTCTTTTTAAAATTTTACATGTGCTGCCCTTTTGCCACATCTCCCTTTTTTGTTTTTTTTCAAGACAAAATGGCCTGGTATTTGTCTTGCCCCCCTATGGAAGACCGTATCTCTCTTCTGCCCTTTCATATTGTCCCTTTAATCTTTTTATAGTTCTAATTTTCTGACAGAATGATCAGATCTTCATGCTGTGCTCATAATATGCTGGTGCCATGAATTTATGTAGTGGTGTATTGATGAATTCTGGGTTAACCTGTGCCTTTAACAGTTTTTTGTATTTGACTTTTGTCTTTGCCACTGAAAATGCAGTTTAGTGGGATTTTTGTTGTTGTTTTTGTTTACTGATAAACTATCTACAGACCCTCTACAGTCCTTCCTGAGTGGTAATGGCTAATTTAGAGTCCATCGCTGTGTCTGGATACTGGTAGAATGTCTCTCCCTCTGCCCTCTTTCTGCTGTCTTTTAATCTAGCCTTCACCTGCCATTTTATTACTTAGGCACTCAGTATTATAGGTTTCTTTGACGTTGTTTTGCTGGTTTTTTTTTTAATTTTGACTCTCCTGAACAACTTTGTGTGTTGATAAACGTTATCATTGTGCTGCTAATCCCTCTTTTTACAGCACTTCTCAAGTAGTTGAGCAGTACAAGTCTCAGCATGTGTCCCTGTAAAATGCCACTGATATACATCCCTTCATTGTGAAAAGTGGCTATGTACTTTTTTTGTTTTGTTTTTTTGGCAGTTTGACTTTTTCAGTCATGATGATTCTTTCCATGTTCTCTTTGCTTTCAGCTTCTTTACAGTGTTGCCTTGTGGCATGGAGTTCAAGCAGCATTGTACAGGGCTATCAAAGCATGGAGAGTTTCAGCAGGGAGCCACATGTGATGCATTCAGAGGAGGAAATGGGCCTCTAATGTAACTTTAATGCTTTTGTGTTGTTATGAAGAAATTAACCTTTTTTGGGGAGGGAGGGCAGGCTTATTTAAAAATTGGACACGATCCATAGTATTTTATGGAGGAATGTGGTTTGATATGCTGACTATCATTCACTCACCAGTCAATGTGAGAATATGGTTTCTCGGATACTTCTTGTAGTTTGAAAGGGGAGGGAGGAAAATGTTTGTGTGTTTTTTTTTTTTCTTTTTAGTTTTAAGTATTATTGAAAATATTTCAAACACGCTATTGCTTTATAAGGTAACAGTGAGGCAAAGCTACTCACTTTTAGTGATTCAGCTTATCTCCATATAGCTTGCACTCATTAAAAAGCAATGCTATTGTTCCACTTAAACTTTAGTTGTCTAATTTATTTGGGAGACCTAGCTCTGACTCTCTTTACCAGGCTTGATAGTTTAAATGCTCCCCAAAAAGGGATTCAGATGCTTAAACAGCAGTTGAGTGTGTTAAATTTTTTTTGTGGAGTATAATGTGTGTTAGGTTATGATTATGGTGAAACTCACTTTAGGTTCTTAGACAAAATCAATTTACATGCTCTGAAATATGAGTTTTGATAACTTTTTTCAGTGATTGCAGTTTTAATATTGTGTTGAAAATGACTTGCATATGTTCAGGAAGAGACTGAGGCTGGGGAATAAATGAAATATTCTGTCTACAGAACTTCAAAGCTAAGCTTGCTTGCACAAAGTTGGCAATAGGGTAGAAAAATTCCATAGTCTGGAAGCATTTGGCTACACATCATTTGAAACATTTTGTCTGTCCTAGGCACAGTAGACTACATAAAGGAAACCAATATCTCTGGCTTATATTTTTCATAAAGTTCCATCTGCACAAGAGCTTTTGCAAAAATGTGCACAGGTTTTTTTTTCTTTTTTTTTTTTATTGCATCATTCATACAGATTTCACTCTCCAATTAAATGGCACAGGGATATGTAAACTCAAGCTTTTCTACTGCCAGATAGATGAACAATCTAACAAAACACACGCAAAAGTGCATGTTTTCTAGGATGTTGTAATTCAGTTAGCTTAAGCATGCCTTTCACCACAAACCCTTCATCATTTTAAGACTTTTGCCTTTCAACTTGGAATATTTCAGCTGTGAACAATTTAAAAAGAAAATTGGCAGGGCTGTTTTTGAAGAGCTGAGGCATTCCTTCTCTTCTTTTTTTTTTTTCTCTTTTTTAATCTAATGAAAAATGCCAAAGCTCTTTTCTGTTGTAAAATCTAGGTATCTTTACATTTTTAACATTTTTATTTATTTATTTATTTAATTTAAGCCTGGAATGCTGGAAAACACAATTGCTATGGAATTTGCCTGTCAATATACACAAGTAGATGGGTTACGAGTTCTTGGTTGAACTTACTTAGTAGCTGCTCTGCTCAGTGATAGGTATTGCTTACTTTCTGATATAAGTAGCTTCACATGTACAGTGAGCAAAAAATTTTTGGTGAAAATGCAATTCAAAGTTCAACTTAATTTGTTGCTATTGCATTACAGAAAAATAACTAGGTGTGGGTTTTTTCTCCTCCTCATCAGAAATGACTTGCAGAGCCAAAACTGTGCTGTCGAAAGATGCCAAATGCTTTTACCCTTGTTTGGCAGCAGCATTTTGAAGTTTCACAGGTCCTTATAAGCTCCCATACATCCATTCCAATAATGTGGATGCATGCTGGCGTAGCTGCAGTCTAAGCGCACAGCTGGCTCTAAACCTGAATTATTTAAATAATTATTGCTTTGCTTTGTTTTTGACTGAGAAGGCCAATCTAATAGCCATCTCTAAAGTTGTTAGGTACTGAATTAACTATTGTATCTGGGTATCAACACCTTTTGAGTATTCAGTTGAGGATACTGTGTGTAGTAGTAAAATATGTAGTAGTGAACACTTGAAAACTGCAGTCTGCTAAAATTGCTACAGAGCCAAGTGTTAGACTTCATAGAGCTGAATGACTGAAGTGAGGTAACACTAAGTATCTGTAATATCTAGACAGGTTTTTCTCTGGTGGTGGTCAGCTGAGGATGCTTGAAAATGTTTCTAGGATTTCCTCCAAAACTCCTTTTAAAAGCTTATGCATCCAGGGTTTGGCTGATGATTCTAGTGAATTTTCTGCACCAGTCCTGATGTGTCATGTGCATGATATGGACACACTCGCACTCGGAATCAGTGTTACCATCTTTTTTTGCCTTGTAGACCACACTGGGATTGGTGAAAGTTATAGGCACTGTGAAAGTATTGAAATTTTTGGTAACAAGCAGTGATGGTTGCACAGGAAAGGCTCTTGTTGATGGTGTAGCTCTGCTGTTTAAAAAATATTTAAGTTTCTATACAAAAACTGGGCTCAAGTTAACTTAGAGGGGTAAAATGTGAAGCAATATATGTAAAGTATCATGTTGGCCACGTTTTTATTTTTTAAATGGGACCAATGTTCATGTAATAGATAGTGAAAGAACCTATCTCCAAGGTAACGTTTCTCATACTCCACAGAAGTCCTCCATGAGGATTTAATGATCATCTTGATGCCCAGAAGGTTGCTTCGTTAAACAAGCAGGGTTAATAGAGGCCTTTCAGTGCAACCAAATCATACGCAGATAAATTGAAGAAAGAATCGTAATACTGCAAATTACCTGGGCTGATACTTGGCGCTCGCTCTGACTTTGGAAGAACAAAAAACTTCTTTTCTGTTGCCAGATCTTTTTGGCAGTCAGTAGCTAGAATTCTTGGGGGTTTTTAGTTTGGATAATTGAAATGTAACCCAAAATTCCCATTTTAATTTTTAATAGAGCCTGAAACACGTTAAGAATAATAGCATAACTGAATCTAATATATGTTGGTCTGCTTTTCAATTTTACAGAACATCGACAAGGTGGTATTTGTTGGAAACTTTCTCAGAATTAATATGGTTTCTATGAAGGTGCTAGCATATGCTATGGATTATTGGTCCAAGGGTCAGCTCAAAGCTCTGTTTTTGGAACATGAGGTAAGGAAATAGATGTTAACCTACCTTTATTGTAAGGAGAGGAGAGAGGAAGAGGGGAGAGAAGAGAGGAGGGGGGAAAATTCATTAGCATCACTTTGAAGAGAAAGCACAAACTGAATTCTATGTAAATATCCCTTAATTACAAGTTAATTTGTAAATAATCTATGTTAGCTCTGACTTGACTACTACTACTCTTGTAGTATTTATTGTTAAACATTGTACATCTGGTAGCTCTGCTTCCTCACCCCCCTCCGCAGTCCTGTGCCTCTGTGGATATGGAAGGAAACAGAAGGCGGTTTTGCTAAGCGCAGTCGTGAGGGCGGCTGGGTGGAAGGTTCCTAATGGAAGCTGCCCTCCCTCATACGGTGTCCTTATCATGGTTCTGTAATGTCTTTTTTGAAAAACTTGGAGAACGGCATAATATTCATTTTGGTGTTATGTTCTTCCATGTACATAAGCAAGATCAAATTAAATCATAATTCAGATAAGGAAATTTTTGGCATAAGGTGGCATATCTTGCAGGAAATGTGCTTTTAATTGCTTTACCAGAACTGGAGGCCTTACGTGGTCATGTTTGTGTCTTTTTTTTTTTTTTTTTTTTTTGAGTTTGATTGGATTTGTTTTGTCTTTGTCTTGCTTACAGGGATATTTTGGAGCGGTTGGGGCTCTTCTAGAATTGCTTAAAATGACAGATGAGCAGTGATACAGCCAATCATAGATCACTAACGCAGATGCTGCTGGAAGAGAGTGAAAGCCACTACAAGGATGGAAATGAAGCCATTATGGTAGTTCTATGTGCTGGATTTGTAAATAATTTTAAATCCTTTTAGCTAATCTTTAACTTCCTGGTTTTGAGCTTCTACTTCAGGATTCGTACTGGGAATAACGATTTTTTTTCTGTACGCTGTTTTTTAAGGGGAAATATGTGCAACATGGCCAAACATACCGATTTTATGGGTTTATTGTAGAAGGTGGATACTGTTTAATGTAGGACCTGTACTATGAGGCATCTGCTTTTCTTCTGGGGTTTACTGATTAGTGTGGTAATTTTAACTTCATTTAGTAATCACTCTAGGAGATTTTTTTTATCTTATATTTTCATGACGTTTCATGATTTGTTCTTGGTTTCAAATGAAACTGCAAAGCTGATGCATTTTACTGTGAAAACTAATTATTGATTTGTTGTTACCTTCATTAGATGACACCTCTCTTCCTCCTATGCCTCTCCTGCTCCCCCCTCTTTTTCCCCTGTTTCCCGCCCCTCCGAGAAAAAGAAAAAAAAAAAACAGGAAAGGAAAGAAAGATTTCCATGACTGGGGGTTTCTTCTGGGAAGGCAGCAAGAAAACCTGAGGGGGGGGGCA
The DNA here is from genome assembly GCF_059628265.1 of Tinamus guttatus. NCBI lineage: Eukaryota > Metazoa > Chordata > Aves > Tinamiformes > Tinamidae > Tinamus > Tinamus guttatus. Next base: position 9,951,566 of record NW_028288848.1, read on the forward strand.
TTTGACTTGAAGAACAGGAACAGACGGCTAACTGCTTTTGTGGAATTAATTCTCCTTTACATTATTGAAAACTAAACAAGTTGGAATCTAAAACATTAATTCTTGGGTTGACACTAAGATAAAATCCAGTTTCTGTTGAAAAATCTCTGCTCTATATAAAGAGTTCTGTAGTACAGATGTTTGATACATGCTTGGTTTAGATGACAAAGGGAGATTGCTTCTTATTTGAAGACTTTTCTGTACTCTGCAATTTTTAACTTCATCTTAATCAAAAACAATTGAAAACTGCATTATTCAAGTCCTGGTTTCTAAAATCAGAAAAAACACAGTAATGTATTTTCTGTTTTTAAGCTAATGTTAATGGATTTTTTCCCTCCAGGGCACTGTGGTTTGAGTATTTATTCCAATATAATATTTTCAACTTTCTTGGTTTGTGGACCTCTATTTTTTGAGATGAATCAAAACTCATTGGAAATCTATATGCTTAGGTTGCTTCATTATAGCATGTATGAACTTGCTGTTCTTAGACACCTCAAAGGCTCACAAATGAGGCTGAAAACCAATCTGTATGTGATTGTCTTGCAAACCTGTATGTGATATCATGTAACGTTAAGGGCTCATCAGAGGAACAGTATAAAATTCACACACATATTGAGCATTCAGTATATTTTTTGAAGAGTGGTGATTTTATTTCTGGATTAGTCATTAATTTCCGTATCTCCCAAATGTTGAAATAAATTCATATTAATCAAAGTGTGTTAATTTGTCTGACAGAAATAAAAACCACTACCATTTTGAAAGTTTTAATGCATCTGTGGAGTTTGTTTCTTGAAGTTATGTGGAATACATAACACCATTTTGTGACATTTCTCTGTGTGACATGTTATTTCTATGATCATTCATTGATACTTGACTTGTTTACCCTTTGTTACCTTGTTTTGGTCTTTGAGGCTTTTTACCTGTTAAATATTGGCTTTTTCATAGATGATAAATGACTGCAGCATGAGGATATTAACATGCTGTAGTTACTTTCATGGAGCATTAAGCTTGAGGTAAATAGGGATAGTTCTGCTCAGTGCCTGTAACTTTTCATCAACAAGATGAAACTTTTATTAAGCTTATATGTTAAGCTCTACCTGCAAGTAAATGATGGGTAGGTTGCTTCGAATATTTAGAGGAAACAAAACTGTATATATACAATGTCATATGTATAGCTATTTCAGTTTCCAGAAGTATTGGAGATTGATCTGTGGCCTTTGAAGTGTGACCTTCGATCAAAGAATCTTCCAGTGACACTGACTCGGGACAAGGTAATTCTGGACTTCTGGCAGTATGTGAAAAAATGCTTGTAAGTATTATTTCGCTTGGGTAAAGAAATGGGTTTTGGTTTTCCTTTTTTTTTAATCTACTAGACCAGAGTTGTAGACCTCTGTGCTGATTTGCTGCCCAGTTTGATTGTTCCTCTATAAAGCTCTAATACCATACAGCACATGGAACATTATGCAACGTAGCTATGCGTGTGACAATGCTAAATATAAGCAAAATGCTAATGTTCTTGTAGAGGAATATGATTGAAAACGGAATGCACTTCAATGATTGTTGTTAAAGGAAAATATTTTAGTTAGACGTATGAAGAATTGCTTGCTTGCTCTCACCTTCTTTTTTTTTTTTTTTTTTTTTCCCCAAGAACTGAAGGCAGATTTATTAGTGCCTGCTCTTGTACAATGGACTGTGATCTTCCTCTGCACTGAGTGAAGCAGGGGACAATATGCAGGCAGTGGAGCAGGCAAAAGGATAAGACGTGGATGTCCTCCCCACCACCTCCTAATGATGCTAATCTTGGACTGGTTTGTTCAATCTGATGGTATTCTATAGTCCTTGGCAGGAATACTCCCCTTTAGGAAAGAGGGACTGTCTTTCTGAAGCACTCACTACAGCTTTGGTGGAATATCAGGTTGCTGTCAGGCTGCAAGGGCTACTTACTAACTCCCTTTCTTTTGTCCACCAATTTAATCTGGCCTGTATTAGTGTGCTCTGATCTTGCCTAGCAAAAGTCAGATGAACATCATCACTTTCTTTTGTGCTTGGAGCCAATATGGTGTGAGGTGGAGTTTTCTTAAGATAACTGCTAAGTGTCATGGGTGACCATGTGCAGAAAGTAAGGAAGAAACAGTGCTGCTTGTGCAGATCGTGCTTAAAAAAGCTTAGAGTCATCATTTTCTATGAATGACTGGTATTTTGTATGAAAACTTTCTTTGTAATCAGTACTTTCTTAATGCATGCACAATTGTTGTACATCAAAGGAGAAAATGAATATGCAGAATTTTTGCAAACTGTCTTTGTTAATGTTTTAACCAGATCTAGGGATCTTAGAAGTAATTGCACTTCTGATGATAAACAGTAGAGGGAAGAATAACGCCAGTGATGTAAATGTGCTCCACTAAAGTGGTGATGCTTCCAAGCTAGAAGCTTTCTTCCTCAGAGCAAGATTATTCCTTTACCTCCCTGGTCTCTTCCTGAAGGGAATTTGCTTGGGATTTCTATCACTTCGATGTTCTGGTCCAGATGTGGAGGAAGAATATAGTGTTAAGCAGAGAAATTTGAAATAACACTTTGTGAACCAGAAGGTTTCTGGCCCCCCCAAAAAAAAAAAAAATCTAACAAGTCATTCAGAAAAATACATAAATAGACTATGTAAGATGCATAAATCAGGCTGTGTGCTAAAAGAAGGGAAGCACAACTTTGGTTGCCCAAACATTGACTGTAGAAAAGATTCTAGGGATTGTAAGGTAACTATGATTAGGAGAAACAAAATGAGACTTTAGAAAGTCTAAACTTTAGCAATGTGAGGTAAAATTTGAAATGGTTGATAGGTCAGTTGTTAAAAGAATGGGGAAGAAATGCTTTAAAATATGTACCACAGAAGTGCATTTTTCGTTAGCAAAAACAGTAGTAAACCAAATGTATAGGCAGATAAGCGAAATGGCTAAGTAGGATAAATCAAGAGTCCGGTATAAGAGAAAATTATTGCAAGTAAAACCCTTTCCTGAAGGAGGAAAGCTTGTTGGAAGATTAGTTCTTTATTGCATTGAAATCTAATCTACTTCCCCAGCAGCACCATCTCGTGAATCTGCTAGTACTGTAGTTTTGCTGTTTGCCTTTTAAGTTTTTCTTTCATCAATTCCAGCTTTTGTTTTGATCCCATATACCTCCTTCATGATTATGATAATGCACAGCTGATAGTAATGTGTGATTGATTTATAGCACTATTGCATTTTTTTTCTATAGAGGAGCGTTTTAGAGTATTGCTGCTGTCTTGATTTTTTTCAGTTATGTTTTTTGTCCAGTTATTCTCAACAGGCTTTTGGCTAGGAGATTTCTCTGCCTCGTTTCCTCCTATAGAGATACCAGAAGGGCCTAAGACCGATTCAGGGCATTTATTCTGTTACTGAAGGGGATCAAAATAATTTAGGCTTTTCTATAACTGGTGTAGACTGTATTTTGGAGCAACCTAATCTCTGTTGAACAATTACAGAATAGTTTATACATAGAGATACCGAGATTGGAGAAATGTTGTTTTGAGAGGGAGAAGAGGGAAGGAGGGGACTTAACTGAGGAAGAGCAGAAGAGCAGTGAGTTTGAGGTTGTTTAGTACGTTTTTAAAGTACTTGTTTCAATATAAGTTCATGAGACTTTTTAACAAGACGAGCTGTTATAATCATCTAACTTCTCTTAAATGTGTTATGTAATTATTAACATAAGCTAAAGCAGAAGAGTGGGATTTCTTGCTTTCGGTTCTGATGGCTTGTACCGAGTTCCACTTCTTCTGGACTCATATGTTCTAATTGAAACACATCCCATTCCCCTCACCATTTCCCCCTAAAAGCCTAGTTTTTTAAAGAATTTGGACAAATGTTCGTGTGTGTGCATATGTATACATATATACACACTGTATGTATAAAGGGCTCAAAGTTGCTAAAGCTGGTGGGAGAGAGAGAGATGACAAAGATGCAGTACTTAATGTGTTGGATTTGATGGAGAACAAGGGTATGGAATACTTGGCGGGGGGGAAGTACAAGAATTTGACTTTTGTAGGGCAAGTGGTATGTTTGTCGTGCACTCCAGCCTCAGCAAAGTTGTCCCACTGTTTCAGTGTTATCAGCATTTATGTTCCCATTAGACTGTCACAAGATACTTGCAAGTGATCTTTGGCAGGACACTGCTGAATTTTCAAGATGGGAAAACCATATGGGGTTGAACTAGAGACAAAATAAACACACATGATTGTTTCCAGTTGGATGAGTTCCTCTACTGGGATCTGCTTTTCAAAGTACAAGATGTCTTTGAATCTGGCTTAAAATGAGATACAGGCTATGGAGGAGGCCACAGTCTGCTTTGCGTCTTGTGACTTCTCAGTACCTGGGAGGTGGAAGACATCTACACTGTAGAATGTACTGGAAAATAAACACTTGATTAAGTATAAAGACTGAATCTAATTTTTGTTTCGTTTATGTATTACTGGAGTTGATTGCGAACTAATTGTAGCATGAAAAGGGGGATTGTTTTGAAGGTAAAAAAAACACCGGACTGTGACTGTATCTGGGAGTCTTACAAACCTCATTCCCTCACCTCCCAGAATCCCCCCAAAAAAACAAAGTGATCCCAACTGTGCAAGGAGAGAGAACCTGAATGCATGGACCTCTGACTGCCTTGAGGTGAGATTTGCTGTTCCTGAAGCAAGAGGAGCTAGAGGTAGGTAGAAAGATAGAAAAGAGTAAAGAGAAGTTGAGTGTTTCAGAAAAGAGTAAAGAGAAATTCAGTGCTTCAGAAGAAGGCAGCTAGTGATCCTTGGGGAGGCGAGGGGAGGATGTGGGGATGGGAAGGGAGGACAGGGGGGCTCTTGCCCCCAGTCAGATGGATGAGGGAAATGCTGTGAATTATCCCTCAAGGTGTCTCCCTGTATGTAGGGCAGATGTGCTTTCTAGTGCAGGCAATGGCCTGCTCTCAGATGCTGCCTTTCTCTGTACACGAGAGGCAGCAGGGGCTGTGCTGGCCCCAGCAGTCTGCGCGTCCGGAGCAGTTACATCATCCTGGCAGGAACGCTCTTTTCTCCTGGCCTGTTGGGCGCAGCGGTGGCGAGCAGCAGGTTGCAGCAAGGGGCTGTCCCCCTGCGGCCCGGCCTGGGCTGGAGAAGCCCCAGGCCACCCGTGAGCAGCAGGATGATGCAGCCAGGCCAAGCCCCGGAGCAGGGGAGTTAAAGGTAGGATCCGAAGCGGGACAAACAGCCTGCGGTGGCGTTACATTGTGCAGAAACAGAGCAGCTCGCGCTCCCTGTTCTTAAGAGTTTTTGCTTGCTTTGTTTCCACAGCTGTGAGGGCTCAGGAAACTTCCTGGTGCTTGAGTCTCTTTCCAAGTTGGTCACTGTTTTCCAGCACTTTTGTCCCATCTGTCTTCAAAATTGCAAAGTTTGAAGCAAATCTGGACTTCTCGGCCCTAAATAGATGAGAAGTTACGCTCTGACAACAGGCACTGTGTCCCAGAGCAGCCTTGTGAGTACGTGAGAGAAGCCGAGTTCAGCTGAAACCCCCCGTAGTGCTTGTGGGTACAGGATGCAGCACTTGCTCCTAGATAATGTGAGTGCTGCTTTTCCCAAGTGTTTCAGGTTTAAATTCCTGAATGAGAGGAACTTCTCCTTGAGAGAGAGAACTGTAGTGTCTTTGCTGCACTGAAAGCTTCAAGCAACAAGGCTTAGAGGAGGACAGAGCCTCACCAAGAGCAAACACTTGCTTAATAACACCCAAGACTACCACAACTGATAAAACAGTGCTTCAAGCAACAGGACGGTGTGTGTGCCTACTGGTATGTTGTGACCTGCCTTTATTTATTTATTTTTAATGTGCATACTGTTAGTCACTGCCCAAAACCAGAAAGCTAGTCGCAGCTTGTAGGAACTTCCAGTACAAGTGTTACAACGGGTAAGAAAGAGCTATGTGTGCCGGAAGGCACATGGAAGCTAATGCCTCAGGCCAGTAAGAAAAACGTGCAGATCAAAATACTCTTGTCTACAAGCTTTTGGAAGAGCTGCACCAATTGGGAGATTGCATTTGAAATATTCTTGTTTAAAGAACTAGTCATTAGAAGAAAGAAAAAAAAAAAAAAAAAAAAGAGCAGAAGAGATACAGCATTGAGATAAGTGTTATCTGCACCTTCCCTCTTCCCACTGGCGTTGCCCCCTCCTATTCTGCTTGTTGGCTGTTTCTAGTCCAGTATGTCCATGAAGCAGCACAACTAAATGTGGTCTCTGAACATCTGTTTTACAAAACAGATATATAGTGTGGGAAGGGCAATTGGAGCTGTGAGAAAGTCCTCTTTTCAGATGAGAGGGTTGCCCGGGACTTGCCAGGAGAGTTAACTAAAAACATAGGGAATTACTAGAATTGATTTGGAAAAATAGTTTTTTGTGTTAAAGAACTCTTTTTATATCTTTAAAAAAACTCATATATTTTGTTGTTTAAATTAGTATAGAATACATTATTTAAGAAATTATTATTATTAAAGCTTGTCTGGCTAAAAGAATCATAAAAAGTAGCTGAATTGACTTAAAAGAAATTGTAATTCCTTTTAGTAGAACTGTTTTGTTTTTGCTTTTTTCTTTTTTTTTGAGCAACCTCACCCTTACTGTTATTTGACTAAGTAAACAAATACATACTGTTCTTAAGACAACGTCATGCTGTTACCCAGCTAGCATTCAGCATATTGCACTTGGCTACAAAGGGCTGCGCACAAAAAATCCAGAAATATTTTTTTAAAAAAACCCACAGCCCTATACTAAATTTGCTAGTGTTTTAAACTTGCTGCTTTTTCAACTTAGCAAGTTAGTTATCAATTTTTCTCTTCAAACGTAGGAGGTTTGAAGTTGTCTCCGCGGCAGATTCGCTTGTGCAGTGTGGCCGTGCTCTGCATGGCCAGTTTCTTCCCTCCTTGGAGAGGGAAGAGGGCTGCAAGGGAAGCCAAGGCCGCTTCCTGGTGATGAAGGCTGGTGATAACCTGTCCTGTATTGTAGCTGCCCTTTCTCATTTTCAGGTAGGCTTGAAAATATTCAGCCATTGATCCTTCTCAAAATTCCTTCCCTCCATCCCTCCCTTCTTGCTTAGAAATTGCTTCCAAAATAGTGAGAGTGCAGAAAAGAGTCACTAACTTCTGAAAATGAATTCATCTTTCGTTCAGGGGAACAAGCATCCCGGTCAGCTTAGCTTTTGCTAGGAATACTTTATTTCTGTTTGTGGCTTTTTTTTTTTTTCTCCCCTCTTTATTTTAAGTACTAAGAGCTTTAATTCTATTTATTTATTTTTGACCTGCCAGACAACATGGAGAGTTACAAGATCCTCTGTCTGATTTCTGTGGATACTTGCTTAACATGAAACTATAAAACATTTTTACATCTTACGCGTACTGCTATAAAGTTCTCGGGAATTATAAGTACTTTTATCAGCGTAGGAGCCAAAGAGCTGATACTAATATCACTCTAACCTTATGTCCACTTGTGTGAAGACAGCATACAAGTCTTAGCTTGCTAAATATAGAGCTCTTTGGTCTTGGAAACTGAAATCTCTATTCGCATTAAGTAAGAAAAGAACAAAGTTTTCTTCTCCTAACCTATTTGTCTTGCTGGGCTGTTGGAGGAAAGAAGATAATTAGAGTCTGTTCCCTTTCAGTCCCTGACCTTTCCATTCACCCTGCTAGCAAGCTTATCTTGTATGATAGGCGACTTAGTGTTGGGAACATCTGGCTGCAGAAGAAGGCTGAAAAAGACTTAATGAAGACTAAATGTGCAAACATCAGTGTGGTGTGTTTTTTTTTTTTTGTTTTGTTTTGTTTTCTGAATAAGCCTCATCTGATTCAAGGGCGAAGTTTGAATCTGAAATCTATCAATGAGGAAATGCATCTGTTACTAGTCTTAAAAATAGCAGCATTTGTCTTAAAAACAACTGATACAGTTACTACCCTTCCATATCTCTCTGGTGTTCTACCTAAAAGTCTCCTTGCAGGCACGTGCATGTAATTGAAGGCTTTTATGTTTTCCAGGTCCACTGCAAAATACACAAGCCTTGTACCATATCTGTGGTACATACCACATATCTGTGGTTTTCTGTGCTGAGCTGCCACCTCTGGGCCTACCTGGAAAGTGATGCTTCAAACCTTGCCCTGCCAAATGGTATCACTGGCCCAAGAGAGTCAATTACTTGATGCCATTTTCCCACTAGGTGGCAATGCCACCCACTATTTGAGTTCATATTCATTTAAAGCAGGATGCTTTAAAAAACAAGAGTAGCAGCGAGTCCTTCTTTGCTTCATCCTGTTAGAAACTGGGGTAAGCATATCCTGTGGAGGTGTGCACAGCCACAAGCCACACTGGACTTGGGTCACCAGCATCGTTTCTGCATTAAAAAAAAAAACTTCTATTTCCTGTAGAAATCAGTTATAGAAATTTAATTTCTCTCCTATTTCTAGCGTTTGATGAATTGTCATGTCAAGAAGAGATGCTGGAAAGCTGTGATGCACCTTGCTTAGCACCTTGCTTAGCCTGCACCCTCAGCAGGGAAATAAAACTTATTTGGTTGAAGCGGCGGCAGCCTGTCCAGCCTGGCAGCTGTGTAGGCACTGCTGAAATGCAAGGCCGTGGAGAATCAACATCACAAGACTGACTTAAATACCCTGCTACAGGATATTTAGCAGGGAGTCTTTGTACATTTAGCTGTCTCTGGTTTAGCTCTCTGTCCACACGTACTCAAATCAAAGGGGAGAAGAAAAAAAAAAAACAACTCTTAGACATCCTACATTCAACCCCCTGTAAGGCTTACTGTTATGTAAGTGCCCCTAGACCTAATCTGATGCCTCTCCAAATAAAATAGAAATCTCTGATGCTTGTAATTTGTCCTGTAATTGGAATGACACTATTTTCTGTTTGGTGGCTCTGTAAATGTTTGCTCTAGATAGTATCAATGGGCTTGTTTTATAGAAAGCAATATATTTAAAGCAAAGAGACTCCTACGGACCCTGTGAACGCAGCAAATACAGGAGCTAGAGGGTAGAAACGGAACTGAAGTTATTGCTAGTTGTCAAGCTGAGCACTTTGCAGGCGAGCTGGAAGGGAAGCGGCCTGGAGCGGCAGCGCGTCCAGGGGGCTGCGGAGGGCCCCCCTTGAGAGCTGCCGCCGTCAGCGAGTGCCGGCTGCGGATCCATCCCAGGTACGGCCTGTTCCCCCGGGAGACGGGAGCTCTGCCGGGCAGAGGGGTGCAGGCTGCGGGGTGGTCACCCTCTCGTCCGTGCGGCATGCAGCCGGGTGTGGGGTAATGCAGACCTGCGCTGCCTCGAGGCTTTCAACACCCCCCTGCCTGCCATTCAGCCTGTTCAAAGGTTCAGGCCTTGCTGTGCTTTTATCTAAGTGCTGGTACAAGCAAAGGGGAGCCTGGTATTGTGTCCTTGCTGTTGTAATGTTCAGGGTAAGGTGCTGACACGGTCTCTGCTGTAGGACTGGGCAAGCCACGTTTGCCATCCAGCGAAAAAAACAGATGTAAAATGCCATGAGAATGTGTAGAGCCTTGGAGTACTTAGGTCTCCTCAGACTCGAGCAATGCTACAGCTATTTTTGGTGTCAGATTCCTGTATAGATTGAAATAGCCTGGGCCTCTAGTTCACTGTCTGTGAGTATGGAAGCCAGAGACTAGATGGCTCTGTAAAGGCTTGCTTCCAAGTACAACTAATTTGAATTTATTATTCCCCTGTGGTGAAAAGTTCCAGCACCCAATTAAGACTTCCTTCTGATCTGCAATGAAATTCAGACATTTTGAAATTTCCCTTTTTTCCACCAAAAAAGCAAGCTAGCAGGAAGCCGAGCAGGCTGCCAAAGGAACCTTATTTGACAGACAAGATTTCCTAAATCTCTTAAGTTTGTACTGCCAAATGTTTGTCAGAACCATGTTTTCATCCAAAATTGTTTTAGTCAATCTTTTTTTCTACTGAAAAACTGTTGTACTGGAAAATTCTGCCTAACTGGAGTGCTGATCTTTGGTAAATATGTGCATTAATGTGCATTCAAAAGCTTGCTGCATGTACTCAGACATAAAAGTGCAAGCACAGTGGAGTTAATTTGGGGTGTTGTCTTCTCTCTGGGACTTGTGCTTGGTTTTGTCAACTCTTACTTACATGAGTAAGGCCCAGTTTACACTGAGAAAAACCTATTAGAAAATGCTTTTGATAATGATTTGTGTATTGTAATGTCAGGCAAACACACTGTAAAGAGGAATGGTGTGGTGTTGATTCTAAAGGTAATGCCGTTACATTTAGAGGCTTTTGATGCTAGACCAGAACATAGACCACAAAAAACAGCAGCAGAGCAACACATTGCTAAAAATGACACTTTTGTTTGAAGATAACAAAACAAAATATACTATGGCACTTTATTGGTACTATTGCAGGTAACCCTCCTCCAAAGTGTAAAAGCACTTTCTAGTTTTACAGTGCCTGATTATTTTTGGTTTAGAAAGTGTAAAAAACAGTTTAAAGGTTTTATTATTGCTGATGTTTGTACAGAGAACAAAACAAAGCCAGAAATCCCTGAGATGAGTTGTCTTTACCTGGAGTGCTCGTCAAGGTAAGAGAATGTTATTTCTTTGTCTTGATGATGGCAGTTCCAGAGAAGTAAAAAGCATAGTCCAGCAACCAAGAAGGTGACAACAAGTGAATTATGTTCTGTGGTGTTTGTCAAACTGCTAGAAGGACAAGTGCAGTGGATCATTTATCAGGTGTCTGCAGTTGAAATTCATTGGAGAAAAATCTGTTCTAGCAGTGACTAGAGGAAACCTGTCACAAATGTACAAAATAAGAATGAAAACCAAGACCTCATATTTGTGTTAGTGTTAGGATGTTGCTCCAAATAGCCACATGAAGTCTGCATATTGTTTTAGTGAAGGTCAGCAAATGAGCAGTGTTGAAACTCATATTCATAAATGTTCACAGTATGTGCAAAATATACTGTGCTTTGTTTTTCTGTGGTGCTCTGACCACATCCTTTCCTCACCACAAAGAAAGCATTACCTGTTGTTGCCCCAGAGGTCAGAATGTCAGCAGCCTTGCGTATTCGTCTTAGTTCTCATCATTGATGGGGGATTGTCATAGAAATGCATTTAAGGAGACTTGCTGTAAGCATAGAAATCCTTCCAAAATACCACAGAACTGTAAAAACAGAGAAATCCAAATCTCACCAAGAAAATGAGAGCTGTTTTGATCAATGGATCTTTCTGGTGGAGAAAATCTAGCCCTATTCTCTACGGCTGCTGTGAGCTACCACACAGCAGTAAGGGAGTACTTGTATGCCACAGTCCTGTTTTGGAGTGGCCCTAAAACAAGGAAAAAGGAGTCTCTTCCTACCAAGAAAGTGCCCAGAAGCAGCTCTGCTTGCTCCAGCTGGGTGTACTTACATATCCTGAGGGATTTGGGGTTTACCAAGGAAGACCAGTGGCAAACAGGTATCAGCTACCTGCTATTGAGGCTCTGTTTGTTCTCTTCTGGGAGATTGGCACTTGCTGTTCGTAGCAGCACTGAAGGGCAGCAAAGGTCCTGGGTGCAAGACAGGAACCAGGCAGTTCTTGTCAGACAAGCATGTATGGGAAAAGGGGGGCAGGAGGGAAAAGGCCTTTTTTATCTTTGTTCTTATAGAAAGTGTTACAGGATGTTTAATGTCCATTCTGAGCAAAGACCTGTTGTTTTCCAGATCTTCCCTGAAAGCCCATGCAGTATTCAACAGGCCACTTGGTTTATCTTTCTTGGATAAACAAAAGGCTGCTGGAATTTGAAACTTGTTCCAAGAGTCTAGGGTCCAAAGCCGGCTGAAATCTGTGCGAGTTCTTCCCCTGCTCTGGGGTTTTGAGTTGAGTCTAAGCACTGTAAACTAGTGAGCAATGGCAGTGCGCTTCCTGACTGCGTGGGACGTGCAGGATCACTGCACGCAGCAGGTGGCTACCCACAGACATGAGTTTTGTTGTTACTTTCTTAAAAGTTACTGGTTTTCAGAAGAGCTTAAAAACAGCTTTTGAAAATCCCGAGATTGCTCACCCAGAAAACCCAGTACGGGCTCTGCCTTGATGGGCAAAAACAGGTTAAGGTGATGAAATCACCCTGGGTGCCTTTGAAAACCCCCGCGGCGCTCACCGAAGCGCTGCTCCAGGAGGGGTCCTGCTCAAGCGCTGGCATCTGAGGCCAGTGGCCACAGCGAACTCTGAGGCCAGGACAAGGACGGGGCAGGTAAGCGACTTCGGTAGCAGCAGTTTTTGCTTTCTGACCGCAGCCAGGCGGCACGGTAAGATATTAACACAGCCCGGGGCGCTGCTGGGTGTTTTTAACCCTAATTATTGACTGAGGTAAAACCGCAGTGTTCAGCTGCCACCTCAGAGCCGGTAACGGGCACAGGGGGTGTCTGACACGTGGGCGAGCGGCAGTTTACAGCCGGGTGGGGAGGAGGCGAGCTCCGCGCGGCCTCCGCCGCCTCTCCCGGCGGGCAGGCGGCCCCCGCGCTCCTCCCGTGCGCTCGCCCCGCTCGCTGCCGTGGCGCTGCACCGGGCCCCACGGCGCCTGCTCGTGGGACTGTGCGTAAGCTGGGACGCCGGGGCGCGCTGGGGGCCAGGGCAATCAGCCCTGTCCTCTGCCGCCACGGCAGCGTCTCTGCCGAGCGCTCCCTGTGTTGCGGACTCCAGAATTGCGCAGGGTAAGGAAAAAAGTAGGGGAACCAGATGATTGGGAAACTATATATATAAGCTGTTGCTCAAATAAGCTCCCAGCTAAAGAAAAACAAGCAGATTAAAATTCCTAGATGTCACTGGAGACCTTAATTCTCTTTTCTGTTTCGTAACTGGGAAGGATATGCCTGGTCCCAGGCACCTGGGCGCCGCTGCCGGGGTGCCAAGGTGGAGGGGTGCGGGTTGCTCCGAGGCGGTGCCGTGTGGCGCCGCGGGGCCTCGTGGGGCGCGTGGAGCGGCCTCCCCGTGCGGCGGCTCCTGTGTTCGCGCGGGCGACACCTGCCCAGCCGCCACCATCCCTATGGAAAGGTGCTCGCAGAGGGGCCAATGCGGGCTGGGGAACTGCTTGGTGAAACAAAGCTGCCACAAGATGCAATAGGTACTATCTGTTTTAAATTTTTGGACTAGATGGACACTCGTTTAAGCATTCTGATTAATGTCTCTAAATGTAAGTTGATGATTACATGTTTGGGGTGAATTTGGGTTGGCAAGAGAGCCCTGTGTGGAGCGGGTTTCCTTGAGCTAACAGGCTGCCTGGAATAGCTGTGTGTGTGTGTCGTTACGGGTTGCTCCTGCAGAGGCCATGGAGAAATGTTTCCTTTGGTGCTGAGAAATTCAGGGGTAACGCAAAGCTTAATTAAGCGCAACAGGGTTGCGTTTTGCTTGGAGCGATTCTGTTACGCCCTGCTTAGAGTTGCATTATTGCTCATTTCAAATCATTAGCAGTGACAACCAAATTTTCATGCAAACTGTGCGTAGTTATAAGTCACTCCTTATTTCATGCATTTGGAGGGTTTTTGTTTGTTTCATACACTATTTTTGCCTTGCATTATATTTTTTTCTGTTTTTATGCTAGTGTAGTAGCAGCTGCATTTTGATTGAAGGTTTCTCAGGACTTTGCTTAGATGTTTCTATTTTAATGACTTTAAAATTCAGTCATTCATTTTTGTTTTAAACTCAAGTTCGGAAGTGACAATGAAAGAAAAAATAGCAGTGTGCAACTTTTTTGCAGAGCTTTGTCAAAATGACTTAGCTGCTAAGTAGAAAGAGGAAATCAAAGTAACCTTTCCTTCCCGCCTCCTGCCCCAGGGTGTATATTCAGTTCAACTATAAGCTTTTATACTCCTTTAACTAAGAGGTGACTTAACAAATTATGTTTCCTGACTGACAGAGTTTGCTCACTTGATATTTGCCTGCCGTTGCAAGGGACGACCCCAGGGATCCATCCCAGATCTGTATTCTTGGGCCAGGATCCCAGGGATTGGGCACAGGGGGGAAGATTTTTCAGATGTTTTGGTGCAAACACAATTGCTTCCTCGGGGAGAAGTTTGGCACACGCTTCTTCGGACGACCGTGCTTGCGTAAGCAGCCCCCTGCCACCCTCCGAGCTGCACTAGCACAACTGTTTGTGGGACTGGTGCTGAACGGCACCAGGGAGCTGACGCAGGTTCAAGAGAGCCTTGTCGTCTTTGGCTATTGATTACTTTTAATTCTGATTCGTTGTGGTCCTGCAAACGGCTGCCAGTGGCCCAGGAGGAGGGAGCATGAAGCAGGGAGCAGGAGGTAAGAGCTGTTTCTGCAGGCATTGCTGCTGCTGAAAGAGTCGCTTATCAAACTACGGCTTGTAGTAGATGTGGTTATGGTTGTTGCTTGAAAAATGTTCTTGAAAGCCCAGCTATCTTAATGCAATCATTAGAGTGCGGTTAGCTGATTGTGTATCCAAAGAACTCGGTCTGTGTGTTTTGCACGTGCATTTCTGAGCTTTCTCTTAATAAATTTGTCAGTGGTTTACCTTTGTTTTGTATAACTTCAGGATATATTTTTCTGTATTAATTTCCATTGCAGAAAATGGGTTTTTAAAGCCTTTTTTTTTCTGAAAGATCAAACTAAGGGAGTGAAGGTTATTAATCAGATTATTTTCTGCTAGATAAATGTATGCCTAAAAGTCTGAGAGGGGAGTATGTTAACTGCTTTTCTAAAACACATCTAAAAGGGTAGCTTTCAACCTACAAAATAAAACTGCCACCTGCACACAATTTACTTTTACATATGCATATTCTGTTAAATATATTTTGGACGTAGCCTAAACCTGCTGTTAAATTCTGAGACACAGAATTGATTTTGCAAATAGCACTGTTTAAGTTTGTACAGCGAGACTGAAGTCAGCGGAGCATGAGTTTTCTGCTGTGACTGCTTTGGGTCTGGAAATCACTGTTACTTTTGCTTTTGCATATTGTTTTAGGGCTTATTCTCGTTCTTATTTATATGCACCTTGTTTCTTTGTCATGATCTCGTTGTGGCTTCTCAGAAAGGACTTGCACCACTTTTGTGTTGCATTATAAGGGGAGGTGAGTCACTACAGTTGCATTTTGGATTATCTTCTGAGAGTCGCACGTAGATTTTAAAAGGTGGTGTGCGTATCTTTGTTTTCAGAATCCTTTCTAAGAGAAAAGGGCTTTCTTGCTTGCTGTTCTGTGAAAACCAAACACATCTTTCACACGCCACATTGTCGCCTGTGTTCATTGGTATATATTGATATGACAGTGGACTGAAAGGCTGCAAGCTACAGCTTGCCTGCAGGCAGAAGGCTCCCAACCCCTGCTATGGTGAAACTTGGAAAGTTGTAATCCTTTAAAACCACAGGATTTGGTTTTTAAACCCAAGCCATCCAAGCTAATCACTACTATTTTTTTTTCTTTTTCTTCTCTGAAAATGTAGGTGTTTCCTATTTGGCTTATCAAACTTCAAAGATGGTTTTGTTTTCTTCTCTGGAAGCTGTCTGCACTTGCTAGCACATGGTAAGTCAAAGAGCTCTTGCCCCTAGGACTGCAAAATAATTCAGCTGTTCCGGGTAAAGATGTCTAGATGGAGACTCCCATCTTTGAAAATTTTATCTTTGGTCTTTCTTAGGCTTGTAGAGTTCTGGGTGTAGCTACATGCAGGGCAAGCTGTGGTCTTGCACATTTCTCTGCCTTTCTGATGGCACAGAGCTCTGGTTAGGATCTTGTATAAGTTCTGTAACCTGTGCACAGCCTTTGTGTACCTCCTGTCTTACCGTATACACAGTAAGCATTAAACAAGGATGTTGGCCATTTTCTGCTCAATTGAAAAGGCTCATAGAGTCTGGCATCTCACATAGAGTCCTGGATTACCAAATAATGAAATGGAAGCTGTTTTCTTCTGTTAGTTTCACTGGGCTCACATGGGAATCGCAGAGACCTTTTTTTCAGAAGTTTTACACTACAAAATTGTTGGAATTGGGGTCCTTCCTCCTGCTGCTTTGGGAGGAAGCATTCTCAGTTTTGAGCTCTGGAGGAAGGGGTGGCTGCTGCATGTTCAGCCCTGAAGGTGATGCCTGTCTAGCCTGTGCCAGATACCTGAGGCAGCACCGATCTGCCTGCGGGCTATAGCATCCAGCAGAGTCTGGGTGTAGCCAGGAGGCACAAGCAGTATCTTTCCCTTCACTGTAAAGACAAAATATGTCACTTTGTCCTTGCAAAATCATAAGTTTTGCAGGCACCAAAGGCAATAGGCCATCACTTTGACAGTAAGATAGCTTTTTAGGTAATAAGAGGAGCAAGCAGTTGTGACACTGCCCCAGTGTCTGTGGCAGCTCAGGATTGCAGAGCTGCCTTAAGGGAATGAAATAATATATTACTAAGTTGCAAGGAGTGTACTCGTTAGTTAAGGCTTTCATTTCCTTTGTATTCTATCTAAATACTACAGAAAAGTTGTTTTTTCAGCTGTAATTCTCTGTTATAGAGACCCAGGTTGCCTGCAAAGCAGTTGGTTGTTCTTCTCTTCCTGGCACTTGCACTACTTTTTTCTACTTTATTTTATACATACACACACATATTAAAATTATTGATAATTATAATATTGATATTGAAAATATTCTTATTTATATGTATTTATAAAGCTGTGCTTTTTTCTCTATTATGTGTCATGTTTGTTAGGTTCTAGCTGCTTTGGGGGATAATGAACAGACTTGGCAGTAAATTAATTATCTTTAGTGTTTTTCTTAACCTGTTTTTATTACAGGATTTTTGAGAACTTTTTGGGGGAGAGGGATGGGGGAGGCGTATTTTACTGAGAGGTCACTTTATTGCCTTTGGTGTGAATTGGCTCTCTTAGGGTGTTAAGTATAGAAAAGAATGAGTAATTACACGTGGCAACTGTCGTCTTGTATGTTGTATGTCCGGTGTCTGTTATGGACATATCTCTGTATTTGTATGCCCACAAAGCAGACTTATAAGCTGATTACAAGAATCTATGAGGTTACTGTGAAATATTGTACTTAGGATTCAAAAAACATTCAAGAACAATAGTTGCTGCCAGAGGATCATCATGGCAGTGTCCACAAATAATAGCAATGTGCAGCATTTGACCATTTGTGGGTGGTTAATTAGAATTATTGTTTTAACTCATTGTTACGTTATTTATGGAGTCATAATTTGTCACCTTTTCTTCTCCAACCCTCCTCAAGTTGTTTGATCTAAGAGCCATTTGGAATCACAGGTTTTTCTGTGCTTGTCAAAACAAATCTGATCTTCTCTTCTGATCTTGATGCTTGGCGGTACCACTGAAATGATATCCAGAGCTTGCCAGGAGACAGGACCAAACTTCTGAGGTTCCTTGGCTTTCTTGGTTTTGCAGTGCTCTTTGGGGTTTACCTACACAACTCACTTCTACTCAATTGCTTCTAGGGTAACAGTGTATCAACTGTTTTTAAGCTTCTCTTGAGTTAATTTCAAACACTAAATAAGAATGCAGATGAAAAAATGAAAGAGAAAAATTTCAGTTCTTGATAATCAAGTTCCAGGAAAAAAAACAACAGAAGAAGGCAACATTGCCTTATTGTATTTCAGAAACAAGAAGGCTTCCCCAGCTATTGCACAGGATCTTAAAGGCAAGTTTAGCTGACAAAATCTGAGAAGATATTTCAGCTAAGCAACCACTTAACTCCTTCATGCTCTTATTTGAATGGGATCTGAGAGAAATTTTGAAGCTGTGAATTTAACTTTCCTTATGCTCAGCAGCAGGGCAGAGCCGAGTTCTCTCTGACTCCTTTTGTTCACAGTGGAAACATTCCCCTGTCTTTCATTTATTTTCTTTATTTTTTATTCTTTTCCCAAAGCTTCCTTCCTTCCTGTGGCTTCTGGATTTGGACCAATATGGATGTAATGACTCACTGTTCCCAGATGTGAAATGCAAATGTGGGAAGTGGGATCTTCCTCTACTTCTCTAGAGATTTCTTGCAGACTATGGTGGTGCTGCTGCTGTTTAATCATTGTGTCCCTCCTCACTCAAATGGTTTTCCTGCTGACACAGCATTTTGGGGACTGTAACAATATTTAGTAAACAATGTATTAGAATACTTACCATATACACATCTTAATCTTGCTTTTGGAGCTTCTTTAACACTACACAACTCTTTGTAATTAAGTCAAATGGCTTGGGCAAGTACATCTTCCTCCTTTGATTCATTTTAGGGCTTATCTCCTCGAGTGGTTGTTTGGCAAGATTGGAGGTCCTTTGCCAGAGGTGCTTGTTCAGGCAGCCTGTTGGTGCCCAATGCTGAGAAGCTTGTGAAGAAACAATGCTGGGGGCTGCTTGCCTGGGGTCCCTGTGCCAGCTCTGCTCTGGCCTAGTCTGATGCTACCCTGATGGACTATGTGATTCCACATGAGATCATATCCATTACTCGCAAGCTTTTTCCAAGGTGCATGGATATTTAGATTGGTGATTTCTTGGCTTTGCATTTGTTCATCTGCTTCAGAAGCCTCCAAAATTCTCTACAAGCTCAGCACATTTACTCCTCCATAAAAGCTGTTAGAAGAATACAGAAAAGAAGATGGGAAACCACCATGGTTTCACTTTCAATGCATGTGTCATCCTCGCCTTTCTGTTCCTCCTGATTCCGTCCAGAATCTCTGCTATTCACACTGAAATGGGGCCAGGGACATCATAGTCAGCCTTGTGTGGACAGGCCTGGCTCGCAGTACATTTTGATATTGCATTTTGTGGGGAGTACACATGCCCTCCCTTTTATCATAGGAATCATAACTTTTCAGTTGTAACCTGATGTTCTGAGTGACATTCAAGGAACTGATGTGATGTCATGTTCCACGTTGTGCGGATTTCTTTATACTACTTCTCACTGTCAGAAGCATTGTTTTATGTTGTAAGGAACATTGCCTTTCTGGTAACTCCCACTTTCAACTGTTTCACTTTTCCAGATGATGTTTCACCAGGGTTGATAGGAAGCACCTTGTGTCTCTTCTCGCTCTGGTTGTTCCTGTGCCTGGAGAATTTTCTTGCTATCAAGTGCATCTCTTGGCCATCCTGCTTTCCTGCAAACCCCTTCTTCATTTACACTTCCTTCCAAGGAGGCTTTAAAGCTACAGTATCCGATCTGCTTAATCTATCAGGCAGTACTTGTTCTGGATAAAGGCGATAGGCATTTGGGCAGCTTCTCTATAACTGTTCTCTGTTTGACTCCTATCTCTCTTATTGCTGAACTCCTGAAATATTACTTTAATATTAAAAATATTAAAATAATTAAACTTAATTTAATTAAAATAATATTAAATCAAAAAAGTTAAATAGTCTGAATGCTCCTTGGGGCAAACTACACTCTGTACTATATTGTTAGCAAAGAAAATCTGACAAACATCTCTTATATTGAGGGCTTTTTTTTTTTCCTTTCTTTCTTGAAGGCCTCCTGTGAGCTGAGAGCACTGAAAT
Source organism: Tinamus guttatus (assembly GCF_059628265.1). Taxonomy (NCBI): domain Eukaryota; kingdom Metazoa; phylum Chordata; class Aves; order Tinamiformes; family Tinamidae; genus Tinamus; species Tinamus guttatus. Next base: position 9,971,107 of record NW_028288848.1, read on the forward strand.
GGAAATCAGCTGAGCAAGAACAGTTGGCTGAGAACAGCAGCCCTTCACCTCTTGAAGACACTGAGGTAATGCAAAATACCAGGTAATCCCTCCACTTGAGAGATCAGTGCTGCATTCCAGTAAGATCTGAAGTCTCATGTAATAGTCATTTTCATTTTTGAATGTGGGCTTCATGTTTTATGTTTTCATATGTTTCCTCATCAGAAACAGTTCAATCTGTTTCTCTCTGTGGCTGATAGTTGTGTCACTTCTAAGATAAAATATTTAATATAGGAAATGCAGTTGCCATGAAATACGATTTGATGACAGCAAAAATTGACATTAGGTGAAGAATGTACTGAATGCAGCATTGCAGCTGATACTGTAGGTCCTCAAAGTCCCACCAAAAATATGGAGTATGTGGCATTATGTGCTGAAGAACTTGGATTCCACCCTAAAAATGTGAAAATCTCAGCAATCAAAACAGAATGTAATTGGTGAACAATTACATTAGTCAAGTTTGGTTTTCGTTTTTGTAAATTGACATGTGGCCGAAATGTAAATTAGCAGAAAAACAAAGTTTCCTAACAGAGACATCACTGCACACTGCAGCAAGGTCCTGCTTCCCAAGGGGGCAAGCACTGTATTCTCATACCATATCTTTTAGTTGAGCAGAGCACATCACAGATCTCAAGCTCTGAGCAGTGTTTTTTTTTTGTTTGTTTGTTTGTTTTTTTTTTTTTTAGGGATTCAAATGCAGTGTATATGTTACAGTAGTTTATGGCAGGCCATGAGAAAACAGAAATTTAGGATGAAGCCAATACTTCACCTTTGTTGTTTGTGGTCAGAGTTCTTTCTATTAGTGTCAGAAAATAGCAAGTTGAGTAAATAGAGTTGTCCCACACAGCTAGATTATTCTTAATGAAGTTAATGGAGTGGAGAGTAATCTTACCCATCCCCTGGGAGCTGAAACCCCCACCATGTAATGCCGTATTTTGCTCATAGCACACACTAGATGGAAACAGCCCACAGGTGACTGATGTTCAAATGAGACTGGTCAGAGCTGCCAGGCTCTGTCTGTGTGCCAAGAAGAGCTGGATAACGAAGCAGTTTGAGAGCTCTTGCGTGACCAGCTTGGACATTTCAGCAGAGGCATTTTGCAGCGGGACCTTTTTGGTGGGTAACTTTACTGCTTCATTTGTATCGAGGTGAGGAAGTAAATCTTGGGAGACACTTGGGAGAAAAAAAAAAAAAAAAACCACACCTGGTACTTGCAGTTACTCTTCAGCCAGATTCCGTGGAAATTAAAGCGGTTTTGCTGTTTCTAGAAAATACAACATGCATGTAAAGAATGTTGACAGTGTCTCAAATCCTCCCGGCAGGGAAGGACTGTGCAGTATGTACTGAGGGACTACATACAACCTGCGGAGGGGAGAAGAACAGGGAGAGAGGAATAAAAAAAGAGGGTGTCAAAGTAGGGACAAGCAGCATGATGTGTGAAACAAGTGGGAATGTGTTTTAGGGTGACTGTACAGGAAAAAAAGGAAGAACAGTTAACGCTTGAGGCCTGATTTAAAAATTTCCTTTATTTTTTCTTTTTTTCCTGTTTTTTTTTCTTCTGCTGGATTTGGAAGCTTCTAACCTTTCAAAGGTTATGAAGCACAAACTGACGTGTTGTGAAATGCCTACTCCCAAAGAAAAGCGATCTAAAGATGCAGGCTTTGAAGCATGTCAGCCGAGGAATAACTACTTCAGAAAGAGCATACGTAGGCAGGATGTGCTAGCAACATTTTTCCATGAATGGGTGTTACTTGAGAAAGACTCTTATTGCAGCTGGGAGAACTCTTAGCTGAGAGCTAGTTATTGATTGAATTTTCTCTTTAATTTTTGTTTAGCAGTTCTGACAAGGGGATTGATTACCCTTTCATTATTGCGGTGTTTAGGAACTCATGAGTGAACCAACTGTTCTCTGTAAAATCTGTTCTTTCAGATACTCCAAGTTATCAGTTATTCAGGTAGTTCAGAAGATGCACTTTAAATAATGTTCTCATAAAATTTTATCTCTGAGTTGGGATTTACTTACATTGTAAATAGAAGCGACTCTTGAAAATATCATTCTTTCAGAGAAAACCTAATTTCATCTGACAGATTTTCAAGGAATATCATCCTCTCTATATCAAAATAAGCATTTTTTTTGTCAAGATCATTCTTGAGTTGCTTTTTTCTCTTGTCATTCCATGTAACAAGCTGTTTAAAATGTAACTGAACCTGCTAAAAGGATTATTGATAATGGGATCTAGTTAAAGGACAATTACAAGGTTGGCTGGAATAACAGGATAATGTAGCTGTTGAGTTTTCCTTTTGAGGTTTCTTGGTTCCTGAGCATGTGATGAGACTGTGACCAAAGGATACTTATGTGGCTGTCCCATCTGAATAGCTACCAGTTGCTTTCTTCATAACTGCTTCTTGACCATTTGGGTGAAGAAGGAGGATGAGATAGAGGATCTAGGTTATTTTTAAAGTGGTCTCGTAACTATATTTCTGTATAGTACCGAGCTAAACACAGATACTTTTTTCTACTATTTTTTCCTCAATTTCTTAGTCAAGTGTTTGTGTTGGCAGCCCTTCCAGTACTGTAGTTTCTGAATAGGAGTTCAAGATGCTATGATAAATGGTCTGCGGTTGGTCTGTAGGGCACACTAAGTAGTAGAATCGGCATACTTTGCTTCTGAAGTGTTTCCAGTGGAGAGTTTGCTGATAGGAGAGTCTGGATGTGTTGTGAGAGTCTTGGCAGGCAGAGCTGGCTCCCATTCGCTTCAATTAGAAGGGCTGAGTTTAGCAGAAATGTAAGAAATATTTTGATTGATTCATTTACAACTTATTCTTACAAATGTTATAGGGTTTCTTTTGATTAGATATTGTCAGTCTTTTAAAACCTTTAAAATTCTGCCATTTATGCATTCTCTTTTCACTGCTGTCTAACATTTAACAAGATGATTCAGTAACGTCCTGTTTTGCTGCTCCATATGCACTCTCTCCTTTTCCTCTTTCTTTTATAGCTTTGTGCCCTTTGTGCAGTATACCCACTGAAAAGAAAAGCATGATACAATCTAGGAAACCTGGCTTCCTACCTACTATCTCATGACTCCTAGTGGAACTTGACCTTTTCTTAAATTTCAGCTTTTCCCATTTACCCCCTTTTTTTTTTTTTTTTTTTTTTTTTTTTTTTTTTTTTTTTCCCCTCTGAGGCACCCATGGTCTCTCTTTTGTGGAGCTGCCTCTCACTTACCTGGTCTTGTGCTTTTTGTGGGTGTAGCTAACCCTTTGCTTTCTTGTGTTCAGCCATTTTTAAGTGTTCTTTCCAGTTATATCTCCTCCGTAATTTTCTTAAATATGAACACTGGTATCTTTGTCAGACAAAATGTTTTAATATTCTGCTAGCTGATAGTTATGGGCGTATGTGGAGCTGATAGGATACAAGCTGAGGAGCTTTATAGGAACACTAATGAAAAGGAATGTTTTAAGAGAATAAAAATATTCAGAAATCTGCAAAGCAAATACGTAGCTATTTGTAGTAGGATAGAATTTTTTTTCCATATTTCACTTGTCAAAACAAAACATTATCTTTGAAGACAGATGGCTTTTAACCTAAAATTGAGAAACTGTTTCTGGGCTGCAGAAAGCCCTAGCAGCAGTAAAGCCTGGAAGCAGCATAGAAAGTTCCTGCTGGTGGTTCCTGCAAATGATGTAATCAAGCAGCTGCACCAAAACTCACTTTGCAGTGGAAACTTCAGAGGGACTTTTCTCAAAGCTTTAAAGCTTTTAAATAAGCTGTTTAGCAAAGGCCTTGTTGCAATACAGATTTTTGGTGTGGCAGAATGGAAGACTGAACATGAAAAATGTGCTGATCTTCTCAGGACATGTCAGTTGTTCTTTAACTTTGTGTGTAGTTTACTTTGTGTGTGATTTCAGCAAGGCAAACTGAGCAGATGTGTTTTCACCATGTTTTTGCAGTCAAATAGGTTCTTCCTGGTTAGAGATTTCTTTCCTTAATGGCAAACAATTTTTTTGTTTTTTTTTTGTTGTTGTTTTTTTTTCCTTGACCTCCATCTGTTTCCATTTCTTTCATGTTAGTATTTGATGTTTCCTTCCTGCTTACTACTAGTGGCATTTCTCTGTTATTTTCTGAAGCTTTCCTCTCTCCTTTAAAATGCATATGTAGAGGATAACAGCAGGCATGTGTCGTAGTTTTATCCTCCAGGCAGATATAATTCTGACCAGCCCTAAGTAGGTGAGAGTGTTTAGAGTTTCCTGATAATCTTGTCAAAATAATTAACAATTGCTCAGAACTAGGCAATCTTATATAATCATTTCACCTCCCACTACAACGCAGAGACACCTAGAATGAATGATTCTGCCATTATAACCTTGGTACTGTGTATGTGAGAAAAGAAGGAAAATATTAGTATTTCAGAGAGAATTTTTAGGCCAATAGAATAAAAATTACCCTGTTAATTTCACCAAGACATGAGAGCTAATACCACTATTCTCATGACTTTTCATGAGAAGTGCTTTTAATAAAATAAAATTTTACAATCTCAGTTCTTTGTCAACATTTTCTATAAGCACATACATATCTGCGTATTTTCCTGCACATTTTGTCATCTCAGAAGAAAGACCATAGTCTCTGCTGTGCTTCACATAGTGTCTAGGTTTTTGTGCTTTTCCATACATTTATATTTGAGATTTAATGCTTTTTTTTTCTCAGCACTAACCAGCTTCCAGCCTGAGATGTCATTAAAATACCTGTATGACGTGTTTTGAAGCTAACTGAATGATACTCTGCAGTTCATATCATATAGCTTGGCAGGATTGTATTGAGTTATCAGCAGTGGTAATTACAGGGTCAAAGCTGGCGGCGGGAGGACAGAAAGAGAAGTGCTGGGATGAACTTTTACCATAGGAAACCTCAGTGCAGTTCTTACTGACTTTAATGGGAGTTATGTGAATGTACCTGAAGTTTGCCTCGCTGTAGACATATTCAGGTGGGCTTTTAGCTTAAATTCACAGAATATACAGCAGCAGGAAAAAAAAAAAAAAAAAAAAAACACCAGGACATGCATTTTTAAGCTGACACATTTTTGTTCTTTTGGCAGAGCAGCGGATGGATCGGAAGTCCCTAGAACTGTTTCTAAATCCTTCAGGTAATACAGGCAAATATGCAAAAGTTGTATTAAGTACTGCTAGAAAACAATCTCAATATGTGACAGCCAGTTATGTTAAGGAAGTATACTAAATAGCACTTAAATGAGATTTAACTTCAATATTTAGCCAAAAAAACAAGGCTGTGCTCGTCTGGGCAGGGCAGAAATGTGGCATTTACCAAAGACTGGTTAAAGCTGATCATATAAAAGATTTATTATGCCTTGATACCTCTATCCTGATTTCTGCCCGCCCCCCCCCCCCCCCCAAGTCTTCATATTGCTGGTAATAAATTGCTGTAAGAATGAAGTTAAATAGAAAAGCCTTTGCAAGAGTCTGAGACTATGATTGTTGTTCCTGGGAGGTGCTGAAGCTCGATTTAAGCCTGGAATGGCTTTTGAAAATGCAAGGGAATTTAGTCCATTATAAGTTCTTGGAATATGAAAAACTTTATATGTATTGAAAGGATATGTGTTATATATATTTGACTGTTTTGCACACTTAGTCATATTCATGCTGTACATGATATTGCCCTCAATCATAGTCGGGTGGTTTTATGCAAGTTAGAAGTAGTTTATCAAACTATACCTTTATATGCGTGCGTGATATATGCAGATTCCTAGTAATCTCACTTATTTTTTTGTAGATGTTACACAGCATTTTTAAGACAGAGGTCATCACAGAGTTATTCTGTAGCCTTATCAGCACAATGGCATACACATGCACTTAACTATCCAGAGATTTTTTCTTTGGTATATCCTTATGGCCATGCTGTTTTGGCTTTGCTTAGCATAGCTGTGATCTGCCAGTTACTTCTGAGAAGTGCCTGACTCCATGAAGCAATAATCATCAGTACACACTGTCCAAAGCCAGCCAGTTCCAAGAAACAGCAGGCTTGTTTGTGGGGTTGGTTTTGTTCTCTTTTTTCCCTTCCTCTTAAAATCTTTTTTTTTTTCCCCCCATATTTAATGATTCTCTTCCATTATTTTGGGGAACTATAATGATCTACTACTGTATATACAATGATTATGTTATCATTATTAAAGGGAAAACTTAATAGTGGTTTTGAGATACCACTAAGGTTATCGTAATTTCACAAGGTTCATGGTCTCAGCTGCAAGCTTCCTAAGGGAAAATAATGGTGATGGTGACAGTTTGGTCTCATATGGTGCTTATTCTCCATTAGAATAGCACATGGCAGCATTAAGTAGCCTAATAGATTTGTTTTGAATCATAAGCTTGTGTGAATGAAAGGAAATAACCTGCCTTGCCTTTGCATGCCTGATTAGTTTTTGCAAACAAATCCTGCATTTTGAAGGAAAATGGACTGATGTGCACAGCAGCAGTAGAACACCTGATAAACAGAGGTAATCTGGATAACTTGATCTATAGATACAGAATTTGTTTTTTAAAATAGTCATCTCTGTTCCCTTTGAAAGGGCAATTTTGTCTGATTTGCATCTTGAAAACTAACCGAAAAGTACTTTTTTCCTGTAAATTCTTAAAACCTTAGAATTCTGTTCTTTAAGTGCACAGAGCCTCAGTAGCAAAGGAAGATACCTTTTTTAAAGCGTAGTTCCTATTTTACTAAAAACCAAGCCAGGAACCTTGGGGACATTATAAGCCAAATGATTTTTTTCCTAACTGTAATAAGGCCCTTCCATGAAAAGGAAGGGCTGAAAGGATGATGGCTGCAAAAGAGCTCGAAGCAGCAGTGTGTGTTCTGAGAGCACACTAGTGAGCCGTCCGCGCGCTGCTTCCTCGGCAGCCCCGCGCCGAGGAGCGCCTCGGTCGGAGCGGGTGGCCGCGGGGCCGGGCTCCGTGCGCACGGAGACACAGGCAGCTCATGGCCATCCCAGTGTGGGACGTTTTGTCTGCCGTGCTCAGTGCTCCCCTCTCTGCAGTCTGCAGTGCTCATGCCTGGGCACTCGTGGGGCTGTTCGGAGCAGCCTCCTTCCCCTTTGAGGGGCGAGGTAGGAGAGCACTTGCCTCTTTTTTCCTTTGGTAGCCCCAAAGCAGAATCTGGTGTACGTTAGCAAAAGGAGGGGCGAGTAACAGTTTTCACACACTTGACCACTAGTAGGTCTGAGAAAAAGCTCCCTGTTGCCACATGTACGGTAACAACTTTGTAGTGTTGCTCTTTCTCATGCAACGTTTTCCTGGTTATGGAAAAAATTAATATATCGAGTGTGGGAAAACTGTCAGCTGAAGGCCTCTGCAAATAAAAAGCTTTTTCAGCATTTCCAAACAATTATGATCATATGTTAATATTTGTTTAAGGATATAATGGGATGTTAATAAGTGCCTGATACAGAAGAGTGCATTTATGATTCCTTGAACTCAGTAAATGATTGGAATATCACATATTTTAAAGTTCAACCATTAATAAGGAATGTTTGACAAAATTAATAACTTAAAAAATCAGAAGTAATAATGTAATTGTAAATCAAAAAAAGGGAACAGAAGCAGTTCCTTCCACAACTATGACCTGCCCACCATGTCCTAATGCATATTTTAGAAATATGATTAGTATCTGAAAGAATTTTGATGCTATTTTGCTCTCACTAATAAACAGGTACCTCACCAGCTGCATATCAACACCAAAAGTGCCAAGATGTTGTTGTAGAAGTTGTGTGTGTTGCAGTTATTGGACAGTATAGAGTTGATCATTTCCTCTGCAAAAAAAGGTTTTATGATTCTAACATCGTCAGCTATTTGACTTATTTGCAGAGGATAATTTGCTCTCCACTCATTTCAGATTCTCATTATCAATTAAAACTTTTGTTCTCTCAGGGTGGGCAGTGCTCAGATTGTATAGCTCAGATCTAGAATGAGAAGTCTTGCCCTGCCAGGGTGCTACACAAATACGATAGAACTGTATCTGAACGGCCTAGGGCCATGCAGCATTTGTCCAAAGCATGGTAGCCACATCATGCACAGCACTTCCTTGCTCTGCTTGTTCAAGTGAATTTGTCAGAAAGATGTTGATGAGACACTGTGTACAAGAGAGTATAGATATTTCTGAGGAAGATTCTTCGCAAAATCAAGATAAATTTCAAGCCAAATTGCATTCAAGTTAGGTGCTAAAGGAGCTGCAGTGATTGGCACCAGCAAAGTATGCGTCTTCAGTGTTTGCTCTGTCACATTTGTGGGGCTAATGTGCTAGAGTGAAACTGCTAGGGAAATTACTCTGCACTAACTGATGCCAGATACTGGGCCAGGTTTTGATGACACAGTCTTGCTTCTAAGGACTTTTGATGAACTGTGTTCAAAGAAAAAAATCTCTTCTATGCGATATGAGCAAAATGGCATTTTCTAGCTCAACAGTGCGATTTTGCATTCTCATCTTTCCCCTTTTGCCTTTTTTCTCTCGTTCTCTCCTCAGATGGCAAGTGACCCATGCGCCAGGTGATCCCCGCGCGTGCTCAGCATGCCGGCTGCCACCTGCCCCTTCCCGTGAGCGGCGGCGGAGGGAGGACTGGCCCCAGCCCCATGGCATCGCCCCGGAGGGCGCCGCGCGGGTCCCCTCCCGACGGCGGCTGGGGATGGATGATTGTGGCCGGTTGCTTCCTTGTCACCATCTGCACCAGGGCTGTGACAAGGTAACATCTTTGGCTTTTTTTATTATTTCTTGTTTTTTGTTTTTTTTATTTGTTTGTTTTCTTCCCCCTCCTTCCCTGCCCAGGAAAGGAATAGATTTGAGAACTCTTGTAGTGGCCCACAGCTGATGGGGTTGATTCTGTCTGGACACGTAACCTCTATTTTGCTGTGTTTTTAAAGGCAAAGATCCCTCTGATTTTATTTGTGCCTGGTCTGACAGCTGTAGTATCTCAACATGCCCTCATTGAGATATATATTATATATATCACTTTTTTCAGAATGAAAGTCTCAAGCAGACAGTGTTACTTAAGACTGTAGTGGTTTGGTAGGAGAGGGAGGAATCGTTTAGGGTCTCTTCATGTCCACTGTGTCTCTGGAACCTGACAGTGATGGTCATTGTTGCCAGTTCCAGAGGATTTGCTGGCCTTCCAAGTCTGTCTCGGAAATGTGTAAATAATCTTCCCTCTTACTACAACTATTTCAGGTACTAACCAGCCCGAGAGGGTCAGTGACCTAGAGAGGCCCCTCTCTGTTTACTTCTGGTATCCTAAATATGCAGGAAATATTTCCTGTATTTCTCAGAAATAGAAGGAACAGAAATAGTCTTCTGTCCTGTATAAGTGCAATATATATGTTGGGGGCAGTATGGCTTCTACAGCTGATGTTGAGTGATTTTATTTGTCAGTCAGACACCAAGGAGGATGGTCTGTATGAACATGGACATTTAAGCTATATTAAACAGAGACACGGGCATCCAGGTAAGTGTAGGGGACAGAGATAATATCTTGTTTTCCTACTTAAAATACATATTTAAAAAAAAAAAAAAAGTCTGCCAGATTTAGTAATCTAAAGTCTAAGATCTTGGAATAAACAGTATAAATGGGGACCTTTGCCACATGCTCTCAGTGCCCAAGCTTGAGTAAGATGGTTGGACTGGATGATCTCTAGAGATTCCTTCCAACCTCAACTGTTCTGTGATTCTGTGTGGAATGTACCAACCCCATAATAATAACAGAAATTCCTTAGTGGATTTCTTTCCTTTTTCATATGTGAAACACTTTGCATCCATGGAAACATCTAACGCTTGGTGCACCTCCAGGGTACATGCATGCAAGGGTAGAGCTGAAGTGACCCTTGATTTGCAGGAGTGGGGAGAGAGTGGAACAGGGGCCTCTTCTGCTTATTCAGAACCTAGAGAGAAACTCTGCAGCCTTTTAATCCACTCTCCTGCAGAGATGGGTGGAACAGTAATCATGTTAGGAAAGCAAACTAACTTGTCCTGGAAACATTTTAATAAAACTTTTCGAAGGTCCGTGGGCTCCTGCCATATTTTATATCTTTATCCATGAGATTTTGCATTTCAGTTCTTGTGGTTTTGCACTTGTGCTCTCATTTACACATGGCTACAGGTGGTATTGGTTCTATAGGTGCTATGGTGGCCCTGTTGCTCTGGCTTTCACAGCTGTGAATGCCACCACTCCATGGCAGCCTGGTGGGTCAAGAACAGGCACTAGAGCTTTGGGTATCAGGGAAGCAATATCCTAATATAGGATACAAATTGCTGGTGATAAGTGCACATTTCCATTTTATTTCAATTCAAAGAAAAAAAAAAGCAGTTGTGAAAATCTGGCATCAAATGCCATACTGACAGTCTTGCTGTTAATGTTAATAATCTCTCTGTATTAGCCTGATCTGTCTGAAATGGGCTCTAAACCAGTCTAATCTGTCTAATCCTACTGTTGGGATATTACTTGGGTGTTGTTCTGTGATCCAGTTGTTTTCCCTGATTAGTGACACATGTTTTCTGCTGGGCAATTGCCCCGTGTTTAACAGATTGGTGTTCATGTTTTCTTTCCTAGGTGCATCTCCATTTTTTTTGTGGAGTTCCAGACATACTTTGGTCAGGATTATGCCAGAACGGCTTGGATCCATTCCATTGCAGACTGTGCCACAATGCTCTGTGGTGTGTATTGCTCTCAAGTCCTTTATATCTGCTTGTTCTTCAGTTCCATGGGACCTCTAGTTCACTAACACCTTTTATTCTTTTCTATTTTATTTTATTTGGAAGCCCCACTCGGGAGTCTGATCAGTAATCATGTGTCCTGCCAAGTTGGTATCATGTTAGGAGGGCTGCTTGCATCTACGGGACTAATTTTGAGTTCATTTGCCACCAGTCTGGAACATCTCTACTTATCGTTAGGAGCCCTTACAGGTAGGAGGCATTCATGTGTTTTGTTCTAGTCAGGAAAGTAAATGCGGGATTGTTAAAAATGATGTTCCTCCCATTAAAAGAGGGGTAATCTCCCCTGCTGTTTCACAATGTCAAAACACTGGTCTGTAGAGAATCAGAAATGTCTGGTTCCTTTTAAAGCAGAGCTTTTGGCTGTCCTTCATGACTTGAGTCCGATAAAACCTAACATCTGCATGCTGCAAGAGCAGTTCTTTAATACCTGTTGAGAGAGTACTGTGGACAAGTTCTGAAACGCTGAGATGGCAGGAGGGACTACTGCTGCACAAAAAGACTTTGCCTGTGATTTGCAAGAGGTTTGCTGTGGTAGGAGTTTGAGTGCCCTCAAATATTTACCTGTTAGAAAATGTTAACAACAAATGAGTAAACAGACAGAGGATGACTGGGGGAATACCTAGCACCTCAGTTGCACACCTTGCATTTATCTGTATCACATTCCTGGTTACGTTGCTGTAGCTGAAGATCCCTTTGCATTCAGGTATGATGCTAAATACTTTTGCTCTGTGCAGTCTTTCCGTTGGCTGTACACAGAGGAACTTGAGAAGGGCTGGTGGTTACACTGACATTCTTTACTCATTAATATTGACCTGGTAGCCACGGTGATATAAACCCTTGTACTTGGTGCCCTGCTGTTTAGTAACAAGTTGGTGGAATTACTGCTGTTCACATGCTGCTAACAGCTTATTTGTTAAGAAAAAAAAAAAGTCCTTATTGTGGTGCAGGTCGCTCCTGCATTACAATGTTAATCTTTGACAAATGTGTTTGTATCAAATAAAAAGGCTCCTTGTAACCCAAAGCACCATTTCACATACCGTTCAAATGCCGCTGAGGCTTCCTTTATGAGAACCACTATGATTATTGGGGTGGGAAAGCAGTTGAACTTGCTACATGGAGTAGTAAAGAGCCTATTCTACAAGCAGTGAAAATTTAGTCTCTAATGACTCATTAATGCAGAAAAAAAAAATCATAACATTTGGTGCTGACGCACTAAGAGCCATCCTGAAACCAGCTTAGATTGGAGGTGGCAGCATAACTCACTAAGGTCTAGATTTGTAAAAGCAGTGAGGCTTAAACTGTGAAGAGTGAAGCAGGAGGGAGCTGGGGCACTGGAAATAAATAGCAGAGTTCCCTCTGAGAAGTATCAACACATTTTCAGTTCCAGTTTTCCTGTTTATTTTTCACAAGACATATTAGATTTTGGGGAGGCTTTTGCTTGTGGAGGGTAAAATGGTGCATAGCCCAAATCGAGTGCAGCTTTCACAACTCTCACATGCTGATGTGCAGCACAGAGCTGCTCCTCAGGCTTTGCTGCTGCGACGAGTCCAGCCCAAGACCCTGTCCCTCTTCTTGCATTCCGATGAGTGCCTGAGCAGGGGACCATTGCACTGGGTCAGTGAAATCCCCTTAGCCTGTCCTAGGAGCTGAGTGCCTGCTGAACACATCAAGCCATGCAGGGTAACACCGCAAAGCTCCAGGTGGTCATGCTCCAGGTGGTCATGCTCCAGGTGGTCAAGCTCACAGCTCCAGGTGGTCATGTCCCCTGCTAGTAAAGGGGGCAGTTTTAACATGAATGCAGGACATGCCCCAAAATCCCAGTCAGGAAGTTGTTTCTGTGTTTGATTGGGGAATATGTGTGTCAGTGTTAGAGCGAGCATTTGAAGATTAACTCTGTACTCTGGTTTCTTCAGAAGAAGCCATGCCTTTTTTCCCTAGCTTATGAGATGGATCTTATTTATTTACTAGATTGGGTGTGGTTTTGTCTTCCGAGGCTTCCCTCTCCTTTTACTTGTACGCAGGATTTACAAATGTCAGCCAGCTGCTGTGTGGAGTTCGTTTAGCTGACTCAAAAAGGTTTGTTGTAGGACATAAGGTAATAGAGACAGATTTCTAAGACTGTGTTTCAGAGACATAAATTCAGTGAACACGGTTGCAACAGGCTGAACACAAAGTGGTGCCTCACCAGGCCAGTGTGCCCAGCACCTTTGCTGCACAGGCCCTGCATTTAAGACCTCGTACAGTACAGGCTGGCAGATAGTTTTACTAATATTTTTGATAGCCCTTGTGCCTATTATCAACGAGCCCTGTCACTCCTTACTGAGTCTTGTTGCTATAGGTTAATGATGGTCTGTTAGGTTTGTCAAGTCAGTAACACTGACAGTGGAAGAAAGGAGTCATCCTGGTTTCTGTTCATACTCTGACTGGGCAATTCAGCTGTGCTAATGAAAGCAGGTGTTTGTTGAATTTAATGTGTTCCATGCATCATGCTCAGTGTTAAGCCATCTGCATTATACTTTCTTTTCTAGGACTTGGGTTTGCACTCTGTTATTCTCCAGCCATTGCCATGGTGGGCAAATATTTCAACCGAAGAAAAGCGCTGGCTTATGGAATAGCCATGTCAGGAAGTGGAATTGGAACCTTCATCTTGGCCCCAGTGGTCCAGCTTTTAATTGAGCACTTTTCCTGGCGTGGAGCACTACTCATCCTGGGAGGTTTGGTTCTAAACCTCTGCGTCTGTGGTGCCTTGATGCGGCCTATTGCTCTCAAAGAGGACAGTAAAACTGCTCCTGAGTTTCTCGAACAGGATTATGTCCCTGATGCACAGAAACAAGACTTAAAGCAAATGTCCAATTGTTCATCTTTAATCAAAGCATGGTCCCGCGAAAGTTTATGCTACTGCTCATGGAAAGAATATGACTTTTTACTGATGCCAGGCTTCATGGTGCTGGCAGTGTCAGTTTTATTTATGGCCTATGGCTGTAGCCCTCTTTTTGTCTACTTAGTGCCTTATGCTTTGACTGTTGGAGTGAGTCATCACCAGGCTGCCTTCCTCATGTCCATACTTGGTGTCATTGATATTGTTGGTAATATCACCTTTGGATGGCTAACAGACAGAAGGTATGGCTTATGGCTAAATAAATGTAAGCTTTAACCAGTGGGAGGCTGGATACCAGTAAGAAGTTAACATACAAAAGGAACAAGGGCCTGGCCCACTGTTGTCTCACAACTGCTCGGAAGGACTGGCCTAAAGCAGTTATACATTTTTTTCAATATATGAGGACTCATATATTGAGCCAGCTCATTCCAACCATTGCCGAGCTCAGTAGCTGTAACGTCTGAAAAGGCTGGCTGAGCTAAGGAGTATCTTAATTCTAAAGGTCAATGTAAAAGAGAGAGGCTGAACTGCTACATGTCAGGACATAGAAACTGAGATACTGCCTCCAATTATATTTTTATTCATTCCTGTTTTGAAATCTGCAGGTGTCTGAAGAAGTACCGTCACTTCTGCTACCTCTTTGCCGTGGGAATGGATGGCCTCTGTTGTCTTTTCCTGCCAGTTCTCCAAAACTTCTCTTTGCTTGTGCCTTTTTCATTTACCTTTGGCTACTTTGATGGAGCCTACGTAACACTGATCCCTGTTGTGACAGCAGATGTAGTGGGAACTTCTTCCTTATCATCAGCTTTGGGTGTCGTGTATTTTCTGCATGCCATTCCATACCTAGTGAGCCCACCTGTTGCAGGTCAGTTCACAAGTGACTTTCCTATAATCTCATTGCTATTCTAGATTTACCTGGATTCAAAGCAGAGATGTCCAGCATTTAGTCAAGAACTGGTCAAAAAAGGCTATCAGATGACTGGTTTATGTTTTGATTATAGCATTTGGGAAAATGAAAGTCATGGAAACCAAGTGTCTCTCATTTACCTTCTGATGGAGCATCCTCTTGCTGTGGAAGAATGTCTAGTGAAAGCGCAGGGCAGACTAAGCCCAGATTTGTACCCGCTGGAGTCAGGGCTTCCCCACATGATCTCCTCAGAGCACTGTTCTCCTTACTTCTGTGTCCCCAGAGGAGGGGAGGACAGAGCCATCAGGAGTGGCACCAACCACTTCATCTAGTTAAGTAATCTCTCCTTAGTGAAAGGAGGGTATTGTATAAAGGTAGCACTACATGCTCTTATGTGCTTCTTTGCCCCATCCCAGTAGGACTAGCAAAAATCTGCAAGAAAAGGGCATTTGCCTCCCTTTTTTTTTTTTAAAAAAAAAAAAAAAAAGGTGTGTGTATGTATGTATATATCCCCCCCTGTCTGCATTGACACTGAGATAGAGATTGGTGGCTAAGAGTAAGTACTGTATTGTGGCTTGATTTTTTTTTTCAAGCTATTGAAATGCTGAATATTGAGATAAGTATTTTTGCAAAATTTTAGACAAATTAGTTACAGTTCCGATATTTTTCCTTTGAAGTGGTAAGAATAATCTTCCTATGGTAGGCTTACTAGAATCTGGAGACTGAGTGCCTTGTCATTTCTCCCTTCAGTCTCCCATAAGGAATTGCAGGTGGGCTTTGGTGTGATATAGCAGGCAAATGCAGCCTGCCTGGAAAGGTAGCCCCTGAACAGAGAAATTGCACACCCAGACCTTCTGGGAGACTGCAGGTCCCAGCTAAGTACTGTCTTGTTGGGTGATTTCTACACATGGAGCTATCTGAAATTTGAAGAGTGGCTGTGGCATGGGCCTCTGAAGGGCAGAAGTGGCATGGGTGGTGAAAACAAAATATTCCTTGTGAAATTACTTCATTTTGAAGATGAAACTAAAGGGAGTTTCTCTCTAAGTTCTTTAGTCCAGAGGACTCCCCTTCTCCATTCCCAAGGGCTTTGAACAGGTGGGTTAATCTACTTTATTACTGTTTGCTTTTATGCAGCCCTCATCACTGTAATAACTAAACATCATGTTTCCTGACAGTGTCATTCTAAGTAATTAATGATGAGTAAAAAGATCTTGATGCAATTTTGAGCATTGTGGAAGGAATCTTTTAGAAAAGGGTGTGTGTGTGTGTATATATATATATATATGTGTGTGTGTGTCATATTTTATTTGCTCTTCACATCAGTTTCCAATTAATCCCTGCTTCTGATGCCTTTAATTGCAAAAACAGTGAAAAATGAAATATTTTTAAATGATGCATGAGCCTAGGGCATTACTCATTTGATGTTTCCATACGAAGATCTCACAAACACAATATTTAAACCTAGGGTTCCCTAAGCATGTCTCAAGACATATGTAAGATACTTACTTAGTACTATAGCGATGACTGCTATGCTTTTTCTCATTGGTTTGACCTCTGAAAAGAAGCCCGTAAAAGCTTTTATCTACCTGCTAATATTAAATTCCTTCTCCCTTACCTGCCTTCCAAAGAACAGTGACAGACATGTATATCTGTATAGCTTAATTGTAGTGATATGTGCTAAAACTGCAGCAGTGCTGCTGATCACAGAATTTGTAAATTATCAGAAAGCTGGAAACCTTAAAAGTCAATTTATTTTTCTTCCCTCCCTGCAGGTTGGCTTGTGGATACAACTGGCAGCTATACTGCATCATTCCTCCTGTGTGGATTTTCTATGATATTTAGTTCAACATTATTGTGCTTTGCAAGGGTAGCAAAGAAAATCAAAAAAACATGTTTGCAGTCACTTACCAATGATGCCAACACCAAACAGCACATCGGGACAAATGGAGCGATAGCTTATTCTGTCACAGGAGAATTAGACCAAAAGGATGTTGAATTTTTGGCTGTCGATGCAAACAGCTACAGCAACAGATGACAAGTGCCATCACTGAGCACAGTGCAGCCAGAGGTGGCTGCCTGGTGTTATGCTGCTGAAGACTTGACTTCTGTGAAACAAGGAATCTCCCAGTTACATTTCTCTGACATCCTTTAGTAGGCTGAAATCAACATACAGCAACAGTAATACAAAGTTAATACAATTATAGGACAGAGCTAGTTTAAAAGTAAAGAGCTTATAGATACGAGTGTTTCCAAATTTGTTCCTAATGCAGTATCTTAACTCTACAAGTAATATAGAGGAGGATAATTGGCTATAATCAAACATAAATTATGATGCTTTAAGTGAACAAAATGAAGAACAAAATTGAAGTTGAAATTATTTTTAAATTATATTTTGAACTGTGACAGTGAAATAACCTTTTTGGTGACCTGATCCCTTATTACAGTGGACTAATCAAAGAACCCATCAAATCTCTTCACACTTAACTATCTGCACAAAGCTCTCCATGAATAACCCTTTCCCATGCCAAAGTTGTTTTTAGAAAATTTGGCAGGAGGATGTAGTTTGTCTTGAAAGCGTCTCTGAGGCAGCTTTATTTTTGTTACGGTGAGCCTAAGTTCTGTATGCAAGTTGCAACTTGATTTGAAACAAGTTTAGATGTGCTTTTACAGATTTCTGCTCGACCAAAATTTTAGAGCAGTTATTACTTTTTTTCCTGGAGATGCCGGAAACCTGAATTTCTGAGCATCGCCATGGCCAACGTCGTCCTCCTGACAGAAGGTGGCAGAGGGGCAGAGCTGCTGGCGCGGAGCATGCGCCGAGCGACGCACAGAGCTCGGGCTGCATCAGTTGGCGAAGGGGCGAAGGTGCCAGGGCAAAGGGCCTGCTATGAAATGAGCAGCTGTTGAAGCAGGCAGCGCAAACAGCTAGTGGGGAAACTGCTCCTAGGTGGTTAGGATCTCAGGATGGTTGCCGGCAGACAGGTTGTTTCAGTATATTGCAATGCTTCCTTTCTGTCTCCTTTCCTTGGATCCAGGAGCTCTGTCTGCTGTTGGTGTCAGTTATCATTTGTATCAGCTGAAGAGTGGATCAGGTCATTTGCTGTGGGTGGCCACAAGACAGCAGCTGTGATTTGCTGATAATGTCCTGCTACTTGTGCTAGCAAAATGCTACAGCTGGTTGCTTTGTAAATACTATTGGGTAAATGTACCTCATGGGATAAATTGTGGATGTGATGACTTGTTAAATAATGGGATGCTTCTGCATTTCCAAAAGGAAGAGCTTGGGAACCTTCACCTTCTGAAATGTGAATTGTTTCTGTGTTTTGATACTTTTAAAGCTTTATTCTGTTCATTAGTAAATTGATCAGAGTCCAAACAGTTTTCATCAGTGCTCAGGCAGCAGTTTGATAATCGTCTACTGTCGCAGTTGCTGCGCTCCTCCATGCTGGCCGTGCTGCAGGTCTTCTCCTGCGCTTCCTCGCGCTGCAGCTTCTGACCTCGGCCAGAACCCCCAGTGCCACGTCCACCAGCTCTGCCTCGGCCATGCAGTAAACGGTTGCTGCCCTGGCCAGCCCCTGCCTCTGCCGCTGGTACCGCCGGGCTGCCGTGGGGGTAGGCCCGGCCGGTGCTGCAGGCTGTTCCGCCGCGGCCATCCAGGCGGGCCGCCACCGCCGGCTGCCTGCCGCCATCTTATGTACCCGCCCGAGAGAGGGGGCGGTCTGCGCAGGGCTCCGGGCATGCGCTCCGCCCCGCAGAGGTCATGGCCGCCTCCGGGGGCGCCAGCCCCGAGCCCGCCGGCAGACCAGCCGCAATCCCCGACAGTCTACAGAGTCTTCAACGTTTGCTAATGATGTCCTATTCGCACGTCCTATTTGTCCGGTGCCTCAGAAAGGAAAGCAACATAGACTGTGAAGACTGAAGTTAATTTAGATCCTAAGTAAAAAGAGCCCAACCATAAAGGTATTTTTCAAATATATGTAAATGGTGCATGTGTTAAGTAGTCCATTTTTCTTGCATATTTCAAATATAACATGGATACTGTTTGTCCTCAGTTGTCAAAGTGTTTAAAAGCTGTAGGTTAAAACACCTGCATGCCAAAGAGTCTGTAAAAGCTGTCATCAACCAGACTGAACTCTGCCTGTCATCTTTCCACCAACCTATTTCCTAATGAGTATTTGCCATAAAATACCCTCCACCCACCCCCCCAAAAGAAACCCAAATTATACCATGTTACTGTTGCATGTTTGACTTGTGTCTGAGCTATGCTTTTCCTTAGGTTTGTGACTGTTTTTGTGGCTAAAATGATCTGCAGTCATTCTTCCAGGTTTATGCAGCCATCTATTTGAGGGAACAGGAGCAGAGAGAAGGTTCAGTCTTTCTTGGTCTGTGCCCATGAGGAAGGACCATTAGCCTGAGTCGGGACAGGTGAGACTTTTGTATCCTAAGAAAACCCAAAGGCAACTTCAGTTGTTGTTAATTCAATTTTGTTAGTGTGATCCTGGGATGTAATCTGATTGTTAGTCTTGTGCCAGAAAAGAAAATGTGTCAAGGAGCCTTAAGTTTGGTTGCAAGACACATGCATTTTAGAAACAGAAAATGAATTCTCATTAAATATTCTGTCATGAGGTAGGAACAATAGGCACATGAAAAACATGAAAGGCAGTTGTATTAATTAGTGGTGATGAAAAGGTCATTTTTAGATCCAAATGTGAAGATTCCTTTGAAGAAATAGGGAGTAGTTTGGTCTATAAAGACTTAGTATTTCAGTAAGTTGTTAAGTCACTGCTGTTAACAAAAATGTAATAACTTTTCTTCAACTTCATGATACGTCATCAGTTCTTCATGCCAGAGTTACATAGTCTGAAAGAATTTTGGGACAATAATACAGACACTTATACCCTATGAAATAATACTTTATAAGAAATTATTTGTGTTTTCAGATACATTTTTATCTGAATGCGCTTTTGTAGGCGTTTCCATTCGTGCGTTTCCCTTACAGTTCCCCCTTCCAAGGAATTCTTGTTTTAAAGAGCCAGTTCAGCACGAGCTGTTGGCCTGGAGAGAGCGATGCCGCAACCCCACGGAAGCCGCTCTCGGCGCGGCCGTGCCGGCGTGGGGCAGGCGGTGCTGGGCAGCGGCGGGCAGGCGAGCGGGGAATATCCCGGGAGCCGGGAGGAGGCTGCGCGTTCCCGGCAGCCCCGGGCGCTGCAGCCCGGCCAGCGCGGGGACAACGCGCTCTCGCTGAATGCAGAATTCAACCTTTTTTTTTTTTTTTTTTTATAAGCGGATATATCTCTAAGTCTTTGGACAGCCCTGCTGTGTTTTAATTTTGTGTTTTGGCTCACAAATAAGGTTAGACTCTATTGAGGTGTTCCCGTTTAATGTGAATGATATATTCAACCTCTCTGTGGATATGGCAGTGGGATTTGTGCTCTATGTTGTCTCGTTTTCAGTGTCCACGTTGAAATGAAATGTTTATTTTACTCTGCTACCAAAGGCTCAGGCCCAGCCTTTTTCCTGGCTGACCACGGCAGGCAATGCAGCAGCACCACCCTGGGGAGGGAAGTTTGTGTGCACATCGCGTGCCCGTTAGCTGGGTTCCTGGGCTCTGGCACCAACTTGTTTTGTTCCACACTCTCAGCAGGGGCTCGGAAATGTTTTGCAAGTGCAGCATGAATTTTGCATGAGCATTATTACCTCAGGTACCAAGGCAGAGTAGTGCTGAAACAGAAGCAGCTGTAAAACAAGTTGGAGTTAGCTGGTGCTGTGCAGATAAGTGTGTTCTTCTCAGAACCACATACTCTGTTCACTTCATTTCCCTGTACTCTGTTTACTCTGTTTGGCCACCCCCTTTCCCACATCCACCTTGTATTCCATGTTCCCTTCCAGCAGGGCTTGTCGTAGCTCCAGCCACACTCGCATCCCGCCCATGGTGCAACAAAAGCCTAGGGTTTGTTTTCTGACCTTGGCAACTAATGGACCCCGAGAGCCCCCTCTCCCGCATCTCCCCTCCTCCCTGCATGTTTGCTGTAGTGCTTCCCAAGAGCGTGGGTTTGGCTCAACTGGACAGATCTGATTCAGCCTGCCAGCACTTTATCCCTGTTACCACCTCTTCAAATGGCTCTTTCTATTTCTTTTATCTACTAACATGAGGATTAGCTCACAGAGAGATAGATACCAAAAGCAACAGTCGAGTTAGGTCATGATCTTTAATAATTCGCAGCAATAATACACATTTTAAAAGCTTTGCTGAGAACTAGCCCAACTAGCATTGAACAGCATATGATATAGTAAACAAAACACATCTTCAACACAAGCTATTTCAAAATATCAATAACAATTCCTTTTTAAATGTTATTTGGAAGAGCATCAAGAACACCCAGTACATGCTAGTATCACCAAGCCTTTCATGCAGATAGATCAGGTGTTATAGTATTATCATTCAGTTCTTTTCAGTAGAATATACCATTTCTAACTTAAAAGTTCTGTTTCTTTGAGATCACAGCTCAAACACAAGCTTTATAGAAATGTTAGTATTGAAGAGATTTCAAAGCTCTTGAATGCTAGCAACCATTCATTGCCTTATTTGGTAAGTGACAAGGTGACACTTTCAATTTCTCTGTTTTCCACCAGAAGCTGATGCTGCCCTGTCTTTCCTCTGGTTACAACTTCAAAGAACCCAAAAAAAAAAAAAATCTGAGAGTTTGAAACTTGTGTTGCGGGAGAGAATTCCTGGAGGTTTATGATTCAGATGGAAATTTGCAGCTTCTGTAATGCACGCAGGTATTCTTCATTTTCAGGATCCAGCTCCAGGGCTTTCTTGTAGCACTCTGTTGCCTGCTCTTCCTCATGATTTAGCTCATGAATGAGCCCGAGGGTGCTAAAAGCTGCCGCGTCTCCTAAGCCTTTCTGAATTCTCTGTTTCAACAATTTCTGCAGAGCAGTTTTGCACTTAGCTCCTGTCGTGGAATCCTGCTCAATTTTCAGCCCTTCTGTGAAATATTTAATAGCTTCAGATTCTGATTTCATATGAAAATGCTTATACATTCCGTAAGTGTAGTAGAGTTGCTGTGTGTCTAGAGGATGTAAATTTGTCATTTGAAACACCTTCTGAAATGTGGCTTCTGCTTGGTAGTACTGTTTTCCTTCTGCATACATACCTGCTAGGTCACTGTAGGCAGCAAAACACGTTGACTTGTACTCGATCACTCTTTTAAAATGAAAAATGCCAAGTCGAATGAGTTCTTCCATTTGCTCTCTGGGGGCATATTTTCTCTTTTTCAGTTCAAACAGTTTGGCTCTATAGCAGACTCCCATCTGGTGATGCAAAAAGCTGCATGTTGGAGTTACTCCTAGGGCTTTTCTCAACAGCTCCAGTGCCTTATCCACTTGATTTTTCCTTCTATAAAATTTAGCAGCATATCGCAGAAAATAAGGAAAATCGGGGGTTTTATCCATTGCTTCTTTAATGTATCTCTCCCCCTCCTCAGCTAGATTTAAATCCTGGAGCTTTAATGCAAGTAATGCCACAACAGAAGTATCATCTGGACTCAGTTCCACCGCGCGCCTCAAGGCCGGCAGGGCTGAGCTTTCGCTGTTACTGCTTCCCTCAACAGCATTTTCCCAACGATGCACTGCTATTGCATAGCCCACGTTAAATTCGGGATCGTCGGGTTCTGTCTCCAGGGCTTTTTGAAAACTCTCCTTTGCTCTGCTATAGTATCCCCTCCCAAACTTTAGTAATGCCCAGCCTTTCTCGGAATAGATCTCTGGAAGCTGTACTTGAAAGCGAGCTGTGCTTGAAAGCTTTTTGCAGGTGTCTTCCACTTTCCTTAAATAGGTTTGAACTTCTTCATATTTGTTCATGTAGTAATAAATCCAGGCATAGTTCCCCCACGTAACAAGACTTCTCCTCTCGATATCATCTGGATGCTTTATTTTAATTTCTTCTTCTGCTTTTTGGAGATTTTGCAGGGCGTCCTCATTCAAGTGCTTTAGGTGACACACATATGACAGCATATTGTAGCTTGCGATCAGGGATTGCGTGAGAAATTCAATCTGATGGCCCGTTTTGTCCTCTAGGGATTCCAGATCCACATCTTCCTTCACCAAATTCCATGTAAAATGGCATTGTAGTTGCTCCAGGCTGCATTGTAAGTCATTCTTGGAAATGATGCTAGGAAAAGAAATCACAGAAGAACTTATATTCTTATATCTGCTTTAAAAACAAAAAATCAGGCATGATTTAAAAGCAGAAACATGGAGCTGTCAAGCAATATCAGGGTTGATACCATTAGATAACAATACATCAATAAGCCATAAACGCTTGTTTGTTGCATAGCACCACTTTTATGTTCTGATGATATTGATGAATTGCTACTTGTTTCCCATAGCTTCTATCTGTGAATATCATTACTTTCAGTAATGGCTTTTCACTAATATGTTTATTTCCACTGCTTATTTTTGTGTTTCCTCACCTACTGCTCTTAAATACACTTTTTATATTTTAAGCACCTGTGTGGGTACTGGAGGCCAAAAGAGCTGCCCTAGAATCATGGCACACTAAAGCAACTTTGCATGCTTCCACCTTCTTGTTTTTTATTCGGAGGTGTTTCTTGTGTGCCTTGGATTTTAAAGCAGTCATGTCCTGCACCAGTGACATCCTTAATTAGGAATTGTATGTGTTAGTCTATACAGTCTTGTATATGGATACAAGCTATAAAATGTCTTGGAGTCCCTTGACCCCCTCATACAAGGAAATATATACAGCTTTATAAAAAGCATTTTGAAATTAAATCCTTGTTTGTTATGATTTTTCTCCTTTCTCTTTTGTAGAACCAAGAGGATCTAAAAGCCTGTAGAATAAATGTGTGCTGCAAAATCATGTAAGGGAAAATCTGAAAGAAAACTTAGGCTTCAGCAGAGAGAATACATTAGAAAGACCAGAAAATGGGGAGGTGGCAAATCAAGGAGGAGCATAATTAAAATATATATATATTTCAAAAATATTTTAAGCAATATCTGCTTTTATAAAAGCAATCTCAAACTGATGCTTTAGATTGGTATTAGCAACAATGCTTAATTAGAAAACTGTATGTGGAGAAATTACATTTCTAGCAGAATGAAAGGGAAGTAGAGTTAGCTTCCTGCTGTCATTGCTGTCCTGCTCCAGTTAGAGCCTCTGACTATAAGGGAATGCCACTGCATTGGAGCTATTGTGTCCCAGTTCAGCAAAATATTAGAGCAGTAGCTTAAGCACCTATAAAGCCCCATACAATCCTTTTACTAAAATTAAATATCTGATTTTTGCAATTCTTTTTGCTTTTTGTTGCTTTGCCTGAGAGCCATAGAAAGTGATGGGTGAGAACAACAGTGGAGAATAATGAAAAGACTTTCATGGCAAATTAACACTCATGCATAATTCACAAAAGAAAGGATGTGTGATGAAATACAACTTAGCTTAGTTTCATATGCAATTTCTAGGTGCTAATATTTTCAGAATTGTCATAAACACCTCGGCTTTGCTGAATCTGAGTCTGTGTGACAGTCTTCAGAAAATGTTATCCCTTTTCTCATGCTATGAGCTGCTATCCATTACCTGCATTATCTTCTTTCTTACTGGAAATAAGGGAAGGAATTCTCGCAAATCCCAGCAATGCCTATCACCCACCCAGCAGTTCTCCATGGACCACCTGCATTACTTCATCCACAAACTGCATGCTGGAATTTCTCTCAGTTCCGTTTCCAAAACGGAGCCTGTCAGTAGCATTAGAGCACTCGGCTGCAGCCTCGTCCTATCTGGCTCCTCCCGGTGACTCTCCCGCGTTTCCCCCCGCAGTGTCCGGCCCCGCCAGCCCCCGCTCGCTGCCCGTTCCCGCTGCCAGGGCCCGGCCGAGCCGCGGCCGCTCACTCACCTCAGCGCTTCCCGCGGCTGCCGCGCGCCCCCGCCGCGCTGCGCTGCCATCGCGCCCCGCGCGCGCCCGCCGCCGCCGCCGCCTTTTAATGCGCTCCGGGCTCATGTGATCTGCGGGCGGCGAGGGGAAACGGAAAGTGAAACGGGGCCGGGCTCTGCCTGCGCCGGAGCCGGGAAACAGAAACTGGGGACTCTGCTGCGTGGTGGGCTGCTTGTTTGTTTGTTTTTTCATCTTGACGTTATGCCAAATACATCGGCTTCTGGCTCAGGATATCTGCCTTGCTTAATATCCAGAGCCCTCTGTGAGGAGGAAAGTGTTTCAGACTAATGAATAGAAACTACTGTATGCTCTGGGAAATGGGCTCAGCTCTGCTGCTGATTTCTTTACTTTTATTTATTTTTTTTTCCTGCTCCTTCTACAATTTAAGCTCTTGGTTTGAAGGTATTGTGTCACTCAATACTGCTTTTAGGAGTAGAAAAAAGAATTGAGATTCCTACTGTCTAGATCCTCAGGTCCTCAATCCCTTTCACTTTAGTATTTGTAAGAAAATCATTTCAGTTGTCCTTAAGCTGGTACCATTTTCACCAGAAATCAGGAGCCTGGGTCCCTTTGAAGATCTAGGCCTGCTCATTTTAAATGGCTAGTCCATGCTTTCAAGGGTGGAGAATCATTCCCAAGTGAAAATCAGTCATATTTTCAGTCCTGCCCACCCTCTGGACAGCCGTTGCCTTTGCTACAGGCACAAGTACTTACACGGTTCTGCTCAAACTGTCCCGAATGCGAACCCTTGAGGAGAAGGATTTGATGGTCATAGGGACCAAGCTAGAGAATACATTTCCAAAAGAGGTGAGACTAATTCTGAATAGTTGTGTCCAGGCAGTAGGATTTTTCTCTTGGATAGACTTTAGGATCAAAACCAGAATCCTCGCATCTGTTGTCTTCATCCCTTTGAGAAAACAAGGAAGAAAAAAGCAAAGCAGAAGACACACTGAAGTCTCTGCAGGACTGCTCTGTAATCTGGGGGCACAACTCTGGGGAGATGTGTGAACAGACATGTTATACAGGCAGGTTGGTAGTCTACCTGGAAATAACTAATGCCTGTGGGAGTGAGTTGCTCCAAGCATTGTAAAAGTGACTGTCTTCAGCAGTGGCTGTAGCAATAAAGATAAACCAATGACAACTGGTATAAGAGACAGCAATATATACACAGTGTCTTTGTACAGAAGGGTGGAGGAAGGAGTCTGAGTGTAACCTGGAGCTGCAGGCTAATGAAGAAGGAGAAAGGTGTAAAAGCATCTTAGCAAACACATAGAAATGACCCCAAGTAGAGCGACGGGAAGCTGTGGGGGGAAGAAGAAACCAGCAACATCAGCATCACGTGCCTCTGAAGGAAGGGCTTTGGAAGCAGAAAACTGAGTGTTGGTCTCCCCAGCAGCCCAAAACTGCTGACTTAGGACCCGGAGGTGCAGCGGAAGGGTAATGTAAGTAGCTCCATTCCATTTTAAAATGCGAGGTCTGCAAACAAATGTGATGATTGATAACAAGTGTTTTTAATAGACTTTCTAATGCTCCTGTGTAACTGGAGGAATATTTTGCGATAATAAGCTCAAAAATGCATACAAGGGTGTCATACGAGACTTTTTGTTGTCCTTGGTAATGACAATGTCAGGTTCCTCCGTTTTGTGAGTATGTTTTAGCAGAGGATACACAAGGTTGTTCTTATGTCCCAGCAAGCCAAAAAGTGTTTTATTGCCAACCTCACTGTTGCCTTGGAACTGTTGCTGCTGCTGCCACCATGTTTAATCATTGTAAAGAGACAAAAAATCACATTCATTGCTGTTTCTAAGCCATGTGTACTCTGTACTCTGCGAGTTCCAAATTGTACTTGTAATGATTTTAGGTTTTAATTTGAAAAAAAAATTACCCACTTTGAGGGTGACAATATGGACTTTTCAACAGCGCATAAAAAAGTTTTATTCGAAGTAGAGTTCAGTTCTTGATTTGTTGATAAACTGAATTCATCCTCATGGTTTGACCAGAAGATGGCCCCATCTAGCAGGCTGTAATGAGCATGAGATTGTGTGTAGCTAAACAAGGGCAATAAGTGGCCTTTTTACAAAGCAATCTCTTTCATAAGCACTACAGGGTATTTCTCCTACAGGGGAGAGTTTTGATCTGAATGGAATCCCAGGAGATAAATGAATCTTTGGGGAAAGGTTTTCCTTTTTGTTGACACTCTATCCTGGATGCAGGTTTTACGTAAATACTGGATTATGTATAGCTGCTGTGATGGTAATATGATAGCTTTTTATTTGCATAGGGAAAATAGGAATTAAAACAAATTAAGGTGCTAATTTAAAGTACACACACGATTTAGAGCGTTTTTTTCTTGCTTTGTTTCTGAATAGCTGTCTCTAAGTGAAGGAAGCTTTACTAATCTTGCATCTTAATAAACATTCTTTTCCTTTCCCTTAGTACTAGAAATAGCTTCAGGATGGCTGGAGGAACAGGGCGGTTCCTTCCCACAGCAGTGGAAGCCCATGAACAGTGCAGGTGAAGTGATGCTGGAGAGAGGTCTTTCTGCATCGAGTAGCGGTCGCGATCCCTTTGGCTTGCAGCAGGGAAGCGGGGCAAGACCCTGAGCCCTGAGGGTTACCTGAGTTTGGAAAGGTGTGAATAAGACTGCGATGAAGCTGAAGGAACACAGATAAAAGAAGCATTGACCCTTGGTTGGAAGGGAAGACTGTAATCTAATCGGTAATTCTATAATCTCCTTGATAATTCGGGAAACTGTTTTCCCTTTCTGAAGCATTCATGTTAAATTTTGAGAGTATTTCTGGTAAACTTGGTCCACATGTCAGTGGTGTTATATGTATATAGATGTAAAATGTCCTGTGTTTTCCCCATTTGGAAGGTTGATTTTATTTCTTTAATTGTTTATTTATTTTAGATAGGAAAGAGGATCACAGGAAGGTTGCCGGCAGACAGGTTGTTTCAGTATATTGCAATGCCTCCTTTCTGTCTCCTTTCCTTGGATCCAGGAGCTCTGTCTGCTGTTGGTGTCAGTTATCATTTGTATCAGCTGAAGAGTGGATCAGGTCATTTGCTGTGGGTGGCCACAAAACAGCAGCTGTGATTTGCTGATAATGTCCTGCTACTTGTGCTAGCAAAATGCTACAGCTGGTTGCTTTGTAAATACTATTGGGTAAATGTACCTCATGGGATAAATTGTGGATGTGATGACTTGTTAAATAATGGGATGCTTCTGCATTTCCAAAAGGAAGAGCTTGGGGACCTTCACCTTCTGAAATGTGAATTGTTTCTGTGTTTTGATACTTTTAAAGCTGTATTCTGTTCATTAGTAAATTGATCAGAGTCCAAACAGTTTTCATCAGTGCTCAGCCACTAGTTTAATAATCGTCTACAGAGTCTTCAACGTTTGCTAATGATGTCCTATTCGCACGTCCTATTTGTCCGGTGCCTCAGAAGGGAAAGCAACATAGACTGTGAAGACTGAAGTTAATTAAGATCATAAGTAAAAAGAGCCCAGCCATAAAGGCTTGATGCATTTTTCATACATATGTAAGTGGTGCACGTGTTAAATAGTTCCATTTTTCTTGCATATTTCAAATATAACATGAATATTGTTTGTCCTCAGTTGTCAAGTTCAAAGCGTTTATGGCAACCACAGCCGGGAAATCTGCTCAGAGCACGGGACGTGATTTACAGAACAGACAGGGAGGGAAGTTCAAAGCCTGCTCAAAGCTGGTGACATGGCACTACTTTGACTCTGGGGCATCAGGATGGAGCAACCGGGGATGGGTGGCATTTCCATCAGATGCCACAGGGCCAGAGATCTAGGGCATCCCAAGTACTTCCATAGCCAACGTTTGTTTTCCAGATGTGCCCTTTTCTCCTTGCTGGTCTGCTAAGCTGCAGCCAGAGTGGTCTGTGCTGGAGGGCCCTTTGGGAGAAGCAGCCTTGACCAAGGGCTTCCTCTGCTGGGCTGCAGTGTCTTGAGTGGCGGGCAGAGCGGATCCACCGTCCACGTGGCTCTGGCAATGGCTTTAGCTTATTTTCATGTGGTCTGTGTGTTTTTCAGAAGTGCAGCTTTCAGCACTTCCATTTCTTTATGTGCTTTAAAATCGGTCGTGTTAAAGATGAGCAGGCTTCCAAGTTGGATGTGGACACACAGGTGAAAAACAGAAAGTATTTGCCCCAGAAATATCTTATCTTGAATATGAATTAATATTCAAAGCCAAACACTAGAGATATTCTAATCTGAATTTGGAATATGGCTAATATCATTTATTTTCAGGCAAGATTCTGACTGTAAATATAACAGAACTGGTTAATGTAGCCTGAAAGAGCTGTTTTTAAAAGCTGTAGGTTAAAACAGCTGCATGCCAAAGCGTCTGTAAAAGCTGTCATCAACCAGACTGAACTCTGCCTGTCATCTTTCCACCAACCTATTTCCTAATGAGTATTTGCCATAAAATACTAACCCCCCCCAAAGAAACCCAAATTATACCATGTTACTGTTGCATGTTTGACTTGTGTCTGAGCTATGCTTTTCCTTAGGTTTGTGACTGTTTTGAGGGCTAAAATGATCTGCAGTCATTCTTCCAGGTTTATGCAGCCATCTATTTGAGGGAGCAGGAGCAGAGGGAAGGTTCAGTCTTTCTTGGTCTGTGCCCATGAGGAAGGACCATTAGCCTGAGTTGGGACAGGTGAGACTTTTGTATCCTAAGAAAACCCAAAGGCAACTTCAGTTGTTGTTGATTCAATTTTGTTAGTGTGATCCTGGGATGTAATCTGATTGTTAGTCTTGTGCCAGAAAAGAAAATGTGTCAAGGAGCCTTAAGTTTGGTTGCAAGACACATGCATTTTAGAAACAGAAAATGAATTCTCATTAAATATTCTGTCATGAGGTAGGAACAATAGGCACATGAAAAACATGAAAGGCAGTTGTATTAATTAGTGGTGATGAAAAGGTCATTTTTAGATCCAAATGTGAAGTTTCCTTTGAAGAAATAGGGAGTAGTTTGGTCTATAAAGACTTAGTATTTCAGTAAGTTGTTAAGTCACTGCTGTTAACAAAAATGTAATAACTTTTCTTCAACTTCATGATACGTCATCAGTTCTTCATGCCAGAGTTACATAGTCTGAAAGAATTTTGGGACAAAAATACAGACACTTATACCCTATGAAATAATACTTTATAAGAAATTATTTGTGTTTTCAGATACATTTTTATCTGAATGCGCTTTTGTAGGCGTTTCCATTCGTGCGTTTCCCTTACAGTTCCCCCTTCCAAGGAATTCTTGTTTTAAAGAGCTAGTTCAGCACGAGCTGTTGGCCTGGAGAGAGCGATGCCGCAACCCCACGGAAGCCGCTCTCGGCGCGGCCGTGCCGGCGTGGGGCAGGCGGTGCTGGGCAGCGGCGGGCAGGCGAGCGGGGAATATCCCGGGAGCCGGGAGGAGGCTGCGCGTTCCCGGCAGCCCCGGGCGCTGCAGCCCGGCCAGCGCGGGGACAACGCGCTCTCGCTGAATGCAGAATTCAACCTTTTTTTTTTTTTTTTTTTTTTTTTTTTTATAAGCGGATATATCTCTAAGTCTTTGGACAGCCCTGCTGTGTTTTAATTTTGTGTTTTGGCTCACAAATAAGCTTAGACTCTATTGAGGTGTTCCCGTTTAATGTGAATGATATATTCAACCTCTCTGTGGATATGGCAGTGGGATTTGTGCTCTATGTTGTCTCGTTTTCAGTGTCCACGTTGAAATGAAATGTTTATTTTACTCTGCTACCAAAGGCTCAGGCCCAGCCTTTTTCCTGGCTGACCACGGCAGGCAATGCAGCAGCACCACCCTGGGGAGGGAAGTTTGTGTGCACATCGCGTGCCCGTTAGCTGGGTTCCTGGGCTCTGGCACCAACTTGTTTTGTTCCACACTCTCAGCAGGGGCTCGGAAACGTTTTGCAAGTGCAGCATGAATTTTGCATGAGCATTATTACCTCAGGTACCAAGGCAGAGTAGTGCTGAAACAGAAGCAGCTGTAAAACAAGTTGGAGTTAGCTGGTGCTGTGCAGATAAGTGTGTTCTTCTCAGAACCACATACTCTGTTCACTTCATTTCCCTGTACTCTGTTTACTCTGTTTGGTCACCCCCTTTCCCACATCCACCTTGTATTCCATGTTCCCTTCCAGCAGGGCTTGTCGTAGCTCCAGCCACACTCGCATCCCGCCCATGGTGCAACAAAAGCCTAGGGTTTGTTTTCTGACCTTGGCAACTAATGGACCCCGAGAGCCCCCTCTCCCGCATCTCCCCTCCTCCCTGCATGTTTGCTGTAGTGCTTCCCAAGAGCGTGGGTTTGGCTCAACTGGACAGATCTGATTCAGCCTGCCAGCACTTTATCCCTGTTACCACCTCTTCAAATGGCTCTTTCTATTTCTTTTATCTACTAACATGAGGATTAGCTCACAGAGAGATAGATAGCAAAAGCAACAGTCGAGTTAGGTCATGATCTTTAATAATTCGCAGCAATAATACACATTTTAAAAGCTTTGCTGTGAACTAGCCCAACTAGCATTGAACAGCATATGATATAGTAAACAAAACACATCTTCAACACAAGCTATTTCAAAATATCAATAACAATTCCTTTTTAAATGTTATTTGGAAGAGCATCAAGAACACCCAGTACATGCTAGTATCACCAAGCCTTTCATGCAGATAGATCAGGTGTTATAGTATTATCATTCAGTTCTTTTCAGTAGAATATACCATTTCTAACTTAAAAGTTCTGTTTCTTTGAGATCGCAGCTCAAACACAAGCTTTATAGAAATGTTAGTATTGAAGAGATTTCAAAGCTCTTGAATGCTAGCAACCATTCATTGCCTTATTTGGTAAGTGACAAGGTGACACTTTCAATTTCTCTGTTTTCCACCAGAAGCTGATGCTGCCCTGTCTTTCCTCTGGTTACAACTTCAATGAACCCAAAAAAAAAAAAATCTGAGAGTTTGAAACTTGTGTTGCGGGAGAGAATTCCTGGAGGTTTATGATTCAGATGGAAATTTGCAGCTTCTGTAATGCACGCAGGTATTCTTCATTTTCAGGATCCAGCTCCAGGGCTTTCTTGTAGCACTCTGTTGCCTGCTCTTCCTCATGATTTAGTTCATGAATGAGCCCGAGGGTGCTAAAAGCTGCCGCGTCTCCTAAGCCTTTCTGAATTCTCTGTTCCAACAATTTCTGCAGAGCAGTTTTGCACTTAGCTCCTGTCGTGGAATCCTGCTCAATTTTCAGCCCTTCTTTGAAATATTTAATAGCTTCAGATTCTGATTTCCTTTGAAAACGCTGATACATTCCATAAGTGTAGTAGAGGTACTGTGTGTCTAGTGGGTATAAATTTGTCATTTGAAACACCTTCTGAAATGTGGCTTCTGCTTGGTAGTACTGTTTTCCTTCTGCATACATACGCGCTAGGTCACTGTAGGCAGCAAAAGATGTTGACCTATACTCGACCGCCTTTTTAAAATGAAAAATGCCAAGTCGAATGAGTTCTTCCATTTGCTCTCTGGGGGCATATTTTTTCTTTTTCAGTTCAATCAGTTTTGCTCTATAGCAGACTCCCATCTGGTGATGCAAAAAGCTGCATGTTGGAGTTACTCCTAGGGCTTTTTCCAACAGCTCCAGTGCCTTGTCCACTTCACTTTTCTTTCTATAAAATATAGCAGCATATCGCAGAAAATAAGGAAAATCGGGGGTTTTATCCATTGCTTCTTTAATGTATCTCTCCCCCTCCTCAGCTAGATTTAAATCCTGGAGCTTTAATGCAAGTAATGCCACAACAGAAGTATCATCTGGACTCAGTTCCACCGCGCGCCTCAAGGCCGGCAGGGCTGAGCTTTCGCTGTTACTGCTTCCCTCAACAGCATTTTCCCAACGATGCACTGCTATTGCATAGCCCACGTTAAATTCGGGATCGTCGGGTTCTGTCTCCAGGGCTTTTTGAAAACTCTCCTTTGCTCTGCTATAGTATCCCCTCCCAAACTTTAGTAATGCCCAGCCTTTCTCGGAATAGATCTCTGGAAGCTGTACTTGAAAGCGAGCTGTGCTTGAAAGCTTTTTGCAGGTGTCTTCCACTTTCCTTAAATAGGTTTGAACTTCTTCATATTTGTTCATGTAGTAATAAATCCAGGCATAGTTCCCCCATGTAACAAGACTTCTCCTCTCGATATCATCTGGATGCTTTATTTTAATTTCTTTTTCTGCTTTTTGGAGATTTTGCAGGGCGTCCTCATTCAAGTGCTTTAGGTGACACACATATGACAGCATATTGTAGCTTGCGATCAGGGATTGCGTGAGAAATTCAATCTGATGGCCCGTTTTGTCCTCTAGGGATTCCAGATCCGCATCTTCCTTCACCAAATTCCATGTAAAATGGCATTGTAGTTGCTCCAGGCTGCATTTTAAGTCATTCTTGGAAATGATGCTAGAAGAGAAATCACAGAAGAACTTATATTCTTATATCTGCTTTAAAAACAAATCAGGCATGATTTAAAAGCAGAAACATGGAGCTGTCAAGCAATATGAGGGTTGATACCATTAGATAACAATACATCAATAAGCCAAAGTTGGGGGAATCCATCATTCTTATGAGGGGATTAGTTCTTCCAGTAATTCTTGCAAATGTGACTGAGGTCATCTCTTACACAGCAAATGTTCCTGCATGTGACGAAAGAGGGTCAGTCTCTGCTGCAACACTAGTACGTGCTGGGGTCCCAGGAATATATTTCTACCCTTAAAATATGCTCTGAAGCCTACCCAGAAGCAGTAATCAAATAAAAGCTTCTGCTCAAAATTGGAGGAAGTGTTTTAATGCCTTTCCTGTATTTCTGTCTATTTTTAAAACTTCAGTATTCTAAATTGTATTTTGAATATCCTGAATTTGTAAATGCTTGTTTGTTGCCTAGCACCACTTTTATGTGCTGATGATATTGATGAATTGATATTTGTTTCCCATAACTTCTATCTGTGAATATCATTACTTTCAGTAATGGCTTTTCACTAATATGTTTCTACTACTTTAGTTTTTCCTCACCTACTGCTCTTGATTAAATAGACTTTGTATATTTTAAGCACCTCTGTGGGCAATGCAGGCCAAAACAGAGCTGCCCTAGAATCATGGCACATTAAAGCAGCTTCACATGCTTAAACCTTCTTGTTTTTTATTCGGAGGTGTCTCTTGTGTGCCTTGGATTTTAAAGCAGTCATGTCCTGCACCAGTGACATCCATATTTAGGAGCTGCATGTGTTTCCATACTACCTTGTCTATGGACACAAGCTATAGAATGTCTTGGAAGCTCTTGCCCCTCTTATAGAAGGAAATAAATACAGCTTTATATGCAGCTTTAGCTTCCTGCTGTCATTGCTGTCCTGCTCCAGTTAGAGCCCCTGACTACAAGGGAATGCCACTGAATTAGAACTGCGTTCAGCAAAATATTCCAGGAGTAGCTTGGCATGTGTGTTAAATCCCATACAATTCTTATACTAAAATATCGGATTTTGCATTTGCCGTTGCTTTTTCTCTCAGTTCCGTTTCCAAAACGGAGCCTGTCAGTAGCATTAGAGCACTCGGCTGCAGCCTCGTCCTATCTGGCTGCTCCCGGTGACTCTCCCGCGTTTCCCCCCGCAGTGTCCGGCCCCGCCAGCCCCCGCTCGCTGCCCGTTCCCGCTGCCAGGGCCCGGCCGAGCCGCGGCCGCTCACTCACCTCAGCGCTTCCCGCGGCTGCCGCGCGCCCCCGCCGCGCTGCGCTGCCATCGCGCCCCGCGCGCGCCCGCCGCCGCCGCCGCCTTTTAATGCGCTCCGGGCTCATGTGATCTGCGGGCGGCGAGGGGAAACGGAAAGTGAAACGGGGCCGGGCTCTGCCTGCGCCGGAGCCGGGAAACAGAAACTGGGGACTCTGCTGCGTGGTGGGCTGCTTGTTTGTTTGTTTTTTCATCTTGACGTTATGCCAAATACATCGGCTTCTGGCTCAGGATATCTGCCTTGCTTAATATCCAGAGCCCTCTGTGAGGAGGAAAGTGTTTCAGACTAATGAATAGAAACTACTGTATGCTCTGGGAAATGGGCTCAGCTCTGCTGCTGATTTCTTCCTTTTTTTTTTTTTTTTCCTCTCCTCCTTCTACAGTTTAAGCTCTTGGTTTGAAGGTATTGTGTCACTCAATACTGCTTTTAGGATAAAAAGAATTGAGATTCCTACTGTCTAGATCCTCAGGTGCTCGATCCCTTTCACTTTAGTATTTGTAAGAAAATCATTTCAGTTGTCCTTAAGCTGGTACCATTTTCACCAGAAATCGGGAGCCTGGGTCCCTTTGAAGATCTAGGCCTGCTCATTTTAAATGGCTAGTCCATGCTTTCAAGGGTGGAGAATCATTCCCAAGTGAAAATCAGTCATATTTTCAGTCCTGCCCACCCTCTGGACAGCCCTTGCCTTTGCTACAGGCACAAGTACTTACACGGTTCTGCTCAAACTGTCCCGAATGCGAACCCTTGAGGAGAAGGATTTGATGGTCATAGGGACCACGCTAGAGAATACATTTCCAAAAGAGGTGAGACTACTTCTGAATAGTTGTGTCCAGGCAGTAGGATTTTTCTCTTGGATAGACTTTAGGATCAAAACCAGAATCCTCGCATCTGTTGTCTTCATCCCTTCGAGAAAACAAGGAAGAAAAAAGCAAAGCAGAAGACACACTGAAGTCTCTGCAGGACTGCTCTGTAATCTGGGGGCACAACTCTGGGGAGATGTGTGAACAGACATGTTATACAGGCAGGTTGGTAGTCTACCTGGAAATAACTAATGCCTGTGGGAGTGAGTTGCTCCAAGCATTGTAAAAGTGACTGTCTTCAGCAGTGGCTGTAGCAATAAAGGTAAACCAATGACAACTGGTATAAGAGACAGCAATATATACACAGTGTCTTTGTACAGAAGGGTGGAGGAAGGAGTCTGAGTGTAACCTGGAGCTGCAGGCTAATGAAGGAGGAGAAAGGTGTAAAAGCATCTTAGCAACTGCTGTATGCTCTGGGAAATGGGGTCACCTCTGCTGCTGATTTTCTTACTGTTGCCTCAGAACTGCTGCTACTGCCACCACCATGGTTAATCTCTGTAAAGAGACAAATAATCACATTCATTGCTGTTTCTAAGCCATGTGTACTCTGTGAGTTCCAAATTGTACTTGTAATGACTTCAGGTTTTAATTTGTAAAAAAATTATCCATTTCATAAAGTCCCTCTTCCCACCCTCAACAGAGTATAGAAAGCATATATTCAAAGTAGAGTTCAGTTCTTCATTTAGAATCAATGAATCGTTAAGGCTGGAAGGGACCTCTAGAGATCATCTAGTCCAACCCCCTGCACACGCAGGGTCACCTAGAGCACGTGGCACAGGACTGCATCCAAGCAGGTTTTGAAGGTCTCCAGAGAAGGAGACTCCACAACCTCTCTGGGCAGCCTGTTCCAGTGCTCTGTCACCCTCACTGGTAAGAAATTTTTCCTTAAGTTCCTGTGGAACTTTTGATGCTTCAGTTTCCAGCTGTTTCCTCTGGTTCTGTCGGTGGCCACCAGTGAAAAGAGGCCAGCACCATCCTCCTCACTGCCTCCCTTGAGGTACTTCTAGACACTGCTCAGATCCCCTCTCAGCCTTCTCTTCTCCAGGCTGAACAGGCCCAGCTCCCTCAGCCTCTCCTCACAGGGCAGATGTTCCAGGCCCCTGATCATCCTTGTGGCCCTGCGCTGGACTCTCTCCAGCAGCTCCACATCCCTCTTGTACTGTGGAGCCCAGAACTGGACACAATACTGCAGATGTGGCCTCACTGGGGTGAGTAGAGGGGCAGGATCACCTCCCTCGACCTGCTGGAGATGCGGCTCTTAATGTACGCCAGGATTAAACTGGATTCATCTTCGTGGTTTGACCAGAAGATGGCCCCATCTAGCAGGCTGTAATGAGCATGAGATTGTGTGTAGCTAAACAAGGGGAGTAACTGGCCTTTTTACAAAGTAATCTCTTTCATAAGCACTACAGGGTATTTCTCCTACAGGGAAGAGTTTTAATCTGAGTGGAATCCCAGGAGATAAATGAATCTTTGGGGAAAGAAAGGTTTTCCTTTTTGTTGACACTCTATCCTGGATGCAGGATACGTAAATACTGGATTATGTATAGCTGCTGTGATGGTAATATGATGACTTTTTATTTGCATAGGGAAAATAGGAATTAAAACAAATTAAGGTGCTAATTTAAAGTACACACACGATTTAGAGCGTTTTTTTCTTGCTTTGTTTCTGAATAGCTGTCTCTAAGTGAAGGAAGCTTTACTAATCTTGCATCTTAATAAACATTCTTTTCCTTTCCCTTAGTACTAGAAATAGCTTCAGGATGGCTGGAGGAACAGGGCGGTTCCTTCCCACAGCAGTGGAAGCCCATGAACAGTGCAGGTGAAGTGATGCTGGAGAGAGGTCTTTCTGCATCGAGTAGCGGTCGCGATCCCTTTGGCTTGCAGCAGGGAAGCGGGGCAAGACCCTGAGCCCTGAGGGTTACCTGAGTTTGGAAAGGTGTGAATAAGACTGCGATGAAGCTGAAGGAACACAGATAAAAGAAGCATTGACCCTTGGTTGGAAGGGAAGACTGTAATCTAATCGGTAATTCTATAATCTCCTTGATAATTCGGGAAACTTTTTTCCCTTTCTGAAGCATTCATGTTAAATTTTGAGAGTATTTCTGGTAAACTTGGTCCACATGTCAGTGGTGTTATATGTATATAGATGTAAAATGTCCTGTGTTTTCCCCATTTGGAAGGTTGATTTTATTTCTTTAATTGTTTATTTATTTTAGATAGGAAAGAGGATCACAGGAAGGTTGCCGGCAGACAGGTTGTTTCAGTATATTGCAATGCCTCCTTTCTGTCTCCTTTCCTTGGATCCAGGAGCTCTGTCTGCTGTTGGTGTCAGTTATCATTTGTATCAGCTGAAGAGTGGATCAGGTCATTTGCTGTGGGTGGCCACAAAACAGCAGCTGTGATTTGCTGATAATGTCCTGCTACTTGTGCTAGCAAAATGCTACAGCTGGTTGCTTTGTAAATACTATTGGGTAAATGTACCTCATGGGATAAATTGTGGATGTGATGACTTGTTAAATAATGGGATGCTTCTGCATTTCCAAAAGGAAGAGCTTGGGGACCTTCACCTTCTGAAATGTGAATTGTTTCTGTGTTTTGATACTTTTAAAGCTGTATTCTGTTCATTAGTAAATTGATCAGAGTCCAAACAGTTTTCATCAGTGCTCAGCCACTAGTTTAATAATCGTCTACAGAGTCTTCAACGTTTGCTAATGATGTCCTATTCGCACGTCCTATTTGTCCGGTGCCTCAGAAGGGAAAGCAACATAGACTGTGAAGACTGAAGTTAATTAAGATCATAAGTAAAAAGAGCCCAGCCATAAAGGCTTGATGCATTTTTCATACATATGTAAGTGGTGCACGTGTTAAATAGTTCCATTTTTCTTGCATATTTCAAATATAACATGAATATTGTTTGTCCTCAGTTGTCAAGTTCAAAGCGTTTATGGCAACCACAGCCGGGAAATCTGCTCAGAGCACGGGACGTGATTTACAGAACAGACAGGGAGGGAAGTTCAAAGCCTGCTCAAAGCTGGTGACATGGCACTACTTTGACTCTGGGGCATCAGGATGGAGCAACCGGGGATGGGTGGCATTTCCATCAGATGCCACAGGGCCAGAGATCTAGGGCATCCCAAGTACTTCCATAGCCAACGTTTGTTTTCCAGATGTGCCCTTTTCTCCTTGCTGGTCTGCTAAGCTGCAGCCAGAGTGGTCTGTGCTGGAGGGCCCTTTGGGAGAAGCAGCCTTGACCAAGGGCTTCCTCTGCTGGGCTGCAGTGTCTTGAGTGGCGGGCAGAGCGGATCCACCGTCCACGTGGCTCTGGCAATGGCTTTAGCTTATTTTCATGTGGTCTGTGTGTTTTTCAGAAGTGCAGCTTTCAGCACTTCCATTTCTTTATGTGCTTTAAAATCGGTCGTGTTAAAGATGAGCAGGCTTCCAAGTTGGATGTGGACACACAGGTGAAAAACAGAAAGTATTTGCCCCAGAAATATCTTATCTTGAATATGAATTAATATTCAAAGCCAAACACTAGAGATATTCTAATCTGAATTTGGAATATGGCTAATATCATTTATTTTCAGGCAAGATTCTGACTGTAAATAGAACTGGTTAATGTAGCCTGAAAGAGCTGTTTTTAAAAGCTGTAGGTTAAAACAGCTGCATGCCAAAGAGTCTGTAAAAGCTGTCATCAACCAGACTGAACTCTGCCTGTCATCTTTCCACCAACCTATTTCCTAATGAGTATTTGCCATAAAATACCCTCCACCCACCCCCCCCAAAAGAAACTCAAATTATACCATGTTACTGTTGCATGTTTGACTTGTGTCTGAGCTATGCTTTTCCTTAGGTTTGTGACTGCTTTTGTGGCTAAAATGATCTGCAGTCATTCTTCCAGGTTTATGCAACCATTTATTTGAGGGAACAGGAGCAGAGAGAAGGTTCAGTCTTTCTTGGTCTGTGCCCATGAGGAAGGACCATTAGCCTGAGTTGGGACAGGTGAGACTTTTGTATCCTAAGAAAACCTAAAGGCAACTTCAGTTGTTGTTGATTCAATTTTGTTAGTGTGATCCTGGGATGTAATCTGATTGTTAGTCTTGTGCCAGAAAAGAAAATGTGTCAAGGAGCCTTAAGTTTGGTTGCAAGACACATGCATTTTAGAAACAGAAAATGAATTCTCATTAAATATTCTGTCATGAGGTAGGAACAATAGGCACATGAAAAACATGAAAGGCAGTTGTATTAATTAGTGGTGATGAAAAGGTCATTTTTAGATCCAAATGTGAAGTTCCCTTTGAAGAAATAGGGAGTAGTTTGGTCTATAAAGACTTAGTATTTCAGTAAGTTGTTAAGTCACTGCTGTTAACAAAAATGTAATAACTTTTCTTCAACTTCATGATACGTCATCAGTTCTTCATGCCAGAGTTACATAGTCTGAAAGAATTTTGGGACAATAATACAGACACTATGAAATAATACTTTATAAGAAATTATTTGTGTTTTCAGATACATTTTTATCTGAATGCGCTTTTGTAGGCGTTTCCATTCGTGCGTTTCCCTTACAGTTCCCCCTTCCAAGGAATTCTTGTTTTAAAGAGCCAGTTCAGCACGAGCTGTTGGCCTGGAGAGAGCGATGCCGCAACCCCACGGAAGCCGCTCTCGGCGCGGCCGTGCCGGCGTGGGGCAGGCGGTGCTGGGCAGCGGCGGGCAGGCGAGCGGGGAATATCCCGGGAGCCGGGAGGAGGCTGCGCGTTCCCGGCAGCCCCGGGCGCTGCAGCCCGGCCAGCGCGGGGGCAACGCGCTCTCGCTGAATGCAGAATTCAACCTTTTTTTTTTTTTTTTTTTTTTTTTTTTTTTTTTTTAAGCGGATATATCTCTAAGTCTTTGGACAGCCCTGCTGTGTTTTAATTTTGTGTTTTGGCTCACAAATAAGCTTAGACTCTATTGAGGTGTTCCCGTTTAATGTGAATGATATATTCAACCTCTCTGTGGATATGGCAGTGGGATTTGTGCTCTATGTTGTCTCGTTTTCAGTGTCCACGTTGAAATGAAATGTTTATTTTACTCTGCTACCAAAGGCTCAGGCCCAGCCTTTTTCCTGGCTGACCACGGCAGGCAATGCAGCAGCACCACCCTGGGGAGGGAAGTTTGTGTGCACATCGCGTGCCCGTTAGCTGGGTTCCTGGGCTCTGGCACCAACTTGTTTTGTTCCACACTCTCAGCAGGGGCTCGGAAACGTTTTGCAAGTGCAGCATGAATTTTGCATGAGCATTATTACCTCAGGTACCAAGGCAGAGTAGTGCTGAAACAGAAGCAGCTGTAAAACAAGTTGGAGTTAGCTGGTGCTGTGCAGATAAGTGTGTTCTTCTCAGAACCACATACTCTGTTCACTTCATTCCCCCGTTCTCTGTTTACTCTGTTTGGCCACCCCCTTTCCCACATCCACCTTGTATTCCATGTTCCCTTCCAGCAGGGCTTGTCGTAGCTCCAGCCACACTCGCATCCCGCCCATGGTGCAACAAAAGCCTAGGGTTTGTTTTCTGACCTTGGCAACTAATGGACCCCGAGAGCCCCCTCTCCCGCATCTCCCCTCCTCCCTGCATGTTTGCTGTAGTGCTTCCCAAGAGCGTGGGTTTGGCTCAACTGGACAGATCTGATTCAGCCTGCCAGCACTTTATCCCTGTTACCACCTCTTCAAATGGCTCTTTCTATTTCTTTTATCTACTAACATGAGGATTAGCTCACAGAGAGATAGATAGCAAAAGCAACAGTCGAGTTAGGTCATGATCTTTAATAATTCGCAGCAATAATACACATTTTAAAAGCTTTGCTGTGAACTAGCCCAACTAGCATTGAACAGCATATGATATAGTAAACAAAACACATCTTCAACACAAGCTATTTCAAAATATCAATAACAATTCCTTTTTAAATGTTATTTGGAAGAGCATCAAGAACACCCAGTACATGCTAGTATCACCAAGCCTTTCATGCAGATAGATCAGGTGTTATAGTATTATCATTCAGTTCTTTTCAGTAGA
This sequence comes from Tinamus guttatus, assembly GCF_059628265.1. Classification (NCBI taxonomy): domain Eukaryota; kingdom Metazoa; phylum Chordata; class Aves; order Tinamiformes; family Tinamidae; genus Tinamus; species Tinamus guttatus. Next base: position 10,012,321 of record NW_028288848.1, read on the forward strand.
ATATACCATTTCTAACTTAAAAGTTCTGTTTCTTTGAGATCACAGCTCAAACACAAGCTTTATAGAAATGTTAGTATTGAAGAGATTTCAAAGCTCTTGAATGCTAGCAACCATTCATTGCCTTATTTGGTAAGTGACAAGGTGACACTTTCAATTTCTCTGTTTTCCACCAGAAGCTGATGCTGCCCTGTCTTTCCTCTGGTTACAACTTCAAAGAACCCCCCCCCAAAAAAAAAATCTGAGAGTTTGAAACTTGTGTTGCGGGAGAGAATTCCTGGAGGTTTATGATTCAGATGGAAATTTGCAGCTTCTGTAATGCACACAGGTATTCTTCATTTTCAGGATCCAGCTCCAGGGCTTTCTTGTAGCACTCTGTTGCCTGCTCTTCCTCATGATTTAGCTCATGAATGAGCCCGAGGGTGCTAAAAGCTGCCGCGTCTCCTAAGCCTTTCTGAATTCTCTGTTTCAACAATTTCTGCAGAGCAGTTTTGCACTTAGCTCCTGTCGTGGAATCCTGCTCAATTTTCAGCCCTTCTGTGAAATATTTAATAGCTTCAGATTCTGATTTCATATGAAAATGCTTATACATTCCGTAAGTGTAGTAGAGTTGCTGTGTGTCTAGAGGATGTAAATTTGTCATTTGAAACACCTTCTGAAATGTGGCTTCTGCTTGGTAGTACTGTTTTCCTTCTGCATACATACCTGCTAGGTCACTGTAGGCAGCAAAACACGTTGACTTGTACTCGATCACTCTTTTAAAATGAAAAATGCCAAGTCGAATGAGTTCTTCCATTTGCTCTCTGGGGGCATATTTTCTCTTTTTCAGTTCAAACAGTTTGGCTCTATAGCAGACTCCCATCTGGTGATGCAAAAAGCTGCATGTTGGAGTTACTCCTAGGGCTTTTCTCAACAGCTCCAGTGCCTTATCCACTTGATTTTTCCTTCTATAAAATTTAGCAGCATATCGCAGAAAATAAGGAAAATCGGGGGTTTTATCCATTGCTTCTTTAATGTATCTCTCCCCCTCCTCAGCTAGATTTAAATCCTGGAGCTTTAATGCAAGTAATGCCACAACAGAAGTATCATCTGGACTCAGTTCCACCGCGCGCCTCAAGGCCGGCAGGGCTGAGCTTTCGCTGTTACTGCTTCCCTCAACAGCATTTTCCCAACGATGCACTGCTATTGCATAGCCCACGTTAAATTCGGGATCGTCGGGTTCTGTCTCCAGGGCTTTTTGAAAACTCTCCTTTGCTCTGCTATAGTATCCCCTCCCAAACTTTAGTAATGCCCAGCCTTTCTCGGAATAGATCTCTGGAAGCTGTACTTGAAAGCGAGCTGTGCTTGAAAGCTTTTTGCAGGTGTCTTCCACTTTCCTTAAATAGGTTTGAACTTCTTCATATTTGTTCATGTAGTAATAAATCCAGGCATAGTTCCCCCACGTAACAAGACTTCTCCTCTCGATATCATCTGGATGCTTTATTTTAATTTCTTCTTCTGCTTTTTGGAGATTTTGCAGGGCGTCCTCATTCAAGTGCTTTAGGTGACACACATATGACAGCATATTGTAGCTTGCGATCAGGGATTGCGTGAGAAATTCAATCTGATGGCCCGTTTTGTCCTCTAGGGATTCCAGATCCACATCTTCCTTCACCAAATTCCATGTAAAATGGCATTGTAGTTGCTCCAGGCTGCATTTTAAGTCATTCTTGGAAATGATGCTAGGAAAAGAAATCACAGAAGAACTTATATTCTTATATCTGCTTTAAAAACAAAAAATCAGGCATGATTTAAAAGCAGAAACATGGAGCTGTCAAGCAATATCAGGGTTGATAGCATTAGATAACAATACATCAATAAGCCATAAACGCTTGTTTGTTGCATAGCACCACTTTTATGTTCTGATGATATTGATGAATTGCTACTTGTTTCCCATAGCTTCTATCTGTGAATATCATTACTTTCAGTAATGGCTTTTCACTAATATGTTTATTTCCACTGCTTATTTTTGTGTTTCCTCACCTACTGCTCTTAAATACACTTTTTATATTTTAAGCACCTGTGTGGGTACTGGAGGCCAAAAGAGCTGCCCTAGAATCATGGCACACTAAAGCAACTTTGCATGCTTCTACCTTCTTGTTTTTTATTCAGAGGTGTTTCTTGTGTGCCTTGGATTTTAAAGCAGTCATGTCCTGCACCAGTGACATCCTTAATTAGGAATTGTATGTGTTAGTCTATACAGTCTTGTATATGGATACAAGCTATAAAATGTCTTGGAGTCCCTTGACCCCCTCATACAAGGAAATATATACAGCTTTATAAAAAGCATTTTGAAATTAAATCCTTGTTTGTTATGATTTTTCTCCTTTCTCTTTTGTAGAACCAAGAGGATCTAAAAGCCTGTAGAATAAATGTGTGCTGCAAAATCATGTAAGGGAAAATCTGAAAGAAAACTTAGGCTTCAGCAGAGAGAATACATTAGAAAGACCAGAAAATGGGGAGGTGGCAAATCAAGGAGGAGCATAATTAAAATATATATATATTTCAAAAATATTTTAAGCAATATCTGCTTTTATAAAAGCAATCTCAAACTGATGCTTTAGATTGGTATTAGCAACAATGCTTAATTAGAAAACTGTATGTGGAGAAATTACATTTCTAGCAGAATGAAAGGGAAGTAGAGTTAGCTTCCTGCTGTCATTGCTGTCCTGCTCCAGTTAGAGCCTCTGACTATAAGGGAATGCCACTGCATTGGAGCTATTGTGTCCCAGTTCAGCAAAATATTAGAGCAGTAGCTTAAGCACCTATAAAGCCCCATACAATCCTTTTACTAAAATTAAATATCTGATTTTTGCAATTCTTTTTGCTTTTTGTTGCTTTGCCTGAGAGCCATAGAAAGTGATGGGTGAGAACAACAGTGGAGAATAATGAAAAGACTTTCATGGCAAATTAACACTCATGCATAATTCACAAAAGAAAGGATGTGTGATGAAATACAACTTAGCTTAGTTTCATATGCAATTTCTAGGTGCTAATATTTTCAGAATTGTCATAAACACCTCGGCTTTGCTGAATCTGAGTCTGTGTGACAGTCTTCAGAAAATGTTATCCCTTTTCTCATGCTATGAGCTGCTATCCATTACCTGCATTATCTTCTTTCTTACTAGAAATAAGGGAAGGAATTCTCGCAAATCCCAGCAATGCCTATCACCCACCCAGCAGTTCTCCATGGACCACCTGCATTACTTCATCCACAAACTGCATGCCGGAATTTCTCTCAGTTCCGTTTCCAAAACGGAGCCTGTCAGTAGCATTAGAGCACTCGGCTGCAGCCTCGTCCTATCTGGCTGCTCCCGGTGACTCTCCCGCGTTTCCCCCCGCAGTGTCCGGCCCCGCCAGCCCCCGCTCGCTGCCCGTTCCCGCTGCCAGGGCCCGGCCGAGCCGCGGCCGCTCACTCACCTCAGCGCTTCCCGCGGCTGCCGCGCGCCCCCGCCGCGCTGCGCTGCCATCGCGCCCCGCGCGCGCCCGCCGCCGCCGCCGCCTTTTAATGCGCTCCGGGCTCATGTGATCTGCGGGCGGCGAGGGGAAACGGAAAGTGAAACGGGGCCGGGCTCTGCCTGCGCCGGAGCCGGGAAACAGAAACTGGGGACTCTGCTGCGTGGTGGGCTGCTTGTTTGTTTGTTTTTTCATCTTGACGTTATGCCAAATACATCGGCTTCTGGCTCAGGATATCTGCCTTGCTTAATATCCAGAGCCCTCTGTGAGGAGGAAAGTGTTTCAGACTAATGAATAGAAACTACTGTATGCTCTGGGAAATGGGCTCAGCTCTGCTGCTGATTTCTTTACTTTTATTTATTTTTTTTTCCTGCTCCTTCTACAATTTAAGCTCTTGGTTTGAAGGTATTGTGTCACTCAATACTGCTTTTAGGAGTAGAAAAAAGAATTGAGATTCCTACTGTCTAGATCCTCAGGTCCTCAATCCCTTTCACTTTAGTATTTGTAAGAAAATCATTTCAGTTGTCCTTAAGCTGGTACCATTTTCACCAGAAATCAGGAGCCTGGGTCCCTTTGAAGATCTAGGCCTGCTCATTTTAAATGGCTAGTCCATGCTTTCAAGGGTGGAGAATCATTGCCAAGTGAAAATCAGTCATATTTTCAGTCCTGCCCACCCTCTGGACAGCCGTTGCCTTTGCTACAGGCACAAGTACTTACACGGTTCTGCTCAAACTGTCCCGAATGCGAACCCTTGAGGAGAAGGATTTGATGGTCATAGGGACCAAGCTAGAGAATACATTTCCAAAAGAGGTGAGACTAATTCTGAATAGTTTTGTCCAGGCAGTAGGATTTTTCTCTTGGATAGACTTTAGGATCAAAACCAGAATCCTCGCATCTGTTGTCTTCATCCCTTTGAGAAAACAAGGAAGAAAAAAGCAAAGCAGAAGACACACTGAAGTCTATGCAGGACTGCTCTGTAATCTGGGGGCACAACTCTGGGAAGATGTGTGAACAGACATGTTATACAGGCAGGTTGGTAGTCTACCTGGAAATAACTAATGCCTGTGGGAGTGAGTTGCTCCAAGCATTGTAAAAGTGACTGTCTTCAGCAGTGGCTGTAGCAATAAAGATAAACCAATGACAACTGGTATAAGAGACAGCAATATATACACAGTGTCTTTGTACAGAAGGGTGGAGGAAGGAGTCTGAGTGTAACCTGGAGCTGCAGGCTAATGAAGAAGGAGAAAGGTGTAAAAGCATCTTAGCAAACACATAGAAATGACCCCAAGTAGAGCGACGGGAAGCTGTGGGGGGAAGAAGAAACCAGCAACATCAGCATCACGTGCCTCTGAAGGAAGGGCTTTGGAAGCAGAAAACTGAGTGTTGGTCTCCCCAGCAGCCCAAAACTGCTGACTTAGGACCCGGAGGTGCAGCGGAAGGGTAATGTAAGTAGCTCCATTCCATTTTAAAATGCGAGGTCTGCAAACAAATGTGATGATTGATAACAAGTGTTTTTAATAGACTTTCTAATGCTCCTGTGTAACTGGAGGAATATTTTGCGATAATAAGCTCAAAAATGCATACAAGGGTGTCATACGAGACTTTTTGTTGTCCTTGGTACATGACAATGTCAGGTTCCTCCGTTTTGTGAGTATGTTTTAGCAGAGGATACACAAGGTTGTTCTTATGTCCCAGCAAGCCAAAAAGTGTTTTATTGCCAACCTCACTGTTGCCTTGGAACTGTTGCTGCTGCTGCCACCATGTTTAATCATTGTAAAGAGACAAAAAATCACATTCATTGCTGTTTCTAAGCCATGTGTACTCTGTACTCTGCGAGTTCCAAATTGTACTTGTAATGATTTTAGGTTTTAATTTGAAAAAAAAATTACCCACTTTGAGGGTGACAATATGGACTTTTCAACAGCGCATAAAAAAGTTTTATTCGAAGTAGAGTTCAGTTCTTGATTTGTTGATAAACTGAATTCATCCTCATGGTTTGACCAGAAGATGGCCCCATCTAGCAGGCTGTAATGAGCATGAGATTGTGTGTAGCTAAACAAGGGCAATAAGTGGCCTTTTTACAAAGCAATCTCTTTCATAAGCACTACAGGGTATTTCTCCTACAGGGGAGAGTTTTGATCTGAATGGAATCCCAGGAGATAAATGAATCTTTGGGGAAAGGTTTTCCTTTTTGTTGACACTCTATCCTGGATGCAGGTTTTACGTAAATACTGGATTATGTATAGCTGCTGTGATGGTAATATGATAGCTTTTTATTTGCATAGGGAAAATAGGAATTAAAACAAATTAAGGTGCTAATTTAAAGTACACACACGATTTAGAGAGTTTTTTTCTTGCTTTGTTTCTGAATAGCTGTCTCTAAGTGAAGGAAGCTTTACTAATCTTGCATCTTAATAAACATTCTTTTCCTTTCCCTCTAGTACTAGGAATAGCTTCAGGATGGCTGGAGGAACAGGGCGATTCCTTCCCACAGCAGTGGCAGCCCATGAACAGTGCAGGTGAAGTGATGCTGGAGAGAGGTCTTTCTGCATCGAGTAGCGGTCGCGATCCCTTTGGCTTGCAGCAGGGAAGCGGGGCAAGACCCTGAGCCCTGAGGGTTATCTGAGTTTGGAAAGGTGTGAATAAGACTGCGATGAAGCTGAAGGAACACAGATAAAAGAAGCATTGACCCTTGGTTGGAAGGGAAGACTGTAATCGAATTGGTAATTCTATAATCTCCTTGATAATTCGGGAAACTGTTTTCCCTTTCTGAAGCATTCATGTTAAATTTTGAGAGTATTTCTGGTAAACTTGGTCCACGTGTCAGTGGTGTTATATGTATATAGATGTAAAATGTCCTGTGTTTTCCCCATTTGGAAGGTTGATTTTATTTCTTTAATTGTTTATTTATTTTAGATAGGAAAGAGGATCACAGGAAGGTTGCCGGCAGACAGGTTGTTTCAGTATATTGCAATGCCTCCTTTCTGTCTCCTTTCCTTGGATCCAGGAGCTCTGTCTGCTGTTGGTGTCAGTTATCATTTGTATCAGCTGAAGAGTGGATCAGGTCATTTGCTGTGGGTGGCCACAAAACAGCAGCTGTGATTTGCTGATAATGTCCTGCTACTTGTGCTAGCAAAATGCTACAGCTGGTTGCTTTGTAAATACTATTGGGTAAATGTACCTCATGGGATAAATTGTGGATGTGATGACTTGTTAAATAATGGGATGCTTCTGCATTTCCAAAAGGAAGAGCTTGGGGACCTTCACCTTCTGAAATGTGAATTGTTTCTGTGTTTTGATACTTTTAAAGCTGTATTCTGTTCATTAGTAAATTGATCAGAGTCCAAACAGTTTTCATCAGTGCTCAGCCACTAGTTTAATAATCGTCTACAGAGTCTTCAACGTTTGCTAATGATGTCCTATTCGCACGTCCTATTTGTCCGGTGCCTCAGAAGGGAAAGCAACATAGACTGTGAAGACTGAAGGTAATTAAGATCATAAGTAAAAAGAGCCCAGCCATAAAGGCTTGATGCATTTTTCATACATATGTAAGTGGTGCACGTGTTAAATAGTTCCATTTTTCTTGCATATTTCAAATATAACATGAATATTGTTTGTCCTCAGTTGTCAAGTTCAAAGCGTTTATGGCAACCACAGCCGGGAAATCTGCTCAGAGCACGGGACGTGATTTACAGAACAGACAGGGAGGGAAGTTCAAAGCCTGCTCAAAGCTGGTGACATGGCACTACTTTGACTCTGGGGCATCAGGATGGAGCAACTGGGGATGGGTGGCATTTCCATCAGATGCCACAGGGCCAGAGATCTAGGGCATCCCAAGTACTTCCATAGCCAACGTTTGTTTTCCAGATGTGCCCTTTTCTCCTTGCTGGTCTGCTAAGCTGCAGCCAGAGTGGTCTGTGCTGGAGGGCCCTTTGGGAGAAGCAGCCTTGACCAAGGGCTTCCTCTGCTGGGCTGCAGTGTCTTGAGTGGCGGGCAGAGCGGATCCACCGTCCACGTGGCTCTGGCAATGGCTTTAGCTTATTTTCATGTGGTCTGTGTGTTTTTCAGAAGTGCAGCTTTCAGCACTTCCATTTCTTTATGTGCTTTAAAATCGGTCGTGTTAAAGATGAGCAGGCTTCCAAGTTGGATGTGGACACACAGGTGAAAAACAGAAAGTATTTGCCCCAGAAATATCTTATCTTGAATATGAATTAATATTCAAAGCCAAACACTAGAGATATTCTAATCTGAATTTGGAATATGGCTAATATCATTTATTTTCAGGCAAGATTCTGACTGTAAATATAACAGAACTGGTTAATGTAGCCTGAAAGAGCTGTTTTTAAAAGCTGTAGGTTAAAACAGCTGCATGCCAAAGCGTCTGTAAAAGCTGTCATCAACCAGACTGAACTCTGCCTGTCATCTTTCCACCAACCTATTTCCTAATGAGTATTTGCCATAAAATACTAACCCCCCCCAAAGAAACCCAAATTATACCATGTTACTGTTGCATGTTTGACTTGTGTCTGAGCTATGCTTTTCCTTAGGTTTGTGACTGTTTTGAGGGCTAAAATGATCTGCAGTCATTCTTCCAGGTTTATGCAGCCATCTATTTGAGGGAGCAGGAGCAGAGGGAAGGTTTGATCTTTCTTGGTCTGTGCCCATGAGGAAGGACCATTAGCCTGAGTTGGGACAGGTGAGACTTTTGTATCCTAAGAAAACCCAAAGGCAACTTCAGTTGTTGTTGATTCAATTTTGTTAGTGTGATCCTGGGATGTAATCTGATTGTTAGTCTTGTGCCAGAAAAGAAAATGTGTCAAGGAGCCTTAAGTTTGGTTGCAAGACACATGCATTTTAGAAACAGAAAATGAATTCTCATTAAATATTCTGTCATGAGGTAGGAACAATAGGCACATGAAAAACATGAAAGGCAGTTGTATTAATTAGTGGTGATGAAAAGGTCATTTTTAGATCCAAATGTGAAGATTCCTTTGAAGAAATAGGGAGTAGTTTGGTCTACAAAGACTTAGTATTTCAGTAAGTTGTTAAGTCACTGCTGTTAACAAAAATGTAATAACTTTTCTTCAACTTCATGATACGTCATCAGTTCTTCATGCCAGAGTTACATAGTCTGAAAGAATTTTGGGACAAAAATACAGACACTTATACCCTATGAAATAATACTTTATAAGAAATTATTTGTGTTTTCAGATATATTTTTATCTGAATGCGCTTTTGTAGGCGTTTCCATTCGTGCGTTTCCCTTACAGTTCCCCCTTCCAAGGAATTCTTGTTTTAAAGAGCTAGTTCAGCACGAGCTGTTGGCCTGGAGAGAGCGATGCCGCAACCCCACGGAAGCCGCTCTCGGCGCGGCCGTGCCGGCGTGGGGCAGGCGGTGCTGGGCAGCGGCGGGCAGGCGAGCGGGGAATATCCCGGGAGCCGGGAGGAGGCTGCGCGATCCCGGCAGCCCCGGGCGCTGCAGCCCGGCCAGCGCGGGGACAACGCGCTCTCGCTGAATGCAGAATTCAACCTTTTTTTTTTTTTTTTTTTTTTTTTTTTTATAAGCGGATATATCTCTAAGTCTTTGGACAGCCCTGCTGTGTTTTAATTTTGTGTTTTGGCTCACAAATAAGCTTAGACTCTATTGAGGTGTTCCCGTTTAATGTGAATGATATATTCAACCTCTCTGTGGATATGGCAGTGGGATTTGTGCTCTATGTTGTCTCGTTTTCAGTGTCCACGTTGAAATGAAATGTTTATTTTACTCTGCTACCAAAGGCTCAGGCCCAGCCTTTTTCCTGGCTGACCACGGCAGGCAATGCAGCAGCACCACCCTGGGGAGGGAAGTTTGTGTGCACATCGCGTGCCCGTTAGCTGGGTTCCTGGGCTCTGGCACCAACTTGTTTTGTTCCACACTCTCAGCAGGGGCTCGGAAACGTTTTGCAAGTGCAGCATGAATTTTGCATGAGCATTATTACCTCAGGTACCAAGGCAGAGTAGTGCTGAAACAGAAGCAGCTGTAAAACAAGTTGGAGTTAGCTGGTGCTGTGCAGATAAGTGTGTTCTTCTCAGAACCACATACTCTGTTCACTTCATTTCCCTGTACTCTGTTTACTCTGTTTGGTCACCCCCTTTCCCACATCCACCTTGTATTCCATGTTCCCTTCCAGCAGGGCTTGTCGTAGCTCCAGCCACACTCGCATCCCGCCCATGGTGCAACAAAAGCCTAGGGTTTGTTTTCTGACCTTGGCAACTAATGGACCCCGAGAGCCCCCTCTCCCGCATCTCCCCTCCTCCCTGCATGTTTGCTGTAGTGCTTCCCAAGAGCGTGGGTTTGGCTCAACTGGACAGATCTGATTCAGCCTGCCAGCACTTTATCCCTGTTACCACCTCTTCAAATGGCTCTTTCTATTTCTTTTATCTACTAACATGAGGATTAGCTCACAGAGAGATAGATACCAAAAGCAACAGTCGAGTTAGGTCATGATCTTTAATAATTCGCAGCAATAATACACATTTTAAAAGCTTTGCTGTGAACTAGCCCAACTAGCATTGAACAGCATATGATATAGTAAACAAAACACATCTTCAACACAAGCTATTTCAAAATATCAATAACAATTCCTTTTTAAATGTTATTTGGAAGAGCATCAAGAACACCCAGTACATGCTAGTATCACCAAGCCTTTCATGCAGATAGATCAGGTGTTATAGTATTATCATTCAGTTCTTTTCAGTAGAATATACCATTTCTAACTTAAAAGTTCTGTTTCTTTGAGATCGCAGCTCAAACACAAGCTTTATAGAAATGTTAGTATTGAAGAGATTTCAAAGCTCTTGAATGCTAGCAACCATTCATTGCCTTATTTGGTAAGTGACAAGGTGACACTTTCAATTTCTCTGTTTTCCACCAGAAGCTGATGCTGCCCTGTCTTTCCTCTGGTTACAACTTCAATGAACCCAAAAAAAAAAAAAAATCTGAGAGTTTGAAACTTGTGTTGCGGGAGAGAATTCCTGGAGGTTTATGATTCAGATGGAAATTTGCAGCTTCTGTAATGCACGCAGGTATTCTTCATTTTCAGGATCCAGCTCCAGGGCTTTCTTGTAGCACTCTGTTGCCTGCTCTTCCTCATGATTTAGTTCATGAATGAGCCCGAGGGTGCTAAAAGCTGCCGCGTCTCCTAAGCCTTTCTGAATTCTCTGTTCCAACAATTTCTGCAGAGCAGTTTTGCACTTAGCTCCTGTCGTGGAATCCTGCTCAATTTTCAGCCCTTCTTTGAAATATTTAATAGCTTCAGATTCTGATTTCCTTTGAAAACGCTGATACATTCCATAAGTGTAGTAGAGGTACTGTGTGTCTAGTGGGTATAAATTTGTCATTTGAAACACCTTCTGAAATGTGGCTTCTGCTTGGTAGTACTGTTTTCCTTCTGCATACATACGCGCTAGGTCACTGTAGGCAGCAAAAGATGTTGACCTATACTCGACCGCCTTTTTAAAATGAAAAATGCCAAGTCGAATGAGTTCTTCCATTTGCTCTCTGGGGGCATATTTTTTCTTTTTCAGTTCAATCAGTTTTGCTCTATAGCAGACTCCCATCTGGTGATGCAAAAAGCTGCATGTTGGAGTTACTCCTAGGGCTTTTTCCAACAGCTCCAGTGCCTTGTCCACTTCACTTTTCTTTCTATAAAATATAGCAGCATATCGCAGAAAATAAGGAAAATCGGGGGTTTTATCCATTGCTTCTTTAATGTATCTCTCCCCCTCCTCAGCTAGATTTAAATCCTGGAGCTTTAATGCAAGTAATGCCACAACAGAAGTATCATCTGGACTCAGTTCCACCGCGCGCCTCAAGGCCGGCAGGGCTGAGCTTTCGCTGTTACTGCTTCCCTCACCAACATTTTCCCAACGATGCACTGCTATTGCATAGCCCACGTTAAATTCGGGATCGTCGGGTTCTGTCTCCAGGGCTTTTTGAAAACTCTCCTTTGCTCTGCTATAGTATCCCCTCCCAAACTTTAGTAATGCCCAGCCTTTCTCGGAATAGATCTCTGGAAGCTGTACTTGAAAGCGAGCTGTGCTTGAAAGCTTTTTGCAGGTGTCTTCCACTTTCCTTAAATAGGTTTGAACTTCTTCATATTTGTTCATGTAGTAATAAATCCAGGCATAGTTCCCCCACGTAACAAGACTTCTCCTCTCGATATCATCTGGATGCTTTATTTTAATTTCTTTTTCTGCTTTTTGGAGATTTTGCAGGGCGTCCTCATTCAAGTGCTTTAGGTGACACACATATGACAGCATATTGTAGCTTGCGATCAGGGATTGCGTGAGAAATTCAATCTGATGGCCCGTTTTGTCCTCTAGGGATTCCAGATCCGCATCTTCCTTCACCAAATTCCATGTAAAATGGCATTGTAGTTGCTCCAGGCTGCATTTTAAGTCATTCTTGGAAATGATGCTAGAAGAGAAATCACAGAAGAACTTATATTCTTATATCTGCTTTAAAAACAAATCAGGCATGATTTAAAAGCAGAAACATGGAGCTGTCAAGCAATATCAGGGTTGATACCATTAGATAACAATACATCAATAAGCCAAAGTTGGGGGAATCCATCATTCTTATGAGGGGATTAGTTCTTCCAGTAATTCTTGCAAATGTGACTGAGGTCATCTCTTACACAGCAAATGTTCCTGCATGTGACGAAAGAGGGTCAGTCTCTGCTGCAACACTAGTACATGCTGGGGTCCCAGGAATATATTTCTACCCTTAAAATATGCTCTGAAGCCTACCCAGAAGCAGTAATCAAATAAAAGCTTCTGCTCAAAATTGGAGGAAGTGTTTTAATGCCTTTCCTGTATTTCTGTCTATTTTTAAAACTTCAGTATTCTAAATTGTATTTTGAATATCCTGAATTTGTAAATGCTTGTTTGTTGCCTAGCACCACTTTTATGTGCTGATGATATTGATGAATTGATATTTGTTTCCCATAACTTCTATCTGTGAATATCATTACTTTCAGTAATGGCTTTTCACTAATATGTTTCTACTACTTTAGTTTTTCCTCACCTACTGCTCTTGATTAAATAGACTTTGTATATTTTAAGCACCTCTGTGGGCAATGCAGGCCAAAACAGAGCTGCCCTAGAATCATGGCACATTAAAGCAGCTTCACATGCTTAAACCTTCTTGTTTTTTATTCGGAGGTGTCTCTTGTGTGCCTTGGATTTTAAAGCAGTCATGTCCTGCACCAGTGACATCCATATTTAGGAGCTGCATGTGTTTCCATACTACCTTGTCTATGGACACAAGCTATAGAATGTCTTGGAAGCTCTTGCCCCTCTTATAGAAGGAAATAAATACAGCTTTATATACAGCTTTAGCTTCCTGCTGTCATTGCTGTCCTGCTCCAGTTAGAGCCCCTGGCTACAAGGGAATGCCACTGAATTAGAGCTGCGTTCAGCAAAATATTCCAGGAGTAGCTTGGCATGTGTGTTAAATCCCATACAATTCTTATACTAAAATATCGGATTTTGCATTTGCCGTTGCTTTTTCTCTCAGTTCCGTTTCCAAAACGGAGCCTGTCAGTAGCATTAGAGCACTCGGCTGCAGCCTCGTCCTATCTGGCTGCTCCCGGTGACTCTCCCGCGTTTCCCCCCGCAGTGTCCGGCCCCGCCAGCCCCCGCTCGCTGCCCGTTCCCGCTGCCAGGGCCCGGCCGAGCCGCGGCCGCTCACTCACCTCAGCGCTTCCCGCGGCTGCCGCGCGCCCCCGCCGCGCTGCGCTGCCATCGCGCCCCGCGCGCGCCCGCCGCCGCCGCCGCCTTTTAATGCGCTCCGGGCTCATGTGATCTGCGGGCGGCGAGGGGAAACGGAAAGTGAAACTGGGCCGGGCTCTGCCTGCGCCGGAGCCGGGAAACAGAAACTGGGGACTCTGCTGCGTGGTGGGCTGCTTGTTTGTTTGTTTTTTCATCTTGACGTTATGCCAAATACATCGGCTTCTGGCTCAGGATATCTGCCTTGCTTAATATCCAGAGCCCTCTGTGAGGAGGAAAGTGTTTCAGACTAATGAATAGAAACTACTGTATGCTCTGGGAAATGGGCTCACCTCTGCTGCTGATTTCTTCCTTTTTTTTTTTTTTTTCCTCTCCTCCTTCTACAGTTTAAGCTCTTGGTTTGAAGGTATTGTGTCACTCAATACTGCTTTTAGGATAAAAAGAATTGAGATTCCTACTGTCTAGATCCTCAGGTGCTCGATCCCTTTCACTTTAGTATTTGTAAGAAAATCATTTCAGTTGTCCTTAAGCTGGTACCATTTTCACCAGAAATCAGGAGCCTGGGTCCCTTTGAAGATCTAGGCCTGCTCATTTTAAATGGCTAGTCCATGCTTTCAAGGGTGGAGAATCATTCCCAAGTGAAAATCAGTCATATTTTCAGTCCTGCCCACCCTCTGGACAGCCCTTGCCTTTGCTACAGGCACAAGTACTTACACGGTTCTGCTCAAACTGTCCCAAATGCGAACCCTTGAGGAGAAGGATTTGATGGTCATAGGGACCACGCTAGAGAATACATTTCCAAAAGAGGTGAGACTACTTCTGAATAGTTGTGTCCAGGCAGTAGGATTTTTCTCTTGGGTAGACTTTAGGATCAAAACCAGAATCCTCGCATCTGTTGTCTTCATCCCTTCGAGAAAACAAGGAAGAAAAAAGCAAAGCAGAAGACACACTGAAGTCTCTGCAGGACTGCTCTGTAATCTGGGGGCACAACTCTGGGGAGATGTGTGAACAGACATGTTATACAGGCAGGTTGGTAGTCTACCTGGAAATAACTAATGCCTGTGGGAGTGAGTTGCTCCAAGCATTGTAAAAGTGACTGTCTTCAGCAGTGGCTGTAGCAATAAAGGTAAACCAATGACAACTGGTATAAGAGACAGCAATATATACACAGTGTCTTTGTACAGAAGGGTGGAGGAAGGAGTCTGAGTGTAACCTGGAGCTGCAGGCTAATGAAGGAGGAGAAAGGTGTACAAGCATCTTAGCAACTGCTGTATGCTCTGGGAAATGGGGTCACCTCTGCTGCTGATTTTCTTACTGTTGCCTCAGAACTGCTGCTACTGCCACCACCATGGTTAATCTCTGTAAAGAGACAAATAATCACATTCATTGCTGTTTCTAAGCCATGTGTACTCTGTGAGTTCCAAATTGTACTTGTAATGACTTCAGGTTTTAATTTGTAAAAAAATTATCCATTTCATAAAGTCCCTATTCCCACCCTCAACAGAGTATAGAAAGCATATATTCAAAGTAGAGTTCAGTTCTTCATTTAGAATCAATGAATCGTTAAGGCTGGAAGGGACCTCTAGAGATCATCTAGTCCAACCCCCCTGCACACGCAGGGTCACCTAGAGCACGTGGCACAGGACTGCGTCCAAGCGGGTTTTGAAGATCTCCAGAGAAGGAGACTCCACAACCTCTCTGGGCAGCCTGTTCCAGTGCTCTGTCACCCTCACTGGTAAGAATTTTTTCCTTAAGTTCCTGTGGAACTTTTGATGCTTCAGTTTCCAGCTGTTTCCTCTGGTTCTGTCGGTGGCCACCAGTGAAAAGAGGCCAGCACCATCCTCCTCACTGCCTCCCTTGAGGTACTTATAGACACTGATCAGATCCCCTCTCAGCCTTCTCTTCTCCAGGCTGAACAGGCCCAGCTCCCTCAGCCTCTCCTCACAGGGCAGATGTTCCAGGCCCCTGATCATCCTTGTGGCCCTGCGCTGGACTCTCTCCAGCAGCTCCACATCCCTCTTGTACTGTGGAGCCCAGAACTGGACACAATACTGCAGATGTGGCCTCACTGGGGTGAGTAGAGGGGCAGGATCACCTCCCTCGACCTGCTGGAGATGCGGCTCTTAATGTACGCCAGGATTAAACTGGATTCATCTTCGTGGTTTGACCAGAAGATGGCCCCATCTAGCAGGCTGTAATGAGCATGAGATTGTGTGTAGCTAAACAAGGGCAATAAGTGGCCTTTTTACAAAGCAATCTCTTTCATAAGCCCTACAGGGTATTTCTCCTACAGGGAAGAGTTTTAATCTGAGTGGAATCCCAGGAGATAAATGAATCTTTGGGGAAAGAAAGGTTTTCCTTTTTGTTGACACTCTATCCTGGATGCAGGTTTTACGTAAATACTGGATTACGTATAGCTGGTGTGATGGTAATATGATGACTTTTTATTTGCATAGGGAAAATAGGAATTAAAACAAATTAAGGTGCTAATTTAAAGTACACACACGATTTAGAGCGTTTTTTTCTTGCTTTGTTTCTGAATAGCTGTCTCTAAGTGAAGGAAGCTTTACTAATCTTGCATCTTAATAAACATTCTTTTCCTTTCCCTCTAGTACTAGGAATAGCTTCAGGATGGCTGGAGGAACAGGGCGATTCCTTCCCACAGCAGTGGCAGCCCATGAACAGTGCAGGTGAAGTGATGCTGGAGAGAGGTCTTTCTGCATCGAGTAGCGGTCGCGATCCCTTTGGCTTGCAGCAGGGAAGCGGGGCAAGACCCTGAGCCCTGAGGGTTATCTGAGTTTGGAAAGGTGTGAATAAGACTGCGATGAAGCTGAAGGAACACAGATAAAAGAAGCATTGACCCTTGGTTGGAAGGGAAGACTGTAATCTAATCGGTAATTCTATAATCTCCTTGATAATTCGGGAAACTGTTTTCCCTTTCTGAAGCATTCATGTTAAATTTTGAGAGTATTTCTGGTAAACTTGGTCCACGTGTCAGTGGTGTTATATGTATATAGATGTAAAATGTCCTGTGTTTTCCCCATTTGGAAGGTTGATTTTATTTCTTTAATTGTTTATTTATTTTAGATAGGAAAGAGGATCACAGGAAGGTTGCCGGCAGACAGGTTGTTTCAGTATATTGCAATGCCTCCTTTCTGTCTCCTTTCCTTGGATCCAGGAGCTCTGTCTGCTGTTGGTGTCAGTTATCATTTGTATCAGCTGAAGAGTGGATCAGGTCATTTGCTGTGGGTGGCCACAAAACAGCAGCTGTGATTTGCTGATAATGTCCTGCTACTTGTGCTAGCAAAATGCTACAGCTGGTTGCTTTGTAAATACTATTGGGTAAATGTACCTCATGGGATAAATTGTGGATGTGATGACTTGTTAAATAATGGGATGCTTCTGCATTTCCAAAAGGAAGAGCTTGGGGACCTTCACCTTCTGAAATGTGAATTGTTTCTGTGTTTTGATACTTTTAAAGCTGTATTCTGTTCATTAGTAAATTGATCAGAGTCCAAACAGTTTTCATCAGTGCTCAGCCACTAGTTTAATAATCGTCTACAGAGTCTTCAACGTTTGCTAATGATGTCCTATTCGCACGTCCTATTTGTCCGGTGCCTCAGAAGGGAAAGCAACATAGACTGTGAAGACTGAAGTTAATTAAGATCATAAGTAAAAAGAGCCCAGCCATAAAGGCTTGATGCATTTTTCATACATATGTAAGTGGTGCACGTGTTAAATAGTTCCATTTTTCTTGCATATTTCAAATATAACATGAATATTGTTTGTCCTCAGTTGTCAAGTTCAAAGCGTTTATGGCAACCACAGCCGGGAAATCTGCTCAGAGCACGGGACGTGATTTACAGAACAGACAGGGAGGGAAGTTCAAAGCCTGCTCAAAGCTGGTGACATGGCACTACTTTGACTCTGGGGCATCAGGATGGAGCAACCGGGGATGGGTGGCATTTCCATCAGATGCCACAGGGCCAGAGATCTAGGGCATCCCAAGTACTTCCATAGCCAACGTTTGTTTTCCAGATGTGCCCTTTTCTCCTTGCTGGTCTGCTAAGCTGCAGCCAGAGTGGTCTGTGCTGGAGGGCCCTTTGGGAGAAGCAGCCTTGACCAAGGGCTTCCTCTGCTGGGCTGCAGTGTCTTGAGTGGCGGGCAGAGCGGATCCACCGTCCACGTGGCTCTGGCAATGGCTTTAGCTTATTTTCATGTGGTCTGTGTGTTTTTCAGAAGTGCAGCTTTCAGCACTTCCATTTCTTTATGTGCTTTAAAATCGGTCGTGTTAAAGATGAGCAGGCTTCCAAGTTGGATGTGGACACACAGGTGAAAAACAGAAAGTATTTGCCCCAGAAATATCTTATCTTGAATATGAATTAATATTCAAAGCCAAACACTAGAGATATTCTAATCTGAATTTGGAATATGGCTAATATCATTTATTTTCAGGCAAGATTCTGACTGTAAATAGAACTGGTTAATGTAGCCTGAAAGAGCTGTTTTTAAAAGCTGTAGGTTAAAACAGCTGCATGCCAAAGCGTCTGTAAAAGCTGTCATCAACCAGACTGAACTCTGCCTGTCATCTTTCCACCAACCTATTTCCTAATGAGTATTTGCCATAAAATACCCTCCACCCACCCCCCCCAAAGAAACTCAAATTATACCATGTTACTGTTGCATGTTTGACTTGTGTCTGAGCTATGCTTTTCCTTAGGTTTGTGACTGTTTTTGTGGCTAAAATGATCTGCAGTCATTCTTCCAGGTTTATGCAACCATTTATTTGAGGGAGCAGGAGCAGTTCAGTCTTTCTTGGTCTGTGCCCATGAGGAAGGACCATTAGCCTGAGTCGGGACAGGTGAGACTTTTGTATCCTAAGAAAACCTAAAGGCAACTTCAGTTGTTGTTGATTCAATTTTGTTAGTGTGATCCTGGGATGTAATCTGATTGTTAGTCTTGTGCCAGAAAAGAAAATGTGTCAAGGAGCCTTAAGTTTGGTTGCAAGACACATGCATTTTAGAAACAGAAAATGAATTCTCATTAAATATTCTGTCATGAGGTAGGAACAATAGGCACATGAAAAACATGAAAGGCAGTTGTATTAATTAGTGGTGATGAAAAGGTCATTTTTAGATCCAAATGTGAAGTTCCCTTTGAAGAAATAGGGAGTAGTTTGGTCTATAAAGACTTAGTATTTCAGTAAGTTGTTAAGTCACTGCTGTTAACAAAAATGTAATAACTTTTCTTCAACTTCATGATACGTCATCAGTTCTTCATGCCAGAGTTACATAGTCTGAAAGAATTTTGGGACAATAATACAGACACTATGAAATAATACTTTATAAGAAATTATTTGTGTTTTCAGATACATTTTTATCTGAATGCGCTTTTGTAGGCGTTTCCATTCGTGCGTTTCCCTTACAGTTCCCCCTTCCAAGGAATTCTTGTTTTAAAGAGCCAGTTCAGCACGAGCTGTTGGCCTGGAGAGAGCGATGCCGCAACCCCACGGAAGCCGCTCTCGGCGCGGCCGTGCCGGCGTGGGGCAGGCGGTGCTGGGCAGCGGCGGGCAGGCGAGCGGGGAATATCCCGGGAGCCGGGAGGAGGCTGCGCGTTCCCGGCAGCCCCGGGCGCTGCAGCCCGGCCAGCGCGGGGGCAACGCGCTCTCGCTGAATGCAGAATTCAACCTTTTTTTTTTTTTTTTTTTTTTTTTTTTTTTTTTTTTAAGCGGATATATCTCTAAGTCTTTGGACAGCCCTGCTGTGTTTTAATTTTGTGTTTTGGCTCACAAATAAGCTTAGACTCTATTGAGGTGTTCCCGTTTAATGTGAATGATATATTCAACCTCTCTGTGGATATGGCAGTGGGATTTGTGCTCTATGTTGTCTCGTTTTCAGTGTCCACGTTGAAATGAAATGTTTATTTTACTCTGCTACCAAAGGCTCAGGCCCAGCCTTTTTCCTGGCTGACCACGGCAGGCAATGCAGCAGCACCACCCTGGGGAGGGAAGTTTGTGTGCACATCGCGTGCCCGTTAGCTGGGTTCCTGGGCTCTGGCACCAACTTGTTTTGTTCCACACTCTCAGCAGGGGCTCGGAAACGTTTTGCAAGTGCAGCATGAATTTTGCATGAGCATTATTACCTCAGGTACCAAGGCAGAGTAGTGCTGAAACAGAAGCAGCTGTAAAACAAGTTGGAGTTAGCTGGTGCTGTGCAGATAAGTGTGTTCTTCTCAGAACCACATACTCTGTTCACTTCATTCCCCCGTTCTCTGTTTACTCTGTTTGGCCACCCCCTTTCCCACATCCACCTTGTATTCCATGTTCCCTTCCAGCAGGGCTTGTCGTAGCTCCAGCCACACTCGCATCCCGCCCATGGTGCAACAAAAGCCTAGGGTTTGTTTTCTGACCTTGGCAACTAATGGACCCCGAGAGCCCCCTCTCCCGCATCTCCCCTCCTCCCTGCATGTTTGCTGTAGTGCTTCCCAAGAGCGTGGGTTTGGCTCAACTGGACAGATCTGATTCAGCCTGCCAGCACTTTATCCCTGTTACCACCTCTTCAAATGGCTCTTTCTATTTCTTTTATCTACTAACATGAGGATTAGCTCACAGAGAGATAGATAGCAAAAGCAACAGTCGAGTTAGGTCATGATCTTTAATAATTCGCAGCAATAATACACATTTTAAAAGCTTTGCTGTGAACTAGCCCAACTAGCATTGAACAGCATATGATATAGTAAACAAAACACATCTTCAACACAAGCTATTTCAAAATATCAATAACAATTCCTTTTTAAATGTTATTTGGAAGAGCATCAAGAACACCCAGTACATGCTAGTATCACCAAGCCTTTCATGCAGATAGATCAGGTGTTATAGTATTATCATTCAGTTGTTTTCAGTAGAATATACCATTTCTAACTTAAAAGTTCTGTTTCTTTGAGATCGCAGCTCAAACACAAGCTTTATAGAAATGTTAGTATTGAAGAGATTTCAAAGCTCTTGAATGCTAGCAACCATTCATTGCCTTATTTGGTAAGTGACAAGGTGACACTTTCAATTTCTCTGTTTTCCACCAGAAGCTGATGCTGCCCTGTCTTTCCTCTGGTTACAACTTCAAAGAACCCCCCCCAAAAAAAAAAAAAAAATCTGAGAGTTTGAAACTTGTGTTGCGGGAGAGAATTCCTGGAGGTTTTGGATTCAGATGGAAATTTGCAGCTTCTGTAATGCACGCAGGTATTCTTCATTTTCAGGATCCAGCTCCAGGGCTTTCTTGTAGCACTCCGTTGCCTGCTCTTCCTCATGATTTAGCTCATGAATGAGCCCGAGGGTGCTAAAAGCTGCCGCGTCTCCTAAGCCTTTCTGAATTCTCTGTTTCAACAATTTCTGCAGAGCAGTTTTGCACTTAGCTCCTATCGTGGAATCCCGCGCAATTTTCAGCCCTTCTTTGAAATATTTAATAGCTTCAGATTCTGATTTCCTTTGAAAACGCTGATACATTCCATAAGTGTAGTAGAGGTACTGTGTGTCTAGTGGGTATAAATTTGTCATTTGAAACACCTTCTGAAATGTGGCTTCTGCTTGGTAGTACTGTTTTCCTTCTGCATACATACCTGCTAGGTCACTGTAGGCAGCAAAAGATGTTGACCTATACTCGACCGCCTTTTTAAAATGAAAAATGCCAAGTTGAATGAGTTCTTCCATTTGCTTTCTGGGGGCATATTTTCTCTTTTTCAGTTCAATCAGTTTTGCTCTATAGCAGACTCCCATCTGGTGATGCAAAAAGCTGCATGTTGGAGTTACTCCTAGGGCTTTTCTCAACAGCTCCAGTGCCTTATCCACTTGATATTCCCTTCTATAAAATTTAGCAGCATATCGCAGAAAATAAGGAAAATCGGGGGTTTTATCCATTGCTTCTTTAATGTATCTCTCCCCCTCCTCAGCTAGATTTAAATCCTGGAGCTTTAATGCAAGTAATGCCACAACAGAAGTATCATCTGGACTCAGTTCCACCGCGCGCCTCAAGGCCGGCAGGGCTGAGCTTTCGCTGTTACTGCTTCCCTCACCAACATTTTCCCAACGATGCACTGCTATTGCATAGCCCACGTTAAATTCGGGATCGTCGGGTTCTGTCTCCAGGGCTTTTTGAAAACTCTCCTTTGCTCTGCTATAGTATCCCCTCCCAAACTTTAGTAATGCCCAGCCTTTCTCGGAATAGATCTCTGGAAGCTGTACTTGAAAGCGAGCCGTGCTTGAAAGCTTTTTGCAGGTGTCTTCCACT
This sequence comes from Tinamus guttatus, assembly GCF_059628265.1. Classification (NCBI taxonomy): domain Eukaryota; kingdom Metazoa; phylum Chordata; class Aves; order Tinamiformes; family Tinamidae; genus Tinamus; species Tinamus guttatus. The sequence continues at coordinate 10,033,863 of NW_028288848.1, forward strand.
TTCCTTAAATAGGTTTGAACTTCTTCATATTTGTTCATGTAGTAATAAATCCAGGCATAGTTCCCCCACGTAACAAGACTTCTCCTCTCGATGTCATCTGGATGCTTTATTTTAACTTCTTTTTCTGCTTTTTGGAGATTTTGCAGGGCGTCCTCATTCAAGTGCTTTAGGTGACACACATATGACAGCATATTGTAGCTTGCGATCAGGGATTGCGTGAGAAATTCAATCTGATGGCCCGTTTTGTCCTCTAGGGATTCCAGATCCGCATCTTCCTTCACCAAATTCCATGTAAAATGGCATTGTAGTTGCTCCAGGCTGCATTTTAAGTCATTCTTGGAAATGATGCTAGAAGAGAAATCACAGAAGAACTTATATTCTTATATCTGCTTTAAAAACAAATCAGGCATGATTTAAAAGCAGAAACATGGAGCTGTCAAGCAATATGAGGGTTGATACCATTAGATAACAATACATCAATAAGCCAAAGTTGGGGGAATCCATCATTCTTATGAGGGGATTAGTTCTTCCAGTAATTCTTGCAAATGTGACTGAGGTCATCTCTTACACAGCAAATGTTCCTGCATGTGACGAAAGAGGGTCAGTCTCTGCTGCAACACTAGTACGTGCTGGGGTCCCAGGAATATATTTCTACCCTTAAAATATGCTCTGAAGCCTACCCAGAAGCAGTAATCAAATAAAAGCTTCTGCTCAAAATTGGAGGAAGTGTTTTAATGCCTTTCCTGTATTTCTGTCTATTTTTAAAACTTCAGTATTCTAAATTGTATTTTGAATATCCTGAATTTGTAAATGCTTGTTTGTTGCCTAGCACCACTTTTATGTGCTGATGATATTGATGAATTGATATTTGTTTCCCATAACTTCTATCTGTGAATATCATTACTTTCAGTAATGGCTTTTCACTAATATGTTTATTTCCACTGCTTATTTTTGTGTTTCCTCACCTACTGCTCTTGATTAAATAGACTTTGTATATTTTAAGCACCTCTGTGGGCAATGCAGGCCAAAACAGAGCTGCCCTAGAATCATGGCACATTAAAGCAGCTTCACATGCTTAAAACTTCTTGTTTTTTATTCGGAGGTGTCTCTTGTGTGCCTTGGATTTTAAAGCAGTCATGTCCTGCACCAGTGACATCCATATTTAGGAGCTGCATGTGTTTCCATACTATCTTGTCTATGGACACAAGCTATAGAATGTCTTGGAAGCTCTTGCCCCTCTTATAGAAGGAAATAAATACAGCTTTATATACAGCTTTAGCTTCCTGCTGTCATTGCTGTCCTGCTCCAGTTAGAGCCCCTGGCTACAAGGGAATGCCACTGAATTAGAGCTGCGTTCAGCAAAATATTCCAGGAGTAGCTTGGCATGTGTGTTAAATCCCATACAATTCTTATACTAAAATATCGGATTTTGCATTTGCCGTTGCTTTTTCTCTCAGTTCCGTTTCCAAAACGGAGCCTGTCAGTAGCATTAGAGCACTCGGCTGCAGCCTCGTCCTATCTGGCTGCTCCCGGTGACTCTCCCGCGTTTCCCCCCGCAGTGTCCGGCCCCGCCAGCCCCCGCTCGCTGCCCGTTCCCGCTGCCAGGGCCCGGCCGAGCCGCGGCCGCTCACTCACCTCAGCGCTTCCCGCGGCTGCCGCGCGCCCCCGCCGCGCTGCGCTGCCATCGCGCCCCGCGCGCGCCCGCCGCCGCCGCCGCCTTTTAATGCGCTCCGGGCTCATGTGATCTGCGGGCGGCGAGGGGAAACGGAAAGTGAAACGGGGCCGGGCTCTGCCTGCGCCGGAGCCGGGAAACAGAAACTGGGGACTCGCTGCTGCGTGGTGGGCTGCTTGTTTGTTTGTTTTTTCATCTTGACGTTATGCCAAATACATCGGCTTCTGGCTCAGGATATCTGCCTTGCTTAATATCCAGAGCCCTCTGTGAGGAGGAAAGTGTTTCAGACTAATGAATAGAAACTACTGTATGCTCTGGGAAATGGGCTCAGCTCTGCTGCTGATTTCTTCCTTTTTTTTTTTTTTTTCCTCTCCTCCTTCTACAGTTTAAGCTCTTAGTTTGAAGGTATTGTGTCACTCAATACTGCTTTTAGGATAAAAAGAATTGAGATTCCTACTGTCTAGATCCTCAGGTGCTCGATCCCTTTCACTTTAGTATTTATAAGAAGATCATTTCAGTTGTCCTTAAGCTGGTACCATTTTCACCAGAAATCGGGAGCCTGGGTCCCTTTGAAGATCTAGGCCTGCTCATTTTAAATGGCTAGTCCATGCTTTCAAGCGTGGAGAATCATTCCCAAGTGAAAATCAGTCATATTTTCAGTCCTGCCCACCCTCTGGACAGCCCTTGCCTTTGCTACAGGCACAAGTACTTACACGGTTTTGCTCAAACTGTCCCGAATGCGAACCCTTGAGGAGAAGGATTTGATGGTCATAGGGACCACGCTAGAGAATACATTTCCAAAAGAGGTGAGACTATTTCTGAATAGTTGTGTCCAGGCAGTAGGATTTTTCTCTTGGGTAGACTTTAGGATCAAAACCAGAATCCTCGCATCTGTTGTCTTCATCCCTTCGAGAAAACAAGGAAGAAAAAAGCAAAGCAGAAGACACACTGAAGTCTATGCAGGACTGCTCTGTAATCTGGGGGCACAACTCTGGGAAGATGTGTGAACAGACATGTTATACAGGCAGGTTGGTAGTCTACCTGGAAATAACTAATGCCTGTGGGAGTGAGTTGCTCCAAGCATTGTAAAAGTGACTGTCTTCAGCAGTGGCTGTAGCAATAAAGGTAAACCAATGACAACTGGTATAAGAGACAGCAATATATACACAGTGTCTTTGTACAGAAGGGTGGAGGAAGGAGTCTGAGTGTAACCTGGAGCTGCAGGCTAATGAAGGAGGAGAAAGGTGTAAAAGCATCTTAGCAACTGCTGTATGCTCTGGGAAATGGGGTCACCTCTGCTGCTGATTTTCTTACTGTTGCCTCAGAACTGCTGCTACTGCCACCACCATGGTTAATCTCTGTAAAGAGACAAATAATCACATTCATTGCTGTTTCTAAGCCATGTGTACTCTGTGAGTTCCAAATTGTACTTGTAATGACTTCAGGTTTTAATTTGTAAAAAAATTATCCATTTCATAAAGTCCCTATTCCCACCCTCAACAGAGTATAGAAAGCATATATTCAAAGTAGAGTTCAGTTCTTCATTTAGAATCAATGAATCGTTAAGGCTGGAAGGGACCTCTAGAGATCATCTAGTCCAACCCCCCTGCACACGCAGGGTCACCTAGAGCACGTGGCACAGGACTGCGTCCAAGCGGGTTTTGAAGATCTCCAGAGAAGGAGACTCCACAACCTCTCTGGGCAGCCTGTTCCAGTGCTCTGTCACCCTCACTGGTAAGAATTTTTTCCTTAAGTTCCTGTGGAACTTTTGATGCTTCAGTTTCCAGCTGTTTCCTCTGGTTCTGTCGGTGGCCACCAGTGAAAAGAGGCCAGCACCATCCTCCTCACTGCCTCCCTTGAGGTACTTATAGACACTGATCAGATCCCCTCTCAGCCTTCTCTTCTCCAGGCTGAACAGGCCCAGCTCCCTCAGCCTCTCCTCATAGGGCAGATGTTCCAGGCCCCTGATCATCCTTGTGGCCCTGCGCTGGACTCTCTCCAGCAGCTCCACATCCCTCTTGTACTGTGGAGCCCAGAACTGGACACAATACTGCAGATGTGGCCTCACTGGGGTGAGTAGAGGGGCAGGATCACCTCCCTCGACCTGCTGGAGATGCGGCTCTTAATGTACGCCAGGATTAAACTGGATTCATCTTCGTGGTTTGACCAGAAGATGGCCCCATCTAGCAGGCTGTAATGAGCATGAGATTGTGTGTAGCTAAACAAGGGCAATAAGTGGCCTTTTTACAAAGCAATCTCTTTCATAAGCCCTACAGGGTATTTCTCCTACAGGGAAGAGTTTTAATCTGAGTGGAATCCCAGGAGATAAATGAATCTTTGGGGAAAGAAAGGTTTTCCTCTTTGTTGACACTCTATCCTGGATGCAGGTTTTACGTAAATACTGGATTACGTATAGCTGCTGTGATGGTAATATGATAGCTTTTTATTTGCATAGGGAAAATAGGAATTAAAACAAATTAAGGTGCTAATTTAAAGTACACACACGATTTAGAGAGTTTTTTTCTTGCTTTGTTTCTGAATAGCTGTCTCTAAGTGAAGGAAGCTTTACTAATCTTGCATCTTAATAAACATTCTTTTCCTTTCCCTCTAGTACTAGGAATAGCTTCAGGATGGCTGGAGGAACAGGGCGATTCCTTCCCACAGCAGTGGCAGCCCATGAACAGTGCAGGTGAAGTGATGCTGGAGAGAGGTCTTTCTGCATCGAGTAGCGGTCGCGATCCCTTTGGCTTGCAGCAGGGAAGCGGGGCAAGACCCTGAGCCCTGAGGGTTATCTGAGTTTGGAAAGGTGTGAATAAGACTGCGATGAAGCTGAAGGAACACAGATAAAAGAAGCATTGACCCTTGGTTGGAAGGGAAGACTGTAATCTAATCGGTAATTCTATAATCTCCTTGATAATTCGGGAAACTTTTTTCCCTTTCTGAAGCATTCATGTTAAATTTTGAGAGTATTTCTGGTAAACTTGGTCCATGTGTCAGTGGTGTTATATGTATATAGATGTAAAATGTATATATGTATATAGATGTAAAAAAAAAAAACCCTTATCTTTAATATCTACTAAATCTGCCATTTGCTAAGAGCAAGCATGCTGTTGCTGTGAGATAAATTGTTAACAACCAGAAGTCACTGAGCAGGGAGCTAATATCAGCACAGCTTCTGGGAGCTGCTGCAAGCTCTCACCACCTGGGAAGCACAGACTAAGGTCTGTCCTCTTGGTCTTGAATGTCTCACTCAGAGCTGCAGGGAGTCACCTCCTGCCTGGTTTGCACAGCCTGAAAGCCATGCCTTACCCTTTCTTCCCCAAATAAATACGGAAGAGTTCATTCCTTTTTCTTTGAGGAAAAAAAATGTCTATCTTGCGTATGAGAGCTGGTTCCTTTATGAGCACTCCAACCATTAGGCTATTATGCAAAAAGGAGCAACCATCATTACTGCCTTGTCTGTAAGAAAATGATAGATGCCATCATGTATTTTAAAGAATTCATATGACCAATCTGTTGGGTATGTTCTGGGTCAAGTCCTCGGGAGATGGGGACAGGAGAAAGGCTCTGGCAGGATCCCGTCTGGATAAAGAAACCAAGTGAAACACAGGCTCAACATTATCATGACGAGGGCAGTCTAGCAAAACTTAGAGAAATAAAAAGTCAGGCATGTCTGTGTACGGGTAACAACCTAGTAAGGATCTTATGGATCCCAGCTCAGGTATGGGCTGTCTTGTGTTTAGGTGAATGTTTTCTTTATTGGAGGTGAGGTCTGGGAGCTCCAGGTCAACGTGAGCACGGCTGTTGGCTGTACGCCATGACACCATGCAACCCTTCAGCAGTCAGGCGGGTATTTGATGTGCAGTAAGATGAGGCAGCGAGGTACTCTGGCAAAAAGGTTAGGAGATCTATGCAGATCCATGTGTTTTATGAGAAATCTGTACTGCAGGTAGCTATGGAAAAAGGTATTTAAAGGATTATGCAAGGCTGACATTAACTGTAGATGTTAGCAATTTATTGTGCTGCTGCTAAGGATGTTACTGTTTCTTGTTTCTGCCCTGGCTGTTTTCCTTGCATTACTTGCTTGCTCAGCATCTGGTCTGTGCTGTGTTCACACACCTTGTCTTGGCAAGAAAGAGGAGGGCTGTATAGAAGCTGCAGTTTGATAACTAAGGAATTGGAGGATTGATTTATGGGTTGGTCTGTTGTCTTCTAGTGAGGAAAGCATGTTCCTCCCCACTGTTCTTGCATACCTCATAGTTACTACATTCATGCTGTGACTGAAAGTCTGTTTCAAACAGGATGAGAATATGTGACACTCTCCAGTGCATGTGTATACAAGTAGGAGAATGCAGGGATTTTCCATCTAGAAAACAAAGATTTGTGCTGGCATCCATATTTTGGTAAATTTAGTTGCATCTGTTTGTTTCAGCTAGGCAAAAATCATCACTGAATAAAACAAGTGCGGGAAAGTCCTTCAAATAGAGCAAGTGAAGATTAGAGAAGAATAAATGCAAGGTCTTTCACTAGTAGCTGTCTTTGTAACATGCTTGACAAAACACAGGAATGAATCAGAGACATTTCTATAATCTTGCTGCTTTGATTTCAGGAAAAGCTGCAGCTGGGGTGGCTGGTACCTGTAAGGGCTCTTCTTCAAGGCAGCCAATGCAAGAGCTTCTTGGAAACACACGAGCAGAAAAAGGCTAGAAAAACACAACAACGGCAGCATATTTAACACAAAAGCTTAATTTGAGTGTTTAGAGCACGCACAAGAACATGAATGGCTTCAAAAATATTTACGCATTTTAGAGATAAAATTTAAATCTGTACTCTTCCTTTGAGCTGAAATGGATACCTGCCAGCAAAGAATCTCCCCCAGGATCATTAGCTCAGCCAAATAATTGTCAGAAATGTAGTTTAAATTGTTAAAATTATGTAGATGAACTATGCTCTAGTAAATGACAGAATCACTTTAAATACCCCATTTTATGCTGGTTACCATTAGCCTAGTTTAGCATATAACTATTATGTTTGACAGAAGCAGTAGTGGCATTTTTTAATTTGGGTTTTTCTCTATAGGGAAGAGTCCCTGTAATTAATTTTACAGAAAATTTAAGTGAAACAGTGCACAGTACTTTTGCTATTCAGCTTCTTCTAAATAAAATATAAACCTAAGAAACAGGATCTAGGAATATCACATCTTCACTTTTATTAAGCACGCAAACTACCTCCTATGTGTCAGAACAAGTGGCTACTGTAATATTGAAGTGCATTGGATAGCTCTTTTTTTTTTTAACATACTTCCCCAAAGGCCGTTCATCTGTGGCTTTAACATCTTTGTGATTGAAACAGATAATAGAAAAGTTTGTAAATTTATTAAAAGTGCCCTTGAGAATCTATATTAGGATTGTTTTATAATATTCTTTTTCTATATGCCAGGTATTTTATCTTTGCACTTCTTGTAGTGCTTTTCATCTGACAGTTTACCCTGTAAACTGCATCCTAAGAATTTCTTTGAAGCAGGAAAATCACAGGAACTACTTCCATGGGGATGATGGAATTAGACGTATAGCTCACTGCATGAAACTATCTCCAAAGGCCCAGGCTTCCACTGGCAAAGCTAAAGAGTGCTCTTAATGGTAGTAGAGTGCCCTTAATGGTAATAGTGTAGCAATCTAGTGAAATACCCTCCATGGTGGGGAGAGGATAGCACCACGTGCATGGGAGATAATTTCCATGCACTTAAATCCTTTGGCTGTTATCTGCTCTGCCGTCCGTACCGGTACTGCAGCTCACAGAGCTCTCTCCAGCCTTTAGCCTCATTACCTGAAGTTCAGTTTCCTGCAAAGTGCTCAGCTGGAGCTGAGCAGGGGCAGGTTCTGCACTGCTGGGCAGGTAGTGCTGTCCGCGTAGCCGAAGGTGACTGCAGTGTCAGCAGTGTCTGCTGCAGCGCGAGAGCTCTGGCTTCCCTTCACACGTGGGGCAATGGAAGGTACGCGGTGTCCTAAAGGGAATGCGTAATAAAGCACACTAATCACCAATGCAAAACAGTTTGAGCTGGGGAAAAAAATGCAGGAGAATTTCAGCCAAGCAGAATATCATTAACAGAGAAAGAATTTGTGTAGGCACCAGGATCAACAGGCCCAGCTCTTTCTCTGGGACACTGCCAGGCTGTTAAGCAAAATGCCGAAGCATCACTCTCTGAGTAACCGATGCTGATATTTAGCGTCTCTGCCACACATTAGTGCATTCTAAGTAATTCCTAAATAATTGCTCCTCTGCTGCAGCACAAGTTCAGGGTCCTTAAGGAAGACCCCGTGGCAACTAGGCCAAGAGCAGTTTGAAAACCTCTGGGCCTGGAAAAGGAGTTGCAAGACCGGTAGAATGATGCAGGATAATTTAAAGTATTTTACAATCATTATTTAGAAAGTGTGTTTGCTGATAAACTTGGAACAACCCTCAAGATTCCTCCTCTCTTGCTCTCCTCTATTCTGGCACCCAAGGGAGAGCACATGGCAGCCCCCTCCGTGTGTCTCAGCACTCTAAGGTTCCTGCACGGGAAACGCAGCGTGTAAAGGAAGGGGCAGAGCAGGGCACACTGAGACTGTCTTACTGCTGCATGAGAGATGCAGAAAGGGGAGTAACGTTACAGCCTATATCCCAAAGTGCTACCGCGGATAGCCAATCTAGGGAAAATGAGTGTTGTTTAGCTGTTTGCTGAAATTTTCCATTTCTCACACCAGCTTGCGGAAGGGTTACTCTCAAATCTGAGGCTCTGCGTGTGAGACATGGGCAGCTAGGTTGGGATTTGCTTCTCCCGCTCGCGCACAATTGCCCATCTGTGCCCTTCGTGCCAGGCACGGCGGGTGGCTCTCACAGCAAGGACCGCGGCGCTGGGCTGCGGGGAACCTGTGTGACACAGTCTTGGTACCACCTGTACAAAGCTGGGAGTTTGTATTTTTCAGTTTTGTGTTTTTCAGTTGCTTCCAGGCACTGCAATCCACCCACGTCATCATTCCCAGTTTTCTGCTTCCCACTGCCTCTGCTCCATGCCAGGAGGCAGTGCCAGCGTTCTCATACTTGAGAAAACCGAGAGCTCTTATGGCTGTGGTTCCCAGAAAGCACTAAGATTTTCAGTGAAAATCTTAATGTCCCTGAATATTCGGGACTGTTTCTGTTCTTCTTTGATGCATCCTGCCCTACCTCTGTGCATTTTATTTCAGGTCCCTGTATTATCCTGAGGATGCTGCTGCGGGCCTAGCAGTACGGCTGCTTGTAGTGCACTTCAGGCCTGGCTTCAGCCCAGGTTTCTGGCAGTCCCGTGCCCTGTGACCGCAGGTGCCCTTGCCGGGGAGCTGACAGGCAGCCCCTGCCAAGTGGTTGCATCAGAGCGAGGAGATAAACAGGCTTGTTGAAACCCGCGCTGGCAGCGGCGCTGGGGCCGCACGCCCGCGCGTAACCGAACGCCTCTTGTGTGCAGGCTCCGCCGAACGCGAGCAGCGGCCGCGCGTGCCGGGGCGCGGGGCCTGCGGCTGCGCGCGGAGCGCCCGGGCGGCCTCTCCGCGGCCCGAGGCTCCCGCCCCGCGGCCCGGGGCCGCCCCTCGGCCGCGCCGCCCCTCGGCAGCCGCGCGGCGCCCTCCTCTCCCCGCGCCGTCCCTGCGCGCGGGTCACGCGGCGGCGGCGCCACAAAAGCGGCCGGGCTGGGCCGGGCCCGGCGGGGAGGGCCCTGTGTGCGCGGCGAGGATGCGGGGCCTGGCGGCGGCCGCCGCGCTCCTGCTGCTGCTGCAGAGCGGCGCCGGCGCGGGCAGGGCGAGGAGGAACGTGGACCCCGAGACCAACATGAACATCGTAAGTGGCGGCGGGGCGGGGGCGGCAGGTGGCCCCGGGCCGTTAAACCGGCCCCCGGCCGCGGCGTTTGCCCCTCCTGGCGCCGCCGGAGCCGCGGGTCGTTCCCGCCGGAGGCTCCTGGCAGGGGCTCTTCCCTCTCCACCATCGGAGCGGTGCCGCTTCCCCTGCTGCCCCGGGCGGTGTCGGTCCTGAGGCGTTTACAGCCCGCACGGAAGGCACTGACAGCATGCAGAGCTTATCTCTCCTCTTGCAGAGTCTTTTACTACCAAAGTTTAGTCTTAAAATTACTTTTGGGTTAACCTCACCATACATGGCTCAAGGTATGTGTAAAAGAAATGACGTGCTCTGCTTGAATTCTCTCTCCAGAGTGTTTCTCCTCCCTGTCCCACAGCCTACAAGTGGATTTGGTGCATTTTTAGTGTTTTCTCAAAGCAGAGTTGGTCTCATAAAAACAACTAAGCAGTGAGTTCTCTGGCTCTAAAGAGCGTGGGCCTGGGGCAGTAAATGAAAGTAACAGAAAGGCTGAGGTGCAAGAGAAAACTGCCAATGAAACCACAGTGCTAAGGAAGTGTGGGGTTTTTTTTAAATGTTACCATTATTCTTTTCGTGCATGGTTTGTCAGCAGGCCAACTCAGTGGCTGCAGGGAGAGGCGGGAGAGAGGCACCCGTCCTGGTTCGGAGCTGCCGCTCCTGGGGTGGCCCCTGCCCCGTGGCGTGATGTCCTTCCAGCGCTCGCGTCGCAGCGTCTCGCTGCAGCGGCCCAGGGCGAGCGCAGCGCGGGGAGCCCTCCCGTCCCGCCCCGTGCGCGCTGTGCTCTGCACAGGACCTGGCTCCGCTGGGCCGAGTCTTGGGAGAAAACCCGTCTCTGTGGAAGAGAGGACTGCGCTGGCACCTTCCTACCACACACTTGTTGTACAAGGGGCCCGGAGTACCTAGCAAATGGTGATGAGCTAAGGAGAGTGACAGTCTGTCTCCAAGACAGTTTCTTTTCTTTTCTTCAGAGTCAAATTATTAAGTTCAGGGGATATCCTAGTGAGGAGTATGAAGTGACAACAGAAGATGGATATATCCTTTCCGTTAACAGAATTCCTCATGGAAGAAAAGGTTATGAGAAAACCAAAGGTAAGACGTATTTCTGCTAGAAAAAAGGAAAGTCTTGGAAAAGATTGCTTTGATTTACAAACCTTTGTGTCTAAAGTAACCCAGACAAAGATTATGCACTGAGAATGTTTTAATGGTAAATATTATAGCTAAAATAAATTAGTCACATGTAGAGTGACTTGAGTAAAGGAAGGGAAAACAGGTTCGAAAGCTGTATTTCTTTGATGTTTCTGTTTTGCGATACTAATGCAAACTCTTTGTGGTTTGACTTTTGAGGGGCCAAGTGCCTGAATTTTCTATTAAATAGAAAACACTGTGTGAGATTTGTTTGTTTGTTTTTCTTTAAGTAAATAACAAAATATTTTGATCATATTGCTATTGTGTTTTTTTTTCAAACTGCTTTTTTAAAAACACTTTTTTATACAAAAGATTTTTGTTCCAATTACCTGTTTTCAGAAATATAGGCAGTTCATAATTTTCTTTTGATGAAATATACCTAGACCACAAAAGGTCCCAGCAGGACATTCCCAAAATAATTACAGGCTGATTTTTGCATGAAATTAGAATTAATTTGTCAATTCTAACCATTCTGAAGCTGCCTTTAGAGTAAATTACAAGCTAGAGCAATACTGCTTATTAGTGTGGAGTCATTTTGTACGCCACAGGTACTTACATAGGTAAGCATTATAATAAGAGTAAAATTCCTTTGGGACATGCTGAGTACAGTACATTTTAAAAATATTTTGCAAATTAGAATACCGAAACGGTTGTTGACAACGTTCAGGCCAGGCCGTGTTATTTTTTGGATGTGATCTGTTAAAGGGAGTTGGGGAAGAGAACTAGCATATACCCCTAGAGCTCTTGCAATTTGACAGAAGTTAACATAAAACTGTGGAAAGGGATGCAGGGAGTATTTGGGTGCTGAGTCATGAGGAAAAGAAGGAAGGGAAAGGGAAGGAAGGAAGCTGAAACTAAGTGATAGGGAGAGATACGAGCAAAGGTTTTTGCAAGGGCTCAATGATGGGATACTTTTAAAAATGAGACAAAAAATATGTGTTGAAGAAAAGAGACGCATAACGTTTAACTCGTGATATTCTTACTCTACAAACAGAAATTGCATTTGTGGATCTAAACAGCAATCATGAGTTTGGCAGATATAAATGAAGTCACTATAGTTTACAAAAAATCCTGCATGCAAATACACACAGGCAACAGCTGCCTGTTTGCATGGGAACTGTGCATATCCTATGAACTACTGTATGACCTTAAAAGCACTTGGAGTAAGGGGTATAACTATGCAGCTCACATAAGGGAAGAGAGATTGTCCTGCAGCCTGGGGTATGAACAAGACCTGTGAAAAAAGACCTTCTAGCTACCGAAGGCCAAACAAGGGCCTTTATGACCGTAACTGTTGGTTTTAGGTGTTAGGATGTTTGTTCTAACCGTTATCACTCACAAGGTAGACATGTCACATCAGTGCATGGATGAAGCCAGTCAAACCGTACAGGTATCTCTGTACTTGAAAATTCAGGAAAATCCTCAGGGAGAAGACAAACTGCCTCTGCAGGTGTTGACTTTGTGGGCTCTTCCATCTACGACATAAGCAAACAGAAGTTTCCTGACCTGTGGGAATTCTCCACATTCCCCTTGCCACACCCTCGACCCCAAGTTCATGCTTTGCAAAGTACCTTGATTTTAAAAACAAGGATTACTAAGCACATTTGAGGAAGTATGATCTCCTAGAAAAAGAATGAACACTTCAAAGTTCATGTTGATCTACAGTTTTTATAGACCCGGTATCTTTTCTCAGAAGATACCAATGAGGTGTTACTGCTGACCTGGCACATGTATGCCATAATTCTTGTGAAATACGTTCTTCATGTGAATAGGATTCACTGGAGTTTGCGTATCACATGATGTTTTGCAAAAACAAAACAAAGCCTGTGGTTTCACAGCAGGGGAAAAAAAAATGTGGGAAAATGGCCAGAGAGCTTAAGAGCAGAACATCAGTGACTTTCAGTTTCAGTGTTAACTAAAAAATCTAAAACATTAATTTCTTATGCAAATTGTGTGATTCCTTCTCCCTCACTCCCGCTTTGGGCACCCTAGGAACAGAGGTGTGACTAAACTATCGTTGTCCGTGCCAGTTTGCCAAGTGATTGTGTGTTTCACATGTAGATCTGCTGATGCTTTGGGCATGAAAAAGGAGCTGGTAGAAATTGATGGTAATCTGTGGACAAAATTCAAGTACTGAAATGATTAAACACTTTGAATCCTTCCTGTTTTATGAAACATGGGATTAGCAGCCTGATCCTTTAGTAAAAGGTGTGCGTGTGTAAAACTAAAATGAACATCGTTGAAAACAAATCTAGTGTTAATCCTGAAAATTCTTTATGATGTTAATAAAATGATAAAATATGATAAAAACAGTGGATAAACAGTGCATAAAAAAAGTGGTCGTGAACTATACTAGTTCTAGAGCTGCCTTGACTTTCCCAGGAATTTGCTCTGATTGCAGGAACTGCTCCACGGGGGAGTGTGTTTGTTTGCTTTGTTAACAAAATGGGAAAAGGCACTAGAAAGATTTTTCGCCATGGATGTAAAGTTTGCTAGGAGGGAGGAGTGTTGCTAATTTGAGTTTTGGAATCTACAGCAAACGTCTATGGATGTGACTGGGAACATAGATTGTGGTGGCAGATTTGGTTGTTTCTACTGAAAAATCTAAATCCAAATTATCAGTGTAGAAAGTGTCATGAAAGTTTAGTATTGTAGTAGAATTATGTGTCATTGAAAGAGGTGAAATCCTGACTAATATCTAGCACTGAGTTAACATTACCATGTATCAAATTCCAGTTATTAAAGCAGAAAAGACGCCACTTCTGCTATTGCAAGTTCCAGAGACAGGGCTCTGTGTTTTCTGAAGCTCATGTTTTGTTTTAATTTCTTTGTCTGGGAGTCAGAAGCTTCTGTTGTTTATTTTTATTTGGTTTTCCAGATTTATAATATCCCTTTTGGGGCGGGGCAGTCAGGGGAGAGGCTTCCTTAGCTTCATACGTGTCCCACCCTTGGTTCTCTCCAGCTGCTGAAGTCACGGGGAGAAAGGCCTTTGAGACAATGATTCACTTGTTGGCTTCCTGTGCTACTCTGTGGACTCTGTGAGGCTTCTACTCATGGGAGGGAGCTGGGTAGTGATAATATGTGGGTACCAGTTGCAGAGAGGCTGCATTTCCACAGTTCAGCATCCTAATGTGGTATTGTCCTTATCTTTCAGGTCCAAAGCCTGCTGTGTTTCTGCAGCATGGTTTGCTTGCAGATGGCAGTAACTGGATCACAAACTTGGATTACAACAGCCTGGGCTTTATGCTGGCAGATGCTGGCTATGATGTATGGCTGGGAAATAGCAGAGGGAACACCTGGTCCAGAAAACATATACACTTCACAGTGAAGCAAGAAGAATTCTGGGTTTTCAGGTAGCCTCATTTGGTAGGGAAACTAAAGAAATACACACTTAATGATGTTTGTGAGCAAGCTGCTCTTTTTTTTTTTTTTTGGTTTGCCTATCACTTCAGTCACACTGTGAATGTTTAATATTATTTTCTGGTAACATGTACTGTTACATGTGTAGCAGTAAGAAGAGTTTTATGGTAGGTACTGTGGCCTTCACAGGTGATCAGCAGAACTCTCGCTGCTTTTTTGGCAGGTCTTAAGTGAAGATTCAATCACCAGAGCGTTCTGCTTCATCTGCAGGAAGCTCCACTTTCTGCCCCAACAACCTATCTGCAGTGCAGTAAAGCTCTGTGTAGCTCTTCCACACTGATAATTTTACTTATACAGCCAACTTGTTTTGTTTGCTTTGTAGCTTTGATGAAATGGCTAAGTATGACATTCCGGCCTTTGTGGACTTCATTTTGAAGAAAACTGGCCAGAAACAAGTATTTTACGTTGGCCATTCACAGGGCACCACAATGGGTATGTGAAGAGCGATGCCTTCATTAGAGCGTGCTGTGTTTGACTTGATATCAAATTTGCATAGCTGGTTTAATGATGAAAAAATAAGGCGCCTTCAGTAAAAGCAAGCTTCCATTTTTTAGGGGCTTCTGGGAATTTCATTAGCATTAGACAAGAGACGAGAATTACTTTATGTGGGTATTTAAAGTAGGAATCTGTGAAAATAGGTAGCTGCAGTGCAGTTTCTGTTCAAGGAAATATTTTGATTAATAGATAATGAGATCTAGAATAACCAGAACTGTGTGGAATAAAAATGTCTGTGTCTGGAATATTTTGCTATATGCATGGCTTCAGTCAAGTGCTTTTAGGCTTGTAGACAGATAGAGCTACAAGTATTAGATAGATTAGTATGTTATTGGAAGCTGTTTCTCAGAAGAAAACAAATCCTCCTGATATGCCCATTTTAATTTGTGTTCTCCAGTAGCTATTTTAATTTACAATACCTAAACTGATGCTAAAGACAGCAATTAAACTGTATCATTGCAGTACTATTTCTGAACTGGGAATAATCTAAAAATACCTTTGCACACTTGACAGATTTTAGATTTTACACATTCACAGCCAGCTTAAATTCTGTTCTAAGTTGTGTCAGTGAGACGTGTTAATTATTTTCATGTTATTTACAGCTTTCATTGCTTTTTCAACTTTACCAAACCTGGCTAAGAAAATCAAAATGTTCTTTGCCTTGGCACCTGTAGCTACGATCAAGTTTGCTACCAGCCCTTTGGTAAAATTAGGTATATTTCCTGATCTGCTACTCAAGGTTTGTATTTCAGTATAAATGTTCTAAACCAAATGAAGTATGTCCCTTTCTGATTAAAAGGAGTGTAGCAAAGAGTGTTAATAGTTGTGAATTAGAGATTAACATATATTTGACAAAACTACTAGGGTGTTTTTTCAATAATAGTGCTATAGTATTAACAGTGCATGCTCTGCTACTGCTTTACTACTTTACTACTAACATGACAATTTATATGTTTAAAATGGTATTTGCAAATGCCATCTAATAGAATCAAATTACCCTGATTTATGTGTTTCTAGAACGTAGCTACAAAAATCCAGTATTAATTAAATAGCTGCTCCAGTTTAGGAGAATCATATGATAGCTTTCTATTTTTATAGAATGTGTCTGAGTTGCTGTGAACTTTAGCAGACTCGTTTCACAATTAACCACCGGAACCACTGGAAGAGGATCCTTCAGAGCATGATTAAGAGCAGCAGCTTTATTTAGGCGCTGTGAGTCATTGCTGGGGTGAGCTTGCCATTCCCTATCAAGAGGAAAGGGAAAATGGGCAGACAAGCAAGCTGCAGCAGGTGCCCGAAGCCAGACGCTATGAACAGCCGCTGTGTGTCGTGTTTCTTTGCATCGCTCATGGAGATTCCCACACAGCTTTTCCTACTTTGATATGAACCCTTTTCTAGTGTATTTTGTACAAATTTAATGTACATTCATGTGTGTATGTGTGCGTGCGCATGCACAGCTTGTTTCCTTCTCCGGAGCCAAGCAGCAGGAAAGTCATGCTAACAGTTCATGTTCATGTTGTGCTAGGGAACTTCATTGTCATGATGACTTTCAAAAAACCTGAGCGTAGGAGTACATGACAGCCACAAGCCCATGGGTCAGGTGTATCCTTAAAGAGTTGTGTCACTTTAGTGCTTGCTGGGCCCTTTTGAAATCCTTGGAGGCTTTAAAAACAGCAAGAGGAAGTGTCCACTACAGCTCATGCGACTTGTTTGCTTATGTGGTTAGAAGAGAGGAAGTACAAAAGTCACTTATTAGCAGATGCAGCTTAAAGTATTTCAGCCTTAAACAATTCTACTGACAAGAATCTGTACAGTAGTCCTATTAAATACTAAAATCAGTTGGAGTTTGAGGTTATATTTGAAATTCTTGAATGATTCTCTGTTTCCGTATAATCTTTGTAGGGGTAGACTGCATCGTTTGCAACAGAAGCAGTAATTTTAGCTTCCCCATTGGACTGTAAACGAGCTTGATAAAGATCATTTTCATATGATTTGTCATCGGTACAAATGGAAATGGTTGCCTCAAGAATGCTGTAGTATACGAATTAAAATCAAATCATCCTGTGCAATTATGTGTTTGTTCTTTGTTATTTTGCAGGATATGTTTGGAAAGAAACAATTCCTTCCTCAGAATTTTTTGCTGAAGTGGCTTGCTACCCATGTTTGTACCCACAGACTTCTTGATGACCTTTGTGGAAACATATTCTTTCTCCTATGTGGTTTTAATGAGAGAAACTTGAATATGGTACGTTTTGATGTATTTGGGTAGTTAACTTACCGTGAACTCTAACACACTATTCGCTGTGTACCAGCGAATTGCTTGCTTTTTTACATACATTTAAGAAAACAAGGTTCTTCATCATACTGAGTTTGGATATATATCTTTCTTTGATGTCACTGGGAATTCAAGTTGTCCATTTGAAATGGATAGAATTAGCATTTTAATAGTGGAAAGTTACAAACTTTTAGATCGGTCCAAGAAATCACAGAATCATAGAATGCTTAAGGTTGGAAGGGACCTCTAGAGGTCATCTAGTCCAACCCCCCTGCACACGCAGGGTCACGGGAAAGAAAAGTGCATTAATACCATGGGCAATAGGGCAAGTATTTCAGTCTTCTTGCCAAAAAGAGAGGAGTAGATACTGATTTCTTCTACTATGAATAGAACTGCTGATACTTTTTTTCTGATTTCTTGGTGGCCACGTGAAGTTGTTTTTCCTGAGGCCGATTACTGCCTCTGCTGATACCTTCAACTGGTCTTCATTCCAGAGGGATAATTGTTAGGATTTTTGTTTTCTAAAAGCTAATTAACAGCAATGGACATGAGAACAGCTTTTTTTCATAATGCTTCTTGAAGTGTTTCTAAATTCCTAGACATCAGTAGAAGTTGCTGTTTGTATATCCCACAGATGGATAACCTCTGAGGAGGTTTTATTTTAATGGAGTATTTTTTTAATGGAATCAGTATTTTCTTCATGATTCTGTCTGTCCAAGAGCACAGCTTGTGTATTTTACATTAAGATGAAAGCAGTGGCTTTTGCATTATTTCTTGCCCAGTGCATACAGTTTTCGTGGTTTAGTGGAGGATAATATTTTTTTTCTGCCAGGATTTAAATTGTATTTCCTCTGGATATTATTGAGTTACATAGTAACTCAAGGCATACAAAGTTTTGAATCACTTTGGACTGATACTTACTAGTTTAGATGTAGAATAAGCTTAGATTTCTGAGGAGGTGCTATTTCCAATGTAATCCTAGTTTTAACAACATTACCACTTTTTAAAAAGTGTTTAAAAAGTATATAGTGCTTAAAAATTATCATTATCACGTTTAAAGCTCAGCTGCAGTTTTTTTGTGTGTTTGTATATACATATGTATATGCTTTATTTCTCCATGCAGTTTTAGTTTTCATTTTCTGTTTAGTTTTCATTTTTGCATCCTGCCCATCTGAGGAGAAGAGATTAAATCTAGAAATTAAAGCATAAATAATTTCTACTTCTAGTATGTCTATTACCAAAACTTGAGTTCATAGTTTAGACTCACAGTACCTTAGGGGAAGGTTTATATTGACATTTCATTAAGTAAAGGCAGAAAGGAATAAAGAAAGACTTTGTGGTCATACTCTTGCTTTGAAAATTTGTCTCAAAAAATAATCCTGTATTCTAGTTTAATTTAAAGTGGCCAAATGTTCTGTAGTTAATGGTTAGTAATCCCCAAAGCATCTGAACATCTTACCTCTTCTGTATATATATCTTTAGTTAAATTTTTGTTAGAATAGTTTTAAGAGGAATGGAAAAAATATGTTATTTTTTCAGAAAGCACCACTGGTTTTTACTGTTGAGTTGTGAGGAATAAACCATGATACTTACCTTGTTGCAGAGCCGAGTGGATGTGTATTCAACACACTGTCCTGCAGGCACGTCTGTGCAAAACATGATCCACTGGAGCCAGGTAGAGTTTTCAGAATCTCACATGTCCGTGGCTTTAGCTTATTTGTAGCATAGTGATGTCTTCTGGTATTTATGTGGAATGAATGCATACATGTAGTATAGCCCAGGTAAGGTTGTCAGAATAGCAGCAGTTTACCGTAGGCACTTTTATGAAAATGACTCTAATGCTAGTTTTTTCTCTCATTGTCTCTCCCGCTCCCCCATCTCAGTGTGATGTATTTCTTTTAAAGCCATGCTAATTTTAAGTCTTTCAGAACAACAAACAATACAAGCAGGAAATACCAGCAGGAGAGATAACGCAGAGAGATACTGTGACAAGTTCTCCCTTCAGCGAACCTTGTTTTGTTTACAAGCTGTGTTTTAGCCAGTGAAAAGCAACAGGCTTTCTGTTCTATATCATCCTTTTGATTTCAATCTATATTTTATTAGTGCCTCCTTGCACAGTTTCATGCCTGTGATGCTGTTGTGCCTGATGCTTGCTCAGCAGCAAAGGAGAGAAGGCATTTGCCAAGGAAGCAGCAGTCAGTGCTGCTTGTGATCGTGTTGCTGGGCTTCGCAGCCCGTTCGGAGGCATGCAGGCCTGAGGAGTTTTGTGGCACACAGCTGCTTAAGCGTTGGCTGGAAGGAAGGCTGTGAAGAGCTTAATTTTTTTTTTCAGATCCCCGTTATGTAGACTGCTGTTTCTGAAAAATAGTAGGTAGTAAATGATGCAGAGTAGACTTTTTAAGAAAGCTATATAAACACTCCTGTGTTTATATACATTTAGACAGCTACGTAAATATTTCTAAAGTAAGCATGGAGTTGCCACATCCTGGCTTTGGATGCATTAAACTGTTAATCTTTCCTATTTTGCTGTGAAACAGTGTCAAATCTTAAGGGTCAAAGTGTGATCCTTTTGAGTGCTAGTATTTCCCATGCCTCTGGCACTGAACAAGGCAGTGGCACTTGTCCTAGTTAATGCTGCTGTCTCACAGTTTCCTTTGTCAGTTGTTTTTGTTTCATTGTCTAGGTAAATATTAATCCTACTTTCTCTACTGAAAACATTTGATAAAAGCATTCTGGTGATTCTTTGTATGTGTGAATATTTGTTCATTTCTAGGCTGCAAAATCGGGGGAACTCAAAGCTTATGACTGGGGAAGCAAGGCTGCAAATATGGCTCACTACAATCAGGTAGAGATCTTTTACAGATGTGTTACAATTCCTGAGAGGCATGAAAAAAGTGGATTAGGCTTGATGCTGCCTTAGACTGTCATGCTGCTTTCTATGGAAAAAAAGCCAGGCTAGAGAGCTCTCAGGTGAAACTAAGTATGTATGGAGTCCGTGCTCAGACACACAGCTGTGGCTGCCTGCTGTTTCTTGGGGGTGATCCTTTTGCTAAAGCTTAACTAGTGTCCTGCAGCTTAGGTAATAGATTGTGCTGCACTTCTCACAAGAAGGAACTGAGTGTCAGTTCATGTATAGTGCTTATCTTCATTCAGCCTGTTTAATCTGCACTTGTGTTTGTTTCTAAATTGCTGTGTGCAGTATTAAAAATATTTTGCCTTTTGTCTGTTCAGTGGTGGGACCGACTGCAGTTTGTTACTCTCAGAGTAACGATCGCTTTTAATATTTGGTTAGGGCTTGGGAATACTTGAATGAGAAATGCTGTCCCAGCCTTCTCACTGCACAATCTCCTTACCTAGTTGTTTCTTTTACTTCCTCAAACCACATATTTCCTGCTACACACGCTCTAATGTGGCTGAGCTCTAGGAGCTGAATCTTCTTTTGAAAATCAGTGCTCTTGTCTCCATCTCTGTCTGTCCAAGAGAGAGCAAAGGAGAAAAAAGGATAATCTGAAACATTCTTCTCGCAGTTGCTAATGCCCTGCTCTGCAGTTTCATACTACTGTGAAGACTTGTTCTTTCTAATGTTTGTATATTTTTTTTTTCCTGTTTTTCCCCCCTCTCAGTCTACCCCACCTCTCTATAAAATAAGACAGATGACTGTGCCAACCGCCGTGTGGACTGGTGGACAGGACTGGCTGGCAGACCCAAAGGATGTTGCCATGCTCCTCACTCAGATCACAAACTTGGTTTACCACAAAAAGATTCCAGAATGGGAACATTTGGATTTCATCTGGGGTCTTGATGCACCTTACCGCATGTATAATGAAATAATTCATTTGATGAGAAAGTATCTCTAAACCTGATTGGTATTTCATGAGGCTTGTACTTTTTTGTCAATGATGCTACATTGTTTATTTATGATGCATTTTTAAAATGCCAACAATGACTACTGAATTGGATTCATTTTTTTTCTCAGTATTATTGCTCTCTCATACAGAAATCCTCATTGCTTCCTGCTTATTTTGCACACAGTGGCATAATGCTTATAAAACACCAGTTTGTCTTTGTACAGAGAAAGCATTTGCTATGCTTATGGACTTAGTGACATGTCTAAAAGACATGTAGTCCCCTCAGCACCTCAGGTGCTTGACGATTCAAACACTTAGTATTTTGCTGTGCATAAAGCACGATTGTTTCTCAGTATATTGTCATTTAAGTACCTGTTTGAGGTACTCCTTGTATTGCAGGGATCTCATTTGGTGCTGGTACTTTAAAAAAAGCACTTAGCAACTTTTTTTCTGTGTTATTATTTTGCCCGCGTCTGAGAAGCTGGCTACATCAGGTGACTTTCTTTTGAATGTTTTCCAAAAAAGTGTCATGAAGCCAGACAGTATCATCACTGTCAATTGAAATTTCCTATTTTGGGACTGATTACTTTATTTTTCATGATCTCAATAATGTCCTTGAAGTCATTCATGTTTCACATACCAGCTATGGATGAGGACTGTCTTTTGCCCTTGCAGATTCCTGGAATAAGCCAAATAGTTAAAGGAAGTACCACTTTTTTGTCAGATCTATCAGTAGGTTGTGAGCTTCAAAGAGAATTATGCACATACTGATGTTTTGTTTGCAGTGGTAAAATGATCACTAGAAAACAGGACTACTGGGGTAGGGAGATACAAAGCAGTTATTCTGTGACTCAGGTGGCTTCATTTTTTTGGACTTCCTTCTTAATCAGCTGCTGCTTTGAAAGATCTTGCTTTGTAGCTGCATCCATGGTGTTTGCCACCAATGTGTTCAGAACTTCAAAACACCTTGGTAAAGCCTGGCAGTATTTATCTCAATTTCCATTTCTCTAAGTTTTCACCTTAAAATGAGGCTAAGCCCCCCACTCAGTGGAGTGAGAAGGCTTTATCCCTGCTTTAGGGATCTGACTTTGGGGCTCTCACTGTCTCTGGCATAGGTGTCTTGCTCTTTCCAGGGACCATGTGGAACATTTTGGCTCCTCTGAATTGCATGCGAGTTCACAAGCCCAGCATAGCTGACTAAAGAATCTCCAGAGTGAATTATCTTAGTCCAAATAATAATTTCTGTGCCAAAGTTGCATTTCAACACAGATCTCTGTCCATAATCCTAGCAGAAAGAACATTCTTTTCTGCATGGTGTGACAAATACTGCATTTTCAGGTGAGACAAAAAATGGCCAAAAAAAAAAAAAGAGAAGCTATAAGTCAAGTTTTATTTCCTTCTAATTCAGACTCAGGGAGTCCCCAGGTTTCATTTAAGGAGAAAGCTGTTCTTAATAATGCATTTGTGATTCCTAGTAGGACTTTTGAGTTTGCT
The DNA here is from genome assembly GCF_059628265.1 of Tinamus guttatus. Lineage (NCBI taxonomy): Eukaryota > Metazoa > Chordata > Aves > Tinamiformes > Tinamidae > Tinamus > Tinamus guttatus. The sequence continues at coordinate 10,056,133 of NW_028288848.1, forward strand.
TTATGTTTGTAGCAGCCATGCTTGCTTCATGTTGCTGTGCTGAAAGTAAGTCCAAGGAATCTAAAGTGACTAAAATGACAGTTGTGACAGTATATGATACAGCAAGAACCATGTGCATAATGGTTATTATGCTCAAGATATTTTCAATAAATTTGGGAGTTCTGCTTGGATTTTGGAGTGATGTGTTCTGTTTCACTTCCATATTTTTTTTAATGAATACATGTGAATTTTGGGGACAGACAATCCAGCGAATTTAGTTGTTGTGCCATTTTTTTTTCTTCACAGCTAATCATCCATACAACAGGTACAGTACGAAATAAAGGAAATAAAGTAGCCAAGTAAAGTTCCATTTTACTTTTGTTAAAGAGGCTTTGCCTAAACATAAAAGGTCATTTATCTTGTTTCAGGTGACTTTCTGAAACTTTTCTGAGACTAAGGTATTAATTGTGAATAACTAACTGCTCACAGGACTGAGATGTTTTTGAAGCCTCCGGGTAAAAGAGTTCCTTTCAAATCACTGACATGGTGGAAAGCTTCTTGTATCACCTTCTTAAGCCTTGTGTAATTGGATTGCTTAACGGACTGTTCAGTAATCTCATAAATAGCATTTAACCACATTGTAGGGCAAGGAACTGATCTTTGCCTTGGTAGGCTCGATGTGATTGCCTAGGTATCTAGTAACTCGGCTTTTCACCTTTGTTGTCTTTGGTAATAAATATGCTCAGGCTGTGACTTCTGTACATTGCGAATACACTAGGAGATGTGTAGTCAAGAGAGCAGGGTGTATAAAATCTTACTTGTCAGGCTTATCTGCTGATGACCCCTCTTCATGATTGGAAGAAAGGTCAGAACAGGAAAGTGTTTCACAAAAGCCATTATGGAGCTTCTCTGCTTTGCTGGAGCAGGGATGGGTACGGAAGTGATAAACTACCCTGCTATCCCTAGCCTGCTGGAGTTGCAAGCAGGGTGTGACAAACATGTAGAGGCATGAGTGGATAAAATTGTGTGAAATGAGACGTGAACCTGGAGGGAAAGAGCAAAAAGCATGTTCTAAATTCAAGTGAGCAGTGATGAATGATCCACTTCAAAGCAGGTCTTAACTATTTAGTACTTGCCTTCGTATTACAGTGATGTTGAGGTCAAAACATCAGCTTGGGATAACACCAAAGCCTAGTAGTGTAATAGAAAGAGAGAGCATGAGACATTTTTCTGACAAGCTGATCATTTTCCTGACTCAATATGCTATAATGTGATCAAGCTGTGCTCGAAAGCAGGAGAAAGTAGCCCCTGTGCAGCTGAGGGATTATTAGACTCACAGACCTGTGTGCATCTGAAGCATATGCACAATCCTCAATACTTATAGGTCTACAACGCAGATGGGCATACAAGGACCTATGCATGCACATGGACATGTGTTTATGTTTTGTTGTGATTGGAACCTGAACATTTTTTTTCTTTTTTTATAAAACCATCTGCAAGATAATTCAGACTGTTCTTCTTGTGCAGGTGGCCTACCACACGCTGGCCCTGATGATGGTTGATGAGTACATTAGTGTCCATATATATATATATATACTATGTCCTAGCCCAGTGTGAAGCACTTCCAGAATATTTGGGCATTCTGTAGTGAAGGGTTACACATCAACACAGAGAACATGGAAATGCTTCAGCATGGGCAATGGTGGTAAATAGTTCAGTTGGCTTAGGAACAAAAACCATAATCTTTATGGTGGATGCACTATACAAAAAATAAACACAAATTCCTTAGTCACCACAAATTCCTTAATCACAAGAGAAATTATAAATGGCATTCTTTCTCCCTGGTGGAGGAACAGATTTTCTAGTATATAGAACATGGTCCAATGAAGGATCTCCTGCAACTGAAAGATTCATAACATCGTCTCCCCTCCTTTGATGTCTTACAAAATGCAAATTCATGCTGCAGCATTACTGTTAGTTCATATGGGTTCTCTAGCAGCTTATTTTCAGGTAACTCACTTGAACATAATACTTCTGAGTTTGCCACCCTGCAGTCAAATTTGATTGATAACATAAACAAAATACTAGATTAAGAACATTGCATGGACAGTGGCTGCACCGGAAGCAAGGTTGCCTAGGTCTTACTTTTTTTGAAGAAACTGAGAAGAAAAGTGCCCGTATCCCATCGTGATATCTCTGGAAAGGGTGAACGTAGTCACAGAGATTACAAGTCAGTTCCACATTACTGAGTTACGATTTTCAGTACAGACTTGGGACTGACGTTCTGGAGAGAGCTCAGCAGAAAAGGGCCGGGGCATCATAGTGGATGACAAGTTGACCATGAGGCAGCAGTGTGCCCTTGTGGCCAAGAAGGCCAATGGGATCCTGGGCTGCATTAAGAAGAGCGTCTCCAGCAGATCGAGAGAGGTGATCCTGCCCCTCTACTCAGCCCTGGTGAGGCCACATCTGCAGTATTGTGTCCAGTTCTGGGCTCCACAGTACAAGAGGGATGTGGAGCTGCTGGAGAGAGTCCAGCGCAGGGCCACAAGGATGATCAGGGGCCTGGAACATCTGCCCTATAAGGAAAGACTGAGGGAGCTGGGCCTGTTCAGCCTGGAGAAGAGAAGGCTGAGAGGGGACCTGATCAGTGTCTATAAGTACCTCAAGGGAGGGAGTAAGGAGGATGGTGCTGGCCTCTTTTCACTGGTGGCCAGTGATAGGACAAGAGGACACGGCCACAAACTGAAGCATCAAAAGTTCCACAGGAACTTAAGGAAAAATTTTTTGACAGTGAGAGTAATAGAGCACTGGAACAGGCTGCCCAGAGAGGTTGTGGAGTCTCCTTCTCTGGAGATCTTCAAAACCCGCTTGGACGCAGTCCTGTGCCACGTGCTCTAGGTGACCCTGCGTGTGCAGGGTGATTGGACAAGATGATGTCTAGAGGCCCCTTCCAACCTTTATGATTCTGTGAGGGATAGTGGCTAAATTTCAAGATCCTACCTTGATTGTTCTACTTTGAAAACTAGTCCTGGTGGACTCCAAGATGGAGCTTGAGAAATAATGGTTTGCTTTTCTGCAGTCTTTCATCACCAGCTGTTGTTAAGAATACATTGAAAACCTTTCATTAAGCTTGCTTTCCCTGCTGTCTGGAGAGGTTTCCAGTGAAATTTGTTTGAGGAGGTGGAGTGTTGATATGAAAATGATTTTACTAAGAAAGGTTAGTTAAGAAAAGAATTTAGACCAGAGTTTTCCTTCAAAAACTGAGGAGGAAAGTGTGTTTATCCTCCATGTGTTTATCCACATGTAAGGGCCCTAAGTTAAAGATGCTTGCCTAGGAGATGAGAGAGAAAGGCTCACGTCCCTTCTCTAGGTTCAGATCTAGGATTTGAACCTCGGTATAGCTAATCACAAGGAGAGTAGCGATTGAAAAGATGCTCCCTCTTTCCCTCCCAATCTGTTCATCTAGGAGGCCTGTGACATTGACCTGTGCCAGCCAACTTTTGAAAGTTGTCCCATTGCAAAGTAGCATGTACTTTGCCATCCTATGAATTTTTAATAATATGGATTAAATTTTTGAAAAGAAGATGTTTTCCTAGTAACAGAAACATTAACAGAACGCGAACATCTACGTTGAAAGAGGTCGTTAAACTGCGGCCTCGGGAAGGCGGCCTTGCAGCGCGCTCGGCCTGGCAGGGCCGCTGAGGCGCGTTTCTGCGCTGGGTGGTGCTGTTGCCTGCAGGACGGCCACTGTGGGACGCGAGAAGCATAAAGGATTTTTTTCAAACCCTCACCCTCACGGAGCTGCCATGAACTGTTGCCGAAAAGTGTCTTTGCGCTCAGTCTCTTGAAATAAGGTGAGTCAGTGGTCAGTGTTTTAGGACCTCCGATTGCTTTTTTCTTTTTTTTTCAGGGTTAACTCTTTTGAAATGAGGCAAGGGACTACCTCTCTCTTCATCTGCTCTAGTGGCTATCCTGCTTTGCTCTTACTGTCCTCCCTAAGTGATCAACCCTGCTTCCCAGCACCCTTTTTCTGGTAGAAGGTTCAGCACTGTCACGAAATCTGTCTTCTCATCTATCCCTGTTCTGAGAGGGATGTGTTGTAATCTTACCACTGAGAGGGGAGAGAGAGATTTTGTCTGTGCTGTTGTGCTACTATTTTCAATGTATTGATCCTGATTTTCCCTCATGCTACTTCTTCCTCCTTTTCCTACCCACTTGTTAATGTTTTGCTGTTCTCCTTATAGCTTATACCTAGCAGCTCAGCTTGGGGTCGGTGCTTGCGTCTTGTGCTCATGTGGAATCTATTTAAGACCCTTTGCGGGGCCTCATTCCAAACTATGTGCCCTTCAACCTAAACACTGCAGCAAGAGGCTTGATTTTGAGAGACCTACTTAGAATTTTGTAACACACGGGAAAGTTTGGCAGTACTGTAAGTTAAGTGAAAAAAGCTGGGGTTCTGTTGCTGAATTAAGTGCAGAGAGGTTTTGCATGTATTTTGTCTTTTTTTGCATTGTATCTTGCAGTGACAAAGGAACCCAAGTTAGAAAAGCAATGTAAATATGTGAGATAGGTGCTTTTTAGTGACAAAGCCAAATAGCTTGAATAGTTACTGGAGAATAGAGACCTAAAGAGCATTTGCCATCTCTGTCGCATAAGGACTTAGTTTTTTGAGCATACTTGCTGCTGAGCCGAGTCAAGCCCCAGCGGAGGTAAAACTTGCCAGCAGTTCATCCTCCCGAGCGCCAGCAGATGGGGCGCAGCGTGAGCGTGGCTCCTGCCTGCGCGCAGAGTCCGCTCCGGTGCTGCGGGCAGGCCCGGAGCTGGGCTCTGTTCACAGGGCTTCCCTTGCAGGCGCCTCCTGGGTCAGGGTATGGTAGCAATAAGAATGCAAAATTCTCTGATTTTTCCTGAAGGGACTTGAGAATATTTTTCTATGACCTAATCTGCAGGCAAATTGCCCATTCTTTACATTTTAGTCTATAGGCAGCATTTGCCCTAAAACTTCTTGAGAATTCACAAAGCTGGTAGGGGTTAGTTGGAGGAGTGTCTTTAGGGCGGTTGAGTGATTTCTGTCTATCTTTCTGCAGGCAGACTTGAAATACATTATAGAAGAAATTCAATTCTTGCATAATTCTAATAAAATGAAGGATCACATATCATATGTGGCAATTTCTGATTATATCTACATAAATCAACAGAAAGCATCTCTAAAAAGAAAAAATTTCTGTCCCAGACGGTGATTGCAATACAAATGCATCTCTCATGCTTTTTATGAAATTGAAGACAGAATAAAATACTGTCAGAAGATTGAGTGAAACTCATAATTGTACATCCTCATCTGTTGAATTAGTGCATCTTCCTGGGCTTCAGTTTCTCTAAATTCAACAGCCTAAATTAACTGAGTTCAGCAGAACAGTCTCACATCAACAGAAATGTGCATCTGTTTCTAAAACAGATGCAACAGGTAGAGTCTCTGAAGACCATGCCATAGTTGTCTCTAAAAAATAACTTCTGGTTGCCTGATTAATATCACTGATCATGTTAATGTTACTGCTTCAGTGAACCCTTCAGAGCCTAGAGAGGGAATGAAATCTCTATTAAGAGCAGAATCTCTTGAGAAGAAAATAATTGAGACTGAAAACAAACTTCAGAATTAGAAGTGTGCATAGATCAGAAAAGGTCACTGCGAGTTCATCATTCTTAATTACTAAGCAGCAATGAAATCCTGACTTCCATTTCCTCCATCAGAATTCTTTTCTGAATAGCAAAGAACTAAAATCTTATGAAAAAGCTAATAAAGTCATCCAGGAAGCTGAGCTCATTTCCAATGTTAGAATAAATACGGTACCTACAAAAGAGGTGAGTTCATAGGAAGTTGATGGCAAACACTGTTTCCCCAAATATTCTAAGCTTTGTCTGTCGTCTTCAAAAAGCACAAAGAGGCTTTAAACTAAAGCCAGCGGTTAAACTAAAACTTCCATCTTTTACCGCTAAAATACTTTTCCCAAATTTTAAATGCTGGGTCTTGAGCCTACTAGCCACTGCCTGCTCTGTGCTTGCAAATGGTCCAAGGAAGATCATTTGAAGGATGCAGTTCAAACCAGTGGACCCTCTCATTACATGATTGGGATAAAGGATCGTTCCCTTATCCTATCACTCAAAGAGCAGCTAAATTGTGGACTGAATAGTATAATAATGCAGATACTTGTCATTAAGTATCTGTTTGGAAAGGAAATCAGATTTGATGTTATCTTAGCAACTGGAAGGTATTTTATTTTTCTGTAATTGTTGGCTCAATTTTCTGTCTGGCCACAGTCAGGTGGATTTTGCCATGTCAAGCAAATTCAGGAAAATAAAGGAGAAGACTAGTACAGAAGTCAATGAAAATAAATTGTAGCCACCGCATTCAAACTGAAAGCATAGTGTATATGTCACTGAGGTATCGATGTAACCTGCAGTATATCTGAGGGACTATTAGGAAGATGTGTGTTTGCACACATGCATTACCTACCAAACTACCTCCAGAGGTCAGATCTGGTGTTGAGTTACATGCACTTCCGTAGGAGTCACAGGGAAAACCTATGTTAGGTTGTGTTTCTTTATATATAAAGGGAAAAGGATAACGGAAGATGATACAATTTAAAATTAGCGAAAGGTGGCAGTTTTTGAAGTGTATTCAGTAAGTGGAATGGAAGAATGCTCCTACCCTCTTTCACTGAATTCCAGTGCTCGAGTTCTGACATTTCCTATCGCCCAGGTCTTCTCGGAGTTCAAACGATTGCCAAAGGCATCTGTAATTCTTGCACTCCACCAGTGAGATAATTCTTTTGTGAGATTGTAACACATTACACTGCTTTTGTACGACAGGAAAGGGCACTTCCTCCTTACAGCTACGTCTTGGAAGCTCAGTCGTGAGGCTGTGACGGGGCGGAGTTTTCCACCGAGCAGGCTGGATAAAGGCTGGCGGACGGCGGCGGCTGGGACTGCCGGCAGCATGAACCGCAGCGCGCCCGTCGCAGCGCTGCTCGGCCGCGGCGTGGACGGGCAGCACCACGGCTTGTGCCTTCAGGTCCTCTGGGACTTCGTCACAGCAAAGGAGCCGCTGATCAAGTCACCGTACTTTCCAGTGCTGTTTTCTTTTACAGCATACATGGCTTTCTGTCTTCCTTATATTACACTGGACTTTTTAAGCACTAGGCTACCGTGCTTAAGAAAATACAAAATCCAGCCACAGAGCTATCCAACTCTGGGAATGATGGTGCCTTGCATTATTCAAAGTGCCTATCATCATGCTGTTTTGATTTTCCCAGTGACATTTTTCCACTGGTACTGGAGACCAGTGAAGCTACCTGTGATGGCTCCAGAGCTGCCCGAGGTCTTGCTGGAAGTCACAGTCTGCCTGCTTCTGTTTGATTTTGAATACTTCCTTTGGCATTTGCTTCATCACAGGGTGCCTTGGCTCTACAAGACCTTTCATAAGGTGCATCACAAGCATGTATCAACATTTGCTCTTACTACGCAGTACTCCAGTGTATGGGAATTGCTTTCTCTGGGATTTTTTGCTGCCATCAATCCAGTGCTCCTCAGATGCCATCCTTTGACAGAAATGATTTTCTTCCTTGTAAACATTTGGTTGTCAGTGGAAGACCATTCAGGATATGACCTCCCTTGGTCCACGCACCGGCTTGTGCCTTTTGGTTTGTATGGAGGAGCTCCACATCATGATCTCCATCATCTGAAATTCAAATCAAACTATGCTCCATACTTCACCCATTGGGACAGACTCTTTGGGACTTTCACAGAGTCACATTCTCATTGAGGATATTTGCCTGTGGATGAACTCTTCTTTTTGATAAACTAAACTAGAACTGTCTTTTTTTTTCAAAGACATACAGAAGATTGTGTATATGAAGCTACCTATAAAAGCTATAGCTATTTATAACAAAGCCTGTTAATATATGTGTGTCTGTATGTGTACTTGGAACTGTCTATGTTGAATGACTGCAAATGGGATAGTTGCTTAAATTTGTTTGAGTCAAAGGTATAAGGGAAGTGTTAAGACACATTCCCTCTTCTTTATTTCCAGCTTTCATAAAGCATATATTGTATTACAGTTACATTATTATATGATGTTCTATACGTGCACAGGAAAAATTATCTTGCTATTGTAGGGTGATTTATGATGTAACCAGAACAGGTACACAGGAGTTTAATCTGCCAGATCCTATTATTACACACTGATGTTAAAAATGCTGCCAAAGCTAGTTTACTGACTTGTGCAATAATTTTGATATTTGTATTTTAAAACTTGATGTACTATTTTTAATGGGAAATAAATGTGGTCAGTCCTTAAACTTACATTCCGTTTCATAATATTCATTCCTCCATTCATTTTATGAGCAGATATGATTCCTCTAGCATAGGCTGTAATTTGTTTGGGGGAGGTAGGGGTTTCCTCATTAAAATGTTTTCATATTGTTTCAGAAGTGAACAATTCGTTTTTTTTTCCAGAGTATGGTGATACTTTTAATAGTTCTCAATATTTTGGAAACAGGACAACGAAGAATGCCATTTAAAAAGGCAGGGTGAAGTTTTATGGAGCTGCATATGCAAGAAGCTTGAATGATTTTCACATTAATTATGGTGTGAGAGCAGAACAGTAAAGAGCCTCTTAATGAAAGGGACTCAATTTACAACCATATAATTGAACTTCTTATTAGTGTGCAAAACACTGGCAAGGAATATAAGCATTTTTTGCAAAATAGAGCAGATTTTGGAGGAGCAGAATCAAAACTTTTTAGAGCTTAAACCACAAAACAAGGTTGTTCTACATGTTGCTAGAAGAAATTATAATATTCACCAGGTGTTCTCAAAAAAGTCACACTGAAAAATGAATGTGGAGAGATAAGCAGGTCTTATGTGTCTTGTTGAGCAGGAGTCCATATGGATTTCTTAGGATGGCTTCTCCGCTACGTAACATTTCAATGCCTGTAACTTTCTATCCTCTGTTATTACTCAGGAATATGATGGGAACAGGGAAAGTGCAAATGTGAGAGAGAGTGCGTAATGATGACTTACACATCACCATGCAAAAATGTATTTGTCATTATGTTATGTCTAGAGCTGTGTGACCTTAGGGAGGATGTTTTTCCAAGAGAAAGGAGCTTTTAATATTGTCAGTAATGTGGCATTGTAAAAGGAGCAGTGTATTTGTATACAAAATAATTTTGATAAATATCTTCATAAATAGTATGAAATGCTGCACAGTCATTGTACTCAACCTCTCCCTTCTCTCTCTGGACATCATGCACTGGACTTTAAAAACACAACCCTTCGTTTTCATAAGAACACACACAATTGCATCCTGAGAGCAAAAACTGAAGCTTAAAAGAATACAAAACTGGACATTTTGTGATGCATCTATTCAGTGGAAAGAAAGATTTCTCAATCTTATTGATTTTTATAATTTTAAGTATTTTACAGTGTGCTACGAAGAAAATATAATATTCTTTTCCCTGCCAAATTTAGAAAGCAAAATACAATTCCTGATTTCTTTGAGCTATTATGCTGTTTTTGAGGCATCCTAAAGTTGCACTCGGTTCTAGAACTCCCTGTGAATGCAGCCTGACAGATCCTGACATCAGATGAGGATGCTCTGTGGTTTCAGTGGGATGTACAGTGTGCTATACTGGAATAAATAAGCCTGGAATGGCTTATTTGAATTCTGTATTAGAAACCTGTTTTTGTCACCATGATATAATCCTAACATGCCTTGTCCATTAGGGTGTAAATCTGCGAATTGTAGGTACTTTAAAATGCTTTCTGTAACAGTGGATTGTAATACAGCTTTAGATCTTTGTATGGGAGATAGGTGGGCAGGAGACCTGGATGAAGTTGTAACATCTTATCTGTGCAAAAGATTCATGGATTTATTTTGGAAAAGTAAAAGCAAAATACAGACAAAAAAAAAGTTACACTGAAGATAAAGCAAATAAAAGATGTTTTATTTCCTGTTTTCATTGAAAGTTCAGCATATTGTCTCTCACTGAGCATGAGAGCATGGAGAATTCTGTGAGTTGATGGTGCTGATTTTAAAACTGGATTTTACAGATGTTGCTTCCTGTATTTGTGTTTCCCATCGTGCTCACCGCAGGTCTTTACCAGACAAATGTAACATTGTGATACTGCATTGTCACAGTTTAGGCCAGAAAACCAAACCCAGCTTTCTCTCATCTGTTCCAAAATTCTCCTAGCTATAGTGGGACATGCGTCCCACACGTTCCACAAAGACTTTCTATCTAATCTGCTGCAAACTAATCTGTAGTGATTTGTGATTAAATACTGGATGTTTGTGCAGATCTTAAAGCTATAAACTGAGATGTCTGATGCTGATTATTGTCAAATTTATACCTTTAACAATCCTATTTTGCTAAAAGTCAAAGCAGTAAGATGTTATGTGCCTTTCTGTTTGTTATTGTTTTTTAGTTCTTAAGAATAACACACAGCTAAACATTTGAATTGTTTGCTTGATCTAATAAATTGCTGGAGTTCCCAAATCCTCCCAAATCCCAAATCCTCACTGCACTTTAGCACTCTACTTTTGTTGAAATTTAGGCTGAGTCTTTCAAACGATGTCAGGCCCTGCAAATTTGAGGGAGCAGCTTGGAACCTTGCAAAGAGACTGCTTTTCTTTGGTGGATTTGTTCTCTGTGCTTCTGGAAGATATGTTCTTGGGCTGTTTCAGTGAGAACGGGTGTAGCTTAGAGCCGTGCTGCCTCACTGCTCCATTTTGGAACAGGCTTTGTCCTTATCCACACTGATCACATGCTAGTGCTGCACACAGCTTCCCTGCGGTTATGACTTTTAAAGATTTGAAAATTCATTATGGTAATGGTTTTAGAAATGCAGTGAATTATCTGAACGAAAACTAATTTTTTAGCTTGAGATTATCAGACTATTCTATCTCTAAAGCACTGTTAAAACAAATTGTAATGATTGACAGAATACTTAATTGTCTTATGACAATTAAGAATGACAGAATACATAATTGTCATATGACATTTAAGAATGAGAGAATACTTCATTGTTGTATTTGTCCCTCAAAGTTATTGGAAAGAGTGAAGAACTCCGAGGAGGCTTTATTTTAGCAGACTCAGGAGGAAGTTCAGTTTCACCTATTCTTGTTTTCATCCCCAGACATTCAGCTTTTGCTGCTATCTGCATTCATCCATGCAGTCCTTATTGAGCCAGTGACCGTACACCTCCTTAAAAAATAGTGATTTGGGATAAGAAAAAAGCACTCTCAAAGTACAAAACCCCTGTGGATTTGTTCCTGGATTACTTTGGTTGAGAGACTAATTAATGTGAGCCTACTACCACACTTAGTTATCAACTGCATCTTAGACCCAAGCTTGGTGTGCTGGGTCAGTTTGCTAATGGAATATTTAGGCTGGTCCTGCATTGCTCAGTATAGTGAGACCTGAAAGGTCTATGTAGGCCAATGTGGATATGCTTTTCTTATAAAAACAACTGTCAAACATTTTTCAAAAGAGTTTTCCAAACTCTTGTAGAGCACATAATTAATATAAAGGAGATGCCAGCTATGGGAAATAATGCTGAGAAGTTTTTTGTTCTCACTTTTCAGAGATTCTTGTTTTAAAAAAAGAGAGTTTAAAAAGCTTACTAATTACCTTGCCCCCCATTACAGGGACTGACATGAAGAGACCAGCAGAAGCAAACTGGACAGGAGAAGGGAGAGAGAGGAGAAAAGGAAAGGAAACCAGCGTGTCTGTAGTCATGTCCATCACCATCACTTCGTGCAGCACACACTAGCAATCAGGTAATGAAGGAGGGCACTGATAATATCATCCCCACCACAGCACAGCTGCCCTCAGCCCTCAAGTTCTTACTCATATCCTGCATTGCTGGGGCTGTGTAAACTCCACATCCATTCACATCTTCTCCATTCTCCTATTTAATTCTTTCTGAAAGTTCTCACAGCAGTGGAATACAGCAGCCTGCAACAGGCAACTCTGCCTCTGGTCAGCATAAATGCAGAAGTAGTTTTGTGTTGTTGGCTATAAAATTAGGTTAAAAAATCCAAGGGCTCATGGACTGGAGTGCCTTGTTCATGCTCAATTTTACAAAACAGGCTTTACTTAGGGAAAAGCAAAAAGCCAACAAAGGAAGGTGGAAGGCTAGTAGGCCAGGCAGGCAGAAACCTGACTACTTTGTTTTCAGTGTTTTGAGAGAAGCTTCAGTCCTACAGATATGTGAATAGGGAGAGATGTGGAAGGATGCAGGAAATACTTCCAGGAAGAAGTCTATCCAGTCTATCTCGACTTCACCAAGGCTTTTGACACCGTCCCTCACAACATCCTCCTGGGCAAGCTCTGGAAGTGTAGGATAGATGAGTGGACAGTGAGGTGGATTAGGAACTGGCTGGATGGCAGGGCCCAGAGAGTGGTGATCAGCGGTGCAGAGTCTAGTTGGAGGCCTGTAGCTAGCGGGGTCCTCCAGGGGTCAGTCCTTGGTCCAGTCCTGTTCAATTTATTCATCAATGACCTGGATGAAGGCACAGAGTGCTCCCTCAGCAAGTTTGCTGATGATACCAAACTGGGAGGAGTAGCCGATACCCCAGAGGACTGTGCTGCCATCCAGAGGGACCTGGACACACTGGACAACTGGGCGGTGAAAAACCTCATGCAATTCAACAAGGCCAAGTGCAAGGTCCTGCACCAGGGGAGGAATAACCCCAGACACCAGTACAGGCTGGGGACTGACCTTCTGGAGAGCAGCTCTGCGGAGAAAGACCTGGGTGTCATGGTGGATGACAAGTTGACCATGAGGCAGCAGTGTGCCCTCGTGGCCAAGAAGGCGAATGGGATCCTGGGGTGCATTAAGAGGATCGTCTCCAGCAGGTCGAGGGAGGTGATCCTGCCCCTCTACTCACCCCAGTGAGGCCACATCTGCAGTATTGTGTCCAGTTCTGGGCTCCACAGTACAAGAGGGATGTGGAGCTGCTGGAGAGAGTCCAGCGCAGGGCCACAAGGATGATCAGGGGCCTGGAACATCTGCCCTGTGAGGAGAGGCTGAGGGAGCTGGGCCTGTTCAGCCTGGAGAAGAGAAGGCTGAGAGGGGACCTGATCAGTGTCTATAAGTACCTCAAGGGAGGCAGTGAGGAGGATGGGGCTGGCCTCTTTTCACTGGTGGCCACCGACAGAACTAGAGGAAACAGCCAGAAACTGAAACATCAAAAGTTCCACAGGAACTTAAGGAAAAATTTCTTACCAGTGAGGGTGACAGAGCACTGGAACAGGCTGCCCAGAGAGGCTGTGGAGTCTCCTTCTCTGGAGATCTTCAAAACCCGCTTGGACGCAGTCCTGTGCCACGTGCTCTAGGTGACCCTGCGTGCGCAGGGGGGTTGGACTAGATGACCTCTAGAGGTCCCTTCCAACCTTGAGCATTCTATGATTCTATGAAGAGTTTAGAGACCAATTGCTTTTATTTGCCCTCAGAACTAAGCAGTGAGGAATTTAGGGGATTAAGTAGCCCGAAGTCTAGGATGAGCTAGAAAGCTGTTTTTAAGGTGAGCATGAGGTACCCTTTGTAGCAGAAGGATAAGAAACAAGTACTGGCAGCAGTGCTTGTTTGTACTTGTATTGGCATAGGTCTGCTTATCCACCTCACGCAGCCACAAGGCCTATATTAGCTCTCACCACTATGAAACATCATTTTGGGGCAATTAAAAAGTGTTTAAGAAGTTTATTTACAAAGCTTCTGGAACCAGTCTAAATATCTGACCCAACAAAGTTTAAGTTAATCAGAGAAAAGGATGTGGGAATTACACAGGTGCTAAGGGTTGAAATCATTAAATAATGGGTGGGCATGCTCAGCTGATGCTTGTAGCTTGCAAAAACTGCAAACTCAGAAGTTACCTAGGCAGGATAATTTACACATACTGCAAATGCCAACCAGCTGTCTTCCCTCTCCTTTACCATAACTCTGCTTTCTCCACCAATAGCGCTCTTCCTGGTGCCCCAAGGAAGCTCACCCTGAGCAGCTGCTGACAGCTTCCCCTCCTTCCCTGAGAAATTTGTCTGAGCGCTGTCAGCTGGTTTGCCAGGTTTATGGTGTGAGTTGTTTTGTTTTGTTTTTCTCCTCTCCTCTGGGCCATCAAAGAGTCAGGCTCAAAAAAGCAGAAAGGAAAACTTTTCTTTTCTGAATTTTAGTCCTAAAAGGTTTTTATATAGCTCTCTATGCTTGTTGAAGTGACCTTAATTCTTGCTGGACTTCTTTACCAAGCAGTAAGTAAATTTGTGGGTGGGGGGATGTTTCAGATGCTTGATGAAGAAGAGGAAGGCTCAAGTGGGGCTGTGTCTGTCGGCTCTGCAGGGCAGTGTTGGTAGATGACCACAGGACAGCAGTTGAAGATATCAAAGATTTTTGCTAGTGACTGTCGGAGTATGATCGGGCCGAACTCACAGTATCTGGACCATGAACACAAGAAAGTGAGTAATGGTTTGTTAGCTGTGCTCCTAGTGTGGTGAGGAAAGCAGAAGATTATGTAATTACCCTTAACTTGGGATGGATTGATTCTAGCTAGTGTTGTGTTTCTGTTCCCACTTGAAACACCTGCCAGAGAGAGCTAGCAGTACTGCCAGTCCTGTGAGCAGAAAGGAGACAAGTCTGAGCAGCAGCCGGGGCTCAGCCTGCCTTCAGCAAAGTATCTGGTTCTTCTTGTGACTTGCCCTGGGAAATTTTTTTTTTCTATTTGTGATATTTCTGCTTTCATGTTACGTAGCATGCGTGCTTTCTAAGTCAGGAGACTGGAGCACCATCACTGGTCTGCAATTGGCTGGCAGACAACCAGAGCCTGATCAGCCCTGTTTTGGTGGTACTGATGGCCTTTCTCCCCGCGCCCCCCCGCCTCCTTTCTAGAAAATTCTGTTGCTTTGCTTATAGCCCAAATATAGAAGATAACTCTTTCTCCCAGGAAATACTAAGTATAGTAAGGACCTTCTGCACTTAGAAATGACTTACTGATTCCCAGTCCCTGCTGTGAACTGTGATTCCCTGCTCCCAATCCTAGTGCTGTGAACGAAGGATTCACTGAGCTTGGATTATGTTTCTAATTGCTGGAGGGGAAAAAAGACAATCTATTCTTCGCCCATTGTGGTGATTTTTTTTCCCAACTAGGTCTGAGAGTAAGAAGTAAGAACTAGCCTTATAACTGTAGGAGAATTTTAACTAAACATATGATGATTCCAGGGGAAAATAAATATTTACTCTTTCCCTACCCACCGTTTGAGCAAGAAGATTCATTAGTGGACTTTTTCTGCTATTCCAAGCAGTTCTCCTGATACTTAAGCCTCCCTGGTCATTACAGTGGAGTTGTGCACAAGGAAGCTTGTAATGTGTGATTTTTGAAAGTTGAATTCACTTCACCAGAAGCACAATTTAATCAAACTTTCTCAAGAAAACAGCCAAATTTAATTAATCAGGAACTGGTCTTTTCAGATTCCTGTAAACCAGTTTTGTTTTATTTATAAAGCATTAATGTTAAAACAATACAACTAATAATGGAGCATTATTTATTTCCCAGTGCTGTTATTACACACCTTGTTTCTTTAATGTGAAAGAATAACCTATTAAATTTCCAGCTGACCATGGCAGAGACAGGGTTTTGGAAACTAGTTTTACCTGTTGTCATGCTCATGATCAAAGGTGAAAAATTCAGTTTTGCATAGAATTTTTGTGACAATTGTGTTATCATCCCCAAGTCATGACACATAGTTGCTCTACTTTCTAATGCAGAAAGTCCTGATGGGGGGAAAAAACAGCCCAGGAAGCTAAGCAAGGTTTGCACTGAAATTGCACAAAGGTAACCGGTGTTTAGTGTGGCTGCCTTTGTCAGTGGTATCTAAAGAAGAATTGCATTTTCATTCTGCAGGTATTCCAATATGGCATTATTAAAAACGGTTGTGTGACAGTTTAGGTGATTGTGGAGCAATATGTGTGGATAATTCATGCTAGTGTATAATATCTGTCATTTATATGGAACAGTGATATGTAACATATGGTATACTTTTTAAAAAAAAAAAAAAAAAAAAAAAGTTGGTGATGACACAGCAAATCAGGGTGGTGGCTGGTTGTATGAAAGAGGCAAAATTCTCCATAGCTCCTTCAAAGGACTGAGAAGAGCACTGACCTGGGGAGGTGCATACTTGTGCTTGATCTCAAAAAGCGATCCAAGGGCTTTTTCCTTAAATCCAGATGTGCTGAGAGAAGAAGAGGGCTGAAGGTTTATGTGGGGATGGTGTCATTTTTAACTGGGTTTCAAAAGGAAAAAATACTTACGCAATTGCAGCACCTCTCAGGGTATTCCAGTAATTTCTGGACACAATTCAGCAGAACTGAACAGAGCAGGAGAGGCCTCAAAGACCCTAAACTTTTATATGAATATTAACTGGGTGGAAGAGTAAGATATTTCCAGCCCCATTTATGAAAAGGCAGGGAGGACCAATTGCTCTTCTGTCAGTGTGAAATTAGCCGGCTGGCCCTTTCAGAGGGGTAGCTCCAGTTTAATTGTAGTCTCTGCTGTCTCTTTTTTTTAACTAAAAGGTCAAATGAGATAGGAGTGACATTGTCCTTGGGGAGGGATTTTTGGAAACAGGAGAGTATTGGGAATTTTGTGGGATATATAGAAATTCTGGAGAAATCTGGGAATATTACTATATTGGAGAGATCTGTGGTTTTGTGGTCGGAGTCTGTTGGACACATAGACAACAATTCCTTTCTGGCTCATGGAAAGTTTCTTGGATTTGGAATATTTCTCTCTCTCTTTCTCTCAAAGGGTGAAAAAAAAATGATGTAATCAATTAGTCCAATCATGATCCGATCTAAACAGTCCTGAAGAAAAGACCTAATGCTAATATTGCATTTTTTCAGGAGAGGGTACTCAGGATTGTGGCTGCTGTTACAGGGAGAGCATCGCTTGAAATCTTTTTCAGCTAGTGAATGCTACAGAGGAAACAGAGGCAGGCTGTGAGGGTAGAAAAGTGAGTAATGGGAAGCGTGGAGTAAATTTTGGGAGGTAACTCGTATGACAGCAATTATGGTGCATAAAAAAAAAAAAATCATTTCCTGAAGCCTAGTTTGGCTGAGATAGTACTGTAAGTCTTTTATATCAAGAATTTCTTATCTTTAGCTTCACTGCAAGACGAGGACTAGCAGTCGGTGAAACTGTGTTGCTGTGCATTTATTTTGGCTCTTGTTGCATGCTAGCTAACTGGCCGTTTGAATTATCAAATCAAACAATATAACACGTTATAGAAACAGGACTTTCAGAGATGTCATGTGCTTGCTGTTGGTCTTCAGAAGGTCTGATGCATTTACAGTCACAATATACTGCCTAAAACAGAATTTCAGTGGCAGGTACATGCAAGAGGAGGAGAAGCTTAAAAACAAATATGAGGTTAGTTTAAGATTAATTTAAATTATATATATAAATTATATGTATTTATAAAGTGCATGCACACAGAAGGTCAGCGTTTGTAACCACCCCAAGAGTGGAATTTTTCTTGTGGTAAAGGAGGAGTTTCCCATCTCTGCAAAATCCTTTGGTAGAGTTTGAGCAGGATTATAAAGGCAATAGAACTGAAATTGGGGAAATGGGAAACCTCAGTGTCTCCTTGGGTGTAGCAATTCATGTTGTCTGCCCTTTTCCATAGCTTATCAGTACCAGCAAAGGACATGCTTTGAGTGGGAGAAAGAGCCAGACGAGAAGTGGGGAGAGAGAAAAAGCCCTGGAGTTATGTCTGAAAATGGAAACAGTCATGTGGAGGGTTTTTCCCCCCCTCCTATATTCTGTGTTAAATTTCACTTTTAGCCGAGTCGGCACCCGCTGGTTAAACCTCTTGGTAGCAGCTCCGGGGAGGCTTCCCCTTTTGCTGCCGGGTGCCGTGGGCTGCACGTGCTGGCGCTGGGGCCGTCGGGCGAGCGCCGTCCTGCCGCGCGGGCTGCGCGAGGCGCCGTCCCGGCTGGGAGAGGTTGTCCTGCCTTTGGAATAGAAAGGATGAATGGAAAACTGAGCGGGCCTTAATCTTTTCTCCCAGGTAGAAGATTGGTTTTGGCTGGTGGCGTGACAAGATGAGGGGTTATTTATAAGCCTCTCCTCTGAGGAAAAAAAGGAAGCACTCGTGAAGACTTCAGCCATACTTCCTATGAGCTGAAAGTAACATTATGGTCTGGAAGGAAAAAAGAAGCTTGCTCAAAAGCACAAGGATCTGAAACGTATTCTGGGGTTTTCTCAACTTTGTAATATGAAAGGGGAATAACAGCCTTTAAGGAGGGAAAGAGTGGAATTTTTCTTGTGGTAAAGGGGGAGTTTCCCATCCATACAAAATCCTTTTGTAGAGCTTGAGAAGGATTACGAAGGCAGTAAAACCAAAACTGGGGAAATGGAAAACCTAAACACTGGCTAAAACTGACTCTGTCTTGTCCATCACTCTCTTGTCCCAAACTTCTGTCCCTAAATTCTGCTAAACATCTGGGATTCCAGTCCCAGCCTCCCACATCCTCTGTAGGCCCACGATGTAGTAGTACAGGAGTAACTCCTGGTGGCTTTGCAGGAGAGAGCTTGGTGGAAACTGTGCCTGCACTGAAGAGAGGCTGATAAGCCAGGAACAGGCTCCATGGCTCTGGTGTCTCCCCCTGCTCTGCACGGCAGAGCCTTGGTCCCCTCTGCCGGTGGGCACGTGGGAATTGCTGCTGGGATGTGCAGAGCCTCTGCCTTGCTCCCAGAAAGTAGCTGTATGTGCGCAAAACAAACAAAAAAAACCCTTTTTTGTGGTTTTTGACTGTCTCACTTGGAAAAACTCCCTTGGAATCTAACCAAGTGTTTTTTTTTTTTTAAACCCATACCAAAGTAATAAGATTTATTATTATTATTATTTAGTTTTTTAGTAATTCAAATATGTGTGGTGTGTGTGGGTTTTTTTTTTTTGTTTGTTTTTTTTTTTTTTTGAGCCTTCTGCTCCAGCCAATAACAGTTTAGTTTTATTCCAGAAAAAGCCACCTACCTGCTTTGTAGGAATTCAATATGCCCAAAGCTCTCTGGAGGTTACATCCTCCTATTTCACGTCTGGCATCAAAACCCAGTGTGTATTCCTTTTCCTTCTCAGCATTACCTTACTCAGGCTTATCTCTTAGGTTTTCTATAGCAACTTCCCATGCATGCACGATACTTTTTTAAATGCATATAGATGCATACATTTTACCTACTTTTACCACAAAACCTCATTAATGAAAAGGTTTTCCTACTTGGTCTATTTGCAATATGTACTATGGTTTTGTGATGGATGATTTGATGTCATTCTTTATTTTCAGGATTCTGTGCACATTTTGTACATGGAAATAATATAATTCCTACCACTCATTCTTAACTGATTTGAGACCTAGTCTGGGTTTTGGGATTATTCAGAAAACCTTTAAAAGTTACTTCTGTGTGTGTGTGTGTGTGTGTGTTTGTTTTTAAGGTGAGAGCAAAAAATCTGTGTCCTGGTATTCCTAAAAGCAACTAATTTGGCTTCATTTGCCAGCCAAATCTTCTGTAATGCATTTGTTTTACAGAAACTGATTTCTTACCCTGATCTGTGTGGTGTGTTTTTTTTTTTTTTTTAAACCCAACAGTTATTTTGCCATATGTAAAGCAGTCATTCCTTT
This sequence comes from Tinamus guttatus, assembly GCF_059628265.1. Lineage (NCBI taxonomy): Eukaryota > Metazoa > Chordata > Aves > Tinamiformes > Tinamidae > Tinamus > Tinamus guttatus. The sequence goes on from NW_028288848.1 coordinate 10,075,837, forward strand.
TGCTTACATGTTTTCTAACTTGACAGAAATCATAACTCTGGGTACTAGAAATAATAGAAAATATCACATATGATTCAGAACTGGAACTAATCTTTAGCTCTTTATTCAAGAGGTCACTAAAGTTTAATGAAGTTTCACCTCCAAAGCTCTTTTGTTGAAATCTGTTCTTTCCTGAAGGCCAGTGTAGTGTGTAGGTCTATAATGTTATACACAGCGAGTTATACAAGTTACAACGAATGGGACTGAGCGAAAGGCTTCCATAAATGTGATGGAAAGAGCTGGCTTAGCAAAGAGGGGCAGCATCAATCTGTTGGAAATGGGGTGAAGTGGCGGGGATGATTTGTACTGCAAAGAATTTAGTCAGCTAGAGTTCACAGCAGTGTGGGACACCATTTTGCAAAAAAGTGTGCTCAGAATCAGAGCAGAGAATCCTAATGATGCTCCTTATCTTTTAAAGACCTTTTGAATGTGAGACTGAAGTAAGACAGTGTCTTGGTGTCAGTGCCTATTACTTTGTAATACAACTTCAGGTTCCTGTGAGTGAAACTTCAGTAGCTTTGCAGAAGATGCTACTGCCTTCCTGGGTATGGGGGGAAGCAAAATCCTGCTAGCTTGTGATGATTAGAAAAGAGCTGAAGCACGGGACATGTGGAGCCTTCGGAAATCATGCTCAGTGTGTGGAACTGAGCAGGGTGCGGAAGGAAAGGAGGTTTGAACAGCGATGTTGTACAATGTGATTTATGGAGGAAGAGGCTGACTTGACGTGTAACTGCATGAGGGGGAGGCTGGGAAGGGGGCTGTAATAGACAGTTATGATCACTTAGTGCTAAATTGCTTAGGCTAATGTGTTCGTTATGGCATGATCACCCACAAGAAGGAAAGCTAAAAGTAGGCTGTGACAGTGAATAATTTTTGAGCACTCATGACAGCGTTTCCTCACTTAGCAGAGGTTTGGTGTGCTCCCTATCAACTCAGTTTAATTAAAAACATTCCTCTCATAAGCTAACAATTTAAAAAGGGGTGCTAAATTTGTTGAACAAAATAGAGGAGCACAATAATCTCTATTATGCTCTCAACTAACGATTATAAATTTTTTGCTACCATAGAACTGGACTTGCTCTATGAGGAAACTTTTGATACATTTAAGTCTTGACATTATGAAAAATATGACTTTTTATGGCTCTTCATTAATCTGTTGCTACATAAACTGCTGTGAAACAGCAGCAGGTCTTTGATGGTATCTAGCCCAGTCTGCCAGTGCTTCTCAAAGGAAGTGGTATTAAAAAGATTCCAGTAAGACTCCCAGCACACTCTGCTTTAGAGTGTGTCTTAGAAATGGCCACAATGAAAAGGTCATTACTGGTAGTGAATACAAGATGAATCATTGTCCAAATATCAGCTAATACTGGCTAATAACATAACATAGTGACAGGTCCAGGAAATTAATTATCTTTGCCTGACCAGTCTGCTTGCAACATTCCTGCTGATCTCAAACAGTGATATAAGATATAAATTCCCCAAGCTTTTGTTAAAGTAAAATCCTGCTGCTCCTATCCCCCAAGCAGATCACTATGTCCTTACCCCAAATCTGCCCCTCAACCCCTACTTTCCTGCAATGGCAAATATAAGAGCGAATCCTAAATATCTGTGAAAATGGATCATGACAACCGTTGTGTTTATGGGCTTCTGAAAATCTAGGTCAGGGCATATTCAATTTCAGACTGATGTAATCGTTTCTGTAATCGGCAGAAGGCTAATAGAGCAAAGCTGTTTGTGCTTGAATGTCAATTCAAATGCTGCTCATACTGAGGGTTTTGATCCCCCCACCCCCGTTTCCTTCACAAGCAGGACTGATAGAAGTAGTTTGGGACACAGTGTCTTTGTTGTGTGCAGGACACTTGGCTCTGTGTCCTTTCCTTCTTGCACGCAGCTGAAGTCTCCTGGGTAACACTGGTGTGGCAGGAGTGGAGAGAGCAGATGGGTGGAGGAGCGGATGGGCCTCTGTGGTGGAGGCATCTCCAATGCCTTTGATTATGGCAGTGCAAGTACCATGTGTTACAAAGTCTGGAGTCTGAGAATGATGTTCACATTGTGTGTTGAGTCTGGGTTAAACCATCTCTTGTTTCCAATGCTACAAACATCAGGCTCTGGCTCAGGCCCTGGAACCTTCCAGCCCCCTGAGGTCCGCACAGAGCCCAGCCCTCCCGCAGGTCTATGGGTGCTGTTTGAAGCTAGCCTTGCTGCGAGCAGGAGGTTGGATGAGGTGATTGATCTCCAGAGCTGTCTGCTATGCTCCAGTTATGTGGTTTCCTGTCTCCAGATGTTTCCAAACTGGCCAGCTTAAGGCCAGTCTGTTCCAGGCCCTGTTGTTCCCCGAGGGAGAGGAGCTGCTTCTGAACCTTCTCCATTTTTTTGCTTTCCTCACCAGTATTTCTCATCCTTACCAGTACCTGCCTTCACAGTTGGAAACAGAGCAGTGAATCCAAGCAGAACCCTTTCCCCACTCCCAAGTGCAGAGACCTGCGCATTACTTTCTGCTTGCAGGCAGCTGGGTGCTTTTCTATTCTCAACAATGTTTCTCACAGTTCACCAGGTTACAGAAATGGCTGGCAGTGCTCCACAGGGAACTGGTAGGAGGCCTGTCCCCCTTCTCCCTGCTCCCTTTGCCTCATGGTGCAGCAATGGAGCTGAAGTCTGCTGTGCCTGTCACCCTCCGCAGCAGCTGCTGCAGGTTCATGGACCTTTTGAACTTGGGTGCAGTCTGTCAGCAGGAGTGTTAAGGCTGGGAGTGTAGTGCATGGAGGTGGGAGAGTGTTTGGGGGAATTGTAAATCACTGCCTGGGCCTGCACATTGTGGGTTTTGCTTCTCCACTGCAAAAGCCTGGATCTCCTCATACCATTCCAGGCAGGAAGCAGCAGTGCCAATGGGAGAGGTGACTCAGTGTGCTGGGGTCTGCTCCAAGTCACAGCACAATATAGAGCTACTGTAGGACATTTGTTACAGTTTTGGCTCCTTTTTGTGGTAGTGGGAACAGGGCTGTGAAAACCATGCCGGGCTGGGCGCTCGGTGACAAAGGACAGTCTGTTTAAGGGGAGCCATGTTGAGGTGACAGCAGCCAACACTGCACTAGATGGGTTCAGCTCCCACAGCTGGGGCAGAGCAGTCTCTCTGCTTGGCATGTTTGTTTGCTGTCATAGTGTCTAGGAACCATCCTTTTGTGTGAAAATCTCTATTGTACCAAGAACTGTATAAACATATGATACTTAACAGCATCCTTCCTTTCCCTCCTCCCCTCTCCCCCAAATGCAACTTGTGCTCTAAATGTGAAGCATGAGATAACAGAAGGGTCTAAACGGAGCACTGGAAGTGCAGGAGGAGCTGGGAAGAGCCAGTGAGGCAGACTTGGTCAGTGTGCTAGTCTAGCTATCATGACAGAGAGTTGTGGACAGGAAAAGTCTGAAAAAGGATAGCGGCAAAACAAGCTTTGCCCTTTTTTAATAAGAGCTGCTCACAAACATGAGTTTCTGCTGGAAGGTGCTGTCTTGAGGAGAACAATTATGGTGAAAGTCTGACTGCAAATGGGACCTAGTCATTCCTCATGGATGAATAGATAGGCAGAATGAAAAAGGGAAGAGAAAGAGCTTCATTTTCATGTGGTATAATCAACAGTGCAGAGATACAGGTGAAAGGATGCCCAGGGCAAAAGATAAGAGCTGATCTTTGCAGTTGATTTCCAGATAGACTAAAGCAAGACAGGACTACTTTGTAGCTCCAGAGAAAATACTGTTGCAATACTTGACATGGTGAAAGTGTGGTTAGGGTTTTTGACTGACTGGCTGGGTAGGAAATATCTTAGGCAGAAAGAAATGTCTCAATTAGTGATATTTAGCTGTGGCCTAGATCTGAAAATTTGCAGTTCCCAAGTTTTTTGCCCTGGTTTTGGGCAGGCAGATGGCATAAGGTCAAGTGAAGAGGCAGGAGAGTAGATGGAATCCAAGCTGTCTTGAGCATGTGGACACAGTAACAGTCATTTTGACTTTTTTGGGAACACATTATGAAAGACATCTGAACTTCATTATTTCTTTCACAATAGTCCTTTCATTATGTATGAGCCTAAAGCAGCCATTTGGTGAGCTATTTAGTGAGGGTTTCTTCCCCTTCTAGTCAAAAGCAGAAGTATATTATTTAGTTTACTGAGACTACCAGTTTGTAGAGTAGATGCAAAAAGCTGTCTATGTTATCTAGGGTGTTTGACTGATGAGTTGCAATGTTGACATGTGTTTGGTTGGGGAAGTGGCTGCTAGCTGTAAAAAGTACATAGCAGGGAAAGTAGGGGTTTGATTTAATTAAGGCATTAAATTAAGGTTGGCATGCCTGGATGAAAGTAAAGAGTTTGCAGCTCTTACAGACTGCAAGAATTCAGTTTAGGTCACTGAATAATCTTGCTCATGGTCTGCATTATCACTACCATTATCACTGGCATTCTAGCATGCTACATTCTTAGCAATTTTTATTATGAGCTTGCCTTGTAGTTCATTTTCCTTTTCCATTATACAGCAACTCCCTTTTTGGTTTTACATACAGTTTTTGTTCTCATTTTATGCAGATTACATCTGGTAGACAAACTTCTCTTGTCTTTCTAGATTGTCTGGTAAAATTGTGAGGGCAGATAATGCTCAGAAGTAGTGGATAGAAGCCAGCTATTGTGGTGTACTTGTACATAATAAAGTGTGGAAGGAAGATATGTGAAGGGCTGGATCTATTGAAAATATGGTGTAGTAAGAACACTGAGTCATAGGTGTGTAGAAAATGACAACATGTAGTTAGCAGATTGAGTGGGTGGATTGGTGGGTTGCAGGTGTGTTTTTTATTATTTTTTTCCCCTCTGAAGATAAAGTAAAGGATGGAGAAGAAATAAACAGAGATGATGGAATGTGAGTATAGAGGAGGCAGTGGAGGATGTAAGATAGCATTCTGAACTGCATTAGAACATCTGGTCTCCAAAACTAAACAAAAGCAGAATTAAACACGCTTTCATACACTGTCAAGATTCTAAAAAAAGATATGATGTTTGTTTATACTATTGACATACTATTTACAAGACTAAAGTAAAAGAAGGTAGATTTTTATATGTTGATTTTTATCAAGTTTTATTTCACTCTATTTGATCTGGGCAAGTGAACAAACAGAGTGAAAATAGCTAGAATGCTAAAATGTAGCTTAGTTAATTTGTAGTTCATCAGATTCCAAGTAACAAGAAGAGGCATCAGTGCTGAATGATGCAGTAATCCTCTGCCAGTCCTTCTGCCAGGGCTCAGCTTCTTTCGGCAAGAATGTTCCTTTGTCAGATGCGTTATTCGGTGGGTTAAATCCCCACACATCAGAATACTTTAACAATAGAATCCACCTGTCCTGTAGGGAACTCGGGCAGAGCTCTCTTGCATTTAATGGGTTGTCTATGCCTCATGCTTTAGAATACTAGTATCTTCTCCACTGCATGCTTTGTTGGGGAATACATGAATCCTAGATTTTAATTTAAAGGTTGATTTTTTTTTTAATATTTTAAAAATAGTATTTCAATGTTTTAGAGCCTAAGTGCTATATTTTAATAAACTTTCTTTAGGTGAAGATATAGTAGTAATGGGACATAGTCCCCGTTGCAGTTAGATGCAGATGAAACATTCTCCAGGGCACCAGGCAGCACCATTTCGATGGAGGGTTAATGGAGCACCATGGTCCTTGCACACCTGAGCATGGTTCTACACATGGCTCAGGCCAGTCACAATACAAGGAAGGATGACAGAAATTTAAAAAATAATAATAACAGAAAGGGTGGGAGGGGCAGGGAAGGGGCAAGTGGGAAAGCACCTTTTCTCCATCCCATAAGCAGGTGCTATAGAACTCGTTCATCAGGGCAATGATAGGAGCAGTTATTGGCCAGTCCCACTGGAGATTCCTCTAACCTGCCATTTTGAGGTGGATAGTGAGAAAAGATGGGCAGGTCCTCCCTGATTGCTGACAGATCTCTTTAATAAGCCCATTCTGAAATGAATGTTGATTTCTGTATAAGTTTAATGTTTTCAGACTGAATCTGATTTTTATACTTGGAAGTTTTTCTACTGAATTAGATCCAGTGTGTAATTTTGGTCAGCCACTTGATGATGAAGAAGCTCCAGTAAGTGAAAAGCACAAAACAGTGGTTATTACACAACAGATCGGATTATTTTTGTGAGGTTTCACACTCCATGTAGAGCAATTCACAGAAATACAAAGCTACAATATTAAAAATATAAATGAGAAGCAACTCACAATGTTAAAGATTAAAATTGTTAAAATTCAAAGTATAAATTTAGGCACATGTAATGCTGAGATGCAAACAATTCTGACCAAGCTGGGTGCTGTTTAAAGCTATTTAGTATAGTGATTGGCCAAATCCCAAGTAAAGAGTCTAATCTTTATTAGCTTAGCAATCACAAAGAACAAAGAAACTTTGTTTTACCTATTTTTATTATAAACTACATGGGAACACTTACAGAGCCAAACTACTGTGGTAATATTTTTTTTTTTCCTTAGTTTGTTTTTGGTATGAGCTTGGCTATAGAAAAGTACTATTTCCTCTGCCTAGTTAGTATCCTCTGATAGCAGTGTAGCTTCTTTTACAGTGAAAGAAGAGCATTTATTTTAAAGGAAAATATGACAAAAACTGATGAAACCTGATGTGGAAAAACTTGGGGAGGCATTGTATGTAAAACTACATTCAACCTGCTGCTTCTCTTTTGGTTTTGCAATAACTAGAATACTTACTGACTGTGCTTTCTTTAATGTTACGTTTCCTGCTATGGTTTTTGATGCACAAGCAGTGGGAGTTTTTAGCAAGAATTTCCCAGTGGAAATAAATTCTCTTCTAAAACTCCTCTTGTCCATCTTTCAGGTAGAGTGCACAGTATGAAATAGCAAGAAACAGTTATTTCATGAGGAGAATTTCATGACCTGCTGTCTGATTTTTAGTAAGCAGAATTCTATTCTATTTGTGCTTGCATTTTAGAATCAGAGCAGCCCGCAAAGCATAGCATAGGAAATGAGCTGTCTCAAGAATTAAAATGTTCTGTGTTTCCTTGTCCTGCATCAAGTTTTGTAATTGATCTCAGTCTTTTCTGTGTTTTAGTATGTTCTTGGTTTCAGGGAGAGCAGACCCAGATCTTAAGAGACCACTGTCCTCACAGCAGGTTTAAGATCTGTGACCTTTTCTGCCGTGTGTGAGTGAACTCTGTTGTCTTAGGCAGGCAGCTCAAAGACCTTTGCCGCCATGTGCGTAGTAACATAAAGAGCCCTTGGAAAGCACAGGAGCTCGGGGAGCTTGTGCTCAGAACAGTTCTTTAGTATCCAGGTTTGGGTGAATCACCTGTGGTGATCTGAGCTTTACTCTTGACCTGTGTATGTATTATTTTAAATTGCATTGTTCTGAATTGTCATGCAAATGGTAGAAACAGGAGTAGAAATTACCCCAGAATAATCAGTAGCATTTTGCATTTCTCAATGTCTTCCTGGCCCTAGTCAGTTGTTTTTGGCATGCAGTGGACCATTAATAAGAGAAGTCAAATAAGAGGATATCTATGACCATTTATTCCTAATGACTAAAGCATGATGACTCAGTGAAAGCCCTTGACATTGATGGACAAGTCAAAACTGTTCTGTTGCTGCTCTGTGCTGGTTCGCTCCAGCTCACTCTGCCTGCTTTTTCAGGGGAGCATCCCTGTGCATTTATTGGGGAAGATTAGCCATAGGTGTTCAGGAGGTTATTGCATGTTGGCTAGAGTGGTCATATCTCGGGGTGAAAGCAGGGCCTTCCCAGCTCTTCCTCTTGCTGAAGCCAACAGAGTGATGAGGTCTGTGAAGGGGATGTGCTGGGCACCTGAAAGGTTGAGAATGTCAATAACTGCTTTCTGGGTGATAACACTGTGTCTTTCAAGGTCAGGTGAATTAAATTGCAAGAGCCAACTTTAAACTTGAGTCAGCAATTTACAACTGCTTTGGAAGCTCAGTACATAGACTTTTAGCTAGATGAATGTGTTTTACATCTTATTATGTATTGTATGAAAATTCAGTGTCAAAAGAACCACCTAATAAAAACCATTGGTCCACAGTCTGTATTTTCTCTAGTGTTACAACCACAAAAATATGCCAGATTGTCAAGAAAAGGGAAGTATGAAGTGACCTGCATTGGCATTTAGTTGATATCATTGCTCATGTGTCACTGAAGGTTGGAAAATTCCCTGAAATAAAGCATAAATCATAGATCTGCCCGGCATGGCTGTGATGCCTTGATGAAACACAGTATTACACAGTAACAAGTGTGCTTTTTTTTTTTTTTTTTTCCCCTCCCCTCTGAACTTTTCCCTGCATTACATTACTTTTTTTTTTTCCTGCTAATATTTGTCCTTTCTTATAGGGATAGGTGAAGAATACTTGTGTTCGTATTTGGTATGAAAAAGGGAGACATTTCAGATACCCATTGATAGCCAGGTGGAACCAGGATGTCAAGTCCTGTTAGAGGAGAGCAGGGTACTGGGTTTTGAGTTAGTGCAAGCAGAGAGAGAAGCCTGAAGAAAGACTGGAGGGAAAGCACTAGTGGCTAATTAGGCTGGAAAAAGAGCAGCTTGGGAAATAGAAAAAAGCATGATGAGGGGAGGGAATTTGGAAGAATACCTGGGGGAAACGGTGCTTGTGGATCTCGAAAACCCTAATCTCATAGAAAAATGAATCTGCCTTCTAGGATCTGTAGCTTTGCCTCTTGGAGGAAGACATTGCAAGCAACATGTTGCACACAGGCAGCCTTGGACAAAAGTGACTGGTGCAATTGCCCTGCTCCTCCACCTGCAAGAGGTCCCACCATTTCCAGAGACTTCCCTTGTTTCCTTTTTTCCCTCCATTAGATATGAAAGTAAAAATGCAAAAGATCTCCCCCTGCTTCCCACTACTTGCCTGTTTTTTAACCTGATGCATTCTAGATGATTCCAGCTTTTGAAAAAACATTTATTTAAGGAAGAGGGTTTTTTTTTTTTTTTTTCGTTAAGAGTATACTAGTTCTACTCTAGGAATCCTTTCTCCAAATCAACTTTTCATTCCCAAAAGCTGCAGGGGGAAAAACAAGCTTCATTTCCTCTGTTTGCTGCAATATCTAGCTACTATAAAATCCTAGTTCATGATACAACAAATAGTTGTTTATTTTTATCAAATATGTTTTTGATACTTTATTATGTTATTTTCCTTCACTATTGTGGTAATACATGAAGACATACCATTGTAGCTTCGTGATACTAAAATTGTTATAAGTCTGTCATGCACACTGATTTCCCATGTTGCTTTTTAGAAAATTCCCCCTTAGTATATGAACTAAGTTCTTCATTATTTCTCTCATCTTTGAGAAATAATTTTAAAACTTCCAAAACAGATTTGCAGTGATGTAGTTGCTGAAATCGCAACCTCTCATAAGTTTGCAGCTAAAAAAATGTAAACAAAACTAGCTCTATTGCCCGAATACTGTTTTCATTTAAAATACTTTTCTCCTTGTCCTTGTATCAGATTTCAGATATGTATAAAATGATGGATATTACACTCTGCAAATAAAATAATGCTCCTGAATGCCTCTTAATTTGGAGAATATCATCCTTTCCAGTGCTAAAGTTACTTATGTTCCATACAAATCTGCTGCTCTTTCAGTTCTATCATCAATAATCCCGCATTTGAAACCAGAAGAATTACAAAACAGATTTATCATACTCTGGCAGAATGACTCCTAGAGGAATTATACTATGCAGGAGGAGTAATTCTTCTGCGTATGCTCTCATTCTGAGTCTTACTTCTGCATTGCATCCAACTTCTTAGCCATGGAAGGCTGAAAAACTTGAACTGACTGATAAAAAAAAAAAAAAAAAAAAAAAAAACAAACTTTGCCTTAATGCAAAGAGATTAATTGTTCCTTAGCTCAGCTTCATCTGGTAGAGCAATCTCTTGTAAATAATTTATTCAATTGACTTAGTTGTTTTCCAGCTCACAAATCTGGATCGTATTTTATTTGTTGTTATTATTTTTACCAGTGCTATTGCAGTACGCAAAAATCATAGTTAGAAGAGGATGTTTTGCTGTGATCTATTAGCACAGACAAAAAGATAATCCCTAAATTGCCACAATTACAGTTTGAATATAAAAAGGAAAACAAAAGCCAGAAATGTCTGGGAAGATTTGTGTGCGTATGTAGACAACAGGACAGTGATGTTTACCAAGAGAGACTGTGGTGTCTGTATGCCAAACTGTTTTTAAGATCCTTAAGTATAATAACAAAAGAAGGTTTTTAAGCAGATATCTGGAAGAGACTAGTAGTAGAAAGCAGGCAACAAGCATCCCTGACCAATCAGAGCTGAAATACCTCTTCTTGCCATCACGTGGAGGACGGCAAATACACGTCATCTGCTATGCAAGGTTCTAAAGGTGAAGATCAGCAGTTTGTCTGATGTACTCCAACAAAAGAAAGGTGCAAAGAGAGCACTGACAAAATGAAGAGCTGAACTTTTAAACAGCTTATTTACTCTGTATGGTCAAGAAAGTTCTTGCTAAGGAGAAAGATGTTGTTGTAACTGCTGAAGGAGTGCATCTTAGAAGTGTAAATGGTTAAGGACAGATAAAACCCAGTGGTGCTACTTAAACAGAGTGGGCAAAATGTAGGCATAGCCTCAATATGAGGACCCGGGTAGGTCAGTGTCAGAAACAATGTCCTGAAGTTTTCCTGCTAGTGATGCCACTTATCCATAGTGAGGGAGGGAAAGGACTGGAGATGTTTTGAAGGAAATTATGACGAGCCCTATTTATATTTGCTGGGCTTGAGAAAACATCTTGACATCTAGAAGATGCTTAAGATGCAGGAGACAACTGTAGTTTGGCAAAAGGATCTGGTGTTGAGTGATAGATCTGAACTCTCAGACTAGAGAGGATAGTTTAGTTTGTGAATCTTACCATTTACTAGTGATAGATATGAAGGAGGAAGTGAGAGGGATTGTGGACAGAGCTTAGAAAAGAGCTGATACTCAAGAAGGATAGGAATTATGGATTGGCTCTTGGGTTGTATACAGCCTGGGGAGTCACTTCAATTGAAATTGGAAAGAGGTAGAATGATAAGGGAAGAAGCTGCTTCTGTCAGTGACTGCAAAGAATATGCTCCATGAATTTAAAGGTGAAAGGCAAAGGGAAGCTAGGGATGTGCATGGGCTTTGTTCATTCAGGAGCATGAAGGCATGTTGAGTCATAGGGAAAAATCCAGGAAAGATCTAAGGGGAAAGGGAAAGTGATGTGTGTCCAATGGATATGTGGAACAGGTTGGAGTATGCTCAGAGGGAATGACTGGAGCAAGTGAAGTAGGTAAAAAGAGAGAGAGCAAATGCAAGTTCTGTGCTCCTGACACAGGAGGAGGAAAGAGAAGCTCTAAGAGAAGCCTTAGACATAACCAGTAACTTTGAACTTTTGACGCTCATACCAAACAAGACACTTCTGCTCTCAGTCCTGCAGCTGGGAGATGGAAGATGAGTGGAGGATTTTTTTTCTCTTTTCTTTTCTTTTTTCTTTTTTTTTTTTTCCTTCAATTGCAGACTTCTATGTAATTGCCTTTATGTGACTTTTCTGCTTTGAGTAAATTAAATTTGATGCTTTTGAAAACAATTTACACATAAATGTACAATTCCTTAGGAAACAAGGAACTTTTCCTTTAGAAAGCTTTGCATCAAGCTACTTTTTTGGACTTCTTGCCTGTAAAACCAAAGTATGGCTTCAAGTTGTATTTGTGCAATCATTTATTTGTACAATGTTGGATAACTCTTTTGCATCCAGATTAATGGGATTTATTTCTTACGTCATTAACTGACCTTCGCATTTGCAAATGTAAGTAGTACATGTACGTAGGATTTGTCAATTTGCTTGGAAGCAATGGATAAAACTTTCTGTATCCAAGTGTTTCCAATACAACATGGACTTCTCAGATATGCTTCTGACAGGACTTCTGGATATTCAAAAAGGTTTTTTTGTCGGTTGTTTTCACAGAAGTTTTGGTTAAGGGTGAGTCACTAATTTTTTTCCGCCAGGAGGTCAATCCCTATTGTTCTTTCTAAATCCAATGGGGAGAGGTTTTCTCCAGGGGATACTTCAGGACACCTACAAGTCTCCTGCTCTGAATCTTTCTCTTTTAGAGGAAGCTGGTGGCAACTTTGTGAGATTGGATTCATCAGGTTTTGCAAATACTTCCCCAGATTCTTTTATATTCTCATGCAAAGTTGTTCATATGATTTAAACAGTGACTGGAAATAGAAGCAACAAAGTACTGAGATTGCTTCACATTATATTGGAAGCTTCTTATACGATTTGGCTTAGACTAGTCCACCCCCAAGTTCTAACAGAGTAAAAATTTTGGTCTCAAAACAAAACTGAAAGAGAAGAACTAATATCCAAGATTTAGAACAAAATCTGCTTTTGCTATTGGGCACAAGGAAGGTTGGAGTTGACGAATTCAGACATGAACCACTAATTTTAGCAAGGAAGAGAGGAAGGAAGTCAAGCAGACTTCAAAGTCAAATTAACCGTCATAAGTGTGTTCACAGCCAAGTTTGTAGTGGGAAGCACTGTCCCTTGGTAGACTAACCAATGTTGTTGGAAAATAATGCCTTTAAATTTTTTTCAGGAATAACAAAATGCCTAATAAAATACAGTGCCTCATATAATAGACTTCTCAAAGTCCAAAATATTTAAATAGGAATTGGTCTTCAACTTTTTCCTACAGTCATAGAAATAAATATGGCATTAACTTAAATGTCAAAATAAAATAAAACCTGAAAACCAGCCATTTGCTTAACCTTTTGTTTAATTTTGGAACTCTTAACTTATACCTTCTGAAGAATATTCTTGCTCATTGTTGCCTTTGGTTGAAACTATTCATGTTTTTGTTAAATTGATTATTGGTTTCACTTGTCACAGAAATGTTACTTGGAGGCTTTGTTTTTAGGTCTGGAATTACAGATCAGCCAATATATTAGTTTTCTCAAATATAACAACCAAAGGTATCTTCGAGAGGTTTCTAGATCAGGTATAGGAAAGATTCCACAGTCTGGTTAAAAGATTTTGAAATTATTGAGAACTAATTTACTCATAGCTAACTTGTTGAGATGAAAAAACATCATTCCTTTTGGAAGAGATTTTATAAATTTAGTTTTGCTGCTCTGGGTCAGATAGGTGAAGGGACAAAAACTAGTGCAAACTCCCTTAAAGGAGGAGAGGAGAGAAAAAAAAAAAAAAAACTCTCAGAAATGAGGACTTTTAATATAATGATGTGACAGGAAGTTTCTTAATGTGTGTTTTCTTGCATTCAATCATTTTCTTTACAGTACAAAGGCTTGGCTCAGAGAATGTAATGGGAAAATGTAATCAGCAATGTGGACCTTGATAGGGAAGTGAAATTACTGTCATGCAAGTTCAGAATAGCATTTCTCCATCTTTCCATGAACAAAAGGATCCTGTGTTTATGTCATTTGACTGAAATGAACACTGATGTCATACGGACTAGCCCCATTCCTATCCACTCCCTTAGCTCCCTAGCGGCACCCTGGAAAGCTGGATCTTCTGTCACTGCTTATGTGTCACTAGAGACATTAACTAGACACCCTGTCCAGTCAATACTGGTGTAACTTCTCCTCTTCCAGTCTCTTTTGTTATTATGAGGGACAAGTGTTACAAAAAAAGTGGTGAGGAATCCTCTACTGCCTGTAAAGATGGAATTAGAAGTGGTGCCTGTAGGAAAGAAAGGCTTTCACTGAGTTCAGTGGCCAGCTGGGCTACCTCTCCTAGACCAGGCAGGGTTTTGGGGACGTTTTAAGCGCCTTCCAATACAATGTGGCTAGGGAACACTGGAAGCTGATGTAGTTAATATCCAACAGGGTCTTTGGGTTATTTAAGTGCTCTTCTCTTTTCCCACGTAGGAGCAAGCATGCTAGTTGAAACTAAGCAGGCTTTAATTTCCCCCGTGTCAAAATCATCCTGGACTGGTCCCTAGCTATGCTATAGCGGATGTCCTAGTGATGAATGTGTCCCTTCTTTTAAGTATCCACTTTTATTGGCACTAACTTCCTGGAGACCTTTTTTTTTTTTTTTTTTTTTTTTTCTTCCTTATGCTTAATCTTAGTTAAAATATTACTCATCTGTTTTTGCTTCCTGTAGAATCTCCTCTGCTCTTAAAGACATTTACCTGGTGAACATAAAGATTTTGCAGGTGGCATCAGCAGCCCTCAGAATGGGCAAGGGTGAGTCTTGAGGGGAGGGGAGGGGAAAGCACCAACATCCCAAATTTAAGAATAAAATTGCTAGCTTGTCCCTTTTCCCTTAATCCAGGGGTGTCAAAAGCTTTGACCTTAACCAGATTCCATTTAAGAGTCTTACAGCTGCAGATGACACAGTGTCTTCCAAAGGGCATTCTAAATAAGACTACAAAAGTGTATTTTGTCAGAGTTTTATTTCCCTATTCTGTTTCTTAAGGAAATTCCAGGGACACTGACATGTAGAACATTTTGCACAAGGCCTATAGCTTCAGTTTCTGGCACATAGTTTAAAGTGTAGTTGTTAGCATCTGTACTCCTATTTGTTGTCTTCTTGACAGAGCATAGATGCAGCATGACACTTTCTCTGACATGTAATACCAGTGTGTTATGCTATTTGATTACAAACTGTCTACAATGCTTGGTGATAAAGCCTTGTATTAATTTTTATGTAGTCTTTGCAAACCCATGTTGGAAGTTCATTTTCTATGGGTTGAAAGTGATATTGTCATGGCAAGAATCATGAGTATATTCAGGATAAATAGCATTTTTTAAAGTAGGGAGTGATTTTTACTTTTAATAGTTTGAGGCAAGACAGTAACAGCAATAACATTAAGTGAACAGAATGTTATATAAATATATGAAAAGCTAAACTACTGAATTTGCCTAGAAAGGCAATGTTTACTGGCAGATTGGATGCCTCTATTTAACTTTGAAATGTTTTAATTATAGATGAACTTTGTATTTTAGAGTAAGTACTGCATGAAGAAATGACCTGTGTTGTGACTAAACTTTTAACTTATAAAAATACCATATAAGTTCATACTTTTACAATGAAGCTTTTGCTTTTGCTTCATTGTAAAAGTACATGGAGAAGTTGTAGCTAATTCCACATACGAACTAAACTGTGTATTTCAAAGCTGCTTTTTCAGAAATGTTTTTCTTTGGTTATACAGCTCACTAGCCTGTAGTTTCCAAATCATTACATAATGAACATCCCAATTTTCTCCTACTTATTTGGATGTTTGCCTTTCCACTGTGTACAGTAGAGATGATCGGCTTCATTTTTTAAAGAGCTCTTTTGAGCAATTACTCTCTCTGTCTCTCTCTCTCTCCATGCAAGAAGTCAGAAGTGAGGAAGAAGAGCCAGGGAGGTGTTTTAAGACAGTAACTGGTTTTCATTGGTATCATTTTGCAGTGTATCTGAGTTTTCTTGAGTGCTCAAGAATCACAGAATGGTGCAGAGCTGTTTTTCTCATCTGCAGCTGCTCATCTCACTCTGCTTTCTTGTCCTCTGTCCTTGCACCTGAAGCTGCAAAAGGGCCCAGCAGAGAAATCCTTTGAAAAATCTTCACCAAGAGGATCTGGGAGCTGGGCAGAGTGGTCCCTGATTTTAGAGTAGAAAAGTGATTAAGCCCAGTAATTGGAATCTTTTTGTGTTATGGGTGTGTGAAAGACGGTAAAAAATGTTAAAGGCTGAAGCCCAATGTCCTTGATTCCAGAAGAGCAGTATGCAGGGAGTTAACAGAAAGTGGCTCTTGGATACAATTCAGAATTGCCAAGTATTCCCTGCATTGTATTGAAAATCCATGGTATAAGTTATTAGGGCTATAATCATGGAGAAAATACTTGCAGAATGGTCAACCTAGTATAGACAGCATTTAGGGGCAGCTGAACATCAGTACTGAGTTAAATTTCACTTGAACAGTGAATGCTCCAAAGTCAGAGAAATGTCTCCAACATTTGCTTGATTTGCAGCCTTCAAAGACTCCCAGCTATTTATTCCATCACTAACTAAATGTTACCACATTTGTGTTGAGCCAGAGTAATTTGGCAAGTAAAGCTTCAGTATCAGAAGATGAAATTAATTTGGTTTCAATTTTCACTGTACAAAATCCAATACTGTTTATTTTTTTAGATTAGAAAATTCTGATAACGAAGAAGTTTTTTTTTCTGGTGTATGTTTACCTCTGATAGATTTTCTGTAGTGCTCACACATTGTAATATGCTTGCTTATTTCCTTTACCAACTATAATTAAGCCTATAGTTAGTGGAATACTAACTTTCCCAAAAAGAAGACTTTTTTCTACTTACAGCAAGGAGCTAGGCTTGAAAGGCTATGCTCTCCAGAACCAAACAAGGTAAAAAGTCCTTGATCTTTCCAGGTATTTCCTCTGGGGACATGCTGTTCTGTTTGAAATTTCAAAATGTATGGTGAGTCATTAAGTTGTCTCTTTCAGAGTTCAGGTCTATGAACTATTTAAGGTTTCTGTTTTGAGGAGAGCTCAGGGACATTGGAAGCTACACAGGAGGGTTATCTCTTGTAGTTGGCATAAGTGTGTATTCTAATAAGATTGTTAATTAAATGTTTCCTTACTTGAAGTTACAAATCTAGTATTTCCTCAATTGGAATATTCAGTGTCCATGCTTTTTATATCTGCTCTCGGGAGCTAAAACCACTTCTCAGGTGGTACCTTTTGTATCTAGGATTGATGCCTATGTTTCTGTGATTCTGTGATTTCATTCTGTGATTCTGTCTCTATTCCACTCTTCCCAACTCCTACAGCTGCAATGCATATAATCCTTAAAGTTTTATCCAATACACTAATACCGTATGGCTTTTTTCCTGAATTTCCTTTAAATCCTCTCCTACCCTTCCTTTCAGAGTGGTTCGATTCAGCCGAACAGGATTTCTGTGTTGTTTACATGTCCCCTGGGGGCATCTCCCTTCAGTTTAGCAGTGGAAGATTCATTGCTGTGCCTGTGTCTGCGTTCCACCACAGCTGGCCAGGGCCAGAGCAGCCAGAAATTCTGGGTGATCTTGTGGCTGTTACTTCATACCCACGTTGTTCCTTCAGGCAGTTTACACTAACCTTGTGTTCATGCATTTCTATGGCAGAGGGTGTTGGGGCATTTTTAGAAATGACCGTAGGCCCTCTTGCTTGTCTGGTGTCAATCACATAACATCACTTGTAAGGCTAGGGGCCTTACAAGGCCTTAGGGGCTGAACAAGAGCACCCAATGTAATTAAAGTAATTCTATCGGGGAAAACTGAGTTGCTGCAAAGTCAGCCCCCAGTGTAGGCCTGGATGTGACCTTGGTAGTCCTTGTGTCTCCGGACAGCAGTGTCTGCAGTGTTCACAGAAAAGGTGAGCCCCAGAATCTGGCTGCTCTTGGAGTGCAGGTGGAGAATTTACCTATCATTTTGCAGTAAAGCTTCAATATTAGAGAAAATGCCAGTGCTGCTATTTTGGGAAGGGAAAGTGTCCCTTACCTTTGTGTTTGATGGAAATGAAAACCCCAGCACCAGAAGGCTACCCTTCTGCCATGCAGTTTCAAGAAACAGGGGAATCCTTTTTAACTTGAAAGCAGGCAATCCTCCCAAAGTCTTGCCCATGCCTTATGCTATGGGGGGAGCCACAAGGCTCAGAGCCTCGTGGAGTCTGGCTCTCTGCAAGTATAAATTCAAGAGTAACACGATCGCAGCACTGGTGAGGATGATGCTACAGATGTGGAAAGAGGAATGTTTTTGCCAGCCAGTAAGCACTGGCACGAGGTAGGGAATGCAGCTGAGCAGTTAGTCTGTGTTCATCTAACTGGGCCCCTGGGAACAGTGAGAGCAGAAAACGGACATAGTTTATTGGAAGAAGCATCAGCATTTCATTTTGCTCTTTGGGGAAGGTTGAGTCTTGGTAAGCTTAGTTGGATGCTTCATTGCACGGCATACATATACTTTTGGCTTCAGCAATAGCAGGGATATTCAGTGCTGAGAACAAATTGGGTTAGAATATAAAGGAAAGAAGTAGCTTGCCTGCAAAAGGGGATTGGGGGATTGGAGCTTTTTTTTTTTTTTTTTTTTTTTTTTTTCACCCTCCAGGAAACACATCAGTTGGATTATTTACTTTGTGGCAGACCATTTATTTTATTTTGGGGATGTTTAGTTTTAAATATGTAAAGTGGCATAGTAATGAAACAGAGATAATATATATTAAGGCTAAGTAAGACCAAGGTGGTTTTCAAAGAAGCTAGACTAAAATCGTGATTTTTGAATGTGTAAACTCATTCTGCAACATTCTTTATGGTTTTGAAAGATTTCTTTTTGCCGTAAATCTGAAGTGGATAAAATAGGTTGGCTGAAAATGGTGGTAGGACTAGCTGAAGGGTGCTTCAATTTGTAATATTTTTCAAGAAACATTTGTGTCAGCACTCTAAATTTCTTCCCCTGTCAGGTTCTCCCTTCTGCATAGGGATCAAGAGAGAAGACGTAATTTAAATGAAATTGAAGAGCTCTGAGTGTGCTGGTTCCCCCCATGCCCTAAGTGCATGGGCAAGAACATGGGATAATTCCTTTCAATTTCTCATTCAAATTCTCATTTCTTGAAGATGAATGGGAGAATGGAAATGTTGATAATGAGATTAATTGCCTGCCCACGTTTGCCTCCAGCAGTGGATGAATGTTACCGGAAGACCTGCCTGTCTTAAACTTGTTTCTACCAGCTGACATCAGGTGATTGAAACTGGAGTTGGCCTGTGGATTTTCACCAGGTAACATGTAATTGTTTTACACTCCTACATGTGCTTTTGTCAGCCTACAGAAACATTCATGCTTTCCATTCCAACTGTCAGGTGTTCCAGAATTTATCCTTGCCCCTTGGGTGCATTTTTCATAGCTCTGTGCAGAACAGATATTTGTTCTTTTTTTAAATTGTTCTTTATGAATGGCTTGCTGATGCCAAATCCTGCCTGCCTTGTTCTGTGTTAGTCTTAAAATGGTTTCTTACTTCTCATATAATACCATAAAAATGTGTGGAATTTGTAGTTCTAATACTGCTTGGAAGGTTTTTGTAGGTGATTGTATAAGCACCAAGATATGTGTGGAAGCACAACTTGAATTAACTGGTTACTTTTTCATGCCACCTCCAGACTTAATATTTAGTCAGACCTTCTTTGATATATGCGACGGTGCTTCTTTTAGGAGGACCTGTTGGAACAAACAACTAAATAGAGCGCTGATGCTGCAATAACTGGGTTTGGCTGCATCCTGTGTGAGAGGAGCAAGACCCGTACCCCATGCAGTATGCATGGTAAAGCCAACTCACCCAACAAATTGTGACAGTAGGAAGGGCTTTCCATAGTGGATGACTACTGGAGTAATAAAATGGATTGAAGATTTTCAGAATTTGTCTGGTCAAGGCCCTGAACAACGTTGAAGCTGGCCTTGTTTTCAGAAGGAGTTGGAGTAGATGACCTCAAGGTCCCCTCCAACCAGCACCATATGCTGCAATTCTAATGCAGCATAATATTATGTTTTAACTGATTAACTTCTTTCAATGATTTAATGATATCTGATGAATATAAGTGGAAATATTTCATTGTCATAATAGTAGGAAGCTATAGGAAGGTTGTCTACTTGAAAAGGACTGGACTTGGAACAGTGAACTGTAAGGACTGAAGCATTTCTACAAGTAACTGTGGAGATGGATCTTTTTCATCCCATTAAAATCACTTACTGGCTTCAGAACAGAGTGAAGACTTAATCACACAATAATTACCTCACTTTAGAAACACACATTTGCTTCCTTTCTTTCTGAATATCCACTGATTCCCAGTGGAAAACCAGATTTGGAAATAAGATTTTTATTTTTTTCCCCCAAAGATAGGTGAACAGAATAGGAAAGTTTTTCTTCCAATTACTAAACTCACTTCTAGACTTCAGTTTAGAAGTGTGTTTTTTATAATTGCACTAATCACTTTTATATACCTTTGATGTGGCTTTCTATTATTTTCTTCTGAGCGATTGCCATTTACTTCTTACCTGTGACATCTACCAGCTTACTACAGCTGCTTCATTGCTGCAGATAGCTCATCTTAATATTATGTTTAGTTCTGTAGTAATTTCTTGTGTCTCCTTCTGAGATATCAGAGTACTGAGGCTTAATCTGGAAAATACTTCTGACCTGAGATAATACTGGTCTTTTATCTCCTTTTTTTCTTTTCTTTTCTTCTTCTATCTCAATGAGAAGGCAAGTAGAAAAAAAAAGAGCTAAGACTCTTACTTTTGAGTCAAAATAAGCTATGAAACTATTTTTAAGCAGGTTAGTCTTATTTCCTTTCTCAGACTTTGTGACTGACCCTGCAAGTATGGAGGAATGAGTAGGTTTCAAATGTTTTGAAATTACTGAGGCTTTTGATACTTTTCACATAAGCAAATCAGCAAAAGACACAAATTAAACTACTGTAGGATGGGCAAAGCAGAAGAACTTTGAAGTTGTACCTCAGGAGAATGTCTCGAGTTGAATTGTATTTTCAGTAAGTTGAAGGACAGTAGAACTCAAAATGATCTTGACAAATGGAAGAAATGATCAAAATATCTGACAATGATAAAAATATGATGTCAATTAAATCATATATAAAGAACAGTCAGTCATAGGTCTTGTTGGAGAGCAAGTGGTTAAGTGACAGAAAAAAATGAGTAAAACATGAAAATGAGTCAACAGTGCTGCTGCTGTGAAATGACAAATCCTGGGTTATATAAACTCTTACAAGATATACGAAGTAACTCTCCACTAACCCTTGCCAAAACTGCAGCTGTAACACTGTGTCTAGTTTTGGGCTGAAGGCTTTTAAGAGGGATGTGGAATAACTGGAGATAAAACAGACGAGAGCCAGTAACAGTGATAGGGTTCTGAAATACAAGACCTATGAGGAAGGATGAAAAGTATATGTTAGACTAAGGAGAGAGATACTGCATTTCAAATATCTAAGAGGATGCCCCAAAGATAAGGGAAATAACTTTTGTTACTCTATAGCAGATAGGATAAGAAATGATGAGCTTCAGCTGTAATAAGGAAGATTTTACTAGACATTAGGAAAAGACATTGAGGGTAAGAATCATGAAATGTTGAAAGCAAATTTTCAGGAGGGTTTTTGGTCTTCACTGTTAAAAGGAGCAGGTTAGACACACACCTGTTTGGATCCATAAGCACTAGTGATTCTGCCTACAGACAGTGTTAACATATTGTCCCAGGTTCTATATAATCTTGGGAATGACCAGACAATCCGGGCTGGTTGAGGTGCAAAGGCACAGGTCTATTGCACACTGAGAGGACCAGCTTTCTGCTCCAGCAACAGTTAACCTCCTCCTTGAAGTTCCTTCCCCCTAGAGCTTTACTATCTGGACAGTTTCACTTTTATTCCTTCTGAAATGCTCAGTCTATTGCTCATTCTATCTTTTTGCCCTCTTGTTAAAGGAAAACATGTGTTAATTATGATATGAATAGAACTACTAATAAACCAGGGAAGTATTAGTTTCCTTTCAGATAAGGAAAGCGCAACTGGTCTGGAAGAGAGCCCAGCTACGTTATCTGAGTGGTGCTGTGACATAGGGAAACAGATTTCATAAAACATGGAAAAGCTGAAACAGGTTCTCCTGCGAATTTAGGTTACTATCTCTAATGGCTGTTTTTTCTAGGTCTCTTGTGCTGTTTCTTTTCATTTATTGTCTCTCACTTAATTGCCATAACTGCAGTGCAGGCTGGTGGTATACATATAAGTTTAAAAAGTAGTATGTATGTATGCATACTGTCCTCTCTTACATAATGTTTATTTGACTTTTAAGTATGAACAGTGAGTTAGATAACATTTTCTAAAATGTGGGAAATGCCTTGTTCTCCTTTCAGTGTTTCTGAAAGATCATTTTATTAACATGATAGTTGACAAATGGGAATCCTTTTAGCTGCTTTTGTTCAAGTGGCTTTTTTTTTTTTTCCCCCCCCTCCTCCCTCCCTCAAAGAATCTGTTCCCAGCAATGTCAAGTGTAGTCTATCTGACCTTCCTCTTATTTAAATACCATAAACTGATTCTGCTGAAGGCTGGAAGTTTCTTCAGATTTCTTTTTAGAAATGATAGTAGGGGATCTACATTTTGGTGTCAGAAATGACTGTGCACTTGACTGTTTATTTTCATAGTTGCTGTATGACATGAAACTTTCTCAAATTATACTGAGACCAAGCTTCAGCAGCTCTTCTGCAGACCACACACCAAAGCAACTGTATCATCAAGAATAGGCACACAGAATGTACACACTCCATGCAAACACATGACAGGCCTTTAAGAGCCTGGTCAGAAAAGACATCTAAGATTGTGTACGCTTTACACACAGCTTTAGGTGGAACATGTGATCTCATGCTGAATTTTGCAACTGCAAAATGGAAAGATTCACTTTCAGGGTAAACCTTTAAAAGTGAAAAATCCTGAGCAAGTTCTTCCTGAAAGGCATTCTGCAGAGTCTGCTCCAAATACTTTAATGTCAGTTGTGAAGTATGTCTTAGGATTAGGAAGATAATACTAAGAATTAGATAAAAAGAATTTAGTCCTTTAATAGATAAATGACAGTGATATGTTTGAATTAGAGGTTGAGAATGAGTTTGTTTGCAATGCTAAGAAATACTCTGATATCTTCTTTTAGATGGTCTGTCTTTGTATTAAACCATGGCTTTAAAATTGCCAGAGGCTTTCAGTCTGTAATGAGCTTGTTGCTGTTTCAACAACAACAGAAAATTCCCAAATTGGGTCATTTTGAAACTTTGCAGTTTACTCAGTACTGGCATCTTAAAATAGAGAGCAGCAGTTTAGGAAGGTCTCTCCTCACTGAGCATGCTCGGTCCCTTCTGACTCATCAAAGGCCAAGGAACCGAGAGCCGCCGGCTCCTGTCTCACAGCAAGGAGGAAGGGGCCGCTTGATTTGAATGCTGAGGAGCCAAGAGTCAGACCAAATGGAGCAGGGGGAAAGTCACAAGGGGGAGATGAAGAGACTTTAAGGTTGTGGCTGGTGAGGTAAAAAAGAGAAACCGTGCCCTTCCTCTTTATTATGTTAGCTCTACTGTGTTTAAAGGGTGTCTCAGTGCATCCTGAGAGCATCAGGGTGTTTTCCACTCATCTGTGTAAAATACAGTGTGCAGTTATGTACAGAAATACCTTCAGATTTTGCTACAGCATGTTTTAAAGGAAATTTTGGGGGCAGCATCCTGCTTATGAGGCACTGTGGCCTTGAGAGGTATGTGTGGAGGACAGAGGTGTTGCACTTGTTGCACAGAAGACTGATCTGATGCCTATGGCAGTATCACTGGCCAGTATACAGAATGTCCTTCTGAAATGTCTGTTAATGCAGGCTGAAGCAGCATAAAATACCCAGGACCTGATCTGCAGCTCCCACCCTCAAGGACATGGGACACTTGCTGAAGGACTGATGGGTTTGTCAAGGTTGAGGAAAAAGGACTGGAAGATGGTGTGGCAGGAAGGACCTGCCTACCATGTCCAGATGCCAGTGAGGACATGTGCTGACAAGCGATCATCTGTGCACTGTGGGATCACCTACTTGAAAAAAATGTAGAGACATCCTAAGGTGTGGTTATGGCTGAGTCTAATTTCCCTTGGCACAGCAAGCAAGACAACTGCCCTGATCATTTTGTTGGCAAGGATGATGGGCTTATTATATCACAGATTTCCTTGTGTACAGTCTGTTCCTTCATGGGGATTTTGGGGCAGTTTCGTAGGCGGTTCAGCCTTTTGTTTCTCAGATCAGTTATGATTTCAGGAAGTAGCTTTTCTAAGTGTCTGTGTTAGAACTAGTCATCATTTGCATCTTGACATTGCACAAGTAATGTTCTGCTTCAGCCTCCTACCTGAAAATTACCAAGGAATGCAACAGCAGCAGCTGTGGCGTGGGTCGTGGTCTGGCCAAGCCTCTGCCAGCAGAGTGAAATATTGCTTGACATTGGCTTCCTTCAGCATTAGGCTGCATGAAATGTAAGGATAGTGCTAGATTAAATTAAATGGAATTTAATTTAATTTGGTCCACCAGATAGTGGGTTTCTGGTGTGGCAGAGCGTGTGCTGGAGGGTTTGGGTCCATGGGGCAGAAGTACAGGTTTTGAAGAGGTGACTGTTCTAGGGGTCTTATTACTACTGCACTGCATCTTATGGAGCCTTCAACATCATCTTGCCCCATCTTTCTCTTGTTTCTTGCTTCTGAGGAAGATCTCAGTGCACTTGTTATTATATGGTTCTGATTCATGGCAACCTCAGAAATATTCACATTCATCACCGTAGGAGGGGGTGGCTTCTGGTTTCTTCTTTGTGCCTGTGTTCTGTGGTCGTAGATTAGTTACTGAGGTTGTTCTAGTACCCCTGAAAAAATTGAACCTATTATCTGCCCCTCCCATCATCTGCTCCCTCTAATAATTCACTAGGAGATGCAGTTCTTTCTTTGAGCCAGCTTCTTAAGTGGTAGATACTTACTTGAATGATCCTGATTAGGGCTGTTGCTGTGCAGAGTATGTCTAGGGAAAAGTGTATGCTGCTTTTTTGAGCCATGCATGTTTTTGGTATCTCTTTAGTGGTACTCTGCTCCTTGGTCTAGACATCTTGTGTGAGCAGGATGGGCTGACGAGGGGATCTAAGGAGTAGGAGAATGAGATGTAATAGAGAAAGAAGGTTCCACAAGTATCTTTTTGGAAGTTACATAATATTATACCCATCCATGTCATGACTTAAGCCTAGGACAGTTCAGTTCAGGCCACTTGGACAGAGAAAGGGTTGCACAGAGGGATAATGAAGAAACCTGCTATCCTGGTGTATACTTGTCATAATATACTACTCAGTAAGCTATTTCTGGAGCTGTGCTCATCTTTCTCTGCATCTGTTCCTAAAACAAATAAATAAATAATCCAACTGGCAATGGAAGCCAGTAAACAGTGTGCATCACGGATGGCAGGAAAGCCCTAGGAGGTCTCCTCTGAGCTCTATAGCACCTCCACAAGGCCTGCAGTCCCACTGGAGGTAAGATGCCTTCCCCCATGTGTGACGGTCCCTGGAATCCCCTGCTGTTTTGTATCCTGAGCTCTGCTTTGGACTGTTCTCTTTTTCCAGCACCTTTTGGCACACATCCAATCCATGATGCTGCATCCATAGTGAAGGCCACATAGCTACCCAAAGGCACCTTCCTCCAGGGCTAACCACTCTATTAACTTTGCTTCATTCCAGTGAGAAATTCATGGTGTGGGCTGAGAGCCAAGGCAGGGTAAACCTCGGCACTGCAGAGGGAGAGGTTCTGACTTGGCATCATTATCATGTAGTTCTGCATCCAGCTACCTGTTGGATGTAAAACCAAGGGCTGGAAAGGGCCTGGTACAAAGATATCATGAAGTTACAAGATCACTAGTTTATTTCATCAGCCCATACCATTCTCAGTCAAAGGGAATAGGTGTGCAGCTGGCTTTTGTGTATGTTCAAGCCGGAGTCTGTGACTGTACAGCATAAGGTGTTAAAGGGCACTGCCTGCTACAACACTCCCTCTGCAGCTCCAGCGTCCACACGTGCTGCTCAGCAGGCACCTGCGACTTCTTCCTGCTCTTCCAGGGGCACTGGTGCAAATGTTTGCCCAGCTGTCTTGGGAGTTGGATCAGGAAGATGATTTGCTGTGAAAAACAACTCTGAGAAAAAAAAAAAAAGACAAAAAGGCTTCCTTAGTTTCTGTTTTTGAAGTCAGATCAGTTCTTTGATGTGATCTGGCGCAGGGTTAGGGGGTAGTGTGCCAGGAGCAGAAGTTGGTGACTAACAGGTCTGTACAGGACTGCTTTATGGTGCTATTCCTACCAGAGCCTTGCGTTACAAAACTAACAGGAGTCTTTCCACAGGTGTTGAAATAACCATGAGGCAGTGGAGTAGTGGATAACTGCTCTTTCTCTGCTTTTATTAAATCATAAAACATTATTTTTTCCTTCATAGATGCTTCCTTGTAGACACAAAAGAAATGATTATATGTTTGATTAGTTACTGAACGCTGTGTCAGAAAATGTAGAAGTCAAGAGCTTGAGAAATGGAAAGGTGTTTTCTACAGAGTGCTATCAAACTTTTTTTTTATGTAGTATGTGGCTTTTTCCCTAATGCTGTAATATTTAAAACACTGAAATCTTGACTAGCCTTTCAAACACATGAGAAAGTTGCACAGCGCTGACCAATTTATGATCTTAATTATATCTTGATTCTGAGAAAGGTCTATGTTTATGAAAGTTGGTTCATGTATAAACAGTTCCAGGACTAGCTTCCTCCTTTACCAATTACTTTTGTTATATTGTGGTAATCCATGTTTAAAAAGAATTATCTTAGTGAGTAATACAGTTGTCTGTTAACCAGTCACCTCCTTTTCCCTCTTTACATTTTGGCTGATTTCAAGTAAATCAAATGCTGGGATAGCAAACTGAAAAACAGCAAGTTTCCTCAGCTGTGAGCATGCAGGGCAAGTAATGCTTTATTTTGCCTTCCTGTTCTGATGACATTCCCGCTTTCCTCAGATAAATAACAAAATGACTGAATGCCCCTGAAGGCATCGTTCCAAGAGCTCTGCCAGCAGCAGGGCGAATGGTACCCTGGACTCCTGCAGTCATGTCCTGTGGCTGGATTTTCTGATACGTAACAATGTGGAGCTCGCACTTCAGCCCTTTCTTTGCTAGAAAATCCCCCTTCTCCTGTCTGTCCTGGTCTGTCTGTCTTTTGTGCAACTAGGAGAACCTGCTGTCTTTAAGACTGCTGTCTGATCATTGGATTTGTTTGAAATTGGTCAGAGTGTGTAAAGTAACCAAATGACACACACAAATCTTTGTGTTAAAAGTCACAGAACTGCAATTTTATTGCCGTCTAATGGGAGGAAAGGAGAGTAAAGTGGCGTGGAGGAAGTGATGCAGGGGAATTCTGTAGACCTTGCAAATCCTGCTTTGGATCGCTCTTCCCACTGAACCGTAGAAGCAGCGTTCACAGGCTGGTTAACTGTGGCAACAGCTAAGAAGGTCCTGTTATAAAAGCCCAGGAAAAGCAGAGGCATTTTTCCTGAAGCGCTCCTTGTGTCGCGAATCCTTGGCACTATAGAGAGGAGGGAGCTTTGGCGTGTCCTGAAGAAGAGTCTCTTGGCTTTTCCCTGAGTCTCTTCCCAGGGAATGAAGAAGCTAAAGGTCACTCCACAGAATTTCTCCATCACCACAAGCCTTGGCTTGGGAAAGCAGTCACAGGATTGATCCCTTTTTTGAGCAATGTAAGCATGGTCGCTCTAAATGTCTGTTTTCTCTTTAATCCGTTGATGTTTTCCTTTGAGATTAAACAGCCTATTGCTGGTGTTTGGCTGGATTTAATTTGGGCAGAGCGGAAGAAGTTTTATTCGTTTTATATAACTCCTGCTTAGCCCTGGGGACCATGCTGGATCAGGATGGGCTCTGCTGCCTCTTCTTTGTAAACAGTTTCTATCCTGTGTGTTATTTATTGTGTGTGCATGTGTGAGATTAGTAAAGTGAAGCACTGATTAAACACTGGTTAACTGATAAGACTGACTAACTGATATTTCTTCCTCTAGAGAGTTTTGGGAAGCAGTATTTCTTAGTGTCTATTTGCTTCTCTGCTGTAAGCTCAGCACTTGCCTGTCTTATAAATGTGCATTTCTATGCACAGCTAATCCATGAAGATCTCTATAAACCAGGAATAGCATGTAGAGCACCTGTCAAGGCCGCAGGTGTATTCCCTTTGGAAATGCTGAATGGAAATTAAGGAAAAGTTTCACTGTTTGGGGTCAGAACAATAGCTAATGCCTAGTGAATTCTTGTTTGGCGAATAGGAAGCTATATTTCCCTGTACTTAACACTATGGATGCAATTGCCAATGAAGGTAGGCAGCATTCAGGGGCTCTTTGCAAAAAATGAAAAACAGAACCAAAGTGGTTCTGAAATTGAATGTTATGTCCAGATCAGCTTGCTGAGACAAATTTTGAACACAGAATGCAGTCAAGGCCAGCTACTGGTATTGTTACCTGGGCTACTTTTTGTAGACTCTTAAGTGATCCTAGCTGCACAATAGCTTCAAGGAGGTCTAAAGGTAAAGTTCGGTGTGGTGCCTCTCAGTAATGCAACAGAAAATTGCAGGCTGAGCTGTGTAAGCCCTGTGCATGTTCTCCTCAGCCCTAGAGGAACCTTGGATATAAGTCAGTAGAGCTGGGATTTTGTGTAAGTTATGGTTCAGATTTATATTTCAGAACAAAATGCAGACATTTTACCCTATTGTGTGCTGTGCACATGGACTTCCCTGTCCTATGGTTATATAGGCTCTAAGATGCCAGTGAGGGAACCCTCACTTGTGCCAAACTGGTGTTTTTTTTAGGCTTTGAGCAAGGGAGGGAAGATGAAAAAATCTCCTCTACAGGCTTATGATTCGTGAAAACGAATAAAAGTTATGGCATTCCATTAGAACAATGATTCTACACCAAAATGGTTTTATTTTTTGCTGATGATCTCTGAGTAGAGATGACCTTCTTCTATTTCCAGGAAATAATCCTCATTGAATTCTGTGTATACAAGACCAGACTTCCCTATCTGTTCCAGGATTTAGAATCCTTTTGTTTTTGGTTAGACTTCCTGATAAGGTGATTTTATTTAAGATAGAAAACATGTTTTCCAATAATAATTCAATTTAAATCTAGTAATTCACTATGGCAAAGTTCCCTAAGTAGCCCCTGCTGTTTCCTGACCTTTGACCAAATGTTCTAATAGTTTCCCTATTAACAGTAAGCAGAGGGAAAATTTCAGATGATGCTAACTTTGTAACAAGAATTATTTTCTATTTTGCTTTTTACTCAGGGATTTTTTTTATTCATACTGGTTTTATAAGTGATGAAAAAAATGTGTAAGATTAATTGCTACTTTAATCAAAAAAAAAAAAAGATCGTGACAGTAAGGCACCACCAAAGTTTTTTCTCAAGAGGTTCTGAGATATGAAAACATTTCTAAAATGTGAAGGCTCAATGATTGTTCACTGCAGCTTTTCCAAGGATCACTGGCTTTGACTTATTCCACGTGGAATCAGGAACTAGCATAGTCTCAGCAGCGGCTGGACAAAAAGATTACCTTTGGGTGGTTATGTTTTGATTAGGTGCCAGACTATAGAATTAAACAATATGGGCAGGAAATTTTCATCTGTGTGTCCATGTGAATGTACTGAATTTTATAGAGCATCTCCCATTTGGCCAGCTGGGAATTTAGATTCTTTTGAATTTTGAAAACTTTCAATTGGTTTTGGGCTTACTTCTGAACTCAATTGCTGGGAAGGTCACCATGAGCTGATTGTAAATTGTAAATGAGAGGAAGATTTGGACACAAGGAGTTATGTTTTTAATCAGTAAGTATGATTTTTTTTCCAGTAATGTCTAAATGTTTTTTTTCTTCCACTCTGTACATATACAGATGCAGGTCCACTGCGCCGTAGCCATCAAAAGCCCTTGAGAGTTAGCAAAGGGAAAATCTCTGGTTAAAAACACAGGTTGCTCTTCTGTTTCAAGGACTAGCTCAGACTCCTCGGACAGCTCCTGGTATTCCCGTTTCTTGTGGCAGGACAGCTGCAGCCTGAAGCACAGACAAACCTAGAGGGATTCGGCGGTCTCTGCTCTGTGACTCTGTTGGCAGCCGCCCTGCAAAGGCACCAGGCTGGAGTCCTGCAGGTGCCGCAGCGCCAGGCTCGAGCGTGGCCTCCTCCTGGAGAGCGGGGCCTGCGGAGCAGGGCGGGAGCCGCAGCAGCGGCGCTGAGGCGGGTGTCGCGTGGGGCAGCCTTGCGCGCGGTCAGCTTGAAAAACCGACAGGCGTACTAAAGCGGTAAAGCTTTTCCTTAAAATGAAAAATATGTGGTACAAAAAGCAGACAAAAACAAAGCGAGTATATGCAAGCAATCATCAAGATGAAATATAGCCAGTTCCAAGTAAACACTCCTGGAACTGTGGCTGATTTGTCATGTCAAATTCAAAGAAAAGACAGCACATGAGACTTTTAGCAAATTGATTCCATTAGCAAATTCTTACTTCTCTTTCCTTTTCAATTACATCAAGTGGAATATCTGGGAGGCAGAAATGCTTGTAGTAGCAGTACTGTGGAGAACGGGGTGTGTTTTTTTTTTTTTTTTTTTTTTTATTAAATACTCTTTTTCAGGAGAGGAAATGAGAAGTGGTAGAGTGGGAAGATGGACTAAGCTAGTTCTGGTTAGAGTGACCGGATGTTTGCTTTTTAAGGTACAGAGGGACAACATTGTCTTGGATCTTTTCAAGGCAGAGGGAGATGTTCTGCTATATTGGGCCAGATGAAAAGTGGAATAGCTTTGGCTGAGATCTGTATCTTCTCTTGTCTTGAGGTTGTGATGGAAACAAAGCTAAAATGTCTAAATAAATAAAGCTAAAATGTCTGATGCTGCTGCTTAATGAATGAAAATTTTGCTTCTTGGAGGCATAACCAGAACACAGAGCAATGCAGAGATTTTTGTCAGGACTGCAGGGCAATCTTCTAAAATGGTCCCAGACAGGTTCAATGGCTGATCTTCTCTCTTACAGTTACCTAGCTGTTTCTTCATCTTTCTTTCAAGTCCCTGTTTGCTAGTCCAATTGATCCCATGTTGAAATTGGCCATTTAGCTAACTTAGCTCACTTTGCTAGGTGAGCAACAAACTTCTTTTGCTGCTTAGTTGACATGTTTTGTCCCCATCTCTTTCTCCAGAGTGCTTCCTCTGTCACTTTGTTTCAGTGACTGCATCTACTTCAGTGTCTCTGCACACAGATCTCATGCACTTTTCACGTGCTTGGTGTTAGCCTTCTTGTTCCACTGAAACAGCAGAGTTTGGGCCTTTTAAGACTGCCTTAGTGAGAAGACAGGAAACAAAGTAATTAAGACACTGGAAGCTGCCTATTGGTGGTTTTTTTTTTTTTTTTTTTTTTTTTTTACAGCAAAATTCCTACAGATGACTATGCTGGAAATAAGCTCCTTTTGTGGAATAGTTTTTAGGAGACACATTGGTGACTCCTGTCATGAATTTGCTAGGCAGAGTGTCACTGCTCTTTTTCCTCAGGCAGAGAAAGCCGAGAGGCATCTTAGGGTGTCACGGCGGCGAAAAAAAACATCCAGAAATGTTCTGTGAAGGTGCTTGGAGCTCGGCATATTTTCCTTGGTAAGGCTGAGCACAGCACAGGGAATCCAAGCACTAAATGCAGCATATCCTAGAAGGCAGGAGTCCTGGACCCTACTGCTAATTAGGAGGGAGAAGCTGTGGGCTTGCTAGAAGCATATTCTGTGATGGAGAAGAGAAAGTGAGGAATCTCAGAGAGGCTGAGAAACATTCCTCTTCTTTCTAGGGAACATCTTGAAGGATCAGTGGAATCTTTCTATGCAAAACAGGATTCCTGGCAAGGATGAACCACTGGTAAAAAGCAGCAGCCCTCAAGCCTGGGCAGCATCCTTCTTCCTGTTTGCCCGTGGGTGAATCCCAGCAGTTATGGGCACAAGCCAGGGGCTGTCTCCTTGCCTGTCACCATGAGGTGTACATGTCGCTTTCCAAGAGAGGAAGATGAGCACATCTCAGATAGGAAGGGCTGAGGGGCTCCAGGTGGCCAAGTTCAAGCTATTTCTGTTGCCAGAACAATTCATCCAGACTTTGGCTCTTTCACTGTGTGCTCTCAAATTACTCCTGAAACAGGAGGTCCCAATTATTCTGGCAGTGGCAGCCTGCTCCTTGTTGCCATCCTTCCTCAGCTGCACATACTTCTCTGGAAGGCTGCACTGCGCAGAGCCTGAGCCTTAGCATCAGTGCATCCCGGGATTTGGGGGCCACTGGAGCGGAGTAAGAGAGCTGGTTGGGCATGGCTGTGCTATGTGATCACCCCCTCTGCTCCAGGAGGGGAATGGAACTGCAATTTAGGAAAAAGGCCCAAGGCTGCCGTATGACTTTGTGGACTTCAGGGTCAAATTGAATCGATGACCCCAAAATAACATGAAGTTACTGTCAGATTGTTTATCATGGGAAAACTTTTATCTTCCACTTTAAGTGCAATGGCTACAGCTGTTTAAACAGAGTCTAGCTTTCTGAAAGAGAGTAAAATATCCATTCAGTTAATTACATAAACTTAGCATGGGTTTAACTATTTTTGACAACTTAGAGTGTTGTAATTTGTCCAGTTAAAAGCAAACCCAAATATACATTTATTTTAAAATTTATGTCCTGGAATTATTGAGCGTCAACCTCTCATTAAGTATCAAGCTTTTATGTACTACATTTTTTTCTTCCTTTCCTTTCCATATTAGGCAATAGGAAGTTATGTCCCTATGAGGTAATACCCATAGCCCTTTTCTTGACTTTTTCCTACACATGTCAAGACCAGATTCTTCAGTTCTGTATTTTTATTCTTGCACACGGATGGAACTGAAAGTCTCTGCAGCCATTGCATAACGTGGCTGGTGACTGTTATGTGCTATCAGCTCTCTTGAAGATCTGACGTGGTGCTCTGCGGTCAGCAGACCATCTTACCAGGATTCTAGTCTCACTTACACTAGTGGTGGAAGCTAAATCTACTGAAATGTAGGAGTTATACCAGCCATCTAATCATGAAGAAAATTCAATCCATTAATTTCCGAGGGACCAGTCCGTTTAGGCTTCATCTTGTGCCTGTTGTAAACAAAGAAGATGCACTCCATTTGGTTATAGCTACATATGCAGCATTAGCTGCATTTAGCAGCTAGATATCTGCCCCAGGGCAAGCACCTCATTTCTCTACAGATAAAATGGGAGACACTCCAGACAGTGAGGGCCTCTGCTGGGATTTTCATAAGGCAAGGAGAAGTCTGCTCATTTACATCTTCCCTTTCCTTGCCTATGACTCTGTAGCACTCCTGTCATTAAAATTATGACATCTCCTGTCTACAAAAAAAAAAAAAAAAAAGACTTTGGAGCTTTGCAGTCCCTTCCTGTGCTGTGTAATACAACCCCCTCCAAAGCAATAGGATCAGTTCTCTTGGAAAGAAAGGACAACATCTATCAGGCAGTGGGTTTTTTTAATCTCTATAAAAGACACCAATCTTGTCAAACCCCTGATGTGACAGGACTCCCACCACTAATAGTGGATATGCAGGATACAGGGACATGTGAGATTTAAAGAACATGATGCTTCATTCTCATTAGCTTCTCCATTGTTTTGTTCATCTAGTTTATCGTACAGTGGCAAATGGCTCTGATTACCCATTTAGAAAGTGTCCAAGACTTTTTCATTGTGTTTCTATAAATATTACTGCTGTACTAAAGTCTCTGTATTTTTATACGCGTATGATTTAGATTACATCATCCCCACATATAAGCTGCTTAGTTGGACCTGGCTGGGCTTCATTATTCCAGAGGGGATATATTGACTAAAGTGATGGTTGTAGACCATCAATATATTCAAAACAATTCAAAACAATTTAAGGCATAATAGGCATCACAACATATGAAAAACCTTGAGAAAAATTGTAGACAGTTTATGTCAAAGTTTGGATTAATCGTGTTAATATGGAAGACATGTGGATAATTTCAAAAGGGAGAAGGAACAGTTTTAAGGAATGAATGGGTCTTTGCCCAGGTCAGTTTGGGCTCAGACATGCAGTAGGTCTTTTTGCTTGCTTATTTACAAAATGATGCCCTTGAGTTAGTGATAGAAATACCTTCTTATCTTATTTAGATTAAGATGTTTGGTATTATTGGTATCCAGTTACCTCATTTAGATTAAGAATTTATTTTAATGATAAGGTATTTTAAAAGAGTTTCTACTAATAGTATTGAGTACATATTTTGAAATATGCTTTGAAAGATGATGACTGAATTTGTGCATTTAGGGAAAGAATCTATTTCCTAAGGAGTTGGCCATACATTACTTATCTTCAAGAGAAAAAAAAAAAAAAAAAAAAAACTAAAATTTTTAACTTTTTTCCTCATTTATTATCCGCACAATCATAATTTTCCTATGCTGCCACATATGAGTTCCTCATACCTTGGCTTACCCGACCTGCTTTGTTCTTCATTTGCTCACTGTGACACCTCTTTAAGACTTCCACATATCCAGGCTTGCTTAGAGAATGGGCGGAGGAATGGAGTGAATGGATGGAACGAATAGCTGAGAGCAGAGGAAGGTGGCACTGACTTCTGAGGCCTGCTCTGTTGCCAGCAGAACAGGGACGTGCAGCAGGGCGTGGAGTGTGGGCTGTTCAAGCGCTACCCTACGGGGACAGCAGCGGAGGTCAGGCCAACCAGGTGTCATGTCTACAGGAGGAGCTTGACATAACCTTGGCTGCCTGCCATGCCCCAACAGTGGAAGAGTTGTTGATTATAGTGATGAAGAAATCATTAAAATGATTCAGCAAGCACTGAAATCACAAAAATCGAAAGAATTAAGTTAAAATAATTTTAAAAGACTTATTTCCAGAAATAACTGGTTTTAGACAAGTCTCAGAATAATTCTGGTAATGATCTGGTTGCATTTTGCAACTAAATACCAAGAAAATGGGTAAAGAAGCAAAGATGTCATGGCTGAGGTCAAAGGACTCTGGTTAGCACAAAATATTAATATATGTTCTTGTAATGTTGAAATCATAATTCCTAACTTTTCCAGAGCTTTAGTAATCCCGACTGAATTAAGAAATGTATTCAGAACCTGCTATAGGAACAGAAGAAGGACTTGAATTTAAAGGAATAAACTGAGTATTGGTGGCCTTTTGACAAGAAGGGCAAGGCAGAAAAGAGAGAATTTCTCAGAAGATCTTTAGCATGACAGCAGAATAAAGGAAACAGATGAACAAGCTCTTTTAGATCATATATCTGGACTAGCTGAATAAAGACTCCATCTTGACGAAGGCAAAATTTTCACTAGAGATGAAATCCAAGGAATTTTAATACCCAACAATTTTGTACAGAGTCCAACTCCCTGCAGGGCTCCCTACAGAATGATGTTTAGAGATAAATGAAAATGTGCCAGAATAGGCTAAGGTCAAATTCTGACAGTGAACTTGGTCATGTGTAAAATACTTGATTCTTACAAAATATGGGGCAAGGAAATTAATTTCAGTCATTATATTATTTTTCTGCCAA
Source organism: Tinamus guttatus (assembly GCF_059628265.1). Lineage (NCBI taxonomy): Eukaryota > Metazoa > Chordata > Aves > Tinamiformes > Tinamidae > Tinamus > Tinamus guttatus. Next base: position 10,111,140 of record NW_028288848.1, read on the forward strand.
CCATTCGTGAAACTAAAGAACCAATTACATAAATTATGCTTCTTTTCCTAAGGTAGTAAGAAATATAACTTGTTCAAAATTATAGCTATTGAAGATGCGATGAAAATGTGATAAAATCCCTATGTTTCAAATAGATGCACAAAACATGACTAACTCCAGCATCTAAAATGACTCAGGCAGTGAGATCAGCCATTAACAATACATCAACATTTTTGCTAAGTACAGTATAGAGTTAAAATAGAGTATGGAAGTAATTGTTAGAAGTTATTAGAATAAACAGGCAATTTATACAGCCATGTATGCTGTTTTTCCTGAATTACTTGCGAATACGCTAATGCTGAAAACATATGAGAATTCTTGCTCATCTTCACCTAATTGTTACAACATAAGTCATGTTCTCTGTGTCCAGAAGATTTAGCAGCATTAGATCCTAATCCTAATTAATAACTTCAAATTTTCCGAGCATACCATTTTTAAGAAGAGTTCTAGGATAACCTTTTAAAGGTTAACATACATATGAGAGAGTCAGCAGCTCTTCCTTGTTTAATTCTGTACCCAAAAGTACATGGAAAGTAACCATAAATATCTGCATCCAAAAGTATACTCCTGTTTTGTGGATTAATTAATATGTTTTAAAGATAGACAAAATAATTTAAGTGCAACTGAGTTTACATCTTTAGTCATGATAATTTGAATATCCAGAAGGATGGGGGGGGGGGGGAACCTGCTGAAATCGTGCCCTTTGAACAGCTGACCAAATTGGTACTTTGTAACCTAAAGCACAGCAGTGATGATGCGAGAAACGTGATAACAATATGTTAAAGAAAGGGAAGAACCTGCTCTTTATAGTCACAGTGAGTATGACAAGATGCAAAGGTTTGTCTAATTAAATACTTTTTGTTGAATTTTGTTTTAAATAAGGACTCTGAAATATCAGTATCAGTTTTGTAGTCTCCATCTGAACTGGAATAAATGACCTTTCAAAGTCTTTTCCTTTGGGATTCTTGGAAACTGGTAAGTAGCTTTTGAAGCAGGATTGTGTGGGTCTGTTTTAAAGTAGTAGGAATTTCAGCTCTTTAAATGGGAACTCTCCTTAAAGTTCTTTGTTCAGCAGGAAATATTCTTGGATTTCACCTTAATTAGAAGAGTTTATTTTCTTATTTCCCGTAAACAGTATTGCATTTTTGAAGAAGAAAGCCCCAGATGCTTTATTATGAAAAGGACCAAAAACCACCTAAACAAAAGGATGGTGTAGTTTGACAAAGTGTAAAACTTAATTGTGTAACACTGTCTTCCCTGCGAGTTATTTGGTCTTGCAAATTCCTGTAGCCTTCTCCAAATTAAGTAAAGATAGTTACAGAGAAGATTTTAGATACTTAATATCAGCAGTAAATACCAGCATATGAAAGAAAGTTCTCCACTGTTGACCCAACATGTTCTAGTGGTTTCATAGGCTGGACAATTCTTTGGCTGCTTTACAAGATAAGTTACATTCAAACAAACAAGGAAAAAGAAAAAAAAAAAAGACGTTCTCTGTAATGGAGAGAATCAATTTCAAACTTACATACCAGCAAATATTTAATTACCCATAATGGAACAGCTTTGACAAAAGTAACCAGGAAAGAGATGTCCTCAAATAGCCCAAACTTAAGACATGCTTCAGGGATGTGGAACACTTGCGTGGAACTTCGTACTTCAAACCAGAGAAGGGGATTCCTGCCAAGTGCTGCCACATTTCATGTGAGTGTTCAAAGCTACCGGGCCAATTATATGGGGTTAGTGGCAGAAAGAGGAAAAATATCTGACTTGCATTTCTGGATTTCATAATGTGGCAAGACCACAGAGATAGGAATCATCCTTTTTTATGTTAAACTAGTGCTTAGACCCAGGAAGGCTGTTTTAGCATTTTTAGATTTAAAAAGTGTCATTTTGCTTTTTGGGTCTGTCATGGATTCCAACTTTAGCCATATGTATACAAAGGTTGTCAATAAATCTGCCCAGATTTATTAAATGGAAGTAGTTTCTAATCCTGCCTAGTGAGTACAAGCTAATGAATTCTTAGATACTCAGGTGGAATGCTGCCTATAAAAGAAGCAGTTCCTTTGCTTTCTAGTGATAGCTAGCTTGCCCTTTCTATCCTAGCTGCAAACTTGAATCCAAGCACAGCAGCATTTCACATGAAATTCCCTTTTGAACTAGACAGTTTCCAAAACTTTCTTTTCTCTGTTGAAATTTTCTGGGCTTGGTTGCTCTCCAAACAGAATGTATTGATTTAATTTGAGCAACAATTGGAATCACAATCACATTTGGAAGAACCATTTCCTCTATTTATTTAACAAGTGAATATATAACTATCTTTCTTTGGAATAAGTCCATGGCTGAGGGGAAAAAAAAAGGTACAAAAACAGTGTTTCTTTTTGATAAATGCTTTTGTATGTTGTATTAGTAGTTGATTTGGACTTGGTAGAGTTAGGGAATGTTAAAAATTGCAATTCCTGTAGGGTCTGTATGTTTTTAGAGTGTTATATTTAGGAATGCTTTCTGGGGGCAAGGGAGGAGGTAGCTGGTTTCTGAAAGGCTTTTCAACTCTAGCCCTTACAGAGAACTGAACCTTTGAGCTGTGTCCTGCCCCAAAAGTACAATGAATGAATTTACTTCTGTCTATTTTCATTTAAAAATAAAAGGAGAGCACAGGAACTTGCACTTGACAGCAGGTTAACAGACCACTGCAATTGTAAAAGTAGACAACAGTGAGAAGATAAAGAACCCCACAAAATTTCTATGCATCTCCTCACTCCACCCTACAGTGCATATTCCCTAAGGCCATCAGGTACAGGTAAGACTGTCCTGCAGTCCCTGGCCATTGAGCCCCAGTTACAGCTTCTGCCTTGTAGCAGAGCCACTTCACAGGAAGACTTGGCACCATCCGTTAGTTTAAGTGTTCAACAAATCATTTAAGAAAATACTTAAGTGCTTCTTAAAAATATGCTTGAGAGTACCTGCCCCTGTAATATTTTACAATTTAAATTATACAGAGCAGCATTACTCATTATTTGCAATGTCTTTATAGAGTGTTATTTCCAAGTTCCTCCTGCTAACCCATGTGATGTCAGGGAAAGGTTTTTGCATGTTCTAAGGAGACCTAAATAAAATGATCTCTTCCAGTTAAGACTCCTCAGTAAGTGAGCCTATATTTTGTGCAGCTAGTTGCTGAGTTGCTCCTTGCTTAGGATACGTAAATAGAGCTAACAAAAAACGTAATATGTGAAGTACTTTGTAAATGCTGATGTCTCATGTTAGGAGATTGTATGTTTTCAAGCACTAGTGATTGTGCCAGTTTTCTGATTGAAGTAACAGCTACAGACTTTGTAATAGTTTAAAAAAAAAAAGAAAAAGAAAAAAAAATCTTGGCAACAAGTTTCCTGAGGTTGTTATTCCCAACATTGCTAGAGTTAAAACAGAAGTCAGTGTTGCATTTAATGTGTAGTTATTTAGAATGATAGACCCTTTTATAAGCCTGGAAGAGAAAGGAAACAAGACTGTTTACACTAGCATGTAGCAATTAAGGGCATTATTTATAAGCTAGTTTCTACCGAAAACCTCTCAGTTGTCACCACCCACGCCTTCTCCTCCCCCATCTTCTGCAGTTGCTTTTTTACTTTATCTTAGTAGGACAAAGATTGCCCCTAGGAGGGCCCAATTTCAGAACAGCTGTCCTGTCTTTCCTAGACTTTTTCAGTCGCTGCTAATGTTTATTTCTGTTCGGTATCTTGGCAGTCACAAAAGTAATGATCAAGTGAATGTCTAAGTCACAACTGTTTTATTTTACATGCGAACATTTATTAAGACTTTATTGCAATGCATATGGATGCTGGCACAGGTAATGTAGCACGTACTTCAGTAATAATGCCAATTCCAGATTTTGGAGGGTTCAGTTTGCAGCCTGAGTATTTTGTTATGACAGAAACTTTTCCGTTTGCCATTAAACAGAAAACCAGTAATGCCAAATCACTGACTGGGTGGCTGCAGAGCTTGGCACTGCAGCGTGGGACTTCTTGAGCTGCTTAATCCCAGGGCTAGTTGAAGGGGATCGGCCTGTGTTCATCCTCAGATCAGATGAGCATTATGAAAGCTGTTACTCATCATTTTATGACATTACAGATGTCATTTTAGGTCCTGTTTTTTGGAAGGTTATTGTGGCAAATCTCGTGGAATAGAGCTGTAGGAATCATGCATAAAACTGGAGTTGGATTTGTCTGCCTGAAGAGAGGACAGGGCCGCTGGTGCACCCGTGGGTGCCCCATGGCTCCAGGGCAAGCCCCAAGGCAGGAATGGGGCTGGCAAGTTGCCAGCAGATCCCTGTTACCCGACAAAGCTTTGCGCCCTCGCAGCAGCCAGACGCCTGTTTGCTGGTGTTTGAGCTCAGTTACAACGCGTCGCTTCGCTGAGTGAGCGCTCCCAACAGCGAGCGCGCCAGGCCGTCTCACGGCGGAGGCGGCGGGAAGGAGCAGGCCCAGGGCCGCCCGCGCTCTGAGCAGTCCAGGCCGCGTGTGGGGCCAGGAGGGACGGCGCGGACACAGGCTGCCATCTGCCGAGCAGCGGCAGGGAGCAGGGCCTGCAGAGGCCGACGTGTGGTTTCTGTGGGCAACGAGGCCTTCTGGAGCTGCTGCCCTCCCCTCTGCACAGCAAATGGAAAGAAACCAGGAAAAACTGCCTTTTTAATGTGACTTCAGCTTGCTCTTTTTAAAAACTTCTTTTTAAAGAGATTTGATGAAGACATTTGTAAACTCTGAGTTATCTGGTGACAGCTATCCATTCTTGTACAAATGAGAAGGCACTGCCTATTGCAAACATGGTTCCTCCTCAGAAAGGCCCAGGCATAGGTGTTGTTCTCGTGTCTCGGAGACAGACCTCGAGCTTCAAGAGATGTGAGATCAGCTCACATCAAAGCAGTTTGTCCCCACAAGCCTCCTGTGGTTCCCACCCAGCACATCAGAAGCAGCAGGGCACAAACAGCAGCAACAGGGATGCTGGGTGCCTATGAATCGCTGGGGACAACATAAGATGTGTCCCACAGCTTCAACTATCCCAGCTCTGTATGCATGGATATGTCTTCCCTCCCCTGCTGAGGACTGTGCAACAGGGGAAAGATCACGGAAAGCAGCAGAGGAGGGAGGAATGCTGCCCTCCTGGTGCTGTGCAGGAGGCTGAGGACTGTCCCTTAGGCTCTTGCCTACTCCTGCTTGCTGTCACTGTCACCTCTCCTGTGCAGGGTTCAGGACCCTCTCTTCAAAATGCTTGGGATCACAGACATTTTTTTGCCAATTTCCCAACTCAATTGCCTGCTATGAAAATAGCACTATATCACAGTTGTTGGTTTGTTGGTGGAGTTAAAACCCCCAATTTAAAGCTATGGGAAAGGACCCTCTAGCACTCTGTCTGCCTTAAAAGCCTTGCTTCCAATTTTGTGAGGAACATGAACTAAAACCACTGAAAAGCTATCCAGAAAATACTGACTGTGCATTAAGTTTTGTGATTGTTCCCACATCCCTCATAATTCTCAACCACAACTCCATACTAGAGGCTAGACACATGGTGGGTATTTTCCTTCTTGCTAGCAGTGGGATAGGAAGAATGTAAGCTTCTCTTTCAAGTACAAAATCAAAGTATTGACAAATTTGGGGTCATATCACACTCTCAAAACAAGAAATATGTCCAGCTCTAAGGGTCCTCTCGATACTTTTTTATTTCATGAATTTGTGTTGTGTTCCTTTCCTTTTCTGAACAGGAAATAAATCTATGTCTCTTTCACATTTATTCCATCCTTGTCATGCTATCTGTAAAGCAAATTTTTGAGCTGTTTGTACTCTGTAGCTCATTTTTCAGTGATGTCTTTTCAAGAACTGTCACTTGTCAGTATGAATAGGAGATTAACTTTTAAAAATAACTATTGTAGGAGTACTGTATTGTAGGCGAACTGTCTTTAACATCTCAGGCTTTCTTCAGGTGCCACACTGTAATAGTGATCTAGTTTCACCTCTCTTGCAGGTCTTCCATTTACTTGCAGGGTGACAGGAACTTACAGTGAGGATAAGGGATATATACAGCAAAATGCTGCGTGGAATTTCTGAATTCTGAGGCCATCTCTCATGTGGTCAATTTCAATTGCAGCGGAAAGAACTTAGATTATCCTTTTAGTCTGGTATTTCTATGTTTCTGCTCTTCTGTTGTTGTTTTTAAATAATACTTATTGTAAAATACTTAAAAATACTTTTTAAAATATAGGTAATTATAGCAAAGGCAAGCGTATTGCAAGTTTTTTTTCCTCCTGAAGAGGGAGCTTTCCCATTCTGCTTTTCAAAATGTGTCAAGTCATTCTTGTTTCATTCAAGTTTCTGTTTTGGTTTCCACTTGCTTTTCTGTTGCTTGGTTTCTGTAAAGCAGGAAGGTTTCGTTTCTCAATATAATTTCTCTGCCCCTGCCACATCCACTTAAATTGTTGAAAAGACTCATTTTTCAGGGTTGCCTGTATGTGAGAGTCTTGCCTTTGGAGAGAAAAGGGCTAGTCGTTGCAAGTGTGCCATGAGCAGAGCATAAAATAAAGATACCAGAATTGGGTTTTAAGGAGTGGCTAAGGTACTGGCAGTACCTCATGCTTATAAGCATGAGACTCAGCGCAGACTTTCTTTCTGGGAAGTGAAACGAAAGTTGAAACAGTGCTAATAGTGCTTGGCATTACTTTCCTGTGAAGCACTGAGTGTGCTAAAATGCCAGAAATGGGAAGTGATGAAAAGCAAGATGCGTTAACATTGGTCATCAGGGCTAAATTGCTTTTGGTCTCCAGTGCAGCTAGTTTAAGCTTGCTCAGATGGCACTACACTGTGCAGCTCACTGCATGGTAATACAAATAGGTATATGCACTGCTTTGAAAAACCAACTGTACAATGTAATCAATCCACTTTCACACTGTTCTAGTGAAGTAAAAACATAGGATATATGCTAACAACTACATTTCATGGCAGTCTAGGTTCAGTCTCACAGATATCTCCTAAGGGGACTGGAGACTGACTCATTGCTCATGGGCTTTTCTTTTTCTTTCTTTCTTTTTTTTTTTAACACCATCCTCATCATACTGAACTTTGGAAATCCCAGTGTGCTGAAAAAAAAAAGTTTCATATTCTATTTAATTATCACAAATTTAAGAGATTTGGTGTCTCCTTTTTATGAACTGTCTTGTTCAGATCAGTTTGTATAACTGACTTGCAGAAGCCCTAAGAGGTGGACAGCCCTAGTTTCTGGTGGTCAAATACCAAATGCCTGAGAGGTAAAGGTGGGAGCCCAGGAAAGCTGACATTCTGGTCATGCTTTCCTGTGTGGGACGTGATATAGGAGCAGCCTGGACTTGTGAGAGCAGGGAGCTTGCTTGCTTTCCTTCTATTTTGAAAATGCTTCTATGTAATTGCAACCTAACAAGTAAGTGTGGCACAGCCTGCACCAGTGTTATGCTACTTTTCTGAGGTGAAAATCCCAGGCAGGTATTTTATTCTCCTGTGTATGAGAGGAGCCTTGTGGAAAACATGGCAATTAGCAATACACTGGCCCAGCATGCGCAAGGTCTGTACAGGTAGCATAGGCACAACAGCCCATGTACAGAATGGCAGCCCTTTGTCAGGCTCCATGCTTAGACAGTGCACAGGTTGCACAAGTCTGCTGCATGGATGTTAAGTCATCTAGCTAGAAGTGCTTGAAAGTTTTCCTTTGAAAATTATCACTCGTGGGGATTTTAGTGGCAATATAGTAGTGACATGCTGACATATTAGACTTGTGACTCATTTAAAAAAAACGCAAAGAGATTTGAGGCAAGAAGCTTCAGATTGGGTTGAGAGATATTTGCAAGTGCTTAACATCTGTGTAGCATTTGAGAAGGGAGGAAAGGTTGTACAAGCTAAGGAAGGCCTTGGCTTGGCAACAAAATGGGTTCTGGGGCCCTTGGAACCTAAGCAAGCCTTTGAAGGGCTGAGAGTTTATGAAGTTTCTCTAATTCATTTCAGTTTTTCCTGAATGCAACTAAGAGAACCAGGGCTGCATTTCTAATGCCCTTCAGAGGCTGCACCCAACCCCCACGGGCATTTCACTGCCAGGGGTAGTGGAGAGGAGACTCCTAAAGGAGACAGAGGTGCAAAAGAGCTTGGCCTAAGACAAGAATTATTTAATGTGTGGGAAACTCTTCCTCTCTTGGAATACTCTTACATAGTTCCTCAATTCTAACAGTGCAGGCAGGGTGCAAAGCTACTGCTTAATTGCCTTTAGGAGGCCTCTGGGCTCTGAGACGAGAGCGGGAGAAATATTTTTTGAGAGTAATCCCCATGTTGTGATTTACTGACATAACTAAAATCTAAAAATGGTATTTGTAGGTGCATTGTAGGAAGGAAAAAGAAGAGTCATTCACTATTTTGATTTTATTATTGCGTTTTCCTTATTATTTCTTGCTCTTGGAAAGCTAGTGTTGCACTCAAGTTTGGAGACTCCACAACTTGTGCAATTCGACCATGGTTCTGTGCTTCCAGTGCCTGCTTCTCTGAATAGTTTTAACATTAGAAAAGCCTTACCATCATTGCAGGAAACAAAGGGAATACTACCTTTTACTTAATCCTGGGGCTTCTGCACAGAAAAGCTTGTGCATATATAAATACATATATGTATGCACATGCAAAGCTTGTAAACGCATGCACAAAACATTACACAGCTAAACACACTCAAAAGTACTTTTATACAAGTGAGAAGTCCTGCTTACAGAAGACTAGAATTTAATAACAGATTAATACTTATTTTCAGAAATAATGAGGGGATAGTATATAAAAATATATTGTTTTTGTTCAGTTTTTTTCCTGGTACATTTCATAGACCCCTAAAACCAGAGCTCTCAGTTCTTAGCAATCTAAATAAATAGTTACTTTTTTTTTTTTTTTTTTTTTAATAAATGCCTCTTGAAAAATCAGGACTTGCTCACGTTATAACCTCCTTGGATCCTAGTAAGTTGCCAAAAATGTGACAATTTTAAAAACCTAATGTATATATTATTACAAAAGTATCAAGTTGATTAGAAATAATTTTCAAATGATGCTATGCTATGTCTCTTCCAAACTGTCAGAACAGGTTTTGCCTAGCTCAGCATTATGAAGATGAGAGTTTCCACTTTCTTGAGTGCAGGTTGTGCTTTGCTCAATGTTACTGTTATAAGACTGTCCAACTTCCTGACTGCTGGGAATAGCTGCCTTCAGTTTTCTCTCAATTTTATCAGCTGCAGAGCACATTTTAAGCTTTCTAAGGCTTCTGATCAGGGTTTCATAGGCTCCATTTATCCCATGTCTTTTATGCCACTCTTGAAACAGTTTAATCTTCTGTTCAGATGTATCATTAACATTATCCCGAATAATTTCATCTATCATAGGTTCTGGTACTTTACGATTACGAACAAATGCCTTGACCTCTTGGAGTGTCATCTCCCCAACAATATCAGGAATGTAGGTGCTCAGGTCAATATCTAGAAGCATAACAGAAAATGAATACTCTAGACACCGATATCTTGCTGCTTTTAATCACCTATGTGGAAAGCTGAACCTTTTCCTACACAGTACAGATGAAGTTTCATGTATTCATGACTTGCACATGAAACATGCTAATTTTTACAATTTATATTAGATTCTGTATTAGCAACAGTTCTGCTTTTACATATTGTTAACAAATGCTAAGTAAGACAAATACGTAGAGCTACATCAATACTGCTGTCATTTCACACAGAACCTCTGTTTTCTCTGTAACCTCTTTTTTCCTATTTATGATCAAAGTCTGATGTATCTATTTTGCCCAATACAATTCCTGTAACTAGACAGGTGTTATGTTATGATGGAGCTTTAGAGCTCACATTCTCTTCTTTTTCTTTGTTAGTACTATGGCTTTAGCCTTGGACATAAGGGTTGTGTTTCTGCTATCCCATTGCTGATGTGTGGAACTACTCCACTGTTAAAACTAACTAAAATCATAAAAATAGAGCTTGCTACCTCCTAGTGTTTATAGTAAATACAGAATAAAAGTTTGCCTCATCAGCCAATAATCGTTTCCTACAGAACAGAGAATAGGAAATTCCTCCTAAGTTAAAAGTTTCGTTAGCATGAAACCACTAAATGCCTTCATAAGCACAGTAAGAGCTAGCATTTCTTTAATAACCATTCTTCTCTAGGAAATGGCCAAGTCTACATTAAAATAGTGTAATATTTCCCTGTGTATTTTTATCTTGTACTGAATTATGAGAAATTTTTTGCTCCTTACCTGCAAACATGATGGGTACCATCTCCTGAAAAGAGAAGCAGGGGACAAACTCATTGAAAACAGTTTTGTTACATAGCAACCTTGTATAATAGATTTCATGACATCCACATATCCAATTTTATTTTAGCTTTTTCCATGATTTCCCTCTTTCCTAGTCAGGGAATCAGACTGGACAGACCTACTTTCTATTTGACTTAGGTATGAGAATCACCATTTTGGGCCTTGGCCTAGGAGTATGCATGGGGTCAGGTACCCTGGTCAGTATAGGCAGGATAATTTATAACATTCTGGTCTTGGTCATGTAACTCAAGAAGCGTATCAACAAATTGTCAGGTAATATGAGGAAATCATTTGAGATGATAGTTACTCATTTTCCCTCTTACTTCTCCCAAAGGAATCCCCTTGGTGAAATCTACTGCATTCACGTAACAGAAGACAGGTATCCTGGTGCTTGGGAACTCCCAGTGTAATTTCAGTGGGACAAGAGTTTAGGCACCAAACTGAGCTTTATCTGACCTAAGCAACAATACTTACAGAAGGAACTCCTGGTTCGGGGACTGAGAGACTTCGGGACAGCTTGCTAGTACGACACCTACGTTTTCTAAAATCTGAAACAATGCAACACAGATGAATTTTGAAATCCAGCACAAAGTGTACTTCCCCTCTACACTCCAGTAATAATAAAATTACACCTGAGAAAGCATATCCTATTCAGAGAATGATAGGAACAAGGAACTTACATATTAGTCCTCCAATTGCACCAGCTACTACAGCTAGCGCTACGCATATGGCCACTGTAGTAGTGTAAGTCCCGATTCCTCCTGCTATTGGAACATTGGAAACAGTGTATGAAAGTTAAGTCAAAAAATGCAGTACTGCAACACAATGTAAAATTCCAACAAAATCGTGTCAAATTATAGGAATCTCTCTGTTTTATTCTAATGGCAGTAGCTATTTCTTTTTTGAAGACTTATCTCCTGAGTCACACCTCATAAAAAGGAATGGTGACCCCCAAATTTCCGCATCAATCAAGGCAAAAAGCAATCATGCTGCACTCGTCAGTGCAGGGCCTGGTAATTTTGATGTCCCTAGCTGCCAGGAGTCATGTTGGGTCATTCTGTACCGTACTAGATTTTAAAATGGTACCTTGTATTTTGCATACAGTGTCTGAAGTTGGAGTGCATTGTTTTTTGACAAGGCCACTGTCACACCTGCAGAAACAAACAAATATTATTAAGAGATTTCTTTATCTGCTTAGAAACTCTCTCTTGAGAACAAATCAAAATATTCTAACTTTTTTCTCAGGTATTTAATATATCAAGATATATTACAGCTTAGCCACTTCATAAGGATTTTTTAAGGTATGTGCAGAGTTGGTGCGTTTGTACAAGTTTTTTTATGTGCCTCTAGAAAGTCTGCATGCAAATTAAGTTAACAGAATTAAACAAAAGCTAGCTAGTACGTTTTCCCCAAGGGTAGATATTATCACAGAATCCATCCTGAAATTGGCTGGAGAAAGGTTGTTCAAAATTGGATATTTAACATGAATCAACAGAGGCATAAACTTACGTGGAACATGGCTCACAGTGTGTGCATGACCCAGAAGAATTGCAAAAGAAGTTCTCTGCACAAGTGCATTCAGTGTTCTGTGTTGGGGTACATTCCTTTGCAGTCTTTAAACCTAAAATGAGTTCTTAAAGTCTGTTAGTTTGAAAATGCAGGCTTTACAGTAGGTCTGCTTGCACATTGTGGTACTCATACTCCAGTGCTTTTAGCTCTGCTGCTGCTGGCACTAGTGGGGCTTAATTTCCACAAGAACAGAGCTTTTACAAGGAAACTTGCTGGGGGAGTAGTGGAAGGATGAAGAGGGCAATGAGACCTCTGCTGGCCAAAAGCTGGGCAAACTGCTCGTACAACAAGACATGCTGGATAGCGCTAGCAAGGTATTGTCAGCTGCTTTTTCCTATTCAGACACGTAAAGCCAGAAGTGACCTGGGATGATCATGGAGCCGATCATCCTGCTTTATGGCAGAGTCAAACTCCTTTGCTTCCCAGATAGATGATCTGTTTTATCTCTTCCTGTGGACTTCCAACGGTGAGGAGTTCTACTCTTTATAGCTAACATAAACCTGCTAGCATAACCCTGCTTAAATATGAAAATAAGTCAATGAATTTTCTCTTATCCTCAATGAATACAAAAGCAATCTCCATTCTACCTATGAAAAAAAAATCTTTCTTCATAAAAAATTATTCTAAGTAGATCTTTCTCATATAAAAACTATTTTAACTGTGAGATAGGCACAGAAAGGAATTTGAGTTACTACACTCAGTCTCCTGCTGTAACAGAAAACCACAATCTCTTTTATAATTTGATGAAGCACAGTAAAACAAGTGCTGAAGCCATTCATGAAAATATCAAGCAAGAATGATCCAAAAGCTGATTTTCATGGAACTCCAATGATAATTTCCCTTGTGACTAATATTATCAATTATCTGACTTCTCTTCAACCCCATTATTGTGCATGGGACACATTAAATAGTCATTCTGTCACCCTTTCTTTCCTGTAGAGTCTAATAATTTGCTTTGTGGCAGTATACAAAATACTACATTTTTTTTCTGCTGTACTCATCTTGACTACCAATCTAAAAATGCTTATTATAGTAGCTAGTAAGAGCTAATGTGCATGGCGTTACAGGAAGGGGAAAACATTAAAAATCAGTATTCCTACAGTGGTCAGTTCCAGAACTACACTGGAGATAAGAGCTGTCTCTTCAGCAAACTGGATTTTGGATATGATAAATGCAGTACTATTATCTAACTCTAGCCACGCTGCAGCTGGAGGCCTCTTGGCAGAACCAGTAGGACAGGAGTTTTATGAGTATTTAGGTAATAGGGAGTGAATTCTTGGAACTTAATGGCTCACAGCCCCTGCACAACAGGCTCATAAATGGATTCTAAAAGGATGAGATAGGATGTACCTTCTAACATCCCTTTCTCTATGAATAGCATCTCTTACCTCCACTAACGAATGCAAAGTATTGTGGTCTGAGCAAGTAGGGCATGTCTTATCGTCTCATAATTTGGTCCTATACCCCATGTAGCATCTTGAATGTATGACAAAGATAATGATAAGATCCCGTAATTTTAGATAACGTATATGAAATTACATAAAAGACTAGAAAAGAAGGAGTTACAGGGAGCTGTTTCTTCTCTACTTCTCCCAATACCTCTCTTCTTTTAAAAATAGAACAAAAAGTTCCTCTTTTGCCTCTAACCAGATGGTGTAGGACCTGCTTTAAAGGAGTAAAGTCTGTGCTCAACACTGAATGTCTTTTGGAAAACAAAGCTGATTCATATTTCTAGTACACATCTTTAGCATAACTTTGAAAACTAGCTACTAAGAGAAAAAAAACAAAAGGTAAACTTCTTATCTTTTTTTAGACCAAATAGCATACTAGGAGGGAAGATAAGAAGGTAAAGGCAAATGGAGGCTTTCGGGAAGTGAACTCACTGTAAATTTAGGACATATGAACATCCTCAGGCCTCATGAAGAAAAGGTGCAGAAGGCTATCAGTTTTTCCCAGCTGTATTACAGCTGGCTTACTGAATGAGGTATGGCTTTTCAGCCTGCCTATACATGTGCCAATATATGCCATACAAAAGTATGATCTGCAAGTTGCTTTTTATTGTAACCCATAGAATATTACATTACTTATAAGATAATCTAACAGGACTATATCACAACTGAAGGTAGAGCCTGTGCAGAAACATTAAGTGCTATAAGGCCTCCTAGGAAGAACAGAACATCCCAGTACCTGTGGGTTACCTGTCTGGGGGAAGTAAGGAGAGGTACAGTAGAGGCATGCATAGATGAGGTGCAAGGTTACCCTCTAAATGCTCCCAAGCTGAGCAAAGGTAGGGGTAAGGGGATTAAAGCACCAGTGTATCTATTCTTCCTCCTTTGTGCTCAACAAAAATGAATTGGATAAATTCTGATAAATTGTCATAAATTCCTTTTTATCCTATTCCTTAGACATTTTAATCTGCCTACTACCCTTTACTCAGGGTTTTCCAAGACTTTTCAATCTAATACTATAGCAAACAAGTTCATTGCTTGAGTTGCTTTTGCTATAAACATACCAAGCACACTGTCACAGGAATCGCATCTCATACACTCATCCAAATCGTTGGCATGGTCGACATACTCCTGTCCAGGTTTGCATTGAACACAATGTTCTCTAATGTTTTTTGGACATGTAATATTTTTAACAAAGCCTGTAGAGAGAGAGAGAGAAAAAAGACTAAGATATGTAATATCTTTGACCAGAAGCCATCAGTTCTAAGACCTACTTCAAGCTTTCTATTTAGTACGTAATACCTTCTCATTTACAAATACTGGTAGAATTCATATTTTTATCCATAAATATGTGCTTTTCAGTAATGTAGCATACCTAAAATCTCATATCGCTCCCTCCTTCAATTTAGAACATTAAACAAAACACGAAAAACATGAAAACCCATGTATATATGGAGAATCTTGTAGGCTGACTGTTGCATACGCAGCTTTGGAAGAGGTTTGCACATTCTTAACCTCTTTCAAAGCTGTGTATGAAACTGTCAGCTCTTTTGTTATAAGCATGTTATATATGAACGATCTATGAAATCTAGGAAAAGATATTCTTGGACTGAACTCGAGTATTTCTGAAGTGTGTGAGGTCCTGTACTGGAGAAGGGTACAGCTAGAAAGAAGCACTGTATCCAAGAAGCAAAGCATGCCACTTAGTTATCCCACCAAAAAGTAACTGTGCATATTGTGGTTTCCACTCTTAATCACTTTTCAGTGCACTCTTATGATACTTACCACGTTCACATTTCTTGCAACACGTACCACCTGACTTGTACTCATCTGCAGTACACTTAATTTCTCTTCTAGCAATGATTCTGCTTACAATAATTTTATTATATGCGGTGTGTATGGAAGCTTCAGTATCACTTTTGCACTGTGATTCAATAATTAAGCCAACCACCTAGAAGATAAGAAAAGCAAATTATGGAAGAAATTGTCACAGATTTTAAGTGCATTTTACTATTAGCATAGACCTACATGAGTAAAATTATTGCACTGTTAAAGATGTCCATATTCACTTTCTTATTGAAATTGTTCACTGTGATAGAATAATGGCTAATGAGAGCACTTTTTAGAATTAATACTATAACCCCTACTGTTGAAGGTATGGATTATTTGGAAATTAATATTTAAGAACAGGTCCATGCATCTGGGTTTTAACAGATGACCTCATATACAAGCTAAAGGAGCTCACACTGTTTCTTCAACTGCTTTCTCTACCTCAGACTACTCTACCTACACATGCGCTGCCATGGGCCTGCCTGTGACATTGTTGAAGATTCACCTAATGTAGACCCCAGCAGCAGCTGTCAAATCACTATTTCAAATTAACATGATTTTTTTTTTCTTTTGACGGGAATTACTGTCCCAGTCAGAAGCAGAGAGTCCCATGTAAAATACTTCATGAAGCAGTGGGCGTTCATCCGCGCGGTGCACTGTCCTGCTTCCTCAGAGGAAGCTCGCCAGGCCCCCGCAGGGCTTCCTGGCGGCCGCCCTCGGCACCACCGAGCCCCGCAGCGGCGCCCACCGCCATCGCACCCCTGCCCGTCCCACACCAACGGCGGAGGCTCCAGCGCCTCTTCATCTGCTCCCTCCAGATGAAGGGAGGGAGATGCCTTCCACTTTGCCTTGGCCATGGCGCTGTGGAGGCGGCAGCAGTGAGGCCGGAGGCGGCAGTGGCGGAAGGATCTGGAAATGGGGCTGAGGCCCAACTCTCTCCTCCTCACGTGGTCTAACAACAGGGCCTGGTACCTCCCACTGTGCTCAGCTATGGGCCGCCCCGTGAGCCCATCTCTCCTGCCTTAGACTGATAAAGCCGACTTGGCAGTTGTCGTTTTGGGGGTAAAGAACCTGGTAATAATTGCTAATAATGAACAGCGTGAAGAAAGGGAGCAAGTAGATAAGCGCAGCTCCAAAACCCCAAGTGCACCTATAAATAGGACCTGGGCATGGCGCAGGCGCTGAGCGGCATCGGGGAAGCGCAGAGCAGAAAACGCACAGAGGAGCTTGTAGGAAACAGGACAAAACAAGAGAGGGAAACAGCTTTCTAGATGACCAACATAAGTAATCCGGCTTCAGCATACAGAACTACTGCGACCATACTGCATGCGCGGACAGTCTTCCTTCACACAAGAAACATTCATGCCTCTTACATTTCTGTAATGGCAGGCTTGGGAGGGACAGAATTCAAATTTTTTTGACAGCAGCTTTTCACCATCACTCACGGAGATGAATTTCCGGATGCACTTACCAGAAGTGTGGACCGCTTCTCAGAATTTGTCTTTTGAGTAGCACCAATCACCTACATAGCTCTGCTCGCAGGGACTATGTACTGCCTTACAATCAGGAACCTTTGGAGAGCTTAGTTTTCAAAGCAACACTCTAATTTTTCAAAACATGTTTTTAAACCTTCTGGATATGCCCCGTCTTAAAAGCAACACATCAGCAGGCACTGAGTTTCCTGAACACACCGTAATTCCTCTCTGTGTTCTCACTAAGCAGCAATTGCTAATAACAGAAAGGAAGAACATTAGGGACTTTCACAAAGGCAGAGTCAATAGGTGCTTTTTTCTAATGTGTACATTCAGAAGAGGCCGTATGTTTTCCAGTTTGAAATGACTCACAGAAGCTCTCTTACCTTTCTTATCCTCATCTAAAAAACTGTCATATCTGAACTAAAGATTAAGATCGAACTGAGCAGTCGATAGAACTAAAATCATTCAGCAGGGGCTAACCTTAGCAGAATTCATAAAACCAATCACACGGGGGCAGATTTTCTGCTTTGGCTCCTTTTTCACTGTGCAGGCATTTCAGAGATGTTTCATTTCAGAGATGAAACATCTTCATTCCTACAGCATCTTCCAAAGGGCACTCAGCAACAGGCATTAGTACCTGCATCTCTGAAAACCTACTTTCATCTGTGCTCCTACAGCAGACTGACAGGAGCTCTAGTTTCTTTGAAAGCTTCAGTGATTTGTAGATTCTCAGGCCTCAGATTTTTCCCCTGTTTCATAATAGGAAAATTTCCTTCAAGTGAAGAGTTGCATCAGACCAACCTTATGGGCATCTCATATAGGTTTTCAAAGTGGGTGTAAGTGCTATTTGCATGCAGACCTTTTAAAAGCTTTACAGTTTTTCACACGCTAAATGCAAAATAAGTCTCTGCTTCTCCTGTCACTTTATAATAATTTTATTTTTTAGTAAGCCTCTTGTGCTATTTCAAATGCTTAATACAGATGCCTTCAGAGCATGCTGCTGCTTTTTTTTCCCCTCTCACTCCACATTTGTTACATAGGGCGTGCATGAGGTCATCAGGGGCTTTTGGTGTTTAAAAAAAGAGGGGGGGGAATTTTCTTGCTTTGTTAACCTAGTGGGAGCTAAGGAAAAGATTCATTTATGGTCTAGTTTTGACCTGCGTCTGGATTTCTCTGAAAAATGACAGCTAACATTATTTCCATTTTAATACGCAGTTGTGTTACCCCTTTCAGGATGGCTTGTTCAAAGAGTAGTAATTTTTAACTGTTAAGAGGACTCTACTCCAGTTCTGTTACTATAGTAAGTAATTTCTCCAGTATCACATCCCCCCATCTCCTTTTTTCCCATAAAGGTGGAAGTTGATACTTGCAACAAGTAGAAGGTAGAAGTTGATATTTGCACTAAAATAACCACTAAAAATAATATTTCCTCATCTTCTAAAATGTGTTGTGATATGCAGGACAAAGAATCAGGCTCAGCTTTCTGACGACAGGACTTCATATTTCTGCACAATTAGAAGCATGCTGGGCTTGTGAGATTTCACGTAAATACATTTAGTGAGGGCCTGTGAGCATAAGGAACCTTAGCTGCAGTCCAGCATATTAAAATAGTTGTTGCCCAAACTCAGACCATTCCTATTTCTCATCTGGGTTGTCTCACATGCAAATTACAAACCGCAGTGCAATATGTTGTGTGTGTGGGGGGAAAGGTAGGGAAATAATGGTTGGTTATTTTGTTTTTGTTTTTTGGTTTTTTTTTTTTTTCAGAAGCACTGTACTAATGCACACCTAAAACAGTACTGCATTTAGCAGATAGGCAGAACTATTAACACCTCCCACCTCACTTTGGCTATGTTGTGCCTAAGAATGTAAAAGAAAAGCTGGAAAGGGTAGAATGTTTTTTTTCTCCCTTCTCCTTGTGTAACACAGCAGGATTTGCTTTTTGATAGTTTCTCATTGGTCAGTGAGCTGCCTCAAAGATAAAAGCAGCTAATTATCTACAAAAATGTGAGCAACAGACAAACATTTCCATAATTGGGGACCTTATGATAGTTTTCACTTAATGCTTGGGTCATGCCATGACTTCATTGCTATTTGTTTGTATATATTTAAATATGTGTGTTAGTACTTCAGGAAATGAAAAAGAAGGCTCAGCACAGTGATGTAAGATGTCCTGTTTTCAAAAGTGTTGTCTTCTGTTGCCTACTGTGTAAAAAATCGTATTGAATAATTACGAAATATTTATGCAATATTTCTTTTTCTCTGAAGATGGCCTGTTATTTTACAGGGTGTCTCTGAACAGTATGCGGTTTTGTGGCTTGTTTTCACATGTAAAGGTAGAATTTTCTAATTATACAGGCCACTGCTATTTTGCATTATATCCCTGCAACTGAGCGTATTTAGTGGCACACACACACACTTGCACTACTAAAGTGTCACTCAAACTACTCGCACATTCTGGTTTAATCCGATTAATAAATCACTTGGTGCTCCAGTTCCCTGACTTAAAAGTAGTGGAGCAGTACACTAATAAACACCCAGAATTTAATAGAAAGTATAGGGAAGTGCTTTCTAAGGAGGGCTGGAATTGAAAGGTCAAGACTAGGAATGATTTCTATACTCTGGGAACAGTGTAAGGAGGGAAGATTTTGTTTAACTGAATTTATCTTCTAGATGGATCTAATATACAGAATGAGACTGACATTTCAGCCACTGGTGTGCCGTTCACTTTTCTCCCCCTATAGGAACAGCCATTATATAGTTCTACCAGCAGTTAAAAATCCTCGTTTGTACTTAAATATGTTTGATGCTTTGTGTAGGGGCAGGGATGTAACCTCCTAAATCTGCTTATGTAAAACTGTTCTATGTGCTGCATAATAAGCGAGATCAGACTTTGAACAACTTCTGTCTTAACAGCAGATTTTTGCCTGCTAGAACCCAAGACAAACCATATCGACTAGCAACTGCAGCCACAGTGGGGAGGGCTTTTGAACATGAGTTGCAGCGGGGTCTCCGTGCCAGGTGAGAACCGTGGCTGGGGAAGCAGTTTACCCTGCACGGCCGCGTCCAGGAGGGCACTGGGCTCGCAGCCACGCGCTGCTCCTGCCAGCCCAGCGCCCGCCGAGGTGCGAGCTGCCACCAGCGCTGTCGGGGCCAGCGTGTTGGCGTCAGCGAGGCCGCGATGCTGCAGCCAGCGAGACGCTCCCTCACCCTCCTAGTTTACAGCAGCGCCTCGAAGTGAATGGTAGGGAAGGTCAATTTACTAGTGACAGTGAACTTTAGGTGTGGCAAAAACCCTTAAACTGTGGAGACTCATGCTCTCCGTAGGGCATGACTAATGCAAGAAGAGCAGGCCCTGCCCCATTGCCAGTAAACGCTGCAGTTCGTGTCACTAAGCTGCATTTATTTCGGTTTCTCTCCTGGGTCACTGCTAGTGAAGAATAAGAGCTCCTCAACCTCCGGTATTGCCTATCACGTTGGTTTAGCAGGTCACCTCACTGTGGAACTTGCTGCGCAGGGCAGCTTTTGTGAGCACGGACCTTGCCCGGGCTGATGCCCAGGCTTCTGTGCCGCCGGCCACCCCGTGCCATGGGCCACCAGGCCACCTGCGCCTGTCACCCGCGACCCTCCACCTGCCGCCCGTGGAAGTGACATGCAGTAACGCAGGCGCCCGATAGCGCTTCGACTCCTACCCCGGACAAGAAAGTCGCGCTAATGAATTACCTGATTTCCCGGAAAGAAAAAGAAATTGAAGTTTTGGTTGCCGCCCGTTCCCGGCTACAACAGCAGCGTGGCAGCGGCCCGGCGCAAAGCGGAGCCGCTCCGGGACCCGCGGCTCGAGGGCCGCCTCCCCGCTGCCCGCCCCGCTCTCCCGCGGCCCCGGGCAGGGCAGAGACTTACGAGGAGCCGGCGCAGGAGCCCCGCGGCCATGCTGCGCTGCAGCGCCGTCCCGCCGCGCGCCGAGGGAGGGAGGGAGGGAGGGCGGGACGGCGGCGCCGCCGCGGCCCGGCCCGCTCCGCGCCCAGCTCCTCCCATGTTGGTAAACACGGCGCGGCCCGCCCCGGCCTGGCGCGGCCACGGGGAGCGGGGCCCCGCCGCGTGCTGGGGCTCTGGGCAAGGCCGCGGCGCCGAGCGCCAGGAGAGGGGGCTGGGGCAGGGCTGTGAGCGCCCTGTGGCTGCTCCCAGAGCCACCGCCGCCACCCGCAGCGGAGCGGGGACTCTCCCGCTGTGGCACTCATCCCGCATCCCCTGGATTCTCCGCAGAAGAGGCCTCGCTGGGAGCCGGCTGAGTGCCCTGCTCGAGGGGCTGCTGCCCTTGTAGCCCCTCAGGCCCGCGCCTCACATTCCCCAGCATGTCCAGGCCGTGGCCGGGCTTGTCCCGTTTGCAGCAGAGGCAGCCGGGCCCTTGTGGCCGTAGGAGCAATGCGAGGGTATCGGTGATCCAGGCGTGCGGGGGTCTTTGAGGTCTCAACATAATGCTGTTGCCTTGCAAGGGCTGTGGCCACAGCAGAGCTGGTGTTTTCATTTTAAAACCCGAAATTTAAAATTTTCGTTTTTTTTCTCAGTGGTTTGTGACTCACTCCCTCAGACTTTCTGGTTTCATGGCTGGTAGCTGCCCCGCTAGCAGGTAAGATGGGTTCACAATGACAAACGATGGCTGCTCTTTTAGATATTTCAGACTGTTTAGTCACTTCTCACTAAAACAAAGTGTGCTGCTGACAAAACTTTTAGCGATGCCGTGTTTGGAGTGCCCTGTAACAGTAACTCCGTGGCAGCATGGGCAAGAAGCACCAGTGCTAGGTGCGCTGCCCATGCACGCACTGTCATTCCTACTGGGCAAACCCAAATCCATGTTCTGGGCCGTTATTTTTAGCAGAAATTTGCATATGAGTAATGGTGGAGGAGAGGCTATAGGAAGGGTTGTCTTGATCCTCACCTTGGTAGCAGAAACCTGAGCAGAGCTTTTTGCAAGTTCATCACCTAGGGGGTTGTGTTTTGCTGCTGATGGGGCCCTCAGCAGGCCTCGTTTAGCAATTAGTAACACCTGGCTGTTCATCGTGCCCTCTCCAGCAGGTCTCCTGCCGTTGTAGCATAGCTGTGTCTATGAGCGTGTGCGGTTTGTGCTCTTCTCCTGCACGAGGAGGTGTGTGGCAGCGTGCTTCGCAGTGGAGTGCTTTTCTTCTGGGAGAGCAGTCTTGAGATGCCGTTGAGAAGCCATCAGATACTTGTCGCAGCAGTAGGGTCTGCATGGGACTTGTGTTCAGACTTGATGTAGACAGTGACAGGAGCGTTTGATTTCTTGGGTAAGGAATCTGAACCAAGGGGTACCCAGTGTCTTTGGAGTTTGGGCTGTTATTAGCTCTTGTTTGATTATTGTACGGAACGGTCCTGTAAAGCCAGCGCTTTCACTTTAGCTCTGTTGCATCACAGCAGTGTTTTTGGGCTGCTGAAAGTGGCAGCTTTGACTCTATTTTCTTTACTCAGTTTCTCTCTAAGGTGACAGTACAGGATGTTGCATTATTTTTCTTACCAGCAGATGTCCTTGCATCTTGCCTATCATGCAGAGAGGGATGGGACTGTGAAGAGGATCAAACTCCAGGTACAGTTGATGCGTAACAGCTGCCTTTGAGTCTCGTAGGTGTTCTGCTTTGACTGAAGTGAAGCTGCTAATTGTGCTCATTTGGTTACCATGGATTTCTCTCTCTCTCTCTTTTTTTTTTTTTATTCCATGTCCACATATGCAAATTTTGTTAAAGGTAGTTGCAAAAATACTAAGGGAATAGTTTTTGAGTCATGTGACTGCAGTTTTTTGGCTCTGAGTTGACATTCATATTCGTACCTTAATTGGCATAAAATCTTCTGGTTTCTTACCTTGCAAGAAGCCAACTTGTACTTAAGGAAACTGATTCCATCAAGAGGCGATTCAGTCTCTGAGGAGATTACCTTAAATGGTCTCTCGAGGTAAGAGAGCCTGGACAAGGTGAAATAAGGCATGATCAAAAAGGTGACTACACTGAAGCGGGCTTCAGTGGGGGCTTGTGCATCGTATGGGTCTGAATTCAAAATGTTGAATCCATGTTTATATTCCAGAAGAAAAATAATAGGGAAAAAAGGCATAAAATTTGACTTGTTTTCTACTACATTTTTTTCTTTTTTTAAAAATACTATTACAGATTTGTTTTAGTTTATATATATACATACATACATACATATATATATATATATAAAAAAATCTAATACTTTTAAACCGAGTATTTCTATCAAATTTAAATGGTCTTCTGACCAAATGGCATTAGAAACATATTAGAAGATGTATTATCATTCCAGAAAAGGTTTAGATGTTAATTTTGGTACCTTAATATAATAGTTGTAGGAAGTATTAGCTGTTGAAAGTAAGAAGAAATATGAGCTCCTTGCTACAATGGTCTTCATGTTAGCTCTGTGTTTTCTTGTCTTGTGTGTGTTGAGTTTTCCCCTGTCTTTCAGCAGATGATAAATTTGCCTTAAAATACAGCTTGGGGGAGGAATGCATTTGGACAAATAGACTTGGTTAAAAAAGGGAGGAAAAGAGGAGATAATATATATTGTTTTTGAAATAGTAAAACCAAAACATTTTGATATATGGTTCTTATTTTACAAATAATCTGAATTATAAAGGGGAAAGGTAAAAGGGGTCATAAAGATTAATAATCTGGCCCCAAATAAAGTAATTTTATTTCACTTTCTCTTTGCACCTTGTTGTATTTTGCTTTTCTGTTTTTGCCTCCCCCATCCCGTGCATGTTCAGAACACCCTAACTTTGATTTTCCACTGGAGATTACTCTGCAGCTTGGCCTGCAGCTTCTTTTTCCTTGCTTCAGAAATCTTTTGGTTCTGTGATTCTTATCAGAAGCCTTGGATTATCCTATTGCTAAGCGTTCTAAGTAGCATCAGTGAATTTAATAAAAGATCTCTGCGCTGGAACATCTCAGGAGCATCCCTTTTTCTGGAACCTGTGCACACATTAGGTTGGTGCAACAAAACGTAAGCTAAAACTTGCAGCAAATCTCTTGGTCACTTGTCCTCTCCAAGAGTTCACCTCTACAGAAGGTGAGGGAAGGAGCATTGGGAATAGTCCCTGTTTTTGCAGAGCAAAGCTAAAGCAGATACGTGTCCTTCCTTTTGCAAGGCAACTCCTTGCACAGCCCTGAGTCCATGCGTTCGTTCGAAAGACCCAGTTTGATGACGTCAGTGCATTCTTCACAGCAGGAAAAAAAATCATTTTTCAAGCAGACCGAGCATTTCCTTAGACTGGAAAAGCAAATTGGCTGGATGCCTGGTGGCTCTCACAGCCAATCACTGTAACCTTACCATAAATGTAGATGTATTTCTATCCTAGAACCCTAAGATAGATTATTTGCCTTTTTTTTAGCCATGGGACTGTCCTGTCCCAGTCATGAGTGTGTGTGTGTCCCCTACTCACGAGTGCAGAGATGCTGAATGTTACATTATTTGCCAAACATTTTCTATGTCTCCCTAGCTTAAAAATCTTAAAGATCTGACTTTGTGACTTGATATGTTGTGAATATACCACTTTGAAATGCTTTGCGGATGCTGAGCTCTCTCTCCAAGGAGTTGCAGCAAACAGCTTAGCTTTAGGCCCAGGTGCTTTCTTTCTTGTTGCAGGTTAGCTGCTCCTGTCAATCTGTAAGGATGATATTAGTACTACTGAGATTATGCTCTGTGGATGCAAAACTTGGTATAAAGCAAATGCTACTATGAAATGTGAAACAGCTGAACTGCAAAAGCTCTTGAGAGATAAGATGATATAGAAGTGATTCCCTTGGCACTGGGCAGAGCCTGGCTGGTTTAGTCTACACGTTGTACCAGTCGAGTTAAACCCAAGGCTGAATCTACCTGTGAGGATAAGGGAGGAATGATCTGTGAAGAAATGCCTGGAGTTGAAAGGTAAATGCTATTTAAATGAGGTCTTTGGTTTTGTTCTGGACCTTTGATCTGAAGATGACAGTAAGAGGGACACCAGATGGCTTTGTTTCAGATGAAGACCGAATTACGTGGAAACTGCTGTTTTTCAAGTAAACACACATAGTATTTTTAAAGTTTATGAGGACAAATTTTACTAAATGTAGGACAGACAAGAGAATCTAAAGGAAGCTTTTTGAAAGAACTCTTAGCTCACTGCAGTTAATTAGAATTTATGAAACTGCATTAAATACAATGTCTTTTGGTATTTAGTTCTTCCACCCTTTGCTTTGTTCTGTCTTACTCCTGTGCTTGGGATATCATCTAACAGGTGAGATTAGCACACCTAGATAAAGCAATGTCTTGTGCCTGAGACTCTCTTGTTTTGCTGATATCGCTTAACCTTTGAAATTGTCTGTGGGGAGGGACAGCGACGTGGAAAGTTTTATCCCTCCTACCAACATCTCAGATGCAATTCGGCAGCCTCTGACACATCAAACGCTCCTCTTGAGAGAGACAACAGGATGCGATGGTCTCGCTCTGAGTGTGTGTCTCCGGGCAGCGATCTGTGCCTTTAACTAGGGTTTGTGCTTCACGTAGCTATCAAAAAAACATTCTGCTAGAGAGGGCTGCTGTGGTAGGGGCAAGGTTTGGAAGCCTCCTTGAGGGTGCTGGTGCTTGTTGTTACTTGCCTTCCCTCACCCACTTGTACCACACGTTTGCGCAAACGGATGTGAGGCCTGAGTAGATCGTGCAGCTACATGAGTGAGTCATATCTTCTCTACATAGTCTAGCTTTTATGACTACAAAGCAAATGAAAGGAGTATGTAATACAGACTAATTTATATTTCTGTAAAAAAAAGCAGCTGATTGTTTTATGTCGTTGCTTCTCATCAGCTATTAAATGATGGGTTTGGAAAACTGTATCTCCAGGGGTGGCCATAACAAAATGGGACACAGTAATGTTTGCCAATGATGAAATGGTCTGTTAAGTTCCTGGATAAAATGCTGGTGATATTTTTCAGCTGAGTCATTTTTCAAATCCTTGTCTGAAGCCAAGTGTTTCAGCAGAGGCCTCCTCTCTGCCCCGCATGGAGCTGCTTCTCTCAGCCAGCTCAGCCTGGGTCTCCTGCAGGAACTGGAAGCAGGACAGGGAGCCATAGAAGAACCAACAACACTGATGCTTTGTGGGTCCTGAGGTGGCAGGAGGGAGCCTGGCACCAATTAATGGTGGCACCTTTCTCACGCGCTTCACCCTCCCTGGGGGAGCTCTGAAGCTCTGCAGATTTATGTAGCCTGTTGAGAGGACAGCAGCTCCTCAACTTGGCGTGAGCAAAGAAAGGGATCTCGGGTCCCCTTGCTGTAACTGTTAGTGTGCTGAAATTGCCTTACATGTGTGAAGCAGAGGTCCTGCACCACATTCTTATTTAAATCACTTCAGTGAGCCAGAACTTTACACTTGAGGTTAACAGTAATTTTAGAATTGACTGGAGGGTAGCTAAGATTTCATTTCACGTGCACAAAGCGGATGTAAAGATATTTTATACCAGTACCTGGGGGCTCCCCTCCCCTGGGAGGCCGTGCTGGCCGCCAGCTCCTTTTCTCGTGGCCTAGTGAGGGGCACGGAGCCTGCGCAGCCCTTGCCAGCCGCAGTGCTGGGAACGCCCCAGCAGGGACCTTGTTCCCTTCTCTCCCGGCTGGTGCTCGCAGGTCCCAAATGGCCTGGTACGAAACTCCACATGTTGTTTCGTGTTCGGAGGGCCTGCCTGGGAGACGGGATCTAACCAAAACAAAAGAAGTCTGCACAGCAGTAACTATAAATTATTAAAATCAAGCTAAGAGAGAAGGCTTTGTTGTGAGGGGACCAGCAGCTTGTGTTATGTAAGTTGACAAGAAGAAAACTAATGTTAGTCCTTTTCCCAAGCGCGGTTCTCTTACCCTTGACTCCCCACTTATGTTTCACAGAGGACCAGGCTGTTTGCAGTTCAGGTGGCCCTGAGATTTTAATCGTGCTAGTACGGTACCAACACTGCTTTATCTGTATGCCATTCAGCAAGGAGAATGGGTTTGTATGGAAGACCTGCTAATTGAATAATATTCCCCTTTTATTAAACAACATTCATGCTGTATAATGCAGGCTGGTCATAGTGTGGAATAAAGATTTATATTATGTTAAAGAGGTCTGAGCATTTTACCTTGTAAGTGGAGTCCCAGAGATAGTTAAATAAAATGCAGTAAGTTAACAGGCTGTAATTAGGAAGATGAAAGAGATGTGTGTGGTTCTCGTATCCTGATATGGGAACTCTCCAGCCATTTTCAAGATGTTTGGTCAACAGCATTTCACAGCAGTGAAAGGAGTTAAATATACACAAGAAGTAATTAGTGAGGAACTGAAAGAGAAACCTGGGAAGTACCTACAGGAGTGACAAGTGGTAGAAACCATAATTCTAAGCCGTGTACAAAGCCTATATTTTAGTGCTGTTAGTGACTTTCAAGAGGAACAGAACATGAGCCAGTTTTATGATTTGCTACCTGTGTGCAGATACTAGTGCTTGGGATGCTACTGCAGTCCTGAGAATCTGTTAGCTGAGATGTTAGCTCGCTGTCCTGTAGATGAAGTTACGTGCGGCAAGAGCTGCGTCTGTATCAGTGTCTGTATGGGCGCTGTATGTTTATGTGCAATACAAAGCAGTATCTGTCAGCTTAGCTTTGTAAAGAAATGGATCCCAAAGCAATTCCAGTCAGTGAAGACTCCAGCTCAGGTACCTGAGGCAGATCTGACCTGAACCATCCCCTGCCGCGGGCTGTGGCCGCCTGAGTGTTGCAGTAGATCCCAGTGGAGCAGCCGTTGGCCTTGTGTAGGCTGGGGATTCCCCTAGCTCTGCAGGGTGATTCTGCTGGTTTCAGAAGCGTGTGTTTAAGTCTTTCCTACAGTCATAAAAGGAGAACAGGGCAAAATATTACTCTTTGGTCTGATAGGCAATTTGAGCTAATATTTAAAGGTGGGCATGTAAACCCCATTTTTTGAAAGAGGGGAAAAACCTTTGGCTGGAAAATGTTGACACACTTCTACAAAACCAAAATATTAAAAAGAAATAGTGTGTTATCTTGTAATTTTCCATAGTTCTCGTAACTGTCTCTAAGAAAGAGGAATAAGAACCTGACTTACATAACTAAGATGCATCTGCAAAGTGAAGACAAAAGACCTGCCCGTGTCAGTCGTCTTCTCTGCCACTGCAGTAGGGAGCAGGAGGTGCGTCCAGGCCAGGCGGCACCTGTGGTGGCAGACGGGCCGTGTGAGGGGGCAGACGCTGCAACACGACAGCGGTGGTCGCGCGGGCCGTGTCCTGCCCTTCCGCAGCGGGGCCAGGTGGCCGTCGCCAGCCGGGCGCGCGGGTCCGCCAGCACGGCGGTGAGCACAGGTTCGATGAGTGGCGTGAGGGTAGGGATCCCTTTGTGCAGATCAGAGGAACAAACTTTTCTCTGAAGGTTTCACGTTAAAAACAGCGTTCTGCTCCCTTTTATATTGACAGTGACTCAGAGTCGCAAAGGAAGAACATGCTCTGTAGTGTAGGTTGTAGCAAGTTATAAAAAGAAACATGCACTTTGTTTTGCCTGTGAGATGCTTCTGTAATTGCTACTTTTTTGTTCACATCACTGATAAATGTGTTAAGTAGCATAGCCAAGCATGACCCCGGCCTCACACCCACTCAGCAGCGATTTCCCCATGTTGCTGCTGTGTGAGAGACTTTAGCCAGACAATTCTCATGCTGTTCAGCCTATGTCAATTCTGTATTGGTCTAATTTTTAATTATTTTGTGTTTTAGAAAACAAAATGCTTTAGGAGGAGCCTTTTACAACTAAGTTGTTAAAAGTTAAATGTTTAAAAAAGTTGGAAAAGAAGTTACTTTTTAAATATTTTGCAGTTACCTGTGTAAAATTTTTGTTAAACTATCTTACTTCCTGTTTTC
Source organism: Tinamus guttatus (assembly GCF_059628265.1). Lineage (NCBI taxonomy): Eukaryota > Metazoa > Chordata > Aves > Tinamiformes > Tinamidae > Tinamus > Tinamus guttatus. The sequence continues at coordinate 10,139,784 of NW_028288848.1, forward strand.
TGACAACACCCCCTCCTCCCTGCCCCCCACTCTCCTTTAAGCACTTTTAAAAACTACAGAAAATAAATATTAATTGTTCTGGAGAGCTTTTGACCAGCTCCCATGGAATCTCTGCGTGGATGCAGGCTACCTAAACCTCAAACCTGCTACCCTTGGTTTTACTGCCTGCTCTTTTAGCATCCTCCTGCAATACAGTAGAAACTATTTCATAGTCCTTGGAAATGACATCTGGCATTTCCCCAGTGCAGAAAATACTCGTGTGTTAAATATGTTTGCATTTGCTGCATTATTTTTGATAATTTCAGATAACGGCATGTATTTCCAAATAAAAGTGTACTGATTCCAAAAGTGTGTTTTATTGAATTGTAAGACATTAAAAGTATGTGTTGTTTTCACTAATCTTACAGATTGTAGATTTTCTTTTGTATTTTTTTTAAACTTCTTCAGTTTGTTGCCATGTACCACTCAATCCTCATTGTCATGTAGTGTTTCTCATGTAAGTTTAGAAAAAGAGTAAAACTGTGGTCTCAGGAGTTTTATGTTTGTTAGTTCTGCAGAATGACTCAGAGAGGACAAGGAAGTTGCAGTGAGAAGATGTCTCCTCACCCTGCCCAGCAGCGACACCTAACTGCCCTGAGTGCTCCAAACCAGGCCCCAAGAAGGGGGCAAGAGACCATGTCTGGGCCATCTGTAGAAGAACCTACCTACCTGCCTGTTAAAATTTATGGTGAGAGAGACTCCCTGTCTTTTTTTCATCCAGAGCACACATGCAATGAAGCTATGTGTGGAGTCTCCTTCTCTGGAGATCTTCCAAACGCACCTGGGTGCCACCCTGTGCTCTAGGTGACCCTGCATGTGCAGGGGGGTTGGACTAGATGATCTCTAGAGGTCCTTAAGCGTTCTATGATTCTATGTGCTGGTTAAAACAAGAGAAGTGAAATTCGGACCTTATAGAAAAAGGTTAAATGCAGTAATGAAAAGAAATCCCCCTTAGAGGTGCTTGGAACAGCCTAATGGGTAGTATAGGCATTAAACTTGTAAAGTTGTTGGAGATAACTAGTCATAATAAGCGTTCACAGTTTTAACGTGTGAGTAAGAGTCTTGGGAAACCTGCTTCTAGCATATTTTGCTAGTGAGTACTATCTGGTTTCTCATGATGTGCACCCTCAACTCTTCCTTTAGTAGGGTAATAGCAGGGCTTGTTTCTACCCAATCTCCTCTTTCCAAGCGTGCGATGGGAACTTGGTCCCTGGTGCTCTCAGTCGGAGGGAACACTGGCCAGGGAGCTCAAAAGTTGTAGAGAGGAGAGGAAAGGGGACTTCTGTGCTTTCTTGTTGTCTTGCCTCATTGCACATGCCTTTGAGGTCTTAGTTCCTGAGAAGTACAGTGCTTGCTTTTCATAATATTATGGTCGGAAGTTCTCATTTATTATTTGGCCAAATCTAGGTGGCATGTTTGTGGAGCAGTTCTGATCTGTTCCGTCTGAGCTCTGAGGAAAGACATCAGTGTGTATTGCTGAAGCAGGAGACTACAGAAGGATCTAGTGTGGGCAGAGAGGCAAGATCTTGTGGTAAATAAATACAAAACATGCAGTTTTAGGGTGCAATGAAAGGGAGAGAGAGAGATGATAATGTGATATTGTCATGAGGCCTTGTCATTGAGAGCAGGTATGTCTGCCTAAACTGTAAGCTGACTCTTGAGGTTCTGTAAGAATTCAGCCGTGAAGGGGCTTGCCTGGCAGCCCGAGTGCTTCTCCAGGATCTCTGGCGTATTTGCAGTTCTAGGTGTGGAGACTGTGGTCCTTTGGCCATCCTCGAGATAAATTTGATGTCTTCTTTCTAACAATGAGTCCATGTCAGCTAGAGTCTGAGATAGGATCGTGCAGATAATGTATAGCTTATTTTCACAGAAAATCATTGAGAACAAGCTATTTCCAAAATTGTTTTAAATTAGATACATTTATGGAAGAAATATCTGACAAAATCTATTACGCATGAAGGTATAGGTACAGCCTCCTGTCTCAGGAAATCCTTATGTTGCGCATAAGGAAGCTCAGAGGATATAAGAAGAAAATGATGACGGTAGGCATCCGTTTTCTCTCCTAAGCATCTGCTATCAGGAAATCTCAGAGACAGCAGGCTAGGCTAGCTGGAGATCAGCCTGACCCAGCAGGGTTCATTCTTGTATTCCATTTATTTATGTGAAAAGGATGGGAAGGGAACTATTAACTCATTTTTAGTTTTGCATGTGTTCCTTTGACTTTGAACTAGGAGCAGCTTTGCTTGACATGATCGTAGAAAGATATCTTGTCAAGAAGATGAAAGGAGGCTGTGAAACAACTTGCTTTGTTACCCCACCCAAGAGACATGTCAGAAGAGCTCAGTACCCTTTAGCTCTTGAATTGCCTTGACAAAACTGTGTTCAGAACTTTACAAGTTGAAAAGAACTGCCACATCTGAGTGGAAAGTCTTGAGACTGAAAGAGATGAGACCATTTTGTCCTGGTTCTTAGAGAGAGGCCAGTGTAAGAGCTTGGTGATCATACAGAAAGCTAGTCAATGTATCTGACAGCTTATAGTAGATCTGATGCTTTACAGATACATTCAGTGTGACAGCTGTAATGAATCAGGTTATTAGGAGGACTTTTCTGCTCCCTAAAGCTTATTCCTCCTGCATTTCTGAGTTGGGGAAAAAAAAAATGTGTAAAGCCTATCAATGAGATAGAGGAGAGGGACTGCAGCCAAACAGACCAAAACATTTAGAGATTCTGCTAAGGCTACGAAGATGAAAGGAATCCCCAAATAAAAAGGAGCCAGCGACATATTTAGCGGAGCCTCATTCCTAAACAGCCAATTAGATCCAAGCAGGAAGATCTCTACACACATCTGAGAAGTTCCTTTCCCTTATAAAGTCATGGCTTCTAATGTTATGAGTAAAAGGGTTACTTTATTCCCGTTTTCTCTAACAGTTGGGATAAGACTTCAGCTTCTGCCCTCCTTTACCAAAAAAGTATGGCATTGGCTCCGTGGCCTCTGAGCCTGCATTCCTGGGACAGCTGCAGCCCATGTCCTGGGCGGGGTGGCTGCACAGCTCCTGCTGGTGGGAAGGCCTGAGCACATCTTCTGTGCATAACCTGCACTGACTGCTGGAAAAAACACAACGTTTGTGTGTGAAACTAGAAACTGGCTGTGTCAGTGTCTTGAAAGATACTCGAAGGCGACGGGGAATCTCCTGGTGTGCATCTGGTATCGCTCTAAAGAGAGTGGTGAAAAGGATCTGAAAGAAGAGTGACTTATTCCAGATATTTTCCTTTCTCTGCAAGCATGCTTCTGTGTTGGGGTCTGCAGAACTGTCTAGCATGGACGAACAGAAAATATCTGTGGGGAACCAGTTTAGGCTACCAGTTTTAGGCTGCAGACACAATGAAAAAACTAAAACCTTGGAGTATAAACACCCAGTGCAAAATGCACTGAGGCAGTTTTAATAGAAATGAGCAGGATAAATATTGAGAGAGTGGCAGCAAAAAGTGGTGATGGAAGCGGCCTCCAGATAGGGAGGTAAATGACACTCAGGAGTGGTGGTATTGTGTTCTTTTGCTTCCAAAAACCAGTAGAGGTTTGGGCTGAGTTTGTTTGTGTCTGGGGCCATGAAGGCAAGTTTGCAAATTTGATCCCCAGCATTTAGGTTTGTTTCTGGGAAGATTTGTTCTGCTCCATTCCCGTCTCATGCCAAATAAACCCTTTCTTCCCCCCCCAGCAATTACCTATATAGTTGAGAAAAAAGGTATAAACTAGTAATATCCCTTTTTTTCCCCCATGTGTCTCTAATAATACAACACCCTGTAATGTCCCTCAAGCTGCAGTGAGCTCATTTCCTTGCATAGTTCACCTGTTTGCCCGCTGCCTTCCTTCCTTCCTTGCCGCGCAGGGGCTGCCGCGGCGTCGCGCTGGGGCTGCTGCCTGGCCGCTGCGTGCTGGGGGCACGGGCTCTGCAGCCTCTCCCCTGGGTGCTCTGCGCAGCTTCTCGTGGGGCTTCCTGCTCCTTTGCATCCCAACAGCTCTGTCTCTAGCAGAGATCCTCCATCTGGGAGGTCCCTCTAGACAACTGGTGCTTCCTTCACACTGCCTTACTAACATCTGCCCGCTCTGAATGAGTCTGTGTCAGACATGTCTTTTTCATAAGCACCTTGAGACGCAGGGGCTGGGTCCATAATAAGCAGGGTATTTCAAAGTGACATGAGATCCCCGCCCAAGGGACCAGTCCTTGCAGCAGCCAAGTTGCTGCTACTGCCATCAGTGCCACCGTTAACTGTGGCAGCCACCAGGCTAACGTTACAGCAACTGTGATGAAGCTTAACAGAGGCATGAAACTTAATGTGGTATCTGCAGAAAAGAGTTGTCTTTAGTTCTGCTAAGGTGCAATATGAAGCATTTGCCAGTCCTGCTGCAGGGGCGCTTACTGATCTCTGCAATCCCATATATACTGTAGCCACAAGAGCATCACTGTCAGTAAACCCTTTTGGGTGAAAAAACCTCTTTTTGTTAAGGTTAGGAGTTTGGATTCTTTTGTAGCTGTTCCTGATCTTGGAATTCCCCAGGAGAGGTAGTAGATGACACTTTTAAGCACCTCCTCCAATCTAGGGGGTACAAGACTGATGCTTGTATAGAAACAGATGATATTGAAGTGAAGGGTTCTGCTGTGTGACATTTTCCTCCTCCTGGATCCACATGCCCTAATCTAATACACTTCTGTGCAAGGAATGTAGAGGTACTGTCGGGTATGTTTTTGAGTGTGGTTTGAAGACAAAGTATTTGGTTTGGGCTGTCCTTTAGGAGTCAGTTGGAGGTATATCAGAAAGGATCTGTGAATATCCTCTTGTAGGTTGATTACCTCTTTCTCTCCCTTCCTCCCCCCACTCTCTTTTTCCTTTTAAAAAGTCTCTTATCTTTCGTGCAGACGCTGGAAGTAAAATAATAAATTGCTTTTGCATGGCTTATGTTCTAACACTTGTTAGCTTCTGTTTCTGACCTTCAGAAGCAAATACATTCCTCAAAAAGTTCCTTTCCTTAAAAGTTAAATTCCTTTTAGACTTCAATCCATAATTCTGGTATCTCTGCTAGTGCTCCAAGCCTCAAGTCAAGACACCAGAAAAACTCCTGTTGTGGGTGAGTGGGAGCTTTTCCTGCATTAGGGCTACTCATTTAGGCAGCAACCACACGAACCTGCCCCAGCCCCATTGCAACAAGACTCATGAAGCAAAGATCCCATCTGGATTCCTACCACACGCCTTCCTCGGCTTCTGTGCGTAGAGCAATTTTCAATTTCAAATGGTTTAGTAATGCAGTTTAGAAATGCTGATTTTTGGTCTTCAGCACAAACCTAAGGATAATACGCTGTTGACCATGAAAAGGCTTTTCCAGTAGAGCGTGTCTGTCTGTAGAACAGCTGGCTACAGCTGTAAAAATCCAGTCCTGCTCTGAAAATAACTTGCACAGTGAGAACTCGTGCTTTATTTGCTAAGAATATGTTCAGCTGCAAAGCTAGCTGAAGGTTATAAAATTCCACAACTTTATCATGAATGTCTTTGAGATGTCAGTTTAGAGCTGTCCAGATTTGTGGCATCAGAGGACTTACATGAGGATGAAGTTGGCTCACAGTTAGTAGCATTTGGAAACAAGCTTGACATAGAAAGAAGATTGATTCTAACCCATGAAGATTGATTCTAACCCACGACAGCCCAAAGGGGATTATAACAATATTTAAAAAAAAAACATTTTCTCAACCTGCCAAGACTTCACTTTACCCCTACGCAACTCCGTTAGGCCAAAGCCTGTGGGCAATATTTAGCATGCAAATCAAAATATCAAGCTTTTAAAGAGAATTCGTAGCAAAATTCAGCAGCAGTTTAGCTTCGCAGAAACATTTTCCTTGTCTTTGTCACAATCTTTGACGAAATTCAAGTATTTTGTTTTAAAACACCATCCCTAGTATGAACGCCTGCAGTTCCAGTTTTTGCTCTGTCTCTTGGTTGTTCCTCAGGGGGCCTGGCCCTTGTTGGAGCACATGCTTTTCCTGCCCGAGGGTGGCTGCCACGGGCACTTTCTACCTCAGTGCATTTTAGCAGCTCTCCTGAAGTTTTCAAGTGTTTATCTTACACAGCTGAAAGTCTCCTCCTGTTTCATGAGCTCTGCACTGGAATGCAGTGGAAGAGACCCAGGGCCTGTGGCCACCCAGATTAGAGGTTTTTGTAATAAGGTCCCTATATGGTTTTGTTAGAGGCTTCAGCTCTGTCTCTGGCTGTCTCTGCTCCTTGTTTGGGAGGCTCGTGGGAGGAGAGGAGCCGAAGGGGCTATATAACCTTGGAGCATTCGGATGCAGAATGCACCATCCCGGAGCAGCTACCCCAGCTGAGCACTGCCAGGGTAAGTGGGGCTGAACCAAAGCAAATGACACGTTTCTGGAGGACTTTATTAAATACGGTCAAATGGAAGCTGTTCAGGAGGATGCACTGTTGTGCTGTACTCTGCTGATGCATTTATTAGAGATGGATGGATACTGAATTGCTTGTAATATCCATACTGCATTGGCTTTATTTTCATAGCACTTTTGAAAGGGAAATAAAATTCTACCTCATATTTTTGGTGATTTCACTGACAGTCAAGCAATAGTGTGAAGACTGTGATGCCACCACTGAAATTATGATTGTGCCCATGTTCAGATTAACCCATGTAACCCTGGGATAATGGTTTTGGACAGAATGGTATTCTGCATGGGGTGAGTTTTTCTGCAGTAAAGCAGGGCTTTTTAGCAAGTTTGCTTAAGTGCTCTTAAATCTGTGTAAAGTGGCATGTTTTAAGAAAGTGTTTTGTGGAATGTGGCTGTAGAAGAGCTAAGAAGTGTGTGAAATAGCAGTGTCCAGTCTGATACAGTAAGGATGCCTGTGCATTTGTCCTTGTCTCTGTGTGTATGAAACCACTGTCCTGGAAAATGCCAAGTATTTCTTCGGGGACACGTTACCCACAGTGTTTCCTGTGAGGCCGGAGTTCTTTCAGCAGGTTGCTGTGGAGTTTTGTGAGGTGACTGGCTGTATTTAAATGGAAAATAGGTAGATATAAGCAGCTAAATACTGTATGAATTATTTGGGAGAGAAAAATACTCTTGTTCCACAGTGCTGAGTGATATTTGCTGCTGTGGGATGTTGCTGTTGCACGCTATGATAATGCTGAGCTGTAACTTACTGGCTGGCAGGAGAACACCCTGTCTGAAACCATTCAGCTCTGATTTCTTCAACTTTTTGTGCTTTATTACTAAATATGGTTTTCATTTAGAGTTCACTAAGCTCAGAAATGTAGCCTTTCCTGCCCCCTCCTCTTTCCTCCCCCAAGTGGTTTTTGGCATTGCATTAGCTGCTTTGGTTTGAGCAAACCCCCTGACCTCGAACTCTGTTCCAAAAACAGACGCTTGAAAAGCCCGTTTCCTAATTAGGAAATGGTTCGTCTAAACCAGCCCCTTCATTCATGTTAGATAACAATTATACTCCATTGAGTAAATGTTCGAACGTAAAGAACCTGTTTTCTCAGGAGTTTAATAAATGGAAAAACTGCATCCTAGTTTCCATTTTTAGTACAAGCAGTAAAATACCTGGAGCATCAGGTCAGGATTCCGTGTCCGCGTCTTCTCCGGGGGCTGTGTCCGTGCAGGCTGCAGCCGCCGTGCTGGGGAGTGACAGAGCACCTCAAAAGGAGGATTTGGGAGAACTGTCCGTGTTTCCTTCCATGTGCCAGAGGGGCTAAGCAGCATTTTCACGTTCCCTTTCTCATCAGCCAGGGCTCGCGCTGAGCCTGTCCCCCTCTTCATCCCGCCCTTCCAGCATTCCTGTGGCGAATGGTTTTGGTGGCTGTGTGTGGAGTCAGCTGGATCTGTGCATCGCAGCTGTCTCCTCTAGCTGTTAAGGCTCTGCACGCGAGCCCGGGCTCAGAACCAGCCAAGGGATTCCCCTGCCGCAATACAAACTGTGGGCAAATAGTTCTGCAGTCTCGGTACTTGGGGATTGTTTCTATAAATGACTTCAGTACAAACCCTTCAAAGCATTTTTACTCTCCGTGCTATTGTCTGTTGCCTGAGGAGGAAAACAATTTCTGTTTTACAGAGTCAGGGAGCCAACGTGAATTCCATTGCCATTTTACAAATGCAGTTTATTAGACAGTTTGAAATGATGATGGAGCATGTGCTATGGCCTATTTTTAAAATACAGACTTGCTTGTAAAGGCAGAATCTTTTTCTGAATGAGTAAAGAAAGGTTGGGAGAAGCTTTTTTTTTTTTTTTTTTTTTTAAATTAGGAACATTGCCTCACTCTTAAAATGGGAAATATAAGTGTATTTTGCTATCTTGACACAGTGGGATAATACCTGTATCATTAAAATACCATTGGCGCCTGACTAGTATTTAATGTGGCTTGTCTTATGGATGCCCAAGAGTGGTGTGGGTGAAGTGTTCTTGCCTTTAAGGGCTTTCCACGTGGGCCCGAATGCTGTCAGGGGAGTACTGTGCTGAATCTGATGCAAAGGGAGCTCTGTTTTTGCAGCTGTCACTCCAGCATTATTTATTTCTTCTGCCCGAGCAGTAGATTTTTTGACCAAATTTAGATAAATGTTTGCTATTTAGATAACATTTGCTACTGGCCTGTCTCTCCATGCAGCAGGACTGGAAGTCTCCTTTGGAGTCCCCTTGAATTAACTCTTGTGCATACAGTTCTCCTGCCAACATGCTGAAAATTTTATTCTTTTCCTGCTATTTTCTCTCAGGAGGATCTACGGACACCGACATAGAAGATGTGTGAGGAAGAGGACAGCACTGCCCTTGTTTGTGACAATGGGTCCGGGCTCTGTAAAGCTGGCTTTGCTGGGGATGACGCTCCAAGAGCAGTTTTCCCTTCCATTGTGGGTCGCCCCAGGCACCAGGTAATGAACTGGTTTGATTATTTCCTGCTGGATTTCTAGAAGTTCTTGCTGCCCTGTGCCCAGGTGTCCATCCAGATCTACCCTCTCCTGTGCGTGGGGTAGCCCAGCCCTGAGCAGTTTGTGTAACGTGCCACAGTCCAGCCATTTCTCTTCCCTTGACAGCAGAATCCTGAAAATTGTCACTTCTTTCTTTTCCCTGCCCTCAATTTTAGGTCATCTGGAATATTTGTCAAGTAAAGCCAATTTTAAAAACACAAATCCTACAGAGAACTATTTGGAAATTTTGACTGCACAAAGTTTGGTGAGAGATGATTTGGAAAGAAGAAGGAAGAAAAATATTTCAGTCGGCTTCCTGTTAACTTTCCTGACTTGATTCATTTAGTTGTATCACAAATGAGCAGGGTCATTTGTGTATGGCTGAGTTTCTGTAGCTTAAAGGTTTGCAGTTGAGCCTATAATGCTTTACAGTTTGTTTTATTAATTTAAAAATTCTGAGATGTTAAAGAGAGTTTTGAGCCAGATCACCATTAGCATGAACAAGAACAGTTAACTAGGCCATGTAAAATGAAATGGGCTGCTGAATTTTAAGATCTACCTAATTTCTTCTATGCCATCCAAGGACCTGGTGAAATGTAAACCGGTAAATTGTTTTTAATATGTTTGGCACTTGTATACATAGGAAATACATTTTAAGTTTTTCAGGGCAGGAGAAATGTATGCTTTTCCATACAGGTCTGGAGATTTAACTGAGGCCTTTGGGTGTTACCATAATTAAAAAGATAATCAAATATCATTCTCCGTAGACCATGTGAATGATGTTAATTGTTCAAAAATAAGCCACACAGTCACTGTGGGGAAAAAAATATTGCAGATTTCTAGAAATTCCCTTTCCTGACCACAGATACAGATGACATTAGTCCCCTGATGAAAAGATCACCCCATCATAGACCGCAAATCCAGATTTCCTGTTTCCAAGACAGGTCAGTTTAGAGAAGACAAGATTTAGAGCATGTCATGACTAAATTCTGATAAGGGAATAAGGCAGTCAAAACACCCCAATATACTTTTATTTTCCCTTGTATTTCCATTTTCAATGTAGTAAGAGGCTACATATCCAAAGCCTTTTTTGGCTCCAGGGACCACTTCCAGATCCATGAAAATACCTAAAAGGAAGCATATACCAATAGATTTAAATTGCCAGTATCTCCAAAAGCAGTATTTTAGTATTCGAAAGAAAAAAAAAAAAAAACAGAACAAAAAACATCTAAGTTTAAAAAACACTGAAATTCAAACTTTGGGAAATGTAAAGTGTATATTACTCACTCTTGACCATTAGATGGCACAACTTTGCTCCCCGCTTTAACTCCACTTCATGATACTTTAGCAGATAGTTCATCCCTAAATAATAATGATCATTAAGATAACCCTATTGATCAATTTAACATTGTACTTGTGCTGCTTATCTAAACAGTAATGCAGATATCAACTTCAAAGGTTTAACTAAAAATTTAATTTTGTAAATTGAAGAACAATGAGTACTTCTGCAACATTAGCTTTCATAAAGTATTTTGTAACTGATGCCATTGGCAACTGGATGTATCTGACGGGTAATGTTCTAAATGCTTTGTTCTGATTACTATGTTAACACCTGTCTTTGAGGGACTAACTCCTTTTGTGTCCTTTTGTAGGGTGTGATGGTCGGCATGGGTCAAAAAGACAGCTATGTAGGAGACGAGGCTCAAAGCAAGAGAGGAATCCTGACCCTGAAGTACCCCATAGAGCACGGCATCATTACAAACTGGGATGACATGGAGAAGGTACTTCAGCATGGCAAAAATGATGTGTATGAATCATAGACCTACTTGGTCTACAATTTCCTGGGTAATCTGTCAACATTAGGTTCAAAGCGTCATGTCATCAAGTACAGTTTAGTAAGAAGCTTGTTAGCAACTGAAGCCAGACTAGCAAAGCTTAATGGGCATCAAAAGTTGAAGTATCTCTAGGAACACATCAAAATGGCTTTTAGTTTTCTTTTTCCTCTCTACACATCTTTGCTATCTATTGTAAAGCAAAAAATAGCAATGTCTTCAATTTACTAGTGAGAAAATGGAATTGAACAAGGCATCTCTGTTCTTGAAAAACTCTGCAGCATGTATGTAATTTTGATATGAACGGCACTGCTTACAGATATACATTTTAATATTAGTTTTAATATTATTATTATTTAATAACATTTTAATATTATCAGTCTAATAATAATAGAAGATTAGAAATACTAAGAATGAAATGAATCCATTTCAGAGGTAGTATCTGGATGAAAGTATTGTGATACACTGTGGAATTAGAGCTGTTCCGAGTGGCCATGACAGCACAACACACTGCAGAAGAGTGTGGAGCCACACAGGATTAATTCTTGTAGCATCATAGGCTTTATTGGGGAAAATAAAAAAGTATTTCAAAGACGTAACCAACAAACCAATCTGTAATCACCACCAGCTTGAAGGCAAGCTTAACAAACCTGTTTTGGTATTTAGAAACTCTCTTGTGGTTTATTCTTATTGGTGAATTAACTTCCTCATTACAGCCCACTCAGCCTCATATTTTATGACTGATAAGAGCATGAGTTGGCCATGAGGAGGTGGTAAACACTTGTTGACTTTTAGTCCCACAAAAATAGCACTTTCATTTCTTATTATGAATTCTTGGGCTGACCTCTATAAATCAAAAGAAGAAGAAACTGTCTTCAAGAGACCCATTATCTATTGAATGCTACTGCAGGGATCTCTGTGTTCTAGAATAACCATCTTTTAAGGAATGCTTAAACTATTGCACTTTCAATCAATATTGATATTGCTTCTTGAGGGTCTATCAAAAAGATGGAAAGGAAAATGCATTTGTACACTTGGGTCCTAATGCTATTTGCCCCTGGGATTTCTTTTTTTGACCTGAAATAAGACAGTTCCCTTGTTTATGTAAATCGGTAGAAGGCCAAAATGGAGCAAAAAGATACAAAAGGAACCAGTATCGACATTTCCATATTATATTTGAAGGGCAATTTAGAGTGAAATAGCCTCGTTTCAATCAAATCTGTCCTGCCCTGTCTCTTCTACTGTAAGAACAGAATCTTTAAGAACCTTCTTAAAAATACTGCTAGTATTTTACTAGCAGTAAAACCCAAGGATAGTGATTTTCTTTTTCCGGTCCCTTTGGTAATCTCTACGGAGGCAATAAGACCAACTGCATCAGTAACCTCTCTCTAGTAGGCAGTCAGCAAAGCGCTGGAGCAGAGTAGCTGGCCAGAAGTGATTTTGAGATGTTGGTGATGGTGTTTCCTTTCTTTGTCCTCAGATCTGGCACCACTCTTTCTATAATGAGCTCCGTGTTGCACCTGAAGAACATCCGACTCTGCTGACAGAAGCACCACTGAATCCCAAAGCCAATCGAGAGAAGATGACCCAGGTAAGCAATAATGTGCAATAATTCCGATTTTGTGAATTTAGGAGAATCTGAGATTGATCATTACAGTTAGTTGTGCCAGCTTGACTGTCCAGTTGTCCTCAGCACTGAGTTAGGAAGATAGAATAGTGCATAGTGACAATCTGTCAAATGGGCACAATCTTTTTGAATCAGTTTTGACTGTGAAAACTTAGGTGTATCCAAGCTGTTATCTTCAACCTTTTTAGGGCCCAGGCCTATTACAAAATTATCTTTAATACTTGCATGTATCTGTATTCATAAATTGTGGTTCCAGGCCAGATACTGAGAGATGCCTTAAAGAACAAATATTTTTAGACTTAGATGTGTTTTCTTTCCTCAGCATTACAGGCCATAAAGAAATACGAAAATCCTGTCTTTTCTCTTTCTTTCAATGTATTGCTTTAACTAAACTACAAACCCTGTTATTAAGGTAACTATTTTAACTGCATTTCAGATCATGTTTGAGACATTCAATGTACCAGCCATGTATGTAGCTATTCAAGCTGTTCTGTCCCTCTACGCTTCTGGACGTACCACAGGTAGGAGGCTTCTGGGGAAGGTGGCACAGGCCTTCTAGACAGCTGAGTGTGTTCCTGTGCAGTTGAGAATGAACAACTTGTGTTATCTGCTCAAAGGGATTGTGCTTGACTCGGGGGATGGTGTCACCCACAACGTGCCAATATATGAGGGCTATGCCTTGCCTCATGCCATCATGCGTCTGGACCTGGCTGGCCGTGATCTGACAGACTACCTCATGAAAATCCTGACCGAACGGGGCTATTCCTTTGTGACCACTGGTAAGAACATAGTGCAAACCGAGCAGAAGATTTATTTTAATGTGTAGTGTTTCTAATGGCCTTAAAAGGAATAGTGGTGGTTCTACAGCTGCTTGGAAAGTTGCATGAAGGATTCCGACAGGAAATTGCCCTTCAAGTCTGTCGGAGAATTTCTTTAAAAAATGGGGAAGGTGCTAGAGAAGGAAAGGGAATAACCTGTATCAAAATGCTTAGGTCCTCCTTAAATGCCATTCTAAAGACTGAATCCTCTCAACAGCGGAGCGTGAAATTGTCCGTGACATCAAGGAGAAGCTGTGCTATGTGGCTCTGGACTTTGAAAATGAGATGGCCACGGCTGCCTCATCCTCCTCTCTGGAAAAGAGCTATGAACTTCCTGATGGTCAGGTGATTACTATCGGAAACGAACGCTTCCGCTGCCCAGAGACCCTCTTCCAGCCATCTTTCATTGGTAGGTTGAATGATTATCCTGACCAGAAATACCAGCCCATGTTCCTTTTGAGTCCTAGCCATTGCTGGCTTACACGAGTATGTGCTAGGATCCCCACTACAAAGTGACATTTTAGAACAGAACTTTTAATAGGATTGGAGGAACTTCATGTTGAACAGTAAGGCAAAACGATTTCCCAAAATAAACTGTGAATGTTTATTCCTCGATTCTGGCTTTGGGCACCTGTCATTATGTAGCTGGCTACTCTGCAAAGAATGGCTACAGAGCCGCTTTTCTAAACAGCGTGAGGACTGTAGTTTGAATGTCCTTGTGGGGGACAGGGGAGCACAACTTCTAGTCTTCCAAGACTGCTCAGAGTTCTGTATCCACAGTGCCTTCACATCTGCAGAGCGCAGCTAGCTTCATGCCATGTTAATCAGCTGTGGTGAAGGCAAGCTTGTAGTGAGGTCACATAGGAATCCAGTGTTGGTTCTGCCAATGGGTAGAATTTGAGCTCAGAATTGGACAAAGTAGTTGCATACTTGGATGTATTAGGACATATTTTGACTGTTCTGTCTCTGAGCTGGCTCAACATAAAAAAAAATAAAGAAAACAAATGATTTCAGAACCATATAAGGAAGTCTTAGGCCACTTGAGGTTGTCTGCAAGAGCCTACTGGAAACTCTACTGTTCCACTGCCCCAGCCTACTTTTTATGGAGGAATTATGTATAAATAAGGAGGGGAGGAGGACTGTACCCCAGGGAATTCCTAAGTAAATAACCTAGGCAGTTGCAGAATGGCTTTCCAGATTCCCACAGCAACTACGACTGGTATCTTCCAGCGGGTCACTTCATAGTGGTGGTTCTATGTTAACAATTTTAAGTCTTTGTATGGAGCTGCTTCCTTAGGGTTATGCTTTAACTTCTGCAGGCATGGAGTCTGCTGGCATTCATGAAACTACTTACAACAGCATCATGAAGTGCGACATAGACATCAGAAAGGATCTTTATGCCAACAATGTGCTGTCTGGTGGCACTACCATGTACCCAGGCATTGCTGACAGGATGCAGAAGGAAATAACTGCTCTTGCTCCCAGCACTATGAAGATCAAGGTAAAATGCAATTATTTGTAGACTATTTGATTTGACAAAAAACTAATGAAAAACGGCACCACTTAGATCACTTTGTAGATATCTTTAATCATTGTATATGTTCTTGCAAATAATCATCCAAAGTAACTTTGTTGCTAGTGAAAGACGGGCCTGTCTCCTTTCCTTATTCATGCTGAATTCTGCAAAAATGCCCTAACAAGGACTAAGCACCAAATCAGAAACACAGATTTTCCTCTGGGGCTTTGGGAAGCTTCTTCAGCCCTATTAGGCTGAAATATGGGCATGAAAGAGAGGAAATGCTGGTTTTGTCCTTGGCCTACACAATCAGAAAATCAAGAACCTCTGACAAATAGGTCTTCTTTCTGCTGCCTCAGACTCCTCTTCCTTGCTTTTCAAGCATTTTCCTGGCTCTGCCAACAAGGATATTCCATAGGCCACCTATTTTTCCAGGATCTCTTGGCTGTCATTTCTTATTGCCAGACTAATTATTTCCCCCTTTCTAATTTCCAGTCATGAATATGCAAGTGCACAACTCCTGCTGGGTAGGCTGAATCAGTCAGACAGTTTAAGTCTGGGACTTCATTTCTCAATTTCTCTAACTTTACTGCTTGCAGCAGTGGCTACCTGTATTAAGGGATGACACTAGCATATAGATAGAGTGTTTTCATTGACATCAAATATAACTGCTTTGGGAATTTTGTGTAACAAATGCATTTCATTCACAGTGCAAGGTTGTATTTGATTCCTTTGTTTCTTGAACAGATTATTGCTCCTCCTGAACGTAAATACTCGGTCTGGATTGGAGGTTCTATTCTCGCCTCCCTGTCCACGTTCCAGCAGATGTGGATCAGCAAACAGGAGTACGACGAAGCAGGCCCATCCATTGTTCACCGCAAATGCTTTTAAATTGCTTTATATGTTTCTTTAGTGTATTACTGTGAATGTATTCAGGAAGATACATTCTTATAACTTCATTCCATAAATCTTTTATCATAATGACTCTGATTAATTGGATACTATGTATTTTTTGGAATAAATATAAAGATGCTACAAAATTGCTGCTCCTATTTTACAAAAGAAACATGCATTTGTGGAGACACCATTACAGCTGGTTTAACGCTCCATCTGGTGGCATGAATTTGTTATTACATTATGCTGGGCTCAACAGGAAAAGTGGAACCTTTTGTTCAGGGACGTGAATGATAGAAAGTGCTCGGCTATCAGTGTCTAGCCAGTGTCCAGCTTCACTAAATATTCTTGTCTGAAAACACCCAGTCTTGAGTCTTCTAAAGTTCTGGGCAGCTTCAAAGGCACAGAACATCTGACTTACACAAAGATGAGCACATGCACTCTGCTTTGCACCTGGTCTATCCAGAAATAATTATCTATCCACATCACTACTTAATTGACAGCTTTAATGCTGAAAAATTCTTTTAGTGTATGTGTGGCCCGGAGGTACTACAGCAATTCAGTACTTCCTCTTTAAAGAAACTAAACCTGCTCCTTGTGGGGGCAGGACCAAGCTATCTCATTAGACCAAACACAGGACTTTGTTAATATATGCCTTCAGGGTGAATGCAGACCTATTATTTTTATGTTGTGGTTTCTGGCATGGCCTACAGCATAATTAAGCAGGCTTAATATATTTTCTCTTTTGACTTGTTTTTTTGAGGTAATGTAAACAAAGCAGATAAAATAATTTTAGAACACCTTTTTCTGTGATTTTTCTGATTCCATTTATGGTCTTAAACACATTGAAAATAATGCTAAACTAGAAATACATGTATAGGAACTGAAGCCAGTATTGCTGTCTTAAAAGTGTATATATAAATAAAAAATTCACTGAGTGATGTCTGGAAAAAGGCCAGTTCTAAGAAAATTGCTGTCATCTGTATTTGTTAGAATTCAGGATACAGGCTGCTATTTATTTTTGATATTCACTTACCTGTTCCTCCTTATCTTTCAGACTGTAGGGTCTTTAGAACAGCACCTCTTTCTTACCATGTCTGCTAACTCCTGGGTTCCTGATCTTGTTCAGCCAACTTCTGAGGATTAGTATATGTTCCAAGGTTTTTCATATTAATCTTATTCTTTCAAGTACAGGTGATTTAGATTCTGAATCAACTCTTGTAAGGGGAATATTACTTTGTATGCTTCTTTCTTGTAACTCTAGAGAGATCTTCTAATCCAGCTCCAGATAGCTCTTTCAGAAGCAGAACTTCCTTTCAAGTAGAAGTTTCTGCAATAGAGCTGCTGCAGAAGACACCTTCCTCCAAGAAAGTCTGATGCATCTCTGTTATTCCAGGATATGATGGGGGATCAGCTCTCAGGTAAAGAACTTGTGTTTTCCTAAGTGATTTCTGTTTAACAACATGGCAGAAATCAGAAGTATACAAAGATGGAAAGGGGGAGGTGTGGAAGCAGAAGGACAAGTCACCCAAGCTGACTTATTTGGCTCTACTATGTGTAATATAAATCCATTGAAGCAGTTAGAACTGCAAGTACATAGCTGCAAATCAGGAAAAGTCAAAGGTTGTCAAAAATCTGCAATTCTTAGAAGACAATGCCAACAGTGACAAAAGAAGCATTACTTCAATAGCATTACAGTTGTCTGATGTTCATTTTATTGTGCTGTTGTATTATTGAGATACATTTAGAGTTGCAGGGCTGTCACTGAACTCCATCTTGACAGAGCAACAAAGTAACTCCAAAATGGTCAATAAATATCAAACATTCAATCCAAAATGTATAAATATAAAAGTCATTTCTGAAAACATAGGAAAACTGGAAGCCATTTTTTTATTTTTGGCCACTCACCTAGTAGTGGCCACTATTGTCCATCTGTATCACCTCAGATCCAGCACAATTATCTTGATGTCTTTCCCGACCACATGCGTGCATGGCTGTAGAAAAAGTCAACCCATTACTCACAGAAATCACTTTGAGTAAAATAGCATATGTGGGTTATTGTTTCCTTCTGACATTCTGGGTCTACTTAAGATTAGGCCTATATATAGGACTTTAATTTTACCTGTCACTATGCCTGTTAATAGACAAATGTATCTTCACAGGTGTAGATTGCTAAGCAGGACAAGGATTACAACATGCAATTAGACAGAGATTTCTAAGAAGGCTATTGCTATAAAACATCTCTAGAACCTATAAAGCACAGTGTAGTTCTGAGTAGTAGTTTGAATCACAGCATGGTGTACTGAAGTGAAGGGGCAACAGGCTTTACGCTGGGCAACGGCAGCAAGCCAAGCTTGAAGTCTTCTTGCTTTCTGCAGTAGCTTCAGATGTTTCTACTCAAATAATACATTTTTTAACTATCACTTAGTCATGACTGTGTCTAATGGCACTAACTAGTCGTAAAAGCTTGCGATGTGTCTGTGGAAAATAACTTTTATTGTAAATCAGATGGATGCAAATTAGGATTGTTCTGCTGATCAGTTTTCATGAAGTTTCTTGTATTATCACACCTGATATTTTTCTTTCAAGAAATAAGGCTATGATCTTCCTATTCTTGTCGGAAGATCAATGGGTTTTGAATATGGTACTTAAAAGGAAATTTGTGATACCAGTAGCTTGCATAATGTTTGTAAATGAGTCATTTTTGAGGATTAATACTGATATTCTGAGTACTGTACCACAAAGAAGTAATTCGTAATGTCTTTTAAAAATATTATTTAAATGCATTTGATTATTTGATTTTGAGCTGTAGCCTTGAGCTGGTCTGTCTTTAAACTGAGCTCCACTTAAAAATCTTAATTATTCAAAGGTAAAAAGATCACTGTCTTTTAGGAAACAATGACATTTCATATAATTATGAATGACTACTGTTCAGCTACGCAAACAGCATATTAGACTCTGAAAACACCTAAGAACATTGTAGTTCTTGAGGAAAGCTTCTGAAAAACTGGGGGAAAGTTACAGATAATGAAGGAAATGGGGTTTAATTAATTCACAGTTGCACGTTGCAGCATCTGGTCTGTTCTGTTGGAACCCCACAGCTGGGGAGATGAACTAATTTCTTTGTTTAAAAACTGGACAGCTCATGAACAACTCTTGTTTGAATCTGTGGCATTTGCTTCTGTTGAAAGCAAGCAGAAGTCATAACTGATGGAAACTGTCACTCATACAATTACTTGAATGCAGGTATTGACCTTCAGATAGATTTCTGATAGCTCTACCTTTCAGTGAAGAAAAGATAATGAAAAAGAAGGGGAATGTAATGAGTTAGAAAAGGTAAGAAGAAAAGGTAATGAGTTACAGTATTCTAAAGTGGGGAAAAAGTATAAAGAAACCAGGTCTGAAGCAGGTATAGTTTCTGCAGCCAGGAGCAATAACCTGAATAGTAAAATCATGTTGGATTATATACTTACATTAAATAGCCTAGGCTCCTTTGTATGTGGGTGAAATCCCTTCTTTTTACAAGCAGAAACTTCAAGCATGCCAGTGTTAGTAAGTCTGAAGATGCCAGTGCTAGAAGTAAAAGATGAAACTGCTGTTAATACTGCCCTTGTTCTGGAAGTGCAGGATTTCACATACAAATTGCTTGGCTCAAGAGAAGGACAAGATGACACTCAATAATGTTTGATTCGCAGGAGATAAGGCCAGGTCAGATTCTTATGACCCCTATAAAAAGTCATAATAGGATCCATGGAAGTCAGTTCTAAGAGCAGATGGCCAATAATAAAGTCTGAAAAAAAATGCACAGTACTCAATAATGGCCCTATGGGTTGAAATGCCAAACACAACAAAGGCTATACATCTCCACAGAAAGTGTTGTGCAGCTCCAAGTTCTAACCACATACTTACTCCTTGTATTTATAAAGTATAAAGATAGGACCTTAAAGGTCTGCTTTCCTTCTCTCCTCTTTTGCAATTTTCATATCATCCTAGACAAATACCTCTAAACCCTTCTACTTCCTTCAACAGAGAAATAAATATAGGTGTCTGGCAGGCCATGGCCAATAAGACCTACAGGAAAGCATCTTTTGTTGTCACTACTGGCTTGGGCAGAGCATAAAAACACATAAAAATTAAAAGCTGGGCCTAAGGGGGCAGCAGGAGAGAAATGCCAAAAACAATACTGTGCATACACTCTCACTGGAATGTAAGTCTAAGCACCATAAAGAAAACAAACTCGCCCTACACCCACTCCTGTCCTTCAGCCCAGTTTGTATTTGATCAAGTTTTAAGATAAGAAGCAGAGAAAAATATCTAAACATTACTTGGAAAAATCAGAACTCACTCATTATGCTTTGGTGAACAAACAATTGCAATGGCCTCTGGTAACATTAGCTGATAAGAACAATGAGTATGAAGATCGACACTGGATAAGAATGCAGTTTGTGTTGGATGTGTCTACAAAAAGAAAGGGAAATCTCTACATCATGAAATATTTCCAGCAAATCACAGTTGACATACATTCTAGAAGAAACAATAATTTGTAACAACTAAAAGTATCAGTAATTCCCCCAGACTGAATTCTTAACTTTCTATTATCTCAGATTCAGCATCGTCAGGGTAGCTTTTCAATATGAGGTTCATGGAGGCACATTCATGGTCAGATGTACAAACAATTTTCTGATCATGGGGGCAAAAGCAAGTGGAATGAGGCAGAACAGGACATAGGGAAATGTCTTGACTGGCCAGAGTTCCTAAGAGTGAAATCACAGTCCATGTAACTAACATTTAATTAACATTTAAGTTTCAACTCAATACTACCCCCAAATTAGATTTTGACTGTACAGTGAAATAAATGTAATTAGAAAGTAATATAAGTACCCTTAGATAGACACAAACAGAAGCTGTCCTTGTGTCAACTAGATGCCTCATAACTTCACTGATTAAGAAATACTATCTGTGAAGAACATTAAGGCTCAGTTACATCCCAACAATTAGTATTGTGAACAAATTCATTTCTATCATACAAGTTATTCTTTTAGTTTATTATTTCCAGGGGTGGCTTCATACAGCATGCAGAGCCAAAACACAAAAGCCAGAACCTACGTGGTATACGTACATGGATCCACCCCAAAGTAAGGAGATCATACTGGTCCTGAACACCAAATAATTCTTCCACATTCTCCATGTCGCAGTAGTCTGGACCTGCAGACTGCTTTGGCACTACTACATGGGTAATAGTAAATTGATTGTGTGTCTGCAAAAAACAAGCATTGAGATGATGGCACAGAGTGAAACTAAAATGAACTAAATGAACTAAAAAAATCTGAATCTGATAGGATAGGAATTTGAAACATGCCCATCCCAGCTATATTCACCTAAAATACCTGGATGTACACATTAGCGTTTTATTGTGAAAATACATTGGGCAGTATTAGTAACAACAGGAGGTGGCTGTATTTGAAGTATTTGTAAATCAATGCTACAGCTTGACAAGGGCATTTTCTTCTCCTTTTTTGTTGTTATGAATTTGATGACCCTAGCAGGCATGCAGCAGGCCACAGTTTTATATCTGAAGTGAATGTTATGAAGTTAATTGTTGCTTAGATCTGCTTTTGCTGCAAAATTAGTGCATTGCCAGAAAATATACGGCACTAAAATGCCTTCCCCATAAAAATGTGAAGGTTTAACTGTACCAGTTTTCCACAGAGAATTCCGCATGTCTCTATTCCTCTCACTGTATTTGTCTCTGCTAGCAGCAGAAATTTGTGACAGAGATCCCTGGGTAAAATTACACCTCTGAGTGCTTCAGCCAATTGAGCTAACACACAAACACACACAAAACAAAACAAAGAAAGAGAAAAAAATATATAATTTGCACAGTAAATTTCTCAAACGTAAGCAGTTACATGCAATTATTAAATAGGAGAGAATTATACTTATTCCATTACAGATTTCTAATGAGGCTAAAAATAATTTTTCAGAGTGGGTCACCAACCCATGAATGACTCTAGCTAACTTGATTTTGAAGCATTTTCTAGGCCAAGGTTTTCCAAAATTGTTCTTCAAATGAGCTCCTGCAAATTCTTCTTCCGCTCCCTTCCATGGTAAGATTCAAGCTTCTATAGGAAGTCTGATTCAGACTCCATAAGAAGAGTGAGGCTGTATTTCCAGATCCAACTATTAGATGGATCTATGAATTTGAATAGTAAAAAACATGGAAACATGAAACGATACAATTAATCTCACTTAAAATGACCAAACTATATGGACTATTTTATGTACATTAACCTGCTACTTCTTACTTCAAAATGGACTCCCTCACAGTGAATAAGTAATTACATATATGTATGCAGTATGCGGACTG
The DNA here is from genome assembly GCF_059628265.1 of Tinamus guttatus. Taxonomy (NCBI): domain Eukaryota; kingdom Metazoa; phylum Chordata; class Aves; order Tinamiformes; family Tinamidae; genus Tinamus; species Tinamus guttatus. The sequence goes on from NW_028288848.1 coordinate 10,161,834, forward strand.
CTTTAAGCAGCCAGGAAGCAGATTAAAAAAAACCCACAAAAACAGATCTATGCACTTACTCTGAACAGCACTTAAAGCAGCTGCTGGCTTTAGGGCCTGATTTAGTGCAGGTGAATGTCCAGCACAGCCTGATGTGCTACTCATCTCTTTTTTCTCAATCAATGTGTTAGATAAAGAACTGTTCTGAGGTGCAGAAATACAGGACAGCATGCTTCCATCTATCTGTTCAGACATAACCATGGTCTCTTTAATTTTCTGATCTCGAGCTAATTCTTGCTTCTTAAGTTGATCCTCAAAGAACTGGAACTGTTCGGATTCAAGCTGCTGTTGCCGCATATGTGCGATTCGTTTCTTCTCTGCCTCTATTAGCCGTTGCTGCTCCAATTTCCTCAGAAATTCAGCTTTACATTTGTTCTGAAACATATGCAAAGTAATTAGATTCTCAGAACAATACTGAAAAGAGTACAAAAAAATAGGACAGCAAGGAAAACACTAGTAAGACCACCAAATTCTATCATTAAACTTTAAAAACCTTTCAGTCTGTGAGCTAAACTGCCAAACCCTGAAATATCCACAGAAATAGTCTGACATGGAAGGAAATACTGGAGGTATGGAATGCCTAGCACAAAGCTTTTGGTTCATATATCTGTCAGGGGTGGTATTTTTACTCCGGTAGTGATAACATTTGACTCATTTACCTTTGATGTAAATGAAGTGTTACCAAAAAAAAACAGTAGTGGCAAAGAGATGAAACAGAAGTGTAATTCCTTCCTGTAATATTCATACATTGATTCAATATCCATATAAAACTTACTTTGTTTTGCATATATTCTTGATATTCTAAGTTATATTTTTTTAAAAGATCCTTCTTCAATTCATCTGTCCTTGGGAATGCAACTTCCTTCAATTTCTTTGGAGGGAACCAAGATAGAAAAAAATTACTTTTCTAGGAACAACTTGGTAAACAAATTCAGCTGTAATACAGATTTCAAAATAATAGTAAAAATAATAGTAAAAAACTACTACTCTTCTCACAGTAAAGAAAGAAATAAGTAAAAACTAAATCATCAGCTGGGGTCAACTTATATAGTACACTGATTTCAATTAAGCTATATTAATTTACATCAGTGAAAGGTTTGACTGCTTTTAAAGAAAGATGGTTCATTTTTCTAACCATCTGTTATCTCTGCTTTATTTAATAGATGAGTGATGACTAATTTTTCTGATTTAGTTGTATTTTGTACCTAAAGCTAACTCCAACTTTCATTATTTCAGGTAGGATTGCCACACTTTTCTCTAGGACTCCCTGGACAGAAATACAGCTGTGTATGTTCATTCCTCGTCGGGTATGAGGAGAGCTATTTGCCGAGATATCCACGCAGGTAACTTCTTGGAACCACCAAGGCAGAGTCTTAACTTAAACCAACAAAAAATGATCATCAATGTTTGCTAGTGATGCACAGGCAATTGCAAAATAACCTAGACTATTGGTTAAGCTGACAATGTGAAGGTGTGCCTAAGCCTACTGCCTTCTCTTCTAGGGGAGCATATGTTAGATGCCCTTTCTCAACAGGGATGTTTTCCTAGATTGTGTTTTAAACTCAAATCAAATTTGTCAGGAAGCCTTTTGGCCTTATGGATTAGTTATTAAACTTTAACAGTAGAAAAAAGCTAGGCAAATATGGCAGTATGAATCAGAAGAGACTGTTGGTAAGTCTGGATGTTTTAAATTTAGTATAAGTCTGTATTTGAAAATTCTCTTATAGCACAATAATAGTGAAACCATTTGTATTAAAGTGGAATAAAAAATCTGATAAAAATGGAATAAAACAACTAAATTAATATTTGGCAATAGAGAAAGCAAAAATGTACTTTGATTATTTAGCAGGGTAAGCAAAAATGTACAGACACCAGTTATTCCAAACGTCTGTTTCTCCTTGTTTGCCGCAGTCAGAAGCTGGACTATTAGCTATTCATGTAACTGGAACCAGAATAAAAAGTACTGTTAGTGTATTTTAAATATACATTTTTAAAATCAGTTGGAAACAGTAGTTGAGTTTCCAATGATACACAGACTTAGTTCAGAGGTAGTGCTTGCTTACTCTTTAGAATAATAACATCATTTCCAAAAATGATCTAGTGACTATACTGAAATAAAACATGAATGAGAAATGGAGAAAGTTATCAGAACTTCAGACTGTGCCGGCTACGTTTGGCTTCTGCTTACACTGGCAGAAAAGGAAAGCTAGGAAAGTTTCTTAAAGGCCAAGAAACAGTAACTCTACCTTAAAAATATCTTGTTTTTCCGGTACTGCACATTGGTGATAGTCTCGGTGACTGGGCAGCTTTTCTACAAACAAGCTAGAAAATTAAACACACATGTGTTTGCCTTAGCAGTCTGAGGAAGATTCATAATAGTTTTTATGCTGGCAGGGAAATAAGTTTCAAGTTAGAAATGCTAAACATTGTATCCTAGATGACTTGAGCAGGTTCTACATATTCACTAGTTTAAACTATCACTTAAGTTCTTGTATGGGCTGGTATTGTAGACATGGTGTTATGACAGAAGATCGTTTTCTAAGTCTGAATATATTTTGGATTTTTTCTATTTGGGTTAGGGGTTGGGTTAAGAAAGGAACAACCAGCACTCACTACCTGAAAATAGCCTCATTCTCCAACCTAGCCAGTGCTTTAATAATAATAAAAATGTCCTTATGTAAAAAGCAGAATCTTAGATGGGAAATCTAGAAGGCAGCACTATCATTAACACTATTGTTTCTACCAGACCAACATGCACAGCTAAATGTAGTATTAACCCATCTAGCCATCTAAATTATGGAAACACTCTCAGCTGCAAAAATCATTGGGATACACAGCTCTGCCATTCTTCCTGCATTTTGTCTAATGTTCACCTCCAGATTCTTTTTCAGGAATACAGGCATTTAAAATGAAGTTAAATAAGCAAGATTCAGTTTTAGTTTTCAGATCATGAGGGATGTAAGGAAAGGGAAGGAAGTTTCCTATGTGTATATATATATATATATATATATATATTAAAGCACATAAAAAATATTTTCAGAAGTAGTGAAACAAACCATTCAGTTCTACAAATTAGGCTAGTTCAAACACTTAACTAACTAACTGAGCCATGGATATATTTTCAGATAGCTATTTTGAGAGTTGTAATGAATTTTGTCTGGATTTTCATATAATGATCGTTTATTGTGCATTTTGCATTTCTTCTCTCCAAAGGAAAAAAAAAAAAAAAACTTAATCCTTCTCAGGATTAAAGTAAAAAGAGAGATAAAAGTCCATTTCCTTTTATCTGAGTGCTGTGTGATACTACACACTGTCTTAAAGATCTGCAGAAGCTCATAGCTTTTACCTATTAGAGTCTGTAATATAGCTTTTTAAACCATGCACAGTATTTGACAAACATGCTGATTGAAACACAATAACCTGCAGCCAGCAGTGCTCATAGTACAGCCTGGTACAGTAGACTGAAAGCTCAGCACTTTAGGTCAATTCATGACTGGCAGTTAATAGACAGATATGACTGCTATTAGTGGGGAAGAAATTACAACAAAGACTCTGGTTATCTCAAAAGAACAAAGCTACTCACTAAGAAAAGGGGAGCCCTGTTTTCAGCATGACTCTTTCAGTCTACTCAGAATCAAAAGCCGTAGTAACAACAAACTTTCTTACGTTATGAACTTATTATAAAAGACAAAAGCATTTTCCAGGTTGCCTTCCTCCAGATATATGGATGCCATTCGTTCCATCTCAATTCCAGATCTAAAGTAACGACGGGGAGTGATATCTTCATTGATTGTGATATTGCTGCCAAGTTTGCTCAAGGCACGTACTCTCTCCTCTGGGGTCACAGAGATGTCTGTATGGTCAGGAATAGCTACTAGCTTTTTCTGAAAAATAGAAGAGAGATTAGAAAAGAGAACATGATATGTATTCATTAGACCTTCAGCAAGTCATCTCATCCAAGAAACCCAAGGAAAACCTTCAGCTTTCTTTTTGAAGTAGCTAACTTCCTCCTCCTTGCTAGCAACATGTAAATCATTCTACCATACTTCTTCAATTGTGTAACAAATACAAGCGATTCTATCTCTCTCTGCAAATTACAAGAAATTCCAAGGGTTGGAAGAAAAAAAAAAAGGATAAAATTAAGTTAACCATCCAAAAGCAACACAAATTGTGTGCATCATGCAGCCTCATCTTCAGAGTCCCCCAAGCATTCTGTAAGCTATGTTTTAAAATACTGAAACATTTTGGTGGATGGCCTATATACTCAAACTGCTATTAGGTGATGTGCTTACTTGGCTGTGTATAGTTCAACTGACAAAATTCAACTAAATAAGTTTCCTTAATGAAGTCAACCATTTACTTTAGATTTAATTTTTAAGATTTAAGGGAAGCAGCTGAAGATTAAAATCTGGAACTAATTCTACTGAATAAGAAGCATAGTTGCTTATTATAAGCATTACCTTATAAGTGGCTTAATGAATAGTTAGTGCAAATTGCTTCCTCTTACTTTGTTGAAAAGTTGTACCCTTTCTATTTAAAATATTCACTTCATATTCCTAAAAACCTGATCACTGAAACAAGCTAAAACTCTTTAAACCACATTTACAGACAAAACAAAACAAACAAACAGAAAAGTTACAAAGGAATCATCAAGCAGAATGTGTGAGGAACAGGCAGAAAGCCCCAGAGGTGACACACAGCACTGCTAAGCACCTCTCAAATTGTTGCTTCTTTGAAAGAGGCTGCTGAGCCATTAGCATCTTGCACGTACCAGGGAGCTAACAGTAAATGGCTGTTCCATGTTGCTCTCTGTCTGCAAATCAAGGAACTGACTCTTTTTTTCCAAACTCTCCATCTGACTGTAAAAGACGAGACGAGCTGAAGTATCAATCCAGTGCAAACTGTCTCAGAGTCTATTAATCCAAGGGAAACTTCAGTACAGATATACTGATGGTGGTCATGTGCTGGATGAAACAGGACAAGAAGACACTCAGATGAGAAATAGATTAATGTGCTACACAGGTTTGTATCCTGAGCCCTCCCACTCACCACTTTGACATACAGTACTTATATTTGTTAGTAACCTAGAACCCAGCGTGTACCACGAATTTAAAACAGGACACTTGTCGACTAGTTGATTTAACATGATTACACTGGATTTTAACAAAATTCAACATTATTTTTACAATTTTTTACAGGTACTCCAAAAAACTTTCAAGAATTAAGTAAAAAAAAAAATTAAAGTTCTAAGAGACTAATCAGAAATCTGATTCCTTCAGCATGTTTTGACAAATATATTTATAAGCAGTGTGAATCTGGTATCTCTTTTTCTGCTAAAACTGTAATTAAAACTAAAATCCAATTCAGTACACAAACTAATAGCAGTAACATAAAGTACAGGAAATGTTTCAAGCACCATTTGCTCCACCTGCCCAACTGGCTGACTTCAAGAACACACTAAATATAATGAAGTACGATGAGTCAAATGGTAGTAATTGCTCCCTGCACAGCTCTGAACAAGTGAAAATGAATAAGTAGACATGCTGTGGTCATTAGAAGAAAAAAATCTGAAAAGAAAATGAATTATTTAAATTATGCTGGAAATATGAAAATGAAGCTATTAATGGTTTTTCACTTCTGTGTTCTCAGTCTAAACAAATTTGATCCTGAATGTCAAAACCACTCTATGTACTGCAAAAAAACCCTAAAACTTGGGTGCAGAGCAGAAGTCCTGCACCCAGAGAAGGTTCTGCACAGATGTTTTCCCAGCGCATCTCTCTAAAGGCCAGAGGACAGATTTGACATTTGCTGATAGGCAAATAGGACCATGTTTAGTGCAGCAGGCGGAAAACACAGAAGCCACCAGTATTTTGTATTTTGTTTCATGACAGGATTCCCAAGGAGGTCTTAGTTAAAGCACCCTATGAAGTCTATTCCCCAGCAAAAATCTATTTTGAACTGGCACAATGCATACATCATGCAGCCTTTTCCCTGCAGACATTTCTCATCTTGGTTGCTTCTAAGAATATGAAGATTAAAAAGATAAGTGATTTTTAACCAAAAGCAGTATCCATAGATAAGAAGGTCAAATTGAACACCAGGTGCATTACAGAGACACGGTTTTAGTAGAAACTCAGACTTCCTGAAAATTGTCTCAAAGCTGTGTTAAGGATGAAGAAGCTCTGTAGCTCCACAAGCTCCTGAGCACAAGTCAAGCCACAGTGAAGGTTAGCAGAAGTACTAAGCTTGCACCAGCTAAGCTTGCAAGCTATGTAAGTGTGCCCTACCACAGAATAAGGTGGTACTCAGGGCTGCACGGCCAGCCTTGTTAGCTCAAGTACGTACTGAACTAATCAAGTTATGTAGTGTGGGTTTGCAGTGCCGCGATGCCTTGTGTGGAGAGAATAAGCTTGGATGGATCTCCGTGCGTTTCTGTGACATGCGCTGCAGTGCCTCTTAGCTGTGCTGCAGGCTCGTTATTGAGGCAGCCCGATACCCGGGGTCGTGGTGCTCCAGCACCGGGCAAGCCGGGCCGGGCGGTGGTGCGGAGCCACCAGACTGACTGCGCGGGCGCTGCCCAAACCTTTCGGAGAAGACAAGGCCACGAGGAGCACGTCAGAGTAGCAGCATCCCTGAGGGACTGGCTGGCTGCAGAAACACAAGGAGTCAAATTCAACTTGATGCTTCCTTCTTCAGAAGATGCGGATTTTAAATCTTAAATGTTTTTTTTTTTTACATTTGAACAGGTAACTGCTTAATATAAACAACTATTAATACATTAGTTTCCACTTTCCCCCTTGTAGTATGCTTTCTAAAATCCAAAGGACTTATAAAATCGTAACACTGACTTCAACACTGCCAGCAACATAAAAAGTTCCGACAAACTTGTAAAAGGGCACATCCAGTGAGTGCTGGATCACAGAGGGCTTGTTTCATGCCACTTGCTCCCTTAGGGTGTAGATACCTATCTGTACTTCCGTACTCTAAGCTGGCTGTTCAAGTGAATTGGGTGAAAGACAAGCACCTAACTCATTCAGCCCTTTTGAAATGACCAGCCCATATGCTGGTATTGCACATAAGCATTTACACACGCTTGTGAGTTTGGTTCAAAACATTCTAAAAATAACCTAAACAGCAAACTGCCTTCTGTTGCTTCTCCCCACAAAGCAGCAGCATGTTCATCTGTCGACATGTTTTTTGAAAGAACAGCTTCAGTTGAAACAACCCATTACAGCAAGTGATTCAGCTAGTACACTAGGTAGTTGCTTCCGGAAAATGCAGCAAAGCTCTGAATGTCACGGCAAGATCACCCTCCTGTGCAGATCAGAAAAGTGAACAACTGAAAACAACAAAAGGAGAATAGAGAGAAGCTCTATTGGTTCTTTCAATAGAGAGAAGCTCCAGAAAGAACCACTTGCTGAAAGTCCCACGTCTTCCAATGGAGATAGTATAGTAGCATAGGAGCAGCTTGGCTCCAGAAAACGCTTTCTCAGCACTGCCCTTGGCGCCATTGCACTGCGTTGCCAGCATCTCCTCCCAGGCTCCTACAGCTCCTGGCAGCAGCTGGGGAGCTACAGAATCGGCTCTCCCCAGTGCTGGTCAGGGCTGCCTGCTCTTTGCAGCTGCGTGAAGGGACAGCCCAGCCGCTGCAGCAGCACAGCCTCGAGCTCTCTTTGCATGCTGTGTCAGGAGCACCTACACAGGAGCAGCTTTCCCCCTCTCCCCCTTGCATGTTGAGCACCCAAACCATGTGCAGGGGAGATCTGCAAAACACAAATGTAACGCTACTCTCCGCATGGTTATAACTCGCAGTATCCTATCCTACATCACGTCATTCAACTTTACTTTCACATAGACAAAATATGGGTCACAGAAGGATCTATTCTCCTACAGTTAGAACTATCCTCTGAAGACCTTTAAAGTTATTCTGCACTTATGCAGGTGATTTTAGTCACTGAATTTAACTACTTAGATATGGTACCATGGACCGTCTGTTTTCTAATGCCAGTTTTCCTCTTGGGAGAGGTACAGATATGGTTGCATTAATAAGCCATGTCAATAATACTAGATTTTTACTGCATCTCCTAAGAATCTGATAAACAACTACAACGTGCAAAATGACACACGCAAGAGCATCACTGCTACTCGTCTATGTTTTATGTCCCTGATAGGGAAGAAAAAGTTTTCAGCTTAGCCATATATGAGTTTTCTTATCTTCATGCACAAGTAGTAAAATGTGTCACATTATCTCCTCTTCCACAGACAGAAACCTCACTTGCTACCTTGAGGAATAATGCGGAATAAACTGATGGCTTACTTCACTACTTAATTTTCTTCTGGTTCAGCAGCATCTTGATGTAGGATCATACCCTCTCAGTTTTCCCCTTAACATCAGGCATCTGCATGTTCAACAAACAGAAAACTGGTTGAACCCACTGATGCTGTTAAAGGGCAGCAACTAAGATGGGAGGCTACTGAGATATGCTTAGAATTCAAGATACCATTAAGTTCGCTAGAAAACTGAACTACTGCTTAGAGGAAAAACTCTACCACTATAAAGAAGAGGAAAATGCACTGTGAAAGAGAACCTAACAGCTTTCCCCAGCGTGTCAGAGTATGCCTGGATCAGCCCTGTGCATTTGAGTTATGGGCGTAAATGGTCACTTGCGAACAGATTTATTAATATACTCTTTCTACAAGGCTATTAATCACTCCTAAGAAAATGTCATGAAAAACAAACTGGAAGTATTGAATATTCATGCTTCTGTGAACTACTGACTTGCAACCGAGACAATTCTTGTTTTCCTGGCTTCACCAGAGAAAAATACCATTACCAAGGGAAATGTACAACAACCCCCCAACAAAACAACAGTGCACCATGGCATATCAGACCAAAAGTAGAAAGAAATAAAAATTATTATGTGAGTTTTTCTTTGATGACTCTGTTAATATACTGAAAAGAAAAAGATACCTGCAATACTGGCAAAATCAAAACATAGCTGATAAAACTAATTTCCGCTATAGAGAAAAGAAATGGTGTTGCTAAGGGAAACGATAGGGAAGCTAAGAGCAGCACAGAGGTCTGCAAGAACCAAAGACATGATTCCCAGATTTTGCATATTTAAAAGGCTGAATTTTTACTTTCATCTATGAAACTACAGTGCTGACCCACTATTTAGTAGCTTAATTAATCAACTTAGTTTCACTTGGGGGTCTTAATGCTAAATAAAACCTATTGGCATAACATGGAATATACCTACAAGCAGATACCACATCTCAGCTGTGAGTTGCAGTAACTGGTAACTTTGAGATTTTCCAGCTGGAGTGAAAGACTGTGCCTGTCTGTATCTGAACAGCACCTTATACAGAAGGTATGCATCGGAACAACATCAAATACGTTCTCTGTCATGGCAATCTTTAGATTGCTAGATTGTTAAATATTTGTTACAGTTATATAGACACTGTTATAGCAAGCAGAAAATTAATTTGTCAGAAGCCAAACTGGAAATGTAGACCTTGACGCAGAAATAAAATATCACGAGTCAGATAAGAACAGAAGAAAACCTCCGTGCGCATATGCCAGGCAAACAGCTACAAAACATTTATTTTATAAAGCATTTGCTCAGTGTCTTCATATGTAGGTGACCTTGTCACTCCTTTGGCGGCTGAAGATTTCATGAGACCTCTCACCTTGAGCTATACACTTTCTCAGCTTGGTGATTAACTTCCAGGAAACGCCTTAAGGCCAGATCTTACACATACTTGTACACAGAGAAAACCACGAGAAATGCCTTCACAATAATCCCAGCATGAAGCATGAAACGTTTGCAGGACAGAGCAAGACACTTAATCCCACTTTTAAACATAATATTGCAATATAAAAACCTTGTACTACAGCCATTAAAAATACTATATAAAACACAACCATGAAATTTGCACCTGCAGAATTATATAGCATTTGGAAGCAATGCTTCCTACACTTTCCCGTAATCTAAGAAACTCAGCGTTTGTCAGCAATGACCTTTAGTTATTCATAGTGTTACTATCTTACAGCTAACTACAGAAATGCAGTTTACCAGACAAAAACACCTTTAATACTTTTGAAAATCCAGCTGGGACAGAATAACACAGAATATTGTGTTAGCAACACCAACAACCAAGGAACTGTCTGGCTGTCTCCTAGGGATATCTCATGAAGTTATGGCTCCATTTTCAAAGACCTGTTGATCTAAAGGTATCTGTCAAATATATGGCAGACCAGAGCTTTAGACAGGCAACCACTTCAGCTCCAGTGAGGATAAAACCCGCTCTGGTGGAAGACAGAATTTTCGGAAAGCCATTCTCAGCTTACGGAATGAATTCCCTGGGAATCACAGACCACCCCATAATCTCACCACTCTTCTTTGTTGGCACAACAGATATCAGAATCATGTACATATTAAACTCATTCCAAAACAAAGGGGTGGCTTTTTGGTGCCCTTCTGAAAAGGGAAGTGCACCCATGAGATTAGTTAACTGCTCAGTGCAGTCCAGAAACTTAGGTCCTACAGAGAGGCATTTGGGGTACAAAGGGAGTAGAAATTGCATATGAAAGATGTGCAAACGCCCTGTTTCTTCTTTTTATATTTTCTCTTTTTGCCCTGAGGATATTCTTTCATTTGTATAGGGCTAGCGACAGGAATAATTATTAAAAATGGAATACTGTTGTAGGCTTGAGGTTTTTCTGAAATACGACGAGGCCGTTCTGAACTCAGCTCGCCACCATACCAGAATCACCTGTGTTTATGGATGCGGGGGAGCAGGAGCTTTGCACAGACGCGGGCTCGCGGCCCCCACCTCCTGGGGATGGAGAAGGCAGCGGCTGTCAGTGACACCGCGCGGTCTGCGCTCCATCCCCGCTCAGCGCGCACCCTGCCCGAGGCTTCCGCGAGTCCCGCCTCGCCTCCATCGGGCCTCCTCTCGCGGAGGCCTCAAGCAATGCTCAAGGCGCGGGGAAGGACCTGACAGCCCCAGGGCGGCGGAGCAGGGGAAGTGGAGGGGACGGCGCGGGGGGCGCGCACGAGAGCGGCCGAGCTGCACGGAGCCCCAGCAGCGACCACACGAGCACGGGGGAACCTGGACGCCCCCGAGAGCCGCCGCGGCTGCCGCCATCCCCAGCCTCCAGGGCGGCAGCTCCCGCCGCCGCACGGCGCTGCTTTCCCGCCCCCGCCCCGTGGAACCGCATGCGCCAAGGAGCGGCGCGGGGCGCTGCTTACCGCGGAGCCGGCTGCTCCCGCCCGACGCGGCGCCGCCTCCCGCATCCGCGGGACGGGCCCCAGCGCGGCCGCGGCCCCCGCTGGAAGCGGCTGCAGACAAAGCGCGGGGCGCCTCCCACGCGGGGCACCTCCGGCCGCCGCAGAGAGAAGGCGGCAGCCGTGGGCCCCGCCGGCGCCTCCGCCGCCCTCCCGAGCGGCCCCGGGGCAGCCACTGCCCGCACCCGCTGCCGCAGCGCGGAGCCGCTCGCAGCCCGCGCTCCGCCGCAGCCGGGCCGCGCTGCACTGCGGAGGGAGGAGCCTGGGCGGCATGGCCGCGGCCGGCGCTGCCCGCGGGGAGCGCGGCTCCGCCCCGCGCCTGCCCGCCTGCTCCGCCGCCGGTGCCCAGCGGCCCCTGGTGCCCGACGGCCCCTGGTGCCCAACGGCCGCTAGTGCCCAACGGCTCCTAGTGATCAGCGGCCGCTAGTGCCCAACGGCCGCCGCGCGCCTGCCCTGCCGCTAGTGCCCAACGGCCGTTAGTGACCTGTGGCCGTTAGTGCCCAGCGGCCGCCGCGCGCCTGCCCCGCCGCTAGGGCCCAACGGCCGTTAGTGACCAACGGCCGCTGCGCGCCTGGCCCGGCCATTACTGCCCAAAGGCCACCGGGTGCCCCTGCCCCAACCGTTGGTGCCCAACGGCCGCACTTTGCAGAGCGTGCTGCAGCTCTGGGGCCAGCCAGAGCAAGCAGCTCCCTGCCTGGGCGTGCAAGAGTGTGGGAGGAGAGCAGCGAGAGGGCACCAGCCTGCAAAACTAGGTAGGGGCAAAGAGCGACGAGCGCGGTGGGTGCCCTTTCTGGCCCACAAGGTGGGCGTGTGAGGCAGGGAGAGTGTGACGTGCCTAGTGCTTGTAGTAGTTGTTATCTCGCGTGTCTCTCTCCTCTGCGCTTTGAAATTCCTTATGTTCAGTCTGCATTTGAATGAGTTTCTGTGTGCTTGAGCAGTTATGAGCGTGCATGCTTTATCTTGGCTGATCTAAATCTTGGGTGGGCTTAAGCAAGGAGAAACATGAATTAGGAAAACTGCTGCTAAAGAAACTGTGGATAAGGTACCAAAGAAGAAGAAGGTTTAAATAAGGGTATAATGGTTGGTCTGTGGCTGTGGTAGGTTGACAAGAAGGGCACTGGAGGGGAAGGGAAGAATGAGAGAATTTGGTAATCTCAGGTGTCTTAATGTCTCAGACATTAAGCTGAAATATTAGTGCTTGGTAATCATGGCACCTTTTGGTGTTCAGCATGGAAGATGTTACAAGCTGCTTTCTTTCCTGAGTGGTGTCGTTCACTGACTTATCTGTAAAGACAAATACTTTAGTGTTACCTTTTGCCTCCTGGATCATCTTGTAGGTGAGCAGAGAGGGTACACTAATGTGGTGAGTTGGGAAGCTGGAAAAGCTTGCAAAAGCTGCCAGTGCCAAGAATATTTTGTGATTGGTGTATTGCTTGGTGCATTGGCTGCCTGATGGATTTGCATCTGCATCTGAGGGCAAGAGAATATTTGCATCTGCCCAATCTGGTGATTCCTCTATGACATAAATTTTCTTAGGTTAAATCCCTTGGCATTTGAGCCATTGAGGCTAACTAGTGCTTGCGTGTCGAAGCCATCTTCTGACATCTCCTGAGTCTTTTTTGCCACTGTTGGTAAATGTGAGGAAAGATATGCCAAGCACTCTCTCAAGAGATAGATGATTTAATCTAAACAAATATCTAATCAAGAAAAATGAGCAAATCCCATTGTGTACTTTCATGAAATAACACCTCTGTCTCCAATAGAATGTGTAGTATTGATATACAAGTGAGAAGAATGTTTAGTTTAGTTATAGTAAAATAGTTATAGCAGTTAATATATCCCAAAATAAGTGATGCACAGAATGCTTGTATTTTCAATAGTCATCCCATCCCCACGGACCTCGATTTCTCAGGAAGATTCCAATCACCTAAATATGGTAGCACCGTGGAAAACCTAAAACTATTAGAAATGCAAGAAAATACAAACCACACAGGTTTGGAAACCCCTATACCAATATCCATTGTGTGTATCTGTGTGTTTATCCTCAGGATTCATCATTATTGCTAAACAGAAGTATCCGAGGGCTTTTACTGGATGGATGAGTTCCTTCTGTGAAATGTTAAGGGTTTTTTCTTATTAGTTCAATGATTTTCCAGTACATTTTCTTAGGTGCATCCACGCCCCAGATGAAATCTAGGTGTCCCCAGTCAGGAAAATTGTCATAGTAAATGAGGTTTTTGATGCGAGGAAGTAGCCTTCCCATGTCATTTGGATCTGCAAACTTGTCGCGTCCACCACTCCAAACAGCAATTGGTGTGTTAATCTTCTCTATCTCATATGCAGGAGGAGTGGCCTGAAAGGAAGGAAGCAGACTTGAAGTGAATGTTGTCCTGCCAAAAATTGCTTTTGGGGAAAAGATTCTGTGCAATCATCTCTGCTTCCCTCCCTTCTCCCCTCCCTCACTACAGGAAAATAGTTAGGACCAAGCCTGCCCTCTCAGTGATTATTCCCCTTCATTTTTTTGCCTACGGTGAGGAACAGCGACCTGTCCTATTCCTCAGTGCCTTCCTAGTGCATGGTTACACGTTGTTCTGCTGTGTGAGTGCTGCTCATGTCCTTGAGAGGTGGGGCTATGGAGAGCACAGTATTTGTGTTTACTGAGGACTGCAGAGCTGTTGTTCATATGTGTCCCAGTTTTGACTAATTTCGTGTTCTTTTCATGCTTTTGGGGGTCATGGAATGAAACAGTCTTAGCTGCAGTGTTCCAGGCTTCACTGACTCTCTCAGGTCATGGTGTTGCTACAGACGGAATAAAAAGAAGTAAGGCTACCTGTCTTGCCTATCATCACTGAGGAGATTAAAGAAACCTCAAAGTACAGAGCAGAGATCTTCTGAGCCCTAAATAAATGGCTTAATATACAGGGTGATTACTTGTCTACGTGGTGACAAGGTACCATTCCTAAAATTTCAGGGAGAGTAGTTAATATTTCGCTTGACTGCTTTTTTGGACAGTTTCCTAACTGTCCAAAGTATTGGGATCATAAAGTCAGTCCTTTCAAAATTAATCCAGACTGTAGTATTTAACCATCTTGTGCATAGATGGAAGTGTTTGCCATATCTTCGGAGCCTTTCTCCAAAGAATTTTTTTATTCTTAGTATCTATTCTAAGCCAGAACCCAAGGATGAGTTCTCCAGAAAAACATATTGTCTTACCTGGTTGTATTTCTTCATATTTTCCTTGGTGCCATAGTCATAAGCTTGAAATCGGTTTGCAAGTATTAGCTGTTAATGTTGTAATAAAAACAAATACAATGAAAATGTTAAACGACTGAGAAACAGAGTTCAAGGACTGCAGTGCCCAGACAGTGGACTGTGACTCCTACCTCTTTCTCATGCTGGTTTTCTCAAGTAATGAGTGTGGATCATAGGGTGAATGACTTTATTGCCTGTCCCCTTGCTGTCCTCAGACACCACCCAGGGCATGCTTTGCTATTAAAATATTTCTTGACTTAGTTGAATAAAGTTGGCATTGCCATCTTGACCTGTGACTACATTCATGTTTCCCTTTGGAAAGGGGATCTGGATGTCTAGGAGCTGTTGGGACTATTACTAGTCCAGTGTACTGTGTGATCTTTCCTCACACATCTTGTCTTTTGGCTGTCAACTGTGCCTGGCTGCTTATAGCAGTGATAGTGTTTCCAGGTATTCCATAATTCTTGAAGGAGTTTATTTCTCAATTTAGCCTGTCACTGAAGAGTATTCTTGAATCTGTGTTGTCTAAAAAATTGGAATCTGTCCTGCTGGAAAGGTAAGTTGCTGTGTTGTTTTTATCCAAATCTGTTAAGTAGTTTGATTTGTGAGTAGTTGCCTGTAATTTAGGGTAAGAAAACATTGTGAAACTGTTTCTGAGTTATCCTTGCTGTATCTGGCCTGGAATATGTGGATTGAACTCAAGGCTTTGAGTAATCGAGGATATGCTAATAATCTGCTAGTTTGTCTCCACTTACTGGCCTTGAGTTCTGAGGGCCTGAGTGCAGGGACTTTTTGTCAGCAGTGTGCCCAGGAACACATGTATATTTAGGACCATTTTAAGTATTAGCAAAAATGACCACTGTTATTTCCCTGATATGATTCAGAGCATAGACACAACAAGCTCAGGTATGAGTGATGTAAAGTTCTCCACTTTCATTATGCCAGTGGAAGCATTTGTGTGTTTAACTGGTTCTGGGAGCTGATCCAAGCTGCAATTAGTCCTCTGGGGAAAAATGTTTTAACCTGGATCACTTCCCTGTTCTGGCTTATCCTCCAGCTACACAGTATTCCGCTATCCTCTTAGTGCCTGCCAAGTGCCCAGGCTTCACTCGAGGTCATTCCTGACTTTTCAAGGCAACCATCTTCATCAATAAAGGCTGATGAGGCCTGGGAGTCACTAGAGGCTGGCGGGCCATGGCCTGTTGTGCCACAGGGAAATCTCGGTGCCCCAGACGAAAGGGACAACTCAGGCAAGTGCCCTGGCCAGAGGTGAAGAGCACTCCGTGCACGGCGGGTGCTCACGGCAGTCCGTGAGACGGTGTGTTGGGCTGGTGCCCAGGGCCTCTGGACTTCCCTGTAGGCTGCCAGTTGGGTAGAAAGTAGGAGTTAGAGTCAATTAATACGTCAGTTTATACATCAGGTGTGCAGGATTCATACCTGATGCCAATGAAGGAGGTTGTGAACTGATGTCCCTGCTGGGTAATGGGCTACGTATACATCTGTTCGACTCTGAAGAGAAAGCAGAAATGCTACAAATGTAGGGATCGAGTGTTATGACAGAAAAAAAATGGAGTACCTATGTAACATTCTGCCATGTAAAATTCTCCCTCTAATATTATGTTCTTTAAAATAGCAATCAGAAAGCTAAGAATAGATTCACAAACACATCATTTTGCAGTAGGAATTAATAAGCAGAGTCTATGCTTTTAAAAGAATCTCTCCCACATCAATGCTTAGTCATATGGAAGACTGTATTTGGGGAGTTAGTAGAAAGGCATTTCCTAAGTTTTCACATTTTGTCGGATACCTCTAAGCAGTGCTGTGTTTAATGAGTACAAGAAGATTGTTAATAGACCGTCTGATGGGCATAATGAGACTATGTGTTGGAAAGATTTTATGAGAAGATTTGTTATATAATCTGAGAAAGAGCAAAGGGCAGCAGAAAAGAGGTGGTGAGCACGAAGGGAAAAAAGATGGTAACCATAGTAAAATGATGATATCCTGTTGAAAGAAGTGTAGAGGACTAGCTTTTGAGTCTGAGTTTTGGCTCAAAAGTTTTGAAATTTAGGGAGGAGCAAGAAATAGTCTCATACATTCTGAGGATGTGGATGTCTTGTTTAGGAAGGAAAATATGAATTATACAAAAGAAAAGAAACCCTATAATCTACTTGTACTTTAACAAATGGTTTGATTCTTGTCTGATAATCTCTTAGGGCAGAAAGAGGGTATGGTAGAAACATTATATTCTGTCAAAGTTACTTTAGCTTTATTTGTAATAAGGTGCCCTTGGTTGTGCTTACCGCGTTCAGATTTCCTGTCCTGCCCCCAGCTATGTAAGCCAGGATACCTGCACAGGCTTTTCCAAAAGATTTACAAAACAGTATTAGAGGCCTTTTCAGCAGTTCATTCTGGTGAAAGACTCCTTTGCAGCCAAGTGTTAACTGTGGAGGAAAAAGTGCAAAATTTTTATTTCTTGTTATATGAGCATATCATACAGGAAACTGCCACTCGCTCTTTCCTAGTAGCCTAGTCTCTAAACTCAGATTGCTGAAACCGCTCGGCTTCCCAATACCCTTTAAGGTGTATTCTTACAGAGAGCACGGTGTGTGTTCTTCCTGCTGTGTATTGCTGGACCTGAGTCTTGGAGGGAGCTCTCCTATTTCTATTGCAGCTACCTCACAGAGAGAGTTAAAACGCAAGGAGTCCCTCTTTTCTGCACTCTCAATATTGAGACTAAGCAAAGAGGGAGCAGGCAAAGGAGAAGGATGTAGAGCCAGAGACTCCATAGCTACATAGTACATACAGAAAGATACAGGGATACGCTGGATACAGGACCAGAAAGAGCACATGCTGCTGCAATTTGGCATAAATGTACAGGATTTCTACCATGCGCAGAAAATTATATTAAATTGGTTAGTTTTGGTGTAAAATAGGTACATCTCCCTTTAAGAGTTTCCTTTTTTAGTAATTAAAGGGTTTCCTTGTTTAGTAGTTAATAATTATTTCATAAACATAATGGAACTGCAAGGATGACATGATATGTCTAATGAGTTAAAAATGTTAAACTTGCAGTTTTCTACTAGTGCTTAAGGCTATGTTTAGTGGAGTGTGTAGACTCAGGTATCCTAATATTTTCAAGTTTCCTTCAGAAATACTTGGTGTAAATAAATGGCAAAAATATTTCTGTTATCTTAAAGAAATATCAAAAGAGGGATTGTGTCAACCCTAGCAATTCAGCTGCGTGGAATCTGAAGTCTACCAGCACTATTAGCACTCTGATACACTAGACTCCGTATTAATTCATCAACTCCTTCAAAATCAGCTCATATTGAGTGAATCTAGTATAGATAAAGTAGCCTATTAGGTCTTTTAGAAGGAAGAATTACATACCCTGATAATTGCTTGAGGAAGACCTAGAAATGTAGTCACAGGACTGGAAGCATGTGTAAGTGTGGCTACTGGTCCAAAAGCAAAGAACACTTTGATCCTCTGAGCCAGCTCAGGATAAGTAGAAAAGGCTACGAAAGCTGCAAACACAGAAAAGGAACGTGAGATAGTGAAGAGATCTTCCAAGGACAAAATAATTGAAAAGCAAATAAGAAGTGAGCCTAGATTAGCAGTTCATTGTCTGTAGTTGGTGCTACATATTTTACCTGAGGAAAGTGTTTGATGCTTGACACTTTGCTTAGAAAGCAGAGTTCATTCTAAAGATACAGCTTCATTAGAGTTTATCCAGACTTCGACTTTCTCAGAACTGACCATTTAGTAATAAGGACATTTTTCAAGAAAAGATGCATAAATCAGATTTTCTTAACTCAGATATCCCTCCAAAGTTTCCCAAACTCTAATAAGATATAGTTTTTCAGCTTGTGGTCTTTAAAAGACTTATATGTTCATGGTGGCATGCAGTAGTAAGATAATTATCTGAAGGCTGAGAGGTTAAGAACAACTGTTTGACTTGTAAGTAAGTGCAAACTTAGAAGGGTGAGTGAACATGTAAATAAGGGAAGAATTTGGGGAAGAATGGAACAGACCAGAAAGGATACATCTTATTCTGTTTCTGAGCACATTCAAATTCCTCCACTGATGGATACAATGACAATTTTAACTGATTATATAGGTACCTAAAGACAAAGAAGATGCTGTCTTTGCCTTTTTTTTTTTTTTTCCAAAAGACCCTTATGAGAGGAAAAAAAAACTTTTCTAAGCATATGGTCCCATGTTACTTCCCCCTCTCCCATTTTCTTCTCTGTTTCTGAGGTTACTGCTGTAAAATGCTTACAGCACACGATGACTCATTGGATAAAACCTAGTATCCATTCTAGGATCTTAGGCATATACCAGAGATACCAGGAACTGTTAACTGATGCTAAATGAAAGTAAGTTGCATTCAAAAGCCATTAAGTGAGCTAATGTTGGTACACAGATACTAATAACAAGGAAGTTCTTAGTATTGATTTTTCTTTTCTCATTTCCAGTGTCTGGTAATTTGTTTTTATTCAGTAATGGTGTCAGTTATAGTCATTCAGGGGTTGTGCTTTAACTGAGATTAAGTCATTAGTAACTTTTTTCTTTTGGTATACTAACAGTGTTCATGATGGATTTTGAACTGTGTTTTGGATTGTTGTTTTTAGTATTTACAACTAGTCTATGAAGATCAGGTATATTTGTCTTAAAAACTGAGCTTAATAAAAATTTACTCTTGCTGGAACTTGAGAAAAAATATCAAATGCGGTAAAACTATGATAAAACAACAATGAATGGCTAGACTGTAGCCATCCTGTATAAGGATACTTAGCAAACTATAATATATGGTACCTGGTAAATAATAGCTTTTAAATGTTAGTAATCCTTACTTACAGAAGTTAGAACCATTTCTAGATCCTCTATTTATTTCTATGTTTCAGCTAAACAGAACAGTTTTAGTAAAGTTTCCTGTATTTTGCAAATGTCAGTCCAGAAAGTACTTCTCCCTTTAATTTTATAGGAGAGAAAGATATCTGACAGAGGGAGGGACATTCCAGTCAGGTTGGGGCAGTCATGGTTTTATAATCAGGCAGTCCTGACATTACCTGCGGCTGAAGCTTCTGAGTGGCCAATGTAATAGAGTTGCATCTGTCCGGTTTTATTCATGGTGAAGTACAGCTCTGCTGGCAGATCATATTTACCTATCTCGTGAAAGCTACAGAGGAGAAACACAAAAAGCTGACAACTAGCAAGGTTACCTATCACAGCATGAATTTCTGAATGCTGGTTTTCTTTATAGCACCAAGCAGAACCCGTTCAAAGATGAGATTACACACGTAGGTGGATACTTTTTTGTGACTAGGGACAGGATGCAGCTGTGCTACGAGGCTGCATGAGGCTCTCTGCTGAGGAAGTACCAGCTTTGTCTATAGCTTTGTAACTTTCTCAGTTTAGTTATTTCTTTCTTGGTTGAGTTCAACTGTGAGAGATCAGATTTCTAGACTGAGCTGAGCAGCCTGCTCTCCTGTGTGCACTGGGGTCTTGGTTTTTGGTGGGATACTTAGAGGTCCTAGAGGCCTCTCAACATTGGGAGAAACTTGGAGGTGTTTCCTCCAAAGAATCTAGCATTGTGTATGGACAAACTGATGGGTGACTTAGGTGTTTCAAGCTTTCCTTCTGTGTGTGCTGACTCCAGAAGGGCCTGTCCAGGTAACCCAGCCAAGCCCTTCCCCCTGACCCTTAGGATATAGCTAAAAGTGGCTGCATTCAGGGAGATAATTTGCTTTAGTCCCCTTGAATGTTGTATGTTTCACTTGAAATCAGGTAATATAAAAACCAGCAGCCCGAAGGGGAAAGCTTCTGCACCTCCTGAAAGTTGCTTTCATCAGTATTTCCATAGAATACCTGTACTTCCAGAACGCTTTCTGGCACGGTTTGAGGGTCCTGTGCCTTAAAGACCAAGTGTTCCCTCGGCTATTTCCAATCCAGACGTCGTAGCCAGCATCTGCTAGGATGAATGCCAGGCTGTTGCTGGGCAGGTTAGAAATCCAGTGAATAGCATCTCCTACAGTACCATGGTGTAGAAAGACTACAGGCTTTGTTCCTGAAAAATAAAAAGGTGCTCTGATGCTTTAGAAAGTTTTATGCTTTAGAATTTTTAGTTCGTTGTTGTTTTGTTTTGTTTTTAACTGTTCAGTAAGTCCATGGATGTTTACCGCATGTTTTTTGGCTAAGCTGCCTGGAAGACTGGCTTCCATGCAAGCAGTCCTGCTGTTTCCTGTGAGCAGTGAAGAATGTTTTGGTTTGGCCAGTACCCACGTTCTTCTGCACTGAGAAAGCAACCTACAGATCTCTTGGTTTCTACCACCAATAAGTAGAGATGAAAGATTAAAAACAGAACAGACATATAAAGGCAACAAATAAAGAGAAGCAAGAAAAGGGTCCAGGATTTATATCCTTGAATTCCAATTACCATGGTATTATAAGTGAATATATTAATAGAATTCCAGTTTCATTATATCAAGGATTTCTCAAAGAGGGTGTTACAGATTCCTCGTATTCGTTGGTGATAGGTTTTCTGTCCCTTCCGTATCTCATAAGCTAATGACTTAGCTTTATTTAAATGATGAATCAGAGATTTTTTTTTATCTAGAACTCTCTTAGCTTAAAAAAAAAGTTTTTTCTTTTTTTAATCAGAATTATTTATGGCTATTATAAGAATTATTTAAGCCTAATGATAAAAATGTTTTCAGGCTGCCAACAAATATACATTATATCAAAGGGAAAAACTGGAATTGTGGAAAAAAATCATAAGAATTTGAAATTTGAAAGGAGACACTGAATGTGCAGACTTGAGATGGATTTGGAATGCAGCCCAAATTCCTGACAAGGTGCTTTTGCTGCAACTCAAGAGTGTGGAGCAGGCCATGGCATGAGCAAAGGGGAAAGATGGGTGGCCCATGTAAAAGCTGCCTCCCAGCCTTTCCTTAGGGGCTGTAACTGACACACCTGTGTTGGGACTGTTCCTCCCACCAGGAATTCTGAAGACACGAAGAATGTATCCATCCTCAGTAGTAACTTCATGCTCCTCACTGGGATACCCGTGATATCTGATAATTTCACTCTGTGGGAGGCCAAAGGAGAGTTTGTTACTAACTTTGACAGTGCAGAGGTGGGTGCAGAAGGAGGTGTCTGTTTGGAGGCTGCTTGTGTGCCAGAATGTGAAGCCAGCCAAGAAGCAGCTCAGGTGTGGAGGGGCTGAGGAAGGGCCAGGCAAGTGCTTGTGGTAGCACGGAGCTTATTGTCCTCTGCTCTACTTTGTGCTAGTGGGAAGGGTCCCTAAAAGGATTCCTGCCGAAGAGCACAGCACAGCTTTTCCACGGGAAGAGTGGGCAGAAACACGAGAATTGCGTTTCAGCACCATCTTGTTCCCAAGCTCTAGCGTGCGAAGCAGATACATGTGTGCAGGAAGGCAGGGGGGAAGCCCTAGACTAGACTCAGTGTTTAGTTTAGTGCATTGCAGAGCTTGGAAGCGTGTGTCGTTCTCACCAGAACTGTCCCTCAGAACATGGGATGAAGGATCCGCTGCTTGCTGGGAAACGTGGTGGCTTTGGGGAAGTAAAGAGACAAGCCACGGAGTTCAGCTGCAGTCTCCAAAGAGGATGTCGTCTCATCTCCTTCAGCAAATGCAGGTGCAATAGTTTGTCATGTTGTGCAAGGCTGATGCAAGTTGTACCTTTCTGGAGAGTAAACATGTGGCAGGCTCTGGGCTGAATTAATGCCAAATGATGTGATCTTGGTCCAGAACGAGTGCTTTCTTACCAGAGTCCGATTAGGCAAACTATCCAGGGGAGGCAAGTAAAGAGTGGGGCTCCTGTGAGGAAGGAACTCCTGAGAGCACCTACCCCTGGTTCTGTGTGTGCTGTGAGGAGAGCTTTGGTAAGTCGGAGCATGGGGTCTTGTGTTACTTTGTGATGTGAGCATCTGCTATTTGAAGAAGAGGTTCAGCGTCCCTTGCCATTTGTATAGAGCAACCAGGTTGATAGTGAAGGTTAGTTTCCCTTTAGACAAGCAACCACCTGCTGTTTCCACCATTAATGTGGTGCTCTCTCTGGCAGGTCAAACTGTTCAGGTGGAGAGCCATGGTGTTCCCTGGGGTGGTGCTGCCCAGCCCGTTGCTGGACGAACTCTGTTCTCCTGCCACAACTGCAGTCTCCCACTCTTCTGACAGAAGCCTGAGATGTCAAGGCACATTGGGGAAGGGTGACTGTGTGACAAAGACTCGGGGTTATAAGTATAGCTCAAGCCTGTGTTCTTCATGCCTCTGTCAGTGTTCTCTGAATGCATAGACAAGAATAGTCTGTTTGATTTGGTCTTGTGTGGTGCAGGTAGCATGTGCTCTGAGCACAGTCTTGGACTGAGTGATGGTGCTGGGGGTCAAAATTGAGTAGCCCTGATCCCGTGTTGGCCTTGAGCAGATCCTGTAGAATTGCTTGTCCTCTGAGTGAAAAGTAATGCAATGTACAAGGGTCACATCTGTCCCCTGTGTGTTCAGAGCTGCACTGTTTGCAGTCATGACTCTAATGCAGTTGCTTGGGCACAGAGAGCTTGGGGAAAGTTAGAAATAGCATCAGTGTCCTAGCGCAAACTGTTAGTGATTGTGCAGGGGTAGTGATAGTGGAACCGAAGATTTAAAAAGAAACACAGAGACAACAGTAAAAACTTACAACGTTCATGAAGCATTCAGGGTCGAAACACTTCCTTTTCTGGATTTCCTCTGAGTTCAGAACGGAGGAGAATCCAGCTGAAGAGGCGATTCCTTGGCAGCAGAGCAGCATAAGGAGGCACCACATGCTGGGACTGTGTGAAAGAGCACATGCATGTGTGTTTTCCCTGCTTTAGAAAAGGGATCTTTCTGTGCACTTAAACTGCACTAAGGGGGGTTTCTCCTGGAAGCTCCCCCAGGTGCGTTGTCCCCAGGCCTGAGAGAAACAGCTGCCTGTGTGAGGAGGGCTGGTGGGCAGCTCAGGGCGGGTAAGAGCAGTGGGGAGTGAGCCAGGGGCTCCAGGAGGGATGTGGCCTGGGCCGGAGGAATGTGCCTGAGAGAGGTTGGTGCCTCTTTGAGGGGAGAGTGAGTGCTGTGAGGAGAAAAGTTCCAGTCGTTCAGCAGATGGAGAAGGACCTTCAAGATCAAGCAGGCCACCTAAAAATGTTCAGTAAGAGGATCTGTGGGAGCAAAGGGATGTGTAGCATGGTCTAAAGTTTCAGCTTGTGAAGGCTGCTTGTACGACTGCCTCACCATCATGCGGGCACGACTGCACTTGTAGGTTGGTTTCCTCAGAAGAGAAGGGCGTGCCTAAAAGGGCCTTTTTGTGATTGTGCTGGTTCACCTTTCTGTCCACCCCATAATTAAGTTCTTGATGTCCCTGGTGAATTTCTAGCAAGCTCAGCAGTGAGACAGAAGCCTGTAAGGTAATGGGGTTCCCAGGAGCTCCTAGGGAGCGTTTGTCAGGGAAGAAGTGTTTGCTGGGGGCAGAGCCCTGCTGAGGGGAGAACAGGCATGAGTCGGGTTTTCTCTTTGGCTGTAGCTGCCTTTGTAAGTAGCAGAGAGGAAGCCGCCAGGCCATAAAGAAGAGTCTGGCACACTATGGGGTAGATATGTAAAATTTGAGGGTGAGAGGGTTGTTCTGAGAGGTATAACCAAGAAAATTTCTATCTCTAAACTTGTGAGAGAATGAGGTCTCAGTTCTTTTCATCTTCAGTTAGATCAGTCATGCACCCTGAGTCGCCAGGCAGCGGGTTAAAGCTGAACTGGGAAATACTAACAACCTTCATATTGGCATCCAAACTCAGTCCAGGTCTTTCCCTTTGTATGTGAACAGTTCCTATCCTCTATCAAACGAATAGAAAACCTTCCACCTGTGTGTTCGGCTAGCACAGTTGTATAGTAGATAATCTTCCTTGTTTTTTGCTATTCTCACAGGAGTAAACACGTCCCTCTGTCTCTGCATGTAGAATGTCTTTTTTGAAGAAGATTCGTGTTTAGCTTAAGTCACAGTTTGTTTTTTGTACGAATAGATGGCGTAACAAGGAAGCCAAACTGCTGCCCTCTTTAGGGTAACCTTTTATTCTGTATATCATATTTATCACTTGTGGTAGCTGGAATGCCCTAAGGCACTTCTAGATGAATGCTCTATAAATCAGACAGAGTAGGCCAATTAACTCCAAAGCTTGGCAGGATCTGTCTCATCTGTCTCATTATTTTCAGAGGCAAAGATTTGACTGTAGAAGCCCTGAACAAGCATCTAATCTTTATGTAATGAAATAAAGCCAAAGGGGAGCATTTACCATTGCAAATAGGAATTAAGTTCTTAAAAAAGAAGGCAGTTCACATTCAAAAGGCCAGCTCTGAAAAGTTCTGAAATTTAATGACAGTAAGCTTTTAACAGCTTCTAGAAATTCATCACTGTACCCACTGGAGAACCCTAACACTTGTGGGTCACAAAACCACTAGGACTGTTAGGACAACTCGTTCACTAATGTACTAGGCACATATCAGTATCTCCTGTTTAATTCATGAGAGAAATTTAAATGCATTTGAAAACGACATGAATTGGCATCTATGCACTCTCTTAAAATACTGAGACATTCACTCATCTACTCAAATATCCTCAGAAAATAAAAACGCTAACAAACAACAAAACTCCTAACAAACAAATAAACAGAAATCCCTAACTACAACAAGATGAAACCATCATTTACTCCTTCTTCCCATTTGTGCAGGTTAAGGACTTCCTCTTCTCAACTTTAGCAAACATAAACTTCATTGCATAGCAGCAGGCTTAGTGAAGAGGAAGGAAGAAAAAGCTGTCTCTTCTTGTAAGCAAGTACACAAAACCAAGACTGTGCATCTTTGTGGAGACAGGCAAGTGAGAGGAGACCATGAGTACATATAAAATAAATTACCTCGATTTTGACTGCCTTTCTTGTGTCTTCTGTTGGTAGTTCCTAGGCTGCCTCCACTAGCCGACTGATTCACTGTCAGGAACTATGCCAATAAAAGAAAATTGAAACACAGTGAGCGCTCACTTAAGAGCAGTAGTAGAGGGTGTTGTGTGTTGTCTGCTTGTACGGGAGAGCGTGTTTATGTGATGATGGGGCAGTACTTAAGAAGTGATAAACAGCACCCTGCTGTGACATTCTGAAAGGAGATATTAAAAAGTGCCTACCAACCTATGGTTAGGATATTTAACAGGGCTGTTGGGGTTCTAGCTCCCTGAGGCTGTTGCAGATCTTGGTCTGTGCTGTCTCCTCTTCTGGGGACTGCTTTCACTATATTATTCTAGGATAAAGAGGAGGAAGAGTCCGACTCTGTTGACAATTCTCCCCAAAAATGTGATCTCTGCTGCTGTGGTTTGTATGGAAACTTGTCTTAGATTTCCTCTAAGATGCCAAACAGACTACACCTGTCACTGGTTTTCTCTAATGTTTGCAGATTGCGCTGGGATGATTCATTTTTGTTAGGCAATATTTGAATAAAAATGCAAATAATTTAAAAGACATATATTTAGCATTACGCACACGTTCCTAATCTGTTGTTGAGTTGTAGCCCAACACACAAACACCAGCTGGCTCTGGATTAGCCTGCCTCCTGTCAGAATTCTCAAATATTGGATAAAGTTTGAAAACTTCATGTAAACTTTCTCTCAGAAAGCATGCCAACAGGATGCCTCTTGCTTCTTCCAAGCCATTTTCATGAACACTATGAAAACATAGTGTCTATAGAAACGTCAGTCCCATTGCTGAATTAGTTGTAATCAGCCCATGGGCTCAGTCCTAATTGAAATTAGGTAAGTAATAGTCAGAAGGACCTGTTGTTTCCTCAGGCAGAAAGGCCACAAACAAAGTAGTGTCATCCTATGTGGCCCCAGTTGCTTCAGCTAATTAAGTTGCGGATGTCTTCTGTTGAACTTGTTTTTCTGGATGGCCTGGTGATCAGTCTGAAAGCATTCAGAAGAGCCCCAGATGAAAGTGGTATTTGTTTAGCCCGTTCTCTGCTGTGTGGGTTCTGTTAATCTACCGTCTTGTGTGGTGTAAAAGAGTGAAACAAATCCTTATTAGAACAAAATATGAAAGTAAACACAGTAACAATTCAGATTTACGAAGTATAGAATATTCTGTGGGATGGCTAACAAAGCGGTTTCTCAATGATAAACATTACAGCTCAGTATCTCTTGATATCCCTGCCCAATATGAGATGTACAGGCGTAGATGTAGATGTTTCTCTGCTGTATTCCCAGCTAAGACTATACTGTTTTGTTTGTTTGTTTATTATGGAGTTGTCAGCCTGGAATGACCTGCAACATTTTACCTAGTTCCAACATGTGAGATTTATAATGCTTATACAATTTCCATTTCTGATATTATTAGTTTTAGTAGGGGAGAGAAGGCCAAAAGATTGGTAAATCCCTCTTGCGAGGAATGAGGCAGTGATTTCTCTGATAGTGATGGGCCAACCCGAGGGTATCAAAGTGTGGAGACTGCAATGTGGCACTGACAAATTAGATTGCAGGGTTCACAACTTTGTGAGTTTTCCAGGAAAACATCTGGGGAGCAGAGGCTTAAATGCTCAGTAGAACTAATGACAGTTACACATACCATGTAAATGTTTTTCATCTTATAGCTGCGCAGGCTGAGGCTTATGCCTGGCAAAAGGAGTGGGGAAGGTTTCTTAATTTTCTTAAACACTCATTCATCAGGGAAAGACCTGAAATAGCAGGTATTTGTAGGTAGCATTAATTTAAGAAGCAGCTTTATGCCTGCTGCCGCTTCTGTTTTTGAAGCCTATTCCCCTTCCCTAGCACTTTCCATGGTTTTCATAAATTTTCTGCCTACATTTGCCAGCTAATTATCTGCTGTTTGAGCAGGCATGTACGGGAAAGAAGCTTATTATCAGTTGCCTCAGTCTGCTGAGGCATTGCTCAGGCAATATGCTACTGGGCTGCTTTTAAATGGAGACGTATTAATAAGATAACACTGATCTTGCAAATGCTTATGCATGTCAGCAACTCTGTGCAGATATACAGCCCCAGTCACTTGTACAGGACTACTGTCTTCCTGATCACGCAGAAATGCCAGATGACTCATTCTGGAGAATAACATCTTGAATAGGCCAGGATTTATGAATGAGGAATCCTAAGAGTGGCACAAAAGAGCCAGACATTAAGCAGTACTTCCTTCTGTGTTCTCTCCTTAGCATGTATTGTGAAGTGGGCACATGCCTGTGTCTCATTAGTGCTTACAGGCTTGGGGAGGAAGGGCTTTCTAAGGCACTAAACTCTGCATATGTAGCCAATAAACTGCCCTGCAACTGCCTCCAGTGACAATAAAGCTGCCCTTTGTGGAAGAGCTTTGTCAAAATTGTCTTGAGCCTGAAGGAATGGATTTCCTGGGAACTATGAACTATCCCAGTTCTCATATCAGTCATTCTCAGCACAAAGTGTTTTTCTGCCCCGATGTCTCCCGCACATATTTAGAGCCAGGTGGATAGTAAATAAATTCCAAGCCAAAAGTCATACTTTTCTTCAAGAAAGATGGTACACCAGTATGTGGCAGATTTTAGCCGTGTTGCTGAGTGCACCTTGCAGAGATGCTTTCAACATGCAGAGATGAGTGTGCGGTACTCAAAAGAGCAGAAAGAGCTTACAGAACCTGAGGCTTTTCAGTTACTCTGTGTCAAGGTAACACCATTTCTGTCTTTCACCTTTCCATTTTTTTTCTGCTTGGTGATATCTTCTCTAGATAATAGTAATGACAAACAACCTATTGGGATTGAGGTATAACACACGAAAACTAGGGTGGAGATGCATCAGTGGCTTGTTCATGCGCTGCATATGTTCACAAAAGCAATTAAGCCCCTGGAACCAGCAATAGCCACTGGCTTAGCAATAATATGCATTGTTGTAATTACATGGTTGTAAGCAATACAGAAGTGCCCAAGAGCAACTGTATTAGCATCAGGTGGACAAGCTGGACAAGGAAGAGAATTTACTGAGCATGTAGAGCATAGCGCCTGGGATCAGGCAGGCAACCTCCCACCTCCTCCATGAAACCATTTAATCTTGGCCATAGATGAGCACACATGTGCACAAGCATCTCATGATGTGGAGGCTCTCAAACTCAGGCTATTTTTATTTCCTCTGAGAAAACATATCATCTTCAGCAAGTGGAAGCGAGGGATAGACCACCCCTGGTGCAGCCTGAGGCTCCCTTAAGGTCACAGTTTTGTCCTTATTGTTCAACCTCTACCCTTAGTTAATTCAGCAAACAATAAGTTTGTACATGCTTGAGTATATGCTGGCTATGTACCTTATTCAGATCATCCAAGTCTTGGAGGAGGTTAAGTAAGGAGAAACATGAATTAAAGAAAACTGCTGCTAAAGAAAGTGTCTGAATAAGGTACCATGGAAGAGGAAGGTTTATGTGAAGAGGCAATGGTCACTCTGTGGTAGGTGACAAGAAGGCTCACTGAAGAGGAAGGAACATCTCCACCTCCACACTCTGCAGTTAGCACGTGGGATATATCTGGATGGGACAACTGAAAACTAAGTGGGGTGGGAAGAAAGGGCAGTGGTGGGTGGGAGAAGAAGTCAAGTGCAGGCGTTGGATGCTGTGCTGCTGGGTTTTAATATAGTTCTCTTCAACTTTCCTGCTTTCCACCTGAGACAACTGCCTGTATTGATAGAAAGGTTGCAAGGTTGCTATAGGGTTGCAGAGCTGATGCTAGAACAAGGCTTTAAATATATGCTGTGGCACAAGAGTGGGTTGTGGTGGATGTGCTAGTTATGAGCATGTCAGGAGATGGGGAAATCAGTAAATCTGGTTCCACCATGTAAATGTTTCAGTCATGACCATGAATAAGGTCCTGACCATGAAGGTCCTGAAGGATGAGTCCATCTTCTGAAATATTGTTATCTTAGTATTCCTGGCTTTAGTCATCTGCTAGGAATTTTTTATTTATTCTTTCTCTTCGGTTGTGGTGCTTCTTACTTCTTTTGTGTGCAGAGAAAGTTCACAGTGGTCTCTTCAGCTAGAACTTAATGCTGTTTATAAAAGACTTCAGGGTGGTCACCTGCCTTGAGCATGAGTAGAAAGTGACCAGTTTGTCTCCAGGTTTGCTGGAACACTGCTGGAACACCAGGAATGAGAGTAAATGTAGTTTCTTTTTTCTTCTTCTTCTTCTTCTTTTTTTTAAATTCTGTGTACCTGTTATGAAAAAGAGGCAGCAGCAAGTGCTATGTTAGGGCACAGCAAGCACTGTGTTAGGGCACAGCAAGTAAGTTCAAATGTAAGACATACATCTGAGAGCCAGTTGCATTTTCAATGGATTTATTGTTTTGATTTTTTGTAGTTTCAGTGATGGAATAAAGTTTTTCTAGTACTACCCATGGTTTTGTGGTACATTTTTCCAAGTTAAGATTTCCACCTTCATGCAAACCCTGCAGCAACAAGCATGGAAGAAAAGACTACCTCAGCTATCAGTCCAGATGGCAATGTCATTGCTTGATAGTTCACATTCCCACAACTGTAAAATTGGTGAAAACTGGCCATCTATTAATTACGCTAACATAAATGTTATAGAGTTTTAACTGTGTGTGTTGAAACATTCCTGTTACTGACAGGTGAAGCAGAGGTCCTAAATGAGCACTGTGCCAATATCATCAGAGTTCACTGAGTATCCTTCTTGATTCTGGCACCAGAATGATGGTCATCTGAGGTTTTCTTGCTGTGCTCCCGGGGACTGTAGAGACCCGGATACACAAGAAGCGGTTTGAAGTAGATGCACCACTACTACTAACCAGCTGTAGGTTAAGCATCCCCTGAAGTCTGTGTGCTGTGACACAGAGAAAGGAAAGCAGAGTTTCAGTGGCTGGTGAGGCAAGGGAGTAATGGTGTGGTGCTGTAGAGAAAGCTGATATGCTTACTGTCAGGAAGCAGTGAGGTTGGCACCTCTTTCGGGGAAAGGAAACCAAGTAAAATGATACAGTCAGCAGGTCATAGACCCCACAAGCCAGGGTGCTACCCCACAGTACATGAACATGGCAAAGAGGGTAGGCCCCAAAATGGTGGCAAGGTTTAGCCAAGAACTGAGATCATCACACAAGCTTGTGGAGATAAGGCATGTCTGAGGTCAAGATGGGAAGTCAATCCACAGGTCAGGATCAGGTTGAGTGACAGTAAAAACCATCAGACACAAGCCAGTGAACACCAGGCAGGATCATAGTGCAAGGCAAGGCCCCGTTGAGAAGATGGTCTGTGAGTCAGGGTCCAGATCACGGTGGACCATGATCAGGCATAGATGTGGCTGCAGATGAGCTGGAGACCAGTACAGCATCACATAGGCAGGGAGGGAAGGTCTAGGCTTGAGTCTAATGGAGCTGTGGGGTCTCTAGGGAGTGAGTGTGGGTGCAGGCCCCTGGTGAGCCTGGTTATGCACATTAGGGCCAATGAAGGCACTCAGTGGCCTTAAACTCAGTGCCCTCTATTTTATCTGTACTCTTTATCACCAAAGGGTTTTTGGACTTGTTACTTTAATTATGAAGTTAGGAACAGGTAGGCAGGTGCAGAAAGTACAACAGGAGTGTCTAGGTGCCTTTGGCTCAGGTAAATTGGCCCGGGTGGTCCATGTTGACCTCTATCCTACAGTATTTCAGCAATTTCAGTCTGTGAAGTGGGAGAGGTTATCTCAAGAATTAATTTTAATTTTTTATGTGCCACCTATAGCTCTCAGAATTTGATAAAAGGTATATAAAATAGGGGCTTCTGTCTGTGTTGTGGTAGAGAGTTTCTTTGTGCTCAGTGGTGGTGTTCAGGTGTGCTCAGTTAATCTGAGAGAAGAAGCAGAGGTGGGAGATAGCCTTACAGTCTACAAGGATGTAGTCTGGATAGCCACCAATCTTGCAGAGGTAAGCATAAGGGGTGGGGATGTTGTCCTTGTCCAGACACTGGCCGTTCCAGGTTTGCATCTCTCGGGAATGCAGGTTTCCAAGAAGCATGCTATGTGCATGACTCCAGGAGGGCACAGTGTTCTTTCCTGGGGGTAGCATATCCAAGTTAGACCATTTAGAGCAGTGCCATTTATATTGCTTTGAAATTCAACAGGCAAGTTATCTTTTCTGCCATATTCTAAAGGTGCTGTTGTCAAGTGCAATTGATATTTATTTTGAAAAGCAAGTTGCCTTTTTTTTTTTTTTTTCCTAGTGAAGACTCATGTGATAACTCTCAGGTTATTTCTGACTTACTTGAAGTTTTGTAAGCATTCTTAAATTCTTGCAGGAAGTAAGAACCACATAGGTTCACACAAACTGAATAGTTTCCAGTTTGCCCATACAGTGAGTTTTGTTCCTTTTTTTTTGAAGGAGAGGGGAAGAGCAATTCATCAAAAATGACTTAAATTTTCAGGATTTATATTTTCATTCTATAAGCAGATAAAAAATCCTAAAGAAATATATGAAGCAGAAGTGAACCTGTGACTACATAAACGTGTATAGCATCCTATCTCATCTTAGTTGCATTGCTTATCTTTTCTCCAGATAAATCTGTGACCGCAACAGTCACTTCAATTAATTTTTTTTTTTCTTCTCTTTTGCAATGGCTGGAAATATGATGCTAGATCAAATGGTAGTTTACAGTGTCTTGGGACAGGTGATGCCTGAAGCCATCTCTGTGCTCTGTGGAAAGGCTTTTGGTTTTTGAGTGTTTTGTTTCAGTTCATTTCTAGCATGCAGGTGTATATCGGTGTTAGGAAAGGATTAAGCAACGTACTAAGTTTTTATAGGGAACAGATGAGCAATTTGAGGCTTCTTTCAACCAGCTATAAATTCAAGCAAATGACCTAGCCTGAGGTAACCGAGGGATTTACCTGTGAACATGGTAGGAGAGCTGTTTGTTTGCATCTGAGTATGAAGAAATGCAAGCAAGGCGTAACTTTTCACCCATAAGATGTTATTCATTCCTTTGTGTTTTCAGGCCAATCAAATATTGATTGATGTATTGGTCTGTTGTGAGGCTCCTAGTGAATTTTGTCACAGGCAGAGTAGGTGTCTGGTATAAGCCAACTTTTTTTTTTTTTTTTTTTTTTTCCTGTGGTAAACAGCCACCAAAAGGGTTAGAACTGGTGCCAACAACCCAGCACTGGAAGCAGATGAGCTACACTACTTTAACCAGAGAAGGATAGAACTGTTGTGAATAATTTCACACGCACACACACACACACCCCACCAAAGAGAGTAAATATAAATTTCCAGGAAATAGAAGTTATAACGTGGAAGGCTTGGATTTGAGATGATCAGTTATATACTTAATATATATGTTTAAAAAGATGTTAGATGTAAAGGAGATGTCAGTGGGTTTCACCTGCAAATGGAAAAGGTATTTTGCAGTGTCTGCAGAAATGTGTGTCCCCTACACAAAAGGACTGATTGAACAATGTAAACGGTTTTATTCTCAGAGCTGCAAACACTTGAATGGAGCAGAGGCATCAAGAATCATCTTCTTCTAAGGAAGCTCCACTGTAGTTGACGAGTGTGTAAAACCAGCAGGCTAGGAAGTATCAAGCTCATTATTTGGGCAGGGCTAGGAAGAGGGGAGTGAGCAAAAGATGATTAAAGTGACCAGCCTATTTAATGAGAGACTGAAGCTAATTACGCTGAGAACTCTCATTAAAGGCGTGGTGTGTGATTCCTTTTTCCTGTAGGCGTCTGAAGTGTTCGTGCAGAGGAGTTGGGATGTATCTGTCAGACATAGATTAAGCTCTCTTCTTGTGGCTTGGGTGTCAAACTAGCTATTACTCTTAGTTGTTTACTTCAAATTTTAGTCTTTACACTTTATTTTCTGCCCCTCTCCCCACTTTTTACCATTTGTGACTTTTTTTTTTCCTGCTCTCACTGTTGAGTTACTTTCCTTTTAGGCAACCGGAGGTGGTTGTTGCAAAAATGACCAAGGAAAATGCTTCTGTCTGTTGTAACTTGTTCTGTCAGTCTCCTGCAAGCTGCTGATCTCAACTTTACCTTGCTGGGTTGGGCTTCTAAGACAATTCTTTCATACTACCAAGTGGAAGTACTTAAAGCAAATGCAGCTTAAGAAAGTTTGATACTTATGTTTTAAGTTAAATATTAGCCAGATTTAAACAAGCTCAAGTGCATTTCAAAGTAAGACTAACTTGCTGGGCTGATAAGAAGCATCAAGCACTGAAGAATAGGCATGGGGATACTCTATTCAGAGGTATGTGACCATTTTCTGCACAGTATCTGAAGCTATTGGTGATAGAGAAATACACTTGGTTTGGTTTATTTCCAACCTCCCATAAACAGGCTTGTAAATTAGAAAATCTGTTTTTTCTAGGAATGCAAAATTTTTGCTGTTAAAAATTGACAAAAATAATCTTTGTAGCATTTTTTTTAAAGGATAGTAACTTGTGTAACTATTGTGACTTCACAGAAAAAGGTATGTATTAGATAAGCATTTTCTGGTGTTCTTTGTTGAGATCAAGGTGGTACATGTACAATTAAGAACTACAGATGACCTCCTTGGATAGTAAAGCTAATGCCCAAGGAAACAAGGACCCCTTGCTTGTTTCAGGAACTTAAATTTTTTACCTCTTGTCTTTATGAGTTCATTCCCAGACACTAATCTATTTAGCAAACCCTTCCATTTTAGTATAAATGTTACGTAAGAAATATTCATTATTTTATAAACTTTCCAATGGTGCAGTTGATAATAAATGAAGATTCTGAATCTTCTAGAGTGTGAATACAGTAGATGTCACTACTTTATCTGAAGATAGCATTATGACGCTGGTGCTTCAAAAGGTTATACTGAAAGCCACCCTTCTGTTTTTAAAAGAGTATTCAATGAAATCAAGTACCTTATCCTTTTTCAGTACTAAAGGGAGCTCACATCTCTGTAAGCTGATGGACTGGTTAGACAGCATTTCATTCTAAAAAGAATTGTTTCTTCTCCCAGATCTACTACTCTGAGTTGTTATTCTGTACTCGAGTATTGTCATTTAGCTTAATTAAAGTGTTTTTTAATTAGAGAAGGTTTAAATATTGTCCATATCTGTGATGCTTGTTAGTTAATAGTCTCATATTCATGAGTTTTCTTCCGGTAAAGTTTTTAAATTAGGTGTTATTTTCTATAATACTAAATGACAGTGATGAGTTCGATTTGCTGAATGGTATGCAGGATACTGGTGCAGTTCTCAACTTCCC
Organism: Tinamus guttatus; assembly: GCF_059628265.1. Taxonomy (NCBI): domain Eukaryota; kingdom Metazoa; phylum Chordata; class Aves; order Tinamiformes; family Tinamidae; genus Tinamus; species Tinamus guttatus. The sequence continues at coordinate 10,196,653 of NW_028288848.1, forward strand.
AAGCATGATTTAGACTTCTGTGTCTAGTTTGAAGAACACTTTTGAATGCATCTTAGTGCAGTGGAACAGACTGGAGTAGTTCAGAATATCTGGGCTTTATGCAGTTATTCTGTTTGGCTAAGCCAGCGCCAAGCTCTTGCGTAACTTCAGCAGTCCCTTGTATTTCTTGAAGGAGGAGGTCTCTGAGATGGCTGTCACAGTTCCAAGACCAGCTTTAACTCAGCCTCTCTTCTGGTGACTACATGCTTTGTCTCTAGTGTCATACCTTGAACTTTCATCTGAAGGGGGCTAGAACTTAGTAAATGTCTGGTGCTTGAATACTACCTCAAACAAGCAAAGCAGAAGGATATGCAAGAAACTCTGAAAACAGAGAAATTCAGATATGGCAGTTTATCTAGATCCAAGGAAACAACTAGGTCTTGTTTTGAATTACATTGCCCATAGTTTATAAAGAGAAACAGTTGTATAGAAGTGTTGTTATTGTGACATCCTGTGTTTTTCTGCTTTATCTCCTCATCTGGTGATTTCTGTACTGAGTGACTTTAGCAATGAAAATCCTTGCCTGTGCTATGATCGCTTCTTGCCTTTATTGAAGATACTGAACAATGAAATCCTCTCCTGGAAGGCTTGTGGGAGTATTTGTAGAATGAGAAATCCTAAACCATGGAGCTTATACTTTAAAATTCAGTATTCAGATATTCTTAGAAGATCTGATTTGGTTGAGAAACACTCAGTCATCAGCATCTCTAATACTCAAGCCCTAATTTTGTGCTGATCCTATAGGCTCTTAAATGGCCTTGTGTCCATGGCTAGTTTTTCCTGTAATGGACTGGAAGGTTAATCTAGAATAGTTTGAAGTTGATGTGTTTGAGTGCCCTGGGGCAGCTGCTTCTGAGCTGAGCCACGAGAGCTCATCATAGACATGTGTGCACAGAACTGTGTTTCAAGGAGCTCCTAGATCCCCCTTTCATCTCCCAGAACCAGTCTTCGGGGTCTGACCTTGGCGGAGCAGGCTGGCCTGAGGACCTTGGATTAGTTCATGGATACTGCCGGTCCTGTGGCAGGGCAAAGGCACTGCTGGTGAGAGCAGAAGGAGTTTGGGATGTGATCTTTTGTTTTCCCTCTCTTCCTTTGTACATTTTGTGCGGTGTTCACAGTGTGCAGCTTGTCCAACTGCAGAAGTGGAGGGCTCTACGGCTAGACAGTTCAAGGAGGCACTTGCTTCCTCTTTGCCTGAACTAGAATTCTTACTTTAGCTTCTCATTGCTTCAGATCTAAAGCTCTCATTTGTATTGCAGGTAGTATTTTATGCACCTATGCAACATCTCCCCTGCTGCGTTGTGGAGAAGGGCTAGGTCTTTTCTGAGTTTTTTGGAATGGTCAGACCACTGGGAAGTCATGCCTAAAGTGGTATAGGCCAAAGTAGCCACTTTCCAGTGTGTTTCTGGGACTACTGATGTCTCCAGGGGTTGAGATCACTGTTGCTAGTGTGTCTGTAAAAGCAGAGCTGTGTATATTCTCCTTACTCTCAAAGCTGCCAGGCAGTTGTAACAGCCATGTGAGATGCCTGCACTTGTGGTCCCTCATTGCTCCAGAGCTGAGCCCAATTCTGAGCTGTGAGGCTTGGATTCTCCTGATCCTGCATTCCTCGTGCCTATGAAGCCTAAGTAGCATGAGTATATATGAGGTAAGTTTATTTCCCTGTAGTGTGTGATGGATAGCTAATGAAATAATACAAATTGGAAGCTGGTTATTGAGTTAGGCCTCTAACACTGTAGAAAATTGAGTGAGGACTTTCAGATTTTATTAGGCTCCATGCTCTTCTGTAGGCATGTAGGAAATGTGTTTTCCAGGCTTTTATTTGGAATCCTTTGTGTCTAGAAAACACTGTCCAAACTCTAGGTGGAGGCAGTGTAATTGGCCTGACAGCTGGCATTCCCTATACCACTGGCACTGCTCTGCGATTGTGTGTACGGAAGAAACTATTACTCACCTTCTGAACAAGATTTGGAGAATGTACTTAAAGCAGGAACTCTTAAACATTGATAGTTTTAATTTAAATAGATCTGCCAAAGTGGCAGCTCCAGAAAGTAGAAGGTAGAAGAGCAGCTTCTAGCAGAAGTTTTGAAAATTTCAAAGAACTTCTGTGATTACAAGTTTGAACATGAAATCTGTCAAATTTGTGTCTGATTTGCTGCTATTGGAGGCCTGTTTTGGAGCTTTATTCTGCACATGAATAGAAATCTCTTTCTAATTGTCATGCTAAGTTTGTACTTGGCCAGATGCATCAACTATTTTACAGATGGTTGTCACCTCTTTGTATTTTTTAATATTTTAAATTATTATTTCCCAGCACATTTTCTCAGAAATCCTGAATGTTACTGGGATCAGACTAACATGGATTGTTTTGCACCCTTTCTTAACAACAGAGCTGCTGTTTGCTCCTCTAGTCATGGTATTCTCGGTGTTCTGTTCATCAATGTGGTAGATGTATCAAAGATGTTTTTCTAGAATGCAAACTAGGCGAGGATAAGAATCTTGTGTGACTTAAAAAGGAAAATCAGCTTACAGCTAGTACAGCTCTTGTATAATGTAAGAAATGTTATTTTGGGGGGTACTGGTGGCAGGCCAAAGAACATTGTCTTGTAGTCTAGATTTGGAGATCATATAACTAGATCTCAAATTCTACAAGAGTACATTAGTAACAAGTCAGGAAATGACTGAGAAGAAGAGGTTCTAATTTGGAGGAGACAGACAATTCCTGTTTGCCTCCTGAGTGGCCATTGTGGGGGAAGCTGCCAAACTTTGTTCCTGCTAATTTGAGCAAGGAACAGAGTAGACACTAAAAGATTTGTGTTGTGTTTGAGTGTTGCTAGAGTAAAAGTGCCAGTGAAAATTTTTCAGGAACAAGTAAAACTTGTAGACAAGAAATCTTAGAAGTACTTTAGAGACCGCATGTCTGTAAAACCCCAAATGTGTGTTTTTCAGGACTAGGAAAACAATGGTGCTTAAATAGTTTTATTTTTCAGAAAAAAAAAGGTGGGGGGGAGGTACTGGGGGAGAGTGTAGAAAGTAGGCAATTACAGATTTACCCCAGTGTTCCTGGCATATTTTTTAAGCAAAAAAGGCATGTTAACTCCTTAAGTTACTGGGTCTACTCAAAGGTTGCATTTGGCTTTGGGTGCCTCTTCTGAGTCATTGAACTAATGCAGTATTGCTGAAATTGAGAATGACCAGCACTGCTCTACTACTTGGCTGTGGAAGGTTAAATTTCCCTTATCCCTTTCATCTAAAAATCTAGCCTCTTCCAGTCACTAGCAAAAGATTTTTTTGCACAGCTCATCTTTTGAGGCTGATACATGTGTCTCAAGTTGCAAGCAAAGCAGGTAACGGGATAAGAAGTTTCTGTGCAATCCGTCTCTATAAAGTCAAATCACTTCTGTGCTTTTCCCTTGGATACCTTGTGGCTTGCATCCAAGAAGCTGTAGCAAACTGCAGGGGAAACCCTTACGTATGCATGAAGCACTTTATTCAGCAGCATTGCGAAACAAACTGGTTTATAAGAGTTTGTTATATGCAAGCAAGTTCTTGTTTTGCTCACTACTGAAGTTTATACCTTATTCTTGAACTTATTGTTCTCTGTAGCAGGAGACTTCGGTTAGCCCGTGTCAGTTGGGTGAGAACTTCTTCCTTGCGTTTTTTGTCTGGCATATTTTCTTACACCAGCCAATTGCAGAGCATAAAAGGTCCTGGATGTATGACTCCCATGTACCTGTCTTGACGTGTTTGCAGGCCCAAATAATGTACTTTGTTCTTTGGACTAATAATTGCTCTATCATTATTCACGGTTCTAGAACTAGATTCAACAGTGGGTTAAGATTTGGAAAAAGATGGTAAAGCTCAGAGAGAGGATCAGTCAGGGATGCTTTGGACATAATGGCCGAGCAAATAAATATTTAAGAGGCAGTATAGAAAGAAAAGCATGTCAGTATATTGCTTGGTGACACACTACTGAACTAGCAAGAACCAGACTGAGGAAGAGTAAAACAGTGTGGTAAACGGATGGAATTTGAGCAGATGTTCAGTCAAACGGCAGACCTCCTGCGTTTTTAAATATAGCAAAGCAATATGCAAGAAAAAGAGTAGTAGGGCAATCAGAAGCACAAATAGATTCTGCAGAGCAAATATGTTGCACTTGATCTTCTCTTTCCTGGAAATGAAGGTCTTGCGCCTTGGAGCAGTCAAGACCTCAGTTCTTAGTGCCTACTGCTTTTCTTACTGAAAAATCTAATTTTCTTACCTTTTTTAAAAATTTATTTTTATGGCTGAATATGACAGGACTTACTGCTTGGATTATAGAAACCTTATCCTAAACAAATAGATAGTTCATTTTTGCTGTGTTAAAGCTGTGTCAGACTTCTGCAGTCTATACTGAGAGGTGCTGTGTTACAGCTACAGGAGCATCTCTTACCGCCATCTTCTGGGAGTTGCCTAGAATTACAGCCTCAGACAGAAGTGCTTGGCAGTTTCTTGGGGTGTGTAACTAAGAAATCTATACCCTCCATTCAGACTTACTACTACAGTGATTGTTTTAATTGAATGTTTTCTTTCTTCTTCAGCCCATTTGCCAGGCAGCTTATAATAATGATTTCAATGAAGTTCAGCTCCTTTTGGAGAAAAACAGCAACTATCTGAACATCCAGGACAGATTTGATGGAGATACGCCCTTGATTTGTGCATGCAAACGGGGCAACAGCAGAATAGTTAGCTATCTTCTACAAAGAAATGCTGATGTCAACCTCAGAAACAAGGTAAGTGGCTGCAGATTTATCCTTTGCAATGGCTGTTCTTTGAGATTTCTGGAGTGTAAGGGAACCTTGGCAGCACTGCCAAGCCTGAGTTTTGCCTCCAACTGGTGCCTGAGTCTAATCCCCAAATCATACCTCTGTAAACCTATATGTTTTCATTTATCTCCTCATTTATTTTTCAAACTTGACAATTAACATAAAATAATAACCTGACCTGAATTCAGTGACCTGAATTTCTCCTTGTGCTCATGTCCCCATTTTGGGTAATACTGTGTGCCACTCAGGTTCTTGCCTTTCCTCAGCCCTGTGGGTTCTGTCCACTCACCTAGGAACTGCACAGAAAGGCTTCTGTGTTTGTTTTGGTCTGTAATGTGACACAGTAACCTGATTTCACAAACTCCAGTGAGCAGTAGTTGCTGGAGATTTAACAGGATATGCCACAATCTCCTTTAAATCTTTGTTTCAGTAACTGGTACTCCTGTAACAGAAGGAACTCTGGGATTCTTCCTGTTGATTTAACTTACTGGGCAGGAATGAAATATGAAATTTTCTCTCTGATGCCATTCTGTCTGCAGCCAAGTCTAATTTGGAGACATACAGTTGGAATCCTTTGGATTCCACATACTTCTTTCATGTGGAAATCAGTTGTCATGAGCATGTGTATGTTAAACATGCTTCTATTTGAAGGAGTAAAAGTATAGTATCTGAGGAAAGAAAAGGAAAGTTTATGTATCAGTTACTCTTGCAGGTTAGAGAATGTTTCTAGCAGATAACTTCGGAGAAAGCTTATGAAATACAAAAGAATCTGATATTGTCAATGCTAATCAAATATAATCAGTTCAGTGAATCTGATACTGATCAAAGAGTTCTTCTGTATTTAGAAGGAGCGCACTTGCCTGCATTATGCTGTGAGAAAACGGTTTAGTTTCCTTGACTATGTGCTCATCGTCATCCTCATGCCGGTTATGCTTATTGGATATCTTCTCATGGTGAGTCTGGGTGAAATCAGAACTTCTCACCCCATACTTTTCCCTTTTCCCTTATCACCTGTCCTGCAGTATTTCAGGGCAGGAATCCATGGAGTAGATGGATCCTTCTTTTTAAAACAAGGACTGATGCAGAACAGCAGAAGAAGCAGAGATTTTGTTCTTGAAGAAACTGATGTAGGGTTAAAATTCTGATGAAGAAGCTAGACACTTCCTTTTGGAAAAAAAAATGAGGGAAAAACATCTACTTCATACTAGATGAATATTAACTGTCTCACTATGTTATTCTCTTCCCCTTGAACCAAACAGATCTCAAAAACTAAGCAGAATGAAAACCTAATTAAGATGTTGCTGAGGGCGGGTGCTGACGTTAATGCTGCAGATTTCGTAAGTAGATTTGTACAAATGCACATGTAGCTTGTAGCTGCTATGAATGCAACATTATTAAAACCAAACATCACTGTCTGCTAGCAATGTATTCCTGCTATTCAGGATAGTATCAGGTAATGAATTGGTTTTAACGTAGCAGACTGCCTAGCAGGAGGGTTCAGTCTTTTCCCCTGCATTTAGTATATAGTTTTGTAATGTGCGCAGTTCTAATTCTTTCCTGATAGCTCAGGGCTGTGTGGTGGGTTTTTTGTTGTTGTTGTTGTTGTTCAAGCTTAGCATTTTTCTTAGCTCTGGAGTCTGCTCAACAATTCCAAACTCAGCAAGTGAAAACCAGCATGACAGTGCTGGATATGCACTTCGACATTAGAATGTGATTTCAGTGTTAACTTTTTCATTGCTGTGATGGCCTTTTCAACCTGTGAGATCGTCCTTCAGAGGAAGGAGGCAAGATGGATCGTATGTTGAAATGACTTCTAGCTCTGTTTTCATCACTGAGGTGAAACATTTGTAAACACTGACAAATCTGGGGGGAATGTTCCCAGGTGACTTCATCTGGAGAGACATGATTCTCTGGATCTACAATAAACATCAGCTCTGCCGGTTTCTTTCTGACCAATATCCTCTTAAAAGAATCCAAGCCAACTCAGTTGAAACACCTTTAAAAAAATGATTCTGTAAAGGTTCTACTTCCTGCAAGTGTCCAAGTTTATCACCCTTATGAATTCTTGGCCTAGAGTGGATTTGTGGGCGAAGGTCATGCCAGTGTTACTTTGCGTTTTCACTTGGTCTTCAGAGCGCACTGATCTGCCACATACAGTGCCTGTATCCACGAGCATACTTGGATGTGGTAGAGAACTTCTTCCCTCTAAGGCAGAAAAGGAGAAACTGATTCTAGCATCAGTCAAATTCTAAACCACTTAAGTGTGAGCAAACAATATTGTGTAACACATAATTGTTGAGATAATAATTATGGAATCCTCTGAAATTACTAAAGACCTATTGGCTTACTGCTAAAGGGACCAGGCCTATTTTAGCAGCTGTGTCCTGAAGTACGAATGATTCTTTGTCCCTGGTGCTCTTATGAGAATGCATTTGTTTTTCTTTGTGTGGTGTACCTAAAATCATACTTGCCTAAAGTCTACTTAAGATGTAGAAATAAAGTGTATCTGCTCTGTTTCTTTTCAGTCTGGTAGCACAGCCCTTCACTATGCTTGTGAAATGAAAAACCTGGCAGTTGTTTCTTTACTGCTTGAAGCTCACGCAGACCCTTCTGTTAAGAATCAGGTAAGAAGGTGAAGGTGATAGCTATATTTCCACTATGAAGATGGCAAACCAATATGTTACAGGCCTTACTTTAGTGTACCATGTGTTTTTTTTTAAACAAATAAGCAAACAAATACCCACAAGGGTCTACTGCTTCATGGCAGCAGGCTTGTTTGCTGTAAAGCAGCAGCCCCACTGCCTACCTTGGCAGCAACATCTTTAAAGTCTGAGTCCTTCACTACTGGTCTTCCGTTGGTAAAGGCTGCCTTGATGCCACTGCATTGGCAGATCTCTCAGCTGTCTTGATGGTGCCTCTTAATTCAGAGCTGCTCACTCTACAGCTTTTCTTGAGAGACTGGCAACGGAGGGGTAATAGTACTAGTCCTCTGAAATGTGCTAAGTCAAACTTCTGTTATTGGCCAAGATCATCTGTTGAATGCTGTCCAAAGGAACATTGACCCGGGAGTGTCTGCATTGCTCAGCTGAGATGAGTCATGTTTTTTCCACATTACTCTTGAAGTCAGCTCTTAACTTTGCACTCTTTGGATATTAACCCCAGGAATGGCTATCACTGCTGTTGCTACTGGGACAAAAGGCTCTGCCTGCTGATTTCAATGAGAGTGGTATTAGACCTAGCACATTCTGAAACCTTTGTTTCAGAGCTACAGTGTGGGAATGAAAATCATGCAGGAAAGTCTTTCATTTCAGTGACAAATTCAGGGAAGCTCTTTTTACTTGATCCATGTCTGTCACATTGCAATATATTTCATCTGTTTCTTTCAGGAGGGGGAGACTCCCCTGGATATAGCGAGAAGATTACAGTTCAGCAACATTGAAAGCATGCTGAAGAAAACTTCTTAGTGCTTGATGATATGCGATCAAGGGCTCTGGAACAGGAAAAAACATTATCCAATCTGGCAATCTGTCTTGCACAGCAGCAGCAGGAGTCCTGCTATAGGCTGATGTATTTGTCAGAGGCTTTGTCCAAATCCATCCGCTCTTTGCTGTGGACTCTGACTGCTTTGTATGTTGGAGAGCTGTCAGTGTTCCAAGGCCATTTGGCTGGAAGCTGTTCGTTTGCTTTTATTAAGCCTTGAATGTTTACAATAATATTCAAGATATTGTCCCTCCCATCTCCTCACCCAGTTTTATTGTTTGACTTGCACAGACTGTGGATTTTGAAAGCTAGCTATACTATTTTTGGAAACCTAGCAATTGCACATCATGATTGGCAGCCAATGCAAAAATAAAATTTCATTTATAGCGTTTTAGTTTTTCTATAGGAGATATGCTTGACAATTGAACATGGTGCCCCAACACCTTATGCAGGATCTTGTACCTTTTCTCTTACTATTTTTCCTACTGCTTCTTAGCACTTTCTCCTTCTGCTGCAAGTTTCACACATCTCAATTACTTCTCACTAGATTGTTGCCAGGGAAGGATTTTTTTTTAATATAAGAAGCAGTAAGAAGAGATTGAATGAATTGTTGGTGATCACAAAGAAAGCCAGTTCCCAGGTCCCTTTCATGCATTAAAAAGTAATAATTAAAACATTTTTTTGGCTCAGAAGTCAGACTCTAAGAGTTTTCCAACGTAAATAATGTGCTAACAAAGGGAGGGGAAAAAAAGTGGCAGTATATGAAATGCTATTGGTGGGAGCCAGATGCATCATACCCAGGAGACTGGACAGTACAGACTGCTTTTCAGAGTAGTGAGTACAGCAGGCAGTGCATATGCCAAAATAATAAGATCTTTCAGGTGCCTTTTCTTGCACAGAAAAAAGGAAGAAGAAAACATGCAGTGGTAGGCAGTGTATTAAGGTGGCCTAGTAGTTTCTAATTTTAGTAATGTAGCAGTAAAGAGGACTTGAAAGGGGAACCCTTTCAAATGCTTTCAGATCTCCTTTCAGCTTTTTTTCCTTGATCTATTGAATCTTTATTTTTGCTGATAGTTTTGGCCATTTCGACCATTTTTGGCCAAGCTGCCATAGGTTCAAAGGCTAGATGTCATGATCTACACTGTAGAAGTCTGCTAGACCAGGTGCATGGACAAGGTGGTACATTTTCTGTATTGTGAAAGACAGATGCATTTTGTGAGTGTCACCATGGTGTTGGATACTGACTTCAACTGTAAGAAGTCTTGGTTCCTCCCTATGGATTTGAGGCCCTACCCATATCACTTCTTACAACATTTACCTGTCTGGACTTGTAATAAGGAGTACTTTGGGTGTAACCTGGGGACAGACCCTCAACTACAGGCCCTCACCCTACTCATCTACAAGGTGATCAATGTGAGGTGTTTACATAGGTAGTGAAGAAACTGTCTCTTTGGGTTAGTGACCGACTACTTTCCCATGCTGCAGAAATTCCTTGAAGAATAAATAGACAAGATTGGCTTTGACATTTACATAACCCTATATCTTGGACAGCTTGTAACAATTTCACTGCCAGTGTCAAGAAAAATTTCTCAGGTGCTGTGGTGCTTGGAGTGCAGTTTGCCTGAGGGATCTGCCTTTCTGCATTCTCTAGCTGCCAGGCCATGAGCACAATCCATCTGTGGTTTCCTTATTTGGGGGTGCAGAGGGCATAGAAAAACATTTGATAGATATTTGGGTATAAAAGGCAGGAGAATATTTGGATTTGTTCAACAAAAAAGGTTAACTTTTTCAAGGTTGGATTCCTTAGCTTTGGAACCTACCTATTCCATGCTCAGATTCCTGTGACTAAAGGTCTCTTCGTTGTCTTGACAGTGTTGGTAAATGTGAGGAAAAAACAATGATAGGCTGTGGTCTTTGTCAAATTGATTTAATTTAAACAAAAGTCATCAGTACTTTAACAGAGAAATGAGAAAAATACATTTTTGCATTTTTATGTGATAGTATATTTCTATGAGGTACATAAAATGTACAAGAGAAGAACAGGGCTTAGGAGTAGGAAAATCAGTCTTGTAGAGGTAAAAGCTGTCCAAATTAAGTGATCCCTGAAGTGTGTGCTGAAATAATTTCATGTTTTCAGCAGCCATGCCTATATTATCAAACTCATTTGAAAGACACCATTTGCTGTACTGTATCACTGTGGAAAACCAAAAACTATTAAAAATCCAAGAAAATACACATCGGTATAGGCAATTCCCAATTCAAATATCCAGTGTGTGTACTTATCTATTCCTCAGAAATCACCCTTATTGCTAAACAGAAATATTTGGCAGCATTACTGGATGGATTGACACTGCATATGGTTTCAAAGATACTTTGTCATTAGTTGAAGGATTTTTGAGTACATTTTCTTAGTTGCGTCAAGGCCCCAGATGAAATCTAGGTGTCCCCAATCAGGAAAATTGTCATAGTGAATGAGGTTTTTGATGCGAGGAAGTAGACTTGCTATGTCTTTTGGATCTGCAAACTTGTCATCTCCACCACTCCAAACAGCAATTGGTGTGTTAATCTTCTCTATCTCATATGCAGGAGGAGTGGACTAGAAGGAAGGAAGCAGACTTGAAGTGAATGTTGTTCTGCCAAAAATTGCTTTTGGGGAAAAGATTCTGTGCAATCATCTCTGCTTCCCTCCCTTCTCCCCTCCCTCACTACAGGAAAATAGTCGGGACCAAGCCTGCCCTCTCAGTGATTATTCCACTTTATTTTTTGCCTACGGTGAGGAACAGCGACCTGTCCTATTCCTCAGTGCCTTCCTAGTGCATGGTTACACGTTGTTCTGCCGTGTGAGTGCTGCTCATGTCCTTGAGAGGTGGGGCTATGGAGAGCACGGTGTTTGTGTCTATCTAGCAAGGACTGCAGAGCTGCTGCTTGGATGTGTCCCATTCCCACCTAGCCTGGGATGCTCTGCAGGTTTTGCTGGGGGCATGGAATGAAACTGAAGAGCTTAGCCATTATACTCGGGATTTATGTAGCAAGAAATACTTTTGGCCATTTATAATCTGGCATTGGACGTGTTCAGGGATCTTGGGTCTGTGTGAAAGTTACACATTTTGGAGAATTTCTGCCTGTGAAAAACTGCGTGTCCTGATTTAGAAAAGGATGCTGCAAGTCAAAAGTGCTGACTAAATATTAAACGGTTGTCAGATGATTGGAGAGCTCATCATGGCTTAGGTAAGAGATCCATTTCATTCCTTAACAGAAAGGCAGACCTTGAGGATTTTTTGAGGAAGAGTTACTGCGCTACACTAATCCAGTCCCAGGACTTGAGTGTGGGTCTTGCCTTCTGGGAATGGCAGATAAGTTGAAATGTCATGGAGCACGTGCCCACATCAGTAAGGAAGACAAAATCAACCAAAATCAGCAATTTTGTTTGTTGTCTACAAGAAACTCCTTATGCTTTGCCTCACAGTATTAGGTTCAAGTGAAAGATCATCTTGAACTACTCTCTCCTTCTCTTGGTAGCAGGTGAAGTAACAGGTTCTGAAATCTAAAGTGTTCTTTTCTTAGGATCTATTCTTAGCCAGAGCACAAGGATGAGTTCTAAAGAAAACCTTATTGTCTTACCTGGTTGTATTTCTTCATATTTTCCTTAGCACCATAATCATAAGCTTGAAATCGTCTTGCATATTTTATCTGTTAATATTGTAATAAAAATAGACACAGAGTATTAAAAAGACTGAGAAACAGAGTGTAAGTGCCCAGATGCTGAACTGTGAGTGACTCCTACCTCTTTCTCAATCTGGTTGGAGGTTTCCTCAAGTAATGAGTGTGGATCATAGGGTGAATGGCTTTATTGCTTGTCCCCTTGCTAACCTGATCCTGAGCATATCCTGATCCTCAGATGCTGCCTATGGCATGCTTTGCTATCAAAATGTTTGCTTAATAAACTCGGTGTTGCCATCTTGACCCGTGACTAGGTTTGTGTTTCCTTTTGGGAGGGCCTGGTTATCTAGAAGCTGTTGGAATTATTACTAGTCCAGTGTACTGTGTGTTCTCTCCTCGCACATCTAGTCTTCTGGCTGTCGGTTGTGTCTGTCTGCTCACAGCAGTAATGGTAACATTTCCAGAAATTCCATAATTTTTTACAGAAACTTGACTATAAATGTGTTGTGCTTTGAGAGCAACTCTGAGGTGAGACTTCAGATGCTAGATGCTTGGCTCCTTTAGTATGTGTTGTCTCCAAGACATGCAATCTTCCCTGTAGGACTGATGAATGAAGAGGTAAGTACATATATTTGTTCTCTTGTTTTATTTTATTTATTTGTTACTGAAACTTAATGAATAGTGTGATTACTTTCTCTTCTCTCTCTCTCTCTCTCTTTTTTTTCCTTTTTCTTTTCTTTCCCTCAGTGGCTTTGCATAATCAGGGTGAGAGAACATCATGGGATGGTTACTGCAGAGTTATTCCTGGACTGTCTGGCTTGGATTGCAAGGTTTAGAAAACCTTGTCTTCAAGGCTTCAAGTAAGTGAGCAAGCACTAGAAATCTGCTAGGGAAAATTATTATTATAGTGTTTTTCTTTTGTTCTGCTGTTTGTATTACTCTTGCTTTTTTTTCTTCTGCTCTGTTGTATCTCTATTTGCTTTGTAGCCACTTGACTTTGTTAGGGGTTGGTGAAACAGTCTGTAAAGCTGCTGGCTGACAATGCCTCGTACTCATTTGTTGGCTCTGAGTAGATGTATCCCAAGGGACTGACTACTGGTAATTTTTGTCAGCGGTGTCTCCAAGAGTAGCTATATTAAATACCATATAAAATTTTGGCAGAAATTGTGGATTTTCTGTCTGATGTAGAAAGATATATCCTGGCTCTGCAGGTGTAGTTATCTTAGATACAGTGTTCTGCTTAGAGAATAACAACAAGCTTAGGCCTGCTGGTGCATGAGTAGAAACCTGCCTTTAGGGAATTTGACTCTAGGATCTAGATGCTGTCATGGAAGGTGAAGAGAGTTTTGAAAAACTTGGCTATTAGGAGCCTCCCAGTAGAACGGTGTTGCTCATTGTGTACTTGAGAGTGGCATGAGGCAGTTCCATCCTTATGCCAGTGGAAGCATTTGTGTGTTTAACTGGTTCTGGGAGCTGATCCAAGCTGCAATTAGTCCTCTGGGGAAAAATGTTTTAACCTGGATCACTTCCCTGTTCTGGCTTATCCCCAAGCTGCCCAGTATTCCGCTATCCTCTTAGTGCCTGCCAAGTGCCCAGGCTGTACTTGAGGTCATTCCTGACTTTTCAAGGCAACCATCTTCATCAATAAAGGCTGATGAGGCCTGGGAGTCACTAGAGGCTGGCGGGCCATGGCCTGTTGTGCCACAGGGAAATCTCGGTGCCCCAGACCAAAGGGACAACTCAGGCAAGTGCCCTGGCCAGAGGTAAAGAGCACTCCGTGCACGGCGGGTGCTCACGGCAGTCCGTGAGACGGTGTGTTGGGCTGGTGCCCAGGGCCTCTGGACTTCCCTGTAGGCTGCCAGTTGGGTAGAAAGTAGGAGTTAGAGTCAATTGATACGTCAGTTTATACATCAGGTGTGCAGGATTCATACCTGATGCCAATGAAGGATGTTCTGAACTGAAGTCCCAGCTGGGCAATGTGTTACGTATACATCTATTCGACTCTGAAGAGAAAGCAGAAATGCTACAAATGCAGGAATCCCATGTTATGATGGAAAAAAAAACTGTGAAATACCTGAGTACAAACTGCTGTGTAAAATTCCCACTCTAACAGGGTGTTCTTGAAGTAGCAAACAGAAAGCTGGAAGACAGACTTGGGAATAGCTGGTAAAGGCAGAGCTTTCTCCATGAGAGGGAGTCTGTTCCCTAAAGATAGTAGCACTGACGAAACACATGGTTCAACAACAATAGGGAAAAACAAAACAAAGTAGACAAAAAGGATAATAATTTTCAGTCCTTTCAAATGAGAACCCTAATCTCATGCTCAACTATCACATATCTCCAAGTCTTTTGAAGATTTGATTTATTCTTCAGTTTACTCCTGATGCCAAAGGAAGCTAGTTTTATAATATACCCCCATACAGACTGGCTATTCTTCTACTTGGACTTTTCTAGCTCTGTTAAAGGTATGTTCTAGTGTCTGCTCAGATTCCTTTTTCAGCTTATTGTCCTGCCCTGAGAAGCACATTAGGGAATTAATGTAGTTTAGTTCTGCTGTTTGAAAGGGCTGCTTTGCCTTTAATTGCTTCTGCATTGGGCATTGGAGTCTCAAGGCCTTCCTATATGTGCCATTACAAGTGGTTATTAATGGAGAAAAATGTGCCCAGGTCTTCAAAGATATTCCAGTAATGAACATTGCTTAGGTCGCACCCACTGTAAAGGGGATTTAAGGCACTGCAGTATCTAAATGTTGGTAAATGTGGGGACAGCTCTCTTGATCTTCCCATCTCCTCTGACTGATATGCTGCTCTTTGTGAATCCATTCATAGACTTTCATTCCAGACACAGTGCAAAAATGTTCTGTAGCTCCCTATACTGGGGACTGAGCTGTGAGGCCCAGCTCTGAGGAGAGGACTGCTCTGATGCTCAGAATGTGGTACCTCAGTTCCCAAGTGGATCAAGGCTGGCAGAGCATGTGTGGGGAAGACACTGAACAAAGACTGAAGGTGCAGAATGCCTTCTATGTCGGGGCTAATCAGATGTAAAATGAGTTCGGAGAAGTTCACTAGAAAGGCAGCTGGCATTTCTCAGGGCCTGATCTTAGGCTCTGATGCCCATGGGCAACACCGTGCTTAATTAGTAGAGGAGGATTGTTATTGGACTGCCAACTCATACATAGTCATACTATATGTGTGGTCAGGTTTTATGGGGGCGTGGAGGCTTATGAGAGAGCAAAAACCAGCAGAGAAACAGATGTTTGATATATGGCAGGACTGAAAAATCAAGGCAGGAGCCAGAACAAAAATGGCAACGTGCTCTTTTGAGTAATATTTTGGAATCAAGTAGTGATACAAGTAATCTAAAATGTGGCCAGAGAACAGCTGTTTCCAGTTCTTTAATTGTTGCTGTGTTTAGGAGACCATGGCATCTGCTTGCTTAGGAAGCAATGTAGGAACTGTATTACTGAGAAGTCCCACTCCATAATCTTCTGGCTCCTTTTAAACAGTATCTTTAGATGGCCAAAACTTGTTCAGCTCAGCCCCAAAAGAGGGTACAGCTAAGCTCTAGATTGAATTCAGTCCTATTTTCCTGTGATTTCAATATGTCTTCTTATTGGTTATGTTAATAGCTTTAGTCCTATTCAATACTGTTCAAACCATATCATATCCTTGTATTACCTCAGTCGGTTGAGGACTATGTTTTATATATGTTTACATGTGTAATGGTTAGTACATAAGGACAGACTGCACAAATGAAAATTTCAAAATTATTTATACCCTGTTTTGGCAAGGTGTTCTTGCATTTGCTTACCGTGTTCATGTTTTGTATGTTGCCCCCAGCTATGTATGAGAGTATACGGCCACAAAGCTTATCCAGGCTTGTACACAACTGTGCCACAGGTTTTTTCATAAATTCAATCTGATGCAGTGTTCCTTTACAGCCAAATATAAGCTAAAGGAAGGAAAAAGTACAACACTTTTTTCTTTTTAATACAGGAAACTTTCTGTTGCCTAATAGCCTACACTTAAGTCAGTATCCTAAGATTCCTGAAATAGTTTACACTCCCAGTACTAATTAAAATGTATTTTTGTCAGAGCACACCATCCATCCTTCCTGCCTTGTATTACTGGGCATCAATCCTGGAGGAAGCTAATCCTTTTTCTAGAGCAGTGACCTCAGTAGGCACACATAAATGAAGTCACAGAGATTGTCAGGGATGTAACTGCAGTTGTGTTTTGGCTCTTCGTTCATGAAGCCAGCACAGTGTTAGGTAATAGCAAAAATCCTATGACAAGCCAGTTTCACAAGTCTCCAACCTCACTGGGGTCTGCTGCTGCAGTCCCATCTTTCTGTTTTCCAGTACCTTCCCCATGCCATTTGAGGATATATTTTTCAAGTAGGTTATTCCTGAACTCTGTATCATCATATCACCCCTTTGGACCACTTCTGCTCAAGTTAAGTGAATCTTGTGAAGATAAATCAGGCATTGGGCCTTTTGAGAGGAAGAATGACATACCCTGAGTAGTGGATCAGGAAGGCTCGCTATCTTAACCAAAGGGCTTGTACCATGTGAACATGAGGCTACTGGGCTCAGAGCAAAGAACACTTTGACCCTCTGAGCCAATTCGTGGTATGTAGAAAATGCAATGAACCCTGTGAACACAGAAGAGACAGTCTAAGTTAGTGAAGAGATCTTCAATAGACAAAAACAAAGCAGTAGGCAGCAAACAAGCAGTGAATGTAGTGAGCCACTCTCTGTCTGGCCAGGTTTGTCTGTGCTGCGTGGTTTGCATAAGGAAGTGTTGCTGCTAATTTCTGAAATTGATTTTATTTGGGAGACAGAGCTCAATCTGAGGGTTAGAGCACATTTGGATTTTGACTTTGTCAAAATAGATTTGTAGGTATTAGTGAGAATTTCGTGATATGGACAGATTACCTCTAAAGGTCACAAAACTGTCACAAAATTATGAGTTTGTCAGGCTGTAGTCTCTAAGGGACTATCAGTATTTATTTACTCTATGAAGTAAAAGAATAATTACCTGAATACTGTGAGCTTTGAGTGTCTTCAACTGATTGCTTAAGACAAAGCCAACTAAAGACAGCCTAACTGGTTAGTTCGGACACGAGTCTTTAAAGGCTTTTACAAGAGGAAAAGAAAGACCTGGAGATTTTCAGCATAAGCTTTTTCCCATGTTACTTTCTCTTTTTTTTTCCAGCTACTTTAATGTAATGAAAGGGCAGTTGCCCAACCACTGGGCAACCACTGTCCATTCTTGGATCTTAGGCATGAGCCATAAGCACTAAGAAATCTCAGCTGATGCTAAAGGAAAGTTAATTGCATTCAAAGACTAAGTTCATGTTAAAAGTTGAAACTAACAGAAAGGAAGTAATTAGTATTCTTCCCACTTTTCCATCTCTGGTTATATTTTTTAAAAACAGTGATGTGGCCAATTATAACCTTTCATGAATAGTGCTTTAAATTGTAAGATTGGCATTGAGTGACTTAGCTGAGGTTCTTTTTCTGTGTCTTCTGTTCTTTGAAGTTAAGTGTGTTTTTTGAGCGAAAGCTTGTTTTTCCTTTCCGTTTATAAAGAAAAGAATCATATACAAAAGTTAAGTTTAATGAAAATTCCTGTCACCGACTTTTAAGAAAAATGTCCAATGTCATACCTGGACTACCTGTTAAATAATGGCTTTTATGTCACTGTAATTTTTAAAAGGTATAACTGTATTAGGATTTGTTATTACATTTCCTTGCCTATTTCTGATAAACAAAGCTGGGTTTGGAAGAGTTTTACATATTTTGCGAATTTCAACTCACAATATGCTTCTACCATCAATCACGTTGTACAAGCAAGAACAGCTGAGCCAATGGGGAGTCCCACCTACTGATTACATACCAGGAACCCTAAGCTCTCCTAATCTTACCCATTGTTGTGCCTTCAGAGTGGCCGATGTAATATATATGTTTCTGTCCAGTTTTGTTCATGGCGAAGTACAGCTCTGCTGGAAGATCGTATTTCCCCATCTCATCGAAGCTACAGGGAGAAACGCAAAAAGTTGACAGATGGGCAGGTGGGCCATCAGAGCGTGAGTTATTGGATTTCGGCTTTGTTCATGACACCAGGTAGAACCTGCTCAAAGACGAGGTTGCATACTTCATCTGGATTCTGTGTTGAGACTTGAGAAAAAGCAGGGAATTATGCAGCCCTGCTACCAGGCTGACAGCGGCCGTGTCTGTTAGCTATGATCCCTGGGGAAGTGGATTGAATAAGTGCTCTAACTAACAGGGTTACAAAACATGTTTCTTTCTCACTTGACATCAGCTGTGAGAGATAAGAGATTCCGAGATAAAGCAGAGCAGCCTGGTCTTGTACTTCTCACAGTACTGCCTCTGCCTTCTTCAGCATTCCCTTTCATCTCCAGTTGTCTGAAATCTCTTCCCCAAGCACTGCTCCCAATTGTAAGAGAAAGTGAGTATCCTTACTAGTCATGTTCTCTTCACTCCTCAGTTGATACAGACCCTGCTTTCATACTGCTTTAGGTAAAAAACATAATCTGAAGTTACCTAGTCCCATGGGAACTGCCATCTTGAGTGATTCACACTCCACAGAGTACCTGAACTGCCAGAACTCCTTCTGGGATGGTTTAAGGGTCTTGTGTTTTAAAGACCAAGTGTTCCCTCGACTGTTTCCCATCCAGACATCATAGCCAGCATCTGCTAGGATGAAGCCAAGGCTGTTGCTGGGCAGGTTAGAAATCCAGTGGGTAGAGTCTCCTAGAAAAGCATGCTGTAGGAAGACTACAGGCTTTTGCCCTGGAGAGAAAAGAAAACAAACAAACAAAACAAAACAAAACAAAAACAAACAAACAAACAAAAAAAAAAACAAAAAAAGAGGACTATTTAAGATTGGACTGTAGAATTTTGTTTGTGAGGGTTTTTTTAAATCTTGAGATGGATTTGGAATGCAGCCCAAATTCCTGACAAGGTGCTTTTGCTGCAACTCAAGAGTGTGGAGCAGGCCATCGCGTGAGCAAAGGGGAAAGATGGGTGGCCCATGTAAGAGCTGCCTCCCAGCCTTTCCTTAGGGGCTGTAACTGACACACCTGTGTTGGGACTGTTCCTCCCACCAGGAATTCTGAAGACACGAAGAATGTATCCATCCTCAGTAGTAACTTCATGCTCCTCACTGGGATACCCGTGATATCTGATAATTTCACTCTGTGGGAGGCCAAAGGAGAGTTTGTTACTAACTTTGACAGTGCAGAGGTGGGTGGAGAAGGAGGTGTCTGTTTGGAGGCTGCTTGTGTGCCAGAATGTGAAGCCAGCCAAGAAGCAGCTCAGGTGTGGAGGGGCTGAGGAAGGGCCAGGCAAGTGCTTGTGGTAGCACGGAGCTTATTGTCCTCTGCTCTACTTTGTGCTAGTGGGAAGGGTCCCTAAAAGGATTCCTGCCGAAGAGCACAGCACAGCTTTTCCACGGGAAGAGTGGGCAGAAACGCTTGAATTGCGTTTCAGCACCATCTTGTTCCCAAGCTCTAGTGTGCAAAGCAGATACATGTGTGCAGGAAGGCGAGGGGAAGCCCTAGACTAGACTCAGTGTTTAGTTTAGTGCATTGCAGAGCTCGGAAGCGTGTGTCGTTCTCACCAGAACTGTCCCTCAGAACATGGGATGAAGGATCCGCTGCTTGCTGGGAAACGTGGTGGCTTTGGGGAAGTAAAGAGACAAGCCACAGAGTTCAGCTGCGGTCTCCAAAGAGGATGTCGTCTCATCTCTTTCAGCAAATGCAAGTGCAATAGTTTGTCATGTTGTGCAAGGCTGATGCAAGTTGTACCTTTCTGGAGAGTAAACATGTGGCAGGATCTGGGCTGAATTAATGCCAAATGATGTGATCTTGGTCCAGAACGAGTGCTTTCTTACCAGAGTCCGATTAGGCAAACTATCCAGGGGAGGCAAGTAAAGAGTGGGGCTCCTGTGAGGAAGGAACTCCTGAGAGCACCTACCCCTGGTTCTGTGTGTGCTGTGAGGAGAGCTTTGGTAAGTCGGAGCATGGGGTCTTGTGTTACTTTGTGATGTGAGCATCTGCTATTTGAAGAAGAGGTTCAGCGTCCCTTGCCATTTGTATATGGTCTATCACAGACTGTTAGTGATGTGTGGGGTAGAGATAGTGGAACCAAAGATTTAAAAAGAAACACAGAGACAACAATAAAAACTTACAACGTTCATGAAGCATTCAGGGTTGTGCGACTTCTTTTTCTGGATTTCCTCTGAGTTCAGAACGGAGGAGAATCCAGCTGAAGAGGCGATTCCTTGACAGCAGAGCAGCATAAGGAGGCACCACATGCTGGGACTGTGTGAAAGAGCACATGCATGTGTGTTTTCCCTGCTTTAGAAAAGGGATCTTTCTGTGCACTTAAACTGCACTAAGGGGGGTTTCTCCTGGAAGCTCCCCCAGGTGCGTTGTCCCCAGGCCTGAGAGAAACAGCTGCCTGTGTGAGGAGGGCTGGTGGGCAGCTCAGGGCGGGTAAGAGCGGTGGGGAGTGAGCCAGGGGCTCCAGGAGGGATGTGGCCTGGGCCGGAGGAATGTGCCTGAGAGAGGTCGGTGCCTCTTTGAGGGGAGAGTGAGTGCTGTGAGGAGAAAAGTTCCAGTCGTTCAGCAGATGGAGAAGGACCTTCAAGATCAAGCAGGCCACCTAAAAATGTTCAGTAAGAGGATTTGTGGGAGCAAAGGGATGTGTAGCATGGTCTAAAGTTTCAGCTTGTGAAGGCTGCTTGTACGACTGCCTCACCATCATGCGGGCACGACTGCACTTGTAGGTTGGTTTCCTCAGAAGAGAAGGGCGTGCCTAAAAGGGCCTTTTTGTGATTGTGCTGGTTCACCTTTCTGTCCACCCCATAATTAAGTTCTTGCTG
Source organism: Tinamus guttatus (assembly GCF_059628265.1). Lineage (NCBI taxonomy): Eukaryota > Metazoa > Chordata > Aves > Tinamiformes > Tinamidae > Tinamus > Tinamus guttatus. The sequence continues at coordinate 10,217,549 of NW_028288848.1, forward strand.
TCCCTGGTGAATTTCTAGCAAGCTCAGCAGTGAGACAGAAGCCTGTAAGGTAATGGGGTTCCCAGGAGCTCCTAGGAAGCGTTCGTCGGGGAAGAAGCGTTTGCTAGGGGTAGAGCCCTGCTGAGGGGAGGACAGGCACGACACAGGTATTCTCTGCTCTGTAACCACCTGAACAAGTCACAAGCATGAACTAACCTGCTAATCAGCATACGAATAGCTTTAAAGTAGCCACGGGATGCATGGTTGGATGCTAGAGTTTGTGAGGGAGTTCTGTAGAGAGAGCTGGCTCTAATACAGTGGTGTTGGAAAGCTGAGCAGATTCAGGAGGAAAGTCTTTCTGAAGCCACTCATGGATAGGTACACTAGCAGTGGAGGATCCAATTCCTAATAAAGAAATTTTCATGCAATGTCATGTTTCTAGCTTAAGACGGCTGATAAGAAGGCATGCCACTATATATATATATATATTTTGCACTTGGAAAGGGAGATACAGATCAAGGGAAGGTAGGAGAGCATTCCCTGGCAAACGATGTGAAGATGTGCAGGAGCCGTGGGGGAGAGGGAGGGTGCCCAAGGAATTTTTGCGTTGTCTGTAACTCCTTATGGGAGAGGGAGCTCCCAGTTTTTCTGGTTTACAATTTCATCTTTAAATTTGACAGAACAAAGTTAAAGAAGTCAAATCTGAGTCATCAAACAAGTAGAACGAAACATAGTTTAGAAACACCCATGACTGTATTTGGCAGGACTCCCTTTGTATGCCAAGCACTTCTTAAGTTTGGTCGTGAAAATAGGAATCCTCCCAGCTATATACTTAGCTAATACAACACTGCTTTCTGCAATTTTACTCTTGTAATGGGAGTAACATATGCCTCCCCCGCAACTGGAGTCTCATTCGGGAAGAAAATTTAATAAGTTTTGCTGAGTATCAGCTTGTTTTTGAATCACTACCAAAACCAGGTGAGGCAGTTTAAAGGCTAAATGTGTTAGTGCAGGCTTTTCTCAGTGCAGTCTATTATCACCTCACTTGGCTGGCACTCCTCATGGATTTCCAGGTTATTGATTTTCAAATTAGTTAGAGCAAGATAAGTAACACCTAGCTTGGCAGGCAACTACTCCCTTAAACTTTAGAAGCAAAAACTTCAAAATAGAAGCCTTGAACAGCAATCTGCACTTTTTTTTATCTAATAAAATAAACCCATAAGGAAGCATTTAAAACAGTGAATTGCCATAAAGCAATGTACTTACAAGAAAAAAGGACTGAGACACACTTACAAGTTCTTTAGGGATTTTAAGATATAATGAAATCAAGTCAAAAATCCTCTAGAAAGTCATCAATCTACTCTCCTACTTCAGGCAGTCAAAAATGTATTACATGTAAACACAAGCACCAGAGCGGCACTTGTGGCTATAAACTTATATAAGAATCTACTGCCTTACTAACATACAAATGTCCAAAACTGCAACAGCAGAATGGCTAATCTGCGCACACTTTTGGAATACTGCAACTTTAATTCCTGTGTTCTCAGACTGAAGAAAGCAAAATAGAGGAAAATGAAACATTGATTTGCCTTTTTTCTCCCCGTTGTGCAGGTCAAGACAGAGACATTTAGTCTTCCTATCTTAAGTACCAGCAAATACATGCTTCTGTGTATAGCCTACAGATTTACAGATCAGAGAGGAAATAAGCTCTCTGCTCTCAGAAGGAACTGCACAAAACCCAGGCTGTGCACCTTTGTGGAGCCAGGCAGGAGAGAAGAGACCATGAACACATACACAGAAGATGTAAGAAGAAACTTACCTCTGCTTTGACTCCTTGTGTCTGCTGCTGGCACTTCCTAGGCTGCCTCCACTAGCTGACTGATTCGCTGGCAGAAAGCTATGCCAATAAAAGGAAATGAAAACAGACTGAGTACTTCAGGGTAGCACCAATGAGTGTCATGAGTTGGCAGCATGTATTGTAGAGCGTGTTTATGCGCTGATTTGGCAGTGCGTCGGAAGTGGAGAAATCTTTGTGATGAAAAAGATCTTACAGTTAAATTCACAAAACAGTAATGCACGATGGAGTAAGAGAAGTTAAGAACTGCTTACATACCAGTGGTTAGGGTGCGTAGCAGTATCTGGGTGTTTCAGTCCCCTGAGGCTGTGACAGACCTTGCCCTGCACTGTATTCCATCTAGGGGGTGCTCTGAACAAATTATTTTAGATTGAAGTGTAGGAAGTGTATGGCTTTTCTCAACATACTCTTGCAAGAATGCAGCCTCAGCTACAGCATTTTACATTTGTGTTAAGTTCAGCATTACACGCACATAATAAAACCTGTTGCTCAGTGAGCAGCACAACTCATTATGTCTATCTTGCTCTGGATTAGTCTCTTGATGTATGGTGGTGGTCTCTAGTGCCTAATAAGGCTTAATTGTGTTGTGTGTCCTTTCTTCTAGTGAAGAAACAAACGGGGTTTCTTCCAGAACATTGACCTGCACACTGAGAAAATGTAATGTCTTTGGGGACCTCTGCCTAACCTCACTAATTTAGTTTTATTCAGACCTGGGACTTAGTCTTCCCTGAACTTGGCCAGGTAATCAGTACCAGAAGGACATATTCTGTGCACTTAGGTAGCAAGGTTATAAAGTAGAGTCCTGAAAAGTTTGTGCCTGTTCCTTCAGTAGGTTAGCTCAGAGATAACTTTGGGAAAAACTTTCAAAACTGATGAGCAATCTGAAAGCGATTACAGCCCTAGATGAAACTAATGTTTTCTCAGGAACATGTTTGCAAATAATCTGCTGAAGAAAGGTGTGAACCAAATCTTTATTAGAACAGGATGTGAGAGTAACCACAGGAACAGGTCTGCTTTATCAGGTAGAGAACTTTGTGTGGGTTGATGAAAAAGACGATCTCTTAGTGAAAAGCATAGGCAGCTCTGATGTCTCTGAGTTCTTTCAGGGATGTTGTTGCATTTCCAGTCTTTAGTGTTGAAAACTCATAAATTGTGTCTCCAGGATTCATGTGTTTCTCTTACAAGCAGTTGAAGGGCTGAATCTCTGGAAAGACTCTAAACACACTGTTTCTTTTCGCAGTGGGGCCAATACATTTCATTTTGAAGTGACCGATACTGTGGTTACCTAAAAACCACAGAGGCTGCCCATAAAGTGAGTCCCTTTGTTAGAACTACCCCTCTGAAGCAAGATTGGCAGAGGTAGAGCTCATCCAGGAAATTACATAGCATGATAGCTTCTTAAGCACTGCTTTTAAAGCAGTTCTTCTGGCTAATAGGTAAAGTGCTCTGTATGCCCTTGGGAGGGAGATAATGGATTCTTTCTAGAAATGTCCTGGGTACTTTTCATCTGAGTTTTTCCTCCTCAGGCTTTTCAGAGCTGTGATAAATGGAGAACAGCTCAACTCTGTGGTAGCCAGTAGCTTCCATATAAATTGGCAGAGGTGAGATTCCTGCTTGGTTTAGAGGATATCTTTGAACCGAAAGTGAAGTGAAGATGAAGTGAGCTTCTTTCTCTCACCTGGAGAGTTCACATAGACAAAATTTCTCTATCTTGCTGAAATTTTTGTATCTTGTTTCTCACCTTGCACATGCCATGTCCGAACCTCAGGACTGGCTGTTTTCTACTGGATCTTCTCTCTTTGTGTACTTTGACGTTCCTCATGAAAAAGAAAGTGCCTGGCCCCATTTCTATTGAAGACAAATTTCTTTAATGTGTGAGTTTTTTATGTGTAAACTATTTTATTTTGTGGCTATCCTCTCATTTAGTAACAAAATTGAGCAATATCGTAACTGCTAGAACTAGTCTTGGCTTTCAGTAATCTTTCAAAAACTGCCAATCCAATAAACCGAGAAGTTACATGGACACTGGAAAACCTATTGAGATCACCGAGTCTGTGTTCAGAAAAAAAAATAGTGCTTTCATTACTGATAGCTCTAAAGAAGAGCGAAGGCTGCAAGAAAACTGACTTCCATTAGTGAAGCACAGCATATTAGAGAATCCAGGCCACAGCTATTCAAAGTGATTGTTGAACAAAGAATTGCTGTGGGATACAAAGTCCACTGGCAAGATGCAAAAGGCACTGCAATGATAAGCAGAGTGAAAATAACTTCAGTCAGGAGAAGACCTTTTTCTAACTCTAGCAGAGACTGTCTGATGAAAAAGTATTTTCTTGCCACTTACTAAAAGCAAGTGTCATTAAATGAGTCAGGTATGCTTACTGGATGTGGGTTAGGGATACTTCTGCATCAAATCAATAATTTTGTTGTATGTGCACAAAGGTTCATCCAGTCCTCAGATGAAATCTAGATGTGCCCATTCAAGAACCTTTTTCTGATAAATGAGCCATTTAATTCAAGGCAGTAAAATTGCTGTGTCTTTGGGATCTGAGAGCAAAGCTTGTCCCCCAGACCACACTGCAATTTGTACAGTCATCTCTCAATATAGGACAGAAGAGGAGTAGCCAGGAAAACATGAAGTGATGAAGGAATGAATGTCCAGAAAAATGCAACAAACATATGTGAGTATATTTGATACTTCTTACAGTGTGTTCAAAGTAGAGGTGAGTAAAGTGATCAGGATGGAAAGTGCCCTCATTGCCTTTTTGGTCTGTGCATGCAGGGAGTGACCCAACTGACAGTACAGCTGAAGGAAAATACCTATTGAATTGACAAGGAGTTAGTGCTGAATCTTTGCCTTTCTGGCTAGAATACATGGAGCAGAAGTACAGAACAAGGCAGATGATACTGAGATGCCTCTGGGTAAATGTAAACTCCTGGCTTAGTCCTTGTCTGGAATGCTTATGGAGTTCTGGTCATTGTCAGAAGATGTGGTCTAGTTGGAAAAGAAAAAGTGTGACAAGGCTGAAAAGGAGCATGAAGCAGTTTCAATAGGAAAGTAAATAGATTATGATTCCTGAGTCTGGAGAAATCAGAGCAGGGACAGGAGACAAGTTTATACAGTCATGAATAGAATGAAGGAAGAGCATAGGAAGCAACTATCCCATTATTTCTCATAAGAAATTCTAGGAGGCATCCAGTGACTTTTGAGGGACAAGTAATTAATGACAAGCCTAAGCAAATGAGCTTTCATGCAGGCCATCATTAAGTTTTGTGACTCCCAATGATGGGATGTTGTGGCGGTCCAAAGGATAGGAGAGTCAAGGATGGAATTAGTCATGGATGAAGGAAAAGTTCCTCAGGGGTTGTGTGAGGACCAAATCCTTCCATCTGTGACTGCCAGAATTTAGGGATGGATATTAAATGGGTTAGTGCTCTCCATTTGCTCTCTTCCTAATACTGGTTCCCTAAGCTCTTGTAGTTGGCTAAGTGTGTTAGTCACACTAGTAGGCAAAGGCCTCTTTGGTCCGATCCATTAGATGTGATCTTCTTTTCAAAATTCATTTTCTCTCTTTATTTCCCTTTCTTCCTGATATTTCTGCTGTTCATTTCGTGTTCTGTCTTCCTCTGTTTTTGTTAGAATTACTAATGGCATTAATCCTTCCATGTTTTGTCTGTACTTCCAGACTGGAAAATAGTAAAACAGATGATGGTGGCTAAATTTATCTACAAGTGTTCATAAAATGACTCTCTTGCTGTCTCTTTGCTGTCTTCCTCTGTGCTTCTGTGTGTTCTAAGGGGGATGATACAGTTTCACAGGAAGGTACCTGTTAGTATTTCTCCGTGCTCTACTTTGAGCTGCCAGTTCACTTATGTTCTGCCTTATGACTCTTCCTGTCATAAGCTTGGAACTTCCCCACTTGGACCTCCTGATGGAATGAGCAGGAGAAAGACAGTTAAAGTGTTAGTCACAAGGTTAAATGATTTTTTCATGCCAAGCCGCTGACTCCAGTCTAAGGCTAACCTCATGCTCCTTCTTTTTAAAAGCTATGAGAGATCAACATAAGTTAGTTAAAATTCTCAATCTGTAAAAAGCAGCCAAATGTTATTGTCAGCATCAAAAGAATCACTGTTAGATGATTAGAAATAGATGATTAGACAGGATAGAAAGTTAACAGTCTAGATCTCAAAGTAGGTGATTTATTTAGAAGTCTGAACAGCAGATTCTGTGTGAAGGAGGGTGGCTGTTGCCTAGACCAGCAGAAGGAACTGTAGCTGTCTGAGGAATGCATGAGTGTTTGAAAAACAAACAAACAAACAAAAACCCCCACCACCATAGTCTACTGAGGGTTTGTTAGCAAGTTACTGCACTTCCCTTACTTAGAAGACATTCTCTGAGATTTTGCGGGGGAAGATACTGGAGCAAATATTTAAGGCATAGGTGGTCCAGTCTGCAGGTGGGCATAGAAAGAAATTCCTTAACATATTTTATCCTCTATTGTCTGCAACTGAAAACTGTCTCTCGATAACTCCCATCTGCCTGATGGTCCATGGGCTTGGAGAGGAAGGAAAAGGGGCATAAGTGCATTCCCTTCTTTGCTAAAAGTACTGGAAGCATGACACAGGCAAGGCTTTGTGTGTGCTGTGCCAGCATAGGGAGGATCTTAGATGAGACCAAAAGTCACAGTATGAACTTCATTCACAGTATGAAGTAAAGCACAGAAAGACACAGTGCTTTAATGGGAGGCCTGACAGAAGACAGACTGCAGAGTTTTGGGACTCTTGGAACAGCTGTTTGTTGTAGAGATGGAATTAAGTACTCTTCTGAGGGATGAAGCAACGATCCCCCAGAGTCATAGGACAACCTGAGGATATCATAGTCCATCACAGGGGACTGTGCCCTGCTCATTCTTTCAGATAAATGGACAGTCCCAGCCAAAGCAAGCTGTTAGCTGATAATCAGAAGGAAAATAAATTTGCAGAAATACAAAGGAAAAATAAGCTTGCCTTAATTCCTGTCAATTGTAAGGTGTGTTGCTATGCATACAGAAAGAAGAGAATCAAAGAGCAAACAGCAAACAGTAGTAGGTAGAGTACTTAAGAGTGGGTTAAGTAAAGGAATCTTATCTAACTTGTTAATGTTGATAATCTAGAATTTGTTCTGCTATGAGCCACGCAGTCCCTGCACCACCAGATAATCCTACTGAGCAACTTAAAACATTCATAAATGCCGTGGGTTCCACAACTTCCTTCATGCTTTTGAGTTCTAAATAAGCCACTCCCTGAAACAAGTATGTTACAGCAGCAAACAGCCATATCTATCAGCAGTACTGCTCTGCATTTAAAATCCAGGCAGGTCTCATACCTATCAGGTAAGAGAAGTGCTGCTTAGTACTGAAGGGGATTAATTGGTACCCTCTATTTGTTAATTAAACTGAACAAAGTTGACTTTAAGAACATATAGGAAAGAATTTGGCAGCAACCTGGATTCTCTGCTAAGATGCGAACTGGGATGATACTCTTCACCAAAGTGAAAAGCGTAAGTGAATTAAAGGAAAGTAGCACTTTTGGAGAAGTGGACTGTATTCACTCTTCCAAAAAATAGTCACATACATTACAATGGCACATATTTGATATGTAGATAAATTAGGAAACATTTCTGGCTAAAGCGGGGAACACTGTTATTAGGTAACTCATAACTAAATCAATCACAGCTAAGTTTCCAAAGTAGAGAAAAACAAGTTGTTGGATAAGTTAACTGAAAAAAAAAAGATAATTGAAAATAAGTAATCAAATTATTTATTATTAAATTAACAACTTAGGAGCCCAAATAAGGGACATAGTTATAGCTGCCTAGTCCAATTTCTACAAAACTGCTCAACTTATCCACTCAGTTAGATGAAGGTGGAGAAAGGAGAACTTTGCTTGGCATTCGTTCTTTCTAATTCAGACAAAAATCTACAGCCCAACTCTGAACATCTGCTGTTCCAGTGATAGATCTCTAAGCTATACTGAACTAGGCAAAAAATATACTTGCTTTTTTTTTCCTTCTCAGATCAACAAGTCTTTGCAATATTCCTCCCTATATAATGTGATTTTTTAAAATTTTCACAGAACAAATGTACAATTTACTAATTTCCTAACACTATATTCTGATATAATCTCTCTCTATATATATGTATAGACACTTTAATATTTTGCTCCTTTTCTAGTAGCAGGAGCAATCATGGTAAAAACTTCCTTTTGCAAAACTTTTGCCTCTTCTTTTGATCGCAAGTTACTGTTTCCACGCTTGCCATTTTCCCATGTCTCTCTGGTTATCCAAAATAATTCAGTCTAGGAGAGTCATCCTTTCACCTATACTGAGATGTCAGAAGAATGGAAACTTAGTTTCTGAAACTGTTTTTAAACTGATGTTTAAAAGCAGTGCTGGGTAAAGAAAACTGTTAAATGCTGATCATAGGCCATTTTTCCATAGTCACTCAAAACCTGGACAATGACCATCTGTTTCTTTCCTGTTCCTCATTCTGTCTGCTGGCAGTTCAGCTTCTCCCTAGAGTAACACCAGAAATAGGCAACTCCTTTTACTTGCCAGCCTCATGTTTTTTGTTTCCTAAGCCATCATGGCTATAGCAGAGCTGCTCTTAGTATCACACCGTGCTGGAATTTTAAGAGAATACCAAACTCTCTGGAGTGTTAGAGAGCGGAACCACAAATTTTGAAAACAAATATGTCCATAGACATATATAATGATCCCATTAATAAACTTGGAATAATTTTCTCTTTTATTACCACCTGCCAATTCAAGCTTTTCGTCCCATGTGGAATGGTTGGCATGCTCTCGGGCTCTCTAATTCTTGCATAGGCATTACTGCATGTATTTTTCTTTTATTCTCTAAATGTTCATGTTGCTATTCCATAATTCTATAGTATTCAGGAGCTGTTTTAGGAGATTTTCATTTCAATACTGAGATATCAATAGTATAAAATGGTTATTCTCTAGTTATGGAAAAGCATTCCAGTTTCTTAATCTGTATGAATTTAGAGTTTAGGAAACTTAATTGTTATGGCCACCTCTCCCGATGGTCTCAAATATACTGGGAGTTAGAAAATACTGGCCAGCACCAGAAATTGGGTAAAACTGAGTAGACTGTAAGGTTTTCAACTTTGTGAAGTTCTGTTTTTTGAGGATTGCAAGCATAATCCAACCATGATATCTGAACCAGAAATCTGGCTGTTGCTGTAATTCAAACTTTGCAAAAGCATGATCACAACTTTTTTTTTCCTGTTTTCTTTTTCTCCCTTGTATATTCTGGTATGAAACTGTAGAACTTTCCACTATGTTTATTGCAACTTGGTAGTTTTGAAACTTGACATTATTCTTCCTTGCTCAGTTCCCCCGACTTGTTACTCCAACTATTAATGTATCACTCATACTGTTCTGCATAGACTAAATCAGCTTACGTGCTGAAATAAATATTTTTCAAAGTTTTGAATGGGCTTTGATATTTCTATTTATAGTTTTGCTAGTGTGCATACTTTCTTATTGAAGTACTGGCCCTGGTCAGGATCAGATTTGTTTGAAATACCGTAAGAAAATATTGTCTTTATTATTTACAGAGAAGGCAGAAATGTAAAAGAAAGTGTCATGAGAAGACCTGTTCCTATGATACTTTCTAGCAGAGCAGTGCTTTTAAGAGAAGTAGGAAGGTCCACATTCAGGTTCTGTCAGAGAATTAAGAGAGGAGATGATTTCCAACGTGTTAATTTGGAATGTATTTCAAAATAGTAAGTCTACTTGTGGAATTTCTTTGGAATCTTCCTTCTATATATTTATAATATCTTTTATCTTCCACTTAAGAAAACCGTATTTTCTCCTTTTTAAAGACCTGGTGTATTTCAATGTTCAACATGAATTCCAAGAGTGAAATGTTTAAATACGTATTTGCCTCTGAATGCTTCATGCCATTCTAATTCACTAAGATATGGTGTTAACTTGCTCTCCATTTCATTCTTTATGGTATGTTCCAGAGAGAGCAGAAGGACAACTTCCGAATGATACAATACCGTAAAGAACAAACTAATGAATAAAGCTAGTGAACAAAATAGTAAGCTACTGGTTAAAATTGCAGGTTGCTAGTAGCTACTGTTTGAAGCAGGTATTTGATCTGGGAAAAAAATGCACAAGGGTGAGTGTTAGGCCTATTTTTTTTGAATGCAAACATGCCTTTAAGTTGGCAGACTTCAGAGGAAATATCGAAATGGTGAGATGTTGCTGTCAGAGGTGTGGCTGTGGCTTTGCAAGTGTGGACATACTCAGATGAACTGTAAACTGGTCAGTCTAGCCCTTACATAGTCAGTGCATTTGTTGACTATGTTCCTCTTCCTGCTCCTGGAGTTAGATGAGGCCATGCCTGAAAGCAACTTGAGAAGGGGAGATATTTGCAAACAGCTGAATATAGCAGTTCTTATGCATCGGATCTGTCCTTCTGGCTTCTTCACTCAGCTAGTGTATGTAGTTATCACAAACATTTGGCTATTTTGAACCTGTAAAGGAGAAGCTTTACAGGAAGGTATGCCTTACTGAGAGACAAACTTGCTTTTGTTTAACTTTGCAGCTCTCTCCAAGGAAACATGCCCACAAAGCAGAAATGGAAGGAACCCCTCCATGCACTCACATGGTTTTAAAAATATTTCATGCCATATTGGTGCAAGAAGTTGTTTCTGGAGAGTGAGAAAGGCAGGCCAAGAACCAAGAAGAAAGGCTGGGATGGGAGGTGAACACAGAGTCCCCCTGTCTGGCCGTGGTCCCACCGTGGTGGGTCATGCCCGGGAGTGCTGACACCTGCAAGAAGCAAAACGAGGCCTGGGGTGAGGTCCACACACAAACTGAAACAAAGGAAAAATATAAAGCACAGTGAGAACTTGTGCTGCTTGGCTGAGAGATTCTCCTGAGATCTGCCAGGCCTGCAAAAAATATATTTGATGCTCATAACCAAGTGAAGCAATGTGGGCTTGGTTGGAGGGCAACTAGCAATTGGATTAACTGGCAAGTATTCTTAGGTGATGAGTAATGTAGTTTGGAATTAGTGCTTCTATAATTAAGAATATTTCATGAAACAAAGGTAAAGAAATGTCAAAAGGAAGGGCTTGGGAGGGATGGAGAGGGCTGCAGGCCTCTCTCCTGCTCACACTGCTGGCATCGTGTCTGGAAATGGCCCAAGTGATGCTGACCTCTTGCCCAAGCCTTTTACAGCTAACACCCATAGAAGGAGCAGCTTCAAACTAGAAAAAACAGCCCTGGCTCCTTTGTTCCATAGCCTGGGAGAACAACAACTTCTGATTATAGATTTTTTTTCCATATTACTTTCTGGCTGATGACAGTGATTGTGAAATTTATGTAAAATGGGATTTCTTAACCTCTGAGGGTGGATGAAGTCTCTGTTGCAATTCGTAAGTTCTGCATAGTATTCAAAATTGTTTTGCCTGAGATTCACAGGTAATGTTTTTTATCTTTGTGATTCCTTTGTAACAATGTATGTAGTGCATTTCCTCATCCTCATACGAAGTAATTTCTGTTAGAAGAAAATTCACACATCCACAGAAAGCACAATTAAATAGCATTTTGGTGTTTTTTTCCTCATAGTCTTGGAGTACAGCAAAAGTCTGAAGAGCTTGAACTCAAATCCTCTGTTAGAAGAACTACAACTAGCACCAGGGCTAAGCTCCACTTGCCTGGTGTGCTGATCGGTACTGCTAAGGGGTACCGAGCAGAACTGGGAAGTGTGGACCTAGGAGCTAGCGGGCCTTGGACAAGACGCTTGCTCAGGTAAGTTTTGTGTTGGTACCAGCAGCAGCTACTCAGTGAAGGATGGGATCGGAGGTCTGTGGGCAAACTGGCAAGTTGTTCTTACAGTTAAGATTTAAAGTAATGGGTTTGCTTTCAATGTGGAAAGAGACCGTTGTGGTGTTAGAGATGGTGTCACCAAAGTCTCCATCCTCCATTCAAACTGGCTGACGCGCCCTGGAGCTGGGCTGGCTAAGGGCAGTGAACCAAGGTCAGGCTGGGCAGCTAGGACAACTGAGTATCCCTGCCAGCAGGCACCTTTCTCCATATCTGCTTCCGATGGGAAATGGTCCTGCAAAAATGAATCCTCTCCACCTTGTTTTGCTGAATCTTTTCATGCATTAAAAGTGACTCTCCAAAAATTTCTGCTAGGTCAGCATATTGTACAGTCATAACCCTGTCTTTCCAAATAGCGAAGCTTTTTTTTTTTTCTTTATATACACAGTGGTTACTTGTTTTGAAGTTCTTTTCTGGTTCTTTTTCTTTAAAAAAAGGAAGACACAATTACCAAAACAATAAGCTGGTCTCCTGCAGGCAACAAAAGTGATTTTTCTGACATTTATTACTCCACCATAAAAATAACAACAACAAAATTATAATTATGAAACCAAGGTGATTATTTTGCACTTGGATATTAGAATATTGATTTGATTTCTTGCAGGGAAAACAAAAGGCTATCAATATATTTCAAACTTACCTGTAGAAATGTAGAAAGTACACTTTAAATAGCAAAGCTGCATATTCAGTATAGTCTGTGTGTCTGCAGTACAAGCTTTCCCTTATATAAATGTAAGACCAGTCTTTTGACCCCAGAGTGATGCCTTTCAAAACGATCTGAAGAGTCATTAGAATGCACTCTATTTTACTAATATCTCTTGCAATGTAAAGAGCAATTACTTCTAAAGTTTTAGAGCTGCCACATAGTTTTACAAAAATGCAGAGAAATAGTGCAAATGGAGCTTTTGGATCATTTTCAGCCAAATTACAGTAACCCAAATAGTACGAGACATGGGCATAGTTCTTACCATCATTCAGAAAATCTGTGTCTTTTTATAATCAGGGTAATCTCTGCCTTGGAAACATTTTGTGAAGTGCCTTGAGTAAGGAAGATCCTTTTGCAGAATTGTATCCCAGCTGGAAACGGGTAACAGACACCACCTGAAATGTAGCAAATTCCCCAGATCCGCACTGGAACATGATGAGTCCATGAGCACGGGTGCCTCGTGGCTCCACTGTCTTGGCTGATGAGTCGGTCAGTCTGTGGCAGAGTAGCTCCAGCTGTCGGAGGGGAAGCAAGTCTGAATTGTTGAATATTTGTACTTTCCTTTTGAAAGCAAGCAGAAACGGGGCATGTGGTTGTGATGTAGTCATCCCCACACTAATTCTGAGCTGAGCTTGTTGCATCCTAGACAAAGCAGCACAGCACCATAAAGAGTTAATAGCTCAGACAGGGCTCTGTTAGCTGTGCTTGTGTGGGCCTATACCCGTGTCATGAAGCCGTGCAGCTGTGCAGGCAGGTATCTCTCCTGGATGCCTTAGCTCTGCTCAGGCATTGCTCAGCTTCCGTGACGCTGCACTCTGATGCTCAGTCTCACTTAGATCATCCCAGTGTATTAAAATAAATTGTGTCTGAGTCTAGTGAATAGGACACTGAACCACTCCCCACTACTGTGTGATTCTGGCCAATTCATTTCAACCCCCAGGGTTTTTTTTTTTCGCCTGTTGTTCAGCTGCCACCTGCGTCTATAAGGATTTTGTGCAGGGGCTGTTCCTAATACTCATCTGAACAGCTTCTAAAGTGTGTGTCTAAAGTGTGTGAAAATTGCATTCCTATTAACTGACCATTTGTTGTGATTTTTGGCAATTTTATGGTGAATAAATAAAAACCAGGGCTAAAATCGTTACTTGGCTGCTTTTGGGGATATCAGATTTGATTAATTTAAACCATAAAGACAAAAAATTCCTTATTATGAGGTGCATTGCCAAAGACTTAAGAGAATGGAATCCCAGAAACCAATAAGTCATGGAAAACATTTTCCTTTAAAAAAAGAGAAATAAATACTTGAGAATTGATATAAATATAGTTTTGGACAGGCAGTCAGATTCTTGGATCTAGCAATACTATTAACATTTCCAGTTGACCATGAATCAGATTTTTTTCCTAAACAGGAAATAAATTGTTCACTGAAAACTAGATGTAGCAAATGCTCTTTTCCTGACCATTTGTACCCTACAGTTGATTGCAAACTCTGGCCAGACATTTCCAATCACTGGAAATGCTCTTCTACTTCTTCTTCTCCCCTTCTGCATGCTCTCTGATGCTGAGAAAAATGTGACTACATGCTGCAGCCTTTCTTACTCGGGCACTTTTACAATCTCTTTCTTTTACTTGGTCATCTTTCTTTCATAAAACAGACAAAACTCTGATTATTTTGAGGAGAGCTACAGTGCTCTCAGTGAAAACTGACCAAAGGGTTCAAAAATTTTCTAGGGAATGTGTATGCATGAACACAGAAAGCATAACTACCTGAGCTTTGCTTCCTTGGGAAGGCAGTGTAACCATCTTCCCTTAAGCCTTAGTATAAAATTACTGTTATGGTTCTGTACAGTTGCTGGATTGTTACTGTCTTGGCATTTTGATAAGGGATTGTACTATTGCAAAACAGAAATGATTTTTTAAACTAGTGTCATTTTCAAATGATGAAGATGAGTACAAATATTCTGCATAACTGAGTCCCTCTGATGTTACAGACCCTCTGATGTTAGGCTCACCCTTAGCCTGATGGGCAGTAAAAGTTTACATGGTCCATATAGTTGGCACAGACCTTTTTGAGTCTGTAAGAAAGCATTTGTTTTCCAAAAAGGCACCAGCTTAGGAACCACCCTGATTTTTGTCTCTCTGCTTTCTGTCCAGCTCAATGTGGTACAATTTAATCCAAAGAAGGTCTGGGGTCTGCTCTGCCAGCAGCCAGGCTCCCCATCACGGCCGCAGGAGAGTGTAGCCCCAGGGGAGCGTGTTGGCACCACACTGCCCCATCCGTGCGACACCTTCCCCATGCTCAGCCACAACTGGTGCCGGGGAGAGCTGCGGCACAGGCAGGCCGGCTCGGACAGGGCTTCTGTGCCAGACAGGTTTCACTCTGTAATTTTCATTTGGGGCTGGAGGGATTTACAACCCTGGCATTTATTTATTTGAAATTAGAATCCAAGCCCCAGCTAAATGATTATTTTTGACAAACATACTTATCTAAATTGTATGCCAGCTGCAAAGCACTAATGGGCATAATCATAAATAAATGGTGTATATGTATACAGGGTGTGCATATCCAACCCAAGCTCATAATGTTTTTTTTCCCTTAGATGACAACTCACCATGGAGAGAATTTGAGAGAACATTTCTCTACTAGGACTAAAGCACAGAATTTCAGTCACTAATCTGCCTCCCATATTTTCTATAATCCAGAATCTTAGATGACTGCTACCTGTGGGACATTGGACAAGATGAAGAGTTTAGCAAGGAGCATGCCCAAGGACACAGTATTCAGTTCGTTGATACCACTAGCAGAGAGTATTCAAACATGGGTACATAGGGCCATTTGAGATGCCCCTGGATAACCTGTCTACCTCTGGGAATTGCGCTAGGCTGTGTGTGTATTTGGATCATGTTTGAGGAACCTTATCTATTAAAGGTATTTTTGACAAAACTACTAATAAATAATGACTGGACTTGCAGGTATCCTTCACTCAGTTTATGCAAAGCAGCAGCCAGTCCATCTATCAGCCACTACATCTTCAGATTTTTTTTTCTATTGCATGGAAAAACTTGGCTAAATTAAGGATACTTGGGGAATTCTTTTTCTTTTTGTTGCTGATGATGAACGATACAATTTTCAGCAGTTCAGAATTACTATGTGGCTAGAGGCTTAGTAACAAAATATTTTCTAGCTTGACATGTGATGATCTTCAGCCTAAAAAAAAAAAAAGTATGGCTTGCTGTTTTGCTGCTTACTGTTTAAATCAACAGTAAAGGTACTGCTGCTCTCAGTGAAGCAATGTCAGGTACTAAGTTAGTAAGATTTACTGGTGTTGTTTTCTTGAGTGTAAGGAAGAGACTAAATCTCCCTAAAGGCAATTAACAAAATAATTTTCATGGCCTAAGAGATATTAAAAAAAAAAAAAAAAAAAAGTTGTTCCAGTGGAGGAAACACAGTAATGTCTATATAAATATCTTTCTATCACTAATGACTGATGGACACAAATTGAACTTTTCAACATCTGTCCTGCAAAATGTTTGCTGTTCGTACTTGAACATCATAGAAAGCACAGTTCAATGAAAAGTGGAAAGTCACTAGTGAGGAGAAATCTAAAGAGTTTTTGCTTCTACAAGCAATTCAGAATAGCCAGTCTGTAGCACTCAAAACCGTGAATGAGCCTCCAGGGTCACAGGGAAGTTGCAGTTTTCAAGATTCTAGTTTACAACTGTGAGCCCGAGAAGCGTCTTTGAATGAGCGCTGAGAATTCTACATCATCACGTGACTCTAGGAGCAGAATTTTTGAGGAAAAAACAATCAACCTTCCAAAAAAATCTTAGCTTTTTACTTAGTAACTTTAGTAATGATTAAGCCATTACAACATAACTTTCTTTTCATTCCTGCAAGCATACAAATGTTATTATGAGCAGATAAAGTTTGATGTTAAACTTTAGAATCCTTGGTAGGTAATGTGAAAGCTTTGTAGCTGGTTCTTTAATGTGCAAGTTAGTTGTTGTTTTATTATTGGTATATTTGGTTTTGATGTCACCTGTAATGATAGGGCTTTCTAATAATGATGCATTTCCTTGCACAGACTCCTGAGAAACAGGGCACTTTGCACTGTACAAGACATACTGACTGAGCCTGCCTGTGCAGCTGAAAAGCGTGTGTTGCAGATGTCAGCTCGAGAGTGCTTGCTGTCTTTGAATATCATGTGCACCATGCTATGCAGCATGCATGCATGCATTTCTGCTTGGCAAATCTCAGTCAGAAATGGCATAATTCCACCTAATCACAGAGATTCTGACATTTCCCTCCAAAGCAATGGCATTTACAGATGTGACACAAAATGGAATAGCAGGCTCTCACTTTGCAATGCACATTTATCTCCTTTAGGAAGAACTGGATTTGCTAATTACAATTCTAATATGAAGACGTGCAGTATCTCCAGTATATGTAAAGGAAAAGCCAATTACCTCTAATTGTGGTGCTGTAACAATGTGTCATTCCTTTACACACCCTAGTGAACAGTGTCTCAGAAACCCATACAGCCATCTATATCTAGATGGTGCAAATCTTCCCTCTGTACATCCACTTCTTTCCTGAAACCACACAGCTATGCTGCAAGAGGAGTGGAGTGTTGCACAACGGAGGTTCAAACCATCTCAGCATTAAAAATATTTGAAAATTTGTAAAAGATAATTAATTATCATGCGGCTATCTTTTTTGTCTTCCAGTCTGCTGTTGAAGGGAAAATACCAATTCCTAACAAAGTGGCACAATTTGTGGTTCCAAATTTACCCATACAGTGGCATGCTTCTGCTCTGGATGAGTGAAACAAGTTTTCATTTACCCTCTTTTTGTTTGTGAGGTGAGCAAAACTCCTAATCTATCCTGTCTCCTTGTCTCCTTGTGCCTTTAGCTAGTCTTCCGTTGTTCATTCTTTATAATCCTGTCAATGTCCTCTACTCTCACTGTTTTCTTGCATATCCTTAGCATGTCACATTTGCTTTTTATTTAATTATCTCTTTACATTTGATTCCATTTCTGTTCTTTTTTATTTCATCTTCTAAGCCTTTCTTAAAACACTGCTCCTCTATTTCTCAGGTTTCTTGTGGACCTTTTTTTATCCTGCTTATGTGTATTTTCTGACTCCATCCATTTCTGTCCACGGTACTCCTTCACATCCCATCAAGTCCTTGGACGCATCAAGACTCCAGATGAAATCCCAGTGGTTCTTGTCATGGAATTTCTTGTACTATGTCAGGTAACAGATCTGAGGAAGTAACTTTTCAATGTTATACTCTTAGTCTTTTTCTTCAGACCATACTGCAGCTGGCATGGCTTTTTCCATCTTACAGAGCAGAGAGGCAGATGTGGAAAAATAGTACATTTGAGAAATCATCATAGAAACACTAACTTGGATTTGGATTTCAATGAGCAATCCTCAGAAATTCCATGTTATTAGTGATGGCAATTATGCTAGAATTACATTTACATTAAGCAAAATTGTTCTGTTCTCTTCTATCTCTGTTTTCTGATGTATGTGTCTTCCTGAAACTCAATGTGTTCTCCCTTATAAAATAAATTATAACAAAATTAGTTGGCTCAGGTCTCTATAAATTTCAAGCATGTATATTAGATGTGATTTCTGAGATGTTTGCTATAAAACTACTTCATGATTGCCTTTTATATGCATCTATTTGTAAGCGTCTCAGATGAGTAAGAGAAAACTTAAAGACTTGTGAACTCAGAGGTCTTTTGAAATTTCTCATGACTCTTTGAACAAATCAGGTTTTAAATATGATTAGATCAAATAAATATAAACCATATCCTAAACTGTATACTAAACTGTACCGAAGCTCTACAACTTCTTAACAGTTCTGTGTAGTTGTTGAGCCATATAAACTTCTATTCCGCTTTGCACAGGAACTTTAAAAATACACCAGATTTAAAAATTTAAAAATACACCAGATTTTTTCTTAAAAGAACAGAGGCAAAATGTTTTTAATGCAAATATCTTTCATCTTGGTAACTACAGCATAAAAAAATACTGAGACTGCCAAAAGGAAGGAATGAAGGAATGATTTCAGAAATATGGTCTAGTTTGTATTTTCTGGTTAATGTTACATGACAGTTTAGCAAAAATTGATTACAAATTATTATTGATTTTCATCTGAAAATAGCCATATTTTTGACTGAATCCCTTTCAGTTCATAATTTTCACTATGCTTGACTGTGACAATATTATCTTTTTTAGTGGGAAAAGCTTTAATATCATCTGAATGACAATGATATGAGAGTTACAATCTTAAACAGAATGTTAAAGATGTTGCTTAAGCTGATTATTTCTACTTTTTTTTTCTGTTTTATTGTCTTAGGTGCTTGTGAGGCAATAGAAAAATGACAGTAATTTCTTTTGTTAATAAGGCATTTGAGTAATACTACTAAGCTTTTGCTTGGTAGCTCTTTAGAGTCCTGGGTAGCTGTTTTGCAAGTGTCCACGAGTGGGAGGCATGGAAGGGGCTTGGGTAGGTAGCGGGGGCTGAACTTTGAGTGTTTCACTGCTGTCATTTACAGCTCAAAACAAAGAACAGGAAAGGAGGGAGCCTTTCTAGAGGGAATGCCAGACTGTTTCAGGGCAGAATCAGCATGGGGGCTGTAATATAAATTCTTTATACAGTATTTTCTTTTACCTTGTCTGGTAGTCTCTGTCCCATGATCTACCATGGCATTTTTTTATAAATGCTCAGTGTTCACTATTGATATATGAAGGTAGCAACTCATACATGGCTTGCTGCTTCAGGCAATAACAATGTTACAATTATAGTATTTGGGGCATTCTTAGTTGTGACTGCAGGATACAAAGCAAAAAATATTTTGTCTTTTCGTGCCAGCTTTTCTGTGGTTGAAATTGCTATGAAATTAAGAAAACAAACACGTACAGTAACAGCTACCTTATGAATAATATCAGGTTATGGCAGATAAAGATGATCTGCATTTATAATTGATAGATACATCAGCAGAGAGATTTTGTTGAGCTTTCATTTGGAGACAAAGTTTAGAAGGAGTCAGCTTGAGTCAGGGAATATTTGTATCTTTTAGCTGGAAGTGAAGAGCAAGAAACAATTTAGGAACAAGGGAATGATAACGTAATGACAGGTTGAATGAGATATCTTAGTACTTAGTAGGAGCTAGGACAACTAATAGCAGCAACAGTGTTCTCCATTTCCAAAGTAATCAGCAGGAATTTGTCATTTCCTTCTTACAACACTTTCACATGGAAGATGTTGACAATAATATTGTCTTATTTTTAAACTGTGAACATGGGAAGCCCCAATATGAAACACTTAAATGCCCATTTCTGGAGAAGATACTTTGACTTCCATTTCTATAACTGGCAGTTTCTTCTGAGCTGGCAGAAGCTTGCACGAGAAGCGGATGCTGAGAGCGAAGAGTGACTAATTTGAGAGAAATGAGTGAGAGCTCATTTTCATGTCGGGGCGTGCGTCTTAGAGAGGGAAAAGTACCTAAAAGGCTTAATTCCTTTTCCAAACTCTTTCCCTCAAGGCTTCCCAAATGAAGCTCTTGTGCAATGCTGCTGCCAAGTTATATTGCCAGGGAAGTACTTTAGATTCTTCTTCTCCAGTTTGAGTGACATGGGGAGGATCTACAATTTGTAATGAGCCTGCACTTTCATTGTCAGCCTTGTGTTTTGCTCTACATAAGCACAACATGTATGGGCCCATAGTGATATAATCTGACATAAAACAGCATGCGGCCCCTTCAAGTGATCTGACTTGGAGGCAGGCTTGTTCCCACACTGTGAATCATCTCCTAAAAGATCTGCCTACATGCATGAGAGCCACAGAGATAATAAAGAACCTGGACATAACCTTCCTGCCTTGTGAGAGAGAAATGTTAATGCTCCCGTAATTAAATTCAAATGTAATGCTACTGTAACAAATTCCCCAAGCATTCCTAGCACACAGCTGTGACGTCAACAAGTGAAGAGCTTCGTCAGTTTTCTGCAGCATAAAGCTGATCCCTTCTTGTGCAATTCTGTCTGGGCTTCCATTTTCACACTCACAGAGGAAGTAACAAAGTGCACCACAGAATGCTACTGAAAAAGCAAATCTGGTTTTTCTGCAGTATAAGGGTTTGTAGCACGCCAACAGGTATCTAGAATTGGAAGGTAAGTTTTGTCTGAAAACAACAGAAAGGCACTTAACATCTTGGTTAAAGTTAGATTATTAACTGTTTTATTTTTTATCACTGTTTTTGTAAGAGATAAAAATATTCTGTCACATCAATTACACTTGTTTGGAGTGTGCTTTTCCTCAATCCAGGCATGTTCTTCTTGGCACCATGCAAGAATTATTTTGATTAATGGTCTAAAAGAAGATTTTTTTTTTCATTTTTAATATTGTAGTTTGTATTTAAACTTCTTAAATTAAATCAAACATAATAGTGTAATCAATAACCAGACAACAAGATAAACTGACTGTCTGCCAGTAGGTGTATTTCCAGGCTTTCTTCATCACTGTTCTGTTTAGAAGCTAATGTCTCTTTCCACTGAAGTTTAAGCTGTCTTTCCACAGGCTGAGAGTGTGCGGATGGCTCGATGTTACTTAGCTGAGGCCCAGTGATCCACTTAAGTTGTGGCCAGCAATGGTGATCCTGAGCCTAAGAGAACTATTTCCAAGAGTATCATTAAGAATCTATTCTTGAAGACAAGCAAAGGAATGTAAAATACTTGTACCAAAGAAATAATGTTAAATTCTGATTCCCTTGCTTTGCAAAGGTGTGAGGCAAGAAAAAAAAATCCAGAATTTTAGTAATTCTTATAAGTACCCCTAAGACTGTATTTATTTATTCTAAAACATAGATGACCTAGAAGTTTAATTAGAAATATGCTGGAAGAAAGCAGCTCATGTCCATCATTCATGGTATGGAGAGATGACACAGGCACTGAAAATAGAAGTATCATTACTCTGACAAGTTGGCATGGAGACACTAAGTCTCAGGACTGGATCTTACAAGGGGCTTTACACCTTCAAGACTGAAAGTGTAAAGTGAAGGTACTGAAAAACTTTAATCAAAGACTTCGCTGAGTTAGGTCTCCTTTTTCTGAGTTTGTTCTCCTTTTCTTCTAGGAATGAGCCGGTAGGTGTTAGCTCCGTCTGTGCTTTTGAAATCTTACCCAAAGCTGCAGCTGCAATTGTGGTTCTCCAGGGAAGGCAGGTGCAGGTACAGTGGACAATACATCAAAAGTGTGAGCAGGCAGCGGGAGCGGGGGGCTGGACAGCAAGTTTGGGCAGCCTGGAAGAGAACCAAACCAGCCTCTGCTAGTAGGGAGCCTTGTGGAAGCATGCAGGGTCTCTGGTTCCTCCAAGTTCCTACCACAAAATGCAGGAGTCCAGCCAAAACAGGGCCAGTGTTTTGGCTCAGAGCACCCCTCATTTAATTCTTAGTTCAGGGAAATGAAAGGAATCAGGCCTTCTCCTGCATGACTTAATACTGAATCAGGAGCTGCCCATGCTTCTGACACCAGTATAGCTATTAGCTCCTGTGGGTAACAGGGACTGCTGTTCCCACTGTTACACATGGAATTGGAGGCTGAGTGTTTTCCGTTTGAATACTAACACTGAAAGAACAGAACAATTTTCTCTTTAAATAGGTCTTATTTTCCTAATGCTGTTGTTACATGGGTAAAATATTTTTATCTGAGTTTGCAAATGAGGAGAGCAGAACACAGAGAAACTGAAGGCAGAGTACCCTGGGGTGGCTACACCGCTGAGGGGTGAATGGCTGCATGCCTTGGCCAAGGCTGGGGGCCTGGGGCAGGGGCTGAGGAGCAGCTACGTGCTCTAGTTTGCGCTGGAGGCGGAGGGAGATCATATCTGACGCCTGCAATGAAACCAATTTTGCCTTCAAATAAAAGTAAAACCTGAGTAATTGCTTGCAACACTATTAATTCACTAAGCTGTGACAGGAGCTGTCAAGAACTGTTGTGGAATGTTTCCAGTGCAAATATGCAACTCTCTATGCAAAGCAAGCAGATTTTTTTCCTCATGCAGGAAAAAGGTTCCTTTGGAGGAAACCTTGGAGGAAACAATTTTTGCCAGAATTACCTCATAGAGTTTCACATTACACATTTACATTTATTGAGTGATTGATCTCACTTCTTTGCAGTATGGGAGTGTGTAGAATTGTATAGTCTTATGCAGTCAGCTGTAGCTCAGCAGATTAATCTCAGTGGTTAGTTGCATCATAACTTACAAGTAATGCATGTAAAAAAATGATATAGCAAGGTTCATGTGGTGCCATGTTGACTTACAGTTCAGGCATCTCAAATTCAGGTACCATTGCACAATTAATAGTGTCTAGTTCTTCCTTTTTTTTCTTTTCCTGCAATGTCCCTGCATATGTAAGAGTACCATATAGAGCCCCCCTACAGTTCTGTATTAATGGTAGTGGTTTCACCAGCCCTTGGGATGCCCCTCATAACTCATTGTAGGGAAAGGGACTTTCTTTAGCAGATAATCTCTGAGCTCTCTGCAAAGTCATCTGACTCCCCCCTGAGGTTGAACATTTTCTCTACACCGGCATTTTAAGGAATGCCTGAGACTTCATTTCTCTGAGCATGAGCAGCTGAGCTGCTAGCAGCCTACTGCCTCTGAGGTCTTACCCCTCTCCCGCTCATTTCATGACTGGCCTTTGCTTTTATCTGCCCCTCCTTTGCACCAGCTCTCATGCTCATCAATCCCTCCATGAATTAACCTGGCTCGTTATGCCAGCAGGTAGGCCCTGCCTGCTTTTTCCTAATTGCGTTCCCTCACCTGAGCTAAGCATTTCCATGAGCAGATGGAGCCGGATGGCAGCGCTGAGGCCCACAGGGAAGGACAGGGTTGGGTCGCAGGGAGCAGAGCAGAGGCCTGCAAAGATGGGCTCTGTGACAGTGCAGTAGCTCCATGCGTGCTGTGGAAGTGCATCCTCGTGGTACCGTTCCCTGCCCCAGTTCAGCTGCCGCAGACAGCTCAGCTCTAGCTGCCCAGCTCTTCCCTAGAGCTAATGCTAGTTCCCAGCAAACTCCGTGGTGAGCCAGCCAGGGAGCTTAACTGGACAGACAATTTAACACTATAGGAAAAAAAAAAAAAAAGAGTAGCTTTTTTACAGGCTTCATCTCCTGAAGCAGCTAGCTGGGGGTGTTGGAAAAGAGCCAGGACAACACAAGGGAGCATACAAGAAAAGCAACTCGGGACAGGATGGAGAAACAGGATGCTGCCAAGCACTATCTCCAGTAAGCCTGAACAACCACTTAACCTCCAGCTTCTCTCAATCCTGCTTCCCAAGGGAAACTTACAATGTGCTTTCAAAAGATGAGCCTAGAAACTGAAATACCTAATTCTAGAGACTTGTGATTACATGATTAATACATGCGTTTCAGAGAGCACTGAAATCCACGTCCTCTGCAATGTGCCACAGGGACAGTGTGCCGATGGCACCGCTGCTGCATGGGTGTGGACCCTGGAGCTTGATGGAGCAAGAGTTGACTAAAGGTTGGTGTCAGGCAACTGTCCCCACCCAGCCTCCTCTGGAGCTTTGCTCAGAGATGTGGTCTTCTTTGGTAAGCAGAACTCTCAATCCATTAGGAACATTACCTTATCTCTGTGTGTGTAATTACGAGGTGATGTTTAATGAAGGGCCTTGGATGATGCAGAAAGCAGAATTTGCCATCAAGAGCAGATATAGTATGTGTGACTGAGATGTGTGATTGAGCTGGGAATCCAGCTCTGAGCACAGAATTTAGGGGCAAGGATGGGTACCCTGTTTGCATGGCTGGGCCAGGACATTCTTCTTGGTGAGGATTTGTTGCTTGATCACAAACGTTAGAAGAAAGTGCATTTGTATTTATTTTAGTGTGATAAATAGACTAGCTTGAGGGTAAAAGAGCTGCAATTTGATCCTGTGTCTACAGCCTGTGCTTACTACCCTCAGTGTTGCAACCTTAGGTTTTAAATGGGCACAATTTTCTGAAGGCATTTCTGGAGGTGCAGGAGGAGGCTAAACCACCCAGGCAGACTCTTCCCTGGGAAGCAGTTATGGGGTGGAGTGTTAACCTGTGCAGCCAGAAGGGGGAGGTCTCAAACCTGTGTATCGTATTTAAAACAGTTTAATCCCAGTAACCATTTTACATGTTCATGATGCAACAAAAAGCTTTTTGTTCATGTCTAGGAGTTAAAGTAACAACTGAATGTATGAAACCATTCATAAGCTGCCCTTGGACAGAGCTACATTATCAAAGAGAAGCTGTCAAGTATTCTCAGCCAGCATCTTCTGCTTTCTTCCTTACCCATTTCCCAAATCAGGAGTGACTTGAACAGAATCCATCAAAAAGTAGCATGGGATTCTTATCATTTGCCTCCTGATTTTGAACACTCAAATTTGGTATTTTCAATCTTCATTAAAACTACAAAGGCCAGAGTGACTCTGTCAGACTCAGGGAGTTGAATTTTAAAAACGGAAATAACATTCCCAAGAAAAGCAGCCTGGCCCACTAGCTTCTGCTTTGTAATCAACCTAAGAAGGTCTCAGGGATCTTCCCTTCCTATGACTACCTCACCTCATATTGTCTTTCTGGGTTCAGACCCTTAGAGCTCCTCATCTGAGCAGAAGTGCAGGGATAACGTGTGGCCTCACACCCTGTGTATGAGCCAACCCAGGCCCCCGTTCTCTTTTCCATGTGCAGCCAGAAGAGCTGCCTGACACTGATGAGTCTTTGCTGTGGTGTCTGTAGGCATTGCAGATGCTTGTCAACTTGTGGCAGTAAATTCTAGTTTCCTACAGCAGCAGGCAGATGGTGAGAATTTCATGGCATGTGGGATGTGTGGGAGGGATGCTCTTCCCAGCCAGGTGCTTCCTGTGATAAGTGTCAGTCCTATATCCAGTATAGTGATTTCCTGTCTCTGCTCATAGGCTGCTTCATGGTTTGGGACCTTTATCCATCCTACACCTCTCTTACTCAGGACTTCTGTCTCCCAGAATGAGCTCCAAACAAACTGGCCCAGCAAATTGGATATATAAAGCAATTGGATATATATAACAAAGTCAGGGTGATTAAAGACTGAGGTATTGTAGGGCACTAGTATTCCCTGGTCTTTGCTGGGTCAGGAGGGAGATCTGTCTTGGAGGATAGAAGGCAACATGACAAGAATGGGATTGTCTCTACCTGCCTGCCTCCATGTGACAATCTCGAGATCCATGGGGTTGGCTTCTCTGATGACTGTGCCCCTCAAACAGCTGGAATGAGAAGCAGAAAGTCATAGTTATAAGGTGAGAAATAGCTAAGGGGATGAAATGAACAGGTGAGAAGTGCTTGACTGTAGGGAAGTGATCCTGAAAGGGCAAAAAAAATGGTAGGATTAGGCCAGAGGTGAAAGCGAAGAGCTGACATGGAGAGGACCCGTGGGGCAGAGTTATAACTTTATGATTATCATTGTCCTCTGAGGCCCATAATTAACACACACAGAGTTTACAAATAATCTGCTGTGCCTAGTAACCTCTACTGAACCTAGTAACCTGAGCTGCTGCATTGTCCCAAAACTTGTCTAACTTGAGAGGACAGTCTGATCAAGGAAACCGAGGAAGCTCCAGGATCCACCCTGCTTCTGCATAGGTGCCCCAAACCAGGCATGATTTTCCTGCTGGGCTCAGAGCACGGCTCAGGTGAGGACACTTTCCAGGTACTAGATCCAGTGGTGTGATTTGTCACAGTCTCCCCTGCAGTGATGCTTTGGATGTGCTAGGCCTGCTGCAGCCTTTGCTGTTACCGTTTGCAGGTTGAGATGCCTGAGGTCCCAGCCCTGAGCTTTTTCTAGCACAGTGGAGGGAGGCAGGCAAAAATTGCCATTATCAGAAGCTGCTCTGGGAGGATGTTGTCTCCCCTTGACCTGCCAATTGCTGCCGCATGGTAGGCAAAGGTGTGAGGCAGGAGTTGCAGCTTTGACATATAGTGCTATAATGGAGGCCCATTCAGCCAATTTTAAAGAGAGATTCCCCACGAGCATAAATTTCAATGTCTTGGGAATATCTTGGCTGAACCATGGCCTCACAAGGTTTGAGACTATTGGTTGGCAGCAGCCCCTTGCAGGAGGGTGGCGTAGTTCTAGGATATGAGTGCTCCCCCCTGTTCTTCCTTGGTGGCTGCGCCCATGGGACATCCTCGGATGGAGGATGTGGTGCTCCCGCCAGCACTGCAGTTCTGCCCACAACACACAGTGTTGGTGTTGGCTAAGGTCCTTTTGGCTGCCAGAACAGCAGGGAGGGATGCTGATGTGCAGGTGTAGTTTCCCTCTCCTGTCTTCCTAGCTGGTGAGTGTTCAGAACAGGCCTGTGGAGCTGAGGGGAGTGAGTACAGGGGTATCCGGAGGGGTGAGGATGGGTGCTGTGTCCAGCGTGGTTTCTTCAGCCTCACTCTCCACATCATCCAAACTGTCACTGATGGAGGGGATGATCCGCACCACTTTCTCCTGGAAGTGCACTTGCTTGCGTGGGGCTGGTAGAGGCGCTGGCATGGCTGGAGATGTTGGTCTGGCTGAAGCTGCCTGGACCAGGTTCTTGTCCCTGCTCCCCTTCAGGATGCTCTTCATGTGGCCAAGCAGTGAGCAGTGCTGCTGCCTCTGGGCCCCGTCAAAGGTGTAGGTCTGCTCAGTATCACCAGCACCGGTTGGGGCTGCCATGGTGGCTGAAGGGTCCACATATTGGCCTGATTCGAGTTGAGTCTCTTTATGTCCTGGACTCTTCCTCCTCTTGCTTAGGAGGAAGTAGGCCAGGGCAGTGAGCAGCAGCATGGAGCCTGGGGAAGAGGGGCATGTTGGCCAAGGGCTGGGGCAAGGAGAAGAGCTAGCCAGGCGGTGCTCTAAAGGCACAGCATTTAGTCCTGCTAGCTCCCTGTCCTCCCGCAACCAATGCGGCACCCCACGCATCCCCACTATTTCTGAGTCTGCCAGTCTGGTGCCCCAACATACACTGGGCTCCTCTGGCATCTGCACCCCACCCCAGCATGGGTTCCTCACCAGGGATGGTGACGTGCCAGACAAGGACAGGATGCAGGAAGCAAGCCACGGAGAGCAACGTGTATCCCATGAATTTCTGGAAGCTTCCTGGCTGTCTAGCTCGCTTGCAGCAGGTGTGTGCCAGGGAGCCAGGCTCATAGCTGAGGAGAGACAGACAGACGGTCTTGTTGACTGGTCCATCAAGCCCCTGGCAAGAAGACTGAGACCCCATCCCCACCCACCTAGAGGTTTATATTCCAGTGTGTCAGAAAACCAGAGTGTTGGTCAGGAAAAGTAAGTAATGTCTGAGCCTTCCTCATAGAGGTTAGAGGCCCTGGCCTGGCCTCTGGCCTCTGCCAGAGGTCAACGTCTCAGGAGGTCTCTCCTTGGCATGTTTGCCTGCCTGGCCATAAGCAGGGTACCTGTTAGCTGGTGTAGCGTGCTGTCTCTTTAGCTGTCAAGGCTTTTGACTTTTTGCTAAAAGAGACCAGAGGTGCTTAGGCTTTGAGAAGTGCCTAAGAAGTTTCTATGTCTTGGCTTGATGTAGCTCATCCTGGAGATGTGGCTTTCCTCTCAATCCTGGTACCTTGCAGGACTTCACATGTTAAAGGGATGCTTCAGACCAGAGTCTGTTGTGCTGATTCTCAGCAAATTGTGACACAAGCTGTGGCTAAACACAAGCTTAATGGGCTAAGGGCACGGCCTCACTTACCTCCTCCCTGCCTGAGAGCACATGCCATGGGAGTATGGCCAGTATCTTTCCTTTGGCACTTATAGCTCAGCTAGGCCTGGTGTTGCTTATAGGAGGCAGGTTGCTTTAGGCAGGTCCCAGCAAGGCTGGAGAAGACTGGACAGAGTCTACTCACGTGAAGCACATCCCCAGGAACAAAGTGATAAAGAAGAAGGCTTCGCAGACAGTAACTGCAATCCCTGAAAAACTGAAAGGTGGAGGTGTCAAGGGAGTAGGTTTGAGCATCTTCTCCAGATGGTAGAAGGGGCACAGAGGATCAGCATCTACTCTCTCTCACAGCATAATCTGTCTGCTGGGGTTTGAACACCCTCTGCCTGTTTGGTTTGAGGAAAAGACCTCAAAGCTCTTCTGTCCGTGGGAGTCAGTTTGCAGCCCCTGTCAACTCTGGCATGCTTGAGCTTGCAGGTATCATTGAGGGAGGATCACTTTCGCTAATGGAAAGAGCTGTCTCTTCTGAAACCTAAAGATGGATATCTAAATTCCTCATAGATGAATATATAAATTCCCCAAAGATAGATATCTAAATTCTCCAAAATCCCGGATACTGGTCCCTGCTGCTGTTGCAGTCTATTCTGGTACTATATATGGTACAGGTGTGAAACGTGACAGCCCTGCAAGCTCTAAGTCCAAGGGCAAAAATACTCACAGCAGGTAGAAAGCCAGGCTTTTGAACTGTCCTCGCTGCAGAGTTTCTACGCCCACACCGATCAGTACTAGAACGAGAAGGCAGGAAAAGTGCTGACTGCAGGTTTGGTTCCTGACTCGTGTGCCCCATCAGCTTCTAGGATCTATGCCCCGGTTTCCAAAGGTGGCTGGTGAGCCTGCCCCTCCTGTGCAGTGCAGCACGTTAGAACTACCAGCACCAGTGACTCATGCTGACATATAAATCCGGGGCTTTGAAAGCTGAATGCAGGCCTAGACAGACAGCCCAGAAAGTCATCCCAGTACCGTTCCTGTCCTTGCAGCTGTACCACTGTGTAGGCTGGAGGGGAGGTGCTCGTAAGATACCAGTTGACCTTGGAAAGTGGGAGAGGTGAGCAGCAGTATGTGGGTGTCCCTCCTGCCCCTTGGCCACGCAGCTCCAGCAGTGCTGCCACAGGGGCTTCCCTTCTGCTGCCCTGCCAGGCTCCGTTCCTGCCCCAAGCACCTCTCCTGGCCTGGAGGGAATTCAGGCCCACGCCGACACGTCTGCCTCATGTCTTTTCAGGTCATGTCAGTCTCACTTTTGTGGCCCTCCCAGGCATCCCAGCTTGCCCAGGCCTGTTGTACCCAGTGTGTTGCTGTAGAACAACATGATGGGGGGAAATGAGCCAGCTGTATTTATGAAGGGCTGTAGTCATGGCATCACTCACTAGCCTAACAGAAAAATCATAAACAAGGGAGCTGGCAGATTAAGAAGAGGGAATGAATGTTCCCTTGGTACCCCAACCAGCACAGCACTCCGAGGAGTCAGAGGCCAAGGGGGGATTAAGAGTATTAGTAAGGCAAAACCTTACTTGAACTGGCAGTTAGAGGCCTATAGCTTCGCTGAATGGAATGGACATCCTACCCCCCACAAGGTTGTTTTCAAGAAAGCAATGAGCTGAGCTGGAGTTCATGGCTGGCTCTGCATCACACATTGAGATCGTGGTTGCATTTGTGGCTGTTTATCTGAGTTGTGGCTTTGCTCTGGACTTAGAAAGGCATCAGCCTCACAAACAGAGGAATGATGCTGGCTCCATTATAACCATGGGAGCATGCAGTGCTTCTGACACTGCTCTGCAATGCCAGTCCCGAAGGAGAGCCTCGTGTGCCTCACTTACAGCCTTGCTGAAGTGATGCTGACAAGGTGAGCCTGGTCTGCTGGCGATGCTCTTCCTCTCTCTTCCCTCTGGTCTGCTCAAGACAAGCCCTGGCACTAGGCTGTCCTGCTGACCACCATTACTGGGGCTTATCACTACACCTACTGCTTGGATAGCTCTGGCCTGGCTCCAGGATAGGACAAACTGTTTTCCTGCCTCCGGCTAGGCCCCATCAGGATCCTGTGGTCTCAGTTGGCTTCGCTCTGTGTCCCTGGTAGACGCTGGTCCCTCATCAGCTGGAGAAATGATTGGGCTCACGGACCAGCCTCCTCCTTGGCAGTGCTTCTCTAGAGTCATGGGGGAAATCAGTCTCATTCTAGGTCTGTGAAAAGACACAGGGCTTCCTCCCTACCAGGCGCTGAGCCTGGCCCCCCCTCTCACCAAGCTGTGCTCCGACATATAATATATTGTTCTCTGCTGTTTCATGACTGAACAGCCTTCTTTACAATCTTCCTTATAAAGGCAGAATTCATTCATTCCCTACAAATGAATATAGAATTCAACAGCTCAGCCTGTCTATCCTTTGAGTCTATCCTTTGGATGGGGGGCATTTCCTGATTTTATACAGCTTCTGCTTTACTCACAAAGCTGTTTGGATGAACGATCTGCAAAGTGCCCTTTCTGAGGTGTTTGTCTGGGCTAGCTGCTCCTTTAATTTGGATGTTATCCAAACCATGTGGTTAAAGGCATGCGATTAGGAATTAATGGTTGAAAGTATGAGAATTAAGAAATAACTAAGAACTCGCTAGATGCAGAAATCACTAATCCTAAAATCTATGAATTACAGAGATGTCCCAAAAACTGCAATGAATTGCAAGGCTGTCACTCATCACTAACTAGCCATGGGTGCTGCCAATGGCAGGACCGTCTGATTTCTTGCATGCAGTAAACTTTACAGTCCCACCATTGCAGACAGCCAGTATATTCAAGGATCCAGCATGGGGGTGGAGGATGTTATGTTATGCAGATAGCTATTTCAGTTTGTGAACAGCTTGTGGAATTGGCCAGGCCTTCTCAAAATCAATTACTGGGGCTGATGCATTATCCTCTCTTTCATTTTTTTTTTCAAACAAAGCCCATGGGATTCTATTCTGCATGATCTCCATTTCATGGAAAAACCTCACACACCTCATCAGGCACTAAACACTGCATCAAGCTATTTTCTTACTCCACTGAGACACTCAGAGGAATAATATACAGGCCCCTTCCACTGCTTCCTTGGCCTTTTGGGAAAGTCAGGTGACACTGGGAATGCATCAGAGTGGAGAGATGGAAAAGTACGGAGATCAATATTGCAGCTGTCTATGTTCTGGGATGCTCATCTGAGAGATGACTGCACTTCTAATATCAAGAAGAACTGTAAGTGCAGATGATGAAGAAGGAAAAGAGTACAAGCAGGAGGAGAGCTGTCCCATTAAAACATGACCGAAGCAAAGCTGCTTTCAATTTTGCCATTAGTTTTCCCATAAGAATATATTCATGTTTTCTCCCAAGGAGGGTTTTATGAGCTTTCCTGGAGCTCTAAGAGAGAATCCGACCATGATGGGGTCCATGTGGTCCTAAGAGAGGGGGCGGGTAGGAAACAGAAAGGAAGAGATTCGCATTTGCTGGCTAAAAGCTAAGTCCAGCTCCTATCTGGTGCAGTCTCATCAGGGTATGCACTTATCTACTGGGAGTTTGTACAAACTCAGAGACTCAAATCCCTACCTGTTATCAATCCTTTAAAGCACATTCCAGAGCGCAGCCCCCAGCTTCCTCACTGGTCTCTGGGTGTCCTTGGGGAACTGGCTCTCTGCAGCTGACCTGTGTGGTTTTTACTTTACTCTGACTTGAGCAGATTGTCTGTCAGGGTCAACGGCCTTGCTAAAGGAAATTCCAAGCTATGAGGACTTGCTGTGACCTGCTCTGCAGTGTCTAAAATCCACAGAGGTCTACTCTGATAACCACAGGCACCAGCTTGAGACACCTTTCATCAGAAAAGTTTGGTTCACCACTCCAGCCTTAGACAAATCAGATACTGTGATCTCTGCTTTCCTGATGGAGTAAACTGAGGCACAGAGAGCCACCTGCCCTGCTGCATGACAGCTGCAGTGCCAGAGTGAGCCTGTGAATTCACCAGGCTGCCTGTAGCCTGTGAGAGATGTTTTTCTACATCCCATCTGTAGATGTTTCATGTAAGACAGTTATTCTCCACAGCTTGGTCTTTCTGTGTGAGATGCTGTGCCTGAGATAGCCACCTCAGAACATCAGCATTTCACCTGAGATCATACGCTCTGGTACAGCACCAGACTCAGAGAAGGCAGGTCCCAAGCAGCCCCCGAGAATGGGAGGGGACAGCTAGCCGGGTGGGTGAATTTATGATGTCTGTGCTGCAGTCATCTTCTGCCTGAATTCCCTGTATTTGCTTCCTGACACCTTTTAGAGAGGGGGAGAAGCACTTTTGCAGCAACTGCTCTGTGAGGGCTGCAGGTCCCTTGATGTTGTTTGGCATAAGACACCCTCACACTGTGCACAATGCAAGAAAATCCTTCATTTTCAGGTGCCACAAAGGAGACAAACAGTTTTGTGTTGCCATGAGGATCTTACATCTCCATCTCAAATTGCATCTTTCCCATGACCATGTCTCTTTTTGAACAATGTAGTTTAGTTTTCTTTTCCACTTGTGCTTTAGCTTGTTTCCCCTCATGCTGCATGCTGACTCTGTTGCCTCATGGTGCCTCTCACATGATCTGGGAAGAACCTGGCCAGGTATCCAGCACTTCCCCTCCCTGCATCCCAAAGCAAAGTGAGCAGTGGTCCTTATCCCCTTTTTTGGATGGGGCAGTGGCTGCACTGGATCAAAGGCAGGGAGACAACTTGGGAGTCCCGATGCCTACGCAGTGCCTTTTAGTGGCAAAGGAAGAGAGAGCTAGCCCTTACCTGCTGCGGTGGAGATGCCCAGTAGTCGGCAGGTAAACTCCAGAGCAGTCCAAAATGCCTTGTGCTGCATGGCGAGGCGGTGAAAAGCTTGTGCTGCCGACAGAAGCTCCCTCTTCAGATCCCCCCCACATGTAACCCAGCAGCTCCCAGCTGCAGGCAGAGCCTCCCGTCTGAAGGGGGTTGCTTCCCTGAAGGAAGCAACAATGCGTGCAGGACACCTGGTCACCTCCGCCGAGGTCCTTTAGGGGAGAGGGTCAGAGAGCAAGCTGCCACCAAGGAGAACGGTCAGCACTGCCTCCTGCTGCACCCGGGCTCTGCAGAGTTGGCCTTTGCCTGCTCGTTTGCCGCTCGCTCCGTTGCGGCCCGGCAGTGATTAATGATTGCTACGGGGGGTGGCGCGGCTTCGGGAGCATTGCACCCGGGGTACACGGCCTTTCCTGCTCCTGAGGCAGGAGGCTCTGGAAGCCCAAGCTGATTAAATGCACGTGAAGTCATTAATGCTCTGCAGTTCCCAGCAGGTTAACCATTTGTGAGGACGGCAATATTTGCTCTTGGCGAGTGTGTGGCAAATTTCTGGTAGCTCTGCAGGGCTCCCAGAGCATCCCAACCCTGCTGCTTCATGCTGACAGGGCTCCCTGCCATAGCTCTGGCTTACTGTGCAGGTTTTGCCAGATTCTTACTTGTATAGCCCAGGAACTGTAAGGATAGATGTGCAACCGTAGGCAGGAGGAGACTATTCCTGAGGGTCATACAAACCCACACTGGCCAGAGCAGGGGAGTTATGTATTTGTCTTCTTGGGCATCTCAGTAGAATGTATTTCTATATTGCAGTCAGCTGACCAATAAATGACATGAGTGACTCATGCGGCACACACAAGTGACCTGGCAAGGGGAGGGAGATTAGAAAAAGGTTGTGCAAATGTGCTCTGACCCCTTTGCACTGATTTAGTGCACGAGAGGGGCCTTGACTTGTCCCTTCAGGACATGATGCCTCTGAAGAGGAGTTTCTCTAGATATGACCACAGCCCAAGATGGGGCAGAGCCCGCCTTCTGCTCCATACCTGCCTCCTTCTGGCCCATCCATACCTTCCAGGCAGGAACGTGGTGTGGCTCTCTGATTCCCACCTGGGGCGAGGCAGTCCCAGCAGCGTGCGGGGCCATTGCGCACACTGCCCGGGCAGCATGTGAGCAAGCAGCCCCGCCACGGCGGGCAGCACGGGCACCTGGCGTTCCCCAGCACGTTCCCCAGCAGCGCCCACCTCACGCGGCAGCCGTGCGGTGTGAGTCACTGCTGCCCCTCGCTTTGCCTGTGAGGAAAATGGGGCTGCGGGACAAGCAAGGGAGCTCCGTCACTTGTGCTGAGCCTCGGCACAAACAGCCCCATGGGGAAACAGAGTTGCTTAGGGAGCGCAGAGCTGAACGTGGCCAGTGTGTGCTGTGCTAATGCGTCCTGGGGGGTAGAGCCAGGCCTGACCCAAGGGCAACGGCAGCTTTTCTTTCACAGGAGCTTGGTTTGTATTTCAGAGTGGGATTTTCCCAGACCAGCCAAATGCCTAATCTCATGAAAGGGGCCCCTAATTCCTGTAGATAGCTCCAGAATATTGTTTTTCTGAGCACTTCCAAGGTGTGGGTGCAGGGATGCTGCCACCCTGCTGACACAAGGCAACGTTGACAAGGTTTAGGGACAGAGAAACACACCATATGTTTTCCACCCATCAGAGAGGGCTTTCCAGGACATCTTGAGAGGCAGCCTTGAAAGGTGTGAGGTCAAAAAGGATTTTTGCCTTTCAGCATTAGGATTGCATTTGTTCTCCTTGTTCTCCTAAACCAGAGAGTGCATCTGAAACAGCTGCAGTTTTCCGTCGCTGATCACTCAGTAGTGTATCACAATTTTTTTTTAAAAGAGACAGGCAAAACAAAAGGCATATCACCTGGGAAGTTTATGGAAAGGCTGGAAAATATTCCCATCTGGTGTATCAACATCCTGCCTCCCTTCCCATCTTGAACCTTAAGATACCTTACTGATCCCTTCTGCCCTCCTGTGACATACTGCTGCCGGCCTAAAAAGTCACCCTCGGGTTCCAGAAATCACGAAAAATGGCTTAAAAGTCATGAGATTGTGCAAATAGTTCAGATGTCTTCCTCTTTGCTACCTAGTTTTTAACACTGACAGATTGAATTTCTGATGGTTCTTTACAAACATGAAAACTAGAAAATTACTTGAAAAGCAAGTAGATCAAAACAATCACAAAATCATAGAATGCTTAGGGTTGGCAGGGACCTCTAGAGATCATCTAGTCCAACCCCCCTGCTCCAGCAGGGTCACCTAGAGCACATGGCACAGCGTGGCATCCCTGTGGCAAAAGAAACAAATAGTATCGCAGAATTGCTTAGAGTCACAAACCAAAATTGGAAGAAACCAGTGGCCACTGCAGTGCAATCCTGAGAGCTGCCCCCATTGACTTGCTCTTCAGGAAAGGCCACTCTGCTGGACCTCCAGCTGCCCAGGGCATCTCCCAGCCTGGGAGCTCTCGTGCCTCCTCCCGTGACCCATGTCCAGCTTGCCAGCACTGGCTCAGTTACTCTGCAGACTGGACCAAGCTCTCACCAGAAACTAAATGACTTTGTCAAAGTGCCCTTGACAATAATGATTCCTTACTTGCAAGCAGCAAGCCCCAGGGCTTAAAATAAGCATGAATTTACTGGTTAGTGTTACGCTTAGACAGAAAGCATTTGGGAAAGGCAATTAATACATTAACAATTTAACCTTCCATCTCCGTTAGCTATGTTCCTTTAGCTATTGCCCGAACTCTGCTCTCTGAGCAGTGAGTAGCAGCAGTCTAGCTCCCCCTCCCTTTCCTTGTCCTTCTATGTTTTTCTGGGCTGGAGAAATGCAAAGGTCGCACAGGGCTGTCTCAGCTGTCGCCATCCCTGCCTTGGATTCTGCCACTGAGGTGAATTGCACTGCTGTGCAGACTACATCCCCGCTGGAGTCCTTTGCCAGCACCATTTCCACTTCAGTCCAAGCAGCTCTGTTCAGGCTGTCCATATTCCTCTGCTTTCCCAATTGCCTCCAAAGAACTGGTGGCACCCAAGACCCCAGTACAGTAGTTCCTGGATTTACCTACCAGAAGGTCCCTGTCCCTCCCTTGAGGAGACCCTTGTCTACTGTAAGCTCTCCTTGCAATTTAAGGGATGATGCCCTTGGTGAATCTGTGAGCCGCGTGAGCATGTTTCTGTGAGGCTTTTAGGAACGAACTTATGCATCCAGAAGAGAATCAAGAACTTCTGACCTTGCCAGGATTTAATAGCCTGTGACCAATGCTGCACACCCCAACCACCAGCACGGCCTGTTCTGGGACATTTAATAACGGTTGTCTCCACTGCACATTAAGCTCTTAAGCAGGCCCTTGCACAGAGGCCTGCCATTTTCACTTTGGCTGCCAGCGAGAATTCACGTTTTGAGGTATCTGGGGTTATCTGGGTTGACAGGGTTTTATTTCAGTGTTAGGGTTGCATAGTAATGTTAGTCGCCACCGTCATCTCTCCTTCCTCACATCTTGCTATGGCTCGGCCTCTGTGGATGCTCTCCTGTGATCAAGGCCATGGTGCAATGGCCATGTTGAGTGGCCTTGGATGGCCAGAGAAAACTGGCTTGTGACAAGGCCTGGTTCTCCCTCCTTGGCTACCGAAGGGCTAACAGCTGCCTGGCGATTGGCAACAGCAATTGCTGTGATGCTGCAACTGCTCCCTTGTCTCTCCACCAGGACCCCTTTCATGGAGAGGAAATGGGCCTCATGACCACTGCTGGATGCTAACTGAGTGCAGCTGATGTGAAGCAGCAGTGAAGTTCAGCTGTGAGTCTGCTGGGTGCGAACATCTCCTCCTAGTCAATGGGAGTTTTGCTCTCCCTTGTATCACTGCTGGCCCAGAGATTTCCAAACCATCTAGATGAACTGAGCGTCCTGATATGAGCTTAACAGATCTCCTGCCCCTCCTGGGCAGGGGCAAAACATGGCACTAGGGAGCCTGGAACTAAATAAATGGAAGAGCTGGATGGGAAATTGTAAGTGTGCCCCCTTCCTTTGCTTTAACGACTAAGTCATGCCCTTCTTGGAGTCTTCAAACCTGGCTGAAAGCAGCTATAAAGGGATTAAGGGCTTCATAACTTCATAAATTTGTCCCTGGCACAGATCTGAGCCGGTTCTGAATTTGGTCCCGCTGTGCCTAGTGTGGCCGAGGTGCTGGCCAGCAGCCCCGGCCTGCTCCAGCCTGGAGGCAGCGCCACGGGCTGTTCGGGGGCTGCCCGGCAGGGGACAGCAGGGTCCCACCTCTGCGCCACAGGCAGGCTGCAGCCCGCCCCTGCAAGGGGACCATGAAAACACACACACAGCTTGACTGTCTGGACAAGAAAAGTGTGATAGACACCACATGGATCTGGAGGGGGCTGGGGAGAGCCCAGAGCCAAATACCAATCAATAACTCTCCTATTTTGCCTGTTGCTGTGCCAGCAAAGGGTGCCCGGCGTGTCACCATCCTGCTGAACACTTGTCCACTCTTCTGAGACATTCCTGGCCCTGCTGGGACGGGAATCAGGGGTTCCTTAATATACTGCTGTGATCGTCTCACCGTGTAGAGGCATCCTGGGAGCTGACAGAGCAAGGGACAGTGCTGCAGACAGAGGTAGCGGAGGGATAGAGTCAGAGGATCCAGTCAAAAGCCTCTGTTTTCACACCCCCTTGCTGCTGTCACGGCCAAAGTGACACCACCTTATAGGGTGCTGTTGGGCTTACTTGGAGATGTGCCTGTCTGGAAGGAGGCAGCGCTTCTAGGGCCGATCTGGCCTTTGATTGTGTAGTGCCTTGTGCCTGGCAAAACACAGAGGTGAGCTCTCTGCTCTACACATTACTCACTGTGTCTTGGGGTGGTCTCGAGGGCAGGCAAGGCAAGGCAGGTAGATGTTCATGTGGGGAAGTAAATCTGGACATGGGAACAAGTCTGGTGCATTTGCAAGGACGTCACAGGCCTCCACAGCACCTGGCACCTGACAGATTCAGGGCATGGGGCTGGGGAGGCCGTTACTACTGCTTTCCCTGTGAACTCTGCAAGCCTCTTTCCTAGTTCCAGGTCCCCTGGCCCTTGCCCAGGTCTCCACTCTGCATGTGGATAGTGGGGATGGATCCACCTCCCCCTGCTACCCTGTTCACCAAGACAGGGAGAGCTAGGCGGTATGGTCTGAACTTGCCAGTGTTCTGCATGGTGCATGGCAGAGGGATGTGCAATAGAGATGCATATGCTCAAACCCATATATGTGTATGACTTAAATCAAGCTGTAATAACAAGAACTATCAAAAGTAAATTTATTCAGTATTCATCCACTCTCCAGTTCAACAACAGGCACCCCAGTGTTTGGTGCTCAGCACCAGGAACAGTGTGACTATGTGAGACTGTGAAAACACATTTCTAACTCAGGAAGTTGCAGAGAAAAGCTCTGAAAAGAGACTCAAACCCAGAGGGGAAAAAAAAAAGACCTCTGAATGAAAAATCCTCCTTTTGATTTTAGCAGCAGTATTACTTTTAATCATATAATTTAAACTCATGATCTTTGGGGGATGATAGTTAAGCTAAAGCAGGAATGTAGCAGCAGAATGCAGGACGGGAGACATGGAGAGAGCTGAGTTTTAAGTTCAAGGCATTGCTAAGCCCCAGGGAA
Organism: Tinamus guttatus; assembly: GCF_059628265.1. Lineage (NCBI taxonomy): Eukaryota > Metazoa > Chordata > Aves > Tinamiformes > Tinamidae > Tinamus > Tinamus guttatus. The sequence goes on from NW_028288848.1 coordinate 10,256,259, forward strand.
TCAGTTCCTCCTATCTGGTCATTTTTCAGCTCCCTGTGAAGTTTCTTTGCTGATAGCAGCATGTGAGGGATTAGCAGGGCAGAGGCAGAGGCGAAGCAGTGAGGCTGTGGGCTGTGGAGGAGGTAAAGCTCTGGCAGTGACAGGAGTGTGCTGCCAAGCTAGCCAAGGCAATGCCAAGCTAGTCAAAGCGGTGCTGCTCAGTGGAATGTGAGTGGCCTGGTCATGGCCACCAAAAGAAAACCCTCAAGTGCTCAAAACCACTTGCTACCATATAGACATAGCCTGTGATTTGGATGTGAAGGTCTTGGATTTTAGTCCTGTGGGAAGTTGTGAGTCATCTGAGACATATTCTCTTGTGCCAGTGGCACTGAGAAATCCCTCACCCCTCAGGAAATCCAATGGGACTAAAGTGGATTTGTTGGGAAGTGAATAAGGGACCTGAAAGGCCCATCCCCACCTTTAATAGTGGACTTTTATTTCTAAAAGTGGGCCTGTAGTAAAAGGAATTCAGCCTCAAACCACAGGTCAAATAAACCACAGAGCCCAGGGTGGACCAGAGAGAGTGGCACAAGAGCAGTGCAGAGACAGAAATATTACCCCTGAGACTACTCCAGTCTATTTGTGTAAATCATTTTCACATATTCTCTCTGAATCACCTACTCAGCTGCTGTTGGGACCCCTGAATAAAGATCATAGCCTGTTCCCAAGGCCAACCAAGTCCTTCCTCAGTAGCTGCCAGCAGATATGAGTACTGGGCTCTCACCCTATGAAGGGGTTGATCTGCTGGCCAAGATGTATAAGCTTCCATCTCCCTTTTTCCAAATTCTTCATCCCGTGAGCTCCTTCTACAAAAAATATGCCAATTGTGAGTTGTCACTTTGGGTGCATATGAGTAACTCATAGCAATCCAGGGACCATGTGCAGGTCCCTGCATGATCAAACCTCACAACATTGCCAACAGAAGCACTGTGTCAAAACAGAGTAACTGTTCTTAGCTTTTCTGTTGCTCTGATTTATCTTCATTTTGAATATAGAAATCGAAGCACAGAGTGATGCACTGATCCAGTCAGTATGGTGCTGCATTGCGAGCAACACAGCTCAGTCCAGGATGATGAATTCCACTTGTCTGTCAGTGAGTTTGCACACCCCTTATGATATGAGATGGCAGCTACTCAGCTAAACTGTAACCAAAATGAGCATAATTTGCTCACAAGATTGAGACTAAGTACTAACAGTTATGGTTATGCTATAATGATGAAGAGTAAAATCCCCCTTGTGCAAAGTATGTAGGTAACAAAACTGTACTCTACCTTCATACCACAGAATAGAGCTGATGTTTTACTTACTCTTCTGTGGAGAGGAACTGCTACTGCAGGGGAAATGCAGTAGTATAGCAGGAGATCACAAAGCAATCCATATGCATGTGTAGTCTGTTGGTCTGGAATATATTTCATAAGGATGGGTGGAGAAAGAGTATTTTATCAGCTAGCAAAAGTGGGGAGGGCTCGTCACTCTCAGTATAAACAAGCTGTGTGCATCAAGGTCAGCCCACAGACATTTATTCATCTATCAAAACCATTTGACTTTTTGCCCTCTTTTCTGGCAAAGAGGACTGGTAACTTCTCCCTGTGTAGGAGCAAACAAGGTGTGCACAGGAATGATTGATTCACCTGGTGAATGAGGCATACATCAAAGAGCTTGCTTGCTGCATTTCAAGACCCAGTGAATAATTTATAGCAGGATTTATGTAGATAAATAACCAGGGAGATTTATGTGAAGCAACACAAAACACATGTTTTTGCCTGCAGAGATGTGGAAAGTCTTAAGGACTTCCTAGCTGTGTAGCTAAGCTTATTTATGAAAATGTTCGTTTTCTGCAGGATCTATTTTAGAACTTTTACTTGGCATTGTTTCCAAAGGGTCACAGAGCAAACAAGCACAACAGGTCCATCACTTCTTTTACTATGTTGTCTCAAATAGTTCAATGTATAGGTTTCAAGCAGGTGGTTTCAAGCAAGTAGAGGAAGGCTGGGCATTTAGAAAGAGCTTGGGCCCAACACTCAGGTTTCACACTAGGCTTATAGCAGCATCATGATGCTTTTACTGTAGTGAAGGCAATTCTCTTGATTAGATCAACAAACTAAAGAAGACAAGAGCAGAATCAGGCTCTGCTAAGCAATATTAAATTTCTCCTAGGTGACCATGCCAAGAATATGCTCCATGGGAGCAAGTCAGAGCTGGCTGTGATCTCCTCATATGGCCAAGGAGTTGTCTTCCTGCACATATGCAACGGCCCCTTTGTGCACTTGGAGGAGCAAAGAAGGACTGCATCAGAGCTTGCACTTTGATAAAGACTTCTGTAAGAAGTAGAGATTCACTGTGTGGCAGATAGTGAAGTCACTCCCTAACCTAGCACAGGGTGTGCACCAGTGAAACTCACTGGTTCACACACCCTGTCTTGCCAGACTAAGAGCAGCCCCCAACTTGCTTGACAAAGGGTCAAATCCCCCCACTGCCATGGGACATTGCACAGGAGACAGTAAGGCAGCTGTCTGGCAGTCTTCTCCTGAACTGGCCCCCTGACCTATTTATCCAGTCTGAGCTTCTTCTCTTTCAGGAAATAACAACAGGAGACTCAATCAAACAAAAGAATCCCAACATGCCCAGAGCTGCCCTCGAATGGCATGCATATACCATATGATGTACACATATGACAGCAGTAGTAAGACTGGATAAATCCTTCCCCTTCTGGTTGAATAAAGCCAATCCATAAAAGGTCCCTACCACCCTTCCTACACCCTGACTCTCTTTTCTCCGGGTCTCCATTTCCTGGTGCTAGAGGCATTATCTTCACACTGCCAGTACCTGGCTCATTTCACTCCAACTACAGAAAAACAAACAAACAGAAAAACAACAAAAAAACCCCAGCTGCTTTATGTAAAGGTGCAATTGCTCCTAAATCTTAGGCTCCCCTTCTCTGCACAGGAGTAGAGGGCTTGGGATTTGCTTAGCAATCAACTTCCCCTCCATGGGAAAGACCTCCTGCCCCCACGTATGCTCACCACATGGGCAGCTTTATTTATATAGCTGCGTCCACACATTTATATTTAGTATATCTGAGAGACCACCGCAGGCTTAAGAAGCTGCAGAAGAAGCTGGAAGAAGATGCATGAAGGTTAGGGAGGGGGATATGAGCAAAAATTGAAAAGACTGGATGTAACTCTAGTGCCTATTTGGCTGAATGGCTGTAAATGCCAACATCTCCTGCTGCAGAGAAAAGGGTTGATTTGAGGTCATCTTCTGAGGTGAACTTGGGTCAGATCCAGCATTTTAGTTTAGCCCCTACTTTAAAACTTCTCACAGGGGAAATTGCATGCAAGTATAGTTTGGCTCTGACCTGCCCAGCAATCGCAAATACTACTTGGTCCCCTTCACTGAGCGTTAATGTTCAGCGAGCGTCAGAACTTGCCATTTGGCTGTGACTAAACAACACATGGATGAGGGAGATGGGGTCCCCAGGAGCTCTGTTCGAGCTTCCAATGGAGCCACGGGGAGCAGCATAAGGAGCAATGCTCGGGATGGAAGAATGTGTGGCCCCAGTGGGCAGCCTGCCTCTGTCCTGCCCTCCCATGAACTCCCATGTCTCTAATCTTGCTGTTGAGAGGGAAACTCATGGGGATCCCTAGCCAGATCCCCCGATGAAGATCAGAGTGGCACTCTGAAGAGCCAAGAATTTCTTACAGAGTGAGGATTCAAAGGACAAATGGCTGCTGTTATCTTTAGGTTAACATCAAAGCAGTTCATTAGCAATGCACAGCACCCAGTAGCTCTGAAATGACATGAGTACTTTTACTTGGAAATGTTCTTCTCTTTGTCTTCTGTTTAAGCAGACACTGCTTTATACTGATTTTATTATTTCTGGATGTCATATAAACCTGGCACAGATATATATAATTGTGTCCATGAAGGAGTTGGCTTCACTATCTGAATATTTTATCTGTAAGGACATTGTTTCTATCCTACAGATTAAAAAAAAAAAACAACTTGCACCCAATCCACTGGTGAACTAGTCCTCCAAACATTGTGACTGTCTCAGGGTCCCCCAGTACAGGGGAGGAAGTATGTAATTAATTCAATTAAGGTCCTCTCAGGAAACACTGAGGAATTTTTAAAAATAGCTTTAAAATTTTATTTCAGTAAACCATATTCTGCTCCCATCCAAGGAAAGCAACTTCTTTGCAGACAAGGCCAGCTTACCATCCTGAGGTAAACCCCGCGGGCAGAGGGGTGTTTAGCCGCAGCTGACCAGCCATGCTGGCCCGCGCTCCAGCCAGCAGCAGCCCTGCTGGAGCCCGTCCTCTGTGGCCATTTGAATCACCTCAGGAAAACCCAAGTCAGGCCTGCGGTTTCACACGCAGCGCTTCAGACCTGGCCCTCGCTCACCTGAGCCCCCAGGAACTGCACCGCCATTCCCGCCACAGGTAACCCCAGGAACGAGAAACCGGCTCAGCATGAGATGTGACGACATTTGGGAACATATTGCACATTCCTTGTCCTCCCACACCACCCATGCCTGCATGCATTCATCTTCTTTTGTTTACTAGAAACACATGGTGGACGCAGCAGTTGCTTTTCAGTGGGGAGTAGTTATTAGGTGGGAAGCGCTGGACAAAGCTGCACATCTCGACAGCTCTCACTATGTCTTGGACCTGCTCTACAACTGCCCTTTCAGTGGCCCAGCCCCACTCTGCCTGCTGAGGGTGGCTTGGGTGGTGGCAACGGAGTGGCCTTGAATGGCTTCAGACCATGAGGTTTTGGTGCCGAGCAGGGAGTAATTTACCTCAGGTCTGTCTTAGTCCTCCTCACAGGAAGTGTCTGGATAAAATTGGTCAAAACATTCATTGAAAATAATACTTATTACTCAGAGACTCTCAGTTAAAATCAGGAGGGAGATGGACAGGCTGCTGCAGAGGAAGTCCTCCAGGGAATGTGGTCCCGCTTGTGCTGGAACTCATGGTATATTTTAGAGTCAAAATTTCAGTGAAAACCAGAATAAGACCTCTACAGACATGTAAAGCTTTCTTACCTCTTTCTCCAACTCAACCTCATGTTTTTATAATCAACTGTTTTCCAACAAAAAATAACACAAATGATTTTCAGCCAGTGGATTGCTAACAAGCTCTTTGCTTGGAAGCCTCCTCTCTGCTGATGACTATTTGTGGTATATCATCAACCAGCTAGTGTTCTTGTTTCTGAATGGCAACTGTTTAAGAAAGGAGAAGCATCCTTTTTAATTTTAAGCACAAAGAAATAACTTGCTTCTAGGTATAATTTTGACAACTTTTTCCTAGTAAAGATAAAGCAATGTTTCAGACATATTTGTATGCAGACTGTGATTGAGCACAACATATTTGCGTGTGATCAGGAACTTCACCTGCTTTGGCTTGCCTAAACATAGCTTATAGCAATGCCCAACAGAAATATTCTCGGCATGTTACGGGTTTGTCCCAAGACTAAAACTAGATATTGTCAACTACCTGGTGTGTGTATCTTAGCTTCTTCCCCTACCCTGGCCTTTTCTTCTGCTTTGGGAATTGCACCTGGGAAGGTTGTGATTGGGTTTTTAGAAACCAACCTTGGCTCCTCCTGTGAGAGCCATTGGGGAGGTCACTTCTCAGGTGAGGAGAGGTCTTGGCTGGCTGTGTTGGCCTATGGGAGCAAAGCAGGATGCTTAAATATGAATGGTATCAGCTGGGGAAAGTTTGTTAGAAACTGTTTGGTTTCTGGGGTCTGTCTCATTAGTGAAGGTAGCTTATGGCTGGGTGAAACTGTGCTCCTTTGAGAAGCGTGATGGGGTTTGGAGGCACAAGGGGTGAAGGTCTGCCCTTCTGTTGCTGCTCTGGGCTGGTGTCCCTGTTCAGCAGTGCGGGTGTGTGTCCAGACTGACAGTGCTGCCTCTATTGTTGCCTCTTTTTTTGCTCTTGGAGTTTCCCATCAAGTTGTTATCTTCAAGGATTTCTTTTTTTCCCCTCCTCTGGAAAATGCAGCCTTGCCAGCAGGCCCCGCTTGGGAGTAGGAGCTGGAGACACCCGAGTCGAGACCTGGCTCTGAAGGTGAGTGTGCGTCTCAAAGCAGAGCTTTGTCCTGTGGCTGGAGCTGGAGGGCAGTGTGGGCAGGAGCCTGTGTGCGTGCTCCTGGCTCAGCTGTAAAAGAGGGGGCCTGGAGCCTGGACTGACTGCAGTGCCCTTGGAACAGTTGTGAGGTCTGGGGCTAAATGATGCCCTCAGCCAGAGCAAGCAACCTTGTTGCTTCTGCATGTTCATCTGGGCTCAGGGCCTGTATTAAAAGGCATTTCTTGTGTGCTACAGGGTGCTTTGCAGAAGATGTTTAAGTGTTTTGGTGCTTGCTGGGGCTCTGACAGGGTGTGAGCCCTGACTGAAGGTGAGACTGGTTGGGCTTATTGGTTTCAGCTGTGTTGTTCCTGCCTTATAGTTGTATTGCTGAGAGTGAAGTCTGCTGCAAGGGTGGTGCAGAAAATTAAATATGTAAATTATGTAATAAAATATGTAAATATGTAGTTATGCTACATAAAGCAGTGGATTTTGGTTCTGTTGATGGACTTTGGTCACAGAGGTGCTGGTTAGCTGGGCAGCAACTGTTGATTCCACTTTGCTGAATCCAGATGTTTCAAAATCTGGTTCTGTTTATAAAATGGGATGAGAACAAGTTCACCAGATATTTCATTCCTGCACATGTGAAAGGAGCAGAGTGGATCTGCCACCACCAGCTTCTCTGCAGCAGCAGCAGAGCCTTTTCTGGGGCTGTAAGTGGTGCTGGGGGAGCTGTGCTGTTGGCCTGAGCGCTATGTGAACCATCCTCAATCCTCATGCAGGCGTCTCATCCTCAGTAGGTTCTGTATAGCTGCTGATCTAGGCAATTTGTGAGTTGAGCTACTCTGAGCAGCAAGGGTGAAATGCTGCTACCTGCCAGGGCTGGGATTGCTCCCTGTGCAAACAAACAGGCTCTGCAGACCACCCGCTAGCCCCAGGCAGCCTGTTTCCATTAGCTCTGGGCCAGCAACCCCTGCTCGAGGAGGCAAACTGCCCCAGCACCCTCTGAGAACAGCTTGAATTGTGAAGAGGAGGAGGAGGACTTCTTTCTAGAACAAGTCTCTAGTCAAGACTTGCTGGCTTGTTTGAGGGCTTTGCTGGTGAAAAACTGTAGCAAAGCAGTGTCCAGGCTGTGGCACCGCCCTGATCCTACCTGGTGAGGAAAGGTGCTGAACCCTCTCTGCTTGCTCTCTGTCCCCCAGCAGCTGTCAGCTCTGCTGCCTGCGCTGTGGGGCCTGTGGTGGGCCGGGGCATCGCCTGCCTCTCTGCTGCCCTGCTGAGGTTGTAGAAAGCGCCCGTCGCTTGGGGTGTCAGCGGATGCCAGTCGCTGTTACCGCCACTTGTTTGGGTGGCTTAGCACTTTTTTAGGATGGCCTTGGCAGTGTTGTCATTTACCAGATGTGGAAATGGCTGCGATACAGACAGCAGAGCTGTAAATCTCCTATAACTTATAGTACACCTGGTTTCAAATCTGGCAGAAAGTTCAAGGGGAACTTAACCTTTTTTCAGAAATCTAGAGAGGAGAGAGGCCTTTGGAAGTGAAATTCTTTTACCGACTCTAAAAATCTCTTAAGATGATACTTCCACTTTAAAGTGAAGTTATATTTAGTTTAGGTTCATGTCTGCATGCAAAAGCCAAGTATTAACATGGCAATGTTTTCTTATGTGAGTATTGCATTGTCCTGCTCCTGTTAGAAGCCACCGAACATCACATCCAGCCTGTAAAGTGAAATGAGGGAAGACAGGGTGTTTTCGTATGTAATCTAATCTGTGTTGCGGAGAGGGATTCTGGGGGATTAGGTGGTCTTGATAAGAGGAAGCAGATTTTGCTTTGCTGTTTTGTGACCTTGATAAATCAGGCAGAACAAATCACTGCTGTTTCAGGCCCGGGATTTTAAAAGCGTCATATCCCTTGACAAGTGGGATGCAAAATGCCCTTTGTTTTGAGGAGAGCCTTCTGCTTCTTGCTTGGCTGTTATGCCAGCTCCCAAAATAGCAACCTATAGTACCTAAAATCATAATTCATAAGTAAAACTCCTACGAGTGTTCTGGTAGGAACTGTAGCTTTGACCTCTCTGCGTGCCCAAGAGTGCCTGTCTCCAGGGATGCTTGTCCTCCTCTCGGGCGAGAGCCCTGTGACTCATCCTGTCAAACTAAGAGAAGGTCATATAATAGTCATAAAAATATTGTAGATCCCACCCACATTCCTCACCCATGGCACAGCACTGCAACAGGGAACAATCGGAGCTTTCTAGCAGGACATCCTATAAATCTGGAGAGGTATTAGGCAGAAGTGAAATTGTACAGCTGTTGGGGGAGCGGGTGAGCACAGGCAGATGGCTCAGGAAAGGGGATCTTTAGTTACTATTTGGAAGCAAGGCTGTTATTTCAGGAATATCTTTGAGGTGTAAATGTGTTTATTTGGTAATGGGTGCATTGTTTACTATTTATATTAGTCCTCAATCACATTAAGAAAACTCTTGAATTCTGTGAAGTAGGAGAAGTAGGATGCACAAATACTGTTCTCATGGGCTCTCTTCTCAGTAGCAGTTGTTAAATTGTTAGGAGGTTTACTCTGCTGCTCCTTGCAGAGGTCTCACTGCTGCCTGCAGGGCACCTTTTAGCCTTGCTGCTTGGATCCCAGAAACAATGTATAATTCACAAGCTCTTCTGTACCTGGAGCTGCAAAGTCTCTGGCAATGCTGACCCACTGTGGTCTCTCCTTGGGCGCTTTGCAGCAGATCAGGGCCCTACCTTGCTAGTGCTGTCAGGGTTCTTCCTGTGCCACCCAAGGTTGCCTTCTTGGCTACTTACTCTTTCCTAAGCTGCTGTGACTGTCCCAGGGTGATGGAACCTCTTTGTACAAATTCCCCTGCCCGGGGCATGAGCTGTGGCCACCTCATTTGGCCTCAGAGAAAGTTCTGGAGGTGAAGGACAGGCCCTTCCCCAGGCCTGTCAGTCCCTCTCTACTTCTGCCATTATCTATAGTGTAGTTTTGGCAGTGTTATACGGAGTTTAGTACAATTTCAGGAAATGAGCCTACACCTATAGAAATCAATAATAAAGTGTTGCTATGTTGCTAAAGAGTATAAATAGCACCTAAGCAGCATTTACGTCTACTGTTCTACTTTTCACACATACAATAGAACATTGATTTTTACTTTTGTTAAGTCACGACAGTTAAGATGCATGTAGAAGTAAACTGAGCTGCCCCAGATTGCACAGGGCATACACAGTGCTTCTCTACAAGCTGAACTTTGTTTTGTGAATCCTTGCTTTCTTTGCCCTCCACAGCCACGCTGCCATCACCTCTGTGCTATCAAGCTCCCTTGCTGGGTGGTATGCTCGATTTGCTCAACAAAGCAGATGTTATCTACCCCCCCCCCCGGGCTCAGCAAGTTCTATTCAAGAAACTCAGGCATGCTACCCAATATAGTCTTATCTGCCTTCAGCTTTCAAGCTGAAGATTTTCCTCCTAGGTTTAAGTGAATTACTTCCAGTTAAAGGATGGTCACATATACTCTCAAAAGCTTTTTCTGTGAATGGCAGGGACCTGAAAGGTTAATGTTGGTGTGGGAAGTATCTACAGTCAGAAGTAACAAACAGCTGCAAGATGCAGATGTCTCCCCTGGCCATTGCGTCTTGTATGTGAATGTTGCATGAACAGAGGAGGAGGCTGCCAGGTGGTGGGGCTCTTCAGGAAGGTCTGTCTGGCACTGGAGGTCAGAACCAGTTAAACTTTCTGCTGAAGTGAATTAATGTGTTGACAGTGTCCTCCAGGGCTTGGTCACATGTGAGCATGAAATTTTTTCTTGATGCTATTTTGCTACTCACTGACTTTTACACTGTGAAATGATTTTGGGAGGGGTCTAGCTTTTCCCTCATGAGTTTTTTTTTGTTGTTTCTTTCGGGGGAGGGGGCAGGGGGAATAAGTCATAGGATTTTGGAATGGAGAAAGGGATGTCACACACCACCACACTATCTGGCAGCAGAGGAGTTGGATTCCTACACTTGAGAACTGGTGGGAGTCTTCTGCTGTGGCTTTGGGGCTTTGCACCCTCTGAAGGAGAGTCTCAGTGCCTGGGCCTGGCCTGGTGCTGCTGTGGTGTCTGTGGTCACCGGCTCCTGCAGGCGTGCTGGGGCCAGCTCCTGCCCGGTGCCCCTTGGCTGGCAGTGCTGTGCGAGCTCTGCCCGCTGCAGTGCTGGCACAAAGCACTGCTGTGCAGCTACAGCTGGGCTGTGCTCTGCTGGGCTCCTGCCCCTGTGCTCCCCTCTGGCAGCTGCAGATTAGCTGGCATGTAACTGCCCCCTCCTAAGGGGTCTGCTGGTAGGGGTTTGTGTGCCTGATGTGGAGTGGTGCAGCTCTCTGCAGGGCTCCTAGCTCGTATCAGACGTGGAGACCTCCTGGAGATGCAACTAAGGCCTCTCTTGTTACTGTGCTCAGCTGAGGGCTGGGTGTGAGGAGAACATAGACCTCTAGGAAACGGGGTCCCCAGGGAAATGCCTGCATGGTTGAAAAGACAAGGTCTTTGGAACAGAGCCATACATTGAAGGAAAAAACTAATTTCCCCTTCGTGTGGGGTTTGTAATACAGGAAATGTGGCCCCCTGGGAGAAACGTAAATCTAGGCATGTTAACTCAATACCTTACTTGTCTGGGAACTCCCCAAGCCCAGGATCTCCCTGTTGTCATGGCAAGCTCGGTTTTACTGGAGGTGGGATCATTCCTATGCTTCTTCCACTGCCCTCCCCGCCACTCCTTCCTGGTGCAGTGGGTGACAGGGAAGCCGAATGGCTTTGTAAAACAACTAATGGGAATTGTTTCACTTAGTACATTATGTGGAAAGCAAAATACTAGTGTCTGGCCTCAGCCTGCTGGTGCTGAACACAGGTGCTACATGGTGCTGTTCAGTGCCCTGGGTGTGAAGCTGGCAGCTGCCCTGAAGTGCAGTCTGCACCCATGCTGCCAGCACAGCCTGTCATCAGGCTCCCTCCCAGCAGTGCTGTCCCATCTTCAGCTGAGACATTGAATTTGAATAGACTTGACAGCTTTAAGATTCTGACTTCATATCCTTGTACTCTTGCTTATCATAAGATCACCTAGCAAAGGCCGGATCTTGAACTGGCAGGTGTGGGTTCCCTTTCTGATTTGGCCTGTGTGGCCTATGGGTGGCCCTGGGCAAGTCAGTGTAGTCTGCGCCTCCACTTGAGCAAAGATGACAATAAAGATTGCTTCGAATTTGAGGCTGTTCGGTGTACTGACATAAGGAAAGATGCTGGAGCTCCTCAGGCAGTGCCAAATACTACTCTATTGTCATTCATGACCTGTGAGCTCTAGTTGTGCTTGTGTGCGGTAGGGAGGCCGTGCGCGGGTGCTCAGCTGCCACTGAGGGACCTGCTGGGCGGCCCTGTGGGAGCTGCTCGCAGAGCCCATGCTGTCAGCTCACACCTTCATCGGGTGCTCCCGTGAGAGGTCTGTCCTCAGGAAGAGGGTTGCCTGTCTGAGGCCAAGGAAATCCAAAAAGAGTAATAGCTTTTTCTTGCCTGGGGAAAATGTGTGGGTTGGACATGCTGAAGAGCCTGGCTGTAGGGGACTGGGATGCCTGTGAAGTATTTCGGTTTTATTTCCAAGTGTCTGTGTAAATTCAGTTATCCAAGTGTGTTTTCTCTCTGCGCTTTTGAGGAAGGGCCTTGCCAGATGCAATACACTGTTCTAAATCAAGGAGCAGCTGTTTGCTAGCTGGATTTGCTTGGTTTGCAGTCCCAGGAAAAGGGGAACCCAAGTGCTCAGCTGTTTGTAGAACATGGCTGGTGAAAAAACAATGGGCTTTGACACAGCAGGGATTTTAAAGCAGGCAGTTGTGGAGTTGAGATCTTTTCCCTCAGCAGAGCTCAGCACCTGTGTGCTCCCAGCATGCAGGCAATGGGCTCTGCAGTGAAGGCTGCTCAAAACCAGCCTGAGGGGAATGGGGCCCTTCCTTGCACAAGAGCATCGCTCTGCCTGGGGAGGGGGTGTCCCCGGGACCCTAGTGCTGAACAGCCTTGGGGGGCCGAGGCTGGAGCACGAGGGGAAGGAGCCAGCCCCAGCCATCAGGGAGGGCACTGGCACTGAGGCTAGGCCTAAGCTTCATTAAACTGGTCAGAGAAGCCTGAATGCTGGAAGGTCTGTGTGGATTAAATGAGTGTCCATTTCACCTTAGCTCATGCTTCTGTAGCGTGTCCTGTCTCAGCAATTCAGTACTGGGTTTCATCAGAAAGTGAAACATGCAGCAGCTTGTACTGCTGAAAGCAGAAAATGAAATAATGTTCATGATGCTGAATAGTTAAAGCTTGTTTCATTTACTGCTAGAAGAATTGGGTATAAAATGCTTGCTGAGCTGCCTTTGTAGCTTTGGGTCGCCTGGGCACCAGTGATGCCAGTCCAGTTAGCTGCACGGGGCAATCGTCCTGCCGTGTCAGCAGAGGGGAGCAGCAGCGGGTGATGTGATGGCTCCCAGACCCCTGTTCTGGGAATTGCCCAGTGGTGCAGGCTCTTTTGGCAGCTTTCTGTGCTTAAATGAAGCTCTTGGTAGCAGACTGGTTATATCAAACACTCGGTGCACTGGCAGCACTTCTGAAAGCCAAACCCAGAGTGAATGACAAAGTGTTTTTCCGTTCTCTGGAAAGTGCATACTCCCAAACGCTTTCCTTTTCATTACCCCACCATTCACTGCACATGGAGGATTTGTTTATCTTAGCCTGTGTAAAAAAAAATCTACATGTTATCTCAGAGCTGGGCAGATTAATCCAGAGGAAGATTTACTTGAGTGTAAATCAAAGGCTTTGTTTTCTTGAATAGTTCTTCAGTGTCTTGAGTTTAAATCCATCATGTTGCCCGTACAGCACTCCAAGACTTCAGGGGAATTTGCAAACTTTGCTATCTACCACTGTTTAACCAGGCTGGAAGCAGTGGGCATACTGTAGTCATTTTTATACTGTGTCTGCCCAGTTATCTTTTGTCATTTATTTTTTTGTGAATAATTGTAAAGGGCCTTGAAAGTTGCATGAAGACTGTACAGATAAGGCTAGCCCTGAAGCCATTTATACAGATTTTGCATCAGCTCTGAGCTGAGCCCACTCACAGTGGCAACACTTAAAGTCTTCCTGAGCATTTCAAGAAGGAGGTATGAAGACTTTTTGACTTAATTTGTATAAAATGAATTATCCTGTTGTTCCTTGCTTTCTGTAGTGTGTTCTCACAAAATGGCTGGTGGCCTGTAGGTACCAGCCTGTGGGCTAAACCTGCACCCAGGTACTTCAGGGTAGTGTCGGAGGAACAAATTTCTCTCATGCTCAACAAATTTGTTCACCCATGTAACAAGAATGATGGTCACTGCTGATCGTCAGACGCCATGGGTGCCTCCATGGGAGGAAGCTTTTGGAAGTGGCTGACACATTCCTGGCTTCTGTCTTTGAAATATGGACTTAAGGAGAAGAAAGTTGTCAGTATATCCACAGCTGGAGATGGACAGACTAAAATGTTGACAGTGCTCTGGAGTTTCACCAGAACAACTGCGGGTCTGGGTCACTTAAACACGGGCAGGACCAGGTCTGCATGCTGACAGATGGTTTATGGTTTGTGTACAGCAGCTTGGCTTCCCAGTTTGACTCCTGTGTGTCAAATGTGATTTGAGGCATTCCTGTTGAGAAATTGAGTCTGAATCCCCTTTTTTTTGCATCTTCATAACAAGTTGTGGACTTGCTGTGGCCTGCTTTTTTCAGCAGCTGAGAACACTTTTCAGTTGATCACACATAGGGAAGTCAAACCATTGAAAGCAAAATACAGCCCCATAGTTGTCATTTGTTGATGCATCTCTTCAGTTTGAGTGAAATTAAGAGCAAAGCAGGCCTGAGCCCAGAGATGCATCTGTTTGAGGCTGCAGAGGATGCAAGTGCAAGGGACGAGAGATTCAAGGTCTGCCAAAGGTGCTAGGATCACAGGAACAAGATGGAAAACCAGGTGCAGGAGTAAAAATGGCATCAGGTGCAGTTCCAGCATCAGGGCAGGGAGCTTAAGAGATCATAGGTTAACTAGCTAGAGCTCTGGGTGTTGTCAGTATGTGTCTTATAGTTGGGAAGTCAGCATCTTTAATGAAGCCTCTTCCTTTGGGATTAAAAAACTTGGGTTCAAATAACAGTCAGGACAAGGAGGGGAAGTTGTTTCCCATGTTGCATCAAACTGGAAATGGCAAGATATCCAAACAAGTTGGCGGCTTGCGCTGTCAGGTGCAGAAGGCTGGGAATTGCCAATCAATTCTGTTCTGGGCTCCTTCTTTATAGAGCAGCAAATTGAACAAATTAAAGCTGCTTCCTTCACTTTTACTGTGGATCCCTAAGGATTCGCCTCCCTTCCTTCTGGCTGGGGATCACCAAAGCAGAGCTCATGTGAGGAGCCTTGTACGGCACCTTCGGAACAAGGCGGCTCTCTCCTCCACGTCTTGCGCAGCTGCAGGCAGACTGGCTTCCTCCCAGGCTTCACGTGCCTGTTCTGCCTGTGTTTCTAGCCCCAGCATCCTTGGAGAGCTGGACAGAATGTTGTTCCTGCTCTGCTGCTGAAGCTTTATCTCTCCGTTCTGGCACTGATAAGGTTAGTGATGCAAGGCTGCAGAAAGCAGCACTTGTCTTTCTCACAAGATCCTGACGCATAGTTTATTTTCTAAACCTACAAAAGGCGTTGATTTTCAAAGTGAACCCATCAGCAGGTTAAGATTTCTTTTTCTGATATGATATTTTTCTCCATAGTTTTGCTTTCAAAACCTTTTATTGACAGTGGGCCTGTTTCTGCATTTGTTAAAACAATTGCTTGTGAGTCTATTTAGGGAACATGTATTGCTACCACAGTCAGCCATGGAGCAGGTCTCCTGTGGAATTCCATTTTGCATGTCTCTGAAGTCAACAGTAATTCCAGTAAATGCAGCTCTTGTCAGTAAGATCAAACTGGTTAGTTAAGTCCTGCTCAGAAGTCAGTGTCTCTGGTTGGCTGTTTATTGGGGATATCTAAGACTTAAAATCTGCTACAGAGGTTCTCTACTTTGTCAAAAAAAGTTATGAACAAGAGACAAATTTCAGCTAATTTAACATTTTGATCAGAATCCTCCAGAATTTTATCAGAAGCCTTGTTGAACAGGGTGAATACACCAGAAAGTGAGAAGGAATGAAATAAATAGTATGGTCTTTACCCCAGATCTGCCCTCATTGTGTAGAGGACACTGATAATAGTGCAACCCTATGACTGTTGCATTTTCTTAGATATTCTTTCGTAGGTAAAAAATCATGCCTTTTTTTGGTCCAGGTTTCATTCCTCTTTCACAATGACATGGGGTGATATGAGAAGCACTATGTAAGGCTGAGTATGTTATCTTTGAGACCCATTTTATCGCTGCCCAGATCTCTGCCACAATTCTGTGCCCAGTTTCTTCTCAGCTGGTGCAAGGGAATCCTTTGCTAGTGGACAGAGCTGAACACTCATTATTTCTGGAGATTCTGCTTATTTAGATGGCCTTTGCCTTCCAGTCCAGAAGGAAATTCATTGCTGTCATAAGTCTCAGCCTTTGCTTCCCCAGGCTGCGTTCTCTGTCTCTGGGCTCAGCTGCATGGAGATCTATTCCTTTGGATTCGTCCTTAGATGTTTTGAAAGCCTAAAAGGCTATTTCTAATTAAATTGCTAATGTCATGGGTGGCCAACATGAGCAACCCATGAGCAATGAAGTGTCTGACCTTTTAGTTGGCACAGTTTAAAGGCAACTTCTCATTTTGTGCCTGCCAAAAACTTAATAGGATAAATAGTATCCCAGCCAATGGCAGAGGCATCTCTGAAGGGAAGTGGGATGGGAAGCTTGTGGTTAGCAGTGTCCATGAACGGGCACTGACAGTCATATCCAGACCCCATGGGAGAAGCCAGGCTGAGGACTTTAAACCTGCAGTTCTTTAACGCTTCATGTCTATAACCTGTATCTATTGCCATGCAGAAGCAGTCACATAGCATCTGCAAATAGCCTTGGTTGGAAATACTTACTTCTAGCCAGAGATCTATATGACTAAAAAAGTGCTGCTCAGTTTTCTAACACTACTTTGAATGACCTCTGGGCTCTTTAAAGGGCCTAGGCCATGTGTGTAACTCCCAGTGAACAACTGCTGCTCCCAACCTGCCTGCTCCACAGCATCAGTCCCAGGTACCATCTGAGTTTACCCTGTCTAACATTTCCTTCTGGCTCTTTAGTTGGTCTTGTATTCGGCCCTGGCTGCATATCCATGTCACTTTGACCAGCTATGGGCTCTTGGTATCAAGCACTATCCAACACTGGAGGATTTAACCATGCTGAACTTGCTAGGGAGTTTTTAAACTCTGGCAAGTTGCTCTGGCTTGACTTTCCCTTCTGAACTGTTGCTTGTCCTAGTTAGTGCTTCATCACATTCCCTCCCAAGTGCACTCCTAGGCGACTTCCCCTAGGAGGTGCTCTGAGATAATTTCCCAGTATTGCTGATAAGCTGGTATGTCTTGTTTGTGCCTTAAATCTGCATTTAAATTATGCCAGGACAGCATGTTAGGTTTGTTTGCTATAATCAAAAATCCAACAGTTGAGGCTCACCATGAATGAGAATCTGTTCAGCTCAACTGTTTTGTAAACAAAGCTTGGGAAGCAGGAAAAACGACTTTCCTGAAAATACTGGAAGTTGTAGCCTGAACTTGTGAAAACAAAGTATATAATGCATTGCTTAAACTGTAAATCCAGGCAAATATCCTTTCCGAATTTGCTTTGGGATTGATGCTTGGCAGAGAATTGTGAGTGAAGACAGGGATATTTTTGGTCTGAGTTAGGATTTCCTTTCATTTTGTAGCCAAGTGCAAAGCCACCATCCAGCTGCACTGATAGATACAACACTGACCTTTTCACCTTATTGGACCATAGTTTGATTCTTAATTGAAATTGCACTATAATTGCACCTTATGTCCCAAAGGGCGCTTGTCTGTCTCAGAGCAGTGCAACATGTTGGAGCAATCTGTTAGCAAGTGATACAAAACAGGCACTAAGGAACAAGGGCCTCATCTTTGGTGCTGGTGATCCTTCCAGGACACTGTTGCTAGGATCATTCTTGAACAGTGTGTTCATCCAGGCTTCACAGAGGTCAGTGAAGTCTTAACTGGTTTCATGGGACTTGATTCCTTCCCTTTGACCATCCTAAACATTTCTGTGAAGTAACACCCATGGTGATTGGAAAAAATCTCTTGAGATTTTGCAGCTGAAGGAAGCTGTGTCTGGGGATGTTCTGTGTTCCTCCAGGTCTGCTGTCAGCGCTGTGACACTACTGCAGCCCTGCAGAGCAATGTGTGCTGTCTGGAACACCCCTGGCACTGCTGAAACGGGGCCTTGGCACTGCCTGGCTCCAGCATGGGCATGTTTGGTCAGCCATTCCTCAACCCCACAGCATGGAAAAGCACCAGATGCCCCTCAGCTGCATCACCTCTCAGCTTCCACTGGCTTCCTGAAGGGCAGAAGGCTGTTGTGTGCTTGGTTAAATCCCCAGTCTGGACAATTAGATGGGGAGCATAAATGTCCGATTTGGTTAAACATGTTTGCTTGCATGACTTGGTTAAAAGAAAATGCCACTGACACAGGAAGACTCGGTGAACACTGTGTGGTGTAGGTGATTCTTCGAATATAGAGTGATTCTTAATGCAGGATCCCTTGCATATGCAGGGTGCAGTGTATCTTGATGTTCTACCTAGAAACAGGGTTATAGAAGGGTTTGATAACGCAGGTGATTGCAGGCCCTCAGCATAAAGTGGCCTGGCTGATTGTGGAAGCCACGTGTGAGAAGGATAATGTTTCCCTTTCAACAAATGAGACTAAGATGTCTTTATTTTTTTTCAAAAAAGCTGCTTTGTGCAGCTGAAATGAGCAAAACACTGATGCAGAGTAACAACCCAATTCTCCAGTACTGTGCTGAAGCAGTAACGTGCTGCATGACCAAAAGACTTGGGACAGCTATTCCTTCCTTGCCTCTGTCCAAACTACCTTTGCTCTTTAGCAATGGGAAGGCTGTCCTTTTCTTCAGTAGATCCTTTCTTGGTGTAAGAGTGATCTTCTGCCTCTGCTCATTTTCCATGACCAGATTCATCCAGTTGTATTTGCTCCATGCCTCCTTTCTCCCCCAGATTCCTTGTCTGCACTTTACACATGGTTGAGAGCTGCACAAACAGTCCATACCTCTCTGGCAAAGTTACCTGTCCCAGGAGGAATTTGCTAAGGCTGAATACTGGTTATCCATCATGATAAAATGTCTGATGGAAACAGTGAAGTGTAGAGTCTCTGGGATTTGCCTGAAAGGTTGGGTAATTGGTTGCATATGAGGCTGGTTAATCACTGTCATCAGTCTCTGGAAATAGCACTTGGGCTAAGTGTAAAAGGAGGGTCCTGTAGTGGCTTGGGGCTGTCTGGAGGAGATGCACAGCATTGCAGAGCGGTTGCAAAGATACAACTATAGCAGGTCAGCATGGCTACTGCTGGCGAAGTCCTAGGAACATTGTAAAGATTTTGTACAAATCAATATCCCCAAACACATCGCGTACTCAGGATGTGGAAGGATGGATGGACAGTGAGGGGTCAAGGAGCCCGAGAACTGCTCTTTGGATTCTTAAAGCCAGGCAGATGAATCTGGGTCTTGATTTATCTGCATAGTTACTACTGGCTTTAACCTCAGTGCCTTGCTGTTCTGTCTGGAAATGGACATAGTTCTAACTTACCCTCACAGGGCAGGGGGTTGCTAAAGTTAGTGCTTGTGGGGCTCTGAGCAGTGATAAATGGGATAAAAATTAAGGAAGTGCAAACAGCAGCACTGTGCAGGCAGTAAGGCTTGAGAATTCACGCTGAGCAGAGGGGGAGAAAGAAAATAGTGAGGAGCTGTTTAAGCAGGCCCTGTCCTTTCCATGTGCTGAGGCTAGGGTTACCCAGAGCAGTAAGTCTGTAGCCTGTGTTTAACTTTAGCTGCACTGGAAACTTATCTCTGTGGTGGGGATAGGTGAAAGTAGTGCATAGTGACACTTAAAGCAAGATCGTGGTGTGGAGCAGGTCCTGTTAGCAGTAGCACCTGAGCCACTTCTCTGTATGTTAAGAGCAGATGGCACAAGCCAGACCACCCGGGCTCATTGTTTCCTCTTCCTCACTTGGGGCTGTTTACTTTCCCTGAGTAGCTTGGGGAATACGGTGCTCTGCTCCCATGGCAGACTGGCACCTTTTCGTAGTGCTCTATGAAGAGCCTGCGTAAAGTCCTTGGCTGAAAGCTCATACCCAGACCAAGCATCTTGACAACTTTCTCTACAGAACTGAAGGGAAGTCAGATATTTCAATAGTTAGGAAAACTTGCAGTAAATAACTGTAAGATCAGTCTCCTGAACTTACACATCACTTTTCTAGGAGTTCCCAGTGAGGATGGGCAGATGAGATGCACACTTTCTAGTCATTTGTAAGCTCTGATTTTCTGGCTAAAGAAGGGATGGCCTTTCCAAATGTAAGTGGTTTGAATGCTTTGTCTGAGTAGCCACAAACTTCCACTAAAGAGTTTGGCAGGATAAACTTCATGTGGAAATAATACAGTTAGAGATGTCTCAAAACCGGACTTCTGGTGGGAAATAGTTAAAATTGTCCCAGGCAGAGTGGTGATGCTCTGAGAATAACAACTCCATAACATAACTGACAGGAAGGAGTAATCCCTGTGCCTTATTCACTGCATTGGACCGTTGCTAAAGTAAAACCAGTATTTAGGGCAACAGCTGAACAAATTCTATGCTCTAAAGTAGCAATTCTATGTAAGTAAATTCTATGTAGTATAATTCTATGTAGTAAATTCTATGCTGTAAATCTGTGCACCAGTTTCCTTTAAGGACACTTGGGTGATGTTGAATACAGGACCAGAGTTCATAACCTGCTTAGGCATGGAGTTAGGCATTTTGTCAGTAACATTGCAAGTGTTTCTCTGGCATTTTTATTCAATTTGGTTCTTGTTCAATGAAAAGAAACCCATTCAGCAAAACTAGGGTCAACTGTAGATTATAAATCCATAAGGAACATGGGCAACAATCCTGTTTGCTCTTGGCTAACATGTGCACTTCCAAAGAAAAATGAACAGTTAATCCTGCACCTTCGCAAATGAGTCAGCCACCTGGAGCTAAGTTTTGCCTTCAAAATCATATTTTTTAGGAAACATGGTGTCTGTCTTCCTTTTATTGTCCTTCTGGAGCTTAAGCATTGTCCAAGACAAGTTTTCTAGTCTTCCATACTCTCAAAATGGCTGAAAACACCAAACAAACCCCCCTGCCCTTTGTAACAGGGCCAGTCCTCAGGGTGGTGCTCCTGTCCCTCTGGGGCCAGTGCTCAGCCCAGTCCTGGCTCGCTCTGAAGCAAGACACAGGTAATTTCCCCTTCTCTAGGGTGGGAGGCAGCAGTCCAGGCTGCAGGTTGGAGTCCTCAAGGATGCAAATTCAGGCTTGTGATAAACTAGTTGGTATTTTTTTTTCCTCCAGCAATATGTAAGCATAACACCTTTGCCTTCCTCTCTGCCAATGTTGGTCAAAGTTGTCTAGTAGATGGAAAAGTTATTCTGGGGGAGGAGATGCAAATAACACGATTGTGTGAGGTTTACTTTCCTTAAGAAACTAGGCAAAAAGGCAAAAACGGAGATTCCCACATCCTTTTCTGAACCTTTCTCTGGAAGGTTCATGTGAAAGGTACATGTGAAGAAGTAGGATGAAAATTGCAAGATTTGGCAACACAGATAATTTGTTCTCAGATTTGGCCTGGGTTTCAGGTTTTTGAAGAAATGCTTTTATCACAGCGTTCCCAGGAGAGCTTTGCTTTCCACTGATGTTTATAATCAGAGGGTGCAGCCAAAAAACCTGAAACAGGCTAAAAAAAAAAAAAAAAAACTTGGTCAGTTGAAGTCTTTGCCAATGAGGAAGTTGAAGAAAATAAACATCATCTGTTATGAAAATCTTTTATTTTAAAGGTGTTTTCCACTTGAGAGTCCTAAAGATTATTAGCAGCCGTGCTGAGGATGCCTGACCCACCTTTGATTTATGCTTTAGCCTGTCTGCATGCATTTAACTGTTGAGAAATGGCCAATTAAGAAAAGCCTTTTCATAGCTGTGCACAGTTCATATTACGACTTTGTTATGGATACAAATTACTTTGCATCTAGACATAAATGTATTTCATGTTTGGTAATAGTCACAGTTGTTTTCTAACAATTAATGACTTTGTGGAGCCTTTACCTCCCCGTAGGTGGTTGGCTCCCTCCATCTGTATATTAGCCCTGAATCAGCAGAGCACTTAGGTTCTAATTTTGAGCATAAAAAACAGCCATAGACTTCAGTGGTTTGCCCATAAGTTTAACATTATGCATGAGTCTGAGTGGTTTACTGGACCATGGCCTAGCCAGGAAATGTCCTGCAGTACAGGCACTCCTGAATAATGTGTCATCTGGATGCAAGAAACACATGAGCCCAGGTAGAGCCCCGGGGGTGCAGCTGGGCTGCGCTGGCTCCCACAGCCACCCGAGCGAAGGCGCTCGGCCTCTCCCGGGAAGCGGCTCCGAGCAGAGCGCCCGCGGGCGGCCACGGGGCGGGCGAGCAGAGCGCCCGCGGGCGGCCACAGCGCAGGCGAGCAGAGCTCCTCGGCCTTGGCGCCCGGCCCAGAAAGCCTCGCGAGGGCGACGGGGAGGCGTCAGTCTCCGTGGTCAGAGCAGTCTGGTCAAACCAAACCAGCTCCCGGTTGGCTATTATGGGCTCGGCCTCGTGCTGTTCAGCCATTCCGCACTCAGCACCTACCACCCCGGCTTGTTTCACATGTGGATTTGCAAGTATCTGTTATCTCCAAAGTGCCTTGCAGGCATTAGCTTGCGAGATCCTTGGTGTATAGAAAGCTGCCTTTTTACAGGCTGTGAACTTGCTTCTTTGCCCGCTGTAAGGCAGACACTGCTACCCTTGCAGTGAAGAGAATGCTGCTTTGAATTATTTGCATGTGGTTATTGTTTTTTGCTTGCTTTAGTCAGATCATTTATTGATCATTCAGAACAAGCCAAGATAAAGTGAGGAAAATGAGACCTCATCAGTAATAAATTATAGGTCTATTTAAGTGCATTTTAAGATATGCATTTAATATAGCCCTCATTCTATGAAGTAATAGGGAAAACATCCCCTTTCACATCATTGACAGTGACGTCCTTGCCCTGTTCTGGGGGGCACTGTAGCTCTAGTTCCCCCCTCCTTGCTCCTGGAAGTGCCCTGGCAGATGGCAGTTACTTCAAGTCAGGGTGCAGGAAAACCAGAGTGTGCTAAAGCACTTAGGAACCAGCATCCTTCATTGGCAGTGAGAACGGGCAGAACTGGCTCTGGGCTTCTGGGCTGCTTATTGATGTTTTTATCATTTCAAGGCCTCAGAAGCTGCAACTGACAAGGCACTAACACCACTGGTTTATTTTGCTGATAGTTGCCCAGGACAGGTCCAGTGTCTGTGCTTAACGCAGTGGAGGAGGCCCTGGTGAGTCAGGACAGCTTCCCCTGCTGCCTGTGGGTTTCCAGTGCCAGCTGTGTTACCTCTAGCCAGACGCCCCCGTCAGCAGCAGCCACCAACCTGTCAGACACTTCCCACCAGGACTTGTGCGTTTTCCTGCCAGCCTGTGGGAGGATCTTGCAGACAGGCAATGGATAATTCCTATCTACAGGGTTGCAATGTTGGCAAACAGAAATTTTGAAGCTAATCACAGCATCTTGGTTTATGATTCAACCATGGCCTTCAAATGTATGTAAAATAATAAAAACCTCCCTTTGGCAGAGATTCTTCAGCTACCTTAGAAATATCTTACCCTGCTTAATTATCTACTCATCTTGGATAAGACCTGTCTTATCACTTTGCCTTACATGGTATGTAAGGGGGAGAGATGCACCTTAGGAAAGCAATATTGTTGTCCTTCTAAGGACATGGGAGAAACATAAGTGTGTTTAGTCTCATGCCTGAGCATTTTCTCAAAGTGATTTAGGCACTCAGTTAAGACCTTAACTTGCACAGGAAATCACTGCACATGTATGTCTTGCACTCTGGCTTGATGAGATGACTTTTCTTACTTTCAGACCTGTTCTCCTTGAAATGTCATTGAAGGCTTGTGGCAGTGTTAGCCGAGCGTTATTCAGAATAGTTTTGTCTGAACTTTCTTCTCTGGGCTGTTTACAAATACTCTCTGGGCAGCACTGAGCACAGTAGAAGTTCAGTTCATGCTCACTGTGCCTTAAACTGATCAGGCATGTTTATCACCAAGTATGTGTTTATCAACAGCTATTCAGCACTCATACCCTTATACAAAAAGGAGCTTGCGCAGATCTGAAAAGCAGTTAATTTGCTAAGAGCTTGGCCACCAAATCCTCAGCTATTCCCCCCCCATGGCTGCATGTTTCTGTCACACTGAGCTATGGAGGGCAAGGAGGGCAGAGGTGCTATTTCAACAGGCCAGACAGCAGGATGGCCATGAGTTATGGAAGGCCAGATTTGAACTGCCTCTAAACATCATTGTTTTTCTTCATGGCTAAAAGTCTGTGACTGGTCTCCTTGTCCTCTCTGGAGCATTTTATGAACCTCTCTTACTGACCAATGACTGAAGACTGTTTTGTAGAGCCAGAAGTGGAATGCTGACAGCCCTGACTAGTAGGGAGTTTATTGGGCTAGCCGTGTAACAATATTCTGGAAATACCTTTCAACAGGCAGAGCATTTTGCAGTCTAGATTATATTGCTGACAGAATATCCATGGCTCTCGGTCCATGGGGAAATGCTTAGATTTCTCTTTTAAAAGGTGTGTTTTGTTGGTTGCTCTCAAATGAAATGCAGATGCAAGACCGCTTGAACCATAAATCTGGCCTCAATCATTCCTAACATTTCAACATCATACTGTGCAAAACAGCCTCCACTTAAGCCATTTCCAAATGACTGAACTTCACATTTTTCTTCTGTTATTGTCATCAACCTCACCAGATGTCATAATCAAGGAGGAGACACTAATGAGAAGCTGCTGGTGAATTTGGCATGTCTTACTTCCATGTGAATACCTGGAGAACAAACTGCATTGACAACTGCCATCATGAACTGAAAACAAAACTAAATGAAAATGGGAATGTTGGTTTCTCTGAATAATCAAGAATAAACAGCCCTGTCAATATTTAGAAAGGTGACAAACTGACTTATGAGCAAGGAGATTCTTTCTGGTCTTGTGGTTCCACAGTTATCCAATACAACTGACAACTAGAGCTGGTGACAGTTGTCTCCTGCACCAGACTCATCATGCAGTTCAGACAGTCTTATAACCCTCCATTACGGCCTCTTTTATTTTAAGATTATATTACTCATGGGGTTCAGGTATACCTTTGCCTGTAATAATGAATGACTTGCTGCTCCATTTTGGCTTTTTTTTTTTTTCTCCTAAGATAATGATGTGCTCTGTCAGGACAGCAAATAACCATGAATTTTGATCTATTACTAAAAGATGCATCCATTTTAGCTTAAAGCCACTGGTCATGTCTTTCCATTGTTAACTTTATTTTTGTATAGGCCAGGCCCTTCCCAGAAATGTGCATAGCTAAACACTTGTATCTACACGTTTTCTTAAAGACTGAGTTTGAGAAGAGCAGTAAAGAGATAGAAAGGAGTATTCTTTGCAACGCTTCTCTTGATGTGTCCTCACGCAAGCTGTTCTGGAGACACTGAGACAGCTCTAGGTACAGCAGCATAGATTGGACTGTGACACTCAGTGAAGGTCTGTTGAGCACCATGTTGCAGAGCCAGATGCTCTCAGACTGTCCTCAGCCTCCCTCTAACGTGCCAGTGCCCTTCACATGGATCTCTGATGGGATAATCTAGGGTCCAGCTTTGAACACCTCAATATTTTGGACAAAGATAATTCTTGGCCCCTTGTGGCTGCCCTTCATGGTCATGTGGAAAGGTGGTTGTAAAGTTGAAATTTGTTTGCAAACAGTTTAAATTAATAGTTGAGTTACCATCTAGTTCCTTTGTGCGGCTTTCTTGCTATTTCGCGAGTTTTTCTACATGGGAAGACTTACTTTCTTGATGGAGAGGTTTTTTTGAGCGTTTGACCAATGTGCATTTAGTCAAGGAGTACACTTTTTTTTGCTGTTTAACTCTGAAACAAAGGTAATGTATTAAAATCAACTGGGGCCATCTAGTTCAGCAGTCCGAAGTAGTGCTGTGTGCCCTGTATGACCAGTCATCAAGCCCAAGCTGTAAACTACTCACACAGGGTAACTGATGCGTTAGAGCAGTTTGGGAATCAGCTGTTGCTCTGGTCCCTTGGGAAACATCATGTTGGACTCTATTAAATGAAAAAAGGGTAAGATAACTCCCTGCCAGTCTGTCTAAGGAAAACCTGCAAACAGATGGAAGCTGAATGGCTGGAAAATGTCTCAAAAATATTCACCAGTTCTAATTACTTCACCAACACTGTGGTGTGGTTACTTCAGTGCGGGAGATATGACTGGCCATGTGTTACAAGGCTGGACTTAATCCAGACCTCTAGGATGCTTTTCTGTGATTGCTTGGTTAATTAAAAGAACCACATGGGGGAAAAAAGGCACATAAACTGTCTTGTTCTACTTTACAATTTTCCCTGCGCGTAAGTCCTTTAAAGGTTACCTTCTGGTACATAGCAAGTCCTGGGGTGCTTTACTGAGCTATGACTTTGTAATAAGTGTTTGAAATTTACAGTCTCAGTTAGTCATAGACTCTGCAAGTGTTTATTTTTTCTCAGCTGTTCTTACTATTAAATGAATGTAGCTCACTGAGTACTCTCCCAGTCTAGCCCTGCATTCTGGCAGCCTTGTTCTTTCCAAGAAATATCACATCAGCTACAGCATGCTGGTAATATGAGTTGGGTCCTGCTGCCTATTACAGAATAATAATTTGCAGACTGAGGAGGAGAGACAAGGAACTGAAGTCACACAAGGTCATTTCTGGCAGCATTGGAAATAAAGCCCATGTTTTAAAGACAACTTAGGAAAATTGCAGCCACTTATCCATATTGGTTTACAGAAAGAGTCTGCCTGCCTATTTGTTTGGATGTGGTGGCTGCAAAATGGGGGTTCCTTCTCCATAAGTAACTCATTTGTTTCAGTGAGTTAAAATTCCCTATTTGGATAAAGGTCTGTGACTGCTGGCAATGATTGTGATTAGTACCATGCTTTAAATAGCTCAGTGTTTCTTGCAGACAGTGGGAGCTGCAGTGCATGAAGGTTTCTGGATCATCTTCAGGAGATCTTAGAATCATTATTTTTCCTTTGAGAGATCCTGCATGTGCCTTGTGGGAAAAGAATAAAAGCACGTTAATACAAGACATATGTGCAATGAAAGCCTAATATAGCAATTAGGTTCAATTAACAATACCTTCTGTTTTTCAAGTCTGTTTACCAACTACTTACTGTAAAGTATTTGATTTATTTAGTAATTTCACCACTTCCCAAACAACAGTTGGGTACTGCATATGTAAGGATTTCTTCCAAAAAGTTTAAGTAGGCTTAAAAAAAAAAAAAAAAAAAAAACCTCCTGCCTTTGACTCCTGCTCTGGCTGCTGACACTGTGCGCGTGGTAGCTGTAGCCTGGGTCCTGCAGCAATGTTCCCACCAGTGAGGGCAGGAGGCTGCGCGGGGCAGGCCGCAGAGCTGGCGGCACCACCCATGGGCTGCCTGACCCTCTGCCCCGAAGAGCCTTTCTGTGACTGGGTTTTTGACTGGCCTTTTGCTATATGAGCTGAAGCTTTTTGTGCTGGTGCCTACTTTATACAAATGTATACATTGTTAGATGTTTTTGACTTTTTAGCAGGACCAAGAAAGCATGCAGGTCTACCTATCTCCAAGGCTGGCAGATCACTTGCTCATTGGTACTAGCTTGGAGTTCTTTTACTCTTTTAGTTGTTCCTGTGATATTCTGAGACAGGGCTGACTTTTTGTCATTGGTGAGTCTGCCTCTTTTCTGTCTGTCTCCCCCTAGCACTGTGGGCTTTCTTTGAGCCCCTGGAGTTTGGCAGGGCCTTTGGAGGCCTGAGGCCCAAGAGCTCAAATTCCCCTGTTGGGCTGAATTGCCTGAGGGAGCAGAGCTGGGCTCTGGCTGTGTTTCTAACTGATTTAAAGTTCACAGGTCTGATGCTCTGAACATTACTCAGGCGGTGTCCAGTGACTGACTCTTCAGATGGTAGCAACCACAGATGCCTAGGCAAAGCCCTGGAGAGTAATTGTCATAGGACCAGATGTTGGGGCCTCTAGCAAGGTGATCACCAGAAAGATGGATGTAAATCCAACTGTCTTCCAAGCATCATGGGAGAGCACAGTAGTCTCTGCTTGTCTGGATGACTCAGGAAGGTACAGATCCACTCCTAAAGCCCTTGACTGCTGCTAAGCCTAAGGGAAGCAATCAAGTGTGGGAGATGCTCTCCATGCTAGGGCTGTCCAGTTTTCAAGGAGAGACCTCGGGGGACTCCAGGCCCATTGAGTGGCGGTGTGACTGGGCTGTCTGAAAATGCCATGCAGGCCTCACGCATTTGCTGGCCCTTGGCTCTGCATATTTCCAGATTTCATCTACCTCTGCAGTAATGTCAGGCAGAAAAAGAGACCAGGGCACTACTACTGTGTTGGCTCCACCATGTTTCCTGGAGGATCCTTAAAGCTGTCTGCTGCTGGGAGAGCTGGGGTTCAGGGGCAGTCTGAGCCAAAGACTTCTCCCTGCACTATATGAACACTTGGCCCTATGTCTTGGGAGCTACCAGGAATTCAGGCCCTGCTTGGGAGGGTTCCCTCAGGAATGCTCTTTCAATACAAATCTCCTTTTGGGGCTTCCTTGGACTAGAAATCATGGCCTGGAGGAGTCTACTTCAGTTGGGTTAAAATATTTGTTTTATTCCTTCCAGACCACTCATGGTATGGCTCTGAGCACTGCAGAGGATGCACTTGCCTTGCCCAGGAACTCAGTAGGGCTTCTCTTCATTCGGCACAACAGAAAAATGGAATGAGCCATTAGGGAGTTATGAGCTATTGTGCAATCAATTGCTTGGCATCAGAGCAAAGCCAAGCAACCCCGCCAGCTTTGATTCATTGGGTTCATTGCACAGGGACTCTGCTCGAGTGCCAACTCCAATCCAGTATGGAGATGTTGTGAAAAAGAGCAAAGGCAATGTAGGCAGCTTGGAGTGTAAAGTTAGATGCGTTAGAGGAGGGAGTGCATAACATCCTACAATGAGTGAAGCGAGACTGGAGCTGAAATGAGGAGGAAATTGGAGGTGGAGGATTTTCTGGCTTTTGAGGTTTTATGAACCTTGCAAACTGTTTTATGGGTTCATAAAGCTAGTTGAGTTGGTGAACTATTTTCTTGTAACTTAAGCCCTCTTGTTTCCAGGGCCTTTCAGGTTAAAAATAAAATATTGTCAAGCGATGAATTAAAACTGAAGCTGGTCTATGAAGTCAGAAACATCCCATCAGACTCAGCTGAGCAGTAGAAAATGTGTGTGCTCTTTATTCACTGGTTATGCATTGGCTATTTTCTGGCTTGCTTTCTAGCTTTGCTCTTATTTTCAGTGACTTTCACTATTTATTATGATTTTTTTAGCCTGTTTTCCTAAGGAAACAAAGGCTATGAAAATAATATTTATATGTATGTGAGGCTTTTTTCTTTTTCACTCTATATTTCTTTTTTATGGTAGCAATTTTATCAAGATATAGCAGAAAAGCTAAGGTCTCAAGATAACTGTGCTCCAGTATGTTTTCTGAAAATAAGTGATTGCATGGACAGGCAAGACCTTGTTAATATTTCTAGTGAGGGGGAAAAGCTTCAGAGCACTTAACTTTTTTTTTTTTTTTTTTTTTTTTTAAGGCATCATAAAATATGTTCTGTTTCCTCATATAGGGGGGTAGAGGAAGTAGGGAAACACCATGCTTCAATTTCAGGAAAAGCTTCAATCTATCTTAAGACTGAAATCTGTAGAAAGCTCATTTTTATTAGCTCACAAACTCTATCTGGGTTTGTTTTGCTTGATGTCTCTATGAAGCAGAATGTGAAATTTCTAGCACTCCAGGAAAAAAAAAAAAAACAAATTCTGATAGTCCAAGAGGTGTAATGAAACAAGATCAGAGCAATTTGTCTGTAGTTGGTTGTACGAGAAGTGTGGAACTTGTTTTGCAAATTGAAACATCCCAAATTATCAATACATCTGTAACCATTTTGTATTTTGTATTTTCTTCATCGTAGCTGCTGATGCCAAATAGGACCAGACCAGGTTTGTCACTTCATCTTTGCTTGTCTGGAAATATCACTGTGGTCTGATCATGCCCTTAGAACTGTCAGAATTGGCTCTGTGTTGAAGGATGCTGAATCTGGAAGCAACACTGAGTTCAGCCCATGAGTCCAGACTGTAAAGAGAGACAAGTGAAAGGAAGATGTGAATGTTTTGCTGTTAGCTCTGGATGTTGTTTCCATATCCAAATTTCCACACAATACCCATGATTTAAATAGTAAACTTAAGAAGGAGGAAAAAAGTATATTTAAAAAAGGTGCTGGTGGAAATACTGATCCCTCTTTGCCACCAGGTCCATTCTGTGAAAGCTGTCAGATGTTTCAGAGTATGTCTGCTGTTCCTGCAGTCCCTAACAAATAGCTTTGTTTGATATGAAGTCCACAGGGCTGTAGCAGTAGGATACCCTGGTGTATTTTTCTCTGCTTATTTTGAGAAAATTAGCCTCTCTGTTTCTGCTTTCAAAATCTTGTGTTCCTGGTAAGCACTGTCTTGTCTTGTGATCAGACACTAGCACTAATGCCAGATAAATGTTTTCATGGTCAAAATCAAATGCCTGAATGTGTGTTGAACATGACTGCAGAGGTCTTCCTCACTCCCTTTTCTTGTGTTCATGGTGCAGCTGGTCCAACTGGCATGGGGATGGTCTCTGTGCTGCTGTGTGTAGGATGATTGTCCTGGCTCTCGGGAAATGCACGGAGGTGCTAGTTCAGGCTCTGCCCTCCGGCATCCTCTTACAAAGTGGTGCAATGAGTTTGTCACTGGAGCTTCATAACCAGATGTCTGACTAGCTTGTAAACACTGACTTTGCTCTTTACTTAGCTACAACAGCTGTAGGTGTTCACGCAAGGTCATACCAAGAGAAGGACCCTGCTTTGATCAATTCACAGGCTAAACAGCAAGATGGTAGGGAAAGGGCACAGAAGTCCCTGCCTCTCTCTGGCTTTGAACGAATTCTCAGCGTATGGCTAGCTAAGAAATTCAGCAGCTCGTGATATCCCACATAGCAGTGTCACGGCTGTGTTATCTTGTGGAAGTTCAAAATGGAGCCTTCTCGGTGTTTCTGCAGTGTTTTACAAATTAAAAACTGACCCTACAATTAAAGTATTTTATCAACTGTGGAGCCTGACTTTGGGCATCGTGCACTGAAAACGGCCATTGATCCTTTCCTAACCTCTTGTTGCTGTGTGTGGTGGTCAGTGTCTCTCTCTCTACTCTGATGTCCTTGGGGTCCTGTTAGTACCCTCCAAGTGCCCTGCGTTAGTGTTGTGGACACGTGGTTTTGTCATCTCCCTTTGCTCATGTGGAGGCTGTATTCAGCCTTGAAAACTACAGCAGGAAAAACAGCCTGGCTCTGCTTGTGAACTTTCCCACTCCATGTACAGCAGTGGCCTCCACTGCACTTGGCATCCCAAGTGGCTGAGCAAGGCTGGCAGGGAGGTGGTGGTGTAAGTGTATGTTCTGGCTACATGCTGTTCTAGCCTAAAGCACAAAACCCCCTTGTCAAATGCCAGCAAGGGCAGGTTTTGCTGCTTTGCTGCTCTGCCTGTTTTGGGGAAGGAGAGGTGAAGTGGGGTTTGATCCACTGTAGGCTCCTGGCATTCCTTTTCCACAGTGGGTGCTTCGCAATACAATTCCCTCATGTTCCCTTATCAGCAAAGGAAAGATGTTTTATTACTGGGTTTCTGCTGGCTGCTCACCAAGCACCTCTGAGACAGAAATTGTCACTCAAGCTAAATTAAAGAGTGCTGGACTATGTACAGGAGAAGAGGGGGAAAACCTGCTAGGAACTGACTCGAGAAATCCTGAAGGTTGGAGCTGCCTGGAAGCTGGAGGCTTCCCTGCAGCTCCAAATAAAGTGCTCTCCTGAGCCTGAAACCTGGCCTTTAGGATCCAGGATCTTTAGGCTGAAATACATAATGTCAGAATCCAGATTTCCGGGCTTTTCTCCAAATCTCTCACCAATTCCTTGTATATTTGTGAGCATATAGGTTAACCCCTGCTAAGTTTCCTATTCCATGAGGTGTCCTCACTCACAGGTCATGATGCTGCTGGCCTTGGTTAAGATATACAGAAGTTGCATGAGATGGGGCAAACTGTACAGGCCCGAGCACTGTTATATCAGTGTGGGCTTCGGGAGACCTCCTGGTGCAGCAAGGTTTTGGGAGCCTGGTTTCAGAGCCTGTCCTTGCTGGGGTTGAGCCAAGGCAGGCCTGGGCATGGGCTGCATGGTGGGTTCTACCTGAGATTCCCAGGGCCAGCAGAGGGTCCCTCTGCTGACCCTCAGGGGCCAGGGAGAGTCATGGAGTCTCTGCAGCTCCAGGAAGGCACCTCTTCACTCATGAGAGACAAGGATCCTCTTGTGGGAAGGTCTCGAGCATGTGGACCAGGCCCTGCGCAGGCAGCTGCTGGGGGCCGCTCGGTGGTGGGGCATGGCTTGTCATATGCTGGTTTTTGAGGTAACCCTTAACACTAAGAAATCTTGTTTTGTAGGTGTCTTAGTCTACAGCTATGGTTTCATCCTGAAGGAAATACTTGTGGAAGTGGCAGGCAGCCTGCTTGGCAAACCTTGGCTGTGGAAGGACAGGCTATGCGGCCTGCGTGAGGGCTTGGGCTGCGAGCGGCTGTGGCTTGAGGCTGCCCCAGGAGTTTGAGGGGGCAGGAGGTATCAAGCTGTGGGATATTTGCAATGCTGTAGAGGCTCTGGAGCCCTGTATTCTGCTGCTTGTAACCCCAACAAAGCTTACGCTTCCCTCTCAAGGGGAATCGAGTCCCCTTGTTCTACCATCATCTCATGTGTTGCAAGGGTGGTACTTCCAGGAAGCAGGTCTGGGTGCATCATGGAAGAAGTATTCTGTTGAGAGGGAAAGGAGTTTGTATGTTCCCCCACAGTCTTAAATTTTAGGATACATGGGAAAATATTTACAGTTTTATGTCAAGGGATGTTAATATTTTTGTGGATATTTTCTGCCAAAAAAATCTAAGCACGCTTTATCTAATTTCTGACAAACATGTGGACCTGAACCAATATCTAAGCTGAGGAAGGTCTGTGTGTTAGGAAGTAAAGATGTGGGGAAGTCTCTGGGCTTGTGCGTGGATGGTCTATGGAGAGAACTCGCAACATCCCTGTGAAGGGCAGCCAGATGTGGTCCCTGCCAGCCCAGCCTCTGTGGTGGGCAGGGGAAACCCACCCTCCACCCAAAACTGTTCTGCCTCCAGGCACTGACTAGCTCCAAGCTTTGGAAACAATCATTTAAATACTTGTGGCTTTTGAGCACTTGTTCTCCATGATCCCCAGCAAACTCTTGGTAAACCAGCCTGACTGTGACCCACGTCCCCAGCCCGCATGCAGTAGCAGCCAGCGTGTGAGTCGCCCAAGAACGGGCTGCCGCCACTGCGGACATGAGCGGCTGCTCTGCTGCCTTTCCCTCCCGGAGGCACAGGACCCCTGTGCTCTTATCGCGAGGCTGGGCTGACTCAAGGATGATGTATTGCTGGAGCACAGATAGGAATTTTATGAACGTTGGCTTTCAGTCTTTCTGTGCATTTAGCGAACAGCTTAATACCACAGGATAAATATCCAGGGACGACATCTGTCATCGTGACAAACCCTCTCTGAACTCCCCCAGACCTATGTCCTCCATGAGAAGCATCAGGCTCCTCTTATTATTCCAAGCCTTTGCTCAGCCCTGATCTGTTTTCAATTTGCTGATAATGACGCCGTTTATTTTTTGGTCTGGGTGCAACTGCAAATCAAGCTGGCTCACTGGAAAGTCTTCCTCCGTGTCTTCCTCCAAGGATATGCTCCTCTGAGCGGCGTTTTGATCTTGCATGTGTGCAGCGTAGTAAAGGAGTGTTATGAGTTGAGAGAGATGATTTTGTCTCTTTTAAGACAGCTTCCTCATTCCTCACCATAGTGGTTGATTATGGTACTTGCGATGTGCCAAGCCTGGATCCTGAGCAGACCCCAGGTAGCGCTTGGGTTGAAAGCCCTTTGGCATGTGCTACAGGCTGCCGGAGGAGCTGAGGAAAGGTGAAGCAAAGGCAGGGGCCAGGCAGGTTTTCTTCATGTGTGCAGCAGCTGGATGAAATCAGGACTTGGTCACCAGGGACGGGCGCTAGATGCTGCCTTGGCATCCCCTCGCAAGGCTGTCCCTGCACCCTGGCTGTGCCAGGCTCTACCTGGTGACTCTGTGAGGGTTTCCTGCCTCTGGGATTAGAGATACACTGAAAGTGCCCAGTGTTTTTGCCAGATGAAGAATGGGAGTGAGGACTGGTTTTGAAATAGTACTGGATGCGCTGGACACACCAAGGTGTAAGGAAATAACAGTACTGTTGGCTGTGAGAACATCTGGGAGATGGCATCCAAGTGGGCTCATGCTGTGAAGGGAGCAGAAAGCTCAGGGCAGGAGGCATTTCACATAAAAGACAACAGCTTTCTGATGTCACCCAATATGGAAGGGAAAAGGTGGTGTCTTCTCTAATCATGTGCACTGTATCTTCCCAAGTTTGCGGCACCTTGCAGCTTACACTGTCCCTGAGCACAGACAAAACTTGCTCCTGTTCCTAAGTCTTTGCCAGTCTCCCAGAGACTTTCCAGTCTCCTGGAGTAGATCTTTGTTTCAGGTTTGCTCCAAATTCATTTGCTTACTCTTTTTGCTGTCTGGCTCTTTGCTCATTCTAGTATTTTCAGACTATTTTATAAACCTCTAAATCCACTTACATTTTTTCTCTCTCTCTCTCTCCTACTGCTGGTAACACCTCTAGGTTAAAATTCATCTGAGAATTTATTTGCAATTTGTTTTTCTTCCCCAAGGGATACAACATTTTTATGGTGATGTGGTAAAATGTAAATGTGGGTTCTGAGAGTGCCAGGGAGGCTAACAAATTTCCAAGGGGGCTTTGGAGTGTCTTCAGAGAGCTGGATATTTAGTAATGGCTAGCGGGCCTGAATACATTGGGATAGAGCACTTGAACACATTTGAATTCCTGTCAGCTTATCCTTCCAA
Organism: Tinamus guttatus; assembly: GCF_059628265.1. Lineage (NCBI taxonomy): Eukaryota > Metazoa > Chordata > Aves > Tinamiformes > Tinamidae > Tinamus > Tinamus guttatus. The sequence continues at coordinate 10,290,745 of NW_028288848.1, forward strand.
TCCAGGATTGAACCTGAAAGGATAACGTTTCTCTGCTCTAATTTTTTGGTCAGTTCTGTCTGATCTGATTTTTAGGAAAGGATGGAATTTATTCCCTTGCTAGGACTGATTTAGTCCCTCCTTGCAGTTGAAGCTTGAGTTTTTTCTGGGGATAATGAGAATATGAAAAATCAGATGCATCACAGTCTCCTAGTGCTGGAGTGGGTCTGCAGAGATCTCCTTCATCACTCTGCACTCAGGCAGCAGAACTATTTCTAAGCAATGCTCGTGGTTGTTTGCTTAACTTCTTACTTTAAAAAAAAAAAAAAAGGAAAAAAAAAAAAAAAAAAGGAAAAAAGAATCTTCCTAAGGTAACCTGCTGCAGTGTTTAACTATGCTCATAGCCGAAAAGCTTTCTTAATATCCTCTCTAAATCCACCTTACCTTAAATAAAACTGCTTGTTTCTTCCCTTACTCTTAGTGAACATGGAGAGCAATTGATCATTATCCGCCTGGCCTTTTAAATACCACAAGATTGCTATTACATCTCTCCTTAGTCTTCTCTTTTGCAGACTAAACAAATCTACTTCCTTCAACTATTCTTCCTAGGTCATGTTTTCTATACCTCGATCATTCTTATTACTGTCCACTGGACTTTCTCTACTTTGTCTGCATCTCTCTACAATTTAAGTGCCTCAAAATGTATTCCAGAAGAGTTAAATTGATGCTTTAGCTATCTATATATATAAAACACACACATACAACACTTGTGATGATACATTTTTGAAATTAGTTTTGCTTGCAAAAGCATTGTAGTGTCGACTCCTTGAGTTTGTGCCTTGATCATTATACACCTATTCAGTCAGTGCACAGCTAATCGTTCTCTTCTGTTCTCTACTTGATTTTTCCTTATGGTGAGTAATATTTCGTACTTGAATTTACTGAATTCCATGTTGGTTAGGGCCATCTCTTCAATTTTCAAGGCCATTTTTTATTCCTTCCTTTCCTTTCCAAAAAGTGGCAGCTTGTTTCAATTTGTGATCCTTTACAAAGTTTATAAGTGAATTATTTTGGCTCATGTTCAGACAGCTAGGACAGGGCTGTTTGTTCAGCAAAGACTAGGAAAATGTGTGTGATTTATAATAGAAAATACATATTTTATTCCCTATCCACTTGTATGTGACCATTTAAGAAGCTTCTGGTTGTAGTGTCCTTTCATTCCTGAGTTATTTAAAATGTTTTTCAGATAGAAGTTGCTGTTGTACACCAGAGACGTTGTGTATAAAATGTATGTGTTCTCATATCTTACTGCTATTTCCTCTGAGAGTTCTTTCTTTTCTAGTCCTGTTTGTAATAGAGATGTGTGGTCATAGGTTCAAAACAAGATTGGTTTTTCATGTTATTTCTATTTAGAGAGAAGCCTTTTTTTAAATGTTGCTACAATGGAACTTTAGCTCTAAGAAGACTTGAAGGTAGTGCTCTAGAATAAGAAGTCCATGTAGGTTTGTAGCTTGGCATATTTTTTTTTTTGACTGCACACTGAAAATGTGCAGTGGATCTGTCCCAGGAAATGTGCAGTTTCCTAAAATTTCCCTTTCCACGTGTCACTGGATTTATCCATGTGCAATCTCCTTGCATAATTTCCTCTTTTTAGTCTCTTTTGGTTCCATGCTAATAATACTCTTTCCTAAGTTGTATGTTTATTTGGCAAATGATAATAGAGTTCTCAAACAGTGGGGAAGTGGGAAGTTAGTGTCCAGGGAAGGAAAAGGGATTTCCTTGTTTTCATCCTCACGAATCACTTTGGGCAGTATTTGAGCAAAGTTGCTCTTACAGACAGACTCTGCAAGCAGTGTGAGGCAGACCCTGCTTCCCGTAGCCTGTTCCGCTGGCAGCGTGTGCACTGCTGCTCTGAGCAGCAGTTGTAGCAACGTCCCCATCTGTCTAGCACTCCAGAACTACTTGAGCATGTTCAATAGATGCGCTTTAACAGCCTCACCATTTTATCTGCGCAAGGTTGTTACTGCCCAGGTAACTCCTGATACAAGCTGTAATCACATACTGTCTGCTACATTATAAATCTATATTCTCACCCAAGTGGGTTGTGCTGCAGTCAATCCACAGCCCTTCAGTGTGGAAATCAACTGTTCTATCAGGTCATGTGGGGATGGTCGGAGCTCTCCAGTACTTCTGCAGGCTGAACAAAAATGTCTTTTCTGAAATTTATTTCCTCACATGTAGATTTTATCCTTCTGGGCATAGGAGTTGCTGGAAAAAGTCCTCTGACCAGAAGTCAAGGTAATGAACAAAGTAGTTTCTGACTTTGATTAATTTGTCTTTGCCCTGGTTTAGCAGGGTTGGTATTTAGGGTCTGTCCCAAGCATGCCCAAGGGCCTGCTGTTGGCAGGAAGCTCGGGCTTTCTGCTGCTTCGTGAACTTGGTGCAGAGCAGCCCGTGTTGCACCGTGAGCCGATATACCGCCCTGTATATATGGACCCATGCCGCTGGGGGAGCGGGGCCGCGGCACAGCGGGGCACGGCGCCTGGCCCTCGCGCAAGCAGGAGCAGAGCGTTGGTGCAGGCCCCAGCCAGCCCTCTAGCCTGTCCCTGTGCAAGTGCCAGCGAGCTCTTTCAAATGGGCCAGGGCATGCGTGAGGCTGGCTGATGTGCCTCGTTTTGCCTTTTCAAGGAGTGCTGGTGATTACTTGTTTGCTGGACTTGGCAGTCGAGATGAGGAGTGACAGTGCAGGTTGGTGCGACCTTTGTCGCTCCTGTGTCCAACGAGGTCTCTGTTTGGTCACAGCTGATAAAGCCGGTGTTGTCCCAGCAACTGAGCTGCTCCATTTCATCCTCCCCCTCCAAGGGCAGAGCAGTGTAGACAGCTCCCTGCCCTGCCAAGTAATATCCAGCCTGAGATCTGTATGTGAGAAGCAATTGTTATCTGCCCTGCCTCATCGCTGCAAACCACGTGCATCTGGACATACCGGGGCTGGGGAGCCTCTTGTACAAGTCATGATGAATTAAGAGGATGTCAGGATGATCTCGGCTCATAATGAGAAAGAAACAGGCTGGGAAACATTGAACAAATGAAAAAGGGGAGCAATCAAGGAGAAAAGCTAGTTCTGGGCAGGGATACTTGGCTTGGCTGCCTTCCCTGTGGGCTTGTTCCATTAGCGTTTGGATATTCAGCAAAAGCTGTCTTTGCAGGGGTAAGGAGATAAGCAGAAATGCACCGTTGTTTAGTTTAAAAGTAGCAGAGTTCCAGGTTTCAAGTGCTTTCCAACTGTATTCCCCCTCCCCTCTCAATGAAATACTCTGTCTTTTCTGTATGAAAATATGTAAGTGAGCCTGGGATGTGCCTGGGTTCGTGGTGCACATGTGGTTCTTCTCCCCTCATTTGATTTCATCCAGATGGTTTTCTTTATTATGAATATTAAACTATGCTGCTATTAATAGCTTGGAAATAGGCTTGCTCCTCTGAACAGCAACTGGGTGCAAAACTATCACTGTGTTTAATCTGCAGTGCTGGCTTCTACTTTCACCTATTTACCCTGCTAATATTTAAAGACATTCTCAAAACAAAGAGAATATTAACCTTTTTTCTGCCCTTCTGGGCCAACTTTTTGGAGGAGGTGCTGCATGCAGGCATGTGACATCAGTGTGTTGATGTAGCTGAGCTGAGGTCAGAGTATTGAACACCTAATAGTTAACTTTGCCTTTAATTATTCTTCTGACCATTGATAATAAAGGTTTACAGTATGCATGCTCCTTACTCAGTATGGGCAGATCCATCCTGGTCCTCAGCACCAGTGGGGAATGTGCCCGTGTGATTCTTAAACACTGGCACCAGTGACTGCTGAGCCCATACTGCAACTCCCAGAGCTCATCTACAGGGATGTGCCCTCTTGGAAGGAGCCAAGTCACTCCTTGAGGTTTTCCTGCAGAAGGAACTCTCTTGTGTTCCTTTCCCTGAAAAGAACCCAAATGCGGCATGTCTGTCTGAAATCATAAGGGGAAGGAGAGTATAAATGACAGTATAATTTTGTAGATTAGATTTCCATGTCAGATCTGACACGGGTCCAGTGTTTAGCCTTGGCTGTATTATTTAGCCAGCATTTTCAGACTGATGCCTTCCAGTTTGGGGCCAAAATCACTGCTGATCATCTGCTACCAATCTATGAAGCGGAGAAACCAAATATGAGCCAGACCCCTCTACAGATCATGCTATGTGGTGGTATGAGAACTGGACCTGATGATCTTGAGTCCTTTTCAGGTCTGCATTCCTCTGGTTTTAAAGATGGAAATATGAAACAGGGTCAGTTCTGAGGACCCTATTAGTTTTGGCTTTAAGTGGTAGTGCATATCTCCTGAGAACCATTCATGACATAAAAACCCTTTCTTTTTTTTCTTAATGATAAAACACTTTCCTGAATAGTGATTTAATGAGCAGAATATTCCCATTGTCAGGGACTGATGCTAATAATAGACAGATGGCTGGCAGTAGGAAAAGCGATCAACACAGAATATCTGCTATATAAAATACAAGCTCTGTTTTAACTTGAAAAAATTAAAGTGCTTGTCCCAGGGTCAGACTGTAAGTGAATTGGCAGTAAATGTAATTTACTGACGAGATATGTTTATTCTGCAACAGCCTTGAAAACATGTATAATATAAGTTGCTATATCTGAAGTTAAATGAGTTAGAGAAAAGAGAAGGTGGGAAGGGGGCTTTGTGAAAGGGAAGAGTAAACTGGTGATGGGAAACAGCAGCAACAACCAAAAGGAGGAAAGATTAAATAGGCTGAATTGTTTTCAGGCTTGTTCTACCAAATTGAGTTATGTAGTTGTTAAACTTAATGCTTTGTACTGTTAAATGAAAAATAACACGGCCCTTAAATGGATTAGGTGTGGATGAAGCCAGGTGCACAGGTAAGGCCGCATGTCCACCCATGTCCTGCTATTTGTGACAGGACCAGGCCAGCTAGCCTGGTAATATTCCAGGGTCTAGGTGCAGTGAGGAAGTAAAGCAAAAGTTGGACCTTGAGGTATTTCTAAATTACAAAGGCCGCTCTCAGGTTTGAGCTGTTTATACTCCAGTCTTTTCTCAGGACTATTTCTCAGTGTTCAGTTCGTTCTTGGCAATCCAAAATCCCAGACTTGTCCCCACTGTGTTATCTCTAGCCCCTCTCGGGCTCCTCCATGCTTGAGCACAGTCTCAGTGGGAAGGCCAGTGACTCCACCGCTCTAATCTAAACTAGCAAGAATTCCCATGAGAGCAGGAAGTTTCCGGGAATCTTCCACTGCAAGTTACATCTCTAAACAAGGCCTGAAAAACATGTAGTGTCTGCATACCCCTTCTTTTGAGATGTGTTTTGTAGCCACAATAAAGCGGTCCCATATGAGGCTAGTTTAATTAAATCATTTTTCAGATAAGAACTGTAAAAAAAAAAAAAAGGGGCAATTTGAAAATTTCTTCCCTTTTTGCATATAGGAAGAGAATAGGATCTTTTTTCTGCCATAAAATGCTCTAGTATGAAGCGTAGCACAACAGAGAAGATTCAGGACTCCTCTTGGGGCTGAGAACTATTGAATGGCCCTGCAGTCCTTCCATGGAGGAACGAATAGGAGAAAAGAATTATACTCAAAAAAAAGCTGTATGAGACAGCAAGAGATATTGATTTCTACCTGGGTTTAACAGAAAAGGAGTCTGCAATAGATGCCTAGTTTGCCTTTATATTAAGGGACACAGCACCAGGCACAAGAGCTGCAAACGAAGCAATTTGTGAGAAATGAATGTAGTCTCTCATGAAGGGTCTTTGCACAGAAGGAAGTATGTCAGCATGTAATGAAGAAAAACTTTTCATTTTGGAAAATAGAAAAAAAAAAAGGGCATGATTAATCCTTAAAAGGAAAGACCTTCAGTTAATGCAAAAATTCCAGTAATTCTTTATTACAGACAGAATACAAAGGAGCTGTGAGCTTAGTTAACATCACTCAAGATAAACCTGCAAAGTAATGGCCTGTTACACCTCCTAAGGATTCAAATTTAAAATTAATCTGAATGTGATGAAAGCCTAAGAGACCTGGCTTTTCAGAGGAACCACTGTAACTGAACACTAATTTGGGGAAGATAGGCAGATTTTCACCTGCCAAGTAAAGCAGCTCATTCTTACCTTTCAGTGAAAATCTCCATTTTAATGGAACTATAAACAGCTCTTCTGTAACACAGTGGGGTAGATCAAATTGTCATGGTTTTGTAGTCACAAATCTAGTCCTTTCAGGTAAACTGGAATATCTGCATGGAATTACCAGCTTCCAGTTCCAAAGCATCTGGTATAGTCTGCATGCTGCTTATGGCATGGAGCAGTGTGTAGGGACACAAACACAAGAGCCTGGAGATTTATGTTCTGCTTTGATCACTGTATCTATTTATATCTTTGACCCATGGGTTAATTTTGGCAAATTTTTGAACTCTAAATGCTTCTATATACCTGCATGCAAATATGAAGTGTAAAATATTCAAAGTAAACTACAAAAATGGGTCCCGGAAAAGGGAATTGCCATTTTGAATGCATGTTTTGCAGTATTGGAGTACTTCTCTAAGGCTTCCTTGTGTCCGTTTGGGTATCTACAGTGATAATTCTGTGCTTAATATGGCTGGGAACAGACTTTTCCTAGGTGTTCTCTCCTCACGAGTTTCCAGAGTTTAGTTGCACATTTCGGAAGTGATGCATAAATTAGGCACCAGGCAGAGGGCGATTGACAGGTACGGGGAGAGAGGAGAAAGGACCTATTGTGTGAGAAGCAGACAGCTCTGCTGACCTGAAAATATATTATTCTATGGAAGCACAAACCAGAGGGGCTGTGGAATTTGTTCTCAATTCACCATGAAAACCCTGGGCTGGGGTGACGGTCCATTTGATGCGGGTGGTCCTTAATGCATGTCATAATTTACACTTAAGGCATATACGATCCCTTGAAATTCCCTTCTTAGGAAGACCATAAAAAGTGTTGCATGTGGAGCTCGCTGGAGGTTTCTGCAAAGCCCCCCATTGTCAGACATAAACACATCCTATTATTCTAGCATAGGTCAGAGTTCAATGACTCCCCAAAGCTTATTTCAGTCCTAAGCTGATCCCACTGCAGTCCGGGTGGGCAGAAGTTCCTCCAACACAGCTACTTTCCTTTGGATGTTCTGCTTTGCATTTGGAGAAAAGCTGACTCTTCAGGCTGTAGGTTAATGTGCAGCTTATCAGTAAAATCACCCTTACTCATCCCCAGGCTGTTTTCTGAAGGGTTTTGCAGGCATTAATGCAGATTCCTCTGCTCCTGTATAGGGGATCCTAGGACTATCATTAGCCTCATCTTCAGGGACAAGAATCGGAAGTTGAAAGACTTCACGCAGGGAATCCTTGTTAGCCCAAGAAATAGATGCCAGATGTGCCCTGGCCTATGTGCTGTGAGCCCCACGGGCCGGGGCTCCCCGCGCTCTCACAGATGCGGAGCCGTGAGGGCAGCCCCATGCCCCTCCGGCGCTGCCTTCCTGAGGGTGCCGCTCCGTGGGGCTCCAGGGAACTGGCGCCCTCCCTGGGCCATGGCTCCTGTCTCCAATGTGGCAGCTGTGGGCGACAGGGTGGGAACAGCTCTTAGAAGCAGCCTCAAAGGGGACTCCCCCCAATAAAGGGCTCCTAATCTGCACCCTGCCGGCCTTGCTCGGTGCCCAGCACGTGGGGTCACAGGCGGAGAGGGAGGAAGTTTGTTCTCCCATGAAATTCCTGGGATGGAGGTGCAGGATGGGTTAGTGCTTGGCTCTGAGGGGTGGGGTTGGCAGTAGGAGCAGGGGAGAAGGTGGCCTGGGCAAGGCCTGTGTGGGGAAGAAGGACGGATGCTGGGACACAGCTTGGTGGAGCGTGGAGGGGAGTGTGGAAAGGGAGACAGCAAAAATCAGCCTAAATCCAGTGACTGATTCTAATTAAAACTTTTTCCTTTCAGCTTCAGGCTTTACAAAGTATGTTCTCTGCTCCAAAGAGGTTTAAATATATGTATTTTTTTCTTTAATGACTTAACATCTTTCAGCTCAGCCAGAGAAATTAACACTAAAGGTTTTGCTTTGTACCTAGGAAAGGCTGTTACTCAAGCTCTGCTGACAGGAGGTTGAATGCCACCTCTTCGGCCTACAGCGTGACAAGAGGTCTTGCTCCACAGAAATAGGTGAGAAGACCCTTTGGCCATAGCTGCATTTCAGAGCCAAATAACACAATGAATAATAAAAAGACCCCCCACTTAAGTATGTAAACAGAATGAAAATGCCTTGATAGGCACCTTATATTGACTGGACCAGATGCCTGGGGAGAAAAACATTTTATTTGATACATGCTGGAATTTTTAATCAGTATTGTTTCTCCTTTTATTCCTCTTTTTTTTTTTTTTTTTTTTTTCCCCTTACTGGAAAAAGGAGGCAGCAAAGAAAAATGGGCAGAAGAGAGAAGGGAGAAAATGAAACCTCTCCTTAATGTTCTCTTTTAATTCAATTAGTTTTTCCTGAAAGCTCAGAGACCAACTTTCTTAAAACAAGCTGGAACTTCCCCTTCTGTCCTTAGGTATGATATTAATTATATTTTTAAAGTTCTATTTTAACTGTGAAGCTAGTTACCAAATTTCCTTGGTGAGAGATAATAGCACAGTGTGTTTGGAAAGTGAGACAGTGTTATATAATAGAGACCAGTTCTTGGGTAAGACTGACGCGTGAATCTGCAGTCACAGCAGATTTCAAGCACGTGGTGTTAAGACATACCAGGTAGTTTGCATCCTTAGTTAAACATGGTCTAACTAAGCAGGCTAGCCAAAAAAAAAAAAAAAGAGAGATATTAAATAGCTTGACCTAAGGAGGCATTGCTCTTGGTAATAGATTATTTCTACCACAGCTTAACAACAAAAATAATAACTAATGGGTATACACAGCATGTTACATCATACTTGTCTCTCCTGGAGACAGAGCTAGCCTGACTCCTTTGGATTTGAATTTTCTGCACAACTTGAGCATGAAGTTCATGGTGGCCTGGCTTTTTCTTGGGAATGTCATGTGCTGCTGCTGTTCTCACTGCCCGCTGTTTATTTGTAGTTGAGGGGGGAACATGAGTCTCCCCGCAGGAACGTAGCTGCTCCTTGTGGCTTTCCAGCCCCTACCTCTTCCATTTGCTGCATTTCCAGGGTGCTTTCCTTGTTAAACTCTTAACGAATAGGCAGCTTTCACTGACTGAAATATTGTCCTTTTCCTCCACCGTGTTTCCTGTGACGACTGAAATATTAAAAAGGCCAAACATTATGCATGGAAGTTTGTTTATTTGTAGGGTCACATATTCATGTCTGGTTTAGACGGGTTCCTCTGTGGTATTTCAGCTATTTTCCTGAAGAGCTGGGGGGGCCTTTTATGGCCCTTGTGGGAAGCAAAGGCTTTGTGCAGTGCCAGAGATAAGAATCAGGCCCTTGCTGACCCCTCGGTAGCAAGTAGCTGGGGCAGAGCTCCTATATTGTTGTGTATAAACATGAGAGGTGATAAGAGATATTCTGTGTGATATGTAAATATACAGTCAAGCAAAGTGACATTTCCTGACAATATATGAACAAGGATCTGGGGGGGGAAAAGGAATCTGGGGAAACTGGGATGTGCCCTTAGGAACTTCTTGCTTACAAGGCTGAATTGCCCATGCCTGGGTTGCAAGATGCAACATGCTGAGAGGCTGTGCTTGCATGGGAAAAGCCGTGTGGGTCCCCAGGGGAGACCTCCCTGGAGCGGACCTTAATGGAGAAAGGGTGCAGTGAATGGAGAAGGAGAGAAGAAGGAATCATTTTAAGCTTCTTCTTTTGCCCATTTGGCCTTTAACTTGTAGGTAGACCCTTAGGGAGTTTCTGGAGATTTGACAGTGTGAGATTCTTTTTTTCTGCTTCCCCAGGCAAAATAGAGAGTCTGGACTTGGGTCCTTCTGGGTCTGTTCTCACCATCTTGACTCTTGTTGGCTTGGCAAAATGGTAGTCAGCAATTCACCTTCCTTAGGCCAGGAAGCATGGCACAGGTCTTGAATCTTTCTTGGCAGAGGTGACCACTCCTGTTCCTTTGTTCCTCTATGCTCAGCCATTGGAAATGCTCACTATGACTCCATGAGGTGCTCACAGATGTGCCCTGACATTTTTAGATGTAGTGCTCGGGCAGTGAGGAAATTTCTCTCTGGCTCTGAAGAAGATAGTGTCCCTTCTCTGAGGTTTGGCCATGATTTCTAGAAGCTCAAGTGTGAGGTTTTATGCCATGTCCAGCAGTTAACCATTTTCAGTGTGAAAAAACACAGACTTTGTTTACTATCTGAACTGACATAGCCTCAGTGGTAGTTCAATCTGCTTTTCTCTCTGACTGAAGAGCACAGGCCCCACCACTAGCAGAAGCACTTTGGGTACCTCCTTGTGCAAGGTGGTATTCTTACTTTTTAAATCTGATATGGCTGTAATCAGTGATTAGCTTTGACCTTGTTGGCAGCTGTGCCTCACCCAGGAAGCCTGGCCGGTAAGGAACACGAGAAGCATATGAAGATATAGGCTTCATACATCTCCATATCCTTCCTTTGTGGTAGGGAATGGTGGTTCCTAGTGACTGCAGTGTAATCATCTCACAGAGCGCTCTGGCAGCTACAACAGCCCCCCACCAGCGCTGGCTGTTGGGAAGCCTCTGTCTAGATCTTGGGAAGCATCTGTGCTTCCTGCAACTATAGGAGGTCAGAGTGGCCATACCAGGCAACAAATGTTCAGTCAGACTACAAACTCCTCGCCATTACCACCCTCTCCATGAGTGGGGAAGTGAAGATATTTGGAATGGACTAAATGTTGACTTCTGAAGCCCTGGGTGGCTTGGGCAGTGGTGTTAATCTTCATAAGCATTTGGTGCAGCTAGCCACATCAATATAGCTCAAAGGACAATTCTTCCCCAGGCCCATAAGAAACATGTTTAAAGCACTGTCTTTAAACAGGTAAGCTAAAGAAATCAAATCAGCAGGAGCAGCAAATTGCAATATGCATCAAGGTTGTGATGATTACAGCGCAGAACTCGGCCAAGATCAATGTCCTCTTGTGCCAAGTGCTGTAGGGGCCCTAATAGACTTACAGCTGCTTACGCTAGAAGCTTTAGAGACATCAGTGTAGTTCATTATCCAGTGTAATTCATTATCATATGGAGTTTTGTACAAAACTGAAATTGAGCTCAAGGACCTCTTGTTTTTGGTACTATGAAATTATAGTCCTATTGCAGACAGTACTGTGCAGATGTACACAGAGAAGAGAGCCTCATTGTGCTGTGAACAGTTCATATGCCTAAGGAATTTAGGATCCTCTTGGCTGAGGCTAGAGAAGCTGATGATATTTTGCATGTTTTTTCTTATTATGTTTTGCACATTCTTTTATATTAGTATCTTCTTGGTTTTGTTGAAAGTTTATGCAAAAGATGTAAGATTTTGTTAGAAAATGCCATTACCCTTCCCAAATTTTTAATATTGGATAACATTTGAAATTGTGTGCTTTGCAAGCAAGACCTTAAATGATACAGCTTAAGGAGAAAAAAAAAAAAAGAGGGTAACTGTTTGCAAAAGAAAGATTAGCTGTTGCTTCTGAAAATTGATTTTCTGGCCAACTATTATATTACACCAATTTCTCATTAAAAATGATCTGCTGCCCAGCTGTAGCATATTCATGTGTTGAGAGAAGGGGGACCTCCACATGCTGCAGTTTGCCATTGAAACCCTTCAGCCTAACAAGACAAGACAGTCAGAAGGTGGCGGGGGGGAAACGGTAGTCCAAAGATTTTCCTGCATGTTGATCCAAGCACTGCATGAAATGGAAGGCAGATCTTCTGAAACCTGGAGCCTCCTGCTCAGCTGACCACCCTGCTTCTGCTGAACAGCTGGCTCTACATCTGGCATCCAGGACATGATACTGCCCTGGAAAGCTGCAGGGAGGCAAATCCCACAGCCTTTGGGTCTCAGGGACACCTGTCCTCTCTGCTGGACTGAAGTCCTGCTGCATGCTTTCCAGGTGATAAGCTGGTGGAGAGGTTAAGGAGTGTAAAACTATGGTTAGAGGAAGCATAAATGCAGTCCACAAACCTTTCAGTGACTTGGAAATTACCAAGCGGTTGTACTGCTACCGAGCGGTTGTACTGCTGCCTTGCTGCTTGTAACCGTTAGCAATGATCCACTACTTCATGACTCGCATAGACTGGTGAGTCTATTAAAGGGTAGAAATAAGATATATGTGTGTGATAAAAGCCATGAAAGTGTATTAATGCTATTCCCCACACTTAGTTGCTCTCCACAAATATTCTTGCAAATGAAACTCTGAACACAGAAATGTTTGTAGAAAGTTCAGAGCTTCCTACCAGTGTTTGAGGGAGTTTGTATCATGGCCCACTGCCCCTGTGCCACTCATGGAGGTGAGAAGAGATGGGCACGAATAAGTGGGACTGAGTATTAGCAACATCGCAGGAAGGGTCTGTTACTCATATATTGCTCTTGCAATCTTCCAGGTATGGCAGGCTGAGCGTGCTAAGACAACACATGTCCCCTGACAGCATGAAGGGGCTGCCCACGTGAAAGCAGGTGCTGACCTGAAGCCTCTTCCCGCCCTCAACCAGCCGTCCCTAGTGGGTGCACGAGGTGTGTGCTTGGTGCCAGCAGTTCCTGGTCATGATTTCAGCCATGCCCTTCTGAATCTGTGGTGTTTTTCTTCCAACTAGGAAAAAGCCTCATGTCCTGTTCACCTTCCTGTGAAACACAGGAGGACTGGATCTGTGCTTGCCCTCCCCTGGCTGCTGGGCTGCCTGGCACGCTGTGTCCCTGCACATGGAGACTTGGGGCAGGATATCTTGGAGCTTTAGCTTGCAGACCCTGGCCGATGCAGTAACTCACTCACTTGGTCCGGGGTGAATAGCTGGGAGCAGTATCTTTGTCTGCCTGAAGCTGAGACATCCCATCTTGTCCATTAGCTACAGGAAATGGATTCAGAAAAATATGGGTGGTTTGGGATGAATGAACGGAGAATTGTAGATGACCTAAAAGGAACTGGTTAAAATTTAATGCTTTCCATCTCTGCTTCTTCTGTGTTTTATGATGACTTAGATAACTCATTAGATAAAAGAATACAGTAATAAAAGTAAACTGAAGCATATGTGGACAGTATACTGGAAGAAATGGAATTAAACCTATGTGATCTACTGAACTAGCAGGTACTGTTACTTAATCACACAGAAAACAGTAGTGAAGTTTCATTAAAATTACTAATACTAGTAAGAGACATGGCACAGTGATGTAAGAGCAATCATCTGAACACTGTTTGGTGCCATCCAGGACAAGAATCTCGTTTGTCCATAACACATCTGGTAACAGAAGTCAGCTCTGCATTATAATTTCCTCCAAACCTTCTGATGTAGAAGCTCATTTCAGCCTTGTCTTTCCCAGAAGATAAACTTAAGCAGCTAGATGAGAACAGCCTCCAATGGGGCTAGGCCACAGCACACTCTGGGATAACCAGGCTGTCTTTGCACATCGCATGAGGCACCAGGCAGCAGCAGTTACTGCCTGCTCCCTTGCTGGCATTTGATCCAGTTAAAGATCTGCCACGTTCAGGAGGTGGTTTTGGCAGTAGTATTTGTATATCTCACTCTACCAAGTATTGCTTTTAGTGTGACTGAGGGCTCTGTGCTCATCTGTAGGAAGAAGCACTGCTTCCACGTAGGAGGTGGCAATGTCCCAACAACTGTTATGTCCTCTGGGGCTCTTGTTTGTGTTTATCAGGAGCTGTATGAGGCAGTGACTATTTTTTGCTTTATTTGTACAGTAAATGAACACAGAAGGGGTCTTTGCCTGAGGCTGGTGGGCCTATGTGCCATCATAGTAAACACAGAAGAGAAGCGTGTGATACTTGTCAGGGAAAAGCATGATAATATGCTCTGATTTTTGGCATTTGGCTGTATACATCACTGCAAATTTTGCAAAAGCTCAGCTAGAGGAGTTGTATAAACTGCCACAAATGTAAACCAGATACTGTCAATTTAGGGCACGTGTAGTGGCAATGTAAACTGAGCCAGAAATGTTGAGCCATGGGTCCAGGAGATGGCCAAGATGCAGCCAAGAGCCTTTTCTGTGTTTAATTTAATACAGGTGTGAATGGATAGGTACCAAGCCACAGTCCTGGTCATGCTCTGTGTACAGAAACCTTAGGGGAAAGTGACTGGCAACTCTTGGTGAGAAGTCACAGAATTTCGGTCAAGCTTTATGATGAGATAACCAAGTGGCTGAGATGATATCTGGAAAACCTGCATTGTAGGTTTATCCATGACACTTATCTAAGGGTACTCATGTCTACAAAGTGTTGTGCAAGTGAACATGAGCTCCCTCTGACCATGCTCCAAGCAGTCTGAAAGCCAGATGAACACAAATGAGGTGACCTGCACCTGACCTAATACACTTCCCTAAGAGCTTCAGCTTGGTGCCTTTAAATCCCTGAGAACCGAAGCTGGAGAGATGTGCCAGGTGAAGTGACACTGCCTCTCCTGGATTCTGTATGCCTGAAATAGCTGTTTCTGAACACTGTTAAGAGACCTGGCTGGAGGGACCCTTGGACCTGGTTTATATGTCTGCCCTGGTTTGAGTGACTCAGCACATGTGGCTTGGTGGGGATTATGAAAAATTTTGCAGATGTATTTCAGGCAGAGCTTCAAAGGGGGCTACATCCTGGTTTACATGAGCTGCCAAGGGAGAAGGGGATGCTGGGGAGTGCTGCTCTTGGAGGTGTAGTCCAAGATGCTTTGGGGCTGGAAGCTAAAGCCAGACCTGTTCAGCCTGGAAATAAGGTTTTTTTTGACAGTGAAGAGAATTAACTGCTGAAATAATTTACTGGAGACCATGGAGGATTCTCCATCACTTGTCATCTCTAAATCAAGACCAGGTGCTTCTCCAAAATGTAGCTTTCCTCAGCAGAAGGGTGGGCTAGCCCTACCACAGGAGATGAAGTTCTCTGGCCTGTGAGATGCCATACATCAGTGTCTGATGGTATCATTTTCTTCTGACCTTGAAAACCTAAGGATCCTGTGGACAGCAAGAATTTCTGGTTATGCCCTCCATAGGAGGGAGTGACTTTTACATCCAAGGAAGTCTGATGGATTCATGAGGAGAAGGGACTGGAGCTTCATCTTGTGGTTTCTGGAAGGAGGGAGCCTTGATGCTGCATCTAGGCAGGTAGGGCAGACTTCGGAGTCTGACTGTGCTTAGAGTCTAATGGAAGGACAGAGAAACTGAGAAATACTGAGGTGCCTTGCCTGCCTTCTCTTCTAGCATGAGATTGAGAGAAGGGATGGATTTTAAAAGTGGGTCTCTGTACCTGCACTGGCTCCAGGAACTGCCATGGTGCTGCAAGGCAAAGTGAAGTGGGGCAAGGGTCTTGCTTCCCTCTCCTTCAAGACTGAGAGAATGGCTGGGGAAAAGGAAAAAGAAGAGGAAGCGCCGCTCAGAGATGCACTGATATTAGCACTGATGTCACATCTCAGGTTTCTCTTTCATCAATGACATCCAAGCCATGGAAGACAGTTTGGGAGGTAGGCATTTGAGAGCGTTTGTACGTGTGTTCCTTTAGACTGGGTAGCAGCTTGGCTGCTGCAGGAACTTTATGGAACTCAGATCCACTAAGTGAAGCTGCTTAGAGGGGAGAGAAAAAAAAAAAAGAGGGGAGGGAGGAATTGAAGAAAAATAATGAATTCACCCTCCAGAAGTTGTGCCTTCTCGGAGCAGTCACATAGGAACTGGCGGATCCGAGCAGGCAGTCCTGGCTCCAGCTGTTGCCACCCGGGAAGCACAGCTGGGTGAGCGCAGCGGGAGCTGAGGGCTGCTGAGGAGCAGGCGTCGCTGCAGCCCTTCCCAGTGCGCAAGGCGCAGTCAGCACCGGAGCTGTGGGGCTCCGGCTGCGGCCCCTGCATCGTGCATCTCTCCCCAGGCCGAGAGGCTCGGCCATAGCTGGCTGAGGGTGTTCATAAAGCCCAGGATGAATCATTTTGATTCAGTATGCAGTCTCTCACCTAACCACTTCTTCCCATCAGAGCCATCTCCTTGGCAGGCTTTCCTGGTACATGATGCTGCATTTGGCAGGCACCTCCCTGACATTTATAGCCTCTGCGTTGGAGCCACTGGAGACGGCGTGCATGGCAATGCAGCGCAACTCCGCCAGGGTCTTGGCTCAGCTCATCACCATTAGGGTTTTTTAAAGGCAGCCTTTCAATTCCTGCGCCTCCCCCCCTCAAAGCCTTGCAGTGTGAATGTTGCAGTATGCTCCACAGGTGGGGAAACAAGCTGTGGCAGGATGTAGCCTTGTTGTGCGATGTTTCCTTAGTGCTCACGCTGCCTAAGTGTCCAGGAGCTCTGTCTGATGCCGGGGCTGTGTGAGAGGCCATGGGTGGTCCCCGTGAATCCCGGTGGGCTGTCGCTGTGCATGAAAAGCAGCAGGGACTTCAGGGAAGTGTGTCGCTGCCTCGGGCTGGGGGCTGCAGAGCATCTGCAGCACCCTGCTCAGGAAACACTGCGGTTCCCCTCTTGGTGGGTACCGGAGGTGACATGATCATACCTTGCCCTGAGAGGGAGTCGGCAGTGCCTTCCCCTCATGGAGCCCTGGAGGCTCCCGGCTCCCGCGTGCAGGGCAGTCGGGGTGTCATGCACCCCAGGAGCACGGCCGCATGCACCAGCCTGGCAGGGCAGGGAGGCCCTGGCTGCGCTGCGGGACTGATGTTCGGGACCCTGCGCTGAGCAGCCCGTGGGAATGCGCTCTGCCTTCCCCAGGACTGCAGCAGCAGGTCCGGAGTGGATTAGCAACAACCGCCGGTGTTTACGGTTCTGAAGGAAAACCCCTTGGCCCTGCTGATCTCCCCGGGAAGGCCCCTGGCTTTTCTCTAAGGACTGCAGGTGCCCAAGGACTACATTCCTCTATTCTGTGACCTGCGTGTCCCGTTATCCCCCACCAGCACATGTTCGTTGCTGCACTCGGGCATGGGCTCCTGCATGTGCGATTTGCAGGGGCCACGGGCTGCCTCGGCTCTGCCTGTGCTCTACTGTCCCCGGGCCTGGGGAAGTGGAGGAGCCCTGGCCCTGCTCCTAGTGCTTCTGTTTCATTTGCTTAATTGCGTCCCCTGGTTACTGATCATTCTTGAGCCCTAGGGAACAGGATCAGATTTCCCAAGGTGTTCAAGTGCTTAGAGATGCCTAGAATCCCTCTTGGGATCCTCAAACATTCCTAAATGAGTAACCTGCAGCGTATGATGTGCATGGACTCCGGTATAATGAACCAAAGACATTTTATTAAGCATCAGATAAAACTAACATACTGTACTAAACCAGATATAATTCCTTATCTGCAGAAAGCATGCAAATCACAGTTACTAAATAAGCCAATAGTCTAAAGAATTACGTCAGGATTATCTAATAAGCTTCTTAATCACGCGCCGGCCGTGCAGTTGCAGTTTTCTTCTTTTTCTTGCTTTGTTCCTTTGTTGATAAGATGTTCTATACTGCTGTCCTTGAGGTTAATTAACAAGACACCTGTACTGCCATCCTTGAGATTATACCCCAAAATCTAGCTGTTCCTGCTCTCTGTGTGAAAAGTCAGGCTCAGAGCAGCCAGATAGTTCACTATGTGCCTGTACTGATGAGCAGCAGGTAGGAGCTGATTCTCTAAGTTGCCTATGTCCTTTACATCTATGGCTATAGCAGTGTCACGACCTGCTGCCAGGTGCATTTATTCCACACCTTAGTCTGATCAGTAGCTGATGTTCATCACATTATTACTAAGGAAAATATGCTCTTGAGGAGCACCTTCAGCTTGTGCAGCCTGTGCCTTGGTGCCCTCATCGTTCCAGAACAATAGCCTCCCGTAACACACTTGCCTTTACATGCTTGTAAATGTTTCATTTTTAAAACTAAAAGAAAAACTGATCTGTGTGTTTTATAATGCTTGTTTATGAGCTCTTCTGAGAACAAGGCACTTTTCTCAGTCCATAACGCCCGTGATCTTACAGGCCCTGTCCTGCAGCAGCAGTAGCTGAGCAAACTTGTGTGTTGCAAAAAGGATCCTGGAGATTTTGGAGGCCCAGTCAGTTACGCTCCCGAGATGAGAACCTCAGTGCTCCAGAAGCAGCTCTTCCTCCTTTATGTCATGATGGTGAAATTCATTCCAGTCCAGTCAACCAGTCTTGTATTTTTAAATTAATTTTAATTCTTTTAATTATTTTCTCTAGAAATGAGTTCTGGACTTCAGGATCAACAAGTAGGAGTTTTTCCCCAGTGGCCACTTGAATGGCTACTCAAAAGGGTTTGTTGGTACAAAATGGTGCAAAAAAGCTTTTTCTCGCTTGCTTGCAAGTTTTTCAAAAAAATAAGTCAACCAAAACCCAACCTTTGAACAGGTGAGCACTCAGCCAAAGTGAGGGAATTGATTGATTTGAGCCTCCTCACAACGGTTTTTCCAGGTCAACAGAGGATACTAATTAAAAGATCTGTATCAACATGGCTCAAATTTCAGGCAAATTAAAATTACCGGAAGGCTCCTAGAGCCTCTTTTTCTGAAAAAGGACTGCCTACTATTCTTTAAAGTAAATCTTCTTCTACAATGAGATTCCCCTACAATAAAGATCATATCCAGGATATTTTTATGAAGTAGTGGCTTGTCTTGTTTACTGTGATCAGTAATCCTTGCTCCATAATGATGCTTTAAAGTTACAAGGAAGTGGAAATGGAGAAGCTTTCTTGAATGGCTAGTGACTGGGGTCAGCAGAGTGGCACACTGCGCTTTTCTTGGTAAGTGAGAAAGGGTAAGGAGAGGAGCAGAATGGCAGCAGAAGGGGTAGGCAGGGCTCTGTGGAAGCAGCATGCTGCCTCCTGCTCCACTTGCTGCCAGGTCACCGGGCTCCACATGCAGTTGGGATCCTGCGGCCTTGGAGGGCCCCCGTGCCGTTTCCTTTTCCTCTTTGCAATTATGGTCCCTTGGTACTAAAATCCCCACTTAGAAGCAGTGCTTCTGTAATGGTGAGAAGGCAGCGAGCCGAGTCCTGCAGCAGCTTCCTCCGTGCTGGAGGTGATGCTGGACATGAGACCAGCCCTGTAAGGTGAGCAGCGGGGGGCCGGGGAGCCCTGAGCCAGTGTGTCCTGCTCGCTGCTTGGTGGCTCTCGCCTCCCCCTGCACTTCCACAGCCAACTCCTCAGGGTGCGACCTCCCCAGCAGAGAGGACGTGCTGGAACCATCTGTTAATGGTGGGTGTTTGGGGGGCAGCCTGCACAGTAATGCAAATTCTCTTAGCAACTCCATGAACTTCTGGAGAAGAGCAAATGACTATATGAAAGGAAAAGTTTAGCTATCTTTTTATGGTGGTAAAAATTTATGACTAGGTCTATTGAAGGCAATGGGGCTATTCTGATACAGGCAAGAAGCAAATCAAATTTTTTTGCTCAATAGAAGCAACAAGAATGCTCTATCTGTCCCATCTGGCACTGAAGAAATGGGATAGAATTGTCTTTGTTTTGGAAAGCACTGGAAATTGGAGACTTTCAAAGCACTTGCAGGGAAATGCCTATAATTTAAGAAGATTGTAGGAGAGTTTTGGTTAATGTTCCTGTTAAATTACTTATAGAAAATGGAATTTACTATGTAGGGAAATGGTTGAAGGAACAACAACAAAAAAAAATATATATTTAAGAGGCTGAAGATGGTCTCTCTCCACTGGTTTCAGACTGGTCTTATTTTTAACTTCCACTGAGAAATTCTGACTTTATCTGTATATTTTTGCAAGGTCCTTAGGGATTCGCTACAAATTTCTTGTACTTTCAGAGAGGAAGGGTTTTTTTAAGCTGAAACTCATTGTGGTGTTTGTTGGTTTTTACATGCGCATAGATTTCATCTAAGTTCTGCAAAACATTGTAATAGTGACTGTTTATTTAATAAAAATATGCTTTCTTGATATTAAAAAATACGAAAATGCTGCTTTGAAAAACGTATTCTCTCTGACAAAAAGAAACCCTTTGTTTAAAGGGTTTAACTTTTTTAGAGCAGCATTAAAGCAATGAAAATAAAAGGAACAACCATTTAGAATGGCTATGTGTGCTGCTGGTAGTAGTGATCTTGTTTTTTCATAAAAGTCGTAATGGGTCATGAAATTTTGTATCTTCCTTACCTTTAAGGTGGATCAACTCTTCAGCAGGAAACTGCCCCAAATAAGCAAATTTCTTCCACCTTAAAGAAAACATTCACTGAAGCAAAGCTGAATTTCAGAGGCGGGTGAAGACCAGGGGAGAGCTTACACTGAAGAGACAGGTTAAGCAGGGCTTTGTCTCACATTTCACTGAGCTCCTCTGCTCAGAGCTTGGCAGAGGTGGGCACCACATGAAAGGGTAGAGGATGAGATGGTGAAAAGGGTGATGACAGATGGGTCCTATCCATACATTCTTCTTCCAGTGCATTTTCACATCTGTTTCAAGGTTTGTTTTCCTACGAGCATCACCCAGAGACAGCCAAGCAGGTGAGATCCTGCATTTGAAAGGCCAGGAAGGAGGAGAGTTTACCGGGAGGTACATGTGTGACATGTGTGGTAAAGTGTGGCTGTGTATAAACTAAAGGGCTGACTGAGCCTCCAAAGAAATATGGACTATCCTTTCTCTGTCCCAGAATCGATAGGATCTCTGGGTTTTCCTTTTCCTCCCAGGGAGAAGATATTTTTCCAACTATCTGAACTCCTGACCCAAACTTTTCCAGATCCGTAAGTGGATGTATTTTGTTACTCCCCAGATGCTGCTATTTTTAATGTATGGTTCATCTGCAGAAAACAGGGCTCAGATGCTTAGAAGGCTCTGCAGGAGCTCTGGGGGCGCACACACTCCGTTGCCATTTTAAGTCTCCTGTCTCGTGAAAGGTGCCATCGCCTTGTGCTCGCTTCCCTTGCCTGCAGCCTGCTGAGCAGGACTGTGTGCCTTGGCATTAAACCTCTAGCCCCCTGGAAACGCCACATGGTGCCAAATGCTGCAGGGTTTCTCCTCAGCAACCTTGGGGGAGAGGAGCTCGGCCTCGCTGTCTGTCCCGCAGTCTGCTGGCATCGGCAGCGTGGTGGGAATGAGGCACTAAGGCATTTGTTCAGCAACTGAGCCAAGGGGCTTGGATACCTCAGCTGAGTATTCCTGCTCCCCGAGTTACCAGCCCTGCTGCAAATGCAAAAGGTGGGAAACATCTTTTGATGAGAGTTTGTAGTGGATCTTATTAAGGAATAAGCATGCACATGTAAAACTCAGCAAGGCCAGCACTGAGACCACTGCTGTAACCTTATGTACATCACTGCCATAATGTAGTAGTCAAGTTAATAGCCATAACTGAACCAGAGGCAATGAGATGAGAATTTCAGTGATAAATCGCCACTTTATCATCAGGCAGTTCAAACAGCAAGTGTTCATTTCAAACCATGGTGTCCGCCTGCCAAGACCCTCTGTGCAAAAGGCTGAAGGAGGAGGTGTTTTCCTCCACGCGGCTGCCTCCATTATGGTTGCCCTCTTCACCGATAAAGGGCATCGCTGTCTGTTGTGCTGTTGGATCCTTCAGCCAGGGAGCCAGCCCAGGGAAGGAAAAATGAGCAGACGATGGTTAGGCAGAAGAGGAGACAGTGATAGCTTGATTAGGGAGGAAAGGAACCTCTGCTTTGGCTCTGTTTGGATCCTGCTGATCCAGTAGAGCAAGATCTTCTGCTTTTTTCCTGCATTAAAGTTGTTCATCAAGCAACCTTAATCTTTCAGACCAATTAGGTGTTATTTTTGGAAACAGATATGATGTAGTCATCTCACAGTAGGGAGATGGGGGATTACTAAGGAAAGCCCACTCATTCATGATAGTTACCATGGAAAAAAAAAAGCTGTTGAGATGTCAGGGATACTATTTGTTCCCTATTGCAAGTGTTGAATATGAGTTTGGTCCGCGGCAAAGAAGCTCGCAACATAGAACTGCACATTTTCGACATGATAGTGGATTTTCTGTCATCTTTTCATTAACCACTGAAAAATATTCCCTCAGGGAAGGAGCTAAAATTTAGAATCTTTTTTTCACGTGATATTTAATGCATGGTCAGAGATACCTTTCCATTTTTGTCAGAGTAAGAGCCAGTGAAGATAAAGAAATTAATACTGCTGCTCACCAGACACAGGGCCATATTTGGGTAATTTTCCTCGTGAGAATCAAGTTCAAGTTTCAGACTAAACCTTCAAGGCATGCTGTGGCTTAGATCCAGACTATCAGAAAGCTGCCTGTAGCTCTGGAATGAGGACAGTAAAGGAAGATCCCTTCCCAAACTGTCCTAGAACTTTCTGGCTCCTGGATAGAACTTTGCTGTGTTGGAGATGCACGTTCATTCTCAGGGATGGATGTTTGCACTTTCCTCCACACTGTAGGACCCCAAATTCTTCAGTGCTGCTGCTGGATAGCGCTGATTTGAGAGAGGCTGCTATCAAGCACTGCAGCTACTGCTTTCTTTAATGTGGGAAACATGTTTGTCATAGTTCTCCCTCCCGGCATGCTGCGTGGATGTGTTCATACAGGAATGCAGCCCTCCAGTGAAGGCCACATTCTTGTATCTTTTCTCTGCCAAGTAATCCAGTCTCCAAGGTGTATCAATCAGCCAAGCTCCTCCAGAGGATGAGAGAAACTTGAATGAGTGGTGGCAGTAGTGGTTGACCTGGATAACTTACCTCCCTGACCAGCAATGTGACTGTGGACGAGTGGTAGTCTCTGTTCTGAAGGGAGATGTGATTTTCTTCCTGCTAATTACAGTTACACCCTTATTAAGAAGCTCTCTGCTTACGGAGGCCATAGTGGCCTGGATGATCTAAAAAGGCAGGGGAAAAAAGGCAGAACTCCATAGGAAAATGAGGTGCCTCATGCTTCTGTTTGAAGGAAGTGGTACAGGCCTCTTGTGCAGGCAAGGCCTGCAGGGATTTTATCAAAAAGCCCAAATTTCTCATGAGGATTTTAGGTCATGGTTGATGAATAACTCAAACTCTGAGCTCAGAAAATAATTGGTATTAAAAGCAATCAGGGATTTACATTCTGCATTCCTAAAACTATGGAGGACGAGGTATTACATGGAGGCTGGAACCATTTGTTTTAGTTATATTAAATGGAAATCCTAGACACTGTCTGAGTCTGGCTGTTCCTACTCTAATACTACCTGACAGAAAGGTTATATTCTTATTATCTGCTGTTTACTTTTCCCCCTTTAAAATCTTTCAGCCCTCCAGTCAGAAGTAGGCACAATGCCATGGGCTTCAAGAGACCAGACTCAAATGAGGAAAAGAAATCAGATGCAGAAAGTGGTTGCAAAAATTCTTCATCAAGCTCCCCGGCAAATGCTTGAGGGTGAAAATAATCCAGATGAAAATAGTCTATCATCTATGACAAGTAATATTTTTCACAAGGATATAGAGCAGCTGTATTGTGATTCTGTGGTTCAGGTAATTCTGTCGCACTCATCCAGTTTAGCTTCCAAAGATGTAACAGTAAGTGACCAGGGCCAGGGAAGGACCACTGCCTGCAGTGTGGATGTCAGGACTTCAGGGCTCTGCTGGCAGGTCTGTGATGTTCTCCAAAGCACTGCAGGCTTCCCAAGCCCTGGGCCTTGCTTTATTCCCTCGTGATGTGGTCTGGGTGCAGCGTGGTGAGGTGTGGGGTATTTGGCAGTGGCAATGGCAAGGATTCAGAGGGGCTGCTTTCGCCCATGTACAAACAGGCAAGAGCTGCAGGAGCAGAGAGCTGCTCTAAAACCTTCTTTAACACTCCCGAGTCCCACTGGATCCTTGCACATCTCTGTTCTCACTTGTCTTGGAACAACCTTGGCAGTTACTGTAAAAATCTGTCATCCCCAAAATGCAGATGAAGCCTGAATTTAGATCGTCTTGTTGAAAAGTCTTGAGCACTCGGGGAAAACAGGTCCTTGCATGTGAACGATTCTCTACATTTACAGCAGTACAAAGTGAAAACCTTGTTTTAGGAACATTTGAGTTCTCTTTTGGGAAGCAGAGAGAGTAAAGAGCCTGCTCGGGGCTGGCAATTCAAGCCCACGTGTGCAGAAGGTGGCTATGCTGTTTACAAGCCCTGTTGCTCTGCCCATGCAAGGCAGAGCCCTCCACCTCACTTGGTAAAGCAGGGAAAACAAATCTGCTTTTTGCCTTAGTGCCTCCATAGGGATGTGGCTCTTGCAACAGCTCTTTTAGCATGGTGACTGCACCAAATGCGCCAGGTGGAATAAATAGATGCTTAAAAATAAACAGCTGGTCATAAAAGAGTCCAGGGAAATCCTGGCCTCTGCTCTTCCTATAGCCTAGGGGTCTTGATGACAAATCACCCTTGCTACCTACCTCCAGTGAATATTCCCAGCTTGTCAGCCCAGCTAATTGTTTTGGAGTGGATGTAATACATCTCCTGCCAGGGGAGGTTCATGAGGCACATGATGCTGTAAGCGATCTGCTGTTTATCTAATCTCTTCTCTTGCTGCTATCATTGCACATATATACAAACTCCCTTTATAGCTTCCCTCCAGCCACCACTCTGGTTACAAGTTTAAACAAGCCCTTGCTCGTTTCAGAGCTAGGAGTTTATTCAAGAAAATGAATGCAAAAGCGCGATGCTGTTGCTGTTCCTGAGCAGGTACTGTCCATGCTCAGCCCTGCTTTCAATAGCAAATGTAGGGATCTTTGCTGAAATTTCTTTTCACTTGATGGTTGCTGGGCTGAGACACAGGTCTGTTCTTGCTAGTCTCACATATGCAGAGATAACATTAATTTGATCATTCTATGTAAATAAATCTTTAAAACTGACCAAAAATCCTAAGTCAGATGGAAGTGAAAGAAATAGGTCACCCAGCAGCAGAGCATTGATTTCTGCCGGTGAAATGGCAATGCAGCTCACTATATTATACTCAGGCAAAACTGAAACAAGGCAGGACCTGAGCCCACCATTCAGCACCCAGTGCACGTTCTTAGAGCAAGCACTTTAGCCACGGGAGCACAATAAAAGTGTGGTTTAGTTTGTAGGCCAGTACCACAAGTGACCTTTTCTCTGTGTTGCCAGAGAGAAATACGAGAGCGGAGAAGGTTTTACGATAGCCTGTAATCTCCCTATCACTTGTGCAGTGAGTGATAGGGTAGGCAATTAAGTTTTAATTGAAAAATTGGAGGGAACGGGGGGAAATATCAGAAAAAATAAACGCTCAACTCAGCGAGGCACATTAGTGACAGCAGCTAATGTTTCTAATATGAGCTTTAAATCCTGAGCCTTCCTCTAAAGCAAACATATTATGCATTGTTCATAATGGCCTTAATTGGAAATATTTAGCCATCCAAATAGTACAACTGCATTTATTTGTTCAGGACCTGGATCAATATTAATAGGTCTTCTTAGGGGGGAGATATATTTAGCTGTCATTTTAGAAATCACCTATATGAAACAATTTGAGCTTGTAAACTGGGCATCTTGAGTTCCTCTGGAAACAAGAAGCTGGCCTAAAGCACTAAGGTTTATGTTGGCAGGGGAAAAAAAAAAAAAAAAAACAGGACATTTCTGGTACAATAAATTATTTTTAGCACAAAGGATCTGTCAGAAGCCTTGGGATCACCTAGGACCTGCAATCAGGTATGCTGGACCTGTTGGAATGATGGGATTTGCTCCACCATTGTGTGCACGTAAGGCCTCAGATCCGCAGCCTCTGCTTGGGTTAACAGGCTATAGCCATGTGCCCTTTCCTCAGGTTGTAGCTGTGTCCTTGACTTCTCCTGGCCCCGTCACTCTGTCTGCTAAAGGTGAGGCCCCAGGAGTAGTGATGAGAGCTCCCCACATCCCACCACTGGCTGCATTTCCCCATCTCCTGAATGGATCTCCTGCTGTTAGCTGGGGAGGGCTACATGATGATGTACAGGAAAAGCAAGGCTCTCCTTCAAAGGGTTAACAACAAGAACTACTGCCACGGCCTACAACAGGACATTATCTTTTGAGGGTAAAAGAAAAATTACTCATTCAGGCACTCTTGTCCCCAGGATGGGGGAGGCTAATGAATATATCCACTGCCAACGGAGACACGTTAGAAGACACCCAAATATAGAAATCAAGTGGCTCAGGCTTTTTTATTTTTTATTTCTAGAATTGAGCCCAAACCCTGCTCATGCCAGTGCTAGTTGGCTCCTGAGAGTGGTCCCGGGGCTGTGTGATATCCCAGGCTCCGTCCCGGCACCTGGCGCTGCCAGCATAAACCCGTGGTCCCTGCTCCGCGCTCCCGACGCCCTGCAGGGAGTCGGTGTCTCTGCGTGATTCATGGATGTTGGAAATGGTGGGAACTACAGAACAGGGATTGAGCAGAGAAAAAAAAAGTCTGGCAGAGGCTGCAGCTCCCTAGTAGTCGGGTTCATGTATTTTTCAGTGCTTTTGCGCTGTGTGACTTTTTATGTTAAAACTGCTAAGCAATTTAATGCTACCGGCTGCTTTTATACTGAAAGTTTATGTGTGAAAATCTTAAGCTGTCTTTGTATTATAGACTCATTTTTAACTCTGATAGTCCTTTTTTCTACTTACTTGTTCAGGAAACGTGATTTTTGTCACAATCATGGGAAAGAGTACAGGAAAAAGAAAACGGATATTTCTGCTGTCTATGTTCATAAAGAGCAAAATATGTCAAATATGATTTGAAGCCATTTTGCCTTTAGCAGCAAATATTTTTGCACTGTCCTCCGGAGTGCTGCAGACCCTGATGGGATTTGCACACTGCTGCTGGAGCTTCTCATCCTGGGGAAATACCTTTTTGTGGGATTAGGAGATTTGACAGGAGATGTATTTGCCATCACATCATTTCTAAGAGACTGGGCTGTGGTTTTCTGCCGGTAAATAAACATTTCTGTTTCCCTTTTGCACTGTGCAACTTGATGGTAAAACTTTTAAAGAAATCTTGAGTTGATATAAAAAAAAAGGACCCTCCAAGGCAAATAAAGGGAGATTTATTTTCTTATTCAGGTTTCTCAAAGGCTCCTTCTCTGTGTCCTTTCTATACACAGTGGTTTTCACCATTCAGGAATGCTTTCATTTAGTGTCTCAAATACCTTTTTCTACCTCTTGTTATCTTTCTTTAACCATAAAATAAACATCCCTTCCTTTACAGATCTAAGGATGTGGGTTGAGGCAACATAAAAATAATTAAACCAGAATGTATTTTTTTACTGATAGGGACCTATCAGACTTTGATTTTAATTAGGCCAATAGCCATATTTTTGTCTTTTCAGAAAAGTTTAAATAGTATAATGTGGTAAGTATGTAACCTTGTTTTTAAGCTGAAATATTTATGGCAAATCAGCCGTGGTGTGGGAATGTGACAGCTTTCAGATGGGCGCAGTCCCTCTCCCGTGCCGCGCAGGAGCAGAGCTGGCAGCGCGTGTTCTCCTGCACGGGTAGCAGCGCACCTGCACGGGATGGGGCCGTTCTGTGGGTGGTAACGAGATGGTTACCGGGACAGCCCTTTCCTCTCACCGCTCCTTTGCCTGCTCTGGGCTGCTCTCCGTAACAAGCTACTGGGCGAGACTGACCGCAGGGTCAAACTACTCTGATGGCTACCTTAGGATCTTCTCTGAAGTGCGAGAATATTTTTTTGAGGAAAAGAGCAAACCTTCCTCAGTCCTCCAGCCTAAGAAGCAAACAACAGCATTAGTGAACGTAGCAGAGCATGCCTCACGCTGCGGCTCTTGTTGAACTCAACAGATGTAGCTACAGTGATGAGGGGACCTCTACACATTAACCTGCAGACACTAATAAGCACTGATGGTAGGAAACTGCTCGTGGCCTGGCTGTGAGATCAGCTCCTGAACACTGATAACGGGTTATCAGAATTTCCTGCGTGAACTGGGGCCGTATGTCGACAGATATCTATGGCGGCAGGCTGATGCACAAAGACAGGGAATGTGAAGAGAGGGACCTTCCCATCTGCAGGGAACGCTGGGCTGCGCGGCTCAGCTGGATGGATTTACAGGCTGTTTCGCTCTCTTCAGGAACAATGATTTTCTTTCTCTTTTTTTTTCCCCTGTACACGTAACATTTTGGCATTAGGAATTTCCCTGGGCATGGCATTAACTGCCGAGGGAAGAGAACTGAAGGGTCATAGCAAAGGTAACCACTAAATATATATGTATATATACTGGGCAACTGTACATCAAAATTTGCCTGAAGGTGGGAGGATGTTTTACCCTGATCCTAGCTTCTAAAGACAGAATACAGTTATGAAGAGGCTGAGGGAGCTTACCCATTATCTGTAACAAGACAGAGATAAAATATATAGCTTAAAAGTAGCCTTTTTGTGTACAGCTTATCAAAATATTGACTATATCCCCTTTGACTTAATGTACTTTTTGGTGATTCTCTGTGCTACCCTACGAAACTAATTTATTGCAATTCAAGTATGCTATTGTTGGGTTTGAAGTCAAACAAATGTTTTTAGTGGTGATTTATGTTTAAGAAATAGGAGCTGCCTTGAACTGGTGAGTTATCCTACAACAACAAACCAGCCCAGGCAGCACAGTCCTCATTATATTGCTGCTTTGTGGCTGTACAGATTAAATGTCCAGCCTTCCTAAGAGTCCTGAGCTTTCTTTGTGATTGGAGCGGAATTGTTGAAGTGGAGATGGTTTAAAGGCTGTAAGCAAGGCAGGGGCTCCAGAGAAAAATTAGACCTTTCATTAGGTAAAAGGCTTAAGTAAGTGAAGGCTTGTAAAGTCTTTCCAACCATGTAATTTAGTCTAATAAAAGATATTGCCTCTCCTTCCAAACTTCTGTTGTGGACATTTTAAAATGGGGGCATTTTTTAAAAGAGGCTGAAAAATTAGAGAGGATGCAGAGGAAAACCACAAACTCAAAAATGATCTGGTGGTTTGCAAATACCTTCAGTATTAAAGAGTTCGGAGCTACTTAGCTCATCAAGGAAAACGAGAGGAGCCTTGCTTAAAATAGGTAAATACTTTCACAGGATGAGTCTACCCACTTGTGGGGCATTTTACTCCAGCGGAGCTACAGTAAGACCAAAGTTTGGGGGTTAAATTTGAGCTTAGTACTAAAGGTATGGTTATGCTTTAATGGTAAGTTGCTTTCTGTAAGCCTTGTTCTCATATTCAGCTTGCAGACGCTGTACAGCAATCAAGGGTGAAAATACAGAACCTGTACATCAGACTGACTGATCCTTTCCACCCTTATAAAGAACAAGTCTCCAAATGAGTTAAAGGAGTCAGGATTAGTTCCAAAGAGCTGTAAGCCCTGTCGTGTCTCAGAGGCTAAGGAGGACGCGGAGCATGGGATTCCTGCCTCTGTTTGCCATCCTCCTCCAGAGTAAAGAAAATGCTGTGCACCCAGGCACATGCTATAAATAATGAATGAACTAAGGAACAAATTGAGACCATTAAATGTTAAAGGGATTTAATGGTTAGCCTAGGATTTGAGAGACCTGCATCAAAAGATCAACCCTATCTGAGAGAGTTCCTAGCTCTTCCCTTCCCTCATGTTTATTTGTGAAGACAAATGTGTTAAAGTTTGTAAGAAACTTGTGCATTGCAGAGTGAGACCAGGTGCTTAAGAACTAATCAAAGGATGTAGACATTCAATAAATGTGTTGGCAACTGAGAGGAGAGGCTTACAAGGGAATCCAATGCTTTTTTCCCTGCAAGAAAGCATAGGGATCATCTATCTTCCTGACTGCTCAGCAAACAGCGTGCGCGCAGCCCTGGCGCAGCCACCCAAAGTGCCTGTCTGGGTCAGCTAGTGCCCCAGCCCCACAGAGTGGCCGTCACTGTCGCTGGCGGCAGCTCGCGCCGAGGCCTGGCGCGCTTGGCTTGTTCTTTCCGCTTCGTTCAACGACCGCCTGATCCAAAGCCTGCTGGTGCCCGTGGGGGTCCTTGGCTGACTCCAGCGGGCCACAGCTCGGGCATGTGCCCACAGAGCTGTGGCGATGGGGGGCCGTGCAGCCTGGGCTGCAGCTCTAGTGTGGTCATTGGGAGCTCAGAGAAGTGGGCAGCCATGAAATGACCCACAAAGCAGACGTCTCCAGGCCTGCTCCAGTGAGGGAAAGCCCCCTGCACTGCTGGGCTGCTGCTAAAGCAAGTCAGGTGCCTGCTAATTTCAGCTAATGAGGGACTTAATTGCCCTTTATCACATGGCTGCCTGCTCAGGCTGCTGCATGGTTGGGTGTCTCTGTTCCTTGCCCTGTCCTGGCCCACACATGTGGTGGGAGTGAGTAGGTCCCCTTCCCCCTCCTGTGGCATGTGAGACTGCACAGGAGGGGTCACACTGTCCCCCCCCATGCATGTGTGACCCCCCTGGGCCTCTCTCTTCTTCAGCTCCCTGTGTCCAAGTGGGGAGGGCTCCTGAAGCTCCCTGGCAAGGTATGTTTTTCTGGAGGGGGCTTTGGGTCTCTGCGCTGGTTATTTTTGTGGATTACAGAAATTGGGGTCCTGAGGTTATTGCTGAAAGCTGATGAACCCCTGCAGATCCTCTCCCCTGCCTTGCCCTGAGCTTGTTTTTACCCCAGCTGTTCTGTTTGGCCTGTGCTGTTGGGGTGTATTGAGTTGGATCGGAAGGTGCCTCTGCTCAGGAGGACGGGCACTGGCTTGGATGCGTGGTGTGCGTGTGGGGTGGTGGGGCAGCTACCCTGGAAAAAGGGCAATGAGAGCCCTGTGAGCCTGTGCTGATGGGAAGCCGGAGGCAAGGAAAGGGTCCTTGCTATTTAGCACTGGATCAGCTGCTGGGCTGAAGCTCTTCCCGTCTCGTTCCCGTGCTTCCCTCACCTTCTGCTCTTTCCCTCACGCACAGTTTCCAAAGCGCGCGCGAACGCCGCCACCTCCTCCCCATTCAGGCACTGTTCCTGCTTCTCTAGCCCTCCTCCTTACAGACCCTTCCTCTCAACAAACACACATCTTCCTTGAGCTTGCACATGTACAAAGACCTTTCTCAGCCCTAAGATACATACAACCCATCCTCTTCCCTCTCCCTCCCTGGCATGCTCCTCACAAGCGCAATGCTGCATCTTGCAGTGTAGCGGTCAGATCACGTTCCCCTCTCCTCTTCATCAGGGAGCCTGTCCCTCTGCACGCATCTCCCCTTCGCTCTTTCTACACTGCCCTCACAGACCCTCTTCTCACACGTGTATCTGCAGAGCTGTGCTAGCTGAAGAGCAGGGCTGTGGGGCTGAGCTGGCTGCGATTTACCCTCAGCAAACTGACTGGCTCAAGTAAAATGTTTTTGTCTGTTTGATTTCATATCAGTTGAATGTGTTTTTAGAGCTTTGTTGAAAACTGATGAGATTTGGAGTTGGTTTGACAAGACACAGCCAAGAAGCCACTCACTATTTTCCAGCAGCATTTTCCTGGCTGCTTAAAAAAAAAATCACAGAACCATCTAACATGACTAGATGACTGGACTTTTTTTTTTTTTTTTTTAAAAAAAAGGGGGGGGAGGAAAAAAAAGGGTGGGAGGGGGAAGAAAAAAGAGGTGAATAACAAGTAGTAAATGGAAGTAAATGGGATCATTTCAACAGCTATCAGGTGGTGGGTTACAAGAGATCCAAATGCCCATGTGTTGCAGCCTGATGTATGGCAGGCAGCTCAACTGGTCCTAAGGGGAAAAGGCTACAGGCCAAACCATGATTCTGATCACGCTCATGTAAATCTAGAAGAAACTCTTCAGCCTTGGGATGCTTAGACAAATGTCAGTGTTTTGAGCAAGTCAAATGCACTGTTTCAAGAGTCTGCCTTGCACATGAAATATTTCAAGCATTAAACTATAAAGCATGTATTGAATTCTGCCTTTCTGTAGAAGTGCCTCATTCAGTCAAGTTTTTAAGCCTTCTTTCAGTGGCTGGCTGGGCAGAACTACGTTGGGGGGCTGTGCAGTAGGTTTGTTGTAGTTTGTTTCTGCTTGGTGACATGGGCTGACACTGTTGTGACACATGGGCACAGAGGGAGGCATAAGCTTTTATGTGGTCTGAATGCAAGGGTCTGGGACAAGTCTCAGCTGAGTGCACCTGCAAAATGCAGGAGCAGCTGAACACCGTAGCCCAGAAAAGAAAAGGAAAATCTTCCTTGCAACAAGAACACCCGTTGCTGAAGGGTGGGATTGGCAAGGCCATTTCACTAGCCCTGTAGCACAGCTGGACTCAATCACCTGCTTCGGTCCCTTGTGCTGTCCCTCTGCTCCGACAACTCTTTGAAGTCATTCTGCAGACTGGCCTTGACCCCTTCATTTTTAGCATTTCCATTTCTTGGGAGTCTGTGGTGTTTCTGGCTTTCGTGGCAAGTGGAGCTAGTGCTGACCATATACAGGGCAGTCCTCCAGAGAGCATAAGACACTTTTTCCATTTCCATTTTTTTTCCAGTATCTTAGTTTCCCCATTTGTGGTATGAAAATTGATAAAGGCAAGTGCATGTATATAATAGGTGATGTAATGTGCAGCTTTCTTCAGGCAACATATAGCTGGTGTAGATTAAGCAGGTACCTAGGTTGTTCTGGACCACCTAGGGCTAATGTGAGCCTGTCTGCAGACACAGAGCCCTTTCCTAGCAACCATTTCTCCAGATGAATGCAGTCTATGGAATTTTAGGTTTACCCTTGCTTCTGGGTCAGCTGTCTGATTAAAATGTTGCAAAACAGGGAGAGAAAAGCCAACCTGCTAAAGCGTGTGCAGATGCTGTTCCTAAAGCAGACAGCAGGGAAGGAGGGTACTCAGGGTGTGATAGAAATGGTGTTGCAGCGACATTTCTGTAAGCTCTTGGACAATGGTCCATGTTTCCAGTAGGGTGGGTTCTGGTCTTATTTGGAGGATGAGGTGCTGAGCGACCGCTTCCTTCTCTCAGAAGAAAATGTTAGAGCCTTAAGTCTCAGGCTGCCTGCAGGAAATGAAAGTCCGCAGCCTTCTCAGCATTTTCCATCAGCACTGACATGTACCAGCTTGCTCCTTCTAGCCTGCTGATAATGAAATTTCTAATGACTGCTGGATCTCAGAACATCTTCAAGTCTCACATGTGCCTTAGCAAAACAGCAGGGTTTGAACATAAGGATGATGGGAACACAGATGGATCTTCTAGCAGTGACTTGGGCATTTGACTATTGATAGAAGAACATACAACTTGGCGAAATAGAGTCAAAAATGTGCTTTGCAACAGCCAGAAACTTGACAGAACATGTTCTCTGCATGTCCCCTAGATGACAAGCAAACAGCTGTCTGTGGACATCTGATCTGAGCACGTGGGCCTCCCTTTCTGTACTGCCTTGGGGGCTTTTCACCCTGTCATTGGTGATTATGTCATGTTACACATAGATGTAGAAGCTGACCCTATGTAATGAGACATAAAACAATGCGAGCAATGTAGCAGGACAACAGGGTGGATCTTAATCAGAAACATATGTAGGATATATTTGCTGTAGTCAAAACTGTCCTGTCCGGAGATATTCCTGTCGAAGGAGAAGGCAGTTCATTAAATACTGAAGTGTCCCTGGCTTGGTGGGCCCTGGAGCCTGAGGAATCCTGGATATGAATTCCCCTGGCTTACACCATGAAATGGTGAAGAACAAAGAACTGGTACCAGGGAAAAACTGATGGGAGAGGCTGGGGTTGGGAACTGCAAACCAGACCAAATGACCCTTTCAAAACTTCAGACTTATGTCAGTGAACGATATCTTGGCCATTGAAAGATTTTTTTTTTTTCCTTTTGTCAGCCAGAACAGGGGGAACAGTGAGATTTAAGAATGTGGTCTCTTTCCTGCCCTTGCCACCTTCATTCTGGACACACAGCAGCGCCCGCTGTAGGATTTGAGCATCTGCAGGTGTATCTTTTCTAAGATGTCCCTTTCAAAGTGAGAGAAGTGGTCACATGGATTAATACTAGTCATGTGTCCTTCTTATTCAGGTGATACAACTCTAGGCCTCAGGGTTATGAGCTTGAACATGTATCTTTCTTTAAATTACTCTTTTGGCAAGGAGAATTGTGGCTTCTAGACTCTGATGCTGGCTGGAAAAACCCTGAACTTCATTCTGCTTGACAGCAATTATCATCCCTAGGCAGTGACAAAAGCTTTATGACACTGTCCTGTGAAACAGGAGCTTTCTCGTCTGCTTTCCTGTCAGACTAGCACCTAGAAAACATACTGCAAAAAGGGACTGCTATAGTGGAGCAGCAGACAGGGCACTTCCTCATCCCACAAACCATGGGAACATTCACAGGCAGAGCAAGGCATCAGCAAGTCCTTAAAAAATGAATCCATAGAAGTAGGTGCTATGTTAGCCAAGGGTGGCAAGGTTATAGATAAAGTGGCTTTCAGTCTCTTGGCGTAGTGACTTTGCATATGTTTAGACCTTCTGAGATGCAAGGTATTTTGGATTATTAGTTGCATTGGGATAGCAGAAACTTTGTTTTGTAAAACAGTTGCATTTAAAAAAAAAAAGGCTAGATTATAGAGTTCTCCTTTTGTGTCTTTATTTTCAGAGGTGATTTTTTTTAATGAGTCACGGAAATATGAGTATTATTTCTGATATATTCTGTATTTACATATATATACTCTGTATGTTGTTGGTCTGAATAGAGCACAGGGTTTTGATTTCTTTTCCTAAGCTGAAGTACCGCACACACAATGTGGTGGAAGTGGTGCTGCGTTGAGCCACACACTCCAGGACCTGCTGCATGGGGAGCCCTGTTGCTACCTCCATGGAAGCATTTGATCTGCTGGTATTTGAGATGCCTGCACAGCCTGGGCGGTGTTCACCCTGGTAAAGTATTAGGCTGGAAAAACAGTTCATTTCCAGGGAAACCCAGCTGTGTGGGAATCTTATTTAAAATGAGAAATACCATTTCCATGGATCTTTAAGGACTTAAGGTGGCGTATTATTTTATTTTACAATGATTTCAAAATTAGACCCTTTATTAGGAAGAAAACAAAAGCCACTGTGAATTGATATCTAACTGTATTTACTCAGGAACAAAATCATTTTCCAAGTCTCCAAGGTTTTTCCTATATTCAGTGCACTTTGGAACTCTAGTAAGTTCTGGCTCATTGGACGTGGGAGTTATTTGCCACTGTCCAAAGTCATTGCTGTATGATTAGCTTGTTTTTTAAAACTCATGACTTTTATTCCTTTTCTCATGACTTTTATATGCGTGCATTTCCTTGTATCATTAATATCAAGAAAAAAATATGAAACATGTGTTATAATGTACAATTCAATATTATGGAATCAGATAAGATTTTAAAAGTAATTCTGACATTACATACATCTTTTTAGGATGAGAATAAACCATGTGTTAACCATATGCTTAAGCCATTTCAAAGATGATTAAAACAATTGTTAAGAAGTAAAGAATTTAATGAGATTAGCTTTCAATAATAGTTCTGAAGTATGTATTAATAATGGTGTTTCTCAAATGTGCTTTAGGTGGAGCCGAAGGGTAGCTTACAATTTTAGTTTTAGGGTATTGAGTACATTTTTTTTCCTATTTGAGTGGCATTAATACAGTGATTCATTCGTAGTTGTTTATTTTTTCATTCTTATAGTGACTAAAAAAAGCAGTCTTAACTAGTTTAATTAAGATTTTATTTGCACTTGTTCCAGCTTGGAGCATCTTGGACCCTCCCAGAAGCCTCAGCTGAACACCCGTCCTGTTGCCGTGGGTATGGGACGCATGGGGGAACAGGTTTGCAGGGCCTGGAAGCAGCGCGGGGCTGGGAACAGCCTGCAGCGGGGCTGGAGACGGCTGAAGCATCTCAACACGTTGCTGTGTCTGCTCGTGAGCTCTCCGGTGAGCCCAGGCGCAGCGCAGGGTTATCCTGCTGCCGGGAGCAGAGCTGGCTTTTCTGCTCAGGACAGGCCTGTGATTTGCAGATACACCCGTGTGTCCAGTGTTACCCTCTAGCACTGTGCTCTCGTATATTTATGATCCCTTCCCTGATGTTGGAAAGGACGGAGTGAGTAGAAGAATTGCTAGCTCCCCTTTTACAGACTGGAATCAATATGAAGGGAGAGGCTTCCTAAAGAGTAGAGCTGAGGCCTGAGGCCAGCACTTCCAGATGTTGTTTGCTATTACCCCAAGCCACCCTTTCTTAGAGCAGGGTCTCCTGTCTTACACCTCCTTCTTCGCTCGTGAGCGTGGCCGTGTTACTGGACCCGTCAGCCACAAGCGGCTGCTGGCGCAGCAGAGTGAGGGCAGCGCGTTGCTCCGGAGCGCCAGACCGTTGCGCGCCGTGAGGCGGCTGCGGCGAGGGCAGCTGGGCGGGAAGCAGAAGGGCACTCGCGCCGCTCCGTGGGGCCGCCCGCGCCTCGCTGCCACGTGGAGTGTGGGCAGGTGCATAACGTGGGTCGCTGTGGGCCTGTGGGATTACTTGCTGCCCCACTTTGATAGCAGTTCTGTGTGCTCAGCCATGGGATATATGAATCTTACCAGGGATGCTCCATGTGCACGAGCGGGTAGGGCGGCAGGGTCCCCGCGGTGGTGAGCTCTTCACAGCAGAGCAGGCAGCATGTGGCAGATCCAGGGCAGCCTCGGCACAACGTTACGGGTGAGCAAAGTCATCAGACCTGCCCCAAGAATGCTAGGGGAGAGAAAATACCATGCCAATTGGAGAAAGAGTTTGGCAATATAATTAACATTCAGAGATCTCAGCAGCCTCTCTACCTGATGGACCTTTCCAAAGGGCAGCATGCAATAGAGCAAAAAGATTGCACAGGGAGCAACGGCCCTTCTTATCTACTCATCTCCAGCCACAGCATATCTCCTGTAGCCTTTCTAATCGTTTTGCTGCCTCCCCTTTCCAGGACTAGTCATGGCCTTGGTCTGACCCTCTTTACTCCCAGCCTTGCCAATGGTCTGATATTTCTCTTGGTCCTCTCACTGTTACGGCCACTGTTCTCCCTTTCCTTCTGTTGTTTTCTTGCTGTCTTTGGGTATGATCCCTATTACTGCCAGTATGCTGCTGAGCTGCTTTCTGCCTGTGAGCTTTTCAAGTTTGCAGTAATTCAGCCATTTCAGCTGCTTTGGACTCGTGTACATTTTTATTCCCTTGTCAGTAAGCTTGTGGGATGAACTTACACTGCCTCAAAACCCAGCATCAGGAGCTTGTGGTTAGGTTATATGTGTTAGTGCTAAAAACTAGTGTGTGGAACATCTGTGAGTGTCAGCTGCAAAACAGATTTTTTTTTTTTCCTAATATTATCTGGAAAAAAAATGCTCAAACTTCTGTTTTCAACTCCCAAATTTCACTTTTAAAACAAAATGTATTTCCTGCCCCCTATGAAAAAACCTTTTAAAAAGAGATGTTTTCACTGAAGACAATGAGCCATTCTAATATGTCTGTATCATAGAGGAGAAAACTGAGGCACAAAGAAGGTGCATTACACTGGAAATGTTAAAGGCAAATCCTTGACTTTGGTGAGATAAACCACTTTTCTCATACAACTCTCACTTTTTAATGTTTGCTTTTCTTTTTTTAAGTAACTTTTTTATTTAAAGTAGCTAGAAGTATAGGGATGTTTTTGTAGATGGAAAGGTGTTGAGCTAGAGGTTTTATGTGTCTGTGCTCCACAGATCTTTAGTTGCTCAAATATTTTTTGTTTATAAAAAATGAACAGAAAATGAATGAGGAGCTGTCTAGTGAAATGACACTGTAACCATAGCCAGGCTAAAAGTGAGTTGTCAGCTCTGGACCTTCCCAGACTAATAGGTAATTGCAGAACTGTACGAGTGAGATACAAAGGGAGGCTCTGAAAGGTTCAAAGAGATTTATAGAATATTTCAGATCATGGAAATGCATAAAACAAAGTCCACAAGGCTCCAGGAACAGGACAAGTGGGACCTGCTGTCAGAAGCAGCTTGTCATATAGTTATGATTTATTGCCCTCTCTAAAGCGATCTGTACAATCTCTGTCAGCAACATGGCAAACAAAGAGTGTTTGGGGGACGTGAGATGAGTGTTTGGGAGAGAAGGCAGCAGTGACAATGACCACCACAAATTTAGGTAGTGCAATCTTTACACTTTTTTTTTTTTTTTTCTGTGAGGCGATGGAATGCTCTCTACCTCTTTTTTTCTCACTGTGAAGGGACAAACATGGGTCAAGTAAAGGAAATATCCAAAAATAACAAGAATTTAACTCTGAGGTTATTCAAATCCTACTACGGGATTTAGACAGTTGTTAAAATAAATGTGAATGGTGTGTCTAAATCCCTACCATAACTTAGAAAATCCAAGCCGAAAATTTTCAAAACCCTCCCCTTATCTGTTTCCAAGTGTCATTTGTTTTTCCTTCCAGCGAGACAGGGACTTGTGCTCTGACATGATTTATATATGAAACAAAAGTCTGGCCTGTTTAGATTGAGTGCTCTGAGTCTTGTTTAACAGCTACATGTCTGCAGCTTTCAAAATATCAATACTCAATAACTTATTTTCTTTATGATCTGATCCCCAACACTGCAGGTGGCATAGAAATTTTCAACTAATGCTAATAACATGGAAGTTTGAAGTGCCTATGTTACCCTTTTCTTAACATCATTTGAAACAAAAAGGAAAACGATCTGAATAGTATGTCCTTTAAAAAAAAAAATCAGAAACTAGTAACACACAAAAGGAAATTTTCAAAAAATTGTGTGTCCAGACAACTGGTGCTGAATGTTTGCCTGGGAGACCCTGGACTTTCACAATAGCTCAGCTCACTTCAGAACACCCATTTTGATTTCAGAAATTATCCAGCAAAACAGCCTGCTGGCTTTATGGCTCATCTACACGCACATTTCCACTGCTAGATAATCTAGTTTGTAGCAGGGAGGTATCTTTCCATCTGCACCTGTGCATGAATGAGTCAAAGTCTCCAGGATGCTACAAGGGTAGAACAAGCCTGAGTTCACAACTGCTTTTTTATTTTTTCCTCTCTCTAGAAAATCCTGTATCATCAGCTCTTTGCCCATGATCAACCATAGTGGTATCTGCCTGTGTTCCTGGCCAGTTCTGTTCAGGATTGCTCCACCCTGCTTATCTGTAGGGCAGTGGGACAGTGTTCAACAGCCCTGGCAAGAGGAAGGGGTCTGAGGAAGTAGGTAGCCTTGTGACCTGCTTTGATCCTTTTCAGTGCCTTTGCTGGTGTTTCTAAGGGAGAAACCTTCTCTCTCAGGTGACAACTCCAAGAGAAGAGCCTTGTTTTCCTTGTCTGATGTCCCGTTCCACAGAGAGGAAAGGGACTAACTCCACTCTCTGCCTAGATTTCCAAGCAGATGCTAATAACCAGCACAATGGCTAGCTCCAGACACCCCAATCAACACTTTAAAGGTGGAATGTGTCACTAATGGGCTTTGCTTTGCTTGCTGCCATGTGGCCTGTTTATTACTGTAGGAAAAAAGGTTTGGATGTCTTTTTCTGTTCTTGGTGACCTGCTGATGCAGAAAACCTTTGCAGGGAGAAAGCTGGGGTTGCTAGCTCATTTGGGAAACAGCTTCAGGAGGGACAGCCCTAGCATCTCAGGATCATGCCTCTGCCTTCTGAGATAAGTAGCTCAGAAGAGGCAGTGGCTGAAGGCATGACAGGACCCATGCCAGGTGCTAATCAGCACATGTGGGAGATTCCTTGGCACAGTGCAAGGTTCTTCAAAAGCTGGGGCACATCCTAAACCTGCCCCCAGGAGAGCTGGAATCTTCATGTAGCTGCTGTCACTTTCAAATACCTGGTTAGGCAAAAACAAACAAACAAACAACAACAACAAATCACAAAACTGACCCAAACACAACCCTTTTCTTCATCTCCCAGTTCCCCTGTACTTGGCATTGAACTGGGCTGTTTCAGTGGGTTGACAGCCATGCTGTCACAGCAAATTGAGGAAGGCACAGTATGTATTTCTGCACTAAGCTAATTTCATTTTACCAGAGAGAGATGATTTGGTATCAGAAGCTGCATCTTCTTGAAAGTTGGATTTTTTTTTTGATAGATTGTGTAAGAAATACGTACCAAAGATTTAAATCCAATGGACTTGTATTGGCCTTAAAGACAGCAAAGCTTACTTTGATTCGCTAACAGAAATTAGAGCTAGAAAAGTGTCAGGAAATGGTTCGACTGATCGAAGCATGACTGATGCAGGATTGTTCCTGGTGCTACCCAGCTCCACCCAGACTAATATGCAGCTTCAGCACAGGTCTGCCATTGCCCTCACAGGCAGTGCTGTCAGGAAGAGAAGGTCATTACAGAGCTAGTTTCAATCAGACGTGCAGTGTTCAACTGGGGAAACATATGCAACGAAGACCCTTACCTCCGCTTTTCTCCTTTTTAATCCCAGATGCCTATTGTATTTCTTGTCAAAAAGATCAGTAATGCTCAGGCTTGTAAACTGGAGCCCCTCTGTAAGTAGTGATTCTGAGGAACCACTCAAAGGACCCTAAGCAGAGAGGGTGTGGGAATGGTGCACCAGGCTGTCGCTCTGCTCTCTGTAAGAGAACACTTAAGAACTTGCATAACATAACATAAAGAGCTCTGCCAGGCTGGTGTCACACTATGGTACACAGCATATATATGCCATGGCAAAGAGGTATCCATCCATTTCTTGGACTACACATCCACCAGAGCTTATAACCTTTCGAAGTGTAGTCCACACCTGCAGTGTGGCACAACCATCCCTCCCATCTGCACAAGCTGTGAGCGTGCTCCAGAGCTGGCTCTGCTTATTTTAGAAGGTGCCTGGTCTGGTATTTCATAGAATCGTCATATTTCATAGAATCATCATATTTGGACAATCCCACTTGAACCCTGGCAGTGACAAATGTATTTGGCTGGGAACATAAGAAAGTGCACTCTCAGATGAAGCGGATTTTTGGCCAAGGCCTAGTTTGACTTCACAGCAGTATGTGCTTCAGGGATAGAAGTCAGTGTGCACACACAGTGTTTGGGAAGGTGAGTGTGTCCGGGCTGTGGCTCTGGCTCATGTACACTCTGTCACAGGTAGAAAGATAACAGCCAGAACTAGCTGAACAATTTCCATCTCGTCAACAATTTGCTGGAAAACTCTAGAAGGCCGAACCTGAGGCATTTCTGTGGAAGCATATGTGATTTCATGGGTTTGCCCTGAGCTGGTGCTGTGTCACCACACATCATTATTACCCTGGCAGAGTAATTCCTATGTCCCCAGGAGACACAGGGCTGGTGGGTGCCCTTCAGTGGAGTGGGCCTGTGGGTCAGCTCCTGGCTTGCTGAGGAGACCAGCAGGCTGCCTGTGCTGTGGAAAAGCTGGAGAAATCAAAGGACACTAGGAGAAAGAGGAGAGTTAATGATAATTCTTGAGGTGCTGCTCAACTCCCTCCTGTTCCCATAGCTGCTTCATATCTGTGATAGATTAGAATCAGTCATGTAGCTAAAGAAAGGGTTGTAGGGCCAAGCTCAAGCTAATATCCTATCAGTTGCTCAATGCTATAGAGACACAGGGCATAGAAGGAAACTCTGGACTATTCTCTTGGAGAAGATACTTCTAAAGCTACATCAGCCACCCATCTGAATGCAGGGTGGGTGAGCTCTGTGGGTCTGTGTCCTCATTGCTTCCTGCAGAACATGGGAAGGATACAGGCACTTCTGTGCCTCACTCTGTGAAAGACAGAGCTGGGTGCAGTGACACATCTGGGCAGCACTGAATATACAGCAGGAGCAGTGGTGCTGTCAGCCCAAGATTTTTACCTGAATTCTTACTGCTACTTTTATGTGGCTCTCAGGCGATGCTATCATTATTCACCAAGATAAGAACAAAGTCAAGCAACAGCTTGCTAGTAACTAGGAGCTCAAAGCTTAACAGATCTTGTTTTAGGATGAAAAGAGTTTGTAATTAGCTACTTAGCATTTCAACTACAGAAGTGGACCAACTCCAGCCCAGCAGGGTCCTTTGATTCAGGGTCACAGTAGGTATCAGTAGACTTGTTACAGTCTGTCACCAACCCTGTCTAAAGGGTTAGACTTCAGGCAGTCAAAATACAGTGCCATTGAGCATGTCCTAGTGAAAGGATAAAAGCACATGGCTGGTGAGTTTTAATCTCTCTCAAAAGGGAGAAACACCTTTTCCTTGTGAGGTGCAAAATGTCACTGACTTGGGT
The DNA here is from genome assembly GCF_059628265.1 of Tinamus guttatus. NCBI lineage: Eukaryota > Metazoa > Chordata > Aves > Tinamiformes > Tinamidae > Tinamus > Tinamus guttatus. The sequence goes on from NW_028288848.1 coordinate 10,332,925, forward strand.
CTGTTGATTTACTAGACATTTGCTGCACATTTTCTTTTGAAATACCTGGCAAGGTGCAGATGCAATAAGCCAGCCTCACCACTTTGGAGGGCATAGGTTTTGCAGAAGCAGTTGCATGAGATTCCTAATTGCACTCCAGGAATGAGCTAGGGGAGAGGGGGCTATTTAGTAGCCAGAGCAGCCTCTTACCCAGACTCCTTCTTTAGTTACTTGGTGGTGTCACTGAGGGACTGCAAGCGTGCTGGGATTGTCAGGCACTGAAATCTTACTATGAGCCTGGCAACAACTTATTTTACAGCTAAGCAGGCTGCTGAGGAGCATGATCTTCTTTTAATAAAAGTATGCTGCCTTTTTCCCTCACCCATAGCCTTGAACATGGTCTTATTTTGATTGTTGTGGTCCCCTGAGCATCTGGATCTGGCTGGTGACTCAAAAGGCTATTTTCCTGCCACATGCTCTTGAATAGAGTTGTTTAGCACAATTTTAGCCACTTGGGGCTCTGAGCCCAATTGGAAACATGTGTGGCATTTAGGGGCAGGTGGAGGGATTTCTTTTGTTAATTAGGCCTTGAATTCCATTGTTTTTCCTGTAACCAATGGCCCAGGCTCAGATCTTGGTAACAACAGACCAACTCCATTAGTGAAGCAATAACCCTAGATCTGTAATGCTTTTAAACCTCAAAAGTTTTTTTTTCTTTGTTTCTGCCTAAGATAGTTGTACGTGGCATTGATTCTTCCCAAAACAAAAGCTTCTTCAAGCCTGAGGGGGATGAAGAGGCACTTTCTGGGGCCTGCGGGGCTGCACAGCCCAAGCTGAGGTGCTCGGATCAGACAGGAAGAGCAGCAGCTTCTTTCCCACCAGCATGGTGCCCTCCCTCCCCCGAGCCGGCCTGCTCGCCCTTCTGCTCCACACCCAATTGCTAATTTGATCTCTGAATCTGTGAGCTGGCCTGGCGTCCTGAGCTAAGAGAGGAGCTGCGATTTGCCCTGTAGGCTCAACTAGTAATTAGAGTAACACCTTGTGTAATGGTTTAAGTGACAAATTCCCATAGCTCTAGTTTACCTCAGATATACCTCAAGTTTATTATCACTGTCGGAGCTCTGACATCAAGTAGTTTTGGTGCTAAGTTGATGGTTATGGAGCGTGCATGTATGTATGTCTGGGGAAGATAGCACAGGAAGAAACAGGAGCCTTCACAGAAACTAAGAGTTAAATCAAAGTGGGGATTTTTTTTTTCTTTTGGTACTTCAGGGGGCCTCAGTGAAGCCACAAATGGGCCACCCAGCTAACTTAGCTGGCCCTTTCTTTTGGACAGATGGCCTCAGGCTGAGCTCTTTAAAGGCATTTAGTCCCTGAGGCGCAAGAGGTTTCACTGCGTGTTGGACGCCTGAAATATATTTACTCACTTGGCTCTCAGGTACTTGCTTCTCATTAAAATCAGCACATCTGAGGAATCTACCTCTGAGCGTCCGGCCCCCTCTCTCTCAGGCTTTTGCTCTGGCTTCCTGTCAGCACTGCCTGACAAAGTTGCTGGTTGTGCAGAGAAGCCTCTGCAGCCTCGGTCTGCCCTTGTGGGGATGGGGGCTGGCCCAGGGCCTCTTGCTGCTCTGCCCCTGCTCTACTGTCACTCCCTTGGCAGGACTCATATTAATCCTGCCTGACTAGAGGGAAAACGGGATTTGGACCCATGCTACTGCAGGGAAGGGGAAGAAAAAGAGTGAGACTGAAGCACTTGTTTTAGAGGCCATCTTAAGAGGTTAGGACCATGTTGGAATTTGTCTGAGTGTTTCAGGTCCCTTTTCACTGCATCACTCCTGAGTGCCATCCAGGCAGAGGACAGGGATGGGAGGTTAATTTTCAGTGTGGGTGTGCCAAGGGGCAGTGATCGGAGGGGCTGCCATCAGCACTAAGATGGAGCAAAAGATGGTAAAACTTTCCCATTTGAGTATCTGTCTCCAAATGTTGAGGATCTTTGCAGATTGGGCTATATGAGAAAAGGAGCTAGAATAGAAAAGCCAAGTTTTGTGATGAGTCATGAGCCAAGTTCCAGACAAAGTCGCTGGGCTAAGCCTGTCTAACAGGAAAGTGACAAGGCAGTGGAAAAGGACCCACAGAAGTGCTCAGAGTGACAGTAGATGTAACATTTATGTGCTAGATCAGTTCAGAGTGCAGGTCCCAAAGAAGCCTAGGTAAGCTGTCCATTGAAATGCCCCTCACCCTGAGTGAGTTTTTGTAGGAGGGAGGATGGTGAGAGTCCTGCCCCAGCCTCATGCTTGCAAGCTGAGGAAGTTCTCAAGCTGAGAACTTCCCTATGATCTCTCCCCACTGTAAGGGGGAACTTACACATAAGGAAGGATCTCACAGTTCCTGCCTGTGTTGCTCCCATGGTTTGGGGCCCTGGCATTGCGACAAGCAGTTGCCTTTCACAAATATTTATCCATCTCCAAGGACCTCCAGCCTGAAAGCTCAGCTTCTTCGCTCAACTCTCTATCCAGACTGTGAAATAGGTCTTATTTCTAGTATAATGCACCCACTGCAAGGAAATGGTTGACATTTTCCATCTAAACTACTTTTGTTTGGAGAATTTGGGACTTAAATGGGAGGAAAATTTCCTGGGGAAGGGGAAGACAACAACAACAAAAGTCTGCTGCCAGCAGAAATTTATTTGTCAAAACGTGAATTATTCCTGATCTCTTGAATTTTCCGCAGTTGGTTATTCTGCCTGAGCATAGTATCTGGCATTTGTCATGGAATTACAACTAGGCAATCCTGAAATTACTTTTCAGGAACATTTTTTTGTTTTGTTTTGTTTTTTAAATTTAAATCTCCTGTCCACCCTCTGTTATCTCTGTTCCATCTCACTAGTTTGATTTTCAGGCTTTGTAAGGATAATCCCTTTTCTATTGACAAAAGCACAGGTAAAATAAAGAGCAGTGCCAGAGCTAGAATAGGCTGTTGAGTAATCCCTCTTAATATATCTTTCTAGGATGATCTAAGCATTTAATAACTATTCTCAGATTTTTTTAAAACCATTTTGGCATTGATTCTTGCATAGTTCCTTTAGATTGTTTCCCTCATTTGTTTATGAAAATGTTACATAGCAGAGTGTCATAAGCCTTACTGAAGTAAAGATATGTCATCTGTCGCTTCTTGCTTCGCACTTAAGACCTGTTACCAAGACAGGCTAAAGGTGAGAGCACCACATATCATAGGATATTTTTTCCCTCTAGGCTCCTTCCCAGGAAGATAACGGCAGTGCAATTACACAAAATACACTTTCATGGCAGGGCTAGTAAGACTTCTAGCCAAAGATTTTCAGGTTTTCGAGTTTTATCATTTAAAAAAAAAAAATAGGTGCGAAGAATGTTTTTTTTTAAGTAGCTATAATGAGCCCCCAGGCCCTGTATCCACATGTTAACTAATAACAAGTCCTCTATCACTGAGAACTTTAGTACTCTGATACCCTTGGTCCTTGGTGTTTGGTAAAGTGAAGTATGTATCAACACACGGAGAGCTCAGACACCTTATAAGGGAAGCTGTCAGTGACAGAGGTGTTTTCAACTTCTTCCATGATATGAAACGGCTACTGTGCATATATTTTCTTCTCAGTTCTGGCTGTATCTGGGACTCAGTATTTCAATCCTGTGGTGGATGATCACACTGAAATTTATCCTATTGTCCCCCCATCTGTATTTAATCCAGGTAATGCAAAGCCTGTTTCCCTGTTATCAGAAAGAAGAAAGTGTACTTTATAAGGGATGTAGTCAGGCAAAAAAAATTTGCTCAGCAAACAGTTAAAATGAGTTTTTAGGAGTACAGCAGAACTTTGGTTATCATATGTACTGCTGTTATTCTTGTTCAGCATCTAGGCTGTTTAGTACCTTTGGGACACCATCAGTCACTCAGCCCTGACTTTAACTGGAAGGAGGCATAGCAGGCCCTGCAGGATGCAGTTCCTCCATATTTAGGGGAAGGAAAAAGGGCAGGAAATGGCCCCCAGCTTGAAAGCTATATTTCTGTTTAAAGAAAACAACCAAAGAAGAACAAATGTAAAAGCTCCATCTCAATGCGTAAAACTTAACAGTATTTTTCATCTTCAACCTACTTGCCTAAGTAAGACTGGTGCAGAAGGAGCTGGGAAGGTCCTCCCAGCTGAAGGCTGGGAGAAGGAAGTTTTAGTTCTTCATTGGTTTATTACTTTTCTAGACAGGAGAGAAACTGGGTAGGAAGGAGAAGGATTCATAAGAGAGCCTTCATATGTAGTATCCTGTATTCAACCAGTGGTTTTTCAGAGCCATTTCTGGCAACACATGAAGGTGCAGGAGAAATGGCTCCAAAAAAGGCCTCTTGATTTTGGTCCTCTTCTGACAGTGGGGTAGATAAGACCACTGGTTGCAGAAGAATGGCAAAATTTGTATCTCCCAAGAGCCATCAACTTTGCACTGCAAACCAGAGCTTGGGATTTCTTATTTTTCAAATAAACCTGCAAGGGAAATGACCTGCACTGAGAGCACAAGTGGAGGGGGATGCCTCCATCTGAGTTTATTTTGCTTAGCGGGTAAAATCAGAAGAGGTCTAAACAAGGCTCTTTTTTTTCAGCAACACTGACCGTCTGCTTTGAAGTAAGCGCCAAAGAAAACAAACTCCCTCCTTCATCCCAATTAAAAAGCAATAAAGTGTTTTGTTTTGTTTTTTTAATTGAAGGTAGGAGATGTGCCAAAGAATCCATTGCCTTCATAGAGGGCAGATGTTAAATATTGTGTGGCCATATCCTCATCTGGTGTCAACCAGCATCAGTCCATTGAAGTTTGTCCAAGCTGTTCTGAGTTGTACTCTTGAAATATCTGGCCCTTCATCTTGCAATGCCATTCAAAGATGTAGTTCCTCAGAACTGACTTGACAAGGTCATACGCAAACACCATTTTTAGAGATAAAGGCCCAAACTCCTTCCAACAGTTGTACCCAGCCTTCTACTTTTTGATTATATCCTTTCTCATCTTGAAATTCCAGCCATGCAGAGCAGAAGCTCTTTCCAAACAGTGAGGGGCACTGAGATGATTGTTGCAACCTTTTCCTAGTGCCTGGCACAATTCAGTAGAGTTAGAAAAATCAGTCAGCTAAAATAGGAGAGGTCATGGAGGTAAAAAATAGCTTCCCACACTGGGATGTAGCTAAGAAATTGAAGTTGGCACCCAGTTTACAGAATGTCTCTGTGTGATTAGGGGTTTAGTTATAGCTAAGAGTAATAAATCCAGTTTCCTGCTGTCTTCAAGGCAGTTGTTCCTTTGCTTGCAGTGTATCTAGTTCCAAGTTTGTGAGTTCTCTGTGGCTGCACCTATTAGACCCTCCAGGGAGAATATAAATGTCTTGTAACTTAACTCTTGCAGTGAGCTCCTGAATAAAGGCCTGGAGAGCAGTGAGCATAAGAGAAGGACTGGGGTAAATGATGGATAGGAGCAGTCTTCCCTACAGTCATGACAGACTACTATTTCCAAGAATTATTTTTTTTCTCCAAGTTTCTGTGACTTCATAATTAATCACGGATGGTCCTAAAGCACATCTTTCAGGATAGCAATTGGTACCAAAGTTCAGTGAACCCCTCTCCTGTTTCTTTCTTTCCATCTCCAGTCCTCTCCTCCTGAAGCAAGAAAACATTAATGCAGCCATCCTCTGGTGGCTGGATGGAGTGATAAGGCCCTGTTAGTTCACTAGGGTAAAGCAGCAGCCATGACTGTCTTTGCTGTTCTGAGAGAGGTCTGCAAATGCTCCTTCCACTCATCCTCATGCCAATCAGCAATTAACCTACAGAATTCAGCAGAAAAGCACCAAGCCAAATCCAATAGGAGAGGAGAAGCAGAACAAATGACCAGTGCTCCAGGTCTATGTTAATTCCTAATAAGAAACCAGACCTAGTCTGAAATTTAATATAAAATCTGAAACAAACTTTAATATTTTCTGAGCCCCTGCAGTGATTTTTGAAGGGTACTTAGCGTCCATTCGAAAGTTACTCTGATGAGAGAGCACCAGATTGCTAGAGTCAGAGGATCATGATCTGCTACTTCTTCAGTTATTCTGTAATCAATAAGAAAAAAAAAACCTACAATAAAACTATGTGACTTCTATCTCATGTTGGCTTTAGATGCAGGCAAATGAAAACATGCATAAATCTTGCCAGTTTTTAGTGTCTAACTCAAACTCTGTTCTTTCAGTTGGAGTCAGAACTTAGGCTAGCAAAGCACTACTGTTTCAATGGCATTTTCAGCCTGAAGCAGGCTCAAGTAACATAAATAGAATCAAAGAATCATAGATAAATTTAGATCAGAAGGGACCTCTGGGGCTCATCAAATCCAGCTGTCTGCTCAAACAAGTCTCAACTTCAATTGAGGTTGATCAGGATCTTATCCAATGCAACTTACTTGACTACTCTCCCTATGAAAGGTGTTTGCCATATATTCAGTTGAAATTATCTGTCTCTTGTCCTTTTAACGTGCACCTCTGAGAATAGTCTGATTCTGTCTTTCCTACCAGCTCCTTCAAGTAGTAGAAGATGCAGATAGTTCTCCCGCTTTCTGACCTTCTCTTTCCAAACCTGGAAAACCTGTTTACCTCAGCCTCTTTGCTCTATTTTCAATGGTCTGTTCTAGACCCTTGAGTGACTTAACAGCATTGTTTTGAATTCTCTAAACGATGTCAGTATTTCTATTGTATTTCGTGGCCCAAATGTAGGCATTTCATATTTTGATCCAGATGAAATTACACCAAAGTTTTGTGATGTTCATCCATCACTTGTTGCATATGGAAGTCTTCTAGATGGTTGTTTTCCCTGTCTTAGTTTACCCTTTGTTCTTCTGATAATAAAATGTTGAGGAAACCTAAAATAGCTAGATATGTGATCTTTAAGCCACCAACAACCTCTGCACTGATAGCATCACTATTTTGCATATCTCTACACAGTCTGGATGGAGATGAACCCTGGTGTTGTCCTGAGATAAGCAAGAAGAGTATCAGACCCATAAACTGAACAGGATGCTAGGAAGCGGTTGGGTGCAGGCATTCCTCTCCCTCCAGTCCCCCTGGGTTATTTTTTTTCAGAAGGAAGCCATTGATCTTTGGCAGGCGGACACGGTTGGGCATTCAGTCAACCTACAATTGACAGGCTAACATAAAACAGTGGTAAACCGCCTCCAGCGATCTTAGGGCTGGGCTTTCTGGCTGGAGAAGCACAGATTCTGTGTTAATTCAAACTAACCTTTGAGGATTTTTTTTTTTTATTACAGGAAATAACAATGATAATCTGGGGAATCTGTCAAGGATGATCCTGTGGATAATCTCATGCCAATGACATCCTGGCAGGAGGCTCTCCTCCTTCTCCCCTTGGTTTTGTTCATTTACATAGACCTTGCAAGTCTCCAGAAATATCTTTTTTTTCTTTTTCTGAATAGAATTATAGCATCTGTAGTGAAATACACAGTAGTAGTGATTGAATTCACCTCTTATATAAATCTGAATGAGCACTCCCAGATGAGCCTGAATTTCAGAGAAACCTGGAGATGATAGATAGCAAAGTCTTCCTGGGATCTCTCTGAAGCTGAATACAGCTTGCTTTTTCCATCGTGTACATCTTTAGTAATTTCTCCAGTCTAGTTTTATGTATCTGAAGCAGGGAGGAGATTATTCCACAGAGTAATATCAGCAAATTCCTCTTGATAGTCATGCTGTTTTATTAATTTCCTTTCTTTATCCCTTCTTATCCATCCTTTTAGCACCTCAGTGAATTTGTCTGTCCTCCATGGTACTTGCACACAGACTTTCAATATCTGCAAATAATTGCAGTGTCTCCACACCTTCCTTGGGTGACTTTGCCAAGCTAAGCAGCCCCAACCCCAACAGAACATGACTGCACCTCAGCATTACAACACTATGGCTCTACCAAAGTCATCACCAAGTGATTATGTGATGAAGGACTTTAGTGGTTAATATGTACAGGTTCCTCTACTTGATTGCTTTTATTCAAGCGCAGGTCTATCCTTCCCAGGACAAGGTTGCTCAGATGCACTGAGCTGCTTTGTGGCCACATGTTGACCGTTGACAATTGCAGCCTGCTTGCAAAGTTACAGCTAGGCCAGTTTCAAACTCGGGCTGACACGGGGTGAGGTTGTGTTGTGCCTCCAGATGATACAAGCGCAGTCTCTGGGAAGGGTCATGGAGCAGCTGCTTTGACCACATGCGTGCCCACTCAGGTTCAGCGCGCTGCGGGAGCTGGAGGGGACCCTGCAGGAGCTGAGACTAAAGTCAAGGCAGCCACAAGTGAACGTATGTTACCAAGTAATGTGTAGCTCAGAAAGCTCTTACCACTCCTTAGGAAGTAGAACTGCCTAGCACTTATTTCTAATACCACCAAGCTCATCTGGGACATATTTGTTGCAAGAGCAAGGAACTGTAGGGGTTAGCCTGGCTATATAAGCAAGAATAAAGAGGAGAGGCCAGCAGGACTCTCTGGGCTAGAAAATGCTTGGATTCTCCTAATAAGATGAGGTAGCTGCACTATGGCTCCCATGGCATAGAATGAGGGAAACTTTAATAATCTGAGCATGTTGGACTGACTACACTGGCTTTTCTATCAGCAAGCAAGGACAGGGGATGAAGGCCAAGGATGGCACCCTGGGTTCTCTCAGCCAGCTTTTTCAGTTTGTGAATAGGATAGAGACATGGCTTGGTGGACTTGATGGTAGGAGGTTCCTTACATTTTGGGGGTGATTTTGAAGAATGGACTAATCTGGAGACTCATTCCTGATAATGAGAATGTTCATGGACAGTTTCAGAGGGTGATGCTGATGGGTGGTCACTTTATGCCTTTTCATTTTTCCTCCTTTTAACTGATAGAGTCATGGTCTGATACGTGAGCATGGATGCATGTTTATGTATTGATGGATCAGAACTATCTGCACAGGTTGTGTGCCTAATGGCTCTTCTTACACTTTGAAGCTAGTCCAATTGCATATGATTATGATCTAACATCAGAAAGAAATGGTGCTAAGTTCTCATTACACATTTTTTGGGGAGAAACCAGTCACATTACACCAACCTATGGGATCAGACTCCTTGGAACATAAGATGTGTGTGGGTGAACTTGGCCAAAGAGGCAGCCAAGAAGACAATTTACTAGCCCACCCCTGAAGAACACAATGGGACTCCAGAGGATGGAACCGGGAGGCCTGCACAAATACTTAGAGAAGTTATGAAGTTATTAACTTTTTTTTTCCTATTTCAGTGCTAGAATTTTAAGCCTCATATCAATTATCCTTCACCAAAGAGTGTTTTACTATGGAAAAACAATTACTTGCATAGTGGGAGCTTTCCCGACTCTGAACCGAAGCAGCAAGGGTGTTGAAATTTTAATGAGGACCTTCTTTTCATGCAGGATTTCTCAGGTGTTGAGTTAAATTACTGCTAATAAAAAACAAACAAAACCAAACATGAAAAAATGCCAAAACCCTAAATCCACTCTCTTTTTAAACCTGAGACAAGAAGTTAGTATCTTACACCATCCTAGCTATGAAGTTCTTATGTGGACAATGGGTCAGGCACATTTTCCTGTGCAGGAGAATAGGGATACCTTTTGTCTGATCATGCAGCTAAAAGTTAAGTTCCTAACAGTGTGTTTGTTTTTGTCCTTGATCAGTGTAGACAAGGATTGACACTGAATCAACGTGGAATCACTTTCCAGGGCAGCGCAACAGTTTCCATCAGCTGGCACCATCCAGATGGAGACACCTTTGGTAAATAGGCTGCAACTAGGTGCCTCATTTTTAGCTACCTGCATTTGGACTCTCAGGCTGTCAGACTAAAAGGGAGTGTTGGTCTTTGTCCAGCAGCTGATGTGCCTTGGAGTTTAGATTCTGCTGATTTTCAGTTGAGTTTAGGAAATGTTCGCTGCCCATATAATCTCATGATCATTCAGGATGCGGGACTGTAAGACTTACAAACACCTAGACCCAGCAGTTCCTAGTGGAGCATTTCAAAATCAAGGCCTGTGCTCTCCAATATTTACATTATTTTGAAATTTTTATCCAGAATACATATTTCTGGAACATAATCCTAATTCTCCGGAAGTCAACAGCACTTTTGCCTTCAGCTCCAATGATATCTACATGTCATTCCTTACAAAGAAATGAAATGAAGAAGTTAGGTTTACTGACTTGGAAAGATATCAGCTCTATTGTATCAGTAATAAAGAATCAAAAGTTAATTTATTTCTTTTTTAAGTAATTTTCAGGCTATTCATAAGCAAAGGAATTTACTAATAAGCTTTATAGATGTTACCTGCTTTTGATAAGTGTTGGATTCCAGGACACTGAAGGCGTATGAGCTTTTATCATGCGCTCTTGAGCCTTAGATCACTGAAGTCTCAAAGGTGAGAGGAACTGCTTATTTGACTAATTCAGAAATAACACTGTTTGAAATCAGTACTGAACTCACACACTTTAGTAGAAATCAGAACATTTTCCTTTCTGCTTCATATCTAATCCTAAATGATGATTCATGTAAAATAAGGTTTGTACTAAAGTCAGTGTTTGTCAAATGAATCTCTTCATTCTTCTTTGGGAACTATGAATCTAATATTTTTAGGTTTTGCTGTATCCAAAGAATATTGTCCCATTAAATCTAATTATCCACCTCTGGGAAAAATAGCCTATACCTTGAGGCTTTTGAGGAAGGGAAAATTCCACAGATGCACCTGGTCAACTGGTTACACGTGAAGGAAATGACCTCCTGACCCTTTTGGGTGTTCTGAACATAAAACTTGTTTAACCCTCTCCTACCTGCACAGTCATAAATAGTATTGCTGCTCACAAATCTATGCAAATCTTGAACAAAATCATGACAATATTTGACTGACCTTCACCAGCAAAGTTTCTTCTAGGTGGTATGAGGAAGAGCTTCAAAAATTAAAATTGACTTAATTCTGACATTCCTAAAGGGATAGGACCTGCCCTACGCTCTCTGTATTGGTGCAGACTTCAACATAGCAGGATCCTGGTCTATTCTGGAACTTTCTGGGATGAGTCCTGTGCACATGGTGCAAAGTCAGCCAAACATGCGCTATAGCCATGCTGTCACATCGAGAAGGCCGTCTTATTGCTCTTTCCTATGTGATGATAGTTTCTTTTTAGTATATTTTTGTCCTGATGAGGGGATCTGGTGGTTGAAGGCAGTAAATTCATTCTGAGTAATTTGACTAGTAGTTTATGGCAAAAGTACAACTATTGCAAACCTTTGTATGAGAAAAACAAAGCTGTGTTTTAAAGGAAGGCCTGGTTAGAGAGGTAGTCCAAATTTGTATGTCTCACCTTCCTTCAGCTCCCATATCGCATATGACACGGTAGAAGGTCTCTCAGTACTTTTCTGTTATTACTTCCACTTTGGCTCCCTTACATCGCTTATGAATCTCAGCTGAACTAGTTGTGAAATTAGGAGTTTGTGTAGCTTGGTATTGTTCATCACCAGAACGGGTCAGAGAAGTAAAGTGTAGAAAACAAGAGAAGAATGAAAAAGATGTCAGTCTGAGAAATCTTTCCTAACTGAAATTAAATTCCTAACTGAAATTAACTAATTATATACCCCAGGTATATAACTGACTGTTTTGCATATCTGTCTGAGGCTGTAAATGAGTGATAAAAAGGCATTAAGAAGTCCAGCTTACACTGTCTTGCACTTCAGCCTTAGAATTTGACCCACATGAAGAACAGAACTCTTATCACTGTCTAGAAAGAAAGAAAAAAAAAGTAAGGAAAAAAGTATTTTCCCATATAACCAAAATATATACCTCAGAATACACATGAATAATGAAGTATGAAAGCCCAGCAGTCAGGAGAGAAACTGTGAAGATGTGTCAGGCAGTCGCAACCCATTCATCGTGCTCTCGCGGCAGGGTTACAGGTCTGTGGTTTCCCATGAGACCCGCAGTGTTCTCAGGCTGCCAGCGGAGAGCCCGTCACGCAGGGCAGGCAGCATCGGTCCCGCCTGCGAGGCGCAGGCGCTGTCACTGCTTCCAGTACTTCTGTCTCGGCGTCTGCTGATATGGCTCGTCCAAGCATAGGGGATCTTGAGGCACAGGCAAAACTTCCTTTCCAATGGAATCTTTCATAGAAGGGATTCAAAATAAAATGAAATAAAACATAAAATGCAGCCATTCCCATCACAAAGCTCTCCCCATGCAATCTATGGTGACACTAAATGCCATATCTGGGAAGAGCTTTGCAGCACAGCAGGGAGCAGAGGGGCCTTTCTTGAGCATGACAACACTTGCCACAGCAGATGACACCAGCTGAGATTAGATTGGTACCTTTGGTGCTCTCTGCTAGGTGGCCAAAGGAATGTGGAGGGGCCACCATCACTGCTGACCGAGTGTGAGAGGCTGTGACATGGATGGTTCCGATCAAGTGCAGACTCCTCAGTGGGGTAAAGAGCTGAAAACTCACTGTTGCATCAAAAACATCAAAAGTTATGTCATGAAGCAAGTGCCTTTATGGAATGGTAAATTCATGAGCCAGCTGGAGACCTGTGAAGGTACCCAAGTGCTCCCCTTCATTACTGAAAGGCAGCTGGGGCTCAGTGCTTCTTCCCTGCTCAGGCCCACATGCACTAATGAGTGGACAGTGGAGGAATGGCGTGGGTGAAATTGTTTGCAAAGCAGTAACAATGTTGAGAACTCAAACTATACACAGCTCATTTCTATAGGATTTCTAAATCCAACATTGCAAACCTGGAGGGAGCTGGAAGATATGAGGCACTGTGAGGTTCTTTTTCAAAATGCATTCCTCATCTGGTGGGAATGAGGGGACTTGGACTGTATCTTCTGTTTGCTATATTGTACTTCTCTTCCCTCTAATACGGAGTTTCAGAGGTGAGGGAATGTCTTCTGATAATCCCAGAGTACAAACTGTAAGAACAACCTAAAGATTGACATTCAGTACTGAAAAGCCCCACTTTCTTAGTGCAAGAAAAAGAAGCAGCAGAACATTATGTCCCTCCCATCCCAACAAAACATTATGCTGTCATAAAAATGGTTATACAGGTTCCTTCGTAGCTTGGATATCTGACTAGCACGTGGACGTGGTAGAGCAGCTGGCTGCTCTACCAACATGAGTAAATATATTTGGAAATAAATGTGCTATTGCAACGCCTTACAAATACATCAAAGTGTGCTGCAGTACAGCTGGGATTTCTCTGCCTGCCTTTTGCCAGGAGCCTGTCAAGGGTTCCAGCTTCTTCTCCTCAGTCTCTTCATCCTAAATGTGTATTTCTCAGTCCTTTCTCCACCATTCAGAAAATAAGCTAAATACCATATTATTAATAATCTTTTAGTTTAATAGTCATACTATTATGGGAAGTCTGAAGAGAGGTTATTTCATATGTCAATAATTTGCCCGCTAATTCTTTTTCCTTAGTGTCACATGAGCATGCAAAGTATCTTTATTACTATTTCTGTTGAATGTAGTTCTCAGGAAAATAAGAGGCCCTGACTAGAGCTTGGGGATAGTGCTGGCAAGGAAAATGAGAAAGAAAACGGCATTTCAATCTCAGTCTTCATATTTAACAAGTGATATCACCTTGAGCTGTTGGCTGTTTTAGGACTGGCCCAAGAGCCATGTTTGGAGAGGAACAGGAGAGCAGAGCTTTGGGGGATTCTGTTCTGGACCAGGCACAGAAATTTTCAGGTCTCCTGTAAAAAATTTTAACGCTACATTGCAAATGATTTCCTGTAATCTTTGTGACAGGGTTTGCGCACCAGGCTCTTGAGAATCTCTGTGTCCAAAAAACTTCCCTTGGTAGATTTCTAGTGATGCAACTGGGGGGGAAATGGGGTTCATCCCATTTGTAGCAAGAATTACTGCAGCCTCCGTTAATTCTCGTTTCCTATGCTAATCATTTCTTTCTGACAAAGTGCTCCGTGCACTCTTGCAGCATAAAGGGATATGTTGTTAGCCCCACTGCCTTGGATCTGCTGCCCATTTCTGCTGAGCCAGAGTGAAGCTAGAAGCACGCAGCTTCTGTCAATCTAAACTTCTTGAACAATTGGTTTGCCCTATATCCTTCTTGGATAGTTCTTACACATTTGAAATTCAAATCTCAATGTTTCTTATGCTGGGACATACCACTGGCTCCAAGTACAGTTCTGCATGCAAAGTACATATAGAATTGAATGCAGGAACCAGGAGTCCTTAAATGCTTCTAGAAGCATCCTTATCTACTCCAAAGCAATGGCTAAATTTCTGGACTTTGGAAGCTTGTGCAAACTCTGGATTCATTGTAGGTACCCATACAGACCTCAATGATTTTCTTTTAGCTGACTTGCAACTATTGAGAACAGTTCCCTGTCCTCAGACATCCCCTGTCTGCATCAGCCTTGAAAAATTCTGCTGCAGGCAAGGCCTGGAGCAGAAGAAAGTTTCTTAGGGTCTGCAGGGAGACGATCCCCAGAGTGCACTAAAGAGTGGATCTTCAGGGTTCATTCTTGCCCAAATTGGGTTGCTTACAAGGTTGGTTATGATTAAGAGGAGTATTCATAAGTTTCCTATTGTGTAATTATCACTGACACTAATGCAGATGCCCCAAGTCTGCCAGGTCAAGGCTGCCTTTGCAGCGCCCTGTGAGTAAATAAAGAGGTGTTGCACTAAACATGCTCTAGTAACTGCCATCGGCTGCTGAGTCTCAGGTACAGTGTAGGTCTGCATTTCAGAGCCACGAGCCTCTGCACAGTGCCCATCTATAAGGACTGGTAGCAATTTCAATGTGTATTTCTGAGCAATGCTCTCTCTGAACAAGTGCCTGCCCAGGGTTTGCTGATTTCCTGGATCACAACTGTTCATTCCGAATAACTGCAAATAATTGGCTAAGGTCAGTTCGGAGTGAATGCCCTGTCCCCTGGGTTTACACTGGTATGAGCAGTGCAGGATTGTACCCACTGTGCTTAGCTCTGCTCTCAGATATTGGTGTAAATTAAGAGGGGTGTCAGTGGAGGGAAAACCAGATGGAAGTGAGATCAAAATAAATCATTCCACTTTTTCATTTCGACACTTCAGATCACAGATGGGAGAGCTGGGATGAAGACAAAATATGACAGGAGGTTACTTGAACATCTGGACCCAAAACAAATGCTTCTTTATGTAAAATACCATTTAGCAAAGGATGCCTAGGAAATATGAAAACTGGACCCTATTCTGGTCCCACGCTCCTGTTCACGTCAGCAGTCCTGTTCTGATGACATTATAAATGTCGTGTCTGAGGTACATCCGACAGTAAATGGAATTTTAAAAGCTTTCCCTGAATCTTTTCTGGTAGGATTGGCTTTGCCAAAACAAACTTTGCAAGGATTTTTCAGGCAAGACTCAACCAATATTTGAATTCTCTCTTCAAAACCACAAATATCTGAGGTGTCCAACTCCTCATGAGAACCACTAAGAAATGGGTGCCTAATTTTGACATAGCTGTTAAAATGACATGGCAGTTTGTCACTGTTGTCCAATTGCTTGTCACTGCACCTCTTTCAGTGAGAAGCGACTACTCCCCACAGAGCAGCTGGGATTTGGACGAGCACTCTTGACGCCTTTCAGCACAAAGCTGCTGCTGCTACTTGGAAATGGTGTTAGTGAACCTGGTTGAGCCCGTTCACATGGGCTGTTCTGGCAGTTGAATAGTAGGGGATACCACATCTGGCACAGGAAGCAGTACAAACCCGTGGAGTAAGAACTTCTTGCAGCGTTTTCTACTATGATTTACTGATACTAGTAAATGTGCCTCTGCTAAGAGCTTTTCTAGGTACTTTTTTGTGTAATCTGTATGATGAGGTAACTCCCCCATGGGTTTCTCAGGGTAGGGGCCTGTTGATCAACCCCTCTAGATCACAAGACACCGGTTTGAAACATAGACCATTTAGCTCAGCCAAGTGATACGTATGTTTTCAGAACAAATTGGACACATGCTGTTGAAAAGCTACTGCCTATGTAGTGGTACTCATATTCTTAAACTGAAACTCAGCATCTGGCCTTGTAGGGGCATAAAATAATCTTGTCCTTTTGGCTGGGGCTCAGAATCATGCCCACTGAATGTTAGTTACAATCTCTGCAAGTTACACTGCTGTCCTTACCCAAAGGACAATGTCTACATGGAGCCACAAAAAACAGCTTCCTTGAGAACCAGATTTTTTCAGAGCAGTTATTTGGGAAAAGATGAGAATAGGATGAGAACAGAACTTAGTTTGTATACATTTTTAGGAAACAACATGATAATAAAGAAGATCTTTGGTTTGCAGTGAAGGAATTTGGATAGCAGATTAGTGTGGACCAGCTCTGTGTATCTGAGTATGTGTTTATGTTTATACAGAGAAGGACAAACAGGCAGCCCAACCTCTACCCAACTGGATATCTGTATGTGATTAATGAAAAAAGTTGTGCTCTCCTCACTACCGTTAGCAGGGTTCTCGAGACTCTATACCACTGTCATTGACCAGGAACTGATTTAAACCATGGGCTGTAGCCAATAAGCTCAGATGATTTAAATCAATGCTTTGTGCCTTTCTAAGATATTGTTTGTTACTGAGGAATACTTAATACTGCCTCTTCCACCTTGGCTTAGGGTGGAGGCTGAAGCAACACTGACAGAACTGGTAACAAACGGTGGGAGTTATTAAAGTATTAAAGTGCCTGGGACCCTGCACTGCAGGTGACATTCTGCACGCACGTGGAGAAGGAAAGTCCTGTGTGCTGAAGGTCAGATACGCATCTGCAGACATACACAGTCAAACAGCTGATGAGCTGTGCTCAGGATTTTCTGCTGGTTAAGAGGTAGGGCGACAGAGCTTCCCCTAGATTTACACCACTGTAGGGGACCTGGCAAACCCAACTGGAAATAAAAGCTTAGCCTGAAAAATCGCAGAATGAAAAAAAAAACACAAATATGATGTTAGTACCTTGCTCTTTTGGACGCTCAGACATATATTAGTAAGACAGTGCTGATCTTGTAGATTCCTTAGGCTTGGATAGTTCTTTAATCTTTTGGTGGAACTGCCTGAGGGTTTATATGCTTCAAATTCGTAGATCACTCTTCTCATTTTGATGCAGACTTTTAAATAAGGAAATTGGATGAAATCTAGATTTCAGGAAGCTCTAGCTGAGGAATATTCTCAGCTGGATGCTCATTCAATTCCTGAAAGGGGCAGGAATGGGGAATTAGTACGGAGAACTTTTTGCTTGTTGCTTCTTCAAGTACAAAATCCTTGGTGTGGCCCAAGCGGAGATGCCATGTTATGCTCAGATGCCGTTCAGAGGAGGCACGTGCCTGCAACTCAGGTTGTTTCATGGTTGCTCATTCAGATTCAGATATAACTGCCTTTTTATTTTGCAGTTCAACTGCTGTCTATTTAAAGCAACCAAACTTAAAATACATGAAGGCCAAAGGTAGGCTCACCAGAAGAGACGCGTTGTATACAGTGTATGCCTGTTGTTAAATGCTGTTAATTGCCTTGACGGAGTACCCTGATGTTCTCTGATTGGTTTCTGTTGCAATCCCAGCCTCTGCTCCTTTTCTGCAATGGAAATATTTGTTCGTTATTTATTTTTGCGTGAGAAAACATGTTTCCATTCTGAGCCTCTAGATACTGCTCGGGTGCCCCCCTGACCTCTCCTTGCAGGCCCGGCCTGTGTAAATGACCAGATGAAGGAATGTGAATGAAGGAAGTGCCATAAATTAGAAATACTGCTGGCTCGTAAATTCCCTCCACCACAGCAAGATTTCAAAATAAACACAGCTACAGTCACATAGGACAGCATAACTCTGCGGTGCAAAAGTAATCACAAGCTCATGTGAAGGAGAGAATCCTAACATTGAAATGAGGCTCCTTCAAGAGTTCCTTCCTTGCATAGTCTTCTGCCCAAAAGGCCTACCAGTGTGAGTCCTTGGACTGACCTGTCTTAAACCTCCTACCAGTTTCACTTGTCACCTCTCTTCCAACAGTCACTTGCTTTTGATATGTCTTCCAAATAGCAAAGAAACCAGTGATATGGAATCTGGATATACTTCCAGTGTAACTTGTTTAATTTAGTATCATACACACGAGAAGTGCTCATAAACAACGTGAGGGAAACCTCTTCACTTGGCAATCTCAGGACAACATCAAAGCCAAGTCCTTCACAAGAAGTTTTGCCTCAAAAGCTGAAGTGAAGACAGATAAGGGTCTTTGTCCAGCCTTCCTCAATTCTTATGTACTCCACTAAAAAAAAAAAAAAGAAAGAAAGAAAGACAGCATGAAAGGCAATGACATATTTCTTCTAAGACCTCCTCACCTCCTAAGGAAAAGATTGTATTAGTCTGTATAGTGTTGCCCTTGTCTTTAAGACCTGAGAAGCGCTCGTCTGCCAGCAACCCTGTCTGTTTCTATCAGCTCTACCAGCTGGTCTAACGAAAGTCTTTGGTTTCACTGCAGATATCACCTGCTTTGCTCTCTGGGATTTTTCTGAACTCCACAGTCCAAATCAAACTGACTCCATCCAAGGTTGAAGCTGAACTACAATTCCTACTCAAGTCACAGGGATTTGGTGACCCTCATATTCTGGAGGATATTTTTAATAATGCCCAGGTTTTTATTTAAATGTGTTTCTGCAGTCTGTGCCATGTAAGTATGTATGTCTCCAGTGTTTGGAAGTCTGAAGATGAGTACTACCAGCTACTGGTAGCAGCTGATCAGAATTCCATAGGCAGATTCAAGCATCTTCTCAATGTTGAAACTGCTCAGCCTTCCCTGCCCAGCAACACTCTTGTTCTGCTCCAGAAAAACTTCTGTATCTTCTTATGAAGGCTCAAGGTCTCCTATTTCTGAAATAAGGTTACCCAGATACAAGAGAAATGTCATCTTCCTTTAAAAGGAAGTAGGGTTTGTGTACAGCACTTTTTCTGAGCTTCTAGATGCAGTATTCTGCTGCATCCTTCCATGAGAATAGGTTTCTGCTTGGATTGGGAGCTCTTGGAAGAGCTTTCTCCTAATATGACGAATGCCCAATCTGATGGGAAACGAGCACACACCCAGCTAACAACTTCCCCAAATGCCATAGGATGTTGAGAATTGTGTCCAAATTGAGTTAAATTCTGCAATATAGGTAAACCCATGTATTGCAACTTCAAATTCAGACACAATCCCAGTCAGAAACCTGTATTATTAATAGTAGCAATGGAATTAAACTCTCAAACAGAGAGCGATTGTTATTTTCCAACATTTTTTGGACGCTAGAGATTTTCAAAAGTTGATGGGACATTTTATGAGCTCCTACAGTTCATTGAAATTAGACAGAAAAAAAATATTCCATTTTGACACAAAACATATTGGGTCTCCATGGAAAGGCAGTATCCTCCCTCTCTTCTCCCCTGACTCTGCTGTTTTTATCTAAAAATAATTTGGGTTGTTTACTCAGAGAAAAATTTAATGTTTCGAGGACACTAAGACCTTCTTTTTCTGTTCATCCATCCCCCAAATGTCCACTGAGAAAGCTTTGATGAGAAATTTTCTATCAACTCCAATAAAAAAGAAGAGATGGGGGAGGAAACTATGACTTTTTTTTCTTTTTTCTTTTCTTTTTTCTTTTTTTTTGGAGGAACACACAGAGTTCCTTAATATCAGTTGTGGGAATTAAGAAAAAAGTGTCCCTTTGATCTGAAAGGAATCCTATAGTTTTCCTGAATTTTGCCAGCTGCTCCAATTCTGCACTTCCACTCAGACAAAACCCTACATTATGATTGATTCTGAAACCAACATAAACATTCCTGTGCCCTTTTAGCCCTGCTGTTAGAAGATAGAGTATCCGTGGAGCTGAGAATTTACTCAGTACATCTAAATGAAGTGAAACCTTCCAGAGTTCGATGGCACCATATAGATAAGCCCGTTCATGTGGCAATATGATGAAGGATGACAACCAAGATCGCATGATAGGGCCATAGCTAATAGGTCCTCTTGTAATTTCTGTGCTAATTTCTGTACTAATGCTTAACTAACTAATTTCTGTATTAACAATTTACTAGTAGTACTAGCAATTTTCTATACTATTAATACAGAAAATTGGACATACAAAACCCCAAAAGTTTGTAATTGCTAGTGCTGCAAAACCTCACAAAAGACTAGCTAAAAGACTTCCTCTTTAAATGAGGGAGAAGGATTTTTTTTTCTGCCATAGAATGTATCATGCAAGAATAACTGGGGATGAATTGAAGAATAAATTGAGTCAGCAAAGTAAGAGAAAGTCCATAACCATTCAAGTGTCCTGGCTCTGGAAGAGTTCTCCAGCAGGACTGGAAGATAGAGGCACAGAATCAGAGGGATCGTGTGACTGCCAGGCCTGGACTCAGCCCAAAAGATCCCTCCCTGTACTGTTATCTTGGAGTTCACAAACCTTGATGTACAGTTTAACTCACAGTTGGATTGTTCTTCAAGTGTTAGCTCATCTGAGAATGTCTGGATTATAAATTAGATGATTTCTGAGAGAATGTGAGAAAGGAGCTAATGCAATCTGGAGATCACACAGGGATGCCTCAAGAACCTCTGACAGGACAGAGATACTCCCACCGACCAGGTGATACAATCACCTCCTTTTCTGGGAACAGAGATTTCCAAGCTCCCCTTTCCGAATGCAGGGTCATTTTCTCATGCTTCCCATGGGAAATCATGAGCAGCAACTTGGAAGGGTGCAGGTTTGGTGTGCCCCAGGAGAGTACCAATTCATACACATCTCCAAGGGGCCACGCAGGACCTGCTCTTCTAGGAGGTTCTTCCAATGAAGGGGAGCACCTAGGAAGTGACTCAGAGAAAGAAAAGGCTCAGAAGAAATGGAAGAGGTGCAGAATGGTGAAATGGGCTAGAGCGTGCTGCAGATGAAAAAATGGAAAGGCAGAGATGGAGTAGGGCAATACAGAGAGAAAAAAGAGGGATAGGGAGAAATGAGAAGGGGAAAAAAGGGGGGGAAAAAGTCAGAAAACAGCAGAAAATAAGTGGGTAAAGTAGATGAAGGGGTGGGAAGGGGGAGGAGAAACTGAAAGAGATGGAAGTGAAGGAGAGTGGTCAGAGAAGCCAGCTGCTGAGCACGTCCTAAGCAATGGCTTCGCTCTCTGGCAGTGGAAATGGAGGCCAACATTCGTGAGTCAGGTGCCAGTGCAAGTGCCATGGTAGCTCTTGTCCAGTTGTCCACACTCCTGCCACACAGCAGCCTCCTGCTTGTTGCTCTGTGCTATTTCTCCTGGCAATTGGGAGCCTCCCCCTCTCTCTTCCACACTTACAACCCTGACGGAGGAAGTGCTTGGGGAATTCCTGTTCCTCTTGCTCTGCAGCATCTGGAGTTAGGGCTGAATAAAGCCCTTCAGGCTGGGAGGTTTTGGAAGGAAGCCCCCCACTCACTGGGCCCTTTGCCAGTGAGTTAATCTGTTCTGTATTGACCCTTCTAGAAGCAGCAGTCCCAGGCCACCAAAGATCTGATAGCCTTGAACTCTCCGTGCCTGGAACTGCGCTTGCTGCTTTGGAGTGTCGATCTCTTCCCAGCAATTTCCTCTTGAGGCCCCACGCGGTGGAGCCGGGGCAGCAGATTTCAGTCATATCTTTCTTCATTTTCTCAATCACTGCTCTGGTGCGACTGTCATTGTGTCAATCAGAATGGCAAAAATTGCCATGCGCTTCGGCTGCCTGTGTTTCTGTTGCTGCTGCCTTTGCATATGTACCTGCAAGAAACCCTAGCTATCAACTTCCCTGCAGACATCCAAAACACTTCTCCAGGCCATTGGATGTAAGCTGGGGAGACCATTGCAACACCCTCCGCTTGGCCCATACATGGAACTAAAATTAATAGGACTTGGACAGAATGGAAGGTAAACAGCAACTAAACTCTGTTTGCTGTGCTGTGTGTTTAAGGGTGTGTATGTTCCTGGAAGTTAAAAGAAGCACAGACATGTTAGATATTAGGAAAAAATTCTACATGGAAAGAGCAGTGAAGCACTGGAACAGGCTGCCCAGGGAAGTGGTGGAATCACCGTCCCTGGCACTATTCAAGAAATGTGGAGATGAGGCACTTAGGGACATGGTTTAGCAGGCGTGGTGGGGGTGGGTTTACAGTTGGGCTTGATGATCTTGAAGGTCTTTTGCAACCATTATGATTCTGTGTTCAGCACAGGAGTGCAATGTGCAAGTGCCTGCATGTGCTGTGTGGATGCTTCCCCTGTGTCCCAAGGAGGAGGGGGATCGCGGGTGATGTTAGGGAAGTTGCATATCACAAACCGGCTGCACAGGTGGGGAGTGTGGTGGGGGGGAGCCAGTTCCACAACTTGGAATATGTGAATGGATGACAGAATATTAATTATCCCTGGCACCGTCTGCAATCTCTCGGCTTTCACAATGAATCTTTCTAGCTGAGAATAACTCCAACTATAGCAGTGAACTGCATGAGAGTCCAGGGTTAACCTCAGTCTTTCGGTGTAATCCCCAAATCCATAAATTGCTATTAGTGCCATAGTGCCCCTTCAACAGCTGCTTTCCAGTGGTCGGAACACTTGTACCAGAAACTGAGGTCAGCTGGAGTTTCCAACGTTAAGCACCTTTAGCGAGTGAGGTTTAGCCTCCCAGCCACCGCTTCACCCAGAATGAGAGGACGCTCTCGCAGCCATTCTCCAGAATGAAGCGCTGCCTCAGTTCCCCCCATCCTCACAGTAAGAATAAAAGGCCAGGACAGAATCACCTGAGATTCAGGTGCTTAGACAGAGGTTCCAAGGGCCATTTGGAACAACTCAGATATCCAGCATACTGATGTGGGTCTTACAAGAGAAGACCTGAGTCTTTCTGGAGACCAGGCAGGCCTACAGTGACTAGATGTCTACACTTAGGGAACTGACCCCATCTATTAAGGTCTGTGTTGTGCTAAGGCATTGCCATAAATAATGCTGGAGCAATGTGTACATAAAGACATATTTTATAGAGCTAGTCCAGCTGAATTATTTTTCCATAATAGTGTAGACAAGTCTCAAGCAGGTTTGTACTCACTGGCGCTCGTTACGAAGGGTGCAGAGATGCATCTGCCACCTGTTTTCTTCAAAAATAAAAGTTGGGCCCAAGGGGTTTTATGACCTTTAAACAACTTACTCTTGCTCCTGCATCCCAGCTGCAGGCGGTCCACCTGGTTGTGCTTGGGAGGGAAAAGCTACCTTCTGTGGGAGATCTGAAAGGCTTTTGTTTCACCCTTTCTATGTCAGATGTCCTGTTTGAGAGTATGCAACACATCCAAGAAATGTAAAAGAGAAAGCTACAGCCCCCACAGAAACAATGAGGCTGTAAATCCAAGGACAGCCTTCCTGTGGCATTTAAGAGCTAGTATATCAGATACTGGCCAGTCATGTGCACGAAGGGTTGGTCTAGACGCATCCCTTTTCCTCCTTTCCCCAATTACAGGAGCAAAGAACATTTCCAATGTTGTTGTTTTGGGAACGGGGATTGTGAGGAAATAGCATTTGTGTCCTTAGATGGGCACACTGCAGAAGTTCAGTAGACTCTTTACAGCAAAGTATGGTTAGCCGCAGTTTGCCAGCTGGACACAGGAGGAAATGCCATTATAAACTCCTGGATTTAGCATTCTAGGACAAATTGTGAAAACCTGTCCTAAAGGCTCCCTTTGCTCTGAATTTCCTGGTTATCTGTCCTGGCAACTCTCCCATTTTAGCTTTCCCCAGGAGGTTATTGATTGGTTCGTTATTGCTGAGGGATACTGCGGTCAGCTCCTGCCATGAGGAAGAGGAGGGTACAATATTACTCTTGTTTCCAGGTGTTCCTAACTTTATCCTCAGGGCAGACATTTACCATTTCCACAAATTCCTTCTTCAGCTTTTCAGTTATTGTAGGACCCAGAAAAGGCTATTTACAAACAAGGGGGAAAAATTAAAGAGTCTTTTGTTTTTTTTCAGCCCCAGTGGAGCAAAATAGCTAACTAAGGGGGTTCATAGACAATGGTTTGTTTTTTATTTCTGCTGACATTTTCCATTCCTCACTGAAATCAAATAATGTGAAATGCTGAGTTAGGAGCTGCAGACGTAGAGCTCTTAACCTAGACTCTCGGCTATGTGTGGAGAGGGCATGCTGCAGGTAGTAGCAACCCTGCTTGCCCGCCACCCTTCAGCATTTGCTGCTGACGATTGCTGGGGACAGCACTCTGGACTACGTGGACCTTTGTCCCGAAACGGTGTGGCCTTTATACTGCTCTTACACACCTTCCTCTTTGTTCTTTGCTTCTGCCAGCTCTAGTGCATGCCAGCCAGCCATGCCCTGTCAATGACATCTCCTCCTTCTCAAGCCTCTAGTGGCTGTAACATGGCAAGCCTGGGTCAAACAGCAGCCCTGCCTCAAAGCACTCATCGTGCTGGGATGTGCATCAGGGCAGGATGAGAGCTCTTGCACCAGCTGAGCTTGAGTTGGGCACTTCACAGCACATGGCGGGGTTCACCAGCAGAGCTCCAATGAATGTCAACATCTGTGGGCTGTGTTTGTTCTGCAGAGCTGGAGCTAGGCCAAGGATCGGCTTCTCAGCCTGGAATATGCAGTCAGAGCTACATGCACATACTAAACTAACACACACCAGAAATAGTTTTAACTCAATTGTGATACAGATGTTGAGGAACTGATAGCATGCATGTGTGAAAGGAGTGACTATTCCAAATTTGAACACCTACTTTATTTTCTTGGGGGTAGCTAATGTCATAGAGCTTGGCTTAATGTTTCTAAGATGAAACAAGATTACTTTCACACATCTTGTAAGAGGGAAGCTCCAGGGTAACACGCAAGCGTTCTGAGCTATGTCTCTTTACTAAAAATGCGAGCAAACACTGCAGAGTGGAGAAAAGCAAAATTACCTCACAAATTTTCATCTAGTTGGCCATGTTGTTTAGATCTCAGCATGTTCTACTAAAAAAAAGCAAGTTTGAGGATCCAATTACAGCACTCATGTGGTTATGAACATATTGAGGTCAGAAATTTTGAATTTTTGCAACCTCTAAAATTGAGATTACAGGCCCTTCTCATACCCTTCTGACTCTTCAAAAACATTCACCATTTGCATGACTGTGTCCTAGTCTAGTTAACTAAACTAATAGCTAAACTTCTCAGCGTAAAAATCTCTCTAAATGAGTCTTTTACCTGTGTGCTCTTTGCAAAATTAAAACCAAACTGCTTTTAGAGAGTTAACGAAGCAGTGAATGCCTAAAAATATACAAACATCTCCATATCAGCAAGTATCAGACCCTATTTGTAAACTGAGATGCAAAACCATTTTGGGGGACTTGTGATATAGAACAATGAAATAACATGGACAGTTATGATTTAGCTATGGGGGTCAAAGGGAAAGGAATATTGTAAAACACTAAATGAGTATAACTAGAAATAATAATAACCACAAATAGAGTTAAAAGAGACGTTAGAGACATTAGGAAAAAAACAAAGACTACTGATGGTAAGGCCTATTCGACTTCAGAAAGGTCTCTGGAAGAAAGAGGTAGAAGATGAATTTCTAAAAACTTCTAAGAACAGATTACGACAATGGTAGTAAGTAGTCAGTCAGAAACAACCCTGCACTGTGAGAAAAACTGTATAAATGGCTTTACTGTCCTCCTGATCTTGTAACTGCATGACTCTGATTTTCTTTTTGACTGCTTGAATTTCTATCAGCATCTGGAGATCCATGAAGATGAATGATAGAATAGTAGTATCAGCTGGTTTCATTCACTGTGCAGCCCAGTATGCATGGCCATGATCCCCTGAAACATACACTCAAGTCCAAATTCTGAAGCAAAAGTTAAGAAGAATTGCTACAGCCCACAAGAGCAGACTCTCATCTGAAAGCATAGAAATGAGTAGTTGACATATCTACTAATATTTTGGGTGGAGATGGTGGTTATTGGTGTTCATTTCAGGGACTCATTTCTGACTGAATTATTTCTCTCCAAGTAAGGTAAAACTGGTTTGTTTTACGAGCTAAAAAAATTGAAAAAATTTGGTTTAGGCAATCAGCTATCAGTTATATGAGCAGATACCACTCTGAGTAAGATGCAGGTCTTGTGAGTAAGAAAATCAGAGGATTTGGCATGTCAATCTCCCAGAACCCAGTTAGGTTCAGCCCTGTAAGACACATGTCCTCCCTGTATGACTGACACATATGTTAAGTGATGCTAATGGTTGTTTATTGCAAACTAAACATTTTTACCATCTGGCAACTTTAGATGACAAATGTCAGAACAGTTCCAGCAAATGAAACGTTTCCGTCATCATAAACAAGCCTTTTGTTGGATCTCACTTCACTGTGTGATGAATACAGCTGCCTGCAGCCAGGAGAGCAAAGCTGTAAATACAGAATAGATGTCGTTTGCGTTAGGAAAGCCTGTGACTGGGGTCACTTCTGTGACTGGGGTCTCTTTGGGGCAGCCCCGCTCCCACCTGGCCACCCTGAGTGGCACTGTGCCACACCCACCATGAGGGCCTCCCTTCCCAGCCAATCCCCTGTTAGCTGCCCGCTTGCTGGCCAATCCGGGGCTGCCACCTCCCACCTGCTAACGAATCAGCTTCAGGCACTGGCAACTAGATAAGCTGTGTGGCAGCAGTGCAGGTGTGAGCTGTGGTGCAGGGCAGGGTAGTGCATCTGTATCTGCCTGCAGCAGGCAGAGCTGCCTCCCTGCGCCAAAGGTGCAGCAGCCCCACTCGCGCTGAAGCAAAAAATGCTCCTCATTGTGTGCTGTAGTGGGGAAAGGCCTTTCTAGAGTAGCCAAAACACTTTTCTTTCCGGTATCTCTGAGTACCCGGGGTAGCAAGTGTCCAGCAGGCTGCTCACCATGGCAGTATTTCCCACTGTGGCAGTGGAAGTCGTTGGCATCAGAGCTGAAAGAAAGTCTTTAGTCCTGACCACAGTGGCCTTCCACCTTCCTTAGACTACATGGGAAGTGTAACGGGTATTTCATATGGGAGAGCTGATTATGACCTGGTTGATTCTTTCGGGGAAATCATAATGGTTTTTTATTTAAAAAACAGAAAAAAAAAGAAATAATAAATACTTGTTTCGCTCCTTTTTTTTCTACCAAATAGTTTGGCTTTTATGTAGTCTTGTTCAGTGGTTACTTCTTTTTACAAAATCTGTATTTATGGATCTGTTTGTCAGCAAGAGCTCTTCAAAACTCAGCAGTGAAATAATGATTCTCTTTTAAGCCTTATAAAGCAATCTTTTAAAATCTAATTTTGAAGATTTTTTTTCTGATTATTCTTAAAAAGAAAAAAAAAGTCTTTAAAAAGCAGAAAAGACAAAAAGATGTTTTGGACTGCTCCCAAATAGTATAAGTGTGGTTTATAAAATTCGGTTTTAAAAAAGCGTCCAGTCTCCAGTCACTAGAGGGCACCATAATACATCAGAATCAGCCAGCGGCTTCTCCTCCCCTTAACCATGACCACGCTGTGCCGGGTTGGTAGACCTAGTTCTGCGGGGAGGCCATGGAGCTCGTCTTTGTGGACTCAGTTTGCATCTGCGTTAGGACTTCCTTTGGGAAGAGGATTGTACTTTTGGGATGGACTTCTTGAAGTGATATCGCTGTTTGCTTTGTGTCACAGAGCATTCTCTGAATGTGTGAAGCAGATTAGTTTTGCATGAAGCAAAAGATGAGGGCCAAAAGTTTATGTAGTCTAGTCACTAAATAGGCATCCAGTCTTTGAGACCAGGTTTCAGGTAGACTGAAGTAAACTCCTGCGATGCATTTAGTGTGGACCGATTGTTTTCCTTTGTAGAGCTGTCCATCTTGTACCACACAAGTTGTTAATGTAGACAAAACTTTGAGGCCCCTAGGTTTTGCTGAGAGAGAAGACAGCTGGAAAATTTGTTTCTGAGCCCAAAAATCCCCACTGTGCACAGATATTTAGGTCACGACTATTTAGATTCATGCCTATCTTTAAAAAATCCCAAGAGACGGACAAGGCATGTTTGATGAGGCAGAGAAAAGATAAGGCAAAGCCTGAAGGAAGTGAGATGGTGCCACAGGATCTCTGACCATTTTAACCTGTCTGGTCTCTGTGCTGTTCTGGTGCGCTGGTCTTCTGTGCATCAGTTTCCCATGGAGAGAGCATGAAAAGAGCTGAACTTTCCCCTGGCCAAGGAGACCTGGATTCCCAGGTTCCTCTTTTTGCCAGGAATATCGAACCTTTTTTGTTGAGGATGAGCTTCATCTATGTGGCCTGCAAGCTCAGTGAACCTGAAAACTCCAAGCGAAACCCAAGCAAAGCCACACAGTTTTGAACACTCTTGGATGGAATAAAATCCCCTCCACAGTGTCAGCTTCATGCTCAAGGGAGGAGGTGGAATGCTCCAAACTTGGCTCTGCTTTACCCCAAGCTTTCTGGAAACTCCTCACAGTGAGGCCAAGAGCTATGTTTGTAACAGAACTTAAAACCGAGCAAAATTTATCATGTTTTGAGTTTGTTAATGAAAGGTTAGATCAGCTTGGGATGTGCTCTGCTGGGATGAGATGAGAAATAAATTCTGCCCTTAAGAGCCAATTTTGTATCCACTGAAATGATACGCAGAAGTCCCAGGGAAGCAAGCTCAGGCCTCTGAAGGCTGTTAGAAAAGCAGCTACCACAGTTCTCTGTCACTCTAGTTAACCATCTATAAACAGTTACTCACTTGACCTCTATTTGATCTCTCCCTCTGCCCTCTAAGGAATCTTTTGGGGCCGACACATTATGGATATCTGTGTGCACATGAACGTCTGAGGCTATTTTACTGCAATGAGAACAGATTTCTTGGAACTCAGTGTGAAACCTGGTTATTTGGGGAGCCTTTTTTTCTTTCCTTCTGCAGAGCAGACAAATCCTGCAAATCACTTCTCTTAGTTTATATTACTTAGTTGTGAATACTTAATATTGAAAGCTTGTTTGTTATGCTTGTAAAAGGGGAAGGTTAACCTAGATATGGCAATAAGGAGGAAAAATAGCATTGGCACTTTTAACAAGAAGGCTAAAGAAAGGAGTCAAGAATGATCTTCAGGACTTTCTAGGGTTGTTCCCTTCTGTTTACTTTTTGGATGCTTAGCAAGACTACAAAGTCTTCAAGCTTTTACCTTAATAGTAAGAGTCTTGGCCAAAAAAAAAAATATATTCATATAGCATGGTTGCAAAAATAAAACTACTGCTAAGGAAAAAAAAAAAAAAAGGGGCAAAGTAAGAATGACCATGAGATGAATGTAAAGCTGAGGGCATACAGTCAGTAACTGAAAGGAGGAGAACACTGTGTGGATGCCATTTTTGCTTTTAAATAAAGGAGTTACGGTTAAATTACAAAAGAACATAAATATGTAATGATATTAGAACACTCAAAATCTCCAAGCACTCTTAACTCTACACCCTAAGGAAAAAGGATATCATGCAATAGTTACACAATATTGATACTAGCATTTTAGCCTCTTTCATATCTTTCCCATGGTAGCCTCATACTGTACGGAACAAAGCTTAAAAAAGTCTTACAATCTTCCAAAAGGAGCTACCTCTAAGGGCAGAGATACTAAACTGCTGCAGTCGTGGTCATGTGGGCCATGCAAAGGTGTTACGGCAAGGCAGAGATAAAGTCAATTTGGTGTCTTAATTGTGCAGTTCCACAGCCTAATACGTACAGAGTTGTAAATGTAATTAGCTAAGGTTAACTAAGGTTAACTCTATATCTGGGATTAAAACACTTGGTTTGTGATGTATTTTACTCCAAGCTGCTAATAGGGACTATGAATTTCAACTCCACTTAAACACAGATTCTGCCTGGATATTAATGACAGTTCAAAAAATGGTGTGTTTAGTTTGCAAACTAGCAAATAGCAGGTTTAGCAAATAACAAGTTTAGCAAATATTAGGAAGGATCACAGACAAATAATAGTGGAATACAAAATACAATCAGGGATCCTGTTTTCCCAACCTGAGAAGATTTAGTTTATTTTTTAACTCACAATAACACAATATTAATAATGCATTGTATCATACCAGCCAGAAATTGCTTGCTTTAGATAGAATCTATGGGGATTTAGAACGACTTTGGAGAGTAATGATTTCATTGCTAGGTTATGCCAGTCTAATATTCTA
This sequence comes from Tinamus guttatus, assembly GCF_059628265.1. NCBI lineage: Eukaryota > Metazoa > Chordata > Aves > Tinamiformes > Tinamidae > Tinamus > Tinamus guttatus. Next base: position 10,363,088 of record NW_028288848.1, read on the forward strand.
AGGAACAGCAACGTTGCCATCTCCCCATTTGGCAGGAAATGTAATTTGATTCAAATATACTGAAAATCTGGCATATTGTACTATTTTGTTAAAAGCTGTCTCAAGCTGTGTTGAAGCCAAAAGTCTATTTAAGGTCTCTGAATTCATCCTTCCTTTCTCAGCATTCAGATAAAACATTGGACTCAGTGTCTGTCAGGAAGCTCTGGCTGCAATTGGTTGTGTTTGGGGTGGGATTCAGTCACCCAGCTCATCGGGGGGTGCAGAAGGGGATTTCTGAGCATTCGGAAGAGCACTGGTCAATTCTGTGGGAGTTAACATGAAGTTAAAAAGAGCTTTTCAAGGAGTTTTAACACTTTCCCAGTCATTTGAGCATCTTTTAAGCGTACAATTCATTCAGATTTCCCCAAGTTCATAATTCTAGGTTTGGGGAGCAAACCACAAAAGTCTTGTTGAGTCTTTTCTTTATTTTTGTTTTGTTTTCTGTTTGTTTTGTTGCTGTTGAAATCTCAAACTGAGAATAGCTATACCACAAATGACATTTTTTTTCTCGATGGGAAAAGAAAAGCACTATTAAGCACAATTTATTAAAAAACTGCTTGTTGTTCGGATGAGCTCAGTTGTTTCGTGTAGCTCCCTGCTGCGAAGCCGTGGACGCGACCCCGGCGCGGGTGGTGCTAGCGGGTCCCCGCGGCGCTCGCCCGCATCACTGCGCTTTTCAGTGCCGCTGCCTGCGCCGGAGCCGCTCGCCTGCCGTCCAGGACGGCTCTGAGGTGAAACAACCCCGACTATTTCAGGGGGAAGTGCTGGGGGGCGAGCAGACTGCACCAGTTCCATAAACTGTCCTGGCAAAATAACCCGGAGGCGGTGCTCTCTGCGGAGATACAGGCAGAGCGCTTGTGCCTGTGCACTACACCCCTGCGTGGGTCTGCCCAGGTGTTACCCAGCGTCTGACCATTTTTCCTTTTGAGTTACTCAGTACAGCATGTTTGCACATCTAGGGGTGCAGATGGGGATACTGCGCTGCTCAGACTTAGCTCAGACTTAACTCAGCCCTCGTCCTCACCCAGTCTTTATGGTCAGGTCATGGGCTGGTGTTCTTCCTCTGAGCGCTAATATTCCTGCAGGGTGAGCACACTGAAGTGATGTCTGTGGGTCAGGTGGGGCGCTGGTGGGACAGCCGTGCTCCTTGCAGGGTTTGCAGAGGGACTGAGACCGAGTGCTGCCAGCCCTGATGGGTGTCACAACCGCTACAAGAGCAATAGAAAGGCTCATAACAGTCGTGATTGTGGGACATTGTGGGACATCGGGTTCATGCGTGGAGGTGTATTGCACACTGTGTAAAAGGGAAAAGGGGAGAACAAGATCAGCATAAATAGACTCAGGGGCCTTTGGCAGACAGTGACAAATACGGCTAATTAGATTTAGCGAAGCTGGATGTGAAAATCAGGTCTTTGCAGGCTTCAGGTGTGGGGATGGAGCCAATTCATGGCCCAGTGTTGGTATGAGCATTTTCCTGGGCTATCAAAAACAAGCCCTCCAGGTAAGGCAGCCACGGGCTAACATGGGTGCAGAACTTGGGTCCCTCTCCCCCAAAGATCATACATTGAAATAACCAGGGTGCAGGCTGGCTCTGCTGGCATCTGCTCCTTTAAACACCTCCAGAGCCAGGTTGGCTGTGGCGAGTCCGCCCCCTCTGTGCCAGGCTCGCAGGGGTGCCTGTTTCAAATGCAGCTGAGAGGCCTGAGTTCAACCAAAGCCCCCTGTTTATTTGAGATATTGAATACAGCAAAGGGCCCGTGGGCTGGGAACAGACAGCGAGTTTGTGCTGAAGTCAGTTACACCTGACCAGCCGCCGTAGCTGGGGTACGTGGCAGCCCTGGGACTACCGGGCCCGGCAAGGTCCTGGGGCCCAGCCCAGGTGCCAGGGAGCCCGGCGGCATCTGCGACACCAAGGAGGCAAAGTGGGGTGGAAAACGTGGGCTTGCGTTCAGCTAATATCGGGGAAAAGGCTGCTGTCTCGAGCCTTCTGCCACCGAAACTTCTGCGAGGAGCTTCGTATGAGGCCCCACAGCTGATGTGCACAGAGCCTGTGTAGGTCCCGACTGGCATCCACAAGATCAGAAGGGGTTTCTCCTCCTCCCGGTGTGAGTGCGGAGACATTGCTCGGTTTGTCCCGTGTTGCTGCCAGCCCTGGCAGCTCCCCCAAGACCAGAGGGGTCGGGGAGCCCAGAAGTGTGAGTGGGCGGCACGGCTTGGGGAAGGGGGGACTTTCTCATAGATGTCCCCCCCCACACACACCCCGGGGCAGATGGAGTGAGCGGGACGGGCCCTGTGTGTCTGTGCTGTGCTATGCGCAGCTCAGCCCTGCAGAGGCAGGTGCTGTGCAGGGGAGCCGGCCGAGCGCTTCGCCTGGGGGAAGACGGAGCGCAGAGAGGAGCCCTCGCGCTTTTTTGGTACCTTTCCAAGCATTTTTACCAGAGGAAGGATGTAATAACACGCCTCGGGCAATAAATCATAGGCCGGCTACTCCCCCTGGTTCCCCTCCCCCAGCGCCGGCGGTCCCGGCCCCTCTATAGAGGCCGGGGAGGAGGGGACTCCGGCAGAGCAGCCGCCGCCGCCGTCCCAGCACAGCCGCAGCCCCAGCATGGACGTGAGAGCCCTGGCGCTGCTCGCCCTGGCCCTGGCGCTCGCCTCCCTCTCGGAGGGTAAGTGGGCGAGCTCGCCCCGCGCCCCCTCGCCCCGCTCCGGGGCGGCTGCTGCAGCGCGGGCTCCGCAGGGCCGCCCAGAGCGCCGCGCCGAGCGCGAGCGGCCGGAGCCGCCTCTGGGGCGGCGGGGGAGCCCTGCTCGCGGGCCGCGCGTGTCGCTGCCCCTCGGAAGGAGGGCGCTGAGCGAGGCGCTCCCGCCGCGAGCCCGGCCAGGCGGCTGCGGGCGGGCTCCGGGCAGCGGCCCCGCTTGCCCGGGGCGGCGGGACCGGCGCCCACCTGCGCGCGGGCGGGCGGCCCCTTCTGCGCCCTCCTGGGCGGCTTCGCGGCTCCGTAACGAGCGCCCGTTCAAAGCTCCGCTCGCGCTTCATCCTCCCGCCTTGGCGACCGAAACTTGGGCGTCCCCCGCCCAGGGTGGGGAAGGATCCCTCTCCCCGGGCGCCTTTTGTTTAGCGTAAACGGCCGTTGATAATTTCGCCGGCTCTCTTTGGCGTTACTGTGCCAGGATAACCGCTTTCCAGGGAAAGGGCGCAAAAAAGCCAGCGCTGAACCCGCACCCACCGCAGAAGAGAAGCAGAGCCCAAGTCTGCCCAGCGGGGCTCTGTCCGCAGCGCTTAGGCTGGGGGAGCAGCCCGCGGAGAAGCGGAATCAGGGCTCCCATCGCTGCTCGTGGCTGCGGAGCCAAGCCCCGGGGCGCCCGTGAGAGGCAGCCCGGGCTCCCGCGGGCTCAGCGCCTGCCCCGGCGCGGGGAAAGCCGCCCGAGCCGGGTTCGGTTCTTCGAGGGCAGGGGCGCACGGAGCGGAGGATGGGAGCCGCCTGCGGCCCTTGAATTGGGGCTGATTTGGCTGCAGCTGGGGCAAGGCAGGATCTTGGTCCTCCTGCCCCAAGGACAGGTCCCACGCACCGTTTTGCAGTCCAGACCTCCCTTGCTCCCTCCGTTTCGGGAGCCCTTCCTCTGTCCTAGGAGCTCCTTCCCTTCCATGCGGCAGCCAGGCCGGGCGAGCGCCCCAATGCACCCCCTGCCCCACTGCTGCTGGGGCTGCAGGGGCTGCAGGGAGCAGGGCGCTGCTGCCAGCCTGAGGGAGGGCTGAGGCCCTGGCGGGATGTAGAGCGCAGGGGTAGCGCAGAGCAGGGGGCTCAGCAGTGGGGATGTCGCTTCTCTTGCCCCCTCTGACAGCACGCAGCGCTGGGCGAGGGGCTGTCCGAGCAGTCTGCACAGGGCTCCTTTGCTGCTTGCAAGCGGCGGGGGGTATTTTTATGGCAGGATAAGTGTGTGAGGGCTTGCCTACTGCAGAAAGTGAATGGCTTAAAATGTTTAGAAATAAATTAGTGAATGTAAAGAGACACCACAGGCTTGTTTGCATTGGTAAGAGGTCTTTTTGTCTGCTTGTTTGTGTATCACGTAGTGTTCACAGCTCTGCCCCAGATAAGCATTTGCAGGACTACCTGTTTCATTGAACAGGAGAGCAGTGAGTTCTTAGCCCTCCTGCTGAAGCTGTATCTGCACATCACAGCCTCGCTTACTAGGAAAATGGAGCTGCTCAGTCTTCAGTTGCCAAACTGTGAGCGCTCAACACCCTCTGCAGCAAATGACAAATGCACCTTTTGTGTGTGCCCAGCCTGCTGGCCTGGACATCGCTTCCCTCTCTGTTCCAGTGTCCAGAGCTGCCCGGCCCTCACATACAGTTACATACAGTAACTTCAGTGCAGAGCCGACAGCTCCTGTGTTGAGGCAGGGTGAAACAGGGACTGTCCACCCTTGATAGGCTGGGTATCACCTCCTGCAGTGGAGATTTTTGTGTATCTTGTCTCTAGTGAGTGTTTCCCAGCAAAAGTGGGTGTTCAGATCTAGCAAAAATGAACTTTGAATGTTAAAAAGTTCTTCTAGTGAGGACCAAAAGAAGGGTGTCCTTTTTGTCTAAGGAAGTGAGGGTGAAGAAATGACATCGAGGTGTCAGACTCTTCTTTAAAACACCTATTTCAACCTAGTGTGCCAGACAGTTAAAGTCTCAAAGACTTTATATACCACCAGCTTCACGAAAACAGCAGTTTTCTTGCAGCAGTACAAGGAACAGACCATACTAATGTGTCCCACAGAGGGAATGGCCTTAGCGTGTGCTCAGTGTTTTTTGAGTATTGGAGCACACATTGTTTCAATGCATGGCTTAGAATAACTAGCTTAATCAGCTTTACTATGCATTGAACAACTCGCTGCAAATATTGAAATGAGACTAGGAAGACACATCCATCAGCCTCAGGGTGGACTAGCGATGCCACTTCCCGAGTGTTCCCCTCCTTCTCGTTGCGGCGAAACCCACGTGCTCTAGATCTCCCTGCCGGCAGCTCGCTGAGAGCAGAGGGAGCCACAGCCAAACTCTCGGTGCCCGAGCACTGGAGAAGCGGTGGCAGGAGGTGCTAGTTCCCTGCTAATGATGCTGAGAGCTGCTCCTATGCATGTACTGCCTGCTTCCTGGCACTTGCTCCTCATCAGCAACCAAGCAACGCAGAATCACCAAAGAGAAGTTGCCGCTGCACCTCGCGTTGTGGTGACAGAAGGATGCCAAATGCTGGGACATTCTCCCTTCCTCTCGGTGCTGGATTTGCTTTGCTGTGTGGGAAATAGCCTTGGGATTCATAGACGCTTTTAGTGATGGTTAAACTCTCTTTGCGCCTGATTTCAAGTGACATGACATCAAAACTGCCTCTCCGTCTCAGAGAGGACAGGATTGCATTCCCAGGTCACAAATCTGAACAGTTCATCCCTTGCAAATTGTTTAGAGTAAAAGTTTGCTTAAACTTACTTTATTACTACAAGCTTGCAGAGACACTTCCTCTGCAGCTGCACTGAGCGTTAGCAGTTGCATTCAATTTCAGCCTCCTTTTCCTATGTAAACCCACTGATCCGTAGTTATCAGGCAAAGATTTACACTCGTGTCTAGTATTAGTAGCTACTTTTCTGGTAGCTACTGCCACATTAGCACTAATCAGCACCGTGCAAGTTTGCGTGGCTCACAGTGCATGGATGGGGCAAACTTGCAGATCTCCCCTCCCCATCTCAGATTTGAGCTTCTCCTCCCATTTCTTGACTTACAGATGACAGCACTGTTCAGAGCAACAGGATGCCAGGAACACTGAGGGAAAAAGTCCTCCAGGTCTCTTCTTGTTCAGATCATAAGCCATGGTGTGAATCTGGAGAAACTCTGCTTAGATTAATGAATTCCTCTGTGTTTTCATATTTGCCAATAGGATCAGACTCTGGCTTGTTGCTTGTAATATGAGGAGCTCAGAGGGGAAAAATGATTTTCCCTCCTGCGGAGAGGGTAACTCCACTGTGTTGCCTGTGGTTTTGTTTGCTAGCGAGAGGCATTTGTAAATGTGTAATATAAACAGATCAGCTGCACTTTGAAAAGCTGTCTCTTTTCTCACCTTCCTAGACAGCAGTTTGAGGATTCCAAGCCCTTCCCTGCGCTATCGATCTCCCTCTGTCTTTAAGGGAGTCGGATCTGGATGCTGTAAATGCTCCCGTGTAGCTAAACAAGCCTGGCTGCAGATTGCCACTCTGGATCCAAAGCCCGGTCAGATATGGAGCTGACCGTCTGCAGCATGAATCAGACCTCATGGGTTAGGTCCTTTTCTGTGAATTCAGTTGCCCTCAGAGGCTGAAAACTGCTCTGATGGGAAATGGTTTGAAATCTTAGTAATTTCTTTCTAGACATTGCTTCTACAGAGAGTAAGGACCTGATTTATTTACATGGGTTATTGCTTATTTTAGTCCTTACATGGAGAAATCAGGCAGAGGAAGCTTCGCTGCATCAGATGCCCTGATGAGAGCCAGGTTGCGTTTCTCAGTGCTGCATGTATATACATTGCTGCTTTCTAACCTTGGGGGCTAAGTTTAATCCAGTCCCCAGTGATGCTAATGATAAGATTTTCATCCTGTCTGGTGGTCCCTGATTAGCTTGTGGCGAGTGCTCTGCCTGATAACTGTCCCCTTGAATTGCTGTTATTTTGCCATAGGCTGGGAGTTCAAAAGACTGCAAATCTCTTCTTTAAAACCACTGTGATCTTGCGTGGCTGTTACACACCTCCTTGTGCGAATAGCTCCGCTGAGAGTAAGAGGTTGGCTGTAGTGGAAAAGGTCAGCGCTGGGCCCTGGGAAAGCCTCAAAGAGTCCGGCTTTTCTGTAGCCAGTAAGTCCCCCATGAAAAGCCTGCACCTGAGCCGAGCTGTTTTGATCTGTACTCTTTGGAATTCATGGCTTTCTTCTGGCTACCTTCTAATTTGGCCTCAGGTCAAAATCATTTGGCAAGAACAACGCTGAGGACAAGTGCCCCCTCTTTTGGCCTTTATCTTGTCTAATTACCAGGAGCATCCCTGTACAATGGAGTGGCTTCTTGCTCTAATCTCTTCTCCTTCTCTTATCTCCAATTTCTCTCCCCTTTCTTTTGTCTTCCAAAATCCCACGCACCAGGATTAAAAGGCTGGGGAATGGGGCAAGAGGATTGTACTGTGAGCTGTGGACAAATGCTGTTCCAAAGCTACAACTCTTCTATTGCCCTTTTTTTTTCTTCTTTTTTTTTTTCCACCTGCGTATTTGCTGTCTAGAGAAGAGTTTCTGTGAACCCTAGTCTATCTATGCTGCTCATAAGGAATAAGAGGGAGTAACCTGCCCTTTCTCTCCTTGTGTCCCACAGGGAAGCCTGTCAGCCTGACTTACCGATGTCCCTGTCGATTCTACGAGAGCAACGTGGCAAGAGCCAACATTAAGCACCTCAAAATCCTCTCCACACCCAACTGCTCACTTCAGATTGTGTAAGTCTCTTAAATCTCTTCAGATCAGTGCAAATCTTGAGCGAGTCACAGAGCTGGTTGCTGCTTCATGGGTTACTCCCTATCATTGCTACAGCTAAGTCTTTGTCTTGTGCAGTGATTTCCAGGTCATCTCATCACTCCATGAGCCAGATGCAGCTAGAACCTGCTTTACTCCACACAAGGGAACCCAGATGGATCTTTCCTAGCTCTATTCTGCCTCTGTGATAATGTGGTCCCACGTCCTGTTTTGTTCAAAAAGAAACAGTGATTTTCAGGAAGATTTTTATGTGTATGTGTTTTAAGAAAACCATTTTGGTTCCCTCTTTTTTATGGGGGAGGGATGACTCCCTTTCTACCCTCACAGAATTCAAAATCTTCAGGAAAAAAACAATAGTATTCATCTTTTCACTGTGAGGGAGCTTCAGTACTATCAGCTTCTACTGACCTCTGTGAGGGAGTCTCAGTGACTACATTGGGTGCCTGTGCAGTGCTCCTAGCACAGTTCTATCTGCTGACCTCTTCCAGTTCCAGTACAAATTTTGTAAAAGTCTATCCTTTGTCATCCAAAACATTCCTACATTTGGACAATTGGTGTGGTTTCATGAGATTTCTCAGGAATGTGCAGAGTTATTGATGGGCATGTATCCATTCATGAACAAGTATTTATTCATATGGATTCTTTCTTTTTTTAACCCACTGTGAATAGATCACACACACATTCTCATTGTGCCTCTGCCTTAGGATTTGGTGGAGGACAGTGAGAAAAAAATGTAAGTCCCAGCTGAGAAATAATTTCCTTTAGCAAAAATGGCAAAACCAGATGTGAGTAGTTCTGATCTCTACCTATATGTTTTGGGGGCAAGCATCCAAAGGCAAAGAGTGTACGGATTTATGGTCTTCTGGGACTGTCAGTGGATGTCATAAGGGTCCCAGTGCTATGGCTTTGTAGAGGATTTGGAATTATCTGGAGTATTTTCAAGAAAATGTCAGGCTTTAAATGGGATACAGTATGCATTTTTCTCTTGATTAATGTGGGATTACAGTTATTAGACATGGATAAGAGCATGAAATACAGAAAGAGAAGCAACCCATGTTCTCACCCATTTGTGGTCCAAATGTGTCTGGAATGTCATTTAATGATACTATAAAACATGGGCCTATAGTTCACCATTATTTTGTTACATAAAAAAGAGAAGTACCTAAACCAAAAGCTTACCTCCAAATGCCTGTGAGACATCACAGGTTGAAAGTAGGTCTTTACAAGAACACAGGTTGAAATGAACTCAAAACTAACATAATAGAGTCTCATCTTGGTGGTTTTAGCCACACACTGAATTCAGTGTATTATCAAATGAAGGTGTGAGTAACTTAAAGGCTACTGGGAGAATCCACCATTTTCAACACAGAATCCAACTGAAACCATATAGGTTCAAGGAAAGATCTTGAAGTTTTCTTCAAGTACATTTCCTTGGAATTTTACCTGAACAAAAAGCCTAGGAACAGAACTTTGTTGTCATCTCCCCGAATCCAGAAATCTCATCTATGGATGTCTACTTCTATTAAGCCCAGTGCAAGAAAATAGCACATAATAATTGAATTCTAAATTAGACATGAGCACTCCTTACAAGTGTCTAGTTCTCTCCAGTGACTACAAAGGAGCATGAGCCCAGTGGCTCAGAAATAAATATATCCAAAATATATCCATGTCTGAATGCTGGGTGAGAGGAATTCCACTGCAGGTGGCTGGAGGGTGGTTACGTGTGCTTTGTACTCTCTACGGCCAGCTTAATAGTATTCAGGCACTGCTAACATCTGCAAATTAATTCGCACTTTCTGTTGGCATCACTTCCCTGGAAATACTCCAGATTGGCACTGCTGTAAGGGAAATATGACTTAGGCCCATTCACTATTTCACTGGCATAGGGCTTGCAGCCTGGATCTTCCAGTGTTTATATTACAACTATGGTGTTACATAACTTCAGAGCAAGGAGCCTTTTGACCTGTTACTTCTTACACTGTATTTTTATACTCTTTGAATTTCTTTTTATAAAGATGGGAATATTTGGCTCCCATCCAACAAAGTCCTTAAGCAAGTGCTGAACTTACTCCTATGGACATTTTCATGAAATTGCTGTTCTTGGCACTTTTACATGGTAGGCTGCTTAAGGGGAAGAGGCTGAATGCTTAGGGAGAAATGAGAGATCACAGCACTCCTAAGAAGTCCTGAGATCCCTGAAGGGTGAGACTGCTGCCATCAGTGAAGAGCTTTTTGTACTATTTCTATCTGAAACATGTAGATAACCTAAATCGCCAGGCTGTCAGGAGTATTTTGCTTCAGATAGGTGTATGGGTGTTTTCTTTGCAACACAATCAGATTAGCTGTAATTTCTGTTTTTTAAAGTATAGCTTGGACATTCAGTAAATGAGAAGAAACCCGTAAAGAAGTTTCTGCTTTTATTTTTTCCAGTACTGACTGGAAATGAGGGAAAACTTGCCTCTTGCACTGTTGTACTTCCTGTTCTCTTCCTGCCTGCAGTCTACTGAACTAGGAGATGTAAACTAGAAAACTCAGATTGAGGTTCTTCATCTCTTCATCCCAAGTGTCCCAGCACAGACTCCCAGGAATCAATATGAGAGGGGACAAACTGTATCAGTCTTTCAAACTTGGGAAGTTTCATATTAGGTCTCTTTAGGATAGAAAGGATATCCTAGCCTCTTCATAGGTTATCTGAGAGCAGCACCAGAGCAATGAGACACTCCATCATTGTGCATTATAAAAGTGCACGTGGCAAACCTGTGTGCCAGGTAGAATGTGGGCTGAGAGTGTTGCACACTAGACTCACTCTAACTCTTTTCCTTTGACAGTGCAAGGCTCAAGAACAACAGCAAGCAAGTATGCATTGATCCCAAGTTAAAGTGGATCCAGGAATATCTGGAGAAAGCTTTAAACAAGTAAGGCAAGAGACAAATGGACTTAACAGCTAAAAGATCCTCAGTTTTTAAAGGGTAGAACATTAAGGGCTGGCTTTAACCATGCGGACAAGTACTCGTGGAATCAGATATTGATTTGAAGATGGGCTTGGAGTTGACCTAGTTGATCTGTATTAAAACACCAGCTTCTAGTATATCCTAAATGTGTAACTAAGAGCTTTGCTGGGATTTGAGGCAAAAACTGTCCTAATGAATCTGTTATGGGGTCCCCAACTCATCCTCTTTTAAAAAGAGCCGTTCTCCCAAGGAAAATGCTTCCTTTATGCACCCTTTTCCACAGCTCAAACCACAATTACTTCAAAATTTATATTGTTCCAGTTTTTTTGGAGCCCCTTCTCCATGTTACACTGGGAGCCTGTTTGCACAGGTAGTGAAGGCCTAGTGGGTATTAACAAATTTTTTTTTTTCCTTTGCTGGCCAGTATGGAGTGCTTTTAATATCTGCCAAAGCAAGATGCACTGCCATGAATCAGGCTTTCCCTGAAGGGAAGAGCTAGGGGAACACTTGCCTAGCAAATAGAGAGGTGTTTTTCCGTCTATTTTTATCTCTCTTGCAAGTACCTGTTTATGGCTGTCCTGAGATGGACCCAGTCTCTCTCTGCTGAATTTTACTGTTAGCAAAGAGCAGCACAGAGAACATTTCTGTGCTGAGCTGATGGGGAGGGCTACAGCCTTCCTTGGATGGAAGACGAGACAAGTGATGGGGCAAAGCAGTCCCTTGCCTAAGACCCTCATCTTGGGTTGACCCAGCGAGGACATTTCGGCCAGAAATCCCACCTGTGCACTCAGATTCCCTCCTGCCTTTGCCACCACATTCCCACCCCTCAGTAACCATGCTGAACCTTACCCCTGCTGCCTCTGTTTGTGGGGTAAAGGCAGGGTTGGAATCAAGTCGTCTGCAGGAGGAATGAGGAATTTCTTGCAGAAATCCAGGGAAGAGTCTGACCCCAAGGGGAAACCAGTGCAGGTGGTTGAATGCCTTCCACCATGGGCAGAGGGATACAGGGAAAGAAGTATTCTTCTCCCTCAATAAGCAAGACAAAAATGATACTGGGGCAAAGAGATCCCTCCCTCCACCCCTCTGGGGATCATGTTGGAGCTATGAATGAGGAGGGAAGGAAACCACCTAACAAGCTGACCGTGATTCCAACCCTGCCAGCTCTTCCCATCACATCTGATGCTCAGTGCCTTCCTTGCTGCCAGCACTCAGCCCTGTTGTCCTTTAGGCAAATTTTTCTACAGAGCTAATCTCTCTTAATGTGGCCAGGATGACTTTGGATTTAAGCACAGTTGAACCTAAGAGCAGGATGTGGCCCATGCTGATGATCCTAGGGTCTTGGCTACTTGGTTTCCCAACTTGGAAAAACTGCCAAGCCCATGCCTAAGTTTCTGCTTACTATCAGCCCCAATGAAGCTGTAGGCAGTGATAATCAGTCTTGAAATTGAGGAGGCACTTAAGAAAGGTGCAGTGTTGGGTTATGTGATTATGTGCTCAGATTCTGCCTGCCTCGATTAGGGGATCAGCCCCTCTGGGACACATTCTGCTCTCACTTCCACTGGTGAAGATCTGGGGCCAGTGAGCCAGCACCTGATCTCCAGCCAGATTCTGGCTTTCTTTTTTACCTAAATATAACTCAGAAGCAATTCTGTTAACTCAGTGGATTTCATCCAGGTTTGCCCTGAGTAACAGAAGAGAATTTGGTCCAAACTCTCTTAAATAAGAAGACAGAAATCATACATCTCCATCACCTAATCCTATAATCATGGCATTATTCTCATTTTTTCCAACCAGTAATGCTAGCACCAATGGCATTTTCATGCTTCATAGACAGTCAGGGCTCTGTCTGTAGCATTTTCACAAGGCACGTTTTTCATATATTTTAGTGCACAGCTTTGACTTCTTCAATGAAATGTATTTTGGAATATATTTATAGTGCATCAAACAATTCATATATTTGAATTGGAGCCATATGAATGTTGGTAGTTTAGAACACCGATATCCCTCTAAACTACTAACAGCTTGTAAAATAAATCTATATAGATCTATAAATGTTAATGTAGCTATCAATTTCAATCAGCCATATATTATATTTTTTCACTTGTACTGAAACTGTATGAAATGTGACATTACCCTATATGCACTAGCAATAAAATGGCTAATTGTTTCATGTTATGAAAACCCAATTGTACATGGGAATTTATTTTTCTGGAATAAAATTAATACATTTTGTAGAAAGGGCTCTTGTAATTGCTTAAGTAAAACCCAATGTCAAGATATCCTAATTTATACCAACGTTTCAGTAAAAGGGTATCTTTTGTGTATGGGCAGGAAAAGTTCATAGAATATAGTAGTCCAATACTGTTGACTGTGAAACCAGAGATGGTTTTAGTAGGAGTCATTTTGCTCACTAATTCTGCTTAGCATTTATTATTGCTTTGTATTCATCACATTTCCATGTAATATGCACACTTATGAGACATGAGTAAACTACATTCAGGCTGTCAGGAATCCAAATTCCTTAACTGGCTTTAGAAATCATTGTGCAACTGCTGTGGCCAACATCATTCAACACTCATCCATTTTATAGACAAGGGGCAAATCAACCTTCTTTTGAAATTGTTAACAAATCCTTTTCCACTTTCAAGCAATTCCAGTCATCATTTAAAGTCCAACATTGATTGCCTTTTCCTTCTCCCTTCACACAAGGATTTGTAAAATTGAACATTCATGGAGTTAAGAGAGCTGAAAGTAAACAGGGTTCCAAGAAAGATCCTTGTCCGTTGTCACATTAACATAGTCCCAACTCTAAACTTACCCAGCTTGAGATGTTGGAATCCATTAAGCTCAGCAGTTACTTCTGGCACAGGCCAGTGAGCTGATGGATCTGGAGAAGATAACAGAATCCAGCAGGAAAAAGCTTTTCCCTGAATCCGCTGGGAAAAAGGAAACTCCCAAACGCCAGGGGCTGGCTGCAATGGAAGCCAAGGTCTGCTGCTGCCTTCATCTGTGGTGCTTGTAAATCCAAGTGTGGCAGCACTTCTGTAGTTAACTGATCTCATTCATAGTAACTGAATTACAAGACACCAAAACTCCAACCCATGTGTTGGATGAATATCTCGCGTGCTGGGCCACAATGTGGGCAAGCATCCTCACAGCCTCATTCCAAGGCTCCATGTGCTCACAGATCCATTACAGTAACTTCTGGCTCTTGTTGGCATCAGAGGGAATGGTGGGTGGGAAGCCAGAACTTCAGCTGCCCTCTGCTTTCATTTTACCTCCATGAACACCATGTGGATGGTGAGGCTCCTGGTTTGTAAGTTTTGGCAGGTATTTGAGATGTCCAAATGTTCGGGGGCAAAAGAGTTGTTCTGGACTCAGAACATGCAAATGGGCTGTCCTTGGGGCACTTTCATTTGCCCACTGTCCCTCTGAGGCAGAGGTGTCTGAATGGGGATGTTATCTTCATTTGTTCCCTGCTAGAGAGATTTGAAGGGACCATAAGATAAATGTAAATAAGACCTTTGTATATAGATAATTTATGGCAGTCTCTTTGTATTTTTCTTTTAATTTAGACCACGTCATCGCACGCATAAAAAAAAGCAACAGAAGAAACGGGGCCTACGCTGCCCTTCCCGTGCAACACCACTAAAGTCTCCAGGGAGAAAGAATGGTAGGAGGCACTAGTTTCTGAGTTGGGAGAACCCGGGTTGAATTCCCTGTTCTTCCACAGACCCATCCTGTGTGATCTTGGGCAAATCTCTTAGCCTGTCTGGGCCTCCATTTTCCCCTATGTTTGCGGAGATAACAACTGTACGCTCCTTCCAAAAGATTATTTTGAAGATTAACCTCTCAAAGCAGGGGGAAAATTCAGTCACAGCAGAGGTGGGGGTGAAGGGGATAGAATATCTTTAAACCCCAGTTCAAATCTGAAGTGTTTAGTTTTGTTTAACCAGGGATGAATTTATCCCAGTTGTTGTAATATGAGGATGATTGTGAACATCGATTTGTTGTTCTCTTGAAGTTGGCCACACTATAATGGCACTGCATACTTCGGTTCCCTAAGAGATACTAGGAGTGCAGCAAAAAGTCTCAGTGTGTCTCACTAAGTTGACAATGATATGTGGAGCAAAGCCTGTTGATTCCTGTCCAGTCTGTACCCCCTTGATTTCCTCCACACAGAGACCCAGGGCATGGAGGGGGCTGGTAAAAGACATGTTTGGGATCCTGTGTTTTATCCACTTCCAATTTCCCAGACATATCTTAGAACTTTCCCCATGCTTTGTATTGTCAGCAGTGGCTGGGCAGGAGCTGCTTCATCCTTGCAGTCTTCATTATAGAGATGCTGGCTAAAGTCTGTCATCCTCTTTTACAGCTGAGGAAACAGATCCAAAGAGCCAAAATAGCCCTGAAGCAAAGCCAAAGTTAAAAACAGGGTAAAGATTTGGAAGCCCTTTGTTTCTCGAAAGAGGAGAATTTTCTATTTCTGGATGAGCTGTCTGAGGCTACCCTCATGGAGAGTAGCCATAGCTGTCTCTGGCTCTGCTCACACAGTCTAACTTGCCCAGTTGGCATTGAAACAGATGTGTGTTCTGATCCCGTAAGCTAGACAAGGCTTGCGGAGGCATCAGGATTTTCAAATGCCCGGTGTTTACTGTCTTAAAGTAGTTCTAATTCTGCCTTAGTGACTCCATCTAAGTCATAAAAGGCTGATCAGTCTGGAGCAGGAATTGGGGTCACTTCAGACAAAACCTGGAGGCCATCAGTACAAAGTGACCATAGTCTGGCTCCTTGTTCTGAGTGAGCCCCGTACACATCTGCACCCACAGTGCACTCACACTGCCTTGTGATCCTAAACCCACTGCTCTCCCTGGGTACCCTGCTCACACACTGGGCAATGCAACTCGTCTGCCTCCTGCCCTATGCTCCTGTCTTTGCACTGGTGCCTCGTGTTAGCTGTGCATAAGCAGTCCATGGCTGCTTAGCCCCCCTGTGCCCCCCACCTTCCCTGGGCAGCTGCCACCGTGAGCCATGGGCTGCTGGCCAGCTGCTCTGGGCATGTGAGGGTGCTGGGCAGGGGAGAGGAGCTGGGAGCTGATGGCTCTGGCTCCTGGCTGGGCAGCTTGCTCAAAGGGGACTCTGCTCTTCAGCCACCCCATCGCAGGAGCTGAACACAGACAGCAGAGCTCGGGCTGTCCCTTACAGCTGACCTGGGGATCCCTGCAGACCTCTGTGGAGCACATGGACTGGCTGCTGCAATCCATGTTCTCCAGCAGAGCTTCGGGTGGGTGGGGAGAGGGCATTCCTCAGGGGAAAGCGTGGCATTCCTAGTGCTACCCATTCCACTCCTGAGGCTGCTCAGGTATGTTTTAATCCCTCCTTTTCCTGCTACGTTTTTTTTTTTTTTTTCTTTTTTTCTTTTTGCCCACTGATACTTCTCTGCTCTGGCTTTAAAGTCCAGAATAAACTTCCCAGCCAGCCTTTCTCCGAATACCTTACTAACTATGAGCAGCACAACCTGCCAAAAATAACCCCAATTGCTGGTTTTGCCCTGCTAGGTCCTAGTAGGTCCTTGTGGAGAACTTCCCCCAAACTGTTTGGAACATGCTGGTTGGAGGGGCTGCAAAAGAAATGCCTTTGGGTTAGTCCAGACACAAACTTGCTGTTTGACTAGGCCTGATAGCAAAGGTTTTCAACTGAAATAAACCTAAATAGTATCTCACTCTGTTCTTCATCAACAGGAGGTTCAAGATGTAAGAGGCAAGCATTGTAAGCCGTCTGCAGGATTTCTTACTGTAGGACCCAGACAGCAGATAACCAGTATTAGGGAATGAAAACATTTCACTGTTATCATGCTACACAAAAGCAACGCTTCATGCATTTACATTTTTTCCCCACCAAATTGGCTTGCTTTCACAGTGCTATTTTCATATAGTAAGATGTATTTGTTTTGAGAAAAATGTCTTTATATACAGGTTGGTTTATTACCTAGCACTGAAGGCAGATATGAATTTAAACTAATCCTATGTTATTATATAACATTTCATTTCATTTTCTATGTAGAGGTTCTGCTTTATTTAACTTTCTTTTGGTTCATGCAAGTCTCCTGGAGATTTAAACCTAGAAGGAAGGACATGAACTGTACAGTGCAATGATGTTGTGTAAGTAGTGGTGGAGCTCCCTGACCCCTAAAGTCAGGCCAAGAACATAGGAAGGCTCTAAAAAGCATCAGACATTGGTAAGAGTGGACAGCATTATCAGGGGCACCGATTACAGGTATTTTGACTAAGGGATTAAACTCGGAGCTAGAGGACTAAAGCTGTGAGTAGGTGGCTCAATATATCTGCTATTGCAAAGTGCTGGTACATTGATTTGTAGCAGTTGAGTGTGTTAGCAGCCACAGTACTGATCTGATGTCACCTGGCATTTCCTATGTTCCTGTGTTTCTGACAACAAGTTTTAGCACAAAATATATATATATTTTTTAATATCTAACTATGCGATCACGTTGCAAATTGCCGGAGTAGTCAGAGATGCTGCCATGCACTGGGTGTCTGTTACGCCCATGTGCAGGAGGTGGTCTCAGCCACCAGCCTGGGTGGAGGTGTGTTGATATGATCCTTCACCAGCTGTGCAGGACTGTAGCCGCAGCTAACTGAGTGCCCTGGCATCTTTGAGTGCTCTGGATAGATCCAAAAGAGGATATCTGGCCATGTCTTTGGAGAAAAGAGATACCTGGGGCAAGAGAGGAAATAGTGATGGTCTGCCCATTTTGCCAAAAGAGTGGTGTTTCATAGGTGTGGAAGTGAAGGCTACTGTACCAGTAGCAGTGGTCTGTTTGCTCATGAAATAATATATCTTCTAGAATTTCCTCTGCAAAGTACATCCAGGAAGAAATACCACTCTTGCACCGACCGCCTCTCTCAACCAGAAATTTCTTTTTCTCAAATCTTACCTGTGTAAGCAAGTATCTTTGCTATATAACCTATGGAAAAAGACACCTGAAGTACTGCAGTTAACATATTACGCTGTGCACTGTGATCTGGGGGAAGGACACGTTGTCCAAACGGTGTGTGCCACAGTACCTATATTTGTATGTATCTGTGTGTGTATTGTAAAGCAACTGTAACTGTCTAACATTGTATGTTTTTGTTGGGTGGGTTGCTTCAAAAGGAATCTTCCCTCTTACTCACAGCCTGTGTCAGGAACACTGAAAAGGATGTTTCACTAATCACTCCTTTTTTTGTGGCAGGCATTTTTAATGCCAAAGAGCCATTTTGGCTAGCCCGGGACTGCCTTATTTTCCATTGGATTCAGGTAACAATCTTATATGTATTCTCCTGTCTGTAAAATGGTGCTATTACAGAGTCCTTCAGTTGGGACCAAATCGCCTCATTTGCTTTTAAGTGGAAATCAAGTACCTTACCTTAAAATATGTGGGTGTGAGTTTGTTTTTCCCTCTATTGTTACCATTAACAATTACTGTTGTTACCAAGCAGGTGCTTTTACTATGATTTGTCTCTGTTTTATAAGGTCTGGTACCACTGTACCTGTGGAGAATTTGACTGTTGATTTTAATGGGAGTAGAATCAGAGTCTCTACTATAGAGGTAAAAGCAGAAAGAACTTGTATGAAAAAATCAAGAGTTTTTTTGTATCTTTCCTGGACTGCACTTTATATCCTACAGTCCATCTCCTGTCCTCACATGAGCATCTGCAACTGCTAATAGTTTGCCAAGAGGCTGACATGTGAGTGTGAAAGCCAAGAATGACTTTGGGGAAAGATGGAAGAGTTTTGGATCTGATGCAGACATGGAACTCGTCTTTCTCACGCCCGGGAAGGGCCATTCCTCACATGTGCTTGCCATCCAACAACAGCTTGAGGTCTGATATGTTCCCCCTGGAGTTGATGGAGAATTAAATAATCCTGTTTTTAATTCAACAGCATACCTTGCTGATGGTAGAGGCCATGGAGATTTCATTTCTAGGGGGAAACACTGGCTTTCCCTTAAAAGCAGCAGTACAGAAGAGATGTCACCAGTTCAGGCTTACTACCTGAGCAGCCCACAGTGTTGGGTATGGTATTTGGGCACCCAAGCAAGATCGTTCATTTGTGCATATCCCTGGCTACTTCATGTCCCTCCATTCCTTCGTACGGTCTCAAATTCATTGTATTTCAGAGCCCTATACTGCACTGACCTGATGGGGTGGTCGATGAGGCCGTGCAGCCCTGGCAGCATTCTGCCCCAGTCCCCACTAACAGGGAGCACACGGGGATCGGCATCGGCAGGGAATGCTCTCTGGGCACATCCCCACATCCCTGACTGAGTGAACACACTGCCTTGACAGAGGGCAGTGCTGGAGCGTCCCGGCAGACCCCGAGCTCAGCTCCGGGCAGCATAGCTATGTGGTGAGAGTATTGCAGGGAATGGGCAAACTTCCTTTTGTGGAGGCAGATTAGTGGGCATTGCAGGAGCAAACTGTGCTAATGAAAGGGTATTTGCTACTGTGAGACGGGCATCAGTCGCAGAAGGAGAGAAAAGGATCCCTGCAAGGCTAAGGAGCACTTGTAGAGAGGTGATGGGTGAGGCCTGCTGCCTTGTGGGCCTTCCATCCACGGCATTTCTTGGGAATCCCATGGTGTGCCCTGGGCCCTGAGACCCCTGTACTGCTGAGGGTTCACTACACACAACTAAGACCCCTCGGCGAATGGGGCTGCTCCTAGAGTCTGATTCCACTTGCTCTGCTTGCCGGAGCGCAGCTTCCCTTGGGCAAGCTAAGTAGTGTGAGTGCAGGGGTGCAGCAGGCCTGGCCACGAGTCCCTGAAGATGTAGCTAAGTGAGAACCCGCTAAAAGCTCTCTCTTGCCTCACACCAAACTATAACCTTGAGAGGAAAGCTTTCTTTCTGCCTAGCGCGCTTTGCTGAGAAGCACTGAATCGAGAAGAGCCCTTGGCTTTCAGTTACCAGGCTGCTTCAAGCGCCTTGCGCTGCTCGCGGCCTTGCGCCCCGTTTGTCATGTGCACAACATAGACTGAACAGGTTGAGGCAGCACTAACAGAAGCCTGCTCGGGAAGGCACTAGATTTCCCTTTCTGCTTTTAACTGTTGACCAAGGAGCAAATCAGGGAAAGGAAGGATGGAGAGATGGGAGTGATATACAGGCCACATGTGAACAAGAAGAGGGAAAAGAGATAACACTGAACCAGTGCTGAAAAGAGCAGATTCCGTAAATGTGAAGTAGTCATGTGTGGTATGTTCCAAACTGCAGCTGTCGAATCCTAAATTTGTTTATTTTTTAAGAATAGATGGTATTTATTGCTGTGCCAAATTATTTTTATTTATATTAGCTTTACACTTGTATATATGAATATCTTATCTGAATTCTGCCTGAGGAAGGATGAAGGTGACTTTTTGATGTATTTTTAACTAATGTGTTTGAGAATAGGTGACTGTTCATTGGTCTTTTGCAGTGAAGGCTATATTCCAAGTTAAATACATGTATTATACTGAAAATGCAGTTCCTATGGAAGTTTCTGTTGCTGTTTTCCTTTTGCTATAACCTGAAGGGTCTTTGTTTTGATTAATGCAATTTATAGTAACCAGGGACTTCTGAGAACTCATTACCTAAAGTCTGGATTTGTTATCTACCAACTCCACATGAAGCCAGATCTTACCTGCAAGCATGAGGCTCTGATGGCGACAGAGAACATAATTATCATGATGAAAGGGCTGCATGAACCTCCCATCTTGTACTCCTTAAGAACTCAGTGTTGTCAGAATGTGGTATATACTGTATTTTATATTTTTATTAAGTAAAAAGAAATATCTTCCCAAATAATGTGAAAAAAAAACTTTTGTATTTGTTTTCCTATAAGGCAGCTTTTATGGAGGAGTTACATTATGCTTTTGAAATTACTTCTTTCATAGAATATTTTGAAAATAAACACATTTATATTGTTGTAATTTCTCTGATAAATGTATATGCACTTAATTTTTTCTTAATAAAATTGCCTATCTGAATTAAATGATTACTTGTTTCTAATTTTTTTTTCAATAAAAACAGAATGGTCCCTGCTGGTCCCCCTTCCACAGAGGGAAACACCTCCAGTCTCGAGGTGGGGAATGGCTCTAAAGCCTTGGCCTGTAGGACTGGCTGTGGAGAGCTCAGAGATTTGATGTCCTCAACACCAGACTCTGATGATGTCAGTAGGTATTTGGTGTGAGTTTCCAATGCATCAGCTGAAACCTGGTTTTGTCCGTGCCCCCCTTTCCCTGCCTGAGTCCCCAGGTTTCCCTGTCCCCTCCACCACTGCCTGCTCCAACGGGCTGCCCTGGGCCTGTCCTTTGCGGCCCAGGTGAACTCCAGCCCCACATACCCAGTGCTCTGGGCAGAGCAAAGGCCTGGGGTAATTAAACATCTCTCAGCAGAGTGAAATGCTGCTCCAACCTGACAGAGCCCCTTCCTGAGTAAACGTTACTTGGCCAGATCAACACAAGGCCAAAGATGTGCAGAAAAGGAAACTCAAATGACTGACGATCCCTTTACAGATCCAACAGTGATTTAGTAACTGAACATGAAAACCTGAGCAGGTAATTGCTCATGCAGATGGTCAATGAGAGATTTCCAGGCCACAGGGAAAGGCAATGGGAGTAATTAGGTACAGAATTGTGCCTTGTTCGTAAGGAAAGGCCCCATGTTCTGTGGAGCACTTCACTGCATCTTTCATCAGTTCTTTCTTAAACATGGAAGTTTTGGATCTTACTTCCTTAGCAAAACACTGTGGCAATGTATCTGTAAACTGTGTGAGCAAGCGGCTGCCTCGGAAGTAACGATGAAGCCCCCCTGTTAGCACAGCTGGCTCTCCTCATGGGCAGCCTCCCCGTGCTAACAAGCTGCAGGAAATCAGCTGCTTTCACAGCTTCAGCCATCTTGACATTGATTACGGGCTGGCTTTACTATGCCTTGGTGTAGTGTAGGTTGGGAGGCTGTGTGGGAAATGCTTCTGCTTCTTGGGGATTAGCACTAGCATGGAGAACTGATTCTGGAGGTAGGTTCCTTGTGGAAGGTGCTGGTGGATTTTTAAGAGTACTGCTGGAGGGAGGGAACTGAGTTTGTGACTTGTTACCTTGTGTGGGTGTCTTATCCTGCCTGTGAGTGCAGGATGGGGTTTATGGCTGTTGGGAAGGAGTGACAGAGTAGCTATCTCCAAATTTTATAACAGAAGCTTGTCTCTGGGGGGTAGATAAGCTCCCTGGTTTTGTGACTGACTTTGTCTCTGGTGCAGATTTAAGAGCCCTTCTCTCTCATTCTGGTGGTACTGTGGCTTGTGGATGTGTGGTCTGAATGGCTGAAGACCCCTTAGGGGGCTATGTATTTTAGGATTTTTTTGACTTAAGTATTAGTTAATCCTTTTGGAAAAGGAGATTTGTGGGTTAATAGTTTCCTAAAATACTCTTGATCTGGAATTCTTAATTGCTATGAGAGTTGTATCTTCAGTGTGAAGCCCATCTAGGAGGATGTCAGTGTTAGCTGTGTACTAGAACAGGTCAGAGGGTAATAATAGACACTTTCAGACTTGTTATTGGTATTAAATTGCAGAGAAGGTGGTTGTTGGCAGCTCAGATATCTGAATTCCTTGCCCATGCGCATGGGCCATATTTTAGCCCAAGCTGTTTTTTATTATGCCTGCAGTTTAAACGTGATGAAGTACAACTGGAGCAAAAGCACAAAACAACTCCTGGAAGCTTCAAAGTGCCAAATCCTTCTTGCTCGTCAACTCTGTGGCAGCTTTTCCTTTCTGCTCAGGGAAATCTTTGGTGGTATTGATACTAAACCTGATCATGACTCTTGGCCATGTCCCAGTGGAACATGCCTAGTCCCTCTCTTTCCAAGGGAGGAATGCTGCTCTGGAGCAGCATTTGTAAGGTGATGGCTCTGATTAAAGCATAAATGAGTGCAGACTCTGCTTTGTTGCAATTCTCTGCAAGTGTATCTGTCCCTCCTATCTGTACCATAATATGGGATGGATGTGGATTATTTGAATGCAAATTATATGGTGAATCTTAGCTGGGAGAATCATCTTGGTTTTGTAATCAAAATGTAAAAGGGAATTTCAAAGATATAATATGCGGTCAATTTTCCTTTCATGGTAGTCTTCACTGGAGTTTCGTAGTGTGTTCATTGAGAATTTATTCAGATGTAATCACTTGTGCTGGCTTTTGTATTCACTGGTAGTTACGTTTCTTATGGGGACCAAACAAACACAACAGTTGTCTTTAAAAAATTTTAGGCTCCCTCGCAAATACAGAGAAGACATTTTTAGAGAAGTAGCTTAATTTTTCCCTCCCTCAACTCTCCAGCATAACAAAGAGGAAAGTGTGAAGAACTTCATTCTTAAACTGGCACAAATATATGAACAGCTTCATTGGTTCCAGATAAGCTATTTGTTGCTAAAAGCATGTTTTCTAATAATGACATCTAACCTGACTTACAGTATCTGTATTCGATACAGTAGAACATGATAGGTGAAACTGAGGCACATGGCTGTGGTCACAGCACCTTAAACAGGAGTAGGAGCCCAGACTTGAACTCTATCTTCTGCCAGACATCACTTTTCAGAAGAACTAGGAAAAGTTGCAGTTTCCTGTACTGCGGTGTGTGTAAGCCACTCTTCCACATGGAGATGGAACCAAAGAGGAGTGACAGCATCTTCTGTTCTAGCTTGTAAGCTACACAACCTTCCTGACTTCCAGTTCTCTTCTAACCCCAGTGTGTTGATGCCCTATTCAGTGAGGGGAACACCAGTCGCATATTTTATCTTCTTCTTTGTAGCTTATGCCCCTCGAAGTTGAAGTCAATGGAAAATGCTTTCAATGGGCTCCACATCATGCCTTATAATTGCACCTTTATGTGGCCTGTATCCACCACGACAACTTCTGACATTTATTCAAAGCTCAGAAAAACTTTAATGACCACTACTTGAGGACTTTCTAGGGTGAAAAAGGTTCCAGTGACAGTACAGGTGTTTGCTGGAAGCTGTTTCCTATTTAATGAACATTGATCAAGTACAGAGCAAAACTTAGCAGTTGTCTAGGGAGACATGGGTGTGGAGGAAGGGCATTCCCTGATGGAAGAAGCTTCTAGATGACGTGAAAGATGCCATATCACAGCTTATCTCTAAGAAACCTAGATTTCTTGACCTTATTGGCAAGGGATAAATCTCCTGATATGAGAATGCTGTAGCTTGTAGAATGCATCATGCAGACAGATTTTTTTTTTCCCTTAAAACTTACCCCCCCCTTTTTGTGGAAGAAAAAAAATTATTTCACCAGTGTATGTGGGCCTCAGATCTCAAAATGGGTGCCAGTGCTCTGTTAGCCCAAGTGCTCCAACCGTTATTTTATTGCATGCCCTTACCTTGGAGTGATATTCATAGAGAGATGCCTTTTACCCTGGGGGAGATGCTTCTGTCC
This sequence comes from Tinamus guttatus, assembly GCF_059628265.1. Lineage (NCBI taxonomy): Eukaryota > Metazoa > Chordata > Aves > Tinamiformes > Tinamidae > Tinamus > Tinamus guttatus. Next base: position 10,387,063 of record NW_028288848.1, read on the forward strand.
CAGCAACCTCCCAGACTTCCCACTGGTATAAGAAGTACCTGGTTACTTGCCATTTAACATAGACTTCTTTAGTACTGCTGTTGCTGAGCTCCAGCATTCAGGGAAGCAGGAGTGGACCTGAGGCCAGCGCTCAGCAAAGGGCTGCTAATGCTGGGCTGAGATCATGCATCTGCAGATGCAATGTAGCACTGCCGAGATCAATGACCACCAGCCTGAACAGGAGGCTAAAATGTCCTGCTGTGTTTCCTCAGCTGCTTGCTTGTATTAGGGGCACTATAAGCAAAGAATTGGATGGTAATACTGTTAAAATCAGAAGCATGGTATTGCCCAAATGCTGAGTGCATTATATAGGAGCCTCTGTGATGCTACATGTCAGAGGTCAGTCCTAGCTTCTGGTGAAGATCTCCCTGTTTTATAAAGCTACTTGCTTTAAAGTTGTCCAGAGAGTGTCCTAGACAAAAGATGCTTCTATCTTTAAGACTAGCAGAAAAGGCAAAATGAAAACAAGCCAAAAAAAAAAAAAAAAAAGGCCAGCTAGAGAAAGTCGAACAGAAAATAAGATACAGATTTCTAAGTGCGGAATTGATTAGACTTTGGAACCCGTTCCTCTGGAGAGGAGGGGAAAGCCCCAATCTGCTCCGTGCCTCCAGAACCAGACCGGGCGCCGCTGGTGTTTGCCACATAGAGCTTAGAGGGCCCTCAGGGGACGCTGGGTGGAATCCTCTCCTCTGCTACGGAGAGCATCACACCAGATGAGCTAACGGTCCCTCTGGCCTTAAAAACCCGTATGCAGAAAGTACTGGTTCCAGGGAGCATTCCTCAGCCTGCCTGTGATTAATAAAGCCAGTGCATTGGCAAGGCCGGTGCTGGTTGAAATGAGGCTGGGTTTGGCCCCTGCTGTTACACAGGAGACAGCTTTGGGGTAGAAGAGCCCTGTAGTTTTGGTTATGGTGGCTCAGCAGCTGGTGGTGCAGAGGCATACCAGAATGAGAAGGTTGCAGCCTGGCCACCCGCTGGCCCTGATCTGGGTGCCTTGGTTCAGCTGGGAGCAGGGTCTGCTCAGGCAGCTTCTCTCTGGCTGGAGCACTCACACTGGTACATTGCTTGTAGAACCCTCCGAGTTTCTTCCTTCATTCCCTTTTACCACTCCTTGTATTTGCCCTTCATTCCTTCTTCCTGCTCTCAACGGATTTTTCCCCTTCCCAGTTGTTCCTCTCCCCTCCTGAGCTGACCAGACCAAACCTGTCGCAGCTTTGGTGACCTAAAGCCTTCTGTCCCTCTGCCAGTCATCCGTATCATCCTGCTTTCCCTGCCTTGTCAGTGTTCTGGCCTTGGGCAGAGCTTCACTGCCGCTATCTGGAGGAGACAGCAGGGCACTTCCTCTTCTGTCCCTTGCATTGGAGCAGAGCCCAGGGTCCTTGTAGAGCTGAGCTGGCTGAACGCTGCTGCTGAGCTCTTTGGCTCTGGGCTTGTTCCCATCAGCTAAGTTTGAGATGTCCTTTTGTTGCCTGCCACAGCACCACCCATTGGCACATCAGCATTTCCTCAGCTCATGTTCTTCCTTATTTCTTCCTTCACTGCCAGAGGTTCCTCACAGTAGCCATTTAGGGAAAAAGTCAATCTTTTATTGTTTCCTATCACCAGTAAACAGCTTAACCTGAGCACGCTGGCTTTGAGAGATGGCAGGGACAAGAGGGTGCTTTAAACTTTTGGCAAACCAAAACAAGACCACTCAGCATATGTCCAGCCTGGACTTAGACTGTGTTTTTTGACAGACACCCTAAGAACAGAGGACAGAGGCTTAGAAAGTTGCTGCAGTTGACTGAAACCCCAAACTAGTGTGTGTGTGTGTTTTTTTTTTTTTTTTTTTTTTTTTCCTCCCTACCCCAAATATCCACAATCACTTCCAGCTGTTTAACGTGCAGTGTGTTTTACTGCAGTGCCCGGAAGAATATTTTGGCTGTGGTGATGCATGTTTGTACATTGCCTGTAAAAACAGAGTCTCTGAAGAAAGGATTCTCTGGATGTTGCTCAGTGTGTAACCAAACCCAGCCCAGGCACACGTGCAACAAGGAGGGAAAGAATGGCCAGGTTCTCCTGATATACAGAATTGCAGCTACACATAAAATCAATAGAAGTTTAATATCTAACACACACTATCTCTTTGCCTCTGAGAACCACAGAGACCCTTAAAATACTTCAGATTATACTGTACAATTCCTGCTAAAAATGGAAGACCGTTTATGTGAGCAAATGCCAAGCCCCACTGAATAGCTTGGCCTGTGCTTCCTAAATAGGAGCTTGCCCACAGGGCAGAGCACTAGCAAAATAGCTCTGCCCAGGATATTTGGGGAGGAGGAAGAAAGGAAATACTCCTGTCAAAGTACAAATAGTATGAATGCAAGTATAAGCCAGACCCTGTATGCCAGCTCCATACCCACAGAAGCTGCTGTTAAGTGTCCACATTGAAAATTAAGGCACTCAAGATAACCCTCAGCCTGTTTCTCAGTGCCATGAGCCTGGTGTTTCTACTGTCTGATTGCCAGCTGAGCCATCTAGCCCAGACAGTTGCTGAGTGACAGGTTCATCTCCCTCCCTGGAGCTGCTCTGGATTCCCAGAGAAGACATCTGGTCCTCACAAGAAAGGAGGCAGGGAGGGGATTCTAGGGGTATTTCCAGAGTGTACAGATTATCCTGGTCTGCACTCGCCTGTTCTCATATCCTGTCTATTCTCCCAATCTAACTTTATTTCTGTCTGTTATTGCAATTCATTTTATATGTGGTCACAACTGTTAGAGATCAGACTCCACTGTGCAGGATTGGCACAAGCCGCATGATAAAGACAGTCCCTACCTGAGAGTTGATGGTTGAAATTCTGTTCTGCTGGGCTCTCACTCAAATATGCATGTTGCAAAGAATGCAAGTGTCTGTCTCTCCACCGGATGTTGGAGAAGCATTACACCAGATATGGGGTGACTTATCAAGCAAGTAAAGAAGTACAGATCAGCTACTTTCACGTTCACCTCTTTTGCCATACTTCCTGCTAAACAAATTTTGCGTATCTCAGCTCCTTGGAGGGTGGAATAATGAAAATAGATAACGGAGAAGCGACAAGGAGAAGCCAGACCTTGCAGGCATTCGGCTGCAGGAGATAAAGCCTGCAGAGGGATGCTGCGCTGCGGGAGAGCAGCTCTGCGCGGCTCCCGGGGGACTTGCTCCCATGTGAGTCTTAGCAGTGCTCACCCCATGTATCACGGATTTGGGCACCCTGCCATCCTGGCTCCTCCCCTCCCTTCCCTTCCCCTCTCTCCTTCCTTACTTTTAACTCTTCTAAGATTTCTCTTTCCTACTGCCATGTTATTTGTTGCTGACTTTGGACATTCTTTATTTGCCTTTCATCAGGCGTCCCAGTGCTCACGCTGCGAGTTGGTTTGGCCTGCTCTGCTTTTTCTTCTCATTTGTGCAAAAACAAAAGCTTTATCTGTTGCTCAGAGACCATGGTGACTTCAGGGCTTTCCCAGTGCCAGCGCCTAATTGCAACCAAATGGCAGTCCCCAGCCCCGTCCCCAGCAGTGCTGTGCCTTGGGTGGGAGGACTTGCTCCCCGTGCGCTTTGGGAGTGCTGTAGTGCCCAGGACTTGCTCTTCCTTCACTGCAGTGCATCTCGGAGCACTATCTGACTGTCAGCAAGCCAGCTGCCAGGGAGGAGGAAGAGGAGGCACAAGAGTTGTGTGATGCTCATGACATCTCAAGTATGCATTTTCCCTTAACCTCAATAAATAGCACTGGTTGTTGATGGCAATGAATAATCTGGATGCTCTTCAAAAATCCTCACAGAATATGGAGGCAAATGACAACATTTCCATTCCATTTCTGTCTCTCTTTAAAACCCACAAAGGCGTCACTGCTCTGTGACAAGGACTGCTAGAGCTGCATACGAAATGGGGCACCACACTTGGAGTATGTGGCTCACATGCTGGACACATGCTCCTCAGCCCAGGAAGTCATTGGAGCTGCCTGACAATGACTTTCTTTCAGGAGAAAGAGGGAGAGATTCCCACTTTGACACTTCTTTTTATTCCAAAGTAGCACAAGAAGGTCTGGATGCCATATTTTCTTGTGGAATGGCCTTGGAATGGGAGGAATTTCATCAGGAAATGACAAAACAGTTTGTTCTGCTCTAAGTGGCAGGAATTATATTTGCCCGCTTGTCACAGCAACTCATAAGAGTTTTAGTTCTAGCAAACCCACCCCATTCTGAGGTTCCCAGCCTGGACTACATCCCATGTGCTACATTGCTGCTGTGGCCTGTCCATAATTTACTGGAACATATCAGTCAAAGATGCTTTGGCAGCTTTATAGTTTTTGAGGGTTTTTTTCTTTTTTTGCAAGAATACACTCAAACGACACTAAGGAAAACTCTGGAACTTGGACAGGCAAAGATCAGGTTCACTTTCATCTGAAACCTTCCATTTGTGCTCTCTCCCCCTGCCCTTCCCTCCACCAGAAAGCTTTAAAATGTCTGCAAATTTCCCCTGGAAAAAAAAATCATTTTAATGAACTATATTCCACCCTTCAGCTTGGTCTGCTTTGCTGAGGGAGTCATTCTTGGTTATTGATCAGCAGACCAACAGTCAGAATCCTCAAGTGCTTCTCTTCCCCCTTGAGTGTTTCCCAGCCTCCCTGTGCAGCACCCAGTGCACATGGGGAAGTGACTCCTGCACCTGCGCTTGCCTGCTCTCCAGCAAAGAAATTGCCATAGGATTTTTTGTGGGGAAAAAAATCATGGCAATGCTTATCAGCCTTTAATGGAAAAGGCAAAATGCCTGTGGTGATGCTTTCTGTCCTTTTCTATAGTGCTCAAATGTGTGTGTGTTTTGTTTTGTTTTTTATGTTGAAAAGTGTAACTAGCTCTGATAAGGTAAAATGCCTTATTTGACTTCATTTCAAATATGATCTAATAATATATTACAACAGAACAACATCAAAAGTAGATTTTTTTTTTCTTTTCAAAATGGAATATATTCCCAAATCACTTTTTTTCTCCGGATATTTTCTTCCTGCTAGAAATTACAACATTCTGATTTAATGAGCCAATTAGTAATGGAAACAAAGGAGTAAATGTCAGCAGATCCCAGGGGAATTTTTTTTTGACTAAAAAATTGACTGGCCAATCAAAGCCATGGCTTGGGAGAGAGGAATTGCAGAGGAGCAGAAGATCTGTTCTGCTCGTGCAGAGTCCCTTCAGTGCTGGGCCTGGGATCTGTCTCTAGCAGCAGTTTAGCCTTGCAGTTTAGTAGGGGAAGGAATGAGGGTGCCCAGCAGTGGTGCTTTGCCTGAGAACTGTGGAAAGAATCATGTGCAGCAGCCAACGTGGATGCGTCTCCTACGTGCAGCTCTCTTCAGGGGCCTGTTCTGTCATAGATCTGAATTAGACTCAGGATATGAATCTATAAATGTAGTATTTTGGGTCCTGCTGCCTGTTTTACATTAAATCTTTGCAGCCTGTTTCTTTCTTCTTTTCTCCTTCAGCAGCTGTGCAGGGTGCAGAAGTGTCCTGACAATATCAGAAAAGAAAGCAGAGGAGGCAGTAGAGTGGGGGGAAGGTTCTGTATGTTCTGTTATTGACACATTATTTGGGGTCTCACTAGTGCGTGGAATGGAAAAGTGGAGCAGCGTTATTCACAGGAAGCAGGTAAAGTCCTAGATTCCAAGTGTTGTCCGTGATAGGAGGTTGTGATGAGACTTGCACTGTAAGCTCATGACCTCTTCCCGGGTTTGTAAAATCAGGGTCAAGAGCACCACAGAACTAGGCATTGTGCAAGGTCGGGGTTCTAGGCCCAGGTAGATTGGTCTTTTTTTTTTTTTTTTCCATCTTTGGTGCAAGATTTCACTAAAACCAAAGGTGAGGATATAGTTTTTAATACAGCTTTATTCCAAAATAAGAAAAATGGATTAAGAAGCAGAGCTAATGCTTGATTCTTAAAGAATTTGCCTCTGGCACAACATGTGCTGATGCTCATATGCACCAGCCTCTTGGAGGAGCAGAATCAGGTCCAAAAGACTACAAGTCACTTCATCCATTTCATAACTGCTTAAAAAAAAGTGCCTAAGTAATTTGATGTATGTGGACTTAATGACAGGGAAGACAAAGTCTGTGGTTTTATTTTGGATTTATACTGTCTAACCAAGATTAGAACTTGGCCAGGCATTCTTCCCATGGACTTTTCAGTTGCCTCTTTGTACTAGTTACTTTGGACCTGTAGATCTGAACTCTTTGAACACTTGCCTTCAGAGGAATTAAATTAGATTATATTTAGCTTTCATCTTGCAGTCCCTGTTGCTCAGACTTTGGCAGTTGTCCTTCAACAGAAGAGCAGCCATTGGGAGCTGGAGAGCACCTCACCGCAGGCTTTCCTGCACGGAGACACAGAGAGGATTTCTTCTCAGGCCAAGCATATGTTCAGTGTTTGCTAAAAAGTAAAATACAGAGAAGGCTGAGACAAAACCCACAATAACACACCATGAGGAGCTTGTCACTTGTAACAAAACAAACCATTAGAGCTGGAAGGCTTGCTATTTCCCAAATACAGAAACTAAGAAGGAGTTACATCTGTCCAGAGCTGAACAGATTGAAATGAAAATGGCAATTATGTGGAAGATGACAGCAGGAAAAAATACTCAAAAGGGAAGTATTCCCCTCTTTTATGGAGGCACGTGGTTCAAAGCAACTTTAAAAAATTTTATCAAATTCAAAAACTGATTTTTTTATCATTCCCTCTTTTTCATCCTTTTTCCCATTGGGAAAAGGAAATGTGTGTGTTTAAATACTTAATTTAAAACAAATTCTGGGAGAATCATTCAATAGAAACAAAGGGAAGGAAAATGAGTCTTTTCCATATGGAAATACAGTGCTTTTGTTGTGCATTATTTATAATTTTATGTCAATGTACTTTTATATGAATGTCGGTAAGGGGGGAAAAAAATGAAAGAACCCTCCTCCCATTCCTTCCAGAAATTACTAAAAAGGAGGAATAGAAAATGAAAACTTTGGAAAATCAATACTGCATCTTAATTTTCAAAAAAATGAAAAAGCCCAAAATTTCGCAAAGAAGGGAAATGAAATAATTTGTTGTCCCCTTTTGACCTGCTGACTGTAAACAAACTGAACACCCACCTTTTCCATTAAAAACTTCCAGAACGTTTTCTGACAAGACAAGCTTTTTGCCAGAAGGATATTTATCATCCAGGGATGTTATCCTATGGTTACCGGATCAGAAACGTGGAATTCCTGAAGGGGCAGTACAGCCTGGTAAGCAGCATGCTAATCTCAACTCAGTGCTGAGATTGATACCCTACTGCAAGCAGAGTAGGGCAACTTTGAGGAGGTCTTTAAGGTCACACATGCACACAAGGGTGGCAGTAGGCTCCATAATCCTACCTAAGTTACTCCAAGGCAGGTGGCCGCAATACCTGAGTGCCGATATGCCCACACTGTGGTGGATCCTGGGCACTGGGCTCTTGTGTGTGGCTCTGTGTGTGAGGGCGATACGGTCGCACTTCACAACATTGCTAGGAGCAGTTCTCTCTGCAATATGTAAGTAAATTCTGCAGCAAAATTTCCAGTATGTGGAAAGATTATGAGTGGCTGTGTAAAGTAACTCAGAAGTTTTCTAATAAAATGTGAAACACTGGCTTGGCTAACACACAGCTTCCGCAGTCCATATAAGAGACCAAGAGCTTCTGTTACCCTCTTTTTTTTTTTTTTTTTTTTTTTTTTTTTAATGAGTTTTGATATAAAAATGAGATTTTAAGTAGCTGGCTTGAGGAGTTGTCATGAGTGAAGATTTTACTTTTGGTGAAGGGATTTGCCTAGAGAGTGGCACAAGCCATGTGAGAGGTGTCGAGAATAGTTTTGTCTGGTTCTATTTCTCTTGTGGTGCCTTTATATTGAAAAGGGGCAGCCATGTGCTAACCATCTCTCTGCTTTCCCTCATCACTTCTAATTACTGTTACTGCTTGCTCACGAGAGTTCGCAGAGAACACTGAGTCTGCTGCTTCGTGCATTGTCCCAACTTGCATGAGCAAATCACTCTAAAGATTTGTTTAAGGAAGTCATTTAGGAAAATTCCTGTAGAAATGAAGTGTTGCCTGACCTCTTCAGTGGTCAACTCGCAAGTTTTGTGAGGCAGCGGAAGCCTGTGCTCTGTCCTCAGAGGCATCTTCTCGCAGAAACTGGCCCAGGTCTGGGTAGAAGCAGCCAGGGTGCTTTGACAGGGTTTCTCCTGATCACTCACTAATCTGAAGAGATAAATCAGTAACGCCCGCAATGGTAAAGACCAGACCATACTGCCTCAGAAAGGGCCATTTGTAGCTATAATTCATATGGTGCATCCTGCAGCAGACTTATCAGCTTCTTCCGGATCTTTCCCTGCTGTCAAGAGGTGATGCTGGCAAATCTGTAAAACAGCAGGAATTGTAGTTAGTGAAATTTGCTGGCTGGGCAAAGAGTAGACCTTTTTGTTTGCTGCTTCACCATGCAGTTATTAAGCTCTTAAAATCTCCTTTAGTTATTTCCAGTGGTCTGGAACAGCATTTCTCCACTAGAGAAGAACTACCAAAATGGTTATGTCATGAAGTGGATGTTGAAGCTACAAAGAATCGGGAGCCAATGCACTCAGCACAACCATCAGCTGGGAGCAGTCTGTTTCCTGCTCTTTGAAAGCCAATGAATAGATACTTTTTTTTTTTTTTTCCCTCTCTGAAAGACCATTACCACAATCTGCTTGGTCATTTTATTGCTAAAAACCATTTATAACTTCACCTGCTCACACATGCTGCTTATACCAGACAGGGCCCAGACGCAAACCAGTATGCAAGGCACTGGATTTGGTTCTGCAAAAAAATTGTGGAGAACACCCTTCTGTTTGCTCTGCTGAATGCAGGCATCCCTTTGGGGAGCCTGAATTGAGCCTGACAGAGCAAATGGCTGAGCAGCCCAAAGACAGCAGTGTTTTGGAGGGGGGGGTGGACAGGGAGACATTCTTAGCGCTTATTCCCTCATGGGAGGAACAAGGAGCAGCTCATGGTTGTGCCTGGTTAGGTCCAAGTTCCTGTGCAGAAATTGAAGGGAAAAGGCAGGTTGTAGATAGAGCATAAACTGTATTCACCTACCTTTTCCCTTGGCTGTTGGTTTTCAAGGTCCTCCAGCTAGCAAACTCAGAGGATTTTATTAAAACTGCTTGAGCTCAGTAAGTAAATCAGCCCTTACCTAGTGCTATCCATCACACCACAAAGAAATCTGGCCATGTTCAGCCCTATGAAGGGACATATAGGAATCTATATTAAACCATCCAGCAGGGGCATAGAAGAGACTGAAAATTGCCAGGCAGAGCTGTGCTATGGGTCTGCTGGAAATTAGCACTTTTTCTCATTGCGAATTGGAGTTGTGTTAATCTGTTTCCTCAGATGCCTTTGATCTTGATTTTGGCAGTTTCCCTGCTGGGAAGTGCCTTGTTTGGAATCCACAGCAGTGGCTCATCTGTGTCAGTCATTGCAGGGCCTCTCAGTCTTCTTCCTCATGAGACACTGCATCAAGACTGTGACAAGAGGAATTACAGGGCAGAATGGGAAAGGGAGGACAGCTGAGACTAAGTGGCATATGAGGAAGCTATGGAAATGAAGCGTTGCTGCAGAACAAGCAGAGAGCATCACCTTGGCCAGCAACAAATAGTTCTCCATAGCCGCAAAGGGCTCTGGAAGTGACCTCACATTCTAAAAAAAATTACTTTTCTTCCCAGTTTTAGATGAAATGATAGAGCAAATATCAGTCTCCTAAGGGACTATGTTTCTCAGTTAGCCTTTAGCTATTAAGGCATTTCAAAACTTAAGTTATCCATACAAGAATATTGCTTGGGAAAGGCTCACTTAGTTTCGAAGTGAACACATTTTGGAGGAGGCCCATGTTACATGGACTGAACCAATATGCACTGAACTACTAGCAAATGGAGTAATTAAGCTGGAATTTGGGATATCTTTTATGTGGATTAGGAACAAGTGCCATCTACTAGCAAGATTTTCTGCAGACAGAGAGTTACTGAGTTATTGGAATGTTTTGGCTGAGCTGCACCCAGCTGTTCTTTCTCAGGTTAGCACGATTGTCCTGCTGAAGCTAACACCAGCAGGACGTGGTTTAGGTGCAGCCTGAGTACGTGCATACAAGAGCTGCTCGCCAGACTCTTTTCAGCTTTCAGCTCTGGTCTGTGTCCCTTGTGTGCTAGGTAGCATTGATTCCAATCTCTCTACTTTTTCCTCATTGCAGGCTCACCCAATTTGCTCTGTAGGCCCTTCTGCCACGTGCCTTCTTTTTGGACTGTAGCTTGCTCTGCAAGGAAAGAAAAGGGGGAGGAAAAAATGTCTGCAGGAAGGTTATAACATATAACACTTACAAACCAGCTTTTATATATATTCTATCAGGTGGGCTGTGATACGATGTGTAACAGTGGCAGCAGAGCAACTCACTGCTGCCTCCTTTAGGGCCTGAGATGCTTCTAGTCACACGCTACCCATTTTCCCAGCAGGTATCTTGAGGGCAATCAACTCCTGGTAGGAACTGGCAAAGTGGCACTGAAGTGAGGGGAATCAGGCAGCAGTACACCATATGATGCCTTAATTTCAGGGAGAGTAAAGAGCCTTTCTGTTCAATGTGCTTGCCATGAGCTTGGTGTCTGGTGGTCTGCCAGGGAGCTGCAATGTCTGGCTGCCCTGCATGGGAAAAAGAGGCAGATGAAAGATACCTAGTTTCCATTTCTACATTCAAGCTGTGACAGCCTCCTCCTTCCTCTACTAATTTTTGGAAAGGAATGATGCAGTGAGGAATAGCAACACTCTCAGTTCCCGTCCTCAGTCTCCTCATGTATCACGAATTCAGACTCTTTAATTCCTCATCCAATGTGGTGTGTATTAACATACCCAATGCTGGTAAAACAGATCCCTTGGCATCTTTGGGGATTTGCTGCTATGTCTTGGTTTGTAAGTTTGTGTTGGCAACAGCCACTCCAGGTCTGTCCCTCAGTTCAGCAGGTTTGTTTGTTGTTGTTTTTTTAACATATAGTAAACTAAAGCTCAAGGGGATTGAAATCAGTCACACATTTGGTTGAATCCAGTAAACACTTTCAGCTGAGGGGGTGTGGTGGGGGGGAAACAAGCATTAAAAAAAATGCCTTGACATTTCAGTTTGCCCTTTTTAAATTAAATGATTTGATTTTTTTTTTCCTGTTGTAGGAGCCTTCTCTGTCCAAAAACTAATTTGAGTCAGAAAAATAATTTGAGATAAAACAAAAGGTTCTGCATTGATTAATCTTTTTTTTTTGTTTCATTAAGGAAGTTCAGATAAGTCTATATCAATTACTTTATTACTTCCCTAAGTTTCCATATTCAGCTATTTTTCAACTACTTTGCCACTAAAAGCAATCGCTTTTTAACTCCTCTGAACCTGTTTCCAGTCAATAGTGTCTTCCTGATCTCACCAGGTACTCTATATCAAGGCTGAACTACTGGACATCAGTGGAAGCTAAATTACTCTATGGGTATTTTCCTTCTTCCCTTTCTTGTCAGCAAGTTGTATTTATTTCCTTTGTTCCTTCTTTGATGGATGTGTCCTTTCACCAGTCTCCTAGGTTTCCTTCAGTCACTTCTTTTCTGAGGCTCAAGTCTTTCTAACACCTTCAGTCCAGCTTGTGTGTCAAGCTTGTCTAACTCATCCCACACCCCATGCCAGAGCGTGCCTTTCCAACTGCTCCCTCACAGAAAGTCCTTTTAAGTGTATGTATAAAAATGGCCAGATCCTCAAATATTCTACACTGCTAGAGCTCCATTACCTTCCTATGGGTTTCAAGTGTTGTACTCTTTTTTTGAAGAGAAGGCTCATTCAGAAAGACCTCAAGATGTTTTACAGAGGGAGAGCTAAGGGTCACTTTGCCTGTGGCTGATGTGTAGCCAGCTCTGTTCTGTTATGTCTGTCACTTTAATTAGTCTTGCTTCCCTTACAGGCAAGTCTCTTACAAGGCTCCTATTTGGGTAATCTGCTCTTCATCACCCTGTGCGTTTCAGCCCGCCGCATATTTATACGATTGGGGCTATAAGGGAAATAAGATCCTCATCACCCTACATCAGTACTCCCACTTTGGAAAATATTTCACTGCGAGGCTGTCAGGAATCATTACAAACCTGAGGAGCCAGTGCCCTTGTATGAACGCCTTCAACTCGCCTGCAGGAACAGAGACGATGTATGAGCTGTGTTAGTCTCCCTGCTGTCCCTCGTGCTCTGAAACACGGCCCCTCTCTGGAAACGAGGGGGCTTCATGCTGCAAAAGTCTAAACACGTCCGCTCGTGAGGAGCAAAGACAGCTAAAGCCTGAGCCTCCGTGTCTCCAGAAGTGTTCAATGCGTTGTGGAGCGCAACACACAGAGAGAGGAATTAACCGAGAGGAAATAACCGTGTTAGTGATATCCCCGGGTGGGCAGAGCAGAGCAGCCGAGGCAGTTACGGGGCTCTGCGGCTCTCTCCTGGCTCGCAGTGTGGTGCTGGGGCTGGCGAGGGCTCTGCCGCGGGCGGCCGCGGTCCCGGCGCTGTTTGTGCAGTGAGTGGTGGCGGCTGCGCCCCGCCGGTGCTGACAGGCGCCCGCTGCCGCTGCGGCCTTCGCTCCGTCCACAGCCACCGGGCGAGGCAGGGCGCCTTCCCCCGCCTTCCACAGGCCAACCCTCCCCTTCCCTCCACCTCATGGGTAAGACATGGAGGGCAGTATGTCCTCACCTCACAAGGATGTCACTGGGAAGATAAATATCCTAAGGAATAGGAGAGGCTAAAGCCCGCAGGAGTATTTCAGATTTATGCCGTTTATGTTGAGACCTAGTTAAGCAAGGCATGAAAACACTGGAGTCTGTTTTAAATAGTGTTTCAATACTCCCCCTCCCCCGATAAGTGGATTAAAAAAGGAGGTGGAAAAGGATTAGCAATAGGAAGGGAAGGCGAAACAGTTCCCTAGGTCATTAGCCTTAATGTTCATTTCTTCACTGGGAAGAAAAAAAAAAAGCAGAAGGACTGAAAAAAATAATGTTTTTGGTAGAATTTTGGTAATTATGTTTTGGGGAGGAAGGAGAAGCATCCTTAAAAGCACATGCTTTATCACAGACCGTGCTCTAGGAGCCAGATCTCTTTGGGAAAGCCCTGTTTGCGGAGCCCTTGGCAGCCTGTGCCCCAGGCCCTCAGCTCTGCGGCAGCAGCAGCACTGAGGGGACACGCTGGCTGCTCCCTTAGGGATCACATCTGCAACAAAACCCTCCCATGCTGAACCTCGCCTTCCCTCCTGCCCCAGCATCGCACCTCCAGCTGGGATTCGCACTCTCTTCCTCGCGGCGACCGTGTGAGGGCATTAAAAAGAAAAGGGTTTAGGAGTGATTTGGAAGGGACTCTAATTCAGTGACCCTCAGTTTCCTATCAGTAACTGAAATCCAAGACGTCTTTTCTCTGTGTTTATTGCCTGTTTAAAAGGGTTTTCCTGTTCTGTGTCAGCTCATGGATGACACAATGTCACATTCAAAATTAACGAGGCCAATGAGGCCTAGGGACAGGGATTAGACTAAATGCAAATACAGTGCTCAGAAGTGGCCCAAAGCAGAATGAAATTGGGGTTAAATCTTGGATGCAGATAGCACTGGGCATGACCCAATTCTGACTCGGACTAAATCCAAACCTTGAGAGAAAACTTTGTTAGCTTTTGCTTTTAATTTTCATGCACTACTTAGTCTCTGTCTCTATGCCAGATATGAAAGAAGAAATGCAGAAATATTGCAAAGGAGGTTGTTCTTCAGCTCCCTCCAGTCTGATCCAAAGGGGAAGTGGCTAAAAAGTCTAGAAGCTGTGTTTGAAAGATTTCCAGTGTTCATTTGCAGACTCCTCAAATCTGGATCAGCTCCCAGTGATCATCCAATCTGCTAAGTCTTTCATACAAATTGATCTCAGCAAGGCCTATTCCACTGCATAAAAAGACTGTATCTTTTTGATCTGTGTGATGTCTCATAGGACTGAAACAAAAAAAGAGTGAAAGGTTCCCAGGGAACCATAGGCAATTTCTGTGTGACATGCTGCATCTGCAATGGGCTCAGCAGCCACAGGCCCAGGTAGTCCACAGCTTCTGTTAAGGTGTAGGTGGGCACAGGGCAGACTTCAGTTTCCATAATTCACCTTTTTCTTTTCCATTCTGAAATGAACCAAGAGTGGAAATAAACCAAAAAAGAGAGAAGTACTGAAAAATAAGGCTGAAAAGGAGAGATGGTGTGTTACAGTTTTGCGAGACATAGAAGTTCCTGATGATCCACTTTGCCAAAAGTTTCACTTTGAAAAATGCCTAATTTCAAAAGGGAAAATAATACTATGTTCTCTTCGGTGACATTTTATCTGCTAGAAAATCATGGTGGCTGAGCTTACCTCTTCCTCCCAGTTCCTCATTTCTTCTTATCTTTTCCTCTCCTTATGCAACCTGAGTACTTGCTATCTTGAAATAATTTTCTTTGCCTTTCCAATATGTTATTTTCCCTTCTTCTTGCAGAGATTTCTATTGCAGCACCAGGTCTGAGTATATGATCCCCATGAGCATCCCCAGTTGCAACTGACACCAGCATCATCACTGAAGTTAAACTGCAAAATGCAGAATTAAAATTAGGTTCAGATTTCAGCTATACTATTTGGAAGGCAGTCTGACCTCTTGATGTATACAAAATAAGGGATCAGGCGTAGGGCTGTCAGCTGTTAGATGCCAACCTGCAAAAGCCTTGTATAGTATTGCCCTCTGAAAAGAAATCTTACATCCAGGGGCCTGTTAAACAAATAACTCACTGCACGAGGAAACAGGTTTCCTCTGAAAGCGGTGCACACAACTTACATCTGTACAGATCCTTCTTATTTTCAGGTCTGCTTTTATTCTTGATGGCTTGTTGCCAGGGCAGGGTTTACTAGTGAAATTCACAGGGGAGCAGTTTTGAGAGACTAAAAAGCAATCAGGACTTTAAGCCTTTTTTCTCTTTTTCTGTAGGAATAACATCCCTCCATCCCCCTCCCCCAGCTGGCATAGCTCTGGTAAGTTATTTATCAATAAAAATTCCTCAGCCAACACATAATTGGATTTCTATAAAAGCTTTCAAAATTGAGCTGTGCTGCAGTGTGAGAGGTTGACAATTAGCCTGACAGAGGAGTTAGCACTTCCAGCGCTGCGTCCGTTTCCACCGTGTGCTTCTTTCTTTCTGAGCAATCATTTTCTTCCTTTTTCTGCTTGTGGAAGGAGCAGGTGAGAATAAGCCATGATGTCTACAGCAGCCAGTTGTGGTGCTTGGCTCATACTCTTATCGAATACTTGGGAATGGCTACTGGGAAAAGCTTTTTAAAATGGATCTTAATGGGAAGGGGTTGGGGTAAAAGAAGCATTTTTAACAGGCTGCAGACTAATTTCTACCAGGTCCTGTTTAAGGGTGCCCCTCCTGTGGATGATCAAGTGTCACAGACCTGCTGGGCCATGGAGGCTGGGCAGCATGGGTGATTTGGGGTTTACGCCCAGCACGTGGCCTGGTTTGAACAAAAGTAAGCCCAGTGCAGAGCGCTGCCTCCACATGTCCATGGTCCCAGCTACTGCACAGGAAGGCAATGGAAGCACTCAAGCCAGCTAAATCAGCCAAACCAGGTCAAACAGTAATCTTTCCTTCCTGTGGCCTTGAGTTTTGCTGCACTCCATCTTTTTAAGTCTTTGTACTGGACTTTGTACTGTGCCCTTCCCTGGTACAGGGAGGCCATGGAGATGGAGACTTCTAGACTGAGTGGTGATGGATGGGATAGTGAGCCTGACTGTTCTTTTCTGTCACACAACTTCTTCCCCAAACTCTCCTGCTCAGTGGTTTATGCCCCAGGGTAAAGGCCCCAAGCTGTGGGATTTGTACCGAAGGTACACAAGGCAATTCAGGTGCACCATATAGCAAAAGGCACTCGGTTCTTGTCACCAGTCGCAGAGCTGACAGAGATACCTATCACTAACCTTACCATCCTGTGGCCTTCTGCAAAAGAGGACAAATCTCCTCTCCAATCGCAAGCTGGGCTTTGCCTCTCTTCCATGCACAGGTCTCCTGCCAAGAGCAGTTTCTCGGCCTGCAGGGCCACCCTTGGAAGGAATTGCAGGCAGTTTCTCCTACCCTTTGCAGCCAGCTCCTCTGCTTCCCACAGTGACCGCTAGCTGGTCCTTTCTCCCTCACCTGTTCCAACAGTTTTTCTTTCTTGAGTCGTGAACGAAGGTGACAAACTCTTCCTGTTACCCTGAGTCCTGCCCACATCCTCCAGGCATTCGTTCTGCTCCGCTTGTCAGCTTCCATGATCCCAAATCCTTCTCATTTTCATGTTTCCCATAGCAAGGCCATTCATCAACCTGGAAGCCCTGACAAGGCCGAGGCCTGAGTGTGATTTCCGAGCTGGCACCAGGAGGGCTGTGGCGAGCGGCCTCGGGGCTGCCGGAGCGGGCGGGCGTCCTGGTGGCGCAGGCAGAGGTTACGAATTAGCTTCAGGGCCGAATCAAAACTGCAGCTCCAGGCACTTCTGCAGTGACGCTCAGGGACTGAATCTAGGCTTGAATTTTAGTTTGGTTTCTACTGTGAGAAGAGGTTAGGGCTAAGCAGCCCCAACACCTTGGAGCAGGGCTGTCTTGAAAACTCTTGATGAAACACATGGAGCATTTTTCAGTTTGTTTGCCTGAGGGCTACAAGATGGAGCTGTCAGTCCAGGGCAAAGGAGAACCTCAGCAGAGGTGCAGGGTCTTCCCAGGGCCATCACCTTGGCCCAGGCCACCCACCTCAGTCTCCTGGTCCCCTTTTGTTCACACTGGCTGAACGACAGACCGATTCTGTTGCAGGAAATGTAATTGCTTTACAATTTGCTTCCTGTTTGAACAAAACCAGAAAACCAAAATACGAAACCATTATAAAGGCAGAGAATTTCAGGAGAATTGAATTAGCAGTATGGAAGGGCTATTTTTGAGGCATTCTCAACAAAGATTAAAAAAACAACAGCAAAATTGATGAGAGCAGCTTTTTCCATTTTGGATGGATGTTTTGAAACAAAATAACCTTATTTTGCTCCAAAGCTCAAGTGGAGGCAAGTTTTCTTTTTGCTTCATTTCATCTCCCTGGAATACTGAAAAACATCTGTCACAAAGGCCAGTTTCCCTCCACCCCCAAATACTGCCTTCACTTGAAACCACATTTTCTGATAGGAAAAAAAATACATTAAAAAAAAAAAAAACACTTCACTCTTTGTGTGAAGAGACACTGAGCTGTCTGGGAACAAGCTCTAACTAAACGCCACGTCTCCCTTCATAGGGAGAAACCTCTCCAGCCTTTCAGTACACAAGCTTGTAAATAAAACACGAGAGCTGCGGGCTCCCTGCAGCCCCACACATGGAAATGATCTGCGCTGGTTGCATATTGCTTTGCACCTTGGGGAAATCAAGCAGGTGGTGACACAGTTACCTTGAACCAGGACTTTAAAGCAATTGTAGTCCACTTTATGACCAAGGACAGCCTTCCTGGCCAGCCAGCAGAGTTAGAAGAAAGTAGCTGAATGTGCGGCTGGATGATACATACACTTTCTGAAATCCCCTTCTGCTGATGTTTTGGCTCGGCGTGCCACCGGCTGCGGCTGTCTGTGCAATGACACCTGGTTTGCAGCGCAAAAAGAGGGTTGTCACCTCCATTCAGAGCAACTTCACCTCCCCAGGCAACAGCAGCCACCAAGGCTGAACTACAGGTTCTGCTTGCGGTCTCCAACTGATCATCTCTACCCATCTTCAGCACACCAGTTCACCAGCTAGAAGGGCTGTTCTTCTTCACTGCGAAATTCTGCTTGGATTTAAGTCTATTCCTTCTTCCCTGCAAATAGATCTCTTTATTCAATTATTTATTTGTGGAAAGTCACCCAGGAAGGCAGGGAGTTAATTGGTGATTTGCAGGAGAGACCACTCTGCTCTCCACTGCTGTCCTGCTGTCTGGTCCCTTCAGGTCTGTAGATAACTGCTGTAGAAGTGTCTGGATATCTGGGATCTCCTCTTCTCCTTTGCTTTCACGAATAGAAAAGATTTCAGAGCTATTTCATTTCCACCTCTCTTGTTGTCTTTAAAATATTCCGTAGGAGTTGTTGGGAAAAGACAGATTTCATTAAAAAAAAAATATATATATATCTTTTTTTTTACTTTTTAATTTACACTATTTTCTCTCCATGATCATATTTGTCAGAGAGACTCAGGGAAGGAGAAAGGGAAAATGGGTAGCCTTTTTGTTTATTTTTTCAATTAAAAGGTTCAGATTTTGGCTTTTATGTTTTCCGAGAATGCGTAGGACAGTACAATCAAAAAGGAAAGAAAAAAAAAAAGGTGAAGGCTGGATGCAGGGGAGATGAAACTTGCACTCCTCATTGTCCAAAGTTAAAAAAATAATTTAGACAGGAAAAAAATCATGTAGCCAAACCAAATAACCATTCAAAAACACAAAAAACAGCTTAAAACTTTATTGACACAGGATTTGTCTGCACTTTTTATTTTTTATCCTGAACATTGAAGTAATGCATATTTCACACAATCTCCATGCATTTTTTTTCCCAATAGGAATGCCCCTTCAAACTGGATAGTTCATTCCAGTAGTAGCTGGGGATGTGCTGTGCCAATGTGTATTCTGTTATCATCTCATTCACAGAGCAGGATGCACATCTCATACCTGAATTCCTTGCTACAGTAGGGAATGGTCTCCCTTGCTACAGGTTTCCCTTGTGAAGGTTCAGTTTCTGAGGTCTCCTCCAAGCCCCTCAAATCGTTTCTGAAATGAACTATGCTTTGCTACTAAATTCACACTTTTAGATTATGATTTTATCTGTACCAGCACTTCTGCAGTGTTAGGTTCACACTCCTACCTCACAGCGTTACATCAGAAAAGCCTTAGGTCAAAACTGTATTTCTTGTGGTGAAAGGAATTGCTATCGAGCAGATACCAGCAGCACAATGCCAAGAAAGGGCTCCTGGATTTGCACAGGCTGTTGGATTGCTCCTTCCCAGCACTGTTGATAGGATGGAGAATAACCCACTCAATAACCTAATGGTATTGCATATATCAGTGGGACCCTATCCTGAAAGGAAGCTCTGGAATCAGACATGTGGTTAGAAGCAGGAAGAGAGATTAGAGCCTTGGAGAATAAGTTGTGCAAGAAGATACTGAAAAAACTGTGACTGTTTTTATAGAGGAGATAAAAAAATCAAGGAACACTATTGAAGCAGACAGAACGATCAGTGCCACACAGAAGCCAGATCATCCCAGAACTTCTGTTGCTGTGCCTGCTTAATGCAGGAACACCCTGGATGTGCATGGATACTCGGTGGAGTCCCAATATTTGCAGGTAGCTAGAGGAATGGCTTCTCTGCATGTTGCAAATGAATGTGCCATTCTTGATGCCCGGAGATTAGCAAGGGTCAGGGTAAAACAGGACATTCCTCAAAACTATGGGAATGTTCGCAATGATATTAATGAACTTTCAAAAACAAGAGTTTGGGGGAAATTGTAAAATATATTGGCAGACAATTGCTAATAAAGTAAATCGGTAAGAAACTTCCCCAGCGGGCAGTTTCTATCTTCTTTACCAGCACCTGGTTCTTAGTGCAACAGGAGTTGTGATATTGGCCCAGGTGTCTCATGCAATTTGGCAAGTCTGATGTTCTTCCCTTCTGAATTTATTCCTGTAAGTCAGCTAAGGTTCAAAATGCTCAATTTTCTACCCTCCCTCCTGTGTATATTTTCTCAGCATTTGCTGCTTTTCTTATTTACACAAATAAGACTAGTTTTCACACACCAGGGTCCTCTAACCAGCCTTCACACTTTTATAAACTGTGGAGATTCGCTCTGTAGGAGGGTAAAGCATATTTTTATATGGGTTTTGGTTTTGGCCAAGACTGGCAAGAGACTTTGCAAAATTCTTTGTGGAAGGTTCCTCTTAGAGCATTTCCAGACCAATCAAAACCTCTGGAGGAAGTCAGGACTCAAGAGCTTTGCAGCTTAGTTCTGCTCACTGAAGAAGTTGGAATAACTTGAATAAACACTGGTTAATCGTACAACTCCTCGGTGCTTATCTGCAGCAAACCCAGACTGCTTACTCCTTGCTATTCCCCCAGCAGTAGTTGTTGCCAGACATAATCACAAACATTCCTATTTCCTGATAATACGGAGAGAGGCAAAGTTGATTCAGAAATCTCTGTGTGTGTGTGAGAGCACTGGCAGCTGGCAATTCTGCTGAGGTCCAGTGGCTGATGGTTAAGAGACAGCCTGACTTCCAGCCCAGATATCACTGGAAAGATAGGGAAAGGAAGAAGTGTGACTTGTGAGGAGCAAAGATAGCCTGGAATAATCACTTCTGGTAAGGCACTGAAGCAGGTCGCTTGAATTTCCCTTCCTGATAGCTCTGCAAAGCGTGTGTGAGCAACGGTGACACTTGAGAGAGAAGCAAACAAACGACAGGCAGGGGTTAGACACTTCTGCATGCATTCTGGCGTGAGGTGGACGCTTCCTGAACTTGGTAAATTCACCAAAATTCAAATTTTCAGAAGGGACAGAATTACGTGGAAATTCATCTTGAGTTGAGAGAAAGCTTCAATTTAAACATATGTACAAGAAATTTTGAAAATTCAGCAACCTTCCTTGTTTGCTTTCCCAGAAGAAATAAATTTTATTTGGAAATGCTTTGCTCTACATAAGTCAATGTATTTTTGCTTTTGATTAAATATAAGATCTGGGGATGGATTATTTCTATATATTTTTGTCTTTCCAGATAGCTAGAGAAAAAAAAATTACCTCAGCTTAAAATGAGTTTTCTCCCTATTTTTTTGGTCTTGATTCCAAATAGATAAAAAAAGCCTAAGGTGAAGACACAAGTGACATAGCTTTTCTGGGCTGTTCTTCAAAAATCATCCCAGGCTAAAGTGCAAACTTAAACCCAACTCTTAGCTGAGCCCAAGCTTTTAAAGAAAAAGATGTAACCAAAAAACCTTTGAGGAGGATCATTTTTCTTTTCCTAGCCAAGCAGGAACAGAGGATTTGACTAGCAGAAAGTTTCAGGCCAGTGTTTTCAGTGCACAACGAGGTAGAGCAAATGTGTCCAGCTGTCTGTCAGGAGAAGGAGGCAGGAAAGTACTTGGCAACTGCAGGGCTGTCCTCCACTGATCATTTATTTATGGAGAATATGAGGAGAAAAAGGAGAACTAATGGGCTTAGCGCTTATTTGAAATTCTCACCCCTTTTGTACTGCTATGCTGGGAAAGCACTGGGCTCTTGCAAGCCGTGTTTGAACCTCAGGATTCACAAAAAGTCAGGCGGGCGTCCTGGGTGCTCCTCAAGCTGCCTTGGTCACACTAGACCCACGCTGAGATTTGGACAGAAAATCTGACTGTTTTGTGTCACACTGTTGTCCTTGAGCTCTTTGTGCACTGGAGGATAAATCTTGAATTGCAGGAGATGAGATTGAATCTTCCCATACATTAATTTACATCCACATCTACATTAGTCTTTTTTTTTTTCTGAGAACTTTTCTATTTATTTCTTTTCTCATGTTACCAGTGACATTAAAAGCTTAACAGCAGCTGCTGCCAAAGCAATGATCCAGTGTAGAGGCGCAATGAAGAAGTTTTACCTTACCGAATCATTTCTTCTGCTCGGGGAGCACAGATTTATTCATCTCAAATGACATAACACAGCATAGAAATGCCTTCCTTCAGACGGATTCAAGAAGTGCTAATAATGCAGAATGCAATCAACACAAGTGATTTATTTATCAATTTTCCCCCTTCATTTGTCCTATACTTCTAAAGCTGAGCTGACTCCCAAAGGAACCAATTCACAAGACATTTACAGCAAGAGTTATGTCCAGCCAAGCCAGATGGAATGCAGATAGTAGAGCATATGACAGGCGAGCAGATGTTTTCTAATCATTCCCGCATCATTCCTGGTCACTGGCCAGCTGTACCAGGATTACCCAGTCTGCATGCACAAGCAGCCTGGCCTCATGCTCATGCTAACCCAGATGCCCGCTCAGGAGAAAAACTAGGAGTCAGCACCGGTATTTTTATGATGTTGTGCTGTTGCACCTCATTTAAGTTAATTTTTGCAGTGCTGGTGAATGAAGGGAAGGGCATCAGCGTTTAGAGCGCATTTTCGCAGTGCTCCCTAGCACGGGGGTGGCTGAGCCAGTCCTCTGCCTCTCCAGCCGTCTGCAAAGCTGTGCACTGCTCCTCACGGTTCTCTGTGTTGTCCCCTGGACCTGGCCTGGAGCAGGAAATCCCGACTGCATCCGGGGAGGGCGAGAGCAGGGCGCCTGCGACCTCCTCTCTCTGCTAAGGGGAGGGCAGGGGCCTGAGGACAAGTAAAGCAGGTAACAGCGAGTACCTCAGCAGCTTGAACACACAGACATCCACACACCCGCTGCGCTGCAGACATATGTAGGGAGAGACCCATTACATTATAGCTCTTATTGTTCTGGAATCAAACCAGAATGACATTTCCTGAGTTTAGGCAGAGCTGCTTTCATTCAGGAGGTTATATGGATTAAAGTTTTTTTTTTTTTCCTTGAGAAGCTGGGATTTTCCCAGGAGAGCCTGTACATGTGTCCATGACCTACATGTATTATGATTACTGTATATTTACATTCCAGTGGTACCTGAAGTGAGGAAACAGATTTGCTTTTTTCACAAGAGTGCCAAATCATGTCTGTATTGCTGGGTTGCGCGGTTCAGAATCTGTCCCCTGAGCCAGGCTATTTAACTCCAGGCGTGAGACTGAAGTCACAGTCTATTACAGGAGTCCTTGTCTCCTGTTATCTTGAAGGAGCAGAGGGAATAGGTTAAATTCTTGGGACTGTGTCTTGAAAGGTCATATATGAAAAATGTCATGTCCTATATGAAACAACAACAACAAAAAAAACCCAAAATACAGAATGACATAACATCCTGTAATCTGTCTTCAAGTCACCATGACAGTCCCCATATTCTCTTCCTGTTTGCAGAAAATATAAATACCCTAATATTTATGTCTCACCATTCTGGCCATTTCAGAAATGCTTCTCACTAAATGGCAGCTGTGATGTAATATTGCCAAAGAAGTGAAGTGTCAGGGAAAATTTCAGTTCCTCTGAAATTCAGATTTAGGTTATGCCCAGCCTGTTATGAGAAGAATACTCAGTGCCTCTGTAGATAGGCACAGCTTCATTTTAATTCATCCAGGGATACCTCGAAATCCATGGGAGCATGGGTTTCCAATGAAGACCAGCTTCTAAAGCCCATGGGTAATTTTGTGCCTCCTACACCTAAGTGTATGTGTTGTATGTCCCCTATTACCTTTCCTTCACTAGCTAGTTCCAAGTGTGCCCATATGTATTTCATCCAAACCTCTAGACTGCAGAGCCGCTACAGGCTCAGAGCCGTAATCTGTTTAGGCACGTCTGAAAATTTTCTTGGTCATTTCTTTACAGTGCACACAGAGATCCATGTATAAATGTGCAAATTCCTGGGTAGATGTCAGCTGGTCTATGTAGAAACATCCTTTCAAGGAGTCATCTGAAAAATTTCTGCTGCTAACATAAATCCAAAAGAGATTTCACAACACTTTGTGTGCAAG
The DNA here is from genome assembly GCF_059628265.1 of Tinamus guttatus. NCBI lineage: Eukaryota > Metazoa > Chordata > Aves > Tinamiformes > Tinamidae > Tinamus > Tinamus guttatus. The sequence continues at coordinate 10,410,795 of NW_028288848.1, forward strand.
GGATGGGGCTTTTGATGCGGACAAGGATCAGTTTGAAAAACATCAGGGAAAGAATTAGGGATATTAGATGCTGGAGAGAAAGGAGCTGGTGGTCCTTTCATATTCTAAGGTAACAGGATGCATTTTTTTCTTGTTTTTCTTTACTATCTTCTACAGCAATATAGAAGAGAGTTACAGCACAAACAGAGGTGCCTCACTGACCTGATGGAGAGTCCACCAGCCACCTTGAGAAAATAAATACTTGTTTGCTTGGGAAAAGGTAGGAAGGCAAACTCAGAAATCCCAGTTGTCAGAAGACCAGTACTATTGACACTGTTGATAAGGGCACATAGACAAAGAGCTAAGACCAGGTGGACTCTATATCTCATGCTAGGGCTGCATAGGTCTAATAGTTTCCATCTCTTAGTTGGATTCACCTGGGGACTTGGTTCACAGTCAACAAGGGACTTTGCTGCTCTTCTCAAAAAGACAGTTTCTGGCACACACTGGAGTTGCTCCTCTACCTTTGCCAGTCTTCATCAGGAAATGTTCCCAGGGAGTAAATAATTATTTAGTTGCTGTTGCATCCACAAGCAGGATCCCTGAGATGCCTATTGGCAGGAGCAGAATAAGCCTGGAGATAGATGGAGAGTCCATTCTGTTACTGCCTTGCGTCAAGGCTCTTCTGGAGTCCAGAGGACTTTGTTTTCTAGAACTCTCAGCCAAATGTTGCTCACAAGGGTGCAATTTAAAGCAGACTTTGTGTGGGTGGGTCTCCTTGGAGAAGACTGATACTAAGCCAAGAATGGAGCCAAAGAGCCTTGGTTTCCCAGGAATGACACAAAGATAAACACAACTTATGGCTAAAAAGTATTTTGTAATCTGAAATCTGGAAGCTGTCAGGAACATGGAATTGCAATTAAAAAGCTGTCCTGCTCTCAGCCTCACCATTAAAGTGCAGGTCACCAGGACCCTTTGGCTGATCACAGCCAGGCCATGTCTATTGCTTTCCATGTGGTGACTGCAACAATGTCTTTAGGCAGGAGAATTTAATTACAGAGAACCATCCCACTGTTTCAACCTGGGAAGTGCTGCTCCTCTTGAGAAGTGGACCAGTGGGCTTTTCTAAGCCCAGAGCCATACACTCTGTGAGGATAGACACAGCCTGAAAAGTTCACATCCAGACCCGACCTTTCTAGTTTCGTCTTGAAGAGACCGTTTCCAGGGGCATAAATAGCCATTGGACAAATACATATTTTATTGTGAAAGCTGCAGGCATCCTCCACAGGGAAACATGTGCCAAAATGTGCAGTGGCGGGTACCTTCTGCCAGTCATTAAAGAGGCAGGGGTGATACTGTTTAGATAAAGGTCTCTTAAGTAGTGCCTTTAAACCACTGTGGCTTTGATTCAGCAAAACACTACGGCATGTCACTTAGCCTAAAATGTACTGCAGCTTAAGGCTGCTTAAAGCTATGTATGTGGTTAAGTACTTTGCTGGATCAAGGCCAGCATCTCCAGCGTGATGCTACTAGATGAGTAATCAGCACTGGGAGCTGCATGTGCACAGCATCTGGTGTGAAGGCGCCCAGCGCTGCTCGCCAGGGCTCAGCAGGCAGCCCCGCAGCGCGGGCTCTGCCACGCACCCCCCGAAGGGCACAGTGTGCAGGGATATCTTGGTGTCACCGTCGGGCTGCCTGAAGTGTGTAAGACTGAGGCGAGATAGTCCTTGTGGCCATTTTAGTTGAGTGGATATAACATACTGAGAGAAGCCGGGAGTGAATGAAACAAGGGCATATCCGAATCCTGAAGCTGTGGGAGCAGGGTCTGTAAGGCGAGAGCTCTGCAGACATGGAGCTCGCTGAAAGGGGACAGCGGATGAGAAGAGAGAAACTTCTTCCTGCCTTGTTCGCGGGAAGGAGCTTTGCAAGTGGACAGACTGCAGTGAAAGCGCAGCTCGCAACAGCGTGGGTTTTTTTCCTCCTGCCAGAAATAACACTCAACACCTTGAACACAGCTGAGCACTCAGGGCAAGAAAGGCTACTATTACTTTAGTCTCCAAACACCTCATATTCTCTAGTATGTTATCTTCACACATTCCTTGGAGACAACAAAATATTTTGAAGCTGACTGCCACACAGAGGCTGTGTTTGGAGCCGTGGAGTACCTTGAGCCATGGAGTACCTTGAGCTTGCAGGTCTGCATGCAAACTGTATCCTTTGGTGTATGTTTCTATGGGAGGGAAACCTGGATGCAGCACTTCTGGTGTGCAGGGAATCTGTCAAGGACAGGAAAGCCTTTCAAAATAGTGCTCCCATCTCTGGCCTCTTTTCTCCGCTGCCTGTAGGGATAGGGCCTCTCTACAAGCAGGACAAGCAGTCAGACAAGACAAATTTCTCACTTTTTTCAGGAAGAGCCTTTTTTTTCTTGCTCTACAGAAAAAAAGGATAACTCGAAATAAAGAACTACCTTTAGTTAAAATGACAACGAAATAAAATTTGACCATTTAAACACACATGAGATTAGACAAATGTGCATTCCATTAAAATTGATTTTCTTTAAGGAAAATACGTAGTGTTAGCAGTGAAAAAAATCACTTGAGGAAGTAACTTCTAGTATTACACTGGTGTCACCTGAGTATTCTTGGTGAATCAGTGCCAAATGTGAGAATTCATTCATCAGAAGCCATACGCTGTTTGATCTAAGTCCGTGAATGAGTTGGGATGTGGCTTTTGTGTCTATGGGAAATTCAACATGAGATGTCAACAACATATCTATCCTAAAATTAAACAAATAAAGACAAATTGGGGATTGCTTAAACCCTCTGTGTGGAAAGATTCAGAATATTTTATCTTGCTTTTTATTTTTAAGCCCTAAAAGGCTTTTCTATGCTAAAAGCTGAAAACTTATTTTCAAAATGAAAAATGAATCTTTCTCTAAACTAGTATCATATCTAAATGAGATTATTTATTTATTTATTTATACTATTTATACTATTATACATAGTATATATAGTATATATATTTATACTGTTTATTTTTAGTACTTCTGAAATGCTTTGTTTTGAAGCTTCTCCCCTAAACAAATGTTACGATTGGCTCTAAACATTTTCTTATTGTAGGAAATAGATTTTTTTTTGGTTAAAAATTCTTTCATTAAAAAAATGCTAACTATATCTGTTCATTAAGAGAGCCTTACAGAAACGTGCTCTGAAAACTTACTTGATGAAAGAACGATTTATTTCCCAGAGCCCTGGAAAGCAGTAGGCTCTGGAACCACAGTGTGAAGGTTTTCAGTGGCTGTCTAAGGAATTCATAATGATGAGACACTTACACTAAGATGCTTCCCAAAAGGGATTTGGAGCATGGAGCTCTTGGTAATATTTGGTCATAAATATTACTGAGATTTTAGTACCATGTGTGGAGAGCAATCTCAGGCTTCACTGAAATTCAGACAAATTGCCTTCTGTGTCTAAAAGAGATCTTTAATGCCAAATGCTTCATCTTAAAAAATGTTTAGCTCTTTCCTGGATTTAGCTGAGTGTAAATCAAGATTTCAGACTGGTCAATTTTTGGTTTGCCTATATACATTTGTTGAGGTAGAAAGGTAACATGTATAGCAAAGGTGAAAGAATACAGAAATGTAATGGATTCACCAGGGCAATCATCCCAGCTCAGCTTGTTTTGGTGAGTGATGCCCAAATGCAGAGTCTAAAACATATACATGTTTATAGGGATTTTTTTCAGATACAAAGTGCTCTTTGTTAGGGAACTTTCTGACAAAGCGCTGATATTTGGCAGAGACCTCTTATCTGCATGGCACCCAGAAACACAGTAATCTGATTAAAAGTGTTTTAGATGCAGGTAATATTATGAAAAGCACTGAGCTATTACAGGGCTTGATTACTATCACACTGCTTAATTATATTTTCTTTCTCTAGAAAAATGCAGCTATCTGAATTTGTAATGAAGTGATTGCTGTTTGTGTAGCTGTGAAGAAAGGAAGCTCATTGGGTCATTAGCAAAGCAAATGATTTGCCTTTGGCACTGGTTAACCTTCGGGCCAAATTCCACTCTCAAGTACAGCAACAGGAGGATAACAAGAGGTGGTCTGGGTTTAATGCGCTGTAGTCGGAGCAAAATTTGGCCCTTACCCTTTGATGGGAAAATAAATACGATATTCTTTCTTTCCATCCATCATGTTGCATGGCTAGATGGCTGGATTAGATTACAGAGGCCACACTAAAAACTACCTATTTGGGTCTGAATTGAAAAATGTAATTAAAACAGGATTTCTGGAATTTAGCAGGAAAACAAAATATTTCCTCTCCAAACTCTATTAGACTTGCAAAAAATCAATCAGGGTGATTAAATGAGAAAGCTCTAAGGGACCCTTCTGTCTGTGTTTAAAGATGAAAGCATTGAAGTATCATTCATTTGGTTTTAGATTTTTTACCCTTTTTTTTTTGATGGATCTTTGGATCTGAAATTATGTATTTTTAAAATCTCATTATATAACATATCTATTGAACATAATCCCTACTCCAGATCTAGAACATGCAATAGACCTTCCAGCACCAGCACCTTGCTGGGAGAGATGTTGACAAAAGTGGGTTTTTTTGTTACACTCTCATGATTCCTTAGGAAATGCTCAGCTGTGAACATGGCAAAGGAGAAGCTGGTTGTCAGTAGACATGGATAGTAAATAAAAGAGCGAAGATAATGTGAGTATGGAAGGATTACTGAGTGGTTTTTCTTTGTTTGTTTTGTTTTATTGGCTTTTTAAGTCCAGAAGTGACTTCCGGGTCATCAGGGCTGCCGAACAGTCCACGGTTGTGTGCTGGGCTGTGAGAAACTAACCTTGCTTCTGAAGTTTTCTTCTAATCTCTCCCTTTTGAATTAGCCTTCACCTCTATATCCCCTTGCAATCCCCATATGGCAGGTATGCCTGTCACACGTGCATTTTTTCACCTTCCTTCTTGTCCATGTACACACAGCAGGTAGGCAGAGATTTGTCATCTAGTGTGATTTTTAAAGGCATGCAGGGAAGGATTCCAACATTATTAAGCTTTCTCACATTAAACAGCCTAATTTATTGTTAATAAATTACAATTTTTTCTTGGACTCACACTCCTTTTGTATGTTATGTTTGAATCCCTTTACTGCCAGAGCAATAAAACTTCGACTACATCTAAAAGCATTCCTAATAAATAATCTAGAACTACACTTATTTCCCATTAAAAAGGCCTCTGTTTCTAAAATTCCTTTCTTGTTTAATGGATTTTTTCTTGCGTTCAGTGTTTCCATCATTAGTAACTAGATCCAGTGCAAAACCTGGTGGAATAAATTTTGATTCCACTATATAAGCTGAGAGTAATTTAAATGACATTAGGAGAGCTACTCAGGATTTGCACAAGTATAGCTATGAGAAGAGTCTATTGAAAAAGCAGGCAGACCTGAGGTGGCAAAATAACACATCGTATGCAGCACAGGGCTGCAAACAGCAGGTTCAGGTGCACGTTACTCTGCGTCTGAAGATAGTTGTGTTCCTCAAGGACATGTCAGTGACTTAGTGAAGCACTTGACCAAAGGACTAAAACCAGTCCAGATATTGAAATGCATTTGGCCTGTGATACTTCATCTAAAGGCTTCCAGCTACTTTTGCAGAAGGAAGAGTTATGAGGCCCTGCTGCCTTGCCAAAGTCACAGATCCAGGCTGAGACTCTGGTTCCAGGCAGAGCATGAGAGGAGCCGGGTGACCTTGGCCCAGAGGGAGACACTTAACTCTGCACAAGCTGGACAGCTGTGCTGGCTTCCCACCGCTGAATGTCTGAGCTAGGTTGAGTTTTTCTTCCTCATAGAAATTTGTCAGAGACCACGTCTTCCATTCCACCCATTTCATGCCTTACAGACCCTGGGATTTGAAAAACTGAGAAGTGAGGAATTCAGCTTTACAGACCCGCTTCAGACTGTTGTGGGGCGCAGCAGGGCAGGCCAGCACCCCCAGGCTGCAGGGAGCACCCTGGGCTGCTGCCAGTGCTGAGGACCTCCCTCCAGCGGGTTTATCTGGAGTTACACGGGGCAGACGGTACCTGCCAGCTTGTGCCATGAGCTGAGACGTCCTCACAGAGCTTCAGTCACCCGCCGTAGCCATGAGTGACTTTGGAGCTTCTCGATGGCAGCGCAGCTCCGCGCTCCTGGGGGTGGTAGCTGCTCAGGAACGGTTTCATGGGAGCCATCCTGGTTCAAAGCAACTTAACTTCCCCTTCCTAGCTGAGTCTTTGCTTCAAGTGCTTGTGGAGGGGTGGTGCTTCAGAAGATCCCTAATCTTCTGTTTTGCTTGCCACTCTCATTGCTCTCTTGGTAGCTGCTGCCTGAAAGAAAGTGGTTACATATTTTGTCTTGGGATAAACCACATGTGCACATGTAGGTATATCTGTAACTCCTGAGGTACTACGTTGGACTAGATGATCTCTAGAGGTCCCTTCCAACCTCAACCATCTGGGATTCTGGGATGCTGTAAAAGCACAGGGAAACCAACCTCCCTGTCCCAGACCTCACAGACCTTGACAGCTCTGTCCTCTGGGCCCTCATGGGCCACATCTGCTGCTCCTGCCTCTGCTGCTGGTAATTTCTGTGACCAGTACTTATGTTCAAAGGCAGAGTTTGTTTGCTTTGTCTTATGCCAAAACACTTCCTTTTTTTCTCCATTTACCAAAGTTAATAGTCTTATCTGAAGAACAGATACTTGTACTGGCAATGTCACACTGCAGGCATGTAAACGTGATTGAATCCAAATACGATGCAGACCCTTGCTCTGCAGGTGTTACCAGGCATTAATGTAAGAGAGACAGGCACCAGGGTGTCTACCCCGCATCACTCACAACTTCCCCAATTTTTAACTACTCTGAATATTTTCATCCTGGTTATCTGCTTGATGTTAATTTTTTCTAGGAAAACTTTTTGAAGTTTAGCTGTTTGCAAATGAGAATATGGAAAAATGTTGCTTCGCCATATTAATTTTTTATAAACATTTTTATATCCTATTGTATCTTACCCATCTGTAAATTTAGGTTGTTGTAGCAAAACTATGCCCTTCTAATGAGAACGTTATACTTTGGGCAAATTCAGTTTCTTAAAATTGCTCCTCACATAGATTACAAAGAAATATATCTGAAATCAAAATGAATTTTTGTGTGGGGAGAGGAGGCTGAGAATCAGTGATTTAAGTAAATAGTAATGAAAGATTATATCGTAATGAATAAACACCAGTCAGCCAAACTTTGGTAATTCCTTGCTTTTGTGAGTTTGAGCTCAGGATTTTTCTAACTTTCTAACTTCTAGTGTTTTTCCAGGTAATACAAGAGACACATACCTGTAGTTAAAAACAGCCAGATAATAAAGCAAAGCACAGAAAACTGATGCAGTGTATTATTAATGATAGTCTGGTCCTTGCCTCGCTACAGAGAAGTTCGAGGAAGAAGGAGGAATCTGGCTGTATGGTCAGACCTATCATCAGTCTTTGTAAGTAATGCAAGGGACTGAAATCGAACAACAGATTTTACAAACTCCTCCACAGGCACAAACTGCTTTCCATCCCTTAGCAGCATGCCGTGTATGCTGTCCTGCTGCTGGCAAGCCCCGACATTATGTGACGGGCCTTCAGCATCTCACAACATCTTATAAAACAGTAATGCAAACTAGTGTATACGTCTGTCTGTCTCGCTTTTTCTGGTACCTTTTAAATTCACATTTCTAAGCTTTTACTTTGCAATATAAGGACTGTAAAATTGCTAAAAAAAGTTGCAATTGAGTTCCTTTGAAATCATGATTTCAGGAGCTTGGACTTTAAATAACAGCAGTGACTGCAAAACTAGTTGACAGATCATCAACAGCTGGTCACAGCATGGTGTTGGTGCCTTGGGTGATGTTGGAGCTGTGGGTGATGTTCAGGTTGTGTGGGCATTGCTGCATTTGTGTGGATATGACAAGAATAGATTTTTCATAGCTGGAGGTAGAAATGATAACTGAGTGATAACAGGGCACTCCCAAACTTTATGTGGGTTCAGGTGAGTTTTGTTTGAGAGGGTGCTTAACAGATTTCATATGAATTGTTGTGATGAAGAACACTAAAACCTACAGTATCCCAGGAACTCTTTTTTTTTTTAATCCAGACAGAAGAATTAGAAAGGAATATTGAAACGTGTAGAGATTTTTTTCTTTTTTGTTTTGAAGTGTTTGGATCCTCTGCTAAACACAAATACCAACCCATTGCTAGATTTGTTAGCTCCCTAGAGGCTAACAGGAATGATGTGTGCTCTCCAATTCAATTTTGTTTTTGCAAAATAACTGACCAGTTTGAGGCTGTAAGTGTCCCTGAAGAACCCAAAATGCAGCCATTTGTACATGTGCCAATCTCATCCTCCCTACCTGAAAAGCCATTCTCATGTTGCCTCCTGTTAGGAATAGTGTGGCAAGAAACAGGCATGCTTAAGATATTAAGTGGCCACGTGAGAGCTCCATATATTTCCAATTAGAGCATCCTCCACCTATGCATCCCTCTTTTTGCCTAGTTCACTACATGGGGAAATTTATATCTCCTTGAGATTATTGCTGGCATTCTCTCTCAACATCTGCTACAGGGGGGTAAATAAATCCTAGGTCTCATCTCAAAGGAGTGAGTGTCTGCTCGTGATTTTACAGTGAATGTAACTATTCTTCCTTTCAGCATCTCTTTTAGCTACATATCTTCCCACTTCAGTCAGCTCAGGGTCACAAGCCCAGTGCACATTTGGCTAAGGTGAATCTCTGTGGCTCTTCTGTACAAGGTATTTCCTTATGCAGTGCAATCAGAAAATATACAGCAACAGAGACACTTGTGATGAGTCAGTGATTACATTAGCAAACAGTGTATTTCCAGGCTCCCAGCAGGGTTAAGAAGACCCTGAAAGAGCAGGAGAATTAGCAGGTCCAAATAAGCATCAGCTGCACCAGTATGCTGCCTAGCAAATGGTTGAGCCTATTTCTCTTCTTTTTATGTGCCTGGGAAACAACAGCTTTTCAGACTAATGTAAAGGCTGGAAAGAGATCCCCAAGAAAACTGAGCTTGAAGCATCATCATGAGTACAAAAACTGGTGCTTGCCGAGGAGACAGCTCCAACAGCGTCGTGTTACCACCAGATAACAGGTACAAGATTTTCCTGGCAGTCATGAGGGGAAGATTTAACAGAAAGCAGAACTCGCCCCCTTTCCAAGGCCAGAGTTCAGTAGAATATGCTATAAAAGTAACTGTAACACTCTGAGAAGTGACTTTGCTAGCAGGTCTGAGTGCTGGTACACTGCAAGTTGGTGACAAATAGAAGCCTCATCTGTGGCCCAGCGGCCTGTTGTCTGCAGGGTGCACATCTATCTCAGGGTGCACAGCTGCCTGTAGCTGTAGCTCCCGCAGCCTGATTCTCCCTTCAGTGGGTTCATCTTAATACGGTTTAATTGAGCCTATTCAAACTCCTGCCTCTCCCTGTTCAAGTTTATTTTTCGGGCATCCCTGGGAGGTGAGCCGCCAGTGCCATGGTTCTTTCAGCCCTTGAATCAAGAGAGGTGCAAGAAACATCTCGTCAAGGACTGCTGCAGATCCCTGGGGCTGTCACATCCTGGGCCACCTTGCCTGCTAAGCCTCGGCAGAAGCTGCAATTTTACTGCCTCACACGAGTCAGATACTTAGAAGAACCATCCCTGAGAAAGGGAACTGGATGTGACAAACTAACGTGACATCTGACAGGAAGGGTTTAGATAATACTGGACCTGCCTTGAGCAGGAGAAAAGGATTAGATGATCTCTCAAGGTGCTTTATGAGGAAAAAAAACTAAATTCCTCATGTGAAGTAAAGAATGTTGCTATTGCTATTATATGTTATCATGATCAAAATGTTTCATAACAATAGTAAATAATTAAGCCATCCCCACCATTTGGGTCAGTGGGGATAGCAGAGATGGCAAAAGACTTTTTGCTCTACTTGCTTTCCCGCCTTTCCTTTTGTGTGGCAGGAATTCACAAAGCAAGGGAGGCTGGTGAAAATATAACAGCCTTTATAGGGTCTGGTTTGAGTTTTCTTGAGAGCGAAGGGTCCCAGGAGGGATAGTCATGTGGTGAAGAGAGCAGCTGTCTTCTCCATTCAGGAGCACTGTGACCCTGTGGCACAGCACACCTTCTGCAGGCTCCTTAAGGTTAGCCCTCTGCTCTCCGGGTAATGAAGTGCGCTTTATGGACTGACAACGGGATCTCCGGGATCTCCGGCTTCCTGGGTGGCAGCAGCTGCTCTGCCCTGGGCACAGCAATGCCAGGGAGAGGCACCGGCTGGCGAGGCCAGGGCAGAGCGCAGAGCTGCACAGCAGGGCAGGGAGGAGCAACGGGCTGAAGAGGGTCCCAGTCCGCAGACACGTGCAAGGACAGGACCCGTGCTAGGAAACGCATCAATGCAAAAACAAATCTGAGAGAGGCACAGCTCTGTAAGTATTAGGGATGTGGAGATCATGGGGAATTAATAAAATTATTTTATAAATTAGTAAAACTAATAAATGACATTATTTTATATATTTATTATAAATATATTATTTAATATTTGTTTATTGGGAATTTTGATCAGGAATTTTAATCATTAGGAATTAATAAGGATTGTTTTTATATTAATATGAGTAGTATCATTCAGGAGAAATTGCACAAGGTAAATACTAATTCTTTCAAGTCATTTATTGTTGCATCCAGCATTTAAGAATGTGACTTTTGCTAAGCTGAGAAAAAAAGCAAGCTGGGGACCCTAATGTAAGTAAACGTGATACATTTGGATTTATAGTAAAAATCCTGTAATGTCTCTTTTATAGAAACATCTAGTAAACCGTTTTTTTCTGGCAGAAGTCTCTGGCTTACTGGTGATCTGCAAGACATTAGAAGATCTCTGCAAGAGGCGGCAGAAAGCAAACAGAACAGGGTCACATCATAAATAAGCATTCAAAGCAGAATCTGTTTTTTAAGCTGTTTGTGATTGAAAACTATTGTTTTAGCACTGCAAAAGATTATGCCAGGATTGTCTTCCAAGTGGTTAGGTGGTTTTTGATAGCAAAAAAAATGAGAAGCACCATTATAGGATGTAACAGGATCCCATCAGTAGGGGTGGCAGTAGGAGCAGGAGCTGGTTGTTAGGGAACTCTGTCGGGCTGACTGGGAGAGCCCTGCCGTATGTCAGACTCCGTAGGCTTCTTGAATTACACCCACAGAGCTCTCGGATCTGTGCAAAGCCACTTCTGTAAGGCTTCCCGTTAAAGATCTTGTTGATGGAATAGGCAGCTTGGGAAATACCTCCACTAATTCTAGGCGAGGTAGCTTTCCTCGGTTAATGAAAATGCTGAGTAAACAAGCTTTCTGCTGGATCGGGGAAGCGTAGCTTGTCCCAAAATATCCTAGGCCTCGATTTGATGCCTTTAATCCATTGTGTACTTCATTTACATATTATAGCAATTGACACAGATCCAGATGAAATCGAAAACTGTGGGTCAGTGCTATTCTGTTCCTTGGGGTTTCTCTGGCAATTACACAACATTTAATAAAACAGCTAGAGGTGAAATGATCCCATCATAAACCCCGAATAGTCCCAGCAGCCCCATAACGTTGGAATGCAGATCCATTCTAGGGGTGTACTTCCTTTGCAGTAGGCAATCGCTGGTATCTAGAGGGTGGAGGGGAAGTGATGAAAAGGACTTGGCATTTGATATGAAGTTTTAGAGGGTGTTCAGCTCTGCTGTTGCCAAGCTCATTCTTGATTGAAGACAGGGTTGACAAGCAGCCAAGGAACGATCTGTTTGTCAAAGTGATGGCTTCCAGCCCTTCCCCCAGGTGCCAGCTATTGGGCTTCGAGGTCTGTCCTTTCTACCCCTTTCTACCCCTGACATAGGGGTCTGCTTTGAAAGAAAGTGCTTGTTCTGATAAAAGGTGGCAGAACTGCTTGAAGAGTTTTCCAAGTGTCACCTCCATGGTGACTTTCAGCCACCGTCTTAGCACTGGTGAAGCAAAGCTGAACCTCCCAAGGAGCTGTGCTGTGCTGGCCTAGCAGAGCAAAGATCCCCTCAGAATGGGCAGGTTGATCAAAGCCTTCCAGAAAGCATGATTATACCTGTCTGCCTGCCTTACCTGACACTATTAGTGGAGTAGGAAAGGCTGAAGCAGCCACCACCTAGGGCTTTGCACTCCAGAAGGTTAGATATGGTGGAAGAAGAGGGTTTTTTTTTTTTTTGCCTTTTGTCCCCATCCTGTACAAATCCACTGCCACCAGGCAGAGGCAGCCCTCAGTGACCTGTTATTGTTCTTACTAGGCACTTCTACAAGTGCTCTGAGCTGCATTAGTGCACACAAACACTAATGAGAGACATGTGGAAGTATGGATTCTCTGTCCTATGGGAAATATGGGTATTTTAGCATTTTCTTTGATCTTGAGACAAAAATGAAAGGAAGAAAGGAACTAGGAGGAAGGAAAAGTCACAAAAATTAACATTTTTTTTGTTGGATGAGAAGTCCCCAGAGATGGGATCCGAATCCCCAAAAATGTTAATTTCCTATGGATAGGGAAGTGATGATGGCTTTGTTATGACAAAATATCTAGTAAAAGCAACATTGGATGTTTCAAGGGCTTGCTATGAAAATGCAATAGGAACACAGAGCTGGTGGGACTCATCCAGCTGGACTCATCCTCTCCACTATTACAGGCATGTACAGACCGTACAGCCCTGTAATGATGTGCTTAAACACATTCAGCTCCATCTACATTTCTTTTCCTATATTGCTGCTCTTGGCAGCCCTGCTCCGGAATACCCCTGCTTCTCATTTCTAATCAAAATGCATTTAAGCTGCAGCTTTTACACTGACATCGCTCATCATCGCTTTCTCCCATGCAATTTCCACCTGCTGTCACCAGTGCTTTTGGAACTGCCTCTGCACCTGCATTTCGGTAGGCCAAGCAGACAGGGCAGGCTGCTCTAGTTTTCTCTCACAGAACATTGCCTCCAGTTTTCTAAGTATCCTTATAGATCTTCTCTCTCATCAACGTGGATGAACAGAAGCTTGCACAGTACTTCAGATAAGGTCTTACCAGGACCATGTTTTTTGGCACTAATATTTCCCTCTTCACGTGGAGATACCTCTTCTTGTATAGCCTTGGCAAACTTATTTTTTTCTTCTGTCAATATCATATTGGCAACTCTGAAACATCCTGCAGATTTTCAATGGTCTCAATTAACGAACTCTCCACTCAAGGTGCAATTCCTGCTTCTAGTCCCTTGATAGACAATTTCCCTGAAGAAATGTTTTCCCTTTTCTGTTGTTCCTGTTTTTGATATTTTTTTATTCTTCCTATATCTGCTATAATTACATCAAAACTGTTGTTATCGCAGTATGCGTGCAATTAAACACATTTCATAAGAGGTTTTGGAAGAGATGTGTTTTCTGCTGTTTTGTATATTAAATCGGTTTTCATAATTATTTGTTCTTTCATCCCTTTGTTCTGTATTCATCATTTAGGGCTGGCATCTGGTCTCAGAATCATGCAGATCTGATGTAACACTACACAAACACAAAAATGTGTCTCCAGACTAAAACTGGGAAACAGCATTGTTGAAATGATTATGGTTTAAATGAGATCAGAAGCTGGCCTAGTGACTCCAATTTTTAGTAAAGGAAGCAGGACTGGATGCAAAATGTAGATAGCATTGCACAATAATGACAGCATCCCTTGAACTGGCCATTCCTTCTTTGGCTTGAACCAAAGCCAGTGTGAGGTGGGCAATACAGAGTATGGACTGCTGACTGAGAGGTAAGGGCCCCAACTTTGGTTCCTGTTCTGCCCTGTTCTGTCTCTCTCACCATCTCTGGGCAAGACGTGCGTTACTTCATGAGATATTTAAAGGACTGAGGAGATTAATTTGGCTTTTCAAAGGAGCTGGAGAAACAGATTTTTGCCTGACAGGATCTGCAAAAGTGCCTGAGCAGGCATGAAAAGCAGGTGTTGGTTTACTGGGGAGGATGGTTAAAAGAAGGGCTGTGTTTCCCCAGTCAAGTAACTGATTTACGGTACTGTGCTAATGCGCCAGGTCTTGTGATGGGGCAGAAACCAGGAGCTACGTGGTCCCCCGTGACTACATCCAGTCCTGAGCTGAATGTAGGAGCTTGTAAAAAAACTCACTAAGTATTTGGATGCATTTTTAGGCTCTAAATATTTCTGACAATCTAGTCCCTTTTTCTTCATCAGCATTTACATCTGTAAAATAGATATAATTCTACTTCTTTGCCATGGTGGTTGCTCGAATTAGTGCATTCATGAGTGTGAAGGACTGAAATACTGTAATAGAAAAAGGAATAGAAGTCCGTGAGATGTGTGTGTCTGTGTAGAAGCAGGGGGATTTGCCAGTATTGTGGCAGGGCTGATTGTTTGAATTAAGCCTTAACATATTTGCAGGAAGAAAACTGTAAACAGAGAATAAAATGCAACCATTGTTATTTGCAACTGAACTTTCAAGAGTCTTGCCAGATTATAAATTTTGACTGCATGTACCTCTGCTGTTTCTCAGGTCTGAAGCAAAAATATTTACCAAGGAAATAGTGTTTGTAGTGATGATCTCAGGCCAGAGCAACTCATTAGCTGGTGATGTGCCTGCAGGCAGTACTAAAGATTCGATCCATCTGGAATTAAATAGCAAGGGATAGCTGGAAGCTGTATTCAATACCAATGGTGGGAAAAGCCTTAAAACTCCTTGATTGCAACACATGAAAGCTGTGAGCCATCAATAACAAAAAAAATATGATGTGCCAACTATAGCAAAAGTTACAGCAGGGCAATGCCATTGTTTGAGGTCATTCTACCTTCATCTTGTCAGAAAGAGGTAGGGGAAGGGCATGACACAAGCCAGATCTCTGATATATCCCTCCTTTGTCAGTAGAACCTAATTGGCATTAAATACTGGATGTGTCTGGATTTAATATAACTCCTCTGCTCAATTACTTCATCCACTCAAGCAATGGAAAGCTGCCCATTTCAAGAATTTATGGGGGATAGCTTTCTTTAAGTGCTTCAGACATCAGAGGCCCAAACATTCTAATTGGTATTTTATTAATAAAAATCTCAAAACATCTATAACCTGTGCCAAGCAGGGGAGGCAAAACTGTGAAGGATTAGGAGGGAAGTGACCTTTTTTTTTTTTTTTAACAGCTTTCTGAGGCATCGTAGAAGTGAGGACAAGCACTGGAAACGGATCTCCATGACTGCTTTTAGCATTACTGGGAAATGGCGGGAAGGAAAGTGGTAAAGCACCTTATGCAGTGGGGAAGGGTAAACCTCTTCCATGACCCTGCTGACTGTTGAGCCCATCTGGAGGCGAGTGGGGAGTTGGGGGCCCCTTCTTTTGCTCTATGGCTTCTCTGCTAGCAAGTAGGACTAGGGAAGGGAGCAGAAGGCCTTGAGGCCTAACAGGAAAGCGAGCCAGGGCCTTAGCAAGCTGCTTGAGAAGCAGAGGCTGAATGCCAAGAGCAGGGGTTTCCTTCTGGATTCAGACTTGGTGGTCAGCCCTGCCTGTGGGCTGGCTGAAAAAGTTACTACAGGGAAAGCAGGGTGAAAAGCACTGAACGCTGCATCCCTCTGCATCCAAAGCGGCGGTCCTGGCTGCGCTGAGCAGAGCTGGGCCCGGCTGCAGGCCAGGCGAGGTGGGACAGCGCTGCACGGGGCTGCTCCTGCGCCTTGCTCTTCAGGCCGATGCCGATGCGGAGGGGGTTTAGCTCCGTTAGCTGCCAGGTGTTTCTGCAGCTCCTGAAATGGCAGGGCACTGACCACAGCCAAGGGTCACGCCACGTTATAAAGGGAGCGTTTGGCCAGTTCTGGCAGATTGATGGGCTCATAAAAAGTAAGATGGAAAGGGGCTTCAGACCATCATCTAGTGCAGTGTTTCTCCACCTCTGTTCTGCAAGTCATCAGGAAAATGCTTGTGAAAGTGATTTAAAATATGCTGTAAAACCATACTCACCTACCCTATATACCTTTATGTGCAAAAACATAGTGGTGATAACTAAACACAGCAGGCGCGTGCTCAGAGCTTAGCTTCATTTTCAGGTCCTTGCAAATGAAAGCCATGGCAATGTTGCAGAGGAGGAGCTTCAGATCTCTTCGGTCATTTGTGTGCCATCTTTCAAGAACAAAAATGTTCAGACACATTCTAATCCAGACAGTTGCTGTGTTTCCAAGAGAGATCAGCTCCATGACGGACGTCTGTCTAACCCGGAGCTACCAGTGACTTGAGCTTCCTGGATGCATCTACTTTTCATGGGACACACACGCTAGAATACTCTGATATTTGTGTTCATTCTCTATTTTAACTCCAATCCCCTATATATTCCAATTCTAATTTAATTCAGCTTATTTTTACAGTAAATTGATTCATTTGTGGCTCCCACAGCTGTCTCTAGAGCATGTAAATACAGAATACCAAAAATATCATGCAAATGAAGAGTTCATAAAAGTAGACAAGTATTTTTTCTGCTATTGCATTCTGATATTTTACAGTTGAATCTTCATGTCTTGCAGGTAATTTTATTTGACCTATTAGACACATTAATGGAACCATCAATTACTTACTGCAATTTTACACTGTCTTTCATCTTGCCCTTCTCAGACACTTCATTCCTTCTTTGTTGCTGAGACACAAGCATGGGTGTATTCATAACCATTTGTAACCCTCTTACTGAATCACCCCAGACCTCTATTCGAAAGGTACATCCGTACCAGTTAAAACCAAGAAAAAGAGCAGAAGGAAGCCAGGAGAACTGGGCGCAAGAGAGTATGAGCAAGCTCTATCCTATTGTAGCTCTACTAAAATCAATGAAACAAAAAGAGGGTGCACTTTTTCCAGTTTTTTTTGGAGGTAATTATTTTTTCTTTCAACTATTTTATTTTCTCTTATAGAAGTTAGTGAGACAGTCTTGCTGTCTTCTTGGAGTGACATGCATATTTTTTTTATTTCCCTTTTTATAGTCCATAAATCCATAAGTCCATAAGTCCATTCTGTAGCAAAGTTTGCTGTAAACACCAGGCTAACCTCTTCTTCTTTAAGAAATTCAAGACAGAGTACAGATTGCAAATTCCCTAAAAAAAAATTGGGTGTCAAGTTGATTTACAGAAAGCAAAATATAAAGTAACTCCTGCAGTTGTTGGCCATTACCTACCTGAAAAGAAATTTCATTTCCAAATTAGCTGCAGTTTTCTTCTGAGATGCAAGATGGATTGCTTCATCTAAAAATAAAATAAAATAAAATAAAGCCATGTAAAACTGTATCACCGCTTCATCTGGTTACATCTGCCGTAAGGATGGTGCTGTTTCAATAGCAATGTGCTCTTGCTCTGAAAAGACTTTTTACAACTCCCTCTGACCTGCAGCATCACAAGCCAAAGGCTTCCATATAGTGATGACAACCTGACAGCAAGATCTCTTGGCAGCACTAGCACAGGCTTTCTTGAATGGCATCTTCAGTTAATTTAAGTATGTGTTGTAGTAGCCTAATTTCTAAATCTTGATTTTTAGGGGAGAATATGCTCACACTAACATGGGAACACAAATACTGTGTGTCTTTTGGGGGATCCTTAGTCATATCTTTAAAATAATGAAACATTAAATGGTGCTTTCTTTACTTCACTTGATTTTACTCACAGAAGTACACAAATAACATAATGTATGCATCATAATGTGCATAAACTGTCCATGAGCACAGAGTCAGCTGTCAGCTATCTTGGTAGGGATTTTTGGAACAGCACAGGAACTGTGTCGGTGATGCCAAGGCCGGAGGACATGCAGCTGGTTTAGTTCTGCTACTAATAAACCTTCCCAGATTGAAGTGCAGCACAGTAATGTAGCAGTAACGGGCTGCAATCTCGCAGAGCAGCCCTGGACTGGAGCTGGCCAGCGTGTGTGGGCGCCACGCGGCAGGCGGTGCAGCATCGCACCCAGGGAGCCCCCGGCACGCGTGTTCTACTGCGCGGCTACGCAGGTGTCCAAGCCTCCTCCCGCTCTGCTGATTAACACACTGGGCACATTTCCAGAGGAGCGGGGAGATGTGCAGACCTGAAATAGCCAGGCTGATAAAATACTGAGACTGTGGAAATGTCAGTATAAAGCACCACTGCTTTGGTCTGATTTTATTCTGTCCTGTTGGGAATGACAGGCCCATGTCATTTCTAGATACTAGAAAAACATTAGATTCAAAGGCCATGTTTAACTCAAGAAGCAATTAATTGTGGCAGTCTTTTAACCCAGCTGTATTTGTACAGCTTCCAACACACTGGAATTGATATTCAACCACTGCGGTTTCCTGATGATCTTCAGAACCTACTAATATTTTAATAAGCCCCAGATATGGAAGTCAGAATTTCCAAAGCTCGCTGTCCATTTTTAGTTTTTTCAGTTATTTAAACATGTGCCCAAACTTTATATAACTACAGTAATTCACTTTTAGAATCAAAACCTAATTTCTACTCTTGCATTTTCCCATTTCTGTGGAATAGGTTATTGGACCTAAGAGGAGCTTATACTTGTGTTCAATTCATCCTCCCTGGTTTTCATACACACGGTTGAGCTGCTAGAGGGTTCCTGTAGATGCCGAAAAAGCCAACAGTTGAATTATGGGCTCAGAGTGTTAGAAAAAGGATTCAGATGATCCCACAAATAATATAACTGAAACTGTTAATCCATCCACCCACCCAGTGACTTCGTCCTCCCACTGTGCTGCATACCACATTTTTTTCAGGTCTAAGCAGAAGGGAATGGAACAGCTGATTGATCCAAACTTCCCATCTACTATATATTTATATAAACAAGAAAATTGAATCAAGTAAATCACAGGGCTTTGGGACTTCCCAGTGTTATAAGCACCACCTCATTTACAACCCCTTTAAAATCCTGCCTGTTTTGAGATTGGAATAGATTTCGGAACCTGACGTTGGTAACGTCTTTGTTAGTATTTTAATGCAGCATTCTCTCTTGAGAGTCTGGATCTGCTATCTGGGACAAAAGCATTAATGGAAAGCAAGGCATTCCTGAGAGGCAATGCAATTTGTACATGGCATCCTTATGTTGCCCTCCTTATGTAGCACAGAGCTCTTTAGAGACCCTTCTTTGATCCAAGTTGAACTTTAGCCCTTTGGAGTTCAGAGGTTATGTCAAAAACTTTCTTTCTGGCTTTTAACGTCAGCAACCAAAGATTTAAATACTCGTAGTGACAAACTCCCATTGTTTTCTGCATACTAGAATTTAGGTGGGATTATATTCAAGGAGATGTAGAGCTAGTCTCTGCAGATTGCTGTTGGTAATGGTCTCCTGGGGTCGTCAGGCTTTCAGGAAGGAAATTGTTGCCCATCGTCTGCAAGTGTGCCCTGACCAAAACTGCCTCATCAAAAGATGTTTTGGGGAAACAAGTTAATAAGGATCTCTGCTTATTCCATCTGCTTACTTTTTACCACGTTCCTGTTGTTTACTGGAGCTTAGATGCTCAGTGTCCAAACACCTCCCCATATCTTAGCTTCTTATGGATGGCCTTGCAGGAAGAAGCAGTACAAATATTCTGCTCATGATTAGCATGACCAAATTTAACTTACTACAGTATCTATGCAACCTCAGATTAGTAGATGCTCTGTGTCCTGTTGAGCCTCAACATCTGATAAGGACAAATATCAGCAAATGAATGCAGATGCTGCCAGAAAGTATCCCTTTTTTTGGAGGGAAGGGAAAGAATGAAAAAATAAATAAATAAAAAAAATAAATCACTTCAGGCTGTCAGCCTGTAAGTGACAACTTGATCTACCATGAAATGCAGCGAGTGCAGAGCCTTGCGCAGTAGGATCTGCTGTTTGCCTCTGGTATACTGTTCCCTCACTGCCGGGAAGCAAATCCCACCTGGGCAGCGCAGCGCTCTCTTCAAAGGCCAGCATGGAGGGCCTCCTTAGAGCGACTTGAAAGAGAGGCAGCGTGGAACGGAAAGGGCCAGGGTCACGGTGGAGCATGGATCACTCCCCAGGAGCAGCCACACCGCATGCAAGGCACTTGGCGCTTCCTGAAAGCCTCCAAGCTGCAAGGGTTCCTGCATTAACTGTCTGGCTGCTGGGGCAGTACTGTAAATCAGCACGTGTGATTGCTGATGGTTCCAGCAGGCATGTTTGCAGGAAGGCGCTTGCAGAGCAGTGTCAGGGTTCTTGTATAGGGGGCCAGAAACGAAGAGCATCCTTCTAGGGTGAAAAAGGGGAGGCCAGCACCCCAGTGCCACAGCCTCGCTCCGGGGAAGTGGAGGGTATCTTCATTTGCAGCAGCCTCTTGACAGACAATGCAGAGGCGACAGCCCGGCTCGGCACGGGGAACCGGTGAGCTGTCAGTGTTCACTGCTGATTCACACTTTGCATCTCTCAGAGACCTTGGATAAATACCACCTTTCTACCCCAGGGAATTACTGCACTTGCTTCTCTCAGCTGTCCATAGCTGCTGCATCAGAGGCTTCCCTGTCCACCGGGACTCGTGAGCATGGCCTCCCATGCTGTAAATATCAGAAATGGGTCTGGAGCAGGCTCTGACACAGATTGAGGAGCAGCTGTGAGTTCATAGGACTTGACACTCCAAGGAAAGGAAATGCTTTGCAGTGCTCTTCTTGTTTCCTTGTTCCCCAAGGAGACAGTGTGAGCAGTGTCTGCAGGGCACTGGGAGAGGTACCTCATGCAAACACTCATTGACCAGAGCCCAGCACAGGGGCACGAGCTGCCCCTCTCCTGGGAGGCAGCACTGGGCTGTGGCACGCAGTAGAGTGAGGCACCGCTAATGCCCAGCTTCTGTCCAGAGGACCAGCTCTTGGCAGAGTCCAAGGAGCAGTGCTGGCTTGGCCTAGCGCTCCAGGAAGCGGTGCTGATGGCACAGCAAATGGTATCTTCTTTCCAGATTGCCACAGAATGATGAGGAGTCTCCTGGGAGACTGCAGTTCCCATTGGGTGCAGCGGGAAAGAAATGTGCTGCACTCATCATGGAGCTGGTGTGCATTAGGCCTGGATGGCAATCTTAAGGAGAAAATTGAGGACTCAGTTATACATCTGCAGGAATTGTCAGCTTGCAATCTTTTCTTTTTTAGTTGGAAAAATAATGTGTCTGCATATGGAAGTAAGTTAGGTTTTCAGTTGAATATGGTTTACTTACTTGCTGATAATCTTACAAGCTGATAATCTCAAGAAACTTAATTAGTAAGTGCTGAACTTTGAGGGCTATTTAATTTAAAAAAGTAATTCTGATCAGTTCTGTGGATAGTTTTTGCAAGAAGAGCTTTTTTCCATCCCATAGTGGTACAGAAGTGGTACCCTATAAAGCTTATAAATTTGGGATATTGGCTCTTAGCCTTACTACAGCACCTTTGCAGATGCAAAAGGGTGTACACCCTCTTGTCAGGGCCAAAGAACAAGGTAGCTTCATTACTTCTGCTGTCCAAACTATTGCTAACCAAAACCATAAACCAGTAAAGCACAGGTATCCCAGTTCCTCCTTTGGATAGACGACTGACCTTGCTATTCCGTTTTGGAGCTCAGCATTGTGCATTCTTCAGTTTCAGGCAATGTCAGCAAGTTTGGGAAGAAATTCCTTTGTCTAACTAATCCAGCATATTGATTTGCTGCCCTTATACGTAAATTGCTAAGTACTGGGAAAGACCTAATAGGACACACATGGTTTAATGCAACAAAATATTTTATGCCAAAGAGATTACCAGATGCATCTTTGTTCAGTCCAGATTGCTAAAATAACTTTCTAGAGTGCTGCAGATTTGTTGTGTTAATTCACTGATTTTTTTTCTTTTTTTCTGTACAAATGAGATATGCAGCTTTTTATTCAATAACTTTAGTCAATGCCTCACAGCTCCCAATTGAGCTTGAAACTCAATCTTCTTTCTGCAGTCTCTCATTCTCTTCTTTTCTCATCCCCCTTTCCCTTTGAATGCTGTGACCGACACAGACCCATGGTCTCAGGACTCATATGAGGCTTCCTCTATGTAAAAGGGGAGTGAAAATGCTCAGTCCCTCTGCTAAAGAGCTTTCAAATCTTTGGGGTCTGCCAGCAAAGTTTATCTTTTACTTCAGTTAGCTATTGCCCCTCTACAGCACGAGGTCCCCTGGCAGGTGTGCGCCCAGCCTCTCCACACAACCTGCAGTAGACACTGTGCCATGAAATGCTGCATGCAGATGCCCAGCACTTCACTTTGATGAGGAGTCAGACTTTTGTGCTGAGTTCCTCGTTTTGAGGGGGCTCCGTCACCCAAGCAGAGGCTGAAGTGTGGCCGTGCTTAGCTGGGCTTTAAGGTGTCACAGCTCTGGCACCTAAACACTGAGGTGTCTCTGAACACTTGCTATTGAGAAGAAAAACAGAAGGCTACATTTCATTTTGATGGGTTGCTTAATATAGCATTGTCAGCTCTCAAGTCTTCCCGTATCAAGTTTTTAAAAACTCAGCTGCCAGAGTTGGAAAACCACTAAGAGCGGTGTGCATTTCTTAGCTTAGTTTCCTAAGGAAACCAGGCTTATGGGATCAGGGTGCCTATCCATCAGTCTTTCAACCCCTCCCTAATGAATTTGAAATCTCTTCGCAGACTGGAGAGACGGGTGGAAGCCTCTAATTTTTGGAGTTTCTATTAGGATGTGACCCTGGGCAAGCAGGGGAAGGAGATGGCTCTTCTCAAAAGCCTCCCGAGGAAGGCTGTGCAGGACTAGGGCACTAGCTACGCTCTTTGCTGGCTCCCAGTGCTGCAGCCAGACAGGAACAGCCACTGCTGCTGCTTGCAGAGCAGCTTTACCTCCCCTACCTGCAGATCCTCACAGCTGTACAAATAACCTTGACAAGAAGAAGCTTTCCAGCCCCCAGCTTCCAAAGGTAGTGATAAATATGCTCTAGGTGATGACATTTTAAAGACGCAGGTCTTTGAATGCTCCACACGTAACTAAACATTTCAGCATGTCTAAGTTTTCCCACATCTGACACCACAGGGTAAGAACAAGCTGTGGTATCCCCATGACTCAGCATCTCTGTTGTATTTATCCTCACACAAACCTTTCCAAGCCTGGGCAGTGCTCTTGCCCATTTTCCTACCATTGAACCATGGGATTTAGTGACTTCCTCGAAATCACAGGAAGTCTGAGGCAAAGATGGAACTGAAGAGTGATCTCACAGGGGATCCCTCTCTGTTAGTATAACACCACCAATATTAACAATTAATAAACACATAGCAAATGGCAGTCCATGTTTCCAGGTTTCCCATGATATCTGTTAGTTTTGGATTCAGTTCACAGATAACAGGTTAAGAGCATAGCTTTATCTCTTGCTATTTTTTTGTTTTGTTTTTTTATAAGGCACTGAGTTCACTGAAAACATAGTGAAATATACTGGCAGTCACATTCCTTTGGCATTTCCTTAACTGAAAAGACAAAAAGGAGATCAGTTTCATCATTTCATCCCCTCTAATTGAATTTTATTTATGGATCGACTAGAGAAAGTTTTGGGGGCTTTTTTAATGTAAAAAAGACCACTTTTTTAAACAGTTAATTTTAAGGTCACTTAGACGACCCTTTTAGTTTTTTAAAAATACCTGTGTTTCTATAAAAATATTTTATAAAGTGATTAAGAACCCCATGCATAAAGCTTGTCTTTACATTGCACAGCATGGACAGCGATTGGTCGCTCCCAAGCAGAGTTTATTCCTCTCTGTGTTAGCAGGCTCTCAGGTTTCACAGTTACAAAGACAGGGCTCTGCTGGGAAAGCTCGTGTTATGAACTGAGGAGAAGGGGATGCAGAGAAATAGCCCACTGCAGAGTTCAGGAAAAGGACTTTCTTTTCTGCTGAGGAAGGCCAGGCACGGCAGCCACATGCTGCAGTGGGAGAGCAGAGCCTGGCGGCATGACCCAGGTTCATACCCTGCCTCCAGACAGGACAGTCTGCTCCCTTTCCTTCCTCCCCTGCCACCCAGTCCCCAGGAAGCACCAGGCCAGGGTTCAGCTCTGCTGTAGCCTTGGAATGACCAAGGACGGTGCTTCCAAACAGCAGGCAAGTCCTGGGAGAGAGGGGATGCGTGGGCAAG
The DNA here is from genome assembly GCF_059628265.1 of Tinamus guttatus. Classification (NCBI taxonomy): domain Eukaryota; kingdom Metazoa; phylum Chordata; class Aves; order Tinamiformes; family Tinamidae; genus Tinamus; species Tinamus guttatus. The sequence continues at coordinate 10,434,937 of NW_028288848.1, forward strand.
GGAGGGCACCTCCTCCTGGTCTGAGGGCAGCCCTCAAGGGCATGAGGGTTGGGAAGACATTTGAAAAGGACTAGTGCAGAGCTCCATGGCAGCGTGGGGAGGCTAAAAGGGACCAGCCTGGGTTGTCGTGTGGCTGTAGGGAGCAATGGGATATGCTTTGCATGAATCCAGGCTACCAGCTCTGATTTGTTACAAGTTGCATCTAACCTGTTCTAAAGGACCTGTCACTCAAGTAACCTCTTTCCCTGTGCCTTCTCATTCTGGTTAATAGCATTTAAGTGAGCCTGTAGCTATATTAATCTCCTGAGACCAGTTAATTGACTCTTAGATTGCTAGTTGATAAATAGCATGCCTGCTATTAATATTGTGCCTGCTAACCAACATGCTCAGGTATGAAACTCCAATAACTCAAGGTAGAAAGAGATCTAAAACTGAGACAAGAAAATCCCTCCTGTAGATATAATTTAGTTGTTTGTATTAATATTTTCTAATATGGTCAGTAATAATATCCTGGAGACTGGGCATAATGGTAAGTAGTAACTTCCCTTCACAAATGTGAACTCACATTCTTCACTGCCAACAGATTTCTGTCACTGCCTCTGAAACAGACAGGAGCTTGTAATTAAGGGCAAAAGTTATTTAAAGAATGGAGCATTGATTTTCAAATGATTCCTTGGAAATGCTAAGGGTATTGACTAGTCAGCAACCAAATCAGTCCATCCCCAGTGCTTCCTAGGTACCAGGGAGTAAAGGAAGCAGCATTTCCTCTGACAGGCTCCTGGCAGTGCAACCACACCGATCTGGGTCACAGCTCTTCCCTGCCAACAGCAGGGCAGGTTGCTCCCAGTTGAAGTAAATGAGATGAACTAGGCGTAAAGCACAGCTGTTTGGGCTCCCATATGTTCTATCTAGTGGCCAGACACACTGGCCCCATGTGGCCACATGAAAGTGCCTTGCAGAGAAATGCACTCAGGAAAATGGACTTTTTGGTCAGTGGCTAAGAACAAGCCATTTATTACTTCAGGCTGACTCAAAAGCATGTCTTAACCCAAATCAAACACTTGATCACATTTTTTAAATTTGAAGTTTCTAAAACATTGGGATTGCTGTAGAAAACAACCCTGCTATATTAAACTGAAAAGTGGAGGTGCTTTCTTCCAGCTTGTCTAAATTTTTTGTATTACTGCTTTTACTGTGAAACCTATTGTCCAAACTAGAACATGATTCAAGAATAGCTGCTGTTCCTTCAAAGCTGTCCCCCCTTCATTTACTGTTCATTAAAACTAATTTGCACAGGTCTGATGTGGGCATATACCTTGCAGGTGCCGCCATCTGCTCTGAGCGCAGAGCAAGGCATTTCTGGAAAATCATCACAGGGGGAGAGCTCTGCTACCATGAGCCTTCAATCCCACTGCCCTAGGGCAGTCTGCACAGAGGGGCTGCCTTGGCATAAAGGATCTTAAAGCCAAAATCTGCCCACAGTTCAGCTGCTTCCAGCCGCATGACCCCACACACAGACGCAAGCCTCACCTCTGCAGCTGAGCTTCCAGCAGGCTCCCAGTCTCAAGTTTGGCAACTGCTGCTGTAGTTCATTGAAAGTTTGTCAAAACCCATACAATTCCACAAACCCCATAGTTTCAGCAAATCAGCATTTTTCAACAAAAACCTGTTCTGCTGGAAATTTCCCAACACAGCTCTACAGAGAGCTATTATTTATGAAGCACTTTTGTAAACATTTATTGCAAGGTTTTTCTTAATGGCAACAGCCACAGACTCTGGCTGGAGCTTAATCTGGCAATTTACAAATCCCCACACTCCTTTCCATGTTTCGGACAGTTGGAGGAAGGGAAATTTTTTCTAGGTTTTTCAACACCACCGCTGTGGTTTGGCTGCAGGACATGCCACAAAATTCCCTGGAGATGTCCCTGCCTGACACAGCACAACAGTAGGACTGGTAGTTGGTGCATTGCCCATCTATAGTAGCAAAGATATTTCACACATAGGTAGCATCTTTCTCTTATAACGTTGCTTTGCAGTGCAGATTTATCCAGTGCATGCTGGGCTCCTGAGATGCCAGCAGAGGTGGCACAGCAGGAGGTAACAGGAACAACCCCCCTTATTGGGTTTCTGCTGAGAAGGGAGATGCATTTCTGGTGTGGTTGACTCCAGGGGGACTCTGCCCTTACCCATCAAGGGAGCAGCAGGTACCACATCAGGTTGCTTGGTCCTCTTGCTGCCAGGGATGGAGAGACAGACCAGCTTTCACCTGTGGGATACAAGCATTGGAAGAGCTTTGCTGATCTACATTTCTCCAGTACTCCCTGGGAGTCTCAGTCAGGCAGCCAGCAGCACATAGGCAGACTGGATATGATTTCATTTTCTTTCACTGGTTTCTTGGGCCAGTGTAAGGCTGTTTTTCACATCATCCCTAACGTACAGCTGCATTGCTGAGAGGAGAGCTCAGCCGGCAGGATCGGCTTGGGAGAGCATGACCTGCCATTTTCACTGGCTGGGCTGCCTTCCCTTGCCCCTGGGATCCCTTTCCCCACAGATGCTCTCCATGCTGGAATGTACTTTTTTATTATTTTTTTTATTTTTACTCTTTGTGATCTTTATATTCAAGCCTCTTCTCCCTTAAGTTTGAATTATCCTGACCTGTTTTTCTGAGCACTCTTCTTGATACTGATCACACCCTGTCTTCTCTCTACAGATAATTCCCCATGAGGATAAATTCTCACCTGTAAGTTACTCATCCATTTGGCTGTGTGTTACTGTTCCACCACTGAGCTCCCATGAACAGCATTTGATCAGTCCCTTTGCTCTGTAGAAGGCCATCCACTGCAAACAAAGCCCTGCTAGTGCATTTGGTTTCTTCCTACTGCCAAATAGCTCCGAGTAGAATGCTACAGGAAGAAAAAAAAAAAAAAAAAAAAAAAAAAAAAAAACCACACACACCCCCCCCCCCCCCACCATACACACCAGATTTTTATATTTTTGTAACCTTGCTGCTCTTTGAGCATAAGGCTTGAAGGAGTACAAAACCAAAGTGAAAGCATGAGCAGCCTGAGAAGCCCAGAGCAAGACCTTCCAGCATCCGGTGAGATGTGGGAGAAGTGTCAGACTTCCATGTGAGGACAGGGGAATTCCCAGGCACCAGAGGCCTGAACACAGCAGCACTATTGCCTATCACTGCTCCCAGGCAGCATGCTTCAAAATCTGTTCCTGTTGCTTTGGCCTACATACACACTGTCCTTCACCTGTACAGGGTCACCTGCCACATGGAAGAACAGGTCCTTGGTAGGAAAAAGCACATGTGGTTGCTCAGAAGATGCAGATGTTGATTTTGGCTATTTCTCAGTCACCAGTAAGCTAATTCTGCAGCAGCAAGGTTACTTTTCCTTGTGCAAACCACATATAATGTGCTTCTCTGCTGGAATAGAAAGCTCCTAGTCTTTTACATAACACAGTTATGGCTTATCCTTGCACTACAGTATAGAAGTCAGGGTAGAGTGAAAATGTCTCATCCCTGCAGGGTCCCTGTGCAAGTGCTAAATCTGCTGCTGATCTCTGGCATCCTGACAGCTGAGGCTGCTCTGCAGATTGAGTGCTTGTACTTGTACTCCAGGACTTGCACTTAAAACTCACTTCAAGCTTCTTAATTAGTAAGTCTTCACATTTAAGATAACATCCAACTGAACTTAAGCAATGTGTTTATGTGCTTAGGGAAGCAAATAGGGAAAGCAACGTTTTTCTTCAAGTTCCTCTAATTTGTCCTTTTTTTCCCCTTTTCCTACAGTATCTGTAACACTAGGAATTACAGTTCAGGGCATACTCTCCTCTCAAAGTACTTTAGAGGTAGAAACCACACAGAGCAGAACTGCATAACCTTCTTTTCTCCTTAAATCATTTCGTATTTCACTGGTCCTACAGAATGCTTTGCAGTTCAGGAGAATGGTCGCTCTGGGACACCACTCATCTCATTTTAAATAATAGCTGAAGTGTTGCCTGGAGGAATATTAGTAACATTTGCCAATTTTAAGAGGTTCATAGAAGAATTTCCCATTATAGGATTTCACAAAGCAGCCATTTCAGCATCATTTATGCATTGTTATGTTTCAACATCTAAGTTTATATAATTTCTAAAATAAGAAAATACTGACCTGCAGTAGAGAGATTTATAATTCTCTCTCTAGGAAAGATCTCCAAGAGACACTTGCGGTGTTCCTGGCAGCCTTGTTTGGCTAAAGCTCTTTGTCCCACAGACTCATTAGCTTTCTATGAAGAGCATCACAACAGGCAACTGCCTCAGAGCAGGCAGGTGTGGAAAGGCACATGAAGCAGCTGCTATGAAATGGTGCAATCTCTTGAGCCTTATTCATGGCTCAAGGTAGCAAGCTAACCCACCTTTAACCAGCCTTGGAAAGAGTGGGGAGCCCAGCTGATCTGAGCTTGGCACCAGGGACCCACAGCTGAAGTGCATTTTTCCTCACAACCATCTCCTCTGCACAGTCTAGGTGCTTGATGGAAACATGCCACATACTGCTGGCTCTGGTGGCCTTAATGCACCCATGGCATGAAGAAAAACCAATGTTGTTCTGCTTCAGTGCAATTACAATGGAGAGAGAAAAAAATGACACTTCCAGGAGCTGGACAGCCTTGCCACAGTCCTTCCCTTTGGTCAGGCTGTTGATCTTTGGCTGGTCTGCCTCTCATCTGGGCAGGCAGGACAGACTGCAGAGCTACCTCCTGCTTTCAGTGTGCAGACTGGATGGAGAGTGAAGCAGAAAGGCCCCAGCTGGTCTCAAAGAGGCAAGAATTGTGGTCCTGGCAGATGTAAAAATCAGGACTCTGCTGAGATCAGGCAAGGATGTGAGCAGGCAGGAGAAGCCCGGGTGACACTGCCGATCACTTCTGCACCTCATTCCTAGACATACTGCAATGCAGAGAAAAGGGTTATTCAGTAGTTTGGCAAGATATTTAAGATTAGCACTGAACACGTACACAAAACACATGACTAACTCTGGAGGAGGCACTCTGGGTTCCTGGCTTTTTCTCTGCCTGTCCAGGGTGTCCTCACATCGCTTCATGCATGGCCTGGTGCACTGAGCACTCTCCTGGCTAGAGGGTGCTACAAACGTAGTTCTTTTTAGATTGAAGAAATTTGAATACAGGGGTCTTAAGTCTCACTTTACTCACTTGCTTTAATTCTTGGAAGAGGATGCCTTTCTTCTCTAAAGAGAAAGCAAACATAGCTTGATTTCTGGGGTGTGAAGGGTCCTCCAAGCATGCCTCGCTCTTCTGGAATTCAAGATGGAACTGCCTAGTTCTTAGATCCCCTCAATGATGGATAAGTGCCCAGTGGATCTAAATGTGAGAATTCAGACTCTGTTCAGAAGCTGAAATCTTGGCACTGCACAGAATAAAGCCAGAGACACACCAACACAATTCACACAGCTGCTGAATCAAGGGGTGGTTTTCTAGACTGCAGAACTGTACATAGGCACCTCAGATTATGTTTTGAGATTGAAGGGCTTTGGCATCAGTTCTGGGAAAGTCATCTCATTCAGCTCACCATGCAGCTCCACACAGACCAGTAGTCACAAACTGAAAGGGCAGGGGGCTGCAGTGCTGTGAGAAGAGCTTGAGGACAATGTTGTCTAAGCTTTTTCCATGATTTCTGGGCAGTTCCACATCAGTGTTTGTGTGAAGTGCTCAGAGCTCTGCTTTCCCCTGGGCAAGCAGTAAAAGTCCAACACATCCATTTGTGTTTACCAAAGAATGCAGTCCTTGTGTCGGCATCAACCAAATGAACATGCCCGTGCCCCAGCCAGCACTTCTCCTAATGCACATCCATCTCCTTGGAGGCTTATACTAAGGCAGCAGCCTAACCACTGGGGCAGCTGTGGTTGAAGGACACACTGCTCTGCTGCCTGGAGTCAGTAAACTTCAGTGGAGAGGCAGGGCAGAAGGTCATGGGCTGTAGCATCTTATACCACTTCAGTGAGCTTTTCCAGAGTCCATTTGTTAGAGCATGAGGTCTTTTACTGGATCTAACCTTTCCTGAGTAGGAGGCATGCATGCTGCATGAAAACACTGGAGGCATTTTAAAAAGTCTGACCACAATAGGTGGAATAGGGAGTACATTGGTTTTCCTGTACATAAAATTCAGTGAGGTCTTCCCCATGTTCCCAAAACCCAGAATGTTTGCATCCTGCATTGGTGCAAAAGGAGCCTTGAATGTCATAATAAGCTACTCTAAATGTATCAGAGTGCTAGATATAGCAGTCCTCAAAATAGTGACAAAAGGGGTAAAAGAGCACAAAAAAGAGCTAGAGGGGAAGGAGAAAGATGGGAATCACTGCAATGACTTGAAAGCATCACTTAAGCACATAAAAAGAATGTGACAGTACAAGCACAACAAAGTCAGAACCACCAGAAACCAAGGCAAACACAATAGGTGACAGCAGTAGAGTTTAGTGGACAGAGAATGAATGTGTGTTTTGGCTCTGCCTCTGACTGTGTGTGATCTTGGCAGAAGCTGTGCCTTGGTTTCCTGTACCATGAGATGGAGAATAATATTTCCTTATCTCAGAGTACTGTTGTAAGAGTTAATTTATGCTCATTAATCACTGTGAGATCACAGGTAGTAGCATCCATTTACTTTGGAACCAAAAGTGAGGTAACAACTTTTTCTCTTTGATAAAGCACAGCACAAGATAAATATTTTGCCAAGTGAGAACCTTAGCTAAGTACAATTCTGAACAGAAAATAGCTTCAGCAGCTTAGTAATGAAGGAGTGTGATAGCTAACCACACAAGGACTCTGCACCCTGAGCCAGATCTGACTTGTGAACTTCTGGCCTGGAGGCAACATGGCTTTCTATCAAGTCTTCTACACATTACAATGTGATACCAATGACTAATCCTGGGGAAGGATCCAAAGATTGCAATAGACCTAAAGGAGAAGGAAGCAGGTAGTGGAGTTCTCTCAGTTTAGGAACTGTTTACTTGACAAATATTTAGCAAGCTTGGAGGTAGTTTTGAGGGAAAAAAAGGCAGGGGTTCATGTTGAATGTTTTGCTACTGATTAAATCTGAGCCTGGATAAACTGTGCGGTGACGGAGAAACCTGAGATTGTAACAAGGAAACAGTTGGGTAGGATGTGAGATTGAAACCACAGATATTGCCATCCCCAGGAGAAATACTTTATTCTAACTATTGGAAATTAGTTTGGGAACATTGGATTCCATTCAATGAATATTTCTCATAATGTACAATATCTCCTAATCTTTACTCAAGAAATTATCTTGAAAAGCCAAATTTGAAATTGTAAAAATTAGAGGAAAGTATATGGGAAACAAGATCCCCATTTCTTGTCTGGGCTTTCATTAGCCTGGCCACTGTAAAGTGTTACAGTGGCTCCAATCAATATATTAACATCCCTATACACATCTCCAGACTGAGAGTGCCTTTAAGCATTTTATAGCCACAGCATATCCAAGACACTCAGCTTTGGTTGTGCAGCCTGGCCTTATCCTTCAATATTCATTTATTTTTACAGCTATGCTGGTACAGTTTTCCCATTAACTTCACTAAGACAACATATTCAAGCAAGTCCTTAAATTATGATTGAACTATCTTGTTTGGCATATGACTTTTCGATATGAAGGGCAGGAGTTTTGAAAATTGAAAACCTGAAAATGAGTTCTCTAGCTGCTGAGTTGGTCCCTTAATAAAGCAGCACTGGACACACAGTACTTTTGGACATTATGCTACTAATATAATGGGTCCAGCCAGCCATCAGTAGCTAAGTCAGCTTTGGAAAAAAAGCCTAAGGATGAAAAAAGAGCAAATAACTTGTTGCAATACATTTATGTCTTTCCAGGGTAAAAGCCTGCCATACTTTGAGTAATTTCCATTTGACATGAATATACATTTTATTGCAATGCATTTAAGCTATGGTGCATATCCCTGCTCAGCAATATTGACACCCAAAGGTCAGGGATGCATGAAATGGCCTAGATCCCATGAAATTACAAAGCAAATTTGTGGTCAACCAAAGCCCAAGTTTCATATACACATAGAAATAATTGGCCTTTAGAGTTTTTGGAATATTTCCTAGCTGAGTGTTACTCCATCTTTGTAGCTCTGGTGATTGTTGCAAAATACTGTTCTTCAAAAGAAAAGAAGAAAGTTATGTTGTTATAAATGCTCCATCTGCACCAGATAGATATAATTCCTGGTATAATTCCAACAGGTCAGGCTCTGCCAAGACAAAACCCAAAACCCTATTTCACATTAAATAACACTGATAGTCTGCATTGCCACCGTAGAGTTGGAATAGAGGATCAGCAGTTATAAAAATTCACATAGCCCCTTCTGTAAGGCTTGGAAACGTCAATAAGGAAGAGAGGGGAGGGGGAAACAAACAAAAAAATGGTCAGAGCCATTTCTAATGTTGTCCTAACATATTTCTGATCAAACATCAAACCACAGAAAAAGGCTGAATGTTCCAGGTCAAAATAGAGGCATAGCTGGGAAAGTCATGAGTTCAGTGGGTATGATTTTCAGACTCTGATCTTGCTGTTTATGCTCAGATACCTCTCTCCTCATCACATGTGACACTTCAAGCCTGCAATTGCAGATTACATTGCAGGGTGGGAACTCTGCTATACTTAAAACAGACACATTCATTCTTTCTGTAGTTATTTTTCCAAAATGCTGTAAAAATCTCCAGACTTGTGCAGATAGTCTGTGTAATTGCTATGCCTTCTGGAAAGCAAGGATTGGATTCCCAAACTAGTGGTCTTTTGGCAAATATAGCAGAGATGAGCACTCAGCCACTGCAAATTATGATGTGGTATCAAAGTGCTTTGGTTCATGTAACATTTTCCTGTTCGTTCACCTTAATTCCTCATCTGGGGAAGCTGTAATTCAGGAGTTACTCAAAGTCAGGGGGGAGCGGTGGGGAAAAACACACTAAAAATTGACCATTCCCTGCAGAAGAATGAGAAGTTTTCAGCAAAGCCAAGCCCTGACAGAGCATTTGTAGACAGTGGTAAGAGCAAGAGGTTGGATGCAGATTTTGTGCCATGACTACTGACACTGATTTTTCTGCTCTGTTCCTTAGTAAAAGTGTGTGTTCTGTATATTTATTAACTGCTTCCCTTGGGGCATCCTTGGAGTAGCTTAGTCCTGAAGTAAAGCTTTAATTGCTTGTATTTAAGTGCTCTAAGGTCCACCTGTGTATTTTAGGAATATTTTCAAAGAGGGGGGGCAGGGAGAAAGAAGAAAAGAATGAAATGGTTTTAGCACATTTAAAACCATTTCAGGAGTAGGGGGATGAAGTGAGAAACTAAAAACTAGTTTGGGGGTGATGGACTCATTCCCAGAGCTGTAAAAATTCCTTTAGATTCATAGAGAAAAATGTAAAAAATAAATAATTGTTTCACTGTACACTGTTTAAAATACTCTGAGCTGAAGTTTCATTTCATTTTTTTCTCTGCACATTTTAATGCAAGTGGAATAAAAACAAAACTTAGTCTCAAAAAAATGTTATTGGGGGAACTTCCCAGAGTCTTTTCCATTTTTAGTTTTGCTTGGTTCAGTAGATATTTTATTGCATTAACTGGCAGCATTGGTGCTACTTTAACCACAGAGGTGGTGACTTTCCTCATGACACTACAGTTAACATCACCACCCGCAACTTTGTTATTCCTGTTTCCTGGGGTCATTTGGTCAAGAGGCTCCTCAGACCTCTCTCTCTCTCTCAGCAAGAAGAGAAATTTAATAATCCAACTTCCCTAAAGGCTGGGGAAATTGCCTATAAGCTGGTAGGGCCTGAGGCAGACCTGGAAATGGAAACTCAGGATAAGGCAATTAAGGGCTTGCAGGGATAGAGCAAGCCCTCAGACAAACTGAGGCTTCTTGATCAAAATGGGCTGAAATTCTTCTGTCTACATAAGTTGTGTCAGAGTGATGATGCTAGACCAGGGCTTGCATTACAGCTCCATGGCTACTACAGGGGTGGTTGCTCCAGACAGAGCCTCTCTCATCACTTGTTAACTCTAGTTATCCTCACTGAGCATCCAGGTAAGACAGAGCATCTTCACCATTTCTGCTACAGGAACTATTCGGGAAAAACTTCCCAACAGCAAACCTCCAGCTGACACTAACAGTGTCCAGCAGTGACTGGAAGACTGGACTTAATAAGAGTTAAGCTTTGGACTAATGGCAACCTCAACTACAAGCAGACACTTTTCTCTCACCTCCCAACATGATATCCTTAGCCCTCAACTCTTAATTTTGGTCGTGAACTACAAGAACTGGAAGAGCTTGATTTGTGCTAATGTTTTCCAGCTTTCTGATTTTCCTCAAAATGTGAGGTATCCTGCCCAGAACATGGTTCATGCTGTAGCAGGTGCAAGAAACATGAGCATAAAGAACACAGCCTTCTAACTAGCTGTTGCTGCAAGGGAAAAAACTCCCTATTGCCAGCCAAGATCTCCCGGGAACAACCCTGGCCAACACTTAGTACCAAGAGGGTGCTGAGCTCCCTGAACTCCCACAGGCTACACAGAGTTTCCAGTATCTCCTTCCTCCCTGAGGCACATTCTGCTTGTGCTCCCTTCTATTTATTTAGGAAAGTGGTAAACATTGCAGAGATTAACTTTATAACCTCAGCTAATTCACATTAGTAAAATGGAGGAGGATCCAGAAACAATCAGCATTTGTGGCTTTCTGGGCCTTTAAGCTCATTTCTCTGCAGCACAAACCTGCCTTTTTAGTGATTTGTTCAGCTTTAAGTCTCCAGAATTCTAAGCTTTTACGTTATTACAAGCTTTTTACTGAGTGTGCCTGTGCCAGCAGGTGCATGAACTGGGAGGTCCATGGCTATGTGCATTTTATTACTTCCAAACAGACCAGCTCTTCTAACTCTTAGAAGTTCTGGAGCTATTAATATTGGGTTATTAAGGTTACAAGAGCAGAGATGCCTCAGTTTTGAACCTGTAACTACTTTTAATCAAAACAGTTACCATGTATCTGGTGTTTGAAATTTATGGGCAGGATGGAAAGAGCTACACATGCAAGAAAAATATCAGTAGAGAACTGAGGTATTAAAAAAAAAAAAGCTAAAAAAATATAAAATATAAATATAAATATAAAATAAAAAAGCTAAAAAAAAGTTAAAATAACTGGTTTTATTTGTCTCAAAGATTCCACCTCCCTGGAGTGCCCTTCTCCCACTTCAGAGAAGGGGTTTGCCCCAGCATCGCCAGGTATTTGCCTCTGCGATCCTGCCTGCTGTTTCTACATGTTTTTGGTTACACAGTATGATTTATCTCCCACAGGAAGTGTACATGAGGTGATTGCTATAATCAGTCAAACAGGGCCTTTGAGGGAGGGAAATCAAACTTCCATAGCCTCATTTAAAAAGACAACTCAGTTGGGTTGCTTTTAAACTGTGTATACACAGCCCTGCTCAACTAGCCCTGGTTTCTATTTAAATGTTCTAAGAGCAGTGGAAATCCATTTACAGGAAATCAATTATCAGACAATAGGGATCTACCCCAACAGGAAAGGGCACAGGCTTTTATAAGGAACTAATTCTTCTGAGCAAGGATGAGCACCAGAACAGTGACAGACACCCTTTCCCTTCCTGCAAGGCTGCTGAACAGGACACACACACTCTACTTCATCAGAATACTTACATATGGCTCATCTATGGTCAAACCTATTGCTGCTGAGAGCTAGAAGGGGGCAATAAAAATACCACCAATTTCCACCTTGCTTTTCATACTTCAAGACAAGGAAGTCCTTTGATACACTTAACACCTTGGGAAAAAAAAATGCAGCTCTCTAAGGGACAGCCAGGTCCTCACAAAAAGAGCTGCCATTCTTTTAAAAGATTGTAATGGGGAAAAAATGAATCCCATTTTCTTACCTTTTTAAAGCTGGCGAAGGTACAGCATTTTAGATGACAGACTTGCTGATAGCCTTGTGACTTGCACAACCTTCCAATGCTGTCAGTAGGCTGCTGGCTGCTTTCCCCATACACCTGCATGCCATCAAGTCTTTCATAAAGGTACTCCAACACCTCCTTGCCCTTCTGAATCCCTCTACATTGGCCAGTCAGCCAGTTAATCTGCCTACCCACCTGCCTGGCAGCTTTTATAGCCTGTAGGTTGTTTGTGAGTTTAGCTTTATAGTCAGCCTAATTAGCTGCTGTGATAAGGATAATCAGGTAATTAGGATCTTTTGGGTAGTACAGCGTGAGCCTTTCCAAACATCACTTCTAAAGAGCCCTGGCAGCCACAATGTAGTCACTTACACTAATCTAACAGAAAACAGAAAGCTCATATATCTCTGAGCATGACCGATGAGGGAGAGCTAACATCTGAGCCAAAGAAAGAGCTGAGAGCAAATAACCTTGAAGCATGATCTGAGAGGGTAGAGCTGAACACTGAATTTGTTATTTGCAGCTGAAATACATATGCCATGACAGCTTCCCCTTAGCTCCAGGTTACAGAGTCAAGGCTTGGATCCTGCTACTTCTAACCTGCTGATTTTTAGCAGAGAGAGTGATCAACCACTATAAAAAGTGATCAGTGAAGTAGGAAGTTCTCTGTGCTTTAATATGTTCACATCTAAGCTGGATGCTTTCCTGAAAGATGCACTCTAGCCAAATAGAGGTTATAAGCCTCAGAGCAGGAGCAACTAACAATTCTATTGTTCCTCCAAAAGGAGGAACCTGGGAATCAATGAACTTTTTCTTATAACCCCTTTCTCTTACTACTTTTTTCCTATAGTTCCCAAACTAGCTGTACTGAGAATGAAAGACAGGTTAGATCATAATTCCAAAAAGAGGACCACAGATAGAACAGTTTGGAAATATTTCCATGTTTCTAATTGTAATTGCTGACCAGTTTGCAGGAGGTTAATATCCCATATTGCTTCAAGAGGTGAAATGTCCTCCAAAGTTCAGGGAGAACCAAAGGCAAGGTGTAAACTGGGAAAACCCAGTGATTTTCAGAAGAAGCAAGTGGGGGAAATGGGTATCAAAAGCCCAACTGAATTTCCAACATTCATTGGAAGGGAATGTTAAACAATTGCTAGAAGCTGGACTGAGGAGGTACAGGACCTATTAAGCATGCTGCATGTTCATGGAGGAAAAGAGAAATCTGAAAGCTGGTGACTGCTAAGGTTCCTAGGGCATGTAAAGACAAGATGATTTGGTGCAGAAGAAAAGCATTCATGCAAAGCTCACTGCTCTGAGCTGCCCCAAGGAACTTTCTTCTCTGTGTCCATGCTGAAAATATGAACAGGCTATTAAGCAAGAGGGCTCCAGTGAAGAAACCTTCAGAACCAGGTACAGTTACAAGATACAGATACCCCAGGTGTCCCACAGACAGTACGGATACAGGTGCAGATGCAGAATACTCCTTTTTTTATGCATGGCAATGTGGAAGTCTCATCTGGGGACAGAGAGCAGCTCAGAAGGCACCACAGACGAGAGGTGGGATATGAGCACACAGCTCTCACCAGAGCCAGCTGGCCAGGGCTCAGCCCTAATGGCTGAGCTACACAAAAAGGAACTGATATGAAGCTGAAATGCTGGGAATTCACATGAGCGCCTGCTATTCTGGCATCCCACACCTGCCTAGGGGTATAGAGAGAAAAATGCTTTCCTAAGAATGTGGTTCACTGAGTTTTTAAACAAGAGACAGGCAAGGGTCCAATTTGTGTAGTGAAAGCATGTAAGACTGCCAAACACAAGCTGAATTACAAGGCACTAGGGCCTGGAGCTGCTGGAACCGAGGTCCAGTCAGCACTGGTGTGTGGGGTGGTAGAAGTCTCTTGACTTCTGCATGAGTGCTGGTTCCTTTCAAGTGTAATTCCTCAAAGAGAAAAGCTGTGCTCCCTCTCACTCCTGCAAAGCAGATGAATTCAAGATTTCCAAGATTTTGGAAGAGCTAGGTATTCTTCTGACAAGCAGAAGTCTTAGGGCAAGGCTAAAAGCCGTATCAGTTCTTAGCTTCTTCCAGTAGTCTACTGGGTTCTTTAGATTTATTCCTTGGTATAAAAATATGCTTCAGTTAATTGGACTAGTTGCCCAAACCTCTATTGACTGTTGCAGTGCCTGCAGGCTTTCCTAAAACCAGCCACGATCTGATTCTGAACTGCAGCTCCGTGCTCGCTGCATCTCTGCTCTCGAATGAATGCCTCTAGCTCATTCTTTCCATGAAATCCATCTTGGCTTTTACTTGTAACTGAGTTTTGCAACAGGCCTTTCTCTGGATCAGCACTGACTAAAGCTGCACAGACCATTTTTTGCTGAAGTGATTTTCCCTCACAGGATGTCATTTTGAATAGATCTTTTTTTCACAATAATTGGTAGTGATGCTGACATTTTAACAGTTTTGTCTTTTTTTTCACAGAGATGAAAAATGATGCTGTGAGTTTGCTCTTCTCTGATTTTTTTTTGTGTTATTTATTGACATTCTAGTGTCACTCAGTCTTCCAACTGGCATGTCCTAACCTATTGTATAAGTGTTGTGGCAGTTACAGTGGTTTGGGATGGAAAAGAAGGATGAGTGTTGGGAGAGGAGACAAGTGGTAAGTGGAAAGAAGCACATACCACCTTCATCAAGTGAAATAATATATGACAGAATGGATGGCATGAGATGTGATAGTTACATTACTATGACTGCTCTAATAGCAGTGATAAGATCATTATTTCATTATTTTTATCTTTTTTTTTCCCCCAAATAATAAGGGCAGTAGTTACTCAGCAATGATTGAAACAACCTGTCTTTTCTGGATGGTGTCTCCTACTTGTGTTAGCATAGTTTAGCATTTGGAACAAAAAAGCATTATGAATCGGATGAGCAGTTCATGTTTAAAGTATTTTTAAATGACTCTCGTCAAACACTAAAATGGCTGTGTCTCAAGAAATGATGTAAAATAACAGAAATGACATAATAATAGATATATTCTTAAGAGAATATTTAATCTTAAAGTATATTTTCTTTTCTTTTTTTTTCTCCCCAAAAGGATATTTTTCTGAATGTGTGGTTCACATAAGGAAACATTTAATTCTGTTTGACTCTGACTCAGAATGAAAAGAAATTTTCAACTTTTGCACCGATCAGTAAAACGAAAGCTGTGCCCATCTACAGAACTGCCATGAAAGGGCAGTATTTGGTTGCTACTTGCTGGCTGCCGTCTTATGTAAGACCATGCTTCCATGCGAGTGTTGCAGTCGCCTGACTGAAATAGTCCAAAATTGTAAGACTCTAAGTTTTTGTCTCTCATTAAGAGCCAGCATCTGCTACTGTATTTAATAGTTAAGGTTCATCTTTAACCCTTCCTCTTTAAGACTCTCTATTTCTTTCAGAATGGATATTATCAATAACTATTATGAATTTAGATATTATCTGTATATATGTTCACTCTGTTTCTGAATTCTCTCCCTTGGTGACATCACCTGGCAATAAATTCCACTATACAAAAATAAAATATAAATGAAAAGTATTTCTTTTTACTGAATTGCCCTTTATTTTTTACATTATGAGGCAAAAAGAACAGAATTTCCCAGTTCCTTTCCTTGACTTGTTCATTGCTCAAATAGTGTTACCTTGTATGTTCTGCTTTCCTCTTTGCTGGAAAAAAAATGACATTTAACAATCACTTCCCAGAGATTTTTCTTTCAGCCTCTTTGTTATCTTCATTACCATTCTCCAAACTCTAGGTTCTGCCACGTGCTTTTTGAGACAAGTAACTAGGAATGCACATTAAAACTGCCTGGAAATTTGCTGCGTTTACTTCAGGATGATGAAAATGATTTAAGTTGCAACAACTTATGATGAAAGGTATGCTCCATTTTCCAACTTAGAACAGCTGAAAAAAGAATTAATACAGCTGACATTTTACTTTTAAAAAATAACCAGTTTTAAAATTTATGGGTTCAAAATTATGTTTATTTCATATGATAAATCTACCATATTTATGCTTGCAATTAAAATCAAATGCTTCCAGATGACAAAAAGAACAGATTTTATGAACCCAAAGGAAGATTCTTCTACAAATAATTTCAGGATAAAATTTAGGCACTCAAATTGTTTGCCCATCTGAGGATCAAAAAATGTGCAGCATGAAAAACTTTAATTTCTCCCCCATCTGAGTTCATTATTGATTTGCTATAATGGAATTATAATACTGTCTTTGTTTTTTTCTGTTCCATCTCACGTACAACTCACACATTGTTTGCCTTTTGACCTTAACTGTATATTCCTTCCTTTCCATCTACTGTTGCTATTTCCAAAGAGTTTGTCAACTTAGTAAGGGAACTGATGATTCTTTCAGCACTAAAGGAAAATTATTCCTGTGCTGAAATGTGCCTATGACTATTGGGACTGTGATTCTTGGCTACACGGTTTTGTGTACATGAGTCAGGGAAATTTCACTCACAAGATGCCACATACACTTGTTCCTGGTCAAATTCTGACCCTCAGGGACACGGTCTGAAACTGTCTCTTATATTCTTGGCAGATAAAGATCTCGTGGAAAGTTAAAAAGTCAAGTTTTCATTTAAGTGAAAAGTTTGGCTTATCCTATCCCAAGTGTTCCAAAGAGTTGGCTTGATCACAGGTGACTGGAGGGAGATGTGCTTGCAAACACCTCATGAAGAGCCAGCAGTGCCCTCAGAGCAGGCTCATGGGAGGGAGCTGTCACTCTCACATCAGGCCAGAAGCTCTCACTTGCAGGTGTCATGGGCACCTGCATGCAGAGCTGAGCCCTGGGGCTCAGAGGGATGCTAGTGTTTGCTGTGAGGAACAATGTCCCCTATCCAAACTCATCTCCAGGAGGCCATGGTGTAAGCAGGGTGCTGCTCAGAGCCCTGAGCAGACCCCATCTTCAGCAGCTGGACTGAAGCTAGTGCTTGTCTGTGGCCTGTGAGGACAGGGCACTGACTGGAGGAACGTGGTCCCTCACTGGAGATTGCAGAGATGGGCACTACCTGGGCAGAGAGCAGGGTTTTCCTCTGAGCAAACTGAAATTTTCATTTCACATACCTCAGCAAATCTACCAAATACCTCACTGCTGGGACAGCTGAGCTTGCAGCAGTTAAATACTATTAACTTGTTAGAAAATAATGAGAGATCTTGGTGTGACAGGCATTTTGGACAGAGACTGAAGTGTGGGCAAACGCATCATGAACTACGAGAAGAAACCAAGACCCTAAATCTGTAAAGTGTCTAGCATGCAGAGCTCCTGCTAGTTCTGAGAGGAGGTAATTTTATCCAGAGCACAACAGAATTTGACCCAAATGGGCTATTTTAGGAGGTCAGACAGCCCTTGCCAGCCTGTTCTCCTTGAGCTGTCAGACCAGAGTGGGGATCTTCAGGTGTTATTAATGCTGAAAGCTTTTTGCTTGGACTAGCATGGAGAGATAGGGATGTCTCCTAGGAAGTTAAAAGGCTGTTTTGCACATAATAAAATATGCTTTAATACTGTCCCATGGAGATTCATCTTGTTTCTAATTTATCAAAACTAGTATGTGCCTCAGGGGCCCTTGGCCTGTTGCCCAACCTGCCTTGCCCATCTCTCATTAACAAAAAAAAAAAAAACGGACAGTTTTGGCATCATCATCATTTCATGAATGAAGCAGATTGATGTAAACAATTCTGTAATTTTAATGGGGTCCATATTTACAAGCATTAGTCCTACTCTGACCCCATATTCTAGACTCCTGCTGACCTGGGGGTTAGCCTTGTCTGAAGATAACATGAATTTCTACACCAGTCTCCGGATTTATTCAAGCCTGTGTTGACTTTCGGCCTGTCTGCCTAAAATACACATGGAGAAGGACAGATTGCTTTCTGCACCAAGTGCTGTCTGAAGGAAGTGTCTGCTGAGTTTTTGGTTCTGGGCCAAGTTTCCTGCTGTCTAGCATTAGGCCTTTGGCAAGGCAGTCTGGGCCCTGTCACAAGGAGAATCTATAAAAATGGTTTTTCCTTGTCATCACACATAATTAAAGACAACATTTTAATCAGGCTGCTCCCACTTAATTGCAGTGCTTTACGTTAGCTAGCACGGACCTGCTGTTTTAAACAGATCCAGTGCATTTGTCAGACAGGGTCAGGCTGGGAAGATGAAACCTCATCTGAGATATGGAGAAGTCAATTATTTTGTAAGAAAAGAATGTGCTCGTGTCATGGTGTGTTACAAAATAACCATGGTTAGATGCCGAAGAAATTGAATGCTGTGGTACTGCAAGCAGTCAGATTTAAACTCTGGTAGCTTGCTGAGGCTTAAGAGACCACATGGAGAGCTGAGGCTTTCAGAACCAAGTCTATGGACTGGACAGGAAATTTTGATTGATTGGTTGATTGACAGTTTTTATTGATTTAAATTATAAACAGAGCAACTAAGAGCTGCCCCACACTTGAGAAATCTTACTGAAAACTTAAGACCTGTTTTTATTTAAAAAAAAAAAAAAAAAGGGAAGGGAGGCAGGAATGGTAATCTCTTCTCACGCTTTTATCATTCTCAATGCCAAACGCTCCAAAATCCTCTGATGAAGCCTTTCTTTGCAGCAGATGCCTCAGAAGGCACTATTTTTAGACTTGTCATCTCAAGGCATAGGAGGGAAGAGTATTTACCAGCACCAGAGAAGCCATCCTTAAAACCTGTTTGTTTAATAGCCAAAAAGATCCCAAAGAAGCACTCAAGCAATCTGGTTCGTGAAAGAAGACAATCCGTCTCTCACAAGGCTGTGGTGACCTCTACAGCTTGCTCCAAATGCTGTCCAGAAGCACAGGTAGACCTGACATCCTGAGCTCCCTGGGAAATGACCCATCCAGTATGTGACGCCTTCTGTTCCAGATTCAGCTTCTAGAGTGCAGCCTGTTATAGTGTTATCATGATAAAACAGGGATAGGCTGGACATCTTTAAGATGTATTCTCCTGAGCGCCACTCACCATGTCTTATGTTCTGGAAGCTCTCAGGAAGGAGTCAATGCAGCATAACAATATTTACTTCAAAAGATGCAGCCCTCTGCCAGAGATGCTGGTGCTGACTGCTAACTGCTGAGCTAGAGCTGGGGTGCTTGCTCATTTTAATAATGCCAGTCAGTTGTTTATGCCATATTTCAGCTAAGTAAGACTTCCCATTAGGAATAGCAGGGAATCATGATATTCAGACAAAAGATGGACTAAGACCAGTGCTGCTTCCTCTGTTCAAGTATATTAGCATGCTATCATTTGCCTGAAAGATATGGGGGACAGTACAACTCCAAGCTGCAGATTTCCATAGGCAGTTTCCAAATGCAGCTGGAGCCACAGTTTCAGTTTAACTGGTGGATAGCCAGGTGGAGAGAGATGTCCTTTCACCTAAGGCTGCTGTCTCTGAACACTCACTAGCATCTTTCTTCTTACGTGATGGCCTGTGTTGTGACGCACAAAGTGGTCTCCATGGAATGCAGAGGATTGGGCCTAGCTGTGATCCCTTCCCCATGGCACCTATTCAGGCTTCAGAAGTGTTTTAGAGGTTGGAAAGTTTGTGGGAAAGCAATGCTAAGCTTGCCTGTGTTCTGCCTGGCTTGGCTGAGAGTCCCAGAGCGACACCAGGCCGCGGACGGCAGTTCCCTCATGTTTGTTGGCAGGGTGATCACGTGAGCCTGCTCAGGAGAGGCAGAGCATGTCAAATGTGATGGGACCCTCAAGAGTTTCAAAAATTCAGTGCTCTGGGGTTCCTGGTTTTCCCCTTGGTGGTCAGTTCAAATTACTAGAAGTCAGGCCTGCCAGGGTGTTGATTTCTTGTCAATGATTTTGGCCATCTCCCATTGGAGAGCTCTTTCCAAATCCTTTTCACAAACAGATATTCACAGGAGAGGGATAAATAACTGAATTGGCCAGAAACAGAAGACAGGAAAGTCAGCAGTGGAAATCCCCTTTTGGCAACTGCTCTGTCTGTGTATAAATGCTGAAACCAAACTGTACAAAGGGAACATTAATACTGCCAGCACTGGGCTCCAATGGATGCTGTGTACTGGACCATGTTTCAAGGACATCTGTAAATTGTCATTCTAGTATGTCAGGTACTTGAGTGCACTGGAGAGGATTTACATGTAGGCACGGGTAAGTTGCAGAGCTGGTCATCTTTTTACACTGGGGTTGCAGTCAGACGTCCCAAAAAATGACCAATCTCCCAATGTTAGGATTCAGTCTCATGTTCTCCTAATCTACTTCTCTGCAATATCACCTGGTGAGTGTACTTATCTTTGCAATGAAATAAAACAGAAACACTTGCAAGAGTTATTCCGGTATCTCTGTAGCTGGGAAAATAACTCTCTTCAGGTAGGCCTCAGTGGCAGGAATGGACAAGCAGAGCCAGTTACTTCTTATGCTACTTCAGCTCAAGAGGATATGGCTTGGCCATGAGTTCTGGATTTCTGGGGAACTGACCTAGAGTGCAGATGCACATCTGAAGTCCCAGGAACCCAAATCAAAATTGCAAGGGACAATTGATTAAACTGATGGATCACTGATCTATTATTATTTTTCACTGACTTGGAGTTCTTGAACTCAGCTGTGGTAAGCTCTTCTGAAAGCAAACTGCTCTTACTACAATGAGGGAACAGCAGCACCCAAAGTGAAGAGCAGTGCGCTGTAAGTATCAGCAATCCTGTTATCTCAGTGGGTCAGCAGGGCACTGGGATGTGACTGAATTCTGTTCCTGCCTCTACCACTGACGTGATCTATAATTTGGGGAATTTGCTTTATTTGTCTATTCCTCAATCTCCCTTGCATTTCTGTCTTCCTTAAGATGTAAACTTAAGGACCTGAATCTTGCTCAGGGCCTTCAGGTGCTCCTGAAATAAAATAAAAAATAAACAAAACAAAACAAAACAAAAAAAAACCCCAAACTGTAATAGCAGAGCTCCTTAGAAAACTTATTACTGCTCCATTAACAAACTGTCACACCTCATCAGAGAAGCATGGATAACATTTGGATAATGTGACACATCTTACATACTTCCTTTTGAGCTGGGTGTTTAAGATCCCCAGTATATGTTTTTAATGAGATGTTAATATGCTGTACTCATACTTCATGGCTCAGTGGACAGTCACAGCAGATATACTAGGTGCAAATCACAACAGGCAGGGCAGAGACCTGACTGCCCACTTTTCCAGCAGAAGACACTGAGGATCTCAGACGGAGCCTCTTGCATGTAATCGCTTCTTGTCTTAGCAAAGCTTCTTGAGGGGTGCCTCAAGAACACCAGCTAAGCAGCTGGCCTTAGTCTGACAAGGTAAAACCAGCCACTTTCAGGTGAGGAACAGCAGCCCAGCACACCTTGTGTGGCAGTCTGTTACTTTTTGCCTACCAATAAACTTGAAGAAAAAATGACATCTCTGGAGAGGAACATACAGATCACGCCACTGAAAAATGTTCTCCATTTGCATGATATATGTACACTGCAAGGAATGGACATGTTTTCCATGTCTTCTAGTCACTAGCAGCAGGCTAGGCAGTTTGTTGTTGGCCCTATATTATCAATGGCTCCTTGGTATTCTTATTTTCCTTGATAAAAACCTAGTCAAGAGGATCAGTTTTACACCTGCTGTTTCCAAGAATGTCTTAGAGGATGTGATGGAGAAATAAAAATCACACACAAACACTGCTGAAGCACCAAGTGCTTAGAGAATCAGTGTGGATCAGCATATTTCACATTGCCATCTACCTCTTCAAGACAGCAGCTGATTTCTTGGCTCTGAGTAACTCTCTCTCTCTGGTACTTATTCAACATACAACTATCTCTTTAGATTTATTTTTCTAATGGCAAGTCAAAATATGGTTTCAATTTCATCAGAACAAGTCTTATTTATACAAGTGTTCACAGTAGAGTTTTATGGTCTTTTGTGAGTTGAATCAGACCCTTACACTGAATTCTCCAAAAGTTTGTGCTGTGAGTGCTGCAGCCAACGCTGATGGACAGGGAGTGCACCTTACATTCAGCTCGTTCCTCTTTCTTTCCCTTCTTCATTACCACCACGGGAAATAACTGAGGAAGAGCCAGGAAGACTCCTTAGGGCTTGTTTCCAAGTTAGAACCTGGGATGCGGCCAGGTAGCTTTCAGTAAGATGACAGGGAACCAGTTTCCCACAAACCATTTTAAGAACGCACCCTCGTTTTCCCAGTCCAGTCTCATCCTAACTGCGGAGGATCCACACGCACCCACACTCACACCGAGAACAAAGCAGAAGGACAGATGGTAAAGCAATCATATATAAAATATGGGCAGTCCTGAATTTCAGTGTTTTAGACTCTTCCCTTTGAGAATTCATGTGGATATATCAGTAAAATGCATACAATTATAGCCTTACTGTCATGGCCTGACTCAGTCTGCAATCAATGGACTAGACTCTGCCTCTATTTTTCCCCTTTTTCTCTTTTCCCCCCTTTTTTCTTTTTTTTTTCTTTTTTTTTCTTTTTCCTCTTTCTTATTTTCTGTATTCCCTTCTTTTTTTCTTCTTTCTTCTTTTTCTTTCACTTACTCTTTCTGCTTCTCATGAGAATGAGTTTTTATTTACCCATCTGCTTGTAAAATATGAATTTACATCCCAGCTCACTAATTACTCCTGTCACTTTTCCAGTCCCCTTATCAGCAAACAGAAACAAATGAGGGCAGTTAAGCACAGTGAGAGAGACTGAGTGTGCAAACACTTCTTGCACAGAGGCTTGTGTACTCAACACATGGAAGCTTTTTCTTCCACTGAAGCAGTTCCCCTATCAGTAGCGCTACTTAGTGTTCAGGTAACTAGCTGCTTCTTACAGCTGCTTAGTCCCAAACAGAACAAAAAACATATTTCAAATTGGGAGTGACTGATGCGTTATGCTATGTCAGTTTTGTTAGAAAATTGCTGCCAAATAATAGACCAAAATGCTCTTCATAGTCTAATTATAAGCAGCAATTTGCCCATCTCTCCTGAGCAGAATGTCAGCAACAAGCTGTGGAGTAAAACTGTGCTTCAAAATTTGGCAGGTTAGTTCCTTAGCATGCACTTCCAAAGAAATGGTGCTTTAAATCCTACCAGCATCACACTGGTGAAAATAAGAATAGCAGTTTCTCAGCTGACTGGCCAAACAGAAACAATATGTTTTCAAATCACACTGAAGTGCTTATGATTATTTTTAGTTTTCCCATTAAAAAATGCAATAAAATGTTCTTATTTGATTGATGTCCTTTCTTTCGTTTTGTTCTCAAAATTTTTCTTTAAAAATAATTAAAAGACTCATAAAGATTTTAAAAAGTAAAGCCCTATATTTTAGACCATATTATTACAAATTTTTTATTTTTTCTCAAGATTTTGTTTAAAACTTAATTCACATGAATTTGTATAGAGTTTCAGTCATCACAAATATACATTTTTGATGGAAACTAAGATAATATGCTTTGCTCAGCATCCATACCACAGGGGAAAGCAGAGAGGATTGCTTTGAGCACCTGAAGATTTTGATTTTAAAAATGCTCTTTAATATAATTTTTTTCTACTATTTTTTTCCAGTTCCTCAAATAAATATGAGGAGCCTGTTCAGTGAAGCCAGCAAAAATGAATTTAACCATGACTTAAGCATGACTCTACTCACAATCCCAACCCATTTCTGTGTCTGAATAAACACACAACTCAACAGCAGAGCTTTGGAATCCATCCTTCTCTGAGCCCTAGTTCTCGCTAAAATATATTGCTCCCCATATAAACAACAACAGCTAGAATTTTTAAACCTCAGTTAAAATGTGAAAACAAAGCAGGAATCCCTCTTCTAGCCCTTACTCTGTTAGATTTATGGTCAAAAATACGATGTGTCTCTCAACAGAAGGAGGTCACAAAATGGTCTGCACTAATATCAGAGCCTGTGAAAAATGCATTGTTGTTTGGTTAACCAGTGTCACACAATTAAGCAACACTCAGAAATCAATTAGTCATACATTATAGCCAAAATGGCATGTTTTCCTAACTGTGCTATAGATGTTTTATTGCCTCTTGAAGCTCTTACACTAGTTTTAATCAAGATTTTTTAAACATAGGGCCCTATACAACTTTAAAATTATGTTTTAGGGAAAAAAAAAACAAAAAACAAAAAACTTGTCAAATCTGGAAATGATAGAGTTCCTAAAATATCCAGGACAGCTTTAGGACAATTACTTTTGTCTGCCCTGATCTGTTTTTGCAAAAGTTTTCAGGTCAGTTTTCTTTTCTTTTTTTTTTTTTTAATTTAGCTTAGATGCAGCTGTGAAAACTGGATTCTTCTTTTGAACTCCTATATTTACATTTGCTTCTGGCAGCCCTGAGGAAATGCGATTGTTTTAAAACTTGCTGCAAACTTTAAAAAGCTTTAATATAAGTGGCCCAAAGTAACGTATACTCCAACGGATCTGGAGGCCCATACTGCCCTTATCACTGTCTGCAGTGATCAGGTGATGCTGGAGTGTAAATATGGCATAGGTATGTTAGTAATTTCTTGTGATTAAAGCAACTAATAACAAGATTGGTGAGTAAGAGTTTCTGAGATGGGTCAGACTTTCCCCAAGGTCAGGACTATTTGTCCTCCAGAATGCTTCTGATCTACCTAGCAAGACGACATACAAAGATTTGGTAGAAATAGCAGATAGCTTAAGATACATAGAAGCCAAAGGTGATCTGGTCATGTTAGATGCATGAGTGATGGCAGCCCCTAGACCCACATGAGCTTGGCCCCCTGCCAAAGTGACAAGCATCAGCCTAGAGCAGCATGGGCAGCCCGGCTTGCTGGGGGACTGGAGCGCTCTCATGCCTTGTTCTCTGTGTAGCATGAGTGGAGGTGAAAGAAAGACTTAAAATGAGTCTTTGTCTGCTAGCTAATGTAAATCAGCATCCACTAAAGCAGTCATCACTAGGCTAAAATCAACAGAGTTCTCTGCCCCGTGATAGTGCAAAATGTTGCTAGTGCTCCCCCAGAAAGAGAGCTGCAGATTGACTCTTCAAAAAGTCCTTGGCTGGTAACATGGGTGAAGAAGTGCGGGTGTGTCAGAAAATGTTTTGTATGTCAGCATCTCTTCCATAGTGTTCAATTAACAAAAAAGCTGTTCGTATTCAGGTCAGCTTCCTCTTCTCATTTACTTTATTTCTAGGAGGAAGATACTGTATGCCAGGCTTTCTTTCCTTTTCTTTAGAACTTGAGGGCACGACCAAAATCTCACAGCCAAGACATAAAAAAACACTGTGATGTGTTCAAAAACAAGGGACCGAGCACTAAATATTCTGACCTGGATAGTCCTAGGTACATGATGGTCCCAAGAAGATGGGTATTCATGGTGAGGTGCTCTGTCCTACTTCCAAGCTCAACATTACCTCCTAGAATTCAACTCCATGAGCTAATGAGAGGATATTACCCATGTCACCAAGCCAGCTGGCACTTGATTTTTTTTTTTTCGTATGCTGATAAAAATCACAAGCAGGTCTGCAAGTTCAGTGAGAACTCTCCACCTTCTACACTACTGTAACTTCATTAGCTATATGAATTGTAAAGAGAAGAGTTATTCTGACTGCACTAGCCATACAGTAGGTTTCACTATGGTTCAGTCTGCTTCTCTCTTTGCATTTGGTTGCTGGGTGCAGGAAAAGGGTCTAATTGTATCAGGAACCATTTTAAGTCTCAATACAGTGTATGCTTGGCTCAGCTGTCCTGACTGTCACTGGACAGGAATGTGTGTGGGCCACGGATTGCTTTCCTCAGCAATATTTGCTGATCATTGTGGTGCTTACAGTGGCTGAAGATCACAGCACTGCTTGGGGGGATATGTCAAGGAGCATTTGGGAGGTAACTGTCCAGAACGGCATGACCTTGTGTACAAAAGAAGAAGGGATGAAGCTCAGATACTACCAGTTCCCTTAGTAGAACAAAAGGGAGATTATGATAAGAAAAAGAGACAACAATATGTAGTCACTACCCCAAATAGAGGGATATGAGAAGCCACCATCTTCATTCGCTTACTATTCTGGCCTTGCTATGCAAAAAAGTATCACCTACCTGGTGCAATGAGGTCTTGATCTATCAGGATGCAGATGGTATCATGTAAGGGGTTAAAATAAATTTATCTCGCTAGAGATGGAAAAGGCTGGTTGAAACACCTCTGTAACATTTAACAGAAAATGCAAGGGACAAACTCCTGCATTAACTATGACTGAATGGCATCCATGGTGTCATCCTAAACAACTGAGAAAATACGAAACAGACTTTTTTTTTTTCCAGAAAAGCTGCTCTTTAAAAGACCATTTTTTGTTTTATTTAAAATCTTCTAATGTTCAAAGGAAAAAGATTTGAAAAGATTAGAAAAACAGCCTCTTCCCATAACATACCTAGGTGTACCTTCACAGTGTACCTCGCTCTACCCTTTCAGAGAAGTGCATGCAGCCAGCAGTAATGAGATGCCCCATGTCCCACAACTGGGAAGCAAAGTTCTGGCTCTGACAACCTCGCTGAAATACTCCAAGTTACCTCACAAACTGTGGCTGTGAAGAAGCTGTGCATATTCCAATCCTCCTCCAAGAGCGCAATGATTAAAACTCTGCCTTCTGGGCAGTATGCAAGAGGCCTGTTTGATCTCTTGTTTGTACGTTATTTCCACTCATCCCCTTCCAGAGGAACTTGCTGTCCTGTTCAAGGCAGTCCTCCCTCCCAGGACACAGCACAGACCCTTGGTGGGTGTTCCTCTGCACACATGTTTGTGGATAACACGTTTGCCAAAGTGAAGCGCACACTCCCTCCACATTACCCCTGTGTTTTATATTGGAGATTTTAACAGCTGCACTGCATGCTTCTGTCATTCGCAGCAAGGAGGGATTGACAGAACACAGGAGTCCCTATCTTGCACTTATCACTTTTCTTCTCCTTAAAATATGTAGAACAGTCACCTTGAGCTAGACATGAGCCAGAACTGGATGCCTAAGATTCAGATTTTGGCTGTCCTCCGGATCCTGGGCCTTTGGTTCAGGCTTGCTTGATACCAAGCCATGGCCAACTTTTGCTGTGTCTCTGTGCCAGTGGCTGGAAACGACTGGTGGTTCTCTTCTGCATCACTCTTGTTTTTTTTCAGCACCTCCCTACCGGTTCTTGATATTCTCTTCCTTTGCTGCAGTGAAGGACGTCATGAGTCCTCAATAAGATGTTCAGAAGATTCTGGCTCATTATGTGTTGCTGATTTCTCCTCGTTTTCTCTTCTTTCTCTCCTAGATACTCCCACAGCATCTACCAGGACTAAGACTAAACCTGGATTTTTATCTGACATTACTGGTAGTGACAAGGTTGCTCTTAACATATCCGTTCATTTCCATAGCTTCCATTTCTGACCTCAGTGTACACAGAAAGTAGAAAGTCTCCTTCCTGAATTTAGATAAGCTCCCAGAGGCCAGTAATCAATCTCTCTAGTCCCTGAAGTTATGAGTTTATGTCTGTGTATCACAATGCTGCACCACACCACACTGGTCACTGGTGGCTGAACAGCACCGTGCAGTTCTTCCCAACACCAGCAGGTATCACCCCTCTCTCCAGCCATCCATGCCTCCGGCACAGCTCTCAGGAAAGCAAGGGCAGCTCCCAGCGAGGTGGTGGTTGCTCCCCTCCTGTCTTCACAGCTCCCCTGGGTCCGAGTCCCTGCCCTCACCCTCCCTGGTGCCAGCATCCCGCACAGGTAAAATCCTGAGTGAAAGCCCATGTGGTTTTGGGCTGAGCCTTCACAGGCACAGTGTCATCACCCTTCTGTGATGACATAGTTGATGACATCTTTACTGAACAAGAGGGTACAAGATTATGAACAAATTAGAAGGACTGGAGGAGTGAAATATCCGAGTTGGATGCTAACACTCATCCTTATGCCTGCTCTTATGTGCAGTCACTGAGGGAGCAAGCTGTAAACTGCTTCTTATATCTATGGCCAGACTGTGTATTCAGGCATTGCTTCTGGAGCACTTGCATCCTCCCCTGTAAGTCTACGACACTGCTTGTTTACTCTGTGCTAGCTAGCATTTGTGCCCTTATCAAATGGCAGAACTGGAGTTGGGTACATTCGAGTTAGAACCCAAAACCGAGGTTTGGGGGGCATATTTTCACCAACTGATCTGAGAAGGAAGAGAGAAATAAAACTTTCTTGATGTTCTGCCCAAATTATCAGTTCCTTAATTTCCATCTAACAATTCCAACTGGACATCCTGAGAGATCGCCAAGCAATTTCTTTTCTTCTTGTAGTGTCTCTCCTTTGGATACCCAAAGATGCCTGTCTTACTACTCTGCATATTGTTGCTTCCCTCTTGTACTCTGTCCAGAATATAACACACCCAATACTTCTGATATCTCCCCACATAAATCAGTTTCTCTAGCCACTCAATCATTTTTCTGTGCTTCTCTAAATTCTTTCCAATTTGTTCTCACTACTGTTACTGAGCTGTCCAGAACTGAATGCAATATTAATATTCCACACACTGTATATAGTGCCTGTCAAGCAAAGATTAGAAGTTTTATGAAGATTGATTATTTAAACTTCCCAATACCTCCAGTGATCATGGAGTTAGTGACTATTATTACCCAATTCCACTCATCTACTTATCAAGGTCAATTCATGTTTTTGATGGTTGAGTGAAATGTTAGCTTTTCTAACCCTCACCACAGTGAAGGGTAAAGCAGTAGACTTTGGCATCCGTCCACACTAAGTCTCGTATTGCAACAGCATTACAGTATTTGTATGCACTTAATGGAGCTGCCAGCCCTGGCTGGAAGCCTCAGGAGGGAACCCACAACCAGCATATAGTGAAAAGAGATGGGTAAGAGAGCAGCAGACAAGAAACGGTGATGAGAAAGCAAGGGCTCAAATCCTTGTTCCTCTCTGATACCTGTGTTTGCTCTTTACTTCCCAAAAGGGAAGTGCCAATGCTGCCGATGGGGTGCATAATGGTACATGCCACACTGCCTGTCCAAGGTTCTCCATCACTTCTTTGGTCTGCCCCAAGTCATTTAAGTCAGCCCCTGTGTCTTTCCAGGCTGATACTCAAAACTAAGGACCTGTGGTACTTAAATCCTGCTATTCTGCTTATACTGAGTAGAATACTTTGTAAGGGGTAGATACAATTAGAACTGGAATTATAATAGGACAAATAGCTCTATCTTCAAGCTTACTGCAATAAAAACAAACAGCATTTTGTGGCAGTATATGTTACACTGAGGATATTTCCACGTATGGTGTTGAACAGTCAGCTATAGTTACTACAGACAGATAGACAGGAAAACTAGATTTCAGTTTTTGGTAATCCTTACGACATAGCAGGAGTGGAGAAGAGCCTAAACGCTGTTCGGTATATGTCCTTATTGTGGCCCAATTTATCTGTGAATAATTTATGTGCATAGCTTATCAGAGGTCTGTCTGTGAAAAGATAAAGTTCTCAACCAGGAGGTTGTGTGATATGTGACCATCCCTGTTTACCTGAAACTTGCTCAAAGTGTAGGGAAATTTCTGAGAAATTCTGTAGAACAACAAAAAATGGCATCTATGTGCTGAATTCCATACATTTAGTTAACTTTTAATAAAGTAGTAGACATGCTTTATTAGACTAACTTTAGTGACATAAATCTGTCCTACCTGTAGGACAGGTACACAGATAAAGCCCTGACTCTACCATATATTACATATAGTTCAATATGAATTTCCAGTGAAGGGTCAGCAGTGTCTATTTGCATCCTGGTCAGAGAGATGAATATGACTTTTTGGGCATGGCTACACTTGCGGTCCTGTCCTGCCCAGTCTGCAATCAGTCATGTTGTCATGTTTAAGCTTTGCAAGTCTGGCACAGTGCTTGAATTTATCACATACCATAGCGTAGAATGGGGAATGACCAGCAAAAATATAGATGATTTTCTGGGAATGAACAGAAAAATGTCTGCTATGCAAATGTAAGTAAAAAGCAGCTATCAATTTTCTAGCTTTTAACAAGACGTTAACCTGTAATATTTGGATGTTCCTAGGTAGGCTGTATTGTATAGGAGTGGCGCGTACTTAATCTATATCTGATTTGAGATGCTGATCATCACGCATTTGAGTGCATCACCAAATATGCACTTCTCTTTGCCTCATTCCAACTAGACATGCAAGTGTATCTGAAATCAACTAGGGAAATGGTTGGCCCTTCTGTATGTGAATTTTTTCAGATACAGGAACCTTCACAGTGCAGATGTAGTGGTTTGTGTAGCCGCAGAAGCATGATGCATAAACACAGGGCAGTCACTGATTCATGTGGCAGGAGGCTGTAAATTTGGATGACTGCTCAAGAGATCCTGGCTGTGATGGGAGACACGTCCTGCACTGCAAGCAACAGTGTGGCCTAAAAGAAGTGGAAGTTCAAAATCAGACCTCTCCTCTGAAGGAACAAGTGATAAGAGCGAGATATGGGAGCGGAATTACAGGTTGCTAACAACCCTCAAAGGCTTCTAGCTTTAGTTCTGAGAGTTATCATGGGCCAGATGATTATGGCAACAGGATTCCTCAGGAAAATATATCTATTCTACACACACAGATGAAAATTTACCCATATAGAGTGCTTTCCAATATTTTCTAAAATTAATAGAAAGACTCCAGTGCTTTAATTGTGTATACTCCATCTCCTGCCTCAGAAAGGTTGTTTGGCTCTGATAGATAAAAAAGGAGTAAACCAAATGCTTCTACATTTTCAGCTCTTAATGTGCCAGGTAACCTCTGTTCTGTTTCCAGCCATTATTAATCTCAATTCTATCACTAATTTGCTGATTTAATGACTTCAGAACATCTTCTAGCAGATTGTTATGCATGTGGGAAGGTAGTATTGGCTTTGTGCAGCCTGTTCATTTTTTTCGGAGGTGAAAAGCTGCAACAACATATTTCAGATTCACAAAAGACACAAAGAGAAATTGCTGACAGAATTGCATCAACACTATGCTGTGAGGGAGACATCAGCATTAACTAGACCTTTCCTGCACAGTTCACCTACTCTGAGGCTAGCTTACATTCCCCCAAAGGAATAGATTTTGAAGAGTACTGAAGGGAAGATTTGGGGCTCTATTTTCAACCAAGTTCTCCTACAGTTACACCAACAGGAATATCCTATTCTTGTATGATGCTGTATTTATCAGAGGATTAAATCTATACACTATCTGTACCAGTCAAGGATTTGGGCATTTTCACACAGTTTCTATCAAAATGCAGCTGTCTGCTTGCATGCAATATTTGGTGGCAAATGTAGGCAAAAGCAGCATTTACATGTGTTGGTCTTTAAGTATCAGCTTGGATTTAAAGCAGCGATAGTGGCTAGGAAACTTTATCAACAGTGTGAAGCGATCTGCCTTCAGGATATTATTTCTGTACATAGAGCATTAGTGTTTGGAATATTGTGCAATCCATGACTGAGAAACTCTCACCTCACTGGTTAGCATTTGATGTCTCAATGAGGCATGAAGACAGCAAATCCCTTGGTAGTTAGCAGTAGACATTGATTCATTTCATGGGTCTCAAGAGGGCAAAGACCAAACTTAATAACCTGAGAAGTGAACGTTTTGAGAAGTCTGATGTCGAGCTGGGCCTCATATTTGAGCTGCTGACGCTTACTCAGCTGAAAGTTGTTCACTTTGTGGAAATTTCTGAGAAGGCCAAAAATAACAGCACTCTGTTCTTCTTTGGAAATGCTAATTCCCTACCCCCTTCCTTTCCATTCAAGAGTTCAAGATACTAAATCAAGGGCCCTACCTAACCTCTACTCTCACCCTTTCCACCTTTGAAATCAAGAGAAGGAGATCAGTGAACATGAATCATACACACAGTGATGGTGTCAAGTGTGCTTCACTGTAGACAAGAGTGATCCCATTAACAAGGTACCCCATGTGCCCCACTCCTTGCTTAGCTCTAGTGGGCTAAGATGGACTGTTGGCTCTCTCCCCCCATGACTAGGTCAGCAGTATACTGGGGGGTCTAAAAACTATCGCTCCCATCAGCTCAGTCCCCCTTTTTCCAGGAAGAGTAATAGTTAGAAACTAGGAGTTGAACCAGTGGAGAGGTGAGAAGGCAACCTTTATGAACAGCTTCAATTACAAAACTTGAAATTTCAGTGGGAAATAACAATTATTTACTGAAAAAGGACAAATGCAAGTTTTTTTGCAAGCAATACTTGAGAATTTCAGACACCCAGTCTTCTAAGGGGAATGATCCCCTTAGAAGATCATTTTGTTGTCCCCATTATAAGATCATTTTGTTTTGATTTACTATATACTGTTGCAGTGCAGGTAAGAATAACGCAGATGTACAGAAAATGTAAGGTAGCTGTAAAGGGAACAAAGGTTGCTAGGAACAGAATCTTTGAAACGTATTTAGGATTTTGGTGATAGTGTTTCAATGAAGTTTGGGAGCAATGTAGTGATGGACACTAAAAGGGACAGAAAAATACAATGTCCTTCCCATGGGAAAAATGTAATTTCAGCACTAAGGACAAACAAACAAGTGGGACAAGCAGTTGAAATAAAACTTAATGGGGTTTGTTTTTTAAAGAAAACCCTGGGTTTAGAAATGTTGAAAAGCACCCTTTGGTTTTAAGTGTGACCTTAATCTTGGCACATCCTCTTCCCAGAAGCGCCTGTGGTGCCCCAGGGAAGCGGCTGTCCCCAGCCCCAAGGGCTGCCCTCCTCCCGGAGGCCTGCGGGGCCGAGCAGGAGGCTGAGGCGGCGCTAGGCCGCGCTTCCCGGCGGGCTCCCGCGCGCGCAACGCCCACATGAGGGCTAACGTCGGCTCCTAGCGAAACACTGTGGGTCTTCTGCACTAAATGCTTCCTTTCAGGTTGTCCCCATGGAAAATTCCACTGGAAAGGATCCATTTTGATGGAAACTGTTTATAAATGCTGAAACAAATCCATTTTTGATAAGAGAAAGTGCGGGGGTGGAGGGATGCTCTGCTCCAAATGCTTCAGTTGATTCTGCTCAGCAGAAGATCAACTAGCTTCATTAGTCTAAAAAATGGATCTACTGCATTTGTCATTAAACATGATTTCTGGGACCTTAACCCACTAACGAATCTGGAATAAAAATCAACTTTCTTTTATTTTTCATCCAAAACTAATACACAAATATAACTTTGAAAACACTGAGCTACACTGCTGGACAGCCTTAATTTTTCATTGCTTTGTTTTGACACTGTGTTGACAGTTAATCAAATGATCTACATTGGAAGGACTCAGCATAGCTTTTTAAACGCTTCAAGGTGAGCAGAATGTTTTGGCTTGGATTTCATTATTTTTTTCACTGTGTCTTGTTTTTCTGAAAAATCCATAAATGTTTTTGGGCCAAGCCATATTAATGAAGTTCTAATGACTACAATTTAATGCAATTTGTTATATGCTTAAGAAAATGGGGCTTATCAACTTTTAATGAGACTTTGCCTTCTCTGTAATGAAAGACGTTAAGTCACACCTGGAAAAGAAATTTCTAAATCTCTTGGATGATTCCAAGATCTTATATTTCTACATGTATTTCCTGCAAGCAGGCTGATGATTGTGCATACCCTATTAGAAATGAATGAGGGATCAGAGCAGGCGCAGCTGCAGCAATGGCATATTAACTTCTCCTGGAAAATGAAAATACCAGATCGCTAGTGCTGATCACATCAGGCCACGGTGCAGGGGTCGTTTATACTGCCCTAATGATTGCCTGAGCAAATGATGTGAAATGATCCATCCCTACAGCACTGACCTCAAATACTGGGAGAGTCCAAAAGGAGACGCAGTTCGCGGAGACATCTCTTCCAAGCTTATTGGTGATGTGATGGAGCATGAGGTCTTCTGCTTAGGATTTTATTATCTAATCGGTTCTCTAAAGTACTGTATTAAAAACAAACACTCGTCATCTGTTTCCAGACACAGAAACAGTCCTGTATTCCCTCCACCTTTATATAATGCATTCCAACCCCAAACATTGTTTTTTCACTATCCCTGACGTCCTGTTTAGGATGAAGAATGACTCTCTGTTTGGCCTGGGTATAGTTATTTACAAGTGTTTGCAGAATGTCCAGGACCAAGAAGGAAAAGGGGGTGGGAGGGCCAAAGGGACTGAAGGTGGAAAGGACCATTAGCAATTGTTTGTTTTATTTAAAGTAAAAGTTCATTATGGTGCTGTTTTAAGAAAATAAACCAATGTATTTTATTGCATGTGCTTGGACCCAGTGCAGGCTATTTTGGCCAGAGGGCTGCAGTGGAAGGTAGGATTTCTTCCACGGATAATACAGAGTCTAACCAGCCAGTCTGCCAGGTTAAACAGTGAGCTCAGTGCTGCAGAGGCATGCAGGACCAGTGTTCACCTTTCATGTTGCACTTGTGTTTGCCTTTATGAAATTGGTAGTGACTGAGCCTACGTATGCGCCAGCTCCACCAGGAATTGCGCTGGGAATGGCCACACGAAGCTGTGCTCCACGAGGGCTGCGTCACCGCCTCCAAGAAGGAAGGAGCAGGCAGAAAAGCCGCATCTTGCTTTCCTTACTGCTGTCCCATTAATGTCCTGACTCTTGAAATTCTCGATTCTTCAAGCTTTTCTGGCTTTCCTGACGAAATATGCACTCACTTTTCACTCCAGAGTATGATTTGAAAATAAACATGACTTCTGCATCTGCCTACTCAAAAAGTCCACAGCAATTATTTGTTTATTCAACTTGGGGCCCAGACCAACCCAAAAACTCTTTCTCTTTTGTAGTTCTAGGGGCCTTCCAGTCTTTCTCCACCATTCCTATTTGCTCTGTCTTCTCTGTTTCCTGTCTGTTAATGATCCTTCTTCAGATACCTCCCCATCTTCTTAGTTTTCCTATCTAGTAGATAGAGTCACTCAAGCCAGGTTTTTCCTGCTTTCACAACTCTATAACATTTTTCAGATGGTAGAGAAGGTGGGAAAGAGAGTGAAAACAAGTGGTAGGGAATGAGGAAAAGGTCAGCCCTGTCTGTTCCAGGCTGCAGTTACAGATAAATCTTAAATTCCAGATGTGAGGCCAGAAGAGTGTATGTCTTAGTCAAAATTGTCTTTAAACTGGTTTTCCAACATATAAATTTGCTTTTCAATTTCCAGACAGAAAATCTAACTTTCCAAACATTTGATACCTTTGGAAAGTTCCTGTTTTTATAAGGTTGTATTTTCTGTCAGGACAATTTCTCAGTCGCGCACTTTTGACTAGTGTTGCATGTACCCTGAGTATGTCTGCCTCAGTCAGATACTCAAGTTGCTAGTAGGCAAACTTTTGCGTCCATGGATCCCTTCCATAAAAATATTGAAAACATCTAAAGATTCTTGCAAGTCTTCAACTCAATGTAAGGTAGAATACTCTTTTTTGAAAGGCAGAGGAAATCAGAGTAACACTTGGCTTGTTTGTGCTAGGATTTTTCCTGGCTGCTGATCTCTTCCAAAAACTCCACCAGAAAACACTTCTGTTCAAGATTCAGCTTAAACATTCATTTTCAGTCTTGTCATTTCACTGCCTCATCCCACTATTTTATTTATATTTGCATTATTCCTATTATTTCTTTAGGGACATTGAGTTCATAATGAAAGTTAGCACATAGGCTGTAATGAGAGAAAAACAGAACTAATGTTATTATAGAAAACCAAAGCAGTTATTCAAGAGGAATAACCCATATAGTTTTATTGAGGCATACCTCTTCTCAACTTGCTGCAGTTTGACAAAGGCAACTGCTGGTAGACTTCCAGGTATTTGTATTGGCAAAATATACTTAATATGCAAGACCAAACAAAAATGTCAAGCATATTGTGTGTATGGTCTGACTGAAGAGCACAGTATTCTGACTTACTTAATTTGGAGAGAGGAAAAACATACTCGGGGGCAGTTTATTTTTATGTTACCATTTACTACTTACTAAAGAAAATGTTTTAGGCGACCCAATTAGCTTGTAGCAGTATTGGAGACAGTACTATGTAGGATACAGAAAGAAAATGTTTCCCTTCCAGCAAAGAACTGAGATTCCTTCTGGGGGGAAACATCTGAGCTACAGGTTGTTTTTTATTTTTTCAGAAGTCCTATTCCAAGTATCCTAGTTTAAGCTTGCTACATTGCATGTCGAATGAACAATCTGTGCATGATAAGCAAGCAGCCAATCAGAAGATCTTTTGGGTTCTGATCTACTTCTATTAGGCTCCTGCAGTACTGTGGGACTGTGCAGAATGTGTGTTTTCCTAGTGGGCAGCAGCTATCTATCTACTAAACTTAAAAAAAAAAAAACTTGGATTGTTCATCTCCAGGTGAGTACTTTCAGCAGACACTCAGGGAAGATGGTACTGCTGCTATTTGAAATGAAAGGCTTTGCCTGCCAGGGCTCTTTTCCTGTAGTGCTTTCATGGGTCAAGACCACCCCAGCTAAGAAGCTGTGGGAGCTGGGGAGCTTCCTCATCTCAGGGGTCTTATTCTCCTGAAATGCCTCATTCATAGCAGGCATTTCAGCTCTCTGGACTCACACACCTGCAATGGGAAGAGAAACTAACTGAGCCTGTTAAGGGGCGTCAGCATCTGCCATGGCCAGGGAAAAGGCTGGCTCTGCATGGCCTGTGGTCCTGGGTGCAGCTGGCCCCAGGGCTGGAGTCACAAGTGCAGCTAGGGAACGGCAGTGCTCCTGAGCACCAGAGCACAGAGGTGCCAAAGGGTACAAGGGGCCTCCAGCTGGAATCTGACCATGGTGCTATGCTGAGCACTTCTGCACTTGCATTAGTGCTGTGGTATTTTTTAATAACTGCGGGTGATTTAACAGGCTGTCTGGAAGACAGCAGCACTGGTACAGCTGGGTTCATGCCACACACATCATTGCCTATGATTTTCTAGTGCAGAAGCTTTCCTATGGAAACCAAGGTGGGAGTCATCGTATGCCTCTTTTTACACTAGTGTATTTGTACATGGTGCCAGGCCTGTCCTTTGCAGTCACAGAATCACAGAATGCTTAGGGTTGGAAGGGACCTGGTTATAAAAGTAGTGTCTCTCCAACTTGCAATACTGTTCATCTGCAGCAGGGGACATGGGGAGATGTGGACAAGAAGCAAATTACGCACACCTGCAAGACACGTTCCTACGTCCCTCCTTTAAACCTCTCAGTGAGACGTATTCATTCCTCTGCCTTTCTCCAGGATCGGTCATTCAGTTCAGATGTATTGAGGAGCCTGGACTTTCACTCGGAGGAGGCATCTGTTCTAGAAGTTCAACTTTCTGTGCAAAAAGTGGAGTACAAATAGTAGTTCTCTCACTCTTCACTAGGACTTTGCAATTGTATGTAGGACATATTCAGAAAGTTCTGTCCCAATGCCCAAAGCTCAGCTGATGCCTCCTGGTGAATGCGGGTTCTCTAATTTATTGCAAAACATTTGCACTTGAGGTTGGGACAGACTGTACTGAAGAATCCAGTTTCAAAATGCTACTCTTGCAATGATTATACAATTGTTTTCTAGTCCTTTCCTCTAATTACTCTTGCCTTTTGATAGGGACTATCAAGAGACTCGAGAAACAATAAATAGAAATGTCATTCAAGTTTATCTTAAGAGAATTTGGGATATTGGCTCAAGGAACTTTGCTGATTATCTTGGCTAGCCTTGGACATTTCCTCTGGCATATCTATAATTGCCTTAAGAGACATGTTAACGCTGAGCCAACTTCTAATACTGTTCAACTACTTGGTTTCAGATATACGGCCAAGTTCTGCCCCCTGCCTTACTGGGATTGCCCCAGCATAGTAAAAGTGTAATTTGTCCCTCAGCTCTCAGGTATTTGATTTCTTCATTATAACTTGCTTTCAGACTGTTTGTGTCCTGGGTTCAGTTTTGAACTTCTGGGAGAGGTAGTTAATATGAGGGAGAATGAGAAAAGGAAACTGTACAATATATCTAATAAATATGTGACATCTAATTTAAAAATTTGCTTTCTTTCAACGAAAGGGGAAGAAAGCAGTGCAGCCATATTCCCTGTTTCCCTGAGATATTGGCCCAAGTCCTGGATCTACTGAAATTTATAGGGAGATGTAATTAATTAACTTTAATACCGGATTAGCTCATGGATTCAGTATATCACCATTCTGACATGAATGTAAAAAAGTCTTTGATTAATGATCCCAAGCTTGCCCAGGTATTTGAGGGCTTTTACTTACTAGGGACTGCTTTTTCTAGGATCCTATATCATCAGGACAGAAAGTGACTTCGAAGTGTATGTCTGGTATTCATTACTGGTACTGCAGATGAGGCCTAGAGGTAATTCAGCCCTGTTAGCTTGCTCCCTAACTTCAGCAGGACCCAGATTTCTTTCTGGTGCTTTGCTTGATAAACTTACTGAAAAAGAAGAAATCCCACATGACCAAAGGTTACTGCATGCTCTGAAGAGCTCATCGAGTTAGGCAGAAAGCAGTGCCTTGTCTTAATAATCTACCCTAAGATAGAGGGAATCTCAGAGCTGGAGGAAAGTAGTAGGTAAGTCTGGTCACGGAGCGGAAGGGCAGACATGGATGCAGGGGACAGTCACCATGTATAAGGTATCACTGCCACCCTCCAGATTTGGCAAAAGCTCACAGCTGTCTTTCTAATAAAGTTTATTGCAGGATGCTCCCACAGTTATTGGCCCACCCATGAACCTGACTCAGAGCTTGTAACGGGACAGGCCTGGAGTTCATTTACACTGCTTTAAACTCAGCTAAATCTATAGCTAACAGCTAAATCTATAGCTAACTCCAGCTGCTTCTGAATCATGCCTCCAAGATGAGGGATACTCTGCCCCTAGGAATAGAAACAAACACAACTATTACCATCTCTTAACAGATAAAGCAGAACACAGCACTCTTCAGGCTCACTCACAGGAACTGAGCTAGGGTTGTCCACCCCTTTGTTTCCTACAAAGGCAGACACTGTTCATAATAAGTTATTTTAATGGGAATGAACCCATATGTGACCACATTCTCCTCTGTCGAAGCCCAGTGGCAATGGTAGGTGATAAGCAGTGCCTTACTGTAGAAATGGACCACACCATGTCACCCACCACGCAATCCCCCTGTGTTTGTGGGCTGGGGAACCTCCAGCAGCAGGTTGGAGTCTCTTTTCAGACTGATCACAGAGATTTCCCTGCTTTGTGTCCTTCAGAGGCAAAGCGTTAACGCTTCAAACAAATCGTTTGAGAGGTGCCTAGTTCTGGCACATCTGCTCCCTGCCCTTGTCATTGCATCTGTGCAATCCTGGTGGAACCTCACTGCAGCCTAGATAATGGTGGAATATCTAGGTAATAGACACCAGGTTTGGTAAGTAGCCTACCAGGTAGGCTTACCTGGACCATTTCATCAACATGGCCTATGAGGTGGCCTTACCTGAGCATCCCTGAGAAAGCCCAGAGTGGGCAAGGCTCAAAACCTCTTACATCAGGTTTTCTACTGAAGACAGAGACACCTTCTTAGGTTTTGTAACCAAACCATGAGGTAGACAAGCCTGTGTGCCATGGCTGCAGCTCAGTAAAATGATGAAGCTTTGGCAGTCAGTGATAGAGATCTCCGGTTGGTTTCCTTATTGGGTTTAGCTTAATTCTCTGAATAAAATCAGCGGATCACTTTCCTAGCTTGTTTTGGGCACAGTGAAGATTTTTATGGGGTTTCCTCTGATTAAACTGAATGGATTTTACAGTCATCAGCATAGCCCAGAAGTGCTCTTCCAGGCTGGTGGGAATGTGTCAGGAAGCCATCCACAGGGTATCTTACATGTTGATGTTGGTAAAGACCCATTTCAAATGAGTTCTCAGGGCCTGACTGCCTTCTTTCTTCAAATAATGTAAATTGGGAGAGATTCTATAGAAACTGTAAATTGAGTGGAATAGAGGAGAAGGGAGGTCACTATTTAAATTAGTCTTTAAATTTTACATCAGGATTCTAGTGCAATATGGAACTTCATTAGGAAGTCCTTAATTTGGTTAATTGCATCTCTGAAATAATAAATTCCTTAATTGCATCTCTGAAATAATAAATCCCTTAGGGGAAAAACCATTGTCTGAGTCATTGTCAGGCATATGGAACAGGTTCCCCTTTTGCATCCAAGTGAAATAGTTTAATAGCCTGTTACAGACAGACCTGTGAAGGCAGGTGGATTTGTTTAGTTCAAGATGAGGTATTTGCTCTCCTAACTGTGGAGGGCAATGCTTCAAAATGAAAGTGACCCAGGGCCTGAGTTTTCTTGTTCCTTTTTTTTCCCCTCCATTCACTTCCACTGAGCTTTTAAGCAAACTAAGTTTTAAGGCTAAAGAGCCAGACCTCCTGGCTGCTCTTAGGAGGGAGCTGTGTAATTGTCTGGTGGGTGTAAATCAGCACAGTGTTGTGAGAGCCATCAAATGGGCAAAATGCAAAGTCCCTCTATGTCTCCAGGTTCTGACCTGCCATGATCAGTTCCCCCAATTCAAAGCCTGACAGCAGAAAAAAAAAAAAAAGGGAAAATTTTAGGGACTCCAGTAAGCCTTCAAAGTGAGGCTCTAATTCGGTAAGAATGCTTTGGGGAACATCTGAGGGAACACTGATTCTGAATTTTGGAGCAAGCCTGTCTTCAAATCATACAAGAACTGCTTCCCTTCTTCCACTCCTCTTCCACTTCCCCACCAACCACTTTCATCTATTTCATTTTTAACGATGATTCCATTTTAAAAATAAAACCTAGCATATAAGCAACTTGCAGCATGTGTCAGGATGAGATAAGTTGCCCCAAACCATGATGACCCACTAGGGTACCTTAAGTGGAGTCAAACTCTAGTCTACTCAGTCCTTATTAGGATCTTTCTCTGCATCTCTTTCTCTCTCACTTCCTTTTGGCATTCGCTCTGTAAACTGAACAGCACCTGAGCTGGACCCTTGAACCTCACCAGTCTTTGTGGAGTTCAAATCAAGTTCAAATGTTCTCATTAAAATGTGCCCTTCCTCTCTGTCATTAGATAGCTGCAAACAGACGACTGGAGCTTCCTGGCTGGGAAAGACTGGTCAATGGCCTTATATCCAAGGGGTGAAACACCCCTGCTGTGAAACAAATCTTGACTCAAGTGGTCTATGCAAGGACATCTGTTAAGCTGGAGCAGAAGCAGCTGCATTAAGATTTTAACTCTTCTCTCTATGTTCTTGTGGGAAAGGAGAGTCCTCCAAAGTTGGTATCTGGATCTCTGACCCTCTGTTCAGGCCTGATGTATCTGACTGGCTCTTTGCCTCTTAGCACCCAGGATGGTGAGCACACATTAACTGTTTCCTGTCTTTCCTTGGAGTGAGATTTCTTCTCATTGGAGCAGCACTGGGAACTGAAGGCAAAGAAGGAGGAAGAGGGGCTTAGAGAATAACTGAGCTGGTAAAAAAAGAATTTGGGTTATCCCAAAATGAAAAGAAATGCATTTTTTGTTCAGAAATGTGCTGACCTCTCTTGTCATGCTGCATTTTGTCTGCCCAGAAGCACTAACTCTGTTCATTTTTTGGCACTCCTCTTTCTTTAAAGAAATGAAGCATCAGTTTATGTGATCCCATGTTTGTTTTAGAATGGGAAATGAAAATCTATCTCCTTGGAAAACAAAAGCCAAATATTTTGCAACCTTCTCATGTTCATGTTTTTTTTTTAGCCAAAACTGAACACAACTCTACCTCTGGCATTGCTTGCCCTAGCACATTTTTCAGGAAATGATGGCTGCAGAAGCTTGGATCTGAACCTCTGAGCCAGACTCCACTTGAGATTGAGTCTACGTTGATTCTATAGCCTCTTTGCTTTCTGTTTCAAAAGAGAGATGGATAAAAGCCTGGCCTACAGAGGGGCAAGTTCCAGCCCAAACCCTTCACAAACGGAAAGTAAAAGATCTGGTGTCAGTAAAAAACACAAGGGAGGTGTTTTATGTCAAACTTAAGAGGTGTTGGATAGTTCTAATCCCAGACTTGTTTTTCCTGTTTTGTCCCTAACCATGCAAGGCAACCCTTACTACAGCTAACAGACCAAGATTTATCAGAAATCTCTTGAACTCCAAGCCTACGCTGCTACAAGTTTGTGTGAAAAAACTTATCTCCACTAATTAGAGCTGTAATAGTCTCACTGCGACTTCTGAACAAGGACCAGAGTAATCCTGTAGCGTGCTCAGCAGCGAAGTGCTAAAATCTCCCCTTCCAAAGGGATTACTGTACCCTTTGCAGAACCAGATTCATTTTGGCCCTGCCAGCTCACATGCTGAGATGTCTGCTGGGGCTGCAGTTCCATGAGCAGCTCATGATGACAGGAGCTAGGGCTACCACTAAAACCAGCAGTCCCAGCTCCATCCTCCTTCCTTACAACACAGGAGTTTCAATAACAAAACAAAATTATCAAATGGCGGTTACTTTGCTAACCCAGAGTGCTGCAGACCGGCTGTGTTTCCTTCGGGAGCAGGGAAGCCTGAGAGTGCTGGGGAACAACAGCCCCACAGGAAGATTTGCCTTCCAGTCGCTGATGTAACCCATCATTAAAGCACCAAAGGCTCATCTCACCAAAGGCATATACAGCCTGCAAATATTTTCATGGTAGTAGCAGCATTGATGAAGCTGTGATGAAAGGATATAGGCCAGTCAAGGTTTGTAGGGATAGATAACATCTCTGATTAGACTAGCTAATATGTTGGAAAAAAAGACACACTTTTGGAAGCAATACTACCCTTTATTATCTCAGTGTCCCCCTTCCCCAGTGGTCCCCTACCATCCGCCATCTAAAACAATAAATACTTATAAACTGGAAGGAAACCTGACCCTCTGGGGCAGGTAAGAGACAAAGGCTTGTGTCTGACTCCTGATCCCCGCACTCCTCCCACTGACAGCGTAAGAAATCTCTGAAAGCTCAAGGGCACTACATGGCCCCTGCCTGCTCTGCTGCTCCACGCCAGGAACAACAACAGGGAGCAGCAAACCCTCTCCCAGCAGCGTCCGTGCTGAGCAGCTCTGACTGGTCCCTGGGCTGCCCCTCCGTGCCCTCCGCCAGCATCTCCTGGCTCACGGAGAGCCCACTGGCAGCTGGAAATGACCAGCTCGTGAGGGGCTCAGTGTGCACCCAAGGGTTACATACCAGGAAAGTATGGGACATGGCTACTGAGCAGCAGAGAGGTTTGCCTGTGGTTCTTGCAAGATCTGCTCTACCAAAGGGATTCAAGCAGTTGGTTCAACTCGAGTCAAGAATGACTTTAGCGACAAATCCCTTACTCTGCCTCGGGACAGGGAGATGAACTGAGCCAAGGCATTGCCAGCTTCTTTCCTGGGAATCCGTTTGCATTTCAGGGCCGGCGGCTTCCCAGCCACATCCTTGCAGGCCGGTTTCAGCTCTGCAGTTCTGCTCTGGCCTCCGACATGGGGCCAAGGAGCAGGTCTGGGTGCTCAGTGACTGATGGCTGGGTGCTTTCCAGCTGGCTATCCTTCGTCTAGGGAAGGGAATTGCCAACCTGAGCACTGCAAAAACCCTAAGAAGGGTTTTTGCTTGAGCTTCTTACGACTGTAACCAAAGTGAAGTGTCTCCTGGTCTGTGGTTTAGCCATCAGACCCTCTCCCAGAGCAACACAGAGGGAGAACGTATCTCCACAGGCCACGATCCTCTCTCCCAGTTAATTGCCTGCAGCTTTTCAGGAGCAGGTCCAAGCAGCACCTTCTCAGAGGCAGCAATGAGGGGAGCAGGGAGGAGGGGGACCATAACGTGGGTCTAAGCAACACTTTTCAACACTCCCAGAAGAACATAATAGAGACCAGACCTTGAGTAATTTCCTTAGACTAGGAGTAACACCTAACAAGGATAGTGCAGAGTCTAAGGTGATAGATGTGAAAGGAAGTACACATGGCTTAAATTAAATCAATACAAGTATTTTGAGAGCAGGGAACACCCCTGTCTCATGGAGATAGGGACAGGGAGGCTGCCAAACCTCTTCAGGAAAGACTTGCAACTGAGCAACCATGTGCCATGTTATCTTGATATTACTTCATACCATGCAATCACTTTCACGCTATGAGTGTTACCTAGGATAGAAATTACACAGGAACAGTGCTCAAATCAGGGAATATTGCACCGTTTCAGGAGGCTGGGTGCAGTAGATATACACGAAGACAGGTCA
The DNA here is from genome assembly GCF_059628265.1 of Tinamus guttatus. Classification (NCBI taxonomy): domain Eukaryota; kingdom Metazoa; phylum Chordata; class Aves; order Tinamiformes; family Tinamidae; genus Tinamus; species Tinamus guttatus. The sequence goes on from NW_028288848.1 coordinate 10,479,110, forward strand.
CCCAGCTTTTGTTTGTAAAGGCAGTCATCATAAAAACGTTTTTCCTCTATAGGGAATATCTTGAGCTGACTGGAAAACTTGTAGCAGAGGTTGGTTTAAAGTGAAGGGTCTTTTTGGAAGGGAGGAGAAAGAGCATGTGAAAACATGTCAATTTAAACTTATTTTCAGTAGTGTCAGTGTTTCTTTTTAGCTCTGTTGATTTGATTCATATCAGCTATTTGATTATACTACAAATCTAGATTAATTTCATACTAGTGTTTTAGGTTATGTTGATGTTATTTAAGCTGTACAATGATTTACAACAAAAACAGCTACCTGCCCTCTCTTGGGATGTTATCATTACCCTGAGTTCTTTCAGTCATCAGTTTTAATTCTTTTGGTTCTTCAACTAAAATGTCCATTTTCTAGGGCAGTGATTAGGTTTGTTTCCCTGCCAGTTGGCACTGTTTAAGTTGTAAAACTCAGGCCCTATCTGGTCATTTGCTTGTAGACTTTCATGGTGTTCTTTGTGAAGAAGTGGGACTTCACTAGGACCTTTCACTTTGTCCTTGCAGCTCCCAGGGTGATGGCAGATGCTGTTTGTGTCGCTTTTGAATGAGAGACTAATGCACAAGAGAAAGGAAAAACAATAAAAAGGGGGAAAAATAAAATGGATTAAAGGGAACACTTTTCGGGCCTATGTGTCCTCAAATTGCAGAATGAATTCCACCAGAAGAGTTTTAGACAAAATAAATTTGGTAATATCTGAAAAGAAATGAATTTCTGCATAAGTAACAAGCATATCCAGAATGGTAAAAAAAATGCAAAATTCTTTTAAAAGTGTACTAAAAGCTCTGCTTTTAGAGATGAGACTAATTTTTAATAGCACATGTAAGGAAACCACCTTGACAGAAGAATATTTAATTATCTCCTGTTTTGGGGAAATTTTTATATCTTGTTTGTCTTTATATACTGTCCTGTCTGTATTCTTACAATAATTCAGATTTCTATTCTGTAAATTGTAGCAAACATTGAGATAAAATATTTGGCAGTATTTGAAAAAGAGTGGATATCTCTACATATGACAATAATCCTGAATCTTGGAGAATTCAAACCCTCCTTTCAGGCCTGCAACTCTCCGGATATATCAAAATCTTCATATACACATGCTTTTAAAGAGTGAAAGATTCCCTAAAGAGGCTTAAATATGGTGTGTTTATTTGCAGATCCCCCGCCACAGAACCAGTTTAAGATGAGGGTATTGCTGACTGAAATAGAATTTCATTTTTTGCATGACATTCCTCAAACATCAGCCAGCTTAGTGGAAACACTAATTTATATCCATGGGCTTTGGCCTATAAAAACTTGTGATCAAATGACCTGCAAGATTTTCCAGTGCATTTTCTCCGTCAATGCTGCATTTCTCCTCTCAGAGAGTTCTTGTGCTGATAGACCTTATAGTATTTTACATTATCTCTTATGTCATCTGACCAGTGTAATTGGAGTTGACTGGGTCTCTGATCTATTGAGATGACACATCTCTGTCTTCACACCTCTCTTGGTCACAGTAGCTGCTAAAAAGAGCCCTAGGGACAACTGATATTCTTGACTGCCAGCCCAAACATGTCAGCTGGAAGGAAGCCTGTTTCACAAATGACATCCCCTCCCCGACAAGGCTTTTGGCAGTCACCCTGCTGCCATGTCCACTCACGAACATCTGGCCAGCAGATCACACCGAAGCAGAGCTCTCCAAGACCTCTGTTACCGGCCACCCTGCCCCATCCCTAAAAGCTGAGCTATCCTTGCCTACTGATGCACCCAGTGTGTCCCTGCTCCCATCTGGGGTGGGATAGAAGGCTGAGCAAGGCGCAGAGCCACCCAGGAGGGTCCATCACTTCTAGCTGCCCGCGCTGCAGACTGTCATGCACTGCAGCCATGTGGTTCCCAGGGCTCTTGTTCTGGCCCAGCATCGACAGCCACTTAACTTTTTATAGTGGAAAGATGACATTGGGCCAAGCTCTGCTCTTGGTGGTGTTGGCAAAAAGCCAGAGTAACTGCAGTGAAGTCACAACAGCCATTCCTGTGTGGCTGGGGAGCAGGGTTTAATGCCTGGGCTTGTGTCCTTACGACAGAGAAATTTCTAGCTTTGTATCCTCACCAAGAAAAACAAGATACAAAGGAATTAATATCCCTTTCCAGGTGGCTAATGAAAAGGAAAAATGCCTAGGATATCATAGCTCTCAGCCAAGCTGCGTTTAAACAATTATGTAGCAACAAAAAAAGTCTGCTCAGAGCCCTCACCACAAGCTTTTCTCCAGAGCCCTTCTCACTGCGTGCTGGAGGCTCTAAGCCTCCCCCGCTTCTCCTTGCCTTCATTAAAACTGGAGTCCATCTGCTCCATCCAGCGCTGCTGCAGCTTGGGGAATCTCACATCACTCTTGTCTCAGCTAGGGAAGAGCCGGAGCTGCAGATTTTTGGACACAGCTGCCCCTGTTCGCTCCCAGTTGTGGATTTATGGGAGGAGCGAGTGAGTCTCCTCAACTTTGCCCTAGTTCCCTAGCAAATGGCAAGCACTCCACGCGGAGCCGGCTGCTTCATGTGCCGGCTCCTCGCCCCTCTCCGCTGGGAATGCTGCACTGTGGCTGGTCCCATTCCCGCTCTCCATGCTGATGGACCACTCTGCCGGTCCTGGGGAGCCAGGAGTGCCTGTGGCGCCATGGGCAAACGCAGTGCGGAGGTTTCCTAGCAATGGCAGCGCTCACAATAAAGGCAGCAGCTCTCTCCTCAGGGAAAGCCACGGTGAGGGACCATCCTGCAGGGAGCACATGGTGCAGGGCAACATGGAGAGCCCAAAGTCCCCGCTCGAGGCCTGGAGATCGGCCAGAGGGTCAGCACGTTCCTGCCTTCACCAGAAGCTTGAGTGTGGGGCACGGTGGCCCCCACAGGTCTCTGACTTGGGGAGCTAGCCCTGCAGCCCACTCTTCTAGCCCCTACTCTTCAGGAGGGCGTAAAATGAGGGCGGGAAGGGGTGGAACCGAAGAGAGAATGAGTCTGAGAACTTGCTGCGAAGCAGATGTCTGGGAATCATTACGAGAGCACTCTCAGTATTTCTGGAGCAGCTGAAAGCTTTACTGCCAACGGCGCTTGGCTGCCAATCTCCCATTGCTGTATAAATTATGGTAATGCTCTTTGCTACCCCTTCTCCACACGTTCTCCTCCTCCCAGAGGGGATGGGCTCTGCTTGGCAGCCCCAAAACTCTTGTTACATGTATTGGCAGCAAGGATGGGGACTGAACAGAAGAGGGAGAGGGAGGAAGGTCCCTTTCCAAACTAGTAAACTCCAGTGATGGGCCCCTGTGGGGGAGTTTTGGGCTCATTACATAGCTACGCTGGGTGCGTTTAATAGGCAGCACTTGCTGTTCATGAGCACTGAACATTGATAGGGAGCAAAGAGTTGGAAACACTGGAAAAAAGGAATTAGGCTCTTTCCTTGCAGTAGCGCTGACAGGAGTCCATCAAGTAGAGTTCCTGTGACAGAAGTCCAAGCAGCAACTGTTTGTTACCACGACCCACCTCTTATCTTTGCACACAGCAGTTCTGAAGCCCTTTGATCCCTCAGGAAGGCCTGTCTCAGCCTTGTGCAAAGGGTACCTGATCCCAGACTGAAATCAACCACTTCCCTCACTTTGCATTAGCGAGGGAAGGCACATGTGCATTGTGCCCTGACAAAGAGCTGTTTGCAATTCTCAGCACTGCAGCATTTCCTAACAGCCTGCTGAGTTATAATAACACAAATCCAGCAAATCTTTGTGGCCATGGAAATATTCCTTGCTGAAAAATAATTCAGCAAAGTTCCTTGCTCTTCAGCACTACTTCCTCAGAGTAGGAGACTCTTCCACATGGAGACTGCCCAAGCATCCTAGAGGTGCATTGCTTCTTGTAGCAGTAATGTCCCCCCACTTAACCAGTATATGAGAACAGACTGTTTTTAAACCTGTAGAGTGGCCACATACCATGAAGGAGTGTTTCCTATGTCCAAAGATAGTATAAAACCACAATGTCTAAACCATCCTTTGCAGAGGATAGGGAGCTAGTCTGACTCCCAGACACAGCCTCAACATAGGAATGTTCTAAATGTTCCTGGATTAAAAATACTCAGCCGGCTCCAAAAACTTTTAATGCACATATACAGGTCTGTCAAGCACGTGATACTGCTAACATCAGCCCTATTGAGCATGTAGAAAGCTAGTGTCAGAGCAGAACCCGGCAGATCCACTTGTCTCCATGGCAAATAGCAGGATAACAGTAAACCAGTGCCGGGGCTAGCACTGAAATCTCTCTTCCCAGTAGCCTCTCTCCCTGGTTCAGAAGCAGGGCACTGTGCGTGGATTTTCCTCCCCCAGGCAGCCAGGTTTTGAAGCTGGGCCCCTGGCTCTCTAGGACACAGCCCCGTTGGATTCCAGCACACTCTGGCACGAGTAAAAGGCAAGTGATCACTCTTCTGACTTACTCAGAAATGAGAAGCAGGCACAAGCAGGCCTACACCAGCCAAGAAACATTTCTCTGTAAACCTCCCCGTGCCTTTTTGGTGGGATTAGTAACAGCACAGAACTGTTTTGTAACACAAATACTCATGTATTCATTTGGCTGCTTTCAAGCATGGAAATATGTAGGAGTTTTCATTACTCACAGAGAAAAGCAGACTCAGGGAAATTACTGGACCTCTTTCAGATCAAAATGGTGTAGTGCAGCAAAAAGATAAACTTTATGCCAAAGCATTTCCTAAAGAAAGCTTTATTATACCAAGGCACGGTTCTCAGAGGTCTTTCATGTTCTTTGTAGTATAAAGTCATGGACTGACATCCAAAATAACTTGCAGTCTAGAATTGTGCTGCTTTTCTTTTGTTGTTTTGTTATAAAACCTCAACTTTCCTAAATCTCTTTAATAAAAGTTCTCCAGGGGCCCAATGAGAGAAGATGGAAGAAGCCAGCCAAGTGCAGCATTCCAGGCCCAGCTCCCTGTTCACACAGAGAAAGAGTTAGAAACTCAGGTTAAAGGTCTGGCTTAAACCAACTGAGTCAGGCAGATACAGAGTTAGATGTCCAAGGATCTACAACATCCCTCCCAACCCTCTACCACCCCTCTGCCAAGCCCATCCTTGCAGGCAGCTAGCTAGTTTCTTAGCACAGCATATTCCTTGCCCCAAATGCTAACAAAAAACATGTTTTCTGTTGAAGCTATGTGAACAACTCAGTAGTTCAACATACAGTGGCATTTGCAGTTAAGGAAGGGGCAAAGCTGAGCTATGGTAACAGCACTGATCAGAGCACTGATCACTGTTTCTTTTTTTAAATTTTTTTTACATGTTTTCAAATTCAAATAAAAAAACTCAACAAAAGAAATTCCACAAGATTTTTTTTTGAAGTGATAAAAGGGTTAATTATTTAGTCAAACACAACTCAGATCTGACACTGTCATGAAGCTTCACGGGCCCTATCCATAGGTATTAAAATCTCTAGGCATTAACAGGCATTGATTTGGAGAGGGATTGATGTCAGTAGTGACTGAGGCCTACCAAGAGCAAACTTGCAAGAAAGCTATAGAAGCCTGCTCAGAACAAGAGTTATCCATGCCTACAGATAAGGATTGATAACGATCAATATTGATAATTATTTATACTGATTGATTTCAACCCCTATCAATAGGTATGGAATTTGATAGGCATTAATAGGGATCGATATCGAGAGAGATCAATGTTGATAGTGGTTGATGCTTACCAAGAGCAAACTTGGTCCAAAGGTTCAAGCAGAGGTGCCTGAGGACATGGAGAGGTACTGATGCCTCTAGATCAGGCTGGACACGTGTAGATGTCATTCCCTAGCAAAACATCCAGTTGTAGATACTTAGCGAGGCATCTTGATACTGTGAAGGGATGGTCAACTTTGATAGTTGTCAGTGAATAACAAGAGCAAAATTAGTGCAAGAACAAATGCTACAGATGCCAGGCAAGATCAAGAGTTATCAGTGATCTGAGAGCAAAACTACTTTTTGCTCTTGATTATTGTTTTTTTTTTCAAAATAAAATTTAAAAGCAAGAACAAAAATAAAGAATACAGAAACATAAAACTTCCTCATTTTGATTGAGGGAGTTCCCTGAAGAGTGTCCTACCCAAAGGCACTGTGTTATTTCCAGGTGTCCTGCCCGGTAACCCTCCGACTGAGTGTCACAGGCCGTGGGGGAAGCTTGCCTGTGGGTACGTGGGTCAGCTGCTCCACTGCTCTTTCTTGATCAAATATCCACTGCAGAGTCAACTGTAATTGAACGGGACAATACGATATTTATTTAAAAGGAAATATACAAGAATAGGAGCTACGCATTTGATTGATGAAAAAATAGAGTATTTCAGATAATCTTGGAGACTTGTTTTAGATATAACCTACCCCTGGTGAGATTCACCAGTCTAACATGGGCTGTGTCTCCTGGCTCTGTTTCTCTGGTACTTATTTACTCTGTGTACCTTCTCCTGGCTGTATACAGGAAAGCTGCAGTCAACAACATATCTTATTTACGTATCTCTTTTTCCCAAACAGCCATCATTTCTTCCCCACCTCACTGAACCTCAGTCTTTTTACTCACTCCATCTGAAAGTGTGTCCCCTATCCTGTTTTCCTCCTATTCTCTCCCCACTTGAATTCTGCCCATACCTCATTATTTTTCCCTAGCTAGGGAGGGAAAATGTTCTGCGGCTGCACTGAGAGCCACTGGGGAATTCAATCTGCATGGAACACACCCTGCAAAAGCAAGCGTTGTATTAGGGAAGAGGCTGGAGTTCATTTCTGATTTGAAAATCTTCAAAATACAGTGGTGTGAAAGGAAACGCAAGGGGGTCACAAGCAGTGGCAATGTTGCATCCATTGCTTTGCCTTCATACGAAAATCCTCTCCTCTTGCTGGAACACAGGCTGGCACACTACAACCCAGGAGAGAAATAATCTGTCCTCAGGTATCTGTGTTTTCCCATTGTTTGTCAAAACGCGTTTCCCTTCTCTGGCTGCCTGGGCCTAAATAAAGCACACTTAAAAATACACACAATGCGAATTGCACATGTTGAAGCTGTATTAGGTCATGCCACGTGGCTCTCCTGCAGCAGCAAGGCTGTCACTATTCTCGAGGGCCGTCTCCAGGTCTAGTTCCCCCCACTCTCCTGCCTGGCGCCTTCCTTTTGCCTGCAGAGATGGGCATTACGTTACCACAGCCACGTGGGCGCCGCAGAAAGGTAGCTAAATACACAAAAAGAACAGGAAAGGAGAAAGAAAGACAGGGGATATACGAGTGCATGAACTGCCCTGCAATCCTTCTGGGAGCCTTGAAACTTTTGTTTCAGTTAGGGGAGTTTCTTGAATGCCTGTGTCTAAGTCAGTTGCCTAATACACAGGTGTAAAACCCTCCACAAGAACATATAAGGTATGAAAGACAACTCATGTGTCCCTCAGGACTGCAAACGACAGCTGCTTTTACAGCCTCCTTTTGACCATTTAAGTCACTGGGCTTCTCTCCTAAGAAGCATCAAAGAAAGTGTCTTTTTTTTTTTTTTTTTCAATGAAGGGAATGCTATAAAGATGGTTTTCTCATATATTCAACATGCGTTCAGACCCTACAGTGGCACCTGCTGCCTTGTCTCTCACAACTGGTATAAAATTCAGCATCAGAAGCAAACAGAAAAACAGCAGTGAGAAACTGAGAAGAAATTTTGCATGTAGAGGCGAGATGACTTCCTGTGCTGCAGGACAGAACTGCTTTTCAGTGGTTCTGGGGAGTGACAGAGATGAGACAGGACATTGCAGACGGAGCTTTCAGAGGTTCGGGGTTCCTGTTGATTCTACAGAACCAGGTTTGGCCTGATCTGGCAAATGAAATGCTGTCAAAATTTTTGATGAAATGAAAAATGTGAAAAAACTGCTTGTAGCCAAGCCACATAGTTGGAAAGATTTTTTGTAACTAAAAAATTATTTTTAAGCCTCTGTTAATATTTAAATTGATAGTGCGAAAGAAATAAGATATTTCAAAGCTGATACTTCTCATCTTAGACCAAGCACTACGGCCTGGTAGAATAACTGCACCTCACTGTACCGCAAGAGCCTAAGAAAATAATTGTATTCATTATTTGTACTTTGTTTATACTTTTGCTAGCCAGTACACAATTTGTTGCCCTCAAGGCATAAGCTCTTTGAGTTATTGCTTAATATTTATATTCCATTTAACACTGCTTTTATAGGATAGCTCTCCAGCTGGGCTGAGGCGGTACATGTAGAAGAGAAAAGTCAGAGAAACTTGTCAAGTTGTTTTATGTTCCCTGTGTCCTCAGAAAGCAGCATGCTGATACCTGCACCTGGCTTTTAAAACTTTTATCATTGTTTCAGCACTCCTACTTGATGCTCACATTTCTCACCACCTCCTACACGTCTGGTCTCATCAAAGTTTAATACCACAAACCAGCTGATCTGCGCAGCCCATTCACAAGCACTGCGGTTCTTTAAAATGTTCCTGGGTTGCAAAGTCGTGCCTCCCCTCTCATTTACTTTATTAATGTTCTGACATCAAGAGTTTTTATTTGGGGGGGTCTTTGAAACTCTCTCTCTTTTTTAGTTTTTTGTATGATTTTTCATTTCCGGAGAGGTTTCAAACTCTGCTTGGCAATAACATCTAGAAATATTTCAGAGCTACTCACCCACCACTAAACATTTCTGTGACCCAGGCACTGGTTGGACAAATTGTGTTTCAGTGCCTCATTGGAGCAGAGAGAATAGTAATTCTCTGGCTGATGGATAATCATCTAAAATGTATGTTAATCCTATACCAAAACTCTGCCTTTCTGTACACCCAGTCTGTCGTCCCTGATTTACATATGGTCTCATTAGCAACTTTTGCTGAAAACAATATTGTTGATGTTTTCTAGAGCTGGCTCCTGCCCTGATTTATACTTAGCTCAAAGTACACTTAATCCAATGCTAGATTTTTCTCTTGCACTGCTCCTCTGCTGCAGGTTTTGCAGATCAGGTATTTATTGAAAAGCATAGCACTGTGTAAACCCCATACTAGGTTCATACGAAGACACTAGCACAGAGAGGGCAGCTGTCTAATGACAGAGCTTGTGCTGCAGCACTTGGCATCAGGATGGTCTGGGCAGAGGGAGTCGCACTGGGACTAGGAAAACCTGATTTCAATTCCTTGCTGAGCAGTCACAGACTTCCTTCCTTTGGCTAAATCACTTAATCTGGCATGTGCTTCAATTCCCCATCCGTGCAGGGTGGATAATGTTTCCCGCTACCATCACAGAATGTGGTTGACTATATCTTTGCTCGTCCAGGACTTTTTAATATCTCAGGGCTATCACTGGACCAGAGGGCTACAGGCCCACAGAACCTGGGGGACCATTTCAATGAAATACCTGTGTTGCCTGTAAAATAGAGAGTTGTTAAGTACCACAGTCTGATAACTTGGTGCTTCTGACTGTCGCACACGAGTGTCAGGTTTCCCAGGACCCGAGAAACCACTAAGGAGTGCAGGAGGGAGGGAAATCTCTATCAGAAAACAAAGACTTCATTGAGTTTCTATCTTCAGTTTCCTGCGGAGCCACTTAGCTTAAACAGACAGATCCAGAGGTCTGTGAAGGCAAGAAGAAACCATATAAATATTTAGGGCTTAATTTTCACATTAACACCTCCTTCTGCCCCAGAGAGATCTGCTTTCTCTGGTTTGTATGCATCATTAGTACACAGCATTAATTACCACATGCTGCTTGATTGCTGGTGCTGCATCAAATACAGAGCTTCTGAATAGCTAGAGGACCTGATGCAGATCCCATGGGCATCAGCAGGATCTGTCTGTCAGCTTATATAGGAATTACCTATGGGAATGGATAATTTACAGGAGAAAGATGAGCAAGACATGGAACCCTGAGAATCCCTTTCCTGACCAGACCTGCAATGCAATCCTGGAATTATTGTTAGGACTGGGTTTTTTTTTTGTAATTCTATCTTATTAAGTACAACTTCAGCCTCTTCGCCCTAAAGTATACCAAAGGTTTCAGCCTCTTGGCCTTAAAGTATTATGCATTATGCAATTATGTATTATGCATAAAGCATAATCCTCTGAGTGACCTGTATTTTCCTTAGGCTGTGATATTTCTCCTCTTATTGTGCCTGTCATGGCTTTGCCTGCACTGCCCATTAATTAGCAATGGTGCCTGCAAAGCAGAGTCTTTATTATGTCCAGTTAAAACAGAGCCTTCTAATGTGTTTTGATCTCGCCTTGTGTTTCTGTGCAAGAAGCATGAGGTGAAAGTGGTAGAAAAAGACGTTTGGGGTGGAGGGGGTGACAGCTGCAACCAATATAAGTCTTCATTTAACACCATTTGAATGTAAATTGTAGTGAAACATGTTAGTGACAGAGGGGAGGTTATGATTGATCAGATATGAGTCTTTGAATAGTTTGCCAAAGCAAATCCCTTCTAGGTCTTCTCTTTTCCCTTCCCTTCCCTTCCCTTCCCTTCCCTTCCCTTCCCTTCCCGTCTCTCCACATTTGGTCAGTTGACCGACACAGTAATGGTTGCTACCAGGGAGTCAATAAACTAAGCTCCCCAGAGCAGGAGCAGAAACATGGGACAGAAAAGGAAACTTCAGGATATCAAAGACACTCAAGCACAGGGCAACTTTCAAGAGTTCCCTTCCAGAAATAATGAACAAACAAAGTGGTACCGAAGGTGAAGAAAGAGAGAGATCTGAGAATATTTCTGCTAGGGAAGGAAAGAATGTGGTCATGTGAAAATGGAATCAAATAACAAGCCTCTTTCACAGCTAAAAGACCAAAACTAAACAATTCTGGAATAATTTTGCTTCCATTCATTTTTGGATGCAGACCTTGAGCTCAGACCAGCTCTTGAGCTCAGTTCTGGCAGGAAATGTTCTGAAGTTTCATGTGGTAGAGAAGTCCTGTTCCATTAAGCAAGCTGATACGCTGAAGACAGTATGAAAAATGAAAATATCAAATTTGGAATGCAAACTTTTGAGAAAGTGGCATTATAAATTTCAGTTTTTGAACAAAATATAGCTCATTTTTGCCTTGCTCTGTCAACAGGTATTGGGCTGACATTAAAATATATATATATATTTCATTTTTAATTCCCTCTGGAAAAATACAGAAAGAGCACGTGTTTAAATTAGAGGAACTGTTACAAAGAAAATTTTGAAGAGCTCTCCATGTAATGAGTGAGGGAAATTTGCTAATTTACAAGAGTTGCCATATGGCTGTCCTGCTGCACAGAATGAGCGCAGAAGCCACAAATAAGATCTCACCCACTGTTTGCTTGAACTTAGAAACCTCATTGACTCCTAATCCTTTCTTAGAAACTACTGTGCATCCTCTGCATCCGTTATGCTCATGTATATTGCCTGTCTTGAGAAGGACCAATCTCTTTTGAGGGGCTGATCTCGAGTGCCGATGTCATGCAGAGATTAATTCTAAAATCCTTTGGTTTTCACACTTTCGGTAAGTAATAAATTCTTGGGACTTATTAGTCATCATGCAGGAGTGATTCAGGGGTCACCACTAAAATGTATTGAATTCTTCTGAATTTGCATGTGTGTAGATTAGATCAGGGCTTAGACCTTGAGTGTTCTTGTTTAGGCCCTTTTATGGCACTGGAAAATATATCTGCCACAGTTTCAAATCTATTGCCCAGCTACTGCAGGAAGTGTCAGATTCCTAAATCCCACAGTCACCTATTTTTCTGCTGTTTGTCTGCCACCAAAATCCTGTTGCTGGACCATGTCTAATACATGTCCTGTAGCTCTAGCTTGCACCAAAGCAAAAGAGATGCCAGGTGTGATTCCTAAAATAGACAAAGCAAATTCTTCAGAAATTCAGAGATAAGATAAGGTATCCACCATGGATTTTCTACTTTAGGGGACCTTTATCAAGGACAAGATATTGAACTAGAAGACGCTATTATGTAAATTCTTAAAGAAACCCTACATATCTGGAAGACTTGCATGAAGTTAAAACCTGGCCCTGCAGAGGCCTACACATGCAAGCCATCAAATCCCCTGCAGATTTCAGTGGCATCATTTTTCTAGGGAAACTGCATGCATGTGATCTGAAGTCATGGCTCTAAATCATTAAAAAGCTCTAATCCTGATCACACAAGTGTTTATGGGATGTACAGTTAAAATGGGACTGTGTATGAAGAAAGCTATGTGATTCACAATTGTGCATAAAATTTTTGAGTAGAGAAAATTTTCAAATTTCCAGTGATCAGTTGTAATAAAATGCAGTAAAATGTAATGTGCTACAGTCCAAACATGGAAGCTGGCATATAACATAAACTCTACCTACTCCATTCAATAAAGCCAAAAACACCTTATCAAATTTTGACCCAGCAACAAACACATAATGAGATAACAAATAACTTGCTCCTGGAGAAAGGCCCAGCACTGATTTACATCTAGCAACCCAAATAAATACAGAAAGCCTGCCAGAGCTGCCCATGTAAATCTTAACCACCTCATATGGTTTCATTCTATGAAGTGAAAAATACAAGGAAGAAGGTGTTTTTACTCTGTGAATGAACTATTCAGGAAAAATGTTATTTATTGAACTCTATAGGAGGGAAATTAATTTCAGAAGTTATAAACATGATGAATTATAGCTAATATCTTGGAGGAATTAAATGGAATTGAAAGTTAAAAAAAAAAAAAAAAAAAGGTCCCTATTTTCATTTAAACAACTGGGGCTCTGCAATGTTAAATACAACTTCCACCTGCTAGGAACTGGCTGGCGAGCAATTTTTGAGACTACAGCTGATTAACCAGAATGGGGACCATCCCACAAATCAGCATCCTGAATACTTTGTGTGTTCAGCCCTCATGGGGATTCATGGGGCAGAGTCAGATAATAATTTCAGCCTAGAGACAGTTTGTGAACTATTCACTTTCCTTGATTACTAGTCATAAAGTGCAGATCACCTAAGAAACCCGGCAGTGTCCCTGCTCCAGTGAGCAAAAACTTTAAAGCAAGAGACTACAGGGAGGGAGGGAGAGATGAGTCCATGGTCAAGGTCAGTGCAGTGCAGGTTGGTGTCCTGAATATTTGTGAATTCAGGGCCGAATACAACCAGGTATTCTGGTCACCTTGAGCAAGTCACCTCCAACCCCTTTTCTGAAGATCCCCTGGGCCTGGACACCTGGTTTGAGATGCTTCAGGCCTACTCTTCAAGGGGACTGAGGACTCGTAAATTCCCACATTCCCCTCAGGTCTCCCAAGTGAGAAAGGTGAGTGAAGAGGTTGGATAGCTGGAGACAAGGACACTGCATAACGACAGTGGGCAGGCAAGGGGGACATAGGCCTGGAAAGGGGAAGCGCTGCAGGAGGAAGGTTGGTCAGAGTGGGCTGTGAGGCTGGAGACGCAGAGGACAGAGTGATGCTGAGGTAGCAACAACAGAGCAAGAGGCAGCTCAGTGTTAAAGAGAGCTGCTAATGGCACCCGCTCTTGCTGGACTTGTGAGCTGTTGGTCTAGAATTTGGGCTGGAGGGTGTGGGTCTCTCCAAGCTACACTGCCCACTGTGGAGTCCTTCCCATGGTGGCAAAGGCAGCACGGTCCTCGCAGCCTGCTGGTGGCATTCAGCAGCCTGCAGGCCGGAATCTCTGCACCAGGCCCAAGCAGCCAAGCTACATCAGCACTGCTCAGCTCTGCGCCAAATCCCGCAGAAGCAGACGGTAGGCGCAGGGATTCGGGTCTGAAAGCGGCGCTGCAAGGAATTGCACGCTCACACACACAGTTCACAGCAGGCACAGCGGCCACTGTGCTGGTGGCCACCCCAGGACACCCGCACACAAACCTCCCTGTCCAGGCAGCCCGTCAAGCCGTGAGTTGTGCAGAGCCCATCCTCATCAGCCACGTTCACGCCGCAGGCACCAACGTGCGAGCCCGCACACCCGCTGCCCAGCGTCCCCACTGCTTGCCCCACGCCGACCTGCAGGTGTTCGGGGCAATTCCAGCGCCTTTACGCACAACCACCCGCTGCCCCCAACACACGAGGTTGTCCCAGCCTCGCACAACCTCGGTGTCGCGAGCCTATGCTAATAAATCTGAATAAGTAATGGACAGATACAAATCTGGGTAATAGAGTTAAATATCCCTTCTTAACTTAAACACAAACCAGATGTTTTCCATCTACCAGCAGGCCTCCCCGATTATCCACACTGCCCATGTCGTCCCCCCAGGCTCCCTGCGGCCCTCTCCCGAGTGAGGAATATGATGCATTGCTGTTGCTAGCTCAGGGCTCAAGTTGCATTAATTCAATAGTACTTTTGTCATGTGGTTTTCTACGTGTCTTTATTCAGCTGCTTTAAAGCACCTCTGGTTTTGTTTTCTTTTGTTCCCCCCAATCACAACCTGTGCTTGGAATCACTGCTTTGTTGGGAAATTCAGCCCAGGCAGCCCGTACTGAGGCTGTAATAATATTTGGCTTTTTTTAAACTTTGCAGTAAGTGATCTTTGCAGGTAGCACATGAGCAGTAATTAATAGCCAGCGTGTTGTGGGAGGGAGCGCTTTGCTGGCAGGGAGCGGAGGGCCCGTGCAGCCACTGCAGAGCCGCTGGAGGTGGAGCTGGGCTTCAGGCACAGCTCTGCAGTACGGGCTGCCTTGTGCTGCCTCTTGGTGCCAAACAAGCCCTTCCTGCAGACGAGGCAGCTCGGATCTCCCAAACATGTGAAAATTGGCAGGTGGACACATTATTTTATAATGACTGGGGTGTTTTTGTAATGTTCTTGTGAGCTACTTGTGCTGAAAACCACAAGTGACACCCTCAGAAAGCCCCCGTGGCAGCACTGCCACCAGGCACTTGATTGAGGCCTTCTGACCGGATCCCAAATGGGGCCAGGAGGCCACTTTTCCTTTCGGAAGTGGAGATGGCCTGTTGCTTTACGTAACTGGAATCAACATGATGCAGATGAAAAGATAACGTTGAGCTAAACAATAATCTGGCAAGAAGCTCTCAGAATTGGGCTTACTTATTTACTTTTAATTAGAAAAATGTTTTTTCTCTCTCTTTCTATCTGGAACAAATTGAGAGCAGTCCAATACTGTAATTGTGTTTCCACAGCATTGTGCCAAGGCAATCAGAGTTGTCAGGACCAAGCTGTCTTCTTTAAGAGTTCAATTTTATTAGTGAGGTTGCTTGCAAGTCAGCTGCATGAACTCCAAGTTATGCCTTGCATCTGCACAGCCTCCATTTGGACCTGGTTGTTCTTCATACAGAGACCTCCTGGCAGGATGATTAGAATAACGTGTGCAAAGATTGTACCAAAATTCAATTTAAAATGGTGCTTTTTGTTGGAAACAGGCAGGGGGAATCTCAAAAGCCAGATTGCATCAGTAGGCCAGAAAGCTCCGAGCTTTTCAGGAAAGGCCTGTGTGGGGAATTGCGTGACTTGGACAGTAGACTGTGGAAGACACAGGGACTAAAATCTGAGCTGATATACACCAAACACTCACTACCAAATTCATCCTTGGCTTTCAAACACTATCATTGTCTCTGCCCCATTTTTGCCCTCAAATTCTTTGGAAATGAAGGAAAATTTTAATTGACCTTTAGCCATGAAATCTTGGCTCGCGATACAGCCAAAGCCTTCAGAAGGTCAAAGATGCTTGGATCCAAAACAGATATTGGAGCTCTGATCCTGCAATACTTAGCAACTTCTAAAGAGAGTCTGAAGAGAGGTGAAGACAGAATATGTGCTTCTCCAAATAAAACTTCCTTCAAGAGCAGGATTTAGAACAGAGAAATTTCCATTGCTGTTGCCTGAATTGGACCTGTCCAGCAGATATTCAGAACTTCAGGGTGGCTTCCTGACTGGAGTTGGACTGAAGTTTGACCAGAGCTCCTATCCTGGGGATTTCAACAGTTTCTTTCCTAGTACTAAGTCCAAAGAAATAAAGAACATGCACATTTTAAAAGGGATAAAAAAAACAAGAACATCTGGAAGTCAATCCTCACCAATATCCTGCACATAATCAGGAATAAGTCATTACTACATCTTGTTTCTTAAATGATGTAAAATAGAATTGTTCTGAATTACAGTTCTCACTTAAGAACCTGCTCCAGATAGGAAAGAAAAGAAACGATCACTTGAAACAGCAGCAGCAGAATTTCAGTTTTTGAAAAACCCAGGTTTCCCTGGCGTAAACCATTCAAGCACTGGAATGTAAAGTAGTGATGAAAAATGAAAGCCACGTCAACCCAGAAAGCGATATATTAAAGCAAAGTGTTTGGGAGTCAAAGGCTCTTAAATAAATCTAAAATACATACTTTATTTTAAGCCCTAAATCTGCTGCTGCTAATCCTCATATTTAAACCAGAAATCTATTTTCCCATAAAGCTAGATGAAGCAGGATGGAATTTGACATGACTAGCTCAACGGTAAGTTACTGTCCTTGATATTTGCTGGGTCCATCACTACCAACATCATCTCTCTGATGCATTTCAGAATTACTGTAGTATTTTATTACTCTCTAGTGAGCAGAATATTACCTGGAACTGACAGCCCTGCTCCCTACCCCATGCTGCAGTAAATACAGGATTTCCAGGTAGTATCCGGGCCTGCTAACTTCCCCCATTTCCTTTGCTGACAGCAATCAGGAGTCACACCTTGTCTTTTCATCGTGCTTTGCACACGTTTAGACCTGTGCCAATCCTAAGGCTGGCAATTCTCTTTGTCACCCTTTTACAGTAGAAGGAATTGAGAAAGGGAAATTAAATGAATTGCCTAAGGGTGTGAAGAGATGTGGTGCTACACTGAACACCAGGAGCGAAGGTGACGTGGTCCCCCATAGGACACGTGCCCTGTGCTCAGTGCGGCACCGGCGGGTCCCGCTGTGTGACTGCTGCAGTGCGAACAGCCCGTCTGAGCAGCCGCACACAGATGATCCTGCTTGCTGGGGGAGCAGCACGCAGGAAAAACGTCAAGTTGCTGCAAGATGCTGTCATGGGAGTCTTGGGATAACACAAGAGCACTAGCTTGGGCCAAGGTTCCCAAAGAGGGAGGTTTCCCAGTTTTTTTCTTTCCTCCCAGCAAAGGCAGGAGCATCCACTTCCCTTGCTGATCAAACCTGCCCCTGCATGAGCCTGCTGCTGCCCTGCTGGATGACTCTTTTGGGAAGAAAACTCGCTGCGAGAAGGGGGAATTGCATAGACTGCAAGAACTGGTCCTGCCGGAGCGGTGCCTCCAGCTTGTCCACACACTCCCATCCTGCCAGATCCTTCAGTGCCTCCTTCTCCCTCCTTTTCATAGAAAATCCTATCAGAAAACTGCAACAGGTTCAGTGGGAAGCAACTAGTGAGCCAGCATGAATATAGTCTGCTATATACAAAGAAGTATCTACTAGTGAGTAGACCTGGCAAAAAAAATGAAATAGACTCCTGCTAAATAATACATTTTTTCTGCCAGAAATATTTGAAACAAAATAATCCAAACAATTCTACTGATTTTCAATCCCAGGTTTTGATTTTCACTTTGTTTTTAAACATTTTCTGATTTTTCTGAAGGGGTGGTGGAGGGAGAAGGGCTCGTACTTCTTTTTTTTTTTTTTCCCCTCAGGTGAAGGAAATGGAGAGAAAATATAGAGAAATGCTTCTCCAGCTCTCTGTCTATATCCACTCAGCTATTTTATTTCATTACATTCTTGAGCTGCCATTAAATTAGAAGAAGGAGAGGAGGAAAGGCAGAAAATATAGAGGTACTAAGGTTTCTCCCTTTGTCTGTTTGCTTTTTTCTCCACTTTTTTCACAGGAAGATCAAGAGATGGATAAAATGATACCAAGAGCTCACAAATTGAAATACTGAAAAGCCAAGTCTAATTCAAGAATTGTGAGGCAACACTGAATGAAAAAGGTTCTTTGTTGCATTTTCATTTACTGAAAATGTTTATTGGCATTGAACACTTACAAAAAAATGTGCCTTCAAAATAAACTGTGTATTCCATTAGTGGAAAAATATAATTGATAAAAAAGAGAACAATCAGCAAAGTCTCAAATGTAGAAACAAGTGCTTTCAGACCCTGATTCTGGGATATGTGACATTTTCCAGAATATTGAGAACAGGTACAAAGTGTAATTATCATTCTAACCCTGCAAGGTGCTGAGGCCTCGTCATTCACAGATCAAGGGAAGGAACTGCATTTTTGGGGCCCTGCTCACATTTGCCTATTGTGGAATTTCCCCAGGTTCCCTCTGTATGGGGCTGGAATGCTCTAGACATCAGAAAACTGCTCTTGTCTGCAGCCTCGCTGTGTCACTGGATGTAAACACAAATGATAAATGAGTGTTATGGTTGTATGAGGAACTAGGCACCTCCAGTCAAGCCATGAAATTACAAACCAGAAATAAACCAAAATACAATCCTGACTACTGCTGCTTTTGCTGTAGTCAAGAAAATCTTCAAAATATGTTTCCAAGAATGTTTCGTAACACCTCAGCTTTGTTTTATAGGCTTTGGGTGCAAATCTCAGCCTTCCACTCTATGATACTAAGTGGTGTATTCTGTACTGAGCCTTCATCACCCTGCCTGGGAACATCTGTAACACACACTGTGCAATCAACTGTATATATATATATATGTGTGTGTGTATATGTATATATATATATATTAGAGAGAGAGAGAAGCAAGCAAAACTGTATGTAGTCAGAGGTGCCTGCTATATTCTTTGATATGACCTTGTTATGACTGATAGGACTTTTTTTTGTGCTTGAACCAGCCATGTTGATATTTTCCATGGTTGGGAGACGAATTTTGGCTCAGGACTATATTTTCATTTTGAGAGGGGAGACTTTCATTTTAAATTATTTCTCACAATGTTTAGAAAGAGGAAGAAAAGGTTGCTCTAGACATTCTTATGAGAAGCCTAATTTGTCATCTAGCATCTCTCCGCTTGGAAAAAATGCACTTGAAACTGTGCTGTCCGCTCCCCAAAGAAGCTGGGAAGCACCTTTTGTTGTTCTCAGGAAATTTTTGCCTATATTTAGCAAGCTACAAATGGTTGAAATACTTCAGTTCCTTCATACTGAGCAGACTTGCCTGACATGGTCATGTTCATGTCCCAGAGACTTGGCCTGCACTGGGTGCCTGGCTCCTGTGAATGTCACCCTGGGGCTTGAGGAAGGGACTCAGACTTTCCCCATAATTGCTCCCTGGCTTCCCCACGATGGTCTTGCAACCGGGCCAGGCTGGGCAAGAACTCAGCCTTCCTGGCCCCTTTCCCATGAGGGTCTCTCTCTGATGGATTGGACCGAGCTGTTTCTTTCTGGGAGGTCTCTGTAATCAAGCACCATTGAAGCGCTTGAAACAAAACAGGAAGAATTCATGTTCGCTTTTCAAACACATGATTCATGTGCCAGGAATCACCAGTGTCTCTGGGGAGCCAGCGCAGCAGTGACTCGGGAAGGCCCAGAGCGCAGCGGCAGCCTGGGCACGGGCCCGTGCTGTGGGGACTGTCCGTGGCTTTCTGACCCACACAGTGAGTGTCACTGACGAGGGACGTGGTCCCTTCCTGCAAGGTGAGGTCAGAGGCAGCTGTGTGGGGTGTGTGCAGCTTCTTTGGCTCCGCACCACATGACGACTGGCAGATTAGCCCATGGTGCCTCCAGAGCGACACCCCTACCAGACACTGCTGCTTTCTACTGATGGGCCACTTGGGTTAGCACAAACACAGAAACTGTGCAGAGGTATCTCCTAGTGGCCTTCGCTCCGAGGAAATGCACGGCCTTCCTTGCCCTCCGGCCTGTACACAGCCTGTCTGCGGTGATGCCAGCTGCTGCGGGCAGGAATCCCCCTGGTGCTCTGTGCTCACACAGCTGGAGAACCACCCTGGGCACTGAGGCAGTGCAAGGACCTTACCGAGCCACACTAATACACGTTCCTGCCCCGTCTAGCTTCCTTCCAATCACATTTCCAGAAGGGACTGCCACCTTCTCCACCCTCTTCCCTAACAGTCCATTTTAAAGGCTCAAAGGTCTGTGTTGGCTCCAGCCACCTCCCTCCATCAGAGGCAGCACAGTCAGTCCCACTCCATCCACAGGAGAGAACATGGTGTGGGGGAGAACTCCTTGGATTATTCTTTTCAGCAGTAGACAGTGAAAAAAACACTCTTGGAGAACAGCATGGGAAAAATGAGGTGAATACATATCACTTTAGCCAGCTCCCATGCATTCCTGGCCTGAGCCAGGGGAGCAGGAGCGTCAGAGTGCAACCCAAAGCACCCGCTTTATTTCACTGTTGCTTTCTTTTAGATATTGTTGGAGAGAGAAAAGGCAGGTGGCCTCCTCCAACATACTGACTGCATGCAGTAGGGGGGAGGTGGGAAGAGGCATGATTAGACTTATAAAAAGAAATCAATAGTCCTCTGGAGGGCTGATATACTGCATCTGTAAACATTTCAGCCCTCCAATCAAGGCAGAAACAGCAGCATGTGCATCAGAGCGGCCGTCCCGACCCGCCAAGGAGCCTTCACGAGGAAGCGCGGCTGAGCTCGGCCTGTGCGCAGGGAGCAGGAGCCGCTCGCAGCCAAGCGGAGCCAAGCAGAGGGGCAGCAAAGAAGGGACCACGTTTGCAACAGATGTGTGACAGCAGGTTCTCAGGCCCTGTGCTGCCACCTCCACCCACGCCCCTGCAGAACTGCTCAGCAATGGCAAAGAGAGGGAACATCATGTATTTTTCCACCTGTAACTCTTACAAATCTATAGGAAACTTTTCCTCTCCAGAGGTTCCAGTTTGTTTTATTCTTTCTTGCTAGTTGGCTTGTTTGCTGTATGCAGCTAATTCCAGTGCTGTTGTTTTAGCCACCCTGCATTGTGGTATAAAGCCACATATTTTCAACCCACTAATATTTGGAATTATTATAAACAGAGGTTTCATATATATTTGTATATAAATGCCAAATTGGCAGGTACTCGCTTGGCTCAGCCGGGGCCTGGACCCTGCCTTGTGCGAGTCTGTGCAAGCTGGAGGGATCGAAATAGCCTTTCCTTGCAACCCTCTGTGGCACCTGTGCTCCCTCAAGGACAGCAGCTTCAGGAATACACGCAGGCACACACACAGCAGCTCCAGAGCTGAGCGCTGCAGCTGGCCCCCTTCCACCTGCTCCACGAATATGTGAGTGCTCACTCACAGCTAGAGCTGAGCATCTTGTGAAGAAGCCAAGCAGAAAAACACTCAGGACCACGGGCCTCACTCCACCACACACCAGCATCCAAGCCTCTGTCACGTCCCATTTAGAAAGATGAGATGCTCTCACTGCCAACACCAGAATAGCTTTGCCTGTGCTGCAAGGCTGCCTGAACACCTAAAATAGACCAGAACCTGCCTTATCTGCTGCCATCTCTCCCAGCCTCCTCCTCACCGCTATCTGGCTCTGCCCGCTGCAGTGCTGAGCACCTCCCAGGCGGAGCAGCTCTCCTCGAGCCGCTCATGGGCACGTTCACGTGAGCTTCTGCATCCTGCGCTGCTCCTCACCCATCCTCTGGTAGCAGCAAGTGCTCTGCAGCCTGCACTGAAGCAGTAAGTGATACAGGACTTGATTGCAAACAGATTTTTCAGTGCATGTATATACTATGTTCAAGACTGGGAATCTTGAAATTATTTTCTTATTTCCTTATATTTTTTTTCTACTCATTCCATGTTCCTTTTTTAGCTGTGCTTGAAAGTTACTTGGAACCTTCCCTCCTTAGTCATATGGATGAATTATTACTTTGCTTTTTCTGGGAAAATAACACTATAGAACAGTTGCTGCAGCATACACTACAAGTACTACTGGCAAAGAATATGTAGGTATTTTAGATTTATATTGCTGTAACTGAAAGCAGAACTTGGCCATATCTTGCCTGACTATAATGAAAAGAGATAGCCACAACGGGCTTTTGTATGAACTTGACTCCTAGAAATCATGGCAATAAAAATAGCAATGCCATCATTTGTTAGTTCTAATTATTTCAAGACTCAGACGCGTAAACCTACAATTAAAGGGATGTGCTGACCTGAAGTGCATAAAGAAAAAATAGTTCTTTTACCAGCAGAGTAGAGGCAATAGCAAGTCCTCCAGGAATTTATATCATGCTTGTCAGCACATGGTTTGAATACGACAGTCCTTCCAGACAGACACACTATATGCTCCTCTCCCAGCATCCACAGTATCAGCCTTTTTCCTTGCTTGTGGAGGGTTTGAAACAAGCTCCAGCTGGCGAGGTGCATTATATACAGCCATGGAGAGGTACTCGGGTGGCGTGACTCATGTCACCAGCTCGGCTACGGGCCTCACAGTTTAGCAAGGTGGCAAAAGACTGTCAATAGTCCACACCCAACAGTAATCAGAAGCAATGAAACAGACATAAGATATAAATATTAATATATATTTTTAAAGTACAAGTTTCCTAGAGAGCTTTGGGACTTTTCTCATACATTTGGTCAAGATCTCAGTCTTCCCCTTATCATCTCACAGCACTGATTTACCATTTTGTATCTATTAATCTCTAATTAAAAGCATTTTAAATCTAAGCAATTCCAAAACCCTGGAAAAGCTATTCACCAGTGCCTGTGGACCTGCCAGTTAACAGCTCTGAACGAGAACAAAATGTTTCACTTAAGCGCCACGTGCGAATGTTATGTCATGTTTATTTCCTGAATGTATTTGCTTACATCAAGTTAATTTACGACTGATGGCAAGCATTATACTGGCAGGCCCAGAACTAAGCACAGATTCTTCAGCACCCTCCTCATGAGCGAACCTGAACATCTTCCAGTAGTGCACAAATCTGTATGGCTCATCTACCCCAGGCAAGGTCTATTCCCTCAGATCCTCTCCCTGGGGAAAACTCTATGTGCAAGGCTGATGCATTTGGGTAGCACTTTGCTGAAGATGTGTTTACACAGCCACAATCTCTGTCAATTAGCTCCCTCTGCAATTATCTCCTTCCCAAAAGCTTCTGAATCCCCTGGCCAATTGAGGGCATATTTAACAAAACGGGAGAGATCTGAAAGATAGGAAATTCCTATAAAGCGGTGAAAATTAGGGCCTGGGTGGAACAAGAGACCCCAATTAGCATTTGATTGAGAAAGGGCTGCATGGTGAGAGCTGCAATTATCTGTCCTGTTTGATGTGGCAGCTGGCTGAGCAGCAAACACACCCCAGAGAGCTCGGAAGCAGCACACAGAAGGGGCCATGGCAGCAGCAGGGCGACTGCTGGATGGAGATGGGGGCTCTGAGAAGCATTTCAGGCAGTGCACGAGATCACGGCCAATGACCATGTTGATTGCAATTCTGCAGATGGAATACAGAAGTCACATAGAAAACCAGGGCACATCAACTCACATGCTCAGGAAATGTCCTGTTTTAATGCTTGCCTGCCCATACTTGCTGTGGAGAAGGTTGGTTGGTGCTGAATGCCTGGCGCTTGGAGACAGAAAATGCTGAAATGCAGGATGTGCCCTGGGAAACTGGGAATGGTTGGTCTTCTCTGCGCATGGGTTGCCCTGTCCAGTGTTGTGGATGTCTGCCCCACTGCAAATAAAAGGTAACAGAAACCAACCCAGCTCCAAATAAAGAAAGTTAAATTCATTCAAATCGCCTTCCACACACAGCGTGCAGAGAATGAATCTGCAGACTGTTGCCAGAGTTTTGCCCAACTGCAGTCAGTGAGTTAACCTGACTTCACTGTGGTGCTGGAAAATACTGATAGTTTTAGGCAGGATGATAATTTCGCAGTAAGGCATCTGCTGGACTATTAATCATGGTATATTTGTAGCTTTTCTTTTTTTTTTCTTTTTTTTTTTTTGCACATGCTGGTCCTATTTCAGAAAGGATTCATTTTTCTCCTTCCGATGGGCTTAACCTACTTTTTCTCTTACAAACAGTAGCAATTGCAATGAAATCAGTGGAGAATGAAGAGACAAGAAACAAAGCTGATGATCTGTACCACAGCAGTGTTGCTTTCACCAAATGAAAGAAGAATTCTCCTATAGCGATCATGTGCTGGGTTTGGCAACACACATCGCACCATTGCAGAGTCCTTCTGACTGCTCATTAGTCAAAAGAAGAGTTGTTCCCTCCCTGCCTGCATTTCTACATGGAAAAGATGCATCAGTAATGAAGATGACTGCCTGCATTGGCTTTGCATGTGACCTTTATCCAAAAGCAATTCTTTTTCATCATTTTCACATAAAATCCATCAAAATCCTCCCATCTGGCTTATTCCTGGGAGGCATCTTTAGTTCTCCCAGCTGGATGGCTAAAGCCTGTGCCTATTCCCTGACCTTAGCATCCATTTTATTATTGAGCCTCCCTCCACCAAAAAGGAAGATATTCTTCAGAAGGGCAGGCCAGGCAGCAAACCTGGGCTTTAGGAAACCACTCACTGCGCCGTGTGTTTTGTTTCTGCTGAGGAGCCTGGACTCGGCCAGCTGTTGTCTCCTGGATTAATGACTAGTTACCTCCTCCCCTCAGGTGTCCCACTTAGCCTTTTCCCTGGAGAAACCAGGCAGGCATTAGACCTGCTGGGATCTGAATCCCAAACTACTTTGGACATTGACCTTTCCATCACTGCATGAATTTTTTAAAACAGTTACTGAGAGTTCAGCTAACAATTTATTTATTTTTTAATTAATCAGCCCCTAGGAAGAAAAAGAGAAAGACTCTGGCAGCTCCTTGGTCCCAGGACTGCTTATCAGCATCCACAGTAAACAGGGAAAAGCTCATAAATATTGCATTCTCCCTCAAGATAAGGGAATTCAGAGTGAAGGATTGCTTCCCAATAGCAAATTTCAGGGCAAAGTCATGGAAATGGGTCACTTGGATTCCCAGAATGCATTCCCAGAATGCAGAAGCATCGTGTCCCCAGCTCAAGGAAAGCCAGGGTGGTCAGCACTGAAAATGGAGCCTGTGTCCTGCAGGCATCTGCATGAGCATCTGTACTGGCGGCCTTAGGAAAGGAGGGGAGCCCAAGTTTGTTTCTTGTGCTGGAGAGGTAAAGAGCTTCCTAGCAAAACAACTGGTGTCTAGAGTCTCCTGCCTGCGCAGGAATGAGGTGCCAAGACTGGTCCTTCTCCGGCCATGGGAAGGACAGTATCTCGTGGGCTGGAGGGGCTGTGCTCCCTCTGCCCACACGTGGTCTCCAGCTGCTCCTTCGGCCTCCAGCACCAGCCTCTTGGCAGTGGGAACTCAGCAAGAGCCAGACTCACGCACACAGCTCAGCCAGGCAGGAGAGAGGAGCTGCCAAGCCGGCCACGGTGGAGTCCTCTGGGCAGGTCCTGCTGGGATGTGGGGAGCCGGGAGAGGAGGGATGCTCGGCCGCCGCCGCTGGAAGCTGCTCTGATCCTGGCTTCCTTCAGCATTCACAGTGATGACTTGGCATGTTCATGTTCTCTGCATAAATCCCGATAAACTCCTAACCTCAGAAACATCCTGTAACTAGAGGCTCCCTTGTCTAGCTGCCATATTGTGTGAAAAAATGCTTCTCCTTATCACTATTATGTTTGCTGCCTCTGATTTTCACTGAATTTCTTCCCCTTCTTGTTTCAGGAGACAATGTGAATATTAATCCCTCTCTAATCTATCCCACCCACTCTCTCCATACATTTATCATGTCCTCTCTTATTAATCTCCTCTCTATTGTAAAGTGTTCCAGCTTTTTCAGTCTCTGCTCATGGAAGTTTTGCTTGTCTGCTTCTGTAATGGAGGCACTTTTTATCTGCATTGGATTGAGACCAGCAGTTAGGTGACAAAGGTGGCTCTTTAATCCATTATGCAAAAATTACAACAAGCAGCACTTCATTTAATATGGCTATGGAAATATCTTCAAATAAAATCTTATGACAGCATCTCCTGATTCTATATGTAGCTTAATTTTACTATCACTATGTGCTCCACAGAAGGGCAGATGTTTTATTCATTGTCAAAGCATAAATAACTTTTTATTTTCTATTTAAAGGACTCCTGACAGACTCTATAAGGGGTAAGAGAACACAATAATTTCTTTTTATTTGCCTTTAATCCTCTCCATAAACAAATCCACTGACTTGATTTTTTTATAATTTTGAGGGCAGTTGGATTTACAGTTTGCTGTGTGCTACACACTGATAATGGTACCCATCACATTTCTGTGGTATCAGTGTTGTCTGTTTTCCATAAACATGCCATCATAATTCAAAGCAGCAGCTTTTGAATGTGTTTTGCCTCTACCCAAGGGAGATCACCTCATGTAGTTTTACACTCTCAGAGGAATTGCAATGACCAAAGTATAATTTGCATGGCCTGCAGTCTCCTTTCAGTCTTAAATGTTTAACGAAAATGCACTGGCATGGTTTAAACAGTTATTAATTCTGCTAATTTTCAGTCTGCTAAGTAACTGCAGCTGCTCTACAAAGAAACCGTATTTCAGCCCTTCCCCATGGAGGGAAAGCTACATGCCTGAACCACAGTTTCAGATTATGGAGCCCCCTCTTCTGTTCCACTGGAACACTTCCCATATTCCTTCTTTTCACAGGCAGATAGGAATTTAAGGAAATTGTCGCTTTTTGTTATTGTGCTTCTCTCTCCATTCTAAAAACGAGAGTCTTTCCTTCTTCTTGTCACCCCTTCCATTCCATTCCTCTCAAAACTACCCTTTTTCCTTCTAAACTAATGCTGTTGCTGAATTTCTGTTAGCTGTATTTGCAATTCCAGAAGTCACACCTAGACCAAAGCTATTAATGGCATTACAGCTTCTGCACTGAGTTATCACCTTGAAATTTGTGTTTGCATCAGAGTCAGTGCTGAGACTAAAAGCGGTGCAGTGACCTGATTGTGTCGATCCACGTTCTTCCCACCCAAGGGAATTTATTTGTATTGTTTCTTTAAAATAAAAAAGCACAATTAAAAAATACTAACATATGAAAACAGAAGCAGAGAGGAAATGATTAAGCACTCTGCTCAGAACAATGGGATGGGTCACCCGCGACGCCAGGCCAGGCAAGTATTGTAGTCTGGGCTCCAGCCCGTCAGGGCTTCACTCTGTTTCACCTTGGCCTGGTCCTGCACTGATTATGTCACCAGGGCCCCAACCTCAGCAAGAACAACCTCCAGTCCCAGGAACAGCCACAATGAGGCCATCTGGCATAGGCCTGACTGGGACCCGAGTAGCCTGAACATACAGCTGAAGTCCCCTGCCAGGGGAGCCCTGCGTTTGCCCTCCCCGGGCTTGGAGAGTGACCTCTCATGAAAACCGAGGGCCGCAGCGGGTGCTGGAGGTGAATCAGTGGCGGTTGCTCCTTGAGCTCAAAAGCACCTAATGTCCCAGCAAAGCATTAGGAGACAGCTTCCAATGACGGGTATGAAACCTTCACCTATCGTGTCCTGGGGCATTTCTCTTTAAGGTGAGGTTGCTCTGCATCGCTGCAGTTTGCTCTTACCTTTTACCAACAATTATGCCGAGCTCTGGGGCTCTGGGCCTCTCGCTATGGAGTTTCAAGAAATCATTAGGTTGAGCAGTGATCAATTTATTCAGGCTGAGCTGCATGTTGATCCAAAACAGTCCCGCAGAGCTCTGCAGAAATACCTGTGGGGTGATATTATACCCACTTGAGGGAAAGTTATCCCCATCCATTAAATAATCTGAAAAGAGCCTTTTAAGCAGACTCAGAGGAGTCATTACAAAAGCCTTCAACTAAGTGAATAATATGTCATCCCATATGTAGCTCTAGCCCAAACATCAGTTATTAGATAGATAAAAATGTAAATACAGGACCAATATGTTGATGAATCATGATGATTATACGCAAACCCGAGGAGCCAGGGGAACAGAAAGAACTAGAAATCTGTTCAAATGCTGTGACACAGCCGACCTCTGGGAAGCTTAAGACAGAGATCTAATATGGACTATTAAATCAGTAATATTAAGCAGAGGAAGCCTGTTACAAACAATTGCAAAAGGTGTCCAAAGAATAAGATAATGTACTAATAGAAATCTTAATTATCCAAAATTGGGTAGGAAAAGCAATAGGTAAGAACACCATCTAAAGAGTTCTTGCAGTGGATCGGCCCAATTTAATGTTTGGAAAAATGGAAGAAGATAGCAGGGGGACTATTTTTGGTTCAGCTTGAAAAATACAGATGAATTAAATAACTAATGGCCTGGAAATCTGGAGACATAAGGACATGAAGTGCCAAATCTTACCACTAGGAAAGTAAAAGGCTGCAGATAAGGATAAGCATTAGATCCAACTTTTTTGAGGACCTGCTGAATAGGCTCTCTTAGGTATCTAATCAAGGTTTTTAGCAAGAAGAGAAGACTGAACAGACCCCAAAAGATGGTTGGGTTGAAAACATAATGGCAATGCCCTTACATGGAAGAACAGCAAGCAGTCAGAGATATGATTATAACTGCATTGGTGGTTCTCTGAGGACATAAGAAATAAAAAAATGGATAGTGTACAAAGTCCACAAACAATCACTAAGGGTGAGTATAAGGGCATAAGACAAGCATGGGATAGAGTCAGCGCAGCAACAGCACAACAGGATTTTCAGCTAGAAAAGGATATAAAAGGGAACAAGGAAAAGTTCTATAAATACATTTTAATTAGAGGAAGAAAAAGGAAAGTCTCGATCCATTACTAAACAGGAAAAGAGAGCAAATAACAAATGATGCAGAGAAGCTTGGCATATTCCTTGATCCCGCCCTTATTAAAAAAAAAAATGTTTGTGACCAACTAATCAACTAAATTATTTTTAAAATGAGGTAGGGCTGCAGGCCAAAACAGGAAAGGACTAAGTTAAAGAGCACTCAGATGAGCCAACTGCATACAAGTCATCAGGGCCTCATGAAATTCACCTGGATTTATTGAAGTTATACGATGAAGTAATCTGTGAATCACTAACAATTAGTGTAAAGCAATTATTGTAAAGAAGCCGCGTAGAACAGGACTAGCCCTAGAGCACAACAGAAGAGTGAAATTCACACTGATCTTTAAAAAAGAATAATGAGACCCCAGGAAGCTATAAAACACTCACCCTGATTTGCAAAGAATCTGGAACAAGTTATTGAACAATCAGTCTGTAAATACCTAGATGGTGGCATGGTGATAGAAAGCAGTCCACCTGAGTTTGTCAAGAGCATATCACGGTAAACCAATCTAATTGTCCTTTTTAACACAGCAACTGGATAAGTGGGCAAAGAAGAGCAAGGGGATGTGATTTACATCAGCCTCCTGACATGGCCCAGCACTACACGGTCACCAGTGAGCTAGGGAAGTGTGATCTGCAGGGTAACCACAACAGCATGGGTGCACAGCTGTGTGGGCTTCACTCTGAAAACAGTTATCAATTGTTCCTATCAAATAGGAAATTGTTCCAGTGGGATTCCATCGGACCTTTTCTGGGCCTCGTTCCATTCTTTTCACAAATAATGTGAATGATGACATCTTTAGTTACCATTATACTTGGAGAGATTACAAGAGAATCATGGTTCAAGGATCAAAGAGCAGAAGTGATCAGGATGAACTGGAAAGATTGTCCAAAGCCAACCTGATTAAGTAACCACTAGGACAAACCACTACTTTCAGGAAGGAGAAATCAAATTCCCAGCTACAAATCTGGGAGAATTGTGTGGGCAGTGGCTTTGAAAAACAGGTCTGAGGGCTGTAGAAAATGACAGTCTAGATGCTGTGTGTTGACTCTACAGACGGTGTGTTTATGACAGTACCTTGGCAGAAAATATAAATCACTCTGTGTGTTATGTTTATGGAAGCATCATGTATGAATAAGACAAAAAAAAAAAAAAAAACCATTCTGTTCTGCACTTCGGTGTGGAAGTTATATCTGGAAGATTTTATCAAATTTTGGGGACCATACTTTAACAAAGATTTAGATAAACTTGGGAGACAACCTAGAGGAGATGAATAAGAGTGATCAGAGATGTGGAAAATATAACCAGTGAGGTAGAGAGAATTGCATGTGTATAGTCCAGAGACAATGAAGATGAGGAAAGATGCTGGTGTCTAAATGCATACAAAACTGTAATAATGAGGACGGTGACCAAATGTTATGGATGGGTGTAAGGACAAGAAGGACAAGATTTTACCTTACAGCCAAAGGACATTTAGGCTGGAGAAGGGAAAAGATTTTCACCAGCCAGCACAGTGGAACAGAATATTGTAGCATCTCCTTCACTGGAGAGTTTTAAATAGGTAAGTGCTCTCTAAGAAGGAATAAACTATACTAATTTGGTCCCCAAGAGGCCTTTCCTGTCTAAAGTTTCCATAGTTTTGAGACTTGGTACCTGAAGGTGCTGGTGTGAAATCTCTGACACTATAGTGCAACGGCTACCCTGATGTTTTAATGATAATGATTTTATAATCCCCCCCTCTGGAACAATCCACCTTTGAAAATCGCTAGTTCATATTCGCAGCCAGGCATAATTTATCCCCAGTACTTGTTATTCCACATGTCCCGAGAAGAATGTTCAAAAAACACAGGGTAACTAAATGAATGATTTCAAACTGTCTTTGCCATCTTTTTTTTTTTTTTTAAATATGTTTCCATGTATCTCTTTGGAATTTATAACCTCATATGTTTTTTTTTCTTTTGAAATTTCAGAACTAAATTTTTACTACTAATTTATTTCAGTGCCACCTTTTGTTTTCTTAACTGCTCGAGTCTAGCACATCTGGTGAACAAGCAAAGCTACAAGGGGGCCCAGCTATTTCCTGTGAGGCTATGATATGTTTTGTCCTATCGCTTCAGTGGTCTCCAAGTGACACTGAGTTAAGGTACTCAGACTGCTTTCCTGTCTTGAATGCTGTAAATCAGTGCCAAAAACTAAGGGCGTCAGGAAACTACTGAACAGGAGAAGTGGCAGCAGTCATTAGAACATATGCAGCCAGGTGATGGCCAAAGATAGGACTAGGGAAATGATGGAAATCTCTGCAAGGGGATAGGATGGGGCAGTACCATCAGATGATAATTTAATTTTATAGTTAAATTAGAACTGTTCTAACAGAGGCACTGATTTGGATTTCACATCTAAAGCTGAGTTCCGTTTTGCACTGAAAACAGGAATTCAGTCTCTTTGTTATGTTTGAAAAATACAGTCTCCTCCTCAAATTGGCAGCATATATCCCTCTGGGTACAAGATGAATGGTCTGGTAATTCGTTAGCTTGTGATTTGCAATTAATTAGAAACTATGTCCTTAAAGAAATCTGTTCAGGTCTGAAACATTTCAACAATGAAATTATGCAGACCATTAAAATGTTCCATGTAGTCAAAATTCATTGAAGGTTCGTGCACAGACTCTAGCTGAATACATTAGTTTGCAATTAACAATTGCTATATCTAATTGCAGACAGGAAATATAGTGACATCAAAGTAAACTAAACCAATCATCAACTTTCTCCTAGAGTGAATTTACACGTGATAATCCTATTGACTGGAAGGATTTACATTATAGTCACTGATCCCATTGACTCAAAGAGTGCTGAGCATGTCAAGAAGACATTACTTTAAAGGTTTGCGTTTGGATTTGCTGCATGGATGTTTCTCCTTAGCACTGCTGATTCCATGTATATTCAGGTGGCCTTGTAAAAGAAACTGAGACAACAGAGATCTTAAAAATACTGTAGAATTGGAATAATTCCTTCTTCCTCTTCCCCTTGTCCTTCCTTGTGCCCCTTTCAGTCAAAAATCACCTTTTATGTCAGGATTAAAGCAGGTCACTAAACTAGTGCCTTCAATCTGTGGCCAAGAAATCCCCCAAAAATTCAAAAACTGTTATTTAAAAGGCGTCCAAAAAGATGATTAAGGAGGCTATTGCAGGAAGCTCAAATTTATTATGCAAGGATATATACTTCCATTAGAAATCTTATTGTCATCCACAAACTGAAAAGGAAACTTAGATTAACCAAGAGCAGATATGATTCAGTAGTGTTCTTTATCTGTATAGATCCGATGGTGCATCTCAGCTGCAAAATCCTGGCACTGAGCCAGACAAAACAGACAAGAGTGAAAAAAAGATCAAAAAAGCAGAAGATTCAAGCGTTGTGTCAGAGAAAAAAAAAAGAAGAAAAGGATTAGTCCAGGAGAAGAAACTTAATGAGTTCCAAAAGACTCAGCAGAGGACAGAGGTGCCCTTGGAAGGACCTTCTGGATGGGGAGAAGAGGAGTTGCTTGGATTCTCACAGGGAAGTGGGGAAAAAAGCCAAAAATGACTCATTTGGTTACAGCTCTTTGCAAGCCTTTAAAAATATTCATTTATAGCTATTGTCAATTTACAAATGAAAATGCAATTCAGAAGCAAAAGAATGTTTCTGTTTAGAAAAAGTTGAAAGCAAACACTGTTTAACGTTTAAACAGACTCGTTTTTTTCCTTTCAGGCAAACAGTTCTTTTGTGTTTGTTCCAAATTCATAAATAGCTCTGATTCCTCTTCCCTTGTACAGTTGGATGAGCTTATGTGCCAAAGAAAGATCTCCCCAAACCTTAAAATAAGCCAAGAACATCAGACCAAACATTCGAAGACCTAATGAGAGGATGACCTAGTGTCTGGAGAGCTAGCATCGAAACACAGCAGATCCCTGTAGATCCTGCAGCAGAACTGCCCCGTAACGAGCCCCAGGAGACATAAAAGCAGAAGGGCGAAGCGGCCTGCCTGACGTGGGGACTTTGCTGTGATGGCCAAGGAGGAGCGGGACTGTAACCCACGAAGCGCGAGGGAAACACAGCGGCACGACTGTGGTGGCGGAGACGTCCCCGCGCAGCTCCCGCTGCCGGCCGAGCCGGCGGGGTGCAAACCGGCTTCTTGCGCTACCTGTGCAGAAGGGGCTCCGCAGCGGAAAGAGTGAGAGGAAGCGGCGGCCCCCCGGCGGGAGGGAGGGAGGGAGCGGGAGCTGCGGCGCGGGCCCGGGGCTGTGCCCTGCCGGCCAGCGGAGGGGACACCACGCTGTGCTGCGGTGGACGTGACCCTTCACGGTGGTGCCTGCGGGGAAGCTCAGGAGGCCCCGGGAGGGGCTGGCGGGCGGAGAGGGGCCCAGCGGTGGGAACGTCACTGCCCGCAGAGCCGGGATGGGGTGTCCTGCATGTGACTGCGAGGGCACCACGACGGGACCCTCAAAGGCCCCGCTCGCCCTCTGGTACTGGAAATGGTCATCGTGGCGTTCAGGGCAAGGGTTGTTCAAGCCTATTCCAAGCTATATTACAGGGCAAGGCCGTTCAAACACTAGCGATCAGGGCCTTTTTCAAAGGCAGCACCAGAAGGCTTGAGACTTCAGCCTCAGCTCAGGACCTCATGAATTCTGGTTTACTGAATTTACACTCCTGTATGGATGCTAGCATTGCACGGAAACGCTCACGAAGTGCAGCACAGCTTCCAGCTTTCAGTCCAAGAACTGGGCTCTTCCTCTACAGACCTGGGAGATTAAAAAATAAATAAATAAAGCTGGAAATGAGCCATGAGCTGATGCAGCTCTGCCTTTGGGTCTGGCAGCTGGGCCAGTGGTGAGGTCCCACACGTAAAGTAGGTTACAGGGCTTGCGAAGGACCTTTTATTTCCTCTGAGCTTATTAGATAATGGCAATTTATTAAAATCTGAAAAGCTCACAGTAAAGCAGTGGTTCTGATAACAAAATCTTCAGAGTACCAGGCCTGAGACAAACACTTCATCAAGGAAACCATACGTCACTATCACAGTCCACTGAAAAGAGAGGAGAACGAGCGGCATGTGCTGCGAAAATAAACTACAAGAAAAACTTTTCTCACCACTTTTACATGTTACACCGTGCAGCCCTCCATTCCAAAATTCCGTTAAGCCAAACTGAGTGCAGTTATGCACCCTGCCACCTGGAACCCAAACGCGTCACCGCAGGGCTGCCCGCCCCAGGCCTCTCGCCGCAGCGAAGGCCCCGTTACCACACGGGAGCGCGGCGAGGGAAGACGCTAGCGGGAGGAGCCCTCGGCTGCACCCTCAGGTTCACGGGCTGCGGGTCCTGGTCTGCGGCTACTTAACATATTTTCTGCAATTGCTCATCTTCATTAGTGGCAATTTTTATTTATAATTTAGACAGTGCTTTTGCAACTCTCACTCAAAGTAAAATAAATGTAACAGCTGGTGTGTCTGCAGCTGATGAGGTTGATAAAAAGAAGAAAGTATCTCTGAAATGAAGTTTCCTTTTCAGGACATGCATTGGGCCCAACATAAAAGGCACAACAGACGGTTTAATTTTGAACTAGTTTATTGGTGAAATGTTATCAGAATCCCAGTGAAGGCAAATAAATCAATGTGATACTGGGAAAAAGATCAGCTGCTAAGAATGAAAGTTACCAACACAACAACCCGCAGCCGGGGGAAGAGTTACACAAACTGGACTAGATCAGCAAAGCCCAACTGAAATGCTCCTTCCACAATTTTGGATTCCAAAATGAAATAATTTGAGGTTAAAATGCTGATGGGTGCAAATATTTGTTCCTTTCACAAGAACAAGTAAATATCAGATTTTTGACAGTGAAACAGTGTCTTGCTTTCATGCCTCTGTTTCCCCTGTTCTGCAAAAGCACTAGGTTGCACGCAAGGAGCAGAGAAAGGAGGAAGTAACATTATTGCTGCAGACTGATCGAACTTCACCAACACTTGATTTATATACTCCTCTTTATTAAGGTGAAGGACAGGGAAATTGGAATGTCTGCCCAGAACAACAAAACATACACAGCTCCTCAGTTGCTCTAAATCAGAAAGCTATGAACGTTTTCTGAGCTTTTTTTTCTTTTTTTTTTTTTTTTTCCTAGAAAGAAGGTCTGGATGAACGAGAAGCAAGAAGCAGGCTGACAAAGAAGCCTCTCGTGACTCAAACTGCACCCAGATAGTATCTCAAGCTGAGCGACGGGCTCTTGGATCAGAACCTTGCCAGGGGAGAGGAGGGCTGCACACAGAGATGTTGTCTCTCTCCAGCTGTTGGATTCCTCCTGCACCCAGGGTAGCAGGATTTGCACGGCCTCATAGAGAAACAGAATTGGGAAAAAGGTGCCTGCATTCAATGCCAATATCCTCCCTACTTGTAACACCCAGTGGGGTCCTACTTTTGGTGGCCATTTTCATGAGAATGTGTGACCATGCTGTTTTACTGAGTAGTTGGTGGATGTCTGAGCACAGAAGAGTCCAAGTGCCCTAGGAAAAGGTTTGCCCAGGAATCTCTTTGTGACCAGGCACTTGAGATGAACCCCTCTGAGGAGACCCTGCTGTCATAAAGTCTCCAGCCTGCACTCCAGAGAAGGTTTTAATTTTGCATCAGAGACACAGCAGCTTCATGAAGGGTCCCACAGCTTGCATGTTGAAGGATCTATTTTTTTGTAACAATGGTCACAATTCAGTTCAAGCAACACCAGACACAATTGCACTTAAATCAATGAATTCACTTCTGTGTGAACCAGGACTCCATTTGGCCAATGTTTTCCTTCCTATGTTGTGACAAATTACTCCTATTGACTGAACAGAGCATGCCAAAGTTTTGTATACTCTGATTTATATGAAATAATTAGCATGATATTGTCTGGATTTGAGGTCACTGGGCTATTTGACTAGTACTTTAATATCAACATTCATTTCCATCCTGTACCAATTAGCACAGAAGAAGCAGGATCCAGCCCCAATGACATCTACTCTGCTTTACAACATTCAGTCATACAGACTTTTCTTACACAGATTCTTACCCCCTCCAAGAAAAACCTTGACATGTTGGTTTCAGAACAACAAAAACATTTGCCAAAAGAAAACACTAGCATGGGGTGAGATGCAGTTCATGCTAAAAATGTAAAGAACTGAATGTTCCTGATCTTGCAAGTACTTTCTTTACAGAAGATAATTCTTTGGAAAAAACAAAGGTCATTTGTAAGGAATGACAACAGACCCTCCTTATGCTCTTCGCCTGTCAGGACTTTTAAAAGCTACAAGGATTTTTGCAGGTCTAAGACTTTCAGTTAAAAGTAGAAGGATTGCTTTATTCTAAAAATGAACCTACCAACTGTATTGAAATGAACAAAATAAAACATGTAACAGCACACCTGAACCTCGAAAAATGATTTCACCAGTCCCTGGCATGGTATCTCTCAGAGCCAGCTCTTCAGCTGGGGCAAATCAGCAGCTCCCCACATAGAGGGGAGCTACGCCAATTATTTAGGAATGTAACTGCACTTTCTAAAATTTATATGGGCTTTTTAACAGGATGGTGGAATAGAGTAATGCAAAATGGTTTCGGGGAGAAAGTTCTGGAGATTTTTTGAAGCTAAGCACTGCTAGTCTCTCTCCTCTAGGTCAGCAGCATTGCTATTGCTCTATCAATGGAGTTTTCCAACAGCAAAAGTAGACTAGACTGAAAGGAGAGAGTTGAACAGGGTGCTCTGCAAGAGCCTCTCAGTGCAGAACTGGCTCTCTACCCTGTCCTCAGTACGGAGCCTCCTGCCTCGCAGCCATGGGACCCAACAGCCCATCTGTGTAGGCAGCTTTGCATGGGCTGCTCCTGGGGCACCAGTATCCAAGGGAAGCCAGCCCGGCTCCTTCCCACGTTGGGAGGGGACAAGCTTCAGCTTTAGTCATCACTGGATGGGTTTTTAAATCCTGACTGAAGCACGGCAAGAAGCTTAGA
The DNA here is from genome assembly GCF_059628265.1 of Tinamus guttatus. Classification (NCBI taxonomy): domain Eukaryota; kingdom Metazoa; phylum Chordata; class Aves; order Tinamiformes; family Tinamidae; genus Tinamus; species Tinamus guttatus. Next base: position 10,515,791 of record NW_028288848.1, read on the forward strand.
GCAGAAGCTGAGCCCATCTGCGGCGGTGCCTACCCGAGCTGACCAGCTTAGGCTAAGTATCCCTGACACGTCTGCTGGCCCAGTTCTACAGGAGACCTGCATTTGCACAGTGCACAGGGAGAGTTTCTTAGAGCCAGGCAAATAGAGACCCCAGAGAACTGGCTTAGAGCTCAACTTCTTCATGTCTGAGCAGTGGGAAGGTAGGTTTCCTTCCAGGAAAGATCCAGGACCAGTCATAAGAGAGACTGACTCATGAGATTGAGTTCATCTGGAGAGATGGCACTCATTTTTGACAAAAAATGCTCTCTCCAAAGGCATATTTTGAAAGAATGTAGAGTCAGTATCAAACATAAGCCTGGGAAAAAAAAGTGCTTTTCTCTTCCAAAACAATGAATCTTAAACCCGAGAGCTGTAATCTATCTATGTCTATAGTTAGGGGTGGGATTTTTTTTCTTTTAAATTAGGTAATGGCAACAATCACCTTTCTTTGGTTTCCAACATACCACCCCACTGACACAAAAAGTCCTCCCAGAGAAGCCTTTTGCCTATTTCATTTATAAACATGTCTTTGCATCAAAGTGAGATGAGCTGATGCCAGCCATGCTGCATGCACCGAGCCAGAGGTTTTAGGAAATGTTTTATTTCTATGGCCCTTGGATTCTATGTAACATAGAAAACTGGATAGTTTTGATGCAATCTTTGTTTCATCTCTTCATGTTTAGCACAATTTACCAGATGTTACAGCTTGCAGCTTGTATTAATAATTATATTATCTCAGTGGCCTGGATTCGTTCCTGGCAGGGAGAGAGGTCGGGTTTCTGAGTGAGGCAAATTAAGACCAGCATGGTCAGGTCCTCCAGTACGAGGAGCTTGGAAGCAAGAAGGGTAAGGGGTGGCTATGACTTCTGGGACCAGACCAGGAGTCAGGGTGACTGTTGAACAGCAAAAGTATTTTTTTCAGCTCGGTGGCTAAGCTAAAAAGCAGTTTCAGATTAAATCACAAGAGCTCTCGTCATGATTTTTTTTCACCAAAAATAATCTTCTCCCTCAAAATATGTTATTTTGACACCTTTTGTTTAGCTCCAAATAGATCTCTTTAATTTTAGGTCATTTCAAGCTATTGTTTCATCTTTTCCTTTTTGGATAGCTTGTACCAGAAAACAAAAAGAGTTACTGGAAATGGGAGTTAAAAAAAAAAAAAGACCAAAATGTCAACATGAAAACAATAATTTAAAATGAACTAAATATACTAATTTCAAAACCTATCTCCCATTGTTGCTGTCAGTATTTTCATCAAATACGTTTTTCAATAAAATTACATAAGCTGCGTGTGCCTCCTCCTGGTCTGAGAAACAGTGCGACAGGAGGTAAGGTTTATTTGGCTTCCCTGCTGCTTTGCAGAAGAGCAGGAAATGATGGCACCGCGGTGAGATGAGAAGACGTGAAGAACAAGCATTAGACATTTGGCGTTCCCAGCAGTCTGCATCTGTCCTCAGCACCACTGAGGAAATGTCCTTCTCCCCTTTGGAGTCGCATTCCAGGCTTTGCTAGCTGCCCAGCCACTGCTTTCCCAGTTTAGTGCAGTAGTGAAGTGTGTCAGGGGCGTGGAGAGGCTTTTCATCTTTTGTGATGGAAAATGAGGTGTAATTGCAAGAGATTAAGGACAAGCATTCCCTAAATGGGGCTAAGGGGCTCACATCACTTTTAGGCATTCATCTCCCAATTTTCACATCTCTTAGGCCATTGTTGCTACATGGAAGATGGATGGATCACAGACAGGTTTCCTGTCTGCTTACTCCACACTGGCTTTTTCCCAGGGAGGAGCAGGTGGCACTTTTGGTGTTACAATAATTCACAGTGAAAAGAGAAGCCTGCAGAAGGTCCTGGCAAGGCACAAGTAAATTGCCTGCTAACAGATTCATGTTCTCCAAGCATCGCCCAGGCAATGATAAAAAGAAACACAGGATCGGGTTGCAAAGTGACTTGTTATCAGGCGATGTCTCCCAGTGATATCACAGAAAGCTCCAGTTCATGAAGCTTCAGCTATTTTGTCCTATGTGTTCGTTATCTGGCGAAGTGTAAATAGTGCATTCCTATGTGAGGTGTCCTGCACACCTGACAGAAGTTAAACGCGTTGTGATGGGGGAGAGCTGCCCGTGGGATTTCTTCTCTTAGCACATGTCATGTTAGACAGCACATACAAGGACTATAGGTCTGTTTAAGTTTCAGAGTTTGCTGCTGTACTTTATGGAATAAACATATCTGCTTTTATTTCAAATAAGGAATGAGCCTGAAGCAAACCTCAGCTCCAGATGCCCTTGGGGCACAGACAGAACGCTACAGCCTGGACTCTCCTTACACTGCAGGTGAAAGCACCTCCAGACTTCAACACCATGAAGTTGAGACTCACAATTTGCCACTCCTAGCCAGGATTTTTATACTGGTACAACTTCATTAACTTGGATAGACCTCATACATTTTTTGTTGTAGAAAGATAGACTAAAAGTGTGGCAAGGCCCTGGTGCCAAATGCTGTGATCTGGGTGCTCTTTATTCCGACCCTCCTTCAAGCCCTTTTGGGGCCACTCAGGCCTGGTGTGGGTGAGGAGTGACCCCAAACGAGCACCCCTCACACATGGTACCAAGCTACTGACCTGCAACCAGTCTCTTTGGAGTGTCCTCATAACCTTGATCTGGACCAGGGCCGCAGGGCCCTCGTGCTAGGAGAACTGCATGAGGCCCCTTCCTGCCTGACAATAAAATCTATTCTAATTACAGCGGCCGCACATGCGTGCTTGGCAGGGCAGGGCAGGGCAGCGCGTTGGCCACTTGAGGTCCCTCATGACAGATCAGCTGTGGTTGGGCGGATTCGAGGCACACCTGCTGTAGGAGCCTTCTGCAAAGCAGAGGCGGCAGGAAAACTGATGACACCCTTGCAGAACACCCCGAGAGGAGGGATGCCCAGACACGGCCACGCTCTGGGTTCTGGGGCTCGCCAAGCGCGCAGCAGACTTGGCGACGTCTCTGACCAGCCCTGGTGACCTGGCAGGAGGCCACCGACCCCACGGGCCGGGGGAGGAACGAGACCCTGCGGCTCAGCAGGATGCACCTCCCCACGGACCAGAAGGGTGGAAACCACCGTGGGGCAGGTCCTCACCGATACCCCCGGCTCGGCAGCTCCTTCTCCCACCACGGCACGGCTGCAGGCCCGCGGGACAGAAACGGATTTGTCTGCTCTAGGCTGTAAGTGAACTTTTACTTGGGAATCTCTTGTTTTTCTTTTACAGTTGTAACAGGAAATCTAGAGGTTTGTGCTATGTTTTTTACACTCAGGGATTCAAGCTTTTTTTTTTTTTTTTTTTTGAATTATTAGAAAGTGCATAATTTTAGACTTTCCTTGTTTTTACCATTTTGCCACTGGACTAATTTCTACTTTAGAAGATAGAGTGGGGAACTAAAGGAAAAATGAAATTAAAGGCCCTCAGTCTTATTTATTCCATTGCAATTATCGTTGAGAACAGACGGAAAAGCATTAATTTTGAAATAGTAAAACATTTGAGTCTTTGAAGTAAAAATAAATGTATATCTAGTTAAATGTCAAGACACTGCCAGCAGACTGGAAAAAATATTTGAAATATTTCCTGAGTGGTAAAAAAATCATTTTACAGTTGAATTTACTACTTAGATATTTAGCAGGTTAGCCAAATGAATTACTTTTCAACCAAGGAAGCCCACACAACATGAGTATTTCTCACAGCAGCCCAAGATATCATTTTCAGCCAACAGGTCCAGCAGCTTCAGACAACAATTTAAGTCATTTTTAAAGAAAATGTGTCCAAGCGTTTACCAGACCAAGGAAAACAGAAATTCTATATAAATCAGAGGGAAGGAAAAAAAAAAAAAGAAACATCTATAGTTTTTCCCCTTACATAATGCATCATTCCCAGATTGGAAGCCAGTTGCACAGTGGTTTTTTAGTGGTGAGAGCAGGATATTGGGTTTCAGGACTCTTGGGTTAAATTATCGAATCTGCCATTGATTTGCAGTGTGACCTTGGACAAATCATTTAAAGGGAAATATATAATTATTAGTTTCAATTGGCCACACTCAGTTATTGTCTATGGCTTTATAACACTTACTACTTTTTATAGGGAGGGTGCTTTTATTGGAGGTTTTTTTTTTTCCTCTTTTTAACTCTCAGAATTCAGAGAATACCCAAGCAATCCAACTGGACAACCTAATAAACTGGATTCTACATGTACTGTCACACATACTTAAAGATTTATTCACAATTAGGCAATTTAAATTGTTGTCTTAGGTTAGCAAAGTTTATTGCATAGGTACATCATTGTACATTTGGAGCTAAATGACTAGTAAGGGAAGGTCAAACTGCACAAACACAAGAAGAGAAATACTGCCCAGTCTAATAATTTCAAAACTGATAATGTTGAATCAATTAAAAAGCTTTTTTTTTTTTTTAATTAGGAAAGAGTTTTGTCCAAAGTGAAGAGCAGAAGCAGGAAACTTCCTCACATGTTTTTTTAATTAAATATTTTTAATAGCTTTCTTCCAAATGAAATGTTTTCTGGAAATAAAAGTTGCCCACAAAAAGTGAGTTCAAGCATTTTGTTAGTTTTATTTAAGACAGTAGCAGTGTTTCGTAAATAAGAAACACCCAATTTGATGTAGGAAGGATAGAGGGGGTTTCCCACATATTACCATGTTTTCTGATTTATTTGCAGTTTTCAAAACATTTCAAGATGGAAATTTTAACTGTAAAAAGAGTTGTGGGGAAGAACGCTGCTAAAAGCTCCACTCTCACTTATGGCAATCTTTTATTTTTAACAATATGATTAAAAGGAAGTTTAAAAATAAGGTAGTTTGTAAATTAAGGGTTTGTTCTAGTTCTTCTGTATTCTATTGGGACCATGCAAAATATGGTATAATACTTACATGTCCCACAAGATTATTTACTTTGAAGCTTACCTATAATTTATAAAGTGCTTAGAGACTGTCTGATGAAAATGCAATAAGTAAGTCGTCGTCATCATCGTTGTTATTATTGTGAATATCATTATTTTTATTCCGTGGGGGAAATAAGAAATCGGTTTGGAAAGATTACAGCAGCAGTGGGGAATGTGCCTCGGTACCTTCTCCTCTGCATTTTGTGCTACTGCCAGAAGAAGTTTACAAAAGGCAGCAGGAATCACCGTGTTCCTCAGCTAATGGGCACGAATGTGCTTGCGCTGTCATGTGTCCCCTCCGTAGGACAAATAACAGTTACACAGTGCACCGTTTTTCATTCAAGGGATGCATAAAAGTCATATAAGTGCCCTGGGATCCGCAGTTTTAACCTCAGACAAACATTCGCAGCGAGTCGCGGCGCGCGAGGTGCGGTTCCTATGGGCAGCGTGCGGCCTGTTAAAGAGCGACGCCTGGCAAGCAGCACAAGAAGGAGCCCCCCTCTCAGGACGAGCTTTGATACGGACCCAAACCTGGCTACGAGATCGGCCCGGAGCTGCCGCTAGGAGCTCCATCTTGTCCATGCCCTGAGCACGTGGTTTCAGCTCACACCGAGGTGGATGTTGCTGCACTTAGAAGGGAAACAGTGTTGAGTGCTCTCGTAGGGACGAAGGGACCGCAGAAATTCTCTGGAATTTTGCCCAAAATCCCTATGTAGTACAAGTGCCACATCCTGGACCTCCCACTCAAGCTGAACTCAGCTGCATTAATGGGCATTTATCTGACAAGTGAATCCAGCCATGCTCATGTGAGGGGAGAAGGCCGTGACAGAGGGCAGGCAGGAGGAAAGGCGGCCCCGGGCCTGAGGAGCAATCCCAGCTTCCAGGCCAACACCTGCTCTGCCAGACCCCCTGTACGACCCTGCCCGTGTGCCCATGCAGCAGTTACCCTAATGGAAACTGGGCCGAGCAGCACTCCCTCCCGGCGTCCCTGGCAAAGATCACAGCAAGAGAGCTGGCGATGTGGGCACACAGGCACCCTACGTGTGGAGAGGGCCGCGCTCACGACAGGGCTGCCTCAGCGGGCAGGCGTGAAACTGCCCCGCTGGGGTTTGTCCAGACGAAGGAGCACTCACACGCCCGCGGATGGAAAATCCTCCTTCTCTTTCCAAAGCGGTTGTAACAAACAACGGGAAAATAAAATCTACTTCCCAGGATACATGCTTGTACAGGAAATTCACTGGAGGGCGTTTCCCTGATAGAAATATTCCCTGGGAAGAAACTGAGTCTGCCTTTTGTAACGTTCCCTGAAAAATAGCTCCCAGAAACCAGATCCTGTCAAAATGATGTGAGAACACTAGACATTTTGTTATCAAAATATTTTGGCTTCAGGAACTAGCAGATCTTCCTGCCTCTCTGTGAAAAGATGCAGGCAAATGAAGTGATTGCTCCCTGCCACAAGCCTGTGGCATTGAGAAAATCACCTCATTCGCCTGTGTCTTTAGACCTCACAGGCTCCTGGCACCTCGCCCTGTGCTCAGACCACTGCATCAGGCTTCCCGCTAGAAGCGGGGATGCTTGTCTGGCTTGCTGGGGCATTCCCCTTTTATGCTCATATTTCTACTGCTAAAATTACGCTCCACTGGCTCCATAAAAAAGCATCACTGGGGACATAACTTGTATGCTTGAAAGCCACCTCCTGAATTCACTTGTGCCGATGGGACTCTGGAGGATATGCACTGAAAACAGTGGCTTCTCTGCAGCTCTAAGCAGGCTGTGGGAACTCAGAAATTGGTGAAGTGAGTCCTGGCAGCTCTCTTTTCCATGCAGGATAGTGTCATCTTGTACTTAGCTGGGCTTTCCTGCAATGTGGCCTGCCCAACACTGCCTCATAAACAGTTTACACATTTCAGATTCATTTTGACACTTTGGTGTACTGCTTTGCTATTTTAAGAGAGCTTCTTAATTTCTCGTTAGAGTGGGAGATGGAATTTGACAGTTTTTCTTCTTCAACTGCTGTTTAGAGCTGTAGTTGCTCCCAAATCCATCTGCTTAAACAGCACAGCCAGATGTTTTCTTCTGAAGCCTTGATTCAAAAAGTCCTTGTGGGTCTTCATGACAAAAAGTATTTCCAGCAAGCACCTTGTAATACATGAGCTCTGTGGAAGAGGGAGCTCCCCAGCCCACTGCTGGCCTCGAGGCCCCCTTCCCTGAGCAGCCCGGGGAAGCGGCTCAGGCATTAGGACTCCCAGTGCTTTGGAAATGTCACGGTGCTTTTGTCCGCATCCCGGGAGGGACAGGTATATGGAGGGACTGAAGGGAGCGAGAGGGGCAAAGGGGCAGCCTTTCTATAACCCTTTTAAATTTCCAGCTAAGATCTCAGAAAAGCTCATCCTCACTTCACCTCTTTTAAAGAGCTCCCAGTTGGCTCTCTAGCAGCAGGCAGGTTTTCTTCAACTGCAGACTTGGCCCAGAGGTGCTTATTGCAAGAACCACAGAATCACAGAACCACAGAGTGGCTGAGGTTGAAAGGGACCTCTAGAGATCATCTAGTCCAACCCCCCTGCTCCAGCGGAGACGCTAGAGCACGTGGCACAGGGTGACATCCAGGCGGTTTTGAAGATCTCCAGAGAAGGAGACTCCACAGCCTCTCTGGGCAGCCTGCCCCAGTGCTCTGTCACCCAAGGTGCTGTCTGGGTCCAGCTCATTGCAGAGTGAAGCCAGGGCACGCAGGGAGATGGCCCAGCGGCTCTCCCCGCTGCCCCAGGGCTACGTCCCCGCTCTGCTGCCCCAAACGCGCTCGGCAGGTTTGCTCCTGGCGCGAGGAGCGCCGGCGGCTTCCCCGCAGATCTGCTTCCAATCACCCAGTCGCACTCGATGAAAGGCTGCTCACATCGGAGCCAGCGCGGGTCAGGGGCGGCCGGGGCAGAGTGCATGAGAACTTCCCTGCATCCCAGGAAAACACTTTTAATAGAACAAATCTGGCTCCTCACAGCAAACAGCTAATCCGTGGTGGAGGGGAGGGAAGGGGGGACAGGAGAAGAGGCTTTTCCAACAGCTGTCAGACGGCATTTAGAGCAGCAGCTATAAAAGCTGGTGAATAACAGGCACCCTCCCACATGGCCCTCCATGCTCTCGCTGCAGATTTGTACCAAGGTGAGTGAGCTAGGTGAACAGCCCAGGAAAACTCTGCCTAGGTCTCATAGGAGGAAGAGGCTGGCAGCATGCAGTGCCTCAGATTTCCCCCTGCCAGACCCACAGCAGCACCCTCTGTGAAGTTACCACAGACCCTAGAGGATTTATGAGAGGGACTGGCCCAGCGTGACTGCTGGCTCAGATTTGTTCTGACCTGAATTAAATCCCTAGGGCAATATTAAAAATCGGGTGGTCTGCAAAGCGAATGCTGCGCAGCAGGACGCGAGCCGAGGCGCTGGGCCGCGGTGTGCAGGAGCGTCCTGCGGCGGGCGCTGCTTCGGCCACGCTCCCCTGCTGCGCCCACCTGAGGCCTGGCCAGCGCCCCCGGGCACGCGGAGAGGCTGCGCCCAGGGCCCGTCACCTGCGCGGGGCTGCTCTGGGTCATGGCCATAGCCCCTTTCCCAGACAAAAGGTAAAATCTAGAAGGAAAAATTGGGCCAAACTTAACAGGAACCTGGTATTTAGTATTTGTCTGAGCTTTGGTCATTTTTTGCAAGTAAGTAGAAGATCGGCTGTAGGGATTCAGAAAGCCCGTTTGTAGGTAGATATGTTCTTTGTAATCAACACATATAATCAATATTAGAGGGCACTTCTCATCCACCAAGTGCAAGCTGCTGTCAGAAGCTGGTGGGCCAAGAGCATTTTTCTCACTTTATGGAGGGCAGGGAGGCATCAGAGCCAAAGTGACTTGAATTAAGACATGCTATTTTGTAGCTTCTTATTTAGGGCAGCTGGACTTGATCAGCAGGTCACCACAGTAGGGAGATAAGAAGGCTCCTTTTCTAGGCGCCCTCGTAGGAGTTTCACAGTCCCAGCTTGGCTTATATGGCAATTAAAAACCCCTCTAAAGCAGTTGTGACCTCAGCGTCTTTCCCTGTGACAGCTCCAGCAGCTCTGCGGTTCAGGGGCTCTTGTGCCTACAGAGGAAATGGGGCTTTTGTGGCTCTATCACATACTGAAGGACAGACATGTAGATACACCTTAAAAAAACTCTTTTACTGCCTTTCTCATAAATTTATAAGGTGGGACCTCATAAATTTGCAGTCACTTACTCCTGTGTCTGCCCTTCTCACTCTGTCTTGCCACAGCCAGGGCACCTCCCGCACGGGCAACTTGTTCCAGCAGAGGCGGATGGGTCCAGGCCACCCGCACACTCCACGCAAACTCCACTGGGCCACGCATTTCAGCTGCGCTTCCCTACGTGCCTCTCCTGACAGATGAAATTTTAGGCCAGACAGACATTTTAGGGATCCTCGGTGATTTCTGTATATTGTTTCTGTCAAAAAAAAATTTAAAAAGCAGAAATTTCCCCTGCTTCTCCCAACTGCAGGACTTGAAATGTTTTTCAAATCAAATTGTAAAGAAATTTCAACTTCATTTGAAAGCACCTTTTATGCAGAACAGCACTGAAGAAAGTCAGTGCTTCAAACCTACGCATCAGCTTTCAAAAATGCAAAGTGAGGTGTTAAGTGGCTGGAAATCTTTTACTTTCCTGCAGCTCAAGTCTCCAAAATGTGTCAGGGATGTTTCTGTACAAGAGCTGCGGGTTTCCCTTGCACACTCTTTGTGTCTCACTGGGGATGTGAGAAACCCGCTCTTCACTCAGCTGCGGCAAGGAAGGACAGAGGCACCCGCAGGCACCGGTTGGACTGCGGGGCTCGCGCTCTGGCCCAGCGCTGTGGTACCAGGGCAGTGCTGCACACGCAGAGCCCTGAGCCGCTCTCCTCTCTGCTGCCGCTGGCGGGGAATCATCCCAAGGTGGCAATAACAGGCCCACCGTGTAAAATGAGACTGTAAGTCACATAGCCTTGCTAGCTGGAGAGCTGCATGCAAGGGCTTTGGTTTTAGTAAGATACAGTCCTGCAGGTACAACTTGTTCTGAAGCAAATCTTCATAGTGTCCCTCCCTCCACAAGTCTTGCAAGGATCAGGCTCTCTGTGTTCAGGAGTTAGAGTCAGGGTGTTTAGAAGAAATTTTCTGCTCGCAGAAGAAAAATGATTTTGCACAAAAAATAAGGAAGTCGGGAAATTGCGGAAGACAGCAGAAAAAGGCAAAATAAAGGAGAAAGGAACTCCCGTTGGATCTAAATAGAAAGAAGATGGGGCTGATATGTTGACAGCTTTCAATTTTCTGACAAAAAAGTACACTTGCTAAGAAAGCATATGCTTTCTAGAAAACAGCAATGCTGTCAGAACCCAACCCCCCTGCCTATTCCCGCAGCAGACGCCTCCAGCAGGCTAGCGAAGCACCCCTGGCCCTAGGACGGGCCAAGCCCAGGCCATATCCCTCAGCGGGCCGAGGGCGACAAGCTGAGCACACAGCCCTCGGGCTCGCAGGGCAGGAGGGGCAGCTGGCCACGCAGAGAGGACATCGAGGACCAGCCGCTCGGTTCCGGCAAGGGCAGCAAAGCTGCTGATCTCTGTCAGTGACACTTCCTAACTAAAACCTGTGTGTGTGTTTGTGTGTGAAAATTCCAAGGGACTTCGTCCTGCTCCTTGTGACAGCCAATGGCAAGAGCTGGGCAGGGAGCCTTGAGCCTCGCGCTTCCACTGCGATCACAAATGGGCACAGGGAAAAGATGAAGGCGGCAGCACTACGGACAGCATGTCAGCTGCATAAAACTCCATCTGCCTTTCACATGTGTGCGTAGAGATGCTCCTTATGCATATTCCACCCCAGAAATCACCACGGCTTGCAGAAGTTCAACCTGACTGCTGTCTGCCAAAATATCTCCTCATTCCACTAGCAACAATAACGAACATGCACGCATAGCAGCTAACATTTACCAAATGCTTTACCCATGAATACATATCCTAATGACTCACAAAAAATAATATCTTTATCCCAAATTAGGCCCTTTTGTTTGCCTGAGCCACTCCAAATCAGATCACGATGACAGCAAACAATGAACACTTCACACAAGTGTCCTACATCCTGTGGGTGGCTGGTAGTTATGTGATTGCTGTGTCACTACATTTGCTTTCCAAAATCAAAGCAGTTTTGATTGGACAAATAAATCACTGATATATATCTATTATGTCCAATTTTTTCCTGAAAAAAACAGTTATTTTGAGTTGAAAATTCACCTTCTCTAACTAATATGCAATTTCAATTAATACTTGTGGTTTCACTAACTCTCCTGTCTGTAGAATTCTCTTTTACTCCAGCTCTACCCAGTACATACCTATTCCTCTATATACACACTGTGTAGGTACAGAAATTGTCACAGGAAGAAGAAAGCAGAACAAAATTCACTATGTGGTAAAGACTAGAGTGAAATCACTTCACTCACTGGAGAGGCAAAGCCACCACTGAAGTGGACTATGTTTAATACCAAGCTGCCATGAAGATTCCAGTCAAACAGCACAAACATTTTCTGAACCAGAACACTGCAAATAGTTTAGACTGAAACTTGTCCCAGACACCTGAGCCAAGACTAAATGTTGCCTTTAACAACTATTGCAGGATCTCAGGTATATGCTGTCCTAAACGCATCACCCCATTGTGGCCTGGCTCGGTGGAGGCTGCTGGCTGCGTGTCCTGTGTGGACACTGCATGTGTGCTGTGCAGTGACCACGGGTCCCCGGCTGGAAGGTCTCCATGTCACGGCACAACCGCTACATCCATGACGCTTCATGAGAGAGCAGAGACCCTGCCAAGGATGGATCTTTGATGACAAATTTCAGAGATTTTGAGTCCTGTCTCTCCATTGATTTTGAATGATTTGGGACAGGAAGAGAAAGGAGAAGGGTAGGGAAAGAAAGGAACAAGCTCAGAGAGAAATGTGATCTTCAGCATCTATCAACACTGCTGGAAAGCAGCTAGTCTGAAGTCAAAAGCAGCTAGTCTGAAATCAACAACAGGCAAAGTCGATGTATCAAGGCCAAACGTGCAACATAAAAAACACCCACTGAGATGCACGTGCAGCTCCTCCACATACAAAACCCCACAGCTGCTGGCTTTCATCCATAGCAGTTTTTATCCTGGCTTGTGCCCATGAGGATGGTGCTGCCAACAAGCGAAGGGAAACCATCATTCCTCAAAACCTCTCAAAGCAGGGAGCAGAAAAAGTGGTCACCAGTGCGTCACTTCACACCTGGAGGGGACCCAAGTCTGCCACCTCCTAAACTGAAGTTGGACAGGGCTGGGCTCGCTCTGCGGAGCTCAATGGGAGTACAGCGGGGTAAACAGGAGCAGAACAAAGCCTATTGTTTAGCGTATATTGGGCCTGCTGCATCTATTCTTCTGCCCTGAGCGCACGAAGCAGCAGGCGCTCTGGCTGCCGCTGCCACGTCGAACCCCGCCAGGACCCGGGGCCGGCCCTCGGCGTGTCCCTGCTCGGGGATGGCATGGGGACAGTGAGCCACAGCGCGCGTGCTCCCATGCCCAGCCGACGGGAAGAGGAAACCAGCAGAGACAGGCAGCTGGGGGACAGGCAGGAGACAGGAACAAGGTCTGCACAAACGCAGGAACCCCTGTTTCCATTCCAGACAAAGGTAATTCGACCAGCGCCTTGAAACTCCCAAGTGAGTAAGGGTTTTATTGGGAGAGCTCCCATCAAGAAATAAGCACAGCCTCCATGTCGGGACCACACAGGCCATCAAAGCTGAGTATTCTCCAAATATGTAGAGGGAGCTCCTAAGTCCCAAGCTTTTGGCAGCCAAATTGAGTCAAACCTTGGGAACTGGTGACGTGGACACCGGGATGTCTGGCATGTCCCAGAGAGATTTAGATACTTGTCACCGTATGGTCAGGCAAAAATAGACTTTTCCTGAATTGGGCAAATAAGCCTCTCACCCACACGCTCACTGTTAAAAACAGAAAGTTTTTATAGCAGTAAAGCTTGGATTTACAGTGGAGCTTTGTCCTCCCTGCTCCCCTAAAGGACAGCACCGGGGCCAGGCGAGGCCGCCGCACGTGGTGCGAGAGGAGCCGCCCGGCCACTCGGCCCGTGTCCAGCCTCCGATGGCTGCGTCCAGGCTGCTGTGGGACTAAGGCCACCCTTCCCTTCTCTCAGGATTACATCCACTGTTTATGAGCGGTTAATTAACAGATTACTGGGAGGCTGAAAGAGTCTTTCTAGACAGACTACTCTGCCTGGCCCAAAAGCATCATATTGATGTTGGATTTGCATTGAGTCAAATGCTACGGCACAGAATAGTGGGAAGAGCAGATAGTTACAGAGACTCAACAGTTACTCCATTTATGCAGGTTTGATTTACATGGATAAAATTTGCACCAGCAAACAGTACATGCACCCTAAAAGCGCTTGAAAATTTTCCTCTTTCGAAAGGCTTTAAGTAGGAGAGATATAAAATTGTTGATACTATGTTTTTACTGAAAACCTCATTTGCAATTAATAAAACTGTGAAAACTGTTTACTTTCCTTGGAGAAGTCTGGCTTTCCATCAATAAATCACCATTGGTGATTGGAATAGAGTTTTCTTTTTTTTTTTTTCAGCTGAAAAGATCATTTGCACGTGGACTAAAGCCTCAGGCCTCCCGGGAGCTGGAGGCCCTGCTGCAGAACATCTCTGTGGCCTTGCACCTGGGCGGCCACTGCGGGACACTGCCCTGGTGGGACATCACAGCAGACAAATAGTCAGGCAGGTCCCCCAGGCACCACTCCGACTACTCACAAGTTCAGAGAAAGGAATTAGCTGGGGTGCGGACTGATAAATGTTTCTAACAATTCAGAATTATATGGGGGAAGAGGGGAAATGGCCAACATATCTATAAAAAATATTAACCAATCCCTCTTGTCTCTGATATTCTCTTGACTGATGTCTCTTCAAATATGACCAAAGATTTCCGGCACTGGGAAAATATTTTAGCAAGTGGAATGTCATCTCCTGTTCCAGCTTTGTCCAGAGCACACATCAGACAGGAGAACCTATAGGGCCAGACCCAAGTAAGGACCTTTCTACACAGAAACTAGATCTTCCAAGGCTTCTGTTCCTCCAGGAACATTCAACTGGTGGTCAGTTGATATCTTAGCTTGCAAAAAAAAAAAAAGAAAAAAAAAAAGAAAAAGTCATTTGGAAAAGACGTGATCCAAACACCAAGATAAGATGAGATCTGGGCCTCATTAAAAGGCAACAAGAGATTTCGCCCTGATTTCGACAAGGTTAATATTCGGCACAGAATGAGCTCAGCCTGAACTCTCCTGTTCTGCAAAATCTGCAAGGCCTCACAGACCAAATCTGACTAGTTCTGATATTTAACCCTCATTTGGGGGTACACAGCAGAAAAATCAATCCCCCTCTTATTACGTGCTAAGGCAAGTGACATCTGGCAGGGTCCCACCAAGGGAAGGGCTATAAAACCCGAGCTGTGTGCAAGGGGCAATCACGGGGCTCTGCAAACACCGCCGCTGCACTGCAGCCCGGAGAGCGACACCCACGTGGCACCACTGCAGTCACCCCAGGAGCGCCGCGAGGTGCCTGGCCCTGCAGCCTGCTGCTCCTTGAGCACGGGTCCCATTGGACAGGGGCCCCACTGGGAAAGGCTGGCAGGAGCAGGCCAGAAACCTGCAACTGAGCTGGTCTCTGAGGAAGAAATCTGCCTCAGTACAGAAACACTCTGCAGTATCGCTCAAGCAGTGCTTCCCATTTGACAATCAGATCCTTTTTAAAGTAGGAAACGAAATCCTACCCAAACTCTGGCCTTCTTTTCCCTATCTCCCTCTCTCCTTGCTTTTTCTCCTGTGTTTGGATTAAACTTTCCTATTTTCTAAAATATTTTCTATTGAGAAAACCCTTCAGCAGCCTCTCAGCAAACAGGCTAGCTCCTGCAGAGTTGGCCAGGCCTCCAGGAGAGGCCTTGGGTCTCTCTGGGCTGACTGGGGGCTGACAGCCCTTATGATGGGACTGTGCAGAATGAATCTCCAGAGGAGTTCACGGGTGCCTGGCCCAAGGAGAGGCCCTGGAGACTCTCTGGCCAGAGGCTTCCCCAGCAGAGCTCGGGTCCCTGACATGACTCTGGGGTCATCCACTCGGCAGATGTGCCTCACTCATGAGAGAACACACCTGGCAGATGCGCCCTCGAGCCAGGGACACGGGAACTCCGGGTCTGTGACCCTGGCAGGGCCACCTGAGTGCAATTACTGCAGTGATGTCTGTGTGAGCCTGCAGATAGCCCGGAAAATCAGTCTGTGGAGATGTCCCTGCTGTGTGGGCCCCAACAACACCCAGCCTGGACGAGGGAAGGGGTGGGAGGGATAGGGAGGAAGCTGGGGGCACTGGGACACCCAGTCTCCAGGCTCTTCTTCCAGAGATAAGGCCTCTCCTGAGCGCCAGGAGGGATTAGCAACATTTTGCGGAGCAAGGACAAGGATTTGGGGAAAGAATGTGACTTGAACTGACTGCAAGATTGTCAGCCTGGGAGCATTTCAGGAGCAGTCGTGCTCAAACTTTGGCCATTCCTAGCACAAGGCAGAGTTTGTGTGCAGAATTCCATAAAACAGATTTAAGTCTTTTTTAGAGAAAAATGTAGATTTGGAGGCCACAAGCTACCTTGCAAATTTATGTCGATTTTGTTGCCATAGTCATTTATAGGAGAAAAACAGCACTACAAAAGGCATGTGGAAAAAAGCAGCACTGCAATTAAGTCCTTTCTAAACAAACCATTTAGGACTCCGAGTTCAAACTGGCATTTCATTTCTGAAATCCCTTTAGGAATTTCATGTCACTGCGTTTTTATAATATAAACAGTATGACGCGTTGTACAAAGTCACAGCAGAAATGCTCTGTTTCAGGCTTGGGTGTGTTGTCTTTTACTTTTCTGTTTTGCAGCTTTTTCAGAGACTGATCTGTGTAGCACCAAACACAAACTGTTTAACCCACCAAAGCTCAATCATGTGCTCTGGTTTTGTCCTGCACCACCTTGTCCCAGCTCCACCACCACCGTTACTGGCAGGGATCTGCCCTGATCTCTGGTAGTCTCTGCTACTCAAGGAGGATGCTGGGGCCCCAGCTTGGTCTAACCTGTGGGAAGCCCATCAAAGTGGTCACCTTTGAGGAACATTAGACAGGCCTAAGCAGGAGTAGAGTTCGGCACTAACATGCAACCCAGCACGAAACAAGACCCAGTGGAAACTTCTAATTTATTTTATACAACCAAATTTTAGAAACTCTGTCCTGGTTTCCCCCGGCTATTTCTTAAAAACAACAAAAAGAAGGGTGGAGGTAGAGCAGAGGGGAAGAATATATCAGCTTCGGAGTAAACAGTTTGGAAGCCAAGCAGAATTGGCTGGTGAGCGCATATTGTGATTCACAAGGGAAGGCTTTTTTTAAACGCCAGGGGTGGCGGCGGCGCAAGGACAACCATGCAGTCACCTTCCTGTGCAAACAAAGGCGGAGCGCGCGAGGTGCCGCGCGCCGCCGCCTCAGCGCTGTGGCGCGGCCTCCAGGCCCCGCAGGCCGCGCTCCTGCAGGCCAGCGGCGCCGCGCGGCACCTGGGCGCCCTGAGCCCAGCCCGTCCCCTCTCACGGCTCTTAGCATTAGAGATCATCCCTATTTCTGAAAGTTACCTATCTAGGTCCAGTATTGCCTCAGCTTACTATAAGCAGCGTTTCACTCTCTCTGAGGTCTGTGCACTGAAAGTTTTCTTAAGCTAAGGAAACCTGGAATAAATACTCCTTTGTCTTGAGGGCTTTATCACTGTGATATGGAAGAAAACCAGTGTATGACTGTGTTGTCCAGCAACAAAGCTCTTTCAGCCTAGGAAGGGCAGGTTTGATTTGTAAATGTGTTGCTCTCACTGTTAGGACTCCACACTTGACCATGGTAGTGGTACTCTGTCGAGGTTCTGATCTGGCATGCAGTCTGTAAACACCCTCCTGCTTCACAGGAACACAGGAGAGTGATTTTTTCACGTTTTTACCCCCCGGGCAAAAAAAAAAAAAAGATTCAACACCAATAGGTTTTACAACTTGTCTCTAGTGTGACAAGTTGCTGCTATCAAGGGAAATTAATTCTGTTTTTGCAAAAATCAAAACCTTTGTTTTTTGAACGAGAAATGATTGTTATAAAATGTCCTTTTCTATTTGATTTATTAAGAAAAAACCTTCAAAACTGACCAAATCTGAATGGAATGCTTTAGTTCATTCAAAAGTTTTGTTTTTCTTCCTTACTTTCCGACTTGGCATTTTGGAAGTGATGACATATACCTCAAAGTTATATAGCAGCAAAGAAGACTCTCTGTGACTGTGTGTTGGCGGAGACCTGCTCTGTGTAAATTTTGATGCTACATCACAGCAAAACCTACCACCTACTTATCTGTGATGAAGGGCACAAGCTAGGTGGATCCCTGGCTTTTCTTTAAATATGTAAAAGCTGCTTGGCCTGGTCCCAGCTTTATTTCACTTTGACCATGTTGAAATAGAGAATATTGCCAGAATTACACTCTTTGGTGTGTACGTTAAAATGCTACAAGTCCATAGACTGTTTTCAACCTAACTTACCTCTGATAAAGCTAAAATCTCCTGTACTGTATGACTGTGTTAGGCAACAAGGCTCTGAATTAAGTGAGGAGACCTGGGCACCAGTGACCATGAGGCTGATACAGAGACCTCACGGCAGCTGCAAGGTGTCTCTCAGCAAGGGACCTCTGCCAACCACTGAACAAAAGCGATGGCAAACCATGTCTCTCCACAAACGTTTGTAGATTTTGGTCTAAAACCACTGTACTCTAAAATGCCCGGAGCAGACACTCATTTGTCTAATTCAAATTAGAAGTCATGCTCTTGGAGACAAAGCGAAAGGAGCATCCTTCCTAACAGACCATGCTAGGATACCTGTTAAGTATTTGACACTTTGCATACTTCGTCTTTTACTGCAGCCTGTCTGACCTCAGTAAAAGCAATACCTCCATTTCCATGCCAGCAGGGAAAAGTGCAAAAAGACAAACGTCTTTAATTCTGTCTGATCTGGGCAGTGAAATCCCACCTTGAGCTGGTAAGTGCAGTCCATTCATCAGGCACTTCATCCAAACAGAAATCCTGGCCGGACAGCTTGGGTTTTAGCTGAAAGATGTATCATGGGAGGATGCAAAAACAAGAGTATTCCCTGGTGTAGGCGGAAGCCCCAGGCGGAAAGGCCTGGGAGCACCAATCCTGCTATGAACGGCCTTGTGACACGAAACAACAAACAGGGTGTCTGGCGAGGCCCCGGGTAACATTCCAGGCACATGTGAAGGAAGAATCATTCTAAACACAAGAATGGGACCAGATGACCTGATTTCAATGGTTTATTGTAAGAAAGCCCCTTAGATTACGCAGATTAAAATCTTCATGGAAACACTTCTGGAGACTGTGTGTTGCTCAGCTTCCTGCGCAAGGCACCACTTGGTCATGACTACATGGAATGGCAGGCTGGGGGCGGCGGGTATTAATTTATTATTATTAAAAGGCTACAGAGTTCATGTATCTCTATTTTGATTTCCTCTTGCACTGGAAATAAAGTAAATCTCCAGTTCCGCATCACCCAGAAATGAAGCAAGGAATACCAGCAAGGCAGTCAGCAGGCAGGTGAACTTTTCCCCTCAACTGCTACAAAATGAGGCAGAGGACTCCCTGGCTAAAGAAAGGGAATAGCTGGGCCATAGGCTTTCTTAATTCTGGAATTCCACTATTAAGCTAGGTTATCTGAATTATTCAGCCATAGATCTGGGGGAAGCTGTTAAGTTCCTACACCCCAGCCTGCTCCTTAGCACAGTTCTTTTGCCGTGGTCAGTACAGAAGTCAGAAGACCAAGGGCTGTTGTTAGATTATGAGTGATGGGACAGCGTGCCCGCAGCAAGAACAAAGTGCTCAAAGATCTGCAGTGCACTGGCCTTTTCCTGGGGGTAAACAGTCCTTCAGAAAGGGACACTGTCACCTCCTGAGCCAGGCTCTGATCTGCCCACTGCAGTCTGCCTGGTGAAGAAGCTTTAATTCTTTATTATTACAATTTTTCCAATAAGTTGAATCCTTGTTTTTGATTGAAAATTGAGAATTGAAAAAGAAAAAAAAAACACACACAAAAACACCACAGCTCTTCACACTTAACGTTCCTCTCTCAGCTCTTCGACCTCAGAGCCCCTTGCTGTCAGCCTTTATCTATGCCCTCAGCCTCTCTCCAGCTCACTGGTCTGATCTGTCTCCATTAGCCTCAAGACTGAACCAGAAAAATGATCTTCAGTCACTTCTCCAAAAGCACATTAACACTCTGCGTAAAAGCTGTCAACCCACCACTCCACTTTCCTTCAGTTTTCTTCCCTGCAGGCATCTCACCTCCTGCTCAAGGCCGTTTCAGCAGTGTTAATCCAGGGAGGGATGCACCATCATACTGTAACCATCCAAAGGCTCCACGCTCCCCTCTGTGGCTCATGGGAACACATGGGCATGTCCAGAGGGTGGCACATCATAGCCAGAGGGAATTACAAGGACAGGAAGGAAGAAACACTACCAGAATTAGTTTGGCTCTCTTTGGGGGCTGTAGAAGGAGACTTGGGCATGCTGCATGTCTAGGTTTTAGCCAGCTGGAGGCAAGTGAGAAGCACGCTGTTCACACCAACCTGGGACTGCTTCTCCTCCTCTGTGCATGGAAGCACCATCACAGACCTGTGCTAAGTGCAGCTGAGAGACTGCGGAGAGGGAGAAGAGGGACTAGTGGGTGCGTCATTGTGAAACTGGGGAGCAAAGAAAGACAGGGCAGAGAGTGTCTCAGATAGAAAAATCGCAAATGGGGAGGAAAATATCATTTTCACTCCTCACATAAAATCCTGTGTCTCCTTTGGCTTTAATATTCTTTAGCCCTTTTAAACCTGGCTTTTATCATGCCTGTTCTAAATGAAAGATGCTCTCTCAAAACAAAAAGCCAAAAACCTTCCATTTGCAGATATCCAGGGAAAAGACTCTGGTGTTTCAAAATCTCACTCTGCTTTCTTCCAAACTACTTATCAACTGCAACATGATCCTGGAAACTAGTCCAAATCCTCTGAAACCAGTTTGCAATAAATTTACTTTCCTAGTATTAAAACTTTCTATTTCAGTTACCTTCCTTCCCTGCCATGCCCTGTTTGTCCGACTCTTTGGTCCTGGTTTTCAGGCTTCCAGTCCCATGTTTTGGAGGGTTCCAGAGGTCCTCAGTCCCATTTTGCCCCCACCAAGGGGCTCAACCTCACTGCTTTCTGCATGTGATCCGTGGTAGGAGCACTCTCTAAAAACACAGACATGATCTCTCTGCAAGGTGCTGTTGGCTGCAGGAATTGGCTTCGACTATTAAATGTTCCTTTCAAAATTATCAGCTGCACAAGCTTGCAGCCATACAACAAAACCTGGGAAGGTTACACATTCCTTCATGTCCTGCCAAGGCCGCATTTACCTTTCAAAGGGTGGGTGTACAAAACTGTTGTCATAGGGTGAAGAAACATGGCATTCGTTTGAGGAAACATAAGAATCATAAAGTATACAAGTAGAAAATAAAGCATCAAACTCACCACATCAGACAGAACTCCTTTGTTTCGTGTTTTTGCTTCAGTGTTGTGCATGTCCAGAAGGCGGTCACTGTTTTCCCTTTCTGCTGTTTTCCACTTGCACTTCACTATGAAGAGTTAGCAAGGGCAAATGCATCTTCAGCTTGGCCTTCATGAGAAGATCCCTGTAGCCCCAGTGCCATGTCTGTCCTACTGCTCCTGGAAATGGTCACATACTCATGTTGTCGAAGCTGCCATTTCTAACTTCTGGACGTCCCCACTCGTCCATCCTGTCAGGCAGTCCTTTTCAACAAAAGCTTCAAAACCTTTCCTCCACTGAAGATGTCCAGAGACTTTACCTGTCAAAATACCAAAACACAGGTGAAATATTACATTTTAGAATATCAAAAATCAATTACACTTCTGCCAAATAGACAAGCACTTTTTGAATGTTTCCCAAGAGATATGTGACTTATA
Source organism: Tinamus guttatus (assembly GCF_059628265.1). Lineage (NCBI taxonomy): Eukaryota > Metazoa > Chordata > Aves > Tinamiformes > Tinamidae > Tinamus > Tinamus guttatus. Next base: position 10,536,879 of record NW_028288848.1, read on the forward strand.
AAGTTAATGGAAATAGGTAGAAAATGATAACATAATTATGCCTAATGATTTATCTTGGAAGCAGTTAATTTTTACTATGTTTATCAATATCTTTGGTCACATTATGTGGAAAACGCTTCTTTTGTGACCCAGGAAATTGAAAAGCCATTTGTGGCTGCTTGTTTGAATAATATAAAGAATTACATATTTGCACATGTTTTATGTTGCTACAGTATTGCTATTTCCTCATATGTGGTTTGTGCATTCTTGTAAGTGTCTTATTGGTTTAGTTTGAGTTTCAAATAGCACCTATATTACCATGTTTTAAGATGTTTGCTTTGGAAGGAATTATGGGACACAAAAACATATGGATCACCTTATCATATATAGAAAGCATACAGTAAAAAGCTGGCTTTCATTACTCTATTACCATAGATATATATATATATGCACTCAGTCTTGAGACTAGGTTATTCATATGTTTACAACATTTAGGACTGCTTTCTGTTATTGTGGATGTACATTCAATCTCCTGGAAGTATAACACATCTCTCTGCTGAATATTCCTTCATATAAACACTATGACTCCCCCAGGATAAATGAAATTAGTGCCTGTAGCTGGTGTCTATGCAAAGGTTAATAGGTTTTGTAACAGATGTGCTTCCGAATAGCTGGTGTCTCACCATCCCCTCTTACCTCGGTGCTTTACATCTCTTCTCTGTACTCTTGCTCAAATTATTGCCCTACGTCCATCCAAGTGAGGTTGGATGAACTCATCAGAGTTTGTAAAGGGTAGGCTGGCATTTTTCTCCCTGCCATGAGCTGACATTCCCCATGTGTTCTCTGATGAGATTTCTCATCAGTGAAAGTGGGCCAAACAGCTACTCCTTAATATTGCACTGGGAAACAGTGAGGTCTGATGTGCTCTGAGACCCAGGACAGGCTCTGCTGCTTTATGGTGTCCATTCCCACCCTCCAGGATCTCCATCCTTGAACAAGGAAGCTTTGTCTTTATGCAACGTCACATATGGAACAGGCAACAGCTGCTAGGATACCTAGAGCTTCAGTCAGTCTTTTAGCTGCCTGAGATGCAGATGGAAAGGTGTCTGGAGGATAAGGACTGAGGTTCTGACAGCAGAGAGACACATACAGGGAAACCACAGAGGGAGTAGAAGGCTTTCTGACATGTATTACATGTAGCTCTAGGTCCAAAACACTTGGATTTGCATGTGCTCATAGACAATCATAGATGTGGCATTCTGCACTGTGGCAGTCAGCCTGACTTTCAGCTAAATGTGTAAACTTGGCCATCATTCCCTCTAGTGGTTAAATATGGAAGAAGCTGGTAAGATTTCTAAGCATTAAACTTCATCTTTATTCTCAAACAAAACTTTCTCCTGTTTTCAGCACTGCTGAGCACGGTCCTAATCCCCATGACAGTACAAACAGGATCTTCTACTGGATCGCACCAGCCTAGGAAATCTTTTGGATACTTCCTGGTTTCCTAACACTATCTTGGAATTCAGTGCCATACATTGCATTACAACATCCAGCCTTGCAAGGGTCTAGCAAGATGTTTTCTGGGATACTTCCAGTGGGCCAGAGGCTTTTGCAGAGGAGCTAAAAAGTCAGGAGGTGAGAATTTATTTGGTGCTGAACACACCTCCGCAGCCAGATTAGGGCAATGGTGCTGCTGCGCACAGAACCACGAGCTAAGCCTGCCGAGACCGCGTGGCAAATCCTTGCACCGATCGTTAAAGCTCCAGCTAGCGAACACTTCCCTCAGTCAAATCCAAATCGCACCATGAAACACTACACTTGCTTCTTACTGTACACTTTGGGTTAAAAAATGGAATTTTGCAAGTGTTCCTGCAGGGCCTCCTCACTCCCTGCAGGGCTGCCACCCCTGGGACCCCGGGCAGGCCTGAGGGGCAGCTGCACAGGACCACTTCTCCCGCGCTTTCATGGAAGAGTCGTCTTCCTCTGGTTCTGTTCCCTTTCTTGAAACAAAATATAAAGCTTTAACTCTCTGAGTATTCCATGATTTCATATGCCTTGCTCCACTCTGATTTATGCCTTTTTTTAATGCAATATTTCTTTTTCTGCTGCATGACTCTGTTGGCCTGATTTTCAGCTCCCACTCAGCTATCCCAGTGTAACCCCAGTGTTAAGCGTTTGAAAACTGGCCCCAAATTGCCCTCTGCCTCATGCCTCCAGGACAGAGTTGTTCTATTCTGCAAAATGTGCAGTTGGACTCAGACCACATTGTAGTGTCATTTGAACTAGTTCTAAGACCACAACTTGCACACACAGTCAGTGAATGAGATTTTCAGTTCACTAGCAGTTCCAGTAGATAATTAAGGACATTTTTCTCATATGATGTGCACCCACCTGATATGAAAGTATTTTCAATTTCTTTATTTTTCTGATGAACTAAAAATTAAAAATGAAGGAAATATGCTGGGGCTGACCCCAAAAAACCCTTTTGCATCATTCATGATATAATTTAAAGGGATTTGAGTTAAACTAAACTCAATTAAACATTTTTACAAACATGTATAATGAAAGAATTAAAATGTTTTGCTGAGGAGATGCCAAAAAGAGATGTTTTCATTTTTCCTGAAGAGGGATTTGTGCAAAACAATTTTGTAAATCTGACACCAATTTATACAGTTCAGTCACTGAAAACCTACATTTTTTTTCAGCAAAGAAAAAAAAACCCTACTGTTTGAAAAGTCCACATAGCTCTATTTACATCCATTCTGGCGGCAATTTTACCCTCCGCTCCCCACCTTGGGATCTGTTATTCAAAAGTTCTTAGCCATGACAGAAGAAACAATGGCAGCGAAGTTCACCACAAAGACCCACATTCTTTGCTAGTCTGCAATCTCCCCCATTTATAATTTATCTTACCCTCAAGTCCACTAATTTGTAAACTGCAAAAACAAAGACAGTGCCCAAGAACCATGCATGGGATTCCAGCACACAGAGCTCACAGGAGTTCACAGAGTCCCCTGAGATAGCCTGTGAACTCAGCAGCACAAGTTTAATGTTGCCCAATCGTTTTTACAACTTACTTTCATGATCTTTTTCAATGGCAATATAATAAATAATGTTGGTTTGGGATATTTTTCCTTGTCTTTTTTTTCATTGTAACAGACACACAGAAAATCCATGATAAGCATCTGTTGTGAAGAAAAATTAGATAGAATATGTATACATAGAACACATATTAGTTTCCCAAATCATTTTAATGATGGACTATAAATATTTTTTTGGCCTGCCTGCAGGCTTATTATTTTCGGCTGTGATCATGTCAGATTCCATTAACAGAGCTGGATCTGTATTTTTAATGGACAGTTAAAGTAAACGTAGCAACAAAACAAGAGCTCTTTTTCCTTATGGCTGATCATAAGCTCTATCCTATTTCATTAGGGTGCTGTATTACAGAAGAGTCACCTGCCTGCCTGAAGAACACAGCATAAGTCTTCTTTTGACTGGGGAGCTCAGCATTATTTTAAGAGTGAAGGGCCGTGAGGTTCTACCCAAATTGTAACTCAAGATGTTAAACATTTGTACTCTTCCTCCCTAAATTTTCTGTTATGGTTAGCTAGATCCATATCCTCTACTTCCAAAGACTGAGTGCCAAGTAACTTCATGCAGCTGCTGTATTCCTCACTGGAAGCGGATGCACTCCTGCACCACAGATCTACTGCCCATCTCAGAGGTGCTGCTTCAGTAGATAAAACTCCCTAAGACAGACGCAGTTTGACAGAGCAAGAATTATCTACAATGCTTAATTATATCACTAAATATTTAGCCACAGATAGACTTAAGCAGTTGGACACACTCCAGATGAAGGGGAACTCCAAGACAGAACCACGAACATTTTGTTCAAACAACAGCATTTCATCAAAAAATTCCATCTCCCAAGCAAGTCTGAGCTGACTGCTCTTAAAGCACAAAAATGTAGATGTTGCTAGAGCAGGGAGCAGCACTGGAATCACAGAGGCTTGGAGATGGAAGAAAAATGAAATAGGAAGCAGGAAGATTAAATTATACAAAGTGGCAATGCTGGAAATCAATCGATGCTGCATGGAATAAAGAACAAGATTAAATACATAACATGATTCTTTAAAGGTATCTGAGACATAGAAACAAAAGACAAGTCACAGAAACAAAAGACAAGTCACATGTGTAAAATGAGCAAATTCATTCACTTGACCAGATTGATTCTGGATTATAATTAATCAAGGAATTTATGGTTTGCTGGAAATACAGAGCACATGCCTTTTAAAGCTCCACTAATACAAGTAGGACTATGCTTACACTTAAATTTAAGTATCTAAATATTCTGCAGAGAGAAGGGCTCAAAGGCACAAGGCACAAACCTTGCCAATGCCCAACTCTTGCTCTTTCTTGAATCTGCTAGGAAGTGAACCAGCCCAGATAGAGCAAGCCTTCAATACTAAACTCACTTCAACTTAGTGACAAGCTCTGATGAAACAATGCCAGATTCATAATTTTTTAATGAACTTTGCAACTTTCAAAGACTTTTCAGAATCCTGTTTAATTAAAACTCTCAGTATGACACAGAAATATAGATAATTTTGTGATGGTTTGGGTCAGAGAAGGAAAAAGGAAAGTTTGGTTTAACCAAACCCATCCAGTGACCTCAGATGGAGACACCTTCCTTGCCTGCAGGGCCTGGATTAAGATGACTTGAGCAAGAGCCCAAGTTCATTTTTTCCCACTATGAAGGAAAATCTGAAATATGTCAACAAATCTGAGGAAATCTGAGGCAAAGAGAAATGACAATGATGATCTGGAGAGGTTGCTTTCAGGACAAAGGGCAGAAAAAGAAGTGGATTTTAATCCCCTTTCATCCTTTCTCGGCTGTTTTTCTGGCTGAAAGACACCCTCTAATTATTTCAGTGGAATGCAATGGCTTCCAAAGCCTAAGCCAGCTTTAGGTCAGCACCAGTGCGGTGGTATCATCAAGGGAGTACTTGTAAAACACAGCTAACTCACAGGGAACAGCATCATGGGCAAATTTAGCCTAGTTTCTTCTGTTCACAAATTATCTGGGAGCAAGCTGCAATGTTTAATAAATTCCAAAGAAATTCCCCACAAGAAGCAGGATGCAGTAGTGACAGGCAAGGTTGGTTTTGTTATATGCCATAAGCAGAATTCCCACCTACAAATGGATTTCAGAATTGCCATTGCTGATGGCACTGTGTAAAGCAGAGCAAGCCCAGTCCAAGCACCAGGCTGAGCCGCCAGGCCTGGGGAGCCATCCTTAAAGGACTTATTTAATCCCTCTCTCCAGTTCAGTGTCAGACCCAAACAAAAATTTCAGCGCCCGCACTAGGTGCCAGAGGGAGGACTGCATTTCTAGTGCTTCAGAGAAAGAGGCTTTTAATGTCAAGATTCAGGTACAAGTTCTACTGATGACCCTGGCAGGGCACTAAACCCTTTGGAGGAGGAGCAGCAGCAGAGAGTTGTCTGAGAGAATGTGAATATAAAGTAGTGCCTGGATGCAGGAGCAGGTCACGTGTCCAGGTTACAGGCCAGGCCTCCCACGAAGCCAAGTCCAATACGGAACATGTCTGCTCCCAGTTCCACAGTATAAGGGGTTGCTTCCCACACAGATACCTCCCAATCCAGGCTTAGCCTTCATTTCTGCCTCAGTTTCCCTGCCGCAGGCCCACACCTCCACCAAGGCTGGTAGTTCAGAGGTCTGCGGTCGCGGAGCGTGATCTCCCCCCGCCCCACAGTCTCTCTGGGTGACGGGTCCTGCAGCTCAGGCTCCTGCCCGTGGCCGTGCGCAGGCCCCGCGCGCAAGTGTGAACGGCAGCAGCGTGCAGAAAGCCAGCCCTGTCTCCAGGGCTTTGACTGGCACCAAGACAAGTGAACAGAAGAAACTGGCTCCCTCACACCCTCAAGGCTCTGAATAGTTCGAAAGGCAGCAGGAAATCCTGCCCGTTTCCTATGCTGGCAGCCTCTCCTGGGAGGGAGACGCAAAGGCCGAGGCAGTGGCCACACAGCGAGCAGAGCGGCACTGACAACAGGCCCTGAGGACACCCTGGCAAAATGCTGCCTGGGTGTCCAAGACCTGCGCAAAGGCCAGAAAGGTGGAGACCCCAGATGAGCAAAAGATTTGCACTGCTTTCAGGTGTGAACCCAGCTAAAGAGGGTTCCAACTTGAGGGTCAGCAGGGCGAAACCATCTCCTCAAAGGAAGGAGGCCATCACATTCAGATGGCCAGACTACACTTCACTCTTCCTGTGCCGTCACAGCTTTTCTGCTCTAGGCAGGGGCATAAGTCAGTCTTTATCTGGCCTCTGTTGTAGGAACAAAGAAGGAAAAAGAACCAGAAAGGGGGCCAAGAGAGGGCCTGGAATGTCCATCCTTGGAGATCTTCAGGACTCACATGGACAGGGCCCTGGGCACCCTGATCTGACTTTGAAGCTAATGCTGCTTTAACAGAGGCTTGGGATAGATGATCACCAGAGGTCCTTTCCAACCTATATCCTTCTGTGACTATAAGATTCACCATTTCTGGTAAACATCAAATTAATATCTCTTCACCTAAGCCCAGACCAATCCCAGCATAAAATATAGAGTTTTCTTTTCTAAACCCAGATACTTGGGGAAAAATAACGGAACTCCTGGAAGCTGTGACACTTTGCTGTGCTGCCTTCTCTGCTTGAGCAGCTGCTAATGACTCACTCACCTCAGAAATGCTGCCAGGAACTACAGGGGCCAGAGCGACGGCAGGAGAATTCCTTTCTCTTCTGCATCCAATAACATTTATTGAATAACAGCGCTACTAACTCTGAATCACTGATCCTGTCAACAGTCAGGTGGGACATGAACAAACTCCTCCACTGGTTTCAAACTGATTTCCTTGGCATGATGCTGGTACTAAAAGGTTCAAGGGCTGAAGCCTGTTTGTCAAATATTCATTGAGAGATTATTTGCTCTCAATGCTCAATTTGCTCTGGAGCAGAGCGGCAGTTTCATTTCAGACATCACACACATGAAAATAAATGGCTAGGTTGAGGTTTGAACAGAAGCGAAGCTGTTTGAGCTTTGAAAAGAGGCCATTTGTCAGAAGGCATTTTGCTTCGGCCTTGAACGGTGAAATGTTTTAAAAGTGGATAGTTTTTACGATAGACTCACACCAGCATAGCAAAAGAATCATCTGTTTTGTTTTTTAAGGCTTGAAGATAAATCACAAGTAGTGCACTACTATTGATTTATTTATATCTCAATGGACTATTGGAACTATAAATTACGGTTGCATAAACACAAACTGTGCAGCATTTTGCATTGTTTGAACTTGTCAATGGCAGGTCTTTCTCGTGTTTTCATTTTAATGTAAATCAAACTGTGAAATGTATGGATGCAATTTATTTCCAGTTATGTTTATTGGACTTGGGAATGACTTATTAACTGGGGGCTTTACTCAAATTCTCATTTGATTTCCTTGGATTTGACAGCCTAGCCTCCATGGAGCTTTCATGACTCGAGCACTGCTGACCCTAAATCTGATATAAGAGACAACAGTGGTTTTCTCACAGTGCCCTTGTGGAGTCCTGGAGTGAGAATCTAATGGAAAGAGCACATCCTGCAGAGCAGAGTGCTCAGAAGAAAGGGCTGGTGTCTGGGTGAAATCCCTGTGAGGCTGCCAAGTCTCCCCTTCGTTGTGGCAGGGCCAGCAGCTCAGTTTCTGTGTGTAATTTAACACTGTGGGGAGACTCACTCTCCAGAATATATTGCAGGTACCTCTGGGGTCAAGGAAAGGACTGCAAGAATTCAAGAGAAGATGGTCCTCACACAATTTTCACACAAGGGAAGCAAAACCTAATAGTGCTAACCATATCCAGATCAGCAAGGGCAGAAAAGGTCAGTCCCACAATTTGATGATCAGCAAAACCATGTGAATGCCAAGGGAGATGTCTTCAGCCAAGGTAGCCTGTGGCCTCTATGCCAAGCCTGATGAGAGAGCCTCTTGGGCAGAACAGACACAGCAGCCAAGGTGGAAAAGCAAAAGGGGTATGGATTTTTTGTCTTTATTTTATTTAACATCTGAAAAATCCCAACATCTCGAATATAGCTGCCCTTACAACTCTTCTCCAGCTGAGAACTTCACTGAATTCCCTATGGGACTTGGGGAAATATAGGGGAAATCTTGGCCACCATGAATTCAATAAGAGTTTTGCTCTGGCCCTAAAACAAGCTTCACATGTGACCTCGATGAAGTCATCACTGTGTGCCTCAGTTTCTCCCGAAGATATAAAGCTATTTGACAGAAGTGTCATGGGGATAAATTCATGGTATCTGAGGGCCACCAACTGTAACAGTGATAACAGGCACAGGGAAGCCTGTGTGGGTCACTGGACACATTCCATTCTTATGACACTTGAATGCAAAAGAGCATTTAAATCAAAATAACACTGGTTAAACTCAGTCCTTCGTGAATGGCAGCCTGTAAATTTCTTAACTTGAATTATTAAAAGAACACTGCATACTTTATAACTGCATATTTGAATACACTCATGGGGTCAGGCTCTCCTTCTAGCCCCAGCAACGTAAAGTTGGAGTAACTGCCTGACTCTGAAGCAGTTACTCCAAATTTATTTCAGGGTAACTCTGAGCAGGATCCTGTTTTTTGTTTATGACTTTTCATTTGTATTTTGTGAAAACTTAATAAAATCTTTTAAAACTGAAAAACACGGCTCCATAAACCTCACATATGGGATCTTTAAACTTGACCAACTTCTGAACTTAACCCTGACTTGCCTTCTTTCTCCTGGCCTTTTCAGGAGCCAGTGCTCTTCAGCCATGTCTACATCAACAGAAGTCAACATCTACCTCAACTTAGCCAGTCATCTCTTTCCTTTTTTGCCCAACATAATAACAGGAACGTATGACGAAACTGAACCATCATGAACTGAAATGGAAAAAAAGTGCAGAAAATCAGATGACAGTTCAAAGAATCCAACTTAATGCTTGCAAAGTAGAGACTCTGGTCAGGTTGCCCAGGGGACAGCATTAGGTAACAGTTACTGGAACCTGTTTCGAAGTGTTGGTATACAACTGGCATCCTTTTTGTATTAATGCTGCAGAAGAAAAGTACATGCCCTGTCCAGTCAGAAATGTAGTCATAGCTGAAACAAAAACGAAAACAAAAAACAGTGGCTGCCATCAGATTTAGAAGCAAATGACCCAAAAAATTGGAGGATATCCCTAGTTCTTGAAGTTCTCAGGACACAGCTGAAGGCCACCCTGAAAGACATGCTGTTTCTCTAACACACATTATCGAATGGTGCCCAGGAGTACTGGACAGACTGGAGAGGCTGTGGTGCAGAAGGCAGCAGACTGGGTGCCCGTCCCCGCGGAGCTGGCAGCGCCCACCCGGCAGCTGAGGGCAGCGGCGCTTTGCTTCCTCGCTGGCACGAAGGAGCAGCCCCAGCACCCCAGCGCTCCGCAGGTTGCCTCAAGAATCCCCGGGGAGGATAAGCACCCCAGTGTGATCTTTGCGCCCCTTCTCCTACGCTTTCTGCAAAGCCATTTTGGGGCAAACTCGACTGCTTTTGAGAAATAAATAACTGCTTCTCTGGTCTGCAGGGTGGTTTTCAATCACACACAGGTGGTGGAGGGAAGCGCTCGAGCTCACGGCAGGAGGACTTGGCAAGCACAGCCAAAATAAGCTTTTACGTCCCAGCTGCCATGTGTGGGAATGGACAGGTCTTTCACTGTGTGCGACATACACAATTTATACTAAGGGATCCCTAAACGCTTTAGTATTCATTATTTTTGAAAGATGCTAGATTCCACAAGGGGGAGGGACTATGTTTTCAAACCTTGAGAACATTATTCGTTAACATGACAATGACATTTTAACGACTCGTTTATTTTCTCTCATCTAGCTGAATAGAAAAAGAGAGAATCATTTATTTACCTGCAAGTTCTTGTTACTTTTCTAGGGAAACTGAGAAGAATATTTTCTTACTCATGTTTATTTTGTAAGCTGCTCTATGAATGTTATCTTTTTGAGGAAATATATATGCATTTTTTTTCTAAAGGGTGGTTCACAAACACCTAAGCCTCAGTTGAAAATTCAATGGTATTACAGAACTGCTGGGTGACATGGTCCAGACCTTAAGCTTTGCATAATTCAGGCTGCATTGCTGAGTGAGTATAAATAGTTGCAATTTATTTTGAACATGCAAATTAGGAATATAATGAAAATATTTCAAAGTATGAGACTGGAAGGCCATTTTTACAGATGGCTTTTTCTGCCAGTGGGCAATTTGTTCTCCTCACATAAACATTAAGCAACTCTAAACATCTGTTCCTAATTAGTTCCCCTGTACAAGATACCGATGCACATAACTCTCACTTCCCAGAGCTCACTGCTGCGATGCCAGATGATTAGTTTGTTTGCTCATCGCTCCTTGGAATTAGACAAAACTGAAGATCTGAAGTCATAGCTGTTCCCCACACCACAAACCCAATTTTTAGTGGAATGATGAAAATTGCCAAGATCAGATAAGGGAAGGTAGCACAAGTTAATTGGGCCCCAACTGACCCTAACGTAGCCACATGAATTTGGGAAAAATATGGCCGGTATTTGATTAATTTGTTTACAGAACATGTTGTTTGAATGATTTTTCCATCCTAAAGCAGGGCTTCCTATCCAGGAAACCATTTGCAAGTGTTGCCCTTGGGCCATCATGAGTTCCCTGATGGGCTGGGACTCCGAACGCTGGAGTCTCTGTGCATCTTTTCCAATCCATTCAGCCCTGAGCTGGGCTCTGCCGTCTAGCAGCTGACCTCTAGGCTCAGAGTAACGCAGAGTTTGGTTCAGGCCATGGTATAAGACTGGCACACACAAGTGAAAGGCAAAATGGAAGGAGTCACCCAGAGACTTTCTTTACAGTTCATCAGAGCACTGTGTAGACCTTCCCAGAAAACTGCACTCCGAGCCATCTTCAGTGCCTTTAATGATGATATCAAACCTCTATGCAGTCATTAAATGATTCCAGAAATGGTAGCTCTGGAAGATTCTCCTCTAAGTTTTTACTCAAGGCAATACAAGAGAAAAAGAAGTCATTAGGCTGGTTTGGAAGGACCCAAACAGAGTGTCTTGAGCCTCCCTATAGCCAAATACCCCACAGAAGTATCTCACAAGCCTTGCACCAATACGGATCCAGTTAGAAGAAATGCTGTGAAGCTTCAAAATCCCTCTGCCTACATTACAATACAGCCACATTCATGCAATATATGATCATGTTTATCAACGTACTTAAACTTTCTGACTTAAGAGCTTAACTAAAATGTAGTACAGAATCATCTTGTACATCATCTTGTACATCTTGTACATCTTGAATCATCATCTTGCAAAAAAGATGATCAGAAAAATCATCTTGTACATCTTGAATCATCATCTTGTACAGAATCTTTGACTTTGATGTTCATACAGTAGCACAAAGGAGAGCACTGACAGAAACCCAAACTGTGTGTTCATGTTTTTGCATTAAATGAAGCAAACATTCCTGTACTGTACATTTTACTGGGGCCAGTCTAAGGCCCCAGCAAAAAGAAATTTAATTTTAAAGTGCATATACTTTCTAAATACACCTATCTCTGGGTGACCATTCCCTTGCAGTAGTCAAAATACTTTCCAAAGAAGTCAAGGATCATTAAGCTCATTTTTAAAACAGGAAATGGACTCCAAGGATTGAAGTCACTTACCCAGTACCACCCAAATACCTGCTTATTGCATCCCCGTTATTCAGAGCATGCTTCAGTTCTGTGGTTGCAGACAACAGACGCTCTCTCTTCAATGAAGCGCTGTCACACAGGTGCTTAAGTTTGTTTTTCGCTGCTGTTGTTGTTTTTTGGAGAAGGAAACTTTCTTAATCTTATCCAAATACTTGAATGGACATAAAACTAGGCATGCCATGAAACCAAGATTACCAGGACAAAAAAAAAAGTTAGTTTCCTTCAGATTTGTGTTTCATAGAAGACTGACTTCTGTATCAAAAATTCAATTGCAGCTGAGACATCTGTAAGGGATGGATTCTCATCCACATGCATTATCTCATGGGTAATAATGTGCACTCTCATTCTGATCTTTTTCCTACTCTCAGGTCCTCCCAAAGGTTTTTTTCATCCACCTGGCCATCTACTTCTAGAAGTTCCCTCTGACAAATCTGGTGGAATTCAGCCAAGGAATTCAAAAGGTGTCAGGGACACACACAGACACGAACTCAAGCTTATTTTCTGTAAGAAATCTGGCATCATTTCCCCAGGTTCAACTGACAAAGCTGAAAAAAAAATCCTTTCCTTTCATAATTATTAAATCACTGCAAAAATTAGCTGCAATTTGCACTTACTGGCAGTTCAGTTAAAAGAGAAAACAACATCCTCTGTGCATTTATCATACATCTACATCTGAGTCCATTATCTCACCCATTTTAATACCGACATGCACTCTGCTAACATCACAGCAGCTGCATATGGTACATGAGATCAAAATCAGCACTGTTAAATTTAATTATTATAGACAGCAGAACAGAAACTACAGTGTGTACTAAATACTGGGGATAGGAAAGAAAATGTATTACTCTTCCTCTGTTAGAGAGCAGGGTAAAGACCACTGAGTTTGTTTTTCAAGCATCTAAATAGTACTAATTCCTTTTCTCAGCAATGAGTTTCATCTCTTGAGCTCAATCTAGTTTGTTAAGTGTGAAGTTAAGAAAAAAAAGAGGCGCTGCTGTTAGAAACATGCTCCAATGGCAATTATTTCAACGTAAATCTCTCTGAAATGTTGTTTGACAGTGAAATCCAAAAAACCATCCTGCCTCACAAATGCACCAGAATTGCAAAGCTCAGATTCACCTTTTTAACTGCAGAGCAAAACACTGGGATGAGAAGATTTAGATTTTGCCTGTAAGGGATGACTGAGAGTTTCTGTTACAAAAGTTTAATTTAAAAACACCAATTTATTGCATACACAATACCTTGTTTGCAATAACTCAAGCAGACTTTTGCCAAACTGCATTCCTGATGCATCTGGGGCCAAAGATTTCCAGAGCTGCTCAGAGAAATTGATGCTGTTAGTTTCATAGCTATTTTGTCAGCAAAAATAACAAAAGTAGTCAATGTTGATCTCCAGAATTTGAGATTTTGATTCAGACTGAAACCAGCTTTAAAAATTATATATACAGATTTTGGCAAGCTGGAAACACAGTTTTTCTTTAACTCTGGTGCCCATCTTTACCATGGGCTGGCTGACATTGGTCTTAGAAATGTCTCATCAAAGAAAACCTCAATACGCACTGTTTTCTTCTTATTGAAAAAAAAAAAAAAAAAAAAGGGCCCCTGCAAGCTGCTATTCTGCATCCAAAAAATATCCCTTTCTTACTTGGTCTTTATTCAGTGCTTGCTCAGGCAAAAGTCCCATTGACTTTGGTGGGTGCCTTGTAAACAAGTAGGAACTTCAAGATCTGGCTGACGTGTTTTCTAAGTAAATGCTAAAGGAAAAGCAATTTGATCTCTTTTCAAAGTCTGGCAGAACATAATATAGCATAATCACAAAAAAATCTAAGCTAGAATTTCATCAAGCAAAAACAAACACAGTTATAGAAGTCAGCAGGAGACGGTCAGTTCTGAGCCTACAGTAATTGTGACGTTGAGAATAGAAGTAAATTCCCTGAAGATGCTCCATACAGTAGCAAACCATCTGTCCAAACACTTGCAAAAAAGGCTCATGTTTGAAAACTCCAGATCCTGCCAAGGCCTTTGCCATTGGCTTCAGAAATGCAATGAGCTGGAATATTCACAGATGTTCTTTCTGAATATCCCTCATGCTTTGCAAAGCAGACAGATCCTGGAGACTGCAGAAGGAACTACCAGCAAAGACAGTAAAACCTTTCCTGCCTCTATTGTGGGGACTGAGGCTTCAAAAACCAATTGGCACTTTTCTGCTGTTGGACAACTCTAAGGAAAATGTTTACTTCAAAGCTGGACTGACTCCAATGCAGAATTTCAGCAAGGTGCACTCACATATGGACCACCAACTATACCCTTTGAAATAAGAATCTGTGATTCAAAGCAACTCCGGAGAGTATTTCCTAATGAATCTGAGGGGGAAAAAAAAAAAAAAAAAAAAAAAAAAAAAAAGAAGACAGCTCTTGAAACCTAGCAGGCATCAAGCCCTGGATTTTTGGCAGAAGTACAATTAAATGCTGATATATCTGGAAATTCTGGTTCACAGCAGAGTCCTTAGTTAATGACAAACGTTTATAAGGCAGAACATGATTCATATTACACTGTAAAGGCAATGACATTCGAAGTTAAGGGTCAGCTACCAATTCTCTGATAAGTCCTATTTTTCAGGGCTTTAAAAGTGAGTAACTGCACAGAGCACCAGGTTGACAATCTCAATGATTTTTTAAACAATGGATTAACTTTGCTAAGTGGATTTCAACACTTAAAGTAAGGCTTAACAGATATTTTATCAGTTGTGAAAAGGGAGCACCCTGAGAGATAAACAAACTGGAAACTTTACCCCCTCACTCAGTGCAGAGTGTCCAGCCCCAGAGGGTTCCATAAGAGAGCACGAGGATCGAGGATGGGGGGATGCAGCTCCTGGAGCAGACCCCGCCGAGATGCCCCAGCACAGCCTCCTGTGCTCTTCTGATGGGGAGCTCGTCTAGCTACTTTGCGGCCCTTCTCGCTGCAGTATTTCACACTCTTTGTTAAATGGTTCCTTAAAATACTGCTCTGGGGCAAAGAACTACTATTTCCCTGTTCGGAGAGGAGAGGAAAAAGGCTTGGAGGGGAAGGAGAAGATAAGCAGGAAAGGTAAGAAAAACAAAAACTGCAAACCAGAACATTATTTCTGGTTCTGTTCTGAAACATCAAAAATTATAAACTCTTTTAAAATATATAAAAATACCAGTACTAAAACATTTTAATTGCAGCAATTTGGGGGTTAAAAATTGAGAAAGTAAACTGTCCAGCTCCCAACAAGAATCTTTAAAACTCTCTCATAACAAGGATCAGAGCACATTTACGAGGTGGCCATTCCACATGCAGTCAAGCCAAACAACTCTTTGTGCTCCTAATAATAAAAAAGGTGCTGCTGCATAGTGTGATGGCCATGACGAGAGCCCTGAGGTAAGTTTACATTCCACCAGGTCCTTCTCAAATGAATTTTATAAACTACACTTGCCCCTTTTACATCCACTGCATAATCTGCTTTACCTTTGCAATGGAAAACATGGTTATAAAGAGTCATCTCTAACCTTTGTTTTATTTAACATAACATGAGGATCAGTAGCACTGAAAATAAGAAGCTAGGTTACATGCCAGGAGCCTTGGAATATAAAACCTTGCTGTGGGCCGATAATATCTCACTGACTCTTACCAGTCTCCGTGACCCTTCTACTAAATAAACTTCATGAAATCAAAACTTACACCCTTCTCAGAAGTCCAGTCCCTTCCTGCAGTGAACATTGCTTTTGTGATAACCAAAGGAATTCTATATTTAGGGACAGCACTTGTTCTTGACCTTCAGAGGACTGTTTCCATTGACACATGCTGAAAAGAAAGGGGATAAAAATCCCCTCTGGGACTTCGTTTCAGATCCTACAGTTCTAATATGAAACTTAAACTACTCCAGGCTGCTGGTGTTATAATACCGCCTGCTAAGTATAAAGCAGAAGGGAAAAATCCAAAAGACAATACTTCATTACATGGAAATTCTTTGAATCCTAAAGCCATATGGGACTTTAAAAGCTTTCCCCAAATCCTTCTCAGATCAATGGAATTCAATTGTTGTACAAAATTGATATTTGGAAGAAGAAAAAAATCTGATTTTCTGCATTTCTGATAATTGGAAGCTGATTGATAGTCATCTGTAATGGGAAAAATAGCTTTGTTTTTAGAGGCAATATAACAGCTGGGAGACAAAATTTCTCAATCATTTAATCAGCAGCATCCTCAGTGAATTAGGCTGTGTGCCCTGTTCCAGCTCCATGAGATCTTTTAAGAACTTTGGCAAATCCTACATTTTATGAGTAAAGTTTCACAAATAAGTGCAGTTTGTGAACATTCCTACAGCAGCATATTCTGGCCAGCCCCGCTCCCACAATCACTGTGGAAGCCCTGGGTTTTCTCTTTCCTAAAGCACAGAAGTGGCGGTGACCCCATCCAAAAGCCCTGTCACCTCACACAACCTAGCAGGTGTAAGGTGCAAATACCCACAGAGCCATAGGCAGGAGGTAGTTAGCACCTAAATGAAGATCTGTGTGTTGTTAGTGAATCCACTACTAGAAGTAAACAGAGCTGGAAAGATGATGGTCCTGGTGCTGTTTAGTTCACGAAGAGACAAACAGCCTGTGCTTGACAAATACACTATCATTTTGCTTCCTCCAACTCAAGTGTCTGTTTAGTTGGGTTAGAAAAAGTATGTGACCTAAAGCTCCCAGAGTAGTGGCTGTTCTGGGAAGGATGAGACTCTGTTTTAGGGCTTTCTGAAAACCATTTTTTTAAAAAAAAAACTTAATTTTGTCCTAGACCATTCTTGAAGGATAGTGGTTTTTTCAATTACAAAAACTTTTAATGAGACACAAAAATTGTTTGTCTCCCCAGATCATAGTAGAGACCAGGATTTGCTAAAAACATGGCAGTAACACACTAACATCCCAGGTAACGCAGCTGATCCACCCTGTATCACAACCAGCATTCAAATGGCACAGTATTTTCACAAAACTTTCACGGCACCTCTCCAGGAGCTGCAGAGGGGAGGAGGCTGCAGTTTTTGTTTTAATTAGCTGAAACAGCTCCCTCAGAGGAATAGTGCACTGTGCTTTTTGGCTTCCTTCCATTCGAGGTTATGAATCAGAGCTGTGTTAACCAACTTGGAGAAATCTCCTTCACGCTGAGAGGAGCAGAAGACCGACCAACATTTAATTGTCCTTGCTATTGCTCTCCTCTGTAGCTGCAAGCCCCAGTCTTGCAGCCCTGGGTGCCGTGGCTGTTCCCTCGACACCTTCCCCGCTGCACAAAGGCAGAATGGAGCGTGACCGAAGCGTCTGAAGCAAGATCTCTGTCTGCCGTCGCCTTGACTTTTCAATGTGCCACGAAGAGACGTTATTCATCCATTCTATTGCACCCTGTGGGTTTACATACACCTACCACCACCGCTCCGTCTGGTAACGATTTCCTGCAAACAGACAACTCGCACGCTTCTGCAGGGAGTTTGTGTGAGCAGCATGGCTCCTGCTGCTGCCATTCAGGAAATAGTGTCCCTTTGGTCGGATCAGGAGGCCAAATGGTGATGCCCACACTCAGCTCATTTTTGCTGTGCAGCTCTCATGGTGTGAGCTGGCAGCCACGGCTTTCCAGAGCTTTCATTCTTCTCTGACCAGTGCAGCAGTGCAGTAGGTGAGGCCGAGCAGAGGCACGAATGCCAATGATTCCTCTCCACGTGGGCAGAGAGCCATGAGGAGAAGTAGTGAGCAGCGGGATGCATGTTCAGACAGCTCCATGTGACTAACCACTGGCTGCTCGAGAGAAAGGACTGGGGGATCTTGAGTTTCTTGACAATTTTGGATCAACATAGGATCTCTCTCTCCTTTAGAAAATGTACTCTGACTCTGCCCCAGTTCAGACCTCTTAGATGAATCAAAAGGTATCCCAACTGCACGCTACACAGCATCCACCCAGACAATCACAAAAATTCCTATGGCCTCTGCATCCAGGCTCCAAAGAACATTACATTTTGTTTAACTTTTTCTGAACCTCTGAAAAATTTCCATGTAGTTTCGTCTCTTCCAACTGAATCAGTGACTAATGAATCATAGCCAGAACCTCACCATTTAAACATCCAGGTTTCTCGACTGTGCTGACCCATTTACACCCAAGAGTTTACTTTAACACAAGATTTCTTTCCCTCCTTCTCTGGTTTCTTTTTTTTTTTTTTAATGGAATTAAAAAGAATATAAAAAAGTCTTTGCTGATATTTGGTTACTTGCCACATGCTGAGTTGAGTTTCCTGTTTAAAAAAGAGAGAGATTTTGTGTGGACACGTGTGTGTGTGTGTTTGTGTGTGTATTTGTATGCTGGGACCTTTTTATGGGTATTTGTAACCCAGCCTGAGAATCCCTGTAAGAGCAAATAACCAGGAAAAAGATTTTCTGAGATATTTTGCTAGCATCAAACACAGTTCATCCTCTACAAGCAAGGCTGGACAAAGGTTTCAAAAATACCAAAAAAAAAAAAATTATCTGGGGGATTTCCTGAAGCAAGTCCTGATGCGGAGAGAGCAGGCAGAAGTACAAGAGAATGATGTTTGTCTTTGAGAAGGACTTTGCTTGTGATGGGTGGCTTTAGTTGAGTGCAGGTTTCTCCAAAACTTTGTGCCCAAAATGAAGGTGCGCAAAGTGCCATGACAGAGCTACAGAGTATGAAAGAAGCAATTAATAGCAGATGGGGGGAACAAAGAACTATTTTCAAAAGGCTTGTGAAGCTATATGGAAAGAGGTGGGAAAGAAGAGCTGCAGAGAAAACTATTGTGCCCTCTGCAACAACTGCAGAGAAAGAGGAGGAGGGGGCATGGAGGAAGGGGATTGTGCCTTGGAAAAACAAATTTCCAAGCAAACAATATGTACAATATATAAAATATCCACAGACCCTGAAAAAGAAGGTCACATATGCAAGGGAAAGAAAATACTGGGGCTAAGGTACATTGGTTCCATACTGGAAAAAATCCTATCAATCAGATCCAAAGGCGTACCAGCTCTCATAATCTGCATGTGGGTATTGCGAAATTTTGTATTTTTTAAAAAAGTACAGCTTGTGAAATCCTGGGATTTACATGTAAACTTAATCTGGCTTTTGCTTTCTGCTTCTTGGATACTTAGAAATGAACTTTCAGCTTTCCTACAGAATGAGAAATCAGCTGCAAGGAACAGAACATTCATGTGTCCTTTATTCGAAAAAAAAAAAAGGCAACCTCAGGAATTTATAAGGCTCATTATTTAGCAGTAGTGGAAAAAGAGAGGTGAACTTTGTTCCCTTTTGACAGTCAGTGATTCTCATATCATTCTGGCAAAAGAAAACAATCCTGAAAACAATATGATTAGGTAAAGCTCTTTCCATTAATGTTCCAGCAAGAAATCCTCTACGGCAGAAACAATGTACTAATCTCAGATCTGCTTCTAACTCTGTAATATCACTGCAGACTCTATATTAAGCCTTATTGTTCCCCTCAGTAAAAGGCAGCTCTAAAATTGTATTTCTGAGGACAGCTTCACAAAATTAAAGATTGCATAGTTGTAAGCATGAATTCTATAACTGGGGAGGAATGAGGATTTAGCGTGGCCCTTCCTAAAAGACAGGAGACATGAGAATAAAGGTCAAGTACTTTGAACCAAAGGCTGGGAAAGAAATGAGCTTTTTGCTACTGTAAGCAATGATACCATCTGTTACTGTTTTGTAGAGCTGCTGAGCACTCTGGCAAATGGAGGCAGGCTGCATGTGATAACTCACATCCCATTTTCTTAAGAGGTCCCAGTTTGCTTCATCTCCATCACACTTTGGATTGTGACTAGCCCAGAAAAAGGGGCTATAACGCTTCCGTACTTTTTTAAAATGTGGGAAGGAAAAGCTGTGATATGAATACAAATAGAAGGGCTAACACTCTCAGTGCCCTGCTCTGATCCCCACAGCTGCCCTGCAGTTAGGCTCTCCTTTGGCGCTCTCATTTCCGAGGAAATAATTGTATCTCCATGAATGACAGTGCACTGAATCTGCTTGCAACCTGCCATGTACATGTGGGATGCTGTCAAATAGGTGGCACTTGCTATACATGGAAATACAAACTAATTTTCAGATATACTCAGGACTACTGTCAGATGTAATTCAGACATAATCAGAACTACTGTTATTTGCTGAGAGATCGTGTGTCTCTGTGTTGAAGACAGGGCTTTAGACCCTGTCCAGAAAGATCTGGACAAGGAGTGGACAAGGAGTTTGGGGAGCTAACATAGAAGTACAATTACCTCCCTGAGTGGCAGAAGGCAACCCTGTCTTATTTCTTGAGAGTGACAGAAAAGGTAAGGAATAGCCTCAAGACTCAACAGAATTAAATGGAATCAGAGATAATTGAAAAGGGGGCTTATGTTTTTCATTTCCAACACAAATTCGTCCAACACTGTTTATTAAGCTGAGAGAGTTCCTATTTCCAACCAAAAGGCAAAATTCAGTAGCAAAGTAGAGCAAAAAGCTCCTAAAGTCTCAACTAATCCTATAGCTGCCTTTTTCCTGTAGGTTCATCCAAAACTCCTACAGAGTAATTGAAATGTCACTATATAATGAAGCTTATAAAACTTTCATATAGGATTTGTACTTTTTTCCTGTGTGTTACTTCCAAAGCTTGCCTCCGAACCTTGTCAATAGACTTCCCTAAGGGTATGGGTGAGAATCGCAGCTGCATCTGATTTGATTGCATCCGAGCAAAAATGGTGAGTTGATAAGTATCAGATATATCTGAGCATGCTCTGAAAATTACATCTGACATTTACAAGGAAATAATACTGTAAATTCAGCCTTAGGATCTAGTAGTTGCTTGTAAAGTAAGAATTGGCATTGGTGGGCTCAGGTTGACCTTGAAATATCAGGGAATATAAGAATACTTCCAGCAGAAAAAAAACCTGTGTCTACATTGGCAGTAAATTTTAAACCTGCAGTGTCAATCACAAATGAAATGCAATGTAATTTAATTACATCTCTTGAGAACTGGCCAGAAAGGAAAGCTTTCACAAGCTCCAAAACAGATACTAACCCATCCTCCCTTATTGCATAATGCCATCCTGCCACATGCGGTTCTGCTCAGTGTTTATCAGACAGCACAAAATCCTTCCACGAGAGGGGAAAACAAAATCCTTGGGACAGACGGAGGAAGGAAGATGGAGAGTCGCGACGAGCTGCATCCCCCCACGGTGATCTCCGGGAGGCAGAGAGCTCAACACTGTCACTTTCTTGACACGACTCTTGAGCAGAAGAGGGTCAGGATTTTTGCAGGGACTCATAACACAACAGTATTTCATTACAACTGTTCTTCCTATAGAAGAGTTTGGTCTTGTAAACTTTTTAGCTTAGAGTTTCCTCCTCCTCTAAATTGCTCAAACCCCTGAGTTTCCTTTTCAAAGTAGCTTTTAATTTCTGATTTCAAGCTAGTTATGGTATCTGGAAACCCCTCAAAATGTCTAGAACTGAAAGAAAACATTGGAAAATTATCTAAACAAAATGCTGCTCTTGGCTCGAACCTTCCTCCTCCTCCCAAATTTTCAGTTCACCAATATGGTTTTGATTTTGAATTTCTGGCCTCTGTGAGGATGAAAATAAATCCAATACCATGGAAATTGTCACAAAGTGAGAAAACCATTTCTAGTCCAAATCTGGTGACAATCCTTGCTTTGCCCTCTCTGCCCTGGGAAAATTCCCTATGTCTTTTACACTTGTACTCATGTGGACCAACCATGATGTTCAGATCTTGGCTAGGGTCATCTCTCCTCCACAGATTCATTATTTCCTCTGGTTCAGATCCATAACTTTAGTGCCAATTCATGTCATTCTTACACAGCCAAAACTCCCAACTGACTCCCAGAAGTCCTGGTGGCTGAGTGTGTCTCTGCCATTGCTCAAAGTTCTTGCAAAACATCCATGACCTCGGAGAAAATACTGGCTGCCCTTCTGGATTTAGGGGAAGTGTCCTCTCCTTTAGAGCAGAGGTTTCGTTCACATCAC
The DNA here is from genome assembly GCF_059628265.1 of Tinamus guttatus. NCBI lineage: Eukaryota > Metazoa > Chordata > Aves > Tinamiformes > Tinamidae > Tinamus > Tinamus guttatus. The sequence continues at coordinate 10,558,692 of NW_028288848.1, forward strand.
CCCTGCATTCTGCAGCTGCACAAGATACCGCGTCCAGCCCCTCCAGTTACTACAGGCCTGAGTGGGAGCTGGAGACGATAATGTAAGTCACGCAAATCCAAAGTTTTCCTCAGGTCAGGTTAGTGCTGCCTCTCTTCCCATTTCCTTTTGCCACAGTGGCCAGCATAGGCTGGAGGGCAATCTTCCAGCAAGAGACTTGAGAAGCAAGAAAGTCCTGCAAAAACTGCTGTTCTGAGCAAACACTGGGCACATACACGCACACGCATGCAAACACATGCACTGTTCCCCTTGGAAATCAGTCACAGAATAAGCTGGCAGAGGTGGGAATTCATCTCACCCGACTTCAGCCATTCAGGATAAAAGCATAGTAGGTAAACTCTGTCATCTGGCGTCACAGCCATCAAAAGACAGGCACCACAAGACAGCGGCGACTTCATCTTGAAAATGTCATCTCCTAGTCCACACCTCATGATGCTTGGGACACCAAAGGTGCTGAGAGCCTTAGGCAACACCCTATCATAGCCATGTAGCAAAGGCTTTGGGAGAGAGGTGATGCTGAAGTATCTAAATAGACCTGACCAGCCCCTGGTCCCACTCTTCCCTAGACCCATCATGAGAAAACAACCCAGGAAGGAAAACACACTCTTCTCATGAGAGATGCTTTAGTCCAACAGTCATCTTTGTGGCCTTTCATTGGACTCATTCTAGTAAATCTATGTCTTTCTTGGACTGGGAGACTCAGAATTAGACAATTCTCCAGATGTAGAGTACTGAGTAGAGGGAGAGGATCACCTCCTCCTGCCCCGCATGCGCAGGAGCAGGGCACAGTGCAGCCAGTGTGGGCTCTGCAAACCACCTTGTGTGAACAACTCCCTCAAGCAGGACACCCTGGTTAGGCAGTTAAGTGTGAACCAGAACAGTCTGTTTGTTCTGGCAGCTCCTGCACCTCATTAAGCCAACAAGGCAGCAAACATTCCACACGGCCTCTGCAGTTCCCTAGCGCCTCCACTTCTCACTATGACCTCCATAATGACTGGAGCTATGTCTAAGGCAGGCTGAATCCGAAAAGACAGATCTTCACTCCAGGCATCTTGACACCATAGCACATCTCAGGGCAGTGTGACTGCGAAGGCTACAAAGCATCTGTGAGAAGTTTAGAGGGAAAGACGAAACTGGGACCTGGGTGTGGGGAAGTATGTGTGCCTCTCAAGTGTGGCCAGACCTACTGTTTCAAAACTGTAAGCGAGATGCCTAAAGAAGGAGGCTTAAAAATCATTGTCTTTATCAACCGTAACAGTAAAGTTTCTGGGATTATTTTTATTTGTGCCATCTGGTTTGGGAACCTTTTAGATCATATTTGTCAGTGGTTTTCTGCAGCCATAAGACCTAAAGTCCATGCTGAGCTATTTATGGTTTCCAAGAATCCACGAGCAGGAGGTTCACAAAATGACCATGGAACGTAGGGTAAAACTCCTGGACTAAGAACACGTGGCTTTGCCCTGGAAGGCATTTGTGTTGTCCTAGGGAAAGTCAGTCAGCGTAGTAAGACGCGAAGGGAAGCATATGAAGAGGATGCAGTAAATGTGTATGATTGTCTGCAGGGGAGAGGGCATGTGCATAAGGCACTGCTGCATTTTAGGAACATAAGTACATCTCTAGCAAGCATGGGCTGCCTGAGCATGCACTGCAAGGAGGTTCAATCTAGTTGAATCACATAGTGCTGGCTGCTGGTGAATGAACCGTAAGGCTGAAAGATAAAATGCCAGAATCAGTTATTGTTGGCTGTTTTGCATCCATTTAGTCCTCAGCACTGGCAAAACTTTTTCTTCCTCTAGTAGGCCCACTTGCTAAATAGGGATTTTGCTGCCTGGTTTGCACAGCAAGAACTGGCTCTTCCCTGCAATGGAAATTCAAGGCACCAGATCTCTCTCTGAGATCTGCAGATGCATGAGCCTGTCCCCAGCCCTCTCATCATTTTTGGAGCTCATACGTGCTGTGTGCCACACACAAGTAGCCCTCACAACAGCGCAGTGTTTATCTGCAGGGGCAAATCTTGTGACAATCTAACGGAGCTCCCAGTGCCATCGAGCCAGCATTGTGCTCTTGCATAAAGGGCGCACAGCCAAGATCAGCAAGCCAGGCTCCCCTGTGAGCCAGAGAGGTGATCCTTTTGGAAAGTGGCCAAGGCAGTGCTGGAATACCAGCTGCTGTGCATCCTGCTACCCTCCCTGCACAGTCACCCATAGCTCCCCATAGGGATGCAAAGCTCCTCAGCGCAAGTGAATTCTCTCCTCTGAGCAAAGTCAGAAATCTAGAGGCAAAATTCACATCTTCTGAGTTTGTGCCAACTGCTACCTCTCTCCTGAAGCACTAGAGTACATGGGGGTGGTGGTGGTGGTGGTACATGTCTCTTGTCCTTTCCTTAGCTTCTTGGGTGTCACAAATGGAAACATTCGGCATGAAGGACATTCTGTAATTCTCTGATGACCACTCGATCTTTCAAGTGAGACTGTCCATTCAAGCCCTGCAGCCATATATCTGATTACCCTTATCATAGTGACATAATTACCATGTTATTATCAACCACTAAATTGTCTGACCATTTTTAATATGTTGTCAACACCGATGACCTCAGGACCTCTCCCCTGCAGCAAACACCACAGGCTCAAGCCTCCGGGACACCCTGGAGAAACCCACCATGTTATTAAATTGCCCCACTCTGTTTTTCTGGGCTGGTTGTGCAGTTTAAGCTGCTTAGCTGTGTCAGTGCTTAGCTCTTTGGAAGACCGGTTCTCATGAATGCCTGGTTCATCCTCAGGATACAGAACTTTCTTATTTAGCATTTGTCTTGCCCAAATTTTTGCCTGAGGGCCAGCAGCTCACTTGGAAGTTAAGATTCTAGTTCAAAACTTACCAGCTTGCTCTGTGAACATCACAGCACTTAGGTTTCCCAATAAGTTAGCTTTGGGATTTCACTGGGGGCATGCTGAAGTGGCCACTAGGAACATAAAATGCTGCAGGCTTTCACATTACCCACCTCAGATCTAGTACTTTGTTAGGGTTATTTAATAGACACATAGTAAAAAGGACTCTGTTGCTAATTTAATCACCTGATAAAGATTTTGGGCTTCCCAGTCTTCAGTTGCTACTCAGCCAAGGTTTGTTTTGCTGCTCGTCAACAGAGCTGTAGGTGAGCACTGTCCACCTCGGTGGCAAGCACAACAGAGTTCTCCTTACTGGCCTTGCTCGAGCCATCGCAGGACATGCCAAAGAAACACGAACTTCAGAACCTGCTGACTTAGAGGATCACATAGGGATATTTACTTCTATATAATGAATTGTTAATGTTAACTTACAAATGTCGTAACAGCTTCTACATGTGTAAGAAAACCACTAGAAGAAGTAAGAATCTTGCGTATAGACAGCACTCCCAGAAACTTCATTGGACTCCCATAGAGCTCTCAGAGCAGGATGGTGAAAGACGTACATTATTTTTTTCCTACTACTTCTTTCTTCATAATGTTTACTCCTAACCTTGCATTGGGAGCTGAAGCAGCAATGGCAAGAGCAACAGCAAATTCTGCTTTGGAGGTGGGCATCTTGGTGATGCTGGCAGAGTTGAGCAACCAGAGCTTTGCAGAGCTAGAGGCAGCCTGTTCTGGTCGAGTTTAATTTAGTCCATCACATTCAGAATGAATTTGCTCAGGGGCGGCCTGTGCCAAAGATCAGGAGAAAGAGCTAAACGAGCTCGGTCATCTCAGTGGAGAGTGGGAGACAGTCCTCAGGTGATTCCAGTAAACTGATAGACAGCTGGTTTTCAATATCAAAAAAAAATCAACTAAGTAAAATTCCAGGCCTGACCATTTCTCAGATACATTTTAGTTCGTATATAAATCCTCTTGGCAGAATCACAAAGGAGGAAAAGGCTCTTTGGTCAAAGAGTTTAAAACTCATTGTTTTTTTAAGTAAATACTTGATAACATCTATTTAGCACAGCTCTGTGTGAATAGATACCAAAGGAGAAAAAGCTGTGTGAGAGAGACAAGACTAAAACTAACACTGGTTTACAAACTTCCAACTGAAGAAAGTTTCATCAGTTAACACTGCTTCCTTGATGGTTTTATCTGAAGGATCTCATCTTTTATCAACTTTTGCTGAACAAAACCAGATCAAGACAAAGTTAAGTTAGTCAGAGAAAGCTAATTTTAAAGGTTGGCAGGGAAACTGCTCTGTATCACTAAGCAGCTGCAGATGGCTTCCATTTCTCAAAAAAACTTCCCTGAATTTCCAGCTAAAGAACAAATTTGAAATTAAAAATAAGGGAAACCTAGAAAACTTTCCCAAGAGCCAGAATTGTTGATTTTCAGTCACTTCTAATGACCACATCTTCAACAACAGCTGGAAAAGTTTCCATCCTTGTTCCATGTGCCTTGGAATGGTGAGATCAGATATTACTAAAGAGAGATCAATCAAAAATATTGTAATTTTTGTCAGGAAAACAAAACAAGTTTTTAAAAAAAGCATTTTGGGAAAAAGAAAAAAAAAACAACCACAATTTCCCAACCAGTTTCTAATTCTCACCTCTTCAGTGTCATTGCACAGAACCAAGAGAGACTCTGGTATATTAAGCAGAAACAGCTTCTTTATTCCTATTTATTATTTTTGACCTCTGACAAAGTACTCAGTGAATGCATTAAAGAAGCTGTGGCCACAGTTTTAGCAGTGACTGAGAATTTGGAAGGACATGGAATTTAAAGCATACCCTCTCAGCTTTCTGAAAGCACTGAAAAGTCATGCCCTGGAAATCAGCCTCATTGTAGCATCTCCATTCACAAACTCAAACACTAAGGCATTCAAAATCACTACCATATGGGCTCTGTGTATTCTTGAGAGCTTGGTCTGTAATTAGGATGATGAATAAAATGTGGTCAATTTTGTTATCTTTAGAAACTGTTTTCTAAATACTAATTCAGTTTACCTCCTATTCAGACACTAGGCAATTACCTACCTTTAGTCAACTATCTAGAACACTGGTAAAAAACAACTTTGCAAGAATGTACCCTGGTCACCCTGGGAACTTTCAACATTATTTCCTGCAAATCAGTCTAGGTGCTGTCACTAGCATTGGGCTGCAGTGTCAGGTACACACATACACACAGGCTTGAAATGCCCAGATACACTGAAAGGCCATCCTGGCATCCCACAGGTCTTATGGATATATGCAGTGGCTGTGAAATGTGAGATTTTTTTCTTCCTCAGCATTTCTCAGTGTCCATATCTGTACTTAAATCCTATTTCTAGCACTGACTATGCCTGCCTGCCTATGTGTGTATGTGTGTTTTGCTTTCTTTCTTTTCTATCTGCGTCATTAACCAGAGCAACTCAGCTCATGTGCAGCACATCTGTTTCTCAGTACAGTCCTGCTTTTCCTCAGCTTAACAGCTGCATTGATTGAGGCATGAAGCTGTTATTGAATTGTTCGCAGGCAGCCTGTGACACAGGCAGAGCAACAACACAGATTCCTTTCTGCTCTTCGTCCTTTTCTTTCTGGTGCCAACTCAGAGAAATTAGCATCCTGAGTGATTAATAACATGCAATCAGCTGCTGCCAGGCCTATTACCATCTCTCCTTTAATGAAGGAGGAGGCGAATCACTCTTGTTTATACTACTGAAATGTGGCTGGAGGGCTTTGGCTGGGCGGCGGGGCTCAGTTCAGTCCATTTGGGGATTTATGTCAGCATTTCACACATTCTGGGAAACTTTACTGGTCTTGTGCCTCTAGCACTACAATTTAACCTGGGACATAGGGTCTCTAGGACAACACATCATTATGCAAGGTGATTTTCATCTCAGCTCTAGTGTTAGTAGGTAGTGTTTATTGTTTCTAGAGCACCATAGGTGTGTACAGCATGCTTTATGGCCAGGCATGATGTGGAAACTAGGGCTCTAATCCTGCAAATCAAGTCTGCTAACCTGAGTTTCTGTGACCATGCTTGACTGGGGGACTCTGCTGCAATGTCAGCATCTGGGTTACTGCATCACGAGGCGGGATCAGGCAGAGTACTAGGCAATACACAGATCAGGGGTGGGGGACACTGAAACATCAAATCCAGGAATGCAGAACACCTAATTCACTGGTAGCTTCAGGTATTCTTCTGACGGTGGTACTTTTGATGCTGTTAAAAGAATTCTTTACCTAATTGGTTTTTTTTTTTCAGTTGTATTAATGCAATCCATAACTCAACCCAAATAACATCTGAATTTACCTTGGATATGCCTGTGTGTCACCATGAATGGAAAAGCAGATGGAGGCAACAAAGAACCAGATATTGGTATCTCAGTACCAGTTGAGATACTCAATTGAGTATTTTTACTTCAGTGCAATGGAGAGGGGATGTGAAGGAGTCTATAGAAAGACTGTTTTGCGAAAAATCTGATCAACTACAAACGGTCTCAACGTAAATAAGCTGCAAAGCAGGCACAAACAGACAGGACAGTCCCAGGAAAGTTAAGAACACTAGAAGACATCTCAGCACACAACAGCCTTGCCATGGAAATGGCACCAAGAAAAAGGCAGAAGTTTTTCAGGATGTAAACCTGGCTGTTCCGTGGATGATCCTAGGAAAGTCCTGCCGAGTGTGGGGGGAGCACCCTTTGCTGAGGGTGCTCAGTCACAGATGATGGAGGATGGTATCGTGGGCAGGTCAGAGGCAGGAGCCTCCTGGTGAAAGGAGATAGAGCAAGAGAAACACTCCTCTAGGTCCTGAGCGGTGTAGCAGGCAGCACTGAGATAGCAAAGAGGGAACTAGCCAAGAGCTCCAGAAGTGGTTGGCACATTGGGAACAAACAGCTTGATGGCAGCCTCTCACTGTCAGCCCACATCACTCAGGCCTGGCTGCGGCAGTAAAGCAATTCTAGATGCAATGAGACCATTACAGAGCTCTTGGCTTATATGAACCAAACTAATCCGTAGCTCTGTTTTGGCTAAATTTGATCCATACTACTCCTCTCAAAGTAACTACTGGCTGAACGTCCTGTATCAGCAATGACCCTTTCTCTCAGGGAGTGTGAAGCAACTGCCATCTGTTCATTCATCCTTCAAAATGCATAGGTAGAGGAGAGGACACAGGAAGATCAGGTTGTCTCTGATAAGACTGAAGCCCCAAAGTATCGGTGACCTCTGTGCCTCAAGCTCTTTTTTTGCCCTGCTTGTATTCTAGCACTCTCTCTTGCTCATGGGGCTACCAGCCACATGAGGAATCACAAGGGGGCTGGAGGTGCTGCCCCTTTTTGTTTGACACTAATGAAATTGCAAGCAGATCTGCCTCTGTGAGTCGCATTCTTGCTGAGCCTGCTCCAGCCATGTTTACAAAGCCATTACCTTGCTGGGTTCCCAGTTCAGTGCCAAGTGAAGGGCAAGCCTTTGAGGTTGCATTTTCTATTTCGCCTCCTTGGATGATGTTATGTCTGCTGGCTAGAAGCTGGATACCAGTGCAGACTGAAGCAATTAGCCAGGCCTTCCACATCTGGCACATAGTACCCACGTGCTGCCATAGCCAAATGGCATTTGACCTGGGGGCTTGGTCTTCCATGGACAGCAGCTTTGCTGAGTGACTGCTCCAGGGAATCTCCTGCCAAGCTGTGCTGGGCTAAACCGCTCTCTGCTCAGTCACTCCTGACAAACACTGGATTGCTAGGCAGGCCTTGGGGCATACACACACAGTCACCACAATGTATTTTACTGGCATACCCATCCTCCACTACTGTTGCTTATTGCCATCTTTCAGCACAGTGACATGGGATGTTGGTATAAAAGGTTTAAATATTTATTTCCCTGGAGGCTCATTTTCACTGCAACATCTCAGACTTGAGCCCTACCTCCTTTAATACATTCTGTGGGATTTGCAGTGCATAAACCAACACAGAGTGGTTTATGAGAAGTTTCCTCTGGCAGGGTGTGAAGCCAAAGCTGGAGCATGGGAATTTGTGTGAAGGGTGTGAGTCTTGTTTCTTAAGAGCTGCTTTTCTCATTCAGTTGGTTCCCAGCTTGCTCATCCCCGACTGACATACAGTTTTGAGCTTGAGTGAAATCAAATGCCCACAGTGAAACAAGCCAGTTTTATGGATAAAAAAAAACTATGAAGGCAAAGACTTAATGCAATGATTATGACATCAGCATTAGAATCTGGAGAGGCACATCCAAGTCGCAGTAAGCGACTCCACTGTTGTAGCATCTGAAAGCCTGAAATGTTATTATTCCTAACCCATCCCTCCCTGATGTAAAGTGCAAATTTGGACATAGAGTAAAAACAAAGAAGGGCAATCAAAGCAACACAGACTACCCAGGGCAGAAGATTGACCTTGGAGGCTCAGTGTGCAGCTGGTCTGGCATCCTCTGCACTAGACTGGCTGTCCTCTCAGGAAGCTTCAGTTACAAGTAATAAGGACACACACACACTCTCTCTGTTTTGCTTCTCTGGCTGGAAGTATGGCAGGCAGTGGCCTGGTTGCACTAAAATAAAGAACAGAAGAGTTATCTTCGTAAATGTTGCTTGAAGGCAAACCCTAAGGGATTTAAAGTTGTGCTACCCACAGAACATTTAAGGTGAAATACCATCTGTCTTCTTTTGGATGTTGGTTATTCTATTACACTGTTCAGATTCAATCAATGACCTGTTTGAAAAGCTATCCTTGTCTGAGTTCCTGTTATTTTCTTTATAAGAAGTGAATTTATACTTAAGGAGGAGGGATAGCATTGTTTCAGTACTGTTTATTGCTGTGGGTGGACTATTTTAGAAATAGAGTAATAGGAAATATTAACCATGAAATGTCCTTGCAGATGTACTAGAGATTTATGATTTACTACATGTTCCCCAAAGTTTGTGGGCATTTTCAAGTGACCCTCATAATCAGAGCTATGTAAATCTTGAGTAGTTTATACCTTCAGAACTGTAAGAAATTCTCTCTTCTGACCCCAAAGCAGTTGATCTTGAGTATTCCTAACCCTCAGACCTTAGATATGTGGATGAAAACGAAAAAAAACTTTTACAACAGAAACCCTTTCACTACAAATCTGCCTAGCTTTCCCTGAGAAAGGAAAGAAAGTTGCTGTTTCCTCAGCTTTGAAACAAGAGCATAAACTGGAACTTGTTTAGAATCAACAATGGTAGAGGAGGACGCTGCAGTGGTTTATTAAGCAGCCTGGAATTCAAGACATACAGGTTCACTTCCCACTCGTGTGGACAAATAATGTCATTATTTGCATGTTCATTCTTGATCTTAAGCTTATCAGCAGCACAGTGTAGGTACTTTTGCTCCTCCTTGGTTTGCCTCCTCTCTTTAGATGCTAAAGAGATTACAATACCTGGCACTGGTGGGGAAGTTTGATTAAAATCAGTAGGTGCTATAAAAGCAGAAATTGTAACAATCAAAACAGGACCTGAACTCTACAAGAAATACCCCAACCCATTTACTGATTCATTAAAAATTCTTCCTACAGATCTGAAAAACAGAATATGCTAAGGTAACAATACCAATATTAAGACTAGCTGAATTTGTTATACCTGTTGTTTAGAAGAAAGAACACAAGCACCATAGAAGGGCTTTTGTCACACATTGGCATGAATGTCGGCTCTGCATTGTACTCTGCTTTCTGTTCCTAATTTGCTACAAAATAAACATCTGCAAAAAACTAAAATGCAAAAAAGTAGGCACATTTACTCTGATCATGTTTCAGTCAGGCATAAAAATAACAGAATCACTGCACTGGCGGAGAAGCAGGAGTGTGCAGAGATGTGCACCCTGCGGTTACTCCAGACTCGCCCCGGGGTGCCTGCCCGGCTCAGAGCACAGTGAGAGCTTTGCTTGTTGCGTGTTGCTCGCTTGTTTATTTGTTTTTTCCTGGAGGAGCTTTGGAGCTCTTGGGACACCTACGCTCTAATGTAGATGATAAACCCCAATCGTTACAGAGAAACACATCAATAGCAGCGTTTTCTGCTTCAATATGTAAGCGGCCATTTCACGAGTTCTGACAGCTCCTCATCCAAGTCTCTAGCAACTCTTTGGAAGCATAAGGATACGTAGAAGATGTTGCCAGCTACCACATCAGAGAGAGGGATCTCCCTTCAAGCCTATAGCTTCTATGTGAGAGCAAAAGGCTCCTAGGGACAGCACAACTCCATGGGAAATCCCGGCCTTGAAGAGGGTTCTCAACGTGAATGCAGGCAGTGGGAATACATCCCTGTGCCATGGAAGCACTGAGAACCAAGGCAGTCATCAATAAAAGATGGACCTTTCTCTGGGCAACCTTCCTACTTTCTCTTCTCCATTGTTTACACTCTGGCAGAAAGTGTGTTTAGAAAAGGCCCTACTTCCTCCGCAATAACTTCTGTTATTAAAGTTACTGTTCCCTAAGCACCACATCCCTCTCAAAAGATACTGACCCTCCAACCAGTAGCACTTTCCTGGTCTGCCTACTCTTCCAAACAATGAACTGAGGAGCAGGACCCGCTCTTACTCATTTTCTCTCCTCAAGCCATGCTTATCTCAGAGCTTTGCAACTGAAGCTTGTCAAATCAACAGAGGTGATGAAATAACCAACTGGTCTCGACTCTGTCTGCCCAACTTGATGAGTAGGCATCACTTGAATTATTTTTAATGTTAATGACTGAAGACACACAACTTGCTTTGACTAGCTGTGATTGGGCACAGAAGTCACCTGAGATTTTCAGAGACTCCAACTGGTGGATGCAAACCCTCTATGAGCCAAATATTCATGGTGAGAGATATCCTCATTTGCAGGTGCTTTGTACAAGCTTATGCCAGTGAAAACTGTCCTATTAAAAGCTCCTTAAAAGTTGAAAGAACCCAGCTGCTATCAGATCATTATGAGCATTTTGCAATCAAAGCATTTTGATCAAAAGAGCTAATTACATTTTGCTTATCAATGACAAATATCTGGTGCTGGAAGGAAACTGGACAGAGCCACTGCTTCTGTGTAAAGGGGCAGCACTCAGGATCACGTTATAAAGATCAAGGTAAAACACTCAAACACAATGTGGTTTGTGTGGGTTCTCTATCAAATTTTTGTGGGATACCCCATAAAAGTATGTTTCAAAGTGTCATGACAAAATCTGAGGGCTTTTCTGAGATGAGTGTATGCAAATGATGGCAAAAGAAATCCCCATCCAAACTACTCTTCCTTTAGGCCAAACTAATCCAGGTTTGGTGGCTCACAGCTTTGTGAACTCTCCTCTCTCCCATACTCATACAAAATCTGCCATTGAGACACTCAGCTTTTGTTGAATTTAGAAGGGGCTTCTGCAACCTTCTTAGGGAGGACATGGCCATCACTCCCTCCTCCTTCACCCTCCCCAGGTCCACCATGCAGAATGCCCTTGAAATGAACAGGAGTTTTGCCAGAGTAAGAGCTGCAGGTTCAAGCCCTGCATGCTATAAATAATTAGCCTTAAAAATATCCACACACCAAATTCACTGCCTGAGGACTTGTAAATGTACACAGTAAAATAATTCTCTTGCTGCCTCTAAAATGTGTTTCTTATTAGAGATCTCTCCTGACCCCAAGAGTGCCCACGCTGTATTTCTCTCTCATACATTCACGGACACACGGATGGACACACACACACACAGTTGCTGGTTCATTCCTAAGCCTGGCAACTTTAGTAGTAACAAGAGTTGTAGAGATTTCGAGTACTAATTCATCTGCCTATGCTGTGAAAGTCTTCAGGGTTTCAGAATCAGATCCTTTGCCCCTGTAGAAAGAAGAATAAATATAAAAAAACCAAAATATTACAAATTTGGCAAAGACGACATCACAGCATCAACCCAGACCCTCATCAGAGCAAAGCAAATAACAATGTGCAGATTTTATTAAAAGTAAAAGAATGAAAAAGCTCTTTCCCGCAACTGAGGAACCTGAAGCCAAAAATAAGTAATCCTGAACTCTAGCTTTGCCTGTGGTAATGAGCTGTTCTTCCCCTGGCGGACTATAGAGGACTGTTTGCTTCACCCTGCGTCATGCTGCTTTCTCTGAGAGTTGTCACTAAAAAATAGACTGCGTTGACCAAAGAGAAAACATTTTCTTTAGCAACCAACGAATCATGATCCTCACTCTGTACTAGCTTTAAGCATTTTCTAAAGGCAAAAGAACATTTTTCTGGATGAGTGCTTTCCGATGCGAGATGCCTTCTATTTCATTTCCCACTAGGCAACTGTGTTCAGTTTTCACCAAGCTGCAACATCATTTGATCTCAACCTTATCAACTCCTGATCAGAACTAAAGCAAATTTATTGGCACAACTGCGCCCAGAGCAAGCACTTGTTAATGACCTCCTTGATGTGGGTGCAGAGAAAATCACAACCACAAGCAAGACAATTTAAAGTACCGTTTCGGGGAAAGAAAAATTCTTTTTGCTGTCATTGGGATTGTAATCACTGAGATGAGGCATAAGAGGGAGACATGGTCACATTACAGGGCAACTTAGAGTCTAATTCCATTCTTTTTACTCCTAAATGACAATACCATGAGATCAGAATTTTCCCAAATGAAAACATGGAATAACTACTGGTTCCATTGAGGCTGCTCTGACTCACGCCAATGGAAACAAAGCAGTGTCTTGCCCTAGGGTCTTTAGCTTTTAAAAGGTATTTATTAAAGGGGTAAAATGAAGCTATAGGAGACAAAAAACAGAGTCATATTCCCTCCTCTGGATAGGTTCAACCCAAACAAGAAGTTCTGGGCTTGATGACGAACACAGAGTGTGCTTTCAGACCAACACTCTGCAAGAAGTCATCTTAGATGATCACAGTGACTCCTTCTGGCCTCAAAACACCCAATCTATGAGATGAGACTATACAATCCAAGATAAACATTTTATGAATGATAATTTGCCTTGTATCTCTGTTTACCTTTGTACTTCCTGTTTATTCATTCTGTTGATGCTGCATCTTTTCTTTCAGTGAAATGAAATGTCCCTCAGCTCATGCAAGAAATATTCCTAAGGCAAGGCTGACTAATAATTCCCAGCAGAACCCCTTGCTGGGTATGCCTATTCATCAAATTTGACATTGATTTGCAAGTTTGACACTCACAGCAACCTGATCTTTGCCTAGAAATTGGCACCTTTACATTGTCTTTTGAGCTGGAGGGTGTTTAGAATCATTCTTCAGACACTGTAAACCAAGATACTTGTCCCATAAGAGGATTTCACACAAGAGCTTTGATTGGAAGTTTGAATCAGTTATATTATATCTGAACATTCTCCAAGCAGTCAGGCAAGTTTAACTCCGGTGGAGCCAAAACTTTTGCAGCTATGTAACAACGAACATTTAGTGCTAATAAATGTCATTTTACTTCTGTCTACAACATGTCACTAGATTCCCCCAGCATGAAATGAAACTGGTCCTGAGGAATGCTAACAGAGCCCCAGAACACATTTCTACCTCCTTGGACCCCTAAGGCTGGATAGCAAATATAATACTCTTCAAACTGTAGTGCTTATAACATAATTTCTCTTTGTCCTTAAGGCCATGTTTGTCTCTCTGGTGAGGTGAAAGGGGTGACTGGGACAGAGCGGTTCCTGACTGCAGATCTCATTTCTGCCATAGATAGGGTTGCGTATTCCAGGCAGGTCACTGGACTCCTGAGGACCAAAATCAATGAATGAGTCTGCAGTTTTGTAACACCTGCTTTTAGGGCCACATTTCAGCTCTCTCTGTCCTTCCACGCACGGTTCTTCTAGCTTTATTTAGACACAGACCCAGTTACTTCCAGGCAACACATTCTTACAGAGGCCAGGATAGTGTATAAAACAGCTCAGAGCTTTCAGCTGCCTCCTGATGTGGGCAGGTGGGATCCCACGTTCCAGTAGCTCACAGTGAGCCCACAGCAAGAGCAACTAGCAAGGGGCAGTCAACAGCTGTGAGGCGAGAGACTCGCTCTGATGAAGCTGCACTGGAGGAGATCCTCAGCTATGCCGGCTCAGAATGAATAGATTGAAGAGAAAATGAACAGTGGGGAAATCTAAATCAGATCACAACTCTGCTCAATGTAGCCCAACCTTATTTCCCAATTTTCTCTTTGTAGCCTGAGCTAATGAAACACATGACCTCACAGTTAATGAATTAAAACGCCCCATAGGAGCTTTTGGTGCACAGTGAGTGCTGCCCTGGACCTACTACACAGTGTAACTTCTTAACAGAGAGTACAGCATGAAGCACCAAAGGCTCCAAAGGCAAAAGAAAAAACTGCTTGTATCCACTAAATGTATGCAAGTGAATTCTGCTGGGAAGACTATATTGAGTTTCTGGTGTAAATTCCCAGTTTAAAGACACCACAATTTCTCAAATATTCATTTTAATGACTGAGATCTTCCAGACTCAGTCTTTTTCCTAGTTACAATCACAGTCCCAGAAAGTTCTCCAAACTTTATTTTGTTAGTAAAATGCAGGAGGAAGGGGATATTTTTTTTAAAATTAAATCCAATTGCTGTACAAGTTTGCACCTAATAACAAAAAATTAAAGCTATTTTTATACTTTCTGCTCAGGTTAGCAGAAAGTATAATAGATAATCTCTGAGATGTTCTTCTATATCATAAGGTGAGATCAGGATTAAGGGATGCATTTTAATGTACAGAGATGCCTCCCTTGGACTTGCGCATTACAGACCCTGCACTCCTTGTTCCATCTTCCCGTGAAGGTCTCAAGGCACATGGGAGAAACAAAAACAAAACCACTTATATTGATAAAGTCACAAAGACCAGTTATTTACAGGCAGACAGGCAGTAACCACCTGCCATAGCCTGAGACTGCAGTTGCTTCCATACACAACCAGAACCATGACCAAGCACAACTGAGGCCACAGACAGCTTTGAGGGAAGAAGTCATCTAGCTTTTTGCACTCCTATTTTATCTTTAAATAAGAGTACGGCTCCAAGTGGAGGTGGCGGCTGTTTCTACTGACAGCTGGGGGTTTGCTGGGGTCACTGTGGAATCCAAGACCATTTCAAAGCAATAGGCAGCATGAATAATCTTGGGACTCTGGCTGAACCCAGAAGCTCATTCATCCTTTGGCAATGACTGCCAATAGAGCTTTCAAGCAGTAGGGAGACAGAGAGAGCAATACATGGAATATTATAAAATATTCAAATATGCTACAGAATTAGCCAGAGGATGTGAATTATGTTGATCTTGATGTCATAAAGTTCTAACAGCTGCTTCACATGTCACAGTGACAGCTGTGAATTCAAGCAGACACACATTCACAGCAATACGTTTATTACACATTTTATGATTTTGGCCTAAGGGGAAAAGGATCTTGAGTGTAATTTCAGAACTATACTGTACATATAACATGAAGTTGGCTTTGTGATCTCTCCTGACACTGTTGTATCATCTTTCTACTGAGGAAGGGGGAAACTCCCTCCAGAAATCACACCAGTCACACAAAGAAGGATGAGTTAAGAGGAAGGTGTGCGGCGGCAGGGGGCTGTTGCAGTCCAAAGTGCTTCTTACAGAGCGAAGACGGGCCACTGCAGGACTTAGAGATCAGAACTTTCTACACATGGAGAAACTAAAGACACACCATTTTCTACTGTAGTTTACACATGAGATTTTCCAAGTGATTTAATGTTCCATTTTCCACAGGGTCTGAAACAGATAGAGACTAAAATTCTGACCTAGATTTATGATATGCCAAGTGTGAGGTTTGTAACACTGGATTTAGAGAGTTCTCCACTAAGCTAATCTCACTTTCTTTATGACCCTGCTTCATGTAAGAACATGGCAGTTGTTATTACGGTTTATTTCCAATAATCCTTTTTCTCTGGACATTTGCAGTTCTGACTAAACAAAACTGTTATAAAAGGTCTCATCTTGCACTGGTTTTGCTCCTAAGGCTCAGAGCTTAACAAATTTAAAATGTTTGCCACAAATTTATTTGTTGACAAGGCTGGTGAAGAGAGGCATGTCTGAGGAAAGAAAATAGTAGTTGGTAGTCTGGTTTCTATTTTCTGCCAAACATTGCAGAAACAAAAGTATTTTGAATTTTCAGGTTCTAAAGAGGGTTCTTGAAAAGAAAACAAAAGTTTCCATACTGGGAAAGAGATATTTTTGTGATTAGCTCTACATGATTCATCAGCTCAGTTGTGTGTTAAATGAATCAACAGCCTGCAGTTCAGTGCCTGTGCTAGTGATTATACAGAGTAACGGGGGAGGCTGATCTAAACAAAGGACCAACACGAATAATATAAAACATATGTAGAGAAGGTTGGAGCACTGCACATGGGCAGGGTATAGTTGCAAAAGGAAAGGTCACTGAGAAGAGGAAACCATTGATTTGGCAGAAAACTAAGCTATTATAATGCAGCGGACTGAGTATACACACCAAATCATGTCCAGAAGTTGGGTTCCCCCAGCACCCGCAGGCCAGTGCACCCTGCCTAGAGCACAGACACCCCCGAGCCACGGGGCAGCCCCGCGCACACGCGGCCAGCGCGCCGGCACGAACGAGCTGTCTGCTTGCATGGACTAGATGAGCAAGGGCATCTCTGAACCCACTGTCTGCTGGAATCGCCACTGTGTTATCCAGATTACTCTTCCTTTCATTTGGAATACTTTTTTTTCCTCTTTTCCCTTTTTGCTAAGATGAAAAACCCTCTTCCCATTCTGATCCTTTAGATAAACCAACTCAGTAACACAAGAGTTGTTTGGGTGAAATGCCTGCTGATCACAGCTGAGTCAAACACATGGAAGAATTTCAGTGCAAGAAGGTACCTCACTCTGGGCTGGGTTGTCCTAAATAAGGGAAGATGTGGTCTAGAAGATGGTACCTCCACTGAAATTCTAAGAAACAAAGTTCTGCTCTCTAGGAAAGAGATCATTTCTAAGAAAACCTTTCATTTAAAATTTCCCTGTCAACAAATCATGCCCACCCTGCAGGAAAATTAGAAAAAAAAATCGAGCAGGGAGAAGGGCGAGAAAACAAAGACCACCTCTGTTTCCCACCTCTGACTGTTTTTGAGCTTTTTTGCAGTTGTAAACCAGGTAACTTTGTTTTTATTCTAATCTTTGCCAGTTGGAACAGAGCTGTTGAACTATGTGCAAGCTTTGCTTTCTGAGGGGCAGTAACATTTCCACATGGAAACAAAATGCTCTCAACACAACCTGTTGAATGGAATCAACACCTGTAATTACAAAGTATTCCTTTTATTTAAAATCTTATTCTTTGATAAAAGCTCTTATTTTCTTGTAAAAGGTCACCCAACACAGTTTTCTAACCAACTCTATCTACAGAAGGTGCTTTAAAGCATTATTTCACAAGAGTGCTAGCCTTTCTAGGGCTCATTGGTGTGGCGTTTCTTTATCCAAAGCCGTTACTCTCATCCCAAGCTTTCTGCCTCAGCTATCAAGCACATCAGCTTATTTGTAGCTGCCTTGTTTCACACTTGAATGCCTCATTGACACCAATAAAAACATGTGAGAGTCATTTATCTTGACCACATCATACTCTGCTCATTGCAAAAGAATGGAGGGCAATTTCATTTTATACAGCACAAGTTAACTGTGTCACAGTGGCCACCGTGCCCGTTCAAACAAATGCAGCTTGCATTATTTAAAACTCCACGTGCTCTCAGTTGCTTCTTGACTGGAAGGACCAGCCAGGGCTTCCTGTTAATGCTGTTTTGCTCAAAATGTTCTGGTCCTTTCTGCAGGAGACCAGATTCAGATCAAACACAGAGGATCCTCCTACAGAGTGGAGAAAAGGCCAGGAACCGCCATGAAGTCACTCTTCTGTCATGATGTGGGTGGGAAACAGACTGTGGGTGCTTTCCCTGCAGTTATAAAAAGCTGGAAGCATAAAATCTAAAGAAAGATATAAATGGAGCTGTTCACATGACACCAGCAGTCAGCCTTTAGAGTAGGTGCCAAATTCTCAGTGCAGCAAAAATACCAGTCTCTATGAAGAGTAACTGCCCTAGCCTAAGATTGGATGCTCCTTGGTGAAATCCATGGCAATGCTCTGGCGACATAAAACTGGGCCAGAGTGGTCAAGGCACATGCCCTTTTTTGACTAGAAATCAGTAGAGGAACTGAGAGGTTCTGTATTGGATCTCTGAATGAATATACATACATCTGCAGGCCGCACAGAAGGCTTAGCTTTAAAGATTTTAATTTCTAGCCATAGTGGAGAGAATCAGCTATTGGCTAGAATAAGCTCCTTCACAGAGTAGGAAGAATGTGGAATTAGATATAACTCACTTAAAAGTAGCTGCTTTCCATACCCTTGATCAGTATCTTTTTTGACTGGTGAAAAACATTATTCCTCAACCAAGGCAGGGAATTTAAACTTTGCTTAATTTGGCTCCTGCATAAGGTCATGCCACAATTCATTAAATTCCTCCTCTCTGCACTCTCACACGTGCAAGCCCTCAAGCCTTCCTGTGCAGCAGGGGTGGAGAGGACACTACCCTGAAGCCTGAACGAGATTCACACACGAGTCCTGTGATCCCTTGGCACACGTAGCCACATTACAGTAGCCTCCCAGCTAGGGGAAGATTGCAAGAAACACCTAAGGTTTATCGGTTTTTTATGAGGGGTAATGGATGACTAATGCCAATCTGCCCAACTGGAGCACATACTTTCTAAGATGTCTCATTTAAAATGAATCTCCCTTCACAGGAGATCTGCCTAGTAACTTTCTCAGAAATGCGGTTCCAGAGTTCTCAACTCCAGAATTTATCACATCAAGTTCACTGCCTGTATAAAGACTCATTTATAAAGGAAAGTAAATGATAGGAAGGCCCTGGACAGACACGCCAGTGATTTGGTTTCATTTCTTGGCTGTGACATTGCAGCTTCATTACCAAGCACATCATTATCCTCTGGAACTAATTTCCTTCGGGTCCTCCAGACTGCAGCCAAAGGCTTGGTGGGAGTCAGGAGCCAATTACACGACAGACAATGAGCATGGCCACATTAAGATTAGCTGGACATTATTTTAAAATACAGAAGAGAGATAAGCTCTTATCTGCATTGGTTAGCCAAGCACTAATTAAGAGAAATTGGATTAATAGTGCACCCTCACACCATTTTTTGCCATTATTGTTCACAATAATTTTTCTATGATTTCTTATGACTTTGTTTCATACTGGAAGCGGGAAAAGGACCAGAAAGACTAGATGTCAGAACTTACAAACAAGTTCCATTTCCTGCACATTTGCACAAAACTTCCCCACCAAGCCCTAGAAGACATGTTGGCTAAGCCACAGTAATGTTGGTGGGCCTTCAGTTCTGCATATAACTAAAGATAATGAAACTATTGTTTTTCATATTGCTCTAGCTTTGATTCAAAGTCAGGGACATCGATAAATGCTTTCCTGAAGAAAGGCCCCTGTGCCTCAGTTTCCTTTCTGTTTAACAAGCACAGAAGACTTGCCACTTTAGAAAAGCCCTGAGACAAGGACAAATATGTTTGCTCCCAGGGATGAGAGCCTCTTGCCACACTTACGAGGAAGCACAGAGAATCAGCCAAATGGTTAACCTGATTTTGGAGAAAGGCCCATGGAGTCAGCATCAATAAATCCCGCTGGCCACCCTCCTTTCCCTTCAGTAGCAGCCTTTTGCAGGACTTGGGATGCACTGCAGCCCCTCACAGCAATTCTTGGCTGAGGAGCGCTTCCGTAACCTGCAATAACGCTGCTAAATCAAAGGTCAGTGTTAAGACATGAATCCAGATGCACACAGCAGTGCCATGAACAGTTGACCTTAGCCAGCCTCTTTCTAGTGCTGACGTGGGATGAGATAGTGTCCCCTTGGGTTTGCTGATGGTGACCTCAGGTAGCAGAGACAAGCAAGATCTATCCGGATTTTGAAAGGAATCGGGGGAAACTACAAGAGCAAAGGGTACCTGCACAGCAGGAAGATAAAGTAGTGATGACATCCAGCTGAGCTGAGCATTCACGTCACACCTGAGAGGGATCTGAGTCAAACCACCAAGTCCGATACACTGCTTATTCTTGTAGGGCATCTGCCTCGAGGACTGTATGCTGCAAATACACACTCTGAAAAGGCCAAATCAAACTGTCTGAGTCTCCCATGTTATGGGGTGGCCAGAGAGAAATGCCAAACTCAAATTGTGAGCTTGATCCTTCTCCCCAGATTAGATCCCTTAGGGAAATTCAGAGGTTCAGCTTGGTGGCTTATCCCAGCATCTGTACTCTGCGCAGTGGCCCGGAAACCACAGCAAGCCCAGCTCCCCCCTGGCATTGCAAGATTCCTTCTGCAGTTAACCCTGGAAAGCAACCAAAAGTCACCACAATTCAAAACCAAAAAGGGCCTACTGCTAGTCCCACAAAGGTTCATTTTGCACCAAGCCAAGAGCAGCGACATTAGTGAAGCTCTGTCTGATTTGTAGTCTGTAAGTGAGAACAGAAGCCGGCTGTCTGCGTAGAGAGGTTAAATCCCTTTAATTATTAAAACATATCCTATTGCTGTCGAAAATCCCATTGCCATTGGAAAAAACACACTTGTAATAAATTTACGCTATATATCAAAGGCCACTTTCTGTAAATAAAGCATTTCTTTTTTTTTCCGCTTTTCCAGAAAAGATTTGGCCCAGGGGCTAAATTAATATTTCATGTGTTATCTTTGAAACATTTCAGAGCGGCAGATTTATCTTCTGTTTACATTTTTCCTCTTAATATAGCAATGAATTATCTTGGTTGATAAGAGGAAAAGATTTAATATAAATGGTTGAAGGATGCTGTTCTGAAGTCAGTGGGAAATTTGGCTGGGCAGGAAAGGCAGTGTTGAAATGGAGGGTATTAAAATCTGAGAAACATTCCTGTAAGCTCAAATGCATTTCACAGAGCATAGCACCTATGTGATCCTGCTTCATTTCGGCTCTCAGAGATAAATAAAACTGAAGCTTGATTCCCAACATGGACAGTGTTTTGCTCTGAAACTGCAGCTATGCACACACTTCTTTCTTTTTTTTTCTCTTATTTACCATAGATAACAGGGCCGGGTATTTGCTCTTACACTGGCCCAAACCTGCCTTGGGTTTCGCTTGCACTGGCACAGGAGGCAGCCGGTGCTTCCCCGCTGCTCTCTCACCTGGCTCCACGGACGGTGTTTCTGGCCCGCGGGCCAACGTCAGCCCAGCTGCGCCGGGGCAGAGCCCAGCCACAGGGCATCAGCCAACAGCACCACCTCACTCCAGCTGGGCTCCCAGGGCAGGCAGCTGGAAAGGCCAGGATTTCCCTCCTGGCAAATGGATCCATGGGCAATAACCAAGGCATTGCTGAGAGTTCGATGCACCTACATGGGAGGTGCTCAAATTAAGGGCCAGGAAACTGGAAACAGCCTTGATTCATAGACTAATTGCAATTTGCAGCCTCTCCCAGTTAGAATGGCCACAGAAGCCCCCTGGAAGAAAATGAGCTCACACACACTTAGGGAACTTGTGGTTATACACTAGCAAGACAGCAAGTCCTGGAGCCAGCCACTCCCGCTGTCACTCCTTGGCTATATTAAAGATGAGAGCAGCATCTGTCTGTCCCACTCTGCGCACTCGGTACAAGTTACTAGCTGAAGCCACGGTAGGGAAGTCTGAAATGCTTCCATTCTATCTCCCCTTCAGTTTCTCATGCGTTTAGGACGGGCTCCTCACCTTTTCTGCCCAGCCAGCTCAGCACCCCAGCAAGGCGGTGAGGGCATCCTGCCAGATGCTGGACCTGAGAGCACCCCCATCTTGCCCCGAGATCACGCAGGGAAAGAGGCAGCATTTATCACCGCTTCATCAGCCTCTGCCAGACGCTTTTGCCATTAAGATGTCAAAACAGGTTTCCCCCTGGAAATCCAACAGCCCTGCAGACTTACCCTTACAGGCAGCCGTCCCAGTTGGACATCTGTTCCCTTTCAACCTCACACGTGCACTTAAAATGCCGGTACTGTCCACTTCTTTGGGGGCTTAAGCTCCTATTAAAGGTGCCTTCAGCAAGATTCATTGTTATCTCCTGGTGTTGATCTGATTTATGGATTGGCCTGTGTTAATTAAGGTCATAAACCTGGCAGCAGGATAGGGCTTCCAGCACTGTGATGCTGTTTAACGTTGGATTACTTTCCAGCCCCTGTGCTATTTTGAAAGGGATGGGAGACGGCACAGCTGAAGTTCTGTGATCGGAAATGAAACTTCACGGGGATGAGCCCTTGCTCCTCTCTGAGCCTCAGGGGAGGCAGTCACTGGGAAAGTGAAGCCATCTCCGATTCACAGACACCAACGAATTCATGGGCCAAATGGTTATTACTCCCATTCGCTCTGCGTCTACAGACTCACCTGAGGTTGGAGCTCTGTTATGCTGGACATATAAGCATCTTGTAAAAACTACACCTACTTCACAGAGTTTACAGTCTGAGTTTGAAGTTTATGTTTTGTTAAAAAAACTTCAAAGCTCAGAGATTTTTATCAAGACAAAAATTACAAAGGAGATTCATATCTGATACAGTAGCACAGACATCAAGGATGTGACATGTGTTACTCATTAGATAAGCAGATAAATGCACACAAAACCAGAGCTACATATTTCTGTTGGCAATCTGCTACACTTTTTTATACGGATTTGCTACAATTTGTGATTTATTACACTTTCACTAAAGTACCTTACCTTATTTTAAAGGCTGCTTACGCTCTTTGGTAGTGCAAGTTGACTTTTGGCATGTGAAGTTGCCTTCGCCAGAAAGGGTGATTTCTTTCTCTATTTCACTTTCCACTTTCTAGCCAATTTCATCACAAGGTTCCTATGACCTGGCTTAGAAACTTGCTCATGTGGCCACATTAGCCACTTGGGACTTTGTAAGCATGTTCTTATTACACTCATTTTAACATCAAACTTAGTCACTGTAGACTCCACTGGCAGCCACAGCAAAAATGTGTGCTTGATCCAAGTATCCTGCAATCATATGTATATATCCAGTACAAGATAAAGTACAAGATATTTTATATCCCAATATAAAATATGAAAAAGTGCTACATATTTCTAATTGTAATTTGTGAAAGCCAAATTAAGAAAATGCCACTGCAGCACGTAACTAGGCTCAGTTCTTCAGTGATCCCTAACTATGTTAAGAGTCACATTAAGTCTTTCTTAAAGAATGCACATCTTTCGAAAAATGCTGCAAGTTATAGACGGGTTGAAGGAATTTCTGAATGAGTTTCTGTGACCTTTGTTATGCATGAGGTCAGATCAATTATCATAATGGTCCCTTCTGGCCATGAGCTATGAATCTGCTAATTTTAGCTCAATCTGCTCTTTCTCTGAGGACTAAGCTAAGTGAAGTGGTATCACATTTTCCATGTTAGAACTAAAGGCACATGCATAATCACCACGACTGAGCTCATGTGCACTGCTGTATTATCATGCACTAACTTCTGTGCAGAGCTGAACTTTTACACAGCTATTTGTTAAGTCACATTCTCTTCTTTTTATCAGTAATTAGTACCAATATCTCAGATGATTAAAATCAGACTGAGGCATCTCTTCAGCTCCATCCTCCAAAAATTAGGATATTTAAAAATAATTAAATATTTACCTTCCCTCTGGGATGAATGTCCAGGTTCCTGTTTCAGAGTTCCTCTTCCACTCTATAGGGCCTGGCTATGTGTTCTAAGAGGAGCGTAAGTTCTCTCAGTCACTCGATTCCCATAGGTGTTCCTTTAAAAAGGAGTAAACAGCTATGGTGAGGTTTAGCAGTGCTGCAAAAAACCCTTACAATTGTAGGTTATCAGAAGATAGATTGAACAATTTTGCAAGTAAAGCACACCAATACATTTCATGACAGCAGGGCTTCTCTGCAGCCATATAAAAGCCACAAACTTCATTTCCAGATACAGCTGTTCGTATGATACAATGTTAAAAAGGTCCCTTTTCAGCACAAATAATCCACTCAGTTATCAGAAAGTTGACTTTTCCATTTCAGGCTCATTAACGTGAAATCAAAACATTTTGTCTTGGCCAGCTGAACAGAAGGGTTCTACTCCAAGCCAGTTTAATATTCCTCTGCCTTTGGGCTTGATGTCTCCCTTCTGCTGCTCTACAAAGCAGGGTGCAGCACATCTGAACACTTTGCATACTGCATCTCTCATCTATTTGGGATTTTTGACTCCCTATTTTTCCTAGCAGATTTTTTTTTTTCCTTTTTGCGGGGGGGCAGGAAACAAAGTAATTTTTTAGTCTTTTCCTCACAACTTGGAATGAAAACTAACACTGATATATGAGGATTTTACTTGAGACAAAATATCCTATTTTTGCTCAGCCTCTATTTAAGATGTTAAACTGGGATAAGAAAAAGCTTTGGTGAAAGCAGAGTGGAGGTTTTTAACCCAGAAAAAATTTACATAATGTTTAGTTGTGATCAGTTCCCCAGCCCACTCCTCCCCTGAGCGTGCAGGGAGTTGCAGGTAATACAGGAAAGGGCAAGGGAAGGCACGCTGGGGGCTGAAACGAGTGGCATGAGCCAGGACAACTTCCTCAAGCACTTGTGAAACTCAGCATCAGAGAAGGAAGGTCAAAATGGGGTTTATAACAGAAATGCAGACACAATGTGATGATGCAGAGACAATCTACTCTCTGTAATACTCTTATTATCCTAAGCAAACAGAGGACAAGAATGGCATGTACCACAGGATTGATCTGTTGTGTTTGTGTAAGAATCACATTTTAATTCACTTTCACCAGTGCCTTTAAGTCAATATTCTTTCATAGCCACATTCTCATGTGAAATCTATATCCTGGAAATTTTAATCAAAACTGCCCCAGGTCAGGCACCTGTAAAGCTGAAACACAGTGGGAAAGAGAGGCAGTTCTGCATTAACAGGCAAGAAAAAATTCAGAGTCATGGTTTTCTTCTTGTACCTTTAGGAGGCAGAAAGGAATACTGCCTGCAACTACAAACACTTTTAGCCTTACGAAATTTCTCATGAAATTTCCCTCCCTCACCCTTCTCCATACACAGTTGTAGGGAAGCAATGGAGGGAGAAACACTTTAGGGTGAATTGGGCATAAAATATATTCATGCTAAATCTATCTACAAACAAACACTTTTGTAGATTTAATCAGTTTTTAAAGACTTAAGCTCCAGGTTCTTTGCCTTTCCCAGACTTCAGTCTCCAAGATTTGTCTAGTTAGATTCCTGTGGCTTAGTCCTGAAAGCTACAATGGGACAGGGATTTGGGAGTAGGAAGGAAGAGTCTGGTCATCTGTAGTTTATGCCAATACAGAACTATTGGAAGTGTCATCAACACTCAGTAAGAAACTACCTTTATCTCCAAAAACCACGGTCTGTGCCTTGACCTAGCAGTCCATGAAGCAAAACATGTGTTGTGGATCTTGACCGCCTTCCAAACACCTCTGAGCGGATGCTCTCATATGTACCCTAGAAGGTGTTTTGCCACATACAAGGAACCTTACTCAGGCCCCTGACATCTGTGGTGCAAGAGGGACAATTTGACCAAAAGCCACAGAAGATGGGTTGGGGTGACCACCTGGATCACCCTTCCCAACCTCTCCACCCCCTCATGCTCTCACAGGCTGCTGCCCCTGCAGCAGGGGTGGCTTAAATGGACATGAAACCATTCCTGGACTAAAAAACTTACAGAATAAAAAGAGTTTCCAGACATGCTGGAAGTTGCCTCCAACACAGCAATGAGACAAGCAGCCAAGGACATTTCATCAGCTGTCCCAGCTGAGCCCATGGGTGCTTATGATCCAACACGTTCTAGCTGATGAGCTTGGAGGCGAGGGGCCTCCTGGGCTCAGCAGTGCTGAGTGGGAAGAGGAGCAGGCACTAGCAGACGAGGCCTAGAAAGAGGGGCTGAGGGAGGTGCCAGGGACACCTCCTGCTCCGGGCTTTCCCGCTCTGCAGGAGGCGGCAGCAGGGGAGAGACAGCGGCTCTGCCCGTCTCTGCTGCAGCTTGGATGGTGTCTTTTCTAGCAAACAACTTCTAGGAGTCTCTAAGCAACTCTGCTGTGGTTTATATCAGATCTGTCAAATTTCTGAAAACGCTGAAGAATTTACAGATCTTAAGGCTTAAAACATCCATGAGTCTTAAGTCAAACACAACTGCTGTATATTACATAAGATGAAGTCCTATTATTTTCCCCATGTTAAGTGTGTCTTACTTTAAATCCTTGACTGTTTTTTTCCAGGACCCTCTCCAGCTTGCCCCCATAGCTGTGTGTGTAGTAACATGTTGTTAACATGCAAGAGTGTGTGCTAGGCCTTGGCCATGATTATTTCACCAGTTCTTCTGTGGTCTGGTCTTCTTACTGAGACAAAAAGAACTTGCCAGACTTAATTAAAATTAAGTAGGAAGAATTTTTTCCAGGGGCCTCCACAAATTACAAATCACATACACAGCATTCAGTTTTGCAGCCCATAATCACATTAGTAATGCAACTAAAGTGAACAGAACTAACTCCTTGGGTGAGTAAGAGTAACTCATAGAAAAAAGTGTTTCAGATTTGGTTACAACCTAGGTTGAAATCATTCCAAAGGGAAAGTTTCATATATCCTAGTCTTGTTCATGATTTTGGGACAAAGCTCAAAGGGAGAAGTTCATCCTTTCAAAAAGTGATGCCAGCTGCATATCAGATGAGTGCGGGCTTTCTATTTAAAGACACATTGAGTGGGTCTAACAACTTAATTCCACTGATGCTATGGTTACAGTCCTAAAATGAAAGACTGTTTTTGCAGCTGACATTAGAAATGAAATAAAATGCAGCCTGGTAAGGAAGAATCTCTTAAGCCATATTGGCTTGAGTGCAAGAATATATTCCTGAGAAGCAATCGGAGACATTTATGTTGAACATAAGAGGACAGAGCAGGTTCCGGTACCAAACACTATTTAACATAGTTCAGGCCTTGCCTGGGATGTTCAAAGGTGCAAGGACAGCTTGTTTGCACTAGGCCTTTTCGATAGTGGGTTCTGGGCACAAAGCTCCAAGCAGCAGCTGTATCTGCTGCCACGGAAAGCCCACGGTGTGCGGTGGGCTTGAGCAGAGGTTCACACCACCAGAAGACACTCATTCCTACGCACTTCAGCTGCCAATGGAGGTGTCCATGTGGGCTTTGCTGGCCCACTGAGCTGCTCTCCCGGGCTTTTGCAAGCAGCTAGGCAGCTCCAGTGTATCTCCTGTGCCACACCACTGCATAAGGAGAAGCAGTACCGATGAGGACAATATGGTCCAGAATCATGTTATGTAAGTTCAAGCACCTGTGGAAAAGTCTCCTACACCTGAAGACCTTAACTCAAATAGTCCTGGGACTGGACTCTTATTTATGGTTCATTCCCACCCCTGTCCCAGCTCAGCAGCCTTCTGGCTACTTAGTAACAGGGTTACCAATAGCTGCTGGGACAGGTTGCAAAGGAGCACTTTGTTTTTTATTGCATTTTGTGAGGAGGGCTTGCAGTTAGGTGACGAGGTAATTCAAAGCAGTATTAAACCTAAAAAGAGTATAGAATTAAACTGTAGATCCTTTAAAGTGTGATTTCCCACAGGAGATAAAGGAGTTAAGTGCCAGAGCCACCCAAGCAGTGACTCTTTTGGGAGTTAGCACCTAGCTCCCTTGATACCCTTTTGCTCACAGGCAATGCTAACATAACTAACAGGCGTCAGGGCTATTATCAGTGACTGAATAGATGCTCAAAACCCAAACCACAAGGCTCCAGATGGACTTGAGCCTCAGAGCCAGTCACACAGTGAACGCCTGCACCCCACACATCCGCCACGCTCCGAGCTGAAAGGCCCCGGGAGTCACGAGAGGCTCCGCACCACACACAGACGC
The DNA here is from genome assembly GCF_059628265.1 of Tinamus guttatus. Classification (NCBI taxonomy): domain Eukaryota; kingdom Metazoa; phylum Chordata; class Aves; order Tinamiformes; family Tinamidae; genus Tinamus; species Tinamus guttatus. The sequence goes on from NW_028288848.1 coordinate 10,586,554, forward strand.
CTCCTCGTTGGTCTTGGTCCCGGTTCTCTTGGACCATTTGCTCTCCGAAGGAGGAACTCGGTGCTGGCTCCCTCTGAAATTCAAATCAGACTCCCTGCCAGCATGGTCTCCCTTGGAGCATGAACTGCAAGTCACAGTTGTGTTTTGTCCTTCCTTGGTTCTCTAACATCCTGACATCTTACAGAGGGTGCCCAACTTTCAGAACCAAGGGCTTTCCCCACAAAAGATGTTTCCTGAATGGCCAGGTGGGGCTTCCAAAAAAAAAATCTGCATGTCCTTCTCCCACTCCCCAAAGCCCTCCATGCTAGAGCTACCTCCAGCAAAGCGAGTCAACCAGCTAACAATAAGTAAAAGTTCACTTCCTATGAAGGATCTTTTAAAACCTTCTGGGACTGCAGCACAGATCAGAACAATATAACTCTTCTGGATTGCAAGAGCAGGAAACAATGAAACAATGTTCAATTTTTATTATTTTTTTAATAAAATGAATTCCATATTGTACTGCAGTATTTCTATAAAGCTGTACTCTTCAGGCACTCATGGCCCTTAGCACACCCTCTTCACCTTCCCTGGGGGCATCTGACATTTTTAACATCAGCAAATTTGAACGTGATTTATTCAGTTTCTTAAATATAGCCCTTACCTAGTTATAAAATACTGCCCCAATTCTTTTATATACAATAACCATTGTGCTTATGATGACTTAAGCCATGCATATTATTTTTTAAAAGAATTATATTTACATGGAATGTTTAAGAAAAGAATTTTCCAGATTCCGGAAGTAGAGCTTCCTTTAGAACAGGAAGGAAATCATTAATTTTTACCTTAAATCGTACCAAGTGTAATGGTTTACTACCCATCAGGAAAACAGTGAGGAGAGAGTTTCTTTTTGACTTGATGAAGTAGGTGTTTATATTAAGAGATTGCTCTGAAGCTCTGGTGCCAACAGAAAATGAATAATAAGGTTCGGATCTTACCTCAAGCTCAAAACATTCTAGAGATGAAGTCAATGATATTTTACAATGGGAATTGAGGCACTGCTAAAAGCAGTGACTTGCTCAAAGCCACCTCAAAAGCCAGTGGTAAAGTCAAATATTGAATTGAGATTTGAGAAAACTGCCTGTAACTCAGAACTGGACAGCATTTTGGAGAGTCCCATATAGAAATTAAGAGGTGCAAAGAATAAAAAAGATCTCTGGGCTTGCTGCAGCAGAACCACTGTGTATGCGCACTCATTCATATCTCCCAAGTGATCCCACTTCTGGAAATGTCCTATATGGATGTGCAGGGGATCCAGTGAGAGAGATTTAACAGCGAATGCTTTCCCAAAGCATTCCTGAATCACTATTCTTGTAAAACTGAACTGCCCCAACTGCAACTCAAACTGAGAGCAAACTCCCCTTCCTCTTCAGCCCTACAGGATCCAGCTCAACACTAGGACCTTTCAGCTGCTGCAAAGACCTTGTTGCCAGCAAGGTCTAAAACACTTATGCTATCAGTGATCTTGTGACACACGTAAGCAAACATGATGCCAGCACTGATAGCCTGGCCATGCAATGATTAGGAAAGTGTTGTTTAGTCCCACATTCCTGCTGATGATTTCGTTCCCTTCATATGCTGCTTTGCTGCACAACTTCAGTGCTTAATAGGCTGCCCTCCTGCAGATTAGCTGACCTGCATCCTTTGCATTTCTAACATCTGTGATTCAGTGAGGAACAGACCCTTCACCTTCCATAAGAAACAGACCTAATTTGTACATCTGTTGTGCTTAGTATTAGGCTTCTTATGCTCTTGGAAGTGTTGTCATCTCAAAGAGGCCAGACACCTCCAGCATCTGCTCCTCAAAGGATCAGGGCTGCAGATTCTCCTTCAGTGACTCAGGCTGAAACTCTCCAGAACATGAGGGACAGACATACCAGTGTATGACTGGACACTGATTCAGAGGATATGTCTGACCTCATTGCCACAACTGGGGAAAAAAAGGGAGAAAAAGGGGAAGACAGAACTGGAATGAAGTCAAACTCATTAATATCTTTCTGCCTGAAGAATGAGCCTAGAGACCCGAGGCAAATAAAGTCAAATGTTCATTAAAAGAAGGGGTATAATAGCCACCAGACACAGCTGAAGTCACTGAGCAATATTTGCCTTCTTTCCCGCTTCCAAAGAAGTCTTGTCTAAGCAAAATTAAGTTTCTGTGGAGATGCTAATCTGTATTTATGGTCCTCTGTGCTGAGGCAGAATGGAGCAAGCTGCCAGACACCGGGGGGAGGCAGCTGAGAACAAGCTGCTCCGGGGCCCAGGGATGTCACCGCTGCTGTGGCACAGAGCCACGCGCTGACTGCGAGCAGCACGAGCTGCGCTTGCAAACAGCCACCTCTGGGCTCTCTGGGGTTTGCAGAGGTGGTGGAGAACCCTCTCATGTGCACAGGATGCCTGGGAGCTCTGAACCCTGCACTTCTTCCCAGTCTGGATGAGAGGGTACTCGGAGCATGGAGGGACTCAAATGAGGAATCCTTCTAAATGCTGCTCTCCTATGTCTTGTGACAATGCCAAGAAGCCCCTATCCATCCCGCTGTCTGGATCTGACTCATTGTGAAACCAAGGTGAAAAACCTCTGTGCTTTCACTGACAGGTCTTTGAGAAACCACTGAAATGCATTTATTTCCATACACACTTTTTTCACAAATCTGCTAGGAAAGTCTCCATCTAGTGGTTTGGCCAAGGAATAGGCCTGCAGGCTTCATGTTCCAGCTCTCCCATCTATTCAGAGCACATCCACTTTGCTCCATGTGCTCTGGCTTCTCCAGCTGCACACTGATATAAGAACATTTCCCAGACTTGCAGGGGGTCCTGCTAATGTCAGAGAAAGGCCTGGAGATTCTTGGCTGGACACTCGGCTGCAAGCTCAAGTCCAGATTCCACCCACTCATCTTAGCCAGAGCAGGAGGGAATCAAATTGTCATCTCGACATCTGTTTTGAATACAGTAAAAGTGATGCTACAGTGTGACACATGCACACACACACACACACACACTCAAGTGCTTATAAATATTAGGCCTTGGTGACATTGTGGCTGTTTCACAGAGTGGACATGTGAGTGAGGGAAAAATCCTGCTGTCCATTAACCTCTCCTAACTACTGTGGCCCTCCTTAACGCCCTGTACAAGTAATGCCAACATTACTGCATTTATCTCCTCAGCAGCCACTAGAGACAGGGCAGTGCTGCTAATCCCCTTTTACAGAGTGGGAAACAAAGGCCAAGAGTAGTCCAAGCGAGGGAACCCGAGCAAAGCCAGAGGCAGAGTGTGGAGGTCCTTGTGGTTCAGCCTAGCCCTCGTGCTGATTCCACGGCTGACAATTCTGGAGCCTGGCAGAGGGGTCCAGAGCAAAGCTGCAGCCCAGTATAACACAGCCTAATTCCCCAAGCTTTGTGGAAAGTACTATCTCAGCCAGGGGACACGCTCAAATATCTCAACAGGAGAGCTTTGTGTTGTCACCAAGTATGCTGATGAATTGCCTGCTAGAAGGTAGATCTCATGCTCCAGGGGAGATGGGAAGAAGCCATAAGAACAGCTCACGGGAGCACCGAGGAGAGAGCGGCTGGGTCCTCCTGCTGACCAGGCAGAGTGCACTGCCTGCCATAGTGTCTTGGCCACAAACTAGGCGTTTTGAGGGGCAGCCAAGATGGAAGAGTGGAAATGGACAGGGAGATACAAAATATGGCAGGGCCTTCACACAATGTAAACAGACACATTTAGCATGGAAAAAGGAACTTTAATGAAGTGAACCTTTGCATTTCCCTCTAGACACAGGGTATTAAAAATAATCCTAGCTGAACTTTACCCACCTCTCTCACAGCATCTCCCAGCTGCTTCAAAAATAAACAGCTCTGTCTGGGTGGAGCTGCAGCCACACATGGTCACGGGCTCTGCCTTAACCCACCCTGAACGCAGAGAGGGCAGAGCCGCCTGTTGTGACGCAGCTCTCCCGGGGGGTCTGCCACATGCAGGGTTCATGACTGCAAGAGTAACCACCCCAAGGACGAGCACAGTGAAAGGAAGGGTGAGAGGGAAGGCTCGGGGGCCATGGGCTGTTCCTCACTGTCCTGCAGCCTCCCAAAGCTCATGGACACGTTTAGGTCTCACCTCTGACACAGCACAGCCTGCCCACCGGGTTACAAGCTGCCAGACAGGGCACTCACTACAACTGGTGGGCTTTAGCACAACTTGCATAAACCTCAGTGCAGAAATCGCACGGCCTGTGCTGGTCCCTCACAGAGATTTTGCTGGGGAGCTGCAACATAGTGAGCATGGAGGCCTGCAGCAGCGAGGCCCAAGGAGGGGTTCAAGTTCACCAGGGCACCCAGGCGCTCTCAAAGACCATGTCTAACCACAGTCGTTCAGGCCCTGCATCTCCACAGCTGGTCTGGCAGCACATTCAGGATGAATCTCGTGCTGCATGGGAGTCAGGGAACACAAAAAGGCGGGAGGCTGCAGCGTTCGGTGTGAAACAGTGCCTGACTGGATCTGCAGTGCTAAGCAGCTCGTGCTGCAGTCTCTACTTCTTTAAATTATCTGAGGATATTTAAGCAAGACAAAATTTCCTTCATCGGTCTTCACAGATCTTCTGACACCAGAAAGCTTTCACTTTTGAATAAACTTCCTCCCAGACACTGAACAATCTAGCTGAACCTGGCAGATGATAAATTAGTCTATCCCAGGCCAGAATGCTGCTCTCCATCACTTGTCTTTCTGCTCCTCTTTCAATCTTATTCTCATCTTAAAAAGGTCATGGAGATCAGGAGATATGCTTGAGGATTGGAAGAAGGCAAACATCACTCCAGCCTTAAAAGGGGAGAGAAGAAGGACCCAGTGAACTACAGTCTCACTTCGATCCCTGGAAAGGTGCTGGATGCCATTTCCAAGCACAAGAAGGACAAGAAGGTGATCAGGATCACGTTATCCTGCTTAACAAACCTGGTAACCTTCCATGACAGAATGGCTGATCTAGCACAGACTAGATGAGTGGACACAGAGGTGGATTGAAAACTGGCTGAAACTTAAAATGCAAGTTTATTTTCTGAACCTGATGGGCCACTAGGGTAGGACTTTGTGGTTAATGCAGCAATGAGAATGTTTCCTGGGAGGGCACCCAGCCGCACTTCCCAGCCCTGAGTGGTCATGTGAAAGCCCAGCTTTACCTCCACCCTCATATATGACAGAGCTGGTGAAGGAGGCAGCAGACCCCGCTGTGGTTTCTACAGAACATGTCTGGCAGTGGGAATATCCAGTCCAGAGGTCTAGAGCTAGGTGACATATAGAAGACTATATATATATTAATTTAGATCAGGTGTCATTACATGCATGTGGGCACTAATTCTACTACCAAAGCAGACCTAGAAGCTGCCAAAAATGACTGCCTGGCTCTTTGGGTAAGGGTAATGAAAGCAAACAAGTGTTGTCAACAGGCTGAGCTCCATCTGTTGATGTTGGCTGTGATGACGTAGCAAGTTCCAAATTGTTGAAGGTGTTAACCTTATTTGAAAGGACAGCAAGTAACAGGTCTAAGACCCGGCAGAAATAATCGGACTGGGTGGGAATTGCAGCTCATTTTGGCTGGACCGCACAATGTACGCAGCAACAAAACCTTTGTTAGCAATCTCCCCCATATTTCCTGCCATAACATTAATTGTTGGGTATTATTCATACAGAGGAAACAGGTATTTCATAGGAATTCTATTCTAAATGAGCAGTAGCCAGCACTCCCTCACTGGGAACAAACAAAGCCTTTTTGGGAAGCTCCTTTCCAAGGGGCTTGGCCAAAGGATTGTTTTCTGAGCTGCACTCCAGGCCAACTCTGGCTGCTCTAATTCAGGCAAAACATGAACACTCAGCTGGGGTCTCTGCTTTGCTGAAGATTCACTGTTTACCTTTCTCTGATTATTTTCAGGTGAATTCCAGTTGCCTTCTTCCCTTTGGTACAACTTCCTCTATTCCTAGAGAGCAAATTAAACCTACTGATGCCCTCAACTGTGCCAAGGCAGGGTAGCCCACGTCCCACTCAGCCCTGAACTGCTGGGCTGCAATGTGCAAGGAACCATCATTCAGAGATGCAGCCACATTCTCCCGTCAGCCTGTCTGCCTTGGGTTCACAGCGGGAGACTCTCAGCAGGGGAATTCCCCACAAGAGGCTGCAGCTGCTGTTCCTTTCGGGCAGTCCAAGCTGGGGGGAAGTGGAACAAGGCCAGATGTCCTCCTGCTCCCAAAAGAGGTTTCCCCAGCCAGGACATGCTGAGAACTCAGAGTTACAAGACTGACCCAGCATGAGCATGTGTAGAAGTACCAGGCCTGGCACTGTTCTCCTTCAGTATTTTTAGAAATATCTTTCTGGCATGACTGAGGAGCCTTTCGGGTAGGACACAGAGGGCATGGGAAAAAAACAGGCCTGCACATGATGGAGCCCTCAGGCAGCATCTGCAAAGGTTTGGAGAACGTGACGGAGTGAAAATCTAACACCAGTTAGTTCATAAAGGGACAGAAGATCAGCACTTGCAACCAGTTCCTCTGAGCCCAAGGCCTCAAAGATCTTCCCGAGCCTGGCAGTCCTAGCAGGTGTATTTTGATGTGACAAACTCAATTTTTTATCATACCAGGCTGCATTTCCCATCTTTCCTATATGGATTGTTCATTGTTCTCTTATTCCTTATGGCAGGCAGCTGCTCCATGCCACACACTGTTCAGTAGAAGTCACAGGTTTCCTGAAAACTGTAGCAGAGACTGTGAAACTAAACATATGCTGTACAGTAAGTCATAAAGCATGAGTGAAAAACAGTTGACACAGAAGCTGTCATGGAAACCAGTGCTACTAGAGAACGCTCCGTCACAGAGCTCCCATTAACGGCTACAATGTTGAACTCAAATACTAATCACTAAGGCAGAATATATTAAAATTTACCCTCATGCCCCATTCACTCTTCACAGCAGGTTAGCTGAAAACTGCTGCCATTTCCGCTAGCAGCTCTGGATGGTAGTTAGTAATAATTAAATTACCAGAAATCTTCTCACAGAGAAATTCTTTTCATCTCATGTACCATTTACTGGCTAGACACAATTCTTCTCCCAGGAACAAGTGGGTTTCAAACAGACCGCAGGCATTTCCCAGGTTTTGGTTAGATGTCACTACTTGATTGTTTCCCAGTTTCCCATAGTGAACTAGATTAGACAGGTCAGGCAAGAAAAAGGGGGACACACTGAAAACTAGACAATTCTCTGCAAATATTAGAGGCATCTTCCACAATCCAACCTGTGGTCATTAGATACCAGCTAGAAGGAACTAAGTGGCCTAAAAACATTTGCAGGTATCCATCCTCTTAAACCCGCAGCAGGCACAGAAGGTATCTGGGAATCTTGCAGCTGACACTGTCTTCTCTTGCAGAGAAAAAGCCCTACCAGCTTTCCTCATTTCCAAGCCTGGAACACTTCTTGGATGACCTCACTGGCTGGGTTTCGGACATAGATATTGCATATTCTGAAAGGATGGGGAGAGATCAGAATTTATTACTGAGGGCAGCATTCACAGATTAGAGCAATGCTGAGCTATCTGGTGTGGTCTGAATCTAGACCCGAGATTCTATTTATTCCCTCTGCCATTTGCTTCAAAAGATGTTGATGTATCCAAGGGCCAGGGCTGTGCATTTAGTGTATTTTTGTGCTCTCTCTCTCCAGGCCTGGTCTTTATCTCAGTGACTTCAGAGAGCCTCAGGACTGCACTAGTTCAGTCTATGAGGAAAGCCAGCTTTTTGTGCTGACTCTACAAACACATGACAAGGCTTTTACTGACCTATAAAGCAAGCGTCTAGGCCAGAGTTGTCAAAACTGGGCACCACTAAACTTATTTCACCTTATTTTTAATCCAACTAATATCACAGGTTGGAAAGTTCATCGTATACTCGAATGTTTATAGGGACCTTACTCTGCTCAAGAGGTTACAGAAACCTTGGAGAACAAAATCCCGATACAAAAAAATAGGGCTGGTTAAAAAGTTCCAATGAAGAAAAAAAATAGGGTTGGTTTAAGAATTCATCAAAAAAAAATCTGGACAGAACTTGGATCCTTGGGTAAGTGAATATATGTGAGTATAGGAAAAATGCCTGTTTTCCATAAAAAACAAAATGCTTGTCATAACTTTTTCACTGAAAAGAAAGGAATTCTGCCAGATGCTTCCAGCAAGCTCTTTCTAGTTTATAGGTGAAAAGTAGTTTTTTTTTTTTAGAGGAAGAAGCAAGAGGAAGAAGATAAAAGAGGTAACACTATCCCTATACAAGAAAAGATTTAAAAGTAGACTAGAGCATGCCACACCACAAACAAGAGAGAGAAGAGGACCAAAAAAGTAGACGAGACAAGAAAACATAAAATACTGCTGGGGACCTGCAGACAGTCCAGGTCTGTTGAAGCCAGTGGAGTGGGGCTAACTTACATCAATGAAATTTGTAACCTAAACCATGACTTGGATAATAGACCTCAGAAATGCCAGTTTTATCTCCCTGGGTTGACAAAAGCAGCTTAAAGGCTTTCCCATCACACTCAAAGTGAGAGCTGATAAGGCTCAAAATCCAGAAATTGTTTACTTTACAATTCAAAATCCCTTTCAAGCTGACCCTCTGCCCTGAAAGTCTCACCAACAACTATATTTAGGCAACTAAAGAACCAGAACATCTGGGAATAATAACAGCAATCCCACTTGGAAATGGCATTTATATACCACTGTCTAGAAAGCATCACCATGCTGAGAAAGCTTTGGAAAATCCACTTGGTACATTTCAGACTGGAAAATTACCTGCCAAACAATTTGTGGTCACCAAAGGTGCCGAGTGACAATCACATGTAGGAAGAATCAGGTTATTTAAAAAATCTTAAAACAAAGCTCAGCACAAAAGGATAAATAAGCTTTAAGTCATCCAAAGCCTTCTTAAAGTAGAATGTTTTTCATGATTTTTGAAGGTGTATTTCAACACGGCCCTTCCAACACTGGAAATACAAAGCCATCAACAACTGACCGATGTCCAGAAAGAGGAAATCAAACTGACATGGGTATTTTCACCTCCCAAGCTGAGCAGCATGTGAAAAAACAAACAAGCGGTTTCAGGATCCCATGGACCTTTCTTTTGATTGCTTCTTTTCAAAGGGGTCCGTAAAGCTAGATGGAGCTCTGGGTCAATATTAGCAGTGGTAGCTGTTTGTCTAGCTTGCTCTTCATCACAGCTTGCCTAGGGCTGTTTATGCTCAATGCATAAGTAAGCAAAGAACTAATCTCAGTTAAAAGTTCCTTGTAGATATTCAGAACTGTTGGCCTGGCCCTGATTCCTTGAGCAACTGTACAACATTTGGATAGTGTTGAAAAATAATGAAAACGTCCACCTCAACCAGCCTGGGGAGGAGAATTAAAGGGGGATCTAGCTCAACATAACACTAGGTGCTCAGGAACACAAGCCAGCTGCAGATACTAGCTGGGGGCCCTGGGACATCCCTGCTGAAGATGTCCTTGCTAGGCTGTCCTGTACCAGCAATAGGTGGTGAACTGGTACTGCTCACGGCTAAAGTCAGTGGCTAAGCTCAGAGCAAAGCTCCAAAGTTGCAGGTCATATCTAGATAGCACAGCATATCAGCTGGCTCTCTAATGAAAGGCCACCCTTCCCTGGAGTCCAAAGGCCAAACCTGGATGGAGAGTCAGGAGAACCCAGGTAATTTCAGTTTGATGGATCAAGCCTGACAGATGTATCTGTGCGTGGTCAGGAGGTGAAGACAATCAAGAATTCGTTTACATCTGTAAACTTTAGCTGATTATTGAAGAGCTTTTGATACATCATATAGATATACTCAGGACATAAATATCCAGGGCTATATTGTAACATTCGAGGCCAGTAATTTACTGTTTTTGACTGAGATACTCATACAGATTTATATCTCTGGCCCTGCCCACCCACAGTCACAGCGAGTTCCTAAATTTAGCACCACATCCTAAACAAAGACAGTAAATGCTGTCAGAGCGTTTGTGAAAATCAAGAGTTAGGTATTTGCACATTGGCCAGTGACCACAGCTGTAAATAAAGGCTGGGCTCCTCAGTCCAACAGCACAACCACATGATCACAGGGATCAGCCTGTAAGCAGCAGTTCAGCTATGATCCAGTGACCATCTAAGCTGTAAGACCCTCATCTTGACTCCTTGTGATCACCACCTAAGGCAATCAGGAGAATTTTTTTTTAAACTCTCACATATGAATTCCACATCCTTGCGACATCTCCAAGTCTTGGTCTACTCTGATAAACAGCTGCACCCTGTTTCTTCTTTAACTGCCCATAAGCACAAGTCTGTGAAGTCTAGGACAGGAGGTAAAAGACATGCACAGATTACTTCCTGAACAGCAACTTTGCAAGGAGTCCAGAAAGCATCTGCAGTGGCATGCTTAAAAAGCTAAGAAAAGGCATCATCACATGGTGTCACGGCCCTGGTGTCAGCTGCAAGGTGCAGAGCCTGCCAAGGAAGGGCAGTCACATGTTACTTAGCTGGTGGACTTAGGTCCACTCAGACACCCCTGCTCTCACTATTACATCCCACTCCTTTAGCTCCCTTTAGGGACTGGGCAGTATCTACTTGCTTTTTACATGCTTGGCGAGTGCTGAGGTCAGACTGAATCCCCACCACCTCTCTGATTTCAGCTCTAAGCTCACTTAAAAACCCAAAGCTGTATCGTATAGCATACATTAATTTGAAAATTCGCTTTTTGAAGGACAAAAGGTGAAATAAAGCAGGGAAGTAGGAGAGGGAAAGGCAAAGGAAATTGCTTTTCTGGAACACATTTTATTAATTTTGGTACTGTCTCTTTTTCAGCTGGCCAAATAATTGTCATGGCTGTTTCAAACCTTGCAGAAGAGTTTGTGGAGACTCGCATGATATGCACTTGTCACAACCCAGCCAGTCAACTTAAGGTTCCCAAGCACCGGACTCGGAGCCAGCAGGGCAACTGATGACTCCACTAACAAAACTAATAATTAGAATTACACAGAGTGACAGCTATGAAAAATAAGCAGCAACAAAGACTAAAGACTCCAAAGACCTCCAACCAAAGGGAGCCAGAGTTTATGTACTCAGTCTAAAAACGACCACTTAGAGCTCCCCTGTGGTCTTTCAGCAATTTCATTTAGTCTCTCCCTCCAACAGTAATTTTTAAATTAAAATAAAAAAAAAAGAAAAAAAGAAAACCTAAACACTACAATGCATTTGTTCAATACTCAGTTTTAGTTGATTACAGCTCTCTAGCTTCCAGCAAATCTTGTAAAGCTTTAAAAGCCAGACAGCTGTTATTGGATCCACAAACTCTTCTCTTTGGCAGTTGTTTCTGCCTCCACTTGCACTGCAGTAAAGCTCACCACTTCCCATCACAGTTAGCTAGGAAGATGGGAATCCTCTGGCCTCAGTAGGAAAGGACCATCCATAGTCATGGCGCACAGCCAGAGGAGAAGGGAGCTCTGCAATGGAGCTCCACATAGGAGGAGCTATTCCTGCTCCTACCTCCAGCACCACCAAAAATGCAAGAGAATTTAAACACTCACTTTCACCCAAAGACCGGGAGCATTACTGGGTTTTATTGACTACTGTACACACGTTGGACAACAACACTTTCTTCTTCTGGGCTCTCCTTTGGACACCTGGCTTGCTTTTCCCTGCTTCCTCTGATTAGACAACTCATCTGACAATTCAAAGGGTTTATCATTTTAACCCTTTGCTGCCTTTTGTGGTCTGATACCTTCACCTCCCTCCTCTGCAGAGCTGCCCCTCCACCCCAATTCAGTCCTGATCAAACCAAGGGGAATTTGCTAAAGCAGCCATGCAAGCCCCAGCTTCCCTCAGCTGCTCTTCAGGGCTACAGTCCTAACCAGCCTCCCTCCAGCTCAAGCTGGTACCAGTTTTTGCTGGAGATGTGTACTGAAATCTCCCAAAAGGAAGGAAAATGCAAAAAGATACAAAAAGCCAGCAAAACACATTCTACCTGGACAAGCTTAGGGATCGCTGGAGTTAAACAGCACAAGTTGCTGTATGAAATAAGCTCTCCTGCCATGCTCTGAAGCTTTGACTCATGCAGGCAGGATTGCTGATGAATGTTTTGTGCCTGTCAGAACACCAAAGTCCTCCAGCACCATGCAGCATGCCAGCTTGAGGTCACTCGCAAACAGCATCCACTTTTGTAGATGCATTATAATAGTCACCATGCAGAAATCAAAAAAAAAAATCAGAAAAAGTTTATCTGACAAGTGCATGCCAGAAAACAAGGTTATGTTTTCAAAAACAAGATTTTGTGTTTATATCTCCCCGAAAGTGATTTCAGTAGCAAAGTGACTGTAACACTTGGCTGGGACGCCCATTTAATACAAAAAAAACTCTCAATAAGTCAACACTATTTCCTGAAACACCTGCTCTTGGCTCCTTCCCATTCAAGTTTTGGTAGAACTGAATCTTGCTTAACACTGAGATTTGATGAGATCATAGCCCAAAGTATGGCCAGAATTACAGAGAAAAATCAACCAACATCACCAAAGCCCCAAATTCTCATTCAGATCAACTGGTGGGCTGCATGTCCTTCAGAAGTAACTTCTGCATAGCTGTTGGCAAGACGCTTAAGAAATCACCTTTTGTCCTTCAGTTCAATTTTATCAGGGAAGTAACTAGAAAAGGAGTGAGCTTAAGTTGTTCCAAGCCACTTATCTTTTCCTGAATTAAAATATACTACAAAAGTGAAAATGTATTTTTGCAGTTCTTTGAAGGCTGCTCCTCCCATTAAAAAACAACGCCAGCATTCTGAGGCAACATTACAAAAATCAGTTCCCTAGTGAAACTTTTCTATAGCTGAACAGGTTTCTCCATAGTAATGCCTTGCATGCAAATATCACTTTACATCCCCATTCATATACTCTCTCTCTTACACCTAATCCATCCCATTATGATTTCACTGTAATTTATAGAATAACTTCATATTTGATAGTGGGCGGGAAGGGCAATAGTCCTTGGGGGTTGCTTCATAGGTCATTAGACTATACGTCAAGTGGTAACGCTTAGGGTACGTTGCAATCATTCAGCAGAACTTTATAAATTCCAGGCTAATTGCCAGGCTGCCATTGCCCGTGCTGCCTGCCAGCAGTTCCCTGCAACGGGCTTCTTCGCAAGACGAGTGAAAGAGATTTGGCAGTAAGTGGTAGGCAGTGTCAGTGGCTTTCCTGAGCAATTTCCTGAGTTCCTACAGAAAATTAACCTGTAAGACAGCTGCCTCTCAGTTCTAGACGCGTAATCGGACACAGATGTGAGCGCAGGGCAGCCCTTCAAGTGCAGAGAGGGGAATACATCACTCTGAAGACACTCCTCCACTGGCGGCTCATGAGCTCCAGTGGAGCTGGGCCTGAGCCGTTCGTTAGGGCCCTTCCAAGCAGGATAACGGAACACTCTGCCCGACCCACCTGTGCTGCCAGGGAGGCAAAACTGCTCAGGCCAGAAGACGTTGGTTTTGTAAGATGCCCCATCAAAATAAGCGATACAATTCTTACCACAAGTATTTCCAAAAGCATTTTTAAGTACATAAATTCTTCTATGACTACTACATTTCCATTCAGAAGATCTGCTATCCAAAATCTAATCTGTAAAATCAAGGGCTTGGAGGACAGGGCAGGGAAGGGAAGGGCTGGTTAGGACTCGAGTATTTTATGGTATTTTAGAGGGGATGGAAGATCTCTCTCCAGTTGTCTAAGCGGAATTTCCCTTTGCCATTTCAAGTGCCCTGACACTGATATTTTTAAGCAAATGTAGCATTAGTGACAAGAGGGGAAGCTGAGTTCCCATACACCTACTTCCATACGGCACATCTGGACACACATTCCAGCCCATCCCACTAAAACTCCACAGAAGGTCAGGAGCAACAGCCTTCATGCAAGTTGGCTGTTCCCTAGTACAAGCTGCCTGGAAGGGCACCAGAGCAGAGACACAATCTGCAGCCTGGCACTCGGGGACCCTTGCTCTCAGAAAACACAGCTTAGGTCCTCACACAGAGTCTCCTTGAACGATTCAAGGGCCTGAAAAAAAGTCTACCACAAAGGTTGATTTCTGATCATCTATGGGTGGCAGTGCATGCAATGGTAACACAGCCAGAGCACTTAAACTCATCCTGGTTGGGCTTTAAGCTACCCTGCTTAGAGACCTGAGAGAAGCACTACAATTCTGTTTGGGATAGACATGGGCTTTTCAGTGTGCCCAGAGGAATCCAGTCTCTAAAGTCATCCTGATCCTGCAACAGTGTAGAACAAGGAAGATTCTTCCTCCCAGTTTGATTAGACTGAAAATCCATCAGCCATCGAGTTGACACAGATACTGAAGGCTGATGGACAGCAATGGAGATTTAGTGCACCTTTCTGCAACCAAATAGTGGATATCAAAGGTAATAAGTTCCAGCAAAAGGTTGTTATAAAAAAAGACCATCATTTGTTTTGCATGACCACCCTATGTAGGACAGAGAGAAAAACTGGGAGAAAGATATTTTGAGGAAACACTAGGGAAAAGTAACTGTAGTGGCAGAAATGACATTAAAATGTTGGCGAGGGAAAATGTGAAAAACTCATTACTGGAGATTTTAACAGCAGCTTTGTCAAATACTTTGGAGGAAGATCAAGGCAAACTTGATCCAGTCTCCAATCTGGGAGAGAGAACGCAGTATTTTCATGTAAGTAATCATCTCATACATGAAAAATATAAGCTCAAATCCCAGCTCTGTTGACAAAGAATAAATGTCCCAGTTATCCAGACATTTGAATTCTACAGGTGAGTATTTCATTTCAGCAGGAATGTCACCCTGAAACTGAAAATCTCCTTTGACCAAAAATTTCCCTAAACCTAATATTCCCAGAACACACCACAGCTGCTACAATTCAGTATTTCTGCTGAAAAGTGCCCAGACAGCTCTCAATTTAAGTTTGGCGTATAATTTTGCTCAAAATGAATTGTTTGTTTTCACTGGGAAGTTTCTTATTTTGCCAATCATTTTTCCCTCTTATCCTTCACTAAAAGGAGCTGAGATTTTGCCTAAGACTTGTTAAATCATGAGAAAGAATTTCATTAACTATGAAGAGTGATGCACTGGACTTCTGGCAAGGACACATTGTTGGTTTGACTCTAGTAGTGTGAGCAGATTGAAGATGCTTACATAATATTTACAGAAGAGTCTACTCCTCGGAAAAACTCCTAAACGGATCCTGTAATATTTTTCTTTCTGTGAATCTTAAAGATAATTACTTTGACATAATCCAATAAAGACTGGCTCTTCCTTGCCGGTCTTATATAACATTCCCTATAACAATAAGTGTGCATGTTTTACATGCTCTGGTCACTAAGCAGCTTTTTCTGCAGATTTCCATCTCCTCCCCATCACTTACACAACCTCTAAGTGCAGGGTGGGATTGTATTTCTGGGCAATCTGGGCCAAGAAGCTATCGGAGCTCACTACCCTGCCAGTCTGATCTTTTCACTGAAAGATAGAGAAGAGCAGAAGCTGCTGGCCTTCTCTCTAACCAATACTACTCTTCCCAAGGAAGTTAGAAGCAAGCCAGGGGCAGCAGAGAGAAGCTGTGGTCATTGCAGGTCATGGGTGTATTTTGTTTCTGGCTTCTTTCCAAAGCAATACCTTTTCTTGGATGAGAATTTATTTTGCATTCTGAAAATATTTTCAGCAGGACCATTTCCTTTTTATAAGTTATTTTTTGCACGGCCCTTTGGGAAACACTCTTTCATGCTGGCCAGCATGCGTGCGTGAGCACAGGCATGCCTGACTCTCACACGACTGCCCAAGGCAGCATCAGATCTTTCCCAACAACTTCTGGCCTTCACAACTACTATCAAGTCTTGAGTGACTGCTCAGTGGCTGGGTAGCTGCTAACATAACTAGACAGAGGGATAACAGAAAGAACTAGTGATTTGGCAGGCCTAGACCCAAACAGTGCCCTCACAATCAATACCTTCTTTTTTTTAAAAAAAAAATCACATGTAGTTCAGCCATGGTAACAACACAGGAGGTTCATGTAAAATTAAACCAGGCAGACAGTGACAAAGAAGACATCCATGAACATCATGGATCCTGCTGACATTCAGCTCTGTCTGGCCTTTTTGATACTGCTGCACAGTAAAGGGGAGTGCAGACACCGAGTGAAACAGCACCCTTCAGCAAAGACCTGAGCCCAAAGCTCAGACTGCAGGCATCAAGAAGGAAGTGTGGAGGAGAGCTACAACCTCATCTGTCAAACTCTGATCTAGAAGGAGCTTCCACCTAGTTGTCATATCTCTGTCCATGCTTAGGCACAAGATCTAATTTGCACCAGCTGTGACAACTGGATCCCATCCCTTTTGCTTCCCATTCGGACACCAGACCATTAAATAATCTCAAATCTTCCAGATGACAATAATGTTGAGAGACCAGCTCTCTATTTAGGAAATGGAAGATTAAACAGGACTCTGGTTCCCTCAGCAACAGAAACACAGAGAACTTCCTTCGGCCCCATACTTTAGTTCCTCAGAGGATGTTTACCCGCACACTGCCAGAGCCAGTGATGTACTGCAGGTCCAGGGGCTTGTGGTGAAGCAACCCGAGAATGAACTTGAGGAGCAGACTGCGACCGCCTGGTCTTTCTGAAGGCAAAGAATGACTCAGTGAGCAGGGGCAAAGGGTCCTGATTAATCTTACTTTAAAATTGCACAGCCCATTTGTCCCTGAAGAATATTTCTGTTCTACCAAAAAAAAAAAAAAAGTAGATTTGAAACAAATGAGATATCACATTCTACATTTGAAAATGCTTTTCTTCAAATTATTTTTCTGTCAGTCACCATGGGACTGGATAGTTATGATAGATCAGGCAATGTCCTCCACAGGTGAGGGACTGACGCAAAAAGGCAGGACTGGTGACTTAGCTAGTCCTTTTAGAGGGAAAAAAAATATCTGAGCTTGACTCAATAATTTCATATTAATCCAACTTCAGTTACTATAAAGAGGCTTTTGGGACAAGCAGCAAGGTCAGCACAGTCACTGTGGTTTGTATGTTTTGTATTCAGTATTTTACTGTTGGAAAATGGAGTTTTATTGAACTACAGTTTTTTGATTGGCAGAAGGTGTTAGAACTGTCCCTGCAGAAAGGAGGGAAGCAAGGAGAGCCGGGAGGAAACATTACATTTTTAAATAATGCCCAGCATTCTACACCTTATATCCCTGTATATTTTTCCAGTTACCCAGCTACCTTGACAGCTGTCTTTTGTTTTATTTGTCATCAGAGGCAGCGTGAGCTGCAGATTTCTTTTATCTCCCCTGTTGAAAAGAGCTGTTTAACACAAAGCTAGGAAATATGATAGAATATTTCCTCCTTATCCTCCTGTAGGTTTATGTGTACAGCACTACCATACCACAATGGGGAACACAGCCTCCTGCATTAACATTTTTTTAGCTACTGCTTTACCCATATATCCCAATGTATAGTAGAACGTGGCCTTACCTTAAGAGGTGCTTTCCCAAAGCTCCTCTGCCCAGATTTATGTTCCTCTGGTTAAATAGATATAATAACCTCTACTCCCAACAGTCACTAAGATGATGTTTTGTGTTTCAGTGAATGTTTAGTTCTCAACAAATGGAAACGGTCATATTATTGTATGGCTGATGTGATCTGGAGATTAATGCAACACAAAGTGGCTTAATGAGCTGGAAGGAAGTAAGCCTTGCTTAACTACTAACGTTTTTGCATGACTGGTAAAATCCATAATTCACCCAAATAACTGGCAGATGAATGATCTATATCAGCCAAGAAACTCTGGCTAGTCCTGCCTGAATAGGAAAAAAGTCTCGAAGATTAAATAACAAGTTTGAATCTGCTGGTAGCAATAAATTCTTGCTGTGCATTGATACAGGATCTAAGCTAGCAGAGCCCGTGAAGACTAGGGATGCTCTGCCCTGGGTAGGACCCACTAAACTGTGGTTGGAATAGCCAATCATGTAGCTGCAACATTTCCCTTGAAGAAAGGGAAAGTAGTAGAAAATAAAAAGCACGTTTTAAAGAGAAGGCCTCATGCTTTATACACAGCTTCAGGAAAGCCTGAGTTTGGTGGCCTGCTTGGCCAGACTTGGTCCCTTAGCCAAAGCTCTGCACTAGTAATGTCAGCTGTTAAGTTCTGTTGAGACTGAGCTTTATGGAAAGAAGGATGTGCCTCATGCTTCACAACTAGCTTCCAAATAGAGGATCCATTAGCCTCTGCTAAATATGAGATGAGAGACAAGTATGTCAGAGGGAAATAAAACTGCTCTAATCAAAAAGAGAGTGAATGCTCTTTCTGATGGCTACCACACGCTCAGCTCCGGGGAAATCAACTCTACAGAGTGGACGCACAGCCTGCAGTACACAAACACTCATGCGTGCCCTGCAATCTATTAAACCTTCTGACGAAGAACAGCAGTACCAGTGAACTTAAGAGGTAACAAAAAATAACCTGAACAATGGCTGTGTGGGCTGTTAAGATGACCAGAGGGTTCCCTTTTAGGCACTGATCCAGTATTTAGAAAAATGCTGCCATTCGATGCAACTCCAAGTCAGCTGTCAACACCATCTAGCTTCTGAATGTATGGGCTGTTGATAAATCTGCCACTGAATAGATGATCTGAGCCTCTATAATTCTGGTGAATCTAGGTACTGATCAACTTTGTGTCTCAGCCCAATCTGTAGTTATAGTTAACAGAACCAGTAATATATTCATTGAGCTAAGAGCAGGATTTAGGATTTGCAAGACTCCATACTTTAGATTCTTTTAGGACAGGTCCCTGATGTTTCCTAACGTAGAAATCATGACACAAGCAAGACCAGACAGTGTAGAGAATTGCCGTTCTTCCCTTCAATATACTTCTGCACTTGAACCTTGAATTATTCCAAAAATACCTCCAGGAAATCAGGACCTTTGGGTATGTAATCAAATAGACCAATATCTTGAAGAAAAAGAAACTAGTTTCATTTTATTTTGATCTATTACTTTTGCAGATAGTTAGAAACTAAGATATTCATCTATCTACACACCTCTTCTAAATTTATCATTTAGCATAGATTACAAGAATCAGAAAAAAAGTCATGTAAAACTCAGGATAATCCTGAAAAGAACTTTCTTCATTAGGGATAAGGTGAATAAAAAGAAACAGTCTGTGCTGTTCTGGCAACTTTGTAACAGCCACAAGAGCAGCCCATTCCAGAGTTACAATGGCACAATCCAAGCATTTTCATTTTCTCCCACACATGCTATCCAAAGGAATGCTTCACCTTGTTTCTCAGCTGCGCACACTCACACCTTTGCAAGGGAAAGACAAAATATCAGGGACTTGATGTGCACTTTCAACATGTTATTGTTTGTTTTTAAGAAAAATCTACTCAAGGAACCTCAGGCACTTCCTCAATAGGTTGCAAGCCTCCTTCTGCCATCTGGCTTACACTTGCTTTCAGTCCAACTCATTCCAAGTTAAGCCTCCTGATTATTAACCGGAACAAATTGCTCTCATGTTCCTTTCAGCTCGGTAATCAGGGGAAGATTTCATACCCATAAAAATGCATTAGATTGCTAAGATAACACTATGGGGGAAGGCCTGCTAACAAGAAACTCCTGGCAGCTTGCACAGATCCGATACTTACTCCTGAGCTAATGGTGGAGGCTGGGCTCCACACCTCCACTAAAGTGACTTAGACTAGGGCTGGCTACATAAACCACCGACTAAGTATAAAGAAATGTCCTGTCATGCTTCCTAGCTTTGCATTGAACAGGTCATCCTGACAAGGAAAAGTAAAGAAAGGAAGTTGCAGTTCATATGCCCTTGATTATAAGTAAATCATGAGACAGCTGGGAAGTTGATCTCAGATGTAGCACTGTCTTTGATGCAACACATCTCCCCCTTGTGATATACTGCCTTCCTGTAAGCAGCTGTGAGCTATTTAAAATATTACTTTCCTAAGGGTGAGGCATCACAGGCAACAGGTAGCTAATGAGGCACGTATCGGTATGCTTAACCCTAGAAGACACAAAACCTATTCCTGTGCTGTTCTCTATATACACACACAAGACTGGAGCACAGAGATCGCTTCTGCTGCATTCAAATCAAGTGGAATTTTGCCACTGACCTTAGTGAGAGCAGGACCAAACTCCTTGAGACTCCATCTGTAGTTTCCTAAGCAGATAATCTCATCTCTTAGCTCACTGTTGTTGAAAAAGGGAAGGTCTTGCTGCCCTTCACAGATAATTTTCACCTAGATTAGTGAACTGAATCAGGTCACAGATGGTTCCAAAAAGCAGCAGAGCTGGCAGAAAAAAACACATGATAGGATGACACAGCTGGGTGCAAGAGCATGAAACACAAACCACCTCTCAAGAAATGTGCATTAACCAAAATACTTTCAGAGAAGACTGTATAAGAGCAAAAACTAAGAGGCGGTTCTATGACTATCGAGTGTAAGCCCAGGCTACCAAGAAAAAGCTGGTGCATTAGCAAAATGCTCTCCACATTCCTCCTTTAGGCCTGACCACTGCGTGGCTGTGGAACAGACTAAACTCACCTGCTGACCCAGCCAGCCTGCACTGTGCCTGTCTACACACAATGGCCACTCCCTGGTCACTGCTGTCCCACAAAGAGCACGAGCACCCGGTCGCAAGCAGAAAGTAGCAGGGCAGCACCCTCTTCACCCAGAGCACAGCTGTTAGTTGGCTTAAATCAGATGGGAAACTACATCACAAGGATCCAAAGTGCCAGGAAGGAACTATTCCTACTTTGATTTACTGCCCAGTTGTGTTAGCTTGACACAGTCTAATTACTTAGGGCTTTAATAAGTTTAAGACATGCTATGTTTCTATTTGATACTGTAATGTCAGTGGCTTGTCATTGTGTAAATTAACAGTCACATGTTGTCAGGCCTCCAGAAACAAACTGTGCATAGGCTCGGTGTTTTTTTACTGTGTAGCAATTGTTTGAGTTTAAATAAAAACATAATTACAAATAGAAGAAAATCTGCCTAGCTAATCGGGCTGGCCCGCTCTGAAAAGAGCTTCCGAAGCTTGTTCCAAGTTTCATAATGGGGCAGTTCAACCCAGTTCAGACAAAAATTACTGACGCTAACGTGAAAGGGTTTGCTTCAACTCGGGGCTCCGGGCAGAAAACCAGTTGAAGGGCACCATCTATCGGCCAGAAGCACTGCTCCATTTCCCACCACTTCCCTTTACACCACCCTTAGCCACCTTCCCACCTGGGTATCCCTCATCTCCCCAAGGCAATTCCCCTCGCTGTGCACAGGTACCTTAGGCCACACAGCAGGGACGCAAACCCACTGCACAAGGACCAAGCAGAACCACACTCCCCCTGCACAGGCAGCCCAGTTACGTTTAGGCTTGCATGTATGTGGCCCAAGGGCGGACAGCCCAAGCCATCCTGAAGCTTCACTGCCATTTTCCTCCCTACTGCCAGTCCCTGGGTTTAATGATTTCATGGCGCAATGTGGGGATTTCTAATTCTGGCTTAGGAGACCACTAGCCAGTCACTCAGAAAAGCTCCCGTACACAGAAGCGCAACCATCCCACCCAGGTCAATCCAGGCAGCTGGCTGCTGTCTCTGCACAGTCCTGAGTAAATTCACCAGTCCCTGTTTGTTTCTCCCCCCACAACACCATAACAGCAATAACAATAACAAGGCAATAACAAGGGCAATAACAGCATTTCCCTATACCCCTCAGCACAGGGGGGACACAAAGAGGCTACCACATCAGCGCCTGTATCTTTGTGTCACTCACAAATGGCCCCATAAGAAGGCTGGTTTGCCCAGAATGGGTATGACTGACCCCAGAATTCTGTTTCTGAGGATTCCTGCTCCAAACTGATCTTATCTTTAGACTCTATTTAGGTTTCTATTTAGAACCTAATTTTAGATTTCAAACATGGGTCTGTAGGTCCTATTTTTAACAGCAAAACAGAACTCCCTTAGGAACACTAATATCAGTACTGGCTAACATTTTGGCCAGAGAAACAGGAAAGAAATCCTAAATACTATTTCACTACTTCTTGCCCATTGCAGTTTGTGTTTATTACACACACCACAAAGGCATAAAAATGAAGTTAACACTGTTCCTACCTCCCAAGAGGCTGGCCCAGGGCGAGTGCAACAACACAGCGTGCCGCCACGATCTGCGGCATAGGGCTGTCCCCGGAGCGAAGCTTCAAAGTCACATTGACAGAAAGGCTCTTTCAGCCCTCACCTACAACAGGGTCAATACTAATGTAGCAGAGGAGCAGAAACCCCCCAGCAAAGGTCGTCCTGCAGGTAACTGCAGTTCAGTGTTTAGAGGTGACACTCGTGGTTCAGATCCTTAACAGCCTAGAGAAAGGCACTTAACTTCCCAAGAAATTAGCTGAAGAGGGATTATCTTTATCACATGAATGTCTCTTTGGACAATTTCCAGCTCCAGTTGTTTTCCAGAGAAGTTATACAGAAGCTATGCAGAGTAAAGTTGGATAAATAGATTATCAGTGATAACTGTGAACCAAATTATCACTGACATTAGTGAACTAAAAAGTCAATGCAAAGTTTGATTCGCTTTCAACTACAATGAGTTTCCTGGGAAGCAGAAAGGCTCTTCTGTTTCTTCTGAAATCTCAACATTTCACACATATTATTCTAGAAACAAACTTTTTAGAGCAAATCAAACTTAAATTATCCAAAACTAGAGAAAGGTTTACCCACCGTAGCAAATTCCCTTATCTAAAAATGCACAGTGAAACAATATAAAACTAACTGAATTCCACGGGAGGTCTCGTTTTTTTGCCGGAGCTCTCCCTCGTTTCTGCTCAAACTCAGCCAGGACATAATAAGAGATGTGGCAGCAGAAACATGAAAAGAGGGTGACGATAAACCAAGTGCTCAAATAATTTAATGCCAATAAGCTGTCATCCAAATTTCTGTTGTGGAGACAGGAGACAGAATTAAATCAGAAACAAAAAATATGGATGACAAGTAACTTGATAAAGTTAGAAGAGAAATAAATTGGCCTGTTAGTTAATTCAGAAGAGGCTAGCCAAGGAATCTCAGGCAGACAGCACCCTGCCTGAGTTCCTTAAGTGCAGCTCTCAGGAGAAGCCACAGGCCGGTCTGAGGTCTCAGAGTCCAGAGCACAAATTGGAAAATAATGAAGCTGCTCTGCTGTGATTGCTAGCGAGGTGACAGCACTGACAAACAAAGGGATTCTGGAGCCTGAATTAGGGCGGTGGGAGAGAGCAGCTTGCAGGCACAGAACGGGGTTGGGTTATGTGTAATTGTTCCTGTGAAGAGTGGGTGGTTTGCGAGTGTTATGACAGCTGCAGAGCACAGGATGTCTCTGCTGTGAGACGATACAAACTGCTCCAGAAAACAGAGAGGCACAAATCACTGAACCCTCTAATGCAGGGCAAGTACTTTGTCCCAGGGCACTTGCTCTGTCTTGGGACTCCAGAAGCAGGTAAGTTTATCAGTACTTGGGTACATTCATTCCCTCAGAGCATCCAAGGAGCACGCAGTGGCTCCAGGCAGGCAAAGAAAGCAACTGCAGGGTAACTGGTAGTCCACTAACTGCAGAAATCCATGCACAAATCCTATGAGTGGGACCTTCCCTTCTCACAGCTCTTAGCCCTGGGGTTTTAATTGTGCATTCTTAACATGATGGGATGTCTTGCCAATATAATTTTTTATTCAGAATTTGCTGGATTCCACAGCTAATTACAACATCTCTGAATGATTTTAACCTTTAAATGACTGATATGAAACTTCACCTTTAACTCCATTTTTGCATCTTTTATCTAGCAATGCATTTGGCATTGTCTGTGCTCTCTCCTTGTCTGCGCTTTCCATTCAAGATGCTTAACATGAATGAGACGACAGCCAGTGCATTCCTCTGCTAACAGCTCCCCCACACAGGAAAGCTAGCCTTAAGTATCGCTGTTAAAAATCTCTATGTCTGCACGCTGGCTTGGACACAGTGCTCAAAAGACTTCCCCTCACAACCTGGTAAACTGGGCAGTGGTGTCTTGCAAATACACACACATGGAGCCTGGCACTCTGCCCTCAGCCTTAACACTCGCAAGGCTGGGGCTCCAGCTCACCAGCTTCCCGAGGCTGCCTGGCCTGTGGGCAGGATCCCTCCCGCCACGCTGCTACTGCCTTCTCATCAGTTAGTCCCGCCGTGGCGCTGCCTCGCTGCTGCCCAGGGCCCAGCAGCGCCGGCTTCTCTCCTACTGGCATCAGCAGCAGAAACCATTTGCAAATGCTTCACAGTGGATGAGCTTGTGAGGCAAGTGAGGTGAGTTCTGCCCTTCTAGTTGTGCTTGTGCCTGACAGGTCCACTGAGCTCTGAAAGTAAGAACTAGAAATGTGATGGGGAGGGCAGAGGCAAGAAAAAAAGTACAAATGAGGTCATATATCGGCCCTCTTCAACACACATGTTCTTGTTCTTTTACATGATCACAGTCCCATGACCTAAAAGAACAGTTCTTAGTTCTGCTGATGTTCTGCTGAACTCTGCAGACAGCCCTGCCCTTGCTGTAGAGCAAAGCCATGCCCAGTGCACCATAAACTTGGACTGTTCCAGGAAATCAAGGAGGAAAGCAGGGATGGTGCTATAAAAATCAAGCACCTCACCTTCCACTGCTCCCTGTCCGTGTGGAAAGGGCCAGCAGCTTGCACAGCGCTGTGTTGCAAAGGAAGGCAAGGCAGCATCAAGCCCTCCTTGCTTGGTACTCAGAGAAGAGACAGTTCTCATCAGTCAACACACGTGCACACTGTGTGAAAGGCGAGATGAGGAGGGAACCTGCAGCCTGTGGGCCGAAGTTGAGCACTTCTGTGGCCACTTGTCCTCTCCTTCTCCCTCCATTAGTCAGTCACACAAAGGTGGCTCACCAAAGTGTTGGGAAAGCCTCTTTTACCCTCACTGCAATCTCAGCAGAAAGAATCAGACTCTCTGTTCAATTTCAGTCTCATTTAGTTCTTTGAACTAAAGGGTGAGAAAAATCAGTGTTTCCACTGCACACACAAACCACTTGTAGGACGTGGCCCCACTAATACCCATAGTCCTTAACTCAACATTTTATTTTCTATTGAGGAGGGGAGAAAAAGGCTTCCACTCTTGCCCTGTCCCCATTATCACTAATGCCTGCTTGTTCTCCAAATCTAGAGAACAACTTACTTGGGAGAATCTTTGTTATTTTTTCTTTTCCTGTGGTAGCACAAATTTGACATGCAACAACCTTGGGCTTTTTGATGTCAGAGATGACTCATGAGATAGACATTGGCTTTACTGATTAATCTTACTTATGCACATGTCTTATTTCTCCCCTATGACTTGCCAAGAGCATTTATTTCTGCTATACTAGGAACAAAATCTCAGCCATGTCTCCGGAGCATTACATATTGCAGACTCTGTCTCTTTGGCCCTCTGCATTAATTTTCTTCAAATGACACCAAGGGGCCAATATGTTACACTTGCACTATTGGTTTGACAAAATTTTGGCTTCTATTTATAATCATTTGTGTAAAAAGCATCAGTTTGGGTTAGTTTAGACCTATTGTGGAGGGAATTGCTCCAGCACAGATCATCCCAAAATTGCTTTCACTTTCTGTACTTGCTGAGGTTTGTGTTTTTGATACACTGTAAATTGTATTAGGGATACTGACAACTCTCTAATGTGCCACTGGAGGTGCACACTGAAAGTCTCTATTAATACTATTTTTGGTCTCCTGTCCCTTTTAAGAGGATTTCTTTATAGAACTAGTTATTGAGTCTATTCTGCTTATTGGGGTTGATACACAGCTGTTTGACTCCATGGTCTACTGGTATAATCTAAAATCAGATCAATATTATGATTAGCAGGATACAGGTTGCAACAAGGGCAACTCCAGTTACATACCAGGCAAAGGAAAAAGCACAGTCAGGATGCTCTAACACTGAAAGGGGCTCCAACGGGCTCCAGAACCTCCATCCTTGAGGATATTCAAAGCTTGAACCTGATCTAATAATCTGCTCAGGAAGGCCCACCAGATGGCCAGTCTTATAAATATATTCCAGCCCCAAATTTACAAAACATGAAAAATGAAATACCTTACTCTACAAGTCACACACAACACATGTAGCACTACTTATTCCTAATAGCTAAAAGGTCCATACTCCAGAAAACCAAGGGAAAGGAGAGTTCTGACAGTGGTTCACACATAGGAAAGGACAACAGCCCACCACGTACATGTCTGCACCACTGCCACAGAGCCCTGGGCTGGGCACGCAGCGAACACTGTGCCACCTTCTGCCTCAGAAGGCCCAGCTGATTCCCTTCCTTCTGTAGCTGAGATCACTGACCCAGTCACACAATGTAAACCACAGCACAGAAGTCAGGCTTGAACCACTTGTGAACTACACAGAGGCTGGCTATTCCCTGCTACACAGGGTTTGAGTAAGATTTATGTAGAATAAAGCAGTGCCAGGCTTTATTCAGACTAAGGAAAGACAGAATAAAATAAACACATTTGGCAAATATATTGGATTTAAAAATAACAGAGCCGTCTTTGCTCTTTTTCTCAATCACCTAGATGGAAAAAGTCTATTCTTTAGCCCGTATTCTCTCAGATTTTGGCATATCACAGTTGTACATGAGCCACGCAACAGGGCTTCTGTTGTTTCTTTAGGATGACTAAGTTCTAATAAATTTAACTCTCATGAAGCTATTTGAACTTTAGTCTATTTTTTTTTTAATTTTGTCATAACACTTCTGGTTATAAATGAACCTCATCCCCCCCAGATATTCTATAGGGAAAAAGACTGTAAAGCAGTATAACTCCACCCAAAAGATTTGGAGGACTCAAAGGCATCCCTAACAGTTAAAGCCCCAGAGTGGATCCCATCCAAACAAAGGAAAAATCTCCCCTTTCCTACATGGTTGCTAATAGATACACTGAAAAACCCTTGCGAGTTTCCTGTGGTTACCCACTTTGAGGACCCTTCCAGCACAATTCACTAGGAGCAATCCCGGGAGCATCCTGGATGCAGGCTGAATGCTGGTAGTCATAGCTGTGTCGGCCACCTACTCTTGCACAATCCTCTCTAGCCATTCCACAAGGCGCATGCACAGTGCAAGGCAATTAAACATACACAGAATGGAGGCAAATAACCATCAGATAAAAATCTTTGACTCTGCTGAAGAAGAAGGTGGCCTCTGTAAACCAGTCCCAGATCCATACTTTCTATTATTCTCTAGTCACACAACATGTAGGAATAGGGAAGGGTTGTGCCAAAGTCCTGAATGGACTTAACTAAGACATGAATTGTAACACAGAACTGACTTGCAGTTCCAACTCTTTGTCCTGAAAGAAAACAGAGCAGTACCTTTTGTATAAGAACTGCTATGCCTGGCCAGATAGCAAAATACAGACCAGAGTTCTTACTTCTTAAAAGTGTAATGCCATATATCCAACTGTGCTTTGGTAGCAAGCACTAAATTGAACTATTCTAAGTTAAAAGTTACTATATTCACTAAAGAATCTTGATCTGAAATTTTGGCTCTTGGTCACTTCCCAGTTAGTATGAATACAAACTGTAGAGGCAACTGCTTGATCCACTTCTGGAAAAATATATTGTGCTGATAAATAGAGCAAGAATGTAAAGCTACACCAGAACTCTCCCTACTGCCTTGCAAAACTGGTCCAGCATGGACAGCATCCCAAACATCTCATCCCTTTTATCTTTCTAGCAACATTGTAATCATGTTTGGCAGCCTCTAAAATTTAGGAAGTATAACAGACTACAAAATATTGCTTCTTCGCATATGTGTGCTTATGAAAAGCTGCAACTAACTACAGCTTGCTGTAATGAAAAGCTTCTTTGCAGATGAAGAATCTTTAATAATCTAAAGAGCTGGATCTGCTGCAGTGAAGTCTATGGAAGCTGCTTATGAATTTCAACCATTTACGTTCAAAATTAACAAGATTAATTCACAGAGTCCCAGTGACACCAAATAGTCTTAATCCAGGCTGACCTAGAATATTTTATTACAGATGTGAGTATCCTCCCTTTGGTGGGAATAAGGGAATAAGATAAGGGAATGCTTTGGTCCACAGACTCTATTTTGCTTTTGACTAGATCTGTGTATATCTGGAGCAATTTCACTGATGTCACCAGGAACCACACACAAGCCTCAGTGATTGAAAATGGGTACTGAACTCTTTAACTGAAACTGAATCATAAAGTAACAAGAGGGAAAATGTTTTCTCAATAGCACTTGGCATTATTTTTAGTTTGTAGTTAAATATTAATATAATTGAAATCTAAGAATTCACATAAATCAGCATAATTTATATGAGGATGTGACCATACCTAATTAACTGGTATTGTTGGTTATTAAATACTTTTTAAATGGATAACTAAGGATGGGAATACTATAGGATAAGATATAAAGCATAGTATGCTTTCATAATCTATGAATATCTGGATTTATAGCACACTGAAAGGTCCAAATTTTCTTGAGTATAACTTCCCCCTCCACTCAAGCACATCCAGAAGGAGGTGCAGGGAAATGTCATTTTTTCCTAGATAGAAGCTCCATGAAAGTAATTTTGTTTCCAACATACATTAATTTTTGACTGAAATAAGTCAAAACATTTATGAAAAAACTTTTCTCCATATTCTTCAAAAACCTTTTTTTCTCAAAGAAAAACTTTTTGAGATACCTTTTCTCTACACTATTCATAATGACAGAATTAAGCCAACTACAAATATGTTAGGGTCACTTAAATATTATTTAATGTAGCACTAAGAAATCACTTGAGCTCCTGGCAAAGTCTATTCATTCCTTTATAAATGTTTAAGGCTCAGAGGGACCATTATCATAATCTATTCTGATCTTTCTCTAAATAGACATCCAAGCATTGAGAGAGAATATTTTGTAGATACCATTAGCAGTGAGAGTTTGTATACCCAGTCTGGACATGAAAGATTCCATTGTGCTATTTCACTGTTTTCCTATTCTTAATCTATATGCCTAAATTGGGGGAAATTCTCAAGGTAAATTAACTTACATATTCCACGTTAGGAAATTGCATCATACAGAGCTACGATTATACAAGAAAATAGCCATTTACTTCACAGATGATCTTCACCTTTTCACCCCTCTTTAACTTGCAACCAGTACTGCCTACCATTACATAATGGCCTCTAGAGGCACTTGATGGAGGTATGGTACCTTTTAAAGCTCCCAACATTCGTAGTTTAACATCCACACTCAGTAATGTCCCTCACTGAGGCTCACCTTCGGTCATCATGCCACAGAAGGGCGGCGGTAGAAGCATTATTATGTCATCAGGGATGGCAGAAGCCAGGACATTTATCCAGATCCTGTTTCATTCTCCAACAGGCTCCTTGCCTCAGAAGATGTAATGGAACAGCAGATCCGGGGAAAAATCCAGTGCTAAGGAAAAGGAGAAAGTCAGACTTAGAACAGATCACAGAGGGATGGTATCAAATATGCTGTATCGCACAAAATGGAAGACATTCTAAAGCAGCAAGAAGGAAGATGCTCTCCCATTATTCCTACAAGTAATATTCTAGGCCCAATACGTAATCTGGACTTTTCCAATAATCTGTTCAGCCTATGGTTTCATCTTCCTAATTCCCACTTCACACCTCCTGGATAAAACAGTCCAGTCAAAGTAATTTTCCTGACCTGCTACTCAGTTGTGTCATATACACCAAACCTGAGGCAAAGACAGATTCAGTTCAGGCAGTGGTTTTAAGGTTTGTTTTCAAGTCCAAAACAATGCTTGTCTTTGATTTAGATAGATCAGTGACATACAACAACAATGTAATAGCTTGTAATAACAACTGAGCTTTGCTAGAATACAGTCACAGATGAGTCAAAGCAAGAAAATAACCTTCTTGGTGATTATGGGCTACTAAACAGCATGGAAATGGATCTTTGGAGACATCCAAACACTGATCCAAAATGAAGGAGGGTTTGTTTGTCACTAAGCATGACTTCAACTCCTTCCCAATGAAAATCAAAGTTTTATATATTTTTGCATCTTTACCCTAACTTACATAAACTGATCTCAACCAATTTAAAGCCGCCTCCCCCCAAAACTACCAAAGTGCAAGGGCCTCTATTTTTGCAGCTCAAACACTTCCTACTAAGACATCTCCTATTCTGTGACATTTTAATTATTCAGAGCACCAGGGGTCTGCAAAAGGAACACACAGTGTATTCTCCAATCACTCATTCATTAGTTTTAATTAAACCCTTTAATTTTATTTATGCTGTCATGGACTGATTAACAATTTGCAGCACAAACCAGGAAGTCTTAATCAGCACCTTGAGAAATCTTCCTTGCTCTAAACAGAGATATTCTATATTAACTATGGATCTGCAGGATTACAGCTTGAAAAGCAAAAGGAACCACATCAGCAGCTTTCCCAACACAATTTTCATTTAGTTGCTTAACAAAATGTATCTCGAGGCCTGAGGTGAGAATAACAAATGATGAGGTGTCCAAGGGATTCAACAGAATGAAACTGCAGACAGATACTGGGAAAATTCCATTGTTAGAAGTGATACATGGCTGAGTGGAAGCAGTACGGTGCACAAGGTATCACAGATGAAGTCCCACTTTAGCAGGGACTCTGGACATTTTAAATGTTGCCAAAAGGACAAAGGGCACTGCCTGTAACTTCTTAAAGACTATATTCAGACAGCATTGTATATGACCTTAAACAGGGTCTTAATAGCTGTAACTCGCACATTTTATTTTTCTTTTAAATTCCTGCCATCCGTATGAAGTATGTGTAACTTCTACCTTCTTATAACTGACCTTCTGTTTCTCCTTTATCACAGTTGTCTTATCACTTGGGTCCCTCACTACGCATGCTATACCACACTTAAATTCAATGATTCAAGTTCTCTCAAAATAGCCACCCATACACCTCTCTGCTGCCCTGTTCAGTAATAAATTGTGGTCCCCAGATGCCACAGGAGTCCTTTCCCCAGGCTCTGCATCTGTTTTTTCCTCTCATATCCCCACAACATTTCCCCCTCACATCTGTTCAGTCCCAATTCCCCCACCTCAACTCTATTTTTCACCTCATCTACCTGACTGGGGAGGACTGCATCACAGCATTTTCTTCCCCTTTCCCTCCTAGGTGTATGTACGCTCTGTACCTGAAGCCTGTGGGACAGACGCCTGGGAGAAGAAGAAAGAATTTAACAGATATGGGCAGAACACTGAGAGAATTTCTGGGATTTAGGCTATTCCCCTTCTCCACAAACAACCTTTACTCCTCAGAATAAGAAAGGGAAAAATAATACATATATACATATATATATACACACACATATATAAAAGCAACTAGATTCTCTCTTTGGCAGAATTAACTTGGAGAACTTTCAGCTACCTGGTCCCTACCTTAGAAACATGACTTCCCACTCTCTACTCAGCAAAATATATCCCTTATCCCACTCCAGGTTACTTTCCCCTGCTGCTGAGTCCTCACATAGCTGTTCAAATTTTTGTATGGCCCTTTTGGGCAACCAAGCAAAACAGCAGTAGCTCTACTACAAAAGAAGAAGCCGTGCACTATTTCCCTCTCATGTGGCACAGGATCCATGCTGCAACAGGAAGAGCTAACGGAGGAGGGCAAGGGGGTAGTAACAGCCTCATTAGGGAGCACAAGCCTCCCTACCTCCCCTCTTTAAGTCAAGTCCTGTTGTTTTGCTTACAGGCTTGAAATTCAGGAAAAATAAAGAGAGAATGAGGCAGTGAGATGTCACCTCTTTGGCCTCTGCTTTGAGTACAGAGGCCAGACAGGGGAATCTGTTGAGGGTATCAGTATGAAGTGAATTAGAACAACACAACTCTTTACACTTTGGCACAGCCTTCAAAATCTGCTTACAAGAATTCAGCAATAACCTATTTATAGAGACTGAACCACCTCCAGACACTGCACAAGGTTCCCCAGGAGAGCCCAAGCAAGACAAAGCCGAACGGAGCAAGCTGAATCTGCCTGCCTCATCAGGAAGGTTGAATTTCACTCTGGCCAAGAGCATTCTGGGCAACAAGTGAGGCCTCCCATAATGTATCCCAATAAAAACAAAAGCTTTAAAAAGAAATCAGTGTTTTGCTCCCTTCCAAGACACATCAACCGTTTTAAATTGTGCTATTTCAGAAGCCTTTGCGTTTTCTTTTGGATGATGACTCCCTCTAGTGTTAAAGCAGGCCGATGACAGCTATTATTTTTTGAGGAGGTGGAAAGATTTTCAAAAGCTTAAATATTTACATGCTTCTCTTCCTGTCACCATCTGACAGTTCAAATATGGTCTTACCCTGACTGTCTGCCAATGAACTGTTGGAATCATCGTAAGGATTAGTCACTACAAGGAGATTTAAAACAGGTCATCACCAGGTGATAAAGTAGCAGCCTACTACTGTCTGAGTAAGGCAGTAGCAGAAAATTCTGGCTCTGGCAAAGGAACAAGGGCCAAAGCCCGCTGATAAGATGCTCGGTAAAGAGCTGTACAATATCCAAAATATGGACGGCTGATTTGCAAAGATCTAGGTTCTACTGCCCTCTCTGCCTCCAGCAGCTGGATACAATTGCTCTGGCAACAGCTGGTGCATGCTTACTCAGTACTTAAAACTGAAATAAACTCGTCTGCTTTCTATATAGGGCCTTGAAAAATGCAGTGTATGCAAAGCTATAAAAGTTAGATAGCAAAGACAAAACCTGAACTGGTGATCTGGCTGCAAGGTCAGGAACGTTTCTCTATGACCTGCAGCAATTTTTTTTTCCTTTGCAGAAACACATAGCCCACCTAAGCACAAACATGGAACTTTCCTTTAAAACAAACAAACAACAACAAAAAAGCTACTCTCAAGAAGTCTGGTTCTGTCAACCTTAATGCACAAATGTTTGCTGCTAACGTGCACAGGAGGAAATGTAAAGAGTGAGCAATCTAACCACAGTAAAGTGGGAGAAACTTTCACTTGTGGAATGTGTTCCCTTTTGTAGTCATGATTTTTCAAACTTAATGTTACATCAGGACTAGATTTCTGCATTTAATTTCTTAAACGCAGCACAGCAGGGAAAAAGCAGGAGAAAAAAATATTTCTCAGTAATATACAGAGTAAAAAGTATTGTTGCTTGCCAACTACACAATTATTTTCAAAGAGCTTAGCATCTCTCTTAAGTTGATATATTAGCTTTATTACACTGGCATGGCTCTCAGTGATATTTGCCACTCAACTTGCTGGTACAAAGAGATACAGATGCTTTATTACTGTGGATATAATTCCCATTTCTGCCAATGCTGCCAGGATTTCTGTACCCTCCTGAGAAGTAGTGCAGTCCCTAAAACATTTATTATCTATTTTCATCTCAACTCCACAGTTTTAGCGTTCGTTTTAAAAGTGTCAGCATGCCTCAGTTGGCAGAATTTTTACCACTAGCACAGAAACATCCCAGAGTGTTAGCACAGACCCACAACTGATACTTCCTTGGGAAAAGTCTGAAAACTACAGAAGCTAAACTGGCATACATTAAAAGCTGCCACTGTCATCTGTTTTTATTAACAGAATCAAGAGCTGTCTGTGGGCACCAAGATAATTCGTGCCTAGAAAACTGACCCTTCTAGCATAGCACTGGGATATTCAGCTTCTAAATAGGGCTTGGGTAGGACGTGGGTACCGAGCCGACCAGCTCAGTCACAACAGCAGTATTTCTAGGCATGGCCTTAGCACAACTAACCGCTCAGGCAAGTTTTAGTCGAGCCCTTAGTTGTCTGTGCCATTGCAGACTTCTAAGCAGGTGAGGGAAGGTTTGTTCTCCTAGAATTCGGTGCCAAGATTTTACCAAAGTTGCATGCAATGTCCCTTATAAAATTCCATCGGAGTCCTTCCCTCTTCTGTTTTTAAAGATGCATCCCTTGCTTAGACACGTGTTTCTCTAATGTTAGTATGTTTCAGGCTACTAAACCATGTGTTCTTATAGTGAGGTGAGCTAGCCTCAAGTCACACAGTGAATTTTCTATTGCTCAATGCATTTCAAACGAAATGTGATATCTTACTAAGTCATCTGTGCTACCTCATTTCCAAGACATAGGCTTGATGTAGGAACTACTGAGTGAATTTTTTTGCTGTGTGTCATACAGAAGGTCAGAAAAAAAAAATCTAATGGTCCTGTCTGGCACTAAGCTCTATGAATCTATGAATAAATGAAAACCTTAGACCTAAGCACTTTCGGACAAGTAACATCTTTAAATATTTAGCAAGGCACTGCATCCACAGGGACTGCTCTATAAATAAGAGTAACAATCACATGCCTGAGACTCATCCATCTCAGAATGCCTTAATGAATGTATACATTTGCATGAAGAAAGCTGGAAGATGTTCAAATCCTGGGGTGATTCATTTATGAGAATTTAGTGATTCAGATCACCTTTTTCTTAGCCAGTTTGCCCAAGCCTGTATGGTGTCTCCTTTGCAATCACTCATGCTTCATGTACAGGATTTCCTGAGAATGAAATCCATACATATCATGTCATGAAATCCTTTCTTAGCTTCTAGTTGGCCAAATAACATATTGAAAACTCTGCAGGAAAGGCCTATTTTAAAAAAGCAAGAATGAAGATTTCACCAACTGTCAGCATGGCACATCATTAACAGCACAACCAGGCTACTAAGGGGCCAGCGAGAATAATTTCCTTCTATGAATCAGGGGCTTATATATGGAAATAAAGCAAGCTATTACTGGATAGAGCCATAGGCTGGACATGCTTATCATGGAATTCAGAGGCCAGGACTCTGGGGATAACATTTTACTGAATAAAAATGATGGAATAAAAATGAAAACATTGCTTATTTACATCTCATTGTGAAAATAAATTACAGAAGCTGCTTTTTCATAAACTACTTCTGAAGCCCAGCAACTATCTGCTTCATTTCCAAGCAGCTATCCTACTTGAGCTTCCTTGGAAGCCTGTTTGCATTTCCTCTCAACCCTCCAGAATTGAGCTCTGAACTCTTGCTTTACGCACTCTGCCAGGATCCTTTCCAGTAATCCTGTAAGGCTAATGGAAGAGGTTCACACACTTTCATTTCCCAGCCTCATTAGTTCAACTCAAAGAGCATAACTACTGTAGGTCAAAAGCCGACTGAACCAGCCCCAGCAAGGATTAAGCATCACCATTAATGCTTGCATGCTAGGAGGTGTAAACTGTGGTACCATGGACAACATTTAGGAAAAAAAAACAAACAAAAGAGAAAAACCCTAACCAACTAATTGTTTATTAACCAAACAAGCAGAACCAGTCCTGCACAGCAAACCACATCACCAGTGACTTAGCAGAGATGCTGCGGTACATCTCACAGTCATCTACACAGAAGAGAAAAAAAAAAAAAAAGAAAAAAGTAAAACAAAGGTGAATGTAATACTGCAGTAAAATACTGAGAGACATGGATGCATGGAACTCTGCTGATCACTGCATGAAAGGATCAGCAGGCATACATGAATGTAGCTGAGAGCAGAATTGAACCTCTAGTTCATCAGAGGTTAATCTTCTCTGTGCAGATGACTTTACTGGAAATATAACTTCAAAATCATTTTGTTTTATAATATGGATCTTTTATTCTTACAACCTCGCAGTGGATAGTTCCACGCGATAGCTGAGGCTGGGTATTAAGCCACAGACCATACCTGTTTAGGCACAACTATGAGTTTAAGGTAAATGAAGTTTCTGATGTTGTAAATGCACCCCTCTAAAAAAGTTGAGGCTATTACATCTTTTATGGACCATCACAGGATGAGCTTTCAAGGTCTATAGTATCTATCTGTGCTAAGATTTTAATTGAGCCACATTGATTTTCAAATGCTGGGAGTGCTGGCTTCAACAGACTTGAGTCAGACAGCCTTCATTCACACCACCTGGGAGTGTGGCCCAGTTTGCAACAGACTAATTGCACAATATGCTTATTATTTATACATCATTCCCTATGTGTATGGTGTTTCAGAGACAGATGACATTGATCAGTCTCTGCCTGGAAGTCCTGACATGTTTCAGGACACTCTCACGGAGATCATCTTCGGTCACAAATATTTTAGTAGCCCTTTTGCACAGAGAGCACATAGGAACCTTTACACATAAACTATACCAGCAAAGTCTTGAGTCACTGTCAGAATTGCAGTTCTTTGTTCTGCTAGCACCTTCTCCTTAGCAATAGTATTTAATGCTGGCGCATAGTCTCTTACTTCCGGACTTATTACCAACCACCTCCCACATGAGAAATCTGTTAAAATATAGGAAAACCTTCACTCATTTTCCATTCAAGATTAGGAAAGAAACAGCTTTTCATCTGAAAACTCCTCACCGGGCAAATGATACAAAGCTCATTTTTTTACTTCTTCCAAGACAAGTTATCTTTTCCTCCTCATTAATCAGCTTCTGGAAAACTGAGCCTACCCCTTCACACAGCAGATTAGTTGTGACAGTAGCTTGATGTTGCTCTGTCCTTAAATGCTCCCCGGTTGCCACCTTTCTCACTCTGATGTGCTCCACATTTGCAATTGTTTCAGCAATTACAAAGCATCATTCCTTGTACTTAGAAGATGGCAACAAAGGTTAAAAATAAGCCCCTTCATTCTAGTCATTAAATAGTAAATAAAGCAAATTTGCAGTAACAGCCTACTTCAAAGCAAGACAAAGAAAGAATATATCTTTGAGTAGTGTCCTATCTGTCTGCTGACCTTTAAGGCCTTGGCCTTATGAACTTTAGAGGACCAGTGCTGGGATCCCTCAAGACTTAGAGGGCTTGGGGATGGGAGGGAGAAAAGGAATGGAAGGAAGGGAAAGGGGCATATTTAGCCAAGGACTTTTGATTGTAGCTTAGAACAGTCAGGCCACCAATGTGTTTGAGAGTTATTTGTTCAAGCTGTGGATATTAAAACCAGTGGGTATGAAAGGAAATGGTATAATTTCTCACAATTTCTCAACTGGCAATACAGAGAAGTCAGTAAAATATAAAATTTTATGCAACTATTTATGTTGGTGATTTATGAGACATTATAACAAAGGATGAGCGAGACAATATAAAAAGAAACAAACAAACAAAATTCTAAATAAAATATAACAGAAGTACTGGGAAGTGAAGTTGTGAAATGCTCAAAAGATTCCTCATAGAAGTCACAGAGATTAAGACAGGATTTTCACGTTCAGTTTAGAGTTGTCTACACCATATTTGTTTTGGCTCCTAGAAAAACCCTTGCTGATTCCTGCCTCAGAATCTCCAGCAGAGCGGTTTCTGAGACCACACCTGCTCCCAAGCTACTCCTACCTAAATGTAGCTCAGGAAATGATATATCACAGTGCCAATAAACCAGATTCAGGTAGGTGGATGCTGTACTAGAAAACTGAGTGAATTAAGCAAGTCACACCTCATTACTGCACTAAGACTGGAAGAGCAGGAAAAAGCAGAAGTCGCAAAGAGATAAAGTACTATCAAACTATAAAATGCTACCAAACTCTACAAGGTGTGTTAGCAAGTTTGTCCTGCTAGGGTTGTAAGCACAGAATGCAAAGCAGTTTGGTGGTTACCAAACATAGCTTTTGCTGAGCATAAGCAGCAAGATATAAAAAATCACAAATCACATACTTGTCTGAAACTTGCTGCTGAAGAGCATTTTTTCCATCTCTACTACCAAATGAATATGGAAATCTTCTCTCCCTATACATCCCAACCTTAAACTTGCATGACTAAAATGTCATTATATCTGGAAATGACATTATATCTGAAATCTGCTATTTCTCTGTTAAGCAGCTGTGGTGTTTCTGCATAGTTGTGATCACATCTTCTATATGCAAGCTGACCAATCAGTTAGATCTGGAATTTCTTTCAAACAAAGGCGCAATTTACAGAACAGTAGTGCATTTTTTAATTCTGCGTTTTGTTTCAAGACACGGCAAAGCGATAACAATAAGACTACACACACACTGGAAAAAAAAGTAACTAAAAGGGAGCTATAAAATACAGCAACTCTGTGGTCAAACTGAATCATACAAATTCTCCCTTGGAGACAAGAGTTCAAATCTAGCTGCCTCAGCATTGCATTAGCAAAATACTTTCAAATCTAACACGCATTTATTCTCACAGAGTTGGCCCAAAGTTCTCTGCAAATAAAATTCCGTCCTGCTATGCAAGGGAGACACTAGTGTGCCCAAGACTCTCTGTCATTAGAATGGAGAGGCAGAAAGGGGAAGGAAGGACAGAACAAGGGGTAATGGGTAGAAACTGAAACACAGGAAGTTCCATCTCCATAGGAGGAAGAATTTCTTTGCTATTAGGGTGACAGAGCCCTGGAAAGGGATGCCCAGAGAGGTTGTGGAGATCTTCAAAACTGACCTGGATGTGACCCCGTGCCACATACTCTAAGTGTCTCTGCTTAGACAACATAGCTTGTACTAAATGATCTCTAGAGGTCCCTTCCAGCCTCAACCTTTCTGTCATTATGTGAAAGCAAGTGAGGGCCTGGGAAAAAAAAAATCACAGAAAGGACCAAGGAAGACACAGCATCTATGGCTGCAGCACAAGCCAGCAGACAGCAGAGCCATTACCCTTTTCTTGTCCCAAAGAAGTCAAACTTCTCTAGGCAACTCTGTACTTTGCCTATAACCAATCCTGCTGCTGACTCTCATGAACCAGTGCAGCACCCTTTACTCCCATCTTACCAGAAAGTGTCTTGGTGCAATGAAGTCCTGTGATTAGCTCAGTATCACGAATTTTTTGAGTCCTGGGGTAATTTTGTAAACACTGTACCATGTTTTTTCTCCCGAGTTATCCCTTTGTCAAAGCCAAGTAACCTGGTTTCAAAGCATGTGATGGGGAAAAACAGAACTATTCAAATAAGGCCCCAAGCAATTCCCCAAGGGCTCCAGCCTTGCTGGCACCTCTGCAACAAGTGACACCCCTGGGCTGACCTGCTAAAGCGATGTGCTAGCACGGACGCCAAAGCAAGCAGCCCTCAGCAGGGTCTATGCTCCACTTGGTGAAACCACAGTAAGCAGGTGTGTGAGCAAGGCCAGCATCTGCCAGCTGTCTCTAGGGAGCACACAGCAATGCTGCTCCCCAAAAATACTCTCTCAGTGTTGCTCTCGGAAACACAAAGCACCAGCACGCAGGGACCTGCAAAACACACAGCAGGGCGACTACGCTGAACAATGGCCCAGGCACAGGGAAGGGCTGGAGAGGCTCCACCGCTCCCACCAGCGCCAACCAGAGCCCTGCAGCGGCGGCCGTTACCTCATGCCACAACATGGCAGCCCGCGCGATGGGTGACGCATGCGCATGAGCCACTGCCAGCGCCGCCACAGACGTGTGCGGCGCGCGGAGGAAGTGACGCAAGCGCGCTGAGCAAACGGCGAGGCGCGAGACGTGGGCGGGTGTTGCGCATGCGCCGTGGCCTCGCGGCTGTGGCGGGGCGAGGTGAGTCCCCCCGCGCGTGGAGCTCTTCAACGGCTGCCCTAAGGGGCTCGGTGCTTGTTCCCGCAACGGGCGTTCCTGCCGGTTACCGCAGCCGCGAGCGGCGGCCAGCCTGGCTCGGGCAGAGGCTGGGCGTCCGGGCAGTCCCCCTCCGGGCGCTCCGGGAGCCACTCGCGTTTCCCTGACGAGCGGGCCTCGTCGGGGGTGATGGGGAAGGCGGGCCTTCAGCCGCGCCCGGCTGCCCCGGCCAGCCCCGGCGGGCCATGAGATACATTACCTTGGAAATGGCTTTGGTCGCGGGGAGGGGGATGTGGGCCGGGGCTATAGTGGGAGCCCGGCCGGTGCACGAGGAGCTAACGGTTCATGTTGTGTGAGCGCAGGGCCGGACCTGCTACGTGTGCGCGGAGCTGATGGAAGAGAGGACCTGGCACTCGTTCAGCTAGCTGCCATGCTAGGCGAGGTTGTTGCAGTCCCCCTGCCTAAAGTTTTCCTGCAAATTAATAAAACTAGTGTCTTCCTAAAACGGATCAAAAACGCATCATTTTTGAAAACTGTCTCATCTTAAATGCTCCAAGCAGAACCAGCTCCGTGTGTGTCCTGGTAAGTCACTTCTGTGTTCAGGCATCTTTGTTAGGAAATTTTATGCTCCTTCAAGGTAGAATTTCTGAAACTTCAGCCTACAGACAGTGGGTCTTGGCACTGCTTCTGCTGGCAGGTTCAATGGTTGCGTTTTCAAACATCTTACCTGTTTTCTGTTGACTGGGCAGGATGCCTTTCAGCCTCCCGAGTTCTGTAACCTTTGCACTGCAGCACCAGAGAACTCTGGATTTCCCTAGTAGCTCTGTCTTATATCTGCAACATGTTTGCCTTTTTTATGAAAAGGGAAGTGGGTGAATATCTGAGTTGGTTTTCTATCTCTACTCTCAAGAGTACTGCATTCAGATGCAAAAACACTTTCCTGGTTAGGCCTGGGTTATCCATTTTACTGCATCTCAGAGTTAGCTCGATGATTTTGCCATACCCCAGCAGTGCTCTGCAAACTTGCGTTAAGCTGTTTACAGTAAGCAGTAAATACTGGTGTTTCCTGAGCCAGAGGCTTATCCTGTATCTAGAGCTTGTATTTGCAGTTTTCAATTGTACTGTGCTCCATCTAGCAGTATTGGAGTTCCACTGTATATATGTATATGATCCATCCAGGTCAGCTGCTGGCAAGGAGAATAAATGTTACTGCCGTTTTTTATATATGTTGATACAGGAATTACTCTGTATAGGTATTATCAAGGTATTTTGCTACTTTTTTTTTCTTTCAATTGTTGATTTCAGTTTGGAGAAGCTTTAAGCAAGAGAGAATATTATGGAGGAACAGACTACTAGTTATTTAGAAGTCAGAATTTGCTTATAAAGCAATATGTTCTTTGCTTTGTTTGCTTTTATGTGGGCACAGCCTCCCCAAGGAATTTTTTGTACCTGAGCATTCTCATGATGACTTGATTTTTATCATTCTTTCTGTGTTTGAGCAGAGGATGCCAAGAGATAACAGCCACCTGTCAAGCGATATCCGAGAACAAGACCTTGTTACCACTGCAAGCAATAATTGCTTGAATAATACAGAAGATGTGGGAGTCGAACAAGAAAATGGCTTTTGTAGCAATGACCAGGGTAATAGTCTTGGTGTTCCCAACTCTGCTGATCAGCCATCAGCTTCCATGGCTGCTCCTTTGGAGGCCTCCAGAAGAGGACAACCCCTCTTACATATCAACAGGCAGCAGATTCAGTCTGTTTCAGACAGTGCTCAGGCTGCAGAGCTCAAAGGTTTAGGAGTTGATGTCTATGATCAGGATGTATTGGAGCAAGGAGTCCTTCAGCAAGTAGATCATGCAATTAATGAAGCCAACAAAGCAACAAAAATAGCTGATGCAGAGAAAGAATATCAGTCGGTGCTGGACGATGTAAGGTAAGTTTTGTGTGTTTTGTTACTAGTATCTACTGTTACTGATATCTGATGGTATTTAGTGCCTCATGACTTGAAAAGCTAAGAGAGGAAAAGACGTTTTGCAACCACTAGATCATGTTTCCTGTACTGAGTCACACACCTTAAAAAAAAAAAAAAAAAAAAAAAAAAAAAGTCAGTGAAGCATTGCTATTATTTGATTCTTTGACTCAGGCTTACAATAAGGCAATAGAGACATAAGATATAGAGCAGGTTGTCTTTTTTAACTTTGTCTGCCAGCTGACTAACATTCATGTCCATTTTCTGGGCAGTTAAGAACTTGCTTTGTATTCCATCATTCAAAGTTGCGTTCAGAAAAGTGTCATTTTTGTGGTTC
The DNA here is from genome assembly GCF_059628265.1 of Tinamus guttatus. Classification (NCBI taxonomy): domain Eukaryota; kingdom Metazoa; phylum Chordata; class Aves; order Tinamiformes; family Tinamidae; genus Tinamus; species Tinamus guttatus. The sequence continues at coordinate 10,628,484 of NW_028288848.1, forward strand.
TGTAGGCCTCATGTGGTTAATCTGCTTCCAGTTATGTGCTTATGTGACTTGGATGACTCCATATCCACAGTGTACTACAACCAGAACAATCTAACACTGGTTCTTGTACAAAATACTTTGAATAATCAAATGTTTGACTGGGTATGTTGTCAATAGAAGACTTCAAGGGATAGTAGTCACAGGTCTTTGAATCCAAGTCTTAAGTCCTCCTTTCTGTCTCTAATTTTATTCTAGAATTACTGTGTGAACTGATGAATAATTCTACTTGTACTTCTTTTCTTCACTGTACTGCAGTGATGTTGCTTTTTAGTGCTCAAGAATATCACACATCTCAAGTACATATGTCAACTCCTGCATAGCTCTCTTCTTATTGATATGCTTAATTTTATGCACTTGATTAATTTTCCAGTTTACATGAGGAGAAGGGAGATTAAGTAAGTTTGCAAAACTGCAGCCTAATTTCAGACACTCTGTACCTGCACAGAGATTCCTGAGAGGAAAAATGGAGCAGTGTAACCATTTTAATTAGACTGTGTAGTTATTCATAGAAGTGCACACAGCATTGTGAATTGGTTTTTTTCCTGTTTCTATTTTAAAAACATCCTGTGATCTTTTCCTTAACTCTCTATTTTTCACCATCCACAGTCTTAAAGCATTTGCATGTGGATATGCAAATGGTTCAAGCAGACTTGCTGAGTCTATTCTTTCTGGAATACCATGTGCAGGTCTGAAATGGTGATTTTTGGAGAAAAGGGGCAGGGATTTGTTGAGCAAAGGAAATGAAGCTAAAGATGTCAGAGTAGAGTAGAGTGTCGGATGAACTTGATCAGAGTCTAAATGTGAATGAATGATGGGAGATAAAGCCAAGTGAGAAGTGTGTTTTTGTTTGGTTGATGTTTGTTTTTGGTTTTGTTTTTTCTGAGTGACTGACATGGAGTTTGTAGTAAAAGGTACATGATAAGATGACATCCACACAAATTGAAGTTGAAGAGAAGTATAAATGATTGAAGCATTGTAAAAGAGGACTGTAGCAATATATGATAAGGGACTGTAGGGTCAAGGAGGCAACAATCAAAAAGCTAAGAGATTTTCAAGAGAATGATGTATTTAAAGAGAGAAAAAAAAAAAAAAAAGCCTGAAAAGGGGCATGAGATGGTTCAAAAGCACTGAAAGAAAATGAAATCAAGAAGCAGCAAATGACACCTGGGGAGCTGGTTAGAATGCATCTCAACTGCAGAGAGGTAGAATTCAGAAAATTATAAGTAAGTTTGCAGAGAGCAAAGCTGAGGTAGACACAGATGTGGTCAAATGAACTTCCCTATAACAGCTGAAGAGAATGTGTAGTGGTGTTTTTTGTGTAGGGGGATAATGGCTGTTTTGCAGGTGGTGTAAATAATTAACTCTTTTTGCATAAGTAATTTCAAACGCTTTCTTTACTAGAGATGAACAGTATGTTGCGATCCTTTGTTTTTCAGATCATGTACAATATCTCTGAAACAAATAAATAAAATTATTGAGCAACTTTCACCTCAAGCTGCCACGAGCAAAGATGTAAACCGAAAACTAGATTCTGTAAAACGGCAAAAATATAACAAGGTGATTAGTCTGCATTATTTTCCTGCTGAGTTTGCTTAACTTGTACACTGGTTTAAGATGTGGATTATGTGACCTAATTCATGCTTAATAATCTAGTCAGTCCAAATGTGCTGTTTCTTCACTTTTTAATAGGTTAATTCTCAAAAAAAAAAAATACAAAAACCTTACCTAATTTAAAGATGTGAAGTTGGGGGAGGGCCAGCTATGTTTGTTCATTTTTACTCTGAGTTTCTGTACATGCTCTGCAACTGAAGTTCCAGGAGCTGCTTGTAAAACTGCTTTGCATTAATTTAATCTCTTCCGGTAGTATTTGGAGCATTAGCATAGCACTGTTAGGGCATGATTTAATAGTTGATCTGCATCTCCGCTCTCACGGTCTTCAATCCCACCTTCCTTTACCTAATCCTCTGTCGTTGCTGTATTCTTTTTGTATATGTGTTCATCATTCCTTTCTGTGAGACATTTTAGCTTGCTGATTTAGCAGAAATCTTTTTTTTTTTCTATTTTAATTTTTTAATTAAAGTGGGATCTAGGTGTTAATAAAAGCTAAGCAAAGGACATATCCAGCTGTGAATGGGAAAATGGAGATTTGAAGAAAGAGAAACTTCTCCTTGTCAGGATTTGAGCTCTTAGAACAGGTCATTGTTTCAGGCAAATGAACCCTAATATTTTTAATATTGATCAACCTGATTGAAAAGTTCATGTCCTTTGCCTCCAGATACTTCTTTCCAGTCTTAGGCCATTGCCAGTGAGTTTTTAATTTTGATCATTTCAGCATCTCTTTGTGTTTCCTATTTGTCCAAATAAAAGAGTGGTGGGGAGTCAGAGTAAAGACACACTAAACCAGACTTACACTGAAGAGTGATCATGTAGTTGGACCTTCTATATTTTGTGTTCATTTTATCTAAAGTATCTTACTCATGTTTTAATTGCATGTGAAACTCAAACCTGATTGGGAGTCCGTTGTTAGCTGTCTCTAACAGTCTTTAAGTGTAAAAAAATTATCTCTGTATAGGATCTGTAAGTTACAAGAGTGGAGGTGTATATTGTACCGTACACAAGTTCGCTTAGTCTTTGTAGTTAAAAAAGTGCTACATGGAGGCATGGGCAGGCTAGTGAATCTTTAACCTGTATGTGTTTGGGACACCGTCAAAGGATCACAACATTGCTGGTAAATAGCCAGTTGAGGGTATTGGAATTGGACAAATGGTGTAGCATACATCTTTTCTTTTTCAAAAGGGATATTGTTGATATTTGAATTTACTTTTCTGATGGAAAATACTGCAAACATAATAACATAAGAATTGTTTGAAAAGTTCGCAAATTTATAAGTTAGATTAAAAATTAAATGATGTACCACTTTGTTGTTCAAGGAGCAACAGTTAAAGAAGATCAAAGCAAAGCAAAAGCGACTCCAAGCAATTCTTGGAGGAACAGGGATTCTTGATGAAATTAATGATCGTGAAATCGAGGATCATGAAGGTATGGGGGAAAGCTGAAAACCATGTATTCTGTATACTCTGATGTTATACCTTTTGAAGTTAGACACTAATTGGCAAGATCTTTGCCAAAAAGGAAACAAATTTCAGTGGTTTCTTTACAAAGAGAGATTTAAAACCGCTTAATTCTCTGCACCTGCAGAATTGCAGATCTTGTGATATTCACATGGGAAGTTTTTAAAAATGGAAGTTAATCCATGTTCAGCTCAGTAGGGATGGCTGATGCACATTTGAGTATCGGGCTTAATAAATTGGAAATCTTAACAATTTTCACGGCTAATTTGATAAAGATGACTAACATCATGATTGAATTACTTTTTATACCCTGAATGCTATCAATCAGCATTAACGAAATTGTTTTTTTTTCTTATTGTTGGGAAATATCACTGCAAATGGAGGGAGGGAAGTGCTTCCCTTTGTCAGGCTGCACTCTTAAGGAAAGGATTTTTATGAGCAGAGAGTCTCAGTGTTTCCTGCTCAAATGTACTTCAGCCTGTGTTCTTTCTTGCTGCCATCTGTAAATTCAGCTTGGATTATGTCACTCCAGCTTGAACATATCTGCCCATCATCACTGATCTGCAGTATTCTAAGGGACAAGTTTGAACCCTGTTGACATCTGTGCCTCCCCGTTAGGAGCTGTTAGGTCCATAACATCCGCGCCTATTTTTTGCAGAGAGGTAACCTCAGTATTCTGCCAGTAGTTCCAAACATATGGCTGCAGTGGGTTCCTGATCTCATAGAGCTCTTGTTTTCTCCTAGATCAGCAAAATTTATGAGAGTCGAAACTCCTCTGACTTTTTCTTGGTAGAAAAGCATCTGTGTTTTTGCACAGTTTCATACCGTAAAACTCCAACATGTGATAAGGTGATGAAATGTTGATAGGGTGTGAAGGGAGTCCCAGACAAGAAAGAAGAGTTCAGTAATTCCAGTGGTTTGAGAATTTGGGGGGAGTCGGAAGAGGGCAGGGAAAGAGGTGTAAGCAGAGTGCTGTTTCATGCCTAATTCAGCATCATTTCTCATTAAACTTACTAATAAATACAGCGCATGAAATTGGACCATATACGGTAGTATGCCATGCTGGTGATTATGGTATAGCTATTTTGAAATCTAATACTAGATTTCAAGCTGGAGCTCCTCCCCAACTCCCTGCATTCCAGAACTTTTTCCTCTCTTTGATTTCACTAACTTCGCTAACTATTTTGCAATAAGTATGTATTTATACATTTAATGACCTTATGCTATTGACTGAAATGCTGTTGTATAGCAATCTACTGTGCAGCCAACCTGCCTTTCAAAATCATAATATAGATATTAACGTTGTAGAGTAGGAAGGTGGTTTTGATTATTTGCTTTTTGAGGGCAATTTTTTTCCTTTTTTGCTTTTGGCGATTATTTTATTCTTAAGTATCTGGGAAGACAGTCTTTTATGGGCTTATTAAGATTTATGTCTGTATCCTAGGGTAAACGGGAATGCCAAATTTCAAGCCAATAAGACTGAAAAATCAGGAATAAAAATGAATAGCGTTGCTCAGGGTTTTTGGTTTTTCTGTACATGTGATAATGAGGGCTATTAGTTCATGGTGATTCTTTCTGGTATGTATTTTTTCAGAAGCAGTTGCATTGTGATACAAGTGTAATGTTTCCTATGTTAAGTTTGAGAAATAGTTTGAAGTTTAAGAAGTTGCAGTCTATTTCAGCCTTCTGGTTTGCTTTTCCCCTTTTGTGAATTTCTTTCCTTGTATTCTGTATGATGTTAATTTTGAGATTTATATTGTATATAAAAGCAATGCTTGTGTTTGAAGCTTGAAAACAAATTTGTTGCTGTATTTGAGTTATTCAGAAGGTGTTAATGGATGTTGGATGTTCCAATTTTGTTACAGAACCTGGGCCATCATCAGGGCCACTGCATCTTGGCAGCATGCTTATGCCAGCTCAGGAGACAGAGTGGGAGGAGCTTATTCGTACGGGCCAGATGACTCCTTTTGGAACTAAAATACCTCAGAAGCCACAAAGGAAGCCACGGCAGCTAATGCTAAATGAAACATCTGACTTTGAGAAGTATTTAGCAGATCAAGCTAAGCTGTCATCCGAAAGGAAGAAATTATCACTCCTGAAAGGAGCAAAGAAGAAAGCACAAGCCAAAACTGTTCAACACGCAGCTTCCACATCCATCCAATCTCCCACAAAGGAGAAAAGGAGTAAAGCCAGAACTCTATCAAAAACGGATAAGCGCTTAAAAAAACACATGAGCAAGCTTCAGAAACGTGCCCTTCAGATTCAGTCAAAAGCAGGGATTCCAAAAGAAAAAAAATACCTTGAGGCCAAGGAGAAGCTAAGACAAGAGCAGAGTGATGATAGTGGAGAGTCTGAGTATGTACCTGATGAGGAGCTCTTTGATCCAGAAGCTGCAGAAGAGGAGGAACAGCAGGTATCTTCTCATGCTGAAAATGATTCTGATTATGAACTTAAGCCTTTATCAAGGAAAGAAAAGTATTTGATTAAGAAAGATTTTAAAGATGATGATGATCCTGACTTCTTTCCAAGCTCTGAGGAGGAAGAAGAGCATGCAGTAGGAAAGCGCAAAATAAAGAGATGGAGAGATGATGGAGACGAAGACTATTATAAACAGAGACTAAGGTTAGTCCTAGAATTTTTCGTGTCCTAGTCCTAGAAGTACTGTTGTTTGTTGTTTGTAAAATTGTGAATGAGGCAAAGGAGAGTATATAAAACAATATATTGACTGAATTACTGTTTACTTAAGTAGGGTTTCACACATTGTGAGAGAAATCTGGTTTAGATTAAGGTGGAATTCTTATTTTACTGCTCTCATAGTTAACTGTGCTAATTGAGAAGAAATAAATGTTAGTCGCATACTATTTTTGTACAATATGTTAGTTAATTGAAATTGGAGGTCACGGGAAGTTCCTGTCTGTTGCAGAACTTGTCTTGGAAATTGCAATGAAATAAACTTTACTTTTTTGTAAGTACAGAGAGAGGAACTTAGTTCAAATAAGTATACTCTTTAATCAAATATTCTTTGTTTCTGTACCTATGCTCATCACAATATACTCAGTATTGGGTAGAACTGTTTTTTACTTTTTGGTGTAGGTGAAAGCTACAGGGATCATGTACAGAGCTGTCTGCACTTCTGTAGATGAAGTTATCAGAGCAGACTTTCAACCTCTTTGTTTTGTAAGGATTGTATATCCTCCAACAAAATTTACAGCTTTCTCTTCAGGCAGACCAATATGTTAATACTCAATATAAAATGGTTCTCAGATTTAAATATTTTTTAAAAATGTACTGGAAAGACTTAAAGCCTATATTATTTTTATTAGTACCTAATATCTATCGCATAAATTGTGGTGGATGATGTAAATAGGACTGGACATTTATGCTGCTGCTGTTCAAACTTAAAAAGAGCTGTCCTGTTTCACAGTTATTTTTGTTTTGTTGCTTTTGATGAGTGTGATGCTAAATATGCCCTTATTTAAAGAGGCAGTTATGATGGTAGTAGTAGTGTGTTTTGCTGCCATAATGACCTGCAGTTATAAACTCTAGTAAGATTTCTAAGAAGAGACAGCAGCTTTTATTAAATAAATAAATAAATAGTTAAGTAGGAAAATATTACTAAGATGTCAGGAATGCAAGTTACTTTTAAAAATGGCAGCTGAAAGACTTCTTGATAATCTGATGATTTGTGAAAGTTGACATGGAAATTAATGGTATCTCTCTAGCTACAGCATACTGTTGAGATCTTTTTGTAGCTATTGAGCTCCTAACAAGAAGACTGTACAATGTTTCAATTTTCACAACTGTCTAGAAAACGTGGAAGTGGAAGTAGGAAGTGATATCTAATTTGTTAAATTGCTAATTAGATGTCAGTAAAGTTGAAAGATATTTCTGGCCACAGTGGGAACAAAGTTAACTAAATTTTTCTTTTGTTTGGTTCTGTAACCAGTGGCATCTTGTCTGTTTTCTAGTGTAAGTGCTGAACCTCGTATAGAACCCTTTATCTTGCTTACTATTAATTATTTGTTGGCTGTGTTTCAGCTAGTTTACAGTCCTCCAGAAATTCACAGGTTCAAACTTGAAAAGCACTGCTCTAGAGCAGAAGAAACTATAGACATTATGGTTTTTGGGGAAGGGCTGATTGGATGAAATGATAAAGCCATAGCAGAGTAACCCAGTTAATGGTTGGCAGAATCAAATTAGGTTTCCACAAAAATAAAAGCTTGTGAATTTAAATGAAGTGGTATAAGAGAAGTCAAGAGGAAAACGTGCTAATACTCATCTTTTCCCATGGAGAGAACCTGATTTGCTGTGGAAGAGGAGGTTTCTGCTGAAAGCAAAGCTACTCACATTCCAAGTGTAGGTTTGTTATTGTTGGTAGGGGAACCTCTGGTAGGAAGAGCTAGTTCTGCTTTCAGAGTTTGGATTACCAAGGCAGGTCTGGAGCTGATTGAGGCAATAGGCTTTCAATTTGAGGATACTTTTTCAAAGTTAAAGCATAGTTTACTACTCTTGAGAACAGGGAAGTTTGGGCAAGAGGTTAATCTGAATGAGGTCCATAGGTTTAATTTTTTTTTAATTCGATTCATTGACAAAAAATATATTAATTGGTAAAATATTTACTATTTTATTGGATAAAACTGTTCTCACATTTAAGTTAGACCAATATTAAATCATTTTTAATTCCATGTTTTCATCAGGAGTAATTTATTTTGATTGAAAGTTTTAATATGGCTCACAGTTTAAATTCATTCAAATGCGTTTTTTAATAACGTTAAGATTGTGACAATTTATCCTTAGCAAAGTCATATCATAGACTACATTTCTTTTGGTTACTAAAGTTACAATAAAAGCCTAAATGAATTTTAGAAATATCAATAACTGTAATTGCCAACAAAACACTACATCTCTTAAAAATTTCATAGCTGCAGTTATTGTAGCTGTTATGCTGCAGCTGTCCACATTGATGGTTTTATGCTGACACCCCCAGGTAATCTTCATTATGGAAATGCCATGAGAAAATAAAATGTAGTGAATTAAGAAACATATTAAGAATGCTATAGAAATGCTGTCATTTGCTTACATTTATGTCTTATTTCATGTCAGTTTTGCTTTTGAATGCAAATGAATGGGTGAGATTATAGTATATTTTACCCGAGAGAGAGCAGGAGAAAATCCGCTAGGATTACTTTAGTCTTCTGAACATTTAGTCTTGTGCTGGGCGCTGAATAAAGTCCTACACTTTTAAAGACTGGAAATGAGTTTTCTTAACATTAAAACTTTTCAGGAATGGGACTTGAAGAGATTGGTCTGTGTCAAGGGGAAAATACTGTGATGTTGTTAGAGCATGATATTTAGCTCGCTGTGGGACTGCTAAGAATCTCTAGAACAAGCGACTGTTTTTGGAATGGGAGCTGGTGTTTCTGCAGTAAACAGGGCAGGCAAGTGGGAGCACTAAGTTCTTTCATTCCAAAGGTTACTCTGTGGCAGTAAGCCCACTCAAAGCAAGATGTGATTAAGAGGCAGTAAAAAGAAAGTTAGCTGTACAGAATTCAGCTCATACTCTTAAGTAAACTTGTAAATTTTAATTTTTTTCTCAAGAGGTAAAGTAAATACATAGCAGACGCTCAAACATTTAAATTTAGGATTAAGACAAAGGTGGTAGATCATCATTCCCAACTTTCCTTGATATTGGCTGTTACCAGGAGAATCCAGAGGCCTGGGTAAGTGGTCCCTAGGTTGGAGCCTAAGGTCTTAGAGATCTGAACTCCATCAGCAGGCAGATGTCGGTTGTGCGTAGCATGCAGGTGACTGTTTCGGTTTAGAAGGGCTCAGAGTTGGGGATGATGGAACGTGAGCATCTCGCGAGCATGTCTGGTGGGGTTGGCGGGCCAGACAACCATTTATTTGAAGATGGTTAAATGAGGGGAACTGCTTCTGTTTTTGTTGGTCTGTTTTTACTTTTTGAAAGCTTCTACGTAGAATGAAAAGATACGAGTAATTTATGCAGGTTAAATGCACAGGAAATAAACCTTTGCCAAATTTGCAACAAGACAACGGCATGGTGTTCTGAGGTTACTGTTTTTGAAGATTTTGCAGATGAGGATGCTGCAGGCTGTCGATTTTTTTTTTCCCTCCTCTTAACAAAATACTTAGCAAGATACATAGCAAAAATTTGCATTTAATAAAAATATAATTGAATAAGTTTTTGCTGCTCATAATAAACATAGTTAAAGCGTTATATTTTAAGCATCACTAATACATGCACATACTGCAGTTATTTGGATAGCTCTTCATTCAGTTGCTGTCAAATACTTGCACACAAGGCTCAAAAAGCTACTTCTTTCCAGGCCTTTCAAGTGACATCCAAGGGTCTGAATTGCTGGAAATTGTGGCTATGCTGTGACTACAGTATATAGAGCAGTTGGTACAAAGAATCAAACCAAAAACTAATATTGGCCAAAAATTGGTTTTATTTTCCTTTGATTGGCTCATTTTTTTATGTGCTAGCTGTCTCTGAAATATCTGAGTCACTGAATCTTTCCATGTTTCAGAGTTATAAATTAAAGATCAAATATTACCTTTCCTGGAAGACAATTTCTTAGCGCATCTAACTGCTCTTTAAAATGACAAAGCCAAGACTCAAATGAAGATATATTTTGGCTCACTTACTGAGTACACCTTTCATTCTAAGCTCAAGTGTGTAATTGTCTACATCAGTCTCAATTTACTTGCAGATACTTGTGCTACTAACTGCATGTATTTCATCTGTTAGGATGTACCAATTAAATTCACCCATATAGTCCATAAAAAGTGAGATCAGAAAAGTAATGCTGAATGCCTTAATTTAGCAAATTAAAATAATCTGCAAGGGATTCTTAGCTGTCTAAAATAGAAAACATATTGTGCTTCAAAAACGCAAACTATATTAAACGCTCAGCTTGATTCCTGACTATTTAAAAAAAAAATCAGATTGTGCTCATTACTGTGTTTTAGATGTAGAATTTCTTTCTTGGGTATTGCAATAAGTGGGAAATGAGATTAGTATATGAACACAATCCTACATTAAGAAAGATTTAATTGTGTGATATATGGCTTTCATACTGTTCTTGCAGGATAAAATCATACCCATGTTAGAGACCAACGGCAATATAAAAGTGTATTTCGCAAAGACCATACTTGTATTTTCAAGAAACTTTAATACAGAAAAACCTGTATTTCTTGTTTGGTTTGGCATGCTAATAAGGTTTAACTGAGATTAGTAAGGAATCTTCTTATTAGGTCTGTATATTACTCTGTAATCAAGTACAATATGTGCGGCCGGTATTCCTCTCTCCAAAATACAACATCTGTGGAAATGTGGAGGACCGGCCTGGCCAACTTTCTGGTCTGCTCTAGGAAATGGTGTTTTGTCTTCCCGTTGCCTCAACCATTAGGAATATTTACACTTTAAAAAGGAGATCATTAAGTTTTGCTGTAGAGTATACCAGAATAGAGTGATTTACATTAAGTTCACAGTTTATCAAAAACTGAGTAACTTCTTCCCATTTTTGCAACTGTTTTATTGTGACATTGACAAAAAATTGCTTCCACTTCCTTTGAGCTGTTTTTTTCCCTTTGATAGACATTCAGCACCAGAACCTTCAATTCTGTAGTTCTTGTAGTTACACACTTCAGTATAGCGTGTATCAAGGAAACACTTCTTTAGGAGAGTTAGGAGTGTAACTCAGATTCTGAATGTACTGATTTTTCTAGGCATCTAATAATGTAAGAGATGTATCAGTTAGATTAAAGTGAAGGAACTAAATTCTTGCCAATGATAATTGACAGCCAAACCCAGGAGAGCTATCAGCTTTTGTTAATCATGCTAAGGAAAGTTTCTTCTTCCTTGTTCCAGAATCACTTTTTCTAGTGTACACTAGAGGGCAATCTGTTTCTTCCCAGGGGAGACTGAAGTTTGTGTTGACTAGTGATGATTTGCACTGGAATATAGAATTAGAGGCTGACTCTTGCACAAATTACCGCCCACCTTGTCACTTGTATTTATTTAATTTAGTTTTAGTATGGATTCTTTACCTAGCTGTCACTTCAGAAGCTTTGTAATTTGCAATTGTTTGACTGTAGTGTGATAACCAGGTATTTGCTTTCTTGTTTTCAGTCTTTAACCCAGTCAGATAAAATAATTGACTAATTCAGTCATTTCTCCTTTCCAGTAATGATAAAGTCTGAAGCAATCACTATCAGCATTTGTCACTTTGAGTCATTGATCTTTTTCTGGAATTCAGAATAACTGACTACCTGCGCCTGGTATCGCAGCACTGTGGTATAGAACAAAAACAAATGTATTTTCACGTTATTCCTGTATTGCACCTGCTTTTTTGGATGTTTTAGCCTCTAGAACACAAAAGTTATTTTTCTAAATCAAACACTTAACGGCAGATTGCTGGTCGAAGGTTGATGTTTCCATTCCTGTGTTAATATAGTGAAGTAAAAGTGTCTATGGAGAGACATTTTATATATTTTTGACTTTTTATATATTTTTAATATATAAATGTGACATTTTATGACTTACATATAAACATGAAGCAAATATGTATAGTAAGCTCTTTTAGTTTTTATCTAGAAAATTGACTTTGCTTAATGAAATTACAACAGTCTGAATGTTCACGTATAAACACTAGCAACCCATAAACTTTAATCAGAAAAATGCAAGCTGTCTTTGTCTCGCCTATTTTTTGTTTTTTTGTTTGTTTGTTTCTGAATACGCACTCATTTCTCTTCATTTGGATTTTTGCTTCTGAAGGCAGAGTGATTTAAGTGACAGAGTCCAAATGTTTTTCAAGTGACACAGGCTCTCTAAACCTCTCCCCTATTGTGTGTTCCTGGTTAATTTTTCAATGCAAGCAAGGTTGACAGTTATTGCAGGTTGTGCATATTTGGAGACAGTAGTGCTTATTTTCATTAAATAAACCAGGACCAAAATACTTCATTTGTGTCTGGGTTTGTTAAAGCAGACTTGCAAGTGTTTTCTCTAAAGATAAATAAGAGACTAATCTAGAAAACTGCAATAATTAACTTTAAGAAAATAGAATGTACAGCTGTTTGTGTATCCTATGTTGTGTTATTTCCTTTCCTCTTATTCGTAACCCAAGTATTTAAAGAAAAAAAAAAGAGAGAGAGAGAGAAAATCAGAGACACAGAAACCTTTAAATGAAGTTCCTGCAAGTTTGCCAAAATGGTCAGGAAAGGAAGAGTTTTCCTATTGGGGAAAACACAGCTTTAGCCTAAGTTGTATTGAAAGTCTTAAGATCCTTGAGAGAGGTGGCTTTGAATAACTGAAGAGTAGGTGAGCAGTGTCTCGCACTAAGTCCTCCTCCATCCAGCCACTGCGCAGTTGCTCTGAAGTGTATTCTCCATCTGTTTCCTCAATGCGGAGTCGAATGATTAAACAACCAAGTTTTCCAGTATCTCACCTGGAAGGTTTTGTTTGGTTGGTTTCTGTAACTTGTTGCACTTGTTTCTTTTCATACCATCACTACTATTTATGGCTTTTCCACACAAAAAAAAACACTTTTCGTGTCTTGTATTTTGGATGCCTTTGTACTACCAGGTCTCCTCTCAAGGCTATCAAGAAGCTCAGATATATAAGAAGTCCTTTTTTTTTTTAATGATGTTAACCTTTGATTCTATTGTATCACTCTTTATGTCTGTAGAAAATTGTAACTAGCTACAAAACTTGAGGCTTATAACCTGGTAGTCAAGAGTGCATGCTCTTTTTAGCGTGTCAATCTTTTGAGCATGTAATTGCATAATTACAATTCTCCTCAGCATGCTACTATTTAATTATTCAAAATTCTACTATTTACTATTTAGATAGTTGCTCTTTAAGTTAAACAGTAATCTTACCAGAATACATTTATTTGTTGTTTTCTGTTCAGTATGAGATTGAGCATAGTTCTCATGTAGTATCTTTTATTTGTAATAACTAAACATTGGCTTCCTGTGTCACTCTAGGAGGTGGCAAAAAGAACATCTGAAGGACAAGGAACATCATATGGCTGAGGAACTTTCCGATGAAAGTGATACTGAATTTGAAGAGGGTTTCAAAGTACCAGGATTTCTCTTCAGAAAGCTTTTTAAGTACGTATTTTATACCTTATTTTAATGCTATGCGAAGACTGCTATGTGCTATTAATATTAGAGTAACAATACGGTAACAGTAGTGAAGATTTTCTGAGGCACTTTACAGCAACTTTAATTCAGAGAACAATCCTTTAGATTTAAGTAGGTTTGCTCCTACAGCTTTTTTTTACAGAAATAAACCTCTAAAACTAATTTATTGCAAGCACAGAAAGAACTTAACGAAATTAAAAGTTAAATGCAGTTATATGAAAATACAGCTAAGAACCAACTTCTGAAAATATTGTGGAATACATGTTGGTAAACTAAGAGTTGAGAAGCTGTTTTTGTCTGATTCTGTACATGCTTTCTTTTGTTGGTAAATTTTCTTTTAATTTAGGTATGAAGAGGAAAGAGAAGAACTTTAAATTGACGATAACCTGACAAGTTGTGATAAAATAAGTAAGATAGGTGTTTTTATCATGCAATAGAATGAGTGAAATTTTCTACCAGAAAAAAAAAGGGGCATTTTTCTGAAAAGTCGCTTTATAAGTCAAATGGTAAAATAGTCTTTCTTTAAAATCACAGTGGGCAAAAATTTCAAAAAGAGAGTACATTCTTTTTTCCTGTACTGGAACAACAACATCTATGCAATTTTTTGGTTATTTGATTTGAACAGGACTGATATCTGTTTCTTGAGTTTGGTTTTTTGTTTTTTGATACAGTTGTGTGCAGGGATGCTTTCAAGCATATCAGCTTTATCTTAGTAGGCGATTTACAAAAGACTTCAAACAAGTTAGCACCTGACAAGTTAGCTTACTCCATAATCTCTAACTTGGATGCTTCATTTGCTTGAATTCATTTTTGTTGGCAACCTTTCATACAACCATCTTTCAAAAAGCTAACACTAAATCCTTACAATTAGTGTTGTAGGCAGCCATGGTTTCTAACAGGCATGCATGGTGGTATCCCTTTCAACGGGGCCCCTTAGTCTTAACCTCAAAGAAATTATTACTGTTGTCCTGTAATTCTTAAGAAGTAAAGCACTGGCTCTGAAATGGAATTGAGTTAATGACTGCGATGCCAGGACCCTACACAGCCAATGTGCGGTCTGCAGTTGTTTATGCAAAGGTCCTGCAGAAGCAATCATCCTGAGAACGGATGCATGGTCTGAGCAATCTGAAGGGAATTGAAATGAGGCAGACAACTAAAAATTAATCAGAGATATCAGCCTCACTAATGAAGGGTATCCCTGCAAACAAGAGTCAGTTGGCAAAACTTACTAAGTGGTTAGAAAGATCAATGGAGTTGAATGATTTGTCTGACTTGTAAGTTAAATGCTGAAATCTTCCAGTGTAGGAAGATTCACAGTCAATAGACATTAAACGTGGAGTTTTGACCAAGTTCAGTACAGAAGATGGAAGTATATTGACCCAAGGAGGTGTGCATCACTATACTTTAAGTGATTTTTCTGTACTGTTGAATTGAATTCCAAAAAAGTTACCTTACACTTCTACAAACAGTAGATTCTTGAGGGTTTTTTTTTATTATTCTTTCTGGTAAACCTGTTAAAGTGGATGATCTGTTTCTTCCTTGTATGTTTGCCTGCTCAAAAAAATACTCGGCTGGGTATTTTACTCAACTGATGCTGGTGCTGCTGTGGAGCAGAACTAAGTGAGCAAGGCTAACTTGCTAGCTTCGCCTTACACTATCTGCACCTAGCCTAAGAAAAGTTGTGCATAAACAAGAAATCAGCTTTCTTCATTCCTTGCTCTCAGTATATGATTTCCCTGGTACAACTGAAATACAGTGTCATCGTAGTGACAATGTCACTAAACTCTGCTAGCTACAGCAGTGAATTTTAGGATATGAATCTAGCATAGTTACTCCTGTAAAATGCCATCGAAACATAACTCTACTTTCATTTTGGGATGCGCTTATAACTAAAAAAAAAAAAAGGGCGGGGGGGGGAATATACTGTGTGTGGAAACTTTTCCATCCTTCCTGTGCTTAATAGCAAATATATATTAAAAGAAGAAAAATAAATAAATAAATAAAGGAAGAAAAGAAAAAAGGCTATACAACCAGGAAGACAACTTTTAGTTAGGAAGTGGGCTTTAGTAAAATTATTTTGGGACGGAAGTTTGTGTAAGAAGTACTCTGCAATGGGTGTGTATGTTATCAGCCTTGAGAAAAAGTGAAGCCTGACAGCATCAGAAATTATCTAGAGCCATAAGATGAGCCCTGTCTGCCCAGAGTTTGGAACTGTATTTGCAAGACATTCTCTAAAACCATGTTTCTGGTTTTGTTTGGTATGGTCTAGGATGCTCACCTTTGGACTGACATATAGTATTCCTGTATTAGGGGGATTTGAAAGTTGGAATCATCTATTTATCTTCATGAATGTGATTTAGTATTGCATCTAGAAAAGGAGCAATAAAAATCTATGTAGTTAATTGAAGTCCTATATTTAAATAGTCTTGAAATCTTGTGTAGAGTGTATTTCCTGCATAGGGAATGGAGAAATGCTGCAGATGGCTGCTTTATTTCCTTAATGACGAGTAACATTCAGAACTTTCTTTAAAAAAATATTTTTTAAATGATTTTATATAAAGTAACATGACTTGCTGTTCTCCTTCCGTCTTAAAAATTAATTCTGAATTTTTTTAGTTACAGGTTTCAAAACTTTTCCTGGTAAATTATCCTCTGCTGATGTGCTTATTTAGACCTATTATGGTTAGTAGTAGTTACTAATAAACTCTTATTTTGTTTATCTAAATGCATTTGATGAAAGTACCCACTTTTTTTTTTTTTGGCATATCCTTGGAGCAGATTTTTTCACAGATTTTTTCTTCTATTGTGCGAATTCCTGTGGGGAGAGAGAGATGGGGCGTGGAGAGAGATGATATAGTTGCAATTAGCTATCAAACACTGTGTGTAATTATAAGAAAAGACATGAAATAATATCGTGGAATTTTGAGGGTGGTTTTTGTTTTTTAGTTTTTGTTTTTTTTCGTTTTTTTTAGATTTGTGCTAGGTGTTAGTCTGGGGGGAGGAGATTGGAATTAAGATTTTCTCCGATTCTTTAATATTTACATTGGAAAATATAGCCTTCATAAAAAAAAAATATAATGACAGGAGCATCTTATCGCAATCATGGCTGTTCCTACAAAATATTTTGTAGTTCTTGGATTCTTTCATTTTCAAGATGAATTCCACCCTAATAAAAGGGTGAGGATTTTTTGTTTGTTTTGTTTTAAGGACTTCCTGGTGTAGTACATTTGAGGTACCATCATATTGTGTGATAATATCTGAACCATTAGATGTGTTTTGATCATTTTTTTTCTAACTACTCAATCCTTTTTCTTCCATGTCAAAATTCATCTAAATGCAGACAGCTCACATCATAAATTGATTTTAATACTACTTTATAGATACTCGTGTCATTAGCTATCAGTCTTCCTAGATATATTTTATTCAAAGAATGAATCACAATTTTAAAGTGGGTGCAAGGGAAAGCCCTAAAATGAACAGTCTCTGTTTCACAACTCTATTTCTCCAGTCCAGGATCCTGACAGCTCCTTTCTGGCTTGTCATCATAAATGATTGTTTTGATTGTTTGAAAACTAGAACTTCTAACTGGAATTAATTTTGCATCATTGCTTGTTCTATTCCCAGTCTTTCACTGGAAATTGTAACCACCCTGATATTTTCACACAGCAATGTTTTGTCACAGCCCATTCACTAGAGTAGGCTTTATTGTTTGGCCTTTCAGAATGCTTTGTCTTGTTGGCTTTTTTTCCTTTATTGAAGGAGATTAATGTTGTTAATTTGTGTAAAACCAGAAATGTGCTTTCACAGATGCGGTCTGTTTCGCAGTGGAATGTGAAATCCCTACCTCATGGAGGTCTTAACTTTTCATTTGACTTTTTGCATTCCAAGTAAAACCATTTGTTAGACTCTTACACGACTTCTTTTCTGAAACCATAATGCTTTGTTAGAGTAGCTTCTTGAGCTACTTCTAGCACTTCAAATGTACATGAAATAAAATAGTCTCTAATTACTGTGACTATCAGTTTAATTAGAAATGTTTTAGCATGGCATAAAGAATGACTGTCACATGCAATGTCTACACGCATCAAAAATGTATGACCTAGTAAATACAGCACTCATGTAAAACACACATCCAGCATGTTACTGTAACTAGTATAAGAACCTTACCAAATGATTAATTCATGAGTACTTTCTGTTATGATCTGTATTATCAAACATTTGCCATCTTCTTTCTCCTCGTTTTAGGTACCAGCAGACAGGTGTTAGGTGGCTCTGGGAATTGCACTGCCAGCAGGCAGGAGGAATTCTGGGAGATGAGATGGGATTGGGCAAGACCATCCAGATAATTGCCTTCTTGGCAGGTCTGAGCTACAGCAAGATCAGGACTCGCGGTTCAAATTACAGGCAAGTGCTTTTCTGCAGACTGTCAGTCTGTGGAGCTCAATTAATATTTCATCAGATGTATTGCTGGTGGAGGAGGGCCCTGTGAATTATTAATGACATTTCAATTACAATATTCCTTTAATTCTTTTAGTGGGGGACATCAAAGGAAAAATTTTACGAGACAATGGAGCTGTAGGGCAGGAAAAATTAAACATGTAACACTTTTAATGAATTCCAGGCATTGATGCTTCATTTTGCAGATGAGCCACACTAGATATTTTGGGTCAATACAGTGTCTAAGGTTAGCTTCCACAAATGGATTGTTTACAAACTCAATTACATTAATATCAATAGTTTACACAATATGGAATTTTAAATTAGATATAATACGTTTGTTCCATTTATTAAATTTTATATTAAAATATTTGTTCTGGCAAGACACCAGATGAAAGCTTTACAGGAAGTAACAAGCTGATTTACTATGAAAGTTAGAGTTTCTGATCAGTGGGGAATTGTCTATGCCAAAAAAAAATAGTAATAATAGGAACAAGTGTAACTCGTACAGGGGAATTCCGATAGCATTCTTTTTTTTTCCTGCTTTTGAAAACTGTATTTGACTGACTCGCCTTTCTTCCAAAGATCTTCCATGTTATGTTATTGAACAATATATAAGAATTCCTTCTTCACAGATGAAATTATAGGAAAAGATACTTGTTGGATTTACAGATGCATGCGTGCTAGTTGGCTTGATTCCTTGATTTAATTTACTACATACAATTTAGGATATACAGTAGTAGTATATTGGAAATAAATTTTATCTTGCTTTATCTAGAAGTATATTTAAATCATGCTTTTCAGGAACATGAAATGCCAAATAATGTTTTAAATAGAAAATATTGGTGTCTTTCAGAATCATTTTATTCTCCAGCTACTTTTCATTTTTTGATACATACAGTTAGCTAGTAGCTCTGCTGTGATAGTAACTTCCGAGAAGAAGCAGAAGGTTTTCTGTGCATGAAAATTCTTGTTTTGCTTTTGTTTCATAAGGCAGAAGGCCTAAGTTACTTGCTCCTTGCATGGTTTTTCTGCATCTGCAGTCTGAAATAGGAAGGTGTTGGTACTCGCTGACTTCTGCCCGAAGGCCCGGTAATCTTATAAGCAGAAGAGCGACTCTGGTCAGTTTGGTGGGAGGTAGGAATTGTTGAGTGGACAGAGTTGTGTGGTCAAAATGCCTAAATGCTTCCAGCTCAGCTCTCACCTTGTCACCTTGGTTTGCAGTGCAGCTGGTGTATTGCTGCGTGAACCTGATGCTGCAGTCTTTCCCACTGTCTCTTGCAGCTTCAGTTCTCCGTCTGTAGGATGGAGATATACTATTTTGATTATTCTGCAGGATTATTAATGTTACCATATTTTTGGAGTCTCTCAGGTATTAATGCAGTAAAGTCTGTAAATTTTTGTAAACATTCAAAAAATGCAATTTTATCAGTGACAGTCTCTGCAAAATATTCTTTACTTCAAAGTAAGAAAAGTGAAAACTCTTATATGTGAACTACTTTCGATTCCAGAATCTTTCAGTTTTTGAAACATCTTGAAGTATGCTTCAATACCTGAAATAAGTATTTCAAATTCTTCCTGAAAACTTGAAATCTCTTTCAAGATTTCAAAGCCTTGAAGACTATTTGAAGTATGGCACAATTTTGTCGCTCAGCATACTAATATGCTTCTTTAAAATAATACCCACACAGGTGGGCAAAGCCAGATATCATATGAGGTATCAGTCAAAATTTTGCACATGTGGTACTCTCAGGAGATAAGAGAAACCAGACTTACAGGGAAAGGAAAGGTCATTTGTTAGGAAAGTTGAGATAGCTGGAGGGTAGAAAGGTCTATAGCTGACAAGTTGAGGTAGTTGGAAGAAGCAAATGAGATTTCAGATCAATGGTCATTTCATCAGGAAAGACAAAATAGCAGATCTGTCATTAGCTTTAATTAGACAATGTACATTTTATATATAATACTTTTTTTTGTTGATGAAAGAGATAAGCAACATCTGGGTTGTCATTCTTCAGATGTTTAATAAGTCCACTTGCCATACTATATCCATATATTTTCTATGAATAGAAGTAATAAAATTTTTGTTAATGATTTTGTTTCTCTTAAAGAAATAGCAGTCATCCAAATCTGATTTGTATTAGTATTACCACAGAAGGAAGTTCCCTTTTGCTATATAGCCTGAAATTTTACTATTTATGTGCTTATATTGACAGATGCATGCATTAATTCTTCAATGAGTAGGCTCTTAGAGCTTCCCTCCTTTCATCATGCTTTGAAAACATAGACTTCTAGAAGAAGAAAATGCCAATCGATTTCCATAGCTCTCATATTCAACTTGGAACTATTGTGTCAGGTTATTTTAATAGGCCACTTAATACAGAATATTTATTTGACATTGAAGTTCTCTTCTTGAATATTTTATTTTAGATACCAGGGGTTGGGTCCAACAGTGATTGTTTGTCCAGCTACTGTGATGCATCAGTGGGTAAAAGAATTTCATACTTGGTGGCCTCCATTTAGAGTTGCCGTTCTCCATGAAACTGGTTCTTACACCAACAAAAAGGTAATGACTGACATTCCAAAAGCTTTTCTCTTTTGTGTGTTAGCTAAAAGAAAAGTATTCCTGGTTCCTGGCGATTTCTGTGCAGATTTGTGCTCTTTCTCTGGTTTTTTTTTTTTTTTTTTAAAAAAAAAAAAAAGGATGAAACATTCATTGCATATATGTGTGTGTGTGTGTTTTGGTTTGGTTTTGAAGCTGCAAAGGGATTGCACATCCATTGTGGTGTAAAGTAGAATTACCTGAACAAATCAGACATATTAGTAGATTTATCATTCAGAGAGCTGTCATGACTAGACTACTTGTGAACCGATCTAGTGCATGTAAGTCATATGGTGCCTCTGTGGTATTAAATCCACCTTAATTTATCATGGAAATACAAAATGTACAATGATTTTAAATGATTTTAATGTTAACACATTATTTTCCTTGAAAAGTTTTATGTATTAGTGTCCAGTAACCAACATAATATGATACATAATGTATTTTTATTTTGGTAGCTAGCTTTCCTGAATGTTTTCAGTGAAATTATTTGTACTGAAGGTAGGCATGTCTTAAGTTTGATCACTCTCTGGGAGTTTCTCAGAGAAAAATTTTTGAAAAAAGTTCTGATTTGGAATTTTATGTGATCTTTTTTTTTTCTCTGTCTCATTTTCCACACGGCCACCCTTGTATGTAGCGTGTATTTTCTTCTAGTCACTTTTACAGTACAGTGAAACTTAAGCACGCATACATGCATCCTATGCAAAAAGAAAATGTTTGCAGTTTGTAGTTAAGATATTTATAAAAGAAAGAAAGGTGCTGAAAGTATCTTCACTTCTCTGGATTCAATATGGAAAATCTTCTATATTTTTGATAATTTGCAGAGCTTCTCTGTAATTTTCCATAAAGAATTTCTTCAGTAAGTGCCTTGCTGTCATTCAAGTGCATGATCCATCTCTTTCCACTGCCTACTTTACAATTATGAAACAGTCTGCATTATTATCAGCAGGTTTTGCTGCTTCTGATCAAACTAAGAACTTATGGCCATACTTACTTGGTGATTTTTTTCCTTGCATTTTTATGCATCAGAATATCATTGATTTACAAATTAATTTATTTAATATGCACAGGCATGCTAAGTTCTTATCAATTGGTCAGTCTGTTGGTTGCTATCACCTAGTCTCATTTTCTGTAAAGACTGTGTTACTTTATTTCTGCTTTTGTCTGTTTTGTGTTTAGGGTGTTTGCTTTTTTTCTTTTTCCTTTTTTTCTTCAAGATGTGTATTTGCTGCCTTTTTATCTGTTTAACCTGTGTCTTACCGTGTGTGTGTTTTAATTCCTTAAACTTTATTCCGTAATTCCTTAATATTCCTTTATTTCTTTAAACTGAGGAGCCTAACTTCTGTGAAGCTTCAATCCTTAGTAGCTTGAAGGAGAGTAGCGAGGAAATCATAGTTGTGGGGTTTTTTTGTTTTTTTGTTTGTTTGTTTGTTTTTGTCTTCCCCCCCATCTTGGCCTGGTATTTCAGATACTTAAATGGATTTGCAGGATTCAGCTAACCATTTTTAAAATTTCTCTTTAAATATTTATTGAGTTTCTTGTAATAATGTTAAAATTGTACTTGATTGTATGCCTAATTGCACTAGATTAAACATATTGAGAAATAATCAATACAGTTATAGTACTTGGCAAAAAAAAAGAATAAAAACTCTAATGTGCTAATAGTTTCCTGTTGTTCAATTAACTTGGTATGTCTTCAATTCCTAATAGTCTGTTGACCACAATAACGTACTTGCGTGTCTTCCTAAACTAAATCACGTATGCGTATTTTGGGATATTTGTTAATTAATATCAGATGGGTTCAAATCTTTCCATCTGCAGGAATAGAGCAATAGTCAAGTTTTCAGGTTTTCATCTGGCTGTTGTCATCCCTGAACCCCATTTTCAACAGTCTAAAGAATTTGAATACCAGCTAGTGACTTTAAATAGGTTCAGTTCTCCCGTTTTGTGCTTATCCTTCATCTTTTGATAGCTGAAAGAGGATGCTTTAAACAAAAGTGTTGATTTGGTCTTTGACTCATATATTCTTTTCCCAAGTTACTTCCTAATCAAAAAAGAATAAGCTTTTGACAAAAGTAAATTTTAAAATACTTTCTCATTCTGAATGTCCTTATACTTGGAAAAAGGGAAATTGCTACTAATTTACTAGTATAAATACCACTTGAACACAGAAATTATCAGATGAAATTTTATTCTCACCTAGAATTACTTTTCAGCATCCCTTGCTTTTGTGAATATGCTAGTACTGATCTAATCTTGTTAATGATGGTTCCATCTTCTCATTACCAAAGGCATTAGAGGATTTTGCTTTGCATCTGTCTAGATCGAATAACATTCATCCAGAGACCACACTGGCTTTATATTCTAGCTAATGATAAATTTAAGAAATAAATAGGGAAATGGTTATTAGATTGCATAAGAACATATATTTGTTCTTCAAAGTAGAGATTAATTTTACCTAGGCAGTAGCCAAGTCACTCTGCACCTGTTGTCTCAATATTGCACAGACTTATTTGGAATTAAACTGATAATTTCAATATTGGCCTTTTATTCTGTTAGTGTTTGGCCTGTTATTCTGCTAGTGCACTGTGGTTTGTTAACAAGTAATTGAGAAGAGTTTTGTGCTTGACAGCTAACTTGAAAACGGATAGGATCTGGAAACTTAATGTCCTCTGATTTGGAGTCAGAAAGATTCTGTCAGTCTGTAGCAGAAATACTACTGGTCTGGAGCAGTGGAGAAATGTAATTGTCACTTAAATAGGTGTTGGAGGGTGAAGATCTTAATCAATTTTTGGAAAGTTTTATCTTGTTCTTGCTGGACAGCAGACATTCATGGTTAAAATCCAGCAGGGCAACTTGATCTATGGAGACTTATGAATGAGAAAGACAAGTGTTTTCTAAGAAACAAAGAAAAGTTAATCTTAAAACTAATGAAAGATTTGGGGGGGGGGGGGGGGAAGAGGAATGATATGTCCTACTGGGTAGACATTATTCCACAGCAGAAAGAGGCAGCAGTGGAGTTCCCATTGATAAAGATTGGGTTTCTCTCTTACATGCGATGTTTCTAAGTACTTATTACTACTTCATTGTCAGGAATCCTGAAATATTTGCAAATACTAAATGTTTCAATATCGGCACAGTGGCAAATTTTTATTCTTTATGGGCAGGTATTTTCTGTTTTAGAAATTGTACCTTCTAAGGTGCCCAAGTGTCAGTGATTAAACTGACATGATTAATCCTACCTCTCAGTTCTTTCGACTTGTCCATAAATTTATTTCTTCATAGAGAAGAGTAGGAAAAATATCTCTTCCGAGCTAATTGTTTTCTCATAAATTAATCCTGGCAAAGCCTTATGTTTCATTTTGGTTAGTGACACAGCCTCTTGCTCAGAAAATAAATGTGAAAGAAGAGAGTAGTTCTATATTTATTACCATATTTTAAAAGATTTAAAGTATTCCAATGACTGCAACTAAAGCTAAGTAACCCATAACAGTAAAATGATAGTTAATAAATGTTGCAGAGTGAGTTTTTTAAATTGTGCTCTATTTTTTCATCGTCAGCACAAATCCTTGTTTATTAAAGATTTAGCTTGAAGGAAGTTTTAATTAATTACAGGTTCGGTAAATCCTGACTGAGATTCTTCTGTGGTCTGTTTACAGCGAATGGCCTTCATGTGCCTGTGTTTCACTCCTGTTCTCTCTGCTACCTGACAATGTGATTTATGACTGTTGTTTTCTGCTAGTCCACTGTTTGCCCTCTAGGAGGGATTGGTCTCTTGAGTCTCTGTAATAACAGCAGCACTTTCACAAAACATCTTTTAATGACAACAGTGTAGCTTTCTGTAAGTCAGTCTAATTGCAGACATACCCTATTAATTGCAAAAAGTAGGAGAGGTTACATATTTCACAAGCTTTTAATTTGAAATCGCCCGAGATGATTTGTCTTAAGTGTTTGGGTGGGCATGTCTACAATATTCTATGATAGGCCATTGCTGAGACTTGAGGACACAGTGGCAGACTGAGCAGATTACACCAGGTAAAATTAAGCTTTGGAGGTTGGTACCTATCTAGAAATCCCACTGTCTCCATAATACAGATGATTCTAAAAATTGTGTATCCTTTTGAGAAAATAAAGATGATGCCAACTTTAAATTATATTCTGTGGTTTTAACAGGAAATGATAAGTAGAAATTCTAGAGCAGTTAAGTGCAAAAGAATATTCAATGTCCTTATCAGAGGGTCATAGCAAGAAATATGACAAAAAGGAAATTAATATGATTTCACCCCTCTTCTTTTTTAGCACACTTGTAATAAGTGTTCTTGTTGTAGGCTGTGCAAATCTTTTTTAAAATCTGATTGTTGTGTATATATATGTGTGTGTGTGTGTAATATATATATAAGCTTGCATAATTCAAAGCTGCCTTGCAGCCGATTATCTTCTCTATTTCTGTTTTTGCCCCTGCATGTTAATAGGGCATTCACTAAGGCAATTGTAAAACTGCCATTCATTTTGCCACTACAGGAGTAGGTACTATATGAGGAAATAATACAAGCAGCTCTTAGAAAATTACTGAATAACTGCTAATGTATTCCAGGGGTGAATTCATACATAAGCAGGCACAAAGTTTATGAAACCCTGAATATGTAAGATGGTCTCTCAAAATCGCAGAGATTTTAAGATAGCACAGTTATCCCCTCCCTGTAGGGAGGGAATACCTCTGTCTGTAGATTGACAGTTTTGAGAGTAATTTAAAGTAAGAAAAATGTCGGAGTAGGTAGTTATTAGTGTATCTTTTTCCACATGCAGTGAGTAGAATGATGGGGGATTATTTAACAGCAGTAGCTGAAAACAGTCCTGTTATGCTAGTTCCTCTGCAAACATAAGGTAACAGAGGAAAGGTGGTATATTAGGCTGCTGTTTTGTGGGGAGGGGAAGGAATTTGGGTTCGTTTTCCCTCTCCTTTGTGAGCTTCTGCCAAATCGTTTTTTTTTTCCCCTGATGAACAAAGATATTTGATTTGATTTCCGTAAAGTCATTTCTTCAATTCTATGGGGAGGATAAACGTAGGAAAGGTGAGATCCTGGAATAGTGTGGAAGTACCTAAGGAAAGTACTTAAGGACAGACTGTCCTTGCCCTGCATCATTTACAACCTAAAAACTATGGAAAATGAGGGAAAAAGTAATCCTTACAAGAGAAGCAAACCATTTGGTTATTAATAACAAATATATTAACCCTATTATTAAGGAGGGTAGGATAGAATTTAGGATTAACTAGAGATTTTTGTGGTTTTTCTTTTTTTACAGTTTGTTTATTTTCTTCTTCCATTGCATTGTCTTTGCAGTCTGCAAATCTGAGTTTGAGAGAAGTGTAGGGAGAGTTTAGAGTAATCAGTTACCTCAGTCAGGTTTCATGTTTGTTTGCTCCAGATATGGCCTTTTGGAAAAAAAATACTTTCCTTTCTCCCCAGTCTTTAGTTCAAATTCTGATCTGTTATACCTCAACATACAGTGCTTCATTTTTCTACAGGTGATTTAAGAATCAGATACTCTTAAGTCTAGACAAGACTTATTCTTGGCAAAGTAAATTAGCTATTTTTTGAAAAATTTTGGCACATATTTTCAACTGCAAATCTATAGTTCATTAGGACAGTTTTTTTTTTTCTCTGTTACTGACATATGCACCTTTTGGTTTTAGGTTAAACTGATTCGTGAAATTGCTTCATGCCATGGAATTTTAATTACATCCTATTCATACATTCGACTGATGCAGGATAACATCCACAGCTATGACTGGCATTATGTGATTTTGGATGAAGGTCACAAAATCAGAAATCCAAATGCTGCAGTCACCCTTGCGTGCAAGCAGGTACTTTATCATAAAGCCAAGTGGAAAGTTTTCAGCGCTTGGAGGATTGGGGTGGAGTTCAAGACCCTAATAGCTTTGTATTGTTTTATCATAAAAATGCCAGTTTGAATCCTGCTAAAGAACAAAAGCCTAGAAAAAAACTCAGAGATGCTGTATTGTGTGATAATTTGGCATTAGGGACAAATGTGAAATTGCTTTTTAGTGTTCATGTTCTGCAAAACAGTTTCTGCTGATAGCTTGTGGACAATATCTTTCCAAAAGCACTTGTTTATTTCAGATATATTAGGATATATGTTTTAAAAAAATGATAATTTGTGGTGAATTTGAATATCTTATTTATTATATTTATTTATTAATAGTTCCGCACACCCCATCGAATCATCTTGTCTGGATCCCCAATGCAAAATAATCTAAAGGAGCTCTGGTCCCTCTTTGACTTTGTGTTCCCAGGGAAACTGGGAACACTGCCCGTGTTCATGGAACAGTTTTCTGTTCCAATAACCATGGGAGGATATTCCAATGCCTCTCCTGTACAGGTAAATGCAATCAAAATATCTTAAGTACTTGATAATACTTTAATAGAAGGAAACTGTTTGCTGTGTTGCTTCAAAATTGAATTTTTTATATTAGAATGTATATAAAAGAATGTATAAACATACTGTATGTTCTAGATACTGGTCCGAGAAATACTTCTTTTTAGCATACTTCTACATATGCTAAAAAGAATGTTCAAATAAATTAGACCATTTCTTCTGTGCAGGCTTAGCATATACATAGATAAGCATATGTAAGTGTTGCCTCTCAAGAAAATTGAATTTAAGTTAAAATAAGCATGTGTAGGGGAATTTGATTAATCTTATATTTTGATGCAAGTAATTAGAGTTTTTCTTTTTAATTTTGAGCTTTAGGAATTTGTATTAAATACTACCGAACAATGCTGAAATCCAAACTGAAAACTGTTTCCATTAAAAAGACTAAAATAGCTACCAGAAGCCTAAGAGTATTTAAACTATTTAATTGCAAAAGATGATTTTTTTAGAATATTCTTTTTAATAAGTATAAGTGTTTATAATATTTGTTGGCAATATTTATGACTCATTAAAAATCTCTGATGTTAGCTTATAGAGAAATTGTGTGTGTAGCGCTAGTCTGTATAGATTAAAAGTTTTGTACATATGCTAATAAAGTTATTGCATTTTAACATTCTTTTTAATCTTTTATGCACTTAAATTTCTAAAGTTTTATTTTCTCTTTAAGTGCTTATGCCATCATCAAAGGGTTAGTAATTTACTTAATTGTATAGCCAATTTGGGTTTTATGTATCAATAATTTATTGTATTCTTTGTTTTGCGTTAAGAGAAATGAAGGTATTTTTAGCCATTATGTACAGTTAATACCCATCTCACACATCCATTACCCATTATGGAGCCATATGCTCCATTTAAGACCAGAGTGACCTTTTGTTTCTGGGATCATGGGGATTTTCTTGTACCGATTTCCCCCTCCCTGCCTCCCACCCCAATAATAGTCTCAAGTGGGCACTAATCTTCACTTATTGTCTAGTAACCACCTTTGCTCTCGGCTTCCTTTTGATCCTCAGTTTATGTGTTAGTATTCTTTCCATGTGAATCTTGGTTTGTACTCATAGCTTGATTTCTAAAAGGGCGTATCATCAGAGAGAAGAGCAATCTCTTCTCTCTTAATAAATTCTGATAAATTAGGAGAGATAAATTAGTAATGTCTGAGGCTATTCAATAATATTGTTCAGTACAACATAAATTGCAATAAATCTCGTGTTAGCAACTATTAAGTGTGTATCAGCACAAATCATAAGTGTTTATACTATCTCATGTTATGAAGATTTTCTTATTAGTAATTAGTGGATTTTGCCTGTTGCTAAAACTAGCATCAGGAATCGAAAAACAATTTTGCACCATTTCTTCATTCTTAGGTAAAAACTGCGTACAAGTGTGCGTGCGTGTTACGAGACACCATAAACCCCTACTTGCTGCGAAGAATGAAGGCTGATGTAAAAATGAGTCTTTCCCTTCCAGATAAAAATGAACAGGTTTGCTTATCTTTACTATTAGATTTGAGCCCTTTTTTCTCCTCAAATCTTCAACTTTCACAGACTTTAGCAGGCTATTAGCAGATCGAATACTCTTTAACATAAGATAAGATGGAGAACTTAAAAGCAACTTAAAAGTTGCTTACTCTTTTCACCTGTTCTCTGAATGTGCGATGTCTTTAGTCCTGCAGGACCTATACAACTGTGCTTCCATCTAAAAACAAAGAGTATAATAAAGTGCAGTTGAGGCTATTTTATGCTTTGGAGTGTACTCATTAGTGCAGCCCTCACAGGCCATAAAGGCATAGAAGTGAGCTGTCTGTGAGATGTTTCCTGTAGTGCTTCTCTTGTTGAACACTTCAAAGTTGTTTACTATTAAAAGGTTAACTTAGCAAATAATAGCAAAATACTCAATGGCAGTAGTTCATAATGCAAGCTAGCTGAGGCCACATATCCTGATAAGTTACCCAAATCTTAGTCTTTTGATCTGAAATTTAGTATTTTGTCTGCAAAGACCTTAGATGTTTTTAGAAAATATTTTGACTCAGAGTTTAAGAGGATAGTTGGAATAACTGAAATTTCTACAAATACTTGTAATAAGGGTTAAATTTTTGTTTCTTGGGTGCTTCAGGCTCTTTGTCCTGTCCTGACTCCTTTTCTGTCTTTCCCTCTCCCTTCCTGAAAAAGAGAAGCAAACGTTTCAGTGATTCTTTTTAAGTGCTGAAAGGCAGACAGTACAATAAATAGGATAGGTTCTCCATTCCTACTCTGCAATCTCAAATTCTCTTTTCAATATACTTTAAGGAATCTGAGCTTTTTACTCTAAGAATACAATCATAAGCAGACTAAAAGAATTTGATTTTGCTTCTTATCAGTTACAGGGCTGTCTATAAGTTTGACTTATAACATGATGATGTGTGTCTTGCAGGATGCAAGGAAGTCGTTTTGTTCCATTTTAGCTTTTGGACTGTTTGAAAAATCATTATTTGCTCATGCTCGAAGGCTAATGACAGGACAGATTATGTATTTTAACCTACTGTTTTCCCATGAGGTACTGAGAGAATTTGCAAGTTGTAAGGGACAGAGCAGACACAGAGGAAAACATGTTCTATGAACACAGCGTTGAGAGAAAGCTAACACGGCACAGTTACTTAACTGAAACTGGAAAATGGCAGCACTTCCAAAATTAAAGGAATTTGGGAAGGTTAATAAACAGAAAAGGGTATATGAAAGATGCTGAAACAATCTTAATGATTGCGTTCATTCTCTAAAAAATCTAAAAGACCTTTTTTTTTTTCCCAATCTGTGATCTCTGTGTAGTATATTTTAACTTAGTATTTCAGCATGTCTAGACCTGTCTGTGAAGTTTCCTTGTAGCTGATTGTATCTGTAACATATTATATCTGGAGTTTACAGCTTGGACTTGGGGTGTTTTTGCTTTTTGTAGGTCCTGTTTTGTCGTTTGACAGATGAACAACGTCAAGTCTATCAAAATTTCATCGACTCTAAAGAAGTTTACCAGATTCTCAATGGGGACATGCAGGTTGGCATTATTACAGCCAGTGATGACAAGTGGAGTTAGATGCATGAAGTCATAGATTGACCTTTGCCTGCTTCTAGCTGGTTTCTGACAGAAAGGGAACCAAACACATTAATCTCAAATCTGCTCTTGTGAATGTCTGTTCTTTTTCATCTCTACTGTTCCCTATGTAGTGGAGGTGACAGGACAAAAGTAGAAGTGGAAAGGGATTTGAAATGTCTGTGGTCTTTGGAACAAAATGGAACTTGTTAGGTGACTTGCTGTAGTTTACTGTATGTGTGCTCTTAACAAACTGCAAATACAAATGCAAGAAAAAGAGGAACTTGTCTGACAGGACTGCAGTTGAGATGGTTGAGTTGATTTGACTACTACTTTGACAGCTGATGATTTCACAGATTCACATGATACAGCAATGCAAATAGGCTTCCTTGCTTCTATTTCTTCTCCCAGATTGTATCTGCGTGCATGTGTGCATTTTTTTGCAGAATTCTCTTAATTTTATTGTAGTAATAAGCTCCCAAATAATGTAGAATTTCATTGATTCTGTCTTATACTGATTTTTCCTGAAATATTCAGAGAAATTAGTGTTAATGTTGGGCTGCTGTTTAGAAGAGCCAGACACTATAACTGCTCTTCTTGATGATAATTAGATTAACCCATTGAGGTTTCTTTTCCTTAATCACAACCCGTATAGATAAAAAAAGAATTGTCCCCTAAAAGTATTTCCTTTTTTTCCTGTATTTTTTAGATTTTCTCGGGGCTGGTAGCACTGAGAAAAATTTGTAACCACCCTGATCTCTTCTCTGGTGGTCCGAGGACTTTGAAGGGTTTGCCAGATACTGAAGTGGAGGAAACAGATCAGTTTGGGTACTGGAAACGTTCTGGAAAAATGATAGTGGTCGAGTCCTTGCTGAAAATATGGCATAAACAAGGGCATAGAGTGCTATTTTTTACTCAGTCTAGACAGGTAAGATGAACTGTTTTTAGTTTTAGTTGTCACTAAAAGTAAAACCTGTTTGTATCCCAAAAGATTTCTAATTAAAAATTAGAAAAATTTCCCCAATTTAATATACTGAATCCAAGTTTGGATCAGTTACACCCATACAATGCCAGGCTGAAGCAGCAGTGATATATTTATTATCCCTACTCTGTAGCTTCAGGATAGAACTGCTGGTCGTTTTGCTCACTCTGCTTAGTGCATATGCACAGCCAGGCTTCAGAATTAGGTACTCCCAGCGAGTACCACTGACCTTCTTCGTCCTCCTAAATGTTGGTGACTTTGCCTTGTTTGTGGGAGTTCTGTGGACAGCTCCACCCCTTGCCTGGTTAAACTGTCCTGACACCATAGCCCCCAAACTCCCACACCAAACATCGCCAACAATTGCATGTTCCCCAAAAAGCATTCCGGCCCTGCACTCCAGCAGCAAAATAACTACTCTTTTTTCTTATTCCTCTGAATTACACAAGATAATGAATTTTCTGCTTGTTAGGTTTCACAAGTTGTTGTTTCTTTTTTCTTTCCTAGAGTGTTTTTGACTTTTTTTTCCTTTCTCTCATAACAGATGCTGCAGATCCTCGAAGTCTTTGTGAGAGACAGAAACTATTCCTACCTGAGGATGGATGGCACCACAACAATAGCTTCCAGACAGCCCCTTATAACAAGATATAATGAGGTGAGATGTTGTATCCCACGCAAATACCTATGCTTATATTAGATAGCATGGTAGCATGGTCTCTTATGCTTATATTAGATAGCATGGTCTCTTTTTAAATACATTACTTCAGTTCTGACAGATGAATCTGGGAAGTTCAATCAAGTGAAACCACTTGCCTTGTGAGAGGAAAAGGAGTCATCATATTTTCCTTACACTTAAGTTAGACTTTGTGCTAAGAAAAAAAAAAAATGCAATTAAAGGGGAGGAAAAGAAGCTTTAACTGAAAAACAGTAAATAAATAAATTGAATAAACTTTATACCAAACTACTTTTATTTTTCAGACTTAATTCTCCTTTTGACTCACTTTGCATATTTGAAAAATATACTGGTAAATGCAGATTTTTTCCCATTTTTTATTAAATTTGATATCATTATTTTAATATTAAAAACGAGGAAATAACAAGAATAATCTTGTGCTTTGGTAATTCCTATTTTAATAATTTTCTCTTTTGTTATAGGACAAATCCATATTTATTTTTCTTCTGACAACTCGTGTTGGTGGCATTGGAGTTAACTTGACAGGTGCTGACCGGGTTATTATTTATGATCCTGACTGGAATCCCAGTACAGACACACAGGTGTGTGTGGTTCATTACATTCTCTTTACTAGCTAAGTTGAAAATAAAATTGAAGATGGAATGACATTTTTCTCCATAAATTATGTGTTAAAGCAATATGTTGCTCTTCCCTAAGTTGTTGTTGCTAGAAATGTTCGTTTAGGGGGCAGTTCCACATTATAATTGCTTGCATGGGAAAGTTTAAGTGGTTCTTACCACATCCTTTTTATGCTGTCTTACCTTACCACTCTTCAATATTGTCAATTCATATATGCAGTTTAGAGTGTAGACAGATAAGTAGTCAAAATTATCTAGGTTTGCTTGTTTGGTTGTTTTTTTCTTTATGAATAAACTATGTGTTTCTAAAGGCAGTGTACAGCTGTAGAAGCTGTGGAACAAGCGACTTGTGAGGGTGGTAGTCTGTGCAGCATAGGAAAAACAGAGCAACCACTGGGAGCAAGAAGAGGGAGGCAGCAGAGACATCTTTGTTACCAAATCATGTTATGTAACTCTGCTCTCAAGATAGGCTGCCATTGCACGTGTGCTGGAGAGATTGTTCTGTATATGATGATCTGTGGTGGATGCAGGGTTATCAGGTCACTTAAGAGTTCATGGGACTTATGTGTTTGAGAGGGGGAAAAAAAGAGTTTCTCCAAGACAGGCTACAGGGGTTTGGGATGGTCCATTTTAGTTTTTGGTTCAATATATTTCTAGGAAAGCTTTCAGTTAAGAAAAAAGGGAAAAAATATAGGGAATGAGCACATTAAACAACAGTGAGTTCTGAAGTACAACATTCCAGATATGAGTTCTAATTTTAACAAACCAGTTTGTTCTTTGAGATTTTTCCTAGTCATGTTTTATTTTTCTACATGTGTTTTCTAAATATTTTTTCTCTGCTTCCAATTTTGTTTTCCTAATGCTGTAGAAATAAAATGGACCTGACTTCACGAACTATTTGCTAAATGCTCAAACTAAATCTAAAATCTATCTCCCTGTCAAATGTGTGTCTGGAAGGTTAATGTCTAGTGAACAAACCTTTTTTGTTCTAGGCTCGGGAGCGTGCTTGGAGAATAGGCCAAAAGAAACAGGTGACTGTGTACAGGCTTCTCACCGCAGGTACCATCGAAGAGAAGATCTACCACAGGTCAGTTGGGCTGACTCTCTGCGTACAGCTCTATGATCAAGAAGATATTTGCAGTGAGTCTGAGTGGAGCAGCTGCGATGTGCTCCCATGAGGTGTAACCCCTAACGTGTGTCATGACGGCGTGTGTGACAGGGAAAGCTTACACAACTTCTGTTGCAAATGTGGCCCTCGAGTGTTGCACTCTCCATGAGTGCTGCTGCATGTGTAGCTGTGAGACCCCACATGCCCAACATCGATCTGTCCAGCAACTGCAGCTGTGTGCAGCACATGCAGAATTCACTGCAAATGGCATGGACATGAGGCTGAGATCAGAAAAATGACTCTCTCAGAATTTTTGACTTGATGATGAGATGCAATTTGAAATCAACAAGTTCTTTTTGCTCTCCTTAGAATATGTGAAGATGCATGTGGCACGTGTGCATTTCCTACACTGCAAACATAGTTTGATGCTATTTCAAGATTGTTTCGAAATGCAAGAATTAAGCCCTTAAGAGCAGCCTGTTCACAGTCAGGTTATTTACTCCAGAATGTAGCTAAAGCCTTGAAGTGTTTACATTTCTAAATCAATTAAATCTTTTTGTTTGTTTTCCCGTCCAACTGTTCAAGTAGTCGGCTTCATACACATGAATTCCACAGAATATACTTGGGAATCCTCTGACTAGGCATTACTCTATAGAACTGGAATAGCCTCTTTGAAAATGTAGAAGAATGAAAAGCTCTAAATAATGAAATACCCCCACTTATTCAGTGCATTTTTTTTTTAATCTGCTTTTCCACGTGGACACAAAGTATCCACTGTTACTTGGCTTTATTTCCTCTGGCGTATGTTGGTTTGAAAAACACTGACCACATTTAGGAAGTGAGCTCAAAGGGTTAGGACAGCCATAGGAAATTAATTTTACTATCAGAACAGTGCAGTGAACTTCAAACTTCAAGCAAGTTTTCTTCTCTTTTTGCCTCTGTTTTTCCTCCCTGCAAGTATGAGATCAGCCTTGCAGGAAGCTGTGGATCTCAGTTAATTCTTACAGATTATAAAAGTCTTGTAATAGATGCATTATGGTAGCTGAAAACAATTTTTGAACATAGATTTCTTTTTGCCAGGTAGATTTGGATGAACTTTTCCTATTTGGTTCCAGCAGAACAAAACCATGGAGATCCATCTTTAATTTGAGGTTATATTTTCAACAGAAAAATGGTGCTTATAACTTCCAGTCAAAAGCTATCTAGTGTAAGCATAGCATAGGAATAGATTTACTTATACCAACAGACTTGACAGCTTTTTTTTTTTTCTCTAACAAATTTGTTCCCTTCTGTCCTCTATAGATGTAATTTTCTTTCCTCTTTCTCACATCCTATGTCTCATTTCTCTTTTCAATGTTTGTCATACGTTCCTCACCATCCCACTGAGCTCCTTTGCAGTTTTTGGTTCCTCCAGCCAACTGAATTATTTAAATGTTGGCATTTTAACAAGGTCTTGTCTGTCTTTGAAAGATTTTTTGATGGTTTTATTGTAATATATGTAGGCTTTTCAATTTTAATGGCCAAAAATTGCTAGCTGTGAAATTATTTATTACTTAGATAAGGGATGCCTCATAGGACATTTTAGAATGGTGGTTACCTGTTGTGTTAAGGGATCGTTGCTATGCAATAAATCCCTGTGTTTAACAATTTAGTGGGTTGTGTGAAAGTTACTAACTCAAGATTGTCTTCTGAAAACTATCATCATCTTCCTACTGCTTAATTGTTCTGCAGGGTAAAATTTGTGCTGATACAGTTTTCTCTTTAAGTAATCTATTCAATACTTAAACATATCTAGACATTGTTTTATATGCAGAGTACTTTTTTCATTTTTAGACAAATCTTCAAACAGTTTTTAACGAACAGAGTGCTGAAAGACCCTAAGCAAAGGCGCTTTTTCAAATCCAATGACCTTTATGAGCTTTTTACTCTGAGCAGCCCGGATGTGTCTCAGGGAACAGAAACTAGTGCAATCTTTGCAGGTACTTTTTTAATTTTTTATTTTTCCTCCAATATGTAAAAGCAGAAATGTTTGAAATGTTAGAGTGACTGATGTTAATTTCATTCATCTCTTAGGTACTGGTTCAGATGTTCAAGTCCCAAAACACCAGTTGAAAAGGAAACTTGAAAAGTTACCTGATAATAACACTTCCAAAGGTGGTCTCCATCTTACAGAAAGCAGCTCACGAAAGTACAGCAAGCCATCCAATTCAGCCAGCCCCATGCCAAGTTGTTCTTCTAAAGCAATAAAGTCAAGTGAAGAAATGAAAGGAGATTTGGGAAACTTTGACCAAAATACCTCTGCAAAAGATAATGCACAAACTACTACTAATATAAATTCATGGAATACAAATGAGGAGAAGGGCTTGGAAAGAGATGGGGCATCTGTGTCCCAGTCATTGCCAAGTAATGCAGGGTCTTCAGAGAATGCAGAATGTGTTGGCACCGTGGTACCTGAGGAAGTATGCGGTAATGTAAATGCAGAGGGAGGTTTTAGTCTTGCATCTGGTGCGACTGGCTCTTGGGAAGAGCAGGATGCTAAAACTGAAGATTGCCACTTAAATAATAATCATTATAAATGCACCTCAAAAACAAAACACAGGGTGGATATGCTGCCACATGAGAGCCCCAAAGATAAGTCTAAGAGGAAGAAACATCACAAAGATGCCAAATTTGAAGGAGAGCGTATTCCTCATCTGGTAAAGCAAAAGCAATATAGAAAGGAGACCAGTGAAGAAAAGGAGGAAGAGCCAAAGAAAAATGATGATTATGTCTTGGAGAAACTTTTCAAAAAATCAGGTACCCTTTGTTGTTCAGTTATTCAACAGTGACACGCTATTTAACTGGATGTGTATAAAACTTAGCAAGTGAGGGAATGAGCAGTTCCCTTATTCTGGTGGTTAAACCTAAAGTACAAAAGATGGATTCTACCCATTTAGTTATTAATGAGAAGTTAAAATGTTCATTGATAAAGTGTCAGAATATGTACAGCATTCCAGGAACGCTTTTGGATATAGAACTACTATGTTGTTTCTGCTGGAAATCAGGATGTAATCAACCTATATTCATACCAGGACTTCACTTTTTTTTGTCTTGTCCGTGACAAGAGAAATGATCAGTTTACACATGTAATTGTTAAGTCTATTGTGAGTAATGAGCTCATCAGCACACCTGAAGTGGTTTGCAGTCAGTTGGTTGCTTACTTGATGCAAGAGGTATCTCTTACTGGAAATGACTGTACTGAAGGGTAGAATATGAACAATCAGAAAAAGAGGGAAGAGAGGGAGGAGTGGTTGTGGCATTCACTTACTGAATACACATTTTTACAGATTAATGTGTAAATTAGCAGATTTCTTCCCTAATCTTTCCCTTGTGTGTTCCATTAGGGGTACACAGTGTTATGAAGCATGATGCCATTATGGAAGCCTCCACTGCAGATTATGTGCTGGTGGAAGCAGAAGCAAACCGAGTGGCCCAAGATGCCTTAAGGGCCTTAAAAGTCTCTCGACAGCGATGTTTAGGAGCTGCCTCTGGTGTGCCTACCTGGACAGGCACGAGTGGTCTTTCAGGTGCCCCATCAGGAATAAAGTAAGTTCAGTTTTTGCACTGTTTTTCCAAAGAGAAGACTTCCTTATGTTGCTATGGATTTGTTGGCTTTTGCAACTGGTATTTGCAGTATCATATATCAAAGATTATGTACCATATATGAAAGATTTGAGCTTTGCATTTAATAAGCATGCAAAGACATATCACAAGCCCAGCAGCTAGTCCATCCTGACATACGAGGAGGGCTTTACTGCTGCACAGTAGAGGACAGAGAGGTTGGCAGAGAGTACTTGAGAGCTTTCAAACCAGAACCCAATTGGAGTCTGTTAAACATATCCAGACCTTTCTGAGGGGATTGTTTTGATGAGTTTCTACGTTTGCATGTTTTTAGGAGTCGGTTTGGTCAGAAAAGAAATCCTATGCTGCTTTCTCCACATTCTGCTTGTGCATCGCCTGGAAGCAAGAGCAAAGTAAGAAAAAGGAGCTAGATTTCTTTTCTGTTAGATGATGAATTAAATGTTTTTATTTACCTGGGAAATCCAATCTAAGCAATGAGTGCATGTGTCCCACACCTACTTGCCCTACAATTACCTAGAAGTGCAGAATTTTAATCACTGCATGATTTTTCTTCTTTTGATAGGGCATCTTGATTTAAACAGATACAGCAGTCGCAAATTAAAACATTCCCTGCTTATCCTGTTTCAAGACCAATGCTGCTTTTCTTTTTGGCTTCCTCCAGGATAAAGTACATAGTTAAGTTGTGACTAGAGCATATTGCCTACTTATTACATATTTTAGATGGGTAGCTCCAGTATGTTTTTAATGGTAGATAGATTCCACTAAACAGTTGTTGCAGGTCTCAACATCCATCTTTTTTCATAATCTATACATTTATTTGCAGGATCCAGGTACAATAAGGAAAGAAGATGACAAGAGGAATAATTCCAATGGGCACTTTGATGGGAAATCAGTGACCGGCGAGTCATCATCTGGTGCACTAGATTCTTCATCTTTATTAGCGAAGATGAGGGCAAGAAACCATCTTATTTTACCACAAAGGACAGGGAATGAGGCAGATGAGAACCTTCAGCAAGCCTCAGCTCCAGTCCCAGGTTCAACAGAGTATGATGAATTGCTGGTGGATGTGCGGAACTTCATAGCATTCCAGGCTCGTGTGGACGGCGAGGCCAGTACTCAGGAAATACTGCAGGAATTCGAGTCCAAACTGCCGGCAGCGCAGGCTTGCGTCTTCCGAGAGCTTCTCCGCAATCTCTGTACTTTCCATAGGAGCTCAAGTGGTGAAGGTGTCTGGAGACTGAAGCCGGAATTCCGCTGACCTTTGCTAAGGGAAGGCACCTAGGTGTGTTTTCAACTCCGCTTTCAAAGATGTAATATTTATTTTTCAAAATGAGGAGCTCTTTTGTGGTCCTGATTTAATAATTGACTTGAGCAGTCAGTTGTGTGACACTCCTTGCAGGCTCAGGGCTAACTTCACTTTAATTTACACTATTTATATGAAAGTGCAATCTACCTCACAGATGAAAACAATACACAGTTTTTCTTTAAAAGAAAATATAAATGGATGATGAACACATATACTGACTTTTCCTTGCAATAAGAGCCATGGATGTTACCATGGGTTGTGAGACTTTTTTTTTTTTGATTTCTGTGAAATTCCAGTAACAACTTCTCCATTTGCTGTATGATACTTCAGTGTTCATGGGACACACAATGTACCACCAAAAGAAATATGAGTAAGAAGATTGAGGTGGTCAGTGTAATTCACTTGTATTGACATTACAAAATCACTGTAAAAAGATGGCATCAATGGTGGGGATGTGTTTTGATGTTCCTGCTTTCACTGTTGCCAGAAGCTAGCATATGAAGTATAGCTTACATGACTAATTTTCTTGGAAATAATTTTACTGACATGGAAGTTTAATCACAGAAGTTGAGAGCTTGGCAGAGTATTGAGATGACTCTGAAGTTTGTTAATTATGAAAAATGGACAGGTTTATGGAAAACCCATTTTACCCCATAATGATTGATTTGGTCACAGTCCCATATGCCACTGGCAATGTACAGTACCTTTGTGTTATTGGGTAATGGTAAACATGACATTTGCACACTGTGGACTGGTAGTGGGATTCTGTGAAATTTATTTGTGGATCTCATTGTAATTGGCTGGAACAATTCCCTATTAGCACCTTGACAGAAATTGAGATGTTAGTTCCTCAGAAGGAGAATGAGTTCCATGTCACTAAACATAATCACTTTTGGTCAACCAGAGGCATAATGGGAGCACATTCCAAAGTTACAAGTCACGTATATTCTGTAAATAGATAAAATCTCAGCCTCTCTATCAGTCAGACAGGCTCTAAATTAATACCTATTTCTTTCCAAGGATGAAAGAATCAGCTTAACTTAGCAAGCCGGACTCCTGTTTTGGGCCTGTTTTCAAGGTGTTGATGTGCCAGGTAAAGAAATCTTCTTTGGAGAAGGGGGAAAAAAAAAAAAATACTGAATACGTTATGAGAACACACTGACATCCTTGCAGATTTTTGCAGCAATATTGAATTACGGTATAGATTAAACTAGTAACAGCTAAATGTAGTTAATGGTCTCCTCCTCCCTAAGCTATGGGGAAAAAAAAAATGAGCTGCTGTGTCTTTTTTTTTTTTTTTTCTTCAAGTTATGCATTCTGTTTTATTTCAAGTGAAAATACAAACAAAATTTGAAAGGTAAGTGGTGAAGCAAGCGGATAAACTGTGTTACTTTGCTATGCTAAAGAAAGGTGGTATTTCAGATACTTCTAGGAGCGTTTCCTGTTGTTTTTGCTCTGTGCTAAAGAATCAGTAGCGAGATTGCAGAAGGTGCTGCATCGCTCTCAATAACTCCTCACAGTAGTTGGCTTTTCATACTGGAATTGGAGAGAGCAGACAGCCCAGGAAATCCAGGAGTTTGGATGTCAGGATTATGGCACCTTTTTCTGGCATCTCTTTTTCTGATCCAGTTTATGTTCATAAGAGCTTTCAGGGGAGAGATTAAATGAAAAATCTAGCTTTAAATTACAAAAATGCTCAGAAAATGGTAAGTCTGTTGATATGACTTATAATGGATTAGCAAAAAGAGTATAAACAAAGCCATTTTGCTCTTCTCTAGAGCTGTAGGGAATTCTAATTGGTTTTGAGCTTTTTCCCCTGAAACAATCCAGGAATTCAGCTGTCAGCAAAGATGCTTGTGTTGCCTTAGCTGTCAGTTTGTGTGTCCTCTTTTATTTATTGCATTCAGTCTTAAAGACATAGTTTCTGTCCTACAGAAAGTTTGTCACTTCTCACTGATGCTTTCTTGATGTAAATGGACTTGCATGTGCTTTTATAAATCCTTGGCTTTTATGGAGTTATTAAAATAACAAAAAAAAAAAAAAATCTGTTCTAGAAGTCTTACTGGGACAGATAGAATGGTTTGGGGAAACAGTCATTTCCTGCGTTGTGTGGCTCCATGACAAAGTTATTGTATTTAAGAACATTTTATTCCATGAAACTTCAAATTATGAATTTTAGCAACTAGGTATTTCTATTATTGGTGGAGATTTAAAAGACTAAACAGCTAAATTAGTCTAATATTCAGGAAATACATTTAAGCATTTCAAGTGTTTGTATGTGTGTGATTAAAGCTCTGTAGATTGGTAAGAGATTGGTAAAGGTCTGTGACTCTGGAATACAGCTGGAGTACTTCAAGTAGGAAAGTTGTTTCAGACTACTCCTACTCTTCGTCAGAATACTCCCACTCTTCATCTGATTTGTGCTTGTTTAGCTTTACCTGTGTGTAAAGTTAATTTCTATCGATGTCTTTAAAGTAGATCTGATAACAGTTCCCAGTTAATGTTGCACAGACAAACATACTCACCATCAGGTATTTTATAGACGCATAGCACTTTCAAAAGCTTGCTTTTTAGCCTTCTCAGTCTCCAGGTATTCAGTGTTATAGTCAGTAGTTGAGACTTAAATTGTGTGTGATTCCAAAATTCATTCCGCATGGAATGTGCATATTTTGCATTTTTATTTTCTTGGCAAGAAGGGGATAAGGACTGTTCAAAACAAAGTTGTTAACTTAGGAATCCAGTTGAAGAAATACATAAAATCTTGTTAGAGAAGGACATCTCAGCATGAAATGGAGTATTATCTTTCAAACAGAAAACGTATATGACAAGGAACTACTGAAAGTTGGTTTTTTTTTTTTTTTTTTTGGTGGAGACACTAAAAGCTACTGTACCCCGTGGTGCTTCAGAAATCTCACACCCAGATATATAGGGTATGCCCTATATCCATGCAGCTCTGTAGATGAGTACAGTTGAACCCAAATCTAGAAAGCCAAAAGAACAAAAACGTGGATTTTAGATGGTTGTGGGGAGTGTCAGCTGGAAGCACTATTTGCTGGATTAAACACGTGACACATGTCAACAGGTGAAGTCAGAAATTGTCAGAATGCTTGCTCTAGTTTCAAACCATAAATGTTTATTAAAAGGGGGGGATGGGGAGAGCGAAGGTTTTTTTTTAATAAGTTTAGTAACTGCTTCTCTTTTCCCCACCTCTGTCCCTTCCTTCTTACATGTTCTTTCAGGTGTGCGTTGGTTTGTTTTGTCCTCCTTTGTTTGTCCATTTGCTGAACACTTGCATGAGTTGGCTGCGTAAAATTAATTCCTAATGTCATAACTAACCTAGAAAACATAGTGCAAACTCTAACCTGGGGAAAAGTGAAGGTTGTCCTGAAGGTTGGATGTGTGTGTCTGTCTCTTGTAAACAAGAAGTATTGGCAAGATGCTGGCTGGATAGATGGAGGTAAATTGTGATAAAAATGGAATGGAGTATTTCTAAATCCACAACCTAATACTTGGCTCAGCATCTCTCAAAGGGCTACACCATGTGGAGAAATGAGTCTACTACAGCTAAGAAATGTGACCCTCCCTACTAAACTTGTGAAGAATGGAGCGTTCATATTTGTAAGTTTGGGGTTCAGTTGAAAGTCACCTGTAGACACTTGCACTCTGAATATCATCTTTATTTGACTCTTTGAATTCCAAAATTGATAGAACTTAGCTAATTTTGACTGTCATGTTAGTAGGGTAATTATTCTCTTTACAAGGAGCTGCAGCAGAAGGGGTGATTTTTTTTAGAAGGGCATGATGGGTTTGTTGTTGTTCAGAGAACAACAGAGGATTTTCCAGATCCTCAGCTGCTGTAAATGCAGCACCAATGGTAGACCTATGACATCATTTCTTGAAGACTAGCTTTCTGATAGAAGCTTTCATCAGAACCAAAAAAAAGGTGTCTCTGGAACATGGAAAGAAGAGTGTTACATGTGCACGATTGGAACAATCACTAAATGCTGACTTTTCTTCAATCTCTGTATGTTTATTGACATTGCTGAATGCAAAGGACAGTTACCTGTGAATTATGTTATTGAATAGAAAGAGTCTGTTGCATAGGGAGTCGTCCTCCCCCCCCGTCCCCCCCAAAGAACGACCTTCTGGAGCCCACTGCTGGCTGGATTCCAGACAGTTTTTTGAGATGCCTAGAGAGGTTTTAGAGTCTCCTTCTCTGGAGATCTTCAAAACCCGCTTGGATGCCACCCTGTGCCACGTGCTCTGCATGTGCAGAGGGGTTGAACTAGATATCTCTAGAGGTCCCCTCTAACCTTAATGACTCTATGACTCTATATAGTTTTCAAAAAATCAGATGATGGTGATAGTGCCTGTAGCAGCTAATCTTAAAAAAAAAAAAAAAAAAAAGCTCTGGTATATCAGCCAATAAATTACTTAATTCTTTCCTTTTGTTAGGTAGCATAGTGCTGTGGATGAGTGAGGAATGATGTCCTTCACTTGTAGGAGAGTGAAACAGTATGTTTTACTGAGGTCACAAAGTGATTCAACAAAGTTCCATCATCATGAGACAATGATTTAACAAGGT
Organism: Tinamus guttatus; assembly: GCF_059628265.1. Taxonomy (NCBI): domain Eukaryota; kingdom Metazoa; phylum Chordata; class Aves; order Tinamiformes; family Tinamidae; genus Tinamus; species Tinamus guttatus. The sequence continues at coordinate 10,671,223 of NW_028288848.1, forward strand.
TTAGTGGCAATGTTCACCTAATTATTTACTGTGTGGAGGACAGGGTCAGCTGAAAGTGTTGGGGAAACCCTCCTGTTGAGTTACAAGATTTGGGAGGCACATCCTTGCTTTCAAAACTTCTCCAGAGAGGAATCTGGGTGCAGCTGGATCCAATCCTAGTCAGAGGTTTATGTCTAAAGTTAACCTCTACTTTGGTGTTGTTTACAGAGAAGCCAGGCTTGGAGGGAGAGAAGTATATCATCATGCATAGTCACTGAGATGGTTTAAAATGTGGAGCAGTCTACCTATTTTGATCTTCTATGAGAAAGTAGATCCAAATGTCACTGCTCTGAACTGCTGTGTGACCTTGGATGAGGTACTTTACTACCTTCCCACTTGTCTTCCTTATAGGCATAGTCCTTAGGGAAGGCAGGAAATCTTTCAAGCCTTGGGAGGTGCTCCCAAGTGATGGCAGAGTGCACAGATGATCTGGCTGGAAAAGCAGAGATAATACAGCATCTTATTTTCTGGATCATGATTTTAGCAACTGTACTTTGCACAAAACTATCATACAAAATGCTGACAGTCCACTTTGAAGGGCTTGAGTAGGGCACCTGCCTTAGAGTCAGGATGTGCTGGCAAGTCTGCGCTTGGGAGTTTATCTCCTCAGGGAAAGGTATTTATATATTAGGTACGTGGTAAAAACACTCTTTGCTACTTAAGGCCATTTATAATTTTCCTGTTCCAATGTTCAAGCTAAATGCTGAATATACTCTTACAAACTCAGTAGCTCTCAATCTACCTGCCCCTCAAGGGACTGCTATTCTAAGCTCTGGGGTGAGGTCAACACTCCTCCTTCTCGTGGTATTGCTGATGTGGTACAGTTGTGTTCCTTCACCTGAGCCTTAGAAGATGATTCCTAATTCTTGTTGGCGATACTGTTTTTGCTGCCTCTACTATAGTTACAAGCAAGGTCATGTCCGACAAGAGTCGTTCCTCTCTTCATTTTCAAATGGGGATGAGACAGCTGCTGTGCTTCTAGTGTGTTCCCCTGCCTGCACAACTGTGTGTTCTAGTGTGCAGGCCCCTGCCTGCAAAAGCCACAGTGAGGACGGCAGTGTGTTAAGCTGTATTGAGGAAGCAGAAAAGTTTTCATTTCTTTTTCTTTTCCAGAAAAAAATAAGACATCTGTAGTGAGTAACTGAACTAAGAATAACAGAACTTGGATGCAAAGAGTATTTGAGAAGTGTCAGGGCAGCTGTGGGGAGAAAGATGCAACTGCCCGCCTCCTCTGTCCACTGGTTTCTTTATTGCCAGTGCTAAAATGAAACAAATATTGGTAAATTAAGGGGAAGAAAAAGTATATTCTTCATCTCTGTATCTTTCATTTAAATCCAGATTTGTTAAGGCTGTGAAATGCTTGATGGTGGTTCCCAAATGAGCTTTCTCTATCTGCTGATATTAGCATGTGGCTGATAATAGCCGTGATATTTCAGTACTGGTGTCCTGTATTAATTACAATGGCATCAAAGATGAAGAGGGAGACCATACAAGAATTGTATTGTTCTCAACTATAAGCTATGCTTGATTTTGAATTCTATAGGCCAACCTGTTTATACACTCATTTGAAAGGGAGAAGGAAAAGGACGACATACTGAATATTTTAGACAGTTCATCTAGAATGTTATGTTGTTAACTAAGTATTATCATAGTTCCCTACAAAATCCATACTTTTCTTGGGTTCCTGGAGCTACTGTGCTCCTAACATGTAAGGTGAGCTAGTCTTCTGTTTTGCTTGTGCAGAACGAGGCGGTTGAAGGCTTACACTTATTGCAATCAGGAGGCAGTATCATCCGTAAGCTCCCGTGCAAGGCTTACATAAGTGGTGAGTCATGCAGTCTTACGAAAGAATAGGGAGCGAGGCTTTCATTATGTTGTGTGCCTAATCAGAAATATGAGAATAAAAGAACACAGCACTCAGTGGGTTATGTTTGGCTAACAGTAGGCTGGAAATTCTGCAGTCGTACTACCATGATTGAGGCATTTCATTGTTTGTGGTCCCAGCTTATATTAAACGAAGAGGACATTTTCATAAATCCTTCCCTCTAGGGCAGACTTAAGGTTGTTTGGGAACCCTAGCTGCGCATTTCCAGACATTAATGTCTGGAAGCAGCACCATGGGAGGAAGGAATGGAAGTATACATGTAGGAAAGATACTACTTGTAAATGGCAGAAGCCCAAGAGCAGGGTGGCGTTTGTGAGGATAAGCATGTGAAGAAACAGTTGGGTGGAACTAAGCTTTTAGGATATCTGAAAAACAATCTGGTGATGGTTTCTCATGTATTGACAGTCTCCTTCAATGCTGCCCTGGTGCAGGTAGTAGCAATGGTTTTACTTAAATGAGCACTGCTGTTAAGATGAGATCCCTTACAGCCCTTACAAGGCAACTGAGTTTTGAGGATCAGCATTAGATTCCTGTGCTGCAGTGGTGCTCTTCAAAATGATTTCATTAACCCAAAGGTGCTTCTTGTTTTTCTCCATCTGCCCTTGCACTGCACCTCACATGGCTAACTGGCCTGCTGGGGAAAAATTGCAATAATAACTATTTCAAAATTATTTCACGTGGCTACAGCAACAGCTGGAGGCTTGAAGGAGCAGAAATAGGAAGGTGGCTGGAGCTGAAAACCCCATGGGCTAAGTAAGGGCCCCAGGAACTTCAGCCTTAAAGCAGCAAAAGGTGAGGCAACTTTCCCTACATCAGAACTGTTGGAATGAACTAGATGGGTTTTTTTTGATAGCCTTAATTAGCACAGATGTAGCCACTTCCTCTCCGTCTTGCTCCCTCCCCACATACTTTTTCCTTGGTGCAAGTGCTTCCTAGTGTGGTGTAGCATGCCTAAGGAAAGGAGCCAGGAGATATTTCTACACGACACATAATTTACTTTCCTTTTTCTTTCTTTGGAAATCCCAGGAATTCTGGGTCACGTGGTATAATCAGGTATTTGAAATTGTTCTTTCTTGAGGCAGTCTTAAAATGGTTGAGTCTGCTTGATGCAGTTCTCATCAACCAAGGGAAAAAATATGCTGCTGGAAGGCTTTTTTTCGGTGTGAGAATAATTAAAGCTTTAGAAAAGACTTTCAAAATGCGTATGTTTACGCATTATCTCTCCTCCCTCCCTCTCCGCTCTCCCCCATCTCTAATTACTCTGAAACGTGGCTACTCTTGCCCCATTGTACTAAAGACCAGCTGCTTCCTACGTCCGGGCCAGCCGTCGGGCCTCGCTTAGAGCCTTCCCCAGGACGCGGGAGCCGGGTCCGCCTCGGGACGGGGGCTATAAGAGCGCCTCATCCTGCAGGAATTCCCCTCAAGCGGGGGGGACGGAGCCTCCTCCGGCCGCCAGCACCGCGCGCAGCCCCCGCGCGGCCCCGCGGCCCTCGGCGGCCCCTCAGGGCGCGGGCGGGGCGGGGGGCAGCGCCCGGGGCCGGGGGCAGCCCCCGCGCGGCGCCCGCAGCCTCCGCGCGCCCGCCGGGCCCATGGCGCCCCGCCGGCCGCCAGCGCGGCTGGGGCTGGCCCTGGCGCTGGCCCTGGCCCTGGCGCTGCCCCGGCTGCCGAGCCGGCCCCCGGCGGCGGCCGCGCTGCCGCTCGCGCCCGGCCCGCGGCAGGAGGTGCTGGCGGCCGCCCTGCAGCGGCTGCGGGAGGTCTTCGACATCGAGGAGCTGCCGCCCGACGTGCTGCCGCGCAAGAAGCCGCCGCAGTTCATGGTGGACCTCTTCAACAAGGTGGCCGACGCCAACGGCATCACGCGCGCGCCCGGGCTGCTCGAGGGCAACGTGGTGCGCAGCTTCGAGGACCGAGGTGGGACGGGGACAGGGACGGGCAGCCCCGCGGGAGCCTCTTCGCGCTTCCCGCTCGGGAAGAGCCTCCGTGCTCTGAGGGGTCTGCTGGGGGAGCCGGGCTTATTTTCCACCTCGTGCCTGCGGTTACCAGCTGTAACCCACTTTCGAACAGATCTGACCGCTACTGCGGAAAGCGTGATGGTGTTTTACCCAGTGCCTAACGCGTCTTCCCTCCGCAGTCCGCGTAGACCAGCATCACTTCTACTTCGACATCAGCGCGATGGAGAAGGGCGAGCAGATGCTGAAAGCCGAGTTTAGAGTCTTCAAGCTCAAGAAAAAAGCCCTGGCTAGGAGGTCGGATTCGCCACACTTCTGCAAGGTAAGGGGGGAAATAATCAGTAAACTTTTATTGATAATAATACTGAAAGAAAGTGAGAAGGAGAGAAGGGGTGAGTATAAACACTTACTGGATACACTTACTTTACTTTTGTGTGCTTGTTTATGGTCCCCAAAGCAGAAGGCGGTTCCTTTCTCTGTCTCCAGCCTGCAAAGGAGTGCATGCAGGTTTGGGGTTAGGCAATGGGCTCTCCTTCTCGCTATCTGGTGCTGAGCTCTCCCTGCAGATACCTAAGTCATTTCACAGTCTACGGTTTTATCTTGGCGTAACTGTCAGAGTGTTTTTGCTTTAGAAAGTATATCTATACTTTTCTGACTACTGCGATATTTTGAAACCCAGATTCAAAGTTTTCTGCTTGCACTACTCAAAAAAGTGTGTATGTGTGTATATATATATGTATGTGTTGTGCATTTATAAAAAAAAAATCAAAGAATCGTGTGCGTATATTTATATTATCTGTGTATGTGTGTGTTTATAATCACAATTGTAATAACAGGAATTAGCCTGGACTCTAAAGTTTAGTTCACCTGTTCCAGTGCCACAAGCTGGGATCAGTCTTTTTTGCAAACTTGAGGACAGAGGCACAGAGTAGCAGGAGATTTAGATCGTGCCATATGTGCAAAAGAGAAAAGGATGATCAAGATACTTTTCTATGTGCATATACTTCTTTTTGATCGTTCTTAATATTTAGGGGCTATGTGCAACTATAAATGCTCTGCTGCATATTTAATGTTTTCATTATGATCTGAAAATAAATACACTCTTATTTGTTAGGCTGTAATTCCACTAACAATAAAAGCCATCAATTAAGCCAATGCTTCTTCCTTCCCCGCCCCTCAGTGTCTTGTTCCCGCCCTGCAGTGTCCATTCCTTGTTGCACAAGCATTTGAATAGCCACCCAAGTTCTCTAATCCACACGAAAACTAACTTGCAAGAAAGGAAAAGGTTTCTCCTTGGATCTGTTTCCTGGTGCAGTTCATCACTCTGTGACCCTAATGCTTATGTCATCCCCTGGGGTGGGCAGAGGGGGGTACTTTTCATTGTGCTTGTGGTGCTTGCTTAGCTTTTACTTGATAATAAAATTGGTTGCTCATTAAAGGTAAATACATGTAACATCGTAGGAAACAATTACTGGTGTGAACAAGACAATCCGTATGGTTCAGTATCCTTCCTCTGAAGGATGTGCATGTGCCTGTACTTACTTTTCTGTTAAGCAGGCTACAAGCAACTTTTTGCTTAGTTTGGGCCTCCAGCATAGCTTTCCACCTGTGATGTTGTAGAAGTTACTATAATCTTGGGGTGTTTGTTTGTTTGTTTTGAAAAGAAAGCAATTATTTTCATCTCGAGTTTTGCTGTATTGCTCTTTTCCAGGTGGAAGTATTTGAACTCTTGGAAAGTGGAAGTAAGCCACAGAAAAAGCACCTCATTGCATCAAGATTATTGTCATTGTACACAGAGGGCTGGGAAGTGTTCAATGTCACACAGACAGTAAGCAGAGAAATTTCACTTTAATTTCTAGTTCAGATTCCTTTATGATAATTGCTGGGTGGCAGCTCCAGCGCTGCCTTTATGCTGGGTCAAGCCAAGCTCTAGGGTGACAGCAAACAGATAAATTTTCCCTCTACACTCAGAAGTACATGTGGAGCTGCATAAATTAAAGGAGAAATGTTTACTTGTTGTTGGCAACACAGACAGGAAGACCCAAAGGGAAAGGGACATGAGGCCAAAATGTCACTGTGATTAAACACATTAGATCACGATGTTGCCTGTGGGGCAACAATACGTTCTAGTTTTTCATATCCTCACAGCTTTACTGCATAGCAAAAGTGTGGTTGTTTTGGTGCTTTAGCATTGTGTTTCTGGAATTTATCATGTTTGAATTATTTTTAATTTTAATTTAAGCTATAAAATTCCTAATGTTAGCTTAAAGGATTTTTTAGTAGATATCCTTAAACTATCAGTGTCTGAATTACTTTTAATAGCACACAGGATTTTAGGGGAAAAAAGGGATCTCAGCTTTAAATATATTAAATATATAATCCTTGATAATGTTTTTAATTGTTTAAGCTTTAAAATGAGAATCAGCATAGTGCTTGGTTGTTTGGCAGAGTTATATCTTAGGTCACAGTGAGCCTTGCTTGAGAATGGCTTGGCCTTATCTATTAGCTTATAATTACAACTACTAGATAAAGTAAATTTGCTTGATAGCAAGTTAATTTCTTCAAGTCCCATGTATATGAGAGACATTTAAATGAGTTTATAATACTATGAAAAATCTGGAGAAAATAAAGAAACTTTGTTTACTAAGAAAAATAAAGTTCTGGCTAGAGCTGGGAAATACTAAATTCTAACGTTAATTTTAACTCATAGTTTAATCTATTCACTAGAAATTATCATAAAAATATTTTCCTGTAAATATAATTTGGAGGAGTATATACTGTCTTTTGTATTTTTACATGTTGAATTATTGGCTTATGTATAAACTCAATTCAGTCTTAACTATATTATGACCTTACATCTGTGATAATATAAGTATGTTCTTAGACTCTCATAGTCTGTTTCCTTTTCTGAATATGGAAATTCCTTAATGCTGTGATGGGGTTATTGAAATAATATTTTCTCATCTCTCTTTCATTACCAGGTTTCCAAATGGGTTGGAAACAGCAGCTTCAACCATGGTTTTTTGATAACTACAACACATGCTTTCAATAATAGAATTGAGCACAACCTGGTGAAGTTTGCTAAGAGCCAGGGAACTCTGCAGGAGAGTAGAAACGCCCTCCTTGTCCTCTTCACAAACAGTCACAAACGGAGATCTTCCAGCTTTGTGCCCTCTTCCACAAGTAGGTTCATAGAACAACAGCTCTCTTAAAATATGAAATTCTTATTCATCTTCTGTCACCTTCTGCTGCCTGATAATATACCTCACCTCAGTATTTACTTGCAGCCTTGAATCCCTGTCCAGGTTTATCACTGACCAGTTTGCTTTGATAAAATTGCTGTCAGGGTCATCTCTACCTTCAAAAGCTTGATTTATTTTGCTTTTAAAATGATAGGAATTTCTATACATATAATTTTATCAAAAAATATACGATTCAGTTTAGGCTTCATTCCTTGGTGACCTGGAAAAGTTTTTGAAAATGCTGGTAATGCAACTAAAGTTAGCGTCATTACGTGCAATTTTCAAGAGTAGAAGGGGTTGTTAGATAAGCAATTTAAGCCTCTCTGTCCTTGGCTTGGTGTTTAAGCACCTATTTAACTTCAGTGACTAATTAGCATTGTGACTAAAGGCTGTTTTCATCAGACAACGCCCTCATCCCTTAAATTACAAAACAGTCTCTTACCGCTCCCACTGGTCTTCCAATAAAACCAAGTAAGGCTGGATTTTACAGCCTAATACATGCAGAGAAGTAGAACTGGGAGGAGGGGCAAAAATGATTCTCTTTCATGTCTGGAGACTTTTGGCAACTGATTAAAAATGAGGGTGACCTGTTAAATTTTGTTTTCAAATAAAAATTATTACAAGGAAATCCTAGATCCTGGTTTAGTCAGTAGCAAGCTTTGCGTGGGGTAGGATGCTGTGATTTTTGCTTTATGTTTCTGCTGAGCTGTGGCTTTTCAGACCACAAAGAGGAAAATCCTCTTTGGGAAAGTTGGACAGTTTGTGGAATACAGTTGAAATGGAATATGCACGCCTTTCAGCAGTTCTGTAGTTTGTCGTTTTGGAATCCATGGAATCCATTCCAAAGGATTTGATGAAATTTCATGAGATAGACCTTCTTGAACAGAACAGTTGCCTCACTGTGCTTAGAAAATAAGCAGTTTTTTTGTTTGTTTGGTTTGGGTTTTTTGTTTGTTTGTTTGTTTGTTGAGAAAGTTTAACAAACAATTCCCTTTCAGAACCGGAGCTGAACCCTGCCAGAACCAACTCTTTGGTCCGTGTGCCTCGCCAAGCTCACATCAGTGACCGCAGCCACTCAAGCAGGAGACCTCGGGCTGCTGAAGTGCCTTCCACCAAAAGCCACGTAGCAGCATGTCACCGGAGGGAGCTCTACGTCGACTTCCGCGCTATTGGCTGGTCAGGGTGGATTATTTACCCAAGTGGGTACAATGCATTTTATTGCAGAGGAACCTGTCTCTTTCCCTTAGGGGAAAACCAAAATGCAACCAACCACGCCACTGTCCAGTCCATAGTCCATACACTCAAGTTGTCTCAAGATGTCAGCACACCGTGCTGTGTGCCAGATGAATTGAAGTCCCTCAATCTTCTCTACTTTGATGACAAAGAGAATGTGGTCCTTAAAAATTATAAAGACATGGTGGCAACAAGGTGTGGATGTCATTAACAGGACCTCCCCCACACTTTTTTTTTCTGCATTTGACATGTACCTGGACTCCGTACCCCATTTGCTGCTGAAGATATCAAGAGAAATGGCATTTCAGGTTATGGGGCGGGTGAGCCAGAAGCTCAGCTGTGTTTCCAATTCACCAACCCACACCGTGGCCATGTGGAAAGAAGTGTAAGGCCAGCTTTCAGAGAGCTGTGGGCTTCCTGTGGGTTTGCTGATATGCATGGAAACCAGTTTGACTGACTAAGATCCAGGGGAAAACATGAAAAACTGGAACTATTGGGTAAATGAATCCAAATACAAGAAGTGAACATTCAAACAAAGGTGGTTAGTATATTGAGGCAGCTTGACAGGCATCTCCTCCTGCCTCAAGCCCAGACGGGTGCAGCTCTCTCGGGAACAGAACCGTACTCAGCTTTGGCCGTGTGACCCAAAAGCCTTGTTCACTCTTAGCCAGAGCTTTGGGGATGTGGGTTTGTTCAGAGCTCTCACCAGAGGCTTCCTCCACCTGCAGGTTATGCATTTGCCAGAAACACACTTCACACCACTTTTATATCTGCCAAATGCAGAGGGACATGAAATCTCTCTGGGGCTTGCTGCCCACTAAGAAATCCAAGGGAATAGAGAACTAGTAGCTGTGTGGGAATTAGGAAATGTGACTTCTGATTGGGGGTTGCTCTTCTGCATGGTGAAGGACCAGCAAGTACCCTCTTCGTATTTTCTTCCACCATGCTCTTCTGCGGCTCTTCAGCTGTCTATGGGGCAGCAGAGTCTATGTTTCAGTGTGTGTTTGTACAGTGGTATCCTCAGCTTGGCTAGGAACCTATATCGCATAGGAGGAAGGAAGGAAGAGAGCCAACTTCGGAGGTCTGTGAGAACATGCTGGATGGTGCCCTGCTCCTGTGTCTAAGGAAAGTTTGATGGGAGATGCTCACTTCCCTTTCATTCTTCCTTGACACGTAGGACACAGGCATAGAAGAGGACCCCTGACACCTTGATGTCTTGTTACTTTTTAATGCAGACAATTAGACCACAGCGGTTCCTCAGTCAGCTCACTGAACTGTGCTTTAAGCCCAGTTAGGTTTCTTGCGTTCATTGCTCACTGAAGGAGGCTGACACCTGACTACATGACACTTCCCATGGACAGAAAGTTTATGGAGAATTTTTTACTCCAATGAGATTTAAAAAAAAAAAAGGACCAGAAAAATATTCATGTAAATGTTTTTCTGTAAATACTGATTTATATAATTTTATTTAAAAAACAAATATTTTGAGTATATTAACTTAATCTGTACTATAAAATATTAATTTCAAATAAAAATGTACAATGTAATATTGGTCTGTTTTATCACGCTGTCTTTGAGCCTTCTTCCTAAAGCTGTGATCAAATTCTTTCTGGAAGAAAGGTCATTCCCAGGGGCTTCAATGGATGTACTTGGACATGCAGCCTGGAGCAGTGTGGGGTGGAGGAGCCACCCACCGGAATTGGACAGATGCTGTGCAAAAGTGCATGGGTGAACGTCATGGGTTCCCAGTCAAATGGGTAAAATCTTTCTTGATCTAAATAAAATTTATGTGTAGAAGAAGAAGAAGGGGAAAAACAAATCTTAGTACATGGTTAGCTTAGTAAGGTGAAATACAAGCTTAGTAGTTGGGTGGTGCTAACTGCTAATGTAATGGGGCCATTAGCCTCTCCTATCTGTTGGACTCGTTCAAAGAGACTTGGAAAGAGTAAAGAATCATAATCTTACTTTACTTAGGTTATTTTCTGAATGTTGTTTTGCTGTATTGCCTTTTTACTGCAAAAGTGGCTGTGGGATTTTAAATCTGCAGGAACCATAGCTTGTGACTGGGAAAAGGTGTCCAGAGTGAGACTCCAGGCAAGGTCACTTTGGGTTGGTGACTTCAGCTGGTATTATTGATGCTTGTTTTAGCAGGGATCTTATGGACTGAAGCCTGAAGTTTGCTCTGTGAAGTAATGCTGGGAGAGGGGCTGCATTTGGAACAGCTTCTGCATCCAACACACCCCAGTCTTATATCTGTAACATGACAAACATTTCTTCAAGCACCATCCGCAGTCTATCTGCAGCATCCTTCACTGCTCAACTCAGAAACTTACCGTTTTTTTCCAGGCTATCTTAATGGATTTCCTCGTGTTTCAGATACCAGGAAAAATGACAGATTTTTCCATTGAAAAGCAGGTATAATTAATAAATAAATGATGGGCACATTGAATATCAGCTAAAAAAGTGCTGCACCACAATAGGTGAAATATGCACAGTCAAGCTAGAAGCACTCAGTAGTTTTGGACGCATTAAATTATTATTTTTTTCTGCACCACTCAACATAGTCTCATTATGCTCCATTAAACTCTGATAATTAAAACAAAATATATTGGAATTGTTTATCCTGGACTTTGCAAGGAAATGAGGTTCATAATAATGCCAAGGGAAAAAATTTACACTACAGCAGGATTTCTAATTAGAATAACAATTAGGCACAAGTCAGGTCCTTTTTTTCTGTGTGTGTGATAAAAGTACATTTTCTTGCTATTATTTGACTGGATGACTGGAACAAATAAGAACACCCAAATAAGAAATGCTGCACTTTTGAGCCTTGCTTTAATCACAGCACTTTGTGTTATGATGGCATACAAGAAACAGCAGTTAAGAGTTTTTGAGGGAATAGCGTTAATATTCGGAATGGACAGTGTGGAGAAGGACCAGTGACGCAGTTACCCAGGTTACCCGTTTTTATTTGTTTTTATATCACAACAGCAGCAAGCGAAAGTGAGAGCGGCAGCAAGCTCCCATCAGGACAGATGCTGTGCAGATGCCAATTAGGGCCCCAGCTAGCCCTGAGGAGCTCGCCCTGCAAACAGCAGAAGCAAAAGGGAGAGACTGCAGATGTCTCCTGCAGGGAGCCACCGGGAGCAATCTATGCCCAGGAAATCAGAGGTAAACACAGGAGATCCTGTGTGAAGGCTGTGGCTGAGGGCCCCGCGTCCTGGTGTCCTCACACGGGTGGATCTGCGCCCGTCCAGCTGTGCGCTCAGGCTGGGTCTCTCCCACACCACGAGTCTCTGCCTCACCCCACTGTGTGGGGTCAGTGTGAGGCCTGTTGTTTTCCTCTGGTAAATCACACAACTTGCTCTTTACTCCCACAGGCCCTTCAGAGGCAGAAAGGCTCAGGAGAATCCATCCAGGTGGAAGAGCTGCGGGGCTATGCCCTTCCCATAGCTCAGATATTGGCCCAGGTTTGGCAGCGAAGAGGCCAGGTATGTGGGGTGGGAGTAATCACACCAAGTAAGGGCATGGTGGCTGCTAAGGTGGAAGGAATTGGCTGCGCAGCCTGGTGGCTTTCTCTGTGATGAGGCGGCCATCTTAAACGTCCTGCTTGAGGAGTCTGGAGCACGTGCGGTGCTGTAACTGACGGGTCTGTGCTCTGCTCCCTCTACTCTAAGGGCCTTGAAAATTATATTCAGCATGGGGCATCTATCGGGAAGATTCAGAGCTGTTTCCAAAGTAACTGGGTAGTTATTATGGTAACGGCCTTGTGCTCTTTGCAAGAAACGTGTTAAGTGCTTTACTTGCAAGATCTGCGGAGAGCAGGATTTTGGTCACAGCCCTGGGGCTTTGTCACCTGAAAGGAGGAGAGAAGCTGAGTTTTGGTCACAGACACTGAACTCTCCAGCTGGCGCCCAGCTGAGCTGCTTTAAGGTCACACATGCACCCACTAGCAAATATGTACACGTGAATGTTTTGCACGTTGTTCTTGTTCATATAGGCACCCTCCCTTCTGGTTCATCCTAAACTGCTTCCCAAAGGCTGATCTGCCTTACCCGTAACCGAGGTGGAGCACTCGGGGCTAATTGGAGAACATTGCCACATCCCTAGGATGCATTTCAATGGCTTTGTGCAAAAAAAAAAAAAAAAAAAAATGTCACGCCTAGGCCATTTGTCCCCTGCTGGTGTGTGTAGCTCACCTCCAGGGAGAGCAGTTAGCAGGTGTGAACTGACCTTTGGTGAATAGGACAATTGTGCCTTAAAGCAGGTTATTAAACGTTTCCTTTCTTCCTCCTGGGTGTATTGCTAGAAGTCGTTCACAAAATAAGAAAGTCTGCTAAATTTCTGTTGACGCAGGGATACGTGACCATATAGATTCGCGCAGATAGTAACGGCCCTAATTCAGAGCTAGATCTCAGCCTGTGTTTTCTTGTTTGGAGAAAAAAAAAAAAAAAAGAGCTTTAAGTTCTGCCTGCAAGTAAGAAAATTACCTGTTACCAAAATGTGTTTGATATTTAACTGAAATCATGATTTGGTGACATTGGAAATCCAAATTTTAGGATTCAAAAGTGTGATGGCTTCATAGCATAAAATGTCATTATGGCATAAATCCCAAATACTGGTTCAGAACTGCTCAAAAAATATATATATATAAATATCCGAACTATTGGTTAGACAGAATTGTCAGGCAGTGTAAAACCATCATATAACTTGAAAGTTGATATAAACTCTACTGTGTGATCTAGCTAGCTTGAAAGAAGCATAATTCTTTGCCTGTACCTAGTCCACATCAAATTTGCTATTGAATCTACTAAGTCAGTGTTGATAGTCACTACTGGTCCCAAGCTATCAGTGAAAGGTGTCAAGAGTTCAGCAGGATGAAATCAGTGTTAGAACTGATGATGATGTGAGAAAAAGAATGGAAGGATAGGCAGTAAAACCTGGTCCCTTGACAGAAGAGGACAGACATTTTCTAAAGCAGTGTGTTAAGCATAATGCCTTAAGTGTATTAGATATCCAATTTTTTATATCTAAATTAACAAGATAAGTCAATATATCTCTGGAAATTGTTTCCAATTCTTTATTGGAAGTTTTGCTTAACATACGACAAAATGAAAAGAGTTATGCAGCAGGTCTGGGAAATGGAAGAATTGATTTAGTTTGACATTTTAAAAATAATTTTGATTTATCAAAAACTACTCAAGAATGTATTCACATTAAAAAAAAATAGGCTGGAAAGGACCTCTGAAGAAGACCTAGTCCAACCTTCTGCTCAAATAAGGGTTGAATTCGAGTTCATGCTCAGGCGCTTGAGCAGCTGAATTAAAATTCTAAAGGTGGAGAATAAAAGACCACTGTGGGCCACTGTTTCAGCGCTCACCCGCACCCACTGTGAAAATTTCTTTCAATATATCTAAAAGTGTGGAGATACTTCCAGTCTGTACTCTGAATCACTGGGTAAGCAGAGAAGGGACAACGTGTGTACTTGGCAAAGGCATAGTTCCAGGTAGGTAACTGTTGCATAAAATTTCCTGATAGTTTCAGCAAACCAGGCCACTCACATTCAGGCCTCTAAAGATGCCACAGAGTATCTTCTTGTTCTCCAAGAGAAGGAGGTAAAGTATTATTTATGGACTGTCTTCTACACATTCATGCAATTCTGACCATAGGAGAATAGTCTCGACTGGCTCTAAAAGGAAACACAGAGTGCACAAACAAAATAACTACGTGTGACTGCTGAGCAAATTTTACTTTCGGGTGTGTGGTTTAAACTTCATGTGGCCTGGGTTGAGCAAGTACAAAAGGGGACACAGACCTAAGCTGTCATTGGGTCAGGCCTAACACACTGAAAGACTTTTCAGTGGTGCGTAGTTTAAGCTTGTATCCGTCCTCCCCTCCCCTGCCTTCCCCTTGCCATATCTTGAAACTTCTGGCCAAGTGTGTTGGTTGCTCAGCTCAGGCACAGGCTTTGGTTAGAAATTTCTTCTTCAGTGTTGCCTATTAAGAATCATGTAATTTTAATCATGTCGAAGAATCATGTAATTTCAGTTCAGAAAACAGTTTTTAAATGAGATATATATATATATATATATATACACATATATATATATACCTGCTATATCCAGGCCTTATTAGAGAAAAGAAAGATGACTTACTTTCATTGCATAGGGGACCAGAGACATAAAAGTTCAATCATCAGAAAGCACTTGCTTTGTACACTTTAAACCTGCTAGTGTAGTTGGCACGTGCTATTTGGTCTAATTATGGCTTTCCAGCCTGGCCTAATTGATGCTCTGATTTGCAGTTACCTATCTCCAGGAGCCCATGTTTCATTACATTTTACCCTTGCTCCCGAAATTCTAAAATCCCCATGGGGAGAAATAGATTACAGCAATCCAGAGCTTTTGTATGTGAACCGATGATTCTTTCTCACCCCCATACTTTTCTTCATCTATATGTGAATAGTGAAAATATAGTAGGAAAACAAAGAAATGTATTGCTAGCCACAAAGAATCTTTATGTAGGCAGGTGTGACTACCTTCGAACTCAGTAGGAATTTTACTTAAACTGTGAATGAAAATTGCAGTGGTATGCATTCAGCTCAGAAATATTTTAATAACCTAATTGGGATGTTTATATTACAAAACTGTGTTACTTAGTCTCTGGTCACAGTTAGAAATCAAAATTCCTCTGCTGCAGAATGTGGTGATATTTTCCATTGGAAATGATTTAAGTATGAGCTTTTGAAATACAGAAACCTCATGGCTTTAGCCTTAAATAAGCATTTCAATCTTTTTTAAAAAAAATCCTCTAATGTCTGCTGCAGTTTGATTTCAAACGCGTCACATTCTTCATTAAAGCAATCATTGTTAAAACAGAGGGACATAAAGCAACATAGGATTTATTCCTTCATTAAACTGATGATCCGTATATGAAGCCAATTAACATTATGAGTCTGGTGAACATCAAGTGTAAAGAGGTTACAGAAAATTAAAAGCAGTCACCTTGGTCTTTAGATAAAGAAAGAACACTTTTACATTATAAATTATAAGAGTGTCCAAGCGGGACAAATCGGCAAATTTGGTTAATTGGAAAATACATTTTACTGCACATGAATTAAGGTAAAATAACCTTTTAGCTGTTAGTCTTTTGCATGTGTTTGTATGTGAGGGGGTGTCAGATACCGGGAATCACAGGAAAGGGAGTGTTTAGACAAGAAAAGCTACATAAGCCTTTTATTCAAACTTGAGCCATTCAGAGTCTCTTGTGGTTTGCAGACAAACCCTCAGAGCTGAAGCCCTGAAAGGGAAATGCCCATTCGGTGATTTTGCTCATCTGCTGGATCCTAAAATTTTACTGTTATAGGAGAAAAAAATGAGATGCATTTGTGTGTGCAGCAAAGAAACAATTTTGCTTTCAGATACATGGCAAGCAGGCGAAAGTCTACCCAGGATTGTATTTTACTTAGACTCTCCTTTGCAGACCTAGTAGCGATGACTAACATCAGTATGTGTGAGTGGATGTGAGAGGGAGACTTTAAGCACTTTGATTTTTATTTATTTATTTATTTTTAACGAGATGTCGCTCACCTCTGCATGTTATTTAATGCTTCACCGTTGTCTTTTAAGAGGCCCTTCGGTAACTGGACGAGAGGGGCTACTACGGAGATGCGGCACAGCTGCCCCCGCGGGCAGGGACGTTAGACCCGGGCCGGGCCGGGCGCGGAGGCGGCTCCGCGGTCGCTCTCCGCGGTGCTGAACGCGCCGCCCCGGGCGGCGGCAGCCGCGGCCGGGCCCCGCCGAGCTAACTTTTAATTATGTCAACTGCGCGCTTCGTGCATTAAATTAAACAGGCGCTGAAATGGCGAGGAGTAGGGGGGATATATTACTTAGCTCTCTCCTTGCTTTGCAGCTGCTGCTCCCTGGAAAAGTTGAGCCTTGCCCGGCTCAGGGTCCTTGTGCTTCTATTTAAAAAGCAGCGACTTGGAGCACTTCCCCGCACTCCATTTCACCCTCTTTGCCTCCCGGAATACGCTGAACTTGCAGGCTTCAAACTGCTGGGGAAAGTGAGTCTCAGAGCCAAAAGTGCAATGCAGCCCCCTGACTAGAGCAAGGCCTGAGAGCGCCATAATGAAGTTATTATTATTTTATTAGGGGGTTTTATGATAAAACACTCTCAGTCTCTCTCTCCCCCTCTCTCCACCCGACGTCAGAGAGAAAGGGAAAGGCTCATCTGCCTCTGTGCAAAGAGATCCTGCAGAGCTGGTCCTGCATAGATTTTAAAGGTCTGGAAGCAGAGGCTGATAGGGGACGACACAGATAGCACCCCAATATTTTCTTCTTTTTAAAGTAGATTGACCTAGAGCTTGTGCTGCTATTTTAAGGAGTATAACTGGATTCAAGACATGGGTTTAAATGATGCTGTAAATGCCACCTCGATTCATATTTCACTTTTCTGTACAGAGACTTGCCTGGGTGGTAAGTCAATATCTCTTGCTAAAGGGTGCTTTTCCTAAAGTGTTTATATGAATACATATATGTGTATACATGTACAAGTTTGAATGCAGCTTCTAAATCACTATTGTGCTAAAATTGTAAAGGAATGGATAAGATCTCTGCACCTCTGATATGATTAATTTCTGCCTTGCTTTGCTGAAATAATGCTTGTTAAGACTGAAACATACTTTATGCTTGGGTATGCATTAGGGAGATTTGCCCATCCTTTCCTAGTGAAAGAGGCAACAGAGCAGGTGATATTCCTAAGGTTTATTAGTGTTTATTTAATGAGATTATATACACAGAATAACTTTCCAAATACATCCTCTTTTAAAAATCTCTATCTATTGCTGCACCTGTATTCTCTGTATCCCTCTCCTTTGCTCTGGTATGAATGTGCTATGTCTTTAAACTCCCATTAGATCTAAGAGAGCCTGTGTAGATTTGCTCGCCCTTCCTGCACAGAACATTAGAATGTTTATAAAATATTAAATTTGTGTAGTCTGCCGGAGAAGCAATTGTTCCAAAATAAAATCAGCAGTCTAGACGTAACATAGACACCAGAACTTATCAACAGTTGTCTGACTTACATCTTCTGATGCATCTTGAGTGGGTCATAATACCAACTTTATTTTCAGTGGTGCATAAATTAATTACACGCATTTAATAACCAAAATATCATTATATTCCCCCTTTAATATCATAAAGGCTTTACGCCAGGGAAGCACTTAATGTGCAGGGGGCCATAACAGGCTATTATCCTTGTGTAATGCTATTACAGAACCAATTATGCGCCATTATACTTGCTTTTTTTGCAGTTTATGTGATTTGATCCAATCCCGCGTCCCTGACTTGAAAATTTCATCTGGGTACTTTAAAGTCTAATTTTCACCCGGGCTGAGGCAAGGGCCATCTCTCTCCGCTGAGCCTCCGTCTCGAATGCATTTTAAAAGTAATTGCGAAGGGTCCCGCCGCATATCATTTGCAGACGGGAAGCGAGCATAAATCCAGGGACCCCTCGCTGTGAACAAAATCAAACTTTGCTTCGGTACGAGCGCTTGGAAAGCCCCGGCGGGGCAAAGCGGCCCCCCAGACCCAGCCGGCGGCGATCAGCCGGCGCGGGGCCGGGCGGCGCGGCGCGGTTCGGTTCGGCTCGGTTCGGCTCGGCTCGGCGGCACGCAACGGGCCGCGCCGAGCCCCGGAGCGCCAAATGCGCCCAAATACAGGGGGGTTGTTGGTGCTGTTCGCATTCCCGATGTTTGCTGAGAAATGACGGGTTTTCCTTTTCTTCTACTTTTTTTTTTTTTTTTTCCTCCACCACGCACCACGTGGGCCATTTGTAGGGCCCAATAGACCTATCCAAGTTACTCACTGTAGACAGCGCTGGAAATAATCAGATTAAGGCCAATTATGCGTGAGATTATAAAGGCAAGTGCTGAGAGGCAGAGCATGCTGTAGACAGATATAAAGACATCTGGCCACTTCCAGAACTCCACAGAGCCCTTCTGTCTCCACAGCCAGCAACCCTCAGCGCCTTATTCCAGCGCAAAATACCCCAAACTTTACTGGTGATTGTACATCGTCTTAGGTATGGATTATTATTTTTATTTGCCTTCTGGATATCTGATATAATTGCATATATATTTGACTTTTTTTTCTTTTTTTTTTTTTCTTTTTTTTTTTTGCCGAGGACATTGTTTTCCAACCTGAACGCAGCTCTCTGTGTGTGGATGTTTTAAAAGGAAGGCAGCTTTTAGGTTTTATGACTATTTAATTTAGGAATAATAGGGTTTTGTTGTTGTTGTCGGTTTTTTTTTTTTTTTCTTTAAGCAGTCAGTTCTTTGCTCTTAGGTTCTAAGACTTTTTCTTTCTTTCTTTTTGCAATTATTTTATCTGGAAGGGAATAGTTGAGATAATAGCTAGATGGACGGATGAATAGATTGATGAGTGAGTAGATGGAGGGATAGAGGGATGGAGAGCAGGCAGATATTATCTACTATTTGGGGAGGGGGGCAGGAGCGGGAATATCAGCAACGAACTTTTGCTGATTCTGATACTCGTGCAGCCATCGCGGAGTTCTCCGCCTTTGGCTTGTTCCGCGCGACGCCCGCAGCGCGAGGCACAGTTTTCTCTGCCTCCTTTGGGATGGGCTCTGGGATGATCGGGGAGTTTCTCTCTTCTGCTCATTCACGCGCTCCCCGCCCCGCTGCCCGTCTCTCCGTGTCCGCAGGTGCCCGCTGCGCGGCCGCGGGGCCATGTTCTACTTCCACTGCCCGCCGCAGCTGGACGGTGAGTGAGGCCCGCGGGGCCGCGCGGCTCGGGCTGGGCGCCGCGCACCGGGGGGCAGCGCTTCTCGGGGCCCTCGCGCGCGCGGGGACCGACACACGCCGAGGTAAAGCCCAGACCTACAGAGAGATTAACTCGATATAAAAGCGCATCGCCTTTTTCAAAGGAAAAAAACCCCGCAACCCTATTTCCACCCCCCCCTCCCGCCCCCAGCTATTCCTGCTATTGTCACAGGATGGAAAGAAGGATGGCATTTTTTTTGCTGTTGTTGTTGTTTTCTAATTTGATTCTTGTTGGAAAGGCCTCGTTTTTACACCCCCCTCCCCGTCGTTTTGCCACCTGCCTCCCCTCTGTGGATAGCGATCGCGCCGTTGAGCCTCGGGCTACGAAAGAGAAGCTTTTCTCCCCTCCCAGCACAGATGTTGGTGTCATGGCTCTAATCGGGACACTTTCAGTTCGTGGTCACGCCTCCTCCCTCCAGCAAAGGGACCGCATAAATCTTTAATGTTATTTTACGAACATTCTGCGGGCGGAGGGAGGAAAGGCGATGAAAACAAAAAGAGAGGGGAAAAAAAAAGAAAGAAATGATTTGGTTTTCCTTTGATTTTCTTTAAAAAAAATGTTTATTTTTTTTTAACGGCAGCAGCCGGGGTCTGCGCGGGTCACCGTGCACACGCGTAGGGCCCCGCGCACCGCTCGCAGCGCTGCGCGGGGACCAGCCCAGTCCCCGCCGTCCAGCTCGGCTGCCGGGCCGGGCCGGGCCGGGCCGTCCCACGCGCTGCCCGGGCCCCGCCGCCGAGCCCGGGGCTTCCCCGCCGGGCCGGGCCGCGAGAGGGGCCCTGGGGTGGCTGCTCCCCCGCGCCAGAGCCTCCCGCGTCCTAACGCGCCGCAGCCCGGGGGAAATTGTCCCCTGCCCCGAGCAGCGGCCTGGGGCCGAGCCGGGTCCCCGCTGCGCCCCGCTGCCCGGCGGCTTCGTCCTCTAGTTTTGGGCAGAGAGCTCGAAACGCGCTTTTTTGGGCGGCTTTTTCTTCATGGATGATTTCGGTTTGGGGCCGAGTTCTGTCCCACGGTCAGGGTCGCCTCTCAGGCCGGCAGCGCCTTCCCTGGCCGCAGCGGCCGGCGCGGAAGGGCGGCCCTGGGGCAGCCGCTCGGCGCGGGGCGGCCTGAGTGGAAAAGGAGGCAAAAAAGAAGGAGAAAAAAAAAAAAAAAAAAAAAAAAAAAGGGGGGGGAGGGGGGAGGTGGGGAGGAAGCAAACAACTCCCCCAAGCAGCAGCCGCAGAACAGCCCCTTTCGGGCAGCTCTGGGTGCCCCCGGGTGAAGTGAGTGGCCCCTCGAAGTGAGCAGGACATCATTTTACTCCGTAATTCGCCCTTTCCAGGGCTATCCCATATGTGCCAGGCGGGATGGGGGACAGGATTTACTTCCCAAATGTCGCTGCCAGACAAGCACCGTGTCGCGGCGCACTCCACCGCTCCGCAGGACGGTCCCGGGTCCATGGCGCTGTTTGGGGGGCTTTGCTGTTTAGTTGTGACTTTTTTTTTCACCCTATATTGTCAGTAAACAAAAAAGAAGGCGACGCACCCGTGGCAGGGTATAGTGATGCTTAGTTCGGAGAGCTGAGGGGGCAGGGGGCCCTGCGTGCAGCCCCGCGGGCTGTCCCCTCTCCCCCGAGATCCTACCGAGAAAAACTTCCAGCTTCCAGCGGTTACTTTTACTCCCGCCTCAGCCACGGGCTTGTCTCTTCGCCCTCTTAAAAAATAAATGAGCCGAAAACCTCCCTTTGGCGGGCGGGGTGTCCCGGCGGGCGATGGGCCGAGCAGCGAGCGGGGGCAGGGGCTCCCCGTCGCCGTCCCGAGCCGCCCGGGGCGCTGGGACACCCGCCCCGTCCCTTGTCGCCGGCCGCCGGCCCCGCTCCGTCCCGCGCGGCCCTGACGCGCTGCCGCCCGCAGGCGCGGCGCCCTTCGCGGCTCCCTCCGCCGGAGACTTCGACGACGGCTTCTTGCGCAGGAAGCAGCGCCGCAACCGAACCACGTTCACCCTGCAGCAGGTAGGAGCCGCGCGCTGCCGGCCCGCGCTGCCGGCCCCGCCGCCCTCGGCCCTCACCCCGCTCCGCTCTCCCCCTCCAGCTCGAGGCCCTCGAAGCCGTTTTTGCCCAAACCCACTACCCCGATGTGTTCACCAGGGAGGAGCTGGCCATGAAAATCAACCTCACGGAGGCCCGGGTGCAGGTACGCAAATTATTTAACTCTGGGGTATTCAAACCGGCAAACTTTTTCCTTTTTCTTTCTTTCTTTCTTTCCTTTTTTCCTTTTTTTTTTTTTTTTGACATCACGACTGCAGAGTGCACATTTGGCCAAAGAACGCAAATGAAGACGATCTGTCATTTTCATGATGCACTTTAATAACATCAACATAATGTGGAATATTAGATTAGGTTGATTAATCGGTCATTCATAATTAACTAGTGATAATGTTCTACACTAATTTGTCCGCGTCTCCAAGGTACTAAATTACATCAATGCACATCCATTTCCTTGCTTTTGGAGCAGGGGGGTGCAGAGAAAAGAGCTGAGACGAGATTCTCCAAAGCCGCTATGGCCACTGTCAAGCAGGGGGGTTAGTCAGCTGCAGGGAGCCCAGCTGCCAGGAAGAATCCTCCGCACGCCCTCAACTTTTCTCCCCTTTGCCTACTTTCCAAAAGCCTAATTTAGACAACTATGGAGCCTGCACACTAATTCCCACACATCAACCATGATCCAAGAAGTGCCACTGCCCACAATAGCTTTCTTCTCCCCACTTTCCTTTCTTCTCTCTTTTTTTTTGTGATCCAAGTATTTGTTTTTCCACATCCAGCAATTAACCTTATTCAAAGGTCTCCAAGATGCTAAGAACAGCAGTCCTGCAGTTGTAAGAGATGGATCCATATAGCTCTGCAGGCATCCGCTGCTGATTTGCAAGCAATTTTTGAACGCTATTATTCATTATATTTACAGTGTTTTCTTCATGCCGTTTCTGTATTTTTATTTACTTATTTATTTATTTGGGTGCTCGGGGTTAAGACTATGCAAAGATCTAATTGTAGGAAATATAATAGCTTGCCTTTTGTTCCCTAGGGTCATGTTAGTATCTCTTAAAACCCAATGGCTGAAGAGAGATAATGGAATTCACCACAGTAAATTGGGGATTGTAAACAAATTATTTCTCCTATAATCAGATTATGCAATCCTGATTATTAAATCTGAACATGAATCATTGGTCATACGCAGGCAAATTAAACTGATTATTATTTGGGAATGAAAATCTCCTTTTGCTGGTGCATTGTAGGTACTGGCTTAAAAATAATAAAAAATGCCATTTTGGCTATTGGTGCCTAAAGACTGAACTGCAAATTGAGATAAATGGGACAATTATTGAGCATTCAGAAGAGGAAGATCATAACTTCTTTCTGAAAGGTGCAAGGGTGAGATAGGGGTGGTGACAATTAGGTTGCTGAGGACTGGTGTTTAGCCTTGTTGGCTATTATGCAAACAGACAATAGATGCAAGCATTTGTTTAGCCTGCTTTCATGCAGGGACATGGGGAAACACAGAGGATGGGAGATATGTTTACATTTATACCCCTTGCTCATTCAAATATGATTAATGTGCTATAAAGCAGAGTCTTAATCGAAGATGATGTTGTCAAACAATAACTAAATAGGGAAATAAACGACTTCATCATGCTCTTTCCTCAGAAGCAGGCGAACTGTCAGTGCAAAGTCATTAAAATATGATAATGAAAAATAGCTCAATTAAATGTTGTTATAGCTGTGACCTTCATTCAATTAAGACGCAAGAAAGTGTCTGCATTTTGCTTTGCATTTAACTGCTCTAAATTTAGAATATAGATAAAATCATTATTCAACATTTGCTGATACATGCAATTAAAAGGCAGCTAACTAAAAATGGAGTTGTAGGAGGGGAATAATAATAATAACAATCTTGCCTGTACTTGAAGTCATGTATTAAAATGTGGATTTCCTAACCTCAAGGGAAGCTTGGTATTTTCCACCTCAATAAGGTGCTTTCAGAGCATCAGCCCCAAGGTAAATGAGAGGGGAAAAACAAAACAAAACAAAAAAAAACCCAGAAGTGCTAGGCCTAAAGAACATGAATTTTTGTGTTGTATATGAAAGAAAAATAAGTTTTGAAAAGTAACATTTATTAGACTGCAGAAAGGTCTTCCAAGATTAGTACCTACTCCTCCTTGAGTCGCTAAATGTTGGCCTGGCCAACACGTCCAAGGGCAGCAGCAGTTTCACCTCCCACCGCACTGAGGATGGGATGGCCAAGACACCCTAATGCCCGGCTTTTCAGTCTTGATCCCTCTAGTTCTAGCAGGAGCTCATTTAAAGATTTACACACGATTCCTATAGAGTACCTAGATACATAATTCTGTCCCTATACAGAAGATACTTAAATATGTATTAAAACAAAGAAATGAATGATAGATGTGTGCATAAGGTAAAAATAGGCTTAAATGCTTTGCTAATTGATACAGTAACATCAGAGGCTTGGATTTTTTCTTAACATGCCAAGACATCCAAAAGGATGTCTTTAGACACAGAAATACTTCAGACACAGAAATGCTGCAGATACGAGTGTATTCTTAAGGCCCGAGCAAAATAACGCTGAGGACACAAAATATGTAACAGGAAAATTTTACCGAGTTTCAAAATGACTGATTTCCCAAGATCAGCAGCTTGTGAACAGTTTCCCTGCTTTGTGACCAGCTAAACACGGTGTTCAGCACTGACTGCTCTGCTGCTCCAGGTATGGTTCCAGAACCGAAGAGCCAAATGGAGGAAAACAGAGAGAGGCACCTCCGACCAGGAAGGCTCCAAGGAAGCAATGGCCGAGGTGGCTCCTCCTGTGAGGAATTTAAATTCCCCTTCTCCAGCAGATCAAACCAGGAATAAAAAAGAGAATCTGGAGATCCAGCAGAGGTAAGGGTAATGCGTGTATCAAGCACCTCTTTCTGAATGTGAACATGCACAAACACAGACTTGCTTCATGCCAGGCTGAGACCTGACATTTTCAGGTACAGCTCAAATCATGAGAAGATGAAGTATCTCTCTTGCAACTTATGGGCAAAAGTGCTTCCTGCAGGGATGCTAGTGGCTCTGGGAGGCTAATGTTTAGCCAGGTTCTGCTCCCATGGAGCCTGTGATCATGACACGATTATACATTTGTGTTCCCACACATGCACTGTCTTGAATCCGCTAGTTCTGTTTTTGCAAGCCATTTTCTCTTCTCCTCCAGCCTGAGTCGAGCGGTTGGTCCTACCGGACCCTTCTTCCCCTCCTGCCTGCCGGGGACTCTTCTCAACACAGCCACCTACGCACAAGCTTTGTCCCACGTCGCCTCGCTAAAAGGTAAGTGGCTTGGTTTAACTTTGGTGACGAGCTGGGGTGCATCCCTGTCAAGCTGAGGGTGTGTGCCCAGTCATGCCAGTGGAGAAGCCTGTAGGAAAGGATGGATCCTTCTGTCGGGACTGGCAGTAGGGGCACTGGTTGCGCGATGTTGCAGGTTCAGGAGTGAATCAGCTGCTGTGAACAGTAGCATCGTTTGGGGCAAATCCCACCCCGTTGGGGTTAGCGAAGTCAAGGTTTGTCTCTAGGAGTAAGGCAGGTAGGGTTTGATTCTTTAACATTTATTTCACATGTACTTCTTTCTTTTTAGAGTCAAATTTATACTAATAAATTAGTTATACACATCCTTTTGCATTATGCATTACCTGGCACCATTGCTGGTGCCTCATCCGCTCTTTGCCTTCGCACGATGGATCTCTGCTCGACGGCAGCGCTTTCCCCTCCTCAATGGCAGGACTTCCCGAGATCGTGAATAAAGCGTGTATGTGGGGATAAGGAGTATACAAAGCAATTCCTCATTTCATGCGAGCCAAGCATCAAGAGGGTACATCCAGTACCCATACTCCTTTAAGTGCCCAAAAAGCAGTGGTATGCATCTTTTAAAAATAAATCACCAGCTTATCCATTAGTTGCTCCTCATCTAACAATTTGTAAGTCTAAGGGTGTAAGCAGGATGAATTCAATTTATAGATTTATAGGATGCAAAATCTCATACCACTGCCATGCACAATGCAGCACACCTATTTACTGAATGTCCCAGTGTATCACGTATTTTGTGAGGAAAGCTTCCCAAAGTTTAAGACCATCCTCTATGAATGTAAATATGTTTTTATATCTGCCTATGTTTTCTGACATACCTCATAGTCTCACATGTATTTCCCAAGGGAAATCATCATGGCCAAAGTATATTCCTGAAAGAAAGGTTTGCAACTGCTGAGTTCTGTATTGTCTGCTGTCCTGCCCCCATCCTCCTGCCTTTCTGAAAGAGTAGAAGCCAAACATAGCATGTTTGCTGTAGCATAGCCATCCTGGTGGGTGAGGAATAAGGATTTTGAATCAAGAAAACCCATAAAACTTGAAGCACGACTCTCTGCCTGGACCCTGTGGGCAGTGGCTCTTGTATTGCATGTGTCCTGTAGATCTCTGCCTTGTGGCCAGGAGGTCTTGGACCAGAAGATTTCTTCTTATTTCATCAGACAGAAACAACCTCTCTGGAGTAGATCCAGGTGAAATGAATTAGACAAAGACATTATTGAGAGAGAAATGTGTTTTCAGAAAGGTTGAATGATTTGGAAACAGAGTTGAGTTCAGTGAATAGTTTCACTGGAAGTAAGGACTATTTCTTTCTTAAAGCATTGCAGTTAAGCATTTGCAAAAGTAAATATCTTAACACTTTATACTTGCTTGCTTCATTTTTAAATTTAGTGCAATTTTGAGGAAAATAATCCTAATAAAACAAAGCCAAGCAGAATGAAATGTTTTATTTGGCCTGAAAAATCTGTTATGAAGGTTTTTTAGTTTTATTTATTTGGATGACCCCCAGATTTTTTTTTCCACGCGATTTTACTGCTCATCCCCTAAATTGAAATAATAATTATTTGCTCCTTTTTGCTATATTTAAGTTTTACAACTAAGGGCAGGGGGGATATTATTCCTGAATCTCTTGTGGCTCTTGTGGTGAAGCTCATTAGATAGGCAGTTGCACAGGCTGAAAGGCTATGTCCCTGAAAATTATTCCCAAATATAATGACTTTTTTTTTTTTCTCCCCTCAATTTGAATAAAAATGGTCAGGTATCAGAAAAATCTGTCTGAATATTCATTGCCCAGTTTGCCAGGGCAGAAATGCCTGGTTTATATTTCCTCTCTGGCACTAGGAATCTCTAGTTATATGCAAGGGGACTGGGATAATGTAGTGCATTGTGATTTTCAAAACTCCAGCTTTCTTCTATGCAAGTTATAAGTGAGGCCATCTATATGAGTCCTGTAAAAAGATATTTATTCTCATCCTTGGGAGAGCAATCCTGGCTGGTAAAGTGAATTGTAAGCTTCAGTAAGACAGTGACAGATGCCTGCAGGCAAATGGGTGCCGCTGGTGCATCAGACACCACTGGGAAGTTTAGGTTGTTGGCTTGTTCTTTTCAGGAGACAAGATTTGCTTTGTAGAGCTAGTGAGCCAACGCTTTGTTCATGGCAGTGAATAATATTTGACTGATGCTTTTAGAAGGAGACAATTAAAATCTATACAGTAAATAACAAGTGTTGATGATGATGTAACTAATTAACAATTATTTTAGGCTCTTATGGGCCATTTTCACTGTGCCACCTGAGAATTCTCTCATATGTATGTAAACCAGTACTTTGCTTTCTCTGAGGTTGATTGCTTGGCTCCAGCCCCAGATTTCCAGGGCTGTATAAAGTATCTAGGGCACATGTTATCCGGATCTACTTTGTAGCACAAGGATAGAATAAATTTACTTTTCCAGATGAAGTCAGTCCAGCAGAGACATGAAATCTCCTAACAGCCTGGCATAGGGCAGGGTTTGAAGCTGCAGCTTTGCTTTTGGAAAGGCTCTGCGCTGCAAGCTCGCTTCATGCTTCCTGTGGCTTTGCAAGTCTTCAACGTGCAGCACTGATCTGAGTCCTGCGTGTGCTACTTCCACGTAAATGAGGAATAGTGTTGGAGCATGAGGCGAGGTTTGCACAGGCGACAGAAGCAAACTCTTCTCCCTAGGCAATATGCCCTATGAACCCGTCTGTCTCTGAGACCGATATATTTTTTTTTTCTTAACGAAATGGCATTACTATGATAGGATGCTCTTTGAAGAAAACAGGCCATCTGTACAACAGAGATCAGAACTGTAATTCAGACCATAGACTGTCCCAGAGAAAAGTATATCACCACTGGACAATTTCTATCTGTTTCTGTCCAATATTTTCTCTTCAATAACATAACAGATCTTTTCCTTCCCTTAAGTCATCTCCCTTTCCTAAGATTTTCATGTCAGAGGCTATACTTAGTATCAAGCAATTCTTAATCACCATATTACCCCATTACATACTGTTCTTTCAGGAAGTTGAGCCTGTCTCTAGAAAAACAACCATAAAATCATAATTCCTATGAGATGCAGGCCTTCCTATTTCTGGATTTTAATTTTTCACTGCTGGCCGAAGTCAGGAAGAAGTTTGACTCATATATATGAAATTTCTGGTGTTTGTTACGGTCTGAAATTGTGCTAATTTGACAACTGTGCTACTTCATTGTGGTGACTTGGACATTTCCATGATCTTCCAAGATGAATCACTTACTGTAAACCATGCATCTGCAGTCCATTTAGTAGATTTAATTGCAGACCTCAAATATGCAGGGAAAATACTTGTTTTATTTATGGGCTGTATAACAATAGAGTCATCAGGAGAAGCTAGTGTTCTGCACAGAGAGAGACCTCAAAGTACCTTCTTAATGGATGACAGCATGAATGCAATTCATTAATGTAGAAACGTTATTAATGGGTGTAAACAAGAATCTCCGGTTTTTAGCGGAAGCGTTCCACTGTTCTGGTGGCTGAGGCCAGGAGGTATCTGTCACATTCCGCTCAAATTTCCCCAGCCCCCATGATTCAAAGTGCTGTGTATGAGGAGAGAAATAATTACACTTGCCGGGGAATTACTTTCATAATTCACCCAGAGCTCTGCTCTGTGCAAGTTATAGCTCACTTGGTTTTCACAGCAGCTCCACGCTACTGATAGAAAGGCAGGATTGCATTACGCACATCAAAGTGGATATTCCGGGGCCCCATTGATTAGGCTCTTTTATGGTTTGTTGCTGCTGTGGTTGCTGTTGTTCATATTAGGGAGCCTTAATTGCAGTATCCAGGAAAAAAAATCAGAACTGTCCATCCATTACATTTCAATCTCTATTATGGAAAGACGAAGAGAGTTTACCCAACGTCATTGAGTTAGAGACAGGCTGCAAAAGAAGCATTCAAGGACCCTACTTACCCTTGAACTAGTGTTTACTGAAATGAAGCACCATGGTTTACCGTATGACTGGGGGATGGAATTAAAACTCTTTGGGTTCCTTATTGTCTCTGTCATTCATTAGTACTTGATGATGGATTTACTGACCTTTCTCACTGTGTAACCTTGGGAAAGCTATGTAATAGAGCAAATATAGCAAGGGGGTTCTGTTTGGCAAATACATATCTCTTCGTTTACTTGCTACTGTGACTTCAGAGAATTTGACACATTTCTTTAGCTTGCCGCTAAAATTCCAGCACCACAAGTCCCCAGCTCTGGCACTGCCCTACCTCACAGGTATATTTTCAGTCTCTGCAACAAGGGTTAGGGAATACCCAGATATCAGAACTCCTAGAGGGTGGAAGCACCTGAGACACACAAAGGAAGTGGGTACTGGACTGTTCCCCCAAACCAAATCTTGATTAGGCCGATGAACCTTAACTGGGCAGGGGTTTCCTGGGAGTGTCACATAAATGGTGAGGAATTGCATTCAGCTGATCACATCAAACACTGATAAACACAAAAACTGCAAGAGGAAGGGAATTGGGGTTTTGTCTTTTGGAAAGACCATCTATTAAATTCTTTAAACTGTTGAGTTGAAATACAAAATGCATATTTTAAGTACTCATGGATCAATATGGACTTTCCATTTCACTCTCCTAAGCTGAAGCTGAACCTTAGAACTGCACAAAAGGATCCACAACAAAAGTTCTGGATCAAATATTGTTACTATTGAAATGTGATGTTGGCAGAGACAAGACAGAACTAATTTAATTTTCCTGTCAGTCTCTGTAGTAGATCAATTAAACTGCCAAGTGGATCAAATATTTCAGACTGTATTTATTACATTAAGTATTTATGTTCAGGCTGAACCTTTAAAGTATGATCTCATATAGGAATACAAGGAGGTTTAGATCAATTCAGCAGAATTTGCTGTAAGTTAATGGAAATCTGACTGTATATTTTAATTTTGTGTACAAGAGTCAGTAAGTTCTTGAAAGAAGGGAAGCTATTCCCTGTCTGCATTGTAGCAACCTGGTAAAATTCCATTTAAGTATTACAAGACTGATAGAGATGTTATTGGAAGCTGGATCAGGCTCTAGGACTAGAGACATAACCCCTACTGATGCTAGAAAAGTCTGATAGATTTTGCTGGACTTACTGCCCACAGACAGAGGCAACTGCAGGGTAGATTCATCCCTCCTTTTGCAATAAAAAGACACAGGGCTGAATTGTACACTCCTGTACTCTATCAAGACCCTGAAGCAAATGACACTAGTTATTCTACATTTATTTCCACGTGAGCTGTTATTTGCAAGTGTTTTAACCTTAGTGAAAATTAAATGAATGGTTAATGGGTGAATTATTACTAGAGAGAGCCTAGTCTCCACACAGATACCTGTGCTGCCTCAGGTTGCAGAGCCACTGGGTCTAATTATTAAGCAAAGAGCTTAGATTGTTTTTGAAGACTGATAAATATTTTATCCCTTTCTAACCATGAAATTAAAATTAGTTTTAGGGGATGGAGGCAAATGCTGCTTTTTGTAAAATGGGAAGACACTTCTTCCCACCTCCTGTTCATCTGCCAGGATAGGTGTCTGTGTTTGTTAGGTACTAGGATGGGAACTGCATCAGAAAAACTTGCTCAGTTTGCATGAGAGGCAGCAATGCAAAGGCAGTCGATGCACAGACAGGCCTTTATGCTTCCCGATTCCAGAGTATAACTTAGTGAGGCTTAACAGTACGGACAAAACTAACAGTGTGGTGTCTGCAGTGGAAAGACCTCTGCAAGCACCAACATCTTGGGCTTCCCTTGTTGCTAAAACAGCCCCGAAGTGGCTATATTTCAACAGGGCAAAAAAATGTATTTACGAATGTGATTGGCAAAAACTGTATGTTGTCTTATTGAATGGATTTTCTTGTAAACTGTCCTGTCATGCTCAAAGAGGCACTCTGATGTTTAAATCAGCCACAGATTTTTCCGACTGAGCCTTCCTAATGTTAAAAAAGGAAAAAAAAAAAAAAAAAAAAGAGGCTTTTAGTAAAAATTTGCTGGGGGGGGGGGATGCCTGTGAATGCCTGGACCTATGGTAATGTTGCTTTAGTGATCATATGCTCAATCAAAGTAGTATTACAAGAGTAACAGACTTTTTAGTTATATCAGTAACTCATTTCTTGTAGGTTTTGTTTTCTAAATGCAAGAAGCATTTTCTCCTGAACCTGCAAGCTGCTAGTGTCCAACAACTGCTAGAGAGAAGTCTTGCTAACACCCTAAAACCAAGCATCTGTCTGCCTTCATCCCTAGCAGACAGGTACTGACCCATTGCTACCAAGAGCAGAAGTATAAAAGAAAACATCCCTGCTCCCTGCAGGTTATTAGTTTCATTACTTAGTCATGAGCCATTTAACTCAAATATTAACTGCAGAAATTAAAGCAAGTCCTTGGCTTGGAAAGATCAGAGGAAGATATTGCACCACGTCAAATTGTGTTCTGCAGGGCTGTTTTCTATTGGGGTAGCATGGGGGTAGCATAGCAGGAAAGGATGAGCTTGTAGAAGAGGATGTGGAGCTTGTTTGCCCTGGGAAAGACAGACCCAGCAGATTTCTCATCAGAGAGCAATGCAAAACGGTAGTTCAACTGTTCTGCCCTGCCTCTTCTTCCTACTCTTTGTACACACTCTTTTCCATTTGATAGAACCACCTATGCTAGGTACAGGGTGTCTCTTTGAAGACACTGCTTGTCTTGCAGGTTGGTGACCCTGGACTTCCAGGAGAGCCTGTTTGGGAACCATTTTAGGTCCCACTGATGCCGCAGGCTGAGCTAGAGGAAGATCTTGCAGTGTTTCAGCTTGAGAAGGGAGCTGGTGAGGGAAGGACTGCTTCCAGTAGCGGGGTAAATGGAAACCTTTTCATTTAGATGGAGAAGAGAACCATTTCATCCTGTTCATCCCATTTCATCCATTCATCAATCTTTATTGCCTGCTTGAGAGACCTCAGGTGCCAGGTAGTGATACTCTATCCCATCTTTCCTGCTGGTAGTCCAGACTACAGTCAGTGACACTAGGTGGTCTTGGATCAGTTCTGGAGGATCTTGTCTTTGAGGTGGCATTGGTATGCAAGCCCAGAGGTGGGATGGGGGACGGTACAGCAGCCCCCTTCAGGTAAATATGATGCCAAGAATTGGCAGGGGCCTAGCCAAGGACGTGCTAAGAAGCTGTGCAGGACTAGATACAGCTCAGATGTGGAATCTGGTGTTGCTCAACAATTCCCACCTTATGTTACCACATGAAGTCTATGCTGGACAAGAAAAATGTATTTAGAAGCAGACAGGTTACTAAACCGATTTGTCCCAAGGTGCTGCCTTTGGTTCTTCACAACGAGTGACAGGAGAGTACTTGTGCTATCTCACAGCTCTGTGTAGGTGATCTCACAGTCCTTTCTGTCCTGAATATCTAAAGCTTTCCAGGAAAATATGTTAGTCAAGCAAAATCAAATCTGATCCTTTGCCTTTTGGCCAGACAAAGAACTAGCAGAATTATGCATCAAGGGGCTTGACAGGCATGTCCAAAACCACCGTTTGATAGTTAATCCTGCCCAATGAGCCTCCACTCCAGTATGTCATAGACAAATGGGAGAAGGTGGCTAGTTCCTGCACAGTTACAACCTGGGTATGTTCACGTTTCTCTCAGTGGTAGCCTTCCCGGTGCAGCTCAGTGCTGGGAGTCCCACCCTGCCCTGGAGAGTGCTGGGCCCAGATCCATCCTGCCTCAGTGCAACAGGAGGGCAGGGCCTCCCCCAGCATGTGGCTGCTGGTAGACACAAGGCAGCAGCTTGGGATAGGAACTGGGAGATGGCTCAGTCTGGCTTGCTGTGATTGGAACTTCATTACTTGTTTCCAAATTTGCTGCCCTAATTCATTCCCTTTCCCACTACAATGACTGTGTCTCAGCAGGACAGAGTCTGACTCTCCTAGCGCTGACTTAACAAACATCTCTGTACCTACTGAAGGTCTATGGAGAGGTGCGGTTACGCCAGGCAAGACTCTACTCCATCCTTGCCCTCCACAAAGGGAAAGGTAGGGGTGTCAGGCCAGCATATGACAGTCATCCTGGCCAGGTCAGGGGATAGATGCCAGCTCAGCCCCCTTTCCAGTGGGACCCTCTTGTTGTGTGGCAGTGACAGAACCTTGTCTCCTTTCTCTCCCAGGGAGTCCGCTGTGCTCGTGCTGTGTCCCCGATCCCATGGGCATCTCCTTCTTGCCCACGTACGGCTGCCAAAGCAACCGCACGGCCAGCGTGGCCGCACTGCGCATGAAGGCGCGGGAGCATTCGGAGGCCGTGCTGCAGTCCGCTAACCTCCTGCCGGCCACCAGCAGCAGTCCTGCGCCACCAGCCAAGCCCAGCCCGGAGGGCAGCCCGGACAAGCAGCCCTCTCCGGCCAAGGAACACATGGACGGAGAGAAGAGTGTATGAGGCTGGGCCTGCGCCAGCCCCTCAGCTCGCTGCGAGGACCCCATGGTGGGACTTGCCACAGGGAGAGTGCGGCGCGGCCCGGTGCCAGCTGGATGTCACCGGACCGCCAGGGACCTGGGCACCCACGGCAAGAGCCAACAGCCTTTCCAGCTGCCTGCCCTGTGCCCTGCTCTTCCTGCACCTCTGTAGATTAACTCCCCTGATTTACTGGCACCATATGTGTTTGGAAATGTCTGTGAAACTGTTTTTAGACCCCTCGCACCTCAGCAGTGTCAGAAAGGAGGGCTCGCTGCCTTTCCTGCTCCCTTTCAATCTCCACGTCCTCAAGTTCTCTTGACAACTCCCCAGGGTTGCTTTTCTCAGCAGTAAGACCGGGCCCAAGCACCGCTGAGGCTGTGTCCCATGTAGGCCAGACCTTGGCCCGTCTGGACCTGGGACAGCTGATCTCTGCCTGCGGGCAGGTTCAGAGCAGAGTGCCCTGGCTGGCGCCACACACTGAGCTCCTCGCCAGGCCCTTCCACAGCAGGTCAGCGCGCTGTCACCAGCGGCCATCTTGCCTTCACCTAGGACCCTGGCAGCGCGGATCCTCTTTCCACACAGACATGGCAGGCTGGGAGCAGGGCTGGGCTTGCAGACTTGTGCTCACAGGAAGGAGAGGCCTCCAGGACTCTTTTCCTCTGCTGGGCGCACGGTATACCTGTGTATATGCTGGTATATAATACTCCCTGCACCTGTTGTTTTCCATTTGACTTCCATCAAGTCCTCCCCACAGAGAAGATTTAAGGGAAACAGAAAATTGAGTGAAAATCATTATAATTTTCCTTCTCCTTTCTCTTCCCTTAAAGTTGAACTTTCCATGAAGTAGATCACTGCAGAATTGCTGAGATCAGTTTACCTGTGAATAAATTCCTTGCACTAGTCTTGATGTGAACTTTAGTCTCTTACTTGCCATTCCCTGGGTTAGATAAAAAGATACATGTGATTCCAGAGCAGTGTTCATAGCTTCAAATGGTAATGTTGATATTTAATGGAGTGTGCAGTTATGTGTCAATCTGCACAAAACTGGGGGTATTTTAGCAGCATTCTCTGACCTTCGAATAAGTTCTTAAAAAAAAAGAATCCATGACATTTTGGAAACATTTGGAGAAAGACCAGAAACCAAAATAATCCTATGTTGCAACATTGCAAATATCTCTTTGCGTGTTGTATTTTTAATAAAGAGAAAATAAAACTTGGAAGGATATTCTTTTATTCCATCCAAAAGCAGATTGTTCCATTTACTGATTTTTTGTTTGTTTAATTAGATAATATGCACAGTGCAAATGGAAGCTTGACACTTCAGGAAATAGACCCTTATTTCCAACCCAAAACAGAGTAAGCAGGTGTCTTAATCTGGGATGCTCCACATTTTTCTCATGGGTGATGCAGATAAAAGTTTAAGCTTCCTGGCATGGAAATACTTTTTATAGTTGCAAACTCCTCAGATCTGCCTACAGTTGTCACTGGAGGACAGATCAGCACCACATAGGGCTCATTTGGGCTCATAGACTTGCCCAAATAATGTGGAAGCCAATGGAGAGCTTCCCATGAGCTCCCAAGGTCTTCAGAGCAGATCCTTCATAAGAAAAATGCCCTGTACCAAATGAGATGCCCTCCACCACAGCCGTAAAAGTTGTACTGTTTAAGCTGTGGGCAGATTTTGACACAGAAACTCGGCTAATAGAGCCTGTTCGTTTGTATCAACCAGCCCAAGCTTTTCTGACACTTCCCCCTTGGGGCTGATCCTGTGTGTTGTGCTGAGGACCTCCTGCGTGCACACTTCTGTGCTGAGTTGTGCTCCATTTCTCACAGGATCTGGCTCAAGGATGTGCTTAGAAGGACACAAGCCAGTTTAGCAG
Source organism: Tinamus guttatus (assembly GCF_059628265.1). Lineage (NCBI taxonomy): Eukaryota > Metazoa > Chordata > Aves > Tinamiformes > Tinamidae > Tinamus > Tinamus guttatus. The sequence goes on from NW_028288848.1 coordinate 10,706,150, forward strand.
CAAAAAGCTCTCCCCACGTGCAGGAATTTATTGGGATTGGAACAGGAGACTTGCCTAGGGCTCACAAGACCCTGCTGCTCTGGGGTGCACGGCCCTTTCCACAGGGCAGGGTTTGTATTGGTGTATGCTGGAAGAGAGGAATGGGCAGCATTGGCCTCCAGGAGGTTCTGCGGGTGGGAGTCATTTTCTTTGGGCACCAGCAAGACCCACATCCATAGAACAGAGACATTTTGCTTTACATTTATCCCACTTTGTATTTCTTCTGGCAATGTCCTGATTGCACAGGCAACACTCAGTAGCCTGTGATCATTCTTTGTATGCTGGCTCCAGAAGCCGCTCTGCTGAATTGGAGACCATGTCCCTGGCTCCAAATAATGGTTTAGCTTAAACAGTAGCAATGGCCTTTTTTGTTCCACCAAAAATTATTGATTTTGGGGGGTCAGTTGGAGAAGAGAAAAATCACCTTTTTTTTTTTTTTTTCTTTTAGGTATCTTTTCAAATATATTTTCTTGTCTAGATTCCCATAACCAAAAACAAAGGAGAAAATCCACTCTGTATAGGCAGGCCCAACTTCATTTCAACATAATTACCTTGCATTCAGTTGAACTTCAGCCCTTCTGTACACTAACTCTTCAATCTAATTGTTTGATTAAACTCGTATTTCCTCCAGAAAGGTACATAAATAAGTGAATTGTTGAGCAAATTAAGAATACTTAACAGCATTGCATCTGAAAAGTAGTTACGCTGATTAAATTTTCTGTCCTTGAGGATTTTCAGGAAATTACTTTTGATCGTCAATAACACAATTAAGTAAACTACACGCACATTAGCATGAATAATTGATAAGAAATTATGTATTACCACGAAGCACTGATTTAATAATTCATGATGCGACACTCTAGTGACTGTGCAAAACTGGATAACATCGACGAGTTGCCTGATGTTGCTGGAAATGCTGCAATTACAAACAAGTCCATAGTTTTGTTGTACAATAAAGAAAAGTATCTGATGCATGTTGTAGTTTCTGTTTGTTTAATACATGAATAAATTTAGAAAGAACACCCTGAAAAGTTCCTGTGCTGGTTTCATTCAGATCAATGTCTCCATCCTAGCATCTGCTGTCACACTTGTGACCGGCCACTTCTGTGTAGACCACAAGGATGTTGCAAAGCTGCAGGGGGAGTGCTCAGGTTTGCAACTAAGAGGTGAGGGCTTAGGCCCTAAGGCTTTTTGACTGGTTGGTGTCTGATGCATTTGTGATCATAACTGGTCAGGGCGATTTTTGTTTGTGCTTGCACTAGTCAGCAATGCAGAAAGGTTTTGCATTTGCAATTTTTTTTTTGACTCTCAAGAGCACTGTGTAAATCTTAGGCCAGCAATTCACCAGCAATTTTTGCAGCTTTTCAAGAGAGCCAGCTATATGTTTGCATTCTTACTAGCATGCTGGGGAAACCAAGGCACAATGAGTCACATTCTCCACTGAGATTTTGGTCTGAGACTTGTCTCTTAAGGACAGCGCAGCCCACAGGAACTTGCTTGAGGTCATGGAAGAGTTGGACAAGGGCAAAACACTGGAGAGCTGTGTCTGAGTCCTCCCCTCTTCTAGCCACCAGAGCCTGCTCCCTACTAGATACAGCCCTCTGTGCCTGAGCCACCTGCCTGTCTCTGTGCTATCATATATCAGGGCTATGCCACTTAAACCACTCCTGTAATGGCCATCTCAGTAGCTCTGATTAAATCTGGCATTTAAAAGTTTATAACTCAGCTATAAAAAGTCACTCAGGCTGAACCCAGTTTGAGATGCCCAAGCCTAGGAGGATGATTTACATGCAAGCAATTCCAAAATCTGCCGGGATGATATTTTTTTTTCAGTTCCATGAAGGGAAAAATGGAAGCCCAAGGTTTGAGATGTGTGTGTGAGACAAAGCTATTTTTTTGTTTAATGACTTGCTTCATTTATCACTAGATTTCACATGGTAATTCACTGTGAATTTCCATAGTAGCCCAAGCCAGGCGCAGTTCAAGCAGCCTCTGCAAATATCACTTACATGATTTTGGCAAAGTGTCGCCAATTCCGGGCTCCTCTCACATGCAGGCGCAGACATCCAGATGCACATCAGCTTTTTCCCCATCCTCCCACCATCTCAGCAGGGCCCATCTCCCGGCATATTGTGGTGATCCTGCAGCTCCACATCCCTGTGTGCCTTCCCTGTCCTGGTGTCCCCACTCCCGCCAAGCTCTGCCTCTGCCCTGCGGCCCCCTCACAGGGGTGGCTGGGGGCAGAGCCCAGAGGTTATCGTATCTTATGGCTTGCTGTTATTTCTGCATGGCAGCGGGGTCATAAGCTACGCCAGGCCATGAGACCTTCTTTATAAGGCTGTGCACCACTCCCTCGGCTCTCCTTTTGCACATCCCCATGGGCCGCGTTGTGCCTGTGTACGTTGCAGTGTGAAATGCGAGGCAGAGAACACAACTTTGCTCAGTTATGCCGCAGGCTAGCGCTTCCTACCCGGCATGCTGGATAGTAATTAGATTGTTAGGCTAATTGGCTCTTTATTAAGAGTATTATTTACAATGGTGCTGAAGGCCATGTGCATGCGGATTAAGTCAGCGGCACATGATGATACGCGTCCCTCCCGCAGCCCGGGCCTGCCCTCTGCGCTCCCTGTAGCGCGCGGCTCTTGGCAAGCTCAGGGCAACCCACTGGCCACTTCCTGGAGCCCCCCAGAGCCTCCTAGCAGGGCTGGGCCCGTGGGGACTCTGCCCATCGGCTGCCTGCTGAGCTGGGGCTGCAGTTCACTAGGGCTGGTGTCACTCTGCTCTAGCCAGTGACAAAGTGTCGCTGGGCTAGGTATCTTATGCCCCCTGCATGCTCCTCCTGTGATGTTCCCTGCAGTATCTCATGGTTTCTTGAGAAACTATGTCAAAATATGTGTCCATTTTGACAAGGCAGAACCTCTGAGACATTAGCATGAAGTGTGGTTTCCACAAAAACAAAAAAACTAACAAAAAACACCTAAGATGTGCTTATGGTTGGGCCTCCAGTGGGGCAGCTGGCCATGGGGACATGAGAGCCCTGTCCCACACCCAAGCCCCGTGTGCAATGCGCCAGCTCTTATTGCTGAGATGCTGGAGACCAAGTGCAGCATGAGCTTGCATCTCCTCCTCCTGCAGCCCAGTGCTGCTGGCAGAGCAGGCGGTGAGCACGGAGGAAGCCGTTTGCTACTGTGCTGGACCACAGGGGAACAGGAGATGGAGATGAACTGCTTGTGGTGTGCGGCTGTGAGAGCTGCTGCTCAATACCGACCCTCTTGAGCCTGCCTGCTGTGTGGTGGAGCCATGTGTGAACTGAGGGAAATGAGAAGCTGTGAATTTATACCCAGGCTCTGAATACATAATTCAGACCTTTCCCTGAAGAGCTTGACACCCCTGCCATAAATAAGAAAGCAGCCTCTGCCGAGCACAGTAAACAACACTTACTTCTTTCCAGTTAAAAACTTCCTTTCACTGTAGTGAAGTATTGACTTTAGGTGACCATATTACCACAAAATGTAGTCTTTTCCTGATATTGAGCAGGGAAGTCTTTATATAGAACTGGCCTGTGAGAATGAGAATTTCAGTGACGTGCAGAAAATCCAGCCGTGTGTGTGAGTGATGTGTTGACACTGCAGTTTCCTCACTGCCGGCCCCGAGCTCTCTGCATCACTGTAGCAAGCAAGAGCTCTCATATGCAGAGCTACAAGGCAGCTTTTTTTCCTGGTGGGCTGAATTACTTCCAGCTCTAACTCCTTATGATAACTCCTTATGAGTTATCTTGCACATAGATTTTCTTGTAAAATACGACAACAGCATTAAAGCAGTTTCTCGAAGCGATAAGAGTATCATAGAATCATAGAATTGTTAAGGTTGGAAGGGACCTCCAGAGGCCATCTAGTCCAACCCCCCTGCACATGCAGGGTCACCTAGAGCACGTGGCACAGGACTGCGTCCAAGCGGGTTTTGAAGATCTCCAGAGAAGGAGACTCCACAACCTCTCTGGGCAGCCTGTTCCAGTGCTCTGTCACCCTCACTGGTAAGAATTTTTTCCTTAAGTTCCTGTGGAACTTTTGATGCTTCAATATATAGCCTCATCTAAGTCCCTCAACCTTCATATATCTCCTGGAGCTCCTGAGGCTTTGACAGTTGTATTTATGCAGGAGGAATATCCAGTTCTCTGGTTTGGTTATAGTAATGTTGCTACTGCCCTGCTTTCTAAGCCCCAGCAAAGGACAGAGCACTGTTGTGTGAGTGCTATAGGCAGAATAGTCAGCTAATGTGACCTCAAGTATATTCCGTAGAAGTGTGAGACAGGAAGAAGCAGAAGATCGCACATAAATGACAGTGACAAACACTACAAGGGTTATGTCCATGCAGAACTGATGACTGACACCTGTAAGATGGCATCCTTGCTGATGTACCTACCTTCTGCCCAAAGGACGGCCTGGACAAATATGCTCATTGCTTACCAAGCCCTGCTCTCATGTATGAGTTCCTGTGTCCTGTGTCCAGGTCTGTGTCCTGCAGCTAAGCTTAGGGCCAGGCTGGCAAGCTTCACGACAGTGAAACCAGAGAGCAGCCTTTGGCAGCCCGTGGGCCTCAGCACAGACATCCTCTCTGAGAGTATGGACCCTCGGCAGGCCAAGGCCAGGAGAAAGCTGTTTTTTTTTTTTTTTTTTTTTTCTTTGCCATCTGAACTTCTTTCAGTCCTTCTGCCTCAGAGTTTTCATTTATTAAACTCCCACATTCATACTGACCCTAGAGACTAGCACTTGATATAGCAGCGAATTTATTAGGACTCCCCTAGGTATTGCATAGGTTGAGTTTTTTATTGTATACGCACAGCTTCTTTACACCCTCATTGTACATGAGCCGAAGTATTAAATAAGATGCAAGGCCCATTAAATGAAGGAGCCTATCTCTGCAAAGAAGACTCCCCAGGAACCTAAACTCTGCCTACTGTATCACAGCTGGCTCACCCTTGCTCCTTGTGCTGGCAGAAGCTCACAGGTTTTGGCAAATGCTTGAGACCCAAGCTGCTGAAGTGCTCACAATCCTTGGAAAAACGCGGGGTAGAAGCATCCCTGGGAGTTGTTCAGTTTTATTAGAAATATCTCTGTAACAGTGTGCAAGAAATTGGCTGCTGGCAGGGAAGGAAGATCTGCAGGAGAAAAAAAGGCTGCTCCCATCTTTCCTTTCAAACATTGCGTGTGCTTACAGCTAAGCCTCACTGGGTCTGAGCCAGAGGTTTCCCATAGGGGATTTCACAGTTGCAGCCTAACTAACTGGGGTGCAGAAAGGAAAGTTTCAAAATTCCACCCAGAAAGTTGAAGAACCTAAGTACTTCTATGAGATTGAAATAGTCCAAGTGACTTGACAAGATAGTCAAGTGGCTAGAGAGGTTGCTGAGATTGGGAGGCTTCTTGTTTATGGGAAACTCTGGACACATCCCAGTTTCTATGCAATTCCGAACAAAGCTTTTTAAGAATATCATTCAGTGAATTAGAAGCTTCTGTGCTTCTGCATCTGCCTCATAGAAGCTGTGCTTCTGCATCAGCTCTATGACTCAGATATCCACCAAAATGTCTTCGCTCACATCGGTTTTCTTCTCTCTTTAATTTGGACCATAATATGCTATTTGCCAGAAAGTGTCTGTGAAAATGGAAAAGGAGTGAACAAATGGGAACCATCATTATCCACTAGATTTCAGAATTCCACTAACCAGCAAAAAGGGAAAGGCCAAGATACTGGAGACACCTTGCTCCTACTCCCACCACACGGGCACAGGATTTGGTCTTGATTTCATGGTCTCTGTCTCTGAGACTTCTACACCCCCAACCAGGATAGCATCTGAATGACATGATGCATATATCTAGACCACAATTTAACATAAGCATAAGAAAAGAGGCATTAACACCTGCTACAGAAGAGTTGCATTGGCCAGATATCATTTTCATAAATAACTGCACCTGTTAAACATATTGCTCTTTTCTGACTGTCTCCCTCCTCCCCGCGGTTACCATCTCTCTTCCTGAGCTCAGCCCCTCGCATTTCTGCAGCAGGATGGTGTGTTCAGAGCGCTCCCCCTTGGCTTGCTGTGTGTGGACCGGGAGGCCCTTATGAAGGGCCTCTGTTGCGCCGGGAGATGCGGACGGGCCGGCGCAGGAGGGAGCTCTGCCATGACCTGGCCCCTGCCCCGGCCGCGGGAGCGCTTCCCTGGCCTGGCCCGGAGACGCTTTCCCCTCACATCATCACCCTGGCGGTGCTGGGTTTCTCCTTCCTCCAAACTGAGGCACCTACCCAAAACTGCAACCTGACAAGACATAATGTAATAAACCAACTTGGCTTAATGGAAACATCTTGAATTATTTGCTTCAGTTTCAACCTTTTTGTTGTTTTTTGTTTGCTTGGTTGGTTTGGTTTTAATAGAAGGCTGTTTCAAGCTAAAAGAAAAGTTCTATGACTTTTTACACTCACAGACATGTAAATGTCAAATGAAGATTTTTCAACAATTATATTATTATTAAGATATACTTGAGATATATATCTCAAAAGAAAACTGTAAAACACAACAAAAAAACAAAGCAAAACAAACAAGACCATACTTTTTTTTTTGCTTTTTCTTTTTATCAGCAGTTTCAGAATAATTAGAGAACCCGTTTTTGTTTTGTTTTGCTTTGCTTTTTTTGCTGACAAAGAAATGGTTTATTAGCAAGGCCCGTGCCAGGCGTGCCGAGGGGGTGCAGAGCACAGGGTGCCTGTGCCCAGCGGGGCCGCCGCGGCGCAGGGCGGGTTTCTCGACAGGGTTCCGGGGCTCCCAGGCCACATGAGGTGTTTGCTGGGAGGAGCCGCGCTGGGCAGGAGGCTCACGCAGCCGCCCGCGGCTGCCAAGGTATCCCGGGAGTCAAGCAGGGGTGTTTGTTGCTATTGGAATATTGTCAGGGCCGCTTTGCTGTGTCAGTAGGTTTCGGGGCTGGCATTTATCTTGCTCAGTTTCTGTTAGGGCCCTCTTGTTGCTAGGGCAGCGTTTGCCGCTGGGAGGGTCGGTGCGGGTTGGCTGTGCCGCTCGGTCGGAGCTGGGGCCACCCAGCCCTGTTGCTAGAGGAGCGTTTGTTGTCTTGGCTGAGTGGGAGGCCGGTCGCCCAAGGGGCCCAGGTACCTCCAGGCCGTGCCGGGCAGGGACGAGGTGTTTAACAGGTGCAGGGGCCAGTGCCCAGGGCACGCAAGCAGCCCTGAGGAGAGGAGCTCCCTTGGGGCAGAGCCGGCTGCTAACGGGGGACGACAGGTGGGAGAAGCAAAAGGCAGCTCAAGGGCACAGTTTAGATCATACCCAAGCACTAAAGCATAATATAAATACTGTATAGCTATATATAGATCTATAGACATAGCCAGATATAGCTAGATATAGTCATACATACATGTATAGATACATTATCAAAAATAATACTGCTTTATGTGATAGTGCAATACGATCTCCTTTCCTTTCACTCTAACTTTTCTGTGTGGGAAGCTGACAAAGCCACAGCCAGCCTTGGTGCCAAATAATTCATAAACGTTTCTACCTACATTCGTCTGGAAGGGATGGGAGACCTGAGCCAGGGAGGCAGCAGTTGCCTGCAGAAACTGCTTCTGCTGTGAGGCTTCCAGCGAGCCCAGCGCAAGGGGTCTCGCTTGGGCCAGACCCTTTTGTGTCCCCTGCGGCTGGTCAGGGCTGGGAACTGAAAGAAGGGTCCCTGCTGATCTCAGTCTGGGCTACCTGTGGCCTGTCAGTGGAACAGGATGCACGAGGCTACTTGAACTTAGCAAGCCTGCCTTGTCAAAGCCTATCCCTAACTTGGAACATTTTTTGTCCTTTTGCTAATGTTCTTTTTATTTTTTTTCATTGACAAAAGGATTTCAAGGACATGTCCTCTTTCTTTTTAGGTGCCTCAAGTTTCAATTCATTCCTCTTTGCGGGTGGACTTTGATATGGGAAGGTGCTGGATTCTTAGCACTGTAAGCAGCTTCCAAATGGCTTAAGTTGAGTCTGCTTTAATAAAAACACAGAGCTTTAAGCATTTGGGACATAAATGATTTCTCTTCTGCACTACTGAAATGCTGCTTTCTAAGTATGTTCAACAACATAATAGAAATAATTCTCTAGTTGCTCATAGAGTACCCAGGGCCTGACTACCTAATGTAAAAAAGCAACATTATGAAAACTTTGAGAATATCAAAAAGAAGCAAGGGAAGACTGCAGGTTATTTCAGTCATTCCCTGTCCATTTAAACCCTGAAATTCCAATATTATCTTTAGTACCATGGAACAGTGCTGAGCATAAAATTCAGAATAATCATCCTAAAGACAAAATAAATTAATCATTGACCTCTGTTGCAATAATGGGCATTGTACACATATACATGCACACACACAAATAGAGTTCAATTTACTCAAGTGTTCCATGTTCTTTCTATCTTCTATTAAGCTCTGAAGCAGAATTTCCTTAATAAAAATGACTAATGTATGTCAGTTGTTCCAAATTACCCATTTGCATGTGCTCACTAGAGCCCATGTAGCCCATCACGTACAATATCACCAGCTTCTAATGCTGTGTTCAAGTGAGACAAACTTAGGATTCTTCATTTACTCAGAAAGGAAACAAAGTACATCCCTTAAATGCAGATATGCCAATCTGGCAGAATATTTCCAGTAGGCACATAACTAGTCATTTTTTCTGCTTGTGCTCTGTTATATTCAAAACACGATAGCACTTTCTTCCTCTGTAAGGATTGCTTGGTTAGTCAGGGATCAATGCAAGGAATTTCCAAAGGCAGTTGCCAGTCTGGAGAGCAACTGAGCTGGAATTACTTTGAGAAGAGTCCCAGCTGTTTCATAACGTAAAGGACAAGAAGATAAGCTGAAGAGAAATGTAAAAACATCCCTGAGTAGAGATTACATATGGTTTGTAGGGCTGGTTAACAATGACAAAGCCAAGTTACTCCAGATTATGCATCTGTCCCCCTGACAGGGCACAGGGAGTGGGACAGCCCAGCCTCCTGCCCTGCTCACCCGGTGGAGCTGGGTGGCTGCCGCCTGCTGTGGGGCAGCTGCAGTGCAAGATGAGGTGGCCCCAGCAGGAAGATGTTCAAAGGGAAGAGGTTCTGCCCTAAAGTCAAACACCAGGGAAGCCTGAGCTGCTGCCTGGGGCTTTCTTTGCCTCAGTCACGTCCAGTGTGGAAGAACCACTACTGCAGAAACACCTTGAGGTACCAAGAAATGCATCATGCAAAAAGGCAACTTGCAAGAGAATGGCACCTGTGGAGGCAATGGCCTCAATGCCATTCCTGCTGCACTTCTGCACACCCAAAGAGCCTGTGGTTTTCCTTCCTTCTCTCTGCTGGCAAGGCCAGAATGCAGCTTTTCTCTGGATGAGTTTGCCGAGACCTCTCTCCATTCTGTGACTTAATGTCACTATTGCTGTGTCATATAACAATTCTTTTCTACAGTTATTTTCATGACTATTGCACATTTCCTATAGTCAAAAAAGTCAGTTTAAAGATGACATTTTGCCTTGTAATGACCTCTTCCATCCTCTTCCATGGCAGCAATTGCAAAAACCAACTAACCAAAAAAAAAAAAGCAAAAGCAAACAAATTAACAACATGAACCATCATCCCAAACATCACTACTGTCCAATATTGCAAATGGTCACAACCACCGTGCGTCTGTACATGGCTTTAAAAGCTACAGAGCTAGTGCTTCCAGAGGAAGAGTTCTGCTTCATTTGTATGACACCCACACGCTCAGCTGATGTAACTAGCCCCAGCTCCATTAGACTCAGTAGACCAGTTTCTTTTCATTCCATTTTATGATCTGGCTTTTTATTGTTACTCACAGCTATTGCTCTTTCACTGATCAGATGAACAACATTAGCTGTGCTAAAGAGAACCTCAGCAAACTATAGCTCTTATACTTGTTAGACAGTCTTGATTTAGGATCTAATCGTAGCATGGGAAAGTGCTAACATGGGGAAAAAAAAAAAACCCTAAATATTCTCCTATTTCTGAATATGGCCTTGCAAGGAGCTGGCCAGCAGCACAGTCCAGGCCAGAGATGGGTTTGCTGATGGGTTCACACTCAGGCAGAATCAATATTGGGCTGGGATCTGGAGTAACATTTTTATAGCACTTTTTATAGCACAGGCATCATTTGCTCCCTGTGGCAGAGTGCTCTGGGGAAAGTTCTGGATACATGACAAAAATAATTTCCATACTTGTGTTCAAATTTCCCTAGCTCTGTGTTTGTTCCACGTTTTGCTACGAACTCTCTAGGCCAAAATTCTCTCTGAGACGTGGATAAGTTTAGAGACTCAGTGCACCTTGAATGTAGTTCCCTTAAGTCGCAGGAGTGATTGGCCAAAATAAAGATGTCTTACTTAAAATATATTTGGTGTCCAAGTTAGGACTGGCTTCTCTCCAGATCCCCAGGGCTTCATTTTGCTTTCACAATGCGCAAAAAATACACTCTGCTCTCCTAGTCCCCCTTAAAGTAGTTTACTGGATTAAGAGATACCTTGAAAATATGGTGCAGAATGATAAATGTGCACTTTTACAGAACAAATGGCACAGTTAACCAAGCACAAAGGATACAACTTTTTAAAAAATGCAGACTTTGCTTATCAAATTACCATTTTTTTAATATATATATATCTGTGCATGGATACTTTGTATCCAGTCTCCCCTTAGAAAACATGCCTCCATGCTACTCTCTGATGGTTTGCCTACTTCTGGACTTGTGGCTGTAAAGGCCATTTACATAAGCATACATATATATATATTTATATGCATATATTATAAATAAAAGGCTTGCACCTTCTGCTAGGATTTTAGATTACATTGGTTACTTCTAAATCTACCACACCCAGCAGATAGCATTTTGCCTGTGCTGGGTAGGCAGTTGTGTTACACAACGTGAAAGCAACAAGAGAAAAGCGCAGGATGAACAGCAGGTACCGTGGCAGTCTGGCAAAACTGTGGCGGAGGAGAAAGGAAAAATATTCCTAATGGGAGCCATTTCCCATACTGCAACCACTTGGAAATATACACTTGTTCCTGAAGCATTTGTTTTCCAAAATCTTTTTTTCTTTTGTTCAAAATGAGCCCTTTCCCACGGGAGATCGGTTTGCATTTTCTGAATTTCAGTTCAAAGCTGGCTTAGATATTTAAACGTTTACAGAATAGGATCAGGGGATAATTCAGGCTGAAAGGGGTCTCAGGAGGTTTCTAGTCCAATCTCCTGCTCAAGGCAGGGTTGGCTATGAGGCCAGATCATGTTGTTCAGGGTTTTATCCAGTTGGATGTTGAAAACCTCCAAGGATGGAGACTCCAGAAGTGCTTAACTGAACATGGGTATTTGAGTTGAATGTGACAGAAAACCAAAATAAACCAGTATAAACTTGATTATTTTCGCCCCATATCTCTCCCACAAACATCTCTCCCCAATCACAAAATGGTAAGTTTAACATAACTCTGCAAAATAAATAAAATGGACAACAGAAAGTCATCTAGGATCAAACACAAACTCCACTGAAATCATTGAGAAGCTGTTTTTAGCGTCTGTTTACCTCCTTTAGGGGAAATGTTTCAGTAAATGGCATTGATGAAAGCACATGCCTGGTTTGATCCGTAAGGGTTCTGCATGCACAGCTCCTGCCAGGGATGGAGCAAGTCTGGAAGTTCAGGCGAGGGATGTATCCAAAATGCACAGCTTTGTTCTGTGTCCTGTGAAGAGTCTCAGTCATGGAAAACATTTATTGAAAATAACCTCTATCACAAATATTAAAATTTGGGTGGAAGGTGCCTGTGTCCCATCCCCAAATTATATTTATTAAAAAAAGGCCTGATTCTTCCCTTTCTTTTCTGGAAGCCAAGAGTAACTCTACTAAAAACAATCTGGTAAAAATATCCTTAAGATGTGAATCAGACCTGATGTCGTTACTGTTATTATTCTTTAGCGCTTCTGCATTTCAGTTTGCATTTGGGAAGACAATATGAAAATGAAACAGAGAAAGGAAAACCAATAATCCAAATATAGATATTTATAAGCAGGCACACTACATTCAATATTACCATCTTTTCATCAGGTTCTCATATTATGCACTTTTAGAGAAGGCACCATACAACACATAATTAAAAAAAGACCTCATAAAGGGTAAGTTAAAGTTTGATACAGATTCTTTCACAGATTTTTTTCTTTATAGCCCTTTTGTAGGAATTAATACTTTGCATGTTTTATGCTTTTATTTTTTAAATGACAGAACGCACAAATCAAAAATTAGGAACAACATTTTTCAGGTTTTGAAATTTAGATCTGTATTTCACTGGGAGCCTAACAAGAAGAAGAAAAAAAAAAAAAAAAAGGAGGTATTTCAATTATAACAAGTAAAAGTCTTTTTATCCTAACCAAAATATAAATACTGCAATGGGATTTCATTAGCTTTGCTCCTTTTACCACAATATATCAGGCCACATTTTCAAAATGAGTTTAAAGATGCATTATAAACAATCCCTGATGCTGGAGGAGAATATTTGGATATTATCAACAATTTAAAGAATTCACAAGCATGGCAGTGGACACTGCAAAGGGATATGAGAAGTCTTGAGCAGCTGCAGTTGCACTCTGGTTGTTAGTAGTTTTCTGATAAGAACATTGTGTTGCATCATGTATCTACATACAATCTTCTTGTCAATAACATCTAAGTAATTGTTGTATGCAAAAAAATGAATCTTGGGTTGATAGCATATTTGTAGCCACATCCTTTCTACCTGTCAATATAGTTTCAGGGCAAGGAGTGAGGAACGTTCAGCTGATGCGGCGTCTGTCCTAATCTCATAGGATAGACAGGAGGGTCTCATAGGTTTTACTTTGTGTCATATGTCATGCAACACACCTGGGCAAAATGACACTTGCTCTGGCAATCCCAGCCACCATAATGGCAAAGCAGCAGCAACGGCAAGCAGGTGGCTACATACTGTCATATGTATTTGTTTAGCTGGCATTGCCCCCTTTATCTCACTGATGATTTGGGACTCACTGAATATCCAACGTTTTCAGTGTAGTCATCGCTTCTGTTCTTGCAACGTGCTTAGCCCTCATTTTCCACCCAAACTACAGTGAGATTCAGATATACAGTGTTTCACAAACATCAAATTTGCATGTGCTTTTGTGTGCATGTATCTGTCCGAACATCTCTTAAAACAGTTGATGGCATATTTTGTAATTTCAGCTTTCAAGATACCCCTTCATTTGCAAAATCATCTAAATCAGTGGGGGATGCTGCATCTGCATTTGGGCATGGACTCATGTCCTTTCCTAAGTGAACTTGAGCTTCTTTGGCATATTGACTGTGGGAGTAAAAGACTGGATCAATGCAGGACTGGGCATCGTCGGGCTCAACGTATCTGTGGTCCTGCTGGTCATTTTCAGGTAGTTCTTCTGGCTCTCCTGGTAGAGCTTGCATTAACCAGGGAGGTTCAGAGAGCTGAGACGGTGACCTCAGTGCTGCTACGGAAGAAGCTGGTAAAGGCATCACTCTAGGGTAGGAGGCATATGGAGAATTTATAATTTCTGAAGAGGGGCTTTGGTATAAGTTCCCTTCAGAGGAAGGGACTGAAACTTGGATATATTTGCCAGTTTCTGGATCATAAAATGTCTTTAAATTAGCTTCAGCTGGTAAATCAACTACAAAGTATTGGCCAGAGTCCGGGTCTTGCAGGAGTTTACGCTGGGTTGAAGAGGGTGAAGGGCTTACTGTTGATGCACCACTGAGTCTTCTCATACCAGTTTGTGTAGGAGTAGGAGTTGAGTGAAAGGCAGAACGGAGAGGAGTATCTCCCATGGGTGGGGGGAATGCTGGCATCTGCGCAGACTGGGATAGCTTTCTCCCAACAGCAGCTGTAGGCTCTGTCAGATGTTTTTTCTGTTGCTCTTCTATTTTCTTTCTCCTGCTTGCCAGCTTTTTGGCCCGCCGCAGAGCCTTTTCTGTTTTCGGTGGCACAGCAGGAGGTTTGGCCGCTGCTCTCTCCCCAGGGCCCCTGAACTCCAGTCTCTCAGCCATCCCTGCAAAATCAGAAGGCAGATTCCCATGTGCTGAATCAAGTGTCTCTTCAGCAGATGTATCAGCTTGGCTCTTTACTGCCATGTTTAGCAAGGCAGGGTTTGTACCGTCCTCTGTCTCTCTGAGGCTAGAAATTGTTGGTTTCTCTGATGATGAGCAGGTAAGAAGAGAGTGCACTGTGCTGCCTGATCTGGGGCTTGCTACAGCAGAACTTGTGAGGTTGTCTAACAAAACTGGTGCGCCTTCCATGGGTAGGGTGTCCTCTGAAGCTTCATGGGATACAGGAGAATATGCGTAGTCCTCTGACATGGAACCTACCACAGGGGAACTTGTTTCCCTAGTGATTATCTTTTTTGCGCAAGAGCCACCTCTGCGATTAGATAAAAGATGATTCTTAAAGTAATTACTCTTTCCTTCTGCAGGGTAGCTTGGATTGTTTACTACTTGGTCATCTTCCAGACCTAAGTCTGGCTGTATTAACCCACGTCTTTCCTTCCCAATGGTAGGTTTCTCTTCATTTCTGCAAATGCTCTCCTCATTCTTTTTCCCAGCTTCATCCAACAAAGCACAAGTCTCTTTGTCTTCTGGCACATGCTTCTCTAATGAAAAGCTCTCTACATCTTCCTGAAGGCTGGGGTCCAGTGTTGCTGAAGAAGATCCAGGCTCACAGGCATCGATCTTTCTGCTAGCTGCTCCTTCCCTCACGTTCTGTTGCACTCTGGGCCCTGATGACAACCACTCTATTTCTGGGACATGCAACATGTCTCGGCACTGCTTGTTCCTTGCTGTGGGCACAAATCTACTTTTCATTTCCTTATAACTGCTGCTCATTGTATCGTCTAAGGAAAAGGACCTGATCAGGGGCAGTTTGACAGCCTTTATTACTTGAGGGGACTTGAATGTGTTGTCTTTAATCATAAACATATTGGGCTTCGATGAGCTTGAAGATGATGGTGTTTGTGGCTCCTCGGACCTGGAGGTAGATGTGTCCTTTATACTGTCTGAAGCAGAATCCACACTGTTGGCCTCTTCCTTTTTCTCTTTCCTTATTTCCTCTTTCATCAGGCTCCCCTGTTCATTCCCAGTAACCTTATTCTCATTCCTCTCTGCTGAACTAGTACCAGAACTGATACAAGCATAATACTGCAGTGCATCTTCCGCAACTGCTTTCTCTCTCTCCTTGGGGCTTTTCTTACTCTCTGCGCTCATTTCACTCTTATTCCTTTGGCTTTCTTGAAGACATGCCTTCGGCATCAGTGGCACCAATGGAAGCAATTCCTCCTGATAGGGTTGCTCTACTGTGGACACAAAAGACTGCTCGGAAGAACTGGTGCTTCTTTTGCCTTTTATTTCCTTGCCAGTTACTAGCATACCCGTTTGGTTCTCACTGTAAGGCACATCCTCTGCTGGTGAAAGTTGATTTTGGAGTGTTTTGAAGGCACAATTTTCATTCTGGTTGTCACACTGTTTCTCATTTTCCTCACCGTGAAAACTGAGATTTTGAATTGGCTGCCCAGATGTTGTATCCACAATGTCTCTACTATATGGTTTCAGTGTTGGATAGTACAGACTTTTTCTTAAATCAAGTTCTTTTGACTGATGTCTGAATGAGGAGAAGTTTTCATGACCTCTGGTGTTTTTAACAAGATCTTCATGTTTTGAATCATCTTGCTGCAAATTGTCTCTGGTTTGGTAAAATAAAGGAGCTGCTGTTGTCTGGGGTGAACTCAAAGTCAGATAACTATCCACGAAGGATCCAGTTAAATCTGCTTTATTGTCCTTTTCTTGAAAATTGTCAGATAATACAGAAGTTATGTCACTTGCTTCATCCTTTTCTGCAATCTTGTTGTTGCTGTCTTCTTGCAAAGTTGACAGCGAGTCATTCAGTTTTACACTTTCCTGTGCTTCCTGAATTTCCTTAGTCTTATTTCTATCCTCCAAGGCCCTTAACAGAGGAGAAGGGGTATAAATCCTTTTAACACGTTTACGGACATCCTTCAAGTTGAATAATAAACTTGTTGCTTTAGATTTGTAACTATCCCGAGATTGGTAATCACCAAACCCACTCCCCTCATGTTCTCTCCCTGCCACACTCTCAGTGGGAGGAGGTGTCACCAGGATCAGCTCACTTTCTATGGAGTCTGCCTCTTGTTTTGGTGGGATGATGGGTGTTAAGAGTTCGGTGATGTTGAAAGAGGGACTGTTTGATCCCGGGAAGTTTACCTGTTTAGTCCAAGGAGTTGTGTCCAGGAAAGGTTCAGCCACAGCGACCTTTTCAGACAACGAGCATGTCTTGCCGTTGGGCATGAATGTCTCTTTTGATGTCTGTCTCCTCTCTGCTGCATCTTTTGTAATCTTCTGTCTCCTCCATGGCGGACAGGTACTATCTAGCTGGGGACTGAGGGCCTTCTCCTCGGCCAGCGTGGCTGGGGGTCCTGGGGCAAGCAGGTCAGGTGCCTGGGTTGAGGGCGAGGGAGAAATGGTCCTGCAGGACACAGACTGGGGCGAGACAGAGGCCTGGGGCTCAACAGAGGGGAGAGCCAGAGCTGGCGGCACAAGGGGGGCTTCAGAGGCTGGAGGTTTTGGAGGAGGGCCCTGGTGCGTGTGGGTCCTAGAGGGGGCTGGAGGAGGAAGAATAGCATGAAATTCAGTTCCTGACGGGATCGGGACAGGGCCCTGAGGTACATATACAGGAGGGAGGGGGGCACTGAAAGCAGTTTCTAGTGGTGTTGACTCAATCTGAAAGTCTTTCTCCTGTTTTCTAGCAATGGTGGTTTTGACAGGTGGTAATTTATGCTCACATGTGCTGGATCCTTTAATAAATGGTGCTTCCTCAAGGTATGCAAGACCTTTTTCTGTTTTCTGTTTATCAATAAATTCCTCTTTTTCAGTCAGTTTTTTATGATGGACATTCCATGATTCAAAAGCACTGTTCTCACTGTGAAGAAAATTACCCTTTTTTGTTGGCTCGATAACTTTAACACTTCTGTTATTGGCAGCCTTGTTAGAAAAACGGGAGAAATTTGACTTGGCTACTTTTGACATCTCAATGAGCACAGGATAATAACTATCAGGACCACAATAACTCTGATCTGTTTTATTAAGCCTTTTCTGTGGCTCGTATTTGCCACTGAGATGGTGGCTATCTCGACAAGCATCAGAAAATTCAGAAAGTTCCTTCTGGATGCTTAAAAAGGCTGTATCATCCCAGCAAGCCATATCATTTCCATGTTTTACCTTATACTTTTGAAAACTATTTTTAATGGGCTGCTTACTGGCTACCAGGGAACTTCCTGACCCTTGGTTTTCAGTCTTATCAAATGTCTTAATCAGAGAAGACACTTTTGAAACATGTTTATTGTTCCTTGGCCCAGGGGCTGGCAAATTCAGCTTTCTCCTTTCTGTGCCGAGGGTGCTAATTTTAGCAGTCTTTTTCTCCTCCTGAGTACGTTTTGGTAACTGCTGGAATGTCGAAGCCCATATTGTTGGTTCATTGTTCCTTGCTGTTAGCTTGTTGCAGACGTGGCTCTTCTTGATGGCATGGTTTAATGCCCCTGGGTGAAATTTAGCAGAGAACTGGTGAGTGAAGCCAGGTGAAATGGTAAGATCTGGTTCATTGTAAGGGTCTTCAAGTTCTGCCACACACAAACTTTTGAAAGACCGGGCTGTGAGGCTGCTCACCTCTCTGTCTGTGTCATCCAGATGACTCCCAATACTTGAGGAGTCACTGTGTCCTTCTGTATGTTTCTTATTTCCCTGCATTGTTCATATGAGTCATGAATGAATCCAAATGGTTATTTTCAGGTGTCAAATAGTTGGATAGTTCCAGCCGTTTGTGATTCACAAACACAAAGAGATTCCTCCAGACAGTGCCACTACACGTTGATTCATCTTACGGAATAGCCAAAGGAAACTTTCTTCTCTGAAAAGCCAAAAATTACAAACAATCATTTTTCTATATCAATCCTGCTAGACAAAGAGCACTTTCCAGATATATCAGTCATTAGCTAATTTGATCCTGCATGTATTCTGAACAAAATGCTAGCAACACAACGGACAACACGAAAAGGAGTTGTTATTTTGGTCAGTTCAAGTAGTTATTGGTAGATGATTCAATTACTGGAAAGTGCCATTGAAAAAGTGGTCTCACCTCATTTTTCTTTATTTGGGCTCTTAAACAAGGATTTAAGAGCCAAATTTCAAGTACTTCTGGTTATATACCTCCAACCATAAACATTTCCAAGTGCTGTGGGTTTGTCTGGCTAGCAAGTTAGCCATTGTTGGCCAGGGAGAACTAGCTGTAATAGAAAGGAAGCAAACTGATTTAAAAAAAGGATGTTGCCAAGCACACCGGATCCTACTGTTTGAAATGAAGGAAAAGATAACAAAACTTACTGGCAGCACATCATAACTATAATTATAGCATTGTGTGAAAATTAAAGTTGTTAAAGAAGATTCTATCCTTACTCTTCTGCTAGTTCATAACTGTAGGAAATGAAGTCTGTCATGATGAACTGCTTGTCTTGGGTTGAAACTTGGCTGTGACAATTACCCTAATGAGGACTCCTGCTTGAGACAGCAGAATGGCCCCACAGGTAAGGTGGTCTACTATGCATTAACATCTGCCAGAAAAACACTGATGGGAAAACATCTTTCGGCCATCCAGGTATGATTGGATTGATATATTGAAACTGAAGAAGCTGCTAATATCAGCTTAGCCAGCAGAAGGCAGAAGTGCCTAGGGGACTCTTAGCAGACCCACTAAAGGAGTATTTGGTTTCAGTTCCAGAAGTGATGAGAGCCAAAGGCAACACATTCAACACAATTGTAAGATATCACAGCCGTTCATTAATCTCTGGATACGATACAAAGGCAGAGCTCATAGCACTGCAGTTTTTGTCTATCTCTGCATCAGTCTGAACAGAGGATGTGAGGTCTTGGATGGATTGAGTCTTTACAAGTAAAATAAACCCTTCAGCTATACTTGAAATGTATACAACTTCTCCATGTTTACTCTGTAAAATCTTTAGATGCATATTCTGGCACTCAGAAGCTTGAACAGGCTATTGACTGAAGTACAGTGAGACTCAGTTTAAAAGGATATTCAAAAGCCTGCTAAAACCAACTGCATAAATACTCTGATCTGTATCTTGATTTCCTAGCAGACTTGCACCATTAGCTTCTGATGTGCCCAAACTCCAGAGTTCACTATGATTCTACCTTTGTCTGTCTCAGTGAGACTCTTGGAAAGGGCATGGTTTTTCCTCATGGTGACTCAGTATGAAAGCATGGCCTAAGCATGAAATGTCAGGAATCAGGCTTACTTAGCTGAGTTATTCAGACAGTTCTTTCTGCAAATGAAAACACTTCTGACCTTCCTTTTCTATTTAGAAACACAACCAATCTATTTTTAGATTCAAGCTAAAATAGTGAATTTTGATTCTGCCCTCACAGCCATATAATTCCAGTGACTTATATAGATTTATACCTGAAACAAGACATGTCTAATAGATTTTCTCTATTTTACTTCGCATGGAGTTTTTTGAAGAACACACGTCCATATCCCCATATACACTTTGAATAAAATCCAGCAAGATAAAAGAGAATATAAGCGAAAGTCCATCCTAATCTTGATGAGATTCTTAACTTCTATATAAGGGGGTAGCACCAGTGCATACCTGCCAGGTAATCTTGCTTCTCTTCTTTAGAACTTCTCCTCATGCTTGTATCTTGCTTCATTTCTGACCATCTTTATGGAGGAGATAAAAATAGTCTGATGATGTAGACTTGACTGAAGTAGTGTCCTGGGATGCTTCCAATCTTCAGCATTTTTGACCTGAAGTGAGCTCTGCAATTTGAAGACAAAGGCATTTGTTTGTATGAGTTGAATATTGACTCATGCTGTCGACTCATTTTAGGAGTGATTTACAGTATTTCTCACCAACAGACACAGGTATCCTGCACAGAGTGATAATAACCAGATAGTTTGAAGGCTGGGTAGCTTGCGGAGGTCAGTCAGGTTTCTAGCAGACCACTGTCACAACCCCTCAGCCGTCTGCAGTAGCCCTAGCAGAAACGAATGGCTTAGCAATGATCCCTCAGCATCCTTACCACCCAAATGGGCTTTCCCATCCCAGGGTTTTGCTGGATTACTTCTTCCCAACTCTCTGCTATGCTACCCTTCTAGCAGGACCACAAAGGAAAATGCATGCTTTCCCTCCAGCTGCATAGTACTTCCCACTGTCAGCAAAGATAGACAGGTGGACTGTTAGCTGAATTGGCTCAAAAAGATTTATCCTTTTTACTGTCCCTATTATAAAGAAGAGGAAGGTAGAATATAGGATGGTAATGGGCAGTAAACAAAAGAATTTTTTCATCAAAGAAACAGAATCAGAAGATACTGAAAATAAGCTCCGCTGCCCTTCTGCTGTGGAGAATCCCAAGGATTTCAGGCTAGTTTGTGTGTCTTGGAGAGACAAGATCTACTTTCTGCAGCAGAAAATACTGAGACATAAGACAACATAAATACAATACAGGAATAGATACAGTAGATTTTCCTGGATCAAGAGACTCCTCTAAGAAAACTTGTTATCATCCTGCAGCATCCAGAACATAGTGGCAAAAGAAGCAGCAAGGGTTCACCCACTGTAGTGGTTTCCTACACCTCATCTGGGGACGGATGGGTGTTAGCAAGATGGTTGTGAATCCCTGTTTCACTCAGGGATTTTTTGTGGTCTTTTTAATCTGACTAAAAGAATAAAAACAAAGAAAACAGGAAAAACTCTATCACTGGTTGCATTCAGGTTGCAGCCAGGAAGTACATAAAAAGGGCATCCTCACAGTACAGAGCTGTTCTTAGATTCCTCCTTGCTTGGAGATTAAACCAAGATTTCAATGCTTCTGTAGTACTTTTAACTGTGCAAAGCCAACTCTGCCATGGGAGACTGTGCAGATTATGTTTTGGCTCGCTCATCAGCAGAACTGTTGACTAAATTCCAACAGTACAATGCTTATCACTATTTATTGGTGATGATGCCTCAACCAGGAGGAGGTCGGCTTTCAAATTGCATGGACAGAAGTCTGAAGAAACATCTCGTCCCTTGTAAACTGAGAACATTCACTGAAAAGTGAGTAGGGTAACAATAAGCATGGAGGTCATGATGTAATCTCAGCAATTATTTTCCTAGATGGAGTCACTATTATAAAAACAGCTCAGCATAACTTATTAAAGAAGAACAGTGACTGTCACTGTCTCTGGAATCCCTGTGAAGATCCTTGTCTCGCCTCACCATAATACCTATACTTGGGTAGTGTAATGTTTCAAGATGGAAAAGCTATATCTCTACAGGGGCTCCAGGGGCAAATCAGGAGTGAGGAAAACAGCAGGACTTTACAATCTTCCTAGGCCTAGTACAGGCATGATGGCAGCCTCTAAACTGCTGGGAAAAAATGCTGTTCATAACTAGCTGATAGAAAATCACATTTCTCTACATTTCTTTTTTTTTTTTTGGAAAAGGAAGCAAGATGCAATGCTCAAGCTTAGTTCAGGATTCAGCTAGTTCTACAACACAGGGGAAGTGAGTTTATTCTGCTTTCCTGATAGACAAATGCAAGGCAGCATTTGGAACTGCTTGAGAAATGCTGAGAAAAAAAAGGTGTTTAGGATAAATTTGATCTGAGCTTCTGAAAAAGCTTGCATGAATGTACAGGTTTCAAGGAGCTTAATCTGAACACAACCTCCCTTCCCTTTAAAGCAGGATTTTTTTTCAGTAGCTCTCTTAAGTGCCTAGCAAGCTGTGATGTGGAGATTAAGTTACATGGACTATTTCTGGCCTGGCACAGACTGAATGTCAACTTTTTTCACTAGATGGGAGCTACACAAACCAGCAAACTTGGCTGGAGCGTGTGACATCACTGCTGCTGCAATATATAAAGGGCTGGTTGGTTCCCCCTACCTCCCTTGGGTTGGTATTTGGCTGAAATGTGCCATGAGACATCACATTGGCATTTTGGCAACACCTCTGGGAATTACATTGCAGTCTCAAGTCAATAGCCCTGCATTTCCCCTGAGGATGAGAAGGAAAGGGGGAGGGAGGGGAGGACTTTTTTTTTTTTTTTAGTCTTTGTGAGCTGGTTTCTCCATGTGATGCTCACCACATGGCATTCTTCCACAAGGAAGCCCAGAACCAGGAGCTCTGTGGTGATTGCTGGCTGAGGTTTGCTTAGAGATGTGTTTTACTCACACTCCCACTCCACACTACTATGGGTTTGGTTTTTCAAGGGTTCATTATTACAAAGCATAATTAATGCTTCTTATTCCAGGAAATGAGAAAATCCCCAATGAATAGTTAATTTTTGCACAGACCCGTGTGTTTTTCCACAGCACACACAAGCACGTTCATAACAGTGAGAGTTGTTTGAGGTAGACCTCTTGCACCTGAACTGGGTGCAGTCCCCATGCTGGGCTGCTTGGCCTGCGGGAGTGTGTTGGCTGCTCATACTGCACTCCATTGGAGCTAAACGCTCTCTCTGTGCTTCTCACGCACACCCCAAGGCACGCAGATGCAGGAGAGGTTGAAAACACCCTCATCAAGGAGGAGCACGGCTTGGAGAGGGCAAAGGCTGTGCGCCAGACTATTTCCTTGAACTGTGAAGACAGGTAATTTATGGATTAAGATGATGGTACAGGGAAACCTATTAGGAAAAGTCTTCATTTTCCTCATCTAACAGTATCACTTTCATCTACACTTTGCAGCCATAACAGGCAGCGGCAGCCAAAGTCAATTATCCTGTTTGGAGGAAGAGGAACATTTTCCTCAAGTACAAATCCCTGCTTCAGCAGGTGGGGGATGAAGAACTGAGCCTGCTCAGCTTAGAGTGAAGATCCTAAATGTTGACAAAAATGTCCAAAATAGAACGAGGTGACTTTGTCTACTCCAACATTAGACCTTCGATTACTGCACAGGGTAGCAAGCAACCAGGTGTCCAGTCCCCCGCCAGCATGACTGGGGTCTATTCCCCTTGAGAATTTGGTCCAGCAATTGTGTCTTGGACAACTTGTCCTGGGCCAGAGGAGAGGAGAGACTGTTCTTGACTTTGGGCCAAATTCTGTTCTCAGTTACACTGGTATAAATCTAGAGCCATTTTATTGACGTCAGCAGAATAACTGAGAACAGAATTGGTGACTTAAAATACATCTACTTCCTCAGCCAACACTGATGCTTTATCCAGACTACATAAGTTACTGTAACCATAGTGAAGTAAAATCCAACATCTCTCCAGAGCCAAACCTCATACCCATGTGGCACTAGGACCAAAATGTGAAGGAAATGGATTTGGAACCTATAAAGCATTGCTACACCATCAAATCCTGTACCCTAGACAATGCTGATTTTCTAGCCTGCACCACTCACCACTGAAAATCGTAGTGATAAAAGTATATAAAATAAGTTCATTATTTTCTACATCTATCTACAACTGTCAGTAGGCTATCTATCCACAAGAGCTGTGTGGTGCGTGCTGTGTAGTCACAGTCTGAACTAGTAAGGCTGGTTAGAAATCGGAACTGTCATTCTATAGACAATATCACCATTTAGAAACAGGTTTTGTGCATGAGGGAAAGATGTTCCGATTCTGATTTTGGAATTTTCACATGGAAAAAAATCTGAGGAGAATTCAATTCAGCAAACTTTTCCCTCAAGTAATCTTGCTCTGAATTTCAAAAGTTTCATTCGGGATTTTACATATTTTCATTTTAGATACTTTTACCACTTTGAGATTAGGTTCATAAAAAGCAGTGCATAACAAATATAATATTTTAAATAGTCTTTTACTATCTTTAAATCTTAAAGAGCACATGCTATTTAACCTAAATGAAACTTTTGATTTTATTTTCTATGTCAAACAATACTCTGGTATTGCAATAGAGAGTGTGAAGTTGTTTTGAATTTCCTTAAGTAAATACGCCAAATGATAAAAAAAAAAAAAGAATGATCTTTTGGTTGAGGGGAAATGCTGTCAAAATCAATGATGATAGTGATCTTTTTGTCTACTGAAGTTGGCATGTGTGTTGCTGGGAGCTGGATCTGTGGATCAGCCTCAGAACTTAAGGAATGTCAGTGCAGGTTGGTGAAGTATCTATGACTTAGACTTAAGTATGACTGCGTGTTATGCATCCTGCTGTGTGTCTTCTCCCCAGAGGGCCTGAAGCTCTTCCAGGCCCCAGCTGGAATGCTTACCTCTTCAGCTCAGACCACAAAGCTTCGAGCAGTGGAAGATGAAGACCTCGTGTGCGAAAAAGTGGAAGGAAGAGAGATTGCTTGTGACAGCTATGGAGAATCATGGTCAGTCTCTCTACCTTTCCCTTTCTGGTTCAATGGCAAAGACCCAATAGTTACTTCCAGCTGCTCTCTGCACTGCCGTTCTCGATGTCCTCCAAATGCCCCATCCTGCCAAGTGGCCTATCAAGTCTGGAAGAAGGAGATGTCTCTCAGGAAGGGTTGTATCTAGACTAAGGCTTTCTTGCAACTCCTGTTACTCCATTACCTTAGCCCTTCCCACTGCTTTTGAAGAGTCGGTAGCATGCAAAACTGATGGAGCAAGTCACAGGCATAAAGGGCATTACTAACAAAGGCAGAGGGCAGATGCAGCACGAGAGAAGCAGTAAAAATCTGAGAATCACAGGGCAAGGCCTGAAGTCAGGACAGACAAGTGACATTTAAGCAACTGAACCCAAACAGTGCATTTCTTGGCATTAAATAACTGACTGGAAAAGGCCACCATCTGTATCTAGGTCAGTCATTATATACTGAGATATTTATACAGCTCCCCATCAGTATAGTACATGAGCAACTCATGGCTATTTCTGCTTACAAACTCTCCTGCTGCAAGCAGGATTTCTTTCTCATTTACAGATTGGTAGCTAAGGCCCAGCAACAACTGACTGACCTGATCAAACAAGGCATCCACACAGCACAGGTCACCAATGGCTTCCGAGTCCCGCAAAATAGCTTAACTTATGGCAACCAAGCCAAAACTTGCCTTCCCACTTCTCCATGGGGCATGGCTTTTATCATGAACCTCTGCAAGAGCAGGGAACAAGCTTTATGCCATAAAACCCTTCAACTGAGTACGATGAAGTACTTTGGTATTACACTATATAATGAAATCCATACAGATTTCCAAGTGACTTATTGCAAAGATTTCTGCTCTTCTTCACCTTCCTGATACCTCTCCCTGAAATCATGAAAGTTCAAATCTTCCTCATGAGGCTGAAATGACAACTGGCTTTGCATTGGTACAGCTCCTCCGCTGAGCTTACAGGATTTTGGCTTATGAGATGAGTTTTCATCTCCTTTCACTCAATCTGAAGGAAGTCCTACAGAATGTTAGTTTCTGAGTTTCTGCTTCCTGAATGGAAGAAAGGAAGTTATCTCACAGTAGAAAAGGAGTTGTAGAATATTGAAGCATCACAGTGGCTAGAGATGAAAGATCACATGGAAGAAAGAGACACGGACAGAAAAACAAACGTAGTGGCCTTGTGAAGCAACGTCCCAGACAGTCCATACCCTAGGCAAAAGAAAACTAATGACAGCAGCAAGTATGCTAGACAAGAGAAAGACCCCAAAATACTCTCCTGTGATCTACACAAGAAAATCGTCAGCTATCACCCAGTCATGTTGCACTTCTCTTTCCAAGCTGTGGGATTTGAAACTGTCTCCCATTTATGCCAGCCCTTCTTGTTGAATGTTGGGACATTGGCATCACTGGCATCCTCAGCATGCCAACACCCCCTGTGCTGTCAAGTCCCCACTTAGACCATTCAAGCTTCTTGACAAGGAAAGTCTGACTCATAGCCACTAACACAGGACACAGCCTTAGGAACTAACAGGCTTGCAGAAAACAAGTGTTGTTATTTTACTGGTAGTCTCACCTGCTCCTTTCCTTTAAATCTTCTGCATCTTTGTAAGGATTTGGGCAAGGATTTTGTTGATTCTGTTTCCCATAAAAAGAAAAGAAAAAAAACACCTCAAGTCACTTCTAGATGCCAAGTTCAAAATTGTTTCAAGCTCTAAGCAGTTTTATCACCCACTGAAGTCCATGGGATTTAGGGACATGTATATCTAAAAGACCTGTCTGATATTACCATAGAAACATTTCAGGTATGGTCATCACTACTTGTGAATCACACAGAACTTTCTAAAGATCCTGCAGGACATAGAACATCACAGGTTTTTACAAAGCATAACTTCTACCTCAAAATGGACATCAAGATTTGCAGCTGGTGTTTCAAGGGTTCATCCATGACATTATGTAATGCATTACGGGTTCCCTGCCCTTACTCCAGAGGTCAGGGATGCAGCTGGCAGCATCCCTGTGAAACACATATTGGAAAAAAATGCCTAAAGACACACGAGGCTACAGACAATGCTTTGAGGAGCACATCAGCACATGAGAGCCTGTGGCAGACGCAGTGCTTGCAGGCTGCACCCTGTGCCTTGCAGCCCAGGGCCAGTCTGACTCGACTCGCAGCTAAAGCAGACTTTCTGGATGCCAGCGTGCAAGTCAGTGAAAAAAGACCCGTAATTGGATGACAAGAACTCACTCAATCTTAGATCATCTTCACATGCTCATGTAGCAAAGTCTGAGAATCCTACCCAGTGAGATTGTCTAACAGCATGAAAACCAAGCCTCAGTTTAATTCTCTTTACTCCAATTTTGCACCTGAATGAATTCATGAGCTGTAATTAGCCTCCATCAAGTTTACAGCAGATTAAGCCAGGCTTGGACATGACACAGAAGAAGGGCCTCGTTAGCATGACCTGTTAATAATATCTAAAATGATTCAAAACAAATCTAGAAAAACAGTTTTTAGGGGAGACGCATTACTCTGGATTTGCAAGCTGTACTCTGCTTTAGCCCTGCAGACAGAATCACACTCCAAGAGCAACCACAGCAAACAGCTCTGGCCGGCAGACAGGGTTATGCACCAGAGTGAGGAAGAGAAGATGAGGATTTAGTTTGAAAGGCTTTCCAGCTCAGAACACAGTTATGCCTTACCTATGCCTTGCTGTAACTTTCAAGTGCAGCCAAGAGAGCTCAGTTCTACCCACCAAGCTGTGAAACAGGGAGGGAAATGCACATTTATATACATGCTAGAGCATATGACTCAGAGCGATCCATTCTCCTTGCATCTTTCCCCAGATGACGAAGTGTTCCTCAACTATTTGTGATGATAGCAAAGCCATTCTAGCTGAAGGACAAAAGCTGTGGCTTGCTGCACCATCTGGGAGATGGTCATGGGACAGTTGCCCACCCATGGGAGGGCAGGAAGGGAGGCTCCCTCTTTTGCCCCCTTTCCCTCCTCAGTTATTATCACCGAAGGCCGCATGACTTTACAGGAAGAAATATCCAGCAAGCAGTCTCCTGAGTGAATGGAAGTTCCTTCCAGACCCCTCTTCAGTGTGCATTGGGGTTCAGTTTTTTCCTGGGAAATGCAGACTTCATATTCCTATTCAGAGACTGATTCATGGTTATGACTAAATGGTGTGTCCCTGAGGCACTTCCTCATTCTTGTATTGTACAGTTAGTGCATATGCTACAGCCTTTTTTTTTTTTTTTTGTGTGTGTGTGTGTGTGTGATTGTATAGTAAAAGACATACATAAAAGAGAGAAAGAAAGAATAAAGGAGTTCCCAGTAGAATTTGCTTTGATTCCCAAAGTGAGAAGCCACTGGGCGCGGGCTGAATTCAAAGTAGCCCAGGACAGCCCTCTCAGTGTTCCCTGCTACCTCAATGGTACTGTCACCCCAGTGCTTTCCCAGACCTGCTAGACCCTTTGCAGAGCCTTGCAGACAAGCACAGCCCAGAGCCCGGTGCTGTCATGAGCCGCTTCATCCTGCCCTTATCCTCATTCTCCCCTGCAACCCAAACAGGGAGTCTACCTACCTGTCTACAGTTTCTTGCAATTCCCAGGCCTGGACACAAACTCCTGTAGATCAATGAATCATTTCTCAGTTTTGGAGAAACAGAACAAGTTCTAATGTCCCTGCTTCAAGGTGGATCAAGAAAAACAATGAGTCTCAGTGAATCGCAATTTTGCAACTAGGGAACACAGCCCTGTTGCTCCATCATGAAACCCAACCACAGCTTGCAGACAGCAGATGGTCTGAGCACACCGCAGAGCTGCGTCTTTACAAAGAGGTCCCACACAGCTCCTCACTTGCTCCAGTTTCTGTACGATGGAGTGATGTCAACAGGAAAAGGCCAGGGTCAGAGACACATGAAATACACCTTGACCCATCAGAAATCATCCAAAGTGGGCTGCATTGTACAAGGGTCTAAAATACGGCTGACAGACAAGCTGACCTTAAGATATGGCAGCTCATGTATGATCCAGCTAAAACAGACAGAGGCACATCTGAGACTGAGGATCTGCAGTAGCCAGACACTGCTGTTTGCTAACTCTATGTGTGAAAATGTAGCAAAACGTTAATCACACACACCTTTTTAAAATGCTTTTCCAAAAACTGCATGGATTTTCAGCTCTATCTTAGCTATGTAGAAAATTAGATTTAGGTGACATTCATATACCCATTTGTGTAAAAATCTAGCAGACATCCCAAAGCAGCTTCAGACATATTGTGTAAGTAACAGGAAAAACATCTCTGAAGCTACCTGGAGGTAGCTAAGTGAGACCTCAGAATAAAGATGCATGACTACTGGACCAGCTCTATTCATGGGGAGGCTGGTCTGAGTGTTACTAAATGATTTACATTAATCATTACTTGTTAATGCCTTCATGTACTTCATTATTTGCAAGCACGGGAGATGGAAGACAGAGAATAATTAAATATCTGCTTTCTATGCCTCTCTAAACAGGATTATTTGCAAGAAGAGGGGAACCCGCGGGAGAAGGAAACCTTGATTTGGGGAAAGGCTCCCATCCCCTGGATGTCTTCAGCACTTTCTGTTTCCCTGAGACTGCCAAAGGTCTCAGGGGCAGTCTCTGACCAGGCAAACTTGAGAGCTATAAAGACCTGGCAAGCAGAAGCATAACTACAGCACACCAGGCTTAATGCATACAAATACATGTATATGTTTACAGATTGGTGCATATAGGTAACCACTGACCCACCAAAACCCACCTGCACCAAGAACACTTGCAGTGTAGATTGGAGAGGTAAAGCATGTGCCCAAGGGTAAAATTCCCCTACGAGGACACACATACAGCCCCCACCACCCTCCCTTTCACTACACCTGCCAGCTAGTCCAGACTGCTGGTCCCCAGATGAGAGCCCACCTCAAGCCACACACGCTAGCTCTAAAAGCCATGAAGTCCCCTGGGCACTCGGAGCAGCCAAGGCCGTGTGTGATCTGGCACCCTGGCTGCACACGGGAGCCTACAGCTAAGAACCATCTGCAGAATTTGCCTCTGCCAGCAACTTTCTGTCTGCGTAAAGCCAGTGAGACTGGAGAAAGGGAAGACGAATGCAGCCGAGTGGCATTTTCTTCCATGCCACCTTGTAGGGTTAACTTGCCTTTTTTTCCAGCTGTTGGCGGGATTTGCCTTTCTATTTGCTTTTCACATGGCTCTAGTAACACAAATACAGATATCATCAGACCCTGAGCACAGATAAGACAAACACTTGAGGGAAGCAGAGAGGAATAAAAAGGCTGTAAGATGAATTTTCCTTGTGTTTTTGGTTGGTGATGGAGGGATGCAGTTAATATCTTACCTCCTTCTGGCCACGGCCTTCACTTTCACTGGAGAGTGCCTGTTATACCTATTCTGCTAAACTGGGAATATGTATGTAATTTAAATACTCTTCCAGTGATAAGCATGGAAAAATGAAGAGACTGAGCTGTTTGTGGGCCCCAATACGCTAGGAATCTTTTGTTTGTTAGTATTTCCCATAGGCCTTATCTATCAGGCATTTAACCAAGGGCATTTGCTTTTTACATGGTCACTTCTCTGAAGAACTGCGGGGGGGGGGGGGGGGGGGGGAAGAGTTCCATGGCTTTGACCCTGTTTGGAAACCTTATTTCTCCTTCTTTCTTCTTCTCACTTTCCATTCTCTCCAGCAACGTCAGAAAATCAGTGAGGGAGCTTCTAACTGATACTATTAAGAGTTAGTCTGAACAGGTCATTCAGCCTGGTGCTAAATGCTTTTCCCTAATCAGGTCTGATCAGACTGCCTGTTCACAGACCATTTGAAATAAAGCATAGGCTTGGATCCTCAAGCAGCATTTCAGTTATTTCTGTGCTTTTATTTTGCTGTTGAGTTTTGCAGCATTGCTAATAAAGCAAAGTTCCTTTGGATGGCAGATTAAGAAGTTCTGCAACAACTGGACTCAGAAAAACTTATGCCATTTAAGAAATTTTCCAGTGATTAAAATTGGATACAAGTCATAGTCACAGTCATTTATACTGCCCCTTAGCACTGCCTAGGTATTTGAACTATTTTACCTTTTCAGGCTCTATAGCATACTAATTGCTGCCTATAAAATATTTAAATTGTTATCTTCCTGTTTGTTCCAAAAAAAGAAATAAAAATGCCTTCAAACTCCTACGCAAATCACTAAAATTTTTAGAAGTATCTTATCTGTAGGCAGTAATCGTCTGGAAAATAAAATCAATGTATATTTGCTTAAAGTTGCTTACAGCACAATGCTCAGGACAATTAAATGGAGCTTCATAGCAATTTAATGAGCTTTTTAAAAGATTATACTCCTTCACCAAATAATATAATGTTACATGTGTCATAAGCAGTATTTACTGCATACAAATCTGCATGTATATCTCTTTCTACATAACAACTTTCAGACATAATCCTGAAAGCTGGACAAAATGTAAGGACTTTCCATCTCTAATCACCAACGAAAAAAAGTATATAAATGATTTCTCTCATCCACTCAGTTACACAGTTGATTCCTGGGTGCAAACACACTCACATATTCAGACCACCGTTCTTAACCATTTCCCTGTTTAAAAATGCCCATACGCTTCCCCCTTACCTTCTGCGTTCCAGTTTCCTGCTCAGAGCCAGTACCGTGCTGGGCTTTCTTCCCTTAAGTCAAAGCCCCAGCACATTTTACAGCAGCCTGCTCACTATTCACAACTCCCATTATTCAGAGCTTTCGGACTCTCCTGCTGGACATGGCTATCTTAAGAGAAGCAGTCACTGGAAAACAAGCAAACCAAAACCAAAGTGCAGGAGCTAACCCGGGAGCCCTCACAGACCTGCCCAGCCAGGTGAAGTGCAGTGAGCAAGGAATCCAAAGTTAGTAAAATGTATTTAAATAGTTATCAGGCAAGGGGAAACCGAACGGAGATCATGGTGGGGAAGAGGCAAACATACGTATTGGAATAACCATGCGGTGTCAAGTAACAGACAGATGAAACAAACAGTCATCGGCTATTTTTACATTCAGATTTCGCCATTGGTAATGCTTCGGAGATAACTAACACAGAAAGTCATGTTGTGGGATTGGCTCCCTCCTGCCAGTGATTCCAACCTTAAAGCACTGCATTTTTTAGCTGCAGGTGGGAGAGAAAATGTTTACTAAGGTTACCATTAAAAGTACTGTATAAAAAGTATGTTCATGAGTAACACATTGCTTTCCTAATGATGCCTTTTCATAAATAGCTTATTTCATCATCAAGCCTGGACAAATGTATCTAGCGTTGTTAGAGTAAGGACCCCATTCCAGCGTCCTTCCAAAGCAAACAACACTCGCACTGTCCTGGGAGGCACATGCCAGTATTGGGTTTCACTGGCTAAGCTGCGATAGGATATTCAATAATAGGGGAAATATGCCATGAAGTCAGCGAGCTAAGATTTTGTACAGCAAGTATGAACAGTGGATTGCATCCTGTGCAGTGCTGAGGGCACTAACTGAAGTCACGGGGATCTCCTGGGGCTCTGCTTGAGCCGCAGGCTGCAACAAAATTAAGAGCAGAACCTGCTGTGATTATGGCCCAAATTCTGCTTTCATGGCAGAGCCGGGCTCCCGGTGAGCCCACGGCTAGGTCACATTTTGAGCGCGGCTCTTAGCTATACTGTTACAGCACGAGGAGAGTTACAGCCCTGCGGTGTCCTCTGCAGAGCAGCCCCAGGCACCAGGAGGACTGGGATGAACTAATCCTCCCGGCAACCTGAGAGCAGTCTGCGCCTGCATCCCCAGAGGCCAACAGCTTATACTCTCCAGAGCAGCCTTCAGCACCGGAGTCCCCTTCGCGACAGGCGTATCACTCGCCTCAGCAGGACGGTTTTGCAAAGCCAGCTCTCCCAGGCTTCAAATGCTCGGAGGCTTCTCCTAGCTCGCTCCAAAGCGAGCCCTGGTGCCACAGGGAGCCGGGGCGCATCCGCTCGGATGGGGCCCACAGCTGCGCACCGCCGGCAGCCGCGTGGTGCGGGCACCCAGGAGAGCGCGGTCACCCGAAGGGCCGGTGCATTGGTGAGTCACAGCACCCACGAGCTGAGTCCCCTGTGAGAACTGGTGGAAAAAACAGAACTTTGGAAAAACAAACAAAAATCTTGGGGGGGGAAAGAAAAAAAAAACAGGGAGTGAAAAGGTTGTTTTTAGGCACGCTCTGACTCTAATGTAGGCAAAACTGTCTGTGTATGTGTGTCTGTCTCTCCCACACATTTCTGAAGAAGGGTGGAATGTATTTCTGGAATACTTGTGCTAAAAATAAACCCATCCCTGCTGTCTATGAAGAGAGGCAGGTATAGCTTGGTTTCTGCAAGCCCATGAACTTCTGAACTACTAAGAGGCTGAATCACAGTTCAAAAGACCCCTAGGGAACTGGTTTTGACTACTAGTGTGAGAAGGGTGGCTGATTGCTTCAAAAATCCCAAACAAGCCTCTCCCACAAAAGCAGCTGGAGTTAATGCTCCCACTAATAATGAATATGCTTTTCATACTCAGCTTTGAAAGGGCTCAGATCTTGGGATAAGCTTTTTGCTTGTTCAAACATGCTGATAACATACTTATATTTGCAAATTTAGTGCTCAGATGAGTCTCTGGGATCAGATGGTCTGTCATTAAAATAAAACTACTTCTGGGGGAAATTATTGAATAACATAGAGCAAACACAACCCAGTGGCACACGGATGTTGTTATCCTTCTCCCACGGCAGTAAAAAAAGTAAAAATTCCTGCTGCTTCCTTTTAGTGAATGTGGAGCGGTAACAGGTCATGTTGAACCATGATGTAGTCGGGAATTTGGACTGAAATTCAAAGTTTATATGAAAAGAGCATGCAATTTACACAAACAAGCCAATGGAAAATTAAAATATGTATAATGAACTGTAGCTTTTGCACAAACACATTTGAAACTTTATGTTCTTGGCAAGGGAACACAGACTTATGCAAGAGCAGTCATTTTCAGCCTTTTTTGACTTGTACCCCATCCCATAACACTTTCTTCAGGGCATTAAATGGAACTTAGTCCTACTAAAAGAGCCTTTTGTTCTTTTGTTACCTTAGTTGCAAATCCCAGAGAAGATTCTGAGAGGTCAGTGAAGCACATGCAAAACGGCACTGCTCCTTGAAGCCAGAGAGCAGAATTTATCATAAACAGAAAGGAAAATAGGCCACCTTAGACCATCAGGCAAACAAAGGAAAATGCAAGCATCAAACTGCTTTGGTTGTAGAAAGCAAACGGTTTATAACTCTCTTGGCATGAGGCCTATTTAATAACCCATGAGCGTGATGTGGCTGTATTGATTTTTCAGCACTCCCCTGCCCTGCAGAGCGGTGCAGGTTCAGCTCCTACCTGGCAGCCACACAATGAATATTTGTTGACTGCTATTGCAGGCAGTGTGGTACCCTGACTGCTGGGGAGCAGACAGCCAAGTGCCCAGCATCACTGGCCGGGGCAGCCCCCAGGCCCTACCAGCTGAACATGCACTACACAAGCGGTGAACCACGGATGAGAACACATCCCACACAGCAGGGCACAGCACCCTGGTGTCATCTATAGGCCAGGCCCCAAACTCACATGCAGATGTGAGCCCCACATGAGATTTGGCAAGCTTTCTGTTTCTCTGGAGTTTTCTGGTGTGCCCAGGAGTGTAGCAGCAGCAGCACTACAGCGCGGGGCAAGGAGTCACAGCACAAACGAGGCATCCCCATGCGCCCTGGCGAGCCCAAGCCCAGGGTTTGTTTCCCAGCAAGGCGGGTTCACGCCCCCATGGAGAGGCAAGTGCCAGTTCCACCGCACTCCTGCAGCAGCCTGGGCCCTAATCCCTTTCGTGCTCGAGCTGATCTGAACACGCGACACATCTGGTGATGGAAACGCTCACAGTTTCAGGGGCAGTGGTGCTACACTTATTCCTCCAGCTTTGGTCACTGCATTTCAAACCTTGCCAGAAGAAAGTCTGAAAATGAGTTTCTGTCTAAGCTTGCCTCCTCTAGGAGGCAGTGGACGCCTGTGAGCACCAGCGTGTTTTCTACTAAGCCTGAAAGCATCACCACTTCCTCCTGCAGCTGGACTTCCTGAGGAAGTTCTGGTTAGACCTGGCCACCCCAAAGCTCCAGGAGACAGCAGGGGCCTGAGGGAGGAAGATGCCTCACTATTGCATTAGGTGCTTTCTCACCCAGAGAAGAGCAACAGCAAAGATGCATATTCTGTAGAGCACCTTCTGCAAACCAGCCCAGGCCATGCCACCCCTGCTATGGGGGAAACAAGTAAATGGCTGCCATATTCCTCTCTGCCTGTATCCCCTTTGGCACCCAGCCTTGAATAATTGATGCAATACCATTCATGTCCAGGCTCAGACCAACTCATGTCCTGACAGCTCGAGCAGAGCAGGCGCAGGTGACAACAGAAAGAACCTGCTCCCTGCTGCTGCCCAGGCTTGGCCGACCCAGAGAGGGTTCCTCTGGCGTGCAGCCCTGCACGCTCACCCTGCAGCCTGGCGGCCCTGCAGGTGGGGCCTTGGCAGCGCTCCTGCAGCCCTCAGAGGCAGAACTGACACTTGAAGGACTCTGAAGTCACAGCTGGGATGACAGTATTGTCAAGGATCAGTCACAAGCACATCCTATCTATTTCCCCTAAAAAACACCAACTTTGCAGTTAGGAGCTAACCTTTGCTTTTATCAGTAAAAGAGCAACTTTTAATGATGATCAGATCTGCTGAACCCCAAAGAGATTTTTTTGCATAGCTGGTTCACTACTGAACACTATTCAAGAGCAGGAGACATGTGGCAGAAAGCTTATTACAGGAAATGTTTATACACCAAGAAGATGGCTAACATCTGCACTAAGAGTTCTTCCCTGCAAAGTGTGAAACTTCCTGGGCCAAGTTTTCAAAGTGTTTACACTATAGCAAATAGCAGAAAGATGCATTAGGTACCTGTTTTCCAGTTGGCCATGAGGAATCATCAGCAGGAGCTGACAGCACTTTGCATTTTGCAGTAGAGGTTCCATTTGCTCCAGAATTAGGAGATGAAGCAGCCTTTCTGTCAAAGATTAAGAAATAAGCACACAGATCAGATGAGGGAAAAATGCCTGTGAATAGCTTCAGTGATCTAAAAAACAGTCTCCTTTAAAAACGTTATTTGGGAGCCAGTGACATTTAGAGATGCTAAAAACAAATGCAATAGGCATTTTATAAACATAACTCTGATCCATGCAAGTTAAGAGTCTGGAGGAATGCCGAGTTACTGGCCTAGTGTAAATATTTCCTATTTACAAATCACAAAGCAAAAGGGGAGATCACAGGCTAATTAAAATAGCTGGGCAGCAATGATGGGAAACATAAGGCACTATTTTTAGGGCATCATATGAGAGCCTGACTAGCTAGAAGTCTAGTCAACTTGGAGGTGTCACATAGCTGCTCTCGGAGTCCTCTGCATGGTATTGCTCCACTGAGACAAGGTGAAATGGCTAAAATACTTTTTGTTCCAGTCCCAAAGTGCCCCACCTAGATTTAATGCAATACTTAGCATTTTATGCAGCATGGTAGATGAATTTCCATGGAAGTATCCACAAGATCATCAGCCTGTCCTGTACCCAAATTACCTTGCAATTGAGGGATGGGCTTGGGGCAGGGCTTGTAGAGCCAACTGTGCCCAGTCTTTGGAGAAGCCAATGCTTTATGATAGGAAATTGCATTATGCTGCAGTACAGCTGGTAGGTAGTATGGTAGAGGTGCTCGCATTACAAATGTGATGTTTACCTCCAGGTGGGGAGAAGTCAAGGGGAAAAAGATAAAATAGAATTTGTTGCAGACCAATGGGTTTGCCAGGAGCATGTGCTTTTCTCATTTTGTGGTTTGCAGAGTACACTTGCTGTGGGCTGGGAAGAGGAAATGGTGAAGCACAGCAGAAGAAAAGACAAGAGTTTTGTTCTCCTGCACATGCTGCAGTTCCAGAAATCTCTCCCTTTTCTCTAAAGCTCACTGCATAGCAGGATGTTGGCAGAAAATGCAAGGATGCAAAATGTTTGTCTGTGTGAATTTGCACCGCGGTCCTGGCAAACAGGAAGGGAAAGGCCAGTTCAGTTTAGGACAGAGATTTCATCCTAGATGAGAATCAGACAGTGAAGGAGATTAAATTTGCACTTCCTCCTTTCCAAACCATCTTCCTCAAACCTGTTCCCAGAAAAGGACTCCTGTTGACCACTGGAGTTTTTAAAATTATTTCAGTTTTACGTATCTTGGCAACATTTTACTGCATGAAAAATACTTCAAACTTCTTTACTGCAGGATTTCAGTCCATCAAATATGGTAAATAAATATACACACACAGACACAAAGAAAATATGCCAATGTCAGTGGTGCTCACAGCTCTGCTAATACCCAGTGGGCCTGAGAAGTCTGTGTGTACCTATAGGCTCTAGGCCTGTGACTTCTGCCACATGCACTGCCAGGCCGAGATGCTGCAGTGCTACCAAAAGGGGTGCTTGAGTAGGCAAGCCACAGCAAAAGAAATGGCCCGTTTCCAATCCACTAGCAGAATGGCACACATCAGGTAAGGAGCGACGACTGGGAAAAACAACATAGCTGTTCATCTTGTTCCCATCCCCACTAATATGAGAAATTATAATACTGTATTTCTAAAATGATATGACTTCAAATCCCGTTAAAGAAGAGTAATCTAAATTTGGGATTCAGTAAAACAGGAAGCACCAGTGAGACAACTAGAACTTCATACCCAGCCTTTTAGCAAAAGCCAGTGTGTAATTGTTCAGGGTTTTGCTGAGTGTCATGAATGGAAGATTAACAGGCAAACAGATGGTGACACAGTGAGATTATCGCTGTTAAAGGGAGGAATTCAGGCCAACATAGAAAAGCCAACAACAGCTAAAAACCTGGTCTGAAAGATAGCAAATATTCTTCTCTGCAGAACGGTGCTAAATAATGACTGGGAAAAAAGAACCAAATGAGGAACAGAGAAAGACTGCTGCAGAAAAGCGAGAAAATAGAGCTTTTTACTGCACAAATCAGAGCCCCTCCGGCTGCTGCACACCTGGGCTGCTTGACACAGTCCCAGGCTGCGGCCCCTGGGGACAGTCTGACTGTCTGAGGAAACTGGGTGGACTGGAGAACTAGGGAGGGATCAGCACCCTGTGGGATCATCTGCAGCCGCCTTTGGAGAGCAGACAGACCCCGTCCGGGAACCCCTGATGCCCAGGCCTAAATGCTGTCACATTCCCTTCACGGGGATGGTCCCAGGTAACTGGTGACTACTCTAAGCCTTAAAGTGACTTCTGAAACTGAAACACACTGTACCCAGTGTGCTAAAATGGCTGGAGTTAATAAACTGCCAGAGAAAATAATTTTTCTTTAATATCTTTATGCTAGGGAAAGGGCATGCAGTTTGAATTCTGGTGATAAAAGCCACTCGCTTCAAGCACTCAACCGCAGATTTCTGGAGTATAGTCCACAAAAATCATTAGAAATTTTGTGCTCAAATCCTGGAATAAAAATATACTAGGAATAAAGAAATAGATATTGATAGTTTTTTTTTAATATCACAATTTGTTTCCTTCAAAATTTACAGAGGCTTTTAAGTCAAAAAGATAAACATAAGCACATGATAAAATGATGACTGGTGAAAGCTCCCACTGTGCAACCATGCAGGTGATTAATTATCTTCCTAGAGCGCTCAATGGCCCTTCTCTTAGGAACAAAACTAGGCATGTTTGCAGGATCAGGACCATAAGCAAATCCATAACTTCACTCATACAGATATTGATTTCAGTAGAAGTGTTTACACATTTAATGTAAAGCACAGACTGATGCATTTCAGCACTGCAAGCTGAAAGTGCATTTTTATTGTAAGCTTTTTTGTTAGTAGCATAAAGCACTCCAGTTTCAAAATACAGCAGTAATTCTCACATCCAACATGCATCTCCAACCCATTAACAAAACATTTGTGTACGCAGACAGGTCAAAGCAAGGGACTAAAATTTGATGTTTCCACCAATGACATTTTCAACAATATGCACATGTCCCATTGACTGCAGTACTCCAGCACTGCTGAAGGACAATAGTCCCTCAGACCTTCCAGCGTCTTTGATTTGTAGAAGCTGAGTATTTTGGGAACTGATACTGACTGCAAAAGCAGCCTGGCAGATATGTCCGAGCCAGCTCCAGTCAACAGAAACCCTTCCAGAGACAGGAATGGAAACTAGAACATGCTTTGTTCGCTTAATACTTTAGAGGTGGAGTCTGTGCTGTTCTTACAGAAAGGATATTAATAAGAGGGAGACCTTGGGCTTGTCTGCTTCCAACCTAGTTGAGCATAAGTATGAAACATCTCTGTAGAAGAAAGTCTCACCTAAAATTCTACCAACTTTCAGGAAAACAATTCAAGAAGTTAGTAGTTCGAGACCAGTGAAAAGGAAGAAATCAAGAAACTACCAGAAAAGAGTAAAAATTAAACAACACTACTTAAACAACATTAATTCTACTTTGCAAATTCACATTCAACTTTGGTTGAATTGAACCAACAATGGTTCAATTACAGATGTTGGCATCAATGTCAAATGTGATACTCATGAAATTCTTAGTCTTCTTCAAAAGTCATCTGCAAATTCACTGCTTCCACAAAATATTTCCTCCATAATCACACAATCCACATGTTCACTATTTGATTTATATTAGTTTGCAAAGTCTCTTATCCATAGATTTTAATAATAGCCATTATGTATCCCAAGGGTTTCCATAGTGGCAAATACCAGAGTAAGGAAGCACCTAAGCTACCGCTCACTCAGAATAGAAAATCTTTAAATCCAGGCCCCTTGTACACCTTGTCTTCACCTCACTAGCTGTACACCTAGCTTTAGGCAGAAAGAAGCAATGGTCAGCTTGAATTAAGGTATTCTGCAAAAGAGATTTACACTAGGTAGTTCTTTAAAAATGATTTACAAAATTCACCTTCAGCTACACAGATAAAAGATCCTTGCACAGATATGTTGTTTGAGTCAGAGTAATTAAACTATATGATTAAGGTCACAAAAAAAATCCAGGAGAAAACAAAACAAAACACTTCCATCATTACGGACTATTCATCAGATTATGCTGACTCTTAGATGGGAAATTCTCCAAGGGAGGATTTTCATTAGCACATCCTGCCTTCTCCAAATTACTATGGTATGATAATGCTTTTGCACTTCTCTCTACCTACTGGTATTATTTAGAAAGTGCCTATTGCTCTTGAGTTTAGGGCTGCATAAACAATAATAATTAATAACTTCTTTTGCAATTATCTCCTGCAACTCAAATCTCATCTTTAGTTTCGACTGGATATATTCATCTGTTTTAAGTTGTTGTCTAGGGTTGCTGTGTGCTATCTATGGTACGTTCCATCCCAAAGGTGGCTCTTTGGGAAACTTTGACATTCTATAAATAGAAGATATTATTATTATTATTAGGAGAAGGCAGGACTGCAACAACTCACCTTCAAGGAGAGACACTCATTTTGCATTTGAGTACATGGATGGTTTGAAATCAGTGACATGAGGGAGAGAAAAGCCCCAACACAAACAAAATCCCGTAAGAGCAAGAAGATGAGATTCAGTAGATGGAATTAATCACAACCAGAGCTGGCTGTTCACAAGCTCAAACTGCTCATCTAGGCTCCCTTTATCATCCACAGAGGGTAGTATTCCTCTTGGAATGAGCCAGGCTGCTGTAAACACCTCTCCTCAGACAGGAGGAACTGCAGTCTCAAGGTGCTGCATTTCTCTCCAAAGGGAGGGGAGAAGCCGCCTTCCCGGCCAGCCTGGCCTGGCTACGTGGTGTCAGGATGGCTGCAGAGCACGGGGCAAGTGAACCTGTGGGCAGGTTTGCAGCAGGCAGGGTGTGAAGCAACACGTTGACATAAACAGAGTGTGTTACGGCTCACTTCCCATGTGGGGAGGAAATGCTTATTTCACCCAGAAAGATGAACTGAAGAGATAAGTAGTCAGCCCTCATCGCAGAGGAAATCTGTCAGTGCCGATGCTCTCCTTGCCCACCTGCCTTGGCGCAGGGCTGTAGACTCGCTGTGCCACGGCCCCGCGCCTCGCATTGCAAGGGGAGTATGGGCAGTGCTTGTCAGTGACGTGCCTGAGGAGGGACAGCTAACCTGTCTGAGGAGGGACACCTAACCAGCCTTCCCTTGCCCCATGGCGCTCTGAGGAGGGACACCTAACCCACCTGAGGAGGGCCCCCTAACCTGCCTCCCCTTGCCCCATGGCGCTCTGAGGAGGGACACTCTCCCACCCACGCCCCAC
This sequence comes from Tinamus guttatus, assembly GCF_059628265.1. NCBI lineage: Eukaryota > Metazoa > Chordata > Aves > Tinamiformes > Tinamidae > Tinamus > Tinamus guttatus. Next base: position 10,747,013 of record NW_028288848.1, read on the forward strand.
AGCACTCCATGCTGCTCTGTAGCGTTTGCAGCACCAGGACGCAGCTCCCTCTCCCATGCAATCAGGTGCCTCAAGGGCCTTTCAGGCAGAGCCTGTGCTGCTGACATGAGTGACAAGCAAACACTGCTTTCTCTTACAAAGACAGGTGCTGTTTTCCAGTCAACTGAGCCTTTCATTCTGTTTCCTTTCACTGTCTGCTTGACTGCCCTGGAAAGAGTACCCATGCTTGGCTCTCGCTGCCGAGCATGGGGGCTGGCAGACGGAGCCATGACCCACCTTGCAGCGTGGCTGTTCCCTGTGCCCGGGGGACTCGGTAGTTATGGGGTGACCCCTCTGGCTGCCCCACGCCAGTGCATGGGCAGGTCTTTACCACTGCTGGGAGCTGGCCATTAAGCCCAGCTGAAGGTTGCTGCCTCCACAGCAGCACTGTCAGGGCAGAACATGCTGCCAGCTGCTTAGGCTATGGGTGAGAGCATAGCCAGGCACATTCTTGCCTTTCACCACATCAGCTGGGACTTCTGGACTTGACCCTTTCCCTCTCCATTTCACTTCCCAAACATGTTTCCATAAACACAGTGTGACAGCTAAGTGTTACCTGCAGAGCCTCACCATGCCTCGGGCCTTCACCGATGGCTCATTCTGACTCCCTCAAACCAACATATGCAATTTGGCTTAACTCTACCTCACTCTTCTTCAGATGAAATCCAACAAATGCAGAAGAGTCCTATTTATTAATCTGTCTCCTGGAAAAAGATATTTTGTACTCCTCTGTACCTCTGTTGCCCTCCCTTTATACCTTTCACCTTACAGCATTCAACATGGATTTGCAAAGAGACACAATATTGCTCTTGATTCTTTTCCCATGCTTCTGTTTGCCTTTTGACTGCCAGGTGCTAAGCAGGCATTTTGGGGGGATGAATCCAGCCCTTACAGAACAGAGAGGCTGACAGTGAAGCTAATACAGCTATAGAGTTCAGAAAACTGTATTTGAAAGCCTAACTCCTGCTATTTGCTGCCAAGACAGTCTCTTCACGGCACCACACAAGAGCGTTGTATCCACAGCAGAGAGGAGGCCTCAGTAAGCCCTAAGCTTTACGTAGAAGGTACCTCCCAGTGTAGCATGTCCCCGATCTCCTTAATGCACACATTCTCAGAGCCTAACACTAACCCTGGCGCTAATCCAAGCACTAATAAAAAGACTTCTTCTTTTTCCCATGTATTTGCTGTTCTTTGCCAAGACCCTGCAGATGGGGAGGACTGAACTCGTGCCCAGTAAACTGCATTCAGTGGAAACTGTGCCATGAATGTGGAACCAGTCTTACAAATACTTAAGCACAGGAATAAGGGAATAAGTCACATGAAAAAAGTTATTTTGGAAGTACCTGCAACAAAGCCTGGCACTAGTGATTTTAGAGCTTCATCCTACAAGCCCTCTTAAATGCTGGGTCAGTATGCTGGGTCAGCCTTTGATGTCTTGCCTCACAGGTACAACATGAAATAAGGTTTATGTATTTCTAGGCCCACATTTTAGTCCTGGAATCATTCAAAGAGAATATCTGAACTGTACTGAACTGATTCCAATCCTGCTGAACGCTTTTTAGCTAGCTCCTGGGTCAGAACCTGGCTAAGACAGGTAGCCTTCAGGTCATTTAAGAGCCGAGGTATGACTTCTGCCAACGTACTTTGCAGTGGTGGATGTTTTGCAGGGACCTTAGTCTGCTACCTCGCTCCCCACAGGTTCACAAGACCCAAGGCTACACACATCATGCTAAGTCATCTGGGAAAGCCTTTGCCTAAAAGTTCTTGCATATCTATCACGTTGCTACGCATTTTAAACAAAGCATGATCTATTTGCTATGATCACTGAAATGCCTTTCATTTGTGGATTTAATTCACATTCTTAACAACACTAGAAGGCAGGTTTTTGTGGTCAAATATATTGCCACATTAATAACTTCAGAACATTACATGAAGCACAAAAAGAGAAGAACAGAATAAATTAGCAGAAGACAACTGCATGGCACACTGGAGAATTAAAGTGCCATTTTATTACACACACCTCAGAGTTAAAGTTTTAATTTTCTTTTAAAAGATAACAATATATCATTTTCATCCTCCACATTCAAAAAACACTTAGGGAGGATGATTTGTTCTTTGCTGTAATCTATTGGAAAAACAAAACTGCAGTCAAGTGACATTGACCAAATCCCTGTAATCTCACAGTGATAATGGAATTATTATTATTGATCTTATTCATTACTGTTCTAACAAAGGACTTTCCTCCAAGGATCCTGGCATATTTTACATACAAATAAATGAATCTTCCCTGGTCTCTTGTGAGCTGTTTCATAGCCCCATTTTACAAAGGGCTTATAAAGGGGAAAACTGAGGCATGGACAGGTTACCAGCCTTATTTTCCCAGGAACTGACTTTGAAACAGTTCCTAGTTAGCAGTTTGAGCCAGGTGAAAGCTCCAACCAGAGGCAGCTCCAGGAATAATTTCCAGCCCCTGCTTGGTGCCTGCACCCCCAACTAGATGTATGGCTGCATATATCCATACAGTACAAATACAGTGAGGGCTGTCCCTTGCGGGTGTCACTTGCTTTGCTGAGCCGGCACCGGGGAGCCTTTAAAAGTGGAAAGGCATTCAGAGGCATCTTTTTCTTTTACAAGCTGCAGACACTTGCCTCTTTGGAAAGAAGGTCACCACCCAGGCAAAGGGATCTTGGTGGGTATCACCGTAGCACAGCCTCCAAAAGGCTCCTCACTCCAGCAGCTCTCCCCACTGCCTTATACTGCAGGCCAGCAGGGCTATATTTGGAGAGGGACAGGGGGACATGTTCCCGAGAGCCTCGCGTGGAGTGAGCTCAGCGCATGTGGAGCATGACGGGCATGGTCAGAGCATGATGGACGTGCACACGTGTGCCCTAGTGGAGCCGGGGTCAGCCATCATTCATGAATACGCAGAGGCCGCTTACAGTCTCCTTACAGCAGATGCGAGTGACACACTCCCCACCCACGCTGCCATCCCCAAGCCGCTACGTTTTTAATGCCTGCATTAGCCCTCACAACAACTGACAGCTCCAAGGCTTTCCCTGCAAAGAGCCTCGGCGTGGAAACGCCGCGCAGGGCAGCCTTCCGCTCACTGCCAAACGGCTAAAGATTTTGAGGCAGGATTTCAACTCCGCAAGAGGAAGCCTGCCTGCTCAGTCCTACACCTTTAATATAATTATTAATTATTTATGGGCAGCTATAAATGCACCTGACTCCTGCAGTGCCATGCGTCTTTGGAAAATGCACTTGGTGAAACTGCAGGGCTCAGGGTTTTGCCCTTTCAGTACATCTACATCAAAAGCAAGGCTGCCGGCCGTAATGCTTTTATTGAGAGCCACAAAATTCAGCGTTTAATGCAGAAGGGCCACCCGTGCTAATATTTACATTTCTTTTAGCACAATAAAAGACTCTTATTTAAGGAGACAGCAGGGCAGTTACATGGTTTCTACACAAGGCAGTCAGACCCCACTCCCCAAAAGCCACGTAAATTGCTGGCATTCACAATTGCCAAAGACAAGCCTTCAGCTGGCTGTACTGCAAAGGTTCAAGACACCAAGGAAAACAGAAAAAAAAAAAGTATATGCTTTTCCTAAAATCTTATGCTTTTAAGGAGACATTGCTGATTTGAAGCATTTGGGGCTGTCAGTGAAGGATTTGCTCTTTTATGAGATAAAATAGTGTTTCTTTAAGTAGCACATGATTTATTCTGAGAACAGAAACTCTCCCAGGGCTCTTAACTGAAACATCACTGACGATTATAGTTTTGTTATCAAAAATTGACTCCATTTAGTGAAGATGTCCAGATACGGAAAGACTCAGAGCTGGCCCCTCTCAAGTGGTTCAACTCTGCAGAACTACTTCATATCAAAAGAGGTACAGTCATACCTCTTGTCACTGAAGGAAGCCATGCAGACAGTTTGAACACCAGTTTAATTCAATTTAGAAAACAATTTTGTTAAGTCAGATCCTTCCCTTGGCATAGTTACTTTGATTTTAGCTTGGCAGCACTATTTTGGCTAGGGGGTTGACTGAAGAGCAAAGCAGGTCACACTGAAGTGGCAATTACATAACTCACTGCCCCATCTTCCCCTCTAATCTTCCCAGCCCCTTCGGATTCCTCAGATAGATTCTGCAAAAAGCAGTGTAGACTGAGACACATCCTAGTAAGAGTTCTGAGCACTTTGAGCAACTGCATTTCAGTTGTGGAATGCAACGCAATGCAATGTGTTTGCATTGGCATGTTACCATTTATAGTACCCTCCAGCACAATAATTGAATGACAAACTGTCAGAAAGGAAATCAGTAAGAAAGAGAGCCTGAGAGCATTTGCAAAACCAGTTCACAGCTATGAACCTTCATACTTCTGCTGTAAGGAAATATTCTGGCAATGCAGACTAAAATCTGCCCTGAGAAATCCCAAAAGCTAAGAAAATCGATCATGGATCCTATCAGCCAAGATACTGACTCACTCTCTATTTAGTCAGCTGGGAAGATGGAAAGACCCTATGGCATTTAAGTACAGATGAATGTAGACAGGGAGTTTTATGTTAACAATCCCACACGGTCAGATAGCACCTCAAGACCATCAAGCAAATATCAGCCCTCGGTACCCCCATCTTTATCCTGGATAATTCTCCCAGCTTCAAGAGCACCTGGAAGGTTAGACAGTGATCACATAACTGCACATACCAGATTTTTACTTTCAAGTAAATCTCCGTAATACAAATGCTCAATTTTGGCATAACAGTATAGAAGCAGGTAGATGTTTAGGACACAGTTGCCTGGATAGTTAACACTGTAAGGGAAGATGCACTGAGAACTCTTCTCCTTGAGGAAGAGTGTTGGGGATAACACACAAGGAATATTATCCGTGTCAGTCTGCCAAAGCAGGAGCCCTGGATAAGACACTTCCAATGCCTCATTGCCTGGGTCATGGGGCTGGCGCTCTGCAATCCAGTCACTCACTGCTCTCTTGAACGTACACCCTGCAGGCAGCACCAAAACAAGCAATCAGACCTCAGCCCTTAATCTTAATGCACACGCTCCAAAGTCCTATTTTCAAAAATGATGCAAGCACTTAAAGTAAGCCTCAATGAAAATGAACCTCTGAAAGTGACATTAAATCTTTCTGGCATTTTCAGCATTGTATCTTGGCCTCTGTTTGTGTGACAGACCAGGTAGATCCTTTTATCCAGCTACTGACAGAGTGTGCAGAGCACAACTCCTTAGGTTCCTAGAAGTGGTTCATTTCTGAGCTAGATAAAACCATAACTGGTCTTGTATTGGAGATAGTCCGATGACAAGCAGAAAGTTTGGTAAGAGACTTCTGGTGATTCCTTACTATCAATTTTCCCATGATTTTTATGGATTAGGAAGAAAGCACTGGACATGACTCCTTTGGCACAGCAGAGCACAGTCTTTCAGCATGAAGATCCCCAGACTACTACAGCCTACTTCAGTTTCTACAAATCATGATGAGTCCAGGAGCTACAATGCATCAGAAAGTAAAAAAAAAAAAAAAAAAAAAAAAAAAAAAAAGATTGTCCTCTCCAAATCTTTCCTACAAGGGATTTCAGAAGGAAAAGGCAGGGCATACCCTTCTCAGAGAGAAAAAAAAAAGGAGAGAAAGAAGGAATTATCATTAATGACTAACGGCTTAGACACTTCTGTTGTGTTACCAAGGAGTTCATGAGATATATGTGCTCTGAGGAATAAGCAAATCTGTGTAAATGCTGATACACTGTAAATAAATAAATGAAGTATTAATCATCACTGTCATCAAACTCGGATAGAGATCTATCTTTGTATTATTTGGATGAGGTTCCAATTAGTTCGACCCTGCCATTTTTAGAAATTATTAGAGTTTTATAGCAGGTCTGAAACTTTATGCCAGTGAGACTGTGATTTTAATGCATATTAATGGGACAAAGGGGGAGGGGAAAGGAAGTTGGTGTGATTCCCTTATAGAGCAAAATGCTAAATAAGAAGATTCCAGCTGTGCAACAGGAAAGTTAAAATGGTTTGTTTGGATCATTAATATTGCAATGAAAACTAATTAAACCTAGAACTACAAGGAGGAGCTCATCAGAGATTTGAACAGAGGCAGCGCAGCACTCAGCAACCTCCAGTTTTATCACACCAAGTGGGATAGCAAGAGTTCATTGAACAGAGGTAGCGAGGGTCTGAAGAGCCATTGGGATATAGATGCCCAGTCCAGAAAATTGAGACACCAGACTGCTGCGGGTCTCCTTTGGAAAATCCTGGATGAGTTTTGTAGCTCTCTAGACTGAACCAAGTCCTGTCACAGGGTCTCTGCTCAGATGAAAACCAGCATGCTCTCTGCTTTCACTTTCCACTCTTTTTACCTCTTGGGGTGTTACATCTTTATTCCTTTGACCTGACACTTGTGAAAACTTGTGATTTTTTTTTAATGAAGTTTCCTTAGCCGAAGAGCCCCCAAAGGCTGTATCACAAGAAACATCTACTGCACACAGCTGACTACTAGCACATATCCCTCCTTCTGTTTTGCAGAAAGGATGCCAGGCAGAGTCCAGAGCTGTATGCTGTCAGCAGAAAATAGCCCTAGGGCTGGAGGACTAGCACATCCATTAAGACCTTTCCCCCTGTCATCTCAGGCTGCATAGAGGCATTTTATGACATTCATCACCAAAGAGGGATAATTTGGATATTCTGTGGCCAGTGCTTACATCAGCACATGTGGTCTCTTGCTCAGCCCTGCAGTCTTTATGCCCAACCCATTGACAGGTTTGCTGTCCATAGGCAGGCTCAGGTTACAGTAAGACCACAGACAGAGGAAGAGCCCAAATGAGGCGAGGGTATTCTTCACATGGCCTTTGGACACACAAGCCCCAGCCTAAATTTAGACGTCTGGATTTACACAGCACCAGCTTTATTTGAACCCTGCAAAATTGACTCCAAGAGACCCCAAGGTAATGTTCTCTCTACAATTTCCACTTCATCCTTGGATGAGAAGCAGGTTAGTTTATGATGGTGAAACTTGGCCCTCCTAGGATCCCAATCCTTAGGACCTACATTCCGCTTTACATTTTTCCCTCTCTGCTGCTCTTTATCAACCCAAATCCTCAACAGCATAGTTCTGGGATGACAGATATCTGCCCAAGCATGAGTGACTGCAGTAACCTCACATTCCCTTTTCTGCAGTAGCTTACATAGTATGAATTCACATAGTTCAAAGTCAGCCTTGAATGCTTCACATACTGGTTCTGCTGCTTCCTCCCCAGACATCAACACATTTCAGCAACCCCATATTGCCTCGGAACCAGTGTGTCTGATGCAGGCTTGATTGAAAAGAACAGTGACAGGGGAAAGGAAAACAAGGAAAACAATCATAGGTTTGTTTCCTACAGAACAACAAATTTACCTTCACATAAATGATGACCAATGGCCAATTTGGATTATATGGGACATTTTTTGTCCATCACGTATGGCCATTTTTTTTCAAATTGATTTATTTCACAAGATGCTCTTTATAAGGGGAAGAATGGAAGTTGTGGACCCTCTACAAGCTAGATATGGATGGAAAATACAGGGAAATGCAAATTCTTCCTGAATTTGTGGTAATTCAAGGATTTCACAGGAAAGACAATTTCTTCTCAGATCCCCCACAAAACTAATTTGTGTTGCCATGCAGTCAGAAGTTAGTAACGTAGTCAAAGTTGAATACCTTGGCTGTCATTTGGTCTTGCATAGTGATGATTTTACTAGCAAACTGACTATGCACTGAGAAGCTGCTTCTGCTATTGGCCCATCATTAACACTGCCTCCTTCAGAAAGGACTCGGGCCCAATTATTTAGAAAGAAACAGCACTGGTCAGATTTTGAAATCTAATTGAAGCAACTAAACGCTAACATAGGTACCTAAATTCCTGCTGAAGAAATTAAGATATATGTTTACCTGCAGAAACCAACATAAGGGCTGAACAAAAGCACAGAGGTCAGTAGAAGCTTTTGTTTCTCACTTTGGTCACCCAAAATTGTGTTTTAGTGGCCTCCTTTCTCATCTGTCCAGGAACATTCTTCTATTTACCCTGCATGGATGCCAGGGTGAGACATGCAGGGCACCACCATGCAGAGACACAGGTTTTCAAGGAGCCTCTTTCAGGGCCTGAAAGTCTTCAGCTTTTCCCAGCACTATGCCCATGAGCAAAATGACTGTCTCTGCAGGCAGAATATTTGGGGAACCTGCATGGAAATGCATGATAAATTATTGTTTTATTTCAACTTGCTGTTTATGAAGATTGCCTAATGACTTCTAGTGCTTTTCAGTGTTCGTTAAATGTAAAAGGAGCAAAATCACATAATTCTAATCCCAAAGCAGGGCAATTGGCTTGTTTATGCCTATTAAATCCCATTAAAGATGCAATATCTGCTTCGTCTCGAGAGAAGCCCCAGCTTATTTATGCCTAGCATTAGGGCAAATATTAGTTAGCATCAAAACAGGATGCAGTTAAGTCTAATGTGATGTCACGAGCATGGCTCAAATTATAAACAAAATAAGTGGCAATTACTTTGAAGCAGAACTGCATTGTTGGTTCAAGTGGCTCTGTTTTATGTGCATTCAAAATTTCCCCTTTAACAAGATTTTAAGAGGAAAATGAAAAAGTATTTAGGAGGAAAATGCAACAATACTCACACTTTTCAGGAGCAACATACGCGTGCTCTTTGGTTTATAGGAGCTGGTTTCTCTGCTATCTGCTAAGAATGGCTGCCCTTGACCAGCAGACTGACATCAAACAATTCCCTTATTCTTTGATACATAGTGATACATAACCAAAGTTGGTCAAGAATTTTTCAAAATTATTTTTATGATTAAAAAGTGGGGGGGAGTGGTAATTTCAAGCTGAACATTTCCAGTCAGAAACTTACCAGGCTTCCTTGGGGAAGTTCCATCAGATGCTTCATGTCTCCCTCCTTTACTCACTACTTCAAAAAATATATCCCAGGATGCACCAAACTTTTGCTGTGCCAGTGCAATGCACCATAGCACCCACTGGTCACTGTGCATCATGAGAATGCAATTTAGCTGGTGAACCAGCCAAGACAGGGTAACATATGATCTACCTGGACTACAACTCCTACGAGGCACTGCATCTGCAATCCCAAAGAGGAACGGCTGGTGGTTTTCAGGCATTCATTTCTAATAAAACCTCATCCTTTCCATATTTTGGACATGTTTTATAGAAAAAAAGTATTATATTGAAAACTCTATTTTATGTCAAAGAGTAATAGAGACAGAAAAGTTTCATTCAGACCAATACCCACATTTCCTGGTGGGTCGCTTGGAAGAAGCAAATTGTAGATCATAGAATCATAGAATGCTTAAGGTTGGAAGAGACCTCCAGAGGTCATCTAGTCCAACCCCCCAGGCCACATCTGGACTCGGATCTACCAAAAGCCCTGTGTTATGACTCCTCTTTTCAGGCCTTCTTCCTATTTTTCTCAGACTGTAATGATTCAGAAACACTTGTGCACACACCCATCATGGACATAAAGTGATTGACTTCTGTCCACATCAAAAGCCGACCAAAAGCAACAGGTCTCCCCACATTGCCTAACCACTGAAGCTATAGAGTGACTTTGGAAGAACATCTGTACCTATACTACTATACCTATAGTGCTACACATAGGCAGCAGCAGATACCGGCTATGAGTAGTGTGCTATGATTTTATTTCCTGAAAGGATGTATTGCTGCATGAATTTGTCACTTTTATATTTAGTTATCCATCACTGGATTCAGTGGTCATGATGACTCATTCTTAGTGAGGTTCTGGGCTGCAGATGAGGTAGTCAGACAAGCACTGGTAAGCTAGAGAAAAGCTTTGCTCTCTTATAGGTATGCCAGTATTAAGGAGAACTGCTGCAAACACATTTTTTATCAGATAAATCAATAACCTCTCATTGAAGGACAGATTCACTTACAAAACCCACCGCATTCAGAGCCGGATGCCAGGCACATCCTCTGATGCCAGGCCTTTGCCATCATCGCGCTTGAAACAGTAATTAACCATCTAATCACCACACCACAGAGTTGCTTCCCCCAAGCTCAACAACCCACACAGCAGACAACCTTCCTGCCGCCCGCAGAGGCCAGGGAATGCCGATTCCCTCAGACCAAAACCAGTGTGGGAAGAAGCCAAGCCAGAAATCCCTGCAACCCCTAACCCCCGCTCCGAAACAAGGAGGCTGTTCATTGCAGTGTCACCTAAGCAGCCGCTGCTGCTGGGGGAAAAAAGATCTCTGGCTGTATCTTGGTTAGTAAAAGTGGTTAACCTAAAGCTGGGTTTATCGCCCTAGAACCTACACTCTCCCAGTTTAAAAAAGCTTCAACAAAGGCAGCTTTCAGCCACTGCAGTTACACAAGTCACTTCATTACAAAAACAGTTCCAGCAGTGGAAAAGCGCTTGATTTCCATAAAACCAATTTCTTCTGCTTCAAAGGTATAAGATTTACAAACACATTTATCCAGTATCAATAGGACGACAGCAGATTTTCCAGGATACTCAGGGCATATGAGAGCTATCCAGCCCAGGAGCTGTTGTTTCTTGCTTCCCAGCACTTTCACTGTCAATGCTCATATGCCCATCCTCTCTCTGACCACTTGATCTGCCAGTCCCCAGCACTTCCAGGCCTGCCACACGACCAGGCACAGCGCTCGTTGAATAGGATGTGACTGACCACGAGTTGTGCACACCCTCTCCACAACTGCAACCTGCCCTATGCAAGACTCGAAGGACCTACTTCATTTTCACACCAGCATTAAAAGAAGATAACGCTTCTGTGCAGAAAAGAACAAAGCATCAAATCACTTCAGCTACACCAATCAATAGCAAGAGCAAATCTGTCAACTCTGCCTCCGTTCTGCTCTCATTCACCTCCCTAGATTCTTCCCTTCGATGCCCAATTGGTATAACAAAAATAAACATTACTTTAGGCAGGCAATTTATTTCTCTTATCCACTTACTGTGTGCTCTTAAGAAAAAGGATGCTGTAAAGGATCCTTAAAACTACCCCTAAAACATTAAGAAGCTGCACAAATATAAGTCAAACACATCAAGAAAAAGTACAGCTTTTTTTCCCCAGTTGTCAGGAATTCCAGCTCCATAGTTGGAGACCTACCATTTCATATCCCCCTTTAAATGAGGTAAGTGCTAATGTACACAAGTGGTTTAGAAAACCAGTAGCAGAATTACTATATTTTGATACTGTCCCACAATAGTATTACTTGCATGTCTTTTGACTTTCTCATTTCCTTCGTGGGCATCCTTAGCTTTACCATTAACACAGCTATTCATGTTTATATCATCGTAATTGTTAGCTAAAGATCACGCTCCATATCTTGAGTTAAATGGAACACAAGTGGCCAGCAGACACAAGAATGGTGGGATGGGAGTTGGTCATATTTTGCCTCCCGCTCTGAATTTTCCTCAGCAGGACATTTTGCTCTACCACCACAAATGCCACCTGCAAAGAGTGAACACCCAGCCATTTTTGGAGGATGCTTAGGAAGTTATCATTGTATACTCCAAAGGTATTTTAAGACACAGCCGGGTGTATCGCAATGTGCCACAATGACAAAGCCAAGCTGCCTGGGATGCTTTGCTCATGTCGTATGAAAATCTGCATAGGAAAAAATCCAGTAATGCTGCATCAGTAAAGGAACTTATCAACAGAGCCCTCCAGAGATGGAAAGACACTTGATAAACTGAGGAGTGGACAACATTGCCCAGCGAGCGCTGCAGCCTCTGGTTAGGGTCACCCAAACCAAACACACTGCTCAGAGCAGATGACAGAGGCCTCTGCCAAATCTATCTCATTTTTTGAAGGATTTGGACCAAGAAAGATTTGGTGCTGCCTATGCTTGCTACTACTTGTCTACCAAAACACCTGCCTATACAAGGTGCAGCTTTGCCAAGAGTAGCCCAAGCTTATTCTGTGTTCAGCACAGGGGATAGATGATAAATTAGCAAGGCCCCATAATGAATGATGGGGATAAAGATGTTTCTTGAACAACTGCCTCCTCCTCTGCTCCCTTTGTCATGTACATCAGAGGAGGTGAAGATTTGCTGTGAAGACAGGCAGGAATGGGACAGGGAAGAGAGGACACAGAGGACTGCACACCATGAGACCTCATTACTAAGGTAAATCAAGTCAAAAATAATCTAATGGGTTATCAACGTAGAAGCAGACACATTCTTTAGAAGAACCAAGCCAGAAGCACTGCATGATATTTCAAGAGGCAGCGTGGGTGAGCAGCAGGGACAGAGGTTCAGTATAGATATTTCCCTACAGTGACAAGGCTCAGATGATGTCGTGTTTCTCTGCATGCATCCGTTTCTCAGTCCTTCCCAAAAGGATCTCAACCCTTTCAACTAAATGTGAGAGGGGTAAGATTTTTTCCCACTTGGTATAGTTTTGTGATAGCCTTCATTACTTTTCCATTTGTTTGTGACTGAGTTTTTATAGGAAACTTCCCATCTCCTGGCCCTGTGAAAGGTATTAAATATAGGAATAATCATTCTTTCAGTGGAAAAGAAAGCAAGTCAGGTCAGATGGTCCCAGGCTGCTAGTAAAACGTGATCTGGTTCTACTGAAAGCAAAACAGGATCCAGCCACAAAGACATATCAAAAAAGAACATGCAAGACAACCTGCATCCTCAGTCTCATTCACTACTACTCCCAACCTCACTGCCGGAAAAAACACAACTCTAATTCCCAGTCCTTCCAATTAGGTAAACTTGTGCTCTGTGTGTTCCCACATTAATCCTTCTCAGTGACTCAGGCAGTCTAAGGAAGGATCTTGACCCCTTTCCTTTGTCCTTAGCTAACTAAAATGCTTCCCAGTCATTTCAAGTACAAACACATCCTCCTATTTCTAGGCTTTTGCAGCTAAACAACAGACCGGCTACTGCCCTTAAGAGAAGTCTGGAAGATTCAATATTCTTAAACTTTTGATCTAAATAAACTACTTGATACTAGACAACTTGTCTCCAGCTTTCATAAACTTTCTATACAAGAGGCTACAGATTGGACTGCTACTGTTTAGAGATAAGTAAGAGACCAAGTTTCTTTAAAACTATTCTTTTGAGCTGATGGCTACAAATACTTACGAAGATACGGAATATACTTCAAGGTCACCAAAGGTAATCCTAAGAACATGCCTACAGGTTTAACTGTGCTGAGGCTGATTCCTCCCCTAGAAAATTTTTACATCTTCAAAACCAGAAAGGAAATCTCTAAAACAGAAGTTGGAGAGGGGGAGATGGAATAAGTCATCACCATCCATGATGTTTGTTTCCTACTAAATTTGTGTACCTACCTCCATCTCATCCCAGCACATAATGTACTGGTTGCTGTGTGATAACCTCAAAGACATACAGCTTCCCAAAACGATGGGCACTTTCCTTCACCATGGAATCATTCGCTTTCTGATATTATTTCTGTTTTCCTGCTGCAACACAATACAAAATCAGTTTGTTTTAGAAATGTAAAAAAGCTTTCTTTTCGCTGAGGAACAAAGAATAATAAAACAAAGGTGCAGATCAATGGAATGAATAGCGCAAGTCCACCTGATAGGGAAAAAAAATAAGCAAGAGAGATAACAAGTCTCAGTAAGTAATAACTTCTTTAAGAGATCCCACAAAAACTGTTCAAGCTTGTGAGACCAAAGAAAGACCTGTGAAAGAACCTCTGCCCACTGAAAAGACTGCTCAGCTGAGACATGCAGACCTTTGGCATTTTCTTTTCCGATGTTGCATGACTGGTACTTGAATATGTGTGTCCCAAGCCTTTTTTCTTTCTCTCCTTACACCTTGCTGTTTTGGTGATAGCACTGAACTATAGTGTCCCTCAAATAAAATCAAGCAAATGCATTTTTTAATGAACAAATTATCTGTAACACAGCATATTCCTTCATATTGAAAGGAAAACAGAGATGGAGAAAGAAAAGGCATGAGTAAGACCAAGATGTTCAATGGTTACCGATAGTATTCCTCAATATGGAGTGAAGAAATCACTAAATAGATGGGATAAGCATATTTCCTTTGTCAACACACCCAACATCTGTTGCCCTGCTAAAACACAGACTCTTTCCCAGTTGTCTCAGCAGCTCAGAGTCCTGACAGAAGAAGAGACTGAGAAAATAGCAAAGGAAGAGCAGCTGTGAGGTTTCCAACATAGCTGCAATTTGTTCCGGATGCCCATAGCAAAAGAACCTCAACTTTTGGCAGTAACCAGCCTGAACATGTTTTCTTCAATTTTCTCTGATGTTACATGACAGATTAATGGAAGGCAGCACAACCACACACACCAAATCACCCTGAGATTGCCTAAGATGCATTAATACCCATCGAACTGAGTGCACAAGTATTTCATCTTTTTCTTCCTACAGTGACTCCAAGCTTTACTTTGCCATAGTGTGAGGGCAGGTTCCTGGCCCAAGGCTTGGATCGGTGAGATGCTGAATGCTCAGTGACAGCTGCTAATGGATGCAGGAAATAGCCCTTTGCATCAGATCAATGAATCATCTCACCCCATTTTCTGCCTGCAGAGTCCAGAGGATGCTATCAGTGGTTACCTGGAATGGTCACTAACAAATACTCTGACCAGCATGGAAGATTCTGTTTGAATTTTCATGTTGGGATTGACACACAACGCATTACATGGGAAATTCCTCTAATGTTCTCTTCAATTGGGGTGGACGTTATTACAGAGCATTTTTTTTGGCTGGTTTGTCTTACTGGAATTCTTCATTTTAGAGCACTTGCAACCTCTCCCCTTTCATTCTAGACATATCTCTTGACTCATGCTGTCTATGGTTCTGCTGTGGTTCCTTATCTTGCCTCCATGCTGAAAGAACATTTGAATTTTCTCTCACTACTCAGTTTGTTACTATCCCATGGCCTAAGTCTGTACTAGCAATTTTGCTCTTTAAAGGACAAAATCAAGCAGATAGTCCTCATTCAAGCAACTAATCCCAGTGAGAAAACAGGCACTGCTATACCTATAAAGCTTTGGAAGACATGCTTCTGAAGGCATGATACCTTTTAGAATTCAGCATATAAATCAAAGTTTGCCAGAAGGACAGATTTCTTTTGAACCTCAGGTGGACAGGAAGAAGTGGCACTTTAGTGTGTCTCTATTTACAGCCACCATGACAGTTCATATGTGCAGTGATAAAAATAACCATAAACCTACCTAATCATTACAGTAAGGCAAACAACTCCTCTCTGTATCATCATACACAGGTACTGGAGCTGCTAATAAACCAGAAAGAGCACTGAGGCACCGGAGGAGCATCTTTCCTATCTCCACAGTTTCTTAAACAACTTCAGAGGCAGATTTTTATTAAGTATATGCAAGGCAGATGATCTTAAACCTCAAAAAGAGTCTGTATAATAATCGTGTGTTCTTCTAATGCTCTCCAAAGACCTATTCAGAGTCCATTCTGAAAGACAATAATATATCAAGAACTTCTGCAAACTTCCTCCTAATGAACACATGCCAATTTGAGACCAAGAATTCTGGTCTCGGAGGACAAAATAACCACTGCACTTAGTCTCTGGGTGTTTTGCTACTTTATTTCAGAGTGATTCAAAATCTAATTAAATTTCTAAACTCTAATGAAATTACAGAAGAAAAATCATTTAGGATTATATTATATACAATTACTCACAGCTGAAAATTACAGTTAGCCCCTTTCACCAGGATATTGTCTCTGGAGAAATCCTTGTTATTCATATAACATATAAATCTGACACTACTCTCACTAATTACAGGTCGAAGGTAAAAGTAGAATTAATTAAACATATATATCCTGCCCAGTAGCCAGATGGTGGGTAGTGGAAGGAATGATGATAATGATGACTGTGCTCGAAACTACATTTCACACTTTGGTCAAGAATCAGAATAAAACCCTGCTATAAAGTAGGAGTTTACGAAGCTTGACTTATGCTGATGAAGTGCTCTTCCTCATCGATGGTATGCTATGAACGAGCATAGCGAAGCATCCATAGGCAACAGTGCACAGTTGGCTAGCTGGGCAGCCTCAAGCATTTTGGAAAGAGAGAATAACAGAATAAATCAAGGAGTTTTAGAGAGTTCAGCCAAACACTGAGATATTTAAATATTTAGTTGCTTCTCTAGATCATGAGAATCCTGCGAGGCCACAGAGTTGGAAAACAGAAAAACAAACAAACAAAAAAAAAAGGGAAACAAGAGTTTACATTCATGTCATTATTTCCATCAGAGATTCTCAGGAACCTTGAACACTGAGTTCATTCGCTTATGAATCACAGGAGATACGAAAGCACTAGGGTTTCTTACAGAAAGCCTAATATCTTTCCCCACAGCTGGTCCAGAGATACTGGGGGAAGTGGAGGCATTCTCATACCTGATATTGGAACAGTGAAAGAACAGCAACAAAATCTACATTATATTAACAAATTATATATTATATATAAAATATATATACATAAAATAGGTCAAAGCAAAGATTTGTCACATCTAGCATATTCCATTAGTTCTACCTGTGTTCCATATAACAAAATAATCCTGGAATTAAGGTCACCTTGGAGACTGACGGGTCTTTATTTGTATTTTGCTGCTCCAAGAACCTTACTTGCAGGACAACATTTGTTTTGCTTATTCCTCAAAAATAAATAAATAAAAGGATATAAGGGTGTTTTCAGTCAGAGCTCATCAGAGCAACTAAACTTTTGTGATCAGTAGCCATCTTCAAGTGTAAATGGCCTTATACAATGGCAGTCTACAATGCTCCCATTTAAAATAGACCTCTGGAAGGATGACTTTCAGCTATAATTTCCTCAACAAGACATGTTTCATCCAATCTTAACAGGCAAGATTCTTTGGAGACCAGATTGCCCATACATGCCCTTACCAGCAGGAGGACAAAGAAGTACTCAGTTTTTTTCCTCATAAAACTTCTCCTTCAGAATGTGTATAAGACTATTTTGACTGAACTTTCACCTACATGATGATACAAGGCAGCAAACAGCTCTTTAAAGGAGAAAGGCACATCAAGAGACAACTGGTAAATGTGAAACAGGGTCTCTGCAGAGGCCTTTATGGCATAAGTGGGGCTCATGTTCTTAAGTTGACCATCCTTGATGGATGGACCTGAAATGATTTGTAAAGGAAGGGTTTCACTTAGGAAGAAGCATTAATATTTATATGTTTTGCTTTTCATTTGGAACAGCTGAATTTAAAGTATGAATTTTATTAAAGAACAGGAAAAGCTGTTTTTCACTGTGATTCAAATGATTCAAACAATAACGCTGACTTACCAGAAGGCATCACTTGCCAGTAAGGTCCTGCCTTTTTTTTTTTTTTTTTTTTTAAAAAAAAACCTCCTTAAAAAAAAGAAAAAAGCCCCTCCTAAGTCTGAGAATTTATCCAAGGTAGAAGTCGGAAAACGTGGCTTTTTTCACCCCCAAGGACTGGCTTGCAATAGTTTTGCAGTCCATGGTGAGTTTCTTCCCATGTCTTCCTGAAATGACTAGTAGGGATAAGGAAGTGTTCAGCCAAGTACCCCTCCTTGGAGTTCAGACACATCTCTGGAGATAACAGGAGACTTCTTCAGAGACCAATTCACTACAGTAGGACTTTATCAGCTTTGTAAAAATAAATATTAGCATTTAAAATTATATATTAAAAAAGTAGTTAAATGACTGACTGTTGACTGTCCATCTCCATAGAACACTTTCAAGCAGGGAGTTTATTTCTACATAGAACTTAAACCCAAAAAAGGAACTTCTGTTTGCAAGGCTGTTCAGGATGTGACTGTTGTTTCCTAATATAGCCACGTGACCCGGCTTTTTTTTTTTTTTTTTTTTTAAAAAAAAAAAAAGACACTGCAAAAGAGCTAAAACCAGAGAATTTCTGTGAAATCACTCCATTGCCAAAACCTCAAAATGATCTTTCTAACAAGCTGGATATCACTCCTAACAACATTTCTTCTTCTCTTACGTAAGTGATCTATTTTATTACTTTTCCATCCATTTAGAGGACTTATTTTTCACTCTTTGAGACTAGTGAAATTATTTCTCAGCCGGATTGCATTTATGTTGTTTTAAACTATTTAGAGCACTTGGCCTTGGAAGAGAAACATTTGTTGAGGCTGTATGATACTCTGCTGAGCTTTCTAGCCACTATTTCCTAGCTGTGGTGCTAAAAGATCAGCTCTGTGCAGTCTATTTCATGCTATGAAATTAAATTTATGCACCCTTACTAGTGAAGGCTGCTGAGCATCCTCTTTGGCACCATGTAGGAAATACTGCTTTGGTATAAGGAAAACGTTGGTCTGCGTGCATGCTGCCTGCAAGTTATTTTGGTCACCATGACTCTAACCTAGATACTCTTGACTCAGGCTGCTTCTGATGCTTCCTGCCAGCCCAAAGCAGGGCTCTCACCTGCACAGCTCAACTCTTACTTCATGGTTACTCACCCCCAGTTTGTGCAGGGAATGAGTGGGGGTCATGGGTAGCAAAGGGCCAGCAGGAATCATATAAAGAGGATAACAAAGGAGAGAACAGATGGGAGAGCAGATAGAAAACACAGGAGGGCACCTTCATAACCACGGTCTCCGAGAGGTTCGGCAATGGGGCAGGCACCCTCTGGTGGCAAGAGCCTAATGGTCACCAAAAGGACAACTCCCATGCCAGCCTACTTTGTGCAAAAAATATCATAGAAAATCCTCATTTATTTGGGAGGAATTGCACAAGTGAAGCGTGCACCACCTGAGGCAGGTAGACCAGCTGCTCCAGCTTTCATCTATTAGATATTGGCTCCTGTCTTGGATTCTGAAAGCTGAGCTCTCTGCAGGTCTACGGCAAAGCATCTTCCTTGTCCTTCTCAAAGGCAGCAAGGTAAAAGAACCCTAACAGGCCCTTGTCTTCCCTTTCACAGTGTATTTATTTGTCCCTCTCCTTCTGTTGATATGTCAAGAGCTCTGCACCTTTCCAAAGGCACTTCCAACAGCCCAGGGGAGCGGGGGCTGTTCCCTATCCAGGGGAGGGGCATGGGTAACCAGCTTCAGTTATTACAGATGTGAAGAGAAAGTCAATAATTGCACCCTAAGTCCTGCACAAAAAAATGTGTACAAATTGCACAGAAAAAAAGAATGGCAGAAGTCCTATTAATGCAATAGCATTGCTCAGAGCAAACAGAGGGATGTAAACTCAAGAGCAGCCAAGTATGCCCTATAGCACAGGCATTTGCAAAGAAAACAAACAAACTGCATTAACATACCCTGTATCACATCAAAAGGTGCAAGGCTGCATCTGTGGTCTTTTGATAGGGGGAGTCAATAGAGTTGAACAAATTCCTATCTCCATGTGCCAGTGACTCCCATACTCATACATGACTACTTCCAAAAACAAAACAAAAAACCTTAGCCTTTAATTTGATGACTAGGGATCTCATTTACCTGGATCCTAACATTGCCCATCTTACAAACCCCATGAGTAGCGGGGGATTTTGCTGCAAAATACTTTTTCTTCTTCTAATGACAGCTTTCAGGAATGGTTTCCAACACAATAATTTCCTCTAACCTCTGTATTATCATTAGCACTCCATATTTGTCTCTGGAGTTGCTCAAATACTCATTGCCAACCATCTTCTTTCTTCCACCTTGCCTCTGGGCTTCCCAGATATTTGCGTCTTTCCCCCATCTACTCATTTGCTGTCCCCAAGACAAGCAGCACAGAACCCCTGGCTACCACAGTGCCCTAAGACTTGCCATAGCCTGCTGTAATAGGAAGGCAAATGGAAAAGTCTGAGAAAATAAAGGAGAAAAAATATTTTTAAACATACATATATTTCATATGGATATAAGTACCAGAAGTAGAGGGCAGAAGAAGAAAAGGGACTAAGGTAGCTGCTGAGCACTGAGAAATACAAGGCACATTTGTTACTGCTTATCTCTGCAGGTTAGAACTAGAAATCACAACACTTATTAAACAAGATAGGGAAAATGAGCTATTCCTGCTTTCCTCAGAGCACAGCCTATGCTCCAGCCCCATAGGGCATTTCTCATTGTCTTGACTCCAAGGACAGGACCCCACATTAACAAACTTACACAGCACAAGCAGAGCAGGACAGCCCTTGGTTCTCGGTGCAGGGCACTGAACAATTTCTGCATAACTCCTCTCTGCACACAGAGGGCCTGAGCAGGACCAGGGCTGCAGAAACTCCCAGAAGCTACAGACCCAAAACTCCCAGGCCAGTCACAGCCCAGTGTATTTATACACCTGCCGATCACCCACTCAGCAGTTCTACTGGCAGAGGATTGTGGTGGGCCCAGAGGAGCAAGTGCTTCCTCAGCTGCACCCAATGTACCTGACAACACCTCATTCCTCAGGCATGCTGTCAGGGAAAATTTGCATTTACCTCTTCCCTGTCTCTTGCTGACTCTGATGCCGAGTCACTCAAATGCCAAAACTGAATTAACGTGCAAAATTTTTTGACCCAGGGGCAGATATTCTCCAAATTCAGAGATTTTATTTAGGAGAAAAAGATATTTTTTGTAATGGGGATGGGAGTACTACAAAATATTACCCTCCTTTCTAATGGCTCTGTGCTGTGTTGCTTCTGTATCTTCCCATGAGATTTGAACTGAAGATCTTGTCCAGATTAAATAGTGACATGCGTGTCCTGTCTTTAACCGTCTCCATCCACTTCATTCCACTTAAGGAGAAACCAAAGCTGGCTCTCACTCAGTCCTCAGAAGCAATTGGTACTTGAGCAACATCCAGTAAATGATATTAAACCTTAATTAAAACTATATTGAAACTATGAACTGAAAACATTCTCTAATCCTGTGGGTTTCCAGAGATTTTCTTCCCTTCGTTTTTAAAAAAGAAACTAATAATTAAATCCCAATATATTAAATCGACCTACATAAAATATTCCACCTCAAATATTATTTCTGCCATAAAACACATAATCTGTCACTGGTTTAATTCCATTAGAAGGCATACATTAAGGTCTATGCATTATGATCATTAAACTAATAAAAGTAAAATAATATCACTTTTATTATGTTTGAATTTGAAACATTCTTCATATGAACACAAAGAATAATTGTGGAAGAAAGAATTTTTTTAAAATTATAATGAAATAAATTCATAGGCAATAGTGGTAGCTAAGAAACCAATTTTTAATCTGGCAAATCAGGAGATATGCTTCTACTGTGTAGTCTTAGACTTTTTTTTATTATTTCCTTTTCTTTTAACTTTGATTTTGATTACACAGAGTAGTCAGCTCTTGGGATCATATCTGTGATTGGATTTCCCTCCCTTATGCTTCAGATTCCCATCTCTGAGTGTCATGTGATGAAGTACATTTCAGCTTGTATAAAATAGGTTTTCAGGCATTCTGATTATGAAGGGAGACTGGAAGGATTTTTTTTTTTTAACTTAGAAATATTCCTCCCAAAATGTATTTGATTTAAAATTCATTATTTTCTTAAACTAGTGTGCAGATTTTTGGAGCTTGGCTCATAATCTATGAAAATTTGGGATTGGAAATATGACAAATGCCAGGAAATGAAAAGAAATCTGTCTGAGACAGAGGCTTGGATGTGGAAATTATTTCATTGTTGTCAGCCCAGCAGTCAGAGCGGGAAAAAACTTCATATTCTGCCCCAAGCATATGCAGGAGACAGAAATTTTGTAGCTTACTGTTTTAGAAAGCAGGGCCTATTCCTGCATTTGAAGTTGTCTCATTCTCCATACAGCTGATGTAGCTACATGAGCTACATCATATGGAGCTAAATGAATCCTAACCGGCTGCACCATTTCCATTTCAGATTTTTGGAGAGCAAAGGTCTGTGCCTCTGGAAATTCAGAGGAGGAAATAGGTGAGTTCATGGTGAGATATTCACTTCTAAACAGGAAGAGACATTGGATTCAAAGAAAATATAACAAAAATGATTGTACTGAGAATGTACTTTCATGTATAGAAGAGCATTTGTCCATTGTATGCTTGTACTTTGCCAAGAGCAGCAGAGTACTGCCCTGTAAGGAGGGCCTTTTGAATAAATGTAATGAGCATAGGGATGGCAGATGGGTCTTGAACAGAAGCACCCTTCAGTCTGACAGCTGAAAGCAGACCCTGGGTTGCACGCAGTGATGCATAAACACAACATAGTTTATTATCAACACTTAAAAAATCATCTGTTTTATGCTAGCAAAGGCTTAAGGGCTTAAAGGCTTAAGGGTGGACAGACGTACTAGTCAGGCAGGGCAGGATGCTGAGGACTGAGCTATGAAGTTCAAGTTGTGCATGTGTGGGCCTGGGGAAGCGGGACTCGCCGTTTGAGAAGGCAGAGAGTGGCAAGGGAGTGGGGATGGTGCAGTCCATTTGGAAGAATGTGTAGAGCCCCCACCCTGAAACCCAGCTGAGGCCTGTAGGCCCTAAGGCCTAACCTTGCTAAGCATGAACTTCAAACTGTATGAAGTCCCACAGCCACAGGATGTGGCAGTTTCCTGATGTGCAGGGGCTGAGAGACTGAGGCAGTTTGTGAGGCTTCTCAGGCATCCAGGCAGGCTCCGTGTTAACAGCCCTTGTGAAGAACAGATATGACCTTTTTTTTTTTTTTTTTTTTTTTTTTTAACAACAACAACAACAAAAAGGGGGGCAGGAGGGGCAGAATCCATTTGAACTTTGAACTTTGGAATCTTGGGCTTATGACACCTGGAATCCAAGCAGCTGTATTTACTATTTAATGGTGTATATTCACTTGCTTGTTTTCAATTTTTTTCAGATTTTACATATGTTATCATAGGAGTTACTCTGGGAGCCTTTCTATCGATTGCTTTTGTAGCAGTAATAATCTGTATGATCAGAAAACAAATGCTTGACAATGTCTTTGGAGGTAAGAAAAACATTTTCCTGATATCTGATCCAGAGATCTTATCCTCCTCATGTTCTGATACAGCAGATCTGAGCTTCACTGCTAGGAAATTTGTATGTGCTACAACTCCAGTTTTCATATGGAGAACTGTTTTAAAAGCATCTGAAGAACTGGAGTCCCTGGAACTGCAGATTCAAATATTAATATAATCAGCTCAGTTTTCAGCCAATAGAATTCACTTCAGCTTACTTAAGCCTGGGTATCCTTCTGAGTAGTTCTTTCTTAAAACAATTTTCTATTTATTCTATATTCTATAAATTAAGGATCCTATTTACTTTCAGGATGGATTGGGGGGTTGTTCACACTTCATGGTCCAAATTACTATTTCTTTCACAGATCTGGGCTTTCCCTTCAAATGTGACTGTGTGACTTCAGGGTACAGTACTTTAATGAAGTTTCCATCAGGATACACAGTGAAACTCCCTGTAACTTTTTAGTTGTGATTACGTTTTCAGAGGAAAGCGTGTTTGATTGTTTGTTGTGAATTTAAAGCAGACACAAGCTCTTTGGTCTAATACCAGAACTGGTGAGAGCAACATCTCCCTTTGCCTCTGCACTACGTGCTTACAACGGACAGTTCAAGATTCGAACCCCAAATCTTAAACTGAAACTGAAATATACCCTTCATTTTGGTATACAGGAGTTAGTGAGAGGCAGAATTTGTCCCAGGGACCTCCCCAGAGGCACCATTATTCAATGGCCCTACCTCTTCAGCATAGAACTCCCATCTGGCAGGACTGCAATGCATTACAAAACACTCTAAAGCAAATCCTTGGTGGTTTCTTCCACTGCTGAAATACAACTGTTCTCTGTGGAATGAGGTAACACGGTAAGAGCCAACAGCAGTCAAAAGCAAGAAATAAAAAGCATCCCAAATACAATAGCATCTGATAAGCGTACATGAGGATAGAGTACTAACCCTAACTGAGGCTTGAACACAACAGCAGGATAAACTGTTCCTTTTGCAAGAAGTCCTGGGATCTTTACTGAAATCAAATCCTTGCAACCTGTCTTTTGATTTTTGAGAGAGGTCTGTACTTTTGATAGCACATGAAAATTTGGATGAAAAGCAAATAATAGAATAAAACGGAGCTGCAAGGCAGTGTAATTGTGAGGGGAAATTATGCCTACTGAAAGAAAAGGGACCTATAATAGAGTTAGGGGACCAAAAGCATTACTCTCTGTATGGCATTTCCATGGTGAATTTGAAAAAGCTGCCTTTCAGCTCCAGTTGCATACGAAGTGCCAATTCTATGCAATCTGCCTCTATAAAAAAAAAGAAAACGAATTCTCGTAAGTGTAGTCAGTTTTCACCACAAAAACAAAACAACAGAAATTAAACAAGGAAAATGGATGGAGGGAACCATGAGGACAGGAAATGACAACATAGGATTACGAATGCTTGGCCATCCTCTGTATCTATACACAATTGCTTCTATGACTAGATCTGGATTAATCTTCACATGACAAATGATAGGTGATTTCCCAGCACGCCAGAACTGTCTAACCCTATTCATTCAGCGAAGCACTGTGACACACACCTTCAACAGCAGGCACAGAGTTTTGCTCAGTAAAATGGCCTTGACCATTAAGCTTGGTGTGGATTAGACTGTCTGAGCTCACCTGGTCCAGTACTGGAATGCAGGTCTTTTAAAAGATGATTTTGCAACTTGGACTCCCCAGGTACTTCATGGGGACATCAGTGACAATGTAACACTGCTTTCTGTAAGATGAGTGGCTGTTGCTTCCCTTATTGGCACTGCACCGCAGTGCTAATGGGAGTGATTCTCATTAACCATCTGTCCTCATAGCTTTTCCTCATGACAGTCTGGGGATGTACCACGCTCTATCCCTAAATAGCCAAAATATCAGCAAAGTTACAGTCTTGAAAATATTGATATCAGATACTCCAGCTGGAAGAATTAAGAAGGGCTTATGGGAAGGTTGCATGGCACCACTAATATCAGAGTTTGATCTCACAAAGGATGGCTAGATCTCTACCCACCTTACCTACTCTAACTTCTGGTTTCACCCCCACAGCTTCTGATCAGACTTATCACCAGCCTGTTCCTGGTGTCTTAACTAACCACATTTTCTTATTCTCTCTTTAGAGTCAGATGGCAAAATGGATAGAAGGTAAGGCTCCTTGCTCGGGGTTTTCCAAGGTGTAGTTGAACGTACAAACCGTAATGTTTAATTGCTTTCTGTCTTTATGGATAACGCTTACCCAATACTATATAACAGAGGATTTTGACATGTCAGAATTAAGAAAGAAATCTCAGCTGATGTTTTGGTTTGTGTTACCTATTGTAATAACAAGCTCGAAAGGAAAAAAAAAAAAAAAGGCATTTTTGAGGGCTGCAAGCCAAAGGCCTTGTTTCAAAGATGCTGAGTTGGTTTTTCACACTGTGACTAGATCACAGTTCTGGGAATTGCCTTCAACCCACCTTACAGAGCAAGGCTATGCAGCAGTCATTGCTACTGAAAGGGATGCATTTTCACCCTTCACCTTCCTCCCTCCCATGCCCAGCAAGGTGTAAGCCTCATCCCCAGGCCCAAGAGGCAGTGCTGGACTGCCTAGGCAATCACCAGTCCTCGTCTCCTCTGAGAAGCAGGCAGTAGGGTGGACATGTACAGAGGAGTCTGCAAGGTGTCCTTAGGATCGTAGTAATCCACAGGTATAAACACGATTTGCTTCACTGTAAGACATTTTATAAATGAGAAAAAAATGCATGAATTAATCAGCACTCATGAACTGTGTGCAACAGCTGTACCCAGTGACCTGAAAAAAAAGGCTCTTGGCCTCTCTGAGGGAGGTAGATAGAAGCACTAATGGGCTTGTCCCTATCAGGGTCATTTTTCATAGAGGCTAAACAACATATGTAAATACTCAGTTGAAGATCAAAACAAGAGCTCTCTTTATAGCAAGCATTTCAGTGTTTTGCCTAACAGGGAAGGGCCTTAGCCATGGAGCATCTGTCATTTTCCCAGGGAGACTGTTCCACAGCCTAACACAGCTAACTCACAAAATGTTGCCTTTTTATTAACACATTTTGTTCAGTCTGCTCTAACAAAACACTCAGATTTTCTTATCAACCTAAAATAAATTAGGACTTTCACGTGGCCAGGAGAAAAAAAAAAAAAAAAGATATATTCATACAATGTCCAGTAAGCTGTTTTGATATACTGGGGAGAATATAGACACAGAAAGGAACAATGACTACAATCAAAGACTAAAACAGAAAACTCAAGAGATTAGAGTCCAGAGGGAAAAGGTCATAAAGAGAATAAAGGGACAAAGACAAGAAGATATATACAAGAAGATGTATTTACCATCCAAGCTTACTGCTTGTATTTCATCCAAGCTTACTGGTATGATCTATAAAACTGCCCCATATTGGACTTTGTCTTTCTACTCCCCATGCTACTGATTATGTGTGATATTTTCCTTGAGAGGCATATTGAGCATCTATCATATAATCTTCTATCTAGAGGAAGTGACCGTATTTGTCGTGGAAGCAAAAATTAACTTCTTTAATGATGTGGTTACATTGACCTTTTTGATGAGTCTATTTTCTAATCTGCAAGCATTTGCTATGAGGTATAGAGAAATCCCCAATTTCATGTGAAAAATCTGGTCTGAAGGCTCAAAACATGACACAAGGCACACAAACTCTCTCACTCAGAACCACCACAGACAAAGGAGAGAAACTAAAGTCCTACAATGTTTTGGGGCAAAATTATGTATTTTTTTTTCCTTTTTCTTTACTTTGCAAGTGGAAGACAATTTGAAATCCAACATCTCTCTTTAATCCATTGTACTTTTCAATTCTACTGTGATAGTGAGTAGTTTACTGACAAATCTTTATTCTTTTTTACCTCAAGAGACCTGTGTATTATTCCTTGGTGAATCATTAAGGAATACAGATGATAATTTGAGGAAATAACACACCTTTCTATTGATTTTGAGGAAAATTGAAATACTGAGGAGTCTCCTCAAGAACATCCAAGTTGTGTTCATTTTTGTCAGATTTATTCTTCGCCATAGGCCAAGGAAATAGTGGCCTATTATTGAGGTCACTGGAGAGACAAGTGACAATTAGGTCTGAACTGATTTTAACTACTTGCTTCAATTCCCTGTAGGTTCTAATTCACAGCATTTTAGGGTAATGGCTAGGCCTGGAAAACCCTTTGATGAAACAAAGTCCACCATCTGAAATTACCTGGTCTTATACTTGCACCAGCCAATTATACAGGCAAATAAATCCTTCAGTGATATCTGATAAGCAAGATATCACCTCTTTAGGACCCAAGAGAAGACCTGACATATCATCTGCAGACAATTTTCTGCTTAACTAGTGATAGTCATGGTTTGTTCAGAAGAAAAGTTTAGTCCAACTGAAAAAGCACTCACTGAATTCATGTTCAGCCAAATTTTGCTTTAAATTCCTCTCCATAATTCATACAAGTGCCTTGATCCTCCCAATAATTTCTCTCCCTGCCTGGGACATAGGCTGGGTTGGTGTCACCCAGCACAGCGCTATTGCAGTCAGTGGAGTCACACAGGCTTATATCAGTGGAGGTCCTTGATGCAGATAATCTTCATTTATGTTAGAATCCTCATTAGCTGATATCGATCTAACCAGGGTATGATAAGAACATGTTTACACTTAAATCAGGAAGCATTCTGATCAGTCTCCGCCCTGCTAGTTTCCAAAACATTTAAAAGAGAAGTGTTTCTAGCCCAACATGACATTGGCAGCTCACTGTAATTAACAGCATTTACCACTTTATTTACTCAGATCTATAGCCTTATGATTTAAACAATCAATTCATAATGGGATACCCTTAAAATCAATGGGGTATTTACTAATACTCAAGAAGAGCAAGAGGTTTGAGGCAGGCTGCTGTCGGCTAACAAAACAGTAATTTAGATGTCAACTGACAATTATTTAATGTCCTTTTTTTTAATTAATAGCTCATGTCAGTCTCAAATGCCATCTTGGTGTAAGCTTGCTAAATTACAATGCCTAAATTTCATGCAAGTTTAATGTATTAATAAAAATGTCTGGGCACATTTAATGTTAGCAATATTTTGAGTTAACTACAGTGCATGGCAGCCAGATTTATTTTGACAGAAGGAGACAAAGAAAGAGGCATGCAGGGACAAGGAGAAGGACGGAGAGACAGGGACACAGAAGTTTACTAAAGAGGAGAAGGTACAAATTAAACCTGCCGCAGTAGCAGAAAGGTATTTGTTGCCTGAAAGCGACCCGAGTAACAACAAATACCAAATCTGCCCATGCAACTCGCTGGGTTCCATAGTCACCCTTGTAAGTCACTCGGCATGAGATCAGTTTTAATGAAATGCACAAGTCATTTTGCTATCTGAAGGAGGAGAGAAGGACATTGGGAGTTGCATAGCCCAGGTGCCAAGCATATCAATGATTTGCTTTTGCTAGCCAGAGTAGCATCTAAATATGCTCTTGTGTTTTTCCATTAGACTTCCTCCAAGGGACTGACTTCTCTTTCTTTTGCTAGACTATGTTGGGGAAACACATGGTGCTCTCGTGAGTCAAGAGTCCCTTTAGACAAACAGAGGAAGCCTTGAACTAAGCTCAGTGCAGCTTTTAGGCTGTTTTCTGCGTGCAATCACAACTGCTTAGCTGCACGTCACAGGCCTTGCACTGTTTTTGGCTAATGCAGAACTTCCCTTGGGTTGGAGCAGGCTGTGCCTTTTAACTTGAAAAGCCCTATTTTTTCCCTCATTCTGACCGTGGAATAGATATATGCATTCCAGGCACGAGCAATGAACTGATGTTGTAACACCAATTTTTTGTAACCAAGGGTAATATCAGAGGGTAAGTTATAGCCTGTAGCATACTTCTTAAATTACTATAATTGAAAGCAGTTTCCATGGAAGGTAACTCTCCTTTCTTCCTATGCCCCTATAAAACAGGCACAAGAGATCATTCCTGGGAAAAATTATATAGTGCTGCACGTGATGTCCTGGTGAATCCCCATGTGTGCAGGGGCTCACCACAGCTCCCAGGAACATGCAGTGGACTCTGGTGTGCTGCCTACAACCAATTGCATCTCCAGCATAGGAGTATTTCCCTGGGACGCCAGGTCCAGAGCAGCACCCTTCATTTTAGCCAGCTCAGTTCATGAGATCTGAGTTAATCAGGAGCATTTCAGGTTGGCCACTTCTGCAGGTGGTGCATACAGTGGCGGGCCTGCCATTCTCTCCCCGAGCCTCCCCATTTAATGGCAGTGAGTGACACCTGCAGAGTGCAACAACCATTCTGCACAAATAGAGTGAGACGCTCAGGACGCCAGCAAACTGTAAAGGGCCTTCAGCTGAACTTAGCGTGGAAACCCATGTGAAACGATAACCTTTGAGGCTGAGACAGACTTCCAAGTCACAGCTCATTTCTTCCATCTAACCTCCCCCTCAAAAGCCAAGGAGAAACAGTCATCCCATCCTGAAAGCCTCCAGTCTCCACGTTGTCTAACTCTAAAAATATCTCTATGGATTAAATAGGAGGTGAAATCATCCACTTGGAAAATATAAACATCAGGGATGGATGACACTGCAAAGGCTAGGTTCGGACTAACAAGCACAAGTTTCAGCATTGAGCTAGAGCTCCTTCCAAGCAGCAGAGCTGTCAGCCTTCGTATAGGAGCCTAGAACCTTTTTGCTAGCATTTGGCCATGCCTGGGCCTATACCCAGCTGTACTGACAGGTAGAGACAGTGGATGTAAAGGATCTGATCTAATTATTTCAGAGACTTCAATATGGTTTAGTGTGAAATTGAAATAATATACTCCTATTTTGGAGAGGAAAATAGTTCTCAGTTTTGTTTTGCTCTACATAACCCAAACTGGTCCCTAGTGCAGCTACCAAACAGGAAGCCAATCAAGTAGACAGATATAAGTCATATCATTGATATTATCAGCTACAAATGAGAGGTATAGCTTTTTTAATCACTGGAGTTTCAACTTACAAATAAGTTTAAGGGGTGACCTAGTTTTGATATTGGAGAGGAGTCCTTTTGAAACTGGGCCCAATATTCACAAATTCAAATCCGGAAGTAACACCTCCTTTAAATAAAATAGACTTTGTCCTTAGCTGAATGTGGCACAGGAAGAACAATGCAAAAGGGAAAAGGATTAGGATTTACAATGCAGACTGCACAGGATGCAGGGCTTTAAAATGCAGCGCATTGACTCAGATAAACTATTCATATGAAACGTTATATGTTCCCTCTCCACCCAGTGATGGATACTATCTCAGCCACTCTACTCTCCACTGAAATTATATCTGCTTAAGATGCAAACACATAATGCCACTGTACTACAGGCAAATTCACAGGCAAAAGTATTTGAAATACCAGGATACCAAAAATACATGTGCAAAGGAAATCTATTTTTGCCAATTTCTAATCAGAGAAACTTCTTCTCCAGAGAAGATTTTTGTACAAAAGGAGTAGGAATCAGTGACTGGTAGTGGTAGTTCTAACCCAAGCTCTTCTGGACTCATGGGACAGGCCCAACTTGACCTCAGTGCTGCTGTTCCTCCTGCAAGGAGCTGTGACCAGGCCAAAGCAGCCTTCTCACACACCTTCCTAAAGCACCTGATAACATGAGAAGTGAAGCATCAAAGGAAAAAGGATTAGCAGTGATCTACAGGCATGCCTTTCCTATTTGAAGGTTTAGCAATCCACAACAATCCAGGCAGGTGGAACTTCCACAGGGCCACTGAGTGCATCTGTCTTTGTTTTCCTAAAGCAAACTTTTCTTTTTCTCCTCTCCCAGGAATATCTTTCTAAAAAACTCCAGTAGAGTTTTTTTTTTTTTTTCCCTAGAATCTGGAGAAAATCAGCCATTAGATTCACCAGAATCTTTGATACATCTGGTGCCCCTCAATATATTTTGAATGATTTATCATGACTTTTTATTTTACTTTACATCTTTCTCCCAGCACCTTTTCACCAGGTCTTTCATTCCTCAACTAATGTATTATACAAACACCCCAATCAACACACTTTTCCTAACTTATGGGTTTACAAGAAAGGGAGAGCAAAGCTGACAAAGACAGTCCCTACAATCTAAATAAGCAATGCAGAGAAGGCTTCTGCTTTGCCAAACCAAACAAAACGTTTCCTCAGTGGCTGGTTTTGACTGCAAAGCTTCCTCTCTCCTTGTCACCATGACCAAACATGAGAAAGAAACAGCTATGGTGAGAGCGGAAGCGCAAGATAACTTGGAGAACACATAGGCAGAAGCATCCAAGTTTGCACTTCACTAAGGAGCAGGTACCAGGTACCATCTGTGGGAGATGATTCCAGTCCTGATGGTTCACTGGAGTAGGCCTGATTCCTGGCTGAACACTCGAGGCTTTGGTGGGTGGTTGACCATCACTGCAGGCATGATTTAGTAATACACTTAAGGAATGTGTATATACACCATAGGTAGATAGGTATATAATAGGTTTTCTCAGGATGCATCCTGGGAACTGAATGCAATGAAAAATCTTTAAAAGCTACCCAAATGCCACGATAATGCATGTCATTGCCAGTAAACAATTGTTTGCCAGTACAGTTTGCCAGTACAGTTTGCCAGTAAACATATGTATGAACAAGCAGCGATGGCCTAAAGGACTTCACTTGCATTTGTGTAAATATAGAAAAATGAGCATATGTCCCCAGAAATAGCTGGCTCAACTTCTTGCACAGATACATTTGCAAAAACGAAGTGTAAATAGCTATTCTATGTAGAGGCAATAACCACCCATAAACAGAGCAGTAAACTGGATTTCCTACCTGGATCTGTCACTGCCCTGCCTAGTGGAACTTGTTCTTCTGCCAAATCTTCAACATGTTACTATGTCCAGGTTAGCGTTTTTGTAAAATGAAATTAATCTTTATATCACATAGAAACAAAGACATTAAGCTTTGCGCCATGTTGGGGACACAGGGCTTTAAAAAGCAGCAGTAAGCCAATATGTGGGCATCTCCAGGCCTCAGTTTCTCTTAGCACTATTCCTGCATGGAATGAAAAGCTGACATACGCACGGGCAGCTTTATATACATGCATCTATATACTGGCTGGATTGCTAGTGATTCATTATACCCTTTCCAGGATACAGCATGCTTCACTCATGCTAGCTACCAGCCTGAAGGGCAGAGCCACTCTTCTAGCTATTTTTGCTCCTGCCTGGCTGCTCTCCACATGCTCTGGGAAAGCATCTGGCCCAGGATTCCTCTGCTCTCTGGAGAGCTGGGGCTGCCTTTGCAGTTGACCTTTTCACAGCTGTCAAATGCAGAGGAATCCTTATTCCTTCCTACTCCTCTGCACAACTGCTTGAGGCTAGTCTTGAATAGCTCTAAATCATTTGATTGTGAGAGTTGGTCCAGAACTGCTGAGTCAGGGGAATGCATTCGTCCCAATACCCAGACACCTGTTGCAGGCAATTCCTTCCAGAGCCATCTGCTCCCTGCTGGCCAGCGGGCCGGTGCCACTGATTCCAGCAATAACTGAGTAACTCTACCTTTCCCTGGAGCTACTGCAAAACAGAAATGCTTCTGCTACCCACCCCATTTGCTACTGCCAAGGGACACGCAAGATGATATCGATGCTAGAAGCCACTGAGCAGGTAGCCTCCCACCTCCAAGGCGGACACCTTTGCCATTCAGACCGAGCGGCTTCATGATAACTTGGGGTGATCAGGAGAAAAGAGAGGTGAAAACATGGGTTTAACTAGGAATAAAAGTGCTATCATCTCTAAAAGATGAGTAACTTTAAAAAAACAAGGTCTCCCAAAGTGAAAGACTCACACTGCCACAGGTCTTACCTAGAAAAAAAATGCCTTCAAATCAGAGCTCCTGCATAGTCCATCTCACAGAATTTCCTACATCCTGTTTGAGTTTCTGAGTAAGTTCACACAAAGCAAATGAAAAAGGGAATCTTTAATTTCAGATTAATTCTGAAGCTTTTTCCAGTGACTTCTCAGAAAGGAGGACTGCTTATAAACCTTCTTTTAAGCTCATGTAAATAGTCTGCTACATCACCGTCTTTCAATTCTAAGATTTATGCTACGAAGGATCTGCACTGGGTATCAGCCAAAAGAAATGAGAAAGTATCACAGAAAGTGATGCTGACTTTTACCCTGTAGACTGCAAAAGCTTGGGGATCACTGAGCTATTTCTGAGGTTTTATAGAAGTTAATAAGCGTAAAAGCTCTCAATATGGGTGTAAGTTGAGTTTAAAGGCACTTCACAGAATCCTGCAGTTTAAAGAAAAAAAAATATATAAACAGAAAAAAAAAAGAAAAAAAAGAAAAACACTGGCTGAAAAGTACTAGGTTGTTTGTTTCTGTCCTGAAAAGAAATCCCTGACACACTGCCAAACCAATTTACTGCAGTCACAGAAATGCTTGTGCTGGCAGAGGAGAAGAGGAGGAGAAGGGTGGGAGCTGGAGAGGAGGAGTTCAACTGCTGTTTTAACTACTACTTTAGTGTCAATGCTGCTTTTAAAGTGTCTGTAAACTAGCATTTTTGGATGAGTTTCCACCCCTGCCTGCAGGAAAGCGAAGTGTGAACGTTCCCAAGGACGGTGCCACCCCCGGAGCCCGTCCTGTTCTGCCCTGTCCCACCTAGACCTTTCCCCTCTCTCCCAGCCCAGTAGCAGCTCCATGGTCTTGGGAAACAGCTCTGCTTAAAATCTACATGACACAAAGATGATTTATTTTTCAGAGAAATAAGACTATCTGAGCTGTGACTTGCCAGCACAAGGGCAATGGTGACTGCAGATCCTGCCCCAGCACGGGCAGGGACCTTGTCAAGCGAGCATCCTTGAGCCCGTGCTGATTCCCTCCTGCTAGCTTCCACTGGCCTCCTTCCTTATTCCAGGCTCATTAGGGAGTGGACTGCATGTGCAGTTTGAACTAGAAAGGTGAGAATCAGGTCTTAGCTGTTTCTTAAGGGCACTAAGGACTAGTGCAGTGAATTTCACACTAACAGAACATTTCAGTATAGTTTTTTTTTTTTTTAACACATGTACCAAAATTTCTCTCAGAAAAGGAAGCAAGGTGAATTACAGGAAACACATCCCTGCTTGCCAGATCTCTGAAGAATTCTCCTTTTAGCAAAGTCATCAGGAAACTTTTTAGCAGTATTGAAGAAAGGGGACTGCGATGAGTACAAATTCACAGTTGAGTCATGAGATCCAAGGATATAAACAGCTGAGGGCTGTAAGGCACAGAAAGGTCTTACTTCCAGGCATTGACACTAGATGGAGTAAAACTGAATAAAAGACTCAAGTGCAGCGAAGAAAAGAAAGGAAGAAAAGTTTCTGTATTTTGCCAGCTCTTAACCCGATGATATTCTGAGTGTTCATTTTTGATTAGTGCTCCTACGAGTGTTGTTAATGTCTCACTCTGTGTGCTTTGCAGGTCCAATATGGGATCCAGTCAGAACAGGTATGTTCCAGAGAAGGCGGGAGTCTGGTTGAGTGGGAAGGTGGAGTGACAGTCAACTCTCACAGTCAGAGCATTTGCAAAGCTTTGTTGACCGGGTAACAGAGAGGGACAAACAGAGAAAACAGAGGCAGCAATAAGGGCTGTGGGGTTACCCGAGCTCCTGCAGTGCCCAGAGGCGCCAACCTGCTGCACCACAGACACTCCACAGGGCCCGAGGCAGGTCCCTGTGGGGCCTTGTCCTCCGCTTCCCGCTGTAAGCCAGCCGTGCCATAACATACGGCCAGGGCAGGTCGCAAGGCGCTCTGCTTCACAGCAGGGCTGTGCTGCCCTGCCACTTGCTGCCCCATATCCGCAGCTGCACCAAGGAGGACCCTCTAGCAGGGTGGATCCAGGAGCTGCTCCCACCGTGTGACAGAGCCGCATCGGGGAGCAGGGGAAAGGGGACGCCTCCTCTATCCGTAACTCTGCTGCGGGATAGAAGGAGCAGCATTTCTCTGCACTGATTACTGAGGTCCTAGATAAAATCTAGGCACCTACATTTTAGACCACTGAAGTTCAATTAAGGCAAATCCCTTCATCTTTCTAAAGTACTGTACAAATTCAATTGACCTTCACAGTCTTCAGAGGAAAGTAGATCAGTCAGTACTGTCACCTGCTGGCTGCTGGAGAAATGAAAACCCAGAGGTGAAACCACATGGCAAAGCCCCACATGGAGGCAGCTTCAAAGAGATGCTCAGGCCACCTGCCTTCCCCTTCTCGTCCTCCACAGTATGAGCAGTCCTCCAAGACCTAAAATGCTCTGCTAGGATGGGCTCCTGTGGGACAGGGAAGAGAGCAGCTGGCGGTTCCCATCACAGCCAGAATTATACTCCTGTCTGTTAGTTCAGTTAGGAAAAATACAGATACAAAGAAACAAACACTGGGGGGGGGGGAGGTAAGTGGAAGGAGCTTCATGAATGTATCTACAGTGGCTCCAATAACGATGTGACAATTTTGTAGATTTCCTGTGATTTTTATCTCTCTGTCTCCCAATTCTGCTTTTACAATGATGCTATAGATCATTGTAGGGTGAAAAAAGGACAGGAATTGCTGTTAACTTGCAAGGCCTTTTTTTTTTTTCTTTTTTGTTTTTTTCAGAGATGCCAACGTACCGCAGCAACAAAGTATAAATGATCAATAATCCTTCTGCAGTCAACAGTTACCTGGTGTGAGGATCAATGGCAGCTGCTTGTCCGCAGGCAGGACTCTCAGCAGCATCAATTCCTTTGCTCGCTCTCTAACGGAGAGCCTGGCGGATTGATTACAGGAAGAGTTTACAGGGAATGCCAACCTTCATCATCTGCACACAACAAGCCTGCGGCCCCCAATTCCATGGATACAAACAAAATGTATGAAGAAATGGGACGAGGTCTGCTCATCAACAGGCCCTGTTTGGCCTGAGATAAGCATGCGATTGATTTCTAAAATCAGTGAAATCCAGAGTAACCAAAAAACTAGCAATACATTTCAGCAGCAGAATTAACAGCCAAACTCATACTTTGAGTAAGGCAAATAATGAAAGTGACTCAGAAAATCAGTGATCTGAGATCAAGCAAAACAAGATTTCTCAAGTTTTTCAGGAAAATATTTTGTGTTGATTTAAACCATTTGATTCATGCTAGTGACATCTCTTTTTAGCTTTCGAATTGGCTTTTTTTGTTTGTTTCTTTAACTTCAGGTCATGATACTAATTTCAGTCACTTTAAATGAACTGGGGTCATTTAAAATGAAAAATATCACTTTGCAATAAAGTTTTAATGTTTTGGTTTTAGAACCTTGAAATCAAAACAGCTTTTTATACCCAAAGTATAAAGTTTCCAGACATCTGAAATGAAACATTTCCTCTCAGCACTCTACAAACAAGCTAAGCTGACATTTCCAAAGTCTTTCTATCCTTATTGTTAATATAAAACAATTCACTAAATTCATTCAGAATTTGTGCCTAAATTCAGTGTCCTACCCCTCCATTCTTGGCTCAGCTTAGCGTATTATGCGTACAAGTGGGATGAGTGATAAGAAGAAAATGAGAGCTTTGTCTCAGAACATTTAAAATAGTTTAAATAATTATAAATCGATTAAACTCATACTGATTTGTAAACACACTCCAACTTTTACAAAAAGACTATGGTAGAGCTTTTATATAGGTTATGGTATAGAGTTAGGTTTTTAAAAATTAACTCTATAGATGCAGATTCTTCCTATTCTGTTTGTTCTAAGCCACTTTTGTATTTCAAGACTTCAGCAATTCACATGAATACTTCATTGTAAGAGATGAAAGAAAAGCACCAGTTTTTTATATTTCAGGCCGGGTTTACTTTCAGCTCCTAAAGACAGGGCAGTCCTGTCTGCTGCAGGTGCCTTGGGAGCGCAGGGGCACGACCTCCACACGGAGCAGCCTCTGCTCTTCTCACTGCTCTTCTCAGGAAACCCAGCAGGAACCAGAGGCTTGAAAGACTCAGGCAGATGGCTGGCACATAATTAAATAATGTCACAATATTGTATGGGCATAGCTGCAATACCACACCGTTACAAGACAGCTCCAAAGGGGACATGCTATTTTACTGAATCTCTAGCCAGGTCTGAAGACCACAAACTGTAAATAACTCTAGGCCAAGCTGAGGTCTGTGGGCATTAATCTGTCATCTAGCATCCATTCCCAAACCAACTCATGAGCCAGTTTCTTCAGTTACACTAGTTTCACATCAATATATATATATATTTTCCAGTTCTTTGTCACTGTAATATAGCAGAAGTTATTAAGTTTTTATTTTTTTATTTTTTTAAGTGAATGTTAAACTGAAGTCCAGCCTGGAAGCTGTGTTCCTTATCAAGAAATATGACTTCAAAAACACATGGAAACCCAGGCCTCCACCTCCCCACCTGATGAGCAGCGTTCTGCCTCTGAGCTGCCATCAGCCCCGTACGCTGGAGGCCGAGCTGCTGAGCCCAGCCCGGGGCCGGCGCACTGCCAGACCCCAACAGCAGATATCTCAGGATTTTGTTTCTATGAAGAATAAGTTATTGTAC
Source organism: Tinamus guttatus (assembly GCF_059628265.1). NCBI lineage: Eukaryota > Metazoa > Chordata > Aves > Tinamiformes > Tinamidae > Tinamus > Tinamus guttatus. The sequence continues at coordinate 10,784,588 of NW_028288848.1, forward strand.
TAACTTGTTATTGTAGCTGAAAGGATTTTTTTTTTCTGAGCTTAGTAAACCAGGTAATTTTCCAAATGTGAAAAGGAAGGTATCTTATTTATTTGGATTGTAATTTTCCATATTTTAGATGGCAAAATGTAAAGTTTATTTTAGAGAAAAGTGATATATTGGAATCATTTGCATGTATTCCCTAGGTGTCTGTTACCCAGTTCTGTAACACTGCAGTTCATTAGCAGCATTTGCTAACAGATAAACTAAAGCTGTAATGTGATTCTTGTAAGTAATTGTGCATGTGTATATTTGTAAGTGAATAAACCATCTTGTAAGGTATCTGTTAATTGATTTGCTTCCCTTAGTACCGTTTTAATTAAGACTTGGAACAGAAGCGAGCATGTGGTCAGGGAGGGAAGCTGTTACCTTCACTTATTTGTGTGAACAAATGTGTCTTTCACACCATTTCAGTACACTACAGGAAATAAAGATGAGAATAAATAAATAAATAAATAAAGGTAAGTTACAAGCAGCAGAGGGGAAAGATCTAGAGAATTAAGGATAATAATATTGATCATGCAAATGCAGTAGGTTGGAAAAGAGATGATGCGTTCCCTAAACCTTTTTCTGCGCACGAGGGCTCCTTGGGTGTGGGAAAAGCATGACCAGACGTGAGAGGCAGCGCAGGGGGCCTGCAGCATCTGCACGGCTCCTTCTGCAGCCGTGGGGAGGTTTGGGCACGCTTGGCAACTGCCAGTGCCTGCCAGGGGCTGGCAGCGACTAGTGCCCCATAGAGCCTAACCCCCGTGTGCTCAGCGGGGCCCAGCCGGGCTCTGCACAGAGCTCAGCCCTCCTGCCGCGGCGCGGCACAGCCCGCGCTGCCAGCCCCACAACTTGCCCTAGCAGCACCCCTTGCAGCAGCAGCTCTTGCCATGGGGCCAAGCCCCACAGCACCAGTTTGGTTATAACTGGCAACGGAAAACTGGATGAAAGGGGAGCATTTTGGAGGTATTCAGTCAAAAGATGTTGTTGGAGGACTCCGCTATCCTCCGGGAGGCTGCAGCCTGGGCACGGCACAGCGAGCACTGGGGACAGCTCTGCACGCGCCCGCCTGCCTGTGCAACGCCCGCTCCCTCTGCCCAGCCTCCTGCGGTGCGGGGCCCCCTTGGCAAACCGCGACTAACTGCTGGAACCACCCGGCTTTGCTCCGTGCGTGCTCACAGCGGGATACGCCGGGTAAAATCCCACTGGCTGCCATGGGTCTGCGTGCACAGAAAAGCAGGCTGGGGGGAGCAAAGCGCATCCCGCAAATCAGACCTCGCTGATCTAAACCTGCTCAGGGAGGTGTGAGTGACACGAGAGCGTGGTTTGGCTCCTCACAAACAGGATGGCAAATTTCATAATTGTCAAAACAAACATGCTCAGCCTGAATCCTTGGGTTATCTCATGTTCGTAAGTGAAGAGCCAGCTCACTTTAATCAAGGGCATTATTTTTCATTTTCTTACCACTACACTTAGTCAAATGAGAGAGAAAAAGACCATAAAATGCCTCCACACATCAACGAAAGATGGGAAAGCAAAAGCGAAGGAGGACATACACCTAATAAACTGGTAGCAAAGGGATATTTATACTCATCTACAAAAAGAAATGTAAATGGAGTCTGAAATAAACTAAGGACAAGTAAGTATAATGCCACATGATGACATAGCACCTGACTGAAAATACTGAGTTCCTGCAATTGCAAAACGAACGGGATCACTGGCGGTGCCAGACCTTTGAGAACTGCGTTCGCTGCACGCATCCATCCACACAGTGGAGACAGAACAGCCAAGCTAGGACGGACAAGAAGCCTGTCTGCTCCAACAGCCACACGCCCAGAGGGATGCAGAGGCACTGCCGGTCCGTGCGGATGTGCAGCGTGTGGTACACGCTGACACGCGCCCCGAAGGGCCCACTGGCCTCCTGCAGGCTCCTGCCGGCACCCAGCACGGTGCCGAGCTCGCCGGGGCTGGGGATCTGCACGTCCCCCCTAGCAGAGCACGACAGCGATTCCCACACTTGTCTGCTGCCCCAGCATGAAGGCAAGTTACACACTCCTTGTCCACAATTTATAGCGAAGGAAAACGAGACACGGAGCAGCCAAAGGGCTGTGCCAAAGGCCATACAGGAAATCATAGGATCATTATGGTTGGAAAAGACCTTCAAGATCACCAAGTCCAACCATAAACCCATCACCACCATGCTTGCTATACCACATCCCTAAGCGCCTCATCTCCACGTTTCTTGAACACGGCCAGAGATGGTGACTCCACCACTTCTCTGGGCAGCCTGGTCCAGTGCTTCACCACTCTTTCCATGGAGAAATATTTCCTCTTAGATAGAGTAGAGAATATAGTCAGTGTTTTCCAATTCCAGCATGGATGACAGTAATTATTAATAATCATTCTTCTGTAATACTCCCTCCCCTCCAGATTGCTCCTTTTTAAATAGTTAGGGGTTACATATTTTACTTTATTGAATATATGTGCTCTTTATTCTCGTATCTTAGGTTTTAAACCCTGAAGGAACCCTGTACTTTCGCTCACAGCTGGATCAAACAGGAGTCCCAGCAAAGCCTGGACATTACCCTGGGGTTGATCATTCTGTGGAATAAAACCGCTCCCTAACGCTGCACAGGCCAGTAGGCAGCACGCACAGATCCTGCTCTCCACATTCAGTTAGAATCCACCTTCCCCTCCTACAAGCCATGCAGCCCGCACAGGAGGCTGGCAATGCTTCTCTTGCATCCCTAGGCTCTGTCCTGCTGCGGGGAATCCACAAGGCCTTTCGCTTTACAGATTAGATTCCACTTTTGGCTATCAGGAATCTTTCTGAGTGAATAGGTGATTAAATTAATTATTTTTACCAATATTCTTCAATCACTCCACAATACCGAGAGAAGACTCACAGGACTGGGAGCAAATGCGAACATACTCTGCTGTGATTAAAACTGGATCAGATGTGCCAGTGAATATAAAACACTGAGTGTTCATCTCCTTTGTGAGCAACCCTGGTATTTTTAAACTGCTCAGTTTTTAAACTTATTATAGTATAGTAAGGAACAAATAAAAATCTATGGAGAACGTACACGGGCTCATATGGGGACACCCTCAGAAGAATTGCCTCCTTGAAATAGATGTAAAATGCAAAATCGCTGCTTCAACGACAGGCTGCTGCCCGTTCACCAATAAATTAGTGTCTTTAGTTCATTTTGATCACCTACCCAGCTTTAGAAGCAAGATGATGAAAACAGGTAACATTATGCACAGAATTTAAATATTAAGACAAAAAAAGTAAACTGGACCCTATGTTTGTCATTATCAGATGGAAAGATGGTCAGCTCAGCTACAACCTTTGGCGATCTAAATGAGGAATATAACACTTTGCGCTAAAGAATCTCCCTCCCATCTATAAGACCAGCTCAGGGTCCTCCACAGGGAGGAGTGACAGTCTCCAGAAGGCCCTTAGCCACGCTCTGTTGCAGAGATTAGACACTTCCCAATCAGATCCAGGCAGGGCTACAGCTGATTCTAATTTTAACTGAAAACAAGATCAAGTCATGACTGGATCTTCCATGAGAGCCATAAATGCCTTCCCATGACTAAGGAAAAAATCAAAAATTAATTTCATGTCCGTGATTACTCAGTAACTGGAAAACAGTCACTGGCCTGGAGGCACGTGGCCTCTGCAGGCATCCTTCCTGGGAAGGGGATGCCATGGCTCTGAAACAGATAGAGGCTCGGGGAATAGCAGGGAAAAGAGCTAATGCTGGGCTGCTGCTGCTGCTGGATGTCTTATCCACAGCAGGACCCCAGGAATCACGCACAGTTCAGGGGAGTCCAGAAACAGTACCTGGCCTCAGAGCAAACACCAGCTGCAAGATCTCTACTCCCTGGCCTTCCTACTGACTTATTTATTATCTCCTCCTGTATAATTTGTCATAATCTCTGACTCGTCAGGCCAATTAATCATGCTTGGGAAAAAATGAGATTTCTCACAAGGAGATGATCTGTCTCTGACAAACAAGGGATAATTCAATTATCCTCCTTTTCTAAACATTTATTAACTGGTTTTGGTAAATTAGTCTATTTTGTAATTTAGCTATAATTTAGGAAGATTTAATAGGCCATTAAGCACACCAAATTCTGTGTTAATATAATATTATGCCTGTGATCTTAATAGCCCCAGACTCAAGAACAGTATACATAAATGGCCTGATTCCCACATGGAAGCAGCTGTCAGGAAGTACACAGGACTCTAGAGAAAAATTCCTTAAAATATCTTATTTCTTGAGTTAAGTACATGCTTAAATTCAAGTGGGATAGTGGGATACTTTTCCTGACTTGGGTAAGAATTTAAAGAATTTGGTCAGAAATAAAATTTTCTTTTTCTGCAGAATTTTTATATCCTACAGAGTTGCGTTGCTAAGATGGCTTTATCTCTTCTCATAGTTCTCAGTCTTCCTATTTTCCATACTGTAATTCCCAGGGAAAATCCTAATACTTAATGATAATACCTAATTGTGACCTATCAGCTGAGAATCTCTTCTCTGTTTCCTTGTGGAGGAAAACCTAAAAAAGGATTATGCCTTTTAGTCCTTTAGGACAGTGCCAATTGACACTAATGTAATAGCATTAATGAAATCAATGCAACTTTACACTGAGGGTAAAAATTAGCCTCTTTCATGCTGAGGAAAATTAAGAGCAAATTAAGTCAACTGAGTTGTGTGGATTTTAAATGGTACAAGAAGAGAAGCAGACCCTGTTTTAAAACAATATAAATTATTTTACTATACCAGGGTAATATAGACTTTGCCTACACTGAAAGTGAAGGGTAGACTTGAGCAGAATAAACTCTATGACTTTGTGAGTTTTCCACACATGTTGTTGGCAGTAGCCCCGCTGTAGCTTGGATTCAGAGCATCTGTGTTGTTCTTTGGAACAGCTGAACTCAGGATATTTCCTAGTACACCAGGCAGTAATCTGCCTACGGAAGATCCTTCCACACTTTCCGAATGAAAGCATGGAGCTTTCATAATGTGCTGGGGCCTCCTCCACCAACTTTCAGGTAGATTGGCCAGTTTCAGTCAGGATTTGACTGAAGGGCAGAAGCCTTCAAGACTATTATGATACACCAAGTTTTAAGAAGACAGGCAGCTAGAAAAAGACCACATTAGTGCCATCACTGATTGAAAGAATGTTGTGAGAATCACCATAATAGAAAACAGAGAATCCAAACAGGAGATCCTGAAGAACTTGCAGGAAACACTTCATCCAGGTGTCGACCCTTATTAGACACCAGAGAGCCCACCTTTCAGCTGGAACACCCTATCGCGTGGATCCTGGTGTCTAAGACAGACATAAAATTCCAGTCGAGGCTTTTCCCAAGGCTGGGGCATTCTCCTGACTGCTCTCATTTAGAGACCCAGCTGCAGTCGTACTTAGCTAAGAAGTCCATCAAGCACATGACGCAAATTGGTTGGGAGCAGCAGTCCTGCTGCTCACAAGACATACTTGTGCACACTCAGCACACACCTCTCCTAGCATATGTAGTAGTAAAGCAGTCACAAGTAAGACAAGCCAGTACAGCCCACCAGTCTGGTGCAGCCAATACATGCCAACCCTGTGGTAAACCACATTTAAGAAAAAGGAAAGATTTTTATCACATGCAGCTGCCTTTCTGACCCCTTCTAGCTGGAATGACTGTATCCATTTACTGTTGGGTTAAGCAAGAAAAGCCTTGAAGAAGCAAGATCTGATTCTCTACCTATATTGAAAATACTCATCAAGGGAACTCACACCTCTGGTGAAAAGCCAAGTGCAGCAACCACTCTGCCATCACATCCTCATTTAGGGAAAAAAAGAGTTTCCTTAATTTTATTTTATGGTTCAGATACTCCAGGAGTCATTAGATGTCATGCTGTTCACTAGCTTAAGCCATAAATTTCGATTTGAAATAAATTGCATAAAATGGAGATTTTTCAGGCATTATTTCAAGCAGTAACAGAAGGGATGATTCTGCATTCAGCTATACCAGCAAAGACTAGAGTGACCTGGTGGAATTACTGAAGGAAAATGCAGTGCAGATAGAAAGGCAATACAGCCTATTTATTTTTTTAATTTAAATTATGCCAATATTTAACTAGAAACACAAATTCAATAATTATTACCACTAAGGGATCTATTAGGCAAGGCTTGCCCTTGGAGAAAGCCCAGCTGACCTCAGTGGGAATTCTGCCTGAATAAACTTCCTTTTGAAGAAAGCACAACTACTCCTCTGCCTGCACTCAGGAGCATTAGCAGAGCCAAGACCCATCTCTAAAGACTCATTCATTCATACCCCGGGGTATCATTAGCTACAGAAATGAAGCTTTAAAAACTATTGGGAGAGATTCCTTCTGTCCCTTCATGGCCTGCACCGTGTCCATTAACACTGTGTAGGCACCTGGGAGGATATGGGTAAACTCTGCATTTTTTCTCCTCTTTCCAGTGTGGGGCATAGGAAAGGGGAATGGAAAGGTAAACGTGCTGGGCAAGAAGGATTGCTCACAGCATGTATGGAGCTGAGCCTTTACAACGTTCCGGTACACAGCATTCCGAACAAAATGTTCACTTCCACAGGGGCTCCATGCAGAACGAAGCTGCTGTTGAGTCCGGATGTCACCCGTGGAGTCTGTCCGACTCCCAGACTTGGCATGATCTGAGAACAAAACATGGTATCAGGAGGGAATCAAACCAAAAAATTAACCTGAAAGAGAGAAGAAAGGAGCAAGTCAACTCCCCACTAGTGAAATCTCTCTACTGGAGAGATCTACACAGGTTTTCACCCTGCGACTGCAAATAATGCATGCTATCAGAAGGATATGAGGCAGAAAGTCTATTTATTTCTGATAAAAGTTGGATCTGAAACACATGGGCTTTTTAATAGTTTTCAGTTAACCCAGCCAAAAGCCTAACTATGAAAATGGATTGCAGAAACCGAAGGAGTACTGTTCCATGCAAAAATGGAATGCATGAACAAGACTTTTTAACGTAGAGGGAATAAGAAGATTAAAATGCTAACAAACATGCAACTGATTTAAGACTTGAAGGTAAGACACTTTTTTTTTTTCCTGGAGGGAGCAGAAAGGGAACTGGGGAGGACAGGAGGTGACTAACAAAGGCCCTGATAAGAGAACAGATTTCCACTGGCCTGTAAGGGACACACGCCCACGTGTGCACGCGTGCATGTACACACACACGTCAGAGACAGACTAATGTAACACTCAGAAATAAACCTTGGCAAAGCATCTGGAATCTGCCAAGCGAAGGAAGTCACGCAGACCAAGCTGGAGCTTACAGAGCGCAGCCTCCTCTGACACTGCGACCACGACAGGAAATCAAAAACACTGTAAGTGAAGAAGTCAGGACATGGGCTGCCTGTGCTGCTCAGCGTCCAAAACACCCATACATGACCCAGCACACAAGCCAAAACCATGCCCAGAGTTTAAAAAGAGGGCCATAATCCTGCACAAGTTTGCCATCAAGGCCTGGCAAGTTCAATGGTGGTAACAGCAACAGTACAACTTCTGCGGAAGTCTGGTCAGCAAGGCTACAAAACATGGCTTGGCTGCCAGCTGTGGGATGCTTACTAATTTTGTCTCTCATGCTTAAGTGAACGTAATGCCAGAAACAGTTATATTAGCACTATATTGAGGATAAAATAGGCCAAAGGCAAGGCTCATTAAAGAACTGTAAGAATTAGATGTATAGACAGTTAACAAAGTGGAAACAATACAATTTTCTAAGAGGAGGAAGACAAAATTGATTGCTGCCTTTATGCTGAAGACAGAGCACCCATCAGAGAAGGACCAACAAAAAAAGCAACCAACCAACACTGAAGGAGCTTTGAAGACCCTTTTGGGGGAGGCAGGGGGAAGAAAAAAGAAAGAAAAAAGAAAGAAAAAGGAAAAAAAAAAAAGAAGCAGCAGCAGCAGCTCTCAAGAGCTCTCAGCAGAGTTGAAAGAAATTATTCTGAAACACAGGCCCCCAGGAAAGCAATCTTGCTCTAAAGAAGGGTCTCGCTTAGGCCAATTTCTCTGGGAATAGAGGGCATGTGCAGGAACCCCTTCTGCTGGTGGATACCCAGCCTGGCTGCTGTGTATGGAGGAAACGAAAAGAACTTACAGGAAGCCCCTAACAGTGCACACTGATAGTGAAACCATAATATGGCTCTGGGTATTATTACTTTTAAATACCTTCACACATTTCATTAATCTACAGAATGTGCAGCATTTAAAATGGAAAGAGCATAGCTGCAAAGAACTGCAGATGTTAGTAATTAGTGGCAGATTACTCACATTTCATCATAATACAGATGTGTGTATTATTTTAATTATAATGACTAAGAGAACATATGCCTTAGACATATATAAAAGCATAACAGTTTCTGTGAGTCAGTGCTTTAAGTATGGTTATGATTTTATTTACTTTCCTAAGTTTACCCTTAAAGAGGAAAGCATAGTTGTTACATGCGAATAGATCAAAAGAAATGGAGAAAGTCTCCATGTGTTATCAGAAACATGTGTTTTGATGGTAGACATTCGAAGCTGGCAAGTGGAATGTTATGATCTCCATCTTTACTCAAATTGCTCCTTCTGAAAGATAATTTTTCCTTACCCTTGGGCTATACCACGTATAATTATGGACTATTTTGGAGCTTGCACTGTATGCTATTCCTTTAAATGATACCATCTCACTCCCTCTTTTTCTCTACAAACTTTTTTTTTCTTTAGAGCAGTGCTAAAATACATTTCTTGAAAATGACTTGCATATGCCATGGCTAGTATTATTATGGTTATTTAGCAGTGGTCATTTTACAGCATGGTTTCCTTTCCTTTTTAGTCAGATTGTGATTGCTGACTGCCTTTGGACTGACAGCCAGGGAGCAGTTTCCATATAAAAAACCAAACCAAAACAAAACCCCAAAACAAACAAACAAAAGCTACAAGAGCTAAATCCCTGGCAGCCACTGGACAAGACACGGATGAAGAACTTCTGCGGACCATCTTCTCAGGCTGCAGTAAATCACTGCAGTGATAAGCTGAACCATGACAACCTTCTTTCTCCACTGCTGTCCAGCAAAACAACGCAGCAGGGAAACCCCCTGTCCTGCTGCAACTACCAACAGCCACAGAGAGATAAAGCCAGGGACAACCAGCCCAGCAGTGAGGGTTGGCTAGTCTCAGCACTGCCGCTGGAGCTCTTGCTGGCTTCAAAATTAACCTTTTTTAATCATGCACACATTGCCACATTGTCTCTGCCACCGTGCTCAGCCATTGCCTAACCATTCCCCATCACAACCTCTCACTCCTATCATTAATGATCTTTCACAAACTTTAACCATAGGAACAGAAATTTTCTGTGCACAGGCTCTCCACCAAGAGGTTATTTTTTTTTTAAGCCTACGCAAATATTAGTCAACGATTTGAAAAACACAGTTTTATCAGTAGAAGAGTTAAAATCCAAACAATGATCCTTTAGTGTCTTCATAGGTAGGGAAGATCACTTGCCCTATTTCCAGGGAGTTCACAGTTGTCTCATGCAGTCCTAGAAAATCATTCATACAGGTTTTCTGTCATTCAGAAAATGCAGAGAAAAAACCCCAAAAAACAGAAAACCACTTTCTGTACTTGCACAGAGGAATTTCAGGGATGCTTATTTGTAATTCTGCCCATGTCCCGACTGCCTGCACATACTATTGTTCCATGTAGTCATGGAGCCAGCAAATTAGGCAGGACACAGGCAAAACAGCTCATGCTGTTACTTTACATCAAAGTCAGTACATTTAGTGGGTCAGGATTGCCCCTCTTGCACCAAACTGCAAAACAGCTCTGCACCCTTGCAAGGCCTCCTGCACGTCCTGCACAAGCAACTTGGTCATCTGAGCAGTGGAATGTAGGGGAAAAAACACCAGACTGGTTATTTTTAAAAAATATGTAGTGTGAATTTCAGAGTTTATACGAGGCTACTTTTGAGACAGAAGAAATACAACTGAGTTTTGTGATATGGAAACCCTACGTCTCATCTATGTGGCCAAGAAAACACTGCTAAGAAAAATGTCTGTGTTTGGTTACAGGCTGTATCCAAGTATGTGGTATGTACAGTATGTGAAACGTGGCTTCTTATACTCTCTGCAAGGAATCACTTACCAAATAGTACCCGAACTTCTGTATTTTAAAAACAAAACAGATAAAACATTTCTTTTGCTTCTCATTTTCACCTTTAAGGTATGAAAAAACACACACAATATTTTGCACCCAATAGGCATCTTAAGGAGATGCCTTTAACTTGATACTGCATCAGTCTATTTTTTCTCTTAAAGGCAGGTACTTACACATCCTCATCTACAGCATGCTACAGAACACGTGCTAAAATATTTATGAATTATGATTGCCACAAAAGTCAATTTTTTTTTATTTATTCCAAGCTGTGCCAAAAAATCTCCAGAGAGATTATCTTAGAAACAGCAGAGAAGTAAGTTTTTAAGAAGACTGGGGACTGGTGTATCTGCTGCTGCTGCTTTTCCTCCAGACCCGCCCAGACCATGGGGTCATGAATTAGGGCATGGACCTTGTCAGGGGTGCCTGGGCACCCCATTTCTACACGTGCAGGTTGGAGGCTGTACTATGTGTATGGTGTGCCAATTTAATCTTAATAGTGCACTCAGATTCACATTTAACTGATAGCATAGTCATATGAATGACTGAGTAAGAAGGAATAATAAAGGAAAGAGTAGTTTTTATTAGTTATTAGAAAGATTTTGTCCTCAAGTGGTAAGTTGAACCGATGAAAAGAAATGGTCCCTCTCTATTTCCTTCCAAATACCCTTAAATTACTTTTGAAGATAGGATTTTACCAACACTAGTTACTGCTAAGCTGAACTGAGCAAAGTACCTTGCTTGAGATCTCCTAGCCAACTAAAGACCCGTGACAGCATTACTGTAGAAGCTGTTGTGGATAGCGCAGCAGCGAGGAATCCAGAAGCACGAGCAGAGCAGACCATTTAAATCATGAGCTCACAAGGAGCTAGTAGCCACTATGCTCATCACCTCTGCAGTCTTCAGCTGCAAGGGTCAGAACATGGCACTCATCCAAAGTATGATCCACCACAAATGAATATACACTGTGAAAATTCATACTGCATGCACAACAGACATATGAAGTAGAAAATTCCTTAGCACCTGGACTATTTATTTTTAAGTAACCAATAAAAATGGTTTCACTCCGCTGCTGTAGACCACAAAATATTTCAGCAGCACTAACTAATTGGCTTTCATAACAAGCCAGCCTAGGAGGTGGGTAAAGGACAAGCAGGTATTTCATCACGTGCTGCCAAGTTGCAGCAGGTTGGGCAGAGCAACATGCTCTACATTGGCTGCATCACTAAGCACCAAGCAGTCGTCCTGTAAAGTGCTACCTAAGGACATCCTTGCAAAATAAAATTCAGGAACTGTATCAAGAATATAATTACCACATGCCGTTAAAGGTCTTGGTCTTAAAGAAATTAACATATGATATTTTATGATCATAAACAGTAAAAAATTCAAATCTGATACAAAAACAAGGCATATCTGCTAATACTGTGCTAGCCGATATTAGATCATTACTTCACTGCTCAAGAGGAAACATAACAACTTGCCTCATCCATAACTCTTCCTGGCTCAGAGGTCCAACTTCTACCCCTTCTGAACCCTACATTGCACACAAAATTTGACTGGAGCTTGCTGATTAAGCTGTTTCTGGTAAAGATCTTTACTGTGAGCATTTTTTAAGATCAGCAGGTTTATATTTCTGTTTTAGAGTTTAAAGGATCTGTTTTAAAGTTAACGGCTGCCAAAGTGTAGTGTACCATTCCTTTCCAACAACAGAGCAAAAGGCTCTTCCAGGGACATTCCTGAGGTTAGGGAAGGATTCCCTGCTTTTCTGACAACAAACTTTGTGCCGTGCGCTGTGTGGGTACTTTGTTTCCAGTCTGGAATGTTTTTAAAAATGCAAAACACAGAGATGCAGCTATTATCCCAACTTAGGGATAGCAGCAACAGCAGAAGTTCTTGGCAAAGATGGTAAAAAATAGAGATAGGGGAGCAAGATGTTATCTATGTATCTATGTCTGAATAGCATAAAGTAGGTCAGAGACAAAATGTTATTCCTTAGGATGTGAAGAGTGTAAATGTCTTTTTCTATGATGTTCTCAAAGATGTAATAATTCCACTAGGGAGACAGCACAGAGACACCATAAAATATGGCTAGAAAATAAGGCTAGAAAGGCTCTTCATATCTTATTTAGTACAACATCCTTCTGAAAAGTTGATCAACTTTAAATCGATTCCCAATTGATGTTTGTCTTACCTATTATTGGCCAGTTGTTTATTCCCTTTTTTGGTAAGAGTCTTACAATACTTGAAAATTTATTTTGCCTCCCTATCTTCACTGAGAAATCCCAGCTTTCCTTTGCTTCCTCATAGATTGTGTTTTCTAGAACTCTGATCATCCTTGTTGGGTTCTCCTCAGCCTTTCTTCAGTTGGTCCCTGTGCTTTTTTTCTCCACATTTTGAGATGCTCCAAACTCTATTCTGCTGGATGTCAGTCTGGCAACTACAGACATGATATATGCATAATTATAATCACAACGGAGTGAAGCAAAATATCCCTTCCCTCACCTTCCAGAGATGTTGCCAATTCTATATCCTGGTATGAGGTATATGTAATCTTTTTTTTCCCCAATGTGGCTAGCACGTGTGTCCCAACTGCAAAGTTCAGCTCTTTCAAAGGTAAATTAGCAATTTCTAACATCTAAACAGAAATTACAGAATTAGCATGAGTTCCAGTCAATTTTCCAGACAGACTTCCTTGAAAAGGCAGAACTTAAATGAATCACAGCTCTGTAGCTAAAAGGAATGATAACTAATACATAGGAAGAAGTACATAATACCAGTTAGATGCGATACTTGAACAGTTTTGGATCGTATCTTGCCCACCTTTTTACCTTAATCATTCAGAACCTGAATTCCACAACCATTTTCCTGCTCAGACACTATCTCCATCTTTCTGCTTAATCTCTGTGGCTGGGAAGGTCAGATTAGAAATATAGGGTCCAGGGGAGGGCATCCACTGAGAATGCATAGCCGGGACATAATGCACTGAACAGGCTTTGAAATCTACCTTAGATGAGGCTTTCTTACCTCCTGCAAGACATGAGGACAGCTAAAAGCCATATTTTAGTATCTTCAGAGAGCAGAGCTGAAACTGCAATGGACTTTGTAACGGGCTTCCCCTGGAAACTAAGACTATGTCTTTGTGCATGAAAATGCCACATGCAGTAAGACCTCATCAGGTTTCAACGTCCTGCACACATCAAAGTATGCAGAAAGTACAAAGGATGTATCACATGAGTGAGGCTCTAAAGCTCTTGCAAAATATCCTAACATCCAGGATTAAGTGTCCTACAAACTGGAACTACCAAACTTGAAGGAAGGGCTAAGAAAAACAAAATAAATTCGCTATCCTCTTATGCAATCCCTGATACAATCATAAAAGTAGTAAAAAATACAAATTCCCTGAACTAAAATGTGCCCTCATTTGAAGAAAGAGAAATGGTAAACTGCATGTTACCGCATCATTTTTAAGAATTTCACCTCTCCAAGGAATATAGCCATATGACACAAAACTCCAAATCCTACCCAGATACATCAGTATCATTCATAACTCTGAAAGGAAAAAGGAGAGAGAAAGGAGGAAGGATACAACACTGAGAGAAAGAAAAACTTCAGTGACATCAGACTGCCTATCAACTTACCAATCAATCAGAAGTAAATGTTAACAAATAAATCAGCATCAAAGCCCTAAACACAGTGAAAAGACTTGTATAAACCTTCAGAGATCCAAAGAACACAATGCTGACATTTTGGAAATTCTTGTATATGCAAGGCTGGATTAACAAAACGGTATTTCCCACATGCCAGTCCACAAAGTGTCCATGGAAAAAGCCTGGGTAAGTTTTAATTCCAAGCCATATTATTCAGAAGTTCTAGACTGTTACAGTTCGCTGTTAATTTGGCTAATTCAAGACACAGGAAAATCTGAGCTCAGATCCAACTCCTACCATGCTTGGCAACATGATATCGGTTGGGATTTTACCATCTCTAATCACTAAACATTGGTTTATAATTAGGATTCTCTAGATTCTCTTATGGGAGCTATCAACTGGTGGATTCTTAAGAAAATCTGAACATGTCTCCATCACAAGGTTAAGGCAGGCAAGTGGCATCCCTGCACTCTTCCCCAATGAGGTATGGGGACAAGCTGCAGCTGCCCCAGTCTGTCCAGCTGAAGAAGAGATGTTCATAGACAACTTATTGCTGCAGATGGTTAGCAATTTCTCACTCACCACTGTGAACAAGCACAGCTTTCCATAGCAATGTACAGAAAAGGAGCAACCTGCACTCTTACCCCAGTCTTACACTCAGTGAGAGCTGCAGCCTCAGAGAGCTATTTCTCCCCACGCTACAGTGCAGCCAAAACAGCCCGTATGAGCTGTGGTGTAAGCTCCTCTGTCCCCACACCATAGTGCAATGTTATTATAAGTGGCTTACATCAATCCTCCAGAAACTTTTGGAGACAGATTTGGGGGTGTTAGTAGGACCTCCCAATAGAAGACAGGGATGTGACTGCCAAGAAGCTGTGGTTACCTCTCTTTGCAGCTGTGACTGCAAGGAGGCAGAAGAGATTTGCAAGTGGGGCTTTACCTGGAGAGTCCGAGGCACTTCAGTAGAAGGGAGCAAGGGGCTCCAGACTGTGCAAAAAAGCTGTCCATGCTGCATCAGCTGCACTGGGCAGTGCTGAGTAGGCACTTTCTGTGTTGGAGCAGATCTGTTCTGGCAGGAAACAAGGCCATGTAGGTGCTGCCAAAGCTGTGAAAGCTGCATCCTGTGGGTCAGACACTCAGCTTGTGAGCGTCAGCTTCGGGAGCTGCACTGCCCTGCAGAGCCCTGCGCCCGGCCTGTGGCGGAAAGGGACAAAGAACCTGCATTGCACACCCACATGGGCCTCTGAGATTTTCAATGCATGCACAAACTGTGATTATCTCAGGTAAGAGGCACAGGCAAAGTGGGATAAACATTTCAAAAAGCAGAAAAGCCTCCACTGCTACAAATGAAGGAGGGAACAATTTCAACTGAAATAATGCAAAACATAATTGCAACCTTCCATCCAGGTTGCTGAAGTATTTCAAATCCACTAGCAAACCCTGATAATTCAGGCACAAAGGAAGTTTATGGATCACCCAGCTGTAGCTTGGAGCCAATTTGCATAAAATTATCCAACAACTCAGCAGCAGATCTGGGAGAGCAGCAGTATGTGTTTCTCCATGGCTCCCTAGCCTGACTAGTGCTGCCCGGTCCAAGAGGATTTCCCAAAACACTAGCAAAACAAAAAATTATGAAGATACTTCGGGTGCTGTGCTGCATAGTGAATGCAGCTGGCAGTGGAGATCATGGCAAGGGAGAGGCCTGCGCACGGAAGCTTCTGTGCTCCAGATGTACACCAGAAACAACCTAAAAGGACAGTGTCATCTGAATATGTTTATTCAGGGACAATTCTAAAACAATTTCAGCCTAAAGCATTTTTAAAACTACTTTCTGAAATTTTAAAAGAAGTCCCTTAAAAAATTAGGAACACCATTGGAATTATGGTAATGAAGGCCCTCTCATCACACTAGAAACCAGCTAAATAACAGAGAGAGCCCACTACACACAGGGCAAAGCAGCAGAAATCTCAAGCTGCAAAACAGGAAGATTAATTTCTCAGCAAATTGTAAAGCATATATATAGAGAGAGAGAGAGGAGAGGGGTTGGACTAGATGATCTCTAGAAGCCCCTTCCAACCTTAACCATTCTGTGACTCTGTGATATATATAAACCGGAGGAGTTTGCCTGTGCCACTGACTGTAGTCTCGTATCATGGACAAAACCATCATATCAAGCCTTCCCATCAGCTGATCAAGCTCTGTCCCCAAACTCTTTGGGATTGCCAATACAATTAAAGGAACTGTTAATGTAGAGTGGCTATAAAGACACAAATATTAATACTGTTTCCTATGGTGCATCTTTCAGGTCTATAGAGTCCAGGCACACACCCAAGGGATTAGACAGGCTTTGCTGATATCTTTACACTACTATTTTGTGCACAACATTAAAAGACACAAGATTAGATGTGACTAGATCTAACAGAATTATGTAAGAAGGGCTAAAAAATCCATCCGGTCTAGTATCTTTTATCTGACGGTGGTCTGCAAATCCTTTGGAAAACAGCACTGCAAAAACAGGCTTCTTTGATTTACCTCTAAGGCAGCACAAGGATTTTCTGACCCAGAGCTTCCCCCATGCAGACCGGTAATTCTCTCAGGAGAAATGATTGTTTGCTCTCCTAACACAAATGTTTGGTCCTGAAGTAAAAGAACAGCATAAGGCCCAAACAAGCCATGCAACCAGGAGGTCCTGCTCTGAGCACTTTTGCTCCAGGCCACGACTATTAACAGCAGTGCTCGGTTTCATAAGGACCAGACTAAGGCTGTGCTAAGTTTTCTGTGACATATCAAACCAGACATGTATTATCCTGCCGCCTCGAGGATTATTGGGAGAGGCATGGAGCAGCTAGATCAGCATTAATTGTCCAGTCCAGGGAAGCAGGAACATCCGTAAGTTTGTATCATCCACACTTCAGGCAAGATGAGTACTAAAGTCAAGCAGAATCCCACATAACTGTTAGCAGAAGCCCAGAGCCCATGCCTCTGGAGATTGGTGGGTTTCCAGTGATGAATTCCGGGAGTAGCAAAGGGGAAGGGCAGCAGCAGGTTCCCAGGTATGATGATCCCCCTTCCCCAAAAGAAGTCTTAGCCGAGCCCCTTATGCTGTCGAGAGGCCGTGTTCAGAAATCCCATGGGATGATGGTTCTGGATTGGGAGGATTAGTAATGTGGTGAGTATGGTGAGGTTGACTACCGGTGGCCAGTAGTTGTGAAGTCACTGCACAGAGGGCAAAATCCTGCCAACGCCAGAGCGTGTAACGGTCCTGCACAGGTGCCTGAGCAGCCTGCAGCAACCGGCCCTACAGTCATCCCAAGGCTGTCCCCAGAAGAGCCCATGGCAATACAGGAGGCCATGGAACGGAAAGGGCAACCATGCTGCTCCAGCTAAGGGGTGGGAGAAGGGGAACAGACCTGAGCACATGAAGAATCTCAAACACAGCCAGGAAAGGGGAAGAAAGTGCCACACAGCCAGCCCACCCCAGCACCCCGGCCTGCAGGCCGCCCTGCTGCCCATGAGGGGGCAGCCCCCTCGGCTCCTCACGCGTGGGTCCTTCGGGCTGGGCACAGGGGCACTTAGAGCTACGCGCAGGGCAATCCCCAGCTACCCAGACCCTCTCCAAAGGAGGGGACGAAGGAAAAAAAGAAAAAGAAAAGAAAGGGGCGGGGAAGGGGCAGGCGAGAAGAAAAAGGGGGAGTGGAAGAAGGGGCAGGACAGTGAGAAGAGCTGGGAAGGAAGGAAGAAAGCGGGGGAAAAAAAAAAAGAAGAAAAAAAAAAAAGAAAGATAGGAGGAGAAAGGGGAGGAGAAGAAAGGCTAGGGGAGAAGGGAGGACGGGGCGGGAGGAAAGAGAGGCCGGGGGAGGAGAGCGCGGAGCAGCTCGGCAGAGGCACGGGACGGGAGCCCCGGGCCATGCGGCTCCTGGCCGCGGCGCTCGCCGCCTTCCTGGCCGCAGCCCCGGCCCCAGGTAAGCGGCGCCGCGGGCGGCCCCTGCCCCTTCCCCCGCGCAGCCCAACGCGCCGCTGCCCCTCGCGGCGGCTCCCCGGGGCGCGGAGGGGCCCGGGGCCGCTCGGGCCCTTCGCTGCGCGGCCCGGGGGCGCCGCGGGGCTCCGCGCGCTGCCCAACGCACCTTTCCCGGCAGGAGCCCGCGGGAAGCGGCCTCCGCGTCCCTGCTCCGCCCGGCGGGACGACGCGTTGCTGCTCGAGCAGCTGCTGGCAGAGTCGAGGCCAAGGGGCTTTGGGCGCAATTTCCTCAGGCGTGCCAAGATCCCATAGGCATCTCGTGGAAACCGAGCCCCTAGATCACCTGGAAAAAGAATCAAGGAAAAATAAAACAACTTCACTAGGACCTTTGTGCTTCCAAACTATCAAAGGTGCATTGCCAGCGTTGTGTTCTGCAAAACGGATGTGAACGTGGAGGGTTGAGCGGGGTGCCTGCTCAGTGAAGGTTCATAGCCGACATGGATCTGGCTCTCACTCACGGGGCAGGAGGCAGCAGGGCTGTGGGTCAGGTCCATCTTTGGTGACCACAGAAGCTGTCTCAGAGAAGGAGCCCACGGCTTGCGAGCACATCCGCTGGGCTGGGAACAGCTGGCTGCTTTTGGTGATCTTTCTAGCCAGCTCCTAATTAT
The DNA here is from genome assembly GCF_059628265.1 of Tinamus guttatus. Classification (NCBI taxonomy): domain Eukaryota; kingdom Metazoa; phylum Chordata; class Aves; order Tinamiformes; family Tinamidae; genus Tinamus; species Tinamus guttatus. Next base: position 10,803,081 of record NW_028288848.1, read on the forward strand.
TTGCATTTAAACAAAGAGCTTTGCTTCTTCCTGGCTCATCTGCTCTTCTTACTTTTCAACTGCTGGAAAGTCATATTAAAGCAGGCCTCGACAGCAACATTGTTTCACAGAGCAGACACACAGATAAAAGCCACCCCATATGCTGCTTCTGGTCATACAAAGCTGATGATAACTACACTGAGCACCTGCCTGTGCCATCCAACAGCTATTGCAGCAGACAGAAAAAAAAAAAAAAAAAAAAACACAAAAACCCCTCCTTTTTCTGCAGCCTGAAAGCTGGGGTGAAAGACCCTGCCTGGCAGTCGCCACGGAGGAAGGAAGAGGACCCTGTTTTTCAAAAGAGGGTCTGTTAATCCTTCCCCAACTCCCAACAGCACAGCAGGCACCAAAGAAACAAACAGCTAAAACACCAGGATGGACACAATAAGTTGGCTGCAAATATGATAGACACGTTTAATGGTTAAGCACACTGCAGAGGAATCCTCACGTCTTGGACTCACTCTCCTCCTCTTTTCTATAAGTAGCTTCCCTTTCGAGCAGAAGCAAGGCTAAACTCTTGTGGTGAGCTCCACCTGAAATGCAACATCACCCATGCTATCCTGGGAAGGCAGGAGAATAAAAACAGTGATTCCTTGCTGGAGGCAGGAGTCTAGAGTCTAGAATTTCAGTGCTGTGTTGGCACGTAAGCTCATTCTCAAGTTGTGGAGGAGTCTCCTGTCTTGGCAAGACTATCACATGATTAAGCCTCATGTTGAGGCTGAGCCAAAAGCAGCTAAAGACAGGAGAAACATTTCCACTGGTGTCTGGGAACCCTCACTGAGGCTCTTCCTTTCCACATAAGAGGCAGAAGAGGTGTTCCTCCACCACTGCTACTGATCCAGCGGCAGCAGTGGGAGGAGACTCAAATAGATGTTTTCCTGTTTTATATAAAGCATCACCCAACCCTGCTGAGCATAAGAATGTGGTAAAAGCATGAGGAAATATCCAAGGCTGCACTCATACAGCTGCACCGATGGCAGCCACAGAGGGAAGATAAGCACATGCGTTTCTGCTGGTGACACAGACCTTCAAGCAGCTGGCCCTCTGGAATAAATGGGCTTCACTACACAAAGGATGTAGAATTTGGTATTTCCTTACAAAAGACACATCTCCAGGAGAAAAGTGAGTCCAAGGTACAAGAGACCAATGCTTATATGAAGGTAAATAACCTGCAAAGGATCAGACAGTCTACAAACCATGCTTCTCTATCCTCTTGCACAGGCTCCCAACACCATGTATCTGAAGGCCTCCGCACGTTCTCTAGGGTAACTTTTGGCACTATGTTTTGCCTAGATTTGAATTAAGTCAATGGTGCTTTTGCCTTTTATTTTGGGATACTATTCCACCATCAGTGCTAGCCAGCTTTTTCAAACAAGAAGTTTGCATGTCAGGAAGATGACATAATTGTTTTTCTTGAAATATTTCATGACATGTTTAGATATTTCAGTAGAAAAGCCTGCACTTTTCGTTTACTGAAACCACATTTTTATAAAGGATTTATTAAACATGTGTAATAAAAAAACATGAAAATACCAAACATTTAGAAATCCTTAATAAAACAAATTTTCTGGCTAGTACAGCTTCAAAATTAAATCTTATTTTGATGGTAGAGGCAGCTGCTTTATCTTCACATCAGCCTGTAAGGCATCAAGGCCATGTAACTCCAAGTAATAACTGAAATCTTTGGTGATATTCAACCTTAAGTTTTAATTTCCACCTCCTGTTCTACCTGTGTGCTTTCCACAATCCATAATAATATTTTACTCTGGTATTCATATAAATAGCCACACACCATGCACAAATAATTACAACAGTAATCTAGACCATTCCTACCAGTGTTTTCTTTAAAAACAGAAAACCATTTCTCATATAACATAATTTATTTTCTCCTTCATAAATAAAAAATAATACTTAGAAAAAGTTCACCACTCAGTAGAGTTTTCTGTTTAAGTGACCCCAAATAATTACTGTACTATGAATTTTAGGGACAACTTCTCTCAAAAAACTTCAATGTAACTTCTTTAGTGGACTTACTTTAAGTAATGCAATTTATCACTCCATTTCACAGTTTCACTGGAGCTATAAAACTAGCACCTCTGACTCCAATACTCCTTCAGAAATGCATGGAAATACTTTACTTGCTTATTTTGAAGATAAGTATATGTTTGTGCTTCAGGAGCTGATGTCAGACAAAAATTTCTGCCAGAATATTCATCCCCTTTGTTAACATGTTCCTAGCTGATCTACTGGAAAAGTGTCCAGAAATGAAAAATCTGTTCTTGCAGATTTGTAATTCTCATTTGTATTTGAGCACAGTAGACTCACAAAACAGGAAGTTTAATATTCACATTTTAGAGGGCATTTCATGCTTTGCAGAGTGTATTGTGAAGAGTGCTTAGTCACTATTGAAATATGGCCCTCCAGGGCATCCCAGCAGACCGTACATTACACATTACAAGTAATTTAGGGAACACCTTGCCACAATATACCATGGTCAAAAATAGATCCGTCTTTGATAAGACTAATAAGAACACTCTCAATGTCCATTAGGTAGGAAGTAAAAGAGTGTTGACTCTCATACCTCAGAAAATGGTCAAGCATAAATCAGCTAGGTCAGGAAAAGAAAATATCTGTAGCATAGAGATACAGACTTCTTTCAGTCTTCATCTATACTTGTTAGAAATATAGAAGAGAGAAACAACTGGTCTAAGCTAGCTTCATGATTCAGAACAGAAAAATAAGTCAGAAATGAATGGAAAAAATGGGATAACTCTTTAGCCTGATACAACATTTTGTGAGGCACGTAATGTCAGATTAAATTGAATTTGTAGTCGCAAGACTAATCTGACAGATTTAATGCAGATTTCAGATGATCCTTTGATTATAACAAGGAGACTTTTACAAATAGAGTATTATTTGAAACAGATGATACTAGGAACTGCAAAGATGACTTGGGAGACACAGGGAAGTTAGTAGACAAAACTATCCTTCAGGGATCCGTCTGAGGAAGAAGTAGTTTAAAATTTGCACTAATAAAAAGAAATAAATGTGAGCATGCACACTGAATGTAGGTGAATTTATCAGGTCACCCTGAAGTTGGAATAGCATGTAGGAAAAAAATGAGGAACAAGTAGAGTGGAATTTAGTAAGGCTAAGTCATACACTTGGGGGATTAGTAAGAATTTCTTCAATAAATCAGGAACTGAACCACAAATGATGAAGAAGTAAAAACACCCAAGTATATTATTATAAACTGACGTACTATCCTATATGAAAAAAATGTTAAAAGCACAACAGAAATCTAGGATATATCAGGCAAAGATTTCTAGGCAAATCTAGGAAGTATCATGTCCTTTACACAAGACACTGAGCTTCTTCTGTCTGTAATTCCTGCCACACACATTAGAATAAACAAACAAAACTCAAACTGGAACCAATGCAGAAAAGACCTATGAAGAGTGAGAGAAGCAGAGTCTAATATTCTACAGGAGACTCAGAGTTTGGCATCTTTAACTCAGGAAAATGAAGGCTGTGAGATCAGATGATTTCTTTCTACATGGAGTCTGGAAGCAGGTGCTCTGTTACTCCAAGCTAGTGGTAGATAAAGCTTATTCAGACTGAGAAAAGATTATGGGATGTTGGGTCTATGACAGGAGGAACATGTTCATTTCACTCCTATCTTATTAAATATAGAGAGAAAGGATAGCAGAGCAGACTCACTGAAGAAGGGCCTACCACAGTCCATACCCTTCACACAACATAATGATGTTATAGTATAGTCCAGTATATCTGCATGGACTTACATGCTGGGACAGATTACGGTGCCTTTGTGGTGGCATGGAGGAGTCTCACGATGCCTGTTCTCTCCTTTGCAGATATCTGTGAGGCTTTAAATGTGACGGTCTCGCCAGGACCAACAGTGCGATACGCTGAAGGAGACAATGCTACCCTTTACTGCCACATTTCTCAGAAGAGAAAGACAGACAATTTGCTGGCTGTGCGGTGGGTCTTCGCTGTATCACCTACCCAGGAGTACCTGATGATTAAAATGACTAAATTTGGGTCCGTCCAGTATTATGGAAATTACACTCACCATTTTCACAAGCAAAGACTTCGCCTTCTTAAAGAAAAACATGGAACAATGTACAAATTTCTTATTTTAAGCCTTCAGCCAACAGATCAAGGACATTACATATGCAAAGTGCAGGAAATTGGAAAGCACAGGAATAAGTGGACAGCATGGTCAAATGGCACAGCAGCTACTGAAATAAAAGGTAAGAAATCACCAATTTCATTTTTCTTTTGCCATGATCTTTTTTTTTATCCCCCTCTAACGAGTTCATCCATAAGATATTTGAAGTCTCCTACGTTATTTTTAATTGCTATATGTGAATCTGAGAAGGAAATCTAATAGTCAGCTTTTTTATTCACGTTACAATTTAAACATTATTCAGTCCCTAGTAAAGAAGTGACAAGACTAGTAGATTTCTAGAAGATATCCCATTTCTCTTGCTTTTCACCAGACAGGCAGTAATTAATACTCTGTTACATTCAACTACAAGTCTCCAGAACTATGTGACTGAGAATAAACAAATACAGCTATTATTTAAATAAAAAAGACAAAAGCAGAGAGAAATTAACTTTTTTTTCCCAAAAAATATGCAGAAGGTCATATAAAATAGAAGCTTTTCTTTTGCATTTATGTTTTGCTTGCCTCTCAGTATGTTCATCACTTTTACTTCTAGTCTACACATAATTTGTGAGTTGCCTTCGTAATGTCACTTCTGTACTTTTGTTTGTACAACTGTAGCCAGAAAACTGAGCTGGAAAAGCAGTGATCAGCCCATTTATTTTGAACTTTAGATTAAAAATTGACCAGAGAGGAATGAGAATTTCTAAACCATAAATCTCAACTTGGAAATGGGGCTTCTTTTCAAGACGGGTTGGCTCAAGCCTAATGCCAGCATGTCCACACTTTCAGAGAGCTAAAAGTGGATTTTAGAGAACAGACTCCTTTGTAGAGATAGCTGTGCTCAGCATCCTTACTGTTAGCACTAGCTGACAAACAAGCTCTCGGCTGTGATTTTATAAATAGAATTTATTTCCCATAGGACCTACTCTAAAGATAATGCAAGAAAGCATGACCACTTGGTCTGTGGGTCTGGAAATACAGAGATCATTCAAACCAAAATTCAAATATTTGGAGGTTTATCCAGCAATCACAGAAAAGCTTGTGGGAGGAAACAATACTTAATGAAGTTTTTTTCACTGCTTTTGATGCTATTGCTGAGTTTAAATCACAATGGCTGTTCCAATTGTTGGCCCTAGCTCCACTGAGTACAGGTATTTTCAAGATGGATTCAGTCTATTTATGCAGTCTGAAATCAAAGCACATTCCCTCAAGTGCTAACTTCACTGCTGTCATTAGGGTATCTATATTTCTTTTGGACTATAAACACATCAGGAGACATAGGGGACTGTAAAAGATGATCTTTGCAAATGCACAGTCCTCTCTGGATAGCTCTCTGATGTCACAAGCTTTGGCTTTTATCTATCAGATTTCCTGAAGTATGAGAAAAACACAATATAACAAAAGATTAAATAGCTGCTTTGTTTTGATCAAGAATGTTTAAAACTCCCTTGATAAATCATGGCATTAACATAATGTCATCAGCTGCTTATTAGTAGTGATGATGAAAGACACTAATAGAACTGAAGTTCAGTTTGGATTAGTAGCAAAGAGCACGGATCAGCTGTAAACAACAACAACAAAATCCTAGTCTAAACTATTTCATCTTATTGATTTTGCAAATCTTGTCTGGGAAGCCTCCGAGACATTCTAACAGGATTTCCTTCGCATCCTGTTTGCAGACAGCCAGAAATTACCTAAAAAAGCTCTATCCCTCCTAGTAAAGAGCAGGATTGAGGTCTAAGCTGTGATCTTGATTCCCTGCCTACCTCCTCCAGGAAGGAGCCCACCCGCTTAGCACCCAGATCATAACTTTACCAGTTACACTTCCCTGCCCCCGCCTTCCCCCACAGAAAACCAGGGAAGTGGGAATTTACTGAAAACTTCATCATATTTCAAAAACTCTAAGTCTTAAAGATGCTACTTTTGTACAACTCATGTGAAATTGGCTCATGGGTAGGGAGAGGGAGAGAATATCCCCATTAACACCCTCACTGAGGGAAAGCTGTGAGCAAAGCAGGTAACTCTTCTTCTTGATCTGCCCTGTGGGAGATGACCTCCCATGTCACAGTCAGTTTAAGGGCTCTTAGAAATGTCACAAGAGAAGGCCAATACTTAGGTTACTGGGGAGGGGGAAGTCACTAGGATTAGGAACACAGAATTCATTAGATTCACATTTCAAACAACAATTTCTAGTTAGATTTTTGTTGTTTGCACTCTTTTGCTTTTAAATAGTGAGGAATAAGAGCACCAGAGCCCAACATCTCCTGAACTCGGCCATTTTCCATCGCTGGAGAGCATTAAGTTTTACAAGCACTGTCCTGATGTTGTGTGGCTGCTGTCAAGACACAGTGGTTAGTCTCTTAACCACACAGGGATATGAAATGAAACTTTATTTCACCATGATTTAGCCCTGCAGAGTTCAGGCTTTTACCTGCTTTATGCTCAGCAGTTCTTCCCTGTTCATAACCTTAACCAAGAAATAGCTCCTCTCCCTATCTCTTTCCCTTTCTTCACTCAGGATTTGGCCAGCTAGAGAGATGCAGGAAAGATAGGAAAGAACTGGGAAAAAGGATAACTGATCAGTCCATCCACCTCAGCCTTATAGCTTTGTGAAAGGGCAAAATGGCAGCTGACAGAGGGCTGTAGTCTCAATGCCCAAAAAACTAATGGTGCAAATGCTGTGCTAGAGGAAGAAGAGAGGCTGAACCTAACAGGAATTGCTACTTCCTACTACATCAGGGATGGGTGGGCAGGGTTAAGCGCTTACTGCACAGAAGCTTGCAGGCCTAAGAGCAGGCCTAGAAGGCCACCATACAACCCCAAAGCCTCCTCGAGGGAAAAATACTTTCACCTCCATCCCAAGCTAACTAATAGCTCAGATAGCACCTTGCACCAAGAACCAACCTCCACTCTTCTCTCAAGACCCAGTGCATCTACTTACCTTGTTGAAGCACACTCGACACTTGCCAGAGGATCACGGCAGTTCTCGCTTCTGCCCTCCCTTCACACACTGCTGCCTCTAGGCAACCGGCTGTTTACCTCAAGCAACAAAATTCCCATTGGAAAATCAGGCTCACCACAACTACCACAACAAAAGAGAAGTCTAGGAGCCACTGCAGAATGTCAAGAGACAGGACAAAGTTTACAGAGAAGAGAGATTTATGTGTCAGTTTAGGGAAAGAAATTCTGAAAAATCACTTGAGGAAAGGGCCAGATCCAGTGCTAGAAGACAGGGAAGCAGTGAAGGAGGAAAGGACTGGGGGCTTACACTGTCCTGACATTTTCCCTCAGGTCCTCTGTAGCAAACCAGGTAGCCATCTCCAAAAGTAGCACATGAAATGACAGAGTGGACAACTACTGCATTTCTTGCATGAATGATTTGAAAGATAGCCTGAGAGATATATTGAAGAATATTGAAGGAGTGCAGAACACTCCAGAGTGCTCCAGAGGAAAAAGAAAAAAAAAAAAAAAAAAGAGCTTATCAGATGCAAGGCCAATCTTATCCTTTTCCTTATCCTCATTTCATAAGCCAGGTCAGCATTTTTTTTCCATAGATTGATAACAGGATTTCCTAAGTGCTTGTGGGAAAAAATATGGATTTCTCTAGATTGATTGAAAAGGGAAAGGTTCTAGGTAAGCTTCAGTATTTCAGTAGAATAAAAGCCAATTTACAATCCTTCACCACCTTCCTTCTCTTGCAAAAAGTCACTTCATCAATCATAGCTGAATAGGTTGATAGCTATAACACAGAAATCTTTCTGTGCTCTTCCTAGCTGAAGTCTGGGGTTCAGGTCAGTATTAGTTATTGCAAAGAAGAAAGTTATTCTATAGTTCAGCCCTTAAATACTTATTTCTTGATTTCCTTATTTTTAGTGCTCCTCATAAATGCAGAATCAGAAGGGGGAGGAATTCAGACTCATAAACTGGTCTTTCTAAAAGTGTCTGGACAACTGCATTGACTCCCTCTGCTTCAAATATAATCCAAAGTGCAGCAGGAAACTTGAGATAAGAGAGGAAGGCAGGACTACCTGTAGACTAAACACACTGACACAACACTCAAGCTAAATGACACTCCTTGGGGATGCCAAACAAGATGAGATTTCCTGGCAAACACTTTTATCACGACATTTTATAATCACAGTGTATGGCTGAAAGGTCATGAGATAAAATAAGATCTTGGTGTATTAGGCAGAGCTACCATTTACTTCAAGAAGTCTCAACATTTTACACCTTGTATTTTCAGTTGTCATCATGTCCTTTTTTTTTTTTTTTTTTTTTTCCCCAGTGATTTCACCAAGAGCTTCAGATGATCCCACCTTCAAAAAAAACCATGAAGCTTGGAAGTTTTTTGAAGGTAAAGACAAGTGTTACCAGTCCAATCCCCAAATCCAGTACAACACTACTGCCAAAATCAGGCCCAGTTTTGCTAGTTCCTGTGCAAACTCAGGCCTTGCCTCAGAAAACATTCACCAACATACAAACACTGTAGGAGAAAAAGGAAGATAAGGCCTTTCCTGCAGTTTTTCATATATCCATTAGGGTCAGTGGGGAAATAACCCTTGTCTGTAGTGCAGTGCAGAGCTTTGTCCACGAAACTACTGAACTTGTCTGAAGCACCCCGTGCCCCCATTAGCCTTATTGCTCACTGACCCGTCAGCACTGCAAGAATGTCTTAAGCTCTCTTGAATTTCAAGGCAAGCAGGGTTTCTGTGTCGATCAGTGAACATCTGTTACAGGAATCTGAAATGCAGAACCGGCCATCCAGTGGGAATTCCTTCTCCTCTTGACCCAGTACAAAGTGCCAGCAAAGTGCAAGCGGGACTGGTTGCTGCCACCCCACTGCCTTCCTGCGTGGTGGGAGGCTTCACTTAGAGGCTTGCCTCGACAACATGGGAAGCCTTGCTGCTCAGACCGCAATTTATATTTATTTTAATATTTAAATTCGATTTATTTTACAACTATATTGTTTTACTGCTCTAAAGAGAAAGAGGTTGTAAACCAAACACAGAGCTGTAGGCCAGGGGTCTAGATGCAGCATTGCTGTTTTCTACACTACCCCTTGACCTCTGAAGCTTTGTTTCTTCTTTGTAAAGCAGGGAAGAAGTCCCTAAGGAGATTTCAAGACATTAATGGGTCAAGCATCCTTAAACAGAATATTCTTAAATAGAGTTTTAGAAGAAGCAGAAATAAGTCATTAAAATTTCTTCTGCTTCTGTACAAAATATTCTCTTTTGAGCTGCAGTGGTAGAAGTACTGTCAACTTCAGGAGTAATGTGTTAGGCACCTGAATGAAAGCCACAGAAAGCGGATACTGAGGCTAGAAGTAGAGAAAGGGAAGGAAAAAAAAAGGAAAAAAAATACGAAAGGCAGTGATGCTGCCAAAAGAAGTGGTCACAGCCTTCATTTCTCCTTCCCCAGCCACACAGCACTTCCTGATCTCCCCCTCCCCCCCCCCCGTTTTTTTTTTCTTTTTATAAAACCTCACAGCTCTTTGAACTGGGGAAATGATCCAGCTGAAGTTCTTAAACTTTTTTGGTAGCCCCACAAAAAAAAAAAAAAAAAACCAAGCCTTCTCCTTCCTGCCAAGCTCCCCTGGGACTACACCTATTAGCATTTTTGAGACTTTACCTAAAATAAATAAAGTAGCATATAAAAGTCTCGAGAGGGTTAAATGACTTCTGAAGTGTTACCTTAAATCTTCAGGGGAGAGGTCTGTTTAGGTCCTGTACACAAAACTTTTTGCTGCCCTGCAAGCATGGAGCATACAGCTACAACATGGAGTCTCTATGTGCTTGGCTTTCAGATCTGTATGTGTATGCAGTGTTTGTGTGTTCAATAGGAATCATCAGCGTCCTCCTTTTTACGCTTGTCATTCTCTGTCAATCACTTCTAAACAAGAAGAGATCCACAGGTAAGTGAAATGTCATTCTTCCTGTTCCTGGGACCCTTGCAGAGAGAGAGAAGGGAAAAAGGAGAAGGCAGCATATGCAGGAAAGAGAAATATCACCTTGCCTTGATTTTAAATAAAAGTTTAGAGGGGCTTCAGAGAGGCTTGCCTTCTATTACACTTTCTAACCCCTTCCTGAACAGCTATCAATGTTCTGGGGTGGGTTGGGGAAGAGGGAGTTATTACCTCTGTTGTTTATATCATTCTTTGGGCCTAAAGTATTATCTCATGATTCAGATGTGCATTTTCCTAATAGTACTATCAAGGATTACCATTTCAATCTTCTCTTCCTCAGAGAGGGTTTTTCAGAGAGGCTCAAACTGCACAGAAGCAGACCCTGCTGTAATCAAAAGTGTAGTTTCAGACCTATGCAGTAACCAGCACAAGCCCTTTCATTTCAATTTAGGAGTAGTTTGTGTAAAGATATCACATGTAATTAAACGCTGCGAGGATAGTACCTCAGGATGCGAAGCAGCCAGCACGTTGTGAGATGGTTCTTACATCTTCTCCTAGTAGAAGGTTTGAAAAAGAGCTTGCTTAGTGATTTGTCATATTAATGACAAGAGAGAATCATGGTCTTGTTACTGCTTCAGCACTAACACATGTGCCATGAAGGAATTGTGACTCAGATACACAAGGGAAAAGACATGTAAGACAAAACACAGATTTATGGAGCAGTTTGTGCCTGACCGCAATCATAATTCAGGCTCCATTTTCCTGGTAGCCCACTCAGAGTAACCCTCCCTCTAATTTAACCCAACAACTCCTCTTGGCAGCAGGAAGACAAAATCAGTGTTACTCTTCCTACCCTGTTAAGTGATGACAACGGCTGAGTGCCAGGAGAGTACCCACATTTAAGTATGTTGGTCATGGTGAGTCACCCTGAAGCCACAAGCACTAGACATGCTCATTTATTCTGGGTGTTCCTTAGCAGACATTGGGCTAGGTTTTGCATCTGGTTACATTCACTGCTATAAGTGAATGAGCAGCTTGGAGAAAAACTCTTTAGGCTGAACTAACACAAGTTGAATATAGAAATAATACAGAATGCAATATGGAATATGCACATACAATATAAAATCTTTTCCCCCAAGTTGCTAAATTCTTTCTTCACAGCCCAAATATCTGATTAATTTCAGGCCTAGCCACTATTTACTCAGATTTTGAACATCATCCAGTAAACACTGGCAACATAAAACTTACAAACTCAACAGAAATATAACAGAGAAAAGCTTAGTCAAGAATCACTCAGCATGCAACTGATTAGATTTTGGGCAAGACTTTCAGCTAGGACCACCTAATCAAAGTATTTTCCTGAGCCCACATTAACTGGTCCAACAATCAGTTAAGCAACAGGAAATCAAATTCTCCCAGAGGAGCTGAGGAGGCAGCCTCGGTGATGAATGCAGTGCCCAGCAGCCATCCGCTGCTGGGCCAAAGCAGGAGGCCTGCGCACAACATGCCCCCTTGCTCCTCAGCGCTCACCTACCCCTGTCTCCAGGCACCATCAAACGATTAGAGTCTGGAGGTACCTGGCCTGCCGGCTGACAGCAGCTCTCTCTCATTAGATCAAGGCATCCCTCCCTAAAACAGTACTTTAGTGTAAAATATTAATGCATAAGTGTTATCTTACCTTCTCTCCATCTTTGGCACTCCATATCACCATCCTGGACTGCAACAGGCAGATCCTGGTATTACATATACATACTACAAACACTCTCCGGTGAAATCGTAAAGCCCATCCTTCCTTGAGAAGGCGACAAAGAAGTTGCACAGAAAAGCAGTCATCCCTCAGCCTCACCCTGGGCCTTCAGCCACGCTCCATGTCCAGTCTTCTTCCCCTTTCAGATCAGATGATCATGATACCATCTTCCTCAGAGGGCCTCCAAGAGAAGCCTGGCATTGCTGTTTCTCTGGAGAGCAGGTCAGGGAGCAAGGGCAAGCAAGAACATCTCCTTGCTGGACAATTTCTGTCAAAGCTTCTTCCTGAAGCTCTCCTGCTACTCAATCCTTGTCATGGGAACACATCATCAAACAAGGCAAAATGACACCAACAGCTTCCTCTACTGTCTGCTCCCACCACTCAACACCCACCAGCCTTTCACCACCCCCTCTTGAGTTTTTCCCTGACCTCCGCTTAGCCTCATCAGCTCTCAGCTTCCTCTGCCATTCTTCAACCCTGCCACCACAAGCAGAATCACCTGCAATCCCACCTTACATATAGGGGGGAGAGGCAAATACCCAAATAAGCACAGGAGAATAGGGAGGGAGATCTCTGCCCAACCACCTGCAAGGGCAACCTAGCCTGGAAGAAAACACAACTTGTACATGAAATTAAAGGTTGGGATTTGCAGACAATCCTTTTGGAGCCTGTGTGTGTAAAACCTGACCAAACCTGACTAACTCAGGGCTCTCAGCTAGTAAACCCTCTGTGGTTTAGGTAGAAGCTTGTGCCCATGCCTTTGTTACAGGAGAGGTTGCTTTTAAAAGGCTTGAGGAATCCTCTCTAGATCAGGGCAACATAATACATGCTTAGAGATAGTCAAAAGTATTCTAATCTTGTTCATGAGCATTTCCTTTGAATGAAAAATTACACTCTTTTTTGTTGAAAAGCTAAAAGCCTGAAAACTGAAGCTCAATGTAAGACTGAAGTCTTTTGGATTAAACTCAAAATGGGAGCCAAAGCACCAGTGCCTTAAGTCTCCAGGGACAGGCTATTGCACCTGGCTGTATTCCCCATATAGTACCCGGAGCTACTTCCTGAAGAAAGCAGTATGTTGTGAAGAATATATCTGATGGAGAGCTTGGCTCACAGAGGAAAAAAGAAGTGGTACTCCTAAGTGGTACTGTGGCACCCCTTTGAACAAAGGCAGTTCTGATTTTGGCTGAAATATTTTGACTCCTAGTATTTTGCCATTAAAAGCAATGAGAATTTGCTGCATATGATTACATATTATAAGATACAAACAACTTCAACAATTATTCACTTAGGCTTGAGATTTCTATAATTTGAAGTTTCCTGGGAATGTCTCTGCCCTAGATTTTTTCTTGATGATCTTGAGAATATTACCTATTTCTCCAGGACTTTAAGAGGACAACCAGGCTACTCAGGAGGATAACTGAGGCTACTCAGTTGGAGTAGCCTCCAGCTGCCATACACCCCATGGTAATAGTCTTTACCAGTGTAAAGAAACCAGGCAGAGATGGAAAACCTGCCTTGGCCAACTTAGATATAGATACCTGGCCATGAAAGGCTAGAAAGCACTAGCCTCTTGGTGTTTTCAAATCTCTTTTAGGACTAAAATTCAGCCTTTGAGGAGCCTCAGAGTTTTCTTAGAATAGCAGAACTTATTTAAGACAAGATGAGAACATGCTTCTGTGCAGATGAGCACATTTATGATAAGTGCAGTGTTGTCTGTTTTTCCTGACCTTTTAAGGAACAGAGGAAATTAAGAGAGTGGGTCTGTATTACATTAGACTTTACATCACAGCTGAGGGAAACAGCTAGTTCTCCTCCCAAGGAATAAGTTGACAGTGGGTTGATAACAGTCAGAGCTTCTCTTCCTCCTTGCATTTACCCACACTCACCATGCAGCACAACTTGGGCTAAACACAGAAAATGCTGAGCCACAGAAAGAGCATCCTGATAACCCTGGCTCCTGAAGGACTGCGGGGGGAAAGCTGCCCTTGCTCAGGGCTATTGATTTAAAGCAGCATGAAGGATTTATACAGCTCACACACACTGAGAGACAGGACATTGGCCTGAGTGGATATCTGATCTGATCTCTGGGCTAACCACTAGAATGCAAGCTGCCCAGCACTTCCACAGTAGATTTTTGGTGTTGTTTGCTACATCCACCATTCCCAAACCAGCCTATCTCTTTGAGTTAGACTTTAATTTACAATATAATATGCAGTTAGGATTAAAAGCTCTCTGACTGTAACAGGCAGGCATCTCCACAGTCTCAGGAGCACAGGTTTATCTGCAGTGTCCATTTGTAATTCATAAACTCTGTTGGTGTAAAGCCACATTTTCTGTTTTTGTCTTTAACAGTGAAGCATTACCTGGTGAAATGCCCCCAGAACAGGTAGGAGATTACGCTTCTCTCTACTGTAACCTGAGGCACCAGTTCTGTTTTGGTTTTGCTATGTACAGTGAAAAAGATGAGTTATTCTTTCCAAAATGCCTGAAAGCCAACACCTCAGCCAACACTTCCTGCGTGTGGTAAGTGGGATCCACCCAATCCATCTAGCTGTGGGTCCTGCAGGTGACTAACCCGGCCTTAATGCTCCAAATTACTTTTTGGAGAGGCCTACTTTAATCCTGTGTTACTTCCTAGGGTTTCCAACATCTTACCAGCTGGCAATGAGTGACCTAAACCATCCTATACAGAATAAACCACATCACTAAGTTATTGCTATTGAGAAATTCCTGCACCCAGGAAGGTGGAGTGGGGCTAGAAAGCAGATTTTTGCTAGGTCTGTCATAAGCTGAAGACTCTAAATGATGAGAAAGATACTACTCCTGTTGCAGCCATTCATCATTACCCTTGTTATAGCACTGACAACCAAAAGGTTTGATTTGCACGGTGGTATCTTAACGAGTTTCCAACTTACAAGCTTCTTGAGATAGAACTGTGCTGGAACTGCAGTAAAAGAAAGATGACAGAGTATTTTATGAGCAAAAATGATTAAAGAGGGATGCTTCATAACACTGCAAGAGTACAGCTGTTTCTCAGTTTGCAATGACATAAAACACGTGCTCCTGGTCTTGTAGTTTAAATCCAGTATCACTAGGTATCAGAGATACAATTTCTCAAAGTATCTTTTTAGCACAGATTCCAAGCCAAGTATAGCATGTCCTGGATCCTGAAATAAAGTAATTTTTACTGCATTCTCATGGGAAAATTGCTGTATTTATTCTAATCAACACCAAGGAGTAAACAAAGTCACAATAAAGCAGCAGAGAGTTCAGGAGAGGGCAGTAGGAACTGAAACTTTGATGTTATTCACTGGAAGGTCTTTGTTCTGTGACCCTGACCAGCTATTGCACCACTCCACAAATCCATAGAGACAGCTCAGCAATTTTCATTTTTCCCTGAATGTTTTTTTTTCCTCCTCATTTATTAGCTCCTGGGACAAATCAGGAAGGGGCAGGGGGAAGGAAATCAAAGTAGATTGATAGGGAACACAAGAAGAGAAAATCAATTGAAAAGATGACTGTCAAAGTGATGAAAAAAAAAATGGAACAAGGCAGTCAGATAAAAAGATTCATTATATTACAGAAAATGTCTCTCTGGAAATACACATTGTGGCAGTGATACCACTGCAAACACCAAACACAGCTGGCTGAATAGAAGGGGAAAACAACCCAACATGATTTCTTCACTGTAAAATGGAATCTCTGGAAGCAAAAGTAATGCATGACCCTCGGTGGAAAAAAAATGCAGTTTAATTTCAGTGTGGCAAAATGTGCTAATGAAAGCCTTGATCATATAAATGCATGCCTGAAGTGCATTGATTTCAGGGCTTTAAAAATAAATACTTCTCAATATGTTAGCAGTATCAAGATTTTCAGTTATGTGTTAAATTTTATACCTTTTATTTTCCAACCTCTGCTCAAAACATGAACCATTAAGTCCTTTGAGCTTTTTAGGATTGTTCCCATACTTCAAGTTAAGCACATGCCTAAGTACCTTGCTGACACTCTGATGTAGTGTAAGCACATCCATCTTAGACATAAACTATCATCTATATTATGATACACAGCTGAATCAAAACTTTTTTTTCCCTATTCATTCCCAGCCAAGGACCATGAATGTGCTTCAAGGCATCACAAAACCAGATCCTGAATGACAAGTAAATCATACATTCTGGCTCAACCAGATGTGTGCCTGCTGTGGGCTGTCCCACCGTCGGGAAGGAAGGGGTGCCACCTGCATGGGTGCGGATACGGCCCATCACTGCAGCCGTGACACCGCACAGGGCTGCGGCGTCAGTCCCAGACGAACGGCAGCAGTGCCACAGATGGGCAGTGACAACATTTAGAAGTTCAGTGATAGCTTTAGGCATCAGAGGAATTGAGAGGCATAAAGAGGCATAAAGATGCCCCATCTGCCTGCAGAGCAAAACAAGAAAAGTCCTCTTAGTGTCCCCAGACCAACCTAGAATCTCGGAAAGTTTCATCAGATCTCATTTACAAGTGGGGAATGCATTTCAAGCTAGCTTCTCTTCATCTGCCTATTCTTACAAAAATATTTGTCAGTTTCCCATAGACCTTCAGCCCATTGCAACACAAAACATCTGTTAGGTCAGTCTGACCAGCTAGTTTGTAGGAGACTCCAGCAACTCAAAATGACTCTGCTACATAAAATCAACCTTGATTAGAGAGGCTGAGCTCCAGCTCCCTTAGTGATATTTCAAAGTGAGAGCAGAATCCAGTTTCAAAATTACATTGACAGCCTAGTGTCTGTGCTCCCACTGCAGAAACACCTGGGCATCTCGAAAGATTTCATGCTCTCGCATCCTAATGGAGCTTTTCTTAATTGGAATCTAAGGAACAAAGTACTAAGTGATCTGCCCTGGGTCTCACAGCATGGCTGTGGTAGAAAAGAAAATTAAATCCAGATTTCTTCAGTAGTACAAAGCAAATGGTTGAGTTTTGGTTTGCTACTTGACCAATAAGAAATTACAGGGAAAAATAAGTCAGCTGAAACCCATTTCTTTCCCACATTTTAAAAATAAATACCTATATAAATAATACAGTTATTTCAGTTTTCTAAACCATTTAATTCTATTTCCTGTTTTTTTTTTCCTCCCTTAAATATCCTCCTTGTTATTATCTCCCTTGTCTTTAGATCATTTTGTCAGCTTTTAGAATCAAAACCTCCCAGGAAGCAAAGCTTTGAAAATGAGATTTTTCTTTTCTGTCATTTATTTGTTTTGGCTTGGCCTCTTTGGTTGGGTCCTCTGAGGTCTCCTCTTGACTTCAGCAACTGCTTTTTCAGAGACAAATCATTTGAGGTGAAAGAGGTGAAAAACAAACAAACAAACAAACCCGCATACGTTCCCCTCGGAAAGCTGTCCCTCTTGACACCCCGCTTCCAGGGCAGGGATCCAAA
This sequence comes from Tinamus guttatus, assembly GCF_059628265.1. Lineage (NCBI taxonomy): Eukaryota > Metazoa > Chordata > Aves > Tinamiformes > Tinamidae > Tinamus > Tinamus guttatus. The sequence continues at coordinate 10,820,380 of NW_028288848.1, forward strand.
GCATATAAGCAGCTTTGGCGCAGCCTTCCCCTGGCTCCTCACACCACTACCCCATTTGGAAGATGTTATTGCAGTGCTCAACACTTGGGTGAATTCCCTACAGACTCCTGAGGAAAGGGAATAGCTGAGCTGTCCCTCATACACACAGGAATATCGCTAAACTCAGGAAAAGTGCTGCAGCCTTGACCCTAATGAGGAGATTAAAGCCCGAGATTGCAGTCGTTGGACACCCCTGGGCACTTGCTCCAGAAACACCAGGCGCTGCCTGCAGGGAACCTGCTGGGAGCCACCTTCCACAGGTGTTTTTTTTCCCCAAGCTCCTGCCTTTTTATTGCTCTCAAAAAAACACACCCATTGCTCCAAGAAATGCACAATGTGACACTGTTCAAACACAACCCAGGAGGCTGGAGGAGGAGCTAGAGATAAAAAAAAGCGACTTCTCTTTTCAACATAGAAAAAGACAAGCATACAAAGACACAGTGTGTCAGAGCCAAGGAGTCTTTTCTGAGCAGCCTTGTTTGGATTGAGGAACTCCCTCTGAGGCTGCAAGTAGAGCTACAGTGTGTGTTAACCCCAAACAGTCCTGGTGTTCCAAAGAAAAGCATAAGCTACAAATACATTTCTCTGTAGCTTCTCTATCTCAGTGACAGAGCAGGAGTAATAACTAATGTAGTGAATTGACAGTGAACCCTTTCATCTACCATGCTTAAAGAAGCAACATCATAATAATAATATATTTAAGTCACACATATGCCTTAATGACTTTGGATTGTTAAAATTAAAAGATTAAAATATAATTATCATCCCTTATTTTTGGTATTTTTTGTTCTTTGAAGTGTTCTATCTTTGGGTAATGGAACTAGGCAGGACAGAATCATTTCCTGCTGGTTTTAAACAATTTCACTTTCCGATTTTTTACAACAACAAACAGTTGTTGTGGGATAGATTCAGGCAGACTTTGAATTTATTTTTGTGCAACATAACATAGCACCTAATTGACATGATTTACTTATAAATCATGAAAAGATTTTATCTTTCAAACACTTAAAAATGTTTGGGAGCAAATTTACGTTTTGGACTGATACATGGAACAGAACTTAGCAAAATCAGCAACCCACAGTCTTTTCTAATCTCTGCAAGTGCAAACCCAGCATGATTTCACCAATGGCAGTCACTTTCATTTTGACTTAAAGCTGTGTAAAGTGGTAACATCTGTTACTTGGCTAGTCTTGTGTGGGCAACAGCTCAGACAACTTTCATTAAGACTGGCCTACTTCGAATATTTTGTTCTACTAAGGTAAAAAGAGTGTTTCACTACTTGAAATAACCCAGATAAAAACAACATGGACAAATGAAAACAGCTTGGGACAAACGATTTTCACAGGATTCAGTTGTCAGTATTGTTATGATGGAGAGCCTGGTGGGATCTCACTGTGTGACACAAGTCCCAACACAGAACAGAGGGGTCTCCTGACCCTCCATCTTACCTGTGAGGAACCCATAGTCAGACGTACCTGACTTACAAAGTCACCTCCATCATTTGAGCTGTCACAACTGACTGCTGTACACTGTCCTCCCACCTCAGCTCTGAGATTTCTTTCATTACCAGTAAAGTCAATAGACTTTTACCTCGCATTAGTCGCAAGCTAAACGCAGCCACACAATCAGTTCCCAATACTTACCTGACACACAGTAACTAAAACAAATTACTGCAACTTGACAGCATAGCCAAGCTCATAACTGCTCAAAGCAGGATATACTACCTTAGACTCTGGAGATGCTACGAAGAAAAAACAAAAAACAAAAAACTATTATATTTAGAGAAGAATAATCCAAAACGCAGAAGCTCTCTTGGACAGGAGAGGGTTTTCAATGTAGCTGTTGCACTCTTCTCTTATACCTGTATGTCCTGGAGAATGTGAAGTACTGTGTTTAAGAAACGTACTATTTCTCTGTTTTACATGCAGCGCCCACACTGGCCTCTTGAAAAGGCTAGCTTTTTCGTAGATAGATTTGCAGGCCTTTGGAAGGACTGCATCTCACTCAACGCAGGCTGCACACTTCCCTGATCTGCTACCACTTGACCCAGAAACTGTGTTGAAGATTTTGCTTTGCTATATGCTTCCTCACTGAGCTTATGCAAGTCCCTGAAACTGTGCGTGCCTCTGGCCCTCAGGGGTACATCATCATCTTGCATGCAATGTTCTATGGAGTAGACTGTCCTTCCTACCACTGCCTTCACTTTTCACTCACACATGGACCTCTGCTTTCCAGTTCAGGGGAGACAGTTACCAGTGTGACAAGCCTGTCCCCACTACAGCCCAAGAAAGTAAAGAAAAAGAAAGAGAAAGAAAAAGTGGAGCAGCCACCAGCCATCCCAGCAAAAGGTATGAAAACAGGGATGCAGAAGTATTTCAAATCCAGAGCACTGGTGCGTGGGGACAGCAAAGCTTGGGTGGTCAAGACTCCTGCAGTGTCACTGAATCTGCCCGTAGAGCACCCTGCAGCCACTTCTCCTGCGGGGAAGAAATGGCCCGTGCCCATTGCTGAGACCAGGCTCTCACCACCCATTAACATCAGGTATCTAAAGGCTGGTTCCCTGCTTCGATCAAGTGGTCTCAGCTCCCACCAGAATCAGTGGGGAGCAAGAGCAGAACCTCTAGGACAATATTCTCCTCATCCAAAGAGAAGATTAAAATTAAGCAAGATGAAATCTCATCTTGAGGGAAGGTCAGCATACTGCTCTCTTAAAAAGTGTGGGTGCCCTTGCAGGGGTTGTGTAAGCTGAGCAGATAAAGACCAAGCTTCCGAGGACCTTATTTTCAAAAAGAATTTGCAATTGACTTCAGGAACAGTCACATAAGCTCTTGAGCATGTTCTCTGAGCGCTACTGCCAGGCTGCTCAATGGGGTAGGGGAAGGAAAGGAACTGAAGATTTACCATGCATTAGATTACAAGTGATCAGTTCTTAAAAGGAATATTTGCACTGGCTTTTGCACACAAAAGCCATGTTTTCTAGATCAGATTCCTTAGTTTTATGACCTCTAATTTATAAGCTCTATAACTTTTTTTTTTCCAAACGAAGCATCTGGAATACAGTTAAATTCTGGGATAAATACATGCATTTACTTGCTCCTGATCTGCTATTAATGAGTAATTTTTAGATTGTTAATATATATACTAAAAGTAACAGTGAATTATGATAGTGTGAAATAATATCTTAATATTTATTTTCATAGCTCCAATAGCCAATAACTTTCCTAAGCCCAAGCTGCTGAAACCACAGAGAAAATTGATCCTGGTAAGTAGTTTTCTATAACACTATTTTCTCCATATTTTCTCTCCGTATAATTGCCATGACGTTGCCACAATTCTAGGATCAAAGACTCTAAGTTGGTTTTAAAATCACACAAATCATCTTTTTAAGTAATTCATTTTAAAGTAATGAATTCTCTTGGCCCTTTTCATTTTGAGCATTAGGCTACATTGGATTATGTTTTCCAGCTTTTGTTTTTTTACAGTCACTGTGTCTATGAATTTACTTCTTTCTTAAATGAAACTGCCATTGATTCTCACGTGTTTCTCAGACCCGGAACACTGGGAAAAGTATCAGTTACTGCCAGGATCACAACTGACTCCTTTTGAGATTTTTTCAAGCCAGACATATGGGACCTGATTCTGTCCTGCAGTAGTGTAAGTCAGCAGTAACTGAAGCTGCAGGCGTGACAGGCATGTATGAAGCTCACATAAGCAAAGAAAGAACTGGTATGGCAGTTGGTTGCCTATGAGCTTCTGTTTGAAAAGTTTTTGGATTTTGGCCAGACAAACCAAATAAATAGACCTTTTAGTGCCTTAGTAATAAATCAGTACCTGATCAAGAAATCCAGGGGGAATAGAGGTAGTTTTATATCAACTAACTTTAGTTCCTTATATAAAGAGCCTGCTCTCCTAAGCTCCCTATATAGGCAATAGAGAGCGAGGTGAGTCAGAGCAGAAGCTCTAAATTGCCTTTTGGGGACCCCTTTTTCCCTTCCTGGCACAGAGGGCCCAGGCTGACTAACTTCCTAACATAGGCACCTGAGTGAAGGTGGGTGCCTAAAGTTAGGTGGTGTGAATACTCCTCGCGCCTCTGCGATGGCTTCATTGCAGATGAGGATTAGCACTGGGAAACTGTCCCCCAGCAGCTAGTAAATTTTCTCTAACATTTTAAGCACGGTCAGGGTGTAAACCAGGATACCCAGGCACAGTGCCAGGTGACTGGGGAACAGCTCAATTAAGATCTTATGCAAGATGCAGGGGTAGAGAGCTCACCTATCCTCCCCCAGTCCTACAGGGATTGCACCTTGGCCAGTCTCTCCTCATAGGTCAGGTCTCACTACGGAGAGAAACAGAGTTTTAAAAGTCCATGAAACCTCAGATGTGGTTCAAACTCTTTCGAGGGGAGCAGGAAAAAGCCTTTTGAAACAACGAAACCTGCTTTGTTTCCTCAGCGTGACTGCTAGTCTTCCCATGTTGTGTGCGGGCAGTAGATGCGGTTTTTAGGTCTTGCTGTTGGTCTCAAGTCTCGCAGTTGTTCCCTTATCTCACTCTTTCCTCCACCATATTTCACCTTGAAAAGACATTATAGCCTGCCGAAAACACATTATCTACAGATATATGTTAGTTTTTAGTCAGAAAATCACCCATCAAATATGACCCAAAGAATTTTCAAGCCCCAAACTCCCCTAGCAGTACTTTAAAGGACAAAGCAAACTCAGCCCACGGCGGGGTGTAAGGCACATTCAGGAGCCAGGCAGGACAGACCCCATAACTGTCTGCCATTTGTGTTCCTCTTGCCCTTCTCAGAAAAAAACAAAAAACAAAAACAAAACCCCCACAAATTTCTTGCCTTTAAATGACCTTTCAGTGAGAAATATAAATCAGCCAAATAAGTTTCAGCAACAAAATAGTAACAATTACAGAAGAAAATTATCAACCTATCAAGTTCATCTAAGCGAATCATTCAATTGATTTTAAGAAAACTTGCCTCCCTATTCTTTTTATTTATTTATTAATTTTCTGTCAAAAATTTTCTCAGGTTCAAAATTTTCAGTCTGTTTGGGGGAAATACATGTATGTATCATCATCCTATCATCCTGCCAAATTTCTGCAGCTTGAAAAAAAACATATTCCTTCCAACTGTACTGATGGTACAGCTGGGCTTTTTTCACTGGCTGGGCATAGGTACTTGATAACAGTCACTGGAGAGACACACCTGGATTCCTACATTTCTGAATGCATTCTACAACCCAAGGATGTTACCACATCATGGCACATGAAGAACGTTCTAGAAAACCTAAGCAAACAAACTAGAGTATAAAGGAACATAACAAAATAATTCCAGCGTTTGGGGAAAATTTTTGTAATAACCTAAATACCAGCAAAATTATTTCCAGAGGACATGTGCTTCTGGTTTCTTGAAAGATGTTTATAATAAGCTAGAGAATTTCTTTTGTTGTTAACGTGCTAGAGTGGGTTGCAGTATCATTTTACAAGAATAAAATAACCTGGATAAAATATGGACATAATCTCAATGAAAATTAAAAAGAAAGAAAGAAAAAGCCTAATATCATGTTCAAAACCACAGCATTGAATAAAGCCTTTTAAAAATTCTGCTGAATTCATAATGCTTTTGCTTTAGCCAGAATAACAATTCTGTGCTCCCCCGTTGCAAAAATATTCCCCATCAGTGTCATTCTCTATTAGCGTCAATGAGAAATGTGTACAGATCAAAGGAAATAAAGATGCTGAAATGCAAAAAGGGATTTTTTTTATGGCATACAAGAAGCACAAAGAATCATTAAGATGACAAAAATTTTAGGGGCCTACAGATTATGCTCTCAAAGGACTGTTCAGCTGTAGCCATAAGTGCTTAGTTCAGTTCGTAGAAACAAAACTTACACTTTTTCAACCAAATTTTCTGGTAAGCTTTCCTTGCGTCCCAGAGAGTAACTGGGGTGGCCCAAGAGTTTTAGCCTTAGAACATCTTCTGAATAAAAAGGTTTCAGTGTCATTTCAAGCAGCGTGGTTTCAGTGACCATAGCTGGTCTATTTATGAGGCACTTCCCACTACAGTTCACACACCATAGAGAGCAGTGTTCATCTCCACAGGGATCACTGGACCTGGAGCCACACGGATGTAGAGATGTTATGAAGTATTCTTCATAAATCATTATAGACCTTGTTCCTAGTGATAGAGGCTTTCCGATAGAGTTAAAAATAGATATCTTAGTGGAAAGAAACTGCACTGCTATTCTTTTCTATGGTAGTGCCACCAATAATCACACTTCCTACTATTTTTTTTCCAAAGTCATATTTCTCAGCATTAGCAGACAAAATATAACGTTGTTTGTGAAAAGAGATATGCCGAGGAAAACATGGGGTTTCCCTTAGTCTGCACGCACTATGCAGCTTTTTCCGATCTGTGCAGAGGGAAGCAATAGTCTGTCCCTTTGGCCAAAGCCCACCCAGTTGGCCTGGACAGCCCTGTCTAGACACTATTTGCTTCTGGGAGCACTCAGGTGGTGACACAGGATGCTCCTGAGCTGTGCTATCTGGACAGGATCAGCACTTTTCCTGTGGACCCTTTACAGAGAACAAAACAGGATGTTTCTCAAATTTGAGGTGAAAAAGACTGAAGATCTCTTTGGCCTGTGCAAGAGAAAGGGAGAGAAAATGGAACAGCCCTGGCAAGTGCCTACCAGGAGAGCTACCTTGTGGCATTGGGCCATGGTTGCACATTCCGTGTTATGGAGTCACCTGGACAGAAGTGCAATTCCTAGTGGCTGGACCGAACAGACATCACCACCACCTCTTGTTTCTGCATCTTCCCAACTGGCATTCCCTGCATCCATGGTTTGCACGCGCCAGCACAATGTGGCCTCTTACAGGTGACAAGAGGTCATGTATTGGCAGTCAGGCCAGCAAATATCTGCATACCAGGCACAGTTTTATATTTGCTGACCTAACGCATTCACCCACAAGCACATACCTTCTACTGAGGGCACAGATTCACCTTATGAGTGCTTCTGCAGAAAATCTTAGTTAATTTAAACTAATATAGAAGAGTAAATAGTAAATATAAATATTATATTAAGAACTTTCTTGGAATATGTATCTCAAATCCAGAAAATTCAGATTTTTTCTACCCTTGCTCCCTTGTTAAGTTCTTTCTGCATTATATCCTGAGAAACTTCTCCCACATGTGATCATGTATACACTGAATTCCATGGCCAATATCTGCAGCAATAGTTGCTAAAACAGTTAAATTAAACTAAACTGAGAATTGACCTTCTTGGTAAAAGAGAATTTGAGGGAAAATACCTTTCTCTCCTCACCCCGGCAAAAAAAAAAAAAAAATTCATATTCATTTTTGTCATCTTTATGATAACTGATGAGATCATGAAAGTGAGTGCAACAACACATAAGAAAAAGGTGGCATCAGGTGCTTTTCCAGACAAGTTGAAATTTTGAGGCTATAAATTGCCTATTTAGTTAATTATTACTACCCAAATTACAAATTTGGATAAAAGTGACCTTGGTTAAAACTTTATAAGCTTTCAACCTGGCAGTATTCACAGTAAACATCCTTGAGGCCTCCTAGAAATCACCCAGCTAATCCTGGGAAGAGCATAATTGACATTCCTGGTAATTTTGACACAAAGATCGGAGTCATTTTCATTAAAATACAAGCCTTACAGGTCTTTTCTAGCACCTTACATATGACACAAAAATCAATTAAAACAAATTTTAGTTACTTTTTAATATTTATATGATAGATTTTTTTATTGAGAAAATGCTGCTATTAGTAAACTCTTCTGAATAGTTGCCCATGGGAAGCCCTATCAGTGCAACAAAGTAAAATTAAACTGGAGGAGACCTAGAAGATGAACGATGTTTTTAATAGCCAGGAGATACACTGGAAAATTATGTTTTTTTTTTTTTTCTCTAATTTATGTTTATGCAAAGTATATGATCCCAAAAGGAGAACTTAGATGTCTGGGATAAAGAGTACATCTAGAAATATCACTTTGGAGTAGAACTGTATTTGAAGAAATCATTCAATACTACTTTGAGACAATGATCTAATTTTTCAAAAAGGATGTTATAGTCATAGGAATCCCAATGACCTCCTAAGTGGATAGCCAGGCTGGGAAGAGAGAGGTGACCAGTCAGTCACTCACTGCCTCTTTCTCTTCAGCATCAGTCCCACCTATAACATTAGTTAAGTCATGCTATTGTTCCAAAAAGGAGGTGGTGGCAGGATTCCAGGTTGACACTGCCAAAACATTATCCAATCCAAATGAGAGATAAAATCGTGGAATTAGTTTTCTTTCCCTACCTGCTTAAAAACCTGGTTTTGGACAAACAAACAATCGGAATTAAATTAAACATATGGCTCACAAATGAAGTACAGAAGAGCAGCTGGAAAAAAAAAACTGGCTACCATAGGTACTTTAAAGTTGTGTTGGCTTTCATGCACTGTTATTACACATCCTTTGCTGAAAACTGTATACCCTTCACAATTTTGAACCTCCTGTGTGTTTCCTCATATTTTCAATCAAATTATTACATACTAGAAATATGCATAAGGGAAATTATTCTACACATTTTATGGTGTGCTGTTGCTTGTAGCAGTAATTGAAGTACCTTTTCCACTTATGAAAGTACTAATTTTATTTGGTTTTATTGCTTTTCTAGATGCAATTATTTATTTAGTGTGTTTCGCCTTTATTAAATTATGTTTACTATAGGAACATCATAAAAATGTATGAAAGCAACACATCAGCCACTACTGCCCAATGACCTGTTTTGGGGAATCTAGTGTTATTTTTCATATCCAAACATAATAGAATAAAGTAAGAATAAAGAGATAATCTACACTGAAAAACAATGCAATTTTGAGATAATATAATAAAACACCTGGACAATATGATTTCATAAATCTTAGTTCTAAAATTTACATGAGCTGGGCGTTAGGGCGACTATTTTAGGGCATGCAGTATTTTCTAAATGGAAACATAACACAAAATGCAATTAAACAGCAAAGGGGAAAGCATACGCAGATTTAGTTTGCCCTGAGCAACAGATTTCTGCAATACAATGAAAATATTTCTACTTCAAAACAGGTACTGGGCTGGTTTTAGTAAACGTAGACTTTTACTCTGGTAGCAACCAACAGCTTGTTTGTAAAGTTTTGTGAGATTTGTTCTTTTCACCTCTAGCATATCATTCTGGTTTTAGCATCTGAATTGACTCCTACTGAGTCGACTCCAGCAAAACTCCCACTAGCTCCATACAGAGAATACACTTGCTATTATACATTGTGCATAAAATCCTGAATATTTTCCGGTATTGTTTTATGCAGCCTCAGTTTAGCTTTATACTATCTATTAGATAGATGAGTGCATATAATTGTGAAATCTCAAAATGAGTCCTTAACAAATCTAAAAAGGCAAAAAAGTTAAATGCCTAGAAACTGAAGGTAGATAAGATTAGGCTAGAAAGAAGACAGGAAAGCTTAATTAAGCAGTTAAGGAAGAGGTGTTTTCTAACTCCTTAATCCAAAGCTGAAATGGGCCAGATACTTTTCTAAACATTGTATTTTAGCTCAGCCTGAACATATTAAAAAAAAAAAAAAAAAGAATACGTGTGATTTTCTTTCTGTGTTATAGATAAGGTCAGGTTGTGTGATCCATAGAAAGTCTTTTTACATCCTAAGGCTAGAGAATTTCTAGAAAAGATGAATTTTTTTTAGTCAGCATTGGAGAATTTGGTGGAGAATGAGGATCAGACGCTGAAATCAAATGGGATTACCCATGTAAAGGGGGAAGAGCAGGTGAAAGATCAAAACCAAGGATTACAACCTTGCAGGCACCTAGCCCTGACGATAGCCTTTACTCGCACGTACAGATCAAGCGACTTCAGCAGTAGCACCTGCATCAGCAGCTGCAGAAAGTCCTTCAGGATCAGATCTACAGAGGAGAAATATGATTAAATTCATGCTTGAAAAGTGTAAACTGATCCACCCAGAGGGAAACAATCTGAAATGCAGACTGTGAGCAACTGTTATGGCAAAATGAAAAGATTCCAGAACAATGCAAAATATGGGAAGCAGTAGAGCCCAGGGACAAATTTCAGAGGATATTAGGTGCTTATCTTTTTAGCCAGAAAACAACATAATAATTATTCAAACAAGAATCATTTATGTTAAATTAGAAAGGCATAAATAGCAGTAAATGGAACAAAATTACATAAGGAAGACTTGGTGTTGGAAAATATTGTCATTTTCTTCATGATAAAACTTAACTACTTTACAAAAATCTTTTTTTAGTTTATAAACTTTAAGTTTTAAATTCATGACTAGAAAAAGTCTTTCTTGAGCATTAAGAGACTGGTCTCAGAGACATATCCTTTTCAGTAAGGTGCCGTCCTATGACTGCAACAAATTCTACGGATGAAAAGTTTTAAGTGGCTCTTTTTTAGGCTTAAATGTGAGGAAACAAGTGATAGAACAGGGCACCCAAGTAGATAAGAGAACAAGTTTCCCAGTTCTGCAGCTGCATAGAGCCTTAGTATTTCACCCTTCTGCAGGGAGCACAGAGTTTAAACTTCAGGTAAAGTGAAATAGATTTCAAATCCTAGGGCTCCACACACAATCCCAAAGAAGCTCTGCTGCTTGATGTTGAGGTGGGTTTGATACTAATGACTGATTCCAGTTGCACACACAGAGGAACATAAGGCAGGACCTTCCTCCTCTAAGGTACAGCCCAAGTCTGGATGAGGCCCAGACAGCAGGAGCTTGGGACACTTGGCAACTCTTCCTTGACCCACACGAAATTTGTTCAGTAAAAGTAACTCAACTGCTCCCATTTCTGCCCTGCTCTGCACATCCCTAACACACTTCCTGGTGCTGCTAAGAAACATAAAGCGCAATATTGTGAGTGTGTGTGATTAGGATGTGACTATTCCAAGGTTTACACTCAAGAAGCAAATCTGGCATAGATGTTTTAAACTGTGAGATCTGCAATAACTAAAATTATATTGGGAAATTTGGGATTAAATTAGAGGAACTGAACATTTTGCTAATGTGCTTCTTTCAAAATTGTAATATGTTAATTGGCAAATTAAAACTTTCAATGCATAATTTTGAAAAACAGAAAAAATAGAAGTTATATTAAAACCCCTTTATTGTTTTCCTTTATTTCATCTTTTATGAACCAAATTTAATACAGAGTGAACCAATTAATATTAGAGTAGAACTATTAAATATGACAGAAAAAAAAAAGGTTAAAAAAAATCTATAGAATATGTAAGGTGTCTTTTACATTCATCCACAAAAACTTTGTAACTGTAATTTGTTGGTTCTATTTCCTAGCCAAAAATCACAGAGGAGAACTTAACATATGCTGAACTTGAACTTATGAAGCCGATTCAGGAAGCCAAAGGCATTCCCAGTACGACAGTCTATGCACAGATACTCTTCGAGGAGAACAAGCTGTAACAGTTCATGCCTGTATAAATGTCTTTGTGTTCTATTTAATTCTTGCTGTGCTGTTTATTTATAAAAAATCATAAAAATGTCCTTATTTTTTTATATCCATTCACACGCTTCTATATTTTTATGAGACTTTTAAACAAAAGGCCATTGAAAATAGCCATAGAAAAAGCAGCCGGTCTACAAGTGACATCCCAGAGAAAACCAAAGTTTGTTTTTCATATTTTCATTCCAAATTTCCTCTTCAAAATGATATTGTATTTAAAAACTTAATTTGCTTATATTAAGTGTTTGAAATCAAACATTTTAAAATAATCCAAGGGAAACATTCAAATTTAAAACCAAATGGAGTGCAGGAAGAATATTTAAAGCTTTGTAACATTTTCCAGAATTTGATTTTTTTTTTTGGGGGGGGGGGATGGATCGTGAATATGATAGTGATGAAAAAAATTCCCCAGAATGAGGACACTGTTTTTGGCCTTGCTTGAGATTGGAAGTAATTCAATTTATTCAAAATCCAATTTACCCAAAAGCCAGGCCAGTCACTGAGCAGGAACTTTTGAGGTCTTTGCAGTAGCACTTGTAGGACTGGGGCTTTGAAAATCCAAACCAAGGTGACCCAGGTTGCTTGTCTGGTTGGGCTGTTTTAGGGACATGCCAGGAATACCTGTGTCCTGAGCTCCAGGACTGAGGGGCAGTAGAGGAGAGTAGGGTCATGGTGACAGTGCAGGGACAGGCCACAGGGGAGCGAGCACAGCCCTGCCCTTCGGAGGGTTTCACTGGAATATTTTAGTTTGCATAAACTCCTCTTTTACTTTTTCTTGAATGAGGGTAGAGATTACCTAGCACACAAACTGTTGTCTTGTAACCATGATGTGTAAACATAAAGTGCAGCTGCCTGTTTCCATGCTTATATAAAGTTGTATTGTACAAAAATATTAAGAAAAGTCTGTCAGACTGGCTGCTGTGTACAGTACTAACTCCTACCATTGTCCCTCTTCAAAGCAGTTGTTTTCAAACAACTGAGCTCAGTTTCCATCAACAGACTTACTACTAGAAGATATTTGCATTAATAATGTTTGGATTTGTAAGCTATCAAGAAAGTTCATTTCATGTTCTCATTATTCTCGGAGTTTAATAATCCATCAAAATGCCATGATATCTCTTCTCCTATTCTGATGGGGTGATGGCCTTTCAGCTGCAAGAGCAATCAGTTCTCAGACCAAAAAGAAACTGTTGCTGAGAGCTGTCAAATATTCAGGGATCAGGTTTGAAAGGACATGGAAAGGTCCATCCACACAAAACCAATGCAATAGTTAAACCTAGTTAAGCATTCCAAAATAAAAATAACAACCCTAATACATTAAATAGGTCACTACCACACTGAGTGGTCACTTAGTTGCGAGGACTTTCTCAGGTCTGGCATATAATCAGTCCTTTAAAGTATAATTGGGCATTTTGTCCATTGTTTAGGAAATTTCTCTACTGTATGTGTATGCCCAGTATTTTAATGAATACCCTTATTTCTGTATTAATAGGCTATGTATTCTTGTTTATGCTTGATATCTAACTCCCCTGAATAATAAATAGAGCTAAATAAATTATCTTTTTGGTGAGAGAACTCCTCTCATTCTGTGTAGGATTTATTGTTTGCTAGAGGATTATATGAGGATATGTGTTAATCTCATACTAAGCATTTAAATGAACCAGCTAGGTGGGAATTGATTTCTCCATGCTGCAGAAAATTCCATGATTTAAAATGTCTTCTAATTGTGATTAACATCAGGCAACAGCATAATCCTGAAAGAAGGCCAGAACTACTGCTTAGGCCAGAACTACTATACATCTTCCTGAGCGGACATTTCCTGAGCCTTTCTTATGCTGTGTCCACCCAGATTTAATAATTTCAGATCCTATTATTAGAGAAATAAAAACACCATGTTTTCCTCTTTAATGAGCTATATATCTTTAAAAACCAAAGCAACTCACTGGAAAGACTACAGAGAGAGAAGAAAATTTCATTGAATATATAATGTGCTTAAGAAGGCAGAATATTTTGCGTTTAGTGCCTTTTATTAGGAAATACCAAATTCATCTCTGTGCTAACTTCCTCTGGCTTCAGGAGGACAGCAGCAGAGATGAATGTGATCCACTGTTCTCTTATATGGCAGAAGGTCCCATGAAGAGTCCTGGTACCTTATTAAGCATCACCTGGAGTCTGCACAGTCACGTTATCTTGGTTACTCCTTCTGTTGTCATTGGTATATCATGGCCTAGTGCTGAAACTTTAACAAACACAGCCCTATTAGCTTCACACCGATTTAGTGTCAGATTGTTAAACGCTAATATACTACATTCTATAGCTCTAAATAGAGTTAGAGATGTTTTCAGCTTTGGTTAGATGCATCTTGTTCCTGCACATTAAATTTTATTACCAGAATCCTCCATCAGCAAATAGGACTAAATTGCATTAGTGTTGCGAGCTTTGTGGGGGTTGATTCTGCAGTCCAAGGAAGGGGTGTTTTATTACTCTCTATTACAACTCTCTAATTGGGAGGTGTGGTTAGAATACCATTATCTCTGTACTTGCAAGCAAAGTCTTTGTTTTAGAATAACTGTAACATAATTACGCGGTTCTCTTCACTAAGAAGTTCAAGCAACTTGTGTTCTTAGGGTTTGGCCAAGTTCTGGCACAATGGGACTCATTTGGTGTATGATTTGTAGGTCAAATTCTGTTTTCTTGAGAACTTCTCTGAACCATTTCCAATGAGCAACATCATAACAAGTGTTTTGCCATGTTTCTTGCACTCACCTGGAGCAAGGTCACCTGGTGTGTCTTGTTCCACCACATGCGACAACTCTATTCATCTGCCTGGTGGGAAGCTAGAGCAATGACTGCATGTCCATAGAAGACAAAACTTGTAATCTCAGAAAAACCTATCTTCACCTCTCAGAAAAAGAGAAAATGGAGATGAACAGATTAGATAGTCCATCACCTCATCTCAAGGTTGAACGGACTAAGCCTAACTTAACATGACTCAATCTGGCACAGATTTGGTCTAACCTGCAGTTCTATACCCTTTCCAAGATCTATTTCTACAGCTCTCATTATTCAAATGTCAACAGACATTTCCTTTTCCTCTTGACAGCCTTTTTCATATTTGAAAACTGCTAAATCTAGTGAGGAGAAGACTGAAGAGAGAATTAGCCTCTGTTCTCTCATTCTTTCCTCTTATAAAGTTCAAAGGATTCCTGAAAATACTTCCTTGGAGAAGATTTACAAGTTAATCCAGAGAAAATGGATCCCTACAGACTGGACCATGGGAATTCAGGGAACAGAAAGGGTGGCAGTTGATTTCCCAGATTCCATTTGGAGTCCAATCCACAAGGGGAAAAGCCTGCTGAAACACCTGCACAAAACGTCCTATGGTTCCAACTTCTGGCTCTCTAACATCTCCTCCCTGTCTGCCCCGGTCTGGCAGCCAACTTGGCAGCTGTTGCGTATTCCAGCACTTCTGCTGAGCAACTAAATGCTGAAGCAGTGGCTCTAATGACTGCAAAGCAATAGATTGGACAAGAATCCTATCTGTCCTGCCACCACATTATCTTAAGTTACTCTGTTCATCACCAGTACTGCTGTGTTGTTTGAACCCCAAGAGACTTTCCTTTTTTTTTTTTTTTTTTTTTTACCACTTCAGACAGAAATGTTCTGAAAGCCCTTGTCCAAGTTTTCAATTTACCCTTACTCAGGCTTTCCTTTTAATATATAACACAACTAACCACTGCAACCACAGTTTTCCCTGCTGCACAGAACCGGGGATGCTCCCTAACAGGGAAGCATGCAGTTATGCAGACAGAGTATTTAGGCAAGCTCACATGATTTCTGTTCCTGGCTAAGGAAAACCTTTACTAAAGTCACTTTGTATCTCTCTATACTTCTGCATCCTGTGCCTCTGTTCCTTATGCCCTTCTTGAACACAAGCAGCTAACGAACTCACATCCTCTCTCTTGGGTTTCAGCCAAAACAAGTTGAAATCCTTTCTATTTTGTCTACAGAGATATTTTATTGTAAATAAGGAAATGGGAGCTAAGAACCCAACAATGCTTTAGGGACCTGCACGCTGAGAACCCTGCAGGACAGGACCACCTTTGGTGGGTTTGCCTTCTTCTTCCGAGCTGGCATGGCCTTAAGCACAATTCAGAGCAGGTACAGTAGCTAGGAACCTACAGCATCACATAACAGCCTTACACCTTCCCTTGAGAGATTAGCCACTGATCCTGCTGGGTTATCCTCAGGAAAGAGGAGGCTTCCAGTAAACTTCTCTGGCTGCTAACAGGTCTCTGCTGATACCAGTGGGGAGACACAGCACAGAATAGAGCATTACACATAAATATAGTGTGCAAGTAAACATGGGGATTGGCAAGGCAAGTGGACATGCATCCTCCCCATGCCATACAAGCAGATAAGGATGCTGTTGGATGCTGCTCAGCAGTTCTAAGCCACTTCCCCCAGTTCCAGTTCTTTCTACTATGAATAGGAGCTAGAAGAGATATTTTACTGCACCTTCTGTAAAAGGAGCTTTTATCTAGCCAATTAAGCAGCTTTACAACCCTTATCCACCACACTAGTCCTGAAAGAGAGGCGACTAGAGGCGTCCTTGGATCAGAGACGATCAGCAGGGCTGACCATGCTGCTCTCAGTGGAAAACATCCTTCAGATCCTTCATGCAGAAAGAGCTACACTCAACTCTACATCCCCTTCTTCCTTGCTTACTCTCTAAGAGCAGTCAGGGACAGAAGAGCTCTGTTCTGTCAGGGAACTAACTCAAAAGCCAGAATGAGTAAATCATTGTGCGCATGATGATGGCAAATGGCAAAGGCCACTTCTATGTATCACTATAAAAAATAACATTAATTGGGATGCTTTGCAATTTCCTGTACAACCCATAATTAGGTTAGATAAGAAACTAGCAGTGTCTAAGTGCTATAAACGTCTAAATTAAGTTATTTTGAAAGTGCCTGGCACTTTGACATTTGAGAGTTCAGAGTAATTGGGGTATTGAAATAAAATTGCTTCTGTTATTTAAAAGGTCATTATCTTCTTCGGGTAGATATATGAGGACTATTTTCCACTCTACTGATCCGTTCTATTTGGTACAATTAGACCTGCTTGAGTAGATTTCTAGCAGGCCTCCTCCCACTTATCACAGTCCCAGCACTGCCTCGGAGAAGGGCTTGTAAATACACAGCCCAAATATGGGGATTATATTCTGCTTGTCATTGGGCACTGGAGAGCTGAGAGTTGCCCAGAGCTTCAGTCAGACACCCACAACAAACACCACACTGCTGCATCTGGCAAGGCTCCAACGGAGTCCTTAAACCACTCAGGTCAACAAATGTGAGGCTAGGAGCACAGGTCACTGTGCTAGGCAGACAAATAATGCTGACAAAAGCAAATCTGCACTTCATCTTCCCCACTAAATTACCCACAGCCTGGGCAGCATCTCTGGTTATTTCAGCAACACCAGTGAAAGCCCTCGTAAGAAGAGACAGGCCCAATGTTACGATACAGATATGACCGTTGCTTACTTACCAGATCTTCTGCTCTGTGAGACACTCCCAGCTGGCAACTTTGATAACTCCAGCTTGACTGCATTTTATTTCAGTTAGTCCCTTGCTGCTAGTAAAAGAATCTGTCCAGTCTGGCCTTTGGTGCCCAGGATGAGTTTGCTGGGAAGGCACATGATGAAAGGAAAGCTTTTTGCTGGAATCTCAATACAGATTTGACAAAAGGCAATAGACCCGCATTGCCATTTTCAGAGTCACTTTTCCATGCCTTGCTACAACAGTGACAGAGAATGCACCCATTTCCCCTCAGAGCATTGAAAGATAATACAGATCTACAGCCCACAGGGGAATCTAGTCATTCTCTCTTGACTAACAAAACCCAGGAAAAATTTCCTGCACTGATCCTATCACACCCAGTGAACTGGATCACCCCTTCCAGAAAGGTCTGCATCTCAACTCACAAATGCCAAAGACATTGGCCGCTGGAATTGTTCCTTATCCTCTCTGCCAGATTTCTGCTTTATTTCCAGATGGAGTTTGTCTAGCCTTAGTTTTCACTAGTTCCTCTTCTGTTTCATATCTGAAAGACTGAAAGCCCTTTAAGATGAGGATATTTGTAATAGCCAAGTTATCTGTAGTGGCAGGCACTCCTTGCTGCCCCTAAAACACTGGAAAATCTCACTCTTAGCCCCTGGCAAGGCAAGATACACCAGTACTGCCCCTCACCGACATGCCTGCGGTTCAGGGACAGCCTGTGCTGACATTGCCAAGCTGGACGTGGCTGCATGGTTTGCACACAACTCTCAGGGTTTTGGTGTGACTTTGCGGCATTCAGTACGGACAGCAATAGTGGAGCTGTGTCTGCAAGACATGCACCTGGTGTCACACCAGAGGGAGTTGCTGAGTTTTCCCACTATTGCAGTCAAAATACAGAAGCTTTCCAGCAGTGCAAACCCCAGCCTCCCTAAGATGACTGTGTTGGATCTGTTTTTTCAGCCTTCCTTGGGAAGTCCTTGCAGTCTCTTGCCCAAACAAACGCAAGGAGGAGACAACTTCTGAGCTGGAATAGAGAAAGTTACCATACTCCCTTTGTAGGCACCCACATAGAGATCACTTTTCTTCCACTTTGTACACCAGTAAGACCTCATGATGTTCTCCTCACAGGAGAGGATCACCCAGGATCCTCAGTTCGACCCAGCCAGCCAGCACACAGCTCCCCCTTAGCCCCTCACTGCCCGACACCAAGAACCCTGCACAACCATCCTGGCAGAGCACCAGTGCAATGCTGAGGTATGAAGTGGAGTGACAACTGAACACGGGCCCAGCTTTCCCCATCACCAGGCCCATACTTGCTCAGTGTTCACTGCAGTAAATATTATCCACAGTCCCCAAGATGCCAATGCATTGCTGAAACCTGCCTAGTTCCATAGTATTTAAATCAGGCATAGGGTATGAGGAGATTTCTTTTTAAAAACATAATGCAGCAAATCTCTAGAAACATCCTGAAGCCTGGAAGAGCTCTGATGACCTGTCATTTAAGCCAAAAAGCACAGGGAAAGTAGCCAGTCCTCTATCAGCCCTGTACCCTTTCAGATCTCCCCATGAGCCTGGTTGACTTCAG
Source organism: Tinamus guttatus (assembly GCF_059628265.1). Classification (NCBI taxonomy): domain Eukaryota; kingdom Metazoa; phylum Chordata; class Aves; order Tinamiformes; family Tinamidae; genus Tinamus; species Tinamus guttatus. The sequence goes on from NW_028288848.1 coordinate 10,839,105, forward strand.
TGACAGTAATTATGGTGCACGCATCCCTGCAGACTGACACAGATAAGGCAGAAATTAGTCTGAGCCCTGCATGATGTGTGTCAGTGTACATAACCAAATCACCCCAGTTATCCGGCTCAGCATTGCTTTCAGGGAGACCAGAGAGCTGTGGCAGAGCACAAACAAACAGGTAGGGTCATTACAGATGCCACCCACCATCCAAGACTTGAAACCTTCTTGGTAATGGCATTTAGAGCTCCCAACACCCAGTCGTTGGCTGAATCTCAGACAGGTCAAAAAAACAAACAAAAAAAGTCTTAGCCTTCCCGGCTTTCCTCGCTCATTGTTTTCCAAAAGGAATGAGCTTCTATAAGCAACTGACCCAAAAGGCAAAGAATATCTTGCAGGATCAGGGAGAAAGCCAGGACATTGTAGCACTGTCCATTTATCCCCACCATGCCCTAAGATAATTTTTCTGCTGCAAGTCTCCTCTAGTTCCTGCCTTCTTGCTGTCACTGAACTCTGAGAAGCTGGGATTAGAACGATACTACCCGTATTTTTGAGGTCTCCGAGGTCCCTGTGTTTCACTCATTTCTCAAGTCTCCTCCAAAGAGCCTAAAGAGCCAAGACTGTTTGCAAAGAACAGACTGGATCAACACACCGACAACCCGGCTCTTCCTGTGGCCGACTACCAAGCAAGAAGAGGCAAGAGTGTCACAGTCAGGTTCAGAACTTTTCTGCGCTCCTTTTTGAATTTGCTTGGCACGTTCCTCACCAGAGATGACAGACAGGCCAGACAGGCTGAATTTTCAAGCAGAAGGATGCCCGTCCCCACTAATGGTTTTAGCTGATGATGGCTTAAGATACTTCCCTCGTGACAGCAATGTGAAATTCTGAATGAAATGATCTGGTTACTAATTCCCCTTTGTGACAAGTTTTTAGATCCATGTATAAAGAAAGACTGAGGAGCAACAGTCACAGGGTACTTTCCTGTGGGAGTTACAGATCTGTTTGCATGGATTTTTCAAAGGCGGCTGAGCAAATTCTTTTTTAATGAGGATACAAAGGCCCTGCAGTGCACAGGCAGCTCTGCAAATATTGCTTGACTAGCCTTTATTAGCCAATAGAAAAGTACAGAAATCAGAGAGTATTTAATGTTCACTAACATTTACAAGAGCCCTAATGCCAAACAAGGAAGCAAGATAGTCTGTGCAATAACAAAATAAGTGTGATTAAGGCATTTTAGGGTTTATGTTCCCTGATTAATCTGATATTTAAAGTCACATAAAGGTTGTGTTGTTCTGTATTTCTCTTTTTGGTTCCCTGCAGGGCAGAATTAAAGACTGTGCCTTAATTCCACATTCCTTATCCTAATGGGATTGAATTTCTTTTAAGGGTAATTCTCACCCTGAGCTACTTACTCCTTGCTAAAGTGGTTTCTGAGATAATTACAATACTCTGGTGATATTTTTACTGAGCTACTTACTTTCAGCATAACTCCATCTTTACAGTATTGCTGTGGAATTGTTCTGCTTGCTTAATTTTTGAGCATACTCTGGACCTGCCATTCCTATGTCCCATGTGGCCATTAGAGAGTAAGTATCACATCAGGATGCTCACTGAGTAGGCCTCATTACTGCTCCACAGGCCTGGCAGCTAGCTAGTACCAGGCCCTGTTTGTCTCAGCAAAAGCTGCCTCCACATCCAGAGCCAACAATTTCAGTAACATGCACCCTTTAGCAGATACATGAGATGAACAACAACAACAAAAAAAAAGTAGGCGCTTACAAAAGAGGTTGGTCTGCTGCTAATTGTTCAACCATATTTTTAAAAATTCTAGCTTGCCTGCAGGATGATGATGAGATGGCATTCTGCAGACATTCTCCGGGATTGCTCTCTCCACTGCACCAGATCACACACACTGGCTCTATCTGGCTTTCAAGATCTTCTGACTGCCACATGCTTACACTTGTGCTGTAACTGCCAAGCAAGGACTCACAGTTTGCGCTTCTTTACAAAACTTATGACTCAGGCAGAAGTCTGGAGCTAAATAGAAAAGAAAGCAAGAGCTCCTCAAACTGGAAGATTCCAACAACCTTGTAAGATTAAGGTCCTGACCAATGCCATAGAATTCAGAGGTTTTCAGCAAAGACTGGATAGGGTGGAGCAGCACAGGAGTACTTACCTAGGTGATAAGTACATGGCGTTCTCAAAAAGGACTTATCACCAAAAGCTGGAGGCTATTTTCCTTCATACCTGCCAAACGATGCAGATCCTCATCCAGAAAGGGTATGAGAATGCATTAGTGCTGTTAGCAGTCCATATGACAATAACAGCATTTTGTGTTACTTACATTAGCACTTGATAAGGAAGCTGTTTGCCACAGGAAGTCTTGCTCAATCAGCAATGTAATTAAAAAAATTGTGAACAAAACAGGGCCCCTATAGGAGGAAAAAAGCTGGTGGTGTAGTGAGAGGAAGCCCAATAAACACTCCTGCCTTCCGTTCCTGATTCTTTCTAGTGATGATGTCTCTTCCTCTAAGACTTTGTCATTAGCAGTTTCTTGTGTTTCTTAACCTCTGCCTGTCCAGGATAGCACATAGATCCACTCTTGCAGTATTAAGCAAAAGTGCAGTACAGTGGAGAGGAGGAAATTTTTGTGGCTCTGTATCTAGGAGTGGGTTCAGCATTATGAACACAAGGTCCTATGTGACCACAATGACCTTTGTGTTCACCCAGGCTCTGACCTGATTAACCCATGGTGTTTGGGAAGCCACTCTGCCTAAGTGGCTTCTCAGACTTTCTGTTTGTAAGGTAAGATGCTTTATTTCTTCACCAGGTTGTTTACTTCTTTACCAGGGAGGAGTTAATTGTCATTGGTATAGTTCCTTCAAATTTTCAGAAAACGTAAAGGAGTTTAATCTTTCATATCAGCTGCATGTCAACTGGGGGCTCAATTGGCACATGAATTTGCTAGATCATGGTCTCAGCTTTCGCATATTTCATATTCCCCACTTTTACCATGCAGGTTAATTGTGAAAGCAAATCCTGAAGTAAATGTGATATGCTGATATTCCAGAAAGCATGAGGGCAAGGTTGGAAAAGAAGGCAATGTAGGATGAGAATAAAAAAAACCTTTACCAGCTATGCCAGATCCTCATCCTCACCCCCTCCATGCATCTTGACTGTCTTGGTCACTGTGAAAAAATAAGTCAGAGATTAACCAACATAAAACTGTGCTGCAACAGATGTTCAGAATGCAGTTGGATGAAGACATCGCCATTGTGACTATGTCCTATCCTCACTCTGTAATATAAGTAACTTCTCTGAAGGATCTCACTTTTTTCATGAAATATTCCAGGTTCAGAGAAGCAGGAGGGGCAAGATCAAAGATATTAACATACCTGTATGTTAGCAAGAACAAAAATACCGCAACAAGGGCATTTGACATAAGTTTGAAGGCTCAACACTTTCTGAACTCTAAAACAAGAATATTTTAAATTTATTAAGCTATGTTTCTCTTCGGCTTCATCAAGGCAGCTTTATTTACTAGCTTGAACTGCAATGTAAATACAAAACGTGTCAAATTCAATATTTAAAATATAAAAGTTCCCAGAACAATTACTGCAAATTCTTATAGCATGTGTGCATTGTTTGTCAGTATCTTTCCTCATAACTTTGGAGTCCATTCTCTGATTTCAGCCAGACCTGACTGCAGGGTCAGTCCAGCAACACCTCCGAGATTCTTTCTCCTCCATAAGCTTCCAGGTTCCTCCAAATCTTGTGTGTTCTGAGGAGCAATTTTCTCTCCATCCAAAAGGCTGAGAACAAGGGTTCTGACTATTTCTTCCTATCCATCCACAGACCAACAGCAGATTCTTCCCCACTCATCACCAACTAGGAGCTTGGAGAAATTTCTTGAGAAAGACGGAAAGAAAGAAAAGAAAAAGAAGAGAACAATGTTTAAGGTGCAAATATGGTCAGGGCTTTCTCTTGCCTGTGCAGCAATTAGGACAACACAACAATGAAGGCAGCAGGGTATCTTTAGTGTCAAGTCTGAAGAATAACACGGATTAATACTGAACTTGGAATCAGATCCAAACTTTCCTGCAGTTTGAGTCAGCTGTGGACATCCTAGGCAGATCTGGAGCTCTGACCCTTCACTGACACTGAGTATTTACCAGTGTTAATTAAATCTGCTGGCCAGATTCAGGATTCAGACTTGTTGACACAACCAGAAGGCTTCAGACACCTAAATCTCTGCTGCATGCAATGCCATCAACGCAGTGAAACTAAACCTGAAAATGTCACACTTTCCATGCATATAAGCATTGCACTCTAAGTGTTCTGTATCTGAGCATGCAGAACATAGAAATCATTTTAGCAACTACCAAAATGCCAGCACTTCTAAAGAGCAAGAGAGCAACTGTTTGATAGCACAATATCCTGGGGTAGACAGTGAAGGCAATTACTACAGCCAGATGAAACTGCGAGAGCGGAGTTTAGTAAACTAGAATATTGCTGGCTTTGCAAACCAATTTTGGCTTAACAAGTCCTCTTTTGGCTCAAAACATCTTGTTTACATTTCATTAAGGAGCTAGCATCTGCAGGAATCCCAAGGATAACAATTTTACTACCACTACTACCAGGGCAGTATCTACTCATTTCTACAACTATTCTCCCCTAAAAGCTGTTGTTTCCGCTGCACTGCCTCCTACCCAACTGCTGACTATCCCCAAACCTTAATACAGTTGGCCAGGCCAACTGGAGCAGCTGCGTTTTGCTAAGACACAGCAATTCCAGTGAGATTTTTCAGAAATATAAACCTCAGAACAAAATGAGATAATCTAATGATTTCAGACAGACCCATGGAGACACTGAGGTTCATCTGGTGCCCTCTGCTGCACACAGACTGCAGTGCAAAGCAAGGTCAGTACCTGGATACGGCGAGCGCTGTCACAGCCGGGCTGTTCTTACTCGGTTTTCCAGTCAAGGCAAGGCTGGGATTCAGTTCCCGACAGAGAACAAGCTGTTTGCCACACTTGTTACCTGTTGTGTGGTTTAAAAATAAATATTTAGAAAGTGTCTGGGGGCAGCACGGAAGGGATTGTTATTTACGGTCAGCAAGTTGTTAAGTTGAGAACAAATATATTTAATCTCAGCCTGTGCTGTTGCAAAATAGGCCCATCCCAATTTAATTTGTGGCTATGATAGTTACATGTGCTGACGTGCGGCTGTATCAATTGTGTGCTAAATTGGATTTGTGTATTATTGCTTTCTAAATTGCATGCCTAGTTCAGCAAAATTGTTCATCAGTTTTCACTGGCTCTATGCTTAATAAGATGCCCCACAATACCTTGCTGCCAGGATATAATACAGCCCATAATTGCCTAGTAAAAAGAAATTACATAAAGCCCTGGTATTATCAACTTATCTAAATCTGCTCATAACAGAACCAATAATTAAATGCTGAGAACATTTCACATACACACACAAGCACACATATCCCTAACAACATAACTCAATCATAGTTACTTCAGTCTTTTTAATGACTGTGTTTTGTATTAATTTTATTTTCTTTAACTTGCAGAATGAGATGTGGGGATATCTGGCCATCTAAAATAATTCTGTAGTCAGTTGAGCAGTTTAGGAGAGCAGGTCACTGCTTTGACTGCACCTCTCTCTTTAAGAAATAATAATATTGCCCTGTATGTGTCTGCAAGATCAGGCACCCTTATGCTCCTATGCAAGAAGAGATGTGTGTGTGTTTGCATACATAGTGAATACATGGTCAATACATATCTTCTTTTATGAACTTCTCTGAAAAAAGCACAAACAGAAGTTTTATTCAGCTGTGCTCCCACAGACAGCTTTTATGTCCTGCTTTGGGAAACTGCTTACCAAGACTTAATTTTAAAAAACAGCTAAAATCTCATTTTGACCAAAGGCATTGCTACACAATTATTCCAAAGTAGTTAGGACCTGGAAATATTGACAGAGAAGTTAAGGACAAAAATTCAGGCAGGAAAGCTCTTAAACAAATTGGACATTTGTACATGTAAAAAGAATCTGCAAAATGACTACACAATGCTACATGATTTTTGGAAGGAATGCCCAATCTTGGCTTAGAGTAATCACTGATTAAGAGACCAGAATGAAACTAATTATGCAGTTATGACCATTAGATTGTTCCACATCTGGCATCTACGATATTCTTGCACCTTCCCCGGAAGCATCTGGCCCGACTGAAAGCAAAGATCAGCTTCTACTCTGGTATTTTCAATACACCTCCATATATATGAATATTTTCACATAACAGCCTAAGCTACATAGATGCCAGCTTCCATGAACAGCACTTCTGAAGATCTCACTGCTAATGCCCCATTATGCATATCTTTTTATGCAGATATTACATCTATAGCTCTATCTTTATGCAAATTGTGTGCCTAAAAGTGAAGCAATTGACAATGCTTGTAATGAGGATCACAGGAAATAAGTGGTATAAATTATACATACTAACAACATAATCCCTTTCTTCTATAAAACGTGCTGCGAACAGAATCAAGCTGTGCTGTTAGGATGTGCCTTTAAAGCTCCATGTCAGGTTTCAGCTGCTTATTTGTTAGATCAGAGAAGTGAGCTCAGCTTGTTTCACTACCAGTCAGCACTGTAGCCCACATCATCTTGTCAGCCCCAGCTCTGCAAGAATTCCCAGGCCTCAGCTCTGCTTCCAGTCAACAATCCCACGGAGCAGGGCCTCCTGCTGCCTTCCCACCAGCACAGGCAGCCTTCAATCTCATTCAAGGTGGCAAGGACAAACTGCCCCAGCCCAGTGCAGGATCTGGTACTGCCCGCTCCAGCACCAGGCCAAGACGCTTTATTACCAGCCACCCTGTTAATCCAGCTGTTACTGTAACATTGTACCAGTCATGCTGTACATCATCTCCTCCTGCTATCGCTGTGCTCACACACCTCTTCTGCCTCACAGACAAGGCCTGCACTGCACAGCCACGCTTGTGTTCACGTCCACCCCGTGGCTGTACCTGTGCTGCCCGGTGCTTCCATTGTACCTCGCTGGGATTTCAGTTCAGCTGCTTGGCCTGAACCACTGGGGTACTGAGTCTTCCACAGCTGTGCCAGCAAGGAGGCAAAAAGGATAAAAAAAAAAAAAAAAACAGATTATAATGCAGTAGGCATGAGAGACTCGGCTCCCTGCTACCCCAAAAGTGCTGGGAATTAGATGTTGCATAGCCAGAGCAGAACCTGACAGCTTTGCAGTTAACCAAGAGCTCAGAAAGTTCTCCTGCCAGACTGAGGGCAGAACAAGTGAATTCCTGCTCCCAAGAAAGTACAGTTTAATAAACCAACTTATGAACTCTGAAACTGTGAGTTCTGCAGCGTTCTGCTACTAGTCTTCACAAAAGTGAATTTATGAAGCGGTTTGCTCACCACTACCACCTCGGTGTCTCTATTTATAAAATAGAGTAATGGACATGGAATTCTCATGGAATTCTTCAGGCAAGGCACTGAGGCACACTAGAATTGCTACACAAGAGCCTTTTTCACAATAAATTGTTCCTCACAGGCGATCAAAACATGTTTATGTCAGGAAGTGGATTTTTTTGCCTTCAAAATAGAGCAATATTAAAAGTGTATTTTCAAAACCACTCCTGAGTAGTAGAAATGATTGCTTAAAACTCTTCCAGTCAGATATATGAAGGAGGCTTGGTGGCTCAGGCAGCTCCTTGTCTCCAGGCTAGAATGGCAGGTACCCTGTTACTGCAGCTGTTACAGTAACACTGCACTAGTCAGGCAGCACTTCATATCAGTGTGTGCACATAGCGACACAGGCCTGCTTCAACCTCACAAAATAAATAGGAAATAAAACCTTTTTTCCCAGTTCATAGCTTTTGCCCTGTGCTGCCCTGTTGAAAAAGGGATGGTGCTACTAAAAGCACTTTCCACTCCACTCAGTATGCCAAGTTCTCCCTCTGGCCTACACTAAATTTGGAAAAACGGTGCCCTTCTCCCTCCCTCTCCTCCATGGGAAACACCTACCCTCACCACTCCATCCGTGCTCCCTGCGATGACGACGGTGCGCGTGTCCCAGTCCATCACCTCAGCAAAGCAGCAGCAAACCAGGCGGCTCCCCAAGCTGCAGGCCACGGTGACGCTGACAAGAGGCTGCCCATTGACTGTCCACAGGCACAGGGAGGATCCAGCGCATGACACAATGTCACCCTGGAACACAGGACAGGGCCATGTTAAGAAAAACTCTGCACCTACCCTCCAGCACTGACTGTAACTGACAGGGTGGCCTAGGTTTAAATTCTTGCCTTTATTTTGCTTCTCAACAAAAAGTTAATGCCAGAAACATTATAAAACATGATTTTTTTTTCTAGAAGAATTCTAACATTCTGACACTGTGGCAGCATTATTTTGCTACACTTGAGATGTTTTGGGTTTCTACAAAGCTTTATGTACCATTTTCTGGTGAAAATATTCCATTGTTTCCTTGCTATTTTCAAGAAAAACTCCACAGCAGCTTCCAAACACTTTTTGTGACTATTTTCTTTTAATTAACTCCAGAAATGTTGTGATAAATAGGTCATGTAAAAATGGCTGTAAAATAAATAATTGAAAAAAAAAATGAACTAAAAGTATTAGAAATATCCAAGGAATTTTTGGATACAGCCTACTTTTTATTGCCTTCTGCTCTTGGAAGACTTAAATTAGATCACAGAATCAAAGAATCATAGAATGCTTAAGGCTGGAAGGGACCTCTAGAGATCATCTAGTCCAACCCCCCTGCACACGCAGGCTCACCTAGAACACATGGCACAGGACTGCATCCAAGTGGGTTTGGAAGATCTCCAGAGAAGGAGACTCCACAACCTCTCTGGGTAGCCTGTTCCAGTGCTCTGTCACCCTCACTGGTAAGAAATTTTTCCTTAAGTTCCTGTGAAACTTTTGATGCTTCAGTTTGTGGCCATTATCTCTAGTCCCGTCCCTGGCCACCACTGAAAAGAGGCCAGCACCATCCTCCTCACTCCCTCCCATGAGGTACTTATAGACACTGATTAGATCCCCTCTCAGCCTTCTCTTCTCCAGGCTGAACAGGCCCAGCTCCCTCAGCCTCTCCTCATAGGGCAGATGTTCCAGGCCCCTGATCATCCTTGTGGCCCTGCGCTGGACTCTCTCCAGCAGCTCCACATCCCTCTTGTACTGTGGAGCCCAGAACTGGACACAATACTCCAGATGTGGCCTCACCAGGGCTGAGTAGAGGGCCAGGATCACCTCCCTCGACCTGCTGGAGACCCTCTTCTTAATGCACCCCAGGATCCCATCAGCCTTCTTGGCCACGAGGGCACACTGCTGCCTCATGGTCGACTTGTCGTCCACCATGACACCCAGGTCTTTCTCCGCAGAGCTGCTCTCCAGAAGGTCGGTCCCCAGCCTGTACTGGTGTCTGGGGTTATTCCTCCCCAGGTGCAGGACCTTGCACTTGGCCTTGTTGAATTGCATGAGGTTTTTCACTGCCCAGTTGTCCAGTGTGTCCAGGTCCCTCTGGATGGCAGCGCAGCCCTCTGGGGTATCAGCTACTCCTCCCAGTTTCGTGTCATCAGCAAACTTGCTGAGGGAGCACTCTGTGCCTTCATCCAGGTCATTGATGAATGAATACATTGAACAGGACTGGCCCCAGGACTGACCCCTGTGGGACACTGCTAGCTACAGGCCTAAATGAACTAACATTAGCTGAAGAACTTTATGCATCAGAGTAAGCCAAATAATAATAGTAATAATAAAGCAATGTGTATTCAGAAACCTAAGGCTGTCAGGTATAGCTTAGGCAGCGGATAAAATTTCCATCCTGGAAAAATACGGTCTTGGTTTTGGGTGACAAAGCTTACTGATATCAGAATTCAATCCTATTTTCAAACCTCATAAAGCACCAATTGTTTAAATATAACAAGGTATGACCATTCAAACATGTATGCACACCAGCAAGAGATTCCAATATTTAGATCCAAAAACCAGTAGGAGTTGACTGCCTGAATTTTAATTTTATATATTTACTTTAGTATAACCTATTTAAAGAGCAGCGAAGCAATGCCTCAGCAGGGAAAAGAAATCCAAGTCTGGCTGAACAAGTTCTGTCCATGTTCATCCAATTGTCTGAGATCAGACTGAGGACTGTGTTCATGCTGGAGCAGAAGCATCTGCACACCAGGGCTACTCTGTGATGACCCGGGACAGGTTCTGGGCAGACCTAGCACTTGGCAAGTCTTGCTGACATACAAATAGACATTCCCTTAAAATCATGATATTGTGTTCACCTGGTTCACTGCTAAACCTTTGGTGAATTCATAATCCTCCTCTGCCCCTCACAGGGAGCTTAATGTCATCGCATTTTTAGATTGTTACGCATTTGTCCAGTGATCAGCTCTCTGTTCAACAAGCCATGCCCCAGAAACAGAATATACCCTTTGCAAATGAATCTTGCCTCTCCTTTCAATGCAAGTGCATAGTCTTACCAGGGGCTGTACACAGGAGCAGCCACACAGACATCCTCAGGGGCAGGAAATGGACAGATCTAAGAGCAAAATCTGATGCTGCAGTTTTAAGCAATCTTAACACAAAATTCATTAAACTGATTTCTATCAAGTTCCTACCTGAAATTCCATCCAAACTTAACACCCCGATACAAACTAAAAAAACAGCCAAATAAAAGAGCATCAGCAAAGTCATCTGCTTCTGACAAAGGCCACTGTGCCCTTAAATTAGCTATGTGCATCTGGTTTAAATTATCTATCACTATACTTCACCCCTGCCTGATTCGGGGCCAGCACTCTTCACATGGAGGGGCAGAATTCCAAAGATAAACAAGGACAGCATATTTGAAACACAGTTGCCAATAACTGAGGAGATTAGACTTCAGCTACTTTATCTGAATATGAGCACATGATGCCCAGGCATTTGCTAAGAGTCAACATGCTTTTCAGATCTAGATCAGGGATATAAAAATAACTGGAATGACAGCAAACTTTTACAATCCCATTTGGATTGTGAACTCTTTGGGATTGTATTTTTAATTTGTGTGTACATCATACAAACCCCAGGAGGCTGAGTTCTATAGATGGAACTTACAGATGCTAAAGCAAATATATGAAACAATAATCACACATCAAAAACTGCAGAAGACTGGGCCCTAGCAACTACATGAGGAGTTGGCACTGAACAGACCACTGAAGTCCCACTTTTTAATAATTACCAGCGATGAGACTGCATGGTTGGTAGAACTCCTTGTACATGCAATTTTGCCTCACACAAAGTCTGCCTGGTTTCTTACTGCTATGAATTCATACTGCCTCTCTTAGCTCCAGTAACTGATCTGGTCCCAAACTGTGCAAGAAGCTGGAATCCAGGTCTTGTGCATAAGCAAGGGACAGAAGTTACAAATGTATGAGCAGCATACTTCGGAGACAGAAGGTTGAGAAAATTTATAACCAAAGTGTTTACAGTTAAATCCAATACAGGGTATTTTCCTATCGATACGAATGCCATTATGGCTAGCACAGACCACAATAGATTTTTCATTTCCACTGTTGGTAAATGAAACCCCAAACACTGCTATTAAGAGCCCCCTTTCAGGGGAGATTGGAAGAGAAAGCAAAACAGCAGCAAGGGTAGAGAAAGTTGCCAGCTGATATGGCAGACTGAGGGCTAACATCTCAGCTGTGCTGAGATGACTCTGCTGCATGAACGTCAACGGAAGTTAATGGAAGCAATAAGGTTATGGGTAAGCCAAATCCAGGAGCTATCAGAGCAATCATACTGCATGATTCTCAAATTAAATAAAGAGGTTTAATCCTGCTATCTACCTATCCAAAGATGTTTCTACTTAGCTACTCAGTCTAAGATATTGCTTTTAGTGCTCCCCTCTCATCATTAAGAACACTATTAGCAATCTCTGTAGAAAGGAAAAAAAAATCAATGCATCAGCCTCTCAGGATGTTTTTATGTTGGGAAGAGCACCCATTAAATTATCATGAAATGTTCATGGATGCATCAGAAGAAAGATGATAAATGAAGGTCTTACCGTTGAATCGTTGATGGCAACTGCAGAGATACTTGTCCCATGGGCAGGAAGCTGGATTATGTACGTCAGCTGGTTCAGGTCCCAAATGATGCAGGTTTTGTCATCAGAGCCGCTCACGATGATGCTGTAGGTCACAGATGCAGCAAGGCAGGTCACTGCCTGAGTGTGCCCATACAAAGCCTGGCAGGGATAAATCAACCAGTAAATCACAATACAGGATGTCACCGATTTTCTAGTGACCTACAGTCCTACTGCCATATGCTCAGTAAGAACAAGCAACCTGGTCATTCTTTGGAGAACTGAAAAGATATGAAATAGATATCCCAGAGTATCCTGTAGAAGACTCCATGTCCTCAAATTACAGTTGGGAAAAGGTGAGTCTCCAAGGGATTAAATGACTTGTCCCATAATACACTAATTCAGGTGGAAAAACTCAACTCTGTCCCTGAACATGCATTTTTGACTACTACAATACTTTGTGCTCTAAATGTATAAGCATTTGGCATAGCCACTGATGACAGCACAGTCTGCAGGGCAACAGAGAAAAAATCCTTCACGGCTTTTTTTAAAAGCCTTTAAGAGGCTTGATTTTTAGCTGTCTTTCTGTGAAAAATTGAGTTCACCAGTTTTAATGTTGCTTTTAACAGTTAACACAAGCCCCTCGTGGCTTTGTCTACACGGCATGATCAGCACATTTTCAGGGTCTGCCTCAGTTCAGCTTGGACCAAGAGAACCACATAGCTCAGCTACTTCCTGCAAATACGTCTCATACCCTTCCCCAATGCATGATTGCCAGACTAAACTCTTGCTAACATGTGCTGCCACTTGCCAAAGTTATTAGGACAAGAGCAATGTTAACCCATTGGCAAAGCAGCTGAATTGCAGCATGCATTATTGAAGGTGACTCTAAATGGAAGGGATGATTTTCAGCTTGAAATTTAGTCCTTACAAAAGAACAGTCAACTAAAATCCAGGCACAAGATGAACTTTCCAACAACAGTTTTTAGAAATCAGAAGTGCCTCGAATGTGTTCAAAAAGAGATGCACAGCAGTGGTTTTGGAGTAGCTGTGGAATAACTTCTTTCACAGGGTTAGCCACAACCAAGTAATACCCATGCTTGAGAGCAGCACAAGACCTCTGCAAAAAGGCCTAGAAGGCAGCAGATTAGAAGGTTTCAAATTTCCTCCTCTTCCTCCAAAGTATGAAACAAAATGTATCCACTGTGGCAGCATCTGTACTAACACAGTCAAGCCAAACTCTTACAAAAGGTTTAAACAAAACCCTCTTTTTCTCTTTTTCTAAACTCAGAAGCCACCCAGCCTGGCAGAAAAGGGCTTTAGGTACAGGCAGAGTGTTGGCAGAAAGGACTAGAACTGAGCTCAGCTACAACCTCAGTTTCACTGCAGGAATGTTCAGACCATGAAAACTGAACCAAATTTATCCAGCCTAACAAGCCGATATGGGAGCAAACATCCTCCTGACATATCTGCACAGCATCCCCAGCCTGGATGCTTCTCCCAGGTCATTCAGTGTTTCATGTGACTCCCAAATTTCGCAGGTTGGTTCACCCAGACTGCTCTGCTGACCAGTGAGGGAACTGACAAATTGTCTGGATCAATAATGAGTCTACTATGTTCAAACTCCTGCATTCACCAAACTGTGTAATCACCCCCTGCTAGAAAACAAAGAGACCTTTTCTGCTGAAATATAGTTTCTGTACTTTACTGCATTTCAAACTAAAATATCTCAGTCCCATGAGACAGCTGATAAGTGAATACCATCCACTTTATAGCACATCAGCTTTACTTAAGCAAAGTTCACTCTCTCAGGAAAGATGATATAATAGTTTTGTTCAGCAGAAAAAAAAAACAGCCAGCATGAAACAGTGAATTACAAAAAAGGCAGCATGTTTAGAAAACATTTAGAACCACAGTTCTTAAAGAAAAAAAAATCAGCCTCTGCTAGCAAAGAAAGAAGAAAATAACACAGCATGATCTCACACCACTTTGTGGACTTGGGTAGTATCAGATTAATCACAGTGGAATATACCAACAAAGCTGATGCTAGACAGTTAAAGAGAAAGGCAGAATACTGTAAATAAGAGACTCTTCAAACAGCTGCCTGAACTTCAAACTGACCCATGACCTGAATCGTTCTGATGTTCAGGAAGATTGCTGCTTAAGCTTTTCTCTGGTGCTATTTCTTCCACTTCTGTGTCCCTGTTCCAGTTAACAAACTCTGAAGGACTTTGAACAGTCTAGGCATAATCTTTACCATTTCTATTGGGTCCATCTGTACACCTTATGGAGAAATAAACCTTTTAGGTTGGGAGAGAAGTATCAAGAATTCCAATTGCCCAGCTGACTTTTCCATCAGCTAAGTACTGGTCTGGGAACCTAATGAGAATGGTATTTTGCAAGGCGTTCTAAAGATCCTGCCTATTGCTATAGGAGAATAACAATAAAACAAAACAAAACTGAAACCATCTCCAGAGGTTACTGGGCTTAAAAAAAAAAAAAAAAAAAAAACCCACCACTGACAACAACAAAAAAAACAACTGCAGTTGCACTCCAAGTATGAGGAAATAGCCTTATTAAGCCTTAGGTGCTTGTTTGATCATGACAACTATGGAAGTGCTACTGTAACCAGAAAAAAACAAGCAAAATATATAAACTATAAACCATGAGTAAAAGGCCTGCTATCAGCTCCTGAGCTGATAACAGGTTGTCACTAGCATGACTCCCATCTCCATCATCTTCTTCCTTTTTGAATAATCTTAATGTGTTACCTTTGCCATTCATTTAAGGGGAAGAAATTCTCTGGTCTTCATTAGTTTCTATAGCAAAAAAAAAAAAAAAAAAAAAAAAAAGACATAGAACTCACTTGTCTCAAGTTTAGACGTTTCACTTTGTCTTTGATCAAAGAAAGTTCCCAGACACACACAACAGAGCTTGTTCCAGATGTGATTATCGTAGTTGCGGAAGGACACACAGCACAGAGGCACTTTCCCCAGTCTGCCATACACTCAAATGTAGTCATATTCTGCGAAAGAAAGCAACTTTCAGTCAGATGCTCATCAGATGATACCATGAACTGATTTTTACCAAATGGTAGATTTACTTTTCAGAACTGCATTTCCATTTCTTCAAGCTTAAGAAAGAAAAACTCATCTTATGCAGGCTTTTTATGCACACAGCATAACCTCATAGGATACACATAAACATACTGTACTGACTTTGATCTTTGGGCCAAAAAAAGAACCATCTCTAGAAACTCCTCTTCTCTTGGCCACCCAGAAGAGACAAGCCAAGTAATTTACAGCTACAGCAACATTTCTAAATTGCTGAGAAATCATTTTAATCTATGATTTTGAAACCAATGTGGAAACTAAATGATTTTATAGAGAGCAAAGTATGCTATACTTCATGGCTTTCTCAAATCCAGACTGTAGGTATGTATGTAAAACACAAAGCCAATTTCTTTATAAATGATGTTTTTTGCTATTATGGGTACCCAAGCTAAGTTTTTGCATGTCATAATACCGTGCCAAACATCTAAGTCAGTATGTTTTTGATAGAGGAAAAAAATGAACCTGCCAAGTGCCCTAATGAGCAGTATGGTGATATAAAATGTTTATTTCTTACAGCTAAGTAAAATTAACTTTCTAGAATAGGATACATTACTATGTTCAACAAATGCTCTGGGCTAAGCTTGGGAGCTAGAGGGGAACTGACAGACGGCCCTATCTTAACTCTAGCCAAAAGCTCTGCACAATGAAATTTCTCACTGGGGCCAAAAGACCTGGCACTGTCCTTATATTTTAGGAAAGGAGGTTTCTCCTTCATTAGGACAGACAACACAGTCACTGAAAGGAAATTTGGGACCAAAGAGGGAGAAATGCCACATTTTCAGGAAAGATGAATGATACTTGTTCTGTAGAAATACCCAGCTTGATATTCCTCAAGAAACCTGACTTGATAAAGTTCTGTACACTGAATACTCAGTTCCCTACAGCCTCTGAAGTGGGTGCCCAAACCAGCCCACAAACCACAATGTATTAGCCACTTCTGGCATGCTTAGTCTTTTTCTTATTTACCTTCTCAGATCCATAGTTACCAAAGCAGCATGTGAAGTCTTCGAATCCCCAACAGAATGTCTTATTCCAAAGAGGAGGAATCAAAACTTTGTTTCTCTCAACAGCCAGAACACCTTTCTCAGTATGAACAATGTGCCCAATGGCTCCCTTGGGAGAGTCTGTCAAGAAAGAGAATATATTGCATTCTGTGTTTCTATAGCAGTAATGGTAATTTTCTCTCACTCACAGGCAGAATCCACCTTTCAAGTGAGATTCTACATGGAACAGTGGAAACTCTCTCAGATGGTCTGCGTAAGTCTATGCAGCCAGAGTGACCCAGTCACTCCAAGGACTTAATAGGGAGAGGAATTAACAGCAGTGGTGGTAATTTCTCCTTCATGGGCAGACTGCCTTACACTCTAAACAGCAAAGCATGTAGGGCATGTCAACGATGGTCTCTCTGCAGTAAGACTCTCGAACAAAGACATAATAAAGAGCAATACCAGGGAGCAAAACGCACATCTGCTGTGATTTTCTAGGTTTCTTCACATTAAGAAAAGTAGCAAATTATGAACACGATGAAAAGAGAAAACACTTGGAGGTTGGGCATTAGGGAAAAGAGAGACTATTTTGCTTCTGAATATAAAGAGATGACGAGAAGGGAAGATAGGGAGCTTCATGTCTTAATTGAACTCATTCAGAATTTAGATGGCTTCAGCATCTTGTAAAATAAAAACTTATGTTCTAAGCTCTATACGAGAAGTTTTAAGATTTCCTATGTGTATTTTAACGTTTTCAATGTCATCTTAAAATACACACATACACAAACAACAATTGCCAGATAGGATCTTGATGATACCAACGCACACTACGGTAAAGGTGTATGACTGTTTCTGGGGTCTTAAAAATACAGATTTGAGACTCTGGTCAAAGCAGATTTTAGTTAAGAAGTCTTCACTTATCAACTCAGAGAGCAGAGCTCTTGCAGCACCTTTGATGATAACCGGTGAGAGCTTCAGGTTCTGTAGGCTGCTGAGGAATGGAGGAAGAATTCCACTTGAGTGAAGGGACAGCACAGCCTCTTTTCCTGATAAACTTTTTCCCTGGGCATTCCTGGATGGATGTGGTTTAGTGAAGAGCTAGAACAAAGGCATGACATTGAAAAATACATCTTGACCTGCCAGATTCTGCAGAAGAGACAACTATTTAAATCCTAAATCAGATACTAAGGAATGTCACCCATGAAACCCTTCATTACAATAAAGTCAGTTCACTCTTACTAAATTACTTCCCTTCTTCACAGAGATAGGAAGGGTAATCCCAGTGATTCAGAGCAAGACAGAAAAGCATAGGGGAGACTTTAAACTGTTTTTATTTGCCTATATCTAGTCTTGGCTTGGTGGTGGTTACTCAGGTGACTGTACTGGAAAAGCCGAACCCAGATCTGACACTTCTGCTGTTATGATATACAGCAAGAGCAGCATGATTGGAGTGCACGGTCACACACGTGGGTATGGATGCACACTGATGTAGTATACAACTGATGGCCCAACTTTCAGTAGATTCAAGTCAGAGAAATGGTCTCTGAAATGGATTTCTTCTCTTGCTTTCCAGTTGAAACACTACTGGATCAGAATAAATTGTGCTCTCTGCTTTTCCTCCTAAGCTCATGATAAAGTAGTACCTGCTTTGGGATCTGTCCAAAGTTGCTGATAAAACCCAGGATAGTGCTCTTAATCAGAGGATCTTTGATATTGTTGAGCTCCATCTTGTCTCCATAGAAGTAAGGGTGATAGGTGTTAACTGCTTCCACTGCAGCAGAGCCATGTTGCTTGTAGCCAAAAATCAGATCTATCCAGCGATGAAGGTGGGCACTGACAAAGTCACTTTCCAGTGCCTAAAACCAAGCAAAGTTAATTCAATAGCCTGTACCCATTACAGATGTATCATCACCCTCCATTCTCTGCTGAAGACTTAAATTCTCTGCAGTGTTCTCAGTAATTGAAACCGCGTGCTTTCAATTCCTCCAGCATCATCATTCACAGCACATCTTCACAAAACGTGTTCAAACAGATTAAGGGTGGATCTCCATAGGAAAAGAAAGAGCAGAGCACGGCATGCCTGACTTAGCAGGCACCAGCAACAATATTGCCAGACACAATACTCTGCTTCTCTAGTAAGCAGAGTACGAACACTATCATCTAGATCCTGACACATTCTCAGTTTTCTAATGCACACTGCAACCTGTGCTACCATGTCTTCACCAATACTGCTCTTGACACAAGATGACTTACAGGAACAGAACATTTACTAGCATTTGATATCACCATTTTGGTCTATATTCAAACCACAGGTGATTTAAGGTATTAGTCAATTTGTAGAAGTCTGTCATGGACCACGAAGTGACAGAGAATTCATTTGAAGCAACACATATAAGCACACACAGGAAAGGCAGATGATTGACAGAGAGGCTTTAAATTGGATCTGAAGGGTACAGTAGGAAAAGGTATGTGCCATGAACAGGCAAAGGATCATACATGGCTTGTAGTGAAATGGCTAGGAGTGCTGCAACTCAAGACATTGGTGCTGCCCAATGATTCAATCAGCAGTGCTGAGCATTATTAAAAACATTTGTCCTTCTCCAAATTATTTCATTCTGCAGTGCTCCCGGATGCAGAGTTAAAGGTCTCCCAGACAGAGCTGCCCACTCAAAGAAAAGCAGAAATAAATAGGCTAATGGGAAGCAGAACACTGGCTCATTTCACAGAGCAGATACTTAGCCCAGTGCAGCGGCTTTAAATGACCCTGCCCACAGCTATAAAGATCACAGGGCAGCTCAGAGAACAAGTACAACACATAATCTGTCCCTTGAAAACAACAAGTAAACATTTACGACCAGACTCGGAACTCATCCTCATTAATAAAAGCTGTTAATGCATGAATTATAAACTGTAAACTTTGTCTGTCACCACTTCCATAGCAAAACAAAACAACTGATGGACTGAGGTACAAGGGTGTAGCCGCTCAACCTCTCACTGAGCACTGTGACATTATGTGGCCTAGACATGGTGGGGAGAACTTGCAGCCAAAAGAGACAGCAAGAAAATTACACAAATAAAACTCGTAATTTATTAAAAATGAAACATAGAACCGATCACAGTTATATCTCACAAACAATTATTTCCTCTCAGATTATTAAAAGCACTAGCCAGGCTTCCTTACAGTGATTACCTTGATCCATTTTGTCTAGACTCTCTGCAAAGCCTCATAAAAACGACCATGATATCAGAAACAAGTACATCCAATGTTGTAGCTGATTTAGTGGAGACAGAAGCTCTTTTAACGCTGAAGATCTCCAACTCTTCAGAATTAGAATGAAACTTCTGTAGGTAAGCTTGCACCTTCCTGGGTAACATATGGCACTAGCTAATGCTGGAAAGAGAACACTGGACTGAATGTACTTCAGGTTTCATTGGGTCTAATCATTAAGAAGATGAGTCTATAAATCTCATTTTCCATTTGTTCAACTGCTTCTATTTGAGATGTGAATTAATTAGTACAAGTTTTCTGGCTTTATCAGCTGTGCCTGTATTACCAAAGAGTGCAGCTCAGTGGAAGCAAGTCAGCAGAACAAAACAGTGTTACCGGGGTCCCAGCATCCACACTGCGTGCACCTTGGGTGCTTTATGCCAGGCTAGCTCTAGTCTTAGGTGCACACATGGAAGATAGATACTGGTTTCATTCTGTAAGAAAGTAATTGAGTAGAACAGTTCATACAACCAGAGATCACTCTCCAGTGGAAACAAAACCACACTAAACAGGAGTAATTGGGAGATGCATTTCAAAAGCATACCAGGGAGTAGCACAAAATTGCTGCCCTGCAAGGGAGGCATTCCCTAGCTCAACTCTTCATTTGAGCACGGACCATGCTTGCCAGCCAGCCTACAGCGCACACAACACTTACAACAAGGTCTCCTCCTTCCCTGTACACGCACCGTGACATGGTGACAGGCACTGACTGAGGCTCAGGTCTCTTCCACCACCATTCCAGGCCGCTAGAGCTCTGAGCCTTTGAATCATTTCCTGAGCACCACCCTGACTCAATAATACCTATTACTGGGCACACGTTAAGAACTTCGGCTGCCTGAAGTATCTCTCTGCATCTCAGCTCCCTGTCTGGCAAAAACATTGTCTCCTTTCTTTGCCTCCTTAAGCTAGCAGGTTGCCAACAGGCAGAGGATAGAGCTTTTTTTTTTTTCTCCCTGCCAGCACTGACTGAAAACTGGAAATTACATTCTGGAAAAAATTCTGATATGGTGTTTTCTTTCAAAAAACAATAAATAGCTCAACTCTCAAAATTTCTCATGCATCCAGAAAAAAATAAATGATTAATTTGGAAAAATTACATCCTTTTATTGATAACAAAAACTATACACTAAATGGTATTAATAATAGCTGTATCATAAAAATACTTTAAATTCTGCCTGCAATCTAATATGAATGTTGTAATGAAAAGGTCCCTTAGAAACAGTTTGGTAACTAAGACAGAATGTTGAAGTGATCTACTGAAAGATTTTCTTGATGTTCCTGATACAGTCACATTTCAACCGAACTAGTGTTCCAGAGAAAAACTGCTCCCTGCATTCATTGAATGCTGCCTGCCTAGTAACGCAGGGCTGGGATCTAAGCTACACATCTAACCAACACTGAAATATAAAACAAAGAACACGAAGATTGATGTAGCTTCTGAAAAAGGACTGATTGGTTACTGAGTATGCTGTAAATTAAATGTACTGGCTTGGGTTACTAAACAGTATGACAGCTCACGATGGAGTCAGGTTACGAGGCATGGAGACACTTGAGACATACGAGTAGTAGTAAGTATCTATTCTCCACACCACATATCTTGGAATATCATTAATTCACAAGCTTTTGTGTATTGAGACTACAGAACAGACTCTTCAATTACATTTTGTAAATGACTGAAATGATTTTTTAGAAAGTATATACCAAAGTTATGTGCTCAACAGTCTTGAGCCAGAAACAAAGGCAAGGCTACTGCACAGAAGCACTGCACGAAGAAAAGCACAGGCTCAGATCAGGCCCATGTCTAGTCCTAGAAGTATCCTGAACACATGCGAAAACTCATCAAGTTAAACAGTCTCACTCTTACCATCAGTTTTAACTACAAGCTAAAAAAAAATTAGAGAGTGAGACTTGAACCTCCAAAGGCAGGACTCTACGTGTAGAAGTGAGCAGAAGAACCCACTGAGAAAGAAACTGCAGATACTAGTGACAAGCCAGGAGGATGCAATGCCTTGAAAATCATGGGCTTGCTTAGTTGCATCAATGCTAATATAGATAATCAACTCACAGTCTTGTACATAGCAACAGTATGTATGACACTCACAAATATTGATTGACTCCCTCTACTGTAAGACATCACATAAGATAATGTATTTACTTTCAGTAAAGGCAATGCAGTCCAGCTAATTTCTTTATTTGTCTAACAGAGATATGCATCATAACGCTCAGCTACAAATTATGCGTTTAATCCAACAAACTTCATAGGGAATTGCCTTTGCACCCATTACTAGACAGTTTCATCTTTGGTGACTTCTTAAAGACATTGTTCTTATTAATAAACAGTGCTAATTGAGGTAGAGCCCTGGACCTTTAAAACTATTTGCTTTCAGATTGCTAAGGATGACTTCATGGAACGCAGTAAATCACACTGGATTTTACCCCCCAAACAACCAACCTCCTCTCTAACTATACGTGTAGAATGACTCGGAGATGAAGGTGGATCGTTCAAATAAGCAGGCAGCTGACTGGTGATAAGTGGACCTTTTTAAACACTGCATGCATGTGTGCATCACCACTGTGCCACAAAACTTGCTACTCACTCACCTGTCTGTGCAGGTGAATGAATTGATGGGGATCACCATCTGCCCAAGGGGGAAGTTGCACATCTCCCAACACTGTTCCATCCTGCATGCAGCCTGCAGGGAGTACAAAGGAAAAATTAGAAACAAGAATCAAATATATTGTACTTGGGAAAAACTTACCCAAAACAGTGAAGTGAAAGTTTTTTTTCTCAAAAACAGTTTTAAGTCCCACATGGAATACAGTGTCATAAAATACTGTAGAAGCAATTTCTCTTGGGATTTTTTATCTATTAAAAAAAAATCACTGAGAGGATGTTCTAGCAACTGTCATTGATACAGTAAAGAAATATCCATGCCCTCAGCATAAACCATTTTAGTCCCAACTGCAAACTCAGAGAAGACCAACCTGCTGGCCCAATTTCTTATAAAATATCCCATGGGCTTAACTCTGGGAAGTACAGTGCTGTCAAGACTTTTGCTATTTGATTCATTTCTGAAGGTGAGCAGATGTTTCTAAATCAGGGCACAGTGTAACAAGCCTGGACAAATGTACATCTAAACTGAGGCTCAGGTCTGAACATCAGGTGTCCTAACAGCACAGCAGTGAAAATTTGCTCTGTTTTTTGTCTACAAGATTACAAAATCCTCTTGTATATTTGCTCTTTATCCATGACTTTCTGATGCCTCTTAGTTACTTTCACTTGGTTGCATCCAGGTCAGGATCTTGATTTCAGCCAGGCTCTGCTACTTGGCCTCCTTTTGAGGCAAAAACTACCCCACATCTTTACTAGCTTTTAACAGTCTTCTGACAAATTTTCATAATCTGTTCTTGCCTTGGCATAGGTCTCAATCCACTGAAATCTTAAGTACAAATAGTTTAAAACAGGACCTCAAAATCACTGACTTTCTTGTCACTGACTTAGGATGATTTTTTAGATATTTTATCTCTACTTTAATTGTTAGCCAAACAGCATCCACTGGAATACAAAAATTTGTATTGCAAACAATGTGGGTTGCCTGTAAAGTGCTGTTAAGAGTCAGGGCTGAAACACTCAATGGCCTATTTTTGAATACTGATTTGCCTAGAAATATCCATCACTAGTGCATAAAGGGTCTAGAGGCAGTGTACATTCAGAAGGGTTTGCGATACTGCCCAAGGCCAGAGGCTACAGATCAAGTGCATGAGGACCCTTACAAATTTTTTCATGGTGATAGTGAGATCGGTTGGCAACTTGAACCACCAGAACAGTCAAATTTAACACTCTCTTGTCTGATAAAATGTGCATTTCCTGCACACAGTAAACAAATAGATTATAGGCCCTTCTGAGCCTGCAAACACACTGTTTATTGCATGCATCATTTGTATACCAGAAGCTTTGATTCTTGAAGCCTCCTGATAATAGGAATTGATCTCATATCGTTAAAGAGCCTCATTACACAGTTCAGGGACTGGTTCTCAATCCACAGTTTGGATCTTTTCTCTTGGCATCCTGGGGAAGGAGAGTGCTGAAGTCCTTTAGAGTAAGCACTGAAGTCCTTTCTAGTACTTACCTAGTTCAAAGTGATTGGCATTGGTTAGGAACTCCGGCAAGTAGAAGAATTCAGGGATGAGTTCCCTGACATCACTCATGTTGTCTCTTGATGCCGACTCCCATGTGTTTTTGACACTGTGAAACATCCTGTCTGCAACATCAAAGCTCCCGCCCTGCGACATGAAGACAGACAGAAAACAGTGTGAATATTCTCTCAAAAATCCAGCAGATGCACAGTCTTGTTAATGATGAAATATCAACTTCGTTACTTATTTGACCTCAAGATCTGACTCAGCTCTATTTTCTGTGACCCTATTCAGTGCTGTCTTGGAAATATGCAAAAAGAGAATGCCATCAAGCCTGGAGACCTTGTCTACGTTGTAATAACACAAAGGCAATCAGAAACAACGCAGGGCAGCTTGGGAATATCAGAGTATCCAATATTAATGCTTCTAGAGGTAAGTTGTTCCTTTCTTCCTGAAGTGCTTTATAAGCAGAAGACACATTCTTGCTTTATTTCTTTAGCTGTGACTCAACTTGTGTGCAATCCCCCAGGGGAAAAAAAAGCCCTTGGGAAAGTGTGATACCACGCAAATAATATTAATTGGATTAAGGCAAGCTTGGGCCCTGTAGGCAGATGTCAGCCAAAACTATTCAATGCACATGGGGAGGAGGCAAAAACACAAGGAGGAAGGGAAGGGGAACAACGCCTGGGCTCAACGCTGAATTGGCACAGGAGCAAAGAGAAAAGCTGTCTCATGCACAGTCCTGAGATCATTTAAACCTGTTTTAATTTAAGAGGCAAGGTATAGCTATGAGATACAACACTACATCCCACTGCTAGGGCCCACGGGACCTGGTCAGAGATACTGCAATTGTCTTTAAACATTTCTGCGATGCAGTATGAACATCTGCATGGTTGCTCACATTCAATCGCTCAACCCTCAAAGTGGCTTCATGAGGTAGGGAACAGGCCAATGAGATGACAGAACAGACCCAATAAAACCAGAGGTGATGCAAGAATAACTTAATGAGTATGACTATTAATGAATGTGAGGTGTACAGGTATTACAGAAAGAAAGGTCATACAGGTATGTGTGAAGATAGCAGGGCTTGATTTCTATTTTGCTGTTTTTCTGCCCAGTTACACAAAACACGAAGACGTGTTGGACTGAGTCCTGTGGCCAACATTGAATGACATTCAGAGCTCCTGTCACAGGCAAAACAGGAACAACAGCGCAACCAGCAGCTCTGATATAGATGTTTTACATCACTCACACAGACTCACAGAATGGTTGAGGTTGGAAGGGACCTCTAGAGATCATCTAGTCACTGAAGGTTTAAATTAATAGTAAGTTAAACCTCAGGCCCGGTCCTTGAACTTTCTTATCTGAAGAGGCTGGAAGACCAGCTAAACTGGTGGTAAGAAAGGCTGTCAGACAAAAATGAATGCATCATGCCTACTGCCTTGACTAGCCACAGCACTCCTAAATGAAAAGTCACCAGTTGGTTTCATGCATATGAGCAAGAGGTGGTTTTATTTCATAAGAAACATCCACCCCAGGTGGATTTAAGTATGCAAAACTACAGGAGGCTAAGAAGTAACCTGAGCACGTACAGGAAAAGGAAAAAAAAAAAAAAAAAAAGATAAATTTCAGATGACAAAAATCTTTGTGGGGCAATAGGCCAAATAAGGACCAATTCGTAGTTAGGCTCTGTCTGTATGTGACCTCCTGGGAAATTCCAATAGCCTTTGGTTACTTTTCTTTCTGCCTTTAGAGCGTTGCACACACCAGGCTGGTAGAACACCATCCTTCTGTACGAGGACAGTTGAAGTTTTGACTTTCAATCTATTAAATACAAAAATAGCAGCTAAGCCATCTTCACTCTGAGCAGTAGCTCTTACATTGCTTTCAGACTGCAAACACCATTCTTCATGCATCATAAGCATCTGGTATTGGATTTTGTAACTCCTCTGGATCTAGTCTCCACTATGCCTGAGAACTAGATGTTCAGAAATGTGACATGTGGCTGTATCTGTTGGTAATGAGAAATTACTCTCATAGATAAGGAAGCACACATAAGGAAGCTCAACAGAGAAGTTGATTATCCTCTAGGTATCCCATCTTTTGAGACAGACTCCCACAAAAATCCAGCACAACTTCCACATGAAAAGACCCCCTGCAGTTCCCCACAAGGTGAATTCTGACAGGCTTTTATTCTAGGACACTTTCCCACTATGCTTCCATGTGTTTTCTGTCCTTCTTCTCTACTCCACTGACAATTGTGGAGACTTTCCACATCCACTCAAGGGACTATGAGTGAAAAAGTAGCTAAAATCACATGAGAAAGCCAAGCTGGAATTAATCTGATGCACAAGGTCATCCTGCTCTTGATCATTATTAGGCAGGGACCCTTGGAGTCAAATTCAAAGCAAAATTAAAACAGAGTAGAAGGAGGACTATAAATAAATCAACAGTTAACAAGTACCTCATTGAAGCATATTAAAGGGGTTTGTATATTTAATCTGCACACAGTGTGCTGTGTCTGGTGGTGATTGATGCTTTTTCATCTTTTTTGCAGCTTTTATGAGAGCTGATGGTAATCTCCAGAGAAACAATATGATTTGTAATAAAAAGATTACCTGTATTAAATAAAAATAATATATACATAGGAAATGCTGTTAGCGCGACAAATCTAGTTAAAGATATTACCACCACGAAAAAATGTGATTTTTTCCCTGGCTGTCTAATTCATTTTAGGGAAAAGTAATATCTTTAAAACTTAAGCCTGTATTATTTATAAAGGAAGCAATAACTGATTTTCCCATTTCCTATATTAATAAATTTATTTGCATATATTTATATCAGAAATAATGAGTTTTCTCTCTCTATGAATGCAAAAACTGCACTGAAAGGGAAAAGGAGAATCCAGAATTGCCTTATGCCTTTAGAATGGAAGTCAACAAACCCTTACAGCTTTCAGTACAATGATCAGGGATACTGGTAAAAACAAGTTTTTTAAAACTACAGTTCAGCAGAGTATATAGAAAGCAACCAGTCAAAGTGATCTCTAGAGAGAAGTTAGTTCTCCTTATGTTTACAAATCCAAGCATAACTGAACCTTGATGGTGCTTTAAATCCAAAGAGCTCAAAGAGTTTCTCAGAGATCCTTATGAAGGTGCAAAGACTTACCCCCAAGATGCTGAGAATTAATTACCTGCATTTGCAAACTGTGTTTAAATGTTCTAGGGTCAGTGACAAGATAAAGAGTAAGTACCTTATTCTTGATAAGTGCATCAGAAAAACACAAGCTGAAACTGAACACCATTCAGTTTAGCTGAAATGCAACACTGATGTATAAACAAACAGGGATAAAACCTGAGGTGAAACAAAAGCAGGTGTCACTGATCATCAAGGGTATGAAGTCCTGGAGCACCTTTCCAGCAGAGACACCAAGTATAGAAACCCTTGCTGCTTTTAGGTGCTACTGAGACCAATTGCTGGAAGGAATTCTAGGACACCACTGACCAAGGGTGCTGGCTGCTGGGTGAGGGACTTGCTGAGACACAGGCACCATCCAATCTCTGTCCAGCAAACCAATACTTGACCCATTCCAGTCCTAAGTGCAAAGTACCTACAAGACCTTTCTCTGAAGTCAAATCTCCACATACTTAAATGAAACGTGAAATAACATTCTGTAAACTTCTTATATAGTTCCTTTACCAGTGACATTGCTTTCTTACTGCCTTCTTCTATGGTAAAGTACAGATTTTTTTTTTTTTTTGATTCAAGGGGAACCAAAGACACTCAAGGGGATGTTGATATGTCAACACTTTTTGTTTTTTACACGCATGCATCCAAGGTGTTGCATAGATGAGTGGACAGTGAGGTGGATTAGGAAGTGGCTGGATGGCAGGGCGCAGAGAGTGGTGATCAGCGGTGCAGAGTCTAGTTCATTTAGGCCTGTGGTTAGCAGGGTCCCCCAGTGGTCAAGTCCTTGGTCCAGTCCTGTTCAATTTATTCATTCATCAATGACCTGGATGAAGGCACAGAGTGCTCCCTCAGCAAGTGTGCTGATGACACGAAACTGGGAGGAGTAGTCGATACCCCAGAGGGCTGCGCTGCCATCCAGAGGGACCTGGACAGACTGGACAACTGGGCAGTGAAAAACCTCATGCAATTCAACAAGGCCAAGTGCAAGGTCCTGCACCTGGGGAGGAATAACCCTAGACACCAGTACAGGCTGGGGACTGACCTTCTGGAGAGCAGCTCTGCAGAGAGGGACCTGGGTGTCATGGTGGATGATAAGTCGACCATGAGGCAGCAGTGTGTCCTCGTGGCCAAGAAGGCTGATGGGATCCTGGGGTGCATTAAGAAGAGGGTCTCCAGCAGGTCGAGGGAGGTGATCCTGCCCCTCTACTCAGCCCTGGCAAGGCCGCATCTGGAGTATTGTGTCCAGTTCTGGGCTCCACAGTACAAGAGGGATGTGGAGCTGCTGGAGAGAGTCCAGCGCAGGGCCACAAGGATGATCATGGGCCTGGAACATCTACCCTACGAGGAGAGGCTGAGGGAGCTGGGTCTGTTCAGCCTGGAGAAGAGAAGGCTGAGAGGGGATCTGATCAGAGTCTATAAGTACCTCAAGGAAGGGAGTGCAGAGGATGTTGCTGGTCTCTTTTCACTGGTGGCCAGGGACAGAACTAGAGGAAACGGACGGAAACTGAAGCACCAAAAGTTCCACAGGAACTTAAGGAAAAATTTTTTAACAGTGAGAGTGACAGAGCACTGGAACAGGCTGCCCAGAGAGGTTGTGGAGTCTTCTTCTCTGGAGGTCTTCAAAACCCGCTTGGACGCAGTCCTGTGCCGCGTGCTTTAGGTGAGCCTGCGTGTGCAGGGGGTTGGACTAGATGATTTCTAGAGGTCCCTTCCAACCCTAAGCATTCTATGATTCTATGATTCTATGATTTCTTTTCTTGAGCTTCCAAACTGGCAGCTTGGGGTTTATAATGATGGCTTTTTTCTTTTTTTTTTTTCTCCTCCCTCTTCTCTAGAGATTCTGCGAACCTTTCACATCTCCCATTTCACCACCCTTCCAAAGTCTTAACTTGAGGAATACTTCTTTTCCAACCTTCTCCTGACTGACCATATGGTTCTCAGGTCTGCTGTTCATCTGACTGCACAGTAAGAGCAGACACCCAGGGAACAGAGTGAGCTCAGCTGAACATGCAGCAACATAACAGCAAAGGAATGAGAAGCAAAAAAGCAGTCAGCAATTTTAGTCAGCCTATCTCCACACAAAGTTTTCAGTGCTTTGGGTCTCGGTACCCTTTGAATGCAGCTATCCACTGAGAAATGTCAGCTATCTGCCAAACACCCATAACCAGAGCTGCAAAGCAGCCACTCAGACTGGGGACTTATTATGCATAAAAATTGTGCCAGCGAGATGGAGCAGCCTGTTGTTTACAACAGCAATAGCTGTTCCAGAGTCATTCGTGACTGCAGCTAACATATGGCTCACAGAGTGCCATAGTAAGCATTGCCTCAGGTGGTTCACTAACCCAGCATCTACTGCTGGTAGCAGCCAATATCATAGGGCTTATTACTTAATTAGCACAGTGCTTTACTTGTGTTAGTTCATTTAGAAAGAAAAAAAAAATACGAAAGACCAGATAACAGAAAACCACTTGGAGAGCTGTAGGAGACATGGCCAACCCTCACTGGGAGATAGCAGCCTAAGAAGTGCAATATCCTAACCTAGCTATCTCTAGCATTGCTCCATGAATATAGGTAGACTTCATGCCAGAGACAGCCCAATGTTCAGAGAAGTAGGAAGACATTATCTAGGTGTTTGCATGCCTGAGCTTTCTAAAAACTGTATCTCGGGATCAAAACTAAATAACCTTTCTCCTTCGAAACAACCTCCCACCCCAACAAAGAAAAAAAATCACAGAAAAAGAGCAGGCATCAATCCTGCTCCCATTAAAATATTTCAATGAATTCAGCAGCAGATACAGGATAGAGCCTTCAATGAGCCTGGTGTCCACAGAGAGCACACAGAAAATGTCAAGAGAATTAACCTCCCTTTATTAGCCAGCCACTACCGTGTGCTATGTGGCTCATAACAAGGTGTGTAGTGGTGAAGCCAAATGTCTTGCCTCCTTACCTGCAGAGAACAGAAGGTCTGTGTAAAGGGCTCCATTCGGACCAAGTAAGATGCTACTATAATTGCTGATGAATAGTGAGTACAGTAATGGCACTGGGCTGACAAGTCTCCTAGAAGTTGGACAAATCAGGTTTCAGTGCAAAAATCAACCATTTCAAGTCCATAACATCCTGTTATCATAGCAGAACTAAACAGGGAGCAGGTCTTCAAAACACTTATCTCCAAAAATCTGTGAGCAAAAGCATACCTTGCGTATGTGCATTTAATGTGCACAGTTACCACCATCTCTGTATTCTCCTATGTGCAGAAGGCACATAAGGTAGAGTTCTATGGGAGTCACTTGTCTTTAAACCCTAAGCTGCTCTGTGTCCAGAAATACAGGAATTTCCTTGGCATGTTGATACTTTAGCCATAGTTTTGTAAAGTCTTTGGATGATCATTTTCAAAAGGGATTCATCAGCATCACAAAGGGTCTGAGGGAGCCCAAGCCTCTGATATATGATAGTCTCTAAAATCACTCACCCTCACTCTTCTCTACCTCATTGTAGCGCTGGATGAACTTGTGCTTCCTCTCTGCAGTCTGAGCTCCCATGGGCTTTGACAAGTCCCGAAATGTCTGCGGACTAGTAAGGTTTAGAGTCTGAAAAACAAAATACAGCAGAGGTGGAGTCTTAAAATTCCTGGAGTCTCAAACACCATGACTAACTCCATGACTAACTCAATGACACTGACAGTGGCAAGGCTGCATTGGGAGTTTCATCTATTCAAGAAGGCCACAGATTCAGTGCTAACAGTGCAGCCGTGTATACAACTGGGGAGTGATTATGGAAACAGAGTAGCAATGAGCGTCACTTAAAGCAAGTGTTCAAAACTGAATAAAGGATTGGACAAGTTGCAAACTGTTTCCAAGAGCTGTCTCTTGCAAACCTGCATTGTCAAGAGTCACAGATGCCTGTCCCTATTTGCCTGCTGGGTGGATGCAGCCTGTGCCTAACTAGGAGTGCATTTAACTGATGTTCATCCACCTTGTTAAGGCAGAAGCTATCACAGCATCCTGAGTTGATGGCTGAGTTGAAGACAAGCCTATTCTATAACATGGTTATTCTATAAAGGATAGGTCTGGTTCAAACTATCTTAATTTTGAATCTTTGATCTAGACCCCTCTGCTTCAGTGCCATCACTGAAAAAGCCTCTATAAGGCTACTATCATAGAAAGCAGAGATATGCTGCTAAGTTGCAAGCACCTACCTGGGAGTGATAATCAGCAAGGACCCATGGAAACACAGGATACTGCATGTAGTCATTGTAGCTGCGGCCAGCCAGTGTGTTCAGGTACATGAGGTAATCAAAGTTACTGATCTCCCTCTTCTGCCAAGACAAAGAAACAACAGTTATTAAAGCCTCCTATGTAAGAGTCATCCTGAGCACTCTGTGCTTCCCCCATTCACTAGGACAACAAGTACAAACAGAGCAATCTGTCAGTCACTGCCATTCTCATTGGCACATTTTTTCATGTAAAATAATCCATTCACCAGAATCTCACTCTTCTTTTTTTGACTCTTCCTCAAACAAACCATTTGCATTTTTTTTTATACAGTGCTTTTACATCGTATTTGCAAAAAAATTCTCCCAACTGACAAGCAAGCAAAATGCACACAATCTCTGTAACAGTACACCCCAGACAACAGTCTATCAGGTACACTGATTTGCTTGAACATACGATCTGTGACAAGGTAGTCTTCAACTTGGTAGTCTTCTTTGGACTCTGCTTAAAAACGTGCATGTGATCACTCTTCATGTGCCAGACAGAAGCACCACATTTCTCTGCATTAACAGGATGCAAATATTCTGCTCCTTTTGCCAATATACTCACTTCAAGCAGTGAGAGAACAGCTTAGGCCTTGAAGCACGCACAAACTTTTCTTTATACAGACACACAGACAGGTGCTGATTTTTTTTTCTTCACTTTTCCATATAGAGCCAAGACTTAGCTTACCTGCCATTTCTGGAGCATTGTCTTTTCCCCTCCTGAGTGTTTCCTGTACAAAACAAACATTTGATTGAAATAATCTGCTTCTGAACGAGAGAGTCAACACCCTAGTTTTCTGTGCAATGCTCCCTTGTTCCCCCTGTTTTCATCCTTCAGAAACAACAGATTGCCTATACTAGGAGAATATTTATGTTTCATCACGGATCAAATCATTCCAGGATCACAGTGTGTCATTGGTTAGGTTAGTGCTGGGGAAGTTTCAGAGACCAGAGATGATAAGATACAAGGCCATAGATGATAAAACAACTGCATGAATAACTAGCTGCAATCTCATGCTCTGTACTGGATCATTCTAGAAAAAACACAAAACTAGTTTTAAAGTAGCCTCAAAGACCTAAATGCTCTAGGACCACTACAGTTTTATTGAATTTGCTGTAGTAAATTGTTGTGTGCTCTTATGATCATGTATCATTATTTTACTGCCCATTCACTCCTTTATCAGCTAACGGTGTACATTAAGGATAAGCACTAATTGTATATGTACAATTACGCCCAGTATTTTATTTCTTGCTTAAGCTCCTTCTCAGAGGGAAGTGTGTATCTGACAGAGGGATTGTACAGTCTAGGGAATAACCTAGCTTACGAACAAACAGCAAAATCCAGGAACAATTCTACCTCATGGTCTCCAATTCTTAGGCTTTGCTTACTTCTCCTGAGTACATAAAATGTAGCAATTACGTTTATAGCAACCAGGCAACACATAAAGGGATCATCCATATCAGATACTGGAAGACAGCACCTGGGCTCTGTCCTAAAAATCAATTGATTAGATGATGTTTTCAGTTGCACAATGTAAAAACTAAAAAAAGGCCATTGACTAGAGTGCAATTTAGTGGTTTCGCACCCCAATTTTTGAGCCATGTGTAACTCAACGTGGAAATTCTGAAGTGGAAAACAGACATCCTGAGCACTTAAGGTTTGCAATACAGCCCTCTTATCCTGTATGTAGATTTCAGAGAGCTTTGCAGCACTGGCTTTTCTAAATATCAGACAAACATTTGCAACTCATGCAGAGTATCTTGAACGGAAGGAGCAGGATTCCTGGTGTTGACTGAAGTATGCTTGCCCCAGAGGGACCAGGTTAAGTTCTTCCTTTTTCATGGCAGCAGACTCACAAAAAGCTACTCCTGTTAATTTTATATTTGTAACAGAATCCATAGGCAGTGAGTTACATAATGTATGGGCCTGTTCAATCCCCCCTGCTCTCCAACATTTTAGAGTGGGAGCACTATAAAGCCCAATTAAAACAACACACAGAGGACTAAACTATCCCAGTCTGTGTGTACATTATGTGAATACACTAGATATATTAAATTGGGTGTGTTTTTATGCTCTACTAGAACTACTCTTGTTTGTAGGCCTGAACTGCTAGGGAAGTCTCTCCAAGTGTCAAGACAATCCTCACTTTGCAGACCTTGGAAGTCACTATGTAACTCAGAGGGGCTGATGTGTCCACCTTATCATAACACACATGGACAAATACAGCAAATCCCCTCCAAAAGCCATCCCTCTGCTTCTCAGAGGACCAGGCAAGCAGTTCCCTCCAAGACCCCAGAGATCTGGAATTCTGCATTCTCCCTTGTTCCTTCATAGGAGCTCAGAACACACTGCAGGTATTTCTCCCTTTTTCCTAGCAATCCATAACCAAACAACATTTCTCCAGCCAACACCTCCCTGGCCAGCACAGCAACAGCTCAAAGTACATCCACAACTGGAGCTATACAACAGCAGTAAGTGCTTAAAAAAAGAGGCTCATTGGAAAAAAGAAAGGAGAAAACTACTTTATAAATGCAAATGCCTATATTTCTAGAGGGGGTGCAGCTACAGAAACCCAGGAGTAATACTTGCATATCTTATTATTGTAAGGTATTTTTAGGCAGCTTTCTTTTTGTCCTCCATTTTTCAGACATATCAAGTCTGCAAAACATGGCTGAGGTTCTCCTCAAGCAACTTTTCTTGAAGAATCATTGCACTCCAAAAGCTTTATGAGGTTAATCCTTTTTATAAGCCACAATCCAAGTTCAAACTTGGGAAAGTAGAGGTCAAGCAGAATGTCAGCTCTCTTTCCAAAGCTCTACAATCACTCTCAAACCTTGGAAAAGTGCCAGATTAGATTACGTTTGAGCAAAGGTGCAAGATCCTTCTTGTTTGAACATACGAGTTTACAGTTAATATTACACTATGCTTCAAGAAAAGAGATATAAAAAATGTATAAATAAGAAAAATATTAAAGTAAAACTATACCACAGACATGGTCCATGCCTTGTCCCCTCTTAACCAACAGAGACTACCGCTGTGCTTCTGTAGCATTCTGAACAAATCACTAGTGTACTTCATTTTAATTCCCAGCACAAAGGTGGCCGCATGGTCAGACTTGACAGCAGTGCTCCAGGTTGGATCTGCTTTGTTCACAGCACCCAGCAACCCTAGGACAGGGAAGGAAGGAAGGAACCTCCTCCATTTCTGGGACACTGCTT
Source organism: Tinamus guttatus (assembly GCF_059628265.1). Lineage (NCBI taxonomy): Eukaryota > Metazoa > Chordata > Aves > Tinamiformes > Tinamidae > Tinamus > Tinamus guttatus. Next base: position 10,873,369 of record NW_028288848.1, read on the forward strand.
GCATCACATGTATTTACTGGCCTAGGTCAGACTTTTTGCTTCAAAACTGCTGCAGTCAGTTACTACAGCTTAGTGGCCCCAGCCACAGAGACCAATTCCAGTAAATTCTTATGATACAACAGAAAACACTCTCCCAGAGGCAGAGCAACAGAAACCAATGGCACTTTTAGGGAGTCACAGACAGATTAATTCAACCTGCAGCTCACACCCTCTGCTGCATTGCACAATCAATCTTCCCTACTCTATTCATGTCCATCCAAGACTCATAAATGCTGTGACATCTGACATAACTTGCAAGTTTTTTGCAGTGCACTACAGCCAAGGGAAGTGAAATAACCAAGGAATTAAAATCAACAGCTAAGATAACAAATAACTTCTAATGAGGTCCAGATCTTTTTTCTTTCTGCAAATCAAGGGCTAACACTTCCAGGAACTCCATGCAGTACAGTTTGTTTCCCTCCCACCTGAACTTGCATGCTGGAACCTAATGTTATGCTAATCATCTCCAAGGACCCAGGATTCTTGTTACTTAGGAACACAAGTTTCACAGGCTATGGAAGGAGAGCTGAATAGAAAAGGCAGTCCTTTTCAGTCCTCCTTTTTTCCCTACATACACACTCACATTCACAATAGTTTTTTGAAGGGATGACGTTTTCTTTCACGGAAGTAAGATTTTAAATTTACAGGTCTGTGAAAAGGAAATTGTCTTCTACTCCCCTACTCCAAGGGGTTTGTTTGCCAAGACTAATGCATTACCCAGAGGACAACAGACAGAGGATGACTGCACAGTAACAGACCATGGAGGCTCATCCCACGCTACTGAAAAAAATGCCGGCTTGTGACATCTGTACCTTGGCTTTTAAATCTTCGTAGCTGCTAACCGGTAAGATCTTATGCAGGGGGAGAGCCCCACAGAATTGCTTAAATGAAACATTATTTTTGTTTATTCTTGGGGGGGAAATCAATCTATAAGTGACTTTGCACTACACAAACATAGCAGCTCCAAAGTCATCTAGAAAAAAAGAAAATGAAGGAAGGAAACTTCTCAGTACCTGCTTGCTCACGGCAGAATTCAGTTCAAATCAGCCTGTTAGCAAGAGTGTGCATTTAAGAAAGTCACAGAATTAATCTCTCTTCCATAATAGGTCGTATCTAACAACAAAGAAATTGCAACAGTCCTGTGAGCAGTGAAATAAAATCCTACCCTAGTCAGATGTGCTTTGCTTCATGCAAAATCTTTAAGTGCCTGTTTTAAGATTATGTATGCCAGTTTTTCTGTAGAGGCAGCTGATGCGTAAACTGGAACACAGCTCAGGGATGCGTGGAGCAGGCGCCGCTCTGCTGCCCCAGGCAAGCCCGCTGCGCTGGGCAGGAAAGGGCTGCCTACGGCTTCGGGAAACACCGCTGCCCACCATTTCACAGCCACTCCTCGGGGCCAACACTGTCTGAAAAGACCTCAGCTAAAATCAGTGCAAAAAGAATACAGCAAGGTTCAGAATAAAGGAAAAGCAGAGGGAAAGATAGCAAGGGAGCAGAAATTAACCCTCTGGATTTCCGAAAAAAAAGACTTTTTCCAAGAGGAAACTTTTTTCACCATTCTAGTTCAAGATGGGAGCAGATAGTTCTGTGAGGCTTTTGGTGCAGGGAAAACCTCAAGGATCCTGAGCCAGCCACGTGGTGCTATAGGCAGAAGGCCTGTTCTCTTCCTGCATGCACTGTGCAAAGAAAGGATGAAGAAAAGTTCAGATAGAAGAGATGTATCAAGGTCAAAACCCATGTCTTTTTGGCACCAGATCTCCTTATGGCAGGCCCAAGATACTGTGGGTCATGACAGTGCACGAGTGTAAATGCACATTCCTTGCTTCAAAGAGACACTAATCCTAGTTCTAAGGGATCTGTTCCCTTCCTGCAATGTTCAATAACAAACAGTACTACAGAAAAGATAATGCCACAGACTTGATTTTCTCTCCCTTTCTGCATCAGGTCAGCCACAAAGTTCTGTGGCTGTGAAGTACTCTTCAAGCTCTGGTTAGCTCTGGCCTTTTAAAAGTCTAATCCAGTTCAAAGATATTATCAAGCATGGATAAAATAACTTCTAAAAAGACCAGCTTCTAGTCAATGCCCTCCTTAGTGAGACTTTTATCACCTAGTAATGCAGCACCTCCACGTGTGGGCAAAGACATACCACCAACTTCAGGGATGAACCTGGGAAGAGGGGGGGAGTGTTAGAAAAAACAGAGCTCCCTCTTGGCATCGTCATTCCGCAGGATAGTGGAGTACTCATGCACCTCTCCCCTTGCTCATCCAGGAGATGCATCATGAGCATGAGACTGAACAGGCACAATTAACATTTACAGCAAGGAAGGCTCCTGTGATTCCTGAATTTTTAATACCAGTGGCTACAGAACTGGAGCCCTCTTATGCAGAGCTAAAGAAAATGAGGCAGAGCTAAGTAAGCTCCATTATCTCCAGCTGCAGCCCTGAAAACCGTTGATAATTAGTTTACAAGCACGCAGACAAGAAACCTCCTCATTCCCTTTGAGCTGCCCAGTGTGCCACAGTCTGTCTGCAAGACTCGTAACTCCATCTCCAGGCTTGGAAATCACCTTTTTGCAAGTTTGAAACTTGCCTCCTTCTTTTAACCCAAAGGAAACAGCACTAGGAAAATGTGACTGTCCCTTAGAGACCCATATTTCCTGATCATATTAAAGGTCCAAGGTTAAGATTTTAAAAAAAACTGAGAGATATCTGACCTTACCTTCAGGTGGTTAAGTATCTTTCAAGTCTGGGTATTACACAGTGTATCATACAAGGAGGCCTATATTATTCTGCTCTCTTCAAGGAAATTAAACTGATCTGTTACCTTGGATTTCTTAACTCTCTAAAAACTCCAGCATCAAGCTGCACCACAACTCAGTGTAGGTCATTGACAGAAGTGCCCAAAATTTTAAATTAACAGCCTTAAATCAACAGCCCTGAATGTGGCATTCAGCTTTCTACAGCAGGCTCCCTCTAGCGTTCCCAGGACTGGAGAGCACAGTAACACCAGCCCTGGGAGACAACATCAACAGAGAGCTCATTTCTGGCCACTTAGCAATTAAAAAGTAAAACAAACAAACAAAAAAACTGTGTTCTGGATCAAAACAAAGAAACCTTTTCACCTGTATTTTCACCTAAAAGTTTTTTTTTTTTTTTTTTAGGTACTGAACAAACTTTTCCTGCGGACAGTCTTAAGGATGTCTTGTTTTATATTTAAGTTTTAAAAAAGCTTTTTCTTTGAGGCTCCCCTCCTTTTTTTTTAATGCATGCCTGGTTGAAGAAACTCACTGATCAACATACATCAAACATTTTGGTCAACTCATTCAGGTTAAAAAAAAAAAAGCAAGTTCATACAAGCAAAACTGTTGGATCCAAAAATCACCAGATTCACTTCAACTGAGGGAAGCAAGAGGCCCAGAAAGCCTCTTTCCATCCTGCCAAAGTGTTAGGCAGTTCCCATCAGGTCCAGAAAAGGACTCGGGTGAGTTGCCAGAGCCCTTTGGCTTATACAGGATGCACTGTCTCCTACAATGTCAATTTGAAATTTACATCAGCTCCTTAAAATAACAGAGAATTTGGGCTTGGGAGGCTTACCTTTTTTTTTGTTTTAAATGCTATCTGACATCCAGAGCTGCCTGACAATTCTGGGCAAATTATAATATATATATGGTAGTGTCCACATGGGCAGAGAATGCTTAATTTTCCAAAACTACTTAGACAGTACTTCTTGGCCTTAATTCCCCAGCTACTCTATGTTCCAGAGGCCCTGCAAGGATAAATACTGTAAAGAGTGAGAAGCCTCCAGTTAATTTGGTGATATGACCCTATATGCATTGATGAAAGATGGAGAAATGGGGGACTGGTAGGCATAAAAAGATTTCACTGTGTTTATTTTTTTATTTAAAAGAATAACAGAAAGATTGAATTTTTGACTATAACCTCAGGGGCTGGTTTCAGTAAGACTGACCCTACTGTGCTGCTTCCAGGACTTTCTGAAGCATCTGCCTCAATATAAGAGCACCCACGAGGGCAAGAGGTAGCTGGCACACATTCCCCTTGATGCTGCATTATTTTGGCTATGGCATGTGACTGAAAAGCTGAAATGCCTTATCTGTAGCCTGAGCTTCCCCTTCATGTACTCACACATGATTAATGAGTAGCTAAAAAGCCTGAAGGGTTTGTAATGAAGTCTTTCTAATAGGGAAGTATGTTGTAGACAAATCCATATTTTGTCCGAAACGAGCATTCATCAAAGCTGTGATTTGACTCCACAATTAAATGCCAGAGCACCCAGACCCTCCTGAGGTTAGCCAGCTGTAACCCGCACTCTGCTCTGCTCTGCCTGGGACAGACACTGTCATCCATATTCAGGAAGTCAGCTCATTTCATTTGTCACTTGCCATATTAGCTGTATTTGATGACCTTCAATCTTAGAGACAATTTCTCCAATCCTGAGATTTCAATGAACTTGTACTCAGACAGGCCTCAATTCAACAAAGGACCTAGCACATATTTAACACTAGAATGAGTCCAGAGCATGACCAGAGCACCTACACGTGTGTTTTGAGGGTAGAACACAAGCCATCCATCCCAAAGCATGTGAGGAAATACAGAATACCCAGAGTGTGTCCTTGAATACACAAAGGCGGCAGTGGAGCCAGGGTTTAACACGTCATGAGGCAGCCCAACACTGAGGCCGCTGCAGTCAGCCCTGCAGCAGTGTGTAGGCTGTAAGCAGAGCTGGTAATCCTGGGAGCACACCATGTTTCTGAGGAGTCAGTTAAAGCAAAACACTTAATGGCCAGTTCTAAACATTTAACTGACTGGGGTAGGACAGTTTTGTTTGTTTGTTTGGTTTTCCCAGCTGTGCCCAGAGGCCAGATCCTGGGTCCATTAACCAACCTATCTGCAGATGCCAGGTCTGTGTAGAAAGCAGCCTGTTGGTCTGGTAGAAGAACAACAAGTTGGGATAGATTCTTTTAGCACAGTCCCCAAGGACTGGACTGAGACCCACCATACATTTCATTCAGGTCCTCAAACAGCTAATGGATGATTAGCTTCATTACATGCTGGGCTCAAACCAGTATCTAGAGATGAGAGAAAATTTTTCCCACTTGCGATACTTGCAATTTTACCTTTTAATACTTGCACTGCACTGCAACACACTATTATTTTACTGCATATAACACTTGCATTACAGAGCATCATAATTTCAGTAATTCACAACACTTCCAAGAAGAGTTGTAGTTACAGTGCTGGAAAGTGCGATCCAGAAAAAGGGAAAGACTTCTCCAGAAGTCACTTGCTCATTTCTGACTAAATCGTTGTTTTGTTTGAATTAGGGGGAAACAGCCACTGCTTTCAAAGGCTCCATCCACAGAATTTGGCTCATCTCTCTCAGTAGAGAAATGGCCAAGGGGAAAGGAAAAGGCCAAAAAGGGAAAAGGATCACTTTGAAAACTGCCAAAAACTCCATCAGGATCACTTTCGATGGAAGGCGCCGTCTTGACTTAAGCAAGATGGGTATCACCACCTTCCCCAAGTGCATTCTGAAACTAGATGATGTGGATGAGCTGGACTTGAGCAGAAACATGTTAAAAAAAATCCCAGATAGCATCCAGAAGTTCCAGAAACTGCGCTGGCTGGACCTGCACAGTAACCAGCTCGAGGAGCTGCCTGAGGGAATAGGTATGCTCCAAAACCTTGTCTACCTGAACCTAAGTAACAACAAGCTGACCACCAAAAATCTGCCAGTGGAACTGAACCTCCTCAAGAACTTGCGCACTCTTAACCTTGGCTTGAACCGTCTTGACAACATCCCCACCACCTTCGGGGCCCTGAAGGAACTTAAGGAAGTAAGTCTCTTTGACAACTTCTTGACTGCCATTCCAAACAGCGTGGCAAAGCTCCCCAAGCTCAAGAAACTGAACGTAAAGAGAAATCCTTTTCCCGATCCAACACAACAAGAAGAGCCTGTTGACTCCATAAAACGCACAGAAACTCTTTACTTAGTGCAAGAGAAAGACCTGTGCTGTTCCTGCCTGAAGATGTGTCAGGATGAAAGAGACAAGCTGAACAAGCTAAAAAACACAATACCCAGCTCCTCGAAGAAGCCCAATTTCCCTTCCCTCCTTACACCCAATTCCACTGCAAAGGAGAACCAAGAACAATGGAGATAAGACGCAAACATGCCTGGTATTTACCAAGGCACTCCACAGAGCTGCACCATAAAATCTAGCCCAAGTTAATAAACATCTGTCCTCCTCCTGCTTCCATTTTCCTGCAGTTCTCATCCTTTATAGACTTGCTCAGTTTTAGGAGCTGCAGATCTGCATGGTCTCTAAAACTAAATCCAAAACAACTGAAACAGATGTATACTTGGGAAAGAATTCATCAGAAGGACTATTCCCTAGCATCCAGGCCTGTTCCTACAACACTTCTTGTGGTTTTTTTAGTCTCAGGTTTGGTGTAGGTGCGACTAAGAAATACAGCAAGAAATACAGTGAGTGTTCAATGTATGTTTAGTGAAATGTTCACAAAGTTTATTTTATTTATTTATTTTCACAAAGTTTGTTTATTTTTTTAAACACTAACTCCACTGCAAGCACTGAGCCCCACACATTAGTAATTTATTTTCATAGCGTGAGAAACAACAAAACTAGTCTCAGTGAATACCTTTTGGAGGAAAAGGACTGGACCTTCAGGACTGGCTCAGAGAATCTCAAATAGGTGCCCCTAGCACAGTAACCAGGAGTCAGTTCTAATTCAGAGGCAGCAGCCACTGAATGCACTCTCAAGCAGGGCTGTCTGGCACCAGAATAACTAAGCAATGAAGTTGCAATGTGCAAAGCTGAACAGCTTATGCTGGTTGCTATCACGGGGCCAGACTCTGCAGATGCTAGTTATAGGGGACTCAGGGGAACACACAGTACCACTGTGGCCGGATGCAGTGTTATCTGAAGTGCACAGCACAACCGGACCGCTACTTGCCCTGGCTGCATTTTCCCTGCTTCTGAATCTCCCTTCAAGAAGGGAGGGAAGTAGGGAAAAAAACCTGTTCTTTTGAAAGTTCCTGAGCGTGTCACCTAGGCTTCCCGTTCCTCATCACTTTTTTCCAAGACCCAAATGTCATCTGGTGAACTGACGATATCAAGTCTGCTGTCCACACAGTAATTTTAGCTCTCGACTCATATGCATGCACCTGAGTGCACACATTCACTTGCTCAAATCACACACCAAGTGCTGCCAGCTCAGAGACAATATACAGATGCAAGCAGTGAGCATATTATCAAAGCAGTCAAGCATTACACAAGTGCTGGTTGCGGCCGCAGCAACATATGGTGGTGGCAGACATGTAAGTATGTTTAAATGAAGAACAAAATGCCAGGGGCGAAGCACTCACTAGTCCAGTAATAGCCTGTTATCATTTTTAAATAGCTACAGTAGAGACTGGAAGCCAGAATTCCTGTACTTTATTCCCAATGAGAAAGAGGGAAAACTGATATGGGATTTCCCAGAAATGCTACTATTTCAATATCACAGGCTACCCTGATCATTTCCTCTTTCCATATCTCAGCTTTGTAATCATCAGTGGCATGTCTGGGCAAAGACAAATCTTGGCTCAGCAGGAAGACTTAGGGGAGTCAGACATTGCTCCTTAGACTGGAAAGCAATCCCTTGTGCTGCCCATGAATTCTGATTCAGAAGTAGATCCAGCATGCAACCAGGGACAAAATAAATTCATCGAGTTCTCAGTCCTTCAGACCCCAGAGTGGAGCTTGGTAAAGGGAAACACATCACTCAAATACTGAACATACTGGTTAGGTACTTAGGGCTACATTTCTCAGAACAACAACTTGAAAGAGTTACAGGTTATACAAGTAACCCATGGTCAGTATTAGAGCATGCTCTGAAACATGTCCCACTTCTGCAAGAAAACTTGCTTTTCCTGCAGTGGTAAATGTGTAGGACAACAAGTTGGAATCTCCACTGCACAGGTGCTATAAGAAGTGCCAAAACATCCACATGCACCTCTGTCACTGTCTATCCTAACCACACACTAAAGAGACCATTACACAGAAGCATTAAGGATTAGCTCTCTAGCCTCTTTCCCACACTAACCATCTATATAGAGTTTACCAATAAAGTCATATTAAGAAGGTAATAATCAATCAACTATGCACAGTCAGCTACATAACATATTCCTCATGTCTCCATACCAAAGCCACTACACACTAGAATGCTTTTCAGAGTTTTGGGGATACCTTTCAATCTTTAAAATAGGAGGTACGAATAGGTAGAGTTTTTAGGAGCTTTTTTTTAAAAGTACAAGTTATTCATACAAGTCATTCAACAGTTATAGGTGTTATCTACAGACTTCCATTTCCCATGTTTTACCTTATATTCAGGGACTCTTCTGTTATGCCTTTGGACTTCAAATTAGGTTGGAAAGAACAAAATCTGAAGGAAATATAAAACAAAACATTACCATAATTTAAGCAGATATTCTGTACTATTACACACCACATTTTATATAATCATTTACATATATACACACACACATTTAAACGTCCTTACAACAACCTCCATCCTGATTGACACTAGATCATAGAATCATAGAATTGTTAAGGTTGGAAGGGACCTCCAGAGATCTTCTAGTCCAACCCCCCTGCACACGCAGGGTCACCTAGAGCATATGGCACAGAACTGCATCCAAGCGATTTTTGAAGATCTCCAGAGAAGGAGACTCCACAACCTCTCTGGGCAGCCTGTTTCAATGCTCTGTCACTCACATTGTTAAAAAATTTTTCCTTAAGTTCCTGTGGAACTTTGGGTGTTTTGGTTTGTGGCCATTACCTCTAGTTCTCTCAGTGGCCACCACTGAAAAGAGACCAGCACCATCCTCTTCCCTGCCTCCCTTGAGGTACTTATAGACACTGATCAGATCCCCTCTCAGCCTTCTCTTCTCCAGGCTGAACAGGCCCAGCTCCCTCAGCCTCTCCTCATAGGGCAGATGTTCCAGGCCCCTGATCATCCTTGTGGCCCTGCGCTGGACTCTCTCCAGCAGCTCCACATCCCTCTTGTACTGTGGAGCCCAGAACTGGACACAATACTGCAGATGTGGCCTCACCAGGGCTGAGTAGAGGGGCAGGATCACCTCCCTCGACCTGCTGGAGATGCTCTTCTTAATGCACCCCAAAATCCAATCTGCCTTCTTGGCCACAAGGGCACGCTGCTATCTCATGGTCAACTTGTCATCCACAAAACATTTCAAAAACTGAGATTCTGACCCAAGGCAAAGGTGCAAGACAACAAAAACAGATATTTAATGTTCAGAAAGTGCCCATTGCCTCAGTTTCTTTCTTGAATTAGATCTCGATTTGACACACAAGGCTGTGACTGCTTGATCTGTCAGTTGAGTTGAAAAAATAACAACAATAAAAAAAGCGAAGTGTTCTCCTGCCCCCAAGGCAGTACAAGTTAGACCTCTGAAGCCAGGATAAGCAGGGGTAGCTGATCAGCAGCACAACCTGGGTGCTCCCTTGATATTAAAAAGTAGCAATTACCTCTTAAATATCTTATTTCTGTCGCTGTCATGAAAGACAAGAAACTTGGAGTAGCCATCTTTGAAGAATATTTCCAAGGCAATTTCCTAGAAAGGTAAAAAAATTACAGCAAGATGATCTGCAGAGCAAAACCTGGTGCTGCAAGGAGACCATCACTATCTGCCCAATTCTTCAGGGCTTTTGTAGCAACTGTGAGGAGTCCACCAAGCGCTCTCTGCAGGAAGTGAGCCTAACACTTGCAGATTGCCCCAACCACTAGGACATACTGTATTCTGAAAAAAAGGCTTATTACTAAAACTGCCCATTCTGTACACACAAATAAAGTAAAATAGGGAAGAGTGCAAATGACTACTATACAACATCACATCACAAGACCATTATCAGCATTATATTTTTCATCTTCTGAATTTTGAAATGATTTTTTAAATTCTCTGTTGAAACCCATTCTTCCAAAAATAGATTCTACTGAACAGGTCAAAGTTATGCCTGTTTAAAAAAGTCCATACTACTGTCAAACAAAATCAACAAGTTGTTTTTTAGCACATACCTAAATGCTCTAGAAGTACAGACTCTGATGCAGCAGGGAGCTCCAGCTATAACACTTACATGATTCTCATCCCAGGACTGTCTAAACCAGACAAAACTAAGTATGTTCAAGGCCACTGGTTTGGGGTATCACAGAACAGGACTCAAATTTTCTGCTCAAACTTATGATTCACAAGTGACTCACATTTGACTTACATGTACACAATTGACTTAACCTGAAAGTTATTTCAAAAGGCTCAGAGTAAATGGGTTAAAAATATCTATATCTGCTGGGATCTGAGGATAACTGGAAACTAAACACCTGCTGAGAGCTTTGATCAAAACACAGGAAAGTGGCTTGAAGACTTATTTTTAAAAATATCGAGATAAACTCTGAAGAACATAATCAGCCTAACAACTAATGAGCCAACCACTCCAGAGAGGGTGCTTAAGCACTCTGATGAATATAGGAAGGAGTTTGTATTACTGAAGGCTAATGAAGCAGTGATGGGAACAAAACTGTTCTGGGACATGAGCAAAGAAATCTCAGCAGCCTAAGTAGAAATTGTGCAAGTATTTCTCAGTCATGTCTTGACTGCAGTTGCAGCTTTCACTCAAATGACGGAGCAGACTAGTTCCTACCTGCAGAAGAAAGCGCATCAGGTGAATCTCTTTTATGTCATCATATGAATAACGGGAACACCTCTGGTCTCCCAAAGCATGATCTTTATGGCATAAGTTGAAAATGAATGGATCACTGATGCTGGAACAGGAAAAAATCAAAAGAAAAATGGAGAAGGTTGAAAATAAAGACCAGAGAACCCTCATGAACAAACAAATCTTTCACAACTTTCCAAAGAACAATAAGAACACTAAGAGAACTCCAAGGTTGAATAGTTAACTAGCTAATAATGTAGGAATTAATTTCTACTTTAGGTCAGTATGTACTTCTAGTGCTATCTACAGCCAAGTCTACAGCAGTAAGCAAGTCCCTTAGAACCACCACCACTCCCAGTCCAATTGATTCTTATGTCATCTGATCAAACTGACTGATATTGGATTTAGAAAGAATCGGATGCAGAACAGACAGTCAGGAGTAAAAACACTGAGTTACTCATTGTCCCACTGGGCTTTGCACATGAACACACAGTATGAGCAAAGAGCTAAGTCTGACAGGCCCATTTTCGATATCGATCAGTATCAATAAATCATGAGTCATAAAGATGATACCAGTGTGCCAAATATTAATTATGATTCTCTATATCTTGGAGAAACAAACAAGAACTTATCAGCCAATGATCCTGAAGGCTCTTGTAATGACTGTTCCATATGAATAAAAGATGGGAGTTAGTCAGAAAAAAACATTAACACTTTAAAAGAATTGGCAAAAAAAAAAAAAAAAATCGACATATGCATGTGTTAGACTGAACCCACCATCTCCATCTCTTGGAGCTGACAGTCCTTATTGCCCCACCACAGGCCTGGGCAGGCACCTGCAGTTGATTACACTAAACAATTCTGCAGACAGATGGGAAGGAGTGCAGTTTTCTTGCTGTGCTAATATCCATCTTGATATGTCCCAAAGTATGTGCAACTCCTAAGGTTGCATCTGCCAATACCAAAGCAAAGCCCCATGAGGAAAGAAAAACTCACCTGGACAAGCAGTGCCGTGCACAGTAGACCTCTTCCAGTGGGGATAACACAAAGCACTCACAGATGTAAAAGTGTGCTTTGCCAAAGAGCAGCACTCCTTCCAATGCTGTGTGCCCCTGCACAATTGCCATGGAGCATTTGAATGTGATCTAGTATGGAACCAAAAATATTGAAATCATAAGTAGGTAACACAGGTGGATAACAGGGAACAAGACTCAATGATCCAGAAGGATCTATGTTTTGTACTGAACCAGCTGCCATCTCAACTGGCAGCTCTATAGGGAGGCAGTCCAAAATAACCATGTAGCAGCAGTGCATGATGCAATGGTAGTGGGAGTACCCTTCCCCCCAGAAAATCTCTCCCTTCCCTGTCTATCCAGGGCTGTATTAAACACCACCACCACGAAACCAAGGAGCCTGAAAGTATTACAGAACCCTGTCAAACTGCCAAGTGGGACCCCTACTATGCAGGCAGGGTGTTGAAGCACTGAGGAAAGCAGCAACTTACGCAGGATCATGAGGAAAACCAGGGGCATCCCATGGAATAAATCTCATCTCTCATGGGATGCTAATTGCAACTACTTGTATCATATCATCTTATCATTAGCAAAAGCACCTTACAATGGCAAGTCTTTATATTTCATCGTGGTAGATACAAAAGCAGTACATCTGCACAGCATTTCCCATACCATTTTGTCAGGTTGCATCATCCTTAAAGGAAGAGGAGGAACCTCTGCTATTGAATGCTTGCCTCCGTACAGGATCTGGATGGTAATGACTTTTAAGTGGGTAACACTGGCGGATGCACAAACAGAAGCACCATGCTCAGACACCCAGTAGAAATGTTGCTGGGACAAACCAAGTAGCCATCTAGTGATTAAAGCCTTTGTACAAATCCCTAGTTAGTTCAGCAGCCAGTAACTGGGCAAGTTTCTCAGTATCTCACACCTGGGATCAGCACTTTCAGTGGAGCTTCACATAATCCTGCCAAATACCCAGTGGGGCCTCTGATACAACAACTGAGCAGCCACACACTCAGTTCACTAAAAAGGAAGCAGTTGCACATGGCAAGCTGCCATTATACACCCTGTTATAACAAATGCACACACACAAACATGTGTATGCGTGCCTGTGTATGCATATATATATGTTCAAAATACAGAGAAAAGGCAATTACTTTCATCTAGATTCCAGTGAAATCTTGAAAAAACATCTTGCAGAAGGATTCTGGTGAGTAAAGAACAAGGAAAGGACCCAATACTCCAGGTATTTATTTCCCCATGTCCAGCTGGTTTAGCACACAGTGGATGGAAATCTCGGCACACAAAGGTTTGAAAGCTCAGCAACACAATGCTCCTTGCATCAGCATTTCGCCTTCCTGTATCATAAAGGAGGCCAGTCAAAATCCATGAGTCTGATTCCAGTTGTCTTAAAAGACTTGGCTAAATATTGCGGAATAGCTGAAAAACTCCCTCTGGTGTCCTAAGACTGAGGCTAAGTCTCATGTATTTTTTTTCTTCCTCCTGAGCCAATCAACTTGGCCCATAAACTAGAGGAATTTCTAACCTTAAAGTAAAACATCTTGGGATTTTTTTTTTTTTTCAACAAAAATTCTTCAGTTGTATATGGCAGTTCACAAAAAGCGCTCTTGGGAACTGACCACTTTTGATAAAGAAAAGAAAACCTTTAATCTGAAACAGTTTTGATGGCTGGAACATGGGACAGGAGAGAAACAGACTGATGCAGAGATTAGAAGAGGCCATTGACTTGGACACTTGTCTGGGCTGTGGAAAACTAAAGCACAAATTTGAATTTTAAATTCAAACAGGAATTATTTGAGAAGAGCTATCTTATCATCTAGAGCCATGAAGATACTAACTTCTCCTGTCTATTTATTCTATTGTCCTTGTATACTTGGCTCTGAAAGAGCAAACACTCCAGTGGTTAGAGCATTCATTCAGGAGGACTGAGGTTAACTTACTGCTGTCACCCTCTGGACCAGGACTTTACACCAACCTCTTCCATATACCCAGGGAGGGGGCAGAGCCAGTCACCAGTCTGCTGGTCCAGCCTGAGATGGAACACACACGTTCTCTTTGCAAAAATCCCTTCAAACATTCATACTAACACAGGATATTAACATTCCAAAACATTAAAATACTATTTCACATACTAATAAAATTGCTTGCTGCCAAGATCCTCCTTAAAAATCACAACATTCCTAAAATGCCTAAAATCCAGATGTGAATGTAAAATTTTGCAGTCTGAGTCCATTCTAAATTGTAAGGACCAGAGAAGGATCATGCAAAGGGACCTGATCTGAGAGATGCTTACACGATGGGAGAAGTTTGATTGTTCAGAAATCTTGACCAAAGTTCTGGGCAAAACAGAGACCAGTATGCAAAGTATCATGAAGTCTATTATTCTCTAGAGAACTCAATGATTTTCACCATCCTCTGCTAAATTTTCCAAGAGCAGGAGACCTCTGTTGTCCTGGGCAAATGCAAGAGTGGCCCCAGAGACAGCACTGGTTCTAGTAAAGCACATGAAGTTTCCATCTTACTGTGACAAGGTTACTAAGGGCAGGTCTGGTTCTCCTGAACCTGCCTGCGTCTACTTTGCTCTCTGCCTTCATTCCTACTTTACTCTATTTCCAAAAACAAACCCACGATCTCCCTTGCCTCTACCCCCAAACGCCCACAGGCTGACAGGTCAGCTGAAAGAGCCACACAGTTCTGCAAGTTTCCAGTCTTGGATATCAGCATACCTTGGTGAAGCTATTACTGTTTTTTTTTTTTTTTTTTTTTAGATTCAATCCAGAGTGAAAACTGTATGAAATGGGAATTCAGAAGGACAATTATTATTTTTATCAATATTTAAAATTGACATAAATATTAAATGTATTTATAAATAATTGAAATAAATATTGTTCCCACAGTTACAAATTAAGCACTCCTTTTCACATTTTTTTTTAATCCAGTTGCAGTAGATGGGGTGGAAACAGAAGGATGGTTTCATAGTGAATATTAAAAAGTCTCTGAAAAAGAAGAAAATCTCTCCCCTCTCCTCCCTTTTTTACTCCATTTTTTTCCTAAGAGAAAGCTAGCATTTTTCAATCAAGTTCCTGCAGATCCCATGGGAATGGATGTCTCTGTAGGGACACGCCAACCACAGGACTCTCAGAACTTGAGTGCCTACACACCATTATGTGGTTAGAGACATCTATGCTTGCACTGAGAATACTGAGGGATTCTGCTCACATTAGCAAACCACAGGGCTTCCTGAGATAATTAAATAGCAAAAAGATCCCTTCTTCCCAAATGGAAGGTAACTGAATGTTGAAGCATCAGGCAGCTGTGTAAAATAGCTAAACAGACACAGAAGGTTGAGATCCAGACCTCCTAAAAAAGTTACCTTTGGAAATCCTCTTCTGTGTGAGAGCACAGTTTACACAATTTAGCCCTTTAACTCTGGTGGCATTTTCTTTATCATTATTGCTATTATTTTGTTCAGTGGCACACTGGGGCGTCAAGGCAGACAGAAGGACAGGACAGACAAGAAAACACACCACACAATAAAGGTTATCAGGGCTGGGAGCAGAACAGGCAGACAGGGAAGACCTGGGCAGAGCCCAATGTCATGACAGAGGTTAAATGCCACCCAGAAGAATTGCAGCTGATAGTCTAGATACCTTGCAGTTGGCAACAGGAGTCAAATCTTACAATTCCTGAAGCTTTATCCTGGGTAAAGGTGGTTGCACAACATACAAGATGGAAGGCATGCAGATGAGCCTGAGAGCCTGAGCACAGCAGGAACACGGCAACACCACAGTTTCAGGTTGTACTGGAAACACTGCCCACATGAGAAATTTAAACTAGACATGCCAGAGATCATCTGCATGTGTCTGAGGCACACAAGATTGTCAAGGGGGCCTGCTGGTGACCATTGGCATGGTTTGGGACAAGTGAGGACTTTGGGACTGCATTTAGGGCAGGACTGGGACAGACTAATGGACCTGCAAAACAGAAGGGGGTTGGAGGAACGAGAAAAAGCACCTACCTCCTTCTCAAACCTTAAACCCTAAGCCCAAATATGCTGCCTCCTGCACTCCAGTATCAGTAAACAGTGCCAAATCCATTTCTTCATTTCATATCATCTCCCCCAACAGAATTAAATGTCTGCACTGTTAGAAACACCAGAGCCCATGGGCTGAGCCAGGTCTTCCCATTTGGAGTAGAGGCTTCATTTTATTGCAGGTGACTAATACAGATCTGACAAAGAGGTGTATTATAGAACCTCCACCAGGACAGTCTTGTACCTACAGGGTCTTGATCTGAAACACAAGTCAGCCTGAAATTACCATAGATTAAATAAAAACTTTCCTTTTCTGTTGAAACAGGACAGAATTCAGTCCATCAGCTACTAGAATCATTAATCAATGATGCAAAGGTGACAGAAAATAATTGAATAATTACCTTCTAAGGTATTGCCTAAAGCCCTGCTTCTCTTGATTGCTGTGTTCACTCAAATGGATGAAGGAATTAAGGCTACAGGCTTACCTTTTGCATTTTTTTTCTCCTTTCCTTGTTTTTGAGAATAGCTGTTTTTAACTGCATCTGGTTGCATTTAAATGACCACTCATAAAATCATACCCACACTGGAATTCAGCAGCCAGGTTTCCAAAGGAATTGCATGTTCAAAGATACAAACAACTCTTGCAGAATTTTCAAAAACAACTGATGTTAGCCATATATTCCTACCAATTCCAGCAGCATAATAGGGTTCCTCCAAGTAAAAATACAGTGCAAAAAAAAAAAAAAATCACAAAACCATGTCACCAGACCACTCTTCCCCCAGTCACACATCCTCCCGAGCACCGCATTTTACAGAATGAGAACACATGAATGGTTATTCCAGGTTCATTCATATGTCTGTCTAACAGCTATCCTGCATCTCGGCAACAAAAGCTTAAGGAAAGAATATAAGAAACATGCTACAGACGGAGTGATTTTTACCTTTAAATGTACCTGCTCAGAGATCAGTGGCTTAGGGACTTCCTGAATTCAAGTCCCTTCTTCCTCCTTGCTGCCACATCATGGATTTCCATAATCACTCACAGTCACTTGCTCAGAAAACAAAAGCTACAGAAACACTATTATGGTATTCATAAAAGCAAGATGTTCAGATAATGCCACATCGGGCATCACAAAGACGAAACCTGTAGTCCTACATTTTCTACTCTTTGTTGTGTACCAGGGAATCCCAGATTGCACCAGGTACAGAGGCCCTATCAATCAAATTAGGCCAATGTCATTTAGGGCCACAGACCTTAAAATGACTCCAAACATGTGAAACAAAACATGTTGCTTTCACATGCTGTTAGGGAAACAGATATATGTTATCAGTGTAAGAGAGAAGCATACAGGCCCACGCCTCCATGTTGCTCAAGGCCTTCCTGGGATGTCTGCTAGTTTACTTGTTGTTAAAGAGTCAGCTTACTTTGAAACTGCGGCACATGCGTCTCATTAATCACCACTTAAGAATACATGACAGGTTGCTTCATCCTCCCCAGCTGCTCAATGACCAAAGGAAATTAAATCTGCTTGACCTAGTCTTTAGTGGTAGGGGCTCTAAGGTCAAGTTTGGTCATGCCTGAGTTGTCACAAACCTCAGTTCAGATTTCTTTTGCTGGGACTTGAATGAAACCGATGCAATCACCACATAAACAGGGACAAGGTCTGAAGTCATAAATCTTTTTTGAAAGTTCTAAAATGCTTTTTATTATTTATTTATTTTTGGCAAGTAGTCAGTAGGTCTCCTTCACCCTCTTCCCCTCACGGCACCTACCAGAGCAGGATGCGTTCCTTCAATGTTCGAATGTCATGTTTTAAAATTCTGCAAATGCTGCAGGGAAAGAATATCAGAGACTTGGAAGAAGGTTTCTGCCTTGTACATGGCCACGGGCACAGGGACTCTTTGTCCTTGCTTTCCATGCTGGAAGCTGCCATCTGTCCCGGCCCATCGCCAGCCTGAGAGGCTGGCATCCCTTAGCTGATGATAGCATCTGGAAGCCAGTTCTAATAGGACTGCGCTCATACCTCTTGCACACCCAGACGTCTCTGTCTCACTCCAGGCTCCTCTCAAACAGAAAATGCTGCCAAAAACTAATGTGAGCCTTTAAATCTCCCCTTAGGTCAGTTCACTCAAGTTCATGCCCTTCCTTCCCACAGCTCCCATGACTCTCAGGAGTAACTACAGCAAAGTTTGCTTGCTCCTGCCCACTGCATTGCTTTACAGAAAGGGACAGTTCGGGGATCAGCTGTGCTAACTAGAGGTGGCAGACAGGGCCACAGAGAGCAGGAGGAGCTCTGCAGAGGTGCAAATAGCAGCTACTGCCTTAAAGGTTAAAGTTGTTCCTCATCAAGGTGGACATCAAAGAAATGGCAGCAACAGCTGGGGGAGGGGAGAGGGACAAGGGGACACAGGTATTTAGAGCACTAGGTGCCGTGGTGAAGAGAGCGCATCCAGGAAAGCAGAGACCGGCTGAAGGTGCTCTGGGTTTTACATGACACTTGCAGCATGACCCTGCCCTTGGCACCTACCTAGTTGCTCACTGTGCTGTGATGGTGGTGCTGGGGAAGGGGCTCCCAGCAGCAGAGCACCCAGACAAGGCATGTCACAGCAGAAATCGGCAGTGCCCTGCCTCCTTTGGGTGTTCCAGTCTGGAAGCACATTGCAAACAAGCATCAATGCTCAGCAGTGCTTATTCCTACAGTGGGGCAGCTCTTACAGTCCCAGGTCATGTAGCATGGACAAGAAGAGAAAACTGAGGCACAGAGAAGGGAAGAAACCCTGCCTCAATGCAGGTATGAAGGTCAGCGCCCTTCATATCCTCTGCTTTGATCACAACAGATAGTCCCTGTGCCTGCTGCGCTTCAGCACTAAGTTCTTTGCTGCTGTATCCCCAATGCTTACATTGGGCTAAACTGTAATAGTGCTCCTGTGCAAACACCCTGCCTGTGTCCTGTGCTGCTGTATACATACATAGGTATATGTACAATGCCCCTAAAAACACCGGCTCTGCCAAGCAGGTGCAGAATTGGGCAGCTCCACCTGTCCCAGATGCAGAACTTTAGAGCAGCTCCCTCCTTTGGTTGTACCTGCCCTCAATGAGCAGCCTTCCTCCAGCCATGCATCCCACTCCCTAACTGATTTATGCTATTATTGTCCTTGGCATCTCCTGTGCTCTCCCTGGCTCCTCCTTTAAGGAAAGGCATTGTGCCCAGATTTCTGCTAGCCCATGCCCCCTTGTTAACTTTAGATTCATTACCCCAGCTGCTTGGATTTCTTACCATCTCAAATGACTTGCTGGCAGACAGCGCCTTGCTCTTCTTCAAAATTTGCAATTTCTACACCAAAAATCACTCCCCAGGCCTCCTGCACCTTCTCCATCTGTAACATGCTAACTGCACAGCAACAACTTGGCAGGAATACTTTAGGTTGGTGAAGATTACAGAAGAAGTCTCACAGTTGAGGTCTCAGGTTAAAGACACAGGAATCCAATTTCCCTGTCTCTGCTGATAATCCAGGGTTATTTAAAGGGTTGGACTTGGCTTTTGGTTGGCAAGATGATAGATTAGGTCAAGACAGGTTTGTATTTGCATTTCTGTTGCACAATTCTGCAGAAACACATGTTGTGTAACATCACTCTATCACATGCACATAACCTCTCTCTGTGCCTATGGCTCCCCTCTTATTATCCACCTTTTATTAAAAAAAAAAATGTACAACCATAGCCAAAACACAACAATGACCCTATATATTTTACATTTCACCAGCACTACATTTTGGATCTGGGACTAGTAGATCATTAAAAGCTGATGGAAGACTAGGGGAAACTGCTGCAGAGTAGGTAAAGAAACAGGTAAAGAACGGGACCAAGACTTGAACAGCTGGAAATTACACTACATCTGGAATAGGGTGTCTTCAAAGGACAGACTAAGATTTTATGAGAAAAGGAAACAGGATAAGACTGAGAATTCTGTAAATTCACTACATATGTGAGGATAATGGGATGGATAGCCTAAAACCACAGGACTATGCAGGCACAGGTGAGGGGCATGAGAGCAGATATTTCACAGGAATGCCTAGAAAGGTTTTACACACTATTCTGCAAGATTAAAGAAATGATCAGATGATATTAACAGGAAAATCTCTCACCTGCACCCCTGTTCTCCTGATTTAACTTGCCGGAAATGGACACTGAGCCTACAGAAAATGTCACCAACATTCAATCTGATAACCTCTACACAAAGCCATCTCACATATCTAATATGTGCAGAAATGCCTATTTAATGGTAATGAAAAAAAAGAGTACTGGGTGACATTATACAGCAACAACCACTTTCCAGACAAGGGCTGTCCCTGTGTTCCAGAAATCAATCTGGCAGCTGCCAAAGCGCCGCGATGGCTTCTCAGTGCAGGGCACTAGGTAAGATGGTTCCAGTTGCCTGGTTAAAGTGCAAATAGCTCACGAGGCGGCCGTTTGCAAGGCAGGACCGCAGCGCGCTAAGTGAGCGCAGGACAGCTAATGTCACCCCCTACTGCTTTTTTTAATACTTCTGTCAGCCCAGCAACATGGTGACTGCTGCTGGAAAAAAAACATGCCTAGCATTTTTGATGGCTTCCTGTGGAGTTACATGGAGAAAAGACAGACAGCATGAAGGCCCAAAATGAGATCAGCATGCAGAAAACATGCCTCATAGCCATGCATGTGTCTCTGATGGAAAGGTATGAAAGGAGGAGTATCGGGAATGAATTAGGTTGTGTAGACATACATAGTACCAACAGCTCTAATAGCATGAGAAAAATATCATACATGAGAAGAATAGGATTCCTGGACTGGCAAAATGACAAGAAAATTTGGCAGTGATATTGAGATGTGAAAATAAAATATCTATTTCTATATCTACATGCAGTCAAAACACTATAATAGCCAAATTCATATGCTTCAAATCTAAGCCTTGGCTTCTGTCATAGGATACTGATTCTTGGGCCAACAGGCACAAGGAGGTCACTGGAAGAAAAAGGTACATTCCAAAAGATCACAGAATAAGGCCAGGTCTGCTCTTCACGACCACCTCCCAAGACCCCACGGGAAAACAGCTACATGCAGTGTATATCCAACATCAAGTGTATATCCAAGTCCAGTACAAGAGCAAGGAAGTACCAGCACTGTTTTGACTAGAGGAGATACTATGGAAGTTATTTTTAGATGAAAAGGATGCAGGAAGGTCTCTGTGGTTTTAGAGTCTGTCCACTACTCATGGGGAGCTGGAGAAGAACAGGGCATGAGAAAAGAGAAAGAAAACAGTGGCATTCACCATGAAAACATATTAAATGTCGCTGAATTAGCACCTATTCAAACTCTAACACCCTTCCAGAGATAAATCAACTGGATCCAGGCTGCTCTTGTAACGAAGCAGTGTAGAAAGCTCAGGTTTTCAGAATTTGCCATGGCTTAAGCAAAACCCAAGAATACTATTTTTCAAGTAATAAAATCCCTTGGACATGTGCCCAAGACTTCTGAAGTTGCCTCAAAGAGTTAGTGTTATAACCACTTGACCCAAAATGTAAACTGGACAGACAGGCCTCCACATCCAACTCTCCCTCTAAAACGCTATCTCCCCAAAGACACTTCTCCAGCTCATCTTAGTACCTTTTCACTGTCTGCAAACTCCTGCAATATAATCTGTCTCTCCATGCACAGCTCCAGGAAGTCTTCTGAATGAAAACTTTCATGCAGGGCAGGGAAGAACGTTAGCTGGTTACAATCGATTCCCTTCTCATCCATCTCCCTTTCTGCTCCATTTAACGTCAGCTCTCCTATATCAACAGAAAAGGGATCACAGTTTTAGTGGCAGCTGGATGACACCAAAAGCATTTGCAATCTAGACTTTCACTCAATCTGTTCTATCTTGGGAAACAGCATTATTTATCTGCAAAATCCAGGCAAGAAAGAAGTAAAATCCATGACTGTTACAGAAAGATATTTAGTTCAGGGAACTAAAAAGAGGTCTATGCGCACACTCATAATTTAAATCAGATTCTTATAATTACTGAAGATTCACACATAGACCAAATGAATTTATTTCCAATTTTGCACTATATTGGTCCAATTAGATAATATTCAAATAACTAGAAAAGATGCTGTTCAAAACATTCTGGCAAAATTAGGAATAACTGAAAACGTTTGTCTTTTGGGAACATAGAATAAGTAGAACTTTAAAAAAAAAAAACAAGGAGAGAATCCACTGATAACTTGCCCAAGCTGTGCTCCAACTTTTGCAGATATATGAGGTGCTGTACAGACAAACATACAGTGCAACCATGATCAATTTTCTCTTTTGCCTTTGATGTATACTGCAAGCACTTGGATGGGAAGATTACACAGTGTTTGGTTTTGCACAGAGCCTAGAACAAAGGACTCTTGACAAAGGATTCTCAGTTCCTAGAACACACCACAATAAAAAGGATACAGCATGTACTCCAGAGCACATGAGGAGCTTCACTTGGAAGAGCCATAATGGTGGCTGAAACAGCCTGAGACTTGACTGACACTTACTGAACACAAATATTTCCTTTTTCTACCACATTTCACATTTCAAGTCTTCTTTCATTCTTTTAATATCTCATGTAATAAAAAACCTGGCCTTGGAAAATGAAAAATGTTGACATAACGATCGTATTTTGAAAAATGTTTCTACTTTCAGCCCTGAAAAATAATGTAATACGTTAATTTGCTTTCTTTCCACTCTGCACTTTTACCTACATTCTTGAAAGGTCAACACTTCCTATTATGATTTCCCTGAGTTAACCACCTGGTTTTAAACAGTGTTTTAAAGGTAGAATTCAAGGCACCCACAAGTGGGGAGTCTATTCTTTATCCTGCAGATTAACAACTTTCCATATGCCCAGTGTAACACTGTATTGTGGTGGGTTTTTTTTGCTTCCAGAACTTTCCAGTGGCAACATGAGAGAAAAATTCTGAAATCGGTTGACATATCATCTGAACAATTACATCGCTCTTGTCCAAAAATCTTCAAGTGACCTTATAAACCAGAAAGCTGATACAAGTTTTTTTTCTCTAGCCTAAATTCTGACCCAGAGCTCCATCTGCTACTTCCAACTCTCTTGGCTCTATATGTCCACCCTCTTCTATCACGAAATTTAGCCTTAAATTTTTACCTGGATTTTCTTCAACAGCGAGGGATGATTCATTTCTGTTTACTATTAGGATCTGAAAAATAGAATAGATATGACCAATCTGAAATACACAGACAGGTAAAACCTTTCTACAGACTACCCTACAGATTTAGAACTATATTGCAAATAAATGCATTGGAGAGTCAAATACATTTGAAAGGACCAAAATAACAATTAAATGTACGAATAAATGTCAACAGTTGAGCAAGAGGCAAGTGACCACTATTTTTCTCGAAGAGGACCCTGAATGAATCAGTTCCAGGATAAAAATCACAACCCCACCAAATCCTTGATTCCCCACACATGGAGCAGCATACTGAGGATCTGATGATGAGAAGAAGGAGGAGAATGTTCTAAAGTCACTGGCAAAAATTGCAGATTTGTGCACCTCCTGCAAATGCTTCCTACCTCATTTCTCATTTGTCTCATTGCTGCTCCAGAGCTTGCATGCTGAATCCTCCTCCTCATTCGTGCAGGTCCTTCATACAAGTCAAGGATCCATCGTGGTTCTGAGGACTGTGATGCATCCCCCTGTGGACCCCTTCTGTAGAAGAGCTGTTCCTCAAGTATCACCCAGTCCTTGGCTGCTTTGCTGTAACCACACTGCAGCATCTGTGGGACAGAACAACTTTGTGTCACTCCTGCACACCTCCTTGAAAAAGACTTTTTTCACTAGACTTGTAACTTAAGAGGTTCACCTGGAAAGCCAAATAACAACAAACGTTCACTGAAAGCACTGTCTACCCGGAAGAGAGAAGGTCCTTAAAGTGCCAATCCAAAGGGAAGAGAATTAAGTATCTCAAGGAATGAAAAACTTGTTGGTCCCTGATGGCTAATTTTGAAACAGAAATGTACATGTGAGATTTTACAGCCTATGAGCTTGAGTCCGCTTGAGAAATTTTATGGGGGAGGGAGGGGATCCACCACTGTAAAAGTAATTTATTAAAAAGCAAACAAAACTTCGAAAATAAAATGAAGATCTACAATACAATTTGTGAATAATACTCAAGTACATCACATTTCAGTGGTGAGGCCAACAATGAGTACTATCTTACTAGTTTTTACCTTTATTGGGCCAAGAATTCTCACTGCACCCATTACCAGCATTTTGTTCATCTCACATTTGAAATATCTGATCTCTTGAGGCAGTGCAAAAGGACACTCTAAAACAGACCTGTCACATAGCATTCCTGTTCTTTACCTGTACATGATTCTTGTACAACGAAGCATACAGTTCCTGCCCACTTCTTCGGTACCTTTCCATACACGACACAAATCCCTAGAAGAAACATGAGAGCATGTACAAATACCAGATGCAGCAAGAGTAAGCTCTGTGAGGACAGAAATACGCATTAGTTACTCTATCCTTTCACGTGGATAATTGGGTAATATGGTCTGGGTCTGTGAGCTGTCAGGCTGCAGACAGCTCAGTGGTAAGGCAATCTCTTGGTCAAAAAAAACACCTGACAGCAATTTGCACATTTATATCAGTCAGATAAACATATCTATGACCTTAAACAAAAAACATCAGTGTAATTGCTCCAAAGGAGAAAGAGAACAGTAAATGAGATTCTAATACTCCTTCTTTTAGAAGAGAATTACATGGTACCACCGGTAGCATAGAAGACAATTATCTTTTGTTGATACCGCAAACTGAGGCCAGTATCCAGAGTTTGTATCTATACTCCTGTCCCTCGCTGTGTTAATTAACAGAAAGTACACACAAAGCAGTGGTCAGAGTTCCCTTTCTACACACAGGAAATCAACAGGATGGTTTCTAAAACCATCTTTCAGATTTGGGGTAAGTTCACTGGCAACAGGAGTGTAAATACACTGCTTAATGGGAACGTGGTGCAGAGATGTCTGGCTCCATGCCGGCTCATGGAAGCTTGCAGAGCTATTCCAAAGCAGAGAGTCACGCAGACTGTTTCTGCTCCACTACACAGCATGGAGATGGTGTAAACCCCAGTGCTACTCAGATAGCTCTGGAAATGCAGGTCTCCCTAAGCTGTCTGGCAGGGCTGTCTGGCCACTGTTCCTTCTGGAACACATCAGACTCTCAGGATAGCGAACCAATGTAATAGCCATACTCCATTTGCTATTTTATTTGAATGAGCTTCTCAGGAAAAGGGTCTCTGTGGAAGTCCAAGATGCTGATGAATTGCTGTCAAGAGATTACGAGCCACTCCACATGCTGCCAACAGCCTGTCATATGATCTTCGGCAAGATGTGCAATTGCTCAGGACTTCTACTTCTCCAACCATAAAACAGGGACTATAATTCTAACCTCACCATTACACAGACTGAGATTATGAACAAAGGCCCAGTGTGATGGGATCCTTAAATTCAGGGGATAGGGAAATAAAATGATTTGGTTTTCCTCTTACCTACTTCATGAAACTCGCATTTTTACAGACTTAGGGTGACAACTTTCACATAATCAAGACCTTTACACAACACAAACCAGAGAAATTCATCTAGCAACTCCTCTCTGAGCCTTCTTTTTGAAAAGGTTTGCAGAAATATCATTAAACTCAACAGAAACACTCAGGTGCCAAACTAATACAATGCAAGTAAGAACAAAGTCACACCTAGAATATTTATTATCATATTACTTCCCCAAATCACGTGTTAAACTTAAAGACAAGCTTCCATCTTTGAAAAGGCTGGGTTAGTTCTCCCTTTCTCCCAGACATCTATGAGTTTCAAGGTCCCGAAGAGACTTGAAGCAAAGCATTTGCTCTTGTGATATTTTTGGCCTGACCAGAGACATAAAGCATCTCCAGAAGGTCCATGTGTACAGCTGAGCACTGAGCAACTGCTAAGTTAATAGTTTGTTTCATCTACCACATACAGACTGCTGAAGAACCACCTCAGGATTCAGCTTTAGTGGGCTGATACTTGCAGGACTGTTCTACAGATGTTCTACAGAGTCCTATCTCACACGTTTCTACGGAAGAATGAGGAGAACTGCTCCATATCCTGCCCATATCCTGCATTGCTCCATAGCACTTCATGTGCAATGCTCATGAAGTAGCTCCTTAGGAGAGTTCAGTACTAAGGCTGTTGTACTGACATGGTCACAGGTAAAAAAAAAAAATCTCCTGCCTGACAGGATCTTCCCTACAGAAAGTTTCTAGCTATCTGAATGTAACTACCAGATGTCTTTTTTTTTTTTTTTTTTTTTTTAAAAAACCTTCTGGACATATTTGCTTCAATATTACAGAATGGTTGAATTTGGAAGGGACCTCTAGAGGTCATCTAACCCAACCCACCTGCTCAAGCAGGGACACCTAGAGCGTGTAGCACGGGGTCACAATCGGTATCCTTCAAACTAAGAGCTCTCTGGAAGAGCAGCTATTTTTTTCCCCTGAGTGTAAAGCACATGGGATTCTGACTCAGGATGATGCTCGTTATCACTACCAAATTACAGAGAATCCCAGTAGTCACACTAATACCCACATAACCACAAATATCTATTCCACACACCAGTCTAACACTCACAGGGAAGATGCTGCCTTACTTGAAAATGATTTTGAAGTCAGTAAGAGATTGCTATGAAAGTCCCAGCCTCTTGCTACCTAAGGCCATGGATCAGATGGGTAACTTTTAAATGCATGGACTTTGTGCCTTGCAGACAGCGATTCCTCACAGCAAACCGTCTAGCTGCTGCTTGCACTGTGAGATAATTAAGTTAACACCCAAGGTCTACGTGGTGTGCTGATTACTGCTGGCTGCCAGCCAGGTCCATATCCCTGCCGTGAAGTCACATTTATTGGTGTTTCCCTGCAGGAAGCCCCTGTTTTACACTGATGAAAGTCATTACATTTTTGTTTGTTTAAAGCATCATTAAGCCTGTAATCACAGTTGTGGCCTCACAAAACTATTCCATAATTCATATAAAAGTCCCATAAAGACTGACCTAGAAAGCAATAGCATCTCTGTGCTGTTGAGCCAGGCTCAGTGGAAGAGGAGAGCTGAGAGTCCAGCTTTATGTGAACACAGGGTAAAAGCCATTCAGAACAAATAACAGATTCATCCATGTATTAGCAACCATTACAGATACCCACAGGTTGTTCAGGCCAGGCCAGTGCTGCAATGGCAGCTGTTTCAAAGCTGTTCCTAGCTTGTATTTCAGCCATGGTCACTGATCAGACCCCTAAGGTCAAAGTCCACATTGAAAGATTCTCATCAGCTCTCTGACCTGGCTCCCAGACTCTGAAACACATGCAGAGTCCTAAGAGGGAAAAAAATCTGCTAGTCACTTCTGGTTAACTGAAGCCATTTAGGCTTTAAAATAAGCTATAGGTAGCCATCTCCAAGATGATCATCCCTACAAAAAAACATCTGCTTGTAAAATGAAATGAAGAGGACATAAAATTTGGGATCATTAACAGAACAAAACACAGCCAGAAGAAAGTATTCAATAGAGACAGAAAAATGTTCAGTGAGAATAACCTCACTGTATTGTACTGTTGAATGAACAGCTAGTGCAAAGTTGGCAGTGACCTCCTTAGAAATAAACAGTTTCTTTAAAAATTGTACACATTGTAGATAGTTATTTAGCTTAAAACAGCAATACTTCATGCAAATAGGTTAAATACAGCAGTGTCACACTGCAATATCGATACTGAACAAGGGATAATGCTGGCTCTGATAACCATTAATACTATATGGCATAAGGTTAGGTTTGGCTGTCATCTACAGAACAGTAGGTGTCAATGCAAAAATACAACCTGTGTTTTAAGTTCAGACTAAGAGGCCATATTGATCCATTTTGGCCTCAAAAGTAGAGCATGGTACCACGCTTTTAAGTCTTTCACAGCTGAGGCACTTAAGTTGTAAGTAGAACCAGGCTATTTTGCTGCCTCAGATTCTCCAGCCAATATGTACAGCCCGAAAACATGATGGAATTCATAGGCTATTTTCCTATTAAAAAACAAAAAAAAAAGAAAATCAAAAAACCTTTCCCCTGTTGCTGCATGGAGACCTTATGCAAACAAATAAGAAAGTGATTAGAGAACTGGAGAAAAGGTAAAACAAGCAAAGAGAAAAATGCTGGCAAACACATTTGCCAAAAAAAAAATCCATAACTACGTTTGCTATAATTTCTTTAAAATAAAGTAATTGAAGGGCTGTTAGTAATAAAAGATGATTAAAAAGGAAAAAAAAATAGGGGTTGTGACTTAAATCTCTGTTGAGCTTTGGAATGCTTTCTGATTTTTCTTTTTCTTTTTTAACTATATCACTTAACACTCCCACAGTCCATAAATGTTCAGGCTTGCCATAATAAATTCACATTGCATGACACAGATACCAGATGTGCAACAGATCTTTCCTAAGGAAATATTATGCCACTGGAGTGCCATGCTTTGAGACTTTCTTTAGGGCATTATATCTGATGTGCTGTATTTCAGAACACCCTTCTCCCACATGTATGTAGGAAAGTTCTTAAAGTCGAACATAAAATATTTTTGGACTTGGAAGTGCCAAAAGAAGGACTTACCAAGTACCCAGATCCCTCAGTGCCAAATACACCAGCCCAAAGAAAGCACGTAGTCCCACAGGTGAGAGTGAGAATACCCACAGGCCTATTCTGAATCTTGTGTTCAAAGTCGATTAGGACTAAAACTGGTGGCATTCATCTGCTACTTCAGTTCTTCTGAGCTAAGTACTATAAATATTTTGACATTTATATGTGCACATATATATGGCAAGATCATTCACATAGCATTACAGCTGTAACCAAAAATATAGATTCTTGTACAGTACTTGTCATCAGCACATCTCAGAGGCCCTTTTGAAGAAGGTGCATGTCTTCATCCCTAGTTTACATACAGGGAAATCAAGAGAAGTGAGTTGACCTGACTATGAGTCACCTTGCCACCATATCTACATGGAAAGAGGTTTGGGATGGGGCAAAACCAACCTGAACTATTTTGAAAGGAACTGGTAAAGCGATGAAAAGAATGAACATGCTGACGATATACGGCGGCAGGAGGACAACTTGAAGAAACCATCTGGGAATTCATTTTAGTCTGACTGCTGTCACATTCATTGTTCCAGGTTGTATTCTGATATAGTTGTTTTGACAGATATTAGATCTCATATGGCTGGAAAAGTCCCTCTCCCTTATTTCTCCCTATCTAGCTGTCACAAATCTGTATGGAAAGCTTTTTCTTTGAATAGCTGTAATCAGATCCATCACTAGGTTTCTAGAAAGACTCCATGGACATGGCAGAAGACAGAACAGCTGCTAGCGTTCTCTAGGGACACAGAAAAAGTGCATGTAAATAGCAATAAAAGAGTGCATGTAAACAGCATATACGTTACGGGGCAAAGAGGCTTTGCATAGGAGAAACTGAGGATAGGGGAAGAAATTGGGCGAGTCATCATGTCATGTTTAGATGTATACTTACATTTAGGTAAGGTAACACTTCAGTGATTTCCTTTAATATGTTCACAGAAAATCAATACCAAACCCCTAGCTCCTATTCCTAAAAATCACGAAGATTATTATAACTAGGCTTGACTAATGTGAGCATTTACAGTCATATTTATGAAAGAACATGAGACTAGGGGGTGAAATTATCCCAACATATTATTTGTGAGTTGGTATCTAAAGGAAATTTACAGGTAAAATGCCTTTTTAGTGGTATTGTCAGACTTTGCTCCTGCAGCAGATTCTAAGTATGAATGAAACTGCCTTCTTGTCAGTATTAGTCACTGTTTTCTCTGCAGCTTTTTACATACCCTTTACTGAGGGGTTGTATTTGCCTTTCATCCCAGCATTTAACATACAGACAGACAAATACACATGCAATACTTAGACATTTTAAAAAGAGCAGCTAATACTTGCACCATCTTTTCCCATTTGGAATCAAACAAAAAGGCTGCGTTTTTTATGAGATTATATTCCCAAAGAAATGCTGTTTTACAAAGGGTGAATTATTTAGTTTTACTCAGTTATATATTTCCCAGTAGTTCAGCAGTAAAAGGCATCTGGCTGCAGGGTGGCGCATTGCCCTTCATGGCAGCCCTGTATCCCAGCTCTGTCCTCTGTACTGCACTCTCTTGGCAAGAGCAAAATCTCCTATCACCCACAGCGTGGGGAGACATTTTCTCAGTAAAGAGATTTATTTTTGCAATCACCGTTTAAACCCAAAATACTTTAAATGGAAAATTCCTGAACTGCTATGATTTAAACAGTTACAGAGCTAGACTGGCAGTAGCATGTTTTGAGTCTTTTTGGAGTGTGGAAACTATCCTGTCACATCCACTTTAGTTGTCATACTCACCTTTTTTTTTTCCCCCCAAACATTTAATTAGAATTTCCCCCCAATATTTCTTTATCTTTTCCTGTTAGATTGTGGAAAATAGATCAACCAATTCTTTTTAATCAGCCTCACAAGCGGAGGCTAGGGTTACAGCTGGCATGGCTGTTTTATAGGGAAGAACCTGAATGTTACACTTAAGTAACAGACTTGACTGAGGTCTCCCCTCTCACCAACCCTTGTTGTGTTCAGCTGCAAGGAACACAGTGGTTACCACCTCCAGCAACAACCAAGCCTGACACTGGTAGTAAATGTAACAGGGATGGTGAATCTGAGGCCAGGTACTCTGCTACTCTGTGCAAGTGATAAGGCCCCCAAGTTGTGCCCAAACTGCATTTCAAGTAATTGACTATGCATTGGGAAGCCTGTAAGTTCAATACATAAAAGGAAAATTTGACTCATTAGTCAACAAGTAATAAACATCAAGCTAAGGCAGATAATGTTCTTAGCAGATCAAAGTACTTCGTCCTAGTCCTCAACACATTCCCCACACTAAGGGCTGTTTGCAGGCTCTTATGAATTACAACATTGTCATCGCCATGTGGATTTTATTGTTACTTTGCCAAAATTCATTTAGCTTTTCAACAGACTGTAGTTCCAGCAGTTAAGTGTTGCATGTAAGCTTTGTGCCTCAACCCGCTAGGAGGCTAATGCACAGTGCCAACTGTTCCTAAGGATCATGGATGGATTCCTGGCATTGCCAGTTGGCAGGGGAATAGGAAACACAATGAGAAAAAGCTCCATATTTCAGTGCACCATAAATGCACCCACACACAGGGGTGGCTCGCAAGAAGATAAATCCAAAGTATGGTGTACACATGGTAAGACCTGCACACCATATTTATCAGCTAAACTCAGGCAGCACAGAAGCAGTCCTACCTCTATAGCAGCTGTATACACACATGCATACTCCTACAGAAGCCTACATTACTACAGACACTCTGAATCAGCCAACATTACTACAAACTCTGAATCAGTCAACTCCTACAGGCAAAAGCAACACACCAGGAAGTGAGACATCTTCAATCCTGTCCTTGAGGAACGACTTTTGTGACTTGGGGATAGCAACTTCTCAACACTCAACCCCTTGAGGCCTTGCTTGACCCCCTTGAACAGCAAAGATATTTGCTCTTACAGGATGGTAGTGAAGGGTGAACTTTGGCACTTCTAGGGCTAGCTATGGGAGCTCCTGCTTTCCTGCACTTGATCTTACTCACCACTTTCCTATTTCTACTGAAAAAGATTATCTCCTACGAAATCATTCTACAGCTGTATGTAACTTGGGATTTATTATGTGACATCTCAATTCATTTATCTGAAAGCCTCACTGGAGTTTTCTGACTATATTAAATTATGACTTCCAAGGACAATGTACAGTCCTAATTCATACACTAAACATTAAAGTATTCTTAGAGCTCAGAGTCCAAAATACAAAGACATTTCTCTCACCTTCCCGAATTATGACTATTTCCCTAAAATGCTATACATTTAAATGTGATATCATTACCTTCAAAGCTTTTTAATGCCTGTAAAGTAATTCTGTGTGTACAGATTAAGACTATAGGTATTCTGCAACAGACAGTAGGAATAGAGCAGACAAGCACAAGCAGCTATCGTTAATTTGGCTAGCCAAGATCAGAACAATAATGAATGAACAATTCACAAGACTTTGGCACAGGCTTTGCTCTCATCTAAGAGAAATCTTTAAAATCTTTTGGCAGGGATTTCTCTCCCGATTTCCTGTTCTTTACTTAGATATACTGCCATCTCATTCACAATTCCAGCTATTTTCAGCCCCCTGTCACAATATTTCATTTCAGTTGACCATTTCACATGGCCAACTTACCAGCTGACACCTGAATTCCCATAAGCATTCTATACTGCTCCCTGTATGAAAAAAGACACCATATATACACTGTTAACCTATTCATAAGTTGGCCATAACTCTTCTTCTTCAAAAAAAAAAACTACTAAAAATAATTTGAAAGAATTTGCATCCTTTTGTTTTGAAAAATAGAATCTAGATATTAAAAAATAAAGAATAAAGATTTTCATGGGGAAAATACAGAATGAAATGTTTCTTTGGCTCAACATTTGAAAACAAAACAAAAATTAGACTTGACCTGAAATCCCATTTAAGATTTTTGAATCAAAAAATCCACACAAAGCAGTTTCATTTAAGTGGATTTTCTTTTTATTGTAAAGGAAATATTGTGTCAAAATTCCCACTGAAAATGGAGGTACCTGAGCCAAAAAAATCAGGAAAGTTATTTTTCTTTCTATATATATTGCAGAAAGAAAAGTAATTCTGTTTCAGTTGCTAGCAATTGCTTCTAGAGTTTCTCCTGATCCAAATAAACACCATTCAGCTCATTTGGCATGATCTCTGATATGTAAAAATAAAACTCTGCAACCAGTCTCTCTTGAAAGATGAGATTACTGTTTAAAGCTGTTGGCATTGAAAACTCCACTGCCTGAAATCCTATATGAGAGCTTAAAATTGAACAAGACAATCTCTAGCTTAAAAGGCAGAAACACAAAAATGAAAATGGATACAGGAAATGGATAAAAAGAAAACATCTTTTCCACACGATGTGGAATTAAATGGAAGGACTTGGCTGCCACAGAATGCCACCAAGTTTAAAAAATACTCAAGAATCTCTATCTCAAAACATTCTTCCATAGAAAACTTTGGAAGAGATATTACACCTTGTACTTCAGGTCTTAAGATGATCTGCAACTCATATTACTAAAGAAGAGAACAACTTTGCTAAGACAGATATTCTTCTCTGCATCACATGGTCACATACCCCTTCTGCAGAAACTATCTTTGGATTTTGCAGGGTGCAGATTGTGGGGTGGCTTGCTTGCAAATCCAGTTCAGCCAAACAATTTGTTTTCATCATTTAAAAAAATATTCTTATTTCTCTGTAAAATGGTTAACTTCAATCAAAGTATGAATTATTCCCATGCATTCAGATCATTTGATTATTCAAACCCTATAAATTAGATAAATTAATAGAGTAGATAAAAAATAAAAACTACATAAAACCACAGAGTGCAGAGCTATTGAATTATTTCCTTATGATATTATAAGTAATCTGAAAAATTACAAATGAATGACTCAAATACCTGGTTATAAGGACATAAAAATTTCTTTGTTCCAAGTTAAAGAAACTTTTCCAGTTTGCTGCAGCACACTAATTTAGCCTTGAATCAGTTATTAAACAAGACAATAATATTATAATGGAAATTGTTTAATATACATCATTAATAGCAGAGTGCCTGTTTTCATTCAGTAGGAAAAAAATGTGCTCTATGAGCAGTTTTGAAATGAATATTTGATTCTAAACTTCCCCTGTGCATTTAATGGCATGCTAATTTACATTTTAATTACTTCCTAAGAAATCAAAGCATTTGTTGACAGTAGAACATAATGTCAACTTCACGGTGCACTGTTGGTAGATGCTTAATGAACTTAATTAGATAATTAGTGATGTTAATTATCCTTCTATTATGAAGATAAAGATGTTACACAAATGATACACATCGCAAAGAAATATCATTATGTGTTTGCTTTTTTTTGACTCAGTTAATGTGAAAAGCTGATAAAAGACTGAATGACCAGTAAGAAAAAAAAAATATTTGTTTAAATAATAATTGTGATTGCTTCAAACATTCTCCTTTTCATTTCACTTAGTGAAATACTATGTTCAATTTGTCTCTTCTGTACCCTCAATGTTCTGTACAAATAAGCAAATTATTTTTGTTCATTCCTATTTTCTAGTAGAGTTTGGAAAAAAAAATAGGTTGGTCAGGAAAGGCCTCAGAGTCAAATATTGAAAGGTGCTATAAGGATGCAGGAAAGAAGTAGCTGACAGTTAAAATAGGACATTCAGGCCCAAATGCTTTTCAAAATATAACATGATTCCCTCAACTGAATTAGTAGAGCTGTAAAAGTATATAAGCACTGTGTGTATACAAGTATATATACACATATATATAAATAAACATATGCATATATAGGAGTTTGTAAACATACATACACGCATACACATATATATATGTGAACATATATGTGCATATACATAATTTACATATTTTACATGAGTTTAAAATTTAATGTTTTTATCTGGCTACAAAAAGCATCATCTATAGTCCTTGATGGTTACAGTCACAAGCAGCTATAGCAACAACTCTTTAAGCTTCTAGTCTAAGGGAAAACCTGGTGAATAAATGTAAAATTTTATGAAGTATACTTATCGTAAGTCTAAAAATAAGGCAAGTCCTAAAGACTTTGAAATAACATATCTTTTGAACCGTATCTCAGTGTCTTGGACTTCAAAAGAAATATTAATTCCAAAAGATCTGAGATGATGTCTTATATTTCCTATTGGGAATCTAATTATAAAGGCAGGACTCTGATAGGTAACTTTCAAGCGAAGCTTGCAAGCATAAGTGAGATTTCTAACACTACATCCACCTTCTCCCCTAGAAGCTACATTTGAAATGAAGAGGCCAAAATATGAGACTGAATCAAATTCAAACCATCCCTTAGCATTACTTCTGTGTTTTCCATTACAAACATTTTGACACTATCTCAAGCAGTGACTGCTTTCATTTACCAGCCCTTAGCTGTAACCCTTAGAGAAGCCATTTCTATATTGGTAGAGCAGCCATCACAACAAGAACCAAATCCCAAAGGCAGAGACATTTTTGAAGTCCAAACAGCTTCAGCAGGAATAAGACTGTAAGAAAAATCTGCAGAAGCTTATAACCAAGTTAGAAGAATGAATCCCATTGATTTTTAATGTAACTTTTAGCTTCCTTTAATAATGAGAGTTCCACCTGGCACCCTGCTTGCGAAGTTTATGAAGAATGCTATGGAGGAGCAAAGAAATCCATCTCTTTCCCTTTAGATTTTATCTGTCTGAAAAGTGCAGCAAACTTTCAAAAACAGGCTGGAGAGGAGAAAGGGGGAGAGTGGAGAAGAGCGTTTGGAATTCTAGTTTTGCATCTCATTGAGAGGAACAATTTATCAGAGCTGTGGAGCTGTCACTCGCTGACATGATAAGGAATAACACCGAATGAGTAATGTCTCTGCCAAACCCAGCTCCTTTAATTACAAGCCGCTTCCTTGCAGGAGAGAGACAGAAGATGCAGAAACACCAATTTCATGCACTTGTGCCTGAATAATGTCTCTGTGCTGCCTTTTCCAGATGGCAACCTTTTCACTGGAGGAACTAATGATGTGGGCATATTTAGGGAAAAACCAATAACTGAGTCTTTAACCTTCAACAGCAAAAAGCATGTTGTACAAAATGTTCCTTGGGATACATTTACAAATATCAATTACATTGCTCACTGAGGTGTAATCAGCTGTAATAATCAAAATTAATTTTAAAAAATAATTAAACAGACCCCAGGGCAAATAGTTGATGCTCTTGCAGTATGACATCACACTCTACATATGCACCTAGGAAGAACTTGCTCTACAAAGCAAAGGGAAGGAATGAGGAAAATGCTGTGACATGCTGAGAAATAACTGTTGCTCAGTAAGGTGCTCAGATGTTATTGTAAAATCACAGGTACAGGTTTTGAGCTAATATTTTTGCTTGAAGCTGGATTCCTAAATAGAGGTCCAGCATATGGCTACATGTAGTTTTTCCAGTAGACCCACCTATACACACATGCATAAGTGTTTCTAGGAAGCATCAGGTTGTCCTGTTCCAAATGAGCTACAGAAATGGATTATCTGTTTGTCTAAAACTATTCCACACCCATGTAAGCTCCAGCAGGAAGGTGCTTAGGTCAATACGAAAACAGACAACTAGAGCTGACTAATCGCAGGCATATCAGCCCAGTGCTCCTGAACGTTCCCGGTACTAGTGGAAAGACACCTGAATAGGCTTTCGAGTCCAGAATCCTTTCAAAAGCTTACAGCAGTTTACAGAGCCTAAAAAGACAAAAAACACACCCTACCTCAGTCTTACAGCCAATTTCCTTCGTGGTTCGTCCAGGCATCAACTT
Source organism: Tinamus guttatus (assembly GCF_059628265.1). Classification (NCBI taxonomy): domain Eukaryota; kingdom Metazoa; phylum Chordata; class Aves; order Tinamiformes; family Tinamidae; genus Tinamus; species Tinamus guttatus. The sequence continues at coordinate 10,909,781 of NW_028288848.1, forward strand.
AATTGCTGAAGAGAGACTTTCACTCCATGAACTGTGCTTACTCTGTGACAGGCTTGGCCCTGCTTTATTCTGAAGAGTTCTTTTTTCAGATGCTGTGGTCCAGAAGAAAGAACAGAAAAGAAAAAAAGCACAAAGACTTGAAGGCAAACCACGGGGAAGTGCTGAGTTTGCAAACATATTACGTAAATTGCAAGAAAATGACAGAGTTGCACTTCATCTGGCCTGTTCTTTCATTTATAAGAGAGTCATTAAATCAATATGTACTTTCCAGCCTTTATATAAAATCCTCACTGAGGTCTTCCATTGACCAGTGTCATGCTATCTACAGCAGCCTCAAATCTCTGAGGTGTTACACATGGTTATGTCTCCTTCTCCCAGATATCTTCCCTCCAGTGAAATTCTCCTATGGGATATGACTGCATAAGGAGATTTTTCTGCCTTGCAGTAAAACAATAGTTGTAGACCACCACCAGAAGATTAAACAAGTGCTGCAGCATGACAGAAAACATCCTTCTAATTATAATATTGGAAGAATAAGAATCTGTTTTCTCTAGGAAGTGATGTGCACAATAAGAGCACCACCATGGAGTCAACAGCCTTCCATTATTCTGCAATGCCTTTGTTCATTACAGTAAGTGCTCCATAACTGAACAGGGACCTATCAAGTGTTGCCAAGCTTTTGTCATCGTTTCTTCCCAGAGAGGAGTGATCTCAGTTATCTTCATTTCCCTCTCTTTGTCGCTGCCTTTTACGGAGAGATCCATCTTGTAAGTGTCCTCCAGAGCCTGACGCCTCTGAGAAATGAGCTGCTTCCAGATGATTTCTACTGTTCTCAGAATCTCTCGATGAACTAGAAAAGAAACAGAAAATAAGGAATGAAGCAGCAACACAAAAACACCTCATTTAGAGCAGCACTGGTCTAGAATAAATGCTGGAACTGGTAGAGATGCTCCTTTTTGTTTGTTAGCTTCATAGGATCTAAGCCAGTCTATTTAGGCTAATACAGGAAGCAGTAAAAAATTATTTTGTTATATTTCTCCCTAATTAAGATAAATACGAGTGACATGATTATATCTGGTTCTGCCTCAAAAAACATCTCATTGGAAGTCTGATGATCTTTAACACCTTATATAGGGCTAAAGCACATAAAAGACATTATTTTATACTGTCATTACAAAAAATGCAAAACAGCCAACTCAAACAGTTTAGAATAGCAGTGGGTAGTTCTGCAAATAAGCGCTCAGCTGTTTTTCCGATTCTCCCTGTGAGTAAGAGAAATTTGGTTGCCCTAGCGCCAGCTCAAGATAGAAAATTGAGTGTCCTTATGCAGTACAGTTTAATTGGCAGCCCACACTGAATCCAGCTCCCAAATTCTTCAGCCCATTGTCTTCTCCTAGAACAGTCAAATACTTCTTCCTGCAACACAGACTTCAAGTTCTACATTTGCTCTTGGAAAAAAAGAAATTAAGAAGGAAGCAGCATGTAGCTGGGCTCTGACACTGGCCACCGTGGGCAGGAAGAGATCACCAGACTGAACTCTCTTCTGAGAGCACGGGGTTTGAGTTTCCAGTAAAAATGTGTGGTGTGAAGACAAATCATTTATAGCACAATTTTCCTTGTTCTGTGTTAAGCAGCACTTCCATAGACGCTCAGATGGATACTTAGGCCCAGCACCTTCCTGCCCTGTAAGTCGAAGATACCAACAGCCATAAATTACCATCATCTGGAGTAGGCAAGCTGCCTTTCTCCTCTTCAGTGGGAGCAAGGAAAATTTGGTGATACGAAGCAAGTTTGGGTCTTGCATCAATCCCAAAACCTTCTGGGTAGCTGTGACAAGCAAAGGAGGGCATGTAAAGGAAATGGAGTAACATGAGGACAAGGAAAAAGCTAAAGGTATGTCTACCCATTCATTCCCGCTCCCACTATATTTATTTAGCAGATCATTATCACCAAGGTCCAATGCTTACAACAGTCACATGATATGGCAGGATTTACATGAAGCAGGTAACTAAACCACTGCCAGTCTGTTTTCCAGAATTAAGGAGCATTCCTCATGGTCCCACAAGTCGGTCTGGTTTTGCTCTACATCTTACCCTTTGACTTACCCATAAACTCGTACCTCCCCTTCGCACTGCTCTAATTACCTGCAGCATAGGTCTGTGCTGATGATGTAGCCCAAATCTATCTGTCTCTGACCCTAAGTATCTTTCACACTGCTTCTTTGCTCTGAAAAATCTCATCACTACAGGCATTCCCCATGATATGGAAAATGTTGAGGTCAGGTTATCCAGACCTTTGTTCTGACCCACTATAGCTACTCTTAATATATAATGTTCTTTTAATTGCAACTAGCAGCAATACCAAAGAGAGTAAAGTCTCCTGGGTAAGCAAAGTTACCTTTTTTATCTTCAGGTTTTCTTTAAAAAGCAGTAATTGTGATTGCTTGATTTGCTGTGCTTAACTTTTGCAAAACACCAGCATTTGTGGTTTTATTTTATGTTTGTACTGTTGCTTTATTCCCTATAATGATGCTTGCTGTTTCAAGGGAAACCTCCTGTGCTACGTAGAGGTTGAGGAATACTTCCAGTGTGCTCTGCCTAAACTGAATCCAGTCTTACAACATATTTGAAATACGCCACTCTTTCTGAGGTTTTTTCCTACCTCCATGATTATTCTTATTCCAGTCAGATAATTTCCACACAAAAAGTGAGATGGGTAAAAATGGTTAGTATTCAGAAACAGTAGAAACACAGAATACACAAATAAACCTACAAGAGTTGGTGTTATTTCCTTCTTTTGACAGAACTATCCAAAATAACTCCCTGGCTTACATAGGCAAGCATTCCATTGACCTGTCACCTACATAAATAGCAAAAAGCACAGATGTTCTAGCACTCTCCTAGTCAACAGCATGACTTTTGATGTCAGTAGAATCATGATTTTACAGAAAAGGCCAAAAAAATGTATGTACGGAATTTAGTATGTTTTAAATACACTTATATAAGAGTGGCTGGAACAGAACCACTAGCTTGATAAGTTAGCTCATGGCAGATGCCTCAGAATGGCCATGGGCCTGAGGTCCAAATGCTATGAAGGGTCTCAGTTTAATAAGGGACTTGTGGGCCAACTCCCTTGAAGATGGTTCAAGTTTGTTCAGCTGAAGTTACTACTCCTAAATAGCCAAACTGCTTATGATCCAAAAATTGGTACACAGGTGACATGGACACATACTTGGCTAAAAGTAGCATTTAAACCTACATGCAAATTTAAGTGGTTTGCTCAGAAAAACAAGCAAACTTGTCTGAGTGCCTCTGACATGAAGCATAGGATTTACTCTTTCATGAGAGAAAAAAAAAAATGAAGTGTTATATTATTACTATCTACTGTTCCTTGCTTATTATACCCACAAATAAAGACACTAACCCACACCTGGGAAGAAGTGTAGGAATGTAACCAAAACATTTGTCACTATTCTTAATTAAAAAGAAGAAAAGAAAGAAAGAAAAAAGAAAACAACCCTCCTGCCCCTGGTATCGTATCATTCAGCCATTTTAACACAGAGCAGGCCAGGGAGGATGGTTTGTCCCATGCAGGAAGCTACAGATTGATGCTTTCAGCCCCTAGAGCACTAAGCCCAATGGGCCAAAGGTGCCAAACAGCACATCTGAAGTCCTTAGTCTGGCTAAATTCAGCTCATTCTCACCTTGTAGTGTTTCCCAAAACTAAGACTGCCTAAATTGTGTGAAAGAGCAGGCGAAATCTTGCCCTTGCCACCCAGTGACATAAACAGCCTGCCGAGATAAGCAAATGTAATAATGAGATCAATATTTGTACCTGCCCGAATTCAGCTGGCAAAGGCAGTGCATGAGGCAGACGATGAAATTATTATTTGAGTTGTAATCGGCAAAGATAATGTCCCACTGCTCCTGCAGGACATGAAGAGTGTTCAGGATGTTAAACTGTTCAGGCAGTGACTGTTGTGGTCTGGATAGGCAATACAGGATCGCTCGGTTTAGACAGCTGTACAGGGTACTGAGGAAAACTTCCTTTTGAGAAAAACTGCCGTCTGAGACCTGGGAAAACAAGAGAAGACTTGGCTTGCTCAAAGAACATTCTCCTCATGGATCCACTCTTTTCACTTTATTTTAACTCCTGAAAACTATTTTGAGAAAAATTCTCTGAACTACCTGCTGGGCACAAATTCAATCTTCCTGTATTTCTACTGAAATCCCTGTTATTGTGAAAGAGATGAATTTATCCTCGTTTGGTAACATGTACCTCACCAGCAGATGGTGGCATTGGGAAAACCACTGATTATCCCTGCTAGCTGCACCATCTAGCTTTTATTGTCAACTTTGGCCAGTATGTGCTCATGCAAGAAAACACGATAATCACAGTTGTCAAATGGATTGCAGCCCTTTTCTTGAATTCTGGTATCACAAATTTAGTGTGAAAAGACACACTAAACCATGCTGACAATGACTATAAAAAAATCCTGTTACTTACCACCATAATCTGTTTGGCAATGAAGAGAAGGATTTGCTTGGGGTCAGCAGCAAACATTCTGCTATTCAGCTTCTCAATCAGTTTCTGGGCAAAATAAACAACATTCACTAGAGATGTAGATGCAGTTGATTCTGTAGTGCCAAGAGGATCACTGCTCCCTGGAAAGGATATGAGAGGCATGACTATCCCAACTGCTGACATGCAAAAAAAAAAAAAAACCCACCACCACCACACACATATACACACACGTTCAAGGGAGATTTGAGGTTTGCAGGGCTGAGAAAGGGAGAGACTAACATCACAGAAGCGGGAAGTGTCTAAGAATATTATTGGTCTAGCAGATATGTTCACCAGCTCCATTCAAAGAACAGAACCAACCTTGCTATCATGAAGGACTGGACCCACTAATGACTCAAAAGGCAATAACTAAGTAGCAGGGTTGCTTCCAGAGCACTAAAGGGTAAGCCTATCTTAATTTCCTCTTATTCACACTTACTTTAATCTTTAGAATCTCTTCCCGATAAGAGAAGGATGTAGGAGTAGAAAAAGGAAGAGGCTCTCGGGAAACATGGCAACACAACAGTAGATTAGGCAACCAGTGTTAGTTTAGGCCTATAGCTGGAGAAAATAGATTGTGAATTAGAGATACATGCTAAACATCGAGCTAACAACCTCATTCTCACCACCCACCTCTTGGTCTTGTTTTCCCCTCAGTTTGGCTTGTAAGATGGAAGACTTCCATGGCACATAGTAAGACTTTTGTCTGAAAGTGTCTCTTCTGCTCACTGGAGGCATCTTCTGGAGAAGCCTGTAGAGTCACCATACAGACATTAGCACAGCAGGAAAACAGACAGGAAATCTAGTTCTGAAAGTCACTTTCTGTATTTACCCCTTGGTGTGGATGTGTATAACAGGTACTGCAAACAAAAGGAGTCATCTGTGGCAACTAATCTATAACCACATGTGAAAGCAGAGATTTGGTGCACCCCTCTTGAAATGCAACAGGGCACCTCCCATAAAGAGTTCAGTAAAAGTCCATGTGTGGAGAGTTGCTGGAGAGCAGATGACAGAAGAACTTCATACCCCAGGTTATCACACAGGAAATCCTATGTATGTCTATACTTCGAAGCCAATAGGCAGCACAGTCCCTTTCTCCTAACTTAACAATAAGTTTCTAACAGGGCCATAATATAAGTTCTTAGATGATTCCAAAGAAAACTTATCCTCAGAGAATTTCATCCTTTTAGCAGGATCAGCACATGGGAATACTGTTTGAAATCTTGTGTTCTCAACAGAATTCAAGGACTGCTCTAGAAACACACAAACATTACTAGAGAAAATGTTAAATGCTGCCTGGGAAATGCCAGGGAAATGGAAATGTTATTGTGTAGGGGTAACATTTTGTGTTAGAGAGCATGAATGAACAAGAGGGAAAAGAAATCTCTTCCTTGCAGAAAATGTAAGAATTTCATTCCATTAAGTGTGCTGTCCAGACCTGCCAGTAAGTAATACATGCTCTCTAGATGCGATTCGGTCACATCCTTTAGGCTTCCTCATTCTCAAGGAAATCCTGTAGGCGTACTGAGAATATTTTAGAGAATATAAATGGCTGCAAATGCTGACTGAAGATATCTCTTAGCCATTGTTAACCTTCTCTCACTAGCAGGATGTCTCCTGTCCTTCCACCTCCTGTCAGTGCAAAGAGAAGCAATAAGAGACCTCAATAAGCAGCTCAAGTGGATGCCCTTGTTTGTTTGCTGGGATGTTGAGCAGACTGTCCGTCAGGAGGACTCGCATGAAATCCCACACTTGTTTCTTAGCAGGATGTGGTAGCACTGGCAGAGATGAAGGATCAACACAGCCTTTCCCTTCAGCAATTGATGGACCATCAGGAGACAAAAGACCTTCAGAGCTTCCCTGTAGATGCAGACAGACAGCAATGCGTTAACCTGTACTTTCCTGGTATTTCTTCTAGATACACATAACCAAGTTGAGTGGTTTGTGCTGGCTCACATGCACATACCTTGGGTGCTCTAGAGTGGAAGGCAACCATAGCCAAAGCTTTCAAGAAGTCAGGACAGCACCACAGAGGGTCCCGAGTATAACTGCGATAGACCAAATCCAGAAACTGGATAACATTCCGTGGATACACAATTTCCCAGGAAGCTTCTGCATCTACAGTAGGCTAAGCACAGAAACACATGCACCTAGTCAAGGCAGCATTCCTCTCTCTTGGATCAGCATATTTTTGCCCCTCTCCTGGTATTCCTAATCAGCTCAGCAAACATGGCATGGCCACAGAACAAAACTGTACAAGGCCAAAACTGTACAAGTCCAGCCACGAAGCTGACATAGCCCCCTGCCCTCACCAAGAATGGACAAAACACGTCACACTGCAGACAAGATCCATTTCTGTGCTCAGAGTTCTTGAACATGAGCCTGCTACGTATCGTAAACAAGACAGTAATTGTGCTGATGCTCTCTTCTCTGCCTACTGCTCCGCTCAGCAGAGGGGAGGGGAAGGTTATGAGGGGAGCAAGATTCCACTTACATACAAAGACTGTCACAGACAGACAATCTTTTCAGGCAAAGTTTGCAGTTCACACTGCCCTGGCCCTGCTACAGAATGCTTACCTTGTCCACAGTGACCTTAACCATTTCCAGTAGTAAGATAGCTGCCTCTGCACACAACCCAATTTTGACAACATTTTCTGTAATGTGGTGCTGTAAGATCCACTGCAGCATAGAGTCAAGATCTCTCTACAAGGGAGAGATATATTTCAAGAAACTTTAATTTTTATAAAACATCAAGAACAACTCTTACACTCTCCCAATCAGCAAAAAATATTATCCTTATCTCCACCAGCTCTTCTCTCCTCTGTTTCTTGCATTTCCCCATGACAGCACTAATGGATTGCCCTCTTCAGGGAGATCTCTTTGGCACTACTGAGAAAAGAACCTTATGGCTTCCAAGGACACTGGGGAAAGTACCCAAATTCATTAATTATGAGATTTTAATGAGCCTTGACTACATAACAACAGACAGGAAACCTAATCTGAGCTACCTTCTCAAGTACATTAGTTAAATGTCGTTTAATTCCTATGTGGACATATTAGTTAACTTTGCCTTAAGGAAATTTGTATTCTGAACTTCATCTTTAAAGTGTGGATGACTAATTTTAACCATCCAACAAAAAAGCAACAAAACCCACAACTAACTTGCCTGAAAAACCTATCAAAGGAGTAATGCAATGGAAGTTTCTTACCTGTCCACCCAATTTTTTCAAGGCCTTACCTTGGCTGTTTCGGGTGGTTCACACTGCGGAGTTGCTAAAAGGAGCCCTGCCACCTGTAAGTAGATCTCCGGGATGTGGACATGATCAGTCAAACACGTTTGCAACACAGATAATCCAAAAATCAAGAAGGAGCTGCGATCAGGTACCGGAGTCTGGGGTTTTAAATTATCTTTAAAGTTGGAGAAAAAGAGAAAGAAAGAAGAAAAAGGAAAATGTTCTGAAGATGTCTCTATGAATGAGGGCCATATCAGAGGATTACTGTCCTACTCTGATCCCAATTTGTATACGTCCCAGACTACTGAGTACTCTGCTGCACTACAATCTCAATGAATTCATGGTGGTTCTTCAAACTATCATATAACATTTTTTTCCCATTATCACTTACAAGAGACTCTCCCTCAATTCCTCCTCCGTTCTCTTCCCTCTCCCATACCCACAGGTCTAATGAGCAAAAAAGATGCTGAACAATTCCTTAAAGAAAAGGTTGGTTCAAGGCAGAAGCTGACATCTGAACACAGCACAGACTTATCAGTGAGTCTAATTTTCTACAAGACAAAAAGGCCATTCTCCCTGTGACTGCCAATTGAAATACCACCTGTAGCACCGAACCACTGACGTATTAGGGCAGGCTTGTCCTAGAAAGCAGCACTGATTCTTGGTCTACAGTAGGAATTCTCTTATGAGAGGCAAAAGGAGGTGGATCAAGACCTTTTACAACACAAGTGTCATTTTCATAACACTTTCCCTGCATTTCCTGCAAGAGAGCATTTTGGGAACATTCCACCAAGACATACCTATTAGAATACACAACCCTGCAGAGCTGTTTTCCAGCCAGCGCCCAGCCACTATCCCCTCCCTGAACTTTTTAAGCAGGGAACGATTGTGGAGGAAACAGAGAAGTAGCTTGATCCCTAACACAACTGTGGTAGAGTGCAGGTAGCTCTGTGTGAACATCAGGAACCAGTCTGGCCCCAGCGCCAGGAATGTTTCTTCTCGCACCCTGGGACAAACAGAGAAGTGAAAGCATATGAGAGGAGACATGGTCAAAGATGGGCAATTTTATTTAGAATTACTGCTGAGTGAGTTAGGAGCTCAGGTCACTGGGGGAAAAGAAACAAAAAAAAACCCCAAAACAAACAAACAAACCCAAAAAACCCCAAAACAACAACAACAACAACAACAACAACAAAACGCACAACACCAGCAACACCACACAACAGTTCAAATTTAACCACTACACAGAATTATGGAGACTGATATGTTCATGCACACTGTTCAAGCCAACCTGTTTCTACTAAGACCAGCTTTATATTCCTGCCAAGACAGCAGCTCATTGACATGAATTAAATCTTCTGAGAGTACATATCTGTAACTGACAAATTACGTTATAGACTAGAACTATTTAAGAAATGTAGAATTTTTGTTTAAAGGTATAAGTCCAATATATTTTAACAGGTAGAAATTGATAGTTAAGGCAGTTGACAATATCAACTCTGCCTTTCAGTTGCACAGTGTAGAACTATGGAATAACTGTATGTTTGTGATTAATGCACTGGGACATGAGCTATCCCACATTAGACTGAATTCAGTTTCAAAACAATTGTTACTTCTCCCATGTTGTTCATGTTGAAATAAAAGGGTGTCCAATTTCCTCCTTTGAATATTTTTCTGATTTTTTTTTTTTCAAAAATGGAGATCTTTGCCATCTGAGATAAATCATTTAAACAAAGTAACTCCAAATAAAATCTTCTGTCATATATCTCTTTGTTAGCATTCAAATATTATCAGCATGTTTAGTCCTGGACAAACACTGGTGAAAAGGAAATCTGTAAGACACAGACCCTTACATACGCCTTCCTAAATCGTTTCTACTTACTCAGAGGACAGATGAAGTTTGTCTGAACGCATTACATCTAACAGCATCTTCAGTAACTGGTTTCGAAGACAGATTGTCTTTCCAGGTGTCTGGCTTAAGGCTACAAGTATCAGAAAGTAATGAAGAGTAATGAAAAGACAAAACATATGTTCCAGTGGCTGTATGAACAGCCTTGTTTGCACTACATTAGCCCAATGTAAGTATTTGTACCAGTCTTTTGCAAAGTCAAAAAACGTAGACATCCGATTTTGGACATGGAAATTCCTACTAAAATCAGAAATGACCAGTGCTTACATTTCTTAAAGTCCTGTCTTCAGAGCTACTCATTTGGACTAAGCGTTGAAAAATAACCCACAGAAAACAATCTCAGGTTAACTACCAGGAGAAATACAAACAGCCAGTGAGAGTGCGTTTTCTTGCTATGATTTCTATAGAAAGAAATAAAGTTACCAGTGTCTCCTTAATATAGTACACAACTTAGATTTGTTATAATCTCAACTGACAGCTCACAGACAATGAAAGAGCCAGCTGACTGCAAGAAGCCACACGAAGTAGATATAAATGGGTAGATATTTGAAAAGGCACAGGCTTCTAACGTAACTACTCACTACAACTATAACTGCAACACTGAGTTCATACCAACCCCTGTCCTAGGATACCAAGTGAAAATTTATTCCTTGTAACAGCCCAGGATGTTTTTGTGGGGCATTGGGAGCATTTTCAACTTAATGGCCCTTCATCTCAATGCAAGTCCATGACACACAAAACTAATCTCTGGACAAAGCAGTAAAAATACTGCTGGCCTAGTAGGCAGAGAGAGGACAACACGGTAACTTCCTTAGCAGGAAGATCCTGCTGCAAGCCAGGCCTTTCTGGATATGCCTGGATCACTTACACCCTTCATATTAGGGCTTTCTGGCAATACAAGATTTCCTCGCAATTTCAGGTCACCTCAATGCAGCCCACATCTTGCCAGACAAAATCATTTGAAGCAAGTCTCTTCCTTCCACCAAAGGAAGATGCACTGTGGTGCAGTTAGGGTTCACCATGGTCTGGGGAAGAAAAGCACTTAGCCACCCATCAGAACGCATGTATCAAAGGTAGCTCCTCACCTTCATTTGCCATCTCAGTCACACCATCCAAGCAAATCAGATTTTCATCCACAGAAGAGGGTTTCAAAGTATAAACAAGGAATAATCCAATCCTGCCAGAGAAAGAGGGAATCGATTTTGGTCAGTAGAATGAAAGCTGCTTTCATTCTTTCTTTGAGATAACATGCAAATTTCAACACTTCTTAAAAATGCCTGCTTGAAACTAATGGCTGTAAGAACAGCCTTGAAATAGGAATGCAGAAGTTGTTAAAGCAAGAAGCAAATAAAAAGGATATCCATCTACATGTGCAGGTAATATCAGTTTTATAATGGCAAAGTATTTCTCACATTTATTTTAACCTCTGTTATTTAAAGGTCTGTCTACAAATATTGAAGCACAGGGCTGTCGATGCTGGGTTAAACCTCTCTTTACTGAGAGGAGGAGGCTGTTTCTGAACTCCTTGTGTTATTCACACGTCACTGGATCAGCCCTTGCTGCCCAGGCACATGCAGGACAGCAGAAAACCTCAGCAGCTACTCAGGGAGGAGGACTGGCAGCTTTTTTTCATCTTTGTTCTGCCTAAACATATTACCTGCTCCTAAGAATCCATGGATGATGACATACACACCTTCTGCAGCACAGTGTGTTCTGCAGGAATGATCCATATATTGCAGTTCCCAACAGAAGTTTGTGACCAGCACCCCAGCACCTCTCAGTGCTGCTGTTGCTCCTCTGGAGCTGGGAAGATACTGACTGTCATTATCCACATATGCTGCTTAACACCAAGTGAATGGTTTGCTCTAAATAAGCAAATACTGGTGAATAAACTATCCGAAAAGTTGCAACTTTTTCATATTTGGGCCTAACAACAAAACAAATTACCACCAAATAGCAAGTTACCAGGTTTCAAAAACAGACACTCATAAAAAATGCTTATGCATGCTCCTTCCAACATGGTAAATTTGATATAATAAGTCCAGGTTACTTACAGTTCCATAAAAAAAGGAATAGGATAAATGGCTAAGTCATTGGCTAAGTTCCTATCCTGGAACATGCATGGAGATAATTCCACAGAGGAGATGGCAAGCAGTAAGGTTACTAGCCACCATATTCCACAGTAACTTCTTGATGTGCTCACACCCTTCCATAGGCCAAATGGATGACTACAGAGACCAAAGCATCCAGTGTGCAACCTGTGCATCCAGTGTGCAATTTTCTTTGGACAAATGCAGAGCTTTGAAAAGTACAACTTGTCATCTGTATGGTGCACTTTTTCTAGAGTTAGATGGTTACAGAAAACATTGTATTGACCTCACTCAGTCTATAGGCTACAAGCTGATGCAGCTAGCCTGGGATTACAAAGCTGTAGTGTTAACATTCTGTGGAGAGAAAACAATGATTGAAGCTTTTTACATTGTGAGATCCCACTTAACATGTTAATTCACTGAGATTCAAGAGTAATATATTTACTAGGATATAACTGAAGCCAGCAGGATTAGGTACACAGTTCCCTGAAACCAGATTGCAATACTTTAGAGCCTACAATACTTTAGGGGCAGACTTCGGGATTGCAAATATGAAACCCTGATTTTGAGTAGACCAAGTCTGAGTGGGGCTATTTGTGCCACCACTGTAAAGGTCACCATCTAACCCAGGGGAACCTAATACTCAAATACAAGGAGGGACTGAATCCTATTTTGAAGGCATGAGAAAGCCTTTCACCAGTGGGAATCTTGGAGCTGTCAGACTTGGCCTGCTATCAAAGACAAGAAGAAAGTTTTGCTTGACCTTTCTCCAGCCCAGGCAGGAGAATAACTCATCTGCAAACTGAGAAAATGCTGCAGGCATAGAGGTTACCTGAGAACATCCCGTGTGTTAAAGTATCCTTGCAACAGATGGGAAAGAATAGTGCAGGCCAAAGTGATCCTGGAGTTACTGATTTCAGCATCATTGAAGAGGAAAACGAGTTTGGGCACCATTTGCACCCGATAGGCAACTTCAGCATTCTGGTACCCTTCTCTGCATAAAAGCACAGGGCCTATTAAAAGGTTTTACTGGAAAGAACAAAATTAGCAACATTACAGCTAAAAAGATTATCTGATTGTACTGGTACTTTGCACCTTTGACTTTTGATGGTGCCTTGGCAACTGCTAAAACATTATCAGACAAATTGAATATGTGTCAGTGATGGAGATCTGAAGACTTTTTTTTTGTGTTCCCCACCCCAATCCAGCATCTGTCCTCTCCCCTGGAAATTGCTGCATTTCAGCAAGTTCAAAGAACAGAACATTACTGTCTTTTTAAGCAGTGAGCTGGTGGTAGCACTCAGGCATTCTGCCTTACTGTGTCTCTTCAGATACATTTAACTGTAGCAAAACTGTTTAAGAAGGAATACTGTTCTTTAAAACCAAAATACAATGCAGGAGGATTTTTTTTTTAAATATACACCATTTACAAAAAACAATTTGAAAAATTCCATTCTCAATTGAGAGCAAGATTCAGACTTTTTCTTTGCACCACACATTTTAACTTTCATTGTACTTTAATCTCTGGTTCCATGCAAACTAGGTCACCACATAGCCTCTCCATCAGGTAAGCTTGTTCCACATGCTTCTGATTTAAATGCCAGGCATATACCTAGAGGACTGCAGTATCTCCACAAGATGTGAAAAAAGAGCAAGATCAAGATTTTCTGGTGCTGACATCCAAAGCTGAAAGACAAAGGAAAGCAGAGAATTTACTGTTCAGCTGAGCTGAGGGGATTGTGGTCTGTGACAGAAAAACAGTAACAAGTAGTTTGGGGACAGTAAAATCATGAATTGTCACAATTAGAATTCTAGGCTCTGCGCAAATGACATGCGCATGGATTACATTATGCTACAACAGTGTGCTGTAAAGAAAACTACAAATAACATTTTTACTTTTGCATTAAATGTTTCTCCAATTTGGGAAGGAGGAACACAACAGAGAAGCAGATACATTTTTGGCAGCAGAGAAAGAGAAGGGAAAAGAAAAGGACAATAAGAAGTACATCCATCTCAGAGTCCATGATACACAAAAAGTCAGTCTAGACTGACATATAGAGCTAAACTGGGCCCCATTTAAAGAAAACTCAAATACCCCCAAGTCAGGGAGATTTTATTTCAGACCCACACCCAATAACTTCCAACCATCCTGTATCATAAATATCACCTGGATGGAGAAACAAGAAAGGAGGATGTGGATGGTGCCTGATCTCATGGCTGTGAAAGGCAGAGATATAAAAAGTTTAGGCGGAAAAAGAGGAATTCAGAGCCACAGACTTTTTCTCCTTAAGGTTAGCTATCCCCAACCAAGCAATGGAAAGTCTTCTGGCAGCACGAGGAGCTGCTACTTGTGAACTAGTCCTGAGCAGCAGGCACTTGGGATCACGCCAGAAACTGCATCAGGGCACAGCAGGGAGTCTTGGTGCCTGTGCTCCTCTAGCCACCCAGGAGCCATCACCTCCCCAGAAGAGCCATGGTCTGGCACATCATCACACACTACTTTACCCAAGAACCTGATCCAGGAGATGTTACAAACAAACCAAACTTCACACTATAAAACCATCTTTAACAGAGCTCAACTCAGAAAATATCTACAGTTTTACCTCAAAGTTGCAGAGAACATACTGGAATACACTATAATTCTTGACAACTGAAGATTCAAAGCCAAGTTCTGCTGTGCCCGCTAGGGAGAACACTAGCTGTAAAATCCTGTTGTTTAACAGTTGTGTCTTCCTCTTCAAAAGATATGCCAACAACTGAAAAAAGATTAAGTTTATACTGAGAACAAATCCACATGGACTAAAACAGAATGTGATTATTGAATCCAAGGCAGATGCACAGTTCACTGGCAGCAGTAGTCATATATGCAGCATACATACAAGTGTTCTGAAGAAAGTAAATATTTCAGTCTGGACAAAGTTTTGAACAACATGTGAAACTGAAAACTCTTAAAAGAATTTGACAATTTTACGGCATTGAATGGGAGCAAAACATACGGTATATTATGCTGAAGAGAATTTACAAAAAACAAAATACAAATATAAACCAGAGTAGGTTCTCTACACTGTTCTTTATGGGCATGAATTCTTAGTTGCTTGGAAACTGTGCTGGTTAAAAAAATTAAATGTTGACCTCTTCAAATGTAAAGGATACATTTTTGGGACAATTCCCAATTCCTCATCTGATTATTAGTGAAGAAAAGGACACTTAGAAAAAACACTACATTTTCAATAGGTTAGAAGGGCCATTAATTTGAAAATATAGATCAAGAAACATGCTAATACTAAGGCAATTTTTGTTAGCTGTCTAAGTTCAGACATCCAAACAATGAGCAATATCACTCCAGTGCACCATGATGATCAATGACACTAAGAGAACACCACCAAGCAGGGAGCCAAAAGGAACAGCCTGCACACAGGGCAAATGCTGACATTCTCCTAAAAAAGCTACCGGACAAGTAATACTTCAACACGATAAATATATTCATAGCAATCAGGATTGATTTATGAACAATTCACAAACTCACTGAATTGAAACTTCACGCTTCAGCCTTAATCCCGCCAATATTACCCACAAAGTTTGCCCTGGTCCTCTAAACCCTGAGCCAAATGAACTCAGCTTGCACAGCTTTCAGGTCTGAAAGATGAAATTAGGGCAGACCTAATCAACATAGAGCTGAAAATGCTGACATACGTATTTACCTCAACACAATTCCTAACACACAACAATGGAGACTGAGCCATAGTAGCTCTTCGTGCTACACTGCGTGGTCTGCAAGGAGGAATCTTAGGCTGCACAAACCAAGGGGAAGAAGCAAAACATTTGCCTAAGAAGGGGTTTCTTGTGGGAGGGACCCACAAATCTGTTGCACTACTATTCTCAACAGTAGCCTTCCTAGAACCATGACACCTTCCAACTATTGGACCACATTTTCACAACAAACAACTGTTCTCATTTTACCTGTTTGCATGCATACTATTACAACGCTTCCTGGAGACTTTAAGCACAGAATTTAGATCCCATAACTTACACAATTACAATAAAATGCACTCATAGCTGGGATATGCTCAGTTCATTACCACCCATTGTTTTGGGGATAAGACTGTATCCAGATCGAACAGAGATAATCTACCTGGTATCCATCCATGTGCCTCATCAATTTTTCACTCATTGGGCTACTCTTCAGGATGGAGTTCAGGACTTTGACAGCTGCATACATGGTGTGGTCATCACGGGCCATAGCAATGAGACCCAGGAGAATGGCAGGGCCTCCAATGAAGTTCAGGCTAGTAGCTGCTGGTGAGGACTGGAACACTCTTACTCCTAAGAAATTACAGAGTTACTCAACCAAGAAGCTGCACAGACTAAATCTGTTTTCAGCAGAGCAGAGAGAGGCCCAACTCTTTATTATGAGTAAAGTAGAGCTCTTTTACCATATTGGCCCACAGCAACAGATCCTATAGTCCGGGAGACACCTGAGAGATGTCCAGCGATATTCTTAGCCAGGAAAATTGGAGTTGAACTGTCCCGAGAACTAATTCCCATCTAAAACAGATAAGATACATCCTAGAAAAAGCCATAGAAGTATTGGAAAAGCAGAAAGTAATAAGCAAAAATGCTTTTTTGAAGACGAAGACCAGTTTGCTTTTTTTTTTTTTAACCCTCAAAGTTCATTTTTGGGACCAGCATTCACCTACCTGGACCATTTCACAAGCCCCACCACGTTTGATACTTCAAGAGTAGGCTTGCTATTGGTAGGATGGCTAAAATTGCATGTGAAATGTCTATTATGTAGGGGTAAGAGATTGTAAAGAATAACTGACTTAATGAAGCATCCTTAAATCTGAAAACTATGGCTTCTGTTGCTGTGTCAAGAAAGGCTCTTAACACTGTGTTCACTGTCCAATCTACTCCTCATCACAGACTAACAAAATGATGCTTACAATGTAATTAAGAAACTGGAGAAACTGAAAAAACACTGAAGAGTAAGAAGCTAAGAGAAAGCCACAAACTTTGCTCATAGAAACAAACAAACCCAAGAGATACATTAAAGACAAACGTGGGGATCATATGACCTCTTTGGCAATCAGCCGACCATCCACTTCACTGTAGGAGCTCTTTACATCTTGGACTGTAGTGAAAGATGAGCACGTGGCATTTATTCCAAAAGAAATTCTCTCTTCTCCCACCAGCAGTACAGGATTACGCTCAGTGTACTGGTCCTCACCTAAATAAAGAGACATTATAAACCTCTTGAGGAAATTCACAGGGTCAGCTTGTGAAATAGGAGAGGGACAGCTGAAAAATTACTGTAAGAAACAAAAGTTGAAAAAGGAGATTGATTTTGACTTAGAATCAGAAAAAAAGGGTGAACTCTTTGCAATTCGTACCATAGCAGCTTGTCAGCATAAACACTAGTGAAATATGCTGGGCTCGTCTCCTCTGGAGACTACTCTATACAGATCCTACAACCTCAACTCTCATGAAGCTCAGAAGTGTCCAGAACAAAACTTTCTTTGTCCACACAATGCAAACAGTCTGGGCAGAAAAAATATTTCAGAGCCCTTTGAAGTGACTGAGTGCTCTCCTCATGTGGAAGAAAAATAATAGAGAGGCTGAAGTTACCAGCTGCCAACTCACAACGTATGGAAAGGTTCTAAGAAGTATGAGGTTCAACAGTTTGGTGATGGCATGACATTTTCATATGCTTTTATTTAAATAACTTTTTATTTTTGTTTTCATTACAAGGTAAATAAAAACACAATATACCTTTTTAATTTCATTTTTGGCAGTTACATAGACTAGGAGAGCTGTTGATTTATGAAACTGTTTTACTAATGGTAGTACCATAGCCTTTAAAGGTAAACAGAATTAGCATGTTTTCTGTGTTTATTAGAAGCACCCTGAGCCTATGTCATTTATTTTCCTTCCAGCAGGACACTTATTTATGCATAAGGTTGTTGCTGTTTCAAAAGGGCAAAATGGTGCTGAAACAAGGCAAATTGCTCTCCACAACAAGCCCATAAACCCATTACTCCATTTTAAGGAATAAACCATAATATTTTGAGGTAATATGTTAATGGAATAAGGAGATAAAAAAAAATCCTCAAAAAATAGCAAAAAAGCCAACATGCCATACCTGGGAGAGAAATTAAGAAACTGTCAAAGAGAGAATGAAGAGTAGACTTGCGCCTGTTTAAAGCATTTCACATTTGAAGTGTTTTCACAGGTAGTAGATCGTGTCCTTTATAGTGCCCTATGACTTCCCTGCCACAATGCATTACTAGAGTCCAAGAGTCACAATTTAAGCACTGAAGTCCAGGTGGGGAACCCAGGATGCAGAGGAGAACAATTACCCCTGACATCATGAAGATTCAACACTTCAAAATGAGTACTATTCTCATTTTGGGGCTGTATTGTGATATCATTTCTCTTTCAAAAGGTCCCTGATGACTGACTTGGGAGTATTTCTGTTTAGATAGACAGCATTCCAAAGGAGTTCTCTCAGTCCTCTCACTGTGCTTTAGGTTGCATGAGTTCCAGCACAGAAGTGAATGCACTGCTTGTGGAATAGTTATCAATAACTAAAATGTTTTCTCAACCTATTTAATAATTGAAGCTAAAAATACACTTTATTTATGGAATATAACTTATTCCCCTACCTCTCTTCTGTTCCAGAGCATTTGCAGTCAAAGATGTTTTATTCCTCTTCTGCACACCTGTACATGACCCAGAGTTTCATACTTTTAGGTACCAACTAGGCACAGATGGAACATTAATAACAGATTTTAAGAATAAAAACATCATCCTGGTAAACAAACAATGCTGGAGATCAGAGTTACCGCATACCTTGAAGCTGTGCTGCTTGAAAATTGCTACAATACTGTGGGCCAAGCTTATTAATCAACTCTACAGTTTCCACAGAGATGGCTTCTTCAAATAGGTATGTAGGGCCAAGGCGCCAGGTCAAAGAGGACTTCTGTTTCCAAACTCGAGGAGTAGCTATGTACCCATAGACATCAATAAAGGAAGAGGGTTCCATGGAAATACAGCTACCTGGTAAGGGCTGCATGTACTGCATCTGCAACAGAGCAAAAATTCACTTAAAGGACTCACTGAATTAGCTGTGCCTTAAGGTCACACCCCTGGACGTTAATGTCCACCTCCTTCCCGGATGGAAACTTCACAATTAGCTGTGCACAGGGCTTCAGACCAAGTTAAAAGCTGAAAAAAACAGTTCTTTGACAGATCAAAGCTAAGAGGAGAGACTGCCCAGCTTTGCTCTTTTTTAAGGGAATCTCCTCAGAACCGGTGCTGACAAGGCAGTAAGCTTGACTTTAACCAAAGCAACATCTTGACAAACACTAGTGAAACCTATTGAACTGTGCATTGCCTTGCCCTCGGCTTCAGGAAATAAGACCATTTATTTTTGGTATCAAAGTAAGGACTCAGCCTGCTGACTTGAGCCTACTATTATACTAAATGTGAAGAGCTCTTGTAGAGAGTAAAAAGAATTTTCTTGGAAGAGATGACCTATACTGTACTTCATAGCTTAGTACAGGTTCTGACAATTTGCTGTTACTATGAGAGATTCCTAGCATTTAACCATCTCTGACTGCTGAGATATAGAATGTGGTCAGTACTGGGAGGCAGAAGTCTACATCAGAATGAATAAATATAATGTCTGATGCACCATGGAAATCCTCCTTTCACCCCCTCTCTACCCCACCAAGAATAGCTCTTGATATCTGTTAACAAACTTTGAGCAATTCCAATTTACCTTCATTGTACATGTCAGGAGTACTTGTATCATGTCAGAGACCTTAGCAGTGGGACCATCTTTTATTTAGTAAACATTTATTTTATTTATTACGAGCTGTTTCACTATATGTTAAACACATTTGCTATGAATTCTTTAATCAATTGCGATGCTTAGGACTAGGTTTATTGATGACTTTCAGTCTCATTTGAAGGAAGGCAAATTAAATTATATTTTCATTCTTGGAATGGATATAGGTCCCAAAAGGCATTTAGAAGACAGATCATTTTTCTCAAGTATGGGAAAGAGAATATTTGGAATTAAACAGGTTGCTTTTACTTGGGAAGTATAAAACACACACAGCCTATAAAACAATCTCAGAAATAATACATCAGCTTCAAAACCATGAGCATAATGATGATAACACTAAACTATGTGCTCCTTTGTCTTCTCATGTGTCTGAGCCTTTGCATGTCTTTCTCACTGTTTCTCAAGCAGCCTAAGAAAGCTTTAATTCATGATTTTTCCATGTGAGAGCTGAGATTCTTGTGCAAGATTACTGCACGAAATGAAACACTGGGGAAAATAGGAGCTACTGCAATATTTGAAATGAACTGATGAGCTGGTACTGTTGAAATTGGCAAGTTTTCTCTTAAACCTGCATCTATTTGATATTCTAAAAAAATAATGCATGAGCAATCTTATCCACTGAATACTAATGGAGCAATAGAAAAGAAAATAAAAGAAGAAAAAAATAAGAAAAGATCAAAGTTCAAAGCATCAGTATAAACTGACATCATGCTTTTGAATTGTCACACAAATATATGCCGATATGTATGGATTTCTGACTCCACTTAAATGCAGTGTGGTATATTGTATGTTAACTAATCACTACTCTTTGAGGTC
Source organism: Tinamus guttatus (assembly GCF_059628265.1). NCBI lineage: Eukaryota > Metazoa > Chordata > Aves > Tinamiformes > Tinamidae > Tinamus > Tinamus guttatus. Next base: position 10,930,241 of record NW_028288848.1, read on the forward strand.
TCTCATGTTTACACAGAAAAGATATTGGAAGGTGAAGGGGAACAACAGCAAATGCCCAGCTATCAGGCACAGCTCTATGCAGAAACATTTACCTTAGCAGAGCCAAGCATCTGACCATTTAAATACGCTGACACAGTGCAGTTCTTCTTTGCTTCCTTAGCAACTGTCACTGTGAGATGATGCCACTGGCCAGTGACCAGCATCTTACCACAGCCAAACCGGACTTGCACTGGAACTAGGGAGTGATTCTGGGCCTCACTCTCAGGTTCCATGATATCTATAAGATGAAAAAAACCAAGTGACAGTTACTGGAAAGTTTGGGACTTCTGTTTCACCTTCCACTGCCTCTGGAAGGCAACTATCAAGTGTGACACCAAAGAAACATGATTTGTTTGTGGACATAGTATTAGCTGATACTGTTCCATTCAATGCCTTTAAAACATTTCCGAGAAGTCTACTATAATACTACTTGGATAATTCCCAACATCCCTTCATATAAAATGAGTCATACTCTCCCAAACCACCTGCTAAGCTACCTGTAGCTGTAAAACTAGACTAAGCTAAGATAAAGCCAGTCTAGTCTCTGGTTCTGAGCTCTCAGAAGAGAAGCCCTCCAAATATTTATCTGATACAAAGAAATTCCTAGTAAATTAATGAGAAGATAAAACTCCACATATTTTTTTGTAATTATATGAAAAGAAGAAAGCTGGGATTTTTAACTTCATCTAAGGGAATAAGAGCACACACATAATGTCAGCAGTGCATGAAAACTCCTAGCTACAATTCCCTTTCCATTCTCAACCTCCTCTGCAATGCTGAATCACAGCCACATTTAAAATATCTACTATGCTTGATAATGGGAAAAGGATAAACATCAACAAGGAACAAAAAGTAATAGGCTGGCCTTGAGGAAAAAAAAAACCTTCTAAAAATGAGAAGAGAACACCAATTGTTCAATTAGGAAGCTAGAGCACTCAAATCTTCTGATCTACCCACTACCACGGAGAATAGACAGGGACAAAGTGATTCCTCAAATCCAGTTCCCACAGCTATGCACAGGCATACAGCTGACATCCAGGGTGTTTCTAGAACACCTTCTACAAGTTTTATCACATATTGCAGTGTATAAAATAATTCTCAATGCCTACAGCAAACGTAAAACTGAAACGTGACCAAGGATTGCAGTCATAACAGGCTGCCAGAAGGCAATTGAAAAGATGCAAAGTCTCATTAATGTCCTGGGTCCTTTTAAGTGAATTTGTTAATGAAACTTTCCAGACCATCACAGGACACAACCTTGAAGCCAGAGTGAGAGAAAAGCCTTACCAAGTGGCTGGAATTCCACTTCTTCTGTGGAAACGACAAAGGAACGCTCCTGGGGGGAAAAGCTCACTGAAAAGCAGACAAACTCTTGCTCTGTTCTTGACATGTGCCTCACGATAGTGAGAAAACGCAGTGGGTGACCGTTGTGCAACAAACCAAACTTATTAACCAGAAACCAGGAGGAGAGAGTGAGTCCGCTCAGGGGAGGAAACATTCTGCTGCCTGTAGAGGGGAGGGGAAAAAAAAAAAAAAATCAGCAATGAGAAAGCAGATTCCCTCATGCAAGATATTAGCAAGCTGCCTGCTGTTTTATCTGTAGCCCAAATATATAAGAATCGACATTAGAAACATTAAAGAGCTTTAATTCCTATTCTATTTCACAGAGTCCATGTGAGAGTACATGCAGATCTAAGTGATCTAGAATGGATTGGCAAGTAATAAGTACTAGATCTCCATGCCACAGACCTCACCGCTGTGTAGCACTGAACCAGAAATGGAAACAAGTTTCCTCAGAGTCCAGAAAGTTCTGGAAGCAAGATGTACAGCATGAGTAGCTGTATCCCAGTTCATATAACTGAAGTTTTCAAACTACAGGAGAATTCCATCTAATGTTACGTAGTTTCCTTTGGTTCCCTGGGAGACTACCCTAAACTCTGGTGGCCTTCACTTGTTAAAACAGTTTTCTTCAGTGTCTGCTTTAAATTTATTTTGCTAATACACATATGCTTCATCTGATGCTGCATCTTGCTGAGCAGTTCAAGTTAGATAACGCAGAGCTGCACTAGGACAACAAGATGGAATAATATTGAATAACACAACTTAGTTGCTGCCATTCCTTACAAACATTGAATAACTGCATCGGGATTGAGGAATTAGCTCTTTCAGAAGTCTATATGTGAGCCAGAGTGCTTACCCATGCCAATTCCTCCTGAGACAGACTGCTCAGCACTGGGGCCCATGACAGTGGCCAAGGTAGGGAAGTATAGACACCTACAAAAGCAAGCAAGCATCCATTCAACAGAAACATAAAACCATTCCTGTAGGTCACCACTGACCCAGTTCTGTGCTCTTCTTGCAAGTCCACCCCTGAAGAATCAAGGTAGAAAAGCAGAGCCCGGTTATCAGCAACAAGACAACAACAGACTTTCTCTGGGCTAAACAGGTTGGCAACATGGTTGCAAGGAAGGCAGCAGTAGGCCACAAGGGTTGATCACCCTGAGAGAGTAGTGACTAGTTTCTGTGTCTACAGTTAAGAGCTGGGAGACACTGCAGACAACTCAGGAGAAAAGTAACAGTAACAATACCCATATCCTTCCATGGACATGTCAAACTCCACAAATGATGGGGCCAAAGCAGCGCTGTGGAGCTGGAAGTTTCGTGGTGATGTCATGGAGATGAGACTCATGGCAGTCTGCAGCGCCAGTGCAGACCCTTTATACACCCAAGGGGAGCTGCTGAGAGGCACGGCCCTCTGAGGAGCAGCTTTAGTGTCCACCATGTCCACTTCCAAACCTACAAGATCAATACGGTACATAGCAAAACCAGGGTCACCAGCACATTTAACTGCAGTCTTTGCCCATATTCAGCACATCACTGCTAAAAAACCAGCATTGCATGAGGCACTGGCCTTTCAGCTAACACACCCTGAGCAACCCCAACCCCCAGCAGCCTGCAGAAGTCCTCAGCAATAAACCAAATAGTGTCCTGAAACAATCTCTGAATAAGCAGCTGACAGGAGAGATGGAACTTAGAAAAGAAATAACAGATTTTTTTAAAAAAAATTCAGGCAGTTGCAATCACCACCTTTACTAAAGGAGTTTCGTTCCCTCTCTCCTCACTTTTCTCGCACACACAGACCACTCAATTGTGCCGTAACCAAACGGTTACAATCAACACATGAAAGTGGATCTGAAAGTGACTGCAGAGAACGTGCAAGGGACGCGATACGTGTACAAGCCATGAGGACATTATACATGTGACATACTCTCTGCTCCTGCAAAATGTTACAGTGGAGAACAAGTAGGGAGGGCACATGGTCCATATGAGCAAAGCAGACTTTCAGGAGATCAAAGGAAGTATAATTAGTGGTGCTTTTTATGGACACACACCCTACTTCCAGCTACAAACAAAAAGGGAAAATGTGATCCAAATGCAGGGACACTCCCAGTGGTTTGTGGAACACAATTAGTGTTTTTATAGATCACTTCCAGTCCTGAGACGTTTGAATCTATTTCAGCATTTGGCTCCAGTAAAATGTTATGATTTCATTTCTGCTGGTCATCAGATTATCTCTCAGTTTTGATCTAGAGGCAGCTCTACCCGGTACCTGGTCCAAAACATTCAGGCATAATCCACTTTCACTGTGACTGGCTTGGAACAACTCCAACAGTAATTTCCTTTAATTACACAGATTTTTATAGCCCAAGCACGATACCAGTAACAGGTTGTCCATTGCTTACTTACCTTCATTCCTGGCTGCTTCAGCTGAATCACTCCCTTCACATGAGGGGACCTTAGTCTTTGTGCAAGGCCTCACAGCTACTGGTGGAGAACTTCCCAGCCAAAGAAATCGTCTAACAAAAACAAACAAACAAGCATACATCCCCCACAAACCTCCCAAGTAAGACAAGATATTTGGGAGCCCTAGGAACTGGGAAAATACAGCTCAGCCCCCCCCAGGAGACAAACTTGTTCATTGGAGACCTATTTTCTTTACTGGGTGTGAGGGGAGGAAAAAAGCCTCCAGTTTTTCAGCCACACTAAAAAAAAATAGGATTTTTGGATTTTTTAATATGGAGTTCTGTTCCATTTTTTTTAATAAAATAAACTTTCCAGATTTTCACTGAATATCCCGATCTGAATACCTTCACTCGGATCTCAACAGGTACTCTCATGCCTACCATTCATTATCATTAAAGGAGAAAGCACAATCTCAAGATAGAACAACAGACTGAGAAACTAGACCATATTTTCTACTTTTGAGTCTGTCTCTGACATCAGGACTAAGAGAAAGTCATTTCAATCTTGATGGATCTGCTTCTCCAATCTTCCAATGAAGACCAGGAGAGAATAATGCTGAATTCTACTTGTTTTGCAGTTACTTAATTACTTGCTATTTGAAAATGGCTTTGCAAACTTGCAGAGAGGATGCAGAGTACAGACTTGTACTTGATTCAAGTAATATAAGCATATACACCTTATTATCATAATGCAAGAACAATTAACTGAAACAAGTGTCTTGCTGAATCGGGACACTGATCATTGTCTAGTTATAAGGCAGCCTATTGTCTTAGCGCAGTGAGACACCACTAAACCAAATGATTCCATTAAATGCACTCTGATACCTTAACACATCTGGCTCAATAGCCTGGGAGGCAAGTTTCTCAAATACCCTAGTGAGGGGCAGATGCAGTGGGTGGCTCTCATCGCGGAGGGCATCGTGACAGGACGTGAGGATAGTGCTCAGCAAGCCAGAGCCGCACAGCACCTGGCGGCTCTTCTCCGACTTCACCAGGGACAGGATGTGGTCAGCCACAGCACGCTGGATTTCCTGAGAAAGCTGAAACAGACACAGGCAAGTTGTAGCTGGAACTACAACTGTACTGTAATGGTGATTGTTTTCCATTTTTTCCCCCCCATTATTTATTGCTGGATCTCTGGATGTAAAAATCTGTCCCAGAGGAGGAGTCTCTAGGATGCGCTTGAATAGTTTCAAGTGCAACTGCATCACTGTTCCATAAAACTCTACCTTTGAACCGTCTGGATAAAGCTACATCTGAGTAACTGCTCATTGACCCACAGCTGAGCTCCCCTGTGAAAACGCCAGTGCAGTGAAAGAGGGCAGCAATCAGCCCTTAGGCAGAAAAGGGGATCTCCACCAAAGGCAGGTTATCAGGCATAAGCCCCAAGGACAGCACAGTAACTCACAGTGTGTTTCATATGAAGCACATCTAGATGTGAACCTCATCTAGCCTTTGCTTTAAAAATAGCTTTAAAACAAACTCTTATGCATAAAAATCCTAAAACTCTTGCTTAACCTGCAGCGCTACTGTTTTTTTGAGGATCTTAAAGTATCTGAATTTTCACAAATTATCTTTAAAGCAATTTGTCCCCACTTAGGAATAGAGCCCTCAAATCTGATTAGGATCCAATGCTGTCCATCTCCCCTTTTAAAGACAAGAATTATGATGGCAGACAAGCAGATTATGTCAGAATTTGGAATTTGATTTTATAATATAAATGAGAAAATTACACCAAATTCTGAAAAAGTTAGCATATTACGTGTAAAAAGGGATTCACCTCTTTGATGACATAGACAAAACTCACTCAAAACTGTGCAAATCCAAAACCTTTCAGCAATTTCTTTTCAAAGTGTCCAGAAGCCAAAAGACTCACAGGTAACACTTACAACAACATATATTCATTTTGGTAAAAACAGCTGTAGTTTTTATGTCTGAAAGACGAGGTTTTTTGGATAGCCTTTTATCTCAGTGACTGCTCATTCCTAGTGAACGTGTCATTGCAGAGATCCTCCCCCAGACTAAACATTCATTATGCTCCTTCCAGGAGAGGTACTTATTTCTATGGCATGTCAAAATCTTACTTATGTTTCTGGATCTTTTGATCATTGTTTTATTCTATTTTCTACTGGATGTAGGAAAGGATCTAGATATAAAATCATTAAAAAATAGAAGAAGATAGAATCTTGGCTGACAAACTCAGTGAGATAAATCCAATAAAACTATAATGGAATACACAAAATTGATTGTTTTCATTAGCTTAGCAGCTCTGTCAATAACAGTACAGTGTTGTTTTGAATAAATTGTGCTGTTTTCAGGAATCTTAGTTCCAGTAAAATGGGATTTTAGTGAAAATATTAATGGTGGCCAGGAAACCAGGCTATGTGCTCCTATATACATGCATTGATTTTCCTAACACACGTTACTTGTACTATGGATCAGGCTATTGGAGGTACAATTACAATGGAGCTGGACTCACCGCTCTGTCTGATAGTAGAGTCTCAGGGTAAAGTGTCTTCTAGCAATTGGCCTAATCTGCTTAAGTAGTTCCCAGATTCTTGCCCCTAAGAGCCCATACAGAACTCAGTAGTTGAATTTATGTCACTGTTGTTACTCCTCCAAATGATCATACTATGTTTACGATGGGCAAGTACCCTGAACTACTGGTGGCTGGGGTCTACTTCATGCAGTTGCAGGTTTAAGCCTGATAAAGCAGCAATTCTGTGTGCAACCACGAAAAGCAGACTTACTTTTCCATTTCAGAGCACCTCTCCCCTGAAAAGCTAGTAGCCCTTTAGAGAAAATTAGTTCAATTAACATAAAACAGATTTAATTTTATTTATGGAAAAAGATTGAGGCATAGAGAATAACATTTTCAAAAATCTCCAGATGACTCGATTTCAATTGCTACTGTCAAATGGCATTTCCTGAGTACAGGAAAAAGATTTTCCCAAGTACAGGAAAATAGAACACAAACACAATTCCCAGTTGCAAGCACATTCACATTCTATCACAGTATTTTCTTAATCAACTCTCATCCACTAGCCTTATACTTTATTGACTGTATGCATAATTGGGTTTTATAATACAGTGTAACTAGTATCTGCATGTTCCTTCTAAGTAAAAAGAAATAAGCACTATAAACTGCATCAACTGACTTTTTTCCAAGAACTTATGTGCATAGCTTAGGCCTACCTGACTGTCCCACATTATATTGTCTCCAGGCTTTTCATCTCTTTCTCCTTGGTACCACTTTTGTGCAAGAAAATATATTCAAGAGGATACATACTACCAGGTCTGCAACATTTTTTGAGGCCAGGCAAAAAAAATCTCTTCATAACGTTAAGAATCATTTCACTAACTGTCTCTGGTGGCCTGACATCTCATTCACCAAATTACATTTAGTTTCACTAATGAATGAAGCTCTAGCCAAACACCTGAGGAATTTCCCAGCAGAAGAATGCAATTCTCAAGCAGGGCACTGCAGTCATTAGGAACACAATATGGTGTAAACAGTTATATTAGCCATGATATCAGTAATAAATACCTAAAGAGTGACACATTCTCATGCACTGAAAACTTAAACTTCCTTCTGTAAATGCCCTGACTTACACAGCTAGCCTCACTTGCATGTCGCTTTTGAAACATGCATTCAATTTGATGAGAACAGGCTGAGTTTGCAGAAGTACCAGACACACACGTGCCCACAAGAGTCTCCTCCATATACCATTTACTGACTAAAAAGCTGCCTTTTGTTGGCAGGGGAAGCAGGTGTTAAGGCTTCAGCAAGTTTTCATATTGCATTTGACATTCAAATGATTTTTGATCATATCTAGGAATGGCAGCACTATACAACCACAAATCTATTCTCAGCTTTTAATTGTCATTCTGAATAGTTAGAAGAAAAGTGCAAGACCATCTGTTTTACTGCGTAATTCTCCTAGGCTGCTGATACACTCAGTTACTGCAAGCTGCCACTGTTGGGTTTGGTAAAGGTCATCAAGAACCAGTAAATTTGCCAGGAAATCGATATTATTTCTACACAGCAGAATCAAAGTACAAAAATTTTATTGAGTTCCGTAAATGTTTCTGTAAAAGCAGAGCTTCCTCAATGCCATTTCTGTGAAAGCAAAGGCTTTGCACATGACCTGGACTGATTCTGGGTGGGAGGACAGCATATCAAGGACATTAGAAGGTTATAAAGCTTACACAGAAAAACCTGATCTGGAAGCAAGAGGATAAAAACAGAATGTTTGATACACTTGATCTTGTTAGCTTGGAGTGAGAATTTCAACTGCACGGTTTTATTTTGTTGTAGCTAACAGTGGCTGGGAGTTAATCTTTGAGACACTGATTATGTTCCTTTCTCCACTACTGACATTGCTTTACTCAAGTGATTTTGCTTCTCTATGCTATTAATTCCTCTATCCCTTTTGTAGCTCAGAACATGGGTTAACACTTACTTAGAGTCTGACTCGTGACAGTGGTCCCATTTTACCTGGAGCACCTCCATTTACAACAGCAGTACTAAATAAGTATCGTCAGTAATAATTCTTTGCCAACTAATAAGAACAGAGAAAGACAAGTATGGCAGTTGGAATTTGTGCTCTAAACCTTCATATTTTTAAGAACACTGCCATCTACTGAGGATCTGAAATGCTTTTTTCCCCTCATCTAGCTCAGCTCTAGAGCCAACTTTAATACAGTCATTTTCTTGATGATTCCCTCTCTCGTTCAATCAATCATTATATTTTTTTTCTCCTTTTCAGAAACTCATTACTCTAATTATCAAAACTTCAATAGCTGCTGCCTTCCTTCTGCTACACAGATTTGGGATATGCCAACAGTTAGTTACACTCCTACCTTCCATAGTTTTGGGTAAATAAACTCATTTATTTCAATCCTTCTGATTATACTTCAACTGCACTCAGCTTCTTTAGAGAAGACAGCAGACAGAACACAGACAATTTACTTGCTCAGAACGGATATGTCTAGTGAAGGACTGACATTGCAAGTCTGTTCTCCACACAGGGGACAACAGTTCCCACAATATCATGATACAGCTGAAGAGAACACTCTGCCAGGATTATTTCACATTTTTTCCCCCAGTCATCCTGACAAAATAAACTGTTCTGCTTTAGAAAAAAAAGAGTAATTTCCCATGCTCCCATCTGATCCTTGTGTCCTAACTTGGAAGTGAAAATGGAACCAAAATGCACCCCACACTTGTGCCACTGCAGCAAGTGTCCTGGGACAAAATCAGTGCACTGCATTGGACAACTAAATGCTTAGTAAATTGATGCCTAGCACTTTTTATTTTGTCTGAGTACAATGAAATTTGCTCTGTTCTTCCTGCCACTACGTGAATTTTAGTATTCACATCTGCAAACAGAAAATAGTTCTCTAAAGCAAAGCCACAGAAGAAGCAGCAGACGCTGTTCAGATGACACTGATACGTGCACAGAACTCACCTGAGAGTGACCCTCTTTGTACAACTTTGGCAGCAACCTCACTATTACGCAGACAGCACCTGGGTGCACAATGGCAGTGTCTCTCGTTTCTGACCTGCAGAAAAAAGATCTGTAAGACTTGGATATTATCATTAACAGCAGCAACGAGGGTCAAATCAATGGCAAAGTGTACAGCAAGACACTTCCCTGGCAGTTACCAGGTGCACCATTAGAAGCTAAGCAATGCAAGTCACCTGGAACAGCTAGAAGCCTTTTTGAAGTAGCAAAAAGCCATGCTGAGCTCATCTCAGGGTCATGCAGATTCAAATATGTGCGGCAGCCTCTTTAAACAAACTTGACTTTTTTTCTCTACTTGTAGAGAAAACAGTCACAGTCGCTGATGCATCAGCCCAGACCTAGTGCCATTTTCCGCATCCAAGCAATTTGTAGCTTTGGTCAGGCAAGACCCATAGTACTTTCTAAGCATAATAGGAATAGGCAGAGATGAGATGGTCCTGATGAAATCAGGATGCCACTACACCCTTCTGAAGACCAGAATCTGCCTAAGCCAGTAAAACAAAGTTAAATATCTGCACTTCCCCAAAAATTTCGTTTTTGCCATATACAAACCTCCACACATTGAGGCACAGGAGCTAAGGTATCAAAATTACCACTCCACTTCTGTCATGACACAGGCCAATACCACTCAGGGACAAAGTCACTTTAGAGCAGTAACTCTAGTCTGGACCCTGCAGGCTCAGTGCTGCAGAGAAGCATCCGCCTTTCTGGGTGCCTCTGAACTGGAGCTGGGGCTGCTCGGCCAGACACATCCGGCCCCATTACATCCCAGGAGGGGAGCAACAGCAACATCTAACAGCCCTAATTAGACAGAAAAAAATAAAGCGCAGAGTACTTTATGGGCTGTATAAAACAAAGAGAATAAGTAATAGAATGGGCATAAAAAAGCTTTTACAGGGAACCTAAAGGAGAGTAATGTCTGTAATTAACACCTGTTAGCCATTTCCAAGGAGGCCTGGCTGATACATCAGAGCAGCAAGTAATGTGTAGCACAGCGCCACACAGTGACAGATCATTCTCCTGCAGCCTCAAGGAACATACCAAAAAGAAAACTTTCAAAAAAGATTTTCTGTATTTTGTGTAAAGAATCAACATTAGATCTGGTACAAATGCTTACTATGACAGTGACTTTAGTGAGGTCATATAAATTTGTACTTGACATAAATGGTGAGAGTTTTACCATGCTTAACAAGAGAAAAGGACAGTGTGTCTCCCCCTCAACGTTTGAGAAAAATCTAGGCCCTTAAAAACGAATGGGACCAAAATTTCAGCCTGTTTTTCCAGCTGTCTGGGGCTGTACTCCCCTAAAGGAAATTTGTTTTCAGCCTAGGCTGACTGTAATCAAGGAAGTTGGCTACCAGCTCCTGGTACCAGAAATTTCAATATATTTCAATATATCCACGTCCAACATTGCGGGAATGTGACTAAGCAGTGCCCAGCTTTCCCAATACACCGTGTTCTTCCTAAACACCTTGTAAGTGAAACAAAACATATTCCATGTGATTGTGCAGTAAAACGTGCGCTCTTGCCCACCTGCAGCAACGCAACCCCACGCCACCTGCCCCCTGCCACTCCACTATCCTAAATCCAGTCTGTGCTGCTGCTACTTAAACACTGGACAAGAGGCCCAGGGACCACACGAGATCATGCCAGGAGGCCAAAGGGACTTTTGCACAGCGAGCCCGTGCGACAGCAGCTGCAGCAGCCCTTCTGCTGGGGGCACAGAGGGGGCTCCCAGCCCAAAGGGGAGCAGCCTCAGTTACCACAGCTTGCTGCAAACTAGCTCTGATCATGAGGAGACAAAGGAATAAAAGAGACCCCATCTGTCACAGAAGGTGTCTTAAACATTAATGCAGGAGCAGAAACACAGAGGGCTGTTTCTGAGATGGAAATGGAAGGGTCCATTCCCTCGTGGCCAAGCGGCTTGCAGCATCATTGACCACTGGACAGTCTAGGGGACTATAACATTATCCAGTTAAAACACATTTTTTTTTTTTTCCCCTGCATCTTAGTCATTTTCCTTTAGGACTGAGATCACTGCTTTTTCCCTTCTTCAGGGGATGTTAATACATGTCACAGGATGGGGCATTACTGCCTACATTTAAATTTCTACTTTTAAGTTATGCAGCCCAAGACTGAAGCCCTTCAAGAGGAAGCATGAGCACAAAGTACAGCTAGGAGGAAGCTGAACTGCAGTAACCACAGGCTTGCAGGAACTCTGGGAACTTGATTTCTTATTATTTTCCAAAAAAAAGAACTGGAAAAGGATATGGACTCTGAAGTCCTGAGGGCGACCAGCTTGCCAGTACAAGTTTCTCTGCTGTATTTGCAGACATCTGTTGCTAGGCTCCCTTCTAACCTGGCTTTCTTTTCCACTTCCACATCCCAAAAATAAAGCAAAAATCATCCCAAGGCAGATACAATGAACTGGATCCCAATTCACACCAATCAGTTTTCACAAGTGGTATTCACTCAGTTCCTAAACAGCTTCACAGCTCACACTCTACCAGGAAAAACACCACATATCCCCAGAGTGAAGCCTTGCTCTATACTTCACACGAAGGGACTGGAAAAGACCCTTTAGCCCAGACACACTCCTTAGAAGCTACCAAAAGGACAAAATGCCTCCCCCCGGGAAACTCTTGCCCTCCACTGGATTTGGTGGGTGGCACCTCCTGCCAACTGCCCTGTCATCCAACCACAGCCCTGGCCTTGCGCTGCCTGGCAGCAGGGGACAGAGCCATGTCCTTCCTGCCGCTGTCCTGCTCTTTCACCCCTATCTGCCCCACGCCTTCCTCACACACATCAGTTACTGGTCATGGATGTCCCATGACCACTACTGCCCACACATACTCTGTAAATGGCCTTCCCCTCTCCCATTGAGGCCTAGGACCATCTCCTTTGCAGGGAGTAATCCTTCTGAGCCAGCAAGTCCTCTCCCCAGCACCAAGTACCTAAAACATGGGCTTTAAGTGCCACTCCAGGAGCACTGACAGGGCTTCAGCAAACATCTCCATGGCTGATGCCCAAATCAGCTGCCTGAGCAGCAAACAAGTCTACAGCATTTTTTGTTTGTTTGTTTTCCACAATTGCTTCAGGCAAGTACAAATCTATCCAAAGATTGGAGCAAGCACACATATGTCCAGAGATGCCTACAAGGAGCTGCCTTAGTGCTTAGGGAGCAAAGTTTTGTGGCCTTCAGTGACTGCTAGCTGAGGGACCTGATGGCTTAGTACTTAATGCTGCAGGATGACTAAGGAGGATGACTAAGGAATAATTTAAAATAAATGCTAAAGGAATCATTTTACCCATAACTGCAACCAGAAACATTTCTGGCAAAAGGACTGGGAGATCCCAGATAAAGCAACACAAGAAAGGACAGCTGGTCTCACAAGGTATGAAATGCAAATAATTCAGAGCTGACAGCAGCCTTCCATTCCTGCCATCCTTCATTGTATCAGGCAGGCAGCATGACTATTCCTTCTCCAATTTTCTCCATCTCATCTGTGTGAGTCAAAGTGTGTGCATGCACAAGCACACCCCTGTACATCAGGGAGAATTTAAAATAATTTGAGTTCCACTTTTTAGTAATTTTCCATACCATTGAAAAAGTCAAAATTGTTCAGGGCATGCTTAATGACAGACTAGGAGAGGGCTTTAAGTTGTAACAACCTATTCTTAGAACCTGGTCCTGTTTTACAATACGCATGTGCCAGAACCTCCAGACTAACCTGTAAAAATCTGTGTACTGCATCCCACTGATCTACTGAACAGCTTATGTCCAAGTGTTTGCCATCATTTGCCTTACAAAAACAGGTGATTTCTGCTGTCAAGAGGCCTGAAAGTTGAAACCACGTTTTCCATCTATTTTAAGGCAAATCATGCCACGTACTTACTACCAGTCTCAGTTTACCACCATACAGAATGGAGAAACCAGTCTGATTGTTTTTTCTGTAGTAAATAAAGACTTACTTCTGTTCAGGGTTTCCCCATGGAATATATGCAGAGGCAGGTAATTTGTTGCCTGGTCTTTTGAAAGCCACAGGATGCTCCTCCTTAGCTTGAGGTTCCTCCCAGTCATTTGTTGATGTCTCTTCCACCTCTGTCTGTATCTCCTTGAAGTAGCTCTCCAGGTGCAGAGTCCCTTTGACCATGTGATCAAGAAAATTCAGAATCCATATGCAGTTTTTCAGCCACCTTGGAAAAGGTTCTGAAGAGCAAAAAGCCGCATCCAAGAATTCTGCAAACGTCCTTGTCTTCTCAAGGCTAGGAAGGATTTGCTGTTCTCCTCGCGTCCAGAAACAGCCAAGTGTCCCAAGATCCTCTGCCATCTTTTCAAAGAGACCATTCTTCTGGAAGAAGTTGCTATTGACAGAGTCCAGGTGTAGGGCTGCCGTTATGCCCTGAAGTGTGTAGAAAACAAGTTCCAAAACGCAATTGTGCCCAACTGTTGCCCACAGCCCAGTTGGAGGGTCCTGCAATGCACCTTCCATGTCTGAGAGAAGGGAGAGGAGCCCATTGAATCCACTGCAAGTTCTGAAAGCTGAATGGCTCTTTGGACTATCCAGTATCCTCAGCAGTGACTAGAAACATTAGGAGGAAAGAAGGCAAAAGCAGCACTTAAACCAATAGCACACAAAGGACAAATAAGCTTCAAGTAAGCTTCAAGTTTCTAATTCCAAGTTAGTAAAAGTATACCATCTTCTACTGAAATTCTGCTTCTTGAGCCAAAATTGCTTGTCAAAAAAGGCTATCACTGCACGGTCTTCCTCCTTTTGCCCTCCTCACATTCCCAAAGAGTCAAACATATCAATCGGAGAAACCCTCATAGTCAGACTGCCGACTAGGAAATGGTGCTGACAGGAACCATCCAAGATGTAAAAATTCCTGCTTTAGCTGGGGCCAAACTGCTTAGTGTATGTAATGTTTTAGAACTTCCACTATTCTGACCGGTCCTCACAGACTCTGAACTCTCAAGATTCACGTAAATGAAAGTAGAGATTCAACTCTAATTCCCCATGTAAAGAAACTGTGAGGATGATGCAGTTCTATGTGCAAGACTTCCTCCAGGAAGGCACCCTATACTTGTCCTCTACGCTACACTTATGACTGAGTACACCCATTCCAAGAAAACCACTGAACCAGCAGGGCCCAAACAACATTGCAGGCAGCAGGGTCTCCTCAAAGAAAGGCAATAGCAGTTTCTTCTGTCAAGAGGAATAAGTTTATAGTTTCCATTTTTTCAAAGGAAAAAAAGCCAGAGTCAGATCCAAAGCTAATGGATCCAAAGCTAATGCATTTCAGGAAAGCTCAAGTTTTCCTGAACTGCAACGGACTTGGTGAAAGTTACAAGTGAATGCTATTTGATGATATCACACAAGCAAACAAAACTCAGCCTATTCCACTTGTAAAATTTTAATGCTATGTGCCTGATTCTGTCCCTATTTAAACAAACAAAACCACCAAAATTATTAGATATAATGGCATCAAGTCAGTGAGAAAGATCTCATGAGGAAACACAGTCAATGACATGTTTTGGGGATGCTGCACATTGATTTAATGAAGAAACTGCTCTTACAGGTATATGGGAGCTTCCAAATTTGAGTTTTTTTGTTTGTTTGTTTTTTTAACATTGGAAGGACATGATTTCATATACGAAGTTTCCCAATGGACATCCAGTGAAAGAGTGAGTTCTCTTTGCAGTCTGCTGTAGAGGAAGAGATCTACAATGAATGTTTCTCTAGCAGGATCCAGGACTATGAGAAACTGTTGTCAGAAGTGGAGGGGAGGGGGAACTCTATTACTGTCATTCAATTTTGCATCATAATGTATCAAACCAGGCAGAGACTTCTGAACAGGGAGTAAATTGAATAACTCAGAACTGAAGTTATCAGGATGGCTTTAACACATTTCAGAGAAGGTCAGCTGTAACCACATTTCTTCCAGCTCTAACTCTGTTAGAATTTAATCACCTATGAGTTAGTATTCCTCTGCCCTGAATCTATAAAACTGATGTCTGCTGGAAACCCCCTAACTCAGTTAACACTAACAGAATCCATTTCACATTTCATTATTTGTTATTCCTCATAATTGTCCACGTGCCACACTAGAATACGGCAGGGCTAATTGCATTTGGGCTCGGGCTTTAACAGCTAAATATATATTAGCAAATCAATCTGAATTTGTGTGTAACACAATCACAGTCCCAAAGGATGTAGATAATAAATTCATTTGCTTACATTATGTTTTAATACAGTTATCATTTGTCAGAATTAGACACTGAACCTGCATTTATTTTCATATTAGTTTGGACACCACACTCAACTTTTCCACAGATACTGCTCAAGTTTGCCATTTTGAATCAAAGCTATAGACTTCATCAGATTATGCCTACCCCAATCCTCAATTCAGTAGTCTCACACCTTCACCTCTCCTCACCTTCTTCCAAATCTCTGCTTGTAACAGAGGAGAGAAACAAAAACATGTAATAACATATATAACTGTTTCTCTGTCCTGTATTATTATTTAGGTCCTCAAAATGCTGCACAGTCTCACTTTGAGTGAAAGTATTGCCCACATACACATCACTAAAAATGAAAGCACTCAATTTACAAGAATCAAAACTCAGCCCATATCTTCTTTCTTTTGCACTTACCTTCTTGGAAAAAATCAATGCTGGAGCTGAGGCTAAGAGCCAGTTGCCACAAGCCAAGCAGTTTCAAAGAAAACAACAAGCTACAGGAAGCCATATTAATTACCTTCAGCAAATCTAGTTTCAGTTGTAGTTCCCCTTGAGTAGATGAACAGAGGGCCCCAATAACAATACTCATATATTCTTCATAGTTGATGACTGACAGCTGCTCCAAGATGCTAAGAGTGGCACTCCTATAGCATTCATCATCCAAAAATATCTTGATGTATGGCACCATCCCATAGTCCTTCAAAACAACTGAGACAAATAAGATATTTGTTACTTTAACTATCCTTGCTTGTAGTTTTCACAAGTAGATTTTCAGTGTTGGTGTGCAGTGCTGCATTTCCATAAAAATACCAGGAGAGACAAGGAGAAGAGCTAGTTAAGCTAAATGTCACAAACTGAAGGGCACAAGAACAGCTGGGGATGCAATGACTCCTGATAACCACAGTTTACAATCAGAGATGACAGCTTCCCAATATAATGGGTATATGAAGGAAAAAGACTCCGAATTATTTTTGAACTTAAACATTTCCTCAGTTTTTGCAGGGAAATGTATGACATAATAGTTTGTGACAATACATTTCTACTTGGGGAGATGCTGCCAACCTGATGATTCCAGAATTTGGGATTCAAAGTTAACTGAAAGAATTACAGTATTCAAAAGTTTCCTTTTTTTCCTGTATTATGTTCCACAGGAGTTCCCATACACATACATCTGAAGTGTGCCAATACCAAACGCATGAGTAAGTCTGCTTGACTGTGTCAAGATCTCTCAGATACCATAGAACAGAACCCAAATATTAACGTGCAAAAGCCACAGGCACAATTGTGTTTTCCACTGCTAACAGAAATATGTTTTCTATGTATTCAAACTTTTGAAGGCTATCCACATAGATGATGTGATCAGAGTGACTGCTGGGGTAAGGCTCATTAGGAATGTATTATAGTGTTTGCAACATTTCTTCTCGGTATAATATAGTCATCCCTATGGCTTGTAGCTTTTCTTCTTCACTTCTGAATGAAGCACAAAATCAGAAAATTTGCTGGTGCTTCTTAAGATGCACCTAGGGCATTTATCATCAAATATCACAGAGATAAGAGTCATGTGCCATTTCTTACCAGTGTTCCTCACGGACCCAACAGTAAGGGCAGCCACCATCTTCAGCATCACTGCATTTAATTCTTTCTCGGTGCCTTCTTCCAGGGCAGGCACCTGGGTTCCAGCTATTTGCATATGAACAACAACACAATTTATACAAGGCATGCGGTTACTTGCAACTAGAATATTGCAAAATGAATAAATAATAAAAACAAGTCTCCAGTAAATTCTATTTCTCTTAAATACAGGCTACTCAAAACCCTCAGTGATCAGCAATACACATACAGGCCACACACTAGTGATTAAGACCTACCCTGGAATTGAGAACCACTGATCAGATTCTATGCTCTGCAACACGGATCTCTTGCATGACTCTAGGCAGAATTTGTGACTGCTGTGCCTTCATTTCCCATCTATAAGGCTGATATGGAGTTATCAGCATAGCATTATCTAGTGGCAGTATATACAAACGAAATAACCTTAAAAACTGAGGTACAAAATTGTAAAATATATTATCTGAGAGTACATGAATGCCTAAACTAAAAGTGCAGAGCAGAAACTTCATATATATCCATATGTAAACATTTCTAGGATCAAACAGTATAAGGCAGGTTATTTTACCTAAAGATCTCAGTTTGCAGAATAAATTCCTGAAAACCAAGAGACAAGAAGAGTGGTCACTCCAAACAAAACATTCCCACCCTCTCCTCTTCAACTTTGTGTATAAAGTTATAAATCATCCAGTCATTCAATCATTTACTCTGTGCAATTTAGGTCATCAAGTGATGTAATGCAGTGAAATTTATACAAAAGCAAAGCACTGCTCTACACACCAGTCGACTGATAACCATAAGGTAAAGTGTTCAGTAACCATCATATTAATCTTGACAACACTTACGTGCTTTAGTACAAAAAATTAAGTATTTTGATATCAAAAATGCAAACATACATAAACGTATATAAAGCAAACCATTATAGTTATTACATCAAAAGTTATATGTAATAATTTGAGAATGCATTTGGGTTTCTCTGCCTTTACTAATTGACCATTAGTCTGAAATTCTTCTGAAATACTTTAGCTTTCTTTAAAATACTGTTTAAAAACAACAAAAGAACAAACTTAAAGATGTGAGTCTGTACCACAATTTAGCTGCATCCCACAGTTACCACATCTATTATCTTCCTGTTTTCAGAACTATTACCTTACTTTCCTGTTTTCAGAATAGGAAATAACTACATCAGATAACAAGGGACAGTGGTAACTGTGGGTAGAAGTTGGCCAAAATTCCAGAAATTGCCTTCCATTGTCAGTCCTTATGAATATGTGTTATTGTCAGAGAGAATAAGATATGTGGAAAACTGACCGCAGAGTGCATCTGAAGTCAGAGTTCTGTCTCTTTCTTCTCCTACTTTGAGATCAGGGACTCAGAGAACTACAAATTGAGGTCAGTATAGAAATGTGAGGTGAATAGCACCCTCCAGAGTAATTTGTAATACATTGGTGAAGAACTACCCATGTCTGTTCAGGAAAGTTAGCAGAATGATAAAGAGCTAACATTTCAGAGAGAACCTGACATAATCAGCCTGGCATAATAAAAACATCCTATGAATTTAAACCTAGGTCAGGTTGCTTCCAAATTAATTCTATTTAGTGAGTACATAACACTTAAAAATTGCTTGTACAAGGAGGTTCATTCACTCCTACAGATCTGCCTGCCTCCCCAGTCGCTGTGACTGCCATGGGCTGTACCTGACTTCCTCAGGATTTTGGCTTGCTTTCGCAGAAGTGCCAGCAACAGGCCTAAGAGGCCAGAGTCCCGGAATATGTCACTGAACAGCAGGTCCTTCTTGGTCATGTTGAGAAGGCATCGGAGAGCTGTTAAGGTGCAGAATGGCACTATGTTTTCTTTCACCAAATACTGAATCTTCTTCAAGATTTCATGGGGGATGTAGGACATGTCCAGCACCACTGACTCCACCAGCTTGAAGAACTGAACCTGCACTGTGTGCGGTTTCATGTGGATAATGTCAGTAAACTGGTTGATAGGTTGTAGTGTCCATTCCAAGAGAAAGAAGTTCACTGCATCCCAGGCCCATATGGTACCGATTGCTGCTAGGATTCTCCTACAGAGGCGCACATCATTACTTCTCTGGAAAACAGACTGCAGCACTTGAAAAGCCTGGAGATTTTTCACTGTCATTCCTGTAAAATAAAATAATGTGAGATCTTTTTTACAGCAATACTATTTAAGACTCACTATAAGCACCCTAGCTATAAGATTAAATTGTTTCTAAGACTGTAAATATGGGTCACAGATCCAAAGGATGCAACTGGGAGGCATGTCCTCAATCTGGGATCAGACCCTACTGCTGGCATGGCCAGTTCTCTCTGATGCAGAAAGTATTTAGGCTCCTGCAATGTTAAGCACTTGAATCAAAAGATGCTGTCTCAGGCTTCTTTCTCCATCTTAGATAAATAATGCATAGAGATTCATTCTTTTGTGACTTGCCTACACAGCCATATGTATGTTCCCTACCAGAAGACTGTGTTGGTTCAAAATCAAAGTGCGGTAGTTGCGGGTGCGCAATATTGCCAGAAACTTTCAATTCCGTTTTTCCACAGGTGGTTAGGCAAGTCAGCATGTCCAGAATCTCTTCCAGACAGGAGTCTCCTTCATTCTCCTGCAGTCCCTCACATCTAGAAACAAAGGTTGAGACAGTCATGGGATCATCCCTCAGTAACACAAACACTTTCAAACTACATACTGAGCACACAAGAGCTATCTGGGTGACTCCCCATGTCCAATCTTTGCCATCTTTTCTCTTATCTCTAATGACTTGTTTAGTTGACCTACAAAGAGTAGGATGATCCACACTTTCATGCTGCATTCTGGATCAGAAAGACAACAACAAAATCACAAAACCGAGAAAGAAAATTGTAGTGATGATGTAAAAGTCTTCTGAGGAAAAAAAGGAAATATAGTTTGGAATTTAGCTCAAATACATGTACATTAAAAAAACTCTCAAAAAGCGTTGTTTGGTAATAAATTTTGAGAGCTCAGAGATCAGAAAACTAAAACTTTTTGCATGCTATTTTTCTGATCCAAACCAAGATTAGAGTTGAATCTTATCCTTAAACTTGAATTAAACTTGAAGAAAAAAAGTAGACATAAGTTTGGTAAATGTAAGGAATCTACTGGATGACGTAACTAATAGAAAAATCTTAGCCTTTGAAAAGGGAAAAGCTCTTGTTTAGCCTGAGCTTTGTGATTCAGACATGATGATGGTGTGTCAACGTCTCCTCTGTGTAATGAAATCATTTGAGCTATAATCTCAGCTCAAATTTGTCCGTTTCAAATGAGTCTGTCAAGTGTCAGACACAGCTACTTATGTTGATTCTGCCCCAAACCCTTCTAATACTAATAATTAACGGAGAGTCATTGTATTGTATTGGATAAGTCCACCGCCCACCTCTAGACCAACTTCTGCTAATGTTAATTTTCCTTGTACTTTAAGGAGGAGAAGCTATGCACTGCTTCCTCTCCTAAAATAGCAAGATGGTTTGTAACATCACAATTTTTATTACTGGCTCTGCATTCACACACCATTTTCTAAAGAGTCTGATATTTTAAAAGGGATCATCTTACCTTCAGAAAACCAAGTTTTACCATCCTCTAAAACACAAATACAAATCTCCATACTTGCCTGAGTAAAATTTTTAGCAGGAGTTGGTAGCCATCATTAGTCTCAAACTCTGTTAATAAAGCTGATGATACAGGATAGGAGTCTTTCACAAAACACAAGATGATACTAACAGCTTCACATATGTCATGAGCAGGTAGGGTATCTGCCAGTTTAAACAGATTCTGAATTGCAATTTTAATGCAGTCCACAGCTGTGAAAAGTTATAGGGGTATTTAAAAACAGACAAAGAAATGCAAAGTTACCAGTAAAAATGAAATAACTTGAGAAGTTATCTCCCAGTAAAATAGTTATATAGTTAACTCATACAGTCAAAAGCCATACTCAAACTACATGAAAAACATTTATTTCTTTTAAAGCAGATGTTCTTTGCTGATTCAGCCTCAGTAAAGGTCCCGCATGCCCAACAAAACTGATACATAGGGATCCATCTGTCAGTACAAAGTAGAGGTTGAAATATCTAATTGTCTTGTATTAAGTCACTTGCATTCTGTGCAGTGTTCAGATTAATTTTTTGCTCAGTAGGGCAGGTGTAACACCATATACATATCTTGGTCTGAGCAATGAAATCTAGTCTTATTTATCTTACCTGATGGCCTGGCCTCCCAGCAGAGCTTCCAAATTCCTAAACAGTTCACTGCAGTCAGGAATAACTGTTATTCCTCAGTCTTTCAATCTCACCCAAGAAACCAAGTTAAAACAAAGCAAACAAACCAACCCACTAAACTATAGCAATGTTTTTCCTTGTAAAACACTGAGATGAGCGACCTTTATATTTTATAGGAACAAGAAAATGCCTTACTGTAATGAAGCCTAGAAAAAATGAGGGTATCACTCAGAACCAATCATGACCCCAAAAGATACAATGCTGAAAATATTGCCGGAAGAACAATATTCATCATTGACAAGCCTTAGATTCACCTGTCAAGTCATATAATTAAGAAAAAATTACGTCTTGTGGTTTCCCGCATCAGTGGGACTGGATGGGAGAGGCTCCTACCTACAGTTTACTTTCTTTATTAAAAAAAAATCTATCTGTTTCCAGTTTTCTATCTGCACTAAATGTTCCTATCTAGGAAGCCAAAAACCCATACTTTGCAGATGATTGACTACCAGATGAGATATGAGCTTCTATTCAGGGAGATTCTTCTTGTGGATTAATTCCAAGGACAAGCATGAAGAAATGAAAAGTCAAAATACTAAATCAAACCTTGTAGGTACACAATGCTGTTTTTGGTCTGAGCCTTTGAAATTGTTCGCAGCACACGGCCTGTAGGTACTTTCCATGAAGGGCTACACTGGTCCCAAAGGGAAGCTGTTGCTATAATTAATGACTGAAGTTTATCAGCTGCCAGAAGTTCCTCCACACCTTGTTCCTCTTTGTATATATTATGCATGATCTGAAAAATAGACAGGCATCAGCTGCAATACACACACTTGCAAGTATCCAGAGAGGTGTAAAAATCTACTGGTTAGCAGGCACCCAACCTGGCCATAGCTGCACACAACCACTGGAAACCAAAGTGGCACAAACTCTATGCGAGGTCATGATACAGCTCACGGGGCTGTAACACCATGGTATCAATGCCCTCCAAAAAGGCTACACACAGAAACAAGTGAATAAAAACTGGATGATGTATGTCAGGTCTAACTGAAGAATGAAAAACAAAAACAAACAAAAAAAATCACATCAAATCATATGTGGTTCCAGCCATCAGCAGTTTTAGCTAAGTTTGATCAGCAGGGTAAAAGTAAACCAGAAGTTGATACTGATGCCTGGGGAAGTATGGAGTAAAAGGAACAAGTGAAAATCATTAGGATATGCTAAATGGATTTTTTTTTCCAATTTACAGTGAGGCAATTTTGTTTAATAACAAAATGAAAGCTATAGTAGCATCATCTCAGAATGGTTCAAATGTCACCAAAGAAAGGATTACATTTAAGGGCTGAAAAGCATTTAACAAGTATCAGGAGGATCACAAAATAAAGCGGTCAATATCTCCGATCCAAAGTCAGTGTGAATATCTGAGCACTCAGGGCAAAGAAACACCCTAAGGGCATCTCACCTGAACAAGCATGTCCTGAGTTTGAGGGTCATCCTCACTTGTCTCGCTATCATCACTGCTTTTCTTCACAGGAAAAGTAAAGAAAAGGTACAGGCACTGCATCAGAGCAGCTGGAAGACCAGATCCAATGATGTTCCACAGTGTCCTCTAAGTCAAGAAAATCAAAATCAGCCCTTCCAGAAACCAACAGCACTTTCCCTGTGTTTCTACATGCTGTTTGAAGTCCTGCCCCATGAACCAGCTACTTAAACATTCTATTCTTACAAATGCTGCAGGGCACACAACCATGGCAAGCACATACCACCACCATATACACTCACCTGGGGGAAGCAAGCACATTGACAGAGCGTTGCCAGCTCTTCCCCCAAGTTTTTGCCCTACTTGAATTAGGGCTTTGACAGAGTTACTCAGGATGTCCTTATTAGAAAGCCTGCAGGAGACAAAGCATCTAAGCTGCAAACTAACTAGCAGCAAGCCCTACAGCAGACAGTTCCTTCTTGATCTTCCTCACTGGACAGCTTCTAGTTACAGAGGCTGCCTATGTTAAAAGCACTTCTTGGTTCCATCCTTGACACAGTATAACGTCCATTAGCTATAATGCCTCTACATTTCTAACTAGTTGAGTAACTGCATAAACACTTCTAATCATAGTCTTAGTACATGAAAAACGCATTCTTTCCAAAGGCCTTGGCTTTTCTCTCAGAACTTAGTTTCTTCAAGTCTCCACCTTGGCTCTGTAAAACTTACAGAGAAGATAAAATGTCACAGCATACTTGTTTGGCAGGCAATAATCACAACAACAACAAAAAAAGCCTGGACTGTAAACCTAGCAGAATGTCCTCCATCTGGCTGCATATCCCAAGCATAGTGATGTTCAAAGCACTTGGGACAGCACATACATTATAAGATATAAATGTTCCATTGCTGGGGTGGCTGCACAGCTACTCAGAAGTAAAAAGGAGAAAACAAAACCAACCCCAAAAGCCTTTGTAGTCACTTCTCTTACCATGTCAGCCTGGGAGAGGAGATACACCGATTTCAGGAGCACATGGCCATCTTCCACTTCCCTTTTCTGTTGCAGCAACTGCTCCAAGGCCAACCGAGCTTCCTCTGTTACAACAAAAACATTAAACTTTAATTCCTTAATGAGAGATGAAAATACTTAATTGATCCTTTCTTAACAGATCTGACAAAGATCTGACAACAAAACTAACTTAAAAGTGCACTGAAATAAATAGAAGGAATTAAAAGGATCTTGCCCTAGAACTACACTCGGGCTGGTTGATGTGAATTAGATGCTTCACAAACTTAAAAGCATCACTAGCAACACCAGCTAGATTCCATCAAGCCTGCCAGCTAACCAATGGCAAGAGCATATGACAGCCAGCAGGAAAGCGACATGTGGCTAGCAGCACTTTTCCCATTAAAGTTTGTCAGAATAGTAATTGTAACACACTATTTTACTTTTCTCCATCATTCTACATTTCCACTTGCAAAGACTCCAACATCCCGGTCACTATGGCATGCACCATGCCAGATTTGCAAGGCAATATCAATGCTAGTTCACACTAAAAGATTCAAGTTCCTACATTTAGCATTTTCTGTTCTCCCTTTATTTCCCTCACACTAAGTGCATAATTCAACATGGATGACAGCTCAATGACAGCAGAGCTCACAAATAAGCACACAGTGGATGTGGCACATGGGGCATTACCTGCAGGCTTGCCATTAAGATTCTTCTTAATCTCTTTTGTCAGAAGTTTGGCAACTTCACTGGCTAATAGTTGAATATTGGGAAATACAATCGTTCCAGCAGACTGTTCCCAGGCCTGAAATGCAAGCAAGAGCAACCTTTAAATGGTTTTGGTACAGCATGTCTTCAATGTATTGAGAAGTACTAATACATGTAAATAAACAAAGTAAAAATAGCCTTCAAAATTTCCTCTTCAACCAACACCATCAAGCAGTTTGTCAGACAGACAGGAGCCCAGCACCACAGAGGAACTTGGAACTACCTTTTGAAAAAGCATGCTAGGCCTTTCCAAGACATGCACACTCTGTACCCTGAAGAGGTTACAAATGCAATTGTGTAAGTTTTCCAATCAAAACATTTTCTTCAAAAATGGTCTCCCAAAACTGAAGCTCATCAGTAAAAATGGAATCTTCAATTAAGTAAAAATAAAATTTCATAATATATTGTCCATGTTCAGCAAGTCATTGCACAGTCTCAGCTACCTAGAGACTGAAACAGGACTGAATCAGCAGTCTGTCAGCAGGGCAATAGGTCTGTCAGAAAGGAGCCACAATAACACAGGACTACCTTTAAATTCTACCCTTATTTATAGGGATGAGAGTAAGGACCAGAAGAAAAACAGAATTTCTTGCAGGATAGAAATAACATGTTACCACTAAGGAAATGAAACAAAGCATGGAAGAGGAGCTGAATAACTGCAGTACCCTAGCCCTGAAGGCACTGAAAATGCCTTTGCAGCAATAATTTGAGTTGATCAACCTATCTGTCTATAAGGTTAAGAACTATGTATGCTGCCATGCCAGCATAAATCGCCTGACTAACAACTAACAAAACTAGTTAAATTGAGTATAGTTCAGTTTCACTGCAGAAAAACTTTCAACATATTGAAATGACGACAAACATTTACCAGCCCAGGATTACTAAACATTTTCCACACTATAATAAGCCCCCTTAGGAAGATATTGTCTGAGATATATAGCTAGCAAAGGAAGCCGTTTTGTGTTTATAAATTACATGTTCAAGAATGGACAAGCAAGTCAATGTGGAACTGACAACAGGAACAACAAGATTTCATCTGTAGTTCCCTGCTCCAAATTTGGCAAAAAATCCCCTACTAAAGGTTTGTTTGCTCAGACTTCTAAAAATAGCTTAATTTCAAAAGTAGAAGCAAAAAAAAAAAAAAATCCAGTAGACTAAGGCACTCAGCCTCTGCAAGTTGGGTACCACTGTTTTCATACAAAACATCCAAGCTCAGGGACACTAGTTATTGCTTAGCAACAGTGCTGCAGTCACATCCAAAGGCCAGGATGGGACACCTTTGTCCCCAGCAACCTTCAAAAGTTTCTTTACAACAGTGTCCTCCAACAAAACCAATTCAGAAAAAAGGTGCAGATGACAGATGAAGAAAGCAAAGTAACAATTATGGGAATTATTCTCCTGAAATAATCTGGAGTAGACATCTTGTGATACTGGCAGCTAAGAAACCAAAACAGATTTTTGGGATGCTCTTCTACAAGGATATTTCAGTTCCCACCTTTGTTTTCAATTACTTGAAAGGCTGCTCTGAAGGCTGCTCATGGACAAGCTATTCCCCCCACCACACACACACACAAAGTGCCAGTTCTTTTGCCACACCTGCAATCGGGCAAGCAGAGAACAGCTACACCAAGACAGCACCGGCTCTTTGCTTCAAAGGCAGCAGCCAGTGCTTCTCTGCATTAGATGTAGAGTGCACTGCATGGTCATCTGAAACTGTGTCCAACTATATTTACTTTGCCTATAAATGAGTGAAATGCAAATGCCCAGTATTTCTACTAGCTTAGCTTTAAATGTTAAAAACAAGATAATTTCTCAGATTTCAAAAAAGCAAGAAGTTCAGAGAAACTCAGTCTCAGCCACAAGGTCCCCTGGTCACTCCCTTTTGCTTTCATCAAGGGAAAGATTCTGTAAGGCACAAAAATTGTCTAAGAAAAAACAATTGATAAAAAATCCACAGCAACTTAAGGATATACCATGTGTGTAATTATGCTACGTCTCTTTCGGAACAAAATGGGAATAGATCTCTGATGTTTTTCTTTAAAAAGAGTAGATCTGAACACCTCAGAGAATACCAGTGACACTCACTTTTCAGCCAACAGAAAGCAGCTCACACTGCCAAGTTCAGACCATATCGAGCAGAGAGCAGCAAGCACAGGTTCACAGCAGTGCTGCTGTTGTGCAGAAACCTTGTCATTCAATCCCACTACAGCCCAGGCCTCCACCGTACCAATTTGTATTCCTGTAACTTTAACTTCATGTGGGTCAGACACTGATATCTAGAATATGCTCTCCACTAGTGATGGTCCCAAAGTAACAGAGGTCTCAGGCTCCAAGGAAAAGGGCTACATCTCACTGCTATGCAGTGTCAGGAAAAGAACTGTAGTATTTGCAGTTAGCTATTTAAAAAGTGGGTTCATAAAATAAGTGATTCTTTACTGAGAACTGACAGTGTTAGTGATCTGATCTAACTTTGAAGAGCAATTTTTGAAGACTGAGGAAGAAATGTTGCCCTCTATAAAGCCTTTCCCCCCGCTACCCTTCCTCCGTGAGCTGATGAAGTGGTGGTAAGCTCCAAAAAGTCAAGTCTGTCCCAGAATTTGTAGTGCCATATTCAAGGGGAGAGACAGAGGTATTTAATTTCAGTGACAGCATCTTTCTCTCCAAATACGGGCTTGACTCAGGAAGGGCACAATTCTACACAAACCAATTCAGAAGTAAAGGGGAAACAGTAAAAAAGAAATAAAAGCTTTTTTTTCCAGTTATTATATAAAATGTCTGAAGGGCATCCTAGAAGTGAGAAAGCTGCTTCTGGTCTGAGACTCCAGGATATGCACTGCTTTTTCAGACTGTTCTCTTCATTTTGTCTGCACTGCCTTTGGCCAGGACAAGCCTGTGCTCAGATAGTACAGAGTCTTTGCTACAGTTGATATCACACTGACTCCAAAAGGAGACCTCTTTTAGTGCTGTTGACTGGCCCTGGCAATTACAGTCATTTAGCCCTGCTTTGCAACAAGATTTACAGACTTCACAGGCTCATGCTTTATCCAGCTGACTGAAAAGCTTTTTTTTATCTCTAGACATTATCTCCTCATTATCAAGAATACCAAAGATTTCCTAGCACTGATTTCTCCACACTGATTTCAAAATGTCTCTCACTACAAAGTGTGCCTGTGTTCCTACAAAGATGAAGTGAACATGTCATTAACAGCTTTTCCTCCCCACCTCCCACTAAATCATTTTTAGAAAATGGGCTCATATAGGTGGAAACAGATGGGTTTCAGTTTGCGCACCCAAGAGCAGTGAAACCTCACACATACAGGTGGTCGAAATGTGCCATCACTAAAACATAGCTTCACCCAAAAGAAGCCTTTAATTTCTTTACAAAAGACTCACATAGTTAGAGAGCACCGATGCAAATTCCATAGCTCATGAAGTCCAGCTAATTTAGGAGGAAACATTTTTTTTGCACTAGGACACACCCTAAGTATATTTAAATATAAGCCAGGTTTTCTGCGCCTGTCACTAGGCTCTCACACTACTATGCTCCAACATTGAGCAAAGCTCCCTGCACTTTTCACACACTTGAGCAAATACAAGCAGCTCTTCAGGGGCCTGGCTTGCAAAAAGATTCTCCCAGGACTACCTTTCAATGCGGCTATCTCAAATTTTTGGCTCATAGGAGCTCTAAGGAATTAAATAGGTGAGACAGCCTGTTAACAACCAATCTCAGTTCTATTCTTGATCCATAGTGTCTCCTTCATCCTCCCATGCCACAGTTTTCCTATCTATAACAAAACTTCTCTCAAGCACTTAAATTAGACATCAGCGCTGCCATTATCCCCAAAATTCCACCTAAAGACTGGCAGATATGCCTGCATTTCCCTTATGTGGCTGCATGCCACAACAACATTAACCCAGGCTGAAACTGTGCCCAGGAATAAGATGAGACACGGATGGAGTAACCGCTCCACATGGCGAGCACTTTGGAACATACCGATTTCATCAGGATATTCCTCAACTCCGAGAGTAGAATTCAGCCGTTTATGTAAAACAGTGTTTTTGCATATATTTTTTCATGCTAACATAACAAGTTAGATGAAACAAGGACAAGAAACTGCATTTGCCCAGCCTCCCAAAGTAATACAAGTGCATAGACACAGAGATCATGCACCAGTTAGCATCACTGGTCATGAGAACGGTCACAAAAATGCATACCACATTCAAGTGTGTGCTCAACATTCACATGAAAGGCAGTAAGGAGAACAAACCTTTAAAAAGAGGGGGAGAAAGTCCAGCAGCCTTCTCTTCTGCTCCTCTGCAATGAGAAATGGAGCCACCTGTTCATACTCCACAAACTGCCTTGCTAAAGTCTCCCACTGGAGGCCATGGCTCTGGGGTAGTTTGTCCTCGCTGGCAGCAGCCTCTCCTGGTGCTCCTGCTTCGCCTCCTTCATCAGAGCTTCGCTCTTGTTGTTGTGCTTTGCCAGATGGATCTTCAAGATGCCTCATGAGCTCTGATTCTTTGTCCATGCTGAAACCAAACTTAAAATTAAAAAATACTGCATCATTTATTGGTAGTCTCATCCCTCCACCCCATTCCATTGTCCCTTGAAACAAGGCACTAGAAGCCTTGAGCGCTGGAGCTGGGGGATTCAGGAACATGAAAATGTTATCAGCTACTATTTTATCCTCTGCTTCTAATGGCTAAGCTCACTGCTCCCAGACAAGAGCACCACGACTTGCAGTCGCACAGAGGAGCTCTCTCCTGTGACATGGGCCTGCATATGCAACACAGCTCATCTGGGCTTTGGCAGGACAAATTAATAAACCAGGTAGAAAATTTGGGTTCCAGCCCCCAACTTGACCTTCACTCAGATGCTCTCTCTATAAACAGAGTTCATAACTATGACCATCGTTAGATTTGCAACAGAAGAGTATTTATGCAAGAGCCATGTTACACATTCCCTTGACTATGGACTACGCCAGGCCAAGCTGCACTTCTCTGGGGACCCAGAGCAGGGAGGAAGCGCTGGCTGGGGCTTCCTGCCACCGACTGCAGTGAAAGCTGTGGGGACAAGCCAAGGATGCCACCTGGATGTGCTGGCCCAGACAGGCAGCAACACTTGGCTCTCCTGCCCTGAGATGTACAGCTCTTCACAAGGTAGGTGCTTTTACTGTAGCATTATTTGTTTTGTTGATTCCATACACTGGGCCTTTGTGAAGGACCAAGCATCAAAGTTACCATGGGACCATCTTGTACTATAGCCAAAGGAATCCTGGTATCCTCATTTGCACCCCAGGTCTTTTCATCTAATTCTGTCCTGAATGCACAATCTTCCGGGAAGGTCACTGACTCCACTGTGTCCACAGCAACTCTGCTTCTCTGCCATAGCCAGCCCTTGTGCCTCACAGCCTACATAATCACAGCACATACATCAGTAGAAATGGGGCTTTTCCAGTTTCCCAGTCTCCAGCAAAATGAGCCCCATGCTGATCAGACCCTAGGACATAGTCCACATGCTCAAAATTCAGGGATATCAAACACAGAAACTGTCACAATATAGGCGGGCACTTGGGTACTATCACCAAAATGAACACGCTGAACATAGCTCATTGCTTCACTTGGCCAAATTATTGCATTCTAAGAACCTAGAAGAACCTACTACACATCATTACATTCTCAAAACACAAAAGCAACGGCATACCTCAATTTCTGGGAAACAGATTCCTTCTCTACAGCAGCTCTTTGCTTACTGTTTTAGCATATCAACAAAAAATGCAGTCTGCCCATTACAAGCCAGATGAACCAGCTTCATTTCCTCAGTCGCACAGTATTTCGGAGGCGAAGAGGGTAACAGCAGCTTGTCACTGGCCACTGGGACACCTGCACTGAACCCATGGTCCCAGCAGACGCCTACCATGGATGCAAGCACTGACCTCCACACACCAGTGGATGGGAACTTACTCTACCATAGCTCATACTCCATTCATCATTAGGAGAGGGAGAACTAGGAGATTCTGATCAGACTCCAAAAGCGCCAATCTGCAACTTCCTACCTCAAAAGCAGTTTTCATTTTGCTGCTGTTGCTTTAATAGATAACTGAAAAACAACAAAGCTCCTTCAGCAGAAAAAAAAGTATGATGACCATGCCTGCATGGAGTAAACAGGAAAGCTCTGTTCCTCGTGACCATGTAGGAGGGACACTTGTCATATGCTATACTTAGCCCTAGTATGAAACACTTGAGTCATCACCAAGCCAGACATTGTGCTATGAAAGTCTGAGTAAGATTTTATGGGAGGCAGTGACAGCACAGTTCATAGTTACTCTTTCTTAAGGAGAGTGCTGTCAACCCAGATGGCCTATCCTGCTTCCCAGGAAACCATCTGATCTTGAAAGCTACCCTGCTACGCCTAAATCAATGCTATCACAAAGAGCAGGAAACACCAGTATTGCTTCCATGTTAAAACCTGACTTGGTATATCTGTTTTAACAACTAACCCACACTCCCACCCAGTCCCTATATTCACCTCAACTGTCTAAGAATTTCAAAATCCTTTGCAAAAGGTTTACAGATGGGAAAATTGAGGCACAGATTAACAGAAGGTCTTACAGTTATCTCAGAAGGCCAACAGCTAAGCAATCAATGGCACTGCTTGAAGACAGGCAAATGTGTTTAGCAATATTGAATTTTTCTATTGAGAATTTACTTAGTAGGCTTTGCCCCTTGCCTGCTGGTTGCACAGCTAAGCTACAGCATGGTTGGTCACTCAACAAATTCCCAGGCTATGAAGCTATGTAATGAGAGATTACAGAGAGTATTTCTCATACCTTCCCCTCTCCACAGAAGCCGTTAAAGCCAGGTATACACATACACACCAAAATTAATTGAATTGTAATAAACTATGGAATCTTAATTTTCCTTTCACTACATCAGGAGATTAAAGATTTGAATGTACACTCACATTTCTTGCTTTTATTATTTACTCCAATAGTCAGGGCTATACAAAGCATATTCAACTAAATACCAGACTCCAAACTTCAGTCTGTTCTCTGCATTTGCACTATCTGCTTAAAATATTGCTTCAACTAATGGCCTTTTCTTTGGTCTAAAGTTTCATTTGAGTTTCTGAATCCTTCATATTTTCTATTCCCCTAGGAGAATAAATATTCTCTTGCACCAGTCAGCACACCACAAACTCAGGATTTGCAATTTTAGTATTAGGGAGTGCCTAGATATTTTGAAAATGTCTAATCTGTTAGGTCCTTACCACATCCCACCACTTGTCTTAATCTACAAGATAACTAAGGGCTTGTTTCAGTTTTGGTAAATTACAAATATCAGAATGATACAACAAGCAAAGTCTAAGTATTTTAAAAAATATAAGTGAAAAAAATATTTAAAAAGAAGAAAAAAGAATGCTATCATTTGGAAAGTGTTACCAGTTAAGAAAGAGGAAGTGGAACCTACTTTTTTATTTTCTCTGCTGTTCTAAATGAAGCCTGTGTGAAATCACACTGCTTTGTGGCTAGGACTGTTTAGACCGGTAAGATCAGAGAAGGCCTAACCAAAGCTGACAGGGGCACAGACAGAGCACTGATACTAAAAGTTTCCAGGATGAACAAGCATAATTTATTTAAAAGGACTAATTTTTATTTAAGAATTAATTGTATTTACCTAGGATTAACTCCCCCACCAGTCCAACAACTGATCCCATCTTTTCTAGCTACAAAATCTCAATTTATACCAGCATCAAGAAATTCATTTGTGTGTCAAAATTACTATCAGGAAGGGATCTCACAGAATTATGGCTGACAAACACAACAAAGTCTGACACTAAATTTTACATTTTGGTCTTCTTTCTACTTTTGGCATAGTAATCTAAACCCTAACGCTCTGATAACTGTCAGAAACACATGGTTCACAACATCCCAAAATTCACTGGCTATATGCCTTGGTACTCCCTTCTTGACAGCCAAACTGAGCTGATTCTTCAAAAAGTCTTGCTCATTTAAAATAATTGATTGGCATAGCAACAGGGACTCCACTGCCTCCCAAGGAAAGTTTTAAAACACTTATCAGCCTAGGGTGGGTTGAATGCTGTTCACAGAACATTTCTCAGGGAGCACTGTTCAAAAAACAAATCTCAGTTCAAGAGAATACAACCCTTTTTTTTTCCAGAAATTCAATTACTCTGTTTCAGCTTGTTACAAGAAGGTATGACACCATTAATATTATCAGAGTTGCATTAACTTACAGTAAGGCTCAATTTGTTCAAGCATATTTTCATTCTGAGTACATCTCATTTGGACAAGGCTTTTCTGAAGTACAACGTGGCAAATCATTAATTTAGTCTCAAACACTTAACTATATTTCTCAGTACTTTTCTTTTAAGAGCTTTTCCATGCAATCCAGAAGTGGTGATAAAACTGAATTATCCTCTCTCATGCACTCAATTTTAATTTTGTCCATTTTAGGAAGTAGCTTCTGAATAATCAGGATTAGCTTTTGCTCTGCATGCACTGCAGGTGGTCCTACTGTAGCCAAGAAATGCAGATACTGGGAAAATTTGCATTTGAGACAAAATACCCTAACCTCAAAAGCAAGCCAAGAATGCGTCTGCCTAGCCACGGACAATATAATTTTAACAAATAACATCAAAGAAACAAGATTATGGCAACTCTCATCATCTCAAAACAAAAGATCATGAAAACAAGGGCATACGGTTTTATCAACGCAAACAGATCTCCGCTAGCAGCAGCAGCAGATACACCCCTTGCACCTGCAATTTCATCATCACCTCTAAAGTAAAGGATCCATGCAAACCTTTATGCCATATTTTGGGATGAACTTTCACTGAAATCTTTGCTGCCTGAAAATGATCTTATCACAAGACACCAACTGCGGGATAGTACTGCAGCTCCCCTGAAAATTCAACAGTTTCTTCCTTTCGCTTTCATACCTGTGCTCTTAGATTCAGCAGCTCCTGTTGCAGGCAAAAACCACATCCAGAGAAATCGGCTTTACCACTGCTGTCCCACTAGGCATCTTGGTGCACCCAGCAGCTCCCACTCTGCTCTTTAAACTTTTCACTGTGAATCACTTGATGAGCTGCTGCACTTCCTGAGGAAAGCAGAAGTGGAGAAGAGCAAGTGAACCATGGGTTCAGGACCTGCCAAAAACCCAAAGCAACTCGGAGCAATTTCACTGATGCATGAAGCTGGTGGGCAGGGCAGGCCTCTCCCTCTGTCAACAGTAACTGAGTAGGTTTCTCCATATCATAGTCACAAAGAAAAGCCCCCCCCCACACACACACACTTTTTTTTTAAATCTAGAGTACACCAAACTAGTAGGGATATTCACCACTGCAAAGCTCATTCTCTCTGTGCAGTCTGTGCACACAGAACAAGCAACAGCTGAAGTGCTCTCACCAAACACTGCGCCTCGAGCCAGGCACATGCAAACACTGAGGTGGAAGCCGAGTCCCCTCCCTCCTGAAAGGGCCGGGGCAGCTGCTCAGGGCTCAAGAGGCTGACCAGCATCGCACGCCCCGCTGAGAGCGTAAGGGAGCCTACGGTAACTAGGGCGCTAGAGAAGGACTACTCAGTTGTCTCTTTGCTCTTTTTTCTTTCTAATGACACATGTCTGGAAGGTTTAAGAAAGTGGGGTTTAAGCATTTCTAGACCAGAAAGTCAGGTGTTGTCTAAATTGCTTCTTCCAGAGAATTTTATGGTGACCTTAGGAATTGGTGGGTCTATGGCTTTATGGTGACTGGAACATGAAGAGATTTTATTCTAAATGCTAAAAGCCATCTGTTCCCTATTAGCTTTTACTCAGCTCAAATGTTTTCAGGATTAAAAAAAAGGAGAAAAAACAGCAACGAAAACCAGTAACAAACAACACCAACTTTCCTTCCAGCTAAACTAGAGCAGCATTCAGACTGGATGCCCTTGATGCTTCCATAGCTAAAAAGCAGCAAGTCTCTAAGGAACTGATTTCACTGTTGGACTGGGTTAAGAGAAAGGCAGGAAAATTATTGCCTAAAACACCAGAGACCTTTCCCAATGCAGCACACAACACTCGCAGGGGATAGTTCTTATTTCTGAATAGGAAAATTATTTACCTAAAAGAAAAATCAATGATGGCGGCAAATGCAAAATCTCAGGCTCATTTTATCCTTATACAGATTATACTGGGAATTATGTAGCTTGAACTAAGCAAACAAAAATATGTCTCTTGGATCCTGAGGAAAATACTCCATTCCAGTATGTATAGACAGCAGCCTCATGTTGACCTGTATTTGGAAAGCATTAGCTAGACTAAGTCTATCTATACAGTGCTTTGCAAGCTCACACTGAGCTAGCCCCAGTGAACATGTGCACTGAGTCATCTCTGCTGAGTCCAGCCCAAAGCCTCACCTTTGGCTAAGCACAGTGCTGCACCTACATGGCTGCAAGAGCATGGGCAGCACTGAGAACATGCAGAGTAAGCTCACATGGCCTGCACAGCTGCACCAACATACCTGCTACTTTTCTGCCTTAGGCTGTTCAAATATTAGCAGATACTTTCCCGGGCTCAACCTAGCCAAAACCACAGTGGTGGGACATGAGAGAAGCACAGAGACACAGAAAAGCATACCAGCACCATTCTAGAGAGAACATCATTGTTTTCCCTTTCCCAGCTCAGAAAAACAAAACTTTTATGTTACCACTGCACTGCTTCATTTCCCCTTTTAAGTGTTGGTTTAAAAAAATCCCCACAAAACAGAAGGTCATTTGCAGGGGTCCCTCCATGCTGTCTGAACAGAGAGGTTTATCTCCCAGGAGCCTTCTCCCATGCAGGTGGATCACCCCCACACTACCTGTTGTCAGGACTCAGTCACTAGCAGACTTTCAGAGCAAGCAACACTTCTTTTTCATCCTGCACTAGCTACTGATGTGGTCCAAAGTCCAGAACTCTTACCCCCCTCTTCCTCATCTCTGCTTCACTGAAGCAAAACAGCAGTAACCAAATTATCTATAGTTTTTAAAAAAAAAAAAAAAAAGAGGGGGGTAAAGACAAGCTAGTGCAGAGAAAGGCTGTGCTACATCATCTTTTGTCAGTTTGGGCCATTAATTTGATAGCCTTTTGCACTCTATCACGTACAAAAATGGGGAGAACAAATCTGCCTTTTTTTTTTTTAGTCTTCTTCCCTCCCTCCAGTCTCACAGGTAAAAGTGTCTCCTACACCCTTACACGTGCACTTATGCACAATATAACTAGTTCAAGGGTACCATCTTTCTGGTTGACAATTATAGCAATTATGCTACTGGATTCAGGAGGCAGCTCTGCCAACACTGACCAGAATCTGCACTCAAAGAAGAGCCCATAGGGCCCAGCGCGTACGAGACTTCCTGCAGGAGCTGCTGTGCCCAGTGGGGCTTTCCTTCTCAAGACATTTTGCACAATCTGCCCAGCACTGGG
The DNA here is from genome assembly GCF_059628265.1 of Tinamus guttatus. NCBI lineage: Eukaryota > Metazoa > Chordata > Aves > Tinamiformes > Tinamidae > Tinamus > Tinamus guttatus. Next base: position 10,966,430 of record NW_028288848.1, read on the forward strand.
AGAAAAGTCACCTAGATAATCTCCCACACATAGAAGCACCAAAATGTGTATAATCCAGCATGGCTACACTTCACCAAACTAGCTCTGAAGGTTTCCTCAGGCAGTGCACCACACTAGCAAGCAGGTCTGTTGCAGTATTGAATGGGCTGCAAAGAACTATAGTAACCAATATAGCTAGGAGAAAAACTAAACCAAAACCAATTTCTCCCCATCATCCTAGCACAGCAAGCTCCTTCCTCCCAGGCTGAAGCACCTTAGCAATCATGCTAAGCAATACTGAGCTGCCTTAGGCTAGGCCAGAGATAACCACAAGGTCCATTTGTCTTGCAGGCTCAAATAATGTGCTTTATATCCACTTTAAAATCAAGTTTCTGTCTCTCTTTTTTGTCATTTCAGTTGCTACATACAAGGGGAAAAAAATCTGTTTCGTACTTTCACAGTAACAGTATCACCCACACTATGGTATCTTAGTTAACTTAGAGGTCCAGGATAGGTAGAAGCCATGGCCACAGGAAGAAGCCTCTCCAGCCTGAGGCTTTCAACCACTGCAGATTTTTCCTGAAAGCCAAGAACTTGCAGTAGATTTCACTTTCATTAGATTAATCAAGTGGCCTAACTATACCTTGTGTAAATTTGTCCTCTGGCACTTGCTGCACAGCTGCTGCTGCTCAGAAAGCTAATAGTGCAGCGGAGCTGCAAACACAGACAGGATGGAAGTTCACCAAGAGGAGGCTGCATTCATCCCTCCAGCAAGTCCCTCTCTTGGCAGACATGGGAAAGAAAACACAGCTGTCATTGCTCAGACAATACATTTTTTCAATGCACATTCATAATCTTTAATCTAGAAAAAAATATATAAATAAATAAAAGCCAGGCAAACACAAGTCCCATTCAGCATTACAAGGTGTTCAAAGCCGAGAGCTTCAGTTTTTCACTCCTGTTTGTTCCTGCTGCAATACACCTTTTTTTTTTTAATCTAAAAAGAAGAACCAGTTACTGAAAGACTTTTGATTTAACAGAACAAAGGGAAGTTGCTCTGTTTCCATCTCCCCCTCTCCCTTTAAATGGCAGAAGTGATAGCAAGACTGTAGGTAGGCAATGCAAAGATTTAAACCATCTGCTTCGCTATCATTTTCAATCACCATCACTTTCTCAGCAAACTTGCTAAATCTGCATGGAAAGAGAAGCTCCCAGCCTGCAGGAAGTGATCCACTCAAGGAAATGGGCCACCGAGCACAGGGCCACGGAGCTGCAGTCCCCACAGGTGGCCCAGCTGCTCTCCCCTCACACGGAAATCAGGGGCCTCTCCACATGGTCACGTTGTAGCCTGGCTGAGACATCCCTACCAGAAGCCATATTGGAATTTACTTTAAGGCCCAGCTCTTGGAGCCAAGCAATTTAAGGCTCTCTACGTCTCCTGGCTACACAGAAAAGCTTGTTAAATGAGAAGAGGTCAAAAAGCAAGTGAAGCAGCACTGCAAGGCCATTCCTGGCTGCTCCCTGCAGAGCCTTGGGCCCACAAGTTGCTGCCCAGGCAGCGCAGGGAACCACCTGGGGCACCAGTCGCCATTTGGGCCAGCCCTGCCGGCCACACAGGTAGGGCTGGAGCTGAACAGCAGCTCCTGGTGCCTCCTAACGTACACAGCTCCTGAGGTGAGTCGCATGGACAGTGTGGCAGCACCTCAGGCAGTGAAGCCATCGCATTGGGGATGATAGTGGCAGCAACAGTCACGGGGAGAGCCATGGGCCACTGGCCCCATGGGCAGGGGGAGCCCCGCTGCCCACAGAGGCCAGATCCTTACCCCATAAGCCACTCCGCAACCTTGCCAGGGCTGGGTTTCCTCAGCCTTTCCCTCACACAGAATTTCTGATGTTTAAAATTGTTTCATTAGAAGTCAGAACAAAAAACCTCCATCTCCAAAATTCTGGAAGTCAAAGTGGGATTTTCCTTACAACCCCTGCCTTAGTTAAAACAGGAGTGAAGAATAAATCCAACAGCCTGTATCTCAAAGGTGTCAGGCCTGAGTGCTGGTGTCCAGCCTCTCCCAATGAGCGCAGCCGTGGCGTAGCTTCCACATGCCTTAACGTGGCTCGAGTACAGCCACGGCTGCTAGCCCTACGCCTCTGCTGGCTTTTGTGCATCTTTTAGAAGCACTCAGCAGTAGGAAGGGAAAAAAATGATATAATCACCCTAAAGATACTCTACAAAATTGTAATCTACTGTTTTTTAATCCTGTATATAATTAAATACCACCAAAATCCAAAGTTTCCTTAGTTACTCAAACAACGCCAAGCTCTATATGTATATAAAATTGCAATTAAAGGTTGCTTTGTTAGAAAGGATAAAACATTCGCTCTCAAAAGTGTCAGAATCAAACATTTTGATCTTTGTGCAATACCTCTTTCCTCATTTTTTTCTCCAAAAGAAAACAAGTATCAAAGCATCAAAAAGTATCTGGGAAGTTGCTATTCTCATTAAGTGCCACCTACTGACCAGAAAAAGGTTGAAAATATTTTCATAGCCTTAACTAAACACTGATCTCCAAACTGGAAGGCAGGTTAGGCTGGTGGGACTACGGATGGCTAAAAGCAAATGCAAGATAAAATGGTATATTATTTTAGCCCTCCTATACATCCAGTTACCTTTCTGCTTCTGGACACACAGCAATTACTTGTTTTCATGACTTGGAGTTATTTGCAATGAAAAGATCATGATACAGAAGTTCTGTGACAAAATGTTTATGAAATAGAATTAAAAAGGCAGACTTGAACATATAGCAGCCATAAGAAAACATTCACAGACACATCCTCAAACAAAAGCACAAAATATAACATACAAAAATATTGCTCAAGCACTATTTGCTAGGAATATTTCCATTCTCACTTTCTGAAGAATCATCACCAAAACCTCTGCAAAGAACACTAATTTTCTTTTTTCTTGTGTTTGTTTTTTGCCTTTTTTTTCAGTCTTAGAAATCTGTTCCTGTCCCTTTTTAATGACCCTCTCTGCTCTCCACAGGGACATTCTGTAGCTTGCATAGCCTACAGCAAAATATCACCTTATTGGAAAGAATGTTTAAACTGAACTTCAGGTTTGCTAAAGTAAGCACAATTCTTGCAACAGAAGTGTGAAAGCAGTCAATTTTCCATCTCTGGCTTCTCCTTTACTAATGACTTTTTTCTCTTTTGAGGTTCTGATTCTATTTATAAACTCCTGCTCCTGACCTTGAACTCCTGTAAACTGCACACTCCCAGAGAGACTGTGTGTGTGTGAGCCCAGGCTGCTTTCCCACAGCAGTAACTATTCAAGTACTTTCCAACAGCTAACGAGAATGCCTAACAAATTGTCACAACCTATTCCCACATAAGCCTGGCTTTTCTAGCTCTCTGAACTAGTCTCATCTATTTTACAACTCATTACCTACAGAGCTACCATTCCTGCACTTGGTCGCTAGCATTTGCTATGCCATACAAAGTTTTAGGCAGAAGCAATGGAGACAGACTGACATAAGCAGTATGGTTTTGCTGCCAAATATGCTCTTGTTTAAAAATAATTCCTGAAGCTGAAGAGCTTCTTGGGAAGGGGGGTTTCCTCTTTTCCTGAGAAAAGACTGCTTTTATGATGTTCAGTTGGCTCTGTTCTAGGCTAGTAAGAAGAGAAAAATCAAATTTTACTTTATTTATAATCAGATTCTGTATTACTAGTTTCTTTTCTGCTAGGACTTGGCCTATAAGGATTCACAAAATGGCTATTGTTCAGCAAAGATATATTGTCAGAGATGGAATTAAACCCTACTGCTAAACACAGAAATACTTTGTTAGAGAAGGAAAGCAAGGCACCAAGAAACCAATCTTTAACTGCATGGTAATTTAGGATATTGTTTCTGTATACAGCAGGGCTCAAATATACAACTGTCAAATTTGCAAGAGGCTGATACACAGAGTAAAGGAGGGACTGGTAACAGAATGCCATAATTACCTTGCCAAGAAGCTTGCTATAGGAGGGAAATGCAGCCGGCTCCTCAGAAGCCATTTGCCAAACAGGAATCCTTTTTGCTATGAAATTTCCCAGGACTGTAGTGCAGTAACTCAGAGCTGATAGCCTAGCAAATTCCCCCTGAAAGGCTGTGCAACAGGATACCAGGCCGTACCCTGGAGCTTTCACTTCCTGCAAGATTTGCCTCTTTGTCAGTGAAGGAAGTTTCCTCTCCCAAGCAAGTCTAAGGAGGCTTATGCAGCAATAAGTTGTTACGCTGCACAAAAACAGGCAAACACCAGTCATGAAATATAATTCCATCAATTGCTTCCTAGCTCAGTACCCTAGTCACTATACAATACTCCAAGGGATATAATAGTTGCTTTTGACTTGAACAAAGAAGTTCTTTGAGTCTACCTTGTCAAAGGCTGGAACAAACATATATTCAGAACGTAATCCACAGGTTACATTGCCTTCAGGCAAAGCGTATAAGAATAAATAATCCCAGAATCTGTGCTGCAAACATTGGCAGAGCAACTAGCAGCAGTACAAACTTCATCAAAGTCAATCCCCTAGTCTTTTTGTTTTACGCAATTGAATGAACAGCTCAGAGGTGGGATTGTCTTAAAAATCATCCTAAAAAAAAAGATAATTAGCGTGCAGTTAACAGTCTCTTGACTGACTTCTAGTGATATTTTTATTTAAGAGCTTATCCTTCCCCATTTTCATTAATTTTTGGATTCAATTTTTATTTCTTATTTTTCTTCTGAAATGAGAAGAGATAATTAAGACAAACAAAAATCTAAAAGTCTGCCTTCCCCCCAAACAGGCATTCTTGCAAGAAATATTTGGAGTTCTTCCTATCTCATCCACCTGTTTAGTTTATACAGACAATAAAGTCTAACTATTTTACACCCTTTTGGCACGCTGCCCCAGCTAGACGTGACCTGGTTTGCAGGTCTCGGAGGTAACATCGGTCAGGTTAATTCTGAGCAGCTCTGTATTGGCACCTTCCCTCCGGTGCCACCAGGTGGCAATGCAACAGAGGGCCTTTCACAGTCTCTTAACATGAAGCAGTAGAAATTGTGTCTAGCTTCAGGCAGACACTTCATTTTCGTATCAAAATTGCAGTTTCCTTTTCTTCAGCTTATCTTAAACAGTAAGTATCTGTCATCTCAGGAATTAGAATCTTGCTGAAGATGTTGATTACCAGAATTTTCAGACTATTGTCAGGTTTGTCTGCTCTTGCAATAGCTGATTTTAAAAGGCTATAACTTCATTTTTTAAAAAAATGCAAATATCCTTATTGTTAATACCAAAAATGCCCCATCACATTTTTCAATTATATTTTGATCCAAAAACATTTTCAGGCCGCATTGTTGTATAATAAGTAAAACTACTTAAGCTGAACATACATAGTATTTTTCTTCCATCTGTCTTGAAACATTTAATCAGGAAGATCAGTTTTACCATCTCAGTTTTGGAGGCTGGGAAAGAGTCACGTCACATTTTGAAATTACTTTCCTAAGGCTGCAGTGCCAGCCAGCACTAGTTGGGCATATTATCCAAGACCAGTGATTAAACAAAATTAATAATTTTAATTTGATTCTTCTCCCCGCTCCTTAAAATGATTTTAAAAAGTCAGTGTTAAAATCACAATACTGTTGAAATTTTTGGCTCACTTCATTTTTCACTCAGCCTCCAGCTTTTATCCTAGTTTCATTTTGAACTATATCTGCTGAAATGACTATTTTTCCGTAAGACAGCAAGAGGAGAAGTAGAACTGCGGATGCAAGCCTCAGTCCCTGGTGTCTAAAATATGCATGTGCTTCTCTTTGGCTCCTGCCGCTAAAAGAAAAAGAAAATTATCCATTCTGCAGAGATGGCATTCAAGTTATAAATAATACATTTCTGTATATCCTATCTTAATCAAGAACCTCATTTCTTCTATGCCCATGGATGACAAGGAATAACTGATTGCTCAGGTTGTCACTTTTTAATGCAACTGATTCTTGAGGTGCTACAGCTGCTAAAGTACTTGGCAGTCACTGTTCTCAAAGGTGCTGGGAATGTTTGAGAGGGGAAAGGGATGGAAGAAAAGGGGAAATAGTAATCTCTCCAGATTCTTCACATTGCACTTAGCCCAGAAACATCCAAGCACTTCACCAGATGAATTTGTGAGAACTGACAGAGCAGACAGATGCAAGCAGTCTGCTCATATAACAGTGTGCAACACAGCTGGAGGCAAAAGCATGCAAACAGTACAACCGGAAACCTGGGTTGGACATGGTATCTAATTGGGATTTGGTCACATACCCCGCTTTGACTCAGAAGTTTGATTTGGGCAAGCAAAGCATGAAAGCTCAAAATCCAGTGAAGTACACCAGTGAGCATGTGCTTTGGTGTTAGACATGTGAGTCATTTCACTCAAAGATTTCAAAGACACTATTCCCATGACTTGTGGGAAGCGGTTGCCCAAGTGCTTTCCTATGTTAAAATCACAAGCTCAAAGGGGAATCCAGAATTCATGTCCTATAGAGGCAATTTCCAAGAGATACAGTGTTCATTTGAAAGAGGCAATGGAGAAGGGAAAGCCCTCAGCTGTTTCCTTTTTAAAAATAATTTAGACTACAGTAGCAGGTTTGTTATGCATGCAATGGTCTGATGAACCAATTGAGGCACACTGAAGGTAACATTCTGCTAAGAAAGTAGATATAGCTGCAGAAAAGACAGGCTTACAGACACAGGATCACAGAAGTGCTGCCTGAAATGGTACTGTGGAAGTTACCTAGCCCAATCTTCTGTTTGAAGCAGGACTGTTGCCAAAACAAGACTGACTGCCTAATCATCTTGAAAGGCTCTGAAGACAGAGATCCTACCAACTCTGCAGATATTTGTCCCAGCATCCCACTGTCCTCCTGGCGTGTGTGTAAATATATATATATATATGAACTTCCTAATATCCAGTCTGAATTTAGAAGCCACAAGTTGTGGCCATTGCCTTTGTTTTACCATTTACCATTATCAAGGAAAGCTTGGCTGCATCATCTTGTAGCTATCTTTCAAATAAGGACTTGACTGCTGTGGACTACTTTGACTGTCAGCATCTTCTCTGCATTGCAAGCCCCATGCCACCACCACCCAATCTATGGTTGCTATATTACCTTCTCTAAGTCTCTATCTGCTCTCTGGAGGTTCAGTCATATCCTGAAGTGAAACATGAATGCTCCTGGCCTACTTCTGAAGCCTGACTGCATGAGCAGGAACAATGGCTGCAAAAGATTGATAAACTTTCTAAAAATTATTTTCTCAATGAAAGCATTCAAAATTGAGAGCTTCTGCTTTATGCCTTTTCTTGAATATACTCCCATGAGATCATCAGTCAGTCCTCTCTCAATAGTCTAGAAGTGTTTGGCATATTCATTCTCTTCTTTGAGAAGCATTACCATTGTCCAAGGCACCATTAAGCTTATGGGGTTTCTTAATTTTCAGCCAAATCCAAATAAATTGCTCTAATTCTTATCTCCTAGCCCAAGATCATCCCTGGACTAGAATTTGTTTCTGAAAGAAATTCCCTCAGAGGCCTTTGGGTTTCCAGTTATTTCTAGAACAGATCTGTGGCCTTCTTCATTGTGCATCAGTTTACCTGGTATTAGGCCATTTCTGAAGGATAACAGAGGAATTCTTTTTATAGTCGAAGTATTTCTTGCTCTGTCTGCTAAAACTGCAACTAAAAGTACAGATTACTGGCAATTGAAAGATGAGCATCCTTCCTCATCTGGAAGAAAACAAAATAGCACTATGATGAAGTTTTGAACAGTGAGCACTTAATCTGGAAGCAAAAGTCATATCAGACTGAAATTTCTTTTTGTCTTTAATAAAAAAGCCTACTGCCTTCTACTTTCAGTCTTCTTACAAGAAAATCCCCACAGGTTCTATATAAACATATAGACATTCCCTAGCTTGCTTTGTAAAAGGTGCTGCTACCAACACTGATCTGAAAATTCTCACCATGATAGTTGTTCCATCTTTGGACCTTTCTCAATGAATTTCATTTTATATAAGAGAACAAATTCTAATCAAACAAAATGTTGCAGTCTAAACAAACTGAATCTGGAATTCTGATGTGTGCCAAGGTCCAGAGTTTGATCTTGGGCTTTGATCCAGACTCATCTTGCTGATGAGTAAAAATATATCAATCTGCTAGTTACAAGAAGTCCTTGGCCTGCATGGAAGCAGAAGATGAGGAGGAAAAAAGGAGATGCTGTAGAGTAATCGGTGGGTGACAGCATGCTGTGGGCAGCCTAGGGAAACAGAGGCCCATTCAGTTCCACCCCCAGGCCAATTCAGCAAGTTCACTGGCCCACACACTCTTCCATCTCAAGCACCCGCCATGTTCCATAGCCTCCAGCCTTGGTGCCAGCTGCTGAATCATATCTTCTCCGAGTGTCACTGCTGCAATAACTCATTGCAATTATCCTCTGCATTTCAATAGAGCTTGCCAATCTCAGGTCTCAGTACTACACACCGACAGACAGGGCTGAATGTCTTGCTTGTGACTATGGCAAATCAGTTAACATCAACACTGGAGGCCTTGTCTCCTCAACTTTAACACCTAGGCCACATCACCTTCCTTTACTACAGGTGTTTAGGAACCACTGGTAAACACTTCCTAGATGACTTGCCCATATTCCAAATAGGCACCAGGTGGTTGATAAGCACATTTATACTTGGATTCAGATAAGCGGCAGAGGGTAGTTTTTTTCTAGCTACTGATTGATCTCCATTTTCAATGATCTCCATTTTCTAGCCCTGTGGAGGATTAATGCTCTATAATGACCACAGTGCTTTAAGGAGAACAGCACTGAAATACACCATGAGAGAAGCAGTTCCCAAGAAATAGTACTCATCTTAGCATTAGCATCTTAAGCCCTCAAATAAAGCCCTTTTTGCCTCAGAGCAGTTATTCATAAGAAACTTATCATCTAGAGTTGAATTCAGCAGCTTCCTAAATCTCTCAGGAAGCTACTCAACACTAACCTTTAGCATAGCTCTGGAGCAGGAAAGCCTCAGGTTGTGAAGAAAAAGGAAAGTCCAGGTCCCCTTCAAGCAGGAAGAAGCCCAGGAGTACAACACAGGCAGCAGGACAGTGGCCTGTCCAGCCAAGGCCCAGCCCTCCAACCAGAGCAGACCAGACCTGGGGAAGGTGACCACATTCAATAAGGAGTTCAGCTCACCAAACAAATTTATCATGCTGAAACATGTCTCATGATGGTAACTAGAAAAAGACACAAACCAGTGATTGTGAGAGAGGCCCACAATGATGAGGTAAGTGTGCAGTCAGGAAGAGAACAGTCCTGATCTCCATAGATCTATATCCAGGCACAAACATAGCTGTAACTGAACTAAAAGAACCCATACCTGCAGCATGGGCTTATATAGAGCTTCTGGGGCATTGAGCAGAGGGTGTGGGCAAATGTGCCAGGTGAGGCTCGTTAAGAAAGGCCATTAGTGCTCTTCAGGAGGCCAGCAGGCTCTTTTGGCCTTTTGGGAGTGAGTCTGGAACTTAGAGTAAGTGTATTTTTTTCTGTAATCTCTTTGTTTTTCCTAATATGTTTTTTTTTTTTTTTTTTAAGTACCTATGTATCTGCACTAATGGTACAGGTAACCAAAACTATGTTTTGTGGCAGTAAGAGGGTTTTTTTCAGAACTGCTGGTACAGGGGCTCAAGCTTGGATTATGTAATCAGGGGCTTAGCACAGGAGTTTTGTTGTTGTCAAGGTAGGGAACTCATCTAAGTACCTCTTCAGACATATTTGTCCCAAACTTCTTATTGAGGTATTCCCAAACTCCTCTCACAGCTGCCTTCACCATATAAGTTGCAAGAACTGGTGTCATGGTCATCTTTTCCTCAATTTTACTGTTTATGTGCTTACAGTTTTCTATTTAGTAGTGATATATTGGGCTAAACCAGCTGGGATGTAATAAGCTGCCCACTGAGTGACTGTATCCTTTAGTGGTAAAGCTAAAAACAAATGCAGTGGCATAAAGCTTTCACAGAATCTTTACCATTCTTCATATCTTTATACTTCTTTAAGTAAAATTACTGCACTAGAAAGATTGGCTTCTATAACTGCCAGTTTAACTTCAATTCACATTACTTAAATTGTGTGTGCTTCAGTTTATAATTACTGTTCTTTGCATTTGGAACACTCAATATCATTGTCATTTGGAAATGGCATCTGAGTCAGATAAAACTTGATATAGGGAGAATAAGCTAAATCAGCTATTACTCAACTTTTTCCTGCGGTGTAATCATAGTTTGCCTTGAGCCTTTGTACCTTTTACATAGTGCCTTTTACTATAGAAGGATATATATATCCATCCTGAAAATAAATGGAATTTATTGAGATAAATGGAATTTATTGAAATCTATTGCCCCATCCAGCCTGATAAATACATGTAGCTCAATACACAAATTTCAGTGACCAGACATCCTTTACGGTCTTATATGCCTAAACATCTACTAAGCTACCTTTTTATAGGACCTATCTTCAATATTTCTTTCAGAAAGTATTTGTAAATTGTCAGAGCAAAGCACTGCATTCTTAAATGTAACTATTTGCTGTAGGTGATTGGTTTTCTCTCTCCTAGCTGAGAATTTCCTAGAATTTCTTATGTTTAATCTAATAAAGAAATGGATAACTTTTTTTTCCATTTTGAAGATTAAGAAGGTTTATAAAGTTGAGGGTCTCTCTTAAGATTTGAAAAAGTATAATTCGAAAGAAAACATTTCAACAGGGTCAAATGGAGTGCTGTTGACACAGAGTACTTTCCTTGAACCAAGAAACACTCCAAAATTAGTGTTCAGGGTTTAACTTGGCTGTTTGTTTGAATGTTTTGATCTCACCCATGAACATGATAATTATTGATATAGGTCTCTATGTCATGCCCTTTCCCAGAGGAGAAAATCAAGCTTTCATGGTAAGCAACTTAGCAGGATAAAGTGTCTTGGGTTTCCCATGAGATTAAAAGTTCATTTAACTTTATTTCTGTTATGGTTTACTGTACATGCATTTGGCCTCCTGCTCAAATGGTAAAATTATGTTTCTAAAGAACATCAGAGCAGCTTTTCTCCATATAAATTCAAGCCTGACAAGAAAAGCCAAAAATGTAGGGGAGAGAGAGGTCTGATGACTGATGTGAAGGAGTGATTTTTAGAGCCAGGGACTGATGTTAGGCAGGAAGTTAGAAGCATGATTCCCCTCAACCCTTGGTCTTGCTGATTATCTATGCTGGGTCAAAATACTTGCTAAGCCTCTTGGCTGAGGGATCACCAATTAGCTACTCTTCACCTTGCTGAATTCAAGCAAATACCAGGTTACTGAGGAGGGAAAGTAATTACAGGAGCCTGCATGTTCAGAGCAAAGACAGCAGTTCAATCCTGGGCTAGACCCTAGCCTCACTGTCATGTTTGCAAATTTGAGGCAGCTACCATGAACTCAGCAGATTTACAACTGCTTCTGCATGGCTGGTTCCACCAAGACCTCTAAAGGTCCCAGTAGTTCAGCCTTTGCTGCAGCTCACATGCTGAGTAGAGTCTCTCTAAAGGATCCTCTTGTGCTGCTGGAAATAGGACTTCATTGCCAGTATTCAGGATCTGAGCTATGATAGATCTTTTTGAGAAGGAAGGAAGCTACCAGTCTCGGATACTATTTTATCAGAGCAATTCAACAATATGAACCGGAAGAGCGATACTTCTTGGCAAAGTGCATGCCCTGCAGTGTTTGCCACTTTTTTACCCTGTGGAAGGACTTGGAAAGCAAGAGATGGGGACAGCGGAGGAAGAGGGATATGCCAACAGCAGCTGGGGCAGGATGGGTCTCTGCCACCCAGTCAGATTCAATGTTCATCCAAGTAACTGTTTTTTAACTATTTCATCAAGTGCTTCTCCTTCTCGCAACCCTTTGCTGAATACCCGAGTGGACACCTTCCCAGAGAAAGGTGAGGTGCTTTGGAAGCAGCGGGAGGTGTCAGTGGGGGTGATGACATCCCAGCCCCCCTCCTGCCAGTGCTGGGAAGAGATTTTTTCCCCCACGCCGTGGCCGGGAGCGGAGGGTCGCTGCGGCCACGGAAGCTGGCGGCTCCTCAGAGCCTGCTCGGGCCCTTTCCCCCCGGCCCGGCTCGCAGGGAGCCCGCTCCTGGGCTGCTCCTGGCGGGGCGCGTTGGCGGCGCGGCCCCTTAGCTGGGAGCCGGGAGCAGCCCTCGTGCGTGCGCGCGCCGCAGATGTACCGGCAGTAATTACCGAGGTGCTTAGTTTGCACGGGAGTTAATTCGGGGCCGGACAAATATTGCGTTACGGCTTCTTTAGCGCTCCGTGGAGCGTCGCCCCCGAGCGGGAGCGGGCGGGGGGCCGGAGGGGGCTGGCGGCGTTTGGGCGGAGAGGAGCCGGGAGCGGTGCGCGAGGCCGGGCGCCGAGGAGGAGGGCGGCGGCGGCGGCGGCAGCAACAGCATCATGCTGAGCCCCAAGCTGCGGCAGGCGAGGCGAGGTGAGTGCTGAGCCCCGCGCCGAGGGAAGCGAGGGGAGCGCGGGGGCCCGCGCTGAGGGAAGAGGCGAGGGGAGCGCGGCGCCCCGCGCCCAGGCGGGAGCGGCGAGGGGGGCGCCGAGCCCCGCGCCGAGGCGGGAGCGGCGGGGGGGGCGCGGAGCCCCGCGCTGAGGGAAGCGGCGAGGGGAGCGCGGAGCCCCTCGGCGAGGCGGGAACGGCGAGCCCGGCGCTGAGGCGGGAGCGTCGCCGCCGGCGCGAGGCGGTTGCCCGGGACCCGCCGCAGGGGGGGTCGTGTTGAGGGCAGAGCCGCCGGGACAAGCCGGTCCTTGCTCGCTGCCTGAGGCTAGCGGGGGTCCCTCTTGTTCTGGCTAGTGCTGTGGGTTAGCGTTAGGTGTTCCCAAGGTGGCATCCTCAGAGTCTTGAGGCAGTTGTGGCACGTCTGTCCGGGGCAGCACTGGGCTCCTCCAGGGCAGCAGACAGGCAGAGTTGCTTGGTGTGAGCTGCGGGCAAAGACAAAAGAAGGAAGGAGGGACGACCTATCCACGCCTGGCAAGAACTGCGTGGAGCGGCCACCCAGAGCTCTGGGCGCCCTTGGGAAGCCCCCTACTGGGGCTGGGCACAGCCCGTGTCTCTGCTCTAGCCATCCTGGAGGGAACGCTCCTGCGGGCCATGTGCTCCGGTGGCCTCCTGGTGCAGCGCTGCTTCCTTCCTCGGCATGGCATGTGCTGAGCATCGCTGCCTTACCCCTCCAGGACTGCCATTAGCCTGGGAATCTCCCCCCTGCCCCTATCGGGAATTAGAGTAATATCATTTAGGAGCAAAAGTAGATGCAGTTGGAGGGGACATAAGGATTAGCTTTTTCTAAAGTCACACCAATATCACCAAATAGGAAATGGTCACTGTTTCTAACTGCATCTCTGAGCTTCTGAGATGGACCCTTCCAGCTCAATGTCACTGGATCGTACATATAAAAGCACAGTTTTGCTCTGAACAGTCCTTAATGTCAGTAGTCGATCAAATAGCAGTGAGTGTCTTAGAAGGAGAAGCATCCTGCCATCTGGAGGTGTCAGGATTGTACATGTACAATCTCACATGTAGTAAACTCATAGTTACATTTTGGTTACACAATTTTGCACAAATTCAGAAAGCTCTAATAGATGCTGCCTCTTCGCCACCTCTTTGCTAAAGGGTGTCTAATCTCCTCCAAATCTTTATTTATTATCCAGATTTCTGTCACCTCTGATGAGACACAAATAGGTTAAGTGAGGTGACTGAAGTGACACAGGAAAACTGGCAAAGCAAGGACACAGGCTCTTTCACTTCCTCACTTCCTTCAACGTGTCTGGAAGAGACTAATTGGTATATTAATATATATTCAAGTCTGGTTATGGAGCTGATATTATCCTTGAACCCTTTATATTACTGATGCTCGGGGAACAGCTGTAGTGCAGTTTTTTGACTGTTACAATTTATAGCAGTGTATGTCATTCAGGGTTCTGTATTTGGTTTATTAACTGTGAAGTGGTGGGTTTATTTCTGAATAAATTCAGAGCTCATGAAGAGAGCTAGCTGATGGTTTTTGAAACTTTTTCCTACTTTTGTAGTGCCCTGAGAGAGCACTTAGTAACCTCTTAGAAAAGTTAGTAAGTCTCCTTTTTAGCTCTGATTAATGTGAGCTGTACACAGGGTGCTGAAGATCATGAGGGGATGTGTCCTGCCTTGCATGACTGAGTTGAACGTGAAATGGCAGTTCAGGGTCCCTGGCCTCCTGTTTGGGATTGCTCATGAGGCTTCAGGTGATAAAGGGTGGCAAGCAGGGTTTGAGAAGGACTTCAAGCATCTGCTGCTGACAGTATCAACATGCTGCTGCATGAGCCTAGCGCTCTTCTCAGAGTAGGGGCAGGCTGTTAGCTCTGCCCAGGAGGACGTAGCTGTGGAGGGGATGCAGCACAGAAGGATGTCCTGGGTACAGACACACACCCATTGAGTGTGATGGGAGGCAGCAGTTAAGGAAAACCCAAGATGTTCATATTTCTGGTATAGATTTCCTATGGTTGAATTGCTCAAGCCACCCTGTTCGCACCTCCCACTCTTAGCTTCAGCCCCCCTGCATCTGTGCCAGTGCGGAAGCTGCATCACCTCCCCCAGATATCACCAAATTTTTGTTCAGCATGACCTATGACATTCTGCATTGTCATTTTTGTTCGGCTTATGGATGATTCTTAAGAAAATTCCTGGGTTTGAAGGCATTCAGGCTTTTGTGAGTGCTAAGTCTGGGCTTGAGCCTGACATCTGGGGTGCAGCTCTTAATATCTGTGAAAGATAGAGTAGAGGACAAAGATGTGCTGCCTTACTAGAGGTAATTGTCATTGTAATACAGTCCTTACCATTCCCTCAGCAAACTCACATCTGTAACCCAGATACAGGCACATTATGTTTTTATAAGATCTAGTAAGGAATAAGATCTCACAGACAGAAAATCTTATTGTTCATAAATGGGCCTTCTGAAAAATCATTAATCCTGGCTAGACCTGAAAGGGTTTTTTGCATTATTTTTTCATCTACAGTGTTTTATGTACTGTAATTGCTAGGGTTGAGGATTCTGAAATAAGTCACTGTAGTAGAAAACATCTCCTATTTTCACATTTTCCTATCACTTACTGTGATGGGACATAGAAATGCTGCTTTCTAGAGTGAAGGCAAGATATTTCAGTAGAAAGAAGAAAGTAGATTTCAGACCTCATCCTTTAGTCTCAAGGAATACTTTTTTTGCTTCCTTGCTTTTAGATTATCAAAAAAAAATCAAAGCAAATCAAACTCGCCCATTTGTTTCTAGGATTGAAAAGTCTTAAACAGTCTGTGCATAGTCAGTTTTATTTAAAAGGGCTAGAAAATGAAAGCTGAACTGTCTATAAGGGTACACATTTGTTTTTTAGTGAGTATTGAGATTGCTCTTTATGGTGAGCGATTTAGCCTGCTGACCTGATATATGCCAGCGCTTTTGTCTTCAGCAAAGTTTCTCTGAGAATAAACCTCCTGCTTGTTTTGAGGCTGTATACTGATAGGTGTCTGACATTATGGAATTATCTGTGCCTCTTCAGATCTGTTATTTTTGTTTTTCTGCACACTCATGCATCTGTTACAGTACAGTGAAATTTTCCTTCAGTCATTAGGATTAAAGGACTTTCTTTTAATTAAACTTCTGATTTCTGGTGAAAAAAATGACAGCAAACATTTTTGCCTGGCTAGCCTACTATAGACAAACCATTTTTTACTTCAGATATCCCTTAGTATGACTATAGAAGTCTGTTATTTCCCCTTTTTCTTTCTCCCAAACTTGTCATAATTTAATTTTAATGAAAAAAGGGCTTTAGCATACATATTTAAAATGCTTCTAAGAAGGGTATATTGTAATCTCGCCAGGTGGGACTTTAAAGGGTAAAGTATTATACCCCTTTGGGATTGTGCATGTTTACACTGTAAGGTTCATGTGCTTGCAGTGGGGACAGCTAGGATTTAATATTCAGTGCCTTAGAATTGGTGTCATTATATTTGTAATGAAAGTGTTGTGTCTTTTATTATGGGAGCATGAATACCTTGTTTT
Source organism: Tinamus guttatus (assembly GCF_059628265.1). Lineage (NCBI taxonomy): Eukaryota > Metazoa > Chordata > Aves > Tinamiformes > Tinamidae > Tinamus > Tinamus guttatus. Next base: position 10,982,556 of record NW_028288848.1, read on the forward strand.
AAACTGCTTGCTTATGGCAGTAAGGATACATGATTGTATTATCTCAGTCCCTGCTAAAAGTTTTTGAGCTGCTTGGTCAAGTTCAATCATATTTGAAAATGGAAAAGGAGTGTTTAAATATATTAGGATTCTACAATCTCCAAGAAAATTGTGGTGGCTGGATAGAGGAAAGATACCTCTATCTGTGCATCTACCTGAGTGTCACTGTCACATAGGATTCAGCTGATATATATGTATTCTGAAATAAAATGGCCAACTTGGCTGGCTCTTAAGTGCATCCATAGGTTTGTCAGCTAAAAAGGTATGAAGTGTGGAAGTGTATTGAGGTGCTGGGGATTTGAGGAGAATTGAGAGGGCATCATAGCAGCAGGTATGAAGTGTGGAAGTGTATTGAGTGCTGGGGATTTGAGGAGAATTGAGAGGGCATCTTAGCAGCTTGAAGTACATATTAAGGAACTGGGGTTTGTGTGGTAGAAGCACACGGAGCAGGAACCAGTGGAAAAACAGGCTTTCTTAATTAATTCTGCATACTGAAAGCAAATACGAGCTATGAGAATTACCATAGTATTCTTTGGAATCAACGTGTGTACTGTGAAATGCATACGTACTGTGGAGGTTAGATCTTATCATTGACTGTGTTACTGTGCAGATTCTGCTCTACAGTTCATTAGTACAGGCATAACAATCACATAGACTTGTGTTCAGAACTAATAACTGTATGTTAATTTGCTGCTTAAGGGTCTCACACTTCACTCTGTAGTACCTTGGAATATTGCAGTTCATAATGGATTTACCTTTGCACGTGCTGCATTTCACAGGTAATATTTACATTCTGTGGATTAGGAACTGAGAAGTCTAGGCCATGTAAGAAGTTCATGACAGAGCTAGGACTTGAAATATGTTTCCCAAAGTTTAGTATCTAGTGGAGTTTCCTTGACTAGATTATCCTTTTTTATTCTTAAGTTTTCAGCAGCCATCTTCTGTCATTAGAACAAAACTGACTTCTAAAGGACCTACCAGCTAAGAAGGTCTTAGACATGTAAATCATCCCTGCAGCTCTTTCCTGAGGGAGATAGAGGGGAGCAGGATAATAAGGAAAACATACTGCTATGAATTTGCAGAGGGCTCTTGCAGAAACTTTTCTTCTGAGAGAGGAGAGAGAAAGAAAAAAAAAACACACAGAGTAACTGGGGTCATTTCTCTCAAGATTTCCTGCTTAGCGGGAACAACTTTATTAATATATTTTTTTCAAGACAGCTTTATTCACAACAAAATGCTGTCAGCCAGTCCTCATTTTTAGAAATTCTCATCTAGCCTGAGTTTGCCAGGCCCGGAAATAATCTTTGGTGATGATGAGTATCTATGAGAAAATTAATTAGGCATTTTTAGATCAGTGAAGGAGGTGAGCTCTGACTTAGATGTTGCTTGTTCAGAGCCATATGTGGCCTAGCCAGTTAATGATCTGTCACTGACGCATCAGGTCCCAGGAGTTTGACCTCATCTGTGAGGCAACCAGGGCACCCCAGCAAGCCCAGAAGCTGCCATAGATAATAGGATGGTGTGTGTAACAGGCAGAGCTGAGCTGAGACCCCAACAGGAACAAAAAGCAGTGGTTATAGGAGATTTAAAGGAAAAGTGTGCAACTCAGCTTATGAATAATAGGACATGTCGGAGGGAAGAGATTAGCGGCAGTGAAATAAGTAAGTTTGATAGGGGTCTAAAGGCAGTCAAAAGGTCCTTGGTACACTCAGACCCCTCTGTTTGCTGAAGTGCAGACCCTACTACATCCCTGGGGATGTTCTCTGAGCCCTCCATGGAGAGGAGAGCATCATTCTGCTCTGCACAACAGCAGTTGGGTGCTGTGCATGTGTGTTCCCCCGGTCTGGAGGGAGGACTGAGGTGCCTTGGAGCAGACTGCAGCTCAGCACCTGCAGCCTCCTCCCTTGGCAACAGCCCCAAGCTGCAGTTGTGGCTTGGGGGGTGGCATTGCAGGTGGGTAGCCCAGTGCTTGTGGGAGGCTGGCACCTCACTGAGTAATAACATTCACCTGCTTCTTCTGGAACCAGAATAAACAGCCCTGGGGCTGTAACACTGCTCAGCCTGTTGCAGCTCAAGGGCAGTGCTAGGACACAGCAGCCTGGGGCAGAGAGCAATCAGTGAGACCAGCTGCACCTGGCATGGGAGAACCACCCTTAAGGAGGAGCACAGCTGGGAGGAGGAGGCTCTTTGCACCCTTTTCTTAAATGGGTGTCTCTGCAGGGCAGGAGAGGTGGTATGGAGCCGTGTTCTGGGAAAGCGTGCAGGTAAAAGGCTGTGGGGAAGTGTTGGTGAATGTGGCTGTCTGAGATGTTGTTGGAGGGAGCCCAAGAGGCACTAGAGGGAAGAGGTCTGGTCTGTCGTGTGGGCTGAGGCTCCATTGTTGCCCTGTAGGAAAGGTAAAATAAAGCTGCTGGCCGGAGTTAAAAGTCCCAAGGAAAAGTTCTAGGGGCTGCTGAGGGGGGGTGTTAAGGCTGGAGCCCGGTGCACCAATGGATTAACCAGTTGTGGCGGCTCTGAGAGCAGAGGGAAGGAATGTGCCCTGGCTGAGGGTGATGCTTGGCGCAGAGGAGAGCGGGTGTGGAGCTGGGTGCGTCTGCTGACTGTATCCTGGGGGGGTGCATGAAGGAGGGTGTTGCTTTTCCCCCTTGGTGTCCATCAGTCTTCTGGCACTCAGCTGTTTTGATGCAGAGATATGCACTAGGGCTTTTCAGCCACATGCTGTGGTAAGCTCATCCCTTGGCGGGGACTGCGTGCCCAGAAGAGGTCAGCAAAGTGGTATTTGTGGGCTTCCTCCAGAGTGGGTTTTGGCTTCTAGCTGTTTTTCTGCAGCACTTCCCAGGAAGGACCTGGGCTTTTCTATGGCGATGCCCATCTCTTCTCTCATAGGCTTTGTGGTGCTCGCTCAAGTACGTGCAGCTCTGTCCCTGCCTGGAAGTTTGGGTGGGAAATGGGGCTCCTTGGGGAGAGCCCTGCAATCTTTGCAGGTGGGCACTGGTTTAATAGGTACAGGCAACCAGAGCTTGGAATAATGAACCATGGCCTCCCCTCCTGGGGAAAGGAAGGCGATGTGAGAGCAGCAGCGTTGCTCAAAGGGGAGCTGAGCTGCTGCGCAGAGTGCATGGGGAGGGAATTAAATATTTAAAAATGCAAAAGCCAGAGACTAATTATTTGTGAAACACCCACTGAGTGAGTACAGGGTGGAAGTGGCAGGGCTGCTATGAGCACAGTGGAAGCAGCGCCTGTCTCCTGAGGCGAGCAGTCACCTCCTGCTCCTAGTGCCTGCAGAGAAGCATTCCTTATTGGTTATTGCAAGGCTACTACTGCAATTACTCCTTACTCTATTGCTTTTTTTCTTTAACTTCTTAGCAACTAGTAGGAAGTTCAGCATAAAAAAAAAACTCTACATTTTTCTCCATCTCCCTGCATTGTAGGCAGAGGTAGTTTGAAGCAACTGGTGAAGGCTCTCGCATGCTGTGGGGAGAGGGAACCCATTGACGAGGCTGCAGTATGAGCCATCTGGTGAGTGGAAAGGATCTGTAGTTAGACTCTACCCAGGCTTGTGTGTGTTAAAATTATTTAAAAACTTACAGGAGAAAGGCAGCTGCTGCTGACTGTCCTGATGTGTGCTCCTTCCACAGAGCTTCTATGCTTCCCTCTTGCCTGCAAGGAAGTAATCTTTATGAAAGAGAGGTGAGATCAGGTCTTTACTGGAGTGGGAAAAAAGTTGCTCGTAACAACCTTCCTCTTAAATGCATGTCATAAGGATTATTTGTGCTTCGGTAAGATAGCCATCCTCTAAAGTAAAACAAAAGTTTGAAAGTAAATTATGGTGTAAGGGGCTAAATGAACAGGAAGAGAAAGTTGGCTGCTTGGTTTCAAGGTCAAAACTGGTTACCTTGTAGGGGATAGGAATGGATGGATGATCTCTTCAGCAAGATTATAGGCAGGGGTTTGATGCTCTAATTCTTGACTCTGCATGCACCTCCAGTTTAGGAGAAGTCATTTTTGTTAACTAGAGATATTTTGTTACTAGGAATTGCAGCCTATTACTTTGAGTTGGGTACACAAAATATGAATTATAGAAGTAAGAATTTCTTGTTTTCTTCTGCCTCTTTCAAATCCCTAACTCTAACACTAACAAATCACTTGGTGACTTATTGCACAGAGAAGGAAATGGGCACTGCAAGGAAGTTTGCAGTCTCCTAAGTGTAGAGTAGAAATGAGTATCTGCCTGAGGTTTGGTTGAGACCAGAAAGAGAAGGATAATGCACTTGAATTCGGGGAGGCCTGACACTGAAAGTGGATTGGCTGTGTTGTCATTTTAGCCTTACAGCCAGTTGCTGACGAAAGACCTTGATAAAGTTGTCTATAATTGTCTGATTAGCTTTTCAGGCCAGAATGATTCTGGGAAATGATATTCCATGGAGTGTGGTAGGCACAGGTCTTTGCCCAATATGTCAGTGTAAGGCAGCAGTGGTGCTGGCAGCCACCCCAGTATCTTTATAACATGCATGGTGTGCTTGTCAGATCACAGGCACTGATATTTGCTATAAAATACATGGATGAATACAGTGCTATGACTAGCAGGAGTTATTCTGCTGCATGGGACTTGTTGTACCTATAGCACTGAAGAGCTGCAGTCATGACCAGGACTACACAGCTCTAAGTGCAATACAGGATCAGAGCACAGTTCTGGCCCCAGTCTCAGGGTTATAATGGTCAGTATGTTTTGTTTGCTCCTCAATACACTGTGGTTGGGAAAGCTACTAAAAATGAAATCTTAAAGCTATTTTCATAGGGAACGTAAGAGGCCCTTGCTGATTGCAGAGGGTGCTCATTCAGCCTTATTCCTGTGAGCAGGTTTGACTCATTAAATTAGTAGGAGGCAAACATCTGAGACAACTCTGCCATTCCGGTGAGTAACTATCCTTATAGGTGGATCTGAGCATGCCAGTGAAGTGTACGAACATACAGCTGGGTGCATGCGCGGAAGGTGAGAGCAGTACAGATGTGGGGAGAAAGCAAGAAGACTTGCTACCCTGGCAGCACTGGGCTGCTGCCTGGCTCTGTGGCCAGCGGCAGAAGCCAACTGGGGCTTGGGCTTGCCCGGCTGCATTTATAGTGCAGTAAAATATGAGTTTTCTCTGAAGTGGCACATGAAATGGCTATGAACTGTGTACTCTTTGGGACAATTTGCAGTGAATCGGTTCCCAATCTGAAGACGATGCAGATAAAGGAACCTGAAAGCTAAATAAGTCTGTTGTTGGGAACAGGCTCCTGTATTTGGGCTGCTTTAAAAAGTGTTGTTTTCCTGATGTTGCAATAATGAAAACTCCAGCAGGTTGTATTAAGGACTCTGACTCACTAGTCATAGAGTTTACTTGTGCTCTGCAAGAAGAGGCAAGAATATTCTTGACTAAGACTTTTTTCCTGAAAAAGCAATAAAATAGTGAATCTTTTTCTGAGAATGAAGCCAACCTGAACCTCCTTTCTTTCAGTATGGATTAGTTTAAATCTGTAATGGTCCAGCCCTCCAGCTCTTGAGTCCCTCTCAGTGCTTAACAAAAACAGAAAGCAAGTGTGATTTGAGGGAATAGCGGCCAGTCCATGAGCTCGTTGCACTGCAGAAGGGGGTCAGTAGTGGAATGGCTAACATTGAAAGGAAAGCCTAACCGATACACTGCCAGGGTGATACCATATGTGCCTAGAAAACCACATGAGCCCCGTCTTTATTCCTTGTCCTATCACAGGTCTGTGTGTGTGTGTGAATGTCACTTACCTGTTCTTATGCATTTATCTGGATCATGGTGGCGGGGGGGGGACTAGGCTGATAGTTGGAATGTGCTGGAGTCAACAAGGCTAGAAATCAGAAAAGACTTATTGCAACATTTAGGACTTAACTCTCTTTATGGGAGAGTCATAGGGGCTATTACTATACCCAGAAGTATCGCGCTCTGTCGTAACTGGTGTGTGCTTCATGCCCCAGCTACTAGGGCAGGTCCTGTCTGATGTCTTCATTTGGCCATTACTGGATGCCTACATAAGCGTCCATTTTAATTTGGATTAATGACATGCTTTTGAAGCAGATGTCCTGTTCTTCCTCACCTGCCGAGCTTTGGTTGGTGTTTCAGTGCGTTTCTGAATGCTTCTGCATGGAATTAAAAGGAAGATGTGCTCCATGTGCTGTGTACTTTGGTTCTCAATCCGTGGCACTTACCAGATCACTAGCATTTGTTCGGGTAAGGCTTTGTGTACTTTGGTGTGCTGCCTGTTTACAGCTGGTGGTTGGCTGCCTGCAGCATTTAAAATTTACTAATTTATAGATGGCCTGAATAAAATGGCATTCCCACAAACATGGGTCAGCTTTTCAAAATCCTTTTGAAAATGCAAGTTTAAGCTCTTGAAGTGACTGTTCTCTGGAGGTAAGATCTACTGGCCACCTTCATGTTGATGCCTGCAAAACAAGACTGCCTAGAAGCACTATGTGTTAATATATATACGTAAGTGCTACTGTGTATATGTTTTTGAGGCAGCAAAGACAAGACATCACTGGATCACCTGTTAACATATTTTACTAAAGTATTGAACCTTTTTGTCATTCTAAAGGGCAGGTGAGATGGAAACTGATCCTTGTCCTCCTCCAGCCTGAATTTAATTACCATACTGTCTGGTTTAGGTGCATTACCTCCCCACTCCTGCAAAGTAATGCTGATGAGTAAAGTAGTTCCTACAGTCACATTGCATAGGTCACTGGAGTACAAAATTATTTTTCTGATTTAGTATACCTCTTACACAGAGCTGACATCATTTGTAAGGTAGTGGAAGGTCACAGCAGTTATCTCTATCTTGTGAGCAGTGTTTAAGATGATTTTCTTCACAGTTATGAGCTTGCTGTTCAAGATGTGGCAGCCAAGCGCGGCCTTTCCGATGGAAGCCCTTAGCGCAGCCGGAACATTCTCGCAACCAGCGCTGTCCCACAGCCGCCTGTGCTTGCCCAAGTTCCTCCTCTTGCCTTTGTGCAAGCGTGGATGCCCATCCAGCGTCACTAACAGCAGAAGTATATTCAAGCTCTGCTCCTGAAAGCTTTGTTTTCTTGACTTTTCAGGGTCTGTCATTGCCAAAGACGGCCCTGGCTGGTTTTTACTCCTCTATGCGGGCAGTGCAGATGCGGTTCTGCGAGGCCTGTTGTTGTCTCGCTCTGCCGTGATTGTTACCTGCTGCTGACCGTGTGTATCCTGCAGTGGGTGTTTCAGCATGACTATCTAGTGCAAATGGATCCTGGTCTTTTGTTTTTTCCCTGGAAATGTTTAAATCCTTTCTATATTGATTTCTGTTTAGGGCATCTGTGCATGGCTGAATATAATTATTGATTAATGAAAATGTGAAAAGCAAAAACAGGCTACCAGGGGTTGTTGAAAAGGCGTTACTGGGCTAGACTCCAGAGCATGTAAAGTATTTGCTGAGTTGTTTTGAGTCCCATTTATTGATTTGCTTTTTTTTCTTATGCTCTGCTGATTCCATAACTGTTAAATAGATGAGCACTGTGAATATATATCTGCCATTAAGAGCCAGGGGCTTGATGTAAAGGATCAGGTCATCAAAGCAGATATTTTGTTCCTGGTAGTATCAGACACCTGCTGCTTAAAAGGCAGACCATGTTCATCCATGAAAGTTTTCTTCTGACCTCTAATGCAATTACCGTATTCTGTGAAGCATGCAATATAAATGTCGATGCTGCTAATAGCCATAAATAATTCCTCCTAAAAATTTCTATCTGATCCGTGGTGTTGACTTACAAATGAGGTTTCTCAGCCTCTTCATAATGGAATTAACTATTAGAGTCGCAACCAGAAACTCTAAGGAAATGGAAAGCAGGGGCATAGCAACTTGGTAAAATGTACACAAAAAATAAAACTCTCCAGCAGCAGATCACAAAAAGCTTAACTCTTCCCTGTGAGGAATGATGAATGTAGTGCATGAGAAACTGAGATAACTTGCTTCCATCTAAATCATTTGACCTCTCTAGTGAGTATTCTGTCAATATAGCTATAGATTTTGACCTAAAGGTAGCTGTTTCCACGTGTGCAGGGATAATTTCTGCTTGGGGCAGATAGGCAAGTGAGGAAAGATGGACTAGGCTACAAACAGTGAACAGGGGCAAGGGGCCCTCCTGGTGCTGCTGTCCCTGTTGCAAAGGGGCAGCGGGGCTGCTGCACGGGGCTGCCCGTGCGCTGCATTCGGAGGGGAGGCCCCTTCTGAAGTGGGGCTGGTGCCTCGGCGTGGTTAATGCCTCCGGTCTCATCCAAGAAATGCTATGGATTCATGTGGGGAAGCAAATTCTTGCTTGTCGTAAGGCATGTTGTAGCCCCAGTGCTGGATGGAGTCTGGCACACGTCAGCTTGATCCTTGCTATAGAAGGTGGCCCAGGACTGGGCCAAGACATTGTTCTTGCAGTGAAACCCTTATGGGCCTCTTCACTGCAGACTAAAATGTGAGAAGTTAGGGGGGGATTTTTATTTTATTTTCAGGGGGCAGAGGAGTTGCTTGAGGGTGGATTTTTCTAATCATCTGCTAGAGGGCACTGTGCTTCCAGAAAGGGATGTAGTTTGCTGTGAGGATGTTGCTTGCTGGAGAAAAGCTGATCTGTGTATGCTTTACAGAGGTGAGACTGCCTCAACCTGTGTATTATTTAAATATATATTATTATAATTAAAATTATTATTAAAATTTTTTAAATACTGAATCAGCACTGTATAAATTTTTTCAACTACTTGATTTTGAGGAGTAAAAATAATCCTTTTTTTTCAATAGGAAAGAGTGAGAGTTATTTGTTTTGGTTCAGGCACAAAGCAAAACATGTTACACACAGCGCTGGTGAGAGTAGTGCATCGTACCTTAAGAGCTCAGGGAAATGGGAGGATTTCCCTTTTGCCTATTGGAAGGACTTTATTGAGTCCTAAAAATTTCACCCACTAATTAGATGAAGTCATTTTTCTCTTAAACAGCAAATTGTCTGTCAGCCTGCCTGCTGGGTGCTTATGAAAAGAATGAGCAGATTTTTAAGTTGGTGAAAGTGTCTGGCACTGTGGTGAAGAATGTTCTCACTGAGCCCTTCTGGTAATGGGTGTAGTGGCCTTTCAGCTCTGCTCCTTGCTAGATAAAAGGGTTTGGTTTGTGTAAGTGCTGCTTCTATATTCCTTGAAGAAGCTGAATGTGATGGTGAGGGTGCCAGGTCATGGGGAAGGCTAAAGCAGGCATTTTCCCTGGAGAACAATGGTTTTCCTCAATGGATTACACTGCAGAGCCTCTCCAGAGATCTGACCTCAGCCATTTCACTGCTCCCCACTTCTATCTTGCATCTTGCCAGTTTGTTTCAAGGGAAAGATGAAGCAACAGAAACAGTTTTAATGTTACTACTGTGGTGTTTCTCTATTTCCTGTTTTTGATTTCTTTACTCAAGATATGTCGATTAGTCCATTCTGATGCCCTGTGGTGCTATACGAGGGGCAGAAGCCAGAGGGACAAGGGTATGTGTTTTTATTGTAGCAGCCCAAAAAGAGATGGCCCTTAGAGGCAGGTATCTCCCTCATGGAGAGAGCAGTATCATTATTTCCATGTAGAGCTGGAGGGATGTTATGACTCGCTACAACCCAAACCTGATATGAGCAGTGCAGCCTTAGGCAGAGATGGAGATACGTAACCTAGAAGGTTGCTAGCATACGTAGTACAGAAAAAGTTGATATTTGCCTAGTGTTAAACTATCTCCTGAAAAGCAGATAGTTACTGAGAGAGCAAGAGAGACTACATGTAGTGGGCTGCCTTTATCTGAGAAGGTGTAGAATAAGTCGGGTTCTGTGTGTGTTCTCATCTCTCTTTCTATTTGATTTACTCTGAAATTACTGTTTTCTAGCCCGGTCAAAGAGTTTGGTGATGGGAGAACAGATTGGACCTTCCTCCAGATCATCCTCTCCCAATCCACAAGAACGTGTGCAGAAGTGTGGCTGGCTGAAGAAGCAGAGAAGCATCATGAAAAACTGGCAGCCACGGTGGTTTGTTCTGCGTGGGGACCAGCTCTTCTACTACAAGGATGAGGAGGAAACTAAACCTCAGGTAGGACTGCTTTGAGAGCTGTAGGGCACTTCTGTTGCTGACCCTGCGTAGGTCATGGATGTGGCTTTGGGAGCTTATTTGAATTGCTTCTAGCACTAAGAAGGTTCAAAGGCAAGAGAGACTGGAAGGAGACCGAGATGAGTGCTCAGGGGAGTGTCAGAAGGTATTTATTTATATACCAGGGCATGCTGGAAGACTCTGAATACAAACCAAATCAGTAATTAACTATGTCTGAAGTTATACACTCTGGTAACCAACCAAAGCTTTTATGCATCCCACCAGATAAGACAAGGGCCTTTGTATAGAGTACCATTTACACAGTACCCTCTTAGTTTGGGGGGGAGAGTTCAGTAAGAACATAGCCCTGTAGGAGAGAAGGGTAGGAGTTGTAAGCTATAAACCTGAGAAAAAAATTGCTATTCATGTCAGATGTACGAATGTGCAAGATGAAGCAGACAGGAAATGAGCTTGGAAACTTCTTCCAAGTTACATTACTGCAAAATGTTTGAAGGTGTCAATGTGTGAAAAGAGTGAGAGATGGGATTATCACAGCCCTGCTTTGTGGAGAGGGATAGTGCTGTAACTGGTTTGCAGGAGCTGCGTTTGGGGGCTGGCAGTTCTTTCCTTTGGCCTTGAGCACTTGCTGAAAGCTGCTGCCCTCTTTTCTCCTGCTAAGTGTGTTCTGAGTTCACCAAGAGATTCTTCCTGTTCTGTTGCTATTTGCAATTCTGTAATGCTTACATGTTACTGGAGAAAGGCCTGAACCAAGCTTAGGATTGAGAAAAATGTTATTTTTGCTATACATAATGTTTATTTCTGCCATATAAGGTCTTAAGTGTATATCCTCCTTGTCACTGTGGCTAGTGTCTGGCAGAGGAAGTTGTGGCAGTTTTGCAGTAACAAATACAGGGCAGTTTGGTGTATTTGCTGTTGCCCTCTACTGGAGAGTATTGAAATCTCTAATATACTCCACTCTTAAGGCTCCTTCCAGTACTGCAGCTGTAATATTTGAAATATTTGTTATCTGTACCTATGTAGTCCCTCCTTGAATATTTCTGATTTTCAGTCTTAGCTGCTTCCTGCAGCAATAAATTCCCCTGCTTGAATATATACCATTGATTGAGAGAGGGGTGGGAGGAGTGTTTCCTCTAGTGTTTTTTTTTCTGTTCTTCCCTCCCTGCATACTGCACTCTCAACATTTTTTCAAAATATGATCTAACAACAGTACTGTTTTGGTTGAACTAGCACCAGACCTTCAAACTTTTCAAGCACAACATGAGCTCCTGGTTGGACTAATGCAGGTTGGACAAGCTTGCTCCATGTAGGTGGGTTGTGTTTCCTGATCTAATAAGGCAATGACATCCTTATCTTTTACATATGGTGGTGTTATTGGCCTCCTAATTACCTCTTGACAGAGCAGCAGTATTTCCTACTATATTCCTAAGCACTATCCAATTTTAGGTTCTCTGGACTAATCATATAGTCCAGAGACTTTCCTGATAGTCTGACAGCTTTCCTGATGAGGAAATCTAATTAGAGAAAATGTCATGTTACTATTTATTATATACTATTTCAAGTTGTTTAACTGCAGTAAAAACTGTGTTAATCATTGCCTAGAATCACAGCAATGTCACTGTCATGTGAGGTTTTCCATAAGTAAGAAACTCTTAGTAGAACCTGTAACTGTTGAGAGATTCTGTTAAACATCTCTAAGTGATGAGTCTTTTAAGCAACTGCTGATTGTCCATGAAAAGCATAATTCACGAAAAAAATATGGCTGCTGCACTTATTTCTGTTCAGCTTAGTGTTCTCTGCCTTTTGCTGCTCTTACGCAGGCTGTCTTCATAGTATCTGAGCACATTTTACAGCTAAATGCATAATACTCTTGAATGCTCTTTGTGTCCCCAGGCTGTGTGGCCAGGCTTTGGAGGAACTGCAGGCCAGGGGTGTGGCTTGTGTTTCTAGCTAACATGTCCCAGGTGCAAGTCTAGCACTTGAACAATGTTGCTCGTGCTCAGCTTGGGCTGTCCTTCCCCTTTCTATGGTCAGTGAAGTTTAGATTTGGGAGCTGGAAGGTGTGCTGTAGAAATCCTTCCAACTGTGTTCTACTTGTCCTGCTTCAGTATCAATGGCAGAGTCTCAAGGGAATCCGTTTTTGAGTGACATTGAGCATTCTGGCAGCCGCTATTTCGCTTATCCAGAAATCATAAGGGTTGATAGCCCTGGATGTTCACTAATCTACAGTATCTGTATTGGCATAATCCTCTCCATAGGAAACATACTGTAAGCTCCTCTTAAAGCTCTATCACTGTCTTGAAAGCCCATGAGGGCAAATACTGCTCCATAACTCCCAGCATGAAGGGGGAATGTTTTGCTAGCAACTATTTGATTATTCAGCCTCTTACGCTACAGATTCACCTAGGTCCATTTCTACTGAAATAGCATCCATTGGAGAACAGCATGCCATTATCCTAGACTGACCTCCAAATTTTAGTGTGGTTTTGAGAGACTGGAGTTTGACAGGAAGAGCTATGAAGTTCCAGGCTGCTGAAGCAGGAGTGCAGCTCTTGCTTAGTCAGCTGGGCCTCCTTGTCTCCAGCTCATCTGTCCTGGAGCAGGCAGCTGAGCAGCTGCTCAGGGCAGGTCTGTGCGGGCAGTGCGTGGTGGTATGAAGGGCTGGGAATAGGCTTATGTGTTAGATGCCGTTTGGGATTTATTGCTCTTTGAAAAATTTTAGGAGTATGAATTTAGGCAAGTCTGTGTTGTCTGTATCTGGAAGGAGTGTGTGACTGGAAGCCTAATTTAGTAGATTGGGAAAAATGTAACCTTCCACAATGGGGGCGGAATAAAGCTTTTGGAGTTTGCTCTCAAATCACAGTTTTAGCCTTTCATAGAACAGGTAGCAACCAGCACACTTAAGTTGCATTTAGTTCTTCATCTCTCTTCTGTTAGGTCTTAAACCCTAGACAGATATATGTGCACAGTGGCAAAATGCAGAAAGCAATTAGTTCTGTTGCACTCTGCAGACATGGGAAGTGACAGCCCCTTTCCCAAAGCTCCTGCAATATGTTGCTGCTGCTCTATTAGCAGTGCAAGAAGAAAGCAGACTGTGAAAAGAGGTAGATTGCATTTATTTTCTGAAGCACCAAAAATTCGAAGACACTGACAAGGAAACACTAAGAGCAGATGAGCTTTCCCATTGTGAAGAGTTTTGATTGGTGAATATAGTATGGATACGGCACAAGATGCAGTAGAGTTTAGTGATAGTGAGCTAGCTTGAAGTGTTAAATTCTCCAGCAGCCATAAAGATGACTGCAAAAAAAAGTACCCTGTCCTCCCATTGAATACAGGCAGTGCTAGACATTTCACAGAGTAAAGTATATCAGGTCAGACAGTGTTTTTTCACCTTCGTATCTCCTTGCTGGTTGTTTGTATTGTAGGACTTGCTGGCTTTTTTTTTTTTTTTTTTTTTTTTTTTTTTAACCAGGCACTGCTGATTGTGGGTAGTTACAGGTATGTGAATGAATTTGAAATACAAGGCTTTGATTTTACACAGTGAGGTGTTACTGAATACTGTGAAAGTTTCCCCTGCCCATTAGGCTGTGCTGTGGAGCCATGGATATGTATGCTTGCAGAAAAAAAAAAATCAACGAAATGCCAGGGCTGGGTATATTTCTGCACTACTGGCCCCTTACACAGACACACACGTGTGTTTATAGCCAGCTAATGAAAAATCTGGGAAAAGGGCATCACTAACTGAACTAGCATGTTAGGATGGAATTTTCTGAAAATTTCTTACACAGCAGATGCTCTATTGGATGAAGCCTAAAATGCCTTAAATGACATGACAGCATGGGAAGGTGATAATTTCTTTGCCTATCTCAGCTAGAATCCATCTTTGATGTCTCTTCTGGTTGCTTATGTAGCACCTATTGCAAAGGAGCCAGGGCTGAGAATGTTAACTGCTGCACCACCTCAAAGGTTTCATGAGTCTGTTCAAGTGCTTTGACTCGCTGTCAGGTGCAACCTGTTTGGTTCCCCCTGGCAAATACTCTGTGTGCGTGATTGTGTGCAGCTGGTCTGGTATCTGTCTCTTACAATTGAATGTCATTCTCTTAAAATGGGGCTCTTGGGGAGAAGAGTGCTCGTCAGCTTACAGTAAACACAGATCTGAGGGCATACAAAGTGTAACTCTGGACTCAGCACTAAATTCAGCAGGTTTTTATGCTCCTTTGATTCTACTGTCTCTAGAGAACTGGGGAGACATGTACTGCAGACTTAGGGTAAGACTTACAGGAGGAAGAATTTCTTATTCAGGTTCTTCACTCTGCCTATAAAAGTTTTTTGTGGCGCTTGAGCCAAGTGCTTTCCGTGTTGCTGTAGCGTAGCAAGCAACAGAGCTCCTGTAGTCATTGCTTTGTCTGTCAGGCTGCTAACTAGAGTCGTTGAAGGGAAGGAGTGTAACTGAGCGAGCCAGACAGTGGCCTTGTTCTGCTGCTCCTGTGGGAACCCTGGGCACCCACCCACCCACGAGGGCCGCTTGCTCAGCTGCCCGCTGCCAAGGGGGCTGCAGCTGCTGTGCACAAATCTCACTGCAGAGAGAGGACTCAAATGGGTTTTCCCCTGACAGCCTGCAACTTGCTTTCTGTCCATGTATACAAGGTATATGTACACATTATATGAAATATATGAATAAATCTGTATATGAAATTTGAAATATTTATAGGTATGTGAAATATCTTCTGCAAAAGTTTAACAAGGAAATGCATTTTAATTGGGAAATGCTGTGGTTAAGGGTTAGTTCAGGTAACCCATGGCTTAGTAATTTCTTCTAGGGTAAGCGTCATTTCCCTGTTGTACCAGACGTCCCTTCCTCTGAAGCATGGGTAGAGTCTGTTTCTCTGGCTTTGACAGGGGAGAACGGTGGCCTGCAGAAAAGTAGAGTTTTAGGGTAAGGGTTAAGAGAGAGAGAAAGGCTAGAGCCCCATAGGCAGCCAGGCTGGAAAGGGCATACCAATGTGAAGCTGGTACAAATTGAAGCACTGAAAGTTTCAGCTGCATATGAGAAAATAAACTACTGTTCGGGTGACAGAGCCGAGGAACCGGCTCCCCAGACCTGTGTGGAGTCTCCTTCTCTGGAGATCTTCCAAACCCGCCTGGATGCCACCCTGTGCCATGTGTTCTGGGTATCCCTGCTGGAGCGAGGGGTTGGACTAGATCTCTAGAGGTCCCTTCCAACCTTAACTGTTGTATGATTCAAAGAAAAGAGTAAAAGCTTCATTCATTTACATCTAATACCAGCTGGCTCCATGATTTGTTACAGCAGTTTCTCCAGATAAAGCATCTGTACAGAAGATCTTCTACCAAGAAGCAAAGGGAAATTATTCCATAACAGATATATTGAAAAAGTAAAATTACTGGCTTCTCTCTTACATGAAAAAGATTGCAAAGGTCATGGACTGTGGTCTATCAGTTGAAGTCCTGGATTGTCTCTCTCATGAGACACTGTGATTGTATTACTCAGTAATATAGATCTGGAAGCTGACAAGAAGCGTAACCGGGATTGATCTCAATTACCAGTTATACCCTCCTGTCTCTTGTATTTGGCTGTTGCCAAAATGGTTGAGGATGGTTTGTGTGTCTTTGTTAGCAATGTCGTGTTGTTTCAGCTGCTGCTTTTTTTAATCTATATGGATCCAGCTGTTATTCTAGGGCAGTTTCCTGCAGAAATAGGAATTGCTTCGTACATGTCTTTTGGCTTGATTGTTGTATTATCTTCTGCCTTATTGAATATAGTTCTTAAAGAATGGCAGTTGAAAATTCTTCAAGATGTCAAAGATTAAACTAAAAAGTAGAGAAACAATGGTGTCCAAAAAGTTTCTTTTGCACTGTCCATATTACTGGACAAGAGGTTCCTAGATTCTTTTTATCTCAACTTCTCCATAGTTGATTTTTGCCCACTTCCATTGAAGATGTTATTCTGCAGACTGTGGAAAATAAATGCTGCATTTTAAAAACATTGTGCTGATGACATATGGGCTCAAGGTGAAATTGAATCAGAATTATAGCAATGTTTGGACTGGGAAATAAAGGGGCTCGTGGTTAACTAAAATCCTTGGGATTTCAAGGCAGTCCTGTTTTCTCACAAATCTGAGTCAGCTCTTCAGATATCTGCCTTGAAGCTTCTGAGTAATGAGAATTTCTGGAAATGAGGCATTTTATTCAGCTACCTAAATAGAAATCTAGAAGTAGATTTCTTCAACCACCTCATGTTGCTTGCAAGCTACAACCAGAACTGTGAAATTAAAAGGAAAAGATGAAAAGTGATCTCAGTTGAAACTTTAATAGGGGATATTTAGCTGTGGAAACCAAAAGAATCTCCAGTGCATGCTTAGAAAATAACTGATACAGAGGACAGATCAGAAGTGTCCAGTGTGAGGGAAGGGCAAGGTGAGATATGCATGACCAGTTGAATCTTTTCTTGCTCAAAATTGGTGTGACTGGAAAGGAGAAGGACTTGTTGGGAGAGTGGGGCTTAAATTTGCAAAAAGCCTGTTGTATTTATCTTCCTTTCCTTGTCCTCTTCATGGTCTTTCCCCCTTCACTGTTGCTTGTGTCCCTTACAGGGTTTCATTCCACTGCAAGGCAATCAGGTGAATGAGCTGCCACCTAATCCTGACGAACCAGGGAAACATCTGTTTGAAATTGCCCCAGGTAGGCCAGCATTTCCTTGTATTTTGTGCCTAACATCATCCCATTCCTAGCAGCCATCAGTAATGATGATTAAAGTGTAAGGTTCACTTTGCTTCTAAGCCATCTGACACTAGTCAGGTTATCTACAAAGACACAGGGCTGCACAGGCTGCTTTGTGGTGGTTTTGTGGTGGTTTTGGAAACACTGCTGCTGGGGTATCTCTTGAAGAGAGGAGTAAAGGTGGATCCTGCCCCTTGCTTTTCTGTTTGGAGGAGGCTCCCTGGCTGGACGATGTCACTTCTATGAGTTCTGTGTGGTCTTCCAAGCTGAACTGCTAGTTGTTATGGGTCATGGAGAAGCTGACACACAAAAGCCAGAATTAATGGAAAATGGGCATGCAGTAACAGGATATAATTTATTTTAGCTATCCTAGTGCACTCTCCCAATTTTAAAAACATATAATTTCCAAATATTTGGCTTTTAGCTGAAAGGAATAAGTAAGTTTCCATGGAAAGAAAGCAGAGTGACATTTTGTTAGGTAGAAAATCTAATTATCATAACCTTAATGGAAGACTTTGATTATTTTAGCTCCTATAAATGCTTTCCATGGACTAGCTCCAGAGCATATTTAGGGCAGGCGTCTCTGTAGCAGTCCAGGAGCAATTGTATCTGTCTCCATTCCCCTGTGGTCGCATCTGAGAGGGAGGACCCTCTCTGCATGTCCATCTGCAGCTCGTCTGTTCTGCGGGTGGTTCAGGAGGCAGGTTCTGCAGAGCAGCAAGCGGTTGCATCGCTAGCAGCACTCGACAAGTGCAAAAGATGAACTAGGGTGTGTGTCTCAGGGACCAAATACCCCAAAATACCAATACCCAAGACTGAGGTCCTGGAAACAAAGAGGAGACAAAAGTGCCTGGGGTAAAAACTGTGTGGATGTGCTGAATTGGTCATGCTTTCATTTCACAGCCAATTTTTCTTGCATGGACTAGCTTTCTCCTTATTATCTGTTTCCCCACAGTGCTAGGGCTGCTGATACAGTAGATCAAAAAAGAGGCAGCCTAACATAATTATAGTTAAATGGAATGGATAATGTGGAGCTGGTTAGTCTCTCTAGCTAAATACTACTGCTGGAGGCAGTAGGCTTTTACCTGTGTGTTTGGGGTCTCTCTCTTGCTGTTGAACGAGGCAGAACTTGAAGTGCCTGTTGAACATTCCTCAAGAGGAATGAGTATCAGGCAGTGCAAGAAAAACAGGCTCTGCTGTAAGGCTCTCAATTACAGCAGCAGACAAGGTTTTGCCGTAAGTTCCTGTGACAGTATTCTGCTTGACGTACAAGAAGCTGCTTGGAGAAGGGATATTTTTTTACCTCACTGCTGCGTGGTGTCTGCTATTGCTTTGTTTTTCTTATCCTGTTCCCCTCAAACAACAGGGCATTGAGCTGGCAGCACTGCTTAATTGCTTACATGGGAGATCTCCCAGGAACTGTTGTTCCCTGCCAGAATGTGATGTGTCCTTTGACCCATTTGCTAATGGTGGTTCACTGTACTACTACACAAGTACTCCTGGCCTGGGTCCTGAAAGCACTTGTGGAGCTTTGGTTATTACTCATCTTGTGTATTCTAGCAGTGATATGAAATGATTCTGCTGGCTGAATTTTATGTTTTTTGCAAATTTGAGTTTGCCTTCTGATCTGAGTTGATAAGCGATCATTCTTCATTTTTTGCCTGACTTGTAATTGTGTGTTGCTGTAGTTTGCAAAAGAATTATCCTGATCTCCAAGGGGCTTCATTTCAGTGGAGTTGGTGAAATCATGTTTGTGACTACATGAAACCCTCTGGAAAGTGGCTCCCCAAAAGGCAATGCTGGGTCATGGCAGTCGGGTGTCCCAGTACATGTGGGTTCACTTGTGGTTTTGCCCTTGCCCCTGTCTGCATTCCTGAGAGAAACTACTCAGTGCCATCATCATTCTGCCTCCAAACTTGTTTTTTTCCCCTCTCTTGTGAAGTGAAAGCCATTATATCCAAAGACTTATTTGGGGATCAGTTGCTAGAGGTTCAGCATTTTGATTTCTGGAAGGGGTGTTTGGATCCTCCCAGTGTTCCTGTGCTGCCTGCTGTGCAGAGCTCGGCTGTGGGACCCGCTTCCTCGGAGCACAGGGCCTGGAGTAACGGCATGTCCTGCATTGTAGCACAGCCTGGGTTGATTTTCTGCTGAGTAACACGAACTAATGGTGGGCATTGTGTTTTATTCATGTTTCATCAAGTTCATTTCTAAGCTGTATAGTGCAGCTGGGAGAAGGGTTATCTAGGGACATGAGAGACTGCAGGACTGCTCTGCACTCAATCCAGTGCTCTGTCTGGCAGCAGGACTTGCTGAAATACTGGCTTTGACAGAGATGTTCCCCCAGACAAGAGGTAGAGAACTATCGGACCCTTCTTAAGCCATTCACTAGCTGTGGCAGAGGAAAGCATGGAATTCAAACTGGGGTAGCAAAGTAAACCAGGCACCTCATCAGTTGACATCATGTTGCAGGGTCCATTAGTAGGCAGGGGGGAAACGTAAGATTGTCTGAAATCAGGTTCAGAATTTAATGATTAGAGGTCATCATCATGCATGGAAGCTGGTATTTCTGGACTGGAAAAGAAGATGGGAGAGAGGGAGTAAAAAAGTGTGTTTCGAGGGGAGAAAAAGACTGCATTTGGTAATAAAGTGTAGCTGAGTTGTTACCAGGAGCAGCAAAGCAACAGTTTGTTAGCTAGAGGTGTCACAGTGCATTTCAGAACGATATAATGCAATGTGTAAGAAGCACAAGGAATTGTCTTTGAGAATGTCTTAGTAAACCCAGATGCTTTAAGGGTTCCCCCAAAATCTCACCTTTTTAGGAAGTTGTTGCTTTTAATGCTCTGTGGCAGCAGTGGTTTCAGTTCTGCAGCACTGTGAAGGGAGATGCAGAAGTTCCTTGGAATGTTTGGAACTGGAAATTTCCTGCTGAATCTCTGTTTTTCTTGTTCTTCATCCATGCCGTGACAAAATGTTGATGTGAAGCACTGTGCTGGCATTGCTTAACATTAAGGTGCTGAATTTAGGGTGAGAGTGAGCTTGCTCTTGGAATTAGTGAGATTTTTCAGAGTCAAAGAAGGGGGAGAGGTAAAAAGGTTCAAAAGGTAGGAGGAGAAAAGCTATGGGTTTTTTGCTAGCTAGGGCAAAGATTGTATAAACTACATTGACTGGAGAATAGTTTTTTTTGTGGGACAAAATGTGACTTTAAGAATGTTTTTCAGCTTTAGAGTAGGTTTAATCTCGTCATGGGCAAGAAGGGAAAGATACAAACTTAAACAAGATAAATCCCATGAATTAAGTGATGTTTTTGTTGCTAACATCCTCTCCTGAATTGCGGAAGACCCAAGTCTCTGTTCCCCTAGGTTTAGATCCAGAACACAAATCTGTCACCTGCCTACAAGTACCCTCTATGAATACTGGTACTACTGGAAGGGGTGTTTCCTTCTTTTTTGATTATAAAATTATTCTAGAGTTCTTGTCCAAGGAAAATGTGCTCTCTTGTGTTTTAATGAACTGCTGTGTTGTGATTGAAAGCAGCTTTGCTGAAAACTCCTGTCCAAAAGTCATGGTACCTATCTCCATGTCTCTTAATTGCTCCTGTCGGGCTTCCTCACTCTTGCCTCAATGCTTTCTGCAGAGGTTAATAGTGACAAATCTTAGCTAGGTCTTTCTGCAAAAATAAGAGTGCAGTCTTGTTGAAGTGTAACTTGACTTCCTTGCAAGCTGCTGCTGAGCGGATTGATTAATCTTGTTTTCCCCCTTTCCTCTTGGCTTCTTTCCCAGTATCCTGTCATATCCTTCACTTAGTTCTTATGACTGTGCAAAAATATTTTTCATGCAATCAGCCCATGGATTGATCAAATGACGTTTACAGTGAAAACTTCAGTTAACTTTTTGTGCTCTAGTAAGTAACGTCACAAGCCCTCTGGTTAATGGCGTAGTTTGTGGCCCTCTCCAGACCTTTTGGCTGAGTCCGTAAGGAGCTCAAGACAGTGGCTGCATATGCTTGATTTTCAAAGCTTCAGAAACTGGAGCTCTGGCTTGCTTTTGAGCTAATTGTGAAGACTAAGTACAGGCCATTTGCCTTCACACAATGAGCCTACGTTCAGTAAGGTGACTCCTTTGGAGCTGGACTTCATTGCATTTTGCCTGAACTTTTGCTGGGGAAGAATAAGATACCTCACCCAGGAGCTTTATGCAGGGCTTGTGAAGGAGCATTTTTGCTTTGCCTTGCTTATACTATATACTAGGTAGGAAATGAGGAAGGGTGGACCAGGAGAGTGAGTCTTAACTCATTTGTCCCCCTCATAGGGACAGTTGTTGTTACCTACCTGTTGTGTGGGGAACCTGCCAGGGTTGCGGGCAGCGCCTTGCAGAGAAGAGCACCCAGCAGGACACGTTCAGGTTACAAAAGCTTCTCATTGTCCCTTGGACAGGCTGCCAAGGCCAGCTCTTGGAGTGGCAGCTTGTTTGTGTCTTGTCCCAGCAGGGTGAATGTGGCCCATAAAGCAGCCGGCTCTGCAGTTCTTACTTGTGTCCCAGGTGGTCAAGCCCAATTAGGCTATTTCTGTAGCTTTTGCATTCCACTCCCTGTTGAGATGGTGTGTAATTAAAATACTTGGGAAGGAGATTAGAAACTCATACTCTAGGTGTCATTCCATGCTGCATTATTTGATTCAAATCACTGTTCTAACTAACAGCAGGAAACTGAGTTTTCTGATGTTAATTAAATGTTCTCCTGAAGCTTACTGCTGACAACTGCCTGTGCGTATCTGGGTGGGGGATGATGTTGACATTTGAGATTTTTAGTTAGGTTTCTGTTATTTAGTGCTCAGAATATTGACTAGGGAAATGACACCAAAGAAAGTATTGCTGGCTTCTGGAAAGACTGAACCAGCATAGTTTCAGTGGCATGCTTTGAAATGCAAGCAAGAACGTGGACACCTTCACCAAGTCTACAGCATTGCCTTGGCCTGCAGGAGAGGGATGAGGGTCCTGCTTCTGCAGTGGAAGTGCCCTTCACAGTGCGGTCTGTATTGAAATCTTCTAGAGAGCAGCTGATGGCATGGAAACGTTTAACTGTCCTTGACTTCTAGCATTGACTGTCTTCTGCAGTAGCAGATAAACTTTTCCATGTTAAAAAGAGCTCAAGGAAGATATTTTATGTTTCTCTGACTTTGCAAGGGAGTGCTCTGCGCTGATGAAACTGCATGCCTCTTTTGCATAGCTTGCAGTCTGGGAGCTGTTTATTTTTGCCCTCTGGCTTGGGTTGACCTTCAAGGTAGCAACATCTTAGTACTAAGATAACGCCAGGTATATCTGCCAGCTGCCAAGTTCCTTTTTATGTGCAGGATACAGGGTTTCAATGAGACTCAGGCTATGCTTATTCTGTGCTTCCAAGCACAAATGTGCAAAAAATGTTGATGCTGTGGTATGTGTTTTGCTGTCTACCCTTAAATGTGCTCCACCTGTTTGTGGGCACTAGATGGTGCTGGTTCTTTCTACCTTGGTCTTGGAATTTTACTGTCATCAGTTTTGGCATGTCCTCAATTGCTTGAGTGTGAATTCATCCTATAAGAGGAAATTAGCCACCCTTGATGAGACATCAAGGAACAATAAAAAGCAAAACAATAAGTGAGAATTCCCTAACAAAGCTATTGCCCAGCCTGTGGAGCAAGTACTGCACTCTGCAGAGAGACTATAGAATTGTGTATTTCTTGGCATCTGATTAAGTCCTTGCTGTGAACAACTTAGTCTGCTTGAATCCATGCAATACTGCTGCAAACTGAAGGGAGATGAATGCTTTCAGCAGCAGTGACAGACACCAAATCAACAGTCTTTGAAAACATTCACATTCACATTGTTTGCCTGTTTCATATTAGGGCGGAAACAAGATTTACTATTTTCACAAGAAAGAACAAAGCGTTTTGTGTTGCCTGCATATACAGCAGGACTATGGGGAAGCCACTTGACATGCTGGAGGCCTAGTCTCGAGTTGGCATCCTGAAGGGGGGTCACAAACTATTTTGTGGCACCTGTCTGAATGTTTTTTCCCCCTTCTGCATTCAGAGTGTTAAACATATTTGTCAAAACATCTGTCTTGAGATTTTTTTTCCAGTTTTGATGAACTGGTTTTTCCCACCTCTCCCTGAGGGAGGGGGCCATGGGGTTGATTAGACTTCCCCCTGCACTGCCCTTCAGGGGTTTGCCTAAAGGACCATAAGATCCTAACCATCATCCTTAGGGTAACTCTTCACATACTCTACTGAAATCACTTTTATCTGACTGGAGGAAGAAAAAAAAATTTTGATGGTCTATTCAGGCTTTGATGACTTCATTTAACATAACATGAACAGAAGTGTCAATAGGCTGCTAGAATTGCTAGTGGAAATGAATTTGAGTTGAAAATCTATTATTTGGGAAGTTAAGAGCTGCTGGTCTCTTTCACAACAGACTTTAGCACATAGAACTTGAGTTTTTTACAGATGCGCCCCTCTTATCTGATCCTTCCTCTCCTTGACTGCTTTTCTTTAGCATAACACTGAGGAATAACTCTGAAAAGGGAAGGGCCTGGGAAAGGGACTGAAATTTTCCCCTCTGAATACCTGTAACCTTGTTGTTTTGCGTGGTTACACCATTAGAGCAATACAGTATTGCCAGCAAAGGTCTTCAGGCTGCATCTAGACTTTGTATAGTAAAGTTATTAGATCCCTCTTTCTACCCGAGGGCCATGAGGTTTTCTGTAGTTAAGAAAGTTTTGGCTCACCTAGTTTCATCTTAAAACATCTTAAAGGGCATCAAGAGGCACCTGCAGCCTGTAAATTGCTTTTTGCTTTGCCTTTTTTTCCTTTTTCCTAGCACATGCAATGCCTGAGGGTTTTGTTTGCACTTGGCAGGCAGAAATCCTGCTTCATGAAATAAACAAGATCCTGCCTTTGTTTCATTAAAAGTGTTTGATCTACCCTAAGTTATGCTGTCTCCAGCCAATGCTCTGGGCCCATGGGCAGTTGAAAGTGTGTCTGGAAATGAGCTGTGACAGCATATGTCTACTGCTGTCCTAGAATTCACAGCCCTGAGAAAAAGACAAAAATCTGCATTTGATCCCTGAATAGAAGCCTCATGTTTTGCTGAGATGAATCTGTAACTTGCCCTTTAGCACCACAGCAGAGTGCTGCAAGCATTCTCTGTCCCGTGTTGTGCATTATCATAGTGTTTTTGCATTGCAGCCTGCTTTCTCAGCAGCACATAGCTATCTTTAATGCACATGCTGGCTTTCAGGGAGATTGCAGGCTTTAATATCTCCCATTGCTTCCATGTGGTCTACTGGGAAAGGAAAAAGAGGCATAAGATGCTTCACAAATAGCTTTTTTTTCCTCCTAGTGGATGTCATTAAGGTGCAGACTCTAACTGCTCTTGAGCTGTTTTCCTTAACTCATTGCGTTTCCCATTCAGATGTGTGCAGAATCATGGCTTTCTGGAATGGTGGTACATCACTGCTGGCGTATCAAACGCCTAGCTTATGAGGCATCATTTGGTCCTGGCTAGGTTGGCGTTTTAGTGCAGATTAGGGAAGATCATGAGCTCTTCTTTCCGAGATGGTGTTCCAGAGCAAGCTCTGCAATTGAGCATTCTCTCCACAGAATAACTTATTAACCCAAAGGCGTGTTTGGTTGGCAGAGGTCTTTTAGCACTTGGGTTCACGAACAGCTTTGTTTCCTGAGGTTATGCTTGTCAAGCTGTTACAGGGAGCAGTTGTATGCTGGCTTCTCTCTACTTTTTGCTAATTTGTTATAAAATAGGTCTTCAGAGTTGTCTTGCTGCTTGTGTGCAGCATGGTGCTGCTAGGGTTAAAGGGTCTTAAGCTTCAGAAGCAGCTGTGTTCTCATTTGCCATGATCATGGATGAGTTCTCCACATTTTATGTAATGTTTGGAGTCCTTCAGGCTACAAAGTATTCCAGTTTGGTAGGTTAGCATGATGAAACAAAGTGAAATATATGGTACCATAGTTCATAGCATGCTTGCTTTCATTACTTCTAAAAATTTGCTGTATGTAGAGGTCAGTATCAGCATGAAAAAATAAAGCATCATGCTAAATGAAAGTTTACTCCCCAGCAAATGTTTACCAACCAAATTGTCTTACTGAGGCGAGTGGGTCTCTCTAAGTCTGGTGGGATTGGGCCCTTTATAAGAAGTTTATCTGGTCTTCCTGTGCTCTTCAGGGGATTAATTCCTGTCCCTGGCTCTTCTCGCATAGTGGTTTTAAGTTACAGATGTAATGCATTTCAGAATAATGTGCAGTCAGGTTTGCTCACCCGTTTCCATCTGTATTCCCAGTGACAGTTTTCCTCTTACATTCTGCACTTGAATTTTCTATGGGTCGAAGTGTCTGCCAAGTGCGTAATTTTTAGCTCTGATACCAGGAGAAGAAAATAAGTGAATTTCCAAGGGAAGGATGATGTTTCAGGTGAAGGATATTAATTAAGGCTTTTATTTTTTTTTAATACTCTGTGGATTGTGAAGGTGGCAGAGGATGCATATATCTGCATGTATCTGTGGTGCTCATGTTGCTTCTATGTGTGATATAGCAGGAATCAAAAAAAAACAGTGCTAAACAATGTAAAACTTGAGGAACAAGGAACTGAAATTATCCAGTGTGCCTGCTGCTTTGATCACAGAACTGCTGTGAATGTCTGCCATGTTTAATGGGCTTTAATGGGTGGGTGTAATCTGTCTTCCTACCTGCTTCAGGGTGCAGTGAATCTGAGTTCTGTAGGGTACAGTGGGTGCTATCCATGTGGAGTGTATAAATATATTTATAGACATCTGTTTTTTCCATGGGGAACTGCTTCAGACACATTAGATTCACTGAGAAGGGAGCAGAAAGGAGGATGATGGATATGTAAACCATGTCAGGGTGGCACATGAATGAAACAACCTGCAATATTTGCTCCTCAGAGTGCTCCAGAAGGAAATTCTGGGTGCCATTTAATAAAAGGAGAGAAAGGGAACTGAGGTCCAAGAAGCACCCTGTCTAGGGACAAGCATGTGCAGCAGCACTTCTGATGCAACTGAGGTTCCTCTTATACTGGTAGCTTAACTACCCCGTATAAAATATTGACTTGAGAATACCACCTGGAAATCGTTCTGGAGAGCACAGGCAAGAAAAAGAAAACACGTTTGTTTTCCACACAGCCCACACAAAAGTGCAAAGGGAAAGGGCCTGCAAAGCAGGTACTGCACTAGTCAGGCATCCAAAAGGAATTCTAATTGGTAAAGTGCTATCTGGGGTGTTTATGAAACGGCTGCCTTGTGACTGATGCACTAATACCAGTTTGAAGTGGCAGCTGGCCCACTGTCAAGCAGCTGTGAGGATTCACATGCAAAACCCTCTCCATGTTTATGTCTGAAATGCTTTAGGGATAACTAGCATGCTATCAGTGAGAACCAGCTTGTGTTGGGCTTTCCAGACTTCACGGGGAGAAGGAGGGGGAGGAAAATATGGCAAGGGCATATTGCCTAGGGCATAACACTTAAGATGTATTTCTTTAAATAGGTCATCATGCTATAAAATACAACAAAACTTTAAGTTCTTTTTAAAAGCTTTCCTTAGCCTTCACATGCTACTTAAAATATTTTCAAAGTGATTATATCTGATGAGTGGGAGAGCAAGGCTGGAGTCCTGAAGTGACTCGTGTGCTTTGTTTTAATGGTTTTTCAGGTTCTTATCCTGCACATGGGCCTGTACTTAGACTTCCCCTTGGGTAAGCTCCTCTTAACTTGCTTACCCAGCTCATACAGGCCTGACAGAGGAATTGCTGGGTAAAGCCTCTGTATTGGGCAGGAAGTGAGACCAGGTCATCACAAAGGTGACTGTTTTATGAGCTCTGCTAGCACAGATGGGACTTGGTAGGTTCTTAGATGTCAGATTTACATATATAGTAGGATATTAGGAGTCTTTCCTGATAGCGGAGTATTCTGTTGAGAAGTTAATCCACTGAATCAGAGCAACTTTAACAGAGCCTGTTGGTCTGGTTCAATGCCTTTAGCCTGAAGGAGGTTATTATGACAGCTTTGATTTCAACCTAGGTATTAACCAGCCAGGCTCTATTTCACTTGTTTTATTGTTCCGGGAATTTCAAGTCCCTCTGCCACTTATCTAGCTATAGAAGCCTTATAAATCAGTTCTTTTCTAAGGCTGCCTGGATGTATTCTCTGTTACCCAGAGGATTTCATACATTTGTGTTGCACTGCATTAATGAGCTGAGCTGTGCAAGTAAAGAACTCTTGAGCACGATGTGCCCACTAATGACAGTGGGAATGACCTTGGTTTCATGACTTTATCAGAATATTTCTAAGCAGGTGTAAAATCCCAGATCTCAAAGAATGCTCCTTGTGACCATGAACACCTGCAGTAGCTGCATTTCGAACCCTGTTTTGTGTTTGATTTCCAAGAGTATTTTGAGAAGCATAGTGTGCTGAGAACAATTCTTGGTGTGGCTCATCTGCATTTAATTTAATGGTGCCATCAACTTTATCATAAGATTAGTGTTAAAATTTACATCTCTATAACATCTGCTGTAGGCTCTGTTCAATATATTGTTGTGTAAAAACAGTGAAGCATCTGGGATCATAGCTATGTTCTGTTTAGTATAACATTCTGATAAGAATAATCTTTCTAATTTTCTTCAGTCAGTCTTTAATTGCAATGACTGTGATTTCTTCCATTAGGAAGACAAAGTTCAGATCACTTGGAATAACACCTTTCTTTTATCCAGCTATAAATATTTATAAATATTTAGTTTTCCAAAGTTTGTCTTTGCTCTCTCTTCTGGCAGGTTCACAGCCTGGTGTGCACATGTTCATTTAAAGCCTGTCCTTGAATCTTAGCCTTAGATTACTTAGGAGCTGCAGGACTAGGTAGTGTGCTCTACACGTATAAACCATTACTCATCTAACTGAAATCCACTTAAGATGATCATAGAATTGTTAAGGTTGGAAGGGACCTCTAGAGGTCATCTAGTCCAACCCCCCTGCACACTCAGGGTCACCTAGAGCACGTGGCACAGGACTGCATCCAAGCGGGTTTTGAAGATCTGAAGAGAAGGAGACTCCACAACTTCTCTGGGCAGCCTGTTCCAGCGCTCTGTCACCCTGACTGGTAAATTTTTCCTTAAGTTCCTGTGGAACTTTTGGTGTTTCAGTTTGTGGCCATTATCTCTAGTTCTGTCAGTGGCCACCACTGAAAGGAGGCTGGCCCCATCCTCTTCACTCCCTTCCTTGACGTATTTATGTAGCCTCTTCAGGCTGAACAGGCCCAGCTCCCTCAGTCTTTCCTCATAGGGCAGATGTTCCAGGCCCCCGATCATCCTTGTAGCCCTGCGCTGGGCTCTCTCCAGCAGCTCCACATCCCTCTTGTACTGTGGAGCCCAGAACTGGACACAATACTCCAGATGTGGCCTCACTGGGGTGAGTAGAGGGGCAGGATCACCTCCCTCGACCTGCTGGAGATCTTGATCTCCATGCCCTCAGCTGGTACCAGAGATACTGTAAATCATGCTGAACTCATGAATCTTTTTTATTAGCTCTGATTTTTGCTTTGAAACACCAGCTGTCTAATATTCATAAAAACTTGGGAGAAGGGAAGGGAGAAGTGGAGATAATTAAGAACTATGAAATCAAAAGACTCCAATGTTAGAATGGGGTGTATGAGAGGGCCTAGGAAGGACTGTGTTATAAGCAACCCTGTCTTTGCATGGAGGGATAATCGTGTGTCCTGTGTTGACTTCTCTGGATTTGGAACTGGGGCTGTAACATGAGGATTTATCGGTGCATTGGCAGCTGCTAACTTGAGAGATTAAGGGCCTTGTCTGCATTAGGAACTCTTGCCAAGGTAATTATGCTAAAGAAAAGCCTCTAGTGGTGTAAAACAGAGAAAGATTACTTGTCATAACACAAATACAAGTGTATGTACAGATTAGTAGCCTTCTAGCCACACAGGTGCAAGAACGCTCCCACTCCACACAGGGCATAAATTATCCTCTTTGAGACTCGATGGTTTGTATATGATTTGGAGGGTCCCAAGGATATCTTTGGTCCAACAGAAGGTCTCTTCCATGCTAATTTTCCTGATCTGTCTTTGGAATAGATGATCCAGATGCTAACAGGTCTTGAGGACGGGTGATTAATGTAATGGATTATTGTGTGTCCTTTCTCGTTCAGCAGCAACACGTCATATCAACCAATAGAGAAAACCAATATAAGTGGAAATATTGTACCCACGACCATGCAAGAGAAATATTCCTTCCTAAGCACCTGTCTTGAGACTGACCGATATGTGTGAATGTGTCGCAGATACAGCCTTGAGGCTGCAGAATCACTGCCTTCCTGAGGGAACGCATGAGGATTGGGCAGGAACAGCAAAAAGGAAAGAATTCCTGCCCTGGCAGCACTCGGAGGTCACCGAGAGATCTTTGGTGGTATGGGTGTGTGTGTGGTGGGGTTTTTTTAATTTTTTTTATAGCAGGTTATAGTTCATGTGCACTGGGATCTGTTGGAGAAGAGTCCTTGTTTATACATTTCCTTTATGTATATATTTTCAAGTGCTGTTTGCACTTACCCAAGAACATCTTGCACCCCAACAGTTCCACTAAAACTGTTCTTCATATAATGATTATGTGCTCTGCTGTTTTTCCCCTGTGGACTAAGTCATCATGAAGGGTGTAAAAGCAACTGTAGGTGCATGGCCACCACTATGTGCTCTCCTGCCCTGGCAGAAGTGAGAACACAGCAGCAGTTGCTGTCCTAGTGTTTTCCCTCAGTGTTTGACTTTATTGCATTTTTGTTGGCACAGTAAAGACACTGCTAAATGAGAAGGATTCATTATGGAGGAGGCATTGCCCATGGTCAAGGCTGCCTCTTCAGGGATTCTCATGTTTCCCTAGTGCTTCAGAGACAGGAAGCCAAGGCCTTGTTTATGCCCCTGGGGTAGAGACCCTAAAAGAGGGCTCTGGTCATAACACTGTGTGGTGAAAGGTGTATGGGAATTTATAATCCAGCTTTCTTACAAGAGGAGGCAAAAGGGAGGGAACAGAGCTAGTCTAAGTGGAATAAGCTTCCAGAATCACAAAATGGTTGAGCTTGGAAGGGACCTCTAGAAATCATCAAGTCCAACCTCCCTGCTGCGGCAGAGACACTAGAGCACGTGGCACAGGGTGACGTCCAGGGGGGTTTTGAAAGTCTCCAGAGAAGGAGACTCCACAACCTCTCTGGGCAGCCTGTTCCAGTGCTCTGTCATCCTCAAAGGAAAGTAGTTCTTCCTCACATGGAAATTAAACTTCCCATGTTTTAATTTATACCCAGAATCTTGTAACTTTTCTGATCTGTAAACTGTCTAACAAGACCTAAGTCCTAAAATCTTGTTCCCAGCTTTTTTTTTTTTTATTTCTCTCCCTCTTCTACAAATGCTTAACCCGAACTGTGTCCTCTTGCAAGCCTAGCCATGCTAAAGGCAGTGTGGGGTTATATCACAGCAGGGTGGCTAGGAAAGGCAAGGAGAGGAGGTGGTGCTGCCCTTGGGTGCCCTAGGGATGTGTCTGCAGTTCTGAGTTGTGTTCTGGGCAAACATGTGCAATGAGGAGCAGACTGGATGTAAAGTGTCCCTTTTAGAAACTGTGTACTTGCCTAATGAGAAGAACAGGGGACAGGCCCTTGAAATGAACAGGGGACAGGGCCTTGAAATGGCATTCTGAATCGTTGCCCAAGTTGTTTTTGCTATTGAGGTATCAGGAGTAGGTGGCTGCTTTCTGCTGTACAGCTGATACCTGTGCGCAGTGTACGCCAGATCTCTTCACAACTTTCTCATTTTTTGACAGGCGCTGGAGAAAATGCTCATACCTCCTCCCAGAAGGAAAGTCTGATGCAAAGGATCCTTGCTCTCTTCTTAGCCTTGGCCGAGTCAGTTAATGCTATGGTCCCAGCAGGAGCATACTGCTTATCAGGCAAAACCTGTCTGGGTAGCTTGGAGAAGGTTTCATAGTAAGTTTGCAAAAATATGGGTGTTAGCATGGTAAGCTGCATTGCCACTTCATTTCAAATGGTCACTGATGCTGAAATGGGGTGTCAGTATTAACAGAAGTTTTGGTCTCCTTTATCAGGAGTAGATCCATTTGGAGCTTGCTGGAATCACTGAGGCCAGTAGCACTGCTTCCTTGGGCAGCACTGGAAGTGGATTCGCTGAGCTTGTTTTTCAGTTTTACTCCTATTGCTTTGGTGCTTTCCTTTTTGGCAAGCGTCTCACCAGGGCCCCTTTGAATTTATTCTTTCCAAGTTTCACACTTTCTAGCTCTTGCTGCAGCAGTTCAGTCCTGGACAGCCCTTCTTCCCCTCCAGCCTCTCTCCAGCCTGTTGCTGCACTAAGGGAGAGCCGTGGTGGCTTGGCAAGCCACTTGTGCTGGATTCACCATGTGTTTTAGTGGTCTGGTAGGAAAGTAATCCAGGCTGAATCTAACTTCTCAAAAAGCAATATGCAAACTTTACAGATCAAACCAAGCAAATTTTAAGAAATTTAATCCAATTCTCCTGTATTTGGAGCACAGGTTTGCTCAAAGCAAATTGTTAGTTGTTCACAAGCGCATCTGCTTTAAACTGGTTTACTCAGATGTGTTCTGTATGAACAGTTTACCTTTTTTCCTATTAGTGATTCAAGGTGTGTTGCCAACATCTATGTGGTTCAGATCAGTTTGTGCCTTTTAGAGGGGTCTAAGAGAAAAGGAAATTCTGTAACCTTTGTCTTTTTTAGAAAAAGTATAAGTAGTAGCATTTATTCAACTCCAGAGATGTAACTCTGGCACATTTGGGAGTCATAAAAACAAAGCATTTGTCTCCTGGTGAGGAAATGAAAAATAAATACCTGTAGCTTTCAGTGAGTTCTCCCATCTGGAATGGAATAGTTGAAACAGAATAATGTATCTGCCTCCTCTCTTGCAAAGCTTTTTTTGATTATAAGTGACGGACTTGATGAAAACTGAAGTCTTTAGCTCTGGTTCCCAGATTTTAAACCTGATCTTTGAATGTATAAATTTATCATCTCTATAGCAGTGTTTAACAGACAGCTTTCCTTTTCAAAGTGTCAGCCAATATTCTCTCATATACTTGAGATTGGAGAATGTGTAAACTTTTAAGTCGAGACTTTCCAGTGGAAAACCTGAGAGCTATGACTGAGAAACAATGTGTGGAGCATGTTGGTTATATAGTAAATCTGGGGGAAACTCAACCTGGACCAGTAGTTTTCATGGGCATTTGGTGCTTTTGAAAGACCCGTCTAACTGCTTAGTACTTGAAGATTTAGACATTGAATTCTGGTCTCCTGCTTTTATAAATCGTCCTCTAAGGTTGATATGTGCAATTTAAGCAGAAGACACACACCATTAGACATACACCTAACAGGTCAGTTTATTGAGAACTACAGAAATTCCATTTGGAACAGCTCCTGCTGTATAGAATGAGTTATGTCTCCAAGGGATGAGTCTCTTGGAGAATCTTATTGCAGATCCAGTGTTTTCTTATGCTGGAAAAGTGCAAATGTCTCTATCTTCTTCACTGTAGGAACAGGCTTAACCTACTTGAGATATTCCATATGTGCATTGATATGCATATTTATAATACATTAGTATCATTCTTTAGTTCAATTTGCCAGCCCAGATAGGTTCTTAGCTATCTCTGGGAGGCTGGCTTTTCATCCTTAAAGACTGTATTTATATCAGAACCTCAGTGCATTAAGGTCCAGGGTGAGTGTTTTTAGGGTTGCTTTTATACTGAGGCTAAAGCTCTGAAGTGCTGTATTCCTTGCTTCCTCAGCTGACTTCGAGGATCAATTCCTAGACAGTATTTAAAGGGGAAGCTAAATGGGGTTTAGCCCAACATTGACTAACCTTGAATTTCCCCTGAGGTGACAGAAGGGCGTTTTGCATCTCCCCAGCATTGCTCAAACCAACTAGTCCCCCTCCCTGCCCCAGCTTGCTGTTGTGTAGCTGTTGCTTGCGAGCACTATTTGGATGGGTAGGGGATTTGGCAACAGACAAATCTGTTGATTTAAGTTTAAAGCAGCAAAACATATGCCCTCTCAAGTCATTTATGATCTCCAAAGACTGCTGAAGATGTGCAGTAAATACAGCATGTATGTGTTAGCTTGTGTTATTTTTATGGCTTTTTTGAGTCATAAAGGAGTTCTATGAGTGGTTACAGTATCTTAGTTTATTAGGGAGGGATAGGTGTCTCTATTAATCCCATACATCTCATCGGTGGATTATTCCCAAATTCCTTTTCCTTGCTGCCTTGATGGAATTAACAGTGCTTGATTCTTTAAGTACAATGAGCTGGAATTTTAAGAGGGCTTGCATTTTTTTTCAAGGGCTCTTCTATGGCTTTTTGTGTGTATATTTCTTCCTTTGTTTCCCACCCCCCGTTTTTTTGTTTGCTTCTTCCTCCCAGACTTCAATAACTAATCTGATTTGGGTGATATTCCTGTATTTTCCATGAATTAGACAGCATGAGTTGTCCATGCAGACACAGATGGTTTCTGAAAGCTGTCAGTGTTGAGTTGGGTTCGTACTGCAGGTGAGTGGAGTTATCATTGTCCCCCAGAGCAACCAAGTGAGGGTGCCCTAAGTGCCTGTGAAACCTCTATATTGTTCAGGGATGCTCTCGGGTGATGTTGCATTATGTCTGGGTGATGAGGACAGCAGCGGCTCTGCCTTCTTCCTGCTGTAAGCACATCTGAAATTTATTCTTTTGAACGCACTGTGCTGGTTATTGCAGGAACTGAATCAACAGCGGTCCTAGCTGTTCACTTGTGTGACCATTTAATTCACTCCTCTAGTAGAGCATAATCAAAAGGGAAGAGAATAAACTATCAGTCAGTTTCCCAAATATCTTGTGACAGTGAAGGGATGCAATGTTTCAGTAATAACACATGCAAAGCTTACAGCATGCTTTACTGAAGCTGTCAATTTGAATGTTAAAAGATGAATGTGTTTAACCCCACAGCAGCCTCTATCTATCAGTGTCAGGTGATGTTGTCCTTAGCACTCCTTAGGCTTCTTTACATGCTTGAATTTCAGCAACCTTCAGGTGGTCTGGGGGGCTGCTCTGAAGTGGGAGACCGGGTAACAGTCCCCAAGGGGCCGACTCAGCCGCTAGGCCTGAGCTGCTGCAGAGCGGGATGCTCTTTCCATGCTACTATCTACTGCTGCTCTGACAGAGTCATTACTGTTCACTTCTGTGAATTTTCCAGATTTCCGATATCTTATGCCTGCCCAGGGCTCTTTGGAGTTTGCTTTGTAGGAAACACCAGAGTGCTGCCAACAGTATGAAGCCAGTTGAGCAGGTGATTTATGCGTCTCCCATCTCCCCGTTTCTAGGCAAGAGGGTGATCTTCTAGAGAGGTGTCTGCTGCTGCTGTTTGCAAGGGCAAGTTAAGGCTTTGCACAGAAGATGGGTTTTTGAGCAGTTATCTGCTATTGGCATTTTCTGACAAGCACACAGCTTCAACTAAACAAATCCGAGATGGGCTCTCCTTTCCTCTGAGGACTGTGGTGGTGCCAGCAGAGTAGCAGTGCCTGAATTCAGGTTCATCCTGAATTTCCTCTAGCATTTTTTTGGTTGTGGTGGGAAAGCTTGTCTTCTGCCTTCTCCATCCTCTACCCTGTGTTTTTGCTGCTGCTGCTTAACAAGTTTCTGTAATCTGGGTGGCTCATATGTACAGTAAGAGCTGCAAACTGCAGGGAGACCTTTTCCACCCAGCCTCCTGCTTGTGCCTTTCAAATCTTTGTGCTGGAGCGGAGTTTTGTGAAGTGCTCCCACGAGGCGCTGTGTCCAGCAGAGCTGTGCGAGTGCCCTGCAGTGCTTGGGCAGGGGGGCAGCAGGAGGGGAGCCCCTGCTGCCTTCAGCTGATTGCCAAGGGCTCTGGAGAGCCAACACTGAGTGATCAAAGGCCGGCAGATGTCTCTTCTAGGGATATTGTTTTCTCCATATCCTGAAACAAAACTCTTATCTTGTCTTTGTGGTGGCTGATTTAATTAAGTTAATACAATTAAAAGTAAGTGTTTAAACAAGCCTTCTGAATGCAGCTGGAGCAGTGCTGACCTTTGCAAGAACCCCAGGGCTCCTCCAGCTCGGCTCCCAGGGCTTCCCCGCCTCCGGAGAGGCTCCCAGAGGTGCAGGTGAGGAAGGGAGAGCGTGATAGCACCATCCCCCTGCTGATGTAATTTTGTGTGAGGTGAAAAGCCCTTCCTGGTATCCCCCCATGCACTCCCAGGGTGCCTGCCGAGCCGTGTCCCCAGCAGCAGCAG
Organism: Tinamus guttatus; assembly: GCF_059628265.1. Lineage (NCBI taxonomy): Eukaryota > Metazoa > Chordata > Aves > Tinamiformes > Tinamidae > Tinamus > Tinamus guttatus. The sequence continues at coordinate 11,017,803 of NW_028288848.1, forward strand.
CAGCCAAGGGAGCTGCCGCCCGCCATGGGGCTCCGGTGCTGCAAGGGCTGCGGCGAGGAGCCCGCAGGTAACCCCGGCACGCTGCCCCGAGCCTCGCTGCCGTGGGGAGCTCGGGAAGGGAGGGCCCTTTCCCCAGAGTTTAGTGTTCGAGCAGCTCCGGAGGGTGCCGTCATGTCTAGGGTGCTTGCCTTAAAGAGGGAAAAACGTGTTGGTTTAACCTGTGGGCATCATGCTTAAAATGCTTTCCTCAATATTTGAGCTTTGTTTATTTTTCTTAGGTTGTTTTTTAATATATGAAAAAGTTTATTAATATTGTTGCAGAGATCTTAGCCAACAGACATTTTCTGCCTCTCTTCCTTTTTATGTCCTGGAGGACTCAAATACTTTCTGAGGGGTCAAGTACCCTCCAGTGTAGGACAAGGTCCTACAGGAGGTAGCTGGGGCAGATCGGGTGGCCCTGACCATGTAAGAACCTGATTCCATGCTGTCTGCACAGGACTTGCTGTCTGCTCCCCTGGTGGGACCAGCCCCAGAGAGCCCATTTGCTTTGGCAGAAGCTCCTAGTAGGAGCCTCAACCCAGCTTGCTTTGCTGTGGGAATTCTTAGAGCAGATACAGGAACGGAGGTGGGATTTGAGCTGATAGAAGTGGTGTTTGGGTTGTTGCATTTGCTCTGTCTCTTGATAGCTAGGCTTTTAGCACATGGAGTGCAGATAGGACTAACCGGGGAGTAGATTCCAGGTTCTTGGAACAGCTCTGGCAGGCGGAAGTGCAAGTCCTCCTGGATGCAGATGGTTATCTGCAGCTATCAGATGGGCTCAGAAAGGTGGTGTTGGGGATGGGAGGAGAGGGTGCTGGTTTCTTTGTTTGAGCCCAGAATGGAACTGGAATGCCTCCTTTTTTTTCCATAAGAGTGGGAGAGAAACCCAAAACCATCAAGAAATGATCTTAATTGGGTTGCTGGATTGGAAACATGAGAACAACTGAGAAGTGGGAGCAACAGAAGGAAGCTCAGGATTGGCTTTAGCTATGTGTGTGTGGGTTTTTTGTTGCTGCCTGTCTTTTTTTTTTTTTTTTTTTTTTTTTTTCCCAGTGCAATTGTCCTTGATAGCTGAAAAGTACCAGATCTGGGGAGGATCATGTACATTTGTACATTTTGCACTATTCTCTAGATTCCACCACTTAATGTGTGCTCTATGGACAAAGCTTGTGGGGGATATGATTGCCAGTAGGAACTGGAGTGGAGCCAGAAGCCCTTCTTGGGCTTACCTGCTGGTGCTATCGTCTCCCAGTGGCCTGGGCCAAGCTAGAACCAGAAGCTGGTGGGTGGAGAGTATTTCCATGTGTTGATTCATATATATTTTCCAATCCCCTGTACTTGCTCACATGAAATGTGAACTTGCTCACATTGCTTATACGGGACAGTTGTTCCTATCAGATGATCAAAAATTTTTTTTAAAAAAAATGCTTGCACTGTTGCAAAGATGGTTGGTAAATGAGTTTTAAAATGATGCAGTATAATCACAATTGTCAGTGAATATTTCCTTTCTTTAACTTCAACTAGTTTGTGCTGTTTGGTTTAGCTCTCCTAGGAGACCCACAACTTTTCTCTCTAGTAAAAAGCGGTTCAAACTGCAGTGGATTGAAAATTCCAAACTGGGGCAGATGTGAAGAAGCAGCCAAGTTCTTGGGCAAGCACCATTTTACCCTCGTGGTGGTCTTTGCTGACAGGATGTCAGCAGCTGAGGAGCACTTTCTACTATGATTTTGGGCTTAAAAGGATGCCAAGTCTGTTGTGCATCTGAAAGGATGTCTAGGAGGAAAGCGGGGCTTATTTGAAATACTAAAGCTGTCTAGGTTTTCTGATGATTGTGCTTTGTGTAAAAACAATAAAAAGGGAAGTCTGAAAGTCAGTTGCATCTTCTCAGTGACTTTAGTGTCTCCCACAGCCTTTAGAAAAGGGCAAGGCTTTAGGAAATGATGGTATTTCAGAAACATATTATTCATGATGAGTTCTGAATGTATTTTGTATCTTACAGTCAGAGAAGTTTAGAAATATGGTCTTGGGATTCACAGCACCACTTGGAGTTAAAGACTGACTTTTCATCTTAATAAAAAGGGAAGAAAAAAAGCTAACTTGTTTCTTCTTTGTCTCGCATTATTTTTCCAGATAATGTTTCTGCCTCCGTAGTTACTATAAAGATACCTTTTAGCACAAGACCAGCACGGCTTATCACTAGGACTGCTGAGTAGCTCCCGACTGCAGCCTTAGCCACTTGGCTGCCCCACAGGCAGGGTGCTGGCCGTGCCAAGCGGGCAGTAACACAGCTGTAGCACCCGCCAGATAAGAAAGTATGTAAATACATTTGTCTGCTTGCTGTTTTTCTCTTTTCTCCCTGTGAGAAGTTGTTTTTGCTGTTGTGTGGTGGGACCTAACAGCTGTGAGAACAGCTGATGTTGGGGCAGGAATGTACATTGAGTCAGTTTATGAAGCAACTCCTTTTGCAAGGTGATTAGTTTATAGTGCTCCATAATGTGCAGTTGCAGCTGGTGAGAATAACGTTTGGAGGATGTGCATGTTCAGACAAGGAAACAAGAAAAAGATTTCTCTTAATCTTTTTCTTGATGAAATGCAAAAATTAACTAGAAATTTGGAAAGCTGAGAAATCTGTTTTTATAAGAAATATTATCTTGAAGTTACCCAGGCAACTACTTATGTCTAGAACACTCTCTAAAGAGTGCTGCTTTCAGTGAGAGCAAGCACTAGCCTTTGACCTAACACAGCAGAGCTCTCAGCACTGGTGAATAGAAGAGATGCTGTTAACCTTCATGGTCTCTATTACTTATGCTCCAAAGAGGCAAGACATTAACTGATAGCATTTCAAGGGCTTGTTCATGTGTTCAGCCCTTCATCTGATTCATAGGTCTGGAACAGGGAGAAAGAGGGGTTGATTCATCCTGGAAGATATTGGCTGTTTGCTCATAGAACCGGTCCAGAGTCCTTTATTGAAACACTTCATTATAAAGGCTTTTCACTTCTACAGCTTTTCGTTGCTCTAAGTTGGAAAAATTAGTTTCAGTTTTTAAAGTGGTTTATTTTTTTCCATAAATTAACACTTTGTACTCAGTGCTAGTGCTGAACGCTTTAAATCATTGTTGCTCTCCAGGGAGGTAATGGTCGTTTTGCACTAGCACTGCCCAAAAATGCGTGTGGCAGGTTAACCAGAGCGCATACAGCCCCTGGCCTCACCTGCGGACCTGGGCAACGGGAAATGTGGAACCAAAACCAGTAAGGGTTTGCTGCTGAGTTCCAGCAGTGCAGTGGGACACTGTCTGTAAAAGCAGGGGACAGCAACATGGCCATGCAGAGGGCAGCTCAGGTGCTTGGGCAATTCCTTCCTTAGCGAACAGCCTGGATGCCCCTTTAGTGAACTGCCTTTTACAGGTTAAACTGCCTGTTGTGCTTAATCTGTACCCAGCTGAAGTTAGTACCTGAAGATGTGATAACATCTGCTCTGTGCACAACCTTGTATTTACTGTCACTGGGGTCTTGGTACTTGCTCATCTAATTTCAGGCTTTCATAGTGAGAAAGCTCATAAAGGCAGCCGGGATCCCTGCAGCTGCACTTCTGCTGCTCTCTGTTACTGTGTCACTTAATTTTACCAGGAAGCTCCTTAAACAAAGGAGCAAGGGAGGTGACTTTTCTCTTGCCTCCAACTTGCTGTATATACTGTACTCCTTTTTGTAAATATACTGTCCATCTATCCATATGGACTTTGAGCTTGTTATCCTGCCACAGGTAGAACTCCTGATTGGCCTTGTCACTTGAAAAAGTATGTTTAAAAACTATAATTGTGCACTCTTTTAACCTAATTTGGTTTTTGTTTGGCTGTCTGAATTATATATTTTCTAGAGCTCATTCTTATGACTTGTCACAGCTGTGTCAGTAATTGAGGTTTCATGCAAGATACCTTTCTTCCTAGCCCAATTTGAGCATGTGAGGATTTTGAGCAGAGAGGAGTTGCTTGGGGCCAGGGGGTTGGGGTTAGAAGCTGGTGCAGGAGGCTCGCGGGGCGCCGGGCTGGCACGGGACTGGCTGGCACGGGAGCAGTCGTGTTGCTGAGGGTGGTCAGTGGTGGTGTCTTCCCTGCCGCTCCTCCCAGGCCTCCTGGCTCTCTCGCCACCCTGGAAGCCCTCTCTGGGTTTGCAGAGGTTGGCCGGCTCCTACAGGCAGCAGAAGGGCTTCTGCCAAATGGTCTCTCGTGTCACAGTCTTGATGAATCATAGGCTTGTCCAACTTCATGGACATGTTTGCTGACTTGGAAGGGCTAACACTTCTGTTTCCTGTGTTGAGAACAGCTGCACGTGTTATCAACTGGTTTCACTATTAAGCTGTATTTTGTACCCTGTTCAAGCATTAACACTGTACGCCTTGCATCTGTCGGAGGTGGTCATGTTGCTGTGAGCAGCTGCTATAAGTAAAAGGGTCTTTCAGGTCACTCACTTTGATAGCATTCAGGGTTGTGACTGATTTTTACAAAGCCCAAACCCTCTGATTATTGTTGTGATAATAAGCCTGATATACTTAGGATATAATCTAGGGGAATATACGGTAATTCATTTCCTTATCAGAAAGAATGTTGCTTTGAAAGGCAGGGGCTGGGATTTTGCAAAGAGTAAGTTGCAAGAAATATTTTTTTTAAGCAAGAAGAGGGCAGATCATACTAGGTGTCTATTGTGCAGGTCGCCCTGTGGCCACATTGTGTCTTGTATTTGCCAGGTCCTGGGAGAAAATGGGCAGAGGAGAAGGCAGGAGATGAGTTTGCAGTAGCTCTGCTCTGTGGAGCCAGCAAAGCCCTCCCCTTGCTTTGGAGGGAAGTCCCTGTCCTCAGAGCTGCTAGTCGGGAGGCAGGACTCAGCGTGCTCTGTCTCACGGAGATGTGGGCACTAGCTTTAAATGACTGACACTGCTTTGGGGAGGGCTGGTTCCTGTATGAGTGGAGGTGATGTCTTTTCCCACTGCTCTTGGGGCCAATGGGGTTCAGGAGAGGCTCCCTGGCATCCTGCAGAATTTGCTGCAAAAATGTTCTCTCTAACCCTGCTGAGGTGCAGTAGCATCTGCAGAGAGAAGCAGGTGCTCACAGATGTGCTGTGTTGGTGGGATTCATGAGCTGAGCAAGGGAATCTGGAGGGGAGCTGAGGATCAGATGAAATCAGCTATTTGAAAATCTCTTAGTGAGTTACCTCAGTTCTAACAAATCTATAAAAAGGCCATTACCCTTCAGCTGGGAAACATTAAGCGTGTGCCAGCTCATTAACAACCAGTGATGCTGTGCAGCAGCCCAGGCCCACGCAGTGCCCAGGGGTGGGGGTTCAGCCGCTGCTTCCTCGTGAGCTCGGCCATGAGAGAAGCCCACGGGGCGCCGCTGCCCGGAGCAGGGGAGAGAACAACATCTGAATCGAGGAGCCTTTCCTCAAACACTGGTTAATGTCATAGTGCTGGATGGACAGGAGACACTTTACCAGAGCAAGTGGCAAGTCAGGCAGTAGGGGAAGTCATTAAGCTATCTCAGTAGACTGTGAAGGCTTTTCACCCGACTGTCATGTTTTTGTCATGTTGTGAGGGAATAGTGACCCATTAGCAAACTGTTGCCTCCTGTATGAGGAACAAAAAAGAGCATGACCCACCATATCTCTTGCCTCTGTTCTCATGGATAAGGTGCTGTGGAGGGTAACTAGAACAGAAGGTAGATAGCGAATTGAGGAAGAGTGACGGATAGTGCCTTGGGAGGCCTGGGTTTGTTACGCTGATCTGGCTCAGTTGTCCTTCTGTCCTCAAGCTGTTTTTTACCCTTGTAATGCCTCAGTTCCTTGTTTGTGATAACAGCATGTGAGATGGAGAGATTGAGTTGGGTAAAGGTTGTGATATGCTCAGGTACTGTGGTAATGGAGATCACACTGTCCTAAGTCTACATTGCTCAGTGCTGTATGGGCAAACAGTGTGTTGCTTGTGTGTTAATGCAGGACAGTCAAATAACATCAGGAAAAAATGGTGTACCAGTTACTGCTGGTTTTAGCAAAGCGCCATCTAGAATATCTTTTTTTTTTTTTTTTTTTTTCCTGACGCTGTCTGTATATTTACAGTAAAGTATCATGCTGTAAATGCAGTCATGCTGTTCTGCTCCTCATTTTTAGTCATTTATTTTTCTCTGAAGTTCACTGTGGAGGTGAAAGCTTTCCACATTCATGTCTTACCTAAGGGAAATGTGTTTTTTCCAAAACCTCATGGTATTTAGCACAAACAAACAGAACAAACTAAACATTGAAGAGCAGGAGGAAAAAAACCCTCTTGTTACCAGAATTCTTGTGGTGTAGTTTTGAATATCTGATGCTGGCAAGAAATAATCTCTTGTTTTAGAGAAGTTTCTTTGACTTCCCTTATCAAGTCTTGGTAAGATTTGATAATTTTAATCTGTGAAAACTGAGTAATATATTTACATCCACTAGTTCATGAAGTGAATGCTTGTGGGTCTGTTTAAATCTTTCCCATAGGTCAATACAGAGTGAGGATCAATACTTGTAAGGAAGATAATTCAGTATACATGAATAACTAATATTGATAAGGACAGAATAATCCTAGAGAAATGAGGGCAGCTCAGATTCCACAGGACTTTAGTGAATGTTTTTTTTTTCTTTCTTTTTGTTGGAGTTTGCTTCTCCTTTGAGTCAATCCTAGCATATAAGCAGTATAGATAAAGGAGATGGCACTTAATTTTTTCCTGTGGAACGAAGGGACAGGAGGAGGCATGAGGCAGCTTAGGTAGCTGTTTGTGGGGCTGAGAGGGGGAGGGCCCTGGCATGGGGCTGGTGAGATGCTCTGTGGCTGCCCCTGAGCCATCCTGCTTACCCATCCCAGGCATGGACTCTCCTTAAATCCCCTGCCAGCCAGACCCAGCTGTGCTTTATCAGTTAGGCAGGGCAGATAAGTGTTCTTAGTACCAGGTTCAAGCCTTATGCCTTGTACTGGATGTGGGAGTAGGCAGTGCCTGATCCAGCATTAAATCTTTGAGAGGATTATCCCTTCATAATTTTTTAATAAATCTGAAAGTGGCAGACTGAGTATTTCACCCTGTTTTTTACTGTATAGCTGGATTGTTTTTTGATCTAATGGAATGTACCTTAAAACATGGTTTTCTGTCTCACAGGACTGCTGGCTGGGGAGTCTTATGGCATCACCCAGGTCAGTGTCCCACACCTCCATCCTTTTGACCACACGCTATCAGGCCACCCATGTGAATTCATGGTCTATTAATCAGGTCATTCCTCCTATTCAGCAGAACAGCATCCCAAAAGATTATCTACATCAAACTGTTTAAGCTGTCAGAGACCCAAACTAGTGTTTTTGAGGCCCTGAGCTAGCTCAGGGAGGGTGTGAGCAGCCTTCTCTTTCATTCCTGTCACGCTGTAGGTGAGTGGAAGTCTAGAACTCAGCAATGAGTTTCAATACGGGAATGCAAATAAGCCTTTGGAAGTCCTTGGTTTCCACTAAGCAAAAGACAAAAGTCCTCTCTGATTTCTGGGGATGACTTTGAAGCTATTTTCACATGTGTGATCTGAAGTTTATATCGTCTGCTTTCAGGACTGCTTTCTGCATTATCTAAAACAGCAGAAAAATCAGACTTGAAGATACCTCTGCAGCAGCAGCCTGTCAGTCAATGAGATGAAACGTGACCAAGGTTTTCTCTTCCTGACAGTTCAGTTTCCCTGCGCAGACCCCTTGCTGAGCCGTTAATTATGAAATTATCCAAGTCTGTTGTCTTTGCCTCAGAGTGTAGCAGCTGCCAGTCTGGATCTGCCCCAGTGTCCATCTGGTCTCGTGTCCTGTCTTTGATGGTGGCTAGTACCAGATGTCTCAGAGGTGAATGGGCTCTGCAGCAGCAGCTGGTAGCCGCTCTGCCCCTGCACTAGGTTTCATCATTTCCTTGACAGCTAGAGATGTCTTTATCTCTGGAAAAGAAGGTTTAATAATTCTGCCAGATCTTTTGTAGCAAAATGGTCATTCTATATAGTCCTGCTGGCACTAGAAATGTACAATCCCTTTTAGTCACGAACTCTTTGCTGTGTTTTCTTTGTTAACTTTTAAAAATTTGCTGCCTTTTATCGTCATCAAAAATTCTGTTACTCGTATGTGGTGGCACGTGAGGAACAGATGTTCCCTTTTCTGACAGTGAAGCTAGGAGCAAAAGCATGTTCTCCTGCATGCTAGATGGCAGGGTAATGTAGAGCCCTGGATTTTTGCAAGAGTAGCTCTTTTTAAACAGGTCTCAGTTCATCTACTGGCCCTTCCGAGCTCCTCAGAAGACTCATTATTTCTTTCTCTTTAAAGAAAGCTTCCCTGAAGCCAGCTGAGCTGTAGGGACAGCACAAGTGCTTGAGAGGCCCTGCTGAACAGCAATCCCTTCTTGTGCAGGTGCACCTCCAAGCGTAGGAGGCTTTGTCTCCTTCAGTCTTGTCAGCTGCAGATCAGTAAAGATAGCTCCATTGCTCTAAAAAAGTAGAAGATAAATGTTTCTTCACCTAACTGTGGTGTATTGTCCATATTCAGAAATAATGCAGCTGGAGTACGGGTCTGGGTTATTCCAATTTTACAGGTGAGGTTGCTGAGACATGGAGAACTAAGACCCTGACCTTCAGAAATCCGAACTCCTGCTGAAGTCTGTGGGAGACACGGGGCATGGCAGCTCTGAAAATCAGCACTGAAGTCCAGCATTAAAAGTGCTACATGCCAGGGGCAGAGCTTGGGAGAAAATTTGGTGCTGTTCTCTCTCGGAATAGACCAGCAGGCAGTAGCTATGCTTGTGTTATGTTATTGCTTCCTGTTTCTGTGTAATTTTTCACTGGAACTCCAAGGTTAAGTCAAATTCTTGTATCCCATTAACGGGCCTCATTGGATTATTTACATTGGGTTGTTTTATTTCCCTTTGGCATTCTTGTTGAAATCACTCTAAGAAAATCGAATGTTATAATAAGTTTTTTAAAGGAAGAACGTAGCATGAGGCCTACCAACTGTTACATTGTGGATAGTAAGGCAAAATTGTAAGTAAATGTCTTGCTTCTTTGCTCTCAAGCAGAGACAAGTGACAGACAAAGAAGCAGGCAGCATCTAGGACCAGAGGTAGAATTTATTATTCAATCTTTTAGCTTGACCCAGACATCTGCAGGCTGTTTGAAGTTGCAGTAATTTAAAGATATGTGTCCCTGCAGTGATGCCTTTGTTTTCTAATTCCACTTCTCAAGAGCATGGTGGATTAGCTTGAATAATGAACGTGTCTAATTGAGGAAGCTTGACATTGGATGCTGTTAATATAAGATATGGTTGGAAACAGAGTGAGTGTGATGTAGCCTTGATGAGGACACACTCTCTTTTCCTTTGAAGTATATGTTGTGACATTGCTCTTCTCATGGTTCTTAAAATCCCCTTCTTTGTGACTACGTGAGTGCTGATGTTGGATTTGGTTTTTGCGAACGCTCCATGGCACAGTAGGAGTGACAGTTGTGCTCTAGTCTGGCCTCTGCAGCTGTGCACAGAGGGTGGCCTTCGGTCCCCCTGCTTTGCACTTTTCTGGCATCTGTACCCGAGGGCTGGTGTTCACACATCTTGCTAAATCTCCTTGCTGCAAAAGCAGTGATGACAGAGCTTATGAGGGGATGAGCTTTCAAAGAGAGTACTAGGTTGGACATGAAGTATCAAAGCAGGGGGTTTAAATGTGTGGTTATAAAGAAAGGAGGTGACATGAGGTCTCTGATTCCTGTTGACAGGGGCACTTGCATCAGTGTAAGGGCTGTTACACACAAGAAGGCATCTCTTTCTTGGATTCCAACAGTCTGAATTAGAAAGCTACGCATTTAGTTTGAGAAGAAAAAGATAAATGCCACAATTTTTCCATGTTTAAATGCTGAGGGTGTTAGTGAGCCCCTGTGTGCCAGATATCCAGCCATGCAAAAGCTTTGTACCGTGAGGTGGACGCTGTGTCCTTAGTGGCTGTCATGCCCTAGGCATTGGTGCCCTGCCAGGTGCAGAGTACTACACTATCACCAGCAAAATATAAAGACTTCTTTGATTTCTTTTTCTTTTTGAAAGTAATGAATTTGTGATCTTGAATGATAGGCAGAATTGGAGAGAGCCTCTATTTTGTTTCATTACAGCTGTTGTCTTTTTTTTTCCCCTTGTGCTAACCCAAGAGTATGCGTTACCTCATGGAAAAGCTGTTTATCGAATACTGAAAGCCCAAGGTTTGGGGGCTTCTTTGTGAAGGAAAAAGAGCTGGTCCTTTGCCACAAGAGGGAGTGCATGAGAAAGGCTAGGAAGAAAATGTGCTGTGACACTTCTACCCATGTCTTCATTTCAGACCCTGTAAAAGGGACAGGAAGATGTTTGGATTGCAGCCATGCTATCGTTATGGACATGCTTGTTGGGAAGCAAGGCTGCTGGTGATGACGGAAGCCCAGCTCAGCCTTCTGCACCCGAGTGCTGCCCGGCGGCGCTTGCGTGGTTTGTGGTTGTATCTCGGTGCGAGATGCACATCGCTATGATGGTGGGAATGGAGCTCATGGACAAATTTACCCAGCAAGTCAGTCATAATGCTGGAGTGGGGGGCTGGAGCCCACGGAAGAAATAACTTCAATAGTTAAAATTCAGTGTTGCTTTTATCTGACTGGCACTCTATTACTAAACCCATTTAACGAAATGGATTATTGATTTGGCTAGTTCAATATCCAGCTGAGTCATGCTGATACACTTTTAATGTACTCAGACTTGAGTTATGCTGAAGGGCTGCATCTATATAACTGCAATGGGTTTTATGTCAATTTAGTTAAATCTGTTTAAAAGTGAGTATTGACAAGCTGTAAGTGCTTCATAATATGTTTTTGCTTCATAAGCTTATTTCCCTCTTAGTTCAGCCTTTACCTATTCCCCTTTTCCCCTGGTCTCCAGTGCTGCATATTTTACGGGCTCGTTTTTATTTTGTGAAAATCTGCCAGAGAGCCCTGGGGAGGCCGGGCCGTATGTGGGGCCAGGGGTGGCGCGTGGCACAGATGCCCTTGGGGCTCCTGGTGCTGCGTGTGCCTTTGTGTGGCCCTGCACACTGCTGTCCTTGTCTGCCCCCCCTCCCCAGCCACCAGCCCTTTGGGGCAGGGACCATCTCTTGCTGGGGTCTAAAAAAGTCACCCACATTCTCCTGAGGTGCCCTGGGCTGTTTTTGGTTGCTGTTTGTCTTCATTGCTCCTTCTCCCTCGCAGACAGCGAGCTCTTTGGCAGCAAGTGGCCAGCTGCGTGTTTAGGCAGCACCTCACACACTGGGCCTTGGCTGGGTGGAAATATTTAGTCCCTATTGTGGTGGAATTTTCATGCAGCTCTGCAGAGATACTCAGCATAATGGGGTTATGGTTGTGGCTGAGGGGCTGAGGTTTTTATTGTGGATCAGTGTTGGCTCTTTTTTCTTCAGTGGCAGGCACTGGGTATATAAACTCACTTATGATTGAGACAGGCAAAGTTTGAGGCATAATCCAAGGGACATATTGCACAGGAGCAGTGTCATGCAAATGAACAAGCGAAATTCAGTCATTTCCTGAAAAGAGAGGGAAAAATTATACTTTCTTTGGCCAAATAAAATTCTCCTAGCTTAGGCAAATGTATTAATTTAATGGTGTTATATCCTGTATTTACAGCTTTTTAAGACCGTCAGGACAGCCTGAGGTTTCAAAAGATTAATCCAGGGATGCCAAGCATACACCACGCAGGCCAGAACATTTCCCTACCATCCTATTTGTTGGTGGTTCTTCAGATGTGGGCAGGAAGTGGGTCGAGGACTAGATGAGTTGTTCTGCCAGTCTTGTCCCTGCTGTGCTCTTACCCAGAGGCTTTGCAGATCCTTCCCAGTATGTGAACTAAGTCAGCCTTTCAGGGGAATAAAATGCTAACAGCCCTGCAAAAAGGGCACATCTAAAGATGTGTTGGAACGTGCAGAGAACACCTGCCTTTGAAATTATGGGTGTACATACCCTCCCAAGAAGACCTGCCAGCTGCCCTTGCCATGGGACACACTTGTCATGTGGTGAACGGGTTTCCAGGTGCATGATGAGCGCATGATGCGGGGTACAGTGCTTGAGGGCCTTGGGAAGGGGAGATTTGTCCCGTCCTAGGGGAATGGGTGAGTACCATTGAGTTACTTGATACATGTTATCATCTTAAATTAGGCAAAAGCCTCGTGAGCTGTGTGTAGACCATGAACCTCAGGCAGTTCCCCTGCTGAACAACAGAGCAGATAAGAGTGCATCCAGCTTCGTTTTTGCTGCCCTTGGCAGTCCAGGAACTCAACATGTGCTCAGCAATCCACTGCCACAAGCTGCACCTTGTGGTGGAGTTAGTAGTTGTAGGAGGTGAGGAGATGGGGATAAGGAAAACAGTATCATGATCTCAAAGTGGCTGAGGTGCAGCCTGGGCTTTGTGAGATGAAGTCTGCAACCAATTACTCATCTGTTCAAATTATTATTCCCTACACCAAATAAACCTGCTACTTTTTTCACTTGGAAACAGCTGCCTATTTTTATGCTAGCTTATGGGAAAATCCAGAATTTGCTCAATTAAAAATAATTCTGCAACGGTTCAGCTAGCTACCCCCATGCAAAGGGCTGCCCTGCAGCCAAGGCAGTAGCAAGGGACAGTGCCAAAGCCTCTGAGGAGTCCCAGCTGTGAGCAAAGGGGAGTGAGCAGTGCCCCAGGACCTGAACACTGCTGCCTCCTCCTCCTCCCTGTTGCTTCTTTACAGCTGTGGGAATGCCTAAAAATTGCAGACAGCCAGTGAGGAGGGAAAAAAAGATCCCTGCAACTTTCAAACCTTTGGCTGAAGGCCAGATACGTTGCTGTGGGCAGAGATTCAGCATCACAACTGCAGCCATGAGAGAGATTCAAAAAATGACTGAGGTTTATTTTTAAAGTGTGTCTAGTTCTGAGTTTCTTTCTCAGAATATTAAGCCATCCTTGGCATGCCAAGGCCCAGCCTGCCCTTTTTGGCTCTGCTGGCCCTGACCCGGTCTGTCTCATTCATTCCCCTCCACTGTTACTAATAGCGATCACTTAGTTGTTTGTTTTCGTTCTCTTTCAGTTATTCCCACTCCGCTCTCAGTGCCTGAGGAACATGAGACGGCTTGAGATGGAGGTGAGGAAGCTGGGGTGGCTAGAGGGGTCAGGTGCTCTCTCGCAGAGATATTCCCCAACCAGGTTACAGTTCCACTGCTGCTCCCACATCACGGGAGGGCTTTTAGGAGACTCACTGGCAGTAGCATCTTTAGAGAAAATTCATGACTGAAATGGCTCAAGGTGACCTTCTTTAAGCCTCCTTTTGAAATGCTCTGCCCAGGTAGAGGCTGTTGTTTTCAGTGCAGATAGCCCTTTGAGCATGGGAGCTGTGAGCGGGTGTCCATGGCATGCCAAGTGTCATTTGTTAGGAGTTACTGCTGTGCATCCAAAGGGTGCCTCGGTTTAGCTCAACATCATCAAGACCGTTAACATTAGAGTGGAATGCAAGAATTTTGGACAAATTAAATTTAAAAACCAAGGGAAGGGATTAGACCAGAATTACTCACTGGACTGATGTGGTGAATTGCTTCTATTAAAAGAATGAAAGACACAGTTTGAACTTCTTAAAAATCTTACTTTCTGTGTACTTGTGGTGGTGGAATTATTACAGATAATATTTTACCTGGAAAGGATATATTTCAGATTGATGGAGAAGTTTTTTTTTGTTGATCCAGAACTAGATATGGGATTAGAGGACTGTTTGGATGAAAAATTTAAATCTTTTAGTGTCCTGGGTCTGTTTATTGTGTCTCTGCCTAATAGCAACTCTTTGAAACCACCCTGGTGTCAGTAGGCAGATGGACAGCAGCTCTGTATGTGGTTGCCTGCATTGCTGAGAGAGGCTGTTACTGTTGCACTGAAGTCAGTACTGGTGAAGCTCTACCTACAATGACTGGCCAGGCAAGGATGGAGGGCCTGAGCCCCAGGATGTGGGTCGGTTAAGGGCTCTTCATTACGTGCTCTTTGCTTGTGCTTCCAGTCAAGAGGTGTTTGGCAGCCCACATTGCCAGCTCCTGAATTAGGCTGTGCAGCTCAGCAGAGGAAGCCTTGTTCCTTTTTGGCTCTCCCCGATTCCTGTGTTGGGGTATTCATGCTGTGAGAGATGTGCCATGTGCCAGTTTAGGACTGCCACACCTATGGGAATGGAAAACTGTGGCGTTTGCCAGCTGCCCTGCATCTCAGCAAATATTACCTCTCGTTCATCTGTATTTGAAATCAGTTCTTAGAAGATGCAGACCTCTCCTGCTATTTGTAACTTAATGAGGAATTCAGTTTCACTGCTCTCTGGGCAGAAATGTTAACTGTCTCATTAACTTCTGTGACGCTGATGGCCTTTGGGCATTAAAAGATAGAGCCATTCTCCACTCAGGCAAATCTTGAGAATCTTTGTTTTTCCTGGGAAATCAGATGTGTTTATTATGCCTATTTGTTAATATTGTGGGAATTAAGCCTTTGAGGTTCTTTTTTCCTTTTTTTGTAAATGCAAGAGTGATGTATGTATGTTGCAACAAAAGATTTTAATCAAGTTGATTAGGAAATACCTGTGCCTTGCTTCTGAAGTCACTGTGATGAGCTTGAGTGCAGGGGCTGTCTGTGTAGTGGTGCTATGCTGAATTTGGGAAAGGGGTTGAGGTTGGCAGTCGTGGTGTCGCTGACCTGTCCAACAACATCCCAGGCAGACCTTTCATTGGAGCCCTATCTCCAACTCCAACCCATGATCTCCTATCCTGGCCAGAATCCTAGCAGTTTGGGTGAAATTACTTACTTTTTTTTAATTGAAATCAATTGGTTCAGACCAAAGGGACAGAGAGTGAGTCATGGTCACAAGGCTGGGAAGATGTTCAGCTGGATGTGTAACGTGCATCTTCAACAACTTGCAGGGGCACAGAGAGATGTAATTTATTGCAAGGAGGTTGTTGATGTGAGGTCTTTTATTTTCCAGCCTAAACAGTGATCTCTTCTGCTTTTATCACATGCAAATTCCTTCCTAATTAGCCATTCCCTGTCATCTCTCTTAGTTGCCAGGAATCATTTTTCCATAACGTATACATTGTTTTCACCTAATACATTGTTTTTAATAAACTGGATCTCCAGTGGCCATTTCCATCTTTCTGGCTTCCCCCCCCCCCCCCCCCAGGGTCTTTGATCTACTTCTGTCACTGAGGTTGGGTGCACTCTTGCTATCTTCATGTGATCTTGCATTTTTCGCCTCACAGATCATTAGTGAGATATTATCTGAATTCTAAATAAAACATTCCAACATATGTTCTCTAGGGGGAGAGAAACGCTGGGTGTCTCTAAATGGCAATGTTTATATTTTGTATGCATTAGGACACAATACCTGAATCGCAGCTAAGACTAGAATTCATTTGTTTCTGACCTAGCCTTTGTATTATAAAGAGTGGTTGAACCTGTATTGAAGAGTTGGCAGGCTGAGTCTGCTTCAAGAATACCATCATTTCAGAGTTCCTAATAGCAAAGATGCAGTCCTGTGATAGAAAGCTGTTATAAATTGATTTTGAGGCTTCACATTTATTAAAGAGGGAAAACAGAAAGACAAACCAAGCCATCAAATCTCCCAATGCTTTTGACAAGCAAGCTTTATTTCAGTTCAGGTATGGCCTGCTTTTGCAGCTCCATGTTAGATTAGGTCTGTCTGTCCCCGCAGCTGGCACCGGGCTGATGCGGGCCGTCTAGCGTGTGCTGGGGCTGATCTGCCAGCCAGGCGGCTGTGCCCGTGCCTGCTCGAGCTCAGTCATGTCCTCGAGTGAGTCGGCAGCTTGCGGCTCCAGCGTTAATTACTGTGGAACCTCTGCCACGTCGGCCGAGACAGAAGTAAGTTGTCATCTTCTCCATTTCGCAGACGGGGAGCTACGGCACAGGGAACAACGCTGTTCCAGCTCGGTGCTTTACGTGAAGAGCTGGCCTTTTTTCCAAGCTGTTGCTGGCTGTTGTGCATTGCTTCTCAGGCTCAGCACGCTGTGGGCTCTGCTCTGCCTATTTGAGGGGCCCTCCTGACGGTTCTGAATCACTCAGCATTAATGTTCAAGGGCATTTGAGTTACTGTGGAAAGGAATTTGGGAGCCATGGGGTATGATGTTCAACTAAACTCCAGGTGTGTTACCCCTGCTGCGTTTCTTTCTTTTGTTTATTTTATAATTGTAGCTTTCCCATCCCCTTCATGGGGGATGCTTGGAGTGGTGGCCTGGAGTTCCCAGCCTAGGAATCAGCCACCAGCTGTAGGAGTCAGTCTAGAGAAAAGGACAGTTGAGGAAAACACTGCCGGGGGGTGGGGGAAAAAGTGCTTTTAGCACTAATAGGGGACAGCAGGGCAGAACCTAGAGCTAGTTCAGATGAGGTGACGGGTGAGTAAGCTCTGTTCTCTGCTCACATGAGCATCTCTTCATGACCCGCCACACAGACAGGCTCCCTGTGGCAGCTCCTGCCGAGTGGATATCCACAGCCGAGCAGGGTTGCTCGGCTCCCTCCTGTCAGAGCGGAGGGATTTGGGCTGTGCTCAGGGCCAGGCAGGGGTGGCAGGTCTGTCCCAGGCCAAGTGGCCTGTGCTCCCCAGGCTGAGCTGGCTGGGCTGTGTCACACGGGTGCCCGGCAGGAAGAATCCCATTCAGAGCAGTTATGTTTTGGCAAAGTTACAGGCAACTGAAAGGAGTCTTACAATGGATAATGCTGGGCAGCCATAGGAGAAAGCAATGTTCCCAGCCCCGCTAGCACAAACTGCTGCATTTAAGCAACACGGTTGCATAAGGGAAATTCAGGCGATGTCAGTGCTGTGGACGCAGCTTCAGGAATGGAGACTAAACAGGGGCTGTTGTAGAGGCCCTTGCAGTGAGTGGAGCATGGGCTGTGTGCACCTGATATAGGTGGTGCATCACAATACATCTGTTCTGCACCATCAGCTGCTTCACAGTGCAGCATCCTGATTTGTGTGCATCAAAATAGGAAATGTTTGCAGCAGCCAGGCGCTAAAGCAGTCTCAGCTAATGTACTGCTTGCTCCTGTTCTAGTTAGTGTGTCAAGAAAGATCTAAGGAGGCAAGACTGCTCCAGAACGTGTTTCCTCACTGCCTTGGCTGCAG
This sequence comes from Tinamus guttatus, assembly GCF_059628265.1. Taxonomy (NCBI): domain Eukaryota; kingdom Metazoa; phylum Chordata; class Aves; order Tinamiformes; family Tinamidae; genus Tinamus; species Tinamus guttatus. The sequence continues at coordinate 11,035,040 of NW_028288848.1, forward strand.
CACCAGGTTCAGTGCTCCCTAGAATGTCTCAGCCCTGTGTCAAAGGCATGAGCGGCAGGACTGCAAACGCAGACATCCTGATGCTTTTCTGTGAAGCCACAAGTAACTTCTAAGCTCTGAGCATTTATGGGACGAAGTGGGAAGAACCCATGGCAAAGCAAAGAGCTTAGACGAAGAGGAAACCTTCTGCTTCCCTTCCCCACATCTGTACCAACAAGATGCTGATATTCTGAGGCAGATTGTCAAACCCTGCTAGGGGAACATCAGGGAAATGGTCCCCACTTCTACTGAGGGTCTAACTTTTCCAGTGAGAACAGATTAGTCATTAGCCCTGTGAATACCAGAAGTTTTTCCTACATTCATTATACGTGTTGGGGACTGTTTCAGTTCCTCTTCCAGTTGCCTCCTGTCCTAAGAACACAACATCTAAATGATAAAATGGAAAATCTAAAAGCGATTTAGGATAATGTAAAGCAAAGCTGGCATGTAGGAGGGCATGCTATAAAAGAAAAATAGAAGTTCCTGTGTGCTGTTGATGCCATTACCAGCACTGATCAGTAATGAATTCTCTGTCTAAATATGTCATTCTCTGTCTTTCATGGAACACTGGTGGAAAAATACCAGTTTTTGGCAGATGTAGGGAGCAAATCTCCCTGTTGTACAAGGGACCATTGACATTTGTAATGGTGCAGCAGGCAGCTTGGAGTAGCAGGGGCTAAATGTGTTACCTGGATGTTTGTGTGCAAGTGATCATCAGCAAAACATCTTAATTTGTTAGCTATGGGTATCTGCATCGTCTTCACAGATTTCAGAGTTAACATCTCAGTTCCTGGATCTTCAAACTGTAAGTTCAGGCTATTTTATATCTTTGGGTGTATACCCAAAATGCTGCTTTAGCCTCAGGTGTGTTTAGATGTTTTTCTGCAATGTAATGGGGGGGAAACTTGGAGGGAATCAGTATGCAGTCTGAAGCAACACGGATGTGAATTCACATCTATGTCAAGCCCTACAACTATCCTAGCCATTATGAAAGGTGGAAAGACTCTGTTTAACTCCCTAGAGGGAATGAATAAAGCAAAACAAGGAAAACTGAAAACTGTGCCTCTGGATCTGTTTGCACTAGAGGAACGACTAGGATGTTGACAGTCCTTGACAGTCCTTATCAGTGAAGCTGAGCAGTGTGAAAGCTTCTTCAGCTGGTAGGTGTTGATGGACTGAAGCAGTTCACCTTGCAGCACAGTGCAAATGTCTCCTGCTCTTCCAGGAAAGGAGCTGCCTGAGCCCTGCTAGCACTGTCAGCTGCAGGGCCCTTTTTGAGCAGAAGTGAATTCTAGGGCTTGACCAGAGACTACTGAGAAAAGCAGGCTTTGTGCTTCCCCCTGCCCCCATCCTCCTCACTGGGAAAATAATGATCTTGGGAGAAGAGGTCTGGGAAAAGATACTGGCTTAGGCTTCCCAGGGAAAATGAAGCGGAGAAGCTCAAGTTAATTTTTAGCAAAGAAACTACAAAAAAGAAAGGTCATTCTTAGACAATTTGCTGATTTACAAACCTGATGTCTTCAGTTTTACAGTTTAGTGCTTTTGTTAAACTTTTCTTTTGATGTAGATCAGCTTTTAGATGAAAAGCACATCAGTTTAAAAATAATGTTGCTGTATTGGTCAGGTGTGGAAACAGAGGTAGTCTCTGATCAACACAGCTTTCCTTGCAAAAGCTCTGTCAACACGGTCATATGTCATTATCTTCACATGAGGTGTTTTGACCAGTGTGCACTAGAGATAGGTTGTGACAGTAGATCTGCAGCCTTGTTAGTCTGAGTTGTGCATGTATAAAATGCTGCTTCTGCTACGTACTGAAGTCTGTCCAGCCTCATGGGGAAACAGCCTGGTAGAAATGTAGCCCTCAAGCTCAGTTATTGGGCCCCAAACTCTCAGCTGTAGATGTGCAAAGAAATGGAGCCAGAACCTCCAAAAAAAACGGAGGTTTTGCTGGCATTGCTGAGAATTTGGCCCAGTCTTATTACTGTGTGTGTTCCCTACTGCACCTTAAAATAAGGGCAGCTTTTGTTTGACTGAACGGGACTGTGTTCTAGTTAGAACAATTCCTGTTGTAATCCTCTCTCCTCAAGGAGGATGTTTACCTGCTGTCAGCTCTGGAAGAGAGAAAATGAAAACAGCAAATTAGCTATCGATGTGCTACTCTGAGGAAGAACTGCCTGGCTGGATCCTGGCCTAAGCTCAGGACAGAAGTGCAGGTATCAGATGAGCTGCAATGCAAGGTAGATCCTTGGTTTAATAGTCTTTCTGGGAACCTGCATGTTCCTGTTTACTCATTCTCTTTCATGAAAGAGCAATATGGGGCAGTCTCTCTGTCTCAGTCTCCCAACAAATGCAAGGAAGTGAAAATGCAAATTTTGAAGTGCAGGGCCTGACTGTAGGCTAGAATTCAGCTCCCATTAGAAGCCAGCGAATTGCTAAGGCAGCAGTAACATACTTCAGTTAGCTCAAGATGATCAGGACTCTGTTTACCAATGTGGCTTTGAGCAATGCTCACAACACCCAGGCAAACAGGAAGAAATTGTAAATAAAGGCAGCTTTGAAATTCGCTATGTAGCTGATTTGCATTTTGCCATTTTTTTTCTTCCTTCCCCCTTGCCCCTATAGCAGCCTGGGGAGGTTTGTGTGGTGAGGCTGGCATTGCTGTGTTGCATTATGTATGTGAGGAGGGGGCACTGTGGAGTGGCACTTGTGTAATGAGGAGGAAAATCACTTTGAGGAGGGGAAAAAAGCCCCTCTCCGCTGCTGCCTGGGGCTTTCATGCTCCTGACGGCACGCGGGCGGCTCGGCTGTGGTGCTGGAGGACCCAGCGCGCGGCTGCGTCTCCCTGGAGGGTTGTTCTCCGGTACCGCAGGTTAGCGGTACCCGCAGAGCCTCGTGCTGCTCTCACATTGCAGCTGTGTGTCTGGTGTCTCTTCAGCTGCCCTGTCCCCATCTGCATCTTCACTGTCCTGGTTCGGAGGAGAGCACGGATGCCAGGGCTAGGCATCTTTCTGCCAGGAGGACGAGGAGCAGGATTTCTGGTGCTGAGGAAATAGACAGAAGCTCCTTCCCTGCTCTTGGCTTCCTCAGGATTTACTGTGATTTATCCTATCCTATTTCATACTCTATGCCATTTAAAAACTATGCTTTTCACTGAGTTTTAGAGGTAAAAATGTCACTGAACAAGTTAATTGTATTGATATCTCTTAAAGCACTATAGATTTACAACATTGTCCCATTTTGCTTCTGTAGTACCATAGTTATACTTCTGTCCCCACTTTAGGTACAAACTCCTATTCTTCATTGAGGTCATCTCAAATGATATATGGACAACAGGGTAACATTTCTCTTGCAGATCTATTCTGTTCGAGCCCACTGTGCAGGCTGGCCTTCAGTTGTGGTTTACCCCACGTGCCGTGCTGACCAGCCTGCTTTTCACTAAGGAACTTATTCCTCATAAATCCCCTAGAAACAGTCCTATAGAAATAGAGGTTACTGCAGTTCGGAGAACCACAGGACTCACCCTCCACTGACAGAGCTGCAGTAACTCGAGGATGGCTGGACCTAATCCAGGCTGAGTTCCCTTCTCAGGCAGACACATTAATGAGGGGGGCCTAACCAAAATCTTTGGTCTTGACCATTCAGAAAATCTAGATCTACTCTCTTGGAGTTTTTCCCTTATGGAGGACACTATTACAGTGTCCCAACCTCCTTGCCCACAGGGAAGCATTGAGGTCTGAATTCCCATGCTCTGCCTCCTTATGCATGCTTTTCTCCCTTTAAAAACTGAGACCCATGATTATGTAAAATTTGTGCTAATAAAAAGTTGGTTTTATTGCCTGTGCATTTAAAATAAAGCTAGGAAAGAGGATTTGTAAAGCCTCAGAAACCAGAAGACAAATAATTAAAAATTGCTGTGGATTTGAAGCTGGTCTCATGATTTTGGGAAGCTGATTCAAGATTTGTGTGTGCCTGGGGAGGCAGTGGTTCAGAAGCCAGATTCTGTGCAGAACTGCTTGACAAACTACAGTTTGTTACTTTAGAAACATATTTAAAAATGAAACAAGCTAAAAATGCCACTGAAAACTTTCCGGACTTTGCAGTATGTCTTAATCCTTTGTATTAAAGAGTCTTTCCACACATCATCCTCTTCAGCTTAGGAAGGCCTGGTGAGTAGAATAAAGAAATAGAGATGCACTAGAGAAAGGGTGTCTATTTTTTTCCTTCCTATTTTTCTCTCTCTTGTTCTTCCCTTCTCTTAAATTTGAAGAAAGTAGGCCAAATTCTATAGTCTTCATGCAGGGAAATTCCTCTCAATTTCAGTGGAAGACTTCGCTGAGTGAGAAAGGCAGGAGACTGGCCAGAGTTTGGGTTCTGTTTTTTTGGTTTGTTTTAGGAAGTTGGTTTTGCATCTTCATACACTAAAATCATAGGGTTTTGCAAAGGTAATGAAGGGTGGCAAAGGAGCAATAAACCCCTCTGAATTTCAGTGGAGGTTTGGCATTAATTTCTGCAACTCCCAGCATTCATGTCTGGCAAGTCTTTTCTCCCTTACAACATAACTTATTGAGCCCTTTAGGAATAGGGCAAGTGCTGCATGGATATGTGCATAGTGCAGGCATAAACTATGCAGTCCTTACAAGACTCTCGTGCCAGGGGCAGTGTGAAGGGTCTTAGTGCTTCTGCAACTGAATCTTACCTGGCTCATCAGTGAGTGCCTTGGTTTCATGGAGCCCTGGCATGTCAATATCACCACTGCAAGAAAAAGCTGATATGGGCAGCTGTGCTAAAGGGCTACAAGCAGGTCAAAGCCCAGGCCTGATCTCCACGTGCCTATCCTGGATGTAATTAATGATGGCAAGTATGTTGGAAAGATAATTATTGTGCTTGCCCTCAGAGACAACTGCTTGCTCAAGGCGAACGATTGGGGAGATTTATGTGGCTGTAGTAAGGATATGTAGATGGCATCTTCCCTGAGAAATATTGTAGCCACAGGAGCTCTTTAACTGACCTGAAATTTCTTTGTTCTGTAGGTACATTTTTTGTGTGTGGTCACAGACTACTTGTGTTAGAGCAGGCTGAGTTCAAACACCTGAAAGCAGACAAGGGTGCTCTTATCAGCCCAGCTTGCAGGAGATGGGGATCATGTCCTGGCCGCTCTGTGTGGCGAGGAATCTCTGCAAAGGGGGCCCTGGATGCGTGCCCCTTCGGTCTGACCAGCGGCGAGGCGGAGGCCGCGATCCCGCTGCCTCGGGGCTCGCATGGCACGGCGCTCTTGCCCAGCATGTGGCCATTATCCCTGCCCTCTGCCAGGCGCCTGCTCATTTACCACGTCGGGCTGCAGAAGCTGCGTCCCCTTCCAGCCTCCGTCGCAGGGACCGTGCAGCGACCGGCTGCTCCTGCATCCCGGCCAGCCACCCCGGGGCCTCTTGGGCCTTGGACGGCAGCCTCCGGCCTCCGCTCCGCCTGCTTCCCGCTGCTCCCTGGCATCCCGTGTGTTGGAGGGCGGTGAGAAGCGCGTAGCCTCACTGTGCGAGCACTCACCAAGCGTTCGCAAGGTAGAGTCTCCCCATCTTTCCAAGTTTTACATTAGCTTTGTTCAGGTAGGAAATAACAGCAGAAAGTCCCTCTGTAATTCAGTGGAAAGTTCCCACATGTGGCCACAACGAAGTGCCCTTAATAGAAAGAAGCAATTTTCATGCCTGCTCTTGATCACTTCTCTGTTCCTGTAAGGCAGCAAAACCCTCTGTGCCACAGTAGAGGGAAAAGGAACCAAAAATCTATGTGCTGATTGCTTATGCACCTTCAGAAAATCCTCACTCCTGGATTTTATCTTGTGATGAGTGTAAGCAAGTCTCAATCTGTTTCTCCAGTTCCCCTCTGTAAAATGGGGGATATGATGCTTGCTTTTTTAGTGAAGTGTTTTGAAACTTGATGCTGAAACTTAGATTCACTGATAAGAGTATTGGATTTTCTCTGCCTTAGTCAGTCTTAGCTGGTTAGTAACTGTGTGACTGCTGCAGTCAGTCCCCACTTGTGAAACGGGCTGAAACTGGAGGGTTTGGGGCTAACATGTCTGATGAGTCTGTACTCATGCGTTTTGAGAGATGATATGTTAGCAGAAGGATGCTTAGCTTTCTTGTAGCCCTGCTTCTCTAGTCCTTTCTAGAAGTATTATTAAAGGAAACAGACTTTATGCTGAGTAAATAACAGGTTTGAGGATTCCAGTTGGTTCCAATTCCATCTATTCTTGGCATCTGCAGATTCATCAAGACAGAGATTCTTGCCTGATGTTTGTGTTTGCAGAAAGCTAATTAAGCAAAGCTGTGCTAGAGCAGCAGAAACACCAGAGGGTGATGAGGAAGCAGTTCCTCCAGCACCAGGAGCAAAGCCCTAGAGTCCTTCAAAGCAGGTTGTGGTGATAGTAGTGGGGAGTGAAAGGGAAAGAATCTGTATTTATTGTCCTGGATTCGACACACAAATTTTGTTTGCATGTGTTCAAAGTTCTCCCTGGAAATCAAAGCCTAGTTGCAGAGCAGCCTCTGCTTGTAGCTCCAGGGCCAGAGGGAGTTGGAAACGAGGCAGGATGCAGGGACCGGAGCTAAAGCAGGAGGTCTGTGCGCACGGTCACTTCTGGAGGGCCGGATTCTTGGGCAGCGGGAGGGGATTGCTGTGCTGGTCACTGACACGGGGTTAAACCAGCAGGGAGAGGAACTCCCTTGCAGTGCTGTGGTTCTACTGTGGGCATTTTTAAAATTTACTGTGAGCAAAACCACCAGAGTGACTTCAGCCGAAACTCCAGCCGGTGTGTCACTGCAGGGTCTGTGTGCCCGAGGGCAAAGGGGAAGCCCAGGAGCGGGGAAAGTCCAGAGGCTGCCTGGGCTTTACATCCTTCCCCATGGCCTGCACAGGGGCCACGGGGAAGTGGGCTTCAGGGATAAACTCTGAAGAAACTTCTCAGTTTCTCCTCCAAGATAAGCATTTATACAAGAACATAGTTATAATTGCATTTGTTTGGTGAGGCAGTAGCAACAGTGTCCCATTGAGCATGGCAGGGTTTGTGAAGACTAAAGTATAGTAAAGTTTTCAGATTTCTTGTGCAATGTGGAATGGAGTTTCCTTGAGTATGAAAGCTGTTTTTCTTAAGTGTTTGTGTGCTGAAAACAAATGACTTGAGGAAAACCCCAGTTACTATCTGTCTTGTAGAGAGTTACGCAGTCTTCGTTACAGTTTGCGAATAGCAGTCAGATCTTCTACTACTCTGGATAGCTGATTTCAAATCCAATCACTTACGCAACAAATTAGCAGTGATCTTCCTTTTAGGTGACTGGTTTACTTGCATATCAAGCCAGTGATGAATCTCAGGGTCACAGAGTACAAGTAATAAAATCCAAGAGCAGAAAAGCCTTTGCTTTAACATATTTTCCATGACCAGTCCATGGGCTCTTAATGGAATGAATCTCGTCTTCTACCCATTGCACATGGGAAGCCTTGAGGTCTGGAGAAGCTGAAAAGATGTGCCCAAGTCTGCGTAGCCAAATCCCCAGAATTGTCCTTTGTAATCCAAGGTTCAAAGTGGAAGGGATACACGACCAAGTTAGATGAATTATAGGTAGTGACTGGGAAGAGGTCTGATATGGATAAATTTACTTGCATTAAAGGTACTGTCTCAATTTCGTGGAAGTAAAAAGGGTATCAAGTCATGCCAAAATGCCAGAAGTTTTCCAGAAGGGCAGCAGAAATGACAAGGATAAGGCTGAATTTCCACATCTCATCATCTGGGTAGACTAAAACCAAAAGTTTTCTAGGTGGCCTTTGGTTTTAGAGGCAGCATTTTTTACACTCTGGGGAAAATAATTAGTCTTAGTCATGGAGCAGGAAAGCCTGTGGAATTAAGCATTGGTTCTTATAGTTCCCATTGTCTAGGAGCCTGCAAGGTCTTTATTAAAAAAATATGACATTGTGCTGGTGAGGTATGGCAGGGCTGTCACCCCCTTTGAAAGGCAGGGAAACTGAGGTATGAGGTACTGGGGTGAGAGACGACTTTCAAGACTATCTGGAATTAAAATCTCCTGATGAATTCTTTAATCACTTAGCAAGGCATCATTTTCCAGAAGTATAAGGAAAAACAAAACAAACAAAAAACCTTCCAAAAAGGTAGTGGATCGCCCAGTAATAAGACATGGGAGGTTTTGAGCAATGCACTTCCCGCTCTGGACAAGAACTGGTTAACAGAGTCATTTTTTAATGTTTTTCAGACCTGATTTTTTTTCTTTCCTTTTCAATGTATTGCTAGTTGCTGCAGCAGCTGAGCAATGCAGAAGTTCTGCCTGAAAAAATGCTTCCTCCTTATATGATACTGTACATATTGTCATGGAAATTGTCCTCATTTCCCCCGAGCACACTTTAAATAACTCGAACAGCAGTGCTAATGAGCAGAAAGATATCTGCAATCCCCACCGTGCAACTTGACATACTTTATCCGAGTCTGAATTCCCCTTGCTCATCATTGAGCATTTTAAAGATCTGGTATAATAATTTGCTTTCTCTCTTTGGTCCAGTCATTTTGCTCTTAGCACTTGGTAATAAAAGGTCAGCTTTGGCTGAAACCTGAGTATTGCAGCAATGCCGTTTTTTACTGCCAAATACCTTAAGAAAAGCAAGTGTCTCCGAAAGGGTAAGTCATTGTATTTTTGGTGTGTTTAATGTTGTCTGTTTTACTTTAAATCACAGCAAAGGATTTATTCTGAATTAACAAGCAGCGGGAAGGGATCTATTCATACTGCCAGTCGGTTAGCACAGGGGGGTTTATTATGCTGGGTGCGTTTTTGGTTCAAGATACAGTGTATGTTATTATCTTGCATTTTACATTCAGTAAAGCCGGCTAAGCGAGAGAATGTTTAACCCTTTAAACATGGAGCATATGTTTTGCACATGGGTTGAATTGCTAATGCAGAACAAAACAGCAACAGAACCTCTGTGTGCATTTGTTTTTCTGCATGAGTTAGGTAGGTGGCTGGGTAATGCTCTAGTATTTTTGTTTGTGCTAATAATTTCTTTAAATCTGTGTTGAGATGATAATTTAAAACAAGTAATATTGTGTGAGGAAAAGCATGTTTCTGCTCGGCATCTTTCCTGTGCAAGGGGACCAGAGTGCATGATTCCACATAGATTTTTAGCTGGTTGTTGTGATGTTTGCTTTGAGAATGGCTGTGTGGGCTTTTCCTGGCAATGTATTTGTTCTACCACCAGGTAGACACAAAACCATTCATGAGAGCAGTTTGCTTCTCGCTTTATAAAAATTGATTAACGTTGCTGTGAACTCCTAATAGAGGAATACATTAAAAACACATTCCTTGTATTTTCTTGCTCCATTGCTTGTGTTGTTATTGTGACATTTGTTATGTAGCCAGCAGTGCACATGTGGGCTTTGCATGGAAAAGAGCAGCAGGGATTTCTGGTAGCTGGGACCTGCATAAATTCCTGGTGATCCGATTTGCTTACCTAGCTAAGCATTGATATCTTACATTTCCCTTATCCTTCGCTTGAACATGAATCATTTCTAAGGCATATCTAGAAGGGGGAATTGTAGGTTTTCATTGGAGGTTTAAAGCTGAAGAAAGGATATTGAGCAAATGCAAATCTGCTTTCTTTAAACTAAATCTGTTTCCTACTGGGCTCTCTTTAGAAAGGGAGCACACAGCAAGAGCTAACAGTTGTGGGGTGAGCACTGGGTCTGGCTGACCCATAGCAAAGCGTGTGCACATGTACACAAAATTGCAGAATCATTCAGGAAGTTTTAAGAATAGAATCCTGTCAAGAAAACAATGTATTAGAAAAAGGCAGCAAGATTGAGAGTGATTCCTGATTTGCTCTTGTTGTGTCGTAGTTTGGTTGTCTCTATGTACCCGTGCCACTCTACAAAGGACCCTAGGCTCATTTTTGCTCCCCTCTTTCAGCTCAGCTGCTGAGGGCACCCAGCTGAGCAGTGTTTTCCTCCCTTACTGCATGGGCTGGAGCAGGAATGTCCCTCCAGACAGATGCTGATTAAGGACACCTGCCTTATCCGGGTATGTGGCAGGCTCTGCAGCCAGGAAAGCGAAGAGCAGGGAACAGCAGTTTGCTGCTCACGCAAGGAAGAGGGCAATAACGAGTGAATGTTTTCAACCCAGAGTCAGCATGGCCATAATCTGGACCTTTAGAGATGGACAGGTCAAGCTCAGCCAAAAGCAACCTGTCCTCAACATGGGAATCTTCAGCTAGCTGAACACCCAAATAGCTTTTGCCTAAGAGCATCTTGCTGTTTCCTGGACCAAAGAGGGTAGATCTTGTTGCATCTTTGAGCCTTTTTCTGCTGAATACTTTCTGCTCTGTGAAATCCAGCAAGCTGTTCAGACTGTCTCCTGGTCCGGGCATAGAGGCCTCGACAGGGCAGGGAACCGTTCAGTGTCCGTCTGTCACTAATGTTGCTTTGAAGAGGCTGAACTCCTGCCAGTTTCTGAGTTGTTTTCCATCCAGTTACTTGAGACAATCCCTTCTAGCTCCCCTCCAGAAAGCTCCTTGTTTGCTGACTTTTACAATGATATGAATAAAGAGGTTTCCATCCCTTTCTATAAGTAAATGTGGTTGTTAAAAGGCCTTAAATGATATAAAGTGCCCTGGGTTTAGCATCAGAAGTGCGGTTGCATAAAGCCATGGTAGTGCCAGGCTCCATCGGGTCTGTGCTTGCTCGCGGCTCTCCGTGTCTCTGCACAGAGCAGCAACAAGCCAGCAGGGGCAGCGACGTCTCTGCATGACCTCTGCACAGCTCCAAAGGGCCTGGGAACAGGAGCTGGGCTGTGGGCAAGTGCAGGGCCTGTGGCATTGGTCATGTGGGAACGAGAAGTCCCAATTAACCCTCTTGGTTAAGCCTTAGTGAGGGGGCTTGCCTGGAAATGGGCAGTAGAGCTAGCAATGGGGACCCAGGTCTCCAAAATCTTACCGAGTACAGTCCCAGGCAGTGTAGGGCTTCACCTCGTAGCCATTAGGACAGTTTTCTTCCCAGTTGTATCTGACAACTGTTTCTCTACTCTCACCATCCTCCACTTTATCCCCTCCCTACCAACCAGAGGAGGCTGGGGTGCTTCTTGGTTAATTCTCCATTTTTAGGGTGCCTGAGAGATCTTTCAGGCACCCTGGGAATAGACAGTCCAGCCATAGCGTGGTGTTCTCCCTTGCTCTGGGCCCTCTGCTTTGGAGGCAGTCGTGCAAGAGGGGATTGCCAGCAGGAATCGCTTGGTGACACTCGCTCAGCCTGATCTGTGAAACCCACAGCAGTGACAGAGCCTGGAAAGACACAGATACAGGCGCCCTTACTTCCCCGTCACCACAGAAAACATTTGTTACCTTCTCCAGCCTGTCACTAAACCCCACTGTTTCTCCTGTGCCCTGCAGCAATATTTCTGCTGTCCCTTGGCTAAGCCCTGAGCAGCAGCTCAGCAGTGCTCCAAACCAGGCTGTACAATGTATGGCAGTCGCAATTGTTTCTAAACTGGCAAATTACCACTGATTTTCACCTGCCCCCTGATTCTTGGGCAGGAGGAGATGAGGAATGTAAGTTTTGGTTCCTGTAAAGCCTTTTCCTCTTTAATTCAAAAAAAAATGCATTTGTTATTGCCAAGTGGCAATAACTTAGCTGGCTGCAGCTGTAGATTTACTGGACTTCAAAGCTGGATGACTGAGGAGCGGTTTCGGTTTGTAGCCAGACAAGCCGAGCAGTCTCTGCTCGAAGTGGGGCTGCTGTTTCGTGTGGGCCATGGTCTGTGCCCAGGCAGGGGCTGCAGGGGAAGCGCTGCAGAGGGAGATGGAGAGCCAGCCCCCTGCTGCTGACAGCATTCCTGGAAAAACAGACCATGGAGATCTGGGGGGACCTGGTGGAGGAGGAACTGATTAGCTCCGTGGTAGTGGGGCCTGGGAATTGGGGCATTGGGGCTTTACTTCCCACTCCAGAGCCCCGCCTGTGTAAACGGCCCCTTCTGTTTCCTTAAGCTCTTTCTCCCCAACCTCCGTATGTTCCTAGTGGGTGCTCTAGGACAGGACAAAAGCTTTACAGTGAGCCTCTCGAGAGGAGGCTGGACAGCAATGTTAACTTCTTACTACAAATAAACTCATTTGGGATGCAGCAAGGGACAAACATCCCGCACTGATGTATTTGGGATTACGGCAAGAAGTCTTGGTAGAGGATGAGGCTGCTGGCAGCCCAGGTCCTGCCTTCCAACAGGAGCTGGAGCCTCCTGGAAGTGGTGTGCAGGGCTCCATGGGCCTGCAGACAGGAAAAGAGCAGGAGCTGGCAGGGCCCAGAGACGTGTCTGTCACTCAGCAAATGACTTCCAGAGCCATGTGGCTCTGCTACAAGCCTCCTTCATCAGTGCTGCTAAAATCGGAGGGGAGTTGGGCTTTATCCAGCCAGTATCTGGGCTTCTGGAACTGCTCTGGGAGTGAGTGCGGACTCCGACCACAGCGCTGAAGGCCCCAGGTGCAGGAGGAGGCAGGAGGCCATGGAGCGAAGGAGCAGCTTTCCAGCACTCATGCCCCTTCCCCATCTCTCATGCAATTTTACCAGTTCCAGCACGCTGCTTTGGTAAGTGGCCAGCTCTCCATCCCGTGTGGAGCAGCAACCTTCCTGCTGCTCGGCTTGTTCTGTCTCATATTTTCGAGGACTGGCACTGCCTTTGCACCTATACATAACCAGTGTATGATTAAACTGGGGTTTAACCAAGCTTGGATGATAGAGATCTTGTTTATTTCTTGGCTCTGCTACTGTTTTGCCAATATCATACTGGAAGTCATGTAGTCTCTCTGTATCTCAGTTCCCCATTGGTATGTAGGAATTTCCTACTGTAGAATTTTAAGGCTATTTTTTTTTCAATACAGAGAAAGCATTTTCCCAGTAATGCACTGTGTAGCCTTGGGAAGGTCTTTTAACCTCTTTTCTCTTGTTTAAAACTGAAGTATTCCAGCAATGCTGCATTTCTATGATTTCTTTTTCCTTTACTTGTTATTAGCTAAAGCATAAATTAAAATATTTCTATTTGCATATCCTTGTCATAAGATTGTTTGTAATCATTGTGGTGGTAGTGTTTCTTATCTGAAAAGGACAGTCTAAGCTGTTTTGGATATTTTTATTTTGACAGAAGTATCAAAACTGGGTTGGATTAAGGCGTGCAGGATGAAGAGCTATTTTACTGTCCGACTCCTCCTTTAGTCAGGCTTCATTCATCCTCAGACTTTAACATGGATGAGGCTAAGACATCTGCAAACAGGAACACTTAAGGCTCAAAGATATTTGGCTGTGTATATGTATGTATATGCATGCAAGCTCATAATAATAATTTTTATCTAAAGCTTTTCTGCTTAGGTGCCCAGCATATCTAAGTTAAATTAAACAAGGGAAGAAAAGTATTAAATCTCCTTCACGGAAGGATGGAGGAGCTATCTGTGTTTAGCAAGCACTTGGAGATTGGCTTCAGAGACAAAAATTCAAGTTTCCTCTCGAAGAGAGACATCTGCATCACAAGGCAGTGACCAGACGGACAAGGCAATAGTTTGTTGCTATCTACACGCTCTTACTTCCAAACTGCACCATTTAAATAAGAGTAATGGGCAAAGGCAGCATCCCATGCCTTTAATGCAAGGCTAGTACAACTGTCTGCAGCCAAAAGCTTTGTGCTAGCTTTTAGTTCTGTTATTTTTCCTTCTCATCTGTTAGGGATGACTTTCAAGCTTACCTGGTCATTCTCTTTAAAAGATGCAGAAGGGATGAGGAGGAAGTTGCCATCTCCCTTCTCATCCCCTCTGTTCCCTGATTTGGGATTCAGATCAATCCCAAAACCATCAGTCATTTTCTTTCCAGCCTAGCAAACCATTAACCCAAATGATTCTTTCCTTTCCAAGCCTTGTCCTCTTGCTCCCTGCATACCACAGCTTCTCTGCAGATACATAATTCATTATCTGGAAAGCCAGTCTTTTAATGTAATATTAGATAGGCAGCAGCTCAGCAGGTGTCCCCAAGGTAAGGAAGGCAGCATAATGCTGGCAGCAGCTGCTGGCTTCAGGCTTATCCAGGTTTCTTTGTTTTGAAACAGAAGCTGGAAGGCTTTTTAATATACCACATCCCTGACTGAGCAGATTATGGTCTGCTATCCTGCTTTTGACCACGCAGACAGAAATTCTTGTAGCACTTGCTGTCTGTGATTGCTGCAGTCAGTCCTGTGCCCTCAGATCAGAGGGAGCTCACAAAGAAGATGGACTGGTTCCTGCTCTCACTTTTGTCAGTGGATGATCTGGACCAAAAGTGTTTGTGGGACAGGCCCACCAACATCAGCATTGTCAAAATGGACTTTATGTGCCTATAAGTATAGAGGTACTTGACTAGAGGGCCTACACAGAGCATTGCAAGCAATGCAGCTGGTATTCAGCTAGTCTTACCTAAGTGTTAGATCTTCATGGCCTTGTTAGATCTGATTTGTGTAATTAATGCCACACTGGCAAAAGCAGTCAGACTGGCAACCTTATCACAACATGCAATGAGCAAGGCTTTAGATTCCTTGGGAGAATATCATCTTCTTCATTTGGATGCCATGAAATGTACAGATGTCTGGATTTACCCAGAATTTGTGGTCCTCAACTGACATGTGTAACTGCAGGTGGTAAACCTGCTGCCTGGTACTTGTATCTAAAATCAGGAAAAGTTCAGGCTCTCATTTACACGGCTTCCAGGTTCTGCACTGAGACGTTCCATAACGATTCATCACTGAGGCTTTGAAAGAGGTTCTTCCTCTAGAGTTTAGCATGGCAGTGTGAGCACCCACGCTGCAAATACACCCTTAGGCCAGGAGAAGGTTGTCCTAACATACCTGGTTGCTGCACATATCCACATTCAGAACT